>NC_050100.1:71945073-76945073 GCF_902167145.1 Zea mays | reverse complement strand
TATCAGATTTTCAGTGTTGTGAAATCTCCCTCGCTTTATCCGATAACCTGATGCATCCTATGCTAAATTGTTAGCTCTACAATTCTCAACCCTGGATATGTGTTGAATGTTGAATTCGTCAAAAGAATGAATTATGCCCCAACATTTTTCAAGGTAACTATTTAGAGTATCATCTAAACATTGATACTCTTCTAATATATGTTGGACAACCAGCTGAGAATCACCAAATGCCTTTACATGTTTTACTCACATACAATTTAAAAGCTCCAAGCCGAATTGAAAGTCGCCTAGAGGGGGTGAATAGGTGAAACCTAAAATTTATAAACTTAAACACACACTAGGGTCGGGGTTAGCGTTAGAATTAAATTCGAGTGCGGAAGATTGTATCTCTTGCTATGAGTTGCTCAATTAATGTGGATGACGTTTGGGAGCAAGCTCAAATCAATATTAGCAAGAAAACTTTAGAGAGAGGAAAGAGGGCAAACAAATCAAGCGAAGAACAACACAAGTGAACACGATGATTTGTTTTATCGAGGTTTGGTTCCAAAGAACCTAGTCCCCGTTGAGGAGGCCACAAAGGTCGGGTCTATTCCAACCCTTTCCCTCGCTCAAACAGTCACTTAGATCGGATGAGCTTTCTCCTTAATCAATTGGGTCACTAAGACCCCGCAAGGATCACCACACACTTAGGTGTCTCTTGCTAGCTTTACAAAGCACTTATGAGAATAAGGATGGGAAGGAGAAAGGCAATCCAAACAACAAGAGCACAAATGAACACAAAAACTCTCTCTCTCTCAAGTCACTAAGTGGTTGAGTTGATTTTGAGACTTGGAGAGGATTTGATCTTTGGAATGTGTCTTGGAGTGAATGTTATTGCTATTGTATTGAATAGGAACTTCAGAAAACTTGGATGCCATTGAAGGAGATGGTTGGGGGGGTTATAGCCTCCAAACACTTCCTAGTCGTTGGCTGATTTTGCTGGCGATGGGCACACCGGACAGGTATTGTTCACTGTCCGGTGCTCGCCATGTCAGCACACCCGTTGGGGTTTGGAGCGACTTGACCATTGGAGCCGTTGCACCGGACAGTCCGGTGCCACACCGAACATGTCCGGTGACCTCTGACTTCTGTGCTCCGACTTCTACTGCGCACTGTTCACTACTATTCACTTTTGCAGTCGACCGTTGACGCTCAGTGATCGTTGCTCCGCTGGCTCACCAAACATGTCCGGTGCACACCGGATAGTCCGGTGAACTATAGCGGAGCATGCCCAGAAGAAACCCGAGAGTGGCATGTTCGCGGCCTGGTGCACCGTACACCGTCCGGTGCGCCATAGGCAGCACACTCTCAAGTCCTTTGCTCCAAATTTGTTTGTGTCCCCAACTGAATTTCTTTCTTGGTTTGTGTTGAAACTTATGCACCTGAGATCAATGACATCTAGGCAAACTAGTTAATCCATGTGGTTTGTGATGGACGTCAACCACCTAAATCGATTATAGGAAATGGTTAAGCTCATTTCCCTTTCAATCTCCTCTTTTTTGGTGATTGATGCCAACACAAACCAAAGCAAATATGAAGTGTAAATATGTAACTCGTTTGTAATATTATATGTGCATAGGTTACTTAGATTTAAACCAATTGAAAGACTTTATTTATATATCTAAGAACAAACGTGATTGCTTTTCTCCTATTTAACATTTTGGATCACTTTTACACCACTTGTTTGTTTTTTTCAAATCTCTTGGAAAAATCTTTTCAAATTATTTTGCAAATGATCAAAGGTATAAGAATATGATTGTAAGAAGCATTTTTAAGATTTGAAATTCCTCCCCCTGTTCCAAACATTTTTCCTTTGACTACATAAAAACTCCCCCTGAAGAAATTCTCCCCTTAGCTTTCAAGGGGTTTTTGAAATGATTTCTCATTTTTGAAATAGATATCGAGTGAAATTATGTCAATTGAAAATTTTCATACTAATTGAAGTTTTGAAATCAAATAAGATACCAACTGAAAAATCTTGAGATACCAAATGAGATAGCAGTTGATAATTTTTCAGATTAACCCAAATATCGATTGAAATAATTTCTTTCTTTTTGAAAAATCTTGATACCAATTTGAAATATACACTATTTTTTTAAAATGATGGTGCGGTCCTTTTGCTTTGGGCTTAATACTTTCTCCCCCTTTGACATTAATCACAAAAAAACGGAGAACTTGAGAGCCCTTTACCTTTCTCCCCTTTGGGGCCTAATACTTTCTCCCAAACGGTAAAATAAATATGAGTGAAGGGTCATACCAATTGAGAGTTACACGTGTAACGGCAAAGGATAGATGATACCGTCAGAGCTGGAGTGGAAGCCTTTTCTTTGCCGAATACTCTATTTCCCTTTCAATCTAAGACTAAGTCTACTACTACTCTATAAGGCTGTAAGGAGGGCGTCCACAGGTGCGCCATGCCCCCGCACGGGCGCCCGGCGTCCAACCTCGCGTTGCCCGCCCCCACCGCGCACGCCATGAGACAACGCCTGTGATCCCTGCCCCGGTGCCCCCGCGTGATGCCCGCTGGGATCCCCGCCGTGCCCCCGCTCACCGTCCTCGACATCGTCTCCCCCTCCCCCTAGATCGCTATCATTCCCATGGACAAGCAGCAGACACATGTTTTCATCTATCTCCCCCTCCCCGCACCTCTATCTCCCTCTCCCTCCCAAACGCGCCCCCGTGCCTGAGTGTTGCCGCCGCTGAGACGGCCGCGGCCGCGATCCCATTGACGAGCGGCCACATGTTTTCCTCTATCTCTCTCTCCCTCCCAAACCACCCATGCGCCCCGACGGCCACCGCTGACTCCGGAGGATGGATTGATGACCAGAACTGAAGTGGGTCCTCCCACTAGCGCGGAGCACGACCGATGGAGAAGATGTTGAAGAAGACAAAGGTCTTGGGTGGAATGCCTCTTCATCCTCTCCCACCCGCATGCGCATGCCAAGGTCGCACAGTGGGGGGCCTTCCAAGAGAACTCGCCACCGCCCACGGTGACGAGATCTGGAGGCAGGCGAGCCATCATCCTGCACCGGCGGATCTTCTCGCTGGAGCTGCTCCGTTGTCGCGTCGTCAGGTATTGGGTGCTACTACTCCATTTTCGTGGATTTGGAATGAGGCGCAACTCCCCGTCGCCTAGGGCCCAACCAACCGTCCCCCACCTCGTTGTCTCCGCTCCATAGGTGTCAGTCTTCTCACATGCGGATGCGACACATGTTGGCCAAGGCGTTGGTGCCATTCTATCCGATGGCCGAGATGCTGGTGCGTGACATGTCCACACGTTCGCTCGTGGGGCATGTGATAGACGCAACCCCGGAACTTGGCGTTGTGGAGCACGACCCGCACCGGAGCCAGTCGTCGCAGGCTCAGTCTCCTGGAATGAGAAGATGAGCCGGTCAGCGTGGGTCGTGTCGCCGAACTTGGTGACACGGCGGACGAAGAGCACCGGGAGGCCTGAGAGGAGGTGACTGGCATCGAGCAGGCCATGGTTCTGGTAGAGCTACCGCTTAAACAAATTTCTGTGAAATTTTTATACTCCCTGATCCACGGCCTGTGTTTCAAAGAAATTCACAATTATGGTGAAATCCCTATGTTTCAAAGACCGCTGAAATTGAAATCAGGAGTGTGCCAACAACACGTGTCATGTGAATTTCTCAATGTTTTCAGTCAGTGCTATGCTTATTGGTTGGGTTCGTATCATTTTCAGAAAATGACTGACATATTTACTTTGCAATCATAGATTTTGTGATGCTCCTTTTTGGACGCTTTGCGCTCGTGTAGCTGCTAAGGCACAAGTAAAGAGGTTGAAGTTGTTGTACATTCAGTGGAATCCTAAAAATTGGAAACCTCATTTTTTTCACTTAAGTTGTTTCCCATGTTGATGTAGTAATTCTACTCTCTTGTTTCAGATCTGAATATTTGTTTTTTAGATTTGTCTGGTTGCTGTCTCATTGTAATGTATATCAGTTGTTTTTACATGTTTCTTGGGCAGCAAATGGAGAGGAATTTCGAATTGGCAGGTGCTGCCTCCACCTGGTAACGGTGGGCTAAAATACTATGGTTGTGAGCAGTAAATTCGACCAAATCATCTGCTTCTCAGAAGCCATCTACGCCTCAGCCGAACAGTGACATAGGTGATCCACAGGTATGTGTCGGTGTCATTATACTAGAGACGACAATGAAATGTCCATGTCGATGTGATTAGGGGTGTAGAGAATGAAACATGAATGTCTCATTTTTACCATCTCTCTGAACTTGCCCCTCAACATTCTCATGTAGGCACCAACATGTCCTACTATTTTCATCATGCCACTGCTATCACGAACTTGCAAAAGCCAGCCTGAAACTGCGTTTCATTCTCATAGTAGTACCAGGATGTGGTTGGTTGGTTGACTTGGTGTTCTTTTCTACAGCAACAAGCCAACAACGCTAGAGTGATGACAAGGAACTGCACATGTTCATGCGATGGTCAGGAACCAGTGGCGAATCTAGGATTTAAAATTAGGATGGTACAATCTTATGAAAAATCAAAACAAATAGTTATATTTTAAGTCCTATAACATATAACAATCAAAAGAAATAAATACATCAAAAAAACTATATACTTTAGTAGAATCCAAATTAGAGGGTCGACCGGAGTCCACATTGTCTACCCTCTAGATACGCCATTGCCTGGAACTGCATTTTGTGACAAATCACATGGTGTGTCCTCTTATAATAGTACACACTACAACCTTTGTTGGGTGTATTGTTCGAATTCCAACTGTTTTTTGTGTGACATCCCTTGTTTACATTAGTCTGTAGAAGCGTGTCCATTACTTGTCTGAATTAGGACCTATGAGGATGATTCCTGAGAATGCAGTAACGTTTAACTTAGATCTATGGTAGGCCTAATTGTATGTTTTTTCTTATACTAGGTGTTTCTACTGCTGCTACTAGCACATCAGTCACCGGCACCACAACCCAGGCAACTTCCTCAGCTCTTCAAACAAGCCAGGAGTGTACAATTTTACTTAGCCTGTTTCTACTACTAATTCTTGTTTCTGAACTGGTATTTTTTTCATTTTATTTGTGCAATCCAACTACTACATCTATCACTCCAGCATCATCCCAAATGTTTCAAATCTGTACCCTATAGTAGTCTGGAGTTGCACATATATATATATTAGATCTCAGTGCCCAAAATCTTTTAGATCCCAGTTCATACCAATTTAATGTTAAGTTTGCCCCCAACTGATCTCGCTTTTCTATTCTCAGTATTATATCGGTGATATCTCAGAGTTGAAACTATATTTAATCGGTGATATCTCAGAGTTGAAACTCGTGGCATCAAGTGGTGTTCGGTTTGGGCTCGCGCTCATCTGCAACAAATGCACTATTTCCCGTGAGGGTTCCTATCACCATTGCGCTCATGTCACGAGTACCTTGAGCTATTGGAGGCTTGTTAATTTGTGCACCTGTTATTTTTGCATCACTATTTTGAACCGATTTTTAAGCTACCATAGCAACGCACGGGCATGCACCTAGTATAGAAATATACTTGAAAGCACATTAGTCTTAGCCTTGGCACAAGAAGAATAAGAAATATGCATGTGTACCAAATGAAAGAGACATGATCAAAGATATATATATATATATATATGAGTTATGTGTGCAATGTTTAAATCAAAATTCCGAGAATCAAGTATATTTAGCTCATTCCTAAGTTTGCCAAAAGTCTTTTCATCTAGTGGCTTGGTAAAGATATCGGCTAATTGGTTGTGGGTGCTCACATAAGCAATTTTGATACCCCCTTTTGTTGGTGATCTCTCAGAAAGTGATACCGGATGTCTATGTGCTTAGTGCGGCTGTGTTCAATGGGATTATCCGCTATGCGGATTGCACTCTCATTATCACATAGGATAGGGACTTTGCTCAACTTGTAGCCATAGTCCCTAAGGATTTGCCTCATCCAAAGTAATTGCGCACAACAATGACCTGCGGCAATATACTCGGCTTCGGCGGTAGAAAGAGCTACAAAGTTTTGTTTCTTTGAAGCCCAAGACACCAGGGATCTTCCCAGAAACTGACAAGTCCCTAGTGTGCTCTTCCTGTTAATTTTACATCCGGTACAATCGGCATCGGAATACCCAATTAAATCAAAAGTAGATCCCTTGGGGTACCAAAGCACAAACTTATGAGTGTAAACTAGATATCTCATGATTCTTTTCATGACCATAAGGTGAACTTCCTTAGGATTTGCCTGAAACCTTGCACACATGCATACAGAAAGCATAATATCCGATCGTAAAGCACATAAATAGAGTAAAGAACCTATCATCGACCGGTATACCTTTTGATCTATGGATTTACCTCCCGTGTCGAGGTCGAGATGCCCATTTGTTCCCATGGGTGTCTTGATGGGTTTTCCATTCTTCAATCCAAACTTCTTGAGTATATCTTGAATGTATTTAGTTTGGCTGATGAAGGTGCCCTCTTGGAGTTGCTTGATTTGGAATCAAAGAAAATACTTCAACTCCCCCATCATAGACATCTCAAATTTCTGTACCATGATCCTACTAAATTCTTCACAAGATGATTTGTTAGCAGACCCAAATATAATATCATCAACATAGATTTAGCATATAAACAAGTCTTTAGCAATAGTTTTGGTGAAGAGAGTAGGGTCAGCTTTTCCAACTTTGAAGCCATTAGTGATAAAAAAAGTCTCTTAGACATTCATACCATGCTCTTAGGGCTTGCTTGAGCCCATAAAGCGCCTTTGAGAGCTTATACAAATGGTTAGGATACTCACTATCTTCAAAGTCAGGAGGTTGCTCAACATACACCTCTTCCTTGATGGGGCCATTGAGGAAGACACTTTTCACGTCCATTTGAAATAACTTAAAGCCATGGTAAGTAGCATAGGCAAGTAATATACAAATTGACTCAAGCCTAGCTACGGGTGCATAGGTTTCATCAAAATCCAAACCTTCGACTTGTGAATAACCTTTTGCAACAAGTCGAGCTTTGTTCCTAGTCACCACACCATGCTCATCCTGTTTGTTGCGGAATACCCACTTGGTACCTACAACGTTTTGGTTAGGACATGGAACTAAATGCCATACCTCATTCCTTGTGAAGTTGTTGAGCTCCTCTTGCATTGCCACCACCAAATCCGGATCTCTTAGTGCATCCTCTATCTTGTATGGCTAAATAGAGGACACAAAAGAGTAATGCTCACAAAAATGTGTAACTCGAGATCTAGTGGTTACCGCCTTGTGAATGTCACCAAGTATTGAGTTGATGGGGTGATATCTTTGAATTGCTTTGTGGACTCTTGGGTGTGGCGGTCTTTGATCCCTAATTTCTTGATCATCTTCCTTATCCTGATCATCTTCATCTCCCCCTTGATCAATGTCCTCCTCTTGAGGTGGCTCGTTGTCTTGATCTTCATCTTTTTCTTCCTGAGCCTTATCCTTATCTTGAGTAGGTGGAGATGATTGCATGGAAGATGATGGTTGATCTTGTGCTTATGTGGGCTCCTCGGATTCTTTTGGACACACATCCCCAATGGGCATGTTCCTTAGCGCGACACATGGAGCCTCTTCATCATCTATTTCATCAAGATCAACTTGCTCCACTTGGGAGCCATTAGTCCCATCAAACACAATGTCACAAGAAACTTCAACTAATCCAGTTGACTTGTTGAAGACTCTATATGCCCTTGTGTTTGAGTTATAACCAAGTAAAAAACCTTCTACATCTTTAGGAGCAAATTTAGAATGTCTACCTCTCTTAATAAGAATAAAGCATTTGCTCCCAAAGACTCTAAAATAAGAAACATTGGGCTATTTACCAGTGAGGAGTTCATATGATGTTTTCTTGAGGATTCGGTGAAGATATAATCGGTTGATGGAGTAGCACGCGATGTTAATCGCCTTCGCCAAAAACTAGTCCGGTGTATTGTATTCATCAAGCATGGTCCTTGCATATCCAGTAGAGTTCTATTCTTCCTCTCCACTATACCATTTTGTTGAGGTGTGTAGGGAGAAGAAAACTCATGCTTAATGTCCTCCTCCTCAAGAAATCCTTTGATTTGTGAGTTCTTGAACTCCGTTCCATTGTCGCTTCTAATCTTTTTTATTATCAATCCGAACTCATTTCGAGCCCGTCTCAAGAATCTCTTTAAGATCTCTTGGGTTTGAGATTTTTCCTGCAAAAAGAATACCCAAATGAAGCGAGAATAGTCATCCACAATTACAACACAATACTTGCTCTCGCCGATGCTTATGTAAGCGATCGGGCCGAATAGGTCCATATGGAGTAGCTCAAGCGGTTTGTAGGTCGTCATGATGTTCTTGTGTGGATGATGAACTCCAACTTGCTTTCCTGCTTGACATACGCTACAAATCCTGTCTTTCTCAAAATGATCATTTGTTAGTCCTAAAATGTGTTCTCCCTTTAGAAGTTTGTGAAGATTCATCATCCCAACATGGGCAAGTCGGTGATGCAAGAGCCAACCCATGTTAGTCTTAGCAATTAAGCAAGTGTCTAGTTCAGCTTTGTTATCATTAAAATCAACTAAATATATGTGACCATCTAACGCTCCCTTAAATGTTATTGAATCATCACTTCCTAAAGACAGTAACACCTATATCAGTAAAAAGACAGTTGTAGCCCATTTTGCATAATTGAGAAACAGAAAGCAAATTGTAATATGAAGAATCTACGAGAAAAACATTAGAAATGGAATGGTCAGAGGATATAGCAATTTTACCCAAACCTTTGACCAAACCTTGATTTCCATCCCTGAATGCAATAGCTCTTTAGGAATCTTCATTTTTCTCATATGAGGAGAACATCCTTTTCTCCCCTGTCATGTCGTTTGTGCACCCGCTATCGATTATCCAACTTGATACACCAGATGCATAAACCTACAAAACAAATTTAGGCCTTGTTCTTAGGTAGCCAAACGGTCTTGGATCCTTTGACATTAGAAACAAGCACCTTCGGTACCCAAACACAAGTCTTGGGACTCTTGTGTTTGCCCCCAACATATTTGGCAACTACTTTGCCTCATTTGTTAGTTAGCACATAAGAAGCATCAAAAGTTTTAAATGAAATAGTATGCTCATTTGATGCATTAGGAATTTTTTTCTTAGGCATTTTGATATGAGTGGTATGCCTAGAACTAGAAGCCTTGTTTTTATACATAAAATCATGATGAGAAACATTGTGAGGCTTTCTAGCATGTATTTTCCTAATTTTATGCTCAAGATAGTTTGTAGGATATAAAATGTAGCCCTCTCTATCCTGAACCAACGGAGCCTCACCCTTAACAAAATTAGACAATTTCTTGAGGGCATTAAGCTTGATGTTGTTTTGGCTTCCTTGTTGGAAGCCAATGCCACCTTAATGCCAGGGCGTCTACCATTATAGAGCATGCTTCAAGCAAATTTAAAATTTTCATTTCTAGATCATGCTCGACAATTTTAGTAGTTAACTTAGCTATGTGATCATTTTGTTTTTAAATCATTGCAAGGTGATCATCGATAGATTCAACATTAACATCTCTACATCTAGTGCAAATAGTGACATTTTTAACAGTAGATGTAGATGCTTTGCAAACATTCGATTCTTCAATCTTAGCAATTAAATTATCATTCTCAATTCTAAGACAAGAAATTGGATCATTGCACATGTTAAGCTCCTTAGTTAAGTTTTCACATTTTTCTACTTCTAGAGCATAAGTATTTTTCAACTTAACAATTTTTTTATTTTCTTTAACGAGCAAGTCCTCTTGGCATTCCAAGAGATCATCCTTCTCGTTAATGGTTTCTATTAATTCATTTAATTTTTCCTTTTGGTCCATGGTAAGGTTGGCAAAGAGAGAAATTAAATCATCATCATTATCACTAGAGCTACCCTCATCATCAGATGTAGTGTATTTAGGGGTATCTCTAGAATGTACCTTCTTCTTCTTACTGTCCTTAGCCATGAGACACTTGTGGCCGATGTTGGGGAAGAGAAGTCCCTTTTTGACGATGATGTTGGCGGCGTCCTCGTCGGAGGAGGAGTCGGTGGAGCTCTCGTCGGAGTCCCGTTCCCGCCCCATGTGCGCCTCACCGCCCTTCTTCTTGTAGTACTTCTTCTCCATCTTCTTCCCCTTCTTGTCTTCGTCCCTATCACTATCACTAGAATATGGACATTTAGCTATAAAGTGACCGAACTTACCACACCTGTAGCAAACCCTTTTGGAGAGGGGTTTGTAGTTCTTCCCCTTCCTTTGCTTGAGGATTTGCCGAAAGCTCTTGATTATAAGAGTCATTTCCTCATTGTTGAGCTTGGAGGCGTCAATTGGAAGTCTACTTGGTGTAGACTCGTCCTTCTTCTCCTCCGTTGCTTTGAATGCAACGAGTTGCACCTCGGGGTGTAGAGGTGGTGCCTTGCTCCAAGTTGACAATATGTTTGGAGTCTTTGATCATAAGTTCAAAGCTCACAAACTTGCCAATTACTTCATCGGGAGACATCTGTTTATATCTTGGATCTCCACGGATTAGTTGCACTTGAGTGGGATTACGAAAAACAAGGGATCTAAGAATAACCTTGACCATTTCATGGTCATCCCACTTTGTGCTCCCGAGGTTGCGCACTTGGTTGACCATCGTTTTGAGCCGGTTGTACATGGCTTGTGGCTCTTCCCTTTGTTGAGGACAAATCGACCAAGCTCCCCCTCGATCGTTTCACGCTTAGTGTTCTTGGTCACCTCGTCCCCTTCGTGCGCCATTTTGAGGACGTCCCAAATTTCTTTGGCGTTTTTCAATCCTTGCACCTTATTATACTCCTCTCGACACAAGAAGGCGAGGTGTATAGAAGTTGCATGGGAGTTTAAATGCCTAATTTGGGCGACCTCATTCGAGTCATAGTCCTCGTCGCCCATCTGTGGTGCCTGCGCTCCAAACTCAACAATATCCCAAATGCTTTCGTGGAGTGAGGTTAGATGGTGCCTCATTTTATCGAAAGTATGGTGGTTTGCCTAGGGGTACCGAAAGTAGAGGAGCACGCTTTGGAATGCGGGGATAGCGAAGAGGTATCTTACTATACTTCTTGCGCTCGTGGCGCTTCGAAGTTGTAGACTCGGCGCCGGATGTGGAAGGTGATGAAGAGTCGGTCTCATAGTAGACCGCCTTCTTCATTTTCTTTTTCTTCTTATCACCCTTCCTAAGTGACTTGATGGAGGAAGAGGATCCCTCCTTGTATTTGTCGCCTGACTCCCTTGATAGAGTCCTTCCCGAGCCCATGGGCTTGTTGCCGGTTACGATCTCCCTCTTGGCGTGATCTCCAGACATCACTTCGAGTTTGTTAGACTCTTAATGAAGCACTGGCTCCGATACCAATTGAAAGTCACCTAGAGGGGGGTGAATAGGCGAAACCTGAAATTTATAAACTTAAACACACACTAGGGCCAGGGTTAGCGTTATAATTAAATTCGAGTGCGGAAGATTGTTTCTCTTGCTATGAGTTGCTCAATTAATGAGAATGACGTTTGAGAGCAAACTCAAATCAATATTAGCAAGGAAACTTTAGAGAGAGGAAAAGGGTAAACAAATCAAGCGAAGAACAACACAAGTGAACACAGTGATTTGTTTTATCGAGGTTCGGTTCTAAAGAACCTAGTCCCCGTTGAGGAGGCCACAAAGGCCGGGTCTATTCCAACACTTTCCCTCTCTCAAACGATCACTTGGACCAGATGAGCTTTCTCCTTAATCAATTGGGTCACTAAGACCCTGCAAGGATCACCACACACCTAGGTGTCTCTTGCTAGCTTTACAAAGCACTTATGAGAATAAGGATGGGAAGGAGAAAGGCAATCCAAGCAACAAGAGCACAAATGAACACAAAAACTCTCTCTCTCTCTCTCTCAAGTCACTAAGTGGTTGAGTTGATTTTGAGACTTGGAGAGGATTTGATATTTGGAATGTGTTTGGAGTGAATGCTATTGCTCTTGTATTGAATAGGAACTTCAGAAAACTTGGATGCCATTGAAGAAGGTGGTTGGGGGGGGGGTTTATAGCCTCCCACCACTTCCTAGCTGTTGGCTGATTTTGCTGGCAATGGGCACACCGGACAGTCCGGTGGCGCACCGGACTGGTACTGTTCACTATCCGGTGCGCGCCACGTCAGCACGCCCGTTGGGGTTTGGAGCGACTTGACCATTGGAGCCGTTGCACCGGACAGTCCGATGACCTCTAACTTCTGTGCTCTGACTTCTGACGCACACTGTTCACTACTGTTCACTTTTGCAGTCGACCAATTGATGCTCAGTGACCGTTGCTCCGCTGGCTCACCGGACATGTCCGGTGCACATCGGATAGTCCAGTGAATTATAGCGGAGCGTGCCCAGAAGAAACCCGATAGTGGCCTGTTCGCTTGGTCGTGGGCCTGGTGCACCGTACACTGTCCGGTGCGCCACAGGCAACACACTCTCAAGTCCTTTGCTCCAAATTTGTTTGTGTCCCCAACTGAATTTCTTTCTTAGTTTGTGTTGAACCTTATGCACCTGAGATAAATGACATCTAGGCAAACTAGTTAGTTCACATGGTTTGTGATGGATGTCAACCACCAAAATCGATTATAGGAAATGGTTAAGCCCATTTCCCTTTCACAAATAAGAGGACATCATATTCAACTTGATTGTTAGTGCAATAAGTTTTTAGTCAGCTAGCGAAGTCAAAGTAGGCGTTACTTGGTGAAACAAGCACGATGTCAATCCCTTGCCCTTCATTGCAAACCAATCCATCAAAGTATAGAGTACATGAAGTAATATTGAGATACGATATATCTAGTTTATAAGTATCATCAATATGATGTTTTACAATAAAATCCGCTATGGCCTGGCCTTCATAGCTTTTAGTGGTTCGTAGGCCAAGTCATATTCTATAAGTGCATAAGCCCATTTGTCAATCCTACCACTCGTGATCGGGTTTTGCAACATGTATTTGATGACATCGATTTGACCAAAAATAATGCAATGACTAGATAATAAATACCATCTACATTTGGTTCATGCATAAAACAAGCATAGAAATGACTCCTCGATGAAAGTGTACCTTGTTCCAGCGTCCACCAGCCTCCGGCTTAGGTAGGTTACCACATGCTCCTTCCCTTCGGTCTCCTCTGTCAAAACAACTCCAATAACTTTATCTTTGGCCACAGTGTATAATCTGAACGACACTCCTGCCTGTGATGCTTTTAATATGGGAACCAAAGACAAATATCTTCTAATAAGAGCAAATGTTTTTGCTGCTCTGCCCTCAAGTTAATTCAGCATTATCGGAGAGGAAATCTCCGGCCGGGTGGCGGAGTGCATCACCCTAAATCCTAAGATAAGGAGGGGCCTAAGCGTTTTGCCTGTTGCGGGATGAAGGAATGAACGCAATAACACACAAGAGTTTAGAGTGGTTCGGGCCGCCGGAGCGTAATACCCTACTCCACTGTGTGTCGTATTGCTTGAGAGCTTGAGTTGTCTTGGATGACCTGGGTCTAAGCCTAAAGATTGAGCTAGTTTTGTAACGTTGCATGCCTCCCCTTTTATAGCCAAGGGGGCATGTACAAGAGTGCTGGGCCCCGACATATGGGCCCAGGAACATCGCTAGAGTAGTACTTGGAGCTCCTAATATTTGCTGCTGGGGCAATCTTCTTGTACCCTGACACCCGAGATCTGCGTATCCTTGACGCGCAGAGGAAGCTTCTCGTATAAGGGATGATGAGCACAGTGCACCGTGCAGCACGGGCGCACTGTTTCGACAATGGACCGGACATGTGAGCCGTCTGCAGGGTGACCCTGGCGCCGCCTGCCAGCGGAGTGGACAGGACGCAACAAATGCTGATGGGGCACATCACCTAGGTCTAAAGTACACGGGCACCGACCATGGCGATGCAGGCCGATGCATCAGCATGCACTTGTTCTACATCATCGCCTACTCATTGTAGCAACATTTGATGTAAAGTAGAAGGTACACATTGATTAGCATGAATCCAATCTCTTCCTAAGATTAGATTATAATTTTCTTATATGGCAGCAACGAAGAATGCAACAACAAGGGTCTTGATCCCGATGGTTAACTCAACGAACGTGACTCCCTTGAGTTTGATCAAACTATGGCTTCAATGAAGAAGAGACTCCTGGCAATCGGGTCCCACTCGTAAGTGACCCAGTGCGTGCGTGAAGAGGTGTGGGACTGATGCACGAGCCAGCGATGCCAACGATCGGGACGCGATGTGTGTGATGCAGCTGCTGACCGAGTGGATCCCACTCGTTAGCCAGAGGCAGCGGCACACACGTTTGGGTTGCTGGACAAGCGGGGAGGCTGCCCTACAGGCCCCACATGTCGACGCTAGGGGCGAGGAGCGGACACGAGCTAGACCAATGTTGTGAAGAGATGGGCCAACGAGGGTTAAAGCGGAGCTGGGCCGGAAGGGTGGTTTTGGCCCAGGTAGCGCTTTCTCTTTTCCCTTTAATTTATTTTTCTATTTTAGTTTTTCTATTTTTATTTCCTTTATTCACATTCAAATCGCATTTCAGATTTTTGGTGGACTTTTAAATTATTCCATATGCACAATCAAAAGTCTGGCATGCTGTGGAAAGTTATAATTTAGATAAAAGCTTGTAAGTATATAATTCATGAAAGTAGTACTCACATAAAATAACTTCACTACACCATTTGTTTAAGGGAATTATTTAAATACATAACTAACTTCAATTAGTTCATAACTGTTTTAAGGTAATAAGTCTCATAATGTAAGATTTCTATTGAGAGATGGTTTAACTTAACTCTTTTAGAGAGTAGGTATTAAATATAAATCTCTACTAACTATTAAGGGGGGCAGTGTAGACTGCCCCCGCCGCATCCCCTCCCGCCCGCGGATAACACGCCCGCCCGCCCGCCCCTGCCGCGAGATTCCCCTCGCCTCCTGCCGCCGCGATTCCCCAACCGCCCGCGGCTAATCCCCCGCTACGCCCGCTCTCCCCCGCCTCCCCCACGCTTCCTCCGCCCCTACCGTGCAGTCCACTGCCGCTCTGTCCATGGATCCTCTTCTCACGCCGCGCTCCCCTGGAAAGCTCGGTGACGAAAACCGCCATCCCGCGCGCATCCCCTCCCGCCCTGCCGACAAGAGCGTGATCCAATGAGGCGGCGACTGTTCCTGGACCAGCGACGACCGTCGTTCAAGCGCCGGTGGCAGCAGCGGCCGTGGTGGGTGCTCCTCTTGCTCTCCCTCCTCGCCCTCTCATGCGTCCTCCTCCTCGCTGTCCTCCTCGGCTCCCCCGACCCCGACACCTCGCCGTCCACCTCTGCCACGTCCTTCGGATCCGAGGCCACCTCCTCCCCTCTCCTCAGTCAGGTAATCCCAGATCTCGGCACGGCGTGGTGCCTCCCTCCCGGCCCTGCCGACGAGAGCGCGGTCCGATGAGGCGGCGACCGTTCCTGGACCAGCGACGGCCGTCGTTCAAGCGCTGGTGGCAGTAGCGGTCGTGGTGGGTGCGCCTCTTGCTCTCCCTCCTCCTCGCCCTCGCATGCGTCCTCCTCCTCGTTGTCCTCCTCGGATCCCCCGACCCCGACCCCTCACCGTCCATCTCCACCGCGTCCTCCGGATCCGAGGCCACCTCCTCCCCTCTCCTCAGTTAGGTAACCACATCGCATTTTTCTCATCCCCATCTTCACCGTGAAACCTGCAACCGCTACGCCGAGAAAGGTTCGCCTGGTGCCCTCTGAAGTGCATTGGCATGTAGATAGAATGAAATGTTTCTGTTCGCATTGGTGAATGGGGTTGCTTTTTTGTTCTGTTATCTGTAGATTTGTTCTTGTGCTTTTTTGCTTTCAGGTGTCCAAGATTCCTTGAGCTACTGTCAAATACTACGATGTGCTATGTTATGTTACTCATCTTCCTTTTAAGTGTATACTTTTTAGAGAGAAAAATACCTTTTAGTCCCATTATTTCAGTTTACAGTCAAATTTACAACTTCTTCGAAGTAAATGGGAAAACAACTCAATAATATTGGCTTAGAGATGCGAATTTGGCCATTGCTTGGAACTTTATATTAAAATGTGAATATGTGATCTGTTCTTCTGCAATTATGACTTGGCATGCCTTATGTAACCAGTGTACAAGAATTACTAATATTTTTCATTATGCTTTTAAGATCTTGGACTAATACTTGTCATCACATACTAAAAAGAATTGAATGTTCGCTGTATGATTTCCTATTTAACGAATTTCATCTATTGAACTATTTGCTAGCCTCAACCTGATTTTATAAGACATCAGTATATAAGTATTGATCTATATAGATCTACCAAGTGATTATTCCTCAAATAAGTACTGGAAAACAAGCCAATTTGGAATTTAAGCACTGCAGGATATTGTTTACTCTACGCTTTCCAAATGCTCATACTTGAATTGTGCTGCATTATATATATAGATATATATATATATATATATATATATATATATATATATATATATATATATATATATATATATATATATATATATATATATATATATATATATATATATGTGTGTGTGTGTGTGTGTGTGTGTGTGTGTGTGTGTGTGTGACTGTCATGTATCCTCAAGATGCCTCTGTATCCACACTTGACTCCCTTTAACACAAACTTTGATGAAATATAATAGTTACTCAACCATGCAAACACTGTATTAAGCTGAAAAGATGATGAATGATGTCATGATTTTAGTGGCAATATATGTATGCATTAGACTTCTCAATTTTATTAACTTATTGAATTGTATATGTGCACGAAGTTTTTTCTTTCATGTATTACACCGCATGCCATAGTTCTTTAACTAATGGCAGTGTACCTTTTTTAACCTTTAGATGGCTGAATTCAAGGGAGAAGATGATTTATCAGCAGGCTCTATGAGCACAGCTGCACAGTCAAGACATAATTCTTGGGCCTCTGCAGGTGATTCTCACCCCTGCGCTGACATTGCTTGCCCTTCACAAATATTCAGTCAAGATAAAAAAGAACTTACTAATCAAATGTCATTACCAGTCAATACTTTAAGATAAGTAGAATCGATGTCCCATACGACATTCTAGCCACGCACTTAAACATGTGCCAGATATGTTCAGATCTTGTGATTCAACATGCCTGAATATTTCATTTGTTTATCAGTTATTATGTTGTCAGTGTTGCGTGGATGGTACCTGTGTTGCATGAATTTCTGTGTTGCGTGTACCAGCCTGAGTGTTTCAACATGCCTGAATGTGTATATCAGTTTTTATGTTGTCTAATGTTTCAATGGTTTTCCTTTGTTAAATGACAATACGAGAATATGTGGTTGCAAAAATATGAACACTGATTTATGTTGTAGGAGTCTTGTGAATTTGAAATACATAATGTTTATCAGTATACCATTTTAATGCTTCTCTCTGTCATGAGACTATCCCATTTTCGATTGGCTGATGTGTTCATTATGTATTTCACTGCATTTGTCAAGTTATTCGGACATTTGTCAAGTCACTGCATTTGTCAAGTGAATTTGAAATACATAATGTTAACCTGATCGTTGTACAGTTTTAAAGCGCAAGCGCAAATATTTCTCTACAAAATTAATTCTGCACTGGTATCCATCATATTCAGGCATGTAGCATCTCGAATCCTGAAGCCATTATTACTTATTGCATAGTTGCACTGTACTCATTTTGCAGTGACTTCTGCACAATATATCACCAAATATTGCATAGATCAGAACCACCCAATATTAATTAATCCTTTTAGAGAAGCAAAACATATGAAAGTCTTACCATATTTTTCCAGTGGTTTGTCCATACTGTTTCTCAAGACTTAAAGTGGAATGAGCTACAGGCACTACATGGTTCTCATGTAGTGTATTCTGAGATACTCCACTGATCTCATAGGAATCGTGGTTCAGTCTTGACAAGTTTCCAGTGGTTTTCAAGACTGAACCTTGGTGCAATTTATCAATATTACAGCGCAAGCGCAAACTTTTTTTCTCGATTTCAGTAAGAGAAGAGAAGCCGAAGAGAGTGGTAATATTTCTCTGCAAAATTAATTCTGCGCTGGTATCGATCACATTCAGGCATGTTGAACTGCCCTTCGAACTTGACTCTTTTGTAGGCAAGTGAATCGGTTCTGATGATTACATCATCTCTAGCTACACTGCCACTTTCATGCTAGGTTCGTAGGTAATCAACCTTCATCTGGACAAATATGATAGCCGTTAGTCGAAGTAACTAAGAGATTTGGACCAAGAGATTAGCCGTCAGTCGATGGTACGGACCACAAACAGCTATAACTTTGGACAATGCCTTCAGTAAGGAAAAACAAACAAACTTATTAAAATCATAATCCACCTGAGTATCATTGTCTTGATCGAGAGGTCATCTTCCTTTCATGGTTTCAAATGTACATATATAAGGGCACATTTTAAATTAAAAGGAACTGACTTCTTTTCAATGTCCACTGTTTGCACACCTGATGTGGTAGATTGTATGCCTTTTTTGTTTTCAGTTCATTCTTTAGTAACCTGTTGTTTCGGCTAGCGAGCGGGTGCAGAAGAAGGAAGGGAGAGGCGCTTGGTTGACCCGGACCGAACGGTAGGACACCGTCGGGGGTTCGCTGCAACGCAACGACAGCTACCGCAGCTTCTCAGGCCAAGGTAAGCTTTCAAGCGAATTTGTTGCTGCAACTATTCTTTAGTAGCCTGCGATATGTTAGTCAATTTGTCGCTCAAACATAAAATGAACACGAGGCCCACTACTGCTCCCGCGAAAACCTGATGAAAATTTATCAATTGAAACCCATTTCAGTTTTGAGAAGCTATATGTCATACTTTGGCTAGAACAATAATAATCACATTGAACCACTTCTCTTTCAAATAAGCAGGTTTTTGAGGCAGGTAACTGATGTAAACGAACACATTGTTATTTACATCTCACTAAATGATAACTAATGCATTTATACAGAGTTAAGCACTATTAAACACCCACAGGAACAAATGTCACACAATTTTTTGATATAGAGAAAAAGACATAAAAACTTTTCAATACATATAAATGCATCCAATTGGGTATACATGCACAGTTATATTCAGAAAAACAGAGAGACAGTTCATGATTATGACCTAAACAATGATTTGCTAGAATTTGTATGCTCATTTCATATATACTTATGGAGATTATACTTTCGCAGTTTTCCTTCAAGATAGTGAAACAATGTTGACTCATTTCCCCCCTCATACACGACTAACTTTTCTTTCAAACTGTTTTTAATTCATCTGTTTTTTGTTTCCATCAACTAAGGCTAGGACAGATAAAATTATGGAAAGTGTCGCGGTCTAACTTGCCCATTCCAATCATAAGTTGTTTAAGCTTTATCATAAAACTCAAATTTGGTCTAAGCAGTAGTAGCGAGTGCCGCAGTCTAATTTACCCTCTCTCCCTCTCGTCAGGTACTAGCAGTAGCAGCGAGTGGTTTCCTCTACAACTCAAATTCCTTTCGATTCAGTTCCTGCGCGCCTGACCACCGGGAACTTTAGTTGTTCATATGATCCAATTCGAGTATTTGTAGTTATATTGGTTATGTTGATCGCATAGTGCTGAGGCTATTTACAATCGTTTAGTGTGTTGAAGCAACATCCTGCTGGACCATGAAATGAATGCCAAGATTACTGATTTTGGTTTGGCATTAATGTTGGCCCCAAAATCGACTGTAGAGGTTCTTGTTATGGGCACATAGTAAGAGCTTGTTTGATACAAAAATGAAGTTATACAAAAATGAATGTGCGACAAAGACTGATGACTGGTGAGGAACCAGACAAATGATAAGTTGAATCTTTCAAAGTTTGACAGTTCAGTCTCCAATTTTTCTCTCTCAAATCATTGGTACTGTGTACAAGCTTGAAGCTTCCTAGAAACCGCCCCTCCTCTACGGGTTTGTTCAACCAAGTCATCTTCCACATCGGTTAGTGTCTTGGACTTTCTCTGCCACTCCCAGACCTTGGTATCTTTTTTTATGGGTGCTCATTATGTCATTCACCACACCTGTCTTGTTGCTCACTGCTCCTACTACCACAGGTCCAAAGCAAGAAAGAAGGAACGGAGGACGATAATGGCTCTGGTCGGGCAGGTGGCGACGGTGGCGTAGCTGGTGGGCGTGGACGCGTGCAGCCTCTTCATTCTTGGTCTCTTTGTGTTTGTACCCATTACTGTATGTTTTCCTTGGTTGTGCCTGATATGTGTTTGTAGATATCAGCAGACGGGAGGGAGCATTAGCTTTAGCCTATCAGCTATTCAGAATCTGTAGATGGGAGGGAGCATCAACTATTCTATAATTGCTTGATATATTTTTATGTAGTGCTGCTTGAGTTTTATGCGCCATGGTGTGGCCATTACCAAAATATGGCCTTATTCTTGGATGAAGTTATAGTTCTGTTGCAGAAAGATGAAGGTGCAACCATTGCTAAGATGGTAACATACAACAGGATACTGATAGTTAGAGTGGGGACTAGGGACATAGTGAAGGTGATGCTTAGAAACTATGTATCTTGTTTTATTATGATTTCAAGATATTTGTTTTTATCTATTTTCTGTCATATGCTTCTATGGTGCATGGAAGTTGATGAGTGTGTTCTATATGCTTTTCAGTCCCTTTTCCAAGATGATTCTCCTACAACATTACTCGCTCATGTGATGGGCACCATTGGCTCCATAGAACAAGCTATGCTTGCACAGGGACGCCACACCTACAAATATTTCATAAAAAACCACATGTTGTATGAAAAAAAATCAGGTTTGTGCTTTTCAGAGGGAAGTCATTCAGTAGATTTACCCTATAACATGAGCATCTTATCTTATTTTAGTAAATCTTTCCTTGTGCTATTAGCATTTAAAATTGCATTTCATTGTGCTTCAGGAAAGGTTTGCATTTGGAAGAATGGGATTTGATTGGTGATTTGTGGATCGTATGACTGGTGATTGGAGAAGCTAGAGTGCAACGACAAGGAGACAATGGAGAATAAGTATTTCACCCCAATCAAAGGTGAAGACTAGCATTCTCATGAAAAAGCCAGTCATTACTGATATTTTTTCTGTTCAGGATCTAATTGCTCAACGTTTATGACTTTCATTTACTACCTTCATTCCTTTTTTTCAAAACTGTTTAGTGCATCAACGT
Organism: Zea mays; assembly: GCF_902167145.1. Taxonomy (NCBI): domain Eukaryota; kingdom Viridiplantae; phylum Streptophyta; class Magnoliopsida; order Poales; family Poaceae; genus Zea; species Zea mays. The sequence continues at coordinate 76,923,834 of NC_050100.1, read as the reverse complement.
TATTTTCAGTAAATGTCTTTGATTGTTGCCTTTTATTGCTATATGCCGGGCTATTTTGTTGCGCTGCTGTGCACGTGGTTGTAGGGAGGGCGTATTGTGGCGGCTACGAGGGATCGATGTTCTTGTGTGGCGGTGACAACGACACCGTGGAGCCAAGGCAATGTCAGCAAGCTGATTTTTCAGATTGGAATCTATGGTTATTTTTAAAGATCAAATATGTTCTAGCATCTTAAAAAGATTTGTGAGAATGTAAACATTTGTTCTGAGGTCATTTAGGCCTCAAACAGAATTTCTTGGACTTATTTCGCTAGAGGGAATGAGACATCTCGAGATCTAAATGTGTATAGAAGATCCAAATGTGTATAGAACATATATTTTTTATGGGTATCAAATATGATTGTGTGCAAAGCACGGACATAGTACTATAACAATAAAACACACATTTGTACATAATTCATCATGGTATTATATGTTGCCGTTGCAACGCATGGGCACTCACCTAGTATAGTTTAAGGAAGGATACTTTTTACTCAGATAATAAACTTTTATTGGAAAACACTTTTAATTTGGGATAGGTAAACTCAAAGGTAACAAAATTCTTATTAAAAGATAATTTAAATCAAAATCTTGGAGAAATGTTAATAATCCCTCAAAATAGGATTTTGGTGTTTCATTTTCAGCAAAACTCGTAAATGTAAAAGTTGTAGATAATTTTCTAAGCTTTCCATAAAGTGCAAGAACACTAATTTCCAAGGTCGTATGCGAGATTTATGCTCAAAATATCGAACTGGACAGAAACTAATCTGATAAGGACGAGATGATAAAATGAAAAATGATGGTTGAATGGTTTTGGTTTATGGATAGGGTCTGTATTGTTGATGAGATCGGTTTATCGAGATTGAGTTTGTGGGATGGCAGCGGATGGTAATGATCAAATTGACCTAAAGCAAATATAAACCATCAACCTAATTTAGGGTTGTTGGTGAGGTAAATGAATGGCGAATGGGTTCGGTTTATGGATATGGTCAGCCTTGTGGATGTGATCGATTTATCGAGATTGAGTTTGTTGGATGGCAACGAATGTTAATGACAAAACTAACCCAAAACAATTTAAACCAGCAACAAGACCTTGACCTAGGACATGAACTCATAACCGTGGACTCCAAAACTAAATTTTGCAAAGGCTAAGGCGAAGTCTGTAGGTCAGGATACACTAATGGTTTTTAAAGATATGACCTAATGTCAGGACTCTTTTTTCTCTGGCTTTTTGTGGGTTATAGGACAAACAAAATGAATCTAAAGGTAGGACTATACCTCATGATCAACCTTAATATTGATACCACTTGATAGAGGACGAGTCCTGATCTTACGTGAGGTACAATAACTTGATTGGGTCGAGATCTCGACGTTGATGATCCAAGGCACCGAGCAAACGAATCCTTACAATCACTACACCAGCTCCATTGGTTATCACCCATGTCACACAAGTGACCTCACCACCAAGGATTATCCCTATAAGCGCAATCAAGAACATAAGCAAGAACAAGAAGAACACAACCAAAACTGCACTGATTACGAGTTGGGGTCTCACAAACCGATGAACGACGACACTATTCGATGACAGATATGATCTAAGCAAAATCAAAACCTTTATGTGATAGCGACTACTGATAAAATAGAGGTTTGTGGCATGCACAACCCCTGGAGGTACCCCTAATGGGCTCCAACACGATACATGACCCAACAACCCAACAGACGGTGTCACAGCACCAAAACGGAATCCAAACGCTAACTTGTTTTGATGATTCCCATTGACTCCGGATGAATTTTAAGGTGGTTCTAATTAGGCTGGAAATCTTATCTCCTTAAATTTCCATCCATATAAAGCACAACCTAATCGAAGTTCGGATGCATTCTGCGCGTCCATTTTAGTGCAATCTGTTCCTGGACTATGAGGTGGAGATGAAGTTGAGTCAGACTTGGCTTTCTCTTGTTGTGAACGTCCTAGCTTCTCCTCCTTGACATCTTGGCATTTCACAAGTCCATGATTATCCTCTCCAAGGTTTCTAATCATCAAAACATCCATGGCACAAAGCATAAGCTCTAAAATACAATTGCCCAGGTAAGAACGAACTTGGAGATTTAGTTGTCTTGCACGTGCTCGTGTTGTCGGCTCATGCATTATTTGTATGGGAGTGATGTCCTCATCATCATTTATACTTAGAGAATTATCACAAGTGAGAAAATGAAACTAAGAAGAGATAAAAATTGCAATAATATAAATGGCACAAGAGACACGACACAAGAGACATGGTCAAGCGTAATATGCTTGCCTAGTCCACATTGTGGCGTCCCAATGGACGAGGGTTGCACTCAAACCCTCTCAAGTGATCAAAGATCAAACTTAAGTACCACATTTCTTCCTTATATCTCGAAATCTCATTTGTGAGGAATCTCCACAAGTTGGAGTCTCTCATGCCTTACACAAGATGATCACAATCCAAAACCAGAGTAAAGGAGGGAGTAAGAACACACACACACACAAGTACACAACACAACAACAACGCACACGAAAGCAAAGACAAAAGTGCAACAACAAAACAACATAGTAATAGCTCAAAATGCGCTCAAATCTCTCTCGAATCAATGAACAACGTGGTCGCGGAGTCTCGAAGTTGTAGTGTGCACTTGTGATGTTTAGGTGTAGAGTAGAGGAGCCACGAGTCCCTTTTATATCCCCAAGGGGCCTAGGAGTCGTTGCTCATTCCATCAATAAACTATCAAAAATTTGCTCTGCGCGGGACATCAAATCGATCCAGTGCACACTGGACTGGGTCCTATAGCCACCAGTCTGGGATCTAATTGGCTGGTTTTCCAAATTGGGGGGGGGTGGAGACCCAATTAGCCTAGTTGGTCCAATTGTAGTCGGACGACGACCGTGTGAGCCTCAAAATTATCCCACCTCTCTTAACTTGGGAGGAGGGAGCCACTTTAAAAGGGAGAGCCACCCTTTCTGAAAGAGAAATGTGTTCTTGGGCTATTTCTATATTGTTTTGGTGATTAGATGCACAACACACTAGGTGAGAACTAACAAGTGTTAAGCAAAGGTATATCTAGATGGATCAAGAATAAAGGTAAGTTCTAGACACTTAGTCAATTGTTTTTATGTGCTAAACATACTTGTCTAAGTGCTAGGGACTCAGCTAAGTGAAGTCCAAAAGAATCAAAGGAAGACAAAAGAAAGAACGTAGAAAAGGTGCTGCACTGCGCAGCACCGAACGGTCCGGTGCCACCCACCGGACAGTCTAGTGTGCACCGAACAATCCGGTGCACGGTCCACCAAACTCTCTGCTCTCGAGTTTTCTTGGCTACTTCGGCTATAATTCACCAGACAGTCCGCGCGAGGTGTCGGACAGTCCGGTGTACCAGCCGTGCAACGACTACCTACCACATCGACCAAGAGCCAACAGTCATATGGCGCACCAGACCATCCGGCGCCCCACAAAAAAGGAAACCAACCAATCAGGTGATTCTCTGTTGTGTCCTGTGCTCGTACTGTTCATTGTCCGGTGTGCACCAGATAGTCCGGTGTGCCCACGAACAGAAGGCAAGAATTACCTACCAAATGGAGCTCCAACGGCTCCTAGCTACCTTGGGGCTATAAAAGGGTCCCCTAGACGCATAGAGCAGAACACCAAGCCTCCGTTGAACATCCTAAGACGCCTAGACTCCGTAAGCACGCATCAGGATCATTGTGATTGAGATTTGAGCACTTGTTGAGTTGTGAACTCGTTGCGCTGTGTTTGTGTGCTCGTTTCTTGACTTGTGTGCGTGTCGTTGCTGTGACTCTAGCTCTTGTGTTGTGTTTCTATTCCCTCCCTTACTCTTGTGGTTTTCATTGTGATCAATATTGTAAGGGTGAGAGGCTCCAACTTGTGGAGATTCCTCGCAAAGGGAACATCTGCTATAAAGAAGAAAATTGTGGTATTCAAGTGGATCGTCGGATCACTTGAAAGGGGTTGAGTGCAACCCTTATCTATTAGGACGCCACAACGTGGAAGTAGGCAAGTGTTCTACTTGGCCGAACCACGGGATAAAATCGTTGTGTCATCTGTTGTTATTCGTGTGCGATTCTCTCTGCTTCTACTCACTTGATAATTGCTCTAAGTTTAATACTCACCTTGTGAAGAGCAATTAAGTGAAGAAGTCATCTCTTTCTCTCTAGACATAGCACCTTGGTTTTGATTCCACTAACATTTCATAAACCAAGTTTATATGAGTTAGTGTTGATTTTTTCAGGATCACCTATTCACCCCCTAGGTGCTCTCACTTTCCCCATCGGACTAGTCTTTTGGGGCGATTGGGCCTTTTACTGAGTTGGGTGTTCTTAATGAACTGTTGGGTTCCGGGCAATCCTAATTTGTTGGGCTCGGCCAACCCCACATGGCTGGGTGTATCATCTGGTATTAGAGGCAGGGCCTATTATAAGGTGGGAATGATGAGGACATTCCCTACTATTACCTGTTGGCAAAGACGAAATTGGTTTAGTTGGTCCAATTTGTAGTCAGACGGCGACCGTGTGAGCTTCAGAATTATCTCACCTTGCTTAACTTACGAGGAGGAAGCCACTTTAAAATGGAGATCCATCCTTCCCCCATCGGACTAGTCCTTTGTGGCGATTGAGCCTTTCCCTGAGTTGAGTGTGCTTAATGAACTTTTAAGCTTCAGGCAATCCTAATTTGTTGGGCCTGGGCCAACCCTGACCGGGTTGGGTGTATAGGGGGGCACCGGACCTTCCGATGACATCACTTTTCTGTTGGTAGTCGAGGTAGCCATTAGAGAAGAGGTATGGTGCACATCAAACCATGAACAGTAAAGGTTTGGTGATTTTCAGTGAAAATCCCAAGAGCGTACTGTTTGGCTGGGTCGCACGGACCCGGTCCGATGCTCCCAAACCAGAGCATGGTAAGGCCTTTTTAGACTAACTTTTTCAAACTTTTTCAACCTTTCTCAAGGGTTTCCCTAGCATTTAGATAAACATTATAAGCACATAAAACAATTGACTAAGTATTAGAACCATAACTCTTTCACTTCTTTGCAATATGTGTAAACTTAAGCCCAAAAAGTGTTTTTCTCTACAGAATGAGTTAGAGCCCAGACACAAGTATTAGAAAACATTGTAATATACCTATGCAACATATTTAAAGTGCAAACCTCACACTTGTACCATTTTTCATCAAGTTGTTCACTTGTGCCCATGTTTGTGTTCTTTTGAACTTGATATCTTCAACTTGCTTTCTTTAGACATGTGCTCATGCTCTTATCAATATAGTTAGTTCGAGGTGGTGTGTTGGGTATTTTAATCACCAAAACAACTAGAAATGGCACAAGTGCACGTTTCCTTTTTAGAGAAGACAAAACAACCAACCCCATGCACAATTTAAACGCATGCGAGAACACAACACCATGGTTACGGATATCTAGCATTTAAATCTTACACGATCACCAAATTCAAATCCTCGCTTTGTCGGTGCTTCCACGAAGACGAGATGATGACGATCCACTCGACTACTCGAGCCCGTCCGCTCCCATTGAAAACAGTTGCTTCCACCTCCACTTGAATTCAAAATAAAAAAGAAAGAAAACCTGAAAGCATCTAGGCCCTTGGTTGGTTTTAGTGATTAATGACAACGTAATATTATATATGACTAATGTGTGTTTTGTAGAGACAAAGGGTAAGGTAGGTCGCATTACAGGAAGATGTACTACAACGGTGAAAACAATCCCTGAGATAAGAACTTGAAGCGACGACTAAAACGACGAAACAAAAGATGAAGGTCTTCGTATTCCGAGTGTCAAGGAGTTGTGGACACTCGGTATAGAGTTATGTCTTTTATTTTGTTTTAGTCGTACTATAAAGAGGGGTTGTCAATGAGTAGTTTGACCAAGAGAGTTCTAGTGTAGTGTTGGTGTATATTCACACTCACATATAGTGCTATGTGTCACTCTAGAACATACTCACGAATTAGAACGAAAACCGATTTGAAAATAATAAAAAAACTTAGGGTTTCCGGCCTAGGGGCATCGGACTGTCCGGTGTTCACCAGACTGTCCGATGCACCCTCTGTCAGTGGGGCCAGCCTGGCCCGGGGAATACACTTTCCCCCTCTAGAAACCCGAGAGTGCGGAGTTGGAAAATTGAATTATAGCTGGCACACCGGACTGTCCGGTGTGCCATCTGCCCAACGGCTAGCTGTCAGAACTAGCCGTTGGAGGTTACCATTGGCGCACCGGTGGTGCGCAACCAGATTTTGGTAACGGCTAGTTGGTGGGTGAGGGTTATTTATACCCCCTCCACCCACCATATTGATAGTCTTGCTGCCCACATTTACTCCTGCACATTGCTAGAGCATTGCAAGCACCACAAAGCTTAGTGAGGTGATTAGAAAATCTTAATCCCACATTTGGACCTCATTAGTGCTAGCGAGAGCCACCTAGAGCACACACCGCATGCATTAGGCTTCTCTTGGTCAAGTGAAAGTCTACGGCTTGTTACTCTTGGTGATCGGCATCACTTAGATGGCTTGGTGGCGTTGGGAGCTCGGTGATCACCTTGGAGGACTTGTTGGTGACCCGACTCGTGATTGCAAGCGGTCATGAGAGATCCACCGCGCCGAAGTGGCAAAGGATCATCTCATAGTGAGCACTTGGTTCTTGCAAGGACCAAGGGGGAGCGATACCCTTGCGCGGGTTCTTCAACGAGGAATAGGGAAGCGTGCCGACTCTTCGATACCTCGGAAAAAATTTGGAGGAGTCTTCTAAACTTTGCTTTACATTCCGCACTTAACTCAAGTACTTTACCTTGTGCATTTGTTTAGCAAGTAGTTGAAGTATTGTCTTAGCATTGTTGAATTTCTAGTATTATTCTCTTATTGCTAGTTGTTGGGGGTGAAGTTGGGCTCTTGCTTAGGGTTTAATTATTGTTGATTTTTATAAAAGCCCAATTCACCCTCCTCTTGGGCATCGTGATCCTTTCAATTGGTATCAGAGCCTTGTTGCTCTTATATTAGCTTAACCGCTAGAGTAACGATGTCCGGTGGGGATGGACCTCATCCCGCTTTTTATGGTAACAAATTTCCATATTGGAAAATTCGTATGGAATCTTATTTAGAGGCTATAGACATTGGTGTCTACAAAGCCGCCACACAAGGGTTCCTTGAACCTAGAGATCACACAAATCTTGTAGGAGAAGAGTTTAACTATGAGAAATGGAATGCTAAGGCCAAAAACACTCTTTTTAGAGGCCTTTGCAAAGATGTGTTTAATAGAGTTAGAAACCATATAAATGCTCATGATTTGTGGATGAATATATGTGCTCTACATGAGGGGACTAGAAGTGAGCATGAGGAGAGATATCACATTGCTATGAGAAAATTAAATTCTTTTGAGATGCTTGCAAATGAAAATGTCAATGCTATGTACTCACGTCTCAATATTCTTGTAGAGGAAGTAAATGGCTTGGGGCTCACCCAAATTTCACAACCGGATGTTGCGAGAAAGATTCTCAGTGTCCTCCCAATTGACAAATATGGACACATTGTCACAGTGCTGCATCAGATGGATCTTTCAGTTGCTACTCCTACACAAATATTGGGAAAGATCAATGCTCTTGAGATGTACATGCACATAAATGACAAGGATGAGTCATCTTCCAAGAAAGGATTCAGCCCTCAAAGCCAATCAAGAAAATAAAGGAAAAGCTAAAGTGCAAATTGAGGAGGAATCCTCAAGTGATGATAGTCTTGATGCTAACATTGCTTTGATGGTGAGGAAGACTACCAAGATGTTAAAGAATCTCAACAGAGAAGGCATTAAGTTTGACTCAAGAAAGAAGAAATTCTTCTCCAGTAAAAGAAAGCACATCTCTAAAATGGACTGCTACAACTGTGGAGAGCTTGGTCATCTTGCTCATCAGTGCAATAATCCAAGAAGAACAAGTTCAAGGGTAAGAAAGATGATGACAATGATGACGAGAAAAAGGAAAATAAATTCTTCAGGAGAAAGGATGGGAAGCAGAAAAGGTTCCATAAAAAGAAAAATGGAAAGGGATACATTGTTGGTGACTTGCTCACTGACATTGATTCATCAACCGGGTCTTCTTCAAGTGAAGAAGAAAATGATGAAAAAGTTGCCGCCATTGCTGGGGACTTCTCTTCACCACCACCATCACCTTCATTGACTTCTCACCTATGCCTCATGGCTAGAGGTGAATGGAAGGTACAAAATGATAATGATATTATTGATGATAGTGATAGTGATGATGAATTTGCTTCACCTTCCTATGATAAACTAGCTGACTTGCTTAAGGAATACACTCAAATCATTAGGAAGTCAAAGGCTAAATGTGATAAGTTGAAAGATGAAAATGAATTTTTAACTGTCAAATATGACATAGTTGTAAAATCCAGTGATGAGATGAAAGAAGAAAACAAACTGTGTCATCCACTATAAGTGAGCTTAAATCCTCCCTAAAAGACGCTAAGGATAAGTGTGAAAAATTAAATGAACCAAATAGGGAGTTGAAAGAAAGACTTGTGAAAATTAAGGAAGACTATACAAAGATTAAAATTGATCATGATAATCTTCTTGTTGCAAATGAGCTTTTATCTTGCAATACACATGAGGCTATTAACCCTGTTGTTAAGATTGATGTAGCAACCTCATGTGATGATTTGAGCCAAGATGGTCAAACTAGTTTTCATGATGAAATGACTGAAAAGGTTGAAGTCTTGACATTAGACAACCAAAAGTTGAAGAGATATTTGACTGATGCAACTACTAGAGGAAATGTTGCCATTGAGAACAATGACTTCAACAATGAGTTGGCAGTGGATAATGAAATGCTTAAAATGAGGTCAAGAAACTTAAGTGTGAAAATGAACATCTTGCAACAAGTGTGCAAAAGTTCAACAAGGTCCAATACCTCCAAAATGAATTGCTCATGAACACTGTCATGAAAAACAACAAGAGTGGTATTGGATATAATTCTTTTGTGCAAAAGAAAGCTACATATCAATACAAGCTAAAGCAAACTCATAAGCCTATCAAATGCTTTGAGTGTGGAAAAGAAGGTCATTTTGCCCACAACTGCACCAACTCCCTTGCCAAAGCACTCAAGACCATTTGCCTTCAATGCTCACTATGTTCTAAGAAAAGTAGCAAATGGAAAAGTCAAAGTTACATTCCTAGGTCCACCAAGCAAGAGTAGACCTAGATAAATTTGGGTTGCAAAGTCCTTGATTGATAAAGTCACTGGTCCTATGCAAAATGGGGCACTCAAAATTCAAGCTTGATTTGTTTGTGAATGTAGGTGAACTACAAGACTGGCGGGAGTCATTGGGTTATTGAGAGTGGATGCACTCAACATATGACAAGCAATCCATGGATGTTCACCTCACTTGATGAGAATGTTGATGAACAAGACAAAATCACTTTTGGGGATAATTCAAAGGGAAAAGTTCAAGGACTCGGCAAGGTGGAATTTTCAAATGATCTATCAATTTCAAATGTTCTCTTGGTCGCACCTTTGAGCTTCAACTTACTATCAGTGGGTCAACTCTGTGATCTTGGCCTTCAATGCTTATTCACTCCTACAAAGGTTATTGTATCAAAAATGGATGATGAGTCAATGGTGTTCAAAGGATTTAGATACAACAATCTCTACTTAGTGGATTTCACATCTGAAGATGCAGACTTAAGAACTTGCCTCTTTACCAAAGCATCACTTGGATGGCTATGGCGTAGAAGGCTTGCACATGTTGGAATGAGCACACTCAAGAAAGTACTAAAGAAGGACATGGTTAGAGGACTAAATGATGCTGTATTTGAAAAGGACAAGCCTTGTAGTGCATGTCAAGCTGGAAAGCAAGTTGCTAACACACATCCTACAAAAGCTTTCATGTCAACATCAAGGCCACTGGAACTGCTTCACATGGATCTATTTGGACCAACAACTTATGCTAGTGCTGGTGACAACCTCTACGGTCTAGTTATTGTTGATGACTTTTCAAGATACACTTGTGTGTTCTTTCTCCATGATGAGTCTGAAGTTGCATCTATATTCAAGAAGTTTGCCAAGAAGGCTCAAAATGAATTTGATTGCAAGATCAAGAAGATTAGAAGTGACAATGGAAAAGAATTTGACAATACCAACATACATGAATATTGTGATGAGATTGGGATCAAGCATGAAGTTTCAACAACATATACACCTCAACTGAATAGAGTTGTTGAAAGGAAGAACATGACCTTGATCACACTTGCAAGAACAATGATTGATGAGTATAACACACCAGAGAGGTTTTGGGCCGAAGCTGACAACACTGCATGTTATGCATCAAACAAGTTATTTCCTCACCGGCTACTTGAAAAGACTCCCTATGTACTTCTAAATGGAAAAAGCCAGACGTCTCCTTTTTTCGGGTGTTTGGATGCAAATGCTACATCTATAAGAAGCGCCATCACCTAGGGAAGTTTCAAAGACATTGTGATATTGGTTTTCTACTTGGTTATTCATCAAAATCCAAAGTATGTCGAGTATTCAATCATGCCACTGGCGTGGTAGAAGAAACATATGATGTGGAGTTTGATGAGACTAATGGCTCCCAAGGAGCACTTGAAAATCTTGATGATGTAGGTGATGAGCCACTTAGGGAAGCCATGAAGAACATGCCAATTAGAGCCATCAAACCAAAAGAAGATGAAGAAGAGGTGCAAATTGTTGACATGGCTTCTTCATCTAATGTACCACAAGATGATGAAAAAGATGAGAGGCATGAAAATGAAGATACATTTGTCTCTCATGAACAAGCAATGGCACAAGCCGAAGATGTTGATGCTCCAGGACCTTCTTCCCAAGTGGTTGACAGGAGAAACTCATCACTACTTCAAGCACACCCACAAGATCAAATCATTGGGAGTCCTTCACAAGGGGTTATTACTCGTTCTCATAAACATGCTTCATTTATTGAACATCACTCCTTCGTTTCTTGTGTTAAGGCTACTTGTATAGATGAGGCGCTACAGGATCTGGACTGGGTGAATGCCATGCATGAGGAACTAAACAACTTCACTCGTAACCAAGTTTGGACTCTGGAGAAGCCTCCACAAGATGCAAGGATCATTGGAACAAAATGGGTGTTCAGAAACAAACAAGATGATCAAGGTGTGATTGCGAGGAACAAGGCAAGACTTGTTGCAAAGGGCTTCTCTCAAGTTGAAGGCTTAGATTTTGGAGAGACCTTTGCACCGGTTGCTCGACTTGAAGCCATTCATATCCTACTTGCATATGCATCATGCTAGGATATAAAGCTTTATCAAATGGATGTAAAAAGTGCATTTTTAAATGGCTTTATAAATGAACTTGTATATGTTGAGCAACCACCCAGGTTTGAAGACCCTAGATATCATAATCATGCTTATAGGTTGTCCAAGACGCTATATGGGTTAAAGCAAGCTCCAAGGGCTTGGTATGAGTGTCTTCGCGACTTCCTCATTAAAAAGGGCTTCAAGATCGGGACCATCGACACAACCTATTCACAAAGAAACATAACAGTGATATTTTCATTTGTCAAGTATATGTTGATGATATAATCTTTGGCTCGACAAATGATTATCACTGCAAGGAATTTGGTGAGTTGATGTCGAAGGAGCTTGAGATGTCTATGATTGGTGAGCTGACGTACTTCCTTGGCTTTCAAGTCAAGCAAATGAAAGATGGTAACTTCCTCTCACAAGAGAAGTATACCAAAGACTTGTTGAAAAGATTCAACATGGAGAAGTGCAAACCAATCAAGACACCTATGCCAACTAATGGACATCTCGACCTAGATGGAGGAGGTAACCCGGTTGATCAAACTCTCTACCATTCTATTATTGGTAGTTTATTGTATCTTACCGCATCTAGGCCCGATATCATGTTTAGTGTCTGTATGTGTGCTAGATTTCAATCAATTCCTAAGAAAGCTCATCTTCGCGTTGTTAAAAAAATTCTTATGTATCTTAAGCACACCCCAAGCGTTGGTCTTTGGTGTCCCAAAGGAGCTACTTTTGATTTAATTGGCTATTCCGATTCGGATTATGCTGGTTGCAAAATTGATAGAAAAAGTACTTCCGGGGGTGCCATTTGCTTGGGAGATCACTAGTATCATGGACATCAAAGAAGTAAAATAGTGTTGCCTTGTCAACCACCGAAGCGGAATACATTGCGGCGGGTGCTTGTTGCACACAGATCCTTTATATGAAACAAACTCTTCTAGACTATGGTGTAGTTCTAGAAAATGTACCTTTGTTGTGTGACAATGAGAGAGCTGTTAAAATTGCTAATAATCCTGTACAACACTCTCGCACTAAGCACATTGATATCTGTCATCACTTCCTTAGAGATCATGTTGCTAAAGGAGACATTATTTTAGGAGTGAGATCGGAAGATCAATTAGCAGACATTTTCACTAAGCCACTTGATAAAACCTGCTTTTGCATGTTGAGGAATGAGTTAAACATACTTGATCTCAGAAATTTCATTTAAAATCTCAAAATGGTGTTGTCAAGCCTGCATTGCATATTTAAACTTCTTGTATTGCATCTAGGGCTTGTCTAACCTAGTTAAGATAACCGCCAACAAAGCGAGTGAAAAAGCTTAACTCGGGCTCAAACTTGACAAGTCTTTGTTTTAAGCTTTTTAGTACTTACGATTTCATTTACTATGCAATTGTTGGTTCTTGAGATATGCATGTGTCACTGCACTTAGGGGGAGTATTCAAAACTCAAATTGTTCATGAAAACCCCTAGTGTAAAGCCAAAATGCAAATCTCGCCATTTGGCTATTTTCTCTAAAAATTATCTAGCCTATGGCAAAATATATTGAAAATTATGGGAAAATATATGAGGGTACCAATACCTGTTCCAACATGTGTTCTTTTGTGTGCTTATAAGTTGGAATTTGGTTTGGTTCAAAATTAGATAGAAAATTTGAAAATTTTCAAAAATCCCCTCTATCTGGGCTCACCGGATAGTCTGGTGTGCACCAGACACTGCACTGTGCATTGTCCGGTGCACCGGTTGGCGCGCACAAATATCCTTTTCTTCTGTGCGCTGTCCGGTGTGCACCAGACAGGCACTGTAGACTGTTTGGTGCGCCCATGAAGCATTTTTAAAAAGGATTTCCTCCCCGAGCCCGCGCCAGAGGCCTTCTCTTCTCTCAGCTCTCTACTCTCTGGTGCTCTCTTGCGCCTGTGGTGACTTCACCTCGCCGTCGCCGATCACCGGAGCTCCGCCCCTGCGAAGTGCCCTAGATTTTTGGCCCGATCTCTTCTCTTTCCTGATGAGTTGCTCTCCTCCCATCCTCTGTCATTCTCTACAGTCAGCTCTCTCAACCACCCTTTGATTCTAAGTCATCCAAAATCTATGAAAATCCATTGAATCCAGTGCATGCACTACAGGAAACACATAAATTTTCGTGGGCCGTGTTATTTTCGTCGGCCTCGTGACCGACGAAAATGTGGCGTATTTTCGTGGGCCGGGGTATATTTTCGTGGGCAGGCCCACGAAAATACGGAAGTTATTTTTGTGGGCCTCTGGACCGACGAAAATGTGGCGTATTTTCGTCGGCCTCACTGAGAATCAAAGGGTGGTTGAGAGGCCGACGAAAATAGTGGCCCTAAATCGTCCATCTCGGCCTGCCGCACTCGCTCGTTCGTCCCAATCCCGCCGCGCCGCACTCAGCCCGGCCTTCTCGCTCGTGTCTGGCGCACTCAGCCACAGCTAGCCTACCACCCGACCACCCACCACCGCCGCCGCCGGCCTGCTCCCAACCACAAGTCCAGGAGGACGCCACTTCGATCCGCCGCAGGGAGGCAGGCGCCCCCACCCCCCGCCAGGCTCCATCTCCGGATCCCATCGCCTGGCGGCTCGGTTCAATCTGGTACGTTCCCTTCCGATCATCTGGTCTTGTTAGTGCGCACACCCACGTGTGTTGGACAAAAGGTTGCTATTAGCATTCAATTCCTTGCATCTCGTGGGTTTCTAAAGATGTCATCGATATACTGTACCGCGTGGTTACCACGTGTGTTTGAGATGCTTCAGTGCAGACCTACAAAAGGTGTAAACCAGAGATTTTGTAACTTGAACCAGTGGTAACAACAGCAGTGCTTAGAAAAGGAAATATAACACAACAATGGATGAGCACAAATACAAAACTAAAGCATGAAATTCCAGAAGCATGAATTCATATTACCAACCTCCGCTGCGTGCATCCGAGAGTGAATATTTTTGTTTTCAAACTGTCAATCCTGCTAAGCCTAAAGACAAAGCAAAGCCGAGGTAGAAAATTTAGTTGCAATGACTTAAGATAAAAATCAATAAGTAGCAAATAATGCTCAACACGATAATACAGAAGTACCGGTCCTCAAGGGGAACATAAGGCACCCATGCCATCTTCATCGCCTTCATTGGCACTATTTCCTCATTTTCCCTTTGGACAGAGTTTATGCCAATTTTGTCTGATGGAGGGAAAGGGCAGTCTACCTGCAAATAAAAGAGTTCAAGTGTCAAATGAGACCCACACCACCTAGAGACTATATTTGACCCATTGAGCCATCATAAATACATATGTAAAAAGCAATACTTGCCACTGCATTTTAGAGTCAAAACACTAATGAGAAGGAAAATATCACCAGCCAAAAACTTTTATGTGGACATCACCAATATTATTAAAGAACAAAAATGATTTATAAGGTATTAAATTTGCTACCAAAATATAGTCCCATTGGTAATATCAGTGAACAAATTAGATTAAGTCCCTAGACTTTTTTACTTTCAAATGTTTGTCATAGTTTTTAATCTTAAAGACTGATATTTTCAATGATGTGTGGTTGACAGTACTAAATAAAAATTGGAAACACCCACCCACCAAAGATGGTATGAATTGTTTGCTAATGCAAAAGTACAAACATGATTGCTAATTTGTTTACCTGGCATAGATATGACCTAGATGAGTAGATTATATTTTCATGTCCAGCAGTTATGTGGTTTGCTTCTATGGCTAGTGGCTAGCTGGTATCCCCCCAACAAGTACGGCGAACCTTATTTACTTTCAATAAAAACAGAATTATCCCATGATAAAGAGCTAGATGTTCATCATAAGATGGTGTGGAACTACAGGGGCCGTTTTCAATAGGTGTGTTTCTAATAACATGTTTTGGGACTCAAAATCATGGAATAAATATACACACAGGATAGGTGTCCAGCCAAGAGGGTAGACAAGAACTTACAGCAACTACAATTGGAATAAGCACTATCTTTGATTCGCCATTAACATCCAATAGTTGGGCTGCATGACAGCAGGAGCCAATTAGTCTTGTGTGGAACAATAGTCAGCAGGCTCATAAAACCAGTAAGCAAATGAAACAAATGAGTGAATGACCTATACTAAAATCCACTTTATAAATCCAGCACATAAGTAGTGTTGTGCAGATAGAATTGTCGAAATTACTAAACTAATAGCTCTTCAAGTTTAAATTGAGATTAAAATTATCCTAGATAGCACTGGTGTAAAATATTACAAAGACTAACAAACATACATCAAGGACTAATGGCATCAAATTAACTCCAGAAACTAGCTGAAAACGAAGTGCACTTACGCTCAGTGCTTCCAAACAGATAAACTGTTTTACCATGAAGCTCGCCCCCTTCTTCTAAGGCTTTCTGTTCACCAATAACAACCACATTCATTATGAAGGTGGAACTAAGTACTCAAAAGCAAAATGGATTAAAAGATTAACTTCAATCGCCATACCTCTAAATTTTCAAAGCTCTAGTACCGACAGGAAAAGCAGATAACCATAGATCCTCCTGAACATAGCAACAAATCATTAGTCAAAAACTCAAAATGCACGTAAAGTAAATAGCAACATCATCATGCAGAGCAGTCAAACACAATCTAAATTGCTATTGTAAATTTCCAAAAAACAAACCTGTTCTTTTCAAGCCAACATGTAAAACAATCAGCCAACTAAGTAATATGATTGGTGCATTCATATGAGTAAACAAACAGTTAAACTACTCAGCCCTAAAACTTTTGTAATATGATTGTTGCATTTTCTTTTGTAATATGAGTGTTGTGCTCGTTTTGTAGTCATGAGAGTGTTTAGAGGCATTTTACTCCCAAGTTCCTGTAGAACCAAGTCTTTCCCACTTTATAAAACTTGTTCTCATTACTAAGTTCTTCAACTTAGCTATAGCAACTTTAGTCCAAAACCACTTGCATTAATAACAAATGAGCTCCAAAGTAGACATCATTCACTGATTTCAGGTTTCAGCCACTGAACCAAATTCAGTTACAGAAATGCCTAGCAGCTGATCTTTGGGGGCATTTTTCTCCACTTTTTATGTGGGAACAAGCCAAAGTCACTTAAAGAAACTTGTTCACCATCATATAGGCTTCAAGTCAAAGTCACTTAAAGTCACTTTTTATGTGGGAACAAGCCAAAGTCACTTTTTATGTTGAAAGGCCATCTGTGGGTGTTACTTTGGTGGTGCTGATTGATTGAGGCAATATAATTCGTCGGCCTCTGGACCGACGAAAATGTGGCGTATTTTCGTCGGCCTCAGCCTAGCCGACGAAAATAAGTCATTAATTTATATTAGTCATCTTGTCGTGTTGTGATTAGTTTAACTGTTGTTTGCTTTAATTCAAATTCATATTTGTCTCCGAGTTATTTTTAATGTTTAGAGTTTAGTTTTAATCGTTAACCGTAGCGAACCGTATGTGTCACCCGTTCGGGAACGGCGAACGTCACATTGGCTTGTGAGGTTTGCCATTCCGGAATTGTCCACGTATTTTGGACAGCCTGAGAGTGTAGGCCGATGCTTGTGATTTGTGACATGTGCCTTACGATTGACGGGGAATTTCGGTTGTGTAACCCAGTTGTTCTCCAACACACCATGTTCAGGCGTGTGCTTGGAGAGCAGCAGGGTTATGCTGCCGAAATTTCACGGCAATCGTAGGCTACACGTCACAAATCACAAGCATTGACCTACACTCTTGGGTGGGTTTAGGGCCTTTACCTAATAGGGAGTTCACCTAAGCCACGGACGATCGTTGATGTTATTTATCTTTTGTTTAATTAGCCTTTGAAATGGACGGTGATCGGAGGGTGATGTATGACGGGTGGAGAAAGGATGGGGCACATTCGAATGAATGGATGGTTGTAACAAAGGTTTTTCTTGAGCACGCTTTCAAAGATGCAACTGGTCGTCTAGTGAAGTGTCCTTGCAATCGCTGCGAGAACAAGTGGCCTCAGAAGAAGGAAGAAATGGAGAAACACCTTTGCAAAAGTGGGTTTATGCCGAACTACCTTGTATGGTACTGTCATGGAGAGTCTATTAGACACGTTGACGCGGAGGTGGAACTTGATGATGATCATGATAGGATGGACGACATGTTGCATGATCTTGGTAGGGACGTTGAAATGAATGCTGAGGAGCCGGGGCAGCTTCCACGCGATGCTCAGGAATTCTTCCGGCTACTCGCCACGGGAGAAGAGAGACTGCACGAGCACACTCAGATGTCAGTTCTTGGGACTCTCACAAGACTAATGGCGATAAAGTCGAAGCACAACATTTCAAACAGTGCTTACAATGACATCGTCCAACTGATGGGCGAGGTTCTCCCGGAGAATCATAAGTTGCCAAATAATATGTACTTCGCAAAGAAGATGTTGGCTGGTCTTGGGATGACATATGAGAAGATCGACGTGTGTCCCAACAGTTGCATGCTATTCTTTGAGGAGGATGACAAGCTGGACCGTTGTAAGCATTGCGAAGCTTCTAGATATGTCGAGGTGACAAATGATGAGGGTGAATTGGTAGTTACGAAGGTCGCAGCTAAGCAACTTCGTCGGTTGCCCATCATTCCTCGGCTTTCAAGGTTGTTCCTCAACAAGGAAATAGCTCAGCATATGACGTGGCCAAAGAATGGTGTACGTCTCGTCACTGATCCAGACATAATGGTCCATCCGTCGGACGGTGATGCGTGGAAGGCATTTGACGAGTTTGATCCCGAATTTGCAAACGACCCTAGGAGTGTACGGCTTGGTCTATCGACGGATGGATTCACACCTTTCAATACCAGTGCAAGCCCTTACTCGTGTTGGCCTGTCTTCATTGTGCCATATAATCTTCCTCCTGAGTTGGTCAATAAAGAAGAGTTCATGTTCCTTGCACTAGTCATCCCAGGCCCCGAGCATCCAGGGCCAAAGCTGAATATGTTTGTTCGCCCTTTAATTGAAGAGCTGAAACAATTGTGGAGAGGTGTGAAGGCTTATGACAGCCATACTGAAAAGGAGTTTACCATGCGCGCTGCTTATTTGTGGTTAGTGCATGATCTGCTAGCGTATGGAGATTGGTCTGGATGGTGTGTTCATGGTCGGTTGTGCTGTCCCATATGTATGAATGATACGGATGCATTCAGATTGAAGCATGGTGGGAAAGTGTCATTCTTTGATGCTCATCGACGTTGAACTCCATTCAAGCATGATTTCAGGAATTCGCTTACTGCATTCAGAAGTGGAGCCAAAATCAGAAATGGGCCACCAAAGAGGCAAACTACACCGCAGATAATGGCATGGCATGCTTGTCTGAAGCAAGGAGAAAATGATAGGTTTCAAGGCTACGGGGAGGACCACAACTGGACCCATATTTCATCAATATGGGAGCTTGCGTATGCAAAAGCCTTGATCATGCCGCACAACATAGACTTGATGCACCAAGAGCGTAACGTTGCTGAAAGCATCATAAGCACATGTTTCGATGTGACTGATAAAACGAAAGATAATATGAAGGCAAGAAAAGACATGGCTGAAATTTGTAAGAGACCGATGCTCGAGTTGAAAGTAAGCGATAAAGGGCATGAGAGTAGGCCGCGAGCTGATTACTGCCTCAAGCCAGATGAAAGGAAAGAAATATTTAAGTGGTTGAAGAATCTGAAATTTCCAGATCGATATGCGGCAAATCTGAAACGGACAGTCAATCTGAAGACCGGTAAATTGATCGGTTTGAAAAGCCATGACTACCATATTATTATGGAGAGGCTGATGCCCGTGATGTTTCGAGGCTATTTTAAGGATGAGCTTTGGAGCATATTTGCAGAGCTGAGTTACTTCTATAGGGAAGTATGCGCAAAGACGGTATCGAAGAGGTTGATGCAGAAATTTGAGAAAGAAATTCCAATTCTTATTTGTAAATTTGAAAAGGTTTTTCCGCCAGGATTCTTCAATGTGATGCAACATCTAATTGTGCATTTGCCTTGGGAAGCTTTGGTAGGCGGACCAGTGCAATTCAGGTGGATGTATCCTATAGAAAGGGCGTTGAAAAAGCTCAGGGCGTCTGTTCGCAACAAGGCTAGAGTCGAAGGGTGTATTGCGGAGGCTTTTGCCCTTAAGGAGATATCTCAATTCTCAACCAGGCATTTCGCTCGAGCCAACAATGTGTTTGCTCCTTCAGTGCGACTTCATGTCGAAAATGAATCGCCCCAAAGCACCCTTCAAATTTTTGCGAATCCGGGTAAAGCAGTTGGAAAAGGGAGTGTACGTCACATTGAAGGATCAGATTTGAACACGCTAATGCTATATATGTATAGCAATATTGACAGCACACAGGAGGCGTTCGAGTAAGTTTTCCTCATAGTTACTTCCATTTTCTCATCTCATAATTTCTATAGTGTGTAATGTCCATGTTTCTAATATGTCCAGCATGTTTGATGAAGAATGTTGGAAATCTACTAGTAAACCTACGGCCATCCAATTAGAAAATCTTCGACGTGATGGGTTGAAAGGTGGACCAAACTTCGTGCAGTGGTTTCGTAATTATGTTAGTAATTGTCATTCTCTCATTGTCCATACTTAATCTTTGAATTTTGGACTTGGAAGATATAATGCATATACTAATTCCTTGTATAGGTTTCCAAAAACTCTGTGCACCCAGACTTGCAGCAAATGGCACATACCTCTGTGTCCGTCCGGAACTATACTCGCTATGATGTAAATGGATATCGCTTACGAACCGCGAAATTGGAGAAGAGTCGACCATTGGCAGCCACCACCAATAGTGGTGTGTTGGCAAGTTCATATGTTGACGATGACAAAGTAGTGGACTATTACGGTGTTCTTCAAAACATTGTAGAGTTGATTTTCGATGGCCCCAAAGAACTTAAAGTCGTGTTTTTCGAGTGCGACTGGTTTGATGCTCATAGTGGGACTCGTGTCGACAAGTATGGTAATGTCGAGGTGAAGCATAGCTCTAGGATTCCGAGCAGTATGAGCAATGTTGTCCTTGCAAATCAGGCAAAACAGGTGTACTACCTGCCATATCCTCACCCAAGCCTTAGGGCTTGGTGGGTTGCAATCAAAGTCAACCCACAAGTCGTCGCTCCAGAGAGTGCTGACTACGTGAATACGAGCAGGGACAACGATGACACTGTTTTTCAACCAGAAGCGGCGTCGAATCAAGACATAGCTCACCGATTCCATGTGACCAATGGAGAAGGCCTTGAAAATCTCTGTTGCAATTCAAGCGACTTAATTGAAGAACCTAGGTCAAAGCGCAAACGACCTGTCGTCGTTAGAAGATCAGTAAGGATCCAACGAAATCAAGAGCGTATGAATAAACAACGAGCCGAAGAAGCATCATCGGATGTGGATGACTTTTGATTAGTATGTTTCTTTTAGTTAATCAATTAAGCTATGTATACAGTAATTTTCATATTATTTGTTTCATATACTGTGGTTTGACATTAATTTATCTACAGTTGAACATGTTCAAGCATAGGAGATCGAGGAGGAGTGGGGGCAGCGCGGCCAGCGAGGACAGCTCGGGCAGTGAGCTTTTTCAGGGCACCTCACAGAGCCGACAGAGGCAGCAGCAACTTCTCGACTGTCTAGACGAAGTGCAGGGTGAGGAGGGTGAGCAGGAGACTCCTCAGCAGGATGCTCATGTGCAGGGTGAGCAGGATGAGGAGGGTGAGCAGGATGAGGAGGTTGACCCTATGGGGGCAGGCAGCGCGGGCGACACGTCAGATGGTTCTACGTCCTTCAGGTATTATTATGCATATTAGTTTAATTGATATTAATTTTTTATCATTTCATCATATTGAATTTACTTGTATACTTAGGTATAAGAAGAGCAATGCGCTTGGTCCGAGACCTGCCGAGAGGAGGCTCATCCGGCCGCATGGAGAATGGTGGGGCTTATTTCTGTTGTGTTAATTTTTTAATGTGAACGTGATTGCACTGGTTTACTTTTTTTATTAATGTTTGTAGGTCATGGGAAGACTTGACTTGGGACGGTACAGGCAGACGTCCCAAGGTGAACGCGGTGTTGGGTAGCCTCTGTCGCTTCTACTACCCTGGCATGGTGGAGCTCAATGGCGAGAGGTTCGCGGCTATGCAGTGGGCTGACTGGGGTCTAAAGGACTATGTCCAGCCAGGGGAGTCAGGGGAAAGCAGTAGCAGAGGGGGAAGTTTGAAAAAAAAACAAAGGACTTGTCAGGTGGCTGTGTGGGACGAGTTCTAGGTGAGTTTACTTTCGTATATAAGCAATTCACTGAATTATTGCTTCTCCTAATCTTACTTTAACTTAACTTCTCCATTGATATGTAGGGGAGGTTCGAATTGCCGGATGACATCGAGGACGATCAGGCTCAGTGGGCACGTGTGAAGAGGCACTTTCGGAAGTGCGCTGATAAAGTCATCAAGGATGCCATGTACAATGCTCGCATCGCGGCCGTCAACTACTACTACAAGAAGATAAAGGGGCAGAAAATGAGCAAAGCATTAGGGGCCAATGAGATCTACCTCACAGAGGAGCAGTACCTGGAGAGCGTTGTGGATTGGCTGGCGAAGGACATGGAAGCCTGGAGGTGGTTGGCAAAGAGATGGGCGTCGCCTGAGTGGATTGCAGAGTCCAACAAGCACCGTGTCAACCGTGGCATAGGTACGGCGCCGATGGACACCTTGGTACCGCACGCCGCATGGTAAGTATATAAATCAAACTTGTATGTTACATCTATGAAAATTCTATGGTTTAACTCTTCTTTTTCATGCAGGAAGCTGAAAGTGGAGTTGCTCCAAGTTTTATGGAGGTTTACGTCCGTGGTCACCGTGGCCCTGATCCGGCTAACCCTGATGTGCTATGCAGCGAGGCGGCAAGGGAGAAAATGGTAAACAAGTTTGTATTTACGAATTAAATTGCATATTTTGTGTCTAACTCCAACTCTAACTTTCTTTGCAGAATGCATATGGGGAGGAAATGACTCAACGCCATGGGCCTGACTTCGACTGGATGCATTCAGACTTAGATGTCTCGGCGTTGTACCACAGTGGTGGGGGTAGAAAGCATGGCAGGTGAGGTGTTTGTGTTTGATTCGACGATTTCATTAACAAGAATGTGTCCACTTAATGGCTCAACTATGCGTATCATGCAAGTTTGCCTTTGGCACCGGCGTTGTGGATTATAACAGGACAATAGGTCAAGGGAAGGCATCGTCTTCGGGAGGGAGTTCTCGCTCCTCCAGGTCTGCTCGAGAGGCTCAGCTGGAGGAGGAGACTCGGGCAGCACAGGAGCAGGCTCGAGCAGCACAGGAGCAGGCTCGAGCAGCGCAGGAGCAGGTTGGGCAGCTGACGCAATATATGGCTTCTTATTTTCAGGTAATTCGTCTATCTCATCACGTGTCGTCATTGAATTCAAAGTATAATGTTGCGATTCTAACGTTGCATCCATTTGCAGGAAATGACTACTAGACTCGGCCCTGATATGAACTTGCCTGCTTTTCGCCCTCCCCAGGTAACACTATCTGAACACTTCAATTCCATAGCAACTCTTTTTTATTATCAAAAATGGCTCGCAGGCACAAGGATGGGGACAGTGGCCAGGACAAGCTCCAGCGTCGCAGCCACCCGGGACCGGTGTTGGGTGGACGCAGGCACCTCCAGGCACTTGGACGCCTCCACCACCCCAAGGATCGCAACCAGTTCGGGGATGGGTGCCACCGGTCTTCCAGCCACCGGCGGGATCTCAGCCATTTCAAGCGTGGATGGCACCGCCACCGACGGGGTGGGTGCCACCACCTCTGGGGTGGCCAGCACAACAGTACCCGTGGATGCATGCAGGATCACAGGTGACGTTCCATGTTTAATTTTATGCAAATCGTGACCAAACATTAGGGATAGCAATACACAACCTTATTTGAATGCTTGATGAATTGCAGGGTTCAGTGTCAAATGCTCAGGGATCGGAGGGTGCTGCCAACGTCCAAGGCTTCCTCGTCCATGGTTCTGGAGGGAGTGGCCACCTTCCTGGTGGCGGAGGAGGGAGTGGCCAAAACTCCCACAGCCCACAGGAGTGAGTTTGATTATAGACTATGTATGGACTATGTATACACTTTATTATAGATGTGATTATGGTATTGAAACTGTATGAACTGTATGAACTATGTATGGACTATGTTTGAAACAATTATGGTATTGCTTGTGAATGTGGTTTGTGAAATCTGTATTGCTTGTGAAATCTGTATATGTCATTGTGGATTATGTGTATTTTGCTGTGAATTAAAAGGTGCAGAAAAATCTGTTTTGGAGGGGGGGGGGTATCATTAATTTTCGTCGGCCTGTTCGGAGGCCGACGAAAATACAACAGCTATTTTCGTCAGCCAAAGAGGCCCACGAAAATAGCTGCTGTATTTTCGTCGGCCAAAGAGGCCCACGAAAATAGCTGTTGTATTTTCGTCGGCCAAAGGGGCCCACGTAAATAGCCTGTGTATTTTCGTCGGCCTTGGACAAACCGACGAAAATAGTTGCTTATTTTCGTCTAACATATTTTCGGCGGCTATTTTCGTCGGTATGCCGACGAAAATAATCTATTTTCGCCGGTTTAAGCTTATTTTCGTGGGTTTTTGGCGCATGAAAATTTAGGCGTTTCCTGTAGTGATGATTGTGTGCCTAGTACCTTAGTGTTTCCCCTGTAGATTCCTAGCTCACTTCGGGACGGGTTTCAATACGTCTAATAGCCATTTCACCTCAAACCTAAACTCTTGCACACCAAGTGCTCGGTGAAATGCCCAAACCAGTCAAATTTCCTCAAATCAATCCCAGTTTTTTCCAGCATGACATCTCTAGTGACATATTCGCCAATTTTCACGCCAATACGATATCCCAGACTCCAAATTTCCACAAATTCCCATTTCTAGCGATCGATTCCGAGCCGAGTGCCACAAATCCACTTTCTTCGCCTAAATTCAAACCAAGCGTTCACTTCACTCATATTTACCCATATAAACCTATTCAAACCAAGCGCTCACTTCACTCATATTTACCCATATAAACCTACTCGTGAAGTATCGACTCAATTCCAAGTCATTTCATGCCTCAATTCCAATTTCAAATCTCCTATGGCACTATTCCTCGTTCAAACGTCGTTTTCGCGTCGTTTGACCTCTATATTGCCAAATCACTCAGTTTCTGTGTCATAATTCTCTGTGTATGTATTTATTCACATTTCATATACTTATGACTATGTGACTAATATGTGCTCACCTCTTCTGTCATTTTAGTGACCTCGCCTGCCCGTGTGCCTATCTCCTGTCCTGCCTGGATTCTCTCTCTCGTGAGGTTTCCAGGTACTCATTACTTCGACTATGATCTCTTCAACTGCTATCTACTCGTGCTCAGTCTTTCACTCTTCTTTGCAGCACTCTGGTCTGGATGGTGCGCACAAAGAATGTGTCAGCGCCAGGGGGAGGAGACGACGAGGACCCTCCTCGCCCCTTCAGGCAGGTCAAGGGGAAGACCGTCTACTTAGAGCAGCAGGAAGGCCACAAGAAGCGACGTCTGGATAGAGCAGCCCGAGTAGCTCTTGCAGCGGTAGCGGCAGCAGCAGCAGAGCAGGCAGAGCGATGTGGACAGTTGCAGATATTGTCAGATCAGATTGCATAGAGAGTTCGTCGACTCGCGTCTCGGCCTTGCTCCTCCGCTCCCTCTACACCCGCCACAGCTACCACTCCACCTCCCACTTCGCCAGCTCCAGTCGCTCCCGAGCCATCCACCACTTCAGCCATACCTACCACCTCCACCACTCCCGCTTCCACTACTCCTCCTTCTACTCCCATTTCCGCTCCATCCATTCCACCAGTCCGCTTTCGGTAGCGAGACGAGACCGAGGTGCGTCCGTTGGCTGCTGATCCTCGTCTAATTGATCTACAGCGTGCTACTGTAGCCTGGGTACGTTGGTTTAGACACGTACCCATAGAGTCTTGGCTACATGCTCAGAGGGACCCTGCAACAGCAGATTTGTTCAGCACCAGAATCCAGGAATCCTTCTTTTGAGCTCAGTTGTCAGCACAGATAGCTCTGCGAGCGCACCGGCTATTGGATCTCCCTGCTTTTCTACTAGCCGCCAGTGCAGATTCCAAGGTTCACCTCTCCTATCTGCCTAGACTTCTCACTCTACTGACTACCAGTGGTAGATAAGTTGAGGAATGGGTTCGAGTGTTTTATGCTTCAGTATGGATAGAACCCGACCATCAGTGGATGAGGTTCCGTTTTGAGCAAGAGGATGTCACTATTCATGCCAGCCAGATATGCCAGCTGTTTGGATTTCCCGAGTCATCGACTCGCCTTCACATCCTGTGCTATGGTACTTCTGATCCTCCTCGACGCCCTCACGGCGGAGTCGCTCCAGCCACAACTCACGTCACGACCCTGTTCCGACCGCCTTTCACAGATGGGTCGCGACACTCTCCAGCCGATTTCACTCCAGCGGCTAAGTATCTCTATCAGATCATGAGACGGTCACTGCTGCCTCGGATGGGTTATAGGGAAGCCACCACTCACATTCAGCTCTGGCTACTTGGTGCCTTGATCTCACATTCAGAGTTTGATGTGGTTGATTTCCTTATCTGTGAGATCGAGGACATGATATTGGATGGTCTTCATGCTCGCCGACAACTGCCATATGCGCACTATCTCTGCTACATCTTCGCACAGCTGATCCGCCCACCTCAGTTCCAGGGCACCCTCGAGGCCTCACGCCTCCAATTTGGATCCTATCGTCCAGCCCCTGAGGACCTAGTGCCAGTACCAGATCCAGTGCTAGACACTTAGGCTGAGGATGCGGTGTTCCATTAGTTCGAGACTCAGGGCACTGTCGTCCCTGATGATGATGATGCTGATGATTTTGGGATCCTGCCACCGCCTCCTGTGCCTCCACGCTCACATGATCATGAGGCCAGGAGTTCCAGTGCTGCCCCTGTTGCCCCTCCTGTTGTTGACCCTGCTCTGGTTGCGATCCTTCATTCTCTTACGCAGCAGCAAGCTCTTATTGCATCTGAGCAGGCTCGATAGGCAGCCGAGCAGGCTCGACGGGCAGCGATCCAGCATCAGATGTCCAAGAGGATGCTCTCTATGTTTCAGATGATTCAAGATAGACAAGACACTCTGCAGCAGCAACTTTTGGTAGACAGGGCTGAGCACCAGGCCTTCATGACTCACATTCTTCAGCATACCGGTGTTTAGCTTCCTCCTGTTCAGTCTGCACCTCCTCCATCTCTTCAGGCCGCTGTTGTACCAGCGATTCAGGCAGGACCCCCACTACCTCCGTTTGGTCCTTCTCCCTCTCCGCTCTGGCCGGCCACCCTGGACTTCTCGTCGCCGGTTATCAGATCTGTCAGTGCTCAGCCGCCAGTGCCACCAGCACCTGCTGTTACCACTGCTGTTGTGGCGGTGTCCGTGACCGCTTTAGCTCCGGCAGCTCCTGCAGCGCAGCCTCCGTCCGAGTCAGTACTAGCTCCAGCTTCTATGCCAGATCCTGGATCCGAGACTGACTCTGACCCCCAGCTTGCGTTTGCACTTCTGCCACGACCACGACCGGATGCGCCCCCGCCTCCTCCTTCCTCTTCTGGTCTATAGGCTCGGGTTACCTTTTGGTGTTTGACGCCAAAGGGGGAGAGATATGAGAGTTGTGAGAACTAGGGGAAGTTAGGGAGTTAGTTGAGAGTGTCTTGTGTATTTTGATGTAATATATGTGCTAGGGGAGTTAGGGAGTTAGTTGAGAGTGTCTTATGTATTTTGATGTAATATATGTACTTGATACTCTCTGTACTAGCTCCACTTTTGTATGACGATTTGACTCACAAACTCTATTATATGCTCTCGATGCTTATGTTGAATGTGTGTGTATTGTGTTTTCACCTAATATATTATCACCAGTTTTCTAGTTCTTGTTCATCGATTTCATTTCATTCTTATATGAACAAGAAACTTACGTTGTGTATGCGCCCATACTTATTATTATGTTACACGCTCTTTCTGTCAAAAATTATTGAGTATAACTAACCATCTTCTCTATTGATAGAAATTTCAAACAAACTACTCTCACACTCTTGTAGGGTTGTCATCAGTCACCAAAAAGGGGGAGATTGAAAGCATCTAGGCCCCTGGTTGGTTTTAGTGATTAATAAAAATGTAATATTATATGTGACTAACGTGTGTTTTGCAGAGACAAATAGTAAGTTAGGTCGCATTACATGAAGATGTACTACAACGGTGAAAACAATCCCTGAGATAAGAACTTTAAGCGACAGCTGAAACGACGAAACAAAAGATGAAGGTCTTCATATTCCGAGTGTCAAGGAGTTGCGGACACTCGGTATAGAGTTAGGTCTTTTATTTTGTTTTAGCCGTACTATAAAGAGGGGTTGTCGATGAGTAGTTTGACCAAGAGAGTTCTAGTGTAGTGTTGGTGCATATCCACACTCACATATAGTGCTAGGTGCCACTCTAGAACATACTCATGAATTAGAACGAAAACCGATTTGAAAATCAGAAAAAACATAACTTAGGGTTTCCGGCCTAGGGGCATCGGACTGTCCGGTGCGCCCCCTGTCAGTGGGGTCAGCCTGGCCCGGGGAATACTCTTTCCCCCTCCAGAAACCCGAGAGCGCGGAGTTGGAAAATTGAATTATAGCCGGCACACCGGACTGTCCGGTGTGCACCCGACAATGACTGTTCACTATCCGGTGTGCCATCTGCCCAACGGCTAGATGTCAGAACTAGCCGTTGGAGGTTACCGTTGGTGCACCGGTGGTGCGCAGCCAGGTTTTGGTAATGACTAGTTGGTGGGTGAGGGCTATTTATACCCCTCCACCCACCATATTGATAGTCTTGTTGCCCATATTTACTCCTGCACATTGCTAGAGCATTGCAAGCACCACAAAGCTTAGTGAGGTGATTAGAAAATCTTAATCCCGCATTTGGACCTCATTAGTGCTAGCGAGAGCCACCTAGAGCACATACTGCATGCATTAGGCTTCTCTTGGTCAAGTGAAAGTCTACGACTTGTTACTCTTGGTGATCGGCATCACCTAGACGGCTTGGTGGCATTGGAAGCTCGGTGATCACCTTGGAGGACTTGTTGGTGACCCGGCTCGTGATTGTAAGCGATCGTGAGAGATCCACCGCGCCGAAGTGGCAAAGGATAATCTCATAGTGAGCACTTGGTTCTTGTGAGGACCAAGGGGGAGCGATACCCTTGCGCGGGTGCTCCAACAAGGACTAGGGGAGAGTGCCGACTCTTCGATACATCGGAAAAAATTTGGAGGAGTCTTCTAAACTTTGCTTTACATTCCGCACTTAAGTCAAGTACTTTACCTTGTGCATTTGTTTAGCAAGTAGTTGAAGTATTGTCTTAGCATTGTTGAATTTCTAGTATTATTCTTTTATTGCTAGTTGTTGGGGTGAAATTGGGCTCTTGCTTAGGGTTTAATTATTGTTGATTTTTAGAAAAGCACAATTCACCCCCTCTTGATCCTTTCAAAAACCCCTGCAGCCATAAATTCCCCCCCCACATTCCTCTCCCCTCCCCTCCTCTAGGGATGGAATGGGTACATGACACCCGAGACCCAACAGATAAAAACCTATTAAAGCATGTGTATGACGATTTTGATACCTATAGGTATTTTATTGGGTCATTTATTATACTTATTGGGTATAATGGGTATGCGTATGTTCTCTTTTACCCTATACCCTCTACTAGATAGGAAACCCGCTAACATATGATATGTAGGTTCAGATTAATGGACTTGTTCTCTCTCATGCATGAGCTTGTATGGTGTTGCCATTTAATGCTAATTGTTGTTGACCTTGTGATAAAATTATGTTGGGTTCGATAAATTTGTCTTGCTAGCACAAAGATAATATGTTATTTTAGCATCTTTCAATGTTGATGAAGTGTGTGGTTTCAACATTTTGTATTCAGTACTTATTTTTTCGATCTAAATGATTGTGCATACTGCAATGTTGGTGGGTATGGTTAACATGTACTACCCGTGGTAGGTATAGGCATGACGTACTCCCTCCATATTGGAATATAAGTCGTTTAGGACATGATTGTGCATACAAGGAGTGGTTAATTAGGGTGCCATTTGTCATATTTGCCCATATTAAATATCTTTGCGGTTGTATTATGAACAAAAACCATGTGTCTTGATTGGTTGTCGCAGGTGGTTCAAGGCGCCAATACCTGAGGTCCCAAGATTAACTCCCTCTCTTTTCAACATTTGTTTTTTGTGGCGTGCTGCACATAAAACAAAGAGTTGGAGGGGACAAAGTTGTCCAAAGTGAAGTACTAACATACAAAATGACTTGATTTGCCAATCTCCAGCTACCTCTCCAGAATGACTTCTATTTCAATATGGATGGAGTATTTTTGTATTCATAATAAATAGTGGATATAAATTAGGGATGGATTTAGATCATATACACATGGATACAAATTCGGATATCACTATTTACCACATTTCAATTCAAATACGGATACAAATACGAATATTATCGGATAAAATATAAAACAGATAGTTTGAATTCGGATTCGAATTCGAATACGCACATGACTTGGAACATAATGTTATAATGGTTATCAATTTGTTTTTATCGATGGATGATGGATTTACAGTAGCGGTGGAGGAGTACCACTATCTCCTTCGGGGCATCCGACTGCCCCAAAAACATGGCAGGGGCCGGTATACTACCGCTCATCACCGCCCCTGTCATTGCCAACATCAAGTTGCATCATGTTCTGATCGACGGTGGGGCTGGGCTCAACGTCATCAGCCACGCTGCGTTCAGGCAACTGCAGATCCCAGGGTCCCGACTGGGACCCTCTCGTCCATTCTCCGGAGTGGGCGCTCAACCGGTGTATCCCCTTGGGAGCATCATGCTCCCGGTTATATTCGGGACCAAGGAAAACTTCCACACAGAGAACGTCCAGTTCGACATTGCGAAGGTTAACCTCCCATTCAATGCCATCATTGGCAGGCCGGCCCTGTACCGGTTCATGGCCATTGACCATTATGGGTATTTGGTCCTCAAGATGCCGTCTCCAGCCGAGGTCCTCACCGTGCGGGGCGACCGCGCCGCTGCGCTTGCGGCTGTGGAGAAGCTGCACGCCCTGGCGGCAGAAACTGCTCGCCCGGACGATGGAGGGAGGGATCCCTCGACCTCCGGTACCAAGGCGCCTACCAAGGTGCCAAAGGTGCGGCCATCCGGAGCGGACGACGTCCCCGTCACGGCCATCCGGCTCTGCGCAGATTCCCCCCAGACCACTCGCATTGCGGGTGATCTGGAGGAAAAATAGGAACTCGCGCTCGTCGCCTTCCTCCAGGAAAATGCCGACGTGTTCGCATGGGAGCCGTCGCAGATGTCTGGGAT
Organism: Zea mays; assembly: GCF_902167145.1. Lineage (NCBI taxonomy): Eukaryota > Viridiplantae > Streptophyta > Magnoliopsida > Poales > Poaceae > Zea > Zea mays. The sequence goes on along the minus strand of NC_050100.1, from coordinate 76,893,022 downwards.
CCCCAGGGAGGTGATCGAGCACCATCTGAAGATCCACCCTGACGCCAAACTGGTGAGTCAGAAGCCTCGGAGACAGTCCGTTGAGCGGCTAGCTGTTGGACGCCGGCTTCATCGAAGACGTTCATCACCTAGTGTGGCTGGCCAATCCAGTCATCGTTCCAAAGGCAAAAGGGAAGCTTCGGATGTGCATCGACTACACCAGCCTTAATAAAGCTTGTCCCAAGGACCCATATCCACTTCCACGTATAGATCAAATCGTGGATTCTACCTCCGGGTGCGACCTCTTGTCCTTCTTAGATACTTACTCTGGTTTCCATCAAATCCAGATGTCTAGGCAAGATAGGAAGCATACCACTTTTGTAACAGTGGATGGGCTTTACTGCTATGTCGTAATGCCTTACGATCTGAAAAACGCCTTGCCGACATTTGTGCGGGCGATGAGTAAGACTTTCGGGGACCTGATTAGGGACAGAGTAGAGGTATACGTCGATGACATCGTGGTCAAGACTAAGATAGGGTCGACCCTAGTGGAAGACTTAACCCTGGTCTTCGACAAGCTGCGGGCAACACACACAAAGCTGAACCCAGACAAGTGCGTCTTTGGTGTCTCCGCAGGAAAGTTGCTGGGGTTCCTGGTTTCGCACCGGGGCATTGAAGCAAACCTGGAGAAGATCAAAGCGATTGAGGTGATGAGGCCTCCGACCCATATCAAGGATGTCCAGAAGCTTACGGGGTCATTAGCCACCCTTAGCCGCTTCATTTCAAGGCTGGCTAAGAGGGCGCTGCCCTTCTTCAAGCTATTGCGGAAGTCCGACCCATTATCTTGGACCGAAGAGGCGGAACAAGCCTTTCAAGAGTTGAAGCAGCGCCTGGTGTCCCTACCAATACTGGTAGCTCTAGAGCCTGGGGAGCCGTTGTATTTATAGATCGCGGCGGCTGCAGAAGCGGTGATCATGGTGCTGGTCGTCGAAAGGACAGCACAAGAAGGCCAAGAACCTGAGGGCTCAGGACCGGTTACAGGAGTCCGGACCGTTCAGAGGCCGGTCTACTACGTCAGCGAGGTCCTCCATGAAGCAAAGGCCAGGTACCTTGAAACGCATAAACTGCTCTATGCTGTGCTTGTTGCGTCCAGGAAGCTGCACCACTATTTCCAGGCACACAGGGTCATGGTGGTGACATCCTTTCTGTTAAGGGCCATCCTCCACAACTCTAACGCCACAGGCAACATCGTCAAGTGGGCCGCGGAGCTCGCTGAGTTCCAGCTGGACTTCCAGCCTCGCCACGCCGTCAAGAGCCAGGTGTTGGCTGACTTCATCGTGGAATGGACACCTCCCCCGAGTGCTTCTGGGGGTCCGGATCCCGATTCGGACCCCACACCTGCGGAGCCCAGGGGTCCGGCCTTCACCGAGCCCCACTGGACGCTCTTCTTCGACGGGTCCACCCGCCAACAAGTTGGCGGAGCTGGGGTGGTCCTCATCGACCCCAACGGAGATCAAGTGAAGTACATGGTGCACCTTGAGTTCAAGGCCACCAATAATATGGCAGAGTACGAAGCATTGATCTTTGGCTTGTCAGTCGCCCTATCCCTGGGGATCCGCTAGCTCCTCGTGAAGGGGGACTCCTAGCTGATCATCAAGCAAGTCCGCGGGGAATGTAACTGCAACGAGCCCAGGCTCGCAGCTTACCTCCTCCATGTAAGGAAGCTGGAAAAAGACTTCACGGCCCTGGAACTGCAACATGTTCCTCGGGCTGACAACTCGGCGGCAGATGAACTCTCTTAGAGGGCATCAACTTGGGCACCCGTGCCTGAGGGCGTCTTCGAAAGACGGCTGCTGAGACCCACCGCCCAGCCTGCCAAACTGGGTGAAGGGGGCGAGACTAGCACCTTGAACCTAGCGGTCCTGGTGGTGTACCATCTACAGAACCCACCGAAGACTGTGTGTGCTACAGGGGGTCCTGCCAGCCCCTCAGCGTCGCAGCCAGTATCTCAGAGTGGTCCCGATGCATGGATCTCCGAGATCCGGGACTACCTGAAGGAAAATATCCTTCCTGAAGATCATGTGTCCACAGAGCGCATAGTGCGGTTGGCTAAACGCTACACGGTGGTAGAGGGGGATCTTTACCACCGTGGCGCCAATGGCATTCTCATGCGGTGCATCACCCAGGAGAAGGGCCGTGAGCTACTCGCGGAGATCCATGGAGGAGAGTGCGAAAGTCATTCCTCGTCCCGCACACTGGTCGGTAAGGCCTTACGGCATGGCTTCTACTGGCCAACCACCCTCTAGGATGCAGCTGAGCTAGTAAAGTCCTGCAAAGCATGCCAGTTCCATGCAAAGCAGATACACACACCGGCTCAAGCTCTACAGATGATTCCACCCTCCTGGCCATTCGCCGTATGGGGGGTGGATATCCTGGGACCATTCCCCAGGGCTGTCGACGGGTACTGTTTCCTCTTCGTCGCCATCGACAAGTTCATGAAGTGGCCTGAGGCCACCCCTGTGGTTAGCATCACCTAGGGTGCTGATGTTGCCTCCCTCAAGTCGATCGACTATGGATTCGAGGTCCCAAGCCGTATCATTACGGACAACGGAACCTAGTTTACAAGTCGGCTCTTCCAGGAGTATTGCGAGGGCATCGACACCCAACTCTGCTTTGCGTCTATGGCTCATCCCAAGAGCGACGGCCAGGTGGAGAGGGCGAACACAGAAATCCTCAGGGAACTCAAGACACGCACCTATGACTACTTGAAAAAGCATGGTGCAAATTGGGTCAACGAGCTCCCGTGCGTGCTATGGGGGAACCGGACCACACCTAGCCGAGCTACCGGGAGACCCCGTTCTTTCCTGGTCTACGGGGCTGAAGTCTGTCTTCCCCTAGAAATCATTATGGGCTCCCCACGAGTCCAGTTGTTTGATGAGTCTATGCAGGAACAACTACGGCGTGAGGACGTGGACTTCATCGACGAGCGCAGATGGCGAGCGGCGATCCGAAATGCACGATACAACCAATCGCTTAGGCGCTACCACCAACGATTCGTGCATAGTAGGGAGCTTAGGGTCGGGGACCTAGTCCTAAGGCGAGTACTGAACCGAGAAGGGCTCCACAAACTCTCCCCCAGTTGGGAAGGACCCTTCAAGGTGACGGAAGTATGCCGACCCGGGTGTGTCCGCCTTGCCACAACTGAAGGAGTGCCTCTTCCCAATCCCTGGAACATAGAGCACCTCCGTAAGTTCTTCCCATAGAAGCAAAACTAGGGGTTTGAGTTTTCTTCCTTCGTAACTAGGTTGTGCATATGTGTACGTCAATCCGGTGAGGTTCGCCCTCATAAGACCGGCCTATTGGCCTGCACCCACGTATATCAAGTTATAAGGAAAGAATTTACCCCCTAGAGGAGCTTTTATGATGGTTTTATTCTGCTTCATTCACAACCGTTACTTTTTATCTAACCCACCCATACAGTTTCCCACCCTTGCTGGTATGATGACATCCGAATTGAGTAGCCAGATTTGCAGTTTAGGACCCCTCTACAAAGGCAGGGGGCCCGACAGCCTGGGGGCCAGATCTAGAGAATGGGTGCTCGCTCCCTGGGGTGGTCCGGAGCTATGTAGCCTCTTAGCTTGGTTCCGTACCCTAAGCCTACATGCTCCACCGCTTTGGGACGGGCACCCTAGTATTTGGAACTATAGTCCTGTGGGTCCGACAACCTAGGGTCCGGTTCTAGAGAATGGACACACGTCCCCTGGGGTGGTCCAGAGCTGTGTAGCTGCTTAGCATGGTCCCGTACCCTAAGCCTGCATGCTCCACCACTCTGCGACGTGCGTCCTAGTATTTGGAACTGTGATCCAAGGGATCCGGGCATACAGCTTGGCTTCCCAGACTAAATCCTGCAGATCCTGTTGCATGAATCAAAGGATGGCAGATATCAGACGATGGGTCCTATGGGTGTGCTACTAACACTTCCTAGCCGAAGCTATGTACAGGTCCAGGTCCCAGTCCAGGCTGCATCCTGGGGCCGGGTCACCAACTAATTTTCCCTTAGGAATACTAGTATCCAGCCTCGACACATCGAACCTACATCCCAGGGGGCCAAGTACCAGGGAGAAGTTGGTAACACTATACACAGCGAGGACAAATAACATACAGATAAGTGTTGTTTAATTAATAGTTCTCAAGAGTATTGTACAAAACCAAAAGTTATTACATCCGCCTTCAAGCGGAGCCCTAGCCTCATTTCTGTAGTTATGAACTACTCGGCATCGGCAGGGTCGCACTGGAAGCGCGCGGCCACCATCTCCACGACGTCTTGGATGCTCTCCCGGGCGGCGTCTTCTGTGGCGGCCACCGGACCGTCGAGCACCGGCGCCAAGGACATGGCCGGGTCGTGGCTCTGGGAGCACGTCAGCACGTAATCCACCACCGCCCGGCAGAGCCTGCTGCCCTCTACCTCTAGGCGGGCGCCGAGGATCTGTTCTAGGCGACGGAGGCGTTCAGCGGCGGAGTCCAACACCGGGAGGGCGTCGGAGATCGACGCTGGCGGACCCGCCACTGGGATGGGACTTATCCCCAGTGGCACCAGCGCCGTGCTCGCCTTGCCGACCCACTCAGCTATCCACTGGACCCCAGCGCGGTGTTCTGCCTGGAGATCTTCCAGGGCCTTCTTGGCAGCCTCCGCCACCTGGGGACCCAGCGCCGCCTGCGCCGCTTCGAACTGGCGGACCCACTCCTCCAGCTTTCGTTCATTCTCCTCCGCCTCGAGCTCATGCTCGGCCAGCAACGTCTCCCGCCTTTCAAACATTTCCTCCCTGAAGGCGAGATCCTTCTCCTGCCAGGCGAGATCCGTCTCCCGCCTATCCAGGGATGCATCCTTCTCCTTGAGGTTCTCCTCGGCGAGGGCAATGTTGCTGGCCTTGTCCTCCAGCTCCCGCTCCCATTTTTGGATCTTCTCTATGGCCTCCACTTGCTGGACCCGCTGGGCCTCCAGGGTCTGGTCCAGGGCCTTCAGCTTGGCCCGGAGCTCTGTTGTGAGGGCCTCCCTCTTGCTCAGGGCCTCCTCCCTCTTGGCCAGCCTCTTCTCCCGACGCGACGCCTCCAGCTCCCTAGCGAACACCTTCTGGAGGTCCCTTTTGTGATCCTTGCGGTCCCGCTCAGACCGCTCGGAGGCGAACTAGTGGGACGCCGCCTTGGTGCGCTCCTCCGGCTGGGTGCGCCAGTCGCTGAGGCGCTGGTGCTCAGATTCCAGCGCCTCCCATTCCCGCCGGATAGCTGCCTCGGTTTCATTGAGGGCTTGGTGGGCACGAGACAGCACCCGGGGAAGGGGGATTGGCGCCACATCCGGCTCGGCGCCTGACCGGACCCGCCACCCAAAACCCACCTCCGTCTCCTCCAGAGTGGGCGGCGGGATGGAGCTGGACGCGCCCCCCGTGTCACCCTCGATGGCGGGGGCGGGCGCAGTGGGGACCTCCTCTACCGCTGCTGACGGTGTACTCAACGAAATCGCCGTCGTTGAGGCTGCGGTAGCCGTCGGTGCAGCAGCCGGGGGCGGACCGCCAACACCACTCCCAGCAGACTCCTGCTGCTGAGAGCCAGACCCGCCGGACATGGTATCTGGCGGAGGAGGTGCAGCTTTGGGAGCAGAGGGGGAGGAAGCCCTGATAAGCAAAGGATGGCTTGAGACCCGTCGGCATGATGAGTAGACTAATGGAAAAAGGGCTACACTAACTTGGGGCCCTAGACTTTCCAGCGACCCTAGAAGCAGGGCGACCGCTGCTATTGTTGTCGCTGCTGTTGCTGCTGCTATTGTTGTTGTTGCTGCTGGTGCCCCTGGGGGAGATCACCCCCGGGTGGTGGTGGTGGCGGCGGGTCCGATGGTGGTCGTGGTTGTGGTGGCGGCGGGCCCGATGGTGGTGGTGGCGGAGGACTGACGCACCTCTGCGCGCCCTAGGCCTGGGAGCCGGCCTCCTCGGCCCCACCAGCAGTTCTCTGACGCTTTTGGGGGCGTCTAAAAGAAATGACCCGTCGGCGCGGCGCAGCCTACGCCGCCTCTCCTCCTCCGAGCCCCCGGAGCTACCTGGGGCGGAGGCACCGCTTGCAGCCCCTTTGCCCTTGTCCAAAGGGCTGGGGGCCGCGGCGGGACCGACACTAGGGGCCGGGCCGGTGGGCTGGGGACCCCCAGCCGGTACACCGGGGATCTGAATCCCGCGTAGGGGGTCCCGATTGTAACACCTCATGTGTTACCATGGCTAGAGCACACCTTGGTACTAAGGACTGTGATCACATGTGGTAGAAACTTAAGGAGAACATAAGAACCTTGGAAACCATGTGTTAATCAAGATTGTTAATGACCTAAGAGCATCACTCAAGCTTTTGTGCACTTACTACCTTGAGCAAGAGAAGGGAAAACCCTAGACCTCTTTTGAACCCTATCTTCCAAAACCATGGTTGAGAGGGGGAGAGAATAAGCAATTGTGCAAACCATGAGTAAATCTTTAACCAAACTTTAAGTAACTTTATAACCAGCAATTGTGGGAAGGAAATGTTGCAAAAAGACCCCTGGAGAAACCCCAAATCCATTCCTTAAGTGGAGAGAGAGCTAGAGCTCTCTAATTCTCTCTAAGTCAAAAACTACACCTACACTAAAGATCAATCGTGTTCACCTTGAAGATGGCACCAAAACCACCTATGTTCTATACCAAAAATGTGGCATACCACCTAGGGCACCCACTGGAAAAAGTTGAGCTCGAGACCTTGACGTTTGACATGCCTTGGCATGGTTTTAGTCGCGAGGTGGGCAGAGAGACATACCTGATTTGGCGACCAAAGATCTCCCTACCTAGGCCATATCTGCCATGGTGACTCACGGATGAGAGACAGCCCTAGGTGCCAGGAAAAGACTCGCGCCAGATTTTTGCCAAGATTCACACGTTTGCGACTTGGGCGAGCTGTGGAACACGGGCAGAAGAAAAGCTCCACGTGTTCGACGCGCTCTGTGCACGCCAGAGCACGCCCGCGCGCGCCCCGCGTCGCACCAAAGGACAGCCGACGCCATGACCCGCGCCTATAAAGCCCACTCAGGCGTCGACCACACCCTTCCGCGCACGCTCAAACCTCACCGGAGCTCAACTCACCGTCGTTTGCCCGTGCACGGCGTGTCCGCGGCCACGCGAGCCCCTGACGCCGTAGACCGGCCAGCCCAGCCTTTCCCAACCTCGTCCAACCCTCGGAGACGAGTGAGCACACCTCGGTGAAGCTCCCCGAGCAAGGAATCGAAGTCTGCTTCGCCGGAGAGGCCAGTCCACGGTCGCTGGAGTTCACAACCCCGCCGGAGTGCGTGGACCGGGTAATCCACTGAACCATTTTCCGATTCCGTGTGCACACAGTCTCTACGTCACCCCATGGAGCTCACCGTGCCATTGGATTGAACCAGATCGCCGTGATTTGGCCGACACACCCGCCGCCGACGAGGACACCCGCCTGCGCACGTGGACCGAGCGATTCCGACCATCCCCGCCGTCGAGCCGTACATCGCTGTGACCGCCAGAGCCTCCTCAAGCCAACCCTGCCCCTCGCCGGACCTCTCTCGCCGCCAGTAAGCCGCGCCACCTTTTTCTTTCTTGCGGGTACTGTTTAAACCTAGGGAAGGACCGCGGGGGAGAAGGAAAGAAGTCTGGGGGGTTTTGTGAAATGTCAGAGACTTAAATGAATAGTAGCGCGAGGGTATAACTGAGAGAGTTAGTTTAGAAATAACCCAGGGTCCTCGGTGTAAACTGCTTTTCCAGAAAACCTTTATTAAATCTGATTTTAAATTTGAACAGAACTTTAATAATTCATAACTTTTGTTTTAATCATCCAAATTTGGTCAAACCAATTTTGTCAGACTTTAAATAATGTAATGTGCTTAGGAAAAATATAAAACCCTTAAGTACTACAGAAAACTATAAGGTTCTGATTTAATTATTGTTTTGACCAAAAGCTAAATAATAGGGATAAAAATAGTTGCACTATTTGACTAGGGTTAGAAAAATTTGGAGAAGTTTATATCCACCTACTGACCTGTTTAAAAATACTAAACTTCTCTGTCCAACCCATTAAGTTAGTTTTTGCCATTTAATTTACAATATGCTTAAGGTTAAGAAAAATAGAAAAGGTGATTTAAATAATGAACCATAGGGCACCCCTATTTTTGTTAGAGTACTTATTCAATGTAGTTTACTAGAAAAATCCATTATACCCTGGTTTAATATAAAATAAGTAGGATCCCTTTTATTTTAGGAAAATAAGGAAAACTTAGAAAAACCCTACAAAAATGACCCCAAGGTGAAAACACCCCAACCCTTGGGATAACTAATGTTTGGTTATTAAGAACTTAGGAAAAATCTAAAATCTGCTGTTTGACATTTTTCAAATAACAATGTAGTAGAAAGTGCCTTTTTGGCATTTAACTTTAGAAAATCATAACTAAACGACCATCCCTTAGCTTTCTGTGATTTTTGGCATAGAAGCCTATTATTACTGTTAGATGCCAACAAAAATAACCCTTAGGACAGAACTCACCCCTAATTAAGAGATGTAGTGCAAAGTGGCCCATTTTACACAACTTTTGTTATTTTTGTCTGAAGCATAGCCTTTTTATTTTAAACCTCAAATTCCTAGAACAGGCTATAATGACCAATGGCAACCCACTGTAATTTTTACAGATTTTTTGAAAAATATTAAACCACTGTCGTAGTTCAAACCTACACTAGAAACCATAAATAGAAAATAAAGAAAGGGAAAAATGAATAATAGGAAATTAGTGTCATCCTAAAACCCTTTATAACTTGTCCACTGAAATATATAAAGGCAATACCAATTCCCTATGCTTATCCTTAACAAAACCTAAACCTAGAGTGATAAGCATAAACCACTAAAAGCCAAGTAAGACCAAGAAACCCTAAGTTACTAAACTAACTTAGTTTTATTTTACTTAGCATAATGTTTACCAAATCCTGCATAATCATGGCATTCATATCCTCATTCATTGCATTCGATAGATTGCAACCTCGCTGACGGAGAGTACGTCCTCGTGCCGGAGCAAGGGGCTGCTCAGGAGGTAGCCCCGGATCCAGCACCCGAGTCTGCACCAGAGGATCTGCCTGCCACAGCCTTGGAAGGCAAGCTCCGGTTTTATGCATAACCGTTTATATATGCTATTTTACTACACTTAATGTTTGTAGGCTTGTACTGTGCACTTAAGTGTAGGAGTTGTTTGAAACCATAGTTGCATGATCTCTGGAATCCCGTTGAGATGAATACTAGTATGCTAGGTCGAGTAGCTGCTTTATTAATTAGGATCTCGGTAGAAGTCGAGTGATTTTTCTAGCACTCGCGCGAGATCAGGAATTGGTTGTACCCATTTTCATATCCTCATGATACTAGTCTGTGGACAACAATCCATGGGGATTGGTTGTCTACGAGATGGGAAATTGGAATAAGGATTAACGTGCGGATACCTGTGTCAAGCGTTTGAACGTACTAAACACATACCGAGAAATATGGTAAATCGGTAAGCCTAGTACCTGAGTGAACCTGCCCGCAAACATATCCCCTCACGCGACCTGAGACGTGGTCTCCCATTCCGGTTATGGTGGGTACAAGTGCGGTCACTGCACGATGGCAGTCGGGGTCAGTGAGGCATTGTACGCCAAGGCGGTGAGCCCTGATCTGTTGCCAGTGAATCGATGGGGACAGTTGATGTGTGTGGGGACGGAGTGCCCCTGCATGTCGTGTGTTTAGGTTTACCTTGCAAGGATAAAAACTCGATTCGAATCGTCTGCTTCTCGCAGCTAATGAGACTGCTTGATCCATTGTACTCCATTGAGTAACAAGTGGAAATATGATGAGTTGATATAAGATGTTGATTGCTAAAAATGTTTGCTACTATGTATGAGTAGATAGTACACATTTAGCCTTAAGAGAATCACACTTAAATTGACAAAGTTAAAACTTGACTTAGAAACTCAGCTAGTGCTTTTGGCAACCAAACCCCACAGTCAAACAGCTGCATGTCTAGAGGTAGAGGAGTAGACTCCTCACACCGGGTAAGTCTAGCAGAGTATTAGTATACTCAGCCTTGCTTGTGGCATAATTTTACAGGTTCTCTGGAGGACATGGTTGCTGGAGTGACTTGGCCGTCTATCTTGCCACCGGGTTGGACTGTCGAGTGGGACCCTACCTCGGCTGAGGAGGAGCATGAGGAGTGATGGGACAGGCTTCCCCATCTCTCTATTTATTTACCGTTAGTTTATTTCCGCTGCACTTCGAACAATGAGGACTACCTTTGCAAAACTTCGATGGTGATGTAATAATTTAATATTCTTACATGCATGGTTTTATGCTTTATTGTATTTGCTCTGTGACTCACCATCGAGTGAGATTGTGGTACTTGATCCTGTCAGTGGTCGTGTCGGACTAGATCCGAGGGATTGACAGGTTATTACCATTTAAGTGTGGTCTAGCCTCTAAGGCAGGGCTTAGGCACTTAAGTTGGAATAATTCGGGCAGTTCCGCCACAGCTGGTATCGGAGCTTGTACCACCACAAAGGAATCAATAAAATATAAATACCATCCTTTTCCGAAGTAAAACTTGATAGAAACAATGTTGGATAGATCGTAGGACGAGCAGGATAGACCTAGGACGTGAAGCCTTAGGATGATAGAAGGGTAGCTGGGTGGCTAAGTGATTAGGCCCTACAGGCCACTTTAAAGGATGGGAGTTCTTCCCTATCCCCTTTACATTGATGTGAGGTCGTTTAGGACGAGCATGCATGCATTCTTAATTAAGCGAATGGATAATTGAGTAAAGACTTAAAAACAAAATGATGACCAACTAAGTATCCTAATACCATTTTTATAGTTGGAGAGAAGCTGAGTTTTATTTTTATTGTTCTTTTTATAATTATTTTTCTTTTACTTACACTTAACCGTACACAGATGACTTCCCACGGATCCTCAGATGACGGAAATGCACTGTCCCACACTGACGGGCTTGCACGAGAGGGCTTTCCCCGCATTTTGTGGGAGGTACTTCAGGGGGCCGGATACACGCCTCCTCCTCAGTACGCGGTGCAACAGTTCGAGAAGCATCGAGTGCCCCGCTGTAGGGTGAGGATGACCCTGGAGCCTCATCCCCTACAGCCAGGCTGGCGTTCACTGGACTCTGAGTCTTTTGGATACCGGGCTGAGGACACGATCGAGGCGATTGCTCTGCACGGGTTGACCACTTTATGCGGATTCCATCCCTTGGAGCTGTCTACCCACCCCATTGGCTTGTTCCCCGCGGAAAGGGAGGACGACCCAATGTGGAAGGATCAGGTGGAGCATGCCAAGGACATCTGGGCTATCTACCCAGGTCAGACTGCGCACTTGACCGTACGGTGCATGAATGCTTTGTACCGTCTGCAAGTGATGCGCGGTGAGGCGATGTCCCATCTGATGGCACTATTGGAGGCGACAAAGATCACTTTGGACAACAGAGAGGAGCTTGTGGTTGATTTGTCCACTGAGATGGTGGAAAAGGATTTGCAGGTGGAGCAGCTATCCAATGAGATCCAAGAGTTGGAGGAATTAGTGGGGACCAGGGAGAACACCATCGAGGTTCTCGAGGATCAGCTCCTTAACACTCAACAACAGCTGGCTGAGGCTAATGAGCACCTGGATATGCATCACCAGGAGATCCAGGACATGGAGGCCAACGAGGACGTCGACATTGAGGGAGGAGAGGAGCCTGCCTCCAGCGTGGACACTGCTGGCTCCGGGAGACCACCTTCCCCCGAGTCGAGTGTTGCCTCGTTCGCTCACTAGGTGTCAGGGATAGAGTTAGAAGTCGGTGATGGTAGGACTCCTCGTAGCTAGCTTAGCTTTTGCACCCATAGGGTACTAGGCTAGGTAGAGTTGAGTCTTTTTGGGACCATTGATGTAACCGTGATAAACTCTTTTGGAAGCATGGTTGATGGATGATGTCAGTTTTAAATTTTGGAAGGAAAGTTTATGCCTTTTGAAATCCTTTTTGTTTATGTCGGAATCTATCAATTTGCCTTTGACTCCTTCGCCGCGATTAAACCTTGAACTTGGAGATATGGTATTAAGTATATATGTGATTTTTCAGATGGCCGGGAGACAGCGTCGTGGCCAGAATGAGCGCGTTCCTCCACCGCCACCACCGCCTCCCACTCTGCAGGAGCTAATGGCTCAGCAGAATGAGATCTTGAGGCAGCTAGCTCAGCGTCAGCCACCACCTCAGCACTATGGTGGTGGGGACCATCAGCGTCACCCCACGGCAGCTACCTACCAGGAGTTCCTCAGTACCCAGCCTCCATTGTTCACAAGGGCAGAGGACCCACTTGATGCAGATGTGTGGTTGAGAGTAGTGGAATCCAAATTCCCGCTACTCCATGGAGCTTGTTCAGAGGTCACTAAAGTCAGGTTCGCCACCCAGCAGCTTCGTGGACCTGCAAGGACTTGGTGGGACCATTTCCTTGCCATGCAGCCAGAGGATCAAGAGGTGGAATGGAGAGAGTTCAAGGCAGCTTTTAGGGGACACCACATACCAGCCGGGATTATGGACCGAAAGCTCAACGAGTTTCTGGCACTCACTCAAGGCAATAGGACAATGTTGCAGTATGCTCAGGCTTTTAATGACCTGTGCCAGTATGCTGGGTATCATGCAGACACGAACGAGAAGAAGAGAGACATGTTCAGGAGGGGGCTCAGCACTAAGCTCCGTGACCGTCTCAACACCGTCAGGGCCAACAGCTACAATGAGTTGGTAAACATGGCTATCTCCCAGGAGGACTGCATCACAGCCCAACAGGCAGAAAAGAAGAGGAAGACCCCTATGGCAGGACCCTCAGCTCAGCCACAGCGCTTCAGGATTGTGTTTGACACTCAGAGCAGGGGACCTCAGCAGCAGCAAGGGAGATGGGTGATCCGACCACAGCAGCAGCAGGCACCCAACCGCACCCAGTTTCCAGCTCAGAGGAACAATCAGCAGCAGCAGCAGTATCACCAGGCAAATGATAACAGGTGTTTCACATGCGGCAACACCGGACATTATGCCAAAAATTGCCCCAGGAACCAGCAGAGGCAGGGGCAGAATGTTAATCAGAATCAAGGCAAGAGACAGAAGGTGCAAGTGAGGCAGGGCAGGCTGAACTTCACCACCATGACTGATATTCCAGAGGGAGCACCCGTCATGATTGGTATCTTTACAGTTTTGAGTTATCCTGCTATTATTCTTTTTGATTCTGGTGCATCGCATAGTTTTATCAGTACAAAATTTAGTGCCAAGTGTCAATTGCCTTTTCACCACACCAATGGGGGTATTACGATTTCAACACCAGGAGGCAGGGTTGCCACCTACCAAATCAACAAGAATGTGCATGTAAAGTTTGGTAGTCTGATAATCAAAACTAACCTCCTCATTTTGGGTTTGGATAGTGTGGATATCATATTGGGAACTGACTGGTTGACCAAACATCAGGCTGTGATGGATATTGCAGCTAGGGCCATTGAAGTGCACTCACCGACCTGTGGTGAAACCACCTTGTATTTGCCCGACCAGGGATGCACCCGTTCTTGTGCCTTCGTTATGATAGAATCCCCAGTGAAAAGGATCCCAGTGGTCTGTGACTACCTAGATGTTTTTCCGGATGAATTGCCAGGGATGCCACCTGATAGAGACATTGAGTTCGCAATTGAATTGCAACCAGGGACTACTCCTATCTCCAAGAGACCCTATAGGATGCCTCCAGCAGAATTGGCAGAGTTGAAAAAGCAACTACAAGAGTTGTTGGACAAGGGGTTCATTCGCCCAAGTACTTCACCATGGGGATGTCCTGCCTTGTTCGTGAAGAAAAAGGATGAGAGTTTGAGAATGTGTGTTGATTACCGCCCTCTCAATGCGGTGACTATCAAGAACAAATACCCACTGCCCCGCATTGATGTTCTGTTTGATCAGTTAGTGGGAGCCAAAGTGTTCTCCAAGATAGATCTTCGCTCAGGCTACCACCAGATTAAGATCCGAACCAGTGATATTCCCAAGACGGCCTTCTCAACCAGATATGGGCTTTATGAGTTTTTGGTGATGTCTTTTGGGCTGACTAGTGCCCCGGTTTATTTCATGTACCTGATGAACTCAGTATTTATGCCAGAGTTGGATAAATTTGTGGTCGTTTTCATTGATGATATTCTGGTTTATTCCAAGAATGAAGCCGAGCATACCAAACATTTGCATACTGTACTTCAGAGACTGCGTGACCACCAGCTGTATGCCAAGTTGTCTAAATGTGAATTCTGGCTGAAGGAGATTAAATTCTTGGGTCACACAATTTCTCAGGATGGGATATCAGTTGATCCTGAGAAGGTACAAGAGGTAATGGATTGGAAAACCCCGACTACAGTGAGGCAGATTCAGAGTTTTCTAGGATTGGCAGGGTATTATCGACGATTTATTCCGGATTTCTTCAGAATTGCCAAACCAATGAATGAACAGTTAAATAAGGGAGCCAAATATGATTTTAGCCAGAAGTGCGAAGATGCTTTTCATACACTAAGGCAGCACTTGACAACAGCCCCAGTGCTGGCTCAACCTGATAACACCAAGCCATTTGAAGTTTATTGTGATGCTTCCGGTACTGGATTGGGATGTGTCTTGATGCAAGATAACAGGGTAATTGCTTATGCTTCCCGAGCACTCAGACCCCATGAGCAGAACTACCCTACGCATGATCTGGAGTTGGCAGCTGTGGTTCATGCTCTTAAGATATGGAGGCACTACTTGATGGGAGCTCACTGTAACATCTACACTGATCACAAGAGTCTCAAATACATCTTCACTCAGGCAGATCTGAACATGAGGCAGAGGAGATGGTTGGAGTTAATCAAGGACTATGATTTGGAAGTGCATTACCATCCGGGCAAGGCCAATGTTGTGGCAGATGCCTTGAGCAGAAAGGCCCAGTGCAATTGTATGAGCATGGATGCAAGGGTTACCACCCTGTGTGATGAGTTGTGCAAGCTGAACCTGGAAGTTGTTTCTTCAGGTGATTTAAACTATATCTCGGTAGAGCCCACACTACAAGAGCAAATAGTCAGGGCCCAGGTTGAATACAAAGGTGTTCAGGTTGTCAAAGAATGATCAAGCGGAAGGCAGAGAAATACAAGTGCTTCCGTCAGGACATCAAGGGAATTCTATGGTTTGGAGATCGATTGGTTGTTCCCAAGGACCCTGAGCTCAGAAAGAAGATATTGGATGAAGCTCACCTTTCCAAATTCTCCATGCACCCTGGTAGCAACAAAATGTATCATGATCTCAGATCTTTATATTGGTGGACCAGAATGAAGAGGGAAATTGCCAAGTACATATCCGAGTGTGACACCTGCCAGAGGATTAAAGCTAGTCATTTGAAGGCAGCAGGCCCTTTGCAACCCCTTCCCATACCATCTTGGAAATGGGAGGACATTTGCATGGACTTTATCGTAGGATTGCCCAATACCTCCAGGCACCATGATTCCATTTGGGTTATTGTGGACAGATTGACCAAGACTGCTCATTTCTTACCAATGCATACCACCCACAAGACAGAGAAGTATGCAGAAATTTATGTTGATCAAATAGTGCGATTGCATGGTATTCCAAAGACCACTGTATCTGACAGAGGAGCACTGTTTGTGGCACGCTTTTGGGAGCAGCTGCAAGAATCACTTGGGACCCAGGTAATGCGAAGCTCAGCATACCATCCCCAAACAGATGGCCAGACCGAAAGGGTAAACCGGATTTTGGAAGATATGTTAAGGGCATGTGTACTGCACTACGGAAAAGATTGGGACAAGTGTCTTTCCTTGGCAGAGTTTTCTTATAATAACAGTTATCAGTCCAGTCTAAAGATGGCACCTTTTGAAGCCTTATATGGGAGAAGGTGTAGGACCCCGCTGAATTGGTCTCAAGCAGGAGAAAGGGTAATATTTGGGCCAGATTTGGTACTTGAAGCAGAGGAAAAGGTCAGAGTCATTACAAAGAACTTAGAAGCTGCTCAGGCCAGGCAAAAGAGCTATCATGACAAGAGGCGGAAGCCTCTACAATTCGAGGTGGGAGATCATGTTTATCTTAAGGTATCACCCACCAAGGGTGTCCAGAGATTCGGAATGAAAGGCAAGTTAGCTCCTCGCTACATTGGACCCTATGAGATCAAAGCAAGTTGTGGACCCGTAGCCTATCAATTGGAATTACCACCTCACATGTCAGCAGTTCACAACGTATTTCATGTATCTCAGCTGCAGAAATGTGTCCGCCTACCTACCGAAGTGCTACCTGAACCAGACATTGAGATAGAACCAGACTTGTCCTATCAAGAGTACCCCGTCAAGGTGTTGGATCAGAAAGAAAGATCAACACGGGCAAGGTCAATACGAATGTACAAGGTTCAGTGGAGTCACCATTCAGCAGAAGAAGCTACATGGGAGACTGAGGATTTTCTACGCTCTCGCTTCCCCGACTTTCTGCCCAAAGGAGTCGGTACGTAACCCCAAAACCCCACCCCCACCTGCCCTTTGAATATAATTATAAGAAGAACTTAGATAACAAGGGTAGTCTAAGTTGTGGATTTAACTTAAAAAGGACTTCCTTCTGAAGTTGCAAAGAGAATGACATTCGAAGAGCAGTTAACTAGAGAAACTTGAGTATAAGAAAGAGTAGCCCACCAACGTGCCTTCATAGCACCCCTCTAGAGGACTCTGCCTAAAATCTCGGGACGAGATTCCTTTAAGGGGGGAGGGCTGTAACACCTCAGGTGTTACCATGGCTAGAGCACACCTTGGTACTAAGGATTGTGATCACATGTGGTAGAAACTTAAGGAGAACATAAGAACCTTGGAGACCATGTGTTAATCAAGATTGTTAATGACCTAAGAGCATCACTCAAGCTTTTGTGCACTTACTACCTTGGGCAAGAGGAGGGAAAACCCTAGACCTCTCTTGAACCCTATCTTCCAAAACCATGGTTGAGAGGGGGAGAGAATAAGCAATTGTGCAAACCATGAGTAAATCTTTAACCAAACTTTAAGTAACTTTATAACCAGCAATTGTGGGAAGGAAATGTTGCAAAAAGACCCCTGGAGAAACCCCAAATCCATTCCTTAAGTGGAGAGAGAGCTAGAGCTCTCCAATTCTCTCTAAGTCAAAAACTACACCTACACTAAAGATCAACCGTGTTCACCTTGAAGATGGCACCAAAACCACCTATGTTCTATACCAAAAATGTGGCATACCACCTAGGGCACCCACTGGAAAAAGTTGAGCCCGAGACCTTGACGTTTGACATGCCTTGGCATGGTTTTTGTCGTGAGGTGGGCATAGAGACATACCTGATTTGGCGACCAAAGATCTCCCTACCTAGGCCATATCTGCCATGGCGACTCACGGATGAGAGACAGCCCTAGGTGCCAGGAAAAGACTTGCGCCGGATTTTTGCCAAGATTCGCACGTTTGCGACTTGGGCGAGCTGTGAAACACGGGCAGAAGAAAAGCTCCACGTGTTCGACGGGCTCTATGCACGCCAGAGCACGCCCGCGTGTGCCCCGCGTCGCGCCAAAGGCCAGCCGACGCCATGACTCGCGCCCGCGCCTATAAAGCCCACTCAGGCGTCGACCACACCCTTCCGCGCACGCTCAAACCTCACCGGAGCTCAACTCACCGTCGTTTGCCCGTGCACGGCGTGTCCGCGGCCACCCGAGCCCCTGCCGCCGTAGATCGGCCAGCCCAGCCTTTCCCAACCCCGTCCAACCCTCGGAGACGAGTGAGCACACCTCGGTGAAGCTCCCCGAGCAAGGAATCGAAGTCTGCTTCGCCGGAGAGGCCAGTCCACGGTCGCCGGAGTTCACAACCCCGCCGGAGTGCGTGGACCGGGTAATCCACTGAACCATTTTCCGATTTCGTGTGCACACAGTCTCTACGTCACCCCGTGGAGCTCACCGTGCCATTGGATTGAACCAGATCGCCGTGATTTGGCCGGCACACCCGCCGCCGACGAGGACACCCTCCTGCGCACGTGGACCGAGCGATTCCGGCCATCCCCGCCGTTGAGCCGTACATCGCTGTGACCGCCAGAGCCTCCCCGAGCCAACCCTGCCCCTCGCCGGACCTCTCTCGCCGCCGGTAAGCCGCGCCACCCTTTTATTTCTTGCGGGTACTGTTTAAACCTAGGGAAGGACCGCGAGGGAGAAGGAAAGAAGTCTGGGGGGTTTTATGAAATGTCAGAGACTCAAATGAATAGTAGCGCGGGGGTATAACTGAGAGAGTTAGTTTAGAAATAACCCAGGGTCCTCGGTGTAAACTGCTTTTCCAGAAAACCTTTATTAAATCTGATTTTAAATTTGAACAGAACTTTAATAATTCATAACTTTTGTTTTATTCATCCAAATTTGGTCAAACCAACTTTTGTCAGACTTTAAATAATGTAAACTGCTTAGGAAAAATATAAAACCCTTAAGTACTACAAAAAACTATAAGGTTCTGATTTAATTATTGTTTTGACCAAAAGCTAAATAATAGGGATAAAAATAGTTGCACTATTTGACTAGGGTTAGAAAAATTTGGAGAAGTTTATATCCACCTACTGACCTGTTTAAAAATACTAAACTTCTCTGTCCAACCCATTAAGTTAGTTTTTGCCATTTAATTTACAATATGCTTAAGGTTAAGAAAAATAAAAAAGGTGATTTAAATAATGAACCATAGGGCACCCCTATTTTTGTTAGAGTACTTATTCAATGTAGTTTACTAGAAAAATCCATTATACCCTGGTTTAATATAAAATAAGTAGGATCCCTTTTATTTTAGGAAAATAAGGAAAACTTAGAAAAAACCTACAAAAATGACCCCAAGGTGAAAACACCCCAACCCTTGGGATAACTAATGTTTGGTTATTAAGAACTTAGGAAAAATCTAAAATCTGCTGTTTGACATTTTTCAAATAACAATGTAGTAGAAAGTGCCTTTTTGGCATTTAACTTTAGAAAATCATAACTAAACGACCATCCCTTAGCTTTCTGTGATTTTTGGCACAGAAGCCTATTATTACTGTTAGATGCCAACAAAAATAACCCTTAGGACAGAACTCACCCCTAATTAAGAGATGTAGTGCAAAGTGGCCCATTTTACACAACTTTTGTTATTTTTGTCTGAAGCATAGCCTTTTTATTTTAAACCTCAAATTCCTAGAACAGGCTATAATGACCAATGGCAACCCACTGTAAATTTTACAGAATTTTTGGAAAATATTAAACCACTGTCGTAGTTCAAACCTACACTAGAAACCATAAATAGAAAATAAAGAAAGGGAAAAATGAATAATAGGAAATTAGTGTCATCCTAAAACCCTTTATAACTTGTCCACTGAAATATATAAAGGCAATACCAATTCCCTATGCTTATCCTTAACAAAACCTAAACCTAGAGTGATAAGCATAAACCACTAATAGCCAAGTAAGACCAAGAAACCCTAAGTTACTAAACTAACTTAGTTTTATTTTACTTAGCATAATGTTTACCAAATCCTGCATAATCATGACATTCATATCCTCATTCATTGCATTCGACAGATTGCAACCTCGCTGACGGAGAGTACGTCCTCGTGCCGGAGCAAGGAGCTGCTCAGGAGGTAGCCCCGAATCCAGCACCCGAGTCTGCACCAGAGGATCTGCCTGCCACAGCCTTGGAAGGCAAGCCCCGGTTTTATGCATAACCGTTTATATATGCTATTTTACTACACTTAATGTTTGTAGGCTTGTACTGTGCACTTAAGTGTAGGAGTTGTTTGAAACCATAGTTGCATGATCTCAGGAATCCTGTTGAGATGAATACTAGTATGCTAGGTCGAGTAGCTGCTTTATTAATTAGGATCTCAGTAGAAGTCGAGTGATTTTTCTAGATCTCGCGCGAGATCAGGAATTGGTTGTACCCATTTTCATATCCTCATGATACTAGTCTGTGGACAACAATCCATGGGGATTGGTTGTCTACGAGATGGGAAATTGGAATAAGGATTAACGTGCGGATACCTGTGTCAAGCGTTTGAACGTACTAAACACATACCGAGAAATATGGTAAATCGGTAAGCCTAGTACCTGAGTGAACCTGCCCGCAGACATATCCCCTCACGCGACCTGAGACGTGGTCTCCCATTCCGGTTATGGTGGGTACAAGTGCGGTCACTGCACGACAGCAGTCGGGGTCAGTGAGGCATTGTACGCCAAGGCGGTGAGCCCTGATCTGTTGCCAGGGAATCGATGGGGACGGTTGATGTGTGTGGGGACGGAGTGCCCCTGCATGTCGTGTGTTTAGGTTTACCTTGCAAGGATAAAAACTCGATTTGAATCGTCTGCTTCTCGCAGCTAATGAGACTGCTTGATCCATTGTACTGCATTGAGTAACAAGTGGAAATATGATGAGTTGATATAAGATGTTGATTGCTAAAAATGTTTGCTACTATGTATGAGTAGATAGTACACATTTAGCCTTAAGAGAGTCACACTTAAATTGACAAAGTTAAAACTTGACTTAGAAACTCAGCTAGTGCTTTTGGCAACCAAACCCCACAGCCAAACAGCTGCATGTCTAGAGGTAGAGGAGTAGACTCCTCACACCGGGTAAGTCTAGCTGAGTATTAGTATACTCAGCCTTGCTTGTGGCATAATTTTACAGGTTCTCTGGAGGACATGGTTGCTGGAGTGACTTGGCCGTCTATCTTGCCACCGGGTTGGACTGTCGAGTGGGACCCTACCTCGGCTGAGGAGGAGCATGAGGAGTGATGGGACAAGCTTCCCCATCTCTCTGTTTATTTACCGTTAATTTATTTCCGCTGCACTTAGAACAATGAGGACTACCTTTGCAAAACTCCGATGGTGATGTAATAATTTAATACTCTTACATGCATGGTTTT
Source organism: Zea mays (assembly GCF_902167145.1). Lineage (NCBI taxonomy): Eukaryota > Viridiplantae > Streptophyta > Magnoliopsida > Poales > Poaceae > Zea > Zea mays. The sequence goes on along the minus strand of NC_050100.1, from coordinate 76,872,050 downwards.
ATGCTTTATTGTATTTGCTCTGTGACTCACCATCGAGTGAGATTGTGGTACTTGATCCTGTCAGTGGCCGTGTCAGACTAGATCCGAGGGATTGACGGGTTATTCCCATTTAAGTGCGGTCTAGCCTCTAAGGTAGGGCTTAGGCACTTAAGTTGGAATAATTCGGTCAGTTCCGACACACCGATTGTCAGTCTGATGAACCACCACGCCATTCTCATCGAGGGTCGACTAGCATGGCCAGGACCGCCGATCGCAGCCCTGGATCATCACAGAGCGTCGGGATGTCCTGGATGAGTATCAAGGATTCAGGGACAAAGGACGAACCAGTAATCCCCTTCACCAGGAGTTCCAGCTCCTCCCAAGACAGGTCGGTACCCGACCCGCGCTGGATCCGACCTATGTCGTTTGAGCCGGTGAACGAGCAACACAGGCGCGCCCTCCTCTGCAGCGGTGCGATCCGACACTTCATGAAGTCGCGGACCACATGCATGGAGGTCAGACCACCGGTTGCCAAGGTCTTGATTATGTCCAGCACGGGCAGGAGCTTTGGCGATAGCGACGGCTTGGTCCTCCAGTGCTTGCGGTCAAGGGCTGGCCCGTTGCTCGGCAGAACGAGGCGGTCGTTGACCTCGGCGCTGGCGATCACCCAGTCGCCGCGCCAGTTTTGCCACCTCGCGCCATCGAAAGTGGAGATGTAGGCGACGGCCGAATCCAGCCTTGTTTGGAAGTAGTAGGCATCGAGGTGGTCCTTAGCCTTCCTAGACTTCACCAACACGAAGAAATAGCGGAAGAGGGAGGTGCAGGGGGCCACCCCCACGAACATCTCGCAGAGGTGGACGAAGATGGCCTCCTGGAGGATGGAGTGGGGCGTGAGGTGCTGATGCTGGAGCCCGAACTCCTCCAACAACAGCAAGAAGAAAGGCAAGATCGGTAGCGCCAACCCGCAGGAGAGGTAGGAGACGAAGAGCACGAACTCCCCGGCAGCGAGATCGTCAAGGGGAGTGGTGCCGACACGGATCCTTCCTGCGTGCACCGGCGCGCTCCATCCGAGCAGGTTGCGCACTAGGTTGAGCGCCCCCTTAGATTGGAAACGCTCGGGATGACCTAGCGAAGTCATGGCGGCGGCGGCGGCGCGGGTGTAGAGCAGGAGAGCGCGAATGCAAAGGGGCGCAGAGAGCTCGAAGGTGAAAGGGCGCAACGATTGGGAGAGAATGCGAAAGCATAACTACTGCACGCGGGGTGAATCCCTTTTCAAGGCAGACTCTCCCGCTCGCGTTCTGAGATGCTACAAGAGATCCCACCCGACGCGCACCAAGGTAACCCAGTCTATGACACGGGGTCTCGGGTCCACAAGTCATACGGATTGTGCGCTGAACTTTGGGTGGGGGAAAGGCGAACCGCCGCGCGCGCCTGTAGTGCGAACCGCCGCACGCGGTACCGCGCCCCTTCATCTCCGCCGCAAGAGACAACAGCCCAGTCTATGACACGGGGGTCCAGGCCCACAAGTCATACTCCTTGGGTGCCGATTCCCAGGTGCAGAAAGAGCGAACCGCCGCACGTGCCGGTAGTGCGCCCCCTCGAGGCCACGTCAGAAGACAGAGAAGGTAATTTTTTAAACCAATGCAGCAGTATCGAGGCGCCCCGCGCGTGGCCCGACGAAACCACCAGGCGTGGGGGTCGCTGGTCAGTCAGCCGCGGAGGCAAATATGGCAGTTGGCATGGCCTAAGGCGGATTGGCGGTGAGTACGTCAGCAAACGCACGAAAGCGGCGCGCCAATCACCAATCAAGCTTTGGCCCCACCTGCAGGCTCGTATCCTCCCCTGAGGTGGGCCCGGGGGCCACTGTCGGTACCCTGAAACTAGGGTACCCCTTACTATAGTATGAAGATGTAGTACCCACGCGACTATCTTTAGTCGTGTGGTAAAGGAGCTGTGCGTGGGACCAGACGATGGCTCGCCCCAGCCTCGGGCGACTACTCTGGGCCAGCAATAGCGCCTGACCCTGAAAGGGAAATAGGCTTACACCTTTTCCTATATGAATTTTGGTGGTTGAATTGCCCAACACAAATTAATTGGACTAACTAGTTTGCTCTAGATTATGAGTTCTACAGGTGCCAAAGGTTCAACACAAACCAATAAAAGTCCAAGGAAGGGTTCAAATAAAAAGAGCAAAAGACAACCCAAAGGCAGCCCTAGTCTGGCGCACCGAACTGTCCGGTGTGCCACCGGACAGTGTCCGGTGCACCAGGGAACCCAACTCCAAACTTGCCACCTTTGGGAATTCGGGGAGGCCGCTCCGCTATAATTCACCGGAGTGTCCGGTGTGCCAAGCGGAGCAACGGTCCTCCGCGCCAACAGTCATCTGCAACGCTACAGTGAAACGCTACAGTGCGCGACTGCGCGCGCAGAAGTCAGAGCAGGCACAGAAGGCACACCGGACAGTGAACAGGACCTGTCCGGTGCACCACCGGACTGTCCATTGGCCCAGTTGTCAGATCCTCCAACGGTCGGAACCCAACGGCTTGGTGACGTGGCTGGCGCACCGGACTGTCCGGTGCGCCATACGACAGAAGCCCTCACCAACGGTTCTTTTGGTGGTTGGGGCTATAAATACCCCCCAATCACCACACTTCAATGCATCCAAGTTTTCAGCCATCAAACCTCATACAAGAGCTCTAGACTTCATTCCAAGACACAAACAAAGAGATCAAATCATCTCCCAAGTCCAAAAATCATTCCAATCAAATAGTGACTAGTGAGAGAGACATTTTTGTTCATTTGCGTTCTTGCGCTTGGATTGCTTTTCTTCTTCCTTCTTTCTTGTTTCCAACTCAATTGTAATCAAGGCAAGAGATACCGATTGTGTGGTGGTCCTTGTGGGGACTTGGTGTCCCGTTTGATTGAGAAGAGAAGCTCACTCGGTCTAGGTGACCGTTTGAGAGGGAAAGGGTTGAAAGAGACCCGGTCTTTGTGACCACCTCAACGGGGAGTAGGTTCGCAAGAACCGAACCTCGGTAAAACAAATCACTGTGTCATCCGCTTTATTTGCTTGTGATTTGTTTTCGCCCTCTCTTTCGGACTCGTTTATATTTCTAACGCTAACCCCGGCTTGTAGTTGTGCTTAAACTTTATAAATTTCAGATTTGCCTATTCACCCCCCTCTAGGCGACTTTCAATTGGTATCAAAGCCTGGTACTTCATTAGAGCCTAATCGCTCGAAGTGATGTTGGGAGAATCCGCCAAGAGGGAGATCGGGACCGGCGACAAGTCCGCAAGCTCGGGGAGAATGCACTCAAGGGAGTCCGCCCACAAGCACAAGGAGGAATCCTCTTCCTCCATCAAGTCCCAACGGAAGGGTGACAAGAAGAAGAAGATGAAGAAGGTGGTCTACTACGAGACCGACTCTTCGTCACCCTCCACCTCCGGCTCAGAATCGGCATCCGCCACTTCTAAGCGCCATGAGCGCAAGAAGTATAGTAAGATGCCCCTTCGCTACCCTCGTATTTCAAAAGGCACTCCATTACTTTTCGTCCCATTAGGCAAGCCACCTATGTTTGATGGTGAAGATTATTCTATGTGGAGTGATAAAATGAGGCATCACCTAACCTCACTCCACAAAAGCATATGGGATATTGTTGAGTATGGAGCGCAGGTACCAAAGAAGGGAGACAAGGATTATGATTCAGAGGAGGTCGAACAAATCCAACACTTCAACTCCCAAGCCACTACTATACTCCTCGCCTCTCTAAGTTGAGAGGAGTATAATAAGGTGCAAGGGTTGAAGAGTGCCAAAGAGATTTGGGACGTGCTCAAAACCGCGCACGAAGGAGATGAGGTGACCAAGATCACCAAGCGGGAAACGATTGAGGGGGAGCTCGGTCGATTCATGCTTCACCAAGGGGAGGAGCCACAAGCAATGTACAACCGGCTCAAGACCTTGGTGAACCAAGTGCGCAACCTCGGGAGCACCAAATGGGATGACCATGAAATGGTCAAGGTTATTCTAAGATCACTTGTATTTCTTAATCCTACTCAAGTTCAATTAATTCATGGTGATCCTAGATATAAACTAATGTCTCTCGAAAAAGTGATAGGAAAATTTGTGAGCTTTGAATTAATGATCAAAGGCTCCAAGAAGATCATCGAGCAAGGCGCCTCCTCCGTACCCGAGGCACAACCCGTTGCATTCAAGGCAACGGAGGAGAAGAAAGAAGACTCTACACCAAGTAGGGTCCCCATCGACGCCTCCAAGCTCGACAATGAGGAGATGGCGCTCATCATCAAGAGCTTCCGTCAAATCCTCAAGCAAAGGAGGGGGAAGGACTACAAGCCCCGCTCCTAGAAAGTTTGCTACAAGTGTGGTAAGCCCGGTCATTTCATTGCTAAATGTCCATTATCTAGTGATAGTGACAGGGGCGACGACAAGAAGGGAAAGAGAAGAGAAAAGAAGAAGTATTACAAGAAGAAGGGCAGCGATGCCCATGTTTGCCGGGAGTGGGACTCCGACGAGAGCTCCAACGACTCCTCCTCCGACGAGGACGCCGCAAACATTGTCGTCACCAAAGGGCTTCTCTTCCCCAACGTCGGTCACAAGTGCCTCATGGCAAAGGACGACAAGAAGAAGAAGGTAAAATCAAGATCCTCCACTAAGTATGCAACCTCTAGTGATGAGGATAATTCTAGTGATGATGAGGATAACTTGCTCACTCTTTTTGCCAATCTTAACATGCAACAAAAGGAGAAATTAAATGAATTGATTAGTGCTATTCATGAGAAGGATGAACTCTTGGATAGCCAAGAGGACTTCCTTATTAAGGAAAACAAAAAGCATGTTAAGACTAAAAGTGATTATGCTCAGGAGGTAGAGAAAAATGAAAAATTAACTAGTGAGCTAAGTACCTGTCATGACACTATCTCCAACCTTAGAATTGAGAATGCTAATTTGATTGCTAAGGTTGAGAAGTCAAACATTAGTGATGATTCAATTACCAATCTTAGAAATGATAATGTTAGTCTAATTGCTAAGATTGAAAAATTGAATGTCTCTCTTTCTAGCCTTAAGTTTGAGAATGATAAATTAATTGTTAAGGCTAAGGAATTAGATGTTTGCAATGTCTCTATTTCCAATCTTAGAGATGAGAATGCCATTTTGCATGCTAAGATTGTTGAATTAAATGATTGCAAACCCTCTACATCTACCATTAAGCATGTTTCTATTTGTACTAGATGTAGAGATGTTAATATAGATGCTATTCATGATCACCTTGCTATGATTAAACAACAAAATGATCATATAGCAAAATTAGATGCTAAAATTGCCGAGCATGAATTAGAGAATGAAAAATTTAAATTTGCTCGTAGTATGCTTTATAGTGGGAGACGCCCTGGCATTAAGGATGACATTGGCTTCCAACAGGGAGACAATGTCAAGCTTAATTCCCCTTCTAAAAGATTGTGTAATTTTGTTAAGGGCAAGGCTCCCATGCCTCAGGATAACGAGGGCTATATTTTATATCCTGTTGGTTATCCTGAGGATAAGATTAGGAGAATTCATGCAAAGAAGACTCATTCTACTCACCATGCTTTTATTTATAAGAATGAGGCTTCTAGCTCTAGGCATTCTACACATGTTAAAATGCCTAAAAAGAAAACTCCAATTGCATCAAATGATCATAACATTTCATTTAAGACTTTTGATGCTTCCTATGTGCTCACTAACAAATCAGGCAAAGTAGTTGCCAAATATGTTGGGGGCAAACACAAGGGGTCAAAGACTTGTGTTTGGGTACCCAAGGTGCTTGTTTCTAATGTCAAAGGACCCAAGACCGTTTGGGTACCTAAGAACAAGGCCTAAATTTGTTTTGTAGGTTTATGCATCCGGGGGCTCAACTTGGATCATCGATAGCGGGTGCACAAACCACATGACAGGGGAGAAAAGGATGTTCTCCTCCTATGAGAAAAACCAAGACCCCCCAACGAGCTATCACATTCGGGGATGGAAATCAAGGTTTGGTCAAAGGATTTGGTAAAATTGCAATATCACCTGACCACTCTATTTCCAATGTTTTTCTTGTAGACTCTTTAGATTATAATTTACTTTCTGTTTCACAATTATGTAAAATGGGTTACAACTGTCTTTTTACGAATATAAGTGTTACTGTATTTAGAAGAAGTGATGATTCAATAGCCTTTAAGGGAGTGTTAGAGGGTCAGCTATACTTAGTTGATTTTAATAGAGCTGAACTCAACACTTGCTTAATTTCTAAGACTAACATGGGTTGGCTCTGGCACCACCGACTAGCCCACGTTGGAATGAAGAATCTTCACAAACTTCTAAAGGGATAACACATTTTGGGACTAACTAATGTTCATTTTGAGAAAGACAAGATTTGTAGCGCATGCCAAGCAGGGAAGCAAGTTGGTATCCATCATCCACACAAGAACATCATGACGACTGACATGCCACTGGAGCTACTCCACATGGATTTATTCGGCCCGATAGCTTACATAAGCATCGGCGGGAGTAAGTACTGTCTAGTTATTGTGGATGATTATTCTTGCTTCACTTGGGTATTCTTTATACAGGAAAAATCTCAAACCCAAGAGACTTTAAAGGGATTCTTGAGACAGGCTCAAAATGAGTTCGGCTTGAGGATCAAGAAAATAAGAAGCAACAACGGGACAGAGTTCAAGAACTCACAAATTGAAAGCTTTCTTGAGGAGGAGGGCATCAAGCATGAGTTCTCTTCTCCCTACACGCCACAACAAAATGGTGTAGTGGAGAGGAAGAATAGAACTCTATTGGACATGGCAAGGACCATGCTTGATGAATACAAGACTTCAGATCGGTTTTGGGCCGAGGCAGTCAACACCTCTTGCTACGCCATCAACCGGTTATATCTTCACCGAATCCTCAAGAAGACATCTTATGAACTCCTCACCGGTAAAAAGCTGAAGCGTCTTGATCCTTTGGGACTCAAATGTGATACAATTACTAGTCCCAGGAGGCTAGTAAACACATTCCTTACTTCAAATAGTACAGAGTTTAGATAAAGGTTATTACAATACCGGGGTACAAGCTCAAGAGAGCCAAAATAAGAAGCGCAGTAGGAAAATATACTAGCCCAAGCCACAGGCAGAAATGGGTGCAGACACAGCCCTCTCAATCAAGCATAGAAGAAAAGAAGTTTTCGGCTGCTGAAAAACATAAATAAATCTGGGTGAATACACTAGGTATTCCGCAAGCCCACCCCGCTCCCGTAAAGAGAAAGAGACCTATATCATACATGCTTTATTTGGTGGAGTTGAGGTCACTCATCATTTTCTTAGAGAAAGGCAGTTGCTGTAAGGTTTTTCCCAAAGACTTAAAAGTAACAAAATACTCAACCACCACGGAGCTTCCCGCTCCTGTGGCCTTGTTTTCTTTCTCAGCACCCACTTACCCACACATTTCCTTGTTCATGGAACTCATAGAAAAATCTCTAATTGTCATACCATACCAGACTCGTCCATACCAGTGGACATGGACTATTCGAATAGGTTTCAACTCTGCGCAGAGGGGTACACTTTACCCACTAGCCCGGTTTCTGCGATCTCACCGTCGCGAGACCCGAATGCCGGATCTCTTTCCTTCCTCGTACGTCCTAACCTTAACGGTTATCCGGAAGGAGTCAGGCCACCACCATGTCCAAACCGGACAAAACTTTCCCCCTCCTTATCCTCCCGGTGCTCCCCAGCCTTCATAACCCTAGGGTTGGACCGCACGAGTTCGGATTGAGTGACTGCCCACATAGTCTCGAGTGGTTGTACTATTAAGGAGTACAGGTAGTGAAAATGACAAGCCGGTCCTTATACGAGGGGACAATCCTTCTGCTCACGCCTAAACCAGCTGAGCCAACACCTTAGGCCCTCCCCTAAACCAGGGAGTCCTTGATCATCCCACTCCCAAGGTGATGAGGGTGAGTACCCTTCATCGCATAACCTTTTAAAAAGAGACTTTATTTGAAGAAACACATTGCCCTTTTTCCCAATCCACATTTCGTATCCAGAATATATATATGTCAATGCAAGCCATCTCTCACTCACAATGCAATTATCCCACCCTGAATTCCCGGCCTAGGCAGTGGTAGAAAGAATAGGTAATTTATGCATCAAGGGAAGGGTGGACTTGCCTTCGTCGAAGCTTTCCTGGCACAAGAGGTTTATCTCGGAGGGGTCGGGTTCCTGCCCTTCTTCCGGAGCTATAAGTTCCGGAGGATCGGATCCCTCTTCCGCTAATCAAACACAGATAATAACAATACATCAATCATGGTGACATTAGTGGGGGTGTGCCATTTCTTATATCTCATTATTTTGGTGCCCTATAATTTATTTGGACTATTTTTGGTACATAAAATATCAGCATATAAGTATATATATGAAAATGGGGAAAATAAATGGGAAAAGAAAAAGAAAAAGGAAATTCCAGCTAGCTGGGCAGGGGGAATTTCGGCCCACCCGGGCGCGAGCGCGCTCGCGCGGGCGCGCTTGCGGCCCAGCTGCGGTCCATGGGCGGGGAGACGGCGCAGGTGCGTGGGAGCGACGGCGTCGCTGCGGGCCCACACGTTAGCGAGAGCGGAGGGGGGGGGGGACGGCGCCACGGTCTGACGGCGCGGGTGAACCGGCCGTCCACTGGGAGAGAACCCAGTCGCCGGTGGGCTCGACGGCGATTCGCCGCCGGTGGCCCGGTTCTTGGTCCACGGGGAGGTGGCTTAGCACGGACAGGGGCTGGCGATCCTAGGGGTAGGCTTAATTTGGCTAGAGGGGGCTGTCCGCGGGGAGGTGGCAGAACTCCGTGGCGGGGATCGCCGCCTGTGGTCTTTGGGCGAGGGACTGGGGCGGGGAAGTGGTGCTTTGAGTTCGCGGTATTGTGAGGAAGCTGCTCGGTTGACTTAATCGCTCGCTAGACCAACGGAGAGGGAGAGAGAAGAGGGGGAAGAACTCACCGGAGAGGGGGAAGACGGCGGCGCTTCGCGAATTGCGCTCGGGCGAGGGGATGAGGGTGGTGGCCGAGGCCGGTGCGGGGAAGGAGGTGCACGGGGCGACCTTTTTATAGGCGCCCGAGGGGAGGTGAGCGGCGGAGCTCGGCGGGCGCCGGTGAGGTGCATAGCGCCGGCATTAATGCCGCACAGTGGCGCCGATGAGACTTCACGGCGGCGCGGTACTGGGCAAGGACGTTGGTCAAGCGGTGAGGACGGGGCAGTGCCGAACTTTTCCTATGCGACGAGGGGATGGGCGAGGGGACGGCGATGGAGGGGACGGCGGTGTGTCGTACGTGAGGAAGACGACGCGGCTGACCGGTGGGGCTGGTCTGCCAGTGAGGGGGAGCGCGCGAGCGAGAGGGGCTAGCAGGTGGGGCTGGCTCGTCAGCGAGAGAGAGTGAGGGGAGCGCGCGGGGGCTTCATGCGCGCGAGCGGGCCGGCTAATGGGCCGAAGGGGGAAATGCGCGGGCGTGGGGGAGGGGGAAGGCGGCCGCGACATAGGCCAGAATTGGCCCAGCAGGGGGAAGAAGAGCTTTTTCTTTTTATTTTTAATAACTCATTTCCATTTTTGTTTCTTTTCTTTTTGAACAAATCCTTTAGTGGATAATCTAGGTGTTGGAAAATAAAATCTAAGTGAGGTGCTTGTGATCAAACAAAGTGTATGCATATGATGGGAAAAATCTAAGGTAGTTTTGGGATAGAAGATAAGAAGGGGGGAGATTAGGGTTTCAAATCTGGGTTAGAATTTTGGGATGTTACAAAAGCCCAATGTTTCATATTTTAGAGTCTTCGGTAGCAAATGCTTTATTCTTGTTAAAAGAGGTAGAAAATCTAAATTTGCTCATAAGGCTGTAGAAGGCTTTTTACTAGGATATGACTCAAACACAAGGGCATATAAAGTCTTTAACAAGTCCACTGGACTAGTTGAAGTCTCTTGTGACATTGTGTTTGATGAGACTAACGGCTCTCAAGTAGAGCAAGTTGATCTTGATGAGCTAGATGATGAAGAGGCTCCGTGCGTCGCGTTAAGGAACATGTCCATTGGGGATGTGTGTCCAAAGGAATCCGAAGAGCCTCCACAAGCACAAGATCAACCATCTTCCTCCATGCAAGCATCTCCACCAACTCAAAATGAGGATCAAGCTCAAGATGATGGAAATGAGGATCAAGAAGATGAGCCACCTCAAGAGGAGGACAATGATCAAGGGGGAGACACCCATGATCAAGATAAGGAAGATGATGAGGATCGAAAGCCGTCACACCCAAGAGTCCACCAAGCAATCCAACGAGATCACCCCGTGAATACCATCATCGGCGATATTCATAAGGGGGTAACCACTCGATCTCGTGTTGCTCATTTTTGTGAACATTACTCTTTTGTTTCCTCTATTGAGCCACACAGGGTAGAGGAAGCACTTCAAGATTCGGATTGGATGCTGGCGATGCAAGAGGAGCTCAACAACTTCACGAGGAATGAGGTATGGCATTTAGTTCCACGTCCTAACCAAAATGTTGTAGGAACCAAGTGGGTCTTCCGCAACAAGCAAGATGAGCATGGTGTGGTGACAAGGAACAAAGCCCGACTTGTGGCCAAGGGATATTCACAAGTCGAAGGTTTGGATTTTGGTGAAACCTATGCACCCGTAGCTAGGCTTGAGTCAATTCGCATTTTACTTGCCTATGCTACATACCATGGCTTCAAGCTTTATCAAATGGACGTGAAGAGTGCCTTCCTCAATGGACCAATCAAGGAGGAGGTCTATGTTGAGCAACCTCCCGGCTTTGAAGATATGAGTATCCTAACCATCTCTATAAACTCTCTAAGGCGCTTTATGGGCTCAAGCAAGCCCTAAGAGCATGATATGAATGCCTAAGAGATTTTCTTATCGCTAATGGCTTCAAGGTTGGAAAAGCCGATCCTACTCTCTTTACTAAAACAATTGCAAATGATTTGTTTGTATGCCAAATTTATGTTGATGATATCATATTTGGGTCTACTAACAAATCTACTTGTGAAGAGTTTAGTAGGATCATGGTACAAAAATTCGAGATGTCAATGATGGGGGAGTTGAAGTATTTTCTAGGCTTTCAAGTCAAGCAACTCCAAGAGGGCACCTTCATTAGCCAAATGAAGTACATTCAAGACATTCTTGCCAAGTTTGGGATGAAGGATGCCAAGCCCATCAAGACACCCATGGGAACCAATGGGCATCTCGACCTCGACATGGGAGGTAAATCTGTAGATCAAAAGGTATACCGATCGATGATAGGTTCTTTACTCTATTTATGTGCTTCACGACCGGATATTATGCTTTCCGTATGCATGTGTGCAAGATTTCAAGCCGATCCTAAGGAAGTTCACCTTAGGGCCATGAAACGAATCTTGAGATATTTAGTTTATACTCCTAAGTTTGGCCTTTGGTACCCTAGGGGATCCACTTTTGATTTAATTGGTTATTTAGATGCTGATTGGGCAGGGTGTAAGATTGATAGAAAGAGCACATCAGGGACTTGCCAGTTCTTGGGAAGATCTCTAGTGTCTTGGGCTTCTAAGAAACAAAATTTTGTAGCTCTTTCTACCACCGAAGCCGAGTACATTGCCGCAGGCCATTGTTGCGCGCAATTGCTTTGGATTAGGCAAACCCTTAGGGACTATGGTTACAAATTAACCAAAGTTCCTCTCCTATGTGATAATGAGAGTGCAATCCGCATGGCGGATAATCCCGTTGAGCACAGCCGCACTAAGCACATAGCCATTCGGTATCACTTTTTGAGGGATCACCAACAAAGGGGGATATCGAGATTGCATATGTTAGCACCAAAGAACAATTAGCCGATATCTTTACCAAACCATTAGACGAGAAAACATTTACCAAACTTAGGCATGAGCTAAATGTTCTTGATTCTCGCAATTTTAATTGATATTTTGCACACATAGCTCATTTATACCTTTGATCATATCTCTTTCATTTGCTATGACTAATGAGCTAAGTCATAGATTGAAAGGGAAATGGAGTCCTCGGCGAAGATAAGGCTTCCACTCCACTCCATCGAATTATTCATCCTTCGCCGTCGCTCCACACCGCTCTCCAATTTGGTATAATCTTCACTCCTATATTATCTACCAAAGGGGGAGAAAGCTTGAAAAAGGGCTTATATTTCACTCACAAGTATCCATTTTTGGCGATTCATGCCAAAGGGGGAGAAAGTATTAGCCCAAAGCAAAAGGACCGCACCACCACCAATTTCAAATATTTGTATTAAAGAAGTGTTTTTAAAGATTTTCAAATTGGTATCTTATTTTTGATATAATTTCAAATTGGTATACCCTCTTCAAAATTAATATCTAAAACCCTCTTGAACACTAAGAGGAGGATTTCATTAAGGGGGAGTTTTGTTTAGTCAAAGGAAAAGCATTTGAAATAGGGGGAGAAAATTTCAAATCTTGAAAATACTTCCCAAAATCTTATTCATATACCTTTGACTATTTGCAAAAGGTTTTGAAAAAGAATTTCCAAAACATTGCAAAACAAAACAAGTGGTGCAAGCTGTCGGTGTTTTGGGTCCGACCGCGCACCCGGGGTTACCCCTCAAGGTGCTTTTAGGAGTAGTGTTACCGACTGTAGCTCGATGGTTCGTGCTGGGCGCACGAGAAATAGTGGATAATGATGTACAGGTTCGGGCCGCTTTGAGATGCGTAACACCCTACGTCCTGGCGAGAGTGCTTTATGTGGTGGGTTACAAGGGAGTTCTCTAGTGCTGGAAAACGTAGAGAGTAGGGCGGATGGCTAAGTAATGAGTGATCGTTCTGAAGGGGTGCCCCCTAGGCCTTATATACTCGACCGTGGGGCATTACATGCAGATATGATAACAACGTGTGCCTAAGAAATAGTGAACCATCTGAGTCTATCCTCCTATAATTCAGCCAACCCATCCTCGCTTGGTTCCGTTGTTCAGGGCGGTCCTGCGCGGGAAGATCGGGTCACTGTTGTGATTACTGCTCGAATTTGTTGGGTCGTCTGGGCTTGCGCCGACCCAGCCTTGTGTCAATCCGCTCCACTGGTCGTTCCTCCGAGGCCCACGAGGGGATGACCTTACGAATTATGGGGCCCTTGGGCCTTTTGTGAGGTCTTTTATCCTTCTAGTGGACCCGGGGGATATCTGTCCCCCACAAGCCTCCGATCTTTGGGTTGATTTTGAAATAAACGACCCAAAGATCCTAGGTCCAGCTTGCAGTCTTTGATTTTAATAGGGAATGCTTTGGAAATAAGCCTGCCGGGCCACTGCTTCTGAATTCTCAGTGATCCTCTTCCAACGATTTTTTTACTGTCTTCTTCTGCTATTATTCCTCGAAATTTGGTGTTCTGTCTCAGGTTCATGCTTCAGAGGTCAGCATTTTGTACTGTAGGACTTCGAACTTCATTGGGTGCACCGAAGGTGCACCCAATGGGTGTAGCCCCCGAGCTTCGAGTGGATTTTTGCAGACAATCCACTCGAAGGTCTTCACTTCGAGTATTATCAGAAATCACTTTTATCTTCCACTTGTGCTTTTTCAGAGGTCAGCCTTGTCTTAATTTTGCCTTATGCTTTAAAGGTCAGCATTTTGCTTCTTCGGGGATGATGACTCATTGGGTGCACCGAGGGTGCACCCAATGGGTGTAGCCCCCGAGCTTCGAGTGGATTTTTGAAAACAATCCACTCGAAGGTCTTCATTTCATGCCTTTTTCTGGGAATCATCCTTTCCTTTTGTCGAATGCCTTTAGAGATCAGCATTATATTATTAACACTATGCTTTAGAGGTCAGCACACATTTTTGTCATTGAGGCTGAGTACGCAATCTGCCCATATCTTGCTAGGTCCTGTAATTTATTTGATCTGCGACTGATTGGACGTTCGATAGATGGCCCTTGGCTAGTCTTCATGTCACTTCGTGCTTTGATGCTTCTGTCGATTAGACTTGTACCTTATCGGCTATATTTGGCTTTCCTTTGATCCTTGCTGATATCTTTCTTCTGTCTTGGAGTATTCATTGCATATACTGTACGAATGTGACAGTTTTGGAAAATTTACTGATAATTCCTGGGCGTCCCCCCCAATGGGTGTAGGCAAGGGACGGCTTGGTACGCTGAGCGTTTAGCAAACTGCTTCTGAGTAGTAACTTGATGTGACCGCAAGTGTAATCATATCGCTCGCACAGTTGACTGGAGTCCCAATGGGTGTCGTGTTACGTGAAACGGCGTCAGCCGCCTGACGTGTCTTCAGACGGTTTGAATTGCATATTGAATTTTTGCGACTGTTCAATGGCCGTGGTAGGAGGTGAGCGGTTGCCTTCTTCTTCTATAAATAGTGTTCTTGCTTCTCTGGCATTTTCACATTTCTTGCTGCTGCTTGCTGTTTACTCTCCTCTTCTTCCTTCCACTCCACCATGGGCAAGAGCAAGAAAGGTGGTGGTTCTTCGCATCATTCCGGCGACAAGTGCAAGCGCGAGCCGACTCCTCCCTCGGAGGACTTCGGCGACTCGGAGTACTCGGAGGAGGAGTTCTCCTTAGAGTCTGAGGGCTCTCCGTCTCTTGCCTCTCCCCCGACGTCGTCTGATGATTCAGACGACTCCCAGGGGATCGCCGCGGAGGTATGGACTTACATCCGGGCCATCGAGCGCGCCGGGCTCGAGGACTCGGATGAGTCGAAGTACTCTTCGGACGAGGAGAACTCCTCCGACTCGTCCGAGGAGGGCAGCGGCGGCGACGGCGGTGACGGCGGCGGCGACAGCGGCCAGGGCGGTGACGGCAGCGGCAAGGGTGGCAGCGGCGACGGCGGCGACGGCAGCAAGGGCAGCAACAAGGCCAGTGGCTAGACGCCACTGGTTTTAGATGTTAGTGTAGATTAGTAGTAGAAATAGTATTAGCGAAATAATGTAGTAGTAGCTAGTAGTATAGTTAGTGAAATGTAATGTAGTAGTAGGGAAGGTATCAGCTCATAATGAGTTGATTTGTAAGTTCAGTAATGCTTCCCTTATGAAGAATGATTTCGCCCCACTTCTGTGTGCATTATTTTGCCTTCTGGTCAGTCGTTGATCGTTTTAATATTTACCGCCAATGATGTTTTCTGTCTACAACGCTTGAGTAGCAACTTGGAGTCATCGGGTCACGCTTCAGACTGCTTTATTTGCGACGTCAGTGCTTTGGTGGTAGCGGCCGAGTTATTATTGGCGATGTTGGTGCTTTTTGAAGTAACGACCATGTTGGTGTTTTAGAAGTAACGACCGAGCGATTACTGGTGATGTCGGTGTTTTAGAGGTAACAGCCGAATCCTTTGGAGCCACGTCACCACTTTAGGAATAACAACCGAGTGACTGATGGCGACGTCAGCGTTTTAGAGGTGACAGCCGAGTGATCGATGGCGACGTCGGCGTTTTAGAGGTAACAGCCGAGTGATAACGGGCCACGCCGGCCGCTTTGGAAACAATGGCCGGGTGAAGTCTGGTAATGTCAGCGTTTTTAGAAATAACCGCTGAGTTAAAATGGGCCACGTCGGCCGTTTTGGAAATAATGGTCGAGTGATGATGTGGCATGCCCGCGTTTTAGAAATAACGGCCGGGTGATGACATGGCATGCCCGCGTTTTAGAAATAACGGCCGGGTGATGACATGGCATGCCAACGTTCTGGAAGTGGCGCCTGGCCCGGGAAAACCCCATATGTACTGCATTGTCGCATGCCTCCACGTTTCGTGCCCTAGTTTTTGCTTTTCTGCATCCAGGCCTTCTCTGCTCTCCTGCAATATTGCTTCCGCTCCGCTTGCTAGCAAGGTTGAGATGGCGCCCAAGCGGAAAGCTTCGAGTTCGTCCGTCGCAATCATTCCCCCCATCGATCCCAACAGTCAGTTGCCCTTCGCAGGTAACCATATGTCTATTGTCTCTGAATCCGACCTTCTTCATCTCGTATCCATCGAAGTTCTTCCTCCGAAGGAGCTCTGTTCCTGGTGGATCTGTCGTGGGGTCACTGTTCCGACAGAAGACACCCACGAATCCATCATTTATGTTCCTTTTCTTATCCGCGGCCTTGCTCTTCCCATTTCTCCTTTCTTTCGTGGTCTCCTTGATTTCTATCGCTTGAATCTGACCCATCTGAATCCCAATTCCATTCTGCAAGTTTCTGTTTTTGTCCATTTATGCGAAGCCTTCCTTGGTGTTTTGCCTCACTTTGGCCTTTGGAAGCATTTGTACCACTATCGGCCTTGGATGGCCGGAGGGCAGCACCAGCTTATGGGGGGCGCGAGTTTGGAGATACGCCGTGGGAGGAAGACTGACTATCTCGACATCCCACTCAAGGACAACATCAAGGGATGGCACCTGGAATGGTTCATCATCGAGAATCATGGGAATTCTCTCCCCCCACGGTCAGGGAGACAACCAGATGTTCGCACTCCGAGCTGGACCGAATCCCCCACGGACCAGGAGGTGGCTGAGGCAGGGGCTCTGCTTGCTGAGGTTGGGCTGCTGAAAGCCTGAAAGAGAGGGGTTTGACTGCAGAGGCTGTGGTTGCCAACTTCATTTTCAAGAACATTCAACCACTGAAAGACAGAGCATACCCCGCATATCTGTATCGAGGCCTGGCTGATTCAACCCAGGTAACCAACAGAAGAATTCTTGTTGTGGACTTGGTGAGCCGGCTCGAGATGATACTCAGAGGCAAGGTGTCGAACATCGGCGCTCCTGTTGCATACTCGGCCTGGAATCTGCCTCCTTCCAAGGCCTTTACCAGTTTTGTGTCAAATCCTCCTGCTGGTGATAGCGGTTTGGGCCTTAGAGTGCGACCCTCTCCCAAAGAAGTTAGTGCTTTGGTTGCCTCACCTGAAGAAATTCCTGACGACGAGAGGCAGGTTCATTTTGAGGTGCCTTTGAATCCAAGTGATGCAGAGATAAGTGCCATGCTGGATATGTTAGCTAAAGATTCTTCTGATGCCGCTCCTGCTGAAACACTGGTGGTGGCGCCCATCCCTGAGGCCAGCAAAGCTTTGGATATTCAGAGGTCTGACAGTGTTCGCCCGAAGCGTTCTCGCCGAGCCAATCAGCCCACTTCTCCTGCTGAGGGGAAGAAAAAGAAGAAGATACGTCTTCGTCGAGTGTCTAGCTTGGATCAGGATGTCGGTCCTTCTGTTCCTGCTGCTGAGGAAGTGCCAGTGCCTGCATTTGCTGAAGCTGACCCTAATGGGTGTGACCCGACTGCTATGGATCCCAATGGGTGTGACCTAGATGATATTGAACCCAATGGGTGTGATCTGGCCAAAGCTGACCCCAATGGGTGTACTTTCCGCGTTGTTGATGAAGATGAGGAAGAGGAGGATGAAATCCCTCTAATTCGGAAGAACAGCCGGCGTTACCTAGCCAGCGGGGAAAGCAGTGGTGTTCCTTCTCCAGCTTTATCTGCCCTCATTGGTCTGCAAGAATTATCTCTGGCAAACTTTGATCAGACTCTTGAAAACATGGTCCCAGAAGATCTGTTGTCAGAGCCAACAGATGGTGGCATGATGGATGTTTGCACTGATGTGCTTGATGCTGGGCTGGAGTTATCCCGGGCGGCGTCCCATGCCTCATCAACCTTGGAGCGCAGTCTTAAGGGTCAGGAGGCTGGTCTGGATTGTTCTGCTCCCATGGAAGTGGGTGAAGGTCCTTCAGCCTTAGAGGTGGCTGTTACAGAGAGCTCGGCCCTCAAGGATGGCGCTAGCGCTTACCCAGCCCCCGAGGGTGTTGCCGGGGATGACCCGGCTTAGATGGGTAGCGCAAGCTATGACCCAGCCCCCGAAGGTTTTCGAGTCGGTTCTCCCTCTCACACTTCCATGGACGTTCACGTAGGGTCTTCTCCTCCGCATTCTGGTTGCGTGGCAGGAGCCCAAGCTTCGGGTCAAGAAGTCGCCTTAGAGGCCAGCGCTCCTGATGACAGAGTTTTGACCTCTGCTGATGATACTGATCTGGTCCCCAATGATGCATTGCGGGTTGTTCCGGTTGGTGATCCTTCATCGAGCCATCAATTAACTTCCCATGACTTGGGAGTTCCTTCGTTCTTTTCCAACCTCCAGGTAACTTGGTTTTTACTGATCTGGCTATACCCCAGGTGTGATATTGTTCTGATACTCATTTGTTTTTAATGTCAGGCATTGGTTGATGAAATGGTTGGTCAGCTGAGGTCGCAGGGTGCTTCTGTCCCGGAAAGGGCTCTATCTCTGGCACATTGGAATCCAGTGCTGCTTCAGCGACGGGTGTCTGATTTGGAGATGGCAAATGCTGGTTAGTGCCCTTTGTTTCTTCTTTGATTACTTGATTAATTCTGTTTTTTTAACTGAACACCATTGCTTGACTATTTCTTGACAGATATGGCTCGGCGGTATTCTGATCTTGAAGAAAAATATTCTCAAGGTCAGACTAAACTGGCCCTGGTTTTTGCTTCTCTGAATGATGCTAACACGCTGAGCTCCACCCTCCGTGCTCAGCTCGACTCTGAAAAGGTGACCAGTGAATATTGGCTTTGTTTGCTGTGTTCTTATTGCTTGCTTGACGTTTGGAGAAACTGATTCTTGTCTGCGGGAGGAAAAGCGTGCCCTTGCCACTTCTCGTGACAACCTTGACAAGCTATACCGCGATGCCAGCAACTCGTTGGCCATCTTGGAGAGGAGTCATCGCTTCACCAGGGAAGAGTTGGATAATCATCGTTATAAGCTGCAAGAGTCCTTGGATGATGTGATTCGCCTCAGGCAGTTGGTGTCGACCAAAGTACTGTCATCAAGGATCTGCGTGTTTCCAAGAAATCAGTCGTCCAGGAGCTAGAAACTGCTCGGTTGGCTGTCAAAGCTGTTGAAGAGACTTCTGCTACTCTGAGGGCCCAGCACGACAAAGCTATAGATAAAGCTATTCGCGCGGGGCGGATCCTGATGAGGAGACCCGGCGTGGTTGTTCCTGACGACATAGTGGCAGACGTGAATGCCGCTCCTGATTCCTCGAGTCGTCCCTCCTCGTCAGTTGCTCCTGAGAAGAACATTACTAAATAGAAAACACTGAATGCTTTGAATGTGTGGTTAATGTGCTCGGACGTTTTGTTAGAGAACACTTTTTAATACTGAATGCTACTATTGTTTTCCCATTGTTAGAATTCAACAGTATCTACAATTGTAGAAGTAAATGCAGTGTGATGTTTTTGAAATTTCTTCGTGGGGCATAGAGGTTGCCCTAAGATGGGTGATCGCAAATGTGCCGAGTGTGTCGTGCCAATTTAAGTCAGTACCAACTTAAACCGACCGCTCCGTTAGTGGGGCATAGTGGCCACCCCGAGTTAAGTAAGCGTGAGCATGTCGCGCCGCCTTAAGTCATTGCCGACTTAAGCCGATTGCTTCGTTAGTAGGGTATAGTGGTCACCCCGAGTTTAGTAAGCGTGAGCATGTCGCACCGCCTTAAGTCATTGCCGACTTAAGTCGATTGCTCCGTTATTAGGGCATAGTGGTCACCCCGAGTTAAGTAAGTATGTCGATTGACAGCGAACAATTTGAGTGCCTTTGGAGTCTTTTTATTGATGATATATTTCTCAATTTACAGAATACATCGTCGTCCCAATAGCTTCTGGGGTGTAGCTAGGGGTAAAACTTCCTGAGGTGTTCTATGTTCCATGAGTTCCCAATTTTCGTGTCGTCCATCTGAGTGAGACGATATGATCTCGGTCGAGTGACTTCAGCTACTATGAATGGTCCTTCCCATAGAGGTGACAATTTGTGCCATCCCTCCCCCGTTAGAATTCGGCGGAGGACGAGATCTCCCACTGCGAAGGATCGATGTCGTATGGCCTTATCATGATAGCGCCTTAGAGTTTGCTGATACCGTGCTGATTGAATCACCGTGTTCAGTCGCTCTTCTTTGAGTACATCAACATCCTCCAGCCTAGTAGCTTCAGCTTCTGCTATGTTTTCAAAGATTAACCTTGGTGCCCCGAACTTGAGATTAGCAGGTAGCACTGCTTCCGAACCATAGACCATGAAGAAAGGTGTGTTTCCATGCAGAGCTCGAATAGGTTGAGTTCTCAGGCTCCAAACAACATACGGCAGCTCTCTGATCCACTTTCCTGCAAACTTTTCATTCTTGTCGAAGACTTTCTTTCTGAGCGCCTCCAATATCATCCCGTTAGCTCTTTCGACCTGCCCGTTGGCTCTTGGGTGCGCCACCGAGGCATATTTGATCTGAATGCTCTTTTGCTTGCAAAAATCGAAGAACTCTAAACTTGTGAAGTTGGATCCCAGGTCGGTTATGATGCTATTCGGTATTCCAAACCTGAATATTATGTCTCGTATGAATTCTACGGCCTTAGCTGAAGTTAGAGAAGCAATGGGTTTGAACTCTATCCATTTAGTGAATTTGTCGATAGCAACCAGTACATGAGTGTATCCTCCTTGAGCTTTCTTGAAAGGTCCAATCATATCCAATCCCCAGCACACGAACGGCCAAGTTACAGGTATGGTTTGCAGTTGATGTGCTGGTAGATGTTGCTGTTTTGATAAGTACTGGCAGGCTTCGCACCTTTGGACTAACTCGGCTGCATCACTCTTTGTTGTTGGCCAGTAGAAACCTGACCTCAAGACCTTCCCAACCAGGGTCCTGGATGCTGAGTGTACTCCACATTGCCCAGCATGGACCTCATCCAGAAGTTGTTTTCCAGTAGCTGAGAGAATACATTTCATGAGGACCCTTGATGCGCCCCTTCTATATAGCGTTTCCCCAATGAGTGTATAGTGAGCCGACTGCCTTGCAATGCGCTCAGCTATATTTTTGTCATCTGGTTCCTCTTTCATTCTTTATATATCTGATGATCGGCTCCCTCTAGTCATCAGAATTTGACTCTGGTTGGCTCAGAGTGTTACATTCTTCTACCTGATCCATTGAAATGCTCAGGCGCGGTACTTCTTGGACGAAAACTCCAGGCGGGACCTGAGTCCGACTGGATCCTAGTTTAGACAATGCATCAGCTGCCGCATTGCGGTCTCTCTCCATATGATGAAATTCCAAACCTTCAAATTTGTCTTCTAGTTTCCGGACAGCAGTGCAGTATTTTCCCATGACGTCATTCGAGCAGTCCCATTCTTTGTTTATCTGACTTATGACCACCAGAGAATCTCCATATACCATCAGTCTCTTGATGCCCAGTGATATGGCAATGTTCAGTCCATGAATCAGAGCTTCGTATTCAGCTGCATTGTTAGATGCCGGGAATAACAATTGAAGAACATACTTGAGTTGTTCACCTCCAGGTGCAATAAAGAGGATCCCTGCGCCTGCTCCCTGCAGCTTGAACGAGCCGTCAAAATACATTCGCCACACTTTTGCGGATTCCGGATTATCCGGCACCTGCTGCTCAGTCCATTCTGATACAAAGTCAACCAGTGCTTGAGTTTTGATAGCAGTGCGAGGTCGAAATTCAATGTCATGAGATCCCAGCTCACAGGCCCACTTGGCTATTCTCCCGATGGCTTCTTTGTTGCGAAGAATATCTCATATCGGAAATCCAGTGACTACTATGACTTTGTGGTCATCGAAGTAGTGTCAGAGCTTGCGTGCAGTTAGAAGTACTGCATATAATAGCTTCTGGACTTGAGGGTATTTCTTCTTCGAGGTACCCAGAACTTCACTGATGAAATAGACAGGATGTTGCACTGGGTATGCATGTCCCTCTTCTGCTCGCTCGACTACCAACGTGGTGCTTACCACGTGAGTCGTGCAAGAAATGTATAATAGCAGATCTTCAGCTGGTTGAGTCGGCGTGGCTCGGCGCGACGGTTTTAACACTGGTGGTGTTGTTAAGAACTTTTTCAGCGCATCTAGAGCTTCCTGTGCTTCTGAAGTCCATTGGAATTTGTCCACCTTCTTGAGCAACTTATAGAATGGTAAGCCTTTTTCTCCCAGCCTTGATATGAACCGGCTCAGAGTTGCCATACATCCGGTGAGTCTTTGTACTTTCTTCTGTGATCGCGGTGCTTCCATCCTCATGATAGCCTCGATCTTTTCTGGATTGACTTCAATTCCCCGGTGGCTGACAATAAACCCGAGCAACTTTCCTGCTGGTACTCTGAAGACACATTTTTCAGGATTAAGCTTCCATCGGTATCGCCGTAGACTGTTGAAGACCAGCTGTAAATCTTCAATGAAATTTTATGAGTTCTCTGTCTTGATCACCACATCATCCACATAAGCTTCTACACGCTTGCCCCAGTGGTCGGCTAAGCATGTCTGAATAGCCCTCTGATAAGTCGCTCCAGCATTTTTGAGGCCGAACGACATGGAGGTATAGCAGAAGGCTCCGAACGGGGTGATAAATGCTGTTTTCTCCTCGTCTTCTTTTGCCAGACTAATATGATGATATCTAGAGTAGCAATCTAAGAAAGACAACACAGAACATCCGGCGGTCGAGTCCACCACCTGGTCTATCCTAGGAAGCCCGAAGGGGTCCTTCGGACAGTGTTTGTTGAGATCTGTATAGTCGACGCACATGCGCCAATCCACTTTATTATTTTTGAGTATAAGAACAGGGTTGGCTAACCACTCAGGATGTAACACCTCTCTAATGAATCCGGCTGCGACCAAGCGAGCTAGCTCAGCACGGATGGCTTCTCTCTTGTCGGGCGTAAAACGACGTATTTTTTGTCGAATCGGCTTCGCCTGGGGGTAGACCTTCAATTTGTGCTTGGCCAGTTCTCTCGGGACTTCCGGCATATCCGCAGGTTGCCATGCGAATACGTCTCGGTTATCTTGCAGGAACTGGACGAGCGCGCCTTCCTATTTGTCATCCAGGCTGGAGCTGATGATGGCGGTCTTGCGCTCGTCAGTGAACTCGAGGTTGATCCTTTTGGTTTATTCAGTCGGCCGCATAGAGGTCACGGCTTGAGATTCATTCGTGGGTACCGCGAGGTCTTCTTCAGGCTTTGAGTTCGCCTGCGCAGAAGAAGTCGTCGAGGGTTTGGTGGTGAGGGCCGCCTGAACGGCCACTCGGAAACATTCTACGGCACCTTGGAAGTCAGCGCGCACAGTTATGATCCCTTGTGGTCCTGGCATCTTCAATATCATGTATGTATAATGTGGAATGGCCATGAACTTCGCTAATCCAGGCCTCCCAACGATGGCGTTGTATCCGCAGTCGAAGTTTGCCACCTCGAACCTCAGGAACTCGGTTCTGTAGTTTTCCAGAGTTCCGAAGGTGACCGGCATGTAGATGTGGCCCAGCGGGTACTCTCCTTCAGTTGGCACGATGCCAAAGAAGGGCGTGTCCGACTCATGGAGCTCTTTGAGGGGGACTCCCAAGCCTTGGAGCGCCCGGGGGAAGGTGACGTTGATGCTGCTTCCCCCGTCCACTAATACCTTCTTTACCCTGCTCTCTCGGATCACCGGATCGACGGGGAGCGGGTATTTGCCTGGGTGGTCAAAGTTGAGCCACTGATCTGCCCGGGTGAAGGTGGTTAGGTGCTCAGACCATCGGTACGGGGCGGGAGGACCGGTAGCCACCACCAGTATCTGACGATCGTTGAGCTTTTGTTGTCTCTTGCTTTCCTGCGACCCGTGTCCGCCGAAAATGACGTTGACTTCTCTGTCAACGCGTGGGAAGGCTCCACCTCCTCCCTCCTCCTGCTGCTGGGGCTGTCACGGTTCTCCTGGCCCTCCTCGCGGCAGGGGAGGAGGTAGAGGTTGGAAGGGTCGACCGTGCCCGACGGAATGCTTGAAATCCCTGCAGTTCTGGAGGGTGTGGCGCATGTCCTTGTGGTACGGACACTGGGCGTCGAGGATGTCGTCCAGCGTGCGTTCGCCTCCTCGAGGTCCTCCTCGGGCGCGAGAGGCGGGTGGTCCGGCAGCGTGGACCTCTTCACGAGGCCTCTTCTCCCAGCGCTTGTCGGGTTGCTGGTTCGTGTCGCGTCGCGGTGCCGCTGGCGCAGGCTTCGCTCCCCCGATGAGGTCCTGAGCTCGTTCGTTGGCGGTGATGTAGAGATCGGCTTCCCAGAACAGCTGCTCGGAGGTGGTCGGCGCATTCTGTAGTATGGTTCGGACAAAGGCCGAGTCATTGGATCCCCTGTAGAAGTCCTCGATCACTGCTGCCTCCGCGACCTCGGGGATACGATTTCTCATGGTCTAGAATCTTTTGAGGTACGACCGAAGAGTTTCATCCCCTCGGCGCTTGATGGATTTGAGGTCCCATGGTTGTGCCGGTTTGTCGGAGAGAGACTGGAAGTTGGCGGTGAAGCACCGACTGATGTCGCTCCAGTCGTCGATGCAGTGTCGGGTAGGTGTCGCAGCCATTGCAGCGCGTCTTGCCCGAGGACAATAGGCAAGTACGCGGTCATTACATCCTCGGTTGCCCCAGCAGCTCAGGCAGCGGTGGTGTAGATGGCCAGCCAGCCTCCCGGATCCTGCTTAGGTTCATATTTGTCGACGTTGGATACCTTGAAGTTAGGGGGCCATTGAATGGCCCTGAGGCGCAAAGTAAGTGTCGATACTCCACACGTGTCCTCCTGTCGTCGATGATGTTGTCTGTCCCGGGGAGGGGAGTGGTTGTCGTGGTGCCTCGACCGTCCCTGAGTGGTGCCACCAGTTGAAGCTGTGGCCGACTCGGTCCTGGTAGCCTGACTCCGTGCTGGGATGTCGTGATCCCGGTCGTACTTTTCCCGGCGACGGATCTTGTTCTCATGTCGTCGTTCGCGCGAAGCATTGATGGAGCTTCGTGCGTCCCGTCGACTGTTGATGGCGTGTCGTAGATCGTTCGGCAGGTGAGCGAGGGGTAGAAGATGATTGGCTGCTTGAGTGAATAGTCTCTGGTAGCCCTCAGCGTCGGGAGTCCGGGGGAGGCCATCAGCTATCCGAGCCAATACTCCACCAACTTCACTCGGCGTGTTCATGGCTCGGGCGAAGTCGGGGTTCAGGTTGCGCCCGAAGAGTGGATTTTCCCGACGTTGCCTTGTCTCCTGCTCGGCCTGTTCTTGAGCCCGTCGACGATCGCGTCGTCGGGAATTCCTTCTTTCCCTGAAGACGCGTTCTTCCGGAGTTTCTCCCATCTCCGAGACCTCGTCTCGTGATACAGGTTGCGCCGGGTCCCGCTCTCCGGCCTCGTGATGTCGCCGGATATTTCGGTGTCGGTTCCTTCGTCGGCGGGATTCCCGCTAGGGAGGTTCCTCTCTGGGTGCGGTCGGTTCGTCGTCGAAGATGGGGGGCGATTCCACTCTCCCGATGAAGAGGACGTCGGGGTAGAATGGAGCAGCTGCCACAGTGATCTTCTTTCTGTTCTCCTTTGAGGATGGAGGCACAGAAAGACCAGCTTGATGATCCTTTGCTTCCTTTTTCCTTGTGATCTGTGTCCATTCCTCCGTCGGAGAGGTGGACAGCGGAGTTCTCCGGGCTGAAGGACCCTCGGCTCCTAGCTTGCTGAAGGTGATCTTTTTTCAGAGCACTGGAGGTTGCGCTTTTTCTTGCTTTGCTCCGATTTTCTCGGAGATCTTTGAGGAAAACTTTCTCTCCGGCGGATCCGCGATGTGATGCAAAGTCCCCTCCTCACCCGCTACAGATGAGATAGTTCCGAAGCAGAACATGAATCCGGGGCGGAGGATGATCTTGTGCTGGAAGGTGACGGCCATTGAGCTAGCTTGGATCGATGACACACCCCCTACCTGGCGCGCCAGCTGTCGGTGTTTTGGGTCCGACCGCGCACCCGGGGTTACCCCTCAAGGTGCTTTTAGGAGTAGGACGGTGTTACCGACTGTAGCTCGATGGTTCGTGCTGTGCGCACGAGAAACAGTGGACAATGATGTACAGGTTCGGGCCGCTTTGAGATGTGTAACACCCTACGTCCTGGCGAGAGTGCTTTATGTGGTGGGTTACAAGGGAGTTCTCTAGTGCTGGAAAACGTAGAGAGCAGGGCGGATGGCTAAGTAATGAGTGATCGTTCTGAAGGGGTGCCCCTAGGCCTTATATACTCAACCGTGGGGCATTACATGCAGATATGATAACAACGTGTGCCTAAGAAATAGTGAACCATCTGAGTCTATCCTCCTATAATTCAGCCGACCCATCCTCGCTTGGTTCCGTTGTTCGGGGCTCCTGCGTGGGAAGGTCGGGTCACTGTTGTGATTACTGCTCGAATTTGTTGGGCCGTCTGGGCTTGCGCCGACCCGGCCTTGTGTCAATCCGCTCCACTGGTCGTTCCTCCCAGGCCCACGAGGGGATGACCTTACGAATTATGGGGCCCTTGGGCCTTTCGTGAGGTCTTTTATCCTTCTAGTGGACCCGGGGGATATCTGTCCCCCACACAAGCGTGGTCCAAAATTTTAAATAAGAAGAAAGCCATCTATGCATATATAGTAGAAATAATTATTGGTTTCATTCCAAGCAACCTTTGCACTTACCTTATGCAAACTAGTTCAATTCTGCACTTTTATATTTGCTTTGGTTTGTGTTGGCATCAATCACCAAAAAGGGGGAGATTGAAAGGGAAATGGGCTTACACCTTTTCCTATATGAATTTTGGTGGTTGAATTGCCCAACAAAAATTAATTGGACTAACTAGTTTGCTCTAGACTATGAGTTCTACAGGTGCCAAAGGTTCAACACAAACCAATAAAAGTCCAAGGAAGGGTTCAAATAAAAAGAGCAAAAGACAACCATCCGGTGCACCAGGGAACCCAACTCCAAACTTGCCATCTTCGGGAATTCGGGGAGGCCGCTCCGCTATAATTCACCGGAGTGTCCGGTGTGCCAAGCGGAGCAACGGTCGTCCGCGCCAACGGTCGTCTGCAACGCTACAATGAAACGCTACAGTGCGCGACTGCGCGCGCAGAAGTCAGAGCAGGTGTAGAAGGCGCACCGGACAGTGAACAGGACCTGTCCGGTGCACCACCGGACTGTCTGGTGGCCCAGTTGTCAGAAGCTCCAACGGTCGAAACCCAACGGCTTGGTGACGTGGCTGGCGCACCGGACTGTCCGATGCACCATACGACAGAAGCCCTCACCAACGGTTCTTTTGGTGGTCGGGGCTATAAATACCCCCAACCACCACACTTCAATGCATCCAAGTTTTCAGCCATCAAACCTCATACAAGAGCTCTAGACTTCATTCCAAGACAGAAACAAAGAGATCAAATCCTCTCCCAAGTCCAAAGATCATTCCAATCAAATAGTGACTAGTGAGAGAGACATTTGTGTTCATTTGAGTTCTTGCGCTTGGATTGCTTTTCTTCTTCCTTCTTTCTTGTTTCCAACTCAATTGTAATCAAGGCAAGAGACACCAATTGTGTGGTGGTCCTTGTGGGGACTTGGTGTCCCGTTTGATTGAGAAGAGAAGCTCACTCGGTCTAGGTGACCGTTTGAGAGAGGGAAAGGATTGAAAGAGACCCGGCCTTTGTGACCACCTCAATGGGGAGTAGGTTCGCAAGAACCAAACCTCGGTAAAACAAATCACCGTGTCATCCACTTTATTTGCTTGTGATTTGTTTTCGCCCTCTCTTTCGGACTCGTTTATATTTCTAACGCTAACCCCGGCTTGTAGTCGTGCTTAAACTTTATAAATTTCAGATTTGCCTATTCACCCCCCTCTCTAGGCAACTTTCAGACCCCACCACGTGCGTGGCTCCGGGGCCGCCACGTGGCCAGAGAAAGAACTATACTTCAAGGCGTCAACAGTGAGTCCGAACCCCCATGGGAAAGCGCCCGGCCCCTGGATATACAGTCCGGACCTCCAAGTCGGTCCAGGACCCCCAAGTGTACGGACTGGACCCCTAGAATGGGATCTGGACCCCCCCGGTATGGGGTCCGGACAACCCACAGTGGGGACCCAAGGCCTTACTTAAGGCCCAGGGGGGGTCCGGAGCTGACACGTGTCCAGACCTGCTCTGGTGCGCTCCGGACCTATCCGCATACACTCCTGCTCCCCGCTTAGGCGGAGCCCCGATGCTGCCACGTGGCATGCTGCACGTGACGTAAGCCAACGAGCGGAGCCTGATTCTGCCACGTGGCATGCTGCACGTGACGTAAGGCCTCTAGGCTACGCGACCTCTGCATTTATTGCGGATAAGGCGCGCCGCCTGTCCATTCCACTGGCAAGTGGTGTGCCGCCTCTGCATTTATTGAGACTTGTCCATTCCGCTGGCAGGAGGCGACCTATTCATTCTGCTGGCAGACGACGACCTGTCCATTCCGCAGGCGGCGTGCCTGTCCATTCCACTGGCAGGCGGTACGCCCATACTGCCGCGTGCACTACGCCCATCATTACTCGCACGTTACCAAGGAAGCAGCCGCCGCATATCAATACTGCGTGGGCTGCGGACATCACGGCGCCAGGAGATTGCTCAGGCGTTACTTGCATTAGTTACTCCTATAATGTGTTCCTTCAGTTATGTTCCTGGGTCCACATGTCGGGGCTCAATATCCTTGTATGTGCCTCCCTTGAGCTATAAAAGGGAAGGCACACAACGTTACAAGGCAAGCTGACTCAAGCGCTCAAGCTCACAGACTCAATACAGCACACCGACAGTGGAGTAGGGTATTACGCTCCGGCGGAATGAACCACTCTAAATCCTCGTGTTCACTCGTGTCCATCGACCATTTAGTAGACAGGCAAAACGCTTAGGCCCCTCCTCATCTTAGGATTTAGGGCGGGTGTGATCCGCCACTCGGCCAGAGATTTTCCTCTCCGACAACAAAAAATTAGCAAATTATAAGCATAGCAATAGATACATTATGAGCATATTCATTAATAAAAATAAAGTATTTAACAATAAAATATATGTCGTGTTTATAAATATATGTCAAGCTTTGACCACATTTACATATTATTTTACAATTTCTATAAATAGATATCTAGTAATTCATTTAATTGTTATAAAATACTAAATATGTAAAGCAATTTAAATATGTCATTCCAAAATGAATGAAGTATATGATTGTGTGCACCAAAATTTAAATAAAAATAATGAACAAATTAATCTATATATTGTAAAGTGGAGAGTTGTAGTTGATTAGGTATTTTGAATTCTAAATGTTTTTATATTAGGTATATTTGTATTTTGTACACAAAAAATCCCAATAATGTAATATATTTACAATTAATCTTTTTAATATTAATTAATTTTATCATTATCACTAGTAATATAAGATCTATAATTATTTAGTTATCATATTTTAAATACTTTAAATGGTGTACATAACTTTTCTAGCATGTTATAAAAATTAAATAATCTGTAATTCGGAATAAAAATAAACTTTTAATGGTTTTCATGGAATACTTTTTTTCTTCTCGAATACAGATAGTATCAGATATTCCATGATTTTGTCGAATACGAATCTGGATTGGGATAAAGAAAAAACTAGAAATCGAATTCGGATATATCCATTTAGTATCCATATTAAAATCGAATACGAATATTATATTAGCATTTTAAATGAATACGGATAATTCAGATCTCTAAACATCTGAATTCATCCCTTATATAAATATAGAGTATTTTTATACCAAATATAAATATAGCTTGTATACTCATTAATCATTGAGTACCTTACCCACTGCCATCCCTACTTTCCCATGTCCGAGAAATTTGGATTTATGCCATTATAAAACTTAGGATTCGGCCGAATACTGTTGGGGGTATGCTTAACACTTTCGAAAGGTCTTCTCAGAAGCAAGCGCCGAAGCTATTATCAATACAGCTTCGGCACAAAGACAAATCTCAAGATGAAGGATCGAACGGACTTAAAGATGAATTGACTTAAAGACCCATGATGTTTTGTGTCATTATTGTAGTTGATTGTAAAGGACATAAATATAATATTGTGCAGGTTGCATCCTGTGCCTATAAATAGGTGAACAATATCCCGGTACTGTTCACGCGATCCGGTAATCACGGACACATCACGCTTGTACTTTTGCTTTCATTCAAGCCGAAGGTACACTTGTAATTTAATGTCATTTCTATTTTTCTGTGTTAATAAAATAGAAATGATTTAATAATAATATATAAATGTTTGTGCTATCTTTTGTATTTCATATGTTTCCCATTAACACTATCATATATCATAATGATGAAGGTATGTCCTTCATGACCTTCGTCCGAAGATCGTTATATCCCAAGGGAAATAATGTTTCGAAGGACGAAGGGCATTAACCATTTAACCTTCTTTTGTGTTGCCTTGTTCTTGATTCATAGTATTTGAGAACAAGTCCCCAACAAATACCATTATATGAACGTGTTTCATTAAGAGACCATTCTCAAACATATGCTTATAGACAAAATGTCATTTATGAGATTATTTGCAACATAACTTTATTTTAGCTAATGACATGGACACTTTGCCCTTGGATTAAAAACGCCGCTCAGCTTCTGCTAACTCAACTTTACTCCAGCATGCAAGCCAGTGTTAACTCCTAGATTCGTACGCGCGCACGCCATCTTCTGTCATCCAAAAATCCTTTGTGCAGTTACACCTACCCGTTCTCTCTCAACAGAAGGCCGTCCAGTTGAACAAGAACATCGCCTGGGACAGCGACAAGATTAAGAAGTTCGGCAGCGATGTCTACCCCAGTAACTTCTAGAAAGGGGTTTCATCGGCGGGGCTAAACTGGACGAGAAAATATGAGTGAGCTACTAAGACTATCTAAAACAGTCCCCTCTAAATTTCTTCCCTTATATCACTTTTTGTGTCACATCATCAACAATTTATCCTCTACTTTTTCATCTCCCGCAGCGGTTCTCACTAAATACTCCCTATATACCCACTACAACCATAAAATATCATTGGTCGTGGTACTGAACAACACAAGGACTGAACAAGGACTCTCAATGCTTCGGATTTATCATTGGTCATGGTACTGAACAACACAAGGATTTATCAACAACACAAGGACTGAACAAGTTGTGTTTGATATTGTTGACATGGAATACCCTTACAATGCAATCATTGGTCGTGGTACTCTCAATGCTTTTGAAGCAATTCTTCATCCAGCATATCTTTGCATGAAAATACCTTCGGACCAAGGGCCCATTACTATTCATGGAAGTCAGGAAGCTGCCAGAAGGGCCGAAGGAAACTGGACAGACTCAAAAGCAATTCATAACATAGATGGAGCTGAAGCTTGTGAGCAATACAAGTACAGAAGGGAGAAAGCTGCTTCGGTCGATCAGCCGAAGCCTATGCTCTTATGTGATGACATAGCAGAGCAGAAGGTGCTATTGGGATCTCAACTGTCCGAGGAACAGGAGAAAACCTTGATAAGGTTTCTGTTCAACAACAAAGATGTTTTTGCATGGTCAGCTAATGATCTTTGCGGAGTCAACAGGGATGTTATTGAGCACTCACTCAATGTTGATCCATCCTTCAGACCCAGAAAGCAGAGGCTTCGGAAGATGTCTGATGACAAGGCCGAAGGTGCTCGGAATGAAGTAAAAGGACTCCTAAGCGCCGGGGTCATCAGAGAAGTGAAGTACCCAGAATGGCTAGCCAACACTGTTATGGTTAAAAAGGCCAATGGCAAATGGAGGATGTGTATTGATTTTACCGATCTCAACAAGGCTTGTTCGAAAGATGAGTTTCCATTACCAAGGATAGATTCCCTAGTTGATGCAGCAGCTTCATCAGAGCTTATGAGTCTGCTGGATTGTTATTCAGGCTATCATCAAATTTGGATGAAGAAGGAGGATGAGCCAAAAACCAGCTTCATAACCCTAGTGGAACATATTGTTATCTTCGGATGCCTGAGGGGCTCAAGAATGCTGGAGAAAGCTTCAGCAGAATGACAGCGAAGGTTCTTCATTCTCAGATAGGTAGAAATGTGCTAACTTATGTTGATGATATCATTGTAAAAAGCACGAAACAAGAAAATCACATGGCTGATCTGCAGGAGACCTTCGCTAATTTTAGACAGACCGGTTTAAAGCTGAATCCAGAAAAGTGTGTTTTCGGAGTAAAGAAGGGGAAATTCCTTGGTTGCCTAGTTTCAACAAAAGGGATTGAGGCTAATCCAAATAAAATAGAAGCTATTCTTCGAATGGAACCACCAAGCACAAAGAAGGGGGCTCAGCGACTGACGGGAAGACTTGCATCTCTGAACCGATTCATATCTAGATCAGCAGAGAGAAATCTACCATTTTTTGAAGTGCTGAAGTCAGCCGAAGTTTTTCAATGGGGACCAGTTTAGCAGAAAGCCTTCGACGAGCTGAAGCAGTATTTGATAGACCTAACGACATTAACTCCACCAACGCCAGGGGCTCCTCTGTTGTTATATGTGGCAGCTTCGCACTCAGCGGTAAGTGCGGCACTTGTCCAAGAGAAGCTTGAAGGGCAAGTCAAAAAGCAAGCCCCAATATACTTCGTCTCCGAAGTTCTTAGCTTATCAAAGAAAAATTATACAGAATTGGAGAAGGTGCTGTATGCTGTTTTGATGGCTTCCAGGAAGCTTCGGCATTATTTTCAAGCATACAATACAATTGTCCCTTCCTCACAACCATTGAAGGATATTATGAGAAATAGAGAAGCTACCGGAAGGGTTGGAAAATGGACTGCGGAACTCAATGAGTTTTGCATTGATTATGTGCATAGATCTTCGATTCAGTCCCAGGCATTAGCAGACTTCATTGCTGACTGGACGCCAGGGGCTCAGGAAGAAGAAGTGAGTAAAGATGTCGAAGCTTGGACAGTATTCTGCGATGGTTCTTGGGGAACCTTCGGGGCAGGTGCAGCTGCCGTTTTAATTGCACCTTCAAAAGCTAGAACATGCTACACAGTGAAACTTGATTTTAGTTGTACAAATAATATCGCTGAATACGAGGCTTTGCTTTTGGGTCTTCGGAAGTTGAAAGCAATGGGGATAAGAAGGGCGGTCCTCAAAACCGATTCCCAAGTTATTTCTGGCCATGTTGACAAAAGTTGCAAAGCAAGAGATCCGAAGCTTGAAAAATACCTGGATACAGTTCGAAGACTTGAAGCCTCCTTCGAAGGGTTCTCTGTTAAGAATATTCCATGAGGAGAAAATGAACATGCTGATCTACTAGCCAAGTCAGCAGCACAGGGGCTGCCATTACCTTCGGAAGTTTTTTTTTGAAACAATAAAAGCACCTTCGGTTGACCTTCTTGAAAGAGCAGTGCTCAATATATCTCTTGTTTATAGCGAAGATTGGAGATCCGAGATCATTTCTTTTCTCCAGGGCAATTTTCTTTCAGATGACGAAGCTTATCAAAAGAGAATAGCGGCGAGAGCACGTCCATATGTAATAATAGAAGGGGAGTTATACAAGCAAGGAGTATGTTCTCCATTACTCAAATGTCTATCTAGAGCTGAAGGTATAGAGCTGTTGAAAGAAATACATGCAGGCCTGTGTGGATCTCACATTGGATCCAGGCCTCTGTTGGGTAAAGTTTTTCGTCAAGGATTCTATTGGCCGAAGGCAGCTTCGGATGCAGCAGAATTAGTCCAAAAATGCGAAGGTTGTCAAAAATGTGCAAGAGATCAAAAACAACCTTCGTCTCTAACTCAATTAATACAGCCCACTTGGCCATTGCAAAGATGGGGCCTTGATTTGCTAGGCCCACTCCCACCAGCACAAGGGAATTTGAAATATGTTGTAGTGGCAGTGGAATATTTTTCTAAATGGATTGAGGCAAAGCCTTTAGCCACAATAACTTCGGTTACTGTTCAAAAGTTTTTCTGGCAAAATATTGTTTGTCGCTTCGGAGTGCCGAAGGCCATTACCGTGGACAACGGAACGCAGTTTGATGCCGAAGCTTTCAGAGAATTTTGTGAACAAATTGGCACGAAGATCCATTTTGCATCAGTTCGGCATCCGGAGTCAAATGGACTTGTTGAAAGGGCTAATGGCATCATAATGACAGGAATAATGAAGTTAATCTTCAACCAGCCCAGGGGGAAGTGGCCGGACAAATTAATTAAAGTGGTGTGGATCCACAACACAACAATATCAAGGTCAACAGGTTTTACACCATTCAAATTGCTGTTTGGTGACGAAGCAATAACCCCAGAAGAAGCTAAAGCGGGATCAATAAGAACAATGGCTTCGGCAGAAGACAAAGCTGATTATTCTGTGGCAAAAGATGCTATAGAAGGGATCAGGCTTCAAGCTATATAGAATATCAACAAATATCAAGCCGAAACAATAAAATGGCGTGACAGAAAGGTTCGGCTAAAAAATATTAAGCCAGGACACTTGGTACTTCGGAGAGTCGCCAACCCAGACATAGTAGGCAAGCTACAGCTGAAATGGGAAGGACCTTTTCTGGTAGTATCTTCGTCAAGACCTGGTTCCTACAGATTGAAGGATATGGATGGCAACGACATTCCTAGATCATGGAACGCGGATGAGCTTTGGCGATATTATGTCTAGATTGATGTAATTTTTTCTATCATTTCCTATGGCACCCTTTTCCTTTCCAAAGGGGGAGAAAGGTTTTTAATGGGGCTATAGCATGTAATTTCTCTTTTTTCTTATTTCAGCTCTATAAGAGCAATATCCCCCAAAGATGTAAATGTAAAAGCTGAGAATGCACCATCGAGTGCAAAGAAAAAAGAAAAGAAAACAGGGAGAAGCTCAAAAGTCGTCCCTAAGGGGATGCAGAGCACGACGAAGCTACAAAAAATCCGTTCCTAACGGAGCGCAGTGTAAGTTTTCTACTCAAAAGTCGTTCCTAAGGGAATGCAGAGCTTACAGCGAAAAGTCAACGCTGATTCCACCGAAGTAAAAGGCGAAGAAGCTCCTAAGGGAGGCTTACAGCGAAAAGTCAACGCTGAGTCCGCCGAAGTAAAAGGCGAAGAAGCTCCTAAGGGAGGCTTACAACAAAAAGTCAACGCTGATTCTGCCGAAGTAAAAGGCGAAGAAGCTCCTAAGGGAGGCTTACAGCGAAAAGTCAGCGCTGATACACCGAAAAATAAGCGGTGAAGCCGAAAAATAAACGGCAAAGACTTGATATTATGATTTCATATGTGTCTTCAAACATTCATTTGCACGATACATTACATCATACATTTGCATTCATAAACATTCACTTAGACATACATAGGATCATCATCAGCATAACATACAAACTTGCTTCGGTCTCGAAAGAGAAGGCTTCGGAAAAAAGGCAATTTTATGCTTCGCTGTGTACGTAAAGAAGGGAAGGTGTTTTTCGCCTATGGCTCAAAAGTATTAATTTCGTCCACACCAAAGCATTTCATACATGGACGGAAAATGAAGATTATATTACAAAGTGAAATTCAATTACATCATACTTTATACAAGTTATCACAGGAGTTTTTTGAACTATTTCTACAGACTACTCGAGCTTCGACAGCATCTCTGGAGCTTCTTCCTTATTTTGCAGCTTCAGCTTCGGCTTGGTCAACCTGTATGTAAGTATTATTAGCTGAATTCAAAATTCAAAGGAAAAGGTAATCATAAGGTATAGTATTGTTACCAGCTTAAGGTGATCTCGGGCTTCGTCACCAGCTTTCTCTCGCCCACCCTTCGTCCATATCACCTTTATAAATTTATTCGCAATGCTTCGGGCGAGGTTAGGAATATCATCTAAAATTGCTGGTGATAGGCTGAAATTGGGTCTGTTGATAATTTTTCCATGCTCACAGCCAGATTTCAGGAACGCAGCAGCGGTGCCCCGAGAAGCTACCAGGGCACAAAAGTCGCCATGTCCAGCAATAACATCATCGAGGTCATCAATCTCACCTTCGATGTGTTCGAAGGCTCCTGGCAGATCTTCAACCGAAGGAATAAATTCTTCACTACTGGCCCCGACTGAATAAAACACCTTCTTCAGCCGTTGAACACATTGATTGCTGAATTTCAAGCATTTGTTTTGAAGGTCCATCAATGATTTTTTCAAAGCTAAACCATTCTGGATTTCAGCCTCAAGTTTTCCATTAAGCTTCAGCTTTTCTTGTTCGGAACCGAGAAGCTTCGTATTCAGTTCTGTTATTTTAGCTTCGGCTTCTGATAGTAAACCTTCAGTTGTCTGGAGTTCGAACTCTTTCTTCTCAAAGGCAGTTGTTTGATCTTTTATTTTATTTTCTAAATTTTCAATTATAACCTCGTGCTTTTTGTCTTCCAAATCCTGTTGCATCCTCAAAGATTTGCTTAATAGAATACTCTGTACACGAATAACCTTCGTTACAAAACATTTTTTGTGAAAATAAAAAGTTAGAGGGAGATTGTTTACCTTGAAATTGGAATAAAACAAACTACCGACGATGTGTTGTCGTCGGTAGCGGCTAATATCGGCTTCGAGCTTCGGGAAACCGATACTCTTTGATAGAGTACCGATAACCTTTGCTCCGGTCTGATCTCGGATGCAGCCTAGCTTCTCATCATCAACACCTCCGAAGAGAAGTGCCCCTGGTCGGTAGCCACAGGAAATGGCATATTCTTTCAATTCTTCTTTTTCGGCTTTTGTTAATTCTTGACCAACCAAGTTTTGAAAATTGAAAAATTCATCTTCTAGTGTTTCTTCGGCAATTTCCTTTTTCTCGGCCTCTGGGGCCGAAGCCTCTTTGGTGGCCCCAGCAGCTTCTTCTGCGGCCATGTCTAGCAGAATTTTATCTATATCAAGGGCCACACTTTCCAAATTGATATCTTCGGTGGCTCCAGCAGCTTCTTCTGCGGCCTCCGAAGGTGCAGCTTCGGTGGCTGTTACGCTTTCAATAGCAGGCGCCTTCGGAGCTGAAGCCTTTAGCGGTGTTGTTTCAATCACTTTTGTCACAGTAACAATCATTTGCCTCTTTGGCCTAGGTGCCTTTGTTTCTGTGGGCTCCTTTTCCTTATGAAAAAGCTTCGTCAGATGAAGCCCCAATGGACTTAGTTTGACACGCAAAGTTTCAGTCATTACCTTTAGGATTTCCTCTATTTCAGCAGCAGAAGATGTCGCAGAAGTCTTCTCTTCCTCATCAATTGATTTTTGCTTTGGGAACGAGTCTTTTCTTTTCTTCGAAGCAAATGCTTTCGCCTCAGATTTTTGTTTCTTCTTTTTTGATTGATCTTCGTCGTCTTTATTCAAAGCGTCGGCCACTCTTTTTCTTTTTTGCCCTTCGACACCCTTGTCCAGTCGCTCATAATCAGGATATTCAAATCCTATGGCATCCATTACCCTGTTTAGCCTTCGTTTTGGACGGGTGCCTAAGGCCGCTGTCATCAATTGATCTTCTTTTTTAGAGTAATTTCCAAGAATTTCGTTGCACATTACTTTAATTGTATCTAGCCATTCTTGGCAGGGTACTTTGAAATGTTTTTTGAACTTGTAGTGGTAAGGCAACCGAATAAGCTCCCTGTGCGTGCCGGGTTTGGGCATGTCCCTAGGCACGTGGGCCAGCACGACCTGGCCCGAAGCATCAACGGGTCGTGCCTGGCCCGGGCCGAAACGGGTTCGGACCGGATCCGTGCCGGGTGGCCCGTTTAGATATCTATAGGGTGAGGCGAGCGCTGCAGACGGCCTAAGCGTGCTATAGCTTTCTTCCTTGTACAGGATGTGGTTCCCATCGCTGAGGCTATCTCCAGCAACGTCCCCTAAATTTCATCCTCTAAAGGAATATTCTTTGTCCTTTACAGCACACTCTAAAAGATTTCATCCTCTATATTTTCAACATCTCCAGCAACATCCTCTAAAATCGGTCCTCTATATCTACACTGTTTTTATCGAAATACAAAAAATCGTTTGTAGCATGCCAAAAATGATTTAGGAACTAGTTTAGGTAATTACATTTTCTAACCTACATTACTAATTGTTTTTTTCCTAACGAAGCGTACGGCTCCAGCTCCAGGAGTTAAAGCGCGGGAGAGATAAAAAAATCATTTGTAGCATGCCAAAAATGACGCAACGCAAAATCGTTCGCAGATGCAAAATATTTTTATATTGAAATTATTAAATATGTTAACAGATGCAAAATCGTTCGACGCAATGCAAAAATCGTTCGCAGATGGAGAAGCATCGTCTCTGGCGCCGCATCCCAACACAGCTCCTCCCAGCCGAGGTCCTCCGCGACGAGCTTCTCCCCAGCCAAGCTCCTCTACGCTGGCGAGCTCTTCCACGCCGTCGTAGCAATGGCCTGCGTTGGTGCTTCTTCTCTCCGGCCGAGCTCCTCCCCCGCTGAAAGGGAATTAGGCTTACACCTTTTTCCTAATTGATTTTGGTGGTTAAATTGTCCAACACAAATAATTGGACTAACTAGTTTGCTCTAGTCTATAAGTTTTACAGGTGCCAAAGGTTCACAATAAGCCAATAAAAAGACCAAGAAAGGGTTCAAACAAAGAGAGCAAAAGACAACCCAAAGGCACCCTGGTCTGGCGCACTGGACTGTCCGGTGTGCCACCGGATAGTGTCTGGTGCACCACCGGACAGTGTCCGATGCACCAGGGAACTCGAAGCTGAACTTGCCACCTTCGGGAAAATGGG
Organism: Zea mays; assembly: GCF_902167145.1. Lineage (NCBI taxonomy): Eukaryota > Viridiplantae > Streptophyta > Magnoliopsida > Poales > Poaceae > Zea > Zea mays. Next base: position 76,833,589 of record NC_050100.1, on the reverse strand, counting down.
AGGTCGCTCCGCTAAAATTCACCGGACTGTCCGGTGTGCCAGCGGAGCAACGGCTACTTCGCACGCAACGGTTGACTGCAACGCATTTAATGTGCGCCTGCACGCGCAGAGGTCAGAGCACAAGCAGAAGGCGCACCGGACAGTCTACAGGACATGTCCGGTGCACCACCGGACAGCCCAGAGGCCCCACCAGTCAGAGCTCCAACGGTCAGAACCCAACGGCCCGCTGACGTGGCTGGCGCACCGGGCAGTGTCCGGTGGCGCACCGGACTATCTGGTGCGCCATGCGACAGCAGCCTTCCAACGGCCACATTTTGGTGGTTGGGGCTATAAATACCCCAACCACCCCACATTCAATAGCATCCAAGTTTTCTACCTTCAACACATTACAAGAGCTATAGCATTCAATTCTAGACACACCCAAAGAGATCAAATCCTCTCCCAAGTCCGGAATCACTCCAAATTAAATAGTGACTAGAGAGAGCGACATTTGTGTTTATTTGAGCTCTTGCGCTTGGATTGCTTCTTTTCTTTCTCATTCTTCTTGTGATCAAATTCAATTGTAACCAAGGCAAGAGACACCAATTGTGTGGTGGTCCTTGTGGGAACTTTGTGTTCCGTTTGATAGAGAAGAGAAGCTCACTCGGTCTAAGTGACCGTTTGAGAGAGGGAAAGGGTTGAAAGAGACCCGGTCTTTGTGACCACCTCAACGGGGAGTAGGTTTGCAAGAACCGAACCTCGGTAAAACAAATCATCGTGTCTCACTCTTTATTTGCTCATGATTTGTTTTTCGCCCTCTCTCTCGGACTCGTTCATATTTCTAACGCTAACCCGGCTTGTAGTTGTGCTTAAGTTTATAAATTTCAGATTCGCCCTATTCACCCCCTCTAGGCGACTTTTAATTGGTATCGGAGCCCGATGCTTCATTAGAGCCTAACCGCTCGAAGTGATGTCGGGAGCATCCGCCAAGAGGGAGATCAGGACCGGCGAGAAGCCCGCCACAAGCCATGGGAAGGCTCCATCCGGGGAGTCCGCCAACAAGGTGAAGGGATCCCCTTCACACGACAAGTCGCGTCGGAGCGGCGACAAGAAGAAGAAGATGAGGAAGGTGGTCTACTACGAGACCGATTCTTCGTCGCCATCCACCTCCGGCTCCGACACGCTATCCGTAACTTCTAAGCGCCATGAGCGCAAGAAGTTTAGTAAGATTCCCCTATGCTACCCTCGCATTTCCAAACGTACTCCATTACTTTCCGTCCCATTAGGCAAACCACCTATGTTTGATGGTGAAGATTATAATATGTGGAGTGATAAAATGAGACATCATCTAACCTCACTCCACACTAGCATTTGGGATGTTGTTGAGATTGGAGTACAGGTACCATCACCGGGGGATGAACACTATGATTCGGACGAGGTTGTCCAAATCCGACACTTCAACTCTCAAGCCACCACTATACTCCTCGCCTCTCTAAGTCGAGAGGAGTATAACAAGGTTCAAGGATTAAAGAGCGCCAAGGAGATTTGGGATGTACTCAAGACCGCTCACGAAGGAGACGAGGTGACCAAAATCACCAAGCGGGAAACGATCGAGGGGGAGCTCGGTCGCTTTCGGCTTCGTCAAGGGGAGGAACCACAAGAAATGTACAATCAGCTCAAGACCTTGGTGAACCAAGTGCGCAACCTCAGGAGCACAAAATGGGATGACCATGAAATGGTCAAGGTTATTCTTAGATCACTTGTTTTTCTTAACCCTACGCAAGTTCAATTAATTCGTGGTAATCCTAGATACACACTAATGTCTCCCGAAGAAGTGATAGAAAATTTTGTGAGCTTTGAGTTGATGATCAAAGGCTCAAAGAAAATCATCGAGCTAGATGGCCCCTCCACGCCCGAAGCACAACTGGTCGCATTCAAGGCAACGGAGGAGAAAAAGGAGGAGTCTACATCAAGTAGACAACCCATCGACGCCTCTAAGCTCGACAATGAGGAGATGACGCTCATCATCAAAAGCTTCCGCCAAATCCTCAAGCAAAGGAGGGGGAAGGACTACAAACCCCGCTCCAAGAAAGTGTGCTACAAGTGTGGTAAGCCCGGTCATTTCATTGCTAAATGTCCTTTATCTAGTGATAGTGACAGGAGCGACGACAAGAAGGGAAAGAGAAGAGAAAAGAAGAGATACTACAAGAAGAAGGGCGGCGATGCCCATGTGTGTCGCGAGTGGGACTCCAACGAGGACGCCGCCAACATCGCCGTCACCAAAGGGCTCCTCTTCCCCAACGTCAGCCACAAGTGCCTCATGGCAAAGGACGACAAAAGGAAGAAGGTAAAATCAAGATCCTCCACTAAATATGCTTCCTCTAGTGATGAAGATAATTCTATTGAAAATGAGGAGGATAACTTGCGCACCCTTTTTGCCAACCTAAACATGCAACAAAAAGAAAAATTAAATGAATTAATTAGTGCTATTCATGAGAAGGATGAACTGTTGGACACCCAAGAGGACTTCCTAATTAAGGAAAATAAGAAGCATGTTAAGGTTAAAAATGCTTACGCTCTAGAAGTGGAAAAATGTGAAAAAACTATCTAGTGAGCTAAGCACTTTCCATGATACTATTGTCAACCTTAGAAATGAGAATGCTAAATTAATTGCTAAGGTTGATTCAAATGTTTGTAATGATTCAATTCCCAATCTTAGTGATGATAACGCTAATTTGCTTGCTAAGATTGAAAAGTTGAATGATTCACTTGCTAGCCTTAGGATTGAAAATGAAGAATTGATTGCTAAGGCTAAAGAATTAGATGTTTGCAATTCCGATCTTAGAGATAAGAATGATATTCTACGTGCTAAGATTGTTGAACTTAATTCTTGCAAACCCTCTACATCTACCACTGAGCATGTTTCCATTTGCACTAGATGTAGAGACATTAATGTTGATGCTATCCATGATCACCTAGCCTTAATCAAGAAACAAAATGATCACATAGCTCAACTTAATGCTAAAATTAATGAGCATGACTTAGAAAATGAAAAATTTAAATTTGCTAGAAGCATGCTCTATAGTGGGAGACGCCCTGGCATCAAGGATGGCATTGGCTTCTAAAAGGGAGACAATGTCAAACTTAATGCCCCTCCTAAAAGATTGTCTAATTTTGTTAAGGGCAAGAGTCCCATGCCTCAAGATAACGAGGGTTACATTTTGTACCCTGCCGGTTATCCCGAGCATAAAATTAGGAGAATTCACTCTAGGAAGTCTCACTCTGGCTCTAATCATGCTTTTATGTATAAGGGTGAGACATCTAGCTCTAGGCAATCAACCCGTGCTAAATTGCCTAAGAAGAAAACTCCTATTGCATCAAATGATTCTAACATTTCATTTAAGACCTTTGATGCATCTTATGTTTTAACTAACAAATCCGGCAAGGTAGTTGCCAAGTATGTTGGGGGCAAGCACAAGGGGTCAAAGACTTGTGTTTGGGTACCCAAAGTTCTTGTATCTAATGTCAAAGGACCCAAAACCATTTGGGTACCTAAAATAAAGAACTAAACTTGTTTTGTAGGTTTATGCATCCGGGGGCTCAAGTTGGATCATCGACAGCGGGTGCACAAACCATATGACAGGGGAGAAGAAGATGTTCTCCTCCTATGAGAAAAACCAAGATCCCCAAAGAGCCATCACATTTGGGGATGTAAATCAAGGTTTGGTCAAAGGATTGGGTAAAATTGCTATATCTCCTGACCATTCCATTTCCAATGTTTTCTTGTAGATTCTTTAGATTACAATTTGCTTTCTGTTTCTCAATTATGCAAAATGGGCTACAACTGTCTTTTTACGGATATAGGTGTTACTGTCTTTAGAAGAAGTGATGATTCAATAGCATTTAAGGGAGTGTTAGAGGGTCAGCTATACTTAGTAGATTTTGATAAAGCTGAACTTGACACTTGCTTAATTGCTAAGACTAACATAGGCTGGCTCTGGCATCGCCGACTAGCACATGTTGGAATGAAGAATATTCACAAGCTTCTAAAGGGAGAACACATTTTGGGACTAACAAATGTTCATTTTGAGAAAGACAGGATTTGTAGCGCATGTCAGGCAGGGAAGCAAGTTGGTGTTCATCATCCACACAAGAACATCATGACGACTGACAGACCACTCGAGCTCCTACACATGGACCTTTTTGGCTCGATAGCTTACATAAGCATCGGCGGGAGTAAGTACTGTCTAGTTATTGTGGATGATTATTCTCGCTTCACTTGGGTGTTCTTTTGCAGGAAAAATCTCATACCCAAGAAACCTTAAAGGGATTCTTGAGACGGACTCTAAACGAGTTCGGCTTAAGGATCAAGAAAATAAGAAGTGACAACGGAACGGAGTTCAAGAACTCTCAAATAGAAGGCTTCCTTGAGGAGGAGGGCATCAAGCATGAGTTCTCTTCTCCCTACACGCCACAACAAAATGGTGTAGTGGAGAGGAAGAATAGAACTCTATTGGACATGGTAAGGACCATGCTTGATCAATACAAGACTTCGGATCGGTTTTGGGCCGAGGCGGTTAACACCGTCTGCTACGCCATCAACCGGTTATATCTACACCAAATCCTCAAGAAGACATCATATGAACTCCTAACCGGTAAAAAGCCAAATGTCTCATATTTTAGAGTCTTTGGTAGCAAATGCTTTATCCTTGTTAAAAGAGGTAGAAAATCTAAATTTGCTCCTAAGGCTGTAGAAGGCTTTTTACTAGGATATGATTCAAACACAAGGGCATATAGAGTCTTTAACAAGTCCTCTGGACAAGTTGAAGTTTCTTGTCACATTGTGTTTGATGAGACTAACGGCTCTCAAGTAGAGCAAGTTGATCTTGATGAGATAGATGATGAAGAGGCTCTGTGCGTCGTGCTAAGGAACATGTCCATTGGGGATGTGTGTCCTAAGGAATTCGAAGAGCCCCCTAATGCACAAGATCAACCATCCTCCTCAACACAAGCATCTCCACCAACTCAAGATGTGGATAAGGCTCAAGATAATGAAGGAGAAGATCAAGAAGTTGAGCCACCTCAAGAGGAGAGCAATGATCAAGGGGGAGATGCCCATGATCAAGATGAGGAAGATGAACAAGTTCCAAGGCCGCCACACCCAAGAGTCCACCAAGCAATCCAACGAGATCACCCCGTGAACACCATCCTCGGCGATATTCAAAAGGGGGTAACTACTCAATCTCGTGTTGCTCATTTTTGTGAACATTACTCTTTTGTTTCCTCTATTGAGCCACACAAGGTAGAAGAAGAACTTCAAGATTCGGATTGGGTGGTGGCGATGCAAGAGGAGCTCAACAACTTTACTAGGAATGAGGTATGGCATTTAGTTCCACGTCCTAACCAAAATGTTGTAGGAACCAAGTGGGTTTTCCGCAACAAGCAAGATGAGCATGGTGTGGTGACAACGAACAAAGCCCGACTTGTGGCCAAAGGATATTCACAAGTCGAAGGTTTGGATTTCGGTGAAACCTATGCACCCGTAGCTAGGCTAGAATCAATTTGCATTTTACTTGCCTATGCTACTTACCATGGCTTCAAGCTTTATCAAATGGACGTGAAAAGTGTCTTCCTCAATGGACCAATCAAGGAAGAGGTCTATGTTGAGCAACCTCCCGGCTTTGAAGATAGTGAGTACCCTAACTATGTTTACAAACTCTCTATGACGCTTTATGGGCTCAAGCAAGCCCCAAGAGCATGGTATGAATGCCTAACACCGTCTGCTACGCCATCAACCGGTTATATCTACACCGAATCCTCAAGAAGACATCATATGAACTCCTAACCGGTAAAAAGCCCAATGTGTCATATTTTAGAGTCTTTGGTAGCAAATGCTTTATCCTTGTTAAAAGTGGTAGAAAATCTAAATTTGCTCCTAAGGCTGTAGAAGGCTTTTTACTAGGATATGATTCAAACACAAGGGCATATAGAGTCTTTAACAAGTCCTCTAGACAAGTTGAAGTTTCTTGTCACATTGTGTTTGATGAGACTAACGGCTCTCAAGTAGAGCAAGTTGATCTTGATGAGATAGGTGATGAAGAGGCTCCATGCGTCGCGCTAAGGAACATGTCCATTAGGGATGTGTGTCCTAAGGAATCCGAAGAGCCCCCTAATGCACAAGATCAACCATCCTCCTCAACACAAGCATCTCCACCAACTCAAGATGAGGATAAAGCTCAAGATAATGAAGGAGAAGATCAAGAAGTTGAGCCACCTCAAGAGGAGAGCAATGATCAAGGGGGAGATGCCCGTGATCAAGATGAGGAAGATGAACAAGTTCCAAGGCCGCCACACCCAAGAGTCCACCAAGCAATCCAACGAGATCACCCCGTGAACACCATCCTCGGCGATATTCAAAAGGGGGTAACTACTCGATCTCGTGTTGCTCATTTTTGTGAACATTACTCTTTTGTTTCCTCTATTGAGCCACACAAGGTAGAAGAAGCACTTCAAGATTCGGATTGGGTGGTGGCGATGCAAGAGGAGCTCAACAACTTCACTAGGAATGAGGTATGGCATTTAGTTCCACGTCCTAACCAAAATGTTGTAGGAACCAAGTGGGTTTTCCGCAACAAGCAAGATGAGCATGGTGTGGTGACAAGGAACAAAGCTCGACTTGTGGCCAAAGGATATTCACAAGTCGAAGGTTTGGATTTCGGTGAAACATATGCACCCGTAGCTAGGCTAGAATCAATTTGCATTTTACTTGCCTATGCTACTTACCATGGCTTCAAGCTTTATCAAATGGACGTGAAAAGTGCCTTCCTCAATGGACCAATCAAGGAAGAGGTCTATGTTGAGCAACCTCCCGGCTTTGAAGATAGTGAGTACCCTAACTATGTTTACAAACTCTCTAAGGCGCTTTATGGGCTCAAGCAAGCCCCAAGAGCATGGTATGAATGCCTAACACCATCTGCTACGCCATCAACCGGTTATATCTACACTGAATCCTCAAGAAGACATCATATGAACTCCTAACCGGTAAAAAGCCCAATGTCTCATATTTTAGAGTCTTTGGTAGCAAATGCTTTATCCTTGTTAAAAGAGGTAGAAAATCTAAATTTGCTCCTAAGGCTGTAGAAGGCTTTTTACTAGGATATGATTCAAACACAAGGGCATATAGAGTCTTTAACAAGTCCTCTGGACAAGTTGAAGTTTCTTGTGACATTGTGTTTGATGAGACTAACGGCTCTCAAGTAGAGCAAGTTGATCTTGATGAGATAGGTGATTAAGAGGCTTCGTGCGTCGCGCTAAGGAACATGTCCATTGGGGATGTGTGTCCTAAGGAATCCGAAGAGCCCCCTAATGCACAAGATCAACCATCCTCCTCAACACAAGCATCTCCACCAACTCAAGATGAGGATAAGGCTCAAGATAATGAAGGAGAAGATCAAGAAGTTGAGCCACCTCAAGAGGAGAGAAATGATCAAGGGGGAGATGCCCGTGATCAAGATGAGGAAGATGAACAAGTTCCAAGGCCGCCACACCCAAGAGTCCACCAAGCAATCCAACAAGATCACCCCGTGAACACCATCCTTGGCGATATTCAAAAGGGGGTAACTACTCGATCTCGTGTTGCTCATTTTTGTGAACATTACTCTTTTGTTTCCTCTATTGAGCCACACAAGGTAGAAGAAGCACTTCAAGATTCGGATTGGGTGGTGGCGATGCAAGAAGAGCTCAACAACTTCACTAGGAATGAGGTATGGCATTTAGTTCCACGTCCTAACCAAAATGTTGTAGGAACCAAGTGGGTTTTCCGCAACAAGCAAGATGAGCATGGTGTGGTGACAAGGAACAAAGCCCGACTTGTGGCCAAAGGATATTCACAAGTCGAAGGTTTGGATTTCGGTGAAACCTATGCACCCGTAGCTAGGCTAGAATCAATTCGCATTTTACTTGCCTATGCTACTTACCATGGCTTCAAGGTTTATCAAATGGACGTGAAAAGTATCTTCCTCAATGGACCAATCAAGGAAGAGGTCTATGTTGAGCAACCTCCCGGCTTTGAAGATAGTGAGTACCCTAACTATGTTTACAAACTCTCTAAGGCGCTTTATGGGCTCAAGCAAGCCCCAAGAGCATGGTATGAATGCCTAAGAGATTTTCTTATCACTAATGGCTTCAAAGTCGGAAAGGCCGATCATCCACTCTTTACCAAAACACTTGAAAATGATTTGTTTGTATGCCAAATTTATGTTGATGATATTGAAAGTCGCCTAGAGGGGGGGTGAATAGGGCGAATCTGAAATTTATAAACTTAAGCACAACTACAAGCTGGGTTAGCGTTAGAAATAAGAACGAGTCCGAGAGAGAGGGTGAAAACAAATCACGGGCAAATAAAGAGTGGGACACGATGATTTGTTTTACCGAGGTTCAGTTCTTGCAAACCTACTCCCCGTTGAGGTGGTCACAAAGACCGGGTCTCTTTCAACCCTTTCCCTCTCTCAAACGGTCACTTAGACCGAGTGAGCTTCTCTTCTCAATCAAACGGAACACAAAGTTCCCGCAAGGACCACCACACAATTGGTGTCTCTTGCCTCGGTTACAATTGAGTATGATCATAAGAAGAATGAGAAAGAAAAGAAGCAATCCAAGCGCAAGAGCTCAAATGAACACAAATGTCGCTCTCTCTAGTCACTATTTGATTTGGAGTGATTCCGGACTTGGGAGAGGATTTGATCTCTTTGGTTGTGTCTAGAATTGAATGTTATAGCTCTTGTAATGTGTTGAAGGTGGAAAACTTGGATCCATTGAATGTGGGGTGGTTGGGGTATTTATAGCCCCAACCACCAAAATATGGCCGTTGGAAGGCTGCTGTCGCATGGCGCACCGGACAGTCCGGTGCGCCAGCCACGTCAGCCAGCCGTTGGGGTTCGACCGTTGGAGCTCTGACAGGTGGGGCCTCTGGGCTGTCCGGTGGTGCACCGGACAGGTCCTGTAGACTGTCCGGTGCGCCAACTGCGCGTGCTCTGTTCTCTGCGCGTGCAGACACGCATTAAATGTGTTGCAGTCGGCCGTTGCGCGCGAAGTAGTCGTTGCTCCGCTGGCACACCGGACAGTCCGGTGTGACACCGGACAGTCCTGTGAATTATAGCGGAGCGGCCTCCCATTTTCCCGAAGGTGGCAAGTTCAGCGTCGAGTGCCCTGGTGCACCGGACACTGTCCGGTGGCACACCGGACAGTCCGGTGCGCCAGACCAGGGTGCCTTTTGGGATGTCTTTTGCTCTCTTTGTTTGAACCCTTTCTTAGTCTTTTTATTGGCTTATTGTGAACCTTTGTCACCTATAAACTTTATAGACTAGAGCAAACTAGTTAGTCCAATTATTTGTGTTGGGCAATTCAACCACCAAAATCAATTAGGAAAAAGGTGTAAGCCTAATTCCCTTTCAATCTCCCCCTTTTTGGTGATTGATGCCAACACAAACCAAAGCAAGTATAGAAGTGCATAATTGAACTAGTTTGCATAATGTAAGTGCAAAGGTTACTTAGAATTGAACCAATAAGTATTTTCATAAGATATGCATGGATTGTTTCTTTATTTTTAACATTTTGGACCACGCTTGCACCACATGTTTTGTTTTTGCAAATTCTTTTGTAAATTCTTTTCAAAGACCTTTTGCAAATAGTCAAAGGTAAATGAATAAGATTTTGAGAAGCATTTTCAAGATTTGAAATTTTCTCCCCCTGTTTTAAATGCTTTTCCTTTGACTTAAACGAAACTCCCCCTCAATAAAATCCTCCTCTTAGTGTTCAAGAGGGTTTTAAGATACCAATTTGAAAAATACTACTTTCTCCCCCTTTTGAATATAAAAAGATATCAACTTGAGAATATTTTTAAAATTAGGTGGTGGTGCGGTCCTTTTGCTTTGGGCTAATACTTTCTCCCCCTTTGACATGAATCGCCAAAAACGGATACTTGAGTGAAATATAAGCCTTTTTTAACTAATTTCTCCCCCTTTGGCGAATAGAGTATGAGTGAAGATTATACCAAAGTTGGAGAGTTGCAAGGAGCGATGGCGAAGGATGAGTTATGGAGTGGAGTGGAAGCCTTTGTCTTCGCCGAAGACTCCAATTCCCTTTCAATACACCTATGACTTGGTTTGAAATTTACTTGAAAACACATTAGTCATAGCATATAAAAGAGATATGATCAAAGGTATATTAATGAGCTATGTGTGCAAGACATCAAAAGAAATTCCTAGAATCAAGAATATTTAGCTCATGCCTAAGTTTGTTAAAGGTTTGTTCATCTAGTGGCCTGGTAAAGATATCAGCTAATTGTTCCTTAGAGTTAATATATGCAATCTCGATATCTCCCTTTTGTTGGTGATCCCTTAAGAAATGATACCAAATGGCTATGTGTTTAGTGCGGCTATGCTCAACGGGATTATCCGCCATGCGGATTGCACTCTCATTATCACATAGAAGAGTAACTTTGGTTAATTTGTAACCATAGTCCCTAAGGGTTTGCCTCATCCAAAGCAATTGTGCGCAACAATGGCCTGCGACAATGTACTCGGCTTCGGCGGTAGAAAGAGCTACAGAATTTTGCTTCTTTGAAGCCCAAGACACCAAGGATCTTCCCAAGAACTGGCAAGTCCCCGATGTGCTCTTTCTATTGATTTTACACCCCGCCCAATCGGCATCCGAATAACCAATTAAATCAAATGTGGATCCCCGAGGTTACCAAAGCCCAAACTTAGGAGTATGAACTAAATATCTCAAGATTTGTTTTACGACCGTAAGGTGAGCTTCCTTAGGGTCGGCTTGGAATCTTGCACACATGCATACGGAAAGCATAATGTCCGGTCGAGATGCACATAAATAAAGTAAAGAGCCTATCATCGACCGGTATACCTTTTGATCTACGAATTTACCTCCCATGTCGAGGTCGAGATGCCCATTGGTTCCCATGGGTGTCTTGATGGGTTTGGCATCCTTCATCCCAAACTTATTTAGAATATCTTGAATATACTTCGTTTGGCTGATGAAGGTGCCCTCTTGGAGTTGCTTCACTTGAAATCCGAAGAAGTACTTCAACACCCCCATCATAGACATCTCGGATTTTTGTGTCATGATCCTACTAAATTCCTCACAAGTAGATTCGTTAGTAGACCCAAATATAATATCATCGACATAAATTTGGCATACAAACAAATCATTGTCAAGAGTTTTAGTAAATAAAGTAGGATCGGCCTTTCCGACTTTGAAGCCATTAGTGATAAGAAAATCTCTTAGGCATTCATACCATGCTCTTGGGGCTTGCTTGAGCCCATAAAGCGCCTTAGAGAGTTTATACACATGGTTAGGGTACTCACTATCTTCAAAGCCGGGAGGTTGCTCAACATAGACCTCTTCCTTGATTGGTCCGTTGAGGAAGGCACTTTTCACGGCCATTTGGTAAAGCTTGAAGCCATGGTAAGTAGCATAGGCAAGTAATATACGAATTGACTCAAGCCTAGCTACGAGTGCATAGGTTTCACCGAAATCCAAACCTTCGACTTGTGAATACCCCTTGGCCACAAGTCGGGCTTTGTTCCTTGTCACCACACCATGCTCGTCTTGCTTGTTGCGGAAGACCCACTTGGTTCCTACAACATTTTGATTAGGATGTGGAACTAAATGCCATACCTCATTCCTAGTGAAGTTGTTGAGCTCCTCTTGCATCGCCACCACCCAATCCGAATCTTGAAGTGCTTCCTCTACCCTGTGTGGCTCAATAGAGGAAACAAAAGAGTAATGTTCACAAAAATGAGCAACACGAGATCGAGTAGTTACCCCCTTTTGAATATCGCCGAGGATGGTGGTCACGAGGTGATCTCATTGGATTGCTTGGTGGACTCTTGGGTGTGGCGGTCTTGGAACTTGTTCATCTTCCTCATCTTGATCATGGGCATCTCCCCCTTGATTATTGCTCTCCTCTTGAGGTGGCTCAACATCTTGATCTTCTCCTTTATCATTTTGAGCCCCATCCTCATCTTGAGTTGGTGGAGATGCTTGTGTGGAGGAAGATGGTTGATCTTGTGCATGTGGTGGCTCTTCGGATTCCTTAGGACACACATCCCCAATGGACATGTTCCTTAGCGCGACGCACGGAGCCTCTTCATCACCTATCTCATCAAGATCAACTTGCTCTACTTGAGAGCCGTTAGTCTCATCAAACACAATGTCACAAGAAACTTCAACTAGTCTGGAGGACTTGTTAAAGACTCTATATGCCCATGTGTTTGAATCATATCCTAGTAAAAAGCCTTCTACAGACTTAGGAGCAAATTTAGATTTTCTACCTATTTTAACAAGAATGAAGCATTTGCTACCAAAGACTCTAAAATATGAAACATTGGGCTTTTTACCGGTAAGGAGTTCATATGATGTTTTCTTGAGGATTCGGTGTAGATACAACCGGTTGATGGCGTAGCAAGCGGTGTTGACTGCCTCGGCCCAAAACCGATCCGAAGTCTTGTACTCATCAAGCATGGTTCTTGTCATGTCCAATAGAGTTTGATTCTTCCTCTCTACTACACCATTTTGTTGTGGCGTGTAGGGAGAAGAGAACTCATGCTTGATGCCCTCCTCCTCAAGGAAGCCTTCAATTTGAGAGTTTTTGAACTCCGTCCCGTTGTCGCTTCTAATTTTCTTGATCCTGAAGCCGAACTCATTTTGAGCCCGTCTCAAGAATCCCTTTAAGGTCTCTTGGGTATGAGATTTTTCCTGCAAAAAGAACACCCAAGTGAAGCGAGAATAATCATCCACAATAACTAGACAGTACTTACTCCCGCCGATGCTTATGTAAGCTATCAGGCCGAATAGGTCCATGTGTAGGAGCTCGAGTGGCCTGTCAGTCGTCATGATGTTCTTGTGTGGATGATGAACACCAACTTGCTTCCCTGCCTGACATGCGCTACAAATCTTGTCTTTCTCAAAATGAACATTTGTTAGTCCCAAAATGTGTTCTCCCTTTAGAAGCTTGTGAAGATTCTTCATTCCAACATGTGCTAGTCGGCGATGCCAGAGCCAGCCCATGTTAGTCTTAACAATTAAGCAAGTGTCGAGTTCAGCTCTATCAAAATCTACCAAGTATAGCTGACCCTCTAACACTCTCTTAAATGCTACTGAATCATCACTTCTTCTAAAGACAGTAACACCTACATCTGTAAAAAGACAGTTGTAGCCCATTTTACATAATTGCGAAACTGAAAGCAAGTTGTAATCTAAAGAATCTACAAGAAAAACATTGTCAATGGAATGGTCAGGAGATATAGCAATTTTACCCAATCCTTTGACCAAACCTTGGTTTCCATCCCCGAATGTGATAGCTCGTTGGGGATCTTGGTTTTTCTCATAGGAGGAGAACATTTTCTTCTCCCCTATCATATGGTTTGTGCACCCGCTATCGATGATCCAACTTGAGCCTCCGGATGCATAAACCTACAAAACCAGTTTAGTTCTTGACTTTAGATACCCAAATGGTTTTGGGTCCTTTGACATTAGATACAAGAACTTTGGGTACCCAAACACAAGTCTTTGATCCCTTGTGTTTGCCCCCAACATACTTGGCAACTACTTTGCCGGATTTGTTAGTTAAAACATAAGATGCATCAAAAAATTTAAATGAAATGTTAGAATCATTTGATGCAATAGGAGTTTTCTTTCTAGGCAATTTAGCACGGGTTGATTGCCTAGAGCTAGATGTCTCACCCTTATACATAAAAGCATGATTAGGGCCAGAGTGAGACTTCCTAGAATGAATTCTCCTAATTTTGCTCTCGGGATAACCGGCAGGGTACAAAATGTAACCCTCGTTATCCTAAGGCATGGGAGCCTTGCCCTTAACAAAGTTAGACAATCTTTTAGGAGGGGCATTAAGTTTGACATTGTCCCCCTTTTGGAAGCCAATGCCATCCTTGATGCCAGGGCGTCTCCCACTATAGAGCATGCTTCTAGCAAATTTAAATTTTTCATTTTCTAAGTCATGCTCATTAATCTTAGCATTAAGTTGAGCTATGTGATCATTTTGTTTCTTGATTAAGGCTAGGTGATCATGGATAGCATCAACATTAATGTCTCTACATCTAGTGCAAATGGAAACATGCTCAATGGTAGATGTAGAGGGTTTGCAAGAATTAAGTTCAACAATCTTAGCATGTAGAATATCATTGTTATCTCTAAGGTCGGAAATGGAAATATTGCAAACTTCTAATTCTTTAGCCTTAGCAATTAATTTTTCATTTTCAATCTTAAGGCTAGCAAGAGAATTGTTCAATGCTTCAATCTTAGCAAGCAAACTAGCATTATCATCACTAAGATTGGGAATTGAATCATTACAAACATTTGAATCAACCTTAGCAATTAGTTTAGCATTTTCATTTCTAAGGTTGACAATAGTATCATGGCAAGTGCTTAGCTCACTAGATAGTTTTTCACATTTTTCTACTTCTAGAGCGTAAGCATTTTTAACCTTAACATGCTTCTTATTTTCCTTAATTAGGAAGTCCTCTTGGGTGTCCAAGAGTTCATCCTTCTCATGAATAGCACTAATTAATTCATTTAATTTTTCTTTTTGTTGCATGTTTAGGTTGGCAAAAAGGGTGCGCAAGTTATCCTCCTCTTTTTCACTAGAATTATCTTCATCACTAGAGGAAGCATATTTAGTGGAGGATCTTGATTTTACCTTCTTCCTTTTGTCGTCCTTTGCCATGAGGCACTTGTGGCCGACATTGGGGAAGAGGAGCCCTTTGGTGACGACGATGTTGGCGGCGTCCTCGTCGGAGGAGCTCTCGTCGGAGTTCCACTCGCGACACACATGGGCATCGCCGCCCTTCTTCTTGTAGTATCTCTTCTTTTCTCTCCTCTTTTCCTTCTTGTCGTCGCCCCTGTCACTGTCACTAGATAGTGGACATTTTGCAATAAAATGACCGGGCTTACCACACTTGTAGCAAACTTTCTTGGAGCGGGGCTTGTAATCCTTCCCCCTCCTTTGCTTGAGGATTTGGCGGAAGCTCTTGATGATGAGCGCCATCTCCTCATTGTCGAGCTTGGATGCATCGATGGGTGGTCTACTTGATGTAGATTCCTCTTTCTTCTCCTCCGTCGCCTTGAATGCGACCGGTTGTGCTTCGAGCGTGGAGGGGCCGTCGAGCTCGATGATTTTCTTTGAGCCTTTGATCATCAACTCAAAGCTCACAAAGTTTCCTATTACTTCCTCGGGAGTCATTAGTGTATATCTAGGATTACCACGAATTAATTGAACTTGCGTAGGGTTAAGGAACACGAGTGATCTAAGAATAACCTTAACCATTTCATGGTCATCCCATTTTTTGCTCTCGAGGTTGCGCATTTGGTTCACCAAGGTCTTGAGCCGGTTGTACATATCTTGTGGATCCTCCCCTTGGTGAAGCCGGAAGCGACCGAGCTCCCCCTCGATCGTCTCCCGCTTGGTGATTTTGGTCACCTCGTCTCCTTCGTGCGTGGTCTTTAGCACGTCCCAAATCTCCTTTGCGCTTTTCAACCCTTGCACCTTATTATACTCCTCTCGACTTAGAGAGGCGAGGAGTATAGTTGTGGCTTGGGAGTTGAAGTGTTGGATTTGTTCGACCTCCTCCGAGTCATAATCCTTGTCTCCCTTTTTAGGTACCTGCACTCCATACTCAACAATATCCCATATGCTTTTGTGGAGTGAGGTTAGGTGATGCCTCATTTTATCACTCCACATGGAATAATGTTCACCTTCAAACATAGGTGGTTTGCCTAATGGAACGGAAAGTAATGGAGTGCGTCTAGAAATGCGAGGATAGCGAAGGGGCATCTTACTATACTTCTTGCGCTCATGGCGCTTTGAAGTAGTGGAAGCCGATTTCGAGCCGGAGGTGGAGGGTGACGAAGAGTCGGTCTCGTAGTAGACCACCTTCCTCATCTTCTTCTTGTCACCCATCCGATGGGACTTGATGGAGGAAGAGGATTCCTCCTTGTGCTTGTGGGCGGACTCCCTTGAGTGTGTTTTTCCCGAGCTTGCGGACTTGTCGCCGGTCCCGAGATCCCTCTTGGCGGATGTTCCCGACATCACTTCGAGCGGTTAGGCTCTAATGAAGCACCGGGCTTTGATACCAATTGAAAGTCGCCTAGAGGGGGGGGGGGGTGAATAGGGCGAATCTGAAATTTATAAACTTAAGCACAACTACAAGCCGGGTTAGCGTTAGAAGTAAAAACGAGTCTGAGAGAGAGGGTGAAAACAAATCGCGGGCAAATAAAGAGTGGGACACGATGATTTGTTTTACCGAGGTTCGGTTCTTGCAAACCTACTCCCCGTTGAGGTGGTCACAAAGACCGGGTCTCTTTCAACCCTTTCCCTCTCTCAAACGGTCACTTAGACCGAGTGAGCTTCTCTTCTCAATCAAACGGAACACAAAGTTCCCGCAAGGACCACCACACAATTGGTGTCTCTTCCCTCGGTTATAATTGAGTATGATCACAAGAAGAATGAGAAAGAAAAGAAGAAATCCAAGCGCAAGAGCTCAAATGAACACAAATGTCGCTCTCTCTAGTCACTATTTGATTTGGAGTGATTCCGGACTTGGGAGAGGATTTGATCTCTTTGGTTGTGTCTAGAATTGAATGCTATAGCTCTTGTAATGTGTTGAAGGTGGAAAACTTGGATCCATTGAATGTGGGGTGGTTGGGGTATTTATAGCTCCAACCACCAAAATATGGCCGTTGGAAGGCTGCTGTCGCATGGCGCACCGGACAGTCCGGTGCGCCAGCCACGTCAGTCAGTCGTTGGGGTTCGACCGTTGGAGCTCTGACAGGTGGGGCCTCTGGGCTGTCCGGTGGTGCACCGGACAGGTCATGTAGACTATCCGGTGCGCCAACTGTGCGTGCTCTGTTCTCTGCGCGCGCAGACGCGCATTAAATGCGTTGCAGTCGACCGTTGCGCGCGAAGTAGTCGTTGCTCTACTGGCACACCGGACAGTCCGGTGAATTATAGCGGAGCGGCCTCCCATTTTCCCGAAGGTGGCAAGTTCAGCGTTGAGTGCCCTGGTGCACCGGACACTGTCCGGTGGCACACCGGACAGTCCGGTGCGCCAGACCAGGGTGCCTTTTGGGATGTCTTTTGCTCTCTTTGTTTGAACCATTTCTTGGTCTTTTTATTGGCTTATTGTGAACTTTGGCACCTGTAAACTTTATAGACTAGAGGAAACTAGTTAGTCCAATTATTTGTGTTGGGCAATTCAACCACCAAAATCAATTAGGAAAAAGGTGTAAGCCTAATCCCCTTTCAGATATCATATCTGGGTCTACTAACGAATCTACTTGTGAAGAGTTTAGTAGGATCATGACACAAAAATTCAAGATGTCTATGATGGGGGAGTTGAAGTACTTCTTAGGATTTCAAGTGAAGCAACTCTAAGAGGGCACCTTCATTAGCCAAACGAAGTATATTCAAGACATTCTAAACAAGTTTGGGATGAAGGATGCCAAGCCCATCAAGACACCCATGGGAACCAATGGGCATCTCGACCTCGACACGGGAGGTAAATCCGTCGATCAAAAGGTATACCGGTCGATGATAGGCTCTTTACTCTATTTATGTGCATCTCGACCGGACATTATGCTTTCCGTATGCATGTGTGCAAGATTTCAAGCCGACCCTAAGGAAGCTCACCTTATGTCCGTAAAACGAATCTTGAGATATTTAGTTTATACTTCTAAGTTTGGGCTTTGGTATCCTAGGGAATCCTTATTCGATTTAATTGGTTATTCGGATGCCGATTGGGCGGGGTGTAAAATTAATAGAAAGAGCACATCGGGGACTTGCCAGTTCTTGGGAAGGTCCCTGGTGTCTTGGGCTTCAAAGAAACAAAATTCCGTAGCTCTTTCTACCTCCGAAGCCGAGTGAGTATATTGCCGCAGGCCATTGTTGCGCACAATTGCTTTGGATGAGGCAAACCCTCAGGGACTATGGTTACAAATTAACCAAAGTTCCTCTTCTATGTGATAATGAGAGTGCAATCCGCATGACGGATAATCCCGTTGAGCATAGCCGCACTAAACACATAGCCATTCGGTATCATTTCTTAAGGGATCACCAACAAAAGGGAGATATCGAGATTGCATATATCAACACTAAGTAACAATTAGCCGATATCTTTACCAAGCCACTAGATGAACAATCTTTTAACAAACTTAGGCATGAGCTAAATATTCTTGATTCTCGGAATTTCTTTTAATGTCTTGCATACATAGCTCATTAATGTACCTTTGATCATGTCTCTTTTATATACTATGACTAATGTGTTCTCAAGTATATTTCAAACCAAGTCATAGGTGTATTGAAAGGGAATTGGAGTCTTCGACGAAGACAAAGGCTTCCACTCCACTCCATTGAATCACTCATCCTTCGTCGTCGCTCCGAGCAACTCTCTCCAACCTTGGTATAATCTTCACTCATATTGTGTTCGCCAAAAGGGGAGAAAGTAGTTAAGAAGGGCTTATATTTCACTCAAGTATCCGTTTTTTGGCGATTCATGCCAAAGGGGGAGAAAGTATTAGCCCAAAGCAAAAGGACCGCACCACCACCAATTTTCAAACATATAAAAGAAAAGGTTTTTCAAAATGATGATTTTTCAAATTGGTATCTTGAAACCCTCTTGAACACTAAGAGAAGGATTTTATTAAGGGGGAGTTTTGTTTAAGTCAAAGGAAAAGCATTTGAAACAGGGGGAGAAAATTTCAAATCTTGAAAATGCTTCTCAAAATCTTATTCATTTACCTTTGACTATTTGCAAAGGATTTTGAAAAGAATTTACAAAAGAATTTGCAAAAACAAAACATGTGGTGCAAGCGTGGTCCAAAATGTTAAAAATAAAAGAAACAATCCATGCATATCTTATGAAAATATTTATTGGTTCAATTCTAAGTAACCTTTGCACTTATATTATGCAAACTAGTTCAATTATGCACTTCTATACTTGCTTTGGTTTGTGTTGGCATCAATCACCAAAAAGGGGGAGATTGAAAGGGAATTAGGCTTACACCTTTTTGCTAATTGATTTTGGTGGTTGAATTGCCCAACACAAATAATTGTACTAACTTGTTTACTCTAGTCTATAAGTTTTACAGGTGCCAAAGGTTCACAATAAGCCAATAAAAAGACCAAGAAAGGGTTCAAACAAAGAGAGCAAAAGACAACCCAAAGGCACCCTGGTCTGGCGCATCGGACTGTCCGGTGCACCAGGGAACTCGAAGCTGAACTTGCCACCTTCGGGAAAATGGGAGGTCGCTCCGCTATAATTCACCGGACTGTCCGGTGTGCCAGCGGAGCAACGGCTACTTCGCGCGCAACGGTCGACTGCAACGCATTTAATGCGCGCCTGCGCGCGCAGAGGTCAGAGCACACACAGAAGGCGCACCCGACAGTCTACAGGACCTGTCCGGTGCACCACCGGACAGCCCAGAGGCCCCACCAGTCAGAGCTCCAACGGTCAGAACCCAATGGCCCGATGACGTGGCTGGCGCACCGGACAGTGTCCGGTGGCGCACCGACTGTCATGTGCGCCATGCGACAGCAGCCTTCCAACGGCCACATTTTGGTGGTTGGGGCTATAAATACCCCAACCACCCCACATTCAATAGCATCCAAGTTTTCCACCTTCAACACATTACAAGAGCTATAGCATTAAATTCTAGACACACCCAAAGAGATCAAATCCTCTCCAAATCAAATAGTGACTAGAGAGAGCGACATTTGTGTTCATTTGAGCTCTTGCGCTTGGATTGCTTCTTTTCTTTCTCATTCTTCTTGTGATCAAACTCAATTGTAACCAAGGCAAGAGACACCAATTGTATGGTGGTCCTTGTGGGAACTTTGTGTTCCGTTTGATTGAGAAGAGAAGCTCACTCGGTCTAAGTGACCGTTTGAGAGAGGAAAAGGGTTGAAAGAGACCCGGTCTTTGTGACCACCTCAACGGGGAGTAGGTTTGCAAGAACCGAACCTCGGTAAAACAAATCATCGTGTTTCACTCTTTATTTGCTCACGATTTGTTTTTCGCCCTCTCTCTCGGACTCGTTCATATTTCTAACGCTAACCCGGCTTGTAGTTGTGCTTAAGTTTATAAATTTCAGATTCGCCCTATTCACCCCCCTCTAGGCGACTTTCACCCGCTCCGCGCCCGCGCAACCGACGGCCTCCATCTCCTCTACGCTCCGTGCCCGCGCAGCCGACGACCGAGCTACTATCTTCTTCTCCGCGGCTCGAGCTCTATGCAAGCAGGCTCGTTTGGAGGTTGCCGTGATGCGGCCATGGCTGGTGTCCTTTCGTCGGTTGTCTGTAGTAACGCGCCGATAGCGGACGAATAGTGATTCTCTAGATGTAGCGGCTCCAACACATACTCTAAATTTTAGCGTACTCTATAGTGTTCCTTGCTGGAGGCATACAGGAGCACCATGTCCTCTAAATTTAGCGTACAGGTTGCTTTAGCGCGTGCAGCTGGAGACAGCCTGAGACTGTCTCCAGCAACGTCCTCTATATCCATCATCTATATCCGTCTTTTACAGTCTACTCTAAAAGATTTTATCCTCTATATCTCCTTCCTCTCCAACAACGTTCTCTAAATCACGTCCTCTATACGCAAATACATATATTAGAGACATTTTTTATTTTTTATTTTTGTACATACATATTTGTCATAATCTTAAATGTATTGTACATGTTTTAGTTTTGCTAAAACGGTTATTTAAAGTATTCAAATGTATAGAGAACCGTTTAGAGAAACTCTATATATAGAGAATCCAACAGCGTCCTCTAAATTTAGAGGACCGTTTAGAGGACGTTGCTAGAGAGCGTAGAGAACCGTTTCGTCCTCTATGTTTAGAGTACAGGAGGCTTTAGAGGCTCTTGCTGGAGCCCGCGTGAGTTTCCTAAATGGTTGGAGTAAAGTTGAGTTAACAAAAGCTGAGCGACGTTTTTAATCCAATAGTAAAAGTGTTCAGTTAATAGCTAAAATAAAGTTATGTTATAAATAACCTTCTAATCAATGATTTCAAGTCGCCTAGTCGAACCCTGGGACCGACCAGGCGACTAGTCGCGATTAGGCGATGACTAGGGCGACTAGTCGACTCCTAGTCGGTCCTAGTCGGCCCCTAGTCGTCCTACACTAGTAGCTATACTTATATAGGTATATATATAAATATACATGTATACATTATATAAATTAGAGACTGCAGTAGTGCATACATTATATAAATTAGAGACTGCAGTAGTGCAGCAGGCTGCAGGACTCCAGGAGAAGGGGCAGGGACGCAGGGTGATGTAGCCGTCGGCAATCAAAGTCCAGGACTGCAGGGGCGGTGCAAGAGAGGAGAGGAGACGTACAGAGAGCCAGAGACTGTTGGCGGGTAGGTTATAATACGAGAGAGGAGACGTGAAGTGACTGTAGATGGGCTAAAAAAGGCCCAATAACTAAACCCTAGCCGGGACGACCAGGACACATAAGTCGGACGACTAGTCGCCCTAGTCGACGATTAGTCGGACGACTAGGTTGTCTGGTCGAGTCGTCCAGCAAATCGTGTACTAATTACCGAGCAACCCGACTAATCACGATTAATCGCGATTAGTCGGACGACTTGAAATCATTGCTTCTAATAACATTTTATCTGTAAGTATATGTTTGAGAATAATCTATTAGCGAAACACGTTCACATAATGGTATTCGGAGGAATAAGGGTACCGTTTGGTTCACATATTTGTAACGTAATGGGTAAGTGATAACGTTAAATCATGTTTGTTTTAATCCAACCGTAATCAGATACCATATTAAAAATTGATACCGGACTATTCAAACTTGTTACCGCCGGTAATCGAGTGTAAACCATTATCCTTTAGGTTACATTTCGTGAACCAAACAACACCAAGTTTCATAACTGCAGAAATCCAAATTTCTCCCCACGTCCCCACCACAGCCATCGTCCATTTCAAAACCGCGCAGGATAGTCGCGTCTCTTCTCATCCTTCCCGTCTCTCCCCCGCTCCGCTCCACCCCGCTCAAAAACCCTAGGCGGCGCCCGAATCCCGGATCCCGCGTCCGGCTCCCCCAGCGCCTCCGCCCGTGCTCGGCGTCCATCGTTGCCGGCCTCCCCGATGGACCCAGCGGGGCCGCGCGTGGCCACGGATCCCGCCGGATCGGGTGCCGCACCGCCGCGCGAGGTCGGTGGGCCCCGTCGCCCGCCCTCTGCTCGCTCGGTCCTTGCTCTGGGGGGCTTCGGATGCGCTGACGCGGTCTTGGTAACTGTTCGTGCAGGAATTGGACAGGAGAGGAGGGGCGTGCAGCGGCGCCGCAGCGGCGGAGGGGAGCGCGTCGCGGCTCGCGGGCGCTGGACTGGGAGGTAAGGACACCGCATTTCTTGACGTTTCTCGCGCGTTCGTCCCGATCCGTGCTTTGCCCCCTATGCTTTTAAGCCGGAATGAACTGGAGGACAGGAGGAGAATCTGGTGTCATTGGTGGGGTTGTCGTTGTTCTTGAATTATGAGCAGTTGCGCGCTCGATAGTAGCACGAGAGTTCGAGAATGCCACGGTGCGGTACCATAGTGCTACGTGCGACAGATCTAAGCATGCTAGCACACCCACGTTCTCCTCTAGAAACTGTCGTGAGTC
This sequence comes from Zea mays, assembly GCF_902167145.1. NCBI lineage: Eukaryota > Viridiplantae > Streptophyta > Magnoliopsida > Poales > Poaceae > Zea > Zea mays. Next base: position 76,810,901 of record NC_050100.1, on the reverse strand, counting down.
TGTAGCTGGTTCTATTGGCTGTAGCTTCCATCTAGCGCTGTTATTAGTGAACAGCATGCACACCCTTTCAGTGTCAAGACATTCAGATTTTCACTAGTAAAATCCTGTTTGGAAGCAACTCAGTTTTTAAGAAACCAGTTTTTATCTTTTAGCTAGTAGAGGCCAGCTTCTTGGTTTTTAAGAAACTAAGAATCCAATTTCTATAAACTGAGGTATAAACTGGTATGTTTGGAACCACTTGAATTTCCATAAACCAGTTTCTTAAAAACTGAATGCTTCCAAACAGGCCCTTAGATGCGTAAGATACATGCTCCGGAGAATTGTGTTTTTCTTACAATTTTGATTTGCTCTTCTACAGATAGCTGAGGTCTTGCTAGGACTTGTTGCACACTCTGCAGCACTTCTTAGGAGTCCAACATTATCTAGGAACTCACATGTCACATCTGTTACATACTAGTCAAGTTTCAACTAGTAAGAACTCGGTCTACACTCAAAGTATTGGAACACTGTTATGCACTGCCCGTGTCATAATATCTATGTGAGTCAAATTCGAAATGGAAAATGCATGTTTCTTTTGTCTGATAAGTCAATTGTTTTTTTAATTTGTGCTCAAATAACTTTATCCTGTAGATCCGAGGGCTGGAATTCTGGAATCTTCAGGTCAAGCAGAAGCATATTTGCACACATGTACCATGGATGTTTCTCAGTTGACTGCTGAAGGTGTCACCCAGTGTGGAGCTAGAGTGTCTTTATTACCCCAGATTGGGGCACTTCAGTCAGAAACTCCTTGTCTGACCTTGGGCCGTGATTCCAGTGCAGAATCAATGGAGAAGCTGCATGGCAGTGAGTCCTTGCCATGCTGTAAAGAGAACATCGGAACAGTTCGCCAACCTAAGCCTGATCCAGAACATGTTGACAATAGGATGAGTGTTGCACGTCTTGGGTTGGACCTTAACACAGTAGATAGTTCTGATGCAGCAGAGCTTAACCCTTTCTTCCCTTACAAGAAGCTGGGACAGTCGAAAGTCAGTGATCCATCGGAATGTGGCAGCACTACTGCTGCTACAGCAGAAAGTGAGTCACACAGGAAATGGAGAGAAATGAAGCGGAATGGCTTTCTTTCTTCGTCTCATGGAAATGCAGTGGTGCCTAGGCCACGTGGTCGGCCCCCGAAAAGGAAAAAAGATGATGAATTCAAAAGGAGCACTTCCACACAGCATGGCCAGGCTAACAAGTCTGTTAAGGTTGCTGCTCCTAGTGGCCTATTATCTGGGCTAAACCCTGGAATCATTAACCATGTGAGAAATAGCAAGCAAGTTTACTCCATAATAAAGGCTATGGTACACTCTGAGAGGCTTGAGAATGAGAAGCAGCCTGCATTTACTAGTCAAACAGGTGGAAGAGGGAGAGAAGCCAGTGAGGGAATTCAGGATGAGAAATATGGTGCTGGTTTCAAGAAGTGCCATATGTTGATGAAAGACAATAATGCGGTGTTTCACCAAGCACTGCCTACCACATCACAGTTCCTTGCACAGGACGGCGATAGGCTCAAACTGCAACTCTCATCAGCAGTCACTATGTCTTCAGACAGGGCCTGCAGTACATCAGCTGATGATCCAGCAACTAATCATGATTACATGACTGTACTGTCAGTAAAAGGTATCCTTCCTTGCTTATTTAATAAACCATTCTGTCTAAATTTGCATTGGGTACTACTTATGGAAATATCTGTCTCAATACTTTTTCTTGCTATTCTGATGATCAGCGGCCTCTGTTGCTTCTCAGTGGTTGGAATTACTGCATCAGGACATCAGGGGACGCCTTGCTGGTATAATTCTGAAATCTGATGTAAATTTGAATGTTGTACTCATGCATTGTACTTAACACTTTTTTTTGTTTTTCTTGAAGCTTTAAAGCGCAGCAGGAAGAGAGTCAGAAATGCTCTTCATACAGAATTGCCTTACCTAATCTCGACAGAATTTTCATCTAACCAAGAGAATGAATCATCCATTGCAAATACGTGTGATGCTGGATGTACTGAAAAAGCAGTTTCAGAAGCGCATGTGGCACGATGGAGGTCTCTGTTTGTCCAGATGGACCGAGCACTTCAGGAGGAAGGGAAACAGCTGGTGAGTTTACCGGTTGGATTAGTTTGTGTTGTAGGAAAGGACTATGCCATCCGTCATTGTTTGTGTTGGTAGTTGGTACATAGCCCTATTCATATTACTTGTATAATGTATATGCTCATAGAGTATATACATGAACTACCTGAGTACCTGATTGCCTAATACTTGTTGCAGGAGAACCGGTTGAAGCAAGTGCAAGAAATGCAATCGAATTGTGATAAAGGCCTCAAACACATGAGCTGTGAAGCTCCTCTGCTAGGACCTATTCCTGAGCTATGGTTAGTTCATCATGACATTTTGACCGAAAATTGGTTTGCCTTTCCTTGCTTTATCCATTCCACTCAATGCTTGAGCAAGTGTCTAACTGAAATATGTCAACAGGAAGCTGAAGAACCCAGATATTTCTGAGAGTGAGTGGGCGGTGCAAGCTGCCGCCGCATCAATCTACTCGACCTGCAACATGGCCATGAGAACGGAGAACGTGCCTTGCTTCTGACCTCACACTTGTAGTTGTAGTTTAGTTTCTTGCTTTTGCTGATTTTTACCTCAAAAGTTAGGCCTCTTTTATTACCTTCAGTCTTTGTGAATTGTGACCCCTTGTCCATACACTAGCGGCGAGTCATGTAACGAGGAAGAAACTTGATGTATGTTGTCACCGTCCTACGATTTCACGGGCCCGTGAAAGAACACATTCTTTTTATACACGAACATGGTAGTAGTAGTAGCGATGAGATCTCGGAACAGGTGCGAAGGGCACGATTGGTTGCCTGCATAGATTAGCAACGCATAGATTAGCAACCAGGCTTATATAGCATACTAGGTGGATGCCCGTGCGTTGCAACGGGAAGATAAAATATCACAATAACTCATGTACAAATATGGTATAATATTATAGAAAAAGGTTACAAATGTGTTATAATGTTTAGGAAAGAAAACAAAGCCACTGCCTGTGCATTCACTGGGACCTGAAAACATTAGGTGGACTAACCTCTCCACAGGACGAAAAGGCAATATAGTTGCAATTGCAAGCACACAAAAAAGTGGTCTGCACAAGAAAGTGTATATCATGGCAGATGTTCTTCGGACTTGAAAAATAATACACGAGAAAAAGAAGACATGAAAAATATGTAGTTCTACACGCATATTGTTGATGCACCATCGGTTTTGAACGAATCAACTTGTCTTACAATTTCTAATAATAGTCAAATATGTCGACAACCGTACATTAATTTAATCTTTTTTAGCGATACTGATAAGTCGTTGTTGTATGTTTGGAGGGATAGCATAGCGGCATGAATTCTCCTCGTAACTTAATAGATCAATTACAAAGTTCCTTCGAAGAATCTTTGTATCCTACACACAAAGACATAAGAGAACAATACGTCAAATTTATATTATGTAACTGAAATGTATGTTTGAACATGAACCAAACGTACTCCACTCACCCTATTAAATTCCATTCGTCTACCACTCCCCCACATGACCATAGCTTGTAGAACGAAGTAGCTTGTATTAACCCTACAGAATAATGTTTGGCCAACTATATTATATACAATGGTTATCATAGAAAAAATTTAAACTGTTGAGAACATGGTATTAAGAAAATACCCTTTTAAGTCCAATGGAAGACCAGACCGAATTGTATGTTCCCACTTAAAAATATCATGTGCCCATCCAGAACGTTTCTTATTGTAGGCAATCTTATATTTCTTAGAGGCCATGATAATGGCTTCTGCAAACCTCTTGTATGGCATGTGTTTACACCAATCTTCAGTGGGTGTAAAGTCCATAAAAGTTACGTGCTTTTTACCATGATCGATTATGAAAAGTGCGTAGCATCCGTTTAATTTCCATGGCATAAGAACCTACAAAATACCAGTCATTAGGATTGCAACGGAGTGCCTTTTATAAATACATTCGAAATGAACACATACTTACATATTTACAACCAGTGATATAATAGTTCAATGAAGGCCAACAGTCGAGTGTTTTGGCTAACTCTTCTGCTGTAGGATCCTGATGGTACTTTGCAAGTTTACCAAAACCAACCATTCTCTAGATAAATATATATACATGTCCACATTAGGATTATATGTATAGATACAATATATTACTACATTATTGATTGGAAACAAACTTACCCAGAAGCGCATGTCCATATAATGTTTTTTATCCTTTATCATTTCATCTTTCGACATATGTGACTCTTTAATTGCCAACAATCGAACAGCCATGTCAAAACATTTTAGAGTCATATCTAGATTTACCCTTAATACGTTTTGCAGGTCTTTGACAGATATTTCTATCTTAAAAGGGTTGAAACTTCGCACCCATGTCATCCTGTAATGCAACATGACAAAAGTATATATCAAAACTTTACGTAGTTGGTACATATAAAATAGATAAAACAATGAGCACTTACTCTAATGTCGTATCATCTTGGATTGTCATGATGTAATCACATAGAACATCTATTAAATCAGCTTTGGTCACTGGCATGTCCTTTGTGGAAAGGCCACTCAGTAAAAACTCATTAGTGCACTCATCGGTCGGGATTTTTATAGGAGTTCTTTTATCCCAATCATGAACAAACCACCTTTCTAAGTCTGCTTGAGTGATGGGGCCATCACCATCTTCCATCAATACTTCGTTTTCTTCAGATACACAAGGTAGTTTCCTCTTCTTAGGATTTGTGGGACTATCTAATATCTGAACATCAGAGGAGCATCCAACATCGACTTCTTTGTCATACTTGTATAACGGACACCCCTTTCTCTTGTTTATATCTGAGGATAGTAATATAGCAGCCAATTTTTTCCTAAAGTGTGACATGTCGTCCTGCAAATAAGAAACAATTTATTTAGCAATTATATGTATCAATTGGATTGACATAATAATAACAGAAGACAGCAAACATATATTCATGTTATAGCCACATGTAATGTCATAGTAGTAATAATATACCTGGGTAAAATTATCAGATAGTTCATCCCCTGTCCAGTACTCGATATAGTTTAGTAGAAAGAGGCCACACGAGGAGCTACATCAACCAGATGATAAAATGTCAAGATTAACAGCAATGAATATTAATAGCAACACATAAGAATATATGGTGTACCTATCTGTTTGCTTTGCATATTCCATTTCTATTTCTTTAAGTGGCCAAGAAGCAACTCGGAGGTCTGGCCACCTATGATCTTTTAACTCCTTACGTTGAGATACCATATCAATTTGTCTTTGGAGTCCTTTTATCTTTATTATTATTATAAAAACATAGAATTAGAAGATGAGAGTTTAAGTTAATAAGGGATTCGTAATTGTTGAGTTTGTATAAACTCACAGTGTCAATGAGGTCATTGCGACCGGATGATGTACCAAGTGAGTCGAGCACTTGTATCTCCATATTTCTTGCATTGATCACAGCAAGATACCAGTGCATTTCTCGGATATTTATTGGAATAAACACCTACAAGTCAATTATAAATATTGCATAATAATACATGTAAACACTAACCGTGTAGATTGCAATCTCGTATTTACCATGTCATGGTCTAGATAAAGTAAAACTCTTCTTTCAGCGCTAGATATTTGTGCCATGTCTTTACTTGGATATAACTCATCTGTTTTAGTTTCAGCATCACCGTCTCGCTTTAGAAAGTTGAACTGAAAAGCATTTTCTATATGTACACGACCTCCAGATCAACATTTTAGATGCTCTTGAGCTTTTATTAAATTTATGTAACAGTCTATCACCTGCAAGTATGTAAGTTATGGTTTAAAATACCAGGGTGAGTATCTTGGAAGTGTGGTGCTCCTAGCTAGTTGAATTATCATGAATTACCTCATCACCTAGATATGCGTCCGGTTGAAATAGGCATTCCATCCACTTCCTTTCCACAAAAGCATCATCAATAAGCACGACTTCTACCCTTGGTTCACAAGGGATTTCTTTAATCCAATCGATGAGTGCAAGATCACCCTGCGTGCAAATATAATCTACGAACGAAACAGTCATGAGATCAAACATGAATCACTTCCAATAAAAACAATACAAATTGATGCAGACGATAGTATGGAAGTTATCATACCTTTCGGAACTATTGTAGTAGTCACCGATTTTTTTGGCTTGTTATGAGACAAGGACATTAGTAGAGATTCATCTATAGACTTTGTATTATCTCTTTGGATGATTGTAAGTGCAACATTTTCCTCTTTAGATTCCATCCACAGGAGACAAAAACCTATAATCATTGTTACTATGTATTATTTGATACACGATTCAAATGTTTCTACTATAACCAGCTAAACAATTTTACATGCATTAGTGTGAGATCTCCACACTGATTTGCAGACTTTATCAAGTGCTCCTCAGTGTCCCAACATGCTGGTAGGCCGCCGTACTGGCATGTATCTGTTGGGAACCATTATATACCGTGGTCCAGATGCCCACACCACCAGGAGCTGCACAACTTTCTTGTGCCCGGGAGGGAGGGAGGTCCTGGACGTGAAACTTTTATCTAATCTGAAGCCCCCCCCATGCAAGATGCAACCAATTTCTTAACTGACATTCTGAAACCTGAGTGGTGGTCCAGCTTGTGTACTTTTGCTTTTGAAGTGGCAGGCGAGTACTATTTTTAAACAGTGGGCGATAAAACATGTGCGGTGCGGTTGCGGCTTTCTTCTGTGGCTAGGAGCTGCATTTCAGCCCCCCCACTTTGAATTTGAGTTGTTTATTACGGGCAGTACGCATTACCCTGGAGTGTGGACTTTGTTCATAAGATTATCCCGGGTCCTGAGAGATTCGTTCTATCTGATTTTCCTTGGAATGTTCGTGATCTTGGTATGCATAATAAAGACCATGACTGTCATTGATTGTGAATTCTGCCTCTTGATGAAAAAGACGTCAACGGACAGGAATATAGGCTCCCCTGTTCGATGGGCTTCATGCCCAGTTTCTTCTGCTGCTTCCGTTCTACTTGTCGAGGCATCACCTCCAAGATGAAGCTACCACCGTTCCATGTCGAGGCGCACACCTTGAGTATCAGGAACACCACGTGCATCCGGTAGGACAGGAATATAGGGACCGTCAGGGCCATTGTTGCCACTGTGAACAGCGCCTGGAGCAGGGAGCAGTAGGTACATGACCTGCCGGTTCCGGTCACCCAGCAGTCCGCTCAGCCTCCACCAGATGTTGTTTGCTTTCTGTGCTTTCTTTGAGAGCTCTCTGACAAACAGTTCATAAGATAAACAATGAGTTTTATGTTTTTGCATTGGAACATTTGGTTCTATGTTGATCCGCCCTGAGGCGGACGGGCCAGTGAGCGAGTGGTTTGGGTTGTTTGCACGGTACCAGTTGGAACTATGCTATCTTCTGGCAGCTCTCACGCACAAAGTCTGGTGATCTCGTCCTTGGATGGGGGCATGGCTGCTGCGGTGAACCCCGCAATGGAGAGCTGGGAGCTGCTGCTTCTGCATAATCTGCAATTTCAGTTTGGAAACCGCCAAGGTCATGGATAAGAGTCACTGGAGTAGTGGAGTGTGGAATATGGGTCACAAAGTTTTCACATTGTGCAATGAATATTTTTTGGATGGGGGCATGGCTGCTGCGGTGAACCCCGCGATGGAGAGCTGGGAGCTGCTGCTTCTGCATAATCTGCAATTTCAGTTTGGAAACCGCCAAGGTCATGGATAAGAGTCACTGGAGTAGTGGAGTGTGGAATATGGGTCACAAAGTTTTCACATTGTGCAATGAATATTTTTTATTTATAGAGAGCACACCTCAAATTGGCACATTAAAACAGATGAAGGTGTGGTTAACAATAGGTTCTTTAGTAACCTCTTTTATGTGCAAAGCACTAAGAATGCACTGACCGACATATCAAAATATGCCAACCAGATTGCGGTAGACAGGTGATGGACTATTCATCAAGGAAGCTGACCTCTATATGAAGAATCATCGTTGGTAGATAAGAATCAGCATACTGACATATAAGTTTTGAGACTCTTGATACTGTAACATAGCTGATGAAGACTCAAAATGAACTCCTCAGCAAAGAGAAACACATTTATTTGTAGGGAAGTATCAACACACCTCGTCTCAATATATTTGAATAACTCAAATTTTAAGAAAACATATATTGTTTGAACTTCTTGCACAACATGGAAGAGCAAAATTTGAGCTCACACAAGTTTGCTACTTAGAAAGTGCCTCTACAGAATGAGGGAGTGACTCAAGGGGCGTGAGTTTTACGAGTAAAGCAAAGTAGTCTTAGCCTCTTAGGTTTGAGATATTGTCTAATACTGAAAGGTATGGTAATATCTGTCACCCATAAATGCCATAAGCTAATTTTTTTTATCACAACCGGTCTCGAATCTAAAATCACAAACATAAGCCCCAATAATAGAGGTTTCTCAGTACACAGGAAAGTGAAACATTCATGAAGAAAATAACTACTCTATTGTGAAACCCTACACCTGAAGAAATTGCATTTCAAGCATTAAAAAACGGAGATACCAAATTACAAACAATAATAGAGAAACGTCCCTCTATGAGACAATAATGCAAGACATAAAGATATGGGCATCTAATTACTAATGCCTTGATCATGTCAAATTATGTGGAGTGTTTGATTCTGATGAAATGGTACCTTGTCTTACATTGCAGGCCTGTCCAGTTAGCTAATGCACGTAACGCACACGACATCAAACACACCATGTCCAGATAACTGCTTCATGTTTTGTGGCAAGCCAGCAATAGCTCGTTTTGCAGCCCGGATATATCAATTCTAATCAAGCATTATGTTTCCCCCAACTTGAATGCAAGGCAAAGCTCCTGCCACCTATACTCCAGGTCTGTCTGCTTAGACTTATCTTCTCCTTGTATGTGCTTTGGTGATTTCAGTATGCATCTTGCATGTTATCTGTGTGCAAAGAGTGCTGATAGCTTACATTGCCTATTAGATGTGTAGATTGAGTTAGTATAGATGGTGAGTTATATGGTATGTATGTTGCATTTGCACCACCTTAGGTTATCTAGGTTTGCCCATTGATCTCAAGTTGTTCAAAATGCTGTTCTATTAAAATCCTAGTGTAACTATTGTTATTGCCACATTGTACTCGATGTTAAGTTCTCTTGTATCCATGTGTTTATATCAGTCCTTGTTTTCCTCTATATGTTTATATCAGTGCATGCATAGTGCTGGAGCCCATGTATATCTTATGTCTTCAATTCCTTGGAATTTGGTATGGTACTATGATCATGACCATTAACAAGCTTAAAGGCTTTATTTATATCTTATTTATAGTGCATTGCGGTGAACCCCACGATGGAGAGCTGGGAGCTGGCAGCTCTCACTGATTTTCAGGTATGGCAGTTGTGCTAGTCTGCTAGTGAAAATGCAAATGCACATGTGCTAGCTTGCTTGTGAAAATGCAGATGCAAATGCAAATGGAAGTTGTGCTAGTTTGCTACAGCTGCAGATGTGCTAGTGAAAATGCAGTTGGCGATATCAGTGTTTTCAGAAGCCCAGTTTGGTATGGCTGCCAGATTTTCAGACAGCTGCCAGTTCTAGCACATCTGCAATTTCAGTTTGGTATGGCTGCTTCAGTCCAATTCAGTTGGCTTCAGTTATTTTTAGTTAGCTTCAGTTAGTCCTAGTCTAATCGTGTTAGCTTCAGTTCAGTTATCTTCAGTTTTTCCCTAGTCCTAGTTCAGTTAGCTGCAGTTAGTCCCTGGTCAGTAATTTCTGAAGTAGCAAGATTCTGAAAATGCAGTTCCTGTATGTTTCTGAAAACCGAGCAGACAGAACCGAGCAGTCCAATTCTGAAAATGCAGTTCATGTATTCCTCTTTCCTACATTTCAAACATACCCTGAGAGTAGGGTCCATGTTCTACATGGTAGCATTTCTTCTCTTTTTGAAGATAGATTACACGTTTAACACTTTCCTGAATACCTCATAACTTAATTCAGGTAAATTACTGCTATGTAGTAATTATTTGATTTTGTCTTTACTCTTCAAGGACCGAGCAACTGAAATCTTCAAGAAAATTATTCAGTTGCTAGCTTATAAACTGATAAAAATTGCAGAGGCGTTTCTCTTCAACTCTCGGAATGACCAATCAAGCTGTTAACGCAGCGAAGGAGGCAGTTCAGCGCTCAGAGGACCTTGATATAAGGTTTGGAATTTCAGACTCTACATGCTAGCAACTGACCATTTCTGTTTGAAAAGGAGAAGATTGTTTCCCCAGATTTCAAACAGAAGTCAAGAAAACAGTTTGGATTCAGATTGTGAGCAATTCAATTGGGATGACTTTGAAGTTCTAGAGATAAAGAGTGCACTTAATGAAGTCCTTGATTTAAATCAAACAGAAAAAATAGATCAGGCCAAGAGATTTTTTTTGCTCGCACGAACGCGCACATGTTCTACAAGATGCTCACGACATCCGATACCAGCACACACATCTTTAGAAATATAGTGTTCACATACAGTGTTGGCCGAGTTCACAGACATTATACCAACAGAAATAAATTCACAGTACAGCTACGGCGTAAGGACCTCCTTATAGACAATATTCTTTGTGTATGTTACGCCATTTATTGTTGACTTCTTTTCCACCCCCTTATTCATTTTATCATCAGTGACTGGAATTACAAGTACCTTCACATTCAATCGAGTTGTGGCCCTTGAGAGAGCAACATATAGCTGGCCATGAGAGAATACTGGTTCAGGCAAGTACACAGCAACATTAGGAATCGTCTGTCCCTGGGACTTGTTAACAGTCATGGCGAAACTTAGTCTTACCGGAAACTGCTTCCTTTTAAAATGGAAAGGGAACATCTCGTCATCAGAAGGGCACAGGGGTATACGAGGCAAGAAAACCCGCATTCCAGCATGCTGACCAAGGACAATTTCAGCATCGATACTATTTTTTTGGAAACCACGTACCACCAGCCGTGTACCGTTGCAAAGACCGTTAGCAGGGTCTATATTCCTAAGCAACATGACTGGGCACCCAATTTTGAGCTTCAGAATGTGCGGGGGTAGTCCATTAGGAGTCAGCGTGTTTAGGAATTCCGATGGATAATAGTTATTAGGATCGTCCACCGCGGTGTCAAAGCTATGGTACATCATCTGCTCCCGTTGAAAACGATCGATCATCCTCATATTTATCATATCAACCCAGTCGTTCCGAGTAGTCAATATTGCTCTTGAAGTGATGTAGCTTGTATTAGACATGTTTTCGTTTAGACTGGGGTAAATGTCATCTATCAATCTGTCAAGGTCGCGGTCATCACCGGTATATGGCACACATACCTCATCTGGAAGACGAACATCACCATCGTTGTTCACTTCCTCAGTTCCACCACCGACACGCAACAAATATTCTGCAAACCATGGGTCGCTCTTTGCTCTCATGTTGCGAACAAGCTTTAGGTGGCTCATTGATTCCCATAGGTAAGAACTCCGTAGAGAGGCAGCAACTATCTGAGCCCTTGACCCTTTACGTACAACAGGGAGTACTTGTCTGAAATCTCCACCAAACACAATAGTCTTCCCACCAAAGGGCAGATCAGGGCGTCCCATGATATCACGCATGCTGTTGTCCAACGCTTCAATTGATTGTCTCTTAGCCATTGATGCCTCGTCCCAAATAATGAGCGACGCTTTCTGTAGCAACTTTGATGTCCCACTTTGTTTCGTGAAGGTACATATAGCACCATCATCAATAGTAAGTGGTATCTTGAAGCGTGAATGGGCAGTTCTCCCACCAGGCATTATGGAAGCCGCAACCCCAGATGTAGCTGTTGCAACTGCAATCTTGTCCTGACTACGTAGCACCGCAAGCAATGCCTTATACAGATAAGTCTTTCCAGTACCACCAGGCCCATCCACAAAGAACACACCGCCATTACTGGTGTCAACAACAGATAAGATCTTTTCATAGGCAGACTTCTGCTCCTCATTTAGGGTTTCTTGCAAAGCAACATCTTCTGCCGTCGCCTCGATAATTTCCTCCTCGTAAATCTCTCTATCAATACCTTGTGAATCGTCATATCTATCGATGATAGCAGGTAGAGGGAATGTCTTTATGTCTTTACCCATTGACTGCAACATGTTTCTAATGTCAATCAAGACCATCTGCTGCAAATGGCGTTTACTCTGAGTAATACGATGATAATCCTCGGACATTGTGTCAAGGTGTCTCTGCCACAATTCGGCCACATCATTCGGCTCGCAGAAAACCAGTATCGTTGCAAACAACCTCCGTAGCGCGGATGGCATTTGGTAAAGAGCAGCTTCATTGAGACACTCATCTATTGTGTTGTCTGCTTCAAGTAATCCCCTTCTTTGTGCTGCCTCACGAAACGATGGTAGTGTGTCACCGTCTACTGTCCTTAGATCCACATAGGAGGTAGCACCAGTAACATGATTTAGGAGGAGCCGAAGATAGAAGCGCTCCCCCTCAGATGGTAGAGCAGAGACGATTCTACCGACTTGTCCACCCGTATTCCGTTTCCTCCTTTGCCACACTTTGCCCTGCTGCCAAGTGTACCACTCAGGGAAGTCACGATACAGGATGCCCCGAGCCTCCTCGTACAGCTTATTCGCCTCAAAATATGCTGTAATCATTGACCTATCAGCACCTGGACGGTTGACGACTCGCTCGACCATTTGTCGCTCGTGAAACGTCACCATGTGCATGTTTGGAAGATGGAGTTGCAGCTGCATCACAGATGGAGAGTTCTGACTAAGCTCAAATCCATATATCCTCCATAAGGCTTCCGGAGGAGTCACCCACCTTGCATCTCTATACTGCTGGATCTCATCTACATCACCATTTTCCTTACTCGCATCTCTCATAACAACAGACGCACGATCATGGCCTTTGTATATGTACTTGAACAGGTACTTAACAGCCTTGATGCTCCCACACGCCTCAACATTGATGTGACAGTTGAAGAGCCGAAGCAGGTAAGGGTTGTAAGGGACAACCCATCTATTGTCCAATTCACATCCTCGAACCTTTTCCTTACGCCCATCATCACGACGTCTGTAATTAGGATATGAATCCTTCCCTTGCATGGTTGCCTCATGGAAATGCCGGGGGTATTGATGCTTGCACGATGCACGACCCTTAGTGCATGGGCAGTTAGGGTTTAGCGACCCGCACGGGCCATGCATCATATGCTTGATAACCATCTTTCGCAGTTCAGGGTACTTGTTGGACGGGATCTCAGCTGAGATCAAAAGGTCATACTGTTCAGGGCACGTGAGCTTGTACTTCCTTTGCATGATGAGTAGAAAATGGGCATGTGGCAAACCTCGTTTCTGAAATTCCACGACATAGACGTAGGCTCGGACTTTACCGAGTATATCCTGTTTAGTCAACCTATGCTTTAGCTCCTGTAGTTTCGCATGAAAGACACACACTACAAGATCAGGACGATCCTGCGGTGTCTGTCCAGGTAAAAGCTCGCTCTTTATCTCATCCCAGTTAGGGTTACATGTCATGGTAAGAAAGATGTCTGGTTTACCAAACTTCCGCACCAGAGCCATAACATCCATATATCGACGTCTCATGTCACGAGGACCGCCAATAAACGACGGTGACAACACAGTTCGCTTTCCAACCTTCTCTCCTCTAACATCTCCATCTAACATGCTATCCACCAAGCCCTGATATAGGTCTGCCCTTAACCGATCCTGGTTCTTACGTATGAAATCTAAACGGGAGCTCTCAATCTTAATGTATGTGTCGACCGCGAACTGCTGGAAAAGTCGTTTACCATGAAGTATCGGATTGAATACCCCTGGACGTATCTGAAATTTGTAGCAGTAGTAATCACGCACGGACACACATAGATGGGTAGGAGGTTCTGCATACGCAAGAATCGATTATTTAGTGATGCCGAAAACATATTTAATAATGTGAACAACTTAGAAATTACAAAAAACAACTAACCCGCATCTTCATCATTTCCATTACTTGCCCTATGCGTCGCCCGGTATGCATCCACTTCGCCCATGGATACACCAACCTTTGGGATATTTGCATGCCATCCAAGCTCACCTCTAGGGAAGAACAGTGGATATGATAGCGCATCGTAGCATCCATGGTATGAGCGGATGCCGTGGCTTGACCTATCCTTCCCATGTAGCATAACACTCTTGCTGAACTGGCCTCGCCGTTCGCTCCCCTCGATCCAGACAGCGGCCACCTCCGAAGTGAGAGGTGTGTTATATGTCTTCTGGTTCAACGTCTGGTCAAGGTTCAATGCGATGTGATAGTCAGCAAGGTTCTCAACATGACCCATGCTCCTAAGGTGCTCAGAGTACGGATTTCCACGAAGTATGCCAACTATCTGTTTAATAACCTCTTGGTCTTTCTGAATCTGATCTTCACGACACTTACGGTATCGATGCTCGAGACTGGGATCATCATCGTAAAAGTAAAGCTCCAGATGTTTGTGCTCTGCCCCACATTCACTACCGAATGACTTGATATTATGGTACATCATGCCTTGTGCACGGAATGTGTATATACCAGAATCTCTCATATTAGTTGTCATACTGTCGAGGCAACAGTACAGGGAAGTGAAACAAAAATGGCCATTAAAAAACCTGATGTTATCACGAAAGTGCCTAGCATCAGAGTCTGCACTATCCCACAACCTCATGAGCTGGGGAGGGGTCTCTAGTGGGGCTAGCTCAACCTTGCCACCTCGACAGCAAAACCCAGGCGGCTCATACTCAAACTTCTTCGCAGTGCAATAACCACAGTCGGGAACGTGCTTCAGCATATGTGTTTCTTCAGGGATGTTACTGTAGACCTTGTCGTACGGGTCAGGCACATCAGTGACAACAGATTGATCTTGAGTACCATCTATCTCGAAGTCATCGTTAGTGTCCTCATCTGATATTTGTTTTGGAAAAGAACGATTAAGACATTGGAATTTTAGATACGCATTGTTATAGGAATAGAAATTGACATAAGTACAATTACCAGCGAATAGATATCCCTCGTTCTCATCATTATCCTCTCCGAATATGACACCCTCATCATCGTCATCAACTGGATCGTGAAAATACAATCCAAGTAAAAGACATGGCATTCAGGGTTGAGAAAATATATAACCTCAATAAAGATTTTTGACAATTACCATTGGAAATGAACCTTGGGATCGACTGGCTTTGCTCCAACACACTTCTTTGTTCGACCATGTGTGCACTCCCATTTGTTGCCACGATCGCACTTTGGCGTGTATTCCTATATTGTACTGATGGAAACACACGTTTAGTCGGACTATATTTTATCGTCGCCGTGCAAGATCCATTTACAATTGGTTAGTATAATTACCAGTGTTGTTGATCTCTATAGTTGAACCGGGTTGTGTCGAATCATCCATTTGTCCGACGTCACTAATAGTATCCTCAGTCAAAGTAGCCACGTTACGTGCAATGTTTGCTTCAAATTTCTTGTTTTGACGGGCTAAGATAGCTTGTCTTTCACCAGGCCGAACATGATGTTTACGTTTGAGTGGCTCAGTAGACATATCGGGTGAACCGACATCCTCAGTTTGTGTTGAAGCTGGCATGAAAGGTGTACTGGTGTATTCAGGGATAACCCAGTCGCATGCGTTATCAGAGGATGAATCAGGTTCCAATACATCTGCTGTAGAGTGTAGAACCTCAGAGGTATATGTTGGGACCTCCATGGCGATGGACCCCTGATTCAAAGTGCTAGCTTGTAGTGCTCTACGTTTTCTTATGTACTCTAACTTTCCCTCTTTCCGCCTTGGTGTCTGATTGTACAACCTAAGCTGTTCATTTTGGTCACCTATAAAATATGAACACAATTACTTTCCAATTGTAGGTTTATGCGTAGATTTATTAATTAAAATTGGACAGTTGTCATCACCTCCTGACACATTGGGTATCACATTGTGTCCCTTGTTTCGTTGACGTGCTTCACGACGCTTCCTATTCTTCTCGTTCTTTTGTTCAACGGACATCGCTGCATATCTTTCCCTATCCCTTTTTCGCTTACGCTCCTTAGCATCGAGCATTGGTCCGAGCAATTCATTTTGATCACCTATAATGTAAGTTTGTGTATTAGTGTTCCCTACTTACTACGTTTCGACGATGTATGGTCAGTTTGTGTATTGACCTTTACCTCTAATGATATTGCTAGAGATGTCTGTGAATGGTTTGCGATCGGCATTATGTCCCATCTGATCTATAACAACAACAGTACCCGAGAAAACATGAGCATAAAAATAATATGCTGCAAGAACTAAGGGTGAAATGATATGACTGCAATAAACCAAGCGGATAGAAGATCAAAAAAGATGCCCTTGGTAATAGAGGTTATAGAAACAAGCATCATAACCGAGAGTAAAGAGATAAGACCTAGAGAGAGGTGATAAGAGAACGATGTTGGTGTCTGTATAAGATAGTGTATTATATTCCAAGTTTGAACTGCATAGATGGATATGGGTGACGCGCTAAGCAATTGTTTGCATAACTCTGGTGATGTGTCATATCTTCCTGGAGCATGCCTAGCTCCTATAGATGGGCTTCGGTATACCGAATGTACATTAAAATTGTTCCGGATTTGATCTGTACATTTGACGTTATTTCACGAGCGAAGTTACGATTTGAATGTCAAAAATGACACAACATTAAACCAATATAATGTTGTAAATGGAAAACGTACGGGCTAAACCATTTGATCGTCCACTTATTCATTGAGATATGTCCCAGTAGAACAAAATGTTTTACAAATATTGACACATGTAAGTTGCATCAATAACAGTACATGTATTCCATCATAAAATTCAGATTTGCAAAAGTTACAGACTCTATCTACGCCTTTGGTCGTCAAGATATCTAACGGCAAACTGACGATCGTTCCGCGCCACCAAAGCCTTTTGAATTGCTGCAATGAGTGCAACATTTAATCACATGTATACTCAGTTCACAATATAATTAAAACAAGTACATAATTGTGATGTAGGTAACCTTAGAAAATACTTACGTTCAAAATAATGGGTGTTGTGATGGAACGGTTTGAAGTGTATTGTTGTATGGTCAGTTGATTCGAGACACTCTAGAATAGCATATTTAATATATTGAATATAAGAATCATTATAAAAGAAAAAATAGTGAATAATGTGTTAGCAAGGCGTAAACATATGTTGTACCTTGTTTTCTGAACCGCCGAAACATGGTCCCAATTATGATGCTATAATTCTCATTAGCCAACGCCCAACGGAGTGCATTTTTGTTTAGTAAATTGCCCCAAACTTTAATGGTATGTAAAGACCACCTTGTGCCATTGATTTTGCGAAGAATTTATTAGTACTAATAGATTTAACATCATATTGGTAATATAGTAATGGAATATACCTAGCATCCATTATAACAATCTTCCTGAATGTACCCCACATTGTGCGATGGATTGTATCCAAGTGGACGACAATAGCCATAACGTCTACAAAAAGCACATTTAAATATGGATTAATACTCAATTTTGTGTAAAGGAATTTTTAATAGGGTTAGTAGATCGATATATTCTTACCAACTAAAGTCCTGTTTGGCAGCTCGGCAATATCATCAAGGTTCAAGAATATATGTTTTGGAAATGGCGGCATTTGAACTGGGACAGTGTATGGCTCTACGACAGTTTGGTGGGTGAAATACAACTCCATGGTACCATTTAGATGTCGAAAATTAAATGCACCCGGATTAAGACCAAACCATACGTTGTGCATCTTGTAGACATGCTTTTCATGGAGCAAACTGTTGAAGTATTTGACTATCTCATACCGCGTCGCAATGGCCTCGATCTTGGCTCCCTAATTTGATTTCAGCACAAAATAGATTGTGGTACGAACATTATATATAGTTATGTAAATGAAACCTAAAAAGGGGTTGTCTTACATTGATGTCAGACAAAATGTAATGTTGCCTGTCACGATAACGTGGTTCAATCGGGAATTTAACTTCAACTCGAGCGACAATACTATACTTCCGTTGTACCCCATAAAAATCTTCATCGCTATAGTCGTCGAACAACCTGAAGCTATATTAAACATGCGACTAAATAACATTCATAAATTTGATAGCGAAAGCTTGTGTTAACTATTGTTTATAATATAACTTACACAGGCATCCTGGTTTTCTTGTCCAATGCAACTCTTTCACGGTTCAATACGACTGGCTCCATCAAAACCTATTATCATTGGAAAATATTTTAAACTAAATTGTAAAATAGTCCAATGCATTTATATGGCACGACATAGGAGCAGTGTGGGTCGGTTGGTTGAGCACTTATTTAGGACTGTAGGTCTGACTCATAAACGTGTGGGCTGGTTGGTTGAGCACTTAGTTTGGACTGTAGGTGTGACTGTGATTAAGGCTTGCAGTTCACGAGTCTGCAGCTCATGCAGAGGTGGATGGCATGCTCAAGTACGGCGTCTACAGCTCATACTAAATACCTTTGATGACACAATGCCTAAAACCTTACTGGCAGTTGAAAAGAACAGACCTAATATAGTGGTGAGTTTTCTTGATGAGGATGAAATTATTCAGGAGTGCAAAGCATTGCACTCAATACTCATAAACTTGTAATTTTCTTATTTGTTGTGAGCCACCAAGTATCTGTTTGTTTGACTTATTATAAGAGCACAAATGGGATACGCTAGTTACAACCTATATTTTGTTGGACTTATTAAATGTCGCAAGACTACTTTCTAATTGCAGACAAATTCCATATTGGGTATGCGCCTCTCACGTTGGTATCAATTTCAACTTGCTCTGTAGATTACATTAGACACAATGTTTTTGTTGCTCATTTCTCAAATCTGTCTCGTTGTCCGATACTAATCTAATTATATTTAGTTTGGTCCTGACTCGGTGGCACGCACGTAGAACAAGCTCTTTCCCTCCCACAAGGTCCATCAGGCGAGTAATCTACTACTACTCTATAAGGCTGTAAAGAGGGCGTCCACAGTTTCGCCATGCCCCCGCTCGGCGTCCATCCTCGCGTTGCCCGCCCCACCCGCCCCTGCTGCGCACGGCCTGAGACAACGCCCGTGATCCCTGCCCCGGTGCCCCCGCGTGATGCCCACCCGTGATCCCTGCCGTGCCCCCGCTCACCGTCCTCGACGCCGTCTCCCCTCCCCCTAGACCGTGCTATCATTCCCACGCACAAGCAGTGGCCACATGTTGTCAGGAAAGATAGCAGAGATAAAGCTAGGAGAAGTTAATATTTTCAGATTTACATTGGTTCTTGTACTACGAGAGGAGCTGAACACAGCTTTTAGGGAGAAGTTTTGAGAGAACATGTTTGGTAGGAGGAGCTGAAAACAGCCTTTGCTGACTTAAGCTTAAGTGTTTCAAATTCTCTCCCCTCTGGCTTAAGAAACGCAGCACATTTGTGGCACTGTCACCAGAAAAATTGGGCTTACATAATGGTATCGAAAGAAATAAATCATCGCTAATGTTAACCACAAGTGATGTAATGTGCATTGTATTTATTGTAAAACAGGAACTGAGGCAATGTTTGCTGACCTTGGTCTATTCAGTGTGAGAGCTATACAGGTAATGAAACACTGCTATTTCCCGGCTTTACATTTTTCTGAATGCATGCACACACTAACTACTAACCACATTGATTATCACAAGATGTGATTGTGGAGAAACACCTTGGCAGTGTGTTGAGAACATGGTCCTAAACTGTGTAAAACTATTTTCATGTTGTAAAGAAATAGTCTGAATGTTGAACCTCAAAATTACTTTATGTGTCGATTCAGTTAGATATTCGTGGTAAGGTGTTATTATACTACAGATTGGCTTTTTCAGTAGTTCTTTTTCCTTCGTATCTACCCAGTAATTGTTGCAAATACATTCTACAAATCAATTCCAGGTAAGGGCATATAAGAATGTTGAACTTCAAAATTTCGGGCAAGGCGGAGGTGACAGGAGTTGGGTAGGGGAGAGGGAACGCCGGTGGGGCAGAGGAAAAAGGACTGTATCTGTTTTTCATGATGTTTTCTTGTCCAGGTCATCTTGTTTTGGTTGGATTTTTGTAGTATGACTGTATCTGTTTTTCATGATGTTTCTTTAGTATATTGGAAACTACCACGTTATGAAGAGAAATCCACTATGTGGATTCATGAATTCCTTTTCTGATGCTAGCAGCCAGCATTGGTCTCATTGTGACATACGTTGTGTTTTATTCTATCCATGATTTACTGATAGTCATGTTGTCTGCTTGACTTTACTGCAGTTGGTCTTAAATCGAGTTCTCATGCTTGGTTCACAAGCTCAAACAGTTATTGGGAAGCCAACACTACCTGATGCTGCTGTTCATGCTGTTGTAGAAGAACATGTAAGATGAACAGTTGGAAACTAAATTATTGAACTATTTTGTTTTTGTTACCACAGCATTTTGCACTGACGAAATTTATGAAATGATTACTAAACTCAATTTAATAGAAACAAGTCAGTGAGTGTATTTGCTCGATTTGCGGAATTATAGTTTGCAATATATGTGTCAGACACTTTCTGTGTAACTGTGCAGATTGCAGATTTATTGGAGTGTATTTATTTTAGCAATTCAGTTGGTATGCATGCTCATTTAATTACTGAGTAGTGACTATGTTAACCTACAGAGTACCGATTTATATGCATTTGATGCGTTCCTGCTAGCTCATCAGGTACTTACAACACTTTAGCAAAGATTTGGGTGGGTAGCGCAAAGGATATGGAGGCATTGCTGGTCGATTACCAATACTGTGTTTCCCAAGTCAACTTGAAGGAGTAAGAGACCAAGGTCTGCAGTGAGTCCTTGTATTGTAGTATGAAGCCAGGGACATGAATGAACTTCAGTCGAAGCGGAACCAAGCGATGCGGGAGTTGGGTGAGCTTCTGCAAGATAGAAGAAGCCTAGCTGCTTGCAACGGGAGTATGCTGGGATGGTGCATTTCCTGATCTGTTGGCTTGCAAATCTGGTAACCCCACTGTGCAAAATTGATAATGAGTGTTTTCTATTTGAGCAGTAAATGGTGTTTGTTCTTGTATTTAATGGCAGATCCAAACAAGAAGGAAGAGAAGCATGTGAGAAAGAGAATTGTGAACGGATGCAACTCACCGTACACAAATCATACTATTAGCTAAGCCTTACTACTATCATTAGATAAATAGCATCAACCTCTACATACAGGAAGTATGCATATAAACTTTACACTACCCCAATAAATACCCAACATACACACAAGTTAGGAATATTATACAGATAGAAAAGCCAAAGTGACCAATAATTAGGAACACAGGGAGTAGATAATAACGTAAATAACAAACATCACCTCCCATGGTGCAGGATAGATACAGTGGTTTTACATGTTATAGTAGTAAGAAAAATCATTGTAAGAAAAAATGGAATCCAAAATAAAATTAACAATAGCATAATATTGTGTGAACTGCGAGCACTTTAATGCTTAAAAAAATTATAAATTAGTGAATAGTGAACAAATCAATATATTACGTATTCCAATTAATGAAAGCACTAAAAACTCAAGCAGTAAAATTAAACAAAAAACAACCACCAGACAGCTTGATACCTTCACCGTAAGGGACACGCGAGTGGTGATGTGGAGAACCTTAGTACGGATTCTGTCAGGTCCCTAAACCCTCAAATGCTTGTCCTTGGTTCCCTTTACCAATTCCGCACAACCTGAAATGTACCAGAAATCCCACAAACTTGTCAATTCAATGATGCATTGAAAATAACTCTGCAACGACAGTCAAATACTATGGTGTAGCTTGCATCATAGCCAATGAACAAATGCAGAATAATCAGACCAATAGTTTTAGTTATTGAAACTGTATCTATCATTTATCAAGCTTCTGGTTTGTGTTGCTTTCAGAATCAGAACCCAACAACTTGGATTTTCACTTTCCAGTTGGTTATAGCTCTTCTACTTTCTTTACTCGATTGTATGCAGAACACGCTAGGTTGCAACAGAATGCATGGTTTGTTTGTTAGTCTAGATTAGGCACTTAGCCTGGAATTTTGCAGATCAAACAAACAATAGTCATACAGGTCACGAAGTTAAAGGTGACTTCCCCATTGCAGAATATCAAGAGCAGCAATATAGAACTGGCGACCACAGAGATTGCAAAGAAGCTCGGAAATAGGTGGCAAAAGGTGACAGATACCAGAATATGATGAAACAAATAGAAGTGAATCGGAATCAAGACTATAGCTTAACCATAAAAACTACATTCGACCACGGTAATAGCACACAGATTAATGAAACAGTCCAAATCATTGGAATAAATCTACGCGTTTGATTTTGTTGCAAAATATTGTAAAATGAAATAAAGGGAAAATAGACAAAATAGCAGGTAAAAAATATTATAATTGATTGGAAGTATCTATATAGAATGAGAGCTTGATAAGTTGATCTACCAGCTCCATTAATCAATCGAATAAATGTAAACTGAAATGTCGCTGCTTATAAGAACAGAAAAGAGAACCTAATGTACATAACGGACTACTCTAGCTCGAACATACTATTTAGAGTGCATTGTCTTCGACACAGTAACTTCCTGGTGATCATGCATGTTTGCTTAGAGAAAAAAAACAGACTTGGAGAGCATCTGTTATAACCATATGTGGAGCAGAACCAGGTCGGCAAGCAACGATATGCACAAGAGTATGCAGCCTACCGTGGTGCAGCTGCTCAACAGTGATTACTAAGCAATACTCAACAAGTTACATGTTAGAGTGATCCAAAGTAGGCTACAGAACACTGAAAGAAAGTTTTCGTTTGCTGCAAAAAGAATGTAGGTAGTGACTAACAAATCATGCAAATTTCATCTAGAAACCATGGTGTGGTGAGACCCCACACAGATGTCGCGCTCTCTGTGCATGGCTGTTGCAAATGATCATCTTTACTTATGAAACCGAGCAGTGCATGAAAAATAAAAAAAGATAAATACACCATTTATACAGGTGGCCACGCAACCAGACAGAGGTCTGAACGTTTGTGGTGCTTCAGTCTAGAACCACCTCGACGGCTTTCAGCGGGAGGGAGCAGAGAAGGTTTATAAAATCAGACCCTAGCCAACCTAAAAATCTGAGTTTGACACTCCTAATGAGTCATTGGCTACATTAAGGAGCAACTGACAAGTAATTAAGCAGTACTGTATTGTTCTGAATGTGCCAGAGTGCTTGGGTTTTGGTTAATTGGATGAGCAAATATATGTTTTTCATTGGGAACTGGATCTTGTCGTTTTAGAATAGCAGAGCATCCTACGTGAGTTTCCTGATTATATACAAATTACAGAGGCAGGGAGGAGGCGAAAAGCACAATTATTTAAACTGCTGTATCTGCACATTTAGGATGTGGATTTATAGTTAGATGTTCGATCCTTATTGACCTACCGCAGATGAGTACATATACCTATTTGTGACTTCAGGACCTGAACTACCTATAAACATGCAGAAATTGTACTAATTCATGAATACGGAAACTGTTGCTTTTCAGGGTATTGATTACCTGAAGTATGACAACTGCTACAATTTGCGAATAAAGCATCAGAAAAGGCAAGGAAACTCATTTGTAGGTTTGTTTTGTGGGGTGAAAGTAAAGATGGATGGTGGAAAAGACAAAATTGGAGGCATTGTAGAACTGAGCTCACAGGGGTGACTATGCTGAAATCAGTAAAGTTCCTATGACATTCACTACCTAATGGCATTTGTAAAATGTGTTTTCCCGTGTCTACATAATCCGAGAATGCAATCCACATGAGACTTAATTCCTCAGGATCAAGCACAACAATACACAGTCGACAATTAAAATCAAAACCCCGTAGCGAACTGAGTGTAAACAAACATAATAATTCCAGACTTCATTGGAGAGTGGATCATACCTTCGTCAAGCCCTGCGCGGTTGAGCAATAGCAGATATCTTTCCTATCCGGTGGCGCGGCAAGCTCCTTCTCCTTTGTGCGTCTCCTTTGCACTGAGCTCACAGGGGATTGATCAGGGGAACAAAGGTCTTCAGAGCCACGATTTGACGGTGGATTGACGATGGCGGTGTTTTGCGGATAGGTCGAGGCCGGGACGCGCGGGGTTTTGAGCTTGGGGCGAAGCGCGGGCGGGCGTGCGGGTGTTGGTGGCGGTTGCTGAGAGGTGGCGGCATGCTGTGGGGTGTGCGGGCGGGATTCGCGGCTGGCGCTGGTACGTGCGGGCGCTTCGGCTGCGGATGGCTGCGGGCGGGATTCGCGGCTGGCGCTGGTACGTGCGGGCGCTTCGGCTGCGGATGGCTGCGGGATGGGCGGTTTCAGAGTGCCGCGCGCGCGTGATTCACGGAGGGGGAGGAGTACGGCAGAGGATTGATTGTCGCGGGCATGCATCGCAGCTGGAGAAGCTGCCGCCGGCGAGCAGGAGATGCCGCGGGCGTGGAGGAGATGCCGCGGGCTGTGGAGTTCGGCGGGGAAGCGCCGGCGGGTCGTACGGCTGGTCGTTAGGGCGCGGGCGCGCGACTGTTGCGGGCGCGGCGGCTGAGGGATCGTGGGCGCGCGGGCGCGGCAGCCGCCGCGCCGTTGCGGGTGCGGCGGGTGAGGGCGCGTTGAACGACGGTTGTTGCGGGCGAGCGGCTGTTGGGGGCGCGTGGGCGTGCGCTGGTACGAGCGGGGGCAGTCTACACTGCCCCCTTAATGGTTAGTAGAGATAAATGCGATGAACACACAACACAGCCAAGTTGGTATTGTTTTTTCTCGTGTTTGGTTCGTTGTATACGTAGCTGCTGAGCTTGTCTGTCATCACGTAAGAAAAGGTCTTGGACTAGACTTCAAAAATGCGTCCAAAATCTGTGTATCCGTGGAGCAAGACAGGCTGTCCGGATACTTTAAGGATGTGTTTGGTTGCTTGGCCCAACCTGAGCCAGGCTCAGTGAGAGGACCAGACTCAAGGGAGCCCGCATGTACAGAGACGACCCAAAATGTTTGGTTGTTTGATCAAAATGAGCCAGGCCTATATGACACATTGTTTGGTTCTTATTTTTTTTAGCTTGGCCCAATTGGGTTGCCGCCAGTTTTGATGTGTAAAATGCTGTTCCCGCCAAATTTCAAAATTGAACTAATTGCAATTATCTAAATATGAACTAATTACAACAGATTTGAACTAAAAATATGATTACAGCATATTCCACATGCTTTTCAGATTATAGCTCAAAAATATTTAGCAGATTATTTTTAGCTCAAAAATATTCAACATGTTAGCTCAAAATCTCGCTGTGATTCTTGCAATCAGACTAAAGCGTTGAAATACAATAGATGTGATTACAACAGATTTGAACTAAAAGTATGATTTTGACCCATAAACTGAACTAATTGCAATCATCTAAATATCATTTGCAATAATCTGAATTAAACAGATCCATACAATCGAACAGTAACAGAAGACTCATTGCCATTGTTTCCTTTGACAGAAACCTTGACCACTGTAGGTAATAACAGATAAACATCATGAATGACAAACTGAAAGAAATTATTGCTGCACACATGAATCAACGGACCATTGTTCATCTGAATCATCCCTATGGGTGAATTAGGTGCAAATACAGATGCAGATACAGATACAGTGGGAAAGAAAAAAAGAGGATCTTTAAATCTATCTTCGCAAAGACTGCTACATCGACGAGTAAAACTGCAGTTTCTATGCTATTGATGCAGAAACAGAATTGTATGAACTATAACCAGCAAACAGAATTGTATGCAGAAACAGAATTGTATGAACTATAAACAGAATTGTATGCAGAAACAGAAACTGCTACAGCAGAAGGAAGTCATGAGAGTAAAATCACTTGATCATGAGAGTAAAATCATTTGAGAAGAAAAGAGAAGTAACAACTTACCATAACCAGAATTGTATGAACTATAGTTTGCCTTAGAAATTATTATCAATTAAAATCACTTGATCAACTCATGAGAGTAATACAATAAATTGCCTCAGTTTTTATGAATAAACACCTCATTTGACCAGACATGGGAGAACATAGGGCAGGTGGAGAAATCAGATTAAAGGATAGAGTATGTTTGGTTGCCTGACCCAAAATAAAACATAGATAGGAAGAAAACCAAGAGCAAGGAAAACAAAGCAGTAAGTCAACCTCCCATAAATGGTCATCAGTCAAATATATTTCATCACAGGCAAAATTCACAAAATGAGCAAGGAAAACAAAGCAACAAGTCATACTCCCTTGATTGATCATCATTATAAAACATATCATCATAGGCAAGTAAAGGCAACAGTTAAATATAAAATCATCACAGACCGGTAGAAAAGTCTCATAATTATTAATTATCATCCACAGTTCCAGATTCAGTGTTATAGGCATAGAGCAAAGTATTAGGCATATATCAAAGTATTACGCATAGAGCAAGGTATTAGGCATCATAGGCATAAGACTGGTCTGCTCAAATCTTTGCAAGGTGCTGCCTTAGCCAAAGCACACGGTGTTTAGGCTCCATCTTCACAAAGCCATCACCTTGCCTTTTGTTGTCCAATAGGTAGGTAAGGCAAGTCATCAACTCCTCATCAGTGAAACCTGGAATGCTCATGCAAATTTGATACAGATCAGGGTGGACATCTGTGGTCTGGACTACAATAGGTGCTTGGACAGCTTCAACCAATTTGTTCACAGCTCCAGTAAGTCCTGCCATAATCCTCAGCTCTTCATCACTGAGTCTCCTTTTCTTTCCATATGATCCATAGGAACTACCAGCACCAGCACCACTATGAGAAGGGCTGGCACCAGCAGAACCAGAAGCAGTAGTACCAACAAGACATGGTTCTTGAGATGCACCAGCACCTTCAGTGACATCCGAGATGGTGCCAAAGGGCTCATTGGAGGCCATGGCATACCTGCCAGTAGCCTGCCCAACTCCAAATATAATTTGCATGTGCACATAGTTTTCAATTGGCACATTGAGGAATTCAGCATCCTTTGGGTTGTCTTTTGTATGGCCCAGCAGATGTTCATCATCAAGGATGATTGTGAATGTATTCTCATCCCAATGAGCACCGCTTAGGTCCTTGAGCCTACAAACCCTGATCCATTTTTTACGCCACTTCCTCAAATGATTATAGACCTGGGTTCCTGTGACTTCTTGGCCACTGAATTCAGTCAGTGCCTTGGCAATAGAGTTGACATGGACCTCTTTGAACCCTTTATCCGTTTTTACTCCTTGCCCAACCAAGTCTGCAAACTTCCTCAGGATAAAACCTGACATCACAGGGGTCCAGCGCATGGCAGTCCTTGAGGTACTACCAGCAACAACTTGCTCAACTTCCATAGTCTATATACAATTGAAGTAATAAGAAGAGGTAATGAAATGACATCATAGCATAGGACCAGTTTTCTCAGCATATAAAAAATAATTAAGCTTCAAAGCAGAAAGTACAATTTCTCTCAGCATATAAAAAATGATACAATTTCAAGACAACAAACATAAAACATCACTGCAGATCACAATTTCTCTCAGCATATAAAAATAATTAAGTTCCACAGAAAACATCACTGTAGAGTACAATGTTTCTCAGATTGTAAGGCTGATAACAAAAAACATCACTGCAGAGTACAATGTTTCTTAGAAGAAAACCACAAAGAAATTACACACGGCTAGACCCCCTATGCTACCACATTTGAGTTGATATAGCATCTCTTTGTTGGGTCCAAGTTTGGTTACCATGAACTGCATCAATGGCACCTTCCACATTGGCAATGTTTGGAGCCCAAGTGTTTTTCGAAGGAAAATGTGAATCCAACCCATATCTAAGAATCCAGTTGTGAAGGATGGTGCATGCTAACACAAGCTTAACTTGTGTCGGATATGGATGAAAAGGCTTGTTGTATAGAATCTTGAATCTATTCTTTAGGCACCGAAAGCTCTCTCAATTGTTACTCGGAGGGAAGAATGTCTTAGATTGAAGAGTTCTCTTGGATTGAGTGGATGATTTCCTCCACCAAATTCTCTTAGATGATATCTTGTGCTACGATATGGAGGTAGAAATCCACGTCTAACAGCATAACCAGCGTCAACTAAATAGAATTTTCCTAGTTCAAAGAATTCTAGTTAGTTTGATTGTGAAGTAATTTAAAATCATATTCAAACATGTTATGGAATTACCTGGTGGCACAATGAGGCCATCAGATCTTTCCAATGCATCCGATAGAATCATGGCATCATGAGCTGAACCTTCCCAGCCAGCAAGAACATAGGTAAATCTCAAATCAAAATCAACAGCTGCTAGAACATTTTGTGTCGTTGTGTGCTTTCTACCCATGAAGGCTGCTCTCATTGAACTAGAAACCCTAGCCAATACATGTGTGCCATCAATGGCACCAACGCAATCCTAAATGTTAAAGTTAAAATGATTAAAACAAAGACAATACTAACAGATTTCAATTAAATGGTTAATGTGCAATCCTAAATGGAATGGAAAGTACCTTGAAGTACGGGTACCATCTTCTACTAACATGAATTTTAGGATGGACAGAGGTGGAAGGAGGGGTGATCATCTCAGTGCGTAGCTCACCAATTACACTTAACACCTCGTGAAAATATCTACTAATAGTCTCAGTAGATCTTCCGAAGGTGAATTTGAGAATTCTAAACCTTTGATTATGACCAACAACATGTAGAAACATTGCAACTTGTTCTTCTACAGAACTGTGAAAACTATCCCTTAGCAAGTGTCGAGACCGAAACAAACCACAAAGCTCAAAGAAAGGGACCTTAGACATTCTAAGCAGCTCCACACATTGGATATCATCAGATTCATAGATAAATCTAAGATTTGCTGCCTCTCAATGTCCCTTTGAAACATTGGACCATATGTGACACGAGGATGAAAGAGTCTACGCGTAAGGCATGCAAACAGCCAACAAGATATAGCAACAACCAATGTCGATGCTCTCAACTTCAGCAAATGACGATTTGGACCCAACATATCTGAATAAATAAGATAAGGGAATTGTTGAATGAGAAAAAAATTGTACTCTGCTCAGATTGAAAAAAACAAGCCAGGCTTGCTACATCTAATGATGTTCCTCCAAACTGGCTTGGTAACATCACTGAAAAATTGTAGTCTGCAGATTGAACCAAAAAACATCACTAAGAAATTGAGATCTGCTCAAATTGAACCAAAAAACATCACTGAAAAATTATGGTCTGCTCAGATTGAAAAAAACATCACTGAGAAATTGTGGTCCGCTCAGATTGAAAAAAACATCACTGAAAAATTGTGGTCTGCTCAAATTTACAGAAAACATCACTGAAAACTGGTTCTAAGCTCAGACTTTACATAATTTCATCACTGAAAAATGGTCAGAATAAAAAGAAGAGAGTTATGGAGGTAGCAGCATAATATAATGCATTAACTACCTGTATAGTATAAAAAGAAGATAGTTATGGAGGTAGCTGCATAATATAATGCATTAATCCATTAAATTAAACAAGACAAGAGGCTACAGAGGGGGAGAAGAAAGGAGGAACAAAAGGTAAGATTGTTGTAAGGGAAGAGGAAAACAGGAATAGATGAAGGTAAGAGGGGGAGAAGAAAAGAGGAACAACTAGCTACTTAATATAATAGACAGATTATGCTAGTTGTATAATCCATTAAATTAAACAAGACAAGCATGAAAAACATGTTAAATTCAGTTAAGTCAATAAATAAACATGGCAAAACAAGAATATTGAAAAGTTCATTTAAGTTCAGGTAGTCAAGAATATTGAAAGCACATCACTGAAAAGTTCAGTTAAGCACATCACTAAAAAATTCTATTGATTGCAGATATAAAGAAACCAGGTGGACTAGCTACTGAAATAAAGAGTTACTTTGGTTGTTCAACCTCAAATGGCTTTCTTACAGTACTGACAGAGCCTTAAAACATCACTGATGAATCATACATTGTCAAAAGGGTATGTTTCCTATTTATTCTGTAAACCTAATATAGTCAAAAGGGCATGGTCCTAAGATTGTTCAATTAATCAGATCTAGACAAGAATTTAACGAGGAATACTAATCAGATATACTAATCAAATATATAAACAAAGACAAGAGTTTGGTACTAGACAACAGATCAGCAAGACAAGTATACTAATTAGATATATAAACAAAGACAAGAACTTTATGAGGAATCCTCCAAATTCTAGACAGCAGATCAGTAATCGAGGGACCTAGGAGGACAAACGAGAAGAGAAGATCTAGAGGGGTACTAACCTGAGAAGAGGGAGACGACACAGCTAGGGTTCACTCGCAGCTGAGAACCGATCGAGGTCGTAGGAGAGCGATCTAACCTGAGAAGAGGGAGACCACACGACTAGGGTTCACTCGCAACTGAGAACCGATTGAGGTCGTAGGAGAGCGATCCTTGCGAAGCAAATGAAATCAAATGAGAAGATAAAGCAGATGAAAGTAGATGAGCAGCCAAGAAAGGGGCTAACCTTGCGAAGCAGATGAAAGTAGATGGACAGCGAAGCAGATGAACCCGAGAGGCGAGAGCCAAGAAGATAGACAGATCGAGCTCGTCCGCGGGCGCGGTGTCGTCACCACGGGTGGAGAGATGACGGCGGCGAGCCCGTGAGCACGGCGACTGCGAGTGAACCCGAGAGGCGAGAGCGAGTGAACCCGAGAGGCAAGAGCGAGTGAACCCTAGAGAGAGGCGAGAGCCGCGGCGGCGGCTGCGAGTGGCGAGAGAACCCGAGAGGAGAGTGGCGAGAGTTACCCTAGAGCCGCGGCGGCGGCTGCGAGTGGTCTAAACCCGAGAGAAGAGTGATGAGAGTTAACCCTAGAGCCGCGGTGGCCAGGCTCACTCGCGAAGGACAAATTCCGCGTTCGAAATAGGTCTAGTCGTGCGCTCATCTAAGACAGACTCGTGCGCTGGACCAGACAACCAAACATTGTAACCTTGTTTCAAATGGGTCTGGTAATACCCTGGATCAGGCAACCAAATATATCCAAACTAATCGATGAGTCGATCTGCAGCTTATTGCCGGGCTCAGGACCATCTAAAGACCACAAACCAACTTCGTTTCCACCTCTCCTACAACATGTCTACAAATAGCCATGCTTTTACACGTGCAGCAGCCTCAGGAAGCAAAGGACAGATCTGGGCATGGACATCGCGGGGCTCCCTTCCGACATCCTCGTGGAGGTGACTGCAAGCATCGCGACGAGGTCGCCGACTCCCCTCAGCGACGTCGTCAGCTTCAGGCGGTCGTAAGTCACGCGCCACCGTTTCTGGACCCTGGTCTTCTCTTCCGCTCTACCTACCCGCTCGCCTGCCGCCATGCATGCGGACACACGGTAACCCAACCTTGACACGTACGCGTTGCTGTGCTGGCCCCTGCCTGTGAAGGTGCAAGGTGTTCCGCGACTGCACTGGTGGGACAAGGCGAGGTTCCTGTCGGTGCTCCGGCGGTG
This sequence comes from Zea mays, assembly GCF_902167145.1. Lineage (NCBI taxonomy): Eukaryota > Viridiplantae > Streptophyta > Magnoliopsida > Poales > Poaceae > Zea > Zea mays. The sequence continues at coordinate 76,779,269 of NC_050100.1, read as the reverse complement.
CGCGGCCAGCGGCAACCCCGAGGCGTCCTACATCTTTGGGCTGGTAACGTCCGGGAATTCTCAACTTTGAAGCAGGGAAACGCATCGGCAGCAGCGTGTGCTGAATTCTCAATTCCTCATCTGCCTCCTGCAGGAGCTGTTCTGCAACCGGCCGGGGAGAGAAGCCAGCGGGCTCCGCCGCGCCACGGAGCGCGGCCACGCCGCCGCGGCCTACATGGTCGAGATGCTCACGCTGCACCACGCGCACTCGCCGCCTGGCGGCACCGAGCGGGCGCTGCAACGCCTGGACTACTGCTCGTCCGCCGGCGCTGGACACGGCGCAGGGCCGCCTCCGTCCGCAGAGAGGCCGTGTCGTTCGTGCGCAGGCTGACGCTGCGTCGGTGGAGGATGGCCGAGCCTCCCACGCCCTGCTCGAATCGTCCGTGGTGCGGCAAGGTGGAGGCGGTCGAGGCCAGGGGCGTCCAAGTTGAGAGGCCCTGTTCAAAAGGTAGCAAAAAATATCAACAACATTAACATAGATTTTTATTACCAATAAAATTAGGGTAGGCTAGAGTTAAAATCCAACAAGTTGTCACCGAAAGGGGAACGAGAGAGAAAGGGAGAAACTTTTGAGAGCACTAATTTGAAAAAAAGTCTAATCACGGTTCGGACACGTGGATAACTTCTTTTCATGCACTTCTATCTAAACACAACTCCATTAGGATATTACATTCCTTCATACCCCTTTTGATTATCTTCTCCCATGTCAAGTTTGGTCGATCACTACCTCTCTTCACGTTATTGTCCCGTTTTATGATGCTTCTATGCACCGGTGCCTCTGTAGGTCTCCGATGGACATGTCCAAACCATCTCAACCGGTGTTGAATAAGCTTTTCTTCAATTGACGCTACTTCTAGCCGATCGCGTATGCCATCGTTTCTCATTCGGTCCAACCTTGTGTGCCTACATATCCAACGCAACATACGCATCTCTGCGACACTTAGTTGTTGAATATGTCGTCTCTTAGCAACACTCAGCCCCATATAACATAGTAAGCCTAATCGTTGTCCTATAGAACTTGTTTTCAACTTCTGTGGCACTCTCTTGTCGCATACGACTCCCGATGTTTGACGCCATTTTATCCACCCGCTTTGATTCTATGGCTAACATCTTTATCAATATCACCATATCCCTGTAGCATCGATCCCAAATAACGGAACGTGCCCTTCTTTGGTACTACCTGGCCTCCCAAACTTACATCTCCATCCTCACTAATTGTAATACCAAAGTCACATCTCATATACGCGGTTTTGGTCCTGCTAATTCTAAATCCTTTTGACTTTAGGGTCTGACGCCATAACTCTAGCTTTCTATTTACTCCTTCCCGACTTTTATCTACTAGAACTACATCGTCAGCGAAAAGCATACACCAAGGGATATCTTCTTATATATCCCTCGTGAATGTGACACCCCAGGTGTCTATTTCATGCTATGTCGGGAGATTTGTCCTAAGCTCGGACGCTCTATGAAAATTTCTATCTCTTGATCACGTCTATCTCCATTTATCAAGTTACCCATGAATGTTTCACCAAATTTCGAGTTATTCGATCTCGAGAAATGACAAATTTAGAGCCTGTTAAAACTTTTGTTTCTTGAAATGAATGTAAATTCGAACGTCAATCTCGTCTTGACAATCCTCGTATAAAGTTTATTTATCCAAACTCTCGACAGTTGTTATCCGATCTGTATCTGAATCCGATTTCTTGATATTCGGTCTATATCAAAATACGTGATCTGAATCCGCATTCTTCGGCGAAATCTCTGTTGTGTCAACCTCTAATTAATTCTTATGCAAATGGACTTGTTATCTCTATGTCATCATTCATCTCTAGCTATCAAGTGTATTCTAAAGATTTCTCGAAGTTGAAGCAAATGCTCGCATGAGAAGATAAATACTAGGCTTGCTTGAAACTGCTCGTGTGAACAAATGCAAATTTTGAAATTCGAACAAACCTTGTAATCTTGCTCAAACAACTCTATATGAACTCTACAACACAAGTTATTAATGGTCCATGCCAAGAAAATGTCGAGAAAATACTACGATTGGCTTAAAATATAATTTGAAGCTTTATAACGATACTACTTTGACCAAAGTGAAACTTTGATTTTATATTTGTAAGTGCAATCAACCCTAATTGAGGGTTTTGGTGATTAAATGACAAAACAAACAGAGATTCTAACAAGTTTGCTCCTAGCATGTACACAGTTATTCTACAGACAGGAGAAGCACAGATCTTATAAGCATAAAAATGTAAAGCACAGCAGATTGAAAGTCTACATCATATGGCGTGCTCCAAGTGCTTGAAACCAACGGCAGCGTTCATTTTATAATTCTTGAGTTATAGGAATCGTCGTTCAATTAAGAGGGATCCGCAATGGTTAAGTAAGTAATGCAATGAGCTAAGTTCAAAATCCTTCAAAATCATCTTAGAGAACACTTTTCTAGATCATGAATGCTTTTGTGAAAAACCACTTTACTTCCCACAAGAGTTCCACCTTTGTTCACTTCAAAATGTTCAAAACTTGCTTTTCAGCGTTTGAAACCGGTTCAACCGGACCTGAAACCGGTTCAACCGGTTTCGGGACTGTTCCTCTGCCATCCCTGCTCTGACCTGTCTGACAGTCAGAGCTGTCAGAAAAATCATTGCAGATATTTTTGGGAAACCGGTTCAACCGGTTTTGGATCCGGTCGAGTCTCCGGCTGAGTAGATCAGTGAACCGAGATCTTCCTGGTGGAAACCGGTTCAACCGGTCTGTAAACCGGTTCAACCGGTTTTTTGCTCTTTTCTCCCAACGACTGCCAGCTTTTGGGGGATCCTTTAAATACCCCCCACACTCTCTCTCTTCATTACTTTTGCTCTCTCTATGATTTCTCAGCTGACCAAACCCCAAACAAAGGCATTCAATTCACATCTCACACCCGAAATCGCATCTCCTTCAATCGATTGAAGGATCCTTGGTGTAAGGTGAAGTCGATCTAACACGCTGTTAATTTCATGTTGGTTCTCCCATTCTCTTTGTTCTTGAGCTCATTGCAAACTTGACCTTGTGCGGATTTGTTACTCTTGGAGCCTTGTGTTCCTTGACGGTTAGAGGTTGCTTGGGAGTCTCCAAATTTATGGACGACCCCAAGAAGTTTGTATTACCCGCTCTTTGAGCACATTTGAGAAGAGATTGCCTTAACCTTTGTGGTCGGCTTGTGGAGGATTAGGGTTGGAAAAGACCCGACCCTTTGTGGGCTCCTCAACGTGGAGTAGGACACCTTTGTGGTGGTTCCCGAACCTCGGGATAAATCGCGTGTTCTTGTGCTTTCTTGTTAAGTGCCTTAAATTGTTGGTTGGTTCATATTCATCTATTTGAGTGGATTTTCTGCAGGGCAAGTCATTAGCAAAATCTTTCACTACTTCGTAATATTTGTTTAACTGATTATTTAATCTAAGTTGAGCAGGTTCAAACTTGTTCAATTGTAAACAAAAGCAACTGAACCGGTTTGCACCAGTGCAACTTTAATTTGACCTATCTCGAAGTTTTTAGTGAAAAATTTCAGGTGTAGCCTATTCACCCCCCCCTCTAGGCTACTTTCAATATTCAAGATACGAGGTTTGACTTTTAATAAAAGTTGTAGAACCTGTGTTATACAAAAAATTTTATAATTACACCTAGTCTTGATTCAATCTCTAAGTATCTCAAAGAGTTCCCTCAAGATGGAATAAAAATCTGATTTTAGGATTTGAAATCCTTCTAAGTATGGAATCAGTGTTGTTCGGATTGACGTCTCTCGTTCCCAAATTGTTGTTGAACAACTCAAGTTTCTCTAAATATAAAGGTTGTTAATAACTAATAGAGGCACAACATGTTAAAAGATGACATTCATCCGATTCCGTTTGACATATTTTGACACTCAGTTTTCACAAGTTTCCATTGATTTCTAAGCCACTAGCAAACTAATTTTCGTGGCTCTATAACTCCCTAACCAGTGCTTTAGAGCTCCTACTCTATAAATGGCAGCCCACCCCTCTCCCTTCTCTCACACACCTCTTCCTCCCCGCAACGCCCTTCTCTCTAGCCCCCTGTTTGCCACGCCCTTGCTCTTCCCCATGGTCGCGACCCTCTCTGCTCGCGCAGAGTTGTTGGAAGAAGCGTGCCATGGCCGGACCTGCCCCCTCCATGGATGCACAACCCCTCTCCCATGGCGTGGCTGTCCCCATGGAGAAGCTTAAGCCCTCACCTCCAACCCCAGCTCCTCCCTGTTCTCCATGGCGTGCTCCCTTCACAGTGCAGAAGTTGGCGTAGGAAGCTCCCATGGCTGGAGCCGTGCTCTGCTCCTGTTCTTTGACGAGTGGGCCCACATGGTATTTCATTTGTGCACAAAGTTGCAGATTTTTGCTCTTCTTTAAAAATTCATATCTTGAGTTTGAGAGCTTCTAAAATCGTGAAACCTATTTCGTTGGCTTCCTTATAAAATTATCTATATATTGAATCTATAAGTTGGAATGTTTTAGTGGAAAATTTCTGCTATAGAAATTCGTATTTAAAACTAGTTTAGAAAATAAATGAACTTGCTCCTCTCCATAGTTTTAATTTGAAAAATCCAAAATGATGATACTTGCTTTGTTAGTTAGATGATGTCATACTATAGCTAAGAAAAATATAAAATCCATATGTTGTTTATTGTTTTTTGGTGTGTTAATTAAAACAAGTTAAACAAGAAAAAGATGATTGATTTGTGTCGGCGTTTCGAGACCGGGGGGTCCCTAAGCCGACGAGTGAATGTCGCCGCGTGCCCCAGCCCAGATGGGTCGACGCGAGGCCGAGCGCGAAGGGGGGAAGTGAGGTGGCCGGAGACAGGCGTGAGAGAGGTGGGAATCCCGCGGCCTTCGTGTTCGTCCCGCGCCCAGGTCGGGTGCGCTTGCAGTAGGGGATTACAAGCGTCCACGCGGGAGAGGGAGCGAGCGGCTTCAAGCGAGCGCCTGTCTCGTCCTCGTCCCCGCGCGGCCAACCCCCTCTAAGAGGGCCCTGGTCCTTCCTTTTATAGGCGTAAGGAGAGGATCCAGGTGTACAATGCGGGGTGTAGCAGAGTGCTACGTGTCTAGCGGAGGAGAGCTAGCGCCCTAAGTACACGCCATCGTGGCGGCCGGAGAGATTTTGGCACCCGGTTTGTGTGATGTTGTGGCCGTCGGAGGAGCGCTGGAGCCTGGCGGAGGGACAACTGTCGGGGCTGTCGAGTCCTTGCTGACGTCCTCTTGCTTCCGTAAGGGGGCCGAGAGCCGCCATCGTTAGGGAGCGTGCAGGGCGCCATCATTGCCTATCTGACGGAGCAAGCCAGATGGGACGCCGGTCTTGTTCTCCGTAGCCTGAGTCAGCTTGGAGTAGGGTAATGATGGCGCCTCCCGTTGACGTGGTCGGCCCGCGCCCTAGGTTGGGCGATGTGGAGGCTCCTCCGAGGTCGAGGTCGAGTCCGTCTTCCGTGGTCGAGGTCGAGTCCGAGCCCCTAGGTCGGGCGAGACGGAGGCCGTTGGCTAAGGCTAGGGAAGAGTTCGAGTCCTGGGGTCGGGCGAAGCGGAGTTCGTCGTCTTCTGGGGCTGAGCCCAAGTCCGAGCCCTGGGTCGGGCGGAGCGGAGTTCGCCGTCTTCCGAGGCTGAGCCCAAGTCCGAGCCCTGGGTCGGGCGGAGCGGAGTTTGCCGTCTTCCGGGACTTAGCCCGAGTCCGAGCCCTGGGTCGGGCGGAGCGGAGTTCGTCGTCTTCTGGGGCTGAGCCCAAGTCCGAGCCCTAGGTCGGGCGGAGCGGAGTTCGTCGTCTTCCGGGACTTAGCCCGAGTCCGAGCCCTGGGTCGGGCGGAGCGGAGTTCGCCGTCTTCTGGGGCTGAGCCCAAGTCCGAGCCCTGGGTTGGGCGGAGCGGAGTTCGCCGTCTTCTGGGGCTGAGCCCGAGTCCGAGCCCTGGGTCGGGCGGAGCGGAGTTCGCCGTCTTCCGGGGCTTAGCCCGAGTCCGAGCCCTGGGTCGGGCGGAGCGGAGCTTCCTATGGTGCCTGCGGCCGGGCCTGACTGCCTGTCAGCCTCACTCTGTCGAGTGGCACCGCAGTCGGAGCGGCGCAGGCGGCGCTGTCTTTCTGTCAGAACGGTCAGTGGAGCGGCAAAGTGACGGCGGTCACTTCGGCTCTGTCGGCTGAGGGGCGCGCGTCAGGACAAAGGTGTCAGGCCACCTTTGCATTAAATGCTCCCGCGATTTGGTCGGTCGGTGCGGCGATTTGGTCAGGGTTGCTTCTTGGCGAAGACAGGGCCTCGGGCGACCCGAAAATATGTTCGCCGCTGGAGGGGGGCCTAGGGCGAGGCGGAGATCCTCCGGGGTCGGCTACCCTTGTCCGAGGCTAGGCTCGGGCGAGGCGTGATCGAGTCCCTCGAATGGACTGATCCTTGACTTAATCGCACCCATCAGGCCTTTGCAGCTTTATGCTGATGGGGGTTACCAGCTGAGAATTAGGAGCCTTGAGGGTACCCCTAATTATGGTCCCCGACAGTAGCCCCCGAGCCTCGAAGGGAGTGTTAGCACTCGCTTGGAGGCTTTCGTCACACTTTTTTGCAAGGGGACCAGCCTTTCTCGGTTGCGTTTTGTTCCGGTGGGTGCGCGCGAGCGCACCCGCCGGGTGTAGCCCCCGAGGCCTCGGAGGAGTGGTTTGACTCCTCCGAGGTCTTAATGCATCGCACAATGCTTCGGCTGGTCTGGTCGTTCCCTCATGCGAGCTGGCCGTAGCCCGGGTGTACGGTCGGGTCCCAAGTTCTCGGGCTGGTATGTTGACGCTGTCAACGGTTTGGCCGGAGCCGGGTTTGCGAGAGCAGCCCCCGAGCCTCTGCACAGGGCGAGAGGGCGATCAGGGACAGACTCGACTTTTTTACATACGCCCCTGCGTCGCCTTTCCGCAAGGAGGAGGGGGGAGAGCGCCATGTTGCCCTCGGTGGGCGCCGAACATGGTGTCTCCGGTGAGCTGCAGGCGGGTGATCCGAGCGGACGTCTGTTCCCCATTCGTTAGGGGTCGGCTAGAGGCCCAGAGGCGCGCCCAAAAGTACCTGCGGGTGATCTGTCGGACCCGGTCCCCTGGCGACGGGGTCCGAGGGCTCGATGCCTCCCTCTGATGGGATTCCGTTACAAGATCGCTCCCTCTGGTCTCGGAAATGTCCTAGGGTACCTCGGGAGCGCAGCCCGAGCCTTGGTTATGTATCGAACGTACCCATGGTCATCCCTCGCTCTGTGTCTGAGGCGGCTATGAACCCTTCGGGGGCCAGCCTTCGAACCCCTGATCAGTAGTGGGCGCGGAGCCCGAGTAGCCTGAGGCGGCCGTTGAACCCTTCCGAGGGGCCGGCCTTCGAACCTCTGACCAGTAGTGGGTGTGGAGCCCACGTGCTCTGAGGCGGTTGTTGAACCCTTTCGAGAGGCCAGCCTTCGAACCTCTGATCAGTAGGGGGGCTCAGAGCCTGGTTCCTTCACGGGGAAGGATCCTTTTCGGGGTATCCCCCTTTCCCGGTCCCTGTTGCAAGAGAGAGAAAGAGGAAAAAAGGAAAAGGATACGAAATCGAACGACGCGGCGTACCTTTTTTAACGCGGTCATTATGGCGAAGGCGAAGCGTCGCTCGCTTCTCCTGCTAGAGGCGCCGCCTGCCCTGCCGCGGAGTTAATGCGATGGGGCGAGCGGTTCGCGGAGCGGCCGTTGCACGTGCGAGCCGTTCGAGGAACGGCTGTTTCGCTTCGTGTTTTTGAATCCTGCGGCCGGTCCGGGCGGAACGTTGAACCGGTCTCGCCTTGGTCTTTATATACTCGGGGGAGGGTCTAGCGATGGTTCTTTGCTCCGCTTCCTGCCTCCCTCTTAGGTTTTCGCAACCCGAGAGACTTAGCCAGAGGAAAGGAAACCGCCCACCCTGCCCTTTGCGCCGCCACCTCTCCTGCTCGGTGATGGCTGACCGAGTGACCATCATCTCGCCGCGCGACCCATGGCCTTTCTCCACGGTGACGGCGGGTGATCTGGAGGATCTTGTTGCTGAGGGTTTACTTCGCCCTCTCTCTGATGAGAGGCGGCCGGAATGGATTCCCCCCGTGAGCGGAGCCGCTCCGTCCCCACCGTTGGGGTACATCGTGAGCTTCGTCTCCTTCCACGAGCGGGGATTTGGTGTGCCGGCGAGCCGCTTTATGCGGGCGATTCTGCACCACTACGGGGTGGAGTTGCACAACCTCAGCCCCAACTCCATCTCGCAGGCCGCCATCTTCGTAGCGGTGTGCGAGGGGTACTTGGGGATCGCCCCCCACTGGGACTTGTGGACTCATCTCTTTTTCGCGGAGCTTTTCGCTTCGCCGACGGGGGAGAGAAAGGTCCGCACGGCAGTGCGGGCCAGCGGCTGCATCCTTCAGCTGAGGCAGTCGCGGGCGTCGTTGTATATTCCTGCCATCCTTGCGTCCTCGAACAAAGGGTGGCAGCGCCGGTGGTTCTACCTCCAGAATGACGGCGAGTTGCTCCCGCCGTTTTCCCAGCGAGTAGTCACCGTCGCCGCCGATGCTTGGCGCCACGAGACCCCGCACGAAAGACAGAAGAACATCGAACCCCTTCTCAAGGCTTTGGAGGCGTTGCAGAAAGGGGGACTCACCGCCGCGGGAGTGATTGCCGCCATCCACCGCCAGAGGGTGCTTCCCTTGGCAGAGCGACGGTTGCCGCTCTGGGAGATGACACCGGAGGCTGACTTGGAGGGCTCGCGGATGTCCTCGGATCCTCTTCCCTTCGATGTTCTCCACGGGCGGGTGGCCGTCGCGTTGGGGAAACCGGACCCCAGCGCCTTCTCCCAGCCTTTGATGCGCCCTGACCAAGGGTGCGTGACTCTGGTGGGTGTCCGCTCCTTCCTTCCTCTTGCATCGGGTTGCCCCTGGTTCTTACGGTCGGGATTTCCATCTGTCTTCAGGAGGTAGGGTGGCACAAGCCTTCCCTGCCACGGGTCCCGCAGGATGCGGTGGACCGAGCAGCGCGGCGGGTTGCCGCGAAGGAGAAGAAGAAAAAGAAAGACGCGGAGAAGGCCCGGGCCCGCGAGCGGATGCGGGCTCGGGACGCCTTGGAAAAGCTCCGTCGTCGGTAGGAGAGGGAGGGACTCCTGAGGGAGCCGTCGCCGGAAACGCCTGATGACGACGACGATGATGAAGATGATGATGAGGAAGACGACATGGCTGCCCGCCTCGGCTTCAGCCCTGGCTTGAGGTTAGGCCAGGAGCCGTCAAGCCAGCCCCCGAGTGGGCTGATGCCGTCAGTCCCCGGAGTCTGGACGTCGAGGTCCCGGCCCGAAGCGCGGGGGCAGACCGAGGGGGTACCTGACCCCTCGGCTGGAGGAGTCGAGGCGACCCCGGGGAGCCGGGCCGAGGCGTCTGTTCCCCGAGAGTCGTTGCCCACGCCGGCAGCGCAGGAGAGCGACCCTCAGGTCACCATGGCGGTGCCTGGGCAGTCCGCCTCCCGGGCGTCCAAAGCGCCCAAGGCAAGGGTGGTGCCGAAGCTACCGGCGAAGCGGACCTCGGCGGCGGCTTCAGGGGTCGAGATCCGAGAGACCTCCCCTCAGGCACGGTTGATCATGGCCCGGAGCGGGTAAGTATCTTGGAACGTCTTTTACCTGGCTTTTCATTCGTATGTCCCGACCGTGATCTTTCTTTCCTCCTCAGCAAGTGAAGCCATGGCCTGACCGATCTGGCTCCCCGAAAGGCCCTTAAGACGGCGTCGGCCTCCGCAGCCGCCGCCACTCCGGGCCTTGCCGTTCAGCTGACCTTCTCGCAAGGCGCTCCACAGCAGGGGGCTCAGGCGGCACCAGTCGCCGTGGAGCGAGTTCCTGAGGCCGGCTCTTCTGCCGAGGCGGCCATCGTGCTAGGGGAGGCGGCTGACGCGGACGTGGCCCCGGCCCCACCAGACGTGCCGGTGGTGCTGGCACCTGTTGCTACTGAAGCCGCTGCCATCCTAGTCGGGGAGCGACCTGTCGCTGCCGACGCTGAGACGGCCGAGGCGTCGGCGCTTGGTGCCTCGGAGGAGGGGGGCGTGGAGACGCGATCCGTCCCGCCGAGCGGTAGCCTTGTCGCTGCGCGGCGGAGCTCCGAGGGTCGGCGTCAGTTGCTCCGGTTCCGGACCCGCGGGGCCTCAGATCCCTTCTTCGTTCTCGACGATGAGCGGGAGGAGCAGTCCTGGGACGAGCTCCGCGAGTGTGCCGAAGCAACGGTGGGGTCGCTCCGGTCGTCGCTGGAGGTTTTCTGTAGGGACGTCCCCAAAATCCTCCAGGTAACGGTTTCAGGCATACCTTTTCTTTTTTGCGGCCAAGGCGTCTTTCGTGATGCCCCGCTTCCTTTCCTCAGGATCTGACGGATCTGAGCGCCGCCAAGTCGTCGTTCATCCGCCATGAGGTCGACGTCTGGGGCTCGTTGTGATCCCTGAGGACCTCGCTCGCCGGGGCTACTGGGCGCCTCTCTCAGCAGGGCGCCGAGGCGGCGGACCTTCGGTTGCTCTGCACTGATCTGAGAGCCGAGGCGGCAGCGGCACGCGCGGAGGCGGCAGCGGCGCGCGCAGAAGTGCAACGACAGCAGTCGGAGTTCGCCCGGATCATCGATGAGCGGGACCAATCTCGGGGCCGAGCTGCCGAGGCCGAAAGCCGGGCTGGAGCCCTTGCAGCCGACCTAGCCGTAGCCCAGGTCGCAGCCTCGGAGCAGCGTGCCCGAGCCGATGGTACGCCTTGGCCATTTTTGGTTTTCGTTTCAGCTTGTTTCCTCCGCTTGTGTTTGAGATCTTTCGTTCTGGCTTGTCCGCAGAGCTCGAGTCCGCCCTTGATGAGTCCGCCAAGGCGCTTGCCGAGGCGCTTGTCGGGGCGGCCGAGCAGAGGGAGGCCGACCACGCGGCCATGTCCGAGGCCGTCTCAGACTTCTGCCGGGTCCTTGGCTCCGGCGACGTCCCCTCAGGAAGCTCCCCTCAAAGTCGCCTGCAGGCCTTGGGCGATCATGTGCGCGGCAGACTCCGCGAGGCGCTACACCACGGCGTCAGGCGGGCCTTCGCCGTGCTCGCTTCCCACTACGTCGTGGACCTGGAGCGGGTCAGCGAGGGGTATTGCCTTCCTGACGAAGATGAAGCCGCCCTGGCAGAAGTCCAGAGGCTCGATGCGGCCGCCGCAGGTCCGAGCGCAGTGCTGGTGACCACCTTCGAGGAAGAGATCCTTCCACCTGCGCCGTCGTCCGAAGCCGGGATGGACTTTGCCGAGGGCGGGGGCGAAGCCGAAGGCGCGACTCCTTCCCGTGGCGACGCCTAACTCTGTCGGAGCAGTTTCTGTTGGATGCACGTGTGTCTTTTTGCGGCTGCTGAGGCCTGAACACTTTATTACCGTTGCATAAAGTTGTGCTCCTTTCCCTTTCATTTTGCGTGTCTGGCCTCGCTTGTCAGTAGCAGGGTGGCTTTCCCAAGTAGGGGTCACTTTTTGTGGCGGGTGACGAGTGAGGTGTCCGTAACCCAGAGGCGTAGGAGTCCCTCGGCTCAGTCAGCCTTGCCACTTACATGCACCCGCGTTCGCTCCTTGGGGTCCTGCTTCCGACATAGCCGGGGGAACGTAAAAGCCTTTTCGATTGAAAATTTTGACGCAGACGGGTTCCCCCCTTTTTAGCCCCCGAGGGAGGGCCAGGCTCTGCCGAGGCAGGGCTGACCCTTCCTTGATGACTGAAACTTGCGTGGGGGCAAGGTAAGCGAACAACTTGAAAGCATCTTAAGGGTAGAGGCAACGTAGCTGTTAGACGTTCGAAGTGTTGGTGCAGACTTCGCCTCGACTGTCGGCCAGTTCGTTTGTTCCGGGCTTCAGAACTTTGGTGATGACAAGCGGCCCTTCCCAGGGGTGCGTGTAGCCCCCGGGTGTCTCCAACAAGGGCTCGGGGTGCGGTGGTGGAGCTCCTCCCCATCCCCCAGCAAGACGAACGACTTGGCGCACCGCGCCAACCGTCGAGCTTTGGCTCGGTCGAGGGGTAGCTCTCCTCGGTGGATATATTGCAGGTACGAGGTCTGCCAGTTTTGATCAGGCGTGACCCCGCTTCGCTTCCCCCCGACGTGCAGCGTCCCGCCCTCGGGGGCCGAGGGTACCTCGGGCTGAGCCAAGGGTGCCTCGGGCCGAGCCGAGGGTGCCTCGGGATGGGCCGAGGGGGCCTCAGGCTCGGGCGTGTCGTCAATCTTGTCGGAGGGTCGATGCGGGTCTCGGGAGCAGGCTTCCGGGGGGAAGGTTATTCGCCCCGAGGCGGTACAGAGGCAGGCCCCTTTTGCCGAGGTGCGGGATGAAAAGGCTGAGGACCGCAAGACATCCCATGACTCTCTGTACGCCTTTCAAGTCCTTAATGGGCCCCATGCTGGTGATGGCTGCGATCTTCTCCGGGTTGGCTTCGATGCCCCGCTCGGAGACGATGAACCCCAAGAGCGTGTCTCGGGGTACCCCGAAGACGCACTTTTCGGGATTGAGCTTGACGCCTTTCGCCTTGAGACATCGGAATGTCACTTCAAGGTCGGAAAGGAGGTCGGAGGCTTTCCTTGTCTTGACTACGATGTCATCGACGTAGGCCTCGACCGTGCGGCCAATGTGTTCGCCGAACACATGGTTCATGCACCGCTGGTATGTCGCGCCCGCATTCCTCAAGCCGAACGACATGGTGACATAGCAGTTCATGCCGAAGGGCGTGATGAAAGAAGTCGCGAGCTGGTCGGACTCTTTCATCCTGATTTGGTGATACCCTGAGTAGGCATCGAGGAAAGACAGGGTTTCGCACCCAGCGGTGGAATCCACGATTTGATCGATGCGAGGCAGAGGGTAGGGAACCTTCGGACATGCTTTGTTCAGACCAGTGTAGTCTACACACATCCGCCATTTCCCCCCTTTCTTTCTCACAAGCACAGGGTTGGCAAGCCATTCGGGATCGAATACCTCTTTGATGAACCCTGCCGCCATTAGCTTGTGGATCTCCTCGCCTATGGCTCTGCGCTTCTCCTCGTCGAATCGGCGTAGAGGCTGCTTGACGGGTTGGGCTCCGGCTCGGATGTCCAGCGAGTGCTCGGCGACATCCCTCGGTATGTCGGGCATGTCCGAGGGACTCCACGCGAAGACGTCGGTGTTCGCACGGAGAAAGTCGACGAGCACTGCTTCCTATTTGGGATCGAGCTCGGAACCAATCCGGATCTGCTTGGAGGCGTCGCCGCTGGGGTCGAGGGGGACGGACTTAACCGTCTCCGCTGGCTCGAAGTTGCCGGCATGACGCTTCACGTCTGGCACCTCCTTAGAGAGGCTCTCTAGGTCGGTGATGAGGGCCTCGGACTCGGCGAGGGCCTCGGCGTACTCCACGCACTCCACGTCGCATTCGAACGCGTGTTTGTACGTGGGGCCGACGGTGATGACCCCGTTGGGGCCCGGCATCTTGAGCTTGAGGTAGGTGTAGCTGGGGACGGCCATGAACTTCGCGTAGCATGGCCTCCCCAGTACCGCGTGGTAGGTTCCTCGGAACCCAACCACCTCGAACGTCAGGGTCTCCCTTCGGAAGTTGGAGGGTGTTCCGAAGCAGACGAGAAGATCGAGTTGTCCGAGGGGCTGGACGCGCTTCCCGGGGATGATCCCGTGGAAAGGCGCAGTGCCTGCCCGGACCGAGGACAGATCGACGTGCAGGAGCCCGAGGGTCTCGGCGTAGATGATGTTGAGGTTGCTGCCTCCGTCCATGAGGACCTTGGTGAGCCTGACGTCGCCGACGACGGGGTCGACGACGAGCGGGTATTTCCCCGGGCTCGGCACGTGGTCGGGGTGGTCGGCTTGGTCGAAGGTGATGGGCTTGTCGGACCAGTCTAGGTAGATTGGCGCCGCCACCCTCACCGAACAGACCTCCCGACGCTCCTGCTAGCGGTGCCGAGCCGAGGCGTTCGCCGCTTGCCCACCGTAGATCATGAAGCAGTCGCGGACCTCGGGGAACTCTCCTGCCTGGTGATCTTCCTTCTTGTCGTCGTCGCGGGCCCTGCCACCCTCCGCGGGTGGCCCGGACCTATGGAAGTGGCGCCGAAGCATGACGCACTCCTCAAGGGTGTGCTTGATGGGCCCCTGGTGGTAGGGGCACAGCTCCTTGAGCATCTTGTCGAAGAGGTTGGCACCTCCGGGGGGTTTTCGAGGGTTCTTGTACTCGGCGGCGGCGACAAGGTCCGCGTCGGCGGCGTCGCGTTTCGCTTGCGACTTCTTCTTGCCCTTCTTCTTGGCGCCGCGCTGAGTTGACGCCTCGGGGGCATCTTCTGATGGGCGGCCCTGGGGCTGCTTATCCTTCCGGAAGATAGCCTCGACCGCCTCCTGGCCGGAGGCGAACTTGGTGGCGATGTCCATCAGCTCGCTCGCCCTGGTGGGGGTCTTGCGACCCAGCTTGCTCACCAGGTCGCGGCAGGTGGTGCCGGCGAGGAACACGCCGATGACATCCGAGTCGGTGATGTTGGGCAGCTCGGTGCGCTGCTTCGAGAATCGCCGGATGTAGTCCCGGAGAGACTCTCCCGGCTGCTGTCGGCAGCTTCGGAGGTCCCAGGAATTCCCGGGGCGCACGTACGTGCCCTGGAAATTGCCGGTGAAGGCTTGGACCAGGTCGTCCCAGTTGGAGATCTGCCCCGGAGGCAGGTGCTCCAACCAGGCGCGAGCGGTGTCGGAGAGAAATAGGGGGAGGTTGCGGATGATGAGGTTGTCATCATCCGTTCCACCCAGTTGGCAGGCCAGACGGTAGTCCACGAGCCACAGTTCTGGTCTCGTCTCCCCCGAGTACTTTGTGATAGTAGTCGGGGGTCGGAACCGGGTCGGGAACGGCGCCCGTCGTATGGCCTGGCTGAAGGCCTGCGGACCGGGTGGTTCGGGCGAGGGACTCCGATCCTCCCCGCTGTCGTAGCGTCCCCCATGCCTTGGGTGGTAGCCTCGGCGCACCCTCTCGTCGAGGTGGGCCTGACGGTCGCGGTGATGGTGCTCGTTGCCGAGGCGTCCTGGGGCCACAGGCGCTGTGTTGCGCGTGCGCCCGGTGTAGACCGAAGCTTCCCGCATGAATCGGGAAGTCGCGACATGATGTTCCGAGGGGTGCCCCTGCCTTCGGGAGGCGGAGCTCTCGGCCCGTCGGACCGCGGTGCCTTCCAGGAGATTCTTGAGCTCTCCCTGGATTCGCCGCCCCTCGTTGGTTGATGGCTCTGGCATCGCACGAAGAAGCATTGCTGATGCAGCCAGGTTCTGGCCGATCCCACTGGATGCGGGTGGCGGCCTGACCCTGACATCATCGGCAATGCGGTGCTGGAAGCCCTGGGGTAGATGACGTATTTCTCCGGCCGGAGGTTGGCCCGCCCATGCCTGCCCGACGTCCCGGCGGATTGGCTCAAGCGCTCCTGCTCCCTCGTCGAGCCTGGCCTGCACCCCACGGATTTGCTCGAGCTGTGGGTCGTGACCCCCCGCCGGAACGGGGACCACAGCTAGCTCCCGTGGGATGTCAACGCGAGGCACCGGCCTAGGGAGATCACCGTCCTCCAGCATGCCAAGATGGTTGCCTTCGGAGGGACCCCCTAGATCGACGTGGAAACATTCACGGCTTGGGCCGCAGTCCTCGTCGCCGAGGCTGCGGCTACCGTCGGAACAGTCGGAAAGGCAGTAGTCGCATGCGGTCATAAAGTCCCGCATGGCACTGGGGTTGCCAAGTCCAGAGAAATCCCAGCAGAAGTCGGGCACGTCGTCTTCCTCGGACCCAGAGGGCCCGTAGGTCGAGACGTCCGTCAGCCGGTCCCAGGGTGACCGCACACGATACCCCAGAGGGTTTGGACTCGCCTCTACAAGAGCGTCCGCCAAAGCAAGGTCGCTTGGCGGTTCGAGGCTGAATCTGAAAGGCGTGAGATGGGAATCGGTCGGTACCTCTTGGTCGATGGGCGGCGATGAAGTCACGTCGGGGACTGACCGCATCGTCGTCTCAGGTATGAGGGTGACGTCCAGCAAGCCTTTCGCGAGCGTGCTGGCGTCGTCCGTTTGCCCGGAATCGGCGCGTTGCGGGGAGACGGCGCTCGTCCTCGTCTCAAACGCGAGGTCGATGCCCGACGCGCCCCCCGTTAGGGAGCTGGCGCCGTCGACTCGCTCGACAGCCGACGAGGCGCTGCCTCCTGCTTGGCCTTGGTTGCCCCGCCTCCTCCTCCGTCGGCGGGGGAGAGGACGGGGTGAGCTCGAATGTTGTTCTTCCACCACGCGGGGAAGACGTCGTCGATTCCGCCGCCGGCGGGCGGGCTGTCGGCCGCCATTGTCGCTGTCGCACGACGGTGGAAGGAGTATCATGTCGTAGCTGCCGTCGAGGGACACGAACTCAAGACTCCCGAAACGGAGCATCGTCCCGGGTTGGAGAGGTTGCTGGAGACTGCCCATCTGGAACTTGACGGGAAGTTGTTCGTCAACACGCAGCAGGCCCCTACCTGGCGCGCCAACTGTCGGCGTTTCGAGACCGGGGGGTCCCTAAGCCGACGAGTGAATGTCGCCACGTGCCCCAGCCCAGATGGGTCGACGCGAGGCCGAGCGCGAAGGGGGGAAGTGAGGTGGTCGGAGACAGGCGTGAGAGAGGTGGGAGTCCCGTGGCCTTCGTGTTCGTCCCGCGCCCAGGTCGGGTGCGCTTGCAGTAGGGGATTACAAGCGTCCACGCGGGAGAGGGAGCGAGCGGCTTCAAGCGAGCGCATGTCTTGTCCTCGTCCCCGCGCGGCCAACCCCCTCTAAGAGGGCCCTGGTCCTTCCTTTTATAGGCGTAAGGAGAGGATCCAGGTGTACAATGGGGGGTGTAGCAGAGTGCTACGTGTCTAGCGGAGGAGAGCTAGCGCCCTAAGTACACGCCATCGTGGCGGCCGGAGAGATTTTGGCGCCCGGTTTGTGTGATGTTGTGGCCGTCGGAGGAGCGCTGGAGCTTGGCGGAGGGACAGCTGTCGGGGCTGTCGAGTCCTTGCTGACGTCCTCTTGCTTCCGTAAGGGGGCCGCGAGCCGCCATCGTCAGGGAGCGTGCGAGGCGCCATAATTGCCTATCTGGCGGAGCGAGCCAGATGGGACGCCGGTCTTGTTCCCCGTAGCCTGAGTCAGCTTGGAGTAGGGTAATGATGGCGCCTCCCGTTGACGTGGCCGGCCCACGCCCTAGGTTGGGCGATGTGGAGGCTCCTCCGAGGTCGAGGTCGAGTCCGTCTTCTGTGGTCGAGGTCGAGTCCGAGCCCCTAGGTCGGGCGAGACGGAGGCCGTTGGCTGAGGCCAAGGCGGAGTTCGAGTCCTGGGGTCGGGCGAAGCGGAGTTCGTCGTCTTCTGGGGCTGAGCCCAAGTCCGAGCCCTGGGTCGTGCCGAGCGGAGTTCGCCGTCTTCCGGGGCTGAGCCCAAGTCCGAGCCCTGGGTCGGGCGGAGCGGAGTTCACCGTCTTCCGGGACTTAGCCCGAGTCCGAGCCCTGGGTCGGGCGGAGCGGAGTTCATCGTCTTCTGGGGCTGAGCCCAAGTCCGAGCCCTGGGTCGGGCGGAGCGGAGTTCGTCGTCTTCCGGGACTTAGCCCGAGTCCGAGCCTTGGGTCGGGCGGAGCGGAGTTCGCCGTCTTCTGGGGCTGAGCCCAAGTCCGAGCCCTGGGTCGGACGGAGCGGAGTTCGCCGTCTTCTGGGGCTGAGCCCGAGTCCGAGCCCTGGGTCGGGCGGAGCGGAGTTCGCCGTCTTCCGGGGCTTAGCCCATGTCCGAGCCCTGGGTCGGGCGGAGCGGAGCTTCCTATGGTGCCTGCGGCCAGGCCTGACTGCCTGTCAGCCTCACTCTGTCGAGTGGCACCGCAGTCGGAGCGGCGCAGGCGGCACAGTCTTTCTGTCAGACCGGTCAGTGGAGTGGCGAAGTGACGGCGGTCACTTCGGCTCTGTCGGCTGAGGGGCGCGCGTCAGGACAAAGGTATCAAGCCACCTTTGCATTAAATGCTCCCGCGATTTGGTCGGTCGGTGCGGCGATTTGGTCAGGGTTGCTTCTTGGCGAAGACAGGGCCTCGGGCGAGCCGGAAATATGTTCGCCGCTGGAGGGGGGCCTCGGGCGAGGCGGAGATCCTCCGGGGTCGGCTACCCTTGTCTGAGGCTAGGCTCGGGCGAGGCGTGATCGAGTCCCTCGAATGGACTGATCCCTGACTTAATCGCACCCATCAGGCCTTTGCAGCTTTATGCTGATAGGGGTTACCAGCTGAGAATTAGGAGCCTTGAGGGTACCCCTAATTATGGTCCCCGACAATTTGTTTGTTATTTTTGGATCTACAGCTAAATGGTTTGAAATTGTTTGAAATTGTACAACAGTCTCTTGGTGTGATTCTTGGTTACTGGTAAAAATTTCATAATTTATGGTGCATGTATCACTGAGTTAGTGATTTAACTTGCTTGATGCACATTAAGTAGTTTTAAATGATTTAAATATAATATATAGATGTAAAAATGAAAAATGGTGTTCTAATGTCCTTGCATGATATTATAGTAGCCTAAGAAAACTTAATATGGTCATGCATCCATAGAAAATAATTAGTTTTAGATTTAACTATCTCTCACATGCTTTATTGCATTAACAATTTGTTATTTCTGTAGTAAATAAAACATAAAACCTGAGCATGTGAAATTTATACATTAGTCATAGCTTGTTATTACCTATGCCCAACCCCAAATTATATAGTTTCATATGGCGCTAAAATAATACCCATTATATAATTATAAGAAGAGCTAGTGAAGGATTAAAGGTAAGCAAATCATGCTTGTCTCTTAGAATGCTTGAGTTGTACATTGATATCGATTAGAGGATGTATGGTTTTGTCATGGTAATTTATGGTGTGTTTGGTTGAGGAGCGGAGATGAATGGAACAACTACATTCTTATCTTTTTATGTTTGGTTTCCAATGGAGGAGAACGGAGCGGCTCCTGGAGTCTTTATATGGCAAATATTTGGGATGCTCTCGCTCCACTAAAACGACCGGATGCGAGTGCTCTCGCGGATGCGAGCGCTCTCCTCCCTCTCCTCCACTCCACACTTATATGGCTCTTCAACCAAACAATGAACGGAGCGACTCCGCTCGATTCTACTCTTCAACCAAACAAAAAATGGAGCTGTTCCGTTCTGCTCGCCAAACACAGAATGAAATGGCTCAATTCCTAGAAATTTGAATGGAGCCACCCCATCCCAGTTGGATCCTCAACCAAACGCACCCTTAGAGCAAGGTAACCTTGTGGTGCTTCACCATAATCTTGCTTGGTAGTCAAGTTGAGTATTGTTGCCATGAGTTGAAATTGCTGCATATATGTTCTTTGTTGGGATGATGATTTAGTGAAGTAAATTATGTTTTCTGTAGATGTGTCCTATACAAATGTTGTAGTTAAATTCTACATATAGCTTGTACAAAAATTTCATGAGTTTAGGCTTAATTGTTTAGGAGTTGTGCTTGCAGCAAGATCGCTTTCAGGTTTTTGCTTGTTTCTGTTGGAATCTAAATAATTGCATTGTTTGACTAAGTTAAACCTAGAATCACTTATTAATGATATTAGAAGAGTTGTAGTAACTTCCTAAGCTTTCTAAAAAATCTATAAGTACATTTATTGGATATATAGAACTCTACTCATGACTGTTTAAAGTTGGAGCTTGAAATCTGTTTAAACCTGAACAGATATGCTTCTTGGTGATGTTTGAGCTAGTTAACTCCCAAATCACCTTAATATGATCATATATAAGAGTTGTAGATAACTTTATTATCTTACCTGTGTTAAAATTTGATAGCCATAAGTCTGATCGTTTAGAAGTTATGCTTTTCACAAGTTTAGTACCTGCATCTGTCCAATTTCTGTACAGATTTTAGAGATTGCAATGGTTGCTTAAGTTAGTGTTAAAATCAGTTCATGGTGGTCATACGAAAGTTGTAGATGACTTTCTTATGTTTCTTGTGTAAAAATTTCATAACCATAGACCTGATAGTTTAAGAGTTATGAATTTTACAAAATGGTTGTTGTGTTCTGTCCACTGTCTGAACAGATTTTGAAAACTGTATTGTTTGATTTGGTTAAACATAGAATCACTTCTTGGTGATTACAAACATTGTGTAGTTCGTTTACTAAGCTTTCCAAAAAGTCTTGAATAATTCTTTTTGGTGGTCTAAAGCTCAAGTTATAGATGTTTGAAGTGTGAACACTGAATCTGTCCAGTTCTGGACAGCAAAGCCTTCCTAGTGCCTTTTACTCTTGATACATGTTAAATCAACATGAGATGTTCATAAATGATTTGTAGACAATTCCATTATCTTTTCAGAAAGTCTAGGATCAATTGGTTTGGATGCCTGAGTCTCTAGTTATGAATTTTTGAAGTCGCAAGTCTGAATCTGTCCAAATTTGGACAGAGCTGTCGTTTGTCACTATTTAACCTTGTTAAGTGTCTAATAAGATTGAGATAACAATACCAAAGTTGTAGACCATTTCTTAGACTTTTCAAAAAATATTTTATCACTATTTTTGGATGGATATCTTGTGAGTTACGACTGAAACAAGTAAATGTTGTGCTGCTGACCTAATCTTGTTGATCATGATTGACTGCTCTACTCCCTTGTCTTGCTTGAGCATGATTGATAGTTTTATCTCATGATCCCTATATTAGTAGATTATATAATTGGATATATACAAGTAACTAGTGCAGTAGTAAATTAAATTGTTGACGTCTAGTAAGTAATTAGCTTCAATCAACGTCAATTTAGCAAGTGTCACTATGTGGACAAGAAACACAATTAACAATATGTTACCATTTCTAATACTTGCGCTACTAATCTAATATTACTAAATAACCTACCTCATTAGACTAGTATAAAAGGCATTGTTATTAGGCTAACACCTTCTATGTGTTCTGTTGGGTGTGTGCTTGCATTAGAATATTGAGAATGTTGGTCTGTATGACGTTTAGAAGTCACAGTGAATGTACGTGTGCCTAAGTAGTTTAATAATAGAGTAACTAATAAATGATTAAAGTGAATATGGTAAATGCTTGTACGTGTGATGTTGAGAGCACCTAGAGGGGGTGAATAAGTGATCCTGTAAAAATCAACACTAAATGGCACAAACTTGGTTTATGAAATGTTAGTGGAATCAAGACCAAGGTGCTATGTCTAGAGAGAAAGAGATGACTTCTTCACTTAATTGCTCTTTACAAGGTGAGTATTAAACTTAGAGCAATTATCAAGTGAGTAGAGGCAGAGAGAATCGCACATGAATAACAACAGATGACAAATGAATTTATCCCGTGGTTTGGCCAAGCAGAACACTTGCTTACTTCCACGTTGTGGTGTCCCAATGGACGAGGGTTGCACTCAACCCCTTTCAAGCGATCCAATGATACACTTGAATACCATGATTTTCTTCCTTATAGAAGATGTTCCCTTTGTGAGGAATCTCCACAAGTTGGAGCCTCTCACCCTTACAATAATGATCATAATGAAAACCACAAGAGTAAGGGAGGGAATAGAAACACACGCAAGAGCTAGAGTCACAACAGCGACACGCACACAAGTCAAGAAACGAGCACACAAACACATCGCAACGAGTTCACAACTCAACAAGTGCTCAAATATCAAACACAATGATCCTGATGCGTGCTTGCGGATTCTAGGCGTCTTAGGATGTTCAATGGAGGCTTGGTGTGCTGCTCCATGCGCCTAGGGACCCTTTTATAGCCCCAAGGCAGCTAGGAGCCATTGGAGCTCCATTTGGTAGGCAATTCTTGCCTTCTGTCCGTGGGCGCATCGGACTGTCCGGTGCACACCGGACAGTGAACAATACGAGCACAGGACGCGACAGAGAATCGCCTGATTGGTTGGTTTCCTTTTCTGTGGGGCACCGGACCGTCCGGTGCGCCATATGACCGTTGGCTCTTAGTCGACGTGGCAGGTAGCCATTGCACGGCTGGTACACCGGACTGTCCGGCGCCTCGCAGACGTGAACAGAGAGTTTGGCGGACTGTGCACCGAACCGTCCGATGCTGCGCAATCCAATACCTTTTCTACGTTCCTTCTTTTGTCTTCCTTTGATTCTTTTGGACTTCACTTAGCTGAGTTCCTGTCACTTAGACAAGTATGTTTAGCTCATAAAAACAATTGACTAAGTGTCTAGAACTTACCTTTATTCTTGACCCATCTAGATATACCTTTGCTTCACATTTGTTAGTTCTCACCTAGTGTGTTGTGCATCTAATCACCAAAACAATATAGAAATGGCTCAAGGTCACATTTCCCTTTCAATCTCCCCCTTTTTGGCGATTTATGCCAACACATTAAAAAGCAACTCGTTTCAAACTAACATATCTAGAAGAGCTCAAAAATGCAAGTTGAAGACCAATAATATTTTCAAGGAATTTGGCATATTTGGATCACTTTTTCCACCACTTGGTTTACTTTCACAAAACAATTTTTTTTCCTATCTCTAATGTCAAACACACTTGTTTTGGCAAATCAAGAGATCTTTCAAGAGTAAATTTGATCAAATGCCACAAACTCCCCCTTTTTCCCTTAATTAAAATTCTCCCCCATGAGAGAATAGTTTTTGCAATAAGAGGATTTTGATCAAACACAATGATTCTAACTCTACAGTTTTTGAAATTCACAAGTGGTTGGCTGATCCATTTGCTTTGGCCTTAATTTCTCCCCCTTTGGCATTAAGCACCAAAACAGGAGAACTTTTGGCCCTCTAACCCCATTGCCTCACCAAAGTGTCAAATAAGAGCAAAATGCAATGAGAACACAAGTACGAACTTGGGACAAGATACCTGAATGCAGTGGAAGCTCTCTCTTTGTCCAAGTTCACATTTCTCTTTCAATATTACTTTGAGACTATATCAAGAGTACTCAACAAACAAGTTAGTCTCAAGGGAGTCAAGTTGTAGCACATCCTCCCCCGAAACATGTGCATCATTTGCATAGGGACTTGTGAGGTCCGGGGATGACTTGTACAACTTGAGCACCAAAAATAAGCAATTAAAGACATTAATGCTTAAAGTAACATGATCAAAGGCATAGAACGTGTGTATGCTATAGATCAATCCAAGTTACGCGAATCTAAGACATTTAGCTCACTACGCAACCTACAAAACCTTTTCTCATCTAAAGGCTTGGTGAAGATATCGGCTAGCTGGTTCTCGATGCTAATATGGTAAATATCGATATCTCCCCTTTGCTGGTGGTGTCTCAAAAAGTGATGCCGAATGTCTATGTGCTTAGTGCAACTGTGTTCAACAGGATTATCCGGCAAGCGGATTGCACTCTCATGATCACATAGAAGTGGGACTTTGCTCAGATTGTAGCCAAAGTCCCGGAGGGTTTGCCTCATCTAAAGCAGTTCCGTGCAACACTGTCCTGCGGCAACATACTCGGCCTCAGCAGTGGATAGGGCAACAGAAGTTTGTTTCTTAGAGCTCCAAGACACCAGGGACCTTCCCAGAAACTGACAAGTCCCTGATGTGCTCTTCCTATCAACCTTGCACCCGGCATAGTCGGAATCTGAGTATTCTATTAAGTCAAAGGTAGACCCCTTTGGATACCAGATCCTGAAGCAAGGCGTAGAAACCAAATATCTAAGAATTCGCTTAACGACCACAAGGTGACACTCCTTGGTACCGGATTGAAATCTAGCACACATGCATACACTTAGCATAATATCCGGTCTACCAGCACAAAGATAAAGCAAAGATCCTATCATAGACTGGTGTTGGGGACTTGTTCTCAAATGCTATGAATTAAGAACAAGGCAACATAAAGTGTTAAATGTTAACGTCCTTCGTCCAAGAAACATTATTCTCTTGAGGATAATGGGCCTTGGACGAAGGCTGATAAGAACATAACTACGAAGCTTAAATCTTCGTAGTAAAATTCCAATAGATATTGTAAGATAACATAAAATAAAAGGTATAAAAGGAATAAGTGAATCATAGACGAATTACATTATATTTACTCAATATATTGAATCATTGAATACAATAATACCTCTGCCTTGGAAAAGGTTGGATTCCAAAAGGTGCGATTGCAATTATCAGAATGCGTGAACAGTAACGGAATACTGTTCACTATTTATAGGCACAGGACGCAACCTGTGAGGAATTACAAGTATGCCCCTTATAAAAGCTTACAACATTGACTCAGACCTTTATGGACTAAAAGGTCATTCTATCTTTAAGTCGGTTTGTAATACCGAAGCTTCACGAAGAGGAACCTTCGGCTATCTTATACAAACAGCTTCAGCCGAGGACCACTTCTTCCTATAAGACCTTCGGCGACGAAGCATAGACCCAACAACTGGTATGCCTTTTGATCAACGGGCTTACCTCCTTTGTTGAGTTCCAGATGTCCGTTCGTTCCCATCGGTGTCTTTGCGGGCTTTGCATCCTTCATCCCAAACCTCTTGAGCAAATCTTGAGTGTACTTTGTTTGGGAGATGAAGGTTCCTTCCTTGAGTTGCTTCACTTGAAATCCAAGGAAGTAGTTCAACTCGCCCATCAATGACATCTCAAATTTCTGCATCATCACCCTGCTAAACTCCTCACAAGACTTTTGATTAGTAGAACCAAATATAATGTCATCGACATATATTTGGTATACAAAAAGATCACCATTACAAGTCTTAGTAAAGAGAGTAGGATCAACTTTCCCAGCCTTGAAAGCATTAGTAATAAGGGAATCTCTAAGGCAGTCATACCATGCTCTTGGGGCTTGCTTAAGTCCATAGAGCTCCTTAGAGAGCTTGTAGACGTGGTCAGGATACCTGTCATCCTCAAAGCCAGGAGGTTGTTCCACATACTCTTCCTCCTTGACTGGTCCATTAAGGAAGGCGCTCTTCACGTCCATTTGAAACAACTTAAAAGAGTGGTGAGCAGCATAGGTGAAAGGGAAATAGGGTCAAACCTTTTCCTAAATGATTTTGGTGGTTGAAATGCCCAACACAAATAATTGGACTAACTAGTTTGCTCTAGATTATATATTCTACAGGTGCTAAAGGTTCAACACAAACCAATAAAAAGGTCCAAGTTAGGGTTCAAAAGAAAGGAGCAAAAGAAACCGAAGAGAACCCTGGTCTGGCGCACCGGACTGTCCGGTGTGCCACCTGACAGTGTCCGGTGCACTAGGGGCGATCGACTCAAACTCTTCACCTTCGAGTTTCTAGAGAGCAGCTCCGCTATAATTCACCAGACTGTCCGGTGGGCCACCAGACTGTCCGGTCTGCCAGCGGAGCAACGGCTATCAAGCGCAACAGTTAACTCCAACGGTCACTGCCAAACGCTACAGTGCGCAACAGTACGCGACAGAGTCAGAGCGCACCGGACACTGAACAGTAGCTGTCCGGTGTGGCACCGGACTGTCCGGTGCCCCAAGAAGTCAGAGCTCCAACGGTCAAAACCATCAGAACCCTAACGGTTGGGTGACGTCGCTGCGCACCGGACAGTGTCCGATGGCGCACCAGACTGTCCGATGCGCCCATCGACAGACAACCTCCCCAACAGTTGAATTGGTGGTTGGGGCTATAAATACCCCCAACCACCACCATTCCAAGCATCCAAGGTTTTCAGACATCCCATTCAATACAAGAGCTAGTGCAATCAATACAAGACACAATTCAAAAGAATCAAAGCCTCTCCAAGTCCCAAAACACACTCCAAACACATAGTGACTAGAGAGAGAGTTTTTGCTCGTGTTCTTTGAGCTCTTATTCTTGGATCGCTTTCTTCTTCCTCATTCTAGTTCTTCAAGCACTTGTAATCAAAGCAAGAGACACCAATTGTGTGGTGGTCCTTGTGGGGTCTAAGTGACCCGTTTGATTGATTAGGTTCTTTGGAAACGAACCTCGGTAAAACAAATCACCATGTCATCCGCTACATTTCTTTGGTTGATTTGTTTTCCCCTCTCTTTCGGACTCGGATTTAATTCTAACGCTAACCCCGGCTTGTAGTTGTGCTTTAAGTTTATAAATTCCAGTTTCCGCCTATCCACCCCCCTCTAGGTGACTTTCAATTGGTATCAGAGCCCGATACTTCATTAGAGTTTAACCACTCGAAGTGATGTCGGGAGGATCCGCCAAGAGGGAGATGGAAACGGCCACAAGCCACGGGAAAGCTCCATCAAGGGAGTCCGGCGCCAAAGGAAGGGAGGAATCACCTCCCCGCGTCAAGTCACACCGGAGTGGCAACAAGAAGAAGAAGATGAAGAAAGTGGTCTACTACGAGACCGATTCTTCGTCGCCCTCCACCTCTGGCTCCAACACTCTGTCCGTCACTTCTAAGCGCCATGAGCGCAAGAAGTTTAGTAAGATCCCCCTATGCTATCCTCGCATTTCTAAACGCACTCCTTTACTTTCCGTCCCATTAGGCAAACCACCGATTTTTTACGGTGAAGATTATTGTATGTGGAGTGATAAAATGAAGCATCATCTAACCTCACTCCACGCTAGCATTTGGGACATTGTTGAGTTTGGTGCGCAGGTACCATCCGAGGGGGATGAAGGCTATGACTCGGATGAGGTCGCCCAAATCCAGCACTTCAACTCCCAAGCCACTACTATACTCCTCGCCTCTCTATGTCGAGAGGAGTATAATAAGGTGCAAGGGTTGAAGAGTGCCAAGGAGATTTGGGACGTGCTAAAGACCACGCACGAAGGGGATGAGGTGACCAAGATCACCAAGCAGGAGACGATCGAGGGGGAGCTCGGTCGATTCATCCTCAACCAAGGAGAGGAGCCACAAGCAATGTACAACCGGCTCAAGACCTTGGTAAACCAAGTGCGTAACCTCGGGAGCACCAAATGGGATGACCATGAAATGGTCAAGGTTATTCTAAGATCACTTGTTTTTCATAATCCTACACAAGTTCAATTAATTCGTGGTGATCCTAGATATAAGCTAATGTCTCCCGAGGAGGTTATAGGAAAGTTTGTGAGCTTTGAGTTGATGATCAAAGGCTCCAAACAAATCGTCGAGCAAGGCGGCACCTCCACACCCGAGGTGCAACCCGTTGCATTCAAAGCGACGGAAGAAAAGAAAGAAGAGTCTACATCAAGTAGGCTCCCCATCGACGCCTCCAAGCTAGACAACGAGGAAATGACGCTCATCATCAAGAGCTTCCGCCAAATCCTCAAGCAAAGGAGGGGGAAGGATTACAAACCCTGCTCCAAGAAAGTATGCTACAAATGTGGTAAGCCCGGTCACTTTATTGCTAAATGTCCTATATCTAGTGATAGTGACAGGGACAACGACAAGAGGGGGAAGAAGAACGAGAAGAAGAGATATTACAAGAAGAAGGGCGACGATGGCCACGTGTGTTGGGAATGGGATTCCGACGAAAGCACCATCGACTCCTCCTCCGATGAGGACGCCGCCAACATCGCCGTCAACAAAGGCCTCCTCTTCCCCAACGTCGGCCACAAGTGCCTCATGGCAAAGGACGACAAAAAGAAGAAGGTAAAATCTAGAGCCTCCACTAAATATACAACATCTAGTGATGAGGGTAGCTCTAGTGAAGATGAAGATGATTTGCTTAGTCTTTTTGCCAACCTTAACATGCAACAAAAGGAAAAACTAAATGAATTGATAGGTGCTATTCATGAGAAGGATGAACTCTTGGATAGCCAAGAGGAATTCCTTATTAAGGAAAACAAAAGCATGTTAAGGTAAAGAATGTTTATGCTTAGGAGATAGAGAAAAATGAAAATTTGACTAAGGAGCTTAGCATTTGCCATGACACCATTTCCAACCTTAGAAATGAGAACGGTAATTTACTTGCTAAGGTTGAAAAATCAAATGTTTGTCATGATTCAATTGTCAATCTTAAAAGTGATAATGCTAGTTTGATTGCTAAGATTGATAAAATGAATGAATCAATTTCTAGCCTTAAAATTGAAAATGCTAGTTTAATTTCAAAGGCTAAAGATTTAAATGTTTGCAATGCTTCTATTTCCAATCTTAGAGATGAGAATGCTATTTTACATGCTAAGATCGATGAATTAAATCCTTGCAAACCCTCTACATCTAGTGTTAATCATGTTTCTATTTGTACTAAATGTAGAGATATTAATGTTGATGCTATTCATGATCACCTAGCTTTAATTAAACAACAAAGTGATCACATAGCTCAACTAACTGCTAAAATAAATGAGCATGAAATTGAAAATGAAAAATTTAAATTTGCTAGGAGCATGCTCTATAATGGGAGACGCCCTGGCATCAAGGATGGCATTGGTTTCCAACAGGAAAGCAATGTCAAACTTAATGCCCCCAAAAGATTGTCTAATTTTGTTAAGGGCAAGGCTCCCATGGCTCAGGATAACAAGGGTTATATTTTATATCCTGCTGGTTATCCTGAGCATAAGATTAGGATAATTCATGCTAGAAAGTCTCATTCTGTTTCCCATCATGCTTTTATATACAAGAATGAGGCATCTAGCTCAAGGCATTCAACCCATGTTAAAATGCCTAAAAAGAAATCTCCTATTGCATCAAATGAGGCTAATGTTTCATTTAAGACCTTTGATGCTTCTTATGTGCTCACTAACAAATCAGGCAAAGTAGTTGCCAAATATGTTGGGGGCAAACACAAGGGATCAAAGACTTGTGTTTGGGTACCCAAGGTGCTTGTTTCTAATGTGAAAGGACCCAAGATCGTTTGGGTACCTAAGAACAAGGCCTAAACTTGTTTTGTAGGTTTATGCATCCGGGGGCTTAAGTTGGATAATTGATAGCGAGTGCACAAACCACATGACAGGGGAGAAAAGAATGTTCTCCTCCTACGAGAAAAACGAAGATCCCCAAAGAGCTATCACATTCAGGGATGAAAATCAAGATTTGGTCAAAGGACTTGGTAAAATTGCTATATCACCTGACCACTCCATTTCCAATGTTTTTCTTGTAGATTCCTTAGATTACAACTTACTTTATGTTTATCAATTATGTAAAATGGGCTACAATTGTCTTTTTATGGATATAGGTGTTACTGTCTTTAGAAGAAGTGATGATTCTATAGCATTTAAGGGAGTATTAGAGGGTCAGCTATACTTAGTTGATTTTAATAGAGCTGAACTCAATACTTGCTTAATTGCTAAGACTAATATGAGTTGGCTCTGGCATCGCCGACTAGCTCATGTTGGGATGAAGAATCTTCACAAGCTTCTAAAGAGAGAACACATTTTGGGACTAACAAATGTTCATTTTGAGAAAGACAGGCTTTGTAAAGCATGTCAAGCAGGGAAGCAAGTTGGTTCCCACCATCCACACAAGAACATCATGACGACCGACAGGCCGCTTGAGCTACTCCACATGGATTTATTCAGCCCGATCGCTTACATAAGCATCGGCGGGAGTAAGTATTGTCTTGTAATTGTAGATGATTATTCTCGCTTCACTTGGGTATTCTTTTTGCAGGAAAAATCACAAACCCAAGAGACCTTAAAGGGATTCTTGAGACGGGCTCAAAATGAGTTCGGATTAAGAATCAAGAAAATAAGAAGCAACAACGGAACGGAGTTCAAGAACTCTCAAATTGAAGGCTTTCTTGAGGAGGAGGGCATCAAGCATGAATTCTCTTCTCCCTACACACCTCAGCAAAATGGTATAGTGGAGAGGAAGAATAGAACTCTATTAGATATGGCGAGGACCATGCTTGATGAGTACAAGACTCCGGACCAGTTTTAGGCTGAGGCGATTAACACCACCTGCTACTCTATCATCCAGCTCTACCTTCACCGAATCCTCAAGAAGATATCATATGAACTCCTAACCGGTAAAAAGCCTAATGTTTCATATTTTAGAGTCTTTGGTAGCAAATGTTTTATTCTTGTTAAAAGAGGTAGAAAATCTAAATTTGCTCCTAAGGCTGTAGAAGGTTTTTTACTTGGTTATGATTCAAACACAAGGGCATATAGAGTCTTCAACAAATCTAGGACTGAGCACTTTTAAGCCGAAACCGAATTACCGAACCGAAAATTTGAAAACCGCACCGAAGTTTTGGTTTTTCGGGGTTCGGTGTCGGGTTCGGTTTTAATTCCTGAGAACTTCGGTGCTCGGTGTCGGCCTCGATTTTAGGCTTACACCGAACCGAAACATCAGCGTCCTGCGTCCCACTCCCACCGTTCTACCGTGATCGGCCCATAGGCCATAGGCCATAGCCCACTTCTCCGTGCGACTGAGAACTTCTCTGCGCCCAACTCGGTAGTCGGCAAGACACCGAGACCAGACGCTCAACGTGGCCCTCCTTCAGTTCCAACTTCCAACCCTAATCCATTCAACTTCGACAGACCGGCAGACCGGCGGCGGCGGCGCTCCGCACTCCCCACTTCCCCAGTTCCCCGCACCGGCACTCCCCAGTCCCCACGCGGCCAACCGCCAACCAGTGCGCAATGCCTCAAGGCCTCAATCCGGCGGCGGCGGCAGCTCTGCGGCCTACGGGCTTGGCCGTTTGGGGCAGCTAGCGAAGGAGCAGAGCCATCGTAGAGGCCCAATCAGCGTGGATACTGTGGCACGACCACGGCAAGAGGAGCGGTCGAGCTGAGGGCCACGAGCCCACGCCTGCGGGCTACTGTGGCAGCAAGAGGAGGAGGCGACTGTGTCTGTGCGACTGTGCGGTGGCCCGTAGGCGACATCAGCCATCGACACCAAGTTCTCCGAGCAGTACAACGATGCCTATAATTGAGCAGTCCTCCAATGTATGTCAGCTCTACTCTACTCATCTCCATTTTCTGTGTAGTGTTGTCAAATGTAACTGTGGTCTTTGAGCTATTAATAGATTTCTGATTTTTTTATTTTCAAACTTTATCTTGTAGATGGGGGACACTAATGATGTTGTTGTTAATGAAGTGAACACAAAAGAATAGTTTTGCTGAAATGATAATTGAGGATGAACAACCTTTTGTCTTGTCTGAACGTCCTGGTCTTAGAAAGTTTCTAGCTAAAGCATGCCCACGTTTTGTTATGCCATCTACACTATAGGAATTCTAAAGATTCCCGTCGGCCAAACTAACTCCCGTCGGCCAGAGCAAAAGCCGACGGGCATAGAGTAATTCCCATCGGCCCACTAGCAGCCGACGAGAGTTATGTTAACTCCCGTCGGCCACATCCCAGGCCGACAGAGATTACTTTAACGCCGTCGGCCACGTCCCAGGCCGACGGGGATTACGTTAACTCCCGTCGACCACGCCACAGGCCGACGGGGATTAACCAGTTATGAGACCGGCCAAGACCACGCGTGGGCTCATTCACCTTGGTTTACCTTCAAACCGCCGACGACCTCTACCTCATCGCCGCCTCCGCCCCTAGCCGCGCCCGCCGAGCACCGCCGCCTGTAGCCGCGCCCGCCCCGAGCGCCGCCGACCCTAGCCGCGCCCGCCCGAGCCCCCGCCCGCGCGCCTAGCCACGCCGCCGCCCCTGCCCGAGCTGCGCCGCCGCTGCCCCCCCCCCCCCCCCCCCCCGCCGAGCACCCCACGCGGCCCCACCCCCGGCCGAGCGCGCGACGTCGCCCCGACCCGCGCCCTCGCCTCGAGCGCCCCCACACCGCCCCCGGCCCGCCCGAGCTGCGCCGCCCCCTTGCCCCCGTCGTCCGCCGTCCGCCCTCAACAAGTCGCCGCCGTCCACAAGCGCCACCGTCCCCAGCCCACCGTCGTCCGCCGTCCGCCAGTGCCTCGACGCACCGGTCAACCACCGCAACCGAGGGCTCGCCATCCGGTCCGCGTTCGAGTTCGAGTCGTCGAGGTATAATCTTATTTCTAAATGTGAATTAATATGTGATTATTTTCGTCGGTTTTTTGTGGCCGACGGGAGTTAACTTTCATATGATTAGAGGTAGTTTAAAATTGTTAATTGATAGTGTTCTTAGTTTTGATATGACTTTATGCATTATACTTGCTAGTTTTAATATCATGTGTGGCTTTATAGTTGATTTAACAAATGGTTTATGTTTTAATTTTTGTCGGTTTTTATGGCCGACGGGAGTTAGCTGTAATGCGATTATAATTTGTTTAATATTGTTATTTGTTAGTATGGTTTGACCTAATATTATTTGATGTATGATATTTGTTATTTGTAACTTGATTTTGTAAATATGATATGATGTATTTGATGTTATTATTTAATGAAATTGATGTTATGCAAGCATTAATCAATTTGATAGATTTGATGTTATAGGTAATGAATTTGATGTTCTGCAATTATAATTTAATTTGATGGATTGGATGTTTGCAAATATTGTTAATTGATGAATATCATGTTAATTTGATGTTATTTATGTGTATATATAGTTATTTATGTATATATATAGTTTTACTACTTACCTATAGATGTATGTGTGACGTGTAGAAACATGATTGTCTCACACGCACTCTTTACTCGTACACACAGCCGCAATAATGGGTGATAGACGTGATTGGATGTATGAAGGTTTCAAGAAGGGTGGATGTCACACAAGTGAATGGTTTGCCAAGACGCAGATGTTTCTAGACCATGCAGCTGCTTTATCACAAATAGATAATATTAGGTGTCCATGCAATAAATGTAGAAATATGACGAGCCACACCAAGAGGCAGGTCACACTACACCTGTGCTCACATGGTTTCGTGCCAGGCTATAAGGTCTGGTATCTCCACGGTGAAGATGTTGAACGAGCAACAGAAGTAGAAGTTGATGACAGTGAAGATGATGTTGATAGGATGGACCAGATGCTTGAGGATCTGCAGCCTGAATTGGCCCCAGATCATCATGATTCACCTACACCGGAGGTTCAGAATTTCTTCGACCTCCTCAAAGCGTCATAAGAGCCTCTTCACGGGCACACTGACGTGACCGTACTCGAATTCGTGACCCGGCTGATGTCAATAAGGAGCAGCACAATGAGGCTGAGCAGCACAATGAGGAGGTGGAGCACAATGAGGAGGTGGAGCACGGGACATGGGACCAGGCCACACAGCATCACCAGCCATGGGACCAGTGGGACCACCAGAGAGAGCAGCAATAGGCGTGGGACCAGTGGGGCCAACAGGGCGAACTGGCTGACAACCCGATGGATGATGGCTCGGGAGGCTCTTCAACGACACGCACACATCGCTCAAGAAAAAGCCACTCAGTAAAGCCTCGTCACGCGATAGAGCGAGAGGCTGGTAGGACTTTAATCATGCCACATGGAGATCGGTGAGTGTAATATATTAACTTATCTCATATAACTATTATGTGTATTGTTAATGTTTTTGTGTAATGCAGGAATTGGGAGGACCTGTCCTTTGACGGCAAGGGACACCACACTCAGGTTAACCTTACGTTGGGTTCTCTTTGCCGCCTTCACTACCCGGGTATAGTGAAGGTGTCAAACGGTGATACCGAGGATGAGGCGCTCGTCAGTACCTGGGACGAGTACAAGTTTAAAAAGGAACGAAACCACACCGACAGACAGGGACTTGTGCGTAATGACTTTTGGGTATGAATTCTTTATTATTTTTGTTATGTCTCTTAATATTGTAAATCTATGACTTATACCATTGTATTTGTATTCTTTATGTTGTAGCTTCGATATCGGTTGCCTGACGGAGAGGATTACATGGGGCACGCTGAACGTGTCTTCCAAAACAATGCAAAGAAGCTGGTGAAGGATGCCATATACTATGCAAGAATTCAGACTACAAACCTGTATTTTCAAAATCATCCGGAAGAAGCAGGCCCCTTGAATAAAAAGGAAGGGTCCTCAAAGATATATTTGACTGAGGATCAATATCGTGAGGTTAGTATTCAATTTGTTTTACCCTTTATATTGATTGTTGTGATTGATATAATATGTAACATTGTGTGTGCAGGTGATGGTTCCATGGATGGCGCCCGTGCCTGATGCGTACTATGCTTGGTGTCGATATTGGGCTTCCGAAGGCTTCCAGAAAGCGTCATCGCATCACAGACAATGTCGAGGAACCAATCCTAACCACAAGTTTGGCGGTGATGACATGATACGAAAAGCTAAAAGAATGGTAAGTTTGATCTATCTATGTCGATCAACAAATAATACGATTGCCTATGAATGTATTTTGTTTATACAGGAAGCTACGAGTGGCCAAAAGCCTAGTGACATTGAGGTCTACCAGGAGGGCCACAAAGGACCAGACCCGAACAACCCTGACCAGCTCTGCAGCCAGACAGCCACGAATCGGCTGGTGAGTTTTGGCCAAAAAGTACAAACGTTTAAAGTATAGAAATTCATGTATTTGTAAGGTTGTGAATGATGTATAGGCGGCATATGGGGAGGAGATGGTTCGTCGCCATGGCCCTGACTTCGACTAGCGCCATGAACCGGTGGATCCCTCGGTGGTGTACGCAAGTGGTGGTGGCAAAGCGCATGGACGGTAAGCTCTAACTTATGAAATTATATGGTTGACACTAAATTAATTATGCAGTAATCACATTTTTTGAATCACTTATAGATACGCACTCTTCGACGGATTCATTGACTCGTCGTCGGTGAGATCTAAGAGGACGGGTTCGTCTTCCCGTAGCTCATGCTCTCGTCGACCGAACGAGCAGGAGTTGGAGATTATGAGGATGCGTGAGGAGATGAGACAACAACGAGAATTTATGGAGGCATGCAATGCACATAACCAAGCGATGTATCAAGTGAGTATACATAATCCGAACTCTAAATTATTATATTTCAATACAACATCTTTAATATTAACACATATGTTTACCAGTTAATGCAGCAACAGGGCATGGCAACAAATTTTCCACCGCCACCACAATGGAGCCAGTTTGCAAACACACCAGCTCCGCCACCACAGTTCAACACCCCTCCGACACATATACCTGCACCTGGAGATAGGGTACGTTTGATAACTATCGATTAATTTATACACTTGTATACTTTTTGATATTTGCATTTAACGTGTTGATATTTGCTAACTTGCATAGGTTACGCCCGAAGCGGGTGGTAGTGGTTCTGATCCCGTAGCAGGGACTGGATTTATGGACTCGCTCTTCGCGTTCCCTCCTCCTGGTGGTGGTGGCGGCAGCGGTCAAAGCTCTAACCACCCAAGTGATGGTTATCTCTAAACACTTGAACTCGTGCTCGTTATGTATTTTAACTCGTGGACATTATGTTTGTGTAAACACTCTCGTATCTGAAATGTTTGTGATGTGTAAATTATATCAATGTGTTTGTGATGTGTGATGTCAATGCGTTTGTGATTTATATGTTCATGTGATAGGTTTTGTCATATGTTTGTGATATATATGTTTTGTGTATGTTATGTGTGCAATTGTGGAGAAATATCTAATTTGGTGTTGCTGTTGCAGAATTATAGGTTAACTCCCGTCAACCCAGTTAATTCCCGTCGGTTTGACCATAGCCGACGAGAATTAACTATTAACTCCCGTCGGCCCAGTTAATTCCTGTCGGCTGACCTGGCCGACGGGGATTAATTAGTAACTCCCGTCGGCCAGGTCAGCCGACGGGCGTCGGCCAGGTCAGCCGTCGGGGATTAATTAGTTACTCCCATCGGTTGTGGTGGCCGACGGGAATTAGCCGTAATTCCCGTCGGCTCGATATTGGCCGACGGGGATTAAGTATTCCCGTCGGCGGCCGATGGGGATAACCTTATCCCCGACAAGGGACGCCTGGCGGCTGACAACCGACGGGAATAAGCCCTAAACCGACAGGAATTACTTATTCCTGTCGGTTTAGTGCTTATTCCCGTCGGTTCCTGGCCGACGGGAATTAACTGTTTTCCTGTTGTGCTAGGAGAACTGTCACTAGAAACTGTGTGAAAGTGTATGATGTGCAAAAAGAAAAGCTCAATAATTTCTTGAAGGAAAATTGTGCTAGAACTAGCCTCACAACTGATACATGGACATCAAACACGAACCAAAACTATATGTGTGTGACACTGCATTTTATTGATAATGATTGGAAGCTCCATAAAAAATTATAGGATTCTTCTTGGTTAAAGGTCATAGAGGAGAAGATATTGGTAAATCCTTAGAGAATTGCTTGGCTCAATGGGACATTGATAAAATTTGTACAATAACAGTGGACAATGCTAGTGCAAATAATAATGCAATTAAGTACATGAAGAGGGTATTGAATGAATCAAAGGGTAGCATTGCTGAAGGAGAGTATCTCCATATGAGATGTGTGGCACATATCATCAACCTGATAGTAATGGAAGGCTTGAAGGAAATTGATATATCAGTGAAACGTGTTCGTGAGGCTGTTAAATTTATCAAGGGTGGGACATCTAGGTTTGCAAGGTTCAAGAAATGTGCCGAATTAGCTAAGGTTCAATCCAAAGCATTTTTAAAACTTGATGTTAGCACTAGGTGGAACTCAACCTACCTTATGCTAAATGTTGCACAACAGTATGAAAAGGCATTTGAGAGGTATATTGATGAAGACCCATACTATAAGCTAGAATTAGAAGGTGAGGATGGTCCTGGAGTTCCTGATAAAGCTGATTGGCAAAAAGCTAGAAAGATGGCAGAATTTCTTGAGCACTTTTATGAACTAACCCTACGTGTTTCTGCCACAAGTCATCCCACATCTCACACCTATTTCCATGAGATTGCTAATGTTTTGGTTTTGTTACGAGAATGGTGCAAGTCTGAAGACAAATTGTGCAGTGCAATGGGCAAAAGAATGCTAGTCAAATATTACAAGTATTGGGGAGATAGAGAAAAAGAAAGAGGGGATCAGATGCTCAACCTGGTTATGTTTTTCTGCGTGGCAATTGATCCAAGGTATAAACTTTCTAATTACATTAAGATGGCTATTTTTGTTGTGTTTGGTGACGAATCAGGGGAAAAATTGTGGGCAAAAGTGAACTCTTCTTTTCGTGCTTTGTTTGATGAGTATAATGAAATGTATGGTCAAAGTGACAAGACACCACAACATTCTGATTCTCAAGATAAACCGACATTGAACAAAAGGCTTATGAGGTCTATAATTGCTCAACAGATGAGCAATAATGGGTATTGCAATAGTACTATCAAGTCTGAATTAGATAAATATCTTTTAGAGGACAATGAAGAGGACAAAAAAGGTTTTGATATTCTTAAGTATTGGAAGGACAATGCTACTAGGTTGCCAATAATGTCTCGCATGGCCCGTGATCTTTTGGCAATTCCTATCTCATCAGTTGCTTCTGAGTCAGCCTTTAGCGCAGGGGGGAGAACACTATATGAGTTTAGGAGTTCACTCACCCCAGCAATGGTTGAGCGTCTTATCTGTACAAATGATTGGATTCGTGGATCTGATTTCATTAGTGTTGAAGAGAACCTAGAAGAACTGTCCAAGCTTGAGGAAGGTAAATTAATTTACATTTTTTATTTCATAATTGTTTCTACTATGTTCTTATTGATTTCATATTTGACTAATTTGTTTACTCCTTACTATTACTGTAGAGTTTTGTGGCCTCACTGTTTCTAAGGATACAACAACCACCCCTACCAATTCTTGAGCATGAAAATTTGATGAATGATGAATGGTGAATGGAGAATATGAGGCTATCAAAGTTTAAGCTCAAATATGTGATCTGTGATCTCAAACTATCAATAATTGGAAGTTATGTAATGTATGACTTGAATTTGTGAGGCTATCATAGTTGAAGTCTGGACTCTAGACCATTTAAATTTGTTGTAATGTTTGTTATTGAATTTGTGACTTGCAGCTTGCTACTAGTTATCTGTGCATGTGTGTTGGTTGGACATTGCCAGGTTTGTATCCGGTTTGTAAGTTTGTTGTTCCAGTCGCCTGCAACTGAAAATAATTTGATTTGTTCCAGCTGTATTCGATTTGTTTCAGCCGCCTGCAACAGACTAATAATTTGATTTGTTTGTACATCTCAAATGTTTCTTTCGGTTGTAAATTGTAATGCTCGAGTACTTTGCTTAGCACACTTTGTGAATAATATTTAATATATTTGTTTAGTTAGACATTATGGCTTCGACTATAAGCTGTGGGCTGTGGCTAATAAACCAAACAACGACGTGTAGCTCTGTTGACTACTGAGATGGATTTCGGATGTTCAGTTTAAACTGAACTCCGACCGAAAAACCGAAAACCGAATAGCTCGGTTTTCTTTTGTGAGACACGTAGATCGGTCTGCTCTGTCTGTAAACTGAACTTCTACGACACCGAAAAAACCGAACCGAAAAAACCGATTACACCGAATGTCCAGGCCTAAACAAATCCACTGGATTAGTTGAGGTTTCTTGTGACATTGTGTTTGATGAGACTAATGGCTCTCAAGTAGAGCAAGTTGATCTTGATGAGCTAGATGATGAAGAGGCTCCGTGCGTCGCGCTAAGGAACATGTCCATTGGGGATGTGTGTCCTAAGGAATCCAAAGAGCCCACTAATGCACAAGATCAACCATCATCTTCCATGCAAGCATCTCCACCAACCCAAGATGAGGATCAAGCTCAAGGTGATGAAAATGAAGATAAAGAGGATGAGCCACCTCAAGAGGAGGACAATGATCAAGGGGGAGATAACAATGATCAAGACAAGGAAGATGATCAAAAAGGACAGGATCAAAGACCGCCACATCCAAGAGTCCATCAAGCGATTCAAAAAGATCACCCCGTGAACTCCATTCTTGGTGATATTCATAAGGGGGTAACTACTCGATCTCGAGTCGCCCATTTTTGTGAACATTACTCTTTTGTGTCCTCTATTGAGCCATACAGGGTGGAGGATGCACTAAAAGATTCGGATTGGGTGTTGGCAATGCAAGAGGAGCTCAACAACTTCACGAGGAATGAGGTATGACATCTAGTTCCACGTCCTAACCAAAATGTTGTAGGAACCAAGTGGGTATTCCGCAACAAGAAGGATGAGCATGGTGTGGTGACAAGGAACAAAGTCCGACTTGTGGCCAAGGGCTATTCACAAATTGAAGGTTTGGATTTCGGTGAAACCTATGCACCTGTAGCTAGGCTTGAGTCAATTTGTATATTACTTGCCTATGCTACTTACCATGGCTTCAAGCTTTATCAAATGGACGTGAAGAGTGCCTTCCTCAATGGACCAATCAAGGAAGAGGTCTATGTTGAGCAACCTCCCGACTTTGAAGATAGTGAGTACCCTAACCATGTTTACAAACTCTCAAAGGCGCTTTATGGGCACAAGCAAGCCCTAAGAGCATGGTATGAATGCCTGCGAGATTTCCTTATCACTAATGGCTTCAAAGTCGGAAAAGCCGATCCTACACTCTTTACTAAAACCATTGCAAATGATTTGTTTGTATGCCAAATTTATGTCGATGATATCATATTTGGGTCTACTAACAAATCTACATGTGAAGAGTTTAGTAGGATTATGATTCAAAAATTCGAGATGTCTATGATGGGGAAGTTGAAGTATTTCCTAGGATTTCAAGTGAAGCAACTCCAAGAGGGCACCTTCATCAGCCAAACGAAGTACATTCAAGACATACTTACTAAGTTTGGAATGAAGGATGCCAAGCCCATCAAGACACCCATGGGAACCAATGGGCATCTCGACCTCGACACGGGAGGTAAATCCGTAGATCAAAAGGTATACTGGTCGATGATAGGATCTTTACTCTATTTATGTGCATCTCGACCGGATATTATGCTTTCCGTATGCATGTGTGCAAGGTTCCAAGCTAATCCTAAGGAAATTCACCTTAGGGCCGTGAAGAGAATCATGAGATATTTAGTTTATACACCTAAGTTTGGTCTTTGGTACCCCAAGGGATCCACTTTTGACTTAATAGGATATTCAGATGTTGATTGGGCAGGGTGTAAAATTGATAGAAAGAGCACATCAGGGACTTGTCAGTTTTTGGGGAGATCCCTGGTGTCTTGGGGTTCAAAGAAGCAAAATTCAATAGCTCTTTCTACCGCCGAAGTCGAGTATATTGCCGCAGGCCATTGTTGCGCGCAATTGCTTTGGATGAGG
The DNA here is from genome assembly GCF_902167145.1 of Zea mays. Lineage (NCBI taxonomy): Eukaryota > Viridiplantae > Streptophyta > Magnoliopsida > Poales > Poaceae > Zea > Zea mays. Next base: position 76,739,278 of record NC_050100.1, on the reverse strand, counting down.
CAAACCCTCAGGGACTATGGCTACAAATTGAGCAAAGTCCCTCTCCTATATGACAATGAGAGTGCAATCCGCATGGCGGATAATCCCGTTGAACACAGTCGCACTAAGCACATAGCCATTCGGTATCACTTTTTGAGGGGTCACCAACAAAGGGGGGATATCGAGATTGCCTATGTTAGCACAAAAGAACAATTAGCCGATATCTTTACCAAGCCATTAGATGAGAAAACTTTTACCAAACTTAGGAATGAGCTAAACATACTTGATTCTCGGAATTTTGATTGACACTTTGCACACATAGCTCATTTATATACTTTTGATCATATCTCTTTTAAGTCTACGACTAATGTGTTTTCAAGTTTATTCCTATGCTAAGTCGTAGATTGAAAGGGAAATGTAGTCTTCGGCGAAGACAAGGCTTCCACTCCACTCTATCGGTATTATTTACCCTTCGCCGTCACTCCATACCTTTCTCCACTTTGGTATAATCTTCACTCATATTTATGTGTACCATTGGGGGAGAAAGTAAAAGGGCTCACAAAGTCTCCGTTTTTGGCGATTAATGCCAAAGGGGGAGAGAATATAGCCCAAAGCAAAAGGACCGCACAACCACTATTTTTTCAAAATTTCTTAAAATAGTATATTTCAAATTGATATATTTAAAGGAGGATTTTTCAATCGGTATCTAAATCTTTTTCATATTGGTAAAACCCTCTTGAACACTAAGAGGAGAATTCCATCCAGGGGAGTTCAGTTTAAATCAAAGGAAAAGCATTTGAAACAGGGGGAGAAAATTTCAAATCTTGAAAATGCTTCTCGAAATCTTATTCATGTACCTTTGACTATTTGCAAAAAGACTTTGAAAAGATTTTCCAAAAGAATTTTCAAAAACAAAACAAGTGGTGCAAATGTGGTCCAAAATGTTAAAAGAAAGAAAGCAATCCACGCATATCTAGTGAAAGTATAAATTGGTTAATTCCAAGCAACCTTTGCACTTGCCTTATGCAAAATAGTTCAATTCTGCACTTATATATTTGCTTTGGTTTGTGTTGGCATCAATCACCAAAAAGGGGGAGATTGAAAGGGAAATATGATCAAACATTTTTCCTAAATGATTTTGGTGGTTGAAATGCCCAACACAAATAATTGGACTAACTAGTTTGCTCTAGATTATATATTCTACAGGTGCTAAAGGTTCAAGACAAACCAATAAAAAGGTCCAAGTTAGGGTTCAAAAGAAAGGAGCAAAAGAAAACGAAGAGAACCCTGGTCTGGCGCACCGGACTGTCCGGTGCACCACCGGACAGTGTCCGGTGCACCAGGGGCGATCGATTCAAACTCTTCACCTTTGAGTTTCTGGAGAGTAGCTCCGCTATAATTCACCAGACTGTCCGGTGTGCCAGCGGAGCAACGGCTATCAAGCGCAACGGTCAACTCCAACGGTCACTGCTAAACGCTACAGTGCGCAACAGTACGCGGTAGAGTCAGAGCGCACCAGACACTGAACAGTAGATGTCCGGTGTGGCACCGGACTGTCCGGTGCCCTAAGAAGTTAGAGCTCCAACAGTCAAAACCGTCAGAAGCCTAACGGTTGGGTGACGTGGCTGGCGCATCGGACTGTCCGGTGCGCCCATCGATAGACAGCCTCCTCAACGGTTGAATCGGTGGTTGGGGCTATAAATACCCCCAACCACCACCATTCCAAGCATCCAAGTTTTTCAGACATCCCATTCAATACAAGAGCTAGTGCAATCAATACAAGACACAATTCAAAAGAATCAAAGCCTCTCCAAGTCCCAAAACACACTCCAAACACCTAGTGACTAGAGAGAGAGTTTTTGCTCGTGTTCTTTGAGCTCTTGTTCTTGGATCACTTTCTTCTTCCTCATTCTTGTTCTTCAATCACTTGTAATCAAAGCAAGAGACACCAATTGTGTGGTGGTCCTTGTGGGGTCTAAGTGACCCGTTTGATTAAGGAGAAAGCTCACTCGGTCTAGGTGACCGTTTGAGAGAGGGAAAGGGTTGAAAGAGACCCGATCTTTGTGACCACCTCAACGGGGATTAGGTTCTTTGGAACCGAACCTCGGTAAAACAAATCACCGTGTCATCCGCTATATTTCTTTGGTTGATTTGTTTTCCCCTCTCTTTCGGACTCGGATTTATTTCTAACGCTAACCCCGGCTTGTAGTTGTGCTTTAAGTTTATAAATTTCAGTTTTCGCCTATCCACCCCCTCTCTAGGCGACTTTCATTAGGCCAATAATATTCGAATTGATTCTAGCCTAGCTACAGGAGCAAACCTCTTCTCAAAATCCAAACCTACGACTTGGGCATAACCTTTTGCCACAAGTCGAGTCTTGTTTTTGTCACCACACCGTGTTCATCTTGCTTGTTGCGGAACACCCACTTGTTTCCTACAACATTTTGCTTCGGACGTGGCACCAGGCTCCAAACTTTATTTCTCTTGAAATTGTTGAGCTCTTCCTGCATGGCCAACACCCAGTCCGGATCCTGCAAGGCTTCTTCTACCCTAAAAGGCTCAATATAAGAAACAAACAAGTAATGCTCACAAAAATTAGCTAGACGTGAGCGAGTGGTTACTCCCTTGCTGATATCACCTAGAATTTGATCCACTGGATGATTTCTTTGAATGGTTGACCGGACTTGAGTTGGAGGAACTTGTGACGCTTCTTCCTCCTTATCATGTTCTTCATGTGCTCCCCCTTGATCCAACCCTTCATCTTGAGGTACATGTTCCTCATCTTGTGTTGGGGGATGCACCAATGTAGAGTAAGAAGGTTGCTCTTGCTCTTGTTGTGGTTGCACATCACCTATTGCCATTGTTCGCATTGCGGCCGTCGGAACGTCATCCTCATCTACATCATCAAGATCAACTTGATCTCTTAGAGAGCCATTAGTTTCATCAAATACAACGTCGCTAGAGACTTCAACTAGTCCTGATGACTTGTTGAAGACCCTATACGCCTTTGTATTTGAGTCATAACCTAGTAAAAACCCTTCTACATCTTTGGGAGCAAACTTTGAATGCCTACCTTTCTTTACCAAGATGTACCATTTGCTCCCAAATACACGAAAATAAGAAACATTTGGTTTTTTGCCGGTTAGGAGTTTGTATGATATCTTCTTGAGGAGGCGATGCAGATAGAGCCGGTTTATGGCATGGCAGACTGTATTCATAGCTTTCGACCAAAACCGCTCAGGTGTCTTGTATTCTCCAAGCATTGTCCCGGCCATGTCAATTAGTGTCATGTTCTTTCTTTCTACCACACCATTTTGTTGTGGTGTGTAGGGAGCGGAGAACTCGTGCTTGGTGCCTTCCTCCTCAAGATATTCTTTGACTTGAAGGTTCTTGAACTCAGATCCATTATCACTCCTTATATTTTTCACCTTTAGCTCAAATTCATTTTGAGATCTCCTTAAGAAGCGCTTTAGAGTTCCTTGAGTTCCAGATTTATCCTGCATAAAGAAAACCCAAGTGAAGCGGGAAAAATCATCAACAACGACAAGACCATACTTACTTCCCTCGATACTAGGATAAGTAACGGAGGAATTTGGCAAAATAGGTCGCTCTATCTTGCTGCTCTTCATAATACACCACTTCGAGTCGGGGTCATCAAAAAGGGTCGCTTGAGTCTGCGCGCTGGCCAAAAGAGGTCAGTGTTGCTTTTGGCGTACCTGGCAGGTGGGCCCGCGTTGCAATCTGCCGATTTTGCCCTTACAGCCGCTCACAACGTCGTCTTCTCCCTCCATTTCCCTTTCTTCATCTCTGGACGACGCTTTGCTGTCTATGCGGGAGCCAGAGGTCGTAAGGAGGCGAACTTTGGAGCGGCCACCACTCCCCTCTGCAAGTGATCTTCCTCCTTCCCTCTGTAGCCTTTCTCCTGCCCTTTCCCTGACCCTATTCGACGCTTAGGCATGCTTGTGCCCCCTGTAATTTAGGTTTTAGGTTTCGGGTTTACTGTTTATGGATTTAGGTTTAGTCTTTATTTGTAGCAGTGAATATTTCTGTGCTCCTAGCTTTGTATTAGCGCTGGTTTACTGGCATTGTTATAATGGATGCAGGGATGTCGAAGAGCACTGAAATTGCATATAAAGCAATCATCTTGATGCAGGATCATGCCAAGCATATCTATCATATTTGCAATGAGAAGCTACCCTTGGGTAAGGGCTTGACTGCATTTGAGGTTAAAGAACTTCGTGAAGCACTTGAATTCGCCGCCAAAGGATTGGACCAGGATTCCCTTTTTTGCCAAGAGGATTTGGATGCTACTGTTAAGGAGGAATAATTGGAGCATGATGAGAAGGTGGCTTTAGAGAGGATTGAAAGTCCACTACCTTCTCCTCATTCGGACTGCTTCCTATCCCTTGAAGAACACATTGAGAAGTTTTGGGGCGTTGATTACAACTCAGACTAGATGCCTAGCTACTCCGACTAGGTTCAGGGTTTAGGGTGTCTGAAATTCTGGATGTGTGGATTTAATTCTGGTGAACTGAAATTCTGGTTATGTGAACTGTAATTCTGGATGTGTGAACTGAATTTCTGGTGAACTGAAATTGTGGGTAAATCCTTCGGCTCTTAGAGTTTCAGACACAACCAAAAATTCTGGTGAACTGTAATTGTAGATGTATTTTCACAGTCAGTTCATGTTCTGTATTTTCAGAACTGTCTGTTTCTTCACAGTCAGTTCATGTTCATGTTCTGGTCATTTTCAGTTCATGTTCTGTATTTTCAGAACTGACTGTATCTTCACAGAACTAACTGTTTCTAATACAGAAAATGACCATCCACAGAAAATGAATTCTGTATTTTCACAGTCAGTTTCTAATACAGAACATGATCTGACTGTTTGTAATACAGAACTTGAACTGGATGGTCAAACTGACTGTTTCTAATATAGAACATGAATTCAGAGGACTGACTGTTTCTAATACAGAACATGAGCTTGGTTCAAACTGACTGTTTCTAATACACATCTTGAACTGTAAATGACCATCCACAGTCCCAGAACATGAACTGAAAATCGACTGAACCAAAATGAACTCCTCTGAATAGATGGACACAGTCCCAGAACAGGTTCAGATGAACTGAAAAGAACACATAGTTCACACAATAGATTCTAAAATAGGAGTTTCATACAGACAACAGATTGTGAATACAACAGATTGTTGGTCTCAAATAACACATAGTTCACACAACATATGTGAAATTTTACATATCAGGTACCCATGCCTTCCTTTTTTTGGTGTGAGCTTCTTTTTAAGCATTCTAGGACCAGAGCCATGGCATGATGGAGTAGATGGAAGACTTGGCGCTACACTGGATGGTCCAAGTAATAAAAGAGGTCTTCCATCTTTTCCTGGTCCACCTTCTCCACTTGGCGCTGCACCTTGTGTTTCTAAAACAATGGATGGTCCACCTTCTCCACTTGGCGCTGCACCTTGTGTTTCTAAAACAGTGGATGGTCCACCTTCTTCACTTGGCGCACTTGAAGATTGGATGCCACTAACAGACACAAGTACAAGGCTAGTACAAAATATAATTTTACTTAGTCATTATATGACGACATTTGAAGCAAGAGAGTTATAAGTGAAATGTACCTATCATATGTAGACTTCGGAGACTGAATGTCGGTCTGTGAAGGTTCATTTGCACCCGCATATTTGTGACTCCTCTGTTTCCTATTTCTTTTTTTGGTACCGTTTAGTGGGCACTTATAACTTGTTTGTCTATGACCAAGCTCTCCACATTTTTTGCATCGTATAGGGCCTCTTTTCATTTGCCTACCACCTTCTTTATTGGTTGTCTTAGGTTTACTCCCACCTTCCAGACAACCTTTCATTCGTAATTTCCTTTTCCTACCAACACCTCGTTTTGCTAAAGGTCCTTTTACAATAGGGTCCATATCAACTTGAGGCCACGGTGAACGATCCCTTATAGGATAGATGACTCTACAGTATGCTTCTCTAAACTTTTGAACTGAATAAAAATCATGCACATAGTTTTCGATCCTTTGACTTCTAAAACTAGTGATGACAACTATGGCATGGTCACAAGGATTCCCAGTGTGCTGCCACTCCAGACATGAGCACTCCTGCGCTCCTAGATCAACAATATGTCTTTCTTGTTTGGGGCTATTATCAAAAACCTCAGCATGACCATTTCCAACATTTACAACTTTTAAATGACCAAGTCCTATAGACCTTATATTCAATTGATGTACTATAGCTGGCAAGATAGTTCCACAAAGTTTGCCACCAATTCTCCTCCTTTTCTCCCATAGGACCATAATAAGCTCTCTAATCTTGTCTGCTAGTTGAACTACTAGCAGGTCTTTGTGGTCTTTGACCCAGTTGTTGAAACACTCTTCTAAATTGTTGTTGATGTAGTCGCATTTGATATCTGGATCAAAAGTACTCATCATCCACTTGAACTTGTGATATCTATTTAGCCAGGTAATCACTTCAGGGTCAGAATGCAAAATGGGCTCAATATGTCTATCAAATTCAGCTAGTCTATATGCTCTTGCAGCAGGATACATTCCTCTGTAACTATTTCCATGGAATATTTTGATGAAATTTTGCATCAGATGTCTGAAACATTCTCTCTTATCAGCTTGTGGGAAAACTAGTTCCACAGCAGTCATCAAACCCTTGTCGGCATCAGTACAAATAGCTAGTTTCTCCATATTCCCTATGGCCCTTCGAAGTTGTGTCATAAACCAACCCAATTATCCTTGCTCTCAGAATCCATGAACCCAAACGCAACCGGGTACATCCAATTGTGTCCATCTAACGCTGTTGCAGTTGCTAGGTGACCATTCCATCTACCATTGAGTGCAGTTGAATCCACACTAAGGTAAGGCCTACACGCAGCACGAAACCCTTCTATACAAGGCTCAAGTGCACAGAAAAATCTATGGAAGTAGACCTTTTCATCTACAACTTGGGTGTCTATCTCCACCACACTATGAGGGGCTTTTATCAAAACTTCTTCCTTCCACCTGTACAACATACTGAAACTATCATCCCAATTGTCATACATCTCTTTTAGAGCTTCTTGCATTCCTTTCCATGTCACATCATAACTGACCCTACAGTTGTAAGTGTCTTGTAACCTCTTTTGCAAAGCCTTAGCACCAAGTGAAGGCTCATTTCTTAGTAAATGCAAGGCCTTCTGTGCTACCCATGCTTGATTGGCATTCCCATAACTAATCCGGCTGCTTGAAGCACATTTATGCTCATTCACTAGGACGGTAACCTACAAAACAAAATAAAGATGTAAGTAACACCAACTTTTGTGAACAAAAATATACAATCGGAGAGAAACAGAAGAAAGGTTAGTACCATAATACTAGAATCCGGCCTTGTAGAACCATTCAGTTTCCAAGGGCATGTGCAATCATTCCCTTTGCAGTACACTCTATATCTATTTCTATCCGACTTTGTTATGCCAAACTCAAACTCCTCATTTATAGCATATTGCCTCACAGCTAGCCTAAACTCTTTCATCGATGGATAGAGAGTACCCAACTTCAGATCAGGGTGGTCAACATCGTGCAATATATTGACCATTTCTGCATTTTCATCATCAACTGGCATGGCAGCATCTGCATCGCTTGGATCAAAACTATTACTTTCCGATGTAAAATGAGATGCAAAGTTGCTTGGTTCCGGGTGGGTTCGATTCATCTCCTCATCCTCATCTCCAAGTCCCAAGAACGCATACATCTCATCCTCATCACAGATTCTAAACATATCACATGTCTCCCCATTATCCTTATTTTCAGCATTCTCAATAATAAAGCTACTCCAGTCAATAGACATGGTGTCATCATCATTACCATCCATGATGCGAGCACGAAATTGTCACCACCTATGTCTAGTGTTAGCACAAATTATTACACATAATGATCAAACATATTTTGAATATATGGCGCTACCGAGGCGGCGATAGAACTTGGGAGCCGCCATGATTGAGCACCGCGACGCCGCGATAGAGGGGTGGGCAAAAGTTACCTGCAAAGGGGAGTGGCAGACGTCGTCGCAGTTCTCCTCCAATGGCTTACACGACCCCCTAGATGAACCCACTCACAGCCGGCCACCGCACATCCGCCTAGGTACGTAAAGGTTACAGAGGGTAGGGGATAGGGCAGCGGACAGGGGAAGAGGGAAGGGGGAAGATCACCTGCAGAGGAGTGGGGGTAGTCGTCGTCGTCGCCGGCCAGTTCGGTTCCTGTTTTGCCGCGGACACAGAGAGGACAGAACGGCGGCCGCGGACACAGAGATCCGGCTCCCGCGTCGATAGCAAAGAGTCGTTCAGAGATGAAGAAAGGGAAATGGAGGGAGAAGACGGCGTTGTGAGCGGCCGTAAGGGCAAAATCGGTAGATTGCAACATGGGCCCACCTGCCAGGTACGCCAAAAGCAACACTGACCTCTTTTGGCCATTACGCAGACTCAAGCGACCCTTTTTGATGACCCCGGCTCGAAGCGGTGTATTATGAAGAGCGGCAAGATAGAGCGACCCATTTTGCCAAATTCCTCTAAGTAATGGCCCCGAAGAGATCCATATGTAGGAGTTCCAGTGGTCTTGATGTTGACCTCATGTTCTTGCTTTGATGATTACTTCCCACCTGCTTCCCTGCCTGGCAAGCTGCACAAGGTCTGTCTTTCTCAAAACAGACATTGGTTAGTCCTAACACACGTTCTCCCTTTAGAAGTTTATGAAGGTTCTTCATCCCAACATGTGTTAGACGGTGGTGCCAGAGCCAGCCCATATTGGTCTTAGTGATTAAGCATGCATCTAGATCGACATTCTCTTTTGAGAAATCAACTAAGTAGAGCTTGCCGTCTAATACACCCTTAAAAGCTAATGAACCATCACTTCTTCTAAAGATAGATACATCAATATTTGTAAATAAACAATTATAACCTATATGACATAATTGGCTTACAAATAACAAATTGTATCTGAGCGATTCTACTAGAAACACATTTGAAACCGAATGCTCGGTTGTGATGGCTATTTTGCCTAAGCCCTTGACCTTGCCTTGGTTCCCATCTCCAAAGATGATAGTGTCATGGGAATCCATGTTCTTGACATAGGAGGTGAACATTTTATTCTCACCCGTCATGTGGTTTGTGCATCCGCTATCAATAATCTAGCTTGAGCCACCAGATGCATAAACCTGCAAGATAATTAAGCTTGGGTTTTAGGTACCCAACTCTTGTAGGGTCCTACAAGGTTAGTCACAACAGACTTTGGAACCCAGATTCAAGTTTTGTCTCTCTTGCACTTAGGTCCCAAACTTCTAGCAACTACTTTATCATTTTTGCATATAAGGACAAATGAAGCATCACATGTTTGATAAAGCATAGTTGGTCCAGTTGATGCTCTCCTAGGCGCATGAGAAGCAACATAATGGCGTCTAGGCCTATTTCTACCATGAGCATATGAAGAGCTAGATGCAAACATGGCATGAGAATTAAATGTAGCATCATGACATACAGGAGAAACAACATGATTATGACACCTATCATGATGAGCAATACTGGTAACTTTCTTATCATAAAGATATGCCTAATTCTTTTGAGAGCTACCAGCTATGGGAGCCTTCCCTTTCTCTTTGTTGAGATTGGAAGTCCTTTGTCTTGTTAAGTTCTTGGTTCCCTTTTGGAAACCAAGTTCATCCTTAATAGAGGGGTGTCTACCAATGGTGTAGGTATCCCTAGCAAATTTTAATTTCTCATAATTATCCTTGCAAGTCTTAAGTTGAGCATTAAGACTTGCGACATCATTATTTAAATTGGTAGAGACATGTTCATTGCAAGCATCAATATTAAAATATTTACACCTATTACAGATTACAACATGCTCTACACGTGAACTAGCCTCATTAAATTTTTCTAGCTTAGTATTTAAATCATCATTCAAATGTTTGAAACTAGAAATAAAATCATGGCAGGTAGACAACTCAGAAGACAATATTTCATTTTTCTTAATTTCTAGAGCAGGAGATTTTTGAACATTAATAATTTTATCATGTTCGTCATATAGAGTATCTTCTTGCTTTTCTAGCAACCTATCCTTTTCATTAAGAGCATCAATCAATTCATTTATATCTGCCTTAGATCTATCTAATCCTTTAAATAAATCACTATAATCTACTTCATCGTCAGAAAATTCCTCATAACTAGAAGAAGTGTACTTAGGTGTATCTCGTATATGTACTTTCTTCTCCTTAGCCATATGGCACGTGTGGCGTTCGTTGGGGAAGAGGAAGGATTTGTTGAAGGCTGAGGCAGCTAGTCCTTTATCATCGGAGTCAGATGAAGAACAGTCAGAGTCCCATTCTTTTCCAATGTGCGCCTCGCCCTTTGCCTTCCTGTAGTTCTTCTTCCTTTCCTTCTTCCCATTCTTTTCTTGTGCCTAGTCATTGTCATTATCGGGACATTGTGCTATGAAATGACCAGACTTACCACACTTGAAGCAGGAGCGCTTTCCCCTTGATTTGTTCTTGTTGGGGTACTCCTTGCGTCCCTTCAAGGCGGTCTTGAAGCACTTGATTATAAGTGCCATTTCATCCTCGTTGAGCCCGACAACCTCCACTTGTGCTACCTTGCTAGGTAGCGCCTCCTTGCTGCTGGTTGTTTTGAGAGCAACGGGCTGCGGCTCATAGAGAGGAAGCGATCCGTTTGCAGCATCGTTCACGTATCTCGCTTCCTTCACCATCATGCGCCCGCTTACAAAATTTCCAAGAATTTCCTCGGGTGTCATCTTGGTGTACCTGGGATTCTCATGGATAAGATTCACAAAATGAAGATCAATAACTGTAAAAGACCTTAGCATGAGTTGGACAACGTCATGATCCGTCCATCTTGTACTCCCATAGCTTTGAATCTTGTTGACCAGGGTCTTGATCCTGTTGTAAGTTTGAGTTGGCTCCTCTCCCCTTATCATGGCGAACCTCCCAGCTCACCTTCCACCAGTTCCATATTGGTAATCATGGTGGCATCATTACCCTCATGAGAGATCTTGAGGGTATCACATATTTGCTTGCCATTGTCCAAGCCGCTCACTTTGTTGTATTCATCCCTGCATAGAGATGCTAGCAAAACAATAGTACCTTGGGCATTTTTATGCATTTGCTCATTAATAAATATAGGATTGTTAGTGTTATCGAAATGCATTCCATTTTCAACAATTTCCCAAATACTAGGATGGAGAGAAAATAAGTGACTACACATTTTATGACTCCAAAATGAATAGTCCTCTCCATCAAAGTGTGGGGGTTTTCCAAGTGGAATAGATAGTAAATGGGCATTCAAATTATAAGAGATGCAAGAATAATCAAAAGAATAGTTTTGATTAACCGTTTTCTTTTTCGATGAAGAGTCTTCGTCGTCGTCATTCCTTGGTGGAGAGGAGGTGTCGTTGTCGTAGTAGATGATATTCTTTATGCACATCTTCTTCTTCCCATCCCTCTTCTTGTGACTTGAGCTAGAGTCAGTAGGCTTGTCGTATTTTGGCTCGTTGACGTAGAGGGTCTCCTTCTCCTTGTCGTTGATCACCATCCCCTTACCTTTAGGATCCATCTCTTCGGGCGGTTAGTCCCTTAATGAAGAGTACGGCTCTGATACCAATTGAGAGCACCTAGAGGGGGTGAATAGGTGATCCTGTAAAAATCAACACTAAATGGCACAAACTTGGTTTACAAAACGTTAGTGGAATCAATACCAAGGTGTTATGTCTAGAGATAAAGAGATGACTTCTTCACTTAATTGCTTTTCACAAGGTGAGTATTAAACTTAGAGCAATTATCAAGTGAGTAGAGGCAGAGAGAATCACACAGGAATAACAACAGATGACACAACGATTTTATCCTATGGTTCGGCCAAGTAGAACACTTGCCTACTTTCACGTTGTGGCGTCCCAATGGACGAGGGTTGCACTCAACCCCTTTCAAGCGATCCAATGATCCACTTGAATACCATGATTTTCTTCCTTATAGAAGATGTTCCCTTTGTGAGGAATCTCCACAAGTTGGAGCCTCTCACCCTTACAATAATGATCACAATGAAAACCACAAGAGTAAGGGAGGGAATAGAAACACACGCAAGAGCTAGAGTCACAACAACGACACGCACACAAGTCAAGAAACAAGCACACAAACACAGCGCAACGAGTTCACAACTCAACAAGTGCTCAAATCTCAAACACAATGATCCTGATGCGTGCTTGCAGAGTCTAGGCGTCTTAGGATGTTCAATGGAGGCTTGGTGTGCTGCTCCATGCGCTTAGGGGACCCTTTTATAGCCCCAAGGCAGCTAGGAGCCGTTGGAGCTCCATTTGGTAGGCAATTCTTGCCTTCTGACCATGGGCGCATCGGACTGTCTGGTGCACACCGGACAGTGAACAGTACGAGCACAGGACGCGACAGAGAATCGCCTGATTGGTTGGTTTCGTTTTCTGTGGGGGCACCGAATGGTCCGGTGCGCCATATGACCGGTGGCTCTTGGTCGACGTGGCAGGTAGCCATTGCACGGCTGGTACACCAGACTGTTCCAGCGCCTCGCGCGGACTGTCCGATGATTTATAGCCGACGTAGCCAGAAAAACCCGAGAGCAGAGAGTTTGGCGGATCGTGCACCGGACTGTCCGGTGGGTGGCACCGAACCGTCCGGTGCTGCGCAGTCCAACACCTCTTCTACGTTCCTTCCTTTGTCTTCCTTTGATTCTTTTGGACTTCACTTAGCTGAGTTCCTATCACTTAGACAAGTATGTTTAGCACATAAAAACAATTGACTAAGTGTCTAGAACTTACCTTTATTCTTGATCCATCTAGATATACCTTTGCTTCACATTTGTTAGTTCTCACCTAGTGTGTTGTGCATCTAATCACCAAAACAATATAGAAATGGCCCAAGGGCACATTTCCCTTTCAGATGTCGTGCTTGCATTGGTTTATTATAGCTAGTAATCATCGTCCTTCTAGTGGTGTTGATGTTGTGCGCTCATTTAGGACCGAGAGATGTTGATCGAGCGAAATGTTGATCGTGCGAAACGAAGGACGTAAAGTGGAGCCGACCACAAGGCAAAGTCGGTCGATAACACGAAGATGGACGGATGAGACAAGCACCAAGACAGGAGATGCTCGCCAAGCGAGTGTCATCTAGAAAACACTATCTAGTGTTGGATTCCAGGCAAGCACCGGTTTTATGCATAACCGTTATATATGATATTTTACCGTACTTAATGTTTGTAGGCTTGTACCGTGCACTTAAGTGTAGGAGTTGCCTGAAACCCTAGTTGCATAAACTCATGATTCCTTTTTGAGATGGATACTAGTATGCTAGGTCGAGTAGCTGCTTGCTAATTAGGGATTTCGGTAGAAATCGAGTGATTTTTTTAGCACTCGCGCGAGGTCAGGAATTGGTTATATCCATTTTGATAATGGAACGATGATGGTCTGTGGACACGGATCCATGGGGATGCATTGTCTATGAGACAAAATTGGAATAAGGATTAGCGTGCGGATACCTGTGTCAAGCGTTTGAACGTACTAAACACATGTCAGGAAATATGGTAACCGATAAGCCTAGTACCTGATTGAACCTGTCCGTAGACTTATACTCCTCACTGGACCTGAGACGGAGTCTCCCATGGCGGATTATGGTGGGTACAAATGTGGATATTGCGTGGCGGTGGCCGAGGTCAATAGAGCATTATACGCCAAGGCCGTGAGCCCTGATATGTTGACGGGGGATCGATGAGGACGACTGATATGTGTGGGGACGGAGTGCCCCTACATGTCGTGTGTTTAGGTTTACCTTGCAAGGTTAAAACTCGATTCGAATCATTTGCTTCTCGCAGCTAATGAGACTGCTTGATCCCTTGTACTGCATTGAGTAATAAGTGGAAATGAGGATACTGACAAAAGATGTTGATTGACATAATGTTTGATACCATGTATGGATAGTTAGGTGCTCATCTAGTCTAAAGGGATTATTCTAGAACATGAAAAGCTAAAACTTGTTTTAGAGTCAGCTAGTGCTTTTGGAAAACCAAACCCCTCAGCCAAACAACTTCATGGTCTAGATGTAGAGGAGTATACTCCTCACATCGGGTAAGTCTAGCTGAGTAGTAGTATACTCAGCCTTGCTTGTGGCATAATTTTCAGGTACCTTCTTGAATGATTGATTGCTGGTGTGACTTGGCCTTCATCCCTGCCACCGGGATAGACGGTCGAGTGAGTTACTGCTTCCGCTGGAGAGGACCAGGAGGAGTAGCATGGCCAGGCTTCGCCATGTTACTCGGTTTTCTCCGTTAGTTATTTCCGCCGCATTAAAAACTTTGGTTACTGTTTCTGAAACCCCGATAATGTGATCACTACTGATACTTCCTTAATTTATGGTATTGTGCTTTATTGTATTGCTTTGTGACTCACCATCGAGTGAGCTAGTGGTATTCGATCCTTGGTAAGTGGCTTTATCGGATTAGATCCGAGGAATTGTCAGTTTATTCCGATTTAAGTGCGTCGTTGCCTCTAAGGCGAGACTTGGACACTTAAGCTAGAATAATCTGGGCGGTTCTGCCACAGTGACCTCATCTATCACTAAGGCAAATAGATAAGGGCTCAAAGTTGAACCTTGATGTAGTCATATGTTAATCGGGAAAACATTTGATATCACCATCAGTTGTTCGAACACTAGTCACAACCTTGTCATACATGTCCTTGATGAGCGTAACATACTTTTTTGGGACTTTATACTTATCCAATGCTTACCACATGAGATTTCTAGGTATTTTATCATAGGCCTTTCCCAAGTCGATAAAAACCATGTGCAAGTCCTTCTTCTTCTCCTTATATCGCTCCATGACCTGCCTTATTAAGAAAATTGCTTCCATGGTTGTCCTTCTAGGAACGAATCCAAATTGGTTCATGGTGATATGTGTCATTCCTCTCAGGCGATGCTCAATAACTCTCTCCCATAGCTTCATAGTGTGGCTCATGAGTTTAATCCCTCGATAGTTGGTACAACTTTGAATATCTCCCTTGTTCTTGAAGATTGGTACTAATGTACTCCTCCACCCATCGGGCATCCTGTTTGATCGAAAATATGGTTGAACAACTTGGTTAGCCAAATGATAGCAATATCCCCAAGGCATTGGCAGCAAAAAAATATAAAGGAGAATTTAAAATAATATCCTTGGTCCTGTCGTTTTTCTCATTTTTACCCTTAGTCACGATTTTTACTCATTTTGCGCTTCCGCTTTACAAAATTTAGAACGCTACAATGCAACTTTTTTGTAAGGAAACTCAACTCCACGAATTAATCCTATTGTTCGTCTCTTTTAGTTGCATTTTGAGATGGTGGCAACAAGATTTTAAGCACTTTTTATCTAGTGACTGCAATGCACTGTAGATAAATAAGAAACCAAATATTTTTTTGATAACCTAGATATTATTTAAATCTTCTTATAAGTGAAGAAATAGTTTGATAAACAATAAGAACATATTGATTTCAAAGTTTTTATGATTCTAGGGTATATTTTAGCAAATATTTTATATAAAATAATATTTTTATCTATAATCTCTATATGAATTATTGTAGATTCATATAACTACTGAATCCTTAGTGTTGGGGTCTTTCTCTTCCGAAGGTTTTCAAAAACACGGTTAACCATTTGCTTTCAATATACTACTGAATATTATAGAAGCTTCGTCACTAGAAAAGCTTCGACAAAACACAAGAGGAGCATGACGAAGCAAGCTTCATCCAACAGGGTTCGTCATGGTGAAACGGGAAGTCGATGAAAGGAGATGTTCAAGTTAATAAGTACAATGGCAATATTGTCCTTGTGACATTTTATAAACTATGTATGTAATTGTTGAGAGCATGATGTAATAGCGCACAAACCCTTACGGTTGCCTATAAATAGATGAACAGTATCACGTACTGTTCACGCTGGATTGTAATTACTCTCACGTCATCACCTTCAAACAAGCCGAAGGTATCAATGTAATATGCATTTTTGATAATGTTTATACATTTATTATGTAATAAATATGTGAATGGATATTATATTTCGTGTATATAAATTCTTATTTTTATGAATGATGAAGGCATTTTCTTCATGACCTTCGTTTGAAGATCATTATATCCGAAAGAAAATAATGCTTCGAAGGACAATGTCCTTAATGTTTAACAACGGTGTTATCTTGTTCTCGATTCACAATAGTTGAGAAGAAGCGAACAACATTTAGTACATGTTGAACACCAAAATGAGAGGACGGTCCGGCCCTTGGGCCCGGACAGTCCGCGTGCCCCGGGATTAGATTAACTCAGGTGTTTATCTTTATCTTGTGCGTGGTTATCCATCTAATCACGTGGGAGTTGTTAGCTATCTCTTAGGGACAGGTTCAGACCTCCTCCCCTATAAATATAAAGCGGTACGTCCGATTGAGAACCTCCGAACACATTCCAATCGAACCAATTACTTTATTTACTTTTCTTGCCCTAGGAGTAGATGTAGCGTAGTTCTAGTTGTAGCCTTCCGCATATCCACCTCCCCCTATTCGACTCTACGTCGTCTAGATCTGTCTTGGGTGGCCTGCCGATCCCAAGACGACCCTAGGATCTCACCCCTCCCGGGGGGCAAGATCTAGTTGTCCACTCAAGACCTCTTCCTCGAATTGATCTCTTAATTCCTAGGCGACTCCACGTCGTCTGGGGACGCTCCGGGTGACCTGTCGACCCGGAGCACCCTAAGATCTCTTCCCCCAGGGAACGAGATCTAGATTCCAGCAAGGAAGAGGAAGACGACCCTGTCGCCAGGTCGCGGACCGTCCGACCCAGAGCTACGGACCGTCCGGTGTGAGCAGGGAAGACACCGCTCCTGCGCCTAGGTCGCGGACCATCCGGCCCAGGGCCGCGGACCGTCCGCGCCGCCGCAGAGGGCACCGCCAGGCGGTACACCACCTAGTGATTAGCGCTGCCTAAATCGGCGCCAACATACTTTTGGCGACTCCGCTGGGGACGAGGTTGCAGATCTACAAAATCAGGCTTACATGGATGATTCTAAATATCTCAACGGTGCTTCTCCAAACAGCAACACAAGGCTAACTAATTTATCGGCCGCTGAGCATGAAAGATTAAAAGATGACATGAAGAAAATAGACGAGGAGGTCCAGCAACAAATAGATCAGGTGTTCAAGGTGGCGGATAAGTGGTTCCTCTCGCACTTCAGGGTAGATTGCCACCAGAAGGCCGTCCAAGAGAGGGAGATAAACGCCGAGTACATGTCAGCCATGCTGCAATAGCTCCCCACGATAGGTGATGCCATGTCAGCCGATGATATTCCATCTATTAAAATTTCTTTTGATAATCGGATTAAAAGTATCACAGAGGATATAGAGAGGATGGTGCATGCATTAGGAAAAACTCACATGCCTAATATTTTATCACATAAATTAGGCACCAAAACAATTGTGTCAAACACATCAGCAACAAATGGGTTTCCCCAGCCATATTCTGGTATGTTGATGGACTCATATCTAGGACGACCGTCACCACCATCTTCGATAAATGGCGAGTCAACTCTGAGCATGGCCGAACCGTTCGCACACAACCGCGGCATGTCCGGCCCTCTGTCAGACCGCCCAGCACCCTACGCTGGACAGTCCAAAGTTACACAGAGCCTACCACAAGGGTCACAGGTGTTGCCTGACGTGACCGGACAGTCCGAGGATAGTACCAGACCGTCCGATCCACTCGCAGACCATCCGACTGCGCAGGTCGGACCGTCTGGAGCACCAGAGGTCACCTGTGATCCGCCTAGTGCGAAAGGCCAGCATAAATATAACCGTCCACCCAAGCCCCAAGAACCAAAAAAGTCACATGTCCGTGAGCTTGTTTGGCCCACTAAGGCCAAGCCTTCTGTTCGCTCTCACCCGCACTCGACACAAAAGAAAAAAGTTAAGTTCACATTTAATATTACTAAGTGTGATAAAATATTTGATGAGTTGCTTAAACATGGTAATATTAAATTGTCACATGTGATTCCTCCGGTTGAATAATTAAAAGGGCGCGTGTATTGCAAATGACATGACTCCTTTCTCCATAACACCAATGATTGTGTCGTCTTCCGTCGGCAAATACAATCGGCTATAAACGAAGGCCGGTTGAGGTTTCAAAAAGAGGTGAAAATTGAAAGGCCACCTGTCCCTGTCACCACATTAGAGCCGACGAGCAAAAAGGCCATAATTCGGCCTTGTGCGACCGATAAAAGTAAAGATAAAAATATCGTCATTGGTGATCCCCTCACACCAAATATGTCACGCAGAATGGTTACTCGGAAGGCTCCGGATAAAAGAAAGACCGGAGGCACCGGGGGGGCAAGCACGATCAGACACTCGATCATGGTCACCTGTCCTGCGTACGCCGGACGGTCCGGGTACTAAGGCCGAACAGTCCGAGACAGGAGCGAACGGTCCAGCTATAATGGTCAAACGGTCCGCAAACGGTCAGAAGCAGCAACCTCAGACCATCGGACCACAACGTTCCAAAACAAGTGTTAGGAAACAAAACACTACTAAGACGTCTGGACGACTCAGTAGAGTCGGCCCTACTTTTAATCAGTTGCTTGCCAAATATATGAAGAAGGCCGTTCCACACAACCGGCCAATAAAACAAACAAAGTCAAAAGAGCGATCTGCGCGAAAGCAAAAGCCGACTAAACCGACCCAAAAGGTAGCACAACCAAGATCGCCTTGTCATACTCCTCCAGGATAGCGTGGTGCTTCCCGATCTATCCATCGTCGATGTGTTGTCCTACTCATGCGTGGGGTGGTACGACGATGAATCCATATTACTGGCCCAATTCATTTGCTTATTTGGGCTGGGGGCACCACAAGTTTTTGCCTATTGAAAGAATGATCAGGTAGACATGGCCGAAGAGGATGCAATCCGGAACGGCCTCTGTGCATTAAAGTTCCATCAAGTATTTATATTATCTGATCGCAAGAGCCGATGACTTGCATCGAGCTGAGTCCTTACTTCGGGAACAAAGTAGCTCATGAGGTCAATTGTTTCCAAAGTCTTCGCTGGTGCTTTTGGTTCGCCAAGCTCCACCAAAAGGCAGTGAGCATATGTTGAACACCAAAATGAGCGGACGGTTCGACCCTTGGGCCTGGACAGTCCGCGTGCCTCGGGATTAGATTAACTCAGGTGTTTATCTTTATCTTGTGCGTGGTTATCTATCTAATCACGTGGGAGTTGTTGGCTATCTCTTAGGGACAGGTCCAGACCTCCTCCCCTATAAATATAAAGGGGTACGACCGATTGAGAACCTCCGAACACATTCCAATCGAACCAATTACTTTATTTACTTTTCCTGCCCTAGGAGTAGATGTAGCGTAGTCCTAGTTGTAACCTTCCGTATATCCACCTCCCCCTATTCGACTCTACGTCGTCTAGATCTGTCTTGGGTGGCATGCCGATCCCAAGACCACCCTAGGATCTCACCCCTCTCGGGGGGCAAGATCTAGTTGTACACTCAAGACCTCTTCCTCGAATTGATCTCTTAATTCCTAGGTGACTCCGCGTTGTCTGGGAACGCCCCGGGTGACCTGTCGACCCGGAGCACCCTAAGATCTCTTCCCACAGGGAACGAGATCTAGATTCCAGCAAGGAAGACGTCCCTGTCGCCAGGTCGCGAACCGTCCGACCTAGAGCTGCGGACCGTCCGGTGTGACGCAAGGAAGACACCGCTCCTGCGCTCAGGTCGCGGACCGTCCGGCCCAGGGCCGCGGACCGTCTGCGCCGCCGCAGAGGGCACCGCCAGGCGGTACACCACCTAGTGATTGACGCTGCCTAGATCGGCGCCAACAGTACACTAATATTATAATGTATGTATAGCTACTATTACTGTATCGGTATTAGCTATTTTAATAACCTACAATTAGTATGTATATATCTTTGTCCGCCATGTCACTAGTACGATCTATGGGAAGGCTTTTTAAGGACGGCTGCACATAGTTTTTTTAGAGGGCTGAAAATATAAGACATATCTATAAATTGTTTTTCTAAAAAATGAATTAGTTCATGAAAAATTAGTTTGAGAGGAGCCCTTATTTTTTTTGCCTTATTTTCAAAAGTTTATTTAGAGTATCTCCAAGAGTCGTTCTAAATTTCACTCCCAAAATTACCATTTGTAGAATCATTTATATAAAAACCATCTTCTGTATCCTTTTAATCTCTAACAACTTTTCTATGTATTATTTGTTGCACTTCTAGCTGCTAGAGAGACATTCACGTTTTTTTATCTTTGACTAGTAGAAATTTAAAATAGAAGATAATTATATTTAGATAATTATTTAAATAATTTGTTGGAAGGTATTTTTTATAAAAATCTACACTCACGTTAATTAGGAAAAATATACTCTTCTAGTTGCTCTTAACAGATGTGTACGTTAGGTAGTTTTAATGGGAGGGGGCTTGTAATGATTAATTGATTATAATGAGGGGGTTAAACGCACTTTTCCCGCCCATACGCAAGGAATGGCCGGCGCCGTCTCCGTCTCCGCTCACCGGCGGCAATGGCGGTACACGTGGGAAGCCCTAAACCATCTTCCCCTCCTCCGCCTCTACCTCCTACCCCGCGCCGCGCTGCCCTTCCGCATCCCCTCGGACCTCCGCGCCGACCTCCGACTCCAGGGCTCTCTCCTCCACCTGTCCTTCTCGCTCCCCGGGGACGGGGCTGCCGTCGCGCTCAGGGTCCCCGTCCCGAGGGTGCTCGTAGACCCTTCCGCCCCCGTAGAGTGCCGCGCCGCCGCCGCGGGGGACCACCTCGAGCTCCGCCTCGCGCTCGTCCTGCCCGTCGACCACCCTGTCGTCGCCGCCGCGTTCCCTCCACCCCCCGGCGCGGAGCCTCCGGCTTCTCTAGCGCTGCGCGATGGTCAGTCATTCCTGTCCTGTCTCTGCGTTTGAACATAGGCTTGGCAAAGTGTTCGTTCTCTATCTGTTTTTTTCCAGATGAAATTGAATATGCATTTTTATTATTCGTTGTCATCGATAAACAGATTTGAAGAGTTTATCTACTGGAGACGTTCACTTGTATTGCAAAAATTGTTCGTCAAGGTTGACAAAACAGCCACTAAGGTATAGAGCATTCACGCCTTGTCACCTCTAGGCCTTGTTTGGCTGTACCTACCTCAATCCAAATGTGTTGGGGGCGGAACTTAAACTAATTTACATCTCAACCCGCCTCATGTGAATTGAGGTGAATACAAGAGTATCCAAACAAGGCCCTAGTTGGATCACACTTTGTTGTAATCTTCAGTAGTCAGTTTATGCTTAGCATGTGTATCCAGCGGAGATTTGTAGAAACCTATCCTGCTTAAATCATATGTCTGGACTGATTACTACTGGTTCACACCTGGCACCATTAGACAATGGCATTCGAGCTAATCTGCACATCAGTGTGATTCTAACTTAAAGTGGATTAGCTGCCCCCCCTTCTGCACAACCAATGCTGTTCTTATTTACATGTGCCTTAAAGATTCCCTGCACTTTTGTATGTTAGCCTTCGATTGTTCTGGCTCTGTTGTTTATTATTCCAGAAGCATCTGAAGTTTACTCCCAGAATTCTAATTTGTAGAATCACCTGCAATCTGCAGACTAGAGTCAGATTGCTTGTATCTTCCACCAAAAATGGATGTTGATAATCCTAGAAATCTTATTGCGAATAGTAATGCGAGGTTATTACAAATTTTGGCTACTTGTGGGCTGGTGTATATTGGTTGGCTTTTTCTCATGATTTTCTGTCAATATATTTTAACACTAGACGAGAACCTGGGTGAAAACTTCTCACTATGTACAAATTTGATTTCGGCATTATATTGGTGCTGAGCATAACAATCTTGATTCCCTTTTTTCCAGGAAAATCATGGAAATGCCATCTGTAGATTGGGTAGATGTGGCTGACAATTGGGTTGGTGGATGTTGCACCTCATTTGGTGGTGCAGGCGAGAAACTTGTATCTCAGTTTATTAGGGCATATGGTCGTTTAGAAGGAACAAGTCTACTGGATGCAACTTCCATTACTGTAGAAACAGACAATCTTGAAACAGATTTAGTGTCTCAGGTAGCTTGTTCAGCACTTAGTAGACATTTTGTTGCTATAAAAGAAGATATATTTAATGTTAGTGTAGAAAAAGATCATACCACTGGGAAGATAAAGTTGAAGAATTCAGAAGAGCAAGCAAATATCACAGCTACTCATGCACAACCACCTATTATTTTGGAAGAGGGGCCTAGTGTTAGTTGTAGTGAAACAAACGGAGTCACTCAGACTAATCAGCCTGGCATTTCTCAGACAGAAGCTGATACTGATGCATACTTTGAGAAGTCTGAAAATGACTGTTGTGTTGAGAAAGTGGGGAAATCTAAGAAAGAGGTTGATTTGTTGCTGGTAGATCCATGCCGTTGCTGTTGTGTCAATGGATACAGTGAGAAAGCTGAAGATAACCCTTCACAGTTGTCCTTGGTCAATGAGAAAAAGCAGAATATGTTGGAGATTAAAAGAGATTACAAATTAACAAAAACTATTTCTCTTGGTAGTAGCTTCATTGTTAAAGCATCTAACCTTTTGAATGATTTTGAGTGGGTTGAACTTCTCTGTGGTCAATGTTCATCACCTCTTGGCTCATACCCTTCTCAGTGTTCGCTTGGTCCAGCTGATGGCCGCCTACGACTCTTCAAGTGCTACACATCTACAGAAATTCCTGTAACAGGGCCTCATGATGTGTTTAGGTAACTTCCTGCACTGCTTCTTAATCTTGAGATAGATGTTAAAGCTTCAATCAGTGTTCTTGTTATATTGTAAAAGGAAAAAACTATTAATTAAGATCTTTCTTGCTCACTACAGATATTCTACACCTATTGCCAAGAAATCGATTCCATCACTGATACATGGACATACATTATTTATGTGCAGGGGGCATACATTGGAAAGAGTTTTTGTGAATCTGTTGCTTGAAGTTGCAGAAGACGAAATATCTTTTCGCACATTAGTCAGAGATTTGAAAACCAAAAGGCCCATGCTGCAATTAGTTCTTCTTAGTTCAAAAGCATGGTTATCTTCTGGTTGCTGTTATGAAAATGATATCGATGGTTCACATGGAACAACAGATCTGCAGCCAAGTGTTAAACTCTTGTATTCTGATTATAGCAATGCTTCAGAAGCAGATTTAAGGTATGGTTTATGCACACCACACACTTTTTATGATGTTTGCTACACCTTCCATTCAAAACTGAACTAATTCATATCTTACATAAAAGATCAGATGGAGCACAAAACTTTTTTTAAAAAAAAACTTCTCCGTTTATAGAAGAGGCACTGCACATAGTATATTAGTGTGACATGGGTTACTGGAGGATGTAATCTTAATCTAGTGTTGCAATAGAAACCCTCTTGAAGTCCACACTGGTTTTTAGTTATACATGTCTAGTTCTCGTAGTTAAAGATAAATTTACAGAGTTATGTGCGCACTTTAGCTTAAACCTATGCCAGGGTTTGTTGTGTGCATTTGCTCTGTTTGAACTGCGCTTTAGTCATTAATACTGTGTTTTGTGAGGGCACCGGGCTTTTAATTTTCATTCATAACTCATAGCATTTTTTTCTGATGCTTATGTTTGCTTCACCTGTGTCTAATGATTGAAGGCAATATCTAGTCATTCGAGTTTCAATCTGATGTCTGAGCTGTCCCTTTCTTTTGTAAAATTTACTTGTTATTGTTAATGTTCATAATGCTGAAATAAGATGTGAAAAGACTGTATTCTTGTTTGAGCATCATAATTATTACTTGGCTATGGCTTCCAGCCCCACCCTGGCCAAGCGGTTGGGGCAACATTTTTGTTGATGACAGGCAAGTTTTAGGATCTCAACAAATGGTTCATGTATCTGCGACATTTGTTTCATGTAAATTTCAGTTCTTCCATCTTATTACTTGTATATACCTCAGCATTGTTTTCTTCGACTGTATTGACAACAATGTGTGTTATATCATCTTCAAGGCTGTCTGTCGTGCAAAGCCATAGCCCATAAGGCCAAAGTTGCCATGTGCCCATGTCTATATACTTTTCCTTTGATGTCACTGTTACTTATCTTCTGCTGTTTTCAACTCCTAGGATAGTAGAAGCGTGGGCATCCAAATATCGGGCTGAAGAGCTGTACATGATGAAGCGTCAGATAGACGAACTTACTGAATGCCTAAGCTCAGGAAGGAACAACTTTCCAGTTTCTTGTTCTTCCCTTGAAGGGATGCGGCTCTCATCGCTTAGGCGCTGACTTCAGAATATGACATGGAAATTGTGCCTGGACTGATCATATTTTTGTACTGATCAAAGGAGTCTACAGCATAGAATCCTGATGGCATACCTGATCATCCTCGGTGTCTTTTGAGCTTTCAGCAAGCTACCTAATAATTTCTTCTTTAAAATTTAAGATGGCATGCCTTGTCCTCTGCTCTGAAAAGACTTGGTGGCATCCGAAATGGAGCAATGGCTTATCCAAAACTTTCAGCTTCTCTGGTAGTCTAATTGCATAGCATTTGGCACGCTGTTACTGGCCCTGAAGGTTTAAAATGGTACAACATACTAACCAACCTTTTCTTTCAATCCGGCGTATAAAATCCGGTATGTCTCGATTTTTTTTATATGGAGCTAACTCCAGCTATTGGTGACAAATTTGTGGAGTGACTTGCTCTTGGAAGTTTTAGGATTCCTTTCGGCGTGCTCTATCTATCTAATCTGAATCTATCATCGTTGCACTTGCATTGCATACGGTGAACATGTGCATAGATGAAAGGTATCCACCTAGTAACAAACTAATGAGCTGCATGCATGTGTAAAACACATGTGCCCGCCCCCGGCCACCGACTTGTCATGGGTCTATGTCTATCCGGTGTTCAGGACTCTGTCCTGTTCTTACGTCCACCGTGCTGTGCTGTGCTGTGCGGTGTTTCGGGTGGCACATGCCCATGAGCCGCATTATTGCCGTAGACCCTTGCCAAAACCGTGAAAAGTGCCTTGTAGAGAGGAGGGCCCCTGCGTGATGTATCAGGTGCTGTTTCACAAATGGTGAAGCACACTAGGTACCATGCCTCGGTGAGCCAACACCAGCCTACACATTGATATACACACTGATAGATCCAAAGACATGTCAGTCACGCTCTCTTGTATTACTCTTGTCCGTCAAAAAGAAGAAAAAAGATGCAATTCTCGCTTTCGAGAAGCCGAAATCCTTTTCAGGTGTATCAAATCTATGAAAAGCTATTTATGACAGCACATTAGATTAACCAAGTACTCCATTCGTTCCTTTTTATTTGTCACGTTTTAGTCTAAAAATAAATTAGTGGGCGACAAATATTCGACAACCGAGGTCGTATGTTTTCGTGGTACATTTTTTTTGAGTACTCGAAACTAAGGATATTTGACTCCATCCAGATCTAGAATTGCGTCAAGTTTTTTTTGTTGGAGCGGAGGTAAGAATAGGTCGACGAGAGGATGAATGTAGGCTTTGAACTGGTAGATGACTACTGTTGCTGCTCTCTCTCTCTCTTTCTCCGCATCTCTCCCCCAGGTATTATAATTTCCTTTTGTGCTCAATCATTATAAAGCTAAAAAGTCTTATGATCAATGTGATTTTGCAGATAAATTAAACGGAAGAAAGAAACAGACAAAAGACTTAATTGAGTACCATTGATTAGGATCATATATATATAATGGATTGAGCTTGAATTTTCTAATTCACGCCGCAGTTGGCCGCCAATCTCCTGCATGTATTTCAACAAGAGCTTGGCTTTGGCTCTTGTCGTTCTCACTCAACTCAACTCAACACTAACCGAACATTAACACGGCTGCCGAGGCACGATAAACATCTAGGAAACCACACCCGTAAATAAAACTTTTCCTATCTCTCCTTGTTTCTTTCATTTGCCACAACCCATTCCAATAATTGGGCCACCATATATCTAATATTATCGTATTAATTAGATGGATCATGACTAAGTTTGGAGTCTAATTAACTGCATGAAGGTACACGCGCGCTGCTCTGAATAATTGCACTTCTCTTTATTTCTGTGTCTAGTTTTTATATATATGTTTTTTAAAAAATTAAACACTATGAGTCAATTGATTATTTGCATGCAGGTGCGCCCCTATATAGTGGCAGACATGGTTCAGTGGAACTAGTAGTCCCTCTAACAATGTTTTATTACTCCCACCACGTACCATTAGCTGGAGCCTTCATCATTTGGAGACATGCTGTCCAACCCAATGCCATGCATAATAATAACGTATATGGATATCAAGTATAGCCCTAGCCTTATCTCATGATGGTTAAGGGATCAGCCTGTTGTTTTAGTGTGGCATTCTCCCAAAAAGGTATTCTGAGTACCACTTTCCTCGGGTCATCATTTCCCTTCTTTGTTCTATATATATACATTTATTTGGCTTGCAATAACACTTCTTAGTTTATTAGGTAGTAGGTCCAGCAGGAAGCGGCCAATTCACTGTCAGATAAGATATTATTAGTGTGAATTTGTTTTTCAGAAAGATGTTTTTTTGGCTTGGCAGAAACTAAACATGTATGGTAGCTTGCCTTTGGCTAATTATGCATGCAGAAAAAGACATATACAGTTAGCAATTGCTGGTTCTTACACTTGCACTCGCTCAGTGCCTTTCTACTGTCTAGTAAAGATATATACCCCGGTCAGCCATGTCCAAGCTTAGCGCATGCGTTGATCAAACTTGAGCCTGTGATTGGTTACTTGTATGACATAAGCTCAGCCTGCACGTGTGGGCGTATTTTAAGTGTTTTTTCAGTGGAATGCCTGCATCGACGGAGACGTGAGTCGGACGGGTTTCTAGAGACGCAGGCGAGTAGGCGGAGGGGAGGCCGGCAACCAATGAAGCGTATAGTGTATGTAGTAAAGTTGGCAGTGCCTTTTCCACTGGGGAAGTTAAAAAAAACTTGACTGTGCAGGTCAAATCAGATGTATGGTGAGACCTTCTTTACAACTACAAGGCCGGTGGCTTTGCTGAACAATGTGGGGGCCCAGGCATGGAGGGATCCAAGGGGAGAAAAGGAGACCACTCAGCCCTAGTAGTGGAGCCGTTGTACTAGTATCCGAATATTAAAATATGCCTAGTTCGTCAGACCAAACTGTGGTGCATGGCTGCATGCACTCAGCCAGCAGTATCCGAAGTTCTGAACCTGAATATTTAAAGGGCTAGAACATTCGATTATATACCGGCCGGCCTACTGCAAAAAAAAAAAAAAAACTAGCTAGGTTAGTGTGTTGGTCTTCAAGATGCATGCATGGTGACAAAAGGAAGCATGTTCACCGCGAGAGAACTACTCCCTCCATTTTAAATTGTATACATTTTGCATCGCATTGACTTTTCTAAGTACATATTTTTCCTATATATACATATATATCTACCTACACATTACGTCTCACAAATGCATAAAAAAACTATGTAAGTAAAAAACGAAACATATCAGGTGCATGCAAACCAATCACTAGCACATTGGTGGAGGTGAAAGGGTATAAAGAGAGGTACGTGGAAGGGTCGTTGATGCACGGTGTGAGAGTTTTTTATAAAAAAAATACATGATTGCTTGTATGGTTTGTATACCAGTGGTTTGGTTTGTACCGAAACTATGTAAGTAAAAACTATCTAAGTTTATGCTCCTTCAGTTCTCTATTCAGGGTGTAGGAAAAGGAAATCACAAATTAAGAGATATATAGCATGATATATGCTCCTTTAGTTGTTGTTAAATAAGTATTTAGTACACGTATGAGTGGATAACCCTGTGCAGTGGAATGCAGCATAAAAAGAGTGACAAGCAGCCAAGTTTCTTGTTTAGAGTATCGAGTACTTTAGGTTGGGATCCTAACTTAAACAGTCCTTTTTTCTCATCTAGCTCGAAGCTCGAGAAAGCAAGCAGCTTTAGGCGAGCAACTGCCGATTTCATGATTATATCAAGCTCCCAAAGCGATTCGCATGTTTCTGGGGATTTAAATCAGATTTCCCTGTTAGCATTTCGAAATTTGGCGGGAGAGAGAGGTTGCCACATGACGACAATGAACCTATATTATATGAACTACATATATATGACTACGTGGTTCCCAGACAGATATACATACATTATTATTGTTAAAAGAACTCTACTATATAAATAAGCATCAGTTTACATGGTTCCACGGTCACCTTGATTCCTGTTTTATGCAAAATTATGTGCGAGTGAGGGTTCAAATCTTGGTGGTTAGATTAAATACATATATTTTTATGTTTTATTAAAAAAAGGTCTATCCATTATGCCCAAAATGATGCCACCCCCTCTACCCCTCCCGCACCAAAAAAGAAGAAAGAAAGATCACAGTCCACAAAGGATAAACAATAATGACAGTTTTTCCATTTCAACGCAATTCCATTTCACGTAATTAGGAATTGCATTAACATGCACTAGAAGACAATTTGTACAAGTGCACTCACTCTATCACACTCACTCAGCAGCAGCAGCAGCCGATGCATCACACTCTGCTTGAGCCAGCCTGCCTGGAGCAGCTCAAGCATCACATACACACACACTGGCAGTCCTCCCCTTGGTGCCCACAATGCAGCTAGCTAGCTAGTTGGCCTTGGCTGCGCGGGCGACGAAGACGGCCTCCAAATCCGCCGGCACGCGGAAGAACTCGTCGACCACGTCGCCGCCGTCGTAGTTGCACCGGCGGCCGCCGGCGGCGGCGTTGTCTCTGACGATGAACACCGCCGTCCTGGGCTTCTTGGGAGCGGGCGGGCACGCCACCGCCTCCGCCGGTATCCTCCACCCTTCCCCCCTCGGCGTCACGGGCTCTTCCTCCTCCTCGCCGTCCTCGGTGGCCGCCGCGTGCCGTCGGCGGCCGGCCTTGACCTCGACGCGTACGGGCTTGAGCTGGTGCAGCGGCAGGGCGGCGATCCCGGCGCCGGACAGGCCCAGCACCCAGGCCTCGCTGCCGTCTTGGTGGTGGTGCCCGTGACGATCTTCCCCTCGCGTGCTATGCACGAGCCGCTTCTTCTTCTTCTGCTTCACCTCCGGCAGCCCCATGATCATCTGCTTCTTCTTCTTCTCCTCCTCCTCTCACCTCTCTGCCTGCTTGTTCTTGCCCAACCAAGAATGCAGGCAATGGAAATGGAGTGTAGGGTGCGTGTGTGTATGAGAGTGAGTGAGAGCTTTGTTGGAGCACACAAAGAAAGAGGGGTGCTACTGGAGGCTAAATAAGCGAGGCTTTAGGCTTTCTGAGCTCTGCCTTCTTTTGACAAAGCTCAAGGGGTTACTCTTACTCTAGTTTGTGTGTGTGTGCGCGCATGTATAATATATACATATATAAAAAAATATATAGACATGGAGGGAGGGAGGGAGGCAGGCAGGCAGGCAGGCATGATGAAGGCAAGAAAGAAAAGAGCAGAGAAGATTAATTGGACACACTTACAAAGACGCGCGCAATCATTATTTTCCGAGGCATGGAAAATGGGCCGTTACTAGTGGGCTTGCCAGTGCCAGGCCCACGATGCTGCTAATAGCACGGCCCATCGCAAATCTCACTTGCGCCACCACCATTTTTTGTCCTCCCTTTTTGGCAGTCAGATCAGTAGTGCTCACACACACTGACACACACACTGTAGACCGTACCAGCTTCTAAACGGGAAGACATGTGTGACTGTGGTTGCTGACAGCGACACACACACCTATACTATACATGCATGAACGCATGATGCCCGATGACCACTATCCTGTCCATGTCCATCACAAGGTATCCAGACCTAGCAGCCTAGCTTACCTGCATGCAGCCCTGCCCTGCACACATCACACATGCATGGACACTTCCACCGACTGGGCAACCACACCAGCACAGCACACACTGAAATGAAGCTAGGAACTCTCGTATTTGATGATATGACTGGATTCTGATTCCTTCCTGTCATTTGAAGCCAAAGCGACAAAACCCCTTCGTTGCTGTTGCGGGGTGAGAGTGTGAGAGAGACCGACATGGGAGCCAGCTCGATCCTGCTGCACTGCATATGGCAGCATGTCACCGTTGCACTGCATGGCACCTACCCACCGACTGGCTGGCTCTGCCATTTGGCATTATAATATAGCTCCCATCTCTTAATCTAGTTCACCTAATCTGGTAGCAGGTAGAGAGGAGGAGAAGTGGAGAACAAAGGAAGGAGGAGGAAGATCTTGTGTACCTACTGTCGTGGCGGGGCCCGCATGACGTACGCGCCCCATGCGCAGGGACAGCTCAACCACGAGAACAGGCCCCCACGCTCCCATTCTTTCTTTTTTTCTTTCAGAACGAGAAGGAGATGGTTCCTGCCTGATCTGCCAAATCCAGCCTATGTATGATCCACCGAACATTCTGTCAGAAATGACTGTGTGTGTTAATGAGATGGAACTATGATTAATAAAATAAAGCGAAAAAGGCGTTGCTGTTGCTTTTGTTTATATCTCTGTATCTATTCCTGTGCGGACGCAATCGAGCAAGCAGTATGTGAGCATGTGACAGTGTTCAGTGTGGCTTTCTGAATAAAAGCATCTGCACGCCATTTCCAGGGCCCACATGTCAGACAAGTGCTGGAATGCGGGGGCCCGACGGATCCACTCTGGAGAGCCAGGCTCTTTCATCTGCTCCGCGATTTCCCATCCCATCGTCCTGGTAAAAAAAAAACAACAACAACTAAAAAGGCTGGCTGGTTGCTCCCTGTCCCTGGGGCCTGGACCAAAAACTTGACCACTGGCCTGCAAGCGCACAAGGTTTTCACCAGAAAGCCTTCGTCTTTGCGCCCCTCACCCCCTCTTGCTTCAGCCTTTCACACCCTACTACCCTAGCTTGCCTGTTTGGGTGGGCCGCAGTTTCTAGTGATCTGCAAATCGAGATCAGCTAGCATGTCTGATGAGTGATGACCTGGCAAGGGAAGAAAATACAGTATCGCCTTCATGTACTGTTCGCTGCCCCCCACCCCCCCACCCACAAAAGGTTAGCCTTTTCTTCAGTGACCACTGACCAGTACAAGTTCCAAGTCATATCTACTGCGTACTCAGAGGAAAGGAAGAAGACCAAAAGGGATAGAATAGTGAAGTACAAGTCAAGGCACACACACACACATTGTTTTCCCTTTCTAATTAATAATGAGGAAAAAAAGCTGAAACGTATCAAAGCAGAGAGCTATGTAACAGGTTTAAGAGCTTTTTTTTGGGGTGCATCACAGAGTGAGGATGGAGCGACCAAGGTGTTTTGGTGCCTTTCTTTGCGTGAAGGCCAAGAACCAACCCTTCACGTCCGGTCACCACCGTCCGTTGGGATCTACTAGGCAAGAACAGAACAGAACAGAACGCAGGACAAACCAATGCACCAACCAACTTTTCGTCAGTAATTGCATCGCATGCCAGTCTCTTGCTACTTCGATGCCCTCTAGATGATAGCCAAACGCTAGCATCACCATCATCGGACTGGCAGCACATCCAGCTGGGAGGGCGGAAGGAGCTACGAGTCTTAGACGCGTGCACGGCAGCACCACTGTCTGCAAGCCTCGCTGCTCCTCCACATCCTGACAACTGTGCAGAAGCCGTAGCAGCAGCAGCTGCTGTCAAGACGTACTACCTGCAAACCACAGGTTTACACATATTTTCGGCAAGAATTTCACGAGGCGCAAAATGGAGCTCTCTGTAGAACATAAGAACAATCGGAAAAAGGTTCTAGCGGCCGGCCGTACACCAGTCGAATTCCATCCTCACGAAATTCCTGCATTTAATTCCACTCCACAATAAAAAGAAGAAGAGGTGTTACCGTATTTCACGTGTGGTCTCGCTCTGGCCTCCGAGGTACGTACGCGCCTCATCAGCACGAGGTGACACGCTGGATAGGAAAATGCGTCCGTCCAAGCATCCAGATGGAGCTGGCAATGTTGGTCCAAGAAAGATGCTCTCCTCATCTCAAACAATACTACTAGACTAGTTTGTTTGTGTGGCGTATGGTATGGCTTTGGTATTTCTCCTTCTTTTTTTTTGTCTGTCCGGGTCCGGCGCACACCGGCCTCAAATATTCCAGAGGGCTGGCAGAAATTGCTCGGATTGACAGCCCCATGTATGTTACCTGATGACGAAATTAGTCGGGAAATCCGTAGGTGGCTATGACTCTGGCGGCATAAAATGACAACATGGCTTTAGCATGGCCGGTGCAGGTGCTGGTGATAGCCATCAGCTCTTGTATTCACCGCAGCTGTTGCCTTCATCTACGGATAACTGGGCACCTCTCCTCTGCCTTTTTTAGAAGTGGAGATGTCCTCCTTTTCTTTTCTGAATTACTCTCGTCCTTTCCTGCAGCATCAGATATGTCGAATAATGTCATTCACAAAAACGGGAACTGTGTATGGACAGGATGTCAGGTCAGAATTTGTGGTGACATGAGAGCCAGAATTGCTGAAGGTTTACGGCGTCAGAAAAAAAAGGATTTGTGTTGATTAAATCATTGACTCTCTGTGTGCTTATTGCTCCTGTGGGACCCGACTGACGGTTCATATTCTAATCCAAGGAGCGAGAGCAAACAGTTCCCGGAAAAAAAATCAATCTCCGAGAGGAGGTTTTCCAAGAGATGATAGAATCTACGTACCATGCTGAGTCAAGCTTGACAGCGCCACCCCGGGGGCGGCTGGAAACGAGGATTTGCAAAGCAGACATGTCATCCTCCAATGGCGCCATAACATCCCTCCTTTCGGCGCAGCTATATGCTTAGGATAATAACAGCACAAGCACAGCTTAGCGTTCCCTGCCTCAAGTTTTGATAATTCCGTAGCAGGTGATGGACGGCTGGACTTCTTTTCCGGCTGCAAGAAGTTGGACTGCGTGACGTGGATCCAGCGTGGCCCTTGGGCTGGCCAACTTGGTGTTTTCCTTTGTCCAGGGCGGTCGAACATGTGGAACTCTCTTGCTGCGGGTCACCGTCCCCCCCCCCCCCCCCCCCAGCAGCCACTTGACTAGATTCAGCATTCTGGGGCTTCAATTCTACAGCCTTTTCCCTGTCCTTGTGCTTCAGTGATCTTCAGAGCCTCGGCTCCATAGCTCTGAACGCTCGAACAATGGGCTGAACAGAAAAGGTAGACTGGGTTAGGAGGTCTTGGTCATAAACCGCAGCAATCAGTTCATTTAGGTTTCAGGACTAACTAAGGGCGTGGAAAGAATGACACATGGCATGTTGGTAAACGAAATTGAAACAAACCATTATTTGTAAAGTGAAAGCAACCTTGGATCCAAGTTTAACAGGACATAACACAATAATTGTACCAAATGCCAGGTTACTTTCATGCTGTCCTGCTTTTCACTTGATTTGATCCAGGTGAACTTCCTCCAGGCTGCAGAAAAAAAAATGGCCAAATCCATTCCTCCCTTGCGCCCCAAGTGCAACGTGAGGTAGGATGAGCGCAACCATTTCATAAATAGTTGAAAGTGACTAAAGCCTTACACGGTAGGAATTTCTGAAGACCAATCATGTTATCTGATATCTGAAGCCAAGCAAAAGAAAAGAAAAGGAAGAGCAGATAATAGTATCTTCACACCAAAAACTAGAATTTTCTTTTGAGCCGCACCTTAGAGAAGAAAAAAAAGATGAAGGATCCAAGAATGGTACTCACTGATCAATTATCGATCCAATAATGTCACACAGAAAAGGTTCTGTGGGCCCATCCAAGCAAGAATGCAGACACAATGGTCCAGCCACCACAACCATGTGCCTCATCACGTACCAGTTGCCATTTTGGCACCTAATGCTGAGTCCCCATGTTCATTGATCTGCCATTTCAGGGATAACTTCTCCCGCTTAATCACGATTACACTTAGGCAAGTGCTAATTCTCTGTCAAGAGCACTGTCATTCCTAGCCGCTGCTCAGCAATAGAAAAACATATTCACAGAGGGGCAGAGGAAAGGTCGGTATAAAGACCACCAGCTTTTCGAGATACCACCGGCCTTTTTCAGGGAGAAGCCACTCCATCTTTCTTTTTTTCCTTTTTCCAACTTTCTTCTTCTTCCTCCTCCTTCTCATTCTGATCTGGAACAATGGCGACAGAAGACGAAGAGCGAGAAGCAGCAGATGGGACGGTAAGAAATGTCTCCTCTTAGCCTCAGAACTTCTGCATCACTTGCTTGCTTCTGTTTTCCTGCATGCATACATACTTTGTTAAGATGTAGAGTTAAGTAAGGAGATTCATTGTCACAGTAATCTTATCATCTATGGCATCTTCTTCTGGTTCCACAGTTGCTACGTGTTTGCTGTTAACCTCCTTTCAGTATCATGAAGGAAGAAGGATTCTTCTTCATGTAGTAAACTGTGTAGAAATGGTGCTGCACCTGCACTCATTTCTCAGTTGTTAAACAAATGATCTCAAAAGCAACCAAGTTTACGGAAAAAAAATTAACACAGATAGGGAGAATCATCCCATGATAGGTATCACCGAGTGACATGCTTTCGCTCTTCTCTTTCAGTTGCTTCTTTTTCTCAATCTGGTATTGCTCTCCTGAGCTTGATAGATGGTATATGAATTCACCCAAGTTTGAGAAAATAATGTTAGTTAAAGAATTACATAACAACTTTTCCTCCTAGGTTCAACCTATCCAGAACCAAAACAAAAAATGCTAACGATAAGGATAAACAAGTTTAACAGTTCGGTCAACTGCTGTGACATGAATGACACTATGACAGGGTTAGGTAAACATGCATAAGCATCTAACATTAATTTACACTGAGTGTCAACCATCCAGTGTGGCGATCAAATAAAAGGCATGAAGAGAGCAAAAGTCTACTTAAAGCATGCCAAAACAAATAGTTCAGTACTAACACGCTTAATAGGAACATTCAATATTACAACCCTTCATGTAAGAACTAAACAAGGTTTTTGGAGAGACACAAACTCATCCAGTTAGGATGCCCACATGCGTACTGCCGGGGCAGTGTGCCATTTGACTAGTCAGCATGTTCTTTTTGACCACTTGCTGCAGTACTAGAAGTCTAGACTCTAGAGCCATTTATCAGTAAGTCAGGTGCCAACGAGAAATGGCGATTAGCCGACTGCCATGCATGACAGTCTGCTTGCACTTTTTCTGTGCTGCAGTACACTCATGACTGGATGTCCTTTTGAGTATATTTATGGCAGTAATTGAACAAAGTCAAGGAATAGTTAATACAAGATTGTATAGGTTAACATTTCCTTTTCTATTCCTACTTTGGTTCATGACTACTATGGATAATATTTTTTTTTCTAAAACGCGCAGGAGAACTGCGCATTAGATATATTAAGATAGAAGAAATACCAATGGTCTAAAGAAGACCAGAGTACAGAGAAACAACAAAAAAATATAAGAAAATAAAAATAAAAATAAAAATAAAAAAAAACAGCCAAAAACTGCTCCTAAACTAAGGCCAGATGGTGCCCAGATCTTTGGCACCCGCGAGACACCACCTCTGAGCGTCGTCTTTGATATTCTGAATAATCTGGTTGCCACTAGGAGCATCCCCCTCAAACACACAATTATTCCGCTGCTTCCAAAGCCACCATGCCACCAACATCACAAGGGAGTTAATCCCTTTGCGCAGCGCATAAGGGACCTTGGCCTCCAAATTAGCCCACCAATCTTGGAAAACCAAATCATCCCTCGCGGGGGAGAACTGCCGCAGATTAACCAGGGAGATAATATGAGGCCTAAAATATACTAATATCAGTTGTCTATGTCAGCCAGCTGTAACAAATTAATAATATTATTATGACTGTCCAATGTTGCATGAAATCCACTATTTTAATCCATATTTATCTATAATTTTCCCAGGAAGTCCCAGTGGAAGCTGTGGTTTTGGGAACATTCCATTTGCATGCACACCCAGAAGGCAAGCTTTCATCTCTGATGGATATCAAGAGCATGGGAGAAACCATCGATTCAACTGAAGGAACGTTGAAGATTCCAGAGGATCAAGTTTTAGTAGAAGCACCCTCTGATGTCCAACTTCCTCCAGAACATAATCTAAATGGTGAAGCATCTTCTTTGAATGGCCATACAGACAAAGAAGAGAAGGTTTCAGTCGAGCAGCCACATGACAATGATCAGGAAGAAGCAGAACTAGATCAGAACAACAGAATCAACAAAGAAGATGCGGCTGATGGTTTAAGTCATGGAGAGAGCACAACAGAAGACAGCTGCCTTCTGAAGCACAAGAAAGATGAAGAATCCAAGGGTGATGAACAACAAGATTTAGGTGTTACAGTGGATGATGACTTGGTGCAGGAAGACACGCTGAAAACTGACAATGCTATTGAGCAAACAGATGATGGTCAGCAAGACCAGGATCAAGAACCTGAAAAGGCAAACGAGAACACAGAACCTGCAAGCATCGCAAACAATGACGATGTTGAGATTGTAGCTGAGACACCTACTGGACTCCAAGCTCCTGTGGAGTCACGTATGAATGATTCTGATGGCATTCCGGAGACTATTGATGAAGAGACAGAAACAGATGAACCAGCTCAGGCAGATGGCGTTGTTCATCCTGAAGACGTGGCCAAAGTAGAAGATCAACAGAGTCAACAAGATGACACGGTGGATGCAGATGTGGCCCCAGAAGAGGTTAAATGTGAAGAAACTGATCAGCAGGAAGAGAAGCCCAAATCTGAAGCTCATGAGCCAACGATTGATACTCGAGAAGCGTTGAATCAAGAACCTGCTGAAGAAACTGATGACTCGATGAATAAAAAGATTGAAGAAACTGCACACCAGAGGAACATGGCAGCTCCAAAGGAGACAACACTAGAACATGAAGCAACAATGAGTGCTACACCAGTAAATACACAAGTGCAGGACCAGGAACCATTAGAAGAAATAGAAGATACCGAAAAAGGAATCCAACCAAGCAGTGGTTCTGGGGATGCAATTCCAGAAGATCAATCTAATTTAAGTGTTACTATAGACAATGACACTGTGAATGAGGATACAGTGATAGGTATTGAGCAACAGGATGATGGTCAGCAAGATGAGGATCTAGAACCAGAAAAGGCAACTGAGGATACACAACCTGCAAGCATGACAAACATTCCCCAGGTTGAGGTTGTAACTGAAGCATCTTCTGGAGTCCAAACTCCTGGGGACCTGAATCTCAACAACTCTGATGCTGTTCCAGATACTATTGATGCAAACACAGAAACAGATGAGCCATCTAAAGCACACTCTGTTGTTCATCCTGAAAAGAAAGAGAGATTTCTAGAAGACGCAACCACTGAGGAACCTACAGAAGAGGTGGTCAAAGTAGAAGCTCAACAGAGCCAGCAAGCAGATGTGATGGATGCAAACATGGTGCAGGAAGAGGTGCCTAAATCTGAACATGCTGATGAGCCAGCAACTGATGCTTTTGAAGTGCTGAATCAAGAATCTGTTGATGAGCCAGCAATTCAAGCACCTGTAACTATTCAAGTGCAGAACCAGGAACCATTAGAAGAAATAGAACTTGCTGAAGCAGTTGATACTGAAGCAACAGTGCAACAAAGCAGTGCTGCTTTTGAGGAGTCGGTTCCAGAACATCAATGTAATTTAGGTGCTACACATAACACAGAGCAGGAAGACACGCTGGAAGCTAGTGGGCAATCAAAAGGAGGTCAGGAATACCAAGACCTAGGACCAGAAAATGCAACTGAAAACACACAACAAGCAAGCATGACAAATATTCTTGATGTTGAGGTTATAACTGAAACACCCTCTGGAATTCAAACTCCCATGGAGATCAATCTGGTTATCTCTGATGCCATTCCAGATGCAACTGATGGAAACACAGAAACAGATGAACCAGCTAAAGCACACACTTTCGTTCATCCTGAAAAGAATGAAGTCTTTCCAGAAAATACATTTACCACCAAACCTACAGCAGAGGTAGTCAAAGTAGAAGATCAGCAGAACCAGCAAGATGATGCAATGGATGCAGAAGTGGTGCTGGAAGAGGTGCCTAAATCTGAACGTGCTGATGAGCCAGCAACTGATGCTCTTGAAGTGCTGGAATCTGTTGAAGAAACTGATGACCCAATGAATGAAAAGACTGAAGAAACAACCCAACAGAGCAACATACCAGCATCTGAGGAGACAACGGCAGAATATGACGCGACAAGGGAGCCACCTGCAAATAATCAAGTGCAGAACAAGGAACCAGTAGATGAAAGAGAATCTACTGTAGAAGAAAGAGAAGTTGCTGAAGCAGTTGATACTGAAGCACCAGTGCAACAAAGCAGTGTTGCTTTTGATGAGGCAGTTCCAGAAGAGCACCATAATTTAGGTGTTGCAAATAACACAGTGCAAGAAGACACAATGGAAGCCACTGGACAAACACAAGAAGGTCAGCAATACCAAGATCTAGGACCAGAAAATGCAGCTGAGAACACACAACCTGCAAGCACGGAAAACATTCCTGATGTTGAGGTTATAACCAAAGCACCTTCTGAAATTCAAAGTCCTGTGGAGATCAATCTGGACATCTCTGATGCCATTCCAGATACTAACGATGGAAACACAGAAACAGATGAGCCAGCTAAAGCAAACACTGTCGCTCGTCCTGATACGGAAGAGAGCTTTGCAGAAGATACATCTACTGGACCTACAGAAGAGGTGGTCACACTAGAAGATCAACAGAGCCAACAAGTTGATGCAAAGGATGCAGACGTGGTGCAGGAAGAGGTGCCTACATCGGAGCACACCGATGAGCCAGCAACCGATGCTGTTGAAGCGCTGAATCAAGAATCTGATGAAGAAACAGATGGCCCAGTATATGAAAATACTGAAGAAACAACACACCAGAGCAACATGCCCGCATCTGAGGAGACACTACCAGAAAATGATGTGACAACAAGGGAGCCATCTGTAACTATTCAAGCACAGAACCAGGAATCATTAGAAGAAAGAGAAGTTCATGAAGCAGTTGATACTGAAGCAACAGTTCAACCAAGCAGTGCTTCTTTTGAGGAGTCAGTTCCAGAACATCAACATAACTTAGGTGCGACAAATGACACAGTGCAGCAAGACACACTGGAAGCAACTAAGCAAACAAAAGGAGGTCAGCAATACCAGGATCTAGGACCAGAAAATGCAACTGAGAACACACAACCTGCAAGCATGGCAAACATTCCTGATGTTGATGTTATAACCAAAGCATCTTCTGGAATTCAAACTCCTGTTGAGATCAACCGGGACATCTCTGATGCCATTCCAGATGCTACTGATGGAAGCACAGAAACAACTGAACCAGCTAAAGCGCACAGTATCATTCATCCTGAAAAGAAAGAGAGCTTTCAAGAAGATACATCTACCGCAGAACCTACAGAAGAGGTGATCAAAGTAGAAGATAGACAGAGCCAGCAAGCTGAAGCAATGGATGCAGACGTGGTGCAGGAAGATGTGCCTAAATCTGAACATGCTGATGAGCCAACAGCTGATGCTCTTGAAGTGCTGAATCAAGAATCTATTGAAGAAACCAATAGCCCAGTGAATGAAGAGACTGAAGAAGCAACCAACCAGAGCAACATGCCAGCATCTGAGGAGACAATACCAAAATATGACGCGGCAACAAGGGATCAACCTGTAAATATTCAAGCGCAGAACCAGGAACCAGTAGATGAAGGAGAAGCTACTGTAGAAGAAAGAGAAGTGGCTGAAGCAGTTCATACTGAAGCACCAGTGCAACAAAGCAGTGTTGCTTTTGAGGAGGCAGTTCCAGAAGACCAACATAATTTAGGTGTTGCAAATAATACAGTGCAAGAAGACATGATGGAAGCTACTGGGCAAACAAAAGAAGGTCAGCGATACCAAGATCTAGGACCAGAAAATGCAATAGAGAACACACAACCTGCAAGCACGGCAAACATTCCTGAGGTTGAGGTTATAACCGAAGCACCTTCTGGATTTCAAACTCCTGTGGAGATCAATCTGGACATCTCTGATGCCATTGCAGATACTACTGATGGAAACACAGGAACAGATGAACTAGTTAAAGCAGAAGGTGTTATCCATCCTGAAAACAAAGAGAGTTTTCTAGAAGATACATCTACCACAGAACCTTTAGAAGAGGTGGCCAATGTAGAAGATCAGCACAACCAGCAAGCTGATGCAATGGATGCAGACGTGGTGCAAGAAGAGGTGCCTAAATCTAAAGCCGATGAGCCAGCAACTGATACCCTTGAAGTGCTCAATCAAGAATATGCTGAAGAAACCAGTGGCCCAGCGAATGAAAAGATTGAAGAAACAGCCAACCAGAGCAACATGCTAACATCTGAGGAGACAGTACCAGAGTATGACACAGCAACAAGGGATCCACCTGTAAATA
The DNA here is from genome assembly GCF_902167145.1 of Zea mays. NCBI lineage: Eukaryota > Viridiplantae > Streptophyta > Magnoliopsida > Poales > Poaceae > Zea > Zea mays. The sequence continues at coordinate 76,698,811 of NC_050100.1, read as the reverse complement.
TTCAAGCACAGAACCAGGAATCATTAGAAGAAAGAGAAGCTACTGTAGCAGAAAATGAAGTTGCTGAAGCAGTTGATACTGAAGCACCAGTGCAACAAAGCAGTGTTGCTCTTGAGGACGCAGTTCCAGAAGATCAACATAACTTAGGTGCTACAAATAACACAGCGCAGGAAGACACGCAGGACGCTATTGGGCAAACAAAAGAAGGTCAGCAATTCCATGATCTAGGACCAGAAAATGCAACTGAGAACACACAACCTGCAAGCATGGCCAACATTGCTGATGTTGATGTAACAACCGAAGCACCTTCTGGAATTCAAACTCCTGTGGAGATCAATCTGGACATCTCTGATGCCATTCCTGATACTACTGATGGAAACACAGAAACAGATAAACTAGTTAAAACAGAAGGTGTTATCCATCCTGAAAAGAAAGAGAGTTTTCCTGAAGATACATCTACCGCAGAACCTACAGAAGAGGTGGCCAATGTAGAAGATCAGCAAAGCCAGAGAGCTGATGCAATGGATGCAGACGTGGTGGATGAAGAGGTGCCTAAATCTGAACATGCTGATGAGCCAGCAACTGATGCTCTTGAAGTGCTGAATCAAGATTATGCTGAAGAAACCAATGACCCAGTGAATGAAAAGACTGAAGAAACAGGCAACCAGAGCAACATGCCACCATCTGAGGAGACAACACCAGAATATGACACGACAACAAGGGAGCCACCTGTAAATATTCAAGCACAGAACCAGGAATCATTAGAAGAAAGAGAAGCTACTGTAGAAGAAAGTGAAGTTGCCGAAGCAGTTGATACTGAAGCACCAGTGCAACAAAGCAGTGTTGCTCTTGAGGATGCAGTTCCAGAAGATCAATATAACTTAATTGCTACAAATAACACAGTACAGGAAGACACACAAGAAGCTATTGGACAAACAAAAGAAGGTCAACAATACCATGATCTAGGACCAGAAAATGCAACTGAGAACACAGAACCTGCAAGCACGGCCAACACTCCTGATGTTGATGTAATAACCGAAGCACCTTCTGGAATTCAAACTTCTATTGAGATCAATCTGGACATCTCCGATGCCATTCCAGATACTACCGATGGAAATGCAAAAACAGATGAACTAGTTAAAGTAGATGGTGTTATCCTTCCTGACCACAAAGAGAGCTTTTCTGAAGACACATGTGTTGTAGAACCTACAGAAGAGATGATAGAAGTAGATCAACTTGGTCAACAAGCTGATGCGATACATGCAGAGGTATTGCAGGAAGAGGTGCCTGAGATGATAGAAGTAGATCAACTTGGTCAACAAGCTGATGTGATACATGCAGAGGTATTGCAGGAAGAGGTGCATAAATCTGAACAGTCTGATGAGCCAGGGGTCGATGCTCAAGAAGTGCTGAACCAAGAATCTGCTGAAGAAACTGATGGCCTGGTGAATGTAAAGACTGATGAAACTGAGCACAAGAGCAACATGGTGGTCCCTGATGACACAATTCCAGAACATGATGCACAAACGAGAGAGCCACCTGTAAATATTCAAGAACAAAGCCGGGAATCAGTAGGAGATGCTGAAGCAGTCAATACTGAAGCAGAAATGCAACAAAACAGTGTTGCTTTTGAGGAGACAACTCCAGAAAACCATGTAGCAACCTCAGAGCCATGTTCTGAAATCCAACATGCACATCATGTGGAACCAGAGGAAATCAATGGCCCTGAAGATGGCAAAGATGATGAGATCACCAACATGAGCAGCAGAGAATATCTAGTTCGAGATAATGTTCTGCAGAGTGGACCAATAATAGATATACAACCAGTTCAGGAGTTGGAACAAATTAAAACGGATGAAGCTTCTAACCAGACTCATGCTGTTATCTTCAATGACCTAGCTCAGGAAGATGCTACAGCAACAAGTGAACCACAAGTGACTGAAACAGAACTAAAGGACATTGAAGCCACTGAAGCTGAAGAAATCACCAAACTTGACCATGTTACTCATTCCAAGGAACTTGCAGTAGAAAATGATTCAACAGCAGATGAACCACATAAGGGTGAAATCCATCAAACTCTTGAACAAGATTTAGTTGAAGTTAAGGACACTGGAACTTACCATGAAAAAACAATATCTACTTCAGAGGACACAGTACAAGATAATTTGACAGAAGATGAGCCAAGTTTTGGTAGTCAAGAAGTAGATGATGCAGAGTCAACAGAAGAAACTAAGCAAAACATAGCTGAGAATATTGCAGAAGTCTCTGATGTGGCGATTGTTGATGACGCAATTGAACAGAATGTGCTACAGACTGAGGATATCGTTGAAATGCATAAACAGGAGCTGGAACGAGAAGAAACAGAGAGAATAGAACCTGTTGAATCAGAGGAAGCTTCTGATCAGAGGAATGATGCACCATTCGATTATTCAGCTCGAGAAGATAATACAAAGGAAAGTGAGATACAGCAGACAGAATCAGCAACGGAAACAAATGAAATTGAACCCACTGAAATTGAAGCAGTTCCTCGAGAAAGCAATACCTGTGTTTCAGAGGAGCCTTCTCAAGAAGATCATATAAAAGAAAGTGAAACAAGTTTTGACAATCAAGAAGTGAACATCACAGAATCTTCAGAAGTAAATGATAGTCACAAAGATATAATATCTGGAGGAATCTCTGACCCAAGCAACACAGCTTCTGCTGGGGATTCATCTGAAGGAAGCAATGTCCCTGAAGGCGAGCCACCTGAACAGGCTGTGCAGGAACTGGGATCAGAGGAGATAAAGAACACTCAAATTGATGAAGTGAATGAAACATCCCTTGAAATGAATGCTACTGTCTTTCAGATACCAAGTCAAGAAGAAAATCCAGACACAACCAAATTGCATGAATCAACAGAGGTGAGCAACATTGAAGCCACAGAAATGCACGGAAACCCCCACCAAAGTGATCTGGCTGCTCAGTCAGAGGAGCAAACAACAGAAGGAATATCAAGTGGTCTGAAACCAGAATCAATTGAAGGTAATGATACAGAAGCCAAAAAATGTCAAAGTACCTCTCAGGAAAAAACAATCTCTGCCTCTGAGTCTGTCCCAGAAGATGCAACCACTGAACCAGATGTTGATCACCAACAACTTCAGGATCAAGAATCTGCCAAACTCAAGGAAACCGAAGCTGATAAATTTCAAGAAATTGTCTCATCTAACACTCTTTCTTCTGAGGAGTTCACATCAACAGAACCAAGTTCTGACACCGAAGCAGACAATTCACAGTTAGCAGAAGAAACTGAGGACACCGAAATTGTGAAAAGTAATACTGCTCTTGCTGAGGCAGCAGCTCCAGAAACAGATGCAACTGCTGATACATCATCTTTCCATGAGACAGATCTAGAAGAGAACAAGGACACAGGAACAATTGAAACAGAGGATGGTATGGTATCAAGTGACTATACATCAGAAAAGATGGACACGGAAACCATGGAGACTGAAGCAGTCCCTCATGATAGTAGTGATGCAAATATAAAAGAACACACTGAAGACGATACTTCAACACCAAATGCCCCACATGCTGGTACTGAACCTGTTCATGAGCTAGAATCAGTTGAAGTCAGCGCTGACACAACGGAACATCCAGGAGAGACCCATGACTCTGCTTCTGATGAGCTTACTCCAACAGAAGAAAATACAGCAGTAACAGAACCATCTTTTAGTACACAGGAAGTGCAGAATCTGACATCTCAAGAAATCAAGGACAGCGAAGATGACAAAACTGATGAATTCTCAGATATCAATAGCTTTCCTATTCCTGGAGAGGCAGACCAAGTACCAAGAAGTGAAACAACTCCTGATGTCCAAGAAGTGGAAGAACTGGGTTTAACAGAAGAAACAAGAGACATTGAAGCCATAGAGCCTGGAGATCAGCAAGAAGACATAGTTTCTACCCTTGAGAAGCCAGAAATAGACGGTGAACCAAGTGCTGATAATCAGCAGGTTCATGAGGACAAACTACCAGAAGTGGAAGACAATAAAGCAATTGAAGCTGAAGCCTCCAAGCAAAGTAATATTGCCACTCCTGATAATGCAGCTGAAGAAAGGAATGAACTGGAAAGTGATCCAGATCCATATGCCCAGCCAGCAGAACAGGTAGAATTATCCAAAGACAATGAGAACAGCCAGCTTGTGAAGACAGAAGAAACCTCAGACCAAAGCAATTTTGTCGTCCTTAGAAGGACTACAGAAGATTCTGTTGCAAGAGAAATTGACCCACCTGTTGCCATTAAACAAGAGCAACCAGTGGAAGAAATCAAGGGTGTCGATGCCACTGAAGCTGAAGAAGACTTTCGTACAACCCAAGCTGTTGCAATAGAGAAACTAGCTTCAGTCAATAAAATAGCAACAGTAGAACCGACTTATGATATTCAGCGAATGGATGACTTGGAAGCAACAGAGGAAAAGAAGCACGCTGAAGCCATTAATGAAGGAGATCAATCCAATATTGCTGTTTCAGAGGAACAAACTCCAACATATAATGGAGAAACACCAGAAGATCATCATGTAGAATCAAATGAAGGAACGATGGGGAATGAAACTGACAATATCATTTTGGCACACGGAATCAAAGATGAAATACAGAAGTCAGCAGAACTAAAGGTATATGTATTCTGTACAACCTCCCTTAGCAAAAATGCTAGATCAATACAAGATGTAGGTACTGGCGTACTGCTCAATTAGAATTTAAAATAACTGGGAACACCTAGCATTACTGCAGCATTTTATCTGTATGAGGTGGATAACAAGCTGTGACATCCATCATCTTATATAAGTATAAACACTATCTGATTATAGATTGACTAGAATCATTATATTACATGAAGGAGTCCACCAAACAAAGATAAAATTTTAACAAATTTCTGTCAGACTTTTTCATTTCTTTGGCACGCATACTATTCAGTTGGATCAACATAAAAAAAGCTTGACTTTGGAAAGCTGAAATATATATTGTAAAGTATAAATGGAATAGTAAAGGTATAACTATTGCTAGCCAAGATGAAGTAAGCTATTCTAAGTTGTATACTGCAAAGAAAGAAAAATATCAGTGGTGTTTGTATTTTGTACTCCTGTTTTTTCTTCTTAATGCAATGATACACAGCTCTCCTGCATATTTGAGAAAAAATATAACTCTAGTTCTTTGAGATTGGACATAGCTTGCAAGACACCTCACTAGTGTATCTTATACAGGACGGTCCATGTGATTTGTCTGAAACTGTTTTAACAACTCGGAGAAGTGAGAACATGATTGATGAAGATAATGTTCAAACTTATGGCAATGATACAGTAGAGGCTTCAAACAGTATCCATCAAGTCAAAGAAGAGCCAGATGCTGGAACCGAACATAATTCAAGCCAAATGATAAGTGAATGTAGTGGAGAGAACGAAACTCATGTCCAAGATAGAGATGTAGACATGTGGATTCTCACAGAAGGTGTCATTGCAGAAGCATCACAGGCTTTATTGGAAAATGATCCTCAGGCAGCACAAGATACTATAGAAAAGGATGATACAACGAAAAGTAGTGAGCCAATCAGTGATCACGATAGCAGGCAACATTGTGATGTAGAAGCACTTCAACAACAAAGTTGTGAGACAGAGGCCTTATCCATTTTGGAACAAGATGAGGCTCTGCAAAAGATTGACTCAGATCAAAAGCAGAAAGAAGTTGAGGAGATTGAAAGTCAGAATGATGAACTTCAGGTAGATGAACAGAAACATGAAGACAAGAGGGATGATTTAGCCAAAGAACCACTAGTGGAGTACCAGAATTTCGAAAACAGAGCTTCAAACAACACAAAAGACAATGATGCATTCAAGGTAAATAAAAGGACATTGTATGTGTTACCTTTTCTAGATTTCTTTAATCAGAAACAACGAAAAACAAATTTTACCATTGAAACCCTGCAGGTTGAACAAACAGAGGCAGCCAATAGTGAGATTCTCAAGAATAAAGCCCTACATATATCCAAGGAATCCACCCCAAGCATTATGGCTATGAAGGTTGAAAACATTAAGGAAACAAGTGAAGGAACTGAAGAAGATGATGCTGCCAAAAATGATAACAAAGATGAACAGGAGAATGCAGAAAATGTTGATATAGTATCAAAAACTTCTACTAATGAACAAGGCCAAACAACTGATGAAATTAGAAAAGAAGAGGTCAGTTCAGACTTCAGAGTTTCACCAGTGACGTGTGAAAACTTAGATATATGTTCTTTTGTAAATCGTATTAGTGTTGGATTACCAAAGTTCAAAGTGATAAATTTCCAGATTAGAAATGTAGAGGGGGAAACTGAAAACGCTTCCTTGTTATTGATCTAGAACGCCACCATTTTTTCTTGAGAAAACACTAGATGTCAAAACTCAAAACTACTCTTAGCCCACTCTTGAGAAAACGCTTCCCGTACAAAACATGTTCTCTTATTCGCTCCTCAACCATATGCAATCTCAGTGGGCATCATCACCCAGTAAATTTCTGCAGTTTCCAACGGCCTGACTCTTAAATTAGATCATTATGCATCAGAAGTTCCAGAAGCATTCATTGCTAGCAGTTCTCTGTTAAAATAACATCATAATAATCTGAGCAATGAGCTATAGCTGTTATATTTGTTGTGCAGGATCCTGTTCACATCATTCAAGCATCAGAGAAAGAGATCGCAGATGAAATAGAAGAAAGTAAAGAAATACATGAAGACAATGCTATTTGTCATGATAAATTACAGACAAATTCTGAAAAGGAAGAGTCACCTCAACCGCATTCCAATGAACCATACAATGTGGATGCTAAAATTGATGATACAACATCTCTATGCGAAGAAATAATCCATGACAATACAAGTATAAATCCTAGAGAAATTGAAGAGATAGGAGAAAACAAAGGACCAGACTTCACTTCTGAACCTTCTGTAGAATCATCCATACAGAACAATGTTGAAGACTCAAGCAGTCATCACAAGGTCAGTCCTAATACCCTTCAAGAAGTAACGCTCTTATAAGCCTCGAAATTCATGTTACCAGTTTTTCTGATCAAGTCTGTTCTTGGTAAAATTCTATTCCATTTTTTTCTGCAATCAGGTTGAAGATGAAAAGCTTTCAATGTCTGAGAAAAATGATGTAGATACTGAAGCTATGCAAGAAATAAATGATGAATCTGGCGCGGATATAAACCAAACAGAACAATGTCAAGAAGAAATTACTGCAGATGATGTTCTGCAACTTGAAACAGAAGGAAATTCATTTGACAAGATTGAAGAGACTGCTTCAAATGAGGAAACAGAGACTAGTACAGCAGCCACTGAAGCAGTAACGTTCAATGAAGATATTACTGACAAGGTCAGTATGTCAGCAGTTCTTAAATATTTTGGGAGTTATATATTACTAAAGTAATTTTCATTTTCCCGTGTAGGTTAGCGGAGCTGATGGAGCACCGTCTAACGGAAGTCTCAAGACCTTTACTGACACTGGAAGGGATATTGATGTTCCATTGGTAATTACAACATCAAAGGAAGAAAGTGTGAACGACACTATGGAAAACCTCAATCTTGACCTTCCTGGACATCAGGCACAGGATGGCAACACCGCTGAAAAGGTGCTCAGCTTAGAGGAAAGAGAAAGAGAGATGCCTTCATCAGAGAAGCTCCTTCAAACTGAACCAGGAGAGAATCAAATTCCCAATGAACAGGATGAAAAGGACATACGAGATGAGAATCAAACTCTAAAAGAAAAGGATGAAGATGACATGCAAGATACAGAATTTGGAGAGGCTAAGAAAGAAGTTCAACAAGAATTACCTGTCTCCCATTTTCTGATGAATCTAATATTGGGAAAAGAGAGCAGTGATGCAAATGAAGATTCAGAATCTGAGGCTGCAAGGAAGCAAGGTGAAGCGACAGAAGATGACAGCTGCACGTTCATTTCTGAACAAGAAGAAAGTCTGGGGTCACTTCCTACAGAAAATAAGGTGGATGACAATCCCACCTTTGTTGAACAAGAAAAACATGAAGTTAAATGCTCTGAAGAAACACAGGAAATGGTCGAAGAACAAAGTGATGATCAGCTGCACACAGAAAGATCAATTGAAATTGATGAGGATATCAAAAAGAACACTCGTGCTTTAGAAATACCAGCATACCAAGACAATCCCCAGGATGGAATTTCTGGTGAATTGCAGACAGAAGAAGCAGCTGGTGTTTCTACAAAAATGGTAACTAGAGATATTGATATTTCGAGTGTTGTGCTGGACAACAGAACAGTTGGTACTGTGTGTCAGGAAAAAATGGAGGTATCAACAAAAAATGAAAATGGAAGCTTGAGGAGCAGCCTGAATGACTCAACAAACACAATGGCTCCCCAAGACGATACTCTAGGAGAAGGACAATCAAGGCTCGTGCTTGAACCTTTACCTGAAGACAAAAGTGTTGATGTAGTTTCTGAGCAAGCACCTTTGTTGACAGAATCAGGAATGACTGACGCGAATGACTTATCTAGCGATACTACAAGTGCTCAAAACCCTGTGTCTACAAAACCCACTGAATCTGCCAGAGTTGAGGCCACATATTCTACTGATATTCAACTGGAGAATGAAGAAGTAGATAAGAAAGAAGAGGACCAGCATGCAAACACAACCAAAGATGAAGTTTCTAAAGAGATTGTAGAAAGTTCACATATAAATCTGCAGAAAATAACAAGGCCTGAAGAAAAATCTAATGAGCTAGAAACTCAAATTACCGAACCAGTTTGTGACAGTCAGGCAATTTTGGCCCATGAAAAGGAAATATCTGAAGAAAACTTTCCAACAGCAGTCGAAATTCAGGCTGATGGTCCAAACATGCAGATCAACCAAGATAAGCAAGATGAAGCTGCTGACATCGAAACTGAAATGAAGCCAGAAAAATTAGGGGAATCTAATTTTCAGGAACACCAGGACAATGGTACTGAGCAAAAGTCTCCTAAAGAGACTGATGAAGGAGACCAGCAACTTGTGGCCAAGAAAGAGATTCTGACCCAAGAAATGGATGTGCATGAGACAGTTGAAAGACCTCAGCAAGCAGTTGAAAGTCCTCAGCAAACAGTGAGCATAACATCCAATGAAGACCAGGAACTGTTTGATTCAAAGGTCCAGGAACGTGATCTCAATGTAGTTTCACCCAGAGAAGCTTCTGAGGCTGAAGAAAACTTTGTGGACGTAACCAAGCCAGAATTCAGCACAGATGAAGAACAAAGTCCAAAGGCTGATGCAGAAGAGAAGATTTATGACGAGAAGATAAAGGACATAGAGGGAACTAAGAATTTAACTGATGAAGCAGCAATAAAAACTGAAGCACCAGGAGCAGCCCAGAAGACACGTAAAAAATATAGCCTATTGTCTGGCGTGGGATCGAAGGTAAAACACCAACTCGCAAAAGTGAAGAAAGCCATTGTAGGCAAACCTGGGCACACAAAACCAGTATCTCCGACGGCATAAAACTCCAGTCACCTTAGAACATGTACATTATTGTATTGTTTGTAGTCTTGTGAGCCATTTATTTCGGTGGTAGTGTTTGCGATGGGCTAGGAGAAGGTCCTCTTCACAACCATAGCATTGGAATTCTATGATGTTGCACATGAAACACCCCCCCCCCCCCTCGAGAGTATGTTGAAGATGTTTGTAAATATGTCTAGTGTGTAAATTCAAGTTTCCCTGAAACTTTGAGGTAGAATCAAGGACATGTAATTGGTCAATTGTTTGTATTCTTCGTTGAAATGCACAAGCAGTTTGTGGTCATGATGCAGCTTGCAGCATATTCTTCACTTCACTCAAGTGCTCCTGGTCTGTTCAGTCCCTATCTGAGTTTAAAATGGGACAATGCAATTCCAATCAGATCATGATGATGAACAACTTGATATGAAAAATAAAATGATTAAAGAATTTGGCTTAAATGGATATAATGTAATCACTAAACTAATGAAGAAGCTAGATAAAAGAAAAGCAAGCCTTGATGCTCAATAAGACCTACTCATCCTTAAAAAGGAGATAAACCTAGAGCTTCAAGGATTGCTATCCAATAAAGATGAAATGCTTGAAGTATTGACTAAGGAAATGTCTTTAGTCAAAATAACTATAGAGGATAAAGAGAAAAAATAGGTTTTGCTAAAACCTCTATAGTTAGTCTTGCAAATGAAAATGAAGCACTTGAATCAAGCTTATTAAGCTTAACGGTTCAAAATCAAAAACTTCAAGTGGAACTTGAAACATGCAAGAACTTCACCACTTCATCTTTAGTGGCAGAGTCTAAAGCTAGTTCCTCCAACTGTAATACTTGCAAACATTGTTCAAAATATCATGCTTTCTGTTGTTTGACTAACCATGCAAGAAAGAACAGCTCAAAGGTTGAAGTCAAGCAAATATTGAAGAAATGCTCTAGTAATGATGGGTTAAAGAAAGTTAAACCCAAGTACAAATCAAGCCCAACAATGGGAAAAAGGGACTTGGGTACAACTCATACAAGGTGAACCCTAGCATAGAGCACAAGGGGTGGAGATCCCACAAGTTCATAGAAGGAACTACCCTATATGATGCCTTGGGAAGGATTCACTCCTCAATTTTTTTTGAACAAACGCAGGAGAGTTGCGTGTCATTATATTAAGAAGAAGAAAAAAACATAGGGGAGACAAGACTTGTCAACCCCTAATACAAAGGCCCCTAGGCCGAGACCCCCCTGACATTAACACAACGCGCCACGCACACATAGCAACAACCCGACCAAAACAACCACCAGCAGGCAAACTGCTAGGGTCCCTTAGGGAGCTGGCGCAGGAGGAGGTCCTGCAGAGCTGATGCACCAGCCAAGCACCAAACGCTGCCCTCCTCAATCACAGCACTCTGAACTCGCTGGGTGCAGGGCACAACCCCCTCAAAAACACAAGCATTACGGTGCTTCCAAATCTCCCAAGCGACCAAAATGATCAAGGAATTAAGACCTTTTCTTAGACTCTTCTCCACTTTCTTGATACTTTGGCACCACCAATTTGAGAAACGAGTGCATCCAGGCTGAGGTACAATGGCTAGGAGGCCTAAATTGTGTAGTATGGTCGTCCATATTTGCCGAGCGAACACGCAGGAGACAAGAATATGCTGGATGGTTTCCTCGGCCTGATCACACAGAGGGCAAGCAACTGGATGGGGAAGACCTCTTTTTGCCAGTCTATCAGCTGTCCAAACCCTGTTTTTGATTGCCAACCATACAAAGAATTTGCATCTTAAGAGGGCCCAGGTCTTCCAGACACGTTGCCAAGGGCCAAAAGGGATAGAGCCAACAAAGAGAGCATCATAGGCTGATTTGCTACAATAAGTACCATGAGCAGAGAGGCGCCAGATGTGTTGGTCTGCGATGTCAGGTTGTAGAACTACCCCATCAACCAAGTTCCATAGCTGCAGATACTACACTAGGACCGTTACAGACAATCCTCCCCGAATATCTGACACCCATTGATGATTTGTGAGCCCCTCGGCTATTGTTCTTCGCTTTAAATCCCTTCTAGAAATCATTTGGATCAGGGTTGGACAGTGTTCAGCCACAGTTTTACCAAGGAGCCAATGATCAGACCAGAACTTCACAGATTCACCACTGCCTACCACTGAGGTAATAGCCACATCAACGAGGGCCTTTGCATTACGGTGCACTCGGATAGGGAGACCAGCCCATGGCCTTGACGCGTCAGTCTTCTGTAACCAAAGCCACCTGGCACGTAAGGCCCATCCAAACATCTCCAGGTTGAGAATACCCAGACCACCATACTTGAGAGGCCGTTGGACAGCTTCCTAGGACAAAAGGCAGTTACCTCCCTTTGCGTCACCTTGTCCCTTCCAAAGAAAGCCTCGTCTCCTCTTACCGATTGCCTTAAAAACCCATTTAGGGAGTTCTAATGCAAGCATAAGATAGATAGGGACAGAAGACAGCACTGTCTTAACCATGACAAGACGACCAGCCCGGCTGAGAAGATTGGCTTTCCATCCTGGAAGTTTATCAGCAACTTTATCAACAAGCGGCAAGAGATCAGAGTTAGCAAGCTTACGGATTGATAGAAGAATCCCCAAGTGCAGGGAATTTTTTTGTAGCACATGGTAATAAGGCAGAAATGGTGGTCAGCTCATTCGCTCCACATTGAATGGGTGTAACAGAACTTTTGGAGATGTTCGTTTTTAGCCCTGTAGCATGACCAAAGATGTCTAAAATGCTGATAATTGCTGAGATATCCTGATGAGAGGGCCGCATGAACAAAACAACATCATCAGCATAGAAGGAGATACAATGTTTGGCATGTTGATTTGCAATCGGCTACAGGATATGCTCCCTGAAAGCATAACTGACCATAGCATTCAAAGCCTCCATGACAAGGATAAACAGCATGGGGGACAAAGGATCGACTTGCCGAAGACCCCTATGATGCAGAATGTATTCCCCAGGCTCGCCATTGACAAGGATCCGTGTAGAGGAAGTGCAAAGCAGTAGACTAATAAGGTTGCACCAGATTCGACCAAATCCCAAGTGTTTTAACATGTCAAGCAGGAATGGCCAGGATATTGAGTCAAAGGCCTTGGAAATATCCAACTTCAGCAGGATGTGAGGCTCTTTTGTGTGGTGTAAGGATCTGGTAAGTTGCTGCACCAGTAGAAAATTGTCTTGTATACTCCTTCCTTTGATAAAGGCACTTCGGTTGATAGAGACCATACTTGGCAGGTGGGGTGCCAACCGAGCTGCTAGCACTTTGGTTACCAACTTAGCAAAGCTGCGAACAAGGCTCGAACGGCTCTCTCGACCGCTACAATGTCTATTGGGTCCTTTGGGGCTTCACACAGCGCCTCGGTGGACTACGACGAGACCATCAGCCCCGTCGTTAAGTTCGCCACCGTTCGAGCCGTCCTATCCCTCGCCCACTCTTAGGACTGGGCGATCCATTAGCTCGATGTCAAGAATGCCTTCCTCCATGACACTCTAACGGAGACTGTCTACTGCAGCCAGCCCACCAGCTTTGTCGACGCTGCTCGCCCAGATCTGGTCTACTGACTGAAGCACTCCCTGTACGGCCTCAAGCAGGCACTGGTACAGTTGCTTCGCCTCCTACTTGGCCTCCATCGGCTTCGTTGAGGCCAAGTCAGATACGTCCCTCTTCATCTACCGGTGCGGCGACGACACCATCTACATCCTGCTCTACGTCGACGACATTGTGCTCACAACATCCATCACCGACCTTCTACATTGCACGATCGTCGCCCTTTAGCGGGAGTTTGCGATGAAGGACCTGGTGATCCTTCACCACTTCCTCGCATCACCGCCGAGCGCCGGCCTCAGGGTCTCTTCCTCCACCAGCGCCAGTACGCCATCGCTATCCTAGAGTGGGCTGGCATGTCCGACTGCAAGTCCTGCTCCACGCCTGTCGACACTCAGGCGAAGCTCTCTAAGGATGACGGGGCCCCGGTCGTCGACGCGACGTCCTACCGGAGGTTGACCGGTGCCCTTCAGTACCTAAACTTCTCCAGGCCTGACAACGCCTACGCCATTCAGCAGATGTGCTTGCATATGCACACCCCACGGAAGCCCCATCTCAGCGCTCTCAAGCGGATCCTGCGCTGCCTCCGCGGCTCTATCGACTACAGCCTTCTCCTTCGACCCTCACCGACATCAGAGCTCGTGGTTACACCAACACTAACTGGGTCGGCTATCCCGACACGCGCCGGTCCACTTCCGATTACGTTGGGCGCCAACCTTGTTTTCTGGGCCGCCAAGAGCCAGCCTGTTGTCTCTCTCCAACGCAGAGGTCGAGTACCGTGTTGTGGCCAACAGTGTGGCCGAGGTCTCCTGGTTGCGCCAGCTTCTCCAGAAGCTCCACAGCCCCTCTAGTGTGCCACCCTCGTCTACTGCGACAACGCCAGCGCGGTCTACCTCTCCACCAATCCCGTTCAGCATCAGCGCACGAAGCACGTGAAGGTCGACCTGCACTTCGTCCGCGAGCGTGTCGCCGCCGGTGACGTTCAGATTATCAGCGTCCCACCACGCTGTAGTTCACCGATATCTTCACCAAGGGGCTGTCGTCGAGTGTTTTTGCCGAGTTTCGATCCAGTCTCAACATCTGTACAGGCTAGAGTCAGTGGCGGAGGGCCCGTTATGGCCCACTATGGCCCACGCCATACCTAAAATTTTCAGCCCATCCCAATATATGAGCCCTAACTCCTCTCTCACATCCAGTCGGCAGCCGCCTGCGCGCCTCGCCCGCTCGTGATTGCCGCCTCCCTCGCTCGAGCCAGCCTCGCGCGCTCGAGCAGATGAGCAGTGTGGTTGAACCGCCATCGCGACATCGCCGTAGAACGCCCAACGCTCTCCCTCCGCCTTCTCGACCTCTCCAGTCTCTAACTCCCGCTTCCCAACCTCCCGTGCGGCGTGTGCCATGCGACCGCCGGCCGCGGGCCACGACCCTCCTGGCGCGTCATGTCGCGTCCGTGTGCCCGTGTCGTCGTGCGGTTCTCCCCACTCCCCTGGCGTCCTCTCCAGTTGTCCAGCAGGATTCCTAGTAAAAAAATACAGGATCCTTCCACTTAGATGAAAAGGAATTTTTCCATCCAATCCAATAGAGCCATGGAATTCCCGAGCCGTTGTGGTTGTACCTGTATTGCAGGAATACGAAAACTCGCTATTCACTCAGTTTATTTTCCATAATAAGATTATGTAGGAAAGATGGTCGAGCGGTTCAAGGCGTAGCATTGGAACTGCTATGTAGACTTTTGTTTACCGAGGGTTCGAATCCCTCTCTTTCCGTTTCTCTTAATTCATCAATGTTAGCGATCACAATGTATCAAATTAAATAACAATTTATTCCAACAATAATACCTTTAATTAATAGAAATTCTCTATAGCAAATTACTGTGGTATGTAAAATACACATCGAGGAAATAAAAAAAAAAGAAAAAAGTATCCTAGGGTTAATCTATTTCTGCTAGGTGAACGGGAAAATACGAATTAAGAGCCTTAGGTCGATTTAGTTCGGGGAAAGGGGAAAAAATTCTATGAACCTTTCCTTTTTTCGTTAAGTTCAAGTCTGGCGAGAATAATATTCTACAACTAACAACTCATTTATTTCGAGACCGACCCACTTCCTATCTAGAATTTTTTTACTAGTCCTTTATATTGCAATGTGTCAACCGTCAAATGCTTTGGTAATTTGCCCGGATCGGATGAAGCAATATAATTTTGAACCAAACGTTTTGATCGTTGCTTATCCTTCGTAGTAATAATATCTCGGGGTTTGCAACGAAAGCTTGGCATATCAACTATACGACCATTAACTAAAATATGTCTATGGTTAACTAATTGTCGGGCCCCAGGAATGGTTGAAGCCATACCCAATCGAAAAAGGATATTATCCAAACGCATTTCAAGTAATTGTAGTAAAACCTG
The DNA here is from genome assembly GCF_902167145.1 of Zea mays. Classification (NCBI taxonomy): domain Eukaryota; kingdom Viridiplantae; phylum Streptophyta; class Magnoliopsida; order Poales; family Poaceae; genus Zea; species Zea mays. The sequence continues at coordinate 76,683,330 of NC_050100.1, read as the reverse complement.
ACCTGTGGATCTTTTTGCTTTTCCAGCGATATGTACATATCTAAGTAATTGTCGTTCTGTCAGACCATAATGAAAACACAATTTCTGTTTTTCTTGAAGACGAATACGATATTGCTCTTTTTTCCAAGAATGGAATTTCTTTTTCTGATTACTTCTGGATTTAGGCGTTTTTCTAGTGAGTCCTGGTAAAGCTCCCAGACGGCGAATTTTTTTTAAACGAGGCCCTCGATAACAGGACATGAAGACTCCTTTTTTATTTTATTGAAATTTCATTTTACACAATAAATTTCGTTCTATTTACATTACAGAATACAACGAAATTCAAACAGAATTAAACTAAAGGATAAACAGAGTAAAATCTACTAAAGTAACACAAAAAATGGAGTAACACAAAAAATGAAATTTCATCAACATCTGGATTTTTTGTATATATATTATTTATTTTTATGCTTTGTATCTAGCAAAATTGTAAGGTAAAACGACATAATAGACCCTGGATTCCCCATTTTATTCGGAGAAAAAGAGAATTCTTGTTCATAGAACATCGATAGAAAAAAAGCCGACTATCGGATTTGAACCGATGACCCTCGCATTACAAATGCGATGCTCTAACCTCTGAGCTAAGTGGGCTTACATAGCAGGCTGGGATGACTGCCACTAGAGATGGGACTATTCTCCTCTGCATATCAAAATACACGCCTAATGCCGGAACAAATTCCTCATTCCCTGATTTATCAGATTGGTTAAGAAATGCAATGACTAATGTTGGCTTTTGATATGGAGAGGAGAATGGTCTATCATACACCCCTGATAAGTTGCTAGTAAGCAATGGAGCCAAGCTTACCTCGTGATGAAGTAAAGCTCTCAGGTCTCTACCTATTTCTTTAGGAGGAATTTTCTTCATGTCAATTGTTTAGGTATCCACTATGGTGTTTGTTACTCTAGATGAAACAGAAACTTTTATAAATCTATGGCATTTGATCGTTTGTTATTCTGGAACATTCTTGCTTCCACTTTGCATGACAACTTATATTTGGTTAAATTGCTAATTTGGTATGCACTCGATAAGTTTTTCTTTATTTGAGGTACTTTTTAATGATGTTCTTGTACTAATTTTTTCTTTTGATGCAATGTGTGAGTTTTGCCCACAGCCATACCTTATTTTTTCTGTCGTGCTCCACCACTTGCTAGAGTTGAGACTGCGAATGTGTTGTTTACGTTACTATGTATATCTCCATTGTAACGAGCCTTGGCTCACAACACTCAGCTATATATATACACTCCTAACTTGATTAGGGTTAGGATTCCCATTCTCCAACTGTAGCAGCAGTAATAACTATAAACCGGCCAAAATGAGGAGAAACAATACAAAAGTATGAGTACAAATGTATGGGTCCAGACTCGTCGGGAACAGAACAAGCAGCATCGACTCATGCCGTTGGACGGAATCCTCAATGTCGGTGGACAAAATTGTTAGGATTTATGGGCTTGGCCCAATTAAGTTATTCAAATAAATCCCAGGAAAATCTCAAAAGCCCATATAAGTGGATGGCAAAGGGATAGGTGGAACCAATAGCACCATATTGCTAGCTCTTGTGGAGTAGAGCTAGCTTAAATATGGAAGTCACACTCACTCACCAAGTCATGGATGAGAGGAGAGAGTGTGGAGAGCCACACGCGCGCGCGCGCTCGCTCGCCTCGCCTCGCCTGGCCTGGCCTGGCCTGGCCGGGCCGGGCCGGGCCGGGGCGGGGCGAAGGGCGCGGGCGCACGACATACGCGTGAATGGTCCGCCGAAATCCGGCCCCTCGCCTTGCGGGGGCGCGGCTACCTTTTGCCGTTTGATTTTTTGGTTTCTTGGCTGTTACGCTTATCCTAACCGATCGCTACAAAATCTCAACTGATTGCGAGATTTTCGTGGGCGGATAAGCACGGGGGGTCGCGGACTCGACCCTATAAAAGGAGCCCGGCAGCCAGCCTCCAAATCATCCCCAGATCCCAATTCGCTTTCGCCTCTCTTCATAGCTGAGCCGCCTTTTAGTTCCCTTCGTCCCGACCGCAGAGGTGCATCTGCGATCAGGAGAGCAGGTCTCCGGAACCCTTCGTCTTCTAGATCCTGCACCGGGAGAGGGCGAATAAGGTTTTTGGGAAGCGTCTTCACGCGACTGCTCGTGATCTTCTGACATCGTCGACTCAGCTGATCCTGGCGCGCGCCAACAATCAGTAAGTCTAATCAGTACGCATCATCTGATTTGGCTTTTATTTCAGTTCTTCTGATTTGGTCATGATTTATATTCGGAATTTAGATTGGAATTTGTCTAATTATTCAACAATCCAAAAACCTTATTGTAGACAATTTCCTAGTTTTTCTATGGCTGCTTTTGCCGACGCGCTGAAGCCAGAAAAGTTTAATGGTATGCACTTTAAGAGATGGCAAGTCAAGGCCACGCTCTGGCTTACTGCTATGAATGTCTTCCATGTTAGTAAAGGCAGACCTGAGGGTCCACTGACTCCTGAACAGGAGAAAGAGTACGACCATGCCAATACTATGTTCACGGGAGCCGTTCTTAGCGCCCTTGTTGACCGTCTGGTTGATGCGAATATGCAGTACACAGACGGGAAACAGTTGTGGGATGCACTTACTACTAAGTATGGTGCATCAGATGCTGGCAGTGACCTGTATATCATGGAGAGCTTTCATGATTATAAGATGGTTGATAATCGCTCTATTGTAGAGCAAGCTCATGAAATACAGTGTATAGCCAAGGAGCTCGACCACCTTAAGATAGTCCTTCCTGACCGATTTGTGGCCGGATGCATTATTGCAAAGTTGCCTTCTACATGGAGGAACTTCGCCACAGCTCTGAAACATAAGAGACAGGAGATATCAGTTGAAAATCTGATAGCGTCTCTGGATGTTGAGGAGAAAGCTCGGGCTAAGGACACGGGATCTAAAGGAGGCGAGGGCCACTCCAGCGCCAACATGGTTCAGAAGAACCACAACAAGGGCAAAGGAAAGCCAAAATCTAACAAGCCCAACAAAACTACCAACTTCAAGAAGAAGAAGAACAAGGCTGAATTGACATGTTTCGCATGTGGCGAGGCGGGTCATTTTGCCAAGGATTGTCCCGATCGAGCGGATCGCCGTGGCAAAAAGGGCAATGTCAACACAGTGGTCGCTAGCAATGAGGAAGACAAAGGGTATGGTAATTTACCTTTCATCTTCTCAGTATTTCAATCACCTAGCTAGTGGCTTGATACTGGTGCTAATGTTCATGTGTGTTCTGACATCAACTTGTTCTCTTCTTATCAGGGCGCCCGGGATTCTTCCGTGCTAATGGGGAATGGGTCACATGCTTCTGTTCATGGCGCTGGCACGGTGGATCTGAAGTTTACTTCGGGAAAGATCGTGCAGCTGAAGAACGTGCATCATGTCCCTTCTATACACAAGAATCTCGTTAGCGGAACCCTTCTATGTAGAGATGGGTTCAAGGTAGTTTTAGAGTCCAATAAATTAGTTGTGTCCAAGTCTGGACAATTTATTGGTAAAGGCTATGATTGCGGAGGCTTGTTCCGCTTTTCTTTGTTAGATTTCAATAATAAGTCTGTGAACCATATTTGTGCTAATGTTGATGATCTTGCGAGTATTTGGCATTCTCGTTTGTGTCATATTAATTTTGGCTCTATGTCTCGGCTTGCAACCATGAGTTTAATTCCGAATATCACCATAGTCAAAGGTTCTAAGTGCCATAGTTGTGTGCAGTCGAAGCAACCTCGAAAGCCTCATAAGGCTGCTGAGGAGAGACACCTGGCACCACTAGAACTCATACATTCTGATCTTTGTGAGATGAATGGTGTGTTGACAAAAGGTGGTAAGAGATACTTCATGACATTGATTGATGATGCGTCTAGATTTTGCTATGTATACTTGCTAAAAACTAAAGATGAGGCTTTAGACTACTTTAAAATCTATAAGGCTGAGGTTGAAAACCAACTAGAGAGAAAGATCAAACGTCTTAGATCAGATCGTGGTGGTGAGTTCTTTCCCAAAGTCTTTGACGATTTCTGTGCAGAACATGGCATTATTCATGAGAGGACTCCTCCCTATTCACCCGAGTCAAACGGGATTGCTGAAAGGAAAAACCGTACGTTGACTGACCTGGTGAATGCCATGTTAGACACTTGTGGTTTATCTAAGGCATGGTGGGGGGAGGCAGTCCTGACTTCATGTCATGTTCTGAATAGAATTCCTATGGGCAAAGAAGAGAAAACCCCTTATGAGAAGTGGGTTGGGAGAAAACCATCACTTTCATACTTGCGCACTTGGGGGTGCATGGCGAAAGTCAATGTACCAATTAATAAAAAGCGCAAGCTTGGTCCAAGGACAGTGGATTGTGTCTTTCTTGGATATGCTTCGTGTAGCATAGCATATAGATTTTTAGTAGTTAAATCTGAAGTTCCTGATGTGTATGTTGATACTATTATGGAATCACGTGATGCTACTTTCTTTGAGCATATATTTCCAATGAAAGACATTCATAGCAATTCTAGATACTCTTCTGAGATAATTCCTGAACATAATACACCTATTGAGAGTTTTGAACAGCCACATGAAATTGTCCTAGAGGAGGATGACAATGATGCTCCTAAAAGGAGCAAGAGACAAAGGGTTGAAAAATCCTTTGGTAATGATTTCATTGTGTACCTTGTGGACGATACTCCTACTACCATTGCAGAAGCATTTGCATCTCCAGATGCAGATGATTGGAAAGAAGCAGTTCATAATGAGATGGACTCTATTCTTTCAAATGGTACGTGGGAAGTCACTGATCGACCCTATGGATGCAAACCCGTGGGTTGTAAGTGAGTGTTTAAAAAGAAGCTCAAGCCTGATGGTACAATTGAAAAGTACAAGGCTAGGCTTGTGGCTAAAGGCTATACTCAGAAAGAAGGAGAAGACTTCTTTGATACTTACTCACTTGTTGCTAGAATGACCACTATTTGAGTACTACTTTCTTTGGCTGCCTCGTATGGTCTCCTTGTTCATCAGATGGATGTAAAGACAGCTTTTCTTAATGGAGAGCTGGACGAGGAAATCTATATGGAACAGCCTGATGGATTTGTAGTAAAGGGTCAAGAAAGCAAGGTGTGCAAGTTATTGAAATCTTTGTATGGTCTGAAGCAAGCACCAAAGCAGTGGCATGAGAAGTTTGACACTACTCTAACGTCTGCAGGCTTTGCCATTAATGAGGCAGACAGGTGTGTATATTATCGCTGTGGTGGGGGCGAAGGAGTTATATTGTGCTTATATGTTGATGATATATTGATATTTGGCACAAACATTGATGTGATCAATGAAGTCAAGTCTTTTCTATCAAAGAGTTTTGATATGAAAGATCTGGGAGAAGCTGATGTGATTCTAAACATCAAGCTGATTAAGGCAGATGGTGGGATTACTCTCTCGCAATCTCACTATGTTGAAAAGGTTTTGAAGCGATTTGGCTTCTCTGAGTGCAAACCTTCTCCAACACCTTATGATCCCAGTGTGACACTGCGAAAGAACAAGAGAATTGGTTTAGACCAATTGAGATACTCTCAGATTGTCGGTTCACTCATGTATCTTGCTGGTGCAACAAGGCCCGATATCTCGTTTGCTGTGAGCAAATTGAGTAGGTTCATGTCAAACCCCGGGACTGATCATTGGCATGCACTTGAGCGGGTTATGCGCTACCTGCAAGGTACAATGAGTTATGGAATTCACTATTCTGGTCAGCATGCAGTACTTGAAGGATATAGTGATTCGAACTGGATATCTGATGCAGACGAGCTTTAAGCCACCAGTGGTTATGTCTTTACTATTGGTGGAGGTGCGGTATCATGGAGGTCATGCAAGCAGACCATTTTGACGAGGTCAACCATGGAAGCCGAGCTAGCTGCACTTGACACAGCAACCGTTGAGGCAGAATGGTTGCGTGAACTCTTGATGGACTTGCCGGTGGTTGAGAAACCAATACCAGCTATCCTTATGAACTGTGACAATCAGACATTGATTGCTAAAGTGACGAGTTCTAAGGATAATGGAAAGTCATCAAGACATGTCAAAAGACGATTGAAGTCTGTCAGAAAGTTGAGAAACTCCGGAGTTATAAGTGTGACTTATATTTCAACAGATAAAAATCTGGCAGATCCTTTTACCAAGGGACTACCACGTAATGTGATAGAAATCGCATCGAGAGAGATGGGTATGAGACCCGAATAAAGTTGCCATGGTGGAAACCCAGTCTATGTGATCGGAGATCCCGTGAATTAGGTCCTGGGAAGAACAAGCCATTGGTGAACTGAGGAGAGTAACTTTTGACCCTCTCTAAGTAAAGATGCAATACTCTCAAATGTTGTAAGGCAGGTTGGCTTTGTGCCTTAATGTGTTCTGTTGGCTTGTATTAGCGAAGATGTTGTCCTGCAGAACATTCTTTGAAAGAACACACCTATATGAGTTAGACTGTCTAACGTCGCAGTCTATGAGATTTGGGTGATCTCTAGTAAACTCATGAAGAGACCTTGGAGTACGACGTATATGCTCCACCCGAGAAGGGGACTACTGGTAGCCAAGTACTGGTCATGACTTCAAGTGAAACCCATTCACGCAAAACTTGCAATTCAAGGCATAGTCCATTGTCCAAGTTGTGGGTTGGTGTAACTTGGAGTTCTAGGCGGAAGTTCAACTTAACAGTCTCTGCTGAAAAACTAGTATATTAAACGGTAGTGAACAGTGGCGAAAACTGCAGATGGGCATTTGAGATCTGGTGGGGGATTGTTAGGATTTATGGGCTTGGCCCAATTAAGTTATTCAAATAAATCCCAGGAAAATCTCAAAAGCCCATATAAGTGGATGGCAAAGGGATAGGTGGAACCAATAGCACCATATTGCTAGCTCTTGTGGAGTAGAGCTAGCTTAAATATGGAAGCCACACTCACTCACCAAGTCATGGATGAGAGGAGAGAGTGTGGAGAGCCACACGCGCGCGCGCGCGCTCGCTCGCCTCGCCTCGCCTGGCCTGGCCTGGCCTGGCCGGGCCGGGCCGGGGCGGGGCGAAGGGCGCGGGCGCACGACATACGCGTGAATGGTCCGCCGAAATCCGGCCCCTCGCCTTGCGGGGGCGCGGCTACCTTTTGCCGTTTGATTTTTTGGTTTCTTGGCTGTTACGCTTATCCTAACCGATCGCTACAAAATCTCAACTGATTGCGAGATTTTCGTGGGCGGATAAGCACGGGGGGTCGCGGACTCGACCCTATAAAAGGAGCCCGGCAGCCAGCCTCCAAATCATCCCCAGATCCCAATTCGCTTTCGCCTCTCTTCATAGCTGAGCCGCCTTTTAGTTCCCTTCGTCCCGACCGCAGAGGTGCATCTGCGATCAGGAGAGCAGGTCTCCGGAACCCTTCGTCTTCTAGATCCTGCACCGGGAGAGGGCGAATAAGGTTTTTGGGAAGCGTCTTCACGCGACTGCTCGTGATCTTCTGACATCGTCGACTCAGCTGATCCTGGCGCGCGCCAACAATCAGTAAGTCTAATCAGTACGCATTATCTGATTTGGCTTTTATTTCAGTTCTTCTGATTTGGTCATGATTTATATTCGGAATTTAGATTGGAATTTGTCTAATTATTCAACAAAAATTAGGGCGAGAAGTGAGGCCGGCGAGATAACCTGACGTGATATGAAGACCGGACGCAGGGCAGAATAGAGATGAGCAGGTGGCGAACCGAAATGGGCGCGGGGCCGAGGAGCGAGGATGAGCATTGAGCAAGTGGCGGGCGTGCCGCGGCACACGCGAGGCGGCGATTAGGCGTCGTCCCCCGCGCCGCATTTATCCACCAGCACGGCCGTGGGAAGGCCTAGGGGTAAGGGGTGAGTCAAATGCATCAACAGCGGGTGCATGCGACCTGGAAACCGAATGGGTGGCGGCATGCAAGCGCTGCATGCAGCAAAATGATGCAAAAAGCGGTGGTAACCTGTTGAGATCAGAAGGACAATATATTGGGCGACACAACGTATCATATTTAATAAGGACACGACAGGAAATTAGACAGTGCCTTATATACGAAATGCTGTCCAAAACGACTTCTAAAGAATAGGAGAGAGTATGTGCCTACTGAAACGAAGCAATTTTTTTCAGTCGGCTGAGCATCACAACATCTGAAACGTGATGTCGGAATCACCGAATCAGTGTGATTTCACAGAACAACACAGGATCACGATACACAACATAAAGAAGAGCACATACATTCATAAACAAAATCAAATACGGTTTACAAGTTCTCAACCTGGATGACGATTGACGATGAGGCTATGCAGAGTATTCACAATAGCCACAATAACCAGATTCGGACATCTCAAGAGGAGAATCTGTACGTGTCTCTCGGTGCAAAACAAAAATCTTATAAAAACACATTCCTTGCCAACAAGGCATTGTTTCCTTTCAACTGTTTTTTTTGGACATGTCCTTGAGGGCAAGGGAGTATACTTTTTCATGGTGGCTTTGTAACATTGAGTGGGGAAGGCACTCAGACAACGCGAAGAAGATATCCAGTCGTGACTCACGCCAAAATTGTACAGTCAGTACATGGTCACAGACTCACGGGTCAACACTAGGACACTTTGTGCGAGATCTTTATGTAACTCATGAGCCTTCTCAGAGCTTCACCGCTACCAATGGCTTCCCTCGCTCGGTCAAGTGCAGCGTCGATATCCTCAGCTCCGCTGCAGCCTAGTAAGTGGTCAGCCATAGCCGCGTTAAGAACGATTCGGTCATACGCTGCTCCTTTTTCGCCACCTAGTGCTGCCAGACCAAGCTCCAAGTTCCTTAGAATCTGATTCAGATTAGGAAATAAAGTAAGCGTCCCTATATCCCATGCCGACAAATTATTGATCATACATGATCACTAGCAAACATCAATGTATACTGCCAAGGAGCCAGGGCAGAAAAGGCTTACTGATCTATCAGTTCTTGGAGTTTCAGTGGATTCAAAACCAAGTTCCTGGGCATTCACAATGACCCTGAAGCTTTCTCTAGGAATACCTGAAAGATAAAGCCCATAAGCCTGAAATCATTTCATAAAAAACGACATATTCCTAGCTTAGGCACATGAAAAATCATGTTAATATGAATGGGTTGCCAAGGTACAGGAGAAAATTTGAAGTACAAAACAGTTGACATATTCCTAACTTAGGTAGCAGTAGACCGATTCCTTGCCATGAGTGGCAATCCATACTAGAAAAGAGCAGATGATGCCCTATTATCATGGACATACTTTAGACGACCCAGAACCCAAGCAGCGCTACCATGCTGCCAGATGGCAGCTGCACCATACGGCAGGGACTCTCCAGAATTAAGGAAATAGATAACACTCAATCTGGTTTGATCTAACGAACCCACACTGTCCTAGAGCGAACACTAACATGTGGTACAATTCATGTGACTGCCCTAGGGAGTAGGGAGGTTCAGTGCTGACCCTCATTCCATCATATGGACCTTAGACCCTTAGTGGCCCCCAATGGGCTCCAACATATGTTCAGCTGATTACTACTAATATTATTGCTATATATAATCTATATATATAATTAGTAAAAGGGGTGACATATATTCACTTTTGTACCATCAGTCTCAGAGAAATTTATGCCGCTTGGTGTCCGAAACCCTGAACAGTGGTTAACAGGGAGTCCTTTTGATGCATGGGCTGATCTTTCCTTGGTTGTCAAGGAAAGCGCACCTTCCTCACCCTGCACGCAACATATAATTGTCTTATGCTCTTAGCAGGGTAACAGTCTATAAACTGAGAACAATAGTATTTGCTGATTGCATTTGCATTAGGACGAGAAGACAAAGGGAAGTGAAATGGTATTAACTGCAATCAGAACTTCCTATCTAGCAGAATTCAAACTCAAATTGATTTTCAATTTATTCAAGGACACATTAATGAGTTCTCAGAAAAAAAAATAAAACAATACCATTGAATTGAACTTACCTTCACAACTAGTCCAGCATGAACAGTTCTCCTTCTCATCAGCATAAGCAATGGATCTTCATAGCCTTCGTGATAAAATCCTGCAACCATTGATTCTCTCCCCCGTGCCTGGAAGGTGGCAGCACAAACAAGACCAATAAGCCTTTTTAAAATGAACTGATAGATTTGAGTGAATCATGAATCAACACATGACCAACCAGCATTTTACAATTTTTGCAACAGAGTGCACATGTAAAAAGGCCAACTACCAATTACAATATCACTCATTCAATCTATAAACAATGTACAAGCACCCCTATAAAATCGCAGATAATAAAGATCTTCAATGACACCAAATTGTATCATCATAATAAGAAATAACTCCAGTTATCTTGACAATCCTTAAAACTTAAGTCTCATGAGGAAATTTTGCCTAAAATGTCCTAGTGAAGAAATACTTTGAAAGGCCAAGTAAAACACCTGGCAATTTATTAAGAAAGAGTCAAAGTAGTTTTACTAAATCTTTACCTTATTAGTTGATCAATGACCAGGAGGTCTTGAAAATATTTTAAGATAATTATTTCGGTTTTTTAAGATATCCATAGGCACAAATGATGGTAAAAAATAAATATACTATCCCACATATTAAAGAAATTCAATCATGAAATGCTCTCAGTTTAGCTATTCTTGCAATAAAACATCACAATAGGTTGAGAAAGAGTAACTCACCCTCACAAATTGTTGAACTTTCTCAGAGGTAGCCAATGGTGGCCGTTTCTTAATATGCTCCCTGAGCCCAATAATTGAATATCTGCAAGAATAACATGTTCAAAACTGTCTCCTAAAAATATGAGTTTCTTACTGAGTAAATTCTTAATCATATATCATGCATTCAAATAAATAATGGTAACTTAAAATTGAAAATTTACATGTTTCTTGCAGTTTTAACAAGAAAAGTTCATGATTGCATCCCTACAGGAACATGAAGAAATTATTTTGGTAACCAGAGTATGAAGTTGCAAAACAAATGACAAACTTACAATGGTGGACATGCTTCCTGAAGATTCAAATATGCAAAACCAGCAGTCTCATCCTGAAAGCATCCAAAGAGTTGTATAATCAGATCGGTTAGCAGTGAAAACTGAAAAGAAGTGAATATACTGGGTTGCAGACTTGCAGCAAGAATATGCATAGCTGTTACCACACCTCCAACAGTATCTTGGCTTGTGTTGGAGATAAGTGTATGTTTGCGCCCATGAATTTAAGCATTTGTCCTTCTGTTATTCCACCCTGAAAACCTTGATCATTAACAATACAAATGGTTCTCAAACAACAACTAACAGATACATACATAGCATGAACCACAAGATAAATATTACTGAAAGTACTTGCAGATGACTGATGCTGTTGGATATGTTTAGTAGGTAACTGACCTTGGGTGGCATCCATTGAACACCATGGAGGAGGCATGATTCACTATAGCAGGCTCGAACCGCTGCAACAAATAGAGTACTTCTAAAAAACCGTGTATTGCCATCATATGGTTCACCATAGTGTGTCAAGGACTTGACGTCAGCAACCAGAGGAGGACCTGATAAAAAGTGATAGTAAATGACACCATCTATTTGTCTATTCAGTCTAAGAACCCACTTGGTGTTACCTAGTTTTTTCTGGAGTTACCTAGTTCATCATCAAAGGCTAGGCAATACGCTTTGAGCTCACGATCAGTTTCTCTATTCATCCGTTGTCCAATCAAAAATGCTGCCAGCAATGCTTCACTAGTCACTGTCAAATCTGAACTCGGTCCAATTGGTAAAATATCCTTTAGCACACATTGAACCTCCTCATAGCCTAAATGGCCACCAGCAAGCACTTCCCTCAGAGCACCGACTAGTCTCATCTCTCCAGTTCCTTGACCAACATACCGAGGCCCTGTTAAACCATTTGCACCCATGATCGTCCCTTCAGGGTCTGCTATAAACTTCACCTCCGGAGGAAGAATTTGTACAAGGCGTGGCCAAAATATGCTCATGGCACGCCGTTCACCCTCGCTCCACTGTGTGGCCTCTGGAAACGAGTTGGATCTTATTGTCATGCCTGCAAAGAATGCACCTAACTGTGCACTAGAGACTGGCTCCTCTTTGAGTTCTCCCATTGCTGCACATAATTGCGAGGAAAATGCAGTGTAAGCTTCTCATGGGAGTGGAAGGCAAGGAAAAACAAAGAAAGTAACAGCAGCATTATTTGTCTGCTGGCATGTCAACCAACCAGTAACAGAGTTGCTGCTTATGAAGGAGAGTTGAGTGTTTCTAAGACAAACAAAGGTTGTATCGAGCTTCCAAATTCGAATCATGGACATCGGTGATTTACTGGACTAGTGCCAAAATCGAGCAGCGCGCTTTATTAGCAAAACCAGCTCGTTTCGAAGCAGCCCACGCTGCCATTTACCCAGAGGTATCCAAGGAGGCGAGTTGGCTCTACTCACCGGAGCGGAGGATAGTGTCGAGGACGCGCATGGCCTGCTCCTCCCCGAGCGGGCGCGTCTGTGCGGGGCCCGTGCACACCCGCGCCTGCGCCTCCAGCACCGTGGCGTTGGGCCGCGGCAGCCCAGCAGGGCGGTACGAGTCCGACACAGACGGGTTCCTCCGCCCGCCTTCCTCCAGCACGGCCACCCCGGCCTCCTCCATCCACGACGGAGCCGCCGACGCCGCCACTGCCAGCCCCAGCCGGCATCTGCGCCCGCTGCCGGCCAGCGCCGCCGAGCTGACCCGCACCGGCGCTGGCGGCGGCGAGACCATGCGTCTCGCGCTCAGGCTCGGCGTCGGGCCCGGCAGCGGCGGACGCAGGAGAGAGTTCATTGCGAGCCGAGGTCAAAGCCGAGAAGTGAGGGAAGTGAGAGACATGGAGGAGTCAGGACAGGAGACGGCAGCGGGCAACTTCTACAGCACGATGGGACGGGGAGGAAGAACCGAGGCAGGGCTGGACTGAGCCGAACCGGGCCCACGGCGCACCGAGAAGAGGGATGGGGCCCAGAGGTCCAGCGCACCCGGGGCGGTGGCGCGGGCGCGGGGCCTGCGGATCGTCACGTGCTTTGAGATCCGTGCAACGGCCTGTGGGGCTCCTGGCGGAACGGACGGCGGAGAACAGCGGGGGAGCAGGCACAAAGCGGAGCTCCTGCGCCGCCCCATCTCTCCTCTCCTCCCGTCCGTATCTCTCTCTTGCTCGCACTCGCGGAGATCGAAGAGAAGCGCAGGAGGCCCCAGCACTAGCGCCGCCCCGCCGCCGCATCAGACATGGCGCTGGCCGCTCGCCTCGTCTCGCGCTCCCGTCAGGTTCGTTCGCTGGCCCCTTGGCCTCCTTTTACATCGCGCCCTGGGAACCCTAGTCTCTTGCTAGATCTGATCTGGAGCCGTCTGCCTCGCCGCGCGCGCGCGTTCGGTTTGCGTGGGCTCTGGTTCTTTCTGTGGAGTTTTTCTGGGGGACGTCGGTCGCAAATGGTGGTGAATGTTTGAGACCGATGCATTTTTCCGGCGTCGTAGTTTGTCAACATTGACTTCGGTCGTAGTGTGGAAGGATTTTCTCGATTAGGAAAGGTTCGCTAGACTGGGAATTGGAGGGGGCATGCAGTGGAGACGATGCACTCTATTGCTTACAACAGCACCAGATCCTTCAGCCCGAATGCAATTTTCCTTTTCCAATTAGACATTTTCGCATATTAGACTCCATGCTAAGTCGACATCTTTCCCCGATTTCACAGGATATCGTTGATCCTAGATGTCATTACAGTTGATTATTGTTGTCATTATGAAAATGAGCACGGGAATATAAAGGAGTTTATTTCGTGAGAGAGAGTGTGCCCATCATTTCATTAAGATCATTAAGGCCCTGTTTGTTTACCCTCTAGATTATATAATCCAGCTTAAATAAGAGACAGACAAATAACACATATTATTAGGTGGATTATAAAATCTAGATACCTATATTATGATAATCCATAAGCAGGTCATTATGTGCTTATATAATCCGTAAGGTGGATTAAATAATCCTGGAAGGAAACAAACAGGGCCTAATTCTCAGTTTGGGTCATTTAGTGTCAGCATATGTTATGTTATTGGTGCTTCACCTTCTGTACTGGCTACTGTGTTTGTGTTACTCAGTTCATCCGTTGATTCTGCTGCAGCTATATTCGGTTCAAGCCACTTTGGGGAATGGAGGTGTCACTCAAGTTCGCTCCTTTGCCAAGGATGCAGCTCCAGCTGACCGTCCTCCTGTCGGTGGGGATGGTAAGCGTCTTGGAAAAAGTTTAAAACCACAAATCTTGTTTTACGTGACCTGGTGGTATCAAGTATCTCAACTGTATGTACGTAGCTCAGAATTTCTGTTATGTCTCTAAAGTATCGGCACATGAAGCTTAAACATCAAACTACATAACTGTGGTGTCTAGTCCATTTTTATTGAATTTTTTTGACATGGCTAAGCTGTGCGTTCAATGATGTATTGCTCAATCTGTCTTTTGATAATTGACATCAAGATGATGCCCATTTTATTATTTAGAATTTTTGTTGTAGTTTCTTTACAGGGTGTATGAATCCCATCTAGATTATAGTAATCAGACAAAATAACCTGATTGCCTGAAGGTGATCCAAACAACCCCAGATTATAGGTTTTAATAGTATAGTCATGCAACTTGTTTATAATAATTCTATTTTGTCTCTCCAGCCTGGTTGTTTTATATTATAGGTCATTTGTATTCCAGATAACATTAATCCGCCTTTATAATCTATGGATCCAAATAGTCTAGATTATTATGATTCATAATACAGATTATTATAAGCTCATCCATAATACAGAGTACCATAATCCAATTGGGGTCCAAACGGGCTCTTACTTTAAAGTTTGTCATGTACGTTTTTCTTTATATATATATCAATGATCAGGATACTGCTTTTATGTGTTGCAGAACTTTTGGAGTTTAATTTTCATTTCTAACTTCACTATTTGATGTTATCAAGATCTCCTGAAGGGCATATTCTTTGAGGTAAAGAAGAAGTTTGAGACAGCTCTTGGTGTTCTTAAAAAGGAAAAGATCACTATTGATCCAGATGACCCAGCGGCAGTTTCTCGTTATGCCCAAGTCATGAAGACTGTAAGGGAAAAGTAAGACAACTGTGTGACTTCTATTTCATGGTCATTAGCTTAGTATTATCTCCGTCAGTTTTATCTTTGCTTTGTATGTTTTTCTGTTATAATTTTCTGGACCTGGGGAGAATTGATATTGCTAGAATCCATAAAAAATGATCCAAAGTAAACACTGTAGAGTATGGCAATGCCATTTGTGAGGAAAACTTTTGATTTCAGGATTGATATGATTAATGTCTAATCGGTTTTTGCTCATGCATATGTCACCACTGTTTTGTTATGTGTCTGGTAAGTTCCAAATCACATTTGTGAATTGAATTCTAGCATAAATCTGGTGTCTTGAATAAGCATTCACTTCACTGAATAAGCTTGACTCATGTGGGAGTCTGGCACTGGGTCTGTCCCCCCTTTTTATTCACTAAAGCCCAATTTGTTATTGGTCTGCTCATCTGATTATACTACTATTGTGTAAATGCAGGGCGGATCTTCTCTCTGATTCTCAAAGGATTAAATATACCATTGAGACCTTCACCAAGGGCATCCCTGATGCACGGACTTACTTGAATACTCTTCAACAGCTCAGAATAAAGTACATCCTGCCATTATTGGTTGTTTTTTTTACCAAAAATGCTGAATGCTACTTCTTTGTGTTCACCATTTAAAATTTTAAATGGCATATACAAATAGCCTAGATATAATGCATTTTTGGTCCCTTTCTTTTCACCTTCCGCATACTTTGTATTTCTATTAGACTATGCACTTTTGAAGCAAATTGTTTGTTAGCTGTTTCTTATTGTGTTCTATGATACAGGAGTGGTCTTATAGATCATCTTGGAATTGAGCCTTTGATGATGGAAGCTCTTGAGAAGATTGAGAAGGACATTAAGAAACCACTTTTGAGGAGCGACAAGAAGAACATGGCCACCCTCTTGGCAGAGTTTGACAAGATTAACAAAAAGTATGCCTATATATGCATCTTTCATCTCAATACTGTATTTTCAGTAGCAAATTTATTAGATTGCTAGCCCTCTTGAGGGATGATGCATATTTGATTATTAATGGTTATTGGAGGATCTGGTGGACAGCCCTCGTTGAATACTTGATGACAAAACATTCTTTTACCTAAATGGCTCTCCGCTGACAATTATTAACAGATACATCACATGACGTTTAATCTCTTGCAAAGAATGCATGAGTATGGCCCACTGTTGCGTGAATGCAGCTAGGCAACCTAGATCAATTGTAGATTTGCTGCTGTAGGGTTTCTTTTGATCGTCAGATTTTTTATATATAATTTCTTGGATCGGAAAATAATGAAATCCTTACAGGAAACCATTTTGTTAGCTTCTTTGTCCTTGCATTCTCAAGTTTTTCTTCTGCACTGTTAAACTTGATATAGGCTTGGCTTTCGGAAGGAGGATCTTCCCAAGATCGAGGAAGAGCTTGAATTGGAAATTGCCAAAAGTGAGCTGACTGAACTTAAGAAGGAATGCGTTGAAGCAATGGAGACTCAACTCAAGAGGTGTGCATCTTAACCGAAGTTCACTACTTGACGAGTGTATCCAGTATCTAGAAACCTCTGGATTCCGACTTTTAGCATATTTGCGTGCATCTGCATTACAACACACATTATTGCTTTTTTTGCCAGGGAGGAGTTTCAAGATGAGGAGATGCCTGATGTCAGGAAATTGGACATCAGAAACTTCCTGTAGGCCTGATCGACGATAATCTTTGAGGCCCAACGCACCTCTGGTTTTGGTTTCAAGTTGATCGGTGCTCCACACCTATGAATGCTGCTCCTTCCCTTTTTGTAATAAAAGAAACTGCACGGTTGGGTATGAGTTGGATTAAATCTTGCCTTTCTGTTGTTCTGGACTCTTGTGGCTGCAGCAACAATGGGATGTCCTTGTGTTATAGCATATGAACTCGTTACGAGGCATTCAGGAAAATGGTGATACCTGGTATTTAACCTTTATTTTGGTACTCAGTTTGGAGAGCAAAGATCCATTTGTTTTATTATGTCATTTATTTTTGCACCTTGTAAAGGAATTTGTTTCTGTTGTATCAACCCTCCCTAAAGACCCACATCTTCGATTAATGAAGAGTAAAATATACCGGCTGTCTCTAAATTTATGACACAACGCCATCTAGGTCTCTAAGACTATCCGTAGCGGTTCCTCTAAATTTTTCCCTTATATCACCTTTTTTGTGTCACATTATCAACATTTCATTCCTTACTTTTTCGTCTTCCGCAGCGGTTCCTCCTAAATATTTTCCCTATACCCCACTACAACTATAAAATACATTTTCTATACCTACTTTTTATCCACTATCATTTTTTCATCTACTAACAATTCATCGTGGGCTCACAACACAGTGCCAAACAGTGTAAGGGCACATGAACAGTGTACTGCCAGGAGTGGAGGGAGAGAGAAGCGCTCCGCTTGCTAGGAGGCTCCGTAGAGGCAACCGTTGCGCGAGTGGGCGGTCTTCTGTAGCCGCCATGCAAGGAGAGAGGGAGCTAGAGCGGCGACCCGTGCAGACAGTCTAAGACCGTCTCTAAAAGACCGTGCATATATAGTCATGTAAATAAAATATTGCACTATCAAATATATTTACATAATAGAGTTTGAAATATATAGTCATATAAAATACTGTTCAACATTATAAAATATATTGTTTATATGGTAGAGTTTGAAATAGAAGAGGTATATATAAAAGAGAGGGACATGTAAACACATTAGAGCTTAATTGAAATAGAAGAGGGATACGATGTAGCATTGTAACATATAATGTTTATATGGTAGAGTTTGAAATAGGATAGGGATATGATGCATTGTAAGATATACTGTTTATATGGTAGAGTTTGAAATAGTAAAGGTCTATGTGAAGGAGAGAGATACGTAAACACAGTAGAGCTTGAAATAGGAGAGGAATATGATGTAGGATAGGAAAACTATTGTATTGGTGGAGCAAAGCTAGTTTTTATTTGTCTCAAATAGTTCTTAGACTATTTTTAGCAACTTACTCATTTTTATATTTATATTTAAACTTTACTCTGCGAATAATATTATCTATATTGTAAAACATGGATGAACTGTTGGATATGGGATATATCAAAACCGTACACGAAGGTTCGTGTGGCTTGGTATGCGGCTGCGTGTAAGATCTTATGATAATCTACGTACACGAACAAATTCGGTCACTGAGCAGACGAATGAGCCAGCACGCCTCTCGACGACGATCCACAAATCATATGCATGAACAGGATTGATCGATATGGTCACTGCCCGAACGAGAGCATCTCCGTGTCTACGTGGAAGCATCAGCCAGGTCCTTCCTGAACGGCGCCGGCATGTCAGCGTCGTCGGCGGAGGCCGCCGCCGCCACCGCCTGCGACCCGCTGCCGTCCTCCGCCCGCTCCGACACCGGCACGTACGTGCGCACCGCGTCCCTCCTGAACGCCAGGTAGACGACGAAGGCGAGGTAGGCGGCCATGAGCGCCAGGACGGCGACGGAGAGGAGCGCGGTGGCGTACTTGGGGAGCCGACTGTGCACCAGCCAGTCCACGTACGTCCACACCAGGAAGTAGGTGTTCACCACGATGAGCGCGAAGCTCAGCGCCCACGCGATCACCACCGTCTGCAGCGAGACCCATATATATATATGCATGGCGTCAGAGTTCAGTTTTCTGTTTGCTCTAGCATTTTTTCTGCTGCTGCTTTTAGAAATCAGAAATGCATATGCGTTGGTGAAGAACGGTTCCAGGGTTACTGGTCTGTTACGCACGTAGATGGACTCCTTGAGGGGCCCGACTTTGTTGCTGCTGTTGCAGAACTTGAGGAGCGGGATGAGCGCGAATGGCAGCTCGAACGACAGCACCATCTGCACGCAACAAACAATCAAGCATTCAAGGACCCGCTTGCCTGCGGTCAGAACAGGGCAGACAGCTAGCAGCTGCTTGCAATGAAGACGACGAGGCTGGAACGAGTATTTTATTTGCTCACCGACGAGAAGACGATGAGCTTGCCAGCACCCGACGGGCCGCTGACGATGGAGACGACGAGGCTGGGGGCGATGGCGATGGCGCGCGTGGTCAGGTTCCGCACCCAGCTCTTCATCCTCATGTCCAGGAACCCCTGCAAATTAAGCAACACGTCGCCAATCCCGTCAGCTATGCTCAATTCTCTCTATCCACTATATGATTCACCAGTAGTACCGGATCAATCTGGTTAATTACCTGCATGATAACCTGCCCGGCAAACGTGCAGCTGATGGTGGTGCTCTGCCCGGACGCCAGCAGCGCGACGGCGTACACGACGGAGCTCGACCTCCCCAGAACGTCCTGAAAGCGGAAGCGAAGAACAGCGTCAGGGTTCATCATCCCCATTATTCTTGCCTTGCTCGAGCGCAGGCTGCGCAGTGCAGCAGTGTACGTACCCTGAGCAGCAGAGGCGTGGACTGCAGAGTGAGGTCGCCGCACGCGGCCGCGTCGGCCGGGGACAGGTTGCCGCCCGCCGCGTTGCAGATGGACCCGGCGACGACGACCACCGCCACGTTGATGAGGAACGCCACCACGAACGCCAGGCTGCACTCCACGAGGAAGTACCTGCACGCGGCCTGTACGTCCGTTGCAGCCCAGTTTCAGCGATCGGCAGGAGGAGATCGAGGAAGTCGATCAAGAGGAGTCCTGCTGCCTGTGCCTCTTGACACTAGCACGGCTCAGCTCCTGCGCTCACTCACCCTGATGCTTTTCACTGACCGCGGGGTCTTCCTGGAGAGCACAAGCGCCGAGTGCAGGAACAGGTTGTACCTGCATCATTCACGCACGTTTCAGATCCCAGAACGAGCAGAATTCTCCCTATTCCTGAGTCCTGACACCAGCTAGGCCTAGCTAGCGTGATAGCAAGCAGGTCGCTTACGGCGTGATGATGGCGCCGAAGAGCGCGATGGCGTTGGCTGCCGCGCCTTTCCCTCGGAGCCTGGGGACGAACATGCCCTCGACAACCTCCCCCGCGGACGGCCTCAGGTAGCTCAGCTCCCCGAAGAAGCAGGCCGCCATGGCGAACATGAAAGCTGCCACGACGAACTCCAGCTTGCGGGCCTGCGTGGTTTCGGCACGGTGTCGTCTCTCGTCAGAAGGATAGGCGGCGGCCAAGCCAGGGCCAGGCCATTGAATGCGAACAACAGTAGGTAGGGTTCGGGTCTCTGCGTACCCCGAATCTCTCCACCCCGAGGAGCAGCAGCGTGCTGAGCACCGTGAGGACGACTCCGGCCCACACCGGGATCCCGAGCAGGATGTTGAACGCGAAGGCTGTGCCCAGCACTGCGGTAGGTGAAAGTGAAACCAAAGGTAGCTGGGCATCGTTTAGAGCACACACACGTACAGGATGACAGGAAGAAGAAGGAGAAGAAGAAGAACTCGAGGAGGAAGGAAGCTAGCTAGCTAGCTGATTGCCTAATCGATCAGCAACCTTCGGGGATGTCGTCGGATATCACCGCCAGCTCCGCGATGATCCACAGGCAGATGTTGACGGAACGTGGGTACTCTTCCCTGCAGAGCTCAGCGAGATGCTTGCCTGTACCCCCCCAACAGTTGGCCAGCATCAGGTACCAAAATCTGATGGTGTTCAGAGATCGATCTGGAGACGCGAAGGCGAAGCGAAATTAAAAGGTAACGTACCTGTCTTCACTCCAAGGTTGGCGGCCAGTGTTTGGATCAGAAGCGCGAAGACCATCCCGACTAAAATCACCCACAGAAGCTGTTCGTCGTGAAATTCCGTTAAAAGTTCTGAAAATGTCTAACTGAGGTATTTGATGAATAATCTACCAACTTTCACAATTGAAATCCTACTATGGACTAGTATTTCGATCTCAAAATCACTGTTGCCTTTTCAGGCAACAACATATGTTCTTCTTCCCTTATATATCGTTTAAAACTCGTCGGAAATCTCTTTTAATCGTTGATTTTATTGCGGCTGAAATTTGCAATCTTTTGGTTTGGTTCCTGTTTCCGCGAGGGCAATAGAGACTTGATAATCGTTTGGCTAAGTTGGTAGCAGTGGCCAGTCCAGGGTTTACAGTTTCGGAAAAGAAAAAATTTCGGCACCCAGCGAAAAACAGAAAATTTCGGAAATTCTAGTTCAAAAATCAAATAGATTTATTTTTTAAAACATAAAAAATGATATAATTTCGGACAAGAATGAACTACCTGGTACTTGAAGTCAGCCCCAGCTTGCATGTCGGTTTCCACTGCCATGTGCCATCAAACCATGTTCAGAAGAACCACCAGAATCACACTTCCCGTTTGTCCCCAGCAACCCATCTGAGAGGAACATGAGAGAGAGAGAGAGAGCTTACAGTTGCTAGGATCCAGGAAGCCAATGGCCACGAGAGCTCCGGGCCCGACATGGGCCAAGAACCGCCTCCATTTCCGCTGTCAGTCACACGACCAGCAGCAAAAGGTTAGCACCGGCGGAAACAGAAACAGGACCGGACAGGGCTGGTGTGCCGATCGACAATACCTACCTGCACGCGAAACCGCTCGTCTTCTCCGCCGTCCACCACAGCCTTGTCTACGCGCTCTCCGGCGTCTCCGCCGCCGCTCCGGAGCGCAGCTTCACGGCGAGCAGCCTCTCGCCCGATCTCTCCCGGCGTCTCGTCACCGGCCTGCTCCATTTTCTGTACTAGCTAGTGATGTGCCTGCCTGCAATGGAGGTTGGTTACTGGTTAGTCACGCTCTCTTCTTGTATGTGTTTTATAGGTCAGGAGACGGAGTAGGGGACCCGGACACCCGGTGAAGACTCCCCCATGCAGGCACTGAGGCCTGGAGTGCAGTGCAGTACAAGAGCAGGTGACTAGCTGTCTTCGCATTATTATATGCTTTGAGATCTGAACCCTCGCTATACATTTGTGGGAAGAAAAGTTTCAGACCCCGAGAGCTCCAGCCAGCTTCGGCGCTCGCTCCTCTTTGAGAGCGCAAGGGCGCTGACAGTGACGCGACAGACAGGTTTGAGAAGCCCATCACACCAGCAAGACACGCATCAAAGACAGACCGAGAAAAGCATCCAGGAAGAACAAGATGAATCCCGATCGATCAACTGTTGGATCACTGCGTGTCCTTAAACTAAAAGCAAACGAAAGGAGCACTACTACAGCACACCTCTGTACAGGCGGTCTGGTTCGCCACTACACAGGCGGTTCCAGGAACCGCTTGTGGTGCACCGCCTGTGATGTAAAACAACATCACAGGCGGTCAATCAAAAACCGCCTGTGAAAAACACAGATTACAGGCGGTCCAGTTCAAAGGAACAGCCTGTGATAGACACACATCACAGGCGATCCAGTTCAAAGGAACCGACTGCATACACTATAAATCACAGACGGTTTTCATTATACAGATTCATATATACAGAATTTTCAAACAGGTATAATACACAGAATTTTCAAACAGGTTCATATATACAGATTATACACAGATTCACACATATTGCATAATACACAGATTGTACACAGATTCATCCACATACACAGATTTACACATATTACAAGTTCCATAACAGGTATAATACACAGATTACAAGTTCCATAACTGGTATAATACACAGATTCATCCACATATCAAGTTCCATCGTCATACACAGAATTATACACATATCAAGTTCCATATATAACTAAACATCTCAAAGTTCCATAGACAACTAAACATCTAAAGTTCCTAACTAAAGACCTAAACACTGTGTGATATTGTGTACAAACTTAGTTCTGAGAATTTTTGCAAATTTCCATTTACATTGTAGAATAGCCCTTATTGATGAAGAACTTCACGGCGCATAAAGTAAAGCAAGTCTCTTACAACCTTAGCAACGCCGACGGAAACCATATCTCTTTCTAACCATTCAGCATTGATCTTGGATTTAGGAACCTGCAATAAAAGCAAAAAGCAAGTGGTGCTAAGAGTAATGTGATGAGCAACAATATAACATAAAAATTGCAACATAGACAATGATAGCGAACTTACATCCTCACGATTGACCATGTAATGGAAGGTGACACGACACCATTCGTATACATAATAACCGCACATGACAGTACCCGGAGGTTGTTTGTCACCATATGGAAATAATGATATTGACAAATTAGGCTTGTCCTCTGGATGTTCGCCGCCAAGATCTTTCCAATAAAAACGGTATGCACTGCATATAAGAATAGCATTGTGAGATTAAGAATACATTTGTTAAGTTGTAAAAAGTACAAGTGTGCAATAATAATCATACTTCTCTAAAATCTTCAAGAAGTCATTATACGTAGTCTTTTCCATTCTCAGTGAGTCGAAGACCACGACTTTACCATCCTTTGGCCAGATCATGATACAAATGTAGTGGTCACTATATAGACATAGACGAAAACACATGTTAATATCATGATTGCCATAATTTATAGTTCAAAATTAAACCATGTCGATAACTTACTTAAAGTGGTGCGGAGCTATTATTAAGTCCTTGCCATGTTGTACATGATTATACATGGCTCGTCCAATGTATGCCGCCATTACCTTCATTTTCTTTCTCTGATTCTGTTTGACGGCTTTCTCAAATTCAGCATCGTTCAAGTCTTTATATTCTTCTCCATGCCTCCGAGCAACTACTTTGTAGCGAGCTTGGGATATCATCAACGGGTCAAGAAACCATGTCTTAAGTTGTTTCTTCTTATCATACATGTATTGCATCCTACGTGTAATAGTGTTAATCGTTAGACTCTCGTTTATGTGTGCGTGTACAAAACTAACAAATATGAAAGTTTAGAGGTACTTACAAGCAAAAGAGGGTTAAGTAGTTGGTTTCCATCCTTTGTCGGTGGTACAACGACCAGAGATCGTCAAAGAATAAATGCCGCACAGGATCTATATGATCATTGCTCCAAAATGCATCTTCTGGCACTACAAATGTGAATTCCTCGAGTTTGTATTTGTTGCTAGCCACCATGTACCACTCATGCATTCTAATCTCCGGAGTCGACAACTTAGAAAGTTGCACCGTCGTTAAGAACGGCCTCCCATTCACAAATTTTGGAGGAACATCCTCCTTCTTGTATACCGAGATATTGGTTTTAAGACGTAATGATTCTCGAGTATGAATCATTCCATCTTCTTCTCATACTTCGAAATTGTCTATTTGGGTCGACCGTGTGCCTACTCCATGAGATGCTGATTCCGCTTTTGATTGATTTGTCATAACTCTCTGCAATTTATGCAGGTAGCGTGCCACTGATTCTGACGGTTTCTTGACATCGTCAGTGGCGATTCGCTTATGAATTTTCTTTGAAATAGTTGGCCCTTCAACATTGGTGCCAACCTTTGGTTCCTTTTTGATGTTGACGTCGACATTCTGAGGAACAATTTTGTCTACGTCCCCCTCGTCGAGTTCCTTCGCAAGAGGCGATATGATTGTTTCAACGATTTTTTTGGAGGTCGGTGTCATATTTTCCTGCACCATGGGGTGTGGAATGATCGAACTATCTTTTTGTTGCATTGGTGTTGAATTCGGCTCATCACCCAACTTGATGTCGCGTCGATGCCAAAGGACCAACTCGTTCATTGCCTCCTGCAAAGTTATGATCCCCTCAACTGGAAAATCTATCTCCCAATCTTCACAACCACTGTCTGTGATTTCTAGAACTTGGACCACAGCATAGTGTGGCGGGACAGGATTATCCTTGTAGTTAACAAGTCCTGGTTTTACCAAACCAGTAGCAGCTTGCTTTGTTTTTGTCCCAGATCGATTGATTGGAATATGAAGAAAGCAAGGCTTGTCCTCAACAATATCGTCTACAGGGTACTTGGTCAAGTCTTGCACAGATCCAACGCTGCTAGGGACTATAGGTGGACTCATGTGGCTTGGCTTGAGTTCAAATGATATGCATTCTGTTTTCTTCATTTTGTTCATCACGTCATTAATAGCCTTTTGTACCCTTTCATCAATAGTCTCTTCAAGGGTCCTTTTCGACTTCTCGTGTTTCCTATATGACGACGCATACTCTGGAAACGCCTCTCTCCAGGAAATCTTAGAAGAGATTCCCCGAGCCCGTCCAGTGTGTTCAGGATTGCCTAGTGCTGCAGTTAGTATGTCATTCTCCCTCCGAGGCTTAAATTCTCCTTTTTTTCTCTTATCTGCATATTCTTGAATTTTTGTCGAAACTTCGCCTACCAATTCTGGATGCAAAAGTTTGCCGTCCTCACTCAAACCTGCCCGACCTAAGATCCAACGAATAGCTCTCTCATCGATATCTTTTAATATTGGGTCCAAAGTGTCGTTAGTTATAGCTTCCTCGATTATCCTGTTCCACTGCACAACTTTATGGTGATATCCGCTTGACCCCAGGCGATGGGGGTGTTTGTTCATCTTCGCTCTCTGAGAATTAGTTTCGCCCAGTTCTTTGGCCTTTAGTTCGGTCTTCTGACGAACAAATTCCTCCCACTGAGCTTGAGTGATTTTCCCCATTTTCTTGGGCGGAGGAACCTTATTATTCTTAACAAATTCCCTATTCATCTCGGCCTTCCATCCACGAAACATCTTGGCCATAGCAGAGAGCATCGACTTCCTTACTGCATCATCTGTGCCTTTTGGGAACTTGAATGACTCAGACAACTTAGCCCATAGCTTGTTGCGGGTGTCTTCATCTAAATCCTTCCATTTTTGAAGTGTGATTGGCACTATATCTCTAACAGTAGACCCGCAGGAATTTCGAAACTTTGTAACCACGTCAAGTGGTTCTTCAGGAAACCCCTCTGCATTTAGTTTTGTTACGTACATAACTGCACCTTCTTTCATCTGATTCGGACCTCGTCGCCCTCGTTTCCGCTTATGTGAAACGGATGATTCAGGCATCGGAGCATCCTCCGTGTTTCGTGTAGAAGATGCATCCTCTTTCTTCTCTTCATTTGAAATCTATATAGTGAAACAATTAATGGCCTTTCATATATGAACATTATTTTAGAATATAGTCGGCATATTTCTATTTACCTCTTCATCGTTGGGAATATAGTCGGCATCAAGCTCATCTGATGTTTTTTCTTCCTTGGAGGTATAGGAGTACAAGGATTGTCGTCACTAGAACTATCCTCCCCGCTCCCTTCACCGGAGCTGCTCGTTGTCTGCCATTCAAGTTTGGTCGCGTCTTCATCAACTTTGTTAGACGCACCGGTGCAGACCACATCCATACTAGGCTGCTCGTTGTCTGCCATTCAAGCTGGTTCCATCGATAAAGGGATATACTGTTAGTCTGATATACTGGTTCCATCAATAAGGGAACTTGGAGAAAAGGTGATTCAAAAGAAATCGAGCCCAAACCCCCCTCCGGGGCAGGATCGGGTCGGGAAGCAAGCTCGCAGATAGAAGTGCACTTTCCAATGCAGTTAGACAGAGAAGGCATGGCTGTGATGTTATAATGCTGAAGGACCCCAAGAAGAGATTATGCCCTATAGTCTACCACCTCTCGTTATTTGTGGGCTTCACCGAGGGCGGGAAACATTTGGTGACATCAAACGACCTTCGGGCTGGGGACGTCTGCGAGCTTGTTAAGGGGCCAGACGATGGTGAGCCGGTGTACTCTGTCCGGATGTGTGGTCACAAAATTTAAAGCCGCCCCGGCTTCATCTGTGCGCTTCTCTTCTCTTATGTCGGCTACTAAGATCACTTAGCACCCCACCTAAGAGAAGAGAAGCACACACATGCAGCCGGGGCGGCTTTTAATTTTGTGACCACACATCCGGACATAGTACACCGGCTCAACATCGTCTGGCCCCTTAACAAGCTCGCAGACGTCTTCAGCCCGAAGGTCGTTTGCTATCACCAAATGTTTCCAGCCATCGGTGAAGCCCACAAATAACGGGAGGTGGTAGACTACAGGGCTTAATCTCTTCTTAGGGTCCTTCAGCATTATAACATCACAGCCATGCCTTCTCTTTCTAACTGCATTGGAAAGTACACTTCTATCCACGAGCTTGCTTCCCGACCCGATTCAGGCATTCCGCCGATGCCATTCTCCATATAAGTCCCAAACAGAGAATAGGGATGAGGTAGTCAAGATTGTAGGCGCTAGTGCTCAACTACTAGCATCTATAGATATGGACACAAGTCCAAATTTGGTGCTACTCGGCACCATCGATATCACTAAAAAAATACATCAAAGAGATCCACTTCCCAATAGTACTCGAACATAGTTCATTGACTTGACACTCTCTAAGAGGTTCATACAAAATACATTATCTCTAAGAGTGAAACCTACGATACTCATATCGTGTTGTTTAGGACTAAACATCAACAACCCCTTGACTGGTCGCTATCATACTCAATTCCAAAATATTTTTCCAATATGTCGGCTTGAGTAAGGAGATCTGGGCTTGGGAGTTCTCCAAATCATCTGCAGCTTCATCATCTTCAGCATATTGCAGGGCTTCATCTTGAATAATTTTAGCCCTCTTGGAGTCAGCATACTTTTTGATGGACAGAGCACACTTCTCAAGCATGTCGCATACATCTCCAATTTGAAACAAAGTGGTCTTAAGTGTGTACACTGATTCGGTTCACTAGTATCCACAACCCCATCAGTCACTAGACTGCGAATGATGTCAACATGTGTCTCGATGACTCGAACTGAGCTCTCAACCATGTCAAGTGGCTCTTTTTCCATCTCTAAAACTGAAAATGGCCAAGTCTCACAATCAAAATTGAGATCGCAACAAAGGCAGGGATCAAAGGGAAAACAAGGATGTGGCTTATAGGGCAAAAAGAGGGGTCCAAATAACATTGTCATGGCTATGAACAAGTCAAAGATGGGAGATAAGAACAAGTCTTATAACATAGGGTTGGGGAGCAAAGATAGGTAGTCAAAAAACTAAGAAGGGAGATAAGAACAAGTCTTATAACATAGGGAGATAATAACATTGTCATGGCTATGTACTTCCATGATTTTCTTATAACTGAATATGTAAGTGAAAAAACATTTAATCAGAAGGGATAAAAATAGATCCCAATCGATGGAGGGACACAAAATTCAGGGATAGCCAAACAAGTAATTGACAACCAAGCAATAAGCAATAAGCATATTGACAACCAAACAAAATATGTAAGTGAAAACAACAACAGTAATTAATCTAAGAACTGATAATCAGGGATAGCCATTGATTAACACCTTAATCTGTTTGAACCATTGATTAACCTAAGCATTCGATTAACCTAACCATTTGATTAACCTAAGCTATGATTCAAACACATATATATCCAGCTGTGTATTCAAACACATATATGATTCAAACACAAGTAATCTGCCATCAATTAACATATATGATTCAAACACATATATGATTCAAACACATATAGGAAATTCGAGCTATGAACTTAGAAGAAATGAACCTGAACTTTGACCTTACTACGAGAGGAAGAAGTTTAAGAGCTTGGGGACGGCGGCGCTTCGGGCTCGGGGACCGTGACGGCGGCCCTTGGGCTCGGGGACGAGGACGGCGGGGCTCGAGCTCGGGCTCGGGGACGGCGGGCGCTCGGGCTCGGTGAAGGGGACGGCGACGCTCGGGCTCGGTGAAGGGGACGGCGGCGCTCGGGCTCGGTCTCGGGGACGGCGTTGCTTGGGCGCTCGGGGACGGCGGCGCTCGGGCTCGGGGATGAGGACGGCGGGGCTCGAGCTCGGTGAAGGGGACGGCGGCGCTCGGACTCGGTGAAGGGGACGGCGTTGCTCGGGCGCTCGGGGACGGCGGCGCTCGGGCTCGGGGACGGGGACGGCGGCGCTCGGGCTCGGGGACAGGGACGGCGGCGCTCGGGCTCGGGGACGGGGACGGCGGCGCTCGAGCTCGGGGACTAGGACAACGGCGCTCGGGTTCGTGCTCGGGGACGGGGACACGGCGGCAGCCTGGCGGCGCTCGGGTTCTTGCTCGGGCGGGAAGAGTTAGGGTTCCTGGCGGCGCTCAGCTTTTTATATTGTAAAGCATCACAGGCGGATATTTAGCCAAACCGCCTGTGATAGACAACATCACAGGCGGTTGTAAATTCCGACCGCCTGTGATAAATTAACTTCACAGGCGGTCGACAACAAAAACCGCCTATGATGTTGTCTATCACAGGCGGTTTGGCTAAATAACCGCCTGTGATGTGTGTACACTATAAAAGGGCTAGCCCCCCGACGGGTTCCAGAACCCTAACTCGCAGAACCCTAATTTCAATAGTGGCGGCGGGTTTTTTTTTGAGATCTACAGGGAGAAGGTTTTGTTTTTGAGTTTATTGATTGATTTCAATAGTTTATGCATATATATGATCTCCATTTGTTTTCTTTCTCATTTTGATGCGATTTTTTGCCTTAATTTTGTAATATAGAACGGATTTGAAGAAAAGCTTTGGAATTCAAGATTTGGACTTATAATAGTTGATCTAGTTTAAAGATTGTTTAAAAACACAATTGTCTCACCTCAAGGTATCTATTATTGCAATGTTTGTTTTATTTTCATACATATCAATTCGTTTCATTTTTATGGATGAATTCAATTAATTAATGATTTTATTGATGTTAATCAATATAAGGATAGGTAATGGACCGAGGTTGGATGTACAATGTGCCAAGACCACATCCGTCATATATTCGAAAATTGAGAAGCTTTATTGAAGCGGCCAAAAAGCACGCGAATTCGCAAAAGAGCAAGGAGATATTATGTTCGTGCATCGACTGTGATAATAAGATAGCTTGGAGAGATACAAGAGTAATCCAATCACATCTGCTAAAAAGAGGGTTTACAAACAATTACATGATATGGTCAGAACATGGTGAGTTGGATCCGTGTGAAGTGCCTGGTAATGACGAGAGAGTTGTCGGAATTTTAGATCTTAAAGTTGATGGTAAAGTGGATAATGTGGATGCTAATCAAGATTTTGAAGAATTTGATTGCGAAGAGATGTTGCGCCATATGGAACCAGAAATGTTGAGTTCTGTGTGATCGCAGAAAGGGCTATCTAAAATGGAGGGACTGGAAAGTGCTTCAAAAGAACCTTTATATGATGAATCAAAGGGTTGTGACAAAGAGTTTACTACACTGCGTACAGTTCTAGAACTTCTGAAGTTGAAGGCTAGCGTCGGATGGTCTGATACTAGCTTCACAGATCTTTTGAATTTTCTGTCTCAATTACTACCAAAACCCAACAAACTACCAACAAGCACTTATAAAGCGAAGAAGCTTATATCTCCCATAGCTCTGGGTGTGCAAAAAATTCATGCATGTCCGAACCATTGTATTCTGTATCGTGGCGATTTTGAGAACGCATCAAGATGCCCAGTTTGCAATGTCAGTCGATACAAGAAGAGCTACAATCAAGACTGTGTAAAAAAATTCCCGAAGAAAAATAAAAACAAGAAATCCACTATTGGACCTGAAAGTGACGATGACACTTTTGATGACATGGATGGGAAAAAGAAGTCAAAGAACCCAGCTTTGGTGATGTGGTATCTTCCAGTAATTGATCGCTTAAAACGTTTGTTCTCAAATCCTAGGGAGGCTGAGCTTATGCGTTGGCATGCAGAAAATCGCAAGCAGAATAACAAACAGATTCGACACCCTGCTGATGCATCACAATGGAAAAATTTCGATCTTATGTATCCTGAGTTTGCCAAAGAAACCAGAAATGTAAGATTTGCTTTGGGTACAGACGGAATGAATCCATTTGGTGAAAAAAGAAGTGTACATAGCACCTGGCCCGTGACTTTAACGATGTACAACCTTCCATCATAGTTGTGTCACAAAAGAAAGTACATTATGTTGACTATTCTTATTCAAGGTCCGAAATCAGCTGGTGTTGATATTGATGTGTTCCTAGAACCTCTTATGGAAGATATGACAAAGCTCTGGAATGAAGGAGTTAGAATATGGGATGAGTATTGCCATGAGTATTTCAACTTAAGAGCAATTATATTTGTTACCATCCATGATTCTCCCGGTGGCGCCACACTATCAGGGCAAAAGACTAAAGGAAAGAATGGTTGTGTAGTGTGCGTCGATGGAACTACTTCCATGTACCTTAAATCATCCAAGAAGTTGGTGTTCATGGGACACAGACGATTCTTGATGAAGCAACATAAGTATCGAAAGATGAAAGCGGAATTTAACAATCAACTGGAAAGTGAAGGTGCACCAAAGCCTTATAGTGGGAAACTTGTTTTTGAAATTGTAAAGAACATTCATGTTATATTCGGAAAGGGAAAAACAAAGGAGAAAAGAGAAAGAGAACTGACCCTTCAACTTACACAACTTTCAAGAAGCAATCAATTTTTTTCAAGTACCTCCCGTACTGGAAGGATATGGAAATTTGCCATAGCATTGATTTGATGCATGTAACAAAAAATGTTTTTGACAGCATCATTGGAACCTTGCTGGGCATGCCGAGTAAGACAAAAGACGGACTCAAATCACGCAAAGATCTAGTAGATCTTCAAATCAGACCGGAACTTCATCCAGTGGATAGTGGCGAAGGGAAGCCTTACCTCCCCCCAGCTAGCTACAACTTGTCAGTTGAGGAGAGAACAAAGATTTGCAAATGTTTGCGTGGGGTCAAAGTGCCCACAGGTTTCTCATCCAATATCAGCAGACTAGTCAGGATGAAGGACTTGTCTCTATTTGGCTACAAGTCTCATGACTGCCATGTGATGATGACGGTGTTCCTCCCAATTGCGGTAAGAGCCCTCGAAACAGAGCATCTCAAAGTTGTCATCACACGCTTGTGTTACTTTTTCAATGCGGTTTCACAAAAAGTAATAGCTTTAGAAGACTTGGACTATCTAAAGGCATACATCATCGATACTATGTGCAAGCTTGAAATGTGTTTTCCTCCATCATTTTTTGATATGCAAGTACACCTAATCATACATCTCGTGGATCAGATTAAAAATATTAGGGCCACTATATTTACATCATATGTTTCAGTTGGAGCGATACCTGGGAGTATTAAAAGGTTATGTGCGAAATCGCGCTCACCCAGAGGGTTCAATCATGGAGGGATACACTACAGAAGAAGTGATTGAGAGCTGTATAGATTACATCAGTGACGGAACAATGATAGGTGTGCCTGTACCTAAACATGAGGGTAAACTATGTGGGAGAGGGAGAATGGGCAAGAAAACTTTTCGCGTTGAGGATTACAAGCTAGTACATTGTGCTCATGGTAGTGTAATACAACATCTCACGATAGTCGAGCCTTACATAGAGGAACACCTGGATGAGCTTCATAAAGAAAATCAGAACCGCACAGAGGACTGGATCATGAGAGAGCACAAACATCGTTTCAGCGAATGGTTAATGGACAAAAACATCCCATTCGGAGACTCTTTGGAAGAGAAAACAATGAAGAATTTGGCTTCTGGGCCATCGTGTTTTGTGACATCATGGCAAGCATATGACATCAATGGGTACACATTCTACACTAAATCAAAAGACATGAAAAGTGTTGCACAAAATACCGGTGTTCGTATCGATGCTTTTGACCTACATGGACAGAAGACCACATATTTTGGATTCATAGAGGAAATATGGGAACTTGATTATGGCCCAAGCATGAAAATACCCTTATTTAAGTGCCAATGGGTACAACATCCCGTGGGGGTGATAGTGGATAACTACGGACTCACACTGGTAGACTTAAAGAAAGTAGGATATAAAGATGACCTGTGGGTTCTCGCCGAATGTGTTGCACAAGTGTTCTATGTACTCGATCCAGCAGATGAGAAGATGCATGTAGTTATTTCTGGAAAGCAAAAAATTGTTGGAGTTGAGAATGTGGGAGACCAAGATGAGGAATACAATAAGTATGAAGAGATGTTCGTCTTTAACGGTCCAGAGAGAATCAAGCGTGTGGAAAAGAAAATTGATAAGAACTTAAAGCCATACATGCGGAAAAATGGTAGTTCATGAAAAATTGTATGAATCAATTGTGGTTGTTATCATGTATGATCGACTATGAATTGTGGTTGCCAATTAATTTAAAATCTCTCTAGTTATCTATGTGTGCTATTATAATTCATTTAAATTGTATTTGCATATTATTGTTAAAAATTAAATATTAATTCATTTAAATTGTATTTGCATATTTCTGTTAAAAATTAAAATTATTTTCATATTTAAATTGTATTTTCATATTTTTACAATCACAGGCGGTTTTTTCTTAGGGTCCGCTTGTGAAAAAGATAGAGCACCACAGGCGGTCCTAAACAAAAACCGCTTGTGATACTATTACATCACAGGCGTACTGAACCGCCTGGAACATCACAGGCGGTTTTCTAACCGAACCGCATGTGATGTAAAAAACCTACTGCTTGTATAGAGCCAAATTGTACTAGTGGAGGAGGCAAGGGAAGCGCAGTAAACGCCTGCACCAGCTCCACGCTAGCTGCTCCTGATGTGGCTCGCATGGCCGCTTCTCGCCGAGCATTTGGAGCCTTGCAGGCAGCCATCTTTTGGTGAAGGCGCGACCGTACGTGCAGTGCCTGCCTACCTAGAAGAAAGCCGCTCGGACCTGGTGCAGCCCGCATCTGACCGACGTCTTTCTGTTGTTATTATATATGGTAGCCATGCAGGTATATGCACGCACGGTGGCCGGATGAAAGAAAGGACAAGAAGCGTACTGCCACACTGCGTAAAAAAACTGTATGATTAGTGTTGGAGTCCACGCTCTACTCACCATCTTGGAGCCTAGGAGGAAGATCGAACGAACCAGTAGCATCTACGAGTTCCGGGTTCGAACCTCTAGGACGATTTTTAGGTTTGTTTAAAAAAAACCCTCGCTGTACCACCCACTCTCGGGTTACGTCTTGCGCGTCACTTTCTGGCTAGCATGGCTGAACCTGGGGTGGTCAAGCCGGGCGGCCGCCCGGGCCCCCAAAATGCAAATATATATTTAAGTATAATACTTGGTGATTTAATCAGCCTAAACAAATAACATTTGCTTTGTTAGTTATTCAGTCCAAATGTGTAAGCCAAGCTATGATTACGTTCACATCTCTACTAAATTAAAGCGCCACTTTTCCTAGTTCTATGATTTCCAATGTCATTGTGCATACCATATTTAAATGAAAAATGCTAAAATTATATACAAATGAGGATTTAAATCATGGTTGTTGGCTTTAAACTTACATTTACACTCACTTAGCCAATAGAACGCACATGTCTTTATGTTTATATTCTATACTGAATCATAAATAGAAATCGTAGCAATGTACGGACACTTTACTAGTATACGGTATATGCCATTTCCTATTTCCCAAGTACCCTAATTCCTACCAAGTAATTACGGTTATATGGGAGCCAAGCCAAGCTACTATTACGTCCATGTATACGGTTATATCATATCATCAAGATTGAAAAAGTATCCATCGATATTAATAGCATACTCGATGTATTTATATCAAAAAATGTTCGAAAAAACTTTATAAGATGATCCAATGTGCCAAGTAAGTTTTTATTATTTTAGTTAATAGTATTTTTGAAACTTCTAACATATATGCTTATAATTATATATATATATATACATATATATATATATATATGCATATAGAGATGTTATATATATAAGGGCCTACTTATAAGTTTTTACCTAGGGCCCTTGAAATCTCAGGAATGGCCCTGCTGGCTAGGTCGTTGCAGAGTGGGCGGTGATGGGCCCGCTAGTGACGGAGGCCAGGGTTTGGTGATTTTCTCGATCAGGACCATATTTCGGTCTCTTCTTAATATAATATAGGGTTGGCGACCTTTCCCTCTCGGCCGAGTATTTTAGGGGGGGGAGATCAAGACATATGTCTATGGTGTAGATGCTGACATTATCTGCACCCTTCTCCATGTGCAGACTCGGAGAAGCACGCAGGAGTTGTGGTTGTCAACGTTGTCGGCTCACCTTATCAATGTGATTATTGGATGTCGTTTAGAGCCCGACCGCACACCTAGGGTTACCCCTCGCGGTGCTTTTGGGTAGGACGGTGTTGTTAACTGTAACTCAATGGTTCGTGCGGGATGCACGAGAGACGACGAACAATTGTCTACAGGTTCGAGTCGCTTGGAGAGGCGTAATACCCTACTTCCTGGTGTGAATCTTTATGTGGTAGGTTACAAGAGAAGTCTCCAGTATGGAGAAAAGTAATGAGATAGGTAGATGGTTGATGGAAATGATGGGTACCCCCTAGACCTTATATATTCGACCATGAGGTACTACATGTGTATGTGATGATGATATGTACCTACATAATAGTGAACCGACTGAACTGATATTCCTATAATCTTGCCGACTTATCCCTAATATGTCCTGATATTCAAGGACGCTACACGCGGGAAAGTCGGGTGGACGCTACGGATAGCGCTCAAGTCTGACGAGTTGCTTGGGCCTGAGTCTGCTTCTTTCCCGTGTCGGCCCATTCCGCCAGTAGTTTTCTCCCGACCCACGAAGGGGGTGGCCTTGCAAGGTAGCAGGCACAAAGCCTCTCGCGAGGCCTTCTTGCCTTCTAGTGGATCTGGAATATCTGTCCCCCGTCTTACCATAAACAGAAGTTACATGCTACTCCCTCCGTCCACTATCTTAAATTACTGAGGTATGTTCTAAGTCATTTTTTTTTCAATTTTAACCGTTATTAACAAGATAATCATAAGTATTGTCTAAATAAAAATGAAACTATTACATCACTGATGTGATGTTGATGAGACGCCAGTGGGCAGTGTCCCTTCATACCTTGAATAGCGAGCTAGCTGGACAGGGATGTGCATGTAGAAATGGGACGGGTCCCTGCTAATGGGTTGAAACCCGCACCAACACATCGCGAAATGAGTCATTTTCTTCGATCCGATCCAACCCAATAAGATTTTGTTCGGTTAATCCCGTTACCTATAGATTAGGCGGGATTGGAAAAAATTGTGAAGAAATTTGACTTGTTTGGGATTTAAACCCACCAAATCCCACCCAATCCACATGGATTGAGAGCTAACCGAACAAGCCCTAACTGAACTATAAAACCACTCTAACTCGTCCATAGCTAGTGAGTTAAACGCATCGTCTAAACCCATGAAAGATTCATGTTCACTGGCTAAAGTGGATTGGCTACCGTGCTCGGACTTCAAATTTTCACAAACATTAATTGATTTTTTTTCGAAAACGAACAAGAATGGTAATCTATTAATTTCTGTGTAACGCTGTAGCTAGCTCCATGTGTGGATCTCATCTTAGAAGCTAGGTCTTAAAATTAAAAACATCACGTTTACACCTTAAGATTTTCACAATTTTTTTAAAAACGAGTAATAATGGAAATCTGGTAATTTGTGTGTAACAGTATAGCTAGCTAGATCTATGGCCCCACTTTAAAAAGCACGACCTTAAAATTAAAACCCCACATTCGTATATTAAAAGCTTCACGAAATTAACCAAGACTTGTTGCAAACGAATTAGTTTGACAGCAATTAAACTATATGGAATATTTAAAAAAGAAACTGCATATGGAACACAGTTTAAAAGTTGGAGCGACTCACGTGTCTGGTGTGGGGTGAGTAGAGATGGCCAAACGGGCCGGCCCGGCCCGGCCCGGCCCGGGCCCGGTGAAGCCCGGCCAAAACCGGGCCGGGCCTGCTGAGCCAGCGGGCTTAAGTTTCTGTCCAAGCCCGGCCCGCAGCGGGCCTAAACGGGCCGGGCCGGCCCGTTTAGCACGAAAAAACGGGCCGAAAAGCAGGCTAAACGGGCCGGTAAGCACGTTTTAGTGTAAAAAAACGGGCTTAACGGGCTTAGAGGTAAACGGGCCGTGCCGGGCTAGCCCGCCGTGCCTAGTTTCCTGTCCAAGCCCGCCCGCTTATTCTACCGTGCCGGGCTCGGACCGGGCCCAAAAAGCGGGCTTCGTGCCGGGCTCACGGGCCTCGTGCTTTTTGGCCATCTATAGGGGTGAGCGGTGTTGGCGAGAACATGTTTCAACCCACTTTCGTATAACCCATCCAATTTAACTATAAACTCCATTCTCATCCAGCACAAATAGAGCTAGATATCGAGCCAACTTAGCTCGGCTCTGCTATGCTCGTTAAGCTAACGAGTCATAAAGTTAGCTCGACTTGACTTGTTTACGAGCTCGAGCTGGTTCGTTTAGTTTGTGAGTCACAGCAGAAAAAACAATATGTATATAATAATCAATTTCTAGTTAATTCAGAACTAATTTAACAATATAAAATAGTAATCATACACATAGTTACAGAGACCATATCAATGTAACACTAAATTAACACAGCTCATCAATTCATAATTCACACACTTG
The DNA here is from genome assembly GCF_902167145.1 of Zea mays. Classification (NCBI taxonomy): domain Eukaryota; kingdom Viridiplantae; phylum Streptophyta; class Magnoliopsida; order Poales; family Poaceae; genus Zea; species Zea mays. The sequence goes on along the minus strand of NC_050100.1, from coordinate 76,645,879 downwards.
TTTATCAGTTTAATCCACGCTTATATTCGCATGGACCAATTTAACACATAGACACAGTTTATCAATCATTAGTTTAATTTATTTGTCATAGACATCATATACATATAACATGTCCATCAATGGTTATGTAAATGATATGCATATAGTTTTATTTTACTGAAATGTGATAGCTCGTTTAGCTCGCGAGCTGGCTCGTAAACGAACTGAGCTAGAATATCAGCTCAACTCGTAAAAAATTTAAACAAGCTGAGCTGACGTGACCACGAATCGAGTGAGCTAACGAGTCACGAGCATTTCATTCAAACTTCAACCCTACATCCAAACAAACACATATATCAATTCCCACCAATAAAACCTATTACAACCCAACCCCTTAGCATGTCTACCTCCGCACCGTTGTCTGGGATCAAAAGTTCAAAACCAAGCTAATATACTTTCACTGAATGGAGGGGAAATATATATGTAGTTTTAAAAGTCAATGGCTAGACCGAGACGCACGTCCTTGTATAAATTTGCTAAGGTTGCGTTCGTTTTTGCCTGAACGGCCCGTTCCGGGTCTCATTCTAGGCGGAACCAATCAGCCTGGTTTAGAGTCTGATGTAGTTTATTAGAGCTGTTCGTTTGTCTTGGACCAGAATCAAAGCCGTCTGGTTTTAACTCCTCCGCTTCAATTTTTAGCCCAGAATAAAGCCAGGTGACCAACTATCCGGATTAATTACTATGCTGAAAGTGGGCTGCCGACCCGGAATAAGTGACAGCCTAGGATCCACTCAATCTTGGGCTGGTTTGGTTCCTGGCTTGGCTTCAACCCTAGCCTGCCGAACAGAGCCTAAACCGTTCCTGTCTCTTTATTTGTGTCATGAACCTGTCGTGGAGTATATAGAAGGAATCGCGTCGGCCGAGTTCCGGGGAGGGAGGCAGGGCGGGCGCTGGAACTAGCTTGTCGCTGCCGTCTTTGCTTGGGTTTCCGTGGCTCGCGGTTGGTGGACGCAAAGCGGAACGCGAGTGGATCTATGCATGGCTTTGGTCTCGCATCTCGCCGCGCGAGCTCATCTGTCATCTCCGCAACTTCCGGATGGGACTTGGGATCATCACGCAACGCTTGACCATGCTGCGACTCTGCGAGTATACGGCTTCCATTACCAAGTGCAGCCGTGCAGGGCCCGTTGGGCTCCTTTTTTTTCCTATGGGAATCCCATTGATCTGTACTAGTACATCAGAGCACTACTTTGCATGCCACTCCAAACGCGATTATGGGGGTCGTGTCGTGTGTGCGACCGAGACACCGGCCGGACGGCCGGCCCGGCCCACAAACTAGCTACAGTCTCCCAACTCGGATCATGGTTTCACCTAAATAAAGTTTGGTTCCTATCACATAGAAAGTTTGAATGATAGTTATAGATATTAAATATAGTCTAGTTATAAAACTAATTATATAGATGAAGACTAAGAGACCATACAGATTTATTAAATTTAATTAAGCCTACATTTCTTTTATAAGATGGATGCCCCCATTTTCATTACTTGCATAAGAAAAATACAACACGTTTACGGTAAGGTTTTTCATCGGTGCATATTAGCACTTGGTGCCCATGTTCAGAACCTATTATTACATCATGGTGGAGTACCTGATTCAGGCATCACAACCATCAGACCATAGAAAGTGAAACAAAACATCAATCAATCACCCACCCACACTTGGCCATGGAGTCTACAGACTACAGACGCAGAGGGGCTGATACCTAGACCACAAGACAACACCAAAAGCAGCCACACAAAAACAGAGACGTTGTCGCAGCTGGTGTTGAATAATTAGACAAATTCCAGATTAAATTCCGAATATAAATCATGACCAAATCTGAAAAACTGAAGTAAAAAGCTGAATCAGATGATGCGTACTGATTAGACATACTGATAGATGGCGCGCGCCAGAATCAGCAGGGTCGACGACGTCGAAGCAGCGAAATCAGCAGGGTCGACGAGGTCAGAAGATCACGAGCAGTCTCGTGAAGACGCTTCCCAAAAACCTTATTCGCCCTCTCCCGGTGCAGGATCTAGAAGACGAAGGGTTCCGGAGACCTCCTCTCCTGATCGCAGATGCACGTTAGTTTAGATTTTATAGCGATCGGCAAGGCGAGGGGCTGGATTTCGGCGGACCATTCACGCGCGCATGTCGTGCGCCCGCGCCCTCCGCCCCGCCCCGGCCCAGCGAGCGAGCGCGCGCGTGTGGCTCTCCACACTCTCTCCTCTTATCCATGACTTGGTGAGTGAGTGTGGCTTCCATATTTAAGCTAGCTCTACTCCACTAGAACTAGCAATATGGTGCTATTGGTTGCCGAGTGCCAGCGACATAACACTCGGCAAAGTCCCTAAACCGGTGCCCAGGTCTGTGCTCTTTGTCGAGTGTTATGACCCTGACACTCGGCAAAGCATCTCTTTGCCGAGTGTAACACTCGGCAAAGTGACCAACATATATCTTTTTATTTGTTTTTTGTATTCCATCCACACAAACAAAAGATATCACATATATATATCACATATATACATCACAGATATCATCACAAACATAAATAGCCAACACAAACATAAAACCGTCACCACAAACATAAATATCCATCACAAGCATAAGTGTTCAACACAAGTATCAAACACAAACATAAGTATCAAACGTCGCAAGCTCTCACATAAGTATCAAACACATAGATAAGTATTATACATAAGTTCTGAAGTCTAAAACAATGAAAACACAACACTCATGGAGGTGGGCGGTTTGACCGGGGCTGGGTTGGGCTGAACCCTTCCGGAGGGTTGTTGGATGCCGCCCCAGATTGGCCCTGCACAGAGAAGAGATTGCATGTGTTATACCAGATGCATTACAAACATCTAACTACAATTTTGATACTCACAGGAGTGTGGAAGAGAGCAGGGTCAACTGGAGGGAACAATGGAGGTGGTGGAGCGATGCCCTGTGCGGCGCCAAGACTTTGCATGTACTGGAACATCTCCGCCATCCTCTGATGATCTGCCCGGCGCTCCGCCTCCCGCTCCGCCATCATCCTCGCCTCCATCTCGTGACGTTCCCTCCTCTCTTCTTCTAGTTGGGTCTGTAATATTACAAGCCAACGTTATAGTAACTCAAAGAGTAGGTATATAACTCAAGGAAGGACGAGTTACAGAAGCACTAACCTCGAGTTGTTGTATGCGATGCTGTGAGCTGTCGTGCCGAGGTCGTATGGCTGGACTCGAGCCCATGCTCCTTGCTCTCACTTGAGACAGAGTGGGAGTGGAGGACGAGTCGATTGCCCCGTCGGCAATCCAGTACCACCCATGTCTCTTGCCTCCTCCGACCCTCATGAGCACATCGGGGTCGATCGGCTCGGTGCTCGGATCATAGTCTGGGCCATGGACCTCCTGCGCCATGGCGGTGTAGTCATGGAGGCGGCTGTAGACGACGGGGTTGGTGTAGGCCTCGGGCCCGTCGTCCGGGTTGTAGGTGACGTCGGACATCGCCTTACCCTTATGGGCCATAGCATAGGCCGAGAAGGTAGAGCAAGGTCGGCCACCGTGTGACGTCGACTGCAACGAAAACCAACGAGATAGTTAGAAATAATATCTAACTTAGTGCTATATATCTAAATAAAAAAGGTGTCTTACCCATGCTTTGGCATATTGGCCCAGGCTCCGGCTGCCTTGGTGGTGGGAGGGGCCTTGCATCATCAAACGCCGTTCCCGGCTAGCGGTGTCCGCCTCGTCCCACTCAGCCGAACACCACCTATCCACCATCTACTCCCAGCACAGAGGATGTGCGACGCACCAATGTGGAATCATCTACAAAGTAAACACGTAAAGTGCATATCAGAAGATAAAATAAAATTCATGCATGGAGTAATGGTACCAAACATGCATGACTTTACCTGCAGGTACTGCTCCCTGGTCAACGACATGGTTCAGGCTTGAGGTTTGGTCACCCTCTCCCCAAGGACAGAGCCGTGGTAGGTGATGATGGCCTGGATGCGGGCCTCATAGTGCATGTCCACGATGTCGGTGTTTTGGGTCCGACCGCACACCCGGGGTTGCCCCTCTAGGTGTTTTAGGAGTAGGACGGTGTCGCCGACTGTAGCAAAATGGTTCGTGCCAGATGCACGAGGGACAATGGACAATGTTTACAGGTTCGGGCCGCTTAGAGATGCGTAACACCCTACGTCCTGGTAAGTATGCTTTGTGTAATGGGTTACAAGGTAGCTCTCTAAAGCGAGAACGTGGAGAGTTGAGGTGGATGGCTGAGTGATGGGATCGATCGTTCTGAAGGGGTGCCCCCTAGGCCTTATATATTCGACCGTGGGACAGTACATGTGGATATGATAACAATGTGCACCTAAAAGATAGTGAACTGTTTGAGTCTATCTTCCTATGGTTCTGCCGACCCATCCTCGCCTAGTTCCGTTGCATGGGGCTCCAGCGCGGGAAAGTCGGATCTTTGTTGTGGTCGCTTGCTCAATGCTGTGGGCCGTCCGGGCTTGCACCAATCCGGCCTTACGTCAACCTGCTTTACTGATTGTCCCTCCCCAGGCCCACGAAGGAATGGCCTTATGATTTATTGGGCCCTTGGGCCTCTCGTGAGGTCTTTTACCCTTCCAGTGGACCCGGGGGATATCTGTCCCCCACAAGCCCCCGATCTTTGGGTTGATTTTGAGGTAATCAGCCCAAAGATCCCAGGTCCAGCTTGTAGGTAATTTGGAGAAAAACGATTTCTTACTGTCTCCTTCTGCTTTGATCACTCGTAAACTGGAGCTTTGTTTCATGCTTGTGCCTTAGAGGTCGGCATTTCATATTGTAGGACCCTGAACTTCATTGGGTGCACCGGAGGTGCACCCAATGGGTGTAGCCCCCGAGCTTCGAGTAGATTTTAGAAAATAATCTGCTCGAAGGTCCTCATCAGAAATTATTTTTATTTTACTCTTGTACTTTGGTTGAGGGCCAGCCTTGTCTTTAATCTTGTCTTATGCCTTAGAAGTCGGCACTATCTTGGCTTGAAATGGTAATTCATGGGGTGCACCGAAGGTGCACCCAATGGGTGTAGCCCCCGAGCTTTGAGTGGATTTTTGAAAATAATCCTCTCGAAGGTCTTCCTTTCATGTCCTTCTGCTGAGAATAATCCTTTCTTTTTTATGAATGCTTTAGAGGTCAGCATTATGTCATCAATATTATGCTTTAGAGGTCAGCATGTATTTTTTCTTTTGCAGCCGAGTTCGTGATCCGCCCATATCTTGCTAGGTGGTGTAATTTATTTGCCCTGCGACTGATTGGACATTTGATGGACGTTCCCTGGCTAGTCTTCACGTCGCTTCTGTTGGTCAGATTTTGTACTTCACTGGCTATATTTGGCTTTCCTTTGATCCTTACTGATATCTCATTATTGTCTTGAGGTATTCATTGCATGCCCTGCACGGATGTGACAGTTTTGAAAAATATACTGATAATTCCTGGGCGTCCCCCCAATGGGTGTGGGTAAGGGACGGCTTGGTACGCTGAGTGTTTTAGACGGCTGCTTCTGAGTAGTAATGTGATGTGACGGCGGGTGTAATCATATCCCCTGTGCGGTTGACTGGAGTCCCAATGGGTGTTGCTTTGCGTGAAACGGCGTCAGCCGCGTGTCTTCAGACAGGTTGAAGTGTGTATTCAATGCTTCGCGACTGTTCAGTCACCGTGGTTGGAGGTGAGCGGTTACCTTCTTCTTCTATAAATAATGCCTTTGCCTCTCCGGCTTTTTCACATCTCTTGCTGTTCTCTGCTGCTTGCTTTCTCCTTCTTTCTTTACTTCCACCATGGGCAAGAACAACAAGCGCAAGCGTGAGCCGACTCCTCCATCAGAGGACTTCGGTGACTCGGAGTACTCAGAGGAGGAGTTCTCCTCTGAGTCCGAGGGGTCTCCGGCTCCCATCCCTCTGCATGAGTCGTCTGACGATTCAGACGACTCCCAGGGGCTTGCGGTGGAGGTCTGGACTTACATCCGGGCCGTCGAGCGCTCCGGGCTCGAGGGCTCGGATGAGTCGGAGTACTCCTTGGACGAGGAGGACTCGTCCGAGGAGGATGGTGGCGGCGATGGCAAGTACGACGATAACGACGACGACGACGAAGGCGGTGGCGGCGATGACGGTGACGGCGGCAGCAGGGGCGGCAGCGGCGGCAACAAGGATGGCAACGGCGGCGGCAGCAGCAAGGGCAGCAACAAGGCCAGTGGCTAAATGCCACTGGTTTTTAGATATTAGTATAGATTATAAGTAGTATAGTGAAATAATGTAGTAGTATTAGTAGTGTAGAGTAGTATAGTGTAGTGTAGTAGTAGTAGTAGGGAAGTATCAACTCATAATGAGTTGATTTGTAAGTACTGTTACTTCCCTTTAATGAAGAATGACGTTGCTTTCTCTGTGCCGATTGTTTTGCTTCGTAATCAGTTGATTTCTGCCGTGATATTCATTGCCCATGATGTTCTCTATCCGTTATGTTTGCAGCATAACTTAGAGTTCTTGAATCATTCCTCCGCCCACCTTATTTGTGAAGTTGATTCTCTTGGAATAGTAAGTAAATAACGCGGGCATCATATCGACGCTTTTAGAGGTAGCTGTCGAGTGATTTGAAGACGACGTCGGAGTTTTAGAGATAACTGCCGAGTGACTAAAGACGACGTCGGTGTGTTAGAGGTAACTGCCGAGCGACTGAACACGATGTCGGAGTTTTAGAGATAACTGTCGAGCGACTGAAGACGACGTCGGAGTTTTAGAGGTAACGCTGAGTGACTTGAAGACGACGTCGGAGTTTTAGAGATAACTGCCGAGCGACTGAACACGACCTCGGAGTTTTAGAGGTAACTGCCGAGCGACTGAAAACGACGTCGGCGTGTTAGAGGTAACTGCTGAGCGACTGAACACGACGTCGGAGTTTTAGAGGTAACTGCCGAGCGACTGAAGACGACGTCAGAGTTTTAGAGGTAACTGTCGAGCGACTGAAGACGACGTCAGAGTTTTAGAGGTAACGCCGAGTGACTTGAAGACGACGTCGGAGTTTTAGAGGTAACGCCGAGTGACTTGAAGACGACGTCGGCGTTTTAGAGGTAACACCGAGTGACTTGAAGACGACGTCGGAGTTTTAGAGGTAACGCCGAGTGACTTGAAGACGACGTCGGCGTCTTAGAGATAACGGCTGAGTTAGAACGGGCTGTGCCGGCCATGTTGAGGGTAATGGCCGAGTGATGATGTGGAAGTGACCGCCGGGTGACAACGTGGCGCGCTGGTATTTTGAAAGTAACTGTCGGGTGCTGACTGGGCGCTTTTAGAAACGGTATCTGATTCGGGAATATCCCATAAGTACTGCGCTTTTAGCCGCCTCTGCTTTCCGTGCCCTAGTTCTTGCTTTCCTGCCTCCAAATCCTCTCTGCAATTTGTCTTCCACTCTGTTCGCCGGTAGAATTGAGATGGCGCCCAAAAGGAGGGCTTCGATTTCATCCGCCACAGTGATTCCCCCAATCGACCCCAACAGTCAGTTGCCTTTCGCAGGTAACCATATGTCTGTTGTCTCCGAGCCCGACCTTTTTCACCTCGTGTCCATCAGGGTCCTTCCCCCGAGGGAGCTGTGCTCTTGGCGGATTTGTCATGGGGTCACTGTCCCGACAGAGGATACCCATGAATCCGTAATTTACGTTCCTTTTCTTCTCCGCGGTCTCGGTCTTCCCATTTCTCCCTTTTTCCGTGGCCTCCTTGATTTCTATCGCCTTAACCTGACCCATCTGAATCCCAATTCCATTCTGCAAATTTCCATTTACATTCATTTGTGCGAAGCTTTTCTTGGCGTGCTGCCACATTTTGGGTTGTGGAAGTACTTGTATCACTGTCGCCCTGGGATGGCCGGGGGGCAGCATCAACTGGTTGGGGGTGCTAGTTTAGAGATGCGTCGCGGGAGGAAGACTGAATATCTTGAAATCCCTCTCAAAGACAGTATCAAGGGATGGCGCTTGGAGTGGTTTATTGTGGAGAACCATGGAAATTCTCTCCCCCCTAGGTCGGGAAGACAACCGGATGTTCGCACTCCAAGTTGGACCGAATCCCCCACTGATCAGGAGGTAGCTGAGGCAGGTGCTTTGCTAGCTGAAGTTGGGCTGCTGAAGGAGAGAGGTCTGACTGCTGAGGCTGTGGTTGCTGATTTTGTTTTCAAGAATATTCAGCCGTTGAAAGACAGGGCATACCCGGCTTATCTGTACCGAGGCCTAGCTGACTCAACTCGGGTTACCAATAGAAAAATTCCCTCTGTAGACTTGGTGAACCAACTTGAGATGATTCTTAGAGGCAAGGTGTCAAATGTTGGTGCCCCAGTGGCATACTCAGCCTGGAACTTGCCTCCTCCCAAGGCATTCACTCTTTTTGTGTCGAATCCACCTGTCACTGATGGCGGTTTGGGCCTTAGAGTGCGACCCTCTGCTGAAGAAGTTAGCGTCTTGGTTGCCTCGCTCGGGGAAATTCCTGATGATGAACGGCAGGTCCATTTTGAAGTGCCTTTGGATCCTAGTGACGCAGAAATAAGTGCTATGCTTGATTTGTTGGCTGAGGACTCTTCTGATGCTGCTCCTGCTGGGACATTGGTGGTGGCGCCTCTCCCAGAAACTGGTACAACCTTGGATATCCAGAAGCCTGCTAGTACTCGCCCGAGACGCCCTTGCCGAGCCAATCAACTTGATCCTTCCGCAGATGAGCAGAAAAAGAAAAAGAGACGCCTCCGGCGAGTATCTAGTTTGGATCGGGACGTTGGTACTTCGGTTCCTGCTGTTGAAGAAGTGCATGTGCCTGAATTTACTGACGCTGACCCCAATGGGTGTGCTCCATCTGTTGCTGATCCCAATGGGGGTGCTCCATCTGCTGCTGACCCCAATGGGTGTGCTCCATCTGTTGCTGATTCCAGTGGTGGATGTTGCCTGTGTTGCTGGTGAAGACGACGGGGAGGAAGAGGACGAGGTCCCTCTGACTCGAAAGAACAGTCGGCAGTGCGTCGCCAGTGGTGAAAGTAGTGGAGTTCCTTCTCCTGCTTTGTCTGCTCTCATTGGTCTGCAAGAATTGTCCCTGGCGAATTTTGATCAGACTCTTGAGGATATGGTTCCAGAGGATCTATTATCAGAGCCAGCAGATGATGGTGTGATGGAGGTTTGTGCTGATGTGCTCGATGCTGGGTTGAGGTCATCCCGTGCCTCATCGACCTTAGAACGCGGTCTTGAAGGTCAGGAGACTGACTTGGATCATCTTGGTCCCATGGAAGTAACTGAGGGTCCATCAGCCTTAGAGGCGGCTACTGCAGAGAACTTGGTCCTCAAGGGCGGTGTTGACACTTGCCCAGCCCCCGAGGATGTTGCCGGGGATGACTCGGCTCGGGTGGGAAGCACAAGCCACTACCCAGCCCCCGAGGGTACTGCCGGGGATGATCCGGCTCAAGTGGATACACTACAGGAAACACATAAATTTTCGTGGGCCTAGCTATTTTCGTCGGTCGGCCCACGAAAATACATAGTTATTTTCGTCGGCCCTCGGGATCGACGAAAATACACCTTATTTTCGTGGGCCAGTACATATTTTCGTCGGCCTGCCCACGAAAATAGGAACGATATTTTCGTGGGCCCCGAGACCGGCAAAAGTAAAGTGTATTTTCGTCGGTCATAGCCAGGGTGATGAACATAAGTCAATTATTTTCATCGGCCTTCTCCCGGCCGACGAAAATAAGGCATTAACTGACCACTATTTTCGTCGGCCTCAGTGAGGCCGACGAAAATAGAGGCCCGTTAATCGGCCTCAGCGCAGTTTCTCTCTCTCGCTCGTCAATCTCTCGTCTTTGCGCCGTCGCCCGCCCGCCCTCCGTCGCCGCGCCTCCGTCGGCGCCCGCCCCCCGTCCTCCCTCGCCGCAACGCCGCCCATCCTCACTCTGCTCACGCGCCGTCCACCGCGTCGCGCCGCTGCCGCGCCCTCGCCGCTGCGTGCCCGCCGCGCGCCCTTCCCTCCACCGGCGATCGGGCGGCCCGCCCCATCGCGCCCCGGCCCCCTGCAGCTCCGGCGGCGCCCACCCCATTGCGCCCCGGCTCCTCGACGGGGCACCGCTCGCCCGTGCAGCTCCGTGCAGCCAGTCCCGGGATGGGTGCCACCGGTCTCCCAGCCACCGGCGGGCTCTCAGCCATTTCAAGCGTGGATGGCACCGCCACCGACGGGGTGGGTGCCACCACCTCTGGGGTGGCCAGCACAACAGTACCCGTGGATGCATGCACAGCCTCCTCCTCACCATGGATCACAGGTGACGTTCCATGTTTAGTTTTATGCAAATATTGACCAAACACAGCAATGTATAGGTATAGGGATAGCAAAATACAGCCTTATTTGAATGATTGATGAATTGCAGGGTTCAGCGTCACATGCTCATGGATTGGAGGGTGGTGTCAACGTCCAAGACTTCCTCGTCCATGGTGCTGGAGGGAGTGGCCACCTTCCTGGTGGCGGAGGAGGGAGTGGCCAAAACTCCCACAGCCCGCCGGAGTGAGTAGTGAGTAGTGAGTAGTGAGTGTGTACTATGGACTATGGACTATTTATGGACTTATTGAAAGGGAATTAGGCTTACACCTAGTCCCTAATTAATTTTGGTGGTTGAATTGCCCAACATAAACATTTGGACTAACTAAGTTTGCCCAAGTGTATAAGATTACACAGGTGTAAAAGGTTCACACTCAGCCAATAAAAAGACCAAGTTTTGGATTCAACAAAGGAGCAAAGTGGGAACCGAAGGCCCTCTGGTCTGGGAGCACCGGACTGTCCGGTGTACACCGGACAGTGTCCGGTGCACCACCGGACAGTGTCCGGTGCACCAGAGGACTCCAACTCAAACTCGCCACCTTCGGGAATTTCCAGAGGCACTCGCGCTATAATTCACCGGACTGTCCGGTGTACACCGGACAGTGTCCGGTGCGCCAAGGAAGAGCAGCCTCAGGAACTCGCCAGCTTCGGGAAACTCCAACGGCTAGTCTGCTATAATTCACCGGACTGTCCGGTGTGCACCGGACTGTCCGGTGCAACTCCGGAGCAACGGCTACCTCCGCGCCAACGGCTACCTGCGGCGCATTAAATGCGCGCACAGCGCGCGCAGAAGTCAGGCGCGCCCATACTGGCACACCGGACAGCAAACAGTACCTGTCCGGTGTGCACCGGACACCCAGGCGGGCCCACAAGTCAGAAGCTCCAACGGTCAGAATCCAACGGCAGTGATGACGTGGCAGGGGGCACCGGACTGTCCGGTGTCCACCGGACTGTCCGGTGCGCCATCGAGCAGACAGCCTCCCAACGGCCACTTTTGGTGGTTGGGGCTATAAATACCCCAACCACCCCACCATTCATTGCATCCAAGTTTTCCACTTCCCAACTACTACAAGAGCTCTAGCATTCAATTCTAGACACACCAAAGAGATCAAATCCTCTCCAAATTCCACACAACTCCATAGTGACTAGAGAGAGTGATTTGCTTGTGTTCTTTCGAGCTCTTGCGCTTGGATTGCTTTCTTCTTTCTTGATCCTTTCTTTGCAATCAAACTCACTTGTAATTGAGGCAAGAGACACCAAACTTGTGGTGGTCCTTGTGGGAACTTTGTGTTCCAAGTGATTGAGAAGAGAAAGCTCACTCGATCCGTGGATCGTTTGAGTGAGGGAAGGGTTGAAAGAGACCCGGCCTTTGTGGCCTCCTCAACGGGGAGTAGGTTTGCAAGAACCGAACCTCGGTAAAACAAATCCGCGTGTCACACTCTTCATTTGCTTGCGATTTGTTTTCCACCCTCTCACGGACTCGTTTCTTTATTACTAACGCTAACCCGGCTTGTAGTTGTGTTTATATTTGTAAATTTCAGTTTCGCCCTATTCACCCCCTCCTCTAGGCGACTTTCAATTGGTATCAGAGCCCGGTGCTTCATTAGAGCCTAACCGCTCGAAGTGATGTCGGGAGATCACGCCAAGAAGGAGATGGAGACCGGCGAAAAGCCCACTACAAGCCATGGGAGCACTTCATCGGAAGAGTCCCGCACCAAGAGGAAGGAGAAGAAGAAGATCTCCTCCAACAAAGGGAAGGAGAAGAAATCTTCTTCTCACCACAAAGAGAAGAAGGAAAAATCTTCTTCCCACAAGCCGCATCGGAGTGGGGACAAGAAGAAAAGAATGAGGAAGGTGGTCTACTACGAGACCGATTCTTCATCGACATCCACATCCGGCTCCGACGCGGCATCCGTCACTTCTAAGCGCCAAGAGCGCAAGAAGTATAGTAAGATCCCCCTACGCTACCCTCGCATTTCCAAACATACACCTTTACTTTCCGTCCCATTAGGCAAACCACCAACTTTTGATGGTGAAGATTACGCTAGGTGGAGCGATTTAATGCGATTTCATCTAACCTCGCTCCACAAAAGCATATGGGATGTTGTTGAGTTTGGTGCACAGGTACCATCCGTAGGGGATAAAGACTATGATGAGGATGAGGTGGCCCAAATCGAGCACTTCAACTCTCAAGCGACAACAATACTCCTCGCCTCACTAAGTAGAGAGGAGTATAACAAAGTACAAGGGTTGAAGAGTGCCAAGGAGGTTTGGGATGTGCTCAAAACCGCGCACGAGGGAGACGAGCTCACCAAGATCACCAAGCGGGAAACGATCGAGGGGGAGCTCGGTCGATTCCGGCTTCGCAAAGGGGAGGAGCCACAACATATGTACAACCGGCTCAAGACCTTGGTGAACCAAGTGCGTAACCTCGGGAGCGTAAAGTGGGATGACCATGAAATGGTTAAGGTTATTCTAAGATCTCTTATTTTCCTTAACCCTACTCAAGTACAATTAATTCGTGGTAATCCTAGATATACTAAAATGACCCCCGAGGAAGTAATCGGGCATTTTGTAAGTTTTGAGTGCATGATCGAAGGCTCGAGGAAGATCAACGAGCTTGATGATCCGTCTACATCCGAGGCTCAACCCGTCGCATTCAAGGCAACGGAAGAAAAGAAGGAGGAGTCTACTCCAAGTCGACAACCAATAGACGCCTCCAAGCTTGACAATGAGGAAATGGCACTCGTCATCAAAAGCTTCCGCCAAATCCTCAAGCAAAGGAGAGGGAAAGACTACAAGTCCCGCTCCAAGAAAGTTTGCTACAAGTGTGGTAAGCCCGGTCATTTTATTGCTAAATGTCCATTATCAAGTGATAGTGACAGGGGCGACGACAAGAAAGGGAGAAGAAAGGAGAAGAAGAGGTACTACAAGAAGAAGGGCGGCGATGTCCATGTTTGTCGGGAATGGGACTCCGACGAAAGCTCTAGCGACTCCTCCGACGACGAGGACGCCGCCAACATCGCCGTCACCAAGGGACTTCTCTTCCCAAACGTTGGCCACAAGTGCCTCATGGCAAAGGACGGCAAAAAGAAGGTAAAATCAAGATCCTCCACTAAATATGAAACCTCTAGTGATGATAATGCTAGTGATGAGGAAGATAATTTGCGTACCCTTTTTGCCAACCTTAACATGGAACAAAAAGAAAAACTAAATGAATTGATTAGCGCCATTCATGAAAAGGATGACCTCTTGGACTCTCAAGAGGACCTCCTAATTAAGGAAAACAAGAAACATGTTAAGGTTAAAAATGCTTATGCTCTAGAAATTGAGAAATGTGAAAAATTATCTAGTGAGCTAAGCACTTGCCATGAGATGATTGACAACCTTAGGAATGAAAATGCTAGTTTAAATGCTAAGGTTGATTCACATGTTTGTAATGTTTCAATTCCTAATCCTAGAGATAATAATGATGATTTGCTGGCTAGGATTGAAGAATTAAACATTTCTCTTGCTAGCCTTAGAATAGAAAATGAAAAATTAATTGCTAAGGCTAAAGATTTTGATGTTTGCCAAGTTACAATTTCCGATCTTAGAGATAAAAATGATATTCTTCATGCTAAGATTGTTGAACTTAATTCTTGCAAACCCTCTACATCTATTGTTGAGCATGTATCTATTTGTACTAGATGTAGAGATGTTGATATTAATGCTATTCATGATCATATGACTTTAATTAAACAACAAAATGATCATATAGCTAAATTAGATGCTAAAATTGCCGAGCACAACTTAGAAAATGAGAAATTTAAATTTGCTCGTAGCATGCTTTATAATGGGAGACGCCCGGGCATCAAGGATGGCATTGGCTTCCAAAGGGGAGACAATGTCAAAATTAGTGCCCCTCCTAAAAAATTGTCCAACTTTGTTAAGGGCAAGGCTCCCATGCCTCAGGATAATGAGGGTTACATTTTATACCCTGCCGGTTATCCCGAGAGCAAAATTAGGAGAATTCATTCTAGGTAGTCTCACTCTGGCCCTAATCATGCTTTCATGTATAAGGGTGAGACATCTAGCTCTAGGCAACCAACCCATGCTAAGTTGCCTAGAAAGAAAACTCCTAGTGCATCAAATGATCATAATATTTCATTTAAAACTTTTGATGCATCGTATGTTTTGACTAACAAATCCGGCAAGGTAGTTGCCAAATATGTTGGGGGCAAGCACAAGGGTTCCAAGACTTGTGTTTGGGTACCCAAAGTTCTTGTGTCTAATGCCAAAGGACCCAAAACCATTTGGGTACCTAAAGTCAAGAACTAAACTTGTTTTGTAGGTTTATGCATCCGGGGGCTCAAGTTGGATACTCGACAGCGGGTGCACAAACCACATGACTGGGGAGAAAAGGATGTTCTCCTCCTATGAGAAAAACAAAGATCCCCAACGAGCAATCACATTCGGGGATGGAAATCAAGGTTTGGTCAAAGGTCTTGGTAAAATTGCTATATGAAAGGGAATTAGGCTTACACCTAGTTCCTATATAATTTTGGTGGTTGAATTGCCCAACACAAATCTTTGGACTAACTTGTTTGCCCAAGTGTATAGTATATACAGGTGTAAAAGGTTCACACTTAGCCAATAAAAAGACCAAGTTTTGGATTCAACAAAGGAGCAAAGGGGCAACCAAAGGCACCCCTGGTCTGGCGCACCGGACTGTCCGGTATGCCACCGGACAGTGAACAGTACCTGTCCGGTGCACCAGGGGACTCAGACTCCAACTCGCCACCTTCGGGAAATTCCAAGGCGACTCGGCTATAATTCACCGGACTGTCCGGTGTACACCGGACAGTGTCCGGTGCGCCAAGGGAAGTCGGCCTCAGGAACTCGCCAGCCTCGGGTTCGCGCGGCAGCCGCTCCGCTAAAATTCACCGGACTGTCCGGTGTGCACCGGACTGTCCGGTGTGCCAGCGGAGCAACGTCTCTCTGCGGCGCCAACGGCTCCCTGCGGTGCATTTATTGCGCGCGCAGCGCGCGCAGACGTCAGGCACGCCCATGCCGGTGCACCGGACATCAAACAGTACATGTCCGGTGTACACCGGACACTCAGGAGGGCCCACAAGTCAGAAGCTCCAACGGCTAGAATCCAACGGCAGTGATGACGTGGCAGGGGCACCGGACTGTCCGGTGTGCACCGGACTGTCCGGTGCGCCATCGAGCAGACGCCTCCAGCCAACGGTCAAGTTTGGTGGTTGGGGCTATAAATACTCCAACCACCCCACCATTCATTGCATCCAAGTTTTCCACTTCTCAACTACTACAAGAGCTCTAGGCATTCAATTCTAGACACATTCAAAGAGATCAAATCCTCTCCAATTCCACACAAAACCCTAGCGACTAGAGAGAGTGATTTGCCGTGTTCATTTGAGCTCTTGCGCTTGGATTGCTTCTTTTCTTTCTCACTTGTTCTTGAGACTATAACTCCATTGTAATCAAGGCAAGAGGCACCAATTGTGTGGTGGCCCTTGCGGGGAAGTTTTTTTCCCGGCTTTGATTAGAGAAGAGAAGCTCACTCGGTCCGAGGGACCGTTTGAGAGAGGGAAGGGTTGAAAGAAACCCGGCCTTTGTGGCCTCCTCAACGGGGAGTAGGTTTGCAAGAACCGAACCTCGGTAAAACAAATCTCCGTGTCTCTCTTGCTTATTCGCTTGGGATTTGTTTTGCGCCCTCTCTCTCGGACTCATTTATATTTCTAACGCTAACCCGGCTTGTAGTTGTGTTTATATTTGTAAATTTCAGTTTCGCCCTATTCACCCCCCCTCTAGGCGACTATCAATTGGTATCAGAACCCGGTGCTTCATTAGAGCCTAACCGCTCGAAGTGATGTCGGGAGATCACGCCAAGAAGGAGATGGAGACCGGCGAAAAGCCCACTACAAGCCAAGGGAGCACTTCATCGGAAGAGTCCCGCACCAAAAGGAGGGATAAGAAGAAGAGCTCCTCCAACAAAGGGAAGGAGAAGAAATCTTCTTCTCATCACAAAGAGAAGAAGGAAAAATCTTCTTCCCACAAGCCGCATCGGAAAGGCGACAAGCACAAGAGGATGAGGAAGGTGGTCTACTACGAGACCGACACTTCATCAACATCGACCTCCGACTCCGATGCGCCCTCCGTCACTTCTAAGCGCCAAGAGCGCAAGAAGTATAGTAAGATTCCCCTACGCTACCCTCGCATCTCCAAACATACTCCTTTACTTTCCGTCCCATTAGGCAAACCACCAACTTTTGATGGTGAAGATTACGCTAGGTGGAGCGATTTAATGCGATTTCATCTAATCTCGCTCCACAAAAGTATATGGGATGTTGTTGAGTTTGGTGCACAGGTACCGTCGGTAGGGGATGAAAACTATGATGAGGATGAGGTGGCCCAAATCGAGCACTTCAACTCACAAGCAACGACAATACTCCTCGCCTCTCTAAGTAGAGAGGAGTATAACAAAGTACAAGGGTTGAAGAGCGCTAAGGAGATTTGGGATGTGCTCAAAACCGCGCACGAAGGAGATGAGCTCACCAAGATCACCAAGCGGGAAACGATCGAGGGGGAGCTCGGTCGGTTCCGGCTTCGCAAAGGGGAGGAGCCACAACACATGTACAACCGGCTCAAGACCTTGGTGAACCAAGTGCGCAACCTCGGGAGCAAGAAGTGGGATGACCACGAAGTGGTAAATGTTATTTTAAGATCTCTCATTTTTCTTAATCCCACTCAAGTTCAATTGATTCGTGGTAATCCTAGATATACTAAAATGACCCCCGAGGAAGTTATCGGGCATTTTGTAAGTTTTGAGTGCATGATAGAAGGCTCGAGGAAAATCAACGAGCTTGGCGACCCATCCGAAGCCCAACCCGTTGCATTCAAGGCAACGGAGGAGAAGAAGGAGGAGTCTACACCAAGTAGACAACCAATAGACGCCTCCAAGCTCGACAATGAGGAAATGGCGCTCGTCATCAAGAGCTTCCGCCAAATCCTCAAGCAAAGGAGGGGGAAGGACTACAAGTCCCGCTCCAAGAAGGTTTGCTACAAGTGTGGTAAGCCCGGTCATTTTATTGCTAAATGTCCTATATCTAGTGACAGTGACCGAGGCGACGACAAGAAGGGGAGAAGAAAGGAGAAGAAAAGGTACTACAAGAAGAAGGGCGGCGATGCCCATGTTTGTCGGGAATGGGATTCCGACGAAAGCTCAAGCGACTCCTCCGACGACGAGGACGCCGCCAACATCGCCGTCACCAAGGGACTCCTCTTCCCCAACGTCGGCCACAAGTGCCTCATGGCAAAGGACGGCAAAAAGAAGAAGGTTAAATCCAATTCCTCCACTAAATATGAATCTTCTAGTGATGATAATGCTAGTGATGAGGAGGATAATTTGCGTTCCCTTTTTGCCAACCTTAACATAGCTCAAAAAGAAAAGTTAAATGAATTAGTTAGTGCTATTCATGAAAAGGATGACCTTTTGGACTCCCAAGAGGATTGTCTAATTAAAGAAAACAAGAAACATGTTAAGGTTAAAAAGGCTTATGCTCTAGAAGTAGAAAAATGTGAAAAATTGTCTAGTGAGCTAAGCACTTGCCGTGAGATGATTAACAACCTTAGAAATGAAAATGCTATTTTAAATGCTAAGGTTGATTCACATGTTTGTAATGTTTCAATTCCCAATCTTAGAGATGATAACATTGACTTGCTTGCTAAGATTGATGAATTGAATGCATCTCTTGCTAGCCTTAGATTAGAGAATGAAAATTTAATTGCTAAGGCTAAAGATTTTAATGTTTACAATGCTACTATTTCCGACCTTAGAACTAAGAATGAAATGTTGCATGCTAAGGTTGTAGAACTTAAATCTTGCAAACCCTCTACATCTAATCTTGAGCATGTTTCTATTTGCACTAGATGTAGAGATATTGATGTTAATGCTATTCTTGATCATATGGCTTTAATTAAACAACAAAATGATCATATAGCAAAATTAGATGCTAAAATTGCCGAGCACAATCTAGAAAATGAGAAATTTAAATTTGCTCGTAGCATGCTTTATAATGGGAGACGCCCTGGCATTAAGGATGGCATTGGCTTCCAAAGGGGAGACAATGTCAAACTTAATGCTCCTCCAAAGAACTTATCTAACTTTGTTAAGGGCAAGGCTCCCATGCCTCAGGATAACGAGGGTTACATTTTGTACCCTGCCGGCTATCCTGAGAGCAAAATTAGAAAGATTCATTCTAGGAAGTCTCACTCTGGCCCTAATCATGCTTATATGTATAAGGGTGAGACATCTAGCTCTAGGCAACCAACCCATGCTAAGTTGCCTAAGAAGAAAATTCCTAATGCATCAAATGATCATGCCATTTCATTTAAAACTTTTGATGCATCTTATGTGCTTACTAGCAAATCCGGCAAGGTAGTTGCCAAATTTGTTGGGGGCAAACACAAGGATTCCAAGACTTGTGTTTGGGTACCCAAAGTTCTTGTTTCTAATGCCAAAGGACCCAAAACCGTTTGGGTACCTAAAGTCAAGAACTAAATTTGTTTTGTAGGTTTATGCATCCGGGGGCTCAAGTTGGATACTCGACAGCGGGTGCACAAACCACATGACCGGGGAGAAAAGGATGTTCTCCTCATATGAGAAAAACCAAGATCCCCAACGAGCTATCACATTCGGGGATGGAAATCAAGGTTTGGTCAAAGGACTTGGTAAAATTGCTATATCTCCTGACCATTCTATTTCCAATGTTTTTCTTGTAGATTCTTTAGATTACAATTTGCTTTCCATTTCTCAATTATGTCAAATGGGCTACAACTGTCTATTCACTGATGTTGGTGTCACTGTCTTTAGAAGAAGTGATGATTCAATAGCATTTAAGGGAGTGTTAGAGGGTCAGCTATACTTGGTAGATTTTGATAGAGCTGAACTCGACACTTGCTTAATTGCTAAGACTAACATGGGTTGGCTCTGGCATCGTCGACTAGCCCATGTTGGGATGAAGAATCTTCATAAGCTTCTAAAGGGAGAGCACATTTTAGGATTAACAAATGTTCATTTTGAGAAAGACAGGATTTGTAGCGCATGCCAGGCAGGGAAGCAAGTTGGAGTCCATCACCCACACAAGAACATCATGACAACCGACAGGCCGCTTGAGCTACTCCACATGGATCTATTCGGCCCGATTGCTTACATAAGCATCGGCGGGAGTAAGTATTGTCTTGTTATTGTGGATGATTATTCTCGCTTCACTTGGGTATTCTTTTTACAGGAAAAATCTCAAACCCAAGAGACCTTAAAGGGATTCTTGAGACGAGCTCAAAATGAGTTCGGCTTAAGGATCAAGAAAATAAGAAGCGACAACGGGACGGAGTTCAAGAACTCTCAAATTGAAGGCTTCCTTGAGGAGGAGGGCATCAAGCATGAGTTCTCCTCTCCCTACACGCCACAACAAAATGGTGTAGTGGAGAGGAAGAATCGAACTCTATTGGACATGGCAAGAACCATGCTTGATGAGTACAAGACACCGGACCGGTTTTGGGCCGAAGCGGTCAACACCGCCTGCTACGCCATCAACCGGTTATATCTTCACCGAATTCTCAAGAAGACATCATATGAACTCCTAACCGGTAAAAAGCCCAACATTTCATATTTTAGAGTTTTTGGTAGCAAATGCTTCATTCTTATTAAAAGAGGTAGAAAATCTAAATTTGCTCCTAAAACTGTAGAAGGCTTTTTACTTGGTTATGACTCAAACACAAGGGCATATAGGGTCTTTAACAAGTCCACTGGACTAGTTGAAGTCTCTTGTGACGTTGTGTTTGATGAAACTAACGGCTCTCAAGTAGAGCAAGTTGATCTTGATGAGATAGGTGAAGAACAGGCTCCATGCATCGCGCTAAGGAACATGTCCATCGGGGATGTGTGTCCTAAGGAATCCGGAGAGCCTCCAAGTACACAAGATCAACCGTCCTCCTCCATGCAAGCATCTCCACCAACTCAAAATGAGGATGAGGCTCAAGTTGATGAAGGGCAAAATCAAGAAGATGAGCCACCTCAAGATAATGACAATGATCAAGGGGGAGATGCAAATGATCAAGAAGAGGAGGATGAGGAAGAACCAAGACCACCACACCCAAGAGTCCACCAAGCAATCCAACGAGATCACCCCGTCGACACCATCCTTGGCGATATTCATAAGGGGGTAACCACTAGATCTCGTGTTGCACATTTTTGTGAACATTACTCTTTTGTCTCCTCTATTGAGCCACACAGGGTAGAGGAAGCACTTCAAGATTCGGATTGGGTGGTGGCAATGCAAGAAGAGCTCAACAATTTCACGAGGAACGAGGTATGGCATTTAGTTCCACGTCCTAACCAAAATGTTGTAGGAACCAAATGGGTCTTCCGCAACAAGCAAGATGAGCATGGTGTGGTGACAAGGAACAAAGCTCGACTCGTGGCCAAAGGGTATTCACAAGTCGAAGGTTTGGATTTCGGTGAAACCTATGCACCCGTAGCTAGGCTTGAGTCAATTCGCATATTATTGGCCTATGCTACTTACCATGGCTTTAAGCTTTATCAAATGGACGTGAAAAGTGCCTTCCTCAATGGACCAATCAAGGAAGAGGTCTATGTTGAGCAACCCCCCGGCTTTGAAGACAGTGAGTATCCTAACCATGTTTATAGGCTCTCTAAGGCGCTTTATGGGCTCAAGCAAGCCCCAAGAGCATGGTATGAATGCCTTAGAGATTTCCTTATTGCTAATGGCTTCAAAGTCGGAAAAGCCGATCCTACACTCTTTACTAAAACTCTTGAAAATGACTTGTTTGTATGCCAAATTTATGTTGATGATATTATATTTGGGTCTACTAACGAGTCTACATGTGAGGAGTTTAGTAGGATCATGACACAGAAATTCGAGATGTCGATGATGGGGGAGTTGAAGTATTTTCTAGGCTTCCAAGTCAAGCAACTCCAAGAGGGCACCTTCATTAGCCAAACAAAGTATACTCAAGATATTCTAAGCAAGTTTGGAATGAAAGATGCCAAGCCCATCAAGACACCCATGGGAACCAATGGGCATCTCGACCTCGACACGGGAGGTAAGTCCGTGGATCAAAAGGTATACCGGTCGATGATTGGTTCATTGCTTTATTTATGTGCATCTCGACCGGACATTATGCTTTCCGTTTGCATGTGTGCAAGATTCCAATCCGACCCTAAGGAATCCCACCTTACGGCCGTAAAACGAATCTTGAGATATTTGGCTTATACCCCTAAGTTTGGGCTTTGGTACCCTCGGGGATCCACATTTGATTTACTTGGTTATTCGGATGCCGATTGGGCCGGGTGCAAAATCAATAGGAAGAGCACATCGGGGACTTGCCAGTTCTTGGGAAGATCCTTGGTGTCTTGGGCTTCAAAGAAGCAAAATTCGGTCGCTCTTTCCACCGCCGAAGCCGAG
This sequence comes from Zea mays, assembly GCF_902167145.1. Taxonomy (NCBI): domain Eukaryota; kingdom Viridiplantae; phylum Streptophyta; class Magnoliopsida; order Poales; family Poaceae; genus Zea; species Zea mays. Next base: position 76,624,014 of record NC_050100.1, on the reverse strand, counting down.
TACATTGCCGCAGGACATTGTTGCGCGCAATTGCTTTGGATGAGGCAAACCCTGCGGGACTACGGTTACAAATTAACCAAAGTCCCTTTGCTATGTGATAATGAGAGTGCAATCAAAATGGCCGACAATCCCGTCGAGCATAGCCGCACTAAGCACATAGCCATTCGGTATCATTTTCTTAGGGATCACCAACAAAAGGGGATATCGAGATTTCTTACATTAATACTAAAGATCAATTAGCCGATATGTTTACCAAGCCACTTGATGAACAATCTTTTACCAGACTTAGGCATGAGCTCAATATTCTTGATTCTAGAAATTTCTTTTGCTAGCTTGCACACATAGCTCATTTGAATACCTTTGATCATATCTCTTTTATTTGCTATGACTAATGTGTTTTCAAGACTATTTCAAACCAAGTCATAGGTATATTGAAAGGGAATTGGAGTCTTCGGCGAAGAAAAAGGCTTCCACTCCGTAACTCATACTTCGCCATCACTCCGAGCAACTCTCTCTTCTTTGGGGGAGAAATGAGCATCAAAGAAAAGGACTTCATCCTTGGAGGAGAGAGTAAAAGCTCAAAAGCAAAAGGACCGGATTTCGTCTTTGGTATAATCTTAACTCATTTACTTATGACCAAAGGGGAAGAAATTACTTCAAGGGCTCTAATGATTCCGTTTTTGGCGATTCATGCCAAAAAGGGGGAGAAATGAGCCCAAAGCAATAGGACCGCACCACCACCACCAAATTCAAAAACTTAGTGCTTTCCAAAAGTCTTTATCATTTGGTATCCTATTGTGTTCAAAAGGGGGAGAAAGTAGTATTTCAAAAATGGTATATCAAAACCCTCTTGAACACTAAGAGGTGGATCTCTTTTAGGGGGAGTTTTGTTTAGTCAAAGGAAAAGCATTTGAAATAGGGGGAGACAATTTCAAATCTTGAAAATGCTTTGCAAACTCTTATTCATTTACCTTTGACTATTTGCAAAAGATCTTTGAAATGGATTTACAAAAAGAATTTGCAAAAACAAAACATGTGGTGCAAACGTGGTCCAAAATGTTAAATAAGAAAGAAACATTCCATGCATATCTTGTAAGTAGTTTTATTGGCTCAATTCCAAGCAACCTTTACACTTACATTATGCAAACTAGTTCAATTATGCACTTCTATATTTGCTTTGGTTTGTGTTGGCATCAATCACCAAAAAGGGGGAGATTGAAAGGGAATTAGGCTTACACCTAGTTCCTATATAATTTTGGTGGTTGAATTGCCCAACACAAATCTTTGGACTAACTTGTTTGCCCAAGTGTATAGTATATACAGGTGTAAAAGGTTCACACTTAGCCAATAAAAGACCAAGTTTTGGATTCAACAAAGGAGCAAAGGGGCAACCAAAGGCACCCCTGGTCTGGCGCACCGGACTGTCCGGTATGCCACCGGACAGTGAACAGTACCTGTCCGGTGCACCAGGGGACTCAGACTCCAACTCGCCACCTTCGGGAAATTCCAAGGCGACTCGGCTATAATTCACCGGACTGTCCGGTGTACACCGGACAGTGTCCGGTGCGCCAAGGGAAGTCGGCCTCAGGAACTCGCCAGCCTCGGGTTCGCGCGGCAGCCGCTCCGCTAAAATTCACCGGACTGTCCGGTGTGCACCGGACTGTCCGGTGTGCCAGCGGAGCAACGTCTCTCTGCGGCGCCAACGGCTCCCTGCGGTGCATTTATTGCGCGCGCAGCGCGCGCAGACGTCAGGCACGCCCATGCCGGTGCACCGGACATCAAACAGTACATGTCCGGTGTACACCGGACACTCAGGAGGGCCCACAAGTCAGAAGCTCCAACGGCTAGAATCCAACGGCAGTGATGACATGGCAGGGGCACCGGACTGTCCGGTGTGCACCGGACTGTCCGGTGCGCCATCGAGCAGACGCCTCCAGCCAACGGTCAAGTTTGGTGGTTGGGGCTATAAATACTCCAACCACCCCACCATTCATTGCATCCAAGTTTTCCACTTCTCAACTACTACAAGAGCTCTAGGCATTCAATTCTAGACACATTCAAAGAGATCAAATCCTCTCCAATTCCACACAAAACCCTAGCGACTAGAGAGAGTGATTTGCCGTGTTCATTTGAGCTCTTGCGCTTGGATTGCTTCTTTTCTTTCTCACTTGTTCTTGAGACTATAACTCCATTGTAATCAAGGCAAGAGGCACCAATTGTGTGGTGGCCCTTGCGGGGAAGTTTTGTTCCCGGCTTTGATTAGAGAAGAGAAGCTCACTCGGTCCGAGGGACCGTTTGAGAGAGGGAAGGGTTGAAAGAAACCCGGCCTTTGTGGCCTCCTCAACGGGGAGTAGGTTTGCAAGAACCGAACCTCGGTAAAACAAATCTCCGTGTCTCTCTTGCTTATTCGCTTGGGATTTGTTTTGCGCCCTCTCTCTCGGACTCATTTATATTTCTAACGCTAACCCGGCTTGTAGTTGTGTTTATATTTGTAAATTTCAGTTTCGCCCTATTCACCCCCCCTCTAGGCGACTATCACTATATCTCCTGACCATTCCATTTCCAATGTTTTTCTTGTTGATTCTTTAGATTACAATTTGCTTTCTGTTTCCCAATTATGTCAAATGGGCTACAACTGTCTATTCACTGATATAGGTGTCACCGTCTTTAGAAGAAGTGATGATTCAATAGCATTTAAGGGAGTGTTAGAGGGTCAGCTATACTTGGTAGATTTTGATAGAGCTGAACTCGACACTTGCTTAATTGCTAAGACTAACATGGGTTGGCTCTGGCACCGCCGACTAGCTCATGTTGGGATGAAGAATCTTCACAAGCTTCTAAAGGGAGAACACATTTTAGGATTAACAAATGTTCATTTTGAGAAAGACAGGATTTGTAGCGCATGCCAAGCAGGAAAGCAAGTTGGCACTCATCATCCGCATAAGAACATAATGACGACCGACAGGCCACTGGAGCTCCTGCACATGGATCTATTCGGCCCGATCGCTTACCTAAGCATCAGCGGGAGTAAGTACTGTCTAGTTATTGTGGATGATTATTCTCGCTTCACTTGGGTATTCTTTTTACAGGAAAAATCTCAAACCCAAGAGACCTTAAAGGGATTCTTGAGACGGGCTCAAAATGAGTTCGGCCTAAGGATCAAGAAAATAAGAAGCGACAACGGGACGGAGTTCAAGAACTCTCAAATTGAAGGCTTCCTTGAGGAGGAGGGCATCAAGCATGAGTTCTCTTCTCCCTACACGCCACAACAAAATGGTGTAGTGGAGAGGAAGAATCGAACTCTATTGGACATGGCAAGGACCATGCTTGATGAGTACAAGACTTCGGATCGGTTTTGGGCTGAGGCGGTCAACACTGCCTGCTACGCCATCAACCGGTTATATCTACACCGAATCCTCAAGAAGACATCATATGAACTCCTAACCGGTGAAAAGCCCAACATTTCATATTTTAGAGTCTTTGGTAGCAAATGCTTTATTCTTGTTAAAAGAGGTAGAAAATCTAAATTTGCTCCTAAGACTGTAGAAGGCTTTTTACTAGGATATGATTCAAACACAAGGGCATATAGAGTCTTTAACAAGTCCTCGGGACTAGTTGAAGTTTCTTGTGACGTTGTGTTTGATGAGACTAACGGCTCTCAAGTAGAGCAAGTTGATCTTGATGAGATAGGTGAAGAAGAGGCTCCATGCATCGCGCTAAGGAACATGTCCATTGGGGATGTGTGTCCTAAGGAATCCAAAGAGCCTCCAAATGCACAAGATCAACCATCCTCCTCCATGCAAGCATCTCCACCGACTCAAAATGAGGATGAAGCTCAAGATGATGAAGTAGAAGATCAAGCAAATGAGCCACCTCAAGATGATGGCATTGGTCAAGGGGGAGATGCAAATGAGGAAGACAAGGAGGATGAGGAACAAAGACCGCCACACCCAAGAGTCCACCAAGCAATACAACGAGATCACCCCGTCGACACCATCCTCGGCGACATCCATAAGGGGGTAACTACTCGATCTCGTGTTGCCCATTTTTGTGAACATTACTCGTTTGTTTCCTCTATTGAGCCTCACAGGGTAGAGGAAGCTCTCCAAGATTCGGATTGGGTGGTGGCGATGCAAGAGGAGCTCAACAACTTCACTAGGAATGAGGTATGACATTTAGTTCCACGTCCTAATCAAAATGTTGTAGGAACCAAATGGGTCTTCCGCAACAAGCAAGACGAGCATGGTGTGGTGACAAGGAACAAATCTCGACTTGTGGCCAAGGGATACTCCCAAGTCGAAGGTTTGGATTTCGGTGAAACCTATGCACCCGTAGCTAGGCTTGAGTCAATTCGCATATTATTAGCCTATGCTACTTACCATGGCTTTAAGCTTTATAAAATGGACGTGAAAAGTGCATTCCTCAATGGACCAATCAAGGAAGAGGTCTATGTTGAGCAACCTCCCGGCTTTGAAGACAGTGAGTACCCTAACCGTGTCTATAAGCTCTCTAAGGCGCTTTATGGGCTTAAGCAAGCTCCAAGAGCATGGTATGAATGCCTTAGAGATTTTCTTATTGCTAATGGCTTCAAAGTCGGAAAGGCCGATCCTACACTCTTTACCAAAACACTTAAAAATGATTTGTTTGTATGCCAAATTTATGTTGATGATATTATATTTGGGTCTACTAACGAATCTAAATGTGAAGAATTTAGTAGGATCATGACACAGAAATTCGAGATGTCAATGATGGGGGAGTTGAAGTATTTTCTAGGATTCCAAGTCAAACAACTCCAAGAGGGCACCTTCATCAGCCAAACGAAGTACACTCAAGACATTCTAACCAAGTTTGGGATGAAGGATGCCAAGCCCATCAAGACACCCATGGGAACCAATGGGCATCTCGACCTCGACACGGGAGGTAAGTCCGTGGATCAAAAGGTATACCGGTCGATGATAGGTTCTTTACTCTATTTATGTGCATCTCGACCGGATATTATGCTTTCCGTATGCATGTGTGCAAGATTCCAAGCCGACCCTAAGGAAGCTCACCTTACGGCCGTGAAACGAATCTTGAGATATTTGGCTTATACTCCTAAGTTTGGGCTTTGGTATCCTAGGGGATCCACATTTGATTTAATTGGTTATTCGGATGCCGATTGGGCGGGGTGCAAAATCAATAGGAAGAGCACATCGGGGACTTGCCAGTTCTTGGGAAGATCCTTGGTGTCTTGGGCTTCAAAGAAGCAAAATTCGGTCGCTCTTTCCACCGCCGAAGCCGAGTATATTGCCGCAGGCCATTGTTGCGCGCAATTGCTTTGGATGAGGCAAACCCTTCAGGACTACGGTTACAAATTAACCAAAGTCCCTTTGCTATGTGATAATGAGAGTGCAATCAAAATGGCCGACAATCCCGTCGAGCATAGCCGCACTAAACACATAGCTATTCGGTATCACTTTTTGAGGGATCACCAACAAAAGGGAGATATCGAGATTTCTTACATTAATACTAAAGATCAATTAGCCGATATCTTTACCAAGCCGCTTGATGAACAATCTTTTAACAAACTTAGGCATGAGCTAAATATTCTTGATTCTAGGAATTTCTTTTGTTAGCTTGCACTCATAGCTCATTTGTATACCTTTAATCATATCTCTTTCATATGCTATGACTAATGTGTTTTCAAGTCTATTTCAAACCAAGTCATAGGTGTATTGAAAGGGAATTGGAGTCTTCGGCGAAGACAAAGGCTTCCACTACGTAACTCATCCTTCGCCGTCGCTCCAAGCAACTCTCCATTCTTGGGGGAGAAAAGCATAAGCATCAAAGAAAAGGACTTTGTCTTTGGGGGAGAAAGTAAGAGCCCAAAGCAAAAAGGAACGGACTTCGTCTTTGGTATAATCTTAACTCATTTCTTTATGACCAAAGAGGAAGAAAGCACTTCAAGGGCTCTAATGATTCCGTTTTTGGCGATTCATGCCAAAGGGGGAGAAAGTAAGAGCCCAAAGTCAAAAGGACCGCACCACCACCGATTTCAAAAACTTAAGTGTTGAATATTTTCAATTGGTATCCTATTGTGTTCAAAAGGGGGAGAAAGTAGTATTTCAAAATAATATATCAAAACCCTCTTGAACACTAAGAGGAGAATCTCATTTAGGGGGAGTTTTGTTTAGTCAAAGGAAAAGCATTTGAAACAGGGGGAGAATATTTCAATCTTGAAAATGCTTCACAAAATCTTATTCATTTACCTTTGAACTATTTGCAAAAGATCTTTGAAATAGATTTACAAAAGAATTTGCAAAAACAAAACATGTGGTGCAAACGTGGTCCAAAATGTTATATAAGAAAGAAACAATCCATGCATATCTTGTAAGTATTTATATTGGCTCAATTCCAAGCAACCTTTACACTTACATTATGCAAACTAGTTCAATTATGCACTTCTATATTTGCTTTGGTTTGTGTTGGCATCAATCACCAAAAAGGGGGAGATTGAAAGGGAATTAGGCTTACACCTAGTCCCTAATTAATTTTGGTGGTTGAATTGCCCAACACAAACATTTGGACTAACTAAGTTTGCCCAAGTGTATAAGATTACACAGGTGTAAAAGGTTCACACTCAGCCAATAAAAAGACCAAGTTTTGGATTCAACAAAGGAGCAAAGTGGGAACCGAAGGCCCTCTGGTCTGGGAGCACCGGACTGTCCGGTGTACACCGGACAGTGTCCGGTGCACCAGAGGACTCCAACTCAAACTCGCCACCTTCGGGAATTTCCAGAGGCACTCGCGCTATAATTCACCGGACTGTCCGGTGTACACCGGACAGTGTCCGGTGCGCCAAGGAAGAGCAGCCTCAGGAACTCGCCAGCTTCGGGAAACTCCAACGGCTAGTCCGCTATAATTCACCGGACTGTCCGGTGTGCACCGGACTGTCCGGTGCAACTCCGGAGCAACGGCTACCTCCGCGCCAACGGCTACCTGCGGCGCATTAAATGCGCGCACAGCGCGCGCAGAAGTCAGGCGCGCCCATACTGGCACACCGGACAGCAAACAGTACCTGTCCGGTGTGCACCGGACACCCAGGCGGGCCCACAAGTCAGAAGCTCCAACGGTCAGAATCCAACGGCAGTGATGACGTGGCAGGGGGCACCGGACTGTCCGGTGTCCACCGGACTGTCCGGTGCGCCATCGAGCAGACAGCCTCCCAACGGCCACTTTTGGTGGTTGGGGCTATAAATACCCCAACCACCCCACCATTCATTGCATCCAAGTTTTCCACTTCCCAACTACTACAAGAGCTCTAGCATTCAATTCTAGACACACCAAAGAGATCAAATCCTCTCCAAATTCCACACAACTCCATAGTGACTAGAGAGAGTGATTTGCTTGTGTTCTTTCGAGCTCTTGCGCTTGGATTGCTTTCTTCTTTCTTGATCCTTTCTTTGCAATCAAACTCACTTGTAATTGAGGCAAGAGACACCAAACTTGTGGTGGTCCTTGTGGGAACTTTGTGTTCCAAGTGATTGAGAAGAGAAAGCTCACTCGATCCGTGGATCGTTTGAGTGAGGGAAGGGTTGAAAGAGACCCGGCCTTTGTGACCTCCTCAACGGGGAGTAGGTTTGCAAGAACCGAACCTCGGTAAAACAAATCCGCGTGTCACACTCTTCATTTGCTTGCGATTTGTTTTCCACCCTCTCACGGACTCGTTTCTTTATTACTAACGCTAACCCGGCTTGTAGTTGTGTTTATATTTGTAAATTTCAGTTTCGCCCTATTCACCCCCCCCTCTAGGCGACTTTCACTTATGAACTATTTATGGACTCTGGACTTATTTGAATGGACTATGGACTATTTATGTATATGTGAATGTATTTTGTGAATTATGTATTTTGCTTGTGAATCTGTATATGTGAATTGTGATATTGTGTATTTTGCTGTGAATTATTAATAGGTGCAGAAAAATCTGTTTTGGTGGGGGAACCATCAATTTTCGTCGGCCTCGGTGGTGGCCGACGAAAATATGTTCCCAGGATATTTTTGTCAGCCAGCACCGAGGCCGACAAAAATAGCCTGGGCACGTATTTTCGTCGGCCACCATCGGGCCCACGAAAATAGTGAGTCGACCAACTATTTTCGTCGGCTTTGGGAAAGCCGACGAAAATAGTTATTTTTCGTCGGTACCGACGAAAATACGTGCCTATTTTCGTCGAACTTATTTTCGGCGGCTATTTTCGTCGGCCGACGAAAATATCCTATTTTCGTCGGTTTAGGCTTATTTTCGTGGGTTTTTGGCTCACGAAAATTTAGGCGTTTCCTGTAGTGGTAGCGCAAACCATGACCCAGCCCCCGAGGGTGTCCGAGCGGGGTCTCCCTCTTGTACTTCCATGGACGTTCATGCGGGATCGCCTCCGCACTCCGGCTGCATGGTGGTAGCCCAAGCTTTGGACCAGGGAGTCGCTTTAGAGGGCAGCGTCCCCGCTGACCAAGTTTTGGGCTCTGTTGATGGCACTGAGTTGGTTCCTGCTGGTTCGTTGCAAGCTGCTTCGGGTGGCGACCTTACACCCGGTCATCAATCGATCTCTCATGATTTGGGAGTCCCTTCGTTCTTTTCCAACCTCCAGGTACTGTGATATATTTTAGCTTGATTTTTACACCGCATGAACTGCTATCATTACACTCATCTGTTCTCCTTATCAGGCTTTGGTGGACGGGATGGCTAGCTAGCTGAGGTTGCAGGGTGCTTCTGTTCCAGAAGGAGCTTTGTCTCTTGCACGTTGGAATCCAGTGTTGCTTCAACATCGTGTCTCTGACTTGGAGGCGACCAATGCTGGTTAGTGCTTTTTTGCTTCTCTTTGTCTTCATTATTGAACTGCCTTACATTCTGACCCCTTTTATTTGATTGTTTCCTGCTAGATATGACTCGGCAAATTTCCACTCTTGAAGAAAAACATTCTCGAGATTAGACTGAACTGGTCCAACGGTGCTCTGATTTTGAAGAAAAGTATTCTCAAAGCCAGACTGAACTAGCTCAGGTCTCTGCTGCCCTAGATGACGCCAATGCACTGAGCACTTCCCTTCGCACTCAGCTTGATTCTGAAAAGGTGACTTGTGGAACTGTGCCTTGCATTACTGTGTTCCTATTGCTTGCTTGATGTTTGAAGGAGTTGGTTTTTGTTTGCAGGAAGAAAAATGTATCCTTGCTGCTTCTCGCGACAATCTTGACAGACTGTATCGCGACTCTAGCAACTCGTTGACCATCCTGGAGAGGAGTCATCGCTTCACCATGGAGGAGTTAGACAACCATCGCTGTAAGCTGCAGGAATCCACGGATGAGGTGATCCGGCTCAAGCAATTGATATCGGCGAAGGATGCTACTATCAAAGAACTCTGTGCTTCCAAGAAATCCATCGCCCAGGAGCTAGAAACCGTTCAGCTGGCTGCCAAGGTTGCTGAAGAAACTTCCATTACTCTGAGAGCCCAGCGCGACAGAGCCATGGATAAGTCCATTCGGGCGGGGCGAATCTTGATGAGGAGACCTGGCGTGGTTGTTCCTGAAGATATAAGGGCTGACGTGAATGCTGCTCCTGATTCCTCAAGTCGCCCTTCCTCGTCGATTGCTCCTGAGAAAGATATCGCGAAATAGAGAAATATTTTGCGTGCTTTGAGTGCGCGGTTAGCATGGTCAGACATTTGTTAGAGGACACCAGTTTAGCACTTGAACAATATTGTTATTCTCCTATTGTTTCAGAATTCAATCAGTACGTAAATTTGCAGTAGTAAAATGATGTGTGATGGTTTTGAAACTTGTTTGCGGGATATAGAAGTCATCCTTATATGAGTAATCGTAAGCGCGTCAGATCGCCTTAAGTTGCCGCTGACTTAAGTCGGTTGCTTCTGTTAATAGGGCATAGTGGTCACCCCGAGTTACGTAAGCGCGAGCATGTTGCACCGGCTTAAGTCGCTGCTGACTTTAGTCGATTGCTCTGTTAGCAGGGCATAGTGGTCACCCCGAGTTAAGTAAGCGCGAGCATGTTGCACCGGCTTAAGTCGTTGCCGACTTAAACCGATTGCTCCGTTAGCAGGGCATAGTGGTCACCCTGAGTTAAGTAAGCGCGAGCATATTGCACCGGCTTAAGTCGTTGCCGACTTAAACCGATTGCTCCGTTAGCAGGGCATAGTGGTCACCCTGAGTTAAGTAAGCGCGAGCATGTTACACCGGCTTAAGTCGTTGCCGACTTAAGCCGATTGCTCCGTTAGCAGGACATAGTGGTCACCCTGAGTTAAGTAAGCGCGAGCATGTTGTACCGGCTTAAGTCGTTGCCGACTTAAGCCGATTGCTCCGTTAGCAGGGCATAGTGGTCACCCTGAGTTAAGTAAGCGCGAGCATGTTGCACCGGCTTAAGTCGTTGCCGGCTTAAGCCGATTGCTCCGTTAGCAGGGCATAGTGGTCACCCCGAGTTAGGTAAGAATGCAAGTCGATCATGAACAAACTGAGTATTCTTGAAGCCTTTTTTATTGATGACATATTTCCCACTTTATGGAGTACATTATTGTCCCGATAGCTTTTGAAATACAGCTAGGGATAAAACTTCCTGAGGTGTTCTATGTTCCAGGAGTTCCCGATTTCTGTGCTGTCCATCTGAGTGAGACGATATGATCCTGGCCGAGTGACTTCTGCTACTATGAAAGGTCCTTCCCATAAGGCGATAACTTGTGTCGTCCCTCCCCCGTTAGAATTCGGCAGAGGACGAGATCTCCTACTGAGAAGGATCGCTGTCGTACGGCCTTGTCGTGATAGCGCCTTAGAGTCTGCTGGTATCGTGCTGATTGGATTACTGCGTTCAGCCATTCTTCCTCGAGTATATCAATGCCCTCCATCCTAGTGGCTTCGGCTTCTGCTATGCTTTCGAAGATCAGCCTTGGCGCCCCGAACTTGAGATCGGCGGGTAACACTGCCTCTGACCCATAGACCATGAAGAAAGGAGTGTTTCCACGCAGAGCTTGGCTAGGCTGGGTTCTTAGGATCCAAACGACGTAGGGCAATTCCCTTATCCACTTTCCTGCAAACTTTTCATTCTTATCGAAGACCTTTTTCCTGAGTGCCTCCAGTATCATCCCGTTGGCTCGCTCAACCTGCCCGTTGGCTCTTGGGTGTGCTACAGAAGCATACTTGATCTGAATGCTTTTTTGCTCGCAGAAATCGAAGAACTCTGAACTTGTGAAGTTGGATCCTAGGTCAGTTATGATGTTGTTTGGTATCCCGAATCTGAATATTATGTCTTGTATGAATTCCACGACCTTAGCTGAGGTTAAAGAAGCAATGGGTTTGAACTCTATCAATTTGGTGAATTTGTCGATTGCTACCAGTACATGAGTGTATCCTCCTTGAGCTTTCTTGAAAGGTCCAATCATATCCAGTCCCCAGCATGCGAAGGGACAAGTCAACGGTATGGTCTGCAATTGCTGTGCTAGTAGATGTTGTTGCTTCGACAAGTACTGGCAAGCTTCGCACCTCTGAACTAACTCGGCGGCATCACTTTTCGCTGTTGGCCAATAGAATCCCGACCTGAAGACCTTCCCGACTAGTGTCTTGGACGCTGTGTGTATTCCACATTGCCCAGCATGGACTTCATCCAGAAGTCGCTTCCCAGTAGATGAGAGAATGCACTTCATGAAGACGCCTGATGCACCCCTTCTGTATAATGTCTCCCCAATGAGCGTGTAGTGAGCCGACTGTCTGGCGATACGCTCGGCTGCATTTTTGTCATCTGGTTCCTCTTCATTCTTTATATACCTGATGATTGGCCTTCTCCAGTCATCAGAGTCTGACTCTGGTTGATTCACGATATTACACTCTTCTGCTTGATCCATTGAGATGCTCGGCTGTAGTATTTCTTGCACAAAGACTCCAGGTGGGACCTGGGTTCGACTGGATCCTAGCTTGGACAATACATCGGCCGCCGTGTTTCGATCTCTTTCTACATGATGAAATTCCAAACCCTCAAATTTATCCTCTAGTTTTCGGACGACAGTGCAGTACTTTCCCATTGAATCGCTTGAACAATCCCATTCTTTGTTTATCTGGCTTATGACTACCAGAGAGTCTCCATACACCATCAGTCTCTTGATGCCCAATGATATGGCGATGTTCAGTCCATGGATCAAAGCTTCATACTCGGCTGCGTTGTTGGAGGCTGGAAACAGCAACTGGAGGGCATATTTGAGGTGCTCGCCTCCAGGTGCGGTGAAGAGAATTCCTGCTCCTGCTCCCTGCAGCTTCAGCGAGCCATCAAAATACATTTGCCATACTTCTGCAGTCTCTGGGTTATCTGGTACTTGCTGTTCAGTCCACTCTGATACGAAGTCAACCAATGCTTGAGTTTTGATGGCAGTGCGAGGTCGAAACTCGATGTCATGAGATCCCAGTTCATAGGCCCACTTGGCTATTCGGCCAATGGCTTCCTTGTTGTGAAGAATATCCCCTATTGGAAAACCAGTGACTACTATGACTTTGTGGTCGTCAAAGTAGTGACGTAGCTTGCGGGCAGTTAGAAGTACTGTATATAATAGCTTCTGAACTTGAGGATACTTTTTCTTCGAGAGACCCAGAACTTCACTGATGAAGTAAACGGGATGTTGCACTGGGTAAGCATGTCCTTCTTCTGCTCGCTAGACTACCAACACGGTGCTTACCACGTGAGTCATGCAAGAGATATACAGCAGCAGATCTTCAGCTGGTTGAGTTGGCGTGGCTCGCAGTGGCGGCTTCAGTACTGGTGGTGTTGTCAAGAATTTTTTCAGTGCATCTAGAGCTTCCTGAGCTTCTGAGGTCCACTGAAACTTATCCACTTTCTTGAGTAGCTTGTAAAATGGTAAACCTTTTTCTCCCAGCATGGATATAAATCTGCTCAGAGCTGCCATACATCCAGTAAGTCGCTGAACCTTCTTTTGTGATCGTGGTGCTTCCATTTTCATGATAGCTTCAATCTTATCCGGATTAGCCTCAATTCCCCGGTGGCTGACAATAAATCCGAGTAACTTTCCTGCTGGTACCCCAAAAACACATTTTTCGGGATTAAGCTTCCATCGGTACCGCCGTAGACTGTTGAAAACCAGCTGTAAGTCTTCAATGAAGTTTTCCGAGTTCTCCGTTTTGATTACCACATCATCTACGTATGCTTCCACACGCTTGCCCCAGTGATCGGCTAAGCATGTTTGAATGGCTCTCTGATAAGTCGCTCCAGCGTTTTTGAGGCCAAACGACATGGAGGTGTAACAGAAAGCACCAAACGGGGTGATGAACACTGTCTTTTCCTCGTCTTCCTTCGCCAAGCTAATCTGATGGTATCCGGAATAGCAATCCAGGAAAGATAGCACAGAACATCCAGCGGTGCAGTCTACCACCTGATCTATCCTTGGGAGCCCGAAGGGATCCTTTGGACAATGTTTGTTGAGATCAGTATAGTCGACGCACATGCGCCAATCCACTTTATTCTTTTTGAGTACAAGAACAGGGTTGGCTAACCACTCGGGGTGTAACACTTCTCTAATAAATCCAGCCGCGACCAAGCGAGCTAGCTCGGCGCGAATGGCCTCTCTCTTGTCGGGCGTGAAACGACGTAGTTTTTGCCGGATCGGCCTTGCCTGGGGATAGACCTTCAGTTTGTGCTCGGCCAGTTCTCTTGGGACTCCCGGCATATCCGCAAGTTTCCATGCGAACACGTCTCAGTTATCTTGCAGAAACTGGACGAGCGCGTCTTCCTATTTGTCGTCCAGACTGGAGCTGATGATGGCAGTCTTGCGTTCGTCAGCGAATCCCAGGTTGATCCTTTTAGTTTCTTCAGTCGGCCGCATAGAGGTCGCGGCCTGAGCTTCATTCGCCGGTGCTGCAAGGTCCTCCTCAGGCTTAGAGTTCGCCTATGTTGAAGAAGTCGTCGATGGCTTGGTGGTGAGGGTCGCTTGGATGGCCACTCGGAAACACTCTGCGGCGCCTTGGAAGTCAGCGCGCACAGTTATGATTCCTTGTGGTCCTGGCATCTTCAATATCATGTACGTGTAATGCAGAATGGCCATGAATTTTGCCAATCCCGGCCTCCCGATGATGGCGTTGTACCCGCAGTCGAAGTTCGCCACTTCGAACCTCAGGAACTCGGTTCTGTAGTTATCCGGAGTTCCGAAGGTGACGGGCATGTAGATGTGGCCCAACGGGTATTCTCCTTCAGTCGGCACGATGCCGAAGAAAGGAGTGTCGGACTCGTGGAGCTCTTTGAGGTGAACTCCCAAGCCTTGGAGTGTCCGGGGGAAGGTGACGTTGATGCTGCTCCCCTCGTCCACTAACACCTTCTTCACCCTGCTCTCTCGGATCACCGGTTCGACGAGGAGCGGGTATTTGCCTGGGTGGTCGAAGTTGAGCCATTGATCCGCCTGAGTGAAAGTGATCGGGTGCTCCGACCACCGGTATGGGGCGGGAGGACCGGTGGTCGCCACCAATATCTGGCGATCGTTGAGCTTTTGTTGTCTTCTATTCTCCTGCGATCCATGTCCGCCGAAGATGACGTTGACCTCCCTGTCAACGCGCGAGAAAGATCCTCCTCCTCCCTCCTCCTGCTGCTGGGGTTGTCGTGGTTCTTCTGGCCCTCCCCTCGGCAGAGGAGGTAGAGGTTGGAAGGGTCGGCCGTGCCCGACGGAGTGCTTGAAGTCCTGGCAGTTCCGAAGAGTGTGGCGCATGTCCTTGTGGTACGGGCACTGGGCGTCGAGGATGTCGTCCAGCGTGCGCTCGCCTCCGCGAGGTCCTCCCCGGGCGCGAGAGGCTGGTGGTCCGGCGGCGTGTACTTCTTCGCGAGGTCTTTTCTCCCAGCGTTTGTCGGGTTGCTGGTTCGCGTCGCGTCGTGGTGCTGCCGGTGCGGGCTTCGCTCCCCCGATGAGGTCCTGGGCTCGCTCGTCGGCGGTGATGTAGAGGTCGGCTTCCCGAAACAGCTCCTCGGAGGTAGTCGGCGCCTTCTGCAATATGGCTCGGACGAAGGCCGAGTCATTGGATCCTCTGTAGAAGTCCTCGATCACGGCCGCCTCCGTGACCTCAGGGATACGATTTCTCATGGTCTGGAACCTTTTGAGGTATGACCGGAGAGTTTCGTCCACCCGACGCTTGATGGATTTGAGGTCCCACGGTTGCGCCGGTTTGTCGGAGAGGGACTGAAAATTGGCGGTGAAGCGTCGACTGAAATTGCCCTAGTCGTCGATGCAGTGTCGGGGTAGATGTCGCAGCCATTGCAGCGCGTCTTGCCCGAGGACAATGGTTAAGTACGCGGTCATCACTTCCTCGGACGCCCCGGCGGCCCGAGCAGCGGTGGTGTAGACGGCTAGCCAGCCCCCTGGATCCTGCTTAGGTTCATATTTATCGACATTGGATACCTTGAAGTTAGTGGGCCATTGGATGGCTCTAAGGCGTGGAGTAAGAGCAGACACTCCACACGTGTCCTCTTGTCGTCGGCGATGATGTCTGTCCCGGGGAGGGGAGTAGTTGTTGTGGTTCCTCGACCGTCCCCGGGTAGTACCGCCAGTTGAGGCCGTTGCTGACTCAGTTCTGGTGGCCTGGCTCCGAGCTGGGATGCCGTGATCCCTGTCGTACTCCTCCCGGCGGCGGATCTCGTTCTCATGCCGTCGTTCACGCGAAGCGTTGATGGAGCTTCGCGCGTCCCGACGGCTGTTGATAGCGTGTCGTAGATCGTTCGGTGGGTGAGCGAGCAGTAGAAGATGGTTGGCCGCCTGAGTGAACAGTCGTCGATAGCCCTCGGCGTCAGGAGTCCGAGGGAGTCCATCAGCTATCCGAGCTAGTACTCCTCCGACTTCACTCGGCGTGTTCATGGCTCGGGCGAAGTCGGGATTCAGGTTGCGCCCGAAGAGTGGATTCTCCCGGCGTTGCCTTGCATCTTGCTCGGCTTGTTCCTGAGCCCGGCGGCGATCACGTCGTCGGGAGTTCCTTCGTTCTCTGAAGACGCGTTCCTCTGGAGTTTCTCCTATCTCCGAGACCTCGTCCCACGAAACAGGTTGCTTCGGATCCCGTTCTCCGGCCTCGTGGTGTCGCTGAATGTTTCGGCGCCGGTTTCTCCGTCGGCGGGATTCCCGCTGAGGTGGTTCTTCCCCGGGCGCGGTCGGCTCGTCGTCGGAGACGGGGGGCGACTCCACTCTCCCGATGAAGAGGACGTCGGGGTAGAATGGTACGACGGTCGTGACGATCTTTTTTCCGTTCTCCTTTGAGGGCGGAGGAACGGAAAGAACAACTTGCTTTCTCCCGGCCTCTTTCTTCCTCACGACCTGTGTCCATTCTTTCGTCGGGGAAGTAGACAGTGGATTTCTCCGGGTCAGCGGGCCCTCGGCCCCTGACTTTCTGAAGGCGATCTTCTTTCG
The DNA here is from genome assembly GCF_902167145.1 of Zea mays. Classification (NCBI taxonomy): domain Eukaryota; kingdom Viridiplantae; phylum Streptophyta; class Magnoliopsida; order Poales; family Poaceae; genus Zea; species Zea mays. Next base: position 76,607,607 of record NC_050100.1, on the reverse strand, counting down.
GAGAGCTAGAGGTTGCGCTTCTCCGGTATTTTCGGAGTTTGTTGGAGGAGACTTCTTTTTCGGCGGATCTGCAATGCGGTGTAGAGTTCCCTCTTCATCTGCTATGGACGAGATTGTTCCAAAGCAGAATACGGATCCGGGACGGAGAGTGACTTGTTGTGGAAGGTTACGGCCATTGAGCTAGCTTGGATCGTCGACACACCCCCTACCTGGCGCGCCAGCTGTCGGTGTTTTGGGTCCGACCGCACACCCGGGGTTGCCCCTCTAGGTGTTTTAGGAGTAGGACGGTGTCGCCGACTGTAGCAAAATGGTTCGTGCCAGATGCACGAGGGACAATGGACAGTGTTTACAGGTTCGGGCCGCTTAGAGATGTGTAACACCCTAAGTCCTGGTGAGTATGCTTTGTGTAATGGGTTACAAGGTAGCTCTCTAAAGCGAGAACGTGGAGAGTTGAGGTGGATGGCTGAGTGATGGGATCGATCGTTCTGAAGGGGTGCCCCCTAGGCCTTATATATTCGACCGTGGGACAGTACATGTGGATATGATAACAATGTGCACCTAAAAGATAGTGAACTGTTTGAGTCTATCTTCCTATGGTTCTGCCGACCCATCTTCGCCTGGTTCCGTTGCATGGGGCTCCAGCGCGGGAAAGTCGGATCTTTGTTGTGGTCGCTTGCTCAACGCTGTGGGCCGTCCGGGCTTGCACCAATCCGGCCTTACGTCAACCTGCTTTACTGATTGTCCCTCCCCAGGCCCACGAAGGAATGGCCTTACGATTTATTGGGCCCTTGGGCCTCTCGTGAGGTCTTTTACCCTTCCAGTGGACCCGGGGGATATCTGTCCCCCACACACGACGAGCTTCTTACAGCTCGTGGTGGCCACCACATCCGCCCTAGCCTCGTATCCAGCATCGCATATGAAGAAATCCTGCATACAAAAAGGATGTATCCATACATTATTTCAAGAATTTGCAACGAATGCGATATATTTTACATTATACTAAGACTTACCCACAGCTCTTGCTTCACCCGCTCCACCTTGTTATTGAATTCCCGGCCATCCCAGTCTACTGCATCGAGGGCGACGGCGTAGTGGTCGAAGGTGAAGGCTGGGCCCGTCACTCCGGCGTACTCCACAAGTTCAGGGAAGTGTTCCCTGCACAGCAGGCCGAGGATGCCATTGGGGGGGCGATGATGACCCCCAGCATAATCCAAAACCGTACAAGACCTGTCCAAGTGATAAATAAAAAGTATTAGTTTATATTATGATTTTGAACACATAATATGAACAAGAATGAAGAACATAAAGTTACATACCTCTCCCCTTCCGACCGAATCAGCGGTCGCCTGTCCCGAAGTATGGGACACTGAGGGAGACTCGCGGGGCCTCGCAGGTAGATGCTCCTCGAACTTGAGCCGCCTGAACCTGAGGCGTCCTGCTGCTGGTCATCGTCGTCCTGCTGCTGGTCGTCATCGTTCTGAGGCGCCGCCTGCTGCTGCCCTGCCTGCTCTGCCTCGTCCTGCTGCGCTGCCTGCTCTGCCTCGTCCGTCGTCCTCCTCCTCCTCCCCCTCCTCCTACTCAGCCAACCGCCCACCATATTTGTCCAACAACCTGCAATTAAGAATAAACAAAGAAGCACATATAACAAGATGTATTTAAAAATAGGTGCGAAATAAAAAGTTATATAGCATTACATCGATTAAAAATAATCTTCATATGTGTCGTGGTTAGCCGGATCATAACTCTCATCATCACTATCAAGCATTTCAATCTCAACATCATCGGAAGACGCAACCTCGTCATTAATGGCATTGCCTTCAAGGATTACTAAGTCATTATCATTTTGCACCTCATCATCCTCCTCATCAACAACCATTTCAATATCTACGTCCATTCCGATAGCTTCAGTTAAGTCTATCTCAAATCGCCCTTCTAGCCCATCTTCTTGGAAGAACTCTCCATCATATGTGTCCGGATCTAAGTTGTAATCTTCATCGTTAGGAACAGGTAACCTCCCGTGCGGCGATACCTTATACACAACATCCCAACCCTTAAGATGTTCTTTCGTTTGACACGCATATGGGAGATAATACACTTGTGTGGCCTGTTGGGCCACGACATAGACATCGTCTCCTGCTAAGGTGGAATCTTATCGAATTTCGACTATCCCAAGATTAGAATGTGTCTGTCTCGTCACTTGAGGGTCAAACCAATGACATTTGAATATCACTAGAGTAAGAGGTTTGGAACCATAAAAATTGAGCTCATATATTTCTTCGATTCGTCCAAAATAATCGACATTGTCAAGGCCGGGCGTAAAGACTCCAGAACACGTTGTTTTCCGATTGGACCGACTTTTGTCGTAGTTTGTTGTGCGAAAACGGTATCCATTGACGTCATACCCAGAATATTTCTTGACCCTATAAGCAAAGCCGTTGGCCCTCATAGACGGATCTCTTTGGCCCTGCAAGTATTCGCAAGTTAAAAGACGCTAAATTGAGTTCAAATACGTATCTCTTTTACAAACTAAGCACGTACCTTACGTTTGAACCAGGAAATGAAATCGGGCAACCCATTTCTCGCACCCTTTCTAAGTAGAGTGTCATATTCTTGTGGAGTGGGGTCCCTTGATCGACGCCAGAATTCATGAAGAAATTGTTCCATGTATGGCGTCACCTCTTCAAGGTTGGTCAATACGTATAGCATGATATGCCGCCACTCTTCATGTGTCAGGGTCTTGGTGGTCGAGCCACTTGCGCTTCCGAGTTGGCCTCAAAATATGCTAAGGTTCGATTCATTGTCGCCATCATTGTAACGAGGGGGTGGATTATGCACGCTCGGCAGTTTGTCACCATAATAAGTTGTTGTGAAGTTTGAGACCTCCTCTAGAATGTATGCCTCTGCAATGGAAGCCTCGATTTTGCATTTATTTCTACATTTCTTTCGATAGTCTTTAGACATCTCTCGATTGGATAGCACCAACATCCCTGCACGCCCCCCCATTCGTGCCTCATAGGGGAGATGAAGAATCAAATGCTGCATTGGATTGAAGAAGCCAGGTGGAAATATCTTCTCAAGCTTACACAGTAACACGGGGGCCAATCTTTCCAAGTCTGTAACCACGGTCCGAGATAACTCTTTTGCACAAAGCTGACGGAAGAAATAGCTCAACTATGAAAGCGCTAGCCAGACATGCTCAGGGACATAGCCTCGAACCATCACAGGAAGAATCCGTTCAATCCATATGTGGAAGTCATGACTCTTCATCCCTAAGACTCGCATAGTAGATAAGTTCACCCCCCTACTCAGGTTAGCTGCATACCCATCAGGGAACATCAACATCTTGATCCACTGAAGTACTTCCTTCCTCTGGGCCCTGCTTAGGACGAAATCAGCCTTAGGCCTTCTCCACGTCTTTCCGCCACTTGGCGGCTTCATCTCTAGTTTTGGTCTATCACATCATGCTGCCAGATCCACTCTTGCCTTCACATTATCCTTTGACTTATCAGGAATGTCCATAATTGTTGCCCACAGTGCCTCGGCAACATTCTTTTCAGTGTGCATCACGTCAATGTTGTGTGGAAGGAGCAGGTCGTCATAATAGGGGAGCCGAGTCAAGCCAGACTTATTTGTCCACATATGCTGCTCACCATATCCCACAAAACCACCTTCTGTATTGGCCACGAGCCCATCTATCTGTTGACGAATTTCAACACCAGTCATCGTTGCAGGTGGGCGATCTGTCACTACGACACCTTTCGTAAAGTTCTTGATGTCTAGGCAGAATGGATGGTCAGCAGGAAGAAATTGTCGATGTTTATCGAAGGACGAATATTTGCCACCCTTTTTCAACCAAATGAACCTGAGAGCTTCCTTGCAAACTGGGCATGGGAACTTACCGTGAACACACCAGACACAGAATAGCCCATACGCCGGTAAGTCATGCATGGAGTACTGGTACCAAACATGCATTCTGAAGTTTGTCTTCGTAGCTCGGTCATACGTCCATACCCCTTCCTCCCAGGCATGTACCAATTCATCGATCAAAGGCTCCATGTACACGCCCATTTTGTTCCTCGGGTGTCCGAGAATTACCAACGACACGAATATATTCTGCCTTTGAAAGCACACACCAGGGGGGAGATTGATTGGGATAACAAACACGGGCCAACATGTGTACGGGGCAGCGCTCATTCCATAGGGATTGAACCCATCTGTGGCCAACGCAACACGTACATTACGAGCCTCTTTGGCTTTCTCACGGTGAATGTCATCAAAGTGTTTCCATGCTTCACCATCGGATGCGTGCACCATCTTGTCAGGATTGTATCGTTTTCCATTTTTGTGCCATGTCATCTGTTTCGCGGATTCCTCTGTCATGTAAAGACGTTGGATCCTCGGTATGAATGGAAGGTGCCGTAGGATTGTCAAGGGGATGTCGAGCTGCCTCTTCTGTCCATCACCAGAGTCTACCTCCATGAACCTAGACGAATTACACTTGGGACAGTACTTTGCCTCCGCGTATTCTTTCCTAAATAGCACGCAGCCCTTCGGACAAGCATGAATCTGCTCATACATCATCTTGACTGCACGAAGGAGTTTCTGTGCCTCGTACATGCTCTTTGGCAGAACGTGATCATTCGGAAGCAGACTCCCAATAACCGTCAACAAGACATCGAATGCGTCTCTACTCATGCTGTACTGCGACTTGAACGCCATTACACGCCCAATGGCATCCAGTTGAGAAACCTTTGTCTGGCCGTGAAGGGGCTTCTGTGCCGCGTCGAACATGTCGTAGAACGCCTTTGCAGTCAGCTCTGGCTCGTCATCCATACATCCTCCCGTGTACTGTGCCTCCTGATAGTCGTTCAATATATCCGCTACCCCCGCATCCGCGTCATAATCCTCGACACGTTGTCTCAACACCTCCTCTCTCGTACGATGCGCTTCACCATGAAATATCCACCGAGTATATCCCGGCGTAAATCCATTCTTCCAAATATGTTCTACCATGGCCTTCTTTGGTTTTCTTTTCCGGTTGACACATTTGCTGCACGGGCATGGGACTAGACTCGCTCCTTTAGTAGCTTCACCATATGCCCGTTCCACGAAATCATCGGTCTTTCTAATCCATTCAGTGGTGACATCGTTCCTTCCTCTACGGCCCGTGTACATCCACTCACGGTCCTCCATCCTCTAACAGAAGCCTAGCAACAGAAAATTTCGGCAGCACCTCCCCTGCACGGGGAGGTTTCAAAATCCTGCAAAGAAAACTATCAACACGATGACTGACATCCACACATAATTCAACGGCATGATGGCCGGCAATCAACAATACTACATATTAACCTAATCATACACGTATATAATTAACTCAATATTAAAACTAATCATTTCATATAAATCATACACGTAGAACATAAATCAAGCAATCACCTTGGAGGTTTGGTCGCGGGCGAGACGACGGGGCGCGGGCGAGACGACGGGTCGTGGGCTAGGCGCCGCGCGGGCGAGGGCACGGCGGGGGCACGGCGAGGAGCGCGGCGGGGAAACGGCGGGGGCGGTGGGCGGGGGCACGGCGGGGGAACGACGGGGGCAGTGGGCGGGGGCACGGCGAGGAGCGCGGTGGGGGCACGTCAAGGGGCACGGGCGAGGGCGAGGGGCACAACGAGGGGCACGACGAGCGCGGGCGAGGGCACGACAAGCGTGGGCACAACGGCGGGCTGCGGGCACGGCGAGCTGCGGGCACGGCGGCGCGGGCGCGGCGGGCGAGGGGCACGGCGGCGTCGGTGCGGGCACGGCGGACGAGGGGCACGGCGGGCGCGGGTGCGGCTGCGGGCACGGTGGCGACGACGGGCGCGGGCGCGAGGGCACGGCGGCGGCGGTGAGGGCGCGGCGACGGCGGTTGAGAGTGAGTGAGAGAGTGAGGAAGAAAGCGCTGCCGTTGGTATGTACGCGTGCTTTGCCGAGTGCCCGTGATCTGGCACTCGGCAAAGTTTTTTTTAATTTTAAAATACACTTTGCCGAGTGTCCCCTGGGCGACACTCGGCAAAGACACTTTCCCTATTCTTTGCCGAGTGCCACCCAACTGGCACTCGGCAAAGACTCTTTCTCTATTCTTTGTCGAGTGCCACCCAGCTGACACTCGGCAAAGTACATTTGTTTTTTTTGCCCCAAACTTTTTGTGGTATGTTCCTACACTATGTAGACCTACATGTATCATTTGTGGACAATTATAACAGAGTTTTCAATCGTTAGTAGATTTAGTTCGTTTATTTGAAATTCTTCGGAAAATTTAGATTTGAACTGCAGGTCACTCGAAACTTGGAAAATCGTGCATAAAAATGATATTCATGTTACTTAGCATAAGTTACGACCGATTCCATAAGCGTACCGGAAACTTCGATCAACATGCTCACTAAACATGGCCGTGAACTTGCCATCCACATGTTTAAAAATTGTATAAAACACAAACAAAGTCAGAAAATCATGAAACTTATCCACGTGTCATAATATCATATGTACAGTCTGTGATAAAAAATTTAGAATGTTTGGAGAAAGTTGTGAGACATTATGTGTAGAAACCTAAGAGGACTACACATGAAATCATAGAGTTTCAATGTGGATCTCTTAGGTTTCTACATATAGTGTCTCACAACTTTCTCCAAACATTCTAAAGTTTTTATCACAGCCTGTACATATGATATCATGACACGTGGACAAGTTTCATGATTTTCTGACTTTGTTTGTGTTTTATACAATTCTTAAACATGTGGATGGCAAGTTCACGGCCATGTTTAGTGAGCATATTGCAGGAAGTTTCCGGTACGCTTTTGGAATCAGTCGTAACTTATGCTAAGTAACATGAATATCATTTTTTCATGCACGGTTTTCCAAGTTTCGAGTGACCTGCAGTTCAAATTTGAATTTTCCGAAGAAATTCAAATAAACAAACTAAATCTACTAACGATTGAAAACTCTGTTATAATTGTCCACAAATGATACATGTAGGTCTACATAGTGTAGGAACATACCACAAAAAGTTTGGGAGACAAAATAAAAAAAATACTTTGCCGAGTGCCAAATAGTGGGCACTCAGCAAAGAAGACTCTTTGCCGAGCGCCAACCATTGGCTCTCGGCAAAGACTGACGGCCGTCAGCTTTGGGACGGCCGCTGACGGCCCTTTGCCGAGCGCCCCTTTGCCGAGTGTTTGACACTCGGCAAACTTGTCTTTGCCGAGTGGGGTCCTGTGCCGAGTGTCCAGCACTCGGTAAAGAGGCTCTTTGCCGAGAGCCTAACTTGACCGAGTGCGGCTCTCGGCAAAGCCTTCTTTGCCGAGTGCCCGACAAAAGGCATTCGGCAAAGAGGCCGACACTCGGCAAAACCTCGAATTCCGGTAGTGTATATGAGTATACTTGTCAATTTTGAGATATCTCTGTAACCACACAATACAATGATTTAAGTTTCCATGCACATAAGTTGTGTCATGGCACTTGGCCACCACTCCCCATATCACTTTAACAACTAGACAAGTAAAGAAAAGGTGATCAACTGTTTCAACTTGGGGACAGAAACTACATGATGAGTCCCCTGTCCAGTTTCTCTTGAGCAAATAATCTTTAGTTAAATGGCCTTATTGCCCACTAACCCATAAACCCATGTACAATTAACATTTGATTTGACACAAAACTTTAGTCAGGGGAACCAAACACTAGCCCCCTCAAATAGGAGTATACATCATCAATGCTTTCTAAGGCTTATGGTTTAGGTGTAAAACCTTGGCTCTCATGTTACTTTTAGATGCGTAAGATCTTCTCATACTCTAAAACCAAGAATCAAAAGAGAGCATACTATGAGTCACCTTCAGGATCAGAGGAGAATGACTTGTGAAGATTTTGATGGTCGGTATAGCATTGGTAGCAACGCTTCTCCTTTCACTGACCGCGTATGAATAGATTGGACTCGGTCTCTTGAATGAATCCCACATGAGATAGAAAGGTTTTACTTGGAAAGAATAAAGGTAGAACAAAACTACTACTGCAACCTTTGAAAAAGGAATGAGCTGGGATTGCATCATTCACGTTAACAAAGTCTTACTTGGCTCCATCCCATCCTCTAACAATTACAACATTTTGTATCATATCTTATTACCACAATCGCAACCCTTATAACAATCTATAAGGTGGCGTTCTTCGCTGCAGCATGCAGCTGCTGCGATCCACCCGCCGTTCCGGAAGCAGCCGGGCACTTAGGGTTGCAGACGGGGCAGTGGGCCTGGCAGTCCTTGATCGTCTCGTAGCAGACCTGCGTGGGCGGCTTCTGGCAGCAGTAGCAGATGTCGTCGGCGTTGTCGCTGTGGCAGTAGCACTTCGCGGTGCAGAATATCAGCGTGAGCAGCTCCGCCGTCTTCCTCCTCTCGTCGCCGCCGTCCGCGGCCTCATCGAAGCACTGCACCTCGGTGTGGTAGCCGCTCGATGTGTTGCTGGCTATATAGAGCGCTCTTGTTGTGGACGACGACCTCGCCTTGCTCAGCAGCTGATGAGAGGAACGGCCTGCGTGTGTATATAAACAAATATGTATATATATTTTGTGTTATATATAGTCTCTATTCAAATATAATATATAAACAAATGTATGCGTCAGATTTGTAACCTGCTTGTGCAGTCATTGCTAGGGATCCCAAGAGAATAGACACACATATGGCAATGGCAGTCCCATAAACCAAGCTGCTGCGGCGGCCAGTCATACCGAATTGCCTGCTGATCTCTTGCCGCTAAGCCTCTCCCCGCCGTGTAATATTTGAGCGAGGATATTCAGAATGGAGCTGAGCAATGGGCTTGGCAATATAATGCAGATCAGTATATAAAGGGAGTAGCGAGCCACTCATTTGACGAGCTAGTTTTGGAAATAAGTAATGGATTAGACATGCATGTAGATATCAACAGATCGGCAAATATTGCATGAATTTATGTGGTGGATATGCAAGATCGTCTGCGTATATTGGAACCATTCCTTGTTGCTTTGCTATATGTATACATGCAGTATGTAATGAATCTCTCTGGTAATCTTCCAAGGCCAGATTGTCATGGAGGCACGGTAAGCTTACACAGCTAATATAAATGATTTGGAGATCCCACAGCTTGCATCATCATTTTTTTCCTCTCTTAATAAACATCTATATGGAAATTAGACAGTACATTTTGAGTTAATTAATTACAAATGTCACAGCTGGCGTCTCATTGTCACCAACCATGCTTGCCTGCCTGCTACTACTCCCTTTATTAGGTCCAAATTATAAGTTGTTTATTGATCAATGTTTTCTTTTAAAGGAACCTTTTTTAAAAGCAATTAAGCAGTCATAATAGACTAGATTTAATTGGAAGTAATCAAATTGGTTTTATTTACTACTCTAGACTACATTTAATTTGAGGCAACCAAATTGGTTTTATTTACTACTCTTTTGGTTTGTAGTATCACATTTATATATCACTATATAATCCATCAGTTTAATCTTTCTAAAACTCAGCCAACCAAATCACTCCACACTCATAACTTTCACTAAATCCACCAAACAAATTACACTGAAACTTAACACACTATCAAAACCAACGGTTCATATCGCTAGATAACTCTCTTCCGGTCTCCTCTTACTCAAAAATCTAATGAACAATATTATTTGGATCATTCTTCATCTCTCTCCCTTCCAGCATCCTCCTCCCCCGTCGTCCCAGATGCCCCCTCACTAGCGCCAACGTAGTTGTCAACCCTCCTCTCACATCACCATTGCCACCGCCATTAATCTCTCTTCTCCCTTCTTTATGGCCGTAGCGTTAGCACGAGATATATACTAGTGTTAGTAAAAAATAATAATAATATGTACTTTATTATATTGATTATTGTGTTATAGATTAAAAAAATATTATTAAATCTAAGGGGTCTGTAGTGTCCTGGTCGCTCCAGACCATACGAAAATATAGAGCCGGCCCTGTTCATATTGTATCATTCCTAAAGCAACATAAACCTATTTGATCATATAGTGACAGGCAATAGGTAGCTGGTAGCGCACTCAATTAGCTGCCACAACAGATGAGATCGATGTGTCACTAACAAATTAACGAGTAAAAAAATTGATGGGCTAGCTTTCACATATTGTTGGAAATTGGACTCGTTCCTCTCTCAGATTTTATGAATTAGAGGTAAAAACGGGCGGATACGGACGGATAGTAGCTCATCGTATATTCTACCCTAATGTATTTAAAACGGATTCAGGATCGAATACGGATAGTTAGAAACGGGATGGATACAGATATAGGGATCGGATATTTATCTAGGAGGATAAGTGACGAATACGGATATTGTTTGGTCGGATATCAAATACTTGTCGGATAATGCATTAACTGGTTATCATAAAATATTCTTGTTCGACCACGAAATTGCAAGTAAATTATCAAGACTAATAAACATTTTATAAAAAGATAATCTCAATTTCCCACATAAAAATGTTAAAGTGAAGTATTGATTATGTTAAAACTTGGATACTTAGAATGATTTCACGTGTAACTCACGCAATAAGTGGAAATAAAATAGAAGAAATGTTGATATCTTGTGAATTTTATGGTCTCATTATTTTTTATGACTATATGTAGCCATATGTTGTACCTTCGTATAATTTCATAAATTTATGAGGCTATTTGTGCATATTATTTTCTTTCTACATAAAATCATCAAAATATAATTAAATTCATAAAATACACTAGTTTCGACCCAAAATTGCAAAAAAAGTTACCAAAACTAATGAACAATCTATTCAAAGATAACCTCAAGTCTCCACATGAAAATGATAAGTGGAGTATTGATTATGTTGAAACTTCGATACATGAAGTGATTTCACGTGTAACTCACACAATAAGCATGAGTGGAATGAAAGAAACACTAGCATCTTATGGATTTTATAGTCCAAATATTTTTGAAAACTATATATGGATATATGTTGTGTCTCCGTAAAAAATTTTGAATTGTTTGGGCTATTTGCGTATTATTATTATTTTCTATAGAAAATTATAGAAATGTAATTAAATTCATAAAATTTTCTAGTTTCACTCAAAAATTGCAAATAGGTTAAAAACTAATAAACATTATGTACAAAGATAACATTATGTACAAAGAGATTTTTTAAATGGCCTTGTATGAAAAAAAACAGTAAAATAAAAGTTGTAGATCTCTAAAAGTTATAAAATATTGTAGTTGACAATTTTTATTTGAAATAATTTCGGTTCTCAAAAATTGCATCTGAATATGTCAAATTTAAAATACAAATTTTGCAAACAACTTCGAATGGAAAAAAAGTACCAAAATAAAAGTTATAGAACTTCAAAGGTTATTCAACTTTGTAGATGACAATTTTTTATTTGAATTCGTTTAAGGTCTTAAACAATCTATTTACATTCAATCGATTATAATATGTGGACAACAAAATCACTACCTAGGTATAGGGCATGTCATTGGTGAAATGGTAGAAGATGCTTCACGCTAGCGCTGAGGTCCGTGGGTTTGAAACCCAACAGACGTCTATCACGTGAGAGCCTCCCCTAGTCAAAAATATTTTTTTAGCTATTTTAAAACTTAGTTTATGTTTCTAGAAAGGATTTCTATTGATAGTTTTGTTATGTCAACCGCTAACCGCCGGTATAAATCAATTTTCGGTGGTTCGCAATTAATTGTCTTTATAATTATGAAAAATACAAGTACAAATATATTTAGAACCGCTGATATATTTAGACCGCCGGTACCAAGCTTAGCTTCATTAGAACATGAGCGAGATGGCACAGTGGATATCGAGAAAAGAAAGTGTTGGGGGTATGCTTCGTAGCCGAAGATCCTAAAGAAATAAAACACCTTCGGAAGATCCTCTCAGGAGCAGCGCCGAAGCTATTATCTATAGAGCTTTGGCATAGTGATAGGTCTCAAGACGAAGGGGCGAACCGACTTAAAGATTGATTGACTTAAAGACCCATGATGTTTGGTGTCATATTGTAGTCAATTGTAAAGAACATAAATGTAATTTTACACAGGCTGCGCCTTGTGCCTATAAATAGGTGAACAGTACCACTGCATTGTTCACGCAATCTTGTAACCACTGGCTCATTACGCTGGAATTATTGCTTTCTGCCAAGGCGAAGGTATAAATGTACCTAAATATTATGTTTTAATATTTAGATTTATATAATAAAGTATGTGAATAATGTTATCTATTTTTGGTATTTTTTTCTATAATGTTTCATGTTTTATATTTTATTTCATATTGTATTACAAGTCTGATCACGAAGGTGCGACCTTCGTGATATTTTGCTCATGGCCTTCGTCCGAAGCTCATTAAATCCTTGGGGAGATAATGCTTCAGCGGACGAAGGGCATTAATATTTAACATTTTGTGTTGCCTTGTTCTTAATTAATAGCATTTGAGAACAAGTGCCCAACATTGACGCCCACCTCCGGTGAACTCACTTCCACTTTTTTGAGCTGATGGCTTCGTTCAACAACCAAGTTGGAGCTACTTTGGCTCCGAAGCTGGTACTCCCGATAACAGGTGGTTCATGCTCAGAGTCGGCCAACAAAAAACAGAAGAAGGAGGCACAGAGAAGGGTACAATATGTCGGGGTGCAAGGACCCTTCATCAAGTCAAGATGGTCCCACATCCCAATTACCTTCTCTCAAGAGGATCTTCAGCTTAAGGATTACCCTCACAATGACGCTATGGTTATTTCTTGTGTTATCAAAGGATTTCTGGTCCATAATGTTCTGGTTGATACAGGCAGTGCAACGGATATTATATTTGTTAAGGCCTTCAGACAGATGCAAGAGCCAAAGGATAAGATTCATGATGCTACACACCCTCTTTGTGGCTTCGGAGGAAGGCAGATTGTAGCGCTCGGCAAGATCACGATGCCAGTGACCTTCGGATTTGTCAACAATACAAGGATTGAGCAAGTTGTGTTTGATATTGTCGACATGGAATACCCCTACAATGCAATCATTGGTCGTGGGACACTCAATGCTTTTGAAGCAATTCTTCATCCAGCATATCTTTGCATGAAGATACCTTCGGATCAAGGGCCTATTGCTATTCATGGAAGTCAGGAAGCTGCCAAAAAGGTCGAAGGAAACTGGATAGATTCAAAAGCAATCCATAATATAGATGGAGCCGAAGCTTGTGAGCAGTACAAGTACAGAAGGGAGAAGGTTGCTTCGGCTGATCAGCCGAAGCCCATGCTCTTATGTGAAGATATAGCAGAGCAGAAGGTGTTGCTGGGATCTCAATTGTCTGAGGAGCAGGAGAAAACCCTAATAAGGTTCCTATTCAACAACAAAGATGTCTTCGCATGGTTAGCTAATGATCTATGTGGTGTCAACAGGGATGTTATTGAACACTCGCTCAATGTTGATCCATCCTTCAGACCCAGAAAGCAGAGGCTTCGGAAAATGTCTGATGACAAAGCCGAAGGTTCTCAGAATGAAGTGAAAAGACTTCTCAGCGCTGGAGTCATCAGAGAAGTAAAATACCCAGAATGGCTAGCTAACATTGTTATGGTAAAGAAGGTCAATGGTAAATGGAGAATGTGCATTGATTTTACTGATCTCAACAAGGCTTGTCCGAAGGATGAGTTTCCATTACCAAGGATAGATTCTCTAGTAGATGCAGCAGCTTCGTCAGAGCTCATGAGTCTACTAGATTGTTATTCAGGCTATCATCAAATCTAGATGAAGAAGGAAGATGAGCCAAAACCAGCTTCATCACCCCCAGTGGTACATATTGTTACCTTCGGATGCCTGAGGGGCTCAAGAATGCTGGAGGAAGCTTCAGTAGAATGACAGCAAAAGTCCTTCATTCTCAGATAGGCAAAAATGTGCTAACATATGTTGATGATATCGTAGTAAAAAGCACGAAGCAAGAAAATCACATTGCTGATCTACAGGAAACATTTGCTAACTTTAGGCAAGCTGGCCTGAAGTTGAATCCAGAAAAATGTGTCTTCGGAGTAAAGAAGGGCAAATTCCTTGGTTGTCTAGTTTCAACAAAAGGGATCGAAGCTAATCCAAACAAATTTGAAGCCATTCTTCGGATGGAGCCGTCAAGCACAAAGAAGGGGGCTCAACGGCTGACAGTAAGATTGGCATCTTTGAATCGATTTATATCCAGATCAGCAGAGAGAAATTTACCATTCTTTGAAGTGCTGAAGTCAGCCGAAGTCTTTCAATGGGGATCAGCTCAGCAGAAAGCCTTCGAAGAACTGAAGCAGTATCTGATAGATCTAACGACGCTAACTCCACCAGCGCCAGGGGCTCCTCTGCTGCTGTATGTGGCAGCTTCGCACTCTGCAGTGAGTGCGGCGCTTGTCCAGGAGAAGCTTGAAGGACAAACTAAAAAGAAAGCCCCAGTGTACTTTGTCTCCGAAGTTCTCAGTTTATCAAAGAAAAACTATACAGAATTGGAGAAGGTGCTATATGTTGTCTTAATGGCCTCCAGAAAGCTTCGACACTACTTTCAAGCATATCATATAATTGTTCCTTCATCACAGCCTTTGAAGGATATTATGAGGAACAGAGAAGGTACTGGAAGGATTGGAAAGTGGGCTGCGGAACTCAACGAATTCAACATTGATTATGTGCATAGATCTTCGATTCAGTCCCAAGCGTTAGCAGACTTCATCGCTGACTGGACGCCAGGGGCTCAGGAGGAAGAAGCAACTGAAGATGCTGAAGCTTGGACAGTGTTCTGCGACGGTTCCTGGGGAACCTTCGGGGCAGGTGCAGCTACTGTTTTAGGTGCACCTTCCAAAGTTAGAACATGCTATGCAGTGAAACTTGATTTCAGCTGCACAAATAATATTGCTGAATACGAAGCTTTGCTTTTGGGGCTTCAGAGGTTGAAGGCAATGGGGATAAGAAGGGCGGTTCTCAAAACCGATTCCCAAGTTATTTCTGGACATGTTGACAAGAGTTGTAAAGCAAGAGATCCGAAGCTTGAGAAATATTTGGATACAGTCCGAAGGCTTGAAGCTTCTTTCGAAGGGTTTTCTGTCAAGAATATTCCACAAGGAGAAAATGAGCATGCTGATCTGCTAGCCAAGTCAGCGGCACAGGGGCTGCCTTTGCCTTCGGAAGTATTCTTTGAGACAATAAAAGCACCTTTGGTGGAACTTCTTGAAAGAGCAGTGCTCAATATATCTCCTGTTTATAGTGAAGATTGGAGAACCGAGATCATGTCTTTTCTCTAGGGTAATTTCCTTTCAGATGACGAAGCTTATAATAAGAGAATAGAGGCAAGAGCCCGACCATATGTAATAATAGAAGGGGAGTTATACAAACATGGAGTATGTTCTCCATTGCTCAAATGTTTATCCAGAGCTGAAGGTATAGAATTGATGAAGGAAATACACGCAGGCCTGTGTGGATCTCACATCAGATCTAGGCGCTTGCTGGGAAAAGTTTTTCGTCAAGGATTTTATTGGCCGAAGGCAGCTTCGGATGCAGCAGAATTAGTCAAAAAATGCAAAGGCTGTCAAAAATGTCCAATAGATCAAAAACAGCCTTCGTCTCTAACTCAGTTAATACAACCCACTTGGCCGTTGCAAAGATGGGGCCTTGATTTGCTAGGCCCACTTCCACCAGCGCAAGGAAATTTAAAATATGTTGTGGTGGCAGTAGAATATTTTTCTATGTGGATCGAGGCGAAGCCTTTAGCCACAATAACTTCGGTCACCGTTCAAAAAATTTTCTGGCAAAATATTGTTTGTCGCTTCGGAGTGCCGAAGGCTATTACTGTGGACAACGGAACACAGTTCGATGCTGAAGCTTTCAAAGAGTTTTGTGAACAAATTGGCACAAAGATTCATTTTGCACCGGTTAGACATCCGGAGTCAAATGGACTTATCGAAAGAGCTAACAGCATTATAATGACAGGAATAATGAAGTTAATCTTCAACCAGCCCGGGGGAAAGTGGCCAGATGATTTAATCAAAGTGGTGTGGAGCCACAACACAACAATGTCAAGGTTAAAAGGCTTTACACCATTCAAATTACTATTTGGTGACGGAGCAATAACCCCAGAAGAAGCTAAAATTGGGTCAATAAGAACAATGGCTTCGGCGGAGGACGAAGCTGATTATTCTGTGGAAAAAGATGCTATAGAAGGAATCAGGCTTCAGAATGTGGATAACATCAACAAATATCAAGCTGAAACAATAAAATGGCGTGATAGAAAGGTTCGGCTAAAAAATATCAAGCCAGGACACTTGGTGCTTCGGAGAGTTGCTAACCCAGATACAGTAGGCAAGATGCAGTTAAAGTGGGAAGGACCTTTTCTGGTAGTATCTTCGTCAAGACCCGGTTCTTACAGATTGAAGGATATGGACGGCAACGACATTCCTAGATCTTGGAATGCGGATAAGCTTCGGCGATATCATGTGTAGTTTAATGTAATCATTTTTATTCTTTTTTCCATGACACCCTTTTCCTTTCCAAAGGGGGAGAAAAGTTTTTAATGGGGCCATAGCATGTAATTTTTCTTTTTTCTTATTTTAGCTCTACAAGAGCAATATCCCCAAAAAATGTAAATGTAAAAGATGAGCATGCACCATCGAGTGCAAAGAGAAAAGAAAAAACAGGGAGAAGCTCGAAAGACGTCCCTAAAGGGATGCAGAGCACGACGAAGCCACAAAAAAGCCGCTCCTAAGGGAGCGCATCGTAAGTTTTCTGCTCAAAAGTCGTTCCAAAGGGAATGCAGAGCTTACAGCGAAAAGTCAACGCTGATTCCGTCGAAGTATAAGGCAAAGCGCGAAAAGTCAACGCGATACCGCCGAAGTAAAAGGCAAAGAAGTTCAAAAGACGTTCCTAAGGGAATGCAGAACTTACAGCGAAAAGTCAGCGCTGATACACCGAAAAATAAACGGTGAAGCCGAAAAACAAACGGCAGAGACTTTGGTTGTTCCTAAGGGAACGAAGGTTTTGGTTGTGGCTTCGTATGTGTGGGTTTGGACATTCATTTGCACGATACATTACATCATACATTTGCATTCATAAACATTCATTTAGACATACATAGGATCAACATCATCATAGCATAGACAGTTGTTTCGGCTCTAAAGAGAAGGCTTCGGAAAAAAGAAACAAGTTTTATGCTTCGCTGTGTACGAAAAGAAGGAAAGGTGTTTTTTGCCTTTGGCTCAAAAATGCTAATTTCGTCCACACCAAAGCACTTTATACATTGATGGAAAGGTAAGAATATATTACAAGGTATGTGAAAGTCGCCTAGAGGGGGGTGAATAGGGCGAAACTGAAATTTACAAATATAAACACAACTACAAGCCGGGTTAGCGTTAGAAATAGGAAACGAGTCCGCGAGAGAGGGTGCAAAACAAATCGCAAGCAAATAAAGAGTGTGACACGCGGATTTGTTTTACCGAGGTTCGGTTCTCGCAAACCTACTCCCCGTTGAGGAGGCCACAAAGGCCGGGTCTCTTTCAACCCTTCCCTCTCTCAAACGATCCCTCGGATCGAGTGAGCTTTCTCTTCTCAATCACTTGGAACACAAAGTTCCCACAAGGACCACCACAAGTTTGGTGTCTCTTGCCTCAATTACAAGTGAGTTTGATCGCAATGAAAGAATCAAGAAAGAAGAAAGCAATCCAAGCGCAAGAGCTCGAAAGAACACAAGCAAATCTCTCTCTCTAGTCACTAGGGCGTTGTGTGGAATTTGGAGAGGATTTGATCTCTTTGGTGTGTCTAGAATTGAATGCTAGAGCTCTTGTAGTAGTTGGGAAGTGGAAAACTTGGATGCAATGAATGGTGGGGTGGTTGGGGTATTTATAGCCCCAACCACCAAAAGTGGCCGTTGGGAGGTTGTCTGTTCGATGGCGCACCGGACAGTCCGGTGCACACCGGACATGTCCGGTGCCCCCGCCACGTCATCAATGCCGTTGGATTCTGACCGTTGGAGCTTCTGACTTCTGGGCCCGCCTGGATGTCCGGTGCACATCGGACATCTACTGTTCCTTGTCCGGTGCGCCAGTATGGGCGTGCCTGCCTTCTGCGCGCGCAGAGCGCGCATTAAATGCGCCGCAGGTAGCCGTTGGCGCCGAAGTAGTCGTTGCTCCGTGGTTACACCGGACAGTCCGGTGCACACCGGACATGTCCGGTGAATTATAGCGGAGCGGCTGCTGCGCATTCTCGAGGCTGGCGAGTTCCGGAGGCCGCGCTTCCTTGGAGCACCGGACACTGTCCGGTGTACACCGGACAGTCCGATGTACACCGGACAGTCCGGTGAATTATAGCGCGCCGGCCTGAGAAATTCCCGAAGGTGGCAAGTTCGAGTTGGAGTCCTCTGGTGCACCGGACACTGTCCGGTGTACACCGGACAGTCCGGTGCTTCCAGACCAGAGGGCCTTCGGTTGCCTCTTTGCTCCTTTGTTGAAACCAAAACTTGATCTTTTTATTGGCTGAGTGTGAACCTTTTACACCTGTGTAATCTATACACTTGGGCAAACTAGTTAGTCCAATTATTTGTGTTGGGCAATTCAACCACCAAAATTAATTAGGGACTAGGTGTAAGCCTAATTCCCTTTCAATCTCCCCCTTTTTGGTGATTGATGCCAACACAAACCAAAGCAAAAATAGAAGTGCATAATTGAACTAGTTTGCATAATGTAAGTGCAAAGGTTGCTTGGAATTGAGCCAATGTAAATACTTACAAGATATGCATGGATCGTTTCTTTCTTATTTAACATTTTGGACCACGCTTGCACCACAAGTTTTGTTTTTGCAAACTATTTTGTAAATCCTTTTCAAAGTTCTTTTGCAAATAGTCAAAGGTAAATGAATAAGATTTTACAAAGCATTTTCAAGATTTGAAATTTTCTCCCCCTGTTTCAAATGCTTTTCCTTTGACTAAACAAAACTCCCCCTAAATGAGATCCTCCTCTTAGTGTTCAAGAGGGTTTTGATATATCATTTTGAAATACTACTTTCTCCCCTTTTTGAACACAATAGGATACCAATTGATAAAATTCTTGGAAAACACGAAGTTTTTGAAATTGGTGGTGGTTGGTGGTGGTGCGGTCCTTTTGCTTTGGGCTCTTACTCTCTCCCCCTTTGGCATGAATCGCCAAAAACGGAATCATTAGAGCCCTCTAAGTGCGATCTTCCCCTTTGGTCATAAATAAATGAGTTAAGATTATACCAAAGACGAAGTCCTTTTGCTCTCTCCCCAAAAGATGGAGAGTCTCTTGGAGCGACGGCGAAGGATGAGTTACGGAGTGGAAGCCTTTGTCTTCGCCGAAGACTCCAATTCCCTTTCAATACACCTATGACTTGGTTTGAAATAGACTTGAAAAACACATTAGTCATAGCATATGAAAAGAGACATGATCAAAGGTGTATAGAAGAGCAATGTGTGCAATTTAACAAAAGAAGTTCCTAGAATCAAGAATATTGAGCTCATGCCTAAGTTTGTTAAAAGTTTGTTCATCAAGAGGCTTGGTAAAGATATCGGCTAATTGATCTTTAGTGTTAATGTAAGAAATCTCGATATCTCCCTTTTGTTGGTGATCCCTAAGAAAATGATACCGAATGGCTATGTGTTTAGTGCGGCTATGCTCGACGGGATTGTCGGCCATTTTGATTGCACTCTCATTATCACATAGTAAAGGGACTTTGGTTAATTTGTAACCGTAGTCCCGCAGGGTTTGCCTCATCCAAAGCAATTGCGCGCAACAATGGCCTGCGGCAATGTACTCGGCTTCGGCGGTGGAAAGAGCGACCGAATTTTGCTTCTTTGAAGCCCAAGACACCAAGGATCTTCCCAAGAACTGGCAAGTCCCCGATGTGCTCTTCCTATTGATTTTACACCCCGCCCAATCGGCATCCGAATAACCAATCAAATCAAATGTGGATCCCCTAGGATACCAAAGCCCAAACTTAGGAGTATAAGCCAAATATCTCAAGATTCGTTTTACGGCCGTAAGGTGAGCTTCCTTAGGGTCGTCTTGGAATCTTGCACACATGCATACGGAAAGCATAATGTCCGGTCGAGATGCACATAAATAGAGTAAAGAACCTATCATCGACCGGTATACCTTTTGATCCACGGACTTACCTCTCGTGTCGAGGTCGAGATGCCCATTAGTTCCCATGGGTGTCTTGATGGGTTTGGCATCCTTCATTCCAAACTTGCTTAGAATATCTTGAGTGTACTTCATTTGGCTTAGGAAGGTGCCTTCTTGGAGTTGCTTCACTTGAAATCCTAGAAAATACTTCAACTCCCCCATCATAGACATCTCGAACTTCTGTGTCATGATCCTACTAAACTCTTCACATGTAGACTCGTTAGTAGACCCAAATATAATATCATCAACATAAATTTGTCATACAAACAAGTCATTTTCAAGAGTTTTAGTAAAGAGTGTAGGATCGACCTTTCCGACTTTGAAGCCATTAGCAATAAGAAAGTCTCTAAGGCATTCATACCATGCTCTTGGGGCTTGCTTGAGCCCATAAAGCGCCTTAGAGAGCTTATAGACATGGTTAGGATACTCACTGTCTTCAAAGCCGGGAGGTTGCTCAACATAGACCTCTTCCTTGATTGGTCCATTGAGGAAGGCACTTTTCACGTCCATTTGATAAAGCTTAAAGCCATGGTAAGTAGCATAGGCCAATAATATACGAATTGACTCAAGCCTAGCTACGGGTGCATAGGTTTCACCGAAATCCAAACCTTCGACTTGCGAGTATCCTTTGGCCACAAGTCGAGCTTTGTTCCTTGTCACCACACCATGCTCATCTTGCTTGTTGCGGAAGACCCATTTGGTTCCTACAACATTTTGGTTAGGACGTGGAACTAAATGCCATACCTCATTCCTAGTGAAGTTGTTGAGCTCCTCTTGCATCGCCACCACCCAATCTGAATCTTGTAGTGCTTCCTCTACCCTATGTGGCTCAATAGAGGAAACAAAAGAGTAATGTTCACAAAAATGTGCAACACGAGATCGAGTTGTTACCCCCTTATGAATGTCGCCGAGGATGGTGTCGACGGGGTGATCTCGTTGGATTGCTTGGTGGACTCTTGGGTGTGGCGGCCTTGGTTCTTCATCCTCCTTGTCTTGATCATTTGCATCTCCCCCTTGATCTATGCCGTCATCTTGAGGTGGCTCATTTGATTGATCTTCTTCTTCATCAACTTGAGCTTCATCCTCATTTTGAGTTGGTGGAGATGCTTGCGTGGAGGAGGATGGTTGATCTTGTGCATTTGGAGGCTCTTTGGATTCCTTAGGACACACGTCCCCAATGGACATGTTCCTTAGTGCGATGCATGGAGCCTCTTCAACACCTATCTCATCAAGATCAACTTGCTCTACTTGAGAGTCATTAGTCTCATCAAACACAACGTCACAAGAAACTTCAACAAGTCCTGAGGACTTGTTAAAGACTCTATATGCCCTTGTGTTTGAGTCATATCCAAGTAAAAAGCCTTCTACAGTCTTAGGAGCAAATTTAGAGTTTCTACCTCTTTTAACAAGAATAAAGCAATTGCTACCAAAGACTCTAAAATATGAAATGTTGGGCTTTTTACCGGTTAGGAGTTCATAGGATGTCTTCTTGAGGATTCGGTGAAAATATAACCGGTTGATGGCGTAGCAAGCGGTGTTGACCGCCTCGACCCAAAACCGATCCGAAGTCTTGTACTCATCAAGCATGGTCCTCGCCGTGTCCAATAGAGTTCGATTCTTCCTCTCCACTACACCATTTTGTTGTGGGGTGTAGGGAGAAGAGAACTCATGCTTGATGCCCTCCTCCTCAAGGAAGCCTTCAATTTGAGAGTTCTTGAACTCCGTCCCGTTGTCGCTTCTTATTTTCTTGATCCTTAAGCCGAACTCATTTTGAGCCCTTCTCAAGAATCCCTTTAAGGTCTCTTGGGTTTGAGATTTTTCCTGTAAAAAGAATACCCAAGTGAAGCGAGAATAATCATCCACAATAACTAGACAGTACTTACTCCCGCCGATGCTTATGTAAGCGATCGGGCCGAATAGATCCATGTGCAGGAGCTCCAGTGGCCTGTCGGTCGTCATTATGTTCTTATGTGGATGATGAGAGCCAGCTTGCTTTCCTGCTTGGCATGCGCTACAGATCCTGTCTTTCTCAAAATGAACATTGGTTAGTCCTAAAATGTGCTCTCCCTTTAGAAGCTTGTGAAGATTCTTCATCCCAACATGTGCTAGTCGGCGGTGCCAGAGCCAGCCCATGTTAGTCTTAGCAATTAAGCAAGTGTCGAGTTCAGCTCTATCAAAATCTACCAAGTATAGCTGACCCTCTAACACTCCCTTAAATGCTATTGAATCATCACTTCTTCTAAAGACAGTGACACCTATATCAGTGAAAAGACAGTTGTAGCCCATTTGACATAATTGAGATACAGAAAGCAAATTGTAATCTAAAGAATCTACAAGAAAAACATTAGAAATGGAATGGTCAGGGGATATAGCTATTTTACCAAGACCTTTGACCAAACCTTGATTTCCATCCCCGAATGTGATCGCTCTTTGGGGATCTTGGTTTTTCTCATAGGAGGAGAACATTTTCTTCTCCCCTGTCATGTGGTTTGTGCACCCGCTGTCGAGTATCCAACTTGAGCCCCCGGATGCATAAACCTACAAAACAAGTTTAGTTCTTGACTTTAGGTACCCAAATGGTTTTGGGTCCTTTGGCATTAGACACAAGAACTTTGGGTACCCAAACACAAGTCTTTGACCCCTTGTGCTTGTCCCCAACATACTTGGCAACTACTTTGCCGGATTTGTTAGTCAACACATATGATGCATCAAAGGTTTTAAATGAAATGCTATGTTCATTTGATGCACTAGGAGTTTTCTTCTTAGGCAACTTAGCACGGGTTGGTTGCCTAGAGCTAGATGTCTCACCCTTATACATAAAAGTATGATTTGGGCCAGAGTGAGACTTCCTAGAGTGAATTCTCCTAATCTTGCTCTCAGGATAACCGGCAGGGTACAAAATGTAACCCTCGTTATCCTGAGGCATGGGAGCCTTGCCCTTAACAAAATTAGACAATCTTTTAGGAGGGGCACCAAGTTTGACATTGTCTCCCCTTTGGAAGCCAATGTCATCCTTGATGCCCGGGCGTCTCCCATTATAGAGCATACTTCTAGCAAAGTTAAAATTTTCATTTTCTAAGTTATGCTCGGCAATTTTAGCATCTAATTTTGCTATATGATCATTTTGTTGTTTAATTAAAGCCATGTGATCATGTATAGCATCAATGTTAACATCTCTACATCTAGTGCAAATAGAAGTGTGCTCAATGGTAGATGTAGAGGGTTTGCAAGATTTTAATTCTACAACCTTAGCATGCAAGATATCATTCTTAGTTTTAAGGTCGGAAATGGTAGCATTGCAAACATCAAAATCTTTAGCCTTAGCAAGCAATTTTTCATTCTCAATTCTAAGGCTATCAAGAGAAATGTTCAATTCTTCAATCCTAGCAAGCAAATCATCATTATTATCTCTAGGGTTGGGAATTGAAACATTGCAAACATGAGAATCAACCTTAGCTAACAAATTAGCATTTTCATTTCTAAGGTTGTCTATTGTTTCATGGCAGGTGCTTAGCTCACTAGATAATTTTTGACATTTCTCAATTTCTAGAGCATAAGCATTTTTAACCTTAACATGCTTCTTATTTTCTTTAATAAGGAAGTCCTCTTGGGTGTCCAAGAGATCATCCTTTTCATGGATGGCACTAATCAATTCATTAAGTTTTTCTTTTTGTTGCATGTTGAGATTGGCAAAGAGAATACGCAAATTATCTTCCTCATCACTAGCATTATCATCACTAGAGGATTCATATTTAGTGGAGGATTTAGATTTAACCTTCTTTTTGCCGTCCTTTGCCATGAGGCACTTGTGGCCGACGTTGGGGAAGAGAAGTCCCTTGGTGACGGCGATGTTGGCGGCGTCCTCGTCGTCGGAGGAGTCGCTTGAGCTTTCGTCGGAGTCCCACTCCCGACAAACATGGGCATCGCCGCCCCTTTTCTTGTAGTACTTCTTCTTTTCTCTCCTCTTTCCCTTCTTGTCGTTATCCCTGTCACTGTCACTTGATAATGGACATTTAGCAATAAAGTGACCGGGCTTACCACACTTGTAGCAAACCTTCTTGGAGCGGGACTTGTAGTCTTTCCCCCTCCTTTGTTTGAGGATTTGGCGGAAGCTCTTGATGACGAGCGCCATCTCCTCATTGTCAAGCTTGGAGGCGTCGATTGGTTGTCTACTTGGTGTAGACTCCTCCTTCCTTTCCTCCGTCGCCTTGAATGCGACGGGTTGAGCTTCGGATGTGGTGGGATCATCAAGCTCGTTGATCTTCCTCGAGCCTTCGATCATGCACTCAAAACTTACAAAATTCCCGATAACTTCCTCGGGGGTCATTTTAGTATATCTAGGATTACCACGAATTAATTGAACTTGAGTGGGGTTAAGGAAAATGAGAGATCTTAGGATAACCTTAACCATTTCGTGGTCGTCCCACTTCTTGCTCCCGAGGTTGCGCACTTGGTTCACCAAGGTCTTGAGCCGGTTGTACATGTGTTGTGGCTCTTCCCCTTTCCGAAGCCGGAACCGACCGAGCTCCCCCTCGACCGTTTCCCGCTTGGTGATCTTTGTGAGCTCATCTCCCTCGTGCGCGGTTTTGAGCACATCCCAAACTTCCTTGGCGCTTTTCAACCCTTGCACTTTGTTATACTCCTCTCTACTTAAAGAGGCGAGGAGTATTGTTGTCGCTTGAGAGTTGAAGTGCTCGATTTGGGCCACCTCATCCTCATCATAATCCTTATCCCCTATGGATGGTACCTGCGCTCCAAACTCAACAACATTCCATATACTTTTGTGGAGTGAGGTTAGATGAAATTTCATTAAATCACTCCACCTAGCATAACCTTCTCCATCAAAAGTTGGCGGTTTGCCTAATGGAACGGAAAGTAATGGAGTATGTCTAGATGTACGAGGGTAGTGTAAGGGGATCTTACTAAACTTCTTACGCTCTTGGCGTTTAGAAGTTACGGAGGGCGCATCGGAGCCGGAGGTCGATGTTGATGAAGTGTCGGTCTCGTAGTAGACCACTTTCCTCATCCTCTTTGGCTTGTCCTCACTCCGATGCGGCTTGTGGGAAGAAGATTTTTCCTTCTTCTCTTTGTGGTGAGAAGAAGATTTCTTCTCCTTCCCTTTGTTGGAGGAGCTCTTCTTCTTCTCCCTCCTCTTGGTGCGGGACTCTTCCGATGAAGTGCTCCCGTGGCTTGTAGTGGGCCTTTCGCCGGTCTCCATCTCCTTCTTGGCGTGATCTCCCGACATCACTTCGAGCGGTTAGGCTCTAATGAAGCACCGGGCTCCGATACCAATTGAAAGTCGCCTAGAGGGGGGGTGAATAGGGCGAAACTGAAATTTACAAATATAAACACAACTACAAGCCGGGTTAGCGTTAGAAATAGGAAACGAGTCCGCGAGAGAGGGTGCAAAACAAATCGCAAGCAAATAAAGAGTGTGACACACGGATTTGTTTTACCGAGGTTCGGTTCTCGCAAACCTACTCCCCATTGAGGAGGCCACAAAGGCCGGGTCTCTTTCAACCCTTCCCTCTCTCAAACGATCCCTCGGATCGAGTGAGCTTTCTCTTCTCAATCACTTGGAACACAAAGTTCCCACAAGGACCACCACAAGTTTGGTGTCTCTTGCCTCAATTACAAGTGAGTTTGATCGCAATGAAAGAATCAAGAAAGAAGAAAGCAATCCAAGCGCAAGAGCTCGAAAGAACACAAGCAAATCTCTCTCTCTAGTCACTAGGGCGTTGTGTGGAATTTGGAGAGGATTTGATCTCTTTGGTGTGTCTAGAATTGAATGCTAGAGCTCTTGTAGTAGTTGGGAAGTGGAAAACTTGGATGCAATGAATGGTGGGGTGGTTGGGGTATTTATAGCCCCAACCACCAAAAGTGGCCGTTGGGAGGTTGTCTGTTCGATGGCGCACCGGACAGTCCGGTGCACACCGGACATGTCCGGTGCCCCCGCCACGTCATCACTGCCGTTGGATTCTGACCGTTGGAGCTTTTGACTTCTGGGCCCGCCTGGATGTCCGGTGCACACCGGACATCTACTGTTCCTTGTCCGGTGCGCCAGTATGGGCGCGCCTGCCTTCTGCGCGCGCAGAGCGCGCATTAAATGCGCCGCAGGTAGCCGTTGGCGCCGAAGTAGCCGTTGCTCCGTGGTTACACCGGACAGTCCGGTGCACACCGGACATGTCCGGTGAATTATAGCGGAGCGGCTGCTGCGCATTCCCGAGGCTGGCGAGTTCCGGAGGCCGCGCTTCCTTGGAGCACCGGACACTGTCCGGTGTACACCGGACAGTCCGGTGAATTATAGCGCGCCGGCCTGAGAAATTCCCGAAGGTGGCAAGTTCGAGTTGGAGTCCTCTGGTGCACCGGACACTGTCCGGTGGTGCACCGGACACTGTCCGGTGTACACCGGACAGTCCGGTGCTTCCAGACCAGAGGGCCTTCGGTTGCCTCTTTGCTCCTTTGTTGAAACCAAAACTTGATCTTTTTATTGGCTGAGTGTGAACCTTTTACACCTGTGTAATCTATACACTTGGGCAAACTAGTTAGTCCAATTATTTGTGTTGGGCAATTCAACCACCAAAATTAATTAGGGACTAGGTGTAAGCCTAATTCCCTTTCAGTATGGATAAAGTCCATGAACTGAAAATTAATTACATCATTCTTTACACAAGTTATTACAAGAGTTTTTTGAGCTATTTCTACAGACTACTTGAGCTTCGTCAGTATTCATGGAGCTTCGTCTTTTTACTCCGTAGCTTCGGCCTCGGCTTGGTCATCCTGTATGTAAGTATTATAAGCAAAATTCAAATTCAAAGGAAAAGGTAAGCATAAGGTATGATTTTGTTACCGGCTTAAGATGGCTTTGAGCTTCGTCACCAGCTTTGCTTCGTCCACCCTTTGTCCATACTAATTTTATAAATCTATTTGCAATACTTCGGGCAAGGTTGGGAATGTTATCCAAGTCTGCTGGTGATAAGCTGAAATTGGGTCTATTGATGACCTTTCCGTGTTCACAGCCAGACTTCAGGAAGGCAACAGTTGTGCCCCGAGAAGCTACCAGGGCACAGAAGTCACCATGTCCAGCTATAACTTCGTCAAGATCATCAATTTCACCTTCGATATGTTCGAAGGCACCCGGCAGGTCTTCAACCGAAGGAGTAAATTTTTCGCTGCTGGCTCCAACTGAATAGAAGACCTGCTTCAGCCGTTGAACGCATCGATTGCTGAATTCCAGACATTTATTCTGAAGGCTTGTCAACGATTTTTTCAAGTCTGAACTTTTTTGGACTTCGGCCTCAAATTCTGCGTTAAGCTTCAACTTTTCTTGTTCGAAGTTTTCTGATTGAGAGAGAAGCTTCGTATTTAATTCTGTTATTTTAGCTTCAGCCTCCGCCAGTAAGCCTTCGGTTGTTTGAAGCTCGAAGTCCTTCTTTTCAATAACAGTTGATTGCTCTTTTATTTTGCTCTCTAAATTTTCAATTATAACCTCTTGTTTTTTATCCTCCAAGTTCTGCTGCATTTTCAAAGCTTTGCTTAGCAGCATACTCTGCACACAAACAACCTTCGTTAGAAAAAATCTTCGTTATTAAAAACAATAAAAGTCAGAGAAAAGTTGTTTACCTTGAAATTGGAATAAAATAAACTACCGACAATGTGCTGTCGTCGGTAGCGGCTGATATCTGTTTCGAGCTTCGGAAAACCGATACTCTTTGATAGAGTACCGATAACCTTCGCGCCGGTCTGATCCCGCACGCAGCCCAACCTTTCGTCGTCAATACCACCGAAGAGAAGCGCTCCCGGTCGATACCCGCAAGATATAGCATATTCTTTCAGCTCTTCTTTCTCATCTTTTGTCAGCTCTTGACCAACTAAGTTTTGAAAGTGAAAAGCTTCATCTTCCGAAGTATCTTCGGTCATTTCTTCCTTCTCGGGCTTTGCGGCCATAGTCTCTTCGGTGGCTGCAGCAGCCTCTTCTGCTGCAGCTTCTTCTGCGGCCATGTTTAGTAGTATTTTGTCTATATCAGCAACCATGCTTTCTAAATTAATATCTTCGGCTCTGGCCTCTTCTGCGGCAGCCTCCAAAGGTGCAGTTTCAGTAGTTGTCGTGCTTTCAATAGCCGGCGCCTTCGGAGCTGGTGGTGTTCCTTCGATGACTTCTGTCACCGTAATAATTCTTTGCCTTTTTGGCCTAGCTGCCTTCGTTTTTGTGGGCTCCTTTTCCTTCTGAAAAAGCTTCGTCAGATGTGGCCCAGTGGACTTAGTTTGACAGGCAAAGATTCAGTCATTACCTTTAAGATTCCCTCTACTTCAGTAGCAGAGGGTGTTGCAGGAGTTCCTTCTTCTTCATCAATTGCTTTTTGCTTCGGAGTTGAAAGTCGCCTAGAGGGGGGGTGAATAGGGCGAAACTGAAATTTACAAATATAAACACAACTACAAGCCGGGTTAGCGTTAGTAATAAAGAAACGAGTCCGCGAGAGAGGGCGCAAAACAAATCCCAAGCGAATAAGCAAGTGAGACACGGAGATTTGTTTTACCGAGGTTCGGTTCTCTCAAACCTACTCCCCGTTGAGGAGGCCACAAAGGCCGGGTCTCTTTCAACCCTTCCCTCTCTCACACGATCCATGGATCGAGTAAGCTTTCTCTTCTCAATCACTTGGAACACAAAGTTCCCACAAGGACCACCACAAGTTTGGTGTCTCTTGCCTCAATTACAAGTGAGTTTGATTGCAATGAAAGAATCAAGAAAGAAGAAAGCAATCCAAGCGCAAGAGCTCGAAAGAACACAAGCAAATCACTCTCTCTAGTCACTATGGCGTTGTGGGGAATTTGGAGAGGATTTGATCTCTTTGGTGTGTCTAGAATTGAATGCTAGAGCTCTTGTAGTAGTTGGGAAGTGGAAAACTTGGATGCAATGAATGGTGGGGTGGGTGGGGTATTTATAGCCCCAACCACCAAATGTGACCATTGGGAGACTATCTGCTCGATGGCGCACCGGACAGTCCGGTGCACACAGGACATGTCCGGTGCCCCCGCCACGTCATCACTGCCGTTGGATTCTGACCGTTGGAGCTTCTGACTTGTGGGCCCGCCTGGGTGTCCGGTGCACACCGGACAGGTACTGTTTGTTGTCCGGTGTGCCAGCATGGGCGCGCCTGACTTCTGCGCGCGCTGCGCGCGCATTTAATGCGCCGCAGGTAGCCGTTGGCGTCGACTAGCCGTTGCTCCGGAGTTGCACCGGACAGTCCGGTGCACACCGGACAGTCCGGTGAATTATAGCGGACTAGCCGTTGGAGTTTCCCGAAGCTGGCGAGTTCCTGAGGCTGATCTTCCTTGGCGCACCGGACACTGTCCGGTGTACACCGGACAGTCCGGTGAATTATAGCGCAAGTGCCTCTGGAAATTCCCGAAGGTGGCGAGTTTGAGTTGGAGTCCTCTGGTGCACCGGACATGTCCGGTGGTGCACCGGACACTGTCCGGTGGCACACCGGACAGTCCGGTGCGCCAGACCAGAGGTGCCTTCGGTTGGCCCTTTGCTCCTTTGTTGAATCCAAAACTTGATCTTTTTATTGGCTGAGTGTGAACCTTTTACACCTGTATAATCTATACACTTGGGCAAACTAGTTAGTCCAATTATTTGTGTTGGGCAATTCAACCACCAAAATTAATTAGGGACTAGGTGTAAGCCTAATTCCCTTTCAATCTCCCCCTTTTTGGTGATTGATGCCAACACAAACCAAAGCAAATATAGAAGTGCATAATTGAACTAGTTTGCATAATGTAAGTGTAAAGGTTGCTTAGAATTTGAGCCAATATAAATACTTACAAGATATGCATGGATTGTTTCATTCTTATATAACATTTTGGACCACGTTTGCTCCACATGTTTTGTTTTTGCAAAATCTTTTGTAAATCCATTTCAAAGTTCTTTTGCAAGTAGTCAAAGGCAAATGAATAAGATTTTGAGAAGCATTTTCAAGATTTGAAATTTTCTCCCCCTGTTTCAAATGCTTTTTCTTTGACTAAACAAAACTCCCCCTAAAAGAGATTCTCCTCTTAGTGTTCAAGAGGGTTTTGATATATCATTTTGAAATACTACTTTCTCCCCCTTTTGAACACAAAAAGGATACCAATTGAAAAAAAATATTCAACACTTAAGTTTTTGAAATTGGTGGTGGTGCGGTCCTTTTGCTTTGGGCTCTTACTTTCTCCCCCTTTGGCATGAATCGCCAAAAACGGAATCATTAGAGCCCTCGAAGTGCTATCTTCCCCTTTGGTCATAAATAAATGAGTTGAGATTATACCAAAGACGAAGTCCTTTTGCTTGGTGCTCATGTTTTCTCCCCCTAGAACGGAGAGTTGCTTGGAGCGACGGTGAAGGATGAGTTACGTAGTGGAAGCCTTTGTCTTCGCCGAAGACTCCAATTCCCTTTCAATACACCTATGACTTGGTTGGAAATAGACTTGAAAATACATTAGTCATAGCATATGAAAGAGATATGATCAAAGGTATATAAATGAGCTATGTGTGCAAGTTAACAAAAGAAATTCCTAGAATCAAGAATATTTAGCTCATGCCTAAGTTTGTTAAAAGATTGTTCATCAAGAGGCTTGGTAAAGATATCGGCTAATTGATCTTTAGTATTAATGTAAGCAATCTCGATATCTCCCTTTTGTTGGTGATCCCTAAGAAAATGATACCGAATGGATATGTGCTTAGTGCGGCTATGCTCGACGGGATTGTCGGCCATTTTGATTGCACTCTCATTATCACATAGCAAGGGGACTTTGGTTAATTTGTAACCGTAGTCCCGCAGGGTTTGCCTCATCCAAAGCAATTGCGCGCAACAATGGCCTGCGGCAATGTACTCGGCCTCGGCGGTAGAAAGAGCGACCGAATTTTGCTTCTTTGAAGCCCAAGACACCAAGGATCTTCCCAAGAACTGGCAAGTCCCTGATGTGCTCTTCCTATTGATTTTGCACCCCGCCCAATCGGCATCCGAATAACCAATTAAATCAAATGTGGATCCCCTAGGATACCAAAGCCCAAACTTAGGAGTATAAGCCAAATATCTCAAGATTCGTTTTACGGCCGTAAGGTGAGCTTCCTTAGGGTCGGCTTGGAATCTTGCACACATGCATACGGAAAGCATAATGTCCGGTCGAGATGCACATAAATAGAGTAAAGAACCTATCATCGACCGGTATACCTTTTGATCCACGGACTTACCTCCCGTGTCGAGGTCGAGATGCCCATTGGTTCCTATGGGTGTCTTGATGGGCTTGGCATCCTTCATCCCAAACTTGGTTAGAATGTCTTGAGTGTACTTCGTTTGGCTGATGAAGGTGCCCTCTTGGAGTTGTTTGACTTGGAATCCTAGAAAATACTTCAACTCTCCCATCATAGACATCTCGAACTTCTGTGTCATGATCCTACTAAACTCTTCACATGTAGACTCGTTAGTAGACCCAAATATAATATCATCAACATAAATTTGGCATACAAACAAGTCATTTTCAAGAGTTTTAGTAAAGAGTGTAGGATCGGCCTTTCCGACTTTGAAGCCATTAGAAATAAGGAAATATCTAAGGCATTCATACCATGGTCTTGGAGCTTGCTTGAGCCCATAAAGCGCCTTAGAGAGCTTATAGACATGGTTAGGATACTCACTGTCTTCAAAGCCGGGAGGTTGCTCAACATAGACCTCTTCCTTGATTGGTCCATTGAGGAAAGCACTTTTCACGTCCATTTGATAAAGCTTAAAGCCATGGTAAGTAGCATAGGCCAATAATATTCGAATTGACTCAAGCCTAGCTACGGGTGCATAGGTTTCACCGAAATCCAAACCTTCGACTTGGGAGTATCCCTTGGCCACAAGTCGAGCTTTGTTCCTTGTCACCACACCATGCTCATCTTGCTTGTTGCGGAAGACCCATTTGGTTCCTACAACATTTTGGTTAGGACGTGGAACTAAATGCCATACCTCATTTCTAGTGAAGTTGTTGAGCTCCTCTTGCATCGCCACCACCCAATCCGAATCTTGGAGTGCTTCCTCTATCCTGTGTGGCTCAATAGAGGAAACAAACGAGTAATGTTCACAAAAATGGGCAACACGAGATCGAGTAGTTACCCCCTTATGAATGTCGCCGAGGATGGTGTTGACGGGGTGATCTCGTTGGATTGCTTGGTGGATTCTTGGGTGTGGCGGCCTTTGTTCTTGCTCATCCTCCTTTTCTTGATCATTTGCATCTCCCCCTTGATCGTTGCCATCTTGTTGAGGTGGCTCATTTTCTTGAACTTGTCCTTCATCAATTTGAGCCTCATCCTCATTTTGAGTTGGTGGAGATGCTTGCGTGGAGAAGGAAGGTTGATCTTGTACATTTGGAGGCTCTTCGGATTCCTTAGGACACACATCCCCAATGGACATGTTCCTTAGTGCGATGCATGGAGCCTCTTTTTCACCTATCTCATCAAGATCAACTTGCTCTACTTGAGAGCCGTTAGTCTCATCAAACACAACGTCACATGAGACTTCAACTAGTCCAGTGGACTTGTTAAAGACCCTATATGCCCTTGTGTTTGAGTCATAACCAAGTAAAAAGCCTTCTACAGTTTTAGGAGCAAATTTAGATTTTCTACCTCTTTTAACAAGAATAAAGCATTTGCTACCAAAGACTCTAAAATATGAAATGTTGGGCTTTTTACCGGTTAGGAGTTCATATGATGTCTTCTTGAGGATTCGGTGTAGATATAACCGGTTGATGGCGTAGCAAGCGGTGTTGACCGCCTCGGCCCAAAACCGATCCGAAGTCTTGTATTCATCAAGCATGGTCCTTGCCATGTCCAATAGAGTTCTATTCTTCCTCTCCACTACACCATTTTGTTGAGGTGTGTAGGGAGAAGAGAACTCATGCTTGATGCCCTCCTCCTCAAGGAAGCCTTCAATTTGTGAGTTCTTGAACTCCGTTCCGTTGTCGCTTCTTATTTTCTTGATCCTTAAGCCGAACTCATTTTGAGCCCGTCTCAAGAATCCCTTTAAGGTCTCTTGGGTTTGAGATTTTTCCTGTAAAAAGAATACCCAAGTGAAGCGAGAATAATCATCCACAATAACTAGACAGTACTTACTCCCGCCGATGCTTATGTAAGCAATCGGGCCGAATAGGTCCATATGTAGGAGCTCCAGTGGCCTGTCGGTCGTCATTATGTTCTTATGTGGATGATGAGAGCCAACTTGCTTCCCTGCTTGGCATGCGCTACAAATCCTGTCTTTCTCAAAATGAACATTTGTTAATCCTAAAACGTGTTCTCCCTTTAGAAGCTTGTGAAGATTCTTCATCCCAACATGGGCAAGTCGGCGGTGCCAGAGCCAACCCATGTTAGTCTTAGCAATTAAGCAAGTGTCGAGTTCAGCTCTGTCAAAATCTACCAAATATAGCTGACCCTCTAACACTCCCTTAAATGCTATTGAATCATCACTTCTTCTAAAGACAGTGACACCTACATCAGTGAATAGACAGTTGTAGCCCATTTGACATAATTGAGAAACAGAAAGCAAATTGTAATCTAAAGAATCTACAAGAAAAACATTAGAAATGGAATGGTCAGGAGATATAGCTATTTTACCCAGACCTTTGACCAAACCTTGATTTCCATCCCCGAATGTGATCGCTCTTTGGGGATCTTGGTTTTTCTCATATGAGGAGAACATCCTTTTCTCCCCAGTCATGTGGTTTGTGCACCCGCTGTCGAGTATCCAACTTGAGCCCCCGGATGCATAAACCTACAAAACAAGTTTAGTTCTTGACTTTAGTTACCCAAATGGTTTTGGGTCCTTTGGCATTAGACACAAGAACTTTGGGTACCCAAACACAAGTCTTTGACCCCTTGTGCTTGCCCCCAACATATTTGGCAACTACCTTGCCAGATTTGTTAGTTAAAACATAAGATGCATCAAAAGTTTTAAAGGAAATGTTTTGATCATTTGATGCACTAGGAGTTTTCTTTCTAGGCAACTTAGCATGGGTTGGTTGCCTAGAGCTAGATGTCTCACCCTTATACATGAAAGCATGATTAGGGCCAGAGTGAGACTTCCTAGAATGAATTCTCCTAATTTTGCTCTCGGGATAACCGGCAGGGTATAAAATGTAACCCTCGTTATCCTGAGGCATGGGAGCCTTGCCCTTAACAAAGTTGGACAATCTTTTAGGAGGGGCACTAAGTTTGACATTGTCTCCCCTTTGGAAGCCAATACCATCCTTAATGCCCGGGCGTCTCCCATTATAGAGCATACTTCTAGCAAATTTAAATTTTTCATTCTCTAAGTTATGCTCGGCAATTTTAGCATCTAATTTAGCTATATGATCATTTTGTTGTTTAATTAAAGCCATGTGATCATGTATAGCATCAATGTTAATATCTCTACATCTAGTGC
Source organism: Zea mays (assembly GCF_902167145.1). Classification (NCBI taxonomy): domain Eukaryota; kingdom Viridiplantae; phylum Streptophyta; class Magnoliopsida; order Poales; family Poaceae; genus Zea; species Zea mays. Next base: position 76,573,015 of record NC_050100.1, on the reverse strand, counting down.
AAATAGAAGTGTGCTCAACGGTAGATGTAGAGGGTTTGCAAGATTTTAGTTCTACAACCTTAGCATGCAATATTTCATTTTTACTTCTAAGATCGGAAATTGTAACATTGCAAACATCTAGTTCTTTAGCCTTAGCAATTAAATTTTCATTTTCTACTTTAAGGCTAGCAAGAGAAATGTTCAATTCTTCAATCCTAGTAAGCAAATCATCATTATTATCTCTAGGGTTGGGAATTGAAACATTGCAAACATGAGAATCAACCTTAGCTAACAAATTAGCATTTTCATTTCTAAGGTTGTCCATTGTTTCATGGCAAGTGCTTAGCTCACTAGATAATTTTTGACATTTTTCAATTTCTAGAGCATAAGCATTTTTAACCTTAACATGCTTCTTATTTTCTTTAATAAGGAAGTCCTCTTGGGTGTCCAAGAGGTCATCCTTTTCATGGATGGCACTAATCAATTCATTAAGTTTTTCCTTTTGTTGCATGTTGAGGTTGGCAAAAAGAGTACGTAAATTATCCTCCTCATCACTAGCATTATCATCACTAGAAGATTCATATTTAGTGGAGGAGTTAGATTTAACCTTCTTCCGTTTGCCGTCCTTTGCCATGAGGCACTTGTGGCCGACGTTGGGGAAGAGAAGTCCCTTGGTGATGGCGATGTTGGCGGCGTCCTCGTCGTCGGAGGAGTCGCTTGAGCTTTCGTCGGAATCCCACTCCCGACAAACATGGGCATCGCCGCCCTTCTTCTTGTAGTACCTCTTCTTCTCCTTTCTTCTCCCTTTCTTGTCGTCGCCTCGGTCACTGTCACTTGATATAGGACATTTAGCAATAAAATGACCGGGCTTACCACATTTGTAGCAAACCTTCTTGGAGCGGGACTTGTAGTCTTTCCCCCTCCTTTGTTTGAGGATTTGGCGGAAGCTCTTGATGACGAGCGTCATTTCCTCATTGTCAAGCTTGGAGGCGTCGATTGGTTGTCTACTTGGTGTAGACTCCTCCATCTTTTCTTCCGTCGCCTTGAATGCGACGGGTTGAGCTTCGGATGTAGATGGATCATCAAGCTCGTTGATCTTTCTCGAGCCTTCGATCATGCACTCAAAACTTACAAAATGCCCGATTACTTCCTCGGGGGTCATTTTAGTATATCTAGGATTACCACGAATTAATTGAACTTGAGTAGGGTTAAGGAAAATAAGAGATCTTAGAATAACCTTAACCACTTCGTGGTCATCCCACTTTACGCTCCCGAGGTTGCGCACTTGGTTCACCAAGGTCTTGAGCCGGTTGTACATGTGTTGTGGCTCCTCCCCTTTGCGAAGCCGGAACCGACCGAGCTCCCCCTCGATCGTTTCCCGCTTGGTGATCTTGGTGAGCTCATCTCCCTCGTGCGCGGTTTTGAGCACATCCCAAACCTCCTTGGCGCTCTTCAACCCTTGCACTTTGTTATACTCCTCTCTACTTAAAGAGGCAAGGAGTATCGTTGTTGCTTGAGAGTTGAAGTGCTCGATTTGGGCCACCTCATCCTCATCATAGTCTTTATCCCCTATTGACGGTACCTGTGCACCAAACTCAACAACATCCCATATACTTTTGTGGAGTGAGGTTAGATGAAATCTCATTAAATCACTCCACCTAGCATAATCTTCACCATCAAAAGTTGGTGGTTTGCCTAATGGGACGGAAAGTAGAGGTGCATGTTTAGAAATGCGAGAATAGTGTAGGGGGATCTTACTAAACTTCTTACGCTCTTGGAGTTTAGAAGTTACGGAGGGCGCATCGGAGTCGGAGGTCGATGTTGATGAAGTATCGGTCTCGTAGTAGACCACTTTCCTCATCCTCTTTTGCTTGTCCCCGCTCCGATGTGGCTTGTGGGAAGAAGATTTTTCCTTCTTCTCTTTATGGTGAGAAGAAGATTTCTTCTCCTTCCCTTTGTTGGAGGAGCTCTTCTTCTTCTCCCTCCTTTTGGTGCGGGACTCTTCCGATGAAGTGCTCCCGTGGCTTGTAGTGGGCTTTTCGCCGGTCTCCATCTCCTTCTTGGCGTGATCTCCCGACATCACTTCGAGCGGTTAGGCTCTAATGAAGCACCGGCTTTGATACCAATTGAAAGCCGCCTAGAGGGGGGTGAATAGGGCGAAACTGAAATTTACAAATATAAACACAACTACAAGCCGGGTTAGCGTTAGTAATAAAGAAACGAGTCCGCGAGAGAGGGCGCAAAACAAATCCCAAGCGAATAAGCAAGTGAGACACGGAGATTTGTTTTACCGAGGTTCGGTTCTCTCAAACCTACTCCCCGTTGAGGAGGCCACAAAGGCCGGGTCTCTTTCAACCCTTCCCTCTCTCACACGATCCACGGATCGAGTGAGCTTTCTCTTCTCAATCACTTGGAACACAAAGTTCCCACAAGGACCACCACAAGTTTGGTGTCTCTTGCCTCAATTACAAGTGAGTTTGATTGCAATGAAAGAATCAAGAAAGAAGAAAGCAATCCAAGCGCAAGAGCTCGAAAGAACACAAGCAAATCACTCTCTCTAGTCACTATGGCGTTGTGGGGAATTTGGAGAGGATTTGATCTCTTTGGTGTGTCTAGAATTGAATGCTAGAGCTCTTGTAGTAGTTGGGAAGTGGAAAACTTGGATGCAATGAATGGTGGGGTGGTTGAGGTATTTATAGCCCCAACCACCAAATGTGGTCGTTGGGAGACTGTCTGCTCGATGGCGCACCGGACAGTCCGGTGCACACAGGACATGTCCGGTGCCCCCGCCACGTCATCACTGCCGTTGGATTCTGACCGTTGGAGCTTCTGACTTGTGGGCCCGCCTGGGTGTCCGGTGCACACCGGACAGGTACTGTTTGCTGTCCGGTGTGCTAGCATGGGCGCGCCTGACTTCTGCGCGCGCTGCGCGCGCATTTAATGCGCCGCAGGTAGCCGTTGGCGTCGACTAGCCGTTGCTCCGGAGTTGCACCGGACAGTCCGGTGCACACCGGACAGTCCGGTGAATTATAGCGGACTAGCCGTTGGAGTTTCCCGAAGCTGGCGAGTTCCTGAGGCTGATCTTCCTTGGCGCACCGGACACTGTCCGGTGTACACCGGACAGTCCGGTGAATTATAGCGCAAGTGCCTCTGGAAATTCCCGAAGGTGGCGAGTTTGAGTTGGAGTCCTCTGGTGCACCGGACATGTCCGGTGGTGCACCGGACACTGTCCGGTGGCACACCGGACAGTCCGGTGCGCCAGACCAGAGGTGCCTTCGGTTGGCCCTTTGCTCCTTTGTTGAATCCAAAACTTGATCTTTTTATTGGCTGAGTGTGAACCTTTTACACCTGTATAATCTATACACTTGGGCAAACTAGTTAGTCCAATTATTTGTGTTGGGCAATTCAACCACCAAAATTAATTAGGGACTAGGTGTAAGCCTAATTCCCTTTCAGGAGTCGAAGCTTTTCTCTTCTTTGAAACACCTATTTTTGGCTCAGACTCCAGCTTTTTCTTCTTTGGTTGTTCTTCATCATTTTTATTTAGCACACTAGCTACTCTTTTCCTTTTTTGGCCTTCGGCACCCTTGTCCAGCCGCTCGTAGTCAGGATATTCAAAGCCCAGAGCATCCATTACTCGGTTTAGCCTTCGCTTCGGACGAGTGCCGAAGGCCGCAGTCATCAATTGGTCTTCTTTTCTAGAATAATTTCTGAGTATTTCATTGCGCATCACTTCGATTATGTCCAGCCACTCTTGGCAAGGCACTTTGAAATGTTTCTTGAATTTGTAATGGTAAGGTAACCGAATAAGTTCCCCCTTCTTCTTATTTTCCTTCAAGCTTCGGCATGGCCCACTCTTTCATAGTTGGAAATACTTTAAAAGCTAAGAATTCTTGCACTAAGTCCCTAGTGCCAATATGCTCCGCAATAACTCTAAATTCAGCTAGAGCAATTTGTGTTGGACCCTCTGGTGTCATGTTGCACGGGGGTCTGGTCTCTCCGAAGATCAACTCTAACGGACACTGCACTAGCTTCTCCTTCTCTTCGTCAACTTTGACGTAGAACCATTCAGATTTCCAGCCAGCTGGCCACTTGCTTCGGTAACTGATCACTGGAAATTTTGTGGTCTTGGGGTAGGCAAAATTGTAACAGCCGAAGTTGAAAGTCGCCTAGAGGGGGGGTGGATAGGCGAAACCTGGAAATTAAAACTTTATCCCCCAACTAGATCCCTTGATTAGTGGTTAGAACAAGATAAAACAATTATCGGAGTATAAAAGCTAAGTCCTTTGCTTGTCAAGAATGTTGCTTTGAAATAATGCGGAATTGATAATCAATACAACTACTAGATATATGGATAATAAAGCAAGAAGGCTTAGATGAGAAGAGCAATAAGCCAAGTTTCTTTCTTGCGAAGTGTTGCTTCACTAAATGAGAATTTGACTTGAAGCAACACCAAATGATATTGACAAGAATAGCGCAAGAGAACTTAGAGAAGGAAAAACAAACAAATCACAAGCAATAAACACAAATGACACGGGTGATTTGTTTTACCGAGGTTCGGCCCTCGAAGGCCTAGTCCCCATTGAGGAGTCCACTCAAGGACGGGTCTTTTTCAACCCTTTCCCTCTCTCCACCGATCACACAAGGATCGGTGAGCTCTTCTTCTTCTCAAGGATCACTCTCGATCCCACAAGGACCACCACACTCTTTGGTGTCTCTTGCTAGCTTTTACAAGCCTCCAACACTTTGGAGGAAGTTCAAAAGGGAGTCAAAACTCCACGCGCAAATGAACACAAAGATGAAGCACACACTATCTCTCAATGGATCTCACAAGGCACTAGGGCTAAACTCAATTGAATAGCTCTCAATTGCTCGCTCTCTCTTTTGTGGCACTTGTGTTGGTTGTAGTGGGCTAGATCTTGTGTATATGATAGATCAATGAATATAGGTGGTTGGGAGGGCTTGAGTATGTCAACTAGATGACTTGGAATGTTGCTTGGACTCCCACACATTGAAGTGGCCGGTTGGGGTGGTATTTATAGCCACCAAACAAAATATGGTCGTTGGAGAAGGCTGCTGGCGATGGGCGCACCGGACAGTCCGGTGCACACCGGACAGTGTCCGGTGCGCCAGCCACGTCATCCTATCTGTTGGGGTTGGAGCTGGTCGACCGTTGGAGGCTTTGTCCTCATGTGGCACCGGACAGTCCGGTGCCCCTCTGTCCTTCTGCTCTGACTTCTGCCGCGTGTACTGTTGCGCACTGTTCGCTGTCAGAGTCGACCGTTGGCGCGAGGTAGCCGTTGCTCCGCTGGCATACCGGACAGTCCGGTGTACACCGGATAGTCCGGTGAATTTTAGCGGAGCGACCTTCTATTTTCCCGAAGCTGGCCAGTTCAGAGCCGCTTCACTCTGGAGCACCGGACAGTCCGGTGAATTATAGTGGGCTGCGCCTGAGAAACCCGAAGGTGAAGAGTTCGAAGGCAATCCTCCCTAGTGCACCGGACATTGTCCGGTGGTGCACCGGACACTGTCCGGTGCCACACCGGACAGTCCGGTGTGCCAGACCAGGGAGCACTTCGGTTTCTTTTTGCTCCTTTGTTTTGAACCATGTTTTGTTCTTTCTATTGGTTTTTGTTGAATCTTTGACACCTGTAGAACATGCAATCTAGAGCAAACTAGTTAGTCCAATTATTTGTGTTGGACATTCAACCACCAAAATCATTTAGGAAAAGGTTTAAAGCCTATTTCCCTTTCAATCTCCCCCTTTTTGGTGATTGATGCCAACACAAACCAAAGCAAATATATAAGAGCATAACTGAACTAGTTTGCCTAAGGTAAGTGCAAAGATTGCTTGGAATTAAACCAATATTGATTTCATAAGATATGCATGAATGGTTTCTTTATATTTTTGACATTTTGGACCATGCTTGCACCACATGTTTTGTTTTTGCAAACGTTTTGGAAATTCTTTTCAAAGTCTTTTGCAAATAGTCAAAGGTAGATGAATAAGAATTTTGAGAAGCATTTACAAGATTTGAGATTTTCTCCCCCTGTTTCAAATGCTTTTCCTTTGACTTAAACAAAACTCCCCCTTAATGAAATCCTCCTCTTAGTGTTCAAGAGGGTTTTGATATTAATTTTGAAGAGGGTATACCAATTTGAAATTATATCACAAGTAAGATATCAATTTGAAAATACTTCTTTAAAACCAAATTGAAAGACTATACCAATTGAAAATTCATCATTTCAAGACCTTTTAAATTTTGAAAATTGGTGGTGGTGCGATCCTTTTGCTTTGGGCTAATACTTTCTCCCCCTTTGGCATGAATCGCCAAAAACGGATACTTTGAGGGAAATATAAGCCCTTTCTATAAGTTGTGCCCCCCCTTTTGGCAAATAATATATGAGTGAAAGATTATACCAATGTGGAGAGCTAGTGTGGAGTGATGGCGAAGGATAAATAGTACCGATAGAGTTGAGTGGAAGCCTTGTCTTCGCCGAAGACTCCATTTCCCTTTCAATCTACGACTTAGTATAGACATATACTTGGAAACATATTAGTCGTAGTCATGGTACGAGAATAATAAGATATATGCATTTGTACCAAAATGAAAGAGATATGATCAAAAGATATATCAATTAAGCATGATCATAGTTCTATATAATATAGATTGCTCCCCCTAAATATGTGCCCTGATAGGAATACATATTTTGGCCTTGAAATGCCAAATGCACATAATGAGGTTAATGAGAACATATTTATACCATACAGAATGTGAAGTGCATTGTGTCCTAGTATAAGTGTGATGCTCATGACAGTTTATGCACTTATGAAAGCATGTTATAAGTGTCTTAAGCATTTTCCCTTAAGGATTTCAAAGAGGCTTAAGGACCATCCACCTTTGGAACAAAGGCAGCTTATCCTCGTTACAAGGTTAAGCTTTAAGCTCTTTGACAATAAGATTACTTCATCCAGTTTTAACAAAGATGCATAAATGCAGGAATGAAATGTTTGAGAGGTTAAACTAGGTATGAAGCAGGGAAAAAATGCATGGACATGCTTTCTCTTCCTTTTATACAAGATATGTAAGGAAAGTTATAGAAAAGAAAGATTTGAGGTACAAGTTTGAATGAAAGGAAGTAGTTTTACCCTTTTGTACCTTCAAGTAGAGATGCTCTCTTCATTGTGCTTTGTCCTTAGTCTTAGTTGCTTAAGACCTATACTCAAGACAATATATGGAAATATTTGCACAAGAGAGAGTTCTACAACTAGTGATCCTTTTCCAAGTCATGATTAACATATATCAAGTGGATCACAAATTGCATAAATGAAACATGAATTCTCCTTTTAACTTAGTGCATATCTTAAAGATATATCGATTTGAAGGAATGAGGCACTAAGTGTCATTTGATGTTATTCTATGATCAAACAAACAATGGATGCGATCAAGAGAGTAACATATTGGAATATGAATTAAGCTTAAAATAGGAGAATCCAATAAGCAAGCTACTTTAGCAATGAAAGCAACAATCCTTGACAAAAGCGACATTATTTTAATAAGTTGGATTGATGTGAAGTAGCATACTTTATGAGAAACATTATTCTCATGAAAGAGACTATATGAAATTACTAAGGTAAAGCAATAGTCTCAACATAATCAAAATATAGGAATGGACTCCCCCTAAAGATATGCATCAAGTAATTGAAAGAATTGATTTCGATGCATTCACTTTTAAAGACATAAAGGGAGACCCATTATACATCTTGATCAAGGCTTATAAAATTTGCAATAAACAACTTAAGCCTTGTATTCTCACAATGAAAAGGATTTAGAATGCTTACAACCACACCATTGATTGTTGTGAAGACCTTATTGTCCAAGTAGGTGTTCTTGTTCTTGATGTTCTTCCTTTTTCATTTGAGTGTCCTCCCTTTGTAGTTGTCTCTTTTTCCTTCCAAACTTATTAAAAATACTCAAGAGAGATGTCAATAGCGCAAGGGAGTATATGATGAATGATGATTTTTAGAAAATAAATATGAACAATTCATCATCCATAAGTTACACAGACATGAAGTAAAATCCCTAGCATTAGTGCACATCATAGGAAAAGAGGAATATGCACTATTTAACCATTTGATCAATCATAGGAATTTACTTCTTCATATTGAGTTTATTAATCATTACTTTAAAAACAAGTCAATATGAGAACATTTATAGCAAAGGTATGAAATAGATTCTAATGGACAAGTGCATTAAAGAGATTGAGGTTGAATGCACGTCTTAGCCAATTTAAATTCAATAAAGAATCTATTTCTTCACAAAGATATAATTATAGTAAACAGTCATTGATGGGAACTACATTTGGTTAAGGAGATGAGTTCCCATACCTTTGCTTTTACCTATGGGTGAAGATCAACCCTTTGAGGCTTGTGTCATTAAACTTGCACTTACTCTCTTGTTGATTTTCATAAGTAAGCTCAAGCGAGAGGTTAATGGCAACACAAGCACTAGTTTCCCTTTTTGTAATCATTTTGATAAGGAATGAAAAACTAGATTACTAAAAGCATGGAAACTTCATAGCATGAACTAGATTATCCATAGAAGATGTTATGCCAATTTTAACTCATAAAACAAGCATAACCAATCCTTTAAAATCATGGGAATAAATCTAATTCATGATATGGAAAGCGATAAATGTAGAAGAATCATATCCAATTTAAGCAAAAAGACATACAACATAAATTATTGGATTGATTTTCCTTGTCATGATGGATTACGCATCTCCAAAGAGAAATTTATTTCTATAAGTGAGACTACTTAAATTACTTAGATAAAACATTAGTCTCACTTTTCTAGCTATAGAGAGAATTTTCTTTTTATAAGTGTCCTAAGTATTTGAATTCCTTACATGACACCTTATTCTTTTAAGAACATGAAATATCTCTCTATATCTAGAACATGGCAATAATAGAATAATTAGTGTAAACCATGCCATGGGAAAAAAACAACAATTTTAAAGCATGTAGATTGTCATAATGCAGAAAATGAAGAATATGCAATCTACCATATGAGAGGAATTTTTTCAAAGAATGGTGACATTAATTTAAAAATATCTTAAGTGCTTCCTTTTTCTATGAGACTACACAAGACACATAAGAAATGATAATTTAAGATACTTGCACTTAAAAGCATAAGTGTTACCATCCTTTGACAGTCCTCCATGTTGTAGGCCTTGATTTTCCGCACATGATGATTCTTCAATTCCTACAACATCAATATCCTCCCCGAGATGATATGGGTTTTGAATACAATAAATTTAAGTAACCTTGGGTCAATCTTGAATATGTAGATCATTTGAAGATTGATAGCTTGAGTTGATAAGAATTGAATTAACTCCCTTAAGCACCCCAAGGCTTCATATCATCTCCTCTTCCTGCAAAGCTTGTCAAGTACATTTTGGTACCCATCGCTTGATGGGTCCGTTAAGATTAGTAAACAAAGATCTAGGAACCCAAGTGTCCTTTGTGCTAGCGCTTGGTAAACTCGTTACCTTTCTAGCACAAGTTACAATCTTGGGTTGCCTAGTTATATATGAATCAAATGACAAGTTAGGGGTGGGATTTTTACCAATGGGACAATCTTTGCATTGATGTCCCTTCTTTCGGCATGTGTAGCATAGGCGTTTTCCAAGTTTTGAAGATTTCTTCTTTCCTTGTTTGTTGCTTGCTACATGGTTAGTAAAAACTTTCTTTTCTAACATCATGCCTTTTTGTTTTAATTAGGGACAAGATTTAACTAAGTGTCCCTTCTTTGAGCATTTAAAACAAAGTCTATCATCCTTGTTAATAATCAAGCCATTTTTAATGTAGGGACATGACCTAATCAAGTGTCCCTCTTCAAAGCATTCACTACACTTCTTATTTATCTTAGTGTGAAGTGTGGCTTGATCATTACCTTGGATGTTACCTTTTGTGGAGGCGAGGTTGAGGCTTTTGGAGGAGGTATTGAATTTCATCTTTTGTTTCTTTCTCTTGGCAATCCTCAAGTCCTTGACATTTTCTTCAAGGGATGTAGTGCATGCCACGGTTGTTCCCGCCTCAAGCTTCTTCACCATGTGATCACGGTTATCTTGAGAAGGTCGAGCAATGCACTTCCCTTTAAGTTGTGTCAAGTTCATCTTTAGCCTCTCATTTTCTTCTTTGAGCTTTTGATAGGTATCATCATTTGTTCCTGCAAATTCTAGCTCAAAGGAAGATTTGCTTGTCGACGGACAACAAGCATTAGCACATGGTAATATAGTTTCTATTTGAATACATGTGCATGAGTGAGGTTGTTGGGATTTTAAGTTTTCTATTACAACCTCATGAGCAATGTTTAATATGATATGATCATCTCTAAGATTTTCATGAGAACATAGAAGCATATCATATTTTTGTTGAAAAGCTAGATTTTCAATTTTTAGCTTTTCTACTTGGTCCTTAAGCAAGGTATTCCTATTTACTAATTGAGCGATACAATGTAAAGCATTATCTTGCTCAATTGAAATAGTTTCATACCTTTGGACCAAATCAACATGAGAGCACTTTAGCTCCTCATGTTCTTTAGTCAACTCGTCAAAGTGTAGCATTTTCATGGAGAGAGTATCTTCTAGCCTTTGACGAGCTTCGCTTTGCTCTCTCGCTCTTTCTAGAAGTTTGAGCATGACCGCCTTATCTTCTTGGCTTAGGTGAGCGTAGAGTTGCACAAAGCTCCTTTCTTCCTCCTCATCCTCATTTGTGCTTCCGCTATCATTCTCATTAGCCACACAACACATGTGGGAATCAAAATGGAAAGACAAACCTTTTGGAGAGGTGGATTCATCGTTTGGCCTCCATCGTTCATTTTCCTCTTCCTCCTTGCAAGGGTTAGTATCACAAGAACTAAAGGAAGTAGAAGCATCAAATGAACTATTATGTTTGGACTCATCAAATTTAGTTTTTATTTTAGTCCAAATATCATGTGCATCATGAATGGATTCATCATAGTTTGATATGAAGGCACGATAATCTTCATTGCTAAGAGAATTAGTTAAGATGTCAAAAGCTAGATAGTTTAAGCGATAACATCTTTGATCCTCCTCGGAATTAATTTTTCCATTAAAACTAGAGGGAAAAATACTCTTGTCTATAATTTGTTCTAACCGTGGATCTACGGTTTTAAAAGCATTTATCACACTAGTAGACCATGAATCATAATTAGAACAATCATCAAATAATATCTCAAGAGTTACCTCCTTTTGAGTTGCGTTCGTTGGAGGAGTCTTCTTGTTCTTTTGGGATCTTCTACGAGCCATCACTTCGAGTTGTTAGACTCAAGATGAAGTGCCTAGCTCCGATACCAATTGAAAGTCGCCTAGAGGGGGGGGTGGATAGGCGAAACCTGGAAATTAAAACTTTATCCCCAAACTAGATCCCTTGATTAGTGGTTAGAACAAGATAAAACAATTATCGGAGTATAAAAGCTAAGTCCTTTGCTTGTCAAGAATGTTGCTTTGAAATAATGCGGAATTGATAATCAATACAACTACTAGATATATGGATAATAAAGCAAGAAGGCTTAGATGAGAAGAGCAATAAGCCAAGTTTCTTTCTTGCGAAGTGTTGCTTCACTAAATGAGAATTTGACTTGAAGCAACACCAAATGATATTGACAAGAATAGCGCAAGAGAACTTAGAGAAGGAAAAACAAACAAATCACAAGCAATAAACACAAATGACACGGGTGATTTGTTTTACCGAGGTTCGGCCCTCGAAGGCCTAGTCCCCGTTGAGGAGTCCACTCAAGGACGGGTCTTTTTCAACCCTTTCCCTCTCTCCACCGATCACACAAGGATCGGTGAGCTCTTCTTCTTCTCAAGGATCACTCTCGATCCCACAAGGACCACCACACTCTTTGGTGTCTCTTGCTAGCTTTTACAAGCCTCCAACACTTTGGAGGAAGTTCGAAAGGGAGTCAAAACTCCACGTGCAAATGAACACAAAGATGAAGCACACACTATCTCTCAATGGATCTCACAAGGCACTAGGGCTAAACTCAATTGAATAGCTCTCAATTGCTCGCTCTCTTTTGTGGCACTTGTATTGGTTGTAGTGGGCTAGATCTTGTGTATATGATAGATCAATGAATATAGGTGGTTGGGAGGGCTTGAGTATGTCAACTAGATGACTTGGAATGTTGCTTGGACTCCCACACATTGAAGTGGCCGGTTGGGGTGGTATTTATAGCCACCAAACAAAATATGGCCGTTGGAGAAGGCTGCTGGCGATGGGCGCACCGGACAGTGTCCGGTGCGCCAGCCACGTCATCCTATCCGTTGGGGTTGGAGCTGTTCGACCGTTGGAGGCTTTGTCCTCATGTGGCACCGGACAGTCCGGTGCCCCTCTGTCCTTCTGCTCTGACTTCTGCCGCGTGTACTGTTGCGCACTGTTCGCTGTCAGAGTCGACCGTTGGCGCGAGGTAGTCGTTGCTCCGCTGGCACACCGGACAGTCCGGTGAATTTTAGCGGAGCGGCCTTCTATTTTCCCGAAGCTGGCCAGTTCAGAGCCGCTTCACTCTGGAGCACCGGACACTGTCCGGTGGTGCACCGGACAGTCCGGTGAATTATAGTGGGCTGCGCCTGAGAAACCCGAAGGTGAAGAGTTCGAAGGCAATCTTCCCTGGTGCACCGGACATTGTCCGGTGGTGCACCGGACACTGTCCGGTGCCACACCGGACAGTCCGGTGTGCCAGACCAGGGAGCACTTCGGTTTCTTTTTGCTCCTTTGTTTTGAACCATGTTTTGTTCTTTCTATTGGTTTTTGTTGAATCTTTGACACCTGTAGAACATGCAATCTAGAGCAAACTAGTTAGTCCAATTATTTGTGTTGGACATTCAACCACCAAAATCATTTAGGAAAAGGTTTAAAGCCTATTTCCCTTTCAGAAGTTTTCATGTAACCCATCTCCTCTAGCCTTGTTCTGATAATGAAGCTCATGCACCCGGCAGAAACCTTCGGCAAATGGTTCCATCCCTTGGCTTCGGAGAGCCCAAATGTAAAAGCTAAGCCTAACGATAGCGTTAGGAGTTAGCTGATGAAGGTAGATCCCAAACTTCTTCAGCACATCAGCAATCATCTTGTTCAAAGGGAATCTTAAACCAGCTTTAAAGAAACTCTTAAAGATCACTACTTCATCTTTTCCTGGCTTCGGAGTAGTTTCTTCTCCACCAAAACGAACCAGCTCTTTCTTTGCTTCACTTAAATAGCCCAAATTCAACATCTTAGGCAAGTCACCTTCGGAGATGGTGGACTTTCCGAAATCCAGATGGCTAGGTTTACTTGGCACCGCACTGCTATAATCATCTTCAGATTCAGTCTCTTCAACATCAGCCTGCTCTGCTTCAGCGGCAGGGACATCCTCCGATGTTACCAGCCCAGACCGCTTCATCGCTTCGGAAATCGGAACAGTCTCAGTATCTTCGGTCTCATCTCCCTGGCAGTGGAGCGAACTCTGGCCATTTGATTATGACTTTCTTGAAATTTTTGTTGTTGACTTTTTTGATTTTCCCGAAGCTCTTCCTCTTGTGACGAAGCAGAACCAAAAGCGGCGTTTCGATTGAGCACGATGATTAAGCTTCGGCTATGGCTAAAATTTTGGCAGCAAAACAGTGCAATGGCAATGAATGTTTTGGTAACTTCACACCTACCCGTCTGTTTATATAGTGCCGCAGGTGGGAAGGTGAATCGTCAAGGTCTCCCGCACCGAACAAACAGTCACCCGCACTCGCTGAATGGTGGGCCACAAGGTCCGAGAAGGTGAATTGTTGGGGCGCGCGTAACTGCTGTAAGATGGGGCCACCGCGCGCGTGGATTATTTTAATCGTTTCTCGCCAACGAGCTCAGAAAAGGTGTTTTTCGGATCTTCGGCATCCCGAAGCCTAGAATACTTTTTCACGGATCAAGCTCGTTACGAAAAACGATCTAGCACCGCGAAGGGGCTACTGTTGGGGGTATGCTTCGTAGCCGAAGATCCTAAAGAAAGAGAACACCTTCGGAAGATCCTCTCAGGAGCAGCGCCGAAGCTATTACCTATAGAGCTTCGGCATAGTGACAGGTCTCAAGACAAAGGGGCGAACCGACTTAAAGATGGATTGACTTAAAGACCCATGATGTTTGGTGTCATTATTGTAGTCGATTGTAAAGGACATAAATGTAATTTTACATAGGCTGCGCCCTGTGCCTATAAATAGGTGAACAGTACCCCCTGCACTGTTCACGCAATCTTGTAACCACTGGCTCATTACGCTGGAATTATTGGTTTCTGCCAAGGCGAAGGTATAAATGTACCTAAATATTATGTTTTAATATTTAGGTTCATATAATAAAGTATGTGAATAATGTTATCTATTTTTGGTATATCTTTCTATAATATTTCATGTTTTATATTTTATTTCATATTGTATTACAAGTCTGATTATGAAGGTGCGACCTTCGTGATATTTTGCTCATGGCCTTCGTCCGAAGCTCATTAAATCATTGGGGAGATAATGATTCAGCGAACGAAGAGCATCAATATTTATCATTTTGTGTTGTTTTGTTCTTAATTCATAGCATTTGAGAACAAGTCCCCAACAGAAAGCAAGTGTGCTTCATGAATTTGATGAACTTAGGTCGATTTCCCCTTTTTTGTAAAGGTGAGCTAGTAAAGTTGGAGAAGGTGTGCTTCATGAATTTGATGAACTTATTTTGTATCACTTATGCAGTTATCGTTCCTCGCGTAGAGGCAACTAAACATCACGTAGAGGTAGGGCTGACAATGGACTATAAATTTTGCACTATAAATTTAGATGTCCAAATGGGAGGCCCGGCTCGGCCCGGCCCAACCCGAGCACGTTTAAGCCCAACCCGTTTGAGCCCGGTCCGTTTGAGCCTGAACAGATAACCGGGTCGGGCCAGACCGTCCGACTGGCTACCTATGCCAACCGAGCACGGCACTGAACCGGCCCATCTGTGTCGGGCTGGCCCGGAAAGCACGGCCCATGTAGGAGCCCGTGCCAGCCCGAGCACGACAAATACACAGTAGTCGTACGGCTCGTCGGCGTAGAGCGCAGCCACCGCCGACAGGAACGTGTATGTCTTCCCGTCGTTGAGGTTCTCCTCGCAGCCGTCGAGCACGATGACGTCGCCGTGTGCGAGGATCTCGAGCGGCACCAGCACGAGTTGGTCGTCCTTGTACAGCCGACAGAAGACGAAGCGGACGTCCATGTGCACCGCGAGCCCACCCGGCGACGCGAGCTGCAGCCCGTACACCATGCGCAGCAGGTGCCGCCGCTCGTACAGGTCCGTGTGGGTCAACACGCCGATGAGCAGCCGGAACTCGGGCTTCCGGACCGCTGCCGGCTCCGCGGCTGCCGGGCCGCACACGCTCAGCATCGCCTGCAGCTCGAACTCCTTGGGATACACGAAGAGGAAGATGAAGGCCAGAGCAGGAGCGGCACGAGGACTAGCGCCTTGCTGGAGGCTGAGTGGCTGACAGCCTGGGGAAGCCGCCTCCACCGCCGCCGTGCCTCTGCTTCGTGCCGACCGCGCCAAGAGGAGGGACCCCGAGACCGAGACGGCGACGACTGCGAGGATTTGATTTAGGGTTAGGGTTACGGGCCGCTTCGAGAAGTGGGCTGCTGTTTTGGGGCTGGGAGACTGGAAGTTGTAGCGGGCTGGTTTCTAAGCCCACCAAATATCGGGACGTGCTCGGGCCAGCCCAACGAGCCGAGATGGCTGTCGAGCCCGGCACGCTCGCCGGGTCGGGCTGAGCCCGGGCACGGATTAACCCGTGTCGTGTCGTGCTCATGCTAAAAACCCGTGCTTTGTGTCGTGCTAACGGGCCACGTACTTTCTGGACATATATAACTATAAGATTTAAGGGTCGAAACGGGTTAGGATCGGACTCTATTTCTAGTCATTTTGAACTATAATTTATTTAGGGACTTGACATTTTATGAAGAACTATTTAGATCACGATCCATTACCACCCCTATGTAGAGGCAACCAAACAGACACTTAGCCAAAGTTAACGCACACGGTGATTTTGGATGGAATGGTACGGGTAAATATAAGATGTCAAGGAACAGTATCTTCTCCATTTCATTTCATTTCAATCTCATCCAATCAGTCAAAGCTATACACAGCCATTCCCTGCTGCCCTGAACCTCTCTCCTGTTCACTTCCACTCCACCACGGCAAAAAAAATACAAAAAAATTCTCAAATAAAGACTACCACCATGCTTAGCTTCCTTCCAATGTACACCAAACTATTTTATAGTTTTTATACCCCCTGTAAAAAAACTGCACGCATCTCCTTCCCTTCCACCACGCGCCACTCCCCTCTGTTCTTCGCTTGATCGGGGAGGGCACCTGCACACGAAACGCTCGTCCCCTCACTCCCCATCACCAGTCCACCACCACCACCACCAAATTATAAACAGCCCGGACCCGCCATATATTATTCTCTAGCTAGCTTGCGTTGCTCTCACCGTTGGCGGCGGAGAAGACGGGCCTGCCTGCTTGTGCCCTAGCCCCTAGCTAGCGTACGTACGAGACCGGGAAGCACCTGGCCAGCAGGTGGTGCTTCACCTTGATCAGCAGCCAGAACACCACGTAGCACGGCAGCTGCAGCGCCGCCACCGCGAGGTACCTGCCGCGCCGATCCATCGGTAGGGAATGGAAGAACGAGGCAGTCAGATTTAATAGCTTGCTTAACTTGCTTGAAAAGAATCTGCGAGTGGTAATTGAGTTTGAGTGGCATTTGCGTGCGTACGTACCACAGAGGTGCCAGGTTCGATGTCAGGTCGAGGAACGGGTAAGGCCACCTGCCAAGAAGCCACAAAAGGCGTCGATTCACAAGTCATCAGCACTATGACATGAAAAATGCAGCAGCTAGTTGGCAGTAAAGTGCTTCGTTTACATGAGGTTTATCAAACAAAAGCTGCAAAGAGCCTACCACATCGGCGTAGCTGCGTGGACGATCCACTGGAAGACGACGTAGAGCGCGGTCCAGAGGAAGAAGTAGGCGACCCGGAACCACGGGAACCTCTGCAGACAGCGAAACCATGAAAACATTCATCAGCTTCCTCTGTCTTTTTTTTTCCCTGATCACCAAGTTGAGTATGCGCTGCTTTACCAAGCTATTCAGGGCGGCCTCGCCCAGCAGGAAGACTGCGTTCACCGAATGCATCCCGATCAACAGCTGCCAGAAGAGGAAGAGAAATCAACCGGTGAGTGAGCTGTGTTGTCCTTAATCAGCATTTGATCTGTCGGAACTGCGAGGCGCCATGTCGGCCAGCCGGGGGAAGAGAAGAGAAGAGAAAGAGAAAGAGAGAGAAGGCACGGAGCGCGCGTGTGTTTGCTTACGAAGTTGAGGCTGTAGTCCTTCTCGGTGAGGAACGGGAAGATGATGAACCAGAACACGCAGTCCGTGAGCATCACCGCGCCTGCATTTGCCTGCCGATAAATAAAAAAACACCGAACAGAGTCACGGTCGGCAGTCGGCACCGCCGCTAGCTGTAAAGATCGCAAGAGAGTTCTAATGCATACATGGCCAAGCTTTATTAATTCATGGGCAAAGTGTTAGCTGATAGTATGTAAAGACAGTTTTCACATGGCTCCTTCAGAAGCTACTTCTCCAGACTGTCGTGCTACGCCAACCTAGGCAGACATTCAGTCGCCATTGCTGATGCAGTTAGGCGGCCTAGCAAATCGAATCCAAAGCAAAAAAAAAACAAAAAAAAAAACAGGCTGCCTTTATTCCTGACGCCACACGACCAATAGAGTCAGCCCTACACTTGACAACAAAGATGGGGGACAGGTGACTCAGCCAGCCATCCAAGCGAGCGAGGAAACACGCATGCATGCATGAGCTGTGCGCCCCTGGCCATGGACCATCAGTAAGCTGGCTCACGTACCAGCTAGGTCCATGCCATGGAGATGGAAGCGTGACCAGACAAGATGCTATTTATGTGTGTGTGTGGGGGGGGGGGGGGGGGGGGGGGTGTCATCATCTGATCTGCTGGTCTTCAGAATCAGAACCCAATCCCCACATAAGCCTACTGATTCAGTCGTTAGCACATCAATCTAACTACTACCTAGCAGGCTAGCACTAATAATTGCGCCTCGAAAGCAAAACGAGACGCCCTCCATGCATGCATGCAGCTGCAGCACACCAGATCAGCAAATGTCGGTACTCTGCAGTCTGCAGAGTGCACAGCATAGATGTCTCTCTCCAATGAGGAACATGGGAAGGTCCCCGCCCCCAACTGGATAATCTTTACCTGGTAGATGATCTGGAGCAGGTAGCCCCAGAACCCAGCGACCTCTCCGGCACCGTCTCGTTCATCCAAGGCCGGCTTAGCAGCAGCAGGCCCCAGGCCACGGGCGACGACGTATCCCGCGCCGTCCTCCATGTCTGCCGCCGCCGCCGCCGCCGCCGCGGCGACGTTCTCCTCGGCGAACCTGCTGCAGCCGTAGATGGACAGGGCCGTGCCGAGCTGGAACAACAGGTTCACGGATCCAACAGTTACTTTTCCGTCAGCGACCACACGGGCCGTTTGCGTTTCGGAGTATTTGTCGAGCATCATTGGCTCGAGGAATTTAGATGGACAGATCTTGGATTGTTTGGATGATGTGCGATTATGAAAGAGAAAAGAAAAAAAAGGGGCCTACCCCGAAGTAAATCGTCACCAGAATGAAGGTCCACCTGCACAACAGACAGTTCAACCACCGTTACGAAGAAGGAGCAGAGTTTATCACAAAGCAGAAACACTACACTACTCGAGCAGCAGCAACCAGATCTCTCTGAGAAATTTGGTACGTACTAACTACCAGTCACAATCTCAGAGGTTTTTTTTCTTTTAAGAAGAAAAAGGGTGGGAAAAGGCTACTACACTAGTGATTTGTAAACAGAAGAAGACAATACCTGGAGAGAAAAAAAGGCAGGTATTTATTTATGCATTGGAAACTTGTATCAGAAAATCTTCAGGTTCAGTGGAACAGAAAGTGTCAATGAAGGCCATCTAGTTGGGGGTGGGTATTCCTTACAACACTATCCACTTGTCATTTATGATTAAGCCTAGAGAAGCCTGACCACACACACAGAGTCGCAAGACCCAATGTTTTCTGAAAATCTGCTTCACAAGGCATTAGACATGTACAGTGTCACATCTTTTTTTTCAGAGAAAATTGATGCAAAAAAGAGTGTACATCGCCTGAATAAAAGTCTCTTGTACAAAGAATCTACTACTACTGGAGGAAAAGATTGCTGGTGAAGGGGGGGGGGGGGGGGGGGGGGGGGGGGGGGAGGAAACCCAGACAGAGAGGTGGGGTTGGGTAGCTAGCTTGCTGTGTAAGCTAGTTGTTTAGCAGCCACCAGACTGTGTACAGTAGCATAAATAACAGAGGATGCTGCGAAACTGACTGATGGCTCCATTATTGTTTCCAAGAACCATGTTCAGTTCTTGCAACCGAAAAAAAAGGACCCATGTTTAAAACAGGTTTGTACCATGGGAAGAGCCCTTTATTCCCGGTGGAAACTCAAAGTTAGACCAACTCCAGCAGACTCCCTCTCCGTATCCCTAAAACGCGCGACCAACACATTCTCTCTCCTCTCCGTATCCGTCTCCGTTTCCAGCAACACTCCCCATCCCACTCCGCATGCAGTCTATGACACCTGGGGCCCGCGAGCAGCCGCGCGCGCACGCAGAGAGCTGCGGAGAGGAGAGAGAAAGCGTGGAAATGGGGAGTGCAGGTACAGGCCGTGCGTTTTACGGAGCCGGATGCGGAGACTGCTGGACTGATGAATAGTGTGCTAGGCTCCGCAAAATAGGGATACGGAGCCGCATGTGGAGTGCTGCTGGAGTTGGTCTTAGCATTAGTACTGCAAGAGGAGAGAACAAATGCCAATCCTTGCTGACTGGTTTCTAATTCAGTCAAGCACCAAATGAGATGATAAAAGACTTAATCAGCTGCAGCAGCTGAGTGGCAATGCGCCACCTTCTCTTCTTCTTTTTTAAAACAAAAGATTTTAAAAAAAAAATTGGGGGGGAACCTTTACTCGACTTTGCATCTAATCCAACATTTTCCACAGCGATTTTTGTTTTCAACATTAGAGAAAAAGGGCAAGGAAATAAGAGAAGACGAGAGAGAGAGGGTAAGTGGTGGCAAATGATGACTCACTGAGTGTAGTAGTAGAAGATGCTGCCGCCATCGGAGATGACAATGACGACGAGGAGGCTGAGGAGGACGAAGAAGGAGATGAGCCTGTAGGCGAGCAGCCACGCCGGGTGGATGTCCCGGAGGCACGGCCGCCACGCCTCGTCGTCGTACAGCACCCCGTGACACCTCTCCTTGCCGCCGTCAGCCGCAGCGCCCGGGGACGACAGGCCCGCGCCCGCGCCGCCGGGACGCCGGTCGGCGCTGGGGCCCTCGTGACGCCAGATTAGGTAGCCCGCGACGGCCATGCAGGCCAGCACCCACAGGCCACAGAGCCCCACCCGCCAGTGCAGCCAGTAGTGCAGGCTCGTGGTGTCGGCCGTGGCCATGGGCTCGTACGACCGCGCCGCCGAGCTTCCGCCTCCTCCTACTCCTCCTCCTACTCCGCCGCCGCCGCCGCCTGTGATGAAACGCATGCCCCCGCCGTTAACTAGGTAGCCGCCTCAGACTCCTGGCGCATGAACCGCGCGGCGCGAGCGAACGCGGCAATGGCTCTACTGCTGCGGCGCGCGGCAAGAACTCGGTGGCTCGGTCCGAGCAATGCGCGCGGACTAAACAGTACACTCTCGAAAGGAGCGAGCTGGGAACAGCGCCGGGACGGGAGGGAGAGGGGGGCTCGTCAGATTCTTGTAGCGGAAGGAGAAGGCAATGCTAGTTGATAGCTGGTAACGAGTAGCGTTGCGGTGAGGACGACAGGCAGGCGACACACGAAACCAACGCCGGCGAGCAGAGGCAGAGCGCACACACACACACACACGGATTGCATGCGGGGGAGACAAGGGAGGAGTGTATCGATGGGCAACGAACAAACAGCCAGCAACGGCCCCGGCCCAGGCCCCCGCCCCCGCCCACGGAAGACGCCAATAAGGCCAGGTCACACTCTCTGCTCACGATTCTCTCGCGGCAACGCAAGCAAGCAAAAGCAACCGCGGCTCCCGCGCGACGGAAACGAACAGACAGGGATCGCCGCGGCAGGCAGCCAGCCGTAGAACAGCGAGCTCCTCCAAGACCACGGAGAGGGAGGGAGGGGGGGCGGTTAAAGATGGGAGAGCGGGGAGAACCGGAGAAGATGCTTGCACGCAAGAGGGGGAATGGGAAAGCTACAAAAGGTAGAGGGGGGGAGGTGAGGGAGGGCAGAGGGGGGGTGGCCTGGGGAATGAGATGCTTTGCTTCTTCCACCTTTCGAGGGAAATCTCTCGCCCTCGGGGAGTTTATATACTCCTCTACATACCGACGGGCGGCGACCATACAAGCAGGGCAGGCATGTGGATGGGGACGCCGTCTCATGATCTTCTTCTCGTGTCGTCGTCTCTCTATCATTTGTTTATCATCTACTCACACACGGTAGGATTAGAATTATAATAATAGTAATCAGAATCTCTCGCTTGCCGCAATCAACCATGCAACAATGTCCCTCTCTCTCTATCTGTCTGTCTGAATTGCACTTCTAGAGTTTGGCTTGTGAGAGGGGTCATGGCCATTGCTCCCGCCGGTGCCAGCTTGCATTGCAATTGCCATTGCCATTGTGGGGGGCAGGGCACAGGCCGGGGCAGTACAGTTACACAGCTACAGCTACAGAGCAGCAGTGGATTGACCAATGGTCAGTGCCTGGGGCCCGTCCCGGCGTCTCTTTCGGCCTGCATTGCGCTGCATAGGGGTGAAAACGGGCGGATACGGACGGATAGTAGCTCATCCTGTATCCTACCCTAATGTATTTAAAACGGATTCGGGATCGGATACGGATAGTTAGAAACGGGACGGATACGGATACAGGGACCGGATATTTATCCGGGCGGATAAGTGACGGATACAAATATTATTTTATCGGATATCGGATACTTGTTGGATAATGCATTAATTGGTTATCATAAAATATTCTTGTTCGATCACGAAATTGCAAGTAAATTAATACTAATAAACATTTAATAGAAGATAATCTCAAGTTCCCACATAAAAATGGTAGAGTGAAGTATTGATTATGTTAAAACTTGGATACTTAGAGTGATTTCACGTGTAACTCACCTAATAAGTGGAAATAAAATAGAAAAAACGTTAACATCCTATGGATTTTATGGTCCCATTCTATTCAAATAAAACCTCAAGTCGCCACATGAAAATGATAAATGAAATATTATATATGTTGAAACGTCGATACATAAAATGATTTTACGTGTAACTCACGCAATAAGTGGGAGTGGAATGGAAGAAACACCAACATATTGTGGATTTTATAATCCAAATGTTTTTTGAGAACTATATGTGGATATATGTTGTGTCCCAGTAAAAATTCATGAATTTTTTAGGCTATTTGGTGTATTATTAATTTCTTGTAGAAAATCATCAAAATACAATTAAATTCATAAAAATATTGTAGTGTCGACCGGAAATTGCGAATAAGTTACCAATATTAATAAATAGTTTATAAAAAGATAATTCTAAGTTTCCACGTGGAGATAATCTTAAGTCCCCACATGAAAATGTTAAAGTCTATTATTTTGATATAAATTTAGACATTATTTCAATGATTTTGGCCTAAAGATATGTTTAAACAAAAATGTGTTGTACTACAAAGTTATAGATCTCTTCGAGCTCTACAATTTTCATATAAACTTTATATTCATCCGATTTCATATGTAAAAGTTATGATTTTATAACTATATTATTATGCAGAAAAAGAAAAAACGGGTACCCGAATTCCGGGTACCCGTATCCGACCCGAATATCCGGGTATTTATCGGGTAGTACCCGTTCCGTATCCGACCCGAATCCGAAGCTGTACTATCCGGGTATTACCCGTATCCGTCCTGAATATAAAAATACCCGTATCCGTATCCGAAAAATGGTCCCGAATCAGTATCCGTATTCGGTACCCGTTTCGGGTACCCTACCCGTTTTCACCCCTAGCGCTGCATGCCTGCATGGTGGCATATTGGCGTGGGAGGGAAGAAGGAGGAGGTGTGTGTTGTGTGACCCCTGGAAGAAGGCTGGAACGGGAACCAAGGCTGCTTTTCCACCCATCAAATCCTCGTCGGCCGCACCAAACAGCAACAGGGCGACGCGACGGCGACGCCAGTCACGACGCCATGCAGGCTGCAGAGGCGACTCGGCAAGCACCGACGACGCGGTCCGTGACCGTGAGGTTTTCAGGCTACAGTGGTGCTTTTCCACGCGAGAAGAGGAAGGAACCGGGAGCGTCTTTTCAAACCCTTCACACACACCGCTGCCGTGGTTTTGCGGTCACTTCCCCCCAGGCCCCAGACCACAGCTGTTCCATGTCACAGGGAAACTCAAGGAGGAGGAAGAAGGGACAGGACAGGAGAGTGTACTGCGCATCTCTGCTGGGAATTGGGAAAAGGGAGGGGGAAAAGTTTACATTTTTTTTGTTTGTTTACTTTTCTTGACTGGATTGTAAACCTGCCTTGACTCATTTGACTGGCTGCATAGCCTAGGTTTGGTTTTACCTCATGTTTTATTTAAGTAACTAGAGAACGAGCAAGTAGTAATGCATGGATCCAGTGGCTGCCTCGAAATTGCAATTTTTTTCCACCTGCTTTTTTACCCCCCAACAAAACCAAACAGCTGTTCTCTTTGCCGCAGAGGAATCTATCTTGGTAGAAAAAGGCGGGTTTCTCCCCACCCCTTTTCTTCCCCCGGTCCGGCACAACATGCATGTAGCAGCAGAACAGGGCAAGCTTGCCGGCCAAGGCTTGGAATATGCTATGTACACACATATATATCAATGCGTATAAAACAGATCGATGCAGAAAAAGGAGCATGCAGGTATATCCTAGCGTTTGACAAAGCTCGCTAGCTAGCTCTACGTGAGTACAGCACAGATTAGCTAGCCAGCAGCGACCATTGCCGCTAGCCTAGCTTAGGCTTAATCATGTGCAGTTCTGACCTTTTTGACGAGGGTGTCTTGTTAGCATGGATGATGCATGTGTCTCTATATATAGAAAGAGAAGGTTTATATAATAAATAAAAGCCTAGTGTGGCTAAGAGATCTTCCAATGCCATCCATCCATGATCATCCATGTCCATCCCACGGCATCATCAGGATCCCATCCCAGGCAAGAAGAAGCGGACTAGGAGAGGCTCCCGGTTCTGGCGCCGATTCGATAGATGCTAGCTGCTGCGTGATGATGACTATCTCCGTCGTCCTCTGGATCCTCCATGCTGGACTTCTCTGAGTGATGATGATCTGGGGGCGTGGCAAAGATTGGTCGCGGCAGATCAGACGCGGTAAATTAGGGCAGTAATAATAATTGACCACCAATGCAAGGAGGGCCGGGGTTGCTGTGCTGAAGTAAAGTAAACTAAGCTAAGCTAGTGTTAGCTTTAGATCGGCTGCTTTGAGGGCGAAATGATGGTCATGATGAGTGACACACAGAGGGGGTGGGGAGGGGGGGAGGAAGGAGATCTTTTGTAGGGCAATGCGTGTGTTGGTTTTATTAAATAAACTTTTAATTAAGGGGGGGACGATATGGCTGGCGGGAGATCCTCTGCGGCCGATGGCTTTTCCGATGGATCCCAACGCGTGTCTCGTGACGCATGTGAGCCGTGAGCGAGAGATGAGTGATGACCGACGACCGGAGGTTAGGGAAAGAAAGGCAAGGCAGGCAATGCAATTGGCGTGCAGAGAATCCGGGTCGGTAGTGGACACGTACTATGAGCTAGGCGAGAAACGCAGCAGGATCGTCGGGGAGGTCAGCCATCGCTCTCCCCACGGCGATTAGATGATGCATCGTAATAGTATCATCAGTAATAAAGAAGAGGGCCGATGAATAAAGCAGCAGGCAGGAAAACAAAGGCAAAAAAAAAAAACGGAAAAAAGCCACCGCGCGCGATTCGAAAGCAGCTAGCCAGTGCTCTGTCAGCAGAGCACACTGCACTGCACTGGCCACTGGCTCACATTCACATGCATGAGGCGCTCATGAGATATATCGATGGGGGGAGTACGGGTTATTGGCGCTTGTACTTAGTTAGTTGAGCCTAACTACCTCACCGGCCGGCCGGGCGGCTAGCAGTATGGACTGGCCGGGTCACCTGGCTATGAATCTCTCCGCAACCAAATCATCATGGTTATTCAGTTGTGAAATATGAAAGCATGTAAACATAAAACAAAATGCAGGCTAGTATAGTACATAGTAACTCATTCGATCCATTGGATGAGTATTAGGCTCCTGTTTAGAAGCAACCTAGTTTTTTTTAAAAAAAAAATCGGTTTTTATCTTTTAGTTAGGAAAAGGCCAACGAGCTTCTTGGTTTTTAAATCTAATTCCTATAAACTGAGCCATATATAAACTGGTTTGTTTGGAATCACCTCAGTTTCTATCTATAAACCGGTTTCTTAAAATCTAGTATATGATGCTTCCAAACAGGACCTTAGTGGTCTCGCTAATTAACAAATTAAGAGCTAACCTAACTATATATTAGGCACATGCATGCATGCATGCGTACACGCACTGGGTGGGTAATTGTTAACGGGTTGATATGAGTATCAGCACGAGACGAGTATACATGGTATGGAGAGAAGGCAAAGGAAAGGTTGGAGTGTGACGCAACCCCAACCTAGTACAGCTGCTGCTAGCGACCACCGACGTAGCAAAAGACATTATATATTATAGACACAGAGAGATACTCCCTCCGTTTCTTTTTATTTGTCGCTGGATAGTGTAAAATTGCACTATCCAGCGACAAATAAAAAGAAACGGAGGGAGTAATAATGTTGCCCTTTTTTTGGCTTCTTTTATAGCCCGAGACATATAGAAATACATGGCTAATATATAAGGGGGAGAAAACAGCTCGTAGTTATATAATTAGCATCTAAAAAACTAAAGTATATTTATCACGTTGTTGAGAGTTGTCGTGGCGACATATTCATGCTGATGGCTTTTAATTAACTTGGGAGAGTTGCTAACAATCTCTTCCCAACAGACCAGAAAAAACTGATGGTAGTAGCTTTCCGGCATTGAATGAAGTGTCTGTCAAGATTCTTGAATGAATTGGCGGCCGGACGCTGCATCTGCGTCCGCATGGCACGGGAACGGAATGAGCAACATTGAATGGAAGGGAGCGTCGGACTCCGGGGGTGGTCTGGTCGGCGTCAGGCACTCAGGCAGGCGTCGGCCTCTGCGCGCAGGGAGAGAGGGAAGCCAGGGTTGGAGATGGAGGGGTCTCCCGTCCCGCTCCGGCGCTGGCGGTGCGGCGGCTGGCCGCTGGCGGCATGCATGAAGCATGCAGGCAGGATGTCACAAAGAAGGCGTGCCTGTGCGGTGCAGGTGCAGCTGTGCCTCTGCCTTCCTTCCTGTCCTGCATGCTGCCGCGGTGCGGGCTGTGCGAGCTAGCGAGAGCAGAGGAGGGGGAGGAGCGGGAGCATAGCGCAGACCTGCGGGTGCAGCCAACAGCAAGAGCCAAGGAGCTGCTGGGCTATAGCCAGGAGCGGAGGAGCCGGGGACCGACTGACGGACGGAAATGGCCACAGCGGGGACTGGATGGCAGGCAGACAGTGTCGCTCTCGCGGCCGGCCGGGCACGACAGGACGGCACGCGGGAGCCGGCCGTCGTCGCTGCCCGACTGGCCGAGTGTCCGGGTCCGGACGCAATTGCAATTTGCAAACTGCGATTGCATCTGCATTGCATGGAACGGGGAGGGGGGCGGCCGGGAGGCCACGACGGCCACACCACCGGCCCAGATCGACCCAGGCACCCACACCGAGGCCATAGGAGAGTGCGAGAGCCCGCGTGCAGGATACACAGACGGTGGTCCTACTGCGCTCCTACTGTCCCTCTTTTCTCTCTCCTCTCTCTCTCTCTAGTTTCCTGGACACCGTAAAAATGTGTGTTTATATAATTGGACATATTGGTGTAACCGTCGTATAAACTGTTAGATTTATAGACATTTTTCGTATCATTTTAATTCCATAAATTAATATTATGATGATGACATATAAAAAATAATTAATCATGACACCAAATATATCCATAACAATATGGATCATGAAAACATAAAGCATATGAATCATATAAATCATATAAATACGATAAACATGTAGACTGAATGAACAATTGAAAATAAACAGATAGAAACATAAACAGCATGACTGTAAAATTAAAACAGACGGATCTATCATATTATAATAAGACAGAACATATAAGATAAAATCATTCCTACATATGAAACAGCATAGATGAATATATGAAACATATGTAATCTCCAGAACGCAAAACAGTAAGTAAATAAATTGATCATACCCTCCGATGCGCTCTGATGATCCAGATCCTTGGCCAGCTTCTTTTGTCATGTTGAAGATGTTTTGGGCAGTCGCGTAATCGCTCCCCAAAAACCTAATTGCCGATCCCCCGTGCAAGGTCTCGAACGGCACCCCGGCTTCGGAGGCACCTGCCCTCTCGCTTCTCTGTGCGCGCAGAGTCACGAGATGGAAATACCTTCACTCGGCGGCTGGACTGTGATTCTGAAAGTGTGTTCTCGCGTGTACCGAGTGACAGGGGTGCTCCTCTATTTAACCTCTTGCAGAGGTAAGCTGAAGGAGAAAGGTCGCCGAGTCACGCCAAGGGTTGGTCAGCTCTCGCCGAGTCATGCCATGAGTCGGCCAGCACTCGCCGAGTCACGCCATGAGTCAGCCAGCTGAAGGAGAAGGGTCACTCGGCTGGCTGACGAAGAGACAGAGTCACTTGGCTGACGAAGAGACAGGCAACTGAAAGGTTAACGCGGTTAGCGAGTGCTAAAAAATTAACACAACCACACCACGCCCGCTCGCCTGCCTGCCTCGCCTCGCCTCGCCTCGCCTCGCCACGCCACGCCCGGCCGGCGGCGCGCGCGCGTGTGGCACCCCTTGTCCATTTCTTGACTTCTCAAGTTAAGTGGAATAAATCCCACCATATAAGTCAAGCTAAAAGACCCTTGGACTTCCAATGTGGTACTATTGGTATTCTCCACCATTACACACCTTAGAGTTTATTCAATAAATGGGCCAAGCCCATAAAAGATCCAACAATCCCCACCAAACTCTAGGGTTTGTAATGATGAAGTATCAGAATCACAATCCTTTGATATACCAGTGTTTCGATGGAGACTGTTAAGTTGAACATCCATCTAGAATAAGAGTTTCACTCATTCACAACTGAACAATGGACTATGCCTTGAATTGACAGTTTTGTGCGAAATAAGATTCACTCAAATCCTTTGCTGATACTAGGCTGCAAAAGGGTATTCCCGCTGTTTAGAAGCATATAAGTCACACTTCAGTGCCTTTCATGAGTATTTAGGGATTACCCAAGTCCCATAGACTGTGACCAGCAGTCTGACTCATATAGGTGTATTCCTCAAAAGATGTTCTGTAGGACAACATCTCACCTTTATAAGACTCTTGGAATACATTAAGGTAAAAACCATCCTGCCTTACAGATAGGAAAGATGTGCATCAGAAATAAGTTAAGGAAGGGATCTTTCCTCACAACCTACTCCTAGCTTGGTTCTCCACTCTACTTCACGGGATCTCCGATCACATAGAGCAGGTTACCACTAGAGTAGATCTCACATGGGTCTCATACCTATTTCCCTCGATGCACTTTCTATCACATTGCGTGATAGACCCTTAGTGAATTGATCTGCCAGATTATTTGATGTGTGGACATAATCCACAGTTATAACTCCGGAGTTTTTCAACTTTCTGACAGATTTCAATCTCCTCTTAACATGCCTTGTAGACTTCATGTTATTCCTAGAACTGTTAACCTTTGTAATCATCGTTTGGTTGTCACAGTTCATGGAAATAGCCGGTATCGGTTTTTCAACTACAGGTAAGTCCAATAGGAAATCACGAAGCCACTCGGCCTCAGCCCCAGCAGTGTCTAATGCTGCGAGTTCTGCTTCCATTGTAGACTTTGTTAAGATAGTCTGCTTGCAAGACTTCCAGAAAACAGCGCCACCTCCAAACAGAAACACATATCCGCTTGTGGCATAAAGCTCATCAGCATCAGAAATCCAGTTGGCATCACAATAGCCTTCTAGCACTTTTGGGTTTCCGGTATAATGAATATCGTATGTCATAGTACCTTTCAAATACCGCAACACTCTCTCAAGAGCACGCCAGTGATCATCTCCTGGTTTCGACACAAACCGACTTAGCTTACTCACAGCATAAGAGATGTCTAGCCTTGTTGCACTTGCAAGGTACATGAGCGAGCCAATGATCTGGGAGTATGTCAATTGATCCCTTGCTATTCTCTGATTCTTTCTTAATAGCATGTTGGGGTCATAAGGTGTTGGAGCAGGATCACAGTCACTAAGACCAAAGCGACTCAATACCTTTTCCACATAATGGGATTGTAACAAAGTTACCCCACCATCAGCTTCTCTAACAAGCTTGATGTTTAGAATGACATCAGCTTCTCCCAAATCTTTCATTTCGAAATTGCTCGATAGAAGACTTTTAACTTCCTCAATCACATTGAGATTTGATCCAAAGATCAAGATGTCATCAACATAAAGGCACAGCATAACAGACTCACCCCCACCATACCGATAATACACACACGTGTCAGATTCATTTACAAAAAAAACCAGCTGCTGTAAGAGTATTATCAAACTTTTCATGCCATTGCTTAGGTGCTTGTTTTAGGACATACAATGATTTTATCAACCTGCACACCTTGTTCTCTTGACCATCTGCAATGAACCCTTCTGGCTGATCCATATAGATCTCCTCATCCAACTCTCCATTTAGGAAAGCTGTCTTAACATCCATCTGATGAATTATAAGACCATAAGAGGCTGCCACGGCTATTAATGTGTGAATTGTAGTCAATCGAGCCACTGGTGAGTAGGTATCAAAGAAATCTTCACCCTCCTTTTGGGTATATCCTTTGGCCACAAGCCTTGCCTTGTACCTCTCGATTGTACCATCAGGCCTAAGCTTTTTCTTGAAGATCCATTTGCAACCTATAGGTTGACAACCATAAGGACGGTCAACGACCTCCCAAGTTCCATTAGACATAATAGATTCCATCTCACTCCTTACTGCTTCCTTCCATAAGTCAGCATCAGGAGAGGAATATGCCTCACTAATGGTAGTTGGTGTGTCTTCCACAAGGTACACTATAAAGTCATTACCAAAGGATTTTGCAACCCTCTGTCTCTTGCTCTTTCGAGTGACTATAGTGTCATCCTCCTCAGGGATGTGCACGTGGGAATCCTCAGCATGATCTGTAGGAATCGACAGTTCGTTCTCATGGGGAATTATAGTCTCATGACTTGTATCACTAGGTGTATCTTCATGGGAAACTCATTCTCAAAAAATGTTGCGTCTCTTGATTCCATGATAGTATCAACATACATATCAAGCACATCAGATTTTATAATTAAGAACCTATACCCAGTGCTGTGAAAAGAGTACCCAAGGAATATACAGTCAACAGTTTTAGGCCCAAGTTTACGCTTTTTGTTGATTGGCACATTCACTTTAGCCAAGCAACTCCAAGTGCGCAAATATGAGAGATTTAATCTTCTCTGTTCCCATTCCTCAAATGGAGTGATCTCTTTGTTCTTTGTTGGAACTCTATTCAGGACATGACATGCTGTCAAAATCGCCTCACCCCACCATGCCTTGTATAATCCCGCTGTACTCAACATGACATTCACCAAATCTGTTAGAGTGTGGTTTTTCCTTTCAGCAATCCCATTGGATTGTGGTGAGAATGGCGGTGTCCTCTCATGAATAATACCATGTTCCACGCAGAACTCATCGAACACATTAGAGAAATATTCTCCACCTCGATCAGACCTTAACCGTTTTATTTTCCTCTCAAGTTGGTTCTCAACTTCAGCTTTATAGGCCTTAAAATAATTGAACGCTTCATCTTTTGTTTTTAAGAGATACACGTAACAAAATCTAGTGGAGTCATCTATAAACGTGAGAAAGTATCTTTTACCACCTTTGGTCAAAACTCCATTCATCTCGCACAGATCAGAATGAACAAGTTCTAGAGGTGCCAAACTCCTCGCCTCAGCAGCCTTGTGAGGCTTGCGGGGTTGTTTTGATTCAACACACACATGGCACTTAGACTTTTTGACCAAGTTAAATTTAGGAATTAAATTTATATTTGCTAATTGCATAAGACAGCCAAAGCTTGCATGACAAAAACGTGAATGCCATAAATCTGACTCATCAGAAAAATTGACAGAATTCACCAGTTTATTACACACATCATGCAGCGATAAGCGGAACAAGCCTCCACAGTCATATCCTTTACCAACAAAAGTACCATGTTTCGACACAACACATTTATTAGACTCAAGAACAACTTTGTATCCATCTCGACATAGCATAGACGCGCTAACGAGATTCTTCTTGATAGAGGGCACATGCTGCACGCTCTTCAATGGCACCGTCTTTCCCGAAGTAAACTTCAGAATGACCGTACCAACACCAAGAACATGAGCACGCGACCCATTTCCCATTAACAAGGCGCCAGACCTCTCGACCTGATAGGAGGAGAACATAGAGGCATCAGCACACACATGAATATTTGCACCACTGTCCATCCACCACTCAGGTGAATTACAAACTGAGAGAACAAATGGTAAAGAATTACCATACCCAGATGTTCCTTCTCCAGTTTTAGTGGTTACAATATTAGCTGATTTCTTGTCCTGTGTGAACTTGCGATCAGGGCACTCTCTTGCCCAATGTTGATCACTGCCACAGACAAAGCATCCTCCCTTTCCCTTGTTATTGTTGTTCTTCTTTTTAAACTGTGCTGGTTGAACAGGTTTATTCGCGTTCTCTGGTTTGTTCTGGTTTTTCTTCTTGTTAAACTTGTGGAAGTTTCTCTTCTGCACCACATTAGCAGTAGAGGTCTCAACACCTTTTCCACTGTCCTTTGTTCTAGCTCTTTCCTCAACATCAAGAGTACCAATGAGCTCTTCCACATTGAACTCTTGTCTCTTATGTTTGAGAGAGGTAGCAAAGTCCTTCCAAGATGGTGGCAACTTGGCGATTATACCGCCAGCCACAAACTTGTCAGACAAAGGACAAGGAAAAAGTTCGAGTTCCTTAGCTAGTGCCTGAAACTCATGAACCTGTTCCACTACAGATCGGTTCTCAACCATCTTGTAGTCATACAGCTGCTCCATGAGGTACAACTCGCTACCAGCGTCAGTTACTCCAAATTTTCCGACAAGTGCATCCCACAGCTCTTTCCCTGTGGGAAGGATGATATAGCTTTTCTGGAATTTTGTGTCCAGTGCGCTAATTACTGCTCCTCGAAAGAGGTTGTCTTCAGCCTTAAACTTAGCCTCATCCTCAGGAGGTAAGTTGGCAGGCTTGCCCTCAGCGGCATGGAAATAAGACATTGCAGTTAGCCACAATTCCATCTTAGCTTTCCATATCAAGAAGTTTTTACCATCAAAAGGATCAGGCTTTAGCACAACAGCAAAACCTCTGATAGAAAAATGCCTAACATTAGGTTTTTGGATTGTTAGATTTATAGGCATTTTTCGTATCATTTTAATTCCATAAATTAATATTATGATGATGATATATAAAAGATAATTAATCATGACACCAAATATATCCATAACAATATGGATCATGAAAACATAAAGCATATGAATCATATAAATCATATAAATACGATAAACATGTAGACTGAATGAACAATTGAAAATAAACAGATAGAAACATAAACAGCATGACTGTAAAATTAAAACAGACGGATCTATCATATTATAATAAGACAGAACAGATAAGATAAAATCATTCCTACATATGAAACAGCATAGATGAATATATGAAACATATGTAATCTCCAGAACGCAAAACAGTAAGTAAATAAATTGATCATACCCTCTGATGCGCTCTGATGATCCAGATCCTTGGCCAGCTTCTTTTGTCATGTTGAAGATGTTTTGGGCAGTCGCGTAGTCACTCCCCAAAAACCTAATTGCCGATCCCCCGTGCAAGGTCTCGAACGGCACCGGCTTCGGAGGCACCTGCCCTCTCGCTTCTCTGTGCGCGCAGAGTCACGAGATGGAAATACCTTCACTCGGCGGCTGGACTGTGATTCTGAAAGTGTGTTCTCGCATGTACCGAGTGACAGGGGTGCTCCTCTATTTAACCTCTCGCAGAGGGAAGCTGAAGGAGAAAGGTCACCGAGTCACGCCAAGGGTTGGTCAGCTCTCGCCGAGTCATGCCATGAGTCGGCCAGCACTTGCCGAGTCACGCCATGAGTCGGCCAGCTGAAGGAGAAGGGTCACTCGGCTGGCTGACGAAGAGACAGAGTCACTCGGCTGACGAAGAGATAGGCAACTGAAAGGTTAACGCGGTTAGTGAGTGCTAAAAAATTAACACAACCACACCACGCCCGCTCGCCTGCCTGCCACGCCACGCCACGCCCGGCCAGCGGCGGCGCGCGCGCGCGCGCGCGTGTGGCACCCCTTGTCCATTTCTTGACTTCTCAAGTTAAGTGGAATAAATCCCACCATATAAGTCAAGCCAAAAGACCCTTAGACTTCCAATGTGGTACTATTGGTATTCTCCACTATTACACACCTTAGAGTTTATTCAATAAATGGGCCAAGCCCATAAAAGATCCAACATAAACAAGACACAATTGTAGATGTGAAAGAACCTTTTCAAAAAATAACAGGAGAGATGGTCCATGTTTTTTTTGAGTTGAGAAATCTCTGCTTATAAGAAAAGCATATAAGAGTTCAGGTGACACACCAAAGCAACAAAAGGAAAATACTGGGAACACCAGTTTACATGCAACACAAAACCGAACAAACAAAACTGAAGAGACTGATAGAGGTCAGCATCAGACTACTACTCCTTTCTAGCTCCACTACTCATATAAACAGAGTATGTCGCTTCCTCCTCCCTTGATACCCATACCCTTGAAGCTAAAGATCCAACAAGACTTCATCTGCTCCAGCAAAGCTTGATCATCATCAGACACACAGCGTCACACTCCATTTCTGCAGAAACGAAACAACATCACGTAGGATCACAAAAGGGCTGTGCGGGAACTCTTTCTCTTGAACTCCATTTCTGTAGCAAAAAGCTTGATCATCATCAGACAACGTCACACACCATTTTCGCAAGGGCACCTTGGACTTCCAAATATTTTTGTATATATCTTTTCTAGTTCCCAATCAGTCCTAAATCTATACAGAGATTGAGTAGTGAATGCTCTGGATTTGTCTAGGGCCCATATTACCTGATATCTCTCTTGAGTGAGTGTCTGATCATTAAGTTCAGTTACAAAAAATCATCCCAAATCTAAAATACATCCACTGTCAGGGGCCACAGGAGATCGATGTTTTCCACTCACCGTCCTCACAGTAGTCCGCAACTCGGGCATCTTTGTCCTTACAAATATCAAAGAGTCTAAGGAATTCTAATTTTAAGGGCACATCTCCGAACCAGGTGTCAGGGTACCTTCCCCACTCATAACTATAGATGGCCAATAAGCACGAGACCCGCGAGCCCGGCACGAAGCCCGCTGTTTGGGCCCGGTCCGAGCCCAGCACGGCTCGGTTCTATGCGGGTCCAGGCCAGCCCGCCACGAATAAGCGGGTCGGGCTCGGACAAGAAACTAGGCACGGTGAGCTAGCCCGGCACGACCCGTTTACCTCTAAGCAGGTTGAGCCCGCTTTTTTTGCACTAAAACATGCTTTTCGGTCCGCTTAGTCCGCTTTCGGCCCGCTTTTTTTGCACTAAAACATGCTTTTTGGCCCGCTTTTTTTGCACTAAAACATGCTTTTCGGCCGCTTTTTCGTGCTAAACGGGCCGGTCTGGCTCGTTTAGGCCCGCTGCGGACAGGGAATTGAGCCCGCGGGCTTATAAGGCCAAGCCCGGTTTCCTAACCGTGCCTGGCGGGCCGGGCCCAAAACGGATCGTGTTTCACCGGGCCCGGGTCGGGCCAGGCGGCCCGTTGGCCATCTCTACTCATAACTTT
Source organism: Zea mays (assembly GCF_902167145.1). NCBI lineage: Eukaryota > Viridiplantae > Streptophyta > Magnoliopsida > Poales > Poaceae > Zea > Zea mays. The sequence continues at coordinate 76,537,777 of NC_050100.1, read as the reverse complement.
GTTAACGGCACCCCATTTGAACAGGTGCTTAACTTTGTGTAACCCTTTCAAAAAATCTGAGACGCTCCTGATAGATGTCCAAATGGACAGGTCGTGCTGGCCCAGCCCGAGCACGGCTAGTCCCGGCACGGATTAGGATCGTGCCAGCCCGGTCTGGATTGGCTAGCGGGTCATACCGTGCCAGCCCACGGGCCCCAAGCGAGGCCCAGGCACGGCCCGCTAGGTTAATAATCGTGTCGGGCCGACCCACGGCCCGACGGGCCTAACGGGCCCATAACAACATATGACGTTTAAATGATAAAAATATTCTAAAATTATGCATTTTAAGGGTTTAAACCATATTTATTAGCTCTAAACATTTTGCCGGCGTTTCGGACCCGGGGGACCCTCAACCGAGCCGACCAGTGAATTTATCGCTGCGTGCCCCTGCCCAGATGGGTTGGCGCAAGATGGAACACAAGGGGGGAATGCGGCTTGTATTATCTCGCACCGGGGGTGCTCGTAGTAGGGTTACAAGCGTCGCGAGAGAGAGAGAGCCTGTTCGTTTGCTCATCCCCGCGCGACCCCTCGCAGGAAGGCCATGGACCTCCCTTTTATAGATGCAAGGTGAAAGGGAATTAGGCTTACACCTAGTCCCTAATTAATTTTGGTGGTTGAATTGCCCAACACGAATCTATTGGACTAACCAGTTTGCCCAAGTGTATAGATTATACAGGTGTTAAAGGTTCACACTCAGCCAATAAAAAGATCAAATTTTGGATTCAACAAAGGAGCAAAGGGCCAACCGAAGGCACCTCTGGTTTGGCGCACCGGACAGTGTCCGGTGCACCACCGGACATGTCCGGTGCACCAGAGGACTCCAACACCAACTCGCCATCTTCGGGAATTTCCAGAGGCACTCGCGCTATAATTCACCGGACTGTCCGGTGTACACCGGACAGTGTCCGGTGCGCCAAGGAGGAGCGGCCTCAGGAACTCGCCAGCTTCGGGAAACTCCAACGGCCCGTCCGCTATAATTCACCGGACTGTCCGGTGTGCACCGGACTGTCCGGTGCGACTCCGGAGCAACGGCTATCTCCGCGCCAACGGCTCTCTGCCGCGCATTTAATGCGCGCTCTGCGCGCGCAGAAGTCAGGCGCGCCCATACTGGCACACCGGACAGCAAACAGTACCTGTCCGGTGTGCACCGGACACCCAGGCGGGCCCACAAGTCAGAAGCTCCAACGGTCAGAATCCAACGGCAGTGATGACGTGGCAGGGGGCACCGGACTGTCCGGTGTGCACCGGACTGTCCGGTGCGCCATCGAACAGACAGCCCAGCCAACGGTCAAGTTTGGTGGTTGGGGCTATAAATACCCCAACCACCCCACCATTCATTGCATCCAAGTTCTCTACTTCCCAACTACTACAAGAGCTCTAGTATTCAATTCTAGACACACCAAAGAGATCAAATCCTCTCCAAATTCCACACAACGCCATAGTGACTAGAGAGAGTGATTTGCTTGTGTTCTTTCGAGCTCTTGCGCTTGGATTGCTTCCTTCTTTCTTGATTCTTTCTTGTGATCAAACACTCACTTGTAATTGAGGCAAGAGGCACCAATTGTGTGGTGGCCCTTGCGGGAAGTTTGATTCCCAAGTGATTTGAGAAGAGAAGCTCACTCGGTCCGTAGGACCGATTGAGAGAGGGAAGGGTTGAAAGAGACCCGGCCTTTGTGGCCTCCTCAACGGGGAGTAGGTTTGCAAGAACCGAACCTCGGTAAAACAAATCCGTGTGTCACACTCTTCATTTGCTTGCGATTTGTTTTGCTCCCTCTCTCGCGGACTCGTTTATATTTCTAACGCTAACCCGGCTTGTAGTTGTGATTATTTTTGAGAATTTCAGTTTCGCCCTATTCACCCCCCTCTAGGCGACTTTCAATTGGTATCAGAGCCGGTGCTTCATTAGAGCCTAACCGCTCGAAGTAATGTCGGGAGATCACGCCAAGAAGGAGATGGAGACCGGCGAAAAGCCCACTACAAGCCACGGGAGCACTTCATCGGAAGAGTCCCGCACCAAGAGGAAGGAGAAGAAGAAGGACTCCTCCAAACGGAAGGAGAAAAAGTCTTCCTCTTCTCACCACAAAGAGAAGAGGGAAAAATCTTCTTCCCACAAGCCGCATCGGAAAGGCGACAAGCACAAGAGGATGAGGAAGGTGGTCTACTACGAGACCGACACTTCATCAACATCTACCTCCGACTCCGATGCGCCGTCCGTAACTTCTAAGCGCCAAGTGCGCAAGAAGTTTAGTAAGATCCCCCTACACTACCCTCGTACATTTAGACATACTCCATTACTTTCCGTTCCATTAGGCAAACCGCCAACCTTTAATGGCGAAGATTATGCAATGTGGAGTGATTTAATGAAATTCCATCTAACCTCACTCCACAAAAGTATATGGAATGTTGTTGAGTTTGGAGCACAGGTACCATCCGTAGGGGATGAAGACTACGATACGGATGAAGTGGCCCAAATCGAGCACTTCAACTCCCAAGCCACAACCATACTCCTCGCCTCTCTAAGCAAGGAGGAATACAACAAAGTGCAAGGGTTGAAGAATGCAAAGGAGATTTGGGACCTCCTCAAGACCGCGCACGAGGGTGATGAACTAACAAAGATCACCAAGCGGGAAACGATCGAAGGGGAGCTCGGTCGCTTTCGACTTCGCCAAGGAGAAGAGCCACAAGATATGTACAACCGGCTCAAGACCTTGGTAAACCAAGTGCGCAACCTCGGGAGCAAGAAGTGGGACGACCACGAGGTGGTTAAGGTTATTTTAAGATCTCTCATTTTCCTTAACCCTACTCAAGTTCAATTAATTCGTGGTAATCCTAGATATACTAAAATGACCCCCGAGGAAGTTATCGGGAATTTTGTGAGCTTTGAATGCATGATCAAAGGCTCCAAGAAAATCAACGAGCTTGACGAACCCTCCACGTCCGAAGCACAACCGGTGGCATTTAAGGCGACGGAGGAAAGGAAGGAGGAGTCTACACCAAGTAGACAACCAATCGACGCCTCCAAGCTCGACAATGAGGAAATGGCGCTCGTCATCAAGAGCTTCCGCCAAATCCTCAAGCAAAGGAGAGGGAAAGACCACAAGTCCCGCTCCAAGAAAGTTTGCTACAAGTGCGGTAAGCCCGGTCACTTTATTGCAAAATGTCCATTATCAAGTGACAGTGACAGGGATAACGACAAGAAGGGCAAGAGGAGAGAAAAGAAGAGGTACTACAAGAAGAAAGGGGGCAATGCCCATGTTTGTCGGGAGTGGGACTCCGACGAAAGCACTAGCGACTCCTCCGACGACGAGGACGCCGCCAACATCGCCGTCACCAAGGGACTCCTCTTCCCCAACGTCGGCCACAAGTGCCTCATGGCAAAGGAAGGCAAAAAGAAGAAGGTTAAATCCAACTCCTCCACTAAATATGAGTCTTCTAGTGATGATAATGCTAGTGGTGAGGAAGATAATTTGCGTACTCTTTTTGCCAACCTTAACATGGAACAAAAAGAGAAATTAAATGAACTAATTAGTGCCATCCATGAGAAGGATGATCTCTTGGACTCCCAAGAGGACTTCCTAATCAAGGAAAATAAAAAACATGTTAAGGTTAAAAATGCTTACGCTCTACAAGTTGAAAAATGTGAAAAATTGTCTAGTGAGCTAAGCACTTGCCGTGAGATTATTGACAACCTTAGGAATGAAAATGCTAGTTTAAATGCTAAGGTTGATTCACATGTTTGTGATGTTTCAATTCCCAGTCTTAGAGATGATAATGTCGATTTGCTTGCTAAGATTGATGAATTGAATATATCTCTTGCTAGCCTTAGAATAGAAAATGAAAAATTGATTACTAAGGCTAAAGAACTAGATGTTTGCAATATTACAATTTCCGACCTTAAAACTAAAAATGATATGTTACATGCTAAGGTTGTAGAATTAAAATCTTGCAAACCCTCTACATCTATTGTTGAGCATGTATCTATTTGTACTAGATGTAGAAATGTTGATATTGATGCTATTCATGATCATATGGCTTTAATTAAACAACAAAATGATCATATAGCTAAACTAGATGCTAAAATTGCCGAGCACAACCTAGAGAATGAGAAATTTAAATTTGCTCGTAGCATGCTTTATAATGGGAGACGCCCTGGCATTAAGGATGGCATTGGCTACCAAAGGGGAGACAATGTCAAACTTAGTGCCCCTCGTAAAAGATTGTCAAATTTTGTTAAGGGCAAGGCTCCCATGCCTCAGGATAACGAGGGTTACATTTTATACCCTGTCGGTTATCCCGAGGACAAAATTAGGAAAATTCATTCTAGGAAGTCTCACTCTGGCCCTAATCATGCTTTTATGTATAAGGGTGAGACATCTAGTTCTAGGCAACCAACCCGTGCTAAGTTGCCTAAGAAGAAAATTCCTAATGCATCAAATGATCATACCATTTCATTTAAAACTTTTGATGCTTCTTATGTGCTTACTAACAAATCCGGCAAGGTAGTTGCCAAGTTTGTTGGGGGCAAACACAAGGGGTCAAAGACTTGCGTTTGGGTACCCAAAGTTCTTGTGTCTAATGCCAAAGGACCCAAAACCGTTTGGGTACCTAAAGTCAAGAACTAAACTTGTTTTGTAGGTTTATGCATCCGGGGGCTCAAGTTGGATACTCGACAGCGGGTGCACAAACCACATGACAGGGGAGAAAAGGATGTTCTCCTCATATGAGAAAAACCAAGATCCCCAAAGAGCGATCACATTCGGGGATGGAAATCAAGGTTTGGTCAAAGGACTGGGTAAAATTGCTATATCACCTGACCATTCCATTTCCAATGTTTTTCTTGTTGAATCATTAGATTACAATTTGCTTTCCGTATCCCAATTATGTCAAATGGGCTACAACTGTCTATTCACTGATGTAGGTGTCACTGTCTTTAGAAGAAGTGATGATTCAATAGCATTTAAGGGAGTGTTAGAGGGTCAGCTATACTTGGTAGATTTTGATAGAGCTGAACTCGACACTTGCTTAATTGCTAAGACTAACATGGGTTGGCTCTGGCACCGCCGACTAGCCCATGTTGGGATGAAGAATCTTCACAAGCTTCTAAAGGGAGAACACATTTTAGGATTAACAAATGTTCATTTTGAGAAAGACAGGATTTGTAGTGCATGTCAAGCCGGGAAGCAAATTGGAACCCAACATCCACACAAGAACATCATGACGACCGACAGGCCGATTGAGCTACTTCACATGGATCTATTCGGCCCGATTGCTTACATAAGCATCGGCGGGAGTAAGTATTGTCTTGTTATTGTGGATGATTATTCTCGCTTCACTTGGGTATTCTTTTTACAGGAAAAATCTCAAACCCAAGAGACCTTAAAGGGATTCTTGAGACGGGCTCAAAATGAGTTCGGCTTAAGGATCAAGAAAATAAGAAGCGACAACGGGACGGAGTTCAAGAACTCTCAAATCGAAGGCTTCCTTGAGGAGGAGGGCATCAAGCATGAGTTCTCCTCTCCCTACACACCACAACAAAATGGTATAGTGGAGAGGAAGAATCGAACTCTATTGGACATGGCAAGAACCATGCTTGATGAGTACAAGACACCGGACCGGTTTTGGGCCGAAGCGGTCAACACCGCCTGCTACGCCATCAACCGGTTATATCTTCACCGAATCCTCAAGAAGACATCATATGAACTCCTAACCGGTAAAAAGCCCAACATTTCATACTTTAGAGTTTTTGGTAGCAAATGCTTTATTCTTGTTAAAAGAGGTAGAAAATCTAAATTTGCTCCTAAAACTGTAGAAGGCTTTTTACTTGGTTATGACTCAAACACAAGGGCATATAGGGTCTTTAACAAGTCCACTGGACTAGTTGAAGTCTCATGTGACGTTGTGTTTGATGAAACTAACGGCTCTCAAGTAGAGCAAGTTGATCTTGATGAGATAGGTGAAGAACAGGCTCCATGCATAGCGCTAAGGAACATGTCCATTGGGGATGTGTGTCCTAAGGAATCCAAAGAGTCTCCAAATGCACAAGATCAACCATCCTCCTCCAAGCAAGCATCTCCACCAACTCAAATTGAGGATGAGGCTCAAAATGTTGAACAAGAAGACCAAGAAGATGAGCCACCTCAAAATGATGGCAACGATCAAGGGGGAGATACAAATGATGAAGACAAGGAGGATGAAGAACCAAGGCCGCCACACCCAAGAGTCCACCAAGCAATCCAACGAGATCACCCCGTCGACACCATCCTCGGCGACATTCATAAGGGGGTAACCACTCGATCTCGGGTTGCACATTTTTGTGAACATTACTCTTTTGTTTCCTCTATTGAGCCACATAAGGTAGAGGAAGCACTCCAAGATGCGGATTGGGTGATGGCGATGCAAGAGGAGCTCAACAACTTCACGAGGAACGAGGTATGGCATTTAGTTCCATGTCCTAACCAAAATGTTGTAGGAACCAAGTGGGTCTTCCGCAACAAACAAGACGGACATGGTGTGGTGACAAGGAACAAAGCTCGACTCGTGGCCAAGGGGTATTCACAAGTCGAAGGTTTGGATTTTGGTGAAACCTATGCACCCGTAGCTAGGCTTGAGTCAATTCGCATATTATTAGCCTATGCTACTTACCATGGCTTCAAGCTTCATCAAATGGACGTGAAGAGTGCCTTCCTCAATGGACCAATCAAAGAGGAGGTCTATGTTGAGCAACCTCCCGGCTTTGAAGACAGTGAGTACCCTAACCATGTTTATAGGCTCTCTAAGGCGCTTTATGGGCTCAAACAAGCCCCAAGAGCATGGTATGAATGCCTTAGAGATTTCCTTATTGCAAATGGCTTCAAAGTCGGCAAAGCCGATCCTACTTTATTCACTAAAACTCTTGACAATGATTTGTTTGTATGCCAAATTTATGTTGATGATATTATATTTGGGTCTACTAACGAATCTACATGTGAAGAATTTAGTAGGATCATGACAAAGAAATTCGAGATGTCGATGATGGGGGAGTTGAAATATTTCTTAGGATTTCAAGTCAAGCAACTCCAAGAGGGCACCTTCATTAGCCAAACAAAGTACACTCAAGACATTCTAAACAAGTTTGGAATGAAGGATGCCAAGCCCATCAAGACACCCATGGCAACAAATGGGCATCTCGACCTCGACACGGGAGGTAAGTCCGTGGACCAAAAGGTATACCGGTCGATGATTGGTTCATTGCTTTACTTATGTGCATCTCGACCGGACATTATGCTTTCCGTTTGCATGTGTGCAAGATTCCAAGCCGACCCTAAGGAATCTCACCTTACGGCCGTAAAACGAATCTTGAGATATTTGGCTTATACACCTAAGTTTGGGCTTTGGTACCCTCGGGGATCCACATTTGATTTGATTGGTTATTCGGATGCCGATTGGGCGGGGTGTAAGATCAACAGAAAGAGCACATCAGGGACTTGCCAGTTCTTGGGAAGATCCTTGGTGTCTTGGGCTTCAAAGAAGCAAAATTCGGTCGCTCTTTCAACCGCCGAAGCCGAGTACATTGCCACAGGTCATTGTTGCGCGCAATTACTTTGGATGAGGCAAACCCTGCGGGACTACGGTTACGAATTAACCAAAGTTCCTTTGCTATGTGATAATGAGAGTGCAATTAAAATGGCCGACAATCCCGTCGAGCATAGCCGCACTAAACACATAGCAATTCGGTACCATTTTCTTAGGGATCACCAACAAAAAGGGGATATCGAGATTTCATACATTAACACTAAAGATCAATTAGCCGATATCTTTACCAAGCCACTTGATGAACAAACTTTTACCAAACTTAGGCATGAGCTCAATATTCTTGATTCCCGTAACTTCTTTTGTTAGATTGCACACATAGCTCATTTTATCTACCTTTGATCATATCTCTTTTGTATATGCTATGACCAATGTGTTTTCAAGAGTATTTCAAACCAAGTCATAGGTATATTGAAAGGGAATTGGAGTCTTCGGCGAAGACAAAGGCTTCCACTCCGTAACTCATACTTCGCCATCACTCCAAGCAACTCTCTATTCTTTGGGGAGAAATGAGCATCAAAGAAAAGGACTTCGTCTTTGGGAGAGAGTAAGAGCCCAAAGCTAAAGGACCGGACTTCGCCTTTGGTATAATCTTAACTCATTTATTTATGACCAAAGTGGAAGATAGCACTTCGAGGGCTCTAATGATTCCGTTTTTGGCGATTCATGCCAAAGGGGGAGAAAGTAAGAGCCCAAAGCAAAAGGACCGCACCACCACCAATTTCAAAAAAAACTTAGTGTTTCCAAGAATACTTTCAATTGGTATCCTATTGTGTTCAAAAGGGGGAGTAAATAGTATTTCAAAAATGACATATCAAAAACCCTCTTGAACACTAAGAGGAGGATCTCATTTAGGGAGAGTTTTGTTTAGTCAAAGAAAAAGCATTTGAAATAGGGGGAGAAAATTTCAAATCCTGAAAATGCTTTTCAAAATCTTATTCATTTGCCTTTGACTATTTGCAAAAGAACTTTGAAATGGATTTACAAAATGATTTGCAAAAACAAAACATGTGGTGCAAGCGTGGTCCAAAATGTTATATAAGAAAGAAACAATCCATGCATATCTTGTAAGTATTAATATTGGCTCAATTCCTAGCAACCTTTACACTTACATTATGCAAACTAGTTCAATTATGCACTTCTATATTTGCTTTGGCTTGTGTTGGCATCAATCACCAAAAAGGGGGAGATTGAAAGGGAATTAGGCTTACACCTAGTCCCTAATTAATTTTGGTGGTTGAATTGCCCAACACAAATCTATTGGACTAACCAGTTTGCCCAAGTGTATAGATTATACAGGTGTTAAAGGTTCACACTCAGCCAATAAAAAGATCAAATTTTGGATTCAACAAAGGAGCAAAGGGCCAACCGAAGGCACCTCTGGTTTGGCGCACCGGACTGTCCGGTGTGCCACCGGACAGTGTCCGGTGCACCACCGGACATGTCCGGTGCACCAGAGGACTCCAACACCAACTCGCCATCTTCGGGAATTTCCAGAGGCACTCGCGCTATAATTCACCGGACTGTCCGGTGTACACCGGACAGTGTCCGGTGTACACCGGACAGTGTCCGGTGCGCCAAGGAGGAGCGGCCTCAGGAACTCGCCAGCTTCGGGAAACTCCAACGGCCCGTCCGCTATAATTCACCGGACTGTCCGGTGTGCACCGGACTGTCCGGTGTGCACCGGACTGTCCGGTGCGACTCCGGAGCAACGGCTATCTCCGCGCCAACGGCTCTCTGCCGCGCATTTAATGCGCGCTCTGCGCGCGCAGAAGTCAGGCGCGCCCATACTGGCACACCGGACAGCAAACAGTACCTGTCCGGTGTGCACCGGACACCCAGGCGGGCCCACAAGTCAGAAGCTCCAACGGTCAGAATCCAACGGCAGTGATGACGTGGCAGGGGGCACCGAACTGTCCGGTGTGCACCGGACTGTCCGGTGCGCCATCGAACAGACAGCCCAGCCAACGGTCAAGTTTGGTGGTTGGGGCTATAAATACCCCAACCACCCCACCATTCATTGCATCCAAGTTCTCTACTTCCCAACTACTACAAGAGCTCTAGTATTCAATTCTAGACACACCAAAGAGATCAAATCCTCTCCAAATTCCACACAACGCCATAGTGACTAGAGAGAGTGATTTGCTTGTGTTCTTTCGAGCTCTTGCGCTTGGATTGCTTCCTTCTTTCTTGATTCTTTCTTGTGATCAAACACTCACTTGTAATTGAGGCAAGAGGCACCAATTGTGTGGTGGCCCTTGCGGGAAGTTTGATTCCCAAGTGATTTGAGAAGAGAAGCTCACTCGGTCCGTAGGACCGATTGAGAGAGGGAAGGGTTGAAAGAGACCCGGCCTTTGTGGCCTCCTCAACGGGGAGTAGGTTTGCAAGAACCGAACCTCGGTAAAACAAATCCGCGTGTCACACTCTTCATTTGCTTGCGATTTGTTTTGCTCCCTCTCTCGCGGACTCGTTTATATTTCTAACGCTAACCCGGCTTGTAGTTGTGATTATTTTTTAGAATTTCAGTTTCGCCCTATTCACCCCCCCTCTAGGCGACTTTCACAAGGAGAGGATCCAGATGTACAATGGGGGGGTGTAGCTATACGCTAACGTGTCTGGCAGAGAAGTGCCTGAGCCCTGTGTACATGCCGACGTGGCTGTCGGAGAAGTGCTTGAGCCCTGTGTATGCGATAACATGGTCGTCGGAGAAGTGCCTGAGCCCTGTAGAAGCACAGCTGGTGGTGTGGCTGGGATCCTGCTGACGTCTCCTTGCTTCCGTAGGGGGCTGAGAACTACCGACGTCATGGACGCACACGGGGAACCATCATTACCTGTCACCGGGGTGAGCCAGATGGGACGCCGGTCTTGTTCCCTCGTAGCCTGAGCTAGCTAGGGGTAGGGTAATGATGTATCCCCTATGGCTCGGTCGGTCCGAGCCCAAGGTCGGGCGAGGCGGAGACTTCTCCTGAGGCTGAGGCCGGGGTCGGGCGAGGACGCGATTCCTCCCAAGGCCGAGGCTGAGGCCGAGTCTTGGGGTCGGGCGAGGCGAAGACCTCCTCCCGAGGCTGAGGCCTAAGGTCGAGCGAGGCGGAGCTTCCTGTTGCACCCGAGGCTGAACTCGGCTATTGTCAGTCTTACCCCGGTGGTTGGCACAGCAGTCGGAGCGGGGTGAGCGGCGCTGTTTTCCTGTCAGATCGGTCAGTGAAAGGGCGAAGTGACTGCGGTCACTTCGACCTTGCCGACTGAGGCGCGCGTGTCAGGATAAGGTGTCAGGCGATCCCCGCATTAAATGTGCATGCGATACGGTCGGTTGGTGAGGCGGTTTGGCCAAGATTGCTTCACAACGAAGCCTGCCCGAGCTGGGCTTCGGGCGAGCCGAGGGTGCGCCCACTGCCTGAGGAGGCCCTCGGGCGAGGCGTGAATTCTTTTGGGACTACGGTTTCTGCCCGAGGCTGGGCTCGGGCGAGATCGTATCCCTTGGGTAGACGAAGCCTCGACTTAAACCGCGCCCACCAGTTTTTATGGTTTGTTCTGAGGGTGTTTACCAGCTGTGTTTAGGAGTGTTGGGGGTACCCCTAATTACGGTACCCGACAGTAGCCCCCGAGCCTCGAAGGGAGTGTTGGTACTCGCTTGGAGGCTTTGCCGCATTTTTTGTGAGGGGATCGGCCTTTCTCGGTTATACTTTGTTCCGATGGGTGCGTGCGAGCGCACCCGTCGTGTGTAGCCCCCGAGGCCTCGGAGGAGTGGTTTGACTCCTCTGAGGTCTTAAAGCTTTTCGTGATGCCTTGGTCGGTCTTGTTGTTCCCTCATGCGGCCTGGCCGCAACCCGGGTGCATGGTCAGGCGCCGAGTTTTTAAGCCGGTTTGCTAACTATGTCAACAGTTTGGCCGTAGCCTGGTGCGAGAGCAGCCCCCGTCTCGACTTTTGTTATATGCCCCTTTGTTGCCTTTTCGCAAGGAGGAAGGGGGGAAAGCGCCATGTTGCCCTCGAAGGGCGCCGAACATGGTGTTTCCAATGAGTTGCTAACAGGTGATCTGAATGGACGCTCGAGCCCCGTTCGATATGGGTCGGCTAGTGGTCCAGAGGCGCGCTCCAAAAGTACCTACAGGTGATTTGCCGGACCCGGACCCATTCGATAGGGTCCGAGGGCTCGATGCCTCCCTCCGGTGGGATTCCGTTACAAAATCGCTCCTGCTGGTCTCGGAAATGTCCTAGGGTACCTCGGGAACGTAGCCCGAGCCTCGACCATGTAACGGACGTACTCAGGGTCATCCCTCACTCTGCATGCTCTAGGGCGGCTGTCGAACCCTTTCGAGGGGCTAGCCTTCGAACCCCTGATCAGTAAAGGGCACAGAGCCTGAGTGCTCTGGGCGGCTATTGAACCCTTCCGAGGGGCCAGCCTTCGAGCCCCTGATCAGTAAAGGGCACGGAGCCCGGGTGCTCTGGGGCGGCTGTCGAACCCTTCCGAGGGGCCAGCCTTCGAACCCCTGATCAGTAGGAGGGCTCGGGGGCCGTTTCCTTCGATGAGAAGGATTCTTTTCGAAATATCCCCTTTCCTGGTCCCTGTAGCAAGAGAGAGAAAGAGGAAGAGGAAAAGTATATGAATTTAAATAGTGTGGCACACCTTTTTTGACGCGGTCATCATGGCGGAGGTGAAACGACGCCCGCTTCACCTGCCAAGGGTGTTGCTTGCCCTGCCAAGGAGTTAATGCGATGGGACGGGCGATTCGCAGGGCGGCCGTTGCGCGTGTGCGAGTCGTTCGAGGAACGGGCGTTTCACCTTCGAGTTTGAATTTCGCGGCGAGTTTGGGTGAAGTTTAGATTGGATCTCACCCGGGCCTTTATATACCCGGAAGAGGGGCTGGCGGTGGTTCTTTACTCTGCCATTTGCGCTTGCCTTCTGCTTTGGCTTCCGCCACCTAAGAGAATAGCCAGAGAAAAGAAAACCGCGCACCTTATCCCCTCCGCCTCCACCTCCTTTGTTCAGCGATGGCTGACAAGGTGACTGTCGTTCCGCCGCGCGACCCGTGGCCTTTCTCCACCGTTGCTGTGGAGGATCTAGAGGCCCTTGTTGCCGATGGTTTGCTCCGTCCCCTCTCCGCTGGGCTGTAGCCGGAGTGGATGGCCCCCGCGAGCGAGACCGACCTGACTCCGCCGCCGGGGTATGTGGTTAGTTTCATCCCCTTCCACGAGCGGGGGTTTGGAGTGCCAGCGAGCCGTTTCATGCGGGCGCTCCTGCACTACTACGGAGTGGAGCTACATAACTTCAACCCCAACTCCATTGCGCAAGCGGCCATCTTCGCGGCGGTTTACGAGGGTTTTTTGGGGATTGACCCCCACTGGGATCTGTGGACCCATCTCTTCTTCGTGGAGCTCTTTGCCTCAACGACGGAGGCAAAAAAGGTCCGTATGGCGGTGCGGGCCGGTGGCTGCACCCTCCAGCTGAGGCCGGGGCACGCGCAGTAGTACATCCCTGCCATCCTTGTGTCTTCGAACAAGGGGTGGCAGCACCGGTGGTTCTATCTCCGGAACGACGACGGGAGGCTTCCGTCATTTTCTCAACGAGTGGTGACCACCGCCAGCGTTAACTGTCGCTGGGGGGCCACACGCGAGAAACAAGAGATGCTCCAGCCTCTTCTGCATGCCTTGCAGAAGTTAAGAGATGAGGGGCTCACCGCTACGGGGGTTGTTGCCGCCATCCATCGTCGGAGGGTGCTCCCTTTGGCAGAGCGGCAGTTGCAGCTCTCGGAGATGAAGTCGGGGGTTGATTTGGAGGGCTCACAGATGTCCTCGACTTCCCTCTCTGCCGACAACCTCCGCAGGCGGGTAGCAGGTACGGTAGGGAGGCTAGATGCCGGCGCTCTGACCCAGCCCGCGATGCGTCCCGACCGTGGGTACGTGTCCCTGGTGAGTGTCCATCCCTTCTCCTGTTTTGCGCCGAGTTGCCTTTGATTCTTACCGTTGGGATTTCCGTTCGTCCCCAGGGGTTGAGGATTTATAAATCCTCCCTGCCACCGGTCCCGGAGTAAGCGGTGGGCCGAGCCGCGCGGAGGATCTCCGCGGAGAAGAAAAAGGAGAAGAAGGACGCAGAAAAGGCCCGGGCCCGCGAGCGGATGCGGGCTCGGGAAGCCTTGGAGAAGCGTCGTCGGAGGCAGGAGAGGGACGGGCTCCCGAGGGAGCCGTCGCCGGAGACGCCTGACGACAATGACGATGATGATGATAACGAGGACGACGACATGGCAGCCCATCTTGGCCTCAGCCCGGATCTGAGGCTGGGCTAGGGGTTGCCGAGCCAGCCTGCAAGTGGGCTGGCGCCATCAGTATCAGGGGCCGGGACATCAAGGTCCCGGTCCGAGGAGCGGAGGCAGGCCGAGGGGGTACTTGACCCCTTGGTCAAGGTAATTGATGTGACTCTGGGGAGTCAGGTCGATCTACCTGTTCCCCAAGAGTAAGCGCCCATGTCGGCTGTACAGAAGGTTGATCCTCCGGTCGTCGTGATGATGCCTAGGCAGGCCGCACCTTCGGCGCCTCGGGCGCCCGAGGCGGAGGCGGCGCCGGAGTCGGCAGCGGGGTAACCCTCGGCAGCGCCTACGGGGATCGAGGCCCGAGGGGCCTCCCCGCAGGCACGATTGGTCTTGGTCCGGAGAGGGTAAGTATCTAAGGATACTCTCGCTTTGGTTTTTTCTCCGTGTGTCTTGATCTTGTCTTCTCTCTTTCTTTCAGCAAGCAGAGGCAGGGCTCGACTGGTCTGGCCCCTAGGAAGGCCCTTAAGACGGGGGCTGGCCTCTGCAGCCGGTACCACGGCGCACCATGCCGGTTGGTTGGCCTCCGCACAAAGCGCCCTCAAGCGGGGGGCCCAGGCGGCACGACTTGCCATGGGCCAAGTCCCCCAGGCCGACCCCTTTGTCGGGGTGGCCATCACGCCGGGGGAAGGTACTGACGCGGCCGCGGCCTCGAGCCCGGCTGACTTGTTGTCGGTGTCAGCATCGACTCCTGCCGGGGCCGTTGCTGATTCATCCACGGAGCCGCCTGTCGCCACTGATGTCGGGATGGCCGAGGCGTCGTTGCCCGTGGTTCCTGCCGACCTCCCCGTTCTTGGCCATGAGGAGAGGGCGGCCGTCGTTGCCAAGGTCGGCGATCGGAGGCCTGCCACCTTAGCCGAGGAGAGGCCCAGTACGTCGACGGCGATGGTACCCGATGCATCAACTACAGGGGGCCCGACGCCTTGGTGGAGGGGTGCGCAGAACCGTGGCCTGTTCCGGGGGGCAGCGGCCTTATCCTCGTGCAGCTCAACCCTAATGAATGGTGCGGGCAGCCGATCCGGTTCTGGAGCCGCGGCGCCTCGGATCTCCTCCTCTTCCTCAATGATGAGCAGGAGGAGCAGTCTCGGAATGAGTTCCGTGAGTATACCGAGGCGGCGATGAGGTCGCTTTGGTCGACCATGGAGATCCTTTCCAGGGATGTTCCTATGGTCTTCCAGGTAAGGATTTAGGCGTACACCTCGCGTGGCCAGGGCATTCTTTGTAATATCCTGTTTTCCTTCCTTAGGAGCTTGCGGAGGTGAGCACCGCCAACTCGCTATTCATCCACCGTGAGAGTGGCATATGGGCCTCGCTGCGGTCCCAGAAGGCCGCACTTGTCGAGGCTAATGCACGCCTCGCCCAACGGAGCTCCGAGGTGACGGACCTTCGGCTGCTCTATGATGAGCTGAAGTCGGAGGCGGTGGGGGCACGGGCAGAGGTGGCGCTGGCACAGACGGAGATGCAGCAGCGGCAGCTAGAGCTTGGCTAGGTGATCGGCGAGCGGGACCAATCTCGGAGCCAGGCTGCCGAGGCAGCGGGCCGGGCTGAGGCCCTTAGGGGTCAGCTGTCTAAGGCTACGGAGCGGCTAGCCGAGGCGTCCGCTCGGGCCGGGACCCTTGCTGAGAACCTGGCTGTGGCCGTCGGGTCTGCCCAGTCTGCCAAAGCCGTGGCCTCGCAGGAGCGTGCCCGGGCCGAAGGTATGTTTTGACCGCTTTGTGACCTCGATTCAGCTTCATTCTTCAACTCGTGTCTGAAGAATTTTGTTCGGTTGTCTGCAGAGTTCGAGACGACTCTTAACGAGTCTGTCAAGGCGCTTGCCCAGGCGGCTGAGCAGAAGGAGGCCGACCGCGTGGCTATGTCCGAGGCTATCTCGGCCTTTTGCCGGGCCTTTGACCTCGACGACGTCCCCTCGGGTAGCTCTCCCCAGAGTCACCTGCGGGCCTTGGGCGGCCATGTGCGCAGCAGACTCCGTGGGGCGCTGCACCACGGCGTTAGCCGGGCCTTCGTCGTGCTCGCTTCCCACTACGACGTGGATCTGGAGCAGGTCAGCGAGGGGTACTGCCTACCCGACGAAGATGAGGCTACCTTAGCCGAGATCCAGAGGCTTGACACGGCCGTCGAGGGCCCAAGCGCGATGCTGGCGTCCTCCTTCGAGGTGGAGATCCTTCCGCTCGCGTTGCCGTCTGGGGCCGGGTCAGATCTTGCCGAGGGTGGAGACGACGCAGAGGGTGCCGCTCCTCCACCTGCCGATGTCTGATCCTGCTGGAACAGTTTGTTTGAAATATGCGAATGTTTTTCGCGGTCGCTGAGGCCTAAACATTTTTATCATCGTATTATAAAGCTGTGTTTTCTTTCCTCTTGTTTCGAGCATTAGGACTTGTTCGTCGGTAACAGAATCGCTTATCCAAGCAAGAGTTACTTTTCACGGAAGGTGATGAGTGAGGTATCCATATCCCGGAAGCATAGGAGTCCCTCGGCTCGGTCGGCGTTGCTGCTTACGCTTACTCTCGTCGTTTTTAGGACCCTGCTATCGATACGGTCGAAAGTCGTTTTGGTAGAAAACTTTTCCGAGGAAAATTTTGACGCAGAGGGGGTTCCCCCCTTCTAGCCCCCGAGGGAGGGTCGGGCTTTGCCGAGGCAAGGCTGATCCTTCCTTGACGGTTAGACATTATTTATGTATGTAAAGAAAACAAGGTATATGAACGACTTGAAACATCTTAAGGGTAGAAGCGACGTAGCTGTTGGATGTTCCAAGCGTTGCTGTAGACCTCGCCTTGATCGTTGGCCAGCTTGCATGTTCTGGGCTTCAAAATCTTGGCGATGATGAATGGCCCTTCCCAGGGAGGAGTAAGCTTGTGGCGCCCTCGGGCGTCTTGTCGCAGCCGAAGTACCAAGTCTCCCACCTGGAAGCCTCGGGGCCGAACCCTTCGGGCGTGGTAGCGTCGCAGAGACTGCTGATACTGTGCCGAGTGTAGTAAGGCCACGTCCCGAGCCTCTTCCAGCTGGTCTAATGAGTCTTCTCGGCTGGTCTGGTTGCTTCGGTCGTCGTACGCCTTTGTCCTCGGGGAACCGTATTCTAAGTCCGTGGGTAGGACGGCCTCGGCCCCATAGACTAGAAAGAACAGCGAGAAACCCGTGGACCGGCTCGGCGTCGTCCTCAGACTCCAGACCACCGAGGGTAGCTCTTTCATCCATCGCTTGCCAAACTTGTTGAGATCATTGTAGATCCTTGGTTTTAGTCCCTGCAACATCATATCGTTGGCACTCTCCACCTGCCCATTCGTCATGGGCTGACTGCTGAGCTACGGCGGCCCAGTCCACACGGATGTGGTGGTGCTCGTAGAAGTCCAGGAACTTCTTCCCAGTGAACTGCGTGCCATTGTCGGTGATGATGGAGTTCGGGACCCCAAAGCGATGGATGATGTTTGTGAAGAACGCCACTGCCTGCTCGGACTTGATGCTAGTTAAGGGTCGGACCTCGATCCACTTGGAGAATTTGTCGATGGCGACCAGCAGGTGCGAGAAGCCCCCGGGTGCCTTCTGTAAGGGACCGATGAGGTCCAGACCCCACACGGCAAACGGCCAGGTGATGGGTATTGTCTGCAGGGCCTGAGCGGGCAGGTGTGTCTGTCTCGCGTAGAATTGGCACCCTTGGCAGGAGCGTACAATCCTAGTGGCGTCGGCCACCGTGGTCGGCCAGTAGAAACCTTGTCGGAAGGCGTTCCCCACGAGGGCTCGAGGTGCTGCATGGTGACCGCAAGCCCCCGAGTGTATCTCTTGCAACAGCTCTTGTCCTTCGGCGACGGATATGCATCGTTGGAGAATGCCTGAGGGGCTACGGTGGTAGAGCTCCTTTTCATCACCTAGTAAAACGAACGACTTGGCGCGCCGAGCCAGTCGCCAAGCTTCGACCTTATTGAGGGGTAGCTCTCCTCGGAGGAGATATTACAGGTACGGGGTCTGCAAGTTCGGGTTTGGCGTGACCCCATTCTGCTCCCCCTCGATGCGCAAGGCCTCACCCTCGGCGGCCGAGGGAACCTCGGGTTGGGCCGAGGTCTCGTCTGGCTCAGGCGCGTTGTCGAGTTTCATGGATATATGTCTCTGGAGAAGACGTTCGGGGGAACCGTCGTCCGCCTCGAGGCTATTTTAGCCAGCTCATTCGCAGTCTTGTTGTACCGTCGAGCAACATGGTTGAGTTCTAGCCCGTGGAACTTATCCTCCAAGCGCCGAACTTCGTCGCAATAGGCCTCCATTTTTCGACCACGACAGTGGGAGTTCTTCATGACTTGGTCGATGACGAGATGCGAGTTGCCCCGAGCGTCGAGGCGCCGAACCCCTAGCTCGACGGCGATGCGCAGCTCGTTAACCAAAGCCTCGTACTCGGCCACGTTGTTTGACACCGGGAAATGGAGGCGAATCACGTAGCGCACATGTTTCCCGAGGGGTGAGATGAAGAGCAAGCCAGCACCTGCTCCGGTTTTCATCAGCGACCCATCGAAGTACATGGTCCAAAGTTCGGCTTGGATTGGAGCTGTCGGCAATTGGGTGTCGACCCATTCAGCCATGAAGTCCGCCAAGGCTTGAGATTTTATGGCCTTCCGAGGAGCGAATGAAATTGTCTCGCCCATGAGTTCCACTGCCCACTTTGCTATCCTACCCGAGGCCTCTCCACACTGGATGATCTCCCCCAGGGGGAAGGATGACACCACAGTCACCGGATGATACTCGAAGTAGTGTCGCAATTTTCGTCGCGTCAGAATTACTGCGTACAGTAGCTTCTGGATTTGTGGGTAGCGAATCTTGGTCTCGGATAGCACCTCGCTGATGAAGTAGACCGGCCTCTGGACGAGCAGTGCATTCCTTCTTCTCGTCTCTCGACTACGATTGTGGCGCTGACCACCTGAGTGGTTGCGGCTACGTAGATCAAGAGGGCTTCTCCCGCAGTGGGGGGCACCAAGATGGGCGCATTAGTAAGGAGTCCCTTTAAGTTTCCGAGGGCTTCCTCGGCCTCGGGGGTCCAAGTGAAGCGCTCGGCCTTCCTTAAGAGGCGGTACAAGGGTAATCCTTTCTCGCCGAGGCGCGAGATGAAGCGGCTCAGAGCCGCAAGGCATCCCATGACCCTTTATACTCCTTTCAAATCTTTGATAGGCCCCATGTTGGTGATGGCCGCGATTTTCTCTGGGTTGGCCTCTATGCCCCGCTCGGAGACGATGAACCCCAGGAGCATGCCTCGGGGGACTCCGAAGACACACTTCTCGGGATTGAGTTTCACGCCTTTCGCTCTCAGACACTTGAATGTTGTCTCAAGGTCAGAGAGGAGGTCGGAGGCTTTCCTGGTCTTGACAACGATGTCATCGACGTAAGCCTTGATCGTTCTGCCGATGTGCTCCCCGAACACATGGTTCATGCACCTTTGGTATGTTGCACCTGCATTCCTCAAGCCAAATGGCATAGTAGTATAACAATACATGCCAAAAGGTGTGATGAAAGAAGTCGCGAGCTGGTCGGACTCTTTCATCTTGATTTGGTGATAACCTGAATAGGCGTCGAGGAATGACAGGGTTTCGCACCCAGCAGTGGAGTCCACAATTTGATCGATGCGAGGCAGAGGGTAGGGAACCTTCGGACGTGCTTTGTTTAGACCAGTGTAGTCTACGCACATCCTCCATTTCCCACCTTTTTTCTTTACAAGCACAGGGTTAGCTAACCATTCGAGATGGAATACCTCTTTGATGAACCCTGCAGCCATCAGCTTGTGGACCTCCTCGCCTTTGGCCCTGCGGTTTTCTTCATCAAAACGGCGCAGGTGCTGCTTCACGGGTCGGGCACCGACTCGGATGTCCAGTGAGTGCTCGGTGACATCCCTCGGTATGCCGGGCATGTCCGAGGGACTCCACGCAAAAGTTTCGGCGTTTGCGCGGAGAAAGTCGACGAGCACTGCTTCCTATTTGGGGTCAAGCTCGGAGCTGATCCGGACTTGCTTGTAGGCGTCGTTGTTGGGGTCGAGAGGGACGGACATAACCGCCTCAGCCGGTTCGAAGTTGCCGGTGTGGCGCTTCGCATCAGGCACATCCTTGGAGAGGCACTCTAGGGCGGCGATGAGGGCCTCAGCGTACTCCACGCACTCCACGTCGCATTCGTACGCGTGTCGGTACGTGGATCCGACGGTGATGACCCCATTGGGGCCTGGCATCTTGAGCTTGAGGTATGTGTAGTTGGGGACGACCATGAACTTGGCGTAGCACGGTCTTCCCAGCACCGCGTGGTAGGTCCCTCGGAACCCGACCACCTCGAACATGAGGGTTTCCCTGCGGAAGTTGGGGGGAGTTCTGAAGCAAACAGGCAAATCAAGTTGCCCAAGGGGCAGGATGCGCTTACCGGGGACGATCCCATGGAAGGGTGCCGCACCGGCCCGGATCATGGACAGATCGATCTCCAAGAGCCCGAGGGTCTCGGCGTAGATGATGTTGAGGCTGCTGCCTCCGTCCATGAGGACCTTGGTGAGCCTAGCGTTTCCGATGACAGGATCGACAACGAGCGGGTACCTTCCTAGGCTCGGTACGCAGTCGGGGTGGTCGCCTTGGTCGAAGGTGATGGGCTTGTCGGACCAGTCTAGGTAGACTGGCGCCGCCACCTTCACCGAGCACACCTCCCGGCGCTCCTGCTTACGGTGCCGAGCTGAGGTGTTCACCACTTGCCCACCATAGATCATGAAGCAGCCGTGGACCTCCGGGAACTCCTCTTCCTTGTTGCCCTCCTTCTTGTTGCCTTGGTCCCTGCCACCTTCCGCCGGGGGCCCAGCCTTATGGAAGTAGCGCCGGAGCATGACACATTCTTCAAGGGTGTGCTTGACGGGACCCTGGTGGTAGGGGCACGACTCCTTGAGCATCTTGTCGAACAAGTTGGCCCCTCCGGGAGGCTTTCCGTGGGTTCCTGTGCTCGGCAGCAGCGATGAGATCCACGTCAGCGGCGTCGCGCTTTGCTTGCGCCTTCTTCTTGGCCTTCTTTTTCGAGCCACGCTGGACGGACGCCTCGGGGGCGTCTTCCTTTTGTCTTCCTTGAGGCTGCTTGTCCTTCCGAAAGATGGCTTCGACCGCCTCCTGACCAGAGACGAACTTGGTGGCGATGTCCATCAATTCGCTCGCCTTGGTGGGAGTCTTGCGCATTAGTTTGCTCACCAGGTCCCGGCACATGGTACCGGCCAGGAATGCCCCGATGATGTCCGAGTCGGTGATATTGGGCAGCTCGGTGCGCTGCTTCGAAAACCGTCGGATGTACTCTCGCAGGGATTCCCCTAGCTGCTGGCGGCAGCTTCGGAGATCTCATGAGTTCCCAGGGCGCACGTACGTACCTTGGAAGTTTCCCGCGAAGGCCTTGACCAGGTTGTCCCAGTCGAAGATCTGCGCGGGAGGCAGATGCTCTAGCCATGCCCGGGCAGCGTCGGAGAGGAAGAGAGGGAGGTTGCGGATGATGAGGTTGTCGTCGTCCGTACCTCCCAGCTGGCATGCCAGCCGGTAGTCCGCAAGCCACAACTCCAGCCTTGTCTCCCCCGAGTACTTGGTGATGGTAGTCGGGGCCCGGAACCGAGCCGGGAACGGCGCCCGTCGTATGGTTTGACTGAAGGCTCACGGACCTGGTGGTTCGAGTGAGGGACTCTGATCCTCCTCACTGACGTAGCGTCCTCTACGCCTGGGTTGGTAGCCTCGACGCACCTTCTCTTCGAGGCGGGCTCGACGGTCGCGGCGGTGGTGCTCGTCACCGAGGCGATCCGGGGCTGCAGGCGTCCCGTCCCGCGTGCGCCCGGTGCAGACCGAGGCCTCCCTCATGAGTCGGGAAGTCGTTGCACGATGCTCCGGGGGGCACCCTTGCCTTCGGGAGGCAGAGCTTTCAGCTTGTTGGACCGCGACATCCTCCAGGAGATTCTTGAGTTCTTCCTGGATACGCTGCCCCTCGGTGGTGGATGGCTCCGGCATTGCTTGGAGTAGCATTGCTGCTGCAGCTAGATTCTGGCTGACCCCGCTGGAGGCCGGGGGCAGCCTTGCCCTAGCATCGTCAACGATACGACGTTGGATGTCCTGGGCCTGATGACGCGCTTCTCCGGCGAGTGCTCGACCTGCCCACTCCTGCTCAATGTTTTGCTGGAGCTGCACAAGTTGCCCTGCTTCCTCGTCGAGCTTGGCCTGCATCTCGCGGATTTGCTCGAGCTGTGTGTCCTGACCCCCCACAGGGACTGGGACTATAGCTAGCTCCCACGGGATGTCAACGCGAGACGCAGGGCCAGGGGGATCGTCATCCTCCGGCATACCGAGGTGGTTGCATTCGTCGCGATCCCCCAGATCGACGTGGAAACATTCGTGACTTGGGCCACAACCCTCGTCGTCAAGGCTGTGGCCATCGTCAGAGCAATCGGAGAGGCAATAGTCACATGCGGTCATGAAGTCTCGCATGGCACTGGGATCACAGAGCCCGGAGAAATCCCAACCGGAGTCGGGGTCGTCTTCTTCCTCGGAACCCGGGGGGGCGTAGGTTGAGACAGCCGTCAATCGGTCCCAAGATGACCACATATGTGTAACACCCCAGGTGTTACCAAGACCATGGTTACATTTATGCACTAATGACTATGATCACATGTGGAAGAAAAGAAGAACATAAAACCTTGGAAGCATGGGTTAGCTAAGAGAAGTTAATGGCAAGGGTTCAACCACGCAATTGGAACAATGGTCATGGGGACCCAAGGTGATTAAACCTTAAGGACACCTAAGAGCACTAGACTTCCAAGCCAGGGATCAGTGGATAAGTTAACCAAATTGCCAAAGCATGATCTTAGTCCCTAAACAAGTTTTAGTAACCTTGTAACCTAGCAAATGCAGGATGAGAACATTGCAAAAAGACCCCTTGAAGACCCCAATTTTCCCCCTTAAGAAGAGAGCACACTAGAGCTCTCTAATTCTTTCTAAGTTAAATTTTGGACCTAATCTAAAGATCCACCATGTTCACTTAGTAAATGGCACCAAAACCACTTGGGTTGTATACCAAAAAGGTGTCATACCACCTAAGGCACCCACTGGAAAAGTTTGAAACCGAGCCCAAGACGTTTGACAAGATTTGGCATGGCTTTTGTCGCGAGGTGGACAGAGGGACAAGCCAGATTTGGCGTCCGCAAATCTCCCTACCTAGGGCATATCTGCCATGGGAACTCACATACAAGAGACAGCCCTAGGTGCTAGGAGGAGGCCTGCGCCGGATTTGTGCCAAGATTCGCACGCTTGCGATCTCGGCGAGCTATTGAACAAGGACAGAAGAACACTTCCACGTGTTCGACGCGCTCTAAACGCGCCAGAGCATGCCCAGCGCCCGACCCCGCGCGCCCCGCGCCACGCCAAGCCGTGCCCGTGTCTCCTGCTCGCGCCCGCGCCTATAAAGCCCACCGAAGCTTCAACCGTACTCCCCCGCATGCTCTCAACCTCACCGGAGCCAGAGATCACCGGCGTTTGCCCTGCAAACGGCGTGCCCGCGGCCACCCGATCCCCCGCCACCGTAGACCGGCCAGCAGAACCTCTCCCAGCCGCGTCCGGCCCTCGGAGTAGACCGTGCATGCCTCGGTGAAGCTCCCCGAGCAAGGAATCAGACTTTGCCTCGCCGGAGAAGCCAGTCCACGGTCGCCGGACTTCACCCGACCATCGGTGAACGTAGACCGAGCTCCACGGTGAGTTGTTCTTCAATTCCTTGCACGTGTCGACTCATCAACACCCTGTGAAGCTTCTCGTGCCCTTGGATTGACCTATGTCGCCGTGGTTAGGCTGGAGCACTCGCCGCCGACGAGTTCACCCGCCTGCGCACGTGGGCCGGCCGATTCCGGCCACCCCCGCCGTCGAGTCGTACCTTGCTGTGACCGCCAGGACCTCTCGAAGCCAACCCCGCCCTTTGTCGGACCTCTCTCACCGCCGGTAAGCCGCGCCGCCCTTTTCCTTTCCGCGGTTACTGTTTACATAAGGAGAGGGACCTCAGGGAAGAAGAAGAAAAGGCCAGGGGGTTTTGTGCGCTCTCAGTGACTCAGAGGAATAGTGGCACAGGGGTATAACTGAAGGAATTAGTTTAGAAAAACCCAGGGTCTTCGATACAAAGTAGTTTTCCAGGAAACCTTTTAAATATTCTGATTTAAATCCAAACAGAACTTGAAAAATTCATAACTTCAGTTTGGTTTACCCAAATCGAGTCAAACCAATTTTGCCAAATCCTAAATAATGTAAACTACTTAGGAAAAATATAAAACTTCTAAGTGTTACAGAAAACTTTAAAGTTTTGATTTAAATGATTAACTGGTCAAAAGCTAAAAGAAATCAGGAAAAATAGCTACACTATTAGACTGGGGTTAAGAAAATTTAGTAAAGTACTTAATCACTTTCTAACCTGTTTAAAAATAAAAAATCCCTCTGTACACCCCATTAAGGTAGAGTTTACCATTAAAATCATTTTAGCCTAAAGTTAGAGAAAATATTAAAGGTAGTTTAAAATAAGAACCAGGGAGCACCCACATTTTTGTTAGCTTCCTTATTTAGTGTAGTTTACTAAAAAAATTATTATGCCCTTGTTTAGTGCAAAAGAAAGGAGATACCTTTTAATTTAGAAAAACAAGGAAACCTTAGAAAAACCCTAGAAAAATAACCCTGAGGAGAAAACACCCTAAACCTTGGGATAACTAATGTTTTGTTATTATGAACATAGGAAAAATATAGAATCTGTTGTTTGATATTTTTCAAACAACAAGTTAGTTATAATCACCTTTTTGGCATAAAACTTTAGAAATTCACAACTAAATATCCAGTAGGCCTTTTTCTGTGATTTTTAACACAGAGGCCTAATATCACCTATGTATCTGGACAAAAATAAAATTTGGTACAGAAACCTCAACTAATTCACAGCTATAGTGTAAAATGCCCTTTTAATACTTATTTTTGTTAATTTTGCACAAGTAGCATCTGAATCAGTATCCACCTCAAATTTATAAGACAGATTACAGTGACAACTAGTGACCTACTGTAATTTTTACAGATTTTTTGGAAAAAGTTAAATCACTGTTGTAGTTCAAACCCACACTAGAATTCATAAATAGAAAATGAAAAAGAGGAATTAATAGTGGAGATTAATGTTACCCTAACCCAACCACCAAAACCCCTTAAATGCCTACTAAAACATCTAAGGTAAATCCAAGTTTCAATCCACTGTGCTTATCCCAAGACAAAACCTAAACCTAAATTGATAAGCATAAACCACTAAGAGCCCCGTATAACCAGGAAACCCTACGTTACTAACTAACTTAGTTTTTCTTCACTTAGCATAATGATTACTAAATCCTGCATAATCATGGCATACATATTCTTATTCATTGCATTCGATAGATTGCAACCTCGCTGACGGAGAGTACGTCCTCGTGCCGGAGCAAGGAGTTGCTCAGGAGGTAGCCCCGGATCCAGCACCAGAGCCTGCCATCGAGGATCTGTCTGCCCAAGCTTTGGAAGGCAAGCCCTGGTTTTATGCATAACCTATTTATTATGCTATCTTACTACACTTAATGATTGTAGGATTGAATGTGCACTTAAGTGTAGGAGTTGTTTGAAACCCTAGTTGCATGATTTCAGGAATCCTTTTGTGATGGATACTAGTATGCTAGGTCGAGTAGCTGCTTTATTAATTAGGGATCTCGGTAGAAGTCGAGTGATTTTTCTAGCACTCGCGCGAGGTCAGGAATTGGTTGTACCCACTTTCATATCATACTGATGTAGGTCTGTGGACAACAATCCATGGGGATTGGTTGTCTACGAGATGGAAATTGGAATAAGGATTAAGGTGTGGTACCGTGTGTCAAGCGTTTGAACGTACTAAGCACATGCAGAGAAATATGGTAAATCGGCAAGCCTAGTACCTGAATGAACCTGGCAGTAGACTTTGCCCCTCACGCGACCTGAGACGTGGTCTCCCATTCCGGTTATGGTGGGTACAAGTGCGGTCACTGCACGACGACAGTCGAGGTCAGTGAGGCATTGTACGCCAAGGCGGTGAGCCCTGATCTGCTGACGGGGAATCGATGGGGACGGTTGATGTGTGTGGGGATGGAGTGCCTCGCCACGTCGTGTGTTTAAGTTTACCTTGCAAGGTTTGAAAACTCGATTCGAATCGTCTACTTCTCGCAGCTAATGAGACTGCTTGATCCATGCTGCTACATTGAGTAACAAGTGGAAATGTGATGACTTAGAAAAGTTGTTGATTGCTAAATGTTTGATACCATGCATGATTAGATAGGTATACATTTAGTCTTAAGAGAGTCACACTAAAACTGGACAAAGCTAAAACTTGATTTATAAACTCAGCTAGTGCTTTTGGCAACCAAACCCCTCAGCCAAACAGCTGCATGTCTAGAGGTAGAGGAGTAGACTCCTCACACCGGGTAAGTCTAGCTGAGTATTAGTATACTCAGCCTTGCTTGTGGCATAATTTTACAGGTTCTCTGGAGGACATGGTTGCTGGAGTGACTTGGTCGTCCATCTTGCCACCGGGTTGGACAGTCGAGTGGGACCCTGCCTCGGCTGAGGAGGAGCATGAGGAGTGATGGGACAGACTTTCCCATCTCTCTGTTTATTTATCGTTAGTTTTATTCCGCTGCATTCGAATGATGACTACTTTTGCTAAAACTCCGATGATGATGTAATAAGTTTAATACTCCTTAATGTATGATTTTATGCTTTATTGTATTTGCTCTGTGCCTCACCATCGAGTGAGTACGTGGTACTTGATCCTGTTAGTGGCCTTGTCGAACTAGATCCGAGGGACTGACGTGTTATTCCCATTTAAGTGTGGTCTAGCCTCTAAGGCGGGACTTTGGCACTTAAGTTGGAATAATTCGGGCGGTTCTGCCACAATATGGTACCCCGGAAGGTTAGGATATGCCTTTACGAAAGCGCTTAACGAAGCGGGGTCGCTTGGTGGATCGAAGCTGAATCTAAAAGGGACAGGGTGGAAAACGGACGGTACCTTTTGATCGATAGACGGTGGTGAAGTCGCGTCGGGGACGGAATGCACCGTCATCTTAGGTATGAGGTTAACGACCAGCAAGTCCTTCGCGAGAGTGCTGGCGTCATCAGTCCGCTTGGGTTTGGTACGTTGCGGGGAAACGACACCCGTCGTTGTCTCAGGTGCGAGGACAACGCCCGATATGTCCCCCGCTGGGGTGCCGGCGTCGTCGACTCGCTCTGGACCAACAGCCGACGAGGTGCCGCCTCCTGCCTGGCCATGGTTGCCCCGTCTCCTCCTCATGCGACGAGGAGGGTGGCGGGACAAACCCGGATGCTGCTCTTCCGCCACGGGGGGAAGACGTCGTCGAGTTCGCCGCCGCCGGGCGAGCTGACGACCGTCGTTGTTGTCGTGCTGCAAGGGGAGGAGTACCATGTCGTAGCTGCCATCGCAGGACATGAACTCGAGGCTCCCAAAGCGGAGCACCGTCCCGGGCTGAAGAGGTTGCTGGAGACTACCCATCTGGACCTCAACGGGAAGGTGTTTGTTAACACGCAACATGCCCCTACCTGGCGCGCCAACTATCGGCGTTTCGGACCCGGGGGACCCTCAACCGAGCCGACCAGTGAATTTATCATTGCGTGCCCCTGCCCAGATGGGTTGGCGCAAGATGGAACATAAGGGGGGAATGCAGCTTGTATTATCTCGCACCGGGGGTGCTCGTAGTAGGGATTACAAGCGTCGCGAGAGAGAGAGAGAGAGCTTGTTCGTTTGCTCGTCCCCGCGCGACCCCCGCAGGAAGGCCCTGGACCTCCCTTTTATAGATACAAGGAGAGGGTTCAGATGTACAATGGGGGTGTAGCTATACGCTAACGTGTCTGGCAGAGAAGTGCCTGAGCCCTGTGTACATGCCGACGTGGCTGTCGGAGAAGTGCTTGAGCCCTGTGTATGCGATAACGTGGCCGTCGGAGAAGTGCCTGAGCCCTGTAGAAGCATAGCTGGCGGTGCGGCTGGGATCCTAGTGACGTCTCATTGCTTCCGTAGGGGGCTGAGAACCACCGACGTCATGGACGCACGCGGGGAACCATCATTACTTGTGACCGGGGTGAGCCAGATGGGACGCCGGTCTTGTTCCCTCATAGCCTGAGCTAGCTAGGGGTAGGGTAATGATGTATCCCCTGTGGCTCGGTTGCTCCGAGCCCAAGGTCGGGCGAGGCGGAGACTTCTCCTGAGGCCGAGGCCGGGGTCGGGCGAGGACGCGATTCCTCCCGAGGCCGAGGCTGAGCCCGAGTCTTGGGGTCGGGCGAGGCAGAGATCTCCTCCCGAGGCTGAGGCCTAAAGTCGAGCGAGGCGGAGCTTCCTGTTGCGCCCGAGGCTGAACTCGGCTGTTGTCAGTCTTACCCCGGTGGTTGGCACAATAGTCGGAGCGGGGTGAGCGGCGCTGTTTTCCTGTCAGATCGGTCAGTGAAAGGGCGAAGTGACTGCGGTCACTTCGACCTTGCCGACTGAGGCGCGCGTGTCAGGATAAGGTGTCAGGCGATCCCCGCATTAAATGTGCATGCAATACGGTCGGTTGGTGAGGCGGTTTGGCCAAGATTGCTTCACAACGAAGCCTGCCCGAGCTGGGCTTCGGGCGAGCCGAGGGTGCGCCCACTGCCTGAGGAGGCCCTCGGGCGAGGCGTGAATTCGTTTGGGACTACGGTTCCTGTCCGAGGCTGGGCTCGGGCGAGATCGTATCCCTTGGGTAGACGAAGCCTTGACTTAAACCGCGCCCACCAGTTTTTATGGTTTGTTCTGAGGGTGTTTACCGGTTGTGTTTAGGAGTGTTGGGGGTACCCCTAATTACGGTACCCGACACATTTATTTACACCCACATAACCAACAAAACACTTGTTTCTTGTGTTTTATACTCTATATTCAAGTATAATATATGTATTTATATGAAAAAATAGGAAAAATAAAATCGGGCCATGCCGGGCCACACCTTCGGCCCAGGCACGGCCCGGTGACCGGGCCTAGCCTAACGTGCCACGCCTTTGGCCAGGCACGGGCCCGGTTCACTACGTGCCGTGTCGGGTTCGTGCCGGGCCAAACCCGTGCTGGCTTTCGGGCCGCCGAACAAGCTCGGTCCATTTGGACATCTCTACGCTCCTCTAATGTTTGACGGGAAAAAGTTTTCGATCGTGTTGGTCATGTATTTTGCTTTGATAAATTTGAACCAAGTCAGGGAAATGATGGTCCTTTTGAAAAAGAATATTTTTAAAAGGGTTCTTCCACCTCCATAGTTGTGTCTTGCTTGCACCGGTTGTACCAACATGTCCGATTAATGTTGCCTAAAAACATCTCCTGTGTATTGAACACATAAAACGTCTTTGCGGACGTTCCGACCTTGAGGTCGGACGGTCCGTGGTGGTGTCGCGGACCGTCTGCGCTTTTGCAGAGAGACCCATCAAGCGGTCTGTTGCCGTGTTTGGCGTCCGGATCAGTGTCAATACTGTGCACAGGGACGGATCCAGCGGTGGGGCGGGCGGGGCTCGAACGCCCTACCAATTCGGATCCCATGGAGTCCCTACAGCCTTCCTTAATCTAAAATATATATAATACAATGTAGAATGAGCTTTTATACTGCAATAATTTAGTTCAGTCTCTCCTAAACTTTTTTCTGGCTTGGTCTCTGACTGTGCACGTAGGGAGAAGAGAGCAAGGTACTGTTTGGTTCACAAAATGTAACGTAAAGGGTAATGGTAATGGTTTACACTCGATTACTGTCGGTAACAAGTTTGAATAGTCCGGTATCAATTTTTAGTACGGTATCTGATTACGGTTGGACTAAAACAAACATGATTTAACGTTATCACTTACCCATTACGTTACAAATATGTGAACCAAACGGTACCCAAGTCCCTGGCCTTGTTGGCTCTTGCACGGAACGGGTTCAGGAGACACAATAGCAATATGGCATGCAGGCCTAGTACATACGAGTACTGCTGTGCCGTGTGCAGCAGCAAGAGGTCCAGGACCAAGCTGTGATGGTGAAGCCACCATAGCTAGGCAGGCGGGGCTGGCGGCAGGGACCGCTGCGGTGCCTGGCCATCGATCGATCTGGCCATGGATGGATAGAATGATAGATAGGCCACCGCTACTACACGTACTGTACCGTAGGCCGTCGTAGCATCATCTCTCAAATTGTCAATGCAACGCGACTAGCCTAGCCATGGCCCATGCATCCGGCCATAGAAAAAGAAAGAGAGAGAGAGAGAGAGAGAGAGAGGAGATCCAGGAGAACGAAGCCGCCAGGACCAGGGCGCGTAATCATGCAGAGAGAGAAGAGAGAGATGCCGCCAAATCGTCCTGCGTCTGCTTCTCTCCATGCACCCGTCGTGTCCTCGTCGTCGTGGCCCATCCATGCGATATGCTGCTCCTACAAGGCAAGGCTATGATGATGCAGACGGACGGAGCACCTGCTTTCTCTGCTAATACGTTCGTTTGACTTTAATTCGTAAGCTTTTATTATTTATATATAATATTTTTATCTCCGCGATGGCGCCTAACCGCCCGCCGCCCCGCGTCGTCACCTGTCACGGCCGCCCTCCGTACGCGCCCCTCCAGGGTCCTCCAGGCCCGCCCGTCAAGGAGTCAACTAATCGATCGTACGTGCATATAAGCAGCCAAAATTTCTTTCTGCTTTTTTTAATACTCCCTTGTAGTTTAGTTTCTGTGTTTTCTTTCTATTCCGGTATTTTTTTCGGATTTCTTATAAAAGCTAAAAATATGCATCTAGTATATTTATATATATATATCTGTCGGCGTTTCGGACCCGCGAGGACCGTCAACCGACCAGTGACTTTGTCGTTGTGTGTCCCTGCCCAGATGAGTTGATGCAAGATGGAACACAAGCGGGAGGATGAGGCTTATATGATCTTGCACCGGGGTGCTCGTAGTAGGGGTTACAAGCGTCGCTAAAGAGCGAGAGCGAGAGAGAGAGAGGGTTTGGCCTCGAGGTGAGCTGTCTGAGCTAGCCTTAGCCTCCTCCGCGTCTCTCCTACCCTGCCTGCCTCTCTTCGCTCGCCCCGTCCCTGTGTGCGTCCGTGCGTGCCTTAAGACGAAGGCCATGGACATCCCCTTTTATATATACAAGGAGATGACCCAGCTGTACAATGGGGGTGTAGTTGTATGCTAACGTGGCTGGCGGAGAAGTGCCTTAAGCCCTGTAGAGGCGCAGCTGGCGGTGCGGCATGGATCCTACTGACGTTTCCTTGCTTCCGTAGGGAGCTGAGAACCATCGACGTCATGGACGCACGCGGGGAACCATCATTACCTGCTATCGGAGTAGTTTGATGTGACTCTGGTCTTGTTCCTTCGCAGCGAAGGGTGGCTAGCTAGCGGTAGGGTAATGATGTATCCCCTGTAGCGTAGTTGGTTCGAGGCCGAGGTCGGGCGAGGCGGAGACTTCTCCTGAGGCCGAGGTTGAGGTCGGGCGAGGATGTGACTCCTCCCGAGGCCGAGGCTGAGGCCGAGGCCCGAGGTCGGGCGAGACGGGGACCTTCCCCCGAGGCCGAGGCCTAGGGTCGGACGAGGCGGAGACCTTCTCCGAGGCCGGGGCTGAGGCCGAGGCTAAGGGTCGAGCGAGGCGGAGCTCCCTGTCATGCCCGAGGCTGAACTTGGGAGAGGTCACGACTTACTGTTGCTAGTCTTACCCTGGTGGTTGGCACAATAGCCGGAGCGGGGCGAATAGTGCTGTTTTCCTGTCAGAACGGTCAGTGAAAGGGCGAAGTGACTGCGGTCACTTCGACCTTGCCAACTGAGGTGCACGTGTCAGGATAAGGTGTCAGGCGATCCCCGCATTAAATGCGCATGCGATACGGACGGTTGGTAGGGCGATCCGACCGAGGTCGCTGTACGACAAAGTTCGCCCGAGCTTAGCCTCGGGTGAGACGGGGGTGCGTCTGCTGACTGAAGGGACCCTCGGGCGAGGCGTGAATCCGTTCGGGACTATAGTCCTTGCCCGAGGTTGGGCTCGGATGAGGTCACGTCCCTTGGTAGACGAGGCCTTAATTTGAACCATGCCTTATCAGCTGTTTATGGTTTGTTCTGAAGACGTTTTCCAGCCGTGTTTAGGAGCATTGGGGGTACCCCTAATTATGGTACCCGACAGTAGCCCACGAGCCTCGAAGGGAGTGTAGGTACTCACTTGGAGGTTCTGCCAGATTTTTGCAAGGGGACCGGCCCGTCTCGATCGTATTTTGTTCTGATGGGTGCGCGCGAGCGCACCCGTCGGGTGTAGCCCCCGAGGCCTCGGAGGAGTGGTTTGACTCCTCTGAGGTCTTAATTTTTTTGTGATGCCTCGGTCAGCCTTGTTGTTTCCTCATGCGGCCTGGCCGTAGCCCGGGTGCATGATCAGTCTCCGAGTTTTTACGCTGGTTTGTTGATGTGGTCAACAGGTTGGCCGTAGCCTGGTGCGAGAGTAGCCCCCGAGCCTTTGCATGGAGCGAGAGTACGGTTAAGGACCGTCTCGACATTTAGACTGGTCAACGATCTCCATCAGAGCACTGCGACGCCGGCCGGCTCGCTTATATTATCTGCTTTATCAGTTTTTATTCGATACGCGCTACGCATGATTCCCTCAACAAAGCATAAGATCACGCAAACAGTAGAAAAAGAGGCTGGAGAGGGGATCTAGCTAGCATCTGATCCTTTGTTTCCTCATTGTTCAGACCGTACGTCTGACGAGGAGCCGCCACGCTTGTCCACTGTACTTCAGACAGTGCATGCATGCGTATATTATATATGCGTGCAGTCAAGCAAAGTCAAGGCTGAAAATATATACTAGTACTAGTATAATACTATACTGCTACTGGATTAGTTGTACAGTGATGATGATATCCTAAGGCCTTGCCTTCCCGTCTTTAATTAATTTGTACAAGCTAGGGATCCTGCTTTTGGTCACCATGATCACGTCCACTCACCACGTATCTTCGTTTCAGACGAGATCAGTGTGACGTGATTATACTACACCATCTCTGCTCAGTGTCCACTTAGCTGTATCTCCTCCCGAGACAGCCGCCTGAGATTTCATGGGTCCTGAATGAAAACTTATATAGAGACCCCTCTCTCTCTCTCTCTCTCTCTCTCTCTCTTTATATATATTTATATATATAGTTATAAATACACATAGTAAGAAAAATTACTTAATTAGAATCCACAAGCCATAATATACAGAACTAGCAGAATGGAAAGACAGCCAGCCAGCCAAGCAGAATGCATGAAGCAAGCAGGTCAAGGGGAACAATTAGGCTCGGAATACGTTCGAGATGGATCCTGCCTTTGGTCACTGTGATCCTCGGCACCACCGCACCACCCCTGCTGCATGCCTTGACTAGCTCGAATGCATGCATGCCCCATAATCCCAAGCATCACACTGCGGTTGCGGTGCGCCTGGGCCATGGATGGGTCAAAACGTACTACTTGTTTTGTTTTTGGGTCTCGTATTCTGTGCGTATGGGTATGGCGGCCATTGCAGAATAGAAAGGCGCATGATATGGGCTCGCGATCTGCCGGCACACATGGCAATGGCATGATGATGCGGCACGCACGGCAACCAAATCTGCAGGAGCCAGGAGCCAAAGTGTGTGTGCATGGATCGAATACAACAATACTCATACCAAGACTAATAAACACTACTAGTAAGTACACGCAGCGTGACTCAGTGGCAGCGCAGTGCATCGGTGATGCAGAAGACGATGTGGCGTGCATGCAGATGCTGGGGACGAAGACGAACGGAGCCCGAGAAAGTGGCGGCACTGTTGTTTGGCAACCTTCGCTTGCCCCGATGGCCGAGAAAGGACGTGAGGATTCATTCAATTCAAGGGACTCGAGCAGGCTCAGGCTGGGTGGGATAGCTCGATTCATCAGAGGAAGGAGTGGCTTCTGGTTCTGCGCCTCCTCCCTCAACTCAGTGGGTGACAAACTGACAATAATGGCATGGCAATGGCATGCATGCATGCATGCTTTCCAATTGGCAAGCCGCAAGCGCGAGAGATTCTCCGCGGAAGAGACAAGCGCCGCATGGCACGCCGTGCCCGGCGTGCCCGCCATGGGCCATGGGGACACCGGTCCGCCACACAGGCAGGGACTGTGCTGTGCTGTGCTGTGGCCTCTGCCTTGGGGGACCGGATGGATGTGCCTGTGGCCTGTGCCCATTGGCTCATTGGCTGCCACTAGCTGCCTAGAATAGGAGTAGGAGCAGGATTCACTACTTGACGTTGCTTTTTAGTTTAGCCTCGTAATCAGGTACCACTAGTACCAAACTAATGGGATCGACTACTTGGTATAATGTAGCTAGGCATATCACGGAATCAGCAGGACTGGACTGGCAGCCTGGCTCACTCGACCCATCTCGAGCTATCTTGTTAAAGTAGCCAGCTATTCCGACTCGACTCATTAAATAGCGTGTTCGGTTTATGGAATTGAATGAGTTGATCAATCGCTATTTCATTCCTTATAATCTAACACTTCCTCCGCACACAAATGTTGATCGTTCTCATTTTCTGAGGAATTATTTTTTAAAAAAAAAAAAATTGACCACGTTTATATAACAAAATATTACTAATATTTATAGTACATAATTAATATCATTAGATAGATCTTTGGATATATTTTTTTGTAGTAAAATTATTCGAAGATACATATATTGATAATATACTCTATAAATTTAGTCAAGCTTAAGAAAGTTTGACCGGCACGAATACCATAGCGACAAAGCATTTATGACAGACACCTCATTTTGAATGGATGGACTCTTCAAACCAAACACCCTTAAAAGGTCCGAGCCATAGAATGAGCTCGGTTCGACTTGTTTATGGTCTCGAGATGTATGGTTTAACTCATGAGCAAAAAAGTATGCAATATATATAACACTATAATCAATTGCCAGTTGATTTTTAAATCAATTTAATTCTTAAAAAGAGTGATAATACTCGTAAATTTATATATCATATCAATTCAACACCAAATTATCACAGTTCAACACTTAACATTTCATCCACCACAAGTGGAGGCTTTAATTTGCTGGCAAATGCTAGCTTATTCAAGCTCGAGTTGGCTCGTTAGCAAATTGAGTTGAGATACTAACTCAGCAAGAGATGACAATGGTAACCTAAAACTTGAATACCCGATATAAAGGCGGTTGCAGAATGATTTTTTTTACCCACGAGTATGCTAATGTGTTAGAATCTCTACCCGTCGGGTAGGCGGGTACATGTATGGGCGGGTACTACCCATAATCGTGTACACATGAGTAAAATATACCTGCATGATATTGCTATTTACCATGTAATTAAAACCGTCCTAGGTAATAGAAAATACTTATCCGTTTACTGTTGCTTTACCTACAAAGTTATGTAATCAAATGATTTGTTGTATTTTAAGCTGAGCTATTTTTTATGTGTTTGTTTGTCATTTTTAGTGACTGACATATTAATGTTTTAGACTTTTATAGTGGGTATGGGTAACGGTAAAATTACCCGCATGGCCGCACATATATGTGTATGGGTAAGAGTCTATATACCCACGACCTTATTTGGTCCGACGGGTAGGATTTTTTTATAGGTAGAGATATAAAATTATACTATCCGACAGGTATATATCTATTGTTATCTCTAAACTTAGTTTATAATAAAATTGAAACGAGCGGATTCGAGTTACCTTGGGCCAGACTAGCTGACGAGCCAAAAGTAGTTTAAGATGGACGATAACCGCTTGACAACTTTAGCATACGAATTCTATCCCGACACCAACTGGGCCTGCATGCATTACAAACTGAGCCCAAAGCGTTACATTTGTTCTTTAAGCCCAGATCAGCACGTCCCAAAACAGAAGTTGGTTCGGGGGGCGGGCCCAGTCAGACCGACTGGGCCTACATGCACCACAAACTGAGCACAAAAGCATTACATCTGTTCTTCCAGCCCAGAACATAACAGCCCAAGCACGGCCCAGAACAGAAGTTCGTTCGCGGGCGGGCCCAGTGACGTGGCCAACTCGGTGGAGGGAGAGCCAGCCGCTCCTCCCACTCCTTGCCATCCCTCCTCCCCTGCCCCTGCCTCTCTTCCCTGTGAACTTTTTCTTAAATCAATCGATCAATCACGCGCACAAGAACCGGCAATAAATCGCGGAATTCCCAACGCCGCACCTTCACCGCCGGGCTCCCCAGTCCAATCCAACCCAACCCCAGTCCGGCGACGGTTCCGGTACGTTTGCCCCCGTTTCCAGGGGCTCAATCCCACCATCTCCTCGCCCGCTTCCCCGCCCCCCAAAATCGCGTTGCGGGATTTTTTGTTTCTCCTCCCTGATTTTTTTCCACGCGTTCTTCTACCAGGGCAGCGCGCGATCGGATCGTCGCGGGTTCGGCTTCTCGTCGAACGGCGCGGATTCCTGCCCCCGATCGGAGGGCGTCGGCTGCGGCGCCTCGGCGTCTGATCTGCTGCGGTCGGCTTCTTCTTGGTACAGGGAGACAGACTCTCTCTCTCTCTTTCGAACCGATCGACGTTTGCTCGCTCTCCTCTCGTCATCTCGGATTTAATTCGCGGTAGATGTCTCCGACGTACGCACTCCCTCACATCACAGCTTCTGTTCGCTTGGCAGGGAGAGGAGTGGGATGGACGGGGAAGCGATCCGGATGGGTGGCGGCAACTTGGCGCCCGCCTACCTCTCCGGCGCCGCCACCGCCACCGCCATCACCATGCAGGATCCGAACCAGAACCAGAACCAGAACCAGAACCAGAACCAAAGCCAGTTCCTGTTCAGCGCCAACTCCACGGCGCTGCAGCTGTTCGGAAGCGCCGCGGGTAAGATGGATAACCTACCTGCTTATTACTCGCTTGCTTCGTTGTTTTTTCCTGGCTAGGGACCGTTTACTAGCAGATCTTTATCTCCAGATATGTTCAATACTTCTGCGGTACTTCTGTGTTCCTTAAAGAGTTTGTGCTAGAGTAAGGTTTGTGTCCGTAGCCACAATGCTGCATCCCACCTGCTTACCAACTGGCCATGTGAAATATTTCTGCCTGCCATGCTAGAAATTTTTTCTGTCAGAGTCGTTTTGACAAATTTTTAACACTAGAAACGAAATAATTGGTATTTTACCACTCAGTTTGTTAACTTGTTTATGGTTCGTGTGTCCATCTTTGCCTATGATTTGTGGTCTTGATGTCAAAATTGTGAAGCCTACTGATAATAATGGCAAAATAGCAAATCTCTAGTATCCTGTCCCTGCCTTTCTTTTCATAGACCTACACATTGGCGTCCATGGTTTCAGAGTTAAATTGGCTAATTGAAGCTATTCGTTCTTGCCACACCACTTAATTTATAACCCTTCTCTCTCCCCCCCCCCCCCCCCTCCTGACTGTAAAAATAAAAATCTATTTACCTTTGTTTTTTTTGTTGCCGATGCAGTCCCCACGGTTGGTCCTGCTGGTTATATAAATTACACTGGAAACACCCACCTTCCTGTTATGAACCAAGCAAGTACTTCAAACATCGGCGCAGGGAATGAGAACTTGCTGAAGCTTCAGGTGCCATTGAGCGACTATCACCAACAGAGTGCTGGCCGGTTAGCACGTGTTGGCAATCCGGGTGCTGTATCGACTGGTCTAAGGCTGTCTTACGAGGACGATGAGCGCAATTCGTCCATCACATCTGGCAGCGGTAGCATGGCCTCGTTGCCTGCCACGATGTCCTGTGTCGATGGTTTCATGGCTGAACTGGACAAGGAAAGCAAAGAGATTAACTTCTACTTGAGACTCCAGGTAAATATTCAATGCAGCTCCGTTCTGTGATTGAATCATGGATATCGTGTTTTAATTATGTGGCAACAAAGATGGAATGAACATAGAACTAACTATTTATGATTTTGTATTCGGTTGTTGATTCCATGGAAACAGTGGTGCACCTTTACATTTAAATGGTTGAGATATGTCAA
Organism: Zea mays; assembly: GCF_902167145.1. Classification (NCBI taxonomy): domain Eukaryota; kingdom Viridiplantae; phylum Streptophyta; class Magnoliopsida; order Poales; family Poaceae; genus Zea; species Zea mays. The sequence continues at coordinate 76,499,886 of NC_050100.1, read as the reverse complement.
TATGCTGTGTTAGGCTGTCTCTAGTAGCCTCCCTATCCCACCTCCCATATCATATTCTCACCCCTATTTAAAACTTCACTTTGTAAACAATGTAGTGTACAGTACAAAACGGTGTATTGCAGTTTGCACGCCCATATACAGTGGCATATACTTTGGCTCACTGAAGTACAATGACTTGTGCTTCTTCCAAGTTCTGTGCAGAACGTTTGAAACCAGTTATGCATACGATGTTATCATAGGAATATGAGTTAGTGCGTTTGGTTCTTTATTTTACAGTCTAGTGTATTGATCCTGTATGTTTACATGACGTTTGAATTGATTGCGTTCTGCTTGGTTCTTTATTCATTATTCCTCCCACAGGCAGACCAAATCTGCAAGCGGATGAAGGAGGCGAACCAGCGGTGGATGGTCTCGTTCCTGGCGAGCGTCAATCAGGCGGTGGGGAAGAAGCTGCGGGACAAGGAACTGGAGGTGGAGGCGGTGAACAGGAAGAGCAAGGAGCTGAACGAGCAGATGAGGCAGGTCGCCATGGAGGTGCAGTCGTGGCAGTCAGCGGCCATGTACAACCAGTCGGTCGTGAACACCCTGAAGAACAAGCTGATGCAATTGGTGGCGCAGAACACCAACCTCGCGAGAGAAGGCATGGGCGACAGCGAGGATGTAGCCTCCAGCCAAAGCCCCGACGCCGGAGGAGACGCCCTGGGTGGTCTCAGGGGCACGGCTACCGTCGGGCTGGGGGCCTGCAGGTGTTGCGGCAGGAAGGAGGCGTCGGTGCTGGTGATGGCGTGCCGCCACCTCTGCCTGTGCGCCGACTGCGACAAGGTCTCCGACGTGTGCCCCGTCTGCCGGTTCCCCAAGAGCGGCAGCGTGGAGATCAACATGTCCTGACAAGGACCTATGCTATGCAAGGACGTCGTGTCGACCAAAATCATCATCGGCGGGGCAGGGCGGGGGTATACACAGTGACTAGTAGATGGTGTACATGTCAGCATACTTTTTCCTTGACTTGGGATTTCTTCTTCAGATGGTAAAGGAGGAGATCAATATGTCCTGACAAGGACCTATGCTATCGATCGAAGTTGGCGGGGCGGAGGTATACACAGTAACTAGTACTAGATGGTGTACATGTCAGCGTGCTTTTCCTTGAGTTGGCATTTCTTCAGATGGTAAAGGAGACGATCAGGTTTGCGTATTGCAAATCTTTTTTTTTTCTAGTGAAAAGGTTGGCCCTCGCTCTGTTGGCATTAAAGCGTAACAAAGCAACATTTTTTTTTTAAAAAAAAAATCGTTTAGGCGCGCCCGACATACAGCTTAGGCTGAAGAGATCACGGCCTTAGTTTATTTTTTTGTCGGTTTCCGAAAATGAAGAGTGCAAGGTACGTGCTGCGTGCCAAGCAGGAAAATTGTTTTTTTTTTAAAAAAAAATCTGGAAGGAATTGTGTCAGAAAGAACAGACGTGAAGAAGAAGAAGAAATGGTGGCCGGCCGGATCTGAGTTGCAGGCACCAAGCACCCGGCAATGGCAATGGAGGCACATGGTGGACGCGCAATCATGGGCCGCGCCGGGCGCATGCCGCACGGCGTATTCTCGTAATGGAACGACGACATACGCCTGCATCGTGAAAGAAGCCACGAGGATAATCCTGAAAGGATGCGTGTATGTAGCATGCGCACAGCATGCTCGGCCTGTCATAGCGTCCCGTTGCCTCGTCTACCTACTACGTACTACTACTCACTGTTAGCATTGCCTTGCAAGAAATAATTACGCATGTACCGGCAGATACATCCATGTCCCGGCGGCACAAATGGACGCCACGAAAAATGATGGGGAATGTACGTATGCCAAGGGGGAAAAAGGAGAGCAAAATAGGGGAGGGGCCCTGTACGCTGCAGCTGCGGCTCTTCCCTTTGGTTTTTCTTTTTTCAGAGGATGAGTAAAGCATAAACCACACCTCCCGCTGTCGCACGCTCGTTTTTTTTATCATTCACTTGCACTTCAAGTCCTCCTCCTCCCCTGGCTTCTTCTTCTTCCTCCTCCTGCTGGCTGCTGCTGCTCTTCTTTCTTCCTCCTACTCGATCCGTCTCCACCACCTCACACGTACGGTACTCATCATCTCCCATCCGAAACCCGCTCTCCCCTGCCAGAGCTAGCTAGATCTATATAGCCTGCAGTCCTGGAGCTTGCGAGCAAAGGCATACGTACATACATACATACGCGTTCGCCGTGTCGGGCCGTACGTACGTTGTCGTGCGATGGGTGCGGCGCCGGCGGCGAGGAGGTGCGCGCTGCTCTTGGCGCTGGTGGTGCTGGTCGCGGCCGCGGGCGAGCGCGGTGGCAGTGGTGCCGGCGGTGAGGCGGGGGCGGAGCAGGTTCTGAGGCTGTGGTCGTCGGCGGATTCGGCTAGGGGTGGTGAAGCCGTGGACGAAGAAGACCGCTTCTTCAGGTGGGAGTGGGAGGAGGAGGAGGAGGACGACGACAACAACGACGAGGAGGAGGGGGAGGAGGAGGACGACCACGCCGTCGTGGTGCAGCGGAAGGGCGCGTGCAGGAACGTGGTGAACGTCGACAGCTTCGGCGCGGCGGGCGACGGCGTCGCCGACGACACCCAGGTGCGTGCGCGTTGCCGGTCGGCCATCGACACTCACAGATACGAAATGATGGGTGTATATATATGCGTGGGTGGCTCGCATTGTCTGTCTGGATGGGTTGACAGACTGCCTCAATGTGGTTGGTTGATGCCGATGACGCCGGCAACGCAACGCAATTACGCAATGTATGGCCATGGCGGCGACTGCTTGACTGGCTCTCATCGTCAGTCGTCACTTGATTATCAGGCGTTCGCGAGCGCGTGGAAGACGGCGTGCTCGCTGGACAACGCGGTGTTCCTGGTGCCCGCCGGCCGTCGCTACAAGGTCGGCGCCATCCAGTTCGTGGGTCCCTGCAAGGACAGGAGGATGATCATCCAGGTGACTCGTGTTGCTTCAGTTCAACTCAATGCCTGAGCCGTAGCCGTAGCACATGCATATGCATTGTAAAGAACGGCGGTGGTTGGATGCATGGTGCAGATCCAGGGCACGGTCGTGGCGCCCGAGGAGCCGTCGGAGTGGGACCCGCGGAGCCCCCGGCTGTGGCTGCTCTTCTCGGGCCTCGCCGGCGCGCGCATCCAGGGCGGCGGCGTCATCGACGGCTCCGGCTCCAAGTGGTGGGCCAGCTCCTGCAAGATCAACAGGTCCAACGTACGTACGCCGCCGGTGCATTTGCCTTCTCTGCCTCGATCACACCCACACTACTGCTCTGCTCCTTAATTGGTACCGCTCCGTTGACGACTGACTGACACACACGCCGCTCTCTCGCCCGGCGCCGGTCGCGTGCGTGCAGCCGTGCAGGCCGGCCCCGACGGCCGTGACGATCGACTCGTGCCGGGGCGTGCGCGTGCGGGGCCTCCGCGTGCAGAACGCGCAGCAGATGCACGTGACGGTGTCACGCTCACGCGGCGTGCGCGTCGCCGGGCTGCGCATCGACGCGCCCGAGGACAGCCCCAACACGGACGGCATCCACGTGGCCGAGTCCACGGCGGTCACCATCCAGAGCTGCCGCATCGGCACCGGCGACGACTGCATCTCCATCGTCAACGGCAGCTTCGGCGTCAAGATGCGGGACATCGACTGCGGGCCCGGGCACGGCATCAGGTGAGCTCAGGCGCTCAGCTAGCTCTTCCCCTTCCATTCCTCGACCCTGTTCACGCGACGCGGTCGCAACGCGAGCTGTGCGCTTCACTTATGGCCATGGCGACGGCGTACGACGCTTGCAGCATCGGGAGCCTCGGCAAGGGCGGCGCGTTCGCGGCTGTGGCGGACGTGGCGCTGGACAGGGCGCGGATCAGCCGCGCGCAGAACGGGGTGCGGATCAAGACGTGGCAGGGCGGGGCCGGGTACGTCCGCGGCGTGCGCTTCGCCGACGTGGCCGTGGACGGCGTCGACCACCCCATCGTCATCGACCAGTTCTACTGCGACGTGACCCGCCGGCAGAGGGACGGCGGCGGAGGCGGCGCCTGCGCCAACCAGACCTCCGCCGTGGCCGTGTCCGACGTGTCCTACCGCAACATCAGCGGCACGTCGCGCCGCGCCGAGGCCATCCGGTTCGCCTGCAGCGACGCCGTGCCGTGCACCGGCATCGTTCTCAGCAACATCAACCTGCGCCGCGCCGACGATGACGGCGAGGTGCAGACGGTGTGCAACTGCGCCGTCGGCCTCGACTACGGCCGCGTCCAGCCCGCCGCCGACTGCCTCCGTAGCAGCACCTGCGGCGGCACGCCTGATGGCCACCACCACCACGACGACGACGACGAGGAGCAGGGGAAGGACGACGCCGTCCTGCACACCGAGCTCTGATAAAAGCAAGCAGCTGCACGCCTGCAAGTGAAACCAATGGCCGCCGCGCTCGTTCGTCCGACATTTAGGAGATTGATTGGTCTAAAATCTCTTATTATATATTTTTAAATAGTAAGAAATTATAACCCTCGAATCTTCTCCCTTCCATTTGTTCACAAACAGACCTTTACTGGGGTAACACTGAATGCTAATGCTTAGCGAGAGGCTCTCTCCAACAGAGCGTGTAAAGGCTCCTCTACCATAAATATGATAATCGAACGGTCATCTACTCTCTCGAGCAAAGTTCTCTAAATTTAGAGAACTTTGTTGCATTCTCTATATATAGAGTTTCTCTAAATGGTCATTTATCCATTTGACTACTTTAAACAACCGGTTTACCAAATTAATACATTTAATAGTATGAAAAATACGTATATACAAAAATTTAAAAACAAAAAATATCTCTAATATAAGTATATGTGTATAGAGGACGTGAAGCGACGAACCGAGAGTAACAAGGACGTCATTAAGGTAGAAGGGTCCCAGAAGAACCGATACACCTACCGAGGTGACCGGGAGGGTGGAACCTTTGCCCACAACGATGGAGGGATGTGAGGGGTGTGTTGGATGAGGGTGGAATAACGGGGGAGTGGTAGGAGTGTTGTGGAAGGAGGTTCCGGAGTCGACGGGAGAGGGAGAGGGTGGCGAGACCACGAGGTGTGCGGAAACGACCAAGGGAGGAGCTCCGACAGGGCCATTAGGAGGGGAAGTGGGCAACGAAGGCTCGATGCCAGGGAGGGGATGACAACATGGAGGAAGACGGTGGGTCCTGGTACGTGACGGTCGGCCTGCGGGTGGAGCTCGACGCAATCACGGAGAATAGGGTACATGACCTGGTCGAAGGACACGAAAATACCCCAGACGAGGTGGCCGTCAAGAAGGAGGACGCGCACAACGATCCCGATGGAAGTGGGCGAGGTAAAGCTCATGTATGTTGGGGTGAATCCATGGAACCGGCGATAGGAGGCATAGCGAACACATGGGAGGCAGGGCCCCTAGCGACGGGAGGAGAAGTCCAAGCCATGTGTGGCTAGGATAGAGAACCGACATGGGGTCGTCACCGAGGATGGGAGGCACATAAGCGCAGGGGGTGAGGAGATGGGGCTGCCATAGATGGAGCAGCTCAGGGGCAACGCACACGGCAGAGCAGCAGGCCCTTGGGCCGTCCGGCAGCGCAGCACGATGGCTCGACGACGAATGCAATCGCGGCGGCCGCGACGGGGGCGGGACTTCACAGTGAGGGGTCACGGATGGTGAGATCCGGCGGACGGGGCAACGATTGGATAGGTGAGGGGAAGCTGGGAAGGAGACAACATTCGTACCGATCCCAGCAGTGCATGTAGACCACCACGCCCTCCAGGTCATTGAAGCCTGGGTCCTCGTCCAGCACGACGTCGGCGACGCAGCGGAGCAGCATGGCGTGCGCGTCGCGCACGCGGAAGTCCTGCGCGCGGAAGAACTTGAGGAGCACCACGTCGGCACGCTCGTCTGCTGGGGCCAGGGCAGGGGTGTCGTCGTCGTCTGCCGCGCCGGGAGGAGGGGAGTGGGGCTTCAGCGGGACGCCCCAGATGGAGATGGGATCCGGGTGGGTGGCCAGCAGCGCCTTGCGGTCAACGAGCGCGTGGAGCTCGGACACCACATACGAGTCCTCCTTGAAGGAGGAAGAGCGTGAAAGGGAAATGTGCCCTTGGGCCATTTCTATAATGTTTTGGTGATTAAGTGTCCAACACATAGTGAGTGAGTTATTATGTGCCAAACTAGCAAAAAGTGCAAATCATGTAACAAGGTACGTTTCTAGACTTAGTACATTGTTTTGGGTACTAACATATTCTGTCTAAGTGCTAGAAACAGGAAAAGAAAGAATTGCAAAAGACTTGGCTGTGTGCAGCCAAAGTCCAGCTCGGCCTGGCACACCGGACTGTCCGGTGCGCCAGGCTGGTCTCCGGTGAACAGGCCGCTCTCGGGAAAGTTTGGCGGCGTACGGTTATAATTCACTGGACTGTCCGGTGGTACACCGGACTGTCCGGTGAGCCAACGGTCGTCTGCGCCAACGGTCGACCGCGCAATCCACGGGCGACGCGTGGCCCGCGCCAACGGTCGGCAGGGGGCACCTGTAACATCCCAAAATTCTAAACCAGGTTTGAAACCCTAATCCCCCCTTTTCTTATCTTCTATCCCGAAACTCCCTTAGATTTTTCCCATCATATGCATACACTTTGTTTGATCACAAGCACCTCACTTAGATTTTATTTTCCAACAGCTAGATTATCCACTAAATAATTTTGTTCAAAAAGAAAAGAAACAAAAATGAAATGAGTTATAGAAAATAAAAAGAAAGAGAAAAAGCTTTCCCCCCCTGCTGGGCCAATTTCTGGCCCATGTCGCGGCCGCCTCGCTTTCCCCCGCGCCCGCGCATTCCCCCCTCGGCCCATTAGCCGGCCCGCTCGTGCACGAAGCCGCCCGCGCGCTCCCCTCACTCTCTCTCACTGACGAGCCAGCCCCACCTGCCTGCCCCTCTCGCTCGCGCGCTCCCCCTCACTGGCAGACCGGCCCCACCGGTCAGCCGCGTCGTCTTCCTCGCGTACGACGCACCGCCGTCCCCTCTGAAAGGGAATTAGGCGTACACCTATTTCCTAATTGATTTTGGTGGTTGAATTGCCCAACACAAATAATTGGACTAACTAGTTTGCTCTAGATTATATGTTCTACAGGTGCCAAAGGTTCATCTACAACTATACTAAATCGACTGTCCGGAATACCGTAGATTATTCCGGACAGGAGAAGCTTTTTGGAAAAACAGACCAAACGCGGACCGTTCGGGCCCTTGCGGCGGACCGTCCGCAACACCAGGATGACCCTCGGACAGAACCAATGCAAAAATCCGAGTCTGCACTATGGACTGTCCGGAGGAAAAGCAAGGACCGTCCGAGCCCTTGTGCGGACCGTCCGGCCTCTGGCGCGGACCGTCCGGTAGGTGAGAAACCGAAAAAATCCGAAGGTGACGGGTTCGGAAAAATGAATTATAGCGGCCTCGCGGACCGTCAGGGGTGCACGACCGGACCGTCCGCGACTGGTTTTATCTGACATCTGACGTCGCATTAAATGCAATATAGCCGTTGATATAGCCGTTACTGCTGACTGTTGCGTTTTCAGCCGTTGATCTACAGGGGCGGACCGTCCGGACCAGGCGGGCGGACCGTCCGCGCTCAGCAGAATGGAGCAACGGCTAGGAAGTGGTTGGTGGCTATAAATACAACCCCAACCACCTCCATTCAAGTCACCCAAGCATTCCAATCTTCAACATTCAATACAAGAGCTAGCAATCCATTCCAAGACACATTCAAAGCCTCTATCTCTCCAAGTTTCACAATTGAGAAAAGAGATCATTAGTGATTAGTGACTTGAGAGAGAAAGTGATCCGTGTGTTATTTGTAGCTCTTGTCGCTTGGCCTTTTCAATCGTGCTTTCTTGATTCTTTCATTGCGATCAAACTCGCTTGTAATTGAGGCAAGAGACACCAATCTTGTGGTGATCCTTGTAGGAACTTTGTGTTCCAAGTGATTGAGAAGAGAAAGCTCACTCGGTCCGAGGGACCGTTTGAGAGAGGGAAGGGTTGAAAGAGACCCGACCTTTGTGGCCTCCTCAACGGGGAGTAGGTTTGCGAGAACCGAACCTCGGTAAAACAAATCCGCGTGTCACACTTCTTATTTGCTTGCGATTTGTTTTCGACCCTCTCTCGCGGACTCAATTATATTTCTAACGCTAACCCGGCTTGTAGTTGTGATTAACTTTGTAAATTTCAGTTTCGCCCTATTCACCCCCCTCTAGGCGACTATCAATTGGTATCAGAGCCTGGTGCTTCATTAGAGCCTAACCGCTCGAAGTGATGTCAGGAGATCACGCCAAGAAGGAGATGGTGACCGGCGAAAAGCCCACTACAAGCCATGGGAGCACTTCATCAGAAGAGTCCCGCACCAAGAGAAAGGAGAAGAAGAACTCCTCCAAAGGGAAGGAGAAGAAGTCCTCTTCACACCAAAAGGAGAAGAAGGAGAAATCCGCTTCTCACAAGACGCGTCGAAGTGGGGACAAGAAAAAGAGGATGAGGAAAGTGGTCTACTACGAGACCGATTCTTCATCGCCATCCACCTCCGGCTCCGACGCGGCATCCGTCACTTCTAAGCGCCAAGAGCGCAAAAAGTATAGTAAGATCCCCCTACGCTACCCTCGCATTTCCAAACATACACCTTTGCTTTCTGTCCCATTAGGCAAACCACCAACATTTGATGGTGAAGATTACGCTAGGTGGAGTGATTTAATGCGATTTCATCTAACCTCACTCCACAAAAGCATATGAGATGTTGTTGAGTTTGGTGCACAGGTACCATCCGTAGGGGATGAAGACTATGATGAGGACGAAGTGGCCCAAATCGAGCACTTCAACTCTCAAGCTACAACCATACTCCTCGCTTCTCTAAGCAAGGAGGAATACAACAAAGTGCAAGGGTTGAAGAATGCAAAGGAGATTTGGGACTTACTCAAGACCGCGCACGAGGGTGATGAACTCACCAAAATCACCAAGCGGGAAACGATCGAGGGGGAGCTCGGTCGCTTCCGTCTTCGCCAAGGGGACGAGCCACAAGATATGTACAACCGGCTCAAAACCTTGGTGAACCAAGTGCGCAACCTCGGGAGCAAGAAATGGGATGACCACGAGGTGGTTAAGGTTATTCTTAGATCACTCATTTTCCTTAACCCCACTCAAGTTCAATTAATTCGTGGTAATCCTAGATATACATCAATGACCCCCGAGGAAGTTATCGGGAATTTTGTGAGCTTTGAATGTATGATCAAGGGCTCAAAGAAGATCAACGAGCTTGATGATCCCTCCATGTCCGAAGCACAACCGGTGGCTTTCAAGGCAACGGAGGAGAAGAAGGAGGAGTCTACACCAAGTAGACAACCTATCGACGCTTCAAAGCTCGACAATGAGGAGATGGCTTTGATCATCAAAAGCTTTCGCCAAATCCTCAAGCAACGGAAGGGAAAGGATTACAAATCCCGTTCCAAGAAGGTTTGCTACAAATGTGGTAAGCCCGGTCACTTTATTGCTAAATGTCCATTATCAAGTGACAGTGACAGGGATAACGACAAGAAAGGCAAGAGGAGAGAAAAGAAGAGGTACCACAAGAAGAGGGGCGATGATGCCCACGTGTGCCGCGAGTGGGACTCGGACGAGAGCTCCACCGACTCCTCCGACGACGAGGACGCCGCCAACATCGCCGTCACCAAGGGACTCCTCTTTCCCAACGTCGGCCACAAGTGCCTCATGGCAAAGGACGGCAAAAAGAATGTTAAATCTAAATCCTCCACTAGATATGAATCCTCTAGTGATGAAAATGCTAGTGATGAGGAAGATAACTTGCGCACTCTTTTTGCCAACTTAAACATGCAACAAAAAGAGAAACTTAATGAATTGATTAGCGCCATTCATGAAAAGGATGATCTCTTGGACTCCCAAGAGGACTTCCTAATCAAGGAAAATAAAAAGCATGTTAAGGTTAAAAATGCTTATGCTCTAGAAATTGAGAAATGTGAAAAATTATCTAGTGAGCTAAGCACTTGCCATGAGACGATAGACAATCTTAGAAATGAAAATGCTAATTTGTTAGCTAAGGTTGATTCTCATGTTTGTAATGTTTCAACTTCCAATCCTAGAGACGTTAATGATGATTTGCTTGCTAGGATTGAAGAATTGAACATTTCTCTTGCTAGCCTTAGAAATGAAAATGAAAAATTGCTTGCTAAGGTTAAAGATTTTGATATTTGCAATGCTACTATTTCCAACCTTAGGAGTAAAAATGAAATATTGCATGCTAAGGTTGTAGAACTAAAATCTTGCAAACCCTCTACATCTACCGTTGAGCACACTTCTATTTGTACTAGATGTAGAGATGTTAACATTGATGCTATACATGATCACATGGCTCTAATTAAACAACAAAATGATCATATAGATAAATTAGATGCTAAAATTGCCGAGCATAACTTAGAAAATGAAAAATTTAAATTTGCTCGTAGTATGCTTTATAGTGGGAGACGCCCTGGCATTAAGGATGGCATTGGCTTCCAAAAGGGGGACAATGTCAAACTTAATGCCCCTCCTAAAAAATTGTCTAATTTTGTTAAGGGCAAGGCTCCCATGCCTCAGGATAACGAGGGTTACATTTTATACCCTGCCGGTTATCCCGAGGACAAGATTAGGAGAATTCACTCTAGGAAGTCTCACTCTGGCCCCAATCATGCTTTTATATATAAGGGTGAGACATCTAGTTCTAGGCAACCAACCCGTGCTAAGTTGCCTAAGAAAACTCCTATTGCATCAAATGATCATGACATTTCATTTAAAACTTTTGATGCATCTTATGTTTTGACTAACAAATCCGGCAAAGTAGTTGCCAAGTTTGTTGGGGGCAAACACAAGGGCTCCAAGACTTGTGTTTGGGTACCCAAAGTTCTTGTTTCTAATGCCAAAGGACCCAAAACCATTTGGGTACCTAAAGTCAAGAACTAAATTTGTTTTGTAGGTTTATGCATCCGGGGGATCAAGTTGGATACTCGACAGCGGGTGCACAAACCACATGACAGGGGAGAAGAAAATGTTCTCCTCCTACGAGAAAAACCAAGATCCCCAACGAGCTATCACATTCAGGGATGGAAATCAAGGTTTGGTCAAAGGTCTTGGTAAAATAGCTATATCTCCTGACCATTCTATTTCTAATGTTTTTCTTGTAGATTCGTTAGACTACAATTTGGTTTCTGTATCTCAATTATGCAAAATGGGCTACAACTGTCTTTTCACTGATGTAGGTGTCACTGTCTTTAGAAGAAGTGATGATTCAATAGCATTTAAGGGAGTGTTAGAGGGTCAGCTATACTTAGTAGATTTTGATAGAGCTGAACTCGACACTTGCTTAATTGCTAAGACTAACATGGGCTGGCTCTGGCATCGCCGACTAGCACATGTTGGGATGAAGAATCTTCATAAGCTTCTAAAGGGAGAACACATTTTAGGACTAACAAATGTTCTTTTTGAGAAAGACAGGATTTGTAGCGCATGCCAAGCAGGAAAGCAAGTTGGTGCCCATCATCCACACAAGAACATCATGACGACCGACAGGCCACTTGAGCTACTCCACATGGATCTATTCGGCCCCATTGCTTACATAAGCATCGGCGGGAGTAAGTATTGTCTTGTAATAGTGGATGATTATTCTCGCTTCACTTGGGTATTCTTTTTACAGGAAAAATCTCAAACCCAAGAGACCTTAAAGGGATTCCTGAGACGAGCTCAAAATGAGTTCGGCTTAAGGATCAAGAAGATTAGAAGCGACAACGGGACGGAGTTCAAAAACTCTCAAATCGAAGGCTTCCTTGAGGAGGAGGGCATCAAGCATGAGTTCTCTTCTCCCTACACACCACAACAAAATGGTGTAGTGGAGAGGAAGAATCGAACTCTATTGGACATGGCAAGGACCATGCTTGATGAATACAAGACTTCGGATCGGTTTTGGGCCGAGGCGGTCAACACCGCTTGCTTCGCCATCAACCGGTTATATCTTCACCGAATCCTCAAGAAGACATCGTATGAACTCCTAACCGGTAAAAAGCCTAACATTTCATATTTTAGAGTCTTTGGTAGCAAATGCTTCATTCTTGTTAAAAGAGGTAGGAAATCTAAATTTGCTCCTAAGACTGTAGAAGGCTTTTTACTAGGATATGATTCAAACACAAGGGCATATAGAGTCTTTAACAAGTCCACTGGACAAGTTGAAGTTTCTTGTGACGTTGTGTTTGATGAGACTAACGGCTCTCAAGTAGAGCAAGTTGATCTTGATGAGATAGGTATTGAAGAGGCTCCGTGCATCGCGCTAAGGAACATGTCCATTGGGGATGTGTGTCCTAAGGAATCCGAAGAGCCTCCAAATGCACAAGATCAACCATCCTCCTCCACGCAAGCATCTCCACCAACTCAAAATGAGGATGAGGCTCAAGTTGATGAAGTAGAAGATCAAGCAAATGAGCCACCTCAAGATGACGGCAATGATCAAGGGGGAGATGCAAATGATCAAGACAAGGAGGATGAAGAACAAAGACCGCCACACCCAAGAGTCCACCAAGCAATCCAACGAGATCACCCCGTCGACACCATCCTCGGCGACATTCATAAGGGGGTAACTACTAGATCTCGTGTTGAACATTTTTGTGAGCATTACTCTTTTGTTTCCTCTATTGAGCCACACAGGGTAGAGGAAGCACTACAAGATTCAGATTGGGTGGTGGCTATGCAAGAGGAGCTCAACAACTTCACTAGGAATGAGGTATGGCATTTAGTTCCACGTCCTAATCAAAATGTTGTAGGAACCAAATGGGTCTTCCGCAACAAGCAAGATGAGCATGGTGTGGTGACAAGGAACAAAGCTCGACTTGTGGCCAAAGGATACTCCCAAGTCGAAGGTTTGGATTTCGGTGAAACCTATGCACCCGTAGCTAGGCTTGAGTCAATTAGAATATTATTGGCCTATGCTACTTACCATGGCTTCAAGCTTTATCAAATGGACGTGAAAAGTGCCTTCCTCAATGGACCAATCAAGGAAGAGGTCTATGTTGAGCAACCTCCCGGCTTTGAAGACAGTGAGTATCCTAACCATGTCTATAAGCTCTCTAAGGCACTTTATGGGCTCAAGCAAGCCCCAAGAGCATGGTATGAATGCCTTAGAGATTTTCTTATTGCTAATGGCTTCAAAGTCGGAAAGGCCGATCCTACGCTCTTTACCAAAACACTTGAAAATGATTTGTTTGTATGACAAATTTATGTTGATGATATTATATTTGGGTCTACTAACGAATCTACATGTGAAGAGTTTAGTAGGATCATGACACAGAAGTTCGAGATGTCTATGATGGGGGAGTTGAAGTATTTTCTAGGATTTCAAGTGAAGCAACTCCAAGAGGGCACCTTCATTAGCCAAACAAAGTATACTCAAGACATTCTAAACAAGTTTGGGATGAAGGATGCCAAGCCCATCAAGACACCCATGGGAACTAATGGGCATCTCGACCTCGACACGGGAGGTAAGTCCGTTGATCAAAAGGTATACCGGTCGATGATTGGTTCTTTGCTATATTTATGTGCATCTCGATCGGATATTATGCTCTCCGTATGCATGTGTGCAAGAGTCCAAGCCGACCCTAAGGAAGCTCACCTTACGGCCGTGAAACGAATCTTGAGATATTTGGCTTATACTCCTAAGTTTGGGCTTTGGTATCCTAGGGGATCCACTTTTGATTTAATTGGTTATTCGGATGCCGATTGGGCGGGGTGTAAAATCAATAGGAAGAGCACATCGGGGACTTGCCAGTTCTTGGGAAGATCCTTGGTGTCTTGGGCTTCAAAGAAGCAAAATTCGGTCGCTCTTTCCACCGTCGAAGCAGAGTACATTGCCGCAGGCCATTGTTGCGCGCAATTGCTTTGGATGAGGCAAACCCTGCGGGACTACGGCTACAAATTAACCAAAGTCCCTTTGCTATGTGATAATGAGAGTGCAATCAAGATGGCGGATAATCCCGTCGAGCATAGCCGCACTAAACACATAGCCATTCGGTATCATTTTCTTAGGGATCACCAACAAAAGGGAGATATCGAGATTTCTTACATTAACACTAAAGATCAATTAGTCGATATATTTACCAAGCCTCTTGATGAACAATCTTTTAACAAACTTAGGCATGAACTCAATATTCTTGATTCGCGCAACTTCTTTTGCTAGATTGCACACATAACTCATTTATATACCTTTGATCATGTCTCTTTCATATGCTATGACTAATATGTTTTCAAGTTTATTTCAAACCAAGTCATAGGTGTATTGAAAGGGAATTGGAGTCTTCGGCGAAGACAAAGGCTTCCACTCCGTAACTCATCCTTCGCCATCGCTCCATGTCACTCTCCATCTTTGGGGGAGAGAACAAAAGGACTTCGTCTTTGGTATAATCTTAACTCATTTTTTATGACCAAAGGGGAAGATAGTACTTCGAGGGCTCTAATGATTCCGTTTTTGGCAATTCATGCCAAAGGGGGAGAAAGTATGAGCCCAAAACAAAAGGACCGCACCACCACCACCAATTTCAAAAACTTAGTTTTTCAAAAGAGTATTTTTAATTGGTATCCTATTGTGTTCAAAAGGGGAGAAAGTAGTATTTCAAAAATGATATATCAAAACCCTCTTGAACACTAAGAGGAGGATCTCATTTAGGGGGAGTTTTGTTTAAGTCAAAGGAAAAGCATTTGAAACCGGGAGAGAATTTCAATTATTCATTTATCTTTGACTATTTGCAAAAGAACTTTGAAAAGGATTTACAAAAGAATTTACAAAAACAAAACATATGGTGCAAACGTGGTCCAAAATATTAAAAAAATAAAGAAACGATCCATGCATATTGTCGGGGACCATAATTAGGGGTACCCTCAAGACGCCTAATTCTCAGCTGGTAACCCCCATCAGCATAAAGCTGCAGAGGCCTGATGGGTACGATTAAGTCAGGGATCAGTCCATACGAGCGACTCGATCACGCCTCGCCTGAGCCTAGCCTCGGACAAGGGCAGCCGACCCCGAGGGATTTCCGTCTCGCCTGAGGCCCCCCTCCAACGGCGGACACATCTCCGGCTCGCCCGAGGCCTTGCCTTCGCTAAGAAGCAACCCTGACTAAATCGCCGCGCCGACCGACCGAGTCGCAGGAGCATTTAACGCAAAGGTGGCCTGACACCTTTATCCTGACGTGCGCCCCCCGGCAGGGCCGAAGTGACCGCCGTCACTTCGCCGCTCCACTGACCGGTCTGACAGAAGGACAACGCCGCCTGCGCCACTCCGACTGCAGTGCCACTTGACAGAGTGAGACTGACAGGCAGTCAGGCCCTGCCAAAGGCACCATAGGAAACTCCGCTCCGCCCGACCCAGGGCTCGGACTCGGGCTAAGTCCCGGAAGACGGCGAACTCCGCTCTGCCCGACCCAGGGCTCGGACTCGGGCTAAGTCCCGGAAGACGGCGAACTCCGCTCCGCCCGACCCCAGGGCTCGGACTCGGGCTAAGTCCCGGAAGACGGCGAACTCCGCTCCGCCCGACCCAGGGCTCGGACTCGGGCTAAGTCCCGGAAGACGGCGAACTCTGCTCCGCCCTATCCAGGGCTCGGACTCGGGCTCAGCCCCAGAAGATGACGAACTCTGCTTCACCCGACCCCAGGGCTCGGACTCCGCCCTGGCCTCTGCCGAACGACCTCCGCCTCGCCCGACTCAGGGGCTCGGACTCGGCCTCGGCCACGGAAGACAGACTCGACCCCGGCTTCGGAGGAGCCTCCACGACGCCCAACCTAGGGCGCAGGCCAGCCACGTCAGCAGGAAGCGCCATCATCACTCTACCCCGAGCCGACTCGGGCCGCAGAGAACAAGACTGATGTCCCATCTGGCTAGCTCTGCCAGATAGGCAATGATGGCGCCTCGCAAGCTCTGTGATGACGACGGCTCTCAGCTCTCTTACGGAAGCAGGAGGACGTCAGCAAGGACTCAACCACTCCGACAGCTGTCCCTCCGCCAGGCTCCGCCACTCCTCCGACAGCCACGACACCACACCAGCTGGGTGCCAAGATCTCTCCGGCTGCCACATCGGCATGTACTTAGGGCGCTAGCTCTCCCCCGCTAGACACGTAGCACTCTGCTACACCCCCATTGTACACCTGGATCCTCTCCTTACGCCTATAAAAGGAAGGACCAGGGCCTTCTTAGAGAGGGTTGGCCGCGCGGGGACGAGGACGGGACAGGCGCTCTCTTGGGGCCGCTCGCTTCCCTCACCCGCGTGGACGCTTGTAACCCCCTATTGCAAGCGCACCCGACCTGGGCGCGGGACGAACACGAAGGCCGCGGGATTTCCACCTCTCTCACGCCCGTCTCCGGCCACCTCGCTTCCCCCCTTCGCGCTCGCCCACGCGCTCGACCCATCTGGGCTAGGGCACGCGGCACACTCACTCGTCGGCTTAGGGACCCCCTGGTCTCGAAACGCCGACAGTTGGCGCGCCAGGTAGGGGCCTGCTGCGTGTTGACGAACAGCTTCCCGTCAAGCTCCAGATGGGCAGTCTCCAGCAACCTCTCCGGCCCGGGACGATGCTCCGTTTCGGGAGTCTTGAGTTCGTGTCCTTCGACGGCAGCTACGACATGATACTCCTTCCACCGCCGCGCGACAACGACAATGGCGGCCGACAACCCGCCCGCCGGCGGCGGAATCGACGACATCTTCCCCGCGTGGTGGAAGAACAGCATTCGAGCTCGCCCCGTCCTCTCCCCCGCCAACAGAGGAGGAGGCGGGGCAACCAAGGCCAAGCGGGAGGCCGCGCTTCGTCGGCTGTCGAGCGAATCAACGTCCCCAGCGCCCCAACGGGGGGCGCGTCGGGCGTTGACCTCGCGTTTGAGACGAAGGCGAGCGCCATCTCCCCGCGACACGCTAATCCCGAGCAAGTGGACGACGCCAGCGCGCTAGCGGAGAGCTTGCAGGACGTCGCCCTCGTACCTGAGACGACGGTGCAATCAGTCCCCGACGTGACTATGTCTCCGCTCGTCGACTAAAAGGTACCGACCGATTCCCATCCTACGTCATTTCGACTCAGCCTCAACCCGCCTAGCGACCTTGCTTTGGCGGGCGCTCTCGTTGAGGCGAGTGCAACCCCTCTGGGGTTTTGCATGCGGTCGCCTTGGGACCGGTTGACGGACGTCTCGACCTACGGGCCCTCTGGGTCCGAGGAAGATGACGAACCCAGCATCTATTGGGATTTCTCTGGATTTGGCAACCCCAGTGCCATGCGGGACTTTATGACCACATGTGACTACTGCCTCTCCGACTGTTCCAACGGTAGCCGCAGCCTCGACGACGAGAACTGCGGCCCAAGCCGCGAATGTTTCCACGTCGAGCTAGGGGATCCCTTCGAAGGCAACCATCTCGGCATGCCGGAGGACGGTGATCTCCCTAGGCCGGTGCCTCGCGCTGACATCCCGCGGGAGCTAGCTGTGGTCCCCGTTCCGGCGCGGGGTCACGACCCACAGCTCGAGCAAGTCCGCGGGGCGCAGGCCAGGCTCGACGAGGGAGCAAGAGCGCTTGAGCCGATCCGCCGGGACGTCGGGCAGGTATGGGCGGGCCAACCCCCGGCCGGAGAAATACGTCACCTGCCCCAAGGTCTCCAGCACCGCGTCGCCAACGACGTCAGGGTCAGGCCGCCACCCGCATCCAGTGGGGTCGGTCAGAACCTGGCAGCCGCAGTGATGCTCCTCCGCGCGATGCCGGAGCCATCAACCACCGAGGGTCGGCGAATCCAGGGAGAGCTCAAGAATCTCCTGGAAGGCGTTGCGGTCCGATGGGCCGAGAGCTCTGCCTCCCGAAGGCAGGGATACCCCTCGGAACCTCATGCCGCGACTTCCTGATTCATGCGGGAAGCCTCGGTCTACACCGGGCGCACGCGCAACACCGCGCCTGCGGCCTCGGGCCACCTCGGCAACGAGCACCATCGTCGCGACTGTCGGGCCCACCTCGACGAAAGGGTGCGCCGAGGCTACCACCCCAGGCGTGGGGGACGCTACGACAGCGGGGAGGATCGGAGTCCCTCGCCCGAACCACCCGGTCCGCAGGCCTTCAGTCGGGCCATCCGACGGGCGCCGTTCCCGACCCGGTTCCGACCCCCGACTACCATCACAAAGTACTCGGGGGAAATGAGACCGGAACTGTGGCTCGCGGACTACCGCCTGGCCTGCCAACTGGGTGGAACGGACAACGACAACCTCATCATCCGCAACCTCCCCCTGTTCCTCTCCGACACTGCTCGCGCCTGGTTGGAGCACCTGCCTCCGGGGCAGATCTCCAACTGGGATGACTTGGTCCAAGCCTTCGCCGGCAATTTCCAGGGCACGTACGTGCGCCCCGGGAATTCCTGGGACCTCCGAAGCTGCCGGCAGCAGCCGGGAGAGTCTCTCCGGGACTACATCCGGCGATTCTCGAAGCAGCGCACCGAGCTGCCCAACATCACCGACTCAGATGTCATCGGCGCATTCCTTGCCGGCACCACCTGCCGCGACCTGGTGAGCAAGTTGGGTCGCAAGACCCCCACCAGGGCGAGCGAGCTGATGGACATCGCCACCAAGTTCGCCTCTGGCCAGGAGGCGGTCGAAGCTATCTTCCGAAAGGACAAGCAGCCCCAGGGCCGCCCATCGGAAGATGCTCCCGAGGCGTCTACTCCGCGCGGCGCCAAGAAGAAAGGCAAGAACAAGTCGCAAGCGAAACGCGACGCCACCGACGTGGAACTTGTCGCCGTCGCCGAGTACAAGAACCCTCGGAAGCCCCCCGGAGGTGCCAACCTCTTCGACAAGATGCTCAAGGAGTCGTGTCCCTATCATCAGGGGCCCGTCAAGCACACCCTCGAGGAGTGCGTCATGCTTCGGCGCTACTTCCACAGGGCCGCGCCACCCGTAGAGGGTGGCAGGGCCCGGGACGACGACAAGAAGGAAGATCACCAAGCAGGAGAGTTCCCCGAGGTCCGCGACTGCTTCATGATCTACGGTGGGCATGCGGCGAATGCCTCGGCTCGGCATCGCAAGCAAGAGCGCCGGGAGGTCTGCTCGGTGAAGGTGGTGGCGCCCGTTTACCTAGACTGGTCCAACAAGCCCATCACCTTCGACCAAGCTGACCACCCCGACCACGTGCCGAGCCCGGGGAAATACCCGCTCGTCGTCGACCCCATCGTCGGCGACGTCAGGCTCACCAAGGTCCTGATGGACCGGGGCAGCTGCCTCAACATCATCTACGTCGAGACCCTCAGGCTCCTACGCGTCGATCTGTCCTCCGTCCGAGCAGGCGCTGCGCCCTTCCACGGGATCATTCCCGGGAAGCGCGTCTAGCCCCTCGGACGACTCGACCTTCCTGTCTGCTTCGGAATGCCCTCCAACTTCCGAAGGGAGACTTTGGCGTTCGAGGTGGTCGGGTTCCGAGGAACCTACCACGCGGTACTGGGGAGGCCATGCTACGTGAAGTTCATGGCCGTCCCCAACTACACCTACCTGAAGCTCAAGATGGCGGGCCCCAACGGGGTCATCACCGTCGGCCCCACGTACAAACACGCGTTCGAATGCGACGTGGAGTGCGTGGAGTACGCCGAGGCCCTCGCCGAGTCCGAGGCCCTCATCGCCGACCTGGAAAACCTCTCCAAAGAGGTGCCAAACGTGAAGCGTCATGCCGGCAACTTCGAGCCAGTGGAGACGGCCAAGGCCGTCCCTCTCGACCCCAGTGGCGACACCTCCAAGCAGATCCGGATCGGTTCCGGGCTCGACCCCAAATAGGAAGCAGTGCTCGTCGACTTTCTCCGCGCGAACGCCGACGTCTTCGCGTGGAGTCCCTCGGACATGCCCGGCATACCGAGGGATGTCGCCGAGCACTCGCTGGATATTCGGGCCGGAGCCCGACCCGTCAGGCAGCCTCTGCGCCGATTCGACGAGGAGGAGCGCAGAGTGATAGGCGAGGAGATCCACAAGCTAATGGCAGCAGGGTTCATCAAAGAGGTATTCCATCCCGAATGGCTTGCCAACCCTGTGCTTGTGAGAAAGAAAGGGGGGAAATGGTGGATGTGTGTAGACTACACTGGTCTCAACAAAGCATGTCCGAAGGTTCCCTACCCTCTGCCTCGCATCGATCAAATCGTGGATTCCACTGCTGGGTGCGAAACCCTGTCCTTCCTCGATGCCTACTCAGGGTATCACCAAATCAGGATGAAAGAGTCCGACCAGCTCGCGACTTCTTTCATCACGCCCTTCGGCATGTACTGCTATGTCACCATGCCGTTCGGTTTGAGGAATGCGGGCGCGACGTACCAGCGGTGCATGAACCATGTGTTTGGCGAACACATCGGTCGCACGGTCGAGGCCTACGTCGATGACATCGTAGTCAAGACAAGGAAGGCTTCCGACCTCCTCTCCGACCTTGAAGTGACATTCCGATGTCTCAAAGCGAAAGGCGTCAAGCTCAATCCCGAGAAGTGTGTCTTCGGGGTGCCCCGGGGCATGCTCTTGGGGTTCATCGTCTCCGAGCGGGGCATCGAAGCCAACCCGGAGAAAATCGCAGCTATCACCAGCATGGGGCCCATCAAGGACTTAAAAGGCGTACAGAGGGTCATGGGATGTCTTGCGGCCCTGAGCTGCTTCATCTCACGCCTCGGCGAAAGAGGTCTGCCTCTGTACCACCTCTTGAGGAAGGCCGAGTGTTTCGCTTGGACCCCTGAGGCCGAGGAAGCTCTCGGGAACCTGAAGGCGCTCCTCACAAAGGCGCCTATCTTGGTGCCCCCAGCTGATGGAGAAGCCCTCTTGGTCTACGTCGCCGCGACCACTCAGGTGGTTAGCGCCGCGATTGTGGTCGAGAGGCAAGAAGAGGGGCATGCATTGCCCGTTCAGAGGCCAGTCTACTTCGTCAGCGAGGTACTCTCCGAGACCAAGATTCGCTACCCACAAGTCCAGAAGCTGCTGTATGCAGTGATCCTGACGAGGCGGAAGTTGCGACACTACTTCGAGTCTCATCCGGTAACTGTGGTGTCATCCTTCCCCCTGGGGGAGATCATCCAGTGCCGAGAGGCCTCGGGTAGGATTGCAAAGTGGGCGGTGGAAATCATGGGCGAGACAATCTCGTTCGCCCCTCGGAAGACCATAAAGTCCCAGGTATTGGCGGACTTCGTAGCCGAATGGGCCGACCCCAACTCGGCACTCTCTCCTCCCCAGCCTTGGTGATGAAAATCCTTGAGGCTGAGGGAGGGGTAGAGGTCGCAGCCCGGCTCGCTTTCCCCCACCATCAAGCTGGAGGTCACCATCTTGGGTGACCGCCGGTGGAGGGGTGCAGCCGGGCTGCATGATGAAAATCCTTGAAGCCGAACGATGGCTGAAGGGTACCAACTCCCACGGAGTCGTGTTCCTCCAACGATGAGGCGAAAAGACGGCGGGTACCCCCCATCCGGGGGCTTGGAAGGTGGAAAGACGCGATGCATAAGGGAGGGAGAAGACATGGTCGCCTTCTGAAAGGGGTCGCCCTCCTTTTAAAGGCAACTCTCCCTACGTGCGCCCCCAAACATCACGGGCTGAGTCTTCTCCAACACGCTCCAAGGCCCTCCCCTGCGGCGCGGGGGCTGGGTCCCGCATGTCATGCAAACCGGCTCAGAGCAGAAGAAGCCAAACCGTCGCGCGGGGTGCACACAACCGCCCAGCGGTTACAAGTGACCCCCCCCCCCACTTTTGCCCAGACCAACGGGCGAAAGAGGCGGGCAGCCATGCAGGCGGCATGCAACCGCGCCAAGTGGATGCGCTTCTCCGGCTCCCAACGCGCCAGCATGGAGGCCCAGGCCCACGCGTCACGCAAACGGCGCGCCGGATGCTGCATGCAAGCAACCGCACCGCCACTTGCGCCACCACCGCGCCTCCTCGGTTGCGGAACCAATACCACGACTCGAGGCGACCCAGCGCACGACTCAGCAGCGCCAGCCTGACGCGGCGGTCAATGCGGCCAAAAGTGGGCCGGCAGTAATGACAGTGGCAGGCGGGCGGGAGCAGCGGTCACGTCGTCAGCCAAGCTCACGTCCCATCTGGGGGCAGCAAGAGAACCCCCTCTCACGGCATGAAGACAGGGCGCCCGTGATCCATTCCTCGAACGGCTCGCGCACGCGCAACGGTCGCCCCGCCAACCACTCGCCCCGTCGCATTAACCCCGCGGCGGGACAGGCGGCGCTTCTGGCGGGAGAAGCGGGCGACGCTTCGCCTTCGCCGTAATAACCGCGCCAAAAAAGGTACGCCACGTCGTTCGATTTCGTATCCTTTTCCTTTTTTCCTCTTTCTCTATCTCTTGCAACAGGGACCGGGAAAAGGGGGATACCCCGAAAAGGATCCTTCCCTGTGAAGGAACCGGGCTCCGAGCCCCCCTACTGATCAGAGGTTCGAAGGCTGGCCCCCCGAGGGGTTCAACAGCCGCCTCAGATCGCGTGGGCCCTACACCCACTACTGGTCAGAGGTTCGAAGGCCGGCCCCCCGAAGGGCTCCACGGCCGCCTCAGGCTACTCGGGCTCCGCGCCCATTACTGATCAGGGGTTCGAAGGCTGGCCCCCGAAGGGTTCACAGTCGCCTCAGACGCCGAGCGAGGGATGACCAGGGGTACGTTCGATACATAACCAAGGCTCGGGCTGCGCTCCCGAGGTACCCTAGGACATTTCCGAGACCAGCGGGAGCGATCTTGTAACAGAATCCCATCGGAGGTAGGCATCGAGCCCTCGGACCCCGTCGCTAGGGGACCGGGTCCGGCAGATCACCCGCAGGTACTTTTGGGCGTGCCTCTGGGCCCCTAGCCGACCCCCAACGAACGGGGCACGGACGTCCACTCGGATTACCCGCTTGCAGCTCACCGGAGACACCATGTTCGGTGCCCATCAAGGGTAACATGGCGCTCTCCCCCTCCTCCTTGCGGAAAGGCGACGTAGGGGCGTATGTAAAAAAGCTGAGTCTGTCCCTGATCGCCCTCTTGCCCTGTGCGGAGGCTCGGGGGCTGCTCTCGCAAACCCGGCTCCGGCCGAACCGTTGACAGCGTCAACATACCAGCCCGAGAACTTGGGCCCCGACCGTGCACCCGGGCTACGGCCAGTTCGCATGAGGGAACAACCAGACCAGCCGAAGCATTACGCAAGGCATTAAGACCTCGAAGGAGTGAAACCACTCCTCCGAGGCCTCGGGGGCTACACCCGGCGGGTGCGCTCGCGCGCACCCACCGGAACAAAATGCAACCGAGAAAGGCTGGTCCCCTTGCAAAAAAGTGCGACGAAAGCCTCCAAGCGAGTGCTAACACTCCCTTCGAGGCTCGGGGGCTACTGTCGGGGACCATAATTAGGGGTACCCTCAAGACGCCTAATTCTCAGCTGGTAACCCCCATCAGCATAAAGCTGTAGAGGCCTGATGGGTACGATTAAGTCAGGGATCAGTACATACGAGCGACTCGATCACGCCTCGCCCGAGCCTAGCCTCGGACAAGGGCAGCCGACCCCGAGGGATTTCCGTCTCGCCCGAGGCCCCCCTCCAACGGCGGACACATCTCCGGCTCGCCCGAGGCCTTGCCTTCGCTAAGAAGCAACCCTGACTAAATCGCCGCGCCGACCGACCGAGTCGCAGGAGCATTTAACGCAAAGGTGGCCTGACACCTTTATCCTAACGCGCGCCCCCCGGCAGGGCCGAAGTGACCGCCGTCACTTCGCCGCTTCACTGACCAGTCTGACAGAAGGACAGCGCCGCCTGCGCCACTCCGACTGCAGTGCCACTTGACAGAGTGAGACTGACAGGCAGTCAGGCCCTGCCAAAGGCACCATAGGAAACTCCGCTCCGCCCGACCCAGGGCTCGGACTCGGGCTAAGTCCCGGAAGACGGCGAACTCCACTCCGCCCGACCCAGGGCTCGGACTCGGGCTAAGTCCCGGAAGACGGCGAACTCCGCTCCGCCAGACCCCAGGGCTCGGACTCGGGCTAAGTCCCGGAAGACGGCGAACTCCGCTCCGCCCGACCCAGGGCTCGGACTCGGGCTAAGTCCCAGAAGATGGCGAACTCTGCTCTGCCCTATCCAGGGCTCGGACTCGGGCTCAGCCCCAGAAGACGACGAACTCCGCTTCACCCGACCCCAGGGCTCGGACTCCGCCCTGGCCTCTGTCGAACGACCTCCGCCTCGCCGGACCCAGGGGCTCGGACTCGGCCTCGGCCACGGAAGACAGACTCGACCCCGGCTTCGGAGGAGCCTCCACGACGCCCAACCTAGGGCGCAGGCCATCCATGTTAGCAGGAAGCGCCATCATCACTCTACCCCGAGCCGACTCGGGCCGCAGAGAACAAGACTGATGTCCCATCTAGCTAGCTCTGCCAGATAGGCAATGATGGCGCCCCGCAAGCTCTATGACGACGGCGGCTCTCAGCTCTCTTACGGAAGCAGGAGGACGTCAGCAAGGACTCAACCGCTCCGACAGTTGTCCCTCCGCCAGGCTCCGCCGCTCCTCCGACAGCCACGACACCACACCAGCTGGGTGCCAAGATCTCTCCGGCTGCCACATCGGCATGTACTTAGGGCGCTAGCTCTCCCCCGCTAGACACGTAGCACTCTGCTACACCCCCATTGTACACCTGGATCC
Source organism: Zea mays (assembly GCF_902167145.1). NCBI lineage: Eukaryota > Viridiplantae > Streptophyta > Magnoliopsida > Poales > Poaceae > Zea > Zea mays. The sequence goes on along the minus strand of NC_050100.1, from coordinate 76,475,186 downwards.
TCTCCTTACGCCTATAAAAGGAAGGACCAGGGCCTTCTTAGAGAGGGTTGGCCGCGCGGGGACGAGGACGGGACAGGCGCTCTCTTGGGGCCGCTCGCTTCCCTCACCCGCGTGGACGCTTGTAACCCCCTATTGCAAGCGCACCCGACCTGGGCGCGGGATGAACACGAAGGCCGCGGGATTTCCACCTCTCTCACGCCCGTCTCCGGCCACCTCGCTTCCCCCCTTCGCGCTCGCCCACGCGCTCGACCCATCTGGGCTGGGGCACGCGGCACACTCACTCGTCGGCTTAGGGACCCCCCGGTCTCGAAACGCCGACACATATCTTGAAAGTATTTATATTGGTTCAATTCCAAACAACCTTTGCACTGACATTATGCAAACTAGTTCAATTATGCACTTCTATACTTGCTTTGGTTTGTGTTGGCATCAATCACCAAAAAGGGGGAGATTGAAAGGGAATTAGGCGTACACCTATTTCCTAATTGATTTTGGTGGTTGAATTGCCCAACACAAATAATTGGACTAACTAGTTTGCTCTAGATTATATGTTCTACAGGTGCCAAAGGTTCATCTACAACTATACTAAATCGACTGTCCGGAATACCGTAGATTATTCCGGACAGGAGAAGCTTTTTGGAAAAACAGACCAAACGCGGACCGTCCGGGCCCTTGCGGCGGACCGTCCGCAACACCAGGATGACCCTCGGACAGAACCAATGCAAAAATCCGAGTCTGCACTATGGTCTGTCCGGAGAAAAAGCAAGGACCGTCCGAGCCCTTGTGCGGACCGTCCGGCCTCTGGCGCGGACCGTCCGGTAGGTGAGAAACCGAAAAAATCCGAAGGTGACGGGTTCGGAAAAATGAATTATAGCGGCCTCGCGGACCGTCCGCGACTGGCTTTATCTGACATCTGACGTCGCATTAAATGCAATATAGCCGTTACTGCTGACCGTTGCGTTTTCAGCCGTTGATCTACAGGGGCGGACCGTCCGGACCAGGCGGGCGGACCGTCCGCGCTCAGCAGAATGGAGCAACGGCTAGGAAGTGGTTGGTGGCTATAAATACAACCCCAACCACCTCCATTCAAGTCACCCAAGCATTCCAATCTTCAACATTCAATACAAGAGCTAGCAATCCATTCCAAGACACATTCAAAGCCTCCATCTCTCCAAGTTTCACAATTGAGAAAAGAGATCATTAGTGATTAGTGACTTGAGAGAGAAAGTGATCCGTGTGTTATTTGTCGCTCTTGTCGCTTGGCCTTTTCAATCGTGCTTTCTTGATTCTTTCATTGCGATCAAACTCGCTTGTAATTGAGGCAAGAGACACCAATCTTGTGGTGATCCTTGTAGGAACTTTGTGTTCCAAGTGATTGAGAAGAGAAAGCTCACTCGGTCCGAGGGACCGTTTGAGAGAGAGAAGGGTTGAAAGAGACCCGGCCTTTGTGGCCTCCTCAACGGGGAGTAGGTTTGCGAGAACCGAACCTCGGTAAAACAAATCCGTGTGTCACACTTCTTATTTGCTTGCGATTTGTTTTCGACCCTCTCTCGCGGACTCAATTATATTTCTAACGCTAACCCGGCTTGTAGTTGTGATTAACTTTGTAAATTTCAGTTTCGCCCTATTCACCCCCCCTCTAGGCGACTATCACCCTCCATCGCCGTCCCCTCGCAGCACAGGAAGAGTTCGGCACCTCCCATCCTCCCCGCTTGACCAACGTCCTTGCCCAGTACCGCCCCGCCGTGGAGTCTCATCGGCGCCGCTGTGCGGCATTAATGCCGGCGTTGTGCACCTCACCGGCGCCCGCCGAGCTCCGCCGCTCCCCTCCCCTCGGGCGCCTATAAAAAGGTCGCCCCGGGCACCTCCTTCCCCGCACCGGCCTCGGCCACTACCATCCTCCCCTCGCCCGAGCGCAATTCGCGGAGCACCGCCGTCTTCCCCCTCTCCGGTGAGTTCCCCCCACCTCCTCTCTCTCCCTCTCCGTTGGTCCAGCGAGCAATTAAGTGAACCGAGCAGCTCCCTCACAAAGCCGCGAACGCAAAGCACCACTTCCCCGCCCCAGTCCCTCACCCAAAGCCCACCGGCGGCGATCCCCGCCGTGGAGCTCCGCCACCTCCCTGCGGACAGCCCCCTCCCAACCCCCTCTAGCCAAATCAAGCCTACCACTAGGATCGCCAGCCCCTGCCCGTGCTAAGCCACCTCCCTGTGGACCAAGAACCGGGCCACCGGTGGCAAACCGCCGTCGAGCCCACCGGCGGCCGGCTTTTCTCCCCCGCTCGGCCGGTTCGCCCGCGCCGTCAGACCATAGCGCCGCCCCCCCCGCTCTCGCTGACGAGTGGGCCCCGCGATGACGCCGTCGCTCCCACGCGCCCGCGCCGTCTCCCTCGCCCGTGGGCCGCTGCTGGGCCGGCGCCCTCGCGCGCGCCTGCCCCGCGCCTGGCTGGGCCGAAAACCTCCCCCCCCGGCCCATCAGAGAAGAAATCCCTTTTCCTTTTCTTTTCTTCACCTTTTTTCTCATTTAATTAGTTTTCTTTAATATTTTATGCACCAAAAATTATCCAAATAATTTCTAAAGTCCTAAGTAATAATAATGTTGGTAAATGACACACTAAAATTAGTAGACTACTGTTGATGTATTGTTTATTGACTGTTTTAATAGAAGAAGCGGGGACCGCGGATCCGGAACCCGTAGCCCCGGAAGAAGGGCCGGAGCCCGATCTCCCGGAAGTAGATCTTTTGTGCCAGGAAAGCTTCGACGAAGGCAAGTCCATCCTTCCCTTGATGCATAAATTACCTATTCTCTCTACCACTGCCTAGGCCGGGAATTCAGGGTGGGAAAATTGCATTGTGAGTGAGAGATGGCCCGCATTGACATACATATTCTAGATATGAAATGTGATTGGGAAAAAGGGGAGTGTGTTTCTTCAAATAAGGTCTCTTTTTAAAAAGAGGGTATGCGATGAAGGGTACTCACCCTCATCACCTTGGGAGTGGGATGATCAAGGACTCCCTGGTTTAGGGGAGGGCCTAAGGTGTTGGCTCAGCTGGTTTAGGCGTGAGCAGAAGGATTGTCCCCTCATATAAGGACCGGCTTGTCATTTTCACTACATGTACTCCTTATTAGTACAACCACTCGAGATTGTGTGGGCAGTCACTCAATCCGAACTCGTGCGGTCCAACCCCAGGGTTATGAAGGCTGGGGAGCACCGGGAGGATAAGGAGGGGGAAAGTTTTGTCCGGTTTGGACATGGTGGTGGCCTGACTCCTTCTGGATAACCATTAAGGTTAGGACGTACGAGGAAGGAAAGAGATCCGGCATTCGGGTCTCGCGACGGTGAGATCGCAGAAACCGGGCTAGTGGGTAAAGTGTACCCCTCTGCGCAGAGTTGAAACCTATTCGAATAGTCCGTGTCCACTGGTATGGACGAGTCTGGTATGGTATGACAATTAGAGATTTTTCTATGAGTTTCACGAACAGGGAAATGTGTGGGTAAGTGGGTGTTGAGAAAGAAACTAAGGCCACGGGAGCGGGAAGCTCAGTGGTGGTTGAGTATTTTTGTTACTTGTACGACTTTGGGAAAAACCTTACAGCAACTGCCTTTCTCTAAGAAAATGAAGAGTGACTTCAACTCCACCACATAAAGCATGTATATTATAGGTCTCTTTCTCTCTACGGGAGTGGGGTGGGCTTGCGGAATACCTAGTGTATTCACCCAGATTTATTTATGTTTTTCAGCAGCCGAAGACTTCTTTTCTGCTATGCTTGATTAAGAGGGCTGTGTCTGCACCCAGTTCTGCCTGTGGCTTGGGCTAGTATATTTTCCTACTGCGCTTCTTACTTTGGCTCTCTTGAGCTTGTACCCCGGTATTGTAATAACCTTTATCTAAACTCTGTACTATTTGAAGTAAGGAATGTGTTTACTAGCCTCCTGGGACTAGTAATTGTATCACATTTGAGTCCCAAAGGATCGGGACGCTTCAGCACCGGACTGTCCGGTGTGCACCGGACAGTGTCCGGTGCGCCAACTGGCTCGGTGCTGCAACGGTCGCCTGTGCCAGAAAAGGAAGGAGATCGGCACCGGACCGCTAAAGTGACTGTCCGGTGGCGCACCGGAATGTCCGGTGCGCCACTCGACAGAAGGCAAGGATGGCCTTCCTTGTTGGCCTCCAACGGCTCCTAGCTGCCTTGGGGCTATAAAAGGGACCCCTAGGCGCATGGAGGAGTCACCCAAGCTTACAAGAAACATTCTAAGACTCCAAGACTCCAACTTCACGCATTCGATTCTTTGTGATAGGGACTTGAGCTCCATTTGAGTTGTGAACTCCGTGCGTTGTGTTTTGAGCTCAAGTTGTGATTTGTGTGCGTGATTGTGCTGTGGATTTGAGTCTTGTGTGTGTTGCTCTCCCCTCCCTTACTTCTGTACTTCTTTTGTGATCATCATTGTAAGGGCGAGAGGCTCTAAGTTGTGGAGATTCCTCGCAAACGGGAGAAAGACTAAGAAAGGAAAAACTGTGGTATTCAAGTTGATCATCGGATCACTTGAAAGGGGTTGAGTGCAACCCTCGTCCATTGGGACGCCACAACGTGGAAGTAGGCAAGTATTTTACTTGGCCGAACCACGGGATAAAAATTGCATGTCTCTTGTGTGCTTTCTCTTTGATTGTCTATGTTCACAAGAATCATGCTTTCATTTATAATAGGAAATTTGCTAGTCATGCTAATTATAATAGGGGTTATGATCATGATGCTTTTGATTCACATGCTATGTTTGCCTCTAGCTCTACTTTTGTGCATGGTAGAAGTAGGTCTAGGAGAAGTAATGTTGTGCCTCATGTGGCTAGAAGAATGTGTAATGAACTTTCTACTATTTACCATGCTTGCAATACTTCTTTTGCGCTTTTATGTAAGAATGAAAAAGTAGTTGCTAGAAAGTTGGGATCCAAATGCAAGGGAGACAAGACTTGTATTTGGGTTCCAAAGGCTATTGTGACTAACCTTGTAGGACCCAACAAGAGTTGGGTACCTAAAACCCAAGTGTAAATTACCTTGCAGGTTTATGCATCCAGGGGCTCAAGCTGGATTATCGACAGCGGATGCACAAACCACATGACGGGGGAGAAGAAGATGTTCACCTCCTACGTCAAGAACAAGGATTCCCAGGATTCGATCATCTTTGGAGATGGGAACCAAGGCAAGGTTAAAGGATTGAGAAAGATAGCCATTTCATCCGAGCATTCTATATCCAATGTGTTCTTAGTTGAATCGCTCGGGTACAACTTAATGTCTGTGAGTCAATTATGTAACATGGGTTATAATTGTCTATTTACCAATATAGATGTATCTGTCTTTAGAAGGAGTGATGGTTCATTAGCTTTTAAGGGTGTATTAGACGACAAACTCTACTTAGTTGTTTTTTCGAAAGAGGAGGCCGATCTAGATGCATGCTTAATAGCTAAGACTAGTATGGGCTGGCTGTGGCATCACCGTCTAGCACATGTTGGGATGAAGAACCTTCATAAACTTTTAAAGGGAGAACATGTGTTAGGACTAACAAATGTATGTTTCGAAAAAGATAGACCTTGTGCAGCTTGTCAGGCAGGGAAACAGGTAGGAAGCACTCATCACAACAAGAATGTGATGACAACATCAAGACCACTGGAGCTTCTTCACATGGACCTCTTTGGACCCGTCGCCTACCTTAGCATCGGGGGAAGTAAGTATGGTTTAGTAATTGTTGATGATTTTTCCCGCTTCACTTGGGTATTCTTTTTGCAGGATAAATCAGAAACTCAAGGGTCCCTCAAGCGCTTTCTAAGCAGGGCTCAAAATGAATTTGAGCTCAAGGTGAAAAAGATAAGAAGCGACAATGGGTTCGAGTTCAAGAACCTACAAGTTGAGGAGTATCTTGAGGAGGAAGGTGTCAAGCACGAGTTCTCCGCTCCGTACACACCACAGCAAAACAGTGTGGTAGAGAGGAAGAACAGGACGCTTATCGACATGGCGAGGACAATGCTTGGAGAATTCAAGACGCCCGAGCGGTTTTGGTCAGAAGCTGTGAACACAACTTGCCACGCCATAAACCGGCTCTACCTTCATCGCCTCCTCAAGAAGTCCTCCTACGAACTCCTTACCGGTAACAAACCCAATGTTTCTTACTTTCGTGTATTTGGGAGCAAATGCTACATTATTGTGAAGAAAGGTAGACATTCTAAATTTGCTCCCAAAGCTGTAGAAGGGTTTTTACTAGGATATGACTCAAATACAAAGGTGTATAGGGTCTTCAACAAATCATCGGATTTGGTTGAAGTCTCTAGCGACGTTGTATTTGATGAGACTAATGGCTCTCCAAGAGAGCAAGTTGATCTTGATGACATAGATGAAGATGATGTTCCAACGGCCACAATGCGCACCATGGCGATTGGAGATGTGCGACCACAAGAACAACAAGAGCAAGATCAGCCTTCTTCCTCGACAATGGTGCATCCCCCAACTCAAGATGATGGACAAGTTCCTCAAGAAGAAGAGCGTGATCAAGGGGGCACAAGAAGAACAAGTTATTGAGGAAGAAGCACCACTGGCCCCTCCAACTCAAGTCCGAGCGACGATTCAAAGAAATCACCCCGTCGATCAGATTTTGGGTGACATAAGCAAGGGAGTAACAACTCGCTCATGTTTAGCTAATTTTTGTGAGCATTACTCGTTTGTCTCTTCTATTGAGCCTTTCAGGGTAGAAGAGGCCTTGCAGGATCCGGACTGGGTGTTGGCCATGCAGGAAGAGCTCAACAACTTCAAGAGGAACGAAGTTTGGAGCATGGTGCCACGTCCCAAGCAAAATGTTGTGGGAACCAAGTGGGTGTTCCGCAACAAACAAGACAAGCACGGGGTTGTGACAAGAAACAAGGCTCGACTTGTGGCAAAAGGTTATGACCAAGTCGCAGGTTTGGATTTCGAGGAGACTTTTGCTCCTGTGGCTAGGCTAGAGTCTATTCGAATATTATTTGCCTATGTCGCTCACCACTCTTTCAGGTTGTTTCAAATGGATGTGAAGAGCGCTTTCCTCAACGGGCCAATCAAGGAGTAGGTGTATGTGGAACAACCCCCTGGCTTTGAGGATGACAGGTACCCCGACCATGTGTTTAAGCTCTCTAAGGCGCTCTATGGACTTAAGCAAGCCCCAAGAGCATGGTATGAATGCCTTAGAGATTTCTTAATTGCTAATTCTTTCAAGGTTGGGAAAGCCGATCCCACTCTTTTCACTAAGACTTGTGACAATGATCTTTTTGTGTGCCAAATTTATGTTGATGACATTATATTTGGTTCTACTAATCGAAAGTATTGTGAGGAGTTTAGCAGGGTGATGACACAAAAGTTCGAGATGTCGATGATGGGCGAGTTGACCTACTTCCTTGGGTTCCAAGTGAAGCAACTCAAGGACGACACCTTCCTCTCTCAAACAAAGTACACTCAAGATATTCTCAAAAGGTTTGGGATGAAGGACGCCAAGCCCGCGAAGACACCTATGGGAACCGACGGACATGTCGACCTCAACAAAGGAGGTAAGTCCGTTGATAAAAAGGCATGCCGGTCTATGATAGGTTCCTTGCTTTATTTATGTGCTAATAGACCGGACATTATGCTTAGTGTATGCATGTGTGCTAGATTTCAATCCGACCCCAAGGAATGTCACCTTGTGGCCGTTAAGCGAATTCTTAGGTATTTAGTTGCTACGCCTTGCTTCGGGATCTGGTATCCAAAGGGGTCTACCTTTGACTTGATTGGATATTCAGACTCCGATTATGCTACATGCAAGATTGATAGGAAGAGTACATCAAGGACGTGCCAATTCCTAGGAAGGTCCCTGGTGTCTTGGAGTTCAAAGAAATAAACCTTCGTTGCCCTATCCACCGCTGAGGCCGAGTATGTTGCCGCAGGACAGTGTTGCGCGCAACTACTTTGGATGAGGCAAACCCTCCGAGACTTTGGCTACAATCTGAGCAAAGTCCCACTCCTATGTGATAATGAGAGTGCAATCTGCATGGCAGATAATCCTGTTGAACACAGTCGCACTAAGCACATAGACATCCGGCATCACTTTCTGAGGGACCACCAGCAAAAGGGAGATATCAAAGTGTACCATGTTAGCACTGAGAACCAGCTAGCCGATATCTTCACCAAGCCATTAGATGAGAAAACCTTTTGCAGGCTACGTAGTGAGCTAAATGTCTTAGATTCACGTAACTTGGATTGATTTATAGCATACATGTGTTTTATGCCTTTGATCATGTTACTTCATGTATTTATGTGATCTGTTGTTTATTTATGGTGCTCAAGTTGTGCAAGGGATCCCCGGACCTCACACGTCCATGTGTGAATGATGCACATATTTAGGGGGAGAAGTGCTACAACTTGACCCTTTGAGGCTAACCTTTGTGTTTAAGTATACTTGATGTAGTCTCAAATGTGCATTGAAAGGGAAATGTGGACTTGGACATTGCAAAGACTTCCACTGCACTTCGGTATTGGTGTATTTACTTCCAAGTTCATACTTATGCTCTTATTGCCTTTTTGCTCTTAATTGTTATTTTTGGTGAGGCAATGGGGTTAAATGCCCAAGAATGATCCTGTTTTGGTGCTTAATGCCAAAGGGGGAGAAATTAAGGCCAAAGAAAATGGATTAGCTACCACTTGTGAATTTTGAAAACAATAGAGTTAGAACTTTTGATTTGTCCAAAATACTCTTATTGCAAAATTTGGTCTCTTGTGGGGGAGAATTTATGATTATGGGAAAAAGGGGGAGTTTTTTGGCACTTGATAAATTTTTTCTCTTGAAATATCTCTCTTTGTGCCCAAACAAGTGAGTTTGAATTAAAGATAGGAAAATGAATTTGATTTGCAAAAACAAACCAAGTGGTGGCAAAGAATAATCCAAATATGCCAAATTATAGCTAAAACAATTTGGTCTTCAAATTTGAATTGATGTTGCATGTTTTGTATTGCTTTTTGATGTGTTGGCATAAATCACCAAAAAGGGAGAGATTGAAAGGGAAATGTGCCCTTGGGCCATTTCTATAATGTTGATTAAGTGTCCAACACATAGTGAGTGAGTTATTATGTGCCAAACTAGCAAAAAGTGCAAATTATGTAACAAGGTACGTTTCTAGACTTAGTACATTGTTTTGGGTACTAACATATTCTGTCTAAGTGCTAGAAACAGGAAAAGAAAGAATTGCAAAAGACTTGGCTGTGTGCAGCCAAAGTCCAGCTCGACCTGGCACACCGGACTGTCCGGTGTGCCAGGCTAGTCTCCGGTGAACAGGCCGCTCTCGGGAAAGTTTGGCGGCGTACGGCTATAATTCACCGGACTGTCCGGTGGTGCACCGGACTGTCCGGTGAGCCAACGGTCGTCTGCGCCAACGGTCGGCCGCGCAATCCGCGGGCGACGCGTGGCCCGTGCCAACGGTCGGCAGGGGGCACCGGACTGTCTGGTGTGCACCGGACAGTGTCCGGTGCGCCAACTGTACTACACCAAAATAGTAAACTTCCTAGAGCCTAAACCCTAGGAAGTTAGGCCTAAACTCTAGGAAGTTAGCTAAACTCTCGGAAGTTAAGCCATCCCGTCGTAAGTTTGGCTCTCGGAATTTTTTTGCCGGAAGTTAGCTTAACTTCCTAAAGCCCTCTAGGAAGTTAGCTATCTTCCTAGAGCCAAAAAAGCCTCTCGGAAGTTAGTAGATTCTCAGAAGTTAGTAGTTTCACGCCGTCAGCGCCGTCAGTTGACTAATTTTCTACGACTAACTTCCTACGGCTTACTGTAGCCCCTAGGAAGTTAGCTTAGGGGCTAACTTCCTACGGCTTAATAAGCCTCTAGGAAGTTAATTTGACCAGCATTACAAATGTTGTTTATTTTTATTTTACACCACATTCCACAACATAACAAATATATCAACAGCTATATAGCACAACATATTTTCACATAAAACATCTCACACACAATCACATAACAATATTTAAATACATAGTCTCATCAATTACATCACAAAAGTCTCATCAATTACATCACAAAAGTCTCATCCATAGTCATAATAAGACACATCTCATCATCCAGTACTAATAAGAGACAATATCTCATACATAGTCATAATAAAAGTCTCAAGTATCAGAATGCAATAACATGGAAGCTCACGATCACCGATCACCATCGGGTTACAGTGACGAGTGATGGTCGATACCTCCAGCCGGGCCGAACACAGCTCGAACACAGCTGCTGTCCCCATTCTAGATCCTGCAATTGTTACGACGCATCATGGTCAACTATAGAAGATCAAATTACATCTATGCGTTGACATGCTTTCCCTATACACGTTAGTATGTGATAACTGATAAATAAGACTAACCGATACACATGGTGACAACACCAAATCTGCAGTCTTTGCCCCGACGCTTCATTTCATTTAGAAGAGTAGCCACGCACCGGGCACCTGAACATACAAAGAATCACAAGTTTAACCGACTTTGCTCAGAAAAAAATAGCAGGTAAGTAAACTTCACAGCAGCAGGAATGGCCACAGTAAGACCAGCGCCCATAACAGCTAGATCCACTCCAACAGCGATAAAGCTCCTAATGGACGATGCCAAGCAGCGTTAAATGTAACAAGGAATTGAGCAAAATGTGTCTAAACATCGACGACAAACACAACGTGGACTAATCAAGATAGGGCAGATTGGGCAACCTGAAAACACCAAGAATGGGCAGCCCTTTCTTTAGAGCCACAGATCTTTTCATGAGAAGAACAGCTCCAGCACCATCACTCACTTGACTGGAATTGCCTACACAGTTTGATTGGTTTATTAGATAACGATTCAGCAGAGAGAGAGAGAGAGAGAAATCTAGCTGCAAAAGGAGGGACACCAGAAAAAAGTTAGACTTCAGCAATACCTGCAGTTGTAGTCCCATGCTTTTCTAAAACTGGTTTGAGTTTCGCCAATCCAGATGTTGTGGTCCCTGGCCTAATCCCATCATCAACTGATATCACAACTTCCTTCTCCTCTCCAGTTTTAGGATCAACGATCTACAGAATATGGAGTGTTAGCAAACACTCGAAATAATACATACCAAAGAAATGTTTCGTTCCTAGGTAACTAGATTGATAATTTGGTCATACAACAAGCACATTAGTTACTTCTATAAGTTGACATAGTTACAAACTACTTTAACATAAAGTGGTTGCTAGTTTCTACTTGAAAGAAGTGGGGGGAGAAGAATTTGAATCCATCTTACCTTTGTTGGCACGGGGACGATCTCATCCTTGAGTTTTCTAGAGGCCATGGCTGCAGCAGCTCTCCTATGAGACTCAGACTGACAAAAAAAGTTTTAGTTGTTATATTAACTGGAAAACCCAAGATAATTAATTCATACAGTCGATGCTTAATGAGGAACTCACGGCGGCCTGATCTTGCTCTTGTCTAGTTACACCATATCGATGGGCAACATTTTCAGAAGTAATTCCCATGGGCAGAAGACAATCCTGTGCTTTCTGGAATGCGCTTATCTGCAAGGAGAGAGAAAAATGTGTTACGAATGTTTCCTTTTTGTGTAAAAAGGAAAAAAACTATTTCAATTTACAGTGTGGTTTATGATCCTTACTTTTGGGTTAACTTGTCCTTCCCTAGCAATGGAATTTATGGACATGGATTCCAAACCAGCACCAATCCCTGTTTAGAGGGAGAGCAGCGATTCAGCAGCCAAACTAAAGCACAAGAGCGAAAGTAGCATGTATATTCAGATACTAAGTACCTATGTCATAGTAACCAGCCTTTATAGCAGCTGCGACATCGGCTACTGCCTGTAGCCCAGATGAACACTGGTGGTTGACCTTGAAGGGAAGGGAACCATGAGAACAACAGTGAGGAGGTCCTCTGGGTAGGTGTCCTTGAAGCCTCCTCGCTTGGCCTTGCATATTGGCGTCCTGTAGGCACTGCAGTGACACGCACACCGTACGTATTATTTCTTCGGTAGATACAGTGATGGTGCGAGCACTAAAACAGCAGAGCCTAGCTAGTGATTCCCTCACACAAAAGGAATGCATACATAGCTGGACTTCGAAGGTTCTTTTCTTTTTTTTGTCGAACCGAATTCAAACTGATTTGACTAGCTTGGATGTGCATCTGTGCGTGGTTTCCTTGACGGTTGACGCTATGACTATCAATCGTAAATTAAGTCGGCTTGGGTGATAGCCTAGTAGTACGTATGCTATAGTACAAGGTAATTAATTAATAATAAATACAAGCAGGTTAGTTAATTCATTGAGTTTCCCCGTCGCTGAGGCCGAACCGGGCCTGAATTAAAGTTATCGAGCAGGATCACAAAAGGAGGAAAGGAACAGAAAAGGAAGAAAAGAGTATATCAGAGAGGGGGAGGGGGAGGAACCGTTGGAGGCAAGAGGGAGGGAGGCTTACGCGACGACATCGTCCCCGAAGGAGGAGGACCTCTGGTAGGCGGCGCTATCCCCGGCCGCGCACGTCGACGCCTGCACCGTCACACAGACACAGCAGGGAATCGATCAGCCAACCCAATTCGATCGGATCTGATCCAGTCCGTGAGAGTGAGAGGGATGAACAGAGCAGCAGATCGGGACGCTCACCGCAAGCTGAGGCTGCGAGGAGATGGTAGAGGAGGAGGGGAGAAGGTGCGCCAGGAGGACCCGCTACCGATAGATCGCCTTCTCCATGGCTAGGTTGGCTCGCTTTGCTTTCGCTTGCCGGCGGGCGGGCGAGCGTTGTGGTTATCCAAGGAAACGGAAGCGTCGGGCAGGGCTGGGGTCGGGGGCGGTCGCGACCGCGGCGGAAGGGGTCGGGGCAGGGGCGACCGGTGGCGTGGGCGGCGGGGGCGGCTCCAAGGAACAAACAGAGGCGAGAGAGATGGGGTTGAGAAAGGTGAGAGAAGAGATAAGGTTTAGAGGTTTAAAATAAAAAAATAACTTCCTAGAGTAAAGCCATAGGAAGTTATGTAAATTCCTAGAGTTTGTACAATTACTCTAGGAAGTTAAGTAACTTCCTAGAGCCGGCCGTAGGAAGTTAGCTTTTTGTTGGACTGGTCAAAAGCTGAAATCTAACTTCCTAGAGTAGGCCATAGGAAGTTAGGTGGGCAGCTAACTTCCTAGAGCCGATCGTAGAAAGTTAGCTTTTCATTTGACTGGTCAACAGCTGAAACCTAACTTCCTAGAGGAGGCCGTAGAAAGTTAGCTGGGAAGCTAACTTCCTAGAGCCAGCTGTAGGAAGTTTGCTTTTCGTTTGACTAGTCAACAACTGAAACCTAACTTTCTAGAGGAGACCGTAGAAAGTTAGCTGGACAGCTAACTTCCTAGAGCCAGCCGTAGAAAGTTAGCTTTTTGTTTGACTGGTCAACAGCTGAAACCTAACTTCCTAGAGGAGGCCGTAGGAAGTAAGCTAACTTCCTACGGGTTTTTAACTTCCGACAGCTTTTATCAAATACCGTAGGAAGTTATGTTTATTTCCTAGAGCTACCAGTTGCATCTCGGAAGTTATTTATTTCCTACGGTTTGTTATAAAAGCTGTAGGAAGTTAAAAACCGTAGGAAGTGTATGATTTTGGTGTAGTGCTGGCCCGGTGCTGCAACGGTCGCCTGTGCTAGAAAAGGAAGGAGATCGGCACCGGACCGTCTACAGTGACTGTCCGGTGGCGCACTGGACTGTCTGGTGCGCCACTCGACAGAAGGCAAGGATGGCCTTCCTTGTTGGCCTCCAACGACACCTAGCTGCCTTGGGGCTATAAAAGGGACCCCCTAGGCGCATGGAGGAGTCACCCAAGCTTACAAGAAACATTCTAAGACTCCAAGACTCCAACTTCACGCATTCGATTCTTTGTGATAGGGACTTGAGCTCCATTTGAGTTGTGAACTATGTGCATTGTGTTTTGAGCTCAAGTTGTGATTTGTGTGCGTGATTGTGTTGTGGATTTGAGTCTTGTGTGTGTTGCTCTCCCCTCCCTTACTTCTGTACTTCTTTTGTGATCATCATTGTAAGGGCGAGAGGCTCCAAGTTGTGGAGATTCCTCACAAACGGGAGAAAGACTAAGAAAGGAAAAACTGTGGTATTCAAGTTGATCATCGGATCACTTAAAAGGGTTGAGTGCAACCCTCGTCCATTGGAACGCCACAACGTGGAAGTAGGCAAGTATTACTTGGCCGAACCACGGGATAAAAACCGCGTGTCTCTTGTGTGCTTTCTCTTTGATTGTCTGTGTTCACAAGAACTCGCTTCAAGCTACTTAGCCGTTCTAACTTTCATAACTAAGTTTTGTGGCTATTAGTGTTGAATTTTACAGGATCACCTATTTACCCCCCTCTAGGTGCTCTCAGAGCGGAGCAGTGTGGTGGCGTTCATGAGCGACGACATGTGGCTGCACTTCATGTCCTTGGAGGCGGGGGGCTGCCACGGGTGCGGGCGACAGGGTGGTGGCAGGGGAATTTCGGTGGCGTCGGGGCTTGTGGGCCTACGACGGAGTGGTAGGGGCCGCACACCGGGGAGGGGAGACCGAGGGGAAGGGTCTAGGAGGAGGCTTGGCTGCGGCCAGGGGCAGGGGAGGCTGACAATGACTAGAGGAGGGAGGGAGGGAAGACGAGAGAGGAAACTGGAAAAAACTAGCTCTGGTACCAAGTTGGAGAATGAAAACTCTAATCCTAATGAGGGGTTGTAAGATGTATTAATAGATTGTGTTGGTCCGGCACATTACAGGAGTAAGATGGTAAATATACGGATAGAAACCCAAACTCTAAATGGTACAATAACAAAATAGACTTCCCTGTCAGTCTGTCAGTGTCGTGCGTTTATTCATTACCATGTGTTCTGACATGTGTTCATCCAATCGTGCCTGTTGGAAATTTGCCAGACCTTATATTAGAAGAAGAAAAAGCGAAAATGCTAGTTAGCAATCTTGTAACACTTAATTCTGTACTCTAAATGAAGCAAAAATTTTCGTTTGACTTTAATCTATACCGGTTTCTACTGTTTCTATAGTGATTTTGTATTTATAAATTGCAGATGCGACAGTTTAAACAACCTACATCATCATCGAGGGACACGTCGAGGGACACCAAAGGCCTTTCAAAGGACAAGCCGCTTGATCTGCCCATCTTTGAGTGACGCTACATGCAGACAGAAGATTGGAAGCTGAAGGAATGAAGGACCTAGTCATAGATTAAATAAGATTGAAAAAAGACAGTAGAGATTTTGTGGACCCTTCTGATCCACATGGATTGGAGAGAAAATTAACGTAGTTGGGTACAAAAAACAAACAACTGAGAGTAGTTCTGCTCATTCGAAAAGTGGTGTCTGGTGTGTAGTGAGCACATGTTCTGGAAATCACTACAATTTTGTCGTGCAACTAGTACTTTGCTCGCGCTTCGCGCGAGTTCTATAAACATTATATTTGAACAGTTGAATTATATATATCTTAAATTAGATAACAACTCAAATTACAACATCAAAAGCTTACATAATGTTATCCTGAACATTATCTTGACAGGAATTACATAATTTCTTGGATTGGAACAAAGGTGGGACTTTAAACAGCATATAAATCAAAGTGCACATTATCTCAACAGGAGTCAAAGCATTTCATGGACAGTAAACAACATAGAAATCAAAGTGCACGTAAAATGCACATGCTGAAGTACAACATTGATGCACAATTGCATCAGGATTCAATAAACTGAATTGTAGTTTAGCTAATTAGCTTGATAAGGCAAGAACGGAAGCAAGCAAGTCAACTGGAACTGTACATATATTGGTAGGAGTAATGTTGAATATCAGCATGAGAAGCTCAGAGATTATATTACAATAGTTATAGCTACATATATGGCAACCAAAAGTACTGGTTTAAAGGCCATAAAAACAGCTTGGAAGCAATACAGAAAATATGGCTTTTCTTAACAACAACGTTTAATCTTCATGGTCGTCATGATCGTCTCTTTTCATGTGTGAAGTTCCTTTCTTCAACCTATACATATATATTGTGTGAAGCAGTAAATAATGGTACAAAATCGATTTTTTTAGTTTGTAAATGTAAATGCTCATTTTTTGGTGGTAGTGTAACATATTATTGGAATTCAAGCGTAGTGTGCACCATGAATAGGTTACATTGTGATTTGTGTGGGTGACGAAAAGAAAGACATTACACATAAAGCACCTAACAACTAACATGACGAAAAGAAAGACACTGCGTTTAGTTACAGTTTGTAATGTGGTCCTCCATCTAAAAATTTACGCAATATTCTTTCATATGTAATTTATGAAGTAACATAGATAAGAGTCAAATATGTTACGTTGATCATGGATTGTGTATGATAATTTGGGAATAAACAAACCTGATGTCGTTGGAATTGGAATCGCTGGTAAGTGGAGGAATATCATGGCAGCTTGGTGGAGCGACCTGTAGCATCAATTAGAGGACATATTAGTAATTGCAGAGTAATGTACGTAAATTATTGTCTTGCAATTAGTAATCAAACTAACAGAGTGCTTAAGATGCGTACTTGTATTGATCTATTCATGTTTAAGTTTTTTATGAGGTTGCTACTTTAGTAACTGAAACCAACTCAAACCAATTACTCAATTACCCATTTCGCTCATGTGTACTTGTCCCCTTAAACCAAATTTCATGAGATTTAGCATAAAAAAGAGAAAAACTACACAAAAAATCAGTCATGGTACAATAACTTGATTGAATGATTGAGGTTGTATAATACAATTATTTAAAGGAAATGGCTTTTGATAATATGGAATGGTCAGGTATAACACATGACTACTCGTGCAGTCTTACTATGACGACTGAGCACTCATGTATCTCATTTAATATGCTCCCTAAAATCCTCACACATATGAAACAATGCAAAAGAAGGAAAAGAGAAGTCATGTCAAAGCTGTCAATCATTTGGAATAGCTTGTTTGCAAATAAAGTAAGTGACATCCTTAGCATGAACAACAAATATCAAAGCAAACTATTATGAGCATTATCTCTTTGCATATACTCATGACCATGAAGTAGCACCTTCCTTCGCTGCTCTGAGTAAATATTACCCCTCTTTCTGAACACTTCTCATTGCCATCTCGCTGTTTTTCAGTGAGACATCATACTTTAGCAGTTCAACACCAAGTATTTAAGCTTCCGTGGGCAATAACCCTACATTAAAAGGAACAGAGCTCCATCACATGCCTTGGTATCATTCTACCATTGAAGGCAACATAGACGTCTTATTAAAATATGCTGGATCTTATCAGTTCGATGAATTCTTTGCTTCACACCCCATATTTAGTCCTTTCAAGGGGTAGAAAAAATGTTCTTATATTTGTCAAACAAAACATTTATAATTTGGGACTAAAAACTTTGGATGGCCACTGTACCTGGAATTATCAGTTGCTAATGTGACGTAATTTGTAAATTCCTTTCAATAGCGCAGAAGGAAACATCAATTAACAATATTCTGCTTACATTTGTCAAGCATACTTCGGTTCCAGCTGTAAACGTTATTTCAGAGGCCAAAATAGAAATGATGACTCCCTAGCTAACAGACAATTCACGGCACAATCAAGTTGAGCCATCGAAAAATAGCGACGTGGACATCCTGGAATCCCATATTTGCTCCTTGCTCTGTATAGAAGAATTTCGGGGAGAGGGGGCGCACCGCGCGAGAAACGCGACATCGTCTGAGGAAGGAGACGAGGGGTGGTTGTGCTCCTTGCAGCGCAGCGCCGTTTGACGGGGAGGAGTTGGGGGAGGCTCTTGGTGGCGTGTAGCGCGGCGGGAAGAGCCGATTGAGAGAATGAGTGTCCTGCTAGCGTGCTGTGAGAGTGTTATGGAACTATGAAGAGGCGATTGGAAGTTACAGAAGGAAGGAGACTGTTACCCGTTCGAGCGTGGGAAGATGGGCAAAATCAAGCGTCGCCGCCGTCACGGTCGCACGATCTCCTCTCCGTGGAAGGCATCACCTTTGGAAGCGAGAGGAAGAAGATGTGTATATTCTTCTATTCTCGCTGTATATCCGACGCTGTCCAGAAACTTCACGTTAAGAAACAATCGCACATAATTCTCTTGTGTCGTTGGTTGCCGATCCAATGGCTGGGAAATGGAGGATCGACGTGGACAGTGTGGTTGAGCAGCTTTACGTCCGCGTTTGTTATATAGAAAAGAATTTTGGATAGTTGTGCCTGGTCCGATAGAATATAGTAATATACAGTTCGTCAGAAGGGATTGGTGATTGTTTGAATTACTGAAGGAACCTGCAATATCAGGAATAAAAAAAATCAAGTTTCACTGTGTATATGTCTTTGAATGGCGAAAATGGGAAAGTAACGTTGTATATGTAATTTAACATTTGAGAAGGGGCATCATAAATATTTTGTTTTTTCTAGGTGCATACATACTGATGAAGGACACATTTGGATTGTGCAGCATTGCTTTCCTTGAAAAATGAACAACAAAACATATCTAATGGAAGGTCATGATCATCAAAGCGAAAGCAGATCAGTACATCCTTATATATATTAGGCTCTAGTAGAGGCTTAACATTATTATTATCAATGCCACATGATGAACATGAAGATAATGAATGTTTTAACGATGCCACAATTTCTGCTGATGATTCTTCAGTTGAACTACTTCCATCATCTGATTTTGTTATTTTCTTATATTGTAAGTTCCAGAGCAAGGAGGTGTAGTGTAAGATGAGTCTGTGAGAAGGTGTAGCGTAAGATGAGTCTGTGAAACCTGATGACTATCTTGATGATTCAAACATGGATAGAATCATCAGTACCACTTGTAAATTCTCACTGTCCCATTCAGGTGTCAAGAAATCATTCTGAGCATCATAAAATATATCACCTGCACAGAAAGCATTTTAATGTTTTGTACTACCAGTAGTGAAGAAGAGAAAAATAGAAGCGCTACTATTAGTGCTTTTACCATTGGAAGAGATGTTATTCAAATAATCCTATAGCAGCTGACATTCAGAGGGACTTCCTGAGAACCAATAAGTGATCAATGTTGAAGCTTGAATGATAATGTCAAATTCCCGTCTCTTCATTTTTTTGGACTGCACAATCATTGACGTATCAGCCTACAACGATAAAAGAAATAAGTGTGTGACTTTGTGACATCAATTTGAAAGAATTAATTTGTCCCTCTCTGAAAATGATAAGTCACAGAACTGCAAGATATGAACACGTGCATCAATTTGCAACAAAAAGCACTATGGAAGAGGTGTTTCAAATGTCATCTTCGGGCACCATGGCACATTCAGAGGGTGAAAGGGTTGAGATAAATTAGGGGTTAGTTTGCAATAATTTATCATGGTGAATGATTATATAATGTCACAATAATAAATAAAACCCAGAAATAGTTGCAGTCAACAAATCTGACATTAGCTCAAAAACATGAAAATGATTGAGAATCATATAAATCTAACATCAGCTCGGGAAACATGAAATCGATTGAATTGTACGATTCAAAGTACAAAGTAGCAGCGCATGAAATGGCTAGAAGATAAAAGGGTTACCCCAAACGTTGAAAATCATTTCCAAGATTAGCCAGGCATATTTTATCCGACAATGATATCAGTGCTAGCTTCATTCCTGCACCTATATAAATTTGTACTTAGTCCATTGTTTTTTAGAATTAATTACTAATCCACAATGCAAAATTTGTTTGTTGATGTATGAATTAGCTAAAAAACATGAAACTGATTGTGAACCGTACAAATCTAACATCAGCTCAAAAATCATGAAATCGATTGTGAATTATACAATTCAAACTAACAACACATTAAATGACTAGAAGATAAAAGGGTTACCCCAAATGCTCAAGACCACTCCAAGATTAACCAGGTCTATGTAACCTCATTTGGCTGCTCCCTAGCTGCTTCCATCTCATCCATGATCCTTGCTGCATCTTGCAACTTCCTACGGTGGCATTACTCACCTATAAGCACCGTGTACATAGCCTTCGCCCACTGGTAATAATATCATCAAAGAGTTGTGCGCCCTCGACATCCCCTTGGGCACAGCAGGCAGTGAGAACCGTGTTTAAGTGATGACATCATGGACGATCTCCCAACCAGACATTTCGTTGAGCACCTTCAGCGCGGAGTCAGGGTCACCGACACAGACAAGGAACATGAGCAGGATGTTGCAGGAGCTAAGGTTGGGCGTGATATAGAGCTTGGTTGGGGCAGCGAGGCAGAGGCGGCACACGAAGCCAAGAGAGTGGAGGAGCGCGTTGAAGGAGCAGGTGGAAGGGCGGGAGTTGAAGGACGAGAGGGAGAAGAAAAGGCGGAGGGACGTGAGCATCCCGAGCACGCGGAGGAGCGACCAGAGCGCGCGGTCGGAGAAGGCTGCGAGGCGGGTCACTTGGAGCAGGGAGACGACAGGGGCGGGTCGCGGGCCGTGGCACCGGCATCGGTGTGGGAGAGGCGGGAGAGGGCCATGGCGAAGACGGGGAGCGAGAGCGGCAACGGAGGCGCGACGTGGAAGAGCGCGTGGCTGAGGGCGAGGACCGCGAGCTCGGGCATGGCTGCACGGAGGAGCAGGCAGCAGATGGAGGACGATGGGGAGTGCCGGTAATGTGTTTGACGGGGGAGGGGAAGAAGCGACGACGACGGGGCAGAGGAACTCTAGAATGCTCGTGGTGCCAACACATCCTAGAACCATCTACAAACGGCGGACATAGGGGGAGAATGCTAGCATTGGCCAACCATCGAACAGCCAAGGATTTTTTTGCCGACGTGGACGCATGTGGGAGCGAGAATCCTTTCTGCTTTAATAATAAGGAAATGAGCCCACTTGCTGACTTGTAGTTGCAGAAAGAAATTAGTGCTAAACCCAGGCAAGTTCAAGGTCCTAGACGTAAAAACCCCAGTTTTGCTTCCGTTCTCTCCCTCCACTCTCATCCCCACTCAGGGCCCAAATACGAAAGGGACTTTTAAATCCGTGGCTCTAATCCGTAACCCTAAACCCCCACCAAAACCCCTCCTCGCCTCCCTCCCCTCCATCCAATCCTCGAAACGAGCGCGCGGGCGAGGAGGTCCCCCTCTCCGAGATGGCTAGGGTTTTTCGCGGGTCCCTCCTCCTGATGTCCCCGGCGGCGGCGGCGGCGGCGGCGGCGGCGGCAGGGGCCAAGAAGGCGGCCTCCACGAAGCCGAGGGCGCCGGCCGGGATCACGAAGCCGATGCCGGTCTCCGAAGCGTTCCGCAGGTTCGCCGGCGGCGCGCGCGAGGTCGCACGCTCCGAGGCCATCAAGCTCGTCTGGACCCACATCAAGGCCCACGGCCTCCAGGTACCGCGCGTCGCTCTCACCATCCGCTCGCCCACGGCCTCCTCCTCCCTCCTCCTCTCGATCGGTTCTAGAGCCTCTCGCTTGTCGTTCCGTGATGTGCTAGAAACAGAAACTAATGTAGTTTCGTTGACCTCTTCCAACGCTTCACGGAAGCGTTCCCCGCGCCTCCGTGTGCGGCAGCACCTCGAGGCCGTCCATCGGCTTCCGCTCGGGGGCACCCTGCATAGAGGGAGAGGGAGGGAGCTCTAATTTCCTCTTTCGTTAAACAGTGTTTCTAACCGTGAAAGTAACTATTTTTTAAGTTTTTAATTACATGATAACCATTTGTATTACGATACTATAAATGTTGTATACTTTTTTTAAAAAAAACTCTAAAAACTGATTTAGAAAAATCAGATAGATCAGTTGCAGTGTATATGGTGAGCTGAATAGAGGAATGACCGAAGAGAAGGTGAAATGGGAGTACAATTTTTTGAGGGAGGTATTTAAATTTGAATATAAAGTACAAATAGAAGGATTTAGGAAAGGGAACGTTGGATTCAGCCTTATAGTAGGTTGGATTGGGCCGTTTTTGTGCCTTTGTGGCGAGTAGAGATGTCAATGAGGAATTTCCCATCGGGGATTAACTCCCAGACCCGTACCCATGAGCACAGACCCGCCCCATCCCCGAACCCGAACCCGACCTCCGGTACGAAAATCTTCCCATACCCATCCCCGACCGGGTACCAAATACCCATGGGGACCCGTACCCGACCCGACTATTCACCATTTCAGAATTTCAGCATATGGACATAACACAATTCTGCATTTCAGCATGCATATTTTGTAGTTTCATCAACATACTCATGCAAAATAAATAGTGTCTTCTAGTAGCCACATGTCCACATATAACAAATATGGTCAAACAGTAAATAGAAATATCTCTTAGTACATGTTTTATCATTTAAGCCTGGATGCTATAGTAAATCGGGTAAAACAGCCCCATGGGTAATCGGGTTCGGGTTTAGCCCTCCCAAACCCGTACCCTCCATACCCGATGGGGAAAAGATTTCTCCCAAATCTATACCCACATCTATACCCATGGGGATCAATTTTAACCCATATTCTAACCCTAATAGAAGAATTCCCCACGGTTAATCGGGTTTCGGGGCCCATTAACATCTCTAGTGGCGAGGAACATGAACTCCATTTCGGCAGGTCCTCCGTAGTAGGTCAGAACTCAGAAGCATTGGTGATATCTGTGGGTCGTTCAGTACCAACTCTTCAAGTGGATCTATACCTGAAAGGTTATGAAAAAGAATCGCATTTTTCTTGGCATCTGGACACCCAAGTTCCAAGTGTGTAGTGGAGGTGTTCTGACTCATGAGGTCATAATGTTATTCTTGCAGTATCACTATTTGACAGATATTATGTTTGCGTATCGATGAAGCGTGTCTGTAGCAATTCCTCTGTTACTTGTACCTGCCACAGACAGAAAAAAATAAACTAGAGCATGGCCTGTTTTTAGCATCTTTGCTTCTTTGTTATTTTGCAGAGTACTCTGTACCTTGCCTCTTTGCTTCTTCGTTAATCGTTAGTTTGCAGAGTACTCTGTACCTTGCTATCCTGACCTACTGTACATCAGTACATGTCCGTGTCAAAAAAACTGTTTTTGCGCCCTGAACTCATAAGCAAAGCTCTTCATGGTCCGTCTGCAGAACCCGTCCAACAAAACCGAGATCAACTGTGACGCGACGCTCAAGAGCTTGTTTGGTGGGAGGGACAAGATCGGGATGATGGAGGTCTCGAAGCTACTGAGCCCTCACTTCCTGAAGAACTAGCAAGCGGTGCATGGAGCCGGCGGCAGCGCTTCGCGGTTGATTTGGGAAATGTTTAGTCTGCTAATGGCAAATCTCAGTCCACGTTCATCCCAGTCTTTGATTCGTGGTCTTAGCGTCATGTTCGTATGCGTGGGGTTGCGTTCTTTCCGATTTGTATAGTCGGTCTGCAGCATGTTATATGATATGCTTGAAGTTTGCACTCCTCCCTTGTCATCGCTGGATGCCTGGATAAACAAAACCAGCTGTTGACTGACTTTGTAAGTTGTACCTCTGTTGCTTACGAAATATTACTTCCCTTCTCGAATATTTGTCGTCTGCTATTTCATTTTTCGAACTAAACCGCGACAAAAGAAAAAAAAGAACGGACGGAGTATTTATTATTAGCCAACTGTTGTTTTCTTTTGAGGGCTTTTGGTTCAGAGAGGAGTTGAAATCTAACAAATGGGAGAACATAGGTAGTGTTTATTTGGGATTATAATTCATTTATATTATGTAATCTAACTTATTTTGAACTAACACTTAGAACTTGTTTGTTTGAGATTATGATCTGACTAGATTATATAATCTAACAAATTTAGATTATAACCTTAAACAAACATTTTCGTTTAAAATAAATTAGATTATATAATTTATGCAAATTACAATATCAATCAAACAGGCCCATGTACTACCAGCAATGCCCGCGTATCTTAATTCTGGTGTACAAATAGCTGACGTAGATTCGATTATTGTGGACCCTGTATCGAGTCCGTACGTGGTAAACCGGTGGTGCTCGGCTGTCGCCACAGCCACTGCCGAGCCACTTGTGGCGGGTGGCTGCGTGGCTGGTGGTTCGGCCTCGAAGCTTCTTTCTCACCTCACAGGTCAGTGTCCGCCGATGGGGTCACTGCTGATGCGTGATGCCTCCCTCCCGCGTCAGCGCTCCTGTCCTCACACGCCCCGGTGCACTGCACCTGGACGCCTTCCCGGCCCTCTCCCCCACCGATAAATAACCCGCCCCTCTTCGCAGCGAGATGCAACAAGGCCACATCAGCAGAGAGCCCAGCAACTGAAAAAACCAACCATCGCGCGGGCACGGTTGCGGTTGCTACCTCCCGATCCCGTCCTCCCGCAAGCCAAGCTCTCTCTCTCCCCCTCCCCTTCAGCACGATCGGAGTCCAAGTCCATCCCATCCAGACCCACTCGACAGTCGACCCGATGGCGCCGTCCATCTCCGTCGGCGCCGCGGCGCCGTCCCGTGCAGCGGGCGCGAGCACGAAGAAGAGCGCGGACGAGGTGGAGCTCCTGCGGCGGCGGAACGCGGAGCTGGAGCGGGAGGTGGCGGCGCTGCGGCTGGAGCTGGGCGCGGCGCGGCGCCGCGCCGAGACGGCGGAAGAGGCCGAGGAGCGGCTGTGCGTGCAGCTCGGCGACGCCGAGGTGGAGGCGCTCGAGCTCGCGCGCGCCTACCAGGCCCACGTCCACGAGCTCGCCAGGGAGCTCGCCGCCGCGCGCGCGGCCCCGGCACGCCCGGCCAGATAGGTTCTCGTGGGCTGGTAGTAGGCTACTAGTAGCTATAGCGTGCGGTTCAGCGGGATGGCTGTGGTTCCCGCGTTTGGTTGGCGTCGGACGGCACCCCGCGCCGCGGTGCCATTTATTTGCTCGCCGCCGGCATCGTCGTCTTTGCTTTTTGCTGTGTCGATGATGATTCTTTAACGAACAAGAGTCCATGATGACGCGTCCTATGTGAAAACGTGTAGAGTTGACTGTTGAGGCTAAGGGCATGTACAACCCAGATACTGCTGCACGGTACTCCAAGTACAAAATACAACTAAAACACAATATAATACAGTGGTCATGTCTAAAACATGTGTCTTACGATATTCATTGTGCCAATCAGAGTATTCAATAAATTAAAGTGACCAATCAGATAGTCTCCTGTCTCGAACATAGAGCTAAGACACTGTGTCTTCGTCAAGATACGTGTCTTGAGTTTTTTTACATTCACCCCCTAGACACACTGTAAGACACAACTTAAAACACTCACTGTACATGCCCTAATACACAACTTGAATAATCAAAACGGGGATTGGATTGGACTACTGCATTTGTGTTGTCATTTGCTGCCTCCTCCGTCTTGTTGCGGCGACCTTTTGCGCTGTGATTTCGAGCAGTAGCTCAGACTCAATCACTCAAGAGTCAACTTGAGATCCGTTGGTCGCAGTTCATTTTTCTCTCTCGAAATGACACCACTTGTGGACTGACTGACTGACTGCCACGTGGATCTAGTATTCTGGATGTTAGCATTAATACTTTGCGCCGAGTGAGAGGAGAAGAAAGGATTGGAGAGCCACCGAGTCAGGGAAAGAATAATAATATAGGGAAACAATGGGCCTGGCCCACTTTCCATTAAAAGTCTGGACACGGCCTAGCCCAACATGTCTAAAGACGGGACCGACAAAGCTTGCTGCCAGCGGTCCGGCGGCGCAGGGGAAATGGTTGCCATACGAATGGAGAGGGAAACCTCTGCGTCGGCGTGGAATTCACCAGCGGCCGATGTATAGCGAACGCATAGAGTCCGCCACATTTACAGGATGGAAGGCGAACGGTAAAACTTAGAGTGTCATTTACCGGTCATTGCTGGAGGCACACCGAACGTCTGTATCCGCTAAACTTACCGAACAGAACCATATACAGAACCTTGTTGGAGACAGCCTAGGGATGTACTCGAGTCGATACTGATGAATATTATCTATTATCTATTTATTTTTATATTTTCTTTTTAAGTTCGAATTGGTACAGATATTATTAAATCATGTCATATAAAGTTTTTAATAGATATCAAATCTTAAATATCCAACTGTGATAATACATATATGAACTGAGTACTCGGATACGGATCGGATCTTAACACTTTTATACGAATCGAATTCGAATACGGACGGGTAATATCTGTATCGTTTACTCCCATAGAAAAGGGACCTTGTACGCAATGTTGGAGTTTTTTAAAACTATTTTCACATACAGGAACTATTGGATGGCAAGCTGCAAAAATTATAGAAAGATTGTTCTGCAAATTTTCATTTGGATGAGCTATATGAAGCCCGGTGTATTTTAGTACTCCATCCGTTCCAAAATATTAGTCGTTTTAGCATTTTACAGATTCGTATAATGTCGTCGTTTCGAACCCGGGAGGTCCCTGGGCCGACGAGTAAATTGTCGCCGCGTGCCCCAGCCCAGATGGGTCGGCGCGAGACGGAGCGCGAAGGGGGGAAGAAGCCGGAGGGAGACAGGCGTGAGAGGTGGAATCCCGCGGCCTTCGTGTTTGTCCCGCGCCCAGGTCGGGTGCGCTTGCAGTAGGGGGTTACAAGCGTCCACGCGGGAGGGAGCGAGCGGCCTTGCGCGAGCGCCGTCCTGTCCTTCCCCGCGCGGCCAACCCTCTCTAAGAGGGCCCTAGACCTTCCTTTTATAGGCGTAAGGAAAGGATCCAGGTGTACAATGGGGGGTGTAGCAGTGCGCTAACGTGTCTAGCGGAGGGGAGCTAGTGCCCTAAGAACATGCCATCGTGGCATCCGGAGAGGTTTTGGCACCCGGTTCGTGTGGTGTCGTGGCCGTCGGAGGAGCGCCGGAGCCTGGCGGAAGGATAGCTGTCGGGGCTGTCGGGTCCTTGCTGACGTCCTCTTGCTTCCGTAAGGGGGTTGAGAGCCGCCGTCGTCATAGAGCATGCGGGGCGCCATCATTACTTGTTTGGCGGAGCGAGCCAGATGGGACGCCGGTCTTGTTCCCCGTAGCCTGAGTCAGCTTGGGGTAGGGTAATGATGGCGCCTCCTGCGACGTGGTCGGTCTGAGCCCTAGGTTGGGCAAGGTGGAGGCTCCTCCGAGGTTGAGGTCGAGTCTGTCTTCCGAGGCCGAGGTCGAGTCCGAGCCCCTGGGTCGGGCGAGGCGGAGACCGTCGGCTGAGGCCAGGGCTGAGTCTGAGCCCTGGGGTCGGGCGAAGCGGAGTTCGTCGTCTTCCGGGGCTGAGCCCGAGTCCGAGCCCTGGGGTCGGGCGAAGCGGAGTTCGTCGTCTTCCGGGGCTGAGCCCGAGTCCGAGCCCTGGGGTCGGGCGATGCGGAGTTCGTCGTTTTCCGGGGCTGAGCCCGAGTCCGAGCCCTGGGGTCGGGCGAAGCGGAGTTCGTCGTCTTCTGGGGCTGAGCCCGAGTCCGAGCCCTGGGGTCGGGCGATGCGGAGTTCGTCGTTTTCCGGGGCTGAGCCCGAGTCCGAGCCCTGGGGTCGGGCGATGCGGAGTTCGTCGTTTTTCGGGGCTGAGCCCGAGTCCGAGCCCTGGGGTCGGGTGATGCGGAGTTCGTCGTCTTCCGGAGCTAAGCCCGAGTCTGAGCCCTGGGGTCGGGCGAAGCGGAGTTCGTCGTCTTCCGGGGCTGAGCCCGAGTCCGAGCCCTGGGGTCAGGTGATGCGGAGTTTCCTATGGCGCCTGAGGTCGGACTTGGCTGCTGTCAGCCTCACTCTGTCGAGTGGCACGACAGTCGGAGCGGCGCAGGCGGCGCTGTCCTCTTGTCAGGCCTGTCAGTGGAGCGGCGAAGTGACTGCGGTCACTTCGGCTCTGTTGACTGGAGGGCGCGCGTCAGGATAAAGGTGTCAGGCCACCTTTGCATTAAATGCCTCTGCGATTCGGTCGGTTGGCGTGGCGATTTGGCCAAGGTTGCTTCTTGGTGAAGACTGGGCCTCGGGCGAGCCGAAGGTGTGTCCGTTGCCGTAGGGGATCCTCGGGCGAGACGTAAATCCTCCGGGGTCGGCTGCCCTTGCCCGAGGCTGGGCTCGGGCGAGGCGCGATCGCGTCCCTTGAATGGACCGATCCTTGACTTAATCGCACCCATCAGGCCTTTGCAGCTTTGTGCTGATGGGGGTTACCAGCTGAGATTTAGGAGTCTTGAGGGTACCCCTAATTATGGTCCCCGACAGTAGCCCCCGAGCCTCGAAGGGAGTGTTAATACTCGCTTGGAGGCTTTTGTCGCACTTTTTTGCAAGGGGACCAGCCTTTCTTGGTTGCGTTTTGTTAAGGTGGGTGCGCGCGAGCGCACCCGCCGGGTGTAGCCCCCGAGGCCTCGGAGGAGTGGTTTGACTCCTTCGAGGTCTTAATGCATTTCACAATGTTTCGGCCGGTCTGGTCGTTCCCTCATGCGAGCTGGCCGTAGCCCGGGTGCACGGTCGGGTCCCAAGTTCTCGGGCTGGTATGTTGACGCTGTCAACGGTTTGCCGGAGCCGGGTTTGCGAGAGCAGCCCCCGAGCCTCCGCACAGGGCGAGAGGACGGTCAAGGACAGACTCGACTTTTTTACATACGCCCCTGCGTCGCCTTTCCGCAAGGAGGAGGGGGGAAAAGCGCCATGTTGCCCTTGGAGGGCGCCGAACATGGTGTCTCCAGTGAGCTGCTGACGGGTAATCCGAGTGGACGCCCGTGCCCCATTTGTTAGGGGTCGGCTAGAGGCCCAGAGGTGCGCTCCAAAAGTACATGCGGGTGATCTGCCGGACCCGGTCCCCTTTTGACGGGGTCCGAGGGCTCGATGCCTCCCTCTGATGGGATTCCGTTACAAGATCGTTCCCACTGGTCTCGGAAATGTCCTAGGATACCTCGGGAGCGTAGCCAGAGCCTTGGTTATGTATCGAACGTACCCAGGGTCATCCCTCGCTCTGCGTCTGAGGCGGCTGTGAACCCTTCGAGGGCCAGCCTACAAACCCCTGATCAGTAGTGGGCGCGGAGCCCGAGTGGCCTGAGGTGGCCGTTGAACCCTTCCGAGGGGCCGGCCTTCGAACCTCTGACCAGTAGTGGGCGCGGAGCCTGAGCGCTCTGAGGCGACTGTTGAACCCCTTCGAGGGGCCAGCCTTTGAACCTCTGATCAGTAGGGAGGCTCGAGGCCTGTTTCCTTCGCAGAGAAGGATCCCTTTCGGGGTATCCCCCTTTCCCGGTCCCTGTTGTAAGAGAGAGAAAGAGGAAAAGGAAAATGATACGAAATCGAATGACGTGGCGTACCTTTTTTTGACGCGGTCATTATGGCGAAGGCGAAGCGTCGCCCGCTTCTCCTGCCAAAGATGCCGCCTGTCCTGCTGTAGAGTTAATGCGACAGGACGAGTGGTTCGCGGGGCGACCGTTGCGCGTGCGCGAGCCGTTCGAGGAACGGAACACGGGCGCGCCGTCTTCACGCCGTGGGAGAGGGTTCCCTTGCTGTCCCTAGATGGGACGTAAGCTTGGCTGACGACATGACCGCTGCTTCCGCCCGCCTGCCACCGCCATTACTGCCGGCCCATTTTTGGCCGTATTGACCGTCGCGCCTGGCTGGCACTGTTGGGTCGTACGCAGGGTTGCCTCGAGTCACGGTACTGGTTCCGCAGTCGAGGAGGCGCGGTAGTGGCGCGAGTGGCGGTGCAGTTGCTCGCACGTAGCAACCGGCGCGCCGGTTGCACGACGTGTGGGCTCGGGCCTCCATGCTGGGTGCGTTGGAAGTCGGAGGGGTGCGCCCACTTGGCGCGGTTGCATGCCGCCTGCATGGCTATCCGCCCTTTCACCCGCTGGTCTGGGCGATAGTGGAGGAACGCTTCTAACCGCTGGGCAATCGCATGCACCGCGCGTGGCGGTTTGGCTTCTTCTGCCCTGGGCCAGCTTGCATGACGCATGGGACCCAGCCCTCATGCCGTAGGGGGAGGACCTTGGAGCGTGTTGGAGAAGACTCAGCCCGTGATGGCTGAGGACGCGAGTGGGGAGAGTCGCCTTTAAAAGGAGGGTGATCCCCTTGAAAGGCGACCATGTCTTTGCGCCCCCTTATGCATCGTGTCTTTCCACCTTCCGTGCCCCCGGATGGGGAACACCCGCAATCCTTCCGCCTTGTTGCCTGTTGGTACCTTTCAGCCATCGTTCGGCTTCAAGGATTTTCATCAGGTAGCCTGACCGCATCCCCTCGCTGGTGGTCACCCAAGACGATGACCACCAGCCCCTGGATGGGGAGAAGCAAGTCGGGCTGCGGCCCCCGCCCCTCCCTCAGCTTCAAGGATGTTCATCATCCTTGCTGGGGCGGAGAGCGAGGCGAGCCGGGGCTCTACCTCCCGCACGGGTCGGCTGGCCACCTCCTCTTCCAGCTTCTGGTGGTGGAAACCATCCTCCAGCTCTGCGGAGGAGGCGTCCTCCAGCCATGCCGGGGAAGGCGAACTGTTGCTGCCCAGCTAGGATGCAACATTCCGTCCTCTTCCTCGCTTTCGTGGCGAGGACGGAAGCGAGGACCTGCCGGTGCTGTCGGTGTTTTGGGTCCGACCGCACACCCGGGGTTGCCCCTCAAGGTGTTTTAGGAGTAGGACTGAAAGGGAATTAGGCTTACACCTAGTTCCTATATAATTTTGGTGGTTGAATTGCCCAACACAAATCTTTGGACTAACTAGTTTGCCCAAGTGTATAGATTATACAGGTGTAAAAGGTTCACACTCAGCCAATAAAAAGACCAAGTTTTGGATTCAATAAAGGAGCAAAGGGGCAACCGAGGGCACCCCTGGTCTGGCGCACCGGACTGTCCGGTGTGCCACCGGACAGTGAACAGTACCTGTCCGGTGCACCAGGGGACTCAGACTCAAACTCTTCACCCTCGGGATTTCTCGGAAGCCGGCGCGCTATAATTCACCGGACTGTCCGGTGTGCACCGGACATGTCCGGTGCTCCAAGGAAGCTCGGCCTCCTGAACTCGCCAGCCTCGGGTTCGCGCGGCAGCCGCTCCGCTATAATTCACCGGACTGTCCGGTGTACACCGGACTGTCCGGTGTGCCAGCGGAGCAACGGCTCCCTGCGGCGCCAACGGCTCCCTGCGGTGCATTAAATGCGCGCGCAGCGCGCGCAGAAGTCAGAATCGCCCATGCCGGTGCACCGGACATCAAACAGTACATGTCCGGTGTGCACCGGACACCCAGGCGGGCCCACAAGTCAGAAGCTCCAACGGCTAGAATCCAACGGCAGTGATGACGTGGCAGGGGCACCGGACTGTCCGGTGTGCACCGGACTGTCCGGTGCGCCATCGAGCAGACGCCTCCAGCCAACGGTCACTTTTGGTGGTTGGGGCTATAAATACCCCAACCACCCCACATTCATAGCCATCCAAGTTTTCCAACTTCTAACCACTTACAAGAGCTAGGCATTCAATTCTAGACACATACAAAGAGATCAAATCCTCTCCAATTCCACTCAAGCCTTTAGTGACTAGCGAGAGAGATTTGCCGTGTTCTTTTGAGCTCTTGCGCTTGGATCGCATTCTTTCTTTCTCTTTTGCTCTTGTGATCAACACTCAATTGTAACCGAGGCAAGAGGCACCGATTGTGTGGTGGCCCTTGCGGGGAAGTTTTGTTCCCGGTTGATTGAGAAGAAGGAAAGCTCACTCGGTCCGAGGGACCGTTTGAGAGAGGGAAGGGTTGAAAGAGACCCGGCCTTTGTGGCCTCCTCAACGGGGAGTAGGTTTGCAAGAACCGAACCTCGGTAAAACAAATCCACGTGTCACTCTCTTTATTTGCTTGCGATTTGTTTTGCGCCCTCTCTTGCGGACTCATTTATTATTACTAACGCTAACACCGGCTTGTAGTTGTGATTATTTTTGTAAATTTCAGTTTCGCCCTATTCACCCCCCCTCTAGGCGACTATCAATTGGTATCAAAGCCCGGTGCTTCATTAGAGCCTAACCGCTCGAAGTGATGTCGGGAGATCACGCCAAGAAGGAAATGGAGACCGGCGAAAAGCCCACTACAAGCTACGGGAGCACTTCATCGGAAGAGTCCCGCACCAAAAGGAGGGAGAAGAAGAAGAGCTCCTCCAACAAAGGGAAGGAGAAGAAATCTTCTTCTCACCACAAAGGGAAGAAGGAAAAATCTTCTTCCCACAAGCCGCATCGGAAAGGCGACAAGCACAAGAGGATGAGGAAGGTGGTCTACTACGAGACCGACACTTCATCAACATCGACCTCCGACTCCGATGCGCCCTCCGTCACTTCTAAGCGCCAAGAGCGCAAGAAGTATAGTAAGATCCCTCTACGCTACCCTCGCATTTCCAAACATACACCTTTACTTTCCGTCCCACTAGGCAAACCACCAACTTTTGATGGTGAAGATTACGCTAGGTGGAGCGATTTAATGCGATTTCATCTAATCTCGCTCCACAAAAGCATATGGGATGTTGTTGAGTTTGGTGCGCAGGTACCATCCGTAGGGGATGAAAACTATGATGAGGATGAGGTGGCCCAAATCGAGCACTTCAACTCTCAAGCCACAACCATACTCCTTGCCTCTCTAAGCAAGGAAGAATACAACAAAGTGCAAGGGTTGAAAAATGCAAAGGAGATTTGGGATGTGCTCAAAACTGCGCACGAGGGAGATGAGCTCACCAAGATCACCAAGCGGGAAACGATCGAGGGGGAGCTCGGTCGGTTCCGGCTTAACAAAGGGGAGGAGCCACAACACATGTACAACCGGCTCAAGACTTTGGTAAACCAAGTGCGCAACCTCGGGAGCAAGAAGTGGGATGACCACGAAGTGGTAAATGTTATTTTAAGATCTCTCATTTTTCTTAATCCCACTCAAGTTCAATTAATTCGTGGTAATCCTAGATATACTAAAATGACCCCCGAGGAAGTTATCGGGCATTTTGTAAGTTTTGAGTGCATGATAGAAGGATCGAGGAAAATCAACGAGCTTGGCGACTCATCCGAAGCCCAACCCGTTGCATTCAAAGCAACGGAAGAGAAGAAGGAGGAGGCTACACCAAGTCGACAACCAATCGACGCCTCCAAGCTCGACAATGAGGAAATGGCGCTCGTCATCAAGAGCTTCCGCCAAATCCTCAAACAAAGGAAGGGGAAAGACTACAAGTCCCGCTCCAAGAAAGTTTGCTACAAGTGTGGTAAGCCCGGTCATTTTATTGCTAAATGTCCTATATCTAGTGACAGTGACCGAGGCGACGACAAGAAGGGGAGAAGAAAGGAGAAGAAAAGATACTACAAGAAGAAGGGCGGCGATGCCCATGTTTGTCGGGAATGGGATTCCGACGAAAGCTCAAGCGACTCCTCCGACGACGAGGACGCCGCCAACATCGCCGTCACCAAGGGACTCCTCTTCCCCAACGTCGGCCACAAGTGCCTCATGGCAAAGGACGGCAAAAAGAAGAAGGTTAAATCCAACTCCTCCACTAAATATGAATCTTCTAGTGATGATAATGCTAGTGATGAGGAGGATAATTTGCGTTCCCTTTTTGCCAACCTTAACATAGCTCAAAAAGAAAAGTTAAATGAATTAGTTAGTGCTATTCATGAAAAGGATGACCTTTTGGATTCCCAAGAGGATTGTCTAATTAAAGAAAACAAAAAACATGTTAAGGTTAAAAAGGCTTATGCTCTAGAAGTAGAAAAATGTGAAAAATTATCTAGTGAGCTAAGCACTTGCCGTGAAATAATTGACAACCTTAGGAATGAAAATGCTATTTTAAATGCTAAAGTTGATTCTCATGTTTGTGATGTTTTAATTTCCACTCCTAGAGATAGTAATGATAATTTGCTTGCTAGGATTGAAGAATTGAACATTTCTCTTGCTAGCCTTAGAGTAGAAAATGAAAAGTTGATTACTAAGGCTAAAGAACTAGATGTTTGCAATGTTACCATTTCCGACCTTAGAACTAAGAATGATATCTTGCATGCTAAGGTTGTAGAATTAAAATCTTGCAAACCCTCTACATCTACCATTGAGCATGTTTCCATTTGTACTAGATGTAGAGATGTTGATATTAATGCTATTCATGATCACATGGTTTTAATTAAGCAACAAAATGATCATATAGCTAAACTAGATGCTAAAATTGCCGAGCACAACTTAGAAAATGAGAAATTTAAATTTGCTCGTAGCATGCTTTATAATGGGAGACGCCCTGGCATCAAGGATGGCATTGGCTTCCAAAGGGGAGACAATGTCAAACTTAATGCCCCTCCTAAGAACTTGTCTAACTTTGTTAAGGGCAAAGCTCCCATGCCTCAGGATAACGAGGGTTACATTTTATACCCTGCCGGCTATCCTGAGAGCAAAATTAGGAAGATTCATTCTAGGAAGTCTCACTCTGGCCCTAATCATGCTTTTATGTATAAGGGTGAGACATCTAGTTCTAGGCAACCAACCCATGCTAAGTTGCCTAAGAAGAAAATTCCTAATGCATCAAATGAACATAGCATTTCATTTAAAACTTTTGATGCATCTTATGTGCTTACTAGCAAATCCGGCAAGGTAGTTGCCAAATTTGTTGGGGGCAAACACAAGGGCTCCAAGACTTGTGTTTGGGTACCCAAAGTTCTCATTTCTAATGCCAAAGGACCCAAAACCGTTTGGGTACCTAAAACAAAGAACTAAACTTGTTTTGTAGGTTTATGCATCCGGGGGCTCAAGTTGGATACTCGACAGTGGGTGCACAAACCATATGACAGGGGAGAAAAAGATGTTCTCCTCATATGAGAAAAACCAAGATCCCCAACGAGCTATCACATTCGGGGATGGAAATCAAGGTTTGGTCAAAGGTTTGGGTAAAATTGCTATATCACCTGACCATACTATTTCCAATGTTTTTCTTGTAGATTCTTTAGATTACAATTTGCTTTCCGTATCCCAATTATGTAAAATGGGCTACAACTGTCTATTCACTGATGTTGGTGTCACTGTCTTTAGAAGAAGTGATGATTCAATAGCATTTAAGGGAATGTTAGAGGGTCAGCTATACTTGGTAGATTTTGATAGAGCTGAACTCGACACTTGCTTAATTGCTAAGACTAACATGGGTTGGCTCTGGCATCGTCGACTAGCCCATGTTGGAATGAAGAATCTTCACAAGCTTCTAAAGGGAGAGCACATTTTAGGACTAACCAATGTTCATTTTGAGAAAGACAGGATTTGTAGCGCATGCCAAGTAGGGAAGCAAGTTGGCACTCATCATCCACACAAAAATATCATGACTACCGACAGGCCGCTGGAGCTACTACACATGGACTTATTCGGCCCGATCGCTTACATAAGCATCGGCGGTAGTAAGTATTGCCTTGTAATTGTGGATGATTATTCTCGCTTCACTTGGGTATTCTTTTTACAGGAAAAATCTCAAACCCAAGAGACCTTAAAGGGATTCTTGAGACGAGCTCAAAATGAGTTCGGCTTAAGGATCAAGAAAATAAGAAGCGACAACGGGACGGAGTTCAAGAACTCTCAAATTGAAGGCTTCCTTGAGGAGGAGGGCATCAAGCATGAGTTCTCTTCTCCCTACACGCCACAACAAAACGGTGTAGTGGAGAGGAAGAATCGAACTCTATTAGACATGGCAAGAACCATGCTTGATGAGTACAAGACACCGGACCGGTTTTGGGCCGAAGCGGTCAACACCGCCTGCTACGCCATCAACCGGTTATATCTTCACCGAATCCTCAAGAAGACATCATATGAACTCCTAACCGGTAAAAAGCCCAACATTTCATATTTTAGAGTTTTTGGTAGCAAATGCTTCATTCTTATTAAAAGAGGTAGAAAATCTAAATTTGCTCCTAAAACTGTAGAAGGTTTTTTACTTGGTTATGATTCAAACACAAGGGCATATAGGGTCTTTAACAAGTCCACTGGACTAGTTGAAGTCTCTTGTGA
Source organism: Zea mays (assembly GCF_902167145.1). Lineage (NCBI taxonomy): Eukaryota > Viridiplantae > Streptophyta > Magnoliopsida > Poales > Poaceae > Zea > Zea mays. The sequence continues at coordinate 76,439,368 of NC_050100.1, read as the reverse complement.
CGTTGTGTTTGATGAGACTAACGGCTCTCAAGTAGAGCAAGTTGATCTTGATGAGATAGGTGAAGAACAGGCTCCATGCATCGCGCTAAGGAACATGTCCATCGGGGATGTGTGTCCTAAGGAATCCGAAGAGCCTCCAAGTACACAAGATCAACCATCCTCCTCCATGCAAGCATCTCCACCAACTCAAAATAAGGATGAGGCTCAAAATGATGAAGAGCAAAATCAAGAAGACGAGCCACCTCAAGATGATAGCAATGATCAAGGGGGAGATACAAATGATCAAGAAAAGGAGGATAAGGAAGAACCAAGACCGCCACACCCAAGAGTCCACCAAGCAATCCAACGAGATCACCCCGTCGACACCATCCTCGGCGACATTCATAAGGGGGTAACTACTCGATCTCGGGTTGCTCATTTTTGTGAACATTACTCTTTTGTTTCCTCCATTGAGCCACACAGGGTAGAGGAAGCTCTCCAAGATTCGGATTGGGTGGTGGCGATGCAAGAGGAGCTCAACAATTTCACGAGGAACGAGGTATGGCATTTAGTTCCACGTCCTAACCAAAATGTTGTAGGAACCAAATGGGTCTTCCGCAACAAGCAAGATGAGCATGGTGTGGTGACAAGGAACAAAGCTCGACTCGTGGCCAAAGGGTATTCACAAGTCGAAGGTTTGGATTTTGGTGAAACCTATGCACCCGTAGCTAGGCTTGAGTCAATTCGCATATTATTGGCCTATGCTACTTACCATGGCTTTAAGCTCTATCAAATGGATGTGAAAAGTGCCTTCCTCAATGGACCGATCAAGGAAGAGGTCTATGTTGAGCAACCTCCCGGCTTTGAAGACAGTGAGTATCCTAATCATGTCTATAGGCTCTCTAAGGCGCTTTATGGGCTCAAGCAAGCCCCAAGAGCATGGTATGAATGCCTTAGAGATTTCCTTATTGCTAATGGCTTCAAAGTTGGCAAGGCCGATCCTACACTCTTTACTAAAACTCTTGAAAATGACTTGTTTGTATGCCAAATTTATGTTGATGATATTATATTTGGGTCTACTAACGAGTCTACATGTGAAGAGTTTAGTAGGATCATGACACAGAAATTCGAGATGTCGATGATGGGGGAGTTGAAGTATTTTCTAGGATTCCAAGTCAAGCAACTCCAAGAGGGCACCTTCATTAGCCAAACGAAGTACACTCAAGACATTCTTGCTAAGTTTGGGATGAAGGATGCCAAACCCATCAAGACACCCATGGGAACTAATGGGCATCTCGACCTCGACACGGGAGGTAAGTCCGTAGATCAAAAGGTATACCGGTCGATGATTGGTTCATTGCTTTATTTATGTGCATCTCGACCGGACATTATGCTTTCCGTTTGCATGTGTGCAAGATTCCAATCCGACCCTAAGGAATCCCACCTTACGGCCGTAAAACGAATCTTGAGATATTTGGCTTATACTCCTAAGTTTGGGCTTTGGTACCCTCGGGGATCCACATTTGATTTAATTGGTTATTCGGATGCCGATTGGGCGGGGTGCAAAATTAATAGGAAGAGCACATCAGGGACTTGCCAGTTCTTGGGAAGATCCTTGGTGTCTTGGGCTTCAAAGAAGCAAAATTCGGTCGCTCTTTCCACCGCCGAAGCCGAGTACATTGCCGCAGGACATTGTTGCGCGCAATTGCTTTGGATGAGGCAAACCCTGCGGGACTACGGTTACAAATTAACCAAAGTCCCTTTGCTATGTGATAATGAGAGTGCAATCAAAATGGCCGACAATCCCGTCGAGCATAGCCGCACTAAGCACATAGCCATTCGGTATCATTTTCTTAGGGATCACCAACAAAAGGGGGATATCGAGATTTCTTACATTAATACTAAAGATCAATTAGCCGATATCTTTACCAAGCCACTTGATGAACAATCTTTTACCAGACTTAGGCATGAGCTCAATATTCTTGATTCTAGAAATTTCTTTTGCTAAGCTTGCACACATAGCTCATTTGAATACCTTTGATCATATCTCTTTTATATGCTATGACTAATGTGCTTTCAAGTTTATTTCAAACCAAGTCATAAGTATATTGAAAGGGAATTGGAGTCTTCGGCGAAGACAAAGGCTTCCACTCCGTAACTCATACTTCGCCACCACTCCGAACAACTCTCTCTTCTTTGGGGGAGAAATGAGCATCAAGGAAAAGGACTTCCTCCTTGGGGGAGAGAGTAAAAGCTCAAACGCAAAAGGATTTCGTCTTTGGTATAATCTTAACTCACTTATTTATGACCAAAGGGGAAGATTGCACTTCAAGGGCTCTAATGATTCCGTTTTTGGCGATTCATGCCAAAAAGGGGGAGAAATGAGCCCAAAGCAAAAGGACCGCACCACCACCACCAAATTCAAAAACTTAGTGCTTTCCAAAAGTCTTTATCATTTGGTATCCTATTGTGTTCAAAAGGGGGAGAAAGTAGTATTTCAAAAATGGTATATCAAAACCCTCTTGAACACTAAGAGGTGGATCTCTTTTAGGGGGAGTTTTGTTTAGTCAAAGGAAAAGCATTTGAAATAGGGGGAGACAATTTCAAATCTTGAAAATGCTTTGCAAACTCTTATTCATATACCTTTGACTATTTGCAAAAGATCTTTGAAATGGATTTACAAAAAGTATTTGCAAAAACAAAACATGTGGTGCAAACGTGGTCCAAAATGTTATATAAGAAAGAAACATTCCATGCATATCTTGTAAGTAGTTTTATTGGCTCAATTCCAAGCAACCTTTACACTTACATTATGCAAACTAGTTCAATTATGCACTTCTATATTTGCTTTGGTTTGTGTTGGCATCAATCACCAAAAAGGGGGAGATTGAAAGGGAATTAGGCTTACACCTAGTTCCTATATAATTTTGGTGGTTGAATTGCCCAACACAAATCTTTGGACTAACTAGTTTGCCCAAGTGTATAGATTATACAGGTGTAAAAGGTTCACACTCAGCCAATAAAAAGACCAAGTTTTGGATTCAATAAAGGAGCAAAGGGGCAACCGAGGGCACCCCTGGTCTGGCGCACCGGACTGTCCGGTGTGCCACCGGACAGTGAACAGTACCTGTCCGGTGCACCAGGGGACTCAGACTCAAACTCTTCACCCTCGGGATTTCTCGGAAGCCGGCGCGCTATAATTCACCGGACTGTCCGGTGTGCACCGGACATGTCCGGTGCTCCAAGGAAGCTCGGCCTCCTGAACTCGCCAGCCTCGGGTTCGCGCGGCAGCCGCTCCGCTATAATTCACCGGACTGTCCGGTGTACACCGGACTGTCCGGTGTGCCAGCGGAGCAACGGCTCCCTGCGGCGCCAACGGCTCCCTGCGGTGCATTAAATGCGCGCGCAGCGCGCGCAGAAGTCAGAATCGCCCATGCCGGTGCACCGGACATCAAACAGTACATGTCCGGTGTGCACCGGACACCCAGGCGGACCCACAAGTCAGAAGCTCCAACGGCTAGAATCCAACGGCAGTGATGACGTGGCAGGGGCACCGGACTGTCCGGTGTGCACCGGACTGTCCGGTGCGCCATCGAGCAGACGCCTCCAGCCAACGGTCACTTTTGGTGGTTGGGGCTATAAATACCCCAACCACCCCACATTCATAGCCATCCAAGTTTTCCAACTTCTAACCACTTACAAGAGCTAGGCATTCAATTCTAGACACATACAAAGAGATCAAATCCTCTCCAATTCCACTCAAGCCTTTAGTGACTAGCGAGAGAGATTTGCCGTGTTCTTTTGAGCTCTTGCGCTTGGATCGCATTCTTTCTTTCTCTTTTGCTCTTGTGATCAACACTCAATTGTAACCGAGGCAAGAGGCACCGATTGTGTGGTGGCCCTTGCGGGGAAGTTTTGTTCCCGGTTGATTGAGAAGAAGGAAAGCTCACTCGGTCCGAGGGACCGTTTGAGAGAGGGAAGGGTTGAAAGAGACCCGGCCTTTGTGGCCTCCTCAACGGGGAGTAGGTTTGCAAGAACCGAACCTCGGTAAAACAAATCCACGTGTCACTCTCTTTATTTGCTTGCGATTTGTTTTGCGCCCTCTCTTGCGGACTCATTTATTATTACTAACGCTAACACCGGCTTGTAGTTGTGATTATTTTTGTAAATTTCAGTTTCGCCCTATTCACCCCCCCTCTAGGCGACTATCAAGGACGATGTCGCCGACTATAGCTAAATGGTTCGTGCCAGACGCACGAGGATCAATGGACAATGTTTATAGGTTCGGGACGCTTTGAAATGCGTAACACCCTACGTCCTGGCGAGTATGCTTTGCGTATGGGTTACAAGGTAACTCTCTAAAGCGTAGAGAGTTGAGGTGGATGGTTGAATAGTTATGGGGTCGATCGTTCTGAAGGGGTGCCCCGTAGGCCTTTGTCACACCCGGATTTTAGGGGTCCAAAACCCGGGCGCGAACATAAACACCAGGTGTGCTGGGACCAAGTCTCACACATATGATGCATAGTGGCACAGGATCGAATGTCACATCTTTACTATATAACAGGAGTTCTGTACAAAAATAATTAAATAATTACATCATATGAGGAAACGATCCAGCAACCCAAAGTTGACTGGGAGACGACGGCCTAGACCTCTCACGAACACATCACAGCATCCTCCATGCGCCTCATCCTGCGGTACCTGATCTTGACCTGTGGGGGGGGTGTGAGACAGCAAGAGTGAGCTCACATACGTTCATCGCTCAACAAGTTGTGGGGAATAATGTGCATGAACTCGCCAAAGGTGGGAGCTCACGTGAAGTGTAAGGCTTACCAAAGAGGATGGTTGAAGCTGAGCATTGCTTTTAAAGTTGGTCAAAATTTTATTAGCAATTACTAAGTATAAGTAAATACCAACCCAATTAAATAGTAGAACAGAAGTAACAACATCACCTGCGATGCAATGCATATGACAAATTGAATTTAAGTTCCATAAATTAATCATCAGAGAGTCCTGAGCTGCTCATGACCGTGAGCTCGGCTAGTATACCAGTTTTACACTCTGCAGAGGTGGTACCCTTTACCCACAAGTCATGTTACCCATCTGCCAAGAGATCGCGACTTCCCATACACCTCTACCGAGGAGGCGAGGCAGGGTAACACTACGAGGCCTTTACAAAGTTCCACTAGCTTCAGAAAACCCGCTACAGTTTATGGGAAGCTCCAATGCAGGAATCCCTTGCAGGACCGCCATCGCAGCAAAATCCTCCCGAGGGCCTCCTTACACTGACCACTCCCCTACTGCCCTTGCCCCTTTCGGGTAAGGTAGTCCTCCACTAGCTTTCCTAATTAGTCAGCCAAGGGCGTCCATAAACCCTTGTGGTGGCACGTGTTTCTCAAGTTAAGCTCTATGTTCCAATTAACATTTAATGATCTTGTCATGAACATAAATGAAATAACAACATAACTGGAACATAGATATAATGAAATATTAACCCAAAACCATATAAAGCAGTAGCAGAACTACCCAAGTGATTCAGGGGTAAACAAGGTATTCAGGATAAACAAACTAGGGTGACCTATTGGGTCCTATCAAAATTAACCTATGCAGATCATTATGATTAATTAGAACATGAGTGGGTAAAAGAAGTGATCAAGGGCACAACTTGCCTGGGACTTGAGATTCCAGGTACCAGGATGATCTTCAGATTCTCGTGACCTCACTGCTAAACGTACCAATACAAACAAACATGGTATAGGCAAAAATTAACATTACACCAAACATAAGAATAAACTGAATACTAATGATCTACGCGTTGCTACGAGATCGCGGGAACGAGAACCACTAAGATCGGAGTCATGGTTAAGGAGTTATGATTTTATAGAAGATCTATGTGGTTAAAATATTAAACTATATTATAAATTGGTTAGTATAAATCATATGAGAGGTTATTCTATAAATCATTATCTACACTTTAATCTAAGTCATTATTTGATTAAAGATTATCTAGTTAAATTATAGCCATAAAATTAGAATACTATTTTAATATTAAAGAAGTTAATCCAATAGACTTAGATTAATCCAATTAATTACCTAATTATAAAAGTAGGGGATATCATATAATCAATGTTACTACTGCGTAGTAAATATTTATATGAAACTAAAGCAACTAGAACGGGTCAAATCGGAATAAAAACGAAGAAGTTATGAATTTTATAAAGATTATATGTGTTTGTACAAGATTAAATAGGTTATCAATTTTAATGTGACTTTCATGTCAAAACAGAGGTACTAGATGATAAACCATAATATTACAAAATTATAGGAACTGGAATGGACTAAAAAGGAGTCAAAATGTATTTTCTAGGAATTACTTAAGTTCCTATAATTATTTTCACACAAAAAATGTATTTTCTAAATGAATTCCTTGGATTTTCTGTTCTCTGGACTGAGCATTAAATTCTGTAAAAGACAGGGGTTGGCGCGCAAGTATTCCCTAGACTCAGATTTACCCTGCGGAGGACTGCGGGTTTCATTCCTCTAAAGTTCAAGGACTCATACGCAAAATTCATACGCCGAAGCGGTATGGGCTGGCCGTGGCCATTCGATCTAACACGTGCGCCCCAGATTAGAACTAGGTCTTCTCGAACCAGTGCCGAATCACAGTCATCGAATCTCAATCCCACGGCTGAAGATTCCCAACCTCGTGCTATAATACCCACCGTCAGATCCAGATGGGCGGCCACCATCTAACACATCCAATCGTTCTCTCTCATCTAATCTCGGCCATCCCGTGCGAATCCAATGGTTCGCACATGCGCGCCCACACCCAGGTCGAAGCAAGGCGGCGGGGATGAGCTCCACGGCGGAGCTCCCGCCGGTGCGCTATGAACCAGTAATCCCGAGTCCCAAATCCATGGCTGACTGGTCCAACGCGATGCGGGGGTAAAGGAGAAATCAGAGGGGTAGTTCTCACCCGGAATGCCAGGGGTGGGAAAGCATATGGCGAAGATGAGCGGAGCAGCGTCTCCCTTGATGGCGGACGACGAACCCCGACGAGGAAATCCCACGGCTCGCGGTCACCACTTTCCAATTGCGTCCACGCCCAGATTCTTCGTGAGTTGCCCAAGCCGGCACAGGCTAGGGGAGGGGCGAGGGCCCAAGATTTATAGGCCTGGGTGAGCTAGGATTGATCGAATCCCGATTCCCAACTGACCTGCGCATACTCCGATTGGGAGTTGTTACCGAGCGGGGATTGTTCCGCCAAGCACGCGCGAAACCAGGGCGAGCTCCGCGCACGGCGTCCGGGTTGTTGACGCGGATAGGAAACAGAAACAGCGAAGAAGGGGAAGAGATAGAGATGACAGGTGGGGCCCACTGGTAAGCCAAACCAAGGCGGGGCCGCGGGGATCCCTGGTGAGCGGGTCCCGCGAGTCAGGGCTGTGTGGCTGCGCAGGGCGTGGGGTTGAGTGGGCTGCGCAGGAGGATTTTCCTGGTGGGCTGAAATGAAGAATAGTGGCCCAGCTAAGCGTTTCATTCATTTCTCTTTTATATTCCTACTTTTCCCTTTTCTTTTCTCTTTTAATTTCGAATTCAATTTTAAATCCAAAATTTGTGGCAATTTCATCTTCAAATTTATATGTTCTATTCCTCTGAACATAGTATGAATAAATTTTAATTATTTACAAATTTATTCTGTTTCTCATAGTATTTTCTCTCTTGCTTTATATACATTATTTCCAATTTCCTAAAGTACATTTTTTTTGTTAACTTCAAACTCTCACTCAAGTATTATATATATTATTATTATTTTAAATGCACAAACAAATAAGACCCAGCATGATGCATAAGTTGTTTATGTGCCACTTGTTAATTATTCACTTTTCAATGTGGTTATTCACATGTACCAATGAGTAAAGGCAACACATATAGGGAGAATAATCTTAGTTCTTATGCTTTTACAATTTGGGTATTACAAATCCTACCCCCCTTAAAAATAATCTCGTCCCCGAGATTTGTAAGAAAAGGGATACAATAGGTTTGGTTTAGAATTTTAGTTTCTCATTGGGTTTTGGAAATCAAAGTTTTGTTCAAGTTTTTACATAACAGTTAGTAGACGATTTAGAACATATGGATATTGTATGTCTAGCCATCTATTAGGTCAGATGAGGTACGGTTATGGCAAGTAGGGGTTGTGGCAAGGGTATAATAAGGAAAGACTTCTTCCTAAACTCTGGACCTTGATTCTTCTGGCGATCCAACTTGATCTTTGAATACTTGAGTTGATGCTTATCCTTCTTTGACGTGGTTTGTCTTCTTTGGCCTTTATTCTTGGAGTTGTCATCGTAGTTAAGGACATATGGTCAAGGACATATAGTTCGAATAGCTGGGGTACACGAGGTAGGTTTGAACAGAGTTTTAGTTTGCTTTTGGAACAAATGGATTAGGCAACCTATGGTGTAGGTTAGGTTGTTGTTTAGGGACGAGTTAGTCCAAGGTATTAATTTAGGGTAAGATATGTTTATATAATTAGGGCCTCATTTATGTCGCCAACATTATCCAACTTATTTAAGTAACTCAATTTGGATTAGATCATGTTAGATTAGGTGGGATCTAGATCAGATTAGAATAAGATAAAATCTTTCCAAGATAAGATGAATCTATTAAGATAAGAGAGTATCTTTTAAGATAAGATGGATCTATCAAGATAAGAGAGAGTCTTTTAAGATAAGATAGATATTGTTAGGCTAGATACTTTAATGAGGGATAATCTAGTTCATCTAGTTATTTTTATAAGCATTTTTTTCTATATGTATATGCAGATGTAATTGTGGACATTACTCCACAACTCATTACACTCAATCAAAGATCCAAATCAGACAAGTATCATAAGAACAAACATTCAAGTTCAGAGATATCAAAAAAAATAGTTTTGTTTTTGTTCCTAAGATTAGGTCTCCTATTCCTAAAAGTCACTTTAGGCACAGGATTTCAAAGTGTGAAATCCACATTTGTCTTTAGAAAGAAAAGGTAAGAATAATCAAAGTAGAGCGGAAATAGATGAGATAAGATTAAGAAAAGTTTAGAAAGAATCAGAGTGGCCGAGGTAAGTAGATAATTGTTGTCCAGTTCTATCTAGGTTTCGTCCTACAGTCAACATTCCTCTGATACCACTTCTGTCACACCCGGATTTTAGGGGTCCAAAACCCGGGCGCGAACATAAACACCAGGTGTGCTGGGACCAAGTCTCACACATATGATGCATAGTGGCACAGGATCGAATGTCACATCTTTACTATATAACAGGAGTTCTGTACAAAAATAATTAAATAATTACATCATATGAGGAAACGATCCAGCAACCCAAAGTTGACTGGGAGACGACGGCCTAGACCTCTCACGAACACATCACAGCATCCTCCATGCGCCTCATCCTGCGGTACCTGATCTTGACCTGTGGGGGGGGGGGGGGGGTGTGAGACAGCAAGAGTGAGCTCACATACGTTCATCGCTCAACAAGTTGTGGGGAATAATGTGCATGAACTCGCCAAAGGTGGGAGCTCACGTGAAGTGTAAGGCTTACCAAAGAGGATGGTTGAAGCTGAGCATTGCTTTTAAAGTTGGTCAAAATTTTATTAGCAATTACTAAGTATAAGTAAATACCAACCCAATTAAATAGTAGAACAGAAGTAACAACATCACCTGCGATGCAATGCATATGACAAATTGAATTTAAGTTCCATAAATTAATCATCAGAGAGTCCTGAGCTGCTCATGACCGTGAGCTCGGCTAGTATACCAGTTTTACACTCTGCAGAGGTGGTACCCTTTACCCACAAGTCATGTTACCCATCTGCCAAGAGATCGCGACTTCCCATACACCTCTACCGAGGAGGCGAGGCAGGGTAACACTACGAGGCCTTTACAAAGTTCCACTAGCTTCAGAAAACCCGCTACAGTTTATGGGAAGCTCCAATGCAGGAATCCCTTGCAGGACCGCCATCGCAGCAAAATCCTCCCGAGGGCCTCCTTACACTGACCACTCCCCTACTGCCCTTGCCCCTTTCGGGTAAGGTAGTCCTCCACTAGCTTTCCTAATTAGTCAGCCAAGGGCATCCATAAACCCTTGTGGTGGCACGTGTTTCTCAAGTTAAGCTCTATGTTCCAATTAACATTTAATGATCTTGTCATGAACATAAATGAAATAACAACATAACTGGAACATAGATATAATGAAATATTAACCCAAAACCATATAAAGCAGTAGCAGAACTACCCAAGTGATTCAGGGGTAAACAAGGTATTCAGGATAAACAAACTAGGGTGACCTATTGGGTCCTATCAAAATTAACCTATGCAGATCATTATGATTAATTAGAACATGAGTGGGTAAAAGAAGTGATCAAGGGCACAACTTGCCTGGGACTTGAGATTCCAGGTACTAGGATGATCTTCAGATTCTCGTGACCTCACTGCTAAACGTACCAATACAAACAAACATGGTATAGGCAAAAATTAACATTACACCAAATATAAGAATAAACTGAATACTAATGATCTACGCGTTGCTACGAGATCGCGGGAACGAGAACCACTAAGATCGGAGTCATGGTTAAGGAGTTATGATTTTATAGAAGATCTATGTGGTTAAAATATTAAACTATATTATAAATTGGTTAGTATAAATCATATGAGAGGTTATTCTATAAATCATTATCTACACTTTAATCTAAGTCATTATTTGATTAAAGATTATCTAGTTAAATTATAGCCATAAAATTAGAATACTATTTTAATATTAAAGAAGTTAATCCAATAGACTTAGATTAATCCAATTAATTACCTAATTATAAAAGTAGGGGATATCATATAATCAATGTTACTACTGCGTAGTAAATATTTATATGAAACTAAAGCAACTGGAACGGGTCAAATCGGAATAAAAACGAAGAAGTTATGAATTTTATAAAGATTATATGTGTTTGTACAAGATTAAATAGGTTATCAATTTTAATGTGACTTTCATGTCAAAACAGAGGTACTAGATGATAAACCATAATATTACAAAATTATAGGAACTGGAATGGACTAAAAAGGAGTCAAAATGTATTTTCTAGGAATTACTTAAGTTCCTATAATTATTTTCACACAAAAAATGTATTTTCTAAATGAATTCCTTGGATTTTCTGTTCTCTGGACTGAGCATTAAATTCTGTAAAAGACAGGGGTTGGCGCGCAAGTATTCCCTAGACTCAGATTTACCCTGCGGAGGACTGCGGGTTTCATTCCTCTAAAGTTCAAGGACTCATACGCAAAATTCATACGCCGAAGCGGTATGGGCTGGCCGTGGCCATTCGATCTAACACGTGCGCCCCAGATTAGAACTAGGTCTTCTCGAACCAGTGCCGAATCACAGTCATCGGATCTCAATCCCACGGCTGAAGATTCCCAACCTCGTGCTATAATACCCACCGTCAGATCCAGATGGGCGGCCACCATCTAACACATCCAATCGTTCTCTCTCATCTAATCTCGGCCATCCCGTGCGAATCCAATGGTTCGCACATGCGCGCCCACACCCAGGTCGAAGCAAGGCGGCGGGGATGAGCTCCACGGCGGAGCTCCCGCCGGTGCGCTATGAACCAGTAATCCCGAGTCCCAAATCCATGGCCGACTGGTCCAACGCGATGCGGGGGTAAAGGAGAAATCAGAGGGGTAGTTCTCACCCGGAATGCCAGGGGTGGGAAAGCATATGGCGAAGATGAGCGGAGCAGCGTCTCCCTTGATGGCGGACGACGAACCCCGACGAGGAAATCCCACGGCTCGCGGTCACCACTTTCCAATTGCGTCCACGCCCAGATTCTTCGTGAGTTGCCCAAGCCGGCACAGGCTAGGGGAGGGGCGAGGGCCCAAGATTTATAGGCCTGGGTGAGCTAGGATTGATCGAATCCCGATTCCCAACGCGCATACTCCGATTGGGAGTTGTTACCGAGCAGGGATTGTTCCGCCAAGCACGCGCGAAACCAGGGCGAGCTCCGCGCACGGCGTCCGGGTTGTTGACGCGGATAGGAAACAGAAACAGCGAAGAAGGGGAAGAGATAGAGATGACAGGTGGGGCCCACTGGTAAGCCAAACCAAGGCGGGGCCGCGGGGATCCCTGGTGAGCGGGTCCCGCGAGTCAGGGCTGTGTGGCTGCGCAGGGCGTGGGGTTGAGTGGGCTGCGCAGGAGGATTTTCCTGGTGGGCTGAAATGAAGAATAGTGGCCCAGCTAAGCGTTTCATTCATTTCTCTTTTATATTCCTACTTTTCCCTTTTCTTTTCTCTTTTAATTTCGAATTCAATTTTAAATCCAAAATTTGTGGCAATTTCATCTTCAAATTTATATGTTCTATTCCTCTGAACATAGTATGAATAAATTTTAATTATTTACAAATTTATTCTGTTTCTCATAGTATTTTCTCTCTTGCTTTATATACATTATTTCCAATTTCCTAAAGTACATTTTTTTTGTTAACTTCAAACTCTCACTCAAGTATTATATATATTATTATTATTTTAAATGCACAAACAAATAAGACCCAGCATGATGCATAAGTTGTTTATGTGCCACTTGTTAATTATTCACTTTTCAATGTGGTTATTCACATGTACCAATGAGTAAAGGCAACACATATAGGGAGAATAATCTTAGTTCTTATGCTTTTACAAATTTGGGTATTACAGCCTTATATATTCGACCGTGGGGCGATACATGTGGATATGATAACAATGTTCACCTAAAAGATAGTGAACCATTTTAGTCTATCTTCCCATGATTCTGCCGACTTATCCTCGCCTGATTCCGTCGTTCGGGGCTCCAGCGCGGGAAAGTCGGATCTTCTGTTGCGGTCGCTTGCTCAACGCTGTGGGGCCGTCCGGGTTTGCGCCCACCCGGCCTTATGTCGATCTGCTTCACTGGTCGCTTCTCCCTAGGCCCATGAAGGAGTGACCTCACGATTTATTGGGCTCTTGGGCCTTTCGTGAGGTCTTTTATCCTTCCAGTGGACCCGGGGGATATCTGTCCCCCACAAGCCCCCGATCTTTGGGCTGATTTTAAGATAATCAGCCCAAAGATCCTAGGTCCAGCTTGCGGTTTTTGTTTATGATAAGAGATGCTTTCTAAGCAGTCCGGTAAAAATGATTTTTTACCGTCTCCTTCTGCTTAGATCACTCGTAAACTGGAGCCTTGTTTCATGCTTGTGCCTTAGAGGTCGACATTTCTTATTGTAGGACCCTGGACTTCATTGGGTGCACCGGAGGTGCACCCAATGGGTGTAGCCCTCGAGCTTCGAGTGGATTTTGGAAAATAATCCACTCGAAGGTCTTCATCAGAAATTATTTTTATTTTCCACTTGTACTTTGGTTGAGGATCAATCTTGTCTTCAATCTCGCCTTATGCCTTAGAAGTTGGTGTTGTCTTCTCTTGAAATGGTGATTCATTGGGTGCACCGGAGGTGCACCCAATGGGTGTAGCCCCCGAGCTTCGAGTGGATTTTTGAAGATAATCCACTCGAAGGTCTTCATTTCGTGTCTTTTTGTTGAGGGTTATCTTTTCTGCCTTAGAAGTCGGCATTATGTCATCCACATTATGCTTTAGAGGTCAGCATTATATCATCAATATTATGCTTCAGACGTCAGCATGTATTTTGTCTTTTGCAGCCGAGTTCGTGATCCGCCCATGTCTTGCTAGGTGGTGCAATTTATTTGCTCTGCGGACTGATTGGACATTTGATGGACGTTCCCTGGCTAGTCTTCACGTCCCTTCTGTCGGTCAGATTTTGTACTTCACCGGCTATATTTGGCTTTCCTTTGATCCTTACTGATATCTCATTTTTGTCTTGAGGTATTCATTGCATGTCCTGCACGGATGTGACAGTTTTGAAAAATATACTGATAATTCCTGGGCGTCCCCCCCAATGGGTGTGGGCAAGGGACGGCTTGGTACGCTGAGTGTTTTAGCCGGCTGCTTCTGAGTAGTAATGTGATGTGACGGCGGGCGTAATCATATCATCCGCGTTGTTGACTGGAGTCCCAATGGGTGTTGCGTTGCGTGAAACGGCGTCAGCCGCCTGACGTGTCTTCAGACGGGTTGAAGTGTGTATTGAATGCTTCGCGACTGTTCAGTGACCGTGGTTGGAGGTGAGCGGTTGCCTTCTTCTTCTATAAATAGTGCCTTTGCCTCTCTGGTTTTTTCACATCTCTTGCTGTTCTCCGCTGCTTGCTTTCTTCCTCTCCTTGCATTTCCACCATGGGCAAGAACAACAAACGCAAGCGCGAGCCGACTCCTCCATCAGAGGACTTTGGCGACTCGGAATACTCAGAGGAGGAGTTCTCCTCTGAGTCCGAGGGGTCTCCAGCTCCCGTCTCTCCCCCAGCATCGTCTGATGACTCGGACGACTCTCAGGGGATTGCCGCGGAGGTCTGGACTTACATCCGGGCCGTCGAGCGCTCCGGGCTCGAGGGCTCGGATGAGTCGGAGTACTCCCCGGACGAGGAGGACTCGCCCGAGGAGGACGGCGAAGGTGACGACGACGACGACGGAGGCGACAGCAGCGACGACGGTGATGGCGGCAGCAGGGGCGGCAACGGCGGCAGCAGGGGCGGCAGCAGCAGGGGCAGCGGCGGCGGCAGCAGCAGCAAGGGCAGCAACAAGGCTAGTGGCTAAATGCCACTGGTTTTTAGATATTAGTATAGATTAGAAGTAGTATAGTGAAATAATGTAGTAGTATTAGTAGTGTAGAGTAGTATAGTGTAGCGTAGTAGTAGTAGTTGGGGAGTATCAACTCATAATGAGTTGATTTGTAAGAACTGTTACTTCCCTTTATGAAGAACGACTTTGTCTCCTCCTGTGCCAATTACTTTGCTTCGTAGTAAGTTGATCTCTTATTTGTGAAGTTGATTCATTCGGAATAGTATCTAAATAACTCAGACATCATATCGCCGCTTTAGGGGTGATGGCCGAGCTATTATTGTCAACATTTATGCATTTGAAATAGAGTCCGAGTGATGACAAAACCATGTCAGCGTCGGAATGACTGTTGACCACGTCGGCGATCTTAGAGGTGACAGCCGAGTGACTTGTAACGACGCCAGCGTTTTTTAGAGATAACCGACGAGCGACTGAGGACATCGTCGGCGCTTCAGAGATAGCCGCCGAGCGACTGGAGACATCGTCGGCGCTTTAGAGATAAATGCTGTAACGCCCCGAATTTTGCAGTTGAATTTTTTTTCTTTTCTTTACTCGCCAAAATTCGGGCGTTACCTTTCTTTTTCTTTTTCCCTCGCTAAACCTTGACCTTTTCCAAAGTTCTAGCGGGATTCGGTTTGGAATTCCCGTATGTATAAAAACCCTAAATACTTTATGTTGTTTGATGCACCATGCCGAACCTTGCATTTCTTTTGATTGCTTTGAAAGTGCAAATGCATTCATGTAGAAAGATCGGATTTCGAAAATGTTTTCTTTCTCTTTTCTTTCTCTTTTCTCTCTCTCTTTCTCTCTCTTTTTTTTTTTTCTCTCTCTCCCGCGCCGTGGGCCGACCCCGGCCGGCCCAGCCGCCCCCTGGCGCCCCCCTCTTGGGCCTAGTAGGCCCAGCCGCCCCCCCCCTCTTTCCCTTATCCCCTAACCCTCTCCCTCTCCCCCCTCATTTTCTCCCTCCCCACCCAAGCCGCCGCCCCCTACCCGCCCCCTGCCCTAGCCGCCGCCCCTGCCTAGGCCGCCGCCCCTCCCCGTCGCCGTTCGGCCGCCCCGTCCCCGTCGCCGGTGAGCCCCCCCCCCTCCTCCCTCTCCTCCCTCCCCCTCTCCTCCCTCCCCTTCCCCTCGCCGCTCGGCCCCATGGCCGGTTCGGCCGCCTCCCTGCCCGCCGGTTCGGCCGCCCCGCCCCCCGGCTCGGCCGCCCCCTGCGCCGCCCGCGCCCGCGCCCCGCCTAGGGCCGGTTCAACCGCCCTAGGGCCGGTTCAACCGCCCCCCCCCCCCTCTGTTTTTTATTTTTTTTATTTTATTTACTTTCTGTGATCATAATTACTGTATTTTAAGTAGGCTAATCACTGTTCATGCTATGGGAAAATAGGAAGTTTAATTTAAAATTCCGTTATGCTATTGATTCACGTAGTTAATTGTTTACCCCGTGCAATGTTGATCAACTAGAAGTGATTAGGTTTCCATTAGTATATATAAATATGTATAACAGAATTATTTTGTTAAGAACCAATTGTGTCATTAGTGCATAAGATTTAACCCCCTGCGAGACCTTTCCCGTTTCTTTCTATCCACAACAAATGCGTTATCGAATGTCATACTTGATGCATATTCGCTTTATTTGTTATCTTGTATGGTGTACTGTTCTTTTGTATTAAATATGTGGATGTATGTATGTATGTTTGCGCTCGCATAGAGAACGATCCGGTCGAAGAGCCCGAGGAATTCGCAGGAGAAGCCCCTGAGCAGCAGTCGTTTGGTGGAGGCAAGTGTCCTTTGACCCATCTATGTCCTATTCATTCTTTAATTCACCTCCCGCTTTACACATTTATACCTAAGGATTGACTAGCTTTTGTTATCCATGTCCTTGTTTACCTATTTGGGTCGGATTATTACTACTTAGTCTGATGCTATTGCTCAACTCTAATCAATGAACATGATGTGATTATCTATGATACGCTGTTTTCCCGTTCTTCTTTATGATTATACTTGTGGTTTTCAAGGGGACTCGAGCGGTTTCTCGAGTGCCTCTCCGTAAGGACCTGTTCTATGGATGACCGCCCGGGAAAACAGTGCAACCATGAGGGTGGAATGGGGTGCCCTTAGCTGAATAATTAGAGGATCCGGGGTGTAGTTCACTTAGCCGTCGTGCCGTCAATGGGGCTCGGTGTATGCGGCTCGCTCTGCCAAGTTTGGGTTCGCCCCTTGGGGAGGAGTGCGGTGCATTTAGGAAACCTAACGGGTGGCTACAGCCCCGGGGAATCTTTGTAAAGGCTTCGTAGTGATGCCCTGCTGGATCACCTTGGTAGTGATCAATGGAGAGTCATGATCTCCGGGCAGAATGGGAATCACGGCTTGTGGGTAAAGTGCACAACCTCTGCAGAGTGTTATGAAACTGATATATCAGCCGTGCTCGCGGTTATGAGCGGCCAAGGGAGCTCCAATGATTAGTGGTACTTGATCAGAGACATTGTGGTACAGGTGGTTATGAGATTGATGGTTCTGGTTATGGTTATGGTGCTGGTAAGTGGTATTCTTTCCGTTTGGAAAGGATACATTGGGTTAATAACTTGGGTTAATGCTAAAACTTGGCTTTCTACTAGTAAGTAATAACCTGACCAACTAAAAGCAACTGCTTGACTTATCCCCACATAAAGCTAGTCCACTACAGCCAAACAGGATACTTGCTGAGTATGTTGATGTGTACTCACCCTTGCTCTACACACCAAACCCCCCCCCAGGTTGTCAGCATTGCAACCACTGCTCAGGCGAAGATGAAGCTGTGGAAGGAGACTTCCAGGAGTTCCAAGATTACGACGAGTTCTAGGTGTGGGTTAGCGGCAACCCCCAGTCGGCTGCCTGTGAAGGCCGCGTTATCTACGTTTCTTTTCCGCACTTTGATTTATTGTAAGAACTATATGGACGTCTCAGACGTATGATGTAATCGATTATTTCCCCTTATTAATACTATTTTGAGCACTGTGTGATGATGTCCATATTATGTAACTGCTGTGTACGTGAATAACTGATCCTGGCACGTACATGGTTCGCATTCGGTTTGCCTTTTTAAAACCGGGTGTGACAAATGCCGAGCGACTGGGGACATCGTCGGCGCTTTAGAGATAAATGCCGAGCGACTGGAGACATCGTCGGCGCTTTAGAGATAAATGCCGAGCGATTGGGGACGTCGTCGGCGCTTTAGAGATAAATGCCGAGCGACTGGAGACATCGTTGGCGCTTTAGAGATAAATGTCGAGCGACTGGAGATAACGTTGGCGTTTTAGAGATAACAACCGAGTTAGAACGAGCCGCGTCGGCCACTTTGAGTATAATAGCCGAGTGACGATGTGGCACACCAGGGTTTTAGAAGTAGCCGCCGGGTGACGACGTGACACGCCGGTGTTTTAGAAGTAACTGCCGGGTGCTGACTGGGCGCCTTTGGAAACGGTATCTGACTCGGGAATATCCCATATGTACTGCGCTTTCAGCCGCCTCTGCTTTTCGTGCCCTAGTTCTTGCTTTCCTGCCTCCAGATCCTCTCTGCAATTCGGCTCCCGCTCTGTTCGCCAGTAGAGTTGAGATGGCACCCAAGCAAAAGGCCTCGAGTTCATCTGCTGTGGTGATTCCCCCCATCGATCCCAAAAGCCAGTTGCCTTTCGCAGGTAACCATATGTCTGTCGTCTCCGAGCCTGACCTTCTCCACCTCGTATCCATCAGGGTCCTTCCCTCGAGGGAGCTTTGTTCTTGGCGGATTTGCCATGGGGTCACTGTCCCGACAGAGGATACCCACGAATCCGTAATTTATGTTCCTTTTCTTCTCCGCGGTCTCGGTCTTCCCATTTCTCCCTTTTTCCGCGGCCTCCTTGATTTCTATCGTCTTAATTTGACCCATCTGAATCCCAATTCCATTCTGCAAATTTCCATTTATGTTCATCTGTGCGAAGCTTTTCTTGGCGTCCTGCCACATTTTGGACTGTGGAAGTATTTGTATCACTGTCGCCCTGGAATGGTCGAGGGGGCAGCATCAGCTGGTTGGGGGGTGCTAGTTCAGGAGGTGGCTGAGGCTGGGGCTTTGCTAGTTGAAGTTGGACTGCTGAAGGAGAGGGGTCTGACTGCAGAGGCTGTGGTTGCTGATTTTGTTTTCAAGAACATTCAGCCGTTGAAGGACAGGGCTTACCCGGCTTATCTGTACCGAGGCCTAGCTGACTCAACTCGGGTTACCAACAGAAGAATTCCCTCTGTAGACTTGGTGAACCGACTTGAGATGATTCTTAGAGGCAAGGTATTAAACGTTGGTGCCCCAGTGGCATACTCGGCCTGGAACCTGCCTCCTTCCAAAGCCTTCACTCATTTTGCTTCGAATCCACCTGTTGCTGATGGCAGTTTGGGCCTTAGAGTGCGACCCTCTGCTGAAGAAGTTAACGCCTTGGTTGCCTCGCTCGGGGAAATTCCTGATGATGAACGACAAGTCCACTTTGAGGTACCTTTGGATCCTAGTGACGCAGAAATAAGTGCTATGCTTGATTTGCTGGCTGAGGAGTGAGGACTCTTCTGATGCTGCTCCTGCTGGGACGTTGGTGGTGGCGCCTCCCCCAGAAACTGATACAACCTTGGATATTCAGAAGCCTGTCAGTGTTCGCCCAAGACGCCCTTCCCGAGCCAATCAACTTGATCCTCCTGCTGACGAGCAGAAAAGGAAAAAGAGACGTCTCCGGCGAGTATCTAGTTTGGATCGGGATGTTGGTCCTTTGGTTCCTGCTGCTGAAGAAGTGCTTGTTCCTGAATTTACTGATGCTGACCTCAATGGGGGTGCTCCACCTGCTGCTGACCCTAATGGGGGTGCTCCACCTGTTGCTGACCCCAATGGGGGTGCTCCATCGGCTGCTGACCCCAATGGGTGTGTTGTCTGTGTTGCTGATGAAAACGACGGGGAGGAAGAAGATGAGGTCCCTTTGACTCGGAAGAACAGTCGGCAGTATGTCGCCAGTGGGGAAAGTAGTGGAGTTCCTTCTCCTGCTCTGTCTGCCCTCATTGGTCTACAAGAGTTGTCCCTGGCAAACTTTGATCAGACTCTTGAAGATATGGTTCCAGAAGACCTGCTGTCAGAGCCAGCGGATGATGGTGTGATGGAGGTTTGTGCTGATGTGCTCGACGCCGGGTTGGGATCATCCCGGGCAGCGTCCCGCGCCTCGTCGACCTTAGAGCGCGGTCTCGAGGGTCAGGAAACTGACTTGGATCGTCTTGCTCCCATGGAAGTAATTGAGGGACCCTCAGCCTTAGAGGCGGCTACTACAGAGAACTTGGTCCTCAAGGATGGTGTTGACACTTGCCCAGCCCCCGAGGATGTTGCCGGGGATGACTCGGCTCAGGTGGGAAACGCAAGCTGATAGTCGCCTAGAGGGGGGGTGAATAGGGCGAAACTGAAATTTACAAATATAAACACAACTACAAGCCGGGTTAGCGTAAGAAATATAAACGAGTCCGCGAGAGAGGGCGCAAAACAAATCACAAGCAAATGAAGAGTGTGACACGTGGATTTGTTTTACCGAGGTTCGGTTCTTGCAAACCTACTCCCCGTTGAGGAGGCCACAAAGGCCGGGTCTCTTTCAACCCTTCCCTCTCTCAAACGGTCCCTCGGACCGAGTGAGCTTCTCTTCTCAAATCAAAGCCGGGAACAAAACTTCCCCGCAAGGGTCACCACACAATTGGTGCCTCTTGCCTTGATTACAATTGAGTGTTGATGACAAGAGCAAGTGAGAAAGAAAAGAAGCAATCCAAGCGCAAGAGCTCAAAAGAACACGGCAAATCTCTCTCACTAATCACTAAAGCCTTTTGTGGAATTGGAGAGGATTTGATCTCTTTGGTGTGTCTAGAATTGAATGCCTAGCTCTTGTAAGTGGTTGAGAAGTGGAAAACTTGGATGCAATGAATGGTGGGGTGGTTGGGGTATTTATAGCCCCAACCACCAAACTTGACCGTTGGTGGAGCTGTCTGTTCGATGGCGCACCGGACAGTCCGGTGCACACCGGACATGTCCGGTGCCCCAGCCACGTCACCAGTTCCGTTGGATTCCGACCGTTGGAGCTTCTGACTTGTGGGCCCGCCTGGATGTCCGGTGCATTATAGCGCGAGTGCCACTGGAAATTCCCGAAGGTAGCAAGTTCGAGTTGGAGTCCTCTGGTGCACCGGACATGTCCGGTGGTGCACCGGACACTGTCCAGTGGCACACCGGACAGTCCGGTGCGCCAGACCAGAGGTGCCTTCGGTTGCCTCTTTGCTCCTTTGTTGAATCCAAAACTTGATCTTTTTATTGGCTGAGTGTGAACCTTTAACACCTGTATAATCTATACACTTGGGCAAACTAGTTAGTCCAATTATTTGTGTTAGGCAATACAACCACCAAAATTAATTAGGGACTAGGTGTAAGCCTAATTCCCTTTCAATCTCCCCCTTTTTGGTGATTGATGCCAACACAAACCAAAGCAAATATAGAAGTGCATAATTGAACTAGTTTGCATAATGTAAGTGCAAAGGTTGCTTGGAATTGAGCCAATATAAATACTTACAAGATATGCATGGATCGTTTCTTTCTTATTTAACATTTTGGACCACGTTTGCACCACATGTTTTGTTTTTGCAAATTCTTTTGTAAATCCTTTTCAAAGTTCTTTTGCAAATAGTCAAAGGTAAATGAATATGATTTTGCAAAGCATTCTTGAGATTTGAAATTTTCTCCCCCTGTTTGAAATGCTTTTCCTTTGACTGGACAAAACTCCCCCTAAAAGAGATCCTCCTCTTAGTGTTCAAGAGGGTTTTGATATATCATTTTGAAATACTACTTTCTCCCCCTTTTGAACACAATAGAATACCAATTGAAAATATTCTTGGAAACACGAAGTTTTTGAAATTGGTGGTGGTGCGGTCCTTTTGCTTTGGGCTCATACTTTCTCCCCCTTTGGCATGAATCGCCAAAAACGGAGTTATTAGAGCCCTCGAAGTAATTTCTTCCCCTTTGGCTATAGACAAATGAGTTAAGATTATACCAAAGATGAAGTCCTTTTGCTCTCTCCCCCAAAGATGGAGAGTGGCTTGGAGCGACGGCGAAGCATGAGTTACGGAGTGGAAGCCTTTGTCTTTGCCGAAGACTCCAATTCCCTTTCAATATACCTATGACTTGGTTTGAGATAGACTTGAAAACACATTAGTCATAGCATATAAAAGAGATATGATCAAAGGTATATAAATGAGCTATGTGTGCAATCTAGCAAAAGAAATTGCGTGAATCAAGAATATTGAGCTCATGCCTAAGTTTGGTAAAAGTTTGTTCATCAAGAGGTTTGGTAAAGATATCGGCTAATTGATCTTTAGTATTAATGTATGCAATCTCGATATCTCCCTTTTGTTGGTGATCCCTGAGAAAATGATACCGAATGGCTATGTGCTTAGTGCGGCTATGCTCGACGGGATTGTCGGCCATTTTGATTGCACTCTCATTATCACATAGCAAAGGGACTTTGGTTAATTTGTAACCGTAGTCCCGTAGGGTTTGCCTCATCCAAAGCAATTGCGCGCAACAATGGCCTGCGGCAATATACTCGGCTTCGGCGATGGAAAGAGCGACCGAATTTTGCTTCTTTGAAGCCCAAGACACCAAGGATCTTCCCAAGAACTGGCAAGTCCCCGATGTGCTCTTCCTATTGATTTTGCACCCTACCCAATCGGCATCCGAATAACCAATCAAATCAAATGTGGATCCCCGAGGGTACCAAAGCCCAAACTTAGGAGTATAAGCCAAATATCTCAAGATTCGTTTTACGGCCGTAAGGTGGGATTCCTTAGGGTCGGATTGGAATCTTGCACACATGCAAACGGAAAGCATAATATCCGGTCGAGATGCACATAAATAGAGTAAAGAACCTATCATCGACCGGTATACCTTTTGATCCACGGACTTACCTCCTGTGTCGAGGTCGAGATGCCCATTAGTTCCCATGGGTGTCTTGATGGGTTTGGCATCCTTCATTCCAAACTTGCTTAGAATATCTTGAGTGTATTTGGTTTGGCTTAGGAAGGTCCCCTCTTGGAGTTGCTTCACTTGAAATCCTAAGAAATACTTCAACTCCCCCATCATAGACATCTCGAACTTTTGTGTCATGATCCTACTAAATTCTTCACATGTAGATTCGTTAGTAGACCCAAATATAATATCATCAACATAAATTTGGCATACAAACAAATCATTGTCAAGAGTCTTAGTGAATAAAGTAGGATCGGCCTTGCCGACTTTGAAGCCATTTGCAATAAGGAAATCTCTAAGGCATTCATACCATGCTCTTGGGGCTTGCTTGAGCCCATAAAGCGCCTTAGAGAGCTTATAGACATGGTTAGGGTACTCACTGTCTTCAAAGCTGGGAGGTTGCTCAACATAGACCTCTTCCTTGATTGGTCCATTGAGGAAGGCACTTTTTTACGTCCATTTGGTAGAGCTTAAAGCCATGGTAAGTAGCATAGGCCAATAATATGCGAATTGACTCAAGCCTAGCTACGGGTGCATAGGTTTCACCGAAATCCAAACCTTCGACTTGGGAGTATCCCTTGGCCACAAGTCGAGCTTTGTTCCTTGTCACCACACCATGCTCATCTTGCTTGTTGCGGAAGACCCATTTGGTTCCTACAACATTTTGGTTAGGACGTGGAACTAAATGCCATACCTCATTCCTCGTGAAGTTGTTGAGCTCCTCTTGCATCGCCACCACCCAATCCGAATCTTGTAGTGCTTCCTCTACCCTGTGTGGCTCAATAGAGGAAACAAATGAGTAATGTTCACAGAAATGTGCAACACGAGATCTAGTGGTTACCCCCTTATGAATGTCGCCAAGGATGGTGTCGACGGGGTGATCTCGTTGGATTGCTTGGTGGACTCTTGGGTGTGGCGGTCTTGATTCTTCATCCTCCTTGTCTTGATCGTTTGCATTTCCCCCTTGATCATTGCTGTTATCTTGAGGTGGCTCATTTGCTTGATCTTCTACTTCATCAACTTGAGCTTCATCCTCATTTTCAGTCGGTGGAGATGCTTGCATGGAGGAGGATGGTTGATCTTGTGCATTTGGAGGCTCTTCGGATTCCTTAGGACACACATCCCCAATGGACATGTTCCTTAGCGCGATGCACGGAGCCTCTTCATCACCTATCTCATCAAGATCAACTTGCTCTACTTGAGAGCCGTTAGTCTCATCAAACACAACGTCACATGAGACTTCAACTAGTCCAGTGGACTTGTTAAAGACCCTATATGCCCTTGTGTTTGAGTCATAACCAAGTAAAAAAGCCTTCTACAGTCTTAGGAGCAAATTTGGATTTTCTACCTCTTTTAACAAGAATAAAACATTTGCTACCAAAGACTCTAAAGTATGAAATGTTGGGCTTTTTACCGGTTAGGAGTTCATATGATGTCTTCTTGAGGATTCGGTGAAGATATAACCGGTTGATGGCGTAGCAAGCGTTGTTGACCGCCTCGGCCCAAAACCGATCCGAAGTCTTGTATTCATCAAGCATGGTTCTTGCCATGTCCAATAGAGTTCTATTCTTCCTCTCCACTACACCATTTTGTTGTGGCGTGTAGGGAGAAGAGAACTCATGCTTGATGCCCTCTTCCTCAAGAAAGCCTTCGATTTGAGAGTTCTTGAACTCCGTCCCGTTGTCGCTTCTTATTTTCTTGATCCTTAAGCCGAACTCATTTTGAGCCCGTCTCAAGAATCCCTTTAAGGTCTCTTGGGTTTGAGATTTTTCCTATAAAAAGAATACCCAAGTGAAGCGAGAATAATCATCCACTATTACAAGACAATACTTACTCCCGCCGATGCTTATGTAGGCAATCGGGCCGAATAGATCCATGTGGAGTAGCTCAAGCGGCCTGTCGGTCGTCATGATGTTCTTGTGTGGATGATGAGCACCAACTTGCTTTCCTGCCTGACATGCGCTACAAATCCTGTCTTTCTCAAAATGAACATTTGTTAATCCTAAAATGTGTTCTCCCTTTAGAAGCTTGTGAAGATTCTTCATCCCAACATGGGCTAGTCGGCGGTGCCAGAGCCAACCCATGTTAGTCTTAGCAATTAAGCATGTGTCGAGTTCAGCTCTATCAAAATCTACTAAGTATAGCTGACCCTCTAACACACCCTTAAATGCTATTGAATCATCACTTCTTATAAAGACAGTGACACCTACATCAGTGAAAAGACAGTTGTAGCCCATTTTGCATAATTGAGATACAGAAAGCAAATTGTAATCTAAAGAGTCTACAAGAAAAACATTGGAAATAGAATGGTCAGGTGATATAGCAATTTTACCCAATCCTTTGACCAAACCTTGATTTCCATCCCCGAAAGTGATTGCTCGTTGGGGATCTTGGTTTTTCTCATAGGAGGAGAACATTTTCTTCTCCCCTGTCATGTGGTTTGTGCACCCGCTGTCGATGATCCAACTTGAGCCCCCGGATGCATAAACCTACAAAACAAGTTTAGTTCTTGACTTTAGGTACCCAAATGGTTTTGGGTCCTTTGGCATTAGACACAAGAACTTTGGGTACCCAAACACAAGTCTTGGAGCCCTTGTGCTTGCCCCCAACATATTTGGCAACTATCTTGCCGGATTTGTTAGTCAACACATAAGATGCATCAAAAGTTTTAAATGAAATGTCATGATCATTTGATGCACTAGGAGTTTTCTTTCTAGGCAACTTAGCACGGGTTGGTTGCCTAGAGCTAGATGTCTCACTCTTATACATAAAAGCATGGTTAGAACCAGAGTGAGACTTCCTAGAATGAATTTTCCTAATTTTGTCCTCGGGATAACCGACAGGGTATAAAATGTAACCCTCGTTATCCTGAGGCATGGGAGCCTTGCCCTTAACAAAGTTGGACAATCTTTTAGGAGGGGCATTAAGTTTGACATTGTCTCCCCTTTGGAAGCCAATGCCATCCTTGATGCCAGGGCGTCTCCCACTATAGAGCATACTTCTAGCAAATTTAAATTTTTCATTTTCTAAGTTATGCTCGGCAATTTTAGCATCTAATTTTGCTATATGATCATTTTGTTGTTTAATTAAAGTCATGTGATCATGTATAGCATCAATGTTAACATCTCTACATCTAGTACAAATAGAAGTGTGCTCAACGGTAGATGTAGAGGGTTTGCAAGATTTTAGTTCTACAACCTTAGCATGCAATATTTCATTTTTACTTCTAAGGTCGGAAATAGTGGCATTGCAAACATCAAAATCTTTAGCCTTAGCAAGTAATTTTTCATTTTCATTCCTAAGGCTAGCAAGAGATATGTTCAATTCTTCAATCTTAGCAAGCAAATCATCATTATCATTTCTAAGATTGGGAATTGAAACATTACAAGCATTTGAATCAACCTTAGCTAACAAATTTGCATTTTCATTTCTAAGGTTGTCAATAGTTTCATGGCAAGAGCTTAGCTCACTAGAAAGTTTTTCACATTTTTCTACTTCTAGAGCATAAGCATTTTTGACCTTAACATGCTTCTTATTTTCTTTAATAAGGAAGTCCTCTTGGGTGTCCAAGAGATCATCCTTTTCATGAATGGCACTAATCAATTCATTAAGTTTCTCTTTTTGTTGCATGTTGAGGTTGGCAAAAAGAGTACGCAAATTATCTTCCTCATCACTAGCATTATCATCACTAGAGGATTCATATTTAGTGGAGGATTTAGATTTAACCTTCTTTTTGCCGTCCTTTGCCATGAGGCACTTGTGGCCGACGTTGGGGAAGAGGAGTCCCTTGGTGACGGCGATGTTGGCGGCGTCCTCGTCGTCGGAGGAGTCGCTTGAACTTTCGTCGGAGTCCCACTCCCGACAAACATGGGCATCACCGACCTTCTTCTTGTAGTACCTCTTCTTCTCCTTTCTTCTCCCCTTCTTGTCGTCGCCCCTGTCACTATCACTTGATAATGGACATCTAGCTATAAAGTGACCAGGCTTACCACACTTGTAGCAAACCTTTTTGGAGCGGGACTTGTAGTCTTTCCCTCTCCTTTGCTTGAGGATTTGGCGGAAGCTCTTGATGACGAGCGTCATTTCCTCATTGTCGAGCTTGGAGGCGTCTATTGGTTGTCGACTTGGTGTAGACTCCTCCTTCTTTTCCTCCGTCGCCTTGAATGCGACGGGTTGAGCTTCGGATGTGGAGGGATCATCAAGCTCGTTGATCTTCCTCGAGCCTTCGATCATGCACTCAAAACTTACAAAATTCCCGATAACTTCCTCGGGGGTCATTTTAGTATATCTAGGATTACCACGAATTAATTGAACTTGAGTGGGGTTAAGAAAAATGAGAGATCTTAGAATAACCTTAACCACTTCGTGGTCGTCCCACTTCTTGCTCCCGAGGTTGCGCACTTGGTTCACCAAGGTCTTGAGCCGGTTGTACATGTTTTGAGGCTCCTCCCCTTTGCGAAGCCGGAACCGACCGAGCTCCCCCTCGATCGTTTCCCGCTTGGTGATCTTTGTGAGCTCATCTCCCTCGTGCGCGGTGTTGAGCACATCCTAAACCTCTTTGGCGCTCTTCAACCCTTGAACTTTGTTATACTCCTCTCTACTTAAAGAGGCGAGGAGTATTGTTGTTGCTTGAGAGTTGAAGTGCTCGATTTGGGCCACCTCATCCTCATCATAGTCTTTATCCCCTACGGATGGTACCTGTGCACCAAACTCAACAACATCCCATATACTTTTGTGGAGTGAGGTTAGATGAAATCGCATTAAATCACTCCACCTAGCATAATCTTCACCATCAAAAGTTGGTGGTTTGCCTAATGGGACGGAAAGTAGAGGTGCATGTTTAGAAATGCGAGGATAGTGTAGGGGGATCTTACTAAACTTCTTACGCTCTTGGCGTTTAGAAGTTACGGAGGGCGCATCGGAGCCAGAGGTCGATGTTGATGAAATGTCGGTCTCGTAGTAGACCACTTTCCTCATCCTCTTTGGCTTATCCTCACTCCGATGCGGCTTGTGGGAAGAAGATTTTTCCTTCTTCTCTTTGTGGTGAGAAGAAGATTTCTTCTCCTTCCCTTTGTTGGAGGAGCTCTTCTTCTTCTCCCTCCTCTTGGTGCGGGACTCTTCCGATGAAGTGCTCCCGTGGCTTGTAGTGGGCTTTTCGCCGGTCTCCATCTCCTTCTTGGCGTGATCTCCCGACATCACTTCGAGCGGTTAGGCTCTAATGAAGCACCAGGTTCTGATACCAATTGATAGTCGCCTAGAGGGGGGTGAATAGGGCGAAACTGAAATTTACAAATATAAACACAACTACAAGCCGGGTTAGCGTAAGAAATATAAACGAGTCCGCGAGAGAGGGCGCAAAACAAATCACAAGCAAATGAAGAGTGTGACATGTGGATTTGTTTTACCGAGGTTCGGTTCTTGCAAACCTACTCCCCGTTGAGGAGGCCACAAAGGCCGGGTCTCTTTCAACCCTTCCCTCTCTCAAACGGTCCCTCGGACCGAGTGAGCTTCTCTTCTCAAATCAAAGCCGGGAACAAAACTTCCCCGCAAGGGTCACCACACAATTGGTGCCTCTTGCCTTGATTACAATTGAGTGTTGATGACAAGAGCAAGTGAGAAAGAAAAGAAGCAATCCAAGCGCAAGAGCTCAAAAGAACACGACAAATCTCTCTCACTAATCACTAAAGCCTTTTGTGGAATTGGAGAGGATTTGATCTCTTTGGTGTGTCTAGAATTGAATGCCTAGCTCTTGTAAGTGGTTGAGAAGTGGAAAACTTGGATGCAATGAATGGTGGGGTGGTTGGGGTATTTATAGCCCCAACCACCAAACTTGACCGTTGGTGGAGCTGTCTGTTCGATGGCGCACCGGACAGTCCGGTGCACACCGGACATGTCCGGTGCCCCAGCCACGTCACCAGTTCCGTTGGATTCCGACCGTTGGAGCTTCTGACTTGTGGGCCCGCCTGGATGTCCGGTGCATTATAGCGCGAGTGCCACTGGAAATTCCCGAAGGTAGCAAGTTCGAGTTGGAGTCCTCTGGTGCACCGGACATCTCCGGTGGTGCACCAGACACTGTCCGGTGGCACACCGGACATGTCCGGTGCGCCAGACCAGAGGTGCCTTCGGTTGCCTCTTTGCTCCTTTGTTGAATCCAAAACTTGATCTTTTTATTGGCTGAGTGTGAACCTTTAACACCTGTATAATCTATACACTTGGGCAAACTAGTTAGTCCAATTATTTGTGTTGGGCAATACAACCACCAAAATTAATTAGGGACTAGGTGTAAGCCTAATTCCCTTTCACAAGCCACTGCCCAGCCCCCGAGGGTACTGCCGGAGATGATCCGGCTCAAGTGGGTAGCGCAAACTATAGCCCAGCCCCCGAGGGTGTCCGAGCGGGGTCTCCCTCTTGTACTTCCATGGATGTTCACGTAGGATCTTCTCCGCGCTCCGGTTGCATGATGGTGGCCCAAGCTTTGGGCCAGGGAGTCACTTTAGAGGCTAGCGTTCCCGCTGACCAAGTTTTGGGCTCTGTTGATGGTACCGAGTCGGTCCCTGCTGGTTCATTGCAAGCTGCTTCGGGTGGCGACCCTACGCCAGGTCGTCAATTGATTTCTCACGATTTGGGAGTCCCTTCGTTCTTCTCCAATCTCCAGGTACTGTGGTATATTCTGGCCTGACTTTTACACCATACGAACTGCTGCCAACACGCTCATATGTGCTCCATATCAGGCATTGGTGGACGGAATGGCTAGTCAGCTGAGGTTGCAAGGTGCTTCTGTTCCAGAAGGAGCTTCATCTCTGGCACGTTGGAATCCGGTGTTGCTCCAACATCGTGTCTCTGATTTGGAGGCGACGAATGCTGGTTAATACTCTTTTGCTTCTCTTTGTCTACCTTATTGAACTGCTTTACATTTTGACTCTCTTTGCTTGATTGTCTCTTGCTAGATATGGCTCGGCAGATTTCCATTCTTGAAGAAAAACATTCTCAAGGTCAGGCTGAACTGGTCCAGCGGTGTTCTGATTTTGAGGAAAAGTATTCTCAAAGCCAGACTGAACTGGCCCAGGTCTCTGCTGCTCTAAATGACGCTAAAACGCTGAACTCTGCTCTTCGCACTCAGCTTGATTCTGAAAAGGTGACTTATGAAACTGTGCCTTGTATTACTGTGTTCTTATTGCCCGCTTGATGTTTGAAGGAGTTGATTCTTGTTTGCAGGAAGAAAAAAGTGCCCTTGTCGCTTCTCGCGACAATCTTGACAGACTGTATCGTGATTCTAGCAACTCATTGACCATCCTGGAGAGAAGTCATCGCTTTACCATGGAGGAGTTAGACAATCATCGTTGTAAGCTGCAGGAATCCACGGATGATGTGATCCGTCTCAGGCAGTTGATATCGGCTAAGGATGCTGCTATCAAAGAACTCCGTGCTTCCAAGAAATCCATCGCCCAGGAGCTAGAGACTGCTCAATTGGCTGCCAAAGTTGCTGAAGAAACTTCCATTGCTCTGAGAGCTCAGCGCGACAGAGCCATGGATAAAGCCATTCGTGCGGGGCGAATCTTGATGAGGAGACTCGGCGTGGTTGTTCTTGAAGACATAAGGGCTGACGTGAACGCTGCTCCTGATTCCTCAAGTCGCCCTTCTTCGTCGGTTGCTCCTGAGAAAGATATTGCGAAATAGAGAAACATTTTGCGTGCTTTGAGCGCACGGTTAGCATGATCGAATATTTGTTAGAGGACACCGGTTCAGCATTTGAATGATATTGTTACTCTCCTATTGTTTTGGAATTCGATAGTACGTAAATTTGCAGTAGTAAAGTGCTATGTGATGGTTTTGGACCTTGTTTATGGGATATAGAAGTCACCCCTATATGAGTATTCGTAAGCATGCGAAATCGTCTTAAGTCGTTGCTGACTTGAATCGATCACTTTTGTTAGTAGGGCATAGTGGTCACCCCGAGTTAAGTAAGCGCGAGCATGTTGCACCGCTTTAAGTCGTTGCCGACTTAAGCCGATTGCTCCGTTGGCAGGGCATAATGGTCACCCCGAGTTAAGTAAGCGCGAGCATGTTGCACCGCCTTAAGTCGTTGCCGACTTAAGCCGATTGCTCCGTTGGCAGGGCATAGTGGTCACCCCGAGTTAAGTAAGCGTGAGCATGTTGCACCGCCCTAAGTCGTTGCCGACTTAAGCCGATTGCTCCGTTGGCAGGGCATAGTGGTCACCCCGAGTTAAGTAAGCGCGAGCATGTTGCACCGCCTTAAGTCGTTGCCGACTTAAGTCGATTGCTCCGTTGGCAGGGCATAGTGGTCACCCCGAGTTAAGTAAGCACGAGCATGTTGCACCGCCTTAAGTCGTTGCCGACTTAATCCGATTGCTCCGTTGGCAGGGCATAGTGGTCACCCCGAGTTAAGTAAGCGCGAGCATGTTGCACCGTCTTAAGTCGTTGCCGACTTAAGCCGATTGCTCCGTTGGCAGGGCATAGTGGTCACCCTGAGTTAAGTAAGAATGCAAGTCAATCATGAACATACTGAGTATTCTCGAAGCCTTTTCTATTGATGACATATTTCCCATTTTACAGAGTACATCGTCGTTCCGATAGCTTTTGAAATACAGCTAGGGATAAAACTTCCTGAGGTGTTCTATATTCTAGGAATTCCCAATTTCTGTGCCGTCCGTTTGAGTGAGACGATATGATCCCGGTCGGGTGACTTCTGCTACTATGAATGGTCCTTCCCATAGGGGTGATAACTTGTGCCGTCCCTCCCCCGTTAGAATTTGGCGGAGGACAAGATCTCCTGCTGAAAAGGATCGTTGTCGCACGGCCTTGTCGTGATAGCGTCTCAGAGTCTGCTGGTACCGTGCCGATTGAATTACTACGTTCAGCCGCTCTTCTTCGAGTACATCAACATCTTCCAGCCTAGTTGCTTCGGCCTCTGCTGTGCTTTCAAAGATCAGCCTTGGTGCCTCAAACTTGAGATCGGCAGGCAGTACTACCTCTGACCCATAGACCATGAAGAAAGGAGTGTTTCCATGCAGGGCTCGGCTAGGTTGGGTTCTTAGGCTCCAAACGACGTAGGGTAATTCTCTTATCCACTTTCCTGCGAACTTCTCATTTTTATCGAAGACCCTTTTTCTGAGTGCCTCCAATATCATCCCGTTAGCTCGTTCAACCTGCCCGTTGGCTCTCGGGTGTGCTACCGAAGCATACTTGACCTGAATGCTTTTTTGCTCGCAGAAATCAAAGAACTCTGAACTTGTGAAGTTGGATACCAGGTCAGTTATGATACTGTTCGGTATTCCGAACCTGAATATTATGTCTTGTATGAATTCCACGGCTTTAGCTGAGGTTAAAGAAGCAATGGGTTTGAACTCTATCCATTTAGTGAATTTGTCGATTGCTACCAGTACATGAGTGTATCCTCCTTGAGCTTTCTTGAAAGGTCCAATCATATCTAGCCCCCAGCATGCAAAGGGCCAAGTCACCGGTATGGTCTGCAGTTGCTGTGCTGGTAGATGTTGTTGTTTCGACAAGTACTGGCAAGCTTCGCACCTCTGAACTAACTCGGCGGCATCACTTTTCGCTGTTGGCCAATAGAATCCCGACCTGAAGACCTTCCCGACTAGTGTCTTGGACGCTGCGTGTATTCCACATTGTCCAGCATGAACCTCCTCCAGAAGTTGCTTCCCAGTAGACGATAGAATGCATTTCATGAAGATGCCTGATGCGCCCCTTCTGTATAGTGTCTCCCCAATGAGTGTGTAGTGAGCCGACTGTCTGGCGATGCGCTCGGCTGCATTTTTATCGTCTGGCTCCTCTTCATTCTTTATATATCTGATGATCGGCCTTCTCCAGTTATCAGAGCTTGACTCTGGTTGATTCACGATATTACACTCTTCTGCCTGATCCATTGAGATGCTTGGTTGTGGTATTTCTTGTACAAAGACTCCGGGTGGGACCTGAGTTCGACTGGATCCTAGCTTGGACAATACATCGGCTGCCGTGTTTCGATCTCTTTCTACATGATGAAATTCCAAGCCTTCAAATGTATCTTCTAGTTTTCGGACGGCAGTGCAATATTTTCCCATTGAATCATTCGAACAGTCCCATTCTTTGTTTATCTGGCTTATGACTACCAAAG
The DNA here is from genome assembly GCF_902167145.1 of Zea mays. NCBI lineage: Eukaryota > Viridiplantae > Streptophyta > Magnoliopsida > Poales > Poaceae > Zea > Zea mays. Next base: position 76,406,503 of record NC_050100.1, on the reverse strand, counting down.
AATCTCCGTACACCATTAGTCTCTTGATGCTTAATGATATAGCGATGTTTAGTCCATCGATCAGAGCTTCATACTCGGCTGCATTGTTAGAGGCCGGAAATAACAACTGAAGGGCATATTTGAGGTGCTCGCCTCCAGGTGCGATGAAGAGAATTCCCGCGCCTGCTCCCTGCAGCTTCAGCGAGCCATCAAAATACATCCGCCATAATTCTGCAGTTTCTAGGTTTTCTGGTACTTGTTGTTCAGTCCGTTCTGATACGAAGTCAACCAATGCTTGGGTTTTAATGGCAGTGCGAGGTCGAAATTCGATGTCATGAGATCCCAGTTCGTAGGCCCACTTGGCTATTCGGCCAATGGCTTCCTTGTTGTGAAGGATGTCCCCTATCGGAAAACCAGTGACTACTATGACTTTGTGATCATCAAAGTAGTGACGTAGCTTGTGGGCAGTTAGAAGTACTGCGTATAATAGCTTCTGAACTTGAGGATACTTTTTCTTCGAGGGACCCAGGACTTCACTGATGAAATAAACAAGATGTTGCACTGGGTAGGCATGTCCTTCTGCTCGCTCGACTACCAACGCGGTGCTTACCACGTGAGTCGTGCAAGAGATATACAACAGCAGATCTTCAGCTGGTTGAGTTGATGTGGCTCGCCGTGGTGGTTTCAGTACCGGTGGAGTTGTCAAGAATTTCTTCAGTGCATCTAGGGCTTCCTGTGCTTCTGAAGTGCACTGAAACTTGTCCACTTTCTTGAGTAGCTTGTAAAATGGTAAACCTTTTTTTCCCAGTCTGGATATAAATCTGCTCAGGGCTGCCATACATCCGGTAAGTCGCTGAACCTTCTTTTGTGATCGTGGAGCTTCCATTTTCATGATAGCTTCAATCTTATCCGGATTAGCTTCAATTCCCCGGTGGCTGACAATAAATCCGAGTAGCTTCCCTGTCGGTACCCCAAAGACACATTTTTCGGGATTAAGCTTCCATCGATATCGCCGTAGACTGTTGAAAACCAGCTGTAAGTCTTCGATGAAGTTTTCCGAGTTCTCTGTTTTGATTACTACGTCATCCACGTAGGCTTCCACACGCTTGCCCCAGTGATCGGCTAAGCATGTTTGAATGGCTCTCTGATAAGTCGCTCCAGCGTTTTTGAGGCCAAACGACATGGAGGTATAGCAGAAAGCACCGAATGGAGTGATGAACGCTGTTTTTTCCTCGTCTTCCTTTGCCAAACTGATCTGATGATATCCGGAATAGAAGTTCAGAAAAGACAGCATAGAACATCCAGCGGTGGAGTCTACCACCTGATCTATCCTAGGGAGCCCGAAGGGATCCTTTAGACAATGTTTGTTGAGATCTGTATAGTCGACGCACATGCGCCAATCCACTTTATTCTTTTTGAGTACAAGAACAGGGTTGGCTAACCACTCGGGATGTAACACCTCTCTAATAAACCCAGTCGCGACCAAGCGAGCCAACTCAGCGCGAATGGCCTCTCTTTTGTCGGGCGTGAAGCGACGTAGTTTTTGCCGGATCGGCCTTGCTTGGGGGTAGACCTTCAGTTTGTGCTCGGCCAGTTCTCTCGGGACTCCCGGCATATCCGCAGGTTGCCATGCGAATACGTCCCGGTTGTCTTGCAGAAATCGGACGAGCGCGCCTTCCTATTTATCGTCCAGGCTAGAGCTGATGATGGCAGTCTTGCGTTCATCAGCAAACCCCAGGTTGATCCTTTTAGTTTCTTCAGTCGGCCGCATAGAGGTCGCGGCTTGAGCTTCGTTCGCCGGTGCTGTAAGGTCTTCCTCAGGCTTAGAGTTCGCCCGCGCTGAAGAAGTCGTCGACGGTTTAGTGGTGAGGGCCGTTTGAATGGCCACTCGGAAACATTCTGCGGCGCCTTGGAAGTCAGCGCGCACAGTTATGATTCCTTGTGGTCCTGGCATCTTCAGTATCATGTACGTGTAATGCGGGATGACCATGAATTTTGCCAATCCTGGCCTCCCGATGATGGCGTTGTACCCGTAGTCGAAGTTTGCCACTTCGAACCTCAGGAACTCGGTTCTGTAATTCTCCGGAGTTCTGAAGGTGACGGGCATGTAGATGTGGCCCAGCGGGTATTCCCCTTCGGTCGGCACGATGCCGAAGAAAGGGGTGTCCGACTCGCGGAGTTCTTTGAGGTGAACTCCCAAGCCTTGGAGTGTCCGAGGGAAGGTGACGTTGATGCTGCTTCCCCCGTTCACTAACACCTTCTTCACCCTGCTCTCTCGGATCACCGGATCGACGAGGAGCGGGTACTTGCCTGGGTGGTCGAAGTTGAGCCATTGATCTGCCCGAGTGAAGGTGATCGGGTGCTCCGACCACCGGTACGGAGCGGGAGGACCGGTGGTCACCACCAATATCTGGCGATCGTTGAGCTTTTGTTGTCTTCTGTTCTCCTGCGATCTGTGTCCGCCGAAGATGACGTTGACCTCCCTGTCAACGCGTGGGAAGGCTCCTCCTTCCCCCTCCTCCTGCTGCTGGGGTTGTCATGGTTCTTCTGGTCCTCCCCGCGACGGAGGAGGAGGTAGAGGTTGGAAGGGTCGGCCGTGTCCGATGGAGTGCTTGAAGTCCCTGCAGTTCCGCAGGGTGTGGCGCATGTCCTTGTGGTACGGGCACTGGGCGTCGAGGATGTCGTCCAGCGTGCGCTCGCCTCCGCGAGGTCCTCCCCGGGCATGAGAGGCAGGTGGTCCGGCGGCGTGCACCTCTTCGCGAGGTCTTTTCTCCCAGCGTTTGTCGGGTTGCTGGTTCGCGTCGCGTCGTGGCGCTGCCGGTGCGGGCTTCGCTCCCCCGATGAGGTCCTGAGCTCGCTCGTCGGCGGTGATGTAGAGGTCGGCTTCCCGGAACAGCTACTCGGAGGTAGTCGGCGCTTTCTGCAGTATGGCTCGGACGAAGGCCGAGTCATTGGATCCTCTGTAGAAGTCCTCGATCACGGCTGCCTCCGTGACCTCGGGGATTCGATTTCTCATGGTCTAGAACCTTTTGAGGTACGACCGAAGAGTTTCGTCCCCCCGACGCTTGATGGATTTGAGGTCCCATGGTTGCGCTGGTTTGTCGGAGAGGGATTGAAAGTTGGCGGTGAAGCGTCGACTGAAGTCGCTCCAGTCGTCGATGCAGTGTCGAGGTAGATGTTGCAGCCATTGTAGTGCGTCTTGCCCGAGGACAATGGGTAAGTACGCAGTCATCACGTCCTCGGATGCTCCAGCGGCTCGGGCGGCAGTGGTGTAGATGGCCAGCCAACCACCTGGATCCTGCTTAGGTTCATATTTGTCGACATTGGATACCTTGAAGTTAGGGGGCCACTGAATGGCCCTAAGGCGTGGAGTAAGGGTTGTCACTCCACACGTGTCCTCCTGTCGTCGGGGATGATGTCTGTCCCGAGGAGGGGAGTAGTTGTTGTGATTCCTCGACCGTCCCCGGGTAGTACCGCCAGTCGAGGCCGTTGCTGACTCGGTTCTGGTTGCCTGACTCCGAGCTGGGATGCCATGATCCCTGTCGTACTCCTCCCGACGGCGGATCTCGTTCTCATGCCGTCGTTCACGCGAAGCGTTGATGGAGCTTCGCGCGTCCCGGCGACTGTTGATGGCGTGTCGTAGATCATTCGGCGGGTGAGCGAGCGGTAGAAGATGGTTGGCTGCCTGGGTGAGCAGTCGTCGATAGCCCTCGGCGTCGGGAGTCCGAGGGAGTCCATCAGCTATCCGAGCTAGTACCCCTCCGACTTCACTCGGCGTGTTCATGGCTCGAGCGAAGTTGGGATTCAGGTTGCGCCCGAAGAGTGGATTTTCCCGGCGCTGCCTCGCGTCCTGCTCGGCTTGTTCCTGAGCTCATCGGCGATCACGTCGGCGGGAATTCCTTCGTTCTCTGAAGACGCGTTCCTCCGGAGTTTCTCCTATCTCCGAGACCTCGTCCCACGAAACAGGTTGCACCGGATCCCGTTCTCCGGCCTCATGATGTCGCCGAATGTTTCGGCGCCGGTTTCTCCATCGGCGGGATTCCCGCTGTGGTGGTTCTTCTCCGGGTGCGGTCGGCTCGTCGTCGGAGACGGGGGGCGACTCCACTCTCCCGATGAAAAGAACGTCAGGGTAGAATGGCGCGGTTGTCGTGGCGATCTTCTTTCCGTTCTCCTTTGAGGGCGGATGCACGGAAAGAACAACTTGTTTGCTCCTGGTCTCTTTCTTCCTCGCGATCTGTGTCCATTCTTTCGTCGGGGAAGTAGACGATGGAGTTCTCCGGGCCAGCGGGCCCTCGGCCCCTGGCTTTCTGAAGGCGATCTTTTTTCGGAAAGCTGGAGGTTGCGCTTCTCCGATATTCTTGGAGTTTGTTGGGGGAGACTTCTTTTTCGGCGGATCTGCAATGCGGTGTAGAGTTCCCTCTTCATCTGCTATGGACGAGATCGTTCCAAAGCAGAATACGGATCCAGGATGGAGGGTGATCTTGCTGTGGAAGGTAACGGCCATTGAGCTAGCTTGGATCGGCGACACACCCCCTACCTGGCGCGCCAGCTGTCGGTGTTTTGGGTCCGACCGCACACCCGGGGTTGCCCCTCAAGGTGTTTTAGGAGTAGGACAGTGTCGCCGACTGTAGCTAAATGGTTCGTGCCAGACGCACGAGGATCAATGGACAATGTTTACAGGTTCGGGCCGCTTTGAAATGCGTAACACCCTACGTCCTGGCGAGTATGCTTTGCGTATGGGTTACAAGGTAACTCTCTAAAGCGTAGAGAGTTAAGGTGGATGGTTGAATAGTAATGGGGTCGATCGTTCTGAAGGGGTGCCCCCTAGGCCTTATATATTCGACTGTGGGGCGATACATGTGGATATGATAACAATGTTCACCTAAAAGATAGTGAACCGTTTTAGTCTATCTTCCCATGATTCTGCCGACTTATCCTCGCCTGATTCGTCGTTCGGGGCTCCAGCGCGGGAAAGTCGGATCTTCTGTTGCGGTCGCTTGCTCAACGCTGTGGGGCCGTCCGGGTTTGTGCCCACCCAGCCTTATGTCGATCTGCTTCACTGGTCGCTTCTCCCCAGGCCCATGAAGGAGTGACCTCACGATTTATTGGGCTCTTGGGCCTTTCTTGAGGTCTTTTATCCTTCCAGTGGACCCGGGGTATATCTGTCCCCCACAGGTGCGCTTTGGAGCGGCCCGCGTTCGCCGGTGCGGCGTTGGTGGAGAGGCGGACGCCGCCGTCGGTGTTGACGTGGTGGCAGCCGGGGGAAGCCTCCCCACCGTCGAGGCCGTCAGCGCCGCCTACGGGCCGGCCTCCGGCTCTTTGGCTTTGATGCCTGATTCGCGTCCCTTGAGCGGGGACACGAACGAGAGCCTTCCGGTGGCCGCGTCCGCCCTGGGACCATAGCTGCTGCTGCAGAGGTCGCTGGCGAGTCGCCCGGAGCTTGTCGCCCCGCAGGCTCCTCGGTGTGGAGGTTGTCCATACCCGCGGGGACGGAACCGGAGTTCCGTTTGTGATGGCACCTTGAATGCCGGCGTCATGTTCATTGCGGCTGTCGGGGCCTGAACATGTATGTATTTTCGGCACGGAGCCGTGTTTTTTCTTCATTTCGAGCACTAAGACTCGCCTGTCGGCTATCTGAACCGCTTCACCAAGCGTGAGTCGCCTCGTGCAAAGGTGACGAGTGAGGTATCCGTATCCCGGAGGCGTAGGAGTCCCTCGGCTCGGTCGGCCTTGCCGTCCGAGGCTTCTCTTGCTTAGTTAAAGGGACCCTCGGCCGCTCTTCGATGAGCCGAAGCTAGAGGTAGCGGTGTCAGCACGAACAGAGGCAAAGTTGGCTTCAAAAAGAAGATTTGGTCGGCCGGAGCCTGGCCGGGTCGTCCACTGGCGGGACTGACGCCGGAGTCAAGTTGCCGAAGCCACAAGCCGAGCCGATGTCCTCGGGGGACAGCTGGCTGGGGCTTCGGGGTGACCGGCCCGAGCCATCTGCTCGAGCCGGATTCCTGGAGAAGGCCCTGGCAGCGATGGCCCGGGCGTGGTGCTGATGTCGTCCTTTAGAGTGGAGATCCTCCGACCGCGTCGCCGTCCGAGGCTAGGTCGGACCTCGCCGAAGGTGTAGTTGACGCCGAGGGTGCTGTTGCTCCCTTCAACTGTCAAGATCCGAGCCTGCAGGATCGGATTATCTTGTAGTGTGTGTATGTTTTCTGTGGCCGCCGAGGCCCAAACACACCATCGTCGTGTTGTAAAGCTGCATTTCTTTTCCCCTTATTTTGAGTATCTGGACTTATTGCAGAAGGTGATGAATGAGGTATCCGTATCCCGGAGGCGTAGGAGTCCCTCGGCTCGGTCAGCCTTGGCTGCTTACGTGTACTCCGTCGTTTTCAGGATCCACTTTCGAAGTAGTCGAAAAGCACGAAAGACATTCTGGCAAAAAAGATCTTTTTCCGAGGAAAATTTCGACGCAGAGGGGGTTCCCCCCTTTTAGCCCCCGAGGGAGGGTCGGGCTTTGCCGAGGCAAGGCTGACCCTTCCTTGATGACTAGACTTTGTGTGTGAACGAGGCGTATGAACGACTTGAAAGCATCTTAAGGGTAGAAGCGACGTAGCTGTTGGATGTTCCAAGCGTTGCTGTAGACCTCGCCTTGACTGTTGGCCAGCTTGTACGTTCCAGGCTTCAGAACCTTGGCGACGACGAACGGCCCTTCCCAGGGAGGCGTGAGCTTGTGCCGCCCTCAGGCGTCTTGTCGCAGCCGAAGCACCAGGTCGCCCACCTGGAGGTCTCGGGACCGAACCCCTCGGGCGTGGTAGCGTCACAGGGACTGCTGGTACCGTGCCGAGTGTAGTAAGACCATGTCCCGAGCCTCTTCCAACTGGTCCAGTGAGTCTTCTCGGTTAGCTTGATTGCTTTGGTCGGCGTAGGCCCTCGTCCTCGGGGAACCGTATTCTAAGTCTGTGGGCAAGATGGCCTCGGCCCCATAGACTAGAAAGAACGGTGTGAAGCCCGTGGCTCGGCTCGGCGTTGTCCTCAGACTCCAGACTACCGAGGGGAGTCCCTTCATCCATCGCTTGCCGAACTTGTTGAGGTCGTTGTAGATCCGAGGCTTGAGTCCTTGCAGAATCATGCCGTTGGCATGTTCTACCTGCCCATTCATCATGGGGTGAGCCACGGCGGCCTAGTCCACCCGGATGTGGTGATCCTCGCAGAAGTCCAGGAACTTTCTGTCGGTGAACTGGGTGCCGTTGTCGGTGATGATGGAGTTCGGGACCCCAAAGCGATGGATGATGTTGGTGAAGAATGCCACCGCCTGTTCGGACCTGATGCTGTTTAGGGGTCGGACCTCGATCCACTTGGAGAATTTGTCGATGGCGACCAACAGGTGCGTGTAGCCCCCGGGTGCCTTCTGCAAGGGGCCGACTAGGTCCAGACCCCACACAACAAACGGTCAGGTGATGGGTATGGTCTGCAGGGCCTGAGCGGGCAGGTGGGTCTGCCTTGCGTAGAACTGACACCCTTCGCAGGTGCGGACAATTCTAGTGGCGTCGGCCACCGCCGTTGGCCAGTAGAAACCTTGTCGGAAGGCATTTCCAACAAGGGCTCGAGGTGCTGCGTGATGGCCGCAAGCCCCCGAGTGTATCTCTTGTAGGAGCTCCTGGCCTTCGGCGATGGAAATGCATAGCTGGAGGATGTCTGAGGTGCTGTGGTGGTAGAGTTCCTTCCCATCTCCTAGCAAGACAAACGACTAGGCGCGCCGCGCCAACCGCCGAGCTTCGGCTTGGTCGAGGGGTAGCTCTCCTCGATGGAGATATTGCAGGTATGGGGTCTGCCAGTTTCGATTAGGCGTGACCCCGCTCCGCTCCTCCTCGATGTGCAATGCCTCACCCTCGGGGGCCGAGGGTACCTCGGGCCGAGCCGAGGGTGCCTCGGACTGAGCCGAGGGTGCCTCGGGCTCGGGCGTGTCGTCGGTCTTGACGGAGGGTTGATGCAAGTCTCGGGAGAAGACGTCCGGGGGAACCGTTGTTCGCCCCGAGGCTATTTTAGCCAGCTCGTCTGCAGTCTCGTTGTAGCGTCGGGCGACGTGGTTGAGCTCGAGCCCGTAGAACTTGTCTTCCAGGCGCCGAACCTCATCGCAGTAGGCTTCCATCTTCGGGTCGCGGCAGTGGGAGTTCTTCATGACTTGGTCAATGACGAGCTGCGAGTCACCGCGAGCGTTGAGGCGTCGGACCCCTAGCTCAATGGCGATGCGCAACCCGTTGACCAGAGCCTCGTACTCGGCCACATTGTTGGATGCCGGGAAATGGCGGCGTAGCACGTAGCGTAGGTGCTTCCCAAGGGGCGAGATGAAGAGCAGGCCTGCGCCTGCTCCTGTCTTCATCAGCGACCTATCGAAGAACATGGTCCAGAGTTCCGGTTGGATCGGAGCTGTTGGGAGCTGGGTGTCGACCCATTCAGCCACGAAGTCCGCCAAGACCTGGGACTTGATGGCCTTCCGAGGGGCGAACGAGATCGTTTCGCCCATGATTTCCACCGCCCACTTTGCAATTCTACCCGAGGCCTCTCGGCACTAGATGATCTCCCCCAGGGGGAAGGATGACACCACAGTTACCGGATGAGACTCGAAGTAGTGTCGCAACTTCCGTCGCGTCAGGATCACCGCGTACAGCAGCTTCTGAATTTGTGGGTAGCGGATCTTGGTCTCGGACAGTACCTCGCTGATGAAGTAGACTGGCCTCTGGACGGGCAATGCATGCCCCTCTTCTCGTCTCTCAACCACAATCGCGGCGCTAACCACCTGAGTGGTCGCGGCGACGTAGATCAAGAGGGCTTCTCCGGCAGCGGGGGGCACCAAGATGGGCGCGTTCGTGAGGAGCGCCTTCAGGTTACCGAGGGCTTCCTCGGCCTCAGGGGTCCAAGTGAAGCACTCGGCCTTCCTTAAGAGGCGGTACAGAGGCAGGCCTCTTTCGCTGAGGCGCGAGATGAAACGGCTCAGAGCCGCAAGGCATCCCGTGACTCTCTGTACGCCTTTCAAGTCCTTGATGGGCCCCATGCTGGTGATGGCCGCGATCTTCTCCGGGTTGGCCTCGATGCCCCGCTCGGAGACGATGAACCCCAAGAGCATGCCTCGGGGAACCCCGAAGACACACTTCTCGGGATTGAGCTTCACGCCTTTCGCCTTGAGACATCGGAATGTCACTTCAAGGTTGGAAAGGAGGTCGGAGGCTTTCCTCGTCTTGACTACGATGTCATCAACGTAGGACTCGACCGTTCGGCCAATGTGTTCGCCGAACACATGGTTCATGCACCTTTGGTATGTCGCACCCGCATTCCTCAAACCGAACGGCATGGTAACATAGCAGTACATGCCGAAAGGTGTGATGAAAGAAGTCGCGAGCTAGTCGGACTCTTTCATCCTAATTTGGTGATACCCTGAGTAGACATCGAGGAAAGACAGGGTTTCGCACCCAGCAGTGGAATCCACGATTTGATCGATGCGAGGCAGAGGGTAGGGAACTTTCGGACATGCTTTGTTTAGACCAGTGTAGTCTACACATATCCGCCATTTCCCTCCTTTCTTTCTCACAAGCACAGGGTTGGCAAGCCATTCGGGATGGAATACCTCTTTGATGAACCCTGCCGCCATTAGCTTGTGGATCTCCTCGCCTATGGCTCTGCACTTTTCTTCGTCGAATCGACGCAGAGGCTGCTTCACGGGTCGGGCTCCAGCTCGGATATCCAGCGAGTGCTCGGCGACATCCCTCGGTATGCCGGGCATGTCCGAGGGACTCCACGCAAAAACGTCGGCGTTCGCGCGGAGAAAGTCGACGAGCACTGCTTCCTATTTGGGATCAAGCTCGGAGCCGATCCGGATTTGCTTGGAGGCGTCGTTGCTGGGGTCGAGAGGGACGGATTTAACCGTCTCCGCTGGCTCGAAGTTGCCGGCGTGGCGCTTCACGTCTGGCACCTCCTTAGAGAGGCTCTCCAGGTGGGCAATGAGGGCCTCGGATTCGGCGAGGTCCTCGGCGTACTCCACGCACTCCACGTCGCATTCGTACGCGTGTCGGTACGTGGGGCCGACGGTGATGACCCCGTTGGGGCCCGACATCTTGAGCTTGAGGTAGGTGTAGTTGGGGACGACCATGAACTTGGCGTAGCAGGGCCTCCCCAGTACTGCGTGGTAGGTCCCTCGGAACCCGACCACCTCGAACGTGAGGGTCTCCCTTCGGAAGTTGGAGGGCGTCCCAAAGCAGACAGGTAGATCGAGTTGTCCGAGGGGCTGGACGCGTTTCCCAGGGATGATCCCGTGAAAAGGCGCAGCGCCTGCCCGGACATAGGACAAATCGACACGCAGGAGCCCGAGGGTCTCGGCGTAGATGATGTTGAGGCTGCTGCCTCCGTCCATGAGGACCTTGGTGAGCCTGACGTTGCCGATGATGGGGTCGACAACGAGCGGGTATTTCCCCGGGCTCGGCACGCGGTCGGGATGGTCGCCCTGGTCGAAGGTGATGGGCTTGTCGGACCAGTCTAGGTAGACTGGCGCCGCCACCTTTACCGAGCAGACCTCCCGACGCTCTTGCTTGCGGTGCCGAGCCGAGGCGTTCGCCACTCGTCCACCATAGATCATGTAGCAGTCGCGGACCTCAGGGAACTCTCCTGCCTTGTGATCTTCCTTCTTATCGTCGTCGCGAGCCCTGCCACCCTCCGCGGGTGGCCCGGCCTTGTGAAAGTGGCGCCGAAGCATGGCGCACTCCTCAAGGATGTGCTTGACGGGCCCCTGGTGATAGGGGCACGACTCCTTGAGCATCTTGTCGAAGAGGTTGGCACCTCCGGGAGGTTTCCGAGGGTTCTTGTACTCGGCGGCGGCGACAAGGTCCGCGTTGGTGGCGTCGCGTTTCGCTTGCGACTTCTTCTTGCCTTTCTTCTTGGCGCCGCGCTGAGTTGACGCCTCGGGGACATCTTCCGGTGGGCGGCCCTGGGGCTGCTTGTCCTTCCGGAAGATGGCCTCAACCGCCTCCTGGCCAGAGGCGAACTTGGTGGCGATGTCCATCAGCTCGCTCGCCCTGGTGGGGGTCTTGCGTCCCAGCTTGCTCACCAGGTCGCAGCAGGTGGTGCCGGCGAGGAACGTGCCGATGACATCCGAATCAGTGATGTTGGGCAGCTCCGCGCGCTGCTTCGAGAATCGCCGGATGTAGTCCCGGAGAGACTCTCCCGGCTGCTGTCGGCAGCTTCGAAGATCCCAGGAGTTTCCGGGGCGCACGTACGTGCCCTGGAAATTGCCGGCGAAGGCCTGGACCAGGTCGTCCCAGTTGGAGATCTGCCCCGGAGGCAGGTGCTCCAGCCAGGCCCGAGCGGTATCGGAGAGGAACAGGGGGAGGTTGCGGATGATGAGGTTATCATCGTTCGTTCCACCCAGGTGGCAGGCCAGCCGATAGTCCACGAGCCACAGTTCCGGTCTCGTCTCCCCCGAGTACTTTGTGATAGTAGTCGGGGTTCGGAACCGGGTCGGGAACGACGCCCATCGTATGGCGCGGCTGAAAGCCTGCGGACCGGGTGGTTCGGGCGAGGGACTCCGATCCTCCCCGCTGTCGTAGTGCCCCCCACGCCTGGGGTGGTAGCCTCGGCGCACCCTCTCGTCGAGGTGGGCCCGACGGTCGCGGTGATGGTGCTCGTTGCCGAGGCGACCCAGGGCCGCAGGTGCTGTGTTGCGCGTGCGCCCGGTGTGGACCGAGGCTTCCCGCATGAATCGGGAAGTCGCGGCGCGATGTTCCGAGGGGCACCCCTGCCTTCGGGAGGCGGAGCTTTCGGCTCGTCGGACCGCGACATCCTCCAGGAGATTTTTGAGCTCTCCCAGAATACGCCGCCCCTCGGTGGTTGATGGCTCCGGCATTGCGCAGAGAAGTATTGCCGCTGCAGCCAGGTTCTGGCCGACTCCACTGGAAGTGGGTGGTTGCCTTACCCTGACATCGTCAGCGATGCGGTGCTGGAAGCCCTGGGGGAGATGACGCACTTCTCCGGCCGGAGGTTGCCCCGCCCATTCCTGCCCGATGTCCCGGCGGATCGGCTCAAGTGTTCCTGCTCCCTCATCGAGCCTGACCTTCATCTCGCGGATTTGCTCGAGCTGTGGGTCATGACCCCCTGCCGGGACGGGGACCACAGCTAGCTCCCGAAGGATGTCAACGCGAGGCACTGGCCTAGGGAGATCACCGTTCTCCGGCATACCGAGATGGTTGCCTTCGTCGGGACCCCCTAGATCGACGTGGAAACATTCGCGACTTGGGCCGCAGTCCTCGTCGCCGAGGCTGCGGCTACCGTCGGAACAGTCGGAAAGGCAATAGTCGCATGCGGTCATGAAGTCCCGCATGGCACTGGGGTTACCAAGTCCGGAGAAATCCCAACAGAAGTCGGGCTCGTCATCTTCCTCGGACCCCGAGGGCCCGTAGGTCGAGACGGCCATCAGCCGGTCCCAGGGTGACCGCATACGATACCCCAGAGGGTTTGGACTTGCCTCTACGAGAGCGTCCACCAAAGCGAAGTCGCTTGGTGGGTCGAGGCTGAATCCAAAAAGCGCGAGATGGGAATCGGTTGGTACCTCTTGGTCGACGGGCGGTGACGAAGTCACGTCAGGGGCAAAAATAAAAGAAAGAGAATAGCTCCATAACAAAAAAATAGTGAACTGCCATGAATTACACACACGCTAGTAGTGGCTTGGCTCGGCTAGAGGACTACAGCAGCCGAAGCCGTGATTTGTATGGTATGTCTTGCCCTCAATGTCTGGTTGGTTGGTAAGTCACTAAATCCCTATCTCCCGGTGGTCGAGTACCCCCGACGCGTCGAATGGGTTGTTTAGTCTGACTTCTTGTGCTGGCCCGACATCATTCTGTCTCCCGCATTCTCTCCTTTCATCGGTTTGTTTTTTTACTTCGCTTCGCGATTAGAGTTGTACGCATCATGCATGGGAATCCTTCCGCCCTTGATGTTAACGCTCTCGTGCGTAGGTCCCGGGTCAAAGGCATCTCGAAGGAAGCTGCTCCTGCACCGTCGTCTCAGGTACGAGGGTGACGCCCAGCAAGTCCTTCGCGAGCGTGCGGGCGTCGTCCGTTTGCTTGGGGTTGGCGTGTTGCGGGGAGACGGCGCTCGTCTTCGTCTCAGACGCGAGGTCGACGCCCGACGTGCCCCCCGTTGGGGCGCCGGCGCCGTCGACTCGCTCGACAGCCGACGGGGTGCCGCCTCCTGCTTGGCCTTGGTTGCCCCGCCTCCTCCTCCGTCGGCGGGGGAGGGGACGGGACAAGCCCGAATGTTGTTCTTCCACCACGTGGGGAAGACGTCGTCGATTCCGCCGCCGGCGGGCGGGTTGTCGTCCGCCATTGTCGCTATCGCGCGGCGGGGGAAGGAGTACCATGTCGTAGCTGCCGTCGAGGGACATGAACTCAAGACTCCCGAAACGGAGCACCGTCCCGGGCCGGAAAGGTTGCTGGAGACTGCCCATCTGGAGCTTGACGGGAAGTTGTTCGTCAACACGCAGCAGGCCCCTACCTGGCGCGCCAACTGTCGGCGTTTCGAACCCGGGGGGTCTCTGGGCCGACGAGTAAATTGTCGCCGCGTGCCCCAGCCCAGATGGGTCGGCGCGAAACGGAGCGCGAAGGGGGGAAGAAGCCAGAGGGAGACAGGCGTGAGAGGTGGAATCCCGCGGCCTTCGTGTTTGTCCCGCGCCCAGGTCGGGTGCGCTTGCAGTAGGGGGTTACAAGCGTCCACGCGGGAGGGAGCGAGCGGCCTTGCGCGAGCGCCGTCCCGTCCTTCCCCGCGTGGCCAACCCTCTCTAAGAGGGCCCTGAACCTTCCTTTTATAGGCGTAAGGAAAGGATCCAGGTGTACAATGGGGGGGTGTAGCAGTGCGCTAACGTGTCTAGCGGAGGGGAGCTAGTGCCCTAAGTACATGCCATCGTGGCAGCCGGAGAGGTTTTGGCACCCGGTTCGTGTGGTGTTGTGGCCGTCGGAGGAGCGCCGGAGCCTGGCGGAAGGACAGCTGTCAGGGCTGTCGAGTCCTTGCTGACGTCCTCTTGCTTCCGTAAGGGGGTTGAGAGCCGCCGTCGTCATAGAGCATGCGGGGCGCCATCATTACTTGTTTGGCGGAGCGAGCCAGATGGGACGCCGGTCTTGTTTCCCGTAGTCTGAGTCAGCTTGGGGTAGGGTAATGATGGCGCCTCCTGCGACGTGGTCGGTCTGAGCCCTAGGTTGGGCGAGGTGGAGGCTCCTCCGAGGTCGAGGTCGAGTCTGTCTTCCGAGGCCGAGGTCGAGTCTGAGCCCCTGGGTCGGGCGAGGCGGAGACCGTCGGCTGAGGCCAGGGCTGAGTCCGAGCCCTGGGGTCGGGCGAAGCAGAGTTCGTCGTCTTCCGGGGCTGAGCCCGAGTCCGAGCCCTGGGGTCGGGCGAAGCGGAGTTCGTCGTCTTCCGGGGCTGAGCCCGAGTCCGAGCCCTGGGGTCGGGCGATGCGGAGTTCGTCGTTTTCCGGGGCTGAGCCCGAGTCCGAGCCCTGGGGTCGGGCGAAGTGGAGTTCGTCGTCTTCTGGGGCTGAGCCCGAGTCCGAGCCCTGGGGTCGGGTGAGGCGGAGTTTCCTATGGCGCCTGAGGCCGGACTTGGCTGCTGTCAGCCTCACTCTGTCGAGTGGCACGGCAGTCGGAGCGGCGCAGGCGGCGCTGTCCTCTTGTCAGGCCTGTCAGTGGAGCGGCGAAGTGACTGCGGTCACTTCGGCTCTGTCGACTGGAGGGCGCGCGTCAGGATAAAGGTGTCAGGCCACCTTTGCATTAAATGCCCCTGCGATTCGGTCGGTTGGCGTGGCGATTTGGCCAAGGTTGCTTCTTGGTGAAGACTGGGCCTAGGGCGAGCCGAAGGTGTGTCCGTTGCCGTAGGGGATCCTCGGGCGAGACGTAAATCCTCCGGGGTCGGCTGCCCTTGCTCGAGGCTGGGCTCGGGCGAGGCGCTATCGCATCCCTCGAATGGACCGATCCTTGACTTAATCGCACCCATCAGGCCTTTGCAGCTTTGTGCTGATGGGGGTTACCAGCTGAGATTTAGGAGTCTTGAGGGTACCCCTAATTATGGTCCCCGACATATAATACTTAATGTATATATTTTATATATACATCTAAATTTATTGTCATCTATTTGAATATATAGTGGACTTAAATTACTAATATTTTGGAATGGAGGAGTATCTCTTTGGAATTGTAGAAATAAAGTGATTGCTATGAAATTTCTGTACAACGGTTCTAGAGATTTCTTGGTTTGTTCGGTTTTATTGGATTGATGTGAATTGGAGGGGATTAAATCCCCTCATATACGAATTTATATAGGGTTTGAATAGTAAGAGCTCGTGATCTCTATCCTTAAATCAGTCTGGAGGTGATTTAATTCCCTCCAATCAAGTCCTGAATCCACTCCTAAGTCCTAACCGAAGGCCTAACTGTATTTTGGCCAGCAACTGCGCAGTTGATTCGGCTGGGAACTGGGCCACTGGGCAGTGGACGCAAAGGACTCACAAACGACGCAATACAATCCTCTTCCTCTGCCTCTGGTCAGGTGTCGCGGCGGCAGCAACGGCAATCCAATTCCACTCCAATGGCGGCCTCGTCCTCCTTCAAGCCGAACCCGCTGTCGCTGAGCGTGCCGGACCCCGCGCTCGACCGCTGGCTCCGGGACAGCGGCTACCTGGACCTCCTCGACTCCACCACCACCACCGGAAGGCCGTCGTCGTCAGCCTCGGGCCCCTCCGCCCCCTCCTCCGCCGCCTACAGCCCCGGCGCCGGCCAGGCTTCCTCCGGCGTCGCGGCCGACGTCCTCGCCTTCGCGCGCACCCTCGCCTCGCTCCTCGCGCTCAACCCCTTCGCGCGCCTCTCCACCGCCGACCTGGCCGCACCCACCCCGTCCTGGTCGCTCGCCTTCGTCGGCCCCCCCGGCGCCGCGTCCTACTCCTGGCCGCCCACGCCCACCCAGGCCAGGCTCCGCGTCCAGGAGAACTTCCGCCGGTACGCGCGCAACTACGCCGCGCTCGCCATCCTCGTCTTCGCGTGCTGCCTGTATGTGTCTATTATTGCGTTGCATCTCGTATTCTAGTTCCTTCACCCACTTTCTTTGATTCACAGAGCATCTACGTTCATCAACGATACGGTTTTTTTGTCAAAACTGGCCAGGTACCGGATGCCGATGGCTCTGCTGGGCATGCTGGCCAGCCTCGCTGTCTGGGAGGGCGTGCGCTACTGCCGGGACCATTGGGACCTCACCACCAGAGCTCCGGGGGTTGCCCAGGCTCTGCTGCACTGTGCGCAGATTGGTGAGTACGATGTTCCTGCCTGCCCAACACCTAAACATGATATCTTTTTTTCCTCATCTGAACTCTGGATTGACAATTGGGATTCTGGCGCTAGATAGTAGCAACATCAGAATATATGATCACATGCACCGCGTTAGGTTGCAAATGGAATGAGTAAAATCAGCACCTTGCAAATTACGATACCTGAAATATATATGACCAAAGTATTAGGAGCTCACTGACATAAGGTACTGTTATGCATTGATGAATCTAGCCGAAAATATGATCAGGGTCATCAAGAGCAGCTTTGCTATATCATACAAATTTTTATGAACTTTAACAGTATTTTGCTAAAGTATTTATAAAATTTATCGGGGTCGGCTGACCCCGATAAACCCCCTAGATTCGCCCCTGCTGCTATGTAATTTGTTAAGACAGCTAGAAGTGGAGCAAGGGACATGGTTGATGCAGTTTTAAGACAAGAAGACCTATAATCTATCATACAAAATGTTGTAATCTTATAAAAATATACTACCTCCATTCTCGAATATTTGTCGCTCGCTAGTTCATTTTTGAACTAAAACGTGACAAATAAAAAAACGGAGAGAGTAGACCATTTTGCTCTCCACTCTGACAATCAATTAGTTCATCGAAAAGCTCTAAACATAACCAAACCCGATGAATTCGTGTATTACCCTATGTTCTTCAAGAAAAATTCTTGTTAAAAAAGAGAAATCCCAAGTATTGTTTTAAGAAGAAGACCTTTTGGCATAGATCGAGAAAACCTTTAAAATCATATCTCACCCATACATAGTGACACCGTAGCCCAGGTGAGAACGACCACGACCAATGCCGAGCTTTAAAACTGTGGTTTGATGTGGAATAGATAAGAGGATTTTTTAAACCTCGGTCTAAAATTCACTCTCACATGAGATCGACCTCCGGACCTGAGGAATGCTACTCAGGCTACCTAACCAACTTAGTGAGGCCCTTTGGCAAGAAAATTCTCGTTATACATGAATGTTCTAAAGGATTATAATCTTTTCAACTCCTTTGTAGTATATCCTGTTCTATTTTTTTTACTTCCTTCCATGGATCAAAGGGGATTGAGGGAGATCAAATCCCTACAATTCAATTTTGACTAGGGAGGGATTTAATCCCTTCCAATCCCCTTCGATCCAGAGAGAATCAAGCAAGCCCTTAGTGATTTCTATATAGTAGAATGGTACTCCTCTTCATTCCAAATTAAAATATGTTTTGGCTTTTCTAGATATATTGATTTTACTCCACATCTAGACATAGTGTATATCTAATTGTATAGTAAAAGCTATGAATAATCTTATAATTTGAAACAGAGAGAGTATAAATGAATAATGTATTTTATGTTTTCTGCACCAACTACAAAATTTATTTATGAAACCTTGCATTCTCTTAGTTATGGATTATTATGTGTTGTTTAAAGTGTGGAAGTCATCTGCTGATCTCTCTTAATACATCAGAAGAAAATAATCAACATTAATAAGATGGCAAATACGACAAGCTTTGCTTTCACTTATAGTTTTGTTTTGCTTTATTGGCATCCTGTAATTCCGATCACCAAATCAATTAGGGGAAATCTTGTATTTGCCATTGCGAGGGAGCTTATCTTGTACTCCTTCCATTCTTTTTTATTTGTCACGGTTTAAATGAACTTGTGGACGACAAATATTCGAAAACGTAGGTAGTATATGCCATAGTGAACATGCCAAAACAATTTCTTTTCATACCATTATGAATATAAAGAGGGCAAACAACATCACTGCTTGATAAGGACCTATATTAATGTCCCCATCTATAACTTTGGCTTGTGGGAAACGGCAGTCCACCAAGGTGTTACAGTATATTGCATTACAGTCTAATGTTGCATCATATATTTAATCAATGAAAAGGGGCTGATGGTAGAAACTAGAAGCAATGAATAGTGTTCAAATGGGGGCAGCTGCCAGAATGAGACCTGGCATATCTGTGTGCTCAACTTCTAGGCCTTTTTTGGTACTTTTCTTCTTTTTTTTCTTTCTCACTGCATTTAGTTCCACTGCAAACTACCAGTCCTTGCTTTGATAAGCATTAAATGGTCTGGTAATTGGTAAACACCTGGCTGCCGTGGCAATTTCTTATAGATGGAATATATTTATATTTAAGTGGATGTAACATGTCCATTATGGCCCGTTTGTTCCAGTTTTTTTCCCATATTTTGGCCGCCATAAGCTGCTGTGGATTGCTAAACGCTCAACTTTTCAGCCCGCTTTTATAAGAATCCTTTTGGTGAAAAGCGCCAAAAATAAATGTGAACACGTAATCGATCAAGTCGTCGCGATAGCAGGAGTCTGTCACTCACTTTCTACATCCTAAACTATATGGACTCCTTCATCTTTATCCACATGTAATCTCGACGATATCAGATTCTTCCTTCAACCAGATTCTCTCCATAACCAGATTCTCAGAAAAGCTCGATAGAAAGTGATTAACCCACCCATTCCTTAAATGTTTTTAATCAAAGGACAAAGAGATTGATTCTTGTAAAGTGTATCGGACATCTAATGAGTTAAGCCCTTAAGGGCACTTCAGGCAGATGAAGCCATGCTACTTATTGAAACCCTAACACCTTTCTATTTTAGAACATCAAATAAAGATGCCCTTTAGGCCAACCAAGATTCCCCTAGAACTGAGGTGGAACGCAACCCAGCTGGTTACCTTACCGGTTACATGTCGTAGACTCGTAGCCTTCCAGCTAATTATATTCATCTTTACAGTATTCTTTCACAACTCTGTAAAAAAAATTTCTTACAAAACTTGTAACTGTACCATAAGTGACTTCGTTTGCGCAGTGTTACAGAAACTGTTACGGTATGAATATTCTAGTGTTTTTTTAGTTGAATTGGGTGGAAATCTAAAAAATCTTGGCAGATAGACTCCTTTTCCACTGCTTTGGGAGAGCAAGAAACTCTATTTTTCACGAGAGCTCTTTCTTTCTCTCTGAGGGCTAGTTTGGGAGCCATAAAACTGGAGGAGATTTGAGATGTTAGAATCATCTTCTTATTCAACCCCTTTTTATTCAATTTTGAATAAGAACGGGATTCTAGCCCCTTCAACCTCCTCCGGCTTTGTAGCTCATAAACTAGCCCTCCGGAAAGGATTGGAGGGGCTAGAATCACCTTCTTATTAGTTCCTCTAATATTCTCTTCTCCGTTTTGTGGCTCACAAAGCCCTGTCAGTAACAAGAGTCCCTCCCCTCACTAGCATCCTGCAGACACCATCGCCTGGCCGGGTCTTGCCGGTAATCTGTTGCGTACCACCAGAAAAAAAAAACTGGAACCAGGGGTTAGGTCATGGCCTGCTAGTTACTCTAGTTAACCAAGCCTTTTGGGGGAGGGAAAAAATAGTAGCCACTGGTAACGTGGCTGTTACTGGTGTCGGCTATTTTTTTCTTTTTGTCATATCTTGTTTTCCTGTATATGTTTTTTTAATTACTGCTAGGAAGTAGAGAGCAGTATAAGTTTCTGTACTACATACATGGTCGTGACCAACACTTTCTGCTCATGCCATGCAACTGTGTTGTGTCAAGGCATGATTTGGGGGACTCTAAACTTTTAGAGGGTGTTTGGTTTGAGGATTCATCCTATCTAAAATGAGGTGGTGCATCAGTCTATTCCTCAAATTTGGTGGGATGACCTCATTTCTTATATTAGCACTAACTAACTATGAGAAATGAGCTGATAATGGATTAACTCATTTCATTCCACAAACCAAACAAAAAAAATAGGGAGTGAGAAGATGATGAACCAACTCATTCTTCAAACCAAACACCCTATTAATCAACACATCACTAGGTGTTGGGTCTTCCATTGGTTTTTCACCTTAATGTCTCACGTTTCCAGCTTTAAGGTTTTAACTTCCATGAATCATCCCTTGAATGAATCAGCTTTGAATCATGCCTGACTCCCAGCTTTGAGGCTTTGTCCCTTGAATGAACGAGCTTTGAATCACGCCTGTTGTCATGTTGTAATGGCTAATAATTAATAACCACTTGTCCCGTTTCTCAACAGCCACTGCTGTGCTACTGTACGTCTGCAACCTACAGTTCGCGCTGGTGTACGCCGTTGGGGTGAGCTACGCACGTAAGTGACCTCCGTCCGGCCTTCGTCTCCATTATCTATATTCCTTGAATGGTACGGTTCTTGGAGCAACACGGTGCTGCGCTATGGCCCTGTGCTGCAGTGATGCTGCTGCACGCCTCCCTCCGGAGGCTGACTACTCCGTCGAGTCTACCAGACGCTAGCAGCAACAAGAACAGGAGGGCGCAGCCGAGACGGAGCTAGGGTACGTTACATGCCGGGCAGTACAGGGCGCTCTACAGACTACAGGCGAGCGAGATGTCCATGGCTGTATAGAACCGTGCATGGTTGATGGTCCCAAAAGCGTCGCCGGCTGGTTTGTTTGGAAGTTTGGAACAGTGCACATGCTGTTGAGGCGGCGAACATGGACGGGTGAAGAATACGGCCATCAGGACATATATACTGTCACCGAAAACTCCGAGAGGCATACGCTTTGTTTAGTTTAGTTTTTTTTTCTTTTTTTGGTGTGTGGAGAAAGATAAGGAAGCCAAAGGTAGTTTGTTCTGTTCCTGCGTGGCTGAGTGGACGCCATTCGGTGGTTCACTGAGGCTATGAACCATGGCGTAGAGTAGACGAACCCCACACATGGCAGAGAGCATCGCATTCGTTTCACACTCGACTTTGTTCTATGCTCTAGGCCGAGTAAAAGAAGACTAGTTTTGGAAACTTAAATTCGGAGTTCCTAGATACTGAGAGGAAAATGAGCTAATTTCTTACTCATCAATCTTTCTTGGAAATCTCGGAGGGGATTTAAGATTGTGTTTTGTTGGGAGTAATGGAGATTGAAGTGGCTCCATTCCTCTTTTTTTAGATGTTTGGATTCCAATAAAAAAGGAGCGGATCGGTTTCTAAAGTCTTCGTATAGAAATTTAACATAAATAGTTGAAATGTTTCCGTTCCAAAAAAATGCAAAAAAACGATCACTTTCTTCTCTCTGTACTCATATGACATTTCAACCAAATAAGGATTGGAACGGCTCCGCTCTATTCTACTTCTCAACCAATCTATTCTACTTCTCAACCAATCAAAAAATAGAGAGACTCACTGTTAGCCAAATGCAGAATAGAACAACTCTATTCTCAAAATCTGGAATGGAGCCGTTTCATTCTAGTAAGTTCTAAACTAAATCGCTTCCTCTGCCAGAATACACGCTATCTTTTTCTTTATACATGAATAAACAGATAATCTCGCTTTACTTCACGAGTCTGTTCGGTTTCGCCCGGCCACCAATTCAGTCGAAGCTATTTCCTGCATTTTTTCCCTTCTATGAATGGCATGCATGTTACGGATGTAGACGTCCATAGAATGGTCGTGCGCGACGGGCCGAGAGCATCGCGTTCATCCCTCCCACGCACGCACTTGTTGGTCTTCATTCCTTGGCCCACGGAGTCGACCGTGTGCCGCGTGTGCCGTGCCCACACAAGGAATTCCTGTGCGTCCATGTGACCAAGATTCTCCCCTCCCAAACGCGTCGTGGTTCTGGGGCTCCACGGGAAAAAAAAATCCGTGCGGATTTTGTTGAAAGATATGAGAGCATCTTGTTGACTGTTCTCTGCGCAATTGTCTTGGGGTTTTTTTATAGGTTCTTGTCAAAATTGGCATGTCATATGCGAATATGTACGGGAGGTTAAAAACTTGTCTCGTGATAGCTGTGGGGAGTGGGGAAAGTGGAAGGATGGTGGAGGAAAATGGCGTAGAGCTTCTAGAAAGCCATGGTCCTTTGTTTTTCTCGTGCTTTTCGGTAAAGAAATCCTTTTCGAGCGTGCCAATAAGTAGGTCCTCTCAAGGGATGGAAAAAAAATGGCTTCTTAGACCAAGCATGGCGGTCGAAGACTTGCAACCCCCATCCTTTTTTTTGCGACTCATCGATATAGGAAAGATCCATGGATAAAATACAATAAATAAATTTCATCTATAAATATATTTGTTCATTCGTTTGTACAGATTTGATAGGACTTCTGTTCAAGGAAAAGAAAACGAGTTAGTCTTAGGGGCATTTGAATGCATTAAAGATAATAGTTAGTTGGCTAAAAAATTGCTAGACAAATTAGCTAGCTAACAAATAACTGGCTAACTATTACTTAATTTGCTAAAAGTAGCTAATAGCTAAAATATTAACTAGAATGTTTGGATTTTTCGGCTAATTTTAGCAGCTAATTATTAGTTATAATGCATTAAACATCCCCTTAATGTGTTGTTACCCTGATGGAGCCCTATTTTTTCATTAATTGTTGGTGTTGATGATGACCATGCTATCTAGATCAAGGGCCAAATATTTGAGCTAAGAAGAAAACACGAATATTATGACATTGCCCTTTAGTTTTGGTACTTGGTGTTCTTTTCATTTAGTACTCCCTCCGTTTTTTCCTGTTTGGTGCCGATTAGTTGGAAACTGAGCTAACCATCTTCGTATATGTAAGAACGGAGGCAGTACATAGGAAGGTGAAGATCTTCGTACTTTAATTGAAACACATGGGCGTCTTGTTGACGGCGTTCTCTCTACGTGGCGATGATGTACTATATGCAAAAAAAAAAACTCTTGAGAAATTTAGGTTCTTATCGCTAATGACATGACTCATGTGATTTAATGTGATTTTAGATTTTTTTTTGGGGGGGGGGGGGGAGGGTTAAAAGCATTTAAGGTGGTAGTTGAGGGGTGGGACATTGAAATGATGGTGGAGAAAATGATGTAGAGATTCTAGAAAGACTTGGCCATTTCATTTCTCATTCTTCTTCGTACAAGGACTCCTGTTCAAGTTAGGCCAAGCAAGTACTCTCATGGAAGAAAAAGCTAGGCAAGTGGCGTAAGACTTTCACGTTTTTTCTTAAGCTAGTTTGTGCTTGGATTTTTTGCATTCCTGCCAGAATATCACTCCTACCTTAACCTCATATATAAATACAGAAATTCATAAAACATACACATGAGGACATCGTCGCATCTATGATCCATATCATCCTACCCCTACTTTGCATAAATTTCATGCAGAGGTAGAATATTAGGTTATGGACTATCTGCTGCTATCTTCAGCAACTTACACATCCTCATATTTATATTCAAACTTTACTTTATAAATAGTGCATTCTATAGTGCCAAACAATAAAAAATAATGTTTTAGATGATTATGCTAAACATTGTCCTATAATTATTGGTTTGGGTGTCCTAAATCTTGTCCAGTGTGGTAGCTTTGCTCACACCACACGCAAACTTCATGAAGCTAGCTTTGCCATTAATTGTTGGTGATCCTATTACTCGGGCCAAGAGCTAGCAAAGTAAATTGACAAAGACAATACATATACCATGGCATTGTATTGTATCATTCTACTAGACTATTTTCGGTGGATCATATAAAAGGTACTATAGATGACACTGAGTTATGTTTGACATCGGTTAGTTGAAAAAACAAAGTATCTATTTTGGTGGATATTTTATCTGTATACAATCATACATAACTAAAAAAAATGTAATTCTCTGTTATTTATTTATTCTTCATGAACTTTGGGAGTGTTTGGTTACTATGGACTAATTTTTAGTCCCTCTATTTTATTCCACTTTAGTCTATAAATTGCAAAATATGGAAACTATAACTCTATTTTAATTTCCATATTTGACAATTTAGTGACTAAAGTGGAATAAATTGGAGAGACTAAAAATTAGTCTCTAAAACCAAACACCCCTTTTATGTACCTCTCCAGGCTCCGGGATTCCTATCATTTCCATAGATGGTAATTTTAAAAGGTATCATTTGAATAAAATATTTATGACAGGTTTTCTATGCCTGATTTTGTCTCTCCACTCTCAAACTAATCCAAGAGAATGGAGGAATCATTCCCCACCATAAAAAGAACGGGGAATCAAAAAAAGCTGGGAAGCAAAACTACCGGCCTAAAAAAAGAAATGAAAGGCCGGCGAGGAGGAGCGGCACCCCAATATTCTCTCCCTCCTAGAGACCAGGGCCCACTTCCACCCCAATATGCTCTGCCTGCGCACCGGGCCCCACCTGGACCCAGTCTCTCCCTTCGCCGCGAATCCCCGCCTGCCCAACTATAAAAGCCCGCCCTCTCCTCCCACCACCCACGCAAGCGGACAGGTTCGCGCGGAGGGAAGGAGGGAGAAGAAGCGAAGCCGCGCCGCCTCGGGCTCGCTTGGTGCAGATCGGGACCCGCCGCCCGGCCGACGGGACGGATCCCGCCTTGCACCAAGTGAATCGGAGCCGGCGGAGCGATACAGCGGCCGGCCGACCGCCGCCTGCTTGCCTGCGCGCGCTGCTCTCGACTGCGGATGCCGCCCTCGGTTTGTTTGTTTGTTTTTTTCTTTCTGATAAGGATCGTGCTGATTGCTGTGACTCCGTGTCGCCGCCCGTGGGAATTGTTATTAGGCGCCGTGGGGATCTCTGCTCTAGGTTAGAGTAAGCAGTCCGGATCTGGATCTGGCGCGGGTCCAAATTTCTAACCTCTGGTGAGACATCTCCGTTTTTGTGGTGCGGGGTGCAAAATTTGCCGGTCATGATGCCACTCGGATGGATCACGGGGAAACCATGCCTAGGTGGATTATTGGTTCGGCTTCTTTTACCGCTAGCCTACCACGGGCTCACATTGGTTGTAGGTTTTGTCTTAGATTTGGCTCGCCCAACTGTAGGACGACCGTTGATTGGTCTACTTGTGTAGGTAGATTGCTTGGTAGAGGGGACTCCTTTTTTTCTCTCAAGAAACTACGCCGGACTTCCCCTGTTACATGCGGCCTCCTGTGTATGTGAGGTGATGCGAGTGGAGTCCTTGATGAACACTAGAGGCTAGAAATCCAGTGATTAGGTGTCCAGGAATATATGCTCGGGGATCAAGTCAAGAGGAGGTGGGGAAGAGACAAAGTAGCCGATTGGCCGCACTAGTTGGCCCTCCATCCATGGCTGGCGTTTGAACCTGCTCCAGGAAAAGCGGATTCCCTCCCCTCCATGCTCCACTCCACTCCACTCCATATAGCTGCTGAGCTGGGGCTGATGTGATTTTTTTTTACTTTTCTTTGTAGCGGTTATATTCCGCTAAAGCCACGACTGCCGCCGAGGAGAACATGTTCTGAAAAGCTGTCGAGGAATATAAATTGCGTACCTGGGGTCCTGGTCCTGGATTGATGGCTTGATGAATGGATGAGCAGAAGCAGAGCGAGGTGGGAGATTCCAGCTCTGGGTTTTGCTGACAGAGGTCCAGCTAGCTTGATGAGAACCTCACAGGCTGCTATGGCTTCACACTGCTGAATTTTACTCGGATTCGAGTCTGTGCTCCTCCTTTTGTTTTTCACAGTATGCATGAGCTGTTGTTATCAAACAAGCATGGGATCTGGCGTGGCGGGCGGATGGATGCCGGTCAGCTGATCGAGCTGGTGTCAGTCCTTTGGCCAGCCTGCATCCAGTGCGTCAAAAGCCTGGCCGCTGGCCGGCCGGCGGCTGCTGCTGCTCGTGCCTCGTGCTCATCAGGCAGGCAGCCATGGTCCCCTGCCTCTCAGGCAAAGGCTGGTCGCGGATAGGCAAATATCCCCCAGATTCTTGTACCTGATGCACGTGGAGCTGGGTGGCATGGCATCGCAGAGCCGACTCCACCTCCATGGGGTTGCTGCTTGCTTGCTTGCTTCTTCCCACAGCGTTCTTGAATACTGGGAAGCACGATAGGACGCTGGTGCTCTGGACTCGCAGAGGCGCATTTGCTATCCACGGCCACAGAGCCAGCCCCAGGGGGGGCACACAGACTGGGCATGAAGAAGAGGATAACAACAGATAACTGACCAGCATTCATCTCACATTTGTTACCCCGTGACTCTTTATCCTAAAATGTAAGACCTTTATTAAAGTCCATTGTAAAAAGGACAGCAGTTTAAATAAATGCCCCATGCTTGACAGGTCGATGCACCGAAATCCACGTTGTTATTCCAGAATTATTAAGACACAAATACTGAGTGCAAACGGGGTTTGTTTATGTCCAGAACGTAACAGTTTACAAAGGGGGGAAAGGATGGATTCAGAAGATTATTCCCAAAAGAAATCCCTTGCTGATTTCAACGTGGTATTTAAGAACGAGTAAGCTGTTTGATTGCACCAGAGATATTAGTTAGTTAGCTAAAAAATTGCTAGTAAAATTAGCTAGCTAATTATGGCTAATTTACTAAAAATAGCTAATAGATGAACTATTAGGGCATGTACAGTTGTGTTTAATGTGGAGTCACTTAAGGTGTTTAAGGGAGTTATTTGCAAAAAAATCTTAGAGCCGTCTCTCCGTGAAGAGACGTCTCTGGCTCGTAAACCAAGTAGCAACAGACGCCTCACTTCCCACTGTACGAATTTGTCGTCTGTTCTATCGATCTGATGCTATACAAATACATTTAATTCTGTATTTATTAATAGACTACGTTTATAGACACTTCATTGTACAATAGAGTCTCCTAGTTGTCTCCTGTGCTTGGAGAACCGTTTTGGTGTCTCTCCACTGTACATGCCCTTAGCTATACTGCTTGGACGTCTCCTGTTAAAATTTTAACAGGTAACTATTAGATTTAGTGCATTTAAGCACACCCTAAATACCTTAAACTTAGCAATACCACGATATTTCCAGCCTATTGCTTCGGGAGACTAGGGACGGATCCAGCGGTGGGACGGACGGGGCTCGAGCCCCCTACCACTTCGGATCCAATGGAGCCTCACTACAGCCTCCCATAATCTAAAATGTATATAATATAATGTAGAATGAGCTTTTATACTGCAGCAATTTAGTTTAGTCCCTCCTAAACTTTTTTCTGGCTCCGTCCCTGCTAGACACGAAGGATATCTTGGCTCCCCATAAGCACCCAATCCAATATATCGATAGAAGAAAGAAGACCCTCTTCATATAGATTTTTGAATTCCATATCGAAACTCCGCACGAAATCGAAAATAGACCTGCAGATGATCTCATCAAGCCTCAGTGTGTTAGTTTTTTTCGTCTTTTAGAGTATGGCATTGAAACAAAGCGGGGTAGAAGGCACTCTAAAGGTAAGTGTTCAAATACAAGGGAAATGGTTTTTTTTTTTGCAATTGTGATAAATTGAATTGTAGGTATCTTAAATCGCTATGTTTGGTTTTGGTAATTGAGAGAATTAGTGGTCTACTCTAATGTTGCGTGCGAGGCAAGTTAAATCCACGTCCAATATTGAGCTAGGATGGTAATCATAAAGATGATGGTGATGGTCACAAGTGGTAATTAAGTGCTCAACTTGAAAAATAAGAAAGCGGAAAAAACAAAATGGAAACAAATGACTGTACTATTAAGAGGGGAGCCTAATTGGACTATGATGCACTCGGAGAGTATGCAAAACTATTTATAAAAAAACACTTTCAAAAGGCTAAATTGACTCGAACTTGTTTGCGAAAACATTTGAGAGTTACCGCGCTTGCAAACAGATGATCATGTGCTCTCAGTGTTGCTGCATGTGCTCAGCGTTGCTGTCGAGCACGCACCAGATGTGTCCCTTGTGTTTGCAACGTTTGTTACAATTTGTCCTTTATAGGACTTGGGACATCAAACATACAACGATACAACCAATTATCTTTAATATACGCTTTATTTATATCTAGAACTACAGTTAGATCTCTTATATTTCCATGTAAACTTCAAAATGAGTACTAGCAATCAGTGTTTTAGCTGGCTATATAGCCTTTGGGGAGGTTTGAAGCTAAGAGATGCATCATTTAACGCTAATTGAAATTAGCCGCTAATAGCCTTTATTTGGCCCGCTAAAAACACAATATTAGCTAGATTTAGCGCTGCTAAACTTGTTAGCCTTTTAATGGGATGAACCTTTGGAACATTGAGGACAAAAATAAACTACAGGCAGGCTCTTTACACGTGTTGTTGAATTTGCATGCACGTTGATTTGTTATTAGACATTTGAACTAGTGTTTGAACTATCAAATTCAGATATTGAACATTTGAGCTATAGTTTATGCTCTATCTATGAAGATATGTCATGCATTTTTTTCTCTCTAAAACTGCTAAATGCTGGTTTAGCTCGCAGCTATATATAGCCGGCTATATAGACTTCATATATAGGTGATCTAAAAACTTACTCGCCGCTAAGAGAGCCTTAGCCGGACATTTAAAACATTGCTAGTAATGCATGGTAAATTTCAGCTGAACCCTTTAATTATACCAGAAAAGGTCCCCTGTAACCAGACCATTCGTACCATGCATAGCGTAGCTGGATTGAACTGCAGAGAGATTAATTGATTCAGACTGCTTTTACTGCTACCACGGGCTCACGTCGATTGTAAGCATCCAGATTTGGCTGAGCTGGAGGCCCGTTGATAATTGGTCTACTTCTGCGGGTGCTTGGCTGCTTGCTTGGGGTCTTCTTCTGGGTAAGCAGTGCTGGAATAGGGAATTAGGGGTAGAGATAGAGAGAGAGAGCCGGGATGGCCGGCAAGTTACAGCAAGAACGCATGCTTAGGGTTTAAGCTAAGACTCATATGATTGGGATTCCAGCTGTCGGATCAGCGTCATTATAGAAATAACCCAGTGCTGTTGCTACTGAGGAACAGATCCACGTGCCCATGGACTATGTAATTAACATCACCTTCATGATGATCTTGTACCCATGCCCAAGTGGGTATTGGGTTCGTTTTTTTTTCTTACATATATATATTATAGGTATGAGAAAGGCGAGTCTTCAGTGATTAGGTGTCCAGGAAAGGAATATATGATGCTCGTGGATCAAGATTCTTTTTTCTATGAGGAAAAGACAAAGTAGCCGATTGGCCGCACTAGTTGGCCCTCCATGCCTGGCGTTTGAACCTGCTTCAGTGATTATATGTGTGTGTTTTTTTTTACTTTGCTTTGTAGCGGTTGGAATATTAATTAAATCGACAGCCGCCCAGGAGAACATGCTCTGAAAAGCTGTCGAGGAATATAAACTAAGTTAGGGTCTGTTCGGTTTGGTCTCGATCCTGGATTGGATGTGATTAGATGAGTTTAAATCCTAAGTAATTCAAAATCATCGTGAAGATCTTCACCGAGTGGGTTTAACTAGCTTGGACGGGCAAACATTGCTTGCTTTTGGCCGGCCAGTCATTCAGCTCACTGCTTCCATTATACCTTGCACTTGCAGAACTTCAGAACATCTCCACCTGCCAGGTTAAACCTTTCTGCATCCAAGTGGACTGGACTTCCAGGTGCATCCGAGTGGATCCATTTTGACACGCCAGCGCTCGATCACAGCCGTTGATATAGGATCGAACGGTGCACACCTCGCATCTGATGGAGAACAGCACTGCACAGCGGCTTTCCGACTTTATACTATTACTACCCCGGGGGCTTCCACTCTGA
This sequence comes from Zea mays, assembly GCF_902167145.1. Taxonomy (NCBI): domain Eukaryota; kingdom Viridiplantae; phylum Streptophyta; class Magnoliopsida; order Poales; family Poaceae; genus Zea; species Zea mays. The sequence goes on along the minus strand of NC_050100.1, from coordinate 76,376,734 downwards.
TGATGAGGCTTCTGAACAATGATAGGAACCTTCCAGAACCTTCCGCGTCCGCGCCGCTGGCCCCGCCGCGCCTCACTTCTCCTCCACCGCATCTGCACCCGCGCGCCGCGTCATGCCGGCGACGTCGGCCGATGGAACTCTGACATCATGGCGCACTTCCGCGCCGGCAGGGTCGGGGCGGCGCGCCGGGTGTTCGACGAAATGCGCGAGCGGAACGTGTTCACGTGGAACTGCATGGTCTCGGGCCTGGCCAGGAACGGGTTGCTCGCCGACGCGCGCGGGGTGTTCGACGCGATGCCGTCCAGGAACTCCGTCTCGTGGGCTGCGCTGCTGACGGGCTACGCGCGGCGCGGGAGGGTGGCCGAGGCCAGGGACCTGTTCGACCGGATGCCTCACCGGAACGTGGTCTCGTGGAACGCGATGGTGTCGGGCTACCTGCGGAACGGGATGGTCGACAGGGCGCGGGAGCTGTTCGACGCGATGCCGGCGAGGGACGACGTGTCGTGGCTCATGATGGTCTCTGGGTATATGAGGAGGAAGCGTTTCCGTGAAGCGAGGGAGATCTTCGACCGCGCGCCGTCGCCGCCGCCGACTTCAGTATGCAACGCGTTGCTGTCCGGTTACGCGGGGTATGGTTACCTGAAGGATGCGGAGGAGCTGTTTGGTCGGATGCAGAGACCGGACCGTGTTTCTTGGAATGCCATGATCACAGGCTACACCCGGGCTGGGATGATGCAGGTTGCACGGAGACTGTTTGATGAGATGCCCGGAAAGGATACTGTATCATGGACAGCCATTGTGCGTGGGTATTTACAGAACGGAGATGTTGATGCTGCGTGGGAGGTGTTCCAGGACATGCCTGACCGTGATGTCCTTGCTTGGAACACAATGATGGGTGGTTTTGTGGTGAGTGATAGGTTGGATGATGCGTTAAGGTTGTTTGCTGACATGCCTGATAGAGATCTGGTGTCATGGAATACAATCTTACAAGGATACATCCAACAAGGGGACATGGATAGTGCAACTACATGGTTTAGGAGCATGCTAGAGAAAGACGAGACATCATGGAACACAGTGATCTCTGGGTACAAAGATGAAGGAGCACTTAGTTTGCTGTCCGAAATGACTCGAGGAGGATATAGACCGGACCAGGCCACTTGGAGCGTGGTTATTTCTGTCTGCGCCTCCCTTGCTGCTCTCGGCTGTGGAAGAATGGTGCACATTTGCACGATCAAAACCGGCTTCGAGCATGATGCTTTGGTGATGAGCTCATTGATCTCTATGTACTCCAAGTGTGGGCTAATTACTGAAGCTTCCCAGGTTTTTGACCTGATTGTGCAAAGGGATACAGTGACATGGAACGCGATGATTGCGACATATGCTTATCATGGTCTAGCTGCTGAAGCTCTGGCACTCTTTGACAGGATGACAAAAGATAGGTTTAGCCCAGATCATGCAACGTTTCTGAGTGTGTTGTCTGCTTGTGCGCACAAAGGGTATCTATATGAAGGCTGCCACTATTTTAGAAGTATGCAGCAAGATTGGAACTTGGTTCCAAGATCTGATCACTATTCGTGCATGGTCGATCTCTTAGGAAGATCAGGTTTTGTACATCAGGCTTATAATTTTACAAGAAAAATCCCTTCCAACCTTCAAATAAATGCATGGGAGACACTGTTTAGTTCATGCAATGCTCACGGGGATATCCAGCTTGGGGAACTCGTAGCAAAAAATGTTCTTCAGTCGAGACCTTCTGATGGAGGAATGTATACACTCTTGTCAAACATATACGCCGCTAAAGGGATGTGGAGCAGTGCTGCTACTGTCAGAGGTCTCATGAAAGAACAGGGGTTGAAGAAGGAGACTGGGTGTAGTTGGATTGAGCTTAAGGGGGACGTTGTTTCCTTCTCATCAAATGATAATGCACATCCTTTGATTGAGCAGATATGCCAAGAAGTTGATAATCTTTCTATTCTGATAGAAGAGGCAAGTTAAATGGGAACATCCTTTGACATGGCTATCAAAAGGAATTCAGATTGTTTCTTTGAGATTATTCACAACCACATGGATATAACACTAGTATATGGTAGAAGCGATGAATGTCTGAATTTGAAATCCTTTGGAGGAATTACACAGTGCTGATTTGCCGGAGCTCAATCTATTCCTTTTTGGAGATTCCTTCAAGATCAGAATCAGTGGTGAGAGCTGTCTTACTGAATCACCAGCTCGTGGTTCGAAGCAACCTCTCGGCACTGGATCTGTCCTTTTGCCCTTCAAGATCCCAATCGTGGAATTCAAAACAGCACACTGATGACATCATTTGGAACCCTGGTCGCTGGCCAAGCGAGTCAATGTGATGTAACGTACCCTCAAACCAGATTCTTTCGGTAGAATTTATCCTACTATGGGTGATGGGTCATTGGGACTCATAGTTGCCCATTGGAGCATACCGGCACTAGATAATTTCAGAAATGTTCTTATGCAGATTACTCCAAAATAGTTTACTTTTCAGATGCAATATCAAATGGACTGGTGTTAAACTCGACACATTGTAACTGGCCCGCTAGAGGATGGATGAAGATGGAGCATTGAAGCTTATTCCTTCTTCAAATGTGAAGCAGTACATGCTTGCTGGTGACGTCGCAGTTAGAAGAGCTCAGATATCTGTTAATGCGGTGATTAAGGTGGCCTGCAGATTGTACATATGGCCATGCAAACTGTAGATTGCACTGTTTGCAGAGGGAAGTTTAAAGTGAGAGATAAGCAAGCTGCTGGAGATAGACTAAAAGTTAAAAGAAGTTGTGCTGAGCGTATGGAGGGGAACCAGGAAACCAGCTTAGGATCTTTGTTCTCACGTTGGTGTGGTGCTAGAGAAGAAATAAAATGACCCTAAGGCTAGTTTGGGAACTTTATTTTTCGAATAAATTTCTATTTTCCAAGAGAAAATGGCCTAATTTCCCAAAAAAATGGGGTTTCCAAACTAGCCCTAAATAAACAATACAAGTACAGATGGAATTTTGTGAAGTCAGTGGTTAATGGAATTGATTTTCCAGATTAAGAAACAGTACCAGTTGAATTTTCTTTCCAGCTAGTATATTTTTTTCCTGAGAAGTTGTTACTTATATCCTAGTTATTAATCAGAATCTTAATATATGCAGTGCAGGGGAAAAGTCTACTTATTACTAACTAGAGCAGCATGTTCACACAGTCATGTAAATGTCTCATGGTTGTATTTAACCAGGTTCACGCGAACGAATCTGGTGGGTTCAGCTTTTGAGCCTCCAAGTGTTAGGGAGAACTAGTCGATGGGTTAGCTCATCGTGACTTCATGAGATGAATTGGGGTCACCATGTAGGATGTGGTTGTTCACATGGTCCCATACATCTTTGCAAACGGCAAGGGTTCTCTGTGCTTTTGTTTTGACCCTGCAAACCATGAGGACTCACGAGGCTTCTGCTCCAGGTTGTGGACAACCAAGGCTTGATCAGGTTTATGTGTCTTTCTACGCCGAGGAGCTGCAAGCTTCCATGACCTTGGAGGTTTTGCCTCAAAGGTAGATTTCGCTCGAGAAGAAGCCTACTGGCAAATGCAGGATGCAATACAATTACTCCCTCCGTTTCGTTTTAATTGTCGCTGGATAATACAAAATTGAACTATCAAGGGACAACTAAAAAGAAACGGAGGGAGTACTTGTGTTGGTTAGCTTTGACAGGCGGATCCATCGGAGAAGGTGATTGAAGTATGGTGACTAGGTGAGAAAAGGCTGTAGTTATTGTAAATCCCATGCTGTTACAGAAAATGCAAGCTCTCCTTTATTTTTTGGGATATGTGAAGTTTTTTAGTGACAAAAAAGGTCTATCAAGAGACTCAGAGAGAGAAGAACTTCCATATAATTTGTGGTTATTTATTGTTAGGGTGTATTTGGTTTTTAGGAACTAATTTTTAGTCCAACATTTTATTCTATTTTATTCTCTAAATTGACGAATACAGAAACTAAAACTCTATTTCAGTTTCTGTATTTAATAATTTAGAGACTAAAAATTAGTCTCTATAAACCAAACACCTATTAGTCTGATTGTGATGCTCAACTACTCGTTATTGATGAATTGTTTCTTATGTTCTTACCTCTTCCTATGTGGTCGTACTCCCATTTAGAAATAAACTATCTAAATATTGCTAAAAAATCACACACAGACACACGCACGCACAGACAGATAGGTAATAAAAATGTCTATGTTCACTTGAAATTTGGGATGCCATAAAAATTAGTGCAAGACGATACTCACGACTAAAAATAGTTTGTTGGTATCCCACGTGCTAAACTTTAGTGGGGTGTTAAAATTTAGCATATCTTAAAAAGTTAAATTGCTATTAGAGCATCTCAACAACACTATTTGAGATCTAAACAAAAACCATTTTTAACCGCTCCCAAAAAAAAGTTGAACTTCCATCTTGTATGCAGCGCAGAGCGCACGGTGAATCATTGGTCACCTCGCATCTGTTCAAACTAGGGATGAAAATGGTCGGCTGTTGGGAAAACTCTCCAACCACTTTAGGGCTAGTTTGGAAACCCAATTTTTTCAAGAGATTTTAATTTTTTTAAAGGAAATTAATTCATTTTCTCTTAGGAAAATTGAAATCTCTTGGTAAAATAGTGTTCCCAAACTAGTCCTTAAAATCTATATTTTAATCCGAAATCAGAAACGGTAACAGGGTTGCCGATCGGGAAAACAATATGAGGAACGGGCTAACGGTACAACCGGTCGGGACACATCCATAACGGTCAGGAACGGGTAATTAAAATAGGAACAATCATGCAAGTTTGCTCTTGACTGATAAATACAAACATGTGCTCTATTACCTTAACCAGTATTTTAATATAACATTTCCATCTCAAGTTTTCAAGGGCATAACGTTATTAGCCAGACTATGCTATGAAACTAGAACATGCAAATACCTCACAAAATCACACTTTAGTTTTCAAGGAAGACCAGTTTTCAAAATTCATTTTATACTTTATATATACCTCATGATTCAGTGCTGGTGTGCGTGGATGGGGCCGGGGCTACTCACAAGTCACAACTGTGCCTTTGCGTGTGTGCTAATTTGCCCGATACAGTATTCGGGATAGGCTTGAAAATTGGGCTTGCATGAATAGATGTTGATTGCTGTTACTTGGGATAAAACATATTTGGTTGGCAGGTTGTAGCTGGGCTAAAATGTATGGATAAATTGGGATTTTGACGGAAATAAATACGGGTTCTATAAACACAGTCGAAAAAACACCTTAGAGCTTGTTCGGTTAGTGATATTACATGTGTATTGAAGTGTATTGGGTGGGATTGAGATGGATTTTAACTTATTATGAATTTAAATCGGCTCAATCTCACCTAATACATGTGGATTATCACCAAAACAAACAATCCCTTAACCATTTTCGTTCGCGTTTCTGCCACTTTTTCTCAAGAAGTTTCTCGTTCCTGTTTTTTTTCGGATATGGTATAGAGTCGGTTATTACGGTACAGCCGTACATGGCATCGGTTGTTACGAGATTTTTTGTCATTCTATTTTTATCCCTAGTTCAAACCGTGCATGCAGCTGGGCCAGTCATAGGTAGGGTGGAAAACAGAAAAATCAACAATGGGGCATTTCCATGCAAGCGTATATATGCAACAGTTCCTTTTGATTTTGGGAGAACCAAAAAATTAGGAGCATATATTAGGATCTGTTGGATATAGTTTTGTACGCCACTAATCTCCTAAAATAAGGTTTTAGGATTACTGATCAGGAGTTGTTGGAAATACTCTTAGATGCTAAAATTTAGCACTTCACTTTTAACATCTTTTAGCACTCATGTTTGGATCTATAAAAGATAAAAAATATGTAGTACTAAACTTTAGCACCATGTTACCATGAATCCAAATCCAAATATGCTCTAAGGCTATCGACACTGGATCATTTAAAATAGAGGATAGATTATTTACAAATGAAGTTTAAAATAGGAGATGAGATATAATAGATGCTGGAGACGGACTAAGAGCATCTCCAATAGGTTATGTAAATTTAGCACCTTAAATTATAGATTTAAGAAGTTGCTAAATCACTTTAAGGAGTAGAAAAATGTGTGTGCTCCAACAGTTATCTATTTATTAGTTGCTAATTTTTAAAATTGTTCATGATAAAAAAAAGTGAGCATGGTTTATATTTTTAATTGAGCTAGCACATCAACAACCTCCCATAATGTCTTGAAAGGTCGAAGTTGTCGATAGAAGACCAGAAGTGTCGGCGTTTCGAGACCGGGGGGTCCTGGGCCGACGGGTGAGTGTCGCCGCGTGCCCCAGCCCAGATGGGTCGAGCGCGAGGGCGAGCGCGAAGGGGGGAGAGCGAGGCGGCCGGAGACCGGCGTGAGAGAGGTGGGAATCCCGCGGCCTTCGTGTTCGTCCCGCGCCCAGGTCGGGTGCGCTTGTAGTAGGGGGTTACAAGCGTCCACGCGGGAGAGGGAAGCGAGCGGCTCCAAGCGAGCGCCTGTCTCGTCCTCGTCCCCGCGCGGCCAACCTTCTCTAAGAGGGCCCTAGTCCTTCCTTTTATAGATATAAGGAGAGGATCCAGGTGTACAATGGGGGGGGTGTAGCAGAGTGCTACGTGTCTAGCGGAGGAGAGCTAGCGCTCTAAGTACATGCCGTCGTGGCAGCCGGAGAGATTTTGGCACCCAGCTGGCGTGATGTCGTGGCCGTCGGAGGAGCGATGGAGCCTGGAGGAGGGACAACTGTCGGAGCGGTTGGGTCCTTGCTGACGTCCTCTTGCTTCCGTAAGGGGGCTGAGAGCCACCGTCGTCACAAAGTATGCGGGGCGCCATCATTGCCTATCTAGCGGAGCTAGCTAGATGGGACGCCGGTCTTGTTCCCTGCGGCCCGAGTCAGCTCGGGGTAGGGTGATGATGGTGCCTCCTGTTGACGTGGCTGGCCTGCGCCCTAGGTTGGGCGATGTGGAGGCTCCTCCGAAGCCGAGGTCGAGTCTGTCTCCCGTGGCCGAGGCCGAGTCCGAGCCCCTGGGTCGGGCGAGGCGGAGGTCGTCGGCTGAGGCCAGGGCGGAGTCCGAGCCCTGGGGTCGGGCGGAGCGGAGTTCGTCGTCTTCCGGGACTTAGCCCGAGTCCGAGCCCTGGGTCGGGCGGAGCGGAGTTCGTCGTCTTCCGGGACTTAGCCCGAGTCCGAGCCCTGGGTCGGGCGAAGCGGAGCTTCCTATGGTGCCTTCGGCAGGGCCTGACTGCCTGTCAGCCTCACTCTGTCAAGTGGCACCGCAGTCGGAGTGGCGCAGGCGGCGCTGTCCTTCTGTCAGGCCGGTCAGTGGAGCGGCGAAGTGACGGCGGTCACTTCGGCTCTGCCGGGGGGCGCGCGTCAGGATAAAGGTGTCAGGCCACCTTTGCATTAAACGCTCCTGTGATTTGTTCGGTCGGTGCGGCGATTTAGTGAGGGTTGCTTCTTAGCGAAGGCAGGGCCTCGGGCGAGCCGGGAATATGTTCGCCGTTGGAGGGGGGCCTCGGGCGAGACGGAAATCCTCCATGGTCGGCTGCCCTTGTCCGAGACTAGGCTCGGACGAGGCGTGATCGAGTCCCTCGAATGGACTGATCCCTGACTTAATCGCACCCATCAGGCCTTAGCAGTTTTATGCTGATGGGGGTTACCAGCTGAGAATTAGGAGTCTTGAGGGTACCCCTAATTATGGTCCCCGACAGTAGCCCCCGAGCCTCGAAGGGAGTGTTAGCACTCGCTTGGAGGCTTTCGTCGCACTTTTTTGCAAGGGGACCAGCCTTTCTCGGTTGCACTTTTGTTCCGGTGGGTGCGCGCGAGCGCACCCGCCGGGTGTAGCCCCCGAGGCCTCGGAGGAGTGGTTTCACTCCTTCGAGGTCTTAATGCCTCGCGTAATGCTTCGGCTGGTCTGGTTGTTCCCTCATGCGAGCTGGCCGTAGCCCGGGTGTACGGTCGGGTCCCAAGTTCTCGGGCTGGTATGTTGACGCTGTCAACGGTTTGGCCGGAGCCGGGTTTGCGAGAGCAGCCCCCGAGCCTCTGCACAGGGCGAGAGGGCGATCAGGGACAGACTCGGCCTTTTTGCATACGCCCCTGCGTCGCCTTTCCGCAAGGAGGAGGGGGAAAGCGCCATGTTGCCCTCGATGGACGCCGAACATGGTGTCTCCGGTGAGCTGCAAGCGGGTAATCCGAGTGGACGTCCGTGCCCCGTTCGTTAGGGGTCGGCTAGGGGCCCAGAGGCACGCCCAAAAGTACCTGCGGGTGATCTGCCGGACCCGGTCCCCTGGCGACGGGGTCCGAGGGCTCGATGCCTCCCTCTGATGGGATTCCGTTACAAGATCGCTCCCGCTGGTCTCGGAAATGTCCTAGGGTACCTCGGGAGCGCAGCCCGAGCCTTGGTTATGTATCGAATGTACCCATGGTCATCCCTTGCTCGGCGTCTGAGGCGGCTGTGAACCCTTCGGGGGCCAGCCTTCGAACCCCTGATCAGTAATGTGCGCGAAGCCCGAGTAGCCTGAGGCGGCCGTGGAACCCTTCCGAGGGGCCGGCCTTCGAACCTCTGACCAGTAGTGGGTGTAGGGCCCACGCGATCTGAGGCGGCTGTCGAACCCTTCCGGGGGGCCAGCCTTCGAACCTCTGATCAGTAGGGAGGCTCGGAGCCTGGTTCCTTCACGGGGAAGGATCCTTTTCGGGGTATCCCCCTTTCCCGGTCCCTGTTGCAAGAGAGAGAAAGAGGAAAAAAGGAAAAGGATACGAAATCGAACGACGCGGTGTACCTTTACTGACGCGGTTATTATGGCGAAGGCGAAGCGTCGCCCGCTTCTCCTGCCTGAGGCGCCGCCTGTCCCGCCGCGGAGTTAATGCGACGGGGCGAGTGGTTGGTGGGGCGGCCGTTGCGCGTGCGCGAGTCGTTCGAGGAACGGAACACGGGCGCGTTGTCTTCACGCCGTGAGGGAGGTTTCCCTCGCTGCCCCCGGATGGGACGTGAGCTTGGCTGACGACGTGACTGCTGCTCCTGCCCGCCTGCCACCGTCATTACTGCCGGCCCATTTTTGGCCGCATTGACCGTCGCGCCAGGCTGGCGCTGCTGGGTCGTGCGCTGGGTCGCCTCGAGCCGCGGTATTGGTTCCGCAGTCGGGGAGGCGCGGTAGTGGCGCGAGTGACGGTGCAGTTGCTTGCACGAAGCATCCGGCGCGCCGGTTGCGTGACGCGTGGGCCTGGGCCTCCATGCTGGGCGTGTCGGGAGTCGGAGAAGGGCGTCCACTTGGCGCGGTTGCATGTCGCCTGCATGGCTGCCCGCCCCTTTCGCCCGCTGGTCTGGGCAAAAGTGGAGGGTCACTTGTAACCGCTGGGCGGTCGTGTGCACCGCGCACGGCGGTTTGGCTTCTTCTGCTCTGAGCCGGTTTGCATGACGCGTGGGACCCAGCCCCCGCGCCGCAGGGGAGGACCTTGGAGTGTGTTGGAGAAGGCTTAGCCCGCGACGGTCGAGGGCGCAAGTAGGGAGAGTCGCCTTTAAAAGTAGGGTGACCCCCTTCGGAAGGTGACCATGTCTTTGCTCTCCTTATGCATCGTGCCTTTCCACCTTCCAAGCCCCCGGATGGGGGATACCCGCCGTCTTTCCGCCTTATCGTCGGAGGAACGCAACTCCGCGGGAGTTGGTACCTTCCAGCCATCGTTCGGCTTCAAGGATTTTCATCATGCAGCCTGGCTGCACCCCTCCGCCGGTGGTCACCCAAGATGGTGACCTCCAGCTTGATGGTGGGGTAAAGCGAGCCGGGCTGCGGCCTCTGCCCCTCTCTCAGCCTCAAGGATTTTCATCACCAGGGCTGGGGAGGGGAGTGTGCCGAGTTGGGGTCGGCCCCTGCGTGGGCGGTGGCCCGCTCCTTCACTCAGTGATCGGAGGGAAGGGCGGTCGTCGTCCGTGGCGCCGGCAGCTGCACCGTGCCTGACTCTCGGACGCGAGTGGCTTCGGAGCCGCTCGCGGCGCCGGCGTCTGCCACGGCAGCTAGAAGAGGTTCTTCCGCCGACGAGATAGCTAGGGCCGCCCACGGACCGACCTCCAACTCTACGGCCTTCTGCCCGTCCTTGCCTCACGAGTTTGGGCATGGGCGGGGGCCTCTTGGCAGCAGCATCCGCCCTGAGGTCAGTGCTGCCGCTGTTCGGCCCCCCGGAGCAGAAGTCATCGTCGTCGCTGCTGCTAGAGCGGGCGACGGTGCGCCGTTCGTCGGTCTTCTGTTGCTTCGCAGGCCCTCCCCCATCGAGTTGGGTTGTTCGTACCTGCGGAGGTGGAACCGGAGTCCCGTTTGTAATGGCACTTTGAATGCCAGTGTTTTTGTTCATTGTGGCTGTCGAGGCCTGAACATGTATGTAATTTTGGCACGGAGCCGTGTTTTTCCTCATTTTCGAGCACTAAGACTCGCCTGTTGGTTGTCTGAACCGCTTCACCAAGCGTGAGTCGCCCCGTGTCAAGGTGACGAGTGAGGTATCCGTATCCCGGAGGCGTAGGAGTCCCTCGGCTCGGTCGGCCTTGTTGTCTGAGGCTCCTCTAGCTTAGTTAAAGGGACCCCTCGGCCGCTCTTGGATGAGCCGAGGCCAGGGGTAGCGACATCAGCATGAACAGGGGCAGAGTTGGCTCGAAAATGGAACCTGGTTGGCCGGAGCCTAGCCGGGTCGTCCGTTAGCGGGACCGACGCCGAAGTTGACCAGCCGAAGCCTCGGGTCGGGCTGGCGCCCTCTGAGGACGGCTGGACGAGGCCCCGGAGTGACCGGCCGAGCCGCCCGCTCGGGCCGGGTTCTCGGAGGAGACCCTGGCAGCGATGGCCTGGGCGCGGCGATGACATCGTCCTTCGGAGTGGAGATCTTCGGACCGCGTCGTCGTCCGAGGCTAGGTCGGACCTCGCCGATGGTGTCGTCGATGCCGAGGGTGCTGCTGCCCCCTTCCATCGTCAAGACCCGAGCCTGCAGGATCAGATTGTCTTGTAGCGTGTGTCTCCTGCGGCCGCTGAGGCCAGAACACACACCCTCGCTGTGTTGTGAAGCTGCGTCTCTTTTCCTCTTGTTTCGAGTATCTGGACTTTTTTGTCGGTAACAGGGATGTTTGTGCGAGCGAGAGTTGCTTCTCGCGGAAGGTGATGAGTGAGGTATCCGTATCCCGGAGGCGTAGGAGTCCCTCGGCTCGGTCGGCCTTGCCGCTTACTGATAGTCGCCTAGAGGGGGGGTGAATAGGGCGAAACTGAAATTTACAAATATAAACACAACTACAAGCCGGGTTAGCGTTAGAAATAAAATCGAGTCTGCGAGAGAGGGCGCAAAACAAATCGCAAGCGAATAAACAAGTGAGACACGCGGATTTGTTTTACCGAGGTTCGGTTCTCGCAAACCTACTCCCCGTTGAGGAGGCCACAAAGGCCGGGTCTCTTTCAACCCTTCCCTCTCTCAAACGGTCCCTCGGACCGAGTGAGCTTTTCTTCTTCTCAATCAAACGGGAACAAAACTTCCCCACAAGGGCCACCACACAATTGGTGCCTCTTGCCTTGGTTACAATTGAGTTTTGATCACAAGAACAAGTGAGAAAGAAAGAAAGCGATCCAAGCGCAAGAGCTCAAAAGAACACGACAAATCTCTCTCGCTAGTCACTAAAGGCTTGAGTGGAATTGGAGAGGATTTGATCTCTTTGGTGTGTCTAGAATTGAATGCTAGAGCTCTTGTAGTAGTTGAGAGGTGGAAAACTTGGATGCAATGAATGGTGGGGTGGTTGGGGTATTTATAGCCCCAACCACCAAAAGTGGCCGTTGGGAGGCTATCTGTTCGATGGCGCACCGGACAGTCCGGTGCACACCGGACAGTCCGGTGCCCCCTGCCACGTCATCACTGCCGTTGGATTCTGACCGTTGGAGCTCCTGACTTGTGGGCCCGCCTCGGTGTTCGGTGCACACCGGACATCTACTGTTCCTTGTCCGGTGTGCCAGTATGGGCGCGCCTGACTTCTGCGCGCGCAGAGCGCGCATTAAATGCGCGGCAGAGAGCCGTTGGTGCGGAGATAGCCGTTGCTCCGGAGTCGCACCGGACAGTCCGGTGCACACCGGACAGTCCGGTGAATTATAGCGCACTAGCCGTTGGCGTTTCCCGAAGCTGGCGAGTTCCTGAGGCTGTTTCTCCTTGGCGCACCGGACACTGTCCGGTGTACACCGGACAGTCCGGTGAATTATAGCGCGAGTGCCCCTGGAAATTCCCGAAGGTGGCGAGTTTGAGCTGGAGTCCTCTGGTGCACCGGACACTGTCCGGTGGTGCACCGGACACTGTCCGGTGTACACCGGACAGTCCGGTGCTTCCAGACCAGAGGGCCTTCGGTTCCCACTTTGCTCCTTTGTTGAATCCAAAACTTGGTCTTTTTATTGGATGAGTGTGAACCTTTTACACCTGTATGATCTATACACTTGGGCAAGCTAGTTAGTCCAATAAATTTGTGTTGGGTAATTCAACCACCAAAACTAATTAGGGACTAGGTGTAAGCCTAATTCCCTTTCAATCTCCCCCTTTTTGGTGATTGATGCCAACACAAACCAAAGCAAATATAGAAGTGCATAATTGAACTAGTTTGCATAATGTAAGTGTAAAGGTTGCTTGGAATTGAGCCAATATGAATACTTACAAGATATGCATGGATTGATTCTTTCTTATATCATTTTGGACCATGCTTGCACCACAAGTTTTGTTTTTGCAAATTCTTTTGTAAATCCTCTTCAAAGTTCTTTTGCAAATAGTCAAAGGTAAATGAATAAGATTTTGCAAAGCATTTTCAAGATTTGAAATTTTCTCCCCCTGTTTCAAATGCTTCTCCTTTGACTAAACAAAACTCCCCCTAAATGAGATACTCCTCTTAGTGTTCAAGAGGGTTTTGATATGTCCTTTTTGAAATACTACTTTCTCCCCCTTTTGAACACAATAGGATACCAATTGAAAATATTCAACACTAAGTTTTTGAAATTGGTGGTGGTGCGGTCCTCTTGCTTTGGGCTCTTTCTTTCTCCCCCTTTGGCATGAATCGCCAAAAACGGAATCATTAGAGCCCTCGAAGTGCTATCTTCCCCTTTGGTCATAAATAAATGAGTTAAGATTATACCAAAGACGAAGTCCTTTTGCTTTGGGCTTACTCTCACCCCCAAAGACGAAGTCCTTTTGCTTGGAATTCTCCCCCTAAAGATGGAGAGAAGCGCGGAGTGGCGGCGAAGGATGAGTTACGGAGTGGAAGCCTTTGTCTTCGCCGAAGACTCCAATTTCCTTTCAATATACCTATGACTTGGTTTGAGATAGACTTGAAAACACATTAGTCATAGCACATGAAAGAGACATGATCAAAGGTATATAGATGAGCTATGTGTGCAATCTAGCAAAAGAAATTGCGTGAATCAAGAATATTGAGCTCATGCCTCAGTTTGGTAAAAGTTTGTTCATCAAGTGGCTTGGTAAAGATATCGGCTAATTGATCTTTAGTGTTAATGTAAGAAATCTCGATATCTCCCTTTTGTTGGTGATCCCTAAGAAAATGATACCGAATGGCTATGTGCTTAGTGCGGCTATGCTCGACGGGATTGTCGGCCATTTTGATTGCACTCTCATTATCACATAGCAAAGGGACTTTGGTTATTTTGTAACCGTAGTCCCGCAGGGTTTGCCTCATCCACAGCAATTGCGCGCAACAATGGCCTGCGGCAATATACTCGGCTTCGGCGGTGGAAAGAGCGACCGAGTTTTGCTTCTTTGAAGCCCAAGACACCAAGGATCTTCCCAAGAACTGGCAAGTCCCCGATGTGCTCTTCCTATTAATCTTACACCCTGCCCAATCGGCATCCGAATAACCAATCAAATCAAATGTGGATCCCCGAGGGTACCAAAGGCCAAACTTAGGAGTATAAGCCAAATATCTCAAGATTCGTTTTACGGCCGTAAGGTGGGATTCCTTAGGGTCGGATTGGAATCTTGCACACATGCAAACAGAAAGCATAATGTCCGGTCGAGATGCACATAAATAGAGTAATGAACCTATCATCGACCGGTATACCTTTTGATCCACGGACTTACCTCCCGTGTCGAGGTCGAGATGCCCATTTGTTCCCATGGGTGTCTTGATGGGTTTGGCATCCTTCATTCCAAACTTGGTTAGAATGTCTTGAGTATACTTTGTTTGACTAATGAAGGTGCCCTCTTGGAGTTGCTTGATTTGGAATCCTAGAAAATACTTCAACTCCCCCATCATAGACATCTCGAATTTTGGTGTCATGATCCTACTAAACTCTTCACATGTAGATTCGTTAGTAGACCCAAATATAATATCATCAACGTAAATTTGGCATACAAACAAATCATTCTCAAGTGTTTTGGTAAAGAGTGTAGGATCGGCCTTTCCGACTTTGAATCCATTTGCAATAAGAAAATCTCTAAGGCATTCATACCATGCTCTTGGGGCTTGCTTGAGCCCATAAAGCGCCTTAGAGAGCTTATAGACATGATTAGGATACTCACTGTCTTCAAAGCCGGGAGGTTGCTCAACATAGACCTCTTCCTTGATTGGTCCATTGAGGAAGGCACTTTTCACGTCCATTTGATAAAGCTTAAAGCCATGGTAAGTAGCATAGGCTAATAATATACGAATTGACTCAAGCCTAGCTACGGGTGCATAGGTTTCACCGAAATCCAAACCTTCGACTTGGGAGTATCCTTTGGCCACAAGTCGAGCTTTGTTCCTTGTCACCACACCATGCTCATCTTGCTTGTTGCGGAAGACCCATTTGGTTCCTACAACATTTTGATTAGGACGTGGAACTAAATGCCATACCTCATTCCTAGTGAAGTTGTTGAGCTCCTCTTGCATCGCCACCACCCAATCCGAATCTTGGAGTGCTTCCTCTACCCTGTGTGGCTCAATAGAGGAAACAAACGAGTAATGTTCACAAAAATGTGCAACACGAGATCGAGTGGTTACCCCCTTATGAATGTCGCCGAGGATGGTGTCGACGGGGTGATCTCGTTGGATTGCTTGGTGGACTCTTGGGTGTGGCGGCCTTTGCTCTTCATCCTCCTTGTCTTGATCATTTGCATCTCCCCCTTGATCTATGCCGTTATCTTGAGGTGGCTCATTTGATTGATCTTCTTCTTCATCAACTTGAGCCTCTTCCTCGTTTTGAGTTGGTGGAGATGCTTGCGTGGAGGAGGACAGTTGATCTTGTGCATTTGGAGGCTCTTCGGATTCCTTAGGACACACATCCCCAATGGACATGTTCCTTAGCGCGATGCACGGAGCCTCTTCAATACCTGTCTCATCAAGATCAACTTGCTCTACTTGAGAGCCGTTAGTCTCATCAAACACAACGTCACATGAGACTTCAACTAGTCCAGTGGACTTGTTAAAGACCCTATATGCCCTTGTGTTTGAGTCATAACCAAGTAAAAAACCTTCTTTAGTTTTAGGAGCAAATTTAGATTTTCTACCTCTTTTAACAAGAATAAAGCATTTGCTACCAAAGACTCTAAAATATGAAATGTTGGGCTTTTTACCGGTTAGGAGTTCATATGATGTCTTCTTGAGGATTCGGTGTAGATATAACCGGTTGATGGCGTAGCAAGCGATGTTGACCGCCTCGGCCCAAAATCGATCCGAAGTCTTGTACTCATCAAGCATGGTCCTTGCCATATCCAATAGAGTTCGATTCTTCCTCTCTACAACGCCATTTTGTTGAGGTGTGTAGGGAGAAGAGAACTCATGCTTGATGCCCTCCTCCTCAAGGAAGCCTTCGATTTGAGAGTTCTTGAACTCCGTCCCGTTGTCGCTTCTTATTTTCTTGATCCTTAAGCCGAACTCATTTTGAGCCTGTCTCAAGAATCCCTTTAAGGTCTCTTGGGTTTGAGATTTTTCCTGCAAAAAGAATACCCAAGTGAAGCGAGAATAATCATCCACAATAACTAGACAGTACTTACTCCCGCCGATGCTTATGTAAGCAATCGGGCCGAATAGGTCCATGTGTAGGAGCTCTAGTGGCATGTCGGTCGTCATGATGTTCTTGTGTGGATGATGGGCACCAACTTGCTTTCCTGCCTGACATGCGCTGCAAATCCTGTCTTTCTCAAAATGAACATTTGTTAATCCTAAAATGTGTTCTCCCTTTAGAAGCTTGTGAAGATTCTTCATCCCAACATGGGCTAGTCGGCGGTGCCAGAGCCAACCCATGTTAGTCTTAGCAATTAAGCAAGTGTCGAGTTCAGCTCTATCAAAATCTACCAAGTATAGCTGACCCTCTAACACACCCTTAAATGCTATTGAATCATCACTTCTTCTAAAGACAGTGACACCTACATCAGTAAAGAGACAGTTGTAGCCCATTTGACATAATTGAGATACGGAAAGCAAATTGTAATCTAAAGAATCAACAAGAAAAAACATTGGAAATAGAATGGTCAGGAGATATAGCAATTTTACCCAATCCTTTGACCAAACCTTGATTTCCATCCCCGAATGTGATAGCTCGTTGGGGATCTTGGTTTTTCTCATAGGAGGAGAACATTTTCTTCTCCCCTGTCATGTGGTTTGTGCACCCGCTGTCGATGATCCAACTTGAGCCCCCGGATGCATAAACCTACAAAATAATTTTAGTTCTTGACTTTAGGTACCCAAATGGTTTTGGGTCCTTTGGCATTAGACACAAGAACTTTGGGTACCCAAACACAAGTCTTTGACCCCTTGTGCTTGCCCCCAACATATTTGGCAACTACTTTGCCGGATTTGTTAGTCAAAACATAAGATGCATCAAAAGTTTTAAATGAAATGTCATGATCATTTGATGCAATAGGAGTTTCCTTAGGCAACTTAGCACGTGTTGGTTGCCTAGAACTAGATGTCTCACCCTTATACATAAATGCATGATTAGGGCCAGAGTGAGACTTCCTAGAGTGAATTCTCCTAATTTTGCTCTCGGGATAACCGGCAGGGTACAAAATGTAACCCTCGTTATCCTGAGGCATGGGAGCCTTGCCCTTAACAAAGTTTGACAATTTCTTAGGAGGGGCATTAATTTTGACATTGTCTCCCCTTTGGAAGCCAATGCCATCCTTAATGCCAGGGCGTCTCCCACTATAGAGCATACTTCTAGCAAATTTAAATTTTTCATTTTCTAAGTTATGCTCGGCAATTTTAGCATCTAGTTTTGCTATATGATCATTTTGTTGTTTAATTAAAGCCATGTGATCATGAATAGCATCAATGTTAACATCTCTACATCTAGTACAAATAGATACATGCTCAACAATAGTAGAGGGTTTGCAAGAATTTAATTCTACAACCTTAGCATGCAATATTTCATTTTTACTCCTAAGGTCGGAAATAGTAGCATTGCAAACATCAAGATCTTTAGCAATTAAATTTTCATTTTCTAATCTAAGGCTAGCAAGAGAAATGTTTAATTCTTCAATCCTAGCAAGCAAATCATCATTATTATCTCTAGGATTAGGAATTGAAACATTACAAACATGTGAATCAACCTTAGCATTTAGACTAGTATTTTCATTCCTAAGGTTGTCAATCATCTCACGGCAAGTGCTTAGCTCACTAGATAATTTTTCACATTTCTCAATTTCTAGAGCATAAGCATTTTTAACCTTAACATGTTTCTTATTTTCTTTAATTAGACAATCCTCTTGGGAATCCAAAAGGTCATCCTTTTCATGAATAGCACTAATTAATTCATTTAATTTTTCTTTTTGTTCCATGTTAAGATTGGCAAAAAGGGTACGCAAGTTATCCTCCTCATCACTAGCATTTTCATCACAAGAGGTTTCATATTTAGTGGAGGATCTTGATTTTACCTTCTTCCTTTTGCCGTCCTTTGCCATGAGGCACTTGTGGCCGACGTTGGGGAAGAGAAGTCCCTTGGTGACGGCGATGTTGGCGGCGTCCTCGTCGTCGGAGGAGTCGCTTGAGCTTTCGTCGGAATCCCATTCCCGACAAACATGGGCATCGCCGCCCTTCTTCTTGTAGTACCTCTTCTTCTCCTTTCTTCTCCCCTTCTTGTCGTCGCCTCGGTCACTGTCACTTGATATTGGACATTTAGCAATAAAATGACCGGGCTTACCACATTTGTAGCAAACCTTCTTGGAGCGGGACTTGTAGTCTTTCCCCCTCCTTTGTTTGAGGATTTGGCGGAAGCTCTTGATGACGAGCGCCATCTCCTCATTGTCAAGCTTGGAGGCGTCGATTGGTTGTCGACTTGGTGTAGCCTCCTCCTTCTTTTCCTCCGTCGCCTTGAATGCGACGGGTTGAGCTTCGGATGTGGTGGGTTCGTCAAGCTCGTTGATCTTTCTCGAGCCTTCGATCATGCACTCAAAACTTACAAAATGCCCGATAACTTCCTCGGGGGTCATTTTAGTATATCTAGGATTACCACGAATTAATTGAACTTGTGTAGGGTTAAGGAAAATAAGAGATCTTAGAATAACCTTAACCACTTCATGCTCATCCCACTTTACGCTCCCGAGGTTGCGCATTTGGTTCACCAAGGTCTTGAGCCGGTTGTACATGTGTTGTGGCTCCTCCCCTTTGCGAAGCCGGAACCGACCGAGCTCCCCCTCGATCGTTTCCCGCTTGGTGATCTTGGTGAGCTCATCTCCCTCGTGCGCGGTTTTGAGCACATCCCAAACCTCCTTGGCGCTCTTCAACCCTTGCACTTTGTTATACTCCTCTCTACTTAAAGAGGCGAGGAGTATCGTTGTCGCTTGAGAGTTGAAGTGCTCGATTTGGGCCACCTCATCCTCATCATAATTTTTATCCCCTACGGACGGTACCTGTGCACCAAACTCAACAACATCCCATATACTTTTGTGGAGTGAGGTTAGATGAAATCGCATTAAATCACTCCACCTAGCATAATCTTCACCATCAAAAGTTGGTGGTTTGCCTAATGGGACGGAAAGAAGAGGTGCATGTTTAGAAATGCGAGGATAGTGTAGAGGGATCTTACTAAACTTCTTACGCTCTTGGCGTTTAGAAGTTACGGAGGGCGCGTCGGAGTCGGAGGTCGATGTTGATGAAGTGTCGGTCTCGTAGTAGACCACTTTCCTCATCCTCTTTTGCTTGTCCCCACTCCGATGCGGCTTGTGGGAAGAAGATTTTTCCTTCTTCTCTTTGTGGTGAGAAGAAGATTTCTTCTCCTTCCCTTTGTTGGAGGAGATCTTCTTCTTCTCCCTCCTCTTGGAGCGGGACTCTTCCGATGAAGTGCTCCCTTGGCTTGTAGTGGGCTTTTCGCCGGTCTCCATTTCCTTCTTGGCGTGATCTCTCGACATCACTTCGAGCGGTTAGGCTCTAATGAAGCACCGGGCTTTGATACCAATTGATAGTCGCCTAGAGGGGGGGGTGAATAGGGCGAAACTGAAATTTACAAATATAAACACAACTACAAGCCGGGTTAGCGTTAGAAATAAAATCGAGTCTGCGAGAGAGGGCACAAAACAAATCGCAAGCGAATAAACAAGTGAGACACGCGGATTTGTTTTACCGAGGTTCGGTTCTTGCAAACCTACTCCCCGTTGAGGAGGCCACAAAGGCCGGGTCTCTTTCAACCCTTCCCTCTCTCAAACGGTCCCTCGGACCGAGTGAGCTTTTCTTCTTCTCAATCAAACGGGAACAAAACTTCCCCACAAGGGCCACCACACAATTGGTGCCTCTTGCCTTGGTTACAATTGAGTTTTGATCACAAGAACAAGTGAGAAAGAAAGAAAGCGATCCAAGCGCAAGAGCTCAAAAGAACACGACAAATCTCTCTCGCTAGTCACTAAAGGCTTGAGTGGAATTGGAGAGGATTTGATCTCTTTGGTGTGTCTAGAATTGAATGCTAGAGCTCTTGTAGTAGTTGAGAGGTGGAAAACTTGGATGCAATGAATGGTGGGGTGGTTGGGGTATTTATAGCCCCAACCACCAAAAGTGGCCGTTGGGAGGCTGTCTGTTCGATGGCGCACCGGACAGTCCGGTGCACACCGGACAGTCCGGTGCCCCCTGCCACGTCATCACTGCCGTTGGATTCTGACCGTTGGAGCTCCTGACTTGTGGGCCCGCCTCGGTGTTCGGTGCACACCGGACATCTACTGTTCCTTGTCCGGTGTGCCAGTATGGGCGCGCCTGACTTCTGCGCGCGCAGAGCGCGCATTAAATGCGCGACAGAGAGCCGTTGGTGCGGAGATAGCCGTTGCTCCGGAGTCGCACCGGACAGTCCGGTGCACACCGGACAGTCCGGTGAATTATAGCGCACTAGTCGTTGGCGTTTCCCGAAGCTGGCGAGTTCCTGAGGCTGTTTCTCCTTGGCGCACCGGACACTGTCCGGTGTACACCGGACAGTCCGGTGAATTATAGCGCGAGTGCCCCTGGAAATTCCCGAAGGTGGCGAGTTTGAGCTGGAGTCCTCTGGTGCACCGGACACTGTCCGGTGGTGCACCGGACACTGTCCGGTGTACACCAGACAGTCCGGTGCTTCCAGACCAGAGGGCCTTCGGTTCCCACTTTGCTCCTTTGTTGAATCCAAAACTTGGTCTTTTTATTGGCTGAGTGTGAACCTTTTACACCTGTATGATCTATACACTTGGGCAAGCTAGTTAGTCCAATAAATTTGTGTTGGGTAATTCAACCACCAAAACTAATTAGGGACTAGGTGTAAGCCTAATTCCCTTTCACTTACGCACACTTTTACCCGTCCATGAGGCTCTGTCACCGACTCAGTCGAGAAAGCTCGAAGGATTGCTTCGGCAGAAGCACTTCCGAACGTGAAGACTCGTTCGGTCTGCGGAATCACTTATCCGAACGTGAGTTACTTATCGCAGAAGGTGATGAGTGAGGTATCCGTATCCCGGAGGCGTAGGAGTCCCTCGGCTCGGTCAGCCTTGGCTGCTTACGTGTACTTTGTCGTTTTCAGGATCCACTTTTTGAAGTAGTCAAAAAGCACGAAAGACATTCTGGCAGAAGAGATCTTTTTTTTCGAGGAAAATTTCAACGCAGAGGGGGTTCCCCTCCTTTTAGCCCCCGAGGGAGGGTCGGGCTTTGCCGAGGCGAGGTCGACCCTTCCTTGATGACTAAACTTTGCGTGGGTGCAAGGTATATGAACAACTTGAAAACATCTTAAGGGTAGAAGCGATGTAGCTGTTGGATGTTCCAAGCGTTGCCGTAGACCTCGCCTTGACTGTTGGCCAGCTTGTACGTTCCGGGCTTCAGAACCTTGGCGATGACGAACGGTCCCTCCCAGGGGGGCGTGAGCTTGTGCCTCCCTCGGGCGTCTTGTCACAGCCGAAGCACCAGGTCGCCCTCCTAGAGGTCTCGGGACCGGACCCCTCGGGCGTGGTAGCGTCGCAGGGACTACTGGTACCGCGCCGAGTGTAGTAAGGCCTTGTCCCGAGCCTCTTCCAGCTGGTCCAGCGAGTCTTCTCGGCTAGCTTGGTTGCTTTGATTGCTGTAGGCCCTCATCCTCGGGGAGCCGTATTCCAGGTCTGTGGGCAGGACGGCCTCGGCCCCGTAGACTAGGAAGAACGGCGTGAAACCCGTGGCTCGGCTCGGCGTTGTCCTCAGGCTCTAGACCACCGAGGGGAGTTCCTTCATCCATTGCTTGCCGAACTTGTTGAGGTCGTTGTAGATCCGAGGCTTGAGCCCTTGTAGAATCATGCCGTTGGCACGCTCTACTTGCCCATTTGACATGGGATGAGCTACGGCGGCCCAGTCCACCCGGATGTGGTGATCCTCGCAGAAGTCCAAGAACTTTCTGCCGGTGAACTGGGTGCCGTTGTCGGTGATGATGGAGTTTGGGACCCCGAAGCGATGGATGATGTTGGTGAAGAATGCCACTGCCTGCTCGGACCTGATGCTGTTCAGAGGTCGGACCTCGATCCACTTGGAGAATTTGTCGATGGCGACCAGCAGGTGCGTGTAGCCCCCGGGTGCCTTCTGCAAGGGGCCGACGAGGTCCAGACCCCACACAGCAAAGGGCCAGGTGATGGGTATCGTCTGCAGAGCCTAAGCGGGCAGGTGGGTCTGCTTCGCATAGAATTGACACCCTTCGCAGGTGCGGACAATTCTAGTGGCGTCGGCCACCGCTGTGGGCCAGTAGAAGCCTTGTCGGAAAGCATTCCCGACAAGGGCTCGAGGCGCTGCGTGATGGCCACAAGCCCCCGAGTGTATCTCCCGCAGGAGTTCCTGACCTTCGGCGACGGAGATGCATCGCTGGAGGATGCCTGAGGGGCTGCGGTGGTAGAGCTCCTTCTCTTCACCCAGCAAGACGAACGACTTGGCGCGCCGCGCCACCCGCCGAGCCTCGGCTCGGTCGAGGGGTAGCTCTCCTTGGTGGAGAAATTGCAGGTACGGGGTCTGCCAGTCTCGATCAGGCGTGGCCCCGCTTCGCTCCTCTTCGACGCGCAGTGCCTCACCCTCGGGGGCCGAGGGTACCTCGGGCTGAACCGAGGGCGCCTCGGGCCGAGCTGAGGGTGCCTCGGGCTATACCGAGGGTACCTCGGGCTGGGCCGAGGGTACCTCGGACTGGGCCGAGGGCGCCTCAGGCTCGGGTGTGTCGTCGATCTTGACGGAGGGTTGATGCAGATCCCGGGAGAAGACGTCCGGGGGAACCGTTGTTCGCCCCGAGGCTATTTTAGCCAGCTCGTCCGCAGTCTCGTTGTAGCGCCGGGCGATGTGGTTCAGCTCGAGCCCGTAGAACTTGTCTTCCAGGCGCCGAACCTCATCGCAGTAGGCCTCCATCTTCGGGTCGCGGCAGTGGGAGTTCTTCATGACTTGGTCGATGACGAGCTGCGAGTCACCGCGGGCGTCGAGGCGCCGGACCCCTAGCTCGATGGCGATTCGCAACCTGTTGACCAGAGCCTCATACTCAGCCACATTGTTGGACACCGGGAAGTGGAGGCGTAGCACATAGCGTAGGTGTTTCCCGAGGGGCGAGATGAAGAGTAGGCCTGCGCCGGCTCCCGTCTTCATCAACGACCCGTCGAAAAACATGGTCCAGAGCTCCGGTTGGATCGGAGCCGTCGGTAGCTGGGTGTCGACCCATTCGGCTACGAAGTCCGCCAAGACCTGGGACTTGATGGCCTTCCGAGGGGCGAACGAGATTGTCTCGCCCATGATTTCCACTGCCCACTTTGCAATCCTACCCGAGGCCTCTCGGCACTGGATGATCTCCCCCAGGGGGAAGGATGACACCACAGTTATCGGATGAGACTCGAAGTAATGTCGCAACTTCCGCCGTGTCAGGATCACTGCGTACAGCAGCTTCTGAACTTGTGGGTAGCGGACCTTGGTTTCGGATAGTACCTCGCTGATGAAGTAGACTGGCCTCTGAACGGGCAATGCATGCCCCTCTTCTTGCCTCTCGACCACAATCGCGGCGCTAACCACCTGAGTGGTCACGGCAACGTAGACCAAGAGGGCTTCTCCGGCAGCTGGAGGCACCAAGATAGGCGCCTTTGTGAGGAGCGCCTTCAGGTTCCCGAGAGCTTCCTCGGCCTCAGGGGTCCAAGTGAAGCGCTCGGCCTTCCTTAAGAGGCGGTACAGAGGCAGACCTCTTTCGCCGAGGCGTGAGATGAAGCGGCTCAGAGCCGCGAGACATCCCATGACCCTCTGTACGCCTTTCAAGTCCTTGATGGGCCCCATGCCGGTGATGGCTGCGATCTTCTCCGGGTTGGCTTCAATGCCCCGCTCGGAGACGATGAACCCCAAGAGCATGCCTCGGGGCACCCCGAAGACACACTTCTCGGGATTGAGCTTGACGCCTTTCGCCTTGAGACATCGGAATGTCAATTCAAGGCCGGAAAGGAGGTCAGAAGCTTTCCTCGTCTTGACTACGATGTCATCGACGTACGCCTCGACCGTGCGGCCAATGTGTTCACCGAACACATGGTTCATGCACCGCTGGTACGTCGCGCCCGCATTCCTCAGGCCGAACGGCATGGTGACATAGCAGTACATGCCGAAGGGCGTGATGAAAGAAGTCGTGAGCTGGTCGGACTCTTTCATCCTGATCTGATGATACCCAGAGTAGGCATCGAGGAAAGACAGGGTTTCGCACCCAGCAGTGGAATCCACGATTTGATCTATGCGAGGCAGAGGGTAGGGAACCTTCGGACATGCTTTGTTGAGACCAGTGTAGTCTACACACATCCGCCATTTCCCCCCTTTCTTTCTCACAAGCACAGGGTTGGCAAGCCATTCGGGATGGAATACCTCTTTGATGAACCCTGCCGCCATTAGCTTGTGGATCTCCTCGCCTATGGCTCTGCGCTTCTCTTCGTCGAATCGGCGCAGAGGCTGCCTGACGGGTCGGGCTCCGGCCCGAATATCCAGCGAGTGCTCGGCGACATCCCTCGGTATGCCGGGCATGTCCGAGGGACTCCACGCGAAGACGTCGGCGTTTGCGCGGAGAAAGTCGATGAGCACTGCTTCCTATTTGGGATCGAGCCCGGAGCCGATCCGGACCCGCTTGGAGGCGTCGCCGCTGGGGTCGAGGGGGACGGCCTTAGCCGTCTCCACTGGTTCGAAGTTGCCGGCATGACGTTTCACGTCTGGCACCTCCTTAGAGAGGCTTTCCAGGTCGGCGATGAGGGCCTCGGACTCGGCGAGGGCCTCGGCGTACTCCACGCACTCCACGTCGCATTCGAACGCGTGTTTGTACGTGGGGCCGACGGTGATGACCCCGTTGGGGCCCGACATCTTGAGATTCAGGTAGGTGTAGTTGGGGACGGCCATAAACTTCGCGTAGCATGGCCTTCCCAGTACCGCGTGGTAGGTTCCTCGGAACCCGACCACCTCGAATGTCAGGGTCTCCCTTCGGAAGTTGGAGGGTGTTCCGAAGCAGACGGGAAGGTCGAGTTGTCCGAGGGGCTGGACGCGCTTCTCGGGAATGATCCCATGGAAGGGCGCAGCGCCTGCTCGGATGGAGGACAGATCAACACGCAGGAGCCTGAGGGTCTCGGCGTAGATGATGTTGAGGCTGCTGCCCCCGTCCATAAGGACCTTGGTGAGCCTGACGTCGCCGATGACGGGGTCGACGACGAGCGGGTATTTCCCCGGGCTCGGCACGTGGTCGGGGTGGTCGGCTTGGTCGAAGGTGATGGGCTTGTCGGACCAGTCTAGGTAGACTGGCGCCGCCACCTTCACCGAGCAGACCTCCCGGCGCTCTTGCTTGCGGTGCCGAGCCGAGGCATTCGCCGCTTGCCCACCGTAGATCATGAAGCAGTCGCGGACCTCGGGGGAACTCTCCTGCTTGGTGATCTTCCTTCTTGTCATCGTCGCGGGCCCTGCCATCCTCCGCGGGTGGCCCGGCCCTGTGGAAGTGGCGCCAAAGCATGACGCACTCCTCAAGGGTGTGCTAGACGGGCCCCTGGTGATAGGGGCACGGCTCCTTGAGCATCTTGTCGAAAAGGTTGGCACCTCCGGGGGGCTTCCGAGAGTTCTTGTACTCGGCGGCGGCGACAAGGTCCGCGTCGACGGCGTCGCGTTTCGCTTGCGACTTCTTCTTGCCCTTCTTCTTGGCGCCGCGCTGAGTTGACGCCTCGGGAGCATCTTCCGATGGGCGGCCCTGGGGCTGCTTGTCCTTTCGGAAGATAGCCTCGACCGCCTCCTGGCTGGAGGCGAACTTGGTGGCGATGTCCATCAGCTCGCTCGCCCTGGTGGGGTTCTTGCGACCCAGCTTGCTCACCAGGTCGCGGCAGGTGGTGCCGGCGAGGAACGCGCCGATGACATCCGAGTCGGTGATGTTGGGTAGCTCGGTGCGCTGCTTCGAAAATCGCCGGATATAGTCCCGGAGAGACTCTCCTAGCTGCTGCCGGCAGCTTCGGAGGTCCCAAGAATTCCCGGGGCGCACGTACGTGCCCTGGAAATTGCCGGCGAAAGCTTGTACTAGGTCGTCCCAGTTGGAGATCTGCCCCGGAGGAAGGTGCGAGCGGTGTCGGAGAGGAACAGGGGGAGGTTGCGGATGATGAGGTTGTCGTCGTCCGTTCCACCCAGTTGGCAGGCCAGGCGGTAGTCCGCGAGCCACAGTTCCGGTCTCGTCTCCCCCGAGTACTTTGCGATAGTAGTCGGGGGTCGGAACCGGGTCGGGAACGGTGCCCGTCGGATGGCCCAGCTGAAGGCCTGCGGACCGGGCGGTTCGGGCGAAGGACTCCGATCCTCCCCGCTGCCGTAGCGTCCCCCACGCCTGGGGTGGTAGCCTCGGCGCACCCTCTCGTCGAGGTGGGCCCGACGATCGCGGTGATGGTGCTCGTTGCCGAGGCGGCCCGGGGCCGCAAGCGCGGTGTTGCGCGTGCAACCGGTGTAGACCGAGGCTTCCCGCATGAATCGGGAAGTCGCGGCATGAGGTTCCGAGGGGTACCCCTGCCTTCGTGAAAAGGAATTAGGCTTACACCTAGTTCCTAAATAATTTTGGTGGTTGAATTGCCCAACACAAATAATTGGACTAACTAGTTTGCCCAAGTGTATAGATTATACAGGTGTAAAAGGTTCACACTCAGCCAATAAAAAGACCAAAAGTTGGGTTCAACAAAAGAGCAAAGGGCCAACCGAAGGCACCTCTGGTCTGGCGCACCGGACTGTCCGGTGTGCCACCGGACATGTCCGGTGCACCAGAGGACTCCAACTCGAACTCGCCACCTTCGGGAATTTCCAAAGGCGACTCCGCTATAATTCACCGGACAATGTCCGGTGCGCCAAGGAGGAGCAGCCTCAGGAACTCGCCAGCTTCGGGAATCTCCAACGGCTAGTCCGCTATAATTCACCGGACATGTCCGGTGTGCACCGGACTGTCCGGTGCAACTCCGGAGCAACGGCTATTCGGCGCCAACGGCTACCTGCGAAGCATTAAATGTGCGCTTTGCGCGCGCAGAAGTCAGGCGTGCCCATACTGGCACACCGGACAGTAAATAGTACATGTCCGGTGTGCACCGGACATCCAGGCGGGGCCACAAGTCAGAAGCTCCAACGGTCGGAATCCAACGGAACTGGTGACGTGGCAGGGGCACCGGACATGTCCGGTGTGCACCGGACTGTCCGGTGCGCCATCGAACAGACAGCCTTCCAACGGCCACTTTTGGTGGTTGGGGCTATAAATACCCCAACCACCCCACCATTCATTGCATCCAAGTTTTCCACTTCTCAACTACTACAAGAGCTCTAGCATTCAATTCTAGACACACCAAAGTGATCAAATCCTCTCCAAATTCCACACAACGCCATAGTGACTAGAGAGAGTGATTTGCTTGTGTTCTTTCGAGCTCTTGCGCTTGGATTGCTTTCTTCTTTCTTGATTCTTTCATTGCGATCAAACTCACTTGTAATTGAGACAAGAGACACCAAACTTGTGGTGGTCCTTGTGGGAACTTTGTGTTCCAAGTGATTGAGAAGAGAAAGCTCACTCGGTCCTCGGGATCGTTTGAGAGAGGGAAGGGTTGAAAGAGACCCGGCCTTTGTGGCCTCCTCAACGGGGAGTAGGTTTGCGAGAACCGAACCTCGGTAAAACAAATCCGCGTGTCACACTCTTTATTTGCTTGTGATTTGTTTTGCGCCCTCTCTCGCGGACTCGCTTATATTTCTAACGCTAACCCGGCTTGTAGTTGTGTTTATATTTGTAAATTTCAGTTTCGCCCTATTCACCCCCCCTCTAGGCGACTATCAATTGGTATCAGAGCCCGGTGCTTCATTAGAGCCTAACCGCTCGAAGTGATGTCGGGAGATCACGCCAAGAAGGAGATGGAGACCGGCGAAAAGCCCACTACAAGCCACGGGAGCACTTCATCGGAAGAGTCCCGCACCAAGAGGAGGGAGAAGAAGAGCTCCTCCAACAAAGGGAAGGAGAAGAAATCTTCTTCTCACCACAAAGAGAAGAAGGAAAAATCTTCTTCCCACAAGCCGCATCGGAGTGGGGACAAGCAAAAGAGGATGAGGAAAGTGGTCTACTACGAGACCGACACTTCATCAACATCGACCTCCGGCTCCGATGCGCCCTCCGTAACTTCTAAACGCCAAGAGCGTAAGAAGTTCAGTAAGATCCCCCTACACTATCCTCGCATTTCTAAACATGCACCTCTATTTTCCGTCCCATTAGGCAAACCACCAACTTTTGATGGTGAAGATTATGCTAGGTGGAGTGATTTAATGCGATTTCATCTAACCTCACTCCACAAAAGTATATGGGATGTTGTTGAGTTTGGTGCACAGGTACCATCCGTAGGGGATAAAGACTATGATGAGGATGAGGTGGCCCAAATCGAGCACTTCAACTCTCAAGCAACAACAATACTCCTCGCCTCTTTAAGTAGAGAGGAGTATAACAAAGTTCAAGGGTTGAAGAGAGCCAAGGAGGTTTGGGATGTGCTCAAAACCGCGCACGAGGGAGATGAGCTCACAAAGATCACCAAGCGGGAGACGATCGAGGGGGAGCTCGGTCGGTTCCGGCTTTGCAAAGGGGAGGAGCCACAACACATGTACAACCGGCTCAAGACTTTGGTGAACCAAGTGCGCAACCTCGAGAGCAAAAAGTGGGATGACCACGAGGTGGTTAAGGTTATTCTAAGATCTCTTATTTTCCTTAACCCCACTCAAGTTCAATTAATTCGTGGCAACCCAAGATATACACTAATGACCCCCGAGGAAGTAATCGGGCATTTTGTAAGTTTTGAGTGCATGATCGAAGGCTCGAGGAAGATCAACGAGCTTGACGAACCCACCTCGTCCGAAGCTCAACCCGTCGCATTCAAGGCGACGGAAGAAAAGAAGGAGGAGTCTACACCAAGTAGACAACCAATCGATGCCTCCAAGCTCGACAATGAGGAAATGGCGCTCGTCATCAAGAACTTTCGCCAAATCCTCAAGCAACGGAGAGGGAAAGACTACAAGTCCCGCTCCAAGAAAGTTTGCTACAAGTGTGGTAAGCCCGGTCACTTTATAGCTAAATGTCCATTGTCAAGTGATAGTGACAGGGGCGACGACAAGAAGGGGAGAAGAAAGGAGAAGAAGAGGTACTACAAGAAGAAGGGCGGTGATGCTCATGTTTGTCGGGAGTGGGACTCCGACGAAAGCTCAAGCGACTCCTCCGACGACGAGGACGCCGCCAACATCGCCGTCACCAAGGGACTTCTCTTTCCCAACGTCGGCCACAAGTGCCTCATGGCAAAGGACGGCAAAAAGAAGGTTAAATCTAAATCCTCCACTAAATATGAATCCTCTAGTGATGATAATGCTAGTGATGAGGAAGATAATTTGCGTATTCTCTTTGCCAACCTCAACATGCAACAAAAAGAAAAACTTAATGAATTGATTAGTGCCATCCATGAAAAGGATGATCTCTTGGACACCCAAGAGGACTTCCTAATCAAGGAAAATAAAAAGCATGTTAAGGTTAAAAATGCTTATGCTCTAGAAATTGAGAAATGTGAAAAATTGTCTAGTGAGCTAAGCACTTGCCATGAGATGATAGACAACCTTAGGAATGAAAATGCTAATTTATTAGCTGAGGTTGATTCTCATGTTTGTAATGTTTCAATTCCCAATCCTAGAAATAATAATGATGAATTGCTTGCTAGGATTGAAGAATTAAACATTTCTCTTGCTAGCCTTAAAGTAGAAAATGAGAAATTGCTTGCTAAGGCTAAAGATTTTGATATTTGCAATGCTACTATTTCCGACCTTAGAAGTAAAAATGAAATATTGCATGCTAAGGTTGTAGAACTAAAATCTTGCAAACCCTCTACATCTACCGTTGAGCACACTTCTATTTGTACTAGATGTAGAGATGTTAACATTGATGCTATACATGATCACATGGCTTTAATTAAACAACAAAATGATCATATAGCTAAATTAGATGCTAAAATTGCCGAGCATAACTTAGAGAATGAAAAATTTAAATTTGCTAGAAGTATGCTCTATAATGGGAGACGCCCTGGCATCAAGGATGGCATTGGCTTCCAAAGAGGAGACAATGTCAAACTTAGTGCCCCTCCTAAAAGATTGTCTAATTTTGTAAAGGGCAAGGCTCCCATGCCTCAGGATAACGAGGATTACATTTTGTACCCTGCCGGTTATCCGGAGGACAAAATTAGGAGAATTCATTCTAGGAAGTCTCACTCTGGCCCTAACCATGCTTTTATGTATAAGGGTGAGACATCTAGCTCTAGGCAACCAACCCATGCTAAGTTGCCTAAAAAGAAAACTCCTAGTGCATCAAATG
This sequence comes from Zea mays, assembly GCF_902167145.1. NCBI lineage: Eukaryota > Viridiplantae > Streptophyta > Magnoliopsida > Poales > Poaceae > Zea > Zea mays. Next base: position 76,346,469 of record NC_050100.1, on the reverse strand, counting down.
AACATAGTCTTTCATTTAAAACCTTTGATGCATCTTATGTTTTGACTAACAAATCCGGCAAAGTAGTTGCCAAATATGTTGGGGGCAAGCACAAGGGATCAAAGACTTGTGTTTGGGTACCCAAAGTTCTTGTGTCTAATGCCAAAGGACCCAAAACCATTTGGGTACCTAAAGTCAAGAACTAAATTTGTTTTGTAGGTTTATGCATCCGGGGGCTCAAGTTGGATACTCGACAGCGGGTGCACAAACCACATGACAGGGGAGAAAAGGATGTTCTCCTCCTACGAGAAAAACCAAAATCCCCAACGAGCTATCACATTCGGGGATGGAAATCAAGGTTTGGTCAAAGGTCTTGGTAAAATAGCTATATCTCCTGACCATTCTATTTCCAATGTTTTTTCTTGTAGATTCATTAGATTACAATTTGCTTTCTGTATCTCAATTATGCAAAATGGGCTACAACTGTCTCTTTACTGATGTAGGTGTCACTGTCTTTAGAAGAAGTGATGATTCAATAGCATTTAAGGGTGTGTTAGAGGGTCAGCTATATTTAGTAGATTTTGATAGAGCTGAACTCGACACTTGCTTAATTGCTAAGACTAACATGGGTTGGCTCTGGCACCGCCGACTAGCCCATGTTGGGATGAAGAATCTTCACAAGCTTCTAAAGGGAGAACACATTTTAGGATTAACAAATGTTCATTTTGAGAAAGACAGGATTTGCAGCGCATGTCAGGCAGGAAAGCAAGTTGGTGCCCATCATCCACACAAGAATATCATGACGACCGACATGCCACTAGAGCTCCTACACATGGACCTATTCGGCCCGATTGCTTACATAAGCATCGGCGGGAGTAAGTACTGTCTAGTTATTGTGGATGATTATTCTCGCTTCACTTGGGTATTCTTTTTGCAGGAAAAATCTCAAACCCAAGAGACCTTAAAGGGATTCTTGAGACAGGCTCAAAATGAGTTTGGCTTAAGGATCAAGAAAATAAGAAGCGACAACGGGACGGAGTTCAAGAACTCTCAAATCGAAGGCTTCCTTGAGGAGGAGGGCATCAAGCATGAGTTCTCTTCTCCCTACACACCTCAACAAAATGGCGTTGTAGAGAGGAAGAATCGAACTCTATTGGATATGGCAAGGACCATGCTTGATGAGTACAAGACTTCGGATCGATTTTGGGCCGAGGCGGTCAACACCGCTTGCTACGCCATCAACCGGTTATATCTTCACCGAATCCTCAAGAAGACATCATATGAACTCCTTACCGGTAAAAAGCCCAACATTTCATATTTTAGAGTTTTTGGTAGCAAATGTTTTATTCTTGTCAAAAGAGGTAGAAAATCTAAATTTGCTCCTAAAACTGTAGAAGGCTTTTTACTAGGATATGATTCAAACACAAGGGCATATAGAGTCTTTAACAAGTCCACTGGACAAGTTGAAGTTTCTTGTGACGTTGTGTTTGATGAGACTAACGGCTCTCAAGTAGAGCAAGTTGATCTTGATGAGATAGGTATTGATGAGGCTCCGTACATCGCGCTAAGGAACATGTCCATTGGGGATGTGTGTCCTAAGGAATCCGAAGAGCCTCCAAAAGCACAAGATCAACCATCCTCCTCCATGCAAGCATCTCCACCAACTCAAAATGAGGATGAGGCTCAAGTTGATGAAGAAAAAGATCAATCAAATGAGCCACCTCAAGATGACGACATAGATCAAGGGGGAGATGCAAATAATCAAGACAAGGAGGATGAAGAACAAAGACCGCCACACCCAAGAGTCCACCAAGCAATCCAACGAGATCACCCCGTCGACACCATCCTCGGCGACATTCATAAGGGGGTAACTACTAGATCTCGTGTTGCACATTTTTGTGAACATTACTCTTTTGTTTCCTCTATTGAGCCACACAGGGTAGAGGAAGCACTCCAAGATTCGGATTGGGTGGTGGCAATGCAAGAGGAGCTCAACAACTTCACTAGGAATGAGGTATGACATTTAGTTCCACGTCCTAATCAAAATGTTGTAGGAACCAAATGGGTCTTCCGCAACAAGCAAAATGAGCATGGTGTGGTGACAAGGAACAAAGCTCGACTTGTGGCCAAAGGATACTCCCAAGTCGAAGGTTTGGATTTCGGTGAAACCTATGCACCCGTAGCTAGGCTCGAGTCAATTCGCATATTATTGGCCTATGCTACTTACCATGGCTTTAAGCTTTTTCAAATGGACGTGAAAAGTGCCTTCCTCAATGGACCAATCAAGGAAGAGGTCTATGTTGAGCAACCTCCCGGCTTTGAAGACTGTGAGTACCCTAACCATGTCTATAAGCTCTCTAAGGCGCTTTATGGGCTCAAGCAAGCCCCAAGAGCATGGTATGAATGCCTTAGAGATTTCCTTATTGCAAATGGCTTCAAAGTCGGAAAGGCCGATCCTACACTCTTTACTAAAACTCTTGAAAATGACTTGTTTGTATGCCAAATCTATGTTGATGATATTATATTTGGGTCTACTAACGAGTCTACATGTGAAGAGTTTAGTAGGATTATGACACAGAAATTCGAGATGTCTATGATGGGGGAGTTGAAGTATTTCTTAGGATTTCAAGTAAGGCAACTCCAAGAGGGCACCTTCATTAGCCAAACGAAGTACACTCAAGACATTCTAAACAAGTTTGGGATGAAGGATGCCAAGCCCATCATGACACCCATGGGAACTAATGGGCATCTCGACCTCGACACGGGAGGTAAGTCCGTGGATCAAAAGGTATAACGGTCGATGATTGGTTCATTACTCTATCTATGTGCATCTCGACCGGACATTATGCTTTCCGTGTGCATGTGTGCAAGATTCCAATCCGACCCTAAGGAATCCCACCTTACGGCCGTAAAGCGAATCTTGAGATATTTGGCTTATACTCCTAAGTTTGGGCTTTGGTACCCTCGGGGATCCACATTTGATTTGATTGGTTATTCGGATGCCGATTGGGCGGGGTGCAAAATCAATAGGAAGAGCACATCGGGGACTTGCCAGTTCTTGGGAAGATCCTTGGTGTCTTGGGCTTCAAAGAAGCAAAATTCGGTCGCTCTTTCCACCGCCGAAGCCGAGTATATTGCCGCAGGCCATTGTTGCGCGCAATTGCTTTGGATGAGGCAAACCCTGCGGGACTACGGTTACAAATTAACCAAAGTCCCTTTGCTATGTGATAATGAGAGTGCAATCAAGATGGCGGATAATCCCGTTGAACATAGCCGCACTAAGCACATAGCCATTCGGTATCATTTTTTAAGGGATCACCAACAAAAGGGGGATATCGAGATTTCTTATATTAACACTAAAGATCAATTAGCCGATATCTTTACCAAGCCTCTTGATGAACAAACTTTTACCAAACTTAGGCATGAGCTCAATATTCTTGATTCACGCAATTTCTTTTGCTAGATTGCACACATAGCTCATTTATATACCTTTGATCATATCTCTTTTATATGCTACGACTAATGTGTTTTCAAGTCTATCTCAAACCAAGTCATAGGAATATTGAAAGGGAATTGGAGTCTTCGGCGAAGACAAAGGCTTCCACTCCGTAACTCATCCTTCGCCGTCACTCCAAGCAACTCTCCATTCTTGGGGGAGAAAGCATGAGCACCAAGCAAAAGGACTTCGTCTTTGGTATAATCTTAACTCATTTATTTATGACCAAAGGGAAGAAAGTATGTCTAGGGCTCTAATGATTCCGTTTTTGGCGATTCATGCCAAAGGGGGAGAAAGTAAGAGCCCAAAGCAAAAGGACCGCACCACCACCACCAATTTCAAAAACTTCGTGTTTTCAAAGAATTTTATCATTTGGTATCCTTTTGTGTTCAAAAGGGGGAGAAAATAGTATTTCGAAAATGATATATCAAAACCCTCTTGAACACTAAGAGGAGGATCTCATTTAGGGGGAGTTTTGTTTAGTCAAAGGAAAAGCATTTGAAACAGGGGGAGAGAATTTCAAATCTTGAAAATGCTTCTCAAAATCTTATTCATTTGCCCTTGACTATTTGCAAAAGAACTTTGAAAAGGATTTACAAAAGAGTTTGCAAAAACAAAACATGTGGTGCAAGTGTGGTCCAAAATGTTATATAAGAAAGAAACAATCCATGCATATCTTGCAAGCAGTTATATTGGCTAAATTCCAAGCAACCTTTGCACTTACATTATGCAAACTAGTTCAATTATGCACTTCCATATTTGCTTTGGTTTGTGTTGGCATCAATCACCAAAAAGGGGGAGATTGAAAGGGAATTAGGCTTACACCTAGTTCCTAAATAATTTTGGTGGTTGAATTGCCCAACACAAATAATTGGACTAACTAGTTTGCCCAAGTGTATAGATTATACAGGTGTAAAAGGTTCACACTCAGCCAATAAAAAGACCAAAAGTTGGGTTCAACAAAAGAGCAAAGGGCCAACCGAAGGCACCTCTGGTCTGGCGCACCGGACTGTCCGGTGTGCCACCGGACAGTGTCCGGTGCACCACCGGACATGTCCGGTGCACCAGAGGACTCCAACTCGAACTCGCCACCTTCGGGAATTTCTAGAGGCGACTCCGCTATAATTCACCGGACTGTCCGGTGTACACCGGACAGTGTCCGGTGCGCCAAGGAGGAGCAGCCTCAGGAACTCGCCAGCTTCGGGAATCTCCAACGGCTAGTCCGCTATAATTCACCGGACATGTCCGGTGTGCACCGGACTGTCCGGTGCAACTCCAGAGCAACGGCTATTCGGCGCCAACGGCTACCTGCGAAGCATTAAATGCGCGCTCTGCGCGCGCAGAAGTCAGGCGTGCCCATACTGGCACACCGGACAGTAAACAGTACATGTCCGGTGTGCACCGGACATCCAGGCGGGGCCACAAGTCAGAAGCTCCAACGGTCGGAATCCAACGGAACTGGTGACGTGGCAGGGGCACCGGACATGTCCGGTGTGCACCGGACTGTCCGGTGCGCCATCGAACAGACAGCCTTCCAACGGACACTTTTGGTGGTTGGGGCTATAAATACCCCAACCACCCCACCATTCATTGCATCCAAGTTTTCCACTTCTCAACTACTACAAGAGCTCTAGCATTCAATTCTAGACACACCAAAGTGATCAAATCCTCTCCAAATTCCACACAACGCCATAGTGACTAGAGAGAGTGATTTGCTTGTGTTCTTTCGAGCTCTTGCTCTTGGATTGCTTTCTTCTTTCTTGATTCTTTCATTGCGATCAAACTCACTTGTAATTGAGACAAGAGACACCAAACTTGTGGTGGTCCTTGTGGGAACTTTGTGTTCCAAGTGATTGAGAAGAGAAAGCTCACTCGGTCCTCGGGATCGTTTGAGAGAGGGAAGGGTTGAAAGAGACCCGGCCTTTGTGGCCTCCTCAACGGGGAGTAGGTTTGCGAGAACCGAACCTCGGTAAAACAAATCCGCGTGTCACACTCTTTATTTGCTTGTGATTTGTTTTGCGCCCTCTCTCGCGGACTCGCTTATATTTCTAACGCTAACCCGGCTTGTAGTTGTGTTTATATTTGTAAATTTCAGTTTCGCCCTATTCACCCCCCCCTCTAGGCGACTATCACTTTGGGAGGCAGAGCTCTCGGCCCGTCGGACCGCAGCGCCTTCCAGGAGATTCTTGAGCTCCCCCTGGATTCGCCGCCCCTCGGTTGTTGATGGCTCCGGCATCGTGCGGAGAAGCATCGCTGCTGCAGCCAGGTTCTGGCCGACCCCACTAGATGCGGGTGGCGGCCTGACCCTAACGTCGTCGGCGACGCGGTGCTGGAAACCCTGGGGCGGATGACGTATTTCTCCGGCCGGGGGTTGGCCCGCCCATGCCTGCCCGACGTCCCGGCGGATCGGCTCAAGCGCTCCTACTCCCTCGTCGAGCCTGGCCTGCACCCCGCGGATTTGCTCGAGCTGTGGGTCATGGCCCCCCGCCTGAACGGGGACCACAGCTAGCTCCCGCGGGATGTCAACGCGGGGCACCGGCCTAGGGAGATCACCGTCCTTCGGCATGCCGAGATAATTGCCTTCGGAGGGACCCCCTGGATCGACGTGGAAACATTCGCGGCTTGGGCCGCAGTCCTCGTCGTCGAGGCTGCGGCTACCGTCGGAACAGTCGGAGAGGTGTAGGATCTAGGACACCGGCTAGAGGGGGGGTGAATAGACGGTTTTGACTAAAAACAACAATACTAAGTAAATTTAATCAATACAACAAGGGGAATAAATTTACTAGTGTCAATAAGTAAACAATGTATGAAAGACAACTACGGAGATTGAATACTTTGAAGAACAATAAGCAAAACACTAATCAATTGCAAGGCAATAAGTAATGCTAGAAGGAATAGACACCGAAATTTATCCCGTGGTATCGGTGATTTGCCGATCACCCCTAATCCACGTTGAGGTGGACTTCAAGCTCTCACTTGCTCCTCTATCAAGACACGACTTGATCTTTGAGCCAAGTGGACAAGAAATCACTCAATACCTCGATTCCACTAATGTCACCTTTGCCGCTCCGGCGAGGTAGGCGCGAACCCCTCACAATCAACACCGCGACTTCTCCACAATCTTCTTGGAGAGCTCGACGGAGACAATCACCCGAGCCGTCTAGGAGGCGGCAACCTCCAAGAGTAACAAGCCAACGACGCTTGCTCGGTGTACCACCTAGTGCCTCAAGGATCACCAAATGATGCAAATGCACTAGGAACCCTCAATCTCTCACTAGAATGCAATCTCAAGCAAAGAGTGTGAGAGAGTGAGTTGGAGGATCACAAATGAGCTCAATGTGTTCAAGGAATGGCTAAGAGAGCTCTCACACACGAGCTACCCTTCTATTTATAGCCCCCCATCTAAATCCAACCGTTATGTGCAAAGGGGGGCAATTCTGCGCACACGCGGACCGTCCGCGCCCTAGGGCCGGACGGTCCGCCGTACAACATAACGGCTATAATGACCGTTGAAACATGTCAGAGCTGTCTCAAAAGGTGTGTCCGGACTGTCCGCCCTTCAAGCCCGGACCGTCCGCGACCTGGCAGATTCAAACACCCGAGCCTCGGGTCAAACGGAGTTAACACGTGCGGACCGTCCGGCTATAATTCCCGGACGGTCCGCGACCTGAGGCAGTACTGTCCGGACTTGTCACCCGGACAGTCCGTAGTACAAATCGATAAAAACACACAGTCCCTGTTCAAAAACGAGTTAGACACATGCGGACCGTCCGCGCCTCACAGGCGGACCGTCCGCCTATAATTCAGGGACAGACCCGAAGCTACCTTTCTCTGGTCAGGACTGCGGACGGTCCGGCCCTAAGGCCCGGACGGTCCGCAGTGCAATAGAACACAGTGTCAACACAAATGGTCAGACTTCGGACCCTCTGGAGGATCGCGGACGGTCCGCCCCCAAGGGCCGGACAGTCCGCGCGACCAAGACTTCTCAAATTTCAAACATGCTCTTGAATGAACTTTTAACTCACGAAATGAGAAGCGCTGTTAGTCCTCATGCAAATGCAACTACTTGATGCTCTATGAGGCACTAAGTTTTACACAGATCTAAGTCATTGACCCCTCTTAATAGTACGGCTATCTAGCCTACTAATCCGGTCAGGTATCTTCTCTAAACTCCTCAAGACCGGCAAAAGTAAAACCTATATTATACCTTTGCCTTCATCTGATCCACAACCAATGCGTATGACTCTTCAACATTTCCTGTTCTATGTGGTCCAACCCTGCATTCTTATTTCTCCAAGAATCGTTAGTCCACAAGTAGTTGTCATTAATTACCAAAACATTACTAGAGGGGCCTAGATGATTCACAATCTCCCCCTTTTTGGTAATTGATGACAACACCACATAGTATATTAAAGAGAAGTTTAGTTTCTCCAAATCTCTCTCATACCTAAGGTATAAAATAGATTTTGGAGATGAGTTTCATAGGACTTATCTTGAATTGAAGTTCTGTCCAAAAGATAGATAAATCCCAATAGAAACTCAGTATGCAAGAAGGGCTCCCCCTAAGTGTGTGCAGGATTATTTGAAGTTGAAGATATAACACACATAATATATTAGAGCTTGATGGAGACTTTCCTACAAACATGGTTATCGAGACATACAAGCGATGATTCGTAGAGTGAGCGCAGCAATTATAATCACATCTCGATTAACCACACACAGAGTAATTTGAACTAAAACATAGTTCATCCCACAGAATATTACAGATAATAATCCACAGACATACGACATAGAGTTAATAGATCGAACCAAGTTCCAAATGCATAAGACATAAACTAAAACGGCACAAAAAAGATAAAATGCATATGCATGGTCTTAGTGTCCACATAGAACCACCAACTCCCCCTGAAGGAGACGCCTGACAACTTCTCATCACTTCTCTCCCCCTTTGGCATCAATTGCCACAAAGGAGAGGCCTTACTGATCACTCGGCGGAGGATGCATGTGGTAATAATGAGTGCGGAAGGTGTCAAACAGGGAGGAGAACTGGTCAAAGTCCTGCTGGAGCTGCTGCTGCCTCTGACTGATATCATGCATGTTGTCAGTTGTAGAAAGATTATCAAACTGACTGGAGAGAGCACCCATGTTATCTTGAAAGCTTTGTTGCATATTATTCAGCCTTGACATGATGGGATCAGTGACATTAGTGTGAATGTGATCACGAAGGTCAGAAAATTCAGAGTTGAGCACATCCCAGTTGTCGTCAAAGCGAGACCGCATGTCATCGAGGCGGTGATCCACATGTGACATCAACCCCTCAAATCGAGTATCAATATGAGCCTCCAGCCCTTGCTGCATGTTGTGAAAATAAGGATCAAAATATCCTGGAGCAGGCTCCCAATAGTGCTGAGGCTGAGGAGGAGGTGGAGGAGGAGGCATCTGCTGTTCCTCAACATTAGGCGCTGCTCCACCCTCATAGCCAGGGTCTTCCTCATCATCTGGGAATGGAGTGAGTGGCCTGGTGAGAAACCCTATCTCATTCTTAAAAGGCCTGAATGGAGTGTGGACAATCTCACATGGGCCCTCAAATCTTGTCTTGGATTTGATAAGAGCCATAATGTATGGAGCATATGCCAAGTTTTGATTCTTGTCCATCTTTAAATCATTAAGCTGCCTCATCATGAAAAGAACAATGTTCATGACTTCTCCATTCATAATGTGATGAATTATGTTCCAGAACTTCTCCCTGATTTTACTCTTATCACCACTCTTGGGAAGGATGGTGACTCTGGCAATCTTGTTGATGACAGCAGGATGATGTCTGAGTCCTGCTGTCTCACCAAATCTCCTGGGTATACCAAGTCTGGCTGGCTCATAAAACTGCACAAAATCCTCAAAATTGTCTTCAGTATAAAGATCCACTCCAGCAGAAATGGTGCCATAGTTCAGACTGTTGGCAGCTGCAAAGTCAGCAAAAGAAGCAGAGTAGCGCTTGAAGCCAGTCATCCAGGTGATGGATTCTTCTGCAATATCAATCTCTGAGGTAGCCAAGAATTGCTTAACAGCCATTTCATTAAAATCTGTGCGCTGCCCCATAAACTGATATAGTCCGCATGCCTCAAACTTAGGGATCAAACCCTCCATGACTGATTGACTGAGCAGGAATGACCAATCAATCACCTGATGCTTATGGAAATTAGTATCCACCAGGGTGCCCCAGAAAACATCAAACTGCAGCTGCGTGTGGAAAAACTGGATGTTGGTATCTGATGGCAGAGCATACTGATTCACAGTCCGTCGAGAGCAGTACTCAGTCATAGAAAATCTCCGCTTTGGGAAAGTCCATCCTTGGATATCAATGGGATAATCAGGATGAACATGAGGAAAATCTTCCGCATCCATGGATTCAGTGCCCCCAGCTGAGGATTGGGCTTCTGAATCAGTGGTTGGTACATAATCATCATCATTTCCTCGAGGGCGCTTGGATTTAAAGCGACCTGCAAGTTTCTTGCGTAGACCACCAAGACCACTGCAACAATGTGACAAACATCCATAGATGAATAATTGAAACCAATCACCATTTATAAAAGGAATGGAACTGTAATGCTCTGCCAGGGTCCGGACTGTCCGCGCTAGGGGGCCGGACGGTCCGCGCCAGAGGCCCGGACGGTCCGCGTCCACCAGGCGGACGGTCCGCGACCGACCAGGGGCGACTCCAAGAACCCTAGCCGCCACAAGTGTTCAATTTGATGGTTTTGCAGATAATACCCAGCCAAATAAGTTGAAAATTTTGCATAGCATTGATATTGAGAAGAACTAACAATCCCACCAATCAGATTTTGAAACCCACTGCTCAATTTCAGATCAGAGAAGAAACCCAAATAATCTCAAAGTTGATGAAATTTGATTAAATCCACAAGATTTGAAGATACCGTGATGAAGACATGTTGAGGGAATGGTGCAGCAAGCTGTCGGACTGTCCGCACGCAACTTCACTTCACGGTCCGCGCACACTCGACACAAGAGAGGATATAGCGAGTGGAGAGCAAGAGAGAACAACCGAATAGGCACAACTGGCAAGTCTGCGGGCTCTGGTCCTTTTTCTGCCCTGTCGCGGACGGTCCGCGCGGGGGCGGCGGACGGTCCGCGTCCTGATGACCTCAGACAGTCTGCGAGGCTGCTCGGACTGTCCATTGCTTGATGCTGCGGACGGTCCGCGGTCCATGGGCGGACGGTCCGCGGCCTGATACTCATTTTTCCAATTTCTGTCCACTTTCTGATTTTGAATTCCGAATCCGAATTGGTGCTCATATATGGACATTTTGACCAATCCAAAAGTTGGTATGCATGCATATACTTATGATGTATTTGAGAAATGCAAGATTTTTGAATTAAACTATCTAGAGTAATTAGAAATGAAAAATGCACAAATAATACCAAATAAATAGCACAAAAAAAAAACATACTTAGACCCAAGATGCAAGGCGACACATGTGTGATCAACTTCAAGTCACATTAGAGATATCGATCACATTCATTTCACTTCTTAGAGAACAAAATCTTGTTTCATCCAAAGGTTTTGTAAAAATGTCTGCTAATTGATCATCGGTGCCAATGGAATAAATAGAGATATCTCCCTTGCCAACATGATCTCTTAAGAAGTGATGCCGTATATCAATATGCTTGGTTCTTGAATGTTGGACCGGATTGGTAGCCAATTTCACCGCACTCTCATTATCACACATGAGAGGCACATTCTTGAAAATAATTCCATAGTCCAATAAGGTTTGTTTCATCCATAATAGTTGAGCACAACAATTTCCGGCCGATATATATTCCGCCTCGGCGGTAGATAGAGCAACCGAATTTTGTTTCTTAGAAGACCATGAAACAAGAGATCTACCAAGAAATTGACAACAACCGGAGGTGCTTTTTCTATCAACTTTGCACCCCGCATAGTCCGAATCCGAATATCCAATTAATTCAAATTGAGCACCTTTGGGATACCATAGACCAATATTGGGAGTATACTTCAAATATCTTAGAATCCTTTTAGCGGCCTTCAAGTGAATCTCTCTAGGAGAAGCTTGAAATCGAGCACACATGCATACACTAAACATAACATCGGGCCTAGATGCGGTAATATAAAGCAAACTACCAATTATTGAACGATAAAGTTTTTGATCAACTATTGTACCTCCTTCATCTAAGTCTAGATGACCATTTGTTGCCATTGGAGTCTTGATAGGCTTAGCATTTTCTAAACCAAACTTCTTGAGCATGTCCCTCAAATATTTTGATTGACTTATAAAAATTCCATCTTTCAATTGTTTGATTTGAAGGCCAAGAAAGAAGCTCAATTCTCCTATCATAGACATTTCAAATTCCTTTGACATCATTTTTCCGAACTCCTCACAAAATAATTCATTAGTAGATCCAAAAATAATATCATCAACGTAGATTTGACAAACAAATAAATCTTTACCAATTCTTTTAGTGAATAGAGTAGTGTCAACCTTCCCAATTTTGAAGTCTTTGGAAAGCAAGAAATCCCTAAGCCTTTCATACCAAGCGCGTGGAGCTTGCTTAAGCCCATAGAGAGCTTTAGAGAGCTTGAACACATGGTTAGGTCTTTTGGGGTCCTCAAAACCGGGAGGTTGTTCAACATACACTAGTTCACTAATCTTACCATTTAGAAAGGCACTCTTTACATCCATTTGGTAGAGCTTGATATTGTGTGCACAAGCATAAGCAAGTAGAATCCGGATTGCTTCTAATCTTGCTACGGGAGCAAATGTCTCCCCAAAATCCAATCCTTCAATTTGAGTATATCCTTGTGCAACTAATCTTGCCTTGTTTCTTACTACCACACCATCTTCATTGTGCTTGTTGCGGAACACCCATTTTGTACCAATAACATTGTGGTTCTTTGGTCTCTCAACAAGCTCCCAAACTTCATTTCGAGTGAAGTTATTTAATTCTTCATGCATTGCATTCACCCAATCAACATCAAGTAGAGCTTCATCTACACGGTTAGGTTCCATACAAGATACAAAAGAGAAATGTTCACAAAATGAAGCTATGCGAGAGCGAGTTTGAACACCCTTACTAATATCACCCACAATTTGATCAACCGGGTGATCCTTCACAATGGAATGATGAATTCTTGATACCGTTTGATAGTTGCTTGATGAAGCATTAGGAGAAACCGTAGGTCTTGAAGTACCTTGATCATGAGTATCCATGGTTTCATCGAGTGGTTTGCTTTGGTGATCTTCCTCATTTATAGTTGAGGATGAAGGAATAACAACCACACTATCTTCATCATCATCTTCCTTAGGTTTTATTTCACCAATGGCCATTGTTTTCATTGCATTTATCAATTGAGTTCCCCCAACATCATCGAGATTATCACTCTCATCTTGAGACCCATTTGTTTCATCAAATTCAACATCATATGCTTCCTCAATAATACCATGAGTTTTGTTGAAGACTCTATAAGCCTTACTATTTGATGAATATCCAAGAAGAAAACCCTCATCACATTTCTTCTCAAATTTAGAAAGCCGGCTTCCCTTTCTCAAAATATAACATTTGCAACCAAATACCCTAAAATATGAGATATTTGGCTTTCTACCAATGAGCAATTCATATGGAGTTTTCTTCAAGAGTTTGTGACAATATAGTCTATTTGATGAATGACAAGCGGTATTTATTGCCTCGGCCCAATAAGAATCCGATATATTATATTCCGCTAACATAGACCTTGCCATATCAATAAGAGTTCTATTCTTTCTTTCAACAATACCGTTTTGTTCCGGGGTATATTTGGAAGAGAATTCATGTTTGATACCCTTGTCATCACAATATTGATCAATTCTTGCATTTTTGAATTCCGACCCATTATCACTTCTAACCTTTTTGATGTCGAAATCAAATTGATTTTGAGCCAATATAGCAAATGACTTGAATGTTTCAAACACATTGGATTTGTCTCGTAGAAAATAAACCCAAGTAAATCTTGAATAGTCATCCACAATCACAAGACAATAAGAATTACCACCAATACTTACAAAAGATGTGGGCCCAAATAAATCCATGTGAAGTAATTCCAAAGGTCGATGAGTGGACATTTGACTTTTATTTGGATGAGTATTTGCCACTTGCTTACCGGCTTGACAAGAGCTACACAATTTGTTCTTTTCAAACTTCACATCTTTCAAGCCTCGAACTAAGTCATGCTTGGTTAACCGATTGAGTTGCTTCATCCCAACATGACCAAGTCTTCTATGCCATAACCAACCTAGTGAAGCTTTTGAAAATAAGCAAGTTGTGAGCTTTGCCTCATTAGATGAGAAATCAACAAGATAAAGATTTTCATGTCTAAAACCTTTAAATTTAAGATTGCTACCGTCAACACTAGAGATAATAACATCTTCAACTGTGAAATTGCAACAAAATCCTAAATCACATAATTGAGCTACGGAAAGTAAATTAAAGTTCAAAGACTCAACCAATAGCACATTTGATATAGAATGATCATTTGAAATAGCAATTTTACCCAAACCTTTAACCTTTCCTTTACGATTATCTCCAAATGTGATACTATCATAATTTGAGCAATCTTCCTCACTCATTTGGGTAAACATCTTCATATCCCCGGTCATGTGTTGAGTACATCCACTATCCAACACCCAATGATTCCCTCCCGCCTTGTAGTTTACCTACAAAAGGAAATCAATCTCTTTTAGGTACCCAAACTTGCTTGGGTCCTTGGATGTTAGTGACCAAGGTCTTTGGCACCCAAATAGCTTTCTTTTTGTTTCCAACAATTGAAGTACCAACAAATTTAGCATGAACACCTTTTGCATTATGAGAAAGAACATAACAATGCTCAAAACAAGTGGAGGATACATGTTTGAACTTGGGACAATTTTTCTTAACATGTCCCTTTTTGTGACACTTGTGACACACTTTGTCACATTCTTTCACAAACAATGTCTTTTGCTTTACAAAAGCATTCTTTCCTTTCTTGGGAACATATCCAAGACCTTCACGGTTGAGAGAACATCGTTGACTTCCCAATATGAAATCCAACTTCTTCTTACCACCATATGCCTTTTCTAGGTCATGAGTTAGAGTATTTATTCTATCCACTAACACTTCATTCTCAACAATAATTTTTGATTCATCAAGAGCAATATTATCATTGAGAGAAATTTTGCATTTATCACAAATAGAGTTAGTAGGTAGTGGTTCACTTGTAAGACTATCAAGTAAGTCACAAGTGACTCCAACATCCTTAGTGACCACCTCAACTTCATGCACAATAGATGATTTTTGAGCATCCGCAAGCTTCTCACAATTTTCTTTGAGATCATTGTGAGAGGTCTTGAGCTCCTCAAAAGACACTTGGAGGTTTTTATACAATTCCTTCAAGGCCTTAAATTTTTCTTTTTCTTTGTGCATGTAGTCATCGGCCTCACCTAACATTCTAACAAGATCATCATATGAATAGCCATCATCATCAACATCATCGATATCATCATCATCATTTATATCATTTAAATCGGTGATGATTTTTACCTTAGCATCTCCCTTTGCCATGAGACAATGGGGGGATGAGAAGAGTGAGGGAGCTTCCTTGATGGCAATTCCGGCATTAAGCTTGGATGAGGTGTCATCATCATCATCATCCGAGCTATCATCCGAGTCCCATTCAACTAAGTAGGCTTTGCCATCTTTCTTCTTGTTATAGTATTTCTTTTTCTTCTTGTCACTTTCATCTTTGCCCTTCTTCTTCTTGCTTGGACAATTCATGGCAATGTGACCGGGTTCCCCACACTCAAAACATTTTCTATCATTGAAAGCATTTCTTCTAGATGTTTGACCTCTTCTAGGTTGACCTCTTTTCATCTTCATGAATTTATTGAATTTCCTTACAAATAAAGCCATGTCACAATCACTCTCACTTTCATTTTCTTCATCATTGCTATCTTCCTTTTCAATTGCCTTTGAGGCCTTGGCTTTGAGAGCAATAGATTCATTTTTCACCTTCTTTGCCAAACTTAAAGCATCGGCTTGTGACTTCTTAAATATATCTTGAGTGAGAATTTCTCCCAATACTTCGGTTGGAGAGGTTGTAGATAGATCACTCCTTACTAGCATTGTCACAATAGTCTCATATTTCTCCGGAAGTGATCTAAGGAACTTGTGTGTGAAATCCACATCCGGTACATTAAAACCAAGTCCTTTGAGTTCATTTACAATCTCATTCAATCGATTGAACATATCGGATACACTCTCATCTTCTTTCATAATAAATTGCTCAAACTTCCCTTTGCACACATATAGTTTGGCACTCTTCACAATTGTAGTTCCTTCATGAATTTCCATTAGTTTTACCCAAATCTCATGAGCGGTTGTGAGATTCTTGATACGATTGAACTCATTTATATCAAGAGCATCATAAAAGACATTCATGGCTTGATCATTTGTGAGGATATTCTCATTATCACTAACTGATGGTTCATCTTCCTTCAATACAACAAATCCATCTCTAACAATTTGCCAAATTTTTCCACCCATTGCTCTAAGATGCATTGACATTCTTATTTTCCAATAATCATAATTGTTTCCATCAAAGTGCGGTGGCTTCCCAATGTGCACATTGTTGTTACTAGCCATATTGTCCCACTCCGGGATGATTAGATCCACAAACAATGGAGTCCTCGCTCTGATACCACTTGTAGGATCTAGGACACCGGCTAGAGGGGGGGTGAATAGACGGTTTTGACTAAAAACAACAATACTAAGTAAATTTAATCAATACAACAAGGGGAATAAATTTACTAGTGTCAATAAGTAAACAATGTATGAAAGACAACTACGGAGATTGAATACTTTGAAGAACAATAAGCAAAACACTAATCAATTGCAAGGCAATAAGTAATGCTAGAAGGAATAGACACCGAAATTTATCCCGTGGTATCGGTGATTTGCCGATCACCCCTAATCCACGTTGAGGTGGACTTCAAGCTCTCACTTGCTCCTCTATCAAGACACGACTTGATCTTTGAGCCAAGTGGACAAGAAATCACTCAATACCTCGATTCCACTAATGTCACCTTTGCCGCTCCGGCGAGGTAGGCGCGAACCCCTCACAATCAACACCGCGACTTCTCCACAATCTTCTTGGAGAGCTCGACGGAGACAATCACCCGAGCCGTCTAGGAGGCGGCAACCTCCAAGAGTAACAAGCCAACGACGCTTGCTCGGTGTACCACCTAGTGCCTCAAGGATCACCAAATGATGCAAATGCACTAGGAACCCTCAATCTCTCACTAGAATGCAATCTCAAGCAAAGAGTGTGAGAGAGTGAGTTGGAGGATCACAAATGAGCTCAATGTGTTCAAGGAATGGCTAAGAGAGCTCTCACACACGAGCTACCCTTCTATTTATAGCCCCCCATCTAAATCCAACCGTTATGTGCAAAGGGGGGCAATTCTGCGCACACGCGGACCGTCCGCGCCCTAGGGCCGGACGGTCCGCCGTACAACATAACGGCTATAATGACCGTTGAAACATGTCAGAGCTGTCTCAAAAGGTGTGTCCGGACTGTCCGCCCTTCAAGCCCGGACCGTCCGCGACCTGGCAGATTCAAACACCCGAGCCTCGGGTCAAACGGAGTTAACACGTGCGGACCGTCCGGCTATAATTCCCGGACGGTCCGCGACCTGAGGCAGTACTGTCCGGACTTGTCACCCGGACAGTCCGTAGTACAAATCGATAAAAACACACAGTCCCTGTTCAAAAACGAGTTAGACACATGCGGACCGTCCGCGCCTCACAGGCGGACCGTCCGCCTATAATTCAGGGACAGACCCGAAGCTACCTTTCTCTGGTCAGGACTGCGGACGGTCCGGCCCTAAGGCCCGGACGGTCCGCAGTGCAATAGAACACAGTGCCAACACAAATGGTCAGACTTCGGACCCTCTGGAGGATCGCGGACGGTCCGCCCCCAAGGGCCGGACAGTCCGCGCGACCAAGACTTCTCAAATTTCAAACATGCTCTTGAATGAACTTTTAACTCACGAAATGAGAAGCGCTGTTAGTCCTCATGCAAATGCAACTACTTGATGCTCTATGAGGCACTAAGTTTTACACAGATCTAAGTCATTGACCCCTCTTAATAGTACGGCTATCTAGCCTACTAATCCGGTCAGGTATCTTCTCTAAACTCCTCAAGACCGGCAAAAGTAAAACCTATATTATACCTTTGCCTTCATCTGATCCACAACCAATGCGTATGACTCTTCAACATTTCCTGTTCTATGTGGTCCAACCCTGCATTCTTATTTCTCCAAGAATCGTTAGTCCACAAGTAGTTGTCATTAATTACCAAAACATTACTAGAGGGGCCTAGATGATTCACAAGAGGTAGTAGTCACATGCGGTCATGAAGTCCTGCATGGCATTGGGGTTGCCAAATCTAGAGAAATCCCAACAGATGCTAGGCTCGTCGTCTTCCTCGGACCCAGAGGGCCCGTAGGTCGAGACGTCCGTCAACCGGTCCCAAGGCGACCGCATGCGTAACCCCAGAGGGTTTGGTCTCGCCTCTACGAGAGCGCCCGCCAAAGCGAGGTTGCTAGGCGGGTTGAGGCTGAACCCAAATGACGTGGGATGGGAATCGGTTGGTACCTCTTGGTCGACGAGCAGCGATAAAGTCACGTTGGGGACTGACTGCACCGTCGTCTCAGGTACGAGGGCGACGTCCAGCAAGCTTTGCGCAAGCGCGCTGGCGTCGTCCGCTTGCTCGGGATTGGCGTGTCGCGGGGCGACGGCGCTCGTTTTCGTCTCAAGCGCGGAGTCGATACCCGGTGCGCCCCCTGTTGGGGTGCCGGCGCTGTCGACTCGCTCGACAGCCGACGGGGAAGAAGGCGGGACGAGCTCGAAGGTTGTTCTTCCGCCACGCGGGGAAGACGTCGTCGATTCCGCCGCCGGCGGGCGGGCTGTTGGTCGCCATTGTCGTTGTCGCGCGGCGGTGGAAGGAGTATCATGTCGTAGCCGCCGTCGAAGGACATGAACTCAAGACTCCCGAAACGGAGCACCGTCCCGGGTTGGAGAGGTTGCTGGAGACTGCCCATCTGGAGCTTGACGGGAAGCTGTTCGTCAACACACAGCAGACCCCTACCTGGCGCGCCAACTGTCGGCGTTTCGAGACCGGGGGGTCCCTGGGCCGACGAGTGAGTGTCGCCGCGTGCCCCAGCCCAGATGGGTCGAGCGCGAGGGCGAGCGCGAAGGGGGGAGAGCGAGGCGACCGGAGACCGGTGTGAGAGAGGTGGGAATCCTGCGGCCTTCGTGTTCGTCCCGCGCCCAGGTCGGGTGCGCTTGCAGTAGGGGGTTACAAGCGTCCACGCGGGAGAGGGAAGCGAGCGGCTCCAAGCGAGCACCTGTCTCGTCCTCGTCCCCGCGCGGCCAACCTTCTCTAAGAGGGCCCTGGTCCTTCCTTTTATAGACGTAAGGAGAGGATCCAGGTGTACAATGGGGGGTGTAGCAGAGTGCTACGTGTCTAGCGGAGGAGAGCTAGCGCCCTAAGTACATGCCATCGTGGCAGCCGGAGAGATTTTGGCATCCAGCTGGCGTGATGTCGTGGCCGTCGGAGGAGCGATGGAGCCTGGCGGAGGGACAGCTGTCGGAGCGGTTGGGTCCTTGCTGACGTCCTCTTGCTTCCGTAAGGGGGCTGAGAGCCGCCGTCGTCACAGAGTATGCGGGGCGCCATCATTGCCTATCTGGCGGAGCTAGCCAGATGGGACGCCGGTCTTGTTCCCTGCGGCCCGAGTCAGCTCGGGGTAGGGTGATGATGGCGCCTCCTGTTGACGTGGCTGGCCTGCGCCCTAGGTTGGGCGATGTGGAGGCTCCTCCGAAGCCGAGGTCGAGTCTGTCTCCTGTGGCCGAGGCCGAGTCCGAGTCCCTGGGTCGGGCGAGGCGGAGGTCGTCGGCTGAGGCCAAGGCGGAGTCCGAGCCCTGGGGTCGGGCGGAGCGGAGTTCGTCGTCTTCCGGGACTTAGCCTGAGTCCGAGCCCTGGGTCGGGCGGAGCGGAGTTCGTCGTCTTCCGGGACTTAGCCCGAGTCCGAGCCCTGGGTCGGGCGAAGCGGAGCTTCCTATGGTGCCTTCGACAGGGCCTGACTGCCTGTCAGCCTCACTCTGTCAAGTGGCACCGCAGTCGGAGTGGCGCAGGCGGCGCTGTCCTTCTGTCAGGCCGGTAGTGGAGCGGCGAAGTGACGGCGGCCACTTCGGCTCTGCCGGGGGGCGCGCGTCAGGATAAAGGTGTCAGGCCACCTTTGCATTAAACGCTCCTGCGATTTGTTCGGTCGGTGCGACGATTTAGTCAGGGTTGCTTCTTAGCGAAGGCAGGGCCTCGGGCGAGCCGAGAATATGTTCACCGTTGGAGGGGGGCCTCGGGCGAGACGGAAATCCTCCATGGTCGGCTGCCCTTGTCCGAGACTAGGCTCGGACGAGGCGTGATCGAGTCCCTCGAATGGACTGATCCCTGACTTAATCGCACCCATCAGGCCTTAGCAGCTTTATGCTGATGGAGGTTACCAGCTGAGAATTAGGAGTCTTGAGGGTACCCCTAATTATGGTCCCCGACAAGAAGGTTGCGGCGACGACATGAAGACAACACATGATACTGGAGATAGATTTGTGATCGATGGGACGATTGGACGACACAAAACAGTGGCCGAAATATGGTTTTCGTGTTGGATTTAAAACCAACATTGATTTAGGGAATCCCAACGAGGTTCGTAAATGTAGAGATGAAATTGAGTTTTGTATGGAGTTTGTAAATTTAAGGACCGACTTTATATAACTATTGGAGAAGAGTTTTCTCAAAAACGTCTTAAATTTATATTTAAAGAGTTATCTACATAACTATTGGAGATGCTCTAGGTACTGGTTTATCTTTTTTATGTTGTTGCATAGATTTTTGTGAAATTTTACATAAATATAGAAATCTATGAATATTTATCTATTCGTATTTTTGTCAGAGATAAAATCGGGTTCATCTGGGTGTCTTTTGTCTTCTCAAATTTCAAATGGGAAACCGAGAGCATATGAAGGGGAACTGGGGAAGGGATACACATACACTACTGCACGTCTACACTAGTACTGACTACTGAGGTGGCCCGAACAACCTTTATCCGATTATCCCCCCGCATTATCTCTCTCGGTAGTTCCCCCGTCCCCCTCGCGTGCGCTCTGTGGCGACGACTGCTCGGCCGCCGCCGCCCTACGCGCAGGCGCCCAGGTTTCCACCTTCGCCGGCGACGAGCGCCCACAAGGTGCGCACACCCCTCCTCCTCCGCTCCTGCCGTGCGAAACCGAGCACTCAAACCCAAGCTCTTTGTATCCGGATCTGAAATCTGGTCCAATTACAAGTGTAGTAGACATTTATTACGCCTAGAAACTTCGAATTTCTTTGCAAAAAATTGTCGGGGCGGGTCCGCCCCTGCTGCACCTGTCTTCGATTAAATGTACTGCCTCGGGCGAAGTTGGTCGGGTTACGCCGCAGTGGCCAATTCGAGTTTGGAAACCGCCAAGGTCATTGGATGGGAGTCACTGGAGTAGTGGAGTGTACGGTGCTTCCTCAGTTCTGAGATCTGAATGTAGTTTGCTCACTCAAGTTGGATTCCTGACTCTTCAGTTGGCGGCAACAGATTTTATCTTTGTCATTCATGGTTCTGAGGAATTACCCTTTTTTTTTGTGACCCTGATAAACTACCGAGCATCAGAATCAACCTACGCAGGACGTTAATTCTGTTTTGCTTAGATTCCATGTCTTCTTTGATGCTAAAATTTGGTGTGGTTAGCAGGAAAACAATGGAGTGGTGGGCTGCTGATGGTTTGTACTACTTCCGGACCTGAAAGGAGCTTTTTACAATGGCACCGGGAAGCAGCATTGTGACTGTAGTCCCCGAGTCGGACTGTGGAGATGACGATGGGCTTTCTGAATCACTTGGGGGTATCATGCTTGACGTAGACTCTGCAAGTAAACCGTGGTCTACATCGGCATCGCTAGCCAATGTTGCATTGTCGTCGCTGTGTGGCTTGAATGATTTGCTCGAATGCCCAGTGTGTACCAACTCGATGCGCCCACCTATACTCCAGGTCTGTCTGCTTAGACTTATCTTCTCCTTTTTATGTGCTTTGGTGATTGCAGTATGCATCTTCGCATGTTATCTGTATGCAAAGAGAATGCTGATAGCTTACATTGCCTATTAGATGTGTAGATTGAGTTAGTATAGAAGGTGGGTTATATGGTATGTATGTTGCATTTGCACCACCTTAAGTTATCTAGGTTTGCCCATTGATCTCAAGTTGTTCAAAATTCTGTTCTATTAAACATCCTAGTGTAACTTTTGTTATTGTCACATTGTAATCGACGTTAAGTTCTCTTGTATCCATGTGTTTATATCAGTCCTTTGTTTCCTCCATATGTTTATATCAGTGTATGCATAGTGCTGGAGCCCATGTATATTAGTTTATGTCTTCACTTCCTTAGAATTTGGTATGGTACTATGATCATGACCATCAACAAGCTTAAAGGCTTTATTTATAGCGCATTGGGATATTTTCAAGTTCCCCTGCCCACTCCACATACATGATACTATTGCGTGTTGTCTGTAATTAAGTTTATTGCATCCTTGGTCTACATTTTTTTGTCGACGAGTTATCTTTATCCTTCCAAAGAAAAGGTTAGCCTTATTATAATCACAATTCCGAAGTTGAGGTAATGTTTCTACACATTTTTTCATTAGAATAATTAGATGAGTTGCAAACTAATCGTGTTACTTGAATAGTGATGGTATCCGTATCACTTCAGGATTTACATCATGTAATTTAAACACCAGCTTCAATTGCAGTGGCTAGAGTTGCAGAGATGAATCCTGGAAATGGTAATGGTAATAATCTACTGGTTCCTTTGTTTCTGCAGTGCCCAAATGGCCACACGATCTGCTCTAGTTGCAAGCACAGGGTAGAGAACCATTGCCCAACCTGTCGCCAGGAACTGGGAAACATCAGGTGCCTAGCTCTCGAGAAGGTGGCAGAGCAACTCCAGCTTCCGTGCAAGTACCAGAGCACGGGATGCACCGAGATCCACCCATACAAGAGCAAACTGAAGCACGAGGAGCTCTGCAGGTTCAGGCCGTACAGCTGCCCGTACGCAGGTTCCGAGTGCCTGATCGCAGGCGACGTCCCGTTCCTGGTGTCCCATCTCATCAACGACCATAAGGTGGACTTGCACGAGGGCTGCACGTTCAACCACCGGTACGTGAAGCCCAACCCGTACGAGGTGGAGAATGCCACGTGGATGCTCACTGTAAGTAGAATGACGAGTTCTGTTCGTGCTTAGGTTTAGATACATGGGGAATTTTGCTGGTTATTTGATCTGGATTATATCTGTATGGTAGATATATGCATTTGACTAAAGTGACCTGCATAGCGATCTTCCTAACTAATAAACTTACTTCTGAGACGTCTTGTTTTTTTCTGAATGTGATCACACACTTGTGACTTGTGTTTGATACATGCAGGTTTTCAAGTGTTTCGGGCAGCACTTCTGCCTGCACTTCGAGGCGTTCGTGCTGGGGATGGCGCCGGTGTACATGGCGTTCCTGCGGTTCATGGGCGAGGAGAGCGAGGCGCAGGGGTTCGGGTACAGCCTGGAGGTGGGCGGGGGCGGGCGGAAGCTGACGTGGCAGGGCACGCCGCGGAGCGTCAGGGACAGCCACCGGAAGGTGCGGGACAGCTTCGACGGGCTCATCATCCACAGGAACATGGCGCTCTTCTTCTCGGGCGGCGGCAGGCAGGAGCTCAAGCTGCGGGTCACCGGCCGCATCTGGAGGGAGCAAGGGCAATGAAAAGCACCCCCGCACACATTCCGTTGACTGGTGGTTATGGTGGTACACCGCTGTGTTCCATTCCATCCCATCATCCGGGGGCAGCCTTCTGCTCAGCTCCTCGCCATGATTCAAGACCCCATTCCGTGTTCGTCCTGTGCATTTGCTGTATGTACAGATATTTTGCATACCTAGCCTGGAACTAGACCGTCTGCAGACATGATTAACACGTGGGGAAAGCCCCGGCAAAACCTGCCAGTCTGGTATGTGCTCATGTTAATGCCTTTTGCAATGTCCCCCTGCGAGGCTGTCAGAACAGGCGTTATCGTTAAAGCATCTCCACACCTATAAAAATACCATATAATTTAAAAATAAATATATTTTATAAAATTTAGGGTACCAATAAAACATTTTGCTCTAATATTAAAGACTTAAATTTAGATTATAGAACAACCTACTATGATGTAGTATATTTGAGCCACTTGAGAGGGTATCATATAATTTTTTGACCAAAGTCCTATATTTTAATTTGAGGCACTATTTCGAGGCAAAATCTATGCTTAACTCCCTATCATTGTATTATGGTCTTGTTTATTTTTTACGAATTTTTCTGAGAATCTAGGTGTAGGATGAATTTTACCATGAGGATTATGTATCAAGGAAGATGGAGAGATCTATAAGGTTTAAAATTTAGAAAGTGGTGGATTCGTACTATCGTAACGAATCGGTCGATTTTATATTCACGTTGATTTTGTACTGTTTTTATTAAAGTGATTCTTATAAGAGTGAGCTGAAAAACTAGTTTGATGGAGTTTAACAGTTTATCCTAGCTAGAAGCTAGGAGAAATATACCCAATAAACGACGTGCCGGAAAAGGAGCGTAGTGCGTAGATTCCCGGCAGAGCTGAGACGGTCACGGGATCTAGACAAGTCGCGTGCCGGTGGCCTGGCATCTGGCGCGTGTATGGATGGAATTTGTTTCTAAATATATTTTATATTTAAAGGCTTATATCAACGACGCTTTGGCCGAGTGGTTAAGGCGTGTGCCTGCTAAGTACATGGGGTTTCCCCGCGAGAGTTCGAATCTCTCAGGCGTCGTTTTCCTTTTTATTTTTTCCCCATCTTTCTCAGGCAATATTTTTTCCCCCTCCATGCCAAAAAGGAATCTGAAAAATCACCTATTGTACTCCGTTGCGACCTCACCGACGCACGAGGAATTTCCAGGAGAAAACAACTGCCATGTGTCATAAAACCGTACGACAAAAGCTTGTAATCACCAGAACCGCAGACGATCTCTTTTTTATTGTAAAAAAAAGTAGACAAAACAACCACGTGCACCACCAGCACACAAGATCAACATCGCCGGCATTGCATCCGTTCAACAATTTACAAACAATCTCAGGAGAGAAAAAAAAGTACGCGAGTCCCTGCCGGATGAACAACTGGCTCATATGATACCAACACGGCAACACCGACCGAAGGAACTCCACCACCACCAGCGGGCAGCCACACCCACCAAAGGAATGCGCTCGCGCTGGAGCATATTCTTGTGGGCTTGCTGTCAGTTGGCTGAGGCACTGAGCTCACTGCATAAAAACACAACGGGCATTTTCAGAACGGGTTCAGCCGGTGGATGAGAACTGGAAGAAGTTACGCCGGGCGCAAGGGAAGGAAAACGGCCTATGACTCCCTTGTTTCGGTTATGAGTGGATTGAAGAGGGAATTTAGGGCATGTTTGGTTCGTTACCCCAATTGCCACACTTTGCCTAACTTTTCTGCCTAAGGTTAGTTATTCAGGGCGTGTTTGGTGTGGCGCCTAAGCCACCACACCGCGCCACACTTTTCAGCCACAAGTGTGGCGGCCAAATCGGCCGCCACACTTGTGGCTGAAAAGTGTGGCGCGGTGTGGCGGCTTAGGCGCCACACCAAACACGCCCTCAATTCGAACGACTAACCTTAGGCAAAGTGGGGCACAGTTAGCCACAAACCAAACAAGCATCCCATCCGATCCACATGCAACCGAAAGCTCTGACCGAGCTGAGCCTGTTCACATACTACTAATGAAAAAGAGAAAAGTGGGTCCAGTTGCGTGCTCAGAATCGCACATAACCTTGCGCTGGATCAGATGGAAGGGCCAGCGACCGAAGTCGCGTGGCCCGATTCTTGCAGCTGCTTCAGGGTGGACGCAAGCCAGTCGAGCCCGTCGTAGAGGCCCTCGCCGCGGAGCGCGCAGGTCCCCTGTATGTGCCAGATCCTGTTCCTGAGGTCGTGCAGCCCCAGCCCTTCGCTGACCTCGTCCGTGCTCATCGTGCCTCTCTGTGTGAGCAAGAGAAAGGTATCAGTCTCAAGAGTGAAGAGTATCGCTCGATCGCTGCTGCTCGTTTGAACCTTCTGTACTGCTCGTTTGAACCTTCCGTAAAGCTCAGGACATTAACGACATATATAGCAGTTCTAAACTTGTTGTCTTCTCAATTAGCCATAACTGAACTTGGACGAAATGTTTTTGGTACTCTAACAGGTTTCCATGAGATGATGAGAGCACCGATACAAAACTGAAATAATGATAAAAGAAGAACATGTGCTAACTACCCCTACCCATTCTAAGAAGGGGACTTCAAAATATAAATAAATAAACAAGGTTGTAACTTATAAGAAGGGTCTCGGTTTAACTTACCAGGTCCTGTTTGTTTGCAAATACCAAGATTATGCTGTTTGCCATCAAAGGGTCCTTGATAATGGTCTGGAAGGAGGAAAAAGGACGCATGACATCGTATCATCAACGGACATTAATCTAAGGGGCCAGGAAGTCTTTATACTTGATGTAGGTAGTATGACTGTCTTACCTGGAACTCTTGCCTCGCGTCTCTGATCCTTTCTCTGTCCAGAGAATCAACGACATAGATCTGCAACAAACCCAAAGCTGAAACACAAACTTAGCAAGAAGACCAAATGACCTTCGATTACTATTATGCAGGACACTTACTAAGCTACCCTATGCAAAAAAAAAAAAATGCAGGGCTGTGATGTGGATATTAACTACTAACTCCGTTCTTGAATATATGTCGTCCTCTAGTTCATTTTTGAATTAAAATGCGACAAATAAAAAAGAATGGAGGGAGTACAATGGAAGAGGAAGAACAATGCACAAAGTAAACACCATATCAAGAGTTGAGAAAGACAAGGGAACCAAAGAGACATAATGGGAAGCTACTCATGTGTCTCTGCACTTGCAAGTAATAGTTATTACCAGTGCATCAGAATTACTCAGGTACATCTTCCACAGTGACCTGAGTTTTTCTTGCCCACCCACATCCCACACAGTGAATGCCACATTCTTATACTGAACCTTCTCGACATTAAAACCTGCAGGACGGATGGAAATTATGTTACCAGAGGTAGCTATTGGATAGAGAAATGAGGATTGCAGCAGAGTCAATCCAGACGCCAGAGCATTATGTTAGGCATGAAGTTTAAGTATAGTTCCATTTGATCATGTAAAGTTGTGTCAAGTAACACGATCTAGAAGAAATTGTTTATGACTGCAACTGCAATAACAAGGAAACTAAAATTAAAATGAAAAAAAAATATTAACAAGCCTGATAGAAAATGTCTTTTCATCCAAATCATTGATCATTGCATTTCTCAGCTTCATCTTCTAGAAATATATCATCATGAATTTCCAAATCAAGATTGGAAGTATAATGCTTAGAGGAAAGTCAGTTTTTTTAACCAACAGATGCAATATACACAAATGCTTCTGCATAGATATCAATTAAGATCAGATTACGTCTTTGAAGCATGTGTTATACCACTATTTGAACCAAATGTCCATGATCATGGTTTCCTATTGTTGCCTTCTATTTTTACTCTGTACTCTCAGTAGAAAAAAATCACGAAAGAATTCAGCAAGGAAAAAAAGTTTTTGGTTCGATATTTTATTTGGAAACACACATAATAAACAAATAAATGTATCAGTTTATAGAATAAAACTGCATGCATGCCACAATCATTCAGCACTGGAGATAAATGGTAAGTAAATTAAAAAGATGATATGGGCCACCTACCGACTGTAGGGACTGTTGAAAGAACCTCTCCCATGTGAAGCCTGTACAGTATTGTTGTTTTACCAGCTGCATCCAGACCAAGCATCACAACCTTGAAGAGGGTAATAACACGGTAAGTGACAGACTTAGGTAAGCGCTAACAAAAAGAGAGGTTGGAACTGATGGAGGATTATACTATGAATAAAAGAGCGCTATCTATAAGCAGAGATGTTTCTCTTGTCAGAAAAAAAAAGAAAAAAACCGGTGAAGAAGAGTTGGTGGAATGGTTTGTTTGACTTAATAAGGAGGATATGGAACATCTATGTTTTTAGCTAGAATCACTGGAATTCTGGTCGATGACTCATCTTTCAGCTCAAAATCAGCTGGTCGGAAGGCTGTACCCAGTATTCCTTGAGTGCTATCTCCAACCACTTGAATTCATCTAAAAATTCGCACTTTGCTGCTAGGGACTAGGGTGGTATAGTTTTATTTAGGGCACGCATGCAGAGACGAGGGCGATATAGTGAGCAAGCACCGAATTGGGAAATCGATAGGCTTCTGCATGGCACAAGTCAATAACCGAAGCTAAAGAGCCATGTAATCAAGACCAACAGTATAATCCTAGACAACGGATCCCTGGTCACATACCACTCCCCGATACAAAACCAAGAACTCGGATCGAAGCTCTACCTCTGACAATGGAACATCCCCGTCAACAACATCCTCGCGCAGTACCGGCGCCAGCAGTCCTAAAACATTTCTTTTTCAATCCGCGGAGAAACTAGAGCAGGAGCCTAGGAGTTGGCAGAGCCAGCAGCCAGCCTACTTGAGCAAGGAGACAGGCAGAGCAAGCAACCGAATCGGGAAGGAAGGGAGCCGGAAGAGGGAGAGGGGGCGAGATGGAATCATCATTACATACCCTCATCTCCCTGGTGGAGAAGAAGGAGTCGAAGAGCCTGCGCAGGGCCTGCCCCATCTTTCCGCCGCCGCTCCCACAACTCTTCCGGTCAGGTTCTTGGGCAGCTGTTGCCCCCTCGCGGGGCGGGCGGCTGCTCTTCTCCCTCCCCCTGCTCGCACCCCACCCCCGCCGGATTCCTTCCGTCCCCTAGAGCTCGAGAGGAGTGGATCGCGGGAGGGAACGGACAACGGTGGCTGGCTGCAGGCAGGGCCGGCGCTGGACCAAGCGGGCGCGGGCCGGTCCAGTGGGTGGGGTTGGTCAGGTTTGGTCTGGCGGAGAACAGAGACGGGGAGAAGCAAGCAGACAACCAGTGGTGTGTACCGTGTATTCTTGGTTTGGTCTGGCTTGCCACCAAAGTCAGAAGACAACACGCACACGTAGAATGCTTTCCTTTGCTTTGCTTGGTGCCGTCTGCCGTGGTGTATCTGGAATCAATTTGACTACTTAGGCCTCGCGCACTTTTGCTAGATTCGAGACCATTCAGCACAATGCTCGTATTCAGATCATGACAACATAGAATGGAGTCAATTTATCCTAAGTCAATAATAGGACCAATTTAATTAGCTTGTAGACCAAAGAAAACACAACATACTTTCATGTCTGAACCATCTTAATAGAAATGCAATACCTTCACAAATACTAAAAGCAGCCTGTCTTCTCACATATATAATATATGTCTCGAATTGCTATATTAACATTGCACGATTAACAATTGTGAAACCTTGATCATATAACTCGCCAAACTTAACAAGCTTCTCCAAATTGAGCAAGGACTTCTTTGGATTAAGGCAAGCAAAAGCAACCAATAACTTATGAATTTCCTTGAAACCGACTGAAAAAATCTCCTCGTTTATCTAAATAAAGA
This sequence comes from Zea mays, assembly GCF_902167145.1. Lineage (NCBI taxonomy): Eukaryota > Viridiplantae > Streptophyta > Magnoliopsida > Poales > Poaceae > Zea > Zea mays. The sequence continues at coordinate 76,317,224 of NC_050100.1, read as the reverse complement.
GGAGCAATATTCGTCAATAGATCAACTACTTATAAACTTATCTAATCCAATTATCAGTTATGCAAAATTGTAAATGTAAGTAGTATAACACTACAACTTGTCGCCTTGTTTGCTTAGTGCTTATCTGCATGCCGGGAGCGCTCGAGCACTGTAGCCTAGAAGGGTGCTGGGAGCGACGACCGACGCGGCGTGCCTGTGCCTAACGAAAGGGATGACCGGGGTGGGTACGTCGCGCTCGCACGCCTACGCGGTACTGAAAGGGAAATATGCCCTTGGGCCATTTCTATTTTGTTTGGTGATTAAATGGTCAACACATTATCTTAGACTAACATCTTGATGTATGAGCATAGGCACATATATTTGAAAGGCAAATTGAGAAACATAGGAAAAGTGCATTTGATATATATTACAAATCCTATTACATTAAAGGAACAAGGTATGGTTCTAGCACTTAGTAAATTGTTTTAGTTGCTAACTATGTTTATCTAAGTGCTAGGAAACTTCTCGAGTCCGAACCATTTTGGAGGAATGGTGTTTGGCTAAGATTAGCCAAACTTGTCCCAGTCTGGGAGCACCGGACTGTCCGGTGTGCCCAGGCTAGTTAGCCGGCGAATATGTCGCTCTTGGAAATTCACCGGGACACCGCGGCTGTAACTCACCGAACTGTTTAGTGTGGCAGTCGCGCGCCTGGCCAATGATCGTCCGCGTAATATGCGCAGGACATGTTAGCCTGGCCAACGGTCAGCAGGTCGCACCGGACTGTCCGGTGCGCCACCGGACTGTCCGATGTGCCAAGTGATCAACGGTCGGCTCGGCTGAATAAGGAAGGAGATCATCTACTGTGCAGTCTCCAGTGTGCAACGGAAAGTCCGGTGCACCTACGTACAGAAGGCAACTAGGGCCTTCCAAATAGAGTTCCAACGGCTTCTAGGTCCCTTGGGGCTATAAAAGGGCCTCCTAGGCGCCATGGAGCATAACACAAGCACACTTTGAGCAATCTACAACTCCTAGACTCCGCGACCACACCGTCGATTCATTAGATAGAGATTTGAGCGTGTTCTTAAGATGTGACTCCACTGTTCTGATTCTTGCGCTCTCTTTTTGACCTATGTGCGTGTTGTTGCTGTGATTGAGTTCTTGTGTGTGTTTCTACTCCCTCCTTGCTCCGATTTTGATTAAGATCATTTGTGTAAGGCGTGAGAGATTCCAACTTGTGGAGATTCCTCACAAACAGGATTTGATATAAGGAAGATAATTGTGGTACTCTAGTTTGATCTTTAGATCACTTGAGAAGGTTGAGTGCAACTCTTGACCGAAGGAGGTCATCACAACATGGAGTAGGCATTGGCCGAACCACGAGATAAAATTGCCATGTCTGTCCATTTACTTTCTTGTGATTGTTGTCTTCTTGAGTTCTCATATTCACTTGTATTGTTTGTCCTAAGTTTGATACACATATCAAAGGAGCAATCAAGTGAAGAGTTCTCCCCTCTCCATTTCTACTCATAATAACTTGGTTTAGTTTTCACTAACACTCATTATAAACAAAATTTGTGTTGTTTAGAGTTGATTTTTGCATGATAACCTATTCACCCTAAAAGTCCCTAGAGGGGGGGTGAATAGGCGAAACCTGAAATTTATAAACTTTCAACACGCACTAAGGTCGGGGTTAGCGTTAGAATTAAATCGGAGTGTGGAAGATAGTTCTCCTTGCTTAGAGTTGCTCAGTCAATGCGGATAACGTTTGGGAGCAAACTCAAACAATATTAGCAAGGGAACTTTTAGAGAGAGAAAAGAGAGAAAACAAATCAAGTCAAGATCAACAAGTGAACACAGTGATTTGTTTTACCGAGGTTCGGTTCCAAAGAACCTAGTTGAGAGCACCTAGAGGGGGGGGGGTGAATAGGTGATCCTGTAAAAACTTAAAACTTATAACCACAAAAATTGGTTAAGTGTTAGTACAATGAAATCAAGTGGCTAAGGACCGAGCTCTTGCGAAACACAATAGTCACAGTGAGAACAAGCACAAGAGACACGATGATTTATCCCGTGGTTCGGCCAAGTATAACACTTGCCTACTCCACGTTGTGGTGTCCCAACGGACGAGAGTTGCACTCAACTCCTCTCAAGTGATCCAATGATCAACTTGAATACCACGGTTTTCTTCTTTCTTTACTCTTTCCCGTTTGCGAGGAATCTCCACAACTTGGAGTCTCTCGCCCTTACAATAAGGATCAAAGTGAAAGTACTAGAGTAAGGGAGGGAAGCAACACACACAAATCCACAACAATACGCACACACATAGCCAAGACTTGAGCTTAAATGAATAGCACAAAGTTCACCACTAGAACGGAGCTCAAATCACTAAGAATGGCAATTGAGTGCGCAAAGACGGAGTGTGAATGATTAAGAATGCTCAAAGTATGCTTGGTGTTCTCCTCCATGCGCCTAGGGGTCCCTTTTATAGCCCCAAGGCAGCTAGGAGCCGTTGAGAGCAATCCAGGAAGGCAATTCTTGCCTTCTGTCGGGTGGCGCACCGGACAGTCCGGTGTGCCACCGGACATGCACTGTTCACTGTCCGGTGCAGATTGCTTTCCTAATTTGGCGCAGCCGATCGTTGAAGATTTGGAGCCGTTGGCGCACCGAACAGTCTGGTGCCCCCATCAGACCGTTGGCTCGGCCACGCGTCACGCGCGGATTGCGTGACCGACCGTTGGCGCGGCCGACCGTTGGCTCACCGGACAGTCCGGTGATTTTTAGCCGTACGCCGCCGACGAAATCCCGAGAGCGGCCAGTTTGACCAAAGCCAGCCTGGCGCACCGGACACTGTCCGGTGCACCACCGGACACTGTCCGGTGCACCAAGACTGCGCAGAGTCTTGGCTGCACAACCAAGTCCTTTTTTCTTTTGTCTTTTCTCTGATTCTAGCACTTAGACAAATATGTTAGTACACAAAAAACAATGTACTAAGTCTAGAATCATACCTTTGTGTTGATTTGCACTTCATTCACCATTTGGCACAGTTTAACACTTAGACCATTTGTGTTGGCACTTAATCACCAAAATACTTAGAAATGGCCCAAGGGCACATTTCCCTTTCAATCTCCCCCTTTTTGGTGATTTATGCCAACACAACAAAAAACAACACATAGAAGTGCAACATCAATGCAAATGAGAACAAGAATTGTTTTTGATTCAAATTTGGCATATTTGGATCATCCTTTGCCACCACTTGGTTTTGTTTTTGCAAATCAACTTCAATTTCCTATCTCTAAGTCAAACACACTTGTTGAGGCATAAAGATAGGTATTCCAAGAGAAATTGATCAAAGATTCAAAAACTCCCCCTTTTTCCCATAATCAAACATTCTCCCCACAAGAGACCATTTTTTGACAAAAAGAGACACTTAGAGTATTTTGACAAAACAAAAGTTCTAACTCTACTATTTTCAAAATTCTCAAGTGGTAGCTGATCCATTTGCTTTAGCCTTAATTTCTCCCCCTTTGGCATCAAGCACCAAAACAGAATCATTGTTGGCCCTTTAACCTCATTGCCTCACCAAAATCGTCAAGTAAGAGCAAAAAGGCAATAAGAGCAAAGAGATAAACTTGGAGGAAATTACCCTCTCATCGGAGTGCAGTGGAAGTCTTTCATGGTCCAAGTCCACCTTTCCCTTTCAATCCACTTTTGAGACTAAAACAAGTAAACTCAAACACAAGATTAGTCTCAAAGTGTCAAGTTGTAGCATGCCTCCCCCTAAATAAGTGCATCACTTTCAAATAGACTTGTGAGGTCCGGGGATCATGTATACAACTTGAGCACCATAAATAAGCAACAATATGCAAAAAGAACATGATCAAAGGCATAAACACATGTATACACTAGATCGATCCAAGTTACGCGAATCTAAGACATTTAGCTCACTACGCAGCCTGCAAAAGGTCTTCTCATCTAAAGGCTTGGTAAAGATATCGGCTAGCTGGTTCTCGGTGCTAACATAAAACACTTCGATATCTCCCTTTTGCTGGTGATCTCTCAAAAAGTGATGCCAGATGTCTATGTGCTTTGTGCGGCTGTGTTCAACAGGATTATCCGCCATGCGGATTGCACTCTCATTGTCACATAGGAGTGGGACTTTGCTCAGATTGTAGCTAAAGTCCCTGAGGGTTTGCCTCATCCAAAGTAGTTGCGCGCAACACTGTCCTGCGACAACATACTCGGCCTCAGTGGTGGATAGGGCAACGGAAGTTTGTTTCTTAGAACTCCAAGACACCAGGGACCTTCCTAAGAATTGGCACGTCCCTGACGTACTTTTCCTATCAACCTTGCATCCAGCATAATCGGAGTCTGAGTATCCAATCAAGTCAAAGGTAGACCCCTTTGGATACCAGATCCCGAAGCAAGGCGTAGCAACTAAATATCTAATTATTCGCTTAACGGCCACAAGGTGACACTCCCTTGGATCGAATTGAAATCTAGCACACATGCATACGCTTAGCATAATATCCGGTCTACTAGCACATAAATAAAGTAAAGACCCTATCATAGACCAGTACGCCTTTTGATCAACGGACTTACCTCCTTTGTTGAGGTCAACATGTCCATCGGTTCCCATTGGAGTCTTCGCGGGCTTGGCGTCCTTCATCCCAAACTGCTTGATCAAATCTTGCATGTACTTTGTTTGGGAGATGAAAGTGCCGTCCTTGAGTTGCTTCACTTGGAACCCAAGGAAGTAGTTCAACTCGCCCATCATTGATATCTCAAATTTTTTAGTCATCTCCCTGCTAAACTCTTCACAAGACTTTTGGTTAGTAGAACCAAATATTATGTCATCGACATAAATTTGGCACACAAATAAGTCACCATCACAAGTCTTAGTGAATAAAGTTGGATCGGCTTTCCCAACCTTGAAGGCATTAGCAATTAGAAAGTCTCTAAGGCATTCATACCATGCTCTTGGGGCTTGCTTAAGTCCATAGAGCGCCTTAGAGAGCTTACACACGTGGTCGGGGTACCGTTCATCCTCAAAGCCAGGGGGTTGCTCTACATACACCTCCTCCTTGATTGGCCCGTTGAGGAAAGCACTCTTCACATCCATTTGGAACAACCTGAAAGAATGGTGAGCGGCATAGGCTAACAAAATGCGAATAGACTCTAGCCTAGCCACAGGAGCAAAAGTCTCCTCAAAGTCCAAACCTGTGACTTGGGCATAACCTTTTGCCACAAGTCTAGCTTTGTTCCTAGTCACCACTCCGTGCTCGTCTTGTTTGTTGCGGAACACCCACTTGGTTCCCACAACGTTTTGCTTGGGACGTGGCACCAGTGTCCAAACTTCATTTTGCTTGAAGTTATTAAGCTCTTCCTGCATGGCCAACACCCAGTCCAGATCTAGCAAGGCCTCTTCTACCCTGAAAGGCTCAATAGAAGAGACAAAAGAGTAATGCTCACAAAAATTAGCTAATCTAGAGCGAGTAGTTACTCCCTTGCTTATATCACCCAATATCTGATCGACGGGATGATTCCTTTGAATCGTTGCTCGGACTTGAGTTGGAGGGGCTTGAGGTGCTTCTTCCTCCATAACATCATTATCTTGTGCTCCCCCTTGATCACACGCCTCCTCTTGATGAACCTGTTCATCAGTTTGAGTTGGGGAATGCACCATTGTTGAGGAAGAAGGTTGATCTTGCTCCTTTTGTTCCTGTGGTCGCACATCTCCTATCGACATGGTGCGTATTGCGGCCGTTGGAACATCTTCTTCATCTACATCATCAATATCAACTTGCTCTCTTGGAGAGCCATTAGTCTCATCAAATACAACGTCGCTAGAGACTTCAACCAAACCTGATGATTTGTTGAAGACTCTATACGCCTTTGCATTTGAGTCATAACCTAACAAAAACCCTTCTACAGCTTTGGGAGCAAATTTGGAATTCCTACCTTTCTTCACTAGAATGTAGCATTTACTCCCAATTACACGAAAACATGAAACGTTGGGTTTGTTACCGGTTAGAAGTTCGTACGACGTCTTCTTGAGAAGGCGATGAAGGTAGACCCGGTTTATGGCGTGGCAAGCCGTGTTCACAGCTTCCGACCAAAACCGCTCAGGCATCTTGAACTCTCCAAGCATCGTCCTCGCCATGTCTATGAGCGTCCTGTTCTTCCTCTCTACCACACCGTTTTGCTGTGGTGTGTAGGGAGCGGAGAACTCTTGCTTGATTCCTTCCTCCTCAAGGTACTCCTCTACTTGAAGGTTCTTGAACTCGGACCCATTGTTGCTCCTTATCTTTTTCACCTTGAGCTCAAATTTATTTTGAGCTCTCCTTAGGAAGCGCTTGAGGGTCCCTTGGGTTTCAGATTTATCCTGCAAAAAGAATACCCAAGTGAAGTGAGAAAAATCATCAACAATAACAAGACCATACTTACTTCCCCCGATGCTGAGGTAGGCGACGGGTCCGAAGAGGTCCATATGAAGTAGCTCCAAAGGTCTTGATGTGGTCATCACATTTTTGCTATGATGAGCATTTCCCACTTGTTTACCTGCTTGACAAGCTGCACAAGGTCTATCTTTTTCGAAAGTTACATTTTTTTAGACCTAACACATGTTCTCCCTTTAGAAGTTTGTGAAGGTTCTTCATCCCTACATGTGCTAGACGGCGATGCCACAGCCAGCTCATGCTAGTCTTAGCAATTAAGCATGCATCTAGATTGGCCTCCTCTTTTGCAAAATCAACTAAATAGAGTTTGCCGTCTAGTACACCCTTAAAAGCTAATGAACCATCACTTCTTCTAAAGACAGACACATCTACATTTGTAAATAAGCAATTATAACCCATATTACAAAGTTGACTAACGGACAACAAGTTATACCCGAGCGATTCAACTAAAAACACATTAGAGATGGAATACTCGGATGAAATAGCTATTTTTCCTAGTCCTTTAACCTTGCCTTGATTCCCATCACCGAATATGATTGAATCTTGGGAATCTTTGTTCTTGACGTAGGAGGTGAACATCTTCTTCTCCCCCGTCATGTGGTTTGTGCATCCGCTGTCGATAATCCAACTTGAGCCCCCGGATGCATAAACCTGCAAGGCAAATTAGGCTTGGGCTTTAGGTACCCAACTCTTGTTGGGTCCTACAAGGTTAGTAACAATGGCCTTAGGGACCCAAATGCAAGTTTTATCTCCCTTGCATTTTGCCCCTAATTTCCTAGCAATCACTTTCTTATTCTTTCTACAAATTGCAAAAGAAGCATTGCAAGCATGGTAAATTGTAGAAGGTTCATTACTTGGTTTTCTAGGTACATGAACAACATTTCTCCTAGGCATATCTCTATCATGCACAAAGGAAGAACTTGAGGCAATCATGGCATTTGAATCATAAGCATCACAACTCCTATTATGATAAGCATTTCTAGAAAATTTTCTATCATAAATAAATGCATGATTCTTTTGACTACTATTAGCCATAGGAGCCTTCCCCTTTTCCTTGTTGAAAATTGGAGCTCTTTGGCTTGTTAAGTTCTTGGCTTCCCTCTTGAAGCCAAGCCCATCCTTAATTGAGGGGTGTCTACCAATAGTGTAGGCATCCCTTGCAAATTTTAGTTTGTCAAAGTCATTCTTGCTAGTCTTAAGTTGGGCATTAAGACTAGCCACTTCATCGTTTAATTTGGAAATGAAAATTAAGTGTTCACTACAAGCATCAACATTGAAATCCTTACACCTATTGCAAATCACAACATGTTCTACACAAGAGCTTGATTTATTAGCTATTTCTAACTTAGTATTCAAGTCATCATTAATACCCTTTAAGCTAGAAATAGATTCATGGCATGTAGATAATTCACATGAAAGCATTTCATTTCTTTTAACTTCTAAAGCAAGAGAATTTTGCGCACTTACAAATTTATCATGCTCTTCATATAGAAGATCCTCTTGCTTCTCTAACAATCTATTCTTCTCATTCAAAGCATCAATTAATTCATTGATTTTATCAATTTTAGTTCTATCTAAACCTTTGAATAAGCTTGCGTAGTCTACTTCATCATCACTAGACTCATCATCACTTGAAGAAGCATACATAATAGTACTTCGAGTACTTACCTTCTTCTCTTTTGCCATGAGGCAGGTGTGATGCTCGTTGGGGAAGAGAGACGATTTGTTGAAGGCTGTGGCGGCAAGTCCTTCGTCGTCGGAGTCGGACGACGAACAATCCGAGTTCCATTCTTTTCCAAGGTGTGCCTCGCCCTTAGCCTTCTTGTAAACCTTCTTGTTCTCTCTCTTCCCATTCTTTCCTTGTTCCTGGTCACTATCATTGTCGGGACAGTTAGCAATAAAGTGACCAATCTTACCACACTTGAAGCAGGAGCGCTTTCCCTTCGTCTTGCTCTTGTTGGGATGCTCCTTGCGACCTTTGAGCGCCGTCTTGAAGCGCTTGATGATGAGGGCCATTTCATTCTCATTTAGCTCGGCCGCCTCAACTTGCGCCACCTTGCTAGGTAGCGTCTCCCTGCTACTTGTTGCTTTGAGAGCAACAGTTTGAGGCTCGTGGATTGGCATTGGGCCATTCAACGCCTCATCAACATATCTTGCCTCCTTGATCATCATTCGCCCGCTTACGAACTTTCCGAGTATTTCCTCGGGCGTCATCTTGATGTACCTAGGATTCTCACGAATAGAGTTTACAAGATGAGGATCAAGGACAGTGAAGGACCTTAGCATAAGTCGAACGACGTCGTGGTCCGTCCATCTCGTGCTCCCATAGCTCCTTATCTTGTTGACCAGGGTCTTGAGCCTATTGTACATTTGAGTTGGCTCCTCTCCCCTGATCATCGCGAACCTTCCTAGTTCGCCTTCCACCAACTCCATCTTGGTGAGCATGGTGGCGTCGTTCCCCTCATGCGAGATCTTGAGGGTGTCCCAGATCTGCTTGGCGTTATCCAAGCCGCTCACCTTATTGTATTCTTCCCTCCACAAGGATGCTAAAAGAACAGTAGTAGCTTGTGCATTTTTATGGATTTGTTCATTGATAAACATAGAATTATCCGAACTATCAAATTGCATTCCATTTTCTACTATCTCCCATATACTTGGATGAAGAGAGAACAAATGGCTATGCATTTTGTGACTCCAAAATCCGTAGTCTTCTCCATCAAAGTGTGGAGGTTTACCAAGTGGAATGGAAAGCAAATGATCATTGGAATTATGCGGAATACGAGAATAATCGAAAGAAAAGTTCGAGTTAACCGTTTTCTTTTTCTCCTCGTATTCGTCGTCCTTTTGAGAAGAGGAAGATTCGTCGCTGTCGTAGTAGACAATCTTCTTGATGCGCCTCTTCTTCTTTCCATCCTTCTTCTTTTGACTCGAGCCGGAGTCATTGGCTTTGTCGTCCCTTGGCTCGTTGAAGATTGACTCCTTCTCATTGTCATTGATCACCATCCCCTTTCCCTTAGGATCCATCTCTTTGGGCGATTAGTCCCTTTCGTGAAGAGAACGACTCCGATACCAATTGACAGCACCTAGAGGGGGGGGGGTGAATAGGTGATCCTGTAAAAACTTAAAACTTATAACCACAAATTTTGGTTAAGTGTTAGTACAATGAAATCAAGTGGCTAAGGACCGAGCTCTTGCGAAACACAATAGTCACTGTGAGAACAAGCACAAGAGACACGATGATTTATCCCGTGGTTCGGCCAAGTATAACACTTGCCTACTCCACGTTGTGGCGTCCCAACGGACGAGAGTTGCACTCAACTCCTCTTAAGTGATCCAATGATCAACTTGAATACCACAATTTTCTTCTTTCTTTACTCTTTCCCGTTTGCGAGGAATCTCCACAACTTGGAGTCTCTCGCCCTTACAATAAGGATCAAAGTGAAAGTACTAGAGTAAGGAAGGGAAGCAACACACATAAATCCACAGCAATACACACACAACCAAGACTTGAGCTTAAATGAATAGCACAAAGTTTACAACTAGAACGGAGCTCAAATCACTAAGAATGTCAATCGAGTGCGCAAAGACGGAGTGTGAATGATTAAGAATGCTCAAAGTATGCTTGGTGTTCTCCTCCATGCGCCTAGGGGTCCCTTTTATAGCCCCAAGGTAGCTAGAAGCCGTTGAGAGCAATCCAGGAAGGCAATTCTTGCCTTCTGTCGGGTGGCGCACTGGACAGTCCGGTGTGCCACCGGACAGGCACTGTTCACTGTCCGGTGCAGATTGCTTTCCTAATTTGGCGTAGCCGACCGTTGAAGATTTGGAGCCGTTGGCGCACCGGACACTGTCCGGTGCACACCGGACAGTCCGGTGCCCCCATCAGACCGTTGGCTCGGCCACGCGTCACGCGTGGATTGCGCGGCCGACCGTTGGCTCACCGGACAGTCCGGTGATTTTTAGCCGTACGCCGCCGACGAAATCCCGAGAGCGGCTAGTTTGACCAAAGCCAGCCTGGCGCACCGGACACTGTCCGGTGCACCAAGACTGCGCAGAGTCTTGGCTGCACAGCCAAGTCCTTTTTCCTTTTGTCTTTTCTCTGATTCTAGCACTTAGACAAATATGTTAGTACACAAAAAACAATGTACTAAGTCTAGAATCATACCTTTGTGTTGATTTGCACTTCATTCACCATTTGGCACAGTTTAACACTTAGACCATTTGTGTTGGCACTTAATCACCAAAATACTTAGAAATGGCCCAAGGGCACATTTCCCTTTCACTAGTCCCCGTTGAGGAGGCCACAAAGGCCGGGTCTATCCCAACCCTTTTCCTCTCTCAATCGGTCACTTAGATCGGTTGAGTGCTTCTTCTTAATCTCACGGGTCACTAAGACCCCGCAAGGATCACCACACATTTAGGTGTCTCTTGCAAGCTTTACAAAACACTTAGAGAGTGTTGGGGGCCTTCTTCTCCGCCGAAGGTCCTCTAAGCAAAAAAACACCTTCGGCAGGACGATATGCAAGCGGATACGACATGAAGATATATGCCGAAGTTACAATTGAAAGAGCTTCGGCATGATGGCATGTTTAAGACGAAGGATGACACTGACTTAAAGAGGAAAAGACCACGTAGTCACTGACAATTTGCACTATGATTATGATTAGTTATCAAGGATACAAATGTAATTTTGTCCGGGCTGCGTCTCGTGCCTATAAATAGATGAACAGTACCCCCGTACTGTTCACATTGTCTTGTAATCACTCACGCATCACTCTTGAATTTCCACCTTCTGTCAAGCCGAAGGTACAAATGTAATTTAGATATTATTGATGCTTGTTCATGATTGTATAATGATAATGTGAACAGTCTAATGATTTAAAATAATCATTCATACTCTTTTTGCGTTTCATATGTCACTGTCTATATTTTTGCATATTGAAATGACGAAGGTATGTCCTTCATGACCTTCGTTCGAAGATCATTATATCCTAAAGGAAATAATGTTGCGAAGGACGAAGGTCTTTAACCATTAACATTTGTGTTGCCTTGTTCTTGATTTATAGCTTTTGAGAACAAGTGACCAACATTGGCGCCCACCTCCGGTGAACTCACTTCCACTGTTGTGACGATGACTTCGTACAACAACCAAGCCATACCACCTTCGGCCACGAAGCTGGTGCTCCCAAACACAGGTGGTTCAAGCTCAGAACCAGCCAACAAGAAGCAGAAGAAGGAAGCACAAAGAAGAGTGTAACATGTTGGGGTGCAAGGACCCTTCATTAGATCCAAATTGTCTCACATCCCAATTACCTTCTCCTAGGAAGACCTTCAGCTCAAAGATTATCCTCATAATGATGTCATGGTTATATCTTGTGTCATCAAGGAATTTCTGGTCCACAATGTTCTGGTTGACACAGGTAGTGCATCGGACATAATTTTTGCAAAGGCTTTCAGACAGATGCAATAGACAGAAGACAAGATACATGATGCAACACACCCTCTTTGTGGCTTCGGAGGAAGACAGATTGTAGCACTTGGTAAAACAACAATGTCAGTTACCTTCAGGTACGTCCACAACACAAGAACTGAACAAGCTGTCTTTGACATTGTTGACATGGAGTACCCATACAACGCAATCATTGGCCGAGGGACGCTTATTGCCTTCGAAGCAATACTTCATCCAGCATACTTATGCATGAAGATACCTTCGAAACAAGGGCCTATTGCTGTTCATGGGAGTCAAGAAGCTGTTGAAGGGAGTTGGATGGATTCAAAGGCTATCCATAACATAGATGGAGCTGAAGCTTGTCAGCAATATAAACACAAAAGAGAGAAGACTGCTTCGGTAGATCAACCAAAGCCTATGCTCCTGTGTGAAGACATAGCAGATCAAAAGGTACTGCTGGGATCTCAGTTATCCGGTGAACAAGAAAAGACTCTGCTAAGATTTTTGTTCAACAACAAAGATGTCTTCGCTTGGACAGCTAACGATCTCTGTGGTGTTAATAGAGATGTCATTGAGCATTCACTCAATGTGGATCCATCTTTCAGGCCAAGAAAACAGAGACTTCAGAAAATGTCTGAGGATAAAGCCGAAGGTGCACGAAATGAAGTAAAAAGACTTCTTAGTGCTGGTGTTATCAGGGAAGTAACATATCCAGAGTGGTTGGCTAACACTGTTATGGTGAAAAAGGCCAATGGGAAGTGGAGAATGTGCATCGATCATTTTATAGACCTCAACAAGGCATATCCGAAGGATGAATTCCCCTTACCAAGAATAGACTCCCTTATAGATGCAGCAACTTCTTTAGAACTCATGAGCTTATTAGACTGTTACTCGGGTTATCACCAAATCTGGATGAAAAAAGATGATGAGCCAAAGACAAGCTTCATAACTCCCAGTGGAACCTATTGTTACCTTCGGATGCCCGAGGGGCTTAAAAATGCTGGAGGAAGCTTCAGCAGAATGACTAGCAAGGTTCTTCACTCTCAAATAAGCAGAAATGTGCTAACTTATGTTGATGACATTATAGTAAAAAGCACAAAACAAGAGAATCATGTTGCTGACTTGCAAGAGACATTTGCCAATTTCAGGCAAGCTGGTCTCAAGTTGAATCTAGAAAAGTGTGTCTTCGGAGTGAAGAAGGGCAAGTTTCTTTGCTGTCTGGTATCAACAAAGGGTATCGAAGCTAATCCAAGCAAGATCGAAGCTATCCTTCGGATGGAACCACCAAATTCAAAAAAGGGGCTCAACGGTTGGCAGGAAGGCTAGCATCGCTGAATAGATTTATATCAAGATCAGCAGAGAGAAACTTACCATTCTTTGAAATACTGAAGTCAACCGAAGTATTTCAGTGGGGTCTGGCTCAACAAAAGGACTTCGAAGAGTTAAAACAATATCTGATAGATTTGACAACTCTAACTCCACCTTCGTTAGGAACTCCGTTACTCCTGTATGTGGCTGCCTCTCATTCTGCAGTCAGTGCGGCACTTGTACAGGAGAAGCAAGATGGCCAAGTAAAAAGACAAGCACCGGTATACTTTGTTTCCGAAGTACTTAGTTTATCAAAGAAAAATTACACAGGATTGGAGAAGGTATTGTATGTTGTGTTGATGGCCTCCAGGAAGCTTCGACAGTACTTTTGTCGGGGACCATAATTAGGGGTACCCTCAAGACTCCTAATTCTCAGCTGGTAACCCCCATCAGCACAAAGCTGCAAAGGCCTGATGGGTGCGACTAAGTCAAGGATCGGTCCATTCGAGGGACTCGATCACGCCTCACCCGAGCCCTGCCTCGGGCAAGGGTAGCCGACCCCGGAGGATCTACGTCTCGCCCGAGGCCCCCTCCAGCAACGGACATACTTTCGGCTCGCCCGAGGCCCAGCCTTCGCCAAGAAGCAACCTTAGCCAAATCGCCATGCCAACCGACCAAATCGCAGGGGCATTTAATGCAAAGGTGGCCTGACACCTTTATCTTGACGCACGCCCTCCAGTCGACAGAGCCGAAGTGACCGTAGTCACTTCGCCGCTCCACTGACCAGTCTGATAAGAGGACAGCACCGCCTGTGCCACACCGACTGCTGTGCCACTCGACAGAGTGAGGCTAACAGCAGCCAAGTCCGGCCCTAGGCGCCATGGGAAACTCTGCTTCGCCCGACCCCAGGGCTCGGACTCGGGCTCAGCCCCGGAAGACGACGAACTCCGCTTCGCCCGACCCCAGGGCTCGGACTCGGGCTCAGCCCCGGAAGACGACGAACTCCGCTTCGCCCGACCCTAGGGCTCGGACTCGGGCTCAGCCCCGGAAGACGACGAACTCCGCTTCGCCCGACCCCAGGGCTCGGACTCGGGCTCAGCCCCGGAAGACGACGAACTCCACCTCGCCCGACCCCAGGGCTCGGACTCGGGCTCAGCCCTAGAAGACGACGAACTCCGCTTCGCCCGACCCCAGGGCTCGGACTCGGGCTCAGCCCCGGAAGACGACGAACTCCGCTTCGCCCGACCCCAGGGTCCGGACTTAGCCCTGGCCTCAGCCGACAGTCTCCGCCTCGCCCGACCCAGGGGCTCGGACTCGACCTCGGCCTCGGAAGATAGACTCGACCTCAACCTCGGAGGAGCCTCCACATCGCCCAACCCAGGGCATGGACCGACCACGTCAACAGGAGGCGCCATCATTACCCTACCCCGAGCTGACTCAGGCTACGGGGAACAAGACCGGCGTCCCATCTGGCTCGCTCCGCCAGACAAGTAATGATAGCGCCCCGCACGCTCTATGACGACGGCAACTCTCAGCCCTCTTACGGAAGCAAGAGGACGTCAGCAAGGACTCGACAGCCCCGACAGCTGTCCTTCCGCCAGGCTCCAGCGCTCCTCCGATGGCCACGACACCACACGAACCGGGTGCCAAAACCTCTCCGGCTGCCACGATGGCATGTACTTAGGGCGCTAGCTCTCCTCCGCTAGACACGTTAGCACACTGCTACACCCCCCATTGTACACCTGGATCCTCTCCTTGCGCCTATAAAAGGAAGGACCAGGGCCCTCTTACAGAGGGTTGGCCGCGCGGGGAAGGACGGGACAGGCGCTCGCGTGAGGCCGCTCGCTCCCTTCCGCGTGGACGCTTGTAACCCCCTACTTCAAGCGCACCCGACCTAGGCGCGGGACAAACACGAAGGCCGCGGGATTTTCACCTCTCACGCTCGTCTCCCTCCGGCTGCCTTCCCCCCTTCGCGCTCCGTCTCGCGCCGACCCATCTGGGCTGGGGCACGCGGCGACAGTTTACTCGTCGGTCCAGGGACCCCCGGGTTTCGAAACGCCGACAGTTGGCGCGCCAGGTAGGGGCCTGCTGCGTGTTGACGAACAGCTTCCCGTCAAGCTCCAGATGGGTAGTCTCCAGCAACCTTTCCGGCCCAGGACGGTGCTCTGTTTTGGGAGTCTTGAGTTCATGTCCCTCGACGGCAGCTACGACATGATACTCCTTCCCCCGCCGTGCGACAACAACAATGGCGGCCGACAGCCCGCCCGCCGGCGGCGGAATCGACGACGTCTTCCCCGCGTGGTGGAAGAACAACATTCGAGCTCACCCCGTCCCCTCCCCCGCCGACGGAGGAGGAGGCGGGGCAACCAAGGCCAAGCAGGAGGCGGCACCTCGTCGGCTGTCGAGCGAGTCGACGGCGCCGGCGCCCCAACGGGGGCACGTCGGGCATCGACCTCGCGTCTGAGACGAAGACGAGCGTCGTCTCCCCGCAACACGCCAATCCCAAGCAAACGGACGACGCCAGCACGCTCGCGAAAGGCTTGCTGGGCGTCACCCTCGTACCTGAGACGACGGTGCAGTCAGTCTCTGACGTGACTTCGTCACCGCCCGTCGACCAAGAGGTACCCACCGATTCCCATCTCACGCCTTTTGGATTCAGCCTCGACCCGCCAAGCAACTTCGCTTTGGCGGGCGCTCTCGTAGATGCGAGTCCAAACCCTCTAGGGTATCGTATGCGGTCGCCCTGGGACCGGCTGACGGACATCTCGACCTACGGGCCCTCGGGGTCCGAGGAAGATGATGAGCCCGACTTCTGTTGGGATTTCTCCGGACTTGGTACCCCCAGTGCCATGCGGGACTTTATGACCGCGTGTGACTACTGCCTTTCCGATTGTTCTGACGGTAGCCGCAGCCTCGGCGACGAGGACTGCGGCCCAAGTCGTGAATGTTTCCACGTCGATCTAGGGGGTCCCAACGAAGGCAGCCATCTTGGTGGGCCGGAGAACGGTGACCTCCCTAGGCCTGTGCCTCGCGTTGACATCCTACGGGAGCTAGCTGTGGTCCCCGTTCCGGCGGGGGGTCATGACCCACAGCTCGAGCAAATCCGCGGGGTGCAGGCCAGGCCCAACGAGGGAGCAGGAACACTTGAGCCAATCCGCCGGGACGTCGGGCAGGAATGGGCGGGCCAACCTCCGGCCGGAGAAGTGCGTCATCTACCCCAGGGCTTCCAGCACCGCATCACCGACGATGTCAGGGCGAGGCCGCCACCCACTTCCAGTGGAGTCAGCTAGAACCTGGCTGCAGCGGCAATGCTTCTCCGCGCGATGCCGGAGCCATCAACCACCGAGGGGCGGCGAATTCAGGGAGAGCTCAAGAATCTCCTGGAGGACGCCGCGGTCCGACGGGCCGAAAGCTCCGCCTCCCGAAGGCAGGGGTACCCCTCGGAACATCGTGCCGCGACTTCCCGATTCGTGCGGGAAGCCTCGGTCCACACCGGGCGCACGCGCAACACAGCGCCTGCGGCCCTGGGTCGCCTCGGCAACGAGCACCATCACTGCAACCGTCGGGCCCACCTCGACGAGAGGGTGCGCCGAGGCTACCACCCCAGGCGTGGGGGATGCTACGACAGCGGGGAAGATTGGAGTCCCTCGCCCGAACCACCCGGTCCGCAGGCTTTCAGCCGCGCCATACGACGGGCGCCGTTCCCGACCCGGTTCCAAACCCTGACTACTATCACAAGGCACTCGGGGGAGACGAGACCGGAACTGTGGCTCGCGGACTACCGGCTGGCCTGCCAACTGGGTGGAACGGACGATGACAACCTCATCATCCGCAATCTCCCCCTGTTCCTCTCCGACACCGCTCGCGCCTGGTTGGAGCACCTGCCTCCGGGGCAGATCTCCAACTAGGACGACCTGGTCCAAGCCTTCGCCGGCAATTTCCAGGGCACGTACGTGCGCCCTGGGAACTCCTGGGATCTCCGGAGCTGCTGACAGCAGCCGAGAGAGTCTCTCCGGGACTACATCCGACGATTCTCGAAGCAGCGCACCGAGCTGCCCAACATCACCGATTCAGATGTCATCAGCGCGTTCCTCGCCGGCACCACCTGCCGCGACCTGGTGAGCAAGCTGGATCGAAAGACCCCCACCAGGGCGAGCGAGCTGATGGACATTGCCACCAAGTTCGCCTCTGGCCAGGAGGCGGTTGAGGCTATCTTCCGGAAGGACGAGCAGCCCCAGGGCCGCCCACCAGAAGATGCCCCCGAGGCGTCAACTCAGCGCGGCGCCAAGAAGAAAGGCAAGAAGAAGTCGCAAGCGAAACGCGATGCTGCCGACGCGGACCTTGTCGCCGCCGCCGAGTACAAGAACCCTCGGAAACCCCCCGGAGGTGCCAACCTCTTCGACAAGATGCTCAAGGAGCCGTGCCCCTATCATCAGGGGCCCGTTAAGCACACTCTTGAGGAGTGCGCCATGCTTCGGCGCCACTTCCACAGGGCTGGGCCACCCGCGGAGGGTGGCAGGGCTCGCGACGACGACAAGAAGGAAGATCACCAGGCAAGAGAGTTCCCCGAGGTCCGCGACTTCTTCATGATCTACGGTGGGCAAGCGGCGAACGCCTCGGCACGGCACCACAAGCAAGAGCGTCGGGAGGTCTGTTCGGTAAAGGTGGCGGCGCCAGTCTACCTAGACTGGTCCGAGAAGCCCATCACCTTCGACCGAGACGACCACCCCGACCGCGTGCCGAGCCCAGGGAAATACCCGCTCGTTGTCGACCCCGTCATCGGCGACGTCAGGCTCACCAAGGTCCTCATGGACGGAGGCAGCAGCCTCAACATCATCTACGCCGAGACCCTCGGGCTCCTGCGTGTTGATCTGTCCTCGGTCTGGGCAGGCGCTGCGCCTTTCCACGGGATCATCCCCGGGAAGCGCGTCCAGCCCCTCGGACAACTCGATCTTCCCGTCTGCTTTGGGACACCCTCCAACTTCCGAAGGGAGACCCTCACGTTCGAGGTGGTCGGGTTCCGAGGAACCTACCACGTAGTACTAGGGAGGCCATGCTATGCGAAGTTCATGGTCGTCCCCAACTACACCTACCTCAAGCTCAAGATGTCGGGCCCCAACGGGGTCATCACCATCGGCCCCACGTACCGACACACGTTCGAATGCGACGTGGAGTGCGTGGAGTACGCCGAGGCCCTCGCCGAATCCGAGGCCCTCATCGCCGACCTGAAGAGCCTCTCGAAGGAGGTGCCAGATGTGAAGCGCCATGCCGGCAACTTCGAGCCAGCGGAGACGGTTAAATCCGTCCCCCTCGACCCCAGCAGCGACGCCTCCAAGCAGAACCGGATCGGCTCCGAGCTCGATCCCAAATAGGAAGCAGTGCTCGTCAACTTTCTCCGCGCAAACGCCGACGTTTTCGCGTGGAGTCCCTCGGACATGCCCGGCATACCGAGGGATGTCGCCGAGCACTCGCTGGATATCCGAGCTGGAGCCCGACCCGTGAAGCAGCCTCTGCGCCGATTCGATGAAGAAAAGCGCAGAGCCATAGGCGAGGAAGTCCACAAGCTAATGGCGACAGGGTTCATCAAAGAGGTATTCCATCCCGAATGGCTTGCCAACCCTGTGCTTGTGAGAAAGAAAGGAGGGAAATGGCGGATGTGTGTAGACTACACTGGTCTAAACAAAGCATGTCCGAAGGTTCCCTACCCTCTGCCTTGCATCGACCAAATCGTGGATTCCACTGCTGGGTGCGAAACCCTGTCTTTCCTCGATGCCTACTCAGGGTATCACCAAATCAGGATGAAAGAGTCCGACCAGCTCGCGACTTCTTTCATCACACCCTTCGGCATGTACTACTATGTCACCATGTCGTTCGGCTTGAGGAATGCGGGTGCAACGTACCAACGGTGCATGAACCATGTGTTCGGCGAACACATTGGCCGGACGGTCGAGGCCTACGTCGATGACATCGTAGTCAAGACGAGGAAAGCCTCCGACCTCCTTTCCGACCTTGAAGTGACATTCCGATGTCTCAAGGCGAAAGGCGTGAAGCTTAATCCCGAGAAGTGTGTCTTCGGGGTCCCCCGAGGCATGCTCTTGGGGTTCATCGTCTCCGAGTGGGGCATCGAGGCCAACCCGGAGAAGATCGCGACCATCACCAGCATGGGGCCCATCAAGGACTTGAAAGGCATACAGAGAGTCACGGGATGCCTTGCGGCTCTGAGCCGCTTCATCTCGCGCCTCAGCGAAAGAGGCCTGCCTCTGTACCGCCTCTTAAGGAAGGCCGAGTGCTTCACTTGGACCCCTGAGGCCGAGGAAGCCCTCGGGAACCTGAAGGCGCTCCTCACGAACGCGCCCATCTTGGTGCCTCCCGCTGCCGGAGAAGCCCTCTTGATCTACGTCGTCGCGACCACTCAGGTGGTTAGCGCCGCGATTGTGGTTGAGAGACGTGAAGAGGGGCATGCATTGCCCGTCCAGAGGCTAGTTTACTTCATCAGCGAGGTACTGTCCGAGACCAAGATCCGCTACCCACAAATTCACAAGCTGCTATAGGCGGTGATCCTGACGCGGCGGAAGTTGCGACACTACTTCGAGTCTCATCCGGTAACTGTGGTGTCATCCTTCCCCTGGGGGAGATCATCCAGTGCCGAGAGGCCTCGGGTAGAATTGCGAAGTGGGCGGTGGAAATCATGGGCGAAACGATCTCGTTTGCCCCTCGGAAGGCCATCAAGTCCCAGGTCTTGGCAGACTTCGTGGCTGAATGGGTCGACACCTAGCTCCCAACAGCTCCGATCCAACCGGAACTCTGGACCATGTTCTTCGACGGGTCGCTGATGAAGACAGGGGCAGGCGCAGGCCTGCTCTTCATCTCGCCCCTCGAAAAGCACCTACGCTACGTGCTATGCCTCCACTTCCCGGTGTCCAACAATGTGGCTGAGTATGAGGCTCTGGTCGACGGTTTGCGCATCGCCATCGAGCTAGGGGTCCGATGCCTCGACGCTCGCGGTGACTCACAGCTCGTCATCGACCAAGTCATGAAGAACTCCCACTGCCGCGACCCGAAGATGGAAGCCTACTACGATGAGGTTCGGGCCTGGAAGACAAGTTCTACGGGCTCGAGCTCAACCACATCGCCCGACGCTACAACGAGACTGCGGACGAGCTGGCTAAAATAGCCTCGAGGCGAACAACGGTTCCCCCGGACGTCTTCTCCCGAGACCTGCATCAACCCTCCGTCAAGACCGATGACACGCCCAAGCCCGAGAAGGCCTCGGCACAGCCCGAGATACCCTCGGCTCAGTCCGAGGTATCCTCGGCTCAGTCCGAGGCACCCTCGACACAGTCCGAGGTACCCTCGGCTCGGCCCGAGGCACCCTCGGCTCGGCCTGAGGCACCCTCGGCTCAACCCGAGGCACCCTCAGCTCAGCCCGAGGTACCCTCGGCCCCGAGGGTGAGGCACTACGCATCGAGGAGGAGCGAAGCGGGGTCACGCCTAATCGAAACTGGCAGACCCCGTACCTGCAATATCTCCATCGAGGAGAGCTACCCCTCGACCAAGCGGAAGCTCGGTGGTTGGCGCGGCGCGCCAAGTCGTTTGTCTTGCTGGGGGATGGGAAAGAGCTCTACCACCGCAGCCCCTCAGGCATCCTCCAGCGATGCATTTCCATCGCCGAAGGCCAGGAGCTCCTACAAGAGATACACTCGGGGGCTTGAGGCCATCACGCAGCACCTCGAGCCCTTGTTGGAAACGCCTTCCGACAAGGTTTCTACTGGCCGACGGCGGTGGCCGACGCCACTAGAATTGTTCGCACCTGCGAAGGGTGTCAGTTCTACGCAAGGCAGACCCACCTGCCCGCTCAGGCCCTGCAGACTATACCCATCACCTGGCCTTTTGCTGTGTGGGGTCTGGACCTCGTCGGCCCCTTGCAGAAGGCACCCGAGGGCTACACGCACCTGTTGGTCGCCATCGACAAATTCTCCAAGTGGATCGAGGTCCGACCCCTAAACAGCATCAGGTCCGAACAGGCGGTGGCGTTCTTCACCAACATCATCCATCGCTTTGGGGTCCCAAACTCCATCATCACCGACAACGGCACCCAGTTCACCGGCAGAAAGTTCCTGGACTTCTGCGAGGATCACCACATCCGGGTGGACTGGGACGTCGTGGCTCACCCCATGATGAATGTGCAAGTAGAGCGTGCCAACGACATGATTCTACAAGGACTCAAGCCTCGGATCTACAATGACCTCAACAAGTTCGGCAAGCGATGGATGAAGGAACTCCCCTCTGTGGTCTGGAGCCTGAGAACAACACCGAGCCGAGCCACGGGCTTCATGCCGTTCTTTCTAGTCTATGGGGCCGAGGCCATCTTGCCCACAGACTTAGAATACGGTTCCCCGAGGACGAGGGCCTACGCCGACCAAAGCAACCAAGCTAATCGAGAAGACTCGCTGGACCAGCTGGAAGAGGCTCGGGACATGGCCTTACTACACTCGGCGCGGTACCAACAGTCCCTGCGATGCTACCACGCCCGAGGGGTTCGGTCCCGAGACCTCCAGGTGGGCGACCTGGTGCTTCGGCTACGACAAGACGCCCGAGGGCGGCACAAGCTCACGCCTCCCTGGGAAGGGCCGTTCGTCATCGCCAAAGTCCTGAAGCCCGGAACGTACAAGCTGGCCAACAGTCAAGGCGAGGTCTACAGCAACGCTTGGAACATCCAACAGCTACGTCGCTTCTACCCTTAAGATGCTTTCAAGTTGTTCGTATGCCTCGTTCCCACGCAAAGTTTAGTCATCAAGGAAGGGTCAGCCTTGCCTCGGCAAAGCCCGACCCTCCCTCGGGGGCTAAAAGGGGGGAACCCCCTCTGCGTCGAAATTTTCCTCGAAAAAAGATCCTTTCTGCCAGAATGTCTTTCGTGCTTTTTGACCACTTCGAAAGTGGATCCTGAAAATGACGGAGTACACGTAAGCAGCCAAGGCTGACCAAGCCGAGGGACTCCTACGCCTCCGGGATACGGATACCTCACTCATCACCTTCTGCGATAAGTAACTCGCGTTTGGATAGGTGATTCCGCGGACCGAACAAGTCTTCACGCTCTAAAGCTCCTCTGTCGAAGCGATTCTTCGGGCCTTCTCGACTGCGTCGGTGACAGAACCCTATGGACGGGCAAGAGTACGCGTAAGCGGCAGGGCCGACCGAGCCGAGGGATTCCTACGCCTCCGGGATACGGATACCTCACTCATCGCCTTCCGTGAAAAACAACTCTCGCTCGCGCAGGCAATTCTGTTACCGACGAAAAAGTCCAGATACTCGAAACAAGAGGAAAAGAAGCGCAGCTTTGCAACACGACGATGGTGTGTTTGGGCCTCGGCGGCCGCAGAAAACATACACACACTACAAGATAATCCGATCCTGCAGGCTCGGATCTTGACAGTTGAAGGGAGCAGCAACACCCTCGGTGTCAACTACACCTTCGGCGAGGTCCGACCTAGCCTCGGACGGCGAAGCAGTCGGAGGATCTCCACTCTGAAGGACGACATCATCACCACGCCCAGGCCATCGCTGCCAGGGTCTTCTCCAGGAGTCCGGCTCGAGCAGACGGCTCGGCCGGTCACCCCGAGGCCTCGGCCAGCTGTCCCCTGAAGACATCAGCCCAGCCCGAGGCCTCGACAACTCAGTTCCGGCGTCGGTCCCGCCAGTGGACGACCCGGCCAGGCTCTGGCCGACCATGTCTTCTTTTCGAGCCAACTCTGCCTCTGTCCCTGCTGACGCCGCTACCCCTAGCTTCGGCTCATCGAAGAGCGGCCGAGGGGTTTCCTTTAACTAATCAAGAGAAGCCTCGGACAGCAAGGCCGACCGAGCCGAGGGACTCCTACTCCTCCGAGATACGGATACCTCACTCGTCACCTTTGCACGGGGCGACTCACGCTTGGTGAAGCAGTTCAGATAACCAACAGACGAGTCTTAGTGCTCGAAAATGAGGAAAAAACACGACTCCGCGCCAAAAATACATACATGTTCAGGCCCTGACAGCCACAATGAACAAAAGACCGACATTCAAGATGCCATTACAAACGGAACCCCGGTTCCACCTCCGCAGGTACGAACAACCCCACACGATTGGGGGGCCTGCGGAGCAATAGAAGACCGACGAACGGCTCGCCGTCGCCCGCTCCAGCAGCGGCGATGACGACGACTTCTGCTCCGAGGGGCCAAACAACAGCAGCGAGGACCTTAGGGCGGATGCTGCTGCCATGAGGCCCTTGCCCATGCCCTCACTCGAGAGGCAAGGACGGGCAGAAGGCCGTAGAGTTGGAGGTCAGTCCGTGGGCGGCGCTGGCTATCTCGTCGGCGGAAGAACCTCTTCCAGCTGCCGTGGCGGAAGGCGGCGCCGGGAGCGGCTCCGAAGCCACTCGGGTCAGAGAGCCAGGCACGCGGCAGCTGCCAGTGCCACGAACGGCGAACGCCCTTCCCCCCGATCACTGAGGGAAGGAGTGGGTCGCCGCCCGCGCAGAAATCGACCCCAACTCGGCACACTCCCCTCCCCAACACTGATGATGAAAATCCTTGAAGCTGAGGGAGGGGTAGAGGCCGCAGCCCGACTTGCTTTCCCCCGCCATCGAACTGGAGGTCACCATCTTGGGTGACCGCCAGCGAAGGGGTGCAGCCGGGCTGCATGATGAAAATCCTTGAAGCCGAACGATGGCTGAAAGGTACCAACTTCCATGAAGTTGCGTTCCTCCAACGACAAGGCGGAAGGATTGCGGGCGTTCCCCATCTGGGGGCTCGGAAGGTGGAAAGACACGGTGCATAAGGGAGCGCGAAGACATGGTCGCCTTTCAAGGGGGTCACCCTCCTTTTAAAGGCGACTCTCCCTACTTGCGTCCCCAGCCGTCGTGGGCTGAGTCTTCTCCAACACGCTCCAAGGTCCTCCCCCTACGGCGCGGGAGCTGGGTCCCACGCGTCATGCAAACTGGCCCAGGGCAGAAGAAGCCAAACCGCCGCGCGCGGTGCATGCAACCGCCCAGCGGTTACAAGCGTTCCTCCACTTTCGCCCAGACCAGCGGGTGAAAGGGCGGACAGCCGTGCGGGCAGCATGCAACCGCGCCAAGTGGGCGCGCCCCTCCGACTTTCAACGCACCCAGCATGGAGGCCCAGGCCCACGCGTCATGCAACCGGCGCGCCGGTTGCTACGTGCGAGCAACTGCACCGCCACTCGCACCACTACCACGCCTCCTCGACTGCGGAACCAGTACCGCGACTCGAGGCAACCCTGCGTACGACCCAGCAGTGCCAGCCTGGCGCGACGGTCAATACGGCCAAAAATGGGCCGGCAGTAATGGCGGTGGCAGGCGGGCAGGAGCAGCGATCACGTCGTCAGCCAAGCTTATGTCCCATCCAAGGGCAGTGAGAGAACCCTCTCTCACGGCGTGAATACGGCGCGCCCGTGTTCTGTTCCTCGAACGGCTCGCGCACGCGCAACGGCCGCCCCGCGAACCGCTTGTCCCGACGCATTAGCTCCGCGGCGGGACAGGCGGCGCCTCTGGCAGGGGAAGCAAGCGACGCTTCGCCTTCGCCATAATGACCGCGTCAAAAAAGGTACGTCACGTCATTCTATTTCGTATCCTTTTCCTTTTCCTCTTTCTCTCTCTTACAACAGGGACCGGGAAAGGGGGATACCCCGAAAAGGATCCTTCTCTGTGAAGGAAACAGGCCCCGAGCCTCCCTACTGATCAGAGGTTCGAAGGCTGGCCCCTCGGAGGGGTTCAACAGCCGCCTCAGAGCGCTTGGGTTCTGCGCCCACTACTGGTCAGAGGTTCGAAGGCCGGCCCCTCGGAAGGGTTCAACGGCCGCCTCAGGCCACTCGGGCTCCGCGCCCACTACTGATCAGGGGTTCGTAGGCTGGCCCTCGAAGGGTTCACAACCGCCTCAGACACAGAGCGAGGGATGACCCTGGGTACGTTCGATACATAACCAAGGCTCGGGCTACGCTCCTGAGGTACCCTAGGACATTTCCGAGACCAGCGGGAACGATCTTGTAACAGAATCCCATCAGAGGGAGGCATCGAGCCCTCGGACCCCGTCGACAGGGGACCGGGTCCGGCAGATCACCCGCAGGTACTTTTGAGCGCGCCTCCGGGCCTCTAGCCGACCCCTAACAAATGGGGCACGGGCGTCCACTCGGATTACCCACCAGCAGCTCACTGGAGACACCATGTTCGGCGCCCTCTGAGGGCAACATGGCGCTTTCCCCCCCTCCTCCTTGCGGAAAGGCGACACAGGGGCGTATGTAAAAAAAGTCGAGTCTGTCCTCGACCGTCCTCTCGCCCTGTGCAGAGGCTCGGGGGCTGCTCTCGCAAACCCGGCTCCGGCCAAACCGTTGACAGCGTCAACATACCAGCCCGAGAACTTGGGACCCGACCGTGCACCTGGGCTACGGCCAGCTCGCATGAGGGAACGACCAGACCAGCCGAAGCATTGCGCGCGACATTAAGACCTCGTAGGAGTCAAACCACTCCTCCGAGGCCTCGGGGGCTACACCCGGCGGGTGCGCTCGCGCGCACCCACCAGAACAAAACGCAACCGAGAAAGGCTGGTCCCCTTGCAAAAAAGTGCGACAAAAGCCTCCAAGCGAGTGTTAACACTCCCTTCGAGGCTCGGGGGCTACTGTCGGGGACCATAATTAGGGGGGTACCCTCAAGGCTCCTAATTCTCAGCTGGTAACCCCCATCAGCACAAAGCTGCAAAGGCCTGATTGGTGCGACTAAGTCAAGGATCGGTCCATTCGAGGGACTCGATCACGCCTCGCCCGAGCCCAGCCTCGGGCAAGGGTAGCCGACCCCGGAGGATCTACGTCTCACCCGAGGCCCCCTCTAGCAACGGACATACTTTTGGCTCGCCCGAGGCCCAGCCTTCGCCAAGAAGCAACCTTGGCCAAATCGCCACGCCAACCGACCAAATCGCAGGGGCATTTAATGCAAAGGTGGCCTGACACCTTTATCCTGACGCACGCCCTCCATTCGACAGAGCCGAAGTGACCGTAGTCACTTCGCCGCTCCACTGACCAGTATGACAAGAGGACAGCGCTGCCTGCGCCGCACCGACTGTTGTGCCACTCGACAGAGTGAGGCTGACAGCAGCCAAGTCCGGCCTAGGCGCCATGGGAAACTCCGCTTCGCCCGACCCCAGGGCTCGGACTCGGGCTCAGCCCCGGAAGACGACGAACTCCGCTTCGCCCGACCCCAGGGCTCGGACTCGGGCTCAGCCCCGGAAGACAACGAACTCCACTTCGCCCGACCCCAGGGCTCGGACTCGGGCTCAGCCCCGGAAGACGACGAACTCCGCTTCGCCCGACCCCAGGGTCAGGACTCAGCCCTGGCCTCAGCCGATGGTCTCCGCCTCGCCCGACCCAGGGGCTCGGACTCGACCTCGGCCTCGGAAGACAGACTCGACCTCGACCTCGGAGGAGCCTCCACATCACCCAACCCAGGGCACGGACCGACCACGTCAACAGGAGGCCCCATCATTACCCTACCCCGAGCTGACTCAGGCTACGGGGAACAAGACCGGCGTCCCATCTGGCTCGCTCCGCCAGACAAGTAATGATGGCGCCCCGCACGCTCTATGACGACGGTGGCTCTCAGCCCTCTTACGGAAGCAAGAGGACGTCAGCAAGGACTCGACAGCCCCGACAGCTGTCCTTCCGCCAGGCTCCAGCGCTCCTCCGACGGCCACGACACCACACGAACCGGGTGCCAAAACCTCTCCGGCTGCCACGATGGCATGTACTTAGGGCGCTAGCTCTCCTCCGCTAGACACGTTAGCACACTGCTACACCCCCCATTGTACACCTGGATCCTCTCCTTACGCCTATAAAAGGAAGGACCAGGGCCCTCTTACAGAGGGTTGGCCACGCGGGGAAGGACAGGACAGGCGCTCGCGTGAGGCCGCTCGCTCCCTCCCGCGTGGACGCTTGTAACCCCCTACTGCAAGCGCACCCGACCTGGGCGCGGGACAAACACGAAGGCCGCGGGATTTCCACCTCTCACGCCCGTCTCCCTCCGGCTGCCTTCCCCCTTCGCGCTCCATCTCGCGCCGACCCATCTGGGCTGGGGCACGCGGCGATAGTTTACTCGTCGGTCCAGGGACCCCCGGGTTTCGAAACGCCGACAACTTTCAAGCATATCATATAATAGTGCCTTCATCACAACCTCTGAAGGATATAATGTGAAAGGGAAATGTGCCCTTGGGCCATTTCTAGTATATTTTGGTTATTAAGTGTCCAACACATATTAAGTGGGTTATTATATGCCAAATGATGAATGAAGTACAAATCAACAAAGAAGGTATGTTTCTAGACTTAGTACATTTGTTTTGGATACTAATGAAGTTACCTAAGTTCTAGAAACAGGAAAAGAAAAAGATTGGAAGAGAGTGCCTATGTGCAGCCAAGACTCAGCACAGTCTGGCACACCAGACTGTCCGGTGGTGTACCAGACAGTGTCCGGTGCGCCAGGCTGGTCACCGGCGAACTGGCCACTCTCGGGAAAACTTTGGCGGCGTATGGCTATAATTCACCAGCCAACGGTCACCAAAGCAACGGTCGGCCGCGCAATCCATGGGCGACGCGTGGCCCACGCCAACGGTCGGCTAGGGACACTGGACTGTTCGGTGTGCACCGGACAGTGTCCGGTGCGCCAACCAGCCCGAAGCTGCAACGGTCGGCTGCGCCAGGAATGGAAGGAAATCGCGCACCGGACATGAACAGTGGCTGTCCGGTGGCACACCGAACTGTCCGGTGCGCCACCCGACAGAAGGCAAGATTAGCCTTCCAGGAATGCCTCCAACGGCTCCTAGCTACCTTGGGGCTATAAAAGGGACCCCTAGGCGCATGGAGGAGGCACTTAAGCATTCTTTGATCATTCCTAAGCATCTAGACTCCACTCCCACGCATTTGATTCTCTGTGCTAGCAATTTGAGCTCCTCTTGAGTTGAGAACTCCGTGTGTTAACTTAGAGCTCAAGTTGTGACTTGTGTGCGTGATTGTCCTCTCGTGTTGAGTCTTGTGTGCGTTGCTCTTCCCTCCCTTACTTTCGTGCTTCTTTGTGATCATCAATTGTAAGGGCGAGAGGCTCCAAGTTGTGGAGATTCCTTACAAACGGGAGAAAGTATAAGAAAGAAGAACACTGTGGTATTCAAGTTGATCATTGGATCACTTTAAAGGGGTTGAGTGCAACCCTCGTCCATTGGGACGCCACAACGTGGAAGTAGGCAAGTATTATACTTGGCCGAACCACGGGATAACTCGCGTGTCTCTTGTGATTGCTTTTCTGTGTGATTATTGTGATTCGCAAGAGCTCTCTCCATAGCCACTTGGTTTTATCATTCTAACACTTAACCAAGTTTTGTGGCTATTAGTTGTTGAATTTTACAGGATCACCTATTCACCCCCCCTCTAGGTGCTCTCAATTGGTATTAGAGCAGTTCTCTTCACGAAAGGGACTAATCACCTAAAGAGATGGATCCTAAGAGAAAGAGGATGGTGGTCAACGACAAGGAGAAGGAGTCCTTCCTCAACGAGCCAAGGTACGACAAGCCCACTGACTCTGGCTCGAGTCACAAGAAGAAGGACGGGAAGAAGAATAGGCGCATCAAGAAGATTGTCTACTACGACAGCGATGAGTCTTCTTCCCCAAGAGACGACGACGACGAGAAAAGGAAACCGGTTAATCTGAATTTTTCATTTGATTATTCTCGTATTCCTTATAATTCCAATGCTCATTTGCTTTCCATTCCTCTTGGTAAACCTCCACACTTTGATGGAGAGGACTACACTTTTTGGAGTCACAAAATGCGTAGTCATTTATTCTCTCTCCATCCTAGTATTTGGGAGATAGTTGAGAATGGAATGCAATTTGATAATACGGATACCCCTGTATTCATTAACAAACAAATTCATAAAAATGCACAAGCTACCACAGTTTTGTTAGCATCGTTGTGCGGGGATGAATATAACAAGGTGAGCGGCTTGGACAATGCCAAGCAAATATGGGACACCCTCAAGATCTCGCATGAGGGGAACGACGCCACCATGATCACCAAAATGGAGTTGGTAGAAGGCGAGCTAGGAAGGTTTGCCATGATCAAGGGAGAGGAGCCAACGCAAACGTACAACAGGCTCAAGACCCTGGTCAACAAGATCAGGAGCTATGGAAGCATGAGATGGACGGACCACGACGTCGTCCGACTTATGCTCAGGTCTTTTACTGTCATTCACCCTCATCTTGTGAACTCAATCTGTGAGAATCCTAGGTACACAAAGATGACTCCCGAGGAGATTCTTGGGAAGTTTGTAAGCGGGCGGATGATGGTGAAGGAAGCGCGATACATTGATGATGCTCTCAATGGCCCTCTACCCATCTACGAGTCTCAAACCGTTGCTCTCAAAGCAACAAGCAGCAGGGAGGCGCTACCTAGCATGGTGGCACAAGTTGAGGCGGTCGGGCTAAACAAGGATGAGATGGCCATAATCATAAAGCGCTTCAAGACCGCATTGAAAGGACACAAGGAGTACTCTAACAAGAACAAAGCAAAGGGAAAGCGCTCCTGCTTCAAGTGCGATAAGACTGGTCATTTTATAGCAAATTGTCCTGATAACTCTAGTGACCAGGAACAAGGAAAGGGCGGGAAGAAAGAGAAGAAAAAGAGCTATAGGAAGGGAAAGGGCGAGGCACACATCGGAAAGGAGTGGGACTCGAACTGCTCGTCTTCCAATTCCGACGATGAAGGACTCGCTGCCTCAGCCTTCAACAAGTCCTCTCTCTTCCCCAACGAATGCCACACCTGCCTCATGGCAAAGGAGAGAAAGGTAAGCGTTCGTGAAACCCCTAAGTATACTACTTCAAGCGATGATGAATCTAGTGATGATGAAGTAGACTATACTGAATTATTTAAGGGTTTAGATAGATCAAAAGTAGATAAAATTAATGAGTTAATTGATGCTTTAAACGAAAAGGATAGACTTTTAGAAAAGCAAGAGGATATTTTATATGAAGAGCATGATACACTTGTTAGTACACAAAAGTCTCTTGTTTTAGAAACTAAAAGAAATGAATTGTTATCCTCTGAATTATCTGTGTGCCATGAATCAATCTCTAGTTTAAAGATTTTGAATGATGATTTAAATACTAAGCTAGAAGTAGCTAATAAATCTAGTTCATGTGTAGAACATGTTGTAATTTGTAATAGATGTAAGGACTTTGATGTTAATGCTTGTAATGAACATATCATTGCTATTACAAAATTAAATTATGAAGTGGCAAGTCTTAATGCTCAACTTAAGACTTGCAAAAGTGACTTTGATAAGTTAAAATTTGCAAGGGATGCCTACACGGTTGGTAGACACCCCTCAATTAAGGATGGTCTTGGCTTTCGGAAGGAAGCCAAGAACTTAACAAGCCAAAGGGCTCCCATTCTCAACAAGGAGAAAGGGAAGGCCCCTATGGCTAGTAGCATTCAAAGGAATCATGCACTTATTTATGATAGAAAATTTTCTAGGAATGCTCATTATAATAGGAGTTATGACACTTATGATTCACATGCTATGATTGCTTCAAGTTCTACTCTTGTGCATGGTAGAAGTAGGCCTAGGAAGGGAAATGTTATTCATCATGTGCCTAGGAAAATGCATAATGAATCTGGTACTGTTTTTCATACCTGCAACACTGATTTTGTACTTTCATGTAAAAATAAGAAAGTGATTGCTAGGAAGTTGGGGGCCAAATGCAAGGGAGACAAGACTTGCATTTGGGTCCCAAAGGATATTGTGACTAACCTTGTAGGACCCAACAAGAGTTGGGTACCTAAAACCCAAGCGTAAATTGCCTTGCAGGTTTATGAATCCGGGGGCTCAAGCTGGATTATCGACAGCGGATGCACAAACCACATGACGGGGGAGAAGAAGATGTTCACCTCCTACGTCAAGAACAAGGATTCCCAGGATACGATTATCTTTGGAGATGGGAACCAAGGCAAGGTCAAAGGCTTGGGCAAGATTGCCATCACAAATGAGCACTCTATTTCTAATGTATTTTTAGTAGAGTCGCTAGGCTATAATCTCCTGTCTGTTAGTCAATTGTGCCACATGGGCTACAATTGTTTGTTTACAAATGTTGATGTATCTGTCTTTAGAAGGAGTGATGGTTCATTAGCGTTTAAGGGTGTACTAAATGGCAAACTCTACTTAGTTGATTTTTCGAAAGAGGAGGCCGATCTAGATGCATGCTTAATCGCTAAGACTAGTATGGGCTGGCTGTGGCATCGCCGTCTAGCACATGTTGGGATGAAGAACCTCCACAAACTTCTAAAGGGAGAGCATGTGTTAGGACTAACAAATGTATATTTCGAAAAAGATAGAACTTGTTTAGCTTGTCAAGCAGGTAAACAGGTGGGAAGTACTCATCACAGCAAGAATGTGATGACCACATCAAGACCTCTGGAGCTACTTCATATGGACCTCTTCGGACCCGTCGCCTACCTTAGCATCGGGGGAAGTAAGTATGGTCTAGTTATTGTTAATGATTTTTCCCGCTTCAGTTGGGTATTCTTTTTGCAGGATAAAATAGAAACCCAAGGGACCCTAAAGCGCTTTCTAAGGAGAGCTCAAAATGAATTTGAGCTCAAGGTGAAAAAGATAAGAAGCAACAACGGGTCCGAGTTCAAGATCTTACAAGAGGAGTACCTTGAGGAGGAAGGTATCAAGCACGAGTTCTCCGCTCCCTACACACCACAGCAAAACGGTGTGGTAGAGAGGAAGAACAGGACGCTCATAGACATGGTGAGGACGATGCTTGGAGAATTCAAGACGCCCGAGCGGTTTTGGTCGGAAGCTGTGAACATAGCTTGCAACGCCATAAACCGGCTCTACATTCATCGCCTCCTCAAGAAGACCTCGTACAAACTTCTGACTGGTAACAAACCCAACGTCTCAGACTTTCGTGTATTTGGGAGCAAATGTTACATTTTGGTGAAGAAAGGTAGAAATTCCAAATTTGCTCCCAAAGCTGTAGAAGGGTTTTTACTAAGTTATGACTCAAATACAAAGGCGTATAAAGTCTTCAACAAATCATCGGGTTTGGTTGAAGTCTCTAGCGACGTTGTATTTGATGAGACTAATTGCTCTCCAAGAGAGCAAGTTGATCTTGATGATGTAGATGAAGATGATGTTCCAACGGACGCAATTCGCACCATGGCGATTGGAGATGTGCGACCACAGGAACACCAAGTGCAGGATCAACCTTCTTCCTCAACAATGGTGCACCCCCCAACTCAAGATGACGAACAGGTTCTTCAAGAGGAGGCATGTGATCAAGGGGGAGCACAAGAAGATCAAGTTATGGAAGAAGAAGCACCACGGGCCCGTCCAACTCAAGTCCGAGCGACGATTCAAAGGAATCATCCCATCAACCAGATTCTGGGGGATATAAGCAAGGGAGTAACTACTCGCTCAAGACTAGCTAACTTTTGTGAGCATTACTCGTTTGTCTCTTCTATTGAGCCTTTCAGGGTAGAAGAGGCCTTGCAAGATCCGGATTGGGTGTTGGCCATGCAGGAAGAGCTCAACAACTTCAAGAGGAATGAAGTTTGGAGCCTGGTGCCACGTCCCAAGCAAAACGTTGTGGGAACTAAGTGGGTGTTCCATAACAAGCAAGACGAGCATGGGGTGGTGACAAGGAATAAGGCTTGACTTGTGGCAAAAGGCTATGCCCAAGTCGCAGGTTTGGATTTTGAGGAGACTTTTGCTCCTGTGGCTAGGCTAGAGTCTATTCGCATTTTGTTAGCCTATGCCGCTCACCACTCTTTCAGGTTGTTCCAAATGGATGTGAAGAGCGCTTTCCTCAACGGGCCAATCAAGGAGGAGGTGTATGTGGAGCAACCCTCTGGCTTTGAGGATGAACGGTACCCCAACCATGTGTGTAAGCTCTCTAAGGCGCTCTATGGACTTAAGCAAGCCCCAAGAGCATGGTATGCATGCCTTAGAGATTTTCTAATTGCTAATGCTTTCAAGGTTGGGAAAGTCGATCCAACTCTTTTCACTAAGACTTGTGATGGTGACCTATTTGTGTGCCAAATTTATGTCGATGACATAATATTTGGTTCTACTAACCAAAAGTCTTGTGAGGAGTTTAGCAGGGTGATGACACAGAAATTTGAGATGTCGATGATGGACGAGTTGAACTACTTCCTTGGGTTCCAAG
This sequence comes from Zea mays, assembly GCF_902167145.1. Taxonomy (NCBI): domain Eukaryota; kingdom Viridiplantae; phylum Streptophyta; class Magnoliopsida; order Poales; family Poaceae; genus Zea; species Zea mays. The sequence continues at coordinate 76,283,781 of NC_050100.1, read as the reverse complement.
TGAAGCAACTCAAGGACGGCACCTTCATCTCACAAATGAAGTACATGCAAGACCTTCTCAAGCGGTTTGGGATGAAGGACGCCAATCCCGCAAAGACGCTAATGGGAACCGACGGACATGTCGACCTCAACAAAGGAGGTAAGTCCATTGATCAAAAGGCATACCGGTCTATGATAGGATCCTTGCTTTATTTATGTCCTAGTAGACCGGATATTATGCTTAGCGTATGCATGTGTGCTAGATTTCAATCCGATCCAAGGGAATGCCACCTTGTGGCCATTAAGCGAATTCTTAGATATTTAGTTGCTACGCCTTGCTTCGGGATCTGGTATCCAAAGGGGTCTACCTTTGACTTGATTGGATACTCAGACTCCGATTATGCTGGATGCAAGGTTGATAGAAAGAGTACACCAGGGACGTGCCAATTCCTAGGAAGGTCCCTGGTGTCTTGGAGTTCTAAGAAACAAACCTCCGTTGCCCTATCCACTGTTGAGGTCGAATATGTTGTCGCAGGACAGTGTTGCGTGCAACTACTTTGGATGAGGCAAACCCTCCGGGACTTTGGCTACAATCTGAGCAAAGTCCCACTCCTATGTGACAATGAGAGTGCAATCCACATGGCGGAAAATCCTGTTGAGCACAGCCGCACTAAGCACATAGACATCCGGCATCACTTTTTGAGAGACCACCAGCAAAAGGGAGATATCGAAGTGTTCTATATTAGCACCGAGAACCAGCTAGCCGATATCTTTACCAAGCCTTTAGATGAGAAAACCTTTTGCAGGCTGCGTAGTGAGCTAAATGTCTTAGATTCGCGTAACTTGGATTGATTTATAGCATACATGTGTTTTATGCCTTGGATCAAGTCACTTTATGCATTTATGAGATTTATTGTTTATTTATGGTGCTCAAGTTGTGCAAGGGATCCCCGGACCTCACAAGTCCATATGTGAATGATGCACATATTTAGGGGGAGAAGTGCTACAACTTGACCCTTTGAGACTAACATTTGTGCTTGAGTTTACTTGATGTAGTCTTAAAGGTGAATTGAAAAGGAAAGGTGAACTTGTACCATGCAAAGACTTCCACTGCACTCCGGTATTAGTGTACAAACCTCCAAGTTCATTCTTAAGCTCATATTGCCTTTTTGCTCTTAATTGACATTTTTGGTGAGGCAATGGGGTTAAAGGGCCAAGAATGATCCTGTTTTGGTGCTTAATGCCAAAGGGGGAGAAAATAAGGCCAAAGCAAATGGATCAGCTACCACTTGTGAAATTTTTAAAAAGAGTAGAGTAGAACTTTTGATTTGTCAAAATACTCTTACTATCACAATTTGGTCTCTTATGGGGAGAATGTTTGATTATGGGAAAAATGGGGAGTTTTTGGCTCTTAATCATTTTGACTTAGAGAAAGGAAAATGAATTTGATTTGCAAAAACAAACCAAGTGGTGGCAAAGAACGATCCAAATATGTCAAATCTTGTCAAAGACTATTTTTGTTCTCAATTGCATTGATGTTGCACTTCTATTTGTTGCTTTTTGATGTGTTGGCATAAATCACCAAAAAGGGGGAGATTGAAAGGGAAATGTGCCCTTGGGCTATTTCTAGTATATTTTGGTGATTAAGTGTCCAACACATATTGAGTGGGTTATTATATGCTAAATGATGAATGAAGTACAAATCAACAAAGAAGGTATGTTTCTAGACTTAGTACATTTGTTTTGGATACTAATGAAGTTACCTAAGTGCTAGAAACAGGAAAAGAAAAAGATTGGAAGAGAGTGCCTGTGTGCAGCCAAGGCTCAGCACAGTCTGGCACACCGAACTGTCCGGTGGTGCACCGGACAGTGTCCGGTGCGCCAGGCTGGTCTCCGACGAACTGACCACTCTTGGGAAAACTTTGGCGGCGTACGGCTATAATTCACCGGACTGTCCGATGGTGCACCGGACTGTCCGGTGAGCCAATGGTCGCCAGCGCAACGGTCGGTCGCGCAATCCGCGGGCGACGCGTGGCCCGCGCCAACGGTCGGCTAGGGACACCGGACTGTCCGGTGCGCCAACCAGCCCGATGCTGCAACGGTCGGCTACGCCAGGAATGGAAGAAAATCGTGCACCGGACATGAATAGTGGTTGTGCGGTGGAACACCAGACTGTTCGGTGTGCCACCCGACTAAAGGCAAGATTAGCCTTCTAGGAATGCCTCCAACGGCTCCTAGCTGCCTTGGGGCTATAAAAGGGACCCCTAGGCGCATGGAGGAGGCACCTAAGCATTCTTTGATCATTCCTAAGCATCTAGACTCCACTCCCACGCATTTGATTCTCTGTGCTAGCAATTTGATCTCCTCTTGAGTTGAGAACTCCGTGTGTTGAACTTATAGCTCAAGTTGTGACTTGTGTGTGTGATTGTGCTCTCATGTTGAGTCTTGTGTGCGTTGCTCTTCCCTCCCTTACTTCTGTGCTTCTTTGTGATCATCAATTATAAGGGCGAGAGGCTCCAAGTTGTGGAGATTCCTCGCAAACGGGAGAAAGTATAAGAAAGAAGAACACCGTGGTATTCAAGTTGATCATTGGATCACTTGAAAGGGGTTGAGTGCAACCCACGTCCATTGGGACGCCACAACGTGGAAGTAGGCAAGTATTATACTTGGCCGAACCACGGGATAACTCGCGTGTCTCTTGTGATTGCTTTTCTGTGTGATTATTGTGATTCACAAGAGCTCTCTCTATAGCCACTTGGTTTTATCATTCTAACACTTAACCAAGTTTTGTGGCTATTAGTTGTTGAATTTTACAGGATCACCTATTCACCCCCCCTCTAGGTGCTCTGATAATGAGAAACAGAGAAGCTACATGAAGGATTGGAAAATGGGCTGCGGAGCTTAATGAGTTTACCATTGATTATGTACACAGATCTTCAATTCAATCTTAAGCGTTAGCAGATTTCATTGCTAATTGGACGCCAGGGGCTCAGGGAGAAGAAGTAACAAAAGTGGACGAAGCCTGGATGATATTCTATGACGGCTCTTGGGGAACCTTTGGCGCAGGAGTGACTGCTGTTCTAGTAGCGCCCTCTAAAGTCAAAACATATTATGTAGTAAAATTGGACTTTAGTTGTACAAATAACATTGCCGAGTACGAAGCTCTTCTCTTAGGGCTTCGGAAGCTAAAGGCAATGGGAATAAGAAGGGCAATCCTCAAAACTGATTCTCAAGTTATTTCTGGCCATGTAGACAAAAGTAGCAAGGCAAGGGATCCGAAGCTTGAAAAATATTTGGATGCAGTCCAAAGATTGGAAGCCTCTTTTGAAGGATTTCTGTAAAAAATATCCCAAGGGGGAAAAATGAGCATGCGGATTTACTAGCCAAGTCAGCGGCACAGGGGCTCCCTTTACCTTCGGAGGTGTTATTTGAAACAATAAAAGCACCTTCAGTCAAACTTATGGAGAGGGCAGTGCTTGCAATATCACCTGTACATATTGAAGATTGGAGGACTCAGATTATATCTTTCCTCCAAGGCAACTGTCTTTCAGATGACGAAGTTTATAATAAAAGAATGGAAGCAAGAACAAGACCATATGTGATCATAGAAGGGGAGTTATATAAATATGGAGTATGCTCTGCATTACTCAAGTGTTTGTCCATAACCGAAGGTCAAGAATTGATGAAGGAAATACATGCAGGATTATGTGGGTCTCATATTGGGTCTATGAAAGGGAAATGTGCCCCTGGGCCATTTCTAAGTATTTTGGTGATTTAGTGTCCAACACAAGCGCCTAAGTGTTAAATGGTGGACAAAGTACAAATCAAGTATAAAGGTATGTTTCTCAGACTTAGTACATTGTTTTAGAGACTAATGTATTGTGTCTAAGTGCTGGAAACAGGAAAAATCAAGTTGAAATTAAAGATGGCTTTGTTCAGCCAAAGTCAGCTCTGTCTGGGTGCACCGGACTGTCCTGTGGTGCACCGGACAGTGTCCGATGCGCCAGGCTGGCTCAAGAGAACTTGCTGCCCTCGGGAAGTGATTAACGGCGTACGGCTATAATTCACCGGACTGTCCGGTGTGCACCGGACTGTCCGGTGAGCCAACGGTCGGCCGCGCGATCCGCGCGAGACACGTGGCCGAGCCAACGGTCGGAAGGGGGCACCGGACTGTCCGGTGTGCACCGGACTGTGTTCGGTGCGCCAACGGCTCCAAAGCGCCAACGGTCGGCTTCGTCAAAGAAGGAAAGAAATCCGCACCGGACAGTGTCCGGTGCGCCAGGCGACAGAAGGCAAGAATTGCCTTCCTGGAATGCACTCAACGGCTCCTAGCTGCCTTGGGGCTATAAAAGGGACCCCTAGGCGCATGGAGGAGTACACCAAGCATTCTCTAAGCATTCCTAAACACCAAGACTTCGATTCCGCGCATTTGATTCTTTGTGATAGCAACTAGAGCTCCATTTGAGTTGTGAACTCGTTGAGTTGTGTTGTGAGCTCTTGTTGCGACCTGTATGCGTGTTGGTACTCTGATTTCGTGTCTTGTGTGTGTTGCTCATCCCTCCCTTACTCTGTGCTTCTTTGTGAACTTCAAAGTGTAAGGGCGAGAGGCTCCAAGTTGTGGAGATTCCTCGCAAGCGGGATATTATAAAGTGAAAGCAAAACACCGTGGTATTCAAGTGGGTCTTTGGACCGCTTGAAAGGGGTTGATTGCAACCCTCGTCCATTGGGACACCACAACGTGGAGTAGGCAAGTGTTGGACTTGGCCGAACCACGGGATAAACCACCGTGCCATCTCTGTGTTGATATCTTTGTGGTCATCGTGTTGTGCAAGTTCTCCTCTCTAGCCACTTGGCTTATTCGTGCTAACTCCTAATCAAGTTTTGCGGATTAAGTTTCAAGTTTTTACAGGATCACCTATTCACCCCCCTCTAGGTGCTCTCAATTGGTATCAGAGCCGTTCTCTTCAAGAAAGGGACTAATCGCCCGAAGAGATGGATCCTAAGGGCAAGGGGATTGTGATCAATAATAAGGAAAAGGAGTCCTTCGTCAACGAGCCGAAAGATGACAAGCATACCGACTCGGGCTCAGGCCACAAACGAAAAGATGGAAAGAAGAAGAAGACGAGGCGCATCAAGGAGATCGTCTACTACGACGACAGCGACGAGTCCTCTTCTTCCCAAAAGGACGACGACAACGACTACGAGAAAAAGAAGACGGTTAACTCAAACTTCTCTTTCGATTATTCTCGTATTCCGCATAGCTCGAATGCACATTTGCTTTCCATTCCTCTTGGCAAACCTCCTCACTTTGATGGAGAGGACTACGGATTTTGGAGTCACAAAATGTGTAGTCACTTGTTCTCTCTCCATCCAAGCATAGGGAGATAGTCGAGAATGGAATGAAATTTGATAGTACTGATAGTCCCATGTTCATTAATGAGCAAATTCACAAAAATGCACAAGCTACTACTGTTCTTCTAGCTTCCTTGTGCAGGAACGAATACCATAAAGTGAGCGACTTGGATAACGCCAAGCAGATCTGGGATACCCTCAAGATCTCACATGAGGGGAACGACGTCACCATGCTCACCAAGATGGAGTTGGTGGAGGGAGAACTCGGGAGGTTCGCGATGATAAGGGGGGAGGAGCCAACCCAAACGTACAACAGGCTCAAAACCCTCGTCAACAAGATAAGGAGTTATGGAAGCACGCGATGGACGGACCACGACGTTGTCCGACTAATGCTAAGGTCCTTTACCGTCCTTGATCCACATCTTGTGAACAATATTCGTGAGAATCCTAGGTACACGAAGATGACGCCCGAAGAGATCCTTGGAAAGTTCATAAGTGGGCGAATGATGATCAAGGAGGCTAGATACGTCGACGATGCATTAAATGGTCCAATCCAAGAGCCTCAAACTATTGCTCTAAAGGCAACAAGGAGCAAGGAGGCGCTACCTAACAAGGTGGCACAAGTTGAGGCGGCCGGGCTTAATGATGAAGAGATGGCCCTCATCATCAAGCGGTTCAAGACGGTGCTAAAGGGTCGCAAGGAGCACCCCAACAAGAACAAGACGAAGGGGAAGCGCTCCTGCTTCAAATGCGATAAGATTGGTCATTTTATCGCTAATTGTCCCGATAATGATAGTGACCAGGAAAAGAAGAGTGGAAAGTGGGAAAAGAAGAAGAACTACAAGAAGGCGAAGGGCGAGGCACATCTTGGGAAGGAGTGGGATTCGGATTGCTCCTCGTCCGACTCCGACAACGAAGGACTCGCCGCCACCGCTTTCAACAAGTCATCCCTCTTCCCCAACGAGCATCACATTTGCCTCATGGCAAGGGAAAAGAAGGTAAGCACTCGTAATACTAGTACTTATGCTTCTTCAAGTGAGGATGAGTCTAGTGATGATGATGAAATAGATTATTCATGTTTATTCAAAGGCCTAGATAGAACCAAGGTTGATAAAATTAATGAATTAATTGATGCCTTGAATGATAAGAATAGGTTATTAGAAAAGCAAGAGGATCTTTTGTATGAAGAGCATGATAAATTTGTTAGTGCACAAAATTCTCTTGCTCTAGAAGTTAAAAGGAATGAAATGCTTTCTTGTGAACTATCTACTTGTCATGAAACCATTTCTACTCTAACAGGTGTTAATGATGATTTAAATGCTAAACTAGTAGTAGCGGATAAATCTAACTCTTGTGTAGAACATGTTATGATTTGCAATAGGTGCAAAGATTTTAATGTTGATGCTTGTAGTGAACACCTAGTTTGCATTTCTAAATTAAATGATGAAGTGGCTAGTCTTAATGCCCAACTTAAGACTAGCAAAAGTGAATTTGACAAGCTAAAATTTGCAAGGGATGCCTACACGATTGGTAGACACCCCTCAATTAAGGATGGTCTTGGCTTCAAGAGGGAAGTCAAGAACTTAACAAGCCATAAGGCTTCCATCTCCGCCAAGGAGAAAGGGAAGGCCCCTATGGCTAGTAGTGCTCAAAAGAACCATGCCTTCATGTATCATGATAGGAGACATTCTAGAAATGTTTATAGAAGTTATGATGCTTTTGATTCTCATGCCATGGTTGCTTCTAGTTCTTCTATTATGCATGATAGAAATTTAGCTAGGAGAAATGTTGATCACATGCCTAGAAGAAATGTTGTTCATGTTTCTAGGAAAATAATAAATGAACCTTATACAATTTACTATGCTTGCAATGCTTCCTTTGCTATTTGTAGAAAGGATAAGAAGATAATTGCTAGGAAATTAGGGACCAAATGTAAGGGAGACAAGACTTGCATTTGGGTCCCTAAGACTATTGTGACTAACCTTGTAGGACCCAACATGAGTTGGGTACCTAAGACCCAAGCCTAAATTTGCCTTGCAGGTTTATGCATCCGGGGGCTCAAGCTGGATTATCGACAGCGGATGCACAAACCACATGACGGGGGAAAAGAGGATGTTCTCTTCCTACGTCAAGAACAAGGATCCCCAAGATTCAATCATATTCGGTGATGGGAACCAAGGAAAGGTGAAAGGGTTAGGAAAAATTGCTATTTCATCCGAGCACTCTATTTCTAATGTGTTCTTAGTTGAGTCGCTTGGATATAACTTGTTGTCTGTGAGTCAACTGTGTAATATGGGATATAACTGTTTATTCACAAATATAGATGTGTTTGTCTTTAGAAGAAGTGATGGTTCATTAGCTTTTAAGGGTGTATTAGACGGCAAACTCTATTTAGTTGATTTTGCAAAAGAGGAGGTCGGTCTAGATGCATGCTTAATTGCTAAGACTAGCATGGGCTGGCTGTGGCATCGCCGCTTAGCACATGTGGGGATGAAGAACCTTCACAAGCTTCTAAAGGGAGAACACGTGATAGGTCTAACTAATGTTACTTTCGAAAAAGATAGACCTTGTGCAGCTTGTCAAGCAGGGAAACAGGTGGAAAGCTCTCATCATGCCAAAAATGTGATGACAACATCAAGACCCCTGGAGTTACTTCATATGGACCTCTTCGGACCCGTCGCCTATCTAAGCATAGGAGGAAGTAAGTATGGTCTTGTTATAGTTGATGATTTTTCCCGCTTCACTTGGGTATTCTTTTTGCAGGATAAATCTGAAACCCAAGGGACCCTCAAGCGCTTCCTAAGGAGAGCTCAAAACGAGTTTGAGCTCAAGGTGAAGAAGATAAGGAGCGACAATGGGTCCGAGTTCAAGAACCTGCAAGTGGAGGAATATCTTGAGGAGGAAGGAATCAAGCACGAGTTCTCCGCTCCCTACACACCACAGCAAAATGGTGTGGTAGAGAGGAAGAACAGGACGCTTATAGACATGGCGAGGACGATGCTTGGAGAATTCAAGACCCCCGAGCGCTTTTGGTCGGAAGCTGTAAACACGGCTTTCCACGCCATCAACCGGGTCTACCTTCATCGCCTCCTCAAGAAGACTTCGTCTGAGCTACTAACTGGTAACAAACCCAATGTTTCGTATTTCTGAGTTTTTGGGAGTAAATGCTACATTCTAGTGAAGAAGGGTAGGAATTCTAAATTTGCTCCCAAAGCCGTAGAAGGGTTTTTGTTAGGTTATGACTCAAATACAAAGGCGTATAGGGTCTTCAACAAATCATTAGGTTTGGTTGAAGTCTCTAGCGACGTTGTATTTGATGAGACTAATGGCTCTCCAAGAGAGCAAGTTGTTGATCTTGATGATATAGATGAAGAAGACGTTCCAACGGCCGCAATACGCACCATGGCGATTGGAGATGTGCGGCCACAGGAACAAAATGAGCGAGATCAACCTTCTTCCTCAACAATGGTGTATCCCCCAACTCAAGACGATGAACAGGTTCATCAAGAGGAGATGTGTGATCAAGGGGGAGCTCAAAATGATCATGTAATGGAGGAAGAAGCACAACAGGCACCTCCAACTCAAGTCCGAGCGATGATTCAAAGGGATCATCCCGTCGACCAGATTTTGGGTGACATTAGCAAGGGAGTAACTACTCGGTCTCGATTAGTTAATTTTTGTGAGCATTACTCCTTTGTCTCTTCTATTGAGCCTTTCAGGGTAGAGGAGGCCTTGCTAGATCCAGACTGGGTGTTGGCCATGCAGGAGGAGCTCAACAACTTCAAGAGAAATGAAATTTGGACACTGGTGCCACGTCCCAAGCAAAATGTTGTGGGAACCAAGTGGGTGTTCCGCAACAAACAAGACGAGCACGGGGTGGTGACAAGGAACAAGGCACGACTTGTGGCAAAAGGTTATGCCTAAGTCGCAGGTTTGGACTTTGAGGAGACTTTTGCTCCTGTGGCTAGGCTAGAGTCCATTCGTATTTTGCTAGCATATGCCGCTCACCATTCTTTCAGGTTGTACCAAATGGATGTGAAGAGCGCTTTCCTCAATGGGCCAATCAAGGAGGAGGTGTACGTGGAGCAACCCCCTGGCTTCGAGGATGAACGGTACCCCGACCACGTGTGTAAGCTCTCAAAGGCGCTCTATGGACTTAAGCAAGCCCCAAGAGCATGGTATGAATGCCTTAGAGACTTTTTAATTGCTAATGCTTTCAAGGTTGGGAAAGCCGATCCAACTCTTTTCACTAAGACATGTGATGGCGATCTTTTTGTGTGCCAAATTTATGTCGATGACATAATATTTGGTTCTACTAACCAAAAGTCTTGTGAAGAGTTTAGCAGGGTGATGACTCAAAAGTTTGAGATGTCGATGATGGGCGAGTTAAGCTATTTCCTTGGGTTCCAAGTGAGGCAACTCAAGGATGGGACCTTCATCTCCCAAACGAAGTACACGCAAGACTTGATCAAGCGGTTTGGGATGAAGGACGCCAAGCCCGCAAAGACTCCAATGGGAACCGACGGACACACCGACCTCAACAAAGGAGGTAAGTCCGTTGATCAAAAGGCATACCGGTCTATGATAGGGTCTTTACTTTATTTATGTGCTAGTAGACCGGATATTATGCTTAGTGTATGCATGTGTGCTAGATTTCAATCCGATCCAAGGGAATGTCACTTAGTGGCCGTGAAGCGAATTCTTAGATATTTAGTCGCTACGCCTTGCTTCGGGATCTGGTATCCAAAGGGGTCTACCTTTGACTTGATTGGATATTCAGACTCCGACTATGCTGGATGTAAGGTCGATAGGAAGAGTACATCGGGGACGTGCCAATTCTTAGGAAGGTCCCTGGTGTCATGGAGTTCTAAGAAACAAACTTCCGTTGCCCTATCCACCACTGAGGCCGAGTACGTTGCCGCATGACAGTGTTGCGCGCAACTACTTTGGATGAGGCAAACCCTCAGGGACTTTGGCTACAATCTGAGCAAAGTCCCACTCCTATGTGATAATGAGAGTGCTATCTGCATGGCGGATAATCCTGTTGAACACAGCCGCACAAAGCACATAGACATCCGGCATCACTTTTTGAGAGACCACCAGCAAAAGGGAGATATCGAAGTGTTTCATGTTAGCTCCGAGAACCAGCTAGCCGATATCTTTACCAAGCCTTTAGATGAGCAGACCTTTTGCAAGTTGCGTAGTGAGCTAAATGTCTTAGATTCGCGGAACTTGGATTGATTGATAGCATACATGTGTTTTATGCCTTGATCATGTTCCTTAAGCATTTTGTTGTTTAGTTATGGTGCTCAAGTTGTACAAACACTCCCCGGACCTCACAAGTCCACTTGCAAGTGATGCACATATTTAGGGGGAGATGTGCTACAACTTGACCCTTTGAGACTAACTGTGTGCTTGAGTTTGCTTAATTTAGTCTCAAAGGAGGTTTGAAAGGGAAAAGGTGGACTTGGACCATGCAAGACTTCCACTGCACTCCGATGAAAGAGTAACTTATTCCAAGTTCATCCTTGTACTCTTATTGCCTTTTTACTCTTAGTTGAAGATTTTGGTGAGGCAATGGGGTTAAAGGGCCAAAATTGATCCCGTTTTGGTGCTTGATGCCAAAGGGGGAGAAAATAAGGCCAAAGCAAGAAATGGATCAGCTACCACTTGAGAATTTTGAAAAAGTAGAGTTAGAGTTTTTGTTTGTCAAAATACTCTTGTTTGCCTCTTATTGTCAAAATACTCTTGTTTGCCTCTTATTGTCAAAAGTTGGTCTCTTGCGGGGAGAAGGCTTAATTATGGGAAAAAGGGGGAGTTTTTGAATCCTTGATCAATTTCTCGTGAAATATATCTCTTTATGTTTCAACATGTGTGTTTGACTTAGAGATAGGAAATTGAGTTTGATTTGCAAAAACAAACTAAATGGTGGCAAAGAATGATCCATATATGTCAAATTTGAATCAAAACAATTTTGAGTTCTTATTTGAAGTGATTTTGCACTTGTTCTACTTGCTTTATGTTGTGTTGGCATAAATCACCAAAAAGGGGGAGATTGAAAGGGAAATGTGCCCTTGGGCCATTTCTAAGTATTTTGGTGATTTAGTGTCCAACACAAGCGCCTAAGTGTTAAATGGAGGACAAAGTACAAATCAAGTATAAAGGTATGTTTCTCAGACTTAGTACATTGTTTTAGAGACTAATGTATTGTGTCTAAGTGCTGGAAACAGGAAAAATCAAGTTGAAATTAAAGATGGCTTTGTTCAGCCAAAGTCAGCTCTGTCTGGGTGCACCGGACTGTCCGGTGGTGCACCGGACAGTGTCCGGTGCGCCAGGCTGGCTCAGGCGAACTTGCTGCCCTCGGGAAGTGATTAACGGTGTACGGCTATAATTCACCGGACTGTCCGGTGTGCACTGGACTGTCCGGTGAGCCAACGGTCAGCCGCGCGATCCGCGCGAGACACGTGGCCGAGCCAACGGTCGGAAGGGGGCACCGAACTGTCCAGTGTGCACCGGACAGTGTCCGGTGCGCCAACGGCTCCAAAGCGCCAACGGTTGGCTTCGTCAAAGAAGGAAAGAAATCCGCACCGGACTGTCCGGTGCGCCAGGTGACAGAAGGCAAGAATTGCCTTCCTGGAATGCACTCAACGGCTCCTAGCTGCCTTGGGGCTATAAAAGGGACCCCTAGGCGCATGGAGGAGTACACCAAGCATTCTCTAAGCATTCCTAAACACCAAGACTTCGATTCCGCGCATTTGATTCTTTGTGATAGCAACTAGAGCTCCATTTGAGTTGTGAACTCGTTGAGTTGTGTTGTGAGCTCTTGTTGCGACCTGTGTGCGTGTTGGTACTCTGATTTCGTGTCTTGTGTGTGTTGCTCATCCCTCCCTTACTCCATGCTTCTTTGTGAACTTCAAAGTGTAAGGGCGAGAGGCTCCAAGTTGTGGAGATTCCTCGCAAGAGGGATATAGTAAAGTGAAAGCAAAACACCATGGTATTCAAGTGGGTCTTTGGACCGCTTGAAAGGAGTTGATTGCAACCCTCGTCCATTGGGACGCCACAACGTGGAGTAGGCAAGTGTTGGACTTGGCCGAACCACGGGATAAACCACCGTGCCATCTCTGTGTTGATATCTTTGTGGTCATCATGTTGTGCAAGTTCTCCTCTCTAGCCACTTGGCTTATTCGTGCTAACTCCTAATCAAGTTTTGCGAATTAAGTTTCAAGTTTCTACAGGATCACCTATTCACCCCCCCCCTCTAGGTGCTATCAGTCTAGGCCTTTGCTAGGGAAGGTTTTTAGACAAAAAATTTACTGGCTGAAGGCAGTTTCGGATGCAGCAGACTTGGTTCAAAAATGTGAAAATTGCCAAAAATGTGCAAAAGACCAGAAACAACCTTCGTCCTTAACTCAACTAATACAGCCAACTTGGCCACTGCAAAGGTGGGTTTGGATTTGTTAGTTCCACTTCCACCAGCACAAGGAAATTTGAAATACGTCGTCTTGGCAGTGGAGTATTTCTCTAAGTGGATCGAAGCAAAGCCTTTAGCCACAATAACTTCGGCCACAATACAGAAATTCTTTTGGCAAAATATTATTTGTCGCTTCGGTGTGCCGAAGGCAATAACTGTTGACAATGGAACTCAATTTGATGCCGAAACATTCAAAGATTTTTGTGACCGAATTGGTACAAAAATTCATTTTGCATCAGTAAGACATCCAGAATCAAATGGGTTAGTAGAGAGAGCAAATGGAATCATAATGACAGGAATAATGAAGTTAATCTTCAATCAACCTAGAGGAAAGTGGCCAGAAGAGTTGATCAAAGTGGTGTGGGGCCATAACACAACTGTCTCAAGGTTAACAGGTTTTACACCTTTCAAGCTCTTGTTCGGTGACGAAGCAATAACACCAGAAGAAGCAAAGACAGGATCAATAAGAACCACAACTTCAGAAGAAGACGAAGCTGATTTTCAAATAACAAAAGACACTATAGAAGGGACCAGACTTCAGGCCATAGAACACATCAATAAGTATCAGGCTGAAACAATAAAATGGCATGATAGGAAAGTTCGATTAAAAAACATCAAGCCATGTCATTTGGTGCTTCGAAGAATAGCCAACCCAGATACAGTGGGTAAGTTACAACTGAAGTGGGAAGGTCCTTTTCTGGTAGCATCTTCGTCAAGACCCAGTTCTTACAGATTGAAGGATATGGACGACAACGACATACCCAGATCTTGGAATGCGGATGAGCTTCGGCGGTACTATGTGTAATTCATGTAATCTTTTCTATTTTTCCTATGGCACCCTTTTCCTTTCAGGAGGGGAAAAAGGTTTTTAATGGGGCCATAGTTTGTAATTTTCATTCTTATTTAGCCCCATGCAATACAAGGGCCAAAATCCCCCAAAGATGTAATATGTAATATCATAACCTGCACCATCGAGTGCAAAAGAAAATAGGGAAAAGCTCAAAAGATGTCCCTAAGGGGATGCAGAGCTGTAATCACCCCAAGGATGATGAAGCTGCAAAAGTCGTTGCCAAGGGAGCGTAGTGTAAGTTCTGAAGCTGCAAAAGTCGTTCATAAGGGAGCGCAGCGTAAGTTCCGAAGCTCAAAAGTCATTCCTAAGGGAATGCAGAGCCAAATACCACCGGAATAGAAGGTGAAGAAGCTGCAAAGTTGTTCCTAAGGGGATGCAGAGCTTAAGTGTCACCGAAATAGAAGGTGAAGAAGCTCCAAAGTCGTTCCTAAGGGGATGCAGAGCTTAGGTGCCACCGAAATATAAGGTGAAGAAGCTCCAAAGTCGTTCCTAAGGGGATGCAGAGTCTGGGTGTGGCTTCATGTGTGTTTGGGACATTCATTTGCATATTACATCACATCATACATTGCATTCATACAGACATTCATTTAGACATTCGTAGGATCATCATCATCATGACATAAAGCACGAACAGGAATACTCTGGCTTCAACGACAAAGTGCTTCGATAAACACGAAGAAGCTTCGTTTCAAATAAAAACATTTTATGCAAGGAAATGCTTCGATGTGTACGAAAAGAAGGGAAGGTGTTTTTCGCCTTCAGCTCAAAAGATACAAGTTTCGTCCACAGCAAAGCAATTCGTACATGGATGAAAAGGTAAAAATATATTACAAGGTATGGACAAATATACACAGTACTGTTTAATCCTCGGTTACAATTTTTGCAAAGATAATGCAAATATCCCTAAGCTCTATACAGGAAGGCTTAAAGAGAAGCTTCATCTCAGCAACCTTCAGAATATGCTTTGGGTCATCAATCTTCGGCACCGCTATCTTGCAGACAAATAATGGCATAAGGTAAAAGTAAATATAAGAATCAAGGCAAGCAACATGTATAAGTTCCGTACTGGTTTAAGCAGGTTTCGGGCTTCGTCCCTAGCCAACTCTCGTCCACCCTTAGCCCAAATCTGAGTTATGAATATGTTTCCGATGCTTTGGGCTTCACTAGGAATATCAATCAAATCTGATGGCGACACGCTAAAGGTTGGTCTATTTACTGTCTTCGCATGCGTGCAACCGGCCTTCAAGAATGCGGCAGCTGTGCCGCGAGAAGCTAGCAAAGCACAGAAGTCACCATGCAGCTATCACTTCATTGAGTGCATCAACTTCATTTTCAATATGTATGAAGGTACTTGGTATGTCTTCAGACAAAGGGGTAATGTCTTCAGAGCTAGCCCCAACCGAGCTGAAGACCTCTTTCAACCGTTGCACGCATCGGCTGCCAAAATTCAAGCATGTATTCCGAAGGTCCTTCAAAGATTTTTGCAGCTTTGTATTTTTATCAGCTTCGGCTTCATATTTTGCTTGCAGATCTTTTTTCTCTTGTTCGAAGCTCTCTGATTTTTCTTTTAAGGTTGTTTGACTTTGGAGAAGCTCCTCGCTTAATCTAGCATTTTCAGCTTGAACTTCTGCAAGCGAACCCTTTGTTGCTTGAAGCAGGGAGTTCTTCTTCTCTAGAGAAGCTTTGTAATCCTTAATTTTACTCTCCAAGCCCTCGATTATGATTTCATTTTTCATGTCTTTGAGGTCTTGTTGCATCCTCAATGCTTTACTTAGTAGCATACTCTATGGAAATAATCTAACATTAGAAAATTTTGATTCATCACAAATATAACAGAAATCTAGGCAAAAAGAATTTTACCTTGAAATTGGAATAAAATAGACTGCCGACGATATGTTGTCGCCGGTAGCCGCTAATATCAGCCTCAAGCTTCGGGAAACTGACACTCTTCGATAGAGTTTAGATTATTTTCGCCCCGGCGCGATCGCGAATGCATCCTAAGGCTCCTTCGTCAATTCCACCAAAGAGCATAGCTCCTGGCTGGTAGCCACAGGACATCCCATATTCCTGTAGCTCCGTCTTTTCAGCCTCGGACAATTCTTGACCCACCAGGTTCTGAAGGTCAAAGTCCCTTTCTTCCGAAGCAGCATCAACAATCTTTTCCCTTTGTTAGGCACTATGGCCATGACCTTCTCTGCAGCCACAACTGTCTCTTCGCAGCCATATCCGAAAGAAGTTTATCAATCCATGACAGTGTACTTTCAAGATTGGCAGCTTCGGCAGCAGCTGCAGCTTCGACAGAGGTTTTAGCTTCGGCAGTGGCCTCGGCACCTGCAATAGGTGCTATTTTGGAAGCCAAGGCCAGCGGTGGTGTCCGCTCAATAGCTTGCATGACATTAACAATTCTTTGTTTTTTATGACCGTCAGCCTTCTCCTTTGTAGCTGAAGGCTCATCCTTCTTCTGTAAAAGTTTCGTCAGTTCTGGCCCAGAGGACTTAGCAGCTTGATGGGTAAAGATTCAGTAATTACCTTTAAAATTTCTGCTATTTCGGCAGCAGGAGGTGTCGAAGGAGTCTCCTCTGTTGCCTCAGTTATCTTCGACTCTAGAGTTTCAGCCTTCCTCTTCTTCGAAATTGTCGCCTTCGGCTCAGGAGTGGATTTTCTCTTCTTTGAAGCCTTCTCATCCTCCTTTACCATTCTAGCAGCTTGCCTGCTCAGAATGCTGACAATTCTTTTTCTTTTCACCCCTTCGGCACCTTTGTCAAGCCTTTCATAATCAGCGTATTCAAATTTCAAGGCGTTCATTACCCGGTTCAATCTTTGTTTTGGCCGGGTGCCGAAGGCTGTGGTCATCAGTTGATCTTCCTTTTTGGTGTAATTCCCAAGTATCTCGTTGCACATGGTCTTAATCGTGTCTAGCCATTCTTTGTAAGGCTTCTTGAATTGTTTTTCAAATTTGAAACGGTAAGCAAGACGGACAAGTTCATGCTTCTTCCCCGCTTCTTTCCTCTTCGGCATTCCCCAGCCACTTGACGTCGGATATGTTCTATTTGCCAAGTATTCTTGCACCAAGTCCCTGGTACTGATCTGCTCAGCTGCCACTCTAAATTCTACTTTGACCAGCTGACAAGGTGATCCTAGTTGCATATTGCATAAGGGCCTGGTCATTCCGAAGCTCAAACTCAGTGGACTCATGACCATGGTCATCAGCTTCTCCCTCTTTTTCTCGTCAGCCTTCATATAGAACCATTCATTCTTCCAACTGGTTGGCCATTTTGTGCGATAGCTAAGGACTGGTGCTTTTGTATCCTTTCGATACGCAAAATTGTAACAACCAAAATTTTCATAAAGGCCATATGCCCTAGCCTTCGTCTGATAGTGCAGCTCGTGCACTCAGCAGAAAGCTTCGGCATCTGGACTCATCCCTTGGCTTTGGAGGGCCAGATATAGACGATGAGTCTAACAATCGCTTTGGGAGTCAGCTGATGAAGATATATTTCAAAGTTCTTTAAAACTACCCCTATCATTTCATTCAGGGGAAATCACAGCCCTGCTCTGAAGAAGCTCTTGAAAACGACAACTTCATCCTTCTTCGGCTCTGGGATAGTCTCTTCTCCAGCAAATCGAATAAGTTTTCTTTCAGCCTCTCCAAAATAACCCAATTTCATCATCATAGGCATGTCATCCTCCGTCACAGTAGATTTTTCAAAGTCCAGATGACTAGGCTTCGCTGGGATTAGAATGTTGTAGTCTTCTTCACTCTCATCAACATTTTCACCTTCAACCACAGTTTGTTTAGCTTCGACATTAGAAGCACCTTCGTCAGCCACAACTAGACCCGAACGCCTCATTACTTCTGAAATCGGTGCTGTTTCAGCAGCCTCGGTTTCATCCCCCTCACGAGACACTCTAGCAGTTGATCGCACTCTGGCCATTTCGATGGTTTTTACCGTTTGACGAAGTTAGCCTATCTGACGAAGCTAACCTTATACGATGAAGTGTTTGCTTGAAAGCGTAGTACAGAAAGCTTCAGCTATGGTTAAATTTTTAACAACAAAACAGTGCAATGGCAATGAATGCTGTGGTAACTTCTCACCAACTCGTCTGTTTATATAGTGATGCAGGGGGAAGCTGAACCGCCAGGCTGCTTGCACTCGCTGAACGGTGGACCGCTCGATGCTTGGAATATTATAATCGTTTCTCGGCAATGAGGTCAGGGAAGGTGTTTTTTGGACCTTCGGCATTCCGAAGCCTTCAAGTTTTTCGCGGATCGAGCTCGTTATGAAAAACGATCTAGCACCGCGAAGGGGATACTGTTGGGGGCCTTCTTCTTCACTGAAGGTCCTCTAAGCAAAAAACACCTTCAGCAGGACGATATGCAAGCGGATACGACATGAAGATATATCCCGAAGTTACAATTGAAAGAGCTTCGTCATGATGGCGTGTTTAAGACGAAGGATGGCACCGACTTAAAGAGGAAAAGACCATGTAGTCCCTGACAATTTGTACTATGATTATGATTAGTTACCAAGGATATGAATGTAATTTTGTCTGGGTTGCGTCCCGTGCCTATAAATAGATGAACATTACCCCCATATTGTTCAGGTTGTCTTGTAATCACTCACGCATCACTCTTGAATTTCCACCTTCTGTCAAGCCGAAGGTACAAATGTAATTCAGATATTATTGATGCTTGTTCATGATTGTATAATGATAATGTGAACAGTCTAATGATTTAAAATAATCATTCATACTCTTTTTGCGTTTCATATGTCCCTGTCTATATTTTTGCATATTGAAATGATGAAGGTATGTCCATCATGACCTTCGTTCGAAGATCATTATATCCTAAAGGAAATAATGTTGCGAAGGACGAAGGTCTTTAACCATTAACATTCGTGTTGCCTTGTTCTTGATTTATAGCTTTTGAGAACAAGTGACCAACAAAGAGTTTAGAGAGAGATAAAGAGTTTAGAGAGAGATAAAGAAAGAGTTTTGAGAACAAGTGACCAACAAGAGTAACAAATGAAACATGAATCACTCTCTCTCAAGTCACTAATCACTAATGATCACTTGTCTCAATTGTGAAACTTGGAGAGATTGGAAGCTTTGAATGTGTCTTGGAATGAATTGCTAACTCTTGTATTGAATGTGTATGAGTGGAGTGCTTGGGTGAAATGAATGGAGTTGGTTGGGTTGTATTTATAGCCTCCAACCACTTCTTAGTCGTTGCTCCTTTCCTGCCTACCTCGGACGGTCCGCGCCCCTGGTCCGGACGGTCCGCCCCGGCTCATCAACGGCTGAAATCGTAACGGTCAGCAGCAACGACTATATCAAGGGCTATAGAGCATTTAATGTGTCGTCAGATGTCAGATAAAGCAGTTGCGGACGGTCCGGCTGTGCACCCCGGACGGTCCGCGAGGACGCTAAAAAAGGATTTTACCGAACCTGCCACCTTCGGGTTTTTTCTGGTTTTCTACCGACCATATTGTCCGCGCATGAGGTCGGACGATCCGCTCTTGGTCTCGGACGGTGCTCGCTTTTCCATCGGATGGCCTGTAGTGTAAACTTGTGTTTTTACAGTGTTCCTGTCCGAGGGTCACCCTGATGTCGCGGACGGTTCGCCGCAAGGGCCTGGACGGTCCGCGCTTAGGTGTTTTTCCAAAAAGCTTCTCTTGTCCAGAATAATCTACGGTATTCCGGACAGTCGATTTAGAATAGTTGTAGATGAACTTATGCACCTAAGAAATGATCGATTAGGCAGACTGATTAGTCCACAAGGTTTGTGATGGCCGTCAAACACCAAAATCGATTATAGGAAATGTTGAGGCTATTTCCCCTTCAATCTCCCCCTTTTTGGTGATTGATGCCAACTCAAACCAAAGCAAATACAACGTGTAGAAATGTAACTAATTTGCATTTTGACAGATGTGCATAAGTTATTTTGAAATGAAAGCATTTCTAAGCATATAAGTTTGATGTGATATATTTAACATTTTGGACCACATTTGCACCACTCAGATTGTTTTTGCAAATCTTTTGAGAAAAAGCTTTTCAAAATCTTTTGCAAATAGAATATGATTGCAAGAAGTATTTTAAGATTGAAATTCCTCCCCCTGTTTCAAATGCTTTTCCTTTGACTAAATAAAAGATCCCCCTGAAATAATTCTCCCCTTAACTTTCAAGAGGGTTTTTGAAATGATTTTCCCTTTTTGAAATGGATACCAAATAATATTATACCAATTGAAATTCTTCATACTAACTTGATATTTTGAAACTAAATAATATATCAATTGAAAATTGGCTCAAATACCAATTGAAATAAACATTTTCGAAAATTTTGAAATGGTGGTGCGGTCCTTTTGCTTTGGGATTAATACTTTCTCCCCCTTTGGCATTAATCGCCAAAAATGGAGAACTTGAGAGCCCTTTTACAATTCTCCCCTTTGGGGCCTAATACTTTCTCCCAAATGGTAAAATAAATAGGAGTGAAGAGTCATACCCATTGAGAGTTACATGAGCAACGGCAAAGGGTAAATGATACCGTCAGAGTTGGAGTGGAAGCCTTGTCTTTGCCGAAAACTCCATTTCCCTTTCAATCTAAGACTAATCATAGAGATATACTTGACAACATATTAGTCTTAGCCTTGGCACAAGAAGAATAAGAAATATGCATTTGTACCAAATGAAAAGGACATGATCAAAGGTATAGACATGAGTTATGTGTGCAATGTTTCAATCAAAGTTCTGAGAATCATGTATATTTAGCTCATTCCTAAGTTTGCTAAAGGTTTTCTCATCTAGTGGCTTGGTAAAGATATCGGCTAATTGGTTGTGGGTGCTCACATAAGCTATTTCGATATCCCCCTTTTGTTGGTGATCTCTCAGAAAGTGATACCGAATGTCTATGTGCTTAGTGTGACTGTGTTCAACGGGATTATCCGCTATGCGGATTGCACTCTCATTATTGAAAGGGAAATGTGCCCTTGGGCCATTTCTAAGTATTTTGGTGATTAAGTGTCCAACACAAATGGTTTAAGTGTTAAATTGTGCCAGACTCAAGAAGTGAAAATCAAGGTACAAAGTATGATTCTAGACTTAGTACATTGGTTTTTGTGTACTAACATATTTGTCTAAGTGCTAGAATCATAGAAAATACAAAAGGAAAAAGACTTGGTTGGAGCAGTCAAGACTCTGCGCAGTCTGGGTACACCAGATAGTGTCCGGTGCGCCAGGCTGGCGTCTGGTCAACTGGCCGCTCTCGGGAATTCGTCGGCGGTGTACGGCTAAAATTCACCGGACTGTCCGGTGGTGCACCGGACAGTCCGGTGAGCCAACGGTCGGCCGCGCCAACGGTCGGCTGCACAATCCGCGCGTGACGCGTGGCCGAGCCAATGGTCTGATGGGGGCACCGGACTGTCCGGTGTGCACCGGACAGTGTCCGGTGCGCCAACGGCTCCAAGTCTTCAACGGTCGGCTACGCCAATTTAGGAAGGCGATCTGCACCGGAGAGTGAACAGGGGATGTCCGGTGGTGCACCGGACTATCCGGTGCGCCACCCGACAGAAGGCAAGAATTGCCTTCCAAGAATGCCTCCAACGGCTCCTAGCTGCCTTGGGGCTATAAAAGGGACCCCTAGGCGCATGGAGGAGTTATCCAAGCATACTTTGAGCATTCTTAATCATTCACACTCCGTCTCCGCGCATTCGATTGACTTTCTTAGTAATTTGAGCTCCATTCTAGTGGTGAACTTTGTGCTATTCATTTGAGCTCAAGTCTTGGCTATGTGTGTGCGTATTGTTGCGGATTTGTGTGTGTTGCTTCCCTCCCTTACTCTAGTGCTTTCACTTTGATCCTTATTGTAAGGGCGAGAGACTCCAAGTTTTGGAGATTCCTCACAAATGGGAAAGAGTAAAAAAAGAAGAACACTGTGGTATTCAAGTTGATCATTGGATCACTTGAGAGGAGTTGAGTGCAACTCTCGTCCATTGGGACGCCACAATGTGGAGTAGGCAAGTGTTATACTTGGCCGAACCACGGGATAAACCATCGTGTCTCTTGTGCTTGTTCTCACTGTGACTATTGTGTTTCACAAGAGCTCGGTCCTTAACCACTTGATTTCATTGTTCTAACACTTAATCAAGTTTTGTGGCCTTAAGTTTTAAGTTATTGCAGGATCACCTATTCACCCCCCTCTAGGTGCTCTCAATTATCACATAGGAGAGGGACTTTGCTCAATTTGTAGTCATAGTCCCTAAGGGTTTGCCTCATCCAAAGTAATTGCGCACAGCAATTGCCTGCGGTAATGTACTCGGCTTTGACGGTGGAAAGAGCTACTGAGTTTTGTTTCTTTGAAGCCCATGACACCAGGGATCTTCCTAGAAACTGACAAGTCCCTAATGTGCTCTTTCTATCAATTTTACATCCAGCATAATCGGCATCGGAATACCCAGTTAGATCAAAGGTAGATCCCTTGGGGTACCAAAGCCCAAACTTAGGAGTATAAACTAAATATCTCATGATTCTTTTCACGGCCCTAAGGTGAACTTCCTTAGGATTTGTCTGGAACCTTGCACACATGCATACAGAAAGCATAGTATCTGGTCGAGATGCACATAAATAGAGTAAAGATCCTATCATCGACAGGTATACCTTTTGATCTACAGATTTACCTCCCGTGTCGAGGTTGAGATGCCCATTAGTTCCCATGGGTGTCTTGAAAGGTTTGCCATTCTTCATTCCAAACTTCTTAAGTATGTCTTGAATGTATTTAGTTTGGCTGATGAAGGTGCCTTCTTGGAGTTGCTTGATTTGAAATCCTAGGAAATACTTCAACTCCCCCATCATAGACATCTCGAATTTTTGTATCATAATCCTACTAAACTCTTCACAAGTTCACTTGTTAGTAGACCCAAATATAATATCATCAACATAGATTTGGCAAATAAACAAGTCTTTTGTAATAGTTTTAGTGAAGAGAGTGGGATCAGCTTTATCGACTTTGAAGCCATTAGTGATAAGAAAATATCGCAGGCATTCATACCATGCTCTTGGGACTTGCTTGAGCCCATAAAGCGCCTTTGAGAGTTTATAGACATGGTTAGGGTACTCACTATCTTCAAAGCTGGGAGGTTGCTCAACATAGACCTCTTCCTTGATAGGGCCATTGAGGAAGGCACTTTTCACGTCCATTTGGTATAACTTAAAGCCATGGTAAGTAGCATAGGCAAGTAATATACGAATTGACTCAAGCCTAACTACGGGTGCATAGGTTTCATCAAAATTCAAACCTTCGACTTGTGAATATCCTTTTGCAACAAGTCGGGCTTTGCTCCTTGTCACCACACCATGCTCATCTTGCTTGTTACGGAATACCCACTTGGTACCTACAACATTTTGATTAGGACGTGGAACTAAATGTCATACCTCATTCCTCGTGAAGTTGTTGAGTTTCTTTTGCATTGCCACCACCCAAAATAGTATGGCTCATTGCCACTACCCGGATCTCTTAGTGCATCCTCTATCCTGTATGGCTCAATAGAGGACACAAAAGAGTAATGTTCACAAAAATGTGCAACTCGAGATCTAGTGGTTACCCCTTGTGGATGTCACCAAGTATGGAGTTGACGGGGTGTGGCGGTCTTTGATCCCAAATTTCGTGATCATCTTCCTTATCTTCATTATCTTCATCTCCCCCTTGATCAATGACCTCCCTTGAGGTGGCTCATTGTCTTGATCTTCATCCTCTTCTTATTGAGCCTCGTCCTTATCTTGAGTTGGTGGATATGCTTGCATGGAAGATGACGATTGATATTGTGCTTGTGTGGGCTCCTTGGATTCTTTTGGACACACGTCACCAATGGACATGTTCCTTAGTGCGATGCATGGAGCCTCTTCATCATCTAATTCATCAAGATCAACTTGCTCCACTTGGGAGCCATTAGTCTCATCAAACACAATGTCACAAGAAACTTCAACTAATCCAGTGGATTTGTTGAAGACTCTATATGCCCTTGTGTTTGAGTCATAACCAAATAAAAAGCCTTCTACTGCTTTAGGAGCAAATGTAGAACTTCTACCTCTTTTAATAAGAATAAAACATTTGCTCCCAAAGACTCTAAAATATGAAACATTGGGCTTTTTACCAGTGAGGAGTTCATACGATGTTTTCTTGAGGATTCGGTGAAGATATAACTGGTTGATGGAGTAGCAAGCGGTGTTAATCGCCTCAGCCCAAAATCGGTCCGGGGTCTTATATTCATCAAGCATGGTTCTTGCCATGTCCAATAGAGTTCTATTCTTCCTCTCGACTACACCATTTTGTTGAGGTGTGTAGGGAGAAGAGAACTCATGCTTGATGCCCTCCTCCTCAAGAAATGCTTCAATTTGTGAATTCTTGAACTCCGTTCCATTGTCGCTTCTAATCTTTTTTATTATCAATCCGAACTCATTTTGAGCCCGTCTCAAGAATCTCTTTAAGGTCTCTTGGGTTTGAAATTTTTCCTGCAAAAAGAATACCCAAGTGAAGCGAGAATAATCATCCACAATAACAAGACAGTACTTACTCCCGCCGATGCTTATGTAAGCGATCAGGCCGAATAGGTCCATGTGGAGTAGCTCGAGCGGCTTGTCAGTCATCATGATGTATTTTTGTGGATGATGGACTCCAACTTGCTTCCCTGCTTGGCATGCACTACAAATCCTGTCTTTCTCAAAATGAACATTTGTTAGTCCTAAAATGTGCTCTCCCTTTAGAAGCTTGTGAAGATTCTTCATTCTAACATGAGCAAGTCGGCGATGCTAGAGCCAGCCCATGTTAGTCTTATCATTTAAGCAAGTGTCTAGTTCAGCTTTGTTTTAACACCTCAGGTGTTACCATGGCTAGGGCACATCTATGCTTTAATAACTGTGATCACATGTGGAAGAAACTTAAGGAGAAGAGTACAAGAACCTTGGAGACTAGGTTTAACCAAGAAATGTGAATGACCAAAAGCATTACCCAAGTTGTGTACACTTATCACCTTGGGCAAGAAGGGAGTAAAACCCTAGACCTCTCTTGAACCCTATCTCCTAAGCACCTTGGTTAAAGGGGAGAGATTAAGCAAAGGTGCAAGTCATGACCAAACTTTTGACACAAAGTTAAGTAACTTATTAACCTACAATTATAGAGAGGAAACATTGCTAAAAGACCCCTTAAGAAACCCCAAATCCATTCCCTAAGTAGAGAAAGAGCTAGAGCTCTCTAATTCTCTCTAAGTCAAAAACTACACTGTAACACCTCAGGTGTTACCATGGCTAGAGCACACCTTGGTGCTTAGGACTATGATCACATGTGGAAGAAACTTAAGGAGCAAAAGTGTAAGGGCTTTGGAAACTAGGTTTTAACCAAGAGATGTGAATGACCAAAAGCATTACCCTATTTGAGTGCAACTATCACTTTGGACAAGGGGGGAGAAAACCCTAGATCTCTCTTGAACCCTATCTCCCAAAGCCATGGATAAGAGGGGGGGAGAGGGTGAGCAATTGTGCAAAACATGAGTAACCTTTAACCAAACCTTAAGTAACCTTATAACCAGCAATTAGGGGATGGAAATATTGCAAAAAGACCCCTAGAGAAACCCCAAATCCATTCCCTAAGTAGAGAGAGAGCTAGAGCTCTCTAATTCTCTCTAAGTTAAAAACTACACCTACACTAAAGATCAGTCGTGTTCACCTCGAAGCTGGCACCAAATCCACCTATGTTCTATACCAAAAATGTGGCATACCACCTAGGGCACCCACTGGAAAAAGCTGAGCCCGAGACCTTGACGTTTGACATGCCTTGGCATGGTTTTTGTCGCAAGGTGGGCAGTGTGACACACCCGATTTGGCAACCGAAGATCTCCCTACCTAGGCCATATCTGCCATGGCAGCTCACGGATGAGAGACAGCCCTAGGTGCCAGGAAAAGACTCGCGCTGGATTTTTGCCAAGATTCGCACGTTTGCGTCTTGGGTGAGCTGTGGAACACGGGCAGAAGGAAAGCTCCACGTGTTCGACGCGCTCTGTGTGCGCCAGAGCACGCCCGCGCGCGCCCCGCGTCGCGCCAACGGCCAGCCGACGCCATGGCCCGCGCTCGCGCCTATAAAGCCCACTCAGGCGTCGACTACACTCTTCCGCGCACGCTCAAACCTCACCGGAGCTCAGTTCACCGTCGTTTGCCCGTGCGCGACGTGTCCGCGGCCACCCGAGCCACTGCCGCCGTAGACCGGCCAGCCCAGCCCTTCCCAACCCTGTCCAACCCTCTGAGGCGAGTGTGCACGCCCCAGTGAAGCTCCCCGAGAAAGGAATCGAAGCCTGCTTCGCTGGAGAGGCCAGTCCACGGTCGCCGGAGTTCACAACCCCGCCGGAGTGCGTGGACCGGGTAATCCACTGAACCATTTTCCGATTCCTTGTGCACACGGTCTCTACGTTACCCCGTGAAGCTCACCGTGCCCTTGGATTGAACCAGATCGTCGTGATTTGGCCGGCACACCCGCCGCCGACGAGAACACCCGCCTGCGCACGAGGACCGAGCGATTCCGGCCATCCCCGTCGTCGAGTCGTACATCGCTGTGACCGCCAGAACCTCCCCGAGCCAACCCCTCCCCTCGCCGGACCTCTCTCATCGCCGGTAAGCCGCGCCGCCCTTTTCTTTCCCGCGGGTACTGTTTACATTAGGGGAAGGACCTCGGGGAAGAAGAAGGGAAGGTCAGGGGGCTTTTTGAACTGTCAGCGACTCAGGGGAATAGTGGCGCAGGGGTAGATTTGAGTGGGTTGATTTAGTTTTAACCCAGGGACCTCGGTGTAAACTGCTTTTTCAGAAAATCTTATTAAACCTGATTTTAAACTTGAACAGAAACTTTGAAAATCCATAACTTCTGTTTAGTTCATCCAATTTTGGTCAAACAAATTTTGTCAGACTCTAAATAATGTAACCTACTTAAGAAAAAATATAAAACCCCCTATGTACTAGAGAAAACTTTAAGGTTCTGATTTAATTATAGTTTTGGCCAAAAGCTCAATAATAGAAAGAAAAATAGTTGTGTTATTTGGCTGGGGTTAGAAAAATTTGGAGAAGTTTATATTCACCTACTGACCTAATTAAAAATGCTAAACCTCTCTGTCCACCCCATTAAGTTAGTTTTTACCCCTTATTTTACAATACGCTTAAGGTTAAGAAAAATAGAAAATGTGATTTAAATAATGAACCAGAGGGCACCTCTATTTTTGTTAGGATACTTATTCAATGTAGTTCACTGGAAAAATCTATCATACCCTGGTTTAGTATAAAATAAGTAAGATACCTTTTATTCTAATAAAACATGGAAAACTTAGAAAAACCCTACAAAAATAACCCCAAGGTGAAAACACCCCAACCCTTGGGATAACTAATGTTTTGTTAATAAGAACTTAGGAAAAATATGAAATCTGTTGTTTGACATTTTTCAAATAACAATGTAGTAGAAAGTGCCTTTTTGGCATTTAACTTTAGAAAATCATAACTAAATGACCATCCCTTAGCTTTCTGTGATTTTTAACACAAAAGCCTATTATTACTGTTAGATGCCAACAAAAATAACCCTTAGGGCAGAACTCACCCCTAATTAAGAGATGTAGTGTAAAGTGGCCCATTTTACACCACTCTTGTTATTTTTGTCTAAAGCATAGCCTTTATATTTTAAGCCTCAAATTCTTAAAACAGGCTAGAATAGCAAATGGCAACCCACTGTAATTTTTACAGAGTTTTTGGAAAATATTAAACCACTGTCGTAGTTCAAACCTACACTAGAAACCATAAGTAGAAAATAAAGGAAGGGAAAGGTGAATAATAGGAAATTAGTGTCATCCTAAAAACTCTTTATAACTTGTCCACTGAAGTATATAAAGGCAATACCAATTCCCTATGTTTATCCTCAACAAAAACCTAAACCTAAAAGTGATAAGCATAACCCACTAAAAGCCCCGCATGACCAAGAAACCCTAAGTTGCTCCTTAACTTAGTTTTCTTCTTAGCATAATGTTATTAAATCCTGCATAATCATGACATACCTGTTCATTGCATTCGATAGACTGTAACCTTGCTGACGGAGAGTATGTCCTCGTGCCGGAGCAAGGAGCTGCTCAGGAGGTAACCCCAGATCCAGCACTAGAGCCTGCACCAGAGGACCTGCCTGCCACTGCTTTGGAAGGCAAGCCCCGGTTTATGCATAACCTGTTATTTATGCTATTTTACTATACTTAATGATTGTAGGGTTGATTGTGCACTTAGGTGTAGGAGTTGTTTGAAACTCTAGTTGCATGATCTCAGGAATCCTTTTGAAATGGACACTAGTATGATAGGCCGAGTAGTTGCTTATTTAATTAGGATCTCGGTAGAAGACGAGTGATTTTTCCAGCACTCGCGCGAGATCAGGAAATTGGTTGTACCCACTTTCATACTATCATGATTTTAGTTGTGGACAACAATACATGGGGATTGGTTGTTTACGAGATGGGAAAATGGAATAAGGATTAACGTGCGGATACCTGTGTCAAGCGTTTGAACGTACTAAACACATACCGAGAAATATGGTAAATCGGTAAGCCTAGTACCTGAGTGAACCTGCCCGCAGACATATCCCCTCACGCGACCTGAGACGAGGTCTCCCATTCCGGTTATGGTGGGTACAAGTGCGGTCACTGCACGACGGCAGTCGGGGTCAGTGAGGCATTGTACGCCAAGGCGGTGAGCCCTGATCTGTTGCCAGGGAATCGATGGGGACGGTTGATGTGTGTGGGGATGGAGTGCCTTGCCACGTCGTGTGTTTAGGTTTACCTTGCAAGGATAAAAACTCGATTTGAATCGTCTGCTTCTCGCAGCTAATGAGACTGCTTGATCCATTGTACTGCATTGAGTAACAAGTGGAAATATGATGAGTTGATATAAGATGTGGATTGCTAATAATGTTTCCTACCATGTATGAGTAGATAGTACACATTTAGCCTTAAGAGAGTCACACTTAATTTGACAAGTTAAAACTGACTTAGAAACTCAGCTAGTGCTTTTGGCAACCAAACCCCACAGCCAAACAGCTGCATGTCTAGAGGTAGAGGAGTAGACTCCTCACACCGGGTAAGTCTAGCTGAGTATTAGTATACTCAGCCTTGCTTGTGGCATAATTTTTTACAGGTTCTCTGGAGGACATGGTTGCTGGAGTGACTTGGTCGTCCATCTTGCCACCGGGTTGGACTGTCGAGTGGGACCCTAGCTCGGCTGAGGAGGAGCATGAGGAGTGATGGGACAGGCTTCCCCATCTCTCTGTTTATTTACCGTTAGTTTTATTCCGCTGCACTTCGAACAATGATGACTACTTTTGCGAAACTCCGATGATGATGTAATAATTTAATACTCTTTAATGCATGGTTTTATGCTTTATTGTATTTGCTCTGTGACTCACCATCGAGTGAGATTGTGGTACTTGATTCTGTCAGTGGCCGTGTCGCACTAGATCCGAGGGATTGACGGGTTATTCCCATTTAAGTGTGGCCTAGCCTCTAAGACGAGACTTAGGCACTTAAGTTGGAATAATTCGGGCAGTTCCGCCACAGCTGGTATCGGAGCTTGTACCACCACAGAGGAATCAATAAAATGTGAATACCATCATTTTCCAAAATAAAACTTGATAGAAACAATGTTGGATAGATAGTAGGACAAGCAGGATAGACCTAGGACGTGAAGCCTTAGGGTGATAGAAGGGTAGCTAGGTGGCTACGTAATTAGGCCCTATAGGCCACCTTAAGGGATGGGAGTTCTTCCCCATCCCCTTATATTGGTGAGGTCGTTCAGGACGAGCATGCATGCATTGCTAAATTAAACAAATGGATAATTGAGTAAAGACTTAAAAACAAGATGATAACCAACTAAGTCCCCAGTACCATTTTATTTAACTAGAGAAAGGCTGAGTTTTATTTTTCTTGTTCTTTTTTTAAAAATTCTTTTTCTTTTAC
Source organism: Zea mays (assembly GCF_902167145.1). Taxonomy (NCBI): domain Eukaryota; kingdom Viridiplantae; phylum Streptophyta; class Magnoliopsida; order Poales; family Poaceae; genus Zea; species Zea mays. The sequence continues at coordinate 76,254,123 of NC_050100.1, read as the reverse complement.
TTACGCTTAACCGTACACAGATGACTTCCCACGGACCCTCAGAGGACGGAAATGCACTGTCCCACACTGACGGGCTTGCACGAGAGGGCTTTCCCCGCATTTTGTGGGAGGTACTTCAGGGGGCCGGATATACGACACCCCCTCAGTACGCGGTGCAGCAGTTCGAGAAGCACCGAGTGCCCCGCTGTAGGGTGAGGATGACCTTGGAGCCTCATCCCCTGCAGCCAGGCTGGCGCTCATTGGACTCCGAGTCTTTTGGATACCGAGCTGAGGACACGATCGAGGCGATCGCTCTGCACGGGTTGACCACTTTCTGCGGATTCCATCCTTTGGAGCTGGCTACCCACCCCATTGGCTTGTTCCCCGCCGAAAGGGAGGACGACCCAATGTGGAAGGATCGGGCGGAGCATGCCAAGGATATCTGGGCCATCTACCCAGGACAGACTGCGCACTTGACCGTACGGTGCATGAATGCTCTGTACCGTCTGCAAGTGTTGCGCGGTGAGGCGATGTCCCATTTGATGGCACTATTGGAGGCGACAAAGATTACTTTGGACACAGGGAGGAGCTCGTGGTTGATTTGTCCACTGAAATGGTGGAAAAGGACTTGCAGGTGGAGCAGCTATCCACTGATATCCAAGAGTTGGAGGAATTAGTGGGCACCAGGGAGAACACCATTGAGGTTCTCGAGGATCAGCTCATTAACACCCAGCAGTAGCTTGCCGAGGCTAATGAGCACTTGGATATGCATCACCAGGAGATCCAGGATATGGAGGCCAATGAGGACGTCGACATCGAGGGAGGAGAGGAGCCTGCCTCTAGTGTGGACACTGCTGGCTCAGGGAGACCACCTTCCCCCAAGTCGAGTGTTGCCTCGTTCGCTCACTAGGTGTCAGGGACAGAGTTAGAAGTCGGTGATGGTAGGACTCCTCGCAGCTAGCTTAGCTTTTGCACCCTTGGGGTACTAGGCTAGATAGAGTTGAGTCTTTTTGGGACAAATGATGTAACCATGATAAACTCTCTTGGAAGCATGATTGATGGATGTTGTTATCAGTTTTAAATTTGGAAGGAAAAATTTATGCCTTTTTAAATCCTTTTTGTTTAAGTTGGAATCTATCATTTTGTTTTTGACTCTTTTCGCCGCGATTAAACCTTGAACTTGGAGATATGGTGTTAAGTATATATGTGGTTTTTCAGATGGCCGGGAGGCAGCGTCGTGGCCAGAATGAGCGCGTTCCTCCACCGCCGCCACCGCCTCCCACTCTGCAGGAGCTAATGGCTCAGCAGAATGAGATCTTGAGGCAGCTAGCTCAGCGCCAGCCACCACCTCAGCACTATGGTGGTGGAGACCATCAGCGTCACCCCGCGGCAGCTACCTACCAGGAGTTCCTCAGTACTCAGCCTCCATTGTTCACAAGGGCAGAGGACCCACTTGATGCAGATGTGTGGTTGCGAGTGGTGGAATCCAAATTCCCGCTACTCCATGGAGCTTGCTCAGAGGTCACTAAAGTCAGGTTCGCCACCCAGCAGCTTCGCGGACCCGCAAGGACTTGGTGGGACCATTTTCTTGCCATGCAGCCAGAGGATCGAGAGGTGGAATGGAGGGAGTTCAAGGCAGCTTTCAGGGGACACCACATACCAGCCGGGATTATGGATCGAAAGCTCAACGAGTTTCTGGCACTCACTCAGGGTAACAGGACAGTGTTGCAGTATGCCCAGGCTTTTAATGACTCGTGCCAGTATGCTGGTTATCACGCAGATACGGATGAGAAGAAGCGAGACAGGTTCAGGAGGGGGCTCAGCACTAAGCTCCGTGACCGTCTCAACACCGTCAGGGCCAATAGTTACAATGAGTTGGTCAACATGGCTATCTCCCAGGAGGACTGCATTACAGCTCGACAGGCAGAAAAGAAGAGGAAGACCCCTGTGGCAGGACCCTCAGCTCAGCCACAGCGCTTGAGGATTGTGTCTGACACTCAGAGCAGGGGACCCCAGCAGCAGCAAGGGAGGTGGGTGATCCGACCACAACAGCAGCAGCAGGCACCCAACCGTACCTAGTTTCCAGCTTAAAGGAACAACCAGCAGCAGCAGTACCGCCAGGCAAATGATAACAGGTGTTTCACATGTGGCAACACCAGACATTATGCCAAAAATTGCCCCAGGAACCAGCAGTGGCAGAATGTTAATCAGAACCAAGGCAAGAGGCAGAAGGTGCAAGTGAGGCAAGGCAGGCTAAACTTCACCACCATGGCTGATATTCCAGAGGGAGCACCCGTCATGACCGGTATCTTTACAGTTTTGAATTATCCTGCCATTATTCTTTTTGATTCTGGTGCATCGCATAGTTTTATCAGTGCCAAATTTAGTGCCAAGTGCCAATTACCTTTTCACCACACCAATGGGGGTATCACAATTTCAACACCAGGAGGCAGGGTTGCCACTTACCAAATTAACAAGAATGTGCCTATAAAGTTTGGTAGTCTGATAATTAAAACCAACCTCCTCATTTTGGGGTTGGATAGTGTGGATATCATATTGGGAACTGACTGGTTGACCAGAAATCAGGCTGTGATGGATATTGCAGCTAGGGCCATTGAGGTGCACTCACCAACTTGTGGTGAAACCACACTCTATTTGCCTGACCAAGGTTGTACATGTTCCTGTGCCTTCGTCATGCTAGAATCCCCGGTAGAAAAGATCCCAGTGGTCTGTGACTACCCAGATGTTTTCCCAGATGAATTGCCAGGGATGCCACCTGACCGAGACATTGAGTTCGCAATCGAGTTACAACCCGAGACTGCTCCTATCTCCAAGAGACCCTATAGGATGCCTCCCGCGGAATTGGCAGAACTGAAAAAGCAATTGCAAGAGTTGTTAGATAAGGGGTTTATTCGCCCAAGTACTTCACCATGGGGATGTCCAGCATTATTTGTGAAGAAAAAGGATGAGAGTTTGAGAATGTGTGTTGACTACCGCCCTCTCAATGTGGTGACTATCAAGAACAAATACCCACTGCCCCGCATTGATGTTCTGTTTGATCAGTTGGTAGGAGCCAAGGTATTCTCCAAGATAGACCTTCGCTCAGATTACCATCAGATCAAGATCCGCGCCAGCGATAATCCCAAGACGACTTTCTCTACCAGATATGGACTTTATGAGTTTTTGGTAATGTCTGTTGGGCTGACCAATGCCCCGGCTTATTTCATGTACCTGATGAACTCAGTATTTATGCCAGAGTTGGATAAATTCGTCGTCATTTTCATTGATGATATTCTGGTTTATTCCAAGAATGAAGTCGAGCACACCAAACATTTGCATACTGTACTTCAGAGACTGCGTGACCATCGGTTGTATGCCAAGTTGTCTAAATGTGAATTCTGGGTGAAGGAGATTAAATTCTTGGGTCACACAATTTCTCAGGATGGGATATCAGTTGATCCGGAGAAGGTACAAGAGGTGATGGATTGGAAACCCCCGACTACAGTGAAGCAAATTCGAAGTTTTCTGGGTTTGGTAGGGTATTATCGACGATTTATTCCGGATTTCTCCAGGATTGCCAAACCAATGACTGAACTATTGAAGAAAGGAGTCAAGTATGATTGGAGCCAAAAGTGTGAAGATGCCTTTCATACTTTGAGGCAGCATTTGACAACAGCCCCAGTGCTGGCTCAACCTGACAACACCAAGCCATTTGAAGTTTATTGTGATGCTTCTGGTACGGGATTGGGATGTGTCTTAATGCAAGAGAACAGAGTCATTGCTTATGCTTCCCGAGCACTCAGGCCCCATGAGCAGAACTACCCTACACATGATCTGGAATTGGCAGCTGTGGTCCATGCTCTTAAGATATGGAGACACTACTTGATGGGAGCTCACTGTAACATCTACACTGATCACAAGAGTCTCAAATACATCTTCACTCAGGCAGATCTGAACATGAGGCAAAAGAGATGGTTGGAGTTAATCAAGGACTATGATTTGGAGGTGCATTACCATCCCGGCAAAGCCAATGTTGTGGCAGATGCCTTGAGCAGAAAGGCCCAGTGCAATTGTATGAGCATGGATGCAAGAGTTACCACCCTGTGTGATGAGCTGTGCAAGCTGAACCTGGAAGTTGTTTCTTCAGGTGACTTAGGCTACATCTCGGTGGAACCCACATTGCAAGAGCAAATAGTCAGGGCACAGATTGAAGATAAGGGTGTTCAGATGATCAAGGAAATGATCAAGCAAAAGGCAGAAAAATACAAGTGCTTCCATCAGGACAGCAAGGGAATTCTATGGTTTGAAGATCGATTGGTTGTTCCCAAGGACCCGGAGCTCAGAAGGAAGATACTGGACGAAGCTCATCTTTCAAAATTTTCCATGCACCCTGGTAGCAACAAGATGTACCATGATCTCAAATCTTTATATTGGTGGACCAGAATGAAGAGGGAAATTGCCAAGTACATATCTGAGTGTGACACTTGCCAGAGAATCAAAGCTAGTCACTTGAAGGCAGCAGGCCCTTTGCAGCCCCTTCCCATACCGTCTTAGAAATGGGAGGACATTTGCATGGATTTTATCGTAGGATTGCCCAATACCTCCAGGCACCATGATTCCATTTGGGTTATTGTGGACAGGTTGACCAAGACCGCTCACTTCTTGCCAGTGCACACCACCCACAAGACAGAGAAGTATGCAGAAATTTATGTTGATCAAATAGTGCGATTGCATGGTATTCCAAAGACCATTATATCTGACAGAGGAGCACTGTTTGTGGCACGCTTTTGGGAGCAGCTGCAAGAATCACTTGGGACCCAAGTAATACGAAGCTCAGCATACCATCCCCAAACAGATGGCCAGACAGAAAGGGTGAATCAGATTTTGGAAGACATGTTGCGAGCATGTGCACTACACTACGGGAAGGATTGGGACAAGTGTCTTTCCTTGGCAGAGTTTTCTTACAATAACAGCTATCAGTCCAGTCTGAAGATGGCACCTTTTGAAGCCTTATATGGGAGAAGGTGTAGGACCCCACTGAATTGGTCTCAAGCAGGAGAGAGAGAAATTTTTGGGCCAGACTTGGTGCTTGAGGCAGAAGCAAAGGTCAGGGTTATTACAAAGAACTTAGAAGCTGCTCAGGCCAGGCAAAAGAGCTATCATGACAAGAGGCGGAAGCCTCTACAGTTTGAGGTGGGAGATCATGTTTATCTTAAGGTATCACCCACCAAGGGTGTCCAGAGATTCGGGATCAAGGGCAAGTTAGCTCCTCGCTACATTGGACCCTATGAAATCAAAGCAAGTTGTGGACCCGTGGCCTACCAATTGGAATTGCCACCTCACATGTTAGCAGTTCACAATGTGTTCCATGTATCTCAGCTGCGGAAATGTGTTCGCCTACCCACTGAAGTGCTACCAGAACCAGACATTGAGATAGAACCAGACTTGTCCTATCAAGAGTACCCCGTCAAGGTATTAGATCAGAAGGAGAGATCAACTCGGGCAAGATCAGTCAGAATGTATAAGGTTCAGTGGAGTCACCATTCAGCAGAAGAAGCTACATGGGAGACGGAGGAATTTCTACGCTCCCGCTTCCCCGACTTTCTACCCAAAAGAGTCGGTACGTAACCCCAAAACCCCACCCCCACCTGCCCTTTGAATACAATTATAAGAAAAACTTAGATAGCAAGGATAGTCTAAGTTGTGGATTTAACTTAAAAAGGGCTTCCTTCTGAAGTTGCAAAGAGAATGACATTCGAAGAGCAGTTAATAAGGGAAACTTGAGTATAAAGAAAGAGTAGCACCAACACACCTTCAAGCACCCCTCCAAGGGACTCTACCTAAAATCTCGGGACGAGATTCCTTTAAGGGGGGAGGGTTGTAACACCTCAAGTGTTACCATGGCTAGAGCACATCTTGGTGCTTAGGACTATGATCACATGTGGAAGAAACTTAAGGAGCAAAAGTGTAAGGGCTTTGGAAACTAGGTTTTAACCAAGAGATGTGAATGACCAAAAGCATTACCCTATTTGAGTGCAACTATCACTTTGGACAAGGGGGGAGAAAACCCTAGACCTCTCTTGAACCCTATCTCCCAAAGCCATGGATAAGAGGGGGGAGAGGGTGAGCAATTGTGCAAAACATGAGTAACCTTTAACCAAACCTTAAGTAACCTTATAACCAGCAATTAGGGGATGGAAATATTGCAAAAAGGCCCCTGGAGAAACCCCAAATCCATTCCCTAAGTAGAGAGAGAGCTAGAGCTCTCTAATTCTCTCTAAGTTAAAAACTACACCTACACTAAAGATCAGTCGTGTTCACCTCGAAGCTGGCACCAAATCCACATATGTTCTATACCAAAAATGTGGCATACCACCTAGGACACCCACTGGAAAAAGCTGAGCCCGAGACCCTGACGTTTGACATGCCTTGGCATGGTTTTTGTCGCGAGGTGGGCAGTGTGACACACCCGATTTGGCAACCGAAGATCTCCCTACCTAGGCCATATCTGCCATGGCAGCTCACGGATGAGAGACAGCCCTAGGTGCCAGGAAAAGACTCGCGCCGGATTTTTGCCAAGATTCGCACGTTTGCGACTTGTGTGAGCTGTGGAACACGGGCAGAAGGAAAGCTCCACGTGTTCGACGCGCTCTGTGTGCGCCAGAGCATGCCCGCGCGCGCCCCGCGTCGCGCCAACGGCCAGCCGACGCCATGGCCCACGCCCGCGCCTATAAAGCCCACTCAGGCGTCGACTACACTCTTCCGCGCACGCTCAAACCTCACCGGAGCTCAGTTCACCGTCGTTTGCCCGTGCGCGACGTGTCCGCGGCCACCCGAGCCACTGTCGCCGTAGACCGGCCAGCCCAGCCCTTCCCAACCCTATCCAACCCTCTGAGGTGAGTGTGCACGCCCCAGTGAAGCTCCCCGAGCAAGGAATCGAAGTCTGCTTCGCCGGAGAGGCTAGTCCACGGTCGCCGGAGTTCACAACCCTGCTGGAGTGCGTGGACCGGGTAATCCACTGAACCATTTTCCGATTCCTTGTGCACACGGTCTCTACGTCACCCCGTGAAGCTCACTGTGCCCTTGGATTGAACCAGATCGCCGTGATTTGGCCGGTGCACCCGCTGCCGACGAGAACACCCGCCTGCGCACGAGGACTGAGCGATTCCGGCCATCCCCGTCGTCGAGCCGTACATCGCTGTGACCGCCAGAACCTCCCCGAGCCAACCCCGCCCCTCGTCGGACCTCTCTCGTCGCCGGTAAGCCGCGCCGCCCTTTTCTTTCCCGCGGGTACTGTTTACATTAGGGGAAGGACCTCGGGGAAGAAGAAGGGAAGGTCAGGGGGCTTTTTGAACTGTCAGCGACTCAAGGGAATAGTGGCGCAGTGGTAGATTTGAGTGGGTTGATTTAGTTTTAACCCAGGGACCTCGGTGTAAACTGCTTTTTCAGAAAACCTTATTAAACCTGATTTTAAACTTGAACAGAAACTTTGAAAATCCATAACTTCTGTTTAGTTCATCCAATTTTGGTCAAACAAATTTTGTCAGACTCTAAATAATGTAACCTACTTAAGAAAAAAATATAAAACCCCCTATGTACTAGAGAAAACTTTAAGGTTCTGATTTAATTCTAGTTTTGGCCAAAAGCTCAATAATAGAAAGAAAAATAGTTGTGATATTTGGCTGGGGTTAGAAAAATTTGGAGAAGTTTATGTCCACCTACTGACCTAATTAAAAATGCTAAACCTCTCTATCCACCCCATTAAGTTAGTTTTACCCCTTATTTTACAATATGCTTAAGGTTAAGAAAAATAGAAAATGTGATTTAAATAATGAACCAGAGGGCACCCCTATTTTTGTTAGGATACTTATTCAATGTAGTTCACTGGAAAAATCTATCATACCCTGGTTTAGTATAAAATAAGTAAGATACCTTTTATTCTAATAAAACAAGGAAAACTTAGAAAAACCCTACAAAAATAACCCCAAGGTGAAAACACCCCAACCCTTGGGATAACTAATGTTTTGTTAATAAGAATTTAGGAAAAATATGAAATCTGCTGTTTGACATTTTTCAAATAACAATGTAGTAGAAAGTGTCTTTTTGGCATTTAACTTTAGAAAATCATAACTAAATGACCATCCCTTAGCTTTCTGTGATTTTTAACACAAAAGCCTATTATTACTGTTAGATGCCAACAAAAATAACCCTTAGGGCAGAACTCACCCCTAATTAAGAGATGTAATGTAAAGTGGCCCATTTTACACCACTCTTGTTATTTTTGTCTAAAGCATAGCCTTTATATTTTAAGCCTCAAATTCTTAAAACAGGCTAGAATAGCAAATGGCAACCCACTGTAATTTTTACAGAGTTTTTGGAAAATATTAAACTACTGTCGTAGTTCAAACCTACACTAGAAACCATAAGTAGAAAATAAAGGAAGGGAAAGATGAATAATAGGAAATTAGTGTCATCCTAAAAACTCTTTATAACTTTCCACTGAAGTATATAAAGGCAATACCAATTCCCTATGTTTATCCTCAACAAAAACCTAAACCTAAAAGTGATAAGCATAACCCACTAAAAGCCCCGCATGACCAAGAAACCCTAAGTTACTCCTTAACTTAGTTTTCTTCTTAGCATAATGTTATTAAATCCTGCATAATCATGACATACCTATTCATTGCATTCGATAGACTGTAACCTTGCTGACGGAGAGTACGTCCTCGTGCCGGAGCAAGGAGCTGCTCAGGAGGTAGCCCCAGATCCAGCACCAGAGCCTGCACCAAAGGACCTGCCTGCCACTGCTTTGGAAGGCAAGCCCCGGTTTATGCATAACCTGTTATTTATGCTATTTTACTATACTTAATGATTGTAGGATTGATTGTGCACTTAGGTGTAGGAGTTGTTTGAAACTCTAGTTGCATGACCTCAGGAATCCTTTTGAAATGGACACTAGTATGATAGGCCGAGTAGTTGCTTATTTAATTAGGATCTCGGTAGAAGACGAGTGATTTTTCCAGCACTCGCGCGAGATCAGAAAATTGGTTGTACCCACTTTCATACTATCATGATTTTAGTTGTGGACAACAATACATGGGGATTGGTTGTTTACGAGATGGGAAAATGGAATAAGGATTAACGTGCGGATACCTGTGTCAAGCGTTTGAACGTACTAAACACATACCGAGAAATATGGTAAATCGGTAAGCCTAGTACCTGAGTGAACCTGCCCGCAGACATATCCCCTCACGCGACCTGAGACGAGGTCTCCCATTCCGGTTATGGTGGGTACAAGTGCGGTCACTGCACGACGGCAGTCGGGGTCAGTGAGGCATTGTACGCCAAGGCGGTGAGCCCTGATCTGTTGCCAGGGAATCGATGGGGACGGTTGATGTGTGTGGGGACGGAGTGCCTCGCCACGTCGTGTGTTTAGGTTTACCTTGCAAGGATAAAAACTCGATTCGAATCGTCTGCTTCTCGCAGCTAATGAGACTGCTTGATCCATTGTACTGCATTGAGTAACAAGTGGAAATATGATGAGTTGATATAAGATGTTGATTGCTAATAATGTTTGCTACCATGTATGAGTAGATAGTACACATTTAGCCTTAAGAGAGTCACACTTAATTTGACAAGTTAAAACTGACTTAGAAACTCAGCTAGTGCTTTTGGCAACCAAACCCCACAGCCAAACAGCTGCATGTCTAGAGGTAGAGGAGTAGACTCCTCACACCGGGTAAGTCTAGCTGAATATTAGTATACTCATCCTTACTTGTGGCATAATTTTTTTACAGGTTCTCTGGAGGACATGGTTGCTGGAGTGACTTGGTCGTCCATCTTGCCACCGGGTTGGACTGTCGAGTGGGACCCTAGCTCGGCTGAGGAGGAGCATGAGGAGTGATGGGACAGGCTTCCCCATCTCTCTGTTTATTTACCGTTAGTTTTATTCCGCTGCACTTCGAACAATGATGACTACTTTTGTGAAACTCCGATGATGATGTAATAATTTAATACTCTTTAATGCATGGTTTTATGCTTTATTGTATTTGCTCTGTGACTCACCATCGAGTGAGATTGTGGTACTTGATCCTGTCAGTGGCCGTGTCGGACTAGATCCGAGGGATTGACGGGTTATTCCCATTTAAGTGTGGCCTAGCCTCTAAGGCGGGACTTAGGCACTTAAGTTGGAATAATTCGGGCAGTTCCGCCACATACACCTAATCTAAAGATCCACCGTGTTCACCTTGAAGATGGCACCAAAACCACTTAAGTTCTATACCAAAAATGTGGCATACCACCTAGGGCACCCCCTGGAAAAAGTTGAGACCGAGACCTTGACATTTGACATGGCTTGGCATCACTTTTGTCGCGCAGCGGGCAGGGGGACAAGCCAGATTTGGCGTCCGCATATCTTCTGACCTAGGGCTTATCTTCCCTTGGAACTCACATATAAGAGATAGCCATAGGTGCCAGGAAGAGGTCTGCGCCGGATTTTTTCCAAGATTCGCACGTTTGCGATCTCAGCAGGCGTTTGAACACGGGCAGATGAACACCTCCACGTGTTCGACGCGTCCTGCACGCGCCAGAGCACGCCCGCGCCCGACCTCGCGTGCCCCGCGTCACGCCAAAGGCCAGCCGACGCCATGGCCCGCGCCCGCGCCTATAAAACGCCTAGTGACCTTAACTGTACCCTTCCGCGCACGCTCAACCTCACCGGAGCTCAACTCACCGGCGTTTGCCCGTGCACGGCGTGTCCGCGGCCACCCGAGCCCCTGCCACCGTAGACTGGCCAACCAAGCCCTTCCCAACCCCGTCCGACCCTCGGAGAGGACTGAGCACACCTCGGTGAAGCTCCCCGAGCGAGGAATCGAAGTTTGCATCGCCGGAGAGGCCAGTTCACGGTCGCCGGACTCCCTCCGACCACCGGCATGAAGCTCACTGTGCCATTGGATTGAACTAGATCGTCGTGATTTGGCCGGCACACCCGCCGCCGACGAGAACACCCGCCTGCGCACGTGGACCGAGCGATTCCGGCCATCCCCGTCGTCAAGCCGTACACCGTTGTGACCGCCAGAGCCTCCCCGAGCCAACCCCGCCCCTCGCCGGACTTCTCTCGCCGCCGGTAAGCCGCGCCGCCCTTTTCTTTCCCGCGGGTACTGTTTGCATTAGGGGAAGGACCTCGGGGAAGAAGAAGGAAAGGTCAGGGGGATTTTTGAACTGTCAGTGACTCAGGGGAATAGTGGCGCAGGGGTAGATTTGAGTGGGTTGATTTGGATTAAACCCAGGGTCCTCGGTGTAAACTGTTTTTCCAGGAAACCTTTTATTAAATCTGATTTAAATTTTGAACAGAACTTGAATAATTCATAACTTCTGTTTTGTTCATCCAAATTTAGTCAAACCAATTTTGTCAGACCTTAAATAATGTAAACTGCTTAGGAAAAATATAAAACCCTTATGTACTACAGAAAACTTTAGGGTTCTGATTTAATTATTGTTTTGACCAAAAGCTAAATAATGGGAAGAAAAATAGTTGCACTATTTGACTAAGGTTAGGAAAAATTGGAGAAGTTTATGTCCACCTACTGACCTGTTTAAAAATGCTAAACCTCTCTGTCCACCCCATTAAGGTAGCTTTTGCCATTTATTTTACAATATGCTTAAGATTAAGAAAAATAGAAAAGGTGATTAAAATGATGAACCAGAGGGCACTCCTATTTTTGTTAGAGTACTTATTCAATGTAGTTCACTAGAAAAATCTATTATACCCTGGTTTAGTATAAAATAAGTAGGATACCTTTTATTTTAAGAAAACAAGGAAAACTTAGAAAAACCCTACAAAAATAACCTCAAGGTGAAAACACCCCAACCCTTGGGATAGTTAATGTTTTGTTACTAAGAACTTAGGAAAAATATGAAATCTGTTGTTTGACATTTTTCAAATAACAATGTAGTAGAAAGTGCCTTTTTGGCAATAAACTTTGGAAAATCACAACTAAATAATCATCCCTTAGCTTTCTGTTATTTTTGACACATAAGCTTATTATTACTGTTAGATGCCAACAAAAATAACCTTTAGGACAGAACCCATCCCTAATTCAGAGTTGCAGTGCAAAGTGGCCCATTTACACAACTTTTGTTATTTGTGTCTAGAGCATAGCCTTTTTAAATTGAACCTCAAAGTCCTAGAACAGTCTCTAATGACCAATGGCAACCCACTGTAATTTTTACAAAATTTTTGGAAAAAGTTAAACCAATGTTGTAGTTCAAACCTCCACTAGAATTCATAAATAGAAAATAAAGAAAGGAAAATGAATAATGGAAAATGGTGTCATCCTAAAACCCTTTGTAAATTGTCCACTGAAATATATAAAGGCAATACCAATCCACTATGCCTATCTCTAACAAAACCTAAACCTAGAGTGATAAGCATAAACCACTAAAAGCCACGTATGACCCAGAAACCCTAAGTTACTCATTAACTTAGTTTTCCTTCCTTTAGCATGATGTTATTAAAATCCTGCATAATCATGACATACATGTTCATTGCATTTCGATAGACTGTAACCTCGCTGACGGAGAGTACGTCCTCGTGTCGGAGCAAGGAGCTGCTCAGGAGGTAGCCCCGGATCCAGCACCAGAGGATCTGCCTGCCACTGCTTTGGAAGGCAAGCCCCGGTTTTATGCATAACCTGTTTTATATACTATTTTACTACACCTAATGATTATAGGATTGAATGTGCACTTAAGTGTAGGAGTTGTTTGGAAACCTAGTTGCATGATCTCAGGAATCCCTTTGAGATGAATACTAGTATGCTAAGTCGAGTAGCTGCTTTATTAATCAGGATCTCGGTAGAAGTCGAGTGATTTTTCTAGCACTCGCGCGAGGTCAGGAATTGGCTGTATCCACCTTCTTATCATATTGATGTTGGTTTGTGGGCAACAATCCATGGGGATTGGGTGTCCACGGGATAAAAATTGGAATAAGGATTAAGGTGTGGTACCGTGAGTCAAGCGTTTGAACGTACTAAACACATACCGAGAAATATGGTAGATCGGTAAGCCTAGTACCTGAGTGAACCTGCCCGCAGACATATCCCCTCACGCGACCTGAGACGTGGTCTCCCATTCCGGTTATGGTGGGTACAAGTGCGGTCACTGCACGACGGCAGTCGGGGTCAGTGAGGCATTGTACGCCAAGGCAGTGAGCCCTGATCTGTTGCCAGGGAATCGATGGGGACGGTTGATGTGTGTGGGGACGGAGTGCCCCTACATGTCGTGTGTTTAGGTTTACCTTGCAAGGTTTAAAAACTCGATTCGAATCGTCTGCTTCTCGCAGCTAATGAGACTGCTTGATCCATGCTGCTACATTGAGTAACAAGTGGAATCATGATGAGATGATACAAGATGTTGATTGCTAAAAATGTTTGCTACTATGTATGAGTAGATAGTACATCTTTAGCCTTAAGAGAGTCACACTTAATTTGACAAAGTTAAAAACTTGATTTTAGATTCAGCTAGTGCTTTTGGCAAACCAAACCCCTCAGCCAAACAGCTGCATGTCTAGAGGTAGAGGAGTAGACTCCTCACACCGGGTAAGTCTAGCTGAGTATTAGTATACTCAGCCTTGCTTGTGGCAAAATTTTACAGGTTCTTTGGAGGACATGGTTGCTGGAGTGACTTGGTCGTCCATCTTGCCACCGGGTTGGACTGTCGAGTGGGACCCTACCTCGGCTGAGGAGGAGCATGAGGAGTGATGGGACAGGCTTCCCCATCCTTCCATTTATTTATCGTTAGTTGTATTCCGTTGCACTCAAACAATGATGACTACTTTTGCAAAACTTCGATGGTGATGTAATAATTTAATACTCTTACATGCATGGTTTATGCTTTATTGTATTTGCTCTGTGACTCACCATCGATTGAGATTGTGGTACTTGATCCTGTCAGTGGCCGTGTCAGACTAGATCCGAGGGATTGACGGGTTATTCCCATTTAAGTGTGATCTAGCCTCTAAGGCGGGACTTAGGCACTTAAGTTGGAATAATTCGGGCAGTTCCGCCACAGCTTGTATCGGAGCTTGTACCACCACAGAGGAATCAATAAAATATAAATAACATCCTTTTCCGAAGTAAAACTTGATAGAAACAAATGTTGGATAGATCGTAGGACGATCAGGATAGACCTAGGACGTGAAGCCTTAGGATGATAGAGGGGTAGTTAGGTGGCTAAGTGATTAGGCCCTACAGGCTACTATAAGGAATGGGAGTCCTTCCCTATTCCCTTTACATTGATGTGAGGTCGTTCAGGACGAGCATGCATGCATTCTTAAATTAAACAAATGGAAGGTTAAGTAAGGACTTAAATACAAAATGATGACCAACTAAGTACCCCAGTACCATTTTTATAATTAGAGAGAGAGGCTGAGTCGTATTTTCCTTGTTCTTTTTAAAAAAAATTACTTACGCTTAACCGTACACAGATGACTTCCCACGGATCCTCAGACGACGGGAATGCACTGTCCCACACTGACGGGCTTGCGCGAGAGGGCTTTCCCCGCATTTTGTGGGAGGTACTTCAGGGGGGCGGATACACGACGCCTCCTCAGTACGCGGTGCAGCAGTTAGAGAAGCACTGAGTGCCCCGCTGTAGGGTGAGGATGACCTTGGAGCCTCATCCCCTGCAGCTAGGCTGGCGTTCACTGGACTCTGAGTCCTTTGGATACCGGGCTGAGGACACGATCGAGGCGATTGCTCTGCACGGGTTGACCACTTTCTGCGGATTTCATCCCTTGGAGCTATCTACCCACCTCATTGGCTTGTTCCCCGCGGAAAGGGAGGACGACCCAATGTGGAAGGATCGGGTGGAGCATGCCAAGGACATCTGGGCTATCTACCCAGGTCAGATTGCTCACTTGACCGTGCGGTGCATGAATGCCCTGTACCGTCTGCAAGTGATGCGTGGTGAGGCGATGTCCCATCTGATGGCATTATTGGAGGCAAAAAAGATCACCTTGGACAACAGAGAAGAGCTTGTGGTTGATTTGTCCACTGAGATGGTGGAAAAGGACTTGCAGGTGGAGCAGCTGTCCAATGAGATCCAAGAGCTGGAGGAATTAGTGGGGACCAGGGAGAACACCATCGAGGTTCTTGGGGATCAGCTTATTAACACCCAGCAGCAGCTTGCCGAGGCTAATGAGCACCTGGATATGCATCACCAGGAGATCCAGGATATGGAGGCCAACGAGGACGTCGACATTGAGGGAGGAGAGGAGCCTGCCTCCAGCTTGGACACTGCTGGCTCAGGGAGACCACCTTCCCCCGAGTCGAGTGTTGCCTCGTTCGCTCACTAGGTATCAGGGATAGAGCTAAAAGTCAGTGATGGTAGGACTCCTCACAGCTAGCTTAGCTTTTGCACCCTTGGGGTACTAGGCTAGATAGAGTTGAGTCTTTTTGGGACCATTGATGTAATCGTGATAAACTCTTTTGGAAGCATGGTTGATGGATGATGTTAGTTTTAAATTGGGAAGGAAAGTTTATGCCTTTGAAATCTTTCTTGTTTATGTCGGAATCTATCAATTCGCCTTTTGACTCTTTCACCGCGATTAAACCTTAAACTTGAAGATGTGTTATTGAGAATATATGTGATTTTTCAGATGGTCGGGAGAGCGCGTCGTGGTCAGAATGAGCGCGTTCCTCCACCGCCGCCACCGCCTCCCACTCTGCAGGAGCTAATGGCTCAGCAGAATGAGATCTTGAGGCAGCTAGCTCAGCGTCAGCCACCACCTCAGCACTATGGTGGTGGAGATCATCAGCGTCACCCCGCGGCAGCTACCTACCATGAGTTCCTCAGTACCCAGCCTCCATTGTTCACCAGGGCAGAGGACCCACTTGATGTAGATGTATGGTTGAGAGTAGTGGAATCCAAATTCCCGCTACTCCATGGAGTTTGCTCAGAGGTCACTAAGGTCAGGTTCGCCACCCAGCATCTTCGCGGACCCGCAAGGACTTGGTGGGACCATTTTCTTGCGATGCAGCCAGATGACCGAGAGGTGGAATGGAGAGAGTTCAAGGCAGCTTTCAGGGGGCACCATATACCAGCCGAGATTATGGACCGAAAGCTCAACGAGTTTCTGGCACTCACTCAGGGCAACAGGACAGTGTTGCAGTATGCTCAGACTTTTAATGACCTGTGCCAGTATGTCGGATATCATGCAGACACGGACGAGAAGAAGAGAGACAGGTTCAGGAGGGGGCTCAGCACTAAGCTCCGCGACCGTCTCAACACCGTCAGGGCCAATAGCTATAATGAGTTGGTCAACATGGCCATCTCCCAGGAGGACTGTATCACCGCTCGTCAGGCAGAAAAGAAAAGGAAGACCCCTGTGGCAGGACCTTCAGCTCAGCCACAGCGCTTCAGGATTGTGTCTGACACTCAGAACAGGGGACCTCAACAGCAGCAAGGGCGATGGGTGATCCGACCACAGCAGCAGCAGCAGGCACCCAACCGCACCCAGTTTCCAGCTTAGAGGAACAATCAACAGTAGCAGCAGTATCGCCAGGCAAATGACACAGGTGTTTCACATGCGGCAACACCGAACATTATGCCAAGAATTGCCCCAGGAACCAGCAGAGGCAGGGGCAGAATGTTAATCAGAATCAAGGCAAGAGACAGAAGGTGCAAGTGAGGCAGGGCAGGCTGAACTTCACCACCATGGCTGATATTCCAGAGGGAGCACCTGTCGTGACTGGTACCTTTACAGTTTTGCCTGCTATTATCCTTTTTGATTCTGGTGCATCGCATAGTTTTGTCAGTGCAAAATTTAGTGCCAAATGTCAATTGCCTTTTCACCACACCAATGGGGGTATCACAATTTCAACACCAGGAGGCAGGGTTGCCACCTACCAAATCAACAAGAATGTGCCTGTAAAATTTGGTAGTCTGATAATCAAAACTAACCTCCTCATTTTGGGTTTGGATAGCGTGGATATCATATTGAGAACTGACTGGTTAACCAAACATCAGGCTGTGATGGATATTGCAGCTAGGGCCATTGACGTGCACTCACCGACCTGTGGTGAAACCACATTATATTTGCCCGACCAGGGATGCACCCGTTCTTGTGCCTTCGTTATGATAGAATCCCTAGTGGAAAAGATCCCAGTGGTCTATGACTACCCAGATGTTTTTCTGGATGAATTGCCAGGGATGCCACCTGACCGAGACATCGAGTTCGCAATCGAATTGCAACCCGGGACTGCTCCTATCTCCAAGAGACCCTATAGGATGCCTCCCGCGGAATTGGCAGAACTGAAAAAGCAATTGCAAGAGTTGTTGGACAAGGGGTTTATTCGCCCAAGCACTTCACCATGGGGATGTTCTGCCTTATTCGTGAAGAAAAAGGATGAAAGTTTGAGAATGTGTGTTGATTACCGCTCTCTCAATGCGGTGACCATCAAGAACAAATACCCACTGCCCTGCATTGATGTATTGTTCGATCAGTTGGTGGGAGCCAAGGTATTCTCCAAAATAGACCTTCGCTCAGGTTACCATCAGATCAAGATCCGTGCCAGTGATATTCCCAAGACGGCTTTCTCTACCAGATATGGGCTTTATGAGTTTTTGGTGATGTCTTTTGGGCTGACCAATGCCCTGGCTTATTTTATGTACCTGATGAACTCAGTATTCATGCCAGAGCTGGATAAATTCGTGGTCGTTTTCATTGACAATATTCTGGTGTATTCCAAGAATGAAGCCGAGCACACCAAGCATTTGCATACTGTACTTCAGAGGCTGCGTGACCATCAATTGTATGCCAAATTATCTAAATGTGAGTTCTGGCTGAAGGAGATTAAATTCTTAGGTCACACAATTTCTCAGGATGGGATATCTGTTGATCCTGAGAAGGTACAAGAGGTGATGGATTGGAAACCCCCGACTACAGTGAGGCAGATTCGGAGTTTTCTGGGATTGGCAGGGTATTATCGACGATTTATTCCGGATTTCTCCAGGATTGCCAAGCCAATGACTGAACTATTGAAGAAGGGAGTCAAGTATGATTGGAGCCAAAAGTGCGAAGATGCCTTTCACACCTTGAGGCAGCATTTGACAACAGCCCCAGTGCTGGCTCAACCTGATAACACCAAGCCCTTTGAAGTTTATTGTGATGCTTCTGGCACCGGTTTGGGATGTGTCTTAATGCAAGATAGCAGAGTGATTGCTTATGCCTCCCGAGCACTCAGACCCCATGAACAGAACTACCCTACCCATGATCTGGAGTTAGCAGCTGTGGTTCATGCTCTCAAGATATGGAGACACTACTTGATGGGAGCTCACTGTAACATTTACACTGATCACAAGAGCCTCAAATACATTTTCACTCAGGCAGATTTGAACATGAGGCAGAGGAGATGGTTGGAGTTAATCAAGGACTATGATATAGAGGTGCATTACCATCCGGGCAAGGCCAATGTTGTGGCAGATGCCTTGAGCAGAAAGGCCCAGTGCAATTATATGAGCATGGATGCAAGAGTTACCACCCTATGTGATGAATTGTGCAAGCTAAACCTGGAAGTTGTTTCTTCAGGTGACTTAAACTATATCTCGGTAGAGCCCACATTGCAAGAGCAAATAGTCAGGGCACAGATTGAAGATAAGGGTGTTCAGGTTATCAAAGACATGATCAAGCAGAAGGCAGAGAAATACAAGTGCTTCCATCAGGACAGCAAGGGAATTTTATGGTTTGGAGATCGATTGGTTGTTCCCAAGGACCCTGAGCTCAGAAAGAAGATATTGGATGAAGCTCACCTTTCCAAGTTCTCCATGCACCCTGGTAGCAACAAAATGTATCATGATCTCAGATCCTTATATTGGTGGACCAGAATGAAGAGGGAAATTGCCAAGTACATATCCGAGTGTGACACCTGCCAAAGGATTAAAGCTAGTCATCTGAAGGCAGCAGGCCCTTTGCAACCCCTTCCCATACCATCTTGGAAATGGGAGGACATTTGCATGGACTTTATCGTGGGATTGCCCAATACCTCCAGACACCATGATTCTATTTGGGTTATTGTGGACAGGTTGACCAAGACCGCTCATTTCTTGCCAGTGCACACCACCCACAGGACCGAGAAGTATGCAGAGATCTACATTGACCAGATAGTTCGTTTGCATGGGATACCAAGGACTATAGTATCAGACAGAGGAGCACCATTTGTGGCACGATTTTGGGAACAATTGCAGGAATCACTTGGGACCCATGTCATACGAAGCTCAGCATACCATCCCCAAACAGATGGCCAGACAGAAAGAGTAAACCAAATTTTGGAAGACATGTTGAGGGCATGTGTACTGCACTACGGAAAAGATTGGGACAAGTGTCTTTCTTTGGCAGAGTTTTCTTATAATAACAGCTACCAGTCCAGTCTAAAGATGGCACCTTTTGAAGCCTTATATGGGAGAAGATGTAGAACCCCGCTGAATTGGTCTCAAGCAGGAGAGAGGGAAATATTTAGGCCAGATTTGGTACTTGAAGCAGAGGCAAAGGTCAGAGTTATCAAGAAGAACTTAGAAGCTGCTCAGGCCAGGCAAAAGAGCTATCATGACAAGAGGCGGAAGCCTCTACAGTTTAAAGTGGGAGACCATGTTTATCTTAAGGTGTCACCCACCAAGGGTGTCCAGAGATTCGGGATCAAGGGCAAGTTAGCTCCTCGTTACATTGGACCCTACGAGATCAAGGAGGCTTGTGGACCCGTAGCCTATCAATTGAAGTTGCCGCCCAGCATGTCAGCTGTTCATGATGTGTTCCATGTATCTCAGCTGCGGAAATGTGTCCTCCTACCCACTGAAGTGCTACCTGAACCAAACATTGAGATAGAACCAGACCTGTCCTACCAAGAGTACCCCGTCAAGGTATTAGATCAGAAGGAGAGATCAACTCAGGCAAGGTCGATCAGAATGTATAAAGTTCAGTGGAGTCACCATTCAGCAGAAGAAGCTACATGGGAGACTGAGGATTTTCTACGCTCTCGCTTCCCCGACTTTCTGCCCAAAAGAGTCGGTACGTAACCCAAAACCCCACCCCTCCTGCCCTTTGAATACAATTAGAAGAAAAACTTAGATAACAAGGATAGTCTAAGTTGTGGTTTTAACTTAAAAGGGACTTCCTTCTGAAGTTGCAAAGAGAATGACATTCGAAGAGCAGTTAACTAAAGAAACTTGAACAGAGGAAGAAGCAACGCACCAACGCGCCTTCATGGCACCCCTCTAGAGGACTCTACCAAAAATCTCGGGGCGAGATTCCTTTAAGGGGGAGGGCTGTAACACCTCAGGTGTTACCATGGCTAGGGCACATCTATGCTTTAATAACTGTGATCACATGTGGAAGAAACTTAAGGAGAAGAGTACAAGAACCTTGGAGACTAGGTTTAACCAATAAATGTGAATGACCAAAAGCATTACCCAAGTTGTGTACACTTATCACCTTGGGCAAGAAGGGAGTAAAACCCTAGACCTCTCTTGAACCCTATCTCCTAAGCACCTTGGTTAAAGGGGAGAGATTAAGCAAAGGTGCAAGTCATGACCAAACTTTTGGCACAAAGTTAAGTAACTTATTAACCTACAATTATAGAGAGGAAACATTGCTAAAAGACCCCTTAAGAAACCCCAAATCCATTCCCTAAGTAGAGAAAGAGCTAGAGCTCTCTAATTCTCTCTAAGTCAAAAACTACACCTAATCTAAAGATCCACCGTGTTCACCTTGAAGATGGCACCAAAACCACTTAAGTTCTATACCAAAAATGTGGCATACCACATAGGGCACCCCCTGGAAAAAGTTGAGACCGAGACCTTGACATTTGACATGGCTTGGCATCACTTTTGTCGCGCAGCGGGCAGGGGGACAAGCCAGATTTGGCGTCCACATATCTTCTGACCTAGGGCTTATCTTCCCTTGGAACTCACATATAAGAGATAGCCATAGGTGCCAGGAAGAGGTCTGCGCCGGATTTTTGCCAAGATTCGCACGTTTGCGATCTCAGGAGGCGTTTGAACACGGGCAGATGAACACCTCCACGTGTTCGACGCGTTCTGCGCGTGCCAGAGCACGCCCGCGCCCGACCTCGCGTGCCCCGCGTCGCGCCAAAGGCCAGCCGACGCCATGGCCCGCGCCCGCGCCTATAAAACGCCCAGTGACCTTAACCGTACCCTTCCGCGCACGCTCAACCTCACCGGAGCTCAAACTCACCGGCGTTTGCCCGTGCGCGGCGTGTCCGCGGCCACCCGAGCCCCTGCCACCGTAGACCGGCCAACCAAGCCCTTCCCAACCCCGTCCGACCCTCGGAGAGGACTGAGCACACCTCGGTGAAGCTCCTCGAGCGAGGAATCGAAGTTTGCTTCGCCGGAGAGGCCAGTCCACGGTCGCCGGACTCCCTCCGACCACCGGCGAGCGTAGACCGAGTAAGCCACTGCGCCATTTTTCGATTCAATGCACAGATAGCCTCTACATCACCCCGTGAAGCTCACCGTGCCATTGGATTGAACTAGATCGCCGTGATTTGGCCGGCACACCCGCCGACGACGAGAACACCCGCCTGCGCACGTGGACCGAGCGATTCCAGCCATCCCCGTCGTCAAGCCGTACACCGTTGTGACCGCCAGAGCCTCCCCGAGCCAACCCCGCCCCTCGCCGGACTTCTCTCGCCGCCGGTAAGCCGCGCCGCCCTTTTCTTTCCCGCGGGTACTGTTTGCATTAGGGGAAGGACCTCGGGGAAGAAGAAGGAAAGGTCAGGGGGATTTTTGAACTGTCAGTGACTCAGGGGAATAGTGGCGCAGGGGTAGATTTGAGTGGGTTGATTTGGATTAAACCCAGGGTCCTCGGTGTAAACTATTTTTCCAGGAAACCTTTTATTAAATCTAATTTAAATTTTGAACAGAACTTGAATAATTCATAACTTCTGTTTTGTTCATCCAAATTTAGTCAAACCAATTTTGTCAGACCTTAAATAATGTAAACTGCTTAGGAAAAATATAAAACCCTTATGTACTACAGAAAACTTTAGGGTTCTGATTTAATTATTGTTTTGACCAAAAGCTAAATAATGGGAAGAAAAATAGTTGCACTATTTGACTAAGGTTAGGAAAAATTGGAGAAGTTTATGTCCATCTACTGACCTGTTTAAAAATGCTAAACCTCTCTGTCCATCCCATTAAGGTAGCTTTTGCCATTTATTTTACAATATGCTTAAGATTAAGAAAAATAGAAAAGGTGATTAAAATGATGAACCAGAGGGCACTCCTATTTTTGTTAGAGTACTTATTCAATGTAGTTCACTAGAAAAATCTATTATACCCTGGTTTAGTATAAAATAAGTAGGATACCTTTTATTTTAAGAAAATAGGAAAACTTAGAAAAACCCTACAAAAATAACCCCAAGGTGAAAACACCCCAACCCTTGGGATAGTTAATGTTTTGTTACTAAGAACTTAGGAAAAATATGAAATTTGTTGTTTGACATTTTTCAAATAACAATGTAGTAGAAAGTGCCTTTTTGGCAATAAACTTTGGAAAATCACAACTAAATAATCATCCCTTAGCTTTCTGTGATTTTTGGCACAGAAGCTTATTATTACTGTTAGATGCCAACAAAAATAATCTTTAGGACAGAACCCATCCCTAATTGAGAGTTGAAGTGCAAAGTGGCCCATTTACACAACTTTTGTTATTTGTGTCTAGAGCATAGCCTTTTTAAATTGAACCTCAAAGTCCTAGAACAGGCTATAATGACCAATGGCAACCCACTGTAATTTTTACAAATTTTTTGGAAAAAGTTAAACCAATGTTGTAGTTCAAACCTCCACTAGAATTCATAAATAGAAAATAAAGAAAGGAAAATGAATAATGGAAAATGGTGTCATCCTAAAACCCTTTGTAAATTGTCCACTGAAATATATAAAGGCAATCCAATCCACTATGCCTATCTCTAACAAAACCTAAACCTAGAGTGATAAGCATAAACCACTAAAAGCCACGTATGACCCAGAAACCCTAAGTTACTCATTAACTTAGTTTTCCTTCCTTTAGCATGATGTTATTAAAATCCTGCATAATCATGACATACATGTTCATTGCATTTCGATAGACTGTAATATCGCTGACGGAGAGTACGTCCTCGTGCCGGAGCAAGGAGCTGCTCAGGAGGTAGCCCCGGATCCAGCACCAGAGCCTGCACCAGAGGATCTGCCTGCCACTGCTTTGGAAGGCAAGCCCCGGTTTTATGCATAACCTGTTTTATATACTATTTTACTACACCTAATGATTGTAGGATTGAATGTGCACTTGAGTGTAGGAGTTGTTTGGAAACCTAGTTGCATGATCTCAGGAATCCCTTTGAGATGAATACTATTATGCTAAGTCGAGTAGATGCTTTATTAATCAGGATCTCGGTAGAAGTCG
Organism: Zea mays; assembly: GCF_902167145.1. Lineage (NCBI taxonomy): Eukaryota > Viridiplantae > Streptophyta > Magnoliopsida > Poales > Poaceae > Zea > Zea mays. Next base: position 76,230,692 of record NC_050100.1, on the reverse strand, counting down.
AGTGATTTTTCTAGCACTCGCGCGAGGTCAGGAATTGGCTGTATCCACCTTCTTATCATATTGATGTTGGTTTGTGGGCAACAATCCATGGGGATTGGGTGTCCACGGGATAAAAATTGGAATAAGGATTAAGGTGTGGTACCGTGAGTCAAGCGTTTGAACGTACTAAACACATACCGAGAAATATGGTAGATCGGTAAGCCTAGTACCTGAGTGAACCTGCCCGCAGACATATCCCCTCACGCGACCTGAGACGTGGTCTCCCATTCCGGTTATGGTGGGTACAAGTGCGGTCACTGCACGACGGCAGTCGGGGTCAGTGAGGCATTGTACGCCAAGGCGGTGAGCCCTGATCTGTTGCCAGGGAATCGATGGGGACGATTGATGTGTGTGGGGACGGAGTGCCCCTACATGTCGTGTGTTTAGGTTTACCTTGCAAGGTTTAAAAACTCGATTCGAATCGTCTGCTTCTCGCAGCTAATGAGACTGCTTGATCCATGTTGCTACATTGAGTAACAAGTGGAATCATGATGAGATGATACAAGATGTTGATTGCTAAAAATGTTTGCTACTATGTATGAGTAGATAGTACATCTTTAGCCTTAAGAGAGTCACACTTAATTTGACAAAGTTAAAAACTTGATTTTAGATTCAGCTAGTGCTTTTGGCAAACCAAACCCCTCAGCCAAACAGCTGCATGTCTAGAGGTAGAGGAGTAGACTCCTCACATCGGGTAAGTCTAGCTGAGTATTAGTATACTCAGCCTTGCTTGTGGCAAAATTTTACAGGTTCTTTGGAGGACATGGTTGCTGGAGTGACTTGGCCGTCCATCTTGCCACCGGGTTGGACTGTCGAGTGGGACCCTACCTCGGCTAAGGAGGAGCATGAGGAGTGATGGGACAGGCTTCCCCATCCTTCCATTTATTTATCGTTAGTTGTATTCCGCTGCACTCAAACAATGATGACTACTTTTGCAAAACTCCGATGGTGATGTAATAATTTAATACTCTTACATGCATGGTTTATGCTTTATTGTATTTGCTCTGTGACTCACCATCGAGTGAGATTGTGGTACTTGATCCTGTCAGTGGCCGTGTCGGACTAGATTCGAGGGATTGACGGGTTATTCCCATTTAAGTGTGGTCTAGCCTCTAAGGCGGGACTTAGGCACTTAAGTTGGAATAATTCGGGCAGTTCCGCCACATTTGTAATCATTAAAATCAACTAAATATAGCTGACCATCTAACACTCCCTTAAATGCTATTGAATCATCACTTCTCCTAAAGAAAGTAACACCTATATCAGTGAATAGACAGTTGTAGCCTATTTTACATAATTGAGAAACAGAGAGCAAATTGTAATCTAAAGAATCTATGAGAAAAACATTAGAAATAGAATGGTCAGGAGATATAGCAATTTTACCTAAACCTTTGACCAAACCTTGATTTCCATCCCCGAATGTAATAGCTCGTTGGGGATCTTCATTTTTCTCATATGAGGAGAACATCCTTTTCTCCTTTGTCATGTGGTTTGTGCACCCGCTATTGATTGTCCAACTTGATCCAGCGGATGCATAAACCTACAAAACAAATTTAGGCCTTGTTCTTAGGTACCCAAACGGTCTTGGGTCCTTTCACATTAGAAACAAGCACCTTGGGTACCCAAACACAAGTCTTTGGACTCTTGCGTTTGCCCCAACATATTTGGCAACTACTTTGCCTGATTTGTTAGTAAGCACATAAGAAGCATCAAAAGTATTAAATGAAATATCATGCTCATTTGATGCATTAGGAATTTTCTTTTTAGACATTTTGATATGAGTGGAATGCCTAGAACTAGAAGCCTCATTTTTGTACATAAATGCATGATGAGAAACAGAATGAGGTTTCCTAGCATGAATTTTCCTAATCTTATGCTCAGGATGGTTTGCAGGATATAAAATGTAGCCCTCTCTATCATGAACCATGAGAGCCTTACCTTTAACAAAATTAGACAATTTCTTAGGGGCATTAAGCTTGACATTGCTTTGGTTCCCTTGTTGGAAGTCAATGCCATCCTTAATGCCAGGGCGTCTCCCCTTATAGATTATGCTTCTAGCAAATTTAAATTTTTCATTCTCTAGCTCATGCTCGGCAATTTTAGCATTTAATGTAGCTATCTGATCATTTTGTTGTTTAATCATAGCAAGGTGATCATCAATAGCTTCAACATTAATGTCTCTACATCTAGTACAAATAGTAACAGGTTCAATAATAAATGTAGAGGGTTTGCAAACGTTCAATTCATCAATCTTAGCATTTAGACTAGCATTCTCATCTCTAAGACAAGAAATTGAATCATTGCAAATGCTAAGCTCCTTAGACACATTTTCACATTTTTCTACTTCTAGAGCATAAGCATTTTTAAATTTAACAAATGTTTTGTTTTCCTTAACGAGCAAGTCCTCTTGGCATTCCAAGAGATCATCCTTCTCGTTAATGGTTTCAATTGGTTCATTCAATTTTTTTTCTTTTGGTCCATGTTAAGGTTGGCAAACAGAAAAATTAAATCATCTTCATTATCACTCGAGCTACCCTCATCAACAGATGTAGTATATTTAGGGGTGGCTCTAGAGTGTACCTTCTTATTTTTGTCGCCCTTAGCCACGAGACACTTGTGGCCAACGTTAGGGAAGAGAAGTCGCTTGTTGACAGCGATGATGGCGGCGTCCTCGTCGGAGGAGTCGATGGAGCTCTCGTTGGAGTCCCATTCCCGTCCTATGTGCGCCTCACTGCCCTTCTTCTTGTAGTACTTCTTCTCCATTTTCTTATTTCCCTTCTTATCGTCGTCCCTGTCACTTTCACTAGAATATGGACATTTAGCGATAAAGTGACCAGACTTACCACACCGGTAGCACACCCTCTTGGAGCGGGGCTTGTAGTCCTTCCCCCTCATTTGCTTGAGGATTTGGCGAAAGCTCTTGATGATGAGCGCCATCTCCTCGTTGTCAAGCTTCGAGGCATCAATTAGAAGCCTACTTGGTGTAGATTTTTTCTTCTTTTCCTCCGTTGCTTTGAATGCAATGGGTTGCACCTCGGGTGTAGAGGTGGTGCCTTGCTCCAAGTTGACAATGTGTTTGGAGTCTTTGATCATAAGCTCAAAGCTCACAAACTTGCCAATCACCTCCTCGGGAGACATCTGTTTGTATCTTGGATCCCCACGAATCAATTGTACTTGAGTAGGGTTACAAAAACAAGGGATCTTAGAATAACCTTGACCATTTCATGGTCATCCCATTTTGTGCTCCTGAGGTTGCGCATTGGTTCACCATCATCTTGAGCTGGTTGTACATGGATTGCGGCTCTTCTCCTTTGTTGAGGACGAATCGACCGAGGTCTCCCTCGATCGTCTCTCGCTTGGTAATCTTGGTCACCACGTCCCCTTCGTGCGCGGTTTTGACGACGTCCCAAATTTCTTTGGCGTTCTTCAACCCTTGCACCTTATTATACTCCTATCAACACAAGGAGGCGAAGAGTATAGAAGTTGCTTGGAAGTTGAAGTGTCTAATTTGGACGGCCTCGTCCGAGTCGTAGTCCTTGTCCCCCACTTGAGGTGCCTGCGCTCCAAACTCAACAATATCCCAAATACTTTCGTGGAGTGATGTTAGATGGTGCCTCATTTTATCACTCCACATGCAATAATCTTCACCATCAAAATATGGTGGTTTTCCTAGGGGTACGGAAAGTAATAGAGCACGCTTTGAAATACGGGGATAGCGTAGGGGCATCTTACTATACTTTTTGCGCTCATGGCGCTTAGAAGTAGTGGACGACTCGGTGCCGGACGTGGAGGGTGATGAAGAGTCGGTCTCGTAGTAGACCACCTTCTTCATTTTCTTCTTCTTGTCACCCCTCCGATGTGACTTGATGGAGGAAGATGATTCCTCCTTGTACTTGTTGCCGGACTCTCTTGAGATAGTCTTCCCCGAGCTCGCGGGTTTGTCGCCGGTCATGATCTCCCTCTTGGCGTGATCTTCAGACATCACTTCGAGTTGGTTAGACTCTTAATGAAGCACTGGCTTTGATACCAATTGAAAGTCGCCTAGAGGGGGGTGAATAGGCGAAACCTGAAATTTATAAACTTTAAACACCCACTAAGGCCGGGGTTAGCGTTAGAATTAAATCGGAGTGTGGAAGATAGTTCTCCTTGCTTAGAGTTGCGCAGTCAATGCGGATAACGTTTGGGAGCAAACTCAAACAATATTAGCAAGGGAACTTTTAGAGAGAGAAAAGAGAGAAAACAAATCAAGTCAAGATCAACAAGTGAACACAGTGATTTGTTTTACCGAGGTTCGGTTCCAAAGAACCTAGTCCCTGTTGAGGAGGCCACAAAGGCTAGGTTTATCTCAACCCTTTCCATCTCTCATATGGTTACTTAGACCGGTTGAGTGCTTCTTCTTAATCTCATGAGTCACTAAGACCCCGCAAGGATCACCACACAATTAGGTGTCTCTTGCAAGCTTTACAAAACACTTAGAGAGTTTAGAGAGAGATGAAGAAAGCATGATTAAGGAAACCAAGCAACAAGCGCAACAAATGAAACACAAATCACTATCTCTCAAGTCACTAATCACTAATGATCACTTGTCTCAATTGTTAAACTTGGAGAGATTGGAAGCTTTGAATGTGCCTTGGAATGAATTGTTAGCTCTTGTATTGAATGTGTATGAGTGGAGTGCTTGGGTGAAGTGAATGGAGGTGGTTGGGTTGTATTTATAGCCTCCAACCACTTCTTAGTCGTTGCTCCTTTCTTGCCGACCGCGGACGGTCCGCGCCCCTGGTCCGGACGGTCCGCCCCTGCTCATCAACGGCTGAAATCGCAACGGTCAGCAGTAACGACTATATCAACGACTATAGAGCATTTAATGTGTCGTCAGATGTCAGATAAAGCAGTCACGGACGGTCCAGCCTTGCACCCCGGACGGTCCGCGAGGACGCTAAAAATGAATTTTACCGAACCCGTCACCTTCGAGGTTTTCTCGTTTTTTACCGACCGGACGGTCCGTGCTTGGTCTCGGACGGTGCTCGCTTTTCCATCGGACGATTCGTAGTGTAAACTTGTATTTTTGCAGTGTTCCTGTCCGATAGTCACCCTGATGTCACGGACGGTTCGCCGCAAGGGCTCGGACGGTCCGCGGTTAGGTGTTTTTCCAAAAAGCTTCTCCTGTCCGGAATAATCTACGATATTCCAAACAGTCGATTTAGAATAGTTATAGATGAACTTATGCACCTGAGAAATGATCGACTAGGCAAACTGATTAGTCCACAAGGTTTGTGATGGTCGTCAAACATCAAAATCGATTATAGGAAATGTTGAGGCTATTTCTGAAAGGGAAATGGGGTTAACCGTTTCCCACAATTAATTTTGGTGGTTGAGTGCCCCACACAAATATATGGACTAACTAGTTTGCTCTAGAATACATGTTCTACAGGTGCAAAAAGGTTCAACTCAAACCAATAAATATTCAAGTTAGGGATCAAATTCAAAGGAGCAAAGAAACTTGAGTGTGCTGAGGAATGGCGCACCGGACTGTCCGGTGTGCCACCGGATAGTGTCCAGTGCACCACCAGACAGTGTCTGGTCTGCTAGGACCGTACAGCTCAAACCAGCCACTCTCGGGTTTATCCAGGCGCCCTCCGCTATAATTCACCAGACTGTCTGGTGTGCCAGCGGAGCAACGGCTACTCGCTCCAACGGTCGACTGCAAAAGCAGGTGACAGATGAACAGTGCGCGCAGAGTCAGAGCCGCAGAGCTAGAGGCGCACCGGACAGTGAACAGTACCTGTCCGGTGGCGCACCAGACTGTCCGGTGCCACAAGAGGACAAGCTCTCCAACGGTTGACTGAGTCAGAACCCTAGCGATTGGGTGACGTGGCGACGCACTGGACAGTGTCCGGTGGCGCACCGGACTGTCCGGTGCACCCATCGACAGCAGCCTTCCCTAACGGCTTGTTGGTGGTTGAGGGCTATAAATTACCCCCAACCACCACAACTCCAAGCATCCAAGTTTTCTAAAGTTCTCATTCAATACAAGAGCTAGTGCATTCACTCCTAGACACAAATCAAAAGATCAAAGCCTCTCCAAGTCCCCAAAATCATTCCAACCACCTAGTGACTTGAGAGAGTGTTTGTTCGTGTTCTTTGCGCTCTTGTTGCTTGGATCGCTTTCTTCCTTCCTCATTCTTGTTCCCAAGAGACTTGTAATCAAAGCAAGAGACACCAAGTGTGTGGTGGTCGTTGTGGGGTCTAAGTGACCCGTTTGATTAAGGAGAAAGCTCACTCGGTCTAAGTGACCATTTGAGAGAGGGAAAGGGTTGAAAGAGACCCGGTCTTTGTGACCACCTCAACGGGGATTAGGTTTGTTTGGAACCGAACCTCGGTAAAACAAATCACCGTGTTCATTCCCTTGTTTTCCATTTGATTTGTTTCCCCCTCTCTCCCGAACTTTATTTAAGTACTAACGCTAACCTCGGCTTGTAGATTGTGTTTTAAGTTGTAAATTTCAGATTCCACCTATTCACCCCCCTCTAGGCGACTTTCAATTTCCCTTTCACACCCCTCTAGGTGCTCTCAGGTACGCGCGGAAGTGGATGGGGTAGGTGTGGGGGTGAGGGAGACTGTACCGGGCTAGGGAGTGGATGGGGGCATGGGGCGCTGCCACGCTAGGGCTAGGGTTGGTTGCACTGGGAATGATAACGTGAAGAGTTGGAGATTGAAGAAGGCAAGAAACGGTGGAAGACTGACAGATTGGAAGAAACGATGATGACTTGAGATGCAGAGGAAGAGGGCATTTATGCCTATGCCTAGGCAGGTTTGTGAACAGAGGAGGCCCAATGACGTTGATTTTGGCCCATCTTACCTTTTCTCTAGTTTACATTAAATACATATACATATTACATATATGAGTAGTTTACAAATCAGGATGGCCATGGCCCACTTTGCCCCGTGGGTCCATCCCTCGCTGTAACATAACTTTTCTATCTCAATTTAGATAGTTGAACAAGTAAAGAAACATATGTTGTGCACAAATCCGCCTTCATGCACATATGCATAAAAGCAATCTGAACCATTCATCCAACATCCTTCAGCTGAGCGTGCGAGTTTTTTTACAAATACGTAGTTGAGTGTAGGATAGGAACATGCAAAAGATATTCTTTTAGAACAAATCAGCCAAAGAATATTGGTTGAATAGTCTAAATCTCTATCTCTACTATATTAAATCACAAGTTTCAACGGTCGTTATGTATCATCTTTTTACAAATAATCTTCACACATGTCTCCTTCCGCAACCAACCTCCACATCCTAGGCCCGTTAGCCTGTCGAGCAATTTTGGTTAAATCAGCGTAAAAGGTTAAAAAACAATGCAAGAGGTGGGGTTCGAACCCACACCCTTGATGGAAGAAGGGCGAGAGACACACATCATGCTCAGGTGTTTTTAATCTCTATCTCTTCTCCATCTCTATCTACTATATTAAAGCACCAGTTTCAATGGTCGTTCTACGTCTGTTTACATATAACCCATCACGTCTATTTTAAATTAAATTGTTGCATGCCCGTCTCCTCCGTGCAACAAACATCCATGTCCTAAACCACATCTCCACATATAGATGGCCAAACGGGTGGCCTAGGCCGCTAGGCCCGACGCCAGCGGGCCACAGCGCCAACCCAAGCACAGCATGCTGGCCTGCTGGCTGTGCCGGGCTGGCTCGTTAGTCTGTCGGGCTATTTGGTTAAATCAACATAAAATGTTAAAAATCAATGCAAGAGGTGTGGTTCAAACCCACACCCTGATAGAAGAAGGGCGAGAGACACTGGGTGAAGCCGTCTAACCAGTAAAACATCATGCTCAGGTGTTTTTAATATTGAAAATAAATTGTACATATTTATGTACGATTTTTTGTAAAATAAAAACTATAATCGTGTCGGGCCCAAGCATGACACGATGCTCGTGCTGGGCTGGCCCAGGCACTATTAAATGGGTCGTGCCTAGGCCGGCTCGCCAGACACGACCTATTTGACCATCTATATCTTCACACAATAATGATGGTCCTCGCCTCAGTTGTTGCCACCTCATTCGTCATCTTGTTTCTTTTCTCTCTTCTCTCATGCCTCCACCTCCGCGCCACCCCATTCTCGGTAGAGGGTGTGGGAGTAGACGCCTCCTCTCTGTATTCATCTGATACCAGCCCCGACATCGACCCTCGCAGTGGCTATTGCACATCCACGAGGACGTTTCACAGCATGCACACACCATCGTTTTTGCCATCGTCGGACGTCCCGTTCGTCTTCCCGGCCTTCACCCTGTTTTTCCTCCTGTAACACCCCACTGATCCCACACAATGGATGATACCAAAAAAAACCTTTCTACAAAACTTATGCAACACATAGAGAAAGAAAGTATTGCAAAATCCGGCAGCACCTCCCTTGAAAGTAGCATAACAAGGGAAGCATATAGTTTATACAGGATATAAAAGAAAGATAATTGACATAGTATAATCAAAATGCAACGGTAGAAAAGAACATTCATGACCAGACAAAAGATAGACATCTCAGCCCACCAAACTAAACAGTTCAACTACCATGAAAGATTAGAATGTAATAATTCCCTAGACTTGACCCTTCCTGTTTAACATCATTAATAATCAGTTATTCCTTTATTTAAAAGTGTGGTGGCCGTGCTGCTACATCCCTTCTTTCCCAAAGCAAAGATCAGGTGTCTGCATCAGACAATGCAAGAGTGAGATGACACATCTCAGCAAGTAAAAAAACAAACAACAGTTGGACAATGCAAGCCAACCGTGCATAAGCAACCACATGGTTCCCAACTTCTTCCTTAAATATTAATTTGCAGCAAGTAAGCAAGTAATCAATTACTCAATGCCAAGATGAATTACAAAGTAAAGATCCACCTTATCCACATCACCAAAATAGGTTCCACACTTCACCCATGAATGCACATGGCTACAGATGCAACATGACTTCTGCCTTCATACCTCTAAGGATATGAAGCTGCATCATACCCCTTCTTGGGAAACATATGATGCTCATTGTACCGGTACGGTCGGACCATAAGATCGCGACGAAAACTTCAATGCAATGGATGATGAATGCATTATGCATGTCAACAACATGAGTTCTTCCCAAATAAGATGTGCTAGACATATACTTCCACCCATTTCACATCAATAACCACATGGGTAACATGATCAAACCACACCCTCCACATGTATAATCAATAAAGCGTGAATAATTTCAAACGATGGTACCCAATTAGGAATATGGATACGAACACAAATAGCACAAACATAATCAAGTATGAGACTCTTCAATCAAAAGACGAAATAACCATCACTGTTTTACTTGCCTTTACCGAAGTTCGGGCAAAAATCCCTAAGAACGATCCGGAAGTCCACCACCTGTTTTTGACACCCAACTTAGTGCACCAAATTCTCATGAAAAAAACTCAAAGACAACACCGCACCTACGCGCAATCTCAAACCCCGCCGCGGTAACAATTCTCCCCTCACTAACCAAACTGCAGCGGCGCTGCTTAACCATTCCATAACTTAAAATTTAGGACAGCAGTGATGATAAACAAAAACTTCAGAGACAACTACATAAAATTCCCCACAAGTTTTGTATACAACTCATGATTGAATTCTAACATCTACTTACCTCTAAACGGTCCTCAAAATAAACCCTGCAATCTGTTTTTTTTTCTGATTTGAGCAGCGACATACGCGGATTCAAACAGCGATAACTTTTAAAATATAATTCCGATTTGAGCGCATAAGTACTTGTTGGAAAGATAATAAAAAGCCCTACATTATTCTTATACTGATTAACACTAATTACTTCCGAAACATCCCTAGAAACTGCTAACACTGCTGCTGTTCATCACTCTGAAAAATCTGTTTTCTGGACAGCCACATACCCGGATTCAAACGATGATAACTTTTAATTTATAACTCCAAATTGAGCGCATAAATACTCGTTGGAAAGATAACACAAAGTTCTACAAGATTCTCATACTGATTAACACTAATTGCTCCCGAAAAATCCCCAGAAACTGCTAACACTGCTGCTGTTCATCACTCTGAAAAATCTGTTTTCTGGACAGCCACATACCCGGATTCAAACGATGATAACTTTTAATTTATAACTCCAAATTGAGCGCATAAATACTCGTTGGAAAGATAAAACAAAGTTCTACAAGATTCCCAAATTGATCCCCATTAAATTTTCACGAAAAAAAACTAAAAACTGCTGGAACTACCGCTGTTCATCCACCACGCAAAATTCTGGACAGCCCCCCTCTATCTAATCGCAAACGCAACATCTAATCAATTGAATCGCAGCGCAAATGAACAAGGGATGAACACAAAAGAAAAATCACCTTGGATTCTCCCCTTTTCCTTCCTCCCTTCTTCCTTCCACCAAAACGATTGGAGATTCGCACCAAAAGACGATGATCCGAGCGGCACGGAGTAGCACCTAGGGAGGAGGGGATTGGGGGGGCGGCTAGGGTTTTGGTGGCTGCAACAATGGAGGGAGGAGGAGGTGGGCAGAGGGGGGCGGCGGCCAAGGGGAAAGGAGGAGTGGGGGGGCGGCTGCACATGGGGGGGTAGTTAGGAGGGTGGCGGCTAGGGTTTGGGAGGGCTAATGGGCCAAAACACCAATTGTGGCCCAACTAACCCACGCGACAGCTCCCGACCGCAACGCAAACGTCAAACCAAATAAATTCTACTGCCCTAGTTGCGAATGTTGTTCACAAAATTCCAAATCCCCAAAACAACAACTGGATGAGGGAAAAAACAAACAGAACAACCCCCAACTTCTCTTCTTTGCAAACCGGGTATCACATTCTACCCCTCTTAAAAAGAATTCGACCTCGAATTCTGACGCTTCTATCGGAATGACACAAGAAAAGATTAGCGAATCAACAACACTTACCCACAACGAAAAGTTCCGGGTACTTCTGCCGCATCAACTCCTCAAGTTCCCACGTAGCCTCGCGCTCTGACTGATTAGACCATAAGACCTTGACATACTTAATTGATCTCTTCCTCAACACACGCTCCGAGAATTCCAATATACGCACCGGACGGCACTCCAGAGTCAGATCCTGCTGCACCGCAATTGGTTCCATCTCAATCTGATGGTCCGGATCCCGCAAGAACTTCCTCAACATAGAGACATGAAAAACCGGGTGTACCCCTGCCATGGAGTCCGGCAGCAGCAAGCGATAAGCCAGGCTGCCCACTCGGGCCAAGATAGTGAACGGTCCAATGTATCTTGGGCTGAGCTTCCCAGAGACACCGAACCGAACAACTCCCTTAGTGGGTGATACCCTGAGAAGGACTTGGTCACCCACAGCAAATTCCAGATCCCGCCTCCTCACATCAGCATAACTCTTCTGACGACTCTGAGCTGCCAAAATATTCTGACGAATTTCCCGAACCTTTTCAGAAGTTTGCTGAACCCAATCAGGACCAACCAGGGATCTCTCTCCCAAAGTCTCCCAGCACAGAGGAGAGATACACCGCCTGCCATACAAAGCCTCAAATGGTGCCATCTTGATGCTAGCTTGGTAGCTGTTGTTATACGCAAACTCTGCCAGAGCAAGATGGTCCTCCCAGCTACCCTTCCATGACAGAACACAAGCACGCAACATATCCTCCAAGGTTTGGATTGTTCGCTCTGACTGACCATCCGTCTGAGGGTGAAAAGCGACACTAAGCGAAAGCTTGGTGCCCAATGCACTGTGGAGACTCTCCCAGAATTTGGATACAAATTTGGAGTCTCGATCAGAAACAATAGACTTAGGTACCCCGTGAAGCCTGACTACTTCCTTCATATACAAGGGAACCAAATCTGAAGCTGAATTCGTGGTCTTCATGGGAATAAAATGCGCAGACTTAGTCAAGCAATCCACTACCACCCAAATAGCATCCCTGCCACGAGGGGAACGAGGTAGACCCACCACAAAATCCATGGTGATATGCTCCCATTTCCACTCTAGAATTTCCAATGGCTTCAGCAAACCTGCAGGCCGCTTATGTTCGGCCTTCACGCGCTGACATACTTCACAGGCGGCCACATACTTAGAAATGTCAACCTTCATCCGCTTCCACCAGAAGTTTTGCTTCAAATCACGGTACATTTTGGTTTCGCCAGGATGGACGGTGTAAGGCGTTTTATGAGCTTCTCGCAGGATATCCAGCTTCACCTCTGATTTCTGAGGCACACAAAGACGGCCCCTGAAACGAACCAAATCGTTCTCATCAATGGTGAACTCCCGCGGTTTACCATCACCAACCCTCCTTCGGGCTTCCTGCAAAAGACGATCCTGCTGCTGAGCCGCACGCACTCTCTCCATAAGAGAGGATTGAATAAGCATCTGAGTCTCCTTGCTAGCGGTGCCGACATAACACAAAGCGATCCCCAAACGGTCCAGATCAGCGATCAACGGCAAGGCCACCTTTGGAACCCCGGACCTGCTAAGGGCATCCGCCACCACATTAGCCTTCCCCGGGTGATAATGAATGGACAAATCATAATCTTTAATCAATTCTAGCCACCGACGCTGCCTCAAATTCAGCTCCTTCTGAGTAAAAATATACTTGAGACTTTTGTGATCAGTGAAAATGTCACAAGCCTCGCCATAAAGGTAATGCCTCCACGACTTTAGAGCAAAAACCACCGCAGCCAATTCCAGATCATGAGTTGGATAATTCCCCTCATGCTTCCTCAACTGCCTTGAGCCATAAGCAATCACCCTGCCTTCCTGCATCAGCACACAGCCAAGACCAATACGCGAAGCATCCGTATAAACTGTGAAACGCTTACCGCTCTCAGGCAAAGCTAGGATAGGGGCGTCCACCAACTTGCTCTTCAATGACTGATAACTGATCTCACAATCGCCGGACCAGACGAAGGGAACACCCTTCCCCAAGAGCCTAGTCAAAGGCTTAGCAATGCTGGAAAAATTTGGTACGAAACGCCGATAATACCCAGCAAGCCCCAAGAAACTTCGGATTTCAGAGACACTAGAAGGTCTCTTCCACTCCACTACAGCCGCAACATTCTTGGGGTCAACCGCAATACCCTGCTGATTAATCACGTGCCCCAGGAAAGCCACTTCAGATAGCCAAAAGGCACACTTCTTCAACTTGCCATAGAATTGATTCTTCCTTAGGGCACCCAGAACGAGACGGAGATGCTGATCATGCTCGGCCTCGGTCTTTGAATAAATCAAAATATCATCTAGGAATGCGACCACAAAATCGTCCAAGAATTCATGCAGCATCCTATTCATTGCTTCCATAAACGCAGCGGGGGCATTAGTTAAGCCAAAGGACATGACTATGAACTCATAATGCCCATACCTGGTGCAGAAGGCAGTCTTCTCAATATCCTCCTCACGAATCCTCAATTGATGATAACCAGAGTTCAAATCAATTTTGGAGAACACCTGGGCACCCCTCAACTGCTCAAAGAGGACCTCAATTCGGGGAAGCGGATATTTATTCTTGATTGTCACTTGATTCAAAGCGCGATAATCCACACACAGTCGCTTGCTTTTATCCTTCTTCTCAACAAACAATACTGAGAAAGCCCATGGAGACCTGCTAGGCCTAATGAAGCCCTTAGCCAGCAGATCATCCAATTGCCGCTTTAATTCAATCTGCTCCTTTGGAGCCATTCGATACGGGGCCTTATGAATAGGCTGCGTACCCGGGATCAGCTTAATCTCAAAAGCTGCATCGCGCTCCGGAGGAATGCCTGGAAGCTCTGCTGGAAACACGTCAGCAAAGTCACACACCACCCGGATGTCCTGCACCCGCAAGGCAGCCTCGCCCTCCACCACCATAGAGAAAAAGATCCCCGACTTCCTTGACCAGCGATCAGGAAGCAATTGCGCCAACAAGGATAATGTGAACTTCGGAGAACTTCCCAAGAATACCACCTCCTTACCCGACGGCGCCTGCAATAACACTGTCTTCCAGAAGCAGGATATAACCGCGCGATACTGGGATAACCAATCCATACCCAAGATAACATCGAATGCCCCCAAGGGAATCACCACCAGATTAGCCGAAAAAACCTCATCAGCAAGAATGACGGAACACCCCTGACAAACTGAACAGCTACTAATGGAGCCATTAGCAGAACTGACCAAAATTGGGTGACCCAACCTCTGCACCGAAAGACCAGCCCGCGACACAAAATCCTCCGAAACAAACGAATAGCTAGCGCCAGAGTCAAAAAGAGCATGGGCTGCAAATGAATCAACTGAAATCGTACCTATCACCACGTCTCCTTGCTCCCTGCCATCCGTAGTGGGTAGCACATAAGCTCCAGAAATACCCGCAGAAGAGGAAGCTCCCGGAGTGAAATTAACAGAAGAACCCCACTGAGCCACCGGAGGAGGCTAGCGCGGAGCTCCAAACTGAGACAGCACAGGGGTAGACGGCGCAGGAGTAGGCACAACCTGATACTGCGGAAAACCTTGCATCGGCACGAACTGAGAAGTCCCGGGCACATAAAGCTGCTATGGAGGAAGAGGAACTGAAAACTGCTGCTCAGCACTTGACATCATATTGATAGTGCCCTGAGAAGAGGAGGAAGCTATCGGCTCCCATCTGAGCTTCCCATTGGGATTCCTCCTACACACCACATCCTTGTGGTCCTGACTGCAGATAGAACACCTGCCACTCCACTGACACTCTGCACGGCGATGCGCATCTCCACAGCGGAAACACACCAGCCCCAACCCGGGCTTAGGAACGACCCGAAACCTCTGAGTACTTCCTCCTGAAGTACCTGAGTCAGAAGATTTACCACGGTAAGGATGGTGGCGCTGATGCTGAGACTTGCCCCTCTTGTGAGCTGGACCTCTAGTGTTGCCCCTCCTCGTGTCCTGGCTACGAGGTTGATCAACACCCGAAGACTTCTGCGACTCCATGGTGTACTGGTGTTGCATCTCCACACCCAGCGCCTGCTCCACTGTGGTACGGAAGTCCACCAACGGAAAGGCCCCCAGAGCATGCCTGATAGAAGGCTTCAGACCCTGACGGAATTGGCTCGCCTTCTCCATCTCATTATAAGCCACATGAGGGACAAAGCGGACCATTTTGTTGAAGCCCACCTCATACTCTGTGACAGACTTCTTCTCCTGCTTGTAGGACTGCAAGTCAATCTTCATTTTCTCCAGAAAGGTGACCGGGTAGAATCTCCTTTCGAACTGCCTGATGAAAACATCCCATGATAGGACTCCTGGTGAGGAGGAGTGCGCTGCCTGCACGCCTCTCCACCAAATCTGCGCCTCACCCTTCAGCAGCTGAGTGCCAAAGCGAACCCGATCTTCATAAGCAATCTCGAAGACATTCATCTTATCCTCCACATAAGTCAGCCAATCTGCCGCCTCGACCGGAGTACCACTGCCATCAAAAGAATCCAACTTCATGCCCATCCACTGCATCAGAGAAAGACCACTGACTGAAAGAGGCACCCCGGCCCCGCCACCAGGAACAGCACCCGCAGGGACAGCGCCCCCGGGCACTTCTCCACCTCCAGCTCCCTGAGCAGCACCTGCAGGGGCGACAGGAATGGCTTGCCTCAGAAGGGCCAACTCCTGCTGCATGGCCTGCATCGCGGCTAACATTGCCGCCGGACTCATCGAGTCCCCACTAGGAGCTTGCGGACTACCCCGAGCTCTACGAGGCGGCATAGTTGTATCCACAGGGATGAGAATAATAAGTATATGAGATAAGCATAGCATCTCTCTAGATAATGTCAAAACTAGCACAGAGAATAACATAATCATATCAATAGCAAGACCGAAAACCCATCCTACATGTGCAGTGTGTCAATTTATTACTACTCCACTTGCTAGGACCTACAGCCTATGCTTTGATACCAACTGTAACACCCCACTGATCCCACACAATGGATGATACCAAAAAAAACCTTTCTACAAAACTTATGCAACACATAGAGAAAGAAAGTATTGCAAAATCCGGCAGCACCTCCCTTGAAAGTAGCATAACAAGGGAAGCATATAGTTTATACAGGATATAAAAGAAAGATAATTGACATAGTATAATCAAAATGCAACGGTAGAAAAGAACATTCATGACCAGACAAAAGATAGACATCTCAGCCCACCAAACTAAACAGTTCAACTACCATGAAAGATTAGAATATAATAATTCCCTAGACTTGACCCTTCTTGTTTAACATCATTAATAATCAGTTATTCCTTTATTTAAAAGTGTGGTGGCCGTGCTGCTACATCCCTTCTTTCCCAAAGCAAAGATCAGGTGCCAGCATCAGACAATGCAAGAGTGAGATGACACATCTCAGCAAGTAAAAAAAACAAACAACAGTTGGACAATGCAAGCCAATCGTGCATAAGCAACCACATGGTTCCCAACTTCTTCCTTAAATATTAATTTGCAGCAAGTAAGCAAGTAATCAATTACTCAATGCCAAGATGAATTACAAAGTAAAGATCCACCTTATCCACATCACCAAAATAGGTTCCACACTTCACCCATGAATGCACATGGCTACAGATACAACATGACTTCTGCCTTCATACCTCTAAGGATATGAAGCTGCATCATACCCCTTCTCGGGAAACATATGATGCTCATTGTACCGGTACGGTCGGACCATAAGATCGCGACGAAAACTTCAATGCAATGGATGATGAATGCATTATGCATGTCAACAACATGAGTTCTTCCCAAATAAGATGTGCTAGACATATACTTCCACCCATTTCACATCAATAACCACATGGGTAACATGATCAAACCACACCCTCCACATGTATAATCAATAAAGCGTGAATAATTTCAAACGATGGTACCCAATTAGGAATATGGATACGAACACAAATAGCACAAACATAATCAAGTATGAGACTCTTCAATCAAAAGACGAAATAACCATCACTGTTTTACTTGCCTTTACCGAAGTTCGGGCAAAAATCCCTAAGAACGATCCGGAAGTCCACCACCTGTTTTTGACACCCAACTTAGTGCACCAAATTCTCATGAAAAAAACTCAAAGACAACACCGCACCTACGCGCAATCTCAAACCCCGCCGCGGTAACAATTCTCCCCTCACTAACCAAACTGCAGCTGCGCTGCTTAACCATTCCATAACTTAAAATTTAGGACAGCAGTGATGATAAACAAAAACTTCAGAGACAACTACATAAAATTCCCCACAAGTTTTGTATACAACTCATGATTGAATTCTAACATCTACTTACCTCTAAACGGTCCTCAAAATAAACCCTGCAATCTGTTTTTTTTCTGATTTGAGCAGCGACATACGCGGATTCAAACAACGATAACTTTTAAAATATAATTCCGATTTGAGCGCATAAGTACTTGTTGGAAAGATAAGAAAAAAGACCTACATGATTCTTATACTGATTAACACTAATTACTCCCGAAACATCCCCAGAAACTGCTAACACTGCTGCTGTTCATCACTCTGAAAAATCTGTTTTCTGGACAGCCACATACCCGGATTCAAACGATGATAACTTTTAATTTATAACTCCAAATTGAGCGCATAAATACTCGTTGGAAAGATAAAACAAAGTTCTACAAGATTCTCATACTGATTAACACTAATTGCTCCCGAAAAATCCCCAGAAACTGCTAACACTGCTGCTGTTCATCACTCTGAAAAATCTGTTTTCTGGACAGCCACATACCCGGATTCAAACGATGATAACTTTTAATTTATAACTCCAAATTGAGCGCATAAATACTCGTTGGAAAGATAAAACAAAGTTCTACAAGATTCCCAAATTGATCCCCATTAAATCTTCACGAAAAAAAACTAAAAACTGCTGGAACTACCGCTGTTCATCCACCACGCAAAATTCTGGACAGCCCCCCTCTATCTAATCGCAAACGCAACATCTAATCAATTGAATCGCAGCGCAAATGAACAAGGGATGAACACAAAAGAAAAATCACCTTGGGTTCTCCCCTTTTCCTTCCTCCCTTCTTCCTTCCACCAAAACGATTGGAGATTCGCACCAAAAGACGATGATCCGAGCGGCACGGAGTAGCACCTAGGGAGGAGGGGATTGGGGGGGGGCGGCTAGGGTTTTGGTGGCTGCAACAATGGAGGGAGGAGGAGGTGGGCAGGGGGGGCGGCGGCCAAGGGGAAAGGAGGAGTGGGGGGGCGGCTGCACATGGGGGGTAGTTAGGAGGGTGGCGGCTAGGGTTTGGGAGGGCTAATGGGCCGAAACACCAATTGCGGCCCAACTAACCCACGCGACAGCTCCCGACCGCAACGCAAACGTCAAACCAAATAAATTCTACTGCCCTAGTTGCGAATGTTGTTCACAAAATTCCAAATCCCCAAAACAACAACTGGATGAGGGAAAAAACAAACAGAACAACCCCCAACTTCTCTTCTTTGCAAACCGGGTATCACACCTCCCCAACCTGTTGCCCCCGCCCACGGTCGCAGCCGCGAGCCGACCGACGCTCATTGACGTGGGTACGGGCAAGTCGGTCTTGCTCCTGGCCTTTCTCCTTATGTGTTGCCGAGGAGGACACGGTGGCGCCTGCCACACTTAGGTTATCTTGGCGATGAGGAGTCCAGGTCTGAGATATTGAACAACCAAGGCCCGTAGCGTGGCAACAGTCAGTATATGCTACAGAGTTGGTGGTGGTGTTGTGTTGCAACGGCGGGTCTAGGGCTAGGAAGGTGAAAGGGAAATGGGCTTATACATTTCCTATAATCGATTTTGGTGTTTGATGTCCAACACAAACCACATGGACTAACTAGTTTGCCTAGTTGTCATTAATCTCAGGTGCATAAAAGTTCAGCACAAACCAACAAACAAAAAGAGTTGGGGGCTCTACAAAGTTTGGAGCAAAGGACAAGTAGAGGTGCTGCTAGTGGCGCACCGGAAATAGTCCGATGTGCACTGGACACTGTCTGGTGCCCAAGCCAAGGCACCCACGAACAAGCTGCTCTCGGGGTTTTCCCGGAGTCGCTCCGCTATAATTCACGGGACTGTCCGGTGTGCACCGGACATGTCCGATGAGCCAACAAAGCAACGGTCAACTACGCCCAACGGTCGACTAAAGTGAACAGTAAAAGGTGCACAATGTAGAAGTCAGAAGTCAGAGTTGCGAAGTCATAACACACTGGACTGTTCGGTGTGCCACTGGACTGTTCGGTGTCACAAGAGGACAAGGGACTTCAATGGTTAATCGCTCAAAACCCCAACGGTCGGCTGACGTGGCAGGCACCGGACAGTGAACAATGTCATGTTCGGTGCACCACTGGACTGTCCAGTGTGTCATCGACAGCAATGACTAGAATAATGGTTAGAGCTATAAATACACCCCAACCACCACCATTTAAGCTATCCAAGTTTTCAGCCCTTCACATTCAATACAAGAGCAAAAGCCTACACTCCAAAACAAAATCAAAAGATCCAATCCTCTCCAAGCCTCAAAATCAACTCAATTGCTTAGTGACTTGAGAGAGGGTGTTTAGTGTTTCTTTTGTTGCTCTTGTTGCTTGGATTGCTTTTTCCTTCTCACTCTAATTCTTCAAGTGCTTTGTAAAGCTAGCAAGAGACAGCTGAGTGTGTGGTGATCCTTGCGGGGTCTTAGTGACCCAAGTGATCAAGGAGAAGCACTCAACCGGTCTGTGTGACCGATTGAGAGAGAGAAAGGGTTGGAATAGACCCGACCTTTGTGGCCTCCTCAACGGGGACTAGGTTCTTAGGAACCAAACCTCGGTAAACAAATCGTCGTGTTCATTTGTGTTGATCTCTATTCGATTTGTTCCCCCTTTCCTCTCTCTCTAAAGTTCCCTTGCTCATATTGTTTTGAGTTTGCTCCCAAAGTTATCTGTGTTGATTGAGCAACTCATAGTAAGGAGAACTATCTTCTGGACTTCGAATTATTTCTAACACTAACCCCTGGCATAGTGTGTGTTTAAAGTTTATAATTTTTCAGGTTTCGCCTATTCACCCCCCTCTAGGCGATTTTCAGATGGCACTCGCATTCTCTCGCCCTTATCGGACTGACGCCTGGTGCGAGTGACTCTCGGTTTGGAGCTGCTCCGGTTGGACTTCTTTCTCTGCTTGTGTGCTCTCTCCCTATATGTATCTAGCGGTATACTACTTATGTCGCCTTCAGATGCCCAGGTCTTCGTCGTGTCCTTCTCCGGCAACGAACATGTATGCCCGCCTCTTTCTTCCCTTCCTGTCTACGAAACCTTAGAAGTGGGGGACGCGAGGGATGGGGTCCCTGATTTGTTGCTTATGGTACCCGTTCGATGGCTCGGCATCGCCCGTCTACATGGCCTTTCCCTTACCACGGTGTCAACTTGGTATGCTTCAACCACTTCTATGTACCTGTCACCAATCCTTCTGTCATTGCAAAAATAATTGTGTTGTTCCTCTGTTGTTTTGGGTGTTAGTTTTTTTGTTGTGCTAAGGACTGAACATAATTTGGGTGTGTCAATAATTTATTTATTGTCTGCATGTGGTTTGTTCTTCTGATGATGTCTCATGGATCCTACAAAATATGTGTTAGGATTTGGAGATCTATGCGGGCACTACCACATGGTGCGTGTCCCTTATGTTCTTGGCTCTTGCATGCATTAGGTCGTTTCTGAGACCACATTGACGCAATGGACTCCATGGTGTTTGAGGTTGCTGAATTGGATGGAACAACAATGATTTGTCACGCTAACAGTAAAAGGAAATGTTATTTGTTGGTTTTAAACGTTAGTGATTGCTACGAAGTACCATAATTTGTATGGAGCGCATCCAGTTTTTATTAATGTCTGACTTTAGCAACAACCCCATATTTTGATCTATCTTTTTTATAAGTTTGAGTTCATGTGACTTATTTTAGAAACTTGAGCTCACAAACTTCCTCTTATTTGGTCTCTGTATGGCGGAATTATGTCATTCTATAATCTCTGTTCGTTCAGCCGGTCGTTGTGAACTCTCTTCTAATCATTCATTGGTCGTGTTGTACTAAGACATATTGGATGGAGTAAACAACAACACCAGTTAGTGAAAGGGAAATAGGGTTAACCTTTTCCCAGTATTAATTTTGGTGGTTGAATGCCCAACACAAATATTGGACTAACTAGTTTGCTCTAGATTATATGTTCAACAGGTGCATAAAGGTTCAACACAAACCAATAAAAGATTGAAAATAGGGTTCAAATACAAAGGAGCAAAAAAACCGAGTATGCCCTGGTCTGGCGCACCGGACAGTGTCCGGTGCACCAGGATCGTACAGTCTCAAACTCGTCACTCTCGGGTTTCTCAGGGCACGCTCCGCTATAATTCACCGGACTGTCCGGTGTGCCACCGGACTGTCCGGTGTAACAGCGGAGTAACGGCTATCCAGCGCAACGGTCGACTGCAAAAGCGCGGGCGCTAGAGCTACAGTGATGAACCATGCGCGCAGAGTCAGAGCCGCCCGTCAGAGGCGCACCGGACACTGAACAGTGTCTGTCCGATGCAGCACCAGACTGTCTGATGCCACTAGAAGACAAAGCCTCCAACGGTCAAAAGCTCCAGAACCCTAATGGTTGGGTGAGGTGGCTGGCGCACCGGACTGTGTTCGGTGGCGCACCGGACTGTCCGGTGCGCCCATCGACAGCAGCCACCCCCAACGGTTGTTTGGTGGTTGAGGGCTATAAATACCCCCAACCACCACCACTCCAACCATCCAAGCATTCCACACATTGCATTCAATACAAGAGCAATAGACTTCACTCCAAAACACAATCAAAGTGATCGATCCACTCAATGTCCCAAATTCAACTCTAGTGCATTAGGACTTGTGAGAGGATCACTTGTGTTTCTTATTGCTCTTGTTTGCTTGGTTGGCTTTCTTTTCTTTTCCTTCTTACTCTCAAGTGATTTGTAAGCAAGGCAAGAGACACCAATTGTGTGGTGGTCCTTGCGGGGTCTAAGTGACCCATGAGAAGTAAAGAAGAAAGCTCACTCGGTCTAAGTGACCGTTTGAGAGAGGGAAAGGGTTGAAAGAGACCCAGTCTTTGTGACCACCTCAACAGGGACTAGGTTCTTTAGAACCGAATCTCAGTAAAACAAATCACCGTGTTCATCTGCTTTATTTGTTGGTTGATTTATCTTCCTCCCTCTCTCTCTCTCGGACTCGAATTCATTTCTAACGCTAACCCCGACTTGTAGTGTGTGCTTAAGTTTATAATTTTCAGATTCCGCCTATTCACCCCCCCCCTCTAGGTGACTTTCAATTGGTATTAGAGCCCGGTGCTTCATTAGAGTCTAACAACTCGAAGTGATGTCGGGAGAATCCACCAAGAGGGATATGGAAACCGGCGAGAAGGCCACAAGCCATGGGAAGGCTCCATCAAGGGAGTTCGGCGCCAAAGGCAAGGAGGAATCCCCTTCTCACATCAAGTCACATCGGAGTGGCGACAAAAAGAAAAAGATGAAGAAAGTGGTCTACTATGAGACCGACTCTTCGTCGCCCTCCACATCCGGCTCCGACGCTGCGTCCGTCAATTCTAAGCGCCATGAGCGCAAGAAGTATAGTAAGATGCCCCTACGTTGTCCCCGCATTTCTAAGCGCGCTCCTTTACTTTCCGTTCCATTAGGCAAACCACCATATTTTGATGGTGAATATTATTGTATGTGGAGTGATAAAATAAAGCATCACCTAACCTCACTCCATGCAAGCATATGGGACATTGTTGAATTTGGAGCGCAGGTACCTACCGTGGGGGACGAGGGCTACGACTCAAACGAGGTCGCCTAAATACGACACTTTAACTCCCAAGCCACTACTATACTCCTCGCCTCTCTATGTCGAGAGGAGTATAATAAGGTGCAAGGGTTAAAGAGTGCCAAGGAAATTTGGGACGTCCTAAAGACCACGCACAAAGGGGATGAGGTGACCAAGATCACCAAGTAGGAGACGATCGAGGGGGAGCTCGGTCGATTCGTTCTCCATCAAGGAGAGGAGCCACAAGCAATGTACAACTGGCTCAAGACCTTGGTCAACCAAGTGCGCAACCTCGGGAGCACCAAATGGGATGACCATGAAATGGTCAAGGTTATTCTAAGATCCCTTGTTTTTCGCAATCCTACTCAAGTGCAATTAATTTGTGGGGATCCTAGATACAAATTAATGTCTCCCGAGGAAGTGATAGGAAAGTTTATGAGCTTTGAACTAATGATCAAAGGCTCCAAACACATCGTCGACTTGGAGCAAGGCGGCACCTTCACACCCGAGGTGCAACCCGTCGCATTCAAAGCGACAGAAGAGAAGAAAGAAGAGTCTACATCAAGTAGGCTCCCCATCGATGCCTCCAAGATCGACAATGAGTAAATGGCGCTCATCATCAAGAGCTTTCGCCAAATCCTCAAGCAAAGGAGGGGGGAAAGACTACAAACCCCGCTCCAAGAGGAAGCTCACTCGGTCTAAGTGACCGTTTGAGAGAGGGAAAGGGTTGAAAGAGACCCGGTCTTTGTGACCACCTCAACAGGGACTAGGTTCTTTAGAACCGAATCTCAGTAAAACAAATCACCGTGTTCATCTGCTTTATTTGTTGGTTGATTTATCTTCCTCCCTCTCTCTCTCTCGGACTCGAATTCATTTCTAACGCTAACCCCGACTTGTAGTGTGTGCTTAAGTTTATAATTTTCAGATTCCGCCTATTCACCCCCCCCTCTAGGTGACTTTCAATTTGAGAGCACCTAGAGGGGGGGTGAATAGGTGATCCTGTAAAAACTTCAAACTTAAGCCACAAAAACTTGTTAAGTGTTAGCACGATTATTGCCAAGTGGCTAAGGTGAAGTCTCAACAATCTCAACAAAACACAGTACCACAAGAGAATCAAGCACAGAGTGACACAGTGGTTTTATCCCGTGGTTCGGCCAAGACCAACGCTTGCCTACTCCACGTTGTGGCGTCCCAACGGACGAGGGTTGCAATCAACCCCTCTCAAGCGGTCCAAAGACCCACTTGAATACCACGGTGTTTTGTTTTCCTTTCACTATCCCGTTTGCAAGGAATCTCCACAAATTGGAGTCTCTTGCCCTTACAAGTATATGATCACAAATGAAACACAGAGTAAGGGAGGGAAGCAACACACACAAATCCACAGCAAAAGCGCACACACACGGCCAAGAATCGAGCTCACAAGACTATCTCAGAGTTCTCACTTAGAACAGAGCTCGAATCACTTAGAAACACAAACGAATGCGCAGAGACTTAGTGTGGATGATCAAGAATGCTCAAAGGTTGCTTGTGTGTCTCCTCCATGCGCCTAGGGGCTCCTTTTATAGCCCCAAGGCAGCTAGGAGCCGTTGAGAGCAAATCCAGAAGGCCATCCTTGCCTTCTGTCGTCGGGGGCACCGGACAGTCCGGTGCACACCGGACACTGTCCGGTGCCCGATTTGTTTCCTTAAACGGCGAAGACGACCGTTGCAGACCGTTGGCAGATCTGGCGCTGTTGGCGCACCGGACATGTCCGGTGCACACCGGACAGTCCGGTGCCGTCTTCCGACCGTTGGCTCGGCCACGTGTCCCGCGCGGATTGCGCGGCCGACCGTTGGCCCTGGCCGACCGTTGGCTCACCGGACAGTCCGGTGCACACCGGACAGTCCGGTGAATTTTAGCCGTACGCCGCCGGCCAATTTCCCGAGAGCGGCCAGTTCGAGTCGCGCCAGCCTGGCGCACCGGACACTGTCCGGTGCACACCGGACAGTCCGGTGCTCCAGACCGAGCTGGGTCTTGGCAGCACACAGCCAAGTCCCTTCTCCTTTTCTCTATTCTTCTTCTTTCTGTTTCTAACACTTAGACAAATATATTAGTACTTAAAACCAATGTACTAAGGCTTAGAAACATACCTTTACTTCATGATTTTCACCTTGTTCATCCATGTACATAAATTCACATTTAGGCCCTTGTGTTTGCACTCAATCACCAAAATACTTAGAAATGGCCCAAGGGCACATTTCCCTTTCAATCTCCCCCTTTTTGGTGATTTATGCCAACACAACATAAAGCAAGTGGAACAAGTGCAAAATCACTTCAAATAAAAACTCAAATTGGTTTTGATTCAATTTTGGCATATATGAATCATCCTTTGCCACCACTTGGTTTGTTTTTGCAAATCAAACTCAAATCTCTATCTCTAAGTCAAACACACATGTTGAAGTATAAAGAGAGTCATTCCAAAAGAGATTGATCAAAGATTTCAAAAACTCCCCCTATTTCCCATAATCAATACTTCTCCCCATAAGAAACCAATTATTGACAAGAGAGACAACATAAGAATTTTGACAAACCAAAAATTCTATTCTACTATTTTCAAAATCTCTCAAGTGGTAGCTGATCCATTTATTGCTTTGGCCTTTATTTTCTCCCCCTTTGGCATCAAGCACCAAAATGGGATCAATTTGTGGCCCTTTAACCCCATTGCCTTACCAAAATCTTCACTTAAGAGCAAATGACAATAAGAGTTAATGAGATGGACTTGGAATAAGTTACCCTCTCATCGGAGTGCAGTGGAAGTCTTTCATGGTCCAAGTCCACCTTTCCCTTTCAATCCTCCTTCGAGACTAAATCATCAAACTCAAGCACATGGTTAGTCTCAAAGGGTCAAGTTGTAACACATCTCCCCCTAAACATGTGCATCACTTTGCAACGGACTTGTGAGGTCCAGGGAGTGTTTGTACAACTTGAGCACCACAATAAGCAACAAAATGCAAAAAGGAACATGATCAAAAGCATAACTACATGTATGCTACAATTCAATCCAGGTTCCGCGAATCTAAGACATTTAGCTCACTACGCAACCTGCAAAAGGTCTTCTCATCTAGAGGCTTAGTGAAGATATCGGCTAGCTGGTTCTCGGTGCTAACATGAAACACTTCGATATCTCCCTTTTGCTGGTGGTCTCTCAAAAAGTGATGCCGGATGTCTATGTGCTTTGTGCGGCTGTGTTCAACAGGATTTTCCGCCATGCGGATAGCACTCTTATTATCACATAGGAGTGGGACTTTGCTCAGATTGTAGCCAAAGTCCCTGAGGGTTTGCCTCATCCAAAGTAGTTGCGCGCAACACTGTCCTGCGGCAACATACTCGGCCTCAGCGGTGGATAGGGCAACGGAGGTTTGTTTCTTAGAGTTCCATGACACCAGGGACCTTCCTAAGAATTGGCACGTCCCCGATGTACTCTTCCTATCGACCTTACATCCAGCATAGTCGGAGTCTGAGTATCCAACTAAGTCAAAGGTAGACCCCTTTGGATACCAGAGCCTGAAGCAAGGCGTAGCAACCAAATATCTAAGAATTCGCTTCACCGCCACTAAGTGACACTCCTTAGGATCGGATTGAAATCTAGCACACATGCATACGCTAAGCATAATATCCGGTCTACTAGCACATAAGTAAAGCAAAGAACCTATCATTGACCGGTATGCTTTTTGATCAACGGACTTACCTCCTTTGTTGAGGTCGGTGTGTCCGTCGGTCCCCATCGGAGTCTTTGCGGGCTTGGCGTCCTTCATCCCAAACCGCTTTAGCAGATCTTGCGTGTACTTCGTTTGGGAGATGAAGGTGCCGTCCTTGAGTTGCTTCACTTGGAACCCAAGGAAGTAGTTCAACTCGCCCATCATCGACATCTCGAATTTCTGCGTCATCACCCTGCTAAACTCTTCACAAGACTTTTGGTTAGTAGAACCAAATATTATGTCATCAACATAAATTTGGCACACAAACAAATCACCATTACAAGTCTTAGTAAAAAGAGTTGGATCGGCTTTCCCAACCTTGAAAGCATTAGCAATTAAGAAATCTCTAAGGCATTCATACCATGCTCTTGGGGCTTGCTTAAGTCCATAGAGCGCCTTAGAGAGCTTACACACATGGTCGGGGTACCGTTCATCCTCGAAGCCAGGGGGTTGCTCCACGTACACCTCCTCCTTGATTGGCCCGTTGAGGAAAGCGCTCTTCACATCCATTTGGAACAACCTGAAAGAATGGTGAGCGGCATATGCTAGCAAGATTCGAATTGACTCTAGCCTAGCCACAGGAGCAAAAGTCTCCTCAAAATCCAAACCTGCGACTTGGGCATAACCTTTTGCCACAAGTCGAGCCTTGTTCCTCGTCACCACCCCGTGCTCGTCCTGTTTGTTGCGGAACACCCACTTGGTTCCCACAACATTTTGCTTTGGACGAGGCACCAGTGTCCAAACTTCATTGCGCTTGAAATTGTTTAACTCCTCTTGCATGGCCAACACCCAGTCCGGATCTAGCAAGGCCTCTTCTACCCTGAAAGGCTCAATAGAAGAGACAAAGGAGTAATGCTCACAAAAATTAACTAATCGAGATCGAGTAGTTACTCCCTTGCTAATGTCACCCAGAATTTGGTCGACGGGATGATCCCTTTGAATCATCGCTCGAACTTGGGTTGGAGGTGCCGGTTGCACTTCTTCCTCCATCACTTGATTATCTTGTGCTCCCCCTTGATCAAGCGCCTCCTGTTCGTCATCTTTGGTTGGGGGATGCACCATAGTTGAGGAAGAAGGTTGATCTCGTTCATCTTGTTCCTGTGGTCGTACTTCTCCAATCGCCATGGTCCGTATAGCGGCCGTCGGAACATCTTCTTCATCCTGTTGATGGCGTGGCACGCTGTGTTCACGGCTTCCGTCCAAAAGCACTCGGGGGTCTTGAACTCTCCTAGCATCGTCCTCGCCATGTCGATGAGCGTCCTGTTCTTCCTCTCTACCACACCATTTTGCTGTGGTGTGTAGGGAGCGGAGAACTCGTGCTTGATCCCTTCCTCTTCAAGGAACTCCTCCATTTGAAGGTTCTTGAACTCGGACCCGTTGTCGCTTCTTATCTTTTTCACTTTGAGCTCAAACTCATTTTGAGCTCTCCTGAGGAAGCGTTTGAGGGTCCCTTGGGTTTCAGACTTATCCTGCAAAAAGAACACCCAAGTGAAGCGGGAAAAATCATCAACAATAACTAAACCATACTTACTTCCCCCTATGCTTAGATAGGCGACGGGTCCGAAGAGGTCCATATGCAGTAGCTCCAGGGGTCTTGACGTGGTCATCACATTCTTGCTGTGATGCGCTCCTCCCACCTGTTTACCTGCCTGACAAGCTGCACAAGGTCTATCTTTTTCGAAATGTACATTTGTTAGACCTATCACATGTTCTCCCTTTAGAAGCTTGTGGAGGTTCTTCATCCCCACATGTGCTAAGCGGCGATGCCATAGCCAGCCCATGCAAGTCTTAGCCATTAAGCATGCATCTAGACCGGCCTCTTCTTTTGCAAAATCAACTAAATAAAGTTTGCCGTCTAGTACACCCTTAAAAGCTAGTGAACCATCACATCTTCTAAAGACAGACACATCTACATTTGTAAATAAACAATTATATCCCATTTGACATAATTGACTGACAGATAGCAAATTATATCCAAGACTCTCCACTAAGAATACATTTGATATAGAATGCTCATTTGAAATTGCAATTTTACCTAGCCCTTTTACCTTGCCTTGATTCCCATCACCGAATATAATTGAATCTTGGGAATCCTTATTTTTGACGTAGGAGGTGAACATCTTCTTCTCCCCCGTCATATGGTTTGTGCATCCGCTGTCAATAATCCAGCTTGAACCCCCGGATGCATAAACCTGCAAGGCAAATTTAGGCTTGGGTCTTAGGTACCCAACTCATGTTGGGTCCTGCAAGGTTAGCACAAATGTCCTTAGGGACCCAAATGCAAGTCCTGTCTCCCTTGCATTTTGCCCCTAACTTCCTAGCAACTATTTTCCTATCCTTTCTACAAATAGCAAAGGAAGTGTTTAAAGCACAATAAATTATAGAAGGTTCATTCACTACTTTCCTAGGAGCATGAATAACATTCTTTCTAGGCACATGAGCAATATTTCTCCTAGGCATATCCCTATCATGCTTATAAGAAGAACTAGAGGCAAACATGGCATGAGAATCATAAACATGTGAATCAAAATCATTATAAGCATTTCTAGCATTTCTCCTATCATAATACATAAAAGCATGGTTCTTTTTAGCATTACTAGCCATAGGGGCCTTCCCTTTCTCCTTGATGAAGATGGGAGCCTTATGGCTTGTTAAGTTCTTGGCCTCTCTCTTGAAGCCAAGACCATCCTTAATTGAGGGGTGTCTACCAACCGTATAGGCATCCCTTGCAAATTTTATTTTATCAACTTCATTCTTGCTAGTCTTAAGTTGGGCATTAAGACTAGCTACTTCCTTATTTAATTTGGAAATTAAAACTAGATGTTCACTACAGGCATCAACATCGAAATCCTTACACCTAGTGCAAATCTTAACATGTTCTACACAAGAATTAGATTTATTTGCTACTTCTAACTTAGCATTTAAATCATTGTTAACACCTTGTAAAGTAGAAATGGTTTCATGACAAGTAGATAGTTCATAAGAAAGCATTTCATTTCTTTTTACTTCTAAAGCATATGATTTTTGTGCCTCTACAAATTTATCATGTTCATCATACAATAAATCCTCCTGCTTTTCTAAAAGCCTATCCTTTTCATTCAATGCATCAATCAATTCATTGATTTTATCTATCTTAGATCTATCTAAGCCCTTGAACAAGCATGAATAATCTATGTCATCATCACTAGACTCACTATCACTAGAAGAAGCATAAGTGGAGTCTTGAGTACTCACCTTCTTCTCCCTTGCCATAAGACATGTGAGACGCTCGTTGGGGAAGAGAGCCGATTTGTTGAAGGCAGTGGCGGCGAGTCCTTCATTGTCGGAGTCGGACGAGGAGCAATCCGAGTCCCACTCCTTGCCTAGATGCGCCTCGCCCTTTGCCTTCTTGTAATGCTTCTTCTTTTCCCTCTTGTTTCCCTTTTCCTGGTCACTATCATTATCGGGACAGTTAGCAATAAAATGACCAAGCTTACCGCATTTGAAGCATGATCGCTTCCCCTTGGTCTTAGTCTTGCTCGGCTGTCCATTGCGACCCTTTAGCACCGTCTTGAATCTCTTGATAATGAGGGCCATTTCTTCTTCATTAAGACCGGCCGCCTCAATTTGCGCCACCTTGCTGGGTAGCGCCTCCTTGTTCCCTGTGGCTTTGAGAGCAAAAGGTTGCGGCTCGTTGATCGGTCCATTCAAGGCGTCGTCCACATACCTTGCCTCCTTGATCATCATTCGCCCGCTGACGAATTTTCCTAGTACTTCTTCGGGCGACATTTTGGTGTACCTGGGATTCTCACGAATATTATTCACCAAATGAGGATCAAGAACGGTAAAGGACCTGAGCATTAGTCGGACGACGTCGTGGTCCGTCCATCGCGTGCTTCCGTAGCTCCTTATTTTGTTGACAAGGGTCTTGAGCCGGTTGTATGTTTGAGTTGGCTCCTCGCCCCTTATCATCGCGAACCGTCCAAGCTCGCCCTCCACCAACTCCATTTTGGTGAGCAAGGTAGCGTCATTTCCCTCATGAGAGATCTTGAGGGTATCCCAGATTTGCTTGGCGTTATCCAAGCCACTCACTTTATTATATTCATCCCTGCACAATGAGGCTAGAAGAACAGTAGTAGCTTGTGCATTCTTATGGATTTGCTCATTAATGAATATAGGACTATCCGAACTATTAAAGTGCATTCCACTATCTACAATCTCCCATATGCTAGGATGGAGAGAGAATAGGTGACTACGCATTTTGTGGCTCCAAAATCCGTAGTCCTCCCCATCAAAGTGTGGGGGCTTGCCGAGTGGAATGGAAAGCAAATGTGAATTTGAACTATGCGGAATACGAGAGTAGTCAAAAGAAAAGTTAGAATTAACCGGTTTCCTTTGTTTGTCGTAGTCGTCGTCCTTTTGGGAAGAAGAGGACTCATCGCTGTCGTAGTAGACGATCTCCTTGATGCGTCTTGTCTTCTTCTTCTTCCCATCTCTTCGCTTGTGGCCCGAGCCCGAGTCATTGGACTTGTCATCCCTTGGCTCGTTGACGAAGGACTCCTTCTCCTTGTCGTTGATCACAATTCCCTTCCCCTTAGGATCCATCTCTTCGGGCGGTTAGTCCCTTTCTTGAAGAGAACGGCTCTGATACCAATTGAGAGCACCTAGAGGGGGGGGTGAATAGGTGATCCTGTAAAAACTTCAAACTTAAGCCACAAAAACTTGTTAAGTGTTAGCACGATTATTGCCAAGTGGCTAAGGTGAAGTCTCAACAATCTCAACAAAACACAGTACCACAAGAGAATCAAGCACAGAGTGACACAGTGGTTTTATCCCGTGGTTCGGCCAAGACCAACGCTTGCCTACTCCACGTTGTGGCGTCCCAACGGACGAGGGTTGCAATCAACCCCTCTCAAGCGGTCCAAAGACCCACTTGAATACCATGGTGTTTTGTTTTCCTTTCACTATCCCGTTTGCAAGGAATCTCCACAAATTGGAGTCTCTTGCCCTTACAAGTATATGATCACAAATGAAACACAGAGTAAGGGAGGGAAGCAACACACACAAATCCACAGCAAAAGCGCACACACACGGCCAAGAATCGAGCTCACAAGACTATCTCAGAGTTCTCACTTAGAACAGAGCTCGAATCACTTAGAAACACAAACGAATGCGCAGAGACTTAGTGTGGATGATCAAGAATGCTCAAAGGTTGCTTGTGTGTCTCCTCCATGCGCCTAGGGGCTCCTTTTATAGCCCCAAGGCAGCTAGGAGCCGTTGAGAGCAAATCCGGAAGGCCATCCTTGCCTTCTGTCGTCGGGGGCACCGGACAGTCCGGTGCACACCGGACACTGTCCGGTGCCCGATTTGTTTCCTTAAACGGCGAAGACGACCGTTGCAGACCGTTGGCAGATCTGGCGCTGTTGGCGCACCGGACATGTCCGGTGCACACCGGACAGTCCGGTGCCGTCTTCCGACCGTTGGCTCGGCCACGTGTCCCGCGCGGATTGCGCGGCCGACCGTTGGCCCTGGCCGACCGTTGGCTCACCGGACAGTCCGGTGCACACCGGACAGTCCGGTGAATTTTAGCCGTACGCCGCCGGCCAATTTCCCGAGAGCGGCCAGTTCGAGTCGCGCCAGCCTGGCGCACCGGACACTGTCCGGTGCACACCGGACAGTCCGGTGCTCCAGACCGAGCTGGGTCTTGGCAGCACACAGCCAAGTCCCTTCTCCTTTTCTCTATTCTTCTTCTTTCTGTTTCTAACACTTAGACAAATATATTAGTACTTAAAACCAATGTACTAAGGCTTAGAAACATACCTTTACTTCATGATTTTCACCTTGTTCATCCATGTACATAAATTCACATTTAGGCCCTTGTGTTTGCACTCAATCACCAAAATACTTAGAAATGGCCCAAGGGCACATTTCCCTTTCACAATTGGTATTAGAGCCCGGTGCTTCATTAGAGTCTAACAACTCGAAGTGATGTCGGGAGAATCCACCAAGAGGGATATGGAAACCGGCGAGAAGGCCACAAGCCATGGGAAGGCTCCATCAAGGGAGTTCGGCGCCAAAGGCAAGGAGGAATCCCCTTCTCACATCAAGTCACATCGGAGTGGCGACAAAAAGAAAAAGATGAAGAAAGTGGTCTACTATGAGACCGACTCTTCGCCGCCCTCCACATCCGGCTCCGACGCTGCGTCCGTCAATTCTAAGCGCCATGAGCGCAAGAAGTATAGTAAGATGCCCCTACGTTGTCCCCGCATTTCTAAGCGCGCTCCTTTACTTTCCGTTCCATTAGGCAAACCACCATATTTTGATGGTGAATATTATTGTATGTGGAGTGATAAAATAAAGCATCACCTAACCTCACTCCATGCAAGCATATGGGACATTGTTGAATTTGGAGCGCAGGTACCTACCGTGGGGGACGAGGGCTACGACTCAAACGAGGTCGCCTAAATACGACACTTTAACTCCCAAGCCACTACTATACTCCTCGCCTCTCTATGTCGAGAGGAGTATAATAAGGTGCAAGGGTTAAAGAGTGCCAAGGAAATTTGGGACGTCCTAAAGACCACGCACAAAGGGGATGAGGTGACCAAGATCACCAAGTAGGAGACGATCGAGGGGGAGCTCGGTCGATTCGTTCTCCATCAAGGAGAGGAGCCACAAGCAATGTACAACTGGCTCAAGACCTTGGTCAACCAAGTGCGCAACCTCGGGAGCACCAAATGGGATGACCATGAAATGGTCAAGGTTATTCTAAGATCCCTTGTTTTTCGCAATCCTACTCAAGTGCAATTAATTTGTGGGGATCCTAGATACAAATTAATGTCTCCCGAGGAAGTGATAGGAAAGTTTATGAGCTTTGAACTAATGATCAAAGGCTCCAAACACATCGTCGACTTGGAGCAAGGCGGCACCTTCACACCCGAGGTGCAACCCGTCGCATTCAAAGCGACAGAAGAGAAGAAAGAAGAGTCTACATCAAGTAGGCTCCCCATCGATGCCTCCAAGATCGACAATGAGTAAATGGCGCTCATCATCAAGAGCTTTCGCCAAATCCTCAAGCAAAGGAGGGGGGAAAGACTACAAACCCCGCTCCAAGAGGAAGCTCACTCGGTCTAAGTGACCGTTTGAGAGAGGGAAAGGGTTGAAAGAGACCCGGTCTTTGTGACCACCTCAACAGGGACTAGGTTCTTTAGAACTGAATCTCAGTAAAACAAATCACCGTGTTCATCTGCTTTATTTGTTAGTTGATTTATCTTCCTCCCTCTCTCTCTCTCGGACTCGAATTCATTTCTAACGCTAACCCCGACTTGTAGTGTGTGCTTAAGTTTATAATTTTCAGATTCCGCCTATTCACCCCCCTCTAGGTGACTTTCAATTGGTATTAGAGCCCGGTGCTTCATTAGAGTATAACAACTCGAAGTGATGTCGGGAGAATCCACCAAGAGGGATATGGAAACCGGCGAGAAGGCCACAAGCCATGGGAAGGCTCCATCAAGGGAGTTCGGCGCCAAAGGCAAGGAGGAATCCCCTTCTCACATCAAGTCACATCGGAGTGGCGACAAAAAGAAAAAGATGAAGAAAGTGGTCTACTATGAGACCGACTCTTCGTCGCCCTCCACATCCGGCTCCGACGCTGCGTCCGTCAATTCTAAGCGCCATGAGCGCAAGAAGTATAGTAAGATGCCCCTACGTTGTCCCCGCATTTCTAAGCGCGCTCCTTTACTTTCCGTT
This sequence comes from Zea mays, assembly GCF_902167145.1. Lineage (NCBI taxonomy): Eukaryota > Viridiplantae > Streptophyta > Magnoliopsida > Poales > Poaceae > Zea > Zea mays. The sequence continues at coordinate 76,196,390 of NC_050100.1, read as the reverse complement.
CCATTAGGCAAACCACCATATTTTGATGGTGAATATTATTGTATGTGGAGTGATAAAATAAAGCATCACCTAACCTCACTCCATGCAAGCATATGGGACATTGTTGAATTTGGAGCGCGGGTACCTACCGTGGGGGACGAGGGCTACGACTCAAACGAGGTCGCCTAAATACGACACTTTAACTCCCAAGCCACTACTATACTCCTCGCCTCTCTATGTCGAGAGGAGTATAATAAGGTGCAAGGGTTAAAGAGTGCCAAGGAAATTTGGGACGTCCTAAAGACCACGCACAAAGGGGATGAGGTGACCAAGATCACCAAGTAGGAGACGATCGAGGGGGAGCTCGGTCGATTCGTTCTCCATCAAGGAGAGGAGCCACAAGCAATGTACAACTGGCTCAAGACCTTGGTCAACCAAGTGCGCAACCTCGGGAGCACCAAATGGGATGACCATGAAATGGTCAAGGTTATTCTAAGATCCCTTGTTTTTCGCAATCCTACTCAAGTGCAATTAATTTGTGGGGATCCTAGATACAAATTAATGTCTCCCGAGGAAGTGATAGGAAAGTTTATGAGCTTTGAACTAATGATCAAAGGCTCCAAACACATCGTCGACTTGGAGCAAGGCGGCACCTTCACACCCGAGGTGCAACCCGTCGCATTCAAAGCGACAGAAGAGAAGAAAGAAGAGTCTACATCAAGTAGGCTCCCCATCGATGCCTCCAAGATCGACAATGAGTAAATGGCGCTCATCATCAAGAGCTTTCGCCAAATCCTCAAGCAAAGGAGGGGGAAAGACTACAAACCCCGCTCCAAGAGGGTGTGCTACAAGTGTGGTAAGTCTGGTCATTTTATCGCTAAACGTCTGATGTCTAGTGATAGTGACAGGGGCGACGACAAGAGGGGGAAGAAGAAGGAGAAAAAAAGATACGACAAGAAGAAGGGCGGTGATGCCCACATGTGTCAGGAATGAGACTCTGATGAGAGCTCCACCGACTCATCCTCCGACGAGGATGCCACCAACATCGCCGTCAAAAAAGCCTCCTCTTCCCCAACGTCGGCCACAAATGCTTCATGGCAAAAGACGACAAAAATAAGAAGGTACAAACTAGAACCACCTCCAAGTATACTACATCTAGTGATGAGAGTAGTTCTAATGAAGATGAGGATGATTTGCTTACACTTTTTGTCAACCTTAACATGCAACAAAAAGAAAAATTAAATGAATTAATAGGAGCCATTCATGAGAAGGATGAACTTTTGGATAGCCAAGAGGAATTCCTTATTAAAGAAAACAAGAAGCATGTTAAAGTAAAAAATGCTTATGCTCAGGAAGTTGAAAAATGTGAGAATTTGACTAAGGAGCTTAGCATGTGCCATGATTCAATCACCAATCTTAGAAATGAAAATGCTAGTTTAAATGGTAAGATTGATAAATTGAATGAATCAATTTCTAGCCTTAGAACTGAAAACACTAGTTTAATTTCTAAGGTTAAAGATTTAAATGTTTGCAATAATACTATTTCCTGTCTTAGAGATGAGAATGCCATATTACATGCTAAGATAGATGAATTAAATGTTTGCAAACCCTCTACATCTACTATTGATCATGTTGCTATTTGTACTAGATGTAGAGATGTTAATATTGACGCTATAAATGATCACCTTGCTTTAATTAAACAACAAAATGATCACATAGATCAATTAACTACTAAAATTTATGAGCATGAGATTGAAAATGAAAAATTTAAATTTGCTAGAAGCATGCTCTATAATGGGAGACGCCCTGGTATTAAGGATGGCATTGGTTTCCAACAGGGAAGCAATGTCAAGCTAAATGCCCCTAAGAAATTGTCTAACTTTGTTAAGGGCAAAGCTCCCATGGTTCAGGATAATGAGGGCTATATTTTATATCCTGCTAATTATCCCGAACACAAAATTAGGAGATTCATGCTATGAAATCTCATTCTGTTTCTCACCATGCTTTTATGTATAAGAATGAGGCTTCTAGCTCTAGGCATTCTACTCATGTTAAAATGCCTAAAAAGAAAACTCCTACTGCATCAAATGAGCCTAACATTTCATTTAAGACTTTTGATGCATCATATGTTTTAACTAACAAATCAGGCAAAATAGTTACCAAATATGTTGGGGGCAAACACAAGGGCTCCAAGACTTGTGTTTGGGTACCCAAGGTGCTTGTTTCTAACATGAAAGGACCCAAGATTGTTTGGGTACCTAAGAACAAGGCCTAAATTGTTTTGCATGTTTATGCATCCGGGGGCTCAAGTTGGATAATTGATAGCGGATGCACAAACCATATGACAGGGGAGAAAAGAATGTTCTCCTCCTACGAGAAAAACGAAGATCCCCAAAGAGCTATCACATTCGGGGATGGAAATCAAGGTTTGGTCAAAGGACTTGGTAAAATTGCTATATCACCTGACCATTCTATTTCTAATGTTTTTCTTGTAGATGCTTTAGATTACAATTTGCTTTCAGTTTCTCAATTATGCAAAATGGGCTACAACTGTCTTTTTACAGATATAGGTGTTACTGTCTTTAAAAGCAGTGATGATTCAGTAGCATTCAAGGGAGTGTTAGAGGGTCAGCTATACTTGGTTGATTTTAACAAAGCTGAACTTGACACTTATTTAATTGCTAAGACTAATATGGGTTGGCTCTGGCATCGCTGACTAGCCCATGTTGGAATGAAGAATCTCCACAAACTTCTAAAGGGAGAGCATATTTTGGGACTAATAAATGTTTATTTTGAGAAAGACAGGATTTGTAGCGCATGTCAAGCAGGAAAGCAAGTTGGCACCCTCCATCCACACAAAAACATAATGACAACGGACAGGCCACTGGAGCTACTCCACATGGATCTATTTGGCCCGATTGCCTACATAAGCATCGGCGGGAGTAAGTACTGTCTAGTAATTGTGGATGACTATTCTCGCTTCACTCATGAGAAGCCTCTCATATTTTTTTTCTTTACAGCGAACCAAAAAGAAAGTATTCAACATACCAATGAAGGTAGGTAAGATACATTATGTAAATAAGCAAGAAAATTATACAATATGCAACCACTAAATTATTCTATGAACACATAACTATTCTTAACATATAAAACCATGGAAAAAGAAACTTACAAAAGAAACATATAGAATAGCATGGGAAAAGTGTAGTGTCTTTTCACGTTGACTAGATGATAGTATGTCCCCAATGTGTGCAATCTGCTAATTTTGGACAATCAAATATTCGATAGTACTTTGAAGCAGTGAAGAGGCATGGAATGATGTAGTAGCACAATCTGTAACTTGCAAGTTAATTCAATGAATGTGACGACTCTTAACTTAAGACAGTAGTAGAATAATTCTTGGTATATATAAGCAGTGAAGAATGTGACAGTGAATTTGCAATAGTAGATAGCAAGCAGAATCACCTTGCAAGACCATTCTGGCCGAAAAATTTGTAGTGATGTCAGGTAGGAAGCTCAGTGGAGAACCAGATATAAGTTGGTAAATAATTACAATGTTTCTCACAGAGAATTATTGTTTATGTAAGAAGTGATTGAAAGAATGCTAACTAACTTATCAAAGCATTGTAATGCTTAACCACAAAGTTGCTAATCACGCTTCATATCAGAATATTATTAGAGGAAATTAAATTCAGGTAAATATGTGGCACTGAATAAATGGTAGCACCCAGGCGGGGGAAGAGGGTGGGGGACGAAGCACCGAGGAAGGTGGTAGTTGGTTTTCCTACCTCAGGCCGGGACACAGGCGACGACGTGGCCGCGGCACGACGCACACGCAGGGCACAACGTGGTCGGCGACGGGGGGGGGGGGGGGGGCGCAAAGGCACGGTAGCAGCACTGCTAGATCGGCGAGCGGGCGACGCGGGCTGCGTCGCGGTGTGGCCGCGCCGCGGACAGGCGCATAGCGAGGCCACACGGACACGACACGCGACAAGGCGGTGGCGTGTGCGGCCACGTCAGCGGTGTTTACCGGGGGGCACGAAGCACCCAAGGAGCGGCACAGACGGAGTTTTGAGGCTTGGTAGGGGCTGCAGACTTCGCGGCGACGGTGCACAAGGGAGCGTCGGAGCAACGATGTGGCGTTTGAGACCAAGGAGGGAAGGGAGGGGCTTGCTGCGCTCCTGCTCCCAGTTCTGCTGCACGCGACGGCCGCAGTGGGGAGGGGACGAGGGGGCTTTTGCAAGACATGGAGGTGGGGACGCCGGACGCTCACAGGTGATAGGAAGCTTCGAGAGAAGCCGTACGGTCGCAGGCTCGCAGCTGTAGACGTTGGGACGACTTCATGTTCTTTTGGCCGTTAGATAAGGAACCTGTGGTCAAAATCAAAAGTGTTGTCGTGGACACATGTGTGAGCGGAAATCTGTTCTGCTTTAATAATAAGAAAATTTATAGAGAAACAGATACCCCTCCTCTCCTACTCACACAGTCACACTGCAATAATAACCGAGTAAGATGACGAAGAATTCGGCCCAACCATATGCGGAGGCCCAACCATAGCTCTCACACGGCCTTATAACAGCCCAAAGCGGCCCACTGGAGGCGGCAACACGTCTTCCACAAGAGTGAGTGTGAGACCAGTCGTCACCGTCCTCCACTCCCAAATTTGTTGCCTTGAGGCGGCGGCCGGCGGGAGAGAGCAGCTCTAGAGAGAACAGAGAGCGCATAACTAGCGGCGGCGGCGATGAGGATAGAGGAGGTGCAATCGACCTCGAAGAAGCAGCGCATCGCCACCCACACTCACATCAAGGGCCTCGGCCTCGACGTAGCTGCCCGCTCCTCATCCTTCCCCCTCTGTTTGTCCTAGGGTTTTAGCTATTCTGTGTGTATGCGTAGTAGCCCCTCACTTTCTTATTCTTCTTCTTCTTGCGAAGCAGGCCAATGGAATGTCGATGCCGTTGGCGGCGGGGTTCGTGGGCCAGGCGGCGGCGCGCGAGGCGGCCGGGCTGGCGGTCGACATGATCCGCCAGAAGAAGATGGCCGGTCGCGCGCTGCTCCTTGCGGGCCCGCCCGCCACGGGCAAAACGGCGCTAGCGCTCGGCATAGCGCAGGAGCTCGGCAGCAAGGTCCGTGCGCCTAGTGGCTTATATTTGTTTTCTGGTACTTCGAAGAAATGATTTTATTGCTTCGCCATTTTTCTCTGTTGTGGGTCACATGAGTGGAGCCTGACAAGGGATAAACTAGGGATGAAAGTGGGTATCCGAATTGTTGGGACAAATTTAATATTTTAAAATAGATATGCATTAAATTTGGTGCTCATCTTTTCTTATGTTATCAATCACACTATTATGAACAAAAACATTTTGTCTCTGGTTGGGCTGTTGCGGAGTGGAGGGTTGATGCCGGCCCGTTAGTGATGGGGGCCAGGGTTCAGGGATTTTCTCGGCCGGTACCATTGTTTCGGTCTCTTAATAGGCGGTCATTCCCTCCCCGATTGAGTTTACTGTACCAGGAGGTCTCTCCCTCTCTAATATATATACACAGGTTAGACCTAGGACCAAGCCATTAACTAAGACGGTGTTCCCCCTATTAGGGAACATGGTTTGTTAGCCTCCTAAGACTCAGTCAGTTCTTTGACTAAGCCCAAGACCAACCCTAACAGTTTGGTGAACAAGCTCTGGGTGGGCAGGAAAAAGAACAGTTTAGCTAATTCATAGGTATCTTGAGGTATTGTAGCACACCTAATGTCATTTTAGCCGCATGGTTCGAGTTTTATGTTCATCTAGCTTAACTGGGTGTTCTGGTGGGACAGTTTGTCTGAAAAATGTTACTGATGTTGATAAGCTGTGATGCTTGCTGGATTCACTGTAGCATTTATGCTATAATCTTCTGATGTTTCCTTCCCCTGTCACTGCAATGCAGGTCCCATTCTGTCCTATGGTAGGATCAGAAGTGTACTCCTCAGAGGTCAAGAAAACTGAGGTGCTGATGGAAAATTTCCGTAGAGCTATAGGTTTGCGTATAAAGGAAAACAAAGAGGTTTATGAAGGAGAGGTAAGCAATGCATGGTTATTAAAGCGGTAAAACGTTAAAACGTTATGAACCACCTTTTTAACATTTAAACGTTGAAACGAACGTTGAAACGTCTTTTCAGACATTACATAAATTTTCAATTATAGAATATGTTCATACATAAGTTAAGTACTTGAGTTCACAAAACAAAATGAAACAGATCAAGTTCAACCACACAAGTTACAACTTGTATCTATGATCAGTAACCATAAACTCTTGATGACTGAAAGTCTGAAACTAGGGAGGGCGTCACTGTTTGAACTGGAAGACTGAACCTGGAACTCCTGATGATTGAAAGTCTAAAGCTAGGGAGGGTGGCGCTTCACTCGCCTGGCAGCGCTTCACTCGCCTGGCAGCGCTGGACTGTTGGAGGATGGAGAGGGAGGAGGGGGCAGAGGAGAGGAGGGAGGCTGTTGGCGCTGGACGCTGTAACCGGAGGGAGGGCGGCAGGCGACGGTGGAGATGGATGCGGGAGGGTGTCGACGACGCTGGAGGAGAGGAGTTGTGTGGCGGCGCTGGAGGAGGGAGTCGGGCGGCGATGCTAGAGGAGGGAGTCGGGCGGCGGCGCTAGCAGGACCTGGAGGAGATGATGGAGGCGGGTGGCGGCGCTAGCAACAACACAAAGGAGAGTATGTCGTGCCCTATGCCCTGTGTATTTTTTGGCCTGTGAAAGGTCCAATAACACGTAGAACGTCTTGAACATGCCTAGAACGTCCGAAAACGAGAAAACGACGTTTAGACGTGATAAACGGACGTGCTACGCGTTTTTGCTAAAATGGCCGGACGTTCTAAACTCTAACTTTAAATGACGCTTAAACGATGTTTAAGCGACGTTTTAATAACAATGAAGCAATGCATACAAGCACATGTCCATGTTAAACGAATACTAGGCTATAATATTAGATTAGTGGTTTTATTTATTTATCAACTGTTTCATTATCGCTTTGGTAGCTAATGTTCACTTCTTGCTTCTATAATAGATATACCAATGTTGCTCTGTTCCTAGGTTATTGAACTTTCCCCAGAAGAGGCTGAGAGCACAACTGGTGGATATGCGAAAAGCATTAGCCACGTAATCATTGGCTTAAAGACTGTCAAAGGGACTAAGCAATTGAAATTAGACCCTTCAATTTATGATGCTTTGATCAAGGAAAAGGTAACTGCCTGATTTTTTATCTATCCTGCTGGTGGTAGACTTTTGGATTAAGTTTTTACTCTTCAATAATAATGGGCAGTCTAATTGTTTCTTACTCGAAATGATGTCTTGATGAACATTTTAAATCTTCTATGTCTATTGATAAATTACTCTGGGAATGTTTATGCTGACTCACTGTCAGATGTCCTGGTGCTGAGTAGCTCCTTAAACATTGAGTTACCTTATCTATTCTGTATTTCTGTTATCTGCATTTGTTGCTTTAGGTTACTCATTGTCTGCCTATGGATATAGGTGGCAGTGGGTGATGTTATATACATTGAAGCAAATAGTGGAGCAGTGAAAAGAGTTGGTAGATGTGATTCTTTTGCTACAGAATATGATCTTGAAGCTGAAGAGTATGTTCCTATCCCCAAAGGTGAAGTCCATAAGAAAAAGGAAATAGTGCAGGTATCATTCTGATTCAATCTTAACCTTAACATTTCAATATTTTCTGCAGTGATTTTTTTCACATGGTACCTTTGTTAGTGAATGTTATCAACTTATCATGAATGAAACAAAATCTTTTCACTGTCGATACTCCTCAAGATGCAATTTCGACCAATAATTTCTATCACAATTTGATGACTATTTTTTTTTCACAAGATGTTGGTGAAGCTATAGCAATATAGTGTTGCAAGTTGATATTTTGAGTTTTTGAAGACAGCTGCTTTCTACAACAAATTTTAGCTACAAAAAGTTTCATAGATCTTCCCTGCAAGATTGCTGGCCACTTTATTCATCTTTTTTCCCTATAATGGAAACTGCTTTTGTGGTTTACAAATCAGCTAGGGAGGTAGTATAAGATGGGCAGACCAGATTTCCAGAACGACAAATATTGAAGAGTCATAGTGCAATGCTAGTGACTGTTAGAATAATACATACATGAATAAAAGTTGCAAACAACTGTTATGTGCATCACCATTGACCATGAGCCCAAGTCCTTTCAACAAGAATCTCTTAGACTCGATTAATTTGGTTCTGCCATGCTTGCTTCTGCTACTGTTACTTAGTAAATAAACAGTTGAAAGTACATTACCTGACCTTTTATTATCACAAGGAGGATATTTTTCTTAGTGCAATTTTTAATAAGAATTAATTCTTGTATTTGCATCTCAACATGGAGGCCTCCTGTATTCTATGCTCTTGTTCTGAAGAGGAAATAACCTCCTCATCATTTTTTTTGCAGGATGTCACACTCCATGACCTTGATGCAGCAAATGCCCAGCCACAAGGTGGCCAAGATATTTTGTCCCTTATGGGCCAGATGATGAAGCCACGGAAGACTGAAATCACCGAAAAGCTACGCCAAGAAATCAATAAGGTTTTGATTTTTTTTTTCAGCTAACTTTTTTTAGTTTTATAGGCAGTATCAAATTTTATATAATCATGTAAGAATCTTCACCTGATTTTAAATTTTACATGGTGAAAGGTGGTAAACAGATATATCGACGAAGGAATCGCAGAGCTTGTACCTGGTGTTTTGTTCATTGATGAGGTATATCATTTTATTGCACTTGTGATTGAAAAATCCACCTGTCGCGTCCTAACAAAATAAAATAGTAGAAAGCGCGCTGATTTTGTTAGTTGCTAAACATGTTTCAACCGTCTCATGCTGCAGTGCCACAATTGCTGAACCTGATTGTGTCTGACTGTCTTCTGACCATTCAAAATCAATTAATCAAATATCCTTTTTCAGGTCCACATGTTGGATATTGAATGCTTTTCTTATCTTAACCGTGCATTGGAGAGCCCATTATCACCAATTGTGATACTCGCTACGAATAGAGGAATATGTAATGTGAGGTAAGCAGTTTATTTGCCAGAGTACTCTGCAGCTAACTTCAATACCCAGCATAAATCCGTATTACGTTGCACCTTGATTAATGTGCCTTGTGATGGTTTCATCCAGAGGAACCGATATGACGAGTCCACATGGTATACCAGTGGACCTTCTAGATAGGTTGGTGATTATTCGGACAGAAACATATGGCCCTACTGAGATGATACAGGTTCTTATTTAATTTGGGCATGCTTTATGTCTTTTTTTTTTCTATCCAGAGTTTGCGTAAATCTTTGTTCCTTGCCCTTTACAGATACTGGCTATCCGAGCACAAGTGGAAGAGATTGATATCGATGAAGAAAGTCTTGCTTATTTAGGCGAGATCGGACAGCAGACATCTTTGAGGTTAGATTTTTTTCTTTCTTTCTATTGTTCTTCGGTATTTTCCTCGCACTCCATGGATTGGTTTCCAAATATGAGATCAGAGACACAAGTCCTTGGAAGTTAGGGATGCATCCGATTGGCCTGATATACTACGCGCATGGTTGAGTTTAATATTAGAATTGATCTCACTGTATGTAGTGTTTGCTATTGCAAGCCGACTTCTCCTTCGGTCCTTCCCCCCTCTATAACTAGTGGGAAAGAAACGATGGTAACAGACCTTATTCTCTCTGCAGACATGCTATTCAGTTGCTATCACCTGCCAGCGTGGTCGCAAAGACCAACGGGAGAGAAAAGATGTGCAAGGTATATCTACCGACCGAGCTTTCATCGTGAGCTGGTCCTTGTTCTCTCGCAAGCTTATTATGACCTCTGGTCTTATTATACATATATACATGGTCTCTATCAGGCTGACCTCGAGGAAGTCAGCGGGCTCTATTTGGATGCCAAATCCTCGGCTCGCCTGCTCCAGGAGCAACAAGAAAGATACATCACCTAGACTTGCATCTCCTGCTGTGGAAGGAAAAGCCTCGAAGAGAAATGCATTCTGCAAAGTGCGTCGATCTGCTTCAGTATGTCGTAGTCTACAAGTCTTGGAGAGAGCACGTTTCTGCGGGGAAGGAAAACTGTTTGAATTTTGTAGTACCTGTTTTTTGTTAGCCTCCAGCGAAGACTTGATTCCGGCATATTGCTTGTTCACGCACCGTTAACACCGATTAAGATTGGCCCAGCCGTGCAGGAATTGCCGGGTGTGTTTTCACCCCCTCGCTAATCGATGTCCAGAATCTGTGTGCCCACGGGTGTTGTATTGACCCTAGCTTTGTAACCATGCACATGATTTCTTTTTTAACGCTGATGGATGGCACCTGGATCTCTGTCCATGGCCATCGTAATCCCACTGTCTGGAGCAGGGTTTCATGAAGTTCTCTTCTCTCTACAACGAGACTCGATCTCCGTTTGCCTTTTTCTGCTCCAAATAATATTTTTTTTTTCTGAGAGACAACTGCTAGCACATCTTGAAGGGGGATGAAAGGCAGAAGCGACGAGGGAAAGTAATATACCAACACATAGGAAAAATGGACAATATTGGTTCTGAAGTTCTCAATTCTGTACCAACACATAGGAAAAATGGACAATATTGCTGTACTCTGGGGATGGATCGCTGTACTCGGCCTCGCAGGAAGTATAATCACAAAAAAAAGGGAAGAAAAAAACAAGGAAAATATTGGTCCTGGACCCTGATGAATATACCTGCTTCGCTGGATTTATGTGCTTCGCTATTTTTGATTAGGCGCTGATGCTTATGACCAAAGACCTTTAAAAGCTAAGGTACACTACAGCACAACAAAGTGGCTGTAGTTTAGTGGTGAGAATTCCACGTTGTGGCCGTGGAGACCTGGGCTCGAATCCCAGCAGCCACAGTTGTTTTTTATGTTTTGTTTTTATTATTTCGTTCCAGCCCCTTTTTATCTTTTGTTTTCGTTTTTTTAGTCCTTTAGCAGCCACATTTTTTCTTCTCCTCCTAGCCGGGTGCCACTGTAGTATCCGGTTATGCATGACAACACACGCAAGCCCTGAAAATGGACTCGTGAGTCGTTGTAATTCAGAGAGCTTGTGTAATTAATTGGAAAGATACGCTGCAGGTGAAGATGGCGCAAAATACTCAAGTAGAAGGCAACGAAAAGGAAGACAGCAGAACCAAGGAAAATAATCCCTGGTTGGCTAGCTACTGGAGCCAGGGTCGGCCACTGCGCCGTCCGCTCGTAGCCGTCACTTCTGGCATGTCCCATTTCGCGGCCACTCTTTTCTTATCTCAGCCGCATGTTCTCCTTCATCTCCTAGAAACCGGCGTCTCCACGCACCAGGATGGAGGCGCATACCTTTAGAGCTGATTTGGTGACCCGGGATCCCGGGAGGATCGGAGGGATTGAGAGAGAAATTAGTTTATTTCCCCCTTAATCCCCTTCAATCCTCTCAGGATCCCTTTGTCACCAAATCAACCCTTACCGTCTTCTGCATCTCATCCCCCGCACCAGGATGGGAGGCGGCGTGGACGTGGTTTGTCGGGCCCGCCCGAGGCTGAGCACCACGAATCTCTCCATGACAAGGACGTCAACTGTACGACGCTGGACTCCTTCCTCCCGGCCCCGGCGCCAGCGCGTGGCATGATTTGCACGGCATCCGGCGCGGTCACATGCATCAGCAGTTATAAGTATAGATGGCCAATAAACACGAGCGCCCCTCCCCCGCTAGCCTAGCACGAAGCTCGTTGTTTAGGCCCGATCCGAGCTCGGCACGACCCGACACGAATAAGCGGGCCAGGTTCGAACAAGAAACTAAGCATGATGGACTAGCCCGGCACGGCCTGTTTAACTCTAAGCCCACTTTTTTGCACTAAACCGTGCTTACCGGCCCGTTTAACTCGTTTTAGCCCGCTTTTTCGTTCTTATCGGGTCGGCCCGTACCGTTTAGGCCCGCTTCAGGCCAGACTCGGAACAGGAAAAGGAGCCCGTGGGCTTAGATGGTCTGGCCCGATTTTCTAACCGTGCCTGACGGGTCGGACCCAAAACGGGTCGGGCTTCATCGGACCCGGGCCGGGCTGCCCGTTTGGCCATATTTAGTTCTAAGCATAGCGTGGCTTAGTCCTGCAGGTTGGGTCGGGTCGTGCTCCCGGCACGAGCCCGTCATGCTTCAGTCTTAAATAATTCGAGTCGGGTTAGCACAAATTTCATCCGGGTCAGGCTAAGGGCCTGTTTGTTTACCTCCCAGATTATATAATCTGGATTAAATAATCCTAAGAGGCAAACAAACAGTTCAGCTTATTTGCCCAGATTATATAATCTAATCCCTTGGATTATTATAATCCATAAGCAAGTGAGGAGGTGCTTATTTCAGATTATTTTTTCCCACTTCCCCACTACCCTTTCAAGTTTCCTAGAAATTACCCACCATTGCCATTATAATCCACCAAATTTTTTTTGCGCCTAGTACTAGTCAATTTGGGGATGAAGAAGGTGACATGAATGCCTTCCGTGATAATATTGCTAATGCAATATTTGACAGTGTCAATTGAATTATTTTTTTTTCATATATGAGTTTCAACCTAGTACAAATATAGAGGGCATTCTTGTCTTCCTCATACAAAAGAATCCTATTAACAACTCAAATAATCTGGGTAAACAAACAGTACTACTCAGATTATATAATCGAGATTATATAATCGAGATTATATAATTCTCCAAAAATAATCCAGATTATATAATCCATGAGGGTAAACAAACAGGCCCTAAATCATGCTCACGTCCCAAAATATAGGCCCGGCACGGCCCTAAAGCACAGTGGGCTTGCGTCGGGCCGTGCTGGCCCAGACCCGGCCCGTAATTAAGCATCAGGTGACTAAGTCATATACGGAAACAAGTCCAAACCCCTCTCATGCAACATAAACAACAACACAAAAATACAGAAACACGTCATATATTTAAATAATCTGTTACAATAAATTAGACAACATAAACAAATTTTTGAGGGGAACTACTTTTTATTCCTCGATCTGCCTCGTTAAAAACCTTACACCCCAGTGTGGGGCTCCCCTGTAAGGAAAAGAGTACATATCAGAAAAAGTTTTAATGTCCATAGTCCATATTACATTAACAGTCCACATTAATAGAATGAACTAGATAAAAGAAGTAACACTAATTATGACTGAAATCAGCAAAAGCTTGTTCAACCTTAGGATCTTCAAGTTGATGTTGCTTTCTAACTTATGCTCTTTTCCAATCCTTAAGACAAGTGATAGCCTCCACTGTCTCAGGTGCAAGAGAGGAACTCCTTTCTTCAATAATTCTATCCACCATGTTAAATGTTGCTTCAGAGGAAACCGTCGAAACAGGAACAAGAAGAATATCTCTATCAAAATGAGATAATACTGGAACAATGAATCTTTTGTTTTGAGAAATGACGAAGATCATTATTAATTGTGGAAGATGAATGTGTCGACACTTATCTTGCCTCACTAAATTGCATATGGATCCAATACAAAGTCCTAGGCATGAGTGCTTGAAGCCCTCTTATCGGGTCATTGATAAATGCAATCGAGGTTGAACCAATAATCGCAAAGTAAAAGTCGCGAGCATGAAGTTTAGACATTTATGGGCACTATTAAAATAATGTGTGGTGAATGTGATGGTTCAATTGGTCTTGTGAAAGACCCATCCCTACATATCTGTTGAATAAACATTATTCCTCTATGTAATACATCTGGCAAATGACATGAATCAAAATATGTAGTTAAATACTTAAAGGATTTTGAAGATCCATCATGAGATCCCAAAAGGACTCATATTCTTGAATTATAAATATGCAACATATAAATCTTATACCGACAATACATTCGTGGTGAGTGGTCACTCTTCTGTGTAGAGAGAATATCTCCTAATTGAGATTATAATTCACTGATGCAACCTTTCCAGAAGAAATAAAGTCTGAGTTGAACACCAAAATTTATTAACCCCAATAAGAGGATAAAGACTCATACAAACCCAAAAAGGAATAAGATGAGTTGCCAAAGGACTTAAAGTTCGTCGAATAAGCACATGTGCATTCCACAAGTTTTACTCATGCTATATTCACTAGATGTGAAATCACGGTATTCTCTAAAACCCTGATGGCATAAACCTAAATGGTTTAGGTGTTACTGGTAAAATATTCTCATTGTGCCAGAATGACATACTATAATGATTTATCTGATCGATGTAGAATCCGTGATGGATTATGATCTTTGATGGACTTATGTTACATCATCATATAAGTTGTAATGAATGAACGCCTGGAGCGATGAGTCATATCTAGAATATGTATTATTACAACTATATTATCTCCTATGTCCCGTGGAAGGACATGTTACTTGCTTTGCAAAATTATATGTACATTGTGGTGTATGATAGATTGAAAGGGTAGCGCCTCAATCTCATCCATCATCATTATTCTAGATGAACAATGAGACATGTATCTTGAAGAACATGCTTGATTTATGCGGGATAACAACTTTGACAGATTTTATCGTCAGGGTGAATGAATGCTTAATATTGATTGCAATTGTGAAACACCGAATGCCTTATTGTATGCCCTGGAGGCATCACTTTGATGGTCAATATGTAAACTTTATAGAAGTTTATATCAGATATACAAATTCAGTCGATCGAACACCACCAATCAAAATGATTTATTTATGTTGATACGTGCGCTACCGCTTTTAAACTGGTATTGTCAACATAGCTCCATTTATTATCTATCACTTTTAAACTAGACATAATTTTCTTAAACCGCATAGGCTCTCATTGCCTCCGTAACATACAACAAGCTCAGCATATATTGTGTTTGCTTATAGCTCTGTGAGTGTGAATATATAACCTGGCGTGGGTTATCTACCTTCTTTACACGCTGTATAATCTAAATCTAAGCATTCTATAGTTTTAAGGCTACTCGATTTTTCTAATCACCACTCTTGAATTCTTCTAAAATCTATTTATAATTCCGTTTATGGATGTCATGGTAGAGCGATTAAATATTTCAGCATACATTATACTTTTACAGCTAATATTGGTTCCTTTGACCACTCTCTAAATTATAATTGTCGCTCTTGACTACCGAAGGTGCGTGTTTACACGCATAACGTCAGAGGGCATACAAGCTGTCAATATCTGCAATTCCTCAATTACTAGTACTAGTTCAGCAGTGAGGGCATACATTATATACATGCCGTCAGAGACATTAGGCAGTCAAGGGGTAAGAGTTACATAAACAATTCTTTTTCTCCTATGTTCTGTTCAACCATGTTCGAGAAAATAAATAGCAATGTGCATTCCCAAGGATCCTGAGCTAAACGGGTCAAGACTCGCTCCCAGGCTGGGCATCGGAATCAGATTGCTTCTTGTCGCTGCCGTTGCCGTCGTTCTGTTCATTCATATCAGGAATCGGGTCACTGCTGCCCCCCAGCTTTTCCTGCAAAGTTCATACCAACACTGAGGCCAACAGATTTTACAGGAGACAGAAAAAAGCATCTGAAGAGAGTCACAATCACCCTAGCAATATGCAGAATAATAAGTCAAGGCATCGCAACATGTACCAACGATCTAGAATAGCTGATAATATGAAATGACAGTATCAAGATAGCCAACGAATGATACCTTGAGTGAAGCGTTCTGCGAAAGTAGCTGTTCGTACTCCTTTCTGATCCGTTCAAGCTCGGCCCTGAGAGACGAGTTTTCCGACCTCAGAGTTTCAGCACGTTGCCCAAGCTCCTCACACTCAGCCTAGAATAATCGAATAAGATCACGAAAGCACTGAACAAAATCCTCTTGAAACTTAGAAGATGGAGTTCAGGAAGCAAGACGATGTTAGCATTAGTGTTGCACAACACCTGCTTGCGCAGCCGGGATCTGCGTGCCGATTCTCTATTAGACTGCTTCCGTTTTTGCTTCTTGAGTTCCCTTTCATCCTGAATATTGCCATGATACAGTCACAGTTCGTAGCGGTTAGATTTTCCTATACTAACGTGCACACAAAGGCACTTATATAGTTATATAAACACAGCAGCATTGAATTGTAGTATCCTTGTTAGTATCTTATATTTACCACATCCAAACCACAAAAGATAGACAAACTTTTCAGAGCACTTCAAAAGATGGCAATGCTATAATTTATCTTATCTTTTTCAGTTTAAAACTATGGTGTTTGAAACAAGTACAAGAAACTTTAACCTGAACAGGAAAATGGAAACAATAGTGCATCAAATAGTTTCGCTCAGTGAACTCATTATATTTTTTTCAAGAATAAAATGGAAGACTTGTTTATGTTTATATTAGGTTGGAAATAAATAAAACAGAGTTTACAACACTAGCTGCCGCGGTGGTTACCAGACCTAACTCACTCACTCAATGGACTACGTGGACAAGGAAACAACCACACAAGGGGAGGTAAGACTAATTTCTAATTGAAACTATGAGCTCCATCTGAGTGCTTGCACCACAGGACTTCCAGGCTCCAGCCTTGCGTCCTCACTATCTAGAAACACTATCGGCACAGTCTACATAAAAAAAACAGTATGTGGTTCTACGGAGCAATCAATACTCTAGAAACACAAACAGGAAAACAGGACATGCCGACCCCTCAAAGAGCAAATCTTTTAGTACATATAATTGTAAAGTTTAAGCAACATGCTAAAGGACTGTACCCATTGGTCTCCCCGAGCTGAACCAGCTGGTGCTTTGCCATGCGTTGCAGAGACAGCTGCAGAACCTGGAGCTTCCCAGTAGTGCACTCCAATATTCAAGTTAGCTGTGGAGCTAGAAACTCCTCCAACCATTGCGCCCGGTTGTATTGGAAGCATCGCCATGGTTTGGTTTAACACTCCTTGTGATGCTGAATAAGATATGCTATTCTGAGAATTGCCTGCATATTGACAGGTTATACCCATCATCTTATTAAGACAAATATGCAATTCTACTGGTCTTTAGCATTTGAAAAAAGAAGTCCTTAGATACCCACCATCTTCCTTTCCATCATTGTCCTTTGAATGTGAATCCTGAAACAGAAAAAAAAATATTAAGGATTCCAAAAGAAGTGTTATGACAGCAAAGAGAGTGAGAACTACAGGTCAATCTCACATTTTCATAATTGGCATCACTTCCTTCACTCTCACTCTCACTTCCACTCTCACTGCAGGTAAAAAAAAACAAGGTGATTAGGTTGTGGATGAACTCTAGAAATGTGTAACTTACACTAACAAATAAAAACCTGTGCGAGGTAATCCCATTGGCAGATGGAGCAGATGTTCTGCCAGGCTCACTTTTCCCTGAAATTGTTACCAGAAATCTAACTCAATTTCTTGACTCCAATTGACTTTTATAATGAACTGTTGACTTGGAAATGACTCACCATTCATTTCTGGAGCACTTGGCGCGGTTCCCTGAAAGATATATTTCAGGACTACATGAAACCGCGATGACCAAAAGGGAATATACACAGTTGATTACTTACAGGAGTTTCAGCATGTCCATTTGTTGGCATAGGGTAATGACTAAACGGATGCATAGTCTGCCAATAATTTATTCATCATGCAAAAATGTCAGCCAAACAGGATCAAAGGGTGTGTGTACATTAGCTAGCATGTAGGTTAAATTTGTTAGGCATAAAAGTTCATACAGGAGGTGTAGAGGGATGGGCATATACTGCTCCAGGTGGATACATCACATAAGGTGGTGGTGGAGTCCCATAAGGTGGTACCATGGGCTGCAATTAAGGGGCATTACAGGTTGATATTAACATTAGTATAGATTACAGAGAAATGGGTGTCTCAGATATAGGGGCACCTGAGCTCCCCACATGTATGAATGGGCCTGTGGATTTGCAGCAACGGTAGGGGGGAAGAACCCATGTGGTGGAATTGCTTGGTATGCCTACCAAAATTTTTAACAAGAGATAAAGCCATAAAGGCAAGGAGAATTGCTTGATAAAAATATAAGGTAAATGAAACTTGTTTGTTTCTTAATTAGCAAGAGCATATTTTATATGGAATAACCTGAAAGCTGGGCCATTCAGGGTAAACTGAAACTGTTCCACTGGATGTGGTAGCTGGAGGTTGATCCTGAAAATAAGGAGGTAAGAAACAAAAACATAATGTTTTGTCACAATAGGAACAAGAGAATTGTGCTTTGGCCTAGTTGGATATTTGCTTGTCAATGGAAGGAACTAGACTATGTAACTAAAACAGAATTCGGCAGAAGGTGGCATTCAAATGCTGCTTAAACCTATGTATGCAAATTGCAATTGTGCATTTCAACTTTAATAGCAAGATTAGCCACATAATCTGAGAAAGGCAGAGTGTCCTTATATTTTTTATTAGTCCACAAAAGCATCAATTCATATCATGCCATACTTATTCGACATGTCCCCAGATTTGGCCACAACAAAAATCATGAATTCCAAAAAAAAATGCCATTATAGCTAGTGATTACCCTAAGGGGCCGTTTGGATCCCTTTATTTTGAAGGAATTGAAATTTACTTCATATAGTAGGTTATTTGGTTTGGAATTTGACATTTCATCACTTTCCAAAGTTTAGATATAAGTCTACCCCAAATTCTTAGGACGAGAAGGTGGAAATTGAATTTATGTATCACTAGTCTATGTTTCTACTCTACAACTTATGACACACTCTTCGACTCGCTCCTCTATAATAGAAATGTAGCACATAAACATCTCTCTCATATGACCAACCGTAGTATCTAAATATACTGTATAAAACTATATTAGCTTAATTGATCTATGCCTAAATTACGATGGAATTTAATTCCAAGGATCCAAACGGTGTCTAAGGTTATTGCTTGGGAAAAAAATGACGATTATCTCTTTAGGAAACTAACAGAAGCACAGTTAAGAACTGACAATGCCATTTATAAATATGCAAAAGTTTTTTTCCGAATGCAAGTAAATATGTAACAGTGTGTTACCACTGTTTCAAGTACTTGTTTTGATGCCTTTGAAGCCTTGGAGGGTGTGCTAGGGTCATTGCTTCCCATTGGTTGACCAACAATGCTTCTGTCCAATCAGGTTTCCCAATCACTCAATTGCAACCCAAATACCAACACCTGACGTCTTGAACAGGCGTAAGGCTTCCTGTTGAACTCAAGAGAAGTAAACACTGAGAGACACGATTACAAAAAACACGTATTGTTTAGCAAGAAAAGGATATCCTGTCTTCGTTTGAAATCTCAGGCGTATTCCATATTTCCATCTCGTTAGGACGAGGCTTGATGCCTTTATCCAACATATAATAACTCCTACGTGTTCGAGAGTGGGGAAACATTTATTCAATAATTACTCCACTATTATGTCCTTATGTGATATGTATATAACATCATAATTATAAACAGGCATGCTTCAATACGAATCTATGTCTCACAAAAATCATGCACTAATGTAGTAGTACCATTAAATTGTCCGCCAAAGCCCCGTCCAAATATAATTACGAACCGCAACACAAAAACTGGCAATGACCGGTTGTTGGCGGCATATAAACGCGTAGATAGAGTGCAGGGAAAGCGTGAGGACAATGCAGCAGAGTGGAGGTCATAGCGCACGTACTCGTCGCGCCGGTACCGGGCACGCCCCCACGTGGAGACGACGGGCAGACGCGGGCGAGGACCGCAGCAGCCTCCCACTTCTCGCGGCCGCACGCGGCGAGGCCACCGAAAATGCAGCGGCGGGCGAGGGCGCAGGCGGGCGGGGCGGGGGAGGCGGAGGCGGAGGCGGAATCCTACCTTCGTCGACGATGAGAGGTCAGCGGAGGAAGATGGCGTAGCGTGGACCGGGTTCTCGGTGGACCGTATGGGCCGCCTCCAACTGAAACGGGCGTGGGGCCCACTAAGGCGGGCGATGATGATTGGGGCATGGGCCTTCGATGACCCAGCCAGCCGCCCAGCCCCGCGATGATTTTTGATTGGTACAGTAGGTGGATGGATGGATAGGCCTAGCTGTGGCCCACCTCGAGCGACGCTGCAAACGACCGCCGTCCGTCTTTACAGCATGGACATATCTATACTACTTTATTAAAAACATAACTAGTATTAGTAGTCCGTATTTGCTACGGTTATTATATATCATATAAATAGGTATTGAGATATTTATTCAAATATAATTATTATTTATTTCTAAACACTAAATTATGTGTGGTCTGCTGGTTAGCTCTAAATTTCTAGAGCAAAGAGCGTGGATTGGAGTGATCGCTCTATACTATTTTTTGCGTGGTGTGTTAGCTGTGAGGGGGTGGGGTGCTGAGCAAGCAATAGCTGGCTGCGGAGAAGCTGGGTCCACAGCTCAGTAGCTGAGTAGCTGAGCGCTACGCGGGTGCTGGGAGGCGAAGCGCGTGGGGCGGGCCCAGAGTGTCAGCGCAGACGCGGAAAAACCGGTCGGGGCGCGTGGAGAGGGCTCAGAGTGTCAGCGCAAGGTGAAGTCATGGTAGCACCAGGTGCTGGGCCCCGCCCGCGCAATTGAATCCACACCTTGCTTCAGAAATTTGGGCTAACCACTAGTCTACATGTACCTTAGTGTTAGATATAAACAATAATTATATTTTAATAAATATCTCAATACCAATTTAATTTATATGATATATAAAAACCGTAGTAAAATATAAGCAACTTGCTAGTCTTCTAGTATATTCGTCATTATTCATTTAGTGATAATTATTACCGGTAGGCACGATATTGTTTCCTGTTTTAGAAAATTAATATTAGGCTAGAACTAGCATAAATTAAAATAAAAAAAGTTTCTCCAACGCTAGTTAAAAACCTCCATAAGCACTATAGTGGTAGTTTAGACATGCCCAACAACCATCGTGTAATGGAATTAAGACACGATAACAACAGAAAAAACGCAATGAAATGTTAAAGTTCACATGCAAGGATACAGGAAAAGAAGACTCAGAAAGAATGGACTATATATTTACAGATTTAGCATTAAATAGAACTATAAAAGCAGTTATCTATGTGTCTGTACTTAACTAACTTATTATTTTTTTGTTGGTTTTAACTTTAGTTTCCTCTAACTTATTTGGGACTAATAAGTTATTTGAAACTAAAAAGACTTTAGTGGTAGATCTTTGAAAACCTGTTTCTAGTCATGAGCTGTGAGAAAACCGTTACAAGCTAATATTTATAGGAAAATTAAAACAAGCTAATATTTATGGGAAAATTAAAATATATTTGGTTGAAACCACCGTCAACTGCAGATTCTATAAAAGTATGATAGTTTGATAACATTATAGGAGTCTGAAAATTTAGGACAGAAAGAGATTTTAAATTGAACTGGAGAAATATTTAATTGAGATTACAGTTACATGTTTTTGGCCGTGAATCTGATTCAAAAAGTAAAACCAAACACACCCTTCGTCGTTCGTTAACGCTGCTGCTCGAGAAAAATGGAAGCTGAAGCTGAAGCCGAAGGAATACATTCACACATTCTATTTTTTTTTTCCGTCAGTCTGTCAGCTCGCAGATTGGCCGAACAGCATACATGAATGAATGGCTAACCAACATCATCTGATGCACGGATTCGGTGGCTCCATTGCCAGCCAAGCACATTCAATTTGTCCAGCGGTAGCTGTTCAATAATGTACAACTATGTAAGAACTCGGTAGGAATCTGAACACCGCTCCCGGTGTTCGTTTCCTCTCACGAATCACTGGAGATTTATCTGGAGGAGCGCCCTCCCGGAGGCAGCCGGTTCAATCTTCAGTTCCCAGCCTAGTCTCATCCACACGAACCATCTCCCATATATATAATAAACCCGTTCACTACTGCCAACAGAAAAAGAAAAACTCTCCACTGCACCGCTTACAGGACCCATTCTGGCCCAGAAATTCTCCTATTGGGCATGCTTTCCCTTCGTGGCCTGGAGGCTGGAAGCTATCCTCAGGTATATCGTGACAAACTACTAGTGGTACAAGGTGTCTGAATAACCTCGAGATCAGGCGTACCAACACACTGAGCGGAGAACGATGGATAAATCAGCAATGAACTACCTCTAGGTCCACTTCAAAGATGGGTAACCTAGGTCATTCGCTTCGCCCATGTGCGCGCCTGCCTCTGCCCAACCTGCACTTTCATATGGGCTCAACAGACTCGGTCACACCCACCGCAGTTGCCCTTGGTGTTCCAAGCTATGGCGGATCTCGCCATCGACAGCAATGACATGCTTCCTCAATGCTAGAGCAGTTCGTTTCGTGTTATATTTCACTTGGAACCTTCCGACTGGGCTTTTGGCGTTGTTGACTGAGCTTTCTGGGATAATTTCATCCAAGAACTCATCAGCCACGTCGCCGTCTTCATCCATACTAAGCTGCCTTGTATACCACCTAAAACCCTGGTTGGATAAACACAGGAACCGGATCATAATTATAATGGGTGTTTTCAAATACCTGGTAAAAAGAGTTGCAAGCAGTAAAATCGAAAACAGCTGACAGCACTGAAGGAATTACGTGTTGTCGTCAAAGTACAATTTGCATACAAAAGGCATGTGTTTGGAACGACCATCTTAGAGGGTGTTTGAATGTACTAGAGCTAATAGTTAGTGGCTAAAATTAGCTAGACACATCCAAACATCCTAGATAATAGTTCAGCTATTAGCTATTTTTAGTAAATTAGCAACTAGTTAGCTAGCTAATTCCACTAGCATTTTTTAGCCAACTAACTATTAGCTCTAGTGCTTTCAAACACCCCATTAGCTTGATTCAATCTATGCACATGGCTGGAAACAAAGGCACACCATCACATAAAGATATACGACAGAGGGGGGAGAGGGGGGAGAGAGGGGACTACTATGATAGTGGCACACTTAAAAAAAGATGTACTAATGTAGTTAAAGTCTGATGGTGAATATCAAGTTTGCAAGTTTCATGTCCTACAACAAGAACTACAAGGTCTACTTGAACGATTGATGTGTGTGCAATACGTAGAGATGCCCATTTGTTAGTTTTGTCCTAAAAGAATAAGCAGTGATTTGCAACAGAGAATTATTAATTATTGTAAAAAAAATCAAAATATATGATGGATATTTATCGTGTAATCTACAGGAGATAGTCATAAAGGTTGAAAATGCTATCAAGAACTTCTTGCAAAACAGCCAGACAGCAGTGTCTAAAAAACTCAGCCAGTAAGGGAATGACCGCCCTCCCGATATAATATTTAGAGACCAAAACAATGGTCGCAGCCGAGAAAATACCCAAACTCTTGCCCCCCATATCACTAACGGGCCGGTGTCAACCGTCCACTCTGCAACGGCCCAACCGGAGGGTTGCGCACAGGACATCGTAACCTGATAGCGGATGAGGCACATCGAGAGGATTTTTTTTAACTAAGCCGGAAAATTCGCCCCCGAGGGGTATCGAACCCAGGTCTTGGAAATGCTACTTATAAGCCTTAACCACTAGGCTAGAGGCCCTTTCGCGAGACAACAATGTCTCATAATGCCAAATCAAAAGGTCTGATTCCACCAAACACCTCTCATTTTTGTAACCAAACTGGAATTCACAAATGACTCGTGCCCAAAAATTGGGACACACAACTGTAAATTTTTGAGTTCTTTAAAACAAATTTACAGATCATAATACCAAAGCACATACAGTTAACCAACTACAAACTATCTCAAGCAATCCCTTTATAAACACTCTACAAGTTATTAACACACATAGATAAGGCAATGAATCATTGATAGCAACAAAAGCATGAGAACCCCATCAAACAATAGCCATGAAGCTAAGCATAATTGATCTAACTAACCACATCAAAAGAACTTGCAGTCAAAAGGACACTAAAAACAAACAATTCAGAGAAAGGACCAAGACTAGTGACTACTTGATTAGACCAAGATGGTCAGAAAGAACCCAACAGAACACAAATATAGCTTAACTCTAGACATGCCTAGAAGCAAAGGTGACTAGGTAATATCAGATATAAAAAATCAAAGCAGATAAATCCGTAGCATGTTTAGTTACTTTATGAGATACATCCATTGCTTGGCATTATCAGTTTTGAGATAAGCATAGTCCAAGAAGAGGCAAGCGGATGAAACAAGAAAAATTATCGAGTGTAGACTGTTTGAACATACCAGTCAAAATGGATTTTTAGGGAAAAACACAATATTATGCCCTATATGTTCCAAACTACTGATATTTGACATCCATGCAATTTAAAGTAAGGCATGGCATATATACCTTCCCATGCAACCCACACATATAACACTACAGTAGCCCATGTAACCTTAGAGTGGAAGCAACCTGGCCTCAAAATGGTTACATTACATCAACTTTTAATGCACCACAGAACACTAGCTGAAGACCATAAGGTCTAACAAAGGTGATCGACATTGGTTATTGCTTGCATTAGGCTGTTCCTACTCAAATTTATCTTTATGGCAATTTGCCTTGACTACCTTTCTCTTAGCTAGTCCAGCACAAATAACACACAAAAAGTTCAGCACCGCGAGTTTGCGGCTCTGAGGCCCTGACACTAAAATGAAGTGTGCCATTGTTTCCTTAAAAGCATGACAGTAAGCTGTCATAAAATGCACTATTATGCTAAGCTATTTGTTTGGGAATTACAATGATTGTCACATAACTAACATGAAAGTAACGCAGTTTGATGCTGGGCTAAGGGCTTACTCTTTATCTTCTAGTTTCAGTCCAAAATGCAGATTGTAAAAGGAAAAACATCATAAGCTAATAGTGCACACATTACCCACACTTGTTAAATTATGCATTTGCACTGAATTGGGCAGAAGGACTAGTAACTTTCGCATAAGCAAGTCAAGTGATCATCTAAGCCACAAACTAACCAGTTTAACACGGCACCGACTACAAGTACTTTATGTGGGTTATCTAGGAGAAATCTTGAAGCCCAAAAATCAACAATTCTGCGGCGGCAATGCAGAGAGACCTTTGAGCCACCAGATACTGGCGCAACAGCACGCTACAAGCACTACAGCAAGAAGAAAAAAGGGAGGGAGTGGGGTTTCCATTAAACCAGATCCCGTTAGCTCCGAAGCACAAGTCCAACCGACGCCATCATCGCAGAGGGGAAAGGAATCTCCGGGGGTACCTGAACGCCGCCGTCCCCCTGCGGGCAGGGCAGCAGCACGGGCCCGGGCCCGGGCCCATGCCGCTCGACGGGGACGGGGACGGGAACCTGGACGCTGAACCCGCGCCTCGCCCCGTGCGCCGCGGCCGCCCTGTCACGCGGGAGTTCCGCGGCGACGCCCGCGGAGGACGGGGAGTCCGAGTGGTCGGCGTCGTCCCGCGACACGCCGAAGAAGCCGGCGATCCGGCGGAAGAAGCCCATCGGCGATGGGGCCCCAGTCGACCCCCGATGGTGGAGTGGTGGGAATGCCAATGGCCCGCCGGCGCGATGTGATTATGCGAAGAGTTGGGCTGCGTGGACGTGTGGTGGTAGGGTAGGTTTCGTGTTCGTCCATTTTGTAGTCTTGATCGAGTTTTATGTAGAGTTTTAGGACTCCTCTCGAATCAAAGGAATATTTCCTGAATTCTATTATTTTTTGAACTAAATCTTGCGAATTTTTTTATACCATCCTTATAAAATTCATATGTTCTAAAGGAGGAGTTTTTACTACATTTTTTTCATTTCCCCGTTTTCTTTATCATTGTTTTTCTTCGAGATATTATGTTTCTTCGGGTAGATGTATGTAAAACATCTTAAGCTCTATCTCTACTCTTATATAATCCATCATTTTAAATATCACTAAATCCACGTCAGTGATCCCTCACCATTAAAACCAACGGTACGGAACACTTTATTTACCTCCTCTCTCAATCACATCCAACCGTCTCTATTTTATGGATCATCCCTCATCCATCAACAACGCCCACAAGCCCTTGACAACGTGTGATTAACGACGCCAACGCGCGATTATGGCACGAGGACACCGTCGCCCTCGCCCTCGGCTGCATGTGTGGTCCAACGGTTTCTGTATCCCATTTTCTGGACACTGCACTGGTAGTGACGGCTGCGACATGCAGATTGATTTCGGCTCAGCCGTGCGCGCTCTGCATGGCAGGGTGGTTGGAGTTGATCTCACGGTCTGTTTCGTATCCCGAAGCTTTGAATTACACTAGATTAACGGTAAATCTACATGTGCAGGGAACATTCATAAAGGGTCATTAACATGATCTAGTCCTGATGCAACTACACGGACTTGTGGGCAGCAAGAAATTTGTGATAGACACTGCTGTGATTAAGTATGTCCTCTTGTTGGTTTGTGATGGAACTGCAACTTTCCTGGCTGTCTCCTCTGTTGGTTGTGATGGAAACGGACGGAACGGAACGATAGAAAACCGGATCGTTGTTGTGTGTCGTCTTCAACGGTTCCAGGCCGGGTTTTCCCGAAGACTCGCAGCTTCAGCCATAAGACGAAACGCAAAAAAGGTTTTGCTTACCATAATCCAAAAGTCACAATAGGCAAACCAAGAGAGTACGAACAAGCTTACTTTGTTTTGGTTGGGGTGCGCCAGGTCCGGCCAGCAGAGTGCAATAGCTGGACGACGCATGAGAGCCCCCAAGGGCAAGCCACCGGCAATGGACCCTCTCCTACAAAAAATAAATTTAATATCGAAGTAGGCACATAGCCCACATATCAGATATTAAACTGATAAAAACAGATATTACACTTGATCTTAGCCAAAAGGCCGAGAAAGGTATGCTTTACTCCGCTGCCGTGCCTCTCGTTTTGTAGCTCCCTCCCTCCGCGCCCGGCTCTCGGTAGACGATGTGGTGCTAATCTTACAACGCTTTCCCTCTCCATTCGACAAACACAGCAGCGGCGTCAGGGGCGGGCAACCAGAGTCCAGACTGTTGGAACTTGCTCTCTGCAGCAAGAAGGCCAACAAGAGTGAACGGTGGTGACAACAGGGTTACGTGCACGGGGGCAATAGCACTGTTGATCTAGCCCCTCACGGGCACTGTGCGGGGGTATTTATAGGTATCTGAGTGCCCAGCGTCTTGTGTTAAGGACGCATGTGCCCTCAGACACCTATTTTATCCCCAGAATATTCCCATAAAGCAGGGTTATAGACCGTAATTACAAGTACTCCTTTACAAGTCAGGCCCGTAATACAGAGGCGGCCACGCGGGGCCCGTTACAATGGGCCAGATCGCACGTGGGCCTTGGGACTGAACGAGGACGCGCCGTGGTAGGACGTCGCCGCAGGCCTTCGTCAACGTGCCGAGTCTTGCGAAGGGTGTCCCTGCCCGCTTTGTCTCTGTCGGACCAGCGGCTGCAGCGAAGGCATCGAGCGAAGGGTGGCGTCTTTGCCTTCGCCCCAACACAGACTCCAGAGCGACGAGAGTGAAACTGGGTCGTGTTGTTGCTGGGCTTCGCGTCGCGTCCAGCCTACTGCTTGTACCTGGCCGTCTCGCAGTCGCAGGCCATCGATTCACCGAGCGGCTCCGCACTTCCGTTCCTAGCCGTCTCGCAGTCGCAGGCCGCAGCTACTCACGAGGCTCAAAAAGAAATAAAGAAAAAAAAACCACTCACTAAAGCATTTGGCATTTTTTATCTTCTCGTCACTCAAAGCATAGAGTACATCGAAAATCATTTCCGAACGCCGCTACTAGCAAACGGTAGTTAAGAGGTCTATGAATACCGGTAGTTGAAAAGCTGATACCGACTATTTTCATAAACTGTGACAACCAAACAATGATTACAAAGATTAACAGTTCTAGTAATAACATGAAGTCTACAAGGCATGTTAAGAGGAAATTAAAATATGTCAGAAAGCTGAATAACTCTGGAGTTATAACGGTGGATTATGTCCACACATCGAATAATTTGACAGATCAATTCACTAATGGTCTGTCACGCAATGTGCTAGAAAGTGCATCAAGAGAAATGTGTATGATACCCATGTGAAATCTACTATAATGGTAACCTGCTCTATGTGATCGGAGATTCCGTTAAGTAGAGTGGAGAAACAAGCTAGGAGTAGGTTGTGAGGAAAGATCCCTTCCTTAACTCATTTCTGATGCACATCTCTTCTATCTGTAAGGCAGGATGGTATTTACCTTAATGTATTCCAAGAGTCTTATAAATGTGAGATGTTGTCCTACAGAATATCTTCTGAGGAGTACACCTATATGAGTCAGACTGCTGGTCACAGTCTATGGGACATGGGTAATCCTAAATACTCATGAAAGGCATTGAAGTGTGACTTATATGCTTCTAAACAGTGGGGATGCCTTTTTGCAGCCTAGTATCAGTAAAGGATTTGAGTGAATCTCATCTCACACAAAACTGTCAATTCAAGGCTTAGTCCATTGTTCAGTTGTGAATGAGTGAAACTCTTATTCTAGATGGATGTTCAACTTAACAGTCTCCATCGAAATACTGGTATATCAAAGGATTGTGATTCTGATACTTCATCATTATAAACCCTAGAGTTTGGTGGGGAGTGCTCGATCTTTTTATGGGCTTGGCCCATTTAATCAATAAACTCTATAGTGTGTAATTGTGGACAATACCAATAGTACCATATTGGAATTCCAAGGGTCGTTGGCTTGACTTATATGGTGAGAATTATTCCACTTAATTTGAGAAGTTAAGAAACGAACAAGGGCGTGCCACACGCGCGCGCGCGCCTGAAAGTTCCCTTTGGCCCGGGAACAGGATCTGGATGTCGCCTAGAGGGGGGGGGGTGAATAGGCGAATAAAATTATCACTTTAAAACTTAAATCTTACTCTACTCGAAGACAGGATCGCAGTGGAGTGAAGAACCCTTCGAGTAGGTTGCAGCGGAATTGAAGTTCCTGTCTTGTGAATATCCTGCAAGGAAAGCTAGTACCACAAGTAAGAAGTGAAGTGCAGATATAAAAGCGAGTAAGACAGAGAGTCAGAACACAATACAGAACAGAGCACGCAGACGCAAGGATTTATCCCGAGGTTCGGCCAAGCCTGAAACGCTTGCCTAGTCCTCGTTGGAGTTAGCCACACCTGGGCTTGGAGTCTATTTCAACTCTTTCCTCCGTTTGCTCAGATCTGTCAATATGACAGATAGAGCCTTCCACTATGTTGAGTTGGGTTACAACAACGTCGCGGCTGCTTACAATCTTCTTGGCAGCACACTGGCAGAGTAACGATACACTCAAGACCTTGCTCTAGCTCTTAGCAGCACTTCTCCACTCTCTAAAGGCTTATAGCTTTGCCTTCTACACAAACTCGAGAGATACACACGAGAGGGAGGGTGAGTATTGATCAGAGTGATGTCTACACTTGTTGGCTGCACTCACACACCTTTTGGAGGCGCCTAGGAGTCCCTTTTATAGACCCAGGGGGCCTAGGAGCCGTTGGACTTCATTTGGAAGGCAATATCAGCTTTCTGTCGGGTGGTGCACCGGACAGTCCGGTGCACCACTGGACACTGTCCGGTGCCCGATTTCCTTCCCAAAATGGCGTAGTCGACCGTTGCTGTCTTGGAGCCGTTGGCGCACCGGACACTGTCCGGTGCACACCGGACAGTCCGGTGCCCCCATATGACCGTTGGCTTGGCCACGCGTCACGCGCGGATTGCGCGGCCGACCGTTGGCCCAGCCGACCGTTGGCTCACCGGACAGTCCGGTGCACACCGGACAGTCCGGTGAATTATAGCCGATCGTCGCCAGACTTCTCCCGAGAGCAGGCAGTTCACCAGAGTTCAGCCTGGCGCACCGGACACTGTCCGGTGCACCACCAGACAGTCCGGTATGTCAGACTGAGCTGAGTCTTGGCTGTACACAGCCAAGCCTTTTGCATTTCTTTTCTTCTTTTCTCTTCTCTTGACTTTCACTTCTTTAGCATTTGACATGCTTTGAGCTTTGATGTTGGACTCATAAATCATCAAGTCAGCTTGCCTTGATCTATATTAACATTTCTTAGCTCCAACATCCTGCGAAAGTCACATAGAACATCTCCAAACATGGGAACATCCCAAACTAAAGGTTAAGGTGCACTTAGCTCTTTTGGGCTGCTTCCAGTCCTGGCTTTGACATTTGTTCTCCTTCTAGTGACCTTGTTCACTTCTTAGAGCTTGATCTTGAGCCTTATGACTTACACCACATAACCATAGCTGTTACCTCATTGGTTGTAAGTCATGTCCTTATGTAGTGATCCTTGATGTGCCATAGCTCTTCTCAACTCGATCACCCTTGACTTTGCAAGTCTTCTTCTTCACCCTTGGCTTTGGGTTCCTCAGCCTCTTTGACCTTCTCCCGTGCACTTGGTACCTCGAAGCTCTTCTTGCCTCCATCCTTGGTTTGATCAGTTGTTTCCGAGCTACGCACCCGAGTCTCACTTTATGCAATGTCCATCTTGCTTGTGATGCCCGTTATCTATCCATCATCTAGTCCTTGGACCATCACACTTGTTCACTTGTGTTGAACCCTGTTAGCTTTACATTAAGCACCTGTTCAACACTTAGCATACTTGTTAGTCTTTTAATTGAGTTGTCATCCAAACACCAAAACTCACAAGAGAGCTTTCAATCTCCCCCTTTTTGGTGATTGATGGCAACACAATTAAAGCTTACATAAGAATAAGATTTAAAGCACAAACTTTGACTTCTAAGTTTATAGAATGCTCCCCCTAAATATGTGCTTACTTCAAAATCATAATTTTGGCCTTACATGCCAATATGCACATACTTAGGCAATACAAAGCATTTCTACACCTTAGCACCCTTTTTTGAAATGCATTGTGTCAAAGATCAAACCATGATGCTATAACACACAAATGCACAGAATCAGAGTTAAACACCAATCAAATGAGAGGATATATCACAGGAATATCAACCTACCACTATTCACCATTAAGATACCAATTTAAAGCAATACCTACTGTAAAGCACCATTATATACATGAATATCTATTACAGAATAAACACTATAGATGCCAATTAATTCATAGCAGTGGAAGCACTAGTCCATATGATGCAACATATATAATACTGCATGAAGCATATGATAATAACGCACTAACAATGCTCAAACTAACACATCACCCCTTAGGATAAGCTTTCCTCTCAGGTTGAGATAAGCTTTAATGCACAAATTCTCCCCCTTTGACATCAAACACCAAAACCATATTTCAAGCAAGAACATAGGATGATGTCAAGGGACAGCAGGGTGTTAAGGAGGAGAGACACAGTATTAAAACTCCCCCTTACTTATTGAGCATATGCACTGCCAATATTTAAGTAAGATACAAATACGCAAAAAAGATTAATACTTCCTTTTGTACCTTTACCATGTTGTAGCGTACTTCCCATCTTGAAAGTATTTAATCTCTCGAGAGCTTCTCCACACTTGTGCCTGATTCTTTATCCTAACCCTTTCTTGTTGCTAAGACACCAAACTTAGAACAAGTTATAGTATTGAGCATAAGAAGAAACTTCTATCCTAATGATTATCAAGAGATGTCAATTAAAGCAAACTACCAAGGCTACCAATTGAAAGATACCAATTTCACGATCATTTATTATCATAGCCTCATTATATTTAAGGATGTAGTATCACCAAATTTTATAGAGCATGAGCAATCTAACAATATGCAATTTCTTGACTTATCGAGGTACCCAGGTCCTGATTGCTCCATTTCTTGCTCATCTTCTCTTATCCACCTAGAGACTATACAAGATCACTCAAGAAACAATTAGTCTCAAAAGACACAAGTTATGTGTGCTCCCCTTAAACTTGTGCATCAAGTATTTGAATAACTTGTACTTTGCACATTCTAGCTTTTCAGAACTAGAGGGGATCACAATATACCTTGGTCAAGGCATACTCTATCACTTTCATCACACAAAGATACCAATTTGAATATCAAGTGAAAGATTGACTTAATCCAACAATGCATGCCTTAAGTAGTATTACATTTTACAAGCAATCTAGACATGCTTCATACATGACAATCATTGTACCACATGTACCAATTGAAGAACAACACAATCATGCAAATAAAACGTAATGTCTAAGCATGCCATAATTAAGAAGGTTTCTTAGGTGCACCAAAAGAAACAACATTTTAAAGGCATAAATCACTTAAGCCAAG
Source organism: Zea mays (assembly GCF_902167145.1). Lineage (NCBI taxonomy): Eukaryota > Viridiplantae > Streptophyta > Magnoliopsida > Poales > Poaceae > Zea > Zea mays. Next base: position 76,164,283 of record NC_050100.1, on the reverse strand, counting down.
ATACTGATTGAAATGCATGAACTCATCTATGATCACAATCAATGGAACTTCAAGATTTTCAATAAAATTGCGCAGTTCCATTTTCCATACCTTTGTCTTTTACCAGTATGGTCATGAGAGCACCAATTTACAGTTCCCTATTACTTATGCACTTCATAGCTCGAGAGAATACATTAGAGGCATAACACATAGTGCCCGGATAAGGTCATCGTATAAACTAAGCAATATGTCATTTTTGCACATAGGCTAATCATTAAAACCATATAGCATAACTCACAACAGGATGCATGTTTATTCACGAACATAAAAAGAGTTAATTGTGGTGAATATATCTAATGAAGAGCTACCTATTAAATGATTCAAAAGACATAACCTTTAAAGCACACAATCATGATTAAGCAAGCATGATTACGATCTTGGAAATTATTAATCAATTATTAACAAGAGTCCAACACAAGCAATCTTCAAAGCATAATTACTCCAAGGACAGATAGCACGACATTTAGCTTTAAGAGCGATATTGATAATGCACTTAAGAAACACAGGTACTGTCCTTTGAGGAGACAGATGCACAATCGAGGTCCTTTGCTTGATTCACCAATAATGATTAAGGACCTATTCCACTTTTTACTTGAGATGAACATGGGATTAGTGTTTCACAATAATTCATCCTTGGGTCAATGAATAAACACCAAAACAATTAAAAGCTTAAGCATAGAGTTTGAGATAACAGTCTTAAGCTCTCCCATGGTCTCCAGTTCATCTCAAGGTACCTGCATGGTCTAGTTAGCACAGTTTGGTACCCACCTCGAGATGAGTCCATAATGATCATCTAAATGTGCCTTTGGTACCCAAATAGCCTTTATGCTAGTTCTAGGTGATCTCGTTATAGATCTAGCACAGGTGTATGATTTGGGTCTCCTAAGCGAATGAGATTGAGACAAATTTACTTGCTTAGAGATCTCACCTTTATTACATACCTTCGATAGATGACCCTGCTCATCACACAGTAGAGGACAAGAAGTGATCGTGTGGTTCTTGTCATTGCATCCGAAGCATCTCCTTATCCCTTCACCCTTGCTGGTGTATGGACACGATGTGATGAGGTGTCCTGACTTGTTGCACTTAAAACACCTCCTTTTCCCTTTTCTCTTTTTGTTCTTAGATGACATAGAGAAAAGGTCAGTGCAAACAACATGATTAATTGAATCTTTACCTTTTTCCAAGCTCATGTTGATTTCTTCATTTTTAGGAACATTCTTCTTATTGAGCTTGACACTTGCTGCAGTTTTTCCTTTCTCAAGCTTCTTCACCACGCGCCCGTGGATATCTTGAGAGAGTTGAGCAATGTGTCTTCTCCTTAGTTGTCTTTGCTTCTTGTTCCCACACAATTTCTTTTGTGACCCTGCAGCTTGATGCTTATTCAAACATTGGCTTTCTTTTGACCAGCAGGGGTTAGCACATGGTGATGAAATATCTGAATGTGTACTTGTGCAAGAATGAAGTTCACATGAATTTAAGTTCGTAATTACGACCTCATGAGCAACTTCAAGCATGATATGCCTATCCAAGAGATTATCATGATAACAAGACAACAAGTCATATTTTTGAGTCAGAGCAAGGTTATCATGACTCAATGATTCTACTTTATTCCTAAGCATAGAATTTTCAATTTTAAGTTGAGCAGCATTAGATAATACATCATGATTATTTCTTTGCTCAATTAAAATCGATTCATACCGTTGGACCAAATTCCCATGAGAGTATTTTAGCTCCTCATGTTCTTTGGTCATCTTCTCCAGGCTATCATTGGTTTTGATGAGAATCTCCTCTAGCCTGAGAAGCGTCTCGCCTTGTTCCTTGTTCCTTCTCAACAACTTAACCAGGAGAGCTTTGTCTGCTTTGTTGAGATGGTTGTAGAAACGGCGAATCTCCTCTTCTTCCTTATCATCGGTCTCATTTTCCCTGTCATTAATGTCAGTGGAAGCAATATAGGAAAATGTACCTTGTGATGATGAAGATTCATCCTCGCTATCATCCTCATATTCCTCCTCATCATGGCTTTCGTCTCCACCGTCATTGTTAGCAATAAAACATTTATCACTAGTGGAGAACAAACCTGTCGACGAGGTGGATTCATCGTTTGGGTGCCATCGTTCTTGTTCTTCTCCCTTTGAATGGTTAGTATCACAAGTAATGTAGGGAGTAGGAGCATCACAGTTTGCCACAGAATATTTTTCTTTAATTCTATTCCATAAATCATGAGCATCAACAAATCGATCACTATCACTGCTCATGATGGCAAAATAAGCGCCTCTAGAAAGAGAATTAACTAGGATGTTGATACCAAGGTGATTTAGAGATAGACATCTTAGTTCATCATTTGAAGGATTTTTACTAACATTAGAGGGAAAAATACTTCTACTAAAGACCTGTCTCAAATCAGGATCAGCACTCATGAAAGCATTGTAAATAGAGACAGACCAAGACTTGTAATTAGAACCATCGCCTAAAAGAAGTTCTACAGTTACCTCTTGTGACGACATCGTCATCTCCGTACGGCTAAGCCCACACTGGAGAGGCCTAGCTCCGATACCAATTGAAAGTTCCCTTTGGCCCGGGAACAGGATCTGGATGTCGCCTAGAGGGGGGGTGAATAGGCGAATAAAATTATCACTTTAAAACTTAAATCTTACTCTACTCGAAGACAGGATCGCAGTGGAGTGAAGAACCCTTCGAGTAGGTTGCAGCGGAATTGAAGTTCCTGTCTTGTGAATATCCTGCACTTCAAGGAAAGCTAGTACCACAAGTAAGAAGTGAAGTGCAGATATAAAAGCGAGTAAGACAGAGAGTCAGAACACAATACAGAACAGAGCACGCAGACGCAAGGATTTATCCTGAGGTTCGGCCAAGCCTGAAACGCTTGCCTAGTCCTTGTTGGAGTTAGCCACACCTGGGCTTAGAGTCTATTTCAACTCCTTCCTCCGTTTGCTCAGATCTGTCAATATGACAGATAGAGCCTTCCACTATGTTGAGTTGGGTTACAACAACGTCGCGGCTGCTTACAATCTTCTTGGCAGCACACTGGCAGAGTAACGATACACTCAAGACCTTGCTCTAGCTCTTAGCAGCACTTCTCCACTCTCTAAAGGCTTATAGCTTTGCCTTCTACACAAACTCGAGAGATACACACGAGAGGGAGGGTGAGTATTGATCAGAGTGATGTCTACACTTGTTGGCTGCACTCACACACCTTTTGGAGGCGCCTAGGAGTCCCTTTTATAGACCCAGGGGGCCTAGGAGCCGTTGGACTTCATTTGGAAGGCAATATCAGCTTTCTGTCGGGTGGTGCACCGGACAGTCCGGTGCACCACTGGACACTGTCCGGTGCCCGATTTCCTTCCCAAAATGGCGCAGTCGACCGTTGCTGTCTTGGAGCCGTTGGCGCACCGGACACTGTCTGGTGCACACCGGACAGTCCGGTGCCCCCATATGACCGTTGGCTCGGCCACGCGTCACGCGCGGATTGCGCGGCCGACCGTTGACCCAGCCGACCGTTGGCTCACCGGACAGTCCGGTGCACACCGGACAGTCCGGTGAATTATAGCCGATCGTCGCCAGACTTCTCCCGAGAGCAGGCAGTTCACCAGAGTTCAGCCTGGCGCACCGGACACTGTCCGGTGCACCACCGGACAGTCCGGTGTGTCAGACTGAGCTGAGTCTTGGCTGTACACAGCCAAGCCTTTTGCATTTCTTTCTTTTCTTCTTTTCTCTTCTCTTGACTTTCACTTCTTTAGCATTTGACATGCTTTGAGCTTTGATGTTGGACTCATAAATCATCAAGTCAGCTTGCCTTGATCTATATTAACGTTTCTGAGCTCCAACATCCTGCGAAAGTCACATAGAACATCTCCAAACATGGGAACAACCCAAACTAAAGGTTAAGGTGCACTTAGCTCTTTTGGGCTGCTTCCAGTCCTGGCTTTGACATTTGTTCTCCTTCTAGTGACCTTGTTCACTTCTTAGAGCTTGATCTTGAGCCTTATGACTTACACCACATAACCATAGCTGTTACCTCATTGGTTGTAAGTCATGTCCTTATGTAGTGATCCTTGATGTGCCATAGCTCTTCTCAACTCGATCACCCTTGACTTTGCAAGTCTTCTTCTTCACCCTTGGCTTTGGGTTCCTCAGCCTCTTTGACCTTCTCCCGTGCACTTGGTACCTCGAAGCTCTTCTTGCCTCCATCCTTGGTTTGATCAGTTGTTTCCGAGCTACGCACCCGAGTCTCACTTTATGCAATGTCCATCTTGCTTGTGATGCCCGTTATCTATCCATCATCTAGTCCTTGGACCATCACACTTGTTCACTTGTGTTGAACCCTGTTAGCTTTACATTAAGCACCTGTTCAACACTTAGCATACTTGTTAGTCCTTTAATTGAGTTGTCATCCAAACACCAAAACTCACAAGAGAGCTTTCAGCGCCACCGCCGCCGGCCGGGCCGGGCACGAGCTCGGGCTCGGGTGTGGCAGGCAGGCGGCGAGCGGACGAGGCGTGGTGTGGACCTTTCAGTTGCCCGTCTCTTGAATAGCCGCATGCGAGACCCTTCTCCTTCAGCTTCCTTTCATGAAAGGTTAAGAAGGGGAGAACTCCTGTCTCTTTGTACGAGAGCAGAACTCTTTCAGAATCACTGTCCAGCCGCAAGTGTGGGTATTTACATCTCGTAACTTTGCGCGCACAGAGGAGCGAGAGGGCAGGTGCCTTCGAAGCCCTTGCCGTTCGAGACCTTGCACGGGGGATCGCCAATTAGGTTTTTGGGGAGCGTCTACGCGACTGCCCGAACATCCGTCCTTGTCTTCATCACGGATAAACATCTTCTTCTTCCTGGCATCTTCATCTCGTACGGAATGACAAGAGAAGTTGGACGAGGATATGGATCCTCGGAGTGCATGGCAGGGTATGATCAATACAACTCCTTACCTTTTTACGTTCTCCAGATTATATATGTTTCATACGTGAAAGGGAAATAGGCTTACACCTTTCTCCTAATTGATTTTAGTGGTTGAATTGCCCAACACAAATAATTGGACTAACTAGTTTGCTCTAGATTATAAGTTTTACAGGTGCCAAAGGTTCACAACAAACCAATAAAAAGACCAAAAAAGGGTTCAAATAAAAGGAGCAAAAGACAACCGAAGTGTGCCCTGGTCTAGCGCACCGGACTGTCCGGTGCACCAGGGAACCCAACTCCGAACTGCTCACCTTCGGGAATTATGGGAGCCGCTCCGCTATAATTCACCGGACTGTCCGGTGTGCCAGCAGAGTAACGACTACTATAGCGTCAACAGTCGTCTGCAACAGCAGTTAATGCGCTACAGTGCGCGCAGAAGTCAGAGCAGAGCCAGAAGGCGCACCGGACAGTGAACAGTGACTCTCCGGTGCACCACCGGACTGTCCGGTGGCCCAGACATCAGAAGCTCCAACGGTCAGAATCCAACGGCCGGGTGACGTGGCTGGCGCACCGGACAGTGTCCGGTGGCGCACCGGACTGTCCGGTGCGCCATGCGACAGAAGCCCTCACCAACGATTCTTTTGGTGGTTGGGGCTATAAATACCCTCCAACCACCACACTTCAATGCATCCAAGTTTTTAGCCTTCAAACACCTTACAAGAGCTATAGCATTCAATACAAGACACAACCAAAGAGATCAAATCCTCTCCCAAGTCCAAAGATCATTCCAATCAAATAGTGACTCGTGAGAGAGAGACTTGTGTTCATTTGAGCTCTTGCGCTTGGATTGCTTTTCTTCTTCCTTCTTTCTTGTGTTCAACTCAATTGTAACCAAGGCAAGAGACACTAATTGTGTGGTGGTCCTTGTGTGGACTTAGTGTCCCGTTTGATTGAGAAGAGAAGCTCACTCGGTCTAAGTGACCGTTTGAGAGAGGGAAAGGGTTGAAAGAGACCCGGTCTTTGTGACCACCTCAATGGGGAGTAGGTTTGCAAGAACCGAACCTCAGTAAAACAAATCACCGTGTCATCCGCCTTATTCGCGTGTGATTTGTTTTTACCCTCTCTTTCGGACTTGTTTATATTTCTAACGCTAACCCTGGCTTGTAGTTGTGCTTAAAGTTTGTAAATTTCAGATTCGCCCTATTCACCCCCCTCTAGGCGACTTTCAATTGGTATCAAAGCTCGGTACATCATTAGAGACTAACCGCTCAAAGTGATGTAGGGAGATCACGCCAAGAAGGAGATGGTGACCGGCGAGAAGCCCGCCATAAGCCATGGGAAGGCTCCATCCGGGGAGTCTGGCAACAAGGTGAAGGGATCCCCTTCACATGACAAGTCGCATTGGAGCGGCGAGAAGAAAAATAAGATGAAGAAGGTGGTCTACTACGAGACTGACTCTTCATCGCCATCCACCTCCGGTTCTGACACGCCGTCCGTCACTTCTAAGCGCCATGAGCGCAAGAAGTTTAGTAAGATCCCCTTACACTATCCTCGTATTTCCAAACGCACCCCTTTACTTTCCATCCCACTAGGCAAACCACCAGTTTTTTATGGTGAAGATTATTGTATGTGCAGTGATAAAATAAGGCACCATCTAACCTCACTCCACGCTAGTATTTGGGACATTGTTGAGTTTGGTGCACAGGAACCATCCGTGGGGGATGAAGGCTATGACTCGGACGAGGTAGCCCAAATCCGGCACTTCAACTCCCAAGCCACCACTATACTCCTCGCCTCTCTAAGTCGAGAGGAGTATAACAAGGTGCAAGGGTTGAAGAGCGCCAAAGAGATTTGGGACGTACTCAAGACCGCACACGAAGGAGACGAGGTGACTGAAAGGGAAATAGGGTCAAAACTTTTCCTAATTGATTTTGGTGGTTGAATTGCCCAACACAAATAATTGGACTAACTAGTTTGTTCAAGATTATATATTCTACAGGTGCCAAAGGTTCAACAAAAATCAATCAAAAGAACAAGTTAGGTCTCAAAAGGAAGGAGCAAAAAGGGAACCGAAGGCTGCCCTGGTCTGGCGCACCGGACAGTCCGGTGTGCCACCGGCCAGTGTCCGGTGCACCAGGGTGCTTCAGCTCAAACTCTTCACCTTCGGGTTTTCCAGGTGCAGCTCCGCTATAATTCACCGGACTGTCCGGTGTGCCACCGGACTGTCCGGTGCACCAGCGGAGCAACGGCTATCTGCGCGCAACGGTCGACTCTACAAAGCGAACAGTACTGCGGCAGAAGTCAGAGCAGCAGTCAGAAGGGCACCAGACTGTCCGGTGCCACATGAGGACAGAGCCTCCAACAGTCGACCAGTTTCAAGACCTAATGGCAGGATGTCGTGGCGGCGCACCGGACACTGTCCGGTGGCGCACCGGACTGTCCGGTGCGCCCTTCGCCAGTAGACTTCACCAACGGCTAGATTTTGGTTGGTGGCTATAAATACCACCCCAACCGGCCACTTCAAGGTGTGGGAGCCCAAGCAACATTCTAAGTCATCTAGTTGACATACTCAAGCCCTCCCAACCACAGATATTCATTGATCCAATCTATACACAAGATTTAGACCACTACAACCAACACAAGTGCCACAAAAGAGAGAGCAAGCAAAAGAGAGCTACTCATTTGAGTTTAGCACAAGTGCCTTGTGAGATTCATTGAGAGATAGTGTGTGCTACATCTTTGTGTTCATTTGTGCGTGGAGTTTTGACTCCCATCGAACTTCCTCCAAAGTTTTGGAGCCTTGTAAAAGCTAGCAAGAGACACCAAAGAGTGTGGTGGTCCTTGCGGGATCGAGAGTGATCCTTGAGAAGAAGAAGAACTCGCCGATCTTGAGTGATCGGTGGGGAGAGGGAAAGGGTTGAAAAAGACTCGTCCTTAAGTGGACTCCTCAACGGGGACTAGGCCTTCGAGGGCCGAACCTCGGTAAAACAAATCACCCGTGTCTCGTGTGCTTATTGCTTGTGATTTGTTTATCCTTTTCCCTTTCTAAGTTTCTCTTGCACTACTCCTTGCTAATTACATTTGGTGTTGCTTTAAGTTAAATTCTCATTTAGTAAAGCAACACCTTGCAATAGAGAACTTGTGTTATTGCTCTTCTCACCTAAACCTTCTTGCTTCATTCTCATAGACTTATTAGTAGTATTGATTTATCAATTCCGCATTATTTGAAAGCAATACTCTTTACAAGCAAGAACTTAGTTTTTATACTCCGATTATTATATATCTTGTTCTAACCACTAATCAAGGGATCTAGTTGGGGGATAAAGTTTTAATTTTCAGGTTTCGCCTATCCACCCCCCTCTAGGCGACTTTCAATTGGTATCAGAACTAGGCACTTCATATTGAGTCTAACAACTCGAAGTGATGGCTCGTAGAAGATCCCAAAAGAACAAGAAGACAACTCCAAAGGAGAACAATGAGGTAACTCTTGAAATATTGCTTTCCGATTGTTCTAATTATGATTCTTGGTCTACTAGGGTGATAAATGCCTTTAGAACCATAGATCCACAATTAGAACAAATTATGGACAAGAGTATCTTCCCTCCTAGTTATAATGGAAAAATTATCTTCGAGGAGGATCAAAGATGTTTTCGCTTAAACTACCTAGCTTTTGACATCTTAAGTAATTCTCTTAGCAATAAAGATTATCATGCCTTCATATCCAATTATAATGAATCTATTCATGATGCGCATGATATTTGGACTAGAATTAAAATCAAATTTGATGAGTCCAAACATGATAGTTCCTCTTGTACTTCTACTTCCTTTGGTATTTGTGATACTAACCCTTGCAAGGAAGAAGAAGAAAATAACCGATGGAGACCAAACGATGAATCCACCTCTCCAAAAGGTTTGTCTTCCCATTTCGATTCCCACATGTGTTGTGTGGCTAATGAAAATGATAGTGGAAGCACAAACGAGGGAGAAGAGGAAGAAGGAAGCTTCGTGCAACTCTACGCTCGCCTAAGCCAAGAAGATAAGGCGGTCATGCTCAAACTTCTAGAAAGAGCAAAAGAGGAAAGCAAAGCTCGTCAAATGCTAGAATATATTCTCTCCATCAAAATGCAATACTTTGACGAGTTGACTAAAGAACATGAGGAGCTAAAGTGCTCTCATGTTAATTTGGTCCAAAGGTATGAAACTATTTCAATTGAGCAAGATAACTCTTTACATTGTATTGCTCAATTAGTAAATAGGAATGCCTTGCTTAAGGACCAAGTAGAAAAGCTAAAAGTTGAAAATCTAGCTTTTCAAGAAAAATATGATATGCTCTTATGCTCTCATGAAAATTTTATGGATGATCATATCATATTGAATATTACTCATGAGGTTGTGATAGAAAACTTAAAATCCCAACAACCTCACTCTTGCACATGTGTTCAAATTGAAACTACATTACCTTGTGCTAATGCTTGTTGTCCATCAACAAGCAAATCTTCCTTTGAGCTAGAATTTGCAGGAACAAAAGATGATACATATCAAAAGCTCAAAGAAGAAAATGAGAGGCTAATAATGAGCTTGACACAACTAAAAGGGAAGTGCATTGCTCAACCTTCTCAAGATAACCGTGATCACATGGTGAAGAATCTTGAGACGGGAACAACCGTGGCATGCACTAAATACCTTGAAGAAAATGTCAAGGACTTGAGGATTGCCAAGAGGAGGAAGCAAAAGAAGAAAAACAATACCTCTTCCAAAAGCCTCAACCATGCCTCCATAAAAGGTAACATCCAAGGTAATAATCAAGTCACACTTCATACAAATAGAAATAAGAAGTTTAGTGAATGCTTTGAAAAGGGACACTTGATTAGATCATGTCCCTATATTAAAAATGGCTTGATTATTAACAAAGATGATAAACTTTGTTTTAAATGCTCAAAGAAGGGACACTTTATTAAATCTTGTCCCCATTTGAAACAAAAAGGCATAGGGCTAGAAAAGAAAATATTTACTAACCATGTAGCAAGCAAGAAACGAGGAAGGAAGAAATCTCAAAGACTTGAAGATCGCCTTTGCTACATATGCCGAAAGAAGGGACATCAATGCAAGGATTGTCCCATTGGTAACAATCCCACTCCTAGCTTGTCAATTAATTCTCATGTAACTAGGCAACCCAAAATTGCAACTTGTGCTAGAAAGGTAATGAGTTTACCTAGTGCTAACACAAAGGACTCTTGGGTTCCTAGATCTTTGTTGACTAACCTTGATGGACCCATCAAGAGATGGGTACCAAAATATGCTTGACAAGCTTTGCAGGAAAAAGAGATGGTATGAAGCCTTGGGGTGCTTGAAAGAGTCAATTCAATTCTTATTAACTCAAGCTATCAATCTACAATGATCTACATATCCAAGATTGACCCAAGGTTATTTCAAATTATTATGTCTAAAAACTCATATCATCTCGGGAAGATCTTGATGTTTTAGGAAATAAAAAAATAATCCTATGACAAAAAGTCAAGACCTACAACATGGAGGAAAGTCAAGGGATGGTAACATTTATGCTTTTAAGTACAAATATCTTAAATTATGTCACCATTCTTTGAAGAAATCCCTCTCATATGGTAGATTGTATATTCATCATTCCTATACTATGGCAATCTACATGTTTTAAATTATTGAGCAACTCATGGCATGATTTTCCACTTATTATCTTGTTATTGCCATAGAGAGATGTTCCATGTTCCTAAAAAGAATAGGATGTCATGTAAGGAATTCAAATCCCTACGACATCTTAAAAAGGAACATTCTCTCTATAACTAGAATAGTGAGACTAATGCTTGTATCTAAGTAACCCATGTAGTCTCACTAATATGTTTCTCTATAGAGATGCGTAATCTAACATAAAAAGAAAAGTCAAATCCAATAATTTATGTTGTTTTGCTTCTTGCTTATATTGGATGTGATTCTTCTACTTTTATCGCTATCCATGTTATGAATTAGATTTATTCCCGTAATCTTAAAGAACTAACTGTGCTTGTTCCATGAGTTTAAAACTAAAGCATACTTTAAGGAATAATCTAGTTCATATTATAAAGTTTCCATGCTTTAGTAATCCGCTTTTCATTCCTCATCAAAATTGATTACAAAAGGGAAACTAGTGCTTGTGTTGCTATTAACATTTATCTTGAGCTCACTTATGAAAATCTACAAGAGAGTAAGTGCAAGTTTAAAGCCACAAGCTTCAAAGGGTTGCTCTTCACCCAAAGGAAGAAAGGTAAAAGCAAAGGTATGGGAACTCATCCTCTCAATCAAATATAGTTCCCATCAATGGTTGTTTACTCTAATATATCATATTCTACCTATGTAAAGAATAAATTCTTTATTGGACCAAAGTCGGATAGATGTGCACTCAATCTCATTCTAATTAAAATGCACTTGTCCATTAGAATCTATTTCATGCCTTTGCTATATTTGTTCTCATATTGATTTGCTTCCAAGTAATGTTTAATAAATTCAATATGAAGAAGTAAATTTCCTGTGATTAATCAAAATGTTTAAAGAGTGCATATTTCTTTTGATGTGCACTAATGTTAAGAAGTTTACTTCATGTATATGTGACTTATGGATGATGAATTGTTCTTATTTTCTATCTAAAGAAACCATCATTCATCATTTACTCCCTTGTACTATTAACATCTTTCTTGAGTATTTTCAATAAGTGAGGAAGGAAAAAGAAACAGCTACAAAGGGAGGACACTTACATGAAAGAGAAAGACATCAAGTGCAACAACACCTATTTGGACAATGAATTTTTTTCAAAACATCAATGGTGTGGTTGTGAGTATTCTAAATCTTTTTCATTGTAAGAATATCAGGCATAAATTGTGTATTGCAAATCCTTTTAGCCTTAATCAAAGATAAATAGTGCTTCTCCCTATTTGCCTTTGTAAATGAGTGCATTCACCCATTTCTTTCATTCTTGATGCATATCTTTAGGGGGAGCCTATTTCTATATCATAACTATATTGAGACTAGCACGTTATCTTAGTAATCTCATATAGTCTCATATATGAGAACAAGTTTCTCATAAGGCATGCTACTACATTTCAATCCAACTTGGTAAAATAATGTCACCTTTATCAGGGATTGTAGCTTTCAATGTTAAAGTAGCATATTTATTGGATTCTCCTATTTTTGAGCTTGATTGAAAATCTAATGCCTATGTTGTTCTTTTGATCGCATATGTTGTTTGATCATTGAATAACTTCAATTATCACTTATGCTTCTTAGTGCCTCATGTAATTTCAATTTGATTTCAATTGGTAATTTCAATCGACATCTATCTTGATATGCCTAAGTTAAAAGGAGAATTCATGATATATTTATGCAATTTGTGATTTACTTGACATCTAAAACAATTACTTAGAAAAGGATCACTAGTTGTAGAACACTCTCTTGTGTAAGATATTTCCATACATTGTCTTGAGTATAGGACTTAAGCGACATTCAAGAAGACTAAGGACAAAGCACAAAGAAGAGAGCATCACTATGTAAAGCATATAGAATTGTTTAAGCTTAATTGACATATCCTTTTAATCATATCTCTTTCCTTTGGTACATTTGCATATTTCTTATCTCTCTTTGTGCCAAGGCTAAGACTAATATGTTTTCATGAGCACCTCATGTATTAAGTCTTAGATTGAAAGGGAAATGGAGTATTCGACAAAGACATCGCTTCCACTCAACGCTATTGGTATTATCCTTCCTTGCCGGTATTCCGCCAGTCCTCCTACTTTGGTATAATCTTCACTCATGTTTTATTTGCCAAAAGGGAGAAAGTAGTTAGGAAACGGGCTTATATCTCACTCAAAGTATCCGTTTTTGGCGATTCATGCCAAAGGGGGAGAAAGGTATTAGCCCAAAGCAAAAGGACCGCACCACCACCTAGTTTTAAAAACTAATGATTTTCAATTGGTAAATTTCAAATTGGTATCTTATTGTGTTCAAAAGGGGGAGAGAGTAGTATTTTCAAAATTGATATCTTAAAACCCTCTTGAACACTAAGAGGAGGATTTCATTGAGGGGGAGTTTTGTTTAGTCAAAGGAAAAGCATTTGAAACAGGGGGAGAAAATTTCAAATCTTGAAAATGCTTCTAAAAATCTTATTCATTTATCCTTTGACTGTTTTGCAAAACACTTGAAAAGAATTTCCAAAAGAGTTTGCAAAAACAAAACAATTGGTGCAAGCATGGTCTAAAACATTAAATATAAAAAGAATGCATTCATGCAAATCTTATGAAATGATAGATTGGTTTAATTCCAAGCAATCTTTGCACATATATTATGCAAACTAGTTCAATTATGCACTTATATATTTGCTTTGGTTTGTGTTGGCATCAATCACCAAAAAGGGGGAGATTGAAAGGGAAATAGGGTCAAACCTTTTCCTAATTGATTTTGGTGGTTGAATTGCCCAACACAAATAATTGGACTAACTAGTTTGTTCAAGATTATATATTCTACATGTGCCAAAGGTTCAACACAAACCAATCAAAAGAACAAGTTAGGTCTCAAAAGGAAGGAGCAAAAAGGGAACCGAAGGCTGCCCTGGTCTGGCGCACCGGACAGTCTGGTGTGCCACCGGACAGTGTCCGGTGCACCACCGAACAGTGTCCGGTGCACCAGGGTGCTTCAGCTCAAACTCTTCACCTTCGGGTTTTCCAGGCGCAGCTCCGCTATAATTCACCGGACTGTCCGGTGCACCAGCGGAGCAACGGCTATCTGCGCGCAACGGTCGACTCTGCAAAGCGAACAGTACTGCGGCAGAAGTCAGAGCAGCGGTCAGAGGGGCACCGGACTGTCCGGTGAGACACCGGACTGTCAGGTGCCACATGAGGACAGAGCCTCCAACGGTCGACCAGCTTCAAGACCTAACGGCAGGATGTCGTGGCGGCGCACCGGACACTGTCCGGTGGCGCAACGGACACTGTCCGGTGGCGCACCGGACTGTCCGGTGCGCCCTTCGCCAGCAGACTTCACCAACGGCTAGATTTTGGTTGGTGGCTATAAATACCACCCCAACCGGCCACTTCAAGGTGTGGGAGCCCAAGCAACATTCTAAGTCATCTAGTTGACATACTCAAGCCCTCCCAACCACAGATATTCATTGATCCATCCTATACACAAGATTTAGACCACTACAACTAACACAAGTCCCACAAAAGAGAGAGCAAGCAAAAGAGAGCTACTCATTTGAGTTTAGCACAAGTGCCTTGTGAGATTCATTGAGAGATAGTGTGTGCTACATCTTTGTGTTCATTTGTGCGTGGAGTTTTGACTCCCATCGAACTTCCTACAAAGTTTTGGAGCCTTGTAAAAGCTAGCAAGAGACACCAAAGAGTGTGGTGGTCCTTGCGGGATCGAGAGTGATCCTTGAGAAGAAGAAGAACTCGTCGATCTTGAGTGATCGGTGGGGAGAGGGAAAGGGTTGAAAAAGACCCGTCCTTAAGTGGACTCCTCAACGGGGACTAGGCCTTCGAGGGCTGAACCTCGGTAAAACAAATCACTCGTGTCTCGTGTGCTTATTGCTTGTGATTTGTTTATCCTTTTCCCTTTCTAAGTTTCTCTTGCACTACTCCTTGCTAATTCCATTTGGTGTTGCTTTAAGTTAAATTCTCATTTAGTAAAGCAACACCTTGCAATAGAGAACTTGTGTTATTGCTCTTCTCACCTAAACCTTCTTGCTTCATTCTCATAGACTTATTAGTAGTACTGATTTATCAATTCCGCATTATTTGAAAGCAATACTCTTTACAAGTAAGAACTTAGTTTTTATACTCCGATTATTATATATCTTGTTCTAACCACTAATCAAGGGATCTAGTTGGGGGATAAAGTTTTAATTTTTAGGTTTCGCCTATCCACCCCCCCTCTAGGCGACTTTCAGTGACCAAGATCACCAAGAGAGAAACGATCGAGGGGGAGCTCGGTCGGTTCATGCTTCACCAAGGGGAGGAGCCACAAGCTATGTACAACCGGCTCAAGACCTTGGTGAACCAAGTGTGCAATCTCGGGAGCACCAAGTGGGATGACCATGAAATGGTCAAGGTTATTCTTAGATCACTCGTATTTCTTAACCCTACTCAAGTTCAATTAATTCGTGGTGATCCTAGATATAAACTAATGTCTCCCGAGGAAGTAATAGGAAAATTTGTGAGCTTTGAATTAATGATCAAAGGCTCCAAGAAAATTATTGAGCAAGGCGCCTCCTCCACACCCGATATGCAACTCGTGGCATTCAAGGCAACGGAGGAGAAGAAAGAAGACTCTACACCAAGTAGAGTCCCCATCGACGCTTCCAGGCTCGACAACGAGGAGATGGCGCTCATCATCAGGAGTTTTCGCCAAATCCTCAAGCAAAGGAGGGGGAAGGACTACAAGCCCCGCTCCAAGAAAGTTTGCTACAAGTGTGGTAAGCCCGGTCATTTTATTGCAAAATGTCCATTATCAAGTGATAGTGACAGGGGCGACGACAAGAAGGGGAGAAGAAAGGAGAAGAAGAGATATTACAAGAAGAAGGGCGGTGATGCTCATGTTTGCCGGGAGTGGGACTCCGACGAGAGCTCCACCGACTCCTCCTCCGACGAGGACGCCACCAACATCGCCGTCAACAAGGGACTTCTCTTCCCCAACATCGGCACAAATGTCTCATGGCAAAGGACGGCAAGAAGAAGAAGGTAAAATCTAGATCCTCCACTAAGTATGCAACATCTAGTAATGAGGCTAGCTCTAGTGATGATGAGGATGATTTATTGACGCTTTTTGCCAACCTAAACATGCAACAAAAGGAGAAATTAAATGAATTAATTAGTGCTATTCATGATAAGGATGAACTCTTAGATAGCCAAGAGGACTTCCTAATTAAAGAAAACAAAAAACATGTTAAAGTTAAAAATGCTTATGCACTAGAGGTAGAAAAATGTGAAAAATTATCTAGTGAGCTAAGCACTTGCCATGATGTTATTTCCAACCTTAGGAATGAAAATGCCAAATTAATTGCTAAGGTTGAGAAATCAAATGTTTGTGATGATTTACTTGTTAGCCTTAGGAATGATAATGCTAGTTTGATTACTAAGATTGACAAGTTAAATGCATCTCTCTCTAGCCTTAAAATTGAGAATGAAAAATTGATTGCTAAGGCTAAATATTTAAATGTTTGCAATTTTTCCATTACCAATCTTAGAGATGAAAATGTCATATTACATGCTAAGATTGTTGAACTAAATTCTTGCAAACCCTCTACATCTACCATTGAGCACGTTACAATTTGCACTAGATGTAGAGATATTAACATTGATGCTATTCATGATTACATTGCTATGATTAAACAACAAAATGATCATATAGCAAAATTAGATGCTAAAATTGCCGAGCATGAATTAGAAAATGAAAAATTTAAATTTGCTCGTAGCATGCTCTATAGAGGGAGACGCCCTGGCATTAAGGATGGTATTGGCTTTTAACAAGGAGGCAATGTCAAACTTAATGCCCCTCCTAAAAGATTATCAAACTTTGTTAAGGGCAAAGCTCCCATGCCTCAGGATAACGAGGGTTACATTTTGTACCCTGTCGGTTATCCCGAGCACAAAATTAGGAGAATTCACTCTAGGAAGTCTCACTCTGGCCCAAATCATGCTTTTATGTATAAGAGTGAGGCATCTAGTTCTAGGCAATCAACCCATGCTAAATTGCCTAAGAAGAAAACTCCTATTGCATCAAATGATCATAACATTTCATTCAAGACTTTTGATGCATCTTATGTGCTAACTAACAAATCAGGCAAAGTAGTTGCCAAATATGTTGGGGGCAAACACAAGGGGTCAAAGACTTGTGTTTGGGTACCCAAGGTGCTTGTTTCTAATGTGAAAGGACCCAAGACCGTTTGGGTACCTAAGAACAAGGCCTAAACTTATTTTTTAGGTTTATGGATCCGGGGGCTCAAGTTGGATCATCGATAGCGGGTGCACAAATCACATGACAGGGGAGAAGAAGATGTTATCCTCCTATGAGAAAAACCAAGATCCCCAACGAGCTATCACATTCGGGGATGGAAATCAAGGTTTGGTCAAAGGATTGGGTAAAATTGTTATATCTCCTGACCATTATATTTCCAATATTTTTCTTATAGATTCTTTAAATTACAATTTG
This sequence comes from Zea mays, assembly GCF_902167145.1. Taxonomy (NCBI): domain Eukaryota; kingdom Viridiplantae; phylum Streptophyta; class Magnoliopsida; order Poales; family Poaceae; genus Zea; species Zea mays. The sequence continues at coordinate 76,147,123 of NC_050100.1, read as the reverse complement.
CTTTCTGTTTCTCAATTATGCAAAATGGGTTACAACTGTCTTTTTACGGATATAGGTGTTACTGTCTTTAGAAGAAGTGATGATTCAGTAGCATTTAAGGGAGTGTTAGAGGGTCAGCTATACTTAGTAGATTTTGATAGAGCTGAACTCGACACTTGCTTAATTGCTAAGACTAACATGGGCTGGCTCTGGCATCGCCGACTAGCACATGTTGGAATGAAGAATCTTCATAAGCTTCTAAAGGGAGAGCACATTTTGGGATTAACAAATGTTCATTTTGAGAAAGACAGGGTTTGTAACGCACGTCAAGCAGGGAATACAGTTGGTGTTCATCATCCACACAAGAACATCATGACGACTGACAGGCCACTAGAGCTACTCCACATGGATCTATTCGGCCCGATAGCTTACATAAGCATCTGCGAGAGTAAGTATTGTCTAGTTATTGTGGATGATTATTCTCGCTTCACTTGGGTGTTCTTTCTGCAGGAAAAATCACATACCCAAGAGACTTTGAAAGGATTCTTGAGACGGGCTCAAAATGAGTTCGGCTTGAGGATCAAGAAAATAAGAAGCGACAACGGGACGAAGTTCAAGAACTCACAAATCGAAGGCTTCCTTGAGGAGGAGGGCATCAAGCATGAGTTCTCTTCTCCCTACACGCCACGACAAAATGGTGTAGTGGAGAGGAAGAATAGAACTCTATTGGACATGACAAGGACCATGCTTGATGAGTACAAGACTTCAGATCGGTTTTGGGCCAAGGTGGTCAACACCGCTTGCTACGCCATCAACCAGTTATATCTTCACTGAATCCTCAAGAAAACATCATATGAACTCCTTACCGAGCAAGTTGACCTTGATGAGCTAGATGATGAAGAGGCTCCATGCGTCGCGCTAAGGAACATGTCCATTGGGGATGTGTGTCCTAAGGAATTCGAAGAGCCTCCACATGCACAAGATCAACCATCTTCCTCCATGCAAGCATCTCCACCAACCCAAGATGAGGATCAAGCTCAACATGATGAAGATGAAGATCAAGAGGAGCCACCTCAAGAGGAGGACAATGATCAAGGGGGAGATGCTAATGATCAAGATAAGGAAGATGATGAGGGTCCAAGACCGCCACACCCAAGAGTCCACCAAGCAATACAACGAGATCACCCCATGAACACCATCCTCGGCGATATTCATAAGGGGGTAACCACTTGATCTCGTGTTGCTCATTTTTGTGAACATTACTCTTTTGTTTCCTCCATTGAGCCACACAGGGTAGAGGAAGCACTTCAAGATTCGGATTGTGTCACACCCGGGTTTCGGGGGCACCAAGACCCGGGCGCGAACATAATCACCAGGTGTGCTGGGACCAAGTCTCACACATATGATGAATCATGGCACAGGATCGAATGTCACATCTTTACTATATAATAGGAGTTCTATACAAAATAAATAATTATATTATAAGGAGACAACGATCTAGCAACCCAAAGTTGACTGGGAGACGACGACCTAGACCTCTCACGAACTCGTCACAGCATCCTCCAAGCGCCTCATCCTGTGTTACCTGTTCTTGACCTGTGGGGGGTGTGAGACAGCAAGAGTGAGCTCACATACGTTCATAGCTCAACAAGTTGTGGGGAATAATGTGCATGAACTCGCCAAAAGTGGGAGCTCACGTGAAGTGTAAGGCTTACCAAAGAGGATGGTTAGAGCTGAGCATTGCTTTTAAAGTTGGTCAAAATTTTATTAGCAATTACTAAGTATAAGTAAATACCAAACCCAATTAAATAGTAGAACAAAAGAAACAACATCACCTGCGATGCAATGCATATGACAAATTGAATTTAGTTCCATAAATTAATCATGTGAGTGTCCGAGCTGCTCATGACCGTGAGCACGGCTAGTATACCAGTTTTACACTCTGCAGAGGTTGCACATCTTTACCCACAAGTCATGTTACCCATCTGCCAAAAGACGGCCAATCCCATACCCCTCTACCGAGGAGGCGAGGCAGGGTAACACTACGAGGCCTTTACAAAGTTTCACTAGCTTCAGAAAACCCGCTACAGTTTATAGGAATCTCCAGTGCAGGAGTCCCTCGACTGACCGCCATCGCAACAAAATCAACCAAGGACCTCCCTACTCTGACCACTCCCCTACTGCCCTTGCCCCTTTCGGGTAAGGTAATCATCCACTAGCTTTCCTAGTTAATCAGCCAAGGGCGTCCATAAACCCTTGTGGTAGCACTGTTTTTCCGGGTGGTTTTCCATGTTCCCATTAACATAATGATCTTATCATGAACAGTAAATAATGAAAATATAATAAAGATATAATCATGAACAATGTGTATCTCCATACCCAAAACCACATAAAGCAATAGCATGTACTACCCAAAATTCAGTGGTAAATGTTGGGGCGAAGGCAAAGACGCCACCCTTCGCTCGAAGTCTTCGCTGCAGCCGCTGGTCTGACAGAGACAAAACAGGCAGGGACACCCTTCGCTTGATCGGCACCAGACGAAGACCGGCGACGACGTCATCCCATAGTGCGGCCTCGTCCAGCTCAGAGGCCCACGTGCGATCCGGCCCATTGTAACGGGCCCTGCGTGGCCGCCGCGCGTTACGGGCCTAATTTGTAAAGGCATCCCTGTAATTACAGTCTGTAACCCCGCTTTATGGGAATATTCTGGGGATAACCTAGGTAGCTGAGGGCACATGCGTCCTTAGCACAAGGCGCTGGGCGCTCAGGTACCTATAAATACCCCTGCACAGTGCCCGTGGGAGGCCAGATTAACAGAGCTATTGCCTTCTAGCACGTAACCCTGTTGTCATCGCTGTTCACTCTTGTTGGCCTCCTTGCGACTGAGAGCAAGTTCCAACATTTGGCGCCCACCGTTCGTGCTACGAGAAAACCACCCGCGATGGCGCCCAAGAGAGCTAACCCGAAGGCTGACGAGGCTGCGAAGGCAGCACTGCTCGCCGCAAGAAAGGGCAAGGCCCTCGCCCTCACCCAATCCACCCACCAAGAGGCCACTGAAGACAATGTTCCCCGCACCTGCGAAGACGACACTTTCCGCACCTGCGGCCCTGAAGGACAATCGCAGCCACCCCCAGGCTTCGCCCCACTGGAAGGCACGGACCTCACCGAGGATGGTGAAGTCCTCGGCGTCTCAGCGGAAGAACAGCTACAGCTGCGCGCCCTGCGCCTCAAGAACCGCAATCTCCAGAGGCAGAAATAGATACTGGAGGCCAAGCGCCAGCGTGTGTCCGCACTAGCCAAAGTGCGGCAAATGATACGCGACGAAGAGCAGAAGGCCCAAGACCTCGAGCGCGAGATCGCGCTGATGCAGCGCGAAGGCCACCTTGGCCTGCAGCAAGGGCCACCCCTCCAGCAGCGCGCACAACTGGAAGACACGCGCGAAGGCCACCTCGGCCTGCAGCATGGGCCACCCCTGCAACACCGAGCATAACTGGAAGACCCGCGTTTCCCCCAGTGCGACTACACCTTCCAGCACGCCGCGCCATTCCAAGGGGTCAACTATCTCGACGAGCGAAGTCCCCTGGCGCCACACCTGCAAGTGACGCCTTGGCCAGCTAACTTCCGAGCAGGGACCTATCCCAAGTACAACGGCAGCACCGACCCGGCGCAATACATAATGAGTTATCAGGTCGCCGTTGCATCCGCCGGAGGGGACGACGCCACAATGGCGAAGTCTTTCATCATCGCCCTAGAGGGCCCAGCTCTCACCTGGTTCACCAGATTGCCTCCGCTGTCCATTGATTCCTGGAGAAGTCTCAGGGACAAGTTCCTGCTCAACTTCCAAGGGTACCGCCCAGACACCAACACCTTGGTCGAGCTCTCGCTTTGCAAGCAGCTGGAAAAGGAGACTCTGCGGGAGTATTACCGCAAATTTTTAACACTCAAGTCACAGCTGCCCTCCGTTGATGATCAGATCGCTATCCACTACGCCATCAGTGGCCTTCGTGCCAGCGTCCTCTACAGCCACTGTATCAGAGATCCGCCCAAGAACCTCCAGGAGCTATATCAGCTCTTTGAAAAATATGCCAAATTCGAAGAGCTCCACCAGCGCAAGGTTGAGTCACAGTGGAAACCCAAAGATGCCCCACAGTCCAGCCGCACGTGGACGAGGACTCCGCAGCCAGACTCCAGTCGAGACGGCCGCAGTCAGCAGCAAGTACACAACATCGCCAACCAGCATCCCGCTGCTGACCCCCCTCGTCGCCAGGAATATCCCCCCAGGGCCGCGGAAATGGAACTCGTGGTAGGGGCCGAGGGCGTGCGCAGCCGCCGCGCCGATTCTACTGCCTTTTCCATGGCGAAGACTGCGCCCACCAAACCAAAGACTGCCCTGAAACGAAGGCCACCAGAGACAGAATGGCATGGGCGCAGCCAGCCGACAACCCCAGAATTGTCGCGCACAATTACCAGCAACCCCCTCCACCATATATCCACGCTCCCGCCCCACATCCACCGCACCACGCTTACCAACACCATCAGGAAGTACAAATCGTACCTCCTCCACCCCCACCACCACACCAGCAACATCAAAACATCCCCCATGCCCCAAAGCAGGAAGACTTCGCCGATCAACCATATCGCGGAGTCATTCACATGATAACTGGGGGGGTCCAGCACTGACTTCGACACCAAGTGGCAGAAGCGGGACCACTACCGCAACATCAACCATGTCGCCGTCACTGGCCCAGTCGTGCAGACAAAGTGGTCCCACATACCGCTAACCTTCGACGCACGAGACGTTGATCTGCGCAGCGCCCCCCATATCGACGCTATGGTTATCAATTGCAGCGTGGCAGGCTGGGACCTACACAAAATCCTAGTCGACAACGGCAGTCAGGCGGACATCATCTTCCTCCACGCCTTCGACCGCATGGGTATAAGCCACAGCCTGCTCAAGCCTCCGGACAACCTGTTGTATGGCTTCGGCAGCAAGGGCACCTTTCCCGTCGGCAAAATAGAGTTGCCCCTCTCCTTCGGTGTAGCACCCAATGCCCGAAGTGAGCAAGTGACTTTCGATATCGTGGATATGGTATATCCATACAACGCCATCATGGGCCGGGGCTCCATCAATAAGTTCGAAGCCGCCATCCACGGACTGTACCTATGTATGAAGATACCAGGCCCGCTAGGCGCCATTACGGTCTACGGCAACCAGCAGACGGCGCGCAACATAGAGCGAGACTTCGTGCCCGATCAGAGGAACGTGCACTGCCTCACGGCCCAGCGCGAGGTCCCTGCGCCCGCCAGCCCAACCGATAAACAGCACGACAAGGCACAGCTGCAAAGCCAAGACGGGACCAAGACTGTCCCCCTCGATCAGGCCACGCCCAAGCAGACAGTCACTATCAGCGAAGACCTCACCTCGCATGAAGAAGAGAAACTCCTCTGCTACCTGTCCAAGAATAAAGATGTCTTCGCCTGGTCCGCCCTCGACCTGGTCGGAGTCAGCCGATTCATAATTGAGCACAGCTTGGGAATTGACCCTTCGGTGCGACCAAAAAAGCAGAGGCTTCGCAAAATGTCCGACGAAAAGACAGAGGCCGCCAAGGCGGAGGTGCACCGCCTCCTAGAGGCTAAATTCATCGAGCCAGTGGCTTACCCCACGTGGCTCTCCAATGTTGTAATGGTGCAGAAAAAAAGCGGGAAATGGCGAATGTGCATAGACTTCACCAGTCTCAACAAGGCCTGCCCAAAGGACAATTTCCCGTTGCCGCGGATCGACAAAATAGTCGATAGCACGGCCGGATGCGAGGTCATGTCACTCCTCGACTGCTTCTCCGGTTACCACCAGATATACATGAAGGAGGAAGACAAGGCTAGCACCAGCTTTATCACACCCTTCGGCACATATTGCTTTATCAGAATGCCGGAGGGACTCAAGAACGCCGGGTCCACCTTCTCCAGACTCACCAAAACAGTACTCGAAGGGCAGGTTGGCAGAAATATATTTACATATGTGGACGACATCGTCGTCGCCAGCAAGAACAAGGAGGACCATCTCGCCGACCTCGCCGAGACATTCGCGAACATGCGAGACGCACGACTCCGCCTAAACCCGGAAAAGTGCGTCTTTGGCGTTCACCAGGGCAAAATATTGGGCTACCTGGTATCACACCGCGGCATCGAGGCCAACCCAACCAAGATCCAGGCCATCGTAGACATGTCGCCTCCGCAGTCCGCCAGGGACGTCCAGCGTCTGACAGGCAGATTGGCCGCTCTCAACAGATTCATCTCCAGGTCCGCCGAGCGAAGTCTACCCTTCCTCAAAACACTCCGCGGTGCAAAGGACTTCGCCTGGGGACCGGAGCAGGCAGCGGCCTTCGCCTCACTCAAACAGTACCTGTCGGAGCTGGCCATCCTCACGAGCCCCGACTCCTCGCTCCCCCTATTGCTCTACGTCGCGGCTTCGCCGCACGCTGTCAGCGCGGCACTAGTGCAGGAGCAGACAGTTGAGGGCGTGGTCAGGCAGTGCCCTGTTTACTATGTCTCTGAGGTACTGACACCGTCCAAGTGCAACATGACAGAATTGGAGAAGATTGCCTACGCAGTCGTTATGTCTTCGCGCAAACTGCGCCACTACTTTGAAGCATTCAAGGTCCGAGTCACCTCAGACAGGGGACTAGGCGAATTATTCAGAAACCCGGAGGCATCGGTGAGGATTGCCAAGTGGGCAGCCGAACTATCCGGCTACCACATCAGCTTCGAGCCCAGGACAGCCATCAAGTCACAAGTCCTGGCAGACTTCGTCGTCGACTGGACTGGGCCAATAACACAACCAGACCCGTCCACAGAGAAGGTTTGGACTATCCATTGCGACGGCGCATGGTGCCATGCGGGGGCAGGCGCCGCTGCAGTCGTCACCTCACCAGCCGGGGTCAAGCACAGATATGCAGCACGCCTCAGCTTCGCTCTGGAATCCGACAGATGCACAAACAATATAGCAGAATATGAAGCAGTCATCCTCAGCCTCCGCAAGCTAAGGGCCCTCGGAGTCACCACCTGTATCATCAAAACAGACTCCAAGATAGTTGCCGGCCAGGTCGAGAAAGACTACGCAGCAAAGGACCCCGCACTCATGCAATACCTCACGGCCATCCGAAGTCTCGAGAGACAATTCAAGGGATTCACCTTGCAGCATGTGGATAGGGCCAAGAACGAGGAGGCCGACGCATTGGCCAAGGCCGCCGCCAGGGGCGAGTCCTTGCCCTCCGACGTGTTCTTTCATATCATCGGCACGCCAGCCGTCCGGAGCCCCGAAGGGCTCCAAATAACTAATGACAGCGAGGGCCACCGCATAGTCAACCTAATCATGACCGAGGACTGGCGGGCACCAATAACCCTGTTCCTGCAGGGGTACTATCATCCAACCGACGTCAGCGAGGCCAAGCGCCTCAGACATCGAAGCCGGGACTTCGCACTGATTGAAGGCCAACTCTACAAGAAAGGGGTTAGTCAGCCAATGCTTAAGTGCGTCATCGAAACCGAAGGCATGCAGATCCTACGTGAAGTCCACAGTGGCACGTGCGGCTCACACGCAGGGCCAAGGGCCCTAGCTGCCAAGGTGATCCGCCAGGGTTTTTACTGGCCCGCAATGATCTGCGCCGCAAATCGGGTCTCAAGGTCCTGCGAAGCCTGCCAGAAGTTTTCTCCTCGGTCAGGCAGCCCCTCGCAGTATACAAAGCTGATCGCCCATACATGGCCTCTCCAGCGCTGGGGCCTGGACATTGTCGGGCCCCTGCCCACCGCTCAGGGGAACCTTAAGTTCGCCTTCGTCGCCGTCGAGTACTTCACCAAATGGATCGAGGCGAGGGCTGTTTCTACAATAACATCAAAGACTGCCCAAAAATTCTTCTGGCAAAACATTGTTTGCCGCTTCGGAGTACCGTCCGAACTAACAGTTGACAACGACAAGCAGTTTGACAGCCAAGACTTCAAGGATTTTTGTTTCTCCATCGGCACCAAGCTTGCCTTCGCTTCAGTTTATCATCCGCAGTCCAACGGGGTCGTGGAACGCGCCAATGGGAAAATCTTCACAGCTGTCAAAAAGATGCTCCTTGATGAAAAAAGGGCAGATGGACCGATTTGTTACCTGAGGCAGTCTGGGCACTAAACACGACTGAGTGCAGAGCGACTGGGTTTACTCCCTTCCGCCTTCTATACGGATCGGAGGCCATGACCCCGCAAGAAATAAAGCATGGGTCCCCGCGAACAGTTCCGTCAGCCGTCCCCGACGTGGACAAGCCAACTTCAAAGGATCTCATTGACGGAGACCGAGTCTTCGCCCTACAGGCCCTAAACAAATACCAAGCCCAGACCAAAGCATGGCGCGACCAAACAGTCATCCCGAGGGAGTTCAGCGAAGGGGACCTCGTACTCGTCCGAACAGCTCGGACGGAGTCCAAGGGCAAGCTGGAGCCCAAGTGGGAGGGCCCCTTTATAGTCAAGACAAAAGCTTCCCCCAGCGCTTACAGGCTCACAACGCCAAACGGCGAGGACCTGGAACATCGACAACCTCCGCAAATTTTTTGTTTGACTCATCAGGGCTGATTTCGCCCTTGTAATTCGCCAAAAACAATCTTGTACCGGCCCGCACTCTTTTCCTCCCGGGGGTGAGGTTTTTAACGAGGCGGAGCCATGTAATATATGTGTGAAAAATCCCCCGCAAAAACATGCGTCGAAAAAAGACCGCGACGACGGTCTTCGACATTCGACCAATTCGAGGTCACCGCGAGGCTAAGCGCTAGCCACCCTCGCGTGCGACAAATCCGCGCAGAAGTCGCCTAAGGGTGCAGCCGGACTAGCACAACAAGTGCGAAAAAACCGAAGTCTACCGCGAAGACTATCCGCGCAGAAGTCGCCTAAGGGTGCAGCCGGACTAGCACAACAAGTGCGAAAAAACCGAAGTCTACCACGAAGACTATCCGGGCAGAAGTCGCCTAAGGGTGCAGCCGTACTAGCACAACAAGTGCGAAAAAACCGAAGTCTACCGCGAAGACTATCCGCGCAGAAGTCGCCTAAGGGTGCAGCCGGACTAGCACGACAAGTGCGAAAAAACCGAAGTCTACCGCGAAGACTATCCGCGCAGAAGTCGCCTAAGGGTGCAGCCGGACTAGCACAACAAGTGCGAAAAAACCGAAGTCTACCGCGAAGACTATCCGCGCAAAAGTCGCCTAAGGGTGCAACCGGACTAGCACAACAAAAGCAGAAACGACAACATCAAACCGTCCGCGCCAAGACCGACTATAATCGCACCAGCACAGCATAACAAAACACACCAGACAAAGTACACAACGCCTTCGCAGGCACAGACAAGCGAGGGCACACAACTTCATCATACAAGCTTTTACATATATACAAGCGAGGGCGCCACACTCTACATCGGCTCAACCTTAGGAATAATTCCCATCTCCCTATAATTAAATAACATTATCCTAAGCTCCTCACCCGCAAAAAGACTTCACAGTTCCCCTTCACCTGTACTCGCGGCGGCCGGCAAAGACAACAGTTCCTGCCGACCAGCCCTACTCACACGAAGCCGAGCCCCCTCCTCCCCACTAACCCTACGCTTCGCAACCGCCCTTCGTCGTCGGCGCCCGGTGCTAGGACCTGGCACATCTTGTGCGTCCGCGGCGTGTGGCGAAGCCTCCGCCGCAGCCACATCCAAGGCCGCAAAGTAGTCCAAGTCCTCCTCCGACGACTCCTCAGTCCACTCAACCGAGCTCCCAGAGTCAGCAAAATCAAAAAACTCAGATGCAGATCCACCACATTCATTACCACCTTCCGCGGTCGAAGCCGCCAAAAATTTAGTAGTAGCGGTTTCGTGCGCAGGCCCAAAATCTTGAACCTGCGCAGCAACCAAAATTCAGCAACATATCCAAAATTCTCCAACCCTCTACACCCACTACGCCACCTGCGAAGGCCCTGACGTTGCGGGAGCCTCCGCCGTTGGCTCCGTCGTTGCTTCCGCTGTTGTTTCCGCCGCCACCGCCGCGGGATCTTCAGCACTCGGCGCAGCAGCTGCGGGGGCATCAGGCGTGCCTTCGGCCACCTTTGGGGGCAGGTCTTCGCCAGCCGCAGCGGATGCGGGGGCATCTGGTGCGTCTTCCGCGGTCTCTGGGGTTGGCTCCAGGGCGACCCCAGACACGGCCTCCGCCAGGGTCGGCTCCGGGTCAGGCAGCGCGCTGTTCAACGCCCCGAAGTCGTCCACCCGCTCGCCACGCGCCGCCTAAGACAAAACACACAAAATTCAGCAAACACACGCACAGCCCACATCCAACAAACGCCAAACAAACGAAAACGTTACCTGAGCCCTCGCCGTCTCGGCCCGCTCCCTGACCACCTCGCGACCGTGCGGACCCCACATCCGGTCGTAGATGGCCTCGGCGGATTCCTTCACTACGGGGTCTTCAACCTTATAGATATCTCGCTCAAAATCTTCATCGGCCTGGTCGAAGACCTCGAAGTGCCGGCACCCTTCGCGGGAGAGCGCGTTCATCGCCCCCTCGCAGGTGACCAGGGAGGCGTACGACATAAACCCCTCCACGATAGTGGGGAGTGCCTGCAGCTCCTCCTGCACCCATTCCAGACAGCGAAGTCCGGGCTCTCGGTCCGGCACTTCGAAGTCACCGGTCCGCACACCCAGCTCACGATATGTATCCATAAGCTGTGTGCGCGTCCGTTCGACCTCGCGCGCGTCGCGGCCTCGGCCCGCTCCACGCGGCTCTCCAGGGCGATGAGCCGCTCCTGCAGCTGCTCGGCGCGCTCCCTGGCAAGATTGCCCTCCGCCCGTGCCAGATTGGCCTCCGCCTGCGCAGCCTGCGCCTTGACGAGGGCCTCGTTGGTCTCCCTCCTCTCCCCCGCCAATTGGCGCCGGAGGTCAGCCTTCTCTCCCTCCAGCGCGGCCACCTTGCCCGCCAGCTTGTGGCACTTGCTGTCGGCGGCCGATTTCTCTCGGACGGCGTCAGCATGTTGTGTCCGAAGTCTCTCGACTTCGGCAGACACAACTGCCGTGAGGGCCCCCGACGCCGTGCGGTTGGCGAAGTCAGCCACCTGCACAACACACATAAGACCGCGGCCCCGGCAAATAAAAAAAAGCGAAGCCTGGCTCAACGGACCTGACTTAGCGACTCCACCACCTCCTTCAGCCGGCGGGACGCAGCGCCCGCCTCATCCCTGACAGCCGCGAGGGCCGCCACCTCGCCTCCGGCGCTAAGAGCCCCGCCCTTCGCCTTCGGCGCTACGGCAGCCGTCGTTGTCGCCGCGGCAGGCGCAACTATAGCAAGTTGGCCTTCGTCCGACCCTGCGACGTATCGACGAATAAATAATAATAATAATCATAATAAAAAAAGGAGCCAACGACTTACCACCAAGATAGTCCTCCACACTAATATCGGTGGCGAAGTCGGCGACACGCTTGCCTGCCGACGGCAACGCTCGGGCCGCCTTCGCGACCTCCGGCACTCTGCTGGCCGGCGGCACTGCCTTCGTCGATTTTGAGCCCCCGGCGCCTGCCGTCGCCTCCGGCGCTTTGCTAGACTTAGGGGCGCCCGACTTCGCCGCCAGCGGCGGCTTGCCTCCGCCGGGGGCCGCCGCCTTCGCAGACCCCCGCTGCCTCTTCGGCCTAGCTTCAACGAGCCTGACAACCGCCTGGCGCTTTTGTGCTGCTCCCTGGCGGTCCTTGTTCATCACTGCCGACACAACAGCAGCAATATTCCGCCCGTAAGGAAAAACTCTCCATTCACGAACCATGCGAGATGTAAAAAAGTCCTCGCCAGCCGCGCGGGGGATAGGAACATTCCTAGGCCAGCAACCCCCGGTAACCCTCAGCATCCGAGCCGAAGACTCCCGGAGCTCGGGCGAAGACATCCTTCCCCCCGGGGCCGCGCACGTCCTCATCAACTCTCTAGCAAAACTATCAGAAACCCCAAGTCCTCCCATAGCAGTACCTAATTTTCTCTTTTTAGAGGATGGGGCGGCCGCCGGCGCAGGGTCGTCTCCAGTCTCCACCACCGGCTTCTTCCCACGGCGGTCCACGTCGTCTTGACCAGGATAGCCGTCATACGACAATTGATTTAATTCAAAAACCCTGTTCAAACGGTCATTCGACCTGCGGATATCAAAGCTGCGCTGGCCCTCTGTCCTCGGCACGTAACGTCCAACGGGCCGCACCGCCCCATCCTCCGCCTCACGCACAAAGGCGGCCGGGTCGCGGCTTTGCAGATTCAGCGCGAAGGCAGGACTTCGCACCACCCTTCCACCGTGAAAAGGCATCTGGCGAGGGCACACTTCGCCCAACGCCCAGCCATGCGCCAAGGGCCATACCCCGTACGCGACAAACTCTTCAACCAAATCGCGCCCACTGCTCAGGCCGGCGGCGCACCGAAGGGCCCCTTCGTCCACATCCTCCTCTGCCACTTCAAAGGGCGGGTACGCTGAGTAAAAATGAGAACACATCTCGGACACGGGGAGTCCCTCATGGCCTTCGACGGTACCCTCAGCAACGTAAAACCAAAATTCATTCCAGTTGCCCCACTTGTTGCGGGCGCAAGGAACCAACTCGACTACCTGCATCGTGGTCTTGCCGGTCTTCGGCGTGAATGTGAAGGACCCAAACTGAGCAACTTCGTCCCCAATCATCCTCTTCTGCCAGTGCAAACAATAATACTTCGCAAAAACTTCGACCGATGGTTGTCCGCCGTACGAAGTCGTCGCCCAGACATACTTCGACAGAGCCACCACGGCATTCGGTGTCAGCTGATGTATCTGAACGTTGAACCTGCGCAGGACTTCGCCAACAAATCGGTGCGCAGGCAAGCGGAGACCGGCGGCGAAGAACGCCTCGAACACAACCAACTCGCCCTCCGGCTCGGGGACTTCCTCCGTCCCCGGGGCACGAGCAACTCCGCCGCCGAAGTAACCCAACCGCTGCATATCTTGCACGCGGACCGACAACATCCGCGACACGCCAAAATCAACAGAATCGCCGGCGCGCAACTCCTCCGCCATCAAACTACTCAGCGTCTCCTCAGACGAGGCGGCGGCCGGCGGCGAGGAATCGGCCGGCGGCGTAGCGGCAGCGGAAGAAGAGGAGGTCGGCATCGCTACGTACCGTCGGCGGCGGCGGGCGGTCTGCTTCACTCGAGCCAGATCTCCGGCGAACAAGAGCACGGCGGGCAGACGAGCAGCAAGACGGCGGGCGGCTAGGGTTTTCGCGGAGCGCGGAAAGTGAAGTTCAAAAAGCGCTGACCCCCGCCCCCTTTTATAGGCAGGGCGCGGCTCTTCGGGAAACCCGCAATCCAACAGGGCGCGGCACTTCGGGAAACCCGCAATCCAACAGTACGCCGTCAATCAACGGTCACATCAAAAACCCCCGCGGAACCACTTCGAGCGAGGGCAGCGTCTCCGCCATCTAGCGACGTCTTCGGCACCAGGTGACTTTGTCGAACTGGTCCCTCGGAGGGCAAATGTTGGGGCGAAGGCAAAGACGCCACCCTTCGCTCGAAGTCTTCGCTGCAGCCGCTGGTCTAACAGAGACAAAACAGGCAGGGACACCCTTCGCTTGATCGGCACCAGACGAAGACCGGCGACGACGTCATCCCAAAGTGTGGCCTCGTCCAGCTCAGAGGCCCACGTGCGATCTGGCCCATTGTAACGGGCCCTGCGTGGCCGCCGCGCGTTACGAGCCTAATTTATAAAGGCATCCCTGTAATTACAGTCTGTAACCCCGCTTTATGGGAATATTCTGGGGATAACCTAGGTAGCTGAGGGCACATGCGTCCTTAGCACAAGGCGCTGGGCGCTCAGGTACCTATAAATACCCCTGCACAGTGCCCGTGGGAGGCCAGATTAACAGAGCTATTGCCTTCTAGCACGTAACCCTGTTGTCATCACTGTTCACTCTTGTTGGCATCCTTGCGACTGAGAGCAAGTTCCAACAGTAAACAAGGTATAAAGATAGTCAAATCTAGGGTAACTTGTTGGGTCCCATCAAAATTAATCTATGCAGATCATTATGATTAATAAGAACATGACTGGGTAAAAAGAAGTGATCAAGGGCACAACTTGCTTGGCACTTGAGATTCCAGGTACCAACTTGCTCTTCAAGTGACTTGTAACCTCGCATTAGTCATAGCAATACAAACAAATAGTGTATAGGCAAAATTAACATCACACCAAACATAAGAACAAACTGCATAAGAATATTCTACGCGATGCTACGAGATCGTGGGTTCGAGAATTGTTAAACTCGGAGTTACGGTTAAAGGATTATGATTTATGGAAGATCTATGTGATTTGAATATTAAATTAGTAAATTGATTAGTATACATCATATGAGAGAAAATTATATAAATAGTTAACTCAACTTTAATCTTAACTAGAGATCATATTCTAGTCAAACCATAATTATGGATAGGTTAACTTCGATTAGAGGAGTTAATCCATTAAATAGAGGCTAGACATATTTCTAATAATAAAAGTATGGGGTATTATATAATAAATGTTTCTACTGTGTAATAAATATTTATACGAAGCTAACGCAGCTGGAACGGGTCAAATCGGAATTAAAACGAAGAAGTTATGAATTTCTGAAGTTTTAAGTGTTGGATTAAAATAAACTATGTGCATAATTTTTAATCTAAGTTTCATGGATAACCAGAGATACTAGGTGATGAACAATATTAAAACAAAATTATTGCAACTGGAATGACTCAATTTGGAGTTAAAATGAATTAGTTATGAATTAAATAAGTTTCTGGATTTATTTTTTTATTAAAAACCAACTTCTATAATTAATTTTCTATTTTCATTATCCTCTGGACTGCGCACTAAAATTAGGGAAGTGCAGGGGCAACGACGCAAAAGTCTCTAAGACTCAAACTGCACCGCGGTGGATGGCAGATTGATTCTGAAGAAAAACGAGGGCGCGATTGCAAAAACGCCATGCTGGCACACGGCGGGATCAACCAGAGCCATCCAACAGCCGATCAAGGGCTCTAGATATTCCACGCCTGCCCTGAAGCTCCGTCGTCCAGATCGAGATCGGCGGCCCGTATTCTACAGTGCTGAAGGATACCTTCATGAACTAATCTCGACCGTCTACCCCTAGATCTACGGTCCCTATCCACTACCCGAAGCGGTACGTCCATTATCTAATCTCCACCGTACATAGAGATCTGACAGCACGGTAATCGTCTTCATCCCACAGCCGATTCCCAGCACGGCGGTGAACAGCCTGCGGTGGCGCCATGGACAACAATCCAATCCGCAGCCCCGTTGTCAAAAATTCCGGTCCGCAAGATGATACACGCAGCTACGGGTACGATGAATGGTTTAGTATCATGCTCACCTCGGATTATCTCAGTAGGAAAGCCCTCGACACCATGTTACGGATCCACGAGGTTGTGGCGACTTCGGCGTGAAATCGCCATAGGGTCAAGGCCTCCCACGTCGTATCAATGACCCCCGAAGCTCCCACACGACCTGGCGGCACCTCCGCTAGTCATGTCCTCTCTCTGTTTCTGTTGTAGCGGGTCTTGCTCTCGGCTATTGGCAGGGAAGGCAGGCTTGGCTTTATACCCGAGAAGTGTAACGGCTGGCGAGTTTATTACGGACGAGATCGTGTGGTTGTTATAGGGGATCCGGTATCGTAACAAACGCAAAACTCGACCACAGTTTGTTACGGGTGGGAAAGACACCTTTGCAGCAAAACAATCGCACTCGTCGGTGAACAATGACGCACGAGAGTTTAGGATGCAAGGAATGTTGACCGCGCTGGCCCACACGTAAGCGATATAAAGAAAAGAAATCAGCTAGCGTCAGCTGGAATTTTCTATAACTTTGAATATTTGAACCGTGTGGGAACTAAAATGGAGTAGGACGATAAGGATTTGGCCCAACGGCCAATTCCCACTTCTTTATCTTTTGCTTTCTAATTTCTGTTTTTTTTCTATTTCGATTTTCTATTTTAATTTCCATGGCTTCAATCTTGATTCAAATTAAATCTCAGTTTTGCTTCACAAAATCAAATGCAACAAACAAAGAGACCTAACATGAGATGCACGTACATTTATTTATTACATACTTTATTCATTTTTTCGTAGGTGGTTCAAATATGCAATACAATATTTATTTCAAGAAAATATTATTTTGAATCTGTAGTCAAATTAAAAGTCCATTCAAAATTTAGTATGTACTACAGAGGAGGGTAATACATAACCTTAATCAAGAGTTACATTAATTCAAATATTTTTAAGGTGTTTCTATTTTTTTTAAAATACCCATATTTTAATATTATTATCATTTTTAGAAGAAAATAATTGCAAAAGTAAGGAACTCTTATTAAAATACATTTTCATTCTTTATCTTTTTGGAGAGTCTTTCCTAAATCCAAAATAAGATTTTTTTGGTTTTACAGATTGGGTGCTGGCGATGCAAGAGGAGCTCAACAACTTCACAAGGAATGAGGTATGACATTTAGTTCCACGTCCTAACCAAAATGTTGTAGAAACCAAGTGGGTCTTCCGCAACAAGCAAGATGAGCATGGTGTGGTGACAAGGAACAAAACTCGACTTGTGGCCAAGGGATATGAAGCGTCCCGATCCTTTGGGACTCAAATGTGATACAATTACTAGTCCCAGGAGGCTAGTAAACACATTCCTTACTTCAAATAGTACAGAGTTTAGATAAAAATTATTACAATACCGGGGTACAAGCTCGAGAGAGCCAAATTAAGAAACGCAGTAGGAAAATATACTAGCCCAAGCCACAGGCAGAACTGGGTGCAGACACAACCCTCTTAATCAAGCATAGCAGAAAAGAAGTCCTCGGCTGCTGAAAAACATAAATAAATCTGGGTGAATACACTAGGTATTCCGCAAGCCCACCCCGCTCCCGTAGAGAGAAAGAGACCTATGATATACATGCTCAATTTGGTGGAGTTGTGGTCACTCATCATTTTCTTAGAGAAAGGCAGTTACTTGAAGGTTTTTCCCATAGTCTTAAAAATAACCAAAAACTCAACCGCCACTGAGCTTCCCGCTCCCGTGGCCTCAGTTTCTTTCTTAACACCTATTTATTCACACATTCCCCTTTTCATGAAACTCATAGAAAAAGTTCTAATTGCCATACCATACCAGACTCGTCCATACCAGTGGACACGGACTATTCGAATAGGTTTCAACTCTGTGCAGAGGGGTACACTTTACCCACTAGCCCGGTTTCTGCGATCTCACCGTCGCGAGACCCGAATGCCGGATCTCTTTCCTTACTCGTACGTCCTAACCTTAACGGTTATCCGGAAGGAGTCAGGCCACCACCATGTCCAAACCGGACAAAACTTTCCCCCTCCTTATCCTCCCGGTGCTCCCCAGCCTTCTTAACCCTGGGGTTGGACCGCACGAGTTCGGATTGAGTGACTGCCCACACAGTCTCGAGTGGTTGTACGATAAAGGAGTACAGGTAGTGAAAATGACAAGCCGGTCCTTATATGAGGGGACAATCCTTCTGCTCACGTCTAAACCAGCTGAGCCAACACCTTAGGCCCTCCCCTAAACCAGGGAGTCCCTGATCATCCCACTCCCAGGGTGATGAGGGTGAGTACCCTTCATCGCAAAACTTTTCAAAAAGAGACTTTATTTGGAGAAACACATTGCCCTTCTTCCCAATCCACATTTCGTATCCAGAATGTATATGTTAATGCGGGCCATCTCTCACTCACAATGCAATATTCCCCCATAGTTCCCGGCCTAGGCAGTGGTAGAGAGAATAGGTAATTTATGCATCAAGGGAAGGATGGACTTGCCTTCGTTGAAGCTCTCCTGGCACAGAAGATCTACTTCCGGAAGTTCGGGCTCCGGCCCTTCTTCCGGAGCTACGGGATCCGGATCTGCGGTCCCCGCTTCTTCTAGGAAACAGGCAATAAAACAATACATCAATAGTGGTTTATCAATTATAGTGTGTCATTTTCTAACATCATTATTGTATGTAACCTTGGAAATCCTTTTTGATAATTTTTGGTGCATAAAATATTGAGAAAACTATTTAAATGGGAAAAAGGGTGGAAAAGGAAAAAGAAAAGAGAATTCTTCTTTCCTGGGCTGGGGACACGGTTTTTGGCTTACCCCGGGCGCGAGCGCACGCGGGGGAGCGCTTACGGCCCAGCGGCGGCCCAAGAGCGAGGGGGAGACGGCGCTGCGCGCGAGGGTGATGGCGTCGCTGCGGGCCCACTTGCCAGCGAGAGCGGGGGGGGGGGGGGGAACGGCGTCGCGGCCAGACGGCGTGGCGAACCGACCGAGCGAGGGAGAAGGGCCGGTCGCCGGTGAGCTTGACGGCGGCTTGCCGCCGGTGGCCCGGTTCTCGGTCCAAGGGAGGGTGGTTTAGCACGGGCGGAGGCTGGCGATTCTAAGGGTAGGCTCAATTCGGCCGGAGAGGGTTGGGAGGGGGCTGCCCACGGGGAGGGGGCGGAGTTCCGCGGCGGGGATCGCCGCCGGTGGGCTCTGGGTGGGGGACGGGGGCTGGAAAGTGGTGCTTCGGGTTCGTGGCCTCGTGAGGGAGCTGCTCGGCTCACTTAATTTCTCGCTGGACCAACGGAGAGGGAGAGGGAGGAGGGGAAAGGACTCACCGGAGAGGAGGAGGACGACGGCGCTTCGCATATTGTGCTCGGGGGAGGGGAGGAGAGGGATGGTCGAGGCTGGTGCGAGGAAGAAGGAGCTCGGGGCGAGCCTTTTATAGGCGCGCGAGGGAAGGGGGGCGGTGGAGCTTCTTGGCTCCGGCGAGCTACACAGTGCCGCCCATAAATGCCGCACAACGCCGCCGAGGGGACACCACGGCGGGGCGGTACCGGCGAGGACGCTGGTCAAGGGGAGGGGAGGACGGAGCGGTGCCAAACTTCCCTGTGCGGCGAGAAGACGGAGGGGAGGACGGAGGCGATGGCCGAAGGTGACTGCGGTGAAGGGACGGCGGAAGGACGACGAAGCAGCTGACAAGCGGGGCCACTCTGCCAGAGGGAGCGAGCGCGCGAGAGAGAGGGCGGCTGACGGGTGGGGATGCTTTGCCAGTGAGAGGGAGGCGGGGTGCGAAGCGGGCTGGCGCGCGCGCGCGGAGGCAGGCCGGAGATGGGCCGAGAGAGGAGGAGCGCGGGCGCGAGGGAAGGGGAGGCCGCGGGTTTGGGCCGGGAGTCGGCCCAGCAGGGGGAGGGGAGGGTTTTTCTCTTTTTCTTTTTACTTTCTAATTCCTATTTCCCTTTTTGCATCTTTTTCTTTTGAACAATTTATTTTGTAGATAGTCTAGGTGTTAGAAAATAGAATCTAAGTGAGGTGCTTGTGATCAAACAAAGTGTATGCATATGATGAAAGAAAATCTAGGGGAGTTCTTGGAATTAGAGGATGAAAGGAGGGGAAAGGGTAGATTAGGGTTTCAAACCTGGGTTAGGATTTTTGGGATGCTACAAACCTACCCCACTTAAAGGAATCTCGCCCTCGAGATTCAGACGGGGCTCGAGAAAAGGTAAGGGTATTCCTTCCTCAGAGAGTCCTCACTGTCCCAGGTGGCTTCCTCTTCTCCATCTCTGCTCCACTGAACCTTACAGAGTTTCACTTCTGAGTTGCGGGTCCTTCTGACTGCTGAGTCGAGAATCTTTACTGGCTTTTCCCGGTACTGGAGATCCCTTTGAATCTGAATTGCATCTGCCTCGATGCGGGTTTCTGGTACCTTTAGGCATTTGCGGAGTTGAGACACATGGAACACATTGTGAATATCTGACATGGATTCTGGTAGCTCAAGACGGTATGCCGCGGGCCCTATTCGGGAAATGACGGGGTAGGGACCGACGAAACGTGGTGCCAGTTTTCCTTTCATTTGGAACCTTTTGACACCACGCATCGGGGAGACCTTGAGATAAACGAAATCTCCTTCCTCTAATCTGAGTTCCCTTCGTCTATTGTCTGCGTAACTCTTCTGTCGACTCTAAGCTTCAAGTAGCCTCCTGCGGATTAAAGCGACTTTCTCTTCGGCCTCTTTAACAAAGTCGGGTCCTTCTAGCGTCCTTTCCCCCACATTGGACCACATTAGGGGAGTCTGGCATTTTCTTCCGTACAGTGCTTCGAATGGTGACATCTTGATGCTGGCCTGATGGCTGTTGTTGTACGAGAATTCAGCGTACGGCAAACTGGACTCCCAATCTCTGTCGAAAGTTAACACGCAGGCTCTGAGTAAATCTTCGAGGACCTTGTTGACTCTTTCGGTTTGACCATCTGACTGGGGATGATAAGCGGTGTTGAAATCTAGCTTGGTGCCCATTGCTTGCTGAAGGCCCTTTCAAAATTTTGAAGTGAACTGCGTTCCTCTATCTGATACTATCTTCCGTGGAATGCCATGTAGCCTGACTATCTCTTTAAGGTATATTCGGGCAAGGGCGGCTCCTCCAAAAGTGGTCTTTACTGGAATGAAGTGGGCCACCTTGGTGAGACGATCGATTATTACCCATATGGAATCATTTCCTTTCTGTGATCTGGGCAGTCCAGTTACGAAATCCATGCCTATTTCTTCCCACTTCCATTCGGGTATTGGGAGGGGTTGAAGTAGGCCTGCAGGCTTCTGATGTTCGGCCTTTGTTCGCTGACAGGTGTCACATCGGGCCATATACTGTGCTATTTCCTTCTTCATCCCTTTCCACCAGTATCTGGCCTTGAGGTCTAGGTACATTTTGGTGGTCCCTGGGTGGATAGAGTAAGCTGAGTTGTGGGCTTCATTGAGTAAGGTTTCTCGTGCCTCTCCCACTGGCACACACAAGCGGTTCTTGAACCAGAGGACTCCTTGCTCGTTTGTCCTAAGGTCCGGAAGTTGCTCCTTGCGTGCTCTTCCCATAAGCCTGGCTGTCTCTGCGTCCAGGCGTTGAGCCTTGCATATGAGATCTTCTAGATTTGGCTTGACTTCCAGGCCACCGTTGTCTCCCAGACATGCATTCAGCTGAGCTGATTCTTTCTTCCAATTTTCCAGAAAGTTTGTTCCTTTAACCCCGAAAGGTTTTCGGCTGAGGGCGTCTGCTACCACGTTGGCCTTTCCGGGGTGGTAGTGGATTTCGAGGTCATAATCCTTGATCAATTCGAGCCACCTTCTTTGACGGAGGTTGAGGTCCGGTTGCGTGAAGATGTACTTTAGACTCTTGTGATCAGTGAAGATGTGGCATTTGTTCCCGATCAGATAATGCCTCCATATTTTTAGGGCGTGCACTATGGCTGCCAATTCCAGATCGTGGGTAGGGTAGTTCTGTTCGTGCGGCTTGAGTAAGCGGGATGCATAAGCAATGACTTTCTCATTTTGCATTAAGACACACCCTAAGCCTTGCTTGGAAGCATCACAGAAGATGACAAAATCCTGGTGTATGTCTGGCAGAGTCAGAACTGGTGCGGTTGTAAGCTTCTCCTTGATGATTTGGAAACTTTCCTCACATTTGGGGGTCCACACAAACTTATTGTCCTTTTTGAGAAGTTCGGTCATGGGTTTTGCTATGTTGGAGAATCCCTTGATAAAGCGGCGGTAATACCCTGCCATTCCCAGAAAGCTTCGTACTTCACTGACGTTGGATGGTTGCTTCCAATTTGAAACAGCTTCTACCTTGGATGGGTCCACTTCTATCCCTTCTGCAGTCAAGATATGCCCCAGGAAAGCTATCTTCTCTAACCAGAACTCACACTTGCTGAGTTTAGCATAAAGTTGATGTGCTCTGAGTCTTCCGAGGACGATTCGAAGGTGATGCTCATGGTCCTTGCGACTCTTGGAATATATGAGGATGTCGTCGATAAAGACCACGACAAACTTATCCAATTCTTCCATAAATACCTTATTCATGAGGTTCATGAAAAAGGCGGGTGCGTTCGTTAGCCCAAATGGCATCACTGTGAATTCATATTGCCCGTATCTGGTGACAAATGCAGTTTTCTGAATGTCTGCTTCCTTAGTCCTTAGTTGGTGATACCCTGACCTGAGGTCTATCTTGGAGAAGTATTTGGCTCCCTGTAGTTGGTCGAAGAGGTCATCGATTCGAGGGAGAGGGTACTTATTCTTGATTGTAACTTCGTTCAAGGATCGATAATCAATACACATCCTCATACTTCCATCCTTTTTGGTAACGAAAAGAACGGGTGCTCCCCAGGGAGACGAACTGGGACGGATGTACCCTTTTTGCTGTAGTTCTGAAATCGGAAGTTTCAATTCTGCCAATTCAGTGGGGGCCATGCGGTATGGTCTCTTTGCGATGGGCGCAGTGCCGGGAATGAGATCTATATAGAACTCTACTCCTCTTTCTGGTGGCATCCCGGGAAACTCTTCTGGAAATACATCCTCAATCTCCTTGATTACAGACATGCTCTCTGCTGTTAGATTAAACATCATTGGATCGTTTGCGGACGGTTGGGCTTGACAGGAAACTGCCTTTCCTTGGTGATCTGTGAGGAGAACAGTCTTGCTTGCGCAGCTGATGATACCCTTGTGCTTAGCTAGCCAGTCCATCCCTAGGATTACATCAATTCCTTGGGATGGCAAGATGGTTAAGTCTACCAGGAACACTACCCCACTTAAGAGAATTCTGACTTGGGAGCACCTGAGTTTGCACAGGAGGTCTGATCCCGGGGTTCGGGTGACCAAAGGGATAGCCAGGGGTGTAGAGGGGATGCCATGCTTTTCCACAAACTTAGCGGCTATAAAAGAATGGGATGCTCCCGAATCAAAAAGCACAGTAGCGGGAGTAAATTCAACAAGGAACTCACCGAGCACTACTCCCGGGGCTTGCTGAGCTTCTTGAGCGTCGACGTGGTTGACCCGGGCTCTGCCCTGATACTGAGTCCTGCTCTGCTGGCTGTTTGAAGGAAGTGCCTTGGAGGTAGGTGCCGATGGAATCTTGGGGCCATTCACCGAGTTGGAGTAGGTTGGTCCGGGTGCCTTCAACTGAGGGCAGTTGTTCTTGAAGTGACTTGGGTCTCCGCAGTGCCAACAGGCGTTTGCTGGTGGCTGGTTGCTTGCAACGGAGGGTGCCTGAAGGGAGCTCTGACTCTGTTGACTGTAGCGTGATGGAGTGGGTCCAGATGGTTTATTGAAGCTTGGTCCCCTGGGTGGAAGCCCAAGGGTCGAGCTCTCTGGTGACGTTCTTGCTGTTGCGCTCGGAGGACTTGGAATTTCCTCTTGATGTGCCCTTTTTCTTCCTCTTTTGCCCTTTCCACTTGGATAGCTTTGTTGGAGAGGTGAGAGAAGTTGTGGAAGTCTTGGCTGGCGAGGATGGTCTTAAGCTTGGGTCTTAATCCTTTCAGAAAATAGGCCATTTTTCTGGCCTCGGTGCTGACATCCTCGGGCGCGTAGCGGGCCAGCTCTGTGAACTTGTGCACATACTCACTGATTGTCCTTCCGCCTTGAGTTAACTCCCGGAATTCATCCTTGAGTTGAACTATCCCCTGGGGTACATGGTGTTCACGAAAAGCTGCTTCGAATTCTGCCCAGGTAGCATCTCTGACGGCTTCACTGAAAGTGTCCCACCATGCTAAAGCCATTCCTGAAAGCTGATGAGCTGCCAGTTGAACACGCTGATTCTCGGGACAAGCGATGGCTTCCAACTTCCTCTTGATCGTGCGAAGCCAGTCATCTGCATCGAGGGGATTGCTGGACCCCGCGAACGTGGGAGGCTTGAGTCTCAAAAATTCTCCCATCCTGTCCTGTGGCCTTCCACCGCCTGGGCGCTGGTTTTCCAGACTTCAAGTGAGGACTTCAATGAGTCGGGTTTGATTGGCTACAACTTGGGCTAGGTCTAGTGGTAGTTCCGGAGGTGTGGGGAGGTGGGTCTCACCCCCTTCTCCGCCAGCCTCTCCTTCAGCTCCTAGAGGAAGTCTTGCTCCAATCCCGGAGGCGGTAGGCGTGGTTCTATCCGAAGCCATCTGCCATGGGAAGAGAGTCACTATTATGCACATGCCATTTTTTACTAGTTATTTTATTCATTACATCAAGCCATTACATAACACAACACCCTGCTACCACAAGCTCATCACACACGAGTGCTATCTAGGGTACTCCCGAACTCCTTCTCTAAGGTGTCCCCAAATTCCTTGAGAAGGTCATCAAGGCTGGCCAGGGACATCTCTTCGGTGTCGGACGGGTTCCTTGGAGGGTTTTCTTCCTTCTGCTCAGTCTGACATCCTTGACTTTTGGTCTTCTTGCGGATTTTCCTTGCGGGGGCGAGCTTCTTCAGTTTCTTGTCATAGTCCAATTTTAGGGTGCGGTAGGCTTCCCGGGTATTGGTCTCTTCGCCTTCAGCCATTGAGAGGCTCTCTTGAAGGGACGCCTTTTCTTCTGAAAGTTCCCTGACTTTTTGCTCCAGGCTTTCCACCCGGGAGGTTAGGGAGGTGCAGTGGAGGGCGAGGTCATCATATTGGTTGTCAAGGGTGTGAAGGTATCCGGCCATGTAGACAATGGTGGGATCATTCTCAATAGGATCTCCTCCTGATAGGGCCTGAAGTCTTTTCCTCCAGGTGGGGGTATTCTTGTTGCTGGGTGGAAAGTAGTGAAGGGGGGTTTCAAAGATCACTTTGTTGTAGTTCTGACACAGTTGTCGGAGGGCTTTTCGGGCAACATTTTGGCAAGTATCGGGGAAACGGTATCCGGTAACAGTGACTTGGAAGGAAGGATGGTTTGGATAGTTTCGGCTTTCTCCCAGGTAGACTGCCATAGAGCATTTCTCTATTCCGCCTTCGATATGCTCCGTCCAGACGTATTCCAGCTTTTTGCGAATTCCCATGCGAAGCGCACAACTTCGCAAGAGATGCGGGAACCCTTCCACCTCTGAGCAGTAGGATGTCCTAATGGCCAGAGAGTCTTCCATCTGGAATAGGAAAAGAAGGGCCTTGTTAAAATCGGGGAAGAGAAGAGAAAACTTTTCTTGGGGTAAGAGGTATTTTCTTTCTAGGGCAAGTTTTTAGGGTCAGGGCTGTGTCCTACGGCCAGTCCTATGGCTCTGATACCACCTGAAGCGTCCCGATCCTTTGGGACTCAAATGTGATACAATTACTAGTCCCAGGAGGCTAGTAAACACATTCCTTACTTCAAATAGTACAGAGTTTAGATAAAAATTATTACAATACCGGGGTACAAGCTCGAGAGAGCCAAATTAAGAAACGCAGTAGGAAAATATACTAGCCCAAGCCATAGGCAGAACTGGGTGCAGAGACAGCCCTCTTAATCAAGCATAGCAGAAAAGAAGTCCTCGGCTGCTGAAAAACATAAATAAATCTGGGTGAATACACTAGGTATTTCGCAAGCCCACCCCGCTCCCGTAGAGAGAAAGAGACCTATGATATACATGCTCAATTTGGTGGAGTTGTGGTCACTCATCATTTTCTTAGAGAAAGGCAGTTACTTGAAGGTTTTTCCCATAGTCTTAAAAATAACCAAAAACTCAACCGCCACTGAGCTTCCCGCTCCCGTGGCCTCAGTTTCTTTCTTAACACCTATTTATTCACACATTCCCCTTTTCATGAAACTCATAGAAAAAGTTCTAATTGCCATACCATACCAGACTCATCCATACCAGTGGACACGGACTATTCGAATAGGTTTCAACTCTGCGCAGAGGGGTACACTTTACCCACTAGCCCGGTTTCTGCGATCTCACCGTCGCGAGACCCGAATGCCAGATCTCTTTCCTTACTCGTACGTCCTAACCTTAACGGTTATCCGGAAGGAGTCAGGCCACCACCATGTCCAAACCGGACAAAACTTTCCCCCTCCTTATCCTCCTGGTGCTCCCCAGCCTTCTTAACCCTGGGGTTGGACCGCACGAGTTCGGATTGAGTGACTGCCCACACAGTCTCTAGTGGTTGTACGATAAAGGAGTACAGGTAGTGAAAATGACAAGCCGGTCCTTATATGAGGGGACAATCCTTCTGCTCACGCCTAAACCAGCTGAGCCAACACCTTAGGCCCTCCCCTAAACCAGGGAGTCCCTGATCATCCCACTCCCAGGGTGATGAGGGTGAGTACCCTTCATCGCAAAACTTTTCAAAAAGAGACTTTGTTTGGAGAAACACATTGCCCTTCTTCCCAATCCACATTTCGTATCCAGAATGTATATGTTAATGTGGGCCATCTCTCACTCACAATGCAATATTCCCCCATAGTTCCCGGCCTAGGCAGTGGTAGAGAGAATAGGTAATTTATGCAGCAAGGGAAGGATGGACTTGCCTTCGTTGAAGCTCTCCTGGCACAGAAGATCTACTTCTGGAAGTTCGGGCTCCGGCCCTTCTTCCGGAGCTACGGGATCCGGATCTGCGGTCCCCGCTTCTTCTAGGAAACAGGCAATAAAACAATACATCAATAGTGGTTTATCAATTATAGTGTGTCGTTTTCTAACATCATTATTGTATGTAACCTTGGAAATCCTTTTTGATAATTTTTGGTGCATAAAATATTGAGAAAACTATTTAAATGGGAAAAAGGGTGGAAAAGGAAAAAGAAAAGAGAATTCTTCTTTCCTGGGCTGGGGACACGGTTTTTGGCCCACCCCGGGGGCGAGCGCGCGCGCGGGAGCGCTTACGGCCCAGCGGCGGCCCAAGAGCGAGGGGGAGACGGCGCTGCGCGCGAGGGTGACGGCGTCGCTGCGGGCCCAATTGCCAGCGAGAGCGGGGGGGGGGGACGCCGTCGCGGCCAGACGGCGTGGCGAACCGGCCGAGCGAGGGAGAAGGGCCGGTCGCCGGTGAGCTTGACGGCGGCTTGCCGCCGGTGGCCCGGTTCTCGGTCCAAGGGAGGGTGGTTTAGCACGGGCGGAGGCTGGCGATTCTAAGGGTAGGCTCAATTCGGCCGGAGAGGGTTGGGAGGGGGCTGCCCACGGGGAGGGGGCGGAGTTCCGTGGCGGGGATCGCCGCCGGTGGGCTCTGGGTGGGGTACGGGGGCTGGAAAGTGGTGCTTCGGGTTCGTGGCCTCGTGAGGGAGCTGCTCGGCTCACTTAATTTCTCGCTGGACCAACGGAGAGGGAGAGGGAGGAGGGGGAAAGGACTCACCGGAGAGGAGGACGACGATGGCGCTTCGCGAATTGTGCTCGGGGGAGGGGAGGAGAGGGATGGCCGAGGCTGGTGCGAGGAAGAAGGAGCTCGGGGCGAGCCTTTTATAGGCGCGAGAGGGAAGGGGGGCGGTGGAGCTTCTTGGCTCCAGCGAGCTACACAGTGCCGCCCATAAATGCTGCACAGCGCCGCCGAGGGGACACCACGGCGGGGCGGTACCGGCGAGGACGCTGGTCAAGGGGAGGGGAGGACGGAGCAGTGCCAAACTTCCCTGTGCGGCGAGAAGACGGAGGGGAGGACGGAGGCGATGGCCGGAGGTGACTGCATGAAGGGATGGCGGAAGGACGACGAAGCAGCTGACAAGCGGGGCCACTCTGCCAGAGGGAGCGAGCGCGCGAGAGAGAGGGCGGCTGACGGGTGGGGACGCTTTGCCAGTGAGAGGGAGGCGGGGTGCGGAGCGGGCTGGCGCGCGCGCGGAGGCAGGCCGAAGATGGGCCGAGAGAGGAGGAGCGCGGGCGCGAGGGAAGGGGAGGCCGCGGGTTTGGGCCGAGAGTCGGCCCAGCAGGGGGAGGGGAGGGTTTTTCTCCTTTTCTTTTTACTTTCTAATTCCTATTTCCCTTTTTGCATCTTTTTCTTTTGAACAATTTATTTTGTAGATAGTCTAGGTGTTAGAAAATAGAATCTAAGTGAGGTGCTTGTGATCAAACAAAGTGTATGCATATGATGAAAGAAAATCTAGGGGAGTTCTTGGAATTAGAGGATGAAAGGAGGGGAAAGGGTAGATTAGGGTTTCAAACCTGGGTTAGGATTTTTGGGATGCTACAGGATACTCCCAAGTTGAAGGTTTGGATTTCGGTGAAACCTATGCACCCTTAGCTAGGTTTGAATCAATTCGTATATTACTTGCCTATGCTACTTACCATGGCTTTAAGCTTTATCAAATGGACGTGAAAAGTGCCTTCCTCAATGGACCAATCAAGGAGGAGGTCTATGTTGAGCAACCTCCCAGCTTTGAAGATAGTGAGTATCCTAACCATGTATATAAACTCTCTAAGGCGCTTTATGGGCTCAAGCAAGCCCCAAGAGCATGGTATGAATGCCTAAGAGATTTTCTTATCGCTAATGGCTTCAAAGTCAGAAAAACTGATCCTACTCTTTTTACTAAAACACTTGCAAAATATTTGTTTGTATGCCAAATTTATGTTGATGATATCATATTTGGGTCTACTAACGAATCTACATGTGAAGAGTTTAGTAGGATCATGACTCAAAAATTCGAGATGTCTATGATGGGGGAGTTGAAGTATTTCTTAGGATTTCAAGTCAAGCAACTACAGGAGGGCACCTTCATTAGCCAAACGAAGTACATTCAAGACATACTCACAAAGTTTGGGATGAAGGATGCCAAGCCCATCAAGACACCCATGGGAACAAATGGGCATCTCGACCTCGACACGGGAGGTAAATCCGTAGATCAAAAGGTATACCGGTCGATGATAGGTTCTTTACTCTATTTATGTGCTTCACGACCGGATATTATGCTTTTCCGTATGCATGTGTGCAAGATTCCAAGCCGATCCTAAGGAAGTTCACCTTAGGGCCGTAAAACGAATCTTGAGATATTTAGTTTATACTCCTAAGTTTGGCCTTTGGTACCCCAGGGGATCCACATTTGATTTAATTGGTTATTCTGATGCTGATTGGGCAGGGTGTAAAATTAATAGAAAGAGCACATCAGGGACTTGCCAGTTCTTGGGAAGATCTCTGGTGTCTTGGGCTTCAAAGAAGCAAAATTCTGTAGCTCTTTCTACCGCCGAAGCTGAGTATATCGCCGCAGGCCATTGTTGCGCGTAATTGCTTTGGATGAGGCAAACCCTCAGGTACTATGGTTACAAATTAACCAAAGTTCTTCTATGTGATAATGAGAGTGTAATCCACATGGCGGATAATCCCGTTGAGCATAGCCGCACTAAACACATAGCCATTCAGTATCACTTTTTAAGGGATCACCAACAAAAAGGGGATATCGAGATTGCATATGTTAACACCAAAGAACAATTAGCCGATATCTTTACCAAACCATTAGATGAGCAAACCTTTACCAAACTTAGGCATGAGCTAAATATTCTTGATTCTAGGAATTTTGATTGATATTTTGCACACATAGCTCATTGATATACCTTTGATCGTATCTCTTTCATGTGCTATGACTAATGTGTTTTCAAGTGCATTTCATGCTAACGTCATAGATTGAAAGGGAATTGGAGTCTTCGGTGAAGACAAAGGCTTCCACTCCACTCCATCGAATTACTCATCCTTCGTTGTCACTTCGCACCGCTCTCCAACTTTGGTATAATCTTCACTCACATGTTATTTACCATAGGGAGAGAAAGTAAAAAGGACTTATATTTCACTCACAAGTATCCGTTTTTGGCGATTCATGCCAAAGGGGGAGAAAGTATTAGCCCAAAGCAAAAGGACCGCACCACCACCAATTTCAAAAATGTAGTCTTTCAAATATGGATTAAGAAAAGATGATTTTTCAATTGGTATCTTATTTTTAATATAATTTCAATTGGTATACCCTCTTCAAAATTAAAAATCTAAAACCCTCTTGAACACTAAGAGGAGGATTTCATTAAGGGGGAGTTTTGTTTAGTCAAAGGAAAAGCATTTGAAACAGGGGAGAAAATTTAAAATCTTGAAAATGCTTCTCAAAATCTTATTCATATACCTTTGACTATTTGCAAAAAGACTTTGAAAAGAATTTTCAAAACTTTGCAAAACAAAACAAGTGGTGCAAGCGTGGTCCAAAATTTTAAATTAGAAGAAAGCCAACCATGCATATCTAGTAGAAAGGATTATTGGTTTCATTCCAAGCAACCTTTGCACTTACATTATGTAAACTAGTTCAATTCGGCACTAATATATTTGCTTTGGTTTGTGTTGGCATCAATCACCAAAAAGGGGGATATTGAAAGGGAAATATGCTTACACCTTTCTCCTAATTGATTTTGGTGGTTGAATTGCCCAACACAAATAATTGGACTAACTAGTTTGCTCTAGATTATAAGTTTTACACGTGCCAAAGGTTCACAACAAACCAATAAAAAGACCAAGAAAGGGTTCAAATAAAAGGAGCAAAAGACAACCGAAGTGTGCCCTGGTCTGGCGCACCGGACAGTGTCCGGTGCACCAGGGAACCCAACTCCGAACTGCTCACCTTCAGGAATTCTGGGAGCCGCTCCGCTATAATTCACCGGACTGTCCGGTGTAGCACCGGACTGTCCGGTGTGCCAGCGGAGTAACGGCTACTACAACGCCAACAGTCGTCTACAACAGCAGTTAATGCGCTACAGTGCGCGCAGAAGTCAGAGCAGAGCCAAAAGGCGCACCGGACAGTGAACAGTGACTGTCCGGTGCACCACCGGACTTCCGGTGGCCTAGACATCAGAAGCTCCAACGGTCAGAATCCAACGGCCGGGTGACGTGGCTGTCGCACCGGACAGTGTCCGGTGGCGCACCGGACTGTCCGGTGCGCCATGCGACAGAAGCCCTCACCAATGGTTCTTTTGGTGGTTGGGGCTATAAATACCCCCCAACCACCACACTTCAATGCATCCAAGTTTTCAGCCTTCAAACACCTTACAAGAGCTATAGCATTCAATACAAGACACAACCAAAGAGTTCAAATCCTCTCCCAAGTCCAAAGATCCTTCCAATCAAATAGTGACTCGTGAGAGAGAGACTTGTGTTCATTTGAGCTCTTGCGCTTGGATTGTTTTTCTTCTTCCTTCTTTCTTGTGTTCAACTCAATTGTAACCAAGGCAAGAGACACCAATTGTGTGGTGGTCCTTGTGGGGACTTAGTGTCCCGTTTGATTGAGAAGAGAAGCTCACTCGGTCTAAGTGACCGTTTGAGAGAGGGAAAGGGTTGAAAGAGACCCGGTCTTTGTGACCACCTCAACGGGGAGTAGGTTTGCAAGAACCGAACCTCGGTAAAACAAATCACCGTGTCATCTGCCTTATTCGCTTGTGATTTGTTTTTACCCTCTCTTTTGGACTCGTTTATATTTCTAACGCTAACCTCGGTTTGTAGTTGTGCTTAAAGTTTGTAAATTTCAGATTCACCCTATTCACCCCCCTCTATGCGACTTTTAATACGTTCATCTCTATTGTTTTGTATATAGCCATGAATTTATCCAATCTGTTCTGTCATATCATATCATGATATTTCTAATGTCTCTCCATGCTAGTAATATACCATATCTGTTTGTTTTAATTTTACAGTCATGTTGTTTATGTTGTTGTCTATTTATATTCAGTTGTTCTGTCATGATGCATGTACCATGTTTATATGCTTATTATATTTATATGATTCATATGTTTTATGTTCTCATGTTCCATATTGTTATGGATATATTTGACATCATGGTTTCTATGATTAATCATCTTTTATATGTCATCATCATAATGTTAATATATGGAATTAAAATGATATGGAAAATGCCTATATTTTTAACAATCCAAAAATCTAATGTTAGACATTTTTCTGTTAGAGGTTTTGCTGTTGTGTTAAAGCCTGGTCCTTTTGATGGTTAAAACTTCTTGATTTGGAAAGCTAAGATGGAATTGTGGCTTACCGCAATGTCTTGTTATCATGTCGCTGAGGGCAAGCCTGCCAACTTACCTCCTGAGGATGAGGCTAAGTTTAAGGCTGAAGACAACCTCTGTCACACCCGGTTTTTAGAAGGCAAACCGAATGCGAACCATGTACGTGCCAGGATCAGTTATTCACGTACACAACAGTTACATAACATGGACATCATCACACAGTGCTCAAAATAGTATTAATAAGGGAAATAGTCGATTACATCATACGTCTGAGACGTCCATATAGTTCTTACAATAAATCAAAGTGCGGAAAAGAAACGTAGATAACCGCGGCCTTCACAGGCAGCCAACTGGGGGTTGCCGCTAACCCACACCTAGAACTCGTCGTAATCTTGGAACTCCTGGAAGTCTCCTTCCACGGCTTCATCTTCTCCTGAGCAGTGGTTGCAATGCTGACAACCTGGGGATGGGGGGGTTTGGTGTGTAGAGCAAGGGTGAGTACACATCAACATACTCAGCAAGTATCCTGTTTGGTTGTAGTGGACTAGCTGTATGTGGGGATAAGTCAAGCAGTTGCTTTTAGTTGGTCAGATTATTATTTACTAGTAGAAAGCCAAGTTTTAGCATTAACCCAAATTATTAACCCAAACGTACTCCTTTCCAAACGGAAAGAGTACCACTTACCAGCATCATAGCCATAACCAGAATCATCGATCTCATAACCACCTGTACCAAAGTATCTCTGATCAAGTATCACTAATCACTGGAGCTCCCTTGGCCGCTCATAACCGCGAGCACGGCTGATATATCAGTTTTCAAACACTCTGCAGAGGTTGTGCACTTTACCCACAAGCCGTGATTCCCATTCTGCCCGGAGATCATGACTCTCCATTGATCACTACCAAGGTGACCCAGCAGGGCATCACTACGTAGCCTTTACAAAGATTCCCCGGGACTGTAGCCACCCGTTAGGTTTCCTAAATGCACCGCACTCCTCCCCAAGGGGCGAACCCAAACTTGGCAGAGCGAGCCGCATACACCGAGCCCCATTGACGGCACGACGGCTAAGTGAACTACACCCCGGATCCTCTAATTATTCAGCTAAGGGCACCCCATTCCACCCTCATGGTTGCACTGTTTTCCCGGGCGGTCATCCATAGAACAGGTCCTTACGGAGAGGCACTCGAGAAACCGCTCGAGCCCCCTTGATGACCACAAGCATAACATCATAATAAGAGAGGGGAAAACAGCGTATCATAGATAATCTCATCATGTTCATTGATTAGAGTTTGAGCAATAGCATAAAGCTAAACAGTAATAATCCAACCCAAATAGGTAAACAAGGACATGGATAACAAAAGCTAGTCAATCCTTAGGCATAAATGTGTAAAGCGGGAGGTGAATTAAATAATGAATAGGACAGAGATAGGTCAAGGGACACTTGCCTCCACCAAACGACTGTTGCTCAGGGGCTTCTCCTGCGAGTTCCTCGGGCTCTTCAACCGGATCGTTCTCTATGCGAGCGCAAACATACATACATCCACATATTTAATACCAAAGAACAGTACACCATACAATAGAATGCAATAAGTAAACAGACGTTCTACGCAGGCTCGCGAGTACGGTTAAGAGAGAAAGAGGAAAAGACAGTCGAGAAACGATCACGTTACATGATTATAAATTAACCACTCGCTTAATGGAAGGAAATTTAATGTAGACACTATGTTTAGCGTAAAGTAAAGTCATGTTTCATGTCTAATTATTATAAGCAGGTGGAGATTAATAACAGGATGGTCGCGCGGCGAGACGCGCGGCAAAGCTCTCTAAAACAAATTAAGAAGTTAACGACTCGTCGCGCGACCGAGCACGCAACGAGACACTTCGCCTTAGTTAAGAGGAGACGTTAAGCGTCGCGCGACGAAGCGCACGACGGCATACGTCGACTAAACTGAGTCCAAAGTGGAACGTCGCGTGAATACACACGCGGCGTTACACCTTAAACAACCTGAAACAAAAATGGATCGTCGCGCGACGAAGCGCACGACGCAACACAAGATAGAATCTGAATTTAGACAAATCCGTCGCGCGGCGAAGCGCGCGACGCAACACGCTAATTAACGAATAATCACCGCGAGCGCGGGCGAGCGAAGATACGGTCGGGCGAGGCCGGGACGGGGGAACGGGCGGCCGGGTCGAGGCCGGGGCGGGGGAACGGGCGGCCGGGCCGAGGCCGGGGCGGTTGAACCGGCCAGGGGGGCGGTTGAACCGGCCGGGGGGCCGCGCCGGGGACGCGCCGGCGAGCAGGGGCCACCGGGGCCGCGTTGCGCGCGAGCAGGGGAGGAGCGGGGCGGGCGGGCGAGCCGGGGGCGGACGCCGAGTGCCGCCGCGGGGAGGGGCCGAGCGGGCGGGCCGAGCGCCGCCGGGGCCGGGGGCGGGGACGGGGACGGGGTCGCCGCGCCGGGCAGGGGCGGGGACGGGCGGGGCCGCCGCGGGGAGAGGCGGGGGCGGGATCGCCGCGCCGGGCAGGGGAGGGGCCGAGCGGGCGGGGACGCCGCGGGGAGGGGCGGGGGCGGGAGCCGCCGCGCCGGGGAGGCCGGGGAAGGGGTCGAGCGGGGGGAGACCGGGGACGGGGAGCCGAGCGCCGCCGCGGGAGGGGGGCCGGGCAGGCGAGCCGGGGGCGGGCGTCGAGCGGGCGGGCAGGGGCGCCGCCGCGCCGGGCAGGGACGGGGTCGGGCGCGGGCAGGGGGAAGAGGGAGGGGCGCGCGCGCGGGGGAGAAGAGGAGGGAGAGGGAGAGAGAGAGAAGAGAAGGGGAGGGGAGCTCACCTCGGGGTCCAAAATCCGGTGATCGCCGTCTCCAAACCCTAGGGCACCACGGGGAGAGAGGTGGAAGAGGGAGAGGAGAGGTTGTTGCGCGGGAGATCCAAATGAGAGAGAGAGAGGAGGGGGGCGCATGGGGGGTTTAGGCGCCAGTGGCGCGCAGGCCGGGGCGGGCCGGGCCGGCTGGGCTGGGCTAGGTTGGGCTGGGCCGGGCCACTTCGCGGATCGAAAACCCACGACGAGCGCGACCACTAAACGGAATTAAATCGCGAACCGAAATCCGGAACGGAACGAGACGAACACTCAACATCAGGCAAAGAAAAAATGCTTCGGCATGATGCAACACCCATGAGACTTAGGTTTTGGTTTATACATGACACGGACACCTGCCGCTATACTGGTTTGAAATTGGGAAGAAGGAGCAAACGGGGAAAGAGAAAAGAGAGTAACGCCCGAATTTGGTGAGAGAAAAGAAGAAAAAATTCTACCCCCAAATTCAGGGCGTTACAAACCTATCCCCCTTAAAAGAATCTCGCCCTCGAGATTCAGGGTTGGCTAGCAAAGAGCTCAGGGTATTTAGCCATCAGATCATCTTCACGCTCCCAGGTTGCTTCTTCCTCTGAGTGATGATTCCATTTGACTTTGCACATTCTGATGGTCTTCCTTCGGGTGACTCTGTCTGCAATCTCAAGGATCTGCACTGGCTTCTCAACGTAGGTCAAGTCCTCCTGGACTTCAAGACCTTCCACTGGCAACTGCTCTTCTGGCACACGCAAGCACTTCTTCAACTGAGACACATGAAAGACATCATGCACAGCTGACAAATTCTCTGGCAAACTGAGCTGATAGGCCACTTCTCCACGTCTTGCAAGAATCTGATACGGACCAATGTAGCGGGGTGCTAGCTTGCCTTTCACTCCGAATCTTCTGACTCCTCTGATCGGTGACACTTTCAGATAGACAAAGTCTCCGACTTTGAAACTCAGCTCTCTTCTTCTTGTGTCTGCATAGCTTCGCTGCCTCGATTGCGCTATCTTCAGATTCTCTCGGACCATCTTGATGTTCTCTTCGGCTTCAAGCAAAATGTCTGGCCCAAACACTTGCTTCTCTCCAGGCTGATCCCATTGCAACGGAGTTCTACAACTCCTTCCATAAAGCGCCTGAAATGGTGACATCTTCAAACTGGCCTGGTAACTGTTGTTATAGGAAAACTCTGCATAAGGCAATCTCTTATCCCATCCGGACTGATCTTGCAACGCACAGGCTCTCAACATGTCTTCAAGAATTTGATTGGTCCTTTCGGTCTGGCCATCTGTCTGCGGATGATAAGCTGAACTGAAATTCAGATGCGTGCCCAAAGCTTCATGCAACTGCTGCCAGAAATGAGAGGTGAACTGCGTTCCTCTGTCTGACACTATCTTCTTTGGCACACCATGAAGACAAACGATCCGAGACATATACAACTCTGCCAATACTGCACTGCTGTAGTTGGTCTTGACAGGTATGAAGTGGGCTGACTTGGTCAAACGGTCCACTACTACCCAGATGGAATCGTAGCCGGCTCGAGTGCGAGGCAATCCGACTATGAAATCCATACCAATTTCATCCCATTTCCACTGAGGGATCTGCAACGGTTGCAACAATCCAGCAGGTCTCTGGTGCTCTGCCTTAATTCTTCGGCAACTATCGCACATAGCCACATGCTCTGCGATTTCCCTCTTCATTCCGTACCACCAGAATTTCTTCTTCAGATCCTGATACATCTTCTCACTGCCAGGGTGAATCGAATAAGCTGTCTCATGAGCTTCCTTAAGAATCAACTCCCGAATGGACTGGACATTAGGAACACACAAGCGGTCTTTGAACCATATCACACCTTCTGCATCTTCTCGAAAATATTTGCCTCTGCCATCTAGAATCAGTCGCCGGATCTCACTGATTTTCTCATCATTCTTCTGCGCTTCTTTGATTTCGCGCTCCAAGGTAGGTTCCAACTCGACTGTGACTCCTCGAGAATTGTTCAGAAATCCGAGACTCAACTTGTCAAACTCCTTGGCCAACTCATAAGGCATCGGACGAGCGACCATCAGATTGACTTGACTCTTTCTGCTCAAAGCATCTGCCACTACGTTTGCTTTGCCTGGATGGTAATGGATCTCCAACTCATAATCTTTGATCAACTCTAACCATCTTCGTTGCCTCATGTTCAATTCTGACTGAGTGAATATGTACTTCAGACTCTTGTGGTCTGTGTAAACATCACATTTCTGTCCATACAAATAGTGCATCCATGTCTTCAGTGCGTGAACCACTGCTGCCAACTCTAGATCATGGATTGGGTAATTCTTCGCATGAACCTTCAACTGTCGGGACGAGTAAGCCACAACTCTTCCCTCTTGCATCAATACGCATCCCAAACCCGTGTAGCAAGCATCGCAATACACCGAGAAGGGCTTGTGCACATCAGGCAAGACTAGGACAGGCGCTGTAGTCAACTTCTCTTTCAGCGCTTCAAAGGCCTCTTGACATTTCTGGGTCCACTTGAACTCAACTTTGTTGCCTAGCAACGCTGTCATTGGTTTTGCAATCTTCGAAAATCCTTCAATGAATCGCCGATAATATCCGGCCATTCCAATGAAGCTCTTGATTCCTCTAGCATCTGTTGGCGCTTTCCAGTTCAGAATGTCTGTCACTTTCTTCGGATCCACAGCCAATCCTTCTTTGTTGATTATGTGACCCAAGAACAGGACTTCACTGATCCAGAACTCACACTTGCTCAACTTTGCATACAACTGGTGCTCTCGCAATCTCTGCAATACCATCCTCAAATGATCTGCGTGCTCTTCTTCGCTTTGAGAATAAACCAGAATGTCATCAATGAATACCACCACAAAGTTATCAAGGTAATCCATGAATACACTGTTCATCAAGTTCATGAAGAACGCTGGCGCATTGGTCAAACCAAAAGACATCACTGTGAACTCATACAACCCATACTTGGAAATGAATGCCGTCTTCGGAATGTCCGAAGGTCGGATCCTGAGCTGATGATAACCTGACCTCAGATCAATCTTGGAGAACACACTGACTCCTCTCAACTGGTCGAACAGATCTTCTATTCTGGGCAAGGGATACTTGTTCTTGATCGTGACCTCATTCAAAGCTCGATAATCGATAAACATCCTCTTGGTGCCATCTTTCTTCTCCACAAACAGGACAGGGGCGGCCCAAGGCGAGGTGCTTGGCCGAATGTAACCTTTCTCTGACAGCTCATCAATCTGCTTCTTAAGTTCATCCAACTCTGGTCCAGATATTCTGTAAGCTCTCTTGAAGATAGGGACGGTTCCGGGAAGAAGCTCTATGGCAAATTCAACTTTCCGCTCTGGTGGCATGCCCGGTAAGTCCTTCGGAAACACATCTGAGAACTCAGACACAACCTTGATACTCTCAATTGGGTCTGCTCCACTGCTATCAACAGCTATCTGATAACAACTTCCTTCCTTTGGCTCAGGCGGGACTAACTCGGTCACCACTTCCTCTCCTAGTGGGGACACCAACTTGATGGTCCTTTTATCACAACTGATAACTGCCTGATACTTATCTAGCCAATTCATCCCTAGGATGACATCTATTCCCTGAGTACCCATTACTATAAGGTTGGCGGGAAATGCTATCCCCTTATTTTCACACTTATATTCAAACAAATGCTATCGGCTCGAATTCTACCACCGGCTGAATCGATTTGAATGGGGGTTGACATGGTAGTAATTGGAAGATTGTGTGCTTCTACCCATGATGCAGTAATGAAAGAATGCGTTGCTCCAGTATCAAATAACACTTCTGCAATATGGGAGTCGACTGGGAACATACCTACTATCATGTCGGGGGTCTCCTGAACTGCATCAGCCTCCAAGTGGTTCAGCCTTCCATGATTATAGCGCGGCTGAGAGCGGTTGCCTGATCCAGGCTGAGACACATTCTGCTTTGCTGGGGCATTGGGGCCTGACTGCTGCTGGGCTGCCTTCTTCGGACATTGCATCACCCAGTGGCCTTGCTCTCCACAGTGGAAACATGCTCTGTTTCCAACCTGAGCTGGTGCTGCCTGATTGTTCTGCTGGTTTGCTGGGGCAGGAAGACGAGGTGCCTGCTGATTCTGCCTTTGAAACTGACCTCCTGACTGATTGCTCTGACGGTTCTGATACTGGTGCTGAGGATACTGCCTTTGGAACTGCTGATGCTGCTGAGGTGGACGCTGGTTCTGCCTGAACTGCTGAGGTTGATTGCCTGAGAAACGAGGACGATTGCTGCTTCCAGGCTGGGGTCCACTGATCTTGCGCTTACGATCCTCCATCTCCTTACGCTTCCTCTCTGTCATGATTGCTCTGTCGATCAGGTGCTGGAATGTCGGGAAGGTGTGATTCATCAGCTGATACTGGAGAGGGTCAACCAAGCCTCTCAGGAAACGGTACTGTCGCTTGGCGTCGGTGTTGACATCTTCAGGAGCATAGCGAGACAATTGCAGAAACCTGTCCCGGTACTCACTGACAGACAAAGGCCCTTGCTTGAGAGCCAGGAACTCCTCCTTCTTCACTGTCATCAGACCTGCAGGCACATGGTACTGACGAAAACTTCCTCTGAACTCTTCCCAGGTGATGGCGTCAGGGTGGGCATGGGTGGCGAGGTAAGACTCCCACCATGATTGGGCTGCTCCTCTCAACAGACGGGGACCATACAGAACTTTCTCCCTGTCATCGCACTGAGCGGTATGCAACTCACGCTCCACAGTGCGCAGCCAATCTTCAGCATCCATAGGGTCAGAAGAATGAGCGAACGTTGGTGGATGACCTCTCATGAATTCAGCACGCTTGTCTCTGGGCATCTGAGGCATCTGAGGCTGAGGTGGGGCCTGCTGCTGTTGCTGCTGCTGCTGCTGAATGGCGGCCAAAGTCTGACCGATGGCTTGAACTGCCTGAGTCTGCATCAAAAACATCTGCTCGATGGACATCGGGGGCGGGGGCGGCAGGTGCTGCTGCTGGGGCACCTCATCCTGTTGAGCGGCTCGCTCCTGCTGAGCACGCCTTCCTCCTCTGCGCCTGTTCTCTGACATCTGCAGAATGCAACCACACATCAGAACTGATCTGGCAAATCTTGCAGCATAAGAAAAGAGTATAGAATTCTTCAACAGCACTGAACAGATGAGCATCTTCACTGATCTCCAACACAGACCACACAGCTTCTCAGATAGAAAGGAAAGTGGAATAAAAGGGGTTTCCCAACTATATAACTAACTCCATTAACATAATAGATAAACCAAAATGCAGGGTATACCCACACTCTGGTGACAGTCATTACAAAGATCCAAACCAAACATAGTTCATCATGACAAACATAAATGCACAGGATATAGCAAACTACCCTGTCTAACTAAGACTAACTAAGACCGAGACTAACGCTAAGACTGAAGCTTCTATGTATATATTTCGTATTAATTACAAGATCCAACTCTAACGATCTATGGTTCTAGAGTTATCTTGGTCTTGCAGTCGGGGTTGCCATAAGACTGGTGTCCACGCTGAGGTGAGCGGTACGGGTGCTGAGTCCCGACGGGAGCGGGGGAACCACCATCCAAGTGACGACGTTCCGCGCGCATAGCCCGCAGCAGGGCGATCTCAGCACGAGCCCTACTCAGCTCATCTAATGCATGGTCCAGCTCCGTGTTTAGCACGGCGGCTAGGTTGACTGTGCTGCTCAACCTAGGATTGCCCTCACCGACAGGTGAGACAATCACGCCTCCTGTGCTGCCAGATGGACGGCGGGGGTAATACTTCAGGTCAAGACCGTCAGCTGTCCCACCGAAAACCGAGCAGTAGTGCGAAAGCGCACGCCGTGCGGCATCTTGCATGGCTGCCCCAGCTGAGTCCCGTTCAGAGATAGAATAGTGCTCTGAGCAGGCCTCTGCACCCTGGAGACTGTTCTCCGGGCAGCGCACCAAGCAGGTCGCCTCCCAGCGGTCCGGGTAGACCCCGCGACTGTGCTGGTAGACCACACAGCGATACTCGACGGACCAAGTATGCCGGTTAAATGCCCGACGTAGCAGGGTGTCGAGCGCATCGTGGAAGTGACACCCGCGAGCAGCGTCGCGAGTGATGGGTCGAGCAACCCATCCTTCCGGCTCAGGGTTAGCAGAGAAGTCGGTGTCGTGGCTCGAGCTGTCGTCGCCACCTCCGTCGTCTGGGTCTCCTCCAGCAGCTACTCCAGAAGCTGGGGCGCCCAGTGGTGGTGCAGGGGGCGCCTCCAGAGGAAGCACAGGGGAGCAACTCCTCACAGACTCTATCTCCTGGTGGAGCGAGAAGGAAGAGCCCTGCTGCTCCTGTCGTCGACGTTCCTGCTCCTCACGCAGGCGGTGGTGTAGTCTCTCCAAGTGGCTGGACTGTCCGGCCACGGGACGGCGAAGCGGACGCTCAGCAAGGCGGGAGGGTAAGAAGGGGATGACTGACTTTCGTGCAGTGTGTCTAAGTCGAGCCATCTACAAAAGACATCGCAAGCAGAAGGGTGAGAACAGAATTAATATGACCAGCAAACAATGAACCATAAGTAAATGAAGGATTAGAATAAAACATGATTTTTTCAGCAAGGTATTATATATAGTAGAACATAGGTTTGGTCGGTATGACCAACTTTTGAAGGGATATCAAAGTCAAGGCAGAGACAGAGGTCTATAGTCCTTAGAACGACCATTCTACTCTAGGTTAGCGGTCCTACAGTCAACACGGCTTTGATACCACTTATGTCACACCCGGTTTTTAGAAGGCAAACCGAATGCGAACCATGTACGTGCCAGGATCAGTTATTCACGTACACAGCAGTTACATAACATGGACATCATCACACAGTGCTCAAAATAGTATTAATAAGGGAAATAGTCGATTACATCATACGTCTGAGACGTCCATATAGTTCTTACAATAAATCAAAGTGCGGAAAAGAAACGTAGATAACCGCGGCCTTCACAGGCAGCCAACTGGGGGTTGCCGCTAACCCACACCTAGAACTCGTCGTAATCTTGGAACTCCTGGAAGTCTCCTTCCACGGCTTCATCTTCTCCTGAGCAGTGGTTGCAATGCTGACAACCTGGGGATGGGGGGGTTTGGTGTGTAGAGCAAGGGTGAGTACACATCAACATACTCAGCAAGTATCCTGTTTGGCTGTAGTGGACTAGCTGTATGTGGGGATAAGTCAAGCAGTTGCTTTTAGTTGGTCAGATTATTATTTACTAGTAGAAAGCCAAGTTTTAGCATTAACCCAAGTTATTAACCCAAACGTACTCCTTTCCAAACGGAAAGAGTACCACTTACCAGCATCATAGCCATAACCAGAATCATCGATCTCATAACCACCTGTACCAAAGTATCTCTGATCAAGTATCACTAATCACTGGAGCTCCCTTGGCCGCTCATAACCGCGAGCACGGCTGATATATCAGTTTTCAAACACTCTGCAGAGGTTGTGCACTTTACCCACAAGCCGTGATTCCCATTCTGCCCGGAGATCATGACTCTCCATTGATCACTACCAAGGTGACCCAGCAGGGCATCACTATGTAGCCTTTACAAAGATTCCCCGGGACTGTAGCCACCCGTTAGGTTTCCTAAATGCACCGCACTCCTCCCCAAGGGGCGAACCCAAACTTGGCAGAGCGAGCCGCATACACCGAGCCCCATTGACGGCACGACGGCTAAGTGAACTACACCCCGGATCCTCTAATTATTCAGCTAAGGGCACCCCATTCCACCCTCATGGTTGCACTGTTTTCCCGGGCGGTCATCCATAGAACAGGTCCTTACGGAGAGGCACTCGAGAAACCGCTCGAGCCCCCTTGATGACCACAAGCATAACATCATAATAAGAGAGGGGAAAACAGCGTATCATAGATAATCTCATCATGTTCATTGATTAGAGTTTGAGCAATAGCATAAAGCTAAACAGTAATAATCCAACCCAAATAGGTAAACAAGGACATGGATAACAAAAGCTAGTCAATCCTTAGGCATAAATGTGTAAAGCGGGAGGTGAATTAAATAATGAATAGGACAGAGATAGGTCAAGGGACACTTGCCTCCACCAAACGACTGCTGCTCAGGGGCTTCTCCTGCGAGTTCCTCGGGCTCTTCAACCGGATCGTTCTCTATGCGAGCGCAAACATACATACATTCACATATTTAATACCAAAGAACAGTACACCATACAATAGAATGCAATAAGTAAACAGACGTTCTACGCAGGCTCGCGAGTACGGTTAAGAGAGAAAGAGGAAAAGACAGTCGAGAAACGATCACGTTACATGATTATAAATTAACCACTCGCTTAATGGAAGGAAATTTAATGTAGACACTATGTTTAGCGTAAAGTAAAGTCATGTTTCATGTCTAATTATTATAAGCAGGTGGACATAAATAACAGGATGGTCGCGCGGCGAGACGCGCGGCAAAGCTCTCTAAAACAAATTAAGAAGTTAACGACTCGTCGCGCGACCGAGCACGCAACGAGACACTTCGCCTTAGTTAAGAGGAGACGTTAAGCGTCGCGCGACGAAGCGCACGACGGCATACGTCGACTAAACTGAGTCCAAAGTGGAACGTCGCGTGAATACACACGCGGCGTTACACCTTAAACAACCTGAAACAAAAATGGATCGTCGCGCGACGAAGCGCACGACGCAACACAAGATAGAATCTGAATTTAGACAAATCCGTCGCGCGGCGAAGCGCGCGACGCAACACGCTAATTAACGAATAATCACCGCGAGCGCGGGCGAGCGAAGATACGGTCGGGCGAGGCCGGGACGGGGGAACGGGCGGCCGGGCCGAGGCCGGGGCGGGGGAACGGGCGGCCGGGCCGAGGCCGGGGCGGTTGAACCGGCCAGGGGGGCGGTTGAACCGGCCGGGGGGCCGCGCCGGGGACGCGCCGGCGAGCAGGGGCCACCGGGGCCGCGCCGGGCCGCGCCGGGGCCGCGCCGGGGCCGCGCTGCGCGCGAGCAGGGGAGGAGCGGGGCGGGCGGGCGAGCCGGGGGCGGACGCCGAGCGCCGCCGCGGGGAGGGGCCGAGCGGGCGGGCCGAGCACCGCCGGGGCCGGGGGCGGGGACGGGGACGGGGTCGCCGCGCCGGGCAGGGGCGGGGACGGGCGGGGCCGCCGTGGGGAGAGGCGGGGGCGGGATCGCCGCGCCGGGCAGGGGAGGGGCCGAGCGGGCGGGGACGCCGCGGGGAGGGGCGGGGGCGGG
The DNA here is from genome assembly GCF_902167145.1 of Zea mays. Lineage (NCBI taxonomy): Eukaryota > Viridiplantae > Streptophyta > Magnoliopsida > Poales > Poaceae > Zea > Zea mays. The sequence goes on along the minus strand of NC_050100.1, from coordinate 76,103,343 downwards.
AGCCGCCGCGCCGGGGAGGCCGGGGAAGGGGTCGAGCGGGGGGAGACCGGGGACGGGGAGCCGAGCGCCGCCGCGGGAGGGGGGCCGGGCGGGCGAGCCGGGGGCGGGCGCCGAGCGGGCGGGCAGGGGCGCCGCCGCGGGAGGGGCCGAGCGAGCGGGCAGGGGCGCCGCCGCGCCGGGCAGGGACGGGGTCGGGCGCGGGCAGGGGGAAGAGGGAGGGGCGCGCGCGCGGGGGAGAAGAGGAGGGAGAGGGAGAGAGAGAGAAGAGGAGGGGAGGGGAGGGGAGCTCACCTCGGGGTCCAAAATCCGGTGATCGCCGTCTCCAAACCCTAGGGCACCACGGGGAGAGAGGTGGAAGAGGGAGAGGAGAGGTTGTTGCGCGGGAGATCCAAATGAGAGAGAGAGGAGGGGGGCGCATGGGGGGTTTAGGCGCCAGGGGCGCGCAGGCCGGGGCGGGCCGGGCCGGCTGGGCTGGGCTAGGTTGGGCTGGGCCGGGCCACTTCGCGGATCGAAAACCCACGACGAGCGCGACCACTAAACGGAATTAAATCGCGAACCGAAATCCGGAACGGAACGAGACGAACACTCAACATCAGGCAAAGAAAAAATGCTTCGGCATGATGCAACACCCATGAGACTTAGGTTTTGGTTTATACATGACACGGACACCTGCCGCTATACTGGTTTGAAATTGGGAAGAAGGAGCAAACGGGGAAAGAGAAAAGAGAGTAACGCCCGAATTTGGTGAGAGAAAAGAAGAAAAAATTCTACCCCCAAATTCAGGGCGTTACAACCTCTTTCGAGGAGCAGTAATTAGCGCACTTGATACAAAATTCCAGAAAAGCTATATCATCCTTCCTACAGGGAAAGAGCTATGGGATGCACTTGTTGGAAAGTTTGGAGTAACTGACGCTGGTAGCGAGCTGTATCTCATGGAGCAGCTGTATGACTACAAGATGGTTGAGAACCGATCTGTAGTGGAACAGGCTCATGAGTTTCAGGCACTAGCTAAGGAACTTGAGCTTTTTCCTTGTCCTTTGCCTGACAAGATTGTGGCTGGCGGTATAATCGCCAAGTTGCCACCTTCTTGGAAGGACTTTGCTACCTCTCTCAAACATAAGAGACAAGAGTTCAATGTGGAAGAGCTCATTGGTACTCTTGATGTTGAGGAAAGGGCTAGAACAAAGGACAATGGAAAAGGTGTTGAGACCTCTACTGCTAATGTGGTGCAAAAGATAAACTTCCGCAAGTTTAACAAGAAGAAAAACCAGAACAAACAAGAGAACACAAATAAACCTGTTCAAACAGCACAATTTAAAAAGAAGAAGAACAACAATAATAAGGGAAAGTGAGGATGTTTTATTTGTGGCAGTGATCAACATTGGGCAAGAGAGTGCCCTGATCGCAAGTTCACACAGGACAAGAAATCAGCTAATGTTGTAACCACTGAAACTGGAGATGGAACATTTGGGTATGGTAATTCTTTACCATTTGTGCTTTCGGTTTGTAATTCACATGAGTGGTGGATGGATAGTGGTGCAAATATTCATGTGTGTGCTGATGCCTCTATGTTCTCCTCCTACCAGGTCGGGAGGTCTGGCGCCTTGTTAATGAGAAATGGGTCGCGTGCTCATGTTCTTGGTGTTGGTACGGTCATTCTGAAGTTTACTTTGGGAAAGACGGTGCCATTGAAGACCGTGCAGCATGTGTCCTCTATCAAGAAGAATCTTGTTAGTGCTTCTATGCTATGTCGAGATGGGTACAAAGTTGTTCTTGAGTCAAATAAATGTGCTGTGCCAAAACATGGTACTTTTGTTGGTAAAGGATATGACTGCAGAGGCTTGTTCCGCTTATCACTGCATGATGTGTGTAATAAAATGGTGAATTCTGTTAATTTTTCTGATGAGTCAGATTTATGGCATTCACGTTTTTGCCATGCAAGCTTTGGTTGTCTTATGCGGTTAGCAAATCTAAATTTAATTCCTAAATTTAACTTGGTCAAAAAGTCTAAGTGCCATGTATGTGTTGAATCAAAACAACCCCGCAAGCCTCACGAGGCTGCTGAGGCGAGGAGTTTGGCACCTCTAGAACTTGTTCATTCTGACCTATGCGAGATGAATGAAATTTTGACAAAAGGTGGTAAAAGATACTTTCTCACTTTCATAGATGACTCCACCAGATTTTGTTATGTGTATCTCTTAAAAACAAAAGATGAAGCGTTTAATTATTTTAAGACCTGTAAAGCTGAAGTTGAGAACCAACTTGAGCGGAAAATAAAACGGTTAAGGTCCGATCAAGGTGGAGAATATTTCTCTAATGTTTTCGATGAGTTCTGCGTGGAACATGGTATTATTCATGAGAGGACACCGCATTCTCACCACAATCCAATGGGATTGCTGAAAGGAAAAACCACACTCTAACATATTTGGTGAATGCCATGTTGAGTACAGCGGGATTATCCAAGGAATGGTGGGGTGAGGCGATTTTGATGACGTGTCATGCCCTGAACAGGGTTCCAACAAAGAACAAAGAGATCACACCATTTGAGTAATGGGAAAAGAGAAGATTAAATCTCTCATATTTGCGCACTTGGGGTTGCTTGGCTAAAGTGAATGTGTCAATCAACAAAAAGCGTAAACTTGAGCCTAAAACTGTTGATTGTATATTCCTTGGGTACTCTTTTCACAGCACTGGGTATAGGTTCTTAATTATAAAATCCGATGTGCCTGATATGTATGTTGATATTATCATGGAATCAAGAGACGCAACATTTTTTGAGAATGAGTTTCCCATGAAGAATACACCTAGTGATACAAGTCATGAGACTATAATTCCCCATGAGCATGAGCTGTCTATTCCTATAGATCATGCTGAGGATCCTCACGTGCACATCCCTGAGGAGGATGACACTATAGTCACTCGAAAGAGCAAGAGACAGAGGGTTGCAAATTCCTTTGGTATTGAATTTATAGTGTACCTTATGGAAGACACACCAACTACCATTAGTGTTGGGGGCCTTCGTCCTCCGAAGGTCCTCAAAAACGTAATTTAACAATATCTTCCAAGTATGGCTTATGGACAGGTACCTTCAGATTCATGATAAAAGCGTACACGATGAGAAGAGCATAATCGTGACAAAGATTGCCGTTGCTCTGAAGCTACGCGCAAGGGAGCTTCGGCTTATCCGCGGGAAAATGAACCGACTTAAAGGAGAAAAGGCTATTTAGTCCTCATAGATTTGTATATAAGTCAATAATAAATGTAAAGGGCATGAATGTAATTTCTCACAGGCTGCGTCATGTGCCTATAAATAGATGAACAGTACCTCGTACTGTTCACGTTGACTTGTGCTTGCTTTTACGTCACGCTTGTACTTTCTTGCCTTCCATCAAACCGAAGGTACTTTTGTAATTCAATATTGTTCCTGCCTTTCCATGATTATATAATTAGAATGAATTAATAATGTTATATAATCGTTTATGTTGTTTCTTATATGCCATATATTTCTTCTTTTATTTAACATATACTGCGATGATGAAGGTATGTCCTTCATGACCTTCGTTTGAAGATCATTATATCTTAAGGGGAATAATGCTTCGAAAGACGAAGGGCATTAACATTTAACATCTTGTGTTGCCTTGTTCTTAATTTATAGTATTTGAGAATAAGTCCCCAACAATTAGTGAGGCATATTCCTCTTCTGACGCTGACTTATGGAAGGAAGCAGTAAAGAGTGAGATGGAATCTATTATGTCTAATGGAACTTGGGAGGTCATTGACCGTCCTTATGGTTGTCAACCTATAGGCTGCAAATGGATCTTCAAGAAAAAGCTTGGGCCTGATGGTACAATCGAAACGTACAAGGCAAGGCTTGTGGCCAAAGGATATACCCAAAAATAGGGTGGAGATTTCTTTGATACCTACTCACCAGTTGCTCGATTGACTACAATTCGCACATTAATAGCCGTGGCAGCCTCTTATGGTCTTATCATTCATCAGATGGATGTTAAGACAACTTTCCTAAATTGAGAGTTGGATGAGGAGATATACATGGATCAGCCAGAAGGGTCCATTGCGAATGGTCAAGAGAACAAGGTGTGCAGGTTGATAAAATCATTGTATGGCCTAAAACAAGCACCTAAGAAATGGCATGAAAAGTTTGATAATACTCTTACAACTGCTGGCTTTGCTGTAAATGAAGCTGACGCGTGTGTATATTATCGGTATGGTGGGAGTGAGTCTGTTATGCTATGCCTTTATGTTGATGACATCTTGATCTTTGGATCAAATCTCAATGTGATTGAGGAAGTTAAAAATATTCTATCGAGCAACTTCGAGATGAAAGATTTGGGAGAAGCCGATGTCATTCTAAACATCAAACTTTTTAGAGAAGGTGATGGTGGGGTAACTTTGTTACAATCTCATTATGTGGAAAAGGTATTGAGTCGCTTTGGTTTTAGTGACTGTGATCCTGCTCCAACACCTTATGACCCTAGCATGCTATTGAGAAAGAATCGGAGAATAGCGAGGGATCAATTGGCATACTCCCACATCATTGGCTCACTCATGTACCTTGCAAGTGCAACAAGACCGGACATCTCATATGTTGTGAGTAAGCTGAGTCGGTTTGTGTCAAAACCAGGAGATGATCACTAGCGTGCTCTTGAGAGAGTGTTGCGGTATTTGAAAGGTACTATGATATACGGTATTCATTATACTGGAAACTCAAAAGTGCTGGAAGGCTATTGTGATGCCAACTGGACTTCTGATGCTGATGAGCTTTATGCCACAAGCGGATATGTGTTTCTGTTTGGAGGTGGTGTTGTTTCCTGGAAGTCTTGTAATATCTTAACGAAGTCTACCATGGAAGCAGAACTCACAGCATTAGACACTGCTGGGGCTGAGGCCGAATGGCTCCATGATTTCCTATTGAATTTACCGGTAGTTGAAAAAACGATACCGGCTATTTCCATGAACTGTGACAACCAAACGGTGATTACAAAGGTTAACAGTTCTAGGAATAACATGAAGTCAACAAGGCATGTTAAGAGGAGATTAAAATCTGTCAGAAAGCTGAAAAACTCCGGAGTTATAACGGTGGATTATGTCCACACATCGAATAATCTGGCAGATCAATTCACTAAGGGTCTGTCACGCAATGTGATAGAAAGTGCATCAAGAGAAATGGGTATGAGACCCATGTGAAATCTACTATAGTGGTAACCTCCTCTATGTGATCGAAGATCCCGTGAAGTAGAGTGGAGAAACAAGTAGGAGTAGGTTGTGAGGAAAGATCCCTTCATTAACTCATTTTTGATGCACATCTTTCCTATCTGTAAGGCAGGATGGTATTTACCTTAATGTATTCCAAGAGTCTTATAAATGTGAGATGTTGTCCTACATAACATCTTCTGAGGAGTACACCTATATGAGTCAGACTGCTGGTCACAGTCTATGGGACTTGGGTGATCCTAAATACTCATGAAAGGCACTAAATTGTGACTTATATGCTTCTAAACAGCGGGGATGCCTTTTTGCAGCCTAGTATCGGCAAAGGATTTGAGTGAATCTCATCTCGCACAAAACTACCAATTCAAGGCTTAGTCCATTGTTTAGTTGTGAATGAGTGAAACTCTTATTCTAGATGGATGTTCAACTTAACAGTCTCCATCGAAACACTGGTATATCAAAGGATTGTGATTCTCATACTTCATCATTACAAACCCTAGAGTTTGGTGGGGATTGCTGGATCTTTTATGGGCTTGGCCCATTTAATCAATAAACTCTATGGTGTGTAATTGTGGACAATACCAATAATACCATATTGGAATTTCAAGGGTCGTTGGCTTGACTTATATGGTGGGAATTATTCCACTTAATTTGAGAAGCTAAGAAACGAACAAGAGCGTGCCACACGCGCGCGCGCCGCCGCCGCCGGCCGGGCTGGGCCAGGCACGGGCGGAGCGTGGCGTGGTAGGTAGGCAGGCAGGCAGGCGGCGAGCGGGCGAGGCATGGTGTGGTTGTGTTAATTTTTAGCACTCATTAATCGAAGTTTCAACTCCGGGTTAAACCTTTCAGTTGCCTGTCTCTTGAACAGCCGCATGCGAGACCCTTCTCCTTCAGCTTCCTTCCACGAAAGGTTAAAAAGGGGAGAACTCCTGTCTCTTGGTACGAGAGTAGAACTCTTTCAGAATCACTGTCCAGCCGCAAGTGTGGGTATTTCCATCTCGTAACTCTGCGCGCACAGAGGAGCGAGAGGGCAGGTGCCTCCGAAGCCCTTGTCGTTCGAGACCTTGCACGAGGGATCGACAAATAGGTTTTTGAGGAGCATCTACGCGACTGCCCGAACATCCGTCGTTGTCTTCATCACTGATAAACATCTTCTTCTTCCTGGCGTCTTCATCTCGTACGGAATGACAAGAGAACGTTGGACAAGGATCTGGATCCTCGAAGCAGGGTATGATCAGTACAGTTCCTTACCTTTTTACGTTCTCCATATTATATATGTTTCATACGTTCATCTCTACTATTTTGTATATAGCCATGAATTTCTCCAATCTGTTCTGTCATATCACATCATGATATTTCTAATGCATGTTCATGCTAGTAATATAACATATCTGTTTGTTTTAATTTTACAGTCATGCTATTTATGTTGCTATCTATTTATATTTAGTTGTTCCATCATGATGCATGTACCATGTTTATATGCTTATTGAAAGTCGCCTAAAGGCGAGGTGAATAGGCAAATCTGAAATTTACAACTTTAAAGCACAACTACAAGCCGGGGTTAGCGTTAGAATGAAAACCGAGTCCGAAAAAGAGGGCAAAAACAAATCAACCAACAAATAGAGCGAGTGACACGGTGATTTGTTTTACCGAGGTTTGGTTCTTGCAAACCTAGTCCCCATTGAGGTGGTCACAAAGACCGGTCTCTTTCAACCCTTTCCATCTCTCAAACGGTCACCTAGACCGAGTGAGCTTTCTCATTTAATCAAACCGGGTCACTTAGACACCTACAAGGACCACCACAATTTGGTGTCTCTTGCTTTGATTACAAGTTGCTTGAGAACAAGAATGAGAAGAAGAAAGCGATCGAAGAACAAGAGCTCAAAGAACACGAGCAAAACTCTCTCTCTAGTCACTATTTGTTTGGAGTGGATTTGGGACTTGGAGAGGCTTTGATTCTTTTGAATTGTGTCTTGTATTGATTGCACTAGCTCTTGTATTGAATGGGATGTCTGAAAAACTTGGATGCCTTGAATGGTGGTGGTTGGGGGTATTTATAGCCCCAACCACCAAAATAGCTGTTGGGGAGGGTTGCTGTCGATGGGCGCACCGGACAGTCCGGTGCGCCAACGGACACTGTCCGGTGCGCCAGCCACGTCACCCAACCGTTAGGGTTCTGACGGTTTTGACCGTTGGAGCTCTGACATCTTGGTGCCCCGGACAGTCCGGTGTCGCACCGGACAGTCACTGTTCACTGTCTGGTGCGCCTTCTGGCGCTGCTCTGACTCTGCGCGAACTGTCCGCTCACTGTTCACGTTGTCAGCTAACCATTGAAGTCGACCGTTGCGCTGGCGATCGTTGCTCTGCTTGGCACACCAGACAGTCCGGTGAATTATAGTGGAGAGCCGCCTCAGAAACCCGAAGGTGAGGAGTTCAGCCTGTACGGCCCCTGGTGCACCGGACAGTCCGGTGCGCCAGACCAGGGTTCTCTTTAGTTTCTTTTGCTCCTTTGTTTTGAACCCTAACTTGTATCTTTTTATTGGTTTGTGATGAACCTTTGGCACCTGTAGAACATATAATCTAGAGCAAACTAGTTAGTCCAATTATTTGTGTTGGGCATTTCAACCACCAAAATCATTTAGGAAAAGGTTTGACCCTATTTCCCATTCAATCTCCCCCTTTTTGGTGATTGATGCCAACACAAACCAAAGCAAATATATAAGTACAGAATTGAACTAGTTTGCATAAGGTAAGTGCAAAGGTTGCTTGGAGTTAAACCAATTTATACTTACACTAAATATGCATGGATTTCTTTCTTTTAACATTTTGGACCACATTTGCACCACTTGTTTTGTTTTTGCAAAAAAATTTGGAAAATCTTTTCGAAGTCTTTTTGCAAATAGTCAAAGGTACATGAATAATATATCGAGAAGCATTTTCAAGATTTGAAATTTTCTCCCCCTGTTTCAAATGCTTTTCCTTTGACTTAAACAAAAGTCCCCCTTAATGAAATTCTCCTCTTAGTGTTCAAGAGGGTTTTAGATATCAATTTCGAAAGAGGTCATACCAATTTGAAATTATATCAAAAATAGGATACTAATTGAAAAACTTCTTTAATACCAATTTGAAAGACTGCTTTAAAAACCTTTTGAAATTGGTGGTGGTGCGGTCCTTTTGCTTTGGGCTAATACTTTCTCCCCCTTTGGCATGAATCGCCAAAAATGGATACTTTGTGAGTGAAATATAAGCCCTTTTACTTTCTCCCCAATGGCACGAATGAATATGAGTGAAGATTATACTAATAGTGGAGAGCGATGCGGAGTGACGGCGAAGGGTAAATGATACCGATAGAGTGGAGTGGAAGCCTTGTCTTCGCCGAAGACTCCATTTCCCTTTCAATCTGTGACTTAGCATAAAGATATACTTGAAAACATATGAGTCATAGCAAATGAAAGAGATATGATCAAAGGTATATAAATGAGCTATGTGTGCAAAGTGTCAATCAAAGTTCCGAGAATCAAGTATATTTAGCTCATGCCTAAGTTTGGTAAAGGTTTTCTCATCTAATGGTTTGGTGAAGATATCGGCTAATTGTTCTTTGGTGCTCACATAGGCTATCTCGATATCCCCCTTTGTTGGTGATCCCTCAAAAAGTGATACCGAATGGCTATGTGCTTAGTGCGGCTGTGTTCAACGGGATTATCCGCCATGCGGATTGCACTCTCATTATCACATAGGAGAGGGACTTTGCTAAATTTGTAGCCATAGTCCCTAAGGGTTTGCCTCATCCAAAGTAATTGCGCGCAACAATTGTCTGCGACAATATACTCGGCTTCGACGGTAGAAAGATCTACTGAATTTTGTTTCTTTGAAGCCTAAGACACCAGGGATCTTCCCAAGAACTGACAAGTCCCTGATGTGCTCTTCCTATCAATTTTACACCCTGCCCAATTAGCATCTAAATAACCTATTAAATCAAAGGTGGATCATTTGGGGCACCAAAGACCAAACTTAGGTGTATAAACTAAATATCTCAAGATTCTTTTCACGGCCCTAAGGTGAACTTCCTTAGGATCGGCTTGGAACCTTGCACACATGCATACAGAAAGCATAATATTCGGTCGAGATGCACATAAGTAGAGTAAAGATCCTATCATCGATCGGTATACCTTTTCATCTACGGATTTACCTCCCATGTCGAGGTCGAGATGCCCATTGGTTCCCATGGGTGTCTTGATGGATTTGGCATCCTTCATTCCAAACTTGGTGAGTATATCTTGAATGTACTTAGTTTGGCTGATGAAGGTGCCCTCTTGGAGTTGCTTCACTTGAAATCCTAAGAAATACTTCAACTCCCCCACCATAGACATCTCGAATTTTTGAATCATTATCCTACTAAATTCTTCACAAGTAGATTTGTTAGTAGACCCAAATATGATATCATCAACATAAATTTGGCATACAAACAAATCATTTGCAATGGTTTTAGTAAAGAGTGTAGGATCGGCTTTACCGACTTTGAAGCCATTAGTGATAAGGAAATCTCTTAGGCATTCATACCAGGCTCATGGGGCTTGCTTGAGCCCATAAAGCGCCTTAGAGAGTTTATATACATGGTTAGGGTACTCACTATCTTCAAAATCGGGAGGTTGCTCAACATAGACCTCTTCCTTGATTGGTTCATTGAGGAAGGCACTTTTCACGTCCATTTGATAAAGCTTAAAGCCATGGTAAGTAGCATAGGCAAGTAATATGCGAATTGATTCAAGCCTAGCTACGGGTGCATAGGTTTCACCGAAATCCAAACCTTCGACTTGTGAATATCCCTTGGCCACAAGTTGGCTTTGTTCCTTGTCACCACACCATGCTCATCTTGCTTGTTGCGGAATACCCACTTGGTTCCTACAATATTTTGGTTAGGACGTGTAACAAGATGTCATACCTCATTCCTCATGAAGTTGTTGAGCTCCTCTTGTATTACCAACACCCAATTCGAATCTCTTAATGCATCTTTCACCCTTTATGGCTCAATAGAAGACACAAAATAGTAATGTTCACAAAAATGTGCGACACGAGATCGAGTGGTTACCCCCTTATGAATATCGCCGAGGATTGAGTTCACGGGGTGATCTCTTTGTATCGCTTGGTGGACTCTTGGGTGTGGCAGTCTTTGACCCTATTCTTCTTGATCATCTTCCTTTTCTTGATCATTATCATCTCCCCTTGACCATTGTCCTCTTCTTGAGGTGGCTCATCTTCTTGATCTTCTTCTTTATTATCTTGAGCATGATCCTCATCTTGGGTTGGTGGAGATGCTTGCATGGAAGATGACGGTTGATCTTGAGCTTGATTGGGCTCTTCGGATTTGTCGGTACCCTGAATTAGGGGTACCCTCTTCTACAGTATGAAGATGTTGTACACATACGACGTCTCCATGCCACATGGAGAACGGCACCCGACCCCACCACATGGGCGGGTCTAAGGGCACCACGTGGCAAGGAAAGATAATACACCCCAGGATGCATCATTGGGTCCGGACCTCCATAGAGGGACACCAGACCCCTGTACGTACAAGTCTGAAGCTCCCAAGAAGGCATGCCGGGTCCCTCGGGTGGGCCCCAGGTCCCTCCGAGTAAGGTTCTGGCCACGGCAAGGTCCCGGGGCGGGGAGGACCCCGACATGAGTAAGGGTCCGGTGCTGGCATGTGTCCAGACCTTGCCCTACGCTCCCCGCTCAAGCGGAGACCCGCTGCTGCCGCGTGGCTTGTGGCCCATGACATGAGCCAACGGGCCGAGCCTAGCGGAAGGCCCCTAAAGCCGCGCAGGCTTGCATTTATTATAGAGAGGACGCGTCGCCTGCCATCACACTGACAGACGATGTGCCCTCTCAGCATTTAATGCGGCATGTCCACTCAGGTGGCAAACGGCGTCAGAGCCATCCTGCAGACGGCGCGTCTGTCCGGTCTGTTGTCAAACAGTGCGTCCGTGCCATGCGGTACACTGTGCTCACCATCCCTTATATGAGAAGCTTCCCCTACACGCCGAGGATATGCAGATCTCGGGTGTCAGGGCACGAGAAGATTGCCCTAGCGCAAATGTTTGAAGCTCCAAGTACTATATTCTTTGTGTCCGCCTGGGCCCAAATGTCGGGGCTCGGTACCTTTGTGCATGCCCCCCTTCGGCTATAAAAGGGGAGGCATGCGACGTTACAAGACAGATCCAATCTTAGGCTCGCTCAGACACTCAGAAGTTCATACAAGCTCTCAAGCAATACATCACACAGTGGAGTAGGGTGTTACGCTCCGGCGGCCCGAACCACTCTAAATCCTTGTGCGTTCTTGTGTTTCTCCCCATTTTTCAGCTAACAAGCAAAACACTTAGGCCCCTACTCATCTTAGGATTTAGGGCGGGTGCACTCCGCCACCCGGCTGGAGATTTCCTCTCCGACATTTGGCGCGCCAGGTAGGGGGCTAGGCATTAGGTTTTTGCTTGTTTCCTTGCTCAAGAATGATGGTGCAAATCGTTGAGCACCGTGCTGAGACTTCGGTAGATTTCGTGGTGGAGGGAGAAGCTTCTTCTTCCACACCACAGGTTCCCAATCACCCTGTGCCAGGCACTGCTGCTGTGCACGCCGCACGGCAGCACAGACGTCTCGAACTCCATCGAGGGCGACCCCAGGAGCATTGTCAGCAGCCAAGGAGTTGTTGCGACACCCTTCAAGCTCCATAGCCTCACCGGGGGCCATGAAGCAATGGCGGTACGACGTCGACCGACTACTCGGTATGGCGCATTCTACCTCGACCAGGTCAAGGACACGGTCATCCCGGCGCCAATACGAGGCATCGGCGCCTGTGCACTCGCCCTCAGTAAGGGGCGCTCAGACCAACGACCTCCGGGCAGAACTCGACCGCAGGCGTGCGGGAGAGGATGCCCGGGTCTCCTTGGAAAGGGCGCGCGAGTGCCACCAAAACATCGGTGGTCGCAACCTCGATCAAGACTTCGCTGCGGTTGCACCGCAGGCGCCAATGGGTACCCGGTCTCAAACGGGTGTCCCCTTGGCCGGCGTGGGCTACGCCGCTCTCGCGGATCATCTCCACGTGGCGTCATGGCCACCTAAGTTCTGGTCGCACCTGCCGGAAAAGTATGACGGAACGTCAAACCCATCGAAGTTCCTGCAGGTGTACGTCACCGCCATCACGGCAACAGGTGGAAACACCGCTGTGATGGCGACATATTTTCATGTTGCCTTGTCTGGACCTTCCCGGACCTGGCTCATGAACCTCACCCCAGGATCAGTCTACTCCTGGGAAGAGCTCTGCACGTGGTTTGTTGCAAACTTCGCCAGTGCTTACCAGCAGCACGGTGTGGAGGCCCACCTCCATGCGGTGAGGCAGGAGCCCGAGGAGACTCTCAGGAAGTTCATCTCCCGCTTCACCAAGGTGCGAGGTACCATACCTCGCATTTCTGATGCTTCCATCATCACGGCCTTCCGACAGGGAGTACATGATGAGAAAAGCCTGGAGAAGTTGGCCACACATGACGTGGAAACTGTCCCCACACTCTTCGCTCTGGCTTGGACAAAATGCTCGTGGCTCGCTGGCTCGCTTGGTTCATGGTCAGCTCGGCTAGGCTCGGATCGGCTCGTTTGAGTTTTTTCATGAGCTGAGCTGACATCCTAGCTCGGTTCGTTAACGAGCCAGCTCGTGAGCTAAACGAGCTACCATATTCCAGCAAAACGAAACTATATGCATATCATTTTACAGAATAATTGATGAACATGTTATATACATGTGAGGTGTCTATCGCCTATGAATTAAACTAATGATTAATGAACTATGTTTATGTGTTAATTTGGTCTATGCAAATATAATTATGGGTTAAACTGATGAACATATATGTGAATTGTGAATTAATGAGTGATGAATTGTGCTAATTTGGTGTTACATTGACGTAGTTTGTGAAACTATGAGTATAATTACTATTTTCTATTGTTAAATTAGTTTAAAATTAACTAAAAATAAAAATTATGTACATATTAATTTTTTCTGCTCTAGTTCGCGAGCTAAACGAGCCAGCTCGAGCTCATAAACGAGCCGAGCCAAGCCGAGCTGACTCTGTGGCTCGTTAGCTTAACGAGCCAGCTCGAACTCGGACGAGCCAAGCCGAGCTGGCTCGTTATCCACCCCTAGCTCTGGCCGGCAAGTGCGCCAGAGTCGTCGAGGACCGTGCATGGCACTCGGCCCCACAATCCGGAGCTGCCCAGTCGGGTTGCTCGGGTGCCGTCCCCCGAGACGGAAAGAAGAAAAAGAAGAATGACCGCGACTACCAGAAGCCGCGGTCCACCGCTCTGGTTGTCACATCCGCGACCGGAGGCCAGGGCGACCGCAACAAACGTCCTCGGCTGCAGAGGGGTAGCAGCGGCTCATGTCCTGTGCACCCCAATGGTCGCCACAGCGCCGCGGAGTATCGCGAGATCATTGACCTCGCGAAACGCGTCGGTGAGCGGCGTGAGCAGTCTTCCAAAGATGGCTCCCCACCTCGTCACCGACCTGGCAAAGAAAAGGTGAACGACGGCAAGGTGGCCGTGGCTGAACGGGACCTCGGGTATCAGTCACCCGAGGGGGACCTGAAGGATGTCTTCGCTGGAGGCTCCTACTCCGGTGGAGACAACTAGACGGACCCCAGAGGGACCCCGTGTTCCCCGGTCTACGGAGCTGAAGCTTGCCTTCCTCTGGAAACCCTTCTGGATTCCCCACGGGTCCAGGCTTCCGACAGGTACATGCAGGAATGGCCACAGCCAAGGACGAGGGCTACTGTGTCAAATGCAGATAGGGACCCAGGGTCGGGACCTAGCCCTACGGCAAGTACCAAACCAAGAAGGGCTCCGCAACTCTCCCCCAGCTGGGAAGGACCCTTCAAGGTAACGGGAATGCACCGACCCGAGGGTGACCGTCTAGCTACGACTGAAGGAGTGCCTCACCCCGATGTCGCAACATCTCTGTAAGTTCTATCCATAGAGCAAGTCTGAGGGGTCGAGTTAGTTTCCCTTTTGTAACTAGGTAGCGCTTACGTGTACGCCAACCCGATGGGGTCCGTCCCCATAAACCCGACATGTTGGTTTGCACCCATGCATAATGAGTTATAAAGAAAAACTACCCCCTCCGTTGAGCCTCTATGATAGTTCCATCTCGCTGCTCCATGGTCTTACCTTGCAGTTTTTCAAATAATACTTTTTATCTAACCCACCCGTACGGTTCCCATCTGTCCTGACGTGACGACATCTGAATTGAGCAGCCAGGCTTGCAGTTTAGGGCCCCCGATATGAAAGTTGGGAGGTCCGACAGCCTGGGAGCCGGCTCTAGAGAACGGGACCCCGTCCCATGGGGTGGTCCGGAGCCTGTGTGGCTGCTTAGCCTGGTTCCGTACCCGAAAGCCTGCACACTCCACCACTCTGTGACGGGTACCTAGTATTTGGGGCTATAAGTCCTGTGGGTCTGACAACCTCGGGTCCGGAGCTAGAGAATGGACATTAGTCTCCTGGGGTGGTTCGGAGCCCTTGTAGCCGCTCAGCCTGGTCCCATACCGTGGGTCTGCATGCTCCACTGCCCTGCGACAAGTGCCCTAGTATCTAGAATCGCGACCCAAGGGGGTCCGGACACGCAACTTGGCCACCCGGACTGAAACCTGCGAGTCCCGAGCATGTATCAAAGGATGGCTGATATCTGACATGGGACCCTATGGGTGTACTACTAACGCTCCCTAGCTGAAGCTGTGTACAGATCCAGATCCCGGCAGTTGTTGACAATCTTTTCAGACACGCTGGTATCCAACCTCGACACATCAAGCCTGCATTCTAGGCGGGGGGCCGAGTACCAGAGAGGAGTCAACATCATAACATCACAATACACAGCAAGAGTAGGCGGTACACAGATAAGTGCTAATACTGCTTGATAAATAGTACTCAAAAGTACCTTGCAAAAAGCATAAGTATTACATCTGCTTTTCAAGCGGGGCCCTAGCTCCATCTCTACTCTAAAGGTATGAACTACCCCCACACCAGTAGGGACGCATGATAGCTAGCTCCGAGCGGCTCGCCAGCGAAGGCGACCACCTCAGCACCAACGGCAGCGGCCACGTCTGCACCGACGACTCGCCAGCAGTGGCAATCACCCCAGCACGTGCGCCATTGTGAAAAGGTCCTCGCCCCCGTCTTCCTACGAGGGGCGACAACGAGGCCATTAAAGCCAAAGAGTTGGAGGCTCGGCGGCAGGTGGCGCTGATGGTCCCGCCAGCGGAGGCAACCACCTCTGCAACGGGCAGCCTCACCAGCGGCGGCGACCACCTCAGCGCCGACGACAGCGGCCACCTCTGCACCAGTGGGCGGTAGCTCCCTCAGCACGCGCGAAGAGGTCCTCACTCCCGTCCTCCTGCGGGAGTGAGGACAAGACCATCCAAGAACACGGTCGCTGCCCCCGCGGCATACGACGTCTTGTACGACCCCCCGGTGCGGCCGACAGCGCGGGAGAAGCCGTGGATATGGCGGACCTGCGCACGGCGCGATCGTCGCTCGTGCGGTGGACGGACAGCCACGCCTCGACCAAGAAGCAGGAGGCAGCGCCGGAGGCGGCACCAAAGCCGTCCAGGCCAAGGGGCCAAACACGCGGCAGCTGACGATGCCTGCAGTCGGCCGAAGTTCACCTCCTCCGCAAGGCTAGTGAACGCCCTTCTCCCCCGAATGCTGGAGGAAGAAGCTGGTCGCCAGCCCATGTGGAAGGTAGGACCCCAACTCGGCTCGCCTTCCACCCCAGCGAGGATGATGAACATCCTTGAAGCCGAGGGCGGTGGGGAGGCCGCAGCCCGGCTCGCTTCTCTCCACCACAAGACTGGTGGTCATCCCTCTATTTGACCACTAGCGGGAGGTTGCGGCTGGGCTGCATGATGAAATACCTTGAAGCCGAGCGATGGCTGAAGAGCGCCAACCCCCACGGGGTTGCGCTCTTCTAACAACAGCAAGAAGAAGATAAGATCGGCAGCACCACCACAAGCGCGAGCTCTCCGGCGGTGAGATCACCGGAGGAGGCGGCCCTGACGCGGATCCCTCTAGAGAACACCGGCGCGCCCCATCTGGAGGCCCAGAAGGCGGAAGGGCGCGATGAATGCAAGAGGAGTGAGGCATGGCTACTGCCCAGGAGATCGACCCCTTTTTAAAGGCAGATTTCCCCACTCACGCCCCGAAGCGTCACGGCCAAAGTCTCCCCCAACGTGCACCAGGGTTCCCACCCTATGACACGAGGGCCAGGTCCCACATGTCATACAGACTGACCCGAAGCACGAAGAAGGCGAACCACCACACAAGGAGCGTGCAACTGCCCCGCGGTTATGCGCCCCTTCATTTTCGGAGCAACCAGCGGTCAGGAAGACGAACCACCGCATAAGGAGCAAGCAACCGCTCCGCGGTTATGCGCCCCTTTGTCTTCGCCAAAACCAGCGGTCGAAAAGGCGAACCGCCACACAGGAAGCGTACAACTGCCCCGTGGTTGTGCGCCCCCTCAGCTTCGCTGCAACCAGCGGTCCAACATGGGGGCCCAGGCCCACATGTCATGCAACCGGCACACCGGTTACTGGGTGCAAAAAAATCGCACCGCCGCTCGTGCCAATACCACGTCTCCTCGAGGCCGTCGCGGAAGACTGAAAAGATAAGTTTTCAGAACCAGTGCAGCGACTCGAGGCACCCCGCGTGTGGCCCAACAGTGACATTGAGTACGAAGGTCATGGGCCAGTCAACCGTGGAATAGGCATAGCAGACGGCATGACCATAGGCGGGCCGGCAGTAATTGTGTCAACAGGCGCGCAGGAGCAGCAGACCAACCGCTAATCAGACTCTGGCCCCACCTGCAGGCTCGCATCCTCCCCTGAGGCGGGCCCGGGGGCCACTTTCGGTACCCTCTTCTACAGTATGAAGATGTTGTACACATACGACGTCTCCAGGCCACATGGAGAACATCACCCGACCCCACCACATGGGCGGGTCTAAGGGCACCACGTGGCAAGGATAGATAATACACCCTAGGATGCATCATTGGGTTCGGACCTCCACACAGGGACACTGGACCCCTGTACGTACAAGTCCGGAGCTCCCAAGAAGGCATGTCGGGTCCCTCGGGCGGGCCCTAGGTCCCTCCGAGTAAGGTCCGGGCCACGGCAAGGTCTCGGGGCGGGGAGGACCCCGACATGAGTAAGGGTCCGGTGCTGGCACGTGTCCAGACCTTGCCTTATGCTCCCCGCTCAGGCGGAGACCCGCTGCTGCCGCGTGGCTTGTGGCCCGTGACATGAGCCAACGGGTCGAGCCTAGCGGAAGGCCCCTAAAGCCGCGCAGTCTCTGCATTTATTATAGAGGGGACGCGCCGCCTACCACCATGCTGACAGACGATGTGCCCTCTCAGTATTTAATGCGGCCTGTCCACTCCATTGGCAGACGGCGTCAGAGCCATCCTGCAGACGACGCATCTGTCCGGTCTGTTATCAAACAGTGTGTCCGTGCCATGCGGCGCACTATGCTCACCATCCCTTATACGAGAAGCTTCCCCTACACGCCGATGATATGCAGATCTCGGGTGTTAGGGCACGAGAAGATTGCCCCAGCCGCAAATGTTTGAAGCTCCAAGTACTATATTCTTTGTGTCCGCCTGGGCCCAAATGTCGGGGCTCAGTACCTTTGTGCATGCCCCCCTTTGGCTATAAAAGGGGAGGCATGCGATGTTACAAGACAGATCCAATCTTAGGCTCGCTTAGACGCTCACAAGTTCATACAAGCTCTCAAGCAATACATCACACACTGGAGTAGGGTGTTACGCTTTGGCGGCTCGAACCACTCTAAATCCTTGTGTGTTCTTGTGTTTCTCCCCATTTTCCAGCTAACAAGCAAAACACTTGGGCCCCTCCTCATCTTAGGATTTAGGGCGGGTGCACTCTGCCACCTGGCCGGAGATTTCCTCTCCGACAGGATTCCTTAGGACATACATCCCCAATGGACATGTTCCTTAGCGCGACGCATGGAGCCTCTTCATCATCTAGCTCATCAAGATCAACTTGCTCTACTTGAGAGCCATTAGTCTCATCAAACACAATGTCACGAGAAACTTCAACTAGTCCAGTGGACTTGTTAAAGACTCTATATGCCTTTGTGTTTGAGTCATAACCAAGTAAAAAGCCTTCTACAACCTTAGGAGCAAATTTAGATTTTCTTCCTCTTTTAACAAGAATAAAACATTTGCTACCAAAGACTCTAAAATATGAAACATTGGGTTCTTTACCGGTGAGGAGTTCATATGATGTCTTCTTGAGGATTCGGTGAAGGTAGAGCCGGTTGATGGAGTAGCAGGCGGTGTTAATCGCCTCGGCCCAAAACCAGTCTGACGTCTTGTACTCATCAAGCATGGTCCTTGCCATGTCAAGTAGAGTTCTATTCTTCCTCTCCACTACACCATTTTGTTGAGGTGTGTAGGGAGAAGAGAACTCATGCTTGATGCCCTCCTCCTCAAGAAAGCCTTCAATTTGAGAGTTCTTGAACTCCGTCCCGTTGTCGCTTCTTATCTTCTTGATCCTTAATCCGAACTCATTTTGAGCCCGTCTCAAGAATCCCTTTAAAGTCTCTTGGGTTTGAGATTTTTCCTGCAAAAAGAATACCCAAGTGAAGCGAGAATAATCATCCACTATTACAAGACAATACTTATTCTCGCCGATGCTTATGTAAGCGATTGGGCCGAATAAATCCATGTGGAGTAGCTCAAGTGGCCTGTTGGTCGTCATGATGTTCTTTGTGTGGATGTTGTGTACCAACTTGCTTCCCTACTTGACATGCACTACAAACCCTGTATTTCTCAAAATGAATATT
This sequence comes from Zea mays, assembly GCF_902167145.1. Taxonomy (NCBI): domain Eukaryota; kingdom Viridiplantae; phylum Streptophyta; class Magnoliopsida; order Poales; family Poaceae; genus Zea; species Zea mays. Next base: position 76,084,221 of record NC_050100.1, on the reverse strand, counting down.
GGTTAGTCCTAAAATGTGTTCTCCCTTTAGAAGCTTGTGAAGATTCTTCATCCCAACATGGGCTAGTCGGCGATGCCAGAGCCAACCCATATTAGTCTTAGCAATTAAGCAAGTATCGAGTTCAGCTCTATTAAAATCAACTAAATATAGCTGACCCTCTAATACTTCCTTAAATGCTACTGAATCATCACTTCTTCTAAAGACAGTGACACCTATATCCGTAAAAAGACAATTGTAGCCCATTTTGCATAATTAAGAAACTGAAAGCAAGTTGTAATATAAAGAATCTACAAGAAAAACATTGGAAATATAATGGTCAGGAGATATAGCAATTTTACCAAGTCCTTTGACCAAACCTTGATTTCCATCCCCGAATGTGATAGCTTTTTGAGGATCATCGTTTTTCTCGTAGGAGGAGAACATCCTTTTCTCTCATGTCATGTGGTTTGTGCACCCGCTATCAATGATCCAACTTGAGCCCCCGGATGCATAAACCTACAAAACAAGTTTAGGCCTTGTTCTTAGGTACCCAAACGGTCTTGGGTCCTTTCACATTAGAAACAAGCACCTTGGGTACCCAAACACAAGTCTTGGAGCCCTTGTGTTTGCCCCAACATATTTGGCAACTATTTTACCGGATTTGTTAGTAAGCACATAAGAAGCATCAAAAGTGTTAAATGAAACATTGGGTTTATTTGGTGCAACAGGAGATTTCTTTTTAGGCATTTTAACATGGGTAGAATGCCTAGAACTATATGTCTCATTCTTATACATAAAAGCATGATGAGAGCCAGAATGAGACTTCCTAGAATGAATTCTCCTAATTTTATGCTCAAGATAACCAGCAGGATATAAAATGTAACCCTCGTTATCCTGTGCATGGGAGCCTTGCCCTTAACAAAATTGGACAATCTCTTAGGGGCATTAGGCTTGACATTGTCTCCCTGTTGGAAGCCAATGCCATCCTTAATGCCAGGGCGTCTCCCATTACAAATCATGCTATGAGCAAATTTAAAATTTTCATTTTCTAGTTCATGCTCAGCAATTTTAGCATCTAGTTTAGCTATATGATCATTTTGTTGTTTAATCATAGCAATGTGATCATGGATAACATCAACATTAATATCTCTACATCTAGTACAAATAGAGACATGATTAACAGTAGATGTATATGGTTTGCAAACATTTAATTCATCAATCTTAGCATGTAAAATAGCATTCTCATTTCTAAGATTGGAAACAACATCATTGCAAACATTTAAACCCTTAGCCTTAGCAATTAATTTATCATTCTCGATCTTAAGGCTAGAAAGTGATTCATTCAATTTATCAATCTTAGCAATTAAATTGGCATTATCATTCTTAAGATTGGTAAGAGAATCATCACAAACATTTAGCTTTTCAACCTTAGCAATTAAATTAGCATTCTCAAATCTAAGGTTGGATATAGTGTCATGGCAAGTGCTTAGCTCACTAGTCAAATTTTCACATTTCTCTACTTCCTGAGCATAAGTATTTTTAATTTTAACATGCTTTTTGTTTTCCTTAATAAGAAATTCCTCTTGGCTATCCAAGAGTTCATCCTTCTCATGAGTGGCACCTATTAATTCATTCAATTTTTCTTTTTGTTGTATGTCTAAGTTGTCAAAAGGGCAAGCAAATCATCTTCATCATCACTGGAGCTACCCTCATCACTAGATGTTGTATATTTAGTGGAGGCTCTAGATTTTACCTTCTTCTTTTTGCCATCCTTTGCCATGAGGCACTTGTGGCCGACGTTGGGGAAGAGGAGGTCTTTGATGACGACGATGTTGGCGGCGTCCTCGTCAGAGGAGGAGTCGGTGGAGCTCTCATTGGAGTCCCATTTCTGGCATACATGGGCATCACCGCCTTTATTCTTGTAGTATCTTTTCTTTTCCTTCCTCTTTCCCTTCTTGTCGTTGTCCCTGTCACTATCACTAGACATAGGGCATTTAGCGATAAAATGACCGGGCTTACCACATTTGTAGCAAACCTTCTTGGAGCGGGATTTGTAATCCTTCCCCCTCCTTTGCTTGAGGATTTGTCGGAAGCTCTTGATGATGAGCGTCGTTTCCTCGTTGTCGAGCTTGGAGGCGTCGATGGGGAGCCTACTTGATGTAGACTCTTCTTTCTTCTCCCCCGTCGCTTTGAAAGCGACGGGGTGCACCTCAGGTGTGAAGGAGCCACCTTGCTCGACGATTTGCTTGGAGCCTTTGATCATCAACTCAAAGCTCACAAATTTTCCTATCACTTCCTCGGGAGACATTAACTTATATCTAGGATCACCACAAATTAATTGAACTTGAGTGGGATTACGAAAAACAAGTGATCTAAGAATAACCTTGACCATTTCATGGTCATCCCACTTGGTGCTCCCGAGGTTGCGCACTTGATTGACCAAGGTCTTGAGCCGGTTGTACATTGCTTGTGGCTCCTCTCCTTGGTTGAGGATGAATCGACCGAGCTCCCCCTCGATCGTCTCCCGCTTGGTGATTTTGGTCACCTCATCCCCTTCATGCGCGGTCTTCAGTACATCCCAAATCTCTTTGGCACTTTTTAGCCCTTGCACCTTATTATACTCCTCTCGACATAGAGAGGCGAGGAGTATAGTGGTGGCTTGGGAGTCAAAATGCCGGATTTGGGCGACCTCGTCCGAATCATATCCTTCATCCCCCATGGATGGTACCTGCGCTCCAAACTCAACAATGTCCCAAATGCTAGCGTGGAGTGAGATTAGATGATGCCTCATTTTATCACTCCACATACAATAATCTTCACCGTAAAAAATCGGTGGTTTGCCTAATGGGATGAAAAGTAAAGGAGTGCGTTTAGAAATGCGAGGATATCGCAGGGAGATCTTCTAAACTTCTTGCGCTCTTGGCGCTTAGAAGTGACGGACGGTGCGTCGGAGCCGGAGGTGGATGGCGATGAAGAGTCGGTCTCGTAGTAGACAACCTTCTTCATCTTCTTATTTTTGTCGCCACTCCGATGCGACTTGACGCGGGGAGGTGATTCCTCCCTCCCTTTGGCTCCGGACTCCTTTGATGGAGCCTTCCTGCGATTTGTGTCCGTTTCCATCTCCCTCTTGGCGGATGCTCCCGACATCACTTCGAGTGGTTAGACTCTAATGAAGTACCGACTCTGATACCAATTGAAAGTCGCCTAGAGGGGGGTGAATAGGCAAATCTGAAATCTACAACTTTAAAGCACAACTACAAGCCGGGGTTAGCGTCAGAATGAAAACCGAGTCCGAAAGAGAGGGCGAAAACAAATCAACCAACAAATAGAGCGAGTGACATGTTGATTTGTTTTACCGAGGTTCGGTTCTTGCAAACCTAGTCCCCGTTGAGGTGGTCACAAAGACCGGGTCTCTTTCAACCCTTTCCCTCTCTCAAACGGTCACCTAGACCAAGTGAGCTTTCTCCTTTAATCAAATCGGGTCACTTAGACCCCTACAAAGACCACCACAACTTGGTGTCTCTTGCTTTGATTACAAGTTGCTTGAGAACAAGAATGGGAAGAAGAAAGCGATCCAAGAACAAGAGCTCAAAGAACATGAGCGAAACTCTCTCTAGTCACTATTTGTTTGGAGTGGATTTGGGACTTGGAGAGACTTTGATTCTTTTGAATTGTGTCTTGTATTGATTGCACTAGCTCTTGTATTGAATATGATGTCTGAAAAACTTGGATGCCTTGAATGGTGGTGGTTGGAGGGTATTTATAGCCCTAACCACCAAAACAGCCGTTGGGGAGGGCTGATGTCGATGGGCGCACCGGACAGTCCGGTGCGCCAGCCACGTCACCCAACCGTTAGGGTTCTGACGGTTTCGACCGTTGGAGCTCTGACATCTTGGTGCACCGGACAGTCCGGTGCCGCACCGGACAGTCACTGTTCACTGTCTGGTGCGCCTTCTGACGCTGCTCTGACTCTGCGCGAATTGTCTGGGCACTGTTCACGTTGTCAGCCGACCGTTGAAGTCGACCGTTGCGCAGGCGACCGTTGCTCTGCTTGGCACACCGGACAGTCCGGTGCACCACCAAACAGTCCGGTGAATTATAGCGGAGAGCCGCCTCAGAAACCCGAAGGTGAGGAGTTCAGCCTGTACGACCCCTGGTGCACCGGACACTGTCCGGTGCGCCAGACCAGGGTTCTCTTCGGTTTCTTTTGCTCATTTGTTTTGAACCCTAACTTGTATCTGTTTATTGGTTTGTGATGAACCTTTGACACCTGTAGAACATATAATCTAGAGCAAACTAGTTAGTCCAATTATTTGTGTTGGGCATTTCAACCACCAAAATCATTTAGGAAAAAGTTTGACCCTATTTCCCTTCCACTTATTATATTTATATGATTCATATGTTTCATATTGATATATTTGACATCATGATTTCTATGATTAACCATCTTTTATATGTCATCATCATAATGTTAATATATGGAATTAAAATAATATGGAAAATGCCTATATTTTTAAGAGAGTAAACAAAATGGATTATATAAGTTGTGATGTGGAGATGTTGGAACAGATCAAACAAGATGACTTTGGTTTCGATTAAAAGCTGTGTTTTAACGCAACAACGTGAAAAGCCAGAAAGATTTCTCCAAACAAATTACAATGTGGTCGGCGTCGACCATGAGATTAGGGTCCGTTTGAGAGGTCTTTGGCTTGTCAAAAACGGTTTTAGCTCTGACTTTTTTTTGGAAAACAACCTTTTTAATAGAGTTGAAATCATTTCACAAATCTTTAATTTCGCAAATCTTTAGGCAAAAACGTCTTATCCTAGAGAGAAACATTTTCGTGCATGTAGTGTTTGGTTCGGTGTCAACGAGGGATGGGACGAGATCAACTCTGGTTGACCCCGTCCCTTATTTTTTGAGGGATAGCCTCATCCACCATTTTTTAACAATATTCTTTGACCCTGACTCTAGACCTCCAAACCAAACGCGGGTCAAATTAAAATGATCCGATCCCATCCCTCTTCATCCTTCCTCGTCCCTTCATCCAAACACACCGTAAAGTACCAGAGCCAGAGTTAGTTGCTGAATCTATTATTTATGTCTTTTTCTTCCTGGTATAAAAATAGCTCTAACTTTTTGATGATTTTTTTAGTAAACCGTTTAAAAAAAAGATGTTCTAGTTTTTCCTATAGAAAAACCAAAACCGAACCCAGCCGAATATCCTGTGTAAAATCAGGAATTCCTCGTCCAAAGAATCTAGTTTCCAAACAATATCCTGTATTCCTGTATACGGGTAACAACATGATATTTTCTTTTATTACGTTTTAGTTGAAAAACAAATAAATAAATTAACGGATAACAAGTATCCGAGAACGTTGTTTCTGTAAAAAAATCGTGAAAACGTAGTTTATTAATTAAATCTTATTTTTATTGCCATTAGAATCGAATGTCCTGCTGATCAAGGCACGATCGAGATTTTGACGAGACAATTGCCATTATAAAACATCAGAGAAACGGTTTCGAAGAATCGGAGGCGTTGCCGAGGGCTTCGCTGTTTTGGAGACGCAGGCAGCAGGCAATCACTAAAATGGAAAACAGAGAGCGATTTGGTAACCAGATCAACATTAAACTCACTTCGTCCTCACGCCGTCTATTGTATTCGACGCGAGCTGCTTCCAAACTGGAGCCCTAGGTGCCGCCGCCGGTGAGAAAACCTAGCCGCCTCTTTCTGCTCCTCGTGCTGATGGATCGTTCTCCTAGCCAAGTGGTTGCCGATGCGGTACAAGCGGCTCATGCGGCTGCCGTCGCGGCTGCTGAGGCGAGATGCGCTGCCATTATCGCAGAGAAGGAGGCCAAGGCTGCTGTTGAGTGCGCCGCCATTGCCGTCGACAAGGTCGAAGCAGTGAATGTGGCATCAAATGTGGTATGTATTATCAAACTCATTTAGTGATCTGGTTGTATTATGAATCTCGATTTGTAGCTAAGCAAAACTGTAATCTTTTGTACGCCGTGATTATCATCTTGTTGTTACACAGGAAATTGTCGACTTTAAGTATCTTGTGAACGTAAAGAATTCTTTGAGATATGCTATTCAAGAAATGAGGAGGCACTCTTCACTGTTGAATTCGGTTAAAAAACTGTGTTCCACTATCCCCGAAGTAGAAGGTGGCAAGATAAGAAAGGTTTGTGGGCATTTGGATCATGTGTGCAAGAAGCTAGAGGAAACTTCAATTGTCTGTGAACAAGATTTGGAAACAAAGAATCCTAGTTGGGAGATTGATGACAGCCCTTCCTTAGATGATGAACATCCTTTATATGATGATGAACTTAGCGAGGGCTACAGTACAGAAGATCCAGAACTATGGGAAATGGTTTTTGACGACCTAAAGTGGGAAGAGATTAAAGCTAATGTCTCATTTGAAGAGCACTACCGTGTCATAAACTACAGGTTCGAAGAAATAATTGATCGTAACATGTAGTTGTGAGGCAGTGTTTGGAATGGATGAAGTTATTTTGTATGTAATGCTCCACATGTAGTCTGGAGCAATGTATCTGTCTTTATGTCTGGTATGGATGAAACTAAATGTATCTTGTTATGTGTCTGTATTGTGGCTGGTTATCTTTCTGAAACTAAGGTCTGGCTGTGTATTGTGCCTGTGTATTGTCGGACATCTCGCCCCTTGTATTGGAGATGGTTGTGTATCTTGGCTGTGTATTGTGCTTGGTTCCCTCTTTGTTTGTGGCTGTGTATTGTGCTGGCGTATTGTGGCTGTGTATTGTCGGACATCTGGGCAGTATCCTTCTGTTCGCCTCTGGGCAGTATCGCTTCTGGGCAGTACCGTTCTGGGCAGTTTTTTCTGGGCATTTTTTTGGACAGTACACAAGACAGAAAAACGGACACAGAACAGTTTCTGGACAGTACACACAACAACTGGTAAAATTCCAGGTTACATAGTGAACACAGAAACTAATACAGTTATTACTGGTTCTTCGGAGCACCAATCATCAGTCTTTTCTTTGGGGTGATTTTCTTCACTAGCCATTTCCTTGTCGGTGCTGGAGAAGCTGGTGGAGTCAGCTGGGCTGTTGCATCGGCCACCTGTGAATTCATATTTGCACCGACTGGCTCTGGCTCGTACATTACAATATCCAACTGTTGTGTTTCTTGAACCTCAGCTTGTTCTGCCTGTTGAGGAACAGTCTGTGAAGGAGTACGCAGCTCTTTAGGAATCCAATTTTTCGTGGTGTTCTTCCGTGGTTTCCTTATCCTACACAAAAAAGCATCAAACATTTAGTTCATGATTACTCAGATCAATTAAACATATACAAATAAGTAAAAAAACTAGCCTTTTTTTGTGCCATTCAAAGGGCACTTGTAGCTAGATTGGCGATGTCCCAATCCACCACAATTTGGACAAGTGTATTACCTTTTGAGTCGCTTTTTCGTTTTTTCTATTTTTCCTTTTGCCTACCAATACCTCTTCTAGCAATCGGTGCAACCACTCCGCTGGCGTAATCAACAGTTGGCCAAAACGAACGGTCACCTATTGGTTCGATCCTTCTTGCATATGCTTTCCTGAATCTATCAATCGAGTAATAATCGTCAACAAAATTTTCCATGCCTACATCTCTGCAATCTTGGGCTATTATTAGGGCTAGACCATGCTGACACGGTTTCCCAGTGTGCTGCCATTCCTCACAAGAGCACTGTTTCAAGTATGCATTGACCACATGTTTCGTCATACAATTTGTGCTGTCTCGTACTTCTGCCATGAAGGTGTCACATTTTACAATGGACAAGTGACCCAAACCTCTAGTCCTAGCCTTTAGCAACGCTAAGACAGATGGCAAAATTCTTCCTTGAAGCTTCTGACCAATCTTTCGCCTACGATGAAACAGCTCCATCGTCATCTCTCTAATTTTCTCAGCCAAATCACAAACAGGAAGGTCTTTGTGGTCTTTAACCCAATTATTAAAAACCTCAGCCATGTTATTTGTGATGTAATCACATTTGATATCTTTGTTGAAACCACTCCTGTACCAAAGGAATTTGTGATGCTGGTCTAAGTATTCAGCAATCTTATGAACATTTCTGACCTGGGATACATGGTGTTCAAATACATCCCTCCTATATGCCCTAGCTGCTGGATACATGTGCTCTGAACCAGCATGGTGTTTGACATAGTTTCCCATTAAGTGTCTGAAGCATTCTCTTCTCTCAGCATGCGGGAAAACATCATTTACAGCATGCATCAGACCTTTTTGTGCATCTGAGCATATAGCAAGTACTGTGATATCACCCACGACCTTTTTCAACTGTTCCATGAACCAAATCCAGTTGTCAACCGTCTCAGATTGGAAAAAGCAAAAAGATACAGGGTACATCCAATTGTGGCCATCTACACCAGTAGCTGATGCTAGGTGCCCGTTCCATCTACCGTTCAATGCTGTCGAGTCACCACCCTTACAATATCCAACGTATCTGGTTGTCGAAGTGACATCAATTCCAAGCTCGAATTCATGTTTTATTGCATACTGACGCATAGCAATCCTAAATTCTTTCATGTTAGGAAACAAACAACCTGGCTGCATAGAAGGATTAATCCTATTGTACACCACCCTCTTCTCATCTGGAATGTAGTCTTCACATTCCTCATCACCATGGTGTTCTTCGTTGTCAATATCCAATCTTTCTTGCGAATGAGAAGTTGTACCACTGCTATAAAATGTATCACGATTTCTATTTTTTTCAGCCTCATCATCTGAATTCAGTCCAAGATTACAATATACCTCATTTTCGCATGGAACTTGTACTCTTCCTTCTTCATCCAACTCATCAAAAACTATAATCGAATCCCAGTCCAGTTGTATTGTTCCATCAATCCTCTGCACTTCCTATATTACAGACAATGGAGAAGCATCCAATAATCAACGACAATATTTTCACAATTAATGACACAGTTCTGTAAATTTATCTCACCTCACTGGCACCTATTTCCCCCCTGTCACTGGTCCAGCAGTTGAACTCGGTGCCGCCAATGGCAACAATGGCGCAGTTGATTGCACAGGGCGTAGATCCGGGGAGTTGCTGTCTGGCGAAATGCCGAAGGGGTCGAACTCCATGGTTCCGAACTCACACAAACCCTAAGCAATAGGAATCGAGGAGAACTTAGCTAAAAGGGAGTTGAGAGGAGCGGTTTCGAATGGAAGAAGACGAGAACTCACCTCGCCGCAAGAGGAGGACAGTAGAAGACGACAGCTCTCTACACGCAGAGGAGACGCAAGAGCTGGGCGACGATAAACGCAAGAGCTAGGCTCTCTACACGCAGAGGACACGCAGAGGAGACGCACGAGCTGGGAGACGCAAGAGGAGGACAGAAGAAGACGCCGTCTGAGCTGGGCGACGGTAATGGCGCAAGGTAAGTAATCGCTGTTTGCTCAGCTCCAATTCACTGTCTCGTATCCATTTTAGTGATTGCCTACTGGCTGCGTCTCCAAAACAGCGAAGCCCTCGGCAACGCCTCCAATTCTTCAAAACCGTTTCTCTGATGTTTTATAATGGCAATTGTCTCGATTTTGACATGCACGTAGTAAGCTGGGATTCTTCGTATAGACCGGATTAAAACCCTAGGCCCTAGCCACCGCCCACCGTCGCCTCAGCAAATCCTCCTCCCGTTTCACCATGCCGCCCTGCTGCTCCCCCACCACCTCCGCCGTCACCGCTGCGGCGGCATCTCCCGGCGCCTCGCGCAGCGGGGGCCTCCTGCGCCGCTCGCGCCCAGCCCCCGCCGCCGTGGTGAGCTCCTTACCCCCACGCCCTGTTCTTATTTGCTCTGTTCGTGCCCGGGCCATGCGGCAATAATCACTCGCCGCCCTGCCATCCGGACCGACCGGTGATTTTACGGCGACGGCGCGTTCGGAGCTCGGGAATTGATATTACGGCGATGGTCGGCGTTCGGAGCTCGTTTTTCTTTAAATACTTTTTTCGCAAGCGCGGGTTTAAAGCTTTAGTTTTGGATCTTGGACACTAGAGAGTACCCATCTTGTATCTGCACACAAAGGAAGTAAGTTGGGAAGTTGTGCTACTAAAAGGGCGTTTTTCAGGACTCCTTCAATTTGTGGCTCCTTTAAAACGTCTCTGTGATGACCCAAGGTGGCGGTGCTTAGGCGCAGGTATGAAGTATTAGTGGATCTTTCGAGTATTAGGGTTTGGGCCATATTAGGGCCGTATTAATCTTCTATGGGCTGTAATAAGTGATTAGCCAAGGCATTAGCCATTCTGTTAGTTGGATCTCAGATGTATAAATACTGTAACTGTTTGTTGAGATGGAAATATGAAATGAAATAGGAACAGACACCTGAAACCGAACTCACCTGTCTCCTTGGCGTTGTTCTCTTCGCCGATCTGCTACTGACTCACGTCCGGCGAACCCTAGCCGCGGCCACGGGTCATCACAGTCTCCTGCTCCTGCTCCTCTGTTTTACGGCTTATTCTACAAAACGTTGGGCAGAACACCTCCGGAGAAGTCGGAGCCTTACCAAATAGGCCCTAATTTATGTCGAGCCTGTACAATGTGGATTTTTTTTGAACTTCTGCCTGGTTATATAAGCTAAAAAATGGACTCGTACGTGCAGAATTGTAAAAAGATTGATTCTCTGAGGTCAATCAATGGAGCACCACCTTGCATTCCGGTGTCCAACAGGTCGTTATTGACTCCTGTAACCTTGCCAGTTTTCCGGGATCCAAACATGAGGAACGACACGAGGCTGCGCATCTTCTCAGGCACAGCCAATCCTTCCCTTTCCCAGGTCAGTTGAGTCTAGCATGGAGAAATTTTATCTCCAATCTTTATTCTAGGCCTCTAGCATTGCATTGAGTTAGGTGGAGGCGACTAACTAAACTGTATTAACCAGCTACCACCTTAGAGCACTGAGTACATTAACTTTGTTTGAGTTTGGAATAGTGATTCGTATAAAAGTCGATTGAAATGAAGGATAATTTGGACCAATTAAACTGTACTAACCAGCTACCACCTTAGAGTGCTCTGTACATTCACTTATTTTGAATTCGGAATAGTGATCGGCAGTGTTCTTAAGGCGGTAAGGCGAGCAAGTAAACATGCCCACTGCCTTAACGCCTAGGCGGCGCCTAGGAGAGCAAGGCACCTAGAATTATCCGAGCGCCTGGACGCCTAGGCGACGCCTTAAAAACACTACTGATTGGTATAAAAGGTGGATTGAAATTATGGATAATAGGAACCTCAATAGATTTTTAATGACGAATAATTATAAACAGGAAATATGTTATCTCGTTCATGCCTAATAATTTCTTTATGGTATCCTGTATTTTTATGAACAGGAGATAGCAAGTTACTTGGGGCTAGAACTTGGGAAGATAACCATAAAGAGGTTTGCTGATGGTGAAATATATGTTCAGTTGCAAGAAAGTGTACGGGGCTGTGATGTTTTCCTTGTGCAACCGTCGTGTCCTCCAGCAAATGAAAATCTTATGGAGCTTCTGATCATGATTGATGCCTGTAGGAGAGCATCTGCTAAGAATATCACTGCAGTTATCCCTTATTTTGGTTATGCAAGGGCTGACAGGAAGGTAATGTTGCTTTATTGTAGCTTTTCAAATTGTTTTAATGGTTTCAAGGTTGTTTTTTATGGAAAAAATACTGCTTGTCACATGCTTGTACCACTCCGTATTTACGAGTCTTTAGCCATGGAAGGTGCATAGGCAAAATTTCAACAGTTTTGTTATTTTAAAAGTTCTTGGAACCAGCAAATTTCCGATCACCAGCATTGATTGGGGTGGTTGGATTTCATCTAAGGGCCTAGGATGGCTACTGGAGAATAAGAATATTTCAAGCACTTGACAACTTTGGGAGAAGGCAGCTGCATTCCTGTGCGTAGCAGGTATTAGTGGTCTTGTGTTTGGTCAGGTTTTGGTGGTCTTGTGTTTGGCCTTTTGTGCCATTGTACTTTGGTCCATTTTGGACTGTTTCTTCTCTTAATTTAATGATGCGCAGCTCTCCTGCGCGTTCACGAAAAAACTTTGGGATATTATATTTAGACTGTTTTGCTTGAGGATGCTTTTCAGTATCCATAAACAAGAGGAATTGAAGTCAATGCTCGATGATATTACATATTCTGTTATTCCTTTTGATTCTAATATAGTAATATCCTAGCATCTATCAAATCAAAAGATATTGCTGGGTGTGACAAAAAGTATGTCTCCTTGTCATTTTTAGTACTAATAGAAGCACCTTTTCCTTTTTTTCAGTCCCAGGGCAGGGAATCTATAGCTGCAAAACTTGTAGCTAATATGATTACCGAAGCTGGTGCCAACCGTGTCCTTGTTTGTGATCTTCATTCTAGTCAAGCAATGGGATACTTTGACATCCCAGTAGATCACGTTTATGGCCAGGTATATGTACTGAAGCATGCTACTTAAATCTATTAATTCCTTTAAGACTTAGTGTTTATGATGGTATTCATCCTTCTTATAATTGTTTTCTATTTTTCCTGTTTGATCCGTGAAGCCTGTTATTCTTGATTATCTCGCCAGCAAGACAATATGTTCAGATGACTTGGTAGTTGTATCTCCTGATGTTGGAGGTGTTGCCAGGGCACGTGCCTTTGCCAAAAAGCTGTCAGATGCACCTCTAGCTATTGTAGATAAAAGAAGGCAAGGACATAATGTCGCTGAGGCAAGTATTCTTGTACTATGTTATTTGCTTAAACAGTGTAGCCAGCCAAATGGATGTATATAGAAGAAAAATATCAACTTCATAGCTTAAATATTAGTTTCTCCTTAATAACTGTAATATTATGAACGTCCGATTTGGATTTACAGAAGAGAATCTTTACATGGTACTCTGAAGGGATAAGTCCATGTTTAGCCCTTCAACTTCTGTGTTTGTCTAATTTTAACCCTGAACTATAATATTGTGTAACCACAGTATCTCAACTATCAAACCCACTTGCTTTTGACCCTCAAGCCCTTTTGGTTGGTATTTGGATGGTTTGGTGGCAAATTGCTGCTTTTTTTTGCTGGCCAGGAATCTAGGACATTATGTGGCAGGGTCCCATATGTGACTCCTTACTCTTTTCCCCACCCATCTGACGTGTTTCCAGATCTTGATTGGTAGCGGCACTGTGGTAGGGAGGGATCATAGTGCTGGCGACCATAGAAACGTGCAAAGCAGAAAAGGAGCATGGTGCCCTGTGCCCATGTCATCTCTTCTCCCCTCGCATTTCGATCCAAGCAGAAAGTCGGTGGCCAGCCAGACAGCTATCTTCCATCCCTCGCTTGTTTTCTTCTTGCCTTGGCACCTCCTCTGTTTCCATGTCTTCTTATGTTCCAGCATAAGAAGGAAGCTTGCGTTTCATCTTGAGTTGAGAAGCACGAGGCTGCTCGTTGTTCCTTTGAATAGGGCAAACAACTGAGCGCTGAGCAGGGCCGTCTCCAGAAATATGAGGCCCCGGAGCGAACTTAATAAGAGACCCTAAAATATATGCAAATTTATATGTATAGTATAACTAAATGCTAATGCATGTTTTTACTTACTCGAATAACTTAAATATGTATTGGTTCATATCAAATAATAATGTTAAAAGAGCAAACACAGTGCTAGCCTCATGTTCTAGAGAAAAGCTGGAAGGGCACCGACCGCTGACACCGGATGTCGTAGCCGTTTCATCAAGCCATCGTCAAGGGCTCAAGCAAGGTCCTATCCTAGAGTTTGTCGGTTCTGTTCTGTGTTCGTCCAACCCCAGACGACGACGGTATGGTGTAATCGTATTCTAGTCTAATCATCACGACGTGAGACAGTCAGACAGACGAAAAGATCAAAAGCAACGGTGATCTTGAAGTCTACTTAGTGTTTATTAATAGACCAAAGCAAAAGAAAATGGAGGCCCCATCTATTTGGGGGCCCTCTGCACAAGCACACCTGGCACATGGCCATCGACGGCCCTGGTGCTGAGACAGTAGACTAGGTGGTGCGCCTGCTCTGGAGGCTTGAGCATCAATGCAGACCTGCACCACCACCACAGCCAGTCACACCTGGCCCTTTTTGCGCTCACCAGTCACTACTGTCCTCCAGATGCATAAGCTCTGTGGGCCACATCATCCTAACCGTTGTTCTGCACACATGCGGGGTCAGCAACAAGACAGATGCTGCATTGTAGATGGGGTGGCTGAATCTGCCTTTGCCCTTCTGAGTCAGTTATGACGAGGGGCACTACCACCGCAAGCTGTCCTGGCCAGAAAGGGAAGGGAGAGGTAGAAGAAGAGTGGAGGATGACAATGATATTTGATATGTCATATGTGGGACATCAAAACCGCTGACATGACATAAAAGCTGTGTTCCCCAAACTGTTTATCTCCTGAAACAGGAGAATCCTTACCGAACAGAAACCGTTTCTGGGGAGGAACTAGGGACTCCCTACCAAATGATTCACGGATTCAAAGACAATCGATACTAAAACTAGAAAAGCCTGTTTTAGAATTAGTGTCTCTGGAAACCTTTCCTCCAGAAACCGCAGCCCAGCAAGGCTTTGCTTGGGTACTCTAGTATTTACCTCAATACACATGGATTGAGGTGGATTGGAGTGTATGAACTAACTTACACTACAATTCACCTCAATCCATGTGTATTGAGGTAAATACTAGAGTACCCAAACAAAGCCCAAATGGGGCCAGAAAACCCGCTTTGAAGGGGCTAAGTGTAAAATGATGCAGTTTTATTAATTAAGTTGCTCTGTCTAGACAATATTGAAAATGAGGGTCAACATTAGGCAAACAATTTTTTTTTCAGAGATCAAACTGAAGATTTGTTAGGGATATCAAACAGAAGAGTTGGGGGGCACAAAAGGACTTCTTCCTACCCTGAATATATTACTTCCTATTCTATCCGCATGAATTGTATAATACATTTGAAGGTGTGCCCATCTCACCACAAGATGCATGCCTGTTCTATTGCATTGCTCATCTTAGTTATTTACAATGAGCATGTTCATCTTGTCTTTTTTTCGAAAAGCGCAGGAGAACTGTTCCCCATTATATTAAGAAGGTAAGAAGGTCTAAAATTGACCCGGTACAGAGACTTCCTTACGGAGGTCGAAAACTCAGCAACCTGAGAAGATCCATCTAAACAAAGAATCTACCAACCCCCCCTCCCCTATTCCAGACTAACCCTCAGGGATAGAGGCAGCCAGATAGGAGAGGCCCTTAGCCCCAGCCATTTCCCACATCATTCTCTCATCCCTAGCTGGCCGAAGAGCTAGAGAGACATTTGGGGTCTAGCCGTCAAAAATACATTTCTTCCGATGAGTCCAAATAACCCATTCTCCCAAAGCAATGAGAGAGTTGAGTCCCTTCCTAAACAGCCCATTAACAATCCCAGAAACTTCTTCCCACCAACTCATGAAGGAAGGCGAATCAGGTTGAGGTGCAACCATTTGCAGACCAACTTGATTCAGGAGCTTGAACCAGAAATCCCTTGAAAACACAAGCCACTAACAGATGATCCAAGGTTTCAGCTTCCTGATCACACAGAGGGCATTTAGAGGGATGATAAATTCCTCTTTTAGCTAGCCTGTCCACAGTCCAACACCTGTTATGAGCTGCAAGACAAAGGAAAAATTTACACTTTGGAGGAGCCCAAGTTTTCCACACCCTTTTGTAGTGACCAAAGGAGGTTGATCCTGAAAAAAGCCCCTTATACACAGCTTTAGCTGAATACAAACCATCTGCAGCTATGCTGAATACATGTTTATCTTAATTTTCAGGCTGCATGTTCATCTTGTCATGTGCATTTATTACAGGTGATGAATCTTATTGGAGACGTGAGAGGAAAAGTGGCTGTTATGATGGATGATATGATCGACACAGCAGGTACGTTGTCCCCTAGAAAACAATTCTTAGATTGGATATTTTCCCCCTCATAATGGCCATGAGTTTATGGTGCCTCATTAACAACTCAGCAGCATTGAGGACCTTGATGCTAACTGCCATGCAGTAGCTAGTCAAGGATTAGCTGTGCCATCTGTCATAGAACAACCTACCGAATGGCCTGAATATTATATTACGTACTAGTATTGTTTATCACTGGTTGGAAATGCAATCTGAGCTATAATTTGAACTTTAAATCCTGATGAATCGCTCCACATTCCCGCATCACTGCTCAAGAAAACTGTACATGACATTGCATGCTAAACTAGTTACCTGAGAAGATACTTCGCTTTGGGATATCATTATCCTCATGGGACCATCAAACCCAAACAGGTACCATTTCCAAAGGAGCTGAGCTACTGCACCAGGAAGGCGCCCGAGAAGTATATGCTTGCTGCACACATGGTGTTTTTAGGTATGCTTTGATCCTTGAAACTAACCCAAGTCAGCTCAGCTCTGTTTTCTTTCCAGGGGCCATATACTGTAGCGACCTGTTTCCTTTTTCTGCTAGTATATGACTATACGTTACCTTTCCAGCCCACCCGCCATCGAAAGGCTATCAAGTGGATTGTTCCAAGAAGTAATCATCACAAACACCATCCCTCTGAAGGAGGAGAAGAGTTTTCCGCAGCTGACTATTCTTTCGGTTGCTAACCTCTTGGGGGAAACAATCTGGCGCGTTCACGATGATTGCTCGGTAAGTTCTGACTTTCTATCTCGATGAAATACGCTACTCTTCTGCATACCGGATCCGGTGGTTGCAATCGGTTCCTCATGATACTATTCCTCAAATAACTTTTTTTATTCTCTTGAGCAATCTTATACAAATCCCAAAATCTGCCAGGTTGGTCATGAGCCATACTCCAGCTTGGATATTGACTGATGCTTAAGGTGAGAACGGCTTTTTAAAGTTGGTGTCTGGTCTCCACACGACAGAACAGCTATTTCTCTACAAGTTGATTCCATCGTGTGCAACGTTTCACCAGCTGTACATTTTCCGTCTGTGACATGTTCACCATTGCTGAAGCTGTTTTTCTTGTGCAGGAATAGTTGTGGCAGCTCGCAACCTTCTCTTTCTTTTCTTTTGGCCTCGGTTTTTGTCTGTGCGTGTAATAAGCAATGTTTTTGTGGAATTCTGTTAGCGCAGAACCTCAGCCTTGTATTTGAGTGACAGCACATAAGATGACATTCCAGATTGTAGTGCAGTGTTTCAGCTATCCTCAATCACAGCACATAATATGTGTTTGCTTGCAGTATTATTAGGCTTTATATAAAAACTCGACCTGCGGGGGTAAGACAGCCCCCGGGCATTGTATTAAGAAGAAGACCTTCTCACGCAGGTCGAGAAAACCCCCGAACCCCTGCCCCACCCATACACAGCGGCATCGAAGCCCATGTGAGAACGACCACGACCGGGGCTGAGCCTTAGACCTGTGCTTTGGCGTGGGACAGACGAGGGGATTTTTTTAACCACAGCCTGAAATTCGCTCCCACGGGGAGTTGAACCCAGGACCTGAGGAGTGCTATTCAGACCACCTAACCAACTCAGCTAGAGGCCTTTTCGCCAACGATGGGTTTATATGATGATGGGTTTTATCTCACCAACGTCTCATGAAGCCCTGTTGCGACTACATGCAGCAACAATAATCAAATAAACGTCTGTTTTGCAAGCCTAGCATCGCTGTATCTGTGTTTTATCGACATCCTCTTATTTGGCATCCAAAATGGCTATGAAAATACATCAGGGCTTAATGATACCAGTTCAAGTGCGATTGAACTGCCTCCTCGACGAACATACATCAGGTGTCTATCTTAACTTTGAAAATTGGTGGAACGTCAAAGTTCAAATCAAATAGCCTATTATTTTGGGAAGATTCTAATTTCTTTAAAATGATCTAAATGGTCCCTAAAGGCTACTTGGGGGGGGGGGGGGGGGGGGGGGGGAGGGGACATAATTGCATAATAACTAGCGAATGGTTCCTGAATCTACCAGCGAACTACTTAATTATCACCAAAACTTTCTGAATCGACGTCTGCATGAAAACACACGAGTGTTTGGTATAGAAAATCACTCTACCTTATAAATCCATTGCTCAATTTTAGTGTGATGACCTCATAATGAATTCCTCGTATTAGTACTAGCTAACTAACTATGATGAATAAGGTGATGATGGATGAACTCATTCCATTTCATAAAATAAATAAAAAATATTAATACTAGTTAACTAACTATAATGAATACGGTGGTGATAGATGAACTCATTCAATTTCATAAAATAAATAAAAAAGTAAAATATGAGAAGATGATGACTAACTTATTTCTCAATCCAAACACACCCTATAAAGACTAGTTTGGGAGAAAAAAAGCTGAAAGGGGTTGGATGAACTATAATCCTCTTCTTATTCAAAATTGGATAAGGAGATTCTGCCCCTCCAATTCACTCTGGTTTTGTGACTCTCAAACTAGCTCTAAATGTGTTGTGACCCTAGTTCAACATCACCAGTCAGTTTTTAGATGGTAAAAAAACGCTTCATCTGTTGTTACTAAAAATAAGCAAAAATGAGCAGTGGTGCTGAACTATTCCGATTTAAAAATCAGGCCCTAGATCTTTGAATTTGGGACAAAACTTTCTGAATCAATGTCCTTGAAAACATATCAGGCCCCGAATCTTTGAATTCGGGCTACACGATGGATCCACGTATTCTGCTATACGCATCGGACAATTGACTCTATTACAGTGCTTGACCATTCTTACTATAATCTAGTACTCCATATGAATAAACACTCGCAAAATATTGAATGCCAGGAACCTTGAAACTTCAGGCACAATGTATAATTCTACAGCAAAAATGAGAACTAAAAAAACTCGGCAGAGGAGGGAAAGACCGTTCTCCCAGTACATGATCCCGACCGAGAAAACCCTCAAACTCTGCCCTCCATCACTAACGGGCTGATCAATTGCCCACTCTACAACGGCCCAGCTGGAGGGTGACGCGTTTGATATCGATCTCCGAGAGCGGATGGGACATATAGAGGAGATTTTTTTTAGCTAAGCCCGAAATTCGTTCTCAAGAGGGATCGAACCCGAGACCTATAAGTGCTGCTCGGAAGTCTTAACCATTACATTAGAGGACCTTTTCGCAAAAATTGAGTACCACTGATAGATACATCAAAGTCAAAGGAGAACTCCATGCTACACGTAAACTGATATCCCAGAAGCATCCCAGACATCAGGTGATGATAGATGAGATGCGCTTCCTTAAAAAGAAGTGTTAAATCTTGGAGTACATGTCTACGAAGAGTATATTTGATCTTCCAAGAGAATGCCTGCAATAAGCTGAAATTATAAGGAAACGATGTCAGGCATTGAGCTGCAAAACGTAGATTACTGCAGCTTGTAAAACACCGGGAGATTTACTTATGCGATTATGCAACAGACAGTATCCCAAGAAACCACATCAAACTCTTCTAGTAGAGAACAATAAAATTATAAGAACACTATGTGATTATATAAGACAGCTTGTAAAACATTAAATGTAACATTATCCTAAATCTCTGGTGAATTGGACACCTGTATAAAATAAAATAACTACAGCCACCAAACTTGAACAGAAAATGGTGAGTTCAATCATGTTTTTAAGTTGTATAGGTACCGACCAGTCGATTAGTCGTCGACCAGATCGACTAATCGACCCTAGTTGAGCAAGTCACCCATTTAGTCGTCCATGCGTTTCTGGACATATATACTTATATAGTATATTGTAATATAGTATATATAATTTACAAATTATAATACAGAATACAACAACATCAAGCAGATGGCATAATCTAATCAAACAGAGGGCCCTCAGCAAACAAGGAAAGCAGAGGAGAAAACCACAACTTATACCATCTGAGGATGTGCTCATCTTGAGGGCGAGGAGCACTGCACAAGGTCAGGGAAGCCATTTGTAGATCCCATGTGCATGGCGATAAAGTTAATAAGCAACTTTATCCAGGTAAACACCTTGCAAAAAATACTTCTTTCACATGGTGTAATCAAATTATTAAGCAATTTTATGCAGGTAAAAACCTTGCAAAGCATACTTCTTTCACTGATCTAGTGTGATATCCCTAAGTTAAAGTGCAAGGTCCTAAAACTAGTCTTTGTGCATTCTAAGAAAATGTAGCAAGAACTACAGTTGGTTATCACAGTTTATCAGACTAAAGATATAGGAAGCACGAAGCATAAGAACATAGTATATTATTAGGAGCTGAAACAATAGCAAGGCTTGAAGATTACCTGTGTCAGCTGCATAATAGGATCAAGGCAGAGAGCAGACCACCAGTCGAATATGAAATAGATATCGTTACTCATACAAAGAAATGATCTTCTTGTCTTGTGCTCGCAACAACAAATTGTTGTATACCCTCATAGTGTACCAAGTGGGATAGAAACCACTTCGATACAATGCATCCATCCACCTCTGAGCTTCAATTATGTCACCATTCTTGCAGAACCCATGCACAATTGTATCAAAAGTCCATCGATTTGGTTGATACCCTTGCCTGCATATCCTTTCATACAACCTACAGGCAGAGTCCATCCTTCCTGCCATAGAGAACCCTCGTAACAGCATGTTATAAGTGTAAATATCAACAGGAAAATACTTTTCCATCTCCTCTCCCAAATGCTCTAAGTCACTCATGTTTCTGATACCACTTGCAAACGAGGCAACTAGATCACCAATCAAGAGCCTTCCTGCCTTCCGACCTTGGATATCTTCACCTTTCAGTTCTAGAGGCTTTGATTTATCTCTTGAACGTAAAAAAGCCTGCAGAAGCTTGTGGCCCATCAATGTGTGCAACAGAAGAACATTAGTCAAGAAAGCTGAAACAGGGCGACCCGTTTCTCTGAAATCATCAACAACCTTTACAGCATTGGTATAATCGCTAACAGAGCACAGCAAGAGAAGAAGATTCTCGTAGCAGTACATGCTTGGGATTATACCATTATCCCTTGCTTCCCTAAAGAACATCATTGCCTGCTCAGGCTTCCTAACTTCACATAGGCCAGATATAAATACATTATATAACCTGGCACAAGGTGTTTTCTTCCGACGAACGAGGTTAAAAAAATTAAGTGCACCCCCGAGATTTTTGCTCCTTACATAACTAATGAGAAGAAGCACGTTGCTTGTTATTGATGGTTCAATCCCTGAAGCCTCCATTCGGTCATATATCGCCTTGGCCATGTCTGCCCTCTTAGCATGACCAGCACCAGAAATGAAGTGGTTGTAGCACACAACGGGATGGATCTCATTCCGCATTAACTGGTTGTCTAACAGATCAAGAACCTCGGCATACCTATTCATTTCACACAAAGAACAGACAACTGACACATAGAGGCTCCGGCTTGGGATGTGCCCCATTTCTTGCATTTGCAGTATAAGCCTTGGCAGCGCGTCCACCCTCTTAGTCAATACCAATGCTCGAATCAGGTTCTTGTATGTTGACTCATAGCGATATAAGCCCACATGGCTCTTGCTGCTTGCTACATGAGGCAGTTCGCATGCCGCCTCCATGTTCCCACTCTTGCATAGT
This sequence comes from Zea mays, assembly GCF_902167145.1. Taxonomy (NCBI): domain Eukaryota; kingdom Viridiplantae; phylum Streptophyta; class Magnoliopsida; order Poales; family Poaceae; genus Zea; species Zea mays. The sequence goes on along the minus strand of NC_050100.1, from coordinate 76,062,696 downwards.
GCCGCGAGGTACTTGGCCAAAACAGAGTCAACTGCCCAGGCTTCCTGCTTGACTGCCCTATTTAGCAGCTCCCGCACCCTGTCCAGCTTCCCCTCCTGACACAGCACGTTTGAAAGCATGGTAAATGTCCGACGCCCCGGGAAGTACCCTCCTTCCATAGTTTCCTCAAATACCAGGCATGCTTCCTCTGTCTCCCCACCATGGCACAGTGCCTTGATCAGATTATGGTAGACATCTTTGTTTGGGTTGATCCCGAGCTCCACTCTCGACCTATACAAATCCATGGCTACTTCAACAAGACCAGCCTTGCAAAAGAAGCAAAGCGCAGCATTCATGGTGCGTATGCCAGGAGCAATGCCCTCCTCCATCATTTGAACAAGCAAGTCATACACTTCGCCAAGTCTGTTCCTGACAAGCAAGCGATAAATAAGGCTGTCACACCGCCGCCCATCAAGGATGTAGCCTTCACTTTCCTTCTTATCAGAGAGGAACTTCATCGTAGCATCAAGCTCGCCAGCACCAAAGAGTCCATTGATCCACGCACCATACACATCACTGGATGGAAACTTACTAACGAGCTCGCTTGCCTCCGCAAAACGTCCACGGCGGCAGAACTCGGTGAGGATGCAGCCAGCCGCCGGGCCACGGGATGCATCAGCAAACGGCATGGTGTCGAGGAGAGCAACGGCATCGTCGAGGCGGGCGCGACGACAGAGGCTCTTGATGCATATGCTTGTAGCGACGGGGCTGGGGGCAAGGTTGTGGGCGAAGGACTCGGCAAGATCGTGCATCGACGCATCGACCAGGGAGTTGAGGAGGATACGTGAAGAGACGGGGTCGGGGTCGAGGCCGTGGAAGCGCATGCGGCCGAAGATGTTGAGCCCGCGCTGCGGGTCGCCCGCGATGGCATAGCCGATGATGAGCGTGTCGTGGAAACGCAGGTGGCCGCCTCTCGCGGAGGTGTCGAAGAAGCGGTGGAGCCAATCGAGAAGGACGGCATTGCGGCGCGCGCATCTAAGGAGGCGGAAGACGGTGTGGTAGACGGCCCGCGTGTGGTGGTAGCGCCGGTGACGGCCCGACCAGTCGAAGAACTTGAGGCGGAGCAGCAGCAGGGCGGCGTCGTTGTGGAACCCCCTCGGATGGTGGCGGAGCACGGCGAGGACGAGCGTCTCCGAGAGCGGGAGCGCCTCTAGCGGGGCCGTCTCATCGGACGCGAGCGCCTCGTAGATCGCGTCGAGCGCCTTGGGCGGTGTCGGCGCAGAAGCGGAGTTGCGGGACTCGTGGAACCAGTCGTGGAAGGCGGCGGCGATGGCGGACGAGGACGCGGCTACGAGGCGCGCGTCCTCGGGGCGCGCTGGGAGCAGCGGAGAGAGTGGCGGGAGCGGCGGCGGGCGCGGCCGAGACGAGGCGGCGGACGCCGAGAAGGCGTTCGAGAGAATGGCGAGGGGACGCGAGAGGTGAGCGTGGAGCCGGCGGCGGGAGAACTGGGCGAGGAGGATGCGGGGCATGGCGAGGCGGGCGGTGGTCAGCGCCGCGGACGTGGCCGCCGGCAGCAGTGGCGGCCGGCAGCGGCAGGTGGCATCTGGGTGCGTGCAGGTGGGCGGGTGGGCAGGACGGCGGCGGCGGGCAGGCACCAGGCACAGCCAGGGTATCCCTACGGAGTTGACCTTGGGTTATTGGGTCATTGATCAGTCGTGGTAGCGTGCTGCGGGCCGATTGTTTGTTTGGGTCCGTCTAGCTCCGGCCGTTTCTCTCTTTCGTTTTTTTCTCTTTTATTTATTACACAGGTATATTTATATTATCGCATGATACTCCCTCTTTTTATAAATATATACCGCGGTGCTGGCTTTCTTTTCAAAAACTTTAATCACTCATCTTATATTAAAAAATCGTGAGTTATTATTTATTTGTCATGATTTATTTTATCACTCGAGATCACGATTTAAACTTTTATATTTTTAATAATATTTTGAATAAGATGAGTGGTTAAAGTTTTTTTAAAAAAAATAACGACGTCATATATTTATTTATGATCTGAGATAATAGTAGATATTTTTATCATCGCCGACATAGTAAAAAGTATCTCTATTTTGTGAGAAGCTCCTTGTCTTGTGGCTAGGTTTGTTTGAAGTGCATAGGGATATGAGCACTTGGTTCTTATCAATAACCCATTAGTATCTATAGTATGGCTTGTGCTAAACTTAATTCAAAACCAGAAAATAGAGTAAACTAGGTGTATACCAAGGCTTGTTATCCATATGATGGCACGCCCCCGTCGGTGTTTACTACCGACGGCACACTACGGGGCGTATCACGCAGTGCTTTTAAAAGGGCGGCGATGTCGATCGTAGCTCGATGGTTCGTGCAGGGCACGACGAAACACAACGAGTTATACAGGTTTGGGCTTCTATTGGGCGTAATACCCTACGCCCTATGGTTTTTTCTGGGAGTTGTATTGCTCTAAGTTCGAGGGTTTACATGTAATTGCTGAAGGTACCAGTCTAGCGGGGCTAACCTTTTTGTAGGGGTGCCCCCTCATTCTTATATAGCCAACTGAGGAGATATCCATGTACATATCAGAGTACTTACGTGAGTCTATCCACCACCTGCTGCGATTGCGCCAAATCTTCCTGTCGGTGTCTAGTGTCCGACCGCACAACCGGGGGTACCCTCGTGATGCTTTTGGGTAGGACGATGTCGCAGATTGTAGCTCGATGGTTCATGCCAAAAGCATGAGAGAGAGTCGGGCGATTTTCTACAGGTTCGGGCCGCTTTGAGAGGTGTAATACCCTACTTTCTAGGGTGACTTTTGTATGTGTGGTGTGTTTACAAGTGGCGTTTCCTGAATGGAGAGGTGCTAATGAGATGAAAATGATGGGGTTCCCCTAGGCCTTATATACACGACCGCGGGGCACTCCCTATGCACACGCTGATCACACTCTTCTAGCTTATCTCCTAGCAAATAACAAACAAACTTTACTTATCTTAAGGAAAACCCGATGGCTTCGTCCCGGTCTATCTCCGGCGTTTGAGGGCGTCGGGCGCGGGAAAGACGGACGACTCCCTCAAGATTACTTATAATCCACAGACAATCCGGGCGCGAGCCCATCACCTTCTTGGGTCGGCCCATTTCAACTGTAGTCTTTGCCCGGCCCACGATGAGACGACCTTGCGGGTGACTGGTTTGCGGCCCCACACAAGGGTTTTCGTCTTCTAGTGGACCCGGGGGATATCTGTCCCCCATAAGCCTCGAATCTTTGAGTTGATTTTGAAATAATCGACTCAAAGGTTCCTAGTAATGCCTATGGGTTCGTAGCATGACTTGATCTTTTGTACTGCTGTTGGGTGTAGCCCCCGAGCTTTGAGTGGATTTTAGAAGTAATCCATTCAAAGGTCTTCATTTTTATGCTTTTGAAATCAGCATTTGGCTTCAAGGCATTGTGAATCTATTGGGTGTAGCCCCCAAGCTTTGAGTGGATTTTAGAAGTAATCCATTTAAAGGTCTTCATCCTTTTGCTTTTGAAATCAACATTTGGCTTCAAGGCATTGTGAATTTGTTGGGTGCACCGAAGGTGCACCCAATGGGTGTAGCCCCCGAGCTTTGAGTGGATTTTAGAAGTAATCCATTCAAAGGTCTTCATCCTTTTTGTTGGAGAGGAAAATCTCCGACCGGGTGGCGGAACGCACCCGCCCTAAATCCTAAGATGAGGAGGGGCCTAAGTGTTTTGCCTATCTGCTAGATGGTCGAGGAACACGAGTGGACACGAGGATTTAGAGTGGTTCAGGCCGCCGGAGCGTAATACCCTACTCCACTGTCTATGTGTTGTATTGAGTTTGAGAGAGCTTGTCTTATAATGTTGTGTGCCTTCCCTTTTATAGCTCAAGGGAGGCACATACAAGGATGCTGAGCCCCGACATGTGGGCCCAGGAGCATAACGGAAGGAATACATTATAGGAGTAACTAATGCAAGTAACACCTGAGCAATCTCTGGGCGCCATGATGTCCGCAGTCCATGCAGTATTGATATGCGGCGGCTGCTTCCTTGGTAACGTGCGAGTAATGATGAGAGTAGTGCACGCAGCAGTATGGGCGTGCCGTCTGCTAGTGGAATGGACAAGCACGCCGCCTATCGCCTGTGGAATGGACAGCTCGCTGCCTGCTAGCGGAATGGACAGGTCTCAATAAATGCTGAGGCGGCACACCGCCTACCAATGGAATGGACAGGCGGCGCGCCTTATCCTCAATAAATGCAGAGGCCGCGTAGCCCCGAGGCCTTACGTCAGGCTCCGCCCGTTGACTTACGTCACGTGCAGTAGGCCACGCGGCATCATCGGGTTTCCGCCTGGGCGGGGAGCAGAAGCGTATACGATAAGGTCCGGACACGTGTCGGCACCGGACCCCCGCCTGGCCTTGATTAAGGCCTAGGTATTCTCTGTCCCAGAATCCCGGGACCCTGCTGTGAGTGGCCTGAACCCCACACAGAGGGGTCCGGATCCCATCCTAGGGGTCCGGTTTGCGCCCGTGGAGGTCCTGGACCTTACCCGGAGGCCCGGTTTGTATATACGGGGGTCCGGCACCTCCGCATGGGGGTCTGGGCCCGCTGGTGATGCCCTAGAGTGTGCAGCTCTCTAGACACGTGGTGGTACCAGACCTGTCCAGGTGGTGAGGTCGATGCTGTTGCTGGCCCAGAGTAGTCGCCCGACGCTTGGGCGAGTCATGGCCCGGTCCCACGTAGAGCCTTTTTACCACGCGACTATAGATAGCCGCATGGGCGCTGTGCTTTTATACAGCAGTAGGGGGTACCCCTGTTTTAGGGTACCGACAGTGGCCCCCGGGCCCACCTCAGGGGAGGATGCGAGCCTGCAGGTGGGGCCAAAGCTTGTACTTCGCCTCAACATGGCTTTTTTGGTGATTGGCGTGCCGTTTCAGTGCATGCTGATGCACTCACCGTCAATCCGCCTTCGGTCACGCCAACTGCCATATATGTCCCCGTGGCTGACTGTCCCGCGGCCCCCACACCTGGTGGTTTCGTCGAGCCATGCGTGGGACGCCTCGATACCGCTGCATTGGTTTAAAAAATTACCTTATGTCTTCAGCCACGACCCCGAGGAGACGCACTACTGGCGCGTGCGGCAGTTCGCTCTTTCTACACCCAGGAATCGGCACCCAAGGAGTATGACCCGTGGCCTGGGGCCCCGTGTCATAGACTGGGTTGTTTGTCTTTTGCGGCGGAAATGAAGAGGCGCACTACCGCGTGCGGCGGTTCGTTCCCTCTGCACCCGAAATCTGACTCGCAAGGTGTATGACTTGTGGACCCAAGCCCCCGTGTCATAGACTGGGCTGCCTGGATCTAGGTGCCTGTCGCGCGTGTTCTCCTGCGGCGATTGAGGGGCGCGCGGAAGGGTTTCCTTGAGCGAGGACTCTGGTTTCCTTGAAAAAGGGTTCACCTCCGCGTGCAGTAGTTACCCTTTCGCATTCTCTTCCAATCGACTGCGCCCTTTCGCCTTCGAGCTCTCTGCGCCCCTTTGCATTCGCGCTCTCCTGCTCTACACCCGCGCCGCCGCCGATGCCATGACTTCGCTTGGCCATCCTGACCGCTTCCAGTCTAAGGCGACACTCAATCTGGTGCGCGACTTGCTCGGGTGGAGCGTGCCAGGGCTCACCGGAAGAATCCGCACCGACGCCGTCCCCCTCGGCGACCTCGCCGCCGGGGAGTTTGTTTTGTTCGTCTCCTACGTCTCCTGTGGGTTGGCGCTGCCGATCTCGCCTTTCTTCCTGCTGCTGTTGGAGGAGCTCGGGCTCCAGCTTCAGCACCTCACGCCCCACTCCATCCTCCAGGCGGCCATCTTCGTCCACCTCTGCGAGATGTTTGTGGGGGTGGCCCCCTGCACCTCCCTCTTCCGCATTTCTTCGTGTTGGTGAAGTCTGGGAAGGCTAAGGACCAACTCGGCGCCTACTACTTCCAGACAAGGTCAGATTCAGCCGTGGCCTACATCCCCACCCTCGGCGGCGCAAGGTGGGAAAACTGGCGCAGCAACTGGGTGATCGCCAGCGTCGAGGCCAACGACTGCCTCGTCCTGCCGAGCGACGAGCCAGCACTCGACTGGAAGCAATGGAGAGCCAAGCCATCGCTATCGCCAGAGCTCCTGCCCGTACTGGACAAGATCAAGACCTTGGAAACCGGTGGTCTGACCTCCATGCATGTGGTCGGCGACATTTTGAAGCGCCAGGTCATGCTGCTGCAGAGGAGGCCGCGCCTGTGCTGCTGGTTCAGTGGCCTGAATGATATCGGCAGGATCCAGCGTGGGCCGGGTACTGATCTATCCTGGGAGGAGCTGGAACTCCTAGTGAAGAGGATTACTGGTGAGTCCTTTATCCCTGAATCCTTGATACTCCCCCAGGACGTCCCGGTGCTCTGTGATGATCCAGGGCTACGAACGGCGGTGCAGGCCACGCTGCCAACCCTTGATGAGAGCGGCGTGGCGGTTCGTCAGACCGGTAGTTGTTGGGGACTTGTTCTCAAATGCTATGAATTAAGAACAAGGCAACATAAAATGTTAAATATCAAAGCCCTTCGTCCTTCGAAGCATTATTTCCCTTTGGATATAATGGATTTCGGACGAAGGTTATGAAGGTCACACCTTCATAATCATAATAAAAGATAAGAGAGATTTATACACAAAACACGGAAAATAACATGATTACTTTGAACATTATTATTAATTTATTTCTATTTATTTTACTTATATAAACAACAACAAATTACAAATGTACCTTCGGCTTGAAGGAAAGTAAGGGTACAAGCGTGATGCTAATGCCAAGTCAACGTGAACAGTACAGGAGTACTGTTCATCTATTTATAGGCACGGGACGCAGCCCATGTAAAATTACATTAATGCCCTTTACTTTTATCAATAACTCTATAGTAATTCTTCGAGGTCTAATTTGGCTTTTCATCTTTAAGTCGGTTCCCCTTTTCTGCTGTCATGCCGAAGCTCTTCTACACATAGCTTCGTGATCGTTTCATCCTTCGTCATGATCGTCTCCCATTTCGGTCAAGCTTCGTCTTGACCATGCTCTTGTATACCCGCAACCTGATTCCGAAGGTACCTGCTCGCATACTTGGAAAACATTGTCAAATCATGTTTTTGAGGACCTTCGGAAGCCGAAGGCCCCCAACAGTAGTGAAGAGGCTATAGAACAAAGTTTGCCTGAGAAAACTCCCGCGTCTGGTCCCGAAGCTTTAAAAGAAAATATTGAATATATCATCCGTCATGCTTCGGGAAAGAAACTCTCTAAAGAAGAAGAACAAGAAGCTCAACACTATGCCCAGAAGCTAAAATATCCAAAGGGGACATTAGTATTCAACGGCAGCGGAGAATATGATTTCTTGTATTGTCTCCCAGACAGCAAGGAGATATCTGTCTGCCGGGAGATGAGTAGAAGCTTCGGATTCCCAACATTAGAAGATGGGCTTTCAGTACTGTCGAAGGATGAGTTGGCCGACAGTTTAGCATATAATAGTATAAAGGTGTGAAAATCAAATTTTTTGTACTTAAAAACGAATTTTTTCATTTGCTTATACTCAATACTATACTTCTTTTGCAGGGCTTGATCCTTAGCAATGCCCTTAGGGCATAGAAAAATATCGAAGACGAAGGATGCACTATAGCTCTGAACAACCTTCGTTCAGAAGTAATTGAACTAAGGAACGAAGGTCTTGAAAAAGATAAAATATTAATTTCATTGGTGAGCAAAATAAAAGAAGACGAGGCTACTTCCAAAGCCCAAGCTGAAGCCTAGAAAAGTGAAATTGAAGACCTTCGGAAACAGCTGGCTGAAGCCAAATTAAAATGCGCTGTTGCCGAAGCTGAACGAGATGCTAGTGATTACTGGAAAAATTATTGTGAAAAACAGTTGCAGAACTTCGCTCAGCAAAAGAAAGATGTTTTGAAAAATCTGTGGAATGTGTAAAAAAGATAAAGACTAGCTTCGCCAACGTAGGCGCGTTCTCAAGCGAAGACAACTTCATACTGGGCGATCCTGAGGGCGTAATTGAGTGGATCAGCGCTGAGGCTGAAGCCTTTGAGGAGATTTTGAGTGACCGCGGGGACGTCTGTGCCTTATCTGGTGCGAGGGGAGTTGTAGCTATTTTGGAGAAGTCAGGTTGCAAACATGTTAAAACCCTGGCTCAGGCCGAAGCTGCCTTCTTCATTGATGATACGAAGGACCCCTCGGCCGAAGCAAGCTTAATAGGCGGAAATTTTTTCACTGACATCTGTGAAAATGGTGGTCGAGGGATGGCCCATGAAATAATAAAGAAAAGCGAAAAAGATACTCATGACGCTAGAGAAGCAACGAAAGCAGCTGAAAAAGCTGCAGAACTCGAAAGGCGAATAGATATTACTTAATGGCTTTTAACTTTGTTGTTTATTTTTGTGACTCCGAACTAATTCATGTTTTCTACCGCAGCTGAACTATCTCCTCCCCCAGAGCCATTCGACCCACTGGCTGACCCAGAGACAAATAAAACAATAGAGATTATTAATATGGTCGAAGCTATTGTGGATGAAGTTGTTACCAAGCTGCTAACCAAAACTGCTGAAAAAGTTCTAAAGGAAGAAGAGTAGCTATTGTAAAAACATTTTTAAGATATTAATGTAATATTTGCTGAACTAAGTCTGTAATATTCGATGTTTGTATCTTTGAATGTAATATGTAAATTGTTTGTAATTCAATTCTTTACGATGCATGAAACTTTATGTACATACCGTTTTTGAGCCTTCGGCGAAAAAACACCTTCCCTTCTTTTCATGCTTCGTGAAGAAATTCATACTTCGTAAAGAACATCCAGGCGTCGTAAAAACATTAATGCTTCGTAAACAATAGATTTCTTCCTCCACATTAGAACTGATGAAGCTATACTTCTTCAAAGCTTATTTTGTGCCTTAGCACAATTTCACTTTTTCGAAGCATTCTCCGAAGATCAACATTGTATCCCCTTCTTGTGCCATTGATGCAATATGATGTATGATGTTATGTTATGCGAAATGATGTGATGATGTTATGTTATGCGAAGTGATGTTTATGCCGAAGACACACACTCACACCCCCATAATGGAATACACAATCTCTTTGCCGCTTATTTTTTGGCTTCACCACTTATTTTTCGGTGTATCAGCGTTGACTTTTTTGCTGTAAGTTCTGCATTCCCTTGGGAACGTCTTTTGAACTTCTTCGCCTTCTATTTCAGCGGTATTCGCGTTGACTTTTCGTGCTTCACCTTATATTTCGGCGATATTTGGCTCTGCATTCCCTTTGGAACGATTTTTGAGCAGAAAACTTACAATTCGCTCCCTTAGGAACGACTTTTTGTAGCTTCAGCAAACTTACGCTGCGTTCCTTAGGAACGACTTTTTGTAGCTTTGGTGATACTTGTAATGTGATTTTTAGCCCCGCGTTCCCTTAAGAACGATTTTTGCGCTTCAACGACTTTTGGACTTTGTGAGTCTGTGGAGAAGATATATTTCACTGTGGCAAGAACGAACTATTACAAGAAATTGAAAATGGCAAGAAAACTAGGTTTACAATAATTGTTCCTTATTGAAAAAGAAAATGACAATGAATGTAAAAACTGTTTCAGGGGTAGGATATCTCTCAATAGATATGTTTCGATTCTGGCACAGTACCGTTGACTGTGCGAGCTTCGGACTCCTCCCTAAAATCTCGCTGATGATGGGTATGCTAGCTCCCTTCTGGCTGCTGGCCTCGTGAATATGCAGGTTGTAGTGGTGGTGGAGGTGGAAGCTGTGGCCAAGATGCCTGTGGCTGGCTAGTCGAAGCAACAGAAGCTGCAGGATGGTTACCCACATACTCTGATACGTAGGGTGAGTGATACGAAGCAGTGTGCATGACCTGCTTCGGCTGGTTCTGTTGAGCTGCGACTTCTTCTATTTCCTTTTGTTTCTGAATGGTGACATGGCACATCCTTGTAGTATGTCCCTTGTCCTCACCACAGAATAAGCAATAGATTTTCCTAGGCTGATCCCCAAACCTTCCTCCGAAGCCCCTGGCGCCTCTGCCTCTTGGAGCTGGCGGCCGAAAAGAGCTTTGTTGCTGCCCCGAAGCTTGCGAGGAATATTGTGGCCTCTGTTGTTGACTTCCTCTGTCGTCACTCTGGGTGGAGTGGATTGACCTGACATGCCTTGGGTGGATTCTTCCTCCGAAGCCCCTGGTCATCTCAGAGAACTTGTAGGCTTCCTCCCTTCTTTGGCGAAAGTCATTGTCAGCCCGGATATATTCATCCATCTTTTGAAGCAGCTTCTCCAAAGTCTGTGGAGGCTTTCTAGCAAAATACTGGGCAGTAGGTCCTGGATGAAGCCCCTTGATCATGGCCTCAATGACAATTTCATTAGGCACTGTAGGCGCTTGTGCTCTCAGACGCAAGAACCTTCGGACGTATGCCTGGAGATACTCCTCATGATCTTGCATGCATTGAAACAGAGCTTGAGATGTGACTGGCTTCGTCTGAAAGCCCTGGAAACTTGTCACCAGCATATCCTTAAGCTTCTGCCATGAAGTAATAGTTCCTGGCCGAAGAGAAGAATACCACGTTTGGCCCACATTCTTAACTTCCATGACAAAGGACTTGGCCATGACAGCTGCATTGCCTCTGTATGAAGATATAGTTGCTTCATAACTCATCAAAAACTGCTTCAGATCTGAATGTCCATCATACATGGGTAGCTGAGGTGGCTTATATGATGGAGGCCATGGGATAGCCTGCAGTTCTGCTGCCAAGGGAGAAGCATCATCAAAGGTAATGGTATCATGATTAAAATCATCATACCATCCTTCCTCGTTGAAGAAGCCTTCTTGGTGAAGATCCATATGTTGGGGCCTTCGCTCTTGTTCGTCTTGAGCAAGATGGCGTACTTCTTCAGTGGCTTCGTCAATCTGCCTTTGAAGATCAGCTAGTCGGGCCATATTCTCCTTCTTCCTTTGTACTTGTTGATGAAGCATCTCCATGTTTCTGATTTCTTGGTCCAACTCCTTCTCCTGGAGTGTTGGACTAGTGGCCTTCCTCTTCTGGCTTCGGGCCTCTCGAAGAGAAAGGGTCTCCTGGTTTGGGTCCAGTGGCTGCAGAGCGGCAACCCCTGTCGCTGAAGCTTTCTTCGGTGGCATGACGAAGGTAAGTGCTTGCCGAAGGTGGTCGAAAAGGATTCACCGGAGGTGGGCGCCAATGTTGGGGACTTGTTCTCAAATGCTATGAATTAAGAACAAGGCAACATAAAATGTTAAATGTTAATGCCCTTCGTCCTTCGAAGCATTATTTCCCTAAGGTTATAATGATCTTCGGATGAAGGTCATGAAGAACATACCTTCATCATCTCTTCATACATATATATATATATGATTATTAACAACGAATGAAACATGCAAAGCATAAGAAACAATGTGAACAATAACATTATTATATATATATTTCTCATTATATAATCGTAAATCAATATAAGAACAATATTGAATTACATTTGGTACCTTTGGCTTGACAGAAAGCAAAGATACGAGCGTGACGCAAAAGCAAATGCCAAGTCAGCATGAACAGTACGGGAGCACTGTTCATCTATTTATAGGCACGGGACGCAGCCCATGTAAAATTACATCCATGCCCTTTACATTTGCTAATGACTCTATAGTGATCCATCGAGGTCTAAATAGCCTTTTCCCCTTTAAGTCGGTTCCCTTTTCTGCTGTCATGCCGAAGCTTCCTTGCGCATAGCTTCAGCGCTACGTCAACCTTCGTATTGTTTGTGCTTCTCACACTGTGGTTCTGATCCGAGTCCGAAGGTACCTATTCATGTATTACACTCCGGAAACATTGTTAAATCATGTTTTTGAGGACCTTCGGAAGACGAAGGCCCCCAACAGGAGTCACGACCCGGACATGTCCTTGGCGCCGGTGCTCGAAGGTCCGGTGGCCGCCATAGAAGACGCCGCCCGGGAGAACGTCCAAGACGCCGTGGAGACAGTGGCCGCGCGCTTCCAGCGCGACCCTGCCGATGTCGAGTAGCTCGTACCTGCAGAGATAAGACTAGGGTTCCGCTTGAAGGCGGATGTAATAATCTTTGGTTTTGTAAGATACTTTTGAGAACTACTAATCAAACATCACTTATCTGTATGCTATTTGTCCTCGCTGTGTGTAGCGTTACTAACTCCTCCCTGGTACTTGGCCCCCCTAGGATGTAGGCTCGACGTGTCGAGGCTGGATACCAGTATACCTAAGGGTAAATTAGTTGCCTGACCCCCAGGAGGTAGTCTCTACGGTTTGAGACTACCTACGTCTGGATTGGGACCTGGACTTGCACACAGCTTCGGCTTTGAAGTGTTAGTAGCACACCCATAGGACCCATCGTCTGGTATCTACCATCCTTTGATTCATGCAACAAGACCTGCACGATTTAGTATGGGAAGCCAAGCCGTATGCCCGGACCCCTTGAATCACAGTTCCAAATACTAGGACACCCGTCGCAGAGTGGTGGAGCGTGCAGGCTTAGGGTACGGGACCATGCTAAGTGACTACACAGCTCTGGACCACCCCAGGAGACGTGTGTCCATTCTCTAGAACCGGACCCTAGGTTGCCGGACCCATAGGACTATAGTTCCAAATACTAGGGTGCCCATCCTAGAGCGGTGGAGCGTGCAGGCTTAGGGTACGGAACCAAGCTAAGCGGCTACACAGCTCCGGACCAACCCAGGGAGCGAGCGCCCTTTCTCTAGAACTGCCCCAAGGCTGCTGGACCCCCTGCCTTTATAGAGGGGTCCTAAACTGCAAACCTGGCTACTCCATTCGGATGTCATCATACCAGCACGGGTGGGAAACTGTATGGGTGGGTTAGGTAAAAAGTAACAGTTGTTAACTAAAGTAGAATAAAACAATCACAAAAGCTCCTCTGGGGGGTAAATTCTTTCCTTATAATTTGGTATACGTGGGTGCAGGCCAACAGGCCGGGCTTACGAGGGCGGACCTCACTGGATTGACGTACACATATGCACAACCTAGTTACGAAGGAAGAAAACTGAACCCCCTAGTTTCGCTTCTACGGGAAGAACTTATAAAGATGCTCTATGTTCCAGGGGTTGGGAAGAGGCACTCCTTCAGTTGTGGCAAGGCGGACACACCCAGGTCGGCATACTTCCATCACCTTGAAGGGTCCTTCCCAACTGGGGGAGAGTTTGTGGAGCCCTTCTTGGTTCAGTACTCGCCTTAGGACTAGGTCCCCGACCCTGAGCTCCCTACTATGCACGAACTGTTGGTGGTAGCGCCTGAGCGCTTGGTTGTACCGTGCATTTCAGATCGCCGCTCGCCATCTGCGCTCGTCAATGAAGTCCACGTCCTCACGCTGTAGCTGTTCCTGCATAGACACATCAAACGACTAGACCCATGGGAAGCCCATAAGGATTTCCGGGGGAAGGCAGGCTTCGGCCCCGTAGACCAGGAAGAACGGGGTCTCCCCGGTAGCTCGGCTGGGTGTGGTCCGGTTCCCCCATAGCACAGACAGAAGCTCGTTGACCCAATTTGCACCTTGCTTTTTCAAGCAGTCATAGGTGCGTGTCTTGAGCCCCCTGAGGATTTCTGCGTTTGCCCTCTCCGCCGGGCCGTTGCTCTTGGGATGAGCCACAGACGCAAAGCAGAGCTAGGTGCCGATGCCCTTGCAATACTCTTGGAAGAGCCGACTTGTAAACTGGGTTCCGTTGTCCATAATGATACGACTTGGGACCCCGAATCTGCAGACAATTGACTTGAGGAAGGCAACAGCAGCACCCTGGGTGATGCTGACTATAGGGGTGGCCTCAGGCCACTTCGTGAACTTGTCGATGGCGACGAAGAGGAAACGGTACCCGCCGACGGCTCTGGGGAATGGTCCCATGATATCCACCCCCCATACGGTGAATGGCCAGGAGGGTGGAATCATCTGCAGAGCTTGAGCTAGTGTGTGTATCTTCTTTGCATGGAACTGACACGCCTTGTAGGACTTTGCCATCTCAGTTGCATCCTGGAGAGTAGTTGGCCAGTAGAAGCCATGCCGGAAGGCCTTACCGACCAACGTGCGGGATGAAGAATGACTTTCGCACTCACCTCCATGGATCTCCACGAGTAGCTCATGGACCTCCTCCTGGGTGATGCACCTCATGAGAATGCCGTTGTCGCCATGGCGGTAGAGATCCCCTTCCACCATCGTGTATCGTTTAGCTAATCGCACTATGCGCTCTGCGGACACATGATCTTCAGGAAGGATATTTCCCTTTAGGTAGTCCCAGATCTCAGAGATCCATGCACTGGGACCACTCTGAGCTATTGGCTATGGTGCTAAGAGGTTGGCAGGACCTCCTATAGCACACACAGTCTTCGGTGGGTTCTGTGGATGGGACGCCACCGGGACCGCTAGCTGCGAGGTGCTAGTCTCGCCCCTTCGCCCAGTTCGACAGGCTGGGCGGTGGGTCTTGAGAGCACCTAGAGGGGGGGGGTGAATAGGTGATCCTGTAAAATTCAACAACTAATAGCCACAAAACTTGGTTATAAAGATGTTAGTGCTCAAAAGAACCGAGTGACTAAAGGGAAGCTCTTGCGAATCACAAAGAAAGACAACACAAGAGACACGGTGATTTATCCCGTGGTTCGGCCAAGTATAACACTTGCCTACTTCCACGTTGTGGCGTCCCAATGGACGAGGGTTGCACTCAACCCCTTTCAAGTGATCCAATGATCAACTTGAATACCACGACTTTTCTTCGCTTATATCTTTTCCCGTTTGCGAGGAATCTCCACAAGTTGGAGCCTCTCGCCCTTACAACAAAGATCACAATGTAAACACAAGAGTACGGTTGGGAGCAACACACACAAATCCGCAGCACAACGCACGCACACAAGCCAAGACTTGAGCTCAAATGAAGCATAGAGAGTTCACAGCTAGAACGGAGCTCAAATCACTAACACGATCGATCAAATGCGTGGAGACGGAGTGTGGAGACTTAGAATTGCTTAGTGAATGCTTGGGTTACTCCATGCGCCTAGGGGTCCCTTTTATAGCCCCAAGGCAGCTAGGATCTGTTGGAAGCCAACAAGGAAGGCAATTCTTGCCTTCTGTCGGGTGGCGCACCGGACAGTCCGGTGCACCACCAGACAATCACTGTAGCATGTCCGGTGCGGATCTCCTTCCTAAATTGGTGCAGCGGACCATTGCAACTCCGGGCCGTTTGGTGCACCAGACACTGTCCGATGCACACCGGGCAGTCTGTTGCCCCCAGCCGACCGTTGGAGCGGGGCACGCGTCGCCCGCGGATTGCGTGGCCGACCGTTGCGCTGGCGGCCGTTGGCTCACCGGACAGTCCGGTGCACCACCGGACAGTCCGGTGAATTATAGCCATACGCCGCCGTCGAGTCCCGAGAGCGGCCGGTTCACCTTGGACTCGTCTGGCGCACCGGACACTGTCCGGTGCACCCAGACCGAGCAGCAGTTGGCTGTACACAACCAACTCTTTTCCGATTTATTTTCTCCTGTTTCTAGCACTTACACACAATACTTAGTATCCAAATCAATGTACTAAGTATAGAAACGTACCTTGTTACATGACTTGCACTTTTTCAATCTTTGGCACAATTTAACACTAAGAGTATGTGTTGGGCACTTAATCACCAAAACAATATCGAAATGGCCCAAGGGCACATTTCCCTTTCAATCTCCCCTTTTTGGTGATTTATGCCAACACATCAAAAGGAAAATGCAAAACATGCAACATTGATTCAAATTGAAGACCAAATTGTTTTTGACTCAAATTTGGCATATTTGGATCATTCTTTGCCACCACTTGGTTTATTTTTGCAAATCAAATTCATTTTCCTATCTCTAAGTCAAACTCACTTGTTTGGGCATTAAGAGACATAATCCAAGAGTGAAAATGATCAAGATCCAAAAACTCCCCCTTTTTCCATAATCATAAATTCTCCCCATAAGAGACCAAAATTTGACAATAAGAGTATTTTGACAAATCAAAAGTTCTAACTCTACTATTTTCAAAATTCTCAAGTGGTAGCTGATCCATTTGCTTTGGCCTTAATTTCTCCCCCTTTGGCATTAAGCACCAAAACGGGATCATTATTGGCCCTTTAACCCCATTGCCTCACCAAAAATGTCAATTAAGAGCAAAAAGGCAATAGGAGCTTAAGAATGAACTTGGAGGTTAGTACACTAATACCGGAGTGCAGTGGAAGTCTTTGCATGGTCCAAGTTCACCTTTCCCTTTCAATTCACCTTTGAGACTACATCAAGTAAACTCAAACACAAAGGTTAGTCTCAAAGGGTCAAGTTGTAGCACTTCTCCCCCTAAATATGTGCATCATTCACACATGGACTTGTGAGGTCCGGGGATCCCTTGCACAACTTGAGCACCATACATAAACAACAAATCTCATAAATGCATAAAGTAACTTGATCAAAGGCATAAAACACATGTATGCTATAAATCAATCCAAGTTACGCGAATCTAAGACATTTAGCTTACTACGCAGCCTGCAAAAGGTTTTCTCATCTAAAGGCTTGGTAAATATATCGGCTAGCTGGTTCTCGGTGCTAATATAGAACACTTCGATATCTCCCTTTTGCTGGTAGTCTCTCAAAAAGTGATGCCGGATGTCTATGTGCTTAGTGCGGCTGTGTTCAACAGGATTATCCGCCATGCGGATTGCACTCTCATTGTCACATAGGAGTGGGACTTTGCTCAGATTGTAGCCAAAGTCCCGGAGGGTTTGCCTCATCCAAAGTAGTTGCGCGCAACACTAACCTGTGGCAACATACTCGGCCTCAGCGGTGGATAGGGCAACAGAGGTTTGTTTCTTAGAACTCCAAGACACCAGGGACCTTCCTAGGAATTGGCACGTCCCTGATGTACTCTTCCTATCAACCTTGCACCCGGCATAATCGGAGTCTGAATATCCAATCAAGTCAAAGGTAGACCCCTTTGGATACTAGATCCCGAAGCAAGGCGTAGCAACTAAATACCTAAGAATTTGCTTAACAGCCACAAGGTGACACTCCCTTGGATCAAATTGAAATCTAGCACACATGCATACGCTAAGCATAATATCCGGTCTACTAGCACATAAATAAAGCAAAGAACCTATCATAGACCGATATGCCTTTTGATCAACAGACTTACCTCCTTTGTTGAGGTTGACATGTCCGTCGGTTCCCATTGGCGTCTTCGCGGGCTTGGCGTCCTTCATCCCAAATCGCTTGAGAAGATCTTGAGTGTACTTCGTTTGGGAGATGAAGGTGCCATCCTTAAGTTACTTAACTTGGAATCCAAGGAAGTAGTTCAACTCGCCCATCATTGACATCTCAAATTTCTGTGTCATCACCCTGCTAAACTCCTCACAAGACTTTGGTTAGTAGAACCAAATATTATGTCATCGACATAAATTTGGCACACAAAAAGGTCACCGTCACAAGTCTTAGTGAAAAGAGTGGGATCGGCTTTCCCAACCTTGAAAGCATTGGCAATTAAGAAATCTCTAAGGCATTCATACCATGCTCTTGGGGCTTGCTTAAGTCCATAGAGCGCCTTAGAGAGCTTAAAAACGTGGTTGGGATACCTGTCATCCTCAAAGCCAGGGGGTTGTTCCACGTACACCTCCTCCTTGATTGGCCCATTGAGGAAAGTGCTCTTCACGTCCATTTGAAACAACCTGAAAGAGTGGTGAGCGGCATAGGCTAACAAAATGCGAATAGACTCTAGCCTAGCCACAGGAGCAAAAGTCTCCTCAAAATCCAAACCTGCGACTTGGGCATAACCTTTTGCCACAAGTCGAGCCTTGTTTCTTGTCACCACCCCATGCTCGTCTTGGTTGTTGCGGAACACCCACTTGGTTCCCACAACGTTTTGCTTTGGACGTGGCACCAGGCTCCAAACTTCATTTTGCTTGAAGTTGTTGAGCTCCTCCTGCATGGCCAACACCCAGTCCGGATCTTGCAAGGCCTCTTCTACCCGAAAGGCTCAATAGAAGAGACAAACGAGTAATGCTCACAAAAATTAGCTAATCGTGAGCGAGTAGTTACTCCCTTGTTTATGTCACCCAAAATCTGATCAACGGGGTGATTCCTTTGAATCGTCGCTCGGACTTGAGTTGGAGGGGCCTGTGGTGCTTCTTCCTCCATAGCTGATTCTTCTTATGCTCCCCCTTGATCACACGCCTCTTCTTGATGAACCTTTTCATCATCTTGAGTTGGGGGGTGCACCATCGTTGAGGAAGAAGGTTGATCTTGCTCTTGTTGTTCCTGTGGTAGCACATCTCCAATCGCCATGGTGTGTATTGCGGCTGTCGGAACATCATCTTCATCTATATCATCAAGATCAACTTGCTCTCTTGGAGAGCCATTAGTCTCATCAAATACAACGTCGCTAGAGACTTCAACCAAACCCGATGATTTGTTGAAGACTCTATACGCCTTTGTATTTGAGTCATAACCTAGTAAAAACCCTTCTACAGCTTTGGGAGCAAATTTAGAATTTCTACCTTTCTTCACTAGAATGTAACATTTGCTCCCAAATACACGAAAGTATGATACGTTGGGTTTGTTACCGGTAAGAAGTTCATACGAGGTCTTCTCGAGGAGGCGATGAAGGTAGAGCCGGTTTATGGCGTGGCAAGCTGTGTTCACAGCTTCCGACCAAAACCGCTCAGGCGTCTTGAACTCTCCAAGCATCGTTCTTGCCATGTCGATAAGCGTCCTGTTCTTCCTCTCTACCACACCATTTTGCTGTGGTGTGTAGGGAGCGGAGAACTCGTGCTTGGTGCCTTCCTCCTCAAGGTACTCCTCCACTTGCAGATTCTTGAACTCGGACCCATTGTCGCTTCTAATCTTTTTCACCTTGAGCTCAAATTCATTTTGAGCCCGCCTTAAAAAGCGCTTAAGGGTCCCTTGGGTTTCTGATTTATCCTGCAAGAACACCCAAGTGAAGCGGGAAAAATCATCAACAATAACAAGACCATACTTACTTCCCCCGATGCTAAGGTAGGCGACGGGTCCGAAGAGGTCCATATGTAGTAGCTCCAGTGGTCTTGATGTTGTCATCACATTCTTGTTGTGATGAGTGCTTCCCACCTGTTTTCCTGCCTGACAAGCTGCACAAGGTCTATCTTTTTCGAAGCAGACATTGGTTAGTCCTAACACATGCTCCCCCTTTAGAAGTTTGTGAAGGTTCTTCATCCCAACATGTGCTAGACGGCGATGCCACAGCCAACCCATACTAGTCTTAGCGATTAAGCATGCATCTAGATCGGCCTCCTCTTTCGAAAAATCAACTAAGTAGAGTTTGCCATCTAGTACACCCTTAAACGCTAATGAACCATCACTCCTTCTAATGACAGATACATCAACATTTGTAAACAAACAATTGTAGGCCATGTGGCACAATTGACTAACCGACAGGAGATTATAGCCTAACGACTCTACTAAAAATATATTAGAAATAGAGTGCTCATTTGTGATAGCCATCTTGCCCAAGCCTTTGACCTTGACTTGGTTCCCATCTCCAAAGATAATCGTATCCTGGGAATCCTTGTTCTTGACGTAGGAGGTGAACATCTTCTTCTCCCCCATCATGTGGTTTGTGCATCCGCTGTCGATAATCCTCCTTGAGCCCCCGGATGCATAAACCTGCAAGACAATTTACGCTTGGGTTTTAGGTACCCAACTCTTGTTGGGTCCTACAAGGTTAGTTACAATAACTTTTGATACCCAAATGCAAGCCTTGTCTCCTTTGCATTTGGATCCCAATTTTCTAGCAACTACTTTTTCATTTTTACATACTAGTGCAAATGAAGTGTTGCAAGCATGGTAAATTGTAGAAAGTTTATCACACACTCTTCTAGGCACATGATTCACAATATTACTTTTCCTAGGAGCATGAGACACAAAATTTCTCCTAGGCCTACTATTAGAACTTGAAGCAAACATAGCATGTGAATCATAAACATCATAATCATACCTCTTATTATGACTAACAATTTTCTTGTTATACATGAAAGCATGATTCTTTTGAACACTACTAGCCATAGGGGCCTTCCCTTCCTCCTTGTTGGAAATGGGAGCCCTTTGGCTTGTTAAGTTCTTGGCTTCCTTTCAAAAGCCAAGTCCATCCTTAATAGAGGGGTGTCTACCAATAGTGTAGGCATCCCTAGCAAATTTTAGTTTATCAAAATCAATCTTGCAAGTCTTAAGTTGAGCATTAAGACTTGCCACCTCATCATTTAATTTAGCAATAGAGGCAAGATGTTCATCACAAGCATTGATATTAAAATCCTTGCATCTATTGCAAATTACAACATGTTCTACACATGAGCTTGATTTATTAGCTACTTCTAGCTTAGCACTTAAATCATCATTCAAAGCTTTTAAACTAGAAATAGATTCATTGCAAGTAGATAACTCAGAAGATAGTAATTCATTCCTCTTAATTTCTAAGGCAAGAGACTTTTGAACACTAACAAATTTGTCATGTTCCTCATACAAAATGTCCTCTTGCCTCTCTAGTAGTCTATCTTTTTCATTTAGAGCATCAATTAATTCATTGATCTTTTCTACCTTTGCTCTATCTAAGCCTTTGAATAAACTAGAATAGTCTACTTCATCATCACTAGAATCATCATCGCTTGAAGTAGTATACTTAGGGGTTTCTCGAACGCTTACCTTTTTCTCCTTTGCCATGAGGCAAGTGTGGCGTTCGTTGGGGAAGAGAGAGGACTTGTTGAAGGCTAAGGCAGCAAGTCCTTCGTCGTCGGAGTCGAAAGAAGAGCAATCCGAATCCCATTCTTTGCCAAGGTGCGCCTCGCCCTTCGCCTTCTTGTAGGCCTTCTTCTTCTCCCTCTTCCCGTGTCTTTCTTCTCCCTGGTCATTTTCATTATCGGGGCATTGAGCAATAAAATGACTAGTCTTACCGCATTTGAAGCAGGAGCGCTTTCCCCTTGCTTTGTTCTTGTTGGAATATTCCTTGCGTCCCTTCAATGCGGTCTTGAAGCGCTTGATGATAAGCGTCATCTCATCTTTGTTGAGGCCAGCGGCCTCCACTTGTGCCACCTTGTTTGGTAGCGTCTCCTGCTGCTGGTTGCCTTGAGGGCAATAATTTGAGGCTCGTGGATGGGGAGTGGACCATTTAGAGCGTCGTCCACATATCGGGCCTCCTTCACCATCATGCGCCCGCTCACAAATTTTCCAAGAATCTCTTCGGGCGTCATCTTGGTGTACCTGGGATTCTCACGAATTAGGTTAACAAGATGGGGGTCAATTACCGTGAATGACCTTAGCATAAGTCGGACGACGTCGTGGTCCGTCCATCTTGTGCTCCCATAACTCCTAATCTTGTTGACCAGGGTTTTGAGCCTATTGTACATTTGTGTTGGCTCTTCTCCCCTGATCATTGCGAACCTCCCCAGCTTGCCTTCCACCAACTCCATCTTGGTGATCATGGTGGCATCATTACCCTCATGAGAGATCTTGAGGGTATCCCAAATTTGCTTGGCGTTGTCCAAGCCGCTCACCTTTTTGTATTCATCCCTGCACAACGAAGCTAGCAAAACAGTGGTAGCTTGTGCATTCTTATGAATTTGCTCGTTAATAAATACAGGGTTATTCGTACTATCAAATTGCTTTCCATTTTCGACTATCTCCCAAATACTAGGATGGAGAGAGAATAAATGACTACGCATTTTGTGACTCCAAAAAGAGTAGTCATCTCCATCAAAGTGTGGAGGTTTACTAAGAGGAATTGAAAGCAAATGAGCATTGGAGTTAAAAGGAATACGAGAATAATCAAATGAATAATTTGAATTAACCGGTTTCTTTTTCTCGTCGTCATCGTCTCTTGGTGAAGAAGAAGATTCGTCGCTGTCGTAGTAGACGATCTTCTTGATGCGCCTCTTCTTATTCCCGTCCTTCTTCTTGTGACTTGATCCAGAGTCAGTGGGCTTGTCATCTCTAGGCTCATTGAGGAAGGACTCCTCCTTGTCGTTGACCACCATCCCCTTTCCCTTAGGATCCATCTCTTCGGGCGATTAGTCCCTTACGTGAAGAGAACGGCTCTGATACCAATTGAGAGCACCTAGAGGGGGGGGGGGGTGAATAGGTGATCCTGTAAAATTCAACAACTAATAGCCACAAAACTTGGTTATAAAGATGTTAGTGCTCAAAAGAACCGAGTGGCTATAGGGGAGCTCTTGCGAATCACAAAGAAAGACAACAGAAGAGACACGGTGATTTATCCCGTGGTTCGGCCAAGTATAACACTTGCCTACTTCCACGTTGTGGCATCCCAATGGATGAACCCCTTTCAAGTGATCCAATGATCAACTTGAATACCATGGCTTTTCTTCGCTTATATCTTTTCCCGTTTGCGAGGAATCTCCACAAGTTGGAGCCTCTCGCCCTTACAACAAAGATCACAATGTAAACACAAGAGTAAGGTTGGGAGCAACACACACAAATCCGTAGCACAACGCACGCACACAAGCCAAGACTTGAGCTCAAATGAAGCACAGAGAGTTCACAGCTAGAACGGAGCTCAAATCACTAACACGATCGATCAAATGCGTGGAGACGGAGTGTGGAGACTTAGAATTGAATAGTGAATGCTTGAGTTACTCCTCCATGCGCCTAGGGATCCCTTTTATAGCCCCAAGGCAGCTAGGAGCCGTTGGAAGCCAACAAGGAAGGCAATTCTTGCCTTCTATCGGGTGGCGCACCGGACAGTCCGATGCACCACTGGACAATCACTGTAGCATGTCCGGTGCGGATCTCCTTCCTAAATTGGCGCAGCCGACCATTGCAACTCCGGGCTATTTGGCGCACCGGACACTGTCCGGTGCACACCGGACAGTCCGGTGCCCCCAGCCGACCGTTGGAGCGGGCCACGCGTCGCCCGCGGATTACGTGGCCGACCGTTGCGCTGGTGGCCGTTGGCTCACCGGACAGTCCGATGAATTATAGCCATACGCCGCCGTCGAGTCTCGAGAGCGGCCGGTTCACCTTGGACTCGTCTGGCATACCGGACACTGTCCGGTGCACCACCGGACAGTCCGGTGCACCCAAACGAGCAGCAGTTGGCTATACACAACCAACTCTTTTCCGATTTATTTTCTCCTGTTTCTAGCACTTAGACACAATACATTAGTATCCTAATCAATGTACTAAGTCTATAAAGGTACCTTGTTACATGATTTGCACTTTTTCAATCTTTGGCACAATTTAACACTAAGAGAGTATGTGTTGGGCACTTAATCACCAAAACAATATAGAAATGGCCCAAGGGCACATTTCCCTTTCAGGTCTCAGCAGCCGTCTTTCGAAGACGCCCTTCGGTGCGGGTGCCCAAGTTGATACCCTCTTCGAGAGTTCATCTGCCGCCGAGTTGTCAGCCCGAGGAACGTGTTGCAGTTCCAGGGCCGTGAAGTCTTTTTCCAGCTTCCTTATGTGGAGGAGGTAAGCTGCGAGCCTGGGCTCGTTGCAGCTACATTCCCCGCGGACCTGCTTGATGATCAGCTAGGAGTCCCCCTTCATGAGGAGCTGGTGGATCCCTAGGGATAGGGCCGCCGACAAGCCGAAGATCAGTGCTTCGTACTCCGCCATGTTGTTGGTGGCCTTGAACTCAAGGTGCATCATGTACTTCACTTGATGTCCGCTTGGGTTGATGAGGACCACTCCGGCTCCACCATCCTGCTGACGGGCGAATCCGTTGAAGAAGAGTGTCCAGTGGGGCTCGGTGAAGACCGGACCCTTGGGCTCTGTAGATGTGGGATCCGAATCGGGATCCAGACCCCCAAGGGCGCTCGTGGGAGGTGTCCACTCCACGATGAAGTCAGCCAGGACCTGGCTCTTGACAGCGTGGCGAGGCTAGAAGTCCAGCTGGAACTCAGCGAGCTCCGCGGCCCACTTGGCGATGTTGCCTGTGGCATTAGAGTTGTGGAAGATGGCCCTTAACGGAAAGGAGGTCACCACCACGACCCTGTGTGCCTGGAAATAGTGGCGCAGCTTCCTGGACGCAACAAGCACAACATAGAGAAGTTTGTGCGTCTCAAGGTACCTGGCCTTTGCTTCATGGAGGACCTCGCTGACGTAGTAGACCGGCCTCTAAACGGTCCGGACCCCTGTAGCCGGTCTCGAGCCCTCAGGTTCCTGGCCTTATTGTGCCGTCCTTTCGACGACCAGCACCATGCTCACCGCTTCTGCAGCCGCCGCGATGTATAAATACAACGGCTCCCCAGGTTCTGGAGCTACCAGTATTGGTAGGGACACCATGTGCTGCTTCAACTCTTGAAAGGCTTGTTCCACCTCTTCGGTCCAGGATAATGGATCGGACTTCCGCAACAGCTTGAAGAAGGGCAGCGCCCTCTCATCCAACCTTGAAATGAATCGGCTAAGGGCGGCTAATGACCCCGTAAGCTTTTGGACGTCCTTGATACGGGCCGGAGGCCTTATCGCCTCAATCTCTTTGATCTTCTCCGGGTTTGCTTCAATGCCCCGGTGTGAAACCAGGAACCCCAGCAACTTCCCTGCGGAGACACCAAAGACACACTTGTCCGGGTTCAGTTTTGTGCGTGTTGCCCGCAGCTTGTTAAAGACCAGGGTTAATTCTTCCACTAGGGTCGACCCTCTCTTAGTCTTGACTACGATGTCATCGACGTACACTTCCACCTTGTCCCTAATCAAGTCCCCGAAAGTCTTACTCATCGCCCGCACAAATGTCGGCAAGGCGTTTTTCAGACCGTAAGGCATTACGACATAGCAGTAAAGCACATCCATTGTTATAAAAGCATTCCCTAGACATCTGGATTTGATGGAAACCAGAATAAGCATCTAAGAAGGACAAGTGGTCGCACCCGGAGGTAGAATCCATGATTTGATCTATACGTGGAAGTGGATACGGGTCCTTGGGACAAGCTTTATTAAGGCTGGTGTAGTCGATACACATCCAAAGCTTCCCGTTTGCCTTTGGGACAATGACTGGATTGGCTAGCCACACTGGGTGATGAACCTCTTCGATGAAGCCAGCGTCTAGCATCTTCTGGACCTCCTTAGGGATGAAGTCCTACCGCTCAACGGACTGTTTCCGAGGCTTCTGACTCACCGGTTTAGCGTCAGGGTGGATCTTCAGATGGTGCTCGATCACCACCCTGGGGATCCTAGGCATCTGCGACGGCTCCCATGCGGACATGTCTGCATTTTCCTGGAGGAAGGCGATGAGCGCGAGTTCCTATTTTTCCTCCAGATCACCCGCAATGCGAGTGGTCTAGAGGGAATCCGCAATGAGCCGGATGGCCTTGACGGGGACGTCGTCGGCTCCGGATGGCCGCACCTTTGGCACCTTGGTAGGCGCCTTGGTACCAGAGGTCGAGGGGTCCCTCCCTCCGTCGTTCGGGCGAGCAGTTTCTACCGCCAGGGCATGCAGCTTCTCCACAGCCGCAAGCGCAGCGACGCGGTCGCCCCACACGGTGAGGACCCCGGCTGGAGATGCTATCTTGAGGAACATATACCCGTAATGGGCAATGGCCATGAACCGGTACAGGGCCGGCCTGCCAATGATGGCATTGAACAGGAGGTTAACCTCCGCAACGTCGAACTGGACGTTCTCTGTGCGGAAGTTTTCCTCTGCCCCGAATGTAACCGGGAGCGTGATGCTCCCAAGGGGATACACCGGTTGAGCACCCACTCCGGAGAATGGACAAGAGGGTCCCAGTCGGGACCCTGGGATCTGCAGCTGCCTGAACACAGCGTGGCTGATGACGTTGAGCCCAGCCCCACCGTCGATCAGAACATGATGCAGCTTGATGTTGGCAATGACAGGGGCGGTGATGAGCAGCAGTATGCCGACGCCTGCCATGTTCTCGGGGCAGTCAGATGCCCCAAAGGAGATTGTTGTGCTTCGCCACCGCTATTGTGGGGCTGCCCTCGGGACCCCTGGGGTTGCCGACACGACCTCGCGGCGCAGGGACTTCACGTTCCTGCGCGAGGTGAGTTTCCAGCTTCCACCGTACATCACATACAACTTCTTGTGGCGGTCGTTATCATCACCGGAGTCAGAGTCTCCAGTGAGGATGTCCTTGAGGACCTGCTCGGGGGACTGATACCTGAGGTCCCGTTCTCCCGCGGCCACATCACCGTCGTCGACCCTCACCTTGCTAGGCCAGCGACGAGGTGGGGAGCCATCCTTTTGAAGTCTGCTCGCGCCGCTCGCTGACGCGCTTCGTGAGCTTGATGATCTCGCGGCACTCCGAGGCGCTGTGGCGACTGTTGGGGTGCACAGGGCATGAGCCGCTGTTGCCTCTCTGTGGCCATGGGCGCTTGTTGCGCTCGTTCCGGCCCCCAGTCGCAGTTGCGACGACCGGAGCAGCAGACTGTGGCCTCTCGTGGCCGCGGTTCTTCTTCTTTTTCTTTTTGCCATCCTGAGTGACGGTACCCGAGCCACCCGTCTAGGAAACTCCGGTCTGTGGTGCCGAGTGCCATGCACGGCCCTCGGCAGCTCTGGCACACTTGTCAGCCAGAGCGAAGAGCGTGGTGACAGTTTCCATGTCATGCGTGGCCAACTTCTCCAGCATCTTCTCATCACGCACCCCTGGCGGAAAGCGGTGATGTTGGAAGCATCCGAAATACGAGGTAGAGTCCCTCATACCTTGGTGAAGTGGGAGATTAAAGCTCGGAGAGTTTCTCCGGGTTCCTGCCTCACTGCATGGAGGTGAGCCTCCACGCCATGCTGCTGATAAGCACTGGCGAAGTTCACTGTGAACCACGCGCAGAGCTCTTCCCAGGAGTAGATCGATCCCGGGGTGAGGTTCATGAGCCAGGTCCGGGCTGGCCCAGACAAGGCTACATGGAAATATGTTGCCATTACAACAATATCTCCACCTGCTGCCGTAATAGCGGTGACATATACCTGCAAGAATTTCGACGGGTTTGACGTACCGTCGTACTTTTCCGGCAGGTGTGGCCGGAACTTGGATGGCCAAGTCACCACACGGAGATGATCCGCCAGTGCGGCGCAGCCCACGCCAGCCAATGGGACACCCGCCTGGATCCGAGCACCCACTGGAGTTTGCGGTGCGACCGCAGCGAAGTCTTGATCGAGGCTGCGACCCTCGATGTTTTGCCGGCGCTCACGCGCTCTCTCTAGAGAGACTCGAGCATCTTCGCGACCCTCGAAGTTTTGTCGGCGCTCCCGCGCCCTCTCTAGAGAGATTCGAGCGTCCTCGCCCGCACGCCTGTGGTTGAGTTCTGCCCGTAGGTCGTCAGTCTGTGCACCCCTCACTGAGGGTGAGCGCACGGACGCCGCCGCCTTGCTTTGACGCCGGAATGACCGAGGCCTGGACCTGGCCGAGCCAGAATGCGCCATGCCAAGGAGACAATAGACATCGTCACACCACTGCTTCATGGCTCCCGGCGAAGCCGTGGAACTCGGAGGGTGACACAGCAACTCCCTTGCTGCAGACAACGCCCCAGGAGCAGCCCTTGATGGAGCTCGGGATGTCTGTGGAGGCGTGTGCTGTTGTGCAGCGCGCACAGCTGCAGCTCCAGGCGTAGGGTGGTTGGAGGCCCGTGGCATGGAAGACACTGCCTCTTCCTCCATCAGGAAATCCTTAGGAGTCATGGCGCTGTGCTCGATGATCTGGACCATTGTGTTGAACAGGAAAATAGGCGAAAACCTAATGCCAAGCCCCCTACCTGGCGCGCCAAATGTCGGAGAGGAAAATCTCCGGCCGGGTGGTGGAACGCACCGGCCCTAAATCCTAAGATGAGGAGGGGCCTAAGCGTTTTGCCTGTCTGCTAGATGGTCGAGGAACACGAGGATTTAGAGTGGTTCAGGCCACCGGAGCGTAATACCCTACTCCACTGTCTATGTGTTGTATTGAGTTTGAGAGAGCTTGTCTTGTAACGTTGTGTGCCTTCCCTTTTATAGCTCAAGGGAGGCACATACAAGGATGCTGAGCCTCGACATGTGGGCCCAGGAGCATAACGGAAGGAATACATTATAGGAGTAACTAATGCAAGTAACGCCTGAGCAATCTCCAGGTGCTATGATGTCCGCAGTCCACGCAATATTGATATGAGGCGACTGCTTCCTTGGTAACGTGCGAGTAATGATGAGCGTAGTGCACGCGGCAGTATGGGCGTGCCGCCTGCCAGTGGAATGGACAGGCATGTCGCCTATCGCCTGTGGAATGGACAGCTTGCTGCCTGCCAGCGGAATGGACAGGTCTCAATAAATGCTGAGGCGGCACACCGCCTACCAGTGGAATGGACAGGCGGCGCGCCTTATCCTCAATAAATGCAGAGGCCGCGTAGCCCCGAGGCCTTATGTCAGGCTCCGCCCGTTGGCTTACGTCACGTGCAGTAGGCCACGCGGCAGCATCGGGTTTCTGCCTGGGCGGGGAGCAGAAGCGTATACGATAAGGTCCGGACACGTGTCGGCTCCGGACCCTCGCCTAGCCTTGATTAAGGCCTGGGTATTCTCTGTCCTAGAATCCCGGGACCCTGCTGTGAGCGGCCCGGACCCCACATAGAGGGGTCCGGATCCCATCCTAGGGGTCAGATTTGCGCCCGTGGAGGTCCTGGACCATACCCGGAGGCTCGGTCTGTATATACGGGGGTCCAGCACCTCCGCATGGGGGTCTGGGCCCGCTGGTGATGCCCCAGAGTGTGCAACTCTCTGGACACGCGACGGTACCGGACCTGCCCAGGTGGTGAGCTCGGTGCTGTTGCTGGCCAGAGTAGTCGCCCAACGCTTGGGCGAGTCATGGCCTGGTCCCACGTACAACCTTTTTACCACGTGACTACAGATAGCCGCGTGGGCACTGTGCTTTTATACAGCAGTAGGGGGTACCCCTGTTTTAGGGTACCAACACTTTTGCTTTTGAAATCAGCGTTTGTCTCCAAGGCATTGTGAATCTGTTGGGTGCACCGAAGGTGCACCCAATGGGTGGAGCCCCAGAGCTTTGAGTGGATTTTAGAAGTAATCCATTCAAAGGTCTTCATCCTTTTGCTTTCGAAATCAGCGTTTGGCTCCAAGGCATTGTGAATCTGTTGGGTGTACCGAAGGTGCACCCAATGGGTGTAGCCCCCAAGCTTTGAGTTGATTTTGAAATAATCAATTCAAAGGTCTTCATCTTGTGCCGTTTTCAAAATAACTTTCAGAATAACCAGGTGATGCCATCTGTCCATGCCTTGTTAGGTCTGGAATCAATTTGATTGGTGACAAGTTGAACATCTGCCGGTTGAAACAGAGGACCCTCGGCTGGACACCACTCAGCCTTGTACTTTAATGCTTCTATTGATTGGACTTGCGCTTCAGTAACCACATTTGGACTTCCTCCCATTTCAGTCGATCTTATCTTTTTGTCATGGTACATTTCATTGCGTATATTTTGCGGGTATCACCTCTTTAGAAAATCTTGAAGATTTTGGGTGATACACCCAATGGGTGTGCCCAAAGGGTGTCTGCTCAGCGAAAGGTGTTTATCGCGTTGTCCTGAAGTAGTAATTTGATGTGACGGAGGGGTGTAATCATTTGCCTGAGCAGTTGACTTGAGTCCAACCGGTGTCGTGTTATGCGAAATGATGCTAGTTGCATGACTCATTTTTAGGCGGCTTGAATCGCTTATTGAATTCTTGTGACTGTTCGGTGAGTGGGGTAGGAAGTGGACGGTTACCCCTTGGCCTCTTTAAAAACCCCACTTTCCCTAGTTGCTTTCTTCACTCGCCCTTGATCACTTGCTCTCTTCTTCTTCCTCACTTATCCCCCTTCTGCTCAACCATGGGCAAAGGCAAGAGAGGCAAGGGATGGCCTCACCGCGCTGATGGCAAGAGCAAGCGTACTCTGAGTCCACCCTTGGAAGACTTCGATGACTCGGAGTACTCGGAGGAGGTTTCCTCCGAGTATGATCGGTCGCCTGCCCCGACGCCCCCGTGGCGTCGTCCTAGGACTCAGACGACTCCATGGGGTTGTCCGTTGCGGTGCGGGTGTACTAGCGATCCATCGAGCACGCCGAGCTCGATGGGTCGGAGGACTCGGAGGAGGCCTCCTCGGAGGAGGTGGAAGACTCCTTCGACTCTGAGGAGTGGAGCGGCGATGAGGGCGACGGCGGCGAGGACGGCGGCAGCAACGGTGATGACGACAAGGGTAGCAACGACAGCGACGGCGAAGGTGGCAACGACGAGGGCGTCAGCAAGTGTGATGGCTGCAATGTCAAGGGCGACGACGGCGGCAAGGGCGATGGCAAGGACGGCAGCATAATGCTGCTGGCGTAAATATTAGTATAGGTAACAGCAGTAGTAGTATTTTGTAGTAGAATAAGGTAGTTTAGTTAGTAGTGTAGTGTAGTGTAAGTAGTAGTGTAATGTGATGTAATGACTGAGGGGTGAGGAGGCTGACTCAGGATGAGTCGGTCTCAAGTTTGTAATGATCTCCCCCTATGAATGAAGACGCAGTTCCTTGCTGATCCATTGTTGTACGCCCTGTCCATGCATCTGGTGGCTCGCTAGCATTTTAGAGGTAATGCCCGAGTGATGCTTGCTTTTATGCGATCTCAACTCTTCCCGAGTTACGGCCTGCCGCTTTGCGCTCGACTTATCGCGCCAACCCATACTTCTGCTGGCGTTCCCCCTTGAATTTTGAACCCTAGTTCTTGCCTTTTCCTCCGCCGCTTTCCAATTTTCTGAGTTCCTAAATCCACCCGCATCGTTTGAGAGACCACACTGGCGCCCAAGATTAAGAGACAGAGTGCTGCTATTCCGATCATCCTACCAATCGATCCCAACAGCCAACTTCCATTCGCCGGTAACCACGTGTCTGTTATTTCCGAAGCTGACCTTCTGCACCTCGTCGAAACTAGTGTTCTTCCGCCAAAAGAATTGTGTTCCTCGTGAATCTGGTGCAGGGTTACCGTTTCGACAGAGGATACCCACGACACTGTCATCTTCGTGCCATTTCTCATTGGGGGACTGGCCCTGCTAGCTTCTCCTTTCTTCCGCGGCCTTCTCGACTTTTATTCTCTGAATCTTACGCACTTAAACCCTAATTCTGTTCTTCAAATTGTCGTGTTCGTTCACCTCTGCGAAGCTTTCCTTGGAATTCTTCCCCATTTTGGGCTTTGGAAGTACCTCTACCACTGTCGGTCTGGGATGGCTAGAGGACAACATCAGCTTGTTGGTGGTGCTAGTATGGAACTTCGCCAAGGTAGGAAGGTTGAGTATCTTGATATCCCTTTGAAGGACAGTATTAAGGGATGGTGCCTCGAGTGGTTTACCATGGAGAACCACAACAAGTCCCTCCCTCCTCGGTCGGGGAGGCAGCCTAACGTTTGGACGCCCAACTAGACAGAGGCCCCTACAGATTCAGAACTTGCTGAGTCCAGAGTGCTGCTTGCTGAGATATGTGCATTGAAGGACAGAGGCTTGACTGCTGAAGCTGTTGTTGCTGATTATGTCTTCAAGAATATTCAACCTCTAAAAGATAGAGTCTACCCTGTCTATCTGTATATTGGGGTCAATCACCCTACCCGAATTACCAACAGATGGATTCCTGAATAAGACATGTTGAGCCGGATTGATTTTATGCTGAGAGGCAAGATTTCGAATGCTGGTGCTCCCTTGTCGTATTCTGCCTAAAATCTTCCTCGACAGAGCCCCTTTTCTGAGTTCGTTCCCAACCCTCCTATTCAAGATGGCAGTCCGGGCCATAGAGTGCGACCCTCCCCTGAGGATATTGAGGCTTTCATTGCTCCATTCTGAAATCTCTCTGAAGAGGAGAGACATATTCACTTCCAGATGCCGACAACCGCTGATGAGGTTGAGGTGAACGTTGTTCTCAGTATGCTAAGGGGTGAATCGTCTGACTCTGCCCGTACTGAGTCGGTGACTATTGCAACTTGACATGGCCTTGGTGAGGATGAGGGAGTTCAGAGCCCTGGGAGTGTTTGCCGCAAATGTTTGCGTCGGACGAGCCATCCAGCCGCGCCTGCTGAGGGGAAGAGAAGAAATAAAAGACTTTGACGATCATCAGGCTTGGAGTTGGATGCTGATCTTGCTACCTCAGTCCTCGGCGGTGGCCCGGTGAGCGCCAACCTCGAGGATGACATTGAAGGTTGTGGTGGTGTCAGAGTTGGTGGTCGTGTGCTTGATAAGGATGAAGAGGAAGATGTCCCTTTGATTCGCAAGAACAGCCGCAGCTATAGCAGCAGTGACATTCCCATGCAGGCTTTGTCGGGTTTAGTTAGTGTTCAGGGGTTGATAATGTCTGCCATTGACCATGCATTAGAGGAAATTATTCCTGAAGACCTTTTATTGGAGCCTCCTGAGACTGAAAGTTCTGTCGTCCGTATAGAGGTCCCGGATGACGTCCCTTTGGCTGGTAATCCTGTCGGGCAAGAAATAACCCAGACAGTTTCTCACGCTTCTTCGACCTTGGAGGGCGATCTAGATTGTGGGGACACACTGGCTCTTGATGTTGCTAGCCAGGGTCACCCAGCTCCTGTGGATACGACTGAGAGTGCTTCAGCTTCTAAAGGTGCTGCTAAGGATAACCCAGCCCCCGAGGGTGGTGCTGAGGATGACCCAGCCCCCAAGGGTGCCGAGCTTGGTTCCTCTTCGGCCACCTCCATGGATTTTCACATTAGATCGCCACCGGTTCAATCTGAGGAACCTGTGGTGATGAGTTTGCCTACTGCTCTTGTTGGTCCGGTCACCTTAGAGGCCAGTGATTTGGATGTCGGGATTCGGTAGTCTGCTGTCGGAGCTGAGGTCTCCTTAAGTGATGCTCTCAACATTGTCTCTGTCAATGCTCCATCAATAGACAGTGCACCTATGCCTCTGGCTCTGGGATTTCCTTTAATTCTTTCTAACCTCTAGGTGAGCTGATGTGACAAAACCTCCCAAGTAATTAGGCCCACCTACAGTTGTCCTTGTCCAACGGACCTCAGACAACCCTACAGGTGCACCTGATCACTTGACAAGTTCGGTATCTGAATTCCTTACCTTCCCAAGAGCGTTTCACCCATCAGGCAGACATTACAATACATCAGAGATACGAAATTGCGGAAGCAGTTATAATAACTTACTTTATTGAAAAGTAAGATAGAGTTATATAGTTACAGACCAAAGCCAAAATATATGAGTGTAGAGTATTATTATTACATACCATGGGAGGCAAAAACTCCTCCCGAATAAGCAGTAAAAAGTTTTTAACGGAGGGCCTTCCCTCTCGCAGCTTTAGTCTTGGTTCTCTTCTTTTGGTACCACCTTTGAACAGGAGCAACAAAAGATTGTTGCTTCCTCACCTAAAACAACATGGGACAAAGCCCAGAGTACGAAGTGTACTTTCGCAAGACTTACCCGACAAAGTAAAAGACTCTCAAGGAGATGCTGGCTTTAAGGGAGTCAAGGTAAGGCTTATCAATAATCAATGACTCTGTTTGCAGAAATGCTTACTAAAAGTGGATCCTTAAAAATCCAATTTTAATTGTCAGGTTAAGTAAGATAACCTGCATCTAGAGTTCTTTCTACCCTAGTTCAATCACTTGACCTACACTAGCCAATTTCTTAACAACCCTTCATATTTACTGGATTTCTATGTATAGGGCAGTGACCAAGTCTTCATGTCCGCGAAGTTACGGCGATCCGAATCGATTATACTCAGCTAAGGATCTCCGATCACACGACATATGTAGCACTTAACCCTTGCATATGTCAACTCGCCACCGGGGTTCTTAAGACCAGATCAGGTTCACGCCAACCGAGAGCACAGATACACCACCGTCCAGCCTCTTGCCACGGAGGGTACATGCTACTCTCGCCATCTCTCCACTCCTATTGCGTGTTATCTTATTCTGGTATTAGTCTGCCCGAGGCAAAGCTTACCCATGACGAGGCATGTGACCAGTTAAAGGGTCCTCGGTCATCAAGCCTACATCGGCATGGTCCTTAATTGACTCAGACGGAGACACTACACCAAGACTCTCTTCTCATGCAAGTCACCCACCCGGTCTCAGCTTAATCATTTCAAACCCAAAGTTTGGTACCTGGCAGAGGTACATCTTTTTCGATGTTGAACCCATCATGGCCATGATGGATCCACCATCAAGTTTTATTTTCAAAAACATCCCACCCACTTTGCCATATCATCTTTTGTGAAAACAAAACATTTTGTTTTTCTAGATCAGGGCTAAGCATAAGAAAAACCTTTTGTAAAACAGGGGATCAAAGGAAGGTAATCAAATCCAAGGAAGGAAATGCAGGAATTGTTTTAGCACACAACTCCTATCACCTAATGCATCAAGCAAGTGAGAAAGATTTTAAAAAGAACAAGGAGGTGGAAAATGCACCGGGGCTTGCCTTGTGTTACCAGTGAATCAGGCTCAGTTCCACATATATCAAAATAGAAACAGTTGCCTGCCTGATGTTCCTCAGGTGGTGGTGGTGAAGTCCTTTCTTCTTCGACTTCTACTTCCTCTTTGTTTTCTAAATATAGCCAAGTATAATAATGAATGCTCATGTAATGCTCATGAAGATGCAAAGACAATAAAAGTTTATTATCTAAGGTCTTGAATACAACTTTCCTTCACGGATCTCCGAGAACTTAGGGTTTTCGGAGTCAATAGTGAAGTTCATAGGGCAGGGGGTAGGGTTCTGGGTTCTAAGTATCAAACATGGCCCAAATCATACCAAACTCTACCCAAGGCTTTTAACTATTATTTAGAGATTACCCTAAAAAATTAGTGAATTTTGGATTTATTATTTATTCCCTAAAAATCCAGAAGCATAGTTTTTGGATATTTTAAATGCTCTATAATTTCCTATTTGGACTAACAATCATAAAACTAATTTTAGTAAATACTATAGGAAATTAGAAACCTAGCAAAATTGGTCTGGTATTTTTAGGATTTTTCTACAATTTTATAGAATTTCTTTAGCTCTGACAGAAAAAGAAAAAGAAAAGGTATGAACAGTATTGGACCGAAAGCGGCCCAAGTCAGCCCAACACAGGCAGAAGCGCCCCCGCGCGCACGCGAGCACTGGCAGATTTGCACAGAGGCCCTCGCTACTTGAATAATCCATTAAGAACCCTTAACCACTATTCATTCTCTCTCTGACAATTACACAGAGGTCCCCCGACTTCTGTTTCTTCTCCAAATAAACCCCTGGCCACGACGCGCTTGCCGTCGATCACCGACGCGGCACATACTGGACATGACCGGCGGTGACTGTCTAAAATAGCTACGGGGTGAACATTCCCGACCTAAGGCGACCCAAGAACAATCTTCAATTTTGGCTGGCATACTTAGAGAAGGTCCTACCCACGCGCACGGCGGAAACCGTGACGTCGAGCCCGCGTTCCCATTCAATCATGCCCGAATTGGTCAAATGGCTGCCATGACGAGCATCACGAGTACACAGAGCTGCAAAAACATCATACGAGAAGTGCAGAGCCATACCAAAGTGGTCTGGCCACGGAAGAGCTATCCATGGCGACGCAGAGATCCAATTTGGGGGAAAATTCGAATTGAAGCGCTACAGTGGATGATTGGAGACGAGAGTGGGTGCTCTGGCTTGGGTATAATCTAACGGAGCTCACTGAGGCATCAATTTATAGAGCTGGCCCATGAGTACGACAAATTTGAGCGGTGAATGGCTATCGGTAAGAACGAGAGGAGTCACCGGAGGCCGCTCAACGTGACATTTACTGGGTTAAGTCTCTGGTGACAACGAGACTGGCTTTATTGATCTACAGCGGGGTGGTAGCATGGCTAGTAGCGTGGCGGACACCGATGAACGACGATCATCGCGGCGACGATCGTGCGGCCAT
Source organism: Zea mays (assembly GCF_902167145.1). Lineage (NCBI taxonomy): Eukaryota > Viridiplantae > Streptophyta > Magnoliopsida > Poales > Poaceae > Zea > Zea mays. Next base: position 76,026,794 of record NC_050100.1, on the reverse strand, counting down.
GTCGCGGCGCAAGTGGGTACATGAAAGTCGCCTAGAGGGGGGGGGGTGAATAAGCAAATCTGAAATTTATAAAGTTTAAGCACAACTACAAGCTGGGGTTAGCGTTAGAAATATAATCGAGTACGAAAGAGAGGGCGAAAACATACACAAGCGAATAAGAGCGGATGACACAGTGATTTGTTTTACCGAGGTTCGGTTCTTGCAAACCTACTCCCCGTTGAGGTGGTCACAAAGACCGAGTCTCTTTCAACCCTTTCCCTCTCTCAAACTGTCACTTAGACCGAGTGAGCTTCCTTCCTTGATTTCTCGGGTCACTTAGACCCCGCAAGGACCACCACACAATTGGTGTCTCTTGCTTTGCTTACAAGGCTTTGAGAGTAAGAATGAGAGAAAGAAGAGAGCCAACCAAGCAACAAGAACAACAAAAGAACACAAGCCGATCTTCTCACAAGTCCTAAAAACTAGAGTTGAATTGTGGACTTTGATTTGATCGGAGGCTTTGATTTGTGTCTTGGAGTGTTGTGTATTGCTCTTGTATTGAATGAGGAGTAGTGAATGCTTGGGTTCCTTGAAGAGTGGTGGTTGGGGGGTATTTATAGCCCCAACCACGAAAATGGCCATTGGGGAACTCTGCTGTCGAAGGGCGTCCGGTGCGCCACCGGACACTGTCCGGTGCGCTAGCCACGTCACCCAACCATTGGGTTCCGACCGTTGGAGCTTCTAACATCTGGGCCACCGGACAGTCCGGTGGTGCACCGGACATGTCATGTTCACTGTCCGGTGCGCCATCTGGCGCCTGCTCTGACTTCTGCGCGCGCAGTTACACTGTTCACTGTTCACTGTAGACTTATGCAGACGACCGTTGGCGCAGTTAGCCGTTGCTCCGCTGGCACACCGGACAGTCCGGTGAATTATAGCGGAGTGGCTTCCCAAATTCCCGAAGGTGGCAAGTTTGGAGTTGATCTCCCTGGTGCACCGGATACTGTCCGGTGGCACACCGGACAGTCCGGTGCGCCAGACCAGGGCAGCCTTCGGTTGTCTTTTGCTCTTTTTATTTGAACCCTTTCTTGGACTTTTTTTGGTTTGTGTTGAACCTTTGGCACATGTAGAACTTATAATCTAGAGCAAACTAGTTAGTCCAATTATTTGTGTTGGGCAATTCAACCACCAAAATCATTTAGGAAAAGGTGTGAGCCTATTTCCCTTTCAATCTCCCTCTTTTTGGTGATTGATGCTAACACAAACCAAAGCAAATATATAAGTGCAGAATTGAAATAGTTTGCATAAGGTAAGTGCAAAGGTTACTTGGAATTAAACCAATATATATTTCATAAGATATGCATGGATGCTTTCTTCTAATTTTAACATTTTGGACCACGCTTGCACCACTTCTTTTGTTTTTACAAACTCTTTTGGAAATTATTTTCAAAGTCTTTCTGCAAATAGTCAAGGTAAATGAATAAGATTTTGAGAAGCATTTTCAAGATTTGAAATTTTCTCCCCCTATTTCAAATGCTTTTCCTTTGACTAAATAAAACTCCCCCTCAATGAAATTCTCCTCTTAGTGTTCAAGAGGATTTTAGACATTTATTTTGAAAGAGGTTATACCAATTTGAAATTATATAAAAAATAAGATACCCATTTGAAAAACTTCTTTAATACAAATTGAAAGAACATAATTTTTGGGTGCGGTCCTTTTGCTTTGGGCTAATACTTTCTCCCCCTTTGGCAGGAATCGCCAAAAACGAATACTTGTGAGTGAAATATAAGCTCTTTTACTTTCTCTCCCCCTTTGGCAAATAATGTATGATTGAAGGATTATACCAAAGTGAAGAGCGATGCGGAGTGACGGCGAAGGGTAAATACATGATGGAGTGGAGTGGAAGCCTTGTCTTCGCCGAAGACTCCATTTCCCTTTCAATCTATGACTTAACATGAAATGCACTTGAAAACACATTAGTCATAGCACATGAAAGAGATATGATCGAAGGTACATAAATGAGCTATGTGTGAAAAATATCAATCAAAATTCCTAGAATCAAGAATGTTTAGTTCATGCCTAAGTTTGGTAAAAGTTTTCTCATCTAGTGGCTTGGTAAAGATATCGGCTAATTGTTCTTTGGTGTTAATATAAGCAATCTCGATATCCCCCCGTTGTTGGTGATCCCTTAAAAAGTGATACCGAATGGCTATGTGTTTAGTGCGGCTGTGCTCAACGGGATTATCCGCCATGCGGATTGCACTCTCATTATCACATAGGAGAGGAACTTTGGTTAATTTGTAACCATAATCCCTAAGGGTTTGCCTCATCCAAAGCAATTGCACGCAACAATGGCCTGCGGCAATGTACTCGGCTTCGGCGGTAGAAAGATGTAACACCCAGATTTTAGGGGTCCAAAACCCGGGCGTAAACATAATCACCAGGTGTGCTGGGACCAAGTCTCACACATATGATGAATCATGGCACATGATCGAATGTCACATCTTTACTACATAACAGGAATTCGGTACAAAATAAATAATTACATTATAAGGAGACAACAGTCCAGCAACCCAAAGTTGACTGGGAGACGACGGCCTAGACCTCTCACGAACACATCGCAGCATCCTCCATGCGCCTCATCCTGCGGTACCTGTTCTTGACCTGTGGGGGGTGTGAGACAGCAAGAGTGAGCTCGCATACGTTCATCGCTCAGCAAGTTGTGGGGAATAATGTGAACGAACTCGCCAAAGGTGGGAGTTCATGTGAAGTGTAAGGCTTACCAAAGAGGATGGTTAGAGCTGAGCATTGCTTTTAAAGTTGGTCAAAATTTTATTAGCAATTACTAAGTATAAGTAAATACCAACCCAATTAAGCAGTAGAACAAAAGTAACAACATCACCTGCGATGCAATGCATATGACAAATTGAATTTAGTTCCATAAATTAATCATGTGAGGGTCCGAGCTGCTCATGACCGTGAGCACGGCTAGTATACCAGTTTTACACTCTGCAGAGGTGGCGCATCTTTACCCACAAGTCATGTTACCCATCTGCCAAGGGATCGCGACTTCCCATACACCTCTACCGAGGAGGCGAGGCGGGGTAACACTACGAGGCCTTTACAAAGTTCCACTAGCTTCAGAAAACCCGCTACAGTTTATAGGAAGCTCCAATGCAGGAATTCCCTTGCAGGACCGCCATCGCAGCAAAATCCTCCCGAGGGTCTCCCTACACTGACCACTCCCCTACTGCCCTTGCCCCTTTCGGGTAAGGTAGTCCTCCACTAGCTTTCCTAATTAATCGGCCAAGGGCGTCCCATTATACCCTTGTGGTAGCACTGTTTTCCCGGGTGGTCGCTCCATGTTCCAATTAACATAATGATCTTATCATGAATGATAAATAACAACGGATAACAAAAGTATAATCATGAGTAATGTATCTTCATACCCAAAACCACATAAAGATAATCAAACTAGGGTAACCTATTGGGTCCCATCAAAATTAACCTATGCAGATCATTATGATTAATTAGAACATGGCTGGGTAAAAAGAAGTGATCAAGGGCACAACTTGCCTGGGACTTGAGATTTCAGGTACCAGGATGATCTTCAGGTGACTCGTGACCTCACGCTAGTCGTAGCAATACAAACAAACAGGGTATAGACAAAATTAACATCACACCAAACATAAGAATATACTGCGTAAAAATAATCTACGCGAAGCTACGAGACTAACGCAACTTGAACGGATCGAATCGGAATTAAAACGGAGGAGATACGAATTTCCTAAGGTTTTATGTGTTTAAAATAGGATTAAGTGAGTAATAAATTTTCTTACTGTGGTTATGATAAAACAGAGACACTAAGTGCTAGAGAATAAAATTACAAAATTTTAGGAACTGGAATGAAATAATTTAGAGTTCATATGCATTTTCTATGAATTATTGAAGTTCCAGCAATTATTTTCTTATTAAAAATCTATTTTCTATTTCATTTATTCAATTTAAACGATTTCTGGACTAGGCCTCATTTTCCAGAAAACCCAGGGGCTATCCCGCAAGATCGCCAAGACACAGTGAATAGTTGACAGGGACGGCGGGTTCATTCTGAAATAATCTAGGGACTCATATGCAAAAAGGTCTGGGCGCAGAGGGATCGCGGGATCACGACCACACGATCAGTAATCGGTGGTCAAGATTAGATTTCCCATACACGAAACGGTACACTATTTTGACCGTGCGATCAGGGATCCAAGACTAGGAGTTCACCATGACGCGAGTTCGCCCCAGCCCTCGGATCAAAATTCTACGGTCCCGATTTTCAGTATCCGCGATTTAACCCTATGCGTTAAATCTCAGATCAACGACACCTGGTTGCTTGCGCCAAGTTCCAAACTCTACCTCTGATTAACTACCGGGCCATCCCCTAATCCCGACCGCAGCTTTTAGATCCCGCGGTCAGAAACGCTCCCACAACCCAGGTGACCGGACGGCGGCGCCCGCGACGGACACGGCGGCGCATCGCCGGAGTGCACCCAAAATCCCATCCTCGCTGCCCCCAAAACTCGATTAACACCCTCCTACTCGATGCTAGGCGAAAAGCAATACGTGGGAAGGGGTATTACCAGTAGGCACGGAGCGAAGCTTCCAGCGCGCGGTGAGTTGCGAATGGTGGAAGTGCTGGCCGGTCGGCGAGAAATTTCCCCAACACTTGAGGCATCCGTGTCCCCAATTCGCCGCGGTCACGCTCCACACGCCCGGGCGAGTTGCCAAGACCCCGCGTTTACCCCAAATCGACGGCGGACAAGCGAGTCAACGGCGGCGCAGATTTGGTTCTCCCTCGCTCTCCCTGTATGAACAAAGGTGGCGCAAGTCTCACCTGGTTCGCGACAAGGGATGAGAGGAGAGATGCGGCACGGTTTTATAACCTGGGAGAAAGGGAGTCGAGCCCGGGCAGGTAGTGTTCCACGAATTTCGGCTTCGGTTTCGTAAGCGCATGCGCGAGCTACGGACCTGGATGCGATCTGTTGGAGGAGGTGGGGATAGAGATGACAAGCGGGCCCCACGAGCCAGCGACACACAGAAACGAGCACGAGCGCGTGAAGATGACCGGTGGGCCCGTGATGTCGACGCCAAAACCAGCTGGGCTGTGCGGCATGGATTCAGAAGTGGGCCGAAAGCTGGTCTGCGGCCCAGGTAAGCTTCTTTCCCTTTTTCTTTTATGTTTTATTTTCTATTTTCCCCATTATTTTACCAATTCAAATCTAAATCCTAATTTGAATTCAAACTTGTGACAGATTTATACTTAGATTACATGGCGCCATAAAGAAGTTGCAAATTTGGAGATTTATTTATATATCATTTATATTCTTATATGTAAGTATTTTCTTCTCTTGTTTCAATTCTAGAATTTTCCTTTAGGATTTAAATTCTAATTTGGGTATTAACATATTTATTATTATTATTATTTTATATTGTTGTTACCAAATTCACAAAACATAAATCCTCAGCATGATGTACAATTTAATGACTTTTATTAATCCTTTGTTTTCTATTTTCAAATCAATTTTCGATTTAGGGTTTACTTTAAATCCTCATCCCATTATCATTTTATTTAATTCATATTATTATTGCTTTTAATGCACAAACAAAAATCCAATATGATGCAATGGTTTATTTGTGTCTTATTAAGGATCTATTATTTTTTTTTACATGAGTGGTCACATGTAATGATAACTAGAGGCACACATACATATATAAAGGAAACAATTTCTCCTTTTATTCTTCCTTACAAAGTGGGTATTACAAATCCTACCCCCCTTAAAAATAATCTCGTCCTCGAGATTTGCAAGAAAGGGATATAGAAGGTTTTTTTTAACTTTTTGTTTTCAATTAGTTTTAATGCTCCCAAAAGTTTCTCTTCATTAGCAAGTGTGGCTAGAAAACATGCACATATTATGTTTTAGCTAATAAGTAAGATTTAGAAAAGCTTAGGGTAAGAGAAGGTTAGGCAAGAAAAACTTCTATCCCGGATGGTGGATCTTGATGCATCTAGAGATCTGGTTTGACTTTTATCCTTGACGGTGACTCTTTTCCTTTCCTTGATGAGGTTGATCTTCTTCGTATTGGTGTCTTGGTTAAGATAGATTTGTATGTAACACGTAGGTAGAGCAGCTGGTTTAGTAGATGGCTATGAGTTTAATGAGGTTAGTCAGAATCTGGTTTGGTCATTTGCTTCTAGACGGGTGGGATAGGTTATGTAACCTATCATGTAGGTCAAGTTGTTGGGTATGGCCGAGTTGATCTAAGTCACCAATTTAGAAGTATGGCCTTATCCTTTGTACCAGCATTAAGTAACTCACACTAGATTAGATCATATGAGATTAGATAGGATCGAGATTAGATTGGATATGACTAGATTAGACTAGTTAAGATCTCATTGATTTGGATTAGGTCCCGGTTGTTTCGTTAGGATGAGTTAAGTAAAGTGATTAGGGTAAGACAAATCTTTCAAGATAAGATGCATCTATTAAGATAAGAGAGAATCTTTTAAGATAAGGTAGATTTATTAAGCTAGATATATTTTAATTAGGATAAGTTAGAATCTTTTGAGATGAGATGGATCTATGAATGTGGGATCGAGTCTTTTTAGATGAGATAGATACGGAATACTAGTTACCTTTTTAATGGGATATTCTAGATTGTCTAGTCATTTTATGAATACTATCCTTTATGCCTAGATGTATATGCAGATGTAATTGTGGACACTACTCCACAACTCATCACACTCAATCAAAGATCCAAATCAGACAAGTATCATAAGAACAAACATTCAAACATATAGATAAAAAAATAGTTTTGTTTTTGTTCCTAAGAATAGGTCTCCTATTCCTAAAGATCACTTTAGGCACAGGATTTCAAAGTGTGAAATCCACTTTTGTCTTTAGAAAGAAAAGGTAAGAATAATTAGAGTAAAGCGGAAATAGATGAGAAAAGATTAAGAAAAGTTTAGAAAGAATCAGAGTAGCAAAGGTAAGTAAGTATTGGTTGTCCAGTTCTATCTAGGTTTCGTCCTACAGTCAACATTCCTCTGATACCACTTCTGTCACACCCGGATTTTAGGGGTCCAAAACCCGGGCGTAAACATAATCACCAGGTGTGCTGGGACCAAGTCTCACACATATGATGAATCATGGCACAGGATCGAATGTCACATCTTTACTACATAACAGGAATTCGGTACAAAATAAATAATTACATTATAAGGAGACAACGGTCCAGCAACCCAAAGTTGACTGGGAGACGACGGCCTAGACCTCTCACGAACACATCGCAGCATCCTCCATGCGCCTCATCCTGCGGTACCTGTTCTTGACCTGTGGGGGGTGTGAGACAGCAAGAGTGAGCTCACATACGTTCATCGCTCAGCAAGTTGTGGGGAATAATGTGAACGAACTCGCCAAAGGTGGGAGTTCATGTGAAGTGTAAGGCTTACCAAAGAGGATGGTTAGAGCTGAGCATTGCTTTTAAAGTTGGTCAAAATTTTATTAGCAATTACTAAGTATAAGTAAATACCAACCCAATTAAGCAGTAGAACAAAAGTAACAACATCACCTGCGATGCAATGCATATGACAAATTGAATTTAGTTCCATAAATTAATCATGTGAGGGTCCGAGCTGCTCATGACCGTGAGCACGGCTAGTATACCAGTTTTACACTCTGCAGAGGTGGCGCATCTTTACCCACAAGTCATGTTACCCATCTGCCAAGGGATCGCGACTTCCCATACACCTCTACCGAGGAGGCGAGGCGGGGTAACACTACGAGGCCTTTACAAAGTTCCACTAGCTTCAGAAAACCCGCTACAGTTTATAGGAAGCTCCAATGCAGGAATTCCCTTGCAGGACCGCCATCGCAGCAAAATCCTCCCGAGGGTCTCCCTACACTGACCACTCCCCTACTGCCCTTGCCCCTTTCGGGTAAGGTAGTCCTCCACTAGCTTTCCTAATTAATCGGCCAAGGGCGTCCCATTATACCCTTGTGGTAGCACTGTTTTCCTGGGTGGTCGCTCCATGTTCCAATTAACATAATGATCTTATCATGAATGATAAATAACAACGGATAACAAAAGTATAATCATGAGTAATGTATCTTCATACCCAAAACCACATAAAGCACTAGCAAGTACTACCCAAAAAGTTCAGTGGTAACAAGGTATAAAGATAATCAAACTAGGGTAACCTATTGGGTCCCATCAAAATTAACCTATGCAGATCATTATGATTAATTAGAACATGGCTGGGTAAAAAGAAGTGATCAAGGGCACAACTTGCCTGGGACTTGAGATTTCAGGTACCAGGATGATCTTCAGGTGACTCGTGACCTCACGCTAGTCGTAGCAATACAAACAAACAGGGTATAGACAAAATTAACATCACACCAAACACAAGAATATACTGCGTAAAAATAATCTACGCGAAGCTACGAGACTAACACAACTTGAACGGATCGAATCGGAATTAAAACGGAGGAGATACGAATTTCCTAAGGTTTTATGTGTTTAAAATAGGATTAAGTGAGTAATAAATTTTCTTACTGTGGTTATGATAAAACAGAGACACTAAGTGCTAGAGAATAAAATTACAAAATTTTAGGAACTGGAATGAAGTAATTTAGAGTTCATATGCATTTTCTATGAATTATTGAAGTTCCAGCAATTACTTTCTTATTAAAAATCTATTTTCTATTTCATTTATTCAATTTAAACGATTTCTGGACTAGGCCTCATTTTCCAGAAAACGCAGGGGCTATCCCGCAAGATCGCCAAGACACAGTGAATAGTTGACAGGGACGGCGGGTTCATTCTGAAATAATCTAGAGACTCATATGCAAAAAGGTCTGGGCGCAGAGGGATCGCGGGATCACGACCACACGATCAGTAATCGGTGGTCAAGATTAGATTTCCCATACACGAAACGGTACACTATTTTGACCGTGCGATCAGGGATCCAAGACCAGGAGTTCACCATGACGCGTGTTCGCCCCAGCCCTCGGATCAAAATTCTACGGTCCCGATTTTCAGTATCCGCGATTTAACCCTATGCGTTAAATCTCAGATCAACGGCACCTGGTTGCTTGCGCCAAGTTCCAAACTCTACCTCTGATTAACTACCGGGCCATCCCCTAATCCCGACCGCAGCTTTTAGATCCCGCGGTCAGAAACGCTCCCACAACCCAGGTGACCGGACGGCGGCGCCCGCGACGGACACGGCGGCGCATCGCCGGAGTGCACCCAAAATCCCATCCTCGCTGCCCCCAAAACTCGATTAACACCCTCCTACTCGATGCTAGGCGAAAAGCAATACGTGGGAAGGGGTATTACCAGTAGGCACGGAGCGAAGCTTCCAGCGCGCGGTGAGTTGCGAATGGCGGAAGTGCTGGCCGGTCGGCGAGAAATTTCCCCAACACTTGAGGCATCCGTGTCCCCAATTCGCCGCGGTCACGCTCCACACGCCCGGGCGAGTTGCCAAGACCCCGCGTTTACCCCAAATCGACGGCGGACAAGCGAGTCAACGGCGGCGCAGATTTGGTTCTCCCTCGCTCTCCCTGTATGAACAAAGGTGGCGCAAGTCTCACCTGGTTCGCGACAAGGGATGAGAGGAGAGATGCGGCACGGTTTTATAACCTGGGAGAAAGGGAGTCGAGCCCGGGCAGGTAGTGTTCCACGAATTTCGGCTTCGGTTTCGTAAGCGCATGCGCGAGCTACGGACCTGGATGCGATCTGTTGGAGGAGGTGGGGATAGAGATGACAAGCGGGCCCCACGAGCCAGCGACACACAGAAACGAGCACGAGCGCGTGAAGATGACCGGTGGGCCCGTGATGTCGACGCCAAAACCAGCTGGGCTGTGCGGCATGGATTCAGAAGTGGGCCGAAAGCTGGTCTGCGGCCCAGGTAAGCTTCTTTCCCTTTTTCTTTTATGTTTTATTTTCTATTTTCCCCATTATTTTACCAATTCAAATCTAAATCCTAATTTGAATTCAAACTTGTGACAGATTTATACTTAGATTACATGGCGCCATAAAGAAGTTGCAAATTTGGAGATTTATTTATATATCATTTATATTCTTATATGTAAGTATTTTCTTCTCTTGTTTCAATTCTAGAATTTTCCTTTAGGATTTAAATTCTAATTTGGGTATTAACATATTTATTATTATTATTATTTTATATTGTTGTTACCAAATTCACAAAACATAAATCCTCAGCATGATGTACAATTTAATGACTTTTATTAATCCTTTGTTTTCTATTTTCAAATCAATTTTCGATTTAGGGTTTACTTTAAATCCTCATCTCATTATCATTTTATTTAATTCATATTATTATTGCTTTTAATGCACAAACAAAAATCCAATATGATGCAATGGTTTATTTGTGTCTTATTAAGGATCTATTATTTTTTTTACATGAGTGGTCACATGTAATGATAACTAGAGGCACACATACATATATAAAGGAAACAATTTCTCCTTTTATTCTTCCTTACAAAGTGGGTATTACAAAAGAGCTACAAAATTTTGTTTCTTAGAAGCCCAAGACACTAGAGATCTTCCCAAGAACTGGCAAGTCCCTGATGTGCTCTTTCTATCAATTTTACACCCTACCCAATTAACATCTGAATATCCAATTTAATCAAAAGTGGATCCCCTGGGGTACCAAAGGCCAAACTTAGGAGTATAAACTAAATATCTCAAGATTCGTTTTACGGCCCTAAGGTGAACTTCCTTAGGATCGGCTTGGAATCTTGCACATATGCATACGGAAAACATAATATCCGGTCGAGATGCACATAAATAGAGTAAAGATCCTATCATCGACCGGTATACCTTTTGATCTACGGATTTACCTCCCATGTCGAGGTCGAGATGCCCATTGGTTCCCATGGGTGTCTTGATGGGCTTGGAATCCTTCATCCCAAACTTGGTGAGTATGTCTTGAATGTACTTCGTTTGGCTGATGAAGGTGCCCTCTTGGAGTTGCTTGACTTGAAATCCTAGAAAATACTTCAACCCCCCCATCATAGACATCTCGAATTTTTGAATCATGATCCTACTAAATTCTTCACAAGTAGATTTGTCAGTAGACCCAAATATGATATCATCAACATAAATTTGGCATACAAACAAATCATTTGCAATTGTTTTAGTGAAAAGAGTAGGATCGGCTTTTCTGACTTTGAAGCCATTAGCGATAAGAAAATCTCTTAGGCATTCATACCATGCTCTTGGGGTTTGCTTGAGCCCATAAAGCGCCTTAGAGAGTTTATAGACATGGTTAGGGTACTCACTATCTTCAAAGCCGAGAGGTTGCTCAACATAGACCTCCTCCTTGATTGGTCCATTGAGGAAGGCACTTTTCATGTCCATTTGATAGAGCTTAAAGCCATGGTAAGTAGCATAGGCAAGTAATATACGAATTGACTCAAGTCTAGCTACGGGTGCATAGGTTTCACCGAAATCCAAACCTTCGACTTGTGAATATCCCTTGGCCACAAGTCGGGCTTGGTTCCTTGTCACCACACCATGCTCATCTTGCTTGTTGCGGAAGACCCACTTGGTTCCTACAACATTTTGATTAGGACGTGGAACAAGATGCCAAACCTCATTCCTTGTGAAGTTGTTGAGCTCCTCTTGCATCGCTAACACCCAATCCGAATCCCTTAATGCGTCTTCCACCCTGTACAGCTCAATAGAAGACACAAAGGAGTAATGTTCACAAAAATGAGCAACACGAGATCAAGTGATTACCCTCTTTTGTATATCGCCGAGGATGGAGTTCACGGGGTGATCTCGTTGTATTGCTTGGTGGACTCTTCGGTGTGGCGGTCTTGGACCCTCATCATCTTCCTTGTCTTGATCATTGGCATCTCCCCCTTGATCATTGTCCTCCTCTTGAGGTGGCTCATCTTGATCTTCATTTTCATCATCTTGAGCTTGATCCTCATCTTGAGTTGGTGGAGATGCTTGCATGGAGGATGATGGTTGATCTTATGCATGTGGAGGCTCTTCGGATTCCTTAGGACACACATCCCCAATGGACATGTTCCTTAGTGCGACGCATGGAGCCTCTTCATCATCTAGCTCATCAAGATCAACTTGCTCTACTTGAGAGACGTTAGTCTCATCAAACACAATGTCACAAGAAACTTCAACTAGTCTAGTGGACTTGTTAAAGACTCTGTATGCCCTTGTGTTTGAATCATATCCTAGTAAAAAGCCTTCTACAGCCTTAGGAGCAAATTTGGATTTTGTACCTCTTTTAACAAGAATAAAGCGTTTGCTACCAAAGACTCTAAAATATGAAACATTGGGCTTTTTACCGGTTAGGAGTTCATACATTGTCTTCTTGATGATTCGGTGAAGGTAGAGACAGTTGATGGCGTAGCAAGCGGTGTTGGTTGCTTCCGCCCAAAACCGGTCCGAAGTCTTGTACTCATCAAGCATGGTCCTCGCCATGTCAAGTAGAGTTCTATTCTTCCTCTCCACTACACCATTTTGTTGTGGCGTGTAGGGTGAAGAGAACTCATGTTTGATGCCCTCATCCTCAAGAAAGCCTTCGATTTGTGAGTTCTTGAACTCCGTCCCGTTGTCGCTTCTAATCTTTTTGATCCTCAATCCAAACTCATTTTGAGCCCGTCTCAAGAATCCCTTCAATGTCTCTTGGGTTTGTGATTTTTCCTGCAAAAAGAACACCCAAGTGAAGCGATAATAATCATCCACAATAACTAGACAGTACTTACTCCCGCCGATGCTTATGTAAGCAATCGGGCCGAATAGGTCTATGTGGAGTAGCTCAAGCGGCCTGTCAGTCGTCATGATGTTCTTGTGTGGATGATGAACACCAACTTGCTTCCCTTCTTCACATGCGCTACAAACCCTGTCTTTCTCAAAATGAACATTGGTTAGTCCTAAAATGTGCTCTCCCTTTAGAAGCTTATGAAGATTCTTCATCCCAACATGGGCTAGTCGGCGATGCCAGAGCCAACCCATGTTAGTCTTAGCAATTAAGCAAGTGTCAAGTTCAGCTCTATTAAAATCAACTAAGTATAGCTGACCCTCTAACACTCCCTTAAATGCTACTGAATCATCACTTCTTCTAAAGACAGTAACACCTAAATCCGTAAAAAGACAGTTGTAGCCCATTTTACATAATTGAGAAACGGAAAGCAAATTTTAATCTAAAGAATCTACAAGAAAAACATTGGAAATAGAGTGGTCAAGAGATATAGCAATTTTACCAAGTCCTTTGACCAAACCTTGATTTCCATCCCCGAATGTGATGGCTCTTTGGGGATCATGGTTTTTCTCGTAGGAGGAGAACATCCTTTTCTCCCCTGTCATGTGGTTTGTGCACCCGCTATCAATGATCCAACTTGAGCCCCCGGATGCATAAACCTACAAAACAAGTTTAGGCCTTGTTCTTAGGTACCCAAACGGTCTTGGGTCCTTTCACATTAGAAACAAGCACCTTGGGTACCCAAACACAAGTCTTTGAGCCCTTGTGTTTGGCCCCAACATATTTGGCAACTACTTTGCCTGATTTATTAGTGAGCACATAGGAAGCATCAAAAGCCTTAAATGAAATGTTAGGTTCATTTGATGCTATAGGAGATTTCTTTTTAGGCAATTTAGCATGAGTGGATTGCCTAGAACTAGATGCCTCACTCTTATACATAAAAGCATGATGAGAGCCAGAGTGAGACTTCCTAGAATGAATTTTCCTAATTTTGTGCTCGGGATAACTGACAGGGTATAAAATGTAACCCTCGTTATCCTGAGCCATGGGAGCTTTGCCCTTAACAAAGTTGGACAATTTCTTGGGGGCATTAAGCTTGACATTGTCTCCCTTTTGGAAGCCAATGCCATCCTTAATACCTAGGCGTCTCCCATTATAAAGCATACTACGAGCAAATTTAAATTTCTCATTCTCTAATTCATGCTCAGCAATTTTAGCATCTAATTTTGCTATATGATCATTTTGTTGTTTAATCATAGCAATCTGATCATGGATAGCATCAACATTAACATCTCAACATCTAGTGCAAATAGAGACATGACTAACGGTAGATGTAGAGGGTTTGCAAGTATTTAGTTCAACAATCTTAGCATGTAAAATGTCATTCTTGGAACGAGGCTTGTAATCTTTCCCTTTCCTTTGCTTGAGGATTTGGCGAAAGCTTTTGATGATTAAAGCCATCTCCTTGTTGTCGAGCTTGGAGGCGTCGATGGGAAGCCTACTTGGTGTAGACTCTTCCTTCTTCTCCTCTGTCGCTTTGAAGGCGACGGGTTGCACCTCAGGTGTGGAGGTGGCGCCTCGCTCAATGATTTGTTTGGACCCTTTGATCATGAGTTCAAAGCTCACAAACTTTCCTATCACTTCCTCGGGAGACATTAGTTTATATCTTGGATCACCACGCATTAATTGAACTTGAGTAGGGTTAAGAAAAACGAGTGATCTAAGAATAACCTTGACCATTTCATGGTCATCCCATTTGGTGCTCCCGAGGTTGCGCACTTGGTTCACCAAAGTCTTGAGCCGGTTGTACATGGCTTGTGGCTCCTCCCCTTGGTGAAGCATGAATCAACCGAGCTCCCCCTCGATCGTCTCCCGCTTGGTGATCTTGGTCACCTCATCTCCTTCGTGCGCGGTTTTGAGCACGTCCCAAATCTCTTTGGCGCTCTTCAACCCTTCACCTTGTTATACTCCTCTCGACTTAGAGAGGCGAGGAGTATAGTGGTGGCTTGGGAGTTGAAGTGCCGGATTTGGGCTACCTCGTCCGAATCATAGCCTTCATCCCCCACGGATGGTTCCTGCGCACCAAATTCAACAATGTCCCAAATACTAGCGTGGAGTGAGGTTAGATGGTGCCTCATTTTATCACTCCACATACAATAATCTTCACCGTAAAAAACCGGTGGTTTGCCTAATGGGACAAAAAGTAAAGGAGTGCGTTTGGAAATTTTAGGGTAGCATAAGGGGATCTTACTAAACTTCTTGCGCTCATGGCACTTAGAAGTGACGAACGGCGTGTCGGAGCCGGAGGTGGAAGGCGACGAAGAATCGGTCTCGTAGTAGACCACCTTCTTCATCTTCTTCTTCTTGTCACCACTCCGGTGCGACTTGACGCGAGGAGATGATTCCTCCCTCTTCTTGTTGCCAGACTCCCCCGATGGAGCCTTCCCGTGGCTTGTGGCAGGCTTCTCGTCGGTCACCATCTCCTTCTTGGCGTGAGCTCCCGACATCACTTCGAGCGGTTAGGCTCTTAATGAAGTATCGGGCTCTGATACCAATTGAAAGTCGTCTAGAGGGGGGGGGGGGTGAATAGGCAAATCTGAAATTTATAAAGTTTAAGCACAACTACAAGTTGGGGTTAGCGTTAGAAATATAATCGAGTCCGAAAGAGAGGGCGAAAACAAATCACAAGCGAATAAGAGTGGATGACACAGTGATTTGTTTTACCGAGGTTCGGTTCTTGCAAACCTACTCCCCGTTGAGGTGGTCACAAAGATAGGGTCTCTTTCAACCCTTTCCCTCTCTCAAACGGTCACTTAGACCGAGTGAGCTTCCTTTCTTGATTTTCTGGGTCACTTAGACCACGCAAGGACCACCACATAATTGGTGTCTCTTGCTTTGCTTACAAGGCTTTGAGAGTAAGAATGACAGAAAGAAGAGAGCCAACCAAGCAACAAGAACAACAAAAGAACACAAGCCGATCTTCTCACAAGTCCTAAAAACTAGAGTTGAATTGTGGACTTTGATTTGATCGGAGGCTTTGATTTGTGTCTTGGAGTGTTGTGTATTGCTCTTGTATTGAATGAGGAGTAGTGAATGCTTGGGTTCCTTGAAGAGTGGTGGTTGGGGGGTATTTATAGCCCCGACCACCAAAATGGCCGTTGGGAAACTCTACCATCGAAGGGCGCACCGGACTGTCCGGTGCGCCAGCCACATCACCCAACCGTTGGGTTCCGACCGTTAGAGCTTCTGACATCTGGGCCACCGGATAGTCCGGTGATGCACCGGACAAGTCCTGTTCACTGTCCGGTGCGCCATCTGGCGCCTGCTCTGACTTCTGCAAGCGCAGTTAAACTGTTCACTGTTTACTGTAGAATTTTGCAGACGACCGTTGGCGCAGTTAGCCGTTGCTCCGCTGGCACACCGGACAGTCCGGTGCTACACCGGACAGTCCGGTGAATTATAGCGGAGTGGCTTCCCAAATTCCCGAAGGTGGCAAGTTTGGAGTTGATCTCCCTGGTGCACCAGACACTGTCCGGTGGCACACCGGACAGTCCGATGCGCCAGACCAAGGCAGCCTTCGATTGTCTTTTGCTCTTTTTATTTGAACCCTTTCTTGGACTTTTTATTGGTTTGTGTTGAACCTTTGGCACCTGTAGAACTTATAATCTAGAGCAGACTAGTTAGTCCAATTATTTGTGTTGGGCAATTCAACCACCAAAATCATTTAGGAAAAGGTGTGAGCCTATTACCCTTTCAGTACGGTGACAGGCCGGCCACAGTACCCCGACCATATCCACGGCGAGATCTTTTCGCTGGTGAAACCAATCCATAGCCCGCACGCACGAATCACGGCGAGCAGCACTAATCCCGGCGAAGGGGTCACCGGCGGTCAGCTCACTGAATCCGCGGATCTTTTGGCTACTGTACCATCGCGAAGTGCATTCAGTCGGTTTGACAGAGCAGATTCAAGGCAGCTTTTCTCCAATTTTTATGTGACAACCACATAATTCATCTGCATCAAAGTTATAGCTCTATAATCCATGTTCACTTTTGCTATAGCATCCCTAGTCAATTTCCCACTGGATCATGATTGAATTCAAGCCCTAAGTTCATGTAATTCCACTGTCAGTCTGAATTTCAGACTCCAAGCAGTCTGACAGCCCATCTTTGGGTCTAATTATCTCAGAATTCTTCATGGTACCAAGGCATGATCTCTATAGAAAAGTTATTCTCCTTTCATAGATCTACAAAATTGATGTGGTGACCTAGGGCAAAAACTTTATAACTTGGCAGATATAGGGCTCCAAAGTTGAGCCAATCCCACTGAAATTCAGACTTAGCCAATAGAGTTCAAATAGGACTTTTTGCAAATAAGCCCAAATCTCAAGGTTCAACTTGCAAATCCACATACTTGTGAACCATATGACTTAAGGTGCCTTACTTTCATGGTTTTTGCACTTTAGTCCAAAAGTGCACTAATTTTTTGCACTTAACCCCCTAGGGTTCTACTCTAGGGTTTTCCAGGGTTCTTTTTAGGGTTTTTGGTGATTCTAGGGTTTGGATATCCCTTAAGTCTATTCATGGTGACATTTAATGACCATCTCTAATGAGTTTTGAAGTTTCCTCTTGTTTAGGCTTTGGTTACCCCTTTAAGCCCAATCTAGGGTTAAACACTGTACCCTAGGGTTTCACTAGTAACATGTCACATCAATACAACTTGTTTGAAATTTTGCCTAGTGAATGCACTCTAGGTGTGACAAACACATGAAATACCAATGTTTATGATGTTATGCTCAAGTTTTAGTGGCACTAACACTAGGGGTGTTATATCCTTCCCCCCATAAAAGAATCTCGTCCCGAGATTAAAAGTCCTAGGGCAAGTAATGGAAAAGGAAACACGACATATCTTTATTTCCTTATTTTTGGTACAAGGCAGGAGTGGTTTGGGGTTCATTCCTTTATTACAACAATTGTATACACTTTACAAATTACATGAGGCTAAAAAGCCTGGGAAATTCTTTTCTAAAAAGTCATGAGTTTCCCATGTAGCCTCATCTTCTGAATGCTGGTGTAACACCCCTTGTGTTTATATTACGCTCGACAACGAGTATGGATTTAAGCACGTGATATCAGTAAATAAAACAGACACTAAGATCTAATTATCTCTGTTTATCGCGATTTTAATATCGCATCTGTTTCGTCTGTCGCGAGCGCGACATCGTTTTTATTTTTATCTATCCGGGATCTTCCTAAATTTTCGTGATGTTCGGAACATAGTTGTTCCGAAAATCGGTGCGTCCGGTGATTATTTAAAATTCATCGCTCGCGCAAATACGAATTCGGAAGCCCGACCCACTCGGATGATTTTATCCCGAGCAAATTAGTTTGAACTCGACGACTAAAATGTTCGGGACAAAATGATTTGAATTGCGCCGTGTCTGAGAAAAATTGTGCGCGAGGTTATAATCTAATTCATTCTTCAGCATGTTGTTTCGAAGACAAAATCGCGTATACGTTCGCAGATATTGTTTCGGCCAATTTCGGTCGAATCACGCAAAACAAATTATCAATGCCGAAATCAGTTTATTTCGGTCCGTCATGTTTATGTCTCTTTTTAACTCTAATTTCAGAGTATAGATATTTGTATCGCTTGAGTAAAAAAAATAAAATAAGAAGAAAATATCCTCTTGATTTTTATCCCCACGCCGAGTCTTCTCTGTTCCTACGTGGTGATGAGCCTCATCCTTTCAACCGCTCAAGCCAATGCCCAGATATTTTTCCATCTCCTTGTTTGTCTCGATCCCCTCTGCTTTATCTACAGCCGCCCCCTGTTCTTTTTATGCGTTCGTCACAGCGCTCCATCTTCTTCTTTCCCAGCGCCGCGCTGCCGTTTCTGAGATCGATTCCAAGCTGCAGTGTGCCCAACTGCTTCTTCCTCTTCCCATGGCGTCCATCTTCCTGTGCTCGCCCCTTCTCCTGCTTCTCCCTCTCTGCTCGGATTTTGCCAGGTCCGCGCAGCTCCCATGGCGCCTGGCTGGATTTCTCCTCGGCGCGTCTGCTCCCTGGAACTCGCCACTGCGCGCGCGCCCCTTCCTCTGCGCGCGTCGCGCCCAAGCTCCCTGCTCACGCCGTCGTCGAGCTTCCTGATACGCGCGCCCAGCTGTTCCTCCTCCCTGCTCGGCTTAACCATCAGCCTCCCTCCCCTCGGTGCCCAGCGCGTCCCTCTGTCCCTGCGCGCCGTGCTCTCTTCCATGGATGCCGCGGCTGCTGCTCTGGTGTTTTCCCTGCGCACGACGCTCCTCCAGTGCCGCGTCCGACTCACTGGCTTTCCCCGAGCTCGCGCTCAACCTGCTCGCCGGATCCTCTGCAAGCTGTCGCGCCGTCGCCTTGCTGTGCGCCTCTGATTCGCCCTTGCTCGGATCTGCCGTCGCGTCCTGTTCCCTGGTGGCCGAGCATAGCCCTTGCGCTCGTGCATTCTCTGTTCAATTTCTAGAACACCTAGGTCTATCCATGGTCGCTCCCTTCGTCGTTGGCGCTCGACTCCTTGTTTCAGTTTGCCGTGTCGCGCCGTTATTGTTTCTGTCGCGAGCTCGATCCCGTTGTCATCACTTCGCCGTATTCGCCGGTAGCCACCTCGTCGTGCTCGTCTCCAGTCCTCGCGCGGCTTTCTGCTTGCCAGCGCGCCCTCTCAGCTCGCTCGGCCTTAATTCCTACCGCGTCATCGACCTCACCGCGACTTAGTTCGTCCGTTGTGCTGGTCGCTGTCCCATGCTGTGCCTATTAGCTCGGATCCTGCCCTAGCTCGTCGTTGCGTCGTTCACAGTCGAGTCGTCAAACCCGTCATCCCCTGCTCAACCCCCACCTCACCAGCTCGCTCCCGACTTTAACTGAAGGTCGTCGTTGTTCCGCAAGTCATCAAGAAATCTCAAGAATCAGGTGAAGACGAAGCTAGCAGCGTGGTATTCACCAAGTGCGCGACAAAAAGCTCGAACATCCTGCGCGACTCAAGTTCGATTCGTCAAAATTATTTAGTCGAGGAAAATGTCTTCAGCAATTGATTACCGAAGAAAAGAAGGCCCCTGGATGACGTTAACCGGAACCCGTAGTCGTGCTTCCGACTATCTCGTCAAATTAGTCAGGGTAAGCAAATTTGTTATTCGTGCGAGTGGATTAATGAATGATCTGACTAGGTCTAATATTTATTAGATTACCTGAGTCGCTTTGGTAAATTGGTCGATGACGTAGGATAAAAGAGGTCTCAATAGGTCTCAGGGTTACGGGACTGTAGGTGTTAAAAATGGAAAGTTTTATTAATATATATGATACACAGGTTAACCGGTAAATTAGTTTAGAAAGTGAATGAAAGTTCTTCTATCAAACTTTATAAGTGTTAGGTGTCCAAAAATTTTGAAGCTAAAGTTATAAGTCGTTTAGTGTGCTCTCTAAACTAGGCATAATATTCTATGTATGTTGGTCGATTTCATGATTTGAATGATTGTTGATTGCTATTTCGAATATTTAGGATTAAGTAACATCGATATATCTGTTTCAGCCAAAATCTAGGGTCTGTCTGATAAGTAATGCGTAGAAACACTTTAGGTCTTTTAGTTCTAAAGTTGGAATTGGTATATTGTGTAAAATATGCTTGGTTGTAGGTTATAAGTGTTTCATCCGTTTTAGTGTAGATTATCTATATTATACTCGTTATACTCGTGCTGATACATGTGCATCGTGCATCTCATGAGGTACGGTAAATAATTGCGCGATGCGGAAGACGAGCCAAGTCGACCCCAAGCGCGGGCTAATCCACAGGATGATGCTGATGGACGAACCGGAAGATGGATAATCTGAACGAGTGCCAAGCCAAAGGATGATCGTCAAGTGGACATCGCCTAACAAACACTAACCTAGTGTTATTCAGGCAAGCCCCGGTGCATTTGCCATCTCCTTGATGTTTTAAAATCTTATCACCTTGTTTGATGCATTAGGTGATAGGAGTTGTGTGCCAAACAATTGATGCATTTCCTTCCTTGAAAACTTGAATACCCTTCCTTGACACCCTTTTTCAAAAAGGATTTTATGATGCTTAGCCTTGCTTTAGAAAAAACAAAAATGTTTTGTTTTAAAACAAAAGTGATGCTTCAGTGGGTGGAAATGTTTTCAAAAATAAAACTTGATGGTGGATCTGTCAAAGGCCTTGATGGGTTCAACATCGGAAAAGATGTACCTCTGCCAGGTACCAGACTTTGGGTTGAAATTAATAAAGCTGAGACCGGGCGGTTGACTTGCACGAGAAAGGAGTCTCGGTGTAGTGTCTCCGTCTGAGTCGATTAAGGACCGTGCCGATGTAGGCTTGATGATCGAGGACCCTTTAACTGGTCACATGCCTCGTCATGGGTAAGCTTTGCCTCGGGCAAACTAATACCAGAATAAGATAACACACAATGGAAGTGGAGAGATGGCGAGAGTAGCGTGTACCCTCCGTGGCAAGAGGCTGGACAGTGGTGTATCTGTGCTCTCGGTTGGCGTGAACCTGATCTGGTCTTAAGAACCCCGGTGGCGAGTTGACATATGCAAGGATTAAGTGCTACATATGTCGTGTGATTGGAGATCCTCAGCTGAGTATAATCGATTCAGATCGCCGTAACTTCGCGGACATGAAGACTTGGTCACTGCCCTACACGTAGCAATCCAATGAACTAAAGGGATGATGAAAACATGGCTAGTATATGCCAAGTGATTGAACTAGGGTAGAAAGAACTCTAGATGCAGGTAATTTTACTTAACCTGACAAGTAAAAATGGATTTTTAAGGATCCACTTTTAGTAAGCATTTCTGCAAAACAGAGTCTTTGATTCTTGATAAGCCATACCTTGAATCCCTCTAGCCAGCATACCCTTGAGAGTCTTTTCTTTAGTCGGGTAAGTCTTGCTGAGTAATTCCATACTCAAGGTTTTATTCCCTGTTGTTTTTTAGGTCATAGTTTTGTGCCGCTGATGATGGTGTTAAGTGCCTGTGGGCTCGACCTTCTTATAAGTCTAAGTAACCCTTCTATACTTCTTAATGAGGATGCTCACTTGAGCTAGCATATATTTCAAACTTATACATTTGTAATCACTCCGATAAAATAATGTAATTTTTTTGTAACTTGTAAAATTTGGTAATAAGATTTCCGCTGCAAAAATATTGGTGTGTGTGATTTGTATTACTTAATCCTGCGGTTCTGGTTGTAAGTGGTTTATCCGATGTTCTTGGGGTAATCCGACGGATCCTGTTAAGTTATCTGATGCACATGTATAGCCGTCTGAGGTCTTTGAGACAAGGACAGGTGCATGTGGGCCCAATAACTTGGGAGGTTCTGCCATAACTGGTTCCATTGTATCTTGTAAAACTTGAGAGTTTTTCTTCGGGTAATTCTGTCCTTTTGATCCAAGACTCGAATAGGGTGCTCTGAATACGTCAAGTTTGGTTCTAAGGCAATATCCGTTACTTCAATGGTTCGATCGGGAACCCGAAGACACTTCTTCAATTGAGACGCGTGGAACACATTATGTACTGGAGACAAGGTTTCGGGTAACTGGAGTCAATATGCCACTGCTCCATATTGTTCAAGAACAGGAAAAGGACCAATATACCGGGGTGCCAGCTTCCCTTTAACCCCGAAATGTGATACACCCTTCATCGGTGAAACTTTTAGGTAGACATAATCGCCAACTAGAAAGTACAAGGGTTGTCGTCGCTTGTTTGCATAACTCTTCTGACGAGCTTGAGCTTTCTTCAAATTATGAATTATTCGTTGAACTTTCTCTTCTATCTCCTTTACCATATCAGGTCTGAAGAAATTTCTTTCACTAGGTTCAGACCAGTTTAACGGAGTACGACACCGTCGCCATATAAAGCTTCGAAAGGTGCCATCTTAATGCTTTCTTGATAGCTATTATTATATGAGAACTCCGCTAATGGTAAACAATCATCCCATTTCTGTGGGAATTCCAGAACATATGCTCGCAACATATCTTCAAGTATCTGATTTACCCTCTCAGTCTGCCCACTGGTTTGAGGATGATAGGCCGAACTATGGAGCAATTTAGTACCCAAGGATTTGTGAAGTTCTTCCCAGAATTTGGATACACTATAGTCTTCGGATACCGTGCAAACTGAGAATGCGAGCAATATACAGTTTCGCATATGCGATTACTGGATACTTTACTTTGACTGGAAGAAAATGGGCGATCTTTGCAAGTCGATCAATGATAACCCAAATAGAGTCGAATCCTTTTGCTGTCCTGGGTAATCCCACAATAAAGTCCATACTAATATCCTCCCATTTTCATGTTGGTATAGGTAGAGATTTGTCGGCGTTTCGAACCCGGGGGGTCCCTGGACCGACGAGTAAATTATCGCCGCGTGCCCCAGCCCAGATGGGTCGGCGCGAGACAAAGCGCGAAGGGCGGAAGAAGCCGGAGGGAGACAGGCGTGAGATGTGAAATCTCGCGGCCTTCGTGTTTGTCCCGCGCCCAGGTCGGGTGCGCTTGCAGTAGGGGGTTACAAGCGTCCACGCGGGAGGGAGCGAGCGGCCTCACGCGAGCGCCGTCCCGTCCTTCCCCGCGCGGCCAACCCTCGTAAGAGGGCCCTGGATCTTCCTTTTATAGGCGTAAGGAAAGGATCCAGGTGTACAATGGGGGTGTAGCAGTGTGCTAACGTGTCTAGCGGAGGAGAGCTAGCGCCCTAAGTACATGCCATCGTGGCAGCCAGAGAGGTTTTGGCACCCGGTTCGTGTGATGTCGTGGCCGTCGGAGGAGCGCCGGAGCCTGGCGGAAGGACAGCTGTCGGGGCTGTCGAGTCCTTGCTGACGTCCTCTTGCTTCCGTAAGGGGGCTGAGAGCCGTCGTCGTCATAGAGCGTGCGGGGCGCCATCATTACTCGTATAGTGGAGCGAGCCAGATAGGACGCCGGTCTTGTTCCCCGTAGCCTGAGTCAGCTTGGGGCAGGGTAATGATGGCGCCTCCTGTTGACGTGGTCGGTCCGTGCCCTAGGTTGGGCGAGGTGGAGGCTCCTCCGAGGTCGAGGTCGAGTCTGTCTTCCAAGGCCGAGGTCGAGTCCGAGCCCCTGGGTCGGGCGAGGCGGAGACCGTCGGCTGATGCCAGGGCTGAGTTCGAGCCCTGGGGTCGGGCGAAGTGGAGTTCGTCGTCCTTCAGGGCTGAGCCCGAGTCCGAGCCCTGGGGTCGGGCGAAGTGGAGTTCGTTGTCTTCCGGGGCTGAGCCCGAGTCCGAGCCCTGGGGTCGGGTGAAGCGGAGTTCGTCGTCTTTCGGGGCTGAGCCCGAGTCCGAGCCCTGGGGTCGGGCGAAGCGGAGTTCGTCGTCTTCCGGGGCTGAGCCCGAGTCCAAGCCCTGGGGTCGGGCGAAGCGGAGTTCGTCGTCTTCCGGGGCTGAGCCCGAGTCCGAGCCCTAGGGTCGGGCGAAGCGGAGTTCGTCGTCTTCCGGGGCTGAGCCCGAGTCCAAGCCCTAGGGTCGGGCGAAGCGGAGTTCGTCATCTTCCGGGGCTGAGCCCGAGCCCTGGGGTCGGGCGAAGCGGAGTTCGTCGTCTTCCGGGGCTGAGCCCGAGTCCGAGCCCTGGGGTCGGGTGAAGCGGAGTTCGTCGTCTTCCGGGGCTGAGCCCGAGTCCGAGCCCTGGGGTCGGGCGAAGCGGAGTTCCCTATGGCGCCTGGGGCCGGGCTTGGCTGCTGTCAGCCTCACTCTGTCGTGTGGCACAGCAGTCGGAGCGGCGCAGGCAGCGCTGTCCTCTTGTCAGGCTGGTCAGTGGAGCGGCGAAGTGACTACGGTCACTTCGGCTCTGTCAACTGGAGGACGCGCGTCAGGATAAAGGTGTCAGGCCACCTTTGCATTGAATGCCCCTGCGATTTGGTCGGTTGGCGTGGCGATTTGGCCAAGGTTGCTTCTTGGTGAAGACTGGGCCTCGGGCGAGTCGAAGGTGTGTCCGTTGCTGGAGGGGGCCCTCGGGCGAGACGTAGATCCTCCGGGGTCGGCTGCCCTTGCCCGAGGCTGGGCTCGGGCGAGGCGTGATCGCGTCCCTCGAATGGACCGATCCCTGACTTGGTCGTACCCATCAGGCCTTTGCAGCTTTGTGCTGATGGGGGTTACCAGCTGAGATTTAGGAGTCTTGAGGGTACCCCTAATTATGGTCCCCGACAGTAGCCCCCGAGCCTCGAAGGGAGTGTTAATACTCGCTTAGAGGCTTTTGTCGCACTTTTTTGCAAGGGGACCAACCTTTCTCGGTTGCGTCTTGTTCCGGTGGGTGCGCGCGAGCGCACCCGCCGGGTGTAGCCCCCGAGGCCTTGGAGGAGTGGTTTGACTCCTTCGAGGTCTTAATGCATTTCGCAATGTTTCGGCCGGTCTAGTCGTTCCCTCATGCGAGCTGGCCGTAGCCCGGGTGCATGGTCGGGTCCCATGTTCTCGGGCCGGTATGTTGACGCTGTCAACGGTTTGGCCGGAGCCGGGTTTGCGAGAGCAGCCCCCGAGCCTCTGCACAGGGCGAGAGGACGGTCAAGGACAGACTCGACTTTTTTACATACGCCCCTGCGTCTACTTTCCGCAAGGAGGAGGGGGGGGGGAAGCGCCATGTTGCCCTTGGAGGGCGCCGAACATGGTGTCTCCAGCGAGCTGCTGACGAGTAATCCGAGTGGACGCCCGTGCCCCATTTGTTAGGGGTCGGCTAGAGGCCCGGAGGCGCGCTCCAAAAGTACCTGCGGGTGATCTGCCAGACCCGGTCCCCTTTTGACGGGGTCCGAGGGCTCGATGCCTCCCTCTGATGGGATTCCGTTACAAGATCGTTCCCGCTGGTCTCAGAAATGTCCTAGGGTACCTCGGGAGCGTAGCCCGAGCCTTGGTTATGTATCAAACGTACCCAGGGTCATCCCTCACTCTGTGTCTGAGGCGGCTGTGAACCCTTCGAGGGCCAGCCTACGAACCCCTGATCAGTAGTGGGCGCGGAGCCCGAGTAGCCTGAGGCGGCCGTTGAACCCTTCCGAGGGGCTGGCCTTTGAACCTCTGACCAGTAGTGGGCGCAGAGCCCAAGCGCTCTGAGGCGGCTGTTAAACCCCTCCGAGGGGCCAACCTTTGAACCTCTGATCAGTAGGGAGGCTCGGGGCCTGTTTCCTTCACGGAGAAGGATCCTTTTCGGGGCATCCCCCTTTCCCGGTCCCTGTTGCAAGAGAGAGAAAAAGGAAAAGGAAAAGGATACGAAATCGAATGACGTGGCGTACCTTTTTTGACGCGGTCATTATGGCGAAGGCGAAGCGTCGCTCGCTTCTCCTGCCAGAGGCGCCGCCTGTCCCGCCGCGGAGTTAATGCGACGGGGCGAGTGGTTCGCGGGGCAACTGTTGCGCGTGCTCGGGCCGTTCGAGGAACGGAACACGGGCGCATCGTCTTCACGCCGTGAGAGAGGGTTCTCTCGCTGTCCCATGAGGTGACGTGAGCTTGGCTGACAACGTGACCGCTGCTTCTGCCCGCCTGCCACCGCCATTACTGCCGGCCCATTTTAGGCCGCATCGACCGTCGCGCCTTCTCCCGCGGCTGTCTGGCCCGTGATCGATGTGCCTGGCTGGCACTGTTGGGTCATACGCAGGGTTGCCTCGAGTCGCGGTACTGGTTCCGCAGTCGAGGAGGCGCGGTAGTGGCGCAAGGGGCGGCGCGGCTGCTCGCACGTAGCAACTGGCGCACCGGTTGCGTGACGTGTGGGCCTATGCCTCCATGCTGGGCGCGTTGGAGTCGAAGGGGTGCGCCCACTTGGCGCGGTTGCATGCCGACTGCATGGCTGTCCGCCCTTTCACCCGCCGGTCTGGGCGAAAGTGGAGGAATGCTCGTAACTGCTGGGCAGTTGCATGCACCACGCGCGGCGGTTTGGCTTCTTCTGCTCTGGGCTAGCCTGCATGACGCGTGGGACCCAGCCCCCGCGCTGTAGGGGGAGGACCTTGGAGCGTGTTGGAGAAGACTCAGCCCGCGACGACTGGGGACACAAGTAGGGAGAGTTGCCTTTAAAAGGAGGGTGACCCCCTTGAAAGGCGACCATGTCTTCACGCTCCCTTATGCATCGTGTCTTTCCACCTTCCGAGCCCCCGGATGGGGAACACCCGCAATCCTTCCGCCTTGTCGTTGGAGGAACGCAACTTCGTGGAAGTTGGTACCTTTCAGCCATCGTTCGGCTGCAAGGATTTTTATCATGCAGCCCGGCCGCATCCCCTCGCCGGCGGTCACCCAAGACGGTGACCGCCAGCCCCTGGGTGGGGAGAAGCAAGCCGGGCTGCGATCTTGGTCCCGCCCTCCGCTTCAAGGATGTTCATCATCCTTGCTGGGGCGGAGGCCGGGCTGAGCCGGAGCTCTACCTCCCGCGCGGGTTCGTGGTTCAGCCTCTCCTTCAGCATTCAAGGGAGAGGGCGCTCACTGGCCCTGCGAGAGGGGCGGACTTTGACAATGCGGGGCTGGTCGACGGCGAGTGTCATCAGCTTCAGCGCGTTGGGCTCGCCGGCTTGGCTCCCGGTGCCCCCTTCCGCCGCAAGGGCGGTTGTCGCGTCGCGCGCACGGGAGGACCGCCCAAGACGTCGCGCGCTGCTAGGGCGGCGTTCGTGTTCTGGGGCTGTCCTGCCTTTGCACCGGTACGGCGCCTCAGCGCGGAGGTCGGTGCTCCGCTCGTCCGGGAGGATCCGAGTGGGGATCTGCCGGTGGGCTGACGGCTCCTGTCGTCGGTGCCGAGGTGGAGGCGGCTCGAGAAGTACCCGTCGCCGACGGGATCACCACCACCATCCGCGCTTCGGGCCTCCGGCTCTTTGTACTTGTCCTCGCCCCTCGAGCGTCGGCGTGGGCGAGGGCAAGGTTGCTGCGGCGTCCGCCCTGAGGCCATCGCTGCTGCAGTTCGGCCACTCGTAGCGGGGGTCGTTGTCGCTGCTGCTGGAGCGGGCGACGGTGAGCCATCCGTCGACCTTCTGTTGCTCCGCAGGGCCCCTATCGTGTGGGGTTGTTCGTACCTGCGGAGGTGGAACCAGAGTTCCGTTTGTAATGGCACCTTGAGTGCCGGTGTCTTGTTCATTGCGGCTGTTGGGGCCTGAACATGTATGTATTTCTGGCGCGGAGCCGTGTTTTTCCTCATTTCGAGCACTAAGACTCGCCTGTCGGCTATCTGAACCGCTTCACCAAGCGCGAGTTGCCTCGTGCAAAGGTGACGAGTGAGGTATCCGTATCCCGGAGGCGTAGGAGTCCCTCGGCTCGGTCGGCCTTGCTGTCCGAGGCTTCTCTTGCTTAGTCAAATGAACCCTCGGCTGCTCTTCGATGAGCCGAAGCCGAAGGTAACGGTGTGAGCACGGACATAGGCTGAGTTGGCTCGAAAAGAAGACTTGGTCGGCCAGAGCCTGGCTGGGTCGTCCACTAGCGGGACCGACGCCGGTGTTGAGTTGCCGAGGCCACGGGCCGGGCTGATGTCTTCGGGGGCCAGCTGGTCGAGGCCTCGGGGTGGCCGGCCGAGCCGTCTGCTCGAGCCGGATTCCTGGAGAAGACCCTGGCGGCGACGGCCCGGGCGTGGTGCTGATGTCGTCCTTCAGAGTGGAGATCCTCCGACCGCGTCGCCGTCCGAGGCTAGGTCGGACCTCGCCGAAGGCGTAGTTGACGCCGAGGGTGCTGCTGCTCCCTTCAATTGTCAAGATCCGAGCCTGCAGGATCGGATTATCTTGTAGTGTGTGTTTTCTGCGGCCGCCGAGGCCCAAACGCACCATCGTCGTGTTGTAAAGCCGCATTTCTTTTCCCCTTGTTTTGAGTATCTGGACTTATTTGTCGGTAACAGAATTGTTTGTGCGAGCGAGAGTTACTTTTCATGGAAGGTGATGAGTGAGGTATCCGTATCCCGGAGGCGTAGGAATCCCTCGGCTCGGTCGGCCTTGCCGCTTACGCGCACTCTTACTCGTCCATAGGGTTCTGTCACCGTCACAGTCGAGAAGGCCCAAAAAATCGTTTCGGCAGAGGAGCTTTCGAGCGTGAAGACTTGTTCGGTCCGCGGAATCACCTATCCGAGCGCGAGTTACTTATCGCAGAAGGTGATGAGTGAGGTATCCGTATCCCGGAGGCGTAGGAATCCCTCGGCTCGGTCAGCCTTGGCTGCTTACGTGTACTCCGTCGTTTTCAGGATCCACTTTCGAAATAACCGGAAAGCATGAAAGACATTCTGGCAGAAAAGATCTTTTTCCGAGGAAAATTTTGACGCAGAGGGGGTTCCCCCCTTCTAGAACCGAGGGAGGGTCGGGCTTTGCCGAGGCAAGGCTGACCCTTCCTTGATGACTAAACTTTGCGTGGGAATGAGGTATACGAACAACTTGAAAGCATCTTAAGGGTAGAAGCGACGTAGCCGTTGGATGTTCCAAGCGTTGCTGTAGACCTCGCCCTGACTGTTGGCCAGCTTTTACGTTCCGGGCTTCAGAACTTTGGCGATGACGAACGACCCTTCCCAGGGAGGCGTGAGCTTGTGCCGCCCTCGGGCGTCTTGTCGCAGCCGAAGCACCAGGTCGCCCACCTGGAGGTCTCGGGACCGAACCCCTCGGGCGTGGTAGCCTCGCAGGGACTGCTGGTACCGCGCCGAGTGTAGTAAGGCCATGTCCCGAGCCTCTTCCAGCTGGTCCAGTGAGTCTTCTCGATTAGCTTGATTGCTTTGGTCGGCGTAGGCCCTCGTCCTCGGGGAACCGTATTCTAAGTCTGTGGGCAAGATGGCCTCGGCCCCATAGACTAGAAAGAACGGTGTGAAGCCCGTGGCTCGGCTCGGCGTTGTCCTCAGACTCCAGACCACCGAGGGGAGTTCCTTCATCCACCGCTTGCCGAATTTGTTGAGGTTGTTGTAGATCCGAGGCTTGAGTCCTTGTAGAATCATGCCGTTGGCACGTTCTACCTGCCCATTCGTCATGGGGTGGGCCACGGCGGCCCAGTCCACCCGGATGTGGTGATCCTCGCAGAAGTCCAGGAACTTCCTGCCGGTGAACTGGGTGCCGTTGTCAGTGATGATGGAGTTCGAGACCCCAAAGCGATGGATGATGTTGGTGAAGAATGCCACCGCCTGTTCGGACCTGATGCTGTTTAGGGGTCGGACCTCGATACACTTGGAGAATTTGTCGATGGTGACCAACAGGTGCGTGTAGCCCCCGGGTGCCTTCTGCAAGGGGCCGACTAGGTCTAGACCCCACACAGCAAACGACCAGGTGATGGGTATGGTCTGCAGGGCCTGAGCGGGCAGGTGGGTCTGCCTTGCGTAGAACTGACACCCTTCGCAGGTGCAGACAATTCTAGTGGCGTCGGCCACCGCCATCGGCCAGTAGAAACCTTGTCGGAAGGCGTTTCCAACAAGGGTTCGAGGTGCTGTGTGATGGCCGCAAGCCCCCGAGTGTATCTCTTGTAGGAGCTCCTGACCTTCGGCGATGGAAATGGATCGCTGGAGGATGCCCGAGTGGCTGCGGTGGTAGAGCTCCTTCCCATCTCCCAGCAAGACGAACGACTTGGCGCACCGCGCCAACCGCCGAGCTTCGTCTTGGTCGAGGGGTAGCTCTCCTCGGTGGAGATATTGTAGGTACGGGGTCTGCCAGTTTCGATTAGGCGTGACCCCGCTCCGCTCCTCCTCGACGCGCAGTGCCTCACCCTCGGGGGCCGAGCCAAGGGTACCTCAGACTGAGCCGAGGGTGCCTCGGGGTGGGCCGAGGCCTTCTCGGGCTCGGGCGTGTCGTCGGTCTTGACGGAGGGTTGGTGCAGGTCTCGGGAGAAGTCATCCGGGGGAACCGTTGTTCGCCCCGAGGCTATTTTAGCCAGCTCATCCGCAGTCTCGTTGTAGCGTCGGGCGATGTGGTTGAGTTCGAGCCCGTAGAACTTGTCTTCCAGGCGCCGAACCTCATCGCAGTAGGCTTCCATCTTCGGGTCGCGGCAGTGGGAGTTCTTCATGACTTGGTCGATGACGAGCTGCGAGTCACCGCGAGCGTCGAGGTGTTGGACCCCTAGCTCGATGGCGATGCGCAACCCGTTCACCAGAGCCTCGTACTCGGCCACATTGTTGGATGCCGGGAAATGGAGGCGTAGCACGTAGCGTAGGTGCTTCCCAAGGGGCGAGATGAAGAGTAGGCCTGCGCCTGCTCCTGTCTTCATCAGCGACACGTCGAAGAACATGGTCCAGAGTTCCGGTTGGATCGAAGCTGTTGGGAGCTGGGTGTCGACCCATTCAGCCACGAAGTCCGCTAAGACCTGGGACTTGATGGCCTTCCGAGGGGCGAACGAGATCGTTTCGCCCATGATTTCCACCGCCCACTTTTCAATTCTACCCGAGGCCTCTCGGCACTGGATGATCTCCCTCAGGGGAAGGATGACACCACAGTTACCGGATGAGACTCGATGTAGTGTCGCAACTTCCGCCGCGTCAGGATCACCGCGTACAGCAGCTTCTGAATTTGTGGGTAGCGGATCTTGGTCTCGGACAGTACCTCGCTGATGAAGTAGACTGGCCTCTGGACGGGCAAGGTATGCCCCTCTTCTCGCCTCTCAACTACGATCGCGGCGCTAACCACCTGAGTGGTCGCGGCGACGTAGATCAAGAGGGCTTCTCCGGCAGCGGGAGGCACCAAGATGGGCACGTTTGTGAGGAGCGCCTTCAGGTTCCCGAGGGCTTCCTCGGCCTCAGGGGTCCAAGTGAAACACTCGGCCTTCCTTAAGAGGCGGTACAGAGGCAGGCCTCTTTCGCCGAGGCGCGAGATGAAACGGCTCAGAGCCGCAAGGCATCCCGTGACTCTCTGTACGCCTTTCAAGTCCTTGATGGGCCTCATGCTGGTGATGGCCGCGATCTTCTCCGGGTTGGCCTCGATGCCCCGCTCGGAGACGATGAACCCCAAGAGCATGCCTCGGGGAACCTCGAAGACACACTTCTCGGGATTGAGCTTCACACCTTTCGCCTTGAGACATCGGAATGTCACTTCAAGGTCGGAAAGGAGGTCGGAGGCTTTCCTCGTCTTGACTACGATGTCATCGACGTAAGCCTCGACCGTTTGGCCAATGTGTTCGCCGAACACATGGTTCATGCACCGTTGGTACGTCGCACCCGCATTCCTCAAACCAAACGACATGGTGACATAGCAGTACATGCCGAAGGGTGTGATGAAAGAAGTCGCGAGCTGGTCGGACTCTTTCATCCTAATTTGGTGATACCCTGAGTAGGCATCGAGGAAAGACAGGGTTTCACACCCAGCAGTGGAATCCACGATTTGGTCGATGCGAGGCAGAGGGTAGGGAACTTTCGGACATGCTTTGTTTAGACCAGTGTAGTCTACACACATCCGCCATTTCCCTCCTTTCTTTCTCACAAGCACAGGGTTGGCAAGCCATTTGGGATGGAATACCTCTTTGATGAACCCTGCCGCCATTAGCTTGTGGATCTCCTCGCCTATGGCTCTGCGCTTTCCTTCGTCGAATCGGCACAGAGGCTGCTTCACGGGTCGGGCTCCAGCTCGGATATCCAGCGAGTGTTCGGCGACATCCCTCGGTATGCCGGGCATGTCCGAGGGACTCCACGCGAAAACATCGGCGTTTGCGCGGAGAAAGTCGACGAGCACTGCTTCCTATTTGGGATCGATCTCGGAGCTGATCCGGATCTGCTTGGAGGCGTCGCTGCTGGGGTCGAGGGGGACGGATTTAACCGTCTCCGCTGGCTCGAAGTTGCCGACGTGGCGTTTCACGTCTGGCACCTCCTTAGAGAGGCTCTCCAGGTCGGCGATGAGGGCCTCGGATTTGGCGAGGGCCTCAGCGTACTCCACGCACTCCACGTCGCATTCGTACGCGTGTCGGTACGTGGGGCCGACGGTGATGACCCCGTTGGGGCCCAACATCTTGAGCTTGAGGTAGGTGTAGTTGGGGACGGCCATGAACTTTGCGTAGCATGGCCTCCCCAGTACTGCGTGGTAGGTTCCTCGGAACCTGACCACCTCGAACGTGAGGGTCTCCCTTCGGAAGTTGGAGGGCGTCCCAAAGCAGACGGGAAGATCGAGTTGTCCGAGGGGCTGGACGCGCTTCCCGGGGATGATCCCGTGGAAAGGCGCAGCGCCTGCCCGGACCGAGGACAGATCAACACGCAGGAGCCCGAGGGTCTCGGCGTAGATGATGTTGAGGCTGCTGCCTCCGTCCATGAGGACCTTGGTGAGCCTGACGTCGCCGATGACGGGGTCGACAACGAGCGGGTATTTTACCGGGCTCGACACGTGGTCGGGGTGGTCGGCTTGGTCGAAGGTGATGGGCTTGTCGGACCAGTCTAGGTAGACTGGCGCCGCCACCTTTACCGAACAGACCTCCCGACGCTCTTGCTTGCGGTGCCGAGCCAAGGCGTTCGCCACTTGCCCACCGTAGATCATGAAGCAGTCGCGGACCTCGGGGAACTCTCCTGCCTGGTGATCTTCCTTCTTATCGTCGTCGCGAGCCCTGCCACCCTCCGCGGGTGGAACGGCCTGGTGAAAGTGGTGCCGAAGCATGGCGCACTCCTCAAGGGTGTGCTTGACGGGCCCCTGATGATAGGGGAACGACTCCTTGAGCATCTTGTCGAAGAGGTTGGCACCTCCAGAAGGTTTCCGAGGGTTCTTGTACTCGGCGGCGGCGACAAGGTCCGCGTCGGCGGCGTCGCGTTTTGCTTGCGACTTCTTCTTGCCTTTCTTCTTGGCGCCGCGCTGAGTTGACGCCTCGGGGACATCTTCCGGTGGGCGGCCCTGGGGCTGCTTGTCCTTCCGGAAGATAGCCTCAACCGCCTCCTGGCCAGAGGCGAACTTGGTGGATATGTCCATCAGCTCGCTCGCCCTGGTGGGGGTCTTGCGACCTAGCTTGCTCACCAGGTCGCGGCAGGTGGTGCCGGCGAGGAACGCGTCGATGACATCCGAATCGGTGATGTTGGGCAGCTCGGTGCGCTGCTTCGAGAATCGCCGGATGTAGTCCCGGAGAGACTCTCCCAGCTGCTGGCGGCAGCTTCGGAGATCCCAGGAGTTTCCAGGGCGCACATACGTGCCCTGGAAATTGCCAATGAAGGCTTCGACCAGGTCGTCCCAGTTGGAGATCTGCCCCGGAGGCAGGTGCTCCAACCAAGCTCGAGCGGTATCGGAGAGGAATAGGGGGAGGTTGCAGATGATGAGGTTGTCATCGTCTGTTCCATCCAGTTGGCAGGCCAGCCGGTAGTCCGCGAGCCACAGTTCCAGTCTCGTCTCCCCCGAGTACTTTGTGATAGTAGTCGGGGTTCGGAACCGGGTCGGGAACGGCGCCCGTCGTATGGCGCGGCTGAAAGCCTGCGGACCGGGTGGTTCGGGCGAGGGGCTCCGATCCTCCCCGCTGTCGTAGCATCCCCCACGCCTGGGGTGGTAGCCTCGGCGCACCCTCTCGTCGAGATGGGCCCGACGGTTGCAGTGATGGTGCTCGTTGCCGAGGCGACCCGGGGCCGCAGGCGCTGTGTTGCGCGTGCGCCCGGTGTGGACCGAGGCTTCCCGCATGAATCGGGAAGTCGCAGCGCGATGTTCCGAGGGGTACCCCTGCCTTCGGGAGGCGGAGCTTTCGGCCCGTCGGACCGCGGCGTCCTCTAGGAGATTCTTGAGCTCTCCCTGGATACGCCGCCCCTCGGTGGTTGATGGCTCCGACATCGCGTGGAGAAGCCTTGCCGCTGCAGCCAGGTTCTGGCCGACCCCACTGGAAACCGGTGGCGGCCTTGCCCTGACATCGTCGGCGACGCGGTGCTGGATGCCCTGGGGTAGATGACGCACTTCTCCGGCCAGAGGTTGGCCCGCCCATTCCTGCCCGATGTCCCGGCGGATCGGCTCAAGTGTTCCTGCTCCCTCGTCGTGCCTGACCTGCACCTCGCGGATTTGCTCGAGCTGTGGGTCATGACCCCCCGTCGGGACGGGGACCACATCTAGCTCCCGAAGGATGTCAACGTGAGGCACAGGCCTAGGGAGATCACCATTCTCCGGCATACCAAGATGTTTGCCTTCGTTGGGACCCCCTAGGTCGACGTGGAAACATTCACGACTTGGGCCGCAGTCCTCGTCGCCGAGGCTGCGGCTACCGTCGGAACAGTCGGAAAGGTAGTAGTCGCACGCGGTCATAAAGTCCCGCATGGCACTGGGGATACCAAGTCCGGAGAAATCCCAACAGAAGTCGGGCTCATCATCTTCCTCGGACCCCGAGGGCCCGTAGGTCGAGACGGCCGTCAGCCGGTCCCAGGGTGACCGCATACGATACCCCAGAGGGTTTGGACTCGCCTCTACGAGAGCGTCCACCAAAGCGAAGTCGCTTGGCGGGTCAAGGCTGAATCCAAAAGGCGTGAGATGGGAATCGGTTGGTACCTCTTGATCGACGGGCGGTGACGAAGTCACGTCAGGGACTGACTGCACCGTCGTCTCAGGTACGAGGGTGACGCCCAGCAAGTCCTTCGTGAGCGTGCTGGCGTCGTCTGTTTGCTTGGGGTTGGCGTGTTGCGGGGAGACGACGCTCGTCTTCGT
This sequence comes from Zea mays, assembly GCF_902167145.1. Lineage (NCBI taxonomy): Eukaryota > Viridiplantae > Streptophyta > Magnoliopsida > Poales > Poaceae > Zea > Zea mays. The sequence continues at coordinate 75,991,491 of NC_050100.1, read as the reverse complement.
CTCAGACGCGAGGTCGATGCCCGACGTGCCCCCCGTTGGGGCGCCGGCGCCGTCGACTCGCACGACAGCCGACGAGGTGCCGCCTCCTGCTTGGCCTTGGTTGCGCCGCCTCCTCCTTCGTCGGTGGGGGGGGGCGAGATCGAATGTTGTTCTTCCACTACGCGGGGAAGGCGTCGTCGATTCCGCCGCCGGCGGGCGGGTTGTCGGCCGCCATTGTCGCCGTCGCATGGCGGGGGAAGGAGTATCATGTCGTAGCTGCCGTCGAGGGACATGAACTCAAGACTCCCGAAACGGAGCACCGTCCCGGGCTGGAAAGGTTGCTGGAGACTGCCCATCTGGAGCTTGACGGGAAGCTGTTCGTCAACACGTAGCAGGCCCCTACCTGGCGAGCCAACTGTCGACGTTTCGAACCCGGGGGGTCCATGGACCGACGAGTAAATTATCGCCGTGTGCCCAGCCCAGATGGGTCGGCGCGAGACGGAGCGCGAAGGGGGGAAGAAGCCGGAGGGAGACAGGCGTGAGAGGTGAAATCCCGCGGCCTTCGTGTTTGTCACGCGCCCAGGTCGGGTGCGCTTGCAGTAGGGGGTTACAAGCGTCCACGAGGGAGGGAGCGAGTGGCCTCACGCGAGCGCCGTCCCGTCCTTCCCCGCGCGGCCAACCCTTGTAAGAGGGCCCTGGATCTTCCTTTTATAGGCGTAAGGAAAGGATCCAGGTGTACAATGGGGGTGTAGCAGTGTGCTAACGTGTCTTGCGGAGGAGAGCTAGCGCCCTAAGTACATGCCATCGTGGCAGCCGGAGAGGTTTTGGCACCCGGTTCATGTGATGTCGTGGCCGTCGGAGGAGCGCCGGAGCCTGGCGGAAGGACAGCTGTCGGGGCTGTCGAGTCCTTGCTGACGTCCTCTTGCTTCCGTAAGGGGGCTGAGAGCCGCCGTCGTCATAGAGCGTGCGGGGCACCATCATTACTCGTATAGTGGAGCGAGCCAGATGGGACGCCTATCTTGTTCCCCGTAGCCTGAGTCAGCTTGGGGCAGGGTAATGATGGCGCCTCCTGTTGACGTGGTCTGTCCGTGCCCTGGGTTGGGCGAGGTGGAGGCTCCTCCGAGGTCGAGGTCGAGTCTGTCTTCCAAGGCCGAGGTCGAGTCCGAGCCCCTGGGTCGGGCGAGGCGGAGACCGTCGGCTGATGCTAGGGCTGAGTCCGAGCCCTGGGGTCGGGCGAAGCGGAGTTCGTCGTCCTTCGGGGCTGAGCCCGAGTCCGAGCCCTGGGGTCGGGCGAAGCGGAGTTCGTCGTCTTCCGGGGCTGAGCCCGAGTCTGAGCCCTGGGGTCAGGCGAAGCGGAGTTCGTCGTCTTCCGGGGCTGAGCCCGAGTCTGAGCCCTGGGGTCGGGCGAAGCGGAGTTCGTCGTCTTCCGGGGTTGAGCCCGAGTCCGAGCCCTGGGGTATGGCGCCTGGGGCCGGGCTTGGCTGCTGTCAGCCTCACTCTGTCGTGTGGCACAGCAGTCGGAGCGGCGCAGGTGGCGCTGTCCTCTTGTCAGGCTGGTTAGTGGAGCGGCGAAGTGACTACGGTCACTTCGGCTCTGTCAACTGGAGGACGCGCGTCAGGATAAAGGTGTCAGGCCACCTTTGCATTGAATGCCCCTGCGATTTGGTCGGTTGGCGTGGCGATTTGGCCAAGGTTGCTTCTTGGTGAAGACTGGGCCTCGGGCGAGCCGAAGGTGTGTCCGTTGCTGGAGGGGGTCCTCGGGCGAGACGTAGATCCTCCGGGGTCGGCTGCCCTTGCCCGAGGCTGGGCTCGGGCGAGGCGTGATCGCGTCCCTCGAATGGACCGATCCCTGACTTGGTCGTACCCATCAGGCCTTTGCAGCTTTGTGCTGATGGGGGTTACCAGCTGAGATTTAGGAGTCTTGAGGGTACCCCTAATTATGGTCCCCGACAAGATTGTAATGGACCAGCATCTTTCATGTGTATGGCCTTGACATGTCTACAAGTGTCACATTTTGCCACATAGCGTGCGATTTCAATCTTCATTTTTGTCCACCAATAATGCTGTTTAAGATCATGATACATCTTAGTGCTTCCGGGATGAATAGAATAGCGACTAAGATGTGCTTCATCTAGAATTTGCTGGCGGACCTCATCATTTTTAGGCACAACTATGCGGTTATTAAACCATACAACACCTTGTTCATCCCTTCTGAAGCAGTTGGCTTTTCCGGCCTCTATTTTCTCATGGATGTGTTTCATACCCTCATCATTTCTTTGTGCGTCAATTATTCTTTGTAGGATGACTAACTCAAGCTTCAAGTGATTTGACGTTCCATGCTGAATCATTCCCAGGTTTAGCTTCTCCATTTCTTGACATAACGTAATGTCAGAAGTCTTTATTGTCAGACAATGGCAGGAAGCCTTGCAACTTAATGCATCTGCCACTACATTAGCTTTACCTGGGTGATAGTGAATCTCTAATTCATAATCCTTGATCAGCTCAAGCCATCTCCTTTGTCTCATATTAAGCTCTGACTGGGTAAAGATGTACTTTAAGCTCTTATGATCTGTATAAATGTGACAGACATTCCCCAGTAGATAATGACGCCATATTTTTAGGGCATGAACCACCGCAGCTAACTCCAGGTCATGAGTTGGATAATGTTCCTCATGCCGGCGCAACTGCCTTGAAGCATAAGCTATTACTCGGCCCTCTTGCATTAAAACACAGCCGAGACCACTGCCTGATGCGTCACAATACACATCAAAAGGCTTTTCAATGTCCGGTTGAGCCAATACCGGAGCAGTGGTTAATAATACTTTCAGGTGCTCAAAGGCTTCATTACACTTTGAAGACCAATTAAATTTAGTATCATTCTTCAATAAACTTGTGATTGGTTTCACAAGCTTGGAAAAATCCGGAATGAATCGGCGGTAGTAACCAGCTAATCCAAGGAAACTTCAGACTTGATGTACAGTGGTTGGGGGTTTGCACTCCAAAATATCCTTGACTTTGCTGGGATCCACCGCAATCCCCTTGGCAGATAATACATGTCCCAGAAATTGGATCTCTTCCAGCCAGAATCCGCACTTACTGAACTTAGCATATAATTGGTGTTCCCTTAAGCGTGTTAATACGATCCGCAAATGCCGAGCATGCTCCTCTTCATTCTTGGAGTATATCAAGATATCGTCAATGAATACCACCACAAATTTGTCCAACTCGGGCATGAATACCGAGTTCATCAGATATGTGAAGTGAGCAGGAGCATTTGTCAGTCCGAAAGACATAACCAGATATTCAAATAATCCATACCGCGTAGTGAATGCGGTCTTTGGTATATCTTCGGGTCGGATACGAATATGATGATAACCCGACCTGAGGTCAATCTTAGAAAATACCCGAGCTCCGGTAAGTTGATCAAATAGAATGTTAATTCGGGGGAGAGGGTACTTATTCGTGATAGTGACCTCATTAAGGGGTCTATAATCCACGCACATCCATAGTGTTTGGTCCTTCTTCTTGACAAAGATGGCTGGACAACCCCAAGGGGATGAACTTGGTCGGATAAATCCTTTTTCAAGTAGATCTTGTAATTGGGTCTTAAGTTATGCCAGTTCATTTGGAGGCATTCAGTACGACCTTCTAGAAACAGGAGCCGTACTGGGCTTCAACTCAATCACAAATTCTACATCTCTTTCTGGAGGCAATCTTCCGGAAAGACGTCCAGGAATTCACATACTACCGGAATATCTTGGATCTCTGGTATGATGGCTTCATATACTCTGCCATATGGTTTAGCTGGGATAGCTACAGGGATGGACAAAAGAACCTCTTCTTGGCCATAACTCAACCTGATGGTTCTTAGATCAGTGTTGAGGATTACTTTATGCTGGGCTAACCAATTCATGCCCAAAGTTACATCTATGTCTTGGCCTTTTAGAACAATCATGTTTGTAGGAAAGTCCCGTTCAGCCAATGTTACAGGCACAAGGTAAGCCACTTATTTAGTAAATATTTGTCCCCCAGGCGAATGAATTACAAACCCTTCCCTTGATTCATGGTATGAAATGCAATGTTGCTCCACAAACTTCTTCCTTATGAAAGTATGCGAGGCACCAGAATCAAAAAGGATAACGACAGGGTGATTGGCCACGAGAAACGTACCCATCATAACCGGTTCACCTTCCGGTGTTGTGGCCACTTGAGTATAATAAATCCGTCCTGTTTTCCTCATATTTTTGCCCGCGGTATTGTTTGCCGCATTTTCCTGGCCTTGGGCGGAACTCCCAGAATTTTGCTGATTATTTGATCGATTCTGCTTCGGATATGGACAGTCCTTAATAAAATGCTCGGACTTTCCACAGTTGAAGCAGCCTGTTGAAGAGCTTGGGAGAGCAGGGAAACGGGTACCAGGGGCACCTGACTGATTTGTTGAAGTGGGGGTAGGGGTAGGACGAATAAAAACTGGTTGCTTGAAGGGGTAGGAGGGTGGACGCGATGAAGAACGATTCTGATTAAAAGGTCGGATTACCAATCTTTGCCTTTCCTCAGACCCCTGATTAGGTCTGTCACCTCCATTGCTCTTTGATTTTCCGGGGCCGGCGTATTTGGCTTCCACTGCCAGCGCTGTGCTGACAACCCTTCCGTAAGAAAGATCAATACATGTGGCCATCTTTCGTTGCATTTGATCATTCAGGCCTCTCATGAAGCAATTTCTCTTCTTTAAGTCCGTGTTGACTTGATCGATAGCATATTGGGACAAGTGGTTGAATTTATTGAGATACTAAGTGACAGTATCCCCACCTTGCTTGAGGTTCATAAACTCCTCCTGCTTCATGTGGAGGACCCCTTCAGGTATATAATGCTCCTGGAAAGCCAGTTTGAACTCATCCCATGTGATTTGATGGCCGGCCGGCTGTACGGCTACTTAATTTCCCCACCATGTGCTGGCAGGGCCTCGCAGTTGTTGCGCCGCGAATAAGGGCTTTTGAGTCTCCGAGCATCGGAGAAGCCCGAACTTCTGTTCAATAACGTGGATCCACTCATCCGCTTCCAGAGGATCTTCCGCCTTAACAAACAATGGGGGACGTGTCTCTCAGAAATCCAGATAAGAAGTTTCGCGGGGTCCTTGCGGATACGCCCGCCCGCCTTGTTGCTGCATCTGTTGTCCCGCCATCTCCCGCAGAAAGCGGGTGTTGTCGGTTGTGGTGTTAACTAAGGCAGCGATGGCCTCAGCTAATGTTGGAGGTACTGGGGGTGGATTAGGAGTTGCTTCCCTCCCACGGGAGGTTCCAGCCCCATCCTATGCATGAGTCTTGGTCTGAGGCAAAGAACATTTGAAGAAATATAATATGCCAAAACAAACCATCCATTTTACATTACTTAAAAGAGTAATGGTACAGACTCGAATTTACAACAGGATTACATTACCTATTACACATTATTACTACTTCTATACTACACTACTCTGGCTTCTTGTCACTTTTGGTAGCCTCGCTGTTGGGCGTAGAAGACCATTCATCAACCATCTTCATAGAGGGAGGGGGTCTGAATAGGTCCAGTTCACCACCAAGTGCTTCTCCCGCTACTCCAGAAGGTCCGGCTTCCATCCCGACAGGATCCGTAGGGACGTTCGGGTGCAGTTGTGAATACAATACATGAACTTCTTCATGTAGTGTATTACAATAAACCTGCAAGTTATCCACGGCTGAGATAAGCTCCTCCACGCGGGCTCGAGCTTTGGCTTCCTTAGCCCAAGCGAGTGAACGAGAGTTAACTGCCCAATCGAGCGCTAGATCTCGTTCCGCGAGTTGGTCTTGCAGGTAGCAGATGTCTGCTCTCAATTCGTTTATTCTCTCACCATCCGCGACCCATAGATCGTTCCTGTGTCGGAGCTCTGATCGAAGCTGTTCCACTTGTGCTTCCAGATCCCCTATTGGATCGTTGCTACCACTGCTGCTTTCTTCATGCCTTGGGGCAAGTTGATGGTGGGGTACGCCAATGGGTCCAGTAGATTTGCGCGCAGTCTTTCTTGTGCGCGGCGACATTTCTCTAAGGGGGAAAATCTTATTAGTATAATTTTTAGCATGATGCATGTATAATTACAGAATCAACCTTAGTTGTTTCACACCTTCTATACATTGCACTCCTACTATCTGGTCTTTAAAATAAACTCTTCAGAAGATACTTAGATAAGAAGGGAAGAAATTTTCTAGATAAGTCTTTGATTTTTTTTTGAAGATGTCTTATAATATCTGCAGAGATGGGCTTTGCTCCGATACCAGCTATGACAGAACCTCCCAAGTAATTAGGCCCACCTACAGTTGTCCTTGTCCAATGGACCTCAGACAACCCTGTAGGTGCACCTGATCACTTGACAAGTTCGGTATCTGAATTCCTTACCTTCCCAAGAGCGTTTCACCCGTCACGCAGACATTACAATACATCGGAGATACAGAATTGCGGAAGCAGTTATAATAACTTACTTTATTGAAAAGTAAGACAGAGTTATATAGTTACAGACCAGAGCCAAAATATATGAGTGCAGAGTATTATTATTACATACCATGGGAGGCAAAAACTCCTCCCGAATAAGCAGTAAAAAGTTTTTAACGGAGGGCCTTCCCTCCCGCAGCTTTAGTCTTGGTTCTCTTCTTTTGGTACCACCTTTGAACAGAAGCAACAAAAGTTTGTTGCTTCCTCACCTAAAACAACATGGGACAAAGCCCTGAGTACGAAGTGTACTTTCGTAAGACTTACCCGACAAAGTAAAAGACTCTCAAGGAGATGATGGCTTTAAGGGAGTCAAGGTAAGGCTTATCAATAATCAATAACTCTGTTTGCAGAAATGCTTACTAAAAGTGGATCCTTAAAAATCCAATTTTAATTGTCAGGTTAAGTAAGATTACCTGCATCTAGAATTCTTTCTACCCTAGTTCAATCACTTGACCTGCACTAGCCAATTTCTTAACAAGCCTTCATCTTTACTGGATTTCTACGCATAGGGCAGTGACCAAGTCTTCATGTCCGCGAAGTTACGGCGATCCGAATCGATTATACTTAGCTGAGGATCTCCGATCACACGACATATGTTGCACTTAACCCTTGCATATGTCAACTCGCCACCGGGGTTCTTAAGACCAGATCAGGTTCACACCAACCGAGAGCACAGATACACCACCGTCCAGCCTCTGTGGCGGAACTGCCCGAATTATTCCGACTTAAGTGCCTAAGTCCCGCCTTAGAGGCTAGACCACACTTAAATGGGAATAATCCATCAATCCCTCGGATCTAGTCCGACGAGGCCACTGACAGGATCAAGTACCACAGTCTCACTTGATGGTGAGTCACAGAGCAAATACAATAAAACATAAAACCATACATTAAGTAGTATTAAATTATTACATCATCATCAGAGTTTTTGCAAAAGTAGTCATCATTGTTTCGAAGTGCAGCGGAATAAAACTAACGATGAATAAATGGAGGGATGGGGAAGCCTGTCCCATCACTCCTCATGCTCTTCCTCGGCCGAGGCGGGGTCCCACTCGACAGTCCAACCCGGTGGCAAGATGGATGGCCAAGTCACTCCAGCAACCATGTCCTCCAAAGAACCTGTAAAATTGTGCCACAAGCAAGGCTAAGTATACTAATACTCAGCTAGACTTACCCGGTGTGAGGAGTCTACTCCTCTACCTCTAGACATGCAGCTGTTTGGCTGTGGGGTTTGGTTGCCAAAAGCACTAGCTGAGTTTCTAAAACAAGTTTTAGCTTTGTCAAGTTTAAGTGTGACTCTCTTAAGGCTAAATATGTACTATCTACTCATACATAGTAGCAAACATTATTAGCAATCAACATCTTGCATCAACTCATCATATTTCCACTTGTTACTCAATGCAGTACAATGGATCAAGCAGTCTCATTAGCTGCGAGAAGCAGACAATTCGAATCGAGTTTTTATCCTTGCAAGGTAAACCTAAACACACGACGTGGCGAGGCACTCCGTCCCCATACACATCAACCGTCCCCATCGATTCCCCGTCAGCAGATCAGGGCTCACCGCCTTGGCGTACAATGCCTCACTGACCCCGACTGTCGTCGTGCAGTGACCGCACTTGTACCCACCATAACCGGAATGGGAGACCACGTCTCAGGTCGTGTGAGGGGTAAAGTCCACTGCCAGGTTCAATCAGGTACTAGGCTTACCGATTTACCATATTTCTCGGCATGTGCTTAGTACGTTCAAACGCTTGACACAGGTATCCGCACGTTAATCCTTATTCCAATTTCCCATCTTGTAGACAACCAATCCCCATGGATGGTTGTCCACAGACCAGCATTATTGTGATATGAAAGTGGGTACAACCAATTCTTGACCTCGCGCGAGTGCTAGAAAACCACTCGACTTCTACCGAGATCCTAATTAATAAAGCAGCTACTCGACCTAGCATACTAGTATTCATCCCAAAAGGATTCCTGAGATCATGCAACTAGGGTTTCAAACAACTCCTACACTTAAGTGCACATTCAATCCTACAATCATTAAGTGTAGTAAAATAGCATAAATAACAGGTTATGCATAAACCGGGGCTTGCCTTCCAAAGCTGGGGCAGGCAGATCCTCTGGTGCAGGCTCTGGTGCTGGGTCCCGGGCTACCTCTTGAGCAGCTCCTTGCTCCGGCACGAGGACGTACTCTCCGTCAGCGAGGTTGCAGTCTATCGAATGCAATGAATATGTGTGTCATGATTATGCAGGATTTAACAACATTATGCTTAAGGAAGAAAGAAACTAAGTTAGTTGGTAACTTAGGGTTTCTTGGTTATACGTGGCTTTTAGTAGTTTATGCTTATCATTCTAGGTTTAGGTTTTGGTAAGGATAAGCATAGTGGATTTGTATTTTTCCCCTTACATATTTCAGTGGGCAATTTAAAAAGGGTTTTGCTAGTTGGGCTAAGTGACACAAGTTTCTATTATCAATTTCCCCTTCTTTATCTTCTATTTATGAATTCTAGTGTGGGTTTGAACTACAACAGTGATTTAACTTTTTCCAAAAATTTTGTAAAAATTACAGTGGGTTGCCATTGGTCACTATAGCCTGTTCTAGGAATTTGAGGTTGAACATAAAAAGGCTATGCTTTAGACAAAAATAACAAAAGTTGTGTAAATGGGTCACTTTGCACTACAACTCTTAACTAGGGGTGAGTTCTGTCCTAAGGGTTATTTTTGTTGGCATCTAACAGTAATAACAAGCTTCTGTGCCAAAAATCACAGAAAGCTAAGGGATGGTTATTTAGTTGTGATTTTCCAAAGTTTAATGCCAAAAAGGCACTTTCCACTACCTTGTTTTTTGAAAAATGTCAAACAACAGATTTTATATTTTTCCTATGTTCTTCATAACAAAACATTAATTATCCTAAGGTTTGGGGTGTTTTCACCTTGAGGTTATTTTTGTAGGGTTTTTCTAGGTTTTCCTTATTTTCTTAAAATAAAAGGTATCCTATTTATTTTACACTAATCCAGGGTATAATAAATTTTTCTAGGAAACTACACTGAATAAGTATACTAACAAAAATAGGGGTGCCCCTTGTTTCTTTAATTAAATCACCTTTCCTATTTTCTTTAACTTTAAGCACAAAGTGAAAGAAATGGCAAACTTTACCTTAATGGGGTGTACAGAGGGGTTTATCATTTTTAAATAGGTCAGTAGGTGGTCATGTACTTCTCCAAATTTTCTTAACCTCAGTTAAATAGTGCAACTATTTTTCTTCCTATTATTTAGCTTTTGGCCAAAACAATAATTAAATCAGAACCCTAAAGTTCTCTGTAGCACTTAGGGGTTTTATATTTTTCTTAAGTAGTTTACATTATTTAAGATCTGGCAAAATTGGTTTGACTTGATTTGGGTGAATAAAACAGAAGATATGAATTATTCAAGTTCTGTTTAAATTTTAAATCAGATTTAATAAAAGGTTTCCTGGAAAACCACTTTGCACCGAAGTCCTCGGGTTCTTTCCAAACTAACTCTCTCAGTTATACCCCCGCACTACTATTCATCTGAGTCACTGACAGCGCGCAAAACCCCCTAGCCTTCTCTTCTTCTCCCCCACGGTCCCTCCCTAGGTTTAAACAGTACCCGCGACAAAGAAAAGGGCGGCGCGGCTTACCGGCAGCGAGAGAGGTCCGGCGAGGGGTGGGGTTGGCTCCGGGAGGTCCTGGCGGTCACAACGGTGTACGGCTTGACGGCGGGGGTGGCCGGAATCGTCCGGTCCACGTGCGCAGGCGGGTGCTCCGGCCAAACCACGGCGATCTAGTTCAATCCAATGGCACAGTGAGCTTCACAGTGTGACGTAGAGGCTGTGTGCACAAGGAATCGAAGAATGGAGCAGAGGATTACCCGGTCTACGCTCGCCGGCGGTCGGGTGGAGTCCGGCGACCGTGGACTGGCCTCTCCGGCGAAGCAAACTCCGATTCCTCGCTTGGGGAGCTTCACCGAGGTGTGCACAGTCTTCTCCGAGGGCTGGACGGGGTTGGGAAGGGTCCTGTCGGCCGGTCTACGGTGGCGGGGGGTCGGGCGGCCGCGGACACGCCGTGCACGGGCAAACGCCGGTGGGTTTGGGCTCCGGTGAGGTCGAGCGCGTGCGGAGGGGTACAGTCAAGGTCCCTGGGTGCTTTATAGGCGCGGGCGCGGGCCATGGCGCCGGCTGGGCTTTGGCGCGACGCGGGGCACGCGGGGCGCGCGTCGGGCGTGCTCTGGGGGCTGATTTAGGGGTCTTTTAGGGGTCTTTTTGTAAAGTTCCTTTGCTGTCTTTTGTAAACATTTTGGTACTCTTAAACTTTGGTTAGGGGTTTAAATCATGAAATGTGCATTTGCCTAATCTTTCTCTCAACTAAAGGCTTCAAGAGAGGGGGCCCAAGGGTCAATCCTTCCCTGCCCAAGGTGATTATTGCCTAAAAGCTTGGGTAATGCTTTGGTCCTTGGCATTTCTTAACTCCCTCATGCTTCCAAGGTCTTAAGTGCTCCCTCTCCTCCAAGTTTTAACCACATGTGATAATAGGTATATGTGCCATTAGGAAGCCAGTACCCTGGGTAACACCTGGGGTGTTACAGCCCTCCCCCTTAAAGGAATCTCGTCCCGAGATTTTAGGTAGAGTCCCTTGGAGGGGTGCCGTGAAGGTGTGTTGGTGTGCTACCCTTTCTTTTACCCAAGTTTCTCTTGTTAACTGCTCTTCGAATGTCATTCTCTTTGCAATTTCAGAAGGAAGTCCTTTTTAAGTTAAAACCACAACTTAGACTACCCTTGTTATCTGAGTTTTTCTTATAGTTGTATTCAAAGGGCAGATGGGGGTGGGGTTTTGGGTTACGTACCGACTCCTTTGGGCAGAAAGTCGGGGAAGCGAGAGCGTAGAAAATCCTCAGTCTCCCATGTAGCTTCTTCTACTGAATGGTGACTCCACTGAACCTTATACATTCTGATCGACCTTGCCCGCATTGACCTCTCTTTCTGATCCAATACCTTGATGGGGTACTCTTGATAGGACAAGTCTGGTTCTATCTCAATGTCTGGTTCAGGTAGCACTTCAGTAGGTAAGCGGACACATTTCCGCAGCTGAGATACATGGAACACATCATGAACAGCTGACATGTGAGGTGGCAATTCCAATTGATAGGCCACGGGTCCACAACTTGCTTTGATCTCATAGGGTCCAATGTAGCGAGGAGCTAACTTGCCCTTGATCCCAAATCTCTGGACACCCTTGGTGGGTGACACCTTAAGGTAAACATGATCTCCCACTTCGAATTGTAGAGGCTTCCGCCTCCTATCATGATAGCTTTTTTGCCTGGCCTGAGCAGCTTCTAAGTTCTTTGTAATAACTCTGACCTTTTCCTCTGCTTCAAGCACCAAATCTGGCCCAAATATTTCCCTCTCTCCTGCTTGAGACCAATTCAGCGGGGTTCTACACCTTCTCCCATACAAGGCTTCAAAAGGTGCCATCTTCAAACTGGACTGGTAGCTGTTATTATAAGAAAACTCTGCCAAAGAAAGACACTTGTCCCAATTTTTACCATAGTGTAGCACACAGGCTCGCAACATGTCTTCGAGGACCTGATTTACTCTCTCTGTCTGGCCATCTGTTTGAGGATGGTATGCTGAGCTTCCTATTACCCGGGTCCCAAGTGACTCTTGTAGCTGCTCCCAAAAGCGTGCCACAAACAGTGCTCCTCTGTCAGATACAATGGTCTTTGGAATACCATGCAACCGCACTATTTGATCAACATAAATTTCTGCATACTTCTCGGTCTTGTGGGTGGTATGCACTGGTAAGAAATGAGCGGTCTTGGTCAATCTGTCCACAATAACCCAAATTGAATCATGGTGCTGGGAGGTATTAGGCAATCCCACGATAAAGTCCATGCAAATGTCCTCCCATTTCCAAGATGGTATGGGAAGGGGTTGCAAAGGGCCTGCTGCCTTCAAATGACTGGCTTTGATCCTCTGGCAGGTATCACACTCGGATATGTACTTGGCAATTTCCATCTTCATTCTGGTCCACCAGTATAAGGATTTGAGATCGTGATACATCTTGTTGCTGCCGGGGTGCATGGAGAATTTTGAAAGGTGGGCTTCATCCAATATCTTCTTTCTGAGCTCAGGGTCCTTGGGAACAACCAATCGATCTCCAAACCATAGAATTCCCTTGCTGTCCTGATGGAAGCACTTGTATTTCTCTGCCTTCTGTTTGATCATTTCTTTGATAACCTGAACACCCTTGTCTTCAATCTGTGCCCTGACTATTTGCTCTTGTACTGTGGGCTCCACCGAGATATAATTTAAGTCACCTGAAGAAACAACTTCCAGGTTCAGCTTGCACAACTCATCACACAGGGTGGTAACTCTTACATCCATGCTCATACAATTGCACTGAGCCTTTCGGCTCAAGGCATCTGCCATAACATTGGCTTTGCCCGGATGGTAATGCACCTCCAAATCACAGTCCTTGATTAACTCCAACCATCTCCTCTGCCTCATGTTAAGATCTGCCTGAGTGAAAATGTATTTGAGGCTCTTGTGATTAGTGTAAATGTTACAGTGAGCTCCCATCAAGTAGTGTCTCCATATCTTGAGAGCATGAACCACAGCTGCTAACTCCAGATCATGTGTAGGGTAGTTCTGCTCATGGGGTCTGAGTGCTCGGGAGGCATAAGCAATTACTCTATTATCTTGCATTAAGACGCATCCCAATCCCATACCAGAAGCATCACAATAAACTTCAAAGGGCTTGGTGTTATCAGGTTGAGCCAGCACTGGGGCTGTTGTCAAATGCTGCCTTAGTGTATGAAAGGCATCTTCGCACTTTTGGCTCCAATTATACTTGACTCCCTTCTTTAACAGTTCAGTCATTGGTTTGGCAATTCTGGAGAAATCCGGAATAAATCGTTGATAATACCCTGCCAATCCCAGAAAACTCCGAATCTGCCTCACTGTAGTCGGGGGTTTCCAATCCATTACCTCTTGTACCTTCTCAGGATCAACTGATATCCCATCCTGAGAAATTGTGTGACCCAAGAATTTAATTTCCTTTAGCTAGAACTCACACTTAGACAATTTAGCATAAAGATGATGATCGCGTAGCCGCTGAAGCACGATGTGCAGATGTTCAGTATGTTCGTCTTCATTCTTAGAATAGACCAGAATATCATCAATGAAAACGACCATGAACTTGTCTAACTCTGGCATGAATACTGAGTTCATTAGGTACATAAAATAAGCCGGGGCATTTGTCAGCCCAAAAGACATCACCAAAAATTCATAAAGCCCATATCTGGTAGAGAAGGCCGTCTTGGGAATATCGCTGGCACAGATCTTGATCTGATGGTAACCCGAGCGAAGATCTATCTTCGAGAACACTTTGGCTCCCACCAACTGATCAAACAAAACATCAATGTGGGGTAGTGGGTATTTGTTCTTGATAGTCACCGCATTGATAGGGCGGTAATCAACACACATTCTCAAACTCTCATCCTTTTTCTTCACAAATAAGGCCGGACATCCCCAAGGGGAAGTACTTGGGCGAATAAACCCCTTGTCCAACAACTCCTGCAGTTGCTTTTTCAATTCTGCCAATTCCGCGGGAGGCATCCTATAGGGTCTCTTGGAGATAGGAGAAGTCCCGGGTTGCAATTCAATGGCAAACTCAATGTCTCTATCAGGTGGCATTCCTGGCAATTCATCCGGAAAAACATCTGGGTAGTCACATACCACTGGGATCTTTTCCACTGGGGATTCTATCATAACGAAGGCACAAGAACGGGTACAACCTTGGTCGGGCAAATATAGTGTGGTTTCACCACAAGTTGGTGAGTGCACCTCAGTGGCCCTAGCTGCAATGTCAATAACTGCCTGATGCCTGGTTAACCAGTCAGTTCCCAATATAATATCCACGCTATCCAAACCCAAGATGAGGAGGGTGGTTTTAATTATTAGACTACCAAACCTTATGGGCACATGTTTGTTGACTTGATAGGTGGCAACCCTGCCTCCTGGTGTCGAAATTGTAATACCCGCATTGGTGTGGTGAAAAGGCAATTGACACGTGGCACTAAATTTGGCACTGATAAAGCTATGTGATGCACCAGAATTAAAAAGAATAATAGCAGGATAATTCAAAACTGTAAAGATACCAGTCATGACGGGTGCTCCCTCTGGAATATCAGCCATGGTGGTGAAGTTCAGCCTGCCTTGCCTCACTTGCACCTTCTGTCTCTTGCCTTGATTCTGATTAACATTCTGCCCCTGCTGGTTTCTGGGGCAATTCTTGGCATAATGTCCGGCGTTGCCACATGTGAAACACCTGTTGTCATTTGCCTGGCGATAATGCTGCTGCTGTTGATTGTTCCTCTGTGCTGGAAACTGGGTGCGGTTGGGTGCCTGCTGCTGCTGCTGTGGTCGGATCACCCAACGTCCTTGCTGCTGCTGAGGTCCCCTGTTCTGAGTGTCAGACACAATCCTGAAACGCTGTGGCTGAGCTGATGGTCCTGCCACAGGGGTCTTCCTCTTCTTCTCTGTCTGACGAGCGGTGATACAGTCCTCCTGAGAAATGGCCATGTTGACCAACTCATTATAACTGTTGGCCCTGACGGTGTTGAGGCGGTCACGGACCTTAGTGCTGAGCCCCCTTCTGAACCGGTCCCTCTTCTTCTCGTCCGTGTCTGCGTGATATCCGGCATACTGACACAGGTCATTGAAGGCCTGAGCATACTGTAACACTGTCCTGTTTCCCTGAGTGAGTGCCAGAAACTCGTTGAGCTTTCGGTCCATGATACCGGCTGGTATATGGTGCCCCCTGAAAGATGCCTTGAACTCTCTCCACTCCACCTCTCGGTCATCTGGCTGCATGGCAAGAAAATGGTCCCACCAAGTCCTTGCGGGTCCGCGAAGTTGCTGGGTGGCGAACCTGACCTTAGTGACCTCTGAGCAAACTCCATGGAGTACCGGGAATTTGGATTCCACTACTCTCAACCATACATCCGCATCAAGTGGGTCCTCTGCCCTGGTGAACAATGGAGGCTGGGTACTGAGGAACTCCTGGTAGGTGGCTGCCGCGGGGTGACACTGATGATCTCCACCACCATAGTGCTGAGGTGGTGGCTGGCGCTGAGCTAGCTGCCTCAAAATCTCATTCTGCTGAGCCATTAGCTCCTGCAGAGTGGGAGGCGGTGGCGGCGGTGGAGGAACGCGCTCATTCTGACCACGACACGCTCTCCCGGCCATCTGAAAAATCACATATATTCTCAATAACACATCTTTAAGGTTCAAGGTTCAATCGCGAAGAAAGAGCCAAAAGGCGAAGTGATAGATTCTTGCATAAACATAAAGGATTTCACAAGGCATAAACTTTTCTTCCCAAATTAAGACTAACATCATCCATCAACCATGCTTCCAAAAGAGTCTATCATGATTACATCAATGGCCCAAAAGACTCAACTCTATCTAGCCTAGTACCCTAAGGGTGCAAAAGCTAAGCTAGCTTTGAGGAGTCCCACCATTACCGACTTCTAGCCCTACTCCTGATACCTAGTGAGCAAACGAGGCAACACTCGACTCGGGGGAGGGTGGTCTCCCTGAGCCAGCAGTGTCCAAGCTGGAGGCAGGCTCCTCTCCTCCCTCAATGTCGACGTCCTCGTTGGCCTCCATGTCCTGGATCTCCTGGTGATGCATATCCAGGTGCTCATTAGCCTCGGCAAGCTGCTGCTGGGTGTTGATAAGCTGATCCTCGAGAACCTCGATGGTGTTCTCCCTGGTTCCTACTAATTCCTCCAGCTCTTGGATCGCATTTGATAGCTGCTCCACCTGCAAGTCCTTTTCCACCAATTCAGTGGACAAATCAACCACAAGCTCCTCTCTGTTGTCCAGGGTGATCTTTGTTGCCTCCAACAATGCCATCAGATGGGACATTGCCTCACCGCGCATCACTTGCAGACGGTACAGGGCATTCATGCACCGCACTGTCAAGTGAGCAGTCTGACCTGGGTAGATAGCCCAGATGTCCTTGGCATGCTCCACCCGATCCTTCCACATTGGGTCGTCCTCCTTCTCAGCGGGGAACAAGCCAATGGGGTGGGTGGACAACTCCAAGGGGTGGAATCCGCAGAAAGTGGTCAACCCGTGCAGAGCAATCGCCTCGATCGTATCCTCAGCCCGGTATCCAAAGGACTCAGAGTCCAGCGAACGCCAGCCGGGTTGCAGGGGGTGAGGCTCCAGAGTCATCCTCACCCTACAGCGGGGCACTCGGTGCTTCTCGAACTGCTGCACCGCGTACTGAGGAGGTGTCGTGTATCCGCCCCCCTGAAGTACTTCCCACAAAATGCGGGGAAAGCCCTCTCGTGCAAGCCCGTCAGTGTGGGACAGTGCATTCCATTTGTCCAAGGATCCGTGGGAGGTCATCTGTGTACGGTTAAGCGTAAGTAAAAGAAAAAGAATTATAAAAAGAAAAAGGAAACACAACTCAGCCTCTCTCTAATTATAACAATGGTACTGGGGTACTTAGTTGGCCATCGTTTTGTATTAAAGTCCTTACTCAATTATCCATTTGTTTAATTTAAGAATGCATGCATGCTCATCCTGAACGACCTCACATCAATGAAAAGGGAATAGGGAGGATCTCCCATCCCTCATAGCAGCCTGTAGGGCTTACCTACTTAGCCACCTAGCTACCCCTCTATCATCCTAAGGCTTCCGTCCTAGGTCTATCCTGATCGTCCTACGATCTATTCAATATTTGTTTCTATCAAGTTTTACTTTGGAAAATGATGGTATTTATAGTTTATTGATTCCTCTGTGGTGGTACAAGCTCCGATACCAGCTATGGCAGAACTGCCCGAATTATTCCGACTTAAGTGCCTAAGTCCCGCCTTAGAGGCTAGACCACACTTAAATGGGAATAACCCGTCAATCCCTCGGATCTAGTCCGACGAGGCCACTGACAGGATCAAGTACCACAGTCTCACTCAATGGTGAGTCACAGAGCAAATACAATAAAACATAAAACCATACATTAAGTAGTATTAAATTATTACATCATCATCGGAGTTTTTGCAAAAGTAGTCATCATTGTTTCGAAGTGCAGCGGAATAAAACTAACGATAAATAAATGGAGGGATGGGGAAGCCTGTCCCATCACTCCTCATGCCCCTCCTCGACCGAGGTGGGGTCCCATTCGACAGTCCAACCCGGTGGCAAGATGGACGGCCAAGTCACTCCAGCAACCATGTCCTCCAAAGAACCTGTAAAATTGTGCCACAAGCAAGGATGAGTATACTAATACTCAGCTAGACTTACCCGGTGTGAGGAGTCTACTCCTCTACCTCTAGACATGCAGCTGTTTGGCTGTGGGGTTTGGTTGCCAAAAGCACTAGCTGAGTTTCTAAAACAAGTTTTAGCTTTGTCAAGTTTAAGTGTGACTCTCTTAAGGCTAAATATGTACTATCTACTCATACATAGTAGCAAACATTATTAGCAATCAACATCTTGCATCAACTCATCATATTTCCACTTGTTACTCAATGCAGTACAATGGATCAAACAGTCTCATTAGCTGCGAGAAGCAGACGATTCGAATCGAGTTTTTATCCTTGCAAGGTAAACCTAAACACACGACGTGGCGAGGCACTCCGTCCCCACACACATCAACCGTCCCCATCGATTCCCCGTCAGCAGATCAGGGCTCACCGCCTTGGCATACAATGCCTCACTGACCCCGACTGCCGTCGTGCAGTGACCGCACTTGTACCCACCATAACCGGAATGGGAGACCACGTCTCAGGTCGCGTGAGGGGTAAAGTCCACTGCCAGGTTCAATCAGGTACTAGGCTTACCGATTTACCATATTTCTCGGCATGTGCTTAGTATGTTCAAACGCTTGACACAGGTATCCGCACGTTAATCCTTATTCCAATTTCCCATCTTGTAGACAACCAACCCCCATGGATGGTTGTCCACAGACTAGCATTATTGTGATATGAAAGTGGGTACAACCAATTCCTGACCTCGCGCGAGTGCTAGAATATCACTCGACTTCTACCGAGATCCTAATTAATAAAGCAGCTACTCGACCTAGCATACTAGTATTCATCCCAAAAGGATTCCTGAGATCATGCAACTAGGGTTTCAAACAACTCCTACACTTAAGTGCACATTCAATCCTACAATCATTAAGTGTAGTAAAATAGCATAAATAACAGGTTATGCATAAACCGGGGCTTGCCTTCCAAAGCTGGGGCAGGCAGATCCTCTGGTGCAGGCTCTGGTGCTGGGTCCGGGGCTACCTCCTGAGCAGCTCCTTGCTCCGGCACGAGGACGCACTCTCCGTCAGCGAGGTTGCAGTCTATCGAATGCAATGAATATGTATGTCATGATTATGCAGGATTTAACAACATTATGCTTAAGGAAGAAAGAAACTAAGTTAGTTGGTAACTTAGGGTTTCTTGGTTATACGTGGCTTTTAGTAGTTTATGCTTATCATTCTAGGTTTAGGTTTTGGTAAGGATAAGCATAGTGGATTTGTATTTTTCCCCTTACATATTTCAGTGGGCAATTTAAAAAGGGTTTTGCTAGTTGGGCTAAGTGACACAAGTTTCTATTATCAATTTCCCCTTCTTTATCTTCTATTTATGAATTCTAGTGTGGGTTTGAACTACAACAGTGATTTAACTTTTTCCAAAAATTCTGTAAAAATTACAGTGGGTTGCCATTGGTTACTATAGCCTGTTCTAGGAATTTGAGGTTCAACATAAAAAGGCTATGCTTTAGACAAAAATAACAAACGTTGTGTAAATGGGCCACTTTGCACTACAACTCTTAAC
Source organism: Zea mays (assembly GCF_902167145.1). Classification (NCBI taxonomy): domain Eukaryota; kingdom Viridiplantae; phylum Streptophyta; class Magnoliopsida; order Poales; family Poaceae; genus Zea; species Zea mays. The sequence goes on along the minus strand of NC_050100.1, from coordinate 75,972,149 downwards.
TAGGGGTGGGTTCTGTCCTAAGGGTTATTTTTGTTGGCATCTAACAGTAATAACAAGCTTCTGTGCCAAAAATCACAGAAATCTAAGGGATGGTTATTTAGTTGTGATTTTCCAAAGTTTAATGCCAAAAAGGCACTTTCCACTGCCTTGTTTTTTGAAAAATGTCAAACAGTAGATTTCATATTTTTCCTATGTTCTTCATAACAAAAAATTTATTATCTTAAGATTTGGGGTGATTTCACTTTGAGGTTATTTTTGTAGGGTTTTTCTAGGTTTTCCTTGTTTTCTTAAAATAAGAGGTATCCTATTTATTTTATACTAATCCAGGGTATAATAAATTTTTCTAGGAAACTACACTGAATAAGTATACTAACAAAAATAGGGGTGCCCCTTGTTTTCTTAATTAAATCACCTTTCTTATTTCCTTTAACTTTAAGCATAAAGTGAAATAAATGGCAAACTTTACCTTAATGGGGTGTACAGAGGGATTTATCATTTTTAAATAGGTCACTAGGTGGTCATGTACTTCTCCAAATTTTCTTAACCTCAGTTAAATAGTGCAACTATTTTTCTTCCTATTATTTAGCTTTTGGCCAAAACAATAATTAAATCAGAACCCTAAAGTTTTCTGTAGCACTTAGGGGTTTTATATTTTTCTTAAGTAGTTTACATTATTTAAGATCTGGCAAAATTGGTTTGACTTGATTTGGGTGAATAAAACAGAAGATATGAATTATTCAAGTTCTGTTTAAATTTTAAATCAGATTTAATAAAAGGTTTCCTGGAAAACCACTTTGCACCGAAGTCCTCGGGTTATTTCCAAACTAACTCTCTCAGTTATACCCCCGCGCTACTATTCATCTGAGTCACTGACAGCGCGCAAAACCCCCTAGCCTTCTCTTCTTCTCCCCCGCGGTCCCTCCCTAGGTTTAAATAGTACCCGCGACAAAGTAAAGGGCGGCGTGGCTTACCGGCGGCGAGAGAGGTCCGGCGAGGGGCGGGGTTGGCTCCGGGAGGTCCTGGCGGTCACAACGGTGTACGACTTGACGGTGGGGGTGGCCGGAATCGTCCGGTCCACGTGCGCAGGCGGGTGCTCTCGTTGGCGGCGGGTGCTCCGGCCAAACCACGGCGATCTAGTTCAATCCAATGGCACAATGAGCTTCACGGGGTGACATAGAGGCTGTGTGCACAAGGAATCGAAGAATGGAGCAGAGGATTACCCGATCTACGCTCGCCGGCGGTCGGGTGGAGTCCGGCGACCGTGGACTGGCCTCTTCGGCGAAGCAAACTCCGATTCCTCGCTCGGAGAGCTTCACCGAGGTGTGCACAGTCTTCTCCGAGGGCTGGACGGGGTTGGGAAGGGTCCTGTCGGCCGGTCTACGGTGGCGGGGGGATCGGGCGGCCGCGGACACGCCGTGCACGGGCAAACGCCGGTGGGTTTGGGCTCCGGTGAGGTCGAGCGCGTGCGGAGGGGTACGGTCAAGGTCCCTGGGTGCTTTATAGGCGCGGGCGCGGGCCATGGCGCCGGCTGGGCTTTGGCGCGACGCGGGGCACGCGGGGCGCGCGTCGTGCGTGCTCTGGCGAGCTCAGAGCGCGTCGAACACGTGGCCTTTGCTTTCTGCCCTTGTTCTTGCGCCTCCTGAGCAGCCAAACGTGCGAATCTCGCCCTATGGCTTGTGTAAGATTTCTTCCCTGCACCTAGGGCTACCTAGTTCATGTAAGTTCCAAGGGAAGATCGGGTCTGGTTTAGAAGATATGGTGGCGCCAAGTCTTGTCTGTCTGCACTATTCAACCCGAGACAAAACAGGTGCCAACCCATGTCAAACTGTCTTGGCTTGGGTTCAAACTCTTCCAGGGGTTCCTTAGATAATTTGGCTCCTTTTTGTTATTTAGACCCTGGGGTTTTGGTGCCATTAGCTAGGTGAACACCCTTGCTCTCTAGATTAGGGTTGATTTTGGACTTAGAAGGAATGGGGGTGATTCCATAGTGTTCTCCACTTGGGGGCTGATTTAGGGGTCTTTTAGGGGTCTTTTTGTAAAGTTCCTTTGCTGTCTTTTGTAAACATTTTGGTACTCTTAAACTTTGGTTAGGGGTTTAAATCATGAAATGTGCATTTGCCTAATCTTTCTCTCAACTAAAGGCTTCAAGAGAGGGGGCCCAAGGGTCAATCCTTCCCTGCCCAAGGTGATTATTGCCTAAAAGCTTGGGTAATGCTTTGGTCCTTGGCATTTCTTAACTCCCTCATGCTTCCAAGGTCTTAAGTGCTCCCTATCCTCCAAGTTTTAACCACATGTGATAATAGGTATATGTGCCATTAGGAAGCCAGTACCCTGGGTAACACCTGGGGTATTACAGCCTCTTGCCACGGAGGGTACATGCTACTCTCGCCATCTCTCCACTCCCATTGCGTGTTATCTTATTCTGGTATTAGTCTGCCCAAGGCAAAGCTTACCCATGACGAGGCATGTGACCAGTTAAAGGGTCCTCGGTCATCAAGCCTACATCGGCACGGTCCTTAATCGACTCAGACGGAGACACTACACCGAGACTCTCTTCTCGTGCAAGTCACCCGCCGGGTCTCAGCTTAATCATTTCAAACCTAAAGTTTGGTAATTGGCAGAGGTACATCTTTTCCGATGTTGAACCCACCATGGCCATGATGGATCCACCATCAAGTTTTATTTTCAAAAACATCCCACCCACTTTGCCATATCATCTTTTGTGAAAACAAAACATTTTGTTTTTCTAGAGCAGGGCTAAGCATAAGAAAAACCTTTTGTAAAACAGGGGATCAAAGGAAGGTAATCAAATCCAAGGAAGGAAATGCAGGAATTGTTTTAGCACACAACTCCTATCACCTAATGCATCAAGCAAGTGAGAAAGATTTTAAAAAGAACAAGGAGGTGGCAAATGCACCGGGGCTTGCCTTGTGTTACTGGTGAATCAGGCTCAGTTCCGCAGATATCAAAATAGAAACAGTTGCCTGCCTGATGTTCCTCAGGTGGTGGTGGTGAAGTCCTTTCTTCTTCGACTTCTACTTCCTCTTCGTTTTCTAAATATAGCCAAGTATAATAATGAATGCTCATGAAGATGCAAAGACAATAAAAGTTTATTATCTAAGGTCTTGAATACAACTTTCCTTCACGGATCTCCGAGAACTTAGGGTTTTCAGAGTCAATAATGAAGTTCATAGGGCAGGGGGTAGGGTTTTGGGTTCTAAGTATCAAACATGGCCCAAACCATACCAAACTCTACCCAAGGCTTTTAACTATTATTTAGAAATTACCCTAAAAATTTAGTGAATTTTGGATTTATTATTTATTCCCTAAAAATCTAGAAGCATGGTTTTTGGCTATTTTAAATGCTCTATAATTTCGTATTTGGACTAAAAATCATAAAACTATTTTTAGTAAATACTATAGAAAATTAGAAACCTAGCAAAATTGGTCTGGTATTTTTAGGATTTTTCTACAATTTTCTAGAATTTCATTAGCTCTGATAGAAAAAGAAAAAGAAAAGGTATGAACAGTTGTCGGGGACCATAATTAGGGGTACCCTCAAGACTCCTAATTCTCAGCTGGTAACCCCCATCAGCACAAAGCTGCAAAGGCCTGATGGGTGCGACTAAGTCAGGGATCGGTCCATTCGAGGGACTCGATCACGCCTCGCCCGAGCCCAGCCTCGGGCAAGGGCAGCCGACCCCGGAGGATCTCCGTCTCGCCCGAGGCCCCCCTCCAGCGACGAACATACTTCCGGCTCGCCCGAGGCCCAGTCTTCGCCAAGAAGCAACCCTGGCCAAGTCGCCACGCCAACCGACCAAATCGCAGGGGCATTTAATGCAAAGGCGGCTTGACACCTTTATCCTGACGCGCGTCCTCCAGTCGACAGAGCCGAAGTGACCGCAGTCACTTCGCCGCTCCACTGACCGGCCTGACAGAAGGACACCGCCGCCTGCGCCGCTCCGACTGCTGTGCCACTCGACAGAGCGAGGCTGACAGGCAGCCAGGCCCGGCCTCAGGCACCATAGGAAACTCCGCTTCGCCCGACCCAGGGCTCGGACTCGGGCTCAGCCTCGGAAGACGGCGAACTCCGCTCCGCTCGACCCAGGGCTCAGACTCGGGCTAAGCCATGGAAGACGGCGAACTCCGCTCCGCCCGACCCAGGGCTCGGACTCGGGCTAAGCCCCGGAAGACGGCGAACTCTGCTCCGCCCGACCCAGGGTTCGGACTCGGGCTAAGCCTCGGAAGACGGTGAACTCCGCTCCGCCCGACCCAGGGCTCGGACTCGGGCTCAACCCCGGAAGACGGCAAACTCCGCTCCGCCCGACCCAGGGCTCGGACTCGGGCTCAGACCCTGAAGACGACGAACTCCGCTTCGCCCGACCCCGGGGCTCGGACTCAGCCCTAGCCTCAGCCGACGGTCTCCGCCTCGCCCGACCCAAGGGCTCGGACTCGACCTCGGCCTCAGAAGACAGACTCGACCTCGACCTCGGAGGAGCCTCCACATCGCCCAACCTAGGGCACGGACCGACCACGTCAACAGGAGGCGCCATCATTACCCTACCCCAAGCTGACTCAGGCTACGGGGAACAAGACCGGCGTCCCATCTGGCTCGCTCCGCCAGACAAGTAATGATGGCGCCCCGCACGCTCTATGACGATGGCGGCTCTCAGCCGCCTTACAGAAGCAAGATGACGTCAGCAAGGACTCGACAGCCCCGACAGCTGTCCTTCCGCCAGGCTCCAGCGCTCCTCCGACGGCCACGACACCACACGAACCGGGTGCCAAAACCTCTCCGGCTGCCACGATGGCATGTACTTAGGGCGCTAGCTCTCCCCCGCTAGACACGTTAGCACTCTGCTACACCCCCATTGTACACCTGGATCCTCTCCTTGCGCCTATAAAAGGAAGGACCAGGGCCCTCTTACAGAAGGTTGGCCGCGCGGGGAAGAGGACGGGATAGGCGCTCGCGTGAGGCCGCTCGCTCCCCCTCCCGCGTGGACGCTTGTAACCCCCTACTACAAGCGCACCCGACCTGGGCGCGGGACAAACACGAAGGCCGCGGGATTTCCACCTCCCTCTCTCTCCCCGGCTGCCCTTTTTGCCCCCTTCATGCTCCGTCTCGCACCGACCCATCTGGGCTGGGGCACGCAGCGACATTTCACTCGTCGGCCCAGGGACCCCCCGGTCTCGAAACGCCGACAGTTGGCGCGCCAGGTAGGGGCCTGCTGCGTGTTGACGAACAACTTCCCGTCAAGCTCCAGATGGGCAGTCTCCAACAACCTTTCCAGCCCGGGACGGTGCTCTAGTTCGGGAGTCTTGAGTTCATGTCCCTCGACGGCAGCTATGACATGATACTCCTTCCCCCGCCGTGGGACAGCGACAATGGCGGCCAACAGCCCGCCCGCCGGCGACGGAATCGATGACGTCTTCCCCGCGTGGTGGAAGAACAACATTCGAGCTCACCCCGCCCTCTCCCCCGCCGACGGAGGAGGAGGCGGGGCAACCAAGGCCAAGCAGGAGGCGGCACCTCGTCGGCTGTCGAGCAAGTCGACGGCGCCGGCGCCCCAACGGGGGGCGCGTCGGGCATCGACCTTGCATTTGAGACGAAGACGAGCGCCGTCTCCCCACAACACGCCAATTCCAAGCAAACGGACGACGCCAGCACGCTCGCGAAAGGCTTGCTGGGCGTCACCCTCGTACCTGAGACGACGGTGCAGCCAGTCCCTGACGTGACTTCATCACCGCCCGTCGACCAAGAGGTACCGACCGATTCCCATCTCACGCCTCTTGGATTCAGCCTCGACCCGCCAAGCGGCTTCGCTTTGGCGGACGCTCTCGTAGAGGCGAGTCCAAACCCTCTGGGGTATCGTATGCGGTCACCCTAGGACCGGCTGACGGACGTCTCGACCTACGGGCCCTCGGGGTCCGAGGAAGATGACGAGCCCAACTTCTGTTGGGACTTCTCCGGACTTGGTAACCCCAGTGCCATGCGGGACTTCATGACCGCATGCGACTACTGCTTTTCCGACTGTTCCAACGGTAGCCGCAGCCTCGGCGACGAGGACTGCGGCCCAAGTCGTGAATGTTTCCACGTCGATCTAGGGGGTCCCTCCGAAGGCAACCATCTTGGTATGCCAGAGAACGGTGATCTCCCTAGGCTTGTGCCTCGCGTTGACATCCTACGGGAGCTAGTAGTGGTCCTCGTTCAGGCGGGGGGTCATGACCCATAGCTCGAGCAAATCCGCGGGGTGCCGGCCAGGCTCGACGAGGGAGCAGGAGCACTTGAGCCGATCCGCCGGGACGTCGGGCAGGAATGGGCGGGCCAACCTCCGGCCGGAGAAATGCGTCATCTCCCCCAGGGCTTCCAGCACCGCATCGCTGACGATGTCAGGGTGAGGCCGCCACCCGCTTCCAGTAGGGTCGGCCAGAACCTGGCTGCAGCGGCAATGCTTCTCCGCGCGATGCCGGAGCCATCAACCACCGAGGGGCGGCGAATCCAGGGAGAGCTCAAGAATCTCCTGGAGGGCGCCGCGGCCCGACGGGCCGAAAGCTCCGCCTCCCGAAGGCAGGGGTACCCCTCGGAACATCGCGCCGCGACTTCCCGATTCATGCGGGAAGCCTCGGTCCACACCGGGCGCACGCGCAACACAGCGCCTGCGGCCCCGGGTCGCCTCGGCAACGAGCACCATCACCGCGACTGTCGGGCCCACCTCGACGAGAGGGTGCGCCGAGGCTACCACCCCAGGCGTGGGGGACGCTACGACAGCGGGGAGGATCGGAGTCCCTCGCCCGAACCACCCGGTCCGCAGGCTTTCAGCCGCGCCATACGACGGGCGCCGTTTCTGACCCTGTTCCGAACCCCGACTACTATCACAAAGTACTCGGGGGAGACGAGACCGGAACTGTGGCTCGCGGACTACCGGCTGGCCTGCCAACTGGGTGGAACGGACGATGACAACCTCATCATCCGCAACCTCCCCCTGTTTCTCTCCGACACCGCTCGCGCCTGGTTGGAGCACCTGCCTCCGGGGCAGATCTCCAATTGGGACGACCTGGTCCAAGCCTTCGCCGGCAATTTCCAGGGCACGTACGTGCGCCCTGGGAACTCCTGGGACCTCCGAAGCTGCCGACAGCAGCCGGGAGAGTCTCTCCGGGACTACATCCGGCGATTCTCGAAGCAACGCACCGAGCTGCCCAACATCACCGATTCAGATGTCATTGACGCTTTCCTCGCCGGCACCACTTGCCGCGACCTGGTGAGCAAGCTGGTCGCAAGACCCCCACCAGGGCGAGCGAGCTGATGGACATCGCCACCAAGTTCGCCTCTGCCCAGGAGGCGGTTGAGGCTATCTTCCGGAAGGACAAGCAGCCCCAGGGCCGCCCACCGGAAGATGCCCCCGAGGCGTCAACTCAGCGCGGCGCCAAGAAGAAGGGCAAGAAGAAGTCGCAAGCAAAACGCGACGCCGCCGACGCGGACCTTGTCGCCGCCGCCGAGTACAACAACCCTCGGAAACCCCCCGGAGGTGCCAACCTCTTCGACAAGATGCTCAAGGAGTCGTGCCCCTATCATCAGGGGCCCGTCAAGCACACCCTTGAGGAGTGCGTCATGCTTCGGCGTCACTTCCACAGGGCCGGGCCACCCGCGGAGGGTGGCCGGGCTCGCGACGACGACAAGAAGGAAGATCACCAGGCAGGAGAGTTCCCCGAGGTCCGCGACTGCTTCATGATCTACGGTGGGCAAGCGGCAAACGCCTCGTCTCGGCACCGTAAGCAAGAGCGTCGGGAGGTCTGTTCGGTGAAGGTGGCGGCGCTAGTCTACCTAGACTGGTCCGACAAGCCCATCACCTTCGATCAAGCCGATCACCCCGACCACGTGCCGAGCCCGGGGAAATACCCGCTCGTTGTCGACCCCATCATCGGTGATGTCAGACTCACCAAGGTCCTCATGGACGGAGGCAGCAGCCTCAACATCATCTACGCCGAGACCCTCGGGCTCCTGCGTGTGGATCTGTCCTCGATCTGGGCAGGCGCTGCGCCTTTCCACGGGATCATCCCAAGGAAGCGCGTACAGCCCCTCGGACAACTCGACCTTCCTGTCTGCTTCGGAGCACCCTCCAACTTCCGAAGGGAGACCCTCACGTTCGAGGTGGTCGGGTTCTGAGGAACCTACGACGCAGTACTGGGGAGGCCATGCTATGTGAAGTTCATGGCCGTCCCCAACTACACCTACCTCAAGCTCAAGATGCCGGGCCCCAACGGGGTCATCACCGTCGGCCCCATGTACCGACACGCGTTCGAATGCGACGTCGAGTGTGTGGAGTACGCCGAGGCCCTCGCCGAATCCGAGGCCCTCATCACCGACCTGGAGAGCCTCTCTAAGGAGGTGCCAGACGTGAAGCACCACGCCGGCAACTTCGAGCCAGCGGAGACGGTTAAGTCTGTCCCCCTCGACCCTAGCAGCGACGCCTCCAAGCAGATTCGGATCGGCTCCGAGCTCGATCCCAAATAGGAAGCAGTGCTCGTCGACTTTCTCCGCGCGAACGCTGATGTTTTCGCGTGGAGTCCCTCGGACATGCCTGGCATACCGAGGGATGTCGCCGAGCACTCGCTGGATATCCGAGCCGGAGCCCGACCCGTCAAGCAGCCTCTGCGCCGATTCGACGAAGAAAAGCGCAGAGCCATAGGCGAGGAGATCCACAAGCTAGTGGCGGCAGGGTTCATCAAAGAGGTATTCCATCTCGAATGGCTTGCCAACCCTGTGCTTGTGAGAAAGAAAGGAGGGAAATGGCGGATGTGTGTAGACTACACTGGTCTAAACAAAGCATGTCCGAAGGTTCCCTACCCTCTGCCTCGCATCGATCAAATCGTGGATTCCACTGCTGGGTGCGAAACCCTGTCTTTCCTCGATGCCTACTCAGGGTATCACCAAATCAGGATGAAGGAGTCCGACCAGCTCGCGACTTCTTTCATCACGCCCTTCGGCATGTACTGCTATGTCACCATGCCGTTCGGCTTGAGGAATGCGGGTGCGATGTACCAGCGGTGCATGAACCATGTGTTCGGCGAACACATTGGGCGGACGGTCGAGGCCTACGTCGATGACATCGTAGTCAAGACGAGGAAAGCCCCCGACCTCGTTTCCGACCTTGAAGTGACATTTCGATGTCTCAAGGCGAAAGGCGTGAAACTCAACCCGAAAAGTGTGTCTTCGGGGTACCCCGAGGCATGCTCTTGGGGTTCATCGTCCCCGAGCGGGGCATCGAAGCCAACCCGGAGAAGATTGCAGCCATCACCAGCATGGGGCCCATCAAGGACTTGAAAGGCGTACAGAGGGTCATGGGATGTCTTGCGGCTCTGAGCCGCTTCATCTCATGCCTCGGCGAAAGAGGCCTGCCTCTGTACCGCCTCTTAAGGAAGGCCGAGTGCTTCACTTGGACCCCTGAGGCCGAGGAAGCCCTCGGGAACCTGAAGGCGCTCCTCACGAATGCGCCCATCTTGGTGCCCCCCGCTGCCGGAGAAGCCCTCTTGATCTACGTTGCCGCGACCACCCAGGTGGTTAGTGCCGCGATTGTGGTTGAGAGACGAGAAGAGGGGCATGCACTGCCCGTCCAGAGGCCAGTCTACTTCATCAGCGAGGTACTGTCCGAGACCAAGATCCGCTACCCACAAGTTCAGAAGCTACTCTATGCGGTGATCCTGAGGCGGCGGAGGTTGCGACACTACTTCGAGTCTCATCCGGTAACTGTGGTGTCATCCTTCCCCCTGTGGGAGATCATCCAGTGCCGAGAGGCCTCGGGTAGAATTGCAAAGTGGGCGGTGGAAATCATGGGCGAAGCGATCTCGTTCGCCCCTCGGAAGGCCATCAAGTCCCAGGTCTTGGCGGACTTTGTGGCTGAATGGGTCGACACCCAGCTCCCAACAGTTCCGATCCAGCCGGAACTCTGGACCACGTTCTTCAACGGGTCGCTGATGAGGACAGGAGCCGGCGCAGGCCTACTCTTCATCTCGCCCCTTGGGAAGCACCTACGCTACGTGCTACGCCTCCATTTCCCGGCGTCCAACAATGTGGCTGAGTACGAGGCTCTGGTCAACGGGTTGCGCATCGCCATCGAGCTAGGGGTCCGACGCCTCGACGCTCGCGGTGACTCGCAACTCGTCATCGACCAAGTCATGAAGAACTCCCACCGCTGTGACCCGAAGATGGAAACCTACTGCGATGAGGTTCGGCGCCTGGAAGACAAGTTCTACGGGCTCGAGCTCAACCACATCGCCCGATGATACAACGAGACTGCGGACGAGCTGGCTAAAATAGCCTCGGGGCGAACAACGGTTCCCCCAAACGTCTTCTCCCGAGACCTGCATCAACCCTCCGTCAAGATCGAAGACACGCTCGAGCCCGAGGCACCCTCGGCTTAGTCCGAGGCACCCTCGGCTCGGCCCGAGGCACCCTCAGCTCGGCCCGAGGCACCCTCGGTTCAGCCCGAGGTACCCTCGGCCCCCGAGGGTGAGGCACTGCGCGTCGAGGAGGAGCGAAGCGGGGTCATGCCTAATCGAAACTGGCAGACCCCGTACCTGCAATATCTCCACCGAGGAGAGCTACCCCTCGACCGAGCCGAAGCTCGGCGGTTGGCGCGACGTGCCAAGTCGTTTGTCTTGCTGGGGGATGGGAAGGAGCTCTACCGCCGCAGCCGGAAACGCCTTCCGACAAGGTTTCTACTGGCCGACGGCGGTGGCCGACGCCACTCGAATTGTCCACACCTGTGAAGGGTGTCAGTTCTACGCAAGGCAGAACTACCCCTTGCAGAAGGCACCCGAGGGCTACACGCACCCCTGGGAAGGGCTGTTCGTCATCGCCAAAGTTCGGAAGCTCAGAACGAACAAGCCGACCGACAGTCAAGGCGAGGTCTACACCAACACTTCGAACATCCAACAGTTACGTCGCTTCTACCCTAAAGATGTGTTCAAGATTTTCGTATACCTCGTTCCCACGCAAAATTTGGTCGTCAAGGAAGGGTCAGCCTTGCCTCGGCGAAGCCCGACCCTCCCTCAGGGGCTAGAAGGGGGAACCCCCTCCGCGTCAAAATTTTCAATCAAAAAGGCTTCTGCGTTCCCCTGGCTATGTCAGAAGCAGGACCCCAAGAAGCGAACGCGGGTGCATGTAAGTGGCAAGGCTGACTGAGCCGAGGGACTCCTACGCCTCTGGGTTACGGATACCTCACTCGTCACCCACCATGAAAAATGACTCCTACTTGGGCAAGCCACCCTGCTACTGACGGGCAGGGCCGGACACGCAAAATGAAAGGTAAAGGGGCACGACTTTATGCTACGATAATAAAGTGTTCAGGCCTCAGCGGCCGCAAAAAGACACACGTGCATTCAAAGGAAACTGCTCCGATAGAGTTAGGCGTCGCCCGGGGAAGAAGCCGCGCCTTCGGCTTCGTCCCCGCCCTCGGCAAAGTCCACCCCGGCTTCGGACGACGGCGCAGGCGGGAGGATCTCTGCCTCGAAGGTGGTCGCCAGCACTGCGCTCGGACCCGCGGCGGCCGCGTCGAGCCTCTGGACTTCAGCCAGGGCGGCTTCATCTTCGTCAGGAAGGCAATACCCCTCGCTGACCCGCTCCAGATCCACGACATAGTGGGAAGAGAGCACGGCGAAGGCCCGCCTGACGCCGTGGTGTAGCGCCTCGCGGAGTCTGCCGCGCACGTGATCGCCCAAGGCCTGCAGGCGACTTTGAGGGGAGCTTCCTGAGGGGACGTCGCCAAAGCCAAAGACCCGACAGAAGTCCGAGATGGCCTCGGACAGGCCGCGTGGTCGGCCTCCCTCTGCTCGGCCGCCCCGACAAGCGCCCTGGTGGACTCATCAAGGGCGGACTCAAGCTCTGCGAACAGCCAGAGCACAAGGCCTCAAACACAAGCGGAGGAAACAAGCTGGAACGAAAACCAGAAATGGACAGGACATACCTCCGGCTCGGGCACGCTGCTCCGAAGCTGCGACCTGGGCTACGGCTAGGTCTGCTGCAAGGGCTCCAGCCCGGCTTTCGGCCTCGGCAGCCCGACCCCGGGATTGGTCTCGCTCATCGGCGACCTGGTCGAACTCCGACTGCCGTCGCTGCACCTCTGCGCGTGTCGCTGCCGCCTCTGCGCGTGCCGCTGCCGCCTCTACTCTCAGATCGGCGCAGAGCAACCGAAGGTCCGCCACCTCGGCGCCCTACTGGGAGAGGCGCGCAGTAGCCCCGGCAAGCGAGGTCCTCAGGGATCGCAGCGAGCCCCAGATATCGACCTCGTGGCGGATGAACGACGACTTGGCAGCGCTCAGATCCGTAAGATCCTGAGGGAAGGAAGCGGGGCGTCACAAAAGACGCCTTTGTCACAAAAAAGGTATGCCTGAAACCATTACCTGGAGGATCTTTGGGACGTCCCTGCAGAAGACCTCCAGCGATGACCGGAGCGACCCCACTGTTGCCTCGGCACACTCGCGGAGCTCGTCCCAAGACTGCTCCTCCCGCTCATCGTCAAGAACGAAGAAGGGATCCGAAGCCTCACGGGTCCGGAACCGGAGCAACTGGCGCTGCCTCTCAGAGCTCCGCCGCGGGGATAAGGCTGCCGCTCGGTGGGACGGATCGCGTTTCCACGCCCCCCTCCTCCGAGGCACCGAGCGTCGATGCCTCGGCCATCTCAGCGTTGGCGGCGACAGGCCGCTCCCCGACCAGGACGGCAGCGGCTTCAGCGGTAGCTGGCGCCAGCACCGGCGGAATGTTCGGTGGGCCCGAGGCCACGTCCGCGCTAGCCGCCTCCCCCAGCATGATGGCCGCCTCGGCAGAAGAGCCGGCCTCGGGAACTCGCTCCACGACGACTGGTGCCGCCTGAGCCCCCCGCTGTGGAGCGCCTTGCGAGAAGGTCAGCTGAACAGCGAGGCCCGGCACGGCACCGGCTGCGGAAGCCGACGCGGTCTTAAGGGCTTTCCGGGGAGCCAGATCGGTCAGGCCATGGCTTCGCTTGCTAAGGAGGAAAGAAAAGTCGCGGTCGGGACATATGAAAGAGAAGCCAGGACGAAGACATTCCAAGATACTTACCCGCTCCGGGCCATGATCAACCGTGCCTAAGGAGAGGTCTCTCGGATCTCGACCCCCGAAGGCACCGCCGAGGTCCGCCTCGCCGCCAGCTTCGGTACCACCCTCGCCTTGGGCACCTTGGACGCCCGGGAGATGGACTGCCCAGGCGCTGCCACGACGACCTGAGGGTCACCCTTCTGCGTTGCCGGCGTGGCCGACGACTCTCGGGGAACAGACGCCTCGGCCTGACTCCCCGGGGTCACCTCAACTTCCCCGGCCGAGGGGTCAAGTACCCCCTCGGTCTGCCCCCGCTCTTCGGGCCGGGACCTCGGCGTCCCGACTCCGGGAACTGACGGCGCCAGCCCACTCGGGGGCTGGCTTGACGACTCCTGGCCTAGCCCCAAACCCGGGCTGAGGCCGAGGCGGGCAGCCATGTCGTCATCCTCGTCATCATCTTCATCATCGTCGTCGTCATCAGGCGTTTCTGGTGACGGCTCCCTCGGGAGTCCCTCCCTCTCCTGCCGACGACGGAGCTTTTCCAAGGCGTCTCGGGCCCGCGTCCGCTAGCGGGCCCGGGCCTTCTCCGCTTCCTTCTTTTTCTTCTTCTCCTCCGCGGCAACCCGCCGCTCTGCTCGGTCCACCGCGTCCTCCGGGACCCGTGTCCAGGAAGGCTTGTGCCACCCTACCTCCTGGGGACGGATGGAAATCCCGACCGTAAGGACCAAGGGCAACCTGACGCAAGGAGAAGGAAGGAGCGGACACTCAACAGGGTCACACACCCGTGGTCAGGGCGCATCAAGGGCTGAGAGAAGGCACTGGCGTCCGGTTTTCCCAACGCGACGGGCACCCGCCCGTGGAGAACGTCGATGGGAAGAGGATCCGAGGACATCCGCGAGCCCTCCAAGTCAGCCTCCGGCGTCATCTCCCAAAGCGGCAACCGCCGCTCTGCCAAGGGAAGCACCCTACGGCGGTGAATGGCGGCAATCACTCCCGCGGCGGTGAGTCCTCCTTTCCGCAACACCTCTAGGGCCTTGAGAAGGGGCTCGAGGTTCTTCTGTCTGTCGTGCGGGGTCCCGTAGCGCCAAGCATCGGCGGCGGCGGTGACCACTCACTGAGAAAATGGTGGGATCATCTCGCCGTCATTCCGGAGGTAGAACCACCGGCGCTGCCACCCTTTATTCGAGGACGCAAGGATGGCGGGGATGTACAGCGACGCCCGCGACTGCCTCAGTTGGAGGATGCAACCGCCGGCCCGCACTGCCGCGCGTACCCTTCTCTCCCCCGTCGGCGAAGCAAAAAGCCCCACGGAAAAGAGATGAGTCCACAAGTCCCAGTGGGGGGCGATCCCCAAGTATCGTTCGCACACCGCTACGAAGATAGCGGCTTGCGAGATGGAGTTTGGGCTGAGGTTGTGCAACTACACCTCATAGTTGTACAGGATCGCCCGCATGAAGCGGCTTGCCGGCACACCGAACCCCCACTCGTGGAAGGAGACGAAGCTCACGACGTACCCCGGCGGCGGGGACGGGGCGGCTCCGCTCGCGGGAGGAATCCACTCCGGCTGCCTCTCATCAGAGAGAGGGCGAAGTAAACCCTCGGCAACAAGATCCTCCAGGTCATCCGCTGTGACCGTGGAGAAAGGCCATGGATCGCGCGGCGAGATGATGGTCACCCGGTCGGCCATCACCGAGCAAAAGGGGTGGCGGCGGGAAGGACTGGGTGGGCGGTTTCCTTTTCTCCGGCTAAAACTCTCAGGTTGCGAAAACCTAAGGAGGAGGCAAGAAGCGGAGCAAAGAACCGTCGCCAGACCCTCCCCCGAGTATATAAAGACCAAGGCGAGACCCGTTCAACGTTTTGCCCGGACCCGCCGCGGGATTCAAAAACCCAAAGCGAAACGGCCGTTCCCCGAACGGCTCCCGCACGCGCAACGGCCACCTCGCGAACCACCCGCTCCGTCGCATTCACTCCGCGGCGCGACAGGCGGCGCCTCTGGCAGGGGAAGCAAGCGACGCTTCGCCTTCGCCATAACAACCGCGTCAAAAAAGGTACGTCGCGTCGTTCGATTTCGTATCCTTTTCCTTTTCCTCTTTCTCTCTCTTGCAACAGGGACAGGGAAAGGGGGATACCCCGAAAAGGATCCTTCTCCGTGAAGGAAACATGCCCCGAGCCTCCCTACTGATCAGTGGTTCGAAGGCTGGCCCCTCGGAGGGGTTTAACAGCCGCCTCAGAGCGCGTGGGCTCCACACCCACTACTGGTCAGAGGTTCGAAGGCCGGCCCCTCGGAAGGGTTCAACGGCCGCCTCAGGCTACTCGGGCTCCGCGCCCACTACTGATCAGGGGTTCGTAGGCTGGCCCTCGAAGGGTTCACAGCCGCCTCAGACACAGAGCGAGGGATGAACATGGGTACGTTCGATACATAACCAAGGCTCAGGCTACGCTCCCGAGGTACCCTAGGACATTTCCGAGACCAGCGGGAACGATCTTGTAATGGAATCCCATCAGAGGGAGGCATCGAGCCCTCGGACCCCGTCGACAGGGGACCGGGTCCGGCAGATCACCCGCAGGTACTTTTGGGCGCGCCTCTGGGCCTCTAGCCGACCCCTAACGAATGGGGCACGGACGCCTGCTCGGATTACCCGCCAGCAGCTCACCGGAGACACCATGTTCGGCGCCCTCCGAGGGCAACATGGCGCTTTCCCCCCCTCCTCGTTGCGAAAAGGCAACGCAGGGGCGTATGTAAAAAAGTCGAGTCTGTCTCTGATCGTCCTCTCGCCTTGTGCAGAGGCTCGGGGGCTGCTCTCGCAAACCCGGCTCTGGCCAAACCGTTGACAGCCTCAACATACCAGCCCGAGAACTTGGGACCCGACCGTGCACCCGGGCAACGGCCAGCTTGCATGAGGGAACAACCAGACCAGCCGAAGCATTGCGTGAGGCATTAAGACCTCGGAGGAGTCAAACCACTCCTCCGAGGCCTCGGGGGCTACACCCGGCGGGTGCGCTCGCGCGCACCCACTGGAACAAAACGCAACCGAGAAAGGCTGGTCCCCTTGCAAAAAAGTGCGACAAAAGCCTCCAAGCGAGTGTTAACACTCCCTTCGAGGCTCGGGGGCTACTGTCCGGGACCATAATTAGGGGTACCCTCAAGACTCCTAATTCTCAGCTGGTAACCCCCATCAGCACAAAGCTGCAAAGGCCTGATGGGTGCGACTAAGTCAGGGATCGGTCCATTCGAGGGACTCGATCACGCCTCGCCCGAGGCCAGCCTCGGGCAAGGGCAGCCGACCCTGGAGGATCTCCGTCTCGCCCGAGGGCCCCCTCCAGCGACGAACATACTTCCGGCTCGCCCGAGGCCCAGTCTTCGCCAAGAAGCAACCCTGGCCAAGTCGCCACGCCAACCGATCAAATCGCAGGGGCATTTAATGCAAAGGCGGCCTGACACCTTTATCCTGACGCGCGTCCTCCAGTCGACAGAGCCGAAGTGACCGCAGTCACTTCGCCGCTCCACAGAAGGACAGCGCCGCCTGCACCGCTCCGACTGCTGTGCCACTCGACAGAGCGAGGCTGACTGGCAGCCAGGCTCGGCCTCAGGCACCATAGGAAACTCCGCTTCGCCCGACCCAGGGCTCGGACTCGGGCTCAGCCCCGGAAGACGATGAACTCCGCTCCGCCCGACCTAGGGCTCGGACTCGGGCTAAGCCCCGGAAGACGGCGAACTCCGCTCCGCCCGACCCAGGGCTCGGACTCGGGCTAAGCCCCGGAAGACGGCGAACTCCGCTCCGCCCGACCCAGGGCTCGGACTCGGGCTAAGCCCCGGAAGACGGCAAACTCTGCTCCGCCCGACCCAGGGCTCGGACTCGGGCTCAACCCCGGAAGACGGCAAACTCCGCTTCGCCCGACCCCAGGGCTCGGACTCAGCCCTGGCCTCAGCCGACGGTCTCCGCCTCGCCCGACCTAGGGGCTCGGACTCAACCTCGGCCTCAGAAGACAGACTCGACCTCGACCTCGGAGGAGCCTCCACATCGCCCAACCTAGGGCGCGGACCGACCACGTCAATAGGAGGCGCCATCATTACCCTACCCCAAGCTGACTCAGGCTACGGGGAACAAGACCGGCGTCCCATCTGGCTCGCTCCGCCAGACAAGTAATGATGGCACCCCGCACGCTCTATGACGATGGCGGCTCTCAGCCCCCTTACAGAAGCAAGAGGACGTCAGCAAGGACTCGACAGCCTCGACAGCTGTCCTTCCGCCAGGCTCCAGCGCTCCTCCGACGGCCACGACACCACACGAACCGGGTGCCAAAACCTCTCCGGCTGCCACGATGGCATGTACTTAGGGCGCTAGCTCTCCCCCGCTAGACACGTTAGCACTCTGCTACACCCCCATTGTATACCTGGATCCTCTCCTTGCGCCTATAAAAGGAAGGACCAGGGCCCTCTTACAGAAGGTTGGCCGCGCGGGGAAGAGGACGGGACAGGCGCTCGCGTGAGGCCGCTCGCTCCCCCTCCCGCGTGGACGCTTGTAACCCCCTACTGCAAGCGCACCCGACCTGGGCGCGGGACAAACACGAAGGCCGCGGGATTTCCACCTCCCTCTCTCGCTCCGGCTGCCCTTTTTCCCCCCTTCGCGCTCCGTCTCGCGCCGACCCATCTGGGCTGGGGCACGCGGCGACATTTCACTCGTCGGCCCAGGGACCCCCCGGTCTCAAAACGCCGACAACAGTATTGGACCGAAAGCGGCCCAAGTCAGCCCAACACAGGCAGAAGCGCCCGCGCGCGCCCGCGCTGGCAGATTTGCACAGAGGCCCTCACTACTTGAATAGTTCGTTAAGAACCCTTAACCACTATTCATTCTCTCTCTGACAATTACACAGAGGTCCCTCGACTTCTATTTCTTCTCCAAATAAACCCCTGGCCACGGCGCGCTCGCCGTCGATCACCGACGCGGCACGTACTGGCCATGACCGGCGGTGACTGTCTAAAATAGCTGCAAGGTGAACATTCCTGACCTAAGGCGACCCAAGAACAGTCTTCAATTTTGGCTGGCACACTTAGAGAAGGTCCTACCCACGCGCACGACAGAAACCGTGACGTCGAGCCCGTGTTCCCATTCAATCATGCCCAAATTGGTCAAATGGCTGCCACGACGAGCATCACGGGTACACAGAGCTGCAAAAACATCATACGAGAAGTGCAAAGCCATACCAGAGTGGTCTGGCCACGGAAGAGCTATCCACGACGACACGGAGATCCAATTTTGGGGAAAACCCGAATTGAAGCGCTACGGTGGATTATTGGAGACGAGAGTGGGTGCTCTGGCTTGGGGATAATCTAACGGAGCTCACTGAGGCATCAATTTATAGAGATCGCCCGTGAGTACGACGAATTTGAGCGGCAGATGGCTATCGGTAAGAACGAGAGGAGTCACCGGAGGCCGCTGAACGTGGCATTTACTGGGTTAAGTCTCCGGTGACAACGAGGCTGGCTTTAGTGATCTACAGCGGGGTGGTAGCATGGCTAGTAGCGTGGCGGACACCGATGAACGGCGATCATCGCGGCGACGGTCGTGCGGCCACGTCGCGGTGCAAGTGGGTACGGTGACAGGCCACCACAGTATCCCGACCATATCCACGGTGAGATCTTTTCGCCGGTGAAACCAATCCATAGCCCGCACGCACGAATCACGGTGAGCAGCACTAATCTCGGTGAAGGGGTCACCGGTG
The DNA here is from genome assembly GCF_902167145.1 of Zea mays. NCBI lineage: Eukaryota > Viridiplantae > Streptophyta > Magnoliopsida > Poales > Poaceae > Zea > Zea mays. The sequence continues at coordinate 75,953,374 of NC_050100.1, read as the reverse complement.
GCCAGCTCACTGAATCCGCGGATCTTTTGGCTACTGTACCATCGCGAAGTGCATTCAGTCGGTCTGACAAAGCAGATTCAAGGCAGCTTTTCTCCAATTTTTATGTGACAACCACATAATTCATCTACATCAAAGTTATAGCTCTATAATCCATGTTCACTTTTGCTATAGCATCCCTAGTCAAATTCCCACTGGATCATGATTGAATTCAAGCCCTAAGTTCATGTAATTCCACTGTCAGTCTGAATTTCAGACTCCAAGCAGTCTGATAGCCCATCTTTGGGTCTAATTATCTCAAAATTCTTCATGGTACCAAGGCATGATCTCTATAGAAAAGTTATTCTCCTTTCATAGATCTACAAAATTGATGTGGTAACCTAGGGCAAAAACTTTATAACTTGGCAGATATAGGGATCCAAAGTTGAGCCAATCCCACTGAAATTCAGACTTAGCCAATAGAGTTCAAATAGGACTTTTTGCAAATAAGCCCAAATCTCAAGGTTCAACATGCAAATCCACATACTTGTGAACCATATGACTTAAGGTGCCTTACTTTCATGGTTTTTGCACTTTAGTCCAAAAGTGCACTAATTTTGCACTTAGCCCCCTAGGGTTCTACTCTAGGGTTTTCTAGGGTTCTTTTTAGGGTTTTGGTGATTCTAGGGTTTGGATATCCCTTAAGTCTATTCATGGTGACATTTAATGACCATCTCTAATGAGTTTTGAAGTTTCCTCTTGTTTAAGCTTTGGTTACCCCTTTAAGCCCAATCTAGGGTTAAACACTGTACCCTAGGGTTTCACTAGTAACATGTCACATCAATACAACTTGTTTGAGATTTTGCCTAGTGAATGCACTCTAGGTGTGACAAACACATGAAATGCCAATGCTTATGATGTTATGCTCAAGTTTTAGTGGCAGTAACACTAGGGGTGTTACAGCTGATCTTTGCCTTGCGTTATTTATGTTGACAAATGGGTTCTCTTGCTAACTTTTGAGCTTGCAGAATGTTCTCAACTCTGTGTCGATCCAGTTGAAATCTTGAGGCGCTCCTGTCCCCAATCAAGTTTCATCTTTGATGCAGTGGAATCCTCTCCTGCTTCAGAGGCAAATAGATGGTCTAAAGGCCTCCAACTTTGGTTAGTGGGTTTACAACTTCCTTTTGCTGGTTATTGCTTCTCTTGTTTTACATCTTGTATTTTTTCATGTTGCTTCGCCAACTCTAACTCAACGGTGTTCCGATGCCGAGGAAAGGTATACTCAGAGTCAAGCTGTTCTGAACTAGGTTTCTGCATTCTTGGACAACGCTTGGACCTTGAACACTTCCTTGAATGCCCAAGTCAATTCAGAGAAGATGGCTCATGAGGTAGATTTTCCTGTCTGCTTTTGTTTTTCCCCTTTGCTTTGATGCTCCATGCTCTTCTTGGCTGTAAGAGGCGAACGCTTCTTGATTCTCGTGACAATCTGGATAGATTATATCGTGATGCTAGCAATTCCCTCACTATCCTGGAGAGGATCCATCACTTTACTATGTCGGAACTGGACCATCATAGGGATGAGTTGAGGGCTTCCCAGACTGAAGTGTCACGACTTGGTAAGCTGCTATCTTCGAAGGATTATGTCATCAAGGAGTTGCGCACTTCGAAGAAACTTGTCACGCAAGAGCTAGAAGCCGCTCATCACAACATCAAGGCCTTAGAGGATGATCGTGTTGTTATGAAAGCAATGTACGACAAAGCCATGGAAAAGGTTGTCCGCATCGCGCGAATCTTGATGAGAAGACCTGGTGTTGTGGTGCCTGGGGACATTGTTGCTGACGTTCTCACTGCATCTGCTGGCGTGAGCAAACCTTCTTCCTTTGGTAATCCTGCTAGTGAGGTTCCCTGCAAAAATGCTCCTACACAGTGATTTGTTCGGATGAGAAATACTTTTCATTGAGTTAGTATTTTTAACGAGACAATGTATCATGAAATTCACGTGCTTGTGATCACCCTACACTTGGACCGAATGTTCCAGTAGCAGGGTGTTGAGGTCACCCTCGAATATGTGAGCATGTTATATTACTTTGAGGCATTCCTGATTTGAGCTGACTGTTTTGTTAGTAGGGTATAGTAATTGTAACACCCCTGGTGTTACTGTCACTAAAACTTGAGCATAACATCATGAGCATTAGCATATCATGTGTTTGTTACACTTAGAGTGCATTCACTAGGAAAAAATTTCAAACAAGTTGTATTGATATGACTTGGTATGTGAGTAACCCTAGGATAGTGTACTTAACCCGAAACTGGGCTTATGTGTGAAAATGAAGCCTAAATAAGTTAAAATCTCAAAACTCATTAGAAATGATCATAAGATATCACCATTAATGGACTTGGGTAGCACCAAAACCCTAAAGTGTTGAAAACTCTGAAAAGACCCGTGAAAACCCTGAATTGAAACCCTAGGGAAAAATTTTGTACACTTTTGGACCCAAGTTTAAAAACCAAGGTGTTAGGACACCTCAAATCATATGGTTCACACATTTGAGGATTTGCAAATCAAACCATGAGATTTGGGCTTATTTGCAAAAAGCCACTCTATACCTCTCATATGCCTAAGTCTAAAACCAGTGAACAGGGCTAACTTTGGAGCTCTGTATTTCTAAAAATACAAGGAATTTGCCTAGGGTCAACACATCAAACTTGTAGAGCTAGGAAGGGAGAACAACTTTGCTTAAGTGCTTAACACTTGGTATTATACAAAATTAGGAGTTAAATTGGTTTGAAGTATGTCTGTCAGACTAAGACTATGATATTCAGAGAAAATAGTGTATTGGATCAACTTTGGGACCATGTGGAGCTTGATTTAATGGATGTTTAACTAAAACCTCTGTGACAAAGTTAGAGCTGGTTTGTTAAACTACAACTTTGATGCAGAATGTTGATCTGGTCACCACACGAAATTTGGAGCAAATTGCCCCCAAATAGGCTCTGTCAAACTGACTGAATGGCAGTGCGATGGTACAGTGTTCGGATCAGATCAAGTTCAGGTACCTCACCACCGGCGACCTGGCACGCAGATTCGTGCCATCGCCGCGATTCACGCCCGAATTAAATGCGGATAACGATCCCCGGGTAAAAGATCTTGCCGCGGATGAGCTTGGAAGTACTGTGCGCTCAGTTATTCATCTGTTCGCATAGGCGACGTGGCCGAGCAGCCATCACCAGCGTGTTCGCCATTCACCATGGGGACGCCACGCCTTAGGACGTTTATCGCGTCGTCATGAGCCGTAGTGACTATCCAGTAATCGTCGTAGCTCAATTACCCTGCGATCGCCACGACAGATCACCACAGTGACTCACACCCTTCTCGACCGCCAGTGCAGTCCTTTTGAATTGGACACCACCGCTCACTTACTCTATAAATTGAGTACACCCTGAGCTTAGTAGGGTAATTACCCATCCAAAGCACCAGCACTTGCCTCCAATTGTTCACCAGAGCCCCCGAATTGCTCACTTCCTCCAAATCGGTTTTCCGTCGCCGTGAAAGACTCTCACCGTGGCCAGTGTGCTTCAGGTCCATTCATGCCCTCTGTTCACTCGTTTCAGTACTCTAATGTGCTCTTGATACTCCTTGACCCGGCCAATTAACCTAGAACCCATCAGATCACCGGGAACACTTTGAATTGTCCCCGGATTGTGCGGTCACCGTGAGCAGAGAGGTTGGGAGCTCGAACCGTGCAATTGATCGAGGGGAAACGTGTGTTAGATGTTGAATTAGGTATCTGCCAAATTAGAACACCGACCATTGCGTGTCTTGGCCAGTACAGGTTCGCCGGAGCTTGGCCTACCGCCGTTCGCCGTCGAGGATCGCGGGTTGTAAAGAAAAGAGAAGAAGAAGGGCCTATCTGCATTTGTCAGTGACTCAAACAAATAGTGCGCAGGGTTCTTCGCTAGTTATTCAAACCTTGCACCCGCCATGCGGGCGCGCGCGGAGGCATTTTGCCTATCGTGGGCTGACTCGGGCCAGATTAAGCCCAACACTATTGATCTTTTTCCTTTTTCTTTTTCAACCAGAGTTAGAAAATCCATAGAAAATTCCAGGAAAATACTAAAAATGTGAGACCAATTTTGTCAAACTCCTAAATTTCTATAGTATTTAATAAAAATAGTTTTAATATTTTTGGTCCAAAAAAGGAATTATCTAGTATTTAAAAAGGCTTAAACCTATACATCTGGAATTTTAGAAATTAATTAGTAACTCCAAGTATCACTAAACTTTTTGGATAAGCTTAAAATGATATTTAGAAACCTTGGGTAAAGTTTGGCATGATTTGGACAATGTTTGGTACCTAAACCCCAAAACCATAATCTTTTAAGTAATGCCTGCCCTATGAACTAAAATACTGACTCCACAAACCCTAGTTTTCTGGAGTACCGTGAAGGAAAATTGTATTCAAGAACTAATATGATGTACCTTTATTATTGCATTTACATAAGCATTACATGAGCATTCATGGTTATATATAATGTATATAGAAAACAAGGAAGAAGTAGTGGTTGAAGAAGAAGAAGTTGCACCACCACCACCTGAAGACCCACCTGCCGGGAACTGCTTTTATTTTGATATTTGTGGAGCAGAGCTCGACTCTCCTATAACACAAGGCAAGCCCCGGTGCATTTGCCACCTCCTTGCTATTTTAAAATCTTTCTCACTTGCTTGATGCATTAGGTGATAGGAGTTGTGTGCTAAATAATTGATGCATTTCCTTCCTTGGAGAATTGATTACCTTTCCTTGATCACCTGTTTTATAAAAAAGTTTTTCTGATGCTTAGTCTTGCTCTAGAAAAAACAAAATGTTTTGTTTTGACAAAAGATGATGCTTCAAGTGGGATGGGATGTTTTCAAAAATAAAATTTGATGGTGGATCCATCATGGCCGTGATGGGTTCAACATCGGAAAAGATGTACCTCTGTTAGGTACCAAACTTTGGGTTGAAATGATAAAGCTGAGACCGGGCGGATGACTTGCACGAGAAGAGAGTCTCGGTGTAGTTTCTCTGTCTGAGTCAATTAAGGACCTTCTCGATGTAGGCTTGATGATTGAGGACCTTTTAACTGGTCACATGCCTCATCATGGGTAAGCTTTGCCTCGGGTAGACTAATACCAGAATAAGACAACACACAATGGGAGTGGAGAGATGGCGAGAGTAGTGTGTACCCTCCGTGGCAAGAGACTGGATGGTGGTGTATTTGTGCTCTCGGTTGGCGTGAACCTGATCTGGCCTTAAGAACCCCGGTGGAGAGTTGACATATGCAAGGGTTAAGTGCTACATATGTCGTGTGATTGGAGATCCCCATCTGGGTATTAATCGATTCGGATCGCTGTTACTTCTCGGACATGAAGACTTGGTCACTGACCTACACGTAGCATTCCAGTGAACTTAATGGGATGATAAATGATGGCTAGTATATGCCAAGTGCTTGAACTAGGGTAGAAAGAACTCTAGATTTAGGTAATGACTTAACTTGCTAATAAAACTGGATTTTTAAGGATCCACTATTAGTAAGCATTTTTGCAAACAAGGGCTTGATTCTTGATTAAGCCTTACCTTGACTCCCTCAAGCCAACATATCCTTGAGAGTCTTTTATTTTGACGGGTAAGAATCGCGAAAGTACACTTCGTACTTAGGGTTTTCGAACCCATGTTGTTGTAGGTGAGGAAGCAGCAAATTTTTGTTGCTTTTGTTCTAAGGTGGTGCCAAAGGAAGAAGCTCAAGAATGAAGTCCCTGGAGGATGTTGTCCTCCTTTTAAAAACCTCATACTGTTAAGCGGGAGGGGTTTTTGCCTCCTGGGTTTGTAATAATATTACTTCTGCACTCCTATATGACTGGTCTGTAATAACAACACTCTTTCTATATTTTAATGTAAATTAAGTTACTGTAATTGCTTCCGCTTATTCGTTCCTCCGATGTGTTGTAATATCTGCGTGACGGGTGAAACGCTCTTGGGAAAGGCAAGGAATACATATACCGAACTTATCAAGTGATTAGAAGCATCTACAGGGTTGCCCGAGGTCCACTGGACAAGGACAACTGTAGGTGGGCCTAATGACTTAGGAGGTTCCGTCACAGCTGGTATCAGAGCGAAGCCCATCTCTTCAGATATTATGAGGCATTTTCAAAAAGAATTTTCAAATCCTTATCCAAGAAAATTTCTTTCATTCTCACCTTGCTACTTTCTGAGTACTTCTTGTATAAGACCAGATAACAGAGTGCAATGTATAGGAGGTGGGGTATCAACGAAGGTTGATTCCGTAATTATGCATGCATCATGTGTAAAAACTATACTAATAAAGTTTTCCCCCTTATGGAGATATGCCGCCGTGCACGAGGAAAACCGCACGTAAGTCCACCGGACCTATTGGCGTACCTCGGCATCAGCTGGCTCCAAGGAATGAAGAGAGCAGCAGCGGCAGTAACGACCCCATCGGAGACCTAGAAGCCCAAGTGGAGCAGCTTCGGACAGAGCTACGTCACAGAAACAGGGTGTGGGTAGAAGACGGTCAGCGTATAAATGAGTTAAGAGCTGACGTTAGACATCTGCAAGGCAAGCTTGCTGAACGGGATTTGGCAATCGACTGGGCTGTCAATTCACATTCCATTGCTTGGGACCGGGAAGCCAAAGCTTGTGCTCGCGTGGCCGAGCTTAGTGCGGCCGTTGATAACTTGCAAGTGTATTGCAATACATTACATGAGGAAGTCCATGTACTGTATTCACGACTGCACCCAGACGTACCTGCCGACCCGGTTGGAATGGGAGCCGGACCCTCTGGAATAGTAGGTGAAGGACTTGGTGGGGAATTGGACCTTTTCAAGCCCCCTCCCTCTATGAACCTGGCTGACGAACGGTCCCCTACAACCGACAGTGAAGCAACCAAGGACGATAAGTACTAGAGTAGTATAGTTTAGATATAATATCAATGTAAAATACGTACTGAAGTCATGTTGTACATTTGAGTCTGTAACATTACATCTTAATAATGTAAAATGATGGTGTATATCAGCATGTTATATTTTTCCCAAATATTTCTTTGCCTCAGATGCCATCTAGAACTCGTGCACATGACGGCGCGGGAAGACACACCCAATCCACCGCCGGTACCGCCAACGTTGGCCGAGGATATTGATGCCTTGGTCAATGCGACCGCCGACAACACCCATTTTTTATGTGAAATGGCGGGAAACCAATTCCAGCAACAAGGTGGAAGGGTTATCCGCAGGGACCACGTGAGACTTCATACCTGGACTTCTCTGAATCTCGTCCTCCGCTATTCGTTAAAGCCAAAGATCCTCTGGAAGCCGACGAATGGGTACGGGTTATAGAGCAGAAATTTGGACTCATCCGCTGCACTGAAACCCAGAAGTCGTTGTTCGCGGCTCAACAGTTAAGGGGCCCTGCCAGTACTTGGTGGGGAAATTATGTGGCCATTCAACCTGCCGGACATCAGGTCATGTGGGATGAATTTAAGTTGGCGTTTCGTGAGCACTATACCCTAGAAGGAGTGCTACACATGAAACAGGAGGAATTCATGCGACTCAAGCAAGGAGGAGATACTGTCATGCAGTATCTCAACAAATTCAATCATTTATCCCAATATGCAATTTACTAGGTCAATACTGACATGAAAAAGAAGAATTGCTTCATGCGAGGCCTCAATGATCGACTTCAAAGAAAGATGGCCACCTGCCTAGATCTCTCCTACAGCAGGGCTGTCAGCACAACACTGGCAGTAGAAGCTAAGAACACAGGCTCAGGAAAATCGAAGGGATTCGGAGGTGATAGGTCCAACCAGGGGCCTGAAAAGCGACCAAGGTTGGTAATCCGACCTTTCAATCAAAACCGTTCTTCACCTCGTTGAAAGTCACCTAGAGGGGGGGTGAATAGGCAAATCTGAAATTTACAAACTTAAAGCACAACTACGAGCCGGGGTTAGTGTTAGAAATAGAGTCGAGTCCTAAAGAGAGGGCGAAAACAAATCAACCAAAGAAATAGTGCAGATGACACGGTGATTTGTTTTACCGAGGTTTGGTTCTTGCAAACCTACTCCCCGTTGAGGTGGTCACAAAGACCGGGTCTCTTTCAATCCTTTCCCTCACTCAAACGGTCACCTAGACCGAGTGAGCTTTCTCCTCAATCAAATGGGTCACTTAGACCCCACAAGGACCACCACACAATTGGTGTCTCTTGTTTTGATTACAAATGAGTTGAGAACAAGAATGGGGAAGAAGAAAAGCGATCCAAGCGACAAGAACTCCAATGAATACGAAAATCTCTCTCTCACTAGTCACTAAGTGTTTGGAGTGATTTTGAACTTAGGAGAGGATTTGATCTCTTGTTTGTGTCTTGGAGTGAAGTTTAGAGCTCTTGTATTGAATGCAATAGCAAGAAAACTTGGATGCCTTGAATAGAGGTGGTTGGGGGTATTTATAGCCCAAACCACCAAAACAGCCGTTGGGGAGGGCTGCTGTCGATGGGCGCACCGGACAGTCTAGTGCGCCACCAGACACTGTCCGGTGCGCCCGCCACATCACCCAACCGTTAGGGTTCGGACGGTTTTGACCGTTGGAGCTCTGACAGCCTGGGCCACCGGACAGTCCGGTGTCGCACCGGACAGTCACTGTTCACTGTCCGGTGCGCCTTTTGGCGCTGCACTGACTCTGCGCGAACTGTCCGCGCATTGTTCAGTTGTCAGTCGACCATTGCGCTGGCGCGCCGTTTCTCCGCTGGCACACCGGACAGCCCGGTGTCCCACCGGACAGTCCGGTGAATTATAGCGGAGCGCGGCCTCAGAAACCTGAAGGTGAAGAGTTTGAAGTCGATCCACCCTGGTGCACTGGACACAGTCCGGTGGCACACCGGACAGTCCGGAGCGCCAGACCAGGGTTCACTTCGGTTTCTTTTGCTCCTTTCTTTTGAACCCTAACTTTAATCTTTTTATTGGTTTGTGCTGAACCTTTGGCACCTGTAGAACATATAATCTAGAGCAAACTAGTTAGTCCAATATTTGTTTTGGGCATTTCAACCACCAAAATCATTTAGGAAAAGGTTTGACTCTATTTCCCTTTCAATCTCCCCCTTTTTGGTGATTGATGCCAACACAAACCAAAGCAAATATGTAAGTGCTGAATTGAACTAGTTTGCATAAGATAAGTGCAAAGGTTGCTTGGAATTAAACTAATTTATACTTTCATTAGATATGCATGGATTGATTTCTTTCTTTTTAACATTTTGGACCACGCTTGCACCACTTGTTTTGGTTTTGCAAATTCTTTTGGAAAATCTTTTCAAAGTCCTTTTGCAAATAGTCAAAGGTATATGAATAAGATTGCAAGAAGCATTTTCAAGATTTGAAATTTTCTCCCCCTGTTTCAAATGCTTTTCCTTTGACTTAAACAAAACTCCCTCTGGATGAAATTCTCCTCTTAGTGCTCAAGAGGGTTTTACCAATTGAAAGAAGATTAACTTATACCAATTTATAAAATACTAAACAATTGAAAAAATCCTCCTTTAAATATTTCATCATAAGATACCAATTGATAACTTCATTTTAAACTTTGAAATTGGTGGTGGTGCGGTCCTTTTGCTTTGGGCTAATACTCTCTCCCCCTTTGGCATTAATCGCCAAAAATAGAGTCTTTAGAGCCCTTTTTACTTTCTCCTCAATGGTATGAGTAATAAGAGTGAAGATTATACCAAAGTGGAGAGCGGTGTGGAGTGACGACGAAGGGTAAATAATACCGATAGAGTGGAGTGGAAGCCTTGTCTTCTTCGAAGACTCCATTTCCCTTTCAATCTACGACTTACCATAAGAATACACTTGAAAACACATTAGTCGTAGACATAAAAGTGATATGATCAAAGGTACATAAATGAGCTATGTGTGCTAAGTATCAATCAAAAATCCGAGAATCAAGAATGTTTAGCTCATTCCTAAGTTTGGTAAAAGTTTTCTCATCTAATGGTTTGGTAAAGAATTCGGCTAATTGTTTTTTGGTGCTAACATAAGCAATCTTGATATCCCCCTTTGTTGGTGATCCCTCAAAAAGTGATACCGAATGGCTATGTGCTTAGTGCGGTTGTGTTTAACGGGATTATCCGCCATGCGGATTGCACTCTCATTATCACATAGGAGAGGGACTTTGCTAAATTTGTAGCCATAGTCCCTAAGGGTTTGCCTCATCCAAAGCAATTGCGCGCAACAATGGACTGCGGCAATGTACTCGGCTTCAGCGGTAGAAAGAGCCACTGAATTTTGTTTCTTTGAAGCCCAAGACACCAGGGATCTCCCCAAAAACTGACAAGTCCCTGATGTGCTCTTCCTATCAATTTTACACCCTGCCCTATCAGCATCTGAATAACCTATTAAATCAAAGGTGGATCCCTTGGGGTACTAAAGACCAAACTTAGGTGTATGAACTAAATATCTCAAGATTCTTTTCACGGCCCTAAGGTGAACTTCCTTAGGATCGGCTTGGAATCTTGCACACATGCATACGAAAAGCATAATATCCGGTCGAGATGCACATAAATAGAGTAAAGATCCTATCATCGATTGGTATACCTTTGATCTACGGATTTACCTCCCGTGTCGAGGTCGAGATGCCCATTGGTTCCCATGGGTGTCTTGATGGGTTCAGCATCCTTCATTCCAAACTTGGTAAGTATATCTTGAATGTACTTGGTTTGGCTGATGAAGGTGCCCTCTTGGAGTTGCTTCACTTGAAATCCTAAGAAATACTTCAACTCCCCCATCATAGACATCTCGAATTTTTGAATCATAATCCTACTAAACTCTTCAAAGTAGATTTGTTAGTAGATCCAAATATGATATCATCAACATAAATTTGGCATACAAACAAATCATTTGCAATAGTTTTAGTAAAGAGAGTAGGATCGACTTTGCCGACTTTGAAGCCATTAGTGATAAGGAAATTTCTTAGGCATTCATACCATGCTCTTGGGGCTTGCTTGAGCCCATAAAGCGCCTTAGAGAGTTTGTAAACATGATTAGGATACTCACTATCTTCAAAGCCGGGAGGTTGCTAACATAGACCTCTTCCTTGATTGGTCCATTGAGGAAGTTACTTTTCACGTCCATTTGATAAAGCTTAAAGCTATGGTAAATAGCATAGGCAAGTAATATACAAATTGACTCAAGCCTAGCTACGGGTGCATAGGTTTCACCGAAATCCAAATCTTCGACTTGTGAATATCCCTTGGCCATAAGTCGGGCTTTGTTCCTTGTCACCACACCATGCTCATCTTTTTTGTTGCGGAATACCCACTTGGTTCCTACAACATTTTGGTTAGGACATGGAACGAGTTGCCATACCTCATTCCTTGTGAAGTTGTTGAGCTCCTCTTGCATTGCCAACACCCAATCTGAATCTCTTAAGGCATCTTCTACCTTGTATGGCTCAATAGAAGACACATAAGAGTAATGTTCACAAAAATGAGTGACACGAGATCGAGTGGTTACCCCCTTATGAATATCGCCGAAGATGGAGTTCACGGAGTGATCTCTTTGTATCGCTTGGTGGACTCTTGGGTGTGGCGGTCTTTGACCCTGTTCTTCTTGATCATCTTCCTTTTCTTAATCATTATCATCTCCCCCTTGATCATTGTCCTCCTCTTGAGGTGGCTCATCTTCTTGATCTTCTTCTTCATTATCTTGAGCCTGATCCTCATTTTGAGTTGGTGGAGATGCTTTATTTGAAGATGATGGTTGATCTTGTGCTTGTGGAGGCTCTTCGGATTCCTTAGGACACGCATCCCCAATGGACATGTTCCTTAGTGCGACGCACGGAGCCTCTTCATCATCTAGCTCATTAAGATCAACTTGCTCTACTTGAGAGCCGTTAGTCTCATCAAACACAATGTCACAAGAAACCTCAACTAATCCAGTGGATTTGTTGAAGACTCTATATGCCCTTGTGTTTGAATCATAACTAAGTAAAAAGCCTTCTACAGCCTTAGGAGCAAATTTGGATTTTCTACCTCTTTTAATAAGAATAAAACATTTGCTACCAAAGACTCTAAAATATGAAACATTGGGCTTTTTACCGGTGAGGAGTTCATAAGATGTCTTCTTGAGGATTCAGTGAAGATAGAGCCGGTTGATGGAGTAGCAGGCGGTGTTAATCGCCTTAGCCCAAAACCGGTCCGGAGTCTTGTATTCATCAAGCATGGTCCTCGCCATGTCAAGTAGAGTTCTATTCTTCCACTCCACTACACCATTTTGTTGTGGGGTGTAGGGAGAACAAAACTCATGCTTGATGCCCTCGTCCTCAAGAAAGCCTTCTATTTGTGAGTTCTTTAACTCCGTCCCGTTGTCGCTTCTTATTTTCTTGATCCTTAATCCAAACTCATTTTGAGCTCGTCTCAAGAATCCCTTTAAGGTCTCTTGGGTTTGAGATTTTTCCTATAAAAAGAATACCCAAGTGAAGCGAAAATAATCATCCACAATAACTAGACAGTACTTACTCCCGCCGATGCTTATGTAAGCTATCGGGCCGAATAGATCCATGTGGAGTAGCTCAAGCGGCCTGTCAGTCGTCATGATGTTCTTGTGTGGATGATGGGTACCAACTTGCATCCCTGCTTGACATGCGCTACAAACCCTGTCTTTCTCAAAATGAACATTGGTTAGTCCCAAAATGTGTTCTCCCTTTAGAAGCTTGTGAAGATTCTTCATCCCAACATGGGCTAGTCGGTGATGCCAAAGCCAACCCATATTAGTCTTAGCAATTAAGCAAGTATCGAGTTCAGCTCTATTAAAATCAACGAAGTATAGCTGACCCTCTAATACTCCCTTAAATGCTACTGAATCATCACTTCTTCTAAAGACAGTAACACCTATATCTGTAAAAAGACAGTTGTAACCCATTTTGCATAATTGAGAAACAGAAAGCAAATTGTAATCTAAAGAATCTACAAGAAAAACATTGGAAATGGAATGGTCAGGTGATATAGCAATTTTACCAAGTCCTTTGACCAAACCTTGATTTCCATCCCCGAATGTGATAGCTCTTTGGGGATCATCATTTTTCTCGTAGGAGGAGAACATCCTTTTCTCCCCTATCATGTGGTTTGTGCACCCGCTATCAATTGTCCAACTTGAGCCCTCAGATGCATAAACCTACAAAACAAGTTTAGGCCTTGTTCTTAGGTACCCAAACGGTCTTGGGTCCTTTCACATTAGAAACAAGCACCTTGGGTACCCAAACACAAGTCTTGGAGCCCTTGTGTTTGCCCCCTACATATTTGGTAACTACTTTGCCTGATTTGTTAGTTAAAACATAAGAAGCATCAAAAGTCTTAAATGAAACATTTGATGCAGTAGGAGTTTTCTTTTTAGGCAATTTAACATGGGTTGATTGCCTAGAGCTAGAAGCCTCATTTTTATACATAAAAGCATGATGTGAAACATTATGAGGTTTCCTAGCATGAATTCTCCTAATCTTATGCTCGGGATAACCAGCAGGATATAAAATATAGCCCTCGTTATCCTGAGCCATGGGAGCCTTACCCTTAACAAAATTAGACAATTTCTTGGGGGCATTAAGCTTGACATTGTCTCCCTGTTGGAAGCCATTGCCATCCTTAATGCCAGGGCGTCTCCCATTATAGAGCATGCTTCTAGCAAATTTAATTTTTTCATTCTCTATCTCATGCTCATTGATTTTAGCAGTAAGTTGAGCTATGTGATCATTTTGTTCTTTAATTAAAGCTAGGTGATCATGAATAGCATCAACATTAATATCTCTACATCTCATGCAAATAGAAACATGATCAACAGTGGATGTAGAGGGTTTGCAAGATTTTAAGTCATCTATCTGAGATTTTAGCATGGCTTTTTCATCTCTAAGACAGGAAATGGAAATATTGCAAACATTTAAATCCTTAGCCTTAGCAATTAATTTATCATTCTCAATCTTAAGGCTAGAAAGTGATTCATTCAACTTATCAATCTTAGCAATTAAACTAGCATTATCATTCTTAAGATTGGCAATTGAATCATCACAAACATTTCTATTTTCCTGGGCATAAGCATTTTTTACTTTAACATGCTTTTTGTTTTCCTTAATAAGGAATTCCTCTTGGCTATCCAAGAGTTCATCCTTCTCATGAATAGCACCTATCAATTCATTCAATTTTTCTTTTTGTTGCATGTTTAAGTTGGCAAAAGAGCAAGCAAATCATCCTCATCTTCACTAGAACTACTCTCATCACTAGATGTTGTATATTTAGTGGAGGCTCTAGATTTTACCTTCTTCTTTTTGCCGTCCTTTGCCATGAGGCACTTGTGGCCGACGTTGGGGAAGAGGAGGCCTTTGGTGACGGCGATGTTGGCAGCGTCCTTATCGGAGGAGGAGTCGATGGAGCTCTCATCGGAGTCCCATTCCCGACACACGTGGGCATCGCCGCCCTTCTTCTTGTAGTACTTCTTCTCCTTCCTTCTTCCCTTCTTGTCGTCGCCCCTGTCACTATCACTTGATAATGGACATTTAGCAATGAAATGACCGAGCTTACCACACTTGTAGCATACTTTCTTGGAGCGGGGTTTATAATCCTTCCCCCTCCTTTGCTTGAGGATTTGGCGGAAGCTCTTGATGATGAGCGCCATTTCCTCGTTGTCGAGCTTGGAGGCGTCGATGGGGAGCCTACTTGATATAGACTTTTCTTTCTTCTCCTCCATCGCTTTGAATGTGACGGGTTGCACGTCGGATGTGGAGGTGCCGCCTTGCTCAATGATTTGTTTGGAGCCTTTGATCATCAATTCAAAGCTCACAAACTTTCCTATCACTTCCTCGGGAGACATTAGCTTATATCTAGGATCACCACGAATTAATTGAACTTGCGTAGGATTAAGAAAAACGAGTGATCTTAGAATAACCTTGACCATTTCATGATCATCCCATTTTGTGCTCCCGAGGTTGCGCACTTGGTTGACCAAGGTCTTGAGCCGGTTGTACATAGATTGTGGCTCCTCTCCTTGATTGAGGATGAATCGACCGAGTTCCCCCTCGATCGTCTCCCGCTTGGTGATCTTGGTCACCTCATCTCCTTCGTGCGTGGTCTTTAGCACGTCCCAAATCTCCTTGGCACTTTTTAGCCCTTGCACCTTGTTATACTCCTCTCAACATAGAGAGGCGAGGAGTATAGTGGTGGCTTGGGAATCAAAGTGTCGGATTTGGACGACCTCGTCCGAATCATATCCTTCATCCCCCACGAATGGTATATGTTGGGGCGAAGGCAAAGACGCTACCCTTCGCTCGATGCCTTCGCCAGTCTCGCTGCACCAACGGAGACGACGACGGGCAGACTCCACCCTTCGTCCGACACGCCGAAGGATGAAGACCTATGGCGAGGTTGCCCCATCCCACGACGTCGCCCAACACGAGAGCCCACGTGCAATCCGGCCCGTCATAATGGGCCCCGCGCTGTCGCTGCGCATTACGGGCCTAAATTGTAAAGTTTTTTCTGTTATTACAGTCTGTAACCCTGCTTTAATGGGAATATTCTGGGGAGGACCTAGGCACCTGAGGGCACATGCGTCCTTAATCCTTGACGCTGGGCACTCAGACACCTATAAATACCCCCGCACAGTGCCCTTGAGAGGCTAGATTGACAGAGCTATTGCCATCTCAAGTTAAAACCTTGTTTACATTGCTTTCACTTCCCCGTTGGATCAACTTGCCCAGGAGAGCAAGTTCCAACAGTATATGCGCTCCAAACTCAATAATGTCCCAAATACTAGCGTGGAGTGAGGTTAGGTGATGCCTCATTTTATCACTTCACATACAATAATCTTCACCGTCAAAAACCGGTGGTTTGCCTAATGGGACAGAAAGTAAAGGAGTGCGTTTTGAAACGCGAGGGTAGCGTAGGGGGATCTTACTAAACTTCTTGCGCTCATGGCGCTTAGAAGTGATGGACGGAGTGTCGGAGCCGGAGGTGGATGGAGACGAGGAATCAGTCTCGTAGTAGACCACCTTCTTCATCTTCTTTTTCTTGTCGCCACTCCGATGTGACTTGGTATGTGAAGGGGCTCCCTTCATTTTGTTGCCGGAGTCCCCCGATGGAGCTTTCCCGTGGCTTGTAGACTTGTCACCGCCGGTCACGATCTCCTTCTTGGCGTGTTCTCCCGACATCACTTTGAGTTGTTAGACTCTAATGAAGTACCAGGCTCTGATACCAATTGAAAGTCGCCTAGAGGGGGTGGGGTGAATAGGCAAATCTGAAATTTACAAACTTAAAGCACAACTACAAGTCGGGGTTAGTGTTAGAAATAGAATCGAGTCCTAAAGAGAGGGCAAAAACAAATCAACCAAAGAAATAGAGCGGATGACACAGTGATTTACTTTACCGAGGTTCGGTTCTTGCAAACCTACTCCTCGTTGAGGTGGTCACAAACACCGGGTCTTTTTCAACCCTATCCCTCTCTCAAACGGTCACCTAGACCGAGTGAGCTTTCTCCTCAATCAAAGGGGTCACTTAGACCCCACAAGGACCACCACACAATTGGTGTCTCTTGCTTTGATTACAAATGACTTGAGAACAAGAATGGGGAAGAAGAAAAGCAATCCAAGCGACAAGAACTCAAATGAACACGAAAATCTCTCTCTCACTAGTCACTAAGTGTTTGGAGTGATTTTGAACTTGGGAGAGGATTTGATTTCTTGTTTGTGTCTTGGAGTGAAGTCTAGAGCTCTTGTATTGAATGCAATAGCTAGAAAACTTGGATGCCTTGAATAGAGGTGGTTGGGGGTATTTATAACCCCAACCACCAAAACAACCGTTGGGGAGGGCTGCTGTCGATGGGCGCACCAGACAGTCCGGTGCACCACCGGACACTTTCCGGTGCGCCAGCCACGTCACCCAACCGTTAGGGTTCTGACGGTTTTGACCGTTGGAGCTCTGACAGCCTGCTCCACCGGACAGTCTGGTGTCGCACCAGACAGTCACTGTTCACTGCTCGGTGTGCCTTCTGGCGCTGCAGTGACTCTACGCGAACTGTCCGCACACTGTTCAGTTGTCAGTCGACCGTTGGAGTCGAACGTTGCACTGGCGAGCCGTTGCTCCGCTGGCACACCGGACAGTCTGGTGACCCACCGGACAGTCCGATGAATTATAGCGGAGCGCGGCCTCAGAAACCCGAAGGTGAAGAGTTTGAAGTCGATCCACCCTGGTGCACCGGACACTGTCCAGTGGCACACCGAATGTGACAGAACCTCTCAAGTCATTAGGCCCACCTACAGTTGTCCTTGTCCAACGGACCTCAGACAACCCTGCAGGTGCACCTGATCACTTGACAAGTTCGGTATCTGAATTCCTTACCTTCCCAAATGCGTTTCACCCGTCATGCAGACATTACAATACATCGGAGATACGAAAGTGCGGAAGCAGTTACAATAACTTACTTTATTGAAAAGTAAGACAAAGTTATATAGTTACAGACCAGAACAAAATATACGAGTGCGGAGTACTATTATTAAATAACATGGGAGGCAAAACCCCCCCCCGAATAAGTAGTAAAAAGTTTTTAACAGAGGACCTTTCCTCCCGCAACTTTAGTCTTGGTGCTCTTCTTTTGGTACCACCTTTGAACAGAAGCAACAAAAGTTTGCTGCTTCTTCACCTAAAACAACATGGGACAAAGCCCTGAGTACGAAGTGTACTTTTGCAAGACTTACCCGACAAAGTAAAAGACTCTCAAGGATATGCTGGCTTTAAGGGAGTCAAGGTAAGGCTTATCAATAATCAATGACTCTGTTTGCAGAAATGCTTACTAATAGTGGATCCTTAAAAATCCAGTTTTATTTGTCAGGTTAAGTAAAATTACCTGCAACTAGAGTTCTTTCTACCCTAGTTCAATCACTTCACTTGCACTAGCCAATTTCTTAACAACCCTTCATCTTCACTGGATTGCTACGTGTAGGGCAGTGACCAAGTCTTCATATCCACGAAGTTACGGTGATCCGAATCAATTATACTCAGCTGAGGATCTCCAATCACACGACATATGCAGCACTTAACCCTTGCATATGTCAACTCGCCACTGGGGTTCTTAAGACCAGATCAGGTTCAAGCCAATCGAGAGCATAGATACACCACCGTCCAGCCTCTTGCCACGGAGGGTACACGCTACTCTCACCATCTCTCCACTCCCATTGTGTGTTATCTTATTCTGGTATTAGTCTGCCCGAGGCAAAGCTTACCTATGACGAGGCATGTGACCAGTTAAAGGGTCCTCGATCATCAAGCCTACATCGAGATGGTCCTTAATCGACTCAGATGGAGACACTACACTGAGACTCTCTTCTCGTGCAAGTCACCCGCCCGGTCTCAGCTTAATCATTTCAAACCCAAAGTTTGGTACCTGGCAGAGGTACATCTTTTCCGATGTTGAACCCATCATGGCCATGATGGATTCACCACCAAGTTTTGTTTTTGAAAAACATCCCACCCATTTTGCAACATCATCTTTTGTGAAAACAAAACATTTTGTTTTTCTAGAGCAGGGCTAAGCATAAGAAAAACCTTTTGTAAAACAGGGATTCAAGGAGAAGTAATCAAATCCAAGGAAGGAAATGCAGGAATTGGTTTAGCACACAACTCCTATCACCTAATGCATCAAGCAACTGAGAAAGATTTTAAAAGGAACAAGGAGGTGGCAAATGCACCGGAGCTTGCCTTGTGTTACTGGTGAATCAGGCTCTGTTCTGCAGATATCAAAATAAAAGCAGTTGCCTGCCTGATGTTCCTCAGGTGTTGGTGACGAAGTCCTTGTCTCTTCAACTTCTACTTCCTCCTCGTTTTCTAGATATAGCCATATATAATCATGAATGCCCATGTAATGCTCATGATGATGCAAAGATAATAAAAGTTTATTATCTAAAGTCTTGAGTACAACTTTCCTTCACGGATCTTCGAGCACTTAGGGTTTTCGGAATCAATAGGGAAGTTCAAAAGGCAGGGGCTAGGGTTTTGGGTTCTAAGTATCAAACATGGTCCAAAACATACCAAATTTTACCCAAGGCCTCTAAATATTATTTAGAGTTTACCCTAAAAGTTTAGGGAATTTTGGATTTATTATTTATTCTCTAAAAATCCAGAAGCATGATTTTTGGCTGTTTTAAATGCTCTATAATTTCGTATTTGGACTAAAAATCATGAAACTATTTTAATTAAATTCTATAGGAAATTAGAAGTCTAGCAAAATTGGTTTGGTATTTTTAGCATTTTTCTACAATTTTTGATGGATTTCTAAAGATTCACAGAAAAAGAAAAAGAAAATCTTTCATTAGTGTTGGGCCAGAACTGACCCACACGGCCCAACCCAAGGCAAAAAACGGGGACTCGCCCGTGCACGTACGCCCACGTTGGCGAATTTGCACAGAGACCCTCGCTGACTTGAATAACTTGTTAAGAACCCTTAACCACTATTCATCCTCTCTCTAACAATTACACAGAGGTCCCTCGGCTTTTGTTTCTTCTCTAATCAGATCCATGGCCACGGCGCGCTCGCCGTCGATCACCCCGTGGCTCGTACTGGCCATGACCGGCAACGACTATCCCAATTAGCTACGGGGTGAGCATTACCGACCCAAGACGACTCAAGAACAACCTTCAATTTTGGTTTGTACACTCAGAGAACGTCCTACCCACGCGCACGGCGGACACCGTGACGTCTGTAACACCCCTGGTGTTACTGTAACTAAAACTTCAGCATAACATCATAAGCATTGGCAGTGCATATGTTTGATACACTTAGAGTGCATTCACTAGGCAAAAATTTCAAGCAAGTTGTATTGTTATGGCATTTTGCTAATAGAACCCTGGAATAGGGGACTTAACCCTAAATAGGGACCAAAAGGGTAAAACATGACCCAAATTGAGAAAACCCTAAGGTTTAAGTAAAACAATCATAGAATGTTACCAAAGATGGATCTACATTACATTCATACCCCTGAGATACCAAAAACCCTAATTGGAACCCTGGAAAACCCTAAATCCAAACCCTAGGGGCCTATGTGCAAAAATAGTGCACTTGTGGACTAAAATGTAAAAACCATGTGAAATAAGTATCTTATGTCATATGGTTCCCAATCATGAGGGTTTGCAATCCAAAACTTGAGATTTGGACTTAAGTGCAAAAGAGCCACACTTGACTCATGTGATGAAGTCTGAATTTCAGTGTGATTGCTTCAAATTTGAGCCCTTGTATCTTTCAAATTAATAAGAATTTGCCCTAGGTAACCACATCAAACTTGTAGACCAAACAAAGGAGAACAACTTTGCTTGAGAGTGTAAGCATAGTTGTGGAGAAGATATTGGAGATAATTAAGCCTGAAGTCAGGCTGTCAGGCTGATACAGTCTGAACTTCAGATTGACAGTGACCTAGATCCCAGTTTGAGAGCCATTCCGACTATGATCTAGTGAGAGTTTACCTAGGGTTGCTATAACAAAGTTGTAGAGCTATTACAGAGGAACAACTTTGCTGCAGAGATCTGGATGTGTTGTCATAGAAATTCGGAAGAAATCTGGCCCTATACTATGGCTGTCAGGTTAACTGAATGGAGCATCCCATGGTACAGTGCCTGATGAAGATCAGAACGCCAGCGCGACAGTTCCGCTCATCATCGATGAGTCCCGCCGCGATTCGTGTCACCAACGTAAGGATTCGCGCTTGTGGCAGATGGATAACATCGCGAGGTAAGAGAATCTTCACCGTCGGTGAGCTGGACGCCACTCCGGCTAGCCGCGGTACCTCTCCCATTACTCACCGCCCTCGGATAAGGATTCTCACCGCCGTTAAGCCGTCGCCGTTGTCCGCCGCGTGGCTCTAACTTTCCACCACATCGCCGTAAGCCTTAGTGGCTCCCCGTTGATCGCCGGAGCAATTGCCACGACGCTGGACACCAAGCCACTGCGCCAATACTCTTCTTCCTCCTCCGACCACCGCGTGTCCCCACTGAAATTCCCGGCCACCGCCGTTGAGCCCTATAAATTGAAGCCCCCGCCAGCCCTGCAAGGTCATCACCCACCCAGCCACCGAAAATCGCTAGCAATCGTTCATCAGAGAGCTTGAATTTTAGTCTTCCCCCAAATCAAGTTTCTGCCACCGCAGAACCGAGCTCGCCGTGGCCAGCCCTCCACAGGTCTGATCATGTCCTCTTTGTTCTCGTTTTAGCATCTTTGTATGCTGGTGATGCTCACCCACCCGCCCAATCGAACTAGACCATCCCCAATCCCCGGGAACGTGTTGATCATTGGGTTGTCCGCACGGTCTCCGTGGCCAGAGGCCTTTGGGCAGCCAATGGTAAAATTGACTTAGGGGAAGTGATCGGGAATGGTTCAATTCTATGCCCGCTGCTCGGGAGCACCTGTCTTGGCCTCCTCCGGCCGGTCTACGTGCTCGCCGGAGCTCGACCACGCTCGACGCTGTCGGGGATCAGTCGGTGTAAAGGAATAGAACTTCAAGGACCTCTGTGCAAATCGTCAGTGACTCATAAGAATAGTAACCGAACCCAACTCCAGTTAGTCAAAACCCCGAGGGCCCTTCTGCAAGATTGCCACCGCGGGCGTGGGCGCGTGCACGTTTCTGCTGTTACTGGGCCGTCCTGGATTAGATTGGGTCCAATACTGTTGCAGGTTTTTCTTTTTCTTTTTCTTTTTCTTCCAGAGCTAAATAAATTCTAGAAAATTGTAGAAAAATCCTAAAAATGTCAAACCAATTTTGTTAGATTCCTAATTTTTCATAGAATTTAATAAAAATAGTTTTATGATTTTTAGGGCAATTAGGGAATTATGGAGTATTTAAAGTAGCTTAAAACATTAGTTCTGGATTTTTAGAAAATAAATGGAATTCCAAAAATGCACAAACTTTTTATTTGAGCTCTACACATTATTTAGAAGCCTTGGGTTGAGTTTGGTTTGATTTGAACCTTGTTTGATAACTAGAACCCAAAACCCTACCCCTGCCCTTTGAATTCCTTTACTGGCTCCGGAAACCCTAAGTTCTCGGAGTTCCGTGAAGGAAAGTTGTATTCAAGACTTTAGATAATAAAGTCTTATTATCTTTGCACTCTCATGAGCATTACATGGCATTCATTCTTATATATATACCTATATGGTTATATTTAGAAAACGAAGAAGAAGTCGAAGTAACCGAAGAGAAGACACCACCACCTTCGGAATCTCAGGCAGGAAATTGTTTCTACTTTGATATCTGCGGGTCCGAGCCTGACTCACCTATCAACGAAGGCAAGCCCCGGTGCATTTGCCACCCTCCTTGATGTTTATAAAATCTTTCTCACTTGCTTGATGCATTAGGTGCTAGGAGTTGATGGATAAAACAATTCCTGCATTACCTTCCTTGAATTTGATTACCTTCCTTGATCACCCGTTTTACAAAAGATTTTTGATGCTTAGCCTTGCTTTAGAAAAACAAAATGTTTTGTTTTTACAAAAGATGATGTGGCAAAAGTGGGTGGGGATGTTTTCCAAAATAAAACTTGATGGTGGATCCATCATGGCCGTGATGGGTTCAACATCGGAAAAGATGTACCTCTGCCAGGTACCAAACTTTGGGTTTGAAATGATTAAGCTGAGACCGGGCGGGTGACTTGCACGAGAAAGGAGTCTCGGTGTAGTGTCTCTGTCTGAGTCGATTAAGGACCGTGTCGATGTAGGCTTGATGACCGAGGACCCTTTAACTGGTCACATGCCTCGTCATGGATAAGCCTTGCCTCGGGCAGACTAAGGCCAGAATAAGATAACACAGAATGGGCATGGAGCGGTGGCGAGAGTAGCGTGTACCCTCCGTGGCAAGAGGCTGGACGGTGGTGTATCTGTGCTCTCGGTTCGCGTGAACCTGATCTGGTCTTAAGAACCCTGTTGGGGGCCTTCGGCTTCCGAAGGTCCTCAAAAACATGATTTAACAATGTTTCTAGAGTACAATGTGTGAACAGGTATCTTCGGACATGAGTTAAAATCACAATGTGAAGAAGCACAGAAGGGGTACAAAGGATGGCGCAGAGCCGAAGCTGCGTGTAGAAGAGCTTCGGCATGATAACGGAAAGGGAAACCGACTTAAAGATGAAAAGGCTATTTAGACCTTGATGAATTATTATAGAGTTGTTAGCAGATGTAAAGGGCATATGTGTAATTTTATATGGATTACGTCCCGTGCCTATAAATAGATGAACAATAACACTGTACTGTTCACGCTGACTTGGCATCTGCTTTTGTGTCACGCTTGTACTTTTATCTTCTCTCAAGTCGGAGGTACATTTATAACCTGATGTCATTCCTATTTTTCCATAGCAATAAAGTAGAAATGAATTGATAATAACACATAACTGTTTATGTTATCTTTTATATTCCATGTAATTCCTTCTTCATTATGATATGTAATGTTTATGAAGGTATGTCCATCATAACCTTCGTCCGAAAATCATTATATCCCAAGTGAAATAATGTTTCGAAGGACGAAGGACTTTAACGTTTAACATTTTCTGTGTTGCCTTGTTCTTAACTCTTAGCATTTGAGAACAAGTCCCCAACATTGGCGCCCACCTCCGGTGAACTCACTTCCACTTTTTGAGATTCGAACACCTTCGGCAAGCATCGACCTTCGTCATGCCGCTAAAGAAAGCTTTAGCAACAGGGGCTGCAGCTCTGCAGCCGCTGGACCCAAATTAGGAGACCCTTTCTCTTCGAGAGGCCCGAAGCCAGAATAGGAAGGCCACCAGTCCAACGCCCCAGGAGGACAACTTGGACCAAGAGATCAGGAATATGGAGATGCTCCATCAGCAAGTACAAAGGAAGAAGGAAAAGATGGCTCGGCTAGCCGATCTACAAAGGTAGATAGACAAAGCCTCTAAAGAAGTTCGTCATCTTACTCAAAATGAGCAAAACCGAAGGCCTCAGCACAGACAGCTTCATCAAGAAGGCTTCTTCAACGAGGATGACTGGTATGAGGATTTCCATCATGGAAATTTTGCTTTTGATGACGCTTCTCCTCTGTCAACAGATGTAACACCTAACTCGTGAGAGATCATATAAAAGGAGAAAAGTGTTTTCATTTATGTATGTGTGTATTGCATCCATTTGTCATCACATGTGAACACCATATTTAAAAAAACAAATAATAAATAAAAGATATGCCATTAAGTTATGCATCATGCTGGGTTTTATTTGGTATGCATTTTGTGACAACAGGAAATGACAAGAAATATATTAAAACCCAAAGTGGAATTTTAAATTCTAAAAGAATTTCTAGAATTTAGAAAAGAAATGAAAACAAAAATGATGTGGATATAAAAATAAGTAAAAACAGATATATATTATTTCTACACAAGGGTTGAATTTGTATGATTGACTCGAAGAAACTCAAAACAAGATTCAAATTCAAATTTGAGATTTAAATGAAAAGAGAAAAAGGAAAATAGGAAGACAACGTCTGGGCCCAAAGTTTTACTCGGCCCACAAACCTTCCACTACCGCGCGCGGCCCAACCCTTTTCCACAGCGCGCACCCGGCCAACTGCCATGTGGGGCCCGCTTGTCAGTCATCCCATAGTGCGCGGGTCACTGTACCCATGACCCCACCTGTCATCCCTCACCTCCGCAACGGCCTGGACCGAGTCACGCCACCCCGCGGGAAATATGGAACTGTGGGCCTCAGCTCGCCGCGTCGTGGGGGATAAGACCCTCTGCGCTCTCCGCAACCCCCCTGCTCGCCCCGTACTGCTCCGGCGCCGCTTTCTCCACAAAAGGCTGACGCCACCATTGGATAGAAGTTCCGCCACCGTAGCGCAGTCCATGCCATCGCCGTCGGCGTCGCGTCCACGAATACGTGCTTGGGTGCCTCGCCGTGCTTCGAGGATAGAACCAGGGGCCTCACTGTGGAGAAAGGGTGGCCGGATACCTCGGAATTCGCCGTCGTAGCGCAAAATCCTCCGTGGGTCCGTCGTGCGCCGTGGACAGTGGTGTTCGCCCTGCAACTGTCGGTATGAACCTCCATCCCAAGTTCGCAGTCGTGCCAATTTCGTTTTGCGGGTATCAGAAGTAGGGGCGGTGCACTGTAGGGGAGGAATTGAGTTACGCCGGTGCCTGCGCCACCGCGGTGGGAGCGCGCCGCCACGCTGGAGCTCGGGGTGTTGGGGGAAAGACGCTAACCGTTGAAACCACATCCAACGGTTCAGATTGATGGCGCCGGTGTAGGATTGAAGAAACAGCCTGAGCCGTTGATCGCTCTCTGGACGGCTCAGATTAGATCGGGTTTCATTAAACCGTGGCCGTGGATCTCGGATCCGGCGGCTAGTATCGTGTACCGCTTCAGTTAAGTTATATCTCATCTACGCCCTTCATTGTTGATCGGACGGTACAGATTAGAACTTACTCTTTAGCAGCGCATTTTTGTTAAAGAGCCCCCGAGTGATACTGAAATCAACCCGTCGTCCTATCTGTAGCGCTCTGAGTCACAGGGATTTTCGTAGCTAGGACCCTGCGGTTCTTAGATTTTGATGCCTAGTCCAGAGCACATTTAAATGGGATAAATGAATTAGAAAATGAATAGTTAATATATAAATAATTGCTAGAACTTGTTAAATTCATAGAAAATGCATATGAACTCCAAATTACTCCATTCCAGTTTCTAAAATTTTATAATATTATTCTCTACCACTTAGAGCCTCTGTTTTGTCATGAAAACAGTAAGAAATTTAATTCCTCACTTAATCTATTTTAAACACTTAAAACCTTTGAAAATTCATAACTTAAAATCTATAACTCCAAAAAATATGATTCTTGTTCCTAGGATTCTATTTTAATATATAGAATATTGCTGTGTATTTTGTTCACATGCTTGGTGTGATGTTAATTTTCCCCTGTATATTGTGCTTGTTTGTATTGTGGCGAGTAGAAGAGCTCGTTGCTGAGGATCCTGGTGAGCAGCAGGTTGAAGTAGCTGAGCAGGAGCTCGTTGAAGGCAAGTTGTGCCCTTGACCACTTTTTACCCAATAATGTTCTTTAATATCACTTATTCATGCATAGGTTAATTTTGATGGGACCCGATAGGTCACCCTAGATTGTTTATCTCATTACCTTGTTTACCCCCGAATCACTTGGGTAGTTTGCTATTGCTTTACATGGTTTTGGGATAATCATTTATTATATCTATGTTCCAATTATTTTTGTTATTCTATTTATGTTCATGTCAAGTTCATTAATGTTAATTGGAACATAGAGCTTAACTTGAGAAACACGTGCCACCACAAGGGATTAATGGGACACCCTTGGCTGACTAATTAGGAAAGCTAGTGGAAGACTACCTTACCCGAAAGGGGCAAGGGCAGTACGGGAGTTGCATGCAAGGAGGTTCTCGGGTTGATTTTGATGCGATGGCGGTCAGACGGGGGATTCTTGCAAGTGCTCTTCCCATAAACTGTAGCGGGTTTTCGGAAGCTAGTGGAACTTTGTAAAGGCCTCGTAGTGTTGCCCTGCCGCGCTTCCTAGGTAGAGGTGTATGGGAGTCGCGACCCCTTGGCAGATGGGTAACATGACTTGTGGGTAAAGGGTACCACCTCTGCAGAGTGTAAAACTGGTATACTAGCTAAGCTCACGGTCATGAGCAGCTCAGGACTCTCTGATGTTTAAATTATAGAACTTAAATTCAATTTGGTCATTTGCATTGCATGGGTTTATTATTAATTTTGTTCTATTACTTTACTTAAGGTTTGGTATTCACTTACACTTAGTAACTACTAATAAAATTTTGACCAACTACTTAAAAGCAATGCTCAGCTTCAACCCCTGTCATTGATTAGCCTTACACATCACATGAACTCCCACCTTTGTGAGTTCATGTCCACTGGTTCCCCACAACTTGTTGAGCGATGATCATGTGTGAGCTCACCCTTGCTGTCTCACACCCCCCCCCACAGGAGAAGAACAGGTGGTTCAGGAGGAGCCACAAGGCGAGGAGTTTGATCTGATCTAGGTGGCGTTTCTCAGTTGACATTGGCGCCGACGATCCTTAGTTCGTTTTATGTTTATCCTTTTATTTTGTAATAAGTCTTCCGCTATGTAATAAGTACTCTGATGTTTTATGACATTTATCTCTATACACTCTGTTATTATATATGTTGTCTTCTTGGCGCATGTATGAGATGCACTTGGCTTTGTTCCTTAAAGCCGGGTGTGACAGTAGAACTGCAGGCTACACCTTGGCCTCCGTCTTACAAGCCACCCCAGCTCCCCATGTATGACGGACACTCAGATCCGAAGCAGTTTCTGATGAGTTACGAACCAACAATATCTTCCTATGGTGGCAACACAGTGGCCATGGCGAAATCTTTCATCATGGCAGTAAAAAATGTTGCACAAACCTGGTACTCCTCTCTTCGGCCAGGAACAATCACATCATGGCAAAAGCTGAAGGACATGCTGGTCACCAGTTTTCAAGGGTTTCAGACGAAGCCAGTTACCGCTCAAGCTTTGTTCCAGTGCACGCAAGATCAAGAAGAATACCTCCAAGCGTATGTCCGAAGGTTCTTGCGCCTGAGGGCACAAGCGCCAACAGTGCCCAATGAAATTGTCATTGAGGCCATGATCAAGGGGCTTCGGCTAGGACCTTCAGCCCAATACTTCGCCAGGAAGCCCCCTCAGACCCTGGAGAAATTGCTTCAGAAGATGGATGAATACATCCGCACCGACAATGACTTTCGACAGAGAAGGGAGGAAGCTTACAGGTTCTCCGAAATGCCCAGGGGCTTCAGAGGGAGAATCCATCCTAAGCACGTCAGATCAATTCATTCCACTTAGAATGACGACAGGGGAAGTCAGCAGCAGAGGCTGCAATATTCCTCCCAGGCTTCGGGGCAGCAACAGAGCTATCCTCGGCCTTCAGCTTCAAGGGGCAGAGGCGCCAGGGGCTTCGGAGGAAGGTTTGGGGATCAGCCCAGAAAAATTTATTGCCTATTCTGTGGTGAGGACAAGGGCCACACTACCAGGATGTGCCATGTCACCATCTAGAAACAGAAAGAGATAGCAGAAGCTACAGCCCAACAGAGCCAACCGAAACAAGTTATGCATACTGCTTCGTACCACTCACCGTATATTCCAGAGTATGTGGGTAACCACCCTGCAGCTTCTGTTGCTTCGGCAAGCCAACCTCAGGCATCCTGGCAACAGCCTCCACCTCAACCACCAATGCAACGAGGCCAGCAGCTAGAAGGGAGTCAGCACACTCACCATCAATGAGACTTCAGAGAGGAGTCCGAAGCTCGCACAGTCAATAGTACTGTGCCAAAATCGAAACATATCTACTAACAGATATCCTACCTCGGCAATAGTTTTTGCATTCAGTATCATTTTCTTTTTAATAAGGAACAATTATTGAAAGCCTAAGTGTTTTTTGTCGTTTTCAATTTCTTGTAATAGCTTCGTTTTTGCCATAGTAAAAATATACCTTCTCCACAGAATAACGGAGTTGCCGAAGCATAAGAACTTATGGTTACAAGGAGAACCTCCAAAATAACAAAAAGTCGTTCCTAAGGGAGCGCAGCGTAAGTTTTCTGCTCAAAAGTCGTTCCAAAGGGAATGCAGAGCTTACAGCGAAAAATAAACGTTGATATCGCCGAAGTAAAAGGCGAAGAAGCTCCTAAGGGAGGCTTACAGCGAAAAATAAACGCTGATACCGCCGAAGTAAAAGGCGAAGAAGCTCTTAAGGGAGGCTTACAGCGAAAAATAAACGCTGATACCGCTGAAGTAAAAGGCGAAGAAGCTCCTAGGGGAGGCTTGCAGCGAAAAGTCAGCGCTGATCTCCGGCACAAATATCATTTTGCATAACATCACATCATCACATCATTTGCATAGCATAACATCATACATCATATTGCATCAATAACGCAAGAAGGGGGTTCAACGTTGATCTTCAGAGATTAATTCGAAGAAGCAGTGCCAAGGCACAAAATAATTATTGAAGAAGCATACCTTCGTCAAACTCTAAATTGAAAAGATCTATTGTTTACTAATTTTCCGAAGATTGGATGTTTCTACGAAATATGGATATTCTTCACGAAGCATGAAAAGAAGGGAAGGTGTTTTTTCGCCGAAGGCTCAAAAACGGTATGTATGTAAAGTTTCATGCATCGTAAAAAATTAAGTTACAAGCAACTTATATATTACATTCAAAGTTATAAAAATATTACACACTTTGTTCAGCAAATATTACATTCTGAATGTTTTTACAATAACAACTATTCTTCTTTGAAAACAGCTTCCGCAGCTTCGTTCAACAGTCGAGAAACAACTTCATCTAAAATAGCTTCAGCCATTTTAGTAATTTCTTCCTCCCTCTTTGCTTCTGGGTCGGCCGTTGGCTCGAAGGGCTCTAGGGAAGAAGATAGCTCAGCTGCGATAGAAAATGTAAAAATAAGTTCGAAGTCGCAAAAATAAAACATAAAGTTAGAAGTCATTAAATAATACCTATCCTCCTTTCTAGTTCCGCAGTTTTTTCAGATGCCTTCATCACTTCTTTTGCATCATGAGAATCTTTTTCACTCTTTTTTATTATCTCGTGTGCCATCTTTCGGCCGCCATTCTCCCAGATGTCAGTAAAGAATTTTCCGCCCACTAAGCTGGCTTCGGCCGAAGGGTCTTTTGTATCTTCAATATTTAAAGTAGCTTCGGCTTGAGCCAAAGTTTTCACATGGTCGCAGCCTGATCTCTCCAAAATAGCCACGATTCCTCGGGCACCTGAGAAAGCGCAGATATCCCCGCGACCACTCAAAGCTTCCTCAAAAGCTTCAGCTTCGTTGCTGATCCAATCAATTGGGCCTTCAGGTTCACCTCTCACAAAGTTGTCTTCGTTAGAGAGTGCGCCAACATTGGCGAAACTAGTTTTTATTTTCTTAACACACTCTATAGACTTTTCATAACACCTTTCCTTAGATGCACGAAGTTCTTCAACATTTTTCTCTAAATGATTTGTCCATTGTTTACTAATTTCTCGTTTAGCTTCTGCAACGGCGCATTTTTCTTTAGCTTCAGCTAGCTGTTTCCAAAGATCCTCAATTTCGTGCTTCTGGGCCTCAGCTTGGGTTTTGGAAGCAGCCTCGTCTTCTTTTATTTTATTCACCAATGAATTTAATATTTTATCTTTCTCAAGACCTTTGTTCCTTAGTTCAATTACTTCGGAACGAAGGTTGTTTAAATCCATGGTGCACCCTTCATCTTCGGCACTTTTTTGTGCTCTAAGGGCATTGCTGAGAATAAGGCCCTGCAAAAGGAACGTGATATTAATAAATAAACACACGAATTTCTAACCACGCAAAAAGTGTATTTTCTCACCTTTAAGCTATTATATGCTAAGCTGTCGGCCAATTCATCTTTTGACAAAACCGAAAGCCCATCTTCTAGAGTTGGGAATCCGAAGTTTCTTGCCATCTCCCGGCAGACAGAGATCTCCTTGCTGTCTGGGAGACATTACAAGAAGTCCTCTTCTCCACTGCCATTGAATATCAACGCCCCTTTCGGATATTTTAATTTCTGGGCGTAATGATGAGCTTCTCGTTTTTCATCTTCAGATAGTATTTTGCCCGAAGCATGTCGCA
Source organism: Zea mays (assembly GCF_902167145.1). Taxonomy (NCBI): domain Eukaryota; kingdom Viridiplantae; phylum Streptophyta; class Magnoliopsida; order Poales; family Poaceae; genus Zea; species Zea mays. The sequence goes on along the minus strand of NC_050100.1, from coordinate 75,922,704 downwards.
TAATATAATCAGGCAATTTGGAAGGTGCTTCGAGAGTTGAAGAAAGAGTTTTTTCAGACAGAATTTGCTTTAAAGTTTCCTTTTTACTTTCTCTTTCGGTTTCCAAGGATTTTTCTTTGGCAGACTCTGAAGGTCCAGTTTTGATTTCAGCCTGGTGCTTTGTAGTTTCGCCTCCAGAGACTGTTGTTTCAGTTTGTGCTTTTTGAGCTTCGGCAACTTTTTTCGGTGTAGAGCTTGAAGACTTTATTGTCTCCAGTACATCCAAAACATTAACCATCCTTTTCCTTTTGGGGGTCACAGCCGAACCCCTCTGAGCTTGTGGCACTCCAACTTCTGCCGAAGGGTTTAAAATTTCTGATATTTTTGTCCCTTCAGCTTTTGACTCTTCAGTTCTTTCAGCTTTCGACATTGCAGACAACTCTTCAGCTTTTTGCGCAGGTATAGGTTTTTTGGCTTCTATAGCCGAAGAAGCCTCACCGACAAACTCGGGCACTGTGGCCGGCTCAATATAGCGGGTCCGGTGCGTAAGAACCTTTATCTTTTTTCTCTTCAGCGTTGGCTCAATAGGAGCGGCCGAAGCAACTTCCTTCACAGAAGCTGTACCTTTTCTTTTTTGACCCCGTATTGGGTAACGGTAGTCAGGATAGACAAATCCGATAGCATCGAAAACTCTATTCAACCTCTTCTTTTTCCGGCCTCCGAAGGCCGCTGATAGCGCAGTATCTTCTACCTTTGAGTACGGTCTGAGCAATTCATCACTTGTAGCTTCAACGCATTTCAACCAATCGTTGTCTGGCTCGATAAATTGGTCTACGAACCTGAAGGTGTATTTTAGTCGAACCAGACCACTTTCGTGTGGGTTGCTGATGGTTTCCTTCGGCATTTCCTAGTTAGCTACCAATGGCCATATCCTGTAGGCCACGTGCTCTTGAACTAAGTCCCTAGTCCCGATGAAAGAGCAGACTATGCCGAAGGCCCTCTGGCATTCTTCGGCTGCTTCATCCATTTCCACCTTCGGTTTCCGGAGTCCGAAACGCTGCCAGATAGGGCGCATGATGATATCTTTAATATCTTCTCGTGCCTTCAAATCATTTTTCACATAGAACCATTCCTTCATCCAGTCCCCGGGCCATCTCTTCCGAAAAGTTGGCACGGGACAGCTTGACCTAGAGCGGGCACCGAAGCTATAACAACCAAAATTGTTATGATACTGCTCTTTGCCCCAAGGCTTTGTCTCATAAACCAGCTCGTGTATACTGCAAAAACTTTTTGCATTTGGCTCCAAGCCTTGGCTCCTTGCGGCCCATACGAAGATTCCCATCCTTATGATTGCTTCGGGAGTAATTTGATGTAGGCAGATTTCAAATATCTTCAAAACTTCAACCACGAAACTGCTTAGAGGAAACCGAAGCCCAGCCTTGAAGAAGCTTCGGAAGATCACGACTTCATTTTCCTCGGGAGTAGGACAAGTCTTCTCTCCTTCGTCAGCCCTCACAATAGACAAATCCCGAAAATATCTACCCCTCATATTGACAAGATGGCTTTGTTTAATGGTTGATTTTCCAAAAACTGCATGTCTTGGCCGCTAGGGTCGATCTTCCGAGTCTTCCCCCCCACTTTCCGCATCATAACTGTCACTATCACCAGTATCTTCAGATAAACCTTCCAAGATTTCCCTTGTAATCTTTTCTGTATTTGTCTTTGATATTGATTCAAGAAAGCCAAGATTCTTCTCCTCAAGAAGGCTCAGCTTTGTTTCAGCAACAACTTTCTTATCTTTAGACATCTTCGGAAATGCTAAAAACCGCTTTTAAAGCCGAAGCTTAAAAAACTTACAAATTAAGCAAGTCTTGTTGCGCAAGAGCTAAAAACTGAGTAAGCAAGAGCAGATGGCAAAGAAAGCGTACAAATGACATCGCGGTATGCTCTTATTTATACGTCTGGTGCATTGAGAACAGGAGGGCCCCGCTTGTCATTGACTGTTGCTATTCTAGCAAGAGGAAGGTGTTTTTTCGTACCTTCGGCTTAGGGCCTTCGTCCATATCGCAATCTGAATTTATTATCCTAACAAATTAATATTGCGAGGGGCTACTGTTGGGGGCCTTCGGCTTCCGAAGGTCCTCAAAAACATGATTTAACAATGTTTCTAGAGTATAATGTGTGAACAGGTATCTTCGGACATGAGTTAAAATCACAACGTGAAGAAGCACAGAAGGGGTACGAAGGATGGCGCGGAGCCGAAGCTGCGTGTAGAAGAGCTTCGGCATGATAACGGAAAGGGAAACCGACTTAAAGATGAAAAGACTATTTAGACCTTGATGAATTATTATAGAGTTGTTAGCAGATGTAAAGGGCATAATTGTAATTTTACATGGATTACGTCCCGTGCCTATAAATAGATGAACAGTAACCCTGTACTGTTCACGCTCACTTGGCATCTGCTTTTGTGTCACGCTTGTACTTTTATCTTCTCTCAAGTCGGAGGTACATTTATAACCCGATGTCATTCCTATTTTTCCATAGCAATAAAGTAGAAATGAATTGATAATAACACATAACTGTTTATGTTATCTTTTATATTCCATGTAATTCCTTCTTCATTATGATATGTAATGTTTATGAAGGTATGTCCATCATAACCTTCGTCCGAAAATCATTATATCCCAAGTGAAATAATGTTTCGAAGGATGAAGGACTTCAACGTTTAACATTTTCTGTGTTGCCTTGTTCTTAACTCTTAGCATTTGAGAACAAGTCCCCAACAAACCCCGGTGGCGGGTTGACATATGCAAGGGTTAAGTGCTACATATGTCGTGTGATTGGAGATCCTCAACTGAGTATAATCGATTCGGATCGCCGTACCTTCGCGGTCATGAAGACTTGGTCACTGCCCTATATGTAGAACTCCAGTAAAGATGAAAGGTTTGTTAAGAAATTGGCTAGTGCAGGTCAAGTGATTGAACTAGGGTAGAAAGAACTCTAGTTGCAGGTAATTTTACTTAACTTGACAAATAAAACTGGATTTTTAAGGATCCACTTTTAGTAAGCATTTCTGCAAAACAGAGTCTTTGATTATTGAGAAGCCTTACCTTGACTCCCTTACAACCAGCATACCCTTGAGGGTCTTTTCTTTAGTCGGGTAAGACTTGCTGAGTAATTCCATACTCAGGGTTTTATTCCCCGTTGTTTTTAGGTGAGGAAGCGACAAACTTTTGTTGCTTCTGTTCTAAGGTGGTACCAAAGGAAGAACGCCAGGAATGAAGTGCGGGAGGAAAGGATCCTCCATTAGAACTTTTATGTAAGAACTTATCGGGAGGAGTTTTTGCCTCCCTTAGTATGTGTAATAATATTACTCTGCACTCCTAGGATATATTCTGGTCTGTAAATATTCAACTTTATCTTACTTTAAAGGAAAGTTTATGTAATTGCTTCCGCATTCTCGTAACTCCGATGCTTGTAATGTCTGTGTGACGGGTGAAACGCTCTTGGGAAAGGTAAGAAAAGCAGATACCGAACTTGTCAAGTGATTCAGGGGCACCTACAGGGTTGTCTGAGGTCCGTGGGACAAGGACAACTGTAGGTGGGCCTAATTACTTGGGAGGTTCCATCGCAGCTGGTATCGGAGCGAAGCCCTTCTCTGCAGATATTATGAGGCATCTTCAAAAGGATTTTCTAAAGACTTATCTAGAAAATCTCTTCCCTTCTTACCTAAGTATTTCTGAAGAGTTTATCTTCAAGACCAGATAGTAAGGGTGCAACATATAGAAGGTGTGAATCAACTAAGGTTGATTCTGTAATTACACATGCATCATGCTAAGAACTGTGCTAATAAAGTTTTCCCCCTTAGAAAAATGCCGCCGCGCACGAGGAGAACTGCGTGCAAGCATACTGGACTGATTGGTGTGCCATGTCATCAACTGGCCCCAAGACATGATGATAGTAGTAGTGGAAGTAACGATCCGATAGGGGATCTCGAAGCAGAAGTGAATCGGCTCCAAGCGGAACTCTGCCGCAGGACTGATATATGGGTCGCAGATGGCGACAGAATAAATGAATTAAGAAGAGACGTCCACCACCTGCGAGATCAGCTCGCGGACTGAGATTTAGCACTCGACTGGGTAGTTCAATCTCGTTCGCTTGCCTGGGCCAAGGAGGCAACAGCTCAAGCTCGAGTAGCAGAGCTCAACTTGGCCGTTGATGACCTGCAGACTTATTGCAATACCTTACATGAAGAAGTTCATGTACTATATTCGCAACTGCACCCCAGTGAACCTGCGGATCCTGTCGGGACGGAAGCCGGACCCTCGCATGTAGCGGGAGAAGCGCTTGGTGGTGAGTTGGACCTTTTCAGGCCCCCTCCCTCTATGAGGTTGGTCGATGAATGGTCTCCCACACCCGACGACGAGGCTGGCAGGAGCAATCGAAAGCAGGAGTAGTGGTGTAATAGTAGAAATAGAAGTAGTGTATTGTATAATAGGTAGTGCTATTGTATAATAGGTAGTGTACTCCTGTTGTAAAAATTCGAGTCTGTCACATTACTCTTTTTGGTAATGTAAAATGGATGGTTTTCTTTGGCATGTCATATTGTTTCCAAATGTTTGTTGCCAAAGATGCCTTCTAGGACTCAAGCACAGGACGGAGCTAGTACCTCCCGTGGGAGGGAGGCAACGCCAAATCCACCTCTAGTCCCTCCCACACTTGCCGAGGCTATCGCCGCCTTGGTAAACGCGACCGCGGATAATACCCGTTTTCTGCGAGAGATGGAGGGTCAACAGTTCCAACAACCAGGCGGGCGGGGTTATCAACAGGGCCCCTGTGAAACCTCTTACTTGGACTTCTCCGATACGCGCCCACCATTGTTCGTTAAGGCAGAAGACCCTTTAGAAGCGGACGAATGGGTCCGCGTCATCGAGCAGAAATTTGGGCTTATTCGGTGTTCCGAAATCCAGAAGCCCTTATTCGCGGCACAACAATTGTGTGGCCCTGCCAGCACCTGGTGGGGAAATTTTGTAGCCGTACAACCGACTGGTCATCAAATAACCTGGGATGAGTTCAAGTTAGCCTTCAGAGAACATTATGTGCCTGAGGGAGTCCTCCACCTGAAACAGGAGGAATTTATGAAGCTGAAGCAAGGAGGGGATACTGTTAATCAGTATCTCAATAAATTTAATCATTTATCCCAGTACGCAATCGATCAAGTTAACACAGATTTGAAGAAGAAGAATTGTTTTATGAGAGGTTTAAATGATCGTCTGCAAAGAAAGATGGCAACCTGCATAGATCTTACTTATGGAAGAGCTGTCAGTACAGCATTGGCAGTGGAAGCAAAGTATGCAGGCGCCGGAAAATCCAAGGGTTTTGGAGGTGACAGGCCTAGTCAGGGCCCGGTGAAAAGGCAACGGTTTGTTATCCGGCCTTCCAACCAGAATCGCTCTTTCTCTCGTCCACCCTCCTTCCCTTTTAAGCAACCAGTATTTATCCGTCCCAATAATGCCCCCACTGCAACAAGTCAGTCGGGTGCCCCAGGCACTCGATTCCCTGCCCTTCCCAGTTCATCAACGGGATGCTTCAATTGTGGAAAGTCTGGGCATTTTATCAAAGATTGCCCTTATCCGAAGCAGAACCAGTCAAACAATCCACAAGGATCTGGGAATTCATCTCAAGCCAAGGGAAATACTATGGGCAAAAATACAAAGAAGACGAGACGCATATATTATACGCAAGTGGCCACCACACCGGACGGTGAGCCGGTAATGATGGGTACGTTCCTTGTGGCCAATCATCCCGCAATTATTCTCTTTGATTCTGGTGCTTCGCATACATTAATCAGCAAGAAATTTGTGGAGCAACATTGCATTTCATACCATGAATCAAAAGAAGGGTTTAAAATTCACTCACCTGGGGGACAAATATTTACTAGAGAAGTGGCCTATCAAGTGCCCGTAACATTGGCCGGATGGGACTTTCCTACTAATATGATTGTTCTAAAAGGCCAAGACATAGATGTCATTTTGGGCATGAATTGGTTGGCCCGACACAAAGCAACTCTCAACACTGATCATAGAATTATTAGGTTGAGTCATAACCAAGAGGAAATTCTTCTGCCTATCCCCATTCCAACCAAAACTACTGGCAGAGTTTATAAAGCCATTATACCGGAAATCAAGGATATTCCGGTAGTATGCGAGTTTCTAGATGTCTTTCCAGAGGATTTGCCTGGATTGCCACCTAAAAGGGAGGTAGAGTTTGTAATTGAGTTGAAGCCCGGTACGCCTCCTATTTCTAGAAGATCGTACCGAATGCCTCCAAATGAGCTGGTAGAATTGAAGATTCAATTACAAGATCTACTAGAGAAAGGATTCATTCGGCCAAGCTCGTCGCCATGGGGTTGTCCAGCCATATTCGTCAAGAAGAAGGATCAAACTTTACGGATGTGTGTGGATTATCGACCCCTGAATGAGGTCACTATCAAGAACAAGTACCCTCTTCCACGGATTGACATTTTATTTGATCAACTAACTGGGGCAAGGGTATTATCTAAGATTGATCTCAGATCAGGCTATCATCAGATCCGTATTCGGCCCGAGGATATACCAAAGACCGCATTCACTACGTGGTATGGATTATTTGAATACCTGGTAATGTCTTTCAGACTAACAAATGCTCCTGCCCACTTCACCTATCTGATGAACTCGGTATTCATGCCCGAGTTAGATAAGTTTGTGGTGGTCTTCATTGATGATATTTTGATTTATTCCAAAAATGAAGAGGAGCATGCCCAACACTTACGGATCGTGTTAACGCGCTTGAGAGAACATCAGTTATATGCCAAGTTCAGTAAATGCGCGTTTTGGCTGGGAGAAATTCAATTTCTGGGACATGTACTGTCTGCTAGGGGGATTGCGGTGGATCCCAGCAAAGTCAAGGACATTTTGGAGTGGAAACCCCTGACCACTGTTCATCAAGTCCGAAGTTTCCTTGGACTGGCTGGTTATTACCGCCGATTTATACCAGATTTTTCTAAGCTTGTGAAGCCAATCACAAGTTTATTGAAGAATGATACTAAATTCAATTGGTCTTCAAAATGTAATGAAGCTTTTGAACAATTGAAGGTATTATTAACCACTGCTCCGGTATTGGCTCAACCGGATATTAATAAGCCCTTTGATGTGTATTGTGACACATCAGGCAGTGGTCTCGGCTGTGTGTTAATGCAAGAAGGCCGAGTAATTGCGTATGCTTCAAGGCAGTTGCGCCGACATGAGGAGCATTATCCTACTCATGATCTGGAGTTAGCTGCAGTGGTTCATGCCCTGAAGATCTGGCGTCATTATCTGCTGGGTAATGTCTGTCATATTTATACAGACCATAAAAGCTTGAAGTATATCTTCACCCAGTCAGAGTTGAACATGAGACAAAGGCGATGGCTTGAGCTGATCAAGGATTATGAATTTGAAATCCATTATCACCCAGGCAAAGCAAATGTAGTGGCGGATGCACTCAGTCGCAAGGCTTCCTGCCATTGTCTAACAATGAGGACTTCTGACATTACATTATGCCAGGAGATGGAGAAGTTAAACCTGGGAATGATTCAGCATGGGACTTCAAATCATTTGAAGCTGGAGTCAGTCATCTTACAAAGGATAATTGACGCACAGAAAGATGATGAGGGTATGAAACACATCCGTGAGAAGATAAGGGCTGGAAAAGCCAAATGTTTCAAAGAAGACGATCAAGGTGTTGTATGGTTCAACAACCGCATAGTGGTGTCGAAGAATGAAGAGCTCCACCAGCAAATTTTAGATGAAGCACATCTTAGTCGCTATTCTATTCATCCCGGAAGCACTAAGATGTATCATGATCTAAAGCAGCATTACTGATGGACGAAGATGAAAATTGAAATTGCACGCTATGTTAGATGTGACACTTGCAGACGTGTCAAGGCCATACACATGAAGACTGCTGGTCCATTACAATCTTTGCCGATCCCAACATGGAAATGGGAAGATATAAGCATGGACTTCATTGTGGGATTACCCAGAACAGCAAAAGGCTTTGACTCCATTTGGGTTATCATTGATCGACTTACAAAGATCGCCCACTTCCTTCCAATCAAAGTAAAATATCCCGTCATCACCTATGTGGAGTAGTACATTGCTCGCATTCTCAGTTTGCATGGTGTTCCGAAGACTATAGTGTCGGATCGTGGACCTCAATTCGTATCCAAATTCTGGGAAGAACTTCATAAATCCCCGGGTACCAAATTGCTCCACAGTTTGGCCTATCATCCTCAAACAAGTGGACAGACTGAGAGGGTGAACCAAATACTTGAAGATATGTTGCGGGCATGTGTTATGGAATTCCCACAGAAATGGGATGAATGTTTGTCGTTAACGGAGTTCTCATATAATAATAGCTATCAAGAAAGCATCAAGATGGCACCCTTCGAAGCTTTATATGGACGACGATGTCGTACTCCGCTAAATTGGTCTGAACCTGGTGAAAGGTACTTCTTCAGGCCTGATATGGTGAAAGAGACCGAAGAAAAGGTTCAGAAAATAATTCATAATTTGAAGAGAGCTCAAGCTCGGCAGAAAAGTTATGCGGACAAACGACGAATGCCTTTGTATTTTTTGATTGGAGATTATGTTTATCTGAAGGTCTCCCCGATGAAGGGGGTATCACGTTTTGGGGTTAAAGGGAAGCTTGCACCCCGGTACATTGGTCCTTTCCCTATACTTGAGCAATGTGGACCAGTGACATACCGACTCCAATTACCCAAAACCTTGTCTGCTGTGCATAATGTGTTCCATGTGTCACAATTGAAGAAGTGTCTTCGGGTTCCCGACCGAACCATTGAAGTGACAGATGTTGTCCTTGAACCAGACTTAACATATTCTGAACATCCCATTCGAGTCTTGGATCAAAAGGACAGGATTACCCGAAGAAAAACTCTCAAGTTTTATAAGATACAGTGGAACCAACATTCCGAAGATGAGGCTACATGGGAAACTCAAGACTTCTTAGATAAGAATTTCCTAGGCTTTTTGGCCTCATGTAGTTTGTAAAGCATGTATAGCTGCTGTAATAAAGGAATAAATTCCCAAACCACCCCTGCCTTGTACCAAGAATAAGGAAATAAAGACGTGATGTGTTTCCTTTTCCATTACTTACCCTAGGACGTTTAATCTCGGGACGAGATTCTTTTATGGGGGGAAGGATGTAACACCCCTGGTGTTACTATAACTAAAACATGAGCATAAATCATAAGCATTGATAGTGCATATGTTTGATACACTTAGAGTGCATTCACTAGGCAAAAATTTCAAGCAAGTTGTATTGTTATGGCATTTTGCTAATAGAACCCTGGAATAAGGGACTTAACCCTAAATAGGGACCAAAAGGGTAAAACATGACCCAAATTGAGAAAACCCTAAGGTTTAAGTAAAACAATCATAGAATGTTACCAAAGATGGATCTACATTACATTCATACCCCTGAGATACCAAAAACCCTAATTGGAACCCTAGAAAACCCTAAATCCAAACCCTAGGGGCCTATGTGCAAAATCAGTGCACTTGTGGACTAAAATGTAAAAACCAAGTGAAATAAGTATCTTATGTCATATGATTCCCAATCATGAGGGTTTGCAATCCAAAACTTGAGATTTGGACTTAAGTGCAAAAGAGCCACACTTGACTCATGTCATGAAGTCTGAATTTCAGTGTGATTGCTTCAACTTTGAGCCCTTGTATCTTTCAAATTAATAAGAATTTGCCCTAGGTCACCACATCAAACTTGTAGACCAAACAAAGGAGAACAACTTTGCTTGAAAGTGTAAGCATAGTTGTGGAGAAGATATTGGAGATAATTAAGCCTGAAGTCAGGCTGTCAGGCTGATACAGTCTGAACTTCAGATTGACAGTGACCTAGATCCCAGTTTGAGAGCCATTCCGACTATGATCCAGTGAGAGTTTAGCTAGGGTTGCTATAACAAAGTTGTAGAGCTATTATAGAGGAACAACTTTGCTGCAGAGATCTGGATGTGTTGTCATAGAAATTTGGAAGAAATCTGGCCGTAAACTATGGCTGTCAGGTTAACTGAATGGAGCATCCCATGGTACAGTGCTTGATGAAGATCAGAACGCAAGCGCGACAGCTCCGCTCACCGCCGATGAGTCCCGCCGCGATTCGTGTCACCGGCGTAAGGATTCGCGCTTGTGGCAGATGGATAACATCGCGGGGTAAGAGAATCTTCGCCGCCGGTGAGCTGGACGCCACACCGGCTAGCCGTGGTACCTCACCCCTTACTCACCGCCCTCGGATAAGGATTCTCACCGCCGTTAAGCCGTCGCCATTGTCCGCCGCGTGGCTCTAACTTTCCACCGCATCGCCGTAAGCCTTAGTGGCTCCCCGTTGATCGCCGAAGCAATTGCCATGGCGCTGGACACCAAGCCACTGCGCCAGTACTCTTCTTCCTCCTCCGACCACCGCGCGTCCCCACTGAAATTCCTGGCCACCGCCGCTAAGCCCTATAAATTGAAGCCCCCGCCAGCCCCGCAAGTTCATCACCCACCCAGCCACCGAAAATCGCTAGCAATCGTTCGTCAGAGAGCTTGAATTTTAGTCTTCCCCCAAATCAAGTTTCCGCCACCGCAGAACCGAGCTCGCCGTGGCCAGCCCTCCACAGGTCTGATCATGCCCTCTTTGTTCTCGTTTTAGCATCTTTGTATGCTGGTGATGCTCACCCACCCGCCCAATCGAACTAGACCATCCCCAATCCCCGGGAACGTGTTGATCATTGGGTTGTCCGCACGGTCTCTGTGGCCAGAGGCCTTTGGGCAGCCATTGGTAAAATTGACTTAGGGGAAGTGATCGGGAATGGTTCAATTCTATGCCCGCTGCTCGGGAGCACTGGTCTTGGCCTCCTCCGGTCGGTCTACGTGCTCGTCGGAGCTCGACCACACTCAACGCCGTCGGGGATCAGTCGGTGTAATGGAATAGAACTTCAAGGACCTCTGTGCAAATCGTCAGTGACTCATAAGAATAGTAACCGAACCCAACTCCAGTTAGTCAAAACCCCAAGGGCCCTTCTGGAAGATTGCCACTGCGGGCGTGGGCGCGCGCACGTTTCTGCTGTTACTGGGCCGTCCTGGAATAGATTGGGTCCAATACTGTTGCAGGTTTTTCTTTTTCTTTTTCTTCCAGAGCCAAATAAATTCTAGAAAATTGTAGAAAAATCCTAAAAATGTCAAACCAATTTTGTTAGATTCCTAATTTTCCATAGAATTTAATAAAAATAGTTTTATGATTTTTAGGGAAATTAGGGAATTTTGGAGTATTTAAAGTAGCTTAAAACATTAGTTTTGGATTTTTAGAAAATAAATGGTAATTCCAAAAATGCCCAAACTTTTTATTTGAGCTCTACACATTATTTAGAAGCCTTGGGTAGAGTTTGGTTTGATTTGAACCTTGTTTGATAACTAGAACCCAAAACACTACCCCTGTCCTTTGAATTCCTTTACTCACTCCGGAAACCCTAAGTTCTCGGAGTTCCGTGAAGGAAAGTTGTATTCAAGACTTTAGATAATAAAGTCTTATTATCTTTGCACTCTCATGAGCATTACATGGCATTTATTCTTATATATATACCTATATGGTTATATTTAGAAAACGAAGAAGTCGAAGTAACCGAAGAGAAGACACCACCACCTTCGGAATCTCAGGCAGGAAATTGTTTCTACTTTGATATCTGCGGGTTCGAGCCTGACTCACCTATCAACGAAGGCAAGCCCTGGTGCATTTGCCACCCTCCTTGATGTTTTTAAAATCTTTCTCACTTGCTTGATGCATTAGGTGCTAGGAGTTGATTGATAAAACAATTCCTGCATTACCTTCCTTGAATTTGATTACCTTCCTTGATCACCCGTTTTACAAAAGATTTTTGATGCTTAGCCTTGCTTTAGAAAAACAAAATGTTTTGTTTTTACAAAAGATGATGTGGCAAAAGTGGGTGGGGATGTTTTCGAAAATAAAACTTGATTGTGGATCCATCATGGTCATGATGGGTTCAACATCGGAAAAGATGTACCTCTGCCAGGTACCAAACTTTGGGTTTGAAATGATTAAGCTGAGACCGGGCGAGTGACTTGCACGAGAAAGGAGTCTCGGTGTAGTGTCTCCGTCTGAGTCAATTAAGGACCGTGTCGATGTAGGCTTGATGACCGAGGACCCTTCAACTGGTCACATGCCTCGTCATGGGTAAGCCTTGCCTCGGGCAGACTAAGGCCAAAATAAGATAACACGGAATGGGCGTGGAGCGGTGGCGAGAGTAGTGTGTACCCTCCGTGGCAAGAGGCTGGACGGTGGTGTATCTGTGCTCTCGGTTCGCGTGAACCTGATCTGGTCTTAAGAACCCCGGTGGCGGGTTGACATATGCAAGGGTTAAGTGCTACATATGTCGTGTGATTTGAGATCCTCAGCTGAGTATAATCGATTCGGATCGCCGTACCTTCACGGTCATGAAGACTTGGTCACTGCCCTATACGTAGAACTCCAGTAAAGATGAAAGGTTTGTTAAGAAATTGGCTAGTGCAGGTCAAGTGATTGAACTAGGGTAGAAAGAACTCTAGTTACAGGTAATTTTACTTAACTTGACAAATAAAACTGGATTTTTAAGGATCCACTTTTAGTAAGCATTTCTGCAAAACAGAGTCTTTGATTATTGAGAAGCCTTACCTTGACTCCCTTACAACCAGCATACCCTTGAGAGTCTTTTCTTTAGTCGGGTAAGACTTGCTGAGTAATTCCATACTCAGGGTTTTATTCCCCGTTGTTTTTAGGTGAGGAAGCGACAAACTTTTGTTGCTTCTGTTCTAAGGTGGTACCAAAGGAAGAACGCCAGGAATGAAGTGCGGGAGGAAAGGATCCTCCATTAGAACTTTTATGTAAGAACTTATCGGGAGGAGATTTTGCCTCCCTTAGTATGTGTAATAATATTACTCTGCACTCCTAGGATATATTCTGGTCTATAAATATTCAACTTTATCTTACTTTAAAGGAAAGTTTATTTAATTGCTTTCGCATTCTCGTAACTCCGATGCTTGTAATGTCTGCGTGACGGGTGAAACGCTCTTGGCAAAGGTAAGAAAAGCAGATACCGAACTTGTCAAGTGATTCAGGGGCACCTACAGGGTTGTCTGAGGTCCGTGGGACAAGGACAACTGTAGGTGGGCCTAATTACTTGGGAGGTTCCGTCACAACGTCGAGCCCGTGTTCCCATTCAATCACGCCCAAATTGGTCAAATGGCTACTACGATGACCTTCACGGGTATACAGAGCTGCTAAAACAACATATGAGAAGAGCAGAGCCATACCAGAGTGGTCCGGCCACGGAGCACGGAGAACTTGTGCTTGCCGGTGACAGAAAAGGGGAAAATGGCGCCACGACGGTTCTGGGTGGAATTGGGATGTGAGATTGGGGCTACATGGCCGTAAAGAACTATAGTTTCACCGAGCACACTCAATTTGGGAAGAGGTGGCAGAGGCAGTGCAAATTTTGGGCTTCAATCAAACTCACTGGTGGAGATGTGAATACCCCGCAGTGGTCCATGGTGCTATTTATAGCCACGGCGGTCCGGCTAATGATCAGCGACCGTGGAAGGCTTTGTTCACGCATGGCAACCACATATAGAAGAGGTACAGTAAGGGAGGAGCAAGGCATGGATGACACCGCGGTGAAATCGACCGAGCCACGACGGCCACCGGTGAATAACTCCGGCCACGCTCGGCTGAGCTCGCGGGATGGTGCCACGTCCAAAGTTACCTCTGCACGATCGATTCCCCACCGATTCATCCGAACTCATCCGATTCAACAGTGTCGTAGATCCTTTGCCCGTGTTCTTCAGATATTTGCAAGGTTCTGATCTTCAGCTTTTTCCTGAACCGCCTACCTTCCAGCCTCTCGATCTCTCAATTCTTGTTAAGGACAGAGCAACCTTCATTAATAAAGTTTGTTCACCTAACAACCGTCTTCAAACTTACTATAGGATACTTGGGTCAAAATCGAGTGAATCCAAAGATATGGCGCGTCCAATTTGGCTCCATTCCACTGTGACCATTTCTGTTTTCAAATTCAGTTTCAGTTACTCAACACCATTCTGACAAAGCAACTTTGGGCTACAGTTTCTTTAATTTTTGTATAACAACTAAAGATGATGTCTGCATCAAAGTTATTCTCCTATAATAGCTCTAGACTTTTGATGTGTTGACCCTAGGCAAATTCTCAATAATTTGGAAGATATAGGGTCCCAAAGTTGAGCCAATTGCACTGAAATCAGACTTAACTCCATAGGGTTCAAATAGGGCCTTTTGCAAATAGGCCCAAAACTTAGGGTTTAAGTTGCAAATCCACATACTTGTGAACCACATGAGTTAAGATGCCCTAATTTCATGGTTTTTGCACTTTAGTCCAAAAGTGCACTAGTTTTGCACTTAGCCCCCTAGGGTTTAAGTCTAGGGCTTTCTAGTGTTCTTTTTAGGGTTTTTGACACTTCTAGGGTTTGGATGTTACTTAGATCCATTCCTAGTGACATTTTATGACTATTTCAATTGAGTTTAAAGTTTTCCCTTATTAAGCCTTGTTTACTCTATTAAGCCGAATCTAGGGTTAAGTATCCTACTCTAGGGTTTTACCCATAAAATGTCATATCAATACAACTTGTTTGAAATTTTTGCCTAGTGAATGCACTCTAGGTGTGACAAACACATGATATGCCAATGCTTATGATGTTATGCTCAAGTTTTAGTGGCAGTAACACCAGGGGTGTTACATCCTTCTCCCCATAAAAGAATCTTGTCCCAAGATTAAAAGTCCTAGGGCAAGTAATGGAAAAAGAAACGCGACATATCTTTATTTCCTTATTTTTGGTACAAGGCAGGGGTGGTATGGGCTCATTCTTTTATTACAACAATTGTATACACTTTACAAATTACATGTGGCTAAAAAGCCTAGGAAATTCTTTTCTAAAAAGTCCTGAGTTTCCCATGTAGCCTCATCTTCTGAATGCTGGTTCCAATGTATCTTGTAAAAGTTGAGAGTTTTTCTGGGTGATCCTGTCCTTTTGATCCAAGACTCGAATAGGGTGCTCTGAATATGTCAAGTTTGGTTCTAAGGCAACATCTGTTACTTCAATGGTTCGATCGGGAACCCGAAGACACTTCTTCAATTGAGACACATGGAACACATTATGTACGACAAACAATGTTTCGGGTAACTGGAGTCGGTATGCCACTGGTCCATATCTTTCAAGGATAGGAAAAGGACCAATATACCGGGGTGCAAGCTTCCCTTTTACCCCGAAATGTGATATACCCTTTATTAGTGAAACTTTCAGGTAGACATAATCTCCAACTAGAAAGTACAAGGGTATCCGGCGTTTGTCTGTGTAACTCTTCTGACGAGCTTGAGCTTCTTTCAAATTATGAATTATTCGTTGAACTTTCTCTTATGTCTCCTTTACCATATCAGGCCTGAAGAAATTTCTTTCACCTGGTCCAGACCAGTTTAACAGAGTACGACACCGTCGTCCATATAAAGCTTCGAAGGGTGCCATCTTAATGCTTTCTTGATAGCTATTATTATATGAGAACTCCGCTAAAGGTAAATAATCATCCCATTTATGTGGGAATTCCAGAACACATGCTCGCATCATATCTTCAAGTATTTTATTTACCCTCTCAGTCTGCCCACTGGTTTGAGGATGATAGGCCGAACTATGGAGCAACTTAGTACCCAAGGATTTGTGAAGTTCTTCCCAGAATTTGGATACGAATTGCGGTCCATGATCCGACACTATGGTCTTCGGAACACCGTGCAAACTGAGGATGCGAGCAATATACAGTTCCGCATGTGCGATTACTGGATATTTTACTTTGACTGGGAGAAAATGGGCGATCTTGGTAAGTCGATCAATGATAACCCAAATAGAATCATACCCCTTTGCGGTCCTGGGCAATCCCACAATAAAGTCCATGCTTATATCCTCCCATTTCCATGTTGGGATGGGTAAAGATTGTAATGGACCAGCAGCTTTCATGTGTATGGCTTTGACACGTCTACAAGTGTCACATGTTGCCACATAGTGTGCAATTTCAATCTTCATCTTTGTCCACCAATAATGCTGTTTTAGATCATGATACATCTTAGTGCTTCCGGGATGAATAGAATAGCGACTAAGATGTGCTTCATCTAGAATTTGCTAGCGGATCTCATCATTCTTAGGCACCACTATGCGGTTGTTAAACCATACAACACCTTGATCATCTCTTTTGAAGCAGTTGGCTTTACCGGCCTCTATTTTCTCATGAATGTGTTTCATTCCCTCATCATTTCTTTGTGTGTCAATTATTCTTTGCAGGATGACTGACTCAAGCTTCAAGTGATTTGAAGTTCCATGCTGAATCATTCCCAGGTTCAACTTCTCCATTTCTTGACATAACGTAATGCCAGAAGTCTTTATTGTCAGACAATGGCAGGAAGCTTTGCGACTTAACACATCTGCCACTACATTAGCTTTGTCTGGGTGATAGTTAATCTCTAATTCATAATCCTTGATCAGTTCGAGCCATCTCTTTTGTCTCATGTTAAGCTCTGACTGGGTAAAGATGTACTTTAAGCTCTTATGATCTGTATAAATGTGACAGATATTTTCCAATAGATAATGACGCCATATTTTTGGGGCTTGAACCACCGCAGCTAACTCCAGGTCATGAGTTGAATAATGTTCCTCATGCCAGCGCAACTGCCTTGAAGCATAAGCTATCACTCGGCCTTCTTGCATTAGAACACAGCCGATACCTTTGCCTGATGCGTCACAATACACATCAAAGGGCTTTTCAATGTCCGGTTGAGCCAATACCGGAGCAGTGGTCAATAATACTTTTAGCTGTTCAAAGGCTTCATTACATTTTGAAGACTAATTGAATTTGGTATCATTCTTAAATAAACTTGTGATTGGTTTCACAAGCTTAGAAAAATCTGGAATGAATCGGCGGTAGTAACCAGCCAGTCCAAGGAAACTTCGGACTTGATGTACAGTGGTTGGGGGTTTCCACTCCAAAATATCCTTGACTTTGCTGGGATCCACTGCAACCCCCTTGGCAGATAATACATGTCCCAAAAATTGGATCTCCTCTAGCCAGAATGTGCACTTACTGAACTTAGCATATAATTGGTGTTCCCTTAAGCGCGTTAATACGATCCGCAAATGCCGAGCATGCTCCTCTTCATTCGTGGAGTATATTAAGATATCGTCAATGAATACCACCACAAATTTGTCCAACTCGGGCATAAATACCGAGTTCATCAGATATGTGAAGTGGACAGGAGCATTTGTTAGTCCGAAAGACATAAATAGATATTCAAATAGTCCATACCGCGTAGTGAATGCGGTCTTTGGTATATCTTCGGGTCGGATACGGATCTGATGATAACCCGACCTGAGGTCAATCTTGGAAAATACCCGAGCTCCGGTAAGTTGATCAAATAGAATGTCAATCCGGGGAAGAGGGTACTTATTCTTGATAGTGACCTCATTAAGGGGTCTATAATCCACGCACATCCGTAGTGTTTGGTCCTTCTTCTTGACAAAGATTGCTGGACAACCCTAAGGTGATGAACTTGGTCGGATAAATCCTTTTTCAAGTAGATCTTGTAATTGGGTCTTGAGTTCTGCCAGTTCATTTGGAGGCATTCAGTACGACCTTCTAGAAATAGGAGTCGTACCGGGCTTCAACTCAATCACAAATTCTACATATCTTTCTGGAGGCAATCTAGGCAAATCTTCCGGGAAGACGTCCGGAAACTCACATACTATCGGAATATCTTGGATCTCCGGTACGATGGCTTCATATACTCTACCATATGGTTTAGCTGGAATAGCTACGGGGATGGACAAAAGAACCTCTTCTTGGCCATAACTGAACCTGATGGTTCTCAGATCAGTGTTGAGAATTGCTTTATGCTGGGCTAACCAATTCATGCCCAAAATTACATCTATATCTTGGCCTTTTAGAACAATCATGTTTGTAGGAAAGTCCCGTTCAGCCAATGTTACGGGCACATGGTAAGCCACCTTTTTTGTAAATATTTGTCCCCAGGCGAATGAATTATAAACCCTTCCCTTGATTCATGGTATGGAATGCAATGTTGCTCCACAAACATCTTGCTTATGAATGTATGTGAAGCGCCAGAATCAAAAAGAATAACTGCAGGGTGATTGGCCACGAGAAACGTACCAATCATAACCGGTTCGCCTTCCAGTGTCGTGGCCACTTGAGTATAGTAAATCTGCCCAGTTTTCCTCATATTTTTGCCTGTGGTATTGTTTGCCGCATTTCCCTGACCTTGAGCGGAACTCCCAGAATTCTGCTGATTATTTGATCGATTCTGCTTCGGGTATGGACAGTCCTTGATAAAATGTCCAGACTTTCCACAGTTAAAGCAGCCTGTTGAGGAGCTTGGGAGAGCAGGGAAACGAGTACCAGGGGCACCCGGCTGACTTGTTGCGGTGGGGGCAGGGGTAGGACAGATAAAAACCGGTTGCTTGAAGGGGTAGGAGGGTGGACGCGACGAAGAACGATTCTGATTAAAAGGTCGGATTACCATCCTTTGTCTTTTCTCATACCCCTGATTGGGCCTGTTGCCTCCATTACCCTTTGATTTTCCGGGGCCTGCATATTTGGCCTCAACTGCCAGCTCCGTGCTGACAGCCCTTCCATAAGAAAGATCAATGTAGGTGGCCATCTTTCATTGCATTCGATCATTAAGGCCTCTCATAAAGCAATTTCTCTTCTTTAGATCAGTATTGACCTGATCGATAGCATATTGGGACAAGTGGTTGAATTTATTGAGATACTAAGTGACAGTATCCCCACCTTGCTTGAGCTTCATAAATTTTTCCTGCTTCATATGGAGCACCCCTTCAGGTATATATTGCTCCCGGAATGCCAATTTGAACTCATCCCATGTAATTTGATGGTCGGCTGGCTGAACGGCTACATAATTTCCCCACCATGTGCTGGCTAGGCCTCACAACTGTTGTGCCGCAAACAAGGGCTTTTGAGTCTCCGAGCATCAGAGAAGCTCGAACTTCTGTTCAATAACGCGGATCCACTCATCCGCTTCTAGAGGATCTTCCTCCTTGACAAACAACGGGGGACGTGTCTCTGAGAAATCCAGATATGATGTTTCACGGGGTCCTTGTGGATATGCCCGCCCGCCTTGTTGCTGCATCTGTTGTCCCGCTATTTCCCGCAGAAAGCGGGTGTTGTCGGCCATGACATTAACTAAGGCAGCAATGGCCTCAGCTAATGTTGGAGGTACAGGGGGTGGATTAGGAGTTGCTTCCCTCCCACGGGAGGTTCCAGCCCCATCCTGTGCACGAGTCTTGGATGGCATCTGAGGCAAAGAACATTTGGAGAAATATAATATGCCAAAATAAACCATCCATTTTACATTACTTAGAAGGGTAATGGTACATACTCGAATTTACAACAAGATTACATTACCTATTACACATTATTAATACTTCTATACTACACTACTCTAGCTTCTTGTCATTTTTGGTAGCCTCGCTGTCGGGCGTAGGAGACCATTCATCAACCAGCTTCATAGAGGGAGGGGGCCTGAAAAGGTCCAGTTCACCACCAAGTGCTTCTCCCGCTACTCCAGAAGGTCCGGCTTCCATCCCGACAGGATCCGCAGGTACGTTAGGGTGCAATTGTGAATACAGAACATGAACTTCTTCATGTAGTGTATTACAATAAACCTGCAAGTTGTCCACGGTTGAGCTAAGCTCCTCCACGCGGGCTCGAGCTTTGGCTTCCTTGTCCCAAGCAAGTGAATGAGAGTTAACCGCCCAATCGAGCGCTAAATCCCGTTCAGCAAGTTGGTCTTGCAGGTGGCGGATGTCTGTTCTCAATTCGTTTATTCTCTCACCATCCGCGACCCATAGATCGTTCCTGTGACGGAGCTCTGATCGAAGCTGTTCTACTTGAGCCTCCAGATCCCCGATTGGATCATTGCTACCACTGCTTCTATCTTCATGCCTTGTGGCAAGTTGATGGCGGGGTACGCCAATGGGCCCGGTAGACTTGCGCGTGGTCTTTCTTATGCACGACGGCATTTCTTTAAGGGGGGAAATCTGATTAGCATAATTTTTAGCATCATGCATGTATAATTACAGAATCAAGCTTAGTTGATTCACACCTTGTATACATTGCACTCTTACTATCTGGTCTTTAAAATAAACTCTTCAGAAGATACTTAGATAAGAAGGGAAGAAATTTTCTAGATAAGTCTTTGAAAATTCTTTTTGAAGATGTCTCATAATATCTACAGAGATGGGCTTCGCTCCGATACCAGCTATGACAGAACTTCCCAAGTCATTAGGCCCACCTACAGTTGTCCTTGTCCAACGAACCTCAGACAACCCTGCAGGTGCACCTGATCACTTGACAAGTTCGGCATCTGAATTCCTTACCTTCCCAAGAGCGTTTCACCCGTCACACAGACATTACAATACATCGGAGATACGAAAGTGCGAAAGCAGTTACAATAACTTACTTTATTGAAAAGTAAGACAGAGTTATATAGTTATAGACCAGAACAAAATATACGAGTGCGGAGTACTATTATTACATAACATGGGAGGCAAAAACCCCTTCCGAATAAGTAGTAAAAAGTTTTTAACGGAGGACCTTTCCTCCCGCAGCTTTAGTCTTGGTGCTCTTCTTTTGGTACCACCTTTGAACAGAAGCAACAAAAGTTTGCTGCTTCTTCACCTAAAACAACATGGGACAAAGCCCTGAGTACGAAGTGTACTTTCGCAAGACTTACCCGACAAAGTAAAAGACTCTCAAGGATATGCTGGTTTTAAGGGAGTCAAGGTAAGGCTTATCAATAATCAATGACTCTGTTTGCAGAAATGCTTACTAATAGTGGATCCTTAAAATCCAGCTTTATGTCAGGTTAAGTAAAATTACCTGCAACTAGAGTTCTTTCTACCCTAGTTCAATCACTTGACCTGCACTAGCCAATTTCATAACAACCCTTCATCTTCACTGGATTGCTACGTGTAGGGCAGTGACCAAGTCTTCATATCCACGAAGTTACGGCGATCCGAATCGATTATACTCAGCTGAGGATCTCCAATCACACGACATATGTAGCACTTAACCCTTGCATATGTCAACTCGCCACCGGGGTTGTTAAGACCAGATCAGGTTCACGCCAACCGAGAGCATAGATACACCACCGTCCAGCCTCTTGTCACGGAGGGTACACGCTACTCTCGCCATCTCTCCACTCCCATTGCATGTTATCTTATTCTGGTATTAGTTTGCCCGAGGCAAAGCTTACCCATGACGAGGCATGTGACCAGTTAAAGGGTCCTCGATCATCAAGCCTACATCGAGACGGTCCTTAATCGACTCAGACGGAGACACTACACCGAGACTCTCTTCTCGTGCAAGTCACCCACCCGGTCTCAGCTTAATCATTTCAAACCCAAAGTTTGGTACCTGGCAGAGGTACATCTTTTCCGATGTTGAACCCATCATGGCCATGATGGATTCACCATCAAATTTTGTTTTTGAAAAACATCCCACCCACTTTGCAACATCATCTTTTGTGAAAACAAAACATTTTGTTTTTCTAGAGCAGGGCTAAGCATAAGAAAAACCTTTTGTAAAACAGGGATTCAAGGAGAAGTAATCAAATCCAAGGAAGGAAATGCAGGAATTGGTTTAGCACACAACTCCTATCACCTAATGCATCAAGCAAGTGAGAAAGATTTTAAAAGGAACAAGGAGGTGGCAAATGCACCGGGGCTTGCCTTGTGTTACTGGTGAAACATGCTCTGTTCCGCAGATATCAAAATAAAAGCAGTTGCCTACCTGATGTTCCTCAGGTGGTGGTGATGAAGTCCTTGTCTCTTCAACTTCTACTTCCTCCTCATTTTCTAGATATAGCCATATATAATCATGAATGCTCATGTAATGCTCATGATGATGCAAAGATAATAAAAGTTTATTATCTAAAGTCTTGAGTACAACTTTCCTTCACAGATCTCCGAGCACTTAGGGTTTTTGGAGTCAATAGGGAAGTTCAAAAGGCAGGGGCTAGGGTTTTGGGTTCTAAGTATCAAACATGGTCCAAAACATACCAAATTTTACCCAAGGCCTCTAAATATTATTTAGAGTTTACCCTAAAAGTTTAGTGAATTTTGGATTTATTATTTATTCTCTAAAAATCCAGAAGCATGGTTTTGGCTGTTTTAAATGCTCTATAATTTCCTATTTGGACTAAAAATCATGAAACTATTTTAATTAAATTCTATAGGAAATTAGAAGTCTAGCAAAATTGGATTGGTATTTTTAGCATTTTTCTACAATTTTTGATGGATTTCTAAAGCTTCAGAGAAAAAGAAAAAAGAAAATCTTTCAATAGTGTTGGGCCAGAACTGACCCACACGGCCCAACCCAAGGCAGAAAACAGGGACTCGCCCGCGCGCGTACGCCCGCGTTGGCAAATTTGCACAGAGACCCCCGCTGACTTGAATAACTTGTTAAGAACCCTTAACCACTATTCATCCTCTCTGTGACAATTACACAGAGGTCCCTCGGCTTTTGTTTCTTCTCCAATCAGATCCATGGTCACGGCGCGCTCGCCGTCGATCACCCCGCGGCTCGTACTGGCCATGATCGGCGGCGGCTGTCCTAATTAGCTACGGGGTGAGCATTACCGACCCAAGGCGACTCAAGAACAACCTTCAATTTTGGTTTGTACACTCAGAGAACGTCCTACCCACGCGCACGACGGAAACCATGACGTCGAGCCCGCGTTCCCATTCAATCACGGCCGAATTGGTCAAATGGCTGCTACGATGAGCTTCACGGGTATACAGAGCTGCTAAAACAACATACGAGAAGTGCAGAGCCATACCAGAGTGGTCCGGCCATGGAGCGCGGAGAACTTGTGCTTGCCAGTGACAGAAAAGGGGAAAATGGCGCCGCGACGATTCTAGGTGGAATTGGGAGGTGAGATTGGGGCTACACGACCGTAAAGAACTATAGTTTCACCGTGCAGACTCAATTTGGGAAGAGGTGGCAGAGGCAGTGCGAATTTTGGACTTTAATCAAACTCACTGGTGGAGATGTGAATACCCCGCCGTGGTCCATGGTGCTATTTATAGCCACGGCGGTCCGGCTAACGATCAGCGACTGTGGAAGGCTTTGTTCACGCATGACAACCACATATATAAGAGGTATAGTAAGCGAGGAGCAAGGCATGAATGACACCGCGGTGAAATCGACCGAGCCACGGCGGCCACCGGTGAATAACTCTGGCCACGCCCGACTAAGCTCGCGGGATGGTGCCACGTCCAAAGTTACCTCTCCTCGATCAAATCCCCATCGATTCATCCGAACTCATCCGGTTCAACAGTGCCGTAGATCTTTTGCCCGCGTTCTTCAGATATTTGCAAGGTTCTGATCTTCAGCTTTTTCCTGAACCGCCCACCTTCCAGCCTCTCGATCTCTCAATTCTTGTTAAGGACAGAGCAAACTTCATTAATAAAGTTTGTTCACCTAACAACCGTCTTCAAACTTACTATAGGATACTTGGGTCAAAATCGAGTGAATCCAAATATATGGCGCGTCCAATTTGGCTCCATTCCACTGTGACCATTTCAGTTTTCAAATTCAGTTTCAGTTACTCAACACCATTCTGACATAGCAACTTTGGGCTACAGTTTCTTTAATTTTTGTATAACAACTAAAGATGATGTCTGCATCAAAGTTATTCTCCTATAATAGCTCTAGACTTTTGATGTGTTGACCCTAGGCAAATTCTCAATAATTTGGAAGATATAGGGTCCCAAAGTTGAGCCAATTGCACTGAAATCAGAATTAACTCCATAGGGTTCAAATAGGGCTTTTTGCAAATAGGCCCAAAACTTAGGGTTTAAGTTGCAAATCCACATACTTGTGAACCACATGAGTTAAGATGCCCTAATTTCATGGTTTTTGCACTTTAGTCCAAAAGTGTACTAGTTTTGCACTTAGCCCCCTAGGGTTTAAGTCTAGGGCTTTCTAGGGTTCTTTTTAGGGTTTTTGACACTTCTAGGATTTGGATGTTACTTAGGTCCATTCCTAGTGACATTTTATGACTATTTCAGTTGAGTTTTAAAGTTTTCCCATATTAAGCCTTGTTTACTCTATTAAGCCTAATCTAGGGTTAAGTATCCTACTCTAGGGTTTTACCCAAAAAATGTCATATCAGTACAACTTGTTTGAAAATTTTGCCTAGTGAATGCACTCTAGGTGTGATAAACACATGATATGCCAATGCTTATGATGTTATGCTCAAGTTTTAGTGGCAGTAACACCAGGGGTGTTACACCGGACAGTCTGGTGCGCCAGACCAGGGTTCACTTTGGTTTCTTTTGCTCCTTTCTTTTGAACCCTAACTTTAATCTTTTTATTGGTTTGTGCTGAACCTTTGGCACCTGTAGAACATATAATCTAGAGCAAACTAGTTAGTCCAATATTTGTGTTGGGCATTTCAACCACCAAAATCATTTAGGAAAAGGTTTGACCCTATTTACCTTTCACTCGTCCACCCTCCTACCCATTCAAACAACATGTCTTCATTCGCCCTGCCACTGCCCCCACCTCAACAAATCACCCGAGTGCCCCTGGTGCTCGTTTCCCCGCCCTCCCTAGTTCCTCAACTGGCTGCTTCAATTGTGGGAAGTCTGGACATTTTATCAGACTGCCCATATCCGAGGCAGAACAAATCCAACAATCAGCAGAACTCAGGGAGTTCAAATCAAGGAAAGGGAAACACGACAAATAATACAGCGGGCAAGAATATAAAGAAGACTGGGCGAATATACTACACACAAGCCGGTTATGATGGGTACGTTTCTTGTGGCCAATCACCCTGCAGTCATTCTCTTTGATTCTGGTGCTTCGCACACATTCATAAGCAAGAAATTTGTGGAGAAATATTGCATTCCTTCCATTGAATCAAGGGAAGGGTTTATTATTCATTCGCCTGGGGGACAAATATTCACTAAAGAAGTGGCTTTCCATGTGCCCATAACATTGGCTGAATGGGATTTTTCCACCAATATGATTCTTCTGAAAGGCCAAGATATAGATGTAATTCTAGGCATGAATTGGTTAGCCCAGCACAAAGCCATCCTCAACACTGATTTA
The DNA here is from genome assembly GCF_902167145.1 of Zea mays. Classification (NCBI taxonomy): domain Eukaryota; kingdom Viridiplantae; phylum Streptophyta; class Magnoliopsida; order Poales; family Poaceae; genus Zea; species Zea mays. The sequence continues at coordinate 75,897,420 of NC_050100.1, read as the reverse complement.
AGAACCATCAGGTTGAGCTATGGCCATGAGGAGGTTCTTTTGTCCATCCCTGTAGCTATTCCAGCAAAACCATTTATCAGAGTATATGAAGCCGTCATACCGGAAATCCAAGATATTCTAGTAGTATGTGACTTTCCAGACGTCTTTCCTGAACATCTACCTGGATTACCTCTAGAAAGAGATGTAGAGTTTGTGATTGAAGTAAAACCCGGTACAACTCCTATTTCTAGAAGGTCGTACCGAATGCCTCCAAATGAGGTTGCAGAGCTCAAGACTCAGTTACAAGATCTATTGGAGAAGGGATTCATTCGACCCAGTTTGTCACCTTGGGGTTGTCCCGCAATCTTTGTCAAGAAGAAGGCTCAGACGCTTCGGATGTGCGTGGACTACAGACCCCTTAATGAGGTCACAATCAAGAACAAGTACCCTCTTCCTCGGATTGATATTTTATTTGATCAGCTTATCGAAGCTCGGGTATTTTTCAAAATTGACCTCGGGTCGGTCTATCATCAGATCCGTATCTGACCCGAAGATATACCCAAGACCGCATTTACTACGCGGTACGGATTATTCGAATATTTGGTTGTCTTTCGGATTAACGAATGCTCCTACCCATTTCACATATCTGATGAACTCGGTATTTATGCCCGAGTTGGACAAATTTGTGGTGGTCTTTATTGATGATATCTTGATATATTCCAAGAATGAAGAGGAGCATGCTCTACATCTATGGATCGTATTAACACGCTTAAGGGAACATCAATTATATACTAAATTTAGCAAGTGCGCGTTTTGGCTGGAGGAAAATCAATTTCTGGGACATGTACTATCTGCAAATGAGATTGCGGTTGATCCCAACAAGGTCAAGGATATTCTAGATGCAACGAAGCCTTCGAGCAGCTAAAGGTATTGTTGACCACTGCCCTGGTATTGGCTCAACCGGACATTGAAAAGCCTTTTGATGTGTATTGTGACGCATCAGGCAGTGGCCTCGGATGTGTCTTAATGCAAGAGGGCCGAGTTATAGCATACCCTTCAAGACAGTTGCACCGGCATGAGGAAAATTATCCAACTCATGACTTAGAATTAGTTGTTGTAGTTCATGCCCTGAAAATATGGCGTCATTATCTGCTGGGGAATATCTGTCATATATATACAGATCATAAAAGTTTGAAGTACATCTTCACCCAGTCATAATTAAATATGAGGCATAGGAGATGGTTTGAGCTGATTAAGGATTATGAATTGGAAATTCACTATCACCCAGGTAAGGCCAACGTGGTGGCAGATGCACTAAGTCGTAAGGCTTCATGCCATTGTCTTACAATGAAGACTTCTGACATCACATTATGCCAAGAAATGGAGAAATTGAACCTGGGAATGATTCAGCATGGAACCTTAAATCAATTGAAGCTTGAGTCGATTCTTCTGCAAAGGATTATTGATGCACAAAGATGTGATAAGGGCATGAGACATATTCATGAGAAAATAAAAAACCGGTAAAGCAAACTGTTTTAGGAAGGATGATCAAGGCATAGTATGGTTTAATAGCCGCATAGTTGTGCCCAAGAATGATGAAGTTCGCCAGCAAATTTTGGATGAAGCTCATCTTAGTCGCTATTCCATTCATACCGGAAGCACTAAGATGTATCAAGATTTAAAGCAACATTATTGGTGGACGAAGATGAAGATTGAAATTGCACGCTATGTGGCGAGATGTGACACTTGTAGATGCATCAAAGCCATACACATGAAGACTGCTGGTCCACTGCAATCTTTGCCCATCCCAACTTGGAAATGGGAGGACATCAGCATGGACTTCATTGTGGGATTACCCAGGACAGCAAAAGGTTTTGACTCCATCTGGGTTATAATTGATCGGCTTACAAAAATAGCTCATTTTCTGTCAGTCAAGACGTACTACCTGGTCATCACTTATGCCTAGATATATATTGCTCGTATTCTCAGTTTACACGGGATTCCAAAAACGATAGTGTTGGACCGCGGACCACAATTTGTATCCAAATTTTAGGAGGAACTCCACAGATCTCTGGGTACTAAGTTGCTTCATAGTTCGACCTATCATCCTCAAACCAGTGGGCAGACTGAGAGAGTGAACCAAATACTTGAAGACATGTTACGAGCATGCGTTCTGGAATACCCACAGAAATGGGATGAATGTTTACCATTGGCAGAGTTTTCATATAACAACAGCTATCAAGAAAGCATCAAGATGGCACCCTTTGAAGCTTTATATGGACGACGGTGCCGTACTCCATTAAATTGGTCTGAACCAGGAGAAAGATGGTTTTTCAGGCCTGATATGGTTAAAGAAATGGAAGAAAAAGTTCAATGAATTATACATAATTTGAAAGAAGCACAAGCTCGACAAAAGAGTTATGCAGACAAACGACGCCAACCCTTGTACTTTCAAGTTGAAGACTATGTGTATCTAAAAGTATCACCAGTGAAGGGTGTATCTCGTTTCGGGGTAAAAGGGAAGCTTGCACCCCGGTACATTGGTCCTTTTCCCATCCTTGAAAGATGTGGACCAGTGGCATACCGACTCCAACTACCCGAAACATTCTCTACAGTGCATAATGTGTTCCATGTGTCCCAATTGAAGAAGTGTTTTTGGGTTCTAGATCATACCATTGATGTAACGGATGTTACCTTGGAACCAGACTTAACATATTCAGAACATCCTATTCGAGTCCTATATCAAAAGGACAGGGTTACTCGAAGAAGAACTCTCAAATTTTATAAGATACAATGGAACCAACACACTGAAGATGAAGCTACATGGGAAACCCAAGACTTTTCAGAAAAGAATTTCCTAGGCTTTTTAGCTTCATGTAATTTATGAGATTTGTACAATTGTTGTAAAAGAGGAGTAAACCCCATACCACCCCCTGCCTTGTACAAGAAATAAGGAAATGAATATGACACGTTTCCTTTTCCACTACTTGCCCTAGGACTTTAATCTCGGGACGAGATTCTTTTATGGGGAAAAGGATGTAACACCCCTGGTGTTACTGTCACTAAAACTTGAGCATAACATCATGAGCATTAGCATATCATGTGTTTGTTACACTTAGAGTGCATTCACTAGGCAAAAATTTCAAACAAGTTGTATTGATATGACTTGGTATGTGAGTAACCCTAGGATAGAGTACTTAACCCTAAACTGGGCTTATGAGTGAAAATGAAGCCTAAATAAGTTAAAATATCAAAACTCATTAGAAATGATCATAAGATATCACCATTAATGGACTTGGGTATCACCAAAACCCTAAAGTGTTGAAAACTCTGAAAAGACCCCTGAAAAACCATGAATTGAAACCCTAGGGGGTTATGTGTAAATTTTGTACACTTTTGGACCCAAGTGCAAAAACCAAGGTATTAGGACACCTCAAATCACACATTTGAGGATTTGCAAATCAAACCATGAGATTTGGGCTTATATGCAAAAAGCCACTCTATACCTCTCATATGCCTAAGTCCAAAACCAGTGAACAGGGCTGACTTTGGAGCTCTGTATTTCTAAAAATACAAGGAATTTGCGTAGGGTCAACACATCAAACTTGTAGAGCTAGGAAGGGAGAACAACTTTGCTTAAGTGCTTAATCATTGGTATTGTACAAAATTAGGAGTTAAATTGGTTTGAAGTGTGGCTGTCAGACTAAGACTCTATGATATTAAGAGAAAACAGTGTATTGGATCAACTTTGGGACCATGTGGAGCTCGATTTAATGGATGTTTAACTAAAACCTCTGTGACAAAGTTAGAGCTGGTTTGTTAAACTACAACTTTGATGCAGAATGTTGATTTGGTCACCACACGGAATTTGGAGCAAATTGCCCCCAAATAGGCTCTATCAGACTGTCTGAATGGCAGCGCGATGGTAGAATGTTCAGATCAGATCAAGTTCAGGTACCTCACCGCCGATGACCTTGCACGCGGATTCGTGCCATTGCCGCGATTCACTCCTGAATTAAACACGGATAACGATCCCCGGGTAAAAGATCTTGCCGTGGATGAGCTTGGAAGTACTGTGCGCTCGGTTATTCATCTGTTCGCACCGGCGACGTGGCCGAGCGGCCATCACCGGCGTGTTTGCCATTCACCGTGGGGGCGCCATGCCTTAGGACGTTTGTCGCGTCATCATGAGCCGTAGTGACTATCCAGTAACCGCCATAGCTCAATTACCCTGCGATTGCCATGGCAGATCACCACAGTGACTCACCCCCCTTCTCGGCTGCGAGCGCAATCCTTTCGAATTGGACACCACTGCTCACTGACTATAAATTGAGTACGCCCTGAGCTCCATAGGGTAATTACCCATCCAAAGCACCAGCACTTGCCTCCAATTGATCACCAGAGCCCCCGAATTGCTCACTTCCCCCAAATCGGTTTTCCGTCGCCGTGAAAGACTCTCACCGTGGCCAGTGCGCTTCAGGTCCGTTCATGCCCTCTGTTCACTCGTTTCAGTACTCTAATGTGCTATTGATACTCCCTAACCCGACCAATTAACCTAGAACCCATCAGATCACCGGGAACACTTTGAATTGTCCCCAGATTGCGCGGTCACCGTGAGCAGAGAGGTTGGGAGCTCGAACCGTGCAATTGATCGAGGGGAAACGCGTGTTAGATGTTGAATTAGGTATCAACCAAATAAGAACACCGGCCATTGTGTGTCTTGGCCAGTACAGGTTCGCCGGAGCTCGGCCTGCCGCCGTTCGTCGTCGAGGATCGCGGGTTGTAAAGAAAAGAGAAGGGCCTATCTGCATTTGTCAGTGACTCAAACAAATAGTGTGCAGGGTTCTTCGCTAGTTATTCAAACCACTGAGGGCCTCGGTGCAAACCAGCCATGCGGGCACGCGCGCGGAGGCATTTTGCCTATCGTGGGCTGGCTCGGGCCAGATTAAGCCCAACACTATTGATCTTTTTCCTTTTTCTTTTTCTGCCAGAGTTAGAAAATCCATAGAAAATTCCAGGAAAATACCAAAAATGTGAGACCAATTTTGTCAGACTCCTAAATTTCTATAGTATTTAATAAAAATAGTTTTAAGATTTTTGGTCCAAACAAGGAATTATCTAGTATTTAAAAAGGCTTAAACATATACCTCTAGAATTTTAGAAATTAATTAGTAACTCCAAAAATCACTAAACTTTTTGGATAAGCTTAAAATGATATTTAGAAACCTTGGGTAAAGTTTGGTATGATTTGGACAATGTTTGGTACCTAAACCCCAAAACCCTAATCTTTTAAGTAATGCGTGCCCTATGAACTAAAATACTGACTCCACAAACCCTAGTTTTCTGGAGTACCGTGAAGGAAAATTGTATTCAAGAACTAATATGATGTACCTTTATTATTGCATTTACATAAGCATTACATGAGCATTCATGGTTATATATAATGTATATAGAAAACGAGGAAGAAGTAGTGGTTGAAGAAGAAGAAGTTGCACCACCACCACCTGAAGACCCACCTGTCGGGAACTGCTTTTATTTCGATATTTGTGGAGCAGAGCCCGACTCTCCTATAACATAAGGCAAGCCTCGGTGCATTTGCCACCTCCTTGCTATTTTAAAATCTTTCTCACTTGCTTGATGCATTAGGTGATAGGAATTGTGTGCTAAACAATTGATGCATTTCCTTCCTTGGAGAATTGATTACCTTTCCTTGATCACCTATTTTATTAAAAGGTTTTTCTGATGCTTAGTCTTGCTCTAGAAAAACAAAATGTTTTGCTTTGACATAAGATGATGCTTCAAGTGGGATGGGATGTTTTCAAAAATAAAATTTGATGGTGGATCCATCATGGTCGTGATGGGGTTCAACATTGGAAAAGATGTACCTCTGTCAGGTACCAAACTTTGGGTTGAAATGATAAAGCTGAGACTGGGCGGGTGACTTGGACAAGAAGAGAGTCTCGGTGTAGTGTCTCCATCTGAGTCGATTGAGGTCCATCTCGATGTAGGCTTGATGATTGAGGAACTTTTAACTGGTCACGTGCCTCATCATGGGTAAGCTTTGCCTCGGGCAGACTAATACCAGAATAAGACAACACACAATGGGAGTGGAGAGATGGCGAGAGTAGTGTGTACCCTTCGTGGCAAGAGGCTGGATGGTGGTGTATCTTTGCTCTCGGTTGGCGTGAACCTGATCTAGTATTAAGAACCCCGGTGGCGAGTTGACATATGCAAGGGTTAAGTTCTACATATGTCGTGTGATTGGAGATCCCCAGCTGGGTATTAATCGATTCGGATCGCCGTTACTTCTCGGACATGAAGACTTGGTCACTGACCTACACGTAGCATTCCAGTGCACTTAGTGGGATGATAAAAGATGGCTAGTATAGGCCAAGTGCTTGAACTAGGGTAGAAAGAACTCTAGATTCAGGTAATGACTTAACTTGCTAATAAAACTGGATTTTTAAGGATCCACTATTAGTAAGCATTTTTGCAAACAGTCTTGATTCTTGATTAAGCCTTACCTTGAGTCCCTCAAGCCAGCATATCCTTGAGAGTCTTTTATTTTAACGGCTAAGACTTGCGAAAGTACACTTCGTATTCAGGGTTTTCGAACCCATGCTGTTGTAGGTGAGGAAGCAGCAAACTTTTGTTGCTTTTGTTCTAAGGTGGTGCCAAAGGAAGAAGCTCAAGAATGAAGTCCCGGGAGGATGTTGTCCTCCTTTTAAAAACGTTATACTGTTAAGCGGGAGGGTTTTTTGCCTCCCGGGTTTGTAATAATATTACTTCTGCACTCCTATATGACTGGTTTGTAATAACAACACTCTTTCTACATTTTAATGTAAATTAAGTTATTGTAATTGCTTCCGCTTATTCGTTCCTCCGATGTGTTGTAATATCTGCGTGACGGGTGAAACGCTCTTGGGAAAGGCAAGGAATACAGATATCGAACTTATCAAGTGATTAGAAGCATCTACAGGGTTGCCCGAGGTCCGCTAGACAAGGACAACTGTAGGTGGGCCTAATGACTTGGGAGGTTCTGTCACTGTAATCACCCCTAGTCATGTAAGCATGAGTATGTCGCACCGACTTAAGGCGTTTCCGACTTAAGCCGATTGCTCCATTGGTAGGGTATAGTGATCACCCTAAGTCATGTAAGCGCAAGCATGTCGCACCGACTTAAGGCATTTCTGACTTAAGCCGATTGCTCTGTTAGTAGGGTATAGTGATCACCCTAAGTCGTGTAAGCATGAGCATGTCGCACCGACTTAAGGCGTTTCCGACTTAAGCCGCTTGCTCCGTTAGTAGGGTATAGTGATCACCTTAAGTCGTGTAAGAGTGAGCATGTCACACCGACTTAAGGCGTTTCCGACTTAAGCCAATTGCTCCGTTAGTAGGGTATAGTGATCACCCAAAGTCGTGTAAGTGTGTGCATGTCACACCGACTTAAGGCGTTCCCGACTTAAGTCGATTGCTCCGTTAGTAGGGTATAGTGATCACCCTAAGTCGTGTAAGCGTGAGCATGTTGCACCGACTTAAGGTTTTTCTGACTTAAGCCAATTGCTCCATTAGTAGGGTATAGTGATCACCCAAAGTCGTGTAAGTGTGAGCATGTCGCACCGGCTTAAGGCGTTCCTGACTTAAGTCGATTTCTTCGTTAGTAGGGTATAGTGATCACCCTAAGTCGTGTAAGCGTGAGCATGTCGCACCGACTTAAGGCATTTCCGACTTAAGCCGATTGCTCCATTAGTAGGTTATAGTGATCACCCTAAGTCGTGTAAGCGTGAGCATGTCGCACCAACTTAAGGCGTTTCTGAGTTAAGTCGATTGCTCTGTTAGTAGGGTATAGTGATCACCCTAAGTCGTGTAGGTATGTTGCACCGGTTTCAAGTTGTGTCCGACCTAGGTCAGTTGTTGTTCAAGAACTTGTATGCCTTAGAACATGGAAGCTTTATTGACAATGAGACCCTTCACTTACAAAGTACAACTCATCTCCAAGAGTTTTGAGGCATTGTTACAGATAGAATTTCCTGAGGTGCTCGATATTCCACGAATTCCCCACTTTGGTGCCATCCATTTGAGTGAGTCGGTAGGATCCTGGCCGGGTAACCTCTGCAACGATGAATGGTCCTTCCCATGGTGGTGAAAGTTTTGTGCCATCCCTCTCCCGTCAGTACTCGACGGAGGACCAAATCTCCCACTGTGAAGGATCGATGACGTACTGCTTTTGTCGTGGTAGCGCCTCAGGGTCTGCTGGTATCTGGCCGACTGAATGACCACATTCAACCGTTCTTCCTCTAGTATCTCGATGTCCTCTAGTCTGGTTGCTTCTGCTTCAGCTATGTTTTTGAATGTTAATATGGGTGCTCCAAAGATCAGATCCGCTGGCAACACTGTCTCCGACCCATATACCATGAAGAATGGGGTGTTTCCATGTAAAGCTCGGCTCAGCTGGGTCCGCAGGCTCCAGACAACATATGGTAGTTCCCTGATCCATTTTCCTGCGAGCTTATCGCTTTTGTCAAACACCTTTTTTCTGAGTGCATCAAGTATCATCCCGTTGGCTCTTTCCACCTGCCCATTAGCTCTTGGGTGTGCCACTGATGCATACTTGATCTGGATGCTCCTCTTCTCACAGAAGTCAAAGAACTCTGAGCTAGTGAAGTTAGATCCCAGGTCTGTAATGATGTTGTTAGGTATTCCAAACCTGAACATTATTTCTTGAATGAATTCCACTGCCTTTGCTGAGGACAAAGAGGTGATGGGTTTGTATTCTACCCACTTTGTGAATTTATCAATGACAACCAGTATGTGTGTATATCCCCCTTGAGCTTTCTTGAAGGGCCCAATCATGTCCAGCCCCCAGCACGTAAACGACCAAGTTACAGGAATAGTTTGCAATTTTTGCACGGGTAGATGTTGCTGCTTTGATAATAACTGGCATGCCTCACACTTCTGGACTAATTCTGCTGCATGGTTCTTCATTGTTGGCCAGTAGAACCCAGGCCTGAAAGCTTTCCCTACTAGAGTCCATGACGCTGCATGCACGCCACATTGCTCAGTGTGGATCTCGTCTAACAGCTGCTTTCTAGTAGTCGAGTGAATGCACTTCATGAGGACTCCTCCTGCACCTCTTCTATATAGTAGACGCCCTACGATGGAATAGTGGGCCGACTGTCTCGCGATGCACTCCGCCACAGCCTTGTCATCTGGTTCTTCCTCGTTTCTTATGTATCTGATGATTGTCTCCCTCCAGTCATTGGGATCTGCTTCTGCCTGACTCAGACCGTGGCATTCCTCCATATGATCTATGGTGACACTTGGTTGCTGTATCTCCTGGACGAAAACCCCCGGTGGAACCTGGGCCCGACTAGACCCTAGTTTCGATAATGCATTCGTCGCTGCGTTGCGATCTCTTTCCACGTGGTGGAATTATAATCCTTCGAATTTGTCCTCTAGCTTTTGTACCGCTGCGCAATATCTGTTCATTGAGTCGGCTGAGCAATCCCAGTCTTTGTTCACTTGGCTTATGACCACCATTGAGTCACCGTACACCATTAATCTCTTGATGCCGAGTGAAACGACGATGCTTAGTCCATGAACCAAGGCCTCGTATTCTGCAACATTGATGGATGTCGAAAACAGGAGTTGAAGTGCATACTTGAGTTGTTCACCTCTAGGAGCGATGAAGAGAAACCCTGCCCCTACTCCTTGCAGCCTCAGCGAGCCATCGAAGTACATTCTCTAGATTTCAGCAACTTTTGGGCCTTCCGGGACCTGGTGCTCAGTCCACTCTGATACAAAATCAATCAGTGCCTGAGTATTTATCGCCGTGCGAGGTCGGAACTCTATATCATGAGCTCCGAGTTCGCATGCCCACTTGGCTGTTCTCCCCACAGCTTCCTTGTTGTGGAGTATATCTCCTATTGGAAACCTTGTGACTACTATGACTTTGTGGTCGTCAAAGTAGTGACGGAGCTTGCGAGCAGTTAGAAGTACTGTGTATAATAGCTTATGAACTTGAGGGTACCTTATATTTGAGGGACCGAGGACTTTGCTGGTAAAGTAAACCGGATGTTGCACTGGGTATGCGTGCCCTTCTTCTGCCCGCTCGACTACCAACGCGATGCTTACCACATGAGTCGTGCAGGAAATATATAGCAGCAGATCCTCGGCCGACTGATCGGATGTAGCTCGACGTGGTGGCTTGAGCACTAGTGGTGTGGTCAAGAACTTCTTTAGTGCATCCAAGGTTTCCTGCGCTTCTGTGGTCTACTGAAATTTGTCCACCTTCTTAAGCAACTTATAGAACGACATTCCTTTCTCGCCTAGCCTTGATATGAATCTGCTCAACGCTGCCATGCATCCAGTGAGCCTTTGTACCTTCTTATGTGATTGTGGTGGCTCCATCCTTGTAATGGCTTCAATCTTCTCTGGATTTACTTCTATTCCCCGATGGCTGATGATAAACCCAAGTAGCTTTCCAGTCGGCACTCCGAACACGTTTCTAGGTTCAGCTTCCATCATATCGTCTCAAGCTGTTGAAACCTGTTGCAAATCCTCGATGAAGTTGTCTGAGTTTTCTGTCTTGATGACCACATCATGAACATAAGACTCCACTCGCTTGCCCAGTGATTGGCTAAGCATGCCTGGATGGCCCTCTGTAAGTCGCTCCAGCGTTCTTGAGGCCGAATGACATGGAGGTATAGCAAAAGGCTCCGAACAGTGTGATGAATGCAGTCTTCTCTTCGTCTTCCTTCGCCAGACTAATCTGATGATATCTGGAGTAGCAATCTAGGAAGGAGAGCATAGAGCAGCCGACAGTCAAGTCAACTACCTGATCTATCCTAGGGAGTCCGAAGGAATCCTTCGGGCAGTGCTTATTGAGATCAGTATAGTCGACGCACATGCGCCAATCGATTTTATTCTTTTTGAGTACAAGAACGGGGTTTGCCAGCCACTCTGGATGCAGTACTTCTCTAATGAACCCTGCCGACACTAGGCGAGCTAATTCTGCATGAATGGCTTCTCTCTTGTCAGGCGTGAAACGACGTAGCTTCTGTCAGATTGGTCTTGCCTGAGGATATACTTTGAGTTTGTGCTCGACCAGTTCTCTCGGGACTCCCAGCATGTCCGCAGGTTGCCATGCGAACACATCCTGATTGTCTTGCAGGAACTGGATGAGCGCGCTTTCCTATTTGTTGTCGAGGCTGGAGCTGATGATTGCAGTCTTGCGTTCATCAGAAAATCCTAGATTGATCCTTTTAGTTTCTTCAGTCAGGCGCATAGAGTTTGTAGCCTGAGATTCGTTCGAGTGGATCATGAAATTTTAATCCTCTAGTCTGCTATTGGCCTGCGCGAGAAGGGCTACCGGGGGCCTAGCAGTGAGAGCCGTCTGGATGGCGCCCCGAAAGCATTCTGCGACGCCTTGGAAGTCGGCACGCACGGTGATAATCTCTTGAGGCCCTGTCATCTTGAGTATCATGTACGAGTAGTGTGGAATAGCCATGAATTTCGCTAGTCCTGGTCTTCCAATGATGGCGTTATACCCGCAGTCGAAGCGCACCACCTCAAACCTCAAGAACTCAGTTATGTAGTTCTCTAGGGTTCCAAAGGTGACAGATAGGTAGATGTGTCCCAGCGAGTACTCCCCTTCGGTTGACACGATACCGAATAAGGGAGTATCTAACTCAGTGAGGTTCTTGATGGCGACCCCCAGGGCCTGGAGTGTCTGGGGGAATGTGACATTGATGCTGCTTTCCCCATCCACCAACACTTTCTTTACTCGGCTTTCTCGGATCACAGGATCAACAAGTAGCGGATATTTGCCGGGATGATTGAGTTAAGCCACTGATCAGCTCGGCTGAAGGTTATCGCGTGTTCCGACCATCGGTAAGGGGCCAGAGCACTGGTCGTGGCCACTAGGACCTGTCGATCGTTGAGCTTTCATTGCCTTCAACTTTCTTGTGCCCCATGGCCTCCGAATATGACGTTGACCTCTGTGTCAACGTGCGGGAAAGCTCCACCCCTCCCCTCTTCCTGTTGCTGAGGCTGCCTAGGCTCGCCAGGCTCTCCTCGGAGCGGGGGTGGTGGTAGTGGCTTGAACGGTTGGCCATGCCCAACGGAGTGTTTGAAGTCTCTATAGTTCCGCATGGTGTGGCACATGTCCTTGTGATACAGACACTGGGAGTCGAGGATCTCGTCCAGTGTTCGCACTCCTCCGCGGGGTGCGCCGCGGGCTCGAGCGGTAGGTGGCCCGGCGGTGTGCACCTCCTCGCGGGGCCTCTTTTCCCAGCGCTTGTCCAGTTGCTGGTTCAAGTCCCGCCACGGCGCGGGCGGCACAGATTTTGTACCTCCGATGAGGTCCTAGGCCCGCTCATCCATGGTGATGTAGATGTCCGCCTCCTTGAACAATTGTTCGGAGGTGACTGGTGCCTTTTGAAGTATGGCCTGGACGACGGCCGGGTCGTTGGATCCCGGATAGAAGTCGTCAATCACAGTTGCTTCAACGACTTCAGGGATGTAGTTCTTAATCGTTTGAAACCTTTTGAGGAATGATCAGAGAGTCTCATCATTCTGGCGCATAATGGATTTGAGGTCCCATGGCTGTGCCGGTTTATCGGAGAGAGACGGGAAGTTCACGATAAACCGATGACTGAAGTCACTCCAGTCGTCGATGCAGTGTCGAGGTAGGTGTCGGAGCCACTATAGCGCGTCCTTCCCTAGGACAATGGGAAAGTACACCGTCATGACGTCATTTGTTGCCCCAACAGCCTGAGCGGCGGTCGTATAGATGACCAACCAGCCTCCCGAGTCCTGCTTAGGCTCATATTTGTCGATGTTAGAGACCTTGAAGTTATGAAGCCATTGAATAGCCTGGAGATGAGGAGTAAGCGCTGAGACTCCGCACGTATCCTCATGCCGATGTTGTGTCATCGGTCTCGGGGAGGGGAGTCGGTACTAGGTCGTCTCAATCGTCCCTGGAACGGACTACTGGTCGAAGCTGCCGCCAACTCAATTCGTGTTGCACGACTTCACGCTGGTACACCGTGATCTCGGTCGTACTCCTCCTAGCGCCTTATCTCATTTTCATGTCGTCGGTCGCGCGAGGCGCTGATGGTGCTTCGTGTGTCTCATCGACTGTTGATGGCATGATGCAGCTCGTTCGTGGGATGCACGAGGGGTAGAAGATGATTGGCCGCCTGTGTAAGCAGCCGCCGGTAGCCCTCAGCGTCTGGGGTTTGCGGAAGGCCGTCGACTATCTGAGCCAGCACTCCTCCAACTTCACTCGGTGTGTTCAACACTCGAGCGAAGTCGGGGTACAGGTTTCGAGTGAGAAGAGGGTTCTCTCGTTGAAGTCTAGCATCCTGTTCAACTACCTCTCGCTCATGAGCCTGTCGGTGATCGTGGTGGCGGGAGTTGCGTCTTTCTCGGTGTACTTGTTCATCAGGAGTTTCCCCCACTTTCGAGGCTTCGTCTCGGGATACGGGTTGCGCTGGATCTCGTTCCCCGGCTTCATGATGTCGCTGCACATTTCGGTGTCTGTTTCTTCATCACCGGGCATAACACTAGGGAGATTCCTCCCCTTGCATGGTAGGCTCATCGTCCGAGATGGGCGCTGACTCCAATCTCCCCCGGATGAATAGGACTTCAGGGTAGAAAGGAGCAGGTATGGCGGTGTTCTTCTTCCCATCCTCCTTTAAGGGCGGAGGTATCAGAAGGGTGGCTCGGTGTGTTCTCCTTCCCCGATACGGGATGTTTACTTCTTTCTTCCGAGTGATCCGCGTCCACTCCTTAGTGGGTGAGGTGGACAACAGAGTTCTTCGGGTTGGTGAAGCCCTGACTGACTGGTCTCCCCTCTTCCGAGGGCTCTTGAGTTCTGGCTTGTGAGGGACCATCTTCTCCCGAGCTGTGAGCGGGGGTGCGGCCCACAATCTTGCCTTGGCTTCTCTCGGGATTCTCGAGGAGGGTCTCTTCTCGGGTGGATCCGCTACGTGGTGTAGAGTTCCTTCTACGTCCGCTATGCATGAGATGCTTTCGAAGCAGAACATAGCTCCTGGGCTAAGAATGAAAGTCGCATAGAGGGGGGTGAATAGGAGAAACCTAAAATTTATAAACTTAAACACACACTAAGACCGAGGTTAGCGTTAGAATTAAATCCGAGTGCATAAGATTGTTTCTCTTGCCAAGAGTTGCTCAATTGATGCGGATGACGTTTGGGAGCAAACTCAAAACAATATTAGCAAGGAAACATTAGAGAGAGGAAAGAGGGAAAATAAATCAAATGGAAATCAACACAAGTAGACACGGTGATTTGTTTTACCGAGGTTTGGTTCCAAAGAACCTAGTCCCCGTTGAGGAGGCCACAAAGGCCGGGTCTATTTCAACCCTTTCCGTCTCTCAAATGGTTACTTAGACGGGATGAGCCTTCTCCTTAATCAATCGGGTCACTAAGACCCCGCAAGGACCACCACACACTTAGGTGTCTCTTGCTAGCTTTACAAAGCACTACTGAGAATAAGAATGGGAAGGAGAAAGGCAATCCAAGCAACAAGAGCACAAATGAACACAAAAACTCTCTCTCTCTCAAGTCACTAAGTGGTTGAGTTGATGTTTGGAACTTGGAGAGGATTTGATCTTTTAAATGTGTCTTGGAGTGAATGTTATTGCTCTTGTATTGAATAGGAACTTCAGAAAACTTGGATGCCATTGAAGGAGGTGGTTGGGGGGTATTTATAGCCTTCAACCACTTTCTAGCCGTTGGCTATTTTTGCTGGCGATGGTCACACCGGACAGTCCGGTGGCGCACCGGACATGTACTATTTGTGGCGGAACTGCCCGAATTATTCCAACTTAAGTGCCTAAGCCCTGCCTTAGAGGCTAGACCACACTTAAATGGGAATAACCCATCAATCCCTCGGATCTAGTCCGACACGGCCACTGACAGGATCAAGTACCACAATCTCACTCGATGGTGAGTCACAGAGCAAATACAATAAAGCATAAAACCATGCATGTAAGAGTATTAAATTATTACATCATCATCGGAGTTTTTGCAAAAGTAACCATCATTGTTCAAAGTGCAGCGGAATAAAACTAACGGTAAATAAACAGGGAGATGGGGAAGCCTGTCCCATCACTCCTCATGCTCCTCCTCAGCCGAGGTAGGGTCCCACTCGACAGTCCAACCCGGTGGCAAGATGGACGGCCAAGTCACTCCAGCAACCATGTCCTCCAGAGAACCTATAAAATTATGCCACAAGCAAGGCTGAGTATACTAATACTCAGCTAGACTTACCCAGTGTGAGGAGTCTACTCCTCTACCTCTAGACATGCAGCTGTTTGGCTGTGGGGTTTGGTTGCCAAAAGCACTAGCTGAGTTTCTAAGTCAAGTTTTAACTTTGTCAATTTAAGTGTGACTCTCTTAAGGCTAAATGTGTACTATCTACTCATACATAGTAGCAAACATTATTAGCAATCAACATCTTATATCAACTCATCATATTTCCACTTGTTACTCAATGCAGTACAATGGATCAAGCAGTCTCATTAGCTGTGAGAAGCAGATGATTCGAATCGAGTTTTTATCCTTGCAAGGTAAACCTAAACACACGACATGCAGGGGCACCCCGTCCCCACACACATCAACTGTCCCCATCGATTCCTTGGCAACAGATCAGGGCTCACCGCCTTGGCGTACAATGCCTCACTGACCCCGACTGCCGTCGTGCAGTGACCGCACTTGTACCCACCATAACTGGAATGGGAGACCACGTCTCAGGTCGCGTGAGGGGATATGTCTGCGGGCAGGTTCACTTAGGTACTAGCCTTACCGATTTACCATATTTCTCGGTATGTGTTTAGTACGTTCAAACGCTTGACACAGGTATCCGCACGTTAATCCTTATTCAAATTTTCCATCTCGTAGACAACCAATCCCCATGGATTGTTGTCCAAAAACCAGCATCATGATGATATGAAAGTGGGTACAACCAATTCCTGATCTCGCGCGAGTGCTAGAAAAATCACTCGTCTTCTACCGAGATCCTAATTAAATAAAGCAACTACTCGACCTAGCATACTAGTATCCATCTCAAAAGGATTCCTGAGATCATGCAACTAGGGTTCCAAACAACTCCTACACCTAAGTGCACATTTAATCCTACAATCATTAAGTATAGTAAAATAGCATAAATAACAGGTTATGCATAAACCGGGGCTTGCCTTCCAAGGCTGTGGCAGGCAGATCCTCTGGTGCAGGCTCGGGTGCTGGATCCGGGGCTACCTCCTGAGCAGCTCCTTGCTCCGGCACGAGGACATACTCTCCGTCAGTAAGGTTACAGTCTATCAAAATGCAATGAATATGTATGTCATGATT
The DNA here is from genome assembly GCF_902167145.1 of Zea mays. NCBI lineage: Eukaryota > Viridiplantae > Streptophyta > Magnoliopsida > Poales > Poaceae > Zea > Zea mays. The sequence goes on along the minus strand of NC_050100.1, from coordinate 75,881,063 downwards.
ATGCAGGATTTAATAACATTATGCTAAGAGAAGAAAAACTAAGTTAATGAGTAACTTAGGGTTTCTGGGTCATACGTGGCTTTTAATGGTTTATGATTATCACTTCTAGGTTTAGGTTTTGCTAGGGATGGGCATAGGGAATTGGTATTGCCTTTATATATTTCAGTGGACAAGTTATAAAGAGTTTTAGGATGACACTAATTTTCTATTATTCATATTTCCCTTTCTTTATTTTCTATTTATGGTTTCTAGTGTAGGTTTGAACTACGATAGTGGTTTAATATTTTCCAAAAATTCTGTAAAAATTACAGTGGGTTGCCATTGGTCATTATAGCCTGTTCTAGGAATTTGAGGTTTAAAATAAAAAGGCTAAGCTTTAGACAAAAATAACAAAAGTTGTGTAAAATGGGCCACTTTGCACTACATCTCTTAATTAGAGTTGAGTTCTGCCCTAAGGGTTATTTTTGTTGGCATCTAACAGTAATAAGAGGCTTCTGTGCCAAAAATCACAGAAAGCTAAGGGGTGGTCATTTAGTTATGATTTTCTAAAGTTAAATGCCAAAAAGGCACTTTCTACTATATTATTATTTGAAAAAGGTCAAACAACAGATTTCATATTTTTCCTAAGTTCTTAATAACAAAACATTAATTATCCTAAGGGTTGGGGTGCTTTCACTTTGGGGTTATTTTTGTAGGGTTTTTCTAAGTTTTCCTTGTTTTCTTAAAATAAAATGGGGATCCTACTTATTTCATACTAAACCAGGGTATAATAGATTTTTCTAGTAAACTACATTGAATAAGTACTCTAACAAAAATGGGGGTGCCCTCTGGTTCATTATTTAAATCACCTTTTCTATTTTTCTTAACCTTAAGCATATTGTAAATTAAATGGCAAAAACTAACTTAATGGGTTGGACAGAGAAGTTTAGCATTTTTAAACAGGTCAGTAGGTGGATAGAAACTTCTCCAAATTTTTCTAACCCTAGTTAAATAGTGCAACTATTTTTAGCCCTATTATTTAGCTTTTGGCCAAAACAATAATTAAATCAGAACCTTATAGTTTTCTGTAGTACTTAAGGGTTTTATATTTTTCCTAAGCAATTTACATTATTTAAAGTCTGACAAAATTGGTTTGACCAAATTTGGATGAACTAAACAGAAGTTATGAATTATTAAAGTTTCTGTTCAAATTTAAAATTAGATTTAATAAAGGTTTTCTGGAAAAGCAGTTTACACCGAGGACCCTGGGTTATTTCCAAACTAACTCTCTTAGTTATACCCCCGCGCTACTATTCATTTGAGTCTCTGACATTTCACAAAACCCCCCAGACTTCTTTCCTTCTCCCCCGCGGTCCTTCCCTAGGTTTAAACAGTACCCGCAAGAAAGAAAAGGGTGGCGCGGCTTACCGGCGGCGAGATAGGTCCAGCGAGGGGCGGGGTTGGCTCGGGGAGGCTCTGGCGGTCACAGCGATGTACGGCCCAACGGCGGGGATGGCCGGAATCGCTCGGTCCACGTGCACAGGCGGGTGTCCTCGTCGTCGCTGGTGTGCCGGCCAAATCACGGCGATCTGGTTCAATCCAAAGGCACGGTGAGCTCCACGGGGTGGCGTAGAGACCGTGTGCACAAGGAATCGGAAAATGGTTCAGTGGATTACCCGGTCCACGCACTCCGGCGGGGTTGCGAACTCCGGCGACCGTGGACTGGCTTCTCCGACGAAGCAGACTTCGATTCCTCACTCGGGGAGCTTCACCGAGGTGTGCTCACTCGTCTCCGAGGGTTGGACAGGGTTGGGAAGGGCTGGGCTGGACGGTCTACGGCGGCAGGGGCTCGGGTGGCCGCGGATACGCCGCGCACGGGCAAACGGCGGTGAGTTGAGCTCCGGTGAGGTTTGAGCGTGCGCGGAAGAGTGTGGTCGACGCCTGAGTGGGCTTTATAGGCACGGGCGCGGGCCATGGCGTGGGCTGGCCGTTGGCGCGACGCGGGGCGCGCGTGGGCGTGCTCTGGCGTGCACAGAGCGCGTCGAACACGTGGAGCTTTTCTTCTGCCCGTGTTCCACAGCTCGCCCAAGTCGCAAACGTGTGAATCTTGGCAAAAATCCGGCGCGAGTCTTTTCCTAGCACCTAGGGCTGTCTCACATCCGTGAGTTGCCATGGCAGATATGGCCTAGGTAGGGAGATCTCTGGTCGCCAAATCAGGTATGTCACTCTGCCCACCTCGCGACAAAAGCCATGCCAAGGCATGTCAAACGTCAGGGTCTCGGGCTCAACTTTTTCCAGTGGGTGCCCTAGGTAGTATGCCACATTTTTGGTATAGAACATAGGTGGTTTTGGTGCCATCTTCAAGGTGAACACGGTTGATCTTTAGTGTAGGTGTAGTTTTTGACTTAGAGAGAATTAGAGAGCTCTAGCTCTCTCTCTACTTAGGGAATGGATTTGGGGTTTCTCCAGGGGTCTTTTTGCAATATTTCCTTCCCACAATTGCTGGTTATAAGGTTACTTAAAGTTTGGTTAAAGATTAACTCATGGTTTGCACAATTGCTTATTCTCTCCCCATTTCAACCATGGCTTTGGAAGATAGGGTTCAAGAGGGGTCTAGGGTTTTCCTTCCTCTTGCCCAAGGTAGTAAGTGCATAAAAGCTTGAGTGATGCTCTTAGGTCATTAACAAATCTTGATTAACACATGGTCTCCAAGGTTCTTATGTTCTCCTTAAGTTTCTACCACATGTGATCATAGTCCTTAGTACCAAGGTGTGCCCTAGCCATGGTAACACCTGAGGTGTTACAGCCCTCCCCCCTTAAAGGAATCTCGTCCCGAGATTTTAGGCAGAGTCCTCTAGAGGGGTTCTATGAAGGCACGATGGTGTGCTACTCTTCCTTATACTCGAGTTTCTCTTGTTAACTGCTCTTCGAATGTCATTCTCTTTGCAACTTCAGAAGGAAGTCCTTTTTAAGTTAAATCCACAACTTAGACTATCCTTGTTATCTAAGTTTTTCTTATAATTGTATTCAAAGGGCAGGTGGGGGTGGGGTTTTGGGCTACATACCGACTCCTTTGGGTAGAAAGTCGGGGAAGCGAGAGCGTAGAAAATCCTCCGTCTCCCATGTAGCTTCTTCTGCTGAATGGTGACTCCACTGAACTTTATACATTCTGATTCACCTTTCCCGTGTTGATCTCTCCTTCTAATCCAATACCTTGACGGGGTGCTCTTGATAGGACAAGTCTGGTTCTATCTCAATGTCTGGTTCCGGTAGCACTTCAGTGGGTAGGCGAACACATTTCCGTAGCTGAGATACATGGAACACATTGTGAACTGCTGACATGTGAGGTGGCAATTCCAATTGATAGGCTACGGGTCCACAACTTCCTTTTATCTCGTAGGGTCCAATGTAGCGAGGAGCTAACTTGCCCTTAATTCCGAATCTCTGGACACCCTTGGTGGGTGATACCTTAAGATAAACATGATCTCCCACCTCAAACTGTAGAGGCTTCCGCCTCTTGTCATGATAGCTCTTTTGCCTGGCCTGAGCAACTTCTAGGTTCTTTGTAATAACCCTGACCTTTTCCTCTGCCTCAAGTACCAAATCTAGCCCAAATATTTCCCTTTCTCCTGCTTGAGACCAATTCAGCGGGGTTCTACATCTTCTCCCATACAAAGCTTCAAAAGGTGCCATCTTTAGACTGGACTGATAGCTGTTATTGTAAGAAAAATCTGCCAAGGAAAGACACTTGTCCCAATCCTTTCCGTAGTGTAGTGCACATGCCCTTAACATATCTTCCAAAATCTGGTTTACCCTTTCCGTCTAGCCATCTGTTTGGGGATGGTATGTTGAGCTTCGTATGACATGGGTCCCAAGTGATTCTTGGAGCTGCTCCCAAAAGCGTGCCACAAACAGTGCTCCTCTATCAGATATAATGGTCTTTGGAATACCATGCAATCACACTATTTGATCAACATAAATTTCCTCATACTTCTCTGTCTTGTGGGTGGTATGCACTGGCAAGAAATGAGCAGTCTTGGTCAATCTGTCCACAATAACCCAAATGGAATCATGGTGCCTGGAGGTATTGGGCAATCCTACGATAAAGTCCATGCAAATGTCCTCCCATTTCCAAGATGGTATGGGAAGGGGTTGCAAAGGGTCTGCTGCCTTCAAATGACTGGCTTTGATTCTCTGGCAGGTGTCACACTCGGATATGTACTTGGCAATTTCCCTCTTCATTCTGGTCCACCAATATAAAGATCTGAGATCATGATACATTTTGTTGCTACCAGGGTGCATGGAGAATTTGGAAAGGTGAGCTTCATCTAATATCTTCTTTCTGAGCTCAGGGTCCTTGGGAACAACCAATCGATCTCCAAACCATAGAATTCCCTTGCTGTCCTGACGGAAGCACTTGTATTTCTCTGCCTTCTGCTTGATCATTTCTATGATAACCTGAACACCCTTATCCTCAATCTGTGCCCTAACTATTTGCTCTTGTAATGTGGGTTCCACCGAGATGTAGCCTAAGTCACCCGAAGAAACAACTTCCAGATTCAGCTTGCACAATTCATCGCACAGAGTGGTAACTCTTGCATCCATGCTCATACAATTGCACTGGGCTTTTCTGCTCAAGGCATCTGCCACAACATTGGCCTTGCCCGGATGGTAATGCACCTCCAAATCATAGTCCTTGATTAACTCCAACCATCTCCTCTGCCTCATGTTCAGATCTGCCTGAGTAAAGATGTATTTGAGACTCTTGTGATCGGTGTAGATGTTAAAGTGAGCTCCCATCAAGCAGTGTCTCCATATCTTAAGAGCATGAACCACAGCTGCCAGCTCTAGATCATGTGTAGGGTAGTTCTGCTCATGAGGTCTGAGTGCTCGGGAAGCATAAGCAATCACTCTGTTATCTTGCATCAAGACACAACCCAATCCCGTACCAGAAGCATCACAATAAACTTCAAATGGCTTGGTGTTATCAGGTTGAGCCAGCACTGGGGCTGTTGTCAAATGCTGCCTCAAAGCATGAAAGGCATCTTCGCACTTTTGGCTCCAATCATACTTGACTCCCTTCTTTAACAGTTCAGTCATTGGTTTGGCAATTCTGGAGAAATCCGGAATAAATCGTAGATAATACCCTGCCAATCCCAGAAAACTTTGAATTTGCTTCACTGTAGTCGGGGGTTTCCAATCCATTACCTCTTGTACCTTCTCGGGATCAACTGATATCCCATCCTGAGAAATTGTGTGACCCAAGAATTTAATCTCCTTCAACCAGAATTCACATTTAGACAACTTGGCATACAACCGATGGTCACGCAGTCTCTGAAGTACAGTATGCAAATGTTTGGTGTGCTCGGCTTCATTCTTAGAATAAACCAGAATATCATCAATGAAAACGACCACGAATTTGTCCAACTCTGGCATGAATACTGAGTTCATCAAGTACATAAAATAAGCCGGGGCATTGGTCAGCCCAAAAGAAATCACCAAAAACTCATAAAGCCCATATCTGGTTGAGAAAGTCGTCTTGGGAATATCACTGGCACGGATCTTGATCTGATGGTAACCTGAGCGAAGATCTATCTTGGAGAATACATTGGCTCCTACCAACTGATCGAACAGAACATCAATGCGGGGCAGTCGGTATTTGTTCTTGATAGTCACCGCATTGAGAGGGCGGTAGTCAACACACATTCTCAAACTCTCATCCTTTTTCTTCACAAATAAGGCTGGGTATCCCCATGGTGAAGTACTTGGGCGAATGAACCCCTTGTCCAACAACTCTTGCAATTGCTTTTTCAGTTCTGCCAATTCCGCGGGAGGCATCCTATAGGGTCTCTTGGAGATAGGAGCAGTCCCGGGTTGCAATTCAATGGCGAACTCGATGTCTCGGTCAGGTGGCATCCCTGGCAATTCATTCGGAAAAACATCCGGGTAGTCACAGACCACTGGGATCTTTTCCACTGGGGATTCTATCATAACGAAGGCACAAGAACGGGTACAACCTTGGTCAGGCAAATATAGTGTGGTTTCACCATAAGTCGGTGAGTGCACCTCAATGGCCCTAGCTACAATATCAATCACAGCCTGATGTTTGGTCAACCAGTCAGTTCCCAATATGATATCCACACTATCCAAACCCAAAATGAGGAGGTTGGTTTTAATTATCAGACTACCAAGCTTTATAGGCACATTCTTGTTAATTTGGTAAGTGGCAACCCTGCCTCCTGGTGTTGAAATTGTGATACCCCCATTGGTGTGGTGAAAAGGTAATTGGCACTTGGCACTAAATTTGGCACTGATAAAACTATGCGATGCACCAGAATCAAAAAGAATAATGGCAGGATAATTCAAAACTGTAAAGATACCAGTCATAACGGGTGCTCCCTCTGGAATATCAGCCATGGTGGTGAAGTTTAGCCTGCCTTGCTTCACTTGCACCTTCTGCCTCTTGCCTTGGTTCTGATTAACATTCTGCCCCTGTCTCTGCTGGTTCCGGGTGCAATTCTTGGCATAGTGTCCGGTGTTGCCGCAAGTGAAACACCTGTTGTCATTCCCCTGGCGATACTGCTGCTGCTGTTGATTGTTCCTCTGAGCTGGAAACTGGGTGCGGTTGGGTGCCTGCTGCTGCTGCTGTTGCGGTCGGATCACCCATCTCCCTTGCTGCTGCTGAGGTCCCCTGCTCTGAGTGCAGACACAATCCTGAAGCGCTGTGGCTGAGCTGAGGGTCCTGCCACAGGGGTCTTCCTCTTCTTTTCTGCCTGTCGGGCTGTGATGCAGTCCTCCTGGGAGATAGCCATGTTGACCAACTCATTGTAGCTGTTGGCCCTGACGGTGTTGAGACGGTCACAGAGCTTAGTGCTGAGCCCCCTCCTGAACCTGTCTCTCTTCTTCTCGTCTGTATCTGCATGATATCCAGCATACTGGCACAGATCATTAAAAGCCTGAGCATACTGCAATACTGTCCTGTTGCCCTGGGTGAGTGCCAGAAACTCGTTGAGCTTTCGGTCCATAATCCCGGCTGGTATGTGGTGTCCCCTAAAAGCTGCCTTGAACTCTCTCCATTCCACCTCTCGGTCCTCTGGCTGCATGGCAAGGAAATGGTCCCACCAAGTCCTTGCGGGTCCGCGGAGCTGCTGGGTGGCGAACCTGACTTTAGTGACCTCTGAACAAGCTCCATGGAGTAGCGGGAATTTGGATTCCACTACTCTCAACCACACATCTGCATCAAGTGGGTCCTCTGCCCTTGTGAACAATGGAGGCTGGGTACTGAGGAACTCCTGGTAGGTAGCTGCCGCGGGGTGACGCTGATGGTCCCCACCACCATAATGCTGAGGTGGTGGCTGACGCTGAGCTAGCTGCCTCAAGATCTCATTCTGCTGAGCCATTAGCTCCTGCAGAGTGGGAGGCGGTGGCGGCGGTGGAGGAACGCGCTCATTCTGGCCACGATGCTGTCTCCCGGCCATCTGAAAAATCACATATATACTTAACACCATATCTCCAAGTTCAAGGTTTAATCGCGGCGAAAGAGTCAAAAGAAAATTGATAGATTCCGACATAAACCAAAAAGCATAAACTTTCCGTCCAAATTTAAAACTGACATCATCCATCAACCAAACTTCCAAAAGAGTTTATCGCGGTTACATCAATGGTCCCAAAAAGACTCAACTCTACCTAGCCTAGTACCCTATGGGTGCAAAAGCTAAGCTAGCGGCAAGGAGTCCTACCATCACCAACTTCTAACTCTATCCCTGACACCTAGTGAGCGAACGAGGGAACACTCGACTCGGGGGAAGGTGGTCTCCCGGAGCCAGCAGTGTCCACGCTGGAGGCAGGCTCCTATCCTCCCTCAATGTCCTCGTTGGCCTCCATGTCCTGGATCTCCCGGTGATGCATATCCAGGTGCTCATTAGCCTCAGCCAGCTGCTGCTGAGTGTTAAGGAGCTGATCCTCGAGAACCTCGATGGTGTTCTCCCTGGTCCCCACTAATTCCTCCAACTCTTGGATATCATTGGATAGCTGCTCCACCTGCAAATCCTTTTCCACCATCTCAGTGGACAAATCAACCACAAGTTCCTCTCTGTTGTCCAAAGTGATCTTTGTCGCCTCCAATAGTTCCATCAGATGGGACATCACCTCGCCGCGCATCACTTGCAGATGGTACAGAGCATTCATGCACCGTACGGTCAAGTGCGCAGTCTGTCCTGGGTAGATGACCCAGATATCCTTGGCATGCTCCACCCGATCCTTCCAAATTGGGTCGTCCTCCCTTTCCGCGGGGAACAAGCCAATGGGGTGGGTAGACAGCTCCAGGGGATGGAATCCGCAAAAAGTGGTCAACCCGTGCAGAGCAATCGCCTCTATCGTGTCCTCAGCCCGGTATCCAAAAGACTCAAGAGTCCAATGAACGCCAGCCTGGCTGTAGGGGATGAGGCTCCAAGGTCATCCGCACCCTACAGCGGGGCACTCGGTGCTTCTCGAACTGCTGCACTGCGTACTGAGGAGGCGTCGTGTATCCGGCCCCCTGAAGTACCTCCCACAAAATGCGGGGAAAGCCCTCTCGTGCAAGCCCGTCAGTGTGGGATAGTGCATTCCCGTCGTCTGAGGATCCGTGGGAAGTCATCTGTATACGGTTAAGCGTAAGTAAAAGAAAAAGAATTATAAAAAGAACAAGAAAAAATAAAACTCTGCTTCTCTCCAATTAAAACAAAATGGTACTGGGGAACTTAGTTGGTCATAATTTAAGTCCTTACTAAATTTTCCATTTGTTTAATTAAAGAATGCATGCATGCTCGTCCTGAACGACCTCACAACAATGTAAAGGGAATAGGGAAGAACTCCCATCCTTTAAAGTGGCCTGTAGGGTCTAATCACTTAGCCACCTAGCTACCCTTCTATCACCCTAAGGCTTCACGTCATAGGTCTATCCTGTTCGTCCTATTATCTATCCAACATTGTTTCTATCAAGTTTTACTTCGAAAAAGGATGGTATTTATATTTTATTGATTCCTCTGTGGTGGTACAAGCTCCGATACCAGCTGTGGCGGAACTGCCCGAATTATTCCAACTTAAGTGCCTAAGCCCTGCCTTAGAGGCTAGACCACACTTAAATGGGAATAACCCGTCAATCCCTCGGATCTAGTCCGACACGACCACTGACAGGATCAAGTACCACAATCTCACTCGATGGTGAGTCACAGAGCAAATACAATAAAGCATAAAACCATGCATGTAAGAGTATTAAATTATTACATCATCATCGGAGTTTTTGCAAAAGTAACCATCATTGTTCGAAGTACAGCGGAATAAAACTAACGGTAAATAAACAGGGAGATGGGGAAGCCTGTCCCATCACTCCTCATGCTCCTCCTCAGCCGAGGTAGGGTCCCACTCGACAGTCCAACCCGGTGGCAAGATGGACGGCCAAGTCACTCCAGCAACCATGTCCTCCAGAGAACCTGTAAAATTATGCCACAAGCAAGGCTGAGTATACTAATACTCAGCTAGACTTACCCGGTGTGAGGAGTCTACTCCTCTACCTCTAGACATGCAGCTGTTTGGCTGTGGGGTTTGGTTGCCAAAAGCACTAGCTGAGTTTCTAAGTCAAGTTTTAACTTTGTCAATTTAAGTGTGACTCTCTTAAGGCTAAATGTGTACTATCTACTCATACATAGTAGCAAACATTATTAGCAATCAACATCTTATATCAACTCATCATATTTCCACTTGTTACTCAATGCAGTACAATGGATCAAGCAGTCTCATTAGCTGCGAGAAGCAGACGATTCGAATCGAGTTTTTATCCTTGCAAGGTAAACCTAAACACACGACATGCAGGGGCACTCTGTCCCCACACACATCAACCGTCCCCATCGATTCCCTGGCAACAGATCAGGGCTCACCGCCTTGGCGTATAATGCCTCACTGACCCCGACTGCCGTCGTGCAGTGACTGCACTTGTACCCACCATAACCGGAATGGGAGACCAGGTCTCAGGTCGCGTGAAGGGATATGTCTGCGGGCAGGTTCACTCAGGTACTAGGCTTACCGATTTACCATATTTCTCGGTATGTGTTTAGTACGTTCAAACGCTTGACACAGGTATCCGCATGTTAATCCTTATTCAAATTTTCCATCTTGTAGACAACCAATCTCCATGGATTGTTGTCCACATACCAGCATCATGATGATATGAAAGTGGGTACAACCAATTCCTGATGTCGCGCGAGTGCTAGAAAAATCACTCGTCTTCTACCGAGATCCTAATTAAATAAAGCAACTACTCGACCTAGCATACTAGTATCCATCTCAAAAGGATTCCTGAGATCATGCAACTAGGGTTCCAAACAACTCCTACACCTAAGTGCACATTCAATCCTACAATCATTAAGTATAGTAAAATAGTATAAATAACAGGTTATGCATAAACCGGGGCTTACCTTCCAAGGCTATGGCAGGCAGATCCTCTGGTGCAGGCTCGGGTGCTGGATCCGGGGCTACCTCCTGAGCAGCTCCTTGCTCCGACACGAGGACGTACTCTCCGTCAGCAAGGTTACAGTCTATCGAAATGCAATGAACATGTATGTCATGATTATGCAGGATTTAATAACATTATGCTAAGAGAAGAAAAACTAAGTTAATGAGTAACTTAGGGTTTCTGGGTCATACGTGGCTTTTAATGGTTTATGCTTATCACTTCTAGGTTTAGGTTTTGCTAGGGATGGGCATAGGGAATTGGTATTGCCTTTATATATTTCAGTGGACAAGTTATAAAGAGTTTTAGGATGACACTAATTTTCTATTATTCATATTTTCCTTTCTTTATTTTCTATTTATGGTTTCTAGTGTAGGTTTGAACTACGACAGTGGTTTAATATTTTCCAAAAATTCTGTAAAAATTACAGTGGGTTGCCATTGGTCATTATAGCCTGTTATAGGAATTTGAGGTTTAAAATAAAAAGGCTATGCTTTAGACAAAAATAACGAAAGTTGTGTAAAATGGGCCACTTTGCACTACATCTCTTAATTAGAGGTGCGTTCTGCCCTAAGGGTTATTTTTGTTAGCATCTAACAGTAATAATAGGCTTCTGTGCCAAAAATCACAGAAAGCTAAGGGGTGGTCATTTAGTTATGATTTTCTAAAGTTAAATGCCAAAAAGGCACTTTCTACTACATTATTATTTGAAAAAGGTCAAACAGCAGATTTCATATTTTTCCTAAGTTCTTAATAACAAAACATTAATTATTCCAAGGGTTGGGGTGCTTTCACCTTGGGGTTATTTTTGTAGGGTTTTTCTAAGTTTTCCTTATTTTCTTAAAATAAAAGGGGATCCTACTTATTTCATACTAAACCAGGGTATAATAGATTTTTATAGTAAACTACATTGAATAAGTACTCTATCAAAAATAGGGGTGCCCTCTGGTTCATTATTTAAATCACCTTTTCTATTTTTCTTAACCTTAAGCATATTGTAAATTAAATGGCAAAAACTAACTTAATGGGTTGGACAGAGAAGTTTAGCATTTTTAAACAGGTCAGTAGGTGGATAGAAACTTCTCCAAATTTTTCTAACCCTAGTTAAATAGTGCAACTATTTTTAGCCTTATTATTTAGCTTTTGGCCAAAACAATAATTAAATCAGAACCTTATAGTTTTCTGTAGTACTTAAGGGTTTTATATTTTTCCTAAGCAGTTTACATTATTTAAAGTCTGACAAAATTGGTTTGACCAAATTTGGATGAACTAAACAGAAGTTATGAATTATTAAAGTTTCTGTTCAAATTTAAAATCATATTTAATAAAGGTTTTCTCGAAAAGCAGTTTACACCGAGGACCCTGGGTTATTTCCAAACTAACTCTCTCAGTTATACCCCCGTGCTACTATTCATTTGAGTCTCTGACATTTCACAAAACCCCACATACTTCTTTCCTTCTCCCCCGCGGACCTTCCCTAGGTTTAAACAGTACCCGCAAGAAAGAAAAGGGTGGCGCGGCTTACCGGCGGCGAGATAGGTCCGGCGAGGGGCGGGGTTGGCTCGGGGAGGCTCTGGCGGTCACAACGATGTATGGCTCGACGGCGCGGATGGCCGGAATCGCTCGGTCCACGTGCACAGGCGGGTGTCCTCGTCGGCGGCGGGTGTGCCGGCCAAATCACGGCGATCTGGTTCAATCCAAAGGCACAGTGAGCTCCATGGGGTGGCGTAGAGACCGTGTGCACAAGGAATCGGAAAATGGTTCAGTGGATTACCCGGTCCACGCACTCCGACGGGGTTGCGAACTCCGGCGACCGTGGACTGGCTTCTCCGGCGAAGCAGACTTCGATTCCTCGCTCGGGGAGCTTCACCGAGGTGTGCTCACTCGTCTCCGAGGGTTGGACAGGGTTGGGAAGGGCTGGCTGGCCGGTCTACGGCGGCAGGGGCTCGGGTGGCCGCGGACACGCCGCGCACGGGCAAACGGCGGTGAGTTGAGCTCCGGTGAGGTTTGAGCGTGCGCGGAAGAGTGTGGTCGACGCCTGAGTGGGCTTTATAGGCGTGGGCGCGGGCCATGGCGTCGGTTGGCCGTTAGCGTGACTAAATTTTCGTCGGCCGGGTTATTTTCGTCGGCCGGCCCACGAAACTACAATGTTATTTTCGTCGGCCAGAGTGACCGACGAAAATGTGTCCTATTTTCGTGGGCCAGCAAATATTTTCGTCGGCAGGCCCAGGAAAATACGAAAGGTATTTTCGTCGGCCTCGGGACCGACGAAACTGTGGGATATTTTCGTCGGCCGCAGCTAGGCCGACGAAAATAAGTGGGGTATTTTCGTCGGCCGCAGCCAAGCCGACGAAAATAAGTCATTAACCGGCCTCTATTTTCGTCGGCCTTAATGAGGCCGACGAAAATAGAGGCCCGTTAATCCTCCATCCGGCTTCAGCGCGCATCTTCTCTCTCGCTCGTCTCTAGAAGCGCCGCCGCCCGCCCACCGTCGCCGCGCTCGCCCCGCCGTCACCGCGCTTGCCTCGCCGCGCCGCGCCCGCCCGCGCTCGCCCCGCCCTCGGCCCACGCTCGCCGCGCCGCCTGAGCGCGCCCGCCCGCACGTCGCCCGAGCGCGTCAGCCCGCCCTCGCCGAGCCGCCCGTGCCCCGCCCGCGCGCGCCCTCGCCCGAGCCGCCCGACCGCCGCCTGAGCGCGCCCGCCCGCCCTCGCCGAGCCGCCCGCGCCCCGCCTGAGCGCGCCCTCGCCCGAGCCTCTCGCGCCCCGCTTGAGCGCGCCTGCCCGCCCTCACCGAGCCGCCCGCCCGCGAAGAAGGGAGCACGCCGCCGCACGCAGCCCGCGTGCCCTCGCCGCGCTCGCCGCGCCGCCCGCCCGCGAAGAAGGGAGCCCGTGGCCGCCGTCGCGAAGAAGGGAGTCTGCCGTCCGTCCACACCGCGCTCGCCATCTGTCGACGCCGCCCTCGTTCCCCGCGGTGAGCCTCCCCGTCTCCCTTCTTAATTTGTTGCACATGGCGGCCGTGGCGTGCCGTGCGCGCGGCCGTGGCGGTCGTGGCGGCCGTCAACCGTTATACAGATTGTTAAGGCGGTGGTGAATTGGCTTTGTATAGTGAAGAGTGCATGCTAGATTGGTGGTGATCAGTGATCATCAGTGATCAGTGCCTCATTATCCTCAATGTCTCATTCTATTATCTTAATTTTAGAGTTTAGTTTAATGTTTAGAGTTTAGTTTTAATCGTTAACCGTAGCGAACCGTATGCGTCACCCGTTCGGGAACGGCGAACGTCACATTGGCTTGTGAGGTTCGCCGTTCCGGAATTGTCCACGTATTTTGGACAGCCTGAGAGTGTAGGCCGATGCTTGTGATTTGTGACATGTGCCTTACGATTGACGCGGAATTTCGGTTGTGTAACACAGTTGTTCTCCAACGCACCATGTTCAGGCGTGTGCTTGGAGAGCAGCGGGGTTATGCTGCCGAAATTTCGCGGCAATCGTAGGCTACACGTCACAAATCACAAGCATCGGCCTACACTCTTGGGTGGGTTTAGGGCCTTTACCTAATAGGGAGTTCACCTAAGCCACGGACGATCGTTGATGTTCTTTGTCTTTTGTTTAGCCTTTGAAATGGACGGTGATCGGAGGGTGATGTATGACGGGTGGAGAAAGGATGGGGCACATTCGAATGAATGGATGGGTGTAACAAAGGCTTTTCTTGAGCACGCTTTCAAAGATGCAACTGGTCGTCTAGTGAAGTGTCCTTGCAATCGCTGCGAGAACAAGTGGCCTCAGAAGATAGAAGAAATGGAGAAACACCTTTGCAAAAGTGGGTTTATGCCGAACTACCTTGTATGGTACCGGCATGGAGAGTCTATTAGACACATTGACGCGGAGGTGGAACTTGATGACGATCATGATAGGATGGATGACATGTTGCATGATCTTGGTAGGGATGTTGAAATGAACGCTGAGGAGCCGGGGCAGCTTCGACGCGATGCTCAGGAATTCTTCCGGCTACTCGCCGCAGGAGAAGAGAGACTGCACGAGCACACTCAGATGTCAGTTCTTGGGACTCTCACAAGACTAATGGCGATAAAGTCGAAGCACAACATTTCAAACAGTGCTTACAACGACATCGTCCAACTGATGGGCGTGGTTCTCCCGGAGAATCATAAGTTGCCAAAGAATATGTACTTCGCAAAGATGATGTTGGCTGGTCTTGGGATGACATATGAGAAGATCAACGTGTGTCTCAACAGTTGCATGCTATTCTTTGAGGAGGATGACAAGCTAGACCGTTGTAAGCATTGCGAAGCTTCTAGATATGTCGAGGTGACAAATGATGAGGGTGAATTGGTAGTTACGAAGGTTGCAGCTAAGCAACTTCGTCGGTTGCCCATCATTCCTCGGCTTTCAAGGTTGTTCCTCAACAAGGAAATAGCTCTGCATATGACGTGGCCAAAGAATGGTGTACGTCTCGTCACTGATCCAGACATAATGGTCCATCCGTCGGACGGTGATGCGTGGAAGGCATTTGACGAGTTTGATCCCGAATTTGCAAACGACCCTAGGAGTGTACGGCTTGGTCTATCGACGGACGAATTCACACCTTTCAATACCAGTGCAAGCCCTTACTCGTGTTGGCCTGTCTTCATTGTGCCATATAATCTTCCTCCTGAGTTGGTCAATAAAGAAGAGTTCATGTTCCTTGCAAAGAGTTCATGTTCTGGCGAACCCTGATGTGCTATGCAGCGAGGCGGCAAGGAGAAAATGGTAAACAAGTTTGTATTTACGAATTAAATTGCATGTTTTGTGTCTAACTCCAACTTTCTTTGCAGAATGCATATGGGGAGGAAATGACTCAACGCCATGGGCCTGACTTCGACTGGATGCATTCAGACTTAGATGCCTCGGCGTTGTACCACAGTGGTGGGGGTAGAAAGCATGGCAGGTGAGGTGTTTGTGTTTGATTCGACGATTTCATTAACAAGAATGTGTCCACTTAATGGCTCAACTATGTGTATCATGCAGGTTTGCCTTTGGCACCGGCGTTGTGGAATATAACAGGACAATAGGTCAAGGGAAGGCATCGTCTTCGGGAGGGAGTTCTCGCTCCTCCAGGTCTGCTCGAGAGGCTCAGCTGGAGGAGGAGACTCGGGCAGCACAGGAGCAGGCTCGAGCAGCAGAGGAGCAGGCTCGAGCAGCGCAGGAGCAGGTTGGACAGCTGACGCAATATATGGCTTCTTATTTTCAGGTAATCCGTCTATCTCATCACGTGTCGTCATTGAATTCAAAGTATAATGTTGTGATTCTAACGTTGCATCCATTTGCAGGAAATGACTACTCGACTCAGCCCTGATATGAACTTGCCCGCTTTTCGCCCTCCCCAGGTAACACTATCTGAACACTTCAATTCCATAGCAACTCTTTTTTTTTATTATCAAAAATGGCTCGCAGGCACAAGGATGGGGACAGTGGCCAGGACAAGCTCCAGCGTCGCAGCCACAGTGGACCGGTGTTGGGTGGACGCAGGCACCTCCAGGCACTTGGACGCCTCCACCCCAAGGATCGCAGCCAGTCCCGGGATGGGTGCCACCGGTCTCCCAGCCACCGGCGGGCTCTCAGCCATTTCAAGCGTGGATGGCACCACCACCGACGGGGTGGGTGCCACCACCTCTGGGGTGGCCAGCACAACAGTACCCGTGGATGCATGCACAACCTCCTCCTCACCATGGATCACAGGTGACGTTCCATGTTTAGTTTTATGCAAATATTGACCAAACACAGCAATGTATATGTATAGTGATAGCAAAATACAGCCTTATTTGAATGATTGATGAATTGCAGGGTTCAGCGTCACATGCTCATGGATCGGAGGGTGGTGTCAACGTCCAAGACTTCCTCGTCCATGGTGCTGGAGGGAGTGGCCACCTTCCTTGTGGCGGAAGAGGGAGTGGCCAAAACTCCCACAGCCCGCCGGAGTGAGGAGTGAGGAGTGAGGAGTGAGTAGTGAGTAGTGAGTAGCTTATGGACTTATGGACTCTAGACTTATGGACTAGAGTTTTGTGAATTGTGTATTTGAATGGACAATGGACTTATGGACTTATGGACTCTAGACTTATTTGAATGGACTATGGACTATTTATGTATATGTGAATGTGTTTTGTGAATTATGTATTAGGCTTGTGAATCTGTATATGTGAATTGTGATATTGTGTATATTGCTTTGAATTATTAATAGGTGCAGAAAAATCTGTTTTGGGGGGACCATCAATTTTCGTCGGCCTCGGTGGTGGCCGACGAAAATATGTTCCCAGGCTATTTTCGTCGGCCACCACCGAGGCCGACGAAAATAGCCTGGCACGTATTTTCGTCGGCCCTCACCGAGGCCGACGAAAATAGTCTGGTACGTATTTTTGTCGGCCATCACTGGGCCGACGAAAATATTCAGCCGACCATTGATTTTCGTCGGCCTTGGGAATGCCGACGAAAATAGGTTATTTTCGTCGGTACCGACGAAAATAGGTGCCTATTTTCGTCGAACTTATTTTCGGCGGCTATTTTCGTCGGCCTGCCGACGAAAATACTCTATTTTCGTCGGTTTAGGCTTATTTTCGTGGGTTTTTGGCCCACGAAAATTTAGGCGTTTCCTGTAGTGCACAGAGCGCGTCGAACACGTGGAGCTTTTCTTCTGCCCGTGTTCCACAGCTTGCCCAAGTCGCAAACGTGCGAATCTTGGCAAAAATCCGGCGCGAGTCTTTTCCTGGCACCTAGGGCTGTCTCTCATCCGTGAGTCGCCATGGCAGATATGGCCTAGGTAGGGAGATCTCTGGTCGCCAAATCAGGTATGTCACTCTGCCCACCTCACGACAAAAGCCATGCCAAGGCATGTCAAACGTCAGGGTCTCGGGCTCAACTTTTTCCAGTGGGTGCCCTAGGTGGTATGCCACATTTTTGGTATAGAACATAGGTGGTTTTGGTGCCATCTTCAAGGTGAACACGGTTGATCTTTAGTGTAGGTGTAGTTTTTGACTTAGAGAGAATTAGAGAGCTCTAGCTCTCTCTCTACTTAGGGAATGGATTTGGGGTTTCTCCAGGGGTCTTTTTGAAATTTTTCCTTCCCACAATTGCTGGTTATAAGGTTACTTAAAGTTTGGTTAAAGATTAACTCATGGTTTGCACAATTGCTTATTCTCTCCCCCTTTCAACCATGGCTTTGGAAGATAGGTTTCAAGAGGGGTCTAGGGTTTTCCTTCCTCTTGCCCAAGGTAGTAAGTGCATAAAAGCTTGAGTGATGCTCTTAGGTCATTGACAAATCTTGATTAACACATGGTCTCCAAGGTTCTTATGTTCTCCTTAAGTTTCTACCACATGTGATCATAGTCCTTAGTACCAAGGTGTGCCCTAGCCATGGTAACACCTGAGGTGTTACACTATTCATTGTCCGGTGCGTGCCACGTCAGCATGCCTGTCGGCGTTTCGACCCCGGGGGGTCCCTGGACCGACGAGTAAATTGTCGCCGCGTGTCCCAGCCCAGATGGGTCGGCGTGAGATGGAGCACGAAGGGGGGAAAGAAGGAGAGACAGGCAAAAGGGGAAACTCGTGGGCTTCGTGTTGTCCTGCGCCCAGGTCGGGTGCGCTTGCAGTAGGGGATTACAAGCGTCTGCGTGGGAGAGAGCGAGAGGCTTATACGCGCCGTCCCGTTCTCCCGCGCGGCCAACCTCCCCGTACGAGAGCCCTGGACCTTCCTTTTTATAGGCGTAAGGAGAGGGCCCAGGTGTACAACTGGAGATGTAGCAGTGTGCTAACGTGTCTAGCAGAGAGGAGCTAGTGCCCTAAGTACATGCCGTCGTGGTAGCCGGAGAGGTTTTGGCACCCTGTTCATGTGATGTCGTGGCCGTCGGAGGAGTGCTGGAGCCTTGCGAAAGGATAGCTGTCGGGGCTGCCGAGTCCTTGCTGACGTCTCCTTGCTTCCATAAGGGGCTGAGAGCCGCCGTCGTCATGGAGCACGCGGGGCGCCATCATTATTTGTTTACCGGGGCGAGCCAGATGGGACGCCGGTCTTGTTCCCCGTAGCCTGAGCTAGCTAGGGGTAGGGTAATGATGGCCCCCCCTGTGACGTGGTCGGTCCGAGCCCTGGGTCGGGCGAGGCAGAGGCTCCTCCGAGGTTGAGGTCGAGTCTGTCTTCCGAGGTCGAGGTCGAGTCCGAGCCCCGGGTCGGGCGAGGCGGAGACCATCGTCTGAGGCCAAGGCTGAGTCCGAGCCCCGGGGTCGGGCGAGGCGGAGTTCGTCGTATTCCGGGGCCGAGGCCGAGTCCGAGCCCTGGGGTCGGGCGACGCGGAGTTCATCGTCTTCCGGAGCCGAGGCCGAGTCCGAGCCCTGGGGTCGGGCGAGGCGGAGTTTGTCGTCTTCCGGAGCCGAGGCCGAGACGGGGGCCGAGCCCTGGGGTCAGGCGAGGCGAAGCTTCCTATGGCGCCCGAGGCCGGACTTGGCTGCTGTCAGCCTCACTCTGTCGAGTGGCACAGCAGTCGGAGCGACGCAGGAGGTGCGGTCACTTCGGCTCTGTCGACTGCGGGGCGCGTGTCAGGATAAGGTGTCAGGCCATCCTTGCATTAAATGCTCCTGCGATACAGTCGGTCGGTGTGGCGATCTGGCCAAGGTTGCTTCTCGGCGAAGACTAGGCCTCGGGCGAGCCGAAGGTGTGTCCGTTGCTTGAGGGGGCCCTCAGGCGAGACGTGAATCCTCCGGGGTCGGCTGCCCTTGCCCGAGGCTGGGCTCGGGCAAGGCGAGATCGTGTCCCTTGAGTGGACCGAGCCTTGACTTAATCGCACCCATCAGGCCTTTTCAGCTTTGTGCTGATGGGGGTTACGAGGTGAGATTAGGAGTCTTGGGGGTACCCCTAATTATGGTCCCCGATAGTAGCCCCCGAGCCTCGAAGGGAGTGTTGATACTCGCTTGGAGGCTTTTGTCGCACTTTTTTGCAAGGGGACCGGCCTTTCTCGGTTACGTTTCGTTCCGGTGGGTGTGCGCGAGCGCACCCGCCGGGTGTAGCCCCCGAGGCCTCGGAGGAGTGATTTGACTCCTTCGAGGTCTTAGCGCGTTTCGTGATGCTTCGGTCGGTCTGGTTGTTCCCTCATGCGAACTGGCCGTAGCCCGGGTGCATAGTCGAGTCCCAAGTTCTCGGGCTGGTATGTTGACGCTGTCAACGGTTTGGCCAGAGCCGGGTTTGCGAGAGCAGCCCCCGAGCCTCCGGACAGAGCGAGAGGACGGTCAAGGATAGACTCGACTTTTTTACATACGCCCCTGCGTCGCCTTTCCGCAAGGAGGGGGGGGGAAAGCGCCAGGTTGCCCTCGGAGGGCGCCGAACATGGTGTCTCCAGTGAGTTGCTAACGGGTAATCCGAGTGGACGCCCGTGCCCCATTCGTTAGGGGTCGGCTAGTGGCCCGGAGGCGCGCTCCAAAAGTACCTGCGGGTGATTTGCCAGACCCGGTCCCCTTTTGACGGGGTCCGAGGGCTCGATGCCTCCCTCTGATGGGATTCCGTTACAAGATCATTCCCGTTGGTCTCGGAAATGTCCTAGGGTACCTCGGGAGCGTAGCTCGAGCCTTGGTTATGTATCGAACGTACCCAGGGTCATCCCTCGCTCTGCGTCCGAGGCGGCTGTCGAATCCTATGGGGGCCAGCCTACGAACCCCTAATCAGTAGTGGGCGCGGAGCCCGAGTGGCCTGAGGCGGCCGTTGAACCCTTACGATGGGCCGGCCTTCGAACCTCTGACCAGTAGTGGGCGCGGAGCCCGAGTGCTCTAACGCGGCTGTTGAACCCTTCCGAGGGGCCAGCCTTCGAACTTCTGATCAGTAGGGGGCTCGGGGCCCGCTTCCTTCGCGGAGAAGGATCCCTTTCGGAGTATCCCCTTTCCCGATCCCTGCGGCAAGAGAGAGAAAGAGGAAGTGGAAAAGGATATGAAATTGAATGACGTGGCACACCTTTTTTGACGCGGTCATTATGGCGGAGGTGAAGCGTCGTCTGCTTCGCCTGCCAAAGGTGCCGCCTGTCCTACCACAGAGTTAATGCGACGGGACGAGTGGCTCGCGAGGCGGTCGTTGTGCGTGCGCGAGCCGTTCGAGGAACGGGCGTCTCGCTTTGAGTTTTCAATCTCGCGGCGGGTTCGGGCGAAGTGTTGAACGGGTATCGCCTGGGCCTTTATATATTCAGGAGAGGGACTGGTGACGGTTCTTTACTCTGTTGCTCGCCTCCCACTTAGGTTTTTGCAACCCGAGGGAATAGCCAGAGAAAGGAAACCGCACACCCAGCCCTTTCCGCCGCCACCTCTTCTGCTTGGTGATGGACGACCGGGTGACCATTATTTCGCCGCGCGACCCGTGGCCTTTCTCCACCGTCACGGCGGATGACCTGGAGGCCCTTGTTGCTGATGGTTTGCTTCGCCCTCTCTCCGGTGACTCGCAGCCGGAGTGGATGGCCCCTCCGAGCGGAGCCGCCCCGTCCCCGCCGCCGGGGTATGTGGTGAGCTTCCTCTCCTTCCACGAGCGGGGGTTCGGAGTGCCGGCAAGCCGTTTTATGCGGGCGATTTTGCACGTCTACGGGGTGGAGCTGCACAACCTCAGTCCCAACTCCATCTCGCAAGCCGCCATCTTCGCGGCGGTTTGTGAACGATACTTAGGGATTGCCCCCCACTGGGACCTATGGACCCATCTCTTCTCCGCGGAGCTTTTTTCCTCGCCGACGGGGGAAAGAAGGGTTCGCATGGCGGTGCGGGCCGGTGGCTGCATCCTCCAGCTGAGGCAGGCGCGGGCGCTGTAGTACATCCCTGCCATCCTCGCGTCTTCGAACAAAGGGTGGCAGCGCAAGTGGTTTTATCTCCGAAATGACGACGGGAGGCTCCCATCGTTTTCTCAGCGAGTGGTGACCGCCGCCGCCGATAACTGGCACTACGGGACCCCGCGCGACAGACAGAAGAATCTCCAGCCCCTTTTGAAGGCCCTAGAGGAGCTGCGAGAAGGAGGGCTCACCGCCGCGGGGGTGGTTGCCGCCATTCATCGCCGGAGGGTGCTCCCCTTGACGGAGCGGCGACTGTCGTTTTGGGAGATGACGCCGGGGGTCGACTTGGAGGGTTTGCAGATGTCCTCAGACCCCCTTCCCATCGACGACCTCCACAGGCGGGTAGCTGGCACAGTGGGGAAGTTAGAGTCCGGCGCCTTTTCCCAGCCCCCGATGCGTCCCGATCGCGGGTGTGTGTCCCTGGTGAGTGTCCGCCCCTTCTTTCTTCCTGTGTTGGATTGCCCTTGGTTCTCACAGTCGAGACTTTTCGTTCGTCTCCAGGAGGTAGGGGCTCACAAGCCTTCCCTGCCACCAGTCCCAGAGGACGCGGTGGACCGAGCTGCGCGGAGGGTCGCCGCGGAGAAGAGGAAGGAGAAGAAGGATGCGAAGAATGCTCGGGCCCGCGAGCGGACGCGGGCATGGGACGCCTTGGAAAGGCTTCGTCGTCGGCAGGAGAAGGATGGGCTCCCGAGGGAGCCGTCGCCGGAGACGCCTGATGACGACGACGACGATGAAGACGATGATGAAGATGACGACATGGCGGCCCGCCTCGGCCTTAGCCTGGATCTGAGGCTGGGCCAGGGGTCGTCGAGCCAGCCCCCGAGCGGGCTGACACCGTCGGTATCCGGGGCCGGGACGTCGGGGTCCCGGTCCGAAGAACAGGGGCAGACCGAGGGGGTACTTGACCCCTCGGCCGAGATAGTTGAGGTGACCCCGGGGACTCAGGCCGAGCTGCCTATTCCCCGAGAACCGTTGCCCGTGCCGACTGCGCAGGAGGGCGATCCTCGGGTCGTCGTGGCTGCGCCTGGGCAGTCCGTCCCTCGGGTGCCTCGGGCGCCCAAGGCAAGGACGGTACCGAAGCCGGCAGTGGGGCAGACCTCGGTGGTACCTTCGGGGATCGAGGTTCGAGAGACCTCCCCACAGGCAAGATTAATCATGGCCCGGAGTGGGTAAGTATCTCAGGATATCTTCGTCCTAGCTCCTCCTCCGTATGTCCTGATCCTGATTTTCCCTTTCTCCTTAGCAAGCGGAGGCACGGTTCGACCAGTCTGGCTCCCCGGAGGGTCCTCAAGACGGCGTCGGCTTCTACAGCTAGTGCCGCAACGGGCCTCGCCGGCCAGCTGACCCCCTCACAAGACGCCCACAGCGGGGGGCTCAGGCGGCACTAGTTGTCGTGGGGCGAGCTCCCGAGGCTGACTCCACTGTCGAGGCGGGCGTCGCGCTGGGGGAGGCTACTGGCGCGGCTGTGGCCTCGGGCCCACCAGACATGTTGCCGGCGCTGGCACCAGCTACTGCTGAGGCCGTTGCCGTTCTGGCCGTGGAGTCACCCATCACCGCCGATGCTGAGATGGCCAAGGCGTCGCTACTTGGTGCCTCGGGGGAAGGGGGCGCGGAACCGCGACCCGTCCCGGGGAGCGGCAACCTTGTCCCGCGCGGCGCAGTCCCGACGGGCGGCGTCAGTTGCTCCGGTTCCGGACCCGTGGGGCCTCGGATCCCCTCTTCGTTCTTAACGATGAGCGAGAGGAGCAATCTTGGGACGGGCTTCGTGAGTGTGCCGAGGCAACGGTGGGGTCGCTTCGGTCGACCTTGGAGGTCCTTTGCAGGGACGTTCCTAAGATCCTCCAGGTAATGATTTCAAGCATACCTTTCACGTGATTAAGGCGTTCTTTGTGACGCCCCGCTTCCTTCCCTCGGGATCTAACGGATCTGAGCGCCGCCAAGTCGTCGTTCATTCGCCGCGAGGCCGATGTATGGGGTTCGCTGTGGTCCCTGAGGACCACGCTTGCCGGGGCCACCGAGCGCCTCTCCCAACGGAGCGTCGAGGTGGCGGACCTTCGGTTGCTCTGTGTCGATCTGAGAGCAGAGGCAGCGGCTGTAACACCCCAGGTGTTACCATGGCTAGAGCGCACCTTGGCACTAAAGGCTATGATCACATGTGGAAGAACTTAAGGAGCAAAAGTATAAGGGCTTTGGAAACTAGGTTTTAACCAAGAGATGTGAATGACCAAAGGCATTGCCCTAATTGTGTGCAACTATCACCTTGGATAAGAGGGGGGACAAAACCCTAGACCTCTCTTAAACCCTATCACCCAAAACCATGGATAAGGGGGGGAAAGAGAGTGAGCAAATGTGCAAAACATGAGTAATCTTTACCCAAACCTTAAGTAACCTCATAACCAGCAATTAGGGGAAGGAAATATTGCAAAAAGACCCCTGAAGAAACCCCAAATCAAATCTCCAAGTGGAGAGAGAGCTAGAGCTCTCTATTTCTCTCTAAGTTAAAAACTACACCTACACTAAAGATCAGTCATGTTCACCTCGAAGCTGGCACCAAATCTACCTATGTTCTATACCAAAAATGTGGCATACCACCCAAGGCACCCACTGGAAAAAGCTGAGCCCGAGACTTGGACGTTTGACATGCCTTGTCATGGTTTTTGTCGCGAGGTGGGCAGTGTGACACACCCGATTTGGCGACCAGAGATCTCCCTACCTAGGCCATATCTGCCATGGCAGCTCACGGATGAGAGACAGCCCTAGGTGCCAGGAAAAGACTCGCACCGGATTTTTGCCAAGATTCGCACGTTTGCGACTTGGGTGAGCTGTGGAACACGGGCAGAAGGAAAGCTCCACGTGTTCGACGCGCTCTGTGTGAATCAGAGCACGCCCGCGCGCGCCCCGCGTCGCGCCAACGGCCAGCCGGCGCCCTGGCCCGCGTCCGCGCCTATAAAGCCCGCTCAGGCGTCGACTGCACTCTTCCGCGCATCCTCAAGCCTCACCGGAGCTTAGTTCACCGCCGTTTGCCCGTGCGCAGCGTGTCCGCGGCCACCCGAGCCACTGCCGCCGTAGACCGGCCAACCCAGCTTTCCCCAGCCCCATCCAACCCTCTGAGACGAGTAAGCATACCTCGGTGAAGCTCCCCGAGCAAGGAATCGAAGCCTGCTTCGCCGGAGAGGCCAGTCCACGGTCGCCGGAGTTCTCAACACCGCCGGAGTACGTGGACCGGGTAAATCACTGAGCCATTTCTCGATTCACTGCACAGATAGCCTCTACATCACCCCAGGAAGCTCACCGTGCCGCTGGATTGGACTAGGTCGCCGTGGTTTAGCCGACACTCTCGCCACCGACGAGAACACCCGTCTGAGCACGAGGACCGAGCGATTCAGACCATCCCCGCCGTCAAGCCGTACATCGTTGTGACCGCCAGAGCCTCCCCGAGCCAACCCTGCCCTTCGCCGGACCTATCTCGCCGCCGGTAAGCCGCGCCACCCTTTTCTTTCCCGCGGGTACTGTTTACATTGGGGGAAGGACTGCGGGTGAGAGGAAGAGAAGGTCAGGGGGCTTTTTGAACTGTCAGCTACTCAGGGGAATAGTGGCTCAGGGGTAGATTTGAGTGGGTTGATTTAGTTTAAACCCAGGGACCTCGGTGTAAACTGTTTTTCTAGGAAACTCTTATTAAATCTGTTTTTAATTTGAACAGAGACTTTAAAAACTCATAACTTCTGTTTAGTTCATCCAAATTTGGTCAAACAAATTTTTCCAGGCTCTAATTAATGTGACCTACTTAAGAAAAATATAAAACCCCCTAGGTACTATAGAGAACTTTAAGATTCTTGATTTAATTATAGTTTTAGCCAAAAGCTCAATAATAGAAAGACAAATAGTTGTACTATTTGACTAGGGTTAGAAAAAATTGGAGAAGTTTATGTCCACCTGCTGACCTAATTAAAAATGCTAAACCTCTCTGACCAACCCATTAAGTTAGTTTTTACCCCTTATTTCAAAATATGCTTAAGGTTAAGAAAAATAGAAAATGTAATTTAAACAATGAACCAGAGACACCCCTATTTTTGTTAGGATACTTATTCAATATAGTTCACTGGAAAAATCTATCATACCCTGGTTTAGCATAAAATAAGTGAGATACCTTTTATTTGAATAAAACAAGGAAAACTTAGAAAAATCCTACAAAAATAACCCCAAGGTGAAATCACCCCAACCCTTGGGATAACTAATGTTTGGTTAATAAGAACTTAGGAAAAATATGAAATCTGCTGTTTGACATTTTTCAAATAACAATGTAGTAGAAAGTGCCTTTTTGACATTAAACTTTAAAAAAATCATAACTAAATAACCACCCCTTAGCTTTCTGTGATTTTTAGCACAGAAGCCTAATATTACTATTAGATGCCAACAAAAATAACCTTTAGGACAGAACCCACTTCTAAGTAAGAGTTGTAGTACAAAGTGGCCCATTTACCCAACTTTTATTATTTTTGTCTTAAGCATAGCCTTTATATGTTGAGCCTCAAATTCTTAAAACAGGCTAGAATAGCAAATGACAACCCACTGTAATTTTTACAGAATTTTTGGAAAATATTAAACCACTGTCGTAGTTCAAACCTACAATAGAAACCATAAATAGAAAATAAAGAAAGGAAAATATGAATAATAGAAAATTAGTGTCATCCTAAAACTCTTTATAACTTGTCCACTGAAATATATAAAGGCAATACCAATTCCCTATGCCCATCCCTAGCAAAACCTAAACCTAGAAGTGATAAGCATAAACCATTAAAAGCCACGTATGACCCAGAAACCCTAAGTTACTCATTAACTTAGTTTTTCTTCTCTTAGCATAATGGTAATTAGTGTCATCCTAAAACCCTTGTAAATTGTCCACTGAAATGTATAAAGACAATACAAATCCACTATGTTTATCCTCAATAAAAACCTAAGCCTAAAAAAGTAATAAGCATAACCCACTGGAAGCCCCGCATGACTAAGAAACCCTAAGTTACTTCTTGACTTAGTTTCTTTTTAGCATAATGTTATTAAATCCTGCATAATCATGACATACATGTTCATTGCATTTCGATAGACCGTAACCTTGCTGACGGAGAGTACGTCCTCGTGCCGGAGCAAGGAGCTGCTCAGGAGGTAGCCCCGGACCCAGCACCAGAGCCTGCACCAGAGGACCTGCCTGCCACTGCTTTGGAAGGCAAGCCCCGGTTTTATGCATAACCTGTTAATTATGCTATTTTACTTCACTTAATGATTGTAGGATTGATTGTGCACTTAGGTGTAGGAATTGTTTGAAACCCTAGTTGCATGATCTCAGGAATCCTTTTGAGATGGATACTAGTATGCTAGGTCGAGTAGCTGCTTTATTAAGTAGGATCTCGGTAGAAGTCGAGTGATTTTTCTAGCACTCGCGCGAGGTCAGGAAATTGATTGTATCCACTTTCTTATCAGAATGATGCTGGTTTGTGGACAACAATCCATGGGGATTGGTTGTCCACGGGATAAAAATTTGAATAAGGATTAAGGTGTGGTACCGTGAGTCAAGCGTTTGAACGTACTAAACACATACCGAGAAATATGGTAAATCGGTAAGCCTAGTACCTGAGTGAACCTGCCCGCAGACATATCCCCTCACACGACCTGAGACGTGGTCTCCCATTCCGGTTATGGTGGGTACAAGTGCGGTCACTGCACGACAGCAGTCGGGGTCAGTGAGGCATTGTACGCCAAGGCGGTGAGCCCTGATTTGTTGTCAGGGAATCGATGGGGACGGTTGATGTGTGTGGGGATGGAGTGCCTCGCCACGTCGTGTGTTTAGGTTTACCTTGCAAGGTTTAAAAACTCGATTCGAATCGTCTGCTTCTCGCAGTTAATGAGACTGCTTGATCCATGCTGCTACATTGAGTAACAAGTGGAAATATGATGAGTTGACACAAGATGTTGATTTGCTAAAGATATTTGATACCATGTATGAGTAGATAGTACACTTTTAGCCTTAAGAGAGTCACACTTAAACTTGACAAAGCTAAAACTTGATTTAGAAACTCAGCTAGTGCTCTTGGCAATCAAACCCCACAGCCAAACAGTTGCATGTCTAGAGGTAGAGGAGTAGACTCCTCACACCGGGTAAGTCTAGCTGAGTATTAGTATACTCAGCCTTGCTTGTGGCATAATTTTACAGGTTCTCTGGAGGACATGGTTGCTGGAGTGACTTGGCCGTCCATCTTGCCACCGGGTTGGACTATCGAGTGGGACCCTACCTCGGCCGAGGAGGAGCATGAGGAGTGATGGGACAGGCTTCCCCATCTCTCTGTTTATTTATCGTTAGTTTATTTCCGCTGCACTTCGAACAATGATGACTACTTTTGAAAAACTCCGATGATGATGTAATAATTTAATACTCCTTAATGCATGGTTTTATGCTTTATTGTATTTGCTCTGTGACTCACCATCGAGTGAGATTGTGGTACTTGATCCTGTCAATGGCCGTGTCGGACTAGATCCGAGGGATTGATGGGTTATTTCCATTTAAGTGTGGTCTAGCCTCTAAGGCGGGACTTAGGCACTTAAGTTGGAATAATTCGGGCAGTTCCGCCACAGCTGGTATCGGAGCTTGTACCACCACAGAGGAATCAATAAAATGTGAATACCATCATTTTTCCAAAATAAAACTTGATAGAAACAATGTTGGATAGATAGTAGGACGAGCAGGATAAACCTAGGACGTGAAGCCTTAGGATGATAGAAGGGTAGCTAGGTGGCTAAGTGATTAGGCCCTACAGGCCACATTTACAGGATGGGAGTTCTTCCCTATTCCCTTCATCTTGTTGTGAGGTCGTTCAGGACGAGCATGCATGCATTCTTAAAAATTTAACAAATGAAAAGTTAAGTAAGGACCTAATTACAAAATGATAACCAACTAGGTCCCCAGTACCTTTTTATTTAATTAGAGAAAGGCTGAGTTTTGTTTTCCTTGTTCTTTTTATAATTCTTTTTCTTTTACTTACGCTTAACCGTACAAGATGACTTCCCACGGATCCTCAGAGGACGGAAATGCACTATCCCACACTGACGGGCTTGCACGAGAGGGCTTTCCCCGCATTTTGTGGGAGGTACTTCAGGGGGCCGGATACGCGACACCCCCTCAGTACGTGGTGCAGCAGTTCGAGAAGCACCGAGTGCCCGATGTAGGGTGAGGATGACCTTGGAGCCTCATCCCCTGCAGCCAGGCTGGCGCTCTTTGGAATCCGAGTCCTTTGGATACCGAGCTGAGGACACGATCGAGGCGATCACTCTGCATGGATTGACCACTTTCTGCGGATTCCATCCTTTGGAACTGGCTACCCACCCCATTGGATTGTTCCCCGCCGAAAGGGAGGACGACCCAATGTGGAAGGATCGGGTGGAGCATGCCAAGGATATCTGGGCCATCTACCCCGGACAGACTGCGCACTTGACCGTACGGTGCATGAATGCTCTGTACCGTCTGCAAGTGATGCGCGGTGAGGCGATGTCCCATCTGATGGCACTATTGGAGGCGACAAAGATTACTTTGGACAACAGGGAGGAGCTCGTGGTTGATTTGTCCACTGAAATGGTGAAGGACTTGCAGGTGGAGCAGCTATCCACTGATATCCAAGAGTTGGAGGAACTAGTGGGCACTAGGGAGAACACCATCGAGGTTCTCGAGGATCAGCTCATTAACACTCAGCAGCAGCTTGCTGAGGCTAACGAGCACCTGGATATGCATCACCAGGAGATCCAGGACATGGAGGCCAACGAGGACGTCGACATCGAGGGAGGAGAGGAGCCTGCCTCTAGTGTGGACACTGCTGGCTCAAGGAGGCCACCTTCCCCCGAGTCGAGTGTTGCCTCGTTCGCTCACAAGATGTCCGGGATAGAGTTAGACGTTGGTAATGGTAGGACTCCTCGCAGCTAGCTTAGCTTTTGCACCCTTGGGGTACTAGGCTAGGTAGAGTTGAGTCTTTTTGGGACAAATGATGTAATCATGATAAACTCTCTTGAAAGCCTGTTTGATGGATGCTGTTATCAGTTTTAAATTTGGAAGCAAAAATTTATGCCTTTTTAAATCCTTTTGTTGAAGTTGGAGTCTATCATTTTGCTTTTGACTCTTCTCGCCGCGATTAAATCTTGAACTTGGAGATATGGTGTTAAGTATGTATGTGGTTTTTCAGATGGCCGGGAGGCAGCGTCGTGGCCAGAATGAGCGTGTTCCTCCACCGCCGCCACCGCCTCCCACTCTGCAGGAGCTAATGGCTCAGCAGAATGAGATCTTGAGACAACTGGCTCAGCGTCAGCCACCACCTCAGCATTATGGTGGTGGAGACCATCAGCGTCACCCCGCGGCAGCTACCTACCAGGAGTTCCTCAGTACCCAGCCACCATTGTTCACAAGGGCAGAGGATCCACTTGATGCAGATGTGTGGTTGAGAGTAGTGGAATCCAAATTCCCGCTACTCCATGGAGCTTGTTCAGAGGTCACTAAAGTCAGGTTCGCCACCCAGCAGCTTCGTGGACCCGCAAGGACTTGGTGGGACCATTTCCTTGCCATGCAGCCAGAGGACCGAGAGGTGGAGCGGAGAGAGTTCAAGGCAGCTTTCAGGGGACACCACATACCAGCCGGGATTATGGACCGAAAGCTCAACGAGTTTCTGGCACTCACTCAGGGCAACAGGACAGTGTTGCAGTATGCCCAGGCTTTTAATGACTTGTGCCAGTATGCTGGGTATCACGCAGACACGGATGAGAAGAAGAGAGACAGGTTCAGGAGGGGGCTCAGCACTAAGCTCCGCGACCGTCTCAACACCGTCAGGGCCAACAGTTACAATGAGTTGGTCAACATGGCTATCTCCCAGGAGGATTGCATTACAGCTCGACAGGCAGAGAAGAAGAGGAAGACCCCTGTGGCAGGACCCTCAGCTCAGCCACAGCGCTTCAGGATTGTGTCCGACACTCAGAACAGGGGACCCCAGCAGCAGCAAGGAAGATGGGTGATCCGACCACAGCAGCAGCAGGCACCCAACCGCGCCCAGTTTCCAGCTCAGAAGAACAGTCAGCAGCAGCAGCAATACCGCCAGGCAAATGACAACAGGTGTTTCACATGTGGCAACACCGGACATTATGCCAAGAATTGCCCCAGGAACCAGCAGGGGTAGAATGTTAATCAGAATCAAGGCAAGAGACAGAAGGTGCAAGTGAGGCAGGGCAGGCTAAAATTCACCACCATGGTTGATATTCCAGAGGGAGCACCCGTCATGACTGGTATCTTTACAGTTTTAAATTATCCTGCCATTATTCTTTTTGATTCTGGTACGTCGCATAGTTTTATCAGTGCCAAATTTAGTGCCAAGTGCCAATTACCTTTCCACCACACCAATGGGGGTATCACAATTTCAACACCAGGAGGCAGGGTTGCCACCTACCAAATCAACAAGAATGTGCCTATAAAGTTTGGTAGTCTGATAATTAAAACCAACCTCCTCATTTTGGGTTTGGATAGTGTGGATATCATATTGGGAACTGACTGGTTGACCAAACATCAGGCTGTGATCGATATTGCAGCTAGGGCCATTGAGGTGCACTCATCCACTTGTGGTGAAACCACACTATATCTGCCTGACCAGGGATGCACCCGTTCTTGTGCCTTTGTTATGATAGAATCCCCAGTGGAAAAGATCCCAGTGGTCTGTGACTACCCGGATGTGTTTCCGGATGAATTGCCAGGGATGCCACCTGACCGAGATATTGAGTTCGCCATCGAATTGCAACCCGGGACTGCTCCTATCTCTAAGAGACCCTATAGGATGCCTCCCTCGGAATTGGCAGAACTGAAAAAGCAATTGCAAGAGTTGTTGGACAAGGGGTTCATTCGCCCGAGTACTTCACCATGGGGATGTCCGACATTATTTGTGAAGAAAAAGGATGAGAGTTTGAGGATGTGTGTTGATTACCGCCCTCTCAATGCGGTGACTATCAAGAACAAATACCCGTTGCCCCGTATTGATGTTCTGTTTGATCAGTTAGTGGGAGCCAAGGTATTCTCCAAAATAGACCTTCGCTTAGGTTACCATCAGATCAAGATCCGTGCCAGCGACATTCCCAAGACGGCTTTCTCTACCAGATATGGGCTGTATGAGTTTTTGGTGATGTCTTTTGGGCTGACCAATGCCCCGACTTATTTCATGTACTTGATGAACTCAGTATTTATGCCAGAGTTAGACAAGTTCGTGGTCGTCTTCATTGATGATATTCTGGTCTATTCCAAGAATGAAGCCGAGCACACCAAACATTTGCATACTGTACTTCAGAGACTGCGTGACCATCAGTTATATGCTAAGTTATCTAAATGTGAATTCTGGCTGAAGGAGATTAAATTCTTGGGTCACACAATTTCTCAGGATGGCATATCAGTTGATCCTGAGAAGGTGCAGGAGGTGATGGATTGGAAACCCCCGACTACAGTGAAGCAAATTCGGAGTTTTCTGGGATTGGCAGGGTATTATCGACGATTTATTCCGGATTTCTCCAGAATTGCCAAACCAATGACTGAACTGTTGAAAAAGGGAGTCAAGTATGATTGGAGCCAAAAGTGTGAAGATGCCTTTCATACTTTGAGGCAGCATTTGACAACAACCCCAGTGCTGGCTCAACCTGACAACACCAAGCCATTTGAAGTTTATTGTGATGCTTCTGGTACAGGATTGGGATGTGTCTTGATGCAACATAACAGAGTCATTGCTTATGCTTCCCGAGCACTCAGACCCCATGAGCAGAACTACCCCACACATGACCTGGAGTTGGCAGCTGTGGTTCATGCTCTTAAGATATGGAGACACTACTTGATGGGAGCTCACTGTAACATCTACACTGATCACAAGAGTCTCAAATACATCTTCACTCAGGCAGATCTGAACATGAGGCAAAGGAGATGGTTGGAGTTAATCAAGGACTATGATTTGGAAGTGCACTACCATCCTGGCAAAGCCAATGTTGTGGCAGATGCCTTGAGCAGAAAGGCCCAGTGCAATTCTATAAGCATGGATACAAGAGTTACCACCCTGTGCGATGAGCTGTGCAAGCTGAACCTGGAAGTTGTTTCTTCAGGTGACTTGAGTTATATCTCGGTGAAGCCCACATTGCAAGAGCAAATAGTCAGGGCACAGATTGAGGATAAGGGTGTTCAAATGATTAAGGAAATGATCAAGCAAAAGGCAGAGAAATACAAGTGCTTCCGTCAGGACAACAAGGGAATTTTATGGTTTGGAGACCGATTGGTTGTTCCCAAGGACCCTGAGCTCAGAAAGAAGATACTGGACGAAGCTCACCTTTCAAAATTTTCCATGCACCCTGGTAGCAACAAGATGTACCATGATCTCAGAACTTTATATTGGTGGACCAGAATGAAGAGGGAAATTGCCAAGTACATATCCGAGTGTGACACTTGCCAGAGGGTAAAAGCTAGTCACTTGAAGGCAGCAGGCCCTTTGCAACCCCTCCCCATCCCATCTTGGAAATGGGAGGACATTTGCATGGACTTTATAGTGGGATTGCCCAATACACCCAAGCACCATGATTCTATTTGGGTTATTGTGGACAGGTTGACTAAGACTGCTCATTTCTTACTAGTGCACACCACCCACAGGACAGAGAAGTATGCAGAGATCTACATTGATCAAATAGTTCGTCTGCATGGGATACCAAGGACTATAGTCTCGGACAGAGGAGCACCATTTGTGGCACGATTTTGGGAGCAATTGCAGGAGTCACTTGGGACCCAGGTCATACGAAGCTCAGCCTTTCATCCCCAAACAGATGGTCAGACAGAAAGGGTGAATCAGATTTTGGAAGACATGTTGCGAGCATGTGCACTACACTACGGAAAGGATTGGGACAAGTGTCTTTCCTTGGCAGAGTTTTCTTACAATAACAGCTATCAGTCCAGTCTGAAGATGGCACCTTTTGAGGCATTATATGGGAGAAGGTGTAGGACCCCACTGAATTGGTCTCAAACAGGAGAGAGGGAAATTTTTGGGCCAGATTTGGTACTTGAAGCAGAAGCAAAGGTCAGAATCATCAAGAAGAACCTAGAAGCTGCTCAGGCCAGGCAAAAGAGCTATCATGATAAGAGGCGGAAGCCTCTACAGTTTGAGGTGGGAGATCATGTTTATCTTAAGGTATCACCCACCAAGGGTGTCCAGAGATTTGGGATCAAGGGCAAGTTAGCTCCTCGCTATATTGGACCCTACGAGATCAAGGAAGCTTGTGGACCCGTAGCCTATCAAGTGGAATTGCCACATCACATGTCAGCAGTTCACAATGTGTTCCATGTATCTCAGCTGCGGAAATGTGTTCGCCTACCCACTGAAGTGCTGCCAGAACCAGACATCAAGATAGAACCGGACTTATCTTACCAGGAGTGCCCCGTCAAGGTATTAGATCAAAAGGAAAGATCAACTCGGGCAAGGTCAATCAGAATGTATAAAGTTCAGTGGAGTCACCATTCAGCAGAGGAAGCTACATGGGAGACTGATGATTTTCTACGCTCTCGCTTCCCCGACTTTCTGCCCAAAGGAGTCGGTACGTAACCCCAAAACACCACCCCCACCTGCCCTTTGAAATCAATTATAAGAAAAACTTAGATAACAAGGATAGTCTAAGTTGTGGATTTAACTTAAAAAGGGCTTCCTTCTGAAGTTGCAAAGAGAATGACATTCGAAGAGCAGTTAACAAGAGAAACTCGAGTATAAAGAAAGAATAGCATCAACACACCTTCAAGCACCCTCCAAGGGACTCTACCTAAAATCTTGGGATGAGATTCCTTTAAGGGGGAGGGCTGTAACACCCCAGGTGTTACCATGGCTAGAGCACACCTTGGCACTAAAGGCTATGATCACATGTGGAAGAACTTAAGGAGCAAAAGTATAAGGGCTTTGGAAACTAGGTTTTAACCAAGAGATGTGAATGACCAAAGGCATTGCCCTAATTGTGTGCAACTATCACCTTGGATAAGAGGGGGGAGAAAACCCTAGACCTCTCTTAAACCCTATCACCCAAAACCATGGATAAGGGGGGGAAAGAGAGTGAGCAAATGTGCAAAACATGAGTAATCTTTACCCAAACCTTAAGTAACCTCATAACCAGCAATTAGGGGAAGGAAATATTGCAAAAAAGACCCCTGAAGAAACCCCATATCAAATCTCCAAGTGGGGAGAGAGCTAGAGCTCTCTATTTCTCTCTAAGTTAAAAACTACACCTACACTAAAGATCAGTCGTGTTCACCTCGAAGCTGGCACCAAATCTACCTATGTTATATACCAAAAATGTGGCATACCACCCAAGGCACCCACTGAAAAAAGCTGAGCCCGAGACTTGGACGTTTGACATGCCTTGGCATGGTTTTTGTCGCGAGGTGGGCAGTGTGACACACCCGATTTGGCGACCAGAGATCTCACTACCTAGGCCATATCTGCCATGGCAGCTCACGGATGAGAGACAGCCCTAGGTGCCAGGAAAAGACTCGCGCCGGATTTTTGCCAAGATTCGCACGTTTGCGACTTGGGTGAGCTGTGGAACACGGGCAGAAGGAAAGCTCCACATGTTCGACGCGCTCTGTGCGCCAGAGCACGCCCACGCGTGCCCCGCGTCACGCCAACGGCCAGCCGGCGCCCTGGCCCGCGTCCGCGCCTATAAAGCCCGCTCAGGCGTCGACTGCACTCTTCCGCGCATCCTCAAGCCTCACCGGAGCTCAGTTCACCGCTGTTTGCCCGTGCGCAGCGTGTCCGCGGCCACCCGAGCCACTTCCGCCGTAGACCGGCCAGCCCAGCTTTCCCCAGCCCCATCCAACCCTCTGAGATGAGTAAGCATACCTCGGTGAAGCTCCCCGAGCAAGGAATCGAAGCCTGCTTCGCCGGAGAGGCCAGTCCACGGTCGCCGGAGTTCTCAACACCGCTGGAGTACGTGGACCGGGTAAATCACTGAGCCATTTCTCGATTCACTGTACAGATAGCCTCTACATCACCCCAGGAAGCTCACCGTGCCGTTGGATTGGACTAGGTCGCCGTGGTTTAGCCGGCACTCTCGCCGCCGACGAGAACACCCGCCTGCGCACGAGGACCGAGCGATTCCGGCCATCCCCGTCGTCAAGCCGTACATCGCTGTGACCGCCAGAGCCTCCCCGAGCCAACCCTGCCCTTCGCCGGACCTATCTCGCCGTCGGTAAGCCACGCCACCCTTTTCTTTCCCGCGGGTACTGTTTACATTGGGGGAAGGACTGCGGGTGAGAGGAAGAGAAGGTCAGGGGGCTTTTTGAACTGTCAGCGACTCAGGGGAATAGTGGCTCAGGGGTAGATTTGAGTGGGTTGATTTAGTTTAAACCCAGGGACCTCGGTGTAAACTGTTTTTCCACGAAACTCTTATTAAATCTATTTTTAATTTGAACAGAGACTTTAAAAACTCATAACTTCTGTTTAGTTCATCCAAATTTGGTCAAACAAATTTTGCCAGGCTCTAACTAATGTGACCTGCTTAAGAAAAATATAAAACCCCCTAGGTACTATAGAGAACTTTAAGATTTTGATTTAATTATAGTTTTAGCCAAAAGCTCAATAATAGAAAGAAAAAGAGTTTTACTATTTGACTAGGGTTAGAAAAATTTGGAGAAGTTTATGTCC
Organism: Zea mays; assembly: GCF_902167145.1. NCBI lineage: Eukaryota > Viridiplantae > Streptophyta > Magnoliopsida > Poales > Poaceae > Zea > Zea mays. Next base: position 75,845,054 of record NC_050100.1, on the reverse strand, counting down.
ACCTGCTGACCTAATTAAAAATGCTAAACCTCTCTGACCAACCCATTAAGTTAGTTTTTACCCCTTATTTCAAAATATGCTTAAGGTTAAGAAAAATAGAAAATGTAATTTAAACAATGAACCAGAGAGCACCCCTATTTTTGTTAGGATACTTATTCAATATAGTTCACTAGAAAAATCTATCATACCCTGGTTTAGTATAAAATAAGTGAGATACCTTTTATTTGAATAAAACAAGGAAAACTTAGAAAAATCCTACAAAAATAACCCCAAGTTGAAATCACCCCAACCCTTGGGATAACTAATGTTTGGTTAATATGAACTTAGGAAAAATATGAAATCTGCTGTTTGACATTTTTCAAATAACAATGTAGTAGAAAGTGCCTTTTTGACATTAAACTTTAAAAAAATCAAAATTAAATAACCACCCCTTAGCTTTCTGTGATTTTTAGCACAAAAGCCTATTATTACTGTTAGATGCCAACAAAAATAACCTTTAGGACAGAACCCACCTCTAAGTAAGAGTTGTAGTACAAAGTGGCCCATTTACCCAACTTTTATTATTTTTGTCTTAAGCATAGCCTTTATATGTTGAGCCTCAAATTCTTAAAACAGGCTAGAATAGCAAATGGCAACCCACTGTAATTTTTACAGATTTTTTGGAAAATATTAAACCACTGTCGTAGTTCAAACCTACACTAGAAACCATAAGTAGAAATTAAAGAAAGGAAAATGAATAATGGTAATTAGTGTCATCCTAAAACCCTTGTAAATTGTCCACTGAAATGTATAAAGACAATACAAATCCACTATGTTTATCCTCAATAAAAACCTAAGCCTAAAAAAGTAATAAGCATAACCCACTGGAAGCCCCGCATGACTAAGAAACCCTAAGTTACTTCTTGACTTAGTTTCTTTTTAGCATAATGTTATTAAATCCTGCATAATCATGACATACATGTTCATTGCATTTCGATAGACTATAACCTTGCTGACGGAGAGTACGTCCTCGTGCTGGAGCAAGGAGTTGCTCAGGAGGTAGCCCCGGACCCAACACCAGAGCCTGCACCAGAGGACCTGCCTGCCACTGCTTTGGAAGGCAAGCCCCGGTTTTATGCATAACCTGTTAATTATGCTATTTTACTTCACTTAATGATTGTAGGATTGATTGTGCACTTAGGTGTAGGAATTGTTTGAAACCCTAGTTGCATGATCTCAGGAATCCTTTTGCGATGGATACTAGTATGCTAGGTCGAGTAGCTGCTTTATTAAGTAGGATCTCGGTAGAAGTCGAGTGATTTTTCTAGCACTCGCGCGAGGTCAGGAAATTGATTGTATCCACTTTCTTATCAGAATGATGCTGGTTTGTGGACAACAATCCATGGGGATTGGTTGTCCACGGGATAAAAATTTGAATAAGGATTAAGGTGTGGTACCGTGAGTCAAGCGTTTGAACGTACTAAACACATACCGAGAAATATGGTAAATCGGTAAGCCTAGTACCTGAGTGAACCTGCCCGCAGACATATCCCCTCACGCGACCTGAGACGTGGTCTCCCATTCCGGTTATGGTGGGTACAAGTGCGTTCACTGCACGACGGCAGTCGGGGTCAGTGAGGCATTGTACGCCAAGGCGGTGAGCCCTGATCTGTTGCCAGGGAATCGATGGGGACGGTTGATGTGTGTGGGGACGAAGTGCCTCGCCACGTCGTGTGTTTAGGTTTACCTTGCAAGGTTTAAAAACTCGATTCGAATCGTCTGCTTCTCGCAGTTAATGAGACTGCTTGATCCATGCTGCTACATTGAGTAACAAGTGGAAATATGATGAGTTGACACAAGATGTTGATTTGCTAAAGATGTTTGATACCATGTATGAGTAGATAGTACACTTTTAGCCTTAAGAGAGTCACACTTAAACTTGACAAAGCTAAAACTTGATTTAGAAACTCAGCTAGTGCTCTTGGAAATCAAACCCCACAGCCAAACAGTTGCATGTCTAGAGGTAGAGGAGTAGACTCCTCACACCGGGTAAGTCTAGCTGAGTATTAGTATACTCAGCCTTGCTTGTGGCATAATTTTACAGGTTCTCTGGAGGACATGGTTGCTGGAGTGACTTGGTCGTCCATCTTGCCATCGGGTTGGACTGTCGAGTGGGACCCTACCTCGACCGAGGAGGAGCATGAGGAGTGATGGGACAGGCTTCCCCATCTCTCTGTTTATTTATCGTTAGTTTATTTCCGCTGCACTTCGAACAATGATGACTACTTTTGAAAAACTCCGATGATGATGTAATAATTTAATACTCCTTAATGCATGGTTTTATGCTTTATTGTATTTGCTCTGTGACTCACCATCGAGTGAGATTGTGGTACTTGATCCTGTCAGTGGCCGTGTCGGACTAGATCCGAGGGATTGACGGGTTATTTCCATTTAAGTGTGGTCTAGCCTCTAAGGCGGGACTTAGGCACTTAAGTTGGAATAATTCGGGCCGCCGAGGCTGAAAGCTGGGCTGAGGCTCTTGGAGTCCAGTTAGCCGAGGCGTCCGCTCGAGCCGGGGCCTTTGCGGCAGACCTAGCCGTGCCCCAAGCCGCATCCTCGGAGCAACGCGCCCGAGCTGAAGGTATGTCTTGGCTGTTTTAAGATTTTGATTCGGCTTCGTTCCTCAACTCGTGTCTGAAGTCTTCTGCTTTGGCTGTTCGCAGAGCTCGAGTCTGCCCTTGATAAGTCTGCCAAGGCGCTTGCTCAGGTGGCCGAGCAGAGGGAGGCTGACCACGCGGCCATGTCCGAGGCCATCTCGGCCTTCTGCCGGGTCTTTGGTTTCGACGACGTCCCCTCGGGAAGCTCCCCTCAAAGTCGCCTGCAGGCCTTGGGTGACCATGCGCGCGGCAGACTCCACGAGGCGCTGCATCACGGCGTCAGGCGGGCCTTCACAGTGCTAGCTTCCCACTATGACGTGGATCTGGAGCGGGTCAGCGAGGGGTATTGCCTTCCTGACGAGGATGAAGCCGCCCTGGCCGAAGTCCAGAGACTTGACGCGGCCGCCGCGGGCCCAAGCGCGGTGCTGGCGACCACCTTCGAGGCAGAGATCCTCCCGCTTGCGCCATCGTCCGAGGCCGGGGCAGATCTCGCTGAGGATGGAGATGAAGCCAAGGGCGCGACTCCTTCTCCGGGCGACGCCTGATTCTGCCGGAGCAGTTTATCTTGAATGCATGTGTGTCTTTTGCGGCCGCCGAGGCCCGAACACTTTATCATCGTAATATTAGGTTGTGTCTCTTTTCCTCCTATTTTGCGTATCCGGACTCGTTCGTCAGTAGCAGGATTGCTTACCCAAGTAAGAGTTATTTTTCGTGGTAGGCGACGAGTGAGGTATCCGTATCCCAGAGGCGTAGGAATCCCTCGGCTCGGTCGGCCTTGCCACTTACATGCACCCTTATTCGTTTCTTGGGGTCCTGTTACTGATATGGCCGGGAAACGCGAAAGTCTTTTTTATGGAAGACTTTTTTCGAGGAAAATTTTGACGCAGAGGGGGTTCGCCCCTTCTAGCCCCCGAGGGAGGGTCGGGCTTTGCCGAGGCAAGGCTGACCCTTCCTTGATGGTTAGACTTTGTGTGCGAACGAGGTGTACGAACAACTTGAAAGCACCTCAAGGGTAGAAGCGACGTAGCTGTCGGATGTTCCAAGCGTTGCTGTAGACCTCGCCTTGACTGTTGGCCAGCTTGTATGTCCCGGGCTTCAGAACCTTGGTGATGACAAACGGCCCTTCCCAAGGAGGCATGAGCTTGTGCCGCCCTCGGGCGTCTTGTTGCAGCCGAAGCACCAAGTCGCCCATCCGGAGGTCTTGGGACCGAACCCCTTGGGCGTGGTAGCGTCGCAGGGACTGCTGATACCGCGCCGAGTGTAGTAAGGCCATGTCCCGAGCCTCTTCCAGCTGGTCTAGTGAGTCTTCTCGGTTTGTTTGATTGCTTTGGTCGTCATAGGCCCTCGCCCTCGGGGAACCGTATTCTAAGTCTGTGGGCAAGATGGCCTCGGCCCCATAGACTAGAAAGAACGGTGTGAAGCCCGTGGCTCGACTCGGCGTTGTCCTCAGACTCCAGACCACCGAGGGGAGCTCCTTCATCCATCGCTTGCCGAACTTGTTGAGGTCGTTGTAGATCCTCGGCTTGAGTCCTTGCAGAATCATGCCGTTGGCACGCTCTACTTGCCCATTCGTCATGGGGTGAGCCACGGCGGCCCAGTCCACCCGGATGTGGTGATCCTCGAAGAAGTCCAGGAACTTTCTGCCGGTGAACTGGGTGCCGTTGTCGGTGATGATGGAGTTCGGGATCCCAAAGCGATGGATGATGTTGGTGAAGAACGCCACCGCCTGTTCGGACCTGATGCTGTTTAGGGGTCGGACTTTGATCCACTTGGAGAATTTGTCGATGGCGACCAGCAGGTGCGTGTAGCCCGCGAGTGCCTTCTGCAAGGGACCGACGAGGTCCAGACCCCACACAGCAAACAACCAGGTGATGGGTATTGTCTGCAGAGCCTGAGCGGGCAGGTGGGTCTGCCTTGCATAGAATTGACACCCTTGGCAGGTGCGGACAATTCTAGTGGTGTCGGCCACCACGGTCGGCCAGTAGAAACCTTGTCGGAAAGCGTTTCCAATAAGGGCTCGAGGCGCTGCGTGGTGACCGCAAGCCCCCGAGTGTATTTCTTGTAAGAGCTCTTGGCCTTCGGCGATGGATATGCATCACTGGAGGATGCCCGAGGGGCCGTGGTGGTAGAGCTCCTTCCCGTCCCCCAGCAAGACGAACGACTTGGCGCGTCGCGCCAGTCGCCGAGCCTCGGCTTGGTCGAGGGGCAGCTCTCCTTGGTGGAGATATTGCAGGTATGGGGTCTGCCAATCTCGATTAGGCGGGACCCCATTCTGCTCTTCCTCGACGCGCAGTGCCTCACCTTCGGGGGCCGAGGGTGCCTCGGGCTGGGCCGAGACCTTCTCGGGCTCGGGCGTGTCGTCGGTCTTGATTGAGGGTTGATGTAGGTCTCGGGAGAAGACGTCCGGGGGAACCGTTGTCCGCCCCGAGGCTATCTTAGCCAGCTCTTCTGCAGTCTCGTTGTATCGTCGGGCGATGTGGTTGAGCTCGAGCCCGTAGAACTTGTCCTCTAGGCGCCGAACCTCGTCGCAGTAGGCTTCCATCTTCGGGTCGCGGCAGTGGGAGTTCTTCATGACTTGGTCGATGACAAGCCGCGAGTCGCCGCGAGCGTCGAGGCGTCGGACCCCTAGCTCGATGGCGATGCGCAACCTGTTGACCAGAGCCTCGTACTCAGCCACGTTGTTGGACACCGAGAAATGGAGGCGCAACACGTAGCGGAGGTGCTTCCTGAGGGGCGAGATGAAGAGCAGGCCCACGCTTGCCCCTGTTTTCATCAGCGACCCGTCGAAAAACATGGTCCAGAGTTCCGGTTGGATCGGAGCTGCCGGGAGCTGGGTGTCGACCCATTCAGCCACGAAGTCTGCCAAGACTTGGGACTTGATGGCCTTCCGAGGGGCGAACGAGATTGTCTCGCCCATGATCTCCACCGCCCACTTTGCAATCCTACCCGAGGCCTCTCGGCACTGGATGATCTCCCCCAAGGGGAAGGATGACACCACAGTCACCGGATGAGACTCGAAGTAGTGTCGCAACTTCCGCCACGTCAAAATCACCGCGTACAGCAGCTTCTGAATTTGTGGGTAGCGGATCTTGGTCTCGGACTGTACTTCACTGATGAATTAGATCGGCCTCTGGACGGGCAATGCATGCCCTTCTTCTCGTCTCTCAACCACGATCACGGCGCTGACCACCTGAGTGGTAGCGGCGACGTAGATCAAGAGGGCTTCTCCGGCGGCGGGGGGCACCAAGATGGGCACGTTCGTAAGGAGCGCCTTCAGGTTCCTGAGGGCTTCCTCGGCCTCTGGGGTCCAAGTGAAGCACTCAGCCTTTCTTAAGAGGCGGTACAGAGGTAGGCCTCTTTCGTCGAGGCGCGAGATGAAACGGCTCAGAGCCGCAAGGCATCCCATGACCCTTTGTACGCCTTTCAAGTCTTTGATGGGCCCCATGTTGGTGATGGCCGCGATTTTCTCCGGGTTGGCCTCGATGCCCCACTCGGAGACGATGAACCCCAAGAGCATGCCTCGGGGGACTCCGAAGACGCACTTCTCGGGATTGAGTTTTACGCCTTTCGCCTTGAGACACTGGAATGTCGTTTCAAGGCCGGAAAGGAGGTCGGAGGCTTTCCTCGTCTTGACTATGATGTCATCGACGTAAGCCTCGACCGTTCGACCAATGTGTTGGCCGAACACGTGGTTCATGCACCTTTGGTATGTCGCACCCGCATTCCTCAAACCAAACGGCATAGTAACGTAGACGTACATGCCGAAAGGTGTGATGAAAGAAGTCGCGAGCTGGTCGGACTCTTTCATCCTGATTTGGTGATACCCTGAGTAGGCATCAAGGAAAGACAGGGTTTCGCACCCAGCAGTGGAATCCACGATTTGATCGATGCGAGGCAGAGGATAGGGAACTTTCGGACATGCTTTGTTTAGACCAGTGTAGTCTACACACATCCGTCATTTCCCTCCTTTCTTTCTCACAAGCACAGGGTTGGCAAGCCATTTGGGATGGAATACCTCTCTGATGAACCCTGCAGCCATCAGCTTGTGGATCTCCTCGCCTATGGCTCTACGCTTTTCTTCGTCGAATCGGCGCAGAGGCTGCTTCACGGGTCGGGCTCCAGCTCGGATGTCCAGCGAGTGCTCGGCGACTTCCCTCGGTATGTCGGGCATGTCCGAGGGACTCCATGCGAAGACTTCGGCGTTTGCACGGAGAAAGTCGACGAGCACTGCTTCCTATTTGGGGTCGAGCTCGGAGCCGATCCGGATCTGGTTGGAGGCGTCGTTGCTGGGGTCGAGAGGGACGGACTTAACCGTCTCTGCTGGCTCGAAGTTGCCGGCATGGCGCTTCACGTCTGGCGCCTCCTTGGAGAGGCTCTCTAGGTCGGTGATGAGGGCCTCGGATTCGGTGAGGGCCTCGGCGTACTTCACGCACTCCACGTCGCATTCGTACGCGTGTCGGTACGTGGAGCCGATGGTGATGACCCCGTTGGGGCCCGGCATCTTGAGCTTGAGGTAGGTGTAGTTGGGGACGGCCATGAACTTGGCGTAGCACGGCCTCCCCAGCACCGCATGGTAGGTTCCTCGGAACCCGACCACCTCGAACGTGAGGGTTTCCCTTCTGAAGTTGGAGGGAGTCCCGAAGCAGACGGGTACATCGAGTTGTCCGAGGGGCTGGACGCTTTTCCCGGGGATGATCCCGTGAAAAGGCGCCGCTCCTGCCCGGACCGAGGACAGATCGATCCGCAGGAGCCCGAGGGTCTCGGCGTAGATGATGTTGAGGTTGCTGCCTCCGTCCATGAGGACCTTGGTGAGCCTGACGTTGCCGATGACGGGGTCGACAATGAGCGGATATTTCCCCGGGCTCGGCATGCGGTCGGGGTGGTCGCCCTGGTCGAAGGTGATGGGCTTGTCGGACCAGTCTAGGTAGACTGGCGGCGCCACCTTTACCGAGCAGACCTCCCGACGCTCTTGCTTGCGGTGCCGAGCCGAGGCGTTCGCCATTGGCCCACCGTAGATCATGAAGCAGTCGTGAACCTTGGGGAACTCCTCTGCCTTGTGACCCTCCTTCTTGTCGTTGTTGTGGGCCCTGCCACCTTCCGCAGGTGGCCCGGCCTTGTGAAAGTGGCGCCGAAGCATGACGCACTCCTCGAGGGTGTGCTTGACGGGCCCCTGATGATAGGGGCATGGCTCCTTGAGCATCTTGTCGAAGAGATTGGCACCTCCAGGAGGTTTTCGAGGGTTCTTGTACTCAGCGGCGGCGACAAGGTCTGCGTCGGCGGTGTCGCGTTTCGCTTGCGACTTCTTCTTGCCTTTCTTCTTGGTGCCGCGCTGAGTGGACGTCTCGAGGACATCTTCCGGCTGGCGGCCCTGGGGCTGCTTGTCCTTCCGGAAGATGGCCTCAACCGCCTCATGGCCAGAGGCGAACTTGGTGGCGATGTCCATCAGCTCGCTCGCCCTGGTGGGGGTCTTGCGACCCAGCTTGCTCACCAGGTCGCGGCAGGTGATGCCGGCGAGGAACGCGCCGATGACATCCGAATCGGTGACGTTGGGCAGCTCGGTGCGCTGCTTCGAGAATCGCCGGATGTAGTCCCGGAGAGACTCTCCCGGCTGCTGGCGGCAGCTTCGGAGATCACAGGAGTTCCCAGGGCGCACGTATGTGCCCTGGAAGTTGCCGGCGAAGGCTTGGACCAGGTCGTCCCAGTTGGAGATCTGCCCCGGAGGCAGGTGCTCCAGCCAGGCTCGAGCGGTGTCGGAGAGGAACAGGGGGAGGTTGCAGATGATGAGGTTGTCATCGTCCGTTCCACCCAGTTGGCAGGCCAGCCGGTAGTCCGCGAGCCACAGTTCCGGCCTCGTCTCCCCCGAGTACTTTGTGATGGTAGTCGGGGTTTGGAACCGGGTCGGGAACAGCGCCCGTCGTATGCCCCGGCTGAAAGCCTGCGGACCGGATGGTTCAGGCGAGGGACTCCGATCCTCCCCGCTGTCGTAGCGTCCCCCACGCCTGGGGTGGTAGCCTTGGCGCACCCTCTCGTCGATGTGGGTTCGATGGTTGCGGTGGTGGTGCTCGTTGCCGAGGCGACCCGGGGCCGCAGGCGCTGTGTTGTGCATGCGCCCGGTGTGGACCGAGGCTTCCCGCATGAATCGGGAAGTCGCGGCGCGATGCTCCGAGGGGTATCCCTGCCTTCGGGAGGCAGAGCAAGTCCTCTTGGCATTCCAAGAGATCATCCTTCTCGTTAATGATTTCTATTAATTCATTCAATTTTTTCTTTTGGTCCATGGTAAGGTTGGCAAAGAGAGAAATTAAATAATCTTCATTGTCACTAGAGCTACCCTCATCATCGGATGTAGTATATTTGGGGGTATCTCTAGAATGTATCTTTTTCTTTTTGCCATCCCTAGCCATGAGACACTTGTGGCTGACGTTGGGGAAGAGGAGGCCTTTGTTGATGGCGATGTTGGCGGCGTCCTCGTCGGAGGAGGAGTCGGTGGAGCTCTCGTCGGAGTCCCATTCCCGCCCCATGTGCGCCTCGCCACCCTTCTTCTTGTAGTATTTCTTCTTCTCCATCTTCTTCTTCCCCTTCTTGTCTTCGTCCCTATCACTTTCAGTAGAATATGGACATTTATCTATAAAGTGACCGGACTTACCACACCTGTAGCAAACCCTCTTGCAGCGGGGTTTGTAGTCCTTCCCCTTCCTTTGCTTGAGGATTTGCCAAAAGCTCTTAATGATAAGAGCCATCTCCTCGTTGTCGAGCTTGGAGGCGTCGATTGGAAGTATACTTGGTGTAGACTCCTCCTTCTTCTCTTCTATTGCTTTGAATGCAACGGGTTGCACCTCGGGTGTGGAGGTGGCTGACGGTGTTTGGGACCCGACCGCGCACCCGGGGTTACCCCTCGAGGTGCTTTTGGGTAGGACGGTGTTACCGACTATGGCTCGATGGTTCGTGCTAGGCGCACGAGAGACGATAGACAATTTTATACAGGTTCGGGCCGCTTAGAGAGGCGTAACACCCTACTTCCTGGTGTAGATCTTTATATGGTGGGTCACAGGGGTATTCTCTAGTATGAAGGATGCTAGAGAATGGAGTAGATGGCTAATGAGTGACCTGTCTTTTGATGGGTGCCCCCTATGCCTTATATACTCGACCGTGGGGCGTTACATGCGGGTATGATAAAAACGTGCACCTAAGTAATAGTGAACCGATTGAACTTATCTTCCTATAATTATGCCGACTTATCCTGATTTAGTTCCGACGTCTGAGGGCGCTGCGAGGGAGAATCAGATCAATGCTGTGGATAATGCTTAAACCCAATGAGCTATCTGGGCTCGAGTCTATCCCATCTTGCATCAATCCATTCCGCTAGCGGTTCCTCCCCTGGCCCACGAAGGGATGGCCTTGTGAAGTAATGGGCTCAAAGCTTTTCGCAAGGCCTTCTAGCCTTCTAGTGGACACGGGGGATATCTGTCCCCCACAAGCCCCCAATCTTTGAGTTGATTTTGAAATAATCGGCCCAAAGATTCTAGGTCCAGCTTGCGGTTTTGATTTTAGGTGGTGGATGATCTGGATGTACACCTGTCGAATTGTTGCTTTTGAACTTTAATCAATCCGGTAAAAACAACCTTCCGTTATCCTTCTTCAGCTCTTTCAACGGTCTTCGTCTTATACTTCAGAAATCAGTGCTCGGTTACCTGCTTATGCTTTAGAGGTCAGCATTCTGTCCTTAGGGGTTGAGGATTCATTGGGTGCACCAGAGGTGCACCCAATGGGTGTAGCCCCCGAGCTTTGAGTGGATTACTAAAAATAATCCACTCAAAGGTCTTCATCTCATGCTTTTTAGAAATCATTGGTTTATCTTCGTCTCATGCTTTAGAAATTAGCATTTCGTCGTCGGTCCATGCTTTAGAGATCAGCATTCTGTCCTTAGGGGTTGAGGATTCATTGGGTGCACCGGAGGTGCACCCAATGGGTGTAGCCCCCGAGCTTTGAGTGGATTACTAAAAATAATTCACTCAAAGGTCTTCATCTCATGCTTTTAGAAGTCATTATCTTATCTTCGTCTCATGCCTTAGAACTCAGCATTATATCATCAGCTTATGCTTTAGAGATCAACATGTTGTCTTCAATTCCTGCTTTAGAAACTAGCAGCGTGATCTGCCCATGTCCTGTTAGGTTTGAAATTTATTTGATCGGCGACAGATTGGACGTTTGGTAGATGGTTCTTGGCTAGTCTTCATTTCGCTTTGTGCTTCAATGCTTCTGTTGATTAGACTTGTACTTCAGTAGCTATATTTGGCTTTCCTCTGATCTCCATCGATATTTTTCTTCTATTTTGATACATTCATTGCGTATACTGTATGGATGTGACTGCTTGGGAAAATCTATTGAAATTTCTTGGATGTCCCCTCCCCAATGGGTGTAACCGAGGGACAGCTTGGTACGCCGAGCGTTTAGCAAACTGTCCTTGAGTAGTAACTTGACGTGACCACATGGTGTAATCATATCGTCCAAGCGGTTGACCTCAGTCCAAATGGTGTCGTGTTACGTGAAACGACGCCTGTTGCCTGACTTGCTTCTAGACGATTTGAATTGCTTATTGAATACTTGCGACTGTTCGGTGACCGTGGTAGGAGATGAGCGGTTGCTTCCGACCTCTATAAATAGACTACTTGCCTCACTGGTGTCTTCACACATCTTCTGGTCGTTTGTTGTTTATTTTCCCACTTTTCTCTTCTCTTCCAACCAACCATGGGCAAGAACAAGAAAGGTGGAAGTTCGTCGCACCATTCCGGCGACAAGCGGAAGCACGTGCCAAGTCCCCCCTCGGAGGACTTTGGTGACGCCGAGTACTTGGAGGAGGAGTTTTCCTCCGAGTCTGAGGGGTCGCCGGTCTACGCCTCTCCCCCGGTGTCGTCCGATGACTCAGACAATTCCCAGGGGATCGCCGCCAAGGTGTGGACGTACATCCGGGCTGTCGAGCGCTCCGGGCTCGAGGGCTCGGATGAGTCGGAGGTCTCCTCCGACGAGGGGAACTCCTCCGACTCGTCCGAGGAGGAGAGCGGCGGTGATTATTAGGATATGTATATATCAGGATCAATCAGAGCCTGATTGTGATTGATTGTAATCCCCTAGATTGGCTAGCTGCCTTGTATAGCCTAGGATTACTTTCTATCTATAGCCTAGGTCTGTTTCCTTGTACAGGGAATAGCCTTCCATACATGTACTTTCCATGCATGCCTATTGGCTATATATAACAGGCTCCCCACCCTCAATGGGTGTGTGGTGATTCAGTCCATTCTTCCTTTCTACATGGTATCAGCTCTCTAGATCCTGCGCTTCCCTCCCTGCTGCCGCACCATCCCCACCCTGCTGTGCCGCAGCGCCACCACCTCCCTGCTGCGCCGCCCCTTCTCCCTCCTAGGTCGCCATGACCGACGCAGCCACCAATCCTGCCCCCGCTGTGTTGGTTGCCCCCTATGCGACGATCAATGTCAAGAATCACATCCCAGTGACTCTTGAACTGGCCAAACCCAACTTCAACCAGTGGGAACCATTCTTCACCTCTCTCTGTGGCAAATTCGCTCTCCTCTCGCATATTGACGGACTGCAGGAAGCCCGTCCCACAGATCCTTCTTGGGGCATCGCCGATGCCTGCGTTCGCAGCTGGCTTCTCGGCTCGGCTGGTCCCGACGTCATCGGCCTCGCCGCGGCTCCAAACCAGACCGCGCGCGAACTCTGGGTCGCCATAAAGCGCCTCTTCGAGGCCAACAAGGCTCCACGCGCCATTTTTCTGAGCCACGAGTTTCACTCGATGACTCAGGGCGACTCCTCCATCAACGACTACGCTCAGCGCATGAAGGCCACTGCCGACGCGCTCCGCGATGTCGGCCGCACCATCACCGACGCGGAGCTCGTCCTCAACCTCCTCCGTGGCCTCAACCCACGCTTCGCCAGCACCGCCGATAACATCGCCGACTCACACCCGCTGCCGGACTTCGCCACCACTCGCGAGAAGCTCGTGCTAAAGGAACTTCGCCTCACCAACGAAGGCACGGTTGCGGACCAGACGGCGTTCCATGCATCATGCGGCACCGGCTGCCGCACCGCCCCCACCACCAACGGCGGCGGTTCCACAGCCAGCAGACCGGGCGGTCACGGCAGTCGCTCCAACAGCGGCGGCAACCCAGGTGGTGGCGGCGGTCGCTGGAAGAAGAAAGGCAAGGGCGGATCCCACTCCGGCGGCGGTCCCAGGTTTCCTGCCGCCCCCTGGTACTGCTACCCCCCCTGGACAGCCGGGGCGCATCAGCAGCCCTGGCGCCCGCCGGTACCGACCCCAGCTTGGCGCAGTCCTGGCATCCTCGGCCCCTTCACTCAGGCCCAGGCGCACACTGCGCTGGCCCCTGTCCAGTACTCCGACAACCCTGCTCCACCAATGGCAGAGCAGGGCGGCTGGGATCAGGCTGGCCTCATAGCCGCACTGAACCAGATGTCCCTCCAGGGGTCCTCTCCTTGGGTCCTTGACACCGGCGCCACAACTCACATGTCGTCTTCGGCTGGTATACTCCTGTCCCGTCTCCCCCCTCCCCCATTCGGCATCACAGTTGGAAATGGCACCACCATACCTATCACCTGCCGTGGCACATCCACACTCTCCTCCCCCACCTCTACCTACCGTCTTAACAATGTTCTGGTTGCACCTGCACTTGTGCGCAATCTCCTTTCTGTTCGTCAATTCACCCGTGACAACTGTTGTTCAATTGAATTTGACGCTTGCGGTTTTTCTGTCAAGGACAAACAGACGGGGCACGTGACTCTTCGCTGCAATAGTGGTGGCGACCTCTACACCTACCCCTCCACCACAGCTCCCTCCTGCAGCCTCGCCACAACGTCGTCACTGTGGCATCATCGCCTCGGCCACCCCGGTCCTTCCAGCCTCGCCAAACTTCGAAGCATGTCGGTCATTTCCTACAATAAAAACTCGCCATGCCTCTGCCATGCCTGTCAACTAGGCAAGCATGTGCGCCTCCCATTTAGTCATTCAACTTCTGTAACTCATGCTCCGTTTGATTTACTTCACTGCGACGTCTGGACATCTCCCGTACTAAGCAATTCTGGGTTCAAATATTACCTTATTATACTCGATGATTATTCCCATTACAGCTGGTCCTTCCCACTTCGTCACAAATCTGAGGTGCACCGCCACATGATTGACTTCATTGCATACGCTCAGACCCAGTTTGGTACCACACCTAAATCCTTCCAAGCCGATAATGGGACCGAGTTTGTTAACCACGCCACCACCTCCTTCCTCACTAGTCATGGCATTACTCTCCGCCTTTCCTGCCCCTATACCTCACCACAAAACGGCAAGGCCGAACGCATGCTCCGCACTACCAACAACACCATCCGCACCATGCTGCTCCATGCGTTCATGCCACCTCCATACTGGGTTGAGGCCCTCGCAACAGCAACTTACCTCCTCAATAGGCACCCCTCCTCCTCCATACAAAACCAAATACCTCACCACATACTTCATGGCACACTCCCAGATTACGCCTCCCTTCGCATCTTCGGATGTCTCTGCTATCCGAACCTTACTGCCACCTCCCCCCACAAACTCGCCCCTCGATCCACTCCTTGTGTCTTCCTCGGATACCCATCTTCCCACAAGGGCTATCGCTGTCTTGACATGTCCACTCGCCGCATCATTACCTCGCGCCATGTCATTTTTGATGAGTCTGTGTTCCCATTCTCGGCTGCACCATCGGCGGGCTCCATGCCGTCGTCACTTGATTTTCTGATGCAGGACCTCACCTCCTTGCCGGCACCAGCAAGCACTCCTCCATCGCTCGCTGCCAGCAGCGAGGATGATCTCCAGGTGCTCCTAGACCCGGCCATCCTTCAGCTCGGCCCCCGGGTTCATCCTGCGGGCGGGCCACAGCTGGGCGCTCGAGGGCCCCAAGTGGGGCAGTCAGCGGCTCCTCCGCCTGGTGGCCAACGCTTCGGGAGCACCTCCACTCGCCGCGCCCAGCCCCCAGCAGCACCGGTCACCGAGGAGGTGGCTCCTGTGCCTGCTGCACCTCCAGCGCCAACAGCGGCTGCACCAGCTTCGCCCCCAGCGGCTCGGCTCCTATCTACTGCAGCAAACCGGCCTGTGACATGCTCACAGACTGGCTCCCTCCACACTGTTCAGTGCTTCGGCTTCTCCGCCTCCATCGCCTCGCCAATTCCGGCGAACTATCGCAGTGCCCTGGCCGATCCAAATTGGCGTGCTGCGATGGCGGACGAGTACAAGGCGTTGATCGACAACGGCACTTGGCGCCTTGTACCTCGGCCGCCTGGTGCGAACATTGTCACTGGAAAGTGGCTGTTCAAACACAAGCTCCACTCCGACGGCTCCCTCGCCCGGCACAAGGCACGCTGGGTCGTTCGTGGCTTTTCCCAGGAGGAAGGCGTCGACTACGACGAAACATTCAGCCCAGTCGTCAAGCCGGCCACGATCCGCACCGTCCTCAGCATTGCTGCGTCCCGAGACTGGCCCATCCGGCAGCTCGACGTGAAGAATGCCTTCCTCCACGGCAACCTCGAGGAGACTGTTTACTGCGAGCAGCCGAAAGGATTCGTCGACCCCGCTGCACCTAACTCTGTCTGCCTGTTGCAGAAGTCCCTGTATGGGCTTAAGCAGGCACCGCGAGCCTGGAATCAGCGCTTCTCCAGCTTCATCCGAAGCATTGGCTTCACCACCTCCAAAACGGATGCCTCCCTGTTCATCTACAAGACGGGAGACGCCATGGACTATCTCCTCCTCTACGTCGACGACATCATCATCACCGCATCATCACCAGCTCTTCTCCAGCACGTCACCTCCCGCCTATCGTCGGAGTTTGCCATGACGGACCTCGGGGATCTCCACCATTTCCTCGGCATCTCGGTGACACGAGACAGCAGTGGACTGTTCCTCTCTCAGCGGCAGTACGCCGTTGATCTCCTCCAGCGCGCTGGCATGTCTGAATGCCACCCGACAGCTACTCCGGTGGATGCCCGGACCAAGCTGTCTGCCTCCGAGGGCGCTCCAGTCGCCAACCCCTCGGAGTATCGGAGCCTCGCTGGTGCTCTCCAGTACCTCACCCTGACAAGGCCGGACCTGGCCTATGCTGTCCAGCAAGTCTGCCTCTTCATGCACGACCCTCGCGAGCCACACCTTGCGCTAATCAAGCGCATCCTGCGCTATGTCAAGGGCTCCCTGTCGGCAGGTTTGCACTTGGGACCCGGCGCCGTTGATCAGCTCACAGCCTACTCCGATGCCGACTGGGCCGGCTGCCCCGACACGCGTCGCTCCACCTCCGGCTTCTGCGTCTACCTCGGCGACAATCTGGTGTCATGGTCGTCCAAGCGTCAGACGACTGTTTCTCGCTCCAGCGCCGAAGCAGAGTACCGTGCTGTGGCCCATGCTGTTGCCGAGTGCTGCTGGCTGCGTCAGCTACTACATGAGCTGCACATCTCCATCCCGCACGCGACCGTGGTCTACTGTGACAATGTGAGCGCTGTGTACATGGCAGCCAACCCAGTCCATCACCGCCGCACGAAGCACATCGAAATCGACATCCACTTCGTCCGTGAGAAGGTAGCTCTGGGGCAGTTCCGAGTTCTTCATGTTCCGTCTACGCACCAGTTTGCCGACATCATGACCAAGGGTCTGCCCGTACAGCTCTTCACCGATTTTCGGACCAGTCTTTGCGTCCGTGATTCTCCCGCTCAGACTGCGGGCGGGTATTAGGATATGTATATATCAGGATCAATCAGAGCCTGATTGCGATTGATTGTAATCCCCTAGATTGGCTAGCTGCCTTGTATAGCCTAGGATTACTTTCTATCTATAGCCTAGGTCTGTTTCCTTGTACAGGGAATAGCCTTCCATACATGTACTTTCCATGCATGCCTATTGGCTATATATAACAGGCTCCCCACCCTCAATGGGTGTGTGGTGATTCAGTCCATTCTTCCTTTCTACAGTGATGGCGACGGTGACGGTGACGGCGGCGATGGTGGTGATGACGGCGACAATGACGGCAAGGGCGACGGAGGCAACAGCGGCAAGGGCGACGGCAACAGCGGCAAGGACGACGACAACGGCAGGGGCGGTGGCGGCAGCAGCAAGGCCAGTGGCAAAGCGCCACTGGTTTGAATATTAGTATAGATAATTAGTAGTAGTAGTAGTAATAGTAGCAGAATAATGTAGTAGTAGGTAGTAGTATTGTATACTGTGAGTAATGTAGTAATGTAGTAATGTAATGTAGTGAAAAAGGGAGAAAAGGCCGACTCATAATGAGTTGGTTTTTAAGTTTGTGAAAAACTTCCCTCCTCTAAGTATCCAAGAAAATTTTAGCTTGTTCCGGGCAACCTTTCGCTTTTCTGCCGTTCTTATTTTATAGGCGATTGATAGTTTGCCTTCGCGCCTAACGCTGCTGACATTATTAGAAATAATCACCAAGTGATAACTGGTAACTGTTGAGTCGTGTTTGGTGAGCTTTGGCATTTTTTAGAGAAAACAAACGAGTTATGACAAACACTATTGGCGTTTTAGAGGTAACAGCCGAGTTATGCTTGACCCCGTCGGCGTTTTGGAGATAACAGTCGAGTTATGGTAGACACTGTCGGTGTTTTAGAATGCTGGTGCATGGTCACACCCATTGAGGTAAGGAAGTAATGAGGTCCTTCCTGAGGTTGATCCCCAATGGTGGTGTACATGTTGAAGTTGAACCCAATGGGTGTGACCATGCACCAGCTGATCCCAATGGGTGTGATCTTGTTGAAGCTGATCCCAAAGGGTGTAACCATGCAGAAGCTGACCCCAATGGGTGTGACCGTGCAGAAGCTGATCCCAATGGGTGTGACCGTGCACCGACTATTGTTCGTATTTTTGATGAGGACGAAGAAGAGGAAGAAGAAGCTTTGCTGATTCGTAAGAACAACCGGTGTTATATAGGTAGTAGGGGGGATAGTGATATTCCTTCTCCAGCTCTGTCTGCTCTTGTCAGCCTTCAAGAATTGTCCATAACGGATTTTGATCAGGCCTTTGAGGATGTCGTTCCTGAGGATATGCTGTCGGAGCCGACTGCTGGCGACATGATGGATGTTTGCTCTGAAATTCCAGACGTGGGATTAGAGGTATCCCGAGCAGTGTCTCATGCATCGTCGACTTTGGAAGGCAGTCTTCAATGTCAAGAAGTTGGTCAGGATTGCCTGACTCCCATGGAGGTGACTGAGGATCCTTCAGCCTTAGAGGTGGCTGTTGCAGAAAACCCAGCCCTCAAGGGTGGTGCTGGCAGTTACCCAGCCCCCGAGGGTGTTGCTAGTAGTGATCCGGCTCTGGTGGGTAGCGCGAGCTGTGACCCAGCCCCCGAGGGTGTTGCCGGTAGTGATCCGGCTCTGGTGGGTGGCGCGAGCTGCAACCTAGCCCTCGAGGATGTCCAAGTGAGCTCTCCTTCGCACACTTCCATGGATGTCCATGTCGGGTTGTCTCCACCACGGATGGGGTGATGGCGATGCATGCTTCTTTGACTTCGAGCAAGCGAGTCGCTTTGGAGGTCGGAGAGCCAGATGCAAGAATTCTGATATCCGCTGGTGGGGCTGAGTCAACCCCTGACAATGTTCTTCAAATTATTCCGGTTGATCTTCCTTCGTCGAGCTACGACGCGACTTCTTCTGACTCGGGATTACCCTCATTCTTTCCAATCCTCAGGTAACTCAGCTCTTTCGTTCTGTCGTTCCTCCTGGTAAACTATCTTCCATGTACTCATTTGTCTTTAATAACAGGCTTTGGTTGACGGAATGTCCGCTCAGTTGAGATCACATGGTGCCACTATCCCAGAAGGGGCTCTGTCTCTGACGCAATGGAACCCATTGCTGCTTCAGAAATAGATAGCTGTAGCTGATTTGAAGGCGTCAAATACTGGTTGGTAACTTTGTTTCTTCTTTGGCTGATTGATCAACTTGTTTTTAACCGTGTATCCTTCTTCGACTGCTTTGTCAGATATGGCTCGGCGGTGCTCTGAGCTTGAGGAAAAACATCTTCAACATCAAGCCGACTCAACCTGACGGTGCTTTGATCTTGAAGAGAAGTATTCTCAAGGTCAGACCGACCTGGCTCGGGTTTTTGCTTCATTGGACGATGCACATTCTTTGAATTTTTCTCTCAATGCTCAGCTTAACTCTAAAAAGGCAGCTCATGAGGTAAACTTCCTTAATTAGCTCTGCCGTGCTTACTGTTTATTGGATGCTTGAAAGTTGATTCTTGTTTGTAGGAGGAGAAACGAGCACTAGCAGCTTCTCACGACAATCTGTATAGGTTGTATCGTGACGCCAACAATTCTTTAACCATCTTGGAGAGGAGCCATCGCTTTACTATGTCAGATCTATATCATCATCGTCGCGAGCTGCAAGTGTCCCAAGATGAGGTCCTGTGACTTAGACAGTTAGTGTCAAGTAAGGATTCCATCATCAAGGATCTGCGTGCCTCCAAGAAGTTAGTCGCCCAGGAGCTAGAGGCCGCTCGACTGGCTACCAAAGTTTCAGAGGACAACTGCGTCATTCTGAAGGCTCAACGTGATAAGGCGATGGACAAAGCCATTCGCGCGGGGCAGATCTTGATGATAAGGCCCGATGTAATTGTTCCTGATGACATTGCTGCCGACGTCAAGGCTACGCCTGATGCCTCGAGTCGCCCTTCTTCCTCGATTGCCCCTGCGAAAGACATTGCCAAGTAGAGACGTTTCGCTGTAGTGACGTGTTTAGAGGATACTGAGTGTATTTGTGAATTCTATGTGTGTGTGATCATTGTGCTCGGATATTTGGTGGATAGAGCACTAGAATGTCCCCCTGGTGCTGACAACTATAACATTTGTTTCTGTTGTCAGGATGTAACGGTCATCTTGAACGATTACGGAAGTAAATGCGGCATGCTGGTTTTGGAGTTTTTTCCTTACTTATGCCAATCGCTTGGCTGGTAAGGCATAGTGGTTGCCCTAAGATGAGTAGATGTGAGCATGTTGAACCGTCTTAAGTCATTGCCGACTTAAGCCGATTGCTTCGTTAGTAGGGTATAGTGTCCACCTTAAGTCGAGTAAGTGCGAGCATGTTGCACTGTCTTAAGTCATTGCCGACTTAAGCCGATTGCTTCGTTAGTAGGGTATAGTAGCCACCCTAAGTCGAGTAAGCGCGAGCATGTCGCACCATCTTAAGTCATTGCCGACTTAAGCTGATTGCTTCGTTAATAGGGTATAGTGGTCACCCTAAGTCGAGTAAGCACGAGCATGTCGCACCGTCTTGAGTCATCGCTGACTTAAGCCGATTGCTCCGTTAGTAGGGTATAGTGGTCACCCTAAGCCGAGTAAGAGCGAGCATGTCGCACCGTCTTAAGTCGTCGCCGACTTAAGCTGATTGCTCCGTTAGTATGGTATAGAGGTCACCCTAAGTCGAGTAAGTGTGTTGATTCCAAATCTAATCAAATCGAAGTCAATTGATAACCAATAGTTTGAATGCCTTTGAGAATGAAATCTTTTATTGATGACGTATTTTTCAATTACAGAGTACAACGTTGCTCCGATAGCTTTTGAAGTTTTGCTAAGGATAAAACTTCCTGAGATGCTCTATATTCCATGAATTCCCCACTTTCGTGCCATCCATTTGAGTAAGCCGATATGATCCTGGCCGAGTGACCTCCGATACCACGAATGGCCCTTCCCATAGCGGTGACAATTTGTGCCGTCCTTCTCTCGTTAGAATTCGGCGAAGGACCAAGTCTCCCACTACAAAAGATCGATGTTGTATAGCCTTATCATGATAGCGCCTCAGGGTCTGCTGGTATCTAGCTGACTGAATTACTGTATTCAACCGTTCTTCCTCCAGCACGTCAATATCTTCTAGCATGGTAGCTTCTGCTTCAGCTATGCTTTCGAAGACCAGCCTTGGTGCCCCAAACCTGAGGTCGGCAGGTAGCACTGCCTACGAACCATAGACCATGAAGAAGGGGGTGTTTCCATGCAGAGCTCGACTGGGTTAAGTTCTTAGGCTCCAAACCACATAAGGTAACTCTCTGATCCACTTCCCTGCAAACTTTTCATTCTTGTCGAAGACTTTCTTCCTGAGTGCTTCCAATATCATTCCATTAGCCCTTTCCACCTGACCATTAGCTCTTGGGTGTGCTACTGATGCATATTTGATCTGGATGCTCCATTGTTCGCAGAAATCAAAGAATTCAGAGCTAGTGAAGTTGGATCCAGGTCGGTTATGATGCTATTCGGTATCCCAAACCTGAATATTATATCTTGTATGAATTCCACTGCCTTGGCTGAGGTTAGAGAAGCAATGGGTTTGTACTCTATCCATTTGGTGAATTTATCGATGGCGACCATCACGTGAGTATAGCCTCCCTAAGCTTTCTTGAAGGGTCCAATCATGTCCAATCCCCAGCACATGAATGGCCATGTTATAGGTATGGTCTGCAGCTGCTGCGCTGATAAATGTTGTTGCTTTGACAAGAATTGGCAAGCTTCACATCTCTGGACTAACTCGGCTGCATCACTCTTTGCCATTGGCAAATAGAAACCAGACCTGAAGACTTTCCCTACCAGAGTTCTGGATGCTGCGTGTATTCCACACTGTCCGGCGTGAATCTCATCTAGTAGCTGTCTCCCAGTAACCGAGGAAATGCACTTCATGAGGATTCCTGTTGCACCCCTTCTGTAGAGTGCGTCCCCTATGAGGGTGTAGTGGGCCGACTGTCTTGCGATGTGTTCTACTGCGGCCTTATCATCCGGTTCTTCTTCATTCTTTATATACCTGATGATAGGCTCTCTCCAGTCATTAGAGTTTGACTCTATGTCACACCCGGTTTTGGAAGGCAAACCGAATGCGAACCATGTACGTGTCAGGATCAGAGACTCACGTACACAGTGATTACATAATTGGACATCATCACACAATGCTCGAAATAAATAGCGGAAAGGTACTTGATTACATCAAGATGTCCAAGACATCCACAGAGTCTATTACATAACCATTGTTCAACATAATTATCAAAGTGCGGAAATACGAAACATAGATGCTAAGCCTACACAGGCAGCTGACTGGGGGTTTGCCACTAAGAAAAGAACTAGAACTCGTCATATTCCTGCAACTCCTCGAAGTCATCCATGTTGCCAGCATCACCTCCTGAGCACTGAGTACACTGGGGACAACCTGGGGTGGGGTGGTGTGTAAAGCAAGGGTGAGTACACATCAACGTACTCAGCAAATGCCCCATTTGGCTAAAGTGGACTAGCTGTATATGGAGTTGAGGTTAAGCAGTTGCTTTTAGTTGGTCAAGTATTTATTACTATTAGTAGAGCCAAGTTTTAGTAATAAACCCAGTTATTACCCGGTAGTACCTCCTCAAAATAGGAAATACCAGAGATCAGATTTATAACATCATTATTAATCATCATCATAAAAGTATCCAAAGTTCTTCTAATCAAAGAGGATCCCAAGGCTGCACTTAACCGTGAGCTTGGCTGATATAATAGTTTTTAACGATCTGCAGAGGTTGTACACTTTACCCACAAGTCATGATCCCTTTCCAGCCTGGTTTGTACAGACCTGATCTTCACTACCAAGGTGAATGGCTAGGGATACACTACGTAGCCTTTACAAAGACTCCCCTGGTGCATAGCTGCTCGTTAGGTTTCGCCAGTCGTACAAATGCAGTACACCTCCCTAAGGTGGGTGACTAACAAAACCAAATCGAAAGAACCTATACACCCCAACCTTGGCAGAGCGAGCACTACGCCCCGGTCCCCCTTGACGGCCCTTCGGTAGAGCCAACTACACCCCAGGTTCATCTAATTAATCAGCTAAGGGCGTCTCATTCCACCCTCATGGTTGTACTGTTATCCCGGGTGGTCACTCCACGAACAGGTCCTTACGGAGAAGTACTCAGGAAAAAGGCCTGAGCCCCCTAAGGTATCACAAGATCATCCACAATATCAGGATAACAATATCGTATCATAAATGTTCATATCATGTTCATTAATTAAGTTAAGGCAATAGCAAAATGCTAACCATGATAACCCAAAAGGTAAACAAGGATAAGTGAATACAGACTAGTCAATCCTTAGGTTTCATAAAGTAATGCGGGTAGAGATGGCAATGGGTACCCGAAACCCGAAACCCGATGGGTTTTACCCTATTAGGGTACGGGTTTGGGTCAATTTTCATACCCATGGGTTTGTTAATGGGCATAAATCTATACCCGGCGGGTTTATGGGTACGGGTATGTTCCTATAGTACCCAAACCCGTGAACCCGTGGGTTTTTTAAACCCGACCAAACCTAGTGCATATTGTCATTTTATTTTATAAACGACCAACAAAATTGTTATTTCTTATTTACTTCATAATTTTTATCAATTGGTGAATGTATCAGTAGTCGTTGAGAGTGTTGCATGCTTGCTATTATAGTTTTTACTAGCGTTATATATATGGTGGATGGATAACTTAGTGCAAGGTCACTTAATTATACAACTTATTATTTGTATTTCATTCTCTCTACTAATAGTTTTTATACCAAATCATGAACTCGTTGTTCATTACATAGTTTTTGGATCATGATCTCATTAATCATTACAATACTTATTGACTATGAGAAGAACAAGTATATTTGAGATGAAACCCGCGGGTAACCCATGTGTACCCACTAACCCGATGGGTACGGGTTTTGGCAAAATCTCAAACCCGTCATGGGTATGGGTTTTTTAATGGGCATAGATATTTTCACGGGTACGGGTTTGGGACGGCAAAACCCAGCGGGTTTGTACCCGTTGCCATCTCTAAATGCGGGACAGTGAATCATAAAGTATGTAGGACATAATAGGTCAGAGGACACTTGCCTTCACCAGGTTGTTGCTCAGGGAGGTCTCCAACAACACACTTAGGAACCTCGGACTGCTCGTTGTATAAATAAAGCGAGCATGCATTCAATACATTTGGAAAGTACAAATGAACACCACACCAAACATGTACAAACATTGGAACACAACTTAAAAGGACACAATACTACCTAAGGGATAATGAATTTAAAGTATAACATGAACTACAATATAACTTAACTTCATTTGAAAATAGATTATTATTTCCCTAAGTGTTACTTACAATTACATAAACATAGTTCAACATATTTTATTGTGACCTAAAATTTAGAAGAGAGATGAACTTATGTAATACATATTATTAATCTCACAAGCTTAAACAATTTTAAATTTCTAAGGTTCTCCTTTTATTTATTTATTTATTAAATAAATAGAACATACACCTATATTAGTTCATATTCAATCCTAACAATTAGAGTGTGCAGACAGTGAGTGAAACCATTTTATTTCAACAGAGAATAATTCTATGAACATTTTGCAATTTGAATCACTAAATTTGGAGTTCATATGCAAAAGTTATGAAATAAAGAAGTTTGGGAATTCAAAATATGAAATTAGGGCTAATTCTGTGAATATTTAAAAGTCCAGGGCTAAATCTGCAAGATTACAGGGGCCTGCGCGCGAAAGCCAGGGACAGCGGGTTGATTTCCAATAAATCGAGGGTCTCCTTAAGAAAACTACCGCACAAAGGGGTATCAGGTGAATCTAACCATTAGATCAGAAACCGACGGCGGAGATTAGATCTGCGGCCGAGGGCGCGCGTGCGAGTGGGCGAGCGCTGACAGGCGGGCCAGGGAGTGTCAGCGACAGAGGGGGAGAGCGCGCTGACCGAGCGGGCCCAGCGCTAGAAGATTTGAGCGCTGACAGGCGGTCCAGGGAGTCAGGGCGTGCGTACGCGAAGCGTTATCCGTGATCTGGGCTGTTCGATCTGAATCGGATGGAGGGGATCAGACCAAGGGGAAACGGACGGCTGCGGGCGGCGCTGCTCCTCTCCGCGGTGGTGAGGTCGCCGGAGTTGAGGCTGGCGCGAGCTAGGGTGGCTCCTGGGTCGCCGGAGTTGTGCAGGGAGGAAGAGGGTGCCACGACGAACTCAATGGCAGGGAAGATGCCACGAATCCACGGGCAGAGAGGGGAGAACGGCGGTGAGAAAGCCTCGGGTGGGTCGGAGTAACTCCGGTGAGCCATTCCGGCCACGAGGAGGGGACTTAAGGCGCGCTAAGGCCTTGGCTAACTTCAGCAGAGGCAGGGGTGACACAGGGACCTACTCCGGTGAACTAAACCAGGCTAAATCGGCCGGCCACCGCTCGAGCACGGCGGACCGCCGCGACCTAGTACCGGCGAAAGTGAAATTGGCCGAACACAAAGCGCAACAGGGGAAATTGGGCATGGGGACGGGTGTCTCACATCGGGGCGGAGCTCGGGGAGGCTTGGAGCGGTCTCCGGCGAGCTGGATGGCCGGGAACGCGAGCGCCGGTCTCCGGCGGTGGCTGGCGGCATGGGCAGAGCGCGAGAGAGGGTTAAAGTGAGCGAAATGAGGCGAGGTGTGTGCGCGGGGCACTGGCGGGGTTCTAAGAAGGGAGCTGGGCGCATGGGCGGGCGTCGTGGCCTAGAAACCCGGTGACGTGTGCGAGTGTGCACTCGTCGGTCCATGGCGAGAGCGGGGAAGGTGGAACTGACAAGGCAGGCCCACAGCGTAGAGAGAGAAAAGGTGACGCGCGAGGGCAACGGCTCGGCACTGGTGAACCGGGCCCGCGAGACAGAGAGAGAGAGAGAGCGAGCACGTGGGTGAAGAAAACCGACACCGACATGTTGGCCCCAGTGGGCACAGAGCGAGAGAGAGAGCGTGTGCGGGAGAGGGGAACTGTCGCTGACAGGCGGGGTCTGCCTGTCAGGCGGCGCGGGCGCGCGGGCGGGCTGGGCTTAGTGAGTCGACTGGGCTGCTTTCTCCTTTTCTTTTTCTCTGGATTTTCTAATTCCTTTTCTATTTCTTTTTCTATAGGGTTTTCAAATCCAAATTCAAACTAGGTTTCAAATTCAAATAAATTCAAACTTGTGCAACACTTCAAAGAATATTTTAAGCTCAGCATGATGCAACATGTCATGACTCATAAGGTTTTGGAAAAAAATAAATAATTAACCTCCACTAGTTTAAGCTATTTCTAATCAAAAAGGAAAAAGGGAGAAAGAATCTAGAGAGAGAGAGAAAGCCTAGAGTGAGAAAAAAGAAGAGTAACACATGATTTTGGGTGATAATTAGAAAGAAATTTTATACCCCCAAAATCAGGGTGTTACAGACCTATCCCCCTGAAAAGAATCGCGCCCTCGAGATTCAGGGCTGGCTAGAAAAGAGCTCAAGGTACTTGGCTTTCAAATCATCTTCTCTTTCCCAGGTTGCTTCTTCTTCTGAGTGGTGACCCCATTTGACTTTGCACATCCTGATGGTACTTCTCCAAGTGACCCGGTCTGCTGTCTTCAGAATTTGAGTTGGCTTCTCAATATAAGTCAGATCTTCTTGAACTTCAAGATCCTCTGCTGGCAACTGCTCTTCTGGCACTCCCAAGCATTTCTTCAACTGAGACACCTGGAACACATCGTGCATAGCTGACAGATTCTCTGGTAAGCTGAGTTGATAAGCCACTTCTCCACGTCTTGCTTGAATCTGATACGACCCAATATAACGAGGCGCTAGCTTGCCTTTGACTCCAAACCTTTTGGTTCCTCTGATGGGTGACACCTTCAAGTAGACATAGTCTCCCACTTCAAAACTGAGTTGTCTTCTTCGGGTGTTAGCATAGCTTCACTGTCTCGACTGTGTTGCCTTTAAATTCTCTCGGACCATCCTGTTGTTCTCTTCGGCTTCAAGCAAAATATCTGGTCCGAACACCTATCTTTCACCTGGTTGATCCCAATGCAATGGAGTTCTACAATTCCTCCCATAGAGCGCTTCAAACGGTGACATCTTTAGGCTGGCTTGGTAGCTGTTGTTGTAAGAGAATTCTGCATAAGGTAATCTCTTGTCCCACCTATCTTGTCTTGCAAAGCACAAGCCCTCAACATATCTTCCAGAATCTGATTTGTTCTCTCTGTTTGACCATCTGTCTGTGGGTGATAAGTTGAGCTAAACTTCAAGTGTGTGCCCAAAGCTTCATGCAACTGCTGCGAAAAATGAGAGGTGAACTGGGTACCTCTGTCTGATACTATCTTCTTCGGGACGCCATGCAAGCACACAATCTGAGCCATGTATAGTTCGGCTAACACTGCACTATTGTAGGTGGTCTTGACTGGTATGAAATGGGCCACCTTTGTCAAACGGTCCACTACTGCCCAGATGGAGTCATAACCAGAACGAGTGCGAGGCAAACCGACTATAAAGTCCATTCTGATCTCATCCTACTTCTACTGAGGAATCTGCAACGGTTGCAACAAACCTGCAGGTCTCTGATGTTCTGCTTTAATCCTCTGACAACTGTCACACACAGCCACATACTCTGCTATCTCCCTTTTCATACCGTACCACCAGAATCTTTTCTTTAGGTCTTGGTACATCTTCTCACTACCAGGGTGTATAGAGTATGCTGTCTCATGAGCTTCCTTGAGAATTAATTCCCAGATCAATTTGATGTCAGGAACACACAGTCTATCCTTGAACCATACCACTCCTTCTGCATCCTCACGGAAATCCATGCCTTTCTCATCTATGATCAGTTGCCGGATCTCGTTGATCTTCTCATCATCCTTCTGACCCTTCCTGATGTCTTGCTCTAGAGTGGGTTCCAACTCAATTGTCACTCCTTGGGTGTTGTTCAGAAATCCGAGACTCAATCTGTCGAACTCCTTTGCTAGCTCATACGGCATCGGGTGAGCTGCCAACATATTGACTTGACTCTTTCTACTAAGAGCATCCACAACCACATTTGCTTTGCCTAGGTGATAATGAATCTCCAGCTCATAATCTTTGATCAACTATAGCCATCTTCATTGTCTCATGTTTAACTCTGACTGAGTGAATATGTATTTGAGACTCTTGTGGTCCGTGTAGATATCACACTTCTGCCCATAAAGATAATGCCTCCAGGTCTTCAATGCATGAACCACAGCTGCTAATTCTAGATCATGAGTAGGATAATTCTTCTCATGAATCTTCAACTGTTGGGACGAGTATGCCACTACTCTCCCTTCCTGCATCAACACACATCCCAGTCCGGTATACCAAGCATCACAATATACTGAGAATGGCTTGTGAACATCTGGCAAAATTAGTACTGGTACCGTTGTTAATTTCTCCTTCAATGTCTCAAAGGACTTCTGGCATGCTGGGGTCCACTTGAACTCAACCATTTTTGCCAACAAGGCTGTCATTGGCCTGGCAATCTTGGAGAAACCTTCAATGAAACGCCGATAATAACCAGCCATTCCGATGAAACTCTTGATTCCTCGGACATCTTTTGGTGCTTTCCAGTCCAAGATAGCTGTTACCTTCTTCGGATCTACAACCAATCCTTCTCGTTTTATAATGTGACCCAAGAACAGGACTTCACTGATCCAGAACTCGCACTTGCTAAGCTTGGCATACAACTGACAATCTCGTAGCCTCTAAAGTACTTTCCTCAAATGCTCCTCATGCTCTTGCTCATTCTGGGAATATATGAGAATGTCATCAATAAACACCACCACAAACTTGTCGAGGTAGTCCATGAACACACTATTCATCAAGTACATGAAGTAAGCTGGCGCATTCGTCAAATCGAATGACATGACTGTGAACTCATACAGTCTGTACTTGGTGATGAATGTTGTCTTCAGTATATCCGATGGTCGGATTCTGAGATGATGGTAGCCTGACCTCAGATCTATCTTCGAGAACACACTGGCTCCTCTCAACTGATCGAATAAATCCTCAATTCTGGGCAGGGGGTACTTGTTCTTGATAGTAACCTCATTCAAGGATCTGTAGTCAATGCACATCCTCTTTGTTCCATCCTTCTTTTCCACGAATAACACTGTGGCTGCCCAAGGCGAGGTACTTGGTCTGATGTAGCCTTTCTCTAACAACTCATCAATCTGTTTCTTGAGTTCCACCAACTCTGTTCCGGACACTCGATAGGCTCTCTTAGAAATAGGGGCGGTGCCTGATATAAGCTCTATGGCAAATTCAACCTTCCTTTCAGGTGGCATACCTGGTAACTTCTCGGGAAACTGTAGCATCCCAAAAATTCAAATCCTGAAATTTTCTCAAACTTGCTCTAAATTCAAAATGAACTTCAAATTTCATTTCAAAATGTTTGTTTGTGAGTTGATATCAACAAATAAATTATAGTGGTCTATATTCTCTCCAAAATCCTCCTCAAAATATCCTACAGATATTTCCCCAGTGATTCCCTCAAATTCTTTCCAGAAATACTGGCCAGATATTTCCCCAGTGATCCCCCTCAAATTCTTTCCAGAAATACTGCCCAAATATTCCACCGATATATCTCCAAGTATTTTCCTCCTGAGAAATACCTTGAGAATCATTTTTCAAGTCCCTACAAATATTTTCTTCATAACTTTCCTCATGCTCATACGTAAACGTATGCCTCCGGTGTCATACGTTGAGCTCTACAAGCTAATTACACTCATATAAGACAAATCCATGCTAATCTCCCACTAATCCTCTCATCCCTCCCCCTAATCCCCCCACCATGGCTATAAATAGAGGGGCAAGGGCCTCCTCTCATCCCACCACAAGCCATTTCATGGCAACTCTCTCCCCCCCACACACGCCCACTCCATGCTCCACACAAGCACACACTAGCACAAGGATTGTTTGGTCGTTCCTCGATCGATCGTCCCCCTGTTCTTAGTTTGTTCGTTCGTCCGATCGTTCATGGTTCGTTAGTCCGTTCGTTCGTTCGTTTGTCCAAATAATCTTTTTCCTGTCGTTATGCTGCCGAAATTCCAATCGTTCGTTCATTCGATCATTCGATCGTTCATCGTTTGTTCATAGTTCCTATTCATCGTTTGTTCATAGTCCCTATTCATCGTTCATCCAGATAATCTTTCTCCTGCCGTTATGCTGCCAAAATTCCGATCGTTCGTTTGTCCGATCTTTCGATCGTTCGTCCGTTCGTTCATAGTTCCTATTCATCGTTCATCTTTCGTTCATAGTTCCTATTCATCGTTCATGGTTCGTTCATAGTCTCTAGTCATCGTTCGTCCAGATAATCTGTCCTGCCGTTATGCTACCGAAATTTCGATTGTTCGTTCGTCCGATCATTCGATAGTTCGTTCGTTTGTTCATAGTTCCTATTCATCGTTCATCGTTCGTTCATACGGCTATCCACCATCACTATTCACTATTACTATTCACTGTTACTATTCATCATCGTTAATATTCATCGACACTATTTACCATTGTTACTATTCACCGACACTATTCATCATCGTTACTATTCATTGATGATATCTAAGGTAACTTTTTCGCCGTCACTATTTATTGTTACTATTCATCGATCATTCGATCACCCCAAATTTCAACTACTCATCCATCATGCTGTCCAGTCCACCTAAGACCAGCCAGACCCATATTCCAGTCATACGAACTCCGGTGACTGTGATTTTCCTTCCAGTAGGGAACTTCCCATCTGGTCACCCATCCCAGGTTTCTCCAAGTTGAGCATGCTTAACTTTGAGATTCCTTCGAATCAGGCTTCCAAACTCCGATTCCAATAATTCTTGTTTCTAAATTCTTATCGAATTTTTTCCTATCCAACCATGTCATCGCTTAAGCATGGTTCATATTCCAGAAAACTCCCAAAATACTCTTGTCCCGTATTCTGTCTATAACTCTCCTGTTCATACTAAGTCAGACGATTCATTCGTCACTATTCTCACCAACAGTGAACTTCACTATGTTGCACCACATACACCCAGCTATTAATACACCCAGCTACCCTCTCCCTCTCCACACACACTCAACACCCTCAGCCAAGGCAAACACTCGACCCACTCAGTTACACCGCTCTGTCGGCTACACGCATAGTGTCGCTTCGCCTCCATTCCACCCTCCTGGTAAGCACCTCCGCTCCACCACTAGTAGTATCTCAACACCACATGACACAGATTCTACTCAAGACTCTACCCATTCATATATCGCTATTCTGACCACTATACTAAATATCTGTTGATATACTTGCTGGTTTGTATATATGTTTGTTCATGTTGCATAGTTATCGGAGCGTTCGTGTCGTCTCGTGGAGGCCAGATCTGCAAGTCTACGCCTGGCAGTAGAGCTAGAAGCCAGTTCCGCGAGCTCTCCCCCCTTTTCGCCGGATAAGCATGACAAGCTTACTAGATCCCTTTGATGCATAAATTACCTATGATTTTTCAACCACAACCCTCAGCCTGTTATTTTATGCATGATATGATTTTGAGACAAGTTATTATGGCCACCCAACCGCTTGCCGCAATCAATCCTTGATATATTTGTTACAAATGATTTGAGAAAAGGTGTGAGTTTTCAAAAGAAAATGCTTTTCAAAATGTGTATAATGAAGGGTTTTCACCCTTATCACCTTTGAGTAGGGATGATCAGAGACTCCCTGGTTTAGGGGAGTGTTGGGGGCCTTCGGTTTCCGAAGGTCCTCAAAAACGTGATTTGACAATGTTTTCTAAGTATGCGAGCAGGTATCTTCGGAATTAGGAATCAGGTTGCGGGTATACAGAAGCATGGTCAAGACGAAGCTTGACTGGGACGGCGATCATGACGAAGGATAAGATGATCACGAAGCTATATGCAGAAGAGCTTCGGCATCACGGCGGAAAAGGGAAACCGACTTAAAGATGAAAAGCCAAACTAGACCTCGAAGAATTACTATAGGGTTATTGATAAATGTAAAGGGCATTATTGTAATTTTGCATGGGCTGCGACCCGTGCCTATAAATAGGTGAACAGTATCCTTGTACTGTTCACGTTGACTTGGCATTCACTTTTACGCCACGCCTGTATTTTCCTTCCTTCAAGCCGAAGGTACATTTGCAATTTATCTTTGCATACACAAGTAATATAAATAGAAATATATTAATAATAATGATGTTTACAGAAATTACGCTACTTTCTATTCTTTGTTTGAATGTTTTTCATCTTTTACCATGATCATGAAGGTATGTCCTTCATGACCTTCATCCTAAATTCGTTATATCCGAAGGGAAATAACGATTTGAAGGACGAAGGGCTTTTGATATTTAACATTTTATGTTGCCTTGTTCTTGATTCATAGTACTTGAGAACAAGTTCCCAACATTGGCGCCCACCTCCGGTGAACTCACTTCCACTTTTTGAATCTTGAACGCTTTCGGCAAGCATCACCTTCGTTATGCCGCCGAAAAAAGCTTCAGCGACAGGGGCTGGTACTTTACAGCCACTGGATCCCAATCAGGATGTCCTTTCTCTTAGAGAGGCACGAAGCCAGAAGAGGAAGGCTATTAGTCCAACACCTCCGGAGGATGAATTGGATCAGGAGATCCAGAACCTGGAGATCCTTCAGCAACAGGTGCAGCGCAAAAAGGAGAAGATGGCTCGTCTAGCTGACCTTCAGAGACAGATAGACGAAGCTTCTGAAGAGGTTCGTCATCTTGTTCAAGATGATCATAGCCGAAGGCCTCCACGCAGAGAGCTCCATCAGGAAGGTTTCCACAATGAGGACGACTGGTATGAAGATTTCCATCATGGAAACTTTGCTTTCGATGATGCTTCTCCTCTTTCAACAGAATTACAGGCTACACCATGGCCGCAGTCTTACAAGCCACCCCAGCTCCCCATGTATGACGGTCATACAGACCCGAAGCAATTCCTGATGAGCTATGAAGCAACCATATCCTTGTATGGTGGCAATACTGCAGTCATGGCAAAATCTTTTGTCATGGCCGTCAAGAGCGTTGCTCAGACCTGGTACTCTTCTCTTCGGCCAGGGACAATCACTTCTTGGCAAAAGCTGAAGGATATGTTGATAACCAGCTTCCAAGGATTTCAGACAAAGCCAGTCACCGGCCAGGCTCTATTCTAGTGTACTCAGGATCATGAAGAATACCTTCAGGCGTATGTCCGAAGGTTCCTGCGTCTGAGAGCACAGGCGCCGATAGTGCCCAATGAAATTGTCATTGAGGCCATGATTAAGGGGCTTCGGCCGGGACCTTCAGCGCAGTACTTTGCCAGGAAGCCACCACAAACATTGGAAAAGCTGCTCCAGAAGATGGACGAATACATTCGAGCTGACAATGACTTCCGCCAAAGAAGGGAGGAAGCATTCAGGTTCTCTGAAATGACCAGGGGCTTCGGAGGAAGATTTCACCCGAGGCACGTTAGGTCAATTCATAACTCTACTCAAACTGATGATCGAGGGAGCCAGCAGCAAAGGCCACAATACTCTTCACAAGCTTCAGGGCAGCAACAAACTTCTTTTCGGCCGCCAGCGCTAAGGGGCAGAGGCGCCAGGGGCTTCGGGGGAAGGTTTGGAGATCAGCCAAGAAAAATTTACTGCTTATTCTGTGGTGAAGACAAGGGCCATACCACCATGATGTGCCACGTTACCATCCAGAAGCAGAAGGAGATAGCAGAAGCAGCAGCGCAACAAAGTCAGC
This sequence comes from Zea mays, assembly GCF_902167145.1. Classification (NCBI taxonomy): domain Eukaryota; kingdom Viridiplantae; phylum Streptophyta; class Magnoliopsida; order Poales; family Poaceae; genus Zea; species Zea mays. The sequence goes on along the minus strand of NC_050100.1, from coordinate 75,811,842 downwards.
CGAAGCAAGTCATGCATACTGCTTCGTATCATTCGCCTTATATTCCAGAATATGTAGGCAACCACCCTGCAGCGTCTGTTGCTTCGGCAAGCCAGCCCCAAGCGTCTTGGCAGCACCCTCCACCACCACCGCCGACGCAGCGAGGACAGCAGCCAGAAGGGAGTCAACACAATCACCTTCAGAGGGATTTCAGAGAGGAGTCTGAAGCTCGCACAGTCAATAGCACTGTGCCAGAGTCGAAGCACATTTATTGATGAATATCCTACCTCAACAGCAGTTCTTTCGCATTCTTACATTCAGTATTACCTTTTTGTTAGTAAGGAACAATTATGAGGAGTTTAAGTGTCTTTTATCGTTTTTCGATTTCTTGTAACACTTTCGTCTATTACCATAATAAAAATATGTCTTTTCCATAGGCTTGATTTGCCGAAGCATACAAATTTATGGTGGCATGAAGGACCTTCGTATTATCAAACATTTGTCCTAACGGACATAGTACAAATCCCTCGAAACAGTAAAAAGTCGCTCCTAAGGGAACGCAGTGTAAGTTTTCTGAAACTACAGCGAAAAATAAACGCTGATTCCGCTGAAAGTAAAAGGCGAAGAAGCTCCTAAGGGAGGCTTACAGCGAAAAATAAACGCTGATTCCGCTGAAAGTAAAAGGCGAAGAAGCTCCTAAGGGAGGCTTACAGCGAAAAATAAACGTTGATTCCGCTGAAAGTAAAAGGCGAAGAAGCTCCTAAGGGAGGCTTACAGCGAAAAATAAACGCTGATTCCGTTGAAAGTAAAAGGCGAAGAAGCTCCTAAGGGAGGCTTACAGCGAAAAGTCAGCGCTGAGATAAAAAGTGTGTGTACTCTATTACAGGGATATGTATCTGCGGCACAAATATCATTTTGCATAACATAACATCATCACATCATTCTGCATAACATAAGCATCATACAGCATATTGCATGTGGAACAAGAAGGGGATACAATGTTGGTCTTCGGAGAATATTTTGGAAAAGAGAAAATCGTGCTAAGGCACAAGACAAATCGAGATGAAGTGTAGCCTCATCGGAAATGCAACACAAAACTTTTTTATAGCTTCGGAAAATATTTCACGAAGCTTGGACATTCTTCATCAGAGAAGTAAGCAAATTCCTGTGATATAGAAAGGATTTTCTTCACGAAGCATGAAAAGAAGGGAAGGTGTTTTTTTCGCCGAAGGCTCAAAAAATGGTATGTATGCAAAGTTTCATGCATCGTAAAGAATTAAACTATAGATTATATATTACATTCAAAGTTACAATATATTACATATGTTACATTCCAAATGTTTCTACAGTAACATTCAATCCTCCGTAAGCACTATTTCTTCAGCTTCATTCAATAGTTGGTCGACAACCTTGTCCATAATGGCTTCGGCCATTTTTCTAATTTCATCGTCCCCCTTCGGGTGGGGGCCCGGAGATGCCTCGGCAGGTTCTGAGGGAAGAGAAGATACGGCTATATTACTATTACAAACCGCGAACAAAGTCTGGAATTAAAAATTACAGCATAATAAAAACCACTAATTAATACCTATTTGCCCTTCGGGCTCTGTACTTTTCTCCGCAGCTTCTGCTACTTTTCTGGCATCGTGGATGCCTTTTTCACTCTTTTGAATAATTTCTTGCGCCATTTCTCGGCCGCCGTTGTCCCAGATATCGGTGAAGAATTTCCCGCCGACCATGCTTGCTTCGGGCGAGGGGTCTTTAATGTCTTCAGAGGACAAGGTAGCTTCGGACTGCGCCAAGGATCTTATATGCTCGCAACCTTTCCTCTCTAAAACAGCAGCAATCCCTCTAGCACCCGAAAAAGCGCAGATGTCACCGCGGCTATTCAGGATTTCATCGAAGGCCTCTGCTTCGTGACTGATCCATTCCATTGGACCTTCAGGATTGCCTCTTGAGAAATTCTCTTCACTAGAGAATGCGCCAACGCTGGCGAAGCTAGATTTTATCTTCTTAACGCACTCTATGGATTTAACATAGCATTTTCTCTGGGATGCACGAAGCTCCTTAACACTTATCTCTAAATGATTGGCCAATTGATCACTAAGCTCTCGTTTTGTTTCTTCAAGTATACGTTCTTCTTTAGCTCTAGCTAGCTGTTTCTGAAGATCTTTAATTTCACGTTTTTGGGCTACGGCCTGGGCCTTCGAGGCAGCTTCGTCCTTTTTTACCTTGTCTACCAATGTAAGCAGAATTTTATCCTTTTCCAGAGCCTCGTTTCTCAGTTTAATAACTTCTGATCGTAGGTTGTTGAACGCAATTTCATAGCTTTCGTCTTCGGCATTCTTTTGTGCTCTCAATGCGTTGCTTAGAATTAAACCCTATATGAAAAAGAGTTGGTATAAGAATAAGAGAGTGAGTTGTGAATTATAAAATTTCCAAACGCCCAATTCCCATACCTTCAGGCTATTGTATGCAAGACTATCCGCAAGATCGTCCTTCGTCATAGCGCATAATCCAGCTTCAAGCTTCGGAAATCCCATACTTCTAGCCATCTCCCGACAAGCCGATAATTCTTTGTTGTCTGGGAGGCAGTATAGGAAATCTTCTTCGTTCGTCTCATTGAACACTAATGCCCCCTTCGGATATTTCAATTCTTTGGCATAGTGATTAGCTTCAAAAACTTCTTCTTCCGATAACTTTTTCCCCGAAGCATGTCGCACGATATAGTCGTATATTTTGGAAGATGCTTCGGGGACGGCGGTATCAATTTCTTCGACCAAAGTTGGCTCTGACATTTTCATTTCTTCGGTTGCCTTTGCAATTTTTGCTTCTTCTGCTTCCAAAGGTATTACCTTGGTTGGTTCTGAAGGCCCGGTTTCAACTCCAGTCTGTTGCTTCGAAGCTTCAGCAACGGACACTTCGGCAAGCGCCTCAGTCTTTGGGGTTGTGCTTGGAAGTTTAATTGTTTCCAAAACATCTAACACATTAACCATTCTTTTCCTTTTTGGGGTCACTGTTGGCCCCTTTTTAATTTTTGATGCTTCAATTTCTTCTGATGGACTTAAAATTTCTGATACCTTCATTCCCTCAGCTGATGCTTTCGCTTCTTCCGTCTTTGGTTCTTCCATCTTTTCTGTCGTTGGCACTTCGGCCATTTCTGTGACTTCTGGCAGCAGGCTTGGCTCTTCAGCCTCGGTGGCCGAAGAGGTCTCACCGGTGAACTAAGGCACCGTGGCTGGTTCAATATAGCGTGGCCGGTGTGTGAGAACTTTTACCCTTTTTCTCTTCGGCGCTGGCTCGCTAGGAGCAGCTGCAGCTTTTTCTTTCGCAGAAGTTGTGCCTTTTCTCTTTTGCCCCCGTATTGGATAGCGATAGTCGGGGTAGACAAACCCGACTGCATCAAACACTCGGTTGAGTCTTTTCCTTTTTCGGCCTCCGAAGGCCGCTGACAATGCAGTGTCTTCGGCCTTCGAATATACCCCAAGCAATTCATCACTTACAGTCTCAATGCTCTTTAACCAATCATCATCTGGTTCAACGAACTTGTCTCCGTACTTGAATGTATACTTCAGCCTGACTAGCCCACCTTCGTCAGTTTCTTTAACAGTTTCTTTCGGCATTTCCCAATTATCTGCAAGAGGCCATACTCTGAAGGCAATGTGTTCTTGTATTAAATCCCTTGTCCCAATAAAAGAGCAGACTACGCCGAAGGCCCGTTGGCATTCTTCGGCTACTTCATCCATTTCTACCTTCGGTTTCCGGAGTCCGAAGCGCTGCCAGATGGGGCACATGATGACATCCTTAATATCTTCTCGAACCTTCAAATCATTTTTACATAGAACCATTCTTTCATCCATTCTCCGGGCCATCTCTTCCGAAAGGTGGGCACGGGACAACTTGATCCAGAGCGAGCACCGAAGTTGTAGCAACCAAAGTTGTTATGATATTGCTCTTTACCCCAGGGCTTCGTTTCGTATAACAATTCATGTATATTGCAAAAGCTTTTCGCACTTGGCTCTAGACTCTAACTCTTCACAGCCCAGACGAAGATTCCCATTCTTATTATTGCTTCAGGGGTAAGTTGATGAAGGTAAACCTGATATATTTTCAGAACTTCTACCACGAATCTGCTTAAAGGGAATCGTAGCCCAGCTTTTAAAAAGCTTCAGAAGATAACGACTTCATCATCTTCGGGAGTTGGCACAGTTCTTTCTCCGGCATCTGCTCTCACAATGGACATATCTCGAAAATATCTCCCCTTCATGTTTTCAAGGTGACTTTGCCCAATAGTTGATTTTCCGAAGACTGAATGGCTTGGTCGCCATGGTCGATCTTCGGAATCTTCACCCCCACTGTCTGCATCATAACTGTCACTATCACCAGTATCTTCAGATAAACCTTCTAAAATCTCCCTTGTAATCTTCTCCGTATTCGTCTTTGCTATTGACTCAAGAAAAACCAGATGCATCTCTTCAGAAAGACTCAGCTTCATTTCGGCAGCAACCTTCTTCTCCTCAGACATCCCTTCGGAATTCTTGCCTCTCGCTTCCGAAGCTTAAAACTAGGGAGGCAACCAAATATTTGTGGGCAGAAAACTATTTGAGCAGGCAAAACAGATGGCAGGAGAGCGTGCCAAATAAATTGTGGTGAGCCCCTATTTATACACCCATTATGTCGAAAACTGGAGGGTCCCGTTTGTCAAAGACTGTTGCTATTCTAGCAAAGGGAAGGTGTTTTTTCGGACCTTCGGCTCAAAGCCTTCGTCCATGTCGCAATATAAATTTATCATTCCAGCAAATTAATATTGCGAGGGGCTACTGTTGGGGGCCTTCGGTTTCCGAAGGTCCTCAAAAACGTGATTTGACAATGTTTTCTAAGTATGCGAGCAGGTATCTTCGGAATCAGGAATCAGGTTGCGGGTATACAGAAGCATGGTCAAGACGAAGCTTGACTGGGACGGCGATCATGACGAAGGATAAGATGATCACGAAGCTATATGCAGAAGAGCTTCGGCATCACGGCGGAAAAGGGAAACCGACTTAAAGATGAAAAGCCAAACTAGACCTCGAAGAATTACTATAGGGTTATTGATAAATGTAAAGGGCATTATTGTAATTTTGCATGGGCTGCGACCCGTGCCTATAAATAGGTGAACAGTATCCTTGTACTGTTCACGTTGACTTGGCATTCACTTTTACGCCACGCCTGTATTTTCTTTCCTTCAAGCCGAAGGTACATTTGCAATTTATCTTTGCATACACAAGTAATATAAATAGAAATATATTAATAATAATGATGTTTACAGAAATTACGCTACTTTCTATTCTTTGTTTGAATGTTTTTCATCTTTTACCATGATCATGAAGGTATGTCCTTCATGACCTTCATCCTAAATTCGTTATATCCGAAGGGAAATAACGATTTGAAGGACGAAGGGCTTTTGATATTTAACATTTTATGTTGCCTTGTTCTTGATTCATAGTACTTGAGAACAAGTTCCCAACAGGGAGGGCCTCAGGTGTTGGCTCAGCCGGGTTAGGTGTGAGCAGAAGGATTGTCCTCTCATATAAGGGCCGGTTTGTCATCCTTCACTACCTATACTCATGATAAGTACAACCACTCGAGACTGTATGGGCATTCACTCAATCTGAACTCGTACGGTCCAAACCCCTGGGTAATGAAGGCTGGGGAGCACCGGGAGGATAAGGAGGGGGAATGTTTTGTCCGGTTTGGACATGGCGGTGGCCTGACTCCTTCAGGTATAACCGTTAAGGTAAGGACGTGCGAGGAAGGAAAGAGATTCGGCATTTGGGTCTCACGACGGTGAGATCACAGAAACCAGACTAGTGGGTAAAGTGTAACCCTCTGCGCAGAGTTCAAACCTATTTGAATAGTCTGTGTCAACAGGAATGGACGAGTCTGGTGTGGTATGACAATTAGTGTTTTGTTTTCCAAAAATGCTTTTGAGAAAAGTGGTTTTTAAAAGGTCCGGCGGTTGAGCCGTGAGCTATGGTGGACGGGAAGTTCAGTAGCTGTTTTTGAAAATAAAAACCAGTGGGAAACTGCTGAGATACCTGGATGGTTTAGTCCAGGGGATTTTGTTCTATACTGAAAAACTTCCTGCTCCTTTGGGAGAGGATGCGCTTTGAAAAATACAAAATGTTCTACAAAACAACCCTACATAAAATATTGCTGTTTCTGCAAAATATCCTAAGCTCCACATATTCCATGTATTATATCTGATTTCCCCATTCCGCGGGTGAAGGTGGGCTGCTGAGTACGTTTGTACTCACCGAGCTTATTTGTTGTTTTTCAGAAAATGAGATCGAGTAAGAGTTACGACTGTTCCCAACCTTGTCTGTGGCTGTTGGACCGCTGATTTGCTTCGCTGCGTATATCGGGCTGCTTCAGCCCCACTCGGATGATATGTCCCGAGTTGTGGACCAACTCTTAAAGTTGATCGCCACCTTTATAGGTTTGTCTCGTTTAAGCAGATCTGTAATCATCTGATGTATAAATGTGTTTACTAGCCTCCTGGGACTAGTAATTGTATCACATTTGAGTCTCAAGGGATTGGGGCGCTTCAGATGGTATCAGAGCTGTTAGGTTCGCCGCAGGACGTAACCCTTAGCCTGATCCAAAAGTTTTTGAGTCAAAACTATTTTCTTAAAAAATTCTTGCTCTCATCCCTTCATTTCAAAAATGCTTTCCCCCTTTCCTTCTCTCAGAAGTCAGATGGAGGTCCGCTGCCAAACCAGCTTGTGCCAGAATGAAGATGGTTTCCCCAAGTTGCTGAGAGCATGCACAGTCCGCCTCGGAATTAGGAGTCAGCCAGAGTATGATGGTCGTGAATTCATCGAGCATGACACAGAGAAGTGTGTCGTGACTGTATACATTGGATCCAGTCCGTACCATGTGGAATGGAGTGTCACAGCTACTAGGCACATATTCAAAGACACCTACCAAGTCGTCGCTCGCAAGGCATTGAGGGCCCTGTGTCAAATCTAAGAAGAAGAAGTGGCTGACACACCTCTCAGATTCTTTCAGCCATTTCAGAGAGACCGTCCCGTTTGGACGGCCAGGATGCGTGCATTGGAAGTGCAGCAGCTGCTTGAGGACGACCCCTTAGTCGTGTACCTCACTGCCTACCTGCTCACCCTGGATGCCCAGTATGATTTCTTGGCTCGGCACCACCGTCAGATGATTGCCCGAGCAGAAGATGCAGAGAAGCTCAACCGTAAGCTCCATGTGGATCTCACCACAGCTCAAGCCCGTGTAGCTGCCTTGGAAAGTCGTGAAGTCATTGCTGTTGAAGCCCTGAAGCAAGCCAAGGATGAGCACGTCCAGAAGCTGATGGAGGCCTACTTGGTAACCCATAACCAACATAGAGCCCTTCGGATCCAAGAGGCCGCTTCATCCAACCCAGTTCAACCCATGAGAGCTGAAGATCCCCAGATTCTTGAAGGTCACCCGGTCTCTACAGAGGAGAGAAGAAGGCTTGGGAACTCCTGGAAGGAGCCATAGTCTTAGAAGGAATTCCAGTCTCCACTCAGGCTATGGATAAGCAAGAGCACCCCGAATCATCCCAAGATCCCCCGCCAGAGTTGTTTGAGCCCCTCACCATGAAGAAGATTCCAGCACCCTCCCTTGAGATCAAAGAAGAAGCCGCAAGCACCCCACCAGCACCGCCGCCCTCTGAGGAGCTACAAGAGCCAGTCCCGCTTGAAGAAGAGTTCGACCCCGCCTTGCCATCTCAGTCGCTGCCAGAAGAAGTCATCAACATCAGCTCCCTCTTGACCCATCCAGGAGATGTCTCAGATTGAAGTTGTGTGCCAGCCTCGCCACAAGAGAAGCTGCTAGATCTGAAGTTAGTTATGCCCAGTCCTCTACATGTATTGGGTAGTGAAGTTTTCTTCACTTTGTCCAGAGCCCTGCATGTATGAGAGGTAATCGTGTAGACTCGTGTTTTGCAAAACTCTAATTCTGTGTCCCCTAGGGAATTTCAAAATGAATTTCGCTTGATGTTTTCTCCCCTTTTGAGTGCATATGTGATGCTTTAACGTTAGTGCTCATAAGTTGCATTTAGCATAGTTCTCAATTCAGGAGCCAAGCAATAGTAGTTATGCTTAGCCCCCGAATTTGAGTAGTCTATGCTTTGGAAAAACTCTATTCTTCCCTTATTCAAATTATTTGATTTGTTTGTGCTTATCATTGCTGAGCTTGTGTGTTTTCTTTCTTTTTAAGAAAGGTTTTCTCTAAAAACATAGATCACAAATTAGAGCTAATCCTCACCTTATGCTTCCATTCTCATCTTAACCCAGCTTGAGAGAAAAGTGCCTTACCCAAGAATATACCGAGAAGCTTACCCTTGAAGCCTGAAATAAGCTACAGAAGCAACCAGTCCAGTCGCTCAGTCAAAAGGACCGACCGTGAGAATAAAAGCACTGCCCCCTGAGTCAAAGTAAACAGGAAAAGATGACAGAAGGAGTTATTACCATACAGAGAGGCAAAGATTCTTGGAACCGGAGACCACAAACATCAGGGTCATTGACCCCACCACTCACCCTTGCCCCCGCACACGTGCCTCGCCCCCATGCGCACTACTGCCGCTCCACGCCCCCCCTTTGCAGCGCACCACCACCGCCCCACTTCCCCTTTGCAGCGCACCCACCACCGCTATTACCGCCAGCAACACCATCCCCCCTTCCCCACCCATTGTCGCACCTGCTGCCTCGTGTCACCTGCTCCATCACCACCACTCCGCACCCGAGCACCACCTCGCATACTGCTCGCCTATAAAACTCCCCCACCAGCTCCCTCAGTTCCCATCCCAAGCAAAGCACACACCTGATAAAAATCCCCTCTGCCAAATCGCAAGCAACTCCATTTTCCACTACCTGCCCCTAAGATCACAATGCTTGGTGATTCTTGGGTTGAAGACTGTTGTACATGGTTCATAGTCCTTGGTTTCCTCCTCTGTATGATGGTAATACTCTTTGATAGACTCCTCCAGTGGGAAGAGCAAAGATAAAGAAAGGGTAAATGAAAAGAAGATAGTGAAGAGAAGATAAAAAGAAGGTTCTCCCAGAATCAACCCTGTGTCAGTCATCTCTCCGCAGCCAGCTCAAGCAGCAACAGCAAAAGAAGGCCCGTAACACCCTTGTTATGAGGTATTTCAAGAAGTTCAAATCTCCAAGATTCAAGAGTTCTACCCTCATTCTTTTTAAGTGGGGTAGTGTTCCAGTAAGGTTCCAGCTATGGAGAAAAAAAAGAAGGCCTGTAGCAAGCTTGTGGAGGACCAGATCATCAAAGCATATAAGTTTCAGGATGAGAAGTGGTCACCCAAGTTCCATTGATGAAGCACCAGAAGACCAATCAAGAAAGGAATCCATGTGGGAGTTCGCAAGAGAAAGGTTTGCGTGTTGGCATCAATGCTTCCTCAATAAGCTAGCTGCCAAGCGAAAGCCAGAAGCCTGAAGATGATCTTTGAGTAGCCAGAATCAGCGTTTGCAATCAGCAACCAGATGCTCCTCAAAGGCCAGATTTTGTTGAAGCTCCAGTGAAGATATGTAGCTGAAGTAAAGCTATACCCATAACCCTTCTAAGCCGAATCTCGAGGACGAGATTCATTTTAAGTGAGGTAGATTTGTAGCATCCCAAAATTTCAAATCCTAAAATTTTCACAAACTTGCTCTAAATTCAAAATGAATTTCAAATTTCATTTCAAAATGTTTGTTTGCGAGTTATATCAACAAATAAATTATAGTGGTCTATATTCTCTCCAAAATCCTCCTCAAAATATCCTACAGATATTTCCTCAGTGATTCCCTCAGATTCTTTCCAGAAATACTGCCCAGATATTTTCCTAGTGACCCCCCTCAAATTCTTTCCAGAAATACTGCCCAAATATTACACCGATATATCTCCAAGTATTTTCCTCCTGAGAAAAACCTTCAGAATCATTTTTCAAGTCCCTAAAATATTTTCTTCATAACTTTCCTCATGCTCATACGTATACGTATGCCTCCGGTGTCATACGTTGAGCTCTACAAGCTAATTACACTCATATAAGACAAATCCATGCTAATCTCCCACTAATCCTCTCATCCTCCCACTAATCCTCTCATCCCTCCCCCTAATCCCCCCACCATGGCTATAAATAGAGGGGCAAGGGCCACCTCTCATCCCACCCCAAGCCATTTCATGGCAACTCTCTCCCCCCCCACACACGCCCACTCGATGCTCCACACAAGCACACACTAGCACAAGGATCGTTCGATTGTTCTTCGATCGTTCGTCCCCCAGTTCTTAGTTTGTTTGTTCGTCCGATCGTTCATGGTTCGTTCGTCCGTTCGTCCGATCGTTCGATCGTTCGTCCGTTCGTTCGTCCAAATAATCTTTTTCCTGCCGTTATGCTACCGAAATTCCGATCGTTCGTTCGATCATTCGATCGTTCATTGTTCGTTCATAGTTCCTATTCATCGTTCGTTCATAGTCCCTATTCATCATTCATCCAGATAATCTTTGTCCTGCCGTTATGCTGCCGAAATTCTGATCGTTCGTTCGTCCGATCATTTGATCGTTCGTCCGTTCGTTCATAGTTCCTATTCATCGTTCATCGTTCGTTCATGATCCCTATTCATCGTTCATCGTTCGTTCATAGTCCCTATTCATCGTTCATCCAGATAATCTTTGTCCTGCTGTTATGCTATCGAAATTCCGATCGTTCGTTCGTTCGATCGTTCGTCCGTTCGTTCATAGTTCCTATTCATAGTTCCTATTCATCGTTCATCGTTTGTTCATAGTTCCTATTCATCGTTCATCGTTCGTTCATACGACTATTCACCATCACTATTCACCATTACTATTCATCGGTATTATTCATCAGCGCACTATTCACCATAGCTACTGTTCACCGACATTATTCATCATCGTTACTATTCGTCATTGTTACTTATTCATCGATGATATCTATGGTAGCTTTTTATCCGTCACTATTTATCGTTACTATTCATCATTACTATTCATCGATCATCCGATCACCCCAAATTTCAACTACTCATCCATCATGCTGTCCAGTCCACCTAAGACCAGCCAGACCCATATTGCAGTCATACGAACTCTGGTGACTGTGATTTTCCTTCCAGTAGAGAACTTCCCATCTGGTCACCCATCCCAGGTTTCTCCAAGTTGAGCACGCTAAACTTTGAGATTCCTTCGAACCAGGCTTCCAAACTCCGATTCCAATAATTCTTGTTTATAAATACTTATCGAATTATTCCCTATCCAACCATGTCATCCCTTAAGCATGGTCCATATTCCAGAAAACTCCCAAAATACTCTTGTCCCATATTCTGCCTATAACTCTCATGTTCATACTAAGTCAGACGATTCATTCGTCACTATTCTCACCAACAGTGAACTTCACTGTGCTTCACCACATACAGCCAACTATAAATACACCCAGCTACCCTCTCCCTCTCCACACACACTCAACACCCTCAGCCAAGGCAAACACACCACCCACTCAGTTACTCCGCTCTGCTGGCTACACGTATAGTGTCGCTTCGCCTCCAGTCCACCCTCCTGGTAAGCACCTCCGCTCCACCACTAGTAGTATCTCAACACCACATGACACAGATTCTACTCAAGACTCTACCCATTCATATATCGCTATTCTGACCACTATACTAAATATCTGTTGATATACTTGCTGGTTTGTATATTTGCTTGTTCATGTTGCATAGTTATCGGAGCGTTCGTGCCGTCTCGTGGAGGCCAAATCTGCAAGTCTACGCCAGGTAGTGGAGCTAGAAGCCAATTCCGCGAGCTCTCCCCCCTTTCGCCGGATAAGCACGACAAGCTCATTGGATCCCTTTGATGCATAAATTACATATGATTTTTCAACCACAACTCTCACACTGTTATTTTATGCATGATATGATTTTGAGACAAGTTATTATGGCCACCCAGCCGCTTGCCGCAATCAATCCTTGATATATTTCTTACAAATGATTTGAGAAAAGGTGTGAGTTTTCAAAAGAATGCTTTTCAAAATGTGTATGATGAAGGGTTTTCACCCTTTTCACCTTTGAGTAGGGATGATCAGGGACTCCATGATTTAGGGGAGGGCCTCAGGTGTTGGCTCAGCCGGGTTAGGTGTGAGCAGAAGGATTGTCCTCTCATATAAGGACCGGTTTGTCATCCTTCACTACCTGTACTCATGATAAGTACAACCACTCAAGACTGTATGGGCAGTCACTCAATCTGAACTCGTACGGTCCAAACCCCAGGGTTATGAAGGCTGGGGTGCACCGGGAGGATAAGGAGGGGGAATGTTTTGTACGGTTTGGACATGGCGGTGGCCTGACTCCTTCTGGTATATCCGTTAAGGTAAGGACGTGCGAGGAAGGAAAGAGATTCGACATTCAGGTCTCCCAACTGTGAGATCGCAGAAACCGGACTAGTGGGTAAAGTGTACCCCTCTGCGCAGAGTTCAAACCTATTCGAATAGTCTGTGTCCATAGGAATGGACGAGTCTGGTGTGGTATGACAATTAGTGTTTTGTTTTCCTAAAATGCTTTTAAGAAAAGTGGGTTTTAAAAGGTCCGGCGGTTGATCCATGAGCTATGGTGGACGGGAAGTCCAGTAGCTGTTTTTGAAAAAGAAAACCAGTGGGAATTTGCTGAGATACCTGGATGGTTTAGTCCAGGGGATTTTGTTCTATACTGAAAAACTTCCTGCTCCTTTGGGAGAGGATGCCCTTTGAAAAATACAAAATATTTTACAAAACAACCCTGCATAAAATATTGTTGTTTCTGTAAAATATCCTAAGCTCCACATATTGCATGCATTATATCTGATTTCCCCATTCCGCGGGTGAAGGTGGGCTGCTGAGTACGTTTGTACTCACCCTTGCTTATTTGTTGTTTTTTTAGAAAAGGAGATCGGGTAAGAGTTACGACTGTTCCCAACCTTGCCTGTGGCTGTTGGACCGCTGATTTGCTTCGCTACGTATATCGTGCTGCTTTAGCCCCACTCTGATGATATGTCCTGAGTTGTGGACCAACTCTTAAAGTTGATCGCCACCTTTATAGGTTTGTCTTGTTTAAACATATCTGTAATCATTTGATGTATAAATGTGTTTACTAGCCTCTTGGGACTAGTAATTGTATCACATTTGAGTCCCAAGGGATTGGGGCGCTTTAGGTGGTATCAGAGCTGTCAGGTTGGCCGCAGGACGTAACCCTTAGCCTGATCCAAAAGTTTTTGAGTCAAAACTATTTTCTTATAAAATTCTTGCTCTCATCCCTTCATTTCAAAAATGATTTCCCCCTTTCCTTCTCTTAGAAGTCAGATGGAGGTCCGCTGCCAAACCAGCTTGTGCTAGAATGAAGATGGTTTCCCCAAGTTGCTGAGAGCATGCACAGTCCGCCTCAGAATCAGGAGTCAGCCAGAGTATGATGGTCGTGAATTCATCGAGCATGTCACAGAGAAGTGTGTCGTGACTATATACATTGCATCCAGTCTGCACCATTTGGAATGGAGTGTCACTGCTGCTGGGCACAGATTCAAAGACACCTGCCAAGTCGTCGCTCGCAAGGCATTGAGGGCCCTGTGTCAAATCTATGATGAAGTGGCCGACACCCCTCTCAGATTCTTTCCGCCATTTCAGAGAGATCGTCCCATTTGGACGGCCAGGATGCGTGCATTGGAAGTGCAGCAGCTGCTTGAGGACAACCCCTCAGTCATGTAGCTCACTGCCTACCTGCTCACCCTAGATGCCCAGTATGATTTTTTGGCTCGGCACCACTGTCAGATGATTGCCCGAGCAGAAGATGCAGAGAAGCTCAACCGTAAGCTCCATGTGGATCTCACCACAGCTCAAGCCCGTGTAGCTGCCTTAGAAAGTCGTGAAGTCATTGCTGTTGAAGCCCTAAAGCAAGCCAAGGATGAGCACGTCCAGAAGCTGATGGAGGCCTACATGGTAACCCATAACCTACGTAGAGCCCTGCGGATCCAAGAGCCCGCTTCATCCAACCTAGTTCAACCCATGAGAGCTGAAGATCCCCAGATTCTTGAAGGTCACCCGGTCTCTATCAGAGGAGAGAAGAAGGCTTGGGAACTCCCGGAAGGAGCCATAGTCTTAGAAGGAATTCCAGTCTCCCCTCAGGCTATGGATAAGCAAGAGCACCCCGAATCATCCCAAGATCCCCCGCCAGAGTTGTTTGAGCCCCTAACCATGAAGAAGATTCCAGCACCCTCCCTTGATATCAAAGAAGAAGTCGCAAGCACCCCACCGGCACCGCCGCCCTCTGAGGAGCTACAAGAACCAGTCCCGCTTGAAGAAGAGTTCGACCCCGCCTTGCCATCTCACTCGCCGCCAGAAGAAGTCATCAACATCAGCTCCCTCTTGACCCATCCAGGAGATGTCTCAGATTGAAGTTGTGTGCCAGCCTCGCCAGAAGAGAAGCTGCCAGATCTGAAGTTAGTTATGCCCTACATGTATTGGGTAGTGAAGTTTTCTTCACTTTGTCCAGAGCTCTGCATGTATGAGAGGTAATCGTGTAGACTCGTGTTTTGCAAAACTCTAATTGTGTGGCCCCCTAGGGAATTTCAAAATGAATTTCGCTTGATGTTTTCTCCCCTTTTGAGTGCATATGTGATGCTTTAACGTTAGTGCTCATAAGTTGCATTTAGAATAGTTCTCAATTCAGGAGCCAAGCAATAATAGTTATGCTTAGCCCCCGAATTTGAGTAGTCCGTGCTTTGGAAAAACTCTATTCTTCCCTTATTCAAATCATTTGATTTGTTTGTGCTTATCATTGCTGAGCTTGTGTGTTTTCTTTCTTTTTAAGAAAGGTTTTCTCTAAAAACATAGATCACAAATTAGAGCTAATCCTCACCTTATGCTTCCATTCTCATCTTAACCCATCTCGAGAGAAAAGTGCCTTACCCAAGAAGATACCGAGGAGCTTACCCTTGAAGCCTGAAATAAGCTACAGAAGCAACCAGTCCAGCCGCTCAGTCAAAAGGACCGACCGTGAGAATCAAAGCACTGCCCCCTGAGTCAAAGTAAACAGGAAAAGAGGACAGAAGGAGTTATTACCATATAGAGAGGCAAAGATTCTTGGAACCAGAGACCACAAACATCAGGGTCATTGACCCCACCACTCACCCTTGCCCCCGCACGCGTGCCTCGCCCCCATGCGCACTACTGCCGCCCCACGCCCCCCCTTTGCAACGGACCACCACCGCCCCACTTCCCCTTTGCAGCGCACCCACCACCGCCATTACCGCTAGCAACACCATCCCCCCTTCCCCACCCATTGTCGCACCTGCTGCCTCGTGTCACCTGCACCATCACCACCACTCCGCACCCGAGCACCACCTCGCATACTGCTCGCCTATAAAACTCCCCCACCAGCTCCCTCAGTTCCCATCCCAAGCAAAGCACACACCTGATAAAAATCCCCTCTACCAAATCGCAAGCAACTCCATTTTCCACTCCCCCGTCCCTAAGATCACAATGCTTGGTGATTCTTGGGTTGAAGACTGTTGTACATGGTTCATAGTCCTTGGTTTCCTCCTTTGTATGATGGTAATACTCTTTGATAGACTCCTCCAGTGGGAAGAGCAAAGAGAAAGAAAGGGTCAGTGAAAAGAAGATAGTGAAGAGAAGATAAGAAGAAGGTTCTCCCAGAATCAACCCTGTGTAAGTCATCTCTCCGCATCCAGCTCAAGCAACAACAGCAGAAGAAGGCCTCGTAACACCCTTGTTATGAGGTACTTCAAGAAGTTCAAATCTCCAAGATTCAAGAGTTCTACCCTCATTCTTTTTAAGTGGGGTAGTGTTCCAGTAAGGTTCCTGCCATGGAGAAAAAAAGAAGGCCTGTAGCAAGCTTGTGGAGGACCAGATCATCAAAGCATATAAGTTTCAGGATGAGAAGTGGTCACCCAAGTTCCGTTGATGAAGCACCAGAATACCAATCAAGAAAGGAATCCATGTGGGTGTTCCAAAGAGAAAGGTTTGCGTGTTGGCATCAATGCTTCCTCAATAAGCTAGCTGCCAAGCGAAAGCCTGAAGCCTGAAGATGATCTTTGAGTAGCCAGAATCAGCGTTTGCAGTCAGCAGCCAGATGCTCCTCAAAGGCCAGATTTTGTTGAAGCTCCAGTGAAGATATGTAGCTGAAGTAAAGCTATACCCATAACCCTTCTAAGCCGAATCTCGAGGACGAGATTCATTTTAAGTGGGGTAGATTTGTAGCATCCAAAAATTCAAATCCTGAAATTTTCTCAAACTTGCTCTAAATTCAAAATGAATTTCAAATTTCATTTCAAAATGTTTGTTTGCGAGTTGATATCAACAAATAAATTATAGTGGTCTATATTCTCTCCAAAATCCTCCTCAAAATATCCTACAGATATTTCGCCAGTGATTCCCTCAATTTTGTTCCAGAAATACTGCCCAGATATTTCCCCAGTGATCCCCCTCAAATTTTTTCTAGAAATACTGCCCAAATATTCCACCGATATATCTCCAAGTATTTTCCTCATGAGAAATACCTTCAGAATCATTTTTCAAGTCCCTACAAATATTTTCGTCATAACTTTCCTCATGCTCATACGTATACGTATGGCTCCGGCGTCATACGTTGAGCTCTACAAGCTAATTACACTCATATAAGACAAATCCATGCTAATCTCCCACTAATCCTCTCATCCTCCCACTAATCCTCTCATCCCTCCCCCTAATCCCCCACCATGGCTATAAATAGAGGGGCAAGGGCCTCCTCTCATCCCACACCAAGCCATTTCATGGCAACTCTCTCTCCCCACACACCCACTCCATGCTCCACACAAGCACACACTAGCACAAGGATGGTTCGGTCGTTCTTCGATCGTTCGTCCCCCTGTTCTTAGTTTGTTCGTTCGTCCGATCATTCATGGTTCGTTCGTCCGATCGTCCGTTCGTTCGTCCAAATAATCTTTTTCCTGTCGTTATGCTGCCGAAATTCCGATCGTTCGTTCGTTCGATCATTCGATCGTTCATCGTTTGTTCATAGTTCCTATTCAGTGTTCGTTCATAGTCCCTATTCATCGTTCATCCAGATAATCTTTATCCTGCTGTTATGTTGCCGAAATTCTGATCGTTCGTTCGTCCAATCATTCGATCGTTCGTCCGTTCGTTCATAGTTCTTATTCATCGTTCATCGTTCGTTCATAGTTCCTATTCATCGTTCATCGTTCGTTCATAGTCCCTATTCATCGTTCATCCAGATAATCTTTGTCCTGCCGTTATGCTGCCGAAATTCCGATCGTTCGTTCGTCCGATCATTCGATCGTTCGTCTGTTCGTTCATAGTTCCTATTCATCGTTCATCGTTCGTTCATAGTTCCTATTCATCGTTCATCGTTCGTTCATACGTACTATTCACCATCACTATTCATTGTTACTATTCATCGACACTATTCACTATTGTTGCAATTCACCATTTCTATTCACCGACACTATTCATTATCGTTACTATTCATCGATGATATCTATGGTACCTTGTTGCCGTCACTATTCATTGTTACTATTCATCGATCATCCGATCACCCCAAATTTCAACTACTCATCCATCATGTTGTCCAGTCCACCTAAGACCAGCCAGACCCATATTCCAGTCATCCGAACTCCGGTGACTGTGATTTTCCTTCCAGTAGGGAACTTCCCATCTGGTCACCCATCCCAGGTTTCTCCAAGTTGAGCACACTTAACTTTGAGATTCCTTCGAACCAGGCTTCCAAACTACGATTCCAATAATTCTTGTTTCTAAATTCTTATCGAATTATTCCCTGTCCAACCATGTCATCCCTTGAGCATGGTCCATATTCCAGAAAACTCCCAAAATACCCTTTTCCCATATTTTGCCTATAACTCTCCTGTTCATACTAAGTCATACGATTCATTCGTCACTATTCTCACACTGTGCTGCACCACATACACCCAGCTATAAATACACCGAGCTACCCTCTCCACACACACTCAACACCCTCAGCCAAGGCAAACACTCCACCCACTCAAGTTACTCCGCTCTGTCGTCTACACGCATAGTGTCGCTTCGCCTCCAGTCCACCCTCCTGGTAAGCACCTCCGCTCCACCACTAGTAGTATCTCAATACCACATGACACAGATTCTACTCAAGACTCTACCCATTCATATATCGCTATTCTGACCACTATACTAAATATCTGTTGATATACTTGCTGGTTTGTATATTTGCTTGTTCATGTTTCATAGTTATCGGAGCGTTCGTGCCGTCTCGTGGAGGCCAGATCTGCAAGTCTACGCCAGGCAGTGGAGCTAGAATCCAATTCCGCGAGCTCTCCCCCCTTTCGCCGGATAAGCACGGCAAGCTCACTGGATCCCTTTGATGCATAAATTACCTATGATTTTTCAACCACAACCCTCAGCCTGTTATTTTATGTATGATATGATTTTGAGACAAGTTATTATGGCCACCCAGCCGCTTGCTGCAATCAATCCTTGATATATTTGTTACAAATGATTTGAGAAAAGGTGTGAGTTTTCAAAAGAAAATGTTTTTCAAAATGTGTATGATGAAGGGTTTTCACCCTTATCACCTTTGAGTAGGGATGATCAGGGACTCCCTGGTTTAGGGGAGGGCCTCAGGTGTTGGCTCAGCTGGGTTAGGTGTGAGCAGAAGGATTGTCCTCTCATATAAGGACCGGTTTGTCATCCTTCACTACCTGTACTCAAGATAAGTACAACCACTCGAGACTGTATGGGCAGTCACTCAATCTGAACTCGTACGGTCCAAACCCCAGGGTTATGAAAGTTGGGGAGCACCGGGAGGATAAGGAGGGGGAATGTTTTGTCCGGTTTGGACATGGTAGTGGCCTGACTCCTTCTGGTATAACCGTTAAGGTAAGGACGTGCGAGGAAGGAAAGAGATTCGGCATTCGGGTCTCACGACGGTGAGATCGCAGAATCCGGACTAGTGGGTAAAGTGTACCCCTCTGCGCAGAGTTCTAACCTATTCGAATAGTTTGTGTCCACAGGAATGGACGAGTCTGGTGTGGTATGACAATTAGTGTTTTGTTTTCCAAAAATGCTTTTGAGAAAAGTGGTTTTTAAAAGGTCCGGCGGTTGAGCCATGAGCTATGGTGGACGGGAAGTCCAGTAGCTGTTTTTGAGAATGAAAACCAGTGGGAAACTGCTGAGATACCTGGATGGTTTAGTCTAGGGGATTTTGTTCTATACTAAAAAACTTCCTGCTCCTTTGGGAGAGGATGCGCTTTGAAAAATACAAAATGTTTTACAAAACAACCCTGCATAAAATATTGATGTTTCTGCAAAATATCCTGAGCTCCACATATTCCATGCATTATATTTGATTTCCCCATTCCGCGGGTGAAGGTGGGTTGCTGAGTACGTTTGTACTCACCCTTGCTTATTTGTTGTTTTTCAGAAAACTAGATCGGGTAAGAGTTACGACTGTTCCCAACCTTGCCTGTGGCTGTTGGACCGCTGATTTGCTTCGCTGCATATATCAGGCTGCTTCAGCCGCACTCTGATGATATGTCCCGAGTTGTAGACCAACTCTTAAAGTGGATCGCCACCTTTATAGGTTTGTCTCATTTAAGCAGATCTGTAATCATCTGATGTATAAATGTGTTTACTAGCCTCCTGGGACTAGTAATTGTATCACATTTGAGTCCCAAGGGATTGGGGCGCTTCAGAAACACATCTAGGAATTCTGACACTACATTGATAGCCTCTGATGGTTTAATCTCCTCAATATGAGCGGTAACTTGGTGACAACTCTCTTTCCTTGGTCCTGACAAGACCAACTCCACCAAGACTTCTTCTCCTGATAAGGATACTAACTTCACCGTTCTCTTGTCTCAGCTAAGACTGGCTTGATACTTGGTTAGCCAATTCATCCCTAGGATGACGTTTATAGTTGTATCTTGGTTATCCATAACTATTAAATTAGCGGGGAACTCTATCCCCCTTATTTGAACCTTTGCACTAGGGCAAAATCTATCAGTTTGGGTCCTTCTACCAACTGAACTAACTCTCATAGGTGGGTACATGGGTGCTACTGGTATATTATGTGATTCTACCCATGATGCAGTCACAAAAAATGTGTTGCTCCAGTATCAAATAAGACATTTGCATAATGGTACTCGACTGAAAACATACCTAGTGCCACTCCTGGAGTCTCCTGGACTGTGTCGACCTCCAAATGGTTCACCTTTCCATACTGGGCACGAGGTTGCCCACGGTTGTTGCCTCCTGGCTGCATTGCATTCTGCCTGACTGGGGCATTGGGAGCTGGCTACTGCTGAGCTGCTTTCTTTGGGCAATGATTCGCCCAGTGGCCTTGTTCCCCACAGTGGAAACATGCACGACTTCCTCCTTGAGCTGACGCTGCTTGATTGTTCTGGTTGGTTGCTGGGGCAGGAAGACGGGCTGCCTGATTGCTCTGACACTGGTATTGATTTCCTTCTTGTTGGGTGTTCTGACGGTACTGCTGCTGCTCAGGAAACTACCTCTGGTACTGCTGCTGCTGGTTCTGACGCTGATGCTGGTGATGGTGCTGTTGACCTTGCTTGAATTGCTGAGGTGGGTTGCCGGAGTAGCGAGGACGGCTGCTATTCCCAACCTGAGGTCCACCAATCTTGCGTTTCCTATCCTCCATCTCCTAACGCTTCCTTTCTATCATGATTGCTCTATCTATCAGATGCTGGAAGGTAGGGAAGGTGTGGTTCATCAGCTGATAGTGGAGGGGATCAACCAATCCTCTCAAGAAGCGATACTGTCTCTTAGCATTCATGTTGACATCCTCTGGGGCATAACGCGACAGCTGTAGAAACTTGTCCCTATACTCACTGACAGACAGGGGACTTTGCTTCAGGGCGAGAAACTCCTCCTTCCTCACTATCATCAGTCCCTCGGGCACATGGTAGCGACGGAAGTTATCCCTGAACTCCTCCCAAGTGATAGCTTCAGGGTTGGCATGGGTGGCGAGGTAGGACTCCCACCAAGACTGTGCTGCTCACCTCAGCTGTCGGGGACCATACAACACCTTCTCACGATCGTTGCACTGGGCAGTGTGCAACTCACGCTCCACGGTACGCAGCCAATCTTCAGCGTCCATGGGATCAGCAAAGTGGGCAAAGACTGGGGGATGGCCCCTCATGAACTCTGCCCGCTTGTCTCGGGGCACTTATGGCATCTGGACTTGCACTGGAGGCTAAGGCGGTGGTGGCTGCTGCTGCACCTGCTGCATCGCTGCTAATGTCTGACCAATTGCCTGAACTGCTTGGGTCTGCGTCAAGAACATCTGCTCAATGGTCATCGGTGGTGGCTGTGGCAAATGCTGCTGCGGGGCTGCTTCCTCTTGGGGTGCCTGCTGTTCAGGCTGAGCACGCCTCGCACCTCTGCGCCTGTTCTCAGACATCTGTAGAAATCACACACATATATCAAATCTGACTCTGCAGTCTTTCAGCATAAGAAAAGATGTATAGAAAATCTTCATAGAACTGAACAATTGACCATCTTCACTGACAACTTCTCAGATAAAGAGGAAAGTGGAAATAAATGGATTACCCAACTAAATAACTGACTTTATTAATAACTACACCAGGTTGCAGGGGATACCCACACCTTGGTGATAATCATTACAAAGATCCATCTTCAGTACATGTCCATCATAACAAGCATCGAACATACGATAAGCAAACTAACCTGAACTAAGACTAACTAGACTAAGACACTGAAGTAAGCATTATTATAGACTCCGACTCTATCGATCTAGGGATCCAAATCTATCTGGGTCCTGCAGTCTGGGGTACCATAGTCGAAGCGACCACGGGGCGGCGAACGGTAAGGGTGCTGAATCCCGACAGGGGCGGGGGAACCACCATCTAGATAGTGGCGTGCTGCGCACTCAGCACGCAATTCCGCAACCTCCGCCTGAACCTTGCCCAACTCGTCGAGGGAGTGGTACAACTCTGTGTTGAGCACGGTAGCCAAGTTGACCATGTTGTTCAGCCTAGGATTGCCCTCACCCACTAGCGAGGCAATCACACCTCCAGGACTACCGGTCAAACAGCGAGGGTAGTACTTTAGGTCAAGGCCATCAGCTACCCCGCTGAACAACAAGCAATACTGAGAAAGTGCCCGTCGTGCTGCATCTTGCATGGTTGCCTTGACAGTATCCCTCTCAGTAATAGAATAGTGCTCTGAGAAGGCCTCTGCACCCCGGAGATCATCGTTCAGACGGCGCACCAAGCAAGTAGCCTCCCACTGGTCCGGGTATAGCCCGCGACGATGCTGGTAGACTACACAATGGTACTCGATAGACCAAGTGTGTCGGTCGAAGGCCCGACGTAGTAAGGTATCGAGAGTGTCGTGGAAGTGACACCCACTAGCGGCATCACAAGTGATGGGTCTAGCGATCCATCCCTCTG
Organism: Zea mays; assembly: GCF_902167145.1. Taxonomy (NCBI): domain Eukaryota; kingdom Viridiplantae; phylum Streptophyta; class Magnoliopsida; order Poales; family Poaceae; genus Zea; species Zea mays. The sequence goes on along the minus strand of NC_050100.1, from coordinate 75,789,375 downwards.
GCTCCGGCTCCTCCGAGAGCTCTGTACCGTGGCTCAAACTGCCATCGGCGTCGTCGTCGTCTCCATCTCCGTTGGGGTCTCCTCCAGCAGTCAGGATGCCCTGAGGTGGTGCAGGGGGCATCTCTAGCTGAGGTGTGGGTGAAGGTGGCCTCTCAGACTCCACCTCCCGCTGAGGCGAGGGGGAAGAGTCCTGCTGCTCCTGGTCCTACTCCTGCTCCTAGCGTCGGCGCTCCTGCTCCTCGTGCACGCGATGATGCAGTCTCTCCAGCTGGTTGGACTGACCTGACACCGTGCGATGCAGGGGACACTCCGCCAGTCGAGAAGACAAAAAGGGAATCACAGACTTACGTGCAGTGCACCTGATACGGGCCATCTACAAAAGACACCGTAAGCACAAGAGTAAGAGTGGAACTATGAGACCAGAAAGTAAATAGAAAGAAAAGTGGGACAAAACTTTTGAGATGAGTAAATAACATAGAGTTGGTCAAGGTGACCAACTTTTGAAAGAACTCTAAGGTCAAGGTAAGAGTAGGGGTCTATAGTCCTTAGGTCGACCATTCTAGTCTAGGTTAGCGGTCCTACATTCAGCACAGCTTTGATACCACTTATGTCACACCCGGTTTTGGAAGGCAAACTGAATTGGACACGTACACAGTGATTACATAATTGGACATCATCACACAATGCTCGAAATAAATAGCGGAAAGGTACTTGATTACATCAAGATGTCCAAGACATCCACAAAGTCTATTACATAACCATTGTTCAACATAATTATTAAAGTGCGGAAATACGAAACGTAGATGCTAAGCCTACACAGGCAGCTGACTGGGGGTTTGCCACTAAGAAAAGAACTAGAACTCGTCATATTCCTGGAACTCCTCGAAGTAATCCATATTGCCAGCATCACCTCCTGAGCACTGAGTACACTGGGGACAACCTGGGGTGGGGTGGTGTGTAAACCAAGGGTGAGTACACATCAACGTACTCAGCAAATGTCCCGTTTGGCTAAAGTGGACTAGTTGTATATGGAGTTAGGTTAAGCAGTTGCTTTTAGTTGGTCATGTATTTATTACTATTAGTAGAGCCAAGTTTTAGTAATAAACTCAGTTATTACCCGATAGTACCTCCTCAAAAGAGGAAATACTAGAGATCAGATTTATAACATCATTATTAATCATCATCATAAAAGTATCCAAAGTTCTTCTAATCAAAGAGGATCCCAAGGCTGCTCTTAACCGTGAGCTCGGCTGATATACCAGTTTTTAACAGTCTGCAGAGGTTGTACACTTTACCCACAAGTCGTGATCCCTTTCCAGCCTAGGTTGTACAGACCCGATCTTCACTACCAAGGTGAATGTCCAGGGATACACTACGTAGCCTTTACAAAGACTCCACTGGTGCATAGCTGCTCGTTAGGTTTCGCCAGTTGTTGGGGACTTGTTCCCAAATGCTATGAGTTAAGAACAAGGCAACACAAAAATATTAAACGTTAAAGTCCTTCGTCCTTCGAAGCATTATTTTGTGACACCCCAGGTGTCAATTTCGTATTATGTCGGGAGATTTATCCTAATCTCGGATGCTCAGTGAAAATTTATATTTCTCGATCACATCTATCTCCATTTATCAAGTTACTCATGAAAGTTTCACCAAGTTCGGAATTATTCGATCTCAAGAACAGCCAAATTTGGAGCCTGTTAAAACTTTTTGTTTCTTGAAGAAAACGCAAATTCGAAAGTCAATCTCGTCTCGCAACTCCCGTCCAGACTCATTTATTCGGACTCTCGATAGTTGTTACGTTATCCAATCGGTGTCCGAATCCGCTTTCTCGATATTCGGTCTATGTCCAAACACATAGTCCGAATCCGCATTCTCCAGCGGAATCTCTGTTGTGCCAATCTCTAATTAATTCTTATGCAAATCAACTTCTTATCTCTATATCATCATTCATCTCTATCTATCAAGTGTATTCTAAAGATTTCTCAAAGTTTGAACCAAATGCTCACATCAAAACATAAATCATATACTTGCTTGAAACTTCTCGTTTGAACATGTGCAAATTTTGAAATTCAACCAAGCCTTGTAATCTTGCTCAAACAACTCTATATTAACTCTACAATAAAAGTTATTCAGGGTTCATGTAGAGAAAATGCCAAGAAAATATCGAGAAAATACCCCGATTGCCTTAAAAATATAATTTGAAGCCTTATAATGATGCTACCTTGACAAAAGTGAAACTTCAATTTATATTCAATATATGAGGTTTGACCTTTAATAAAAGTTGTAGAACCTGTGTTATACAACAAATATTATATTTAAACCAAGCCTTGATTCAACCTCTAAGTATCTCAAACAGTGCCATCAAGACAGAATCAAAATCTAATTTCAGGATTCGAATTCTTCTAAGTCTGAAATCAGCGTTGTTCGGGTCGATGTCCCGCGTTCCCAAATTTTTGTTGAACAACTCAAGTTTTTCCAAATATAAAAGTTGTTAATAACTAATAGGGGCACAACATATTAAAAGATGGTATTCATCCGATTCCGTTTGACATGCTTTGACATTCAGTTTTTCATGAGTTTCCACTGTTTTCTAACCCACTGACAAACCAATTTTCGTGGGTCTTTATCTCTCTAACCAGTGCTCGAATCACCTCAAGTGTTGTACAAGATTTGTAGAGTGTACATGAAGGAAGATATTTCCTACAGTAACCTTGATCCGATTCCAAGGGGAAAACGACGAAAATGGGCGCCCAAAGTCGCTCTGCCATCACCTGCCATCTGCTGGTGCAGTCTGACATATCCAGAGCTTGGCTCTATAAATGGCAGCCCACCCTCTCCCTTCTCCCACACACCACTCCCTTCCCTTCTCTGTTTTGGCTGAGCAGGGAGCTCCTCCTTCTTCCCCATGGCGCCCTCCCCCATCCATGGCCGTCTCCCCTCCCTCACCTCCCAGCCCGGCCCCTTCTCTGCTCCCTTGCATGGAGGAGATGGCTGGAGGTTGAAGAAGACCTCCCTGTGCCTATGACGAGTGGGCCCAAGGCCATGGGTAAGAACACACAAAATTGCAGATTTGTGCTCTTCCTTCAAATATTCATATCTCGAGTTTTAGAGCTCCTAAAATCGTGAAACTTATTTTGTTGGCTTCCTTATGAAATGCTCTAACTATTGGATCTATATGTTGGTATGGTTTAGTGCAAAAGTTGTTCTGTAGAAATTCGTATTTAAAAACTGGTTTACAAAATAAATGAACTTGCTTCTCTCCATAGTTTTATTTATGAAAATCCAAAAATGATGAAACTTGTTTTGTTAGTTAGATGCTGCCATACTCCATCTAAGAAAAATATAAAACTTGTAGGTTGTTCACTGTTTTCTTGGTGTGTTAATTAAAACATGTTAAATAGGAAAAAGATGATTGTTTTGCTTGTTATTTTTATATCTGTAGCTCTAGTGCTCCAAATGGATTCAAATGTTTACAGTAGACGCTTGTTGTGATGCTTGGTGACTGGTAAAAAGTTCATGAATTGTTGTGCATGTATGATTAAGGTAGTGATTTAACTTGTTTAATGCACCTTAAGTAGTTTTAAATGATTTATAAAAAATATATGGATGTAAAAATGGAAAATGATGTTCCACTGTCCTTGTATGATATTATAGTAGCCTAAAAAAACTTGATATGGTCATGCATCCACATAAAATAATTAGTTTTAGATTTAACCTTGTCTCACATGCTTTATTGCATCAACAATTTGTTATTTTTGTAGTAAATAAAATATAAAACCTGGGCATGTGAAATTTATACATTAGTCATAATTTGTTATTAACTATGCCTCATAAAAATTCCAGCCCCAAATTAGATAGTTTCATATGGTGCTAAAATAACACCCCTTTTATAATTACACGAGTTAGTGAAAATTAGGAGAAAACAAAATAATGCATGTTTCATGGAATGCTTGAGTTACACCTTAACACCAATTAGAGTTTAAATGGTTATGTCATGATGGTCTAAAGTTAAATATTAGTGAAACCATTTTATTTCAACAGAGAATAATTCTATGAACATTTTGCAATTTGAATCACTAAATTTGGAGTTCATATGCAAAAGTTATGAAATAAACAAGTTTGAGAATTCAAAATATGAAATTAGGGATAATTCTGTGAATATTTAAAAGTCCAGGGCTAAATCTGCAAGATTACAGGGGCCTGCGCGCGAAAACCAGGGACGGCGGGTTGATTTCAAATAAACTGAGGGTCTCTTTAAGAAAACTACCGCTCGAAGGGGTATCGGGTGAATCTAACCGTTAGATCAGAAACCGACGGCCGAGATTAGATCTGCGGCCGAGGGCGCGCGCGCGAGCGCTGACAGGCAGGCCAGGAAGTGTCAGCGACAGAGGGGGAGAGTGCGCTGACCGAGCGGGCCCAGCGCCAGAGGATTTGGGCGCTGACAGGCGGGCTAGGGAGTCAGGGTGTGCGTGCGCGAAGCGTTATCCGTGATTTGGGCCATTCGATCTGAATCGGACGGAGGGGATCAGACCAAGGGGAAACGGACGGCTGCGGGAGGCGCTGCTCCTCTCCACGGCGGTGAGGTCGCCGGAGTTGAGGCTGGTGCGAGCTAGGGTGGCTCTAGGATCACCGGAGTTGGCCAGAGAGGAAGAGGGCGCCACAGCGAACTCAATGGCGGGGAAGAGGCCACGAATCCACACGCAGAGAGGGGAGAACAGCGGTGAGAAAGCCTCGGGCGGGCCGGAGTAACTCCGGTGAGCCATTCTGGCCACGGGGAGGGGACTTAAGGTGCGCTAAGGCCTTGGCTAACTTCAGCAGAGGCAGAGGTGACACAGGGACCTAATCCGGTGAACTAAACCGGGCTAAATCGGCCGGCCACTGCGCGAGCACAGCGGACCGCCGCGGCCTAGCACCGGCGAAGGTCAAATTGGCCGAACACAGGGCGCAACAGGGGAAATTGGGCACGGGGACGGGTGTCTCACCTCGGGGCGGAGCTCGGGGAGGCTTGGAGCGGTCTCCGGCGAGCTAGATGGCCGGGAACGCGGGCGCGGGTCTCTGACGGCGGCTGGCGGCGTGGGTAGATCGCGAGAGAGGGTGAAGCTGAGCGAAATGAGGCGAGGGGTGTGTGCGGGGCACTGGCGTGGCTCTAAAAGGGAGTTGGGTGCGTGGGCGAGCGTCGTGGACGAGAAACCCGGCGACGTGTGCAAGTGCGCACTCGCAGGTCCACGGCGAGAGCGAGGAAGGCGGAACTGACAAGGCAGGCCCACGGCGTAGAGAGAGAAAAGGGGACACGTGGGAGCAACGGCTCGGCACTTGCGAACCGGGCCCGTGAGACAGATAGAGAGAGGGAGCGCGCGGGTGAAGAAAACTGGCGTCGACAGGTTGGCCCTAGCGGGCACAGAGCGAGAGAGAGAGCGCGCGCGGGAGAGGGGAACTGTCGCTGACAGGCGGGGTCCGCCTATCAGGCGGCGTGGGCGCGCGGGCGCGCGACCTGGCTAGGATTAGTGGGCCGACTAGGCTGCTTTCTCCTTTTCTTTTTCTATGGATTTTCTAATTCCTTTACTATTTCTTTTTCTATAGGGTTTTCAAATCCAAATTCAAACTAGGTTTCAAATTCAAATAAATTCAAACTTGTACAACACTTCAAAGAATATTTTAAGCTCAGCATGATGCAACATGTCATGACTCATAAGGTTTTGGCAAAAAAATAAATAATTAACCTCCACTAGTTTAAGCTATTTCTAATCAAAAAGGAAAACGGGAGAAAGAATCTAGAGAGAGAGAAAGCCTAGAGTGAGAAAAAAGAAGAGTAACACATGATTTTGGGTGATAATTAGAAAGAAATTTTGTACCCCCAAAATCCGGGTGTTACACTCTGGCTGGCTCAAAGCGTTGCACTCTTCCGCCTGATCTGAGAGAATGCTTGGGTGTGATACTTCCTGGATGAAAACTCCGGGTGGGACCTGGGCTCGACTGGATCCTAGTTTCGACAACGCGTCTGCTGCTGCGTTGCGATCTCTTTCCACGTGATGAAATTCCAGCCCTTCAAATTTATCTTCTAATTTTCGGACGGCTGTACAGTACTTGCCCATAGAATCAGTCGAGCAATCCCAGTCTTTATTTATCTGACTTATGACCACCAGTGAATCTCCATATACCATCAACCTCTTAATGCCCAGTGATATGGCAATGTTCAACCCATGTATCAGAGCCTAATATTTTGCTGCATTATTTGATGCTGGGAATGATAACTGAAGAGCATACTTGAGTTGTTCACCTCCAGGGGCAATGAAGAAGATTCCTACGCCTGCTCCCTACAGTTTCAGCGAGCCATCGAAATACATTCGCCATACTTCTGTAGCCTCCGGGTTGTCAGGTACTTGTTGTTCGGTCCATTCTGATATGAAGTCAACCAGTGCTTGAGTTTTTACTGCTGTGTGAGGCCGAAACTCGATGTCGTGAGCTCCCAGCTCGCAGGCCCACTTGGCTATTCTTCCGATGGCTTCTTTGTTGTGAAGAATATACCCTATTGGAAATCCGGTGACTACTATGACTTTGTGGTCGTCAAAGTAGTGACAGAGTTTGCGAGTAGTTAGAAGTACTACGTACAAGAGTTTTTGAACTTGGGGATATTTCTTTTTAGAGGGTCCTAGGACCTCGCTGATGAAGTAGACCGGATGCTATACTGGATATGTGTGCCCTTCCTCTGCTCGCTCGACTACTAACGTGGTGCTTACCACGTGAGTAGTGCCGGAGATGTATAACAACAGATCTTCTATTGGCTGACCTGACATGGCTCGGCGTGGCGGCTTTAGCACTGGTGGCGTGGTCAAGAACTTCTTCAGTGCATCGAGAGCTTCATGTGCTTCTGTGGTCCACTGGAACTTGTCCACCTTCTTGAGCAATTTGTAGAATGGTAAGCCTTTTTCTCCTAACCTTGATATGAACCTGCTCAAGGCTGCCATGCATCCAGTAAGCCTTTGCACTTTCTTCTGTGATCGTGATGCTTCCATTCTCATCATAGCCTCGATTTTTTCCGGGTTAGCTTCAATTCCTCGGTGGCTGACAATGAATCCGAGCAACTTCCCTGCCGGTACTCCAAAAACACATTTTTCTGGATTGAGCTTCCACTGGTATCGTCTCAGGCTGTTGAAGACCAACTGCAAATCTTCAATGAAGTTTTCTGAGTTTTCTGTTTTAATCACCACATCATCAACATAAGCTTCTACCCGCTTGCCCCAGTGATCGGCTAAGCATGTTTGCATGGCTCTCTGGTAAGTCGCTCCAGCGTTCTTGAGGCCAAACGGCATGGAGGTATAGCAGAAAGCTCCAAATGGGGTAATGAATGTAGTTTTTTCCTCATCTTCTTTTGCTAGGCTGATCTAATGGTATCCAGCGTAGCAGTCCAGGAAGGACAACATAGAACACCCGGTGGTAGAATCTACCACCTGATCTATTCTAGGAAGTCCGAAGGGATCCTTCGGACAGTGTTTGTTGAGATCTATATAGTCGACGCACATGCGCCAATCCACTTTATTCTTTTTGAGTACAAGAACAGGATTTGATAACCACTCAGGATGTAGTACTTCTCTAATGAACCCTGCTGTGACTAAGCGAGCTAGCTCGACGCGAATAGCCTCTCTTGTTAGACATGAAATGATGTAGCTTTTGTCGGATCAGCCTTGCCTAGTGATAGACCTTCAGTTTATGCTCGACCAGTTCTCTCGGGACTCCCGGCATATTCGTAGGCTGCCATGCGAATACGTCTCGGTTACCTTGCAGAAACTGGACGGGCACGCCTTCCTATTTGTCGTCCAGGCTGGAGCTGATGATGGTAGTCTTGCATTCATCCGCGAACCCAAGGTTGATTCTCTTTGTCTCCTCAGTCGGCCGCATAGAGGTTACGACTTGAGCTTCATTCGTAGGTATCGCGAGGTCTTCCTCAGGCTTTGAGTTCGCCTGCATGGAGGAAGTCGTCGATGGTTTGGTGGTGAGGGCCACTTGAATGCCCACTCGGAAACATTCTGCGGCGCCTTGGAAGTCAGCGCGCATGGTGATGATTCGTTGTGGTCCCGGCATCTTCAATATCATGTACGAATAGTGTGGAATGGCCATGAATTTTGCCAACCCTGGCCTTCCGATGATGGCGTTCTATCCGCAGTCGAAGCTTGCTACCTCGAACCTCAGGAACTCGGTTCTGTAGTTTTCCGGAGTTCCAAAGGTGACAGGCATGTAGATGTGTCCAAGCGGGTATTCTCCTTCGGTCGGCACAATGCTGAAGAAAAGAGTGTCTGACTCGTGGAGCTCTTTAAGTGCAACTTCCAAGCCTAAGAGTGTCCGAGGGAAGGTGACGTTGATGCTACTTCCCCCGTCCACCAACACATTCTTCACCCTGCTCTCTCGGATCACCGGATCGACGAGGAGTGGGTACTTGCCCGAATGATCGAAGTTGAGCCAGTATCTGTCGATCATTGAGCTTCTGCTGACTTTTGTTCTCTTGCGACCCGTGTCCGCCGAAGATGACGTTGACTTCTCCATCGACGTGCGGGAATGCTCTGCGTCCTCCCCCTTCCTGCTGCTGAGGTTGTCGAGGTCCTCCGGGTCCTCCTCATGGTGGGGGAGGTGGTGGAGGTTGGAAGGGTCGGCCATTCCTGACGGAGTGCTTGAAATCTCTGCAGTTTCGGAGGGTGTGACGCATATCTTTGTGGTACATGCATTGGGCGTCGAGGATGTCGTCCAATGTCCGTTCGCCTCCGTGGGGTGCCCCTCGGGCATGAGAGACGGGTGGTCCAGCGACATGGATTTCTTCATGAGGCCTCTTCTCCCAGCGCTTGTCGGTCTGCTGGTTCGCATCACGCCGTGGTGCAGATGGAGCAGGCTTCGTTCCTCCGATGAGGTCCTGGGCCCGTTCGTCGGCGGTGATGTAGAGGTCCGCCTCCCTGAACAGCTGCTCAGAACTGGTCGGCACCTTTTGTAGTATGGCTCGGATGAAGGCCGAGTCATTAGATCCCCGGTAGAAGTCCTCGATCACTGCTGCTTCAGCGACCTCTGGAATACGATTTCTCATGGTCTGAAACCTTTTGAGGTACGACCGAAGAGTCTCATCTCCTCGGCGCCTGATGGATTTGAGGTCCTATGGCTATGCCGGCTTGTCGGAGAGGGATTGGAAGTTGGCGATAAAACACCGACTGAAGTCGCTCCAATCATCGATGAAGTGTCAGGGTAGGTGTCGTAGCCATTGCAGTGCATATTGCCTGAGGACGATGGGTAAGTACGCAGTCATCACATCTTCAGTTGCCCCAGCGGCCTGGGCAGCAGTGGTATAGACGGCCAACCAGCCTCCCGGGTCCTGCTTGGGCTCGTATTTGTCAACGTTGGAGACCTTGAAGTTTGGGGGCCATTGAATGGCCCTAAGACGCGGAGTGAGCGCGGATACTCCACACGTGTCCTCCTGTCGATGATTGTGATGTCGGTCCCGGGGAGGGGAGTTGCCAATGTGCTGTCTCGACCATCCCTAAGTTGTGCCACCAGTTGAAATCGTCGCTGACTCAACTCTAGTGGCCTGACTTTGTGCAGGGATGCAATGATCCCGATCATACTCTTCTCGGCGCCGGATCTTGTTCCCATGTCGTCGTTCGTGCGAAGCGTTGATGGAGCTCCACGCATCCCGCCGACTATTGATGGCATGTTGTAGATCGCTCGGAGGATGAGCGAGAGGCAGAAGATGATTAGCTGCCCGAGTGAGCAGCTGTCGATAGCCCTCAGCGTCTGGAGTCCGGGGGAGGCCATCGGCTATCCGAGCCAACACTCCACCGACCTCGCTCGGTGTGTTCATGGCTCGGGCGAAGTCGGGGTTCAGGTTTCGTCCGAAGAGAGGGTTCTCTCGGCGTTGTCTCGCCTCCTGCTCGGCTTGCTCTTAAGCTTGCCGACGATCACGTCGGCGGGAATTCCTCCTTTCCCTGAAGACTCGTTCATCAGGAGTTTCTCCCACCTCCGAGATCTCATCTCGAGATACAGGCTGCGCCGGGTCTCGTTCTCCGACTTCATGATGTCACTGAACATTTCGACGTCGGTTCCTCCGTCGGCAAGCTTCTCGCTGAGGAGGTTCTTCCCCAGGCACGGTTGGCTCGTCATCGGAGATGGGGGATGATTCCACTCTTCCCCCGATGAAGAGGACGTCGGGGTAGAATGGAGTTGACGTGACGACAAGCTTCTCTCTGTTCTCCTTTGAGGGCAAAGGTGCCAGAAGAGCAGCTTGACGGGCCTTTATCTCGTTTGCTTCTTTTCTCCTTGTAATCCATGTCCATCTCTTCGTGGATGAGGTGGACAATGGGGTTCTCCGGGTAAACAAATTCTCTGCTCCTGTCTTACAGGAGGTAGTCTTCGCCCGGGGTGCTAGAGGTTGTGCTCTTTCCTGCTCCGTTCCAGCTTTTTCGGAGATTTTCAAGGAAGGCTTCTTCTCCGGTGGTTCCGCTATACGATGCAGAATTCCTTCTTCGTCTGCCACGGATGAGATGGTTCCGAAGCAGAACATAGATCTAGGCCGGAGGGCGATCTTGTGTTGGAAAACAATGGCCATTGAGCTAGCTTGGATCAGCGACACACCCCCTACCTGGCGCGCCAGCTGTCGGTGTTTGGGACCCGACCGCGCACCCGGGGTTACCCCTCGAGGTGCTTTTGGGTAGTACGGTGTTATCGATTGTAGCTCGATGGTTCGTGCTAGGCGCACGAGAGACGATAGACAATTTTATACAGGTTCGGGCCGCTTAGAGAGGCGTAACACCCTACTTCCTAGTGTGGATCTTTATGTGTTGGGTTACAGGGGGATTCTCTAGTATGAAGGATGCTAGAGAATGGAGTAGATGGCTAATGAGTGACCTGTCTTTTGATGGGGTGCCCCCTAGGCCTTATATACTCGATCGTGAGGCGTTACAAGCGGGTATGATAACAACGTGCACCTAAGTAATAGTGAACCGACTGAACTTATCTTCCTATAATTATGACGACTTATCCTCATTTAGTTCTAACATCTGAGGGCACTGCGCAGGAGAATCAGATCAATGCTATGGATAATGCTTAAACCCAATGAGCTGTCTGGGCTAGAGTCTATCCCATCTTGCGTCAATCCATTCCGCCAGCGGTTCCTCCCCTGGCCCAAGAAGGGATGGCCTTGCAAAGTAATGGGCCCAAATCTTTTCGCGAGGCCTTCTAGCCTTCTAGTGGACCGGGGGATATCTGTCCCCCACAGTGGCGCCTTGCTCCAAGTTGACAATGTGTTTGGAGTCTTTGATCATTAGCTCAAAGCTCACAAACTTGCCAATCACTTCCTCGGGAGCATCCGTTTATATCTAGGGTCTCCACGGATTAGCTACACTTGAGTGGGATTACAAAAAAACAAGTGATCTAAGAATAACCTTGACCATTTCATGGTCATCCCACTTGGTGCTCACGTGGTTGCGCACTTGATTCACCATTGTTTTGAGTCGATTGTACATCACTTGCGGCTCTTCTCCTTTGTTGACGACGAATCTACCGAGCTCTCCCTCGATCGTCTCCCGCTTGGTGATCTTGGTCACCTCGTCCCCTTTGTGCGCCGTTTTGAGGATGTCCCAAATTTCTTTGGCATTTTCAACCCTTGCACCTTATTATACTCCTCTTGACACAAGGAGGCGAGGAGTATAGAAGTTGCTTGGGAGCTAAAATGCCTAATTTGGGCGGCCTCGTCCGAGTCGTAATCCTCGTCGCCCACTTGTGGTTCCTGCGCTCCAAACTCAATAATATCCCAAATACTTTCGTGGAGTGAGGTTAGATGGTGCCTCATTTTATCACTCCACATGCAATAACCTTCACCATCAAAATATGGTGGTTTGCCTAGGGGTACCGAAAGTAATGGAGCGCGTTTAGGAATGGGAGGATAGCGTAGATGCATCTTACTATACTTCTTACGCTCGTGGCGCTTTGAAGTTGTCGACTCGGCGCCAGAAGTAGAAGGTGATGAAGAGTCGGTCTCATAGTAGAACACCTTCTTCATTTTCTTTTTCTTCTTGTCACCCTTCCTTAGTGACTTGATGGAGGAACAAGATTCCTCCTTGTATTTGTCACCAGACTCCCTTGATAGAGACCTCCCCGAGCCTGTGGGCTTGTCGCCAGTCACGATCTCCCTCTTAGCATGATCTCCAGACATCACTTCGAGTTTGTTAGACTCTTAATGAAGCACTATCTCTGATACCAATCGAAAGTCACCTAGAGGGGGGTGAATAGGCAAAACCTGAAATTTATAAACTTAAACACACGCTAAGGCCGGGGTTAACATTAGAATTAAATCCGAGTGCGAAAGATTATTTCTCTTGCGAAGAGTTGCTCAATTGATGCCGATGACGTTTGGGAGCAAACTCAAATCAATATTAGCAAGGAAACTTTAGAGAGAGGAAAGCGGGAAAACAAATCAAATGGAAATCAACACAAGTAGACACATTGATTTGTTTTACCGAGGTTCGGTTCCAAAGAACCTAGTCCCCGTTGTGGAGGCCACAAAGGATGGGTTTATTTCATCACTGTTCACTTTTGCAGTCGACCATTGACGTGCAGTGACCGTTGCTCCGCTGGCTCACCGGACATGTCCGGTGCACACCGGAAAGTCCAGTGAATTATAGCGGAGAGCGTCCGGCCGAAACCCGAGAATGGCCTGTTTGCTTGGTCGCGAGCCTGGTGCACCGTATAGTGTCCGCTGCGCCACTTGGCATCACACTCTCATGTCTTGCTCCAAATTTTGTTTATGTCCCCAACTGAATTTCTTTCTTAGTCTGTGTTGAACCTTATGCACCTGAGATAAATGACATCTAGGCAAACTAGTTAGTCCACGTGGTTTGTGATGGACATCAACCACCAAAATCGATTATAGGAAATGATTAAGTCAATTTCCCTTTCAAAGAGCGATCTTGTTCTTGAAGGTGATGGCCATGGAGCTAACTTCTATCAACAACACCCCCTACTTTGCGCGCCAGCTGTTGGTGTCTAGTGTCCGACCGCACACCTAAGGGTACCCAAGTGGTGCTTTTGGGTAGGACGGTGTCACTGATTGTAGCTCGATGGTTTGTGCCAGAAGCACGAGAGAGAGAGTCGGGCGATTTTCTATTCGAGCCGCTTTGAGAGGCATAATACCCTACTTCCTAGGGTGGCTTTGTATGTGTGGTATGTTTACAGGTGGTGTTTCTCGAATGGAGAGGTGATAATGAGATGAAAATGATGGGGTTCCCCGTAGGCCTTATATACACGACCGTGGGGCACTCCCTACGCACACGCTGATCACACCCTTCCAGCTTATCTCCTAGCAAATAGCAAACAGACTTTACTTATCTTAAGGAAAACCTGATGGCTTCGTCCCGGTCTATCTCCGGCGTTTGAGGGCATCGAGAGCGGGAAATACGGATGACTCCCTCAAGATTACGCCTAATCCACGGACGATCCGGGCGTGAGCCCATCGCCTTCTTGGGTCAGCCCATTTCAACTGTAGTCTTTGCCCGACCCATGATGAGACGACCTTGCGGGGTGACTGGTTTGCGGCCTCACGCAAGGGTTTTCGCCTTCTAGTGGACCCAGGGGATATCTGTCCCCACACTTCCGACATTAAGTTTGCCTCTTTCGCAAAGCTCGCGCCCATCTGCATGTGCAGATCGAGTCTTGCGACATTCAGTTGGCCTACTTGATATGGCGCATGGGAGTTTAAGTCGTCTCCAGTTACCTCCTATCAAGACCCACGATGTGTCCCTTGGACGACTTCTATTGGGGGTGTTTCAGGCGGTCCATGAAGCAAGTCCACGTCTCGGTTACTCGGGGGATATCCATCCCCCATAAGCCCCCGAGGCTCAAGTCAATTTTAGTATAATTGGCTCGAGACTATTAAAAGCGAATCTAGGGTGGATGAAATATATTTGCCAAGGGGATGTTCAGGAATTGCTCTCGTGGGTCCGGATCCCACCGACGGGACTGATGACGTCAGACCCGGACCCGGACAGGACAGGTCTGGGGCCACCATGTGTCTTGCAGGGGAAGACGCTCGAGACTTGCGTCCGCGAATCTGAACCCCGTCGATAGAACTGATGACGTCGGACTAGGATCCGCATAGAGACATGTCTGGGGCCACCATGTGTCCTAGAGGAGAGACGCTCGGGAGCTGCGCCCACGAATCCGGACCCCATCGATAGGACTCATGACGTCGGACCCGGACCTGTACATGGATAGGCCTGGGGCCTCCACGTGTCCTAGAAATGGAGTCACTCGGGAGCTACGCACGTGAATCCAGATCCCTTTTTGAATGGCTTCCGAACTCTCGTTTGTGTCGTTCTAGCGCTTTCATATTGACCCCTAGACCCCCTACGAGTGGGGCCCAAATCTTTGGTTCCTTTTGAGATTTGATCCATTTGGTGCATCCAATGGGTGTAGCCCCCGACCTTCGAGCCGACTTGGGTAGCAATTGACTCGAAGGTCTCAGAAAACCTCACTTCAGTGGATCATCTTGTTGACTTGAAGCTTAGTTGACTCACTAATAGGAATCTGGTCGTTTTAGTTGTGCTTGGTGGTAGACCAACCGCTTGAGGCCCAGCCGACTGAAACTTGACTGACTGAGGTATGCTTGGCAAGACTATTGAGTTTGCCGACTGCAATTCAACCGATAGAGGTCCGACTAAATTTATTTTGGCCAACTGACGCATATTTCTCTTGTACTTGGTTAATTGTGATTTGAATTGTCACTATGTTGCTATAATCTCCAGGGTTGGATTTTTTTGAGAAAAAACTATCGATGCACCCAATGGGTGGGTTCGCTGTCTCTTCCATAGAACAGTTCGCTAAGTTAACATAGCGTAATGATGTGTGTGAGCTAGTGAATAACCCATTTACTAACATCTAATATCTTGTTCGCCGCGTTGTGCTAGGGATATGCTACTCCTTGGAAACCAAAATGACTCTTGATTACTTGTGATTGTTCATTGTACGGGCAAAAAGCGAAAGGGCATCCTTCTGTTTCTTTAGATAGGCCAACCGACTTGTCGGCGTTCCGAGACCGGGGGGTCCCTTGGGCCGACGAGTGAGTGTCGCCGCGTGCCCCAGCCCAGATGGGTCGAGCGCGAGGGCGAGCACGAAGGGGGGAGAAAGCGAGGCGGCCGGAGGCCGGCGTGAGAGAGGTGGGAAACCCGCGGCCTTCGTGTTCGTCCCGCGCCCAGGTCGGGTGCGCTTGCAGTAGGGGATTACAAGCGTCCACGCGGGAGAGGGAAGCGAGCGGCCCCTGAGAGAGCGCCTGTCTCGTCCTCGTCCCCGCGCGGCCAACCCTCTCTAAGAGGGCCCTGGTCCTTCCTTTTATAGGCGTAAGGAGAGGATCCAGGTGTACAATGGGGGGTGTAGCAGAGTGCTACGTGTCTAGCGGGGAGAGCTAGCGCCCTAAGTACATGCCAATGTGGCAGCCGGAGAGATTTTGGCACCCAGCTGGTGTGATGTCGTGGCCGTCGGAGGAGCGATGGAGCCTGGTGGAGGGACAGCTGTCGGAGCGGTTGGGTCCTTGCTGACGTCCTCTTGCTTCCGTAAGGGGGCTGAGAGCCGCCGTCGTCACGGAGCATGCGGGGCGCCATCATTGCCTATCTGGCGGAGCTTAGCTAGATGGGACACCGGTCTTGTTCCCTGCGGCCCGAGTCAGCTCAGGGTAGGGTGATGATGGCGCCTCCTGTTGACGTGGCTGGCCTGTGCCCTAGGTTGGGCGATGTGGAGGCTCCTCCGAAGCCGAGGTCGAGTCTGTCTTCCATGGCCGAGGCCGAGTCCGAGCCCCTGGGTCGGGCGAGGCGGAGGTCGTCGGTAGAGGCCAGGGCGGAGCCCGAGCCCTGGGGTCGGGCGAAGCGGAGTTCGTCGTCTTCTGGGGCTGAGCCCGAGTCCGAGCCCTGGGTCGGGCGGAGCGGAGTTCGTCGTCTTCTGGGGCTGAGCCCAAGTCCGAGCCCTGGGTCGGGCGGAGCGGAGTTCGCCGTCTTCCGGGACTTAGCCCGAGTCCGAGCCCTGGGTCGGGCGGAGCGGAGTTTGCCGTCTTCCGGGACTTAGCCCGAGTCCGAGCCCTGGGTCGGGCGGAGCGGAGTTCGCCGTCTTCCGGGACTTAGCCCGAGTCCGAGCCCTGGGTCGGGCGGAGCGGAGCTTCCTATGGTGCCTTTGGCAGGGCCTGACTGCCTGTCAGTCTTACTCTGTCAAGTGACACTGCAGTCGGAGTGGCGCAGGCGGCGCTGTCCTTCTGTCAGGCCGGTCAGCGAAGCGGTGAAGTGACGGCGGTGACTTCGGCTCTGCCGGGGGGGCGCGCGTCAGGATAAAGGTGTCAGGCCACCTTTGCGTTAAATGCTCCTGCGATTTGGTCGGTTGGTGCGGCGACTTAGTCGGGGTTGCTTCTTAGCGAAGGCAGGGCCTCGGGCGAGCCGGAAATATGTATGCCGTCGGAGGGGGGCCTCGGGCGAGATGGAAATCCTCCGGGGCCGGCTGCCCTTGTCCGAGGCTAGGCTCGGGCGAGGCGTGATCGAGTCGCTCGAATGGACTGATCCCTGACTTAATCGCACCCATCAGGCCTTAGCAGCTTTATGCTGATGGGGGTTACCAGCTGAGAATTAAGTGTCTTGAGGGTACCCCTAATTATGGTCCCCGATAGTAGCCCCCGAGCCTCGAAGGGAGTGTTAGCACTCGCTTGGAGGCTTTCGTCGCACTTTTTTGCAAGGGGACCAGCCTTTCTCGGTTGCATTTTGTTCCAGTGGGTGCGCGCGAGCGCACCCGCCGGGTGTAGCCCCCGAGGCCTCGGAGGAGTGGTTTCACTCCTTCGAGGTCTTAATGCCTCGCGTAATGCTTCAGCTGGTCTGGTTGTTCCCTCATGCGAACTGGCCGTAGCCCGGGTGTACGGTCGGGGCCCAAGTTCTCGGGCTGGTATGTTGACGCTGTCAACGGTTCGGCCGGAGCCGGGTTTGCGAGAGCAGCCCCTGAGCCTCTGCATAGGGCGAGAGGGCGATCAGGGACAGACTCGGCTTTTTTACATATGCCCCTGCGTCGCCTTTCCGCAAGGAGGAGGGGGGAAAGCGCCATGTTGCCCTCGATGGGCGCCGAACATGGTGTCTCCGGTGAGCTGCAAGCGGGTAATCCGAGTGGACGTCCGTGCCCCGTTCGTTAGGGGTCAGCTAGGGGCCCAGAGGCACGCCCAAAAGTACCTGCGGGTGATCTGCCGGACCCGGTCCCCTGGCGACGGGGTCCGAGGGCTCGATGCCTCCCTCTGTTGGGATTCCGTTACAAGATCGCTCCCGCTGGTCTCGGAAATGTCCTAGGGTACCTCGGGAGCGCAGCCCGAGCCTTGGTTATGTATCGATTGTACCCATGGTCATCCCTCGCTCGGCGTCTGAGGCGGCTGTGAACCCTTCGGGGGCCAGCCTTCGAACCCCTGATCAGTAATGGGCGCGGAGCCCGAGTAGCCTAAGGCGGCCGTGGAACCCTTCGGGGGGCCGGCCTGCGAACCTCTGACCAGTAGTGGGTGTAGGGCCCACGTGATCTGAGGCGGTTGTTGAACCCTTCGGGGGGCCAGCCTTCGAACCTCTGATCAGTAAGGAGGCTCGGAGCCTGGTTCCTTCACGGGGAAGGATCCTTTTCAGGGTATCCCCCTTTCCCGGTCCCTGTTGCAAGAGATAGAGAAAGAGGAAAAAAGGAAAAGGATACGAAATCGAACAACGCGGCGTACCTTTTTTGGCGCGGTTATTATGGCGAAGGCGAAGCGTCGCCTGCCGCTCCTGCCAGAAGCGCCGCCTGTCCCGCCGCGGAGTTAATGCGACGGGGCGAGTGGATGGCGGGGCGGCCGTTGCGTGTGCGCGAGCCGTTCGAGGGACGGATCACGGGCACGTTGTCTTCACGCCGTGAGAGGGGGTTCTCCTGCTGCCCCCGGATGGGACGTGAGCTTGGCTGACGACGTGACCGCTGCTCCCGCCCGCCTGCCACCGTCATTACTGCCGGCCCACTTTTGGCCGCATTGACCGCCGCGCCAGGCTGGCGCTGCTGGGTCGTGCGCCGGGTCGCCTCGAGTCGTGGTATTGGTTCCGCAATCGAGGAGGCGCGGTGGTGGCGCAAGTGGCGGTGCAGTTGCTTTGCATGAAGCATCCGGCGCGCCGGTTGCGTGACGCGTGGGCCTGGGCCTCCATGCTGGGCGTGTCGGGAGTCGGAGAAGCGCGTCCACTTGGCGCGGTTGCATGCCGCCTGCATGGCTACCCGCCTCTTTCGCCCATTGGTCTGGGCAAAAGTGGAGGGTCACTTGTAACCGCTGGGCGGTCGTGTGCACCGCGCTCGGCGGTTTGGCTTCTTCTGCTCTGAGCCGGCTTGCATGACATGTGGGACCCGGCCCCCGCGCCGCAGGGGAGGGCCTTGGAGCGTGTTGGAGAAGACTCGGCCTGTGACGGCTGGGGGCGCAAGTAGGGAGAGTTGCCTTTAAAAGGAGGGTGACCCCCTTCGGAAGGCGACCATGTCTTCGCGCTCCCTTATGCATCGTGTCTTTCCACCTTCCAAGCCCCCGGATGGGGGATACCCGCCGTCTTTTCGCCTCATCGTTGGAGGAACGCAACTCCGTGGGAGTTGGTACCTTTCAGCCATCGTTCGGCTTCAAGGATTTTCATCATGCAACCCGGCTGCACCCCTCCGCCGGCGGTCACCCAAGATGGTGACCTCCAGCTTGATGGTGGGGGAAAGCGAGCCGGGCTGCGGCCTCTACCCCTCCCTCAGCCTCAAGGATTTTCATCACCAGGGCTGGGGAGGGGAGTGTGCCGAGTTGGGGTCGGCCCCTGCGTGGGCGGTGGCCCACTCCTTCACTCAGTGATCGGAGGGAAGGGCGGTCGCCATCCGTGGCGCCGGCAGCTGCACCGTGCCTGGCTTTCGGACGCGAGTGGCTTCAGAGCCGCTCGCGGCGCCGACGTCTGCCACGGCAGCTGGAAGAGGTTCTTCCGCCGGCGAGGTAGCCAGGGCCGGCCACGGACCGACCTCCAAATCTACGGCCTTCTGCCCGTCCTTGCCTCACGAGTTTGGGCATGGGCGGGGGCCTCTTGGCAGCGGCATCCGCCCTGAGGTCAGTGCTGCCGCTGTTCGGCCCCCCCGGAGCAGAAGTCGTCGTCGTCGCTGCTGCTGGAGCGGGCGACGGCGCGCCGTTCGTCGGTCTTCTGTTGCTCCGCAGGCCCTCCCCCATCGAGTGGGGTTGTTCGTACCTGCGGAGGGGGAACCGGAGTTCCGTTTGTAATGGCACTTTGAATGCCAGTGTTTTTGTTCATTATGGCTGTCGAGGCCTGAACATGTATGTAATTTTGGCACGGAGCCGTGTTTTTTCCTCATTTTCGAGCACTAAGACTCGCCTGTTGATTATCTGAACCGCTTGACCAAGCATGAGTCGCCCCGTGTCAAGGTGACGAGTGAGGTATCCGTATCCCGGAGGCATAGGAGTCCCTCGGCTCGGTCGGCCTTGCTGTCCGAGGCTCCTCTAGCTTAGTTAAAGGGACCCCTTGGCCGCTCTTCGACGAGCCGAGGCCAGGGGTAGCGATATCAGCATGAACAGAGGCGGAGTTGGCTCGAAAATGAAACCTGGTTGGCCGGAGCCTAGCCGGGTTGTCCGTTAGCGGGACCGACGCCGGAGTTGACCAGCCGAGGCCTCGGGTCGGGTTGGCGCCCTTGGAAGATGGTTGGCCGAGGCCCCAGGGGTGACCGGCCGAGCCGCCTGCTCGGACCGGATTCCCGTAGAAGTCCCTGGCAGCGATTGCCCGGGCGCGGCGATGACGTCGTCCTTCGGAGCGGAGATCCTCGGACCGTGTCGCCGTCCGAGGCTAGGTCGGACCTCGCTGAAGGTGTCGTCGATGCCGAGGGTGCTACTGCCCCCTTCCAGCATCAAGACTCGAGCCCGCAGGATCAGAGTGTCTTGTAGCGTGTGCCTTCTGCGGCCGCCGAGGCCAGAACACACACCCTCGCTGTGTTGTAAAGCTGCGTCTCTTTCCCTCTTGTTTTGAGTATCTGGACTTTTTTGTCGGTAACAGGGATGTTTGTGCGAGCGAGAGTTGCTTCTCGCAGAAGGTGATGAGTGAGGTATCCGTATCCCGGAGGCGTGGGAGTCCCTCGGCTCGGTCGGCCTTGCCGCTTATGCGTACTTTCACCCGTCCATGAGGCTCTGTCACCGACTCAGTCGAGAAGGCTCGAAGGATCGCTTCGGCAGAAGAGCTTCCGAACGTGAAAACTTGTTCGGTCCGCGGACTCACTTTATCCGAACGCGAGTTACTTATCGCAGAAGGTGATGAGTGAGGTATCCGTATCCCGGAGGCGTAGGAGTCCCTCGGCCCGGTCAGCCTTGGCTGCTTACGTGTACTCCGTCGTTTTCAGGATCCACTTTTCGAAGTAGTCAAAAAGCACGAAAGATATTCTGGCAGAAGAGATCTTTTTCCGAGGAAAATTTCAACGCAGAGGGGGTTCCCCCCTTTTAGCCCCCGAGGGAGGGTCGGGCTTTGCCGAGGCGAGGCCGACCCTTCCTTGATGACTAAACTTTGCGTGGGTGCGAGGTATATGAACAACTTGAAAACATCTTAAGGGTAGAAGCGACGTAGCTGTTGGATGTTCCAAGCGTTGCCGTAGACCTCGCATTGACTGTTGGCCAGCTTGTACGTTCCGGGCTTCAGAACTTTGGCGATGACGAATGGCCCCTCCCAGGGGGGCGTGAGCTTGTGCCTTCCTCGGGCATCTTGTCGCAGCCGAAGCACCAGGTCGCCCACCTGGAGGTCTCGGGGCCGGACCCTTCGGGCGTGGTAGCGTCGTAGGGACTGCTGGTACCGCACCGAGTGTAGTAAGGCCTTGTCCCGAGCCTCCTCCAGCTGGTCCAGCGAGTCTTCTCGGCTAGCTTGGTTGCTTTGATCGTTGTAGGCCCTCGTCCTCGGGGAGCCGTATTCCAGGTCTGTGGGCAAGACGGCCTCGGCCCCGTAGACTAGGAAGAACGGCGTGAAGCCCGTGGCTCGGCTCGGCGTCGTCCTCAGGCTCCAGACCACCGAGGGGAGTTCCTTCATCCATCGCTTGCCGAACTTGTTGAGGTTGTTGTAAATCCGAGGCTTGAGCCCTTGTAGAATCATGCCGTTGGCACGCTCTACTTGCCCATTCGACATGGGATGAGCCACGGCGGCCCAGTCCACCCTGATGTGGTGATCCTCGCAGAAGTCCAAGAACTTTCTGCCGGTGAACTGGGTGCCGTTGTCGGTGATGATGGAGTTCGGGACCCCGAAGCGATGGATGATGTCGGTGAAGAACGCCACCGCCTGCTCGGACCTGATGTTGTTCAGAGGTCGGACCTCGATCCACTTGGAGAATTTGTCGATGGCGACCAGCAGGTGCGTGTAGCCCCCGGGCGCCTTCTGCAAGGGGCCAACGAGGTCCAGACCCCACACGGCAAAGGGCCAGGTGATGGGTATCGTCTGCAGAGCCTGAGCGGGCAAGTGGGTTTGCTTCGCATAGAATTGACACCCTTCGCAGGTGCGGACAATTCTAGTGGCGTCAGCCACCGCCGTTGGCCAGTAGAAGCCTTGTCGGAAAGCATTCCCGACAAGGGCTCGAGGCGCTGCGTGATGGCCGCAAGCCCCCGAGTGTATCTCTCGCAGGAGTTCCTGACCCTCGGTGACGGAGATGCATCACTGGAGGATGCCCGAGGGACTGTGGTGGTAGAGCTCCTTCTCATCGCCCAGCAAGACGAACGACTTGGCGCGTCGCGCCACCCGCCGAGCCTCGGCTCGGTCGAGGGGTAGCTCTCCTTGGTGGAGATATTGCAGGTACGGGGTCTGCCAGTTTCGATCAGGCGTGGCCCCGCTTCGCTCCCCCTCGATGCGCAGTGCCTCACCCTCGGAGGCCGAGGGTACCTCGGGCTGAATCGAGGGTGCCTCGGGCTGTGCCGAGGATACCTCGGACGGGGCCGAGGGTACCTCGGACTGGGCCGAGGGCGCCTCAGGCTCGGGCGTGTCGTCGATCTTGACGGAGGGTTGATGCAGATCCCGGGAGAAGACGTCTGGGGGAACCGTTGTTCGCCCCGAGGCTATTTTAGCCAGCTCGTCCGCAGTCTCGTTGTAGCGCCGAGCGATGTGGTTAAGCTCGAGCCCGTGGAACTTGTCTTCCAGGCGCCGAACCTCATCGCAGTAGGCCTCCATCGTCGGGTCGCGGCAGTGGGAGTTTTTCATGACTTGGTCGATGACGAGCTGCGAGTCACCGCGGGCGTCGAGGCACCGGACCCCTAGCTCAATGGCGATCCGCAACCCGTTGACCAGAGCCTCGTACTCAGCCACATTGTTGGACGCCGGGAAATGGAGGCGTAGCACATAGCGTAGGTGTTTCCCGAGGGGCGAGATGAAGAGTAGGCCCGCGCCGGCTCCCGTCTTCATCGGCGACCCGTCGAAAAACATGGTCCAGAGCTCCGGTTGGATCGGAGCCGTCGGTAGCTGGGTATCGACCCATTCGGCCACGAAGTCCGCCAAGACCTGGGACTTGATGGCCTTCAGAGGGGCGAATGAGATTGTCTCACCCATGATTTCCACCGCCCACTTTGCAATCCTGCCCGAGGCCTCTCGGCACTGGATGATCTCCCCCAGGGGGAAGGATGACACCACAGTCACCGGATGAGACTCGAAGTAGTGTCGCAACTTCCGCCGCGTCAGGATCACTGCATACAGCGGCTTCTGAACTTGTGGGTAGCGGATCTTGGTTTCGGACAGTACCTCGCTGACGAAGTAAACTGGCCTCTGAACGGGCAATGCATGCCCCTCTTCTTGCCTCTCGACCACAATCGCGACGCTAACCACCTGAGTGGTAGCGGCGACGTAGACCAAGAGGGCTTCTCCGTCAGCTGGAGGCACCAAGATAGGCGCCTTTGTGAGGAGCGCCTTCAAATTCCCGAGAGCTTCCTCGGCCTCAGGGGTCCAAGTGAAGCACTCGGCCTTCCTTAAGAGGCGGTACAGAGGCAGACCTCTTTCGCCGAGGCGTGAGATGAAGCGGCTCAGAGCCGCGAGACATCCCATGACCCTCTGTACGCCTTTTAAGTCCTTGATGGGCCCCATGCTGGTGATGGCCATGATCTTCTCCGGGTTGGCTTCGATGCCCCGCTCGGAGACGATGAACCCTAAGAGCATGTCTCGGGGCACCCCGAAGACACACTTCTCGGGATTGAGCTTGACGCCTTTCGCCTTGAGACATCGGAATGTCACTTCAAGGTCGGAAAGGAGGTCGGAAGCTTTCCTCGTCTTGACTACGATGTCATCGACGTAGGCCTCGACCGTGCGACCGATGTGCTCGCCGAACACATGGTTCATGCACCGCTGGTACGTCGCGCCCGCATTCCTCAAGCCGAACGACATGGTGACATAGCAGTACATGCCGAAGGGCGTGATGAAAGAAGTCGCGAGCTGGTCGGACTCTTTCATCCTGATTTGATGATACCCTGAGTAGGCATCGAGGAAAGACAGGGTTTCGCAGCCAGCGGTGGAATCCACGATTTGATTGATGCGAGGCAGAGGGTAGGGAACCTTCGGACATGCTTTGTTGAGACCAGTGTAGTCTACACACATCCGCCATTTCCCCCCTTTCTTTCTCACAAGCACAGGGTTGGCAAGCCATTCAGGATGGAATACCTCTTTGATGAACCCTGCCGCCATTAGCTTGTGGATCTCCTCGCCTATCGCTCTGCGCTTCTCCTCGTCGAATCGGCGTAGAGGCTGCTTGACAGGTCGGGCTCCAGCCCGAACATCCAGCGAGTGCTCGGCGACATCCCTCGGTATGCCGGGCATGTCCGAGGGACTCCACGCGAAGACGTCGGCGTTCGCGCGGAGGAAGTCGACGAGCACTGCTTCCTATTTGGGGTCGAGCCCGGAGCCGATCCGGATCTGCTTGGAGACGTCGCCGCTGGGGTCGAGGGGGGCGGTTTTAACCGTCTCCCCTGGCTCGAAGTTGCCAGCATGACGCTTCACGTCTGGCATCTCTTTGGAGAGGCTTTCCAGGTCGGCGATGAGGGCCTTGGACTCGGCGAGGGCCTTGGCGTACTCCATGCACTCCACGTCGCATTCGAACGCGTGTTTGTACGTGGGGCCGACGGTGATGACCCCGTTGGGGCCCGGCATCTTGAGCTTTAGGTAGGTGTAGTTGGGGACGGCCATGAACTTCACGTAGCATGGCCTTCCCAAAACCGCGTGGTAGGTTCCTCGGAACCCGACCACCTCGAACGTCAGAGTCTCCCTTCGG
Source organism: Zea mays (assembly GCF_902167145.1). Taxonomy (NCBI): domain Eukaryota; kingdom Viridiplantae; phylum Streptophyta; class Magnoliopsida; order Poales; family Poaceae; genus Zea; species Zea mays. The sequence goes on along the minus strand of NC_050100.1, from coordinate 75,765,099 downwards.
AAGTTGGAGGGCGTTCCGAAGCAGACGGGAAGGTCGAGCCTTCCGAGGGGCTGGACGCGCTTCCCGCGAATGATCCCGTGGAAGGGCGCAGCGCCTGCTCGAACGGAGGACAGGTCGACGCGCAGGAGCCCGAGGGTCTCGGCGTAGATGATGTTGAGGCTGCTGCCTCCGTCCATAAGGACCTTGGTGAGCCTGACGTCGCCGATGACGGGGTCGACGACGAGCGGGTATTTCCCCGGGCTCGACACTTGGTCGGGGTGGTCGGCCTGGTCAAAGGTGATGGGCTTGTCGGACCAGTCTAGGTAGACTGGCGCAGCCACCTTCACCGAGCAGACCTCCCGGCGCTCTTGCTTGCGATGCCGAGCCGAGGCATTCGCCGCATGCCCACCGTAGATCATGAAGCAGTCGCGGACCTCGGGGAACTCTCCTGCTTGGTGATCTTCCTTCTTGTCGTCGTCGCGGGCCCTGCCACCCTCCGCGGGTGGCCCGGCCCTGTGGAAGTGGCGCCGAAGCATGACGCACTCCTCAAGGGTGTGCTTGACGGGTCCCTGATGATAGGGGCATGGCTCCTTGAGCATCTTGTCGAAGAGGTTGGCACCTCCGGGGGGTTTCCGAGGGTTCTTGTACTCGGCGGCGGCGACAAGGTCCGCGTCGGCGGCGTCGCGTTTCGCTTGCGACTTCTTCCTGCCTTTCTTCTTGGCGCCGCGCTGAGTAGACGCCTCAGGAGCATCTTCCGATGGGCGGCCCTGGGGCTGCTTGTCCTTCCGGAAGATAGCCTGGACCGCCTCCTGGCCGGAGGTGAACTTGGTGGCGATGTCCATCAGCTCGCTCGCCCTAGTGGGGGTCTTGCGACCCAACTTGCTCACCAGGTCGCGGCAGGTGGTGCCGGCAAGGAACGCGCCGATGACATCCGAGTCGGTGATGTTGGGCAGCTCGGTGCGCTGCTTCGAAAATCGTCGGATGTAGTCCCGGAGGGACTCTCCCGGCTGCTGTCGGCAGCTTCGGAGATCCCAGGAATTCCCGGGGCGCACGTACGTGCCCTGGAAATTGCCGGCGAAGGCTTGGACTAGGTCGTCCCAGTTGGAGATCTGCCCCGGAGGCAGGTGCTCCAACCAGGCGCGAGCGGTGTCGGAGAGGAACAGGGGGAGGTTGCGGATGATGAGGTTGCCGTCGTCCGTTCCACCCAGTTGGCAGGCCAGACGGTAGTCCGCGAGCCACAGTTCCGGTCTCTTCTCCCCCGAGTACTTTGCGATAGTAGTCGGGGGTCGGAACCGGGTCGGGAACGGTGCCCGTCGGATGGCCCGGCTGAAGGCCTGCGGACAGGGTGGCTCGGGCGAGGGACTCCGATCCTCCCCGCTGTCATAGCGTCCCCCACGCCTGGGGTGATAGCCTCGGCGCACCCTCTCGTCGAGGTGGGCCCGACGGTCGCGATGATGGTGCTCGTTGCCGAGTCGGCCCGGGGCTGCAGGCGCGGTGTTGCGCGTGCGCCCGGTGTAGACCGAGGCTTCCCCATGGGAAGTCGCGGCATGAGGTTCCGAGGGGTATCCCTGCCTTCGGGAGGCAGAGCTCTCGGCCCGTCGGACCGCAGCGCCTTCCAGGAGATTTTTGAGCTCCCCCTGGATTCGCCGACCCTCGGTGGTTGATGGCTCCGGCATCGCGCGGAGAAGCATCGCTGCTGCAGCCAGGTTCTGACCGACCCCACTGGATGCGGGTGGTGGCCTGACCCTGACGTCATCGGCGACGCGGTGCTGGAAGCCCTGGGGCAGGTGACGTATTTCTCCGGCCGGGGGTTGGCCCGCCCATGCCTGCCCGACGTCCCGGTGGATCGGCTCAAGCGCTCCTGTTCCCTCATCGAGCCTGGCCTGCACCCCGCGGATTTGCTCGAGCTGTGGGTCGTGGCCCCCCGCCTGAACGGGGACCACATCTAGCTCCCGTGGGATGTCAACGCGGGGCACCGGCCTAGGGGGATCACCATCCTCCGGCATGCCGAGATGATTGCCTTCGGAGGGACCCCCTAGATCGACGTGGAAACATTCGCGGCTTGGGCCGCAGTCCTCGTCGTCGAGGCTGCGGCTACCGTCGGAACAATCGGAGAGGCAGTAGTTACACGCGGTCATGAAGTCCCGCATGGCACTGGGGTTGCCAAGTCCAGAGAAATCCCAACAGATGTTGGGCCCGTCGTCTTCCTTGGACCCAGAGGGCCCGTAGGTCGAGACGTCCGTCAGCCGGTCCCAAGGCGACCGCATGCGAAACCCCAGAGGGTTTGAACCCGCCTCTACGAGAGCGTCCGCCAAAGCGAGGTCGCTAGGCGGGTTGAGGCTGAATCCAAATGACGTAGGATGGGAATCGGCCGGTACCTTTTGGTCGACGAGTGGCGATGAAGTCACATCGAGGACTGACTGCACCGTCGTCTCAGGTACGAGGGCGACGCCCAGCAAGCTCTCCGCGAGCGCGCTGGCGTCGTCCGCTTGTTCGGGATTGGCGTATCGCGGGGAGACGGCGCTCGTCTTCGTCTCAGGCGCGAAGTCGATACCCGGTGCGCCCCTCGTTGGGGTGCCGGTGCTGTCGGCTTGCTCGACAGCCGACAAAGCGCTGCCTCCAGCTTGGCCTTGGTTGCCCCGCCTTCCCCTCCGTCGGCGGGGAAGAAAGCAGGACGAGCTCGGAGGTTGTTCTTCCACCATGCGGGGAAGACGTCGTCGATTCCGCCGGCGGCGGACGGGCTGTCGGCCGCCATTGTCGTTGTCGAGCGGCGGTGGAAGGAGTATCATGTCGTAGCTGCCGTCGAGGGACATGAACTCAAGACTCCCGAAACGGAGCACCGTCCCGGGTTGGAGAGGTTGCTGGAGACTGCCCATCTGGAGCTTGACGGGAAGCTGTTCGTCAACACGCAGCAGGCCCCTACCTGGCGCGCCAACTGTCGGCGTTCCGAGACCGGGGGGTCCCTTGGGCCGACGAGTGAGTGTCGCCGCGTGCCCCAGCCCAGATGGGTCGAGCGCGAGGGCGAGCGCGAAGGGGGGAGAAAGCGAGGCGGCCGGAGGCCGGCGTGAGAGAGGTGGGAAACCCGCGGCCTTCGTGTTCGTCCCGCGCCCAGGTCGGGTGCGCTTGCAGTAGGGGGTTACAAGCGTCCACGCGGGAGAGGGAAGCGAGCGGCCCCTGAGAGAGCGCCTGTCTCGTCCTCGTCCCCGCGCGGCCAACCCTCTCTAAGAGGGTCCTGGTCCTTCCTTTTATAGGCGTAAGGAGAGGATCCAGGTGTACAATGGGGGGGTGTAGCAGAGTGCTACGTGTCTAGCGGGGGAGAGCTAGCGCCCTAAGTACATGCCGATGTGGCAGCCGGAGAGATTTTGGCACCCAGCTGGTGTGATGTCGTGGCCGTCGGAGGAGCGATGGAGCCTGGTGGAGGGACAGCTGTCGGAGCGGTTGAGTCCTTGCTGACGTCCTCTTGCTTCCGTAAGGGGGCTGAGAGCCGCCGTCGTCACGGAGCATGCGGGGCGCCATCATTGCCTATCTGGCGGAGCTTAGCCAGATGGGACACCGGTCTTGTTCCCTGCGGCCCGAGTCAGCTCGGGGTAGGGTGATGATGGCGCCTCCTGTTGACGTGGCTGGCCTGTGCCCTAGGTTGGGCGATGTGGAGGCTCCTCCGAAGCCGAGGTCGAGTCTGTCTTCCATGGCCGAGGCCGAGTCCGAGCCCCTGGGTCGGGCGAGGCGGAGGTCGTCGGCAGAGGCCAGGGCGGAGCCCGAGCCCTGGGGTCGGGCGAAGCGGAGTTCGTCGTCTTCTGGGGCTGAGCCCGAGTCCGAGCCCTGGGTCGGGCGGAGCGGAGTTCGTCGTGTTCTGGGGCTGAGCCCGAGTCCGAGCCCTGGGTCGGGCGGAGCGGAGTTCGCCGTCTTCTGGGACTTAGCCCGAGTCCGAGCCCTGGGTCGGGCGGAGCGGAGTTCGCCGTCTTCCGGGACTTAGCCCGAGTCCGAGCCCTGGGTCGGGCGGAGCGGAGTTCGCCGTCTTCCGGGACTTAGCCCGAGTCCGAGCCCTGGGTCGGGCGGAGCGGAGTTCGCCGTCTTCCGGGACTTAGCCCGAGTCCGAGCCCTGGGTCGGGCGGAGCGGAGCTTCCTATGGTGCCTTTGGCAGGGCCTGACTGCCTGTCAGTCTTACTCTGTCAAGTGACACTGCAGTCGGAGTGGCGCAGGCGGCGCTGTCCTTCTGTCAGGCCGGTCAGCGAAGCGGCGAAGTGACGGCGGTCACTTCGGCTCTGCCGGGGGGCGCGCGTCAGGATAAAGGTGTCAGGCCACCTTTGCGTTAAATGCTCCTGCGATTTGGTCGGTTGGTGCGGCGACTTAGTCGGGGTTGCTTCTTAGCGAAGGCAGGGCCTCGGGTGAGCCGGAAATATGTATGCCATCGGAGGGGGGCCTCGGGCGAGACGGAAATCCTCCGGGGCCGGCTTCCCTTGTCCGAGGCTAGGCTCGGGCGAGGCGTGATCGAGTCGCTCGAATGGACTGATCCCTGACTTAATCGCACCCATCAGGCCTTAGCAGCTTTATGCTGATGGGGGTTACCAGCTGAGAATTAGGAGTCTTGAGGGTACCCCTAATTATGGTCCCCGACACGACTGCTATGTGCTTATTCACTCGCCTTCGCTTTCACTTTATTGCGAGCCCTACTTCCCCTAGAGAAAACCAATGGCAGAGGTAGGTGATAGAGGATCAGGCCTGATCTTCCGTGAGGTACAATAACTTGATTGGGTGGAGATCTCAACGTTGATGATCCAAGGCTCCGAGCGAACAAATCCTCGCAATCACTACACCACTGCTCCGTTGGTTATCTCCAGTGACACACGAGTGACTTTGCCATGAAGGCTTATCCTAGCAAGCACAATCAAGAACACAATCAAGAACAAGAAGAACACAATCAAAACTGTATTGATCACGATGTGGGGTCTCACAAACTAATGAATGGGACACTGTTCGATGACAGATATAATCTAAGCAAAACTCAAACCCTAATGTAGTGGGGTCTGCTATTAAAATAGAGGTTAGGGGCATGCACAACCCCTAGAGGCACCCCTAATGGGCTCCAACATGATTCACGGGCCAACAACCCAACAGACGGTGTCGCAGCACCAAAATAGAATTTGAACGCTGACTTATTTCGATGAATCCCGTTGACTTCGGATGAATTTTAAGTTAGTTCCAATTGAGTTGGAAATATTATCTCCTTAGCTTTCCATCCATGTAAATCCCAACCTAATCAGAGGTCGGATGCATCTTGGGTGTTCGTTTTAGTGCAGACTAGTCTTGGACTCCGAGGTGGAGACGAAGTTGAGTCGAACTTGGCTTTCTCTTGTTGTGAACGTCCTAGCTTCTTCTCCTTGACATCTTGGCCTTTCCCAAGTCTTTTATGTCCTCTACAAGGTTCCTAATCATTAAAATATCCATGGCACAAAGTGTAAGCTCTAAAATATAATTGGCTAGGTAAGAACGAACCTGGAGATTTAGCTGTCGTGCACATGCTCGTGTTGTCGGTCCATACATTATTTGTATGTGAGTTATGTCCTGATCTTGCTCTCTCACTTGAATTGGAGTCGTCCTCGGTCCAGGTGGTGGCTAAGGGGGTGGCTGAGCAACTTAAAGGTTTACAGGGCCTTTAGGCCAAGAAACAGGCGTAGCTGATTTCTAGTAGATTTTAGACGTCATCTTGTTATGACGATTTCCATCAACTCCGAGCATATTTTGATGTGGGACCAGTTAGGTTGGAAAGCTTATCTTCTTATCTTTACAACGATATCTAGAACATCAAAATAGAGTTTGTATGTGGTCTGGACGTCCGTTTTCGTGAGAACCACTTGTTGGGGGCCTTTGTCTTCCGAAGGTCCTCAAAAACACGACTAACATGCTTTCCAAGTATAATATATTGTCATAGGAACCTTCAGCCTTAAGATGAAGGTGTGCACGACATGAAAGGCACGGTCTGGGAGAAGGATGAACCAGTTCCGAAGCTATGAATGGAGAAGCTTCGGCTTAGCGGTGGAAAATGAAACCGACCTAAAGAGGAAAAGGCTGTCTAGTCCTCGATAGATTACCCCTTAGTCAATAGTAAATGTCAAGGGCATGGATGTAATTTTATACAGGCTGCGTCATGTGCCTATAAATAGATGAACAATAACACCGTACTGTTCACGCTGACTTGTAATCACTCGCACGCCATTCTTGGATTCTTGCCTTCCATCAAACCGAAGGTACAAATGTAATTCAATATTAATAATGTTTGTTCATGGTTATATGATGAGAATATAAGTAATCCAATGATTCAATATGATTATTCATGTTCTCTCTATGTTCCATATATTCCTGCTCTTTATTATTATTACATATTGGAATGATGAAGGTATGTCCTTCATGACCTTCGTCTGAAGATCATTATATCCTAAGAGGGATAATGCTTCGAAGGACGAAGGTCTTTAACCATTAACATTTGTGTTGCCTTGTTCTTAATTCATAGCATTTGAGAACAAGTGACCAACATTGGCGCCCACCTCCGGTGAACTCATTCGACCACCTTCGGCAAGATGTGACCTTCGTCATGCCGCCGAAGAAATCTTCAGCGCTGGGGGCTACATTGCAGCCACTGGACGTCAACCAAGAAACACTACGCGAAGCTAGAAGCCAAAAAAGGAAGGTTACAAGTCCAACACCTCAGGAGGAGGAGTTGGACCAAGAAATCAGGGACCTTGAAGCCATCCGTCAACAGGTCCAGAGAAAGAAGGAGAAGATGCTTTGTCTTGCCGATCTTCAGAAGAAGATCGATGAGGCCGCTGAGGAAATGCGTCATCTCACTCAAGATGACCAGGACCGAAGACCTCAACGTAGGGAGCTTCATCAGGATAATTCCTACGATGATGACGAATGGTATGATGATTTCCAACATGGAAATTTTGCTTTTGATGATGCTTCTCCTCTATCAGCAGAACTGCAGGCTACCCCATGGCCCCATCATACAAGCCACCCTAGCTCCCTATGTATGATGGGCATTCAGACCCGAAGCAGTTTCTAATGAGCTACGAAGCAACCATATCTTCGTATGGGTGCAACACTGCAGTCATGGCGAAATCCTTCGTCATGGCAGTCAAGAATGTCACACAAACATGGTACTCTTCTCTTCATCCAGGAACAATCACATCATGGCAGAAGTTGAAGGATATGTTGATCACCAGTTTCCAAGGATTTCAGACGAAGCCGATCACTGCTCAGGCTCTGTTCCAATGCACGCAGGACCACAAGGAATACCTTCAAGCGTATGTCCAGAGGTTCTTGCGTCTGAGAGCACAAGCGCCCACAGTGCCCAATGCAATTGTCATTGAGGCCATGATCAAAGGGCTTCGGCCAGGACCTACGGCTCAATACTTTGCCAGGAAGCCCCCTCAGACCCTGGAGAAGCTTCTTCAGAAGATGGATGAGTACATCCGGGCTGACAATGACTTCCGCCAAAGAAGGGAAGAAGCCTATATGTTTTCTGAAATGACTAGGGACTTCGGAGGAAGAATCCACCCTAGGAATGTCAGATCGATCCATAACTCCAGCCACAGTGATGACAGAGGAAGCAGCTTCAAAGGCCACAACACAGCTCCCAATCCTTAGGACAACAGCAAAGCTCTTTCAGGCCACCAGCCCCAAGGGGCAGGGCGGCAGGGGCTTCGGAGGAAGGTATGGGGATCAGCCCAGAAAGCTCTATTGCTTATTCTGTGGTGAAGACAAGGGCCACACTACAAGAACATGCCAGGTCACAGAAGCAAAAGGAGATTGCCGAAGCAGAGGCGCGGCAGAATCAGCCGAAGCAGGTCTTACATACTACTTCATGCTATTCTCCCTACGTACCAGAATACGTATGTAATCAACCTGCGACTTCTGTTGCTTCGGCAAGTCATTCACAAGCTTCTTGTGCACAGCTCCCATTACCACCACCATTGCCACCTACTCACACCCGAAGCCAACAGCCAGAAGGGCACCCGCACGCCCAACAACAGCGCGACTTCCGGGAGGAGTCCGAAGCTCGTACAGTCAATAGTACCGTGCTAGAATCAAAGCACATCTACTAAAGAATATCCTAATCATAATATACCTTTATCTTTTAAGTCATTTTATTTTTTGTAAGAAACAAGTAGCGAAGGACTAAATTTCGATTTCTTGTAATAATTGTGCGTGCATCAATGAGTAAAAAATGCTTTCCTCACTGTTTTCTGAAGCTCGAAAATCGATCTTAAGGGAACGGAGTAAATTCCGAAGCTACAAAAAGTTATTCCTAAGGGAGCGCAGAGTAAATTCTGAAGCTACAAAAAGTCGTTCCTAAGGCAGCACAACGTAAGTTTTCTGCTTAAAAGTCGTTCCTAAGGGAATGCAGAGCCAAATACCACCGAAATATCAGGTGAAGAAGCTCAAAAGTCGTTCCTAAGGGGATGTAGAGCTTAAATGCCACCGAAATAGAAGGTGAAGAAGCTCAAAAGTCGTTTCTAAGGGGATGCAGAGCTTAAAAGACTCAAAAGATGTTCCTAAGGGGATGCAGAGTCTTGTGTGTTCTAGTGTGGGCGCGCGTGTGTGTCTTCGGCATCACCATCATTTTTGCATCATGTCATCATATCATTCCGCATAACATTACATCATACATCATATCGCATCAACAACAAAAAAGGATTGAATACGAAGCAAATCTTCGGCAATACTCTAGTACAAAGAAAATGTGATGAGGCACGAAGCGAACTTCAGAAAATACGTTTTTATCGGACTTACCAAAGGAGGGGTTTCTTTCTTTACGAAGCATGAAAAGAAGGGAAGGTGTTTTTTCGCCAAAGGCTCAAAAATGGTACGTGCGTAAATTTCATGCATCGTAAAGGAATATATTATAGAAATTTGCATGTCTGATTAATTGTTTCATACATCAAATATTACAAAGTATTATTACAATAAAGTCTAATCTTCTCTAAGAATTTTTCTGCGGCTTTGTTCAACAGTTTATCGACGACTTCGTCGATAATGGAGTTAGCAAGGCTCATTGCATCTAGTGCTTCCTTCATGTCCGGATCAGCCAGGGGGTTGTACGGCTCTGGCAGCGGTGACAGTTCAGCTGTAATAGGTAAACTATTAGTTCGAAGCCACAAAGTAAGTACCGAAGCTAAAAATTCAAAAACAATACCTATGCGCCTTTCGCGTTCAGCGGCTTCTTCAGCTTGCCTAGCTTCTTCTCGGGCGTCATGGGTGTCTTTTTCATTCTTCTTTATAATTTCGTTGGCCAATTATCGGCCACCATTCACCCAGACATCAGAATAAAACTTTTCACCCACCAAAGTCGCTTCGCTGAAGGGTCTTTTGTGTCGTTTATGGAGAAGGCGGCTTCGGCCTGGGCTGTAGCTTTGACGTGATCGCATCCAGCCTTCTCCAGAATAGCCGCAATTCCCCGAGCAACGGAGAAAGAACAAATATCCCCACGATCGCTCAGGATTTCCTTGAAAGCTTTGGCTTCCCCGCTTATCCACTCAATAACGCCCTCGGGGTCGCCTCAGATAAAATTTTCCTTAGAGGAATAAGCACCCACTTTGGAAAAGCTAGTTTTTCATTTCTTCACGCAATCCAAGGAATTTTCAAAATATCTTTCCTTGGATTCGCGAAGCTCCTCAATATTTTTCTCTAGCTTGGTCTTCCACCATTCACTAATTTCTTGGCTAGCCTTTGCGACCGCACAATTTTCATTGGCTTCAGCAAGTTTTTTGCGAAGATCTTCAACTTTGGTTTTATAAGCTTTGGATTGAGTATTAAATTTTGCTTCATCTGCTTTTGCTTTATCCACCAATGAAAGTAGAATTTTGTCTTTTTCCATGGCTTCGTTTCTCAGCCTGATGACCTCTGATCGAAGGTTGCCGAGAGCTATAGTGCAGCTCTCGTCTTCGGCATTCTTTTACGCCCTCAGGGCGTTGCTAAGGATTAAGCCCTGCAGAAACGAATAAAGGATTAGTGTAAGAATAAAAGACCTCATTTCCAAGTTCATAAGCTAAAAAGTTCACTTCTGTACCTTCAGGCTGTTGTATGCGAGGCTGTCTGCGAGGTCAGCCTTCGTCATGGCGCAGAGGCCAGCTTCGAGCTTCAGAAATCCCATACTTTTGGTCATCTCCCGGTAGACGGATAACTCTTTATTGTCCAGGAGGCAGTACATGAAATCATCTTTGTCTGTACCGTTAAACACTAAGGCCCCCTTCGGGTACTTCAGTTCCCGGGCATAGTGTTTGGCTTCAAAAACTTCTTCTTCAGATAATGTTTTTCCCGAAGCATGTCGAATGATATAATCAAGATCTTCGGACGGTGCTTCGGGAGCAGGGGATTTGGCTTCTTTGGCCATACTTTTTTCCAGAGCTACACCAGTATCTGCTGATTCTTTTTTAGCCCTTTGCTCGGTTGCGACGAGCTTCGTTTCAGCGGGCACTGAGTTTGGCAGAACCTCCCAAGTTATTGGGCCCACATGCACCTGTCCTTGTCTCAAAGACCTCAGACTGCTATGCATGTGCACCAGATAACTTAACAGGATCCGTCCGATTGCCCCAAGGACACCGGATAAACCACTAACAACTAGAACCGCGGGATTAAGTAAACACAAATCACACACCAACAATTTTGCAGCGGAAATCATATTACCAAATTTTACATGTTACATCAAGTTTTATGATGTACATGATCAGAGTGATTACAAAAAGTGATTCAAAGGAATAACTTTGAACTGTTATAAATTGTTTATAAGTTTGAAATATATGCTAGCTTAAGTGACCATCCTCAATAAGAAGATAAAGACGGGGTATACTTATATAAGAAGGCCGAGCCCACCGGCACTTAACACCATCAATAGCAGCACAAAACTATAACCTGAAAAACAACAGGGAATAAAACCCTGAGTACAGAATTACTCAGCAAGACTTACCCAACTAAAGAAAAGACTCTCAAGGGTATGCTGGATTTGGGAATCAAGGAAAAGTTTTAGCAAGAATCAAATTAGATACTTTTGCAGAAATAGCTTACTAAAGTGAGTCCTTACTTTCAATATTTTAACGCCAGATTAAATATTAATAGACTCTGTTTGCATCTGGTCTAATTTCACCATCTCATCAATACAAAATCATTTTTATTCATAAGGTTCACATCCTGACTTAGGTTGCAGGTCAGTGACCAAGTCTCCACTGTCTGGGGATATAACGGCGATCCGAATTGATTTACTCAGCTGAGGATCTCTAACCACACGACATATGTAGCACTTAACCCTTGCATATGTCAACCGTTCCCACAGATCCTCCACAACGTGAACCGGTCCGCGCTACCCGGGAGCACAGTACTCCTCCATCTAGCCTCCAGTCAGGAGGGTACACGCTACTCCCACCATCTCCCACGCCCAGTGCGCGGTTGTCTTTTCACGTGTGGAATAGCCGGGTTCAAGCTTACCTTGTCCCATATCTAGGGCATGTGGCTAGTTAAGATAGTCCTTGATCATACAGGCGTACATACACATCTAATCCTTAATTAACCTAGGTAGAACATCACTGTTCCTAGCCTAAGTCCCGATTTAAGTACTTCCATCCTTAGGATTGTTTGTGTTCCTAAGGTTGAAAAGAGCATTATAGGGAACTTTGCAGTAAGATCCCACCATGCTCCCAATAAAAATATTCTTGCAGGTAGAAGTCATCCTTCCTCAGGATAAACCTGAGCTAGGCATAAGTGCAAAGGACAAACTCTATCTGCTTATAAGCAGGGCTAAGCATTTTTTTGTAAATCATATTTTGATACTTCACTTGAAGTATCTATAAAAGGAAGGGATTTCAAGGTAGCCAATGCATCAAAGGGTTTCCAAGCAACTCCTATAAACCTAATGCACATTCACTAGACTTAAAGTGTGTAAAAATAATTTAAAAACACAAGAAAGGGGTTGCATGCACCGGGGCTTGCCTGGATAATACTAGGTTAGTGTTTGTTAGGCGATGTCCACTTGACGATCATCCTTGTCCTAGTACTTGATCGGGCAGGTTCGTCCATCAGCATCACTATACGGAGTAGTCCACCCGTTACGTCATCTTGGGGTCGACTCAGGTCGTCTTTCGCATCATGCGATTAATTATCGTACCTCATGAGATACACAATGCACATGTATGAGCATAAAGTAACCAGATGATATAGAAAAGAGAATCAAATACTTAGCGGCAAGACATCGACACAATCCTACGTAAGCACTAGATACCTATAACTCACTAAACACAACAATCACGATTTTCTAGTTTTACCAGATTTAATTTAAACATCAAGGAACAATAAATTATACGCACATCTACTTTCCTTAGCTAAGGCCCAACACCAGAAGACTATCAAACTTAGATTCATTTATTAGGAAAATAATAGACCATATGAGTTCCACCTTTCTCTTTGACTAACACACAATACCGAAAGGCTAATTACTTAGACTCATTATTTTGGGACCCGAAACTCGAAGTATGGACCGAAACAACTTAACTAACTATTTAAACCACTCTTTTGAATTAATCCTTAAAATATCCTAACTAATAAAACATCACACTGTATTTAATCTATCAAGTAGAGCATCATCACACCACATATATTTTACCAATACACTGATTATATAAACTTGAAATTCAACTTTAACCTCCGCATCAAATAATAGACAAGAGAATCATCGCAATAGATGTATCTATTTAATCCAACCATCTATCTAATTGTCAGGGATAACAAATTAACTCACCATAACTAAACTCGACCCGAATCCACGAGGTCGACGATGATCCTGCGGATGAGGACACGAACTTGAAGGGTGGCGTGGCGAAATTATGGGAACGGTGGAGTCGTGGACGTGGTTGCTGTCGAGGCGAGTGACGTCTGCAACCTTCAGCAAGAACGACGATCGGCGAAGTTCAACGGCGAGGTTCGAGCATGGCTAATGACGCTGTTGTGGAAGTCAAAGGCGGTGACCGTCGCAAACTAGTCCACGACAAGGTCGAGAAGAAAGCCGACACGACAAACTTGCAGGTGCGGGAGCATGACCAAAATAGGGACATGGGTGTGGCCACGATCATCGGCGCCGGGAACCGAAGGCAGGGGAAAACGACCTATCGGGATCACCGGAACGACAAACGGAACCAAGCCGACGAGGTGGTGAGCATATAGGTCACGTCGCAGGCGAGGTGCACCGTGCACGACGAGGGAGCTTGTCGAGGTATACGCAACCGACATGGCCGAGCTAGAAACCAAGCGCCAGCAAGCTGGAGCGCCGCAGGGACTGACCGGCGGCTAAGCGAGCAGGGACGCACGGTTGGAGTGGCGAGCTGCTCGACCAACCAGAAGGAGCAAGAGGCACGGCGGCCATGGCGAGTTGAGCAACCGCGGCACTGGGGCTGCGCGCAGGGTTCCACAGCGTGCAGAACCACCGCGTGGCCAGGAGCAGCGCATCGACGAGCTGCGACGCCAGGCCGAGTCCGAGGAGCGCGGGGCCTGGAGACTGGATCTTCTGGCGGAGCATCTGCGCCAGCGGAGGGACTCGACGACGGCACGTTATCAGTGGCTACAACCTGAGCGTGATGGCGTCCACGACTAGGAGCACATACGCGCTCAGCTCAGTTTGACAGGGAGGCAGGCAGCTGAGCAAGCGCTTGAACATGGTCGACGGCGAGGTCCGCCGGGAGGGAACGTGCAGAACAAATGTAGAAGAGACCTGGCGCATCCATGGTGGAAGCAGACTTGGGCGCCATATGGAGGAAGAGATGGGACGGCGCTGGGGCGCGGCTCAATGCGAGCTGGGCGAGCTCCAGGGTGCGACTATGGAGGAGCGAAGGGGCCGGGGGCGAGCTCGGCTGGGCGCAGGGAAATTCCACGGCGAGGGAGCACGGCCGGCTGGGCGTGAGTGGAGAAGACGAGGCACCAACGGCGCAGACCAATCCAAGGGAGAGACAGAGAAGCAGGAATGGAGCGCGCGTCTATGGGCGAGCTGGAGGGAGCCACGGGCGCGAGAGGAAGGGAGCACGTGGCCGAGCTACTAAGGCCGGACGCCAAGCAGACGATGACGCGCGGTGCTGAGCGAGCCCACCACGGCGCAGTGGATCGGAGGTAGAGGAGGCAGCCATGCGCAGGGAGGAGCAGAGGATGGGCGAGCTCGAACCTCCCTGGTGGCCGTCGAGCAGAGCAGGGAACCGAAGGTAGAAGACATATTGGGGAGAGAGGCTTCCAGGAGATCGGTCTGTCTCTGGACAGAAGAAAAACAACGGCTTGGGACTTGTTGAAAATGAGAACGTCCTGGGAGTGCACCGCGCAGGAGAAAAATCAAGGATCAATGGGCGGCAGCTGTGAGTTTTCCAGATATTTCTTAACATGACGAAGGGAGTACGTCTGGGAATAAAATAACAGAATACGATGGGAGGATAAGAATAACAGATATTTTCACTTTTATTTTCTATTTAATTAATACACATTCTTCTCCTCCACGGTTTGCATTTCTAAAACAACACTCTTGGTCGTAATATCATGGCTTAATTTGATTAGAATTTAAATTACAAGGATTCGAATAATTCGAATTTTTAATCAGTCCTATACCAGACTAAATTAGTCCGGCATGAGTCATAAAATCATATTTTTACTCTCGCTCCGAACGTTTGATTACTCTGCTGAACAAACAATGCAATTATAAACCTTGTGCACGATCTCTCAGGTAACACATGCGAGGTCTGAATCATTTTGCATTAATACTTTTGTCGTTGAGTTCTAATTAATTTATTTGGGATGAACTCAGCAGGCCGAACTAAATTTTCAAATTCGTCTTTGCGCGAGCGATGAATTTTAAATAATCACCAGACTCGCCAATTTTCCGGAACAAATATGTCCTGACTTCGCAAAGCAGTTAGAACAGGCCAGAAAGACAAAGACAAAAAAGATATCAGATTTTTTGATAGTTGAATATTAGGACATAGAGATCGTTATTATTGCCGATATTCCGTGCTTGAGTTCACGAGCACAGTTTAACATGAGGTAAACACCAGGGGTGTTACAACCCTCCCCCTTAAATGAATCTCGTCCCGAGATTCGGAGCGAAAGACTTTTAAGAGTAGAGAAGCATGTAATTTCTGTCCATATCAGCGATAGCATAAGGCAGTTCCAAGCAAAGACGAGTATCTCATGATATTGTTTCTCTAGTGGATATAGCATGTATCGCCTTAAGCTAACTTGAAGATGTCCATCAGTAGAGGCGATGTCTGCCAGAGGAACATAGAAGGTTCCATGTGTGCAGTTTACTTTTTCTGATGACACTGTACTATCCAAGTCTGTTGAGCGAGCGACAAATGTGCGATTTTGCCCAAACAGAACCAGAGGCAACCTCTTGGGTAAAACACACAGAAAGGGATATACCAACAAGTGGTCTGTTGGGTCTATGCTTCATCGCCGAAGGTCTTATAGAAAGAAGTGATCCTCGGATGAAGCTGTTTGTATAAGATAGCCGAAGGTTCCTCTTCGTAAAGCTTCGGCATTGCAAACCGACTTAAAGATAGAATGACCTTTTAGTCCATAAAGGTCTGAGTCAATGTTGTAAGTTTTTATAAGGGGCATACTTGTAATTCCTCACAGGCTGCGTCCTGTGCCTATAAATAGTGAACAGTATTCCGTTACTGTTCACGCATTCTGGCATTTGCAATCGCATCTCTCGGAATACAACCTTTGTCAAGGCATAGGTATCATTGTATTTAATGATTCAATATATTAAGTGAATACAACATGATACATCTGTGATTCATTCATCCATTTTGTACTTTTTATTTTACATTATTTTACAATGTTTATTACGAAGGTTCAACTTCGTAATAATACTCTCATCAACCTTCGTCCAAGACCCATTATCCTCAAAGGAATAATGCTTCATGGACGAAGGACAGTATCATTTAACATTTTATGTTGCCTTGTTCTTAATTCATAGCATTTGAGAACAAGTCCCCAACATTGGCGCCCACCTCCGGTGAACTCACTTCCACTTTTTGAGCTGATGGCTTCGTTCAACGACCAAGCTGGAGCTACTTCGGACCCGAAGCTCGTGCTCCCGATCACAGGTGGCTCGTCCTCAGAGCCAGCTAACAAGAAGCAGAAGAAAGAAGCACAGAGAAGGGTACAGCATGTTGGGGTGCAAGGACCCTTCATCAAGTCGAGATGGTCTCACATTCCTATTACCTTCTCCCAAGAGGACCTTCAGCTCAAAGATTACCCACACAACGATGCCATGGTTATCTCTTGTGTTATCAAAGGATTTCTGGTCCACAATGTCTTGGTTGACACAGGCAGTGCAGCTGACATCATATTTGCTAAAGCCTTCAGACAAATGCAAGAGCCAGAAGATAAGATTCATGATGCTACACATCCTCTCTGTGGCTTCGGAGGAAGACAGATAGTAGCACTAGGCAAGATCACCATGTCAGTGACCTTCGGGTTCATCAACAACACTAGAACTGAGCAAGTTGTGTTTGACATTGTTGACATGGAATACCCTTACAATGCAATTATTGGTCGTGGTACTCTCAATGCCTTTGAAGCAATCCTTCATCCTGCCTATCTTTGCATGAAGATACCTTCGGATCAGGGACCCATTGCTGTCCATGGAAGTCAGGAAGCTGCAAGAAGGGCCGAAGGCAATTGGACTGACTCAAAAGCAATCCATAACATAGATGGAGCTGAAGCTTGTGAACAGTACAAATTCAGAAGGGAGAAAGCAGCTTCAGCAGATCAGCCGAAGCCTATGCTCTTATGTGAGGACATAGCAGAGCAGAAGGTGCTGTTAGGCTCTCAACTATCCGAAGAGCAGGAAAAAACCTTGATAAGGTTTTTGTTCAATAACAAAGATGTTTTTGCATGGTCAGCCAATGATCTATGCGGAGTTAATAGGGATGTTATTGAGCACTCGCTCAATGTCGATCCATCCTTCAGACCCAGAAAGCAAAGGCTTCGGAAAATGTCAGATGATAAGGCCGAAGGTGCTCGCAACGAAGTCAAAAGACTCCTCAGTGCAGGAGTTATTAGAGAAGTGAAGTACCCAGAATGGCTGGCTAACACTGTTATGGTAAAAAAGGCCAATGGCAAGTGGCGAATGTGCATCGATTTTACAGATCTTAACAAGGCTTGTCCGAAGGATGAATTCCCACTACCAAGGATAGACTCTTTAGTTGATGCAGCAGCTTCGTCAGAGCTCATGAGTCTGTTGGACTGCTATTCAGGCTATCACCAAATTTGGATGAAGAAGGAAGATGAGCCGAAGACTAGCTTCATCACTCCAAGTGGCACATATTGCTATCTTCGGATGCCTGAGGGGCTCAAAAACGCTGGAGGAAGTTTCAGCCGAATGACTGCGAAGGTTCTTCAATCTCAAATAGGCAGAAATGTGCTAACTTATGTTGATGACATCATTGTCAAAAGCACGAAGCAGGAGAATCATATTGCTGATCTGCAGGAGACCTTCGCCAGTTTCAGGCAAGCTGGCTTAAAGTTAAATCCAGAAAAGTGCGTCTTCGGAGTGAAGAAGGGGAAATTTCTTGGATGCTTGGTTTCAACAAAGGGAATTGAAGCCAATCCAAGTAAAATTGAAGCTATACTTCGGATGGAGCCACCAACTACAAAGAAGGGGGCTCAAAGATTGACAGGAAGATTGGCATCTCTCAATAGATTCATATCCAGATCAGCAGAGAGAAATTTACCATTCTTCGAAGTGCTGAAGTCGGCCGAAGTCTTTCAATGGGGACCAATCCAGCAGAAGGCTTTCGAAGAACTGAAACAGTATTTGATAGATCTAACAACATTGACTCCACCAATGCCAGGGGCTCCTTTATTATTATATGTGGCAGCTTCGCACTCAGCGGTAAGTGCAGCGCTTGTCCAGGAGAAGCTTGATGGTCAAGTCAAAAGGCAGGCCCCAATATATTTTGTTTCTGAGGTCCTTAGTTTATCAAAGAAAAATTATACAGAGTTGGAGAAGATACTGTATGCTGTCTTGATGGCCTCCAGGAAGCTTCGGCACTATTTCCAAGCTTACAACATAATTGTTCCTTCATCACAACCTCTGAAGGATATTATGAGGAACCGAGAAGCTACTGGAAGGATTGGAAAATGGGCTGCAGAGCTCAATGAATTTTGTATTGAATATGTTCATAGATCTTCGATTCAGTCACAGGCACTGGCAGACTTTATTGCTGATTGGACGCTAGGGGCTCAGGAGGAGGAAACGAATAAAGACAACGAAGCCTGGACAGTGTTTTGTGATGGATCTTGGGGAACCTTCGGAGCAGGAGCGGCTGCTGTGTTGGTTTCACCTTCCAAAGTCAAAACTTGTTATGCGGCAAAGCTTGATTTTAATTGTACAAACAACATTGCTGAGTACGAAGCATTGATTCTAGGTCTTCGGAAGTTAAAAGCAATGGGAATCAGAAGAGCCATACTTAAAACTGATTCCCAGGTTGTTTCGGGTCATATTGACAAAAGTTGCAAGGCTAAGGATCCGAAGCTTGAAAAATATCTGGATATGGTTCGAAGAGTTGAAGCTTCCTTCGAAGGGTTTTCTGTCAAAAATATCCCTCGAGGACAAAATGAGCATGCTGATTTGCTAGCTAAGTCAGCAGCACAGGGGCTGCCTTTACCTTCGGATGTATTTTTCGAAACAATAAAAGCACCTTCGGTGGAACTTCTTGAAAGAGCAGTTCTTAATATATCTCCTGTTTTTAGCGAAGATTGGAGAACCGAGATCATCTCTTACCTTCAGGGTAAATTTCTTTCAGACGACGAAGCTTATAACAAGAGGATAGAAGCAAGAGCTCGTCCATATGTCATGATAGAAGGGGAGTTGTATAAACATGGAGTTTGTGCTCCGCTGCTCAAATGCTTATCCAGAACCGAAGGTATAGAGTTAATGAAAGGAATACATGCAGGCCTGTGTGGATCTCACATCGGATCTAGGCCGTTACTCCGAAAAATTTTCCGTCAAGGGTTTTATTGGCCGAAGGCAGCTTCGGATGCAGCAGAATTGGTTCAAAAGTGCGAAGGTTGTCAGAAATGTGCAAGAGATCAAAAACAACCTTCGTCCTTAACACAGCTCATACAACCCACTTGGCCATTGCAAAGGTGGGGCCTTGACTTGTTAGGTCCGTTACCACCGGCCCAAGGGAACCTGAGATATGTTGTGGTAGCTGTGGAATATTTTTCTAAATGGATTGAGGCGAAGCCTTTAGCCACAATAACTTCGGCTACCGTCCAAAAGTTTTTCTGGCAGAATATTGTTTGTCGTTTCGGGGTGCCAAAGGCTATCACTGTGGACAATGGAACACAGTTTGACTCCGAAGCTTTCAGGGATTTCTGTGACCAAATTGGTACGAAGATCCATTTTGCATCAGTCAGGCACCCGGAGTCAAATGGACTCGTTGAAAGAGCCAACGACATTATAATGACAGGAATAATGAAGCTAATCTTCAATCAACCTAGAGGAAAATGGCCAGATCAGCTAACCAAAGTGGTGTGGAGCCACAACACGACAACATCAAGGTCTACAGGCTTCACTCCATTCAAGTTGTTATTCGGTGACGAAGCAATAACTCCAGAAGAAGCTAAAGCCGGATCAATAAGGATAGTAGCTTCGGCAGAATCAGATTCCGAAGCTGCTTATTCTATAGAAAAAGATGCTTTAGAAGGGATCAGACTGCAAGCCGTGGAGAATATTAATAAATATCAAGCTGAAACAGTCAAATGGCGGGATAGAAAGGTTCGGCTAAAAAATATTGAGCCAGGGCACTTGGTGCTTCGGAGGGTGGCCAACCCGGAAACAGTGGGCAAATTGCAGTTGAAATGGGACGGGCCTTTCTTAGTAGCATCTTCGTCAAGGCCCGGTTCATACAGATTGAAAGATATGGACGGCAATGACATTCCTAGATCTTGGAATGCGGATGAGCTTCGGCGATATTATGTATAATTCGATGTAATTTTTCATATTTTTTATTTTTCCTTTCATGGCACCCTTTTCCTTTCCAAAGGGGGAGAAAGGTTTTTAATGGGGCCAGCATATGTAATTTCCTTTTTTAGTCTTATAAGAGCAAAATCCCCCAAAGAATGTAAATGTAAAAGCTGAGAATGCACCATCGAGTGCCCAAAAAGTAAAAACGAAGAGGCTCCAAAGACGTTCCTAAGGGAATGCAGAGCTTACAGCGAAAAGTCAACGCTGATTCCGCCAAAAGTAAAGGCGAAGAAGCTCCAAAGACGTTCCTAAGGGAATGCAGAGCTTACAGCGAAAAGTCAACGTTGATTCCGCCAAAAATAAAGGCGAAGAAGCTCCAAAGTCGTTCCTAAGGGAATGCAGAGCTGAGGTGTGATTGTTTTTAAGAAAATAATGGCTATGAATATGGCTTCGGATACGTGTTTGGCCATTCATTTGCACATCACATTACATCATAGCATTTGCATTCATAAACATTCATCTAGGCATATGTAGGATAATCATCTTCATCGCATAAAATGGTTGCTTCGGCAAGAAGAGAAAAAAGAAAGGGAAAAAAGAGCTTCGTGCACAAAGAAGAAGGGAAAATGTTGTTTTCCATGAAGGAGAGCTTCGGAAAAAAGGAAAATGTTGTTTTCTATGCTTCGTTGCGTACGAAAAGAAGGGAAGGTGTTTTTTCGCCTTCGGCTCAAAAAAGGAAATTTCGTCCACATCAAAGCATTTCTCATACATCAGTAAAAGGTTAAGGATATATTACAAGGTATGAACAGCATACATTAAAAACAAGTTTTGTTTACATTCACAAAAGTTATCTCAAAAGTTTTTCAAGTACTGTCTACAGTCTACTATCTAAATCTCCAAGGAGCCTCGGCTTCGGCATTATTTTTGGTCATCAGCTTCGACTTCGTCATCCTACACGAATAAGGTCGTTGGAAGTCAAAATCAAGTTTACAGAAAAAGGTAAGCACAAGGTATGATTTCTTACTGGATCAAGGTGGCTACGAGCTTCGTCTCCAGCTTTCTCTCGACCACCTTTTGTCCATATCATTTTTACAAATCGATTCGAGATGCTTCGGGCGAGATCAGGGATGTCATCCAGGATTGATGGTGACAAAGTGAAATTTGGCCTGTTGACAATTTTCCCATGATCACAGCCAGCCTTCAGGAAGGCTGCAGCAGTCCCTCGGGAAGCCACCCAGGCACAGAAGTCGCCATGCCCAGCTATGACTTCGTCGAGCTCGTCAATCTCCCCCTCAATGTGTTCGAAGGTTTTTGGTAGATCTTCAGCTGAGGGGGTAAATTTTTCGCTGCTGGCTCCAACTGAGTAAAAAATCTTTCTTAGTCGTTGAATGCACTTGTTGCTAAATTCCAGGCATTTTTCTTGAAGATTTGTCAGTAGTTTTCTCAAATCCGAATTTTGCTGAGCTTCGGCTTCAAGCTTTGCACTGAGATCTTGTTTTTCTCGTTCGAACTGCTCAGACTGGCGGAGAAGCTTCGTGTTCAGTTCTGATATTTTTGCTTCAGCTTCCGCCAGTAAACCTTCGGCTGCCTGGAGCTCAAAGTTCTTTTTCTCAAAAGCATCTGATTGTTCCTTTATTTTGTTTTCCAAATTTCCAATTATAACTTCATGCTTTTTATCTTCAAGATCTTGCTGCATTTGCAAGGCTTTGCTCAATAGCATACTCTACACAAACACAACCTTCGTCAGACATGTTTTTATTAGAAGCAATAAAAGTTAAGGGACAAGTCATTTACCTTGAAGTTGGAGTAAAATAAACTACCAACGACATGTTGTCGTCGGTAGCGGCTGATGTCTGTTTCTAGCTTCGGGAATCCAATACTCTTGGACAAAGTACTGATAACTTTGGCCCCTGTTTGGTCTCGAATACACTCTAATTTCTCATCATCAACGCCTCCGAAGAGGAGTGCCCCAGGTTTGTATCCACAGGATTGGGCATACTCTTTAAGCTCTTCTATTTCAGCTTTTGTTAAATGTTCTCCAACTAAATTTTGGAACGCGAAGGCTTCGTTTTCTGAAGCTTCATCAGCAATTTCTTTTCCTTTCTTTGACGTTGCGGTCACGGCCTCTTCGGCAGCAGTGGTAGCTTCTTCTGCAGCCATGTCTAGTAGCATTTGGTCAATATGTTCAATTGTGCTCTCCAAATTCAAATCTTCAGCTAAGGTAACTTCGGCGGCTGCGGCCTCCGAAGGTGCAATTTCAATATCTGCCCCCTCTGTTGCCGCTCGTGTTTTTTGGGCCGAAGCTCTTGGCGGCGTTTTGTCAATTACCTCTGTCACGGTAATGATTCTTTGTTTCTTTGCCTTGATTGTTTTCCTCGATTTCTCGGGCTCCTTGTCCTTCTGAAAAAACTTTGTCAGTTGAGGACCCAGTGGACTTAGCTTCGCAGGTAAGGATTCAGTCATTACCTTCAGAATTTCCTCAACAACAGCAGCAGAAGGTGATGCGGGGGTTTCTTCTGCTTCGGATATTTGTTGCTTCGGAGAAGAAGCTTTCCTTTTCTTTGGAATTTTCTTCTTTATTGGCTCTTTTTCACCTTCATCTAAGGCTTCAGTTCCCCTTTTCCTTTTTTGGCCTACGGCACCTTTGTTCAGATCTTCGTAGTCTGGGTATTCGAAACCCAAGGCGTCCAATACTCGATTTAGCCTTCGTTTCGGTCGGGTGCCGAAGGCTGCGGTCATCAATTGATCCTCCTTTTTTGAATAATTGCCAAGTATCTCGTTGCACATCACTTCAATCGTATCCAGCCACTCTTGGCAAGGAGTTTTAAAGTATTTCTTAAATTTGAAGTAGTAAGGCAAACGTACAAGTTCACCTTTTTTCTTCTCTCCCTTCAGCTTCGGCATTTCCCACTCTTTTACACTAGGAAAAACCTTGAAAGCCAAGAATTCCTGGACCAGGTCCCTTGTACTGATATTCTCTGCAATTATTTTAAATTCATACATTGCTTTTTGAGTCGGACCCTCTGGTAACATGTGGCACTGGGGGCGGGTTTCTCCGAAGGTCAGTTCAAGTGGACTTTGCACAAGCTTTTCTTTATCATCATCAACCTTAACATAGAACCATTCCGATTTCCACCCTGCTGCCCATTTACTTCGGTAGCTGATCACAGGATACTTCGTAGTTTTCCGATAAGCAAAATTATAGCAACCAAAATTGTCATGTAATCCATCTTTTCTAGCCTTTGTCTGATAGTGCAGTTCGTGAACTCGGCAAAAGCTGTCCGCAAACGGTTCCACCGCCTGGCTTCGGAGTGCCCAGATATAAACACTAAGCCTAACGATAGCGTTAGGGGTTAGCTGGTGAAAATAAATTCCGAAGTTCTTCAGTATCTCTGCAATAATCCCATGAAGGGGGAATCTTAATCCAGCCTTTAGGAAGCTTTTAAAAATAACAATTTCATCTTTCTCCGGCTTTGGGGTAGTCTCTTCTCCCCCGAAGCGTAATAGCTTCTTTTGATTTTCAGTAAAATAGCCTGACTTTACCATCTTGGACAGATCAGCCTTCGAAACAGTAGATTTCCCGAAGTCCAAATGACTGGGTTTGCTTGGTGTGGCAAGGTGATAATCATCTTCGGGGTCAGTTTCCTCAGCATCTTCTCCTTCTGCTTCAGCGATTGCTTGTTCTGCATCATCAATAGGAATCTTTTCCGAAGTCACTAACCCGGATCGTTGCATGGCTTCGGAGATAGGGACAGTCTCCGAAGCTTCCGTTTCGTCCCCCTCACGTTCAACCCTGGCGGTAGAGCGGATTCTGGCCATTTAACTATGAACTTGTGAAACTTTAATACTTTTCTCCTCCGAAGCAGGCTTTAAGATGGAGCTTCGTTCGATTCTGACAAACAAGCTTCGGCGACGGTTAAAAATTTTGGCAGCAAAACAGTGCAAATAGCAGTAAATGCTGTGGTAACTTCACACCTACTCGTCTGTTTATATAGTGCAGCAGGTAAGAAGGCGAAGCGCCAGAAGTTTTACACCAGGCGGACACCCGCTCACACTCGCTGTACGGTGGACCGCAGAGACCGAACAGTAACTCTGCAAGGTGGGGCCGCTACGCGCAGGGAAATTGAATCGTTTCTCGACAACGAGCTCAGGGAAGGTGTTTTTGAGACCTTCGGCGCTCCGAAGCTAAAGAAACTTTTTTCACGGATCAAGCTCGTTACGAAAAACGACCTAGCACCGCGAAAGGGGCTACTGTTGGGTCTATGCTTCGTCGCCGAAGGTCTTATAGAAAGAAGTGATCCTCGGATGAAGCTGTTTGTATAAGATAGCCGAAGGTTCCTCTTCGTAAAGCTTCGGCATTGCAAACCGACTTAAAGATAGAATGACCTTTTAGTCCATAAAGGTCTGAGTCAATGTTGTAAGTTTTTATAAGGGGCATACTTGTAATTCCTCACAGGCTGCGTCCTGTGCCTATAAATAGTGAACAGTATTCCGTTACTGTTCACGCATTCTGGCATTTGCAATCGCATCTCTCGGAATACAACCTTTGTCAAGGCATAGGTATCATTGTATTTAATGATTCAATATATTAAGTGAATACAACATGATACATCTGTGATTCATTCATCCATTTTGTACTTTTTATTTTACATTATTTTACAATGTTTATTACGAAGGTTCAACTTCGTAATAATACTCTCATCAACCTTCGTCCAAGACCCATTATCCTCAAAGGAATAATGCTTCATGGACGAAGGACAGTATCATTTAACATTTTATGTTGCCTTGTTCTTAATTCATAGCATTTGAGAACAAGTCCCCAACATGGTCACAGTAAGTTTATTGCACACGAGACGGGTGTGAATGTCGAATAACATCACAGTTAACTCGTGCTAGCCAGAGAATTCAAGTCCAAGAAAATGATAGAGACTTGAAAAATCACCAGCGGAGGGATCTGTAGATGTTGCCTTCGCAACCAATCCATCTTATCGAGCACTAATCATGGATCTACTTGATCACACATGCTGGAAAAGCACATGTGAGGCGATCGAGGCATGACTAGAGCGATGATTAGGTGGTTACTGGCCGACTTAATCCCGATTCTTGTAAGTACTTTCTTAGGATGGTTTGAACCAAAGTGAGTTTAGATAACTCGACAAAACGATCTCTAAACTTAGCCTTTGTTCACAATGCAGTTACAAGTTAGTAAAACCAACTTGTTGAAATACTTTTGACATTGGGCATGTCCTCTCAGTATCATCGGTAAGCCAAGGGTTGAGAGTTCACATTTGCTAATAGGAGATCATGTATTTGGGTAGAAATCCATTTGGTCAGGTTGTTCATCCGTTTCTTCATGTGAGATGAACTGACTCAGTCCGGGAATACATGGATTAAATAAGAGGGCGAATGAACAAACTCCTGCATCTCAGCAGCAGGGAAAATCAATCTCCATTTTGAGAGCAAATCAGTTGTCTCTCAACACTAAAAAGCTCCAAGGCTTCACCTTTACACAAAGGACGTAAAGGGAACTTGCATGACTAGTCACTATCAAGATCAAAAGAAAAAAAGACCACACATGAAAGTGGTATGTTTTTTAATCCAATAAAGATGACATATGTTGCTTGATCACTTTGATAAACAACACCGAAATCGTTTCAAGGGAAATGTTTACGGAGATCACACATCAGTATAGTCCCACAATGGATCATGACCAGAGACCTCGATACCGGCATGCGCCAAGCAGCAAAATCCTGTGTGCGCATTCACAGGAGGCTCTCAGTTTCGCCGCGGTACCATAAGTTTCTAACCATGACACTATTACAAAACTGGCACCAATAATGAATCTCACATGATAAGAACAATTTGTGCCAAGTAGCGCAACCATGTGCTGATCACCCATAGGAGGCCCTCGGTTTCAGCGCGGTGCCATCGGTTTTAGTCATAACACCATTACTAGACGTAACCAATAGGAAATCTCGCACCACACAATTGGATTGAGCAAGGGTGACAATATACAAAGAGATACTCCACCTGTAAGAATGGTTACAAGTAGAGAGCCAAGTAGATCATGGCCCGAGGGAATGAACAAGATATTGCCATAACCTAATCTTAATGAAAGGAGTACGATGGGAGACTGTTAATTCAGCCCCAGGCATATTTCTATGCCCATCGCAGAGATTACAAGGTCAAAGATTAAGGTGGTATGCCTTTGATAGGTCTGGGGAAACCAAAGGCATCAAATTCAAGAAAATAATCGGACATGTCTTTCCTAGGTTAGGTCGATAAAGCAACATGGCGATCCTTAAGAAGAGGCAAAACAGAATAAGGATATCAACTTGCACCGACTGAACAAGGACATGATTTTGGAAGGAGATATAACTCAAGATTCTCGTTTTACGTCCGGGTACACTTTATGTCCAACAAAGAAATTATCTAAGTATTTAGTTGCATGGGTTTGGTCATGGAGTGATAACGGAAAAATCAACTTTGGGTCATGGTTCACTAAACAAGAGCATAGCCTAGTTTTTGGGTTTAGGCAAACAAATTACCAACCTTCTATTGGCACATCAAGCACAAGAGCAAACACATATAACACCTAAATAGATTTCCTAAAGAACGGAGGACAACTATTTCATCGAAGTTCATAATACAACATCACACCACATTATCAACAATTACCGGTTATTAGAATAAAGGTGAGAGAAGCATTTTGGGTGTATAGGTGACAAACATGATGCAACAATCAGGATGCATGCTCGTCCTATTCGTCCTCACAAATTTTTGCCAACATAATGTGGCAGTAGCGTTCTATATCGGTGGCATATTTATGACTCTCACGGTATTTTGCTAGTCGTCAGCTACACATACGTTTTCGAGGTGAATGTACCTGTAGAAAAATATTCATCACAGTCTAATTTCCCATGATGCAGTTCACACATGATAGTTTATCACAGTGTATACTCCATATATTGCTATATGGAGGTCAGCTCATCATTAAGCGCCGAGCCACACATAGGCGTCGTTGCCACACTTTAACCATAGGGCAACTCATTATGGTAACTCACCTTCTTACCTGAGTGTAGGTGCGTCGTTATAAGTACATTACATTTCTCAGTATTCCCATGTCTGTATACCCATACACATCCATGGGGTACTAAATTCCCAGAAAATAAATACTCCACATCGCAGCCTTCATATATACATATGTGGAACATGTATATAATCAAGCGCTTTTTATACTCTTCCCTAGACCGATGATTGTTCGGTCATGCTCTCACATCTCACCTTACCTTGAGCGTCGATCCATTCAGAACTGAATGGCCTCAAAATAACAATACACATGTATGCAATATCCACCCGGTTGTGGGTTAGTGGTTTTCAAATAAGCCACCTGATAGTCCTTAGTTTAGGGCTTAACAGAGGATGTCGCTAGCATTATAGTTTTTCAAATCTGTTTTTTAAAACCAAACAATGTGTTTAGTTGAAAATAGGTTTTTCGAAACCAAAACTTTTGTTTTGAAAATACGTATGTGACCGTATATACTTAATCCTGCTCAGATACTAGCGGTGGCAGAACCTGTTAAGTTATTTGGTGCACATGCATAGCCGTCTGAGGTCTTTGAGACAAGGACAGGTGCATGTGGGCCCAATAACTTGGGAGGTTCTGCCACACTGGGGGCCCAGCTTTGGTTTCCGTATGAGCTGTAGCAGCTTCGACAACTTTCTTCACAGGAGCAGGAGTCAGTGCTCTTGTTGTTTCCACAACGGTGTGTAGCACACTTACCATTCTTCTCCTCTTGGGAGTTGTGGCGGGAGCCTTTGTCACCTTCGACAGTTCTGCCTCTGCCGGAGGACTCAAAATTTTTGGCAGCTTCACTGTTTTTTCCAACTCTGGCTCTCTGGCTGCATCATCTTTGGCTTCGGCTTACTCGACTATAGATACCTTCGGCACTACAATCGATCCTTCAGCGCTCCGAATGGCGGGAGCATCTTGTTTCGCTTCGGCAGCGGAGGAGGTCCCTTCACCAAATTCAGGCACTACGACCATTTCAATATATCATGGTCGGTGGGTCAAAACCTTTATTTTCTTGCCCTTCGGCACAAAAGTGGTGGCCGGAGCGGTAGTTTTTCTCTTTTTTCCTTGCCTTCGCAAGGGGTAGCAGTAATCAAGGTATATGAAGCCAATTGCATCAAAAACTCTGTTTAATCTTTTCTTGCTCCGACCCCCGAAGGCTGATGACAAAGCATCATCATCGGCCCTGGTATAAGTCAAAAGCAACTCGTCGCTAGTAGCCTCAATGCATTTCAACCAGTCATCATTTGGTTCGTCGAACTTCTCTCTGTATCTGAAGGTATATTTCAATCGAACTAATCCATCTTCGTTGGATTCAGCAGTAGTCTCCTTCGACATCTCCTAGATATCCACAAGTGGCCACACTCTGTAGGCTATGTGCTCTAGAATTATGTCTCTTGTGCCAATAAAAGCACAGACATTGCTGAAAGCCTTTTGACACGCTTCGGCATCACTTTCAATAGTCACCTTTGGCCTTCGAAGGCCGAAGCGAGACCAGATGGGGCGCTAGATATTTTCCTTAATGTCCTCCCTCTCAATCAGATCATTCTTGACATAAAACCACTCCTCCATCCAGGCCCCAGGCTATCTTTTCCGAAATGTTGGAACCGGGTAGCGTGCATTAGGACGATAAATGAATCCATAACAACCGAAGTTGTTGTGATACTGTTCTTTGCCAGTAGCCTTCGTCTCGTACAATAGCTCGTGCATACTGTAGAAACACTTTGCGCTCGGTTCCAGCCCTTGGCTTCTTATAGCCCAAACAAACATCCCCATTCTAATTATAGCTTAGGGAGTAATTTGATGAAGAAAGATTTGGAATATCTTCAACACTTCAACCACAAATTTTCTCAATGGGAACCGAAGGCCTGCCTTCAAAAAGCTTCGGTAAATAACAACTTCATTTTCTTCAGGAGCAGGGGCGATGCTGTCTCCTCCAACCCTCACAATCGACATATCACGAAAGTACCTTCCCCTCATGGCGTCAACGTGACTTTGTTTAATGGTCGACTTTACGAAGATAGTATGGCTTGGCCGCCAGGATCGATCTTCGGAATCCTCATCTCCACTTTCCACATCAAAATCGTCACTGTCATCATAATCTTCAGATAAATCTTCCATTATCTCCTTGGTAATCTTCTTTGTATTTGTTTTTGCCATAGATTCATAAAACCCAGCGATAAAAGGGTCCACAACCTTTTTCTCCTCGGCCACCTTCGTCACCTCAAACACCTTATTCTCCTCAGACATTTCTTCAAAACTTCAGTGTTTCGTGAAGCTCGAAAGACAAGCAAGAGCATTAAAATCTGAGAAATTAGTGCAAACAACAGAAATAGCGTACCAAATGCCGATGTTGTGGGTTTCTATTTATACTCCTAGTGCACTGCAACTTGGCGGGCCCCATTTGTCATTGACTTTCGCTATTCTAGCGAAGGGAAGGTGTTTTTTTGGACCTTTGGCTTAAGGCCTTCGTTCACATCGCAGTTTGAATTTGTTATATATAAGAACAAACTAATACTGCGAGGGGCTACTGTTGGGGGCCTTCGTCTTCCGAAGGTCCTCAAAAACACGACTAACATGCTTTCCAAGTATAATATATTGTCACAGGAACCTTCGGCCTTAAGATGAAGGTGTGCACGGCATGAAAGGCGCGGTCTGGGAGAAGGATGAACCAGTTCCGAAGCTATGAATGGAGAAGCTTCAGCTTAGCGGTGGAAAATGAAACCGACCTAAAGAGGAAAAGGCTGTCTAGTCCTCGATAGATTACCCCTTAGTCAATAGTAAATGTCAAGGGCATGGATGTAATTTTACATATGCTGCGTCCTGTGCCTATAAATAGGTGAATAGTAACACCGTACTGTTCACGCTGACTTGTAATCACTCGCACGTCATTCTTGGATTCTTGCCTTCCATCAAACCGAAGGTACAAATGTAATTCAATATTAATAATGTTTGTTCATGGTTATATGATGAGAATATAAGTAATCCAATGATTTAATATGATTATTCATGTTCTCTCTATGTTCCATATATTCCTGGTCTTTATTATTATTACATATTGGAATGATGAAGGTATGTCCTTCATGACATTCGTCTGAAGATCATTATATCCTAAGGGGGATAATTCTTCGAAGGACGAAGGTCTTTAACCATTAACATTTGTGTTGCCTTGTTCTTAATTCATAGCATTTGAGAACAAGTGACCAACACCACTCCTGCAATCTTAACCTTGTTCGTGAATAAACTGGACTTGAACTCCCCTTGAGCTTGGGACTATATGATTGATTGGGCCTTGACCATATAGCAGACATCCATATACTCATCATTTTCCCTTTCTTGGTTTTGAGTCATCCTCGACTTAAAGTCGTTGGTGCCTGCAAAAGGTGTTGATGTAGTGTTTGATGTCATCCAACCTTGCTCCCCTTCTTGATATTGACTCTGTTGGTGTAAAACATACAAAGAAGGACAAGTGGAACTAGACGTGATATAGTTAGCTTTAACACAACCCCCTAATTGATCATATTGTTTCATGACAAAACGAGATTTCATATTTCAACAAATATATACTCGATGTACCATATATTCTCCTTTCCAATTATATCTTTTAATAACATGATATGCATGTTTAGATAACCATGACAAATCAGCACTAAAACAAAATTTCTCCTCTAAACTATTTAGATTACATAGAACATCAAATTCAATATAGCCAAAGTATTTAAAGAAGATAACAATTTCAACTCATCATGCACACTAGTTATAGGACTGAATGTTCTAATTTTGTCACAATTAATAGGATCAGAAGGAACAACATCAAGTTTGTTCTATAGTTGTGGCATAGAAATAATTGTATTACCATCACACAACTCTTCTTTATCACAAAGAATAGCAAGACAATCCTCTTGTAACAAAGGCAACTAAGATTTATCTAAAGGCATGACATTAGTAGAATTACTCAAATTATTTTTAGTATCATCCATAGAAACAAATTGTTCTGTCATAAGTGTTTTCACGTCTATCCAAGTTTGTGGTTTCTCATAGTCATGCAAATTCTTCCACCAAACTAATGCATCATTCGTTAAAGTACTAGCCACAATTTTAATTTTTCGGCTATCACAGATATGACGTCGTGCAAAAATCGTATCCACTGATACTTCCCATTCATTATACTCATTTGCAATATTTTCATAAAAAAGAGAAGGATGGATATATAGAACCCGAGGGAGACGAATCGACATCAATGGTGTGGCTCTCAAAGGCTTTAGTCAATGCGCGCATCATCTCCTTCAATTCTAGATAGGAGACACACTCACCATCAGTAGGCTTAAGGCCCTTATCCTTGTTCGTTTGGGTCTTTGGTCCTATCATTATTAGTACAAACGGAGACAAAAGGCAACAAACTAACAGTGTGAACCCTACAACTACTCTCATGGTGGTGGTGGAACACAAGTTATGAAAGTGTCTTACCCTGCTCTTACAAGTTTCTTACCAGCACTACAGGTGGAAAACGGTGGCCAGTGTGACTGTCCAAAGAGTGTGGGTGTGATTGCAAAGGAGTACCTGTTCTGTTTGAGAGAAAGGTGGAGCTTTGTGAAGGTTCACTAAATATATATTTGTGGCACACAAGTTAGTAACAAATAGCAATGTTGAATAAGTGTTCCAAGTACTCGTTCTAGTTGCTGACCTAGAAAATGTATTAGAACAGTTGGACCAAGGCACAAGGAAGGAGGTATCAAAGATCTATGTATAGTAAGGAAACAAGTTTAAGCAAAACAATCACATAGGTGCACAGATCAAATGATATTCATAGAGTAGTTTAATCAAACAAGTCCCGCATCTAAAGCACCAAGGACACAATAGATGCGGGCACTTCTATTTTTTATTATTTTTTTATTTTGTTCTTTTATTTTGTGCGGCTCTTTTTTTTGCACTTGCCTTTTATATTCTCTTTTTTCCACAAAAGTGTCGCAAAAACAAGAAACAACACAAGAATATAAAAACAATTCTCGTTTGTCTACTACAAATTTTCTCCTCTAACTTCAACAGATTGTTTGACAAATTTAGAGACCTCAAACGCAAAAACTCACAACACAAAAGGAAGTGGGAGATATTGACCTTGAAATATAGACTGGTCTAAAATTTCAGGATTACAAACAAATTTACTTCCAATACCAATAACCCCTCAATACTGATGTTTTCTGGAAATATCGTAAATAAAAAAGTTGTAGATATTTTTCTAAGCTTTTCATAAAGTACAAGTACACTAAATTCTAGATTTGTATGCGATATTTATGCTTAAAATATTAAACTAAACATAAACTAATCTGGTAAAGACGAGATGAGAGATGAAAAATGATGGGTGAATGAGTTCGATTTATGGATAGACCCAATTTATCGAGATTGAGTTTATGGATGGCAGCGGATGGTAATGACCAAACTAACCCAAAACAAATCTAAACCAATAACCTAATTAGGGTTGTTGTCGAGACAAATGAAGAATGAATGGTTTAATTTATGGATAGGGTTGGTTTCGTGGATGGGATCGATTTATTGAAATTGAGTTTGTTGGATGACAATGAATGATAATTGACCAAATTGACCCAAAAATCTAAACTAGCAACAAGACCTTGACCTAGGACATGAAATCAGAACTGTGGACTCTAAAACTGAATTGTGTAAAGGCTAAGGCGCTGGTTTTTGGTCGGGATAAACATATCGTAATTTTTTTTGTTTTTTTGGATTATAGGACGAACAAAATGAATTGAAAGGTAGAATTATACCTCATGGGCAACCTGAATCTTGATACCACTTGATAGAAGGCAAGACCCAATCTTCCGTGAGGTGCGATAACTTGGGTGGAGATCTCGACATTGATGATCCAAGGCTCCGAGCGAACGGATCATCGCAATGACTACACCACTGCTCCATTGGTTATCATCCGTGACACATGAGTGACCTCACCACAAAAAGCTTATCCCCACAAGCGCAATTAAGAACATAAGCAAGAACAGGAAGAACGCAACCAAAACTGTGTTGATTACAAGTTGTGGTCTCACAATCCAATGAACGGCAAGACTGTTCGATGAAAGATATGATTTAAGCAAAACACAAACCCTAATGTGGCGGTGGATGTTGTTTAAATAGAGGTTAGGGGTGGGCACAACCCCTAGAGTACCCCTAATTGGCTCCAATACGATACACGAGCCAACAACCCAATAGACAATGTCACAACACCAAAATAGAATCTGGACGCTGACTTGTTTCGACGATTCCTGTTGACTTCAGATGAATTTTAAGTTGGTTCTATTGGATTCTAAGTCTTATCTTCTTAGATTTCCATGTATATAAATCCCAACCTAATCGAAGGTCGGATGCATCCTGGGTCTGTTTTAGTGTAGACTAGTCTTGGATTCCGAGATGGAGACAAAGTTGAGTCGGACTTGGCTTTCTCTTGTTGTGAACGTCCTAGCTTCTCCTCCTTGACATTTTGGACTTTCCCAAGTCCTTGATGGTCTTCTCAAAGGTTCCTAATTAACAAAACATCCATGCACAAAGCATAAGCTCTAAAATACAATTGCCTAGGTAAGAACGAACCTGAAGATTTAGCTGCACGTGCTCGTGTTGTCGGTCCATGCATTATTTGTATGGGAATGGTTTCCTCATCATCCTACCCCACTTGAATTCGAGTCATCCTCGACTTAGGCGGTGGCCAAGGGGGTGGTTGAGCAACTCTAGGATGTATAAGGCCTTTAGGCCAAGAAACATGCATCACTGATTTCTGATAGATTCTGGACGTCATCTTGTTACGGCAGGGAAACCATGCTTTATTGAATATAATTTTTAGGGTACAAATGATAGCTTTCCATTCATAATTTTTGAATATGCTAAAAGTTCTAGGAGTTATCGGTTGGAGTTGCACCCATCTAAGTTTGCCTGTATCTATAGGACCCTGGCCTAGTGACTTCTGTGACAACGTATGGCCCCTCCTAGGGTGGGGATAGCTTGTGCTGCCCTTCTCTTGATTGTATCCTCTAGAGCTCTAAATCCTCAACTGAAAAGGTTTTGTAGTGTACCTTGCTATCGTGGTAATGTCGTATGGACTGCTGGTACTGTACAGACTAAATTACCGTATTGCACTGTTCCTCTTCTAGTGTGTCGATCTGCTCAAGCTAGGTTGCTTCTGCTTTGGCTATGTCCTTGAACATCACCTTAGGTGCCCCAAACACTAGTTTTGCATACATCACTTCTTTTGAGCCATACATCATGAAGAAAGGGGTACTACTTTGGAGTGCTCGGCTAGGTTGGTGTGAATCATCTAGGTCCCTTAGTTATGTTTTGGTAATTAATGACATCCATTTGTGGACTAATAATTCTTAGAGAAATAAGAATGCAAGTTGGACCACAGAGAACAAAAAGTCTTGGAGACTAATAAGCATTGGTTGTGGATCTGGTGAAGGCAAAGGTATAACATATGTTTTGTTTTTGCCGGTCACCAGGAGTTTAGAGAAGGAATTGTCCGGATTAGTAGGCTAGATAGCCGTACTATAAAGAGGAGTCAATGACTTTGGTCTATGTAAAACTTAGTGCCTCATAGAGCATCTAGTAGTTGCATTTGCATGAGGACTAACAACGCTTCTGATTTTGAGAGTTAAAATCTTTTCAAAAGCGTGTTTGAAAAGTGGCTAAGTATTGGGGTCGGCGGACCGTCCGAGCCACGAGGTCGGACTGTCCGTGATCCATCCAGAGGGGTCCAAAGTGTGTTCACTTTGGATGGGTCCTGTATGTTGTACTGCGGACCGTCCGGGCAAGGGGCCTAACCTTCGCAGTCCTAACCAGAGAGAACCTGAGTTTGCGCAAGTCCATGTGTGGTTGTGCGGACTGTCCGGCTGGGGTCGACGGACCGTCCACAGGTGCCAAATTAGATTTGGGCAGGGACTGTGTGTTTTTGGACGCTTGAACTATGGACCGTCCGGGCTTTAGCCCGGATAGTACTACCTCCTAGGTGTGGATCGTCTAGCCCTGAAGGGCGGAAAGTCCGCTCGTGTAAATCAACTTGGTCAGTGCTCTGGTGTTTCAAGTTGCTAGGTCTCGAACCATCCGGCCGTGGTTGGCGGACCGTTCGGACTTGACTTTTTCTGACAGCACTGACAAGTTTTAAACAGGAATTATAGCCGTTACCTGTATGATGGATCGTCCGGCCATAGGGCGCGGACCGTACGCGTGTGCGCAGAATGTGTGCTTCAAGCACATAACTGTTAGAATTGTGAGGGGGGCTTTAAATAGAAGTGTAGCTCGTGTGTGAGGACTCTCTTGGAAATTCCTAGCACACATTGAGCTCATTTGTGATCCTCTAACTCATTCTCTCACACTCTTTGCTTAGGATTAAACTCTAGTGAGAGATTGAGTGTTCCTAGTGCATTTGCATCCATTGGTGATCTTTGAGGCACTAGGTGGTACCGAGCAAGCGTCGTTGGCTTGTTACTCATGGAGGTTGCCGCCTCCTATACAACTCGAGTGTTGTCTCCGTCGATCTCTCCGTGAAGATGGTAGAGGAGCCACGGTGTTGATTGTGAGGGGTTCACGCCTACCTCGTCGGAGTGGCAAAGGCGACGCTAGTGGAATCGAGGTATTGGGTTATTTCTTGTTCACTTGGCTCAAAGATCAAGCTGTGTCTTGATAGAGGAGCAAGTGAGAGCTTGAAGTCCACCTCAACGTGGATTAGGGGTGCTCGGCAAATCATCGATACCACAGGATAAAACTCGGTGTCATTCTCTTCACTCTTTACTTATTACTTTGCAAGTAGTTAGTAATTCGTGTATTGTCTCTCATTTCTAGCATTGCCATAATTGTTCCTCATAGTTTGCTTACTTGTCATAGCTAGAGAATTTATATTTCTTGTCGTATTGATTAAATTTCTACAGTGTCTTTGATTTTAGTTAAAACCATCTATTCACCCCTCTAGTTGGTGTCCTAGATCCTACATTTGGGTTCAGAGGCTCCAGACGACATACGGGAGCTCTGTTATCCACTTCCTAGTGAGCTTCTCATTTCGTGTCAAAGACTTTTTTCCTCAATGCCTCCAGGGTCATCCCATTTGCTCGTCTACTTGACCATTTGCCCTTGGATTAACAACTAAAGCATATTTGACAAGGATGCACTTCTGCTCAAAGAAATCAAAGAACTCTGCCCCTGTGAAGTTGGACCCAGGTCAGTGATAATACTATTTGGTACCTTGAACCAAAATGTGATCTCCTAAATAAATTATGTTGCCTTGGCTGCTGCTAATGATGCAATCAGTTTGTACTCGATTCACTTTGTGAACTTATCGATGGCTACCAGCATATGTGTGTATCCTCCTTAAGCTTTCTTGAATGGCCCGATCATGTCCAGTCACCAGCATGCAAAGGGCCAGAAAACCAAAATGGTCTACAATCGCTAAGCCGACAAGTGCTATTGTTTGGCTAGGAATTGATAAGCCTGACACCTCTGGACTAGGTTGGCTACATCCTTCTTTGCTATGGGCTAGTAGAACCCTGCTCTGAAAGCTTTCCCAGTAGTGTTCTTGATGCTACGTGAACCCCACATTGTCCGGAATGGATTTCCTCCAGCAGGTGTTTTCCCATAGCCATGTCAATACACCTCATGAAAACCCTTGAAGCTCTGCGTTTGTACAAGTCATTGCCAATAAGCATATATTTAGCAGACCGTTGGATGAGTCACTCGATAGTCGCCTTATCATCTGGATCTTCCTCATTCTTGATGTATCTAATAATAGGCAACCTCTAGTCGCTCGGGTCTAGCTCCGTGATAAGTATGGTGTTCCCTACTGCCTTGCACTCTTCTTCTGACTCCTATGAAATACTTGGACGTCGTACCTCTTGCACAAAAACGTTTGGAGGAACTTGAGCTCTGCTATAACCAAGCTTCGAGACTGTATCGGCTTCCACATTGCAGCCCCTTTCCACATGGCAGAACTTCAGGCCCTCAAATTTACCTTCTATCTATCAGACGACTACATAGTATTTGCCCATAGATTTGGTGGAACAGGCATAGTCCTTGTTGATCTGGCTTATCACCACTAGAGAGTCCTACACCATCAGCCCCTTGGCGCTAAGTAAATCGTCGATGTGTAGCCCATGTACCAATGCTTCATACTCAGTTGTGTTGTTTGACACTAGGAAAAGAAGTTGCAACACATACTTGAGTTGTTCCCCTTTAGGGCAATGAAGAGGATGTCGGTGTTTTGGGTCCGACCGCACACCCGGGGTTGCCCCTCAAGGTGTTTTTAGGAGTAGGACAATGTTGTCGACTGTAGCTCGATGGTTCATGCTGGGCGCACGAGAAACTGTGAACAATGATGTACAGGTTCGGGTCGCTTAGAGATGCGTAACACCCTACGTCCTGGCGGGAATGCTTTATGTGGTAGATTACAAGGGAACTCTCTAGTATAAAGAACGTAGAGAGTCGAGGTGGATGGCTGAGTAGTGAGATCGATCGTTCTGAAGGGGTGCCCCCTAGGCCTTATATATTCGACAGTGGGGCAATACATGCAGATATGATAACAATGCGCACCTAAGAAATAGTGAATCGATTGAGTCTATCTTCCTATAGTTCTGCCGACTCATCCTCGCTTGGTTCCGTTGTACGGGGTTCCAGCGCGGGAAAGTCGGGTCTCTGTTGTGGTTACTTGCTCGACGTTGTTGGGCCGTCTGGGCTCGCACCGATCCGGCCTCGTGTCGATCTGCTTCACTGATCATTCCTCCCCAGGCCCACGAAGGGATGACCTTACGATTTATTGGGCCCTTGGGCCTTTCGTGAGGTCTTTTATCCTTCCAGTGGACCCGGGGGATATCTGTCCCCCACAAGCCCCCGATCTTTGGGCTGATTTTGAAATAATCGGCCCAAAGATCCTAGGTCCAGCTTGCGGTCTTTGTTTATGACAAGAAATGCTTTCCGAGTAATCTGGTAAAAACGATTTCTTACTGTCACCTTCTGCTTTTATCACTCGAAAAACTGGTGTTCTGTCTCAAACTCGCGCTTTGGAGGTCAGCATTTCGTACTGTAGGACGTTGAACTTCATTGGGTGCACCAGAGGTGCACCCAATGGGTGTAGCCCCCGAGCTTCGAGTGGATTTTTGAAAATAATCCACTCGAAGGTCTTCATTTCGTGCCCTTTTTTCGCGGTCTCCTTGATTTCTATCACTTGAATCTGACCCATCTGAACCCTAATTCCATTCTACAAATCTCCATCTTTGTTCATTTATGTGAGGCTTTTCTTGGCATCATGTCGCACTTTGGGCTGTGGAAATATTTGTATCACTGTCGGCCTGGGATGGCCGGAGGACAGCATCAGCTGGTGGGGGGCGCGAGCTTAGAAATGCGCCGCGGAAGGAAAACAGATTATCTCGATATCCCCCTCAAAGATAGCATTAAAGGATGGCGCTTGGAGTGGTTTATTGTTGAGAATCACGGAAATTCTCTCCCCCCCACGGTCAGGGAGACAGCCGGACGTTCGCACTCTGAGTTGGACTGAATCCCCCACAGACCAGGATGTGGCTGAGGCAGGAGTTCTGCTAGCTGAAGTTGGATTGTTGAAGGAGAGGGGTCTGACTGTAGAAGCTGTGGTTGCTGACTTTGTCTTCAAGAACATTCAGCCATTGAAGGACAGGGCATACCCGGCCTACCTGTACCGAGGTCTAGCTGACTCCACCCGGGTCACCAATAGAATAATTCCTGCTGTGGACTTGGTGAGCCGGCTTGAAATGATACTTAGGGGCAAGGTGTCAAATGTTGGTGCCCCTGTTGCCTACTCGGCCTGGAACTTGCCTCCTTCCAAGGCCTTTACCCATTTCGTGTCAAGTCCTCCTGCTGGCGATGGCGGTCTGGGCCTTAGAGTGCGACCCTCTGCCGAAGAAGTTAGTGCTTTGGTTGCTTCGCTTGAAGAAATTCCTGATGATGAACGGCAGGTTCATTTTGAGGTGCCTTTGGATCCCAGTGATGCAGAGATAAGTGCCATGCTTGATATTTTAGCCGAGGATTCTTCTGATGCCGCTCCTGTTGGGACATTGATGGTGGCGTCTCTCCCGGAAGCTGGTAAAGCCTTGGATATTCAGAGGCCTGTTAGTGTTCGCCCGAAGCGCCCTTGCCGAGCCAATCAACTTGATTCTCCTGCTGATGAGCAGAAAAAGAAAAAGAGACGTCTTCGGCGAGTATCTAGCTTGGATCGGGATGCTGGTCCTTCGGCTCCTGATGTTGAGGAAGTGCCCGTGCCTGAATTTACCGATGCTGACCCCAATGGGTGTGCTGTCTGTGTTGCTGATGAAAATGAGGAGGAGGAAGAAGATGAGATCCCTCTAACTCGGAAGAACAGTCGGCGATACGTAGCCAGTGGGGGAAGTAGTGGAGTTCCTTCTCCTGCTCTGTCTGCCCTCATTAGTCTACAAGAATTGTCTCTGGCGAACTTTGATCAGACTCTTGAAGATATGGTTCCAGAGGATCTGTTGTCAGAGCCGGCGGATGGTGACGCGATGGATGTTTGTGCTGATGTGTTCGACGCCGGGTTGTGGTCATCCCGGGCAGCGTCCCGTGCCTCATCGACCTTGGAGTGCGGTCTTGAGGGTCAGGAAACTGACTTGGATTGTCCTGCTCCCATGGAAGTGACTGAGGGACCTTCAGCCTTAGAGGTGGCTGCTGCAGAGAACTTGGCCCTCAAAGATGGTGTTCACGCTTACCCAGCCCCCGATGGTGTTGCCGGGGATGATTCGGCTCGGGTGGGAAGCGCAAGCTGCGACCCAGCCCCCGAGGGTATTGCCGGGGACGATCCGACTCGAATGGGTAGCGCAAACTATGACCCAGCCCCTGAGGGTGTCCGAGCGGGGTCTCCCTCTTGTACTTCCATGGATGTTCACGTAGGGTCTCCTCCACACTCTGGTTGCATGGTGGTAGCCCAAGCCTTTGGTCAAGGAGTCGCTTTAGAGGCTACCATACCTGACGACAAAGTTTTGGGCTCTGCTGATGACACTGAATTGGTTCCTGCTGGTTCATTGCAAGTTGCTCAGGGTGATGATCCTACGCCAAGCCATCAATTGATCTCTCAAGATTTGGGAGTCCCCTCATTCTTCTCCAACCTCCAGGTACTATGGTCTATTCTAGTCTGACTTTTACACCGGATGAACTGCTGTCATTATACTCATCTGCTCTCAATATCAGGCATTGGTGGATGGGATGGCTAGTCAGCTGAAGTTGCAGGGTGCTTCTGTTCCAGAAAGAGCTTCGTCTCTGGCACGTTGGAATCCGGTGCTACTTCAACAGCGTGTTTCTGACTTAGAGGCGACGAATGCTGGTTAGTGCTTTTCTGCTTCCTTTCGTCTATCTTATTAAACTGCTTCTTAATCTAAACTTTTTGCTTGACCATTTCTCGCTAGATATGGCTCGGCAGTTTTCTGTTCTTGAAGAGAAACATTCTCAAAATCAGGCTGAACTGGTCCGGCGGTGCTCTGATTTTGAGGAAAAGTATTCCCAAAGCCAGGCTGAGCTGGCCCAGGTTTCTGCTGCTTTGAACAATGCCAACGTGCTAAACTCTACTCTCTGCGCTCAGCTTGATTCTGAAAAGGTGACCTGAAAGCCCGGGCTTTGTTTTGCCATGTTCTTATTGTTTGCTCGATGTTTGAAGAAGCTAATTCTTGTTTGCAGAAAGAAAAATGTGCCCTTGTTGCTTCTCGTGACAATCTTGACAAGCTATATCGTGACTCCAGCAACTCATTGACCACCCTGGAGAGGAGTCATCGCTTCACCATGGAGGAGTTAGACAATCATCGCTGTAAGCTGCAGGAATCTTTGGATGACGTGATTCGTCTCAGGCAGTCGATATCGGCTAAAGATGCTGTCATCAAGGAACTGCGTGCTTCCAAGAAGTCCATCACCCAGGAGCTAGAAACCGCTTAGTTGGCTGTCAAGGTTGCTGAAGAGACTTCCGCTACTCT
The DNA here is from genome assembly GCF_902167145.1 of Zea mays. Taxonomy (NCBI): domain Eukaryota; kingdom Viridiplantae; phylum Streptophyta; class Magnoliopsida; order Poales; family Poaceae; genus Zea; species Zea mays. The sequence continues at coordinate 75,724,067 of NC_050100.1, read as the reverse complement.
GAGGGCCCAGCGTGTCAGAGCCATGGATAAAGCCATTCGCGCAGAGCAGATCTTGATGAGGAGACCTGGTGTGATTGTTCCCGACGACATAAGGGCTGATGTGAACGCTGCTCCTGATTCCTCAAGTCGCCCTTCTTCGTCGATTGCTCCTGAGAAGAATGTTGCAAAATAGAAAAACATTGCATGCTTTGAGCGCGCGGTTATCGTGCTCGGATATTTTGTTAGAGGACACCTGCTTGATATTTGAATGCTACTGTTATTCTCGTATTGTTTAGAATTCAGCAGTATCTAAATTTGCAGAAGTAAAATGCTATGTGATGATTTCGAGACTTCTTCATGGGACATAGAGGTCGTCCCTATATGAGTAATTGTAAGCATGTGGAACCGTCTTAAGTCGTTGCTGACTTAAATCAATTGCTTTTGTTAATAGGGCATAGTAGTCACCCCGAGTTAAGTAAGCGCGAGCATGTTGCACCGTCTTAAGTCGTTGACGACTTAAGCCGATTGCTCCATTAGCAGGGCATAGTGGTCACCCCGAGTTAAGTAAGCGCGAGCATGTTGCACCGTCTTAAGTCGTTGCCGACTTAAGCCGATTGCTCCGTTAGCAGGGCATAGTGGTCACCCTGAGTTAAGTAAGCGCGAGCATGTTGCACTGTCTTAAGTCGTTGCCGACTTAAGCCGATTGCTCCATTAGCAGGGCATAGTGGTCACCCCGAGTTAAGTAAGCGCGAGCATGTTGCACCGTCTTAAGTCGTTGCCGACTTAAGCCGATTGCTCCGTTAGCAGGGCATAGTGGTCACCCCGAGTTAAGTAAGCGCGAGCATGTTGCACCGTCTTAAGTCGTTGTCGACTTAATCCGATTGCTCCGTTGGCAGGGCATAGTGGTCACCCTGAGTTAAGTAAGAATGCAGGTCGACCATGAACAATATGGGTATTCTTGAGGTCTCTTTATTGATGATATATTTCCAGTTTACAGAGTACATTGTCATCCCGATAGCTTTTGAAATACAGCTAGGGGTAAAACTTCCTGAGGTGTTCTATGTTCCATGAGTTCCCAATTTCCGTGCCATCCATCTGAGTGAGACGATATGATCCCGGCCGAGTGACTTCTGCTACTATGAATGGTCCTTCCCATAGAGGTGACAACTTATGCCGTCCCTCCCCCGTTAGAATTCGGCGGAGGACGAGATCTCCCACTGCAAAGGATCGACGTCGCATGGCCTTATCGTGGTAACTCCTCAAGGTTTGCTGGTACCGTGCTGATTGAATTACTGTGTTTAGCCGTTCTTCTTCGAGTATATCAACATCCTCCAGCCTAGTAGCCTCGGCTTCTGCTATGCTTTCAAAGACCAACCTTGGCGCCCCAAACTTGAGGTCAGCAGGTAGTACTGCCTCTAACCCGTAGACCATGAAGAAAGGAGTATTTCCATGCAGGGCTCGACTAGGTTGAGTTCTTAGGCTCCAAACGACGTAGGGCAACTCCCTTATCCACTTTCCTGCAAACTTCTCATTTTTATCGAAGACTTTTTTCCTGAGTGCCTCCAATATCATCCCGTTAGCTCGTTCAACCTGCCCGTTGGCTCTTGGGTGTGCCACCGAAGCGTATTTGATCTGAATGCTTTTTTGCTCGCAGAAATCAAAGAACTCTGAACTTGTGAAGTTGGATCCTAGGTCAGTTATGATACTATTTGGTATTTCGAATCTGAATATTATGTCTTGTATGAATTCCACAGCCTTAGCTGAGGTTAAAGAAGCAATGAGTTTGAACTCTATCCATTTAGTGAATTTGTCAATTGCTACCAGTATATGAGTGTATCCTCCTTGAGCTTTCTTGAAAGGTCCAATCATATCCAGTCCCCAGCATGCGAACGACCAAGTTACTGGTATGGTCTGCAGTTGCTGTGCTGGTAGATGTTGTTGCTTTGACAAGTACTGGCAGGCTTCGCACCTCTGAACTAACTCGACTGCATCACTTTTTGCTGTTGGCCAGTAGAATCCCGACCTGAAGACCTTCCCAACTAGTGTTTTGGATGCTGCGTGTATTCCACACTGCCCAGCATGGACCTCATCTAGAAGTTGCTTCCCAGTGGATGAGAGAATGCATTTCATGAGGATGCCCGATGCACCCCTTCTGTATAGTGTTTCCCCAATGAGTGTATAGTGAGCTGACTGTCTAGCGATGCGCTCGGCTGCTTTTTTGTCATCTGGTTCCTCTTCATTCTTTATATATCTGATGATCGGCCTTCTCCAGTCATCAGAATCTGACTCTGGTTGGTTCACGGTATTACATTCTTCTGCCTGATCCAGTGAGATGCTTGGGTGTGGTATTTCTTGTACAAAGACTCCAGGTGGGACCTGAGTTCGACTGGATCCTAGCTTGGACAATACATCAGCTGCCGTGTTTCGATCTCTTTCTACATGGAGAAATTCCTGACCTTCAAATTTATCTTCTAGTTTCCGGACAGCGGTGCAGTACTTTCCCATTGAATCGCTCGAACAGTCCCATTCTTTGTTTATCTGGCTTATGACTACTAGAGAATCTCGGTATACCATCAGTCTCTTGATGCCTAGTGATATAGCAATGTTCAGTCCATGAATCAGAGCTTCATATTTGGCTGCATTATTAGAGGCCGGAAATAACAACTGGAGAGCATATCTGAGGTGCTCGCCCTCAGGTGCGGTAAAGAGGATCCCCGCGCCTGCTCCCTGCAGCTTTAACGAGCCGTCAAAATACATTCGCCATACCTCTGCAGTTTCTGGGTTATCTAGTACTTGTTGTTCAGTCCATTCTGATACGAAATCAATCAATGCTTGAGTTTGATGGCAGTGCGAGGTCGAAATTCAATGTCATGAGATCCCAGCTCGTAGGCCCACTTGGCTATTCTGCCAATGGCTTCCTTGTTATGAAGAATATCCCCTATCGGAAAACTAGTGACTACTATGACTTTGTGGTCGTCAAAGTAGTGACGTAGTTTGCGTGCAGTTAGAAGTACTGCATATAATAGCTTCTGAACTTGAGGATATTTTTTCTTCGAGGGACCCAGAACCTCACTGATGAAATAAACAGGATGTTGCACTGGGTAGGCATGTCCTTCTTCTGCTCGCTCGACTACCAACGCGGTGCTCACCACGTGAGTCGTGCAAGAGATATATAGCAGCAAATCTTCAGCTGGTTGAGTCGACGTGGCCCGTCGTGGCGGTTTCAGCACTGGTGGTGTTGTCAAGAACTTTTTTAATGCGTCTAGGGCTTCCTGCGCTTCTGAAGTCCACTGAAACTTTTCCACCTTCTTGAGTAGCTTATAAAATGGTAAGCCTTTTTCTCCCAGCCTGGATATGAATCTGCTCAGGGCAGCCATACATCCGGTAAGTCTTTGAACTTTCTTTTGTGATCGCGGTGCCTCCATTTTCATGATAGCTTCGATCTTCTCTGGATTAGCTTCAATTCCCCGGTGGCTAACAATAAACCCGAGTAACTTTCCTGCTGGTACCCCGAAGACACATTTTTCGGGATTAAGCTTCCATCGATATCGCCGTAGACTGTTGAAAACCAGCTGTAGATCTTCAATGGAATTTTCTGTTTTGATTACCACATCGTCCACATAAGCTTCCACACGCTTGCTCCAGTGATCGGCTAAGCATGTTTGAATGGCTCTCTGATAAGTCGCTCCAGCGTTTTTGAGGCCGAACGGCATGGAGGTATAGCCGAAAGCACCGAATGGAGTGATGAACGTTGTTTTTTCCTCGTCTTCTTTTGCCAGTCTAATCTGATGATACCCGGAATAGCAATCCAAGAAAGACAGCACAGAACATCCAGTGGTGGAATCTACCACTTGATCTATCCTAGGGAGCCCGAAGGGATCCTTTGGACAGTGTTTGTTGAGATCCGTATAGTCGACGCACATGCGCCAATCCACTTTATTCTTTTTGAGTACAAGAACAGGGTTGGCTAACCACTCGGGATGTAACACCTCTCTAATAAATCCGGCCGCGACCAAGCGAGCCAGCTCAGCGCGGATGGCCTCTCACTTGTCGGGCGTGAAACGACGTAGTTTTTGCCAAATCGGCCTCGCCTGGGGATAGACCTTCAGTTTGTGCTCGGCCAGTTCTCTCGGGACTCCCGGCATATCCGCAGGATGCCATGCGAATACGTCTCGGTTATCTTGCAGGAACTGGATGAGTGTGCCTTCCTATTTGTCATCTAGGCTGGAGCTGATGATGGCAGTCTTGCGTTCGTCAGCGAACCCGAGGTTGATCCTTTTAATTTCTTCAGTCGGCCACATAGAGGTCGCGGCTTGTGCTTCATTTGTGGGTACCATGAGGTCTTCCTCAGGCTTAGAGTTTGCCTGTACAGAAGAAATCGCCGATGGTTTGCTGGTGAGGGCCGCCTGGATGGCCACTCGAAAACATTCTACGGCGCCTTGGAAGTCAGCGCGCACAGTTATGATTCCTTGCGGTCCTGGCATCTTCAATATCATGTACGTGTAATGTGGAATGACCATGAATTTTGCCAATCCCGGTCTCCCGATGATAGCGTTGTACCCGCAGTCGAAGTTCGCCACTTCGAACCTTAGGAACTCGGTTCTGTAGTTCTCCGGAGTTCCGAAGGTGACTGGCATGTAGATGTGGCCCAGCGGGTATTCTCCTTTAGTCGGCACGATGCCGAAAAAAGGAGTATCTGACTCGTGGAGCTCTTTGAGGTGAACTCCCAAGCCTTGGAGTGTCCGGGGGAAGGTGACGTTGATGCTGCTCCCCCCGTCCACTAATACCTTCTTCATCCTGCTCTCTCGGATCACCGGATCGACAAGGAGCGGGTATTTGCCCGGGTGGTCGAAGTTGAGCCATTGATCTGCCCGTGTGAAGGTGATCGGGTGCTCCGACCATCGGTACGGAGCGGGAGGACCGGTGGTCGCCACCAATATTTGGCGATCGTTGAGCTTTTGCTGTCTTCTGTTCTCCTGCGATCCATGTCCGCCGAAGATGACATTGACCTCTCCGTCGACGCGCGGGAAGGCTCCGCCTCCTCCCTCCTCCTGTTGTTGGGGTTGTCGCGGTTCTCCTGGTCCTCCCCGCGGCGGAGGAGGAGGTAGAGGTTGGAAGGGCCGGTCGTGTCCGACGGAGTGCTTGAAGTCTCTGTAATTCCGAAGGGTGTGGCGCATGTCCTTGTGGTACGGGCACTGGGCGTCGAGGATGTCGTCCAGCGTGCGTTCGCCCCCACGAGGTCCTCCCCGGGTGCGAGAGGCGGGTGGTCCGGCGGCGTGAACTTCTTCGCGAGGCCTCTTCTCCCAGCGTTTGCCGGGTTGCTGGTTCGTATCGCGTCATGGTGCTGCCGGCGCAGGCTTCGCTCCTCCGATGAGGTCCTGAGCTCACTCGTCAGCGGTGATGTAGAGGTCGGCTTCCCAGAACAGTTGCTCGGAGGTAGTCGGCGCTTTCTATAATATGGCTCGGACGAAGGCCGAGTCGTTGGATCCTCTGTAGAAATCCTCGATCACGGCCGCCTCCGTGACCTCGAGGATACGATTTCTCATGGTCTGGAACCTTTTGAGGTACGACCAGAGAGTTTCGTCCCCCCGGCGCTTGATGGACTTGAGGTCCGATGGTTGCGCTGGTTTGTCGGAGAGGGACTGAAAGTTGGCGGTGAAGCGTCGACTGAAGTCGCTCCAGTCGTGGATGCAGTGTCGGGGTAGATGTCGCAGCCATTGTAGCGCGTCTTGCCCGAGGACAATGGGCAAGTATGCGGTCATTACGTCCTCGGACGCCCCAGCAGCTCGAGCAGCGGTGGTGTAGACGTCCAGCCAGCCTCCTGGATCCTGCTTAGGTTCATATTTGTCGACATTGGATACCTTGAAGTTAGGGGGCCATTGAATGGCCCTAAGGCGTGGAGTAAGTGCTGACACTCCACACGTGTCTTCCTGTTGTCGGGGATGATGTCTGTCCCGGGGAGGGGAGTGGTTGTCGTGGCGCCTCGACCGTCCCCGGGTGGTTCCGCCAGTCAAGGCTGTCACCGACTCAGTTCTGGTGGCCTGACTCCGAGCTGGGATGCCGTGGTCCCTGTCGTACTCCTCCCGACGGCGGATCTCATTCTCATGTCGTTGTTCACGCGAGGCATTGATGGAGCTCCGTGCGTCCCAGCGACTGTTGATGGCGTGTCATAGGTCGTTCGGCGGGTGAGCGAGAGGTAGAAGATGGTTGGCTGCTTGAGTGAACAGTCGTCGATAGCCCTCGGCGTCGGGAGTCCGAGGGAGCCCATCAGCTATCCTAGCCAGTACTCCTCCGACTTCACTCGGCGTGTTCATGGCTCGGGCGAAGTCGGGGTTCAGGTTGCGCCCGAAGAGTGGATTTTCCCGACGTTGCCTTGCCCCCTGCTCGGCTTGTTCCTGAGCTCATCGGCGATCACGCCGTCGAGAATTCCTTCGTTCCCTGAAGACACGTTCCTCTGGAGTCTCTCCTATTTCTGAGACCTCGTCTCGCAAAACAGGCTGCTCCGGGTCCCGCTCTCCGGCCTCGTGATGTCGCCTGATATTTCGGCGTCGGTTCCTCCGTCGGCGGGATTCCCGCTGAGGAGGTTCCTCTCTGGGTGCAGTTGGCTCGTCGTCGGAGACGGGGGGCGACTCCACTCTCCCGATGAAGAGGACATCGGGGTAGAAGGGTGCGGCTGTCGTGGTGATCCTCTTTCCGTTCTCCTTTGAGGGCGGAGGCATAGAAAGAACAACTTGCTTCCTCCCGGCTTTATTTGTTTCTTTCTTCCTTGCGATTTGTGTCCATTCTTTCGTCGGGAAGGTAGACAGTGGAGTTCTCCGGGTCAGCGGGCCCTCGGCCCCTGGCTTGCTGAAGGCGATCTTTTTTCGGAGCGTTGGAGGTTGCGCTTTTCCCTGCCTTACTCCGATATTTTCGGAGGTTGCTGGAGGAGATTTCTTCCTTGGCGGATCTGCAATGCGATGTAGAGTTCCTTCCTCATTGGCTACGGATGAGATAGTTCCGAAGCAGAACAGGACCCGAGGCGGAGGGTGATCTTGCGCTGGAAGGTGACGGCCATTGAGCTAGCTTAGATCGGCGACACACCCCCTACCTGGCGCGCTAGCTGTCGGTGTTTTGGGTCCAACCGCACACCCGGGATTGCCCCTCAAGGTGTTTTTAGGAGTAGGACGATGTTGCCGACTATAGCTCGATGGTTCGTGATGGGCGCACGAGAAACTGTGAACAATGATGTATAGGTTCGGGTCGCTTAGAAATGCGTAACACCCTACGTCCTGGTGGGAATGCTTTATGTGGTAGATTACAAGGGAACTCTCTAGTATAAAGAACGTAGAGAGTCGAGGTGGATGGCTAAGTAGTGAGATCGATCGTTCTGAAGGGGTGCCCCCTAGGCCTTATATATTCGACCGTGGGGCAATACATGCAGATATGATAACAATGCGCACCTAAGAAATAGTGAAACGATTGAGTCTATCTTCCTATAGTTCTGCCGACTCATCCTCGCTTGGTTCCATTGTACGGGGTTCCAGCGCGGGAAAGTCGGGTCTCTGTTGTGGTTACTTGCTCGACGTTGTTGGGCCGTCTGGGCTCGCACCGATCCGGCCTCGTGTCGATCTGCTTGACTAATCATTCCTCCCCAGGCCAACGAAGGGATGACCTTACGATTTATTGGGCCCTTGGGCCTTTCGTGAGGTCTTTTATCCTTCCAGTGGACCCGGGGGATATCTGTCCCCCACAGAGGATCCCTGCTCCGGCCCCTTGTAACTCTAGTGCCCATCAAAATACATCTTCCAGACCTCCATCGGCTCCAGGCTCTCAGGAACTTGAGTTTCTGTCCATTCTGAAATAAAATCCACTAGTGCTTGTGCCTTGATAGCCGTGCGGGGCTGGAACTCGATGTCGTGAGCTCCTAGCTCACACACCCACTTGGTTGTCCTCCCCACTGCCTCCTAGTTGTGTAGTATGTCCCCAATTATGAAGCCAATTACTACTATGATCTTGTGATCACCAAAGTAGTGGCGTAGCTTGCTTGCCGTGAAGAGGATTGCATACAGTAGCTTCTGGACTTGGGGATACCTGATCTTGGATGGTCCTAGGACCTCGCTGATGAAGTACACCGGGTATTGGACTGCTTATAGTTGTCCTTCTTCTCTTCGTTCGACTACTAACATGGTGCTTACCACATGAGTTGTACACAAAATGTATAGCAAGAAATATTTGACTGGCTGATCCATGGTGGCTCGGTTAGATGGCTTGAAGACCGGGGAGTCGTCAAGAACTTCTTGACTGCTTCATATGCTTCTTGAGGTTTAGGAGTCCACTGGAATCTTTCCACCTTATTGATCAACTTGTACAATGGCATGCCCCTTTTGCCAAATCGTGAGATGGATTGACTCAGAGACACCATGCAGTCCATCATCTTTTGCACCTTCTTCTATGATCTTGGGGGTTCCATTCATAAGATGGCGCCAATCTTCTCAGGATTTTCTTCGATACCCCGATGGCTGATAATGAAGCCGAGTAGCTTCTCAGCCGGAATTCCGAACACACACTTGTCCGAGTTGAGTTTCCAATGGTAGCGTCTCAACCTATTGAAGACTTGCTATAGATTGTTGATGAAGTCTTTTGGGCACTTAATCTTGATCACAACATTATCAATGTAGGCCTCCACTCGCTTGCCTCAATAGTCGGTTAGACACGTTTGGATGGCCCGATGATAAGTTGCCCCAGCATTTTTAGGTCGAATGACATGGAGGTGTAGCAGAACACCCCGAAAGGCGTGATGAAAGCAGTTTTCTCCTAGTCCTCCTCCTCTAGAATGATCTAGTGATAGCCTGAGTAACAGTCTAGGAAGGAGAGCGAGAAACATCATGCCATGGAATCGACCAGCTGGTCTATTCTGGGCAGCCCGAAGGGATCCTTTGGGCGGTGTTTGTTGAGGTCCATATAGTCAACGCACATGCGCAAATCCACTTTATTCTTTCTGAGTACAAGAATTGGATTTGCAAGCCACACGTGGTGCATGACTTCTCTGATGAAACCTGCTGCTACTAGCCAAGCTAACTCTGCTCAGATGGCCTCTCTCATCTAGAGTGAAATAGCACGACTTCTGCTAGACTGGCTTTGCTTGTGTCACACCCGGTTTTGGGGGCAAAACCGAATGCATAACATATGTGTGTCAGGATCCATTTTTCACACATATGTTGACGTCACAAGTGTAATATATCAAAAGACAATGCAATAAAGGCATAAAAGGGAGTAGAGTAACTTTATTACATCATCCAGATCATAGTATCTTAACAAGTATCATTATCAAAGTACGACGGAATTAAACATGGACACTCTTCCACAGGAAGGTGACTGGCACATCGTTAGACTCAATATTCATCAACGTCATCTGCAATGTCTTTGTCATCACCCTCTGATTAAAATATTAGCAAGAGGTGAGCTCACTTATGGTCGGGGCTCAGCAAGTGGGAGGAATAATGCAAAGTTACAAGCTAGGCTATGGATAAGCAATAAGTATTTTAGTTGGTCAAGATTTTATTAGCAACGCCTGACTTACTAATTGTAAGTGTATCCCAAAATTCCCAATTAAACATAAGTGCAGAATTGTATCAAAAACACTTAACTGAAATCACTTAAGCAAACCATTTGTGGATCATCGGATCACAATTTATTTTCCATCTTTAAGTTCAATTATCATGTGAGGGTCTAGGTTGCTCTTAACCGTGAGCACGGCTGACATATCGGTTTTACACCTGCAGAGGTGGTACAACTTTACCCACAAGCCGTGTATCCCATCTAACCTGGGTTGATCGGACCCGTAGACGCTTCCTAGGTGAATGGCTAGGGATCCACTATGAGGCTTTCACAAAATATCCTTAGTACAAAGCTACCTGCTAAGGTTTCCACGTTAATATTGATGGCCCTCTAGGCGAGGTAACTTAGACAAGGCTACCACCCCGTGTTAACATGAGCTGCCACCAAACCACTGCCACCCCCTGTTGCCCATCTTTTAGGTAGGGTTGCTAAGCACTAAGTCTATAGAGCTAATTACTAAAGCCTGAGCCATTATAGCACTCGTTGTTGCACTGTTATCCTGGGTGGTCACTCCATGTTCCATTTAGTACAAAATTATCTTATTTAACCATCGGGTTAACATTATAATATAAACTTCATTTCCAGAACATAGTATCATTAATGAGTGACATTATAATTATCAAGTTAAGTGGTAGCACAAATTGCTAAGCATAGTTTTTATCCTAGGGTAATCAAGGAATATGGTTGGTATTTCTAGGAAATCCAATTTAGGAAAATCCCATCAAATTTGCAAATATCTGAAAAGTAAACATTATTATATGCATTACTTGGGTACAAATAGAAATACAGAGTGAGAATCCACTTGCCTTGCTCGAACATGTCTTGCGGGTCTTCTTCGAACGTGTTTGGTTCATCTACCACAGAGCCAACTTCTAATATCGATTCACATATTGTACATACAAAAGAAAACATACAACATTGCATGGGTAACTGTCACACCCGGTTTTGGAAGGCAAACCGAATGCGAACCATGTACGTGCCAGGATCAGAAACTCACGTACACAACGATTACATAATTGGACATCATCACACAATGCTCGAAGTAAATAGCGAAAAGGTACTTTATTACATCAAGATATCCAAGACATCCACATAGTCTATTACATAATCATGGTTCAACATAATTATCAAAGTACGGAAATAAGAAACGTAGATGCGAAGCCTACACAGGCAGCTGATTGGGGGTTTGCCACTAAGAAAGAACTAGAACTCGTCATATTCCTGGAACTCCTCCAAGTCATTCATGATGCCAGCATCACCTCTTGAGCACTGAGAACAGTGGGGACAACCTGGGGTGGGGTGGTTTGTAAAGCAAGGGTGAGTACACTTCAACGTACTCATCAAATGTCCCGTTTGGCTAAAGTGGACTAGCTATATATGGAGTTTGAGGTCAAGCAGTTGCTTTTAGTTGGTCAAGTATTTATTACTATTAGTAGAGCCAAGTTTTAGTAATAAACCCAGTTATTACCCAGTAGTACTCCCTCAAAAGAGGAAATACCAGAGATCAGATTTTTATAACATCATTATTAACCATCATCATAAAAGTATTCAAAGTTCTTCTAATCAAAGAGGGTCCCAAGGCTGCTCTTAACCGTGAGCTCGGCTGATATACCAGTTTTTAACACTCTGTAGAGGTTGTACACTTTACCCACAAGTCGTGATCCTTTCCAGCCTGGGTTTCACAGACCCGATCTTCACTACTAAGGTGAATGGCCAGGGATACACTACGTAGCCTTTACAAAGACTCCCCTGGTGCATAGCTGCTCGTTAGGTTTCACCAGTCGTACAAACGCAGTACACCTCCCCAAGGTGGGTGACTAACAAAACCAAATCGAAAGAACCTCTGCACCCCAACCCTGGCAGAGCGAGCACTACGCCCCGGCCACCCTTGACGGCCATCCGGCAAAGCCAACTACACCCCAGGTTCATCTAATTAATCAGCTAAGGGCGTCCCATTCCACCCTCATGGTTGTACTGTTATCTCGGATGGTCACTCCACGAACAGGTCCTTACGGAGAGGTACTCAGGAAAAAGGCCTAAGTCCCCTAAACTATCACAATATCATCCACATAATTAGGATAACAGTATCGTATCATAAATGTTCACATCATGTTCATTAATTAAGTTAAAGCAATAGCAACATGCTAACCATGATAGCCCAAAAAGGTAAACAAGGATAAGTGAATATAGACTAGTCAATCCTTAGGTTTCATAAAGTAATGCGGGAAAGTGAATTATAAAGTAAGTAAGACATATTAGGTCAGAGGACACTTGCCTTCATCAGGTTGCTGCTCAGGGAGGTCTCCAACAACACACTCAAGAAACTCGGACTGCTCGTTGTCTAAATAAAGCGAGCATGCATTCAATACATTTGGAAAGTACAAATGAACATCACACCAAACATGTACAAACATTGGAACACATCTTAAAAAGACATAATACTACATAAGGGATGATGGATTCAAAGTATAACATAAACTATGGCATACATTAACTTCATTTGGAAATAGATTATTATTTCCCTAAGTGTTACTTACAAGTACATAATCATAGATCAATTTATTTTATGGTGACCTATAACTTAGAACAGAGATGAACTCATGCAATACCTAGCATTAATCTCACAAGTTTAAACAAGATTAAATCTCTAAGGTTCTCCTTTTCTTTAATAAATAAAACTACATCTATACTAGTTGATATTCAATCATAAAAATTAGAATGTGCAGACAGTAAGTGAAACTATTTTATTTAAACAGAGAATAATTCTATGAACATTCTGCAATTTGAATCACTAAATTTGGAGTTCATATGCATAAGTTATGAAATAAACAAGTTTGGGAATTCAAAATATGAAATTAGGGCTAATTCTATAATTAAATACAAGTCCAGGGGTCTAATTAAAACAAACCAGGGACCTATGCGCTAAAACAGAGGACGGCGGGTTGATTTCCTAAAACCATGGGGTTTCTTAAGCAAAATAGCCACGCGAAGGGGTATCGGGTGAATCTAACCGTTGGATCAGAAACCGACATCTGAGATTAGATTTGCGGCCGAGGGCGAGCGCTCGGGGGCAGGCGAGCGCTGATAGGCGGGACAGGAGGTGTCAGCGACAGAGGGAGAGAGAGCGCACTGACCGAGCGGGTCCAGCGCCAGAGGGAAAATGGACGGCTACAGGGGTCCGAGCCGTTTGATCGAGATCGGACGGGGGGGGGGGGGGGGGGGGTCCGAACGGGGTCCAAGGGGGTCCGACGGGGGTCCAAGGGGGGGTCCGAGGGGTCCGAACCGTTCGATCATGATCGGACGGGGAAAATTCAGACCTGGATGGATGAGCGGTTACGAGCGGCGCTAACAAGCGGGCCAGGGCGTCAGGCGTGCGTGAGCGAAGCGGTATCCTACGGTCCGGGCAGTTCGATCTGAATCGGATGGAGGGGATCAGACCGAGGAAACAGACGGCTGCGGGCGGCGCCGCTCCTCTCCACGACGGTGAAGTCGTCGGTGTTGAGGCAAGTGTGAGCTAGGGTGGCTCCGGGGTCGCCGGAGTTGGGTAGAGGGGAAGAGGGCGCCATGGCGAACTCAATGGCGGGGAAAAGGCCATGAATCCACGGGCAAAGAGGGGAGAACGGCGGTGAGAGGGTCTCGGGCGGGCCGGAGAAACTCCGGTGAGCGATTCCGGCCACGGGGAGGGGACTTAAGGCGCGCTAAGGCCTGGGCTGGCTTCAGCAGAGACAGGGGTGACACAGGAAACTACTCCGGTGAACTAGACCGGGCTAAATCGGTGGCCACCGCGCGAGCTCGACGGACCACCGTGGTCGAGCACCGGTGAAGGCGAAATTGGACGAACACAGGGCGCAATAAGGGAAATTGGGCACGGGGATGGTTGTCTCACCTCGGGGTGGAGCTCGGGGAGGCTGGGCGCGGTCTCCGGTGAGCTAGATGGCTGGGAACATGGGTGCGGGTCTCCGGCGGTGGCTGGCGGCGAGGGCAGAGCACGAGAGAGGGTGAAGTTGTGCGAAATGAGGCGAGGGATGTGCGCGAGGCACTGGAGGGGCTCTAAAAAGAGAGGTGGGCGAGTGGGCGGGCGTCATGGCCAAGAAACCCGGCGACGTGCGTGAGTACGCACGAGCTGGTCCACGGCGGGCACGAGGAAGGCAGAACTGACAAGGCAGGTCCACAGCGCAGAGAGAGTAAAGGGGACGCTCGGGGCAACAGCTCGACACTAGCAATCCGGGACTGCAAAACAGAGAGAGAGGGAGAGCGAGCGGGCAAAGTAACTGGTGCCGACAGGTTGGGTCCACTGGGCAGCGAGAGAGCGAGGGAGAGGGGGCGCTCGGGGTTGCGCCGACAGGTGGGGCTCGCCTGTCAGGCAGAGAGGGCGCGCGGGCGCGGACGCACGCGGGCTGGGCTTAATGGGCTGCCTTGGGCCGAATTAGCTTTTCCTATTTTCCTAGAATTTCTAATGCCTTTTCTATTTATTTTCTCTAGGGTTTTCAATTCAAACTCAAACTAGGTTTCACATTCAAATAAATTCAAACATGTGCAACACTTCAAAGAATATTTTAAGCTCAGCATGATGCAACATGTCATGACTCATAAGGTTTTGGCAAAAATAAATAATTAACTCCACTAGTTTAAGCTATTTCTAATCAAAAGGAAAAAGAGAGAAAGAATCTAGAGAGAGAGAAAGCCTAGAGTGAGAAAAGGAAGAGTAACACATGATTTTGGGTGATAATTAGAAAGAAATTTTATACCCCCAAAATCAGGGTGTTACAGACCTATCCCCCTTAAAAGAATCTCACCCTCGAGATTCAGGGCTGGCTAGAAAATAGCTCGGGGTACTTGGCTTTCAAATCATCTTCTCTTTCCCAGGTTGCTTCTTCTTCTGAGTGATTACCCCACTTGACTTTGCACATCCTGATGGTACTTCTCCGAGTAACCCGATCTGCTATCTCCAGAATTTGAGTTGGCTTCTCAATATAAGTCAGATCTTCTTGAACTTCAAGATCCTCTGCTGGCAACTGCTCTTCCGGCACTCTCAAGCATTTCTTCAATTGTGACACATGGAACACATCGTGCACAGCGGACAGATTCTCCGGTAAGCTGAGTTGATAAGCCACTTCTCCACTTCTTGCTTGGATCTGATACGGTCCAATGTAACGAGGTGCTAGCTTGCCTTTGACTCCAAACCTCTTGGTTCCTCTGATGGGCGACACTTTCAAGTAGACGTAGTCTCCCACTTCAAAACTGAGTTCTCTTCTTCGAGTGTCAGCATAGCTTCGCTGTCTGGACTGTGCTGCCTTTAAATTCTCTCAGACCATTCTGATGTTCTCTTCGGCTTCAAGCAAAAGATCTGGACCGAACACCTGTCTTTCACCAGGTTGGTCCCAATGCAATGGAGTTCTGCAATTCCTCCCATAGAGTGCTTCGAATGGTGACATCTTCAAACTGGCCTGATAGATGTTGTTGTAAGAAAATTCTGCGTACGGTAGCCTCTTGTCCCAACCTATCTTGTCTTGCAAAGCACAAGCCCTCAACATATCCTCTAGAATCTTATTGGTTCTCTCAGTTTGACCATCTGTCTGCGGGTGATAAGCAAAACTGAACTTCAAGTGTGTGCCCAAAGCTTCATGCAACTGCTGCAAAAATGAGAGGTGAACTGGGTGCCTCTATCTGATACTATCTTCTTCAGAATGCCATGCAAGCACACAATCCGAGCCATGTATAGTTCGGCTAACACTGCACTGTTATAGGTGGTCTTGACTGGTATGAAACGGGCCGCCTTTGTCAAATGGTCCACTACTACCCAGATGGAGTCATAACCAGTACGAGTGCGAGGCAAACCGACTATGAAATCCATTCCGATCTCATCCCATTTCCACTAAGGAATCTGCAATGGTTGCAACAAACCTGCAGGTCTCTGATGTTCTGCTTTAATCCTCTGACAACTGTCACACACAACCACATACTCTGCTATTTCTCTTTTCATACCATACCACCAGAATCTTTTCTTCAGGTCTTGGTACATCTTCTCACTACCAGGGTGTATAGAGTATGTTGTCTCATGGGCTTCCTTAAGAATCAGTTTGCGGATCGATTTGATGTCGGGAACACATAATCTGTCCTTGAACCATACCACTCCTTCTGCATCTTCACGAAAATCCTTGCCTTTTCCATCTACGATCAGCTGCCGTATCTCGTTGATCTTCTCATCGTCCTTCTGACCTTGTTTGATGTCTTGCTCTAGAGTGGGTTCCAACTCGATTGTCACTCCTTGAGTGTTGTTCAGAAATCCGAGGCTCAATCTGTCGAACTCCTTCGCCAGCTCATATGGCATCGGGTGAGCTGCCAACATATTGACTTGACTCTTTCTACTTAGAGCATCTGCAACCACATTTGCTTTTCCTAGGTGATAATGAATCTCCAGCTCATAGTCTTTGATCAATTCTAGCCATCTTCGCTGCCTCATGTTTAACTCTGACTGAGTGAATATGTACTTGAGGCTCTTGTGGTCCGTGTAGATATCACACTTCTGCCCATAAAGATAATGTCTCCAGGTCTTCAATGCATGAACCACGGCTGCTAATTCCAAATCATGAGTAGGATAATTCTTCTCATGAATCTTCAACTGTCGGGACGAGTATGCCACTACTCTCCCTTCCTGCATCAACACACATCCTAGCCCGGTATACGAAGCATCACAATAGACTGAGAATGGCTTGTGAACATCTGGCAGAATCAGCACTAGTGTCGTTGTCAACTTCTCCTTAAATGTCTCAAAGGACTTCTGGCATGCTGGGGTTCACTTGAACTCAACCTTATTTGCCAACAATGCTGTCATTGGTCTGGCAATCTTGGAGAAACCTTCAATGAAACGCCGATAATAACCGGCCATTCCGATGAAACTCTTGATTCCTCGGACATCTTTTGGTGCTTTCTAGTCCAAGATAGCTGTTACCTTCTTCGGATCTACAGCCAATCCTTCTCGGTTTTAATGTGACCCAAGAATAGGACTTCACTGATCCAGAACTCGCACTTGCTAAGCTTGGAATACAGCTGACAATCTCGTAGCCTCTAGAGTACTTTCCTCAAATGCTCCTCATGCTCTTGCTCATTCGGGGAATATATAAGAATATCATCAATGAACACCACTACGAACTTGTCGAGATAGTCCATGAACACATTGTTCATCATGTACATAAAGTAAGCTGGCACATTCGTCAAACCGAATGACATGACCGTGAACTCATATAGTCCATACTTAGTGATGAAGGCTGTCTTCGGTATGTCTGAGGGTCGGATTCTGAGCTAATGGTAGCCTGACCTCGGATCTATCTTCGAGAACACACTGGCTCCTCTCAACTGATCAAATAAATCTTCAATTCTGGGCAGGGGGTACTTTTTCTTGATAGTAACTTCATTCAAGGATCTGTAGTCAATGCACATCCTCTTTGTTCCATCCTTCTTCTCCACAAATAGCACTGGGGCTGCCCAAGGCGAGGTACTTGGTCTGATGTAGCCTTTCTCTGACAACTCATCAATCTGCTTCTTGAGTTCCACCAACTCTGGGTCGGACATTTGATAGGCTCTCTTGGAAATAGGGGCGGTGCCTGGTATAAGCTCTATGGCAAATTCAACCTTCCTTATAGGTGGCATACCTGGTAACTCCTCGGGAAACACATCTGGGAAATCTGATACTACACTGATAGCCTCTGATGGTTTAATCTCCTCAATATGAGCGGTGACTTGGTGACAACTCCCTTTCCTTGGTCCTGACAAGACCAACTCCACTAACACTTCTTCTCCTAATAAGGACACTAACTTCACCATTCTCTTGTCACAACTAAGACTGGCTTGATACTTGGTTAGCCAATTCATCCCTAGGATGACATCTATAGTTGTATCTTGGTTACCCATAACTATTAAATCAGCAGGGAACTCTATCCCCCTTATTTGAACCTTTGCACTAGGGCAAAATCTATCAGTTTGGGTCCTTCCACCAACTGAACTAACTCTCATAGGTGGATACATGGGTGCTACTGGTATATTATGTGATTCTACCCATGATGCAGTCACAAAAGAATGTGTTGCTCCAGTATCAAATAAGACATTTGCAGAATGGTACTCGACTGAAAACGTACCTAGTGCACCTTCTTGAGTCTCCTGGACTGTGTCGGCCTTCAAGTGGTTCACCTTTCCATACTAGGCATGAGGTTGCCCACGGTTGTTGCCTCCTTGCTGCATTGCATTCTGTCTGACTGGGGCATTGGGAGCTGGCTGCTGCTGAGCTGCTTTCTTTGGGCAATGATTCGCCCAATGGCCTTGTTCTCCACAGTGGAAACATGCACGACTTCCTCCTTGAGCTGCTTGGTTGTTCTGGTTGGTTGCTGGGGCAGGAAGATGGGCTACCTGGTTGCTCTAGCGCTGGTATTGACTTCCTCCTTGCTGGTTGTTCTGACGGTACTGCTGTTGCTGAGGAAACTGCCTCTGGTACTGCTGCGGCTAGTTCTGACGCTGATGCTGGTGCTGATGCTGGTGACCTTGCTTGAATTGCTGAGGTGGGTAGCCTGAGTAGTGAGGACGGCTGCTACTCCCAACCTAAGGTCCACCAATCTTGTGTTTCCTGTCCTCCATCTCCCGACGCTTCCTTTCTATCATGATTGCTCTGTCAATCAGATGCTGGAAGGTAGGGAAGGTGTGGTTCATCAGATGATAATGGAGGGGATCGACCAATCCTCTCAAGAAGCGGCACTGTCTCTTGGCATCCGTGTTGACATCCTCTGGGGCATAACGCGACAGCTGCAGAAACTTGTCCCTATACTCACTGATAGACAAGGGACCTTGCTTCAAGGCGAGAAACTCCTCCTTCCTCACTATCATCAGTCCCTCGGGCACATGGTAGCGATGGAAGTGATCCCTGAACTCCTCCCAAGGCTTCAGGGTTGGCATGGGTGGCGAGATAGGACTCCCACCAAGACTATGCTGCTCCCCTCAGCTATCGTGGACCATACAACACCTTCTCACGATCGTTGCACTGGCCAGTGTGCAACTCACGCTCCATGGTACGCAGACAATCTTCAGCGTCCATGGGATCGGCAGAATGGGCAAAGACTGGGGGGATGGCCCCTCATGAATTCTGCCCGCTTGTCTCTGGATACTTGTGGCATCTGGACTTGCACTGGAGGCACAGACAATCATGGGTCAATCTGTCTTTTCATCTTTAAGTCGGTGCAACCCTTCGTCTCAAGGCATGTCGTTATGCCGAAGTTCCCTGGAAGGTAGCTTCGACGTTATTTCTGTGCTGATTTTCCGAAGGTGTTTCTTCTTACAGGACCTTCAGCTATGAAGCAGACCCCCAACAGTAGCCCCTTCGTGGTGCTAGATCGTTTTTCATAATGAGCTTGAGCCATGAAAAAATGTCTTAGGCTTCGGAATGCCGAAGGTCCGAAAAACACCTTCCCTAAGCTCGTTGCCGAGAAACGATTACAATAATTCGAGCGCAAGGTGGCCCCATCACGCGGCGGGTACGCGCGATCTAGCGATTCATCTTCCACGCACCGTGGTCACCGTTCAGTGGGTGCGGGTGACTGTTGAGCGGGTGCAGGCGGCTTGACGATTCACCTTCACACCTGCAACACTATATAAACAGACGGGTGGGTGTGAAGTTACCACAACATTCATTGCCATTGCACTGTTGTGCTGCTGAAAAAATTAACCACAACCAAAGCTTTCTCGTCGCATTTTCAAGCAAAGCATCATTTTGATCTAGCTTCGTCATAAGAGGGAGCTTCGTCAGAACCATAAAAAATCATCGACATTCGTAAGGACTGCAAGGAACTCAACACCTGATGGCCAGAGTTCGTTCAACTGCTAGGGTGACCCGTGACGGAGAAGAGGCCGAAACCACAGAGACTGCCCCGATCTCTGAAGTGATGAAACAATCGGGACTGGTTGTGATGGAAGGAGCTACTGACGAAGGTGCACCTGCTGCCGAAGTTGAACAGGCTGACATTGAAGAAGATGATGCTGATGAAGAAGAGGAAGATTATACCATTCTCATGCCAGCCAAACCGAGCCACTTGGACTTTAGAAAATCTACTGTTTCTGAGGCTGATATGTCTATAATGATAAAGCTAGGTTACTTCGGAGAAGCTGAGAAGAAGCTGATTTGTTTTGGCGGGGAAGAAACCACTCTGATACCGTAAAATGATGAAGTGGTAGTTTTCAGGAGTTTCTTCAGGGCGGGATTGAGGTTTCCTTTGAATGAAATGATTGGGGAAGTTTTGGAAAATTACGAAATCTATCTTCATCAGCTGACTCCAAACGCTATCGTTAGGCTCAGCGTCTTCACGAGCTTCATTATCAGATGAAAGCCAGAGAAGATGGTCTTCATGAGAATTTTGGTTGTTACAACTTCGCTTACCGCAAAGATATGAAGACTCCGGTAGTTAGCTATCGCACCAAGTGGCCAACTGGTTGGAAAAATGAGTGGTTTTATGTGAAGGCCGATGAGAAGAAGAGGGAGAAGCTCAAGATGCTAGTACTGAGTCCTCTGAGCTTAAGCTTCAGGTTGACTAGGCCTATGTGCCGCATGACATCGGGGTCAACGTGCCAAGAAGCTGTGGCAAAATTCCGGGTGGTAGCCGAGCAGATCGCGACCAGAGATCTAGTCCAAGAATATCTGGCCTATAAGGTGTTCCCGACGCTGAGTGAATGGAAAATGCTGAAGCTAAAAGGGACAAAGGAAAAGAATGAACTTGTGCGACTGCCTTATCGGTTCAAATTTGAGAAATTATTCAAAGGGCCATGCCAAGAATGGTTAGAAATGATAGAAACTATGTGCAACGAAATCTTGGGTAATTACACTAAAAAAGAAGATTAGCTGATGACTGCAGCCTTTGGCACCCGACCAAAACGAAGGTTGAATCGGGTGATGGATGCATTGAATTTTGAATATCCTGACTATGAGCGATTGAACAAGGGTGCCGAAGGGAAAAAGAGAAAAAGAATTGTTAGTGTTCTGAGCAGACAAGCTGCTAGAATGGTGAAAGAAGATGAAGAAATTTTGAAAAAAAAGAAAATCCAGCCCTGAGCCGAAGGTAGCTGCTCCGAAGAAGAGGAAGGTTGCGGCCCCGAAGCCAAGGACAATTGAGATAGAAGAAGAGACTCCTTCAACACCCTCTGCTGCTGACGTGGAAGAAATTCTAAAGGTAATGACTAAATCCTTACCTATCAAGCTAAGTCCACTGGGGCCACATCTGACGAAGCTTTTACAGAAGAAGAAGGAGCCTTCAGCAGCGAAGAAGTCTGCTGGGCCGAAAAGGCAGAGGATTATTATCGTAATTGAAGCTATTGAAGAAACACCACCGCCGGCCTCAACGCCAAAGATAACACCTGCTGCCGAAGTTGCTACAGCTACCGAAGCTGAAACTGCCGAAGCTGCAACAGCCGAAGATACAAATCTGGAGAGCACATTTTCTGGTATTGATAAAATGCTTTTGAATATGGCCGCGGAAGAAGCTGCTGCAGCCGCCAAAGAGACCCTGGCCACAGTGCCTGGAAAAGGGAAGGAGATCACCGAAGATACTTCGGAGGAAAAGGACTTCAATTTTCAAAACATAATTGGTGAAGGGTTATCTAAGGCTGAGAAAGAAGAGCTGAGAGATTATGCTATATCATGTGGTTACAAATCAGGAGCGTTGCTCTTCGGCGGTATTGACGACGAAAGTTTAGGATGCCTCTGAGACCGAATTGGAGCGAAGGTTATCAGTACTCTGTCAAAGAGTATTGGTTTCCCGAAACTTGAGGCCGACATCAGCCGCTACCGACGACAGCATATCATCGGTAGTTTATTTTATTCTAATTTCAAGGTAAAATTTTTTCTTCGGCTTTACATTTTTTTAAGACGAAGGTGTTTTCTGACGAAGATTGTTTTGTATAGAGTATGCTATTAAGTAAAGCCTTGAGGATGCAATAGGACCTTGAGGATAAGAAACATGAGGTTATAATTGAAGGCTTGGAAAAGAAAATTAAAGATCATGAAGCTGCTATTGAAAAGAAAGATTTTGTTCTTCAGACGATGGAGGGTTCACTGACAGAAGCCCAAGCCGAGATCGCCAAATTAAACAGTGAACTCCTCCTGAAATCAGAAAGCTTTGAGCGAGAAAAGAAAGATTTCGATACGAAGCTTAAAACCAAAGTCAAAAAGAATTCAGATTTGCAAAATTGTTTGAAAGAGCTTCAAGACAAATGCCTAAGCTTCGGCATCCGGTGCGCACAACGGCTAAAACAGTTCTTCAACTCAGTTGGAGCCAGTTCTGAGAAATTTGAATCTTCAGTTGAAGACCTGCCAGGCACCTTCGAACATATTGAGGGCGAAGTTGATGCTCTTGACAAAGTTATAGCTGGGCATGGTGACTTCTGTGCTCTTTTAGCTTCTCAGGGCACAACTGTTGCTTTCATGAAAACTGGTTGCACGCATGGGAAGATCGTCAATAGACCTAACTTCAGCTTATCACCAACAGATTTAACTAATATCCCCAGCCTGGCCCGAAGCATAGGAAATAGATTCATAACACAAATCTGGACGAAGGGTGGGCGAAGCTTAGCTAGTGACGAAGCTCGAAGTCACCTCAAGCCGGTAATAAACTCATACCTGATGCTTGCCTTCTCCTTGAAACTTGAGTTTACCTTACAACTCTTTGTTATGTTCAGGATGACGAAGCCGAAGAGCAATGATCCGAAGCTTTGGCGAATAATGATGAAGTGATGAAGCTGAAGACACTGCTATAAAAAAGCTCTAGAAAAATTCTTGAATTAACCTTGTAAAAAATATTGTAATTTAGAAATCAGATACTACTCTGTAAATTTGTCCATACCTTGTAATATATTTTTACCTTTCCATCCATGTATGAACTGCTTTGTTGTGGACGAAACTTGTATTTTTTGAGCCGAAGGCGAAAAACACATTCCCTTCTTTTCGTACACAACGAAGCATAAATATGTTTCTTTTTGCTCTTGTCGAAGCCTTGTCATTAGAGCCGAAGCAAATGTCTGTACTTCTATGATATGATGATGATGATCCTACGAATGTCTAAATGAATGTATATGAATGTAATGAATGATGTGATGTATTGTGCAAATGAATGTCCATACACACGCTTACGAAGCCACATCCAGACTCTGCATTCCCTTAGGAACGACTGAAATCTCTTTGCCGTTTATTTTTTGGCTTCACCGCTTATTTTTCGGTGTAAGTTCTGCATCCCCTTAGGAACGTCTTTTGAACTTCTTCGCCTTCTATTTCGGCGGTATAAGTTCTGCATCCCCTTAGGAACGTCTTTTGAACTTCTTCGCCTTATATTTCGGCGGTATTTGGCTCTGTATCCCCTTAGGAACGACTTTTGAGTAGAAAACTTACGCTATGTTCCTTTAGGAACGACTTTTTTGTAGCTTCGTCGTGCTCTGCATCCCCTTAGGGACGACTTTTGAGCTTCTCCCTGGTTTTTTTTCTCTCTGCACTCGATGGTGCGTGCTCAGATGTTACATTTTACATTCTTTTGGGGGATTTTGCTCTCGTAGAGCTGAACAAGAAAAGAAAAAAAATTACAAGCTATGGCCCCATTAAAAACCTTTCTCCCCCTTTTGAAAGGAAAAGGGTGCCATAGGAAAAAAATGAAAAAACATTAAATCAAATTACACATAATATCGTCGAAGCTCATCCGCGTTCCAAGATCTAGGAATGTCGTTGCCGTCCATATCCTTCAATCTGTAAGAACCAGGCCTTGACGAAGATACCACCAGAAAAGGTATTTCCCACTTCAGATGTAGTTTGCCTACTGTGTCCCGATTAGCCACTCTCCGAAGCACCAAATGCCCTGGTTTAATATTTTTCAACCGAACTTTTCTATCGCGCCATTTTATTGTTTCGGCTTGATATTTATTGATATTCTCCACAGCCTGGAGTCTGGTCCCTTCTATAGTATCTTTTGTCACGTGATAGTCAGCTTCGTCTTCTGCCGAAGCTGCTGTTCTTATTGACCCCGCTTTAGCTTTTTCTGGGGCTATAGCTTCGTCACCAAATAATAACTTGAATGGCGTAAAACCTGTTGATCTTGATATGGTTGTATTGTGGCTCCACACCACTTTAATCAACTCATCTGCCACTTTCCTCTGGGCTGATTGAAGATTAGCTTCATTATTCCCGTCATTATAATGCCATTTGCACTTTCGACAAGTCCATTTGACTCCAGATGCCTTCCTGATGCAAAATGAATCTTCGTGTCAATTTGATCACAGAATTCCTTGAAAGTTTCAGCATCAAACTGTGTTCCATTGTCCATAGTTATAACAATGTTTTGCCAGAAGAATTTCTGGACTGTGACCAAAGTTATTGTGGCCAAAGGCTTCGCTTCAATCCACTTAGAAAAATATTCTACAGCCACCACAACCTATCTTAAATTGCCTTGTGCTGGTGGAAGTGGGCCTAGCAAATCGAGGCCCCATCTTTGCAATGGCTAGGTGGGCTGTATTAGCTGAGTGAGAGATGAAGGTTGTTTCTCGTCTCTTGCACATTTTTGACAATTTTCACATTTTTGGACTAGCTCTGCTACATCCGAAGCTGCATTCAGCCAGTAAAATCCTTGTCGAAACACTTTTCCCAGCAAGAGCCTAGACCCAATGTGAGATCCACACAGACCTGCATGTATCTCTTTCATTAATTCAATACCTTGAACTCTTAATAAACACTTGAGAAGTGGAGAACAGACTCCATGTTTATACAATTCCCCTTCTATCATCACATATGGTCTTGTCCTTGCCTCCATTCTCTTATTATAAGCTTCGTCATCTGAAAGACAATTACCTTGGAGGAAAGATATAATTTCAGTCCTCCAATCTTCACTATGTACTAAAGAAATAGTAAGCACTGCTCTCTCCATGAGTTCAACCGAAGGTGCCTTTATTGTTTCAAGAAATACTTCCGAAGGTAGAGGGAGCCCTTGAGCCGCCGATTTGGCTAGCAAATCTGCATGCTCATTTTCACCTCTTGGAATATTCTTGACAGAAAAACCTTCGAAAGAAGCCTCCAACCTTCAAACTGTATCCAGATACTTTTCAAGCTTCGGATCTCTTGCCTTGCTACTTTTGTCTACATGGCCAGAAATAACTTGAGAATCAGTTTTCAGGATGGCCCTTCTTATTCTCATTGCCCTTAACTTCCGAAGCCCCAACAGAAGTGCTTCGTACTCAGCAATATTATTTGTGCAACTGAAGTCAAGCTTGGCTGCATAACATGTTTTGACCTTTGAAGGTGCCACTAAGACTGCAGCCGCTCCTGCACCGAAGGTTCCCCAAGAACCATCGCAGAACACTGTCCAAGCTTCGGCGTCTTTGTTTATTTCTTCTTCGTGAGCCCCTGGCGTCCAATCAGCGATGAAGTCTGCTAACGCCTGGGACTGAATTGAGGATCTATGCACATAATCAATGGTGAATTCATTAAGTTCTGCAGCCCATTTCCCAATCCTTCCAGTATCTTCTCTATTCCTCATAATGTCCTTCAGATGCTGTGATGGAGGAACAATTATGCGATATGCTTGAAAGTAATGCCGAAGCGTTCTAGAAGCCATTAACACAGCATATAACACCTTCTCCAATTTTGTATAATTTTTCTTTGACAGGCTTAAAACTTCGGAGACAAAGTACACTGGAGCTTGCTTTTTGACTTGGCCATCTAGCTTCTCCTGTACTAGTGCCGCACTCACTGCAGAATGCGAAGCTACAACATATAAGAGCAATGGAGCCCCTGGCGAAGGTGGAGTTAATGTTGTTAAATCAATCAAATATTGCTTCAACTCTTTGAAGGCTTTTTGCTGAGCCGGACCCCATTGGAAGACTTTGGCTGACTTCAATATTTCGAAGAATGGCATATTTCTTTCTGCTGATCTGGATATAAATCTGTTCAATGATGCTAATCTACCTGCCAGCCGTTGAACTCCTTTCTTTGTGCTTGGCGGTTCCATCCGAAGGATAGCTTCAATGTAGCTTGGGTTAGCTTCAATTCCCTTCGTTGATACTAGACAGCCAAGGAACTTACCCTTCTTTACCCCAAAAACACATTTTTCTGGATTTAACTTCAAACCAGCTTGCCTGAAGTTGGCAAATGTCACTTGCAAATCAGCAATGTGATTTTCTTGCTTTGTGCTTTTAACTATTATATCATCAATATAGGTCAGCACATTCCTGCCAATTTGAGAATGAAGGACTCTACCTATCATTCTGTTGAAGCTTCCTCTAGCATTTTTAAGCCCCTCAGGCATTCGAAGATAGCAATATGTGCCACTGGGGGTTATGAAGCTAGTCTTCGGCTCATCTTCCTTCTTCATCCAGATTTGGTGGTAGCCTGAGTAACAATCTAGTAGACTCATGAGCTCTGACGAAGCTGCTGCATCTAATAGAGAATCTATTGTTGGCAATGGGAACTCATCCTTTGGACAAGCCTTGTTAAGATCTGTAAAATCAATGCACATTCTCCATTTACCATTGGCCTTCTTCACCATAACAGTGTTAGCTAGCCACTCTGGGTATTTGACCTCTCTGATAACGCCAGCACTAAGAAGCCTCTTCACTTCGTTCCAAGCACCTTCAGCTTTGTCATCGGACATTTTCCGAAGCCTTTGTTTTCTTGGCCTGAAAGATGGATCCACATTGAGTGAATGCTCAATGACATCTCTGTTGACACCGCAAAGATCATTGGCTGACCAAGCAAAGACATCTTTGTTGTTGAATAGGAATCTTAGCAAATTCTTTTCCTGCTCTTCAGATAACTGAGACCCCAGCAGTACCTTTTGTTCTGCTATATCTTCACATAGAAGCATAGGCTTCGGCTGATCCGCTGAAGCAGCCTTCTCTCTTTTGTATCGATACTGCTCATAGGCTTCGGCTCCATCTATGTTAAGGATTGCTTTTGAATCTGTCCAGTTTCCTTCGGCCTTCCTGACAGCTTCTTGACTTCCATGAACAGCAATTGACCCTTGTTCCGAAGGTATCTTCATGCATAGATATGCTGGATGAAGTATCGCTTCGAAAGCATTAAGTGTCCCACGACCAATGATTGCATTGTAGGGGTACTCCATGTCAACAATGTCAAACACAACCTGTTCAGTCCTTGTATTATGAACAAAGCCAAAAGTTACTGGCATTGTGATTTTGCCAAGTGCTACAATTTGCCTTCCTCCGAAGCCACATAGAGGATGTGTAGCATCATGAATCTTATCCTCTGGTTCTTGCATCTGTCTGAAGGCCTTAGCAAATATGATATCCGTTGCACTGCCTATATCAACCAGAACATTATGGACCAGAAATCCCTTAATGACATAAGATATGACCATAGCATCATTATGAGGGTAATCTTTGAGATGAAGGTCCTCCTGGGAGAAGGTGATTGAGATGTGAGACCATTTTGACTTGATGAAGGGTCCCTGCACCCCAACATGCTGCACCCTTCTATTTGCTTCCTTCTTCTGCTTTTTGTTAGCCGGCTCTGAACCTGAGCCGCATGTTATCGGAAACACCAGCTTCGTAGCCGAAGATGCTTCGGTTTGGTTGCTGAACAAAGCCATCAGCTCAAAAGTGGAAGTGAGTTCACCGGAGGTGGGCGCCAATTTTGGGGACTTGTTCTCAAATGCTATGAATTAAGAACAAGGCAACACAAAAATGTTAAAGGTTAATGTCCTTCGTCCTTCGAAGCATTATTTCCCTTAGGATATAATGATCTTCAGACAAAGGCCATGAAGGACGTACCTTCATCATCGTAATATATATTAATGAAAGAAGAAGCATGTAAAATATAAGAGACAACATGAATATTTATATAACATTATTAATTAAACTTTATTATATTATCATGGATAGACAGAAATAATATATAATTACATTTGTACCATCGGCTTGATGGAAGGAGAAAGTACAAGCGTGGCGCACGAGCGAGTACAAATTAGCGTGAACCGTACGGGGGTACTGTTCATCTATTTATAGGCACATGGCGCAGCCTGTATAAATTTACATTCATACCCTTTACAAAAGATTACAACTATGGCACAGATAATCATGGGTCAATCTGTCTTTTCATCTTTAAGTCGGTGCAACCCTTCATCTCAAGGCATGTCGTTATGCCGAAGTTCCCTGGAAGGTAGCTTCGACGTTATTTCTGTGCTGATTTTCCGAAGGTGTTTCTTCTTAGAGGACCTTCGTCTATGAAGCAGACCCCCAACATGACTACAAAAGTATTTTACTTGGCATTGCTCAGATGTAATGACTTAATAAATTATCAATTAATCATTATCATTATGACTAATGGTATTCCTTTAGTTTTATCCTTTTCTTTCTAAAAGAAAACGTCATTAATAATAATCAGTGGTCAAAACATCTAATAATAAATTAGACAAATGATTAACCTATAATTCTTGCACTATAATAAATTCTACACCACTTACTAATTTCCATGTTACGAAGTTTCCATTACTTATTTAGTGAGCCTAAATGAACCTTGGATTATAACTTCTAAATAAACTCTAAAATTCATCGTAATTTGACTTAATTATAAAATCACTTATCTAGTATTTTTACCATATGCCTACCAAATTTTGTCATAATTCTTTCTAATCCAATTTCTAAAATCATGGCGAATAAATAACATGACTAATAACAATTCATGCACATATACTCAATAATTCTCATACACATGAATTTCCAAATCACCTCATTCTAGTATTACAACAATAATTCACCAACTTCATAAACTAACTCAAAATGTGATTAAAAATAAATTAAATTTTTGGGG
Source organism: Zea mays (assembly GCF_902167145.1). Classification (NCBI taxonomy): domain Eukaryota; kingdom Viridiplantae; phylum Streptophyta; class Magnoliopsida; order Poales; family Poaceae; genus Zea; species Zea mays. The sequence continues at coordinate 75,695,659 of NC_050100.1, read as the reverse complement.
TTGTCTTCAACCTTAGAACGGACGGTGGTGGGCGGTGTTCGGTCGAGGCGGACATGGACGCGGGCGGCGGATGGTCCGGCGGTCGCGGACGGGGCTGGGCACGGGCGCGATACGGCGGGGCTCGGGCGGAGTCGCGAACGGTCCGGTGGCATGGGTGCGGATGTTCCGACGAGTTCCATGGATAACAGCGTGGCTTGACGAGCGGTACTCCGGTGAGCAGGGCGCAGGCAGGGAGAGGGAAGAGCTAGGCGAGTTCGGCAGGGAGGAGCAGGGGCTCGGTGTAACAGCCTGATTTTGGGGTATAAAATTTCTTTCTAATTATCACCCAAAATCATGTGTTACTCTTCCTTTTCTCACTCTAGGCTTTCTCTCTCTCTAGATTCTTTCTCTCTTTTTCCTTTTGATTAGAAGTAGCTTAAACTAGTGGAGGTTATTTATTTATTTTTGTCAAAACCTTATGAGTCATGACATGTTGCATCATGCAGAGCTTAAAACATTCTTTGAAGTGTTGCACAAGTTTGAATTGGTTTGAATTTGAAGCTTGCTTTGAGTTTGAATTGAAACCCTAGAGAAAATAAATAGAAAAGGCATTAGAAATTCTAGGAAAACAGGAAAAGCCAATTCAGCCCAAGGCAGCCCACTAAGCCCAGCCAGGCCGCGCGCCCGCGCCGCCTGACAGGCGGACCCCGCCTGTCAGCGGCAGATCCCGCTCGCGCGCGCCCTCCCTCTCTCGCTCGCTGCTCAGTGGAACCAACCTGTCGGCGCCAGTTACTTCGCCCGCTCGCTCTCCCTCTCTCTCTCTGTTTCGCGGGCCCGATTCACCAGTGTCGAGCCATTGCCCCGCGCGTCCCCTTTTCTCTCTCTGCGCCGTGGACCTGCCTTGTCAGATCCGCCTTCCCCGTGCCCGCTGTGGACCGGCGCGTGCGCACTCGCGCATGTCACCAGGTTTCTCAGCCACGCCGCCCGCCCACGCACCCAGCTCCCTTTTTAGAGCCCCGCCAGTGCCCCGCGCACACCCCTCACCTCATTTCGCTCGGCTTCACCCTGTCTCGCGCTGTGCCCATGCCGCCAGCTGCCGCCGGAGACCCGCGCCCGTGTTCCCGACCATCCAGCTCGCCGGAGACCGCTCCAAGCCTCCCCGAGCTCCGCTCTGAGGTGAGACACCTATCCCCATGCCCAATTTCCCTTATTGTGCCCTGTGTTCGTCCAATTTTGCCTTCGCCGGTGCTCGGCCGCGGCGGTCCGTCGTGCTCGCGCGATGTCTGGCCGATTCAACCCGGTCTAGTTCACCGGAGTAGTTCCCTCTGTCAACCCTGTCTCTGCTGAAGCCAGCCAAGGCCTTAGCGCGCCTTAAGTTCCCTCCCCGTGCCTGGAATCGCTCACCGGAGTTTCTCCGGCCCGCCCGAGACTTCACCATCGTTCTCCCCTCTCTGCCCGTGGATTCATGGCCACTTCCCCGCCATCGAGTTCGCCGTGGCACCCTCTTCCTCTCTGCCCAACTCCAGCGACCCTGGAACCACCCTAGCTCGTGCCTGCCTCAACTCCGGTGACCTCACCGCCGCTGAGAGGAGTGGCGCCGCCTGCAGCCGTCTTTTTCCCCGGTCTGACCCCCTCCGTCCGATTTAGATCGAACGGCCCGGACCGCGGGATATCGCTTCGCGCATGCACGCCTGACGCCCTGGCTCGCCTGTCAGCGCCACCCGCAGCCGCTCATCCGTCCTAGTATGACTTTTCCCCATCCGATCTTGATCGAACGGTTCGGACCCCTCAGACCCCCTCGGACCCCTCCCCGTCCGATCTTGATCGAACGGCTCGGACCCCCTCGGACCCATGTAGCCGTTCGTTTCCCCTCTGGCGCTGGGCCCGCTCGGTCAGCGCGCTCTCTCCCCCACTGTCGCTGACACTCCTTGTCCCGCTTGACAGTGCTCGCCCGCCCGCGCGCGCGCCCTCGGCCGATAATCTAATCTCGGCTGTCGGTTTCTGATCCAACGATTAGAATTACCCGATACCCCTTCGCGTGGCTGTTTTGCTTAAGAAACCCCCTGGTTTTAGGAAATCAACCCGCCGTCCCTGGTTTTCGTGCGCAGACCCCTGTAATCTTGCAGATTTAGCCCTGGACTTTTATTTAATCACAGAATTAACCCTAATTTCATATTTTGAATTCCCAAACTTGTTTATTTCATAACTTTTGCATATGAACTCCGAATTTAGTGATTCAAATTGCAAAATGTTCATATAATTATTCTCTGTTTAAATAAAATAGGTTCAATCACTGTCTGCATACTCTATTTTTTAGGATTGAATATGAACTAATGTAGGTGTATGTTTTATTTATTTAATAAAATAAATAAAAGGAGAACCTTAGAGATTTAAACTTGTTTGAACATGTGAGATTAATAATAGGTATTACATCAGTTCATCTCTGTTCTAAATTTTAGGTCACCATAAAATAAATTGATCTATGATTTTGTACTTGTAAATAACACTTAGCAGAAATAGTAATCTATTTTCAAACAAAGTTAATGTAGTGTTGGGGGCCTTCGGCTTCTGAAGGTCCTCAAAAACAAGATTTAACAGTGTTTCTGGAGTATAATGTGTGAACAGATATCTTCGGACTCGAGTCGGTATCACAGTAGGAGAAGCCCAAATAATACGAAGGTTGATACAGCGCCGAAGATGTGAGCAGGAAAGCTTCGGCGTGGTAGCAGAAAAGGAAACCGACTTAAAGATGAAAAGGCTATTAAGACCTCGGTGGATTACTATAGAATTACTACCAAATGTAAAGGGCATGGATGTAATTTTATATGGGCTGTGTCCCGTGCCTATAAATAGGTGAACAGTACCCCTGTACTGCTCACGCTGACTTGGCATTGGCTTTTGCGTCACGCTTGTACTTTCGCCTTCTTTCAAGCCGAAGGTACATTTGTAATTTGATATTATTTCTACTTTTCTATAATAATAATACAGAAATGAGTTGATAATAATAAATAATGGTTTATGCTATCTTTTGTGTCTCATATGATTCCTTCTTCATTATTATATGTTGAATTTATGAAGGTATGTCCTTCATAACCTTCGTCCGAAAATCATTATGTCCTAAGGGAAATAATGCTTCGAAGGACGAAGGACTTTAACGTTTAACATTTCTTGTGTTGCCTTGTTCTTAATTCATAGCATTTGAGAACAAGTCCCCAACATTGGCGCCCACCTCCGGTGAACTCACTTCCACTCTTTGAGTTTTGAACACCTTCGGCGATCATAAACCTTCGCTATGGCGCCGAAGAAAGCTTCAGCAACTGGGGCTGCAGCTCTGCAACCGCTAGACCCCAATCAGGAGACTCTCTCCCTTCGGGAGGCCCGAAGCCAGAAGAGGAAGGCTGTCAGCCCGACACCGCCAGAGGATGAGCTAGACCAAGAAATCAGAGACATGGAGATGCTTCATCAACAGGTGCAGAGGAAGAAGGAAAAGATGGCCAGGCTAGCTGAACTGCAAAGGCAGATAGACGAAGCCTCTGAAGAAGTTTGTCATCTTACTCAGGATGAGCAGAACCGAAGGCCTCAAAATAAAGACCTTCATCAGGAGGGTTTCCTCAACGAAGATGACTGGTATGAGAATTTTCACCATGGAAATTTTGCTTTTGATGATGCTTCTCCTCTGTCCGCTGAGCTGCAGGCTACACCTTGGCCTCCGTCCTACAAGCCACCTCAGCTTCCCATATTCGACGACCATTCAGACCCGAAGCAGTTTTTGATGAGCTACGAAGCAACAGTATCTTCGTATGGTGGCAATACTGCAGTCATGGCAAAATCTTTTGGTATGGCTGTCAGGAGTGTTGCTCAAACCTGGTATTCCTCCCTTCGGCCAGGAACGATCACTTCATGGCAAAAGCTGAAGGACATGTTGTTAACCAGCTTCCAAGGGTTTCAGACGAAGCCAGTCACTGCTCAAGCTCTATTCCAGTGCACCCAGGATCACGAAGAATACCTTCAGGCGTATGTCCGGAGGTTCTTGCGTTTGAGGGCACAGGCACCAACAGTGCCCAATGAAATTGTCATTGAGGCCATGATCAAGGGACTTCGGCCAGGACCTTCAGCTCAGTACTTTGCTAGGAAGCCTCCTCAAACTTTGGAGAAGCTGCTCCAGAAGATGGACGAGTATATTCGTGCCGACAATGATTTTCGTCAAAGAAGGGAGGAGGCTTTCAGGTTTTCTGAAATGACCAGGGGCTTCGGAGGAAGATTTTATCCGAGGCATGTTAGGTCAATTCACAACTCTACTCAAAATGATGATAAGGGAAGTCAGCAACAAAGGCCACGGTGCTCCTCACAGTCTTCGGGGAAACAGCAAAGCTCCTTCCGGCCGCCAGCTCCAAGAGGCAGAGGCGCCAGGGGCTTCGGCGGAAGGTTTGGAGATCAACCAAGGAGAATATTTTGCTTGTTCTGTGGTGAAAACAAGGGCCATACCACCAGGATGTGCCATGTTACCATCCAGAAGCAAAAGGAGATAGCCGAAGCTGCAGCACAACAGGCTCAGCCGAAGCAAATCATGCACACTGCTTCGTATCATTCGCCTTACATCCCAGAATATGTAGGCAACCACCCTGCAGTTTCTGTTGCTTCGGCGAGTCAACCTCAAGCTTCCTGGCAACAGCCTCCGCCTCCACCACCGCTGCAACAAGGCCAGCAGCCAGAAGGGGGCCAATATGCTCAACACCAAAGGGACTTCAGAGAACAGTCCGAAGCTCGCACAGTCAATAGCACTGTGCCAGAGTCGAAGCACATCTATTGACAAATATCCTACCTTGATAGTAGTCTTTTCCATTCAGTTTTATTTTCTGTGTAAAAAAGGACATTTTTTAAATTTCATGTAATAGTTTCGTTGTTTGCCACAAGGAAAATATATTTTCTCCACAGGCTTAAGTTGTTGAAGCTTAAGGATTTGCGATAACAAGGAGGACCTTCGAATTATCAAAAATTCTTCGAAGCAACAAAAAGTCGTTCTAAGGAACGCAGAGTAAGTTTGCTGAAGTTACAAAAAGCCGTTCCAAAGGGAGCGCAGTGTAAGTTTTCTGCTCCAAAGTCGTTCCAAAGGGAATGCAGAGCTTACAGCGAAAAATAAACGATGATACCGCCTAAGTAAAAGGCGAAGCGCGAAAAGTCAACGCGAATACCGCTGAAAGTAAAAGGCGAAGAAGCTCCTAAGGGAGGCTTACAGCGAAAAATAAACGCTGATTCCGCTGAAGTAAAAGGTGAAGAAGCTCCTAAGGGAGGCTTACAGCGAAAAGTCAACGCTGATTTAAAAAGATTATGTGTTTTATTACAGGGATGTGCGTGTATCTTCGGAATAAATACCATTTTACATAGCATAACATCATCACATCATTTCGCATGGCATAAGCATCATACATCATGCTGCATATGGCACAAGAAGGGAACACAATATCGATCATCAGAAGAATGTTTTGAAAAAGGGGAAAATCATGCTAAGTCACAAGGAGATACACCATTGATCTTCGGAAGTGTAGCTTCGGAAAATATCTTCACGAAGCTTGGATATTCTTCATCAGAACACTACGGATATTGTTGTGATAAATGAAAATTCTTCTCCACGAAGCATGAAAAGAAGGGAAGGTGTTTTTTCGTCAAAGACTCAGAAACGGTACGTATGTAAAATTTCATGCATCGTAAAGAATTGAACCATAAAAAAAAGACAAGTATATTACATTCAGGATTACAAGATATTATTCATATTATATTTCAGATGTTTTTACAATAGCACCTAGTCTTCCCTAAGTACTACTTCCGCAGCTTCATTCAGGAGTTGATTAACAACTTGATCCATGATAGCTTCAGCCATCTTTTTAATTTCATCGTCATCTTTCGGGGGAGGGCCCAGAGACGCTTTAGTAGGATCTGAGGGAGGACAGGATACAGCTACATTGCTATTACAAATTGCGAACGAAGTTTAAAATCAAAAATTACAACACAATAAAAACCATTAGTAAATACCTATTTGCCCTTCGGGCTCTGCGCTTTTCTCAGCAGCCTCTGCTACTTTTCTAGCATCATGGATGCCCTTTTTGCTTTTTTGGATAATTTCTCGGGCCATTTCTCGACCACCATTGTCCCAGACATCGGTGAAAAATTTTCCACCAACCATGCTAGCTTCGGCTGAAGGATCTTTTGCATCTTCGAAGGACAAGGTAGCTTCGGATTGCGCTAAAATCTTTACATGCTCGCAGCCCTTTTTCTCCAAAATGGTGGCAATCCCCCTGGCACCCGAAAAAGCACATATGTCCCCACGGCTATTTAAAATTTCCTCGAAGGCCTCAGCTTCGTGATTAATCCATTCGATGGGATCTTCGGGGTTGCCTCTTGTAAAGTTTTCTTCGCTCGAAAATGCGCCAACGCTGGCGAAGCTAGCTTTCATTTTCTTAACACACTCCATAGATTTGTTGTAGCATCTTTTCTTGGACGAACGAAGCTCTTCAACAGTTCCTTCTAAATGATTTGCCCATTGGTCGCTAAGTTCTCGCCTCGTTTCTTCAAGTATGTGTTCCTCTTTAGCTCTGGCTAGTTGTTTTCGAAGATCTTCAATTTCACGCTTCTGAGCCTCAGCTTGACCTTTAAAAGCAGCTTCGTCTTCTTTTATTTTATTTATCAATGAATGCAATATTTTATCTTTTTCGAGACCTTCGTTCCTTAGTTCAATTACTTCGGAACGAAGGTTGCTCAGGGCCATAACACACCCTTCATCTTCGGCATCTTTTTGGGCCCTAAGGGCATTACTAAGTATAAGGCCCTGCAAAGAAAAATGTATGTGCGTCAATAAATTTAAGCAAACGAAAAATTTTGGTTTCAAGAAAAAATACAAAGACCTCATTTTTTGCACCTTTAAGCTATTGTACGCCAAGCTGTCGGCCAGCTCGTTTTTCGACAACACCGAGAGCCCGTCTTCAAGTGTTGGGAATCCGAAGCTCTTGCTCATCTCCCGACAGACAGAAATCTCCTTGTTGTCAGGGAGACAATACAAGAAGTCTTCTTCTCCGCTGCCGTTGAATATCAACGCCCCCTTTGGATATTTCAGTTTTTGGGCGTAAAACTGGGCCTCTTGCTTTTCTTTTTCAGACAACTTTTCCCCGAAGCATGTCGAACAATATAATCAAGGACTTTGGGGGATGCTTCGGGGGCAACAGCACTGATTTCTTCAACAAGAATTGGCTCTGTCATTTTTTCTTCCTCGGTTTCCAAGGATTTTACCTTCGTGGGCTCTGAAGGCCCAGCTTCAGTCTCAGTTTGTTGCTTTGGAGCTTCAGCATCAAAGATTTCAGTTTCCGCTTTGGAAGTTTCAACAGTCTTCTTCGGAGTCGTGCTTGAGGACTCAATTGTCTCCAGAACATCTAGCACAGTGACCATTCTTTTTCTTTTTGGGGTCACCGCTGGGCCCTTTTGGTTTTTTGTTGTCTCAAAACTTGCTGAAGGACTTAAAATTTCCAATATTTTCGTTCCTTCAGTACTCGGTTCTTCTGCTTTCTCTGCTGAAGGTGCTTCAGCTTTTTCTTCGAACTTCGGCTCTGAAGTTAGTTCTTTAATATCGGTGGCCGAAGAGGTTTCACCGGCGAACTCAGGCACTATAGCTGGTTCAATGTAGCGTGGCCGATGTGTGAGAACTTTTACCCTTTGTCTCTTCGGCGCTGGCTCGCTGGGAGCGGCTGAAGCAGTTTCCTGTGCAGAAGTTGCGCTTTTTCTTTTTTGGCCCCGCGTTGGATACTGGTAGTCGGGGTACACGAACCCAATTGCGTCAAACACTCGGTTCAGTCTTTTCTTTTTCCGGCCTCCGAAGGCTGCTGACAATGCAGTATCTTCGGCCTTTGAATAAACCCCAAGTAGTTCATCACTTACATTTTCAATGCTTTTTAGCCAGTCATCATCTGGCTCTACGAATTTGTCTCCGAATTTGAAAGTATACTTCAGCCTGATAAGTCCACCTTCGTCAGCCTCCTTTATAGTCTCTTGTGGCATTTCCCATTTTTCCGCGAGCGGCCATACTCTGAAGGCAATATGCTCTTGGACCAAATCTCTCGTTCCAATAAAAGAACAAATAACTCCGAAGGCTCTCTGGCATTCTTCGGCAGCTTCATTCATTTCAACCTTCGGCCTCCGCAGGCCGAAGCTTTGCCAAATAGGGCGCATAATTATACCTTTAATATCTTCCCGTGTTTTCAGGTCATTCTTCACATAAAACCATTCTGTCATCCAGTCGCCGGGCCATCTCTTCCGAAAGGTTGGCACGGGACAGCTTGACCCAGACCGAGAAACGAAACTGTAGCAGCCAAAATTATTGTGATACTGTTCCTTACCCCAGGGTTTTGTCTCGTATGATAATTCGTGTATGTTGCAGAAACTTTTCGCATCAGGTTCCAGACCTTGGCTTCTCACGGCCCACACGAAGATATTCAACCTTATGATTGCTTCGGGGGTAAGTTGGTGAAGATAGACTTCAAATATTTTCAGCACCTCTACGACAAAGTTGCTCAGGGGAAATCGTAGTCCAGCTTTCAAAAAGCTTCGGTACACTACGACTTCATTTTCTTCAGGGTTCGGACAAGTCTTTTCTCCTTCGTCGGCCCTCACAACGGACAAGTCCCGGAAATATCTTCCCCTCATGTTGACAAGATGATTTTCTTTGATACTTGATTTGCCGAAAACCGCATGGCTTGGTCGCCAAGGGCGATCTTCGGAGTCTTCACCACCACTATCCACATCATAACTGTCGCTGTCATCAGTATCTTCAGACAAACCTTCTAAAATCTCTTTGGTGATTTTTTCTGTATTGGTCTTCGACATTGCTATAAGAAACCCTAGGTTTTTCTCTTCAGAGAGACTCAGCTTCATCTCGGCAGCAGCCTTCTTATCTTCAGACATCTTCGGAAACACTAAAAAACTGTTTTCAACGTCGAAGCTTAAAAACTTAAAAAGCTAAGCAAGTCTTGGTGCGCAAGAGCTAAAAATTGAGTGAGCAAGAGCAGATGGCAAGAGAGCGTACCAAATGAGCTCGCGGTATGCTCTTATTTATACGCCCAGTGCGTTGAAAATTGGAAGACCCCGCTTGTCAGTGAATGTTGCTATTCTAGCAAAGGGAAGGTGTTTTTTTGGACCTTCGGCTTAAGGCCTTCGTCCATGTCGCAATCTAAATTTATTATTCTAACAAATTAATATTGCGAGGGGCTACTGTTGGGGGCCTTCGGCTTCCGAAGGTCCTCAAAAACAAGATTTAACAGTGTTTCTGGAGTATAATGTGTGAACAGGTATCTTCGGACTCGAGTCGGTATCACAGTAGGAGAAGCCCAAATAATACGAAGGTTGATACAGCGCCGAAGATGTGAGCAGGAAAGCTTCGGCGTGGTAGCAGAAAAGGAAACCGACTTAAAGATGAAAAGGCTATTCAGACCTCGGTGGATTACTATAGAATTACTACCAAATGTAAAGGGCATGGATGTAATTTTATATGGGTTGTGTCCCATGCCTATAAATAGGTGAACAATACCCCCGTACTGCTCACGCTGACTTGGCATTGGCTTTTGCGTCACGCTTGTACTTTCACCTTCTTTCAAGCCGAAGGTACATTTGTAATTTGATATTATTTCTACTTTTCTATAATAATAATACAGAAATGAGTTGATAATAATAAATAATGGTTTATGCTATCTTTTGTGTCTCATATGATTTCTTCTTCATTATTATATGTTGAATTTATGAAGGTATGTCCTTCATAACCTTCGTCCGAAAATCATTATGTCCTAAGGGAAATAATGCTTCGAAGGACGAAGGACTTTAACGTTTAACATTTCTTGTGTTGCCTTGTTCTTAATTCATAGCATTTGAGAACAAGTCCCCAACATGTAGGTTATAGTTTATGCTATACTTTGAATCCATTATTCCTTATGTAGTATTGTGTCTTTTTAAGATGTGTTCCAATGATTGTAAATGTTTGATGTGTTGTTCATTTATACTTTTCCAAATGTATTGAATGTATGCTCGCTTTACTTAGACAACTAGAAGTCCGAAGTTCCTGAGTGTGTTGTTGGAGACCTCCCTGAGCAACAACCTAGTGAAGGCAACTGCCCTCAAACCTACTATGTCCTACTATACTTTATAATTCTCTGTCTCGCATTACATTATTGAAACTTAAGGATTGACTAGTCTGTATTTACCTTTCCCTTGTTTACCTTTTTGGGTTAATCATGGTTAGCTTATGCTTTTGCTTAACTTAATCAATGAACATGATGTGATCTTTTATGATACGATGATGTTATCCCGATGGGGTTCTTATGATTCTTTAGGGGGCTCAGGCTCTTTCCTGAGTGCCTCTCCGTAAGGACCTGTATGGGGAGTGACAACCCGAGATAACAGTGCAACCATGAGGGTCTAATGGGACGCCCTTAGCTGATTAATTAGAGGAACCAGAGGAGTAGTTGGCTTCGTCGTAGGGCCGTCAATGGGGTCCGGGCACAGTACTTGCTCTTCCAGGGCTAGTTGCAGAGGTTCTTTGATTTGGTTTTTGTTAGTCACCCTTCCTCTGGGAAGATGTACTGTGTTTATCAAACTGGAGAAACCTAACGGGCGGCTATGTCCTCTGGGAAATTTTTGTAAAGGCTACGTAGTGAGACCCTGCTAGGTCACCTTGGTAGTGATCAATGGGGAGGCTAGAACCCCGGGCAGAATGGGAATCACGGCTTGTGGGTAAAGTGTGTGACCTGTGCAGAGTGTTAGAAATTGGTATATCAGTCGTGCTCGCGGTTAAGAGCAGCCTTGGGATCCTCTTCGATTAGAAGAACAATGGTTACTTATATAATGATGATTAACAATGGTGATTATAATCCTGATCTCTGGTATTTCCTCTTGGAGGGAGTGATTCTAGGTAATAACTGGGTTATTACAAAAACTTGGCTCTACTTATAAGTAATAAAACTTGACCAACTAAAAGCAACTGCTTAACCTTAACTCCACATACAGCTAGTCCACTTTAGCCAAACGGGACATTTGCTGAGTATGTTGAAGTGTACTCACCCTTGCTTTACAAACCACCCCACCCCAAGTTGTCCCACTGTTCTCAGTGCTCAGGAGGTGATGCTGGCATCATGGATGATTTCGAGGAGTTCCAGGAATACGATGAGTTCTAGTTTATCTTAGTGGCAAACCCCCAGTAAGCTGCTTGTGTAGGCTTAGCATCTACGTTTCTTATTTCTGCACTTTGATAATTATGTTGAACAATGGTTATGTAATAGACTTTGTGGATGTCTTGGACATCTTGGTGTAATAAAGTACATTACCGCTATTTAATTCAAGCATTGTGTGATGATGTCCAATTATGTAATCGCTGTGTACGTGAGTTCTAATCCTGGCACGTACATGGTTTGCATTCGGATTGACTTCAAAAACCGGGTGTGAAATAAGTGGTATCAAAGCCTTGCTGACTGTAGGACCACTAACCTAGACTAGAATGGTCGCCCTAAGGACTATAGACCCTTACTCTTACCTTGACCTTAAAGTCTTTTCAAAAGTTGGTCATCTTGACCAACTCTATGTTATCTACTTATCTGAAAAAGTTTTGTCTCACTTTTCTATCTGTTTACTTTCTGGTCTCATAGTTCTACTCTTACTCTTGTGGTCACGATGTCTTCTATACATGGCTTGTATCAGGTGCACTGCACGTAAGTATGTGATCCCCTTTTTGCCTTCTCGCCTGGCGGAGCGTCCACTGCGTCGCACGGTGTCAGGTCAGTCCAGTCACCTGGAGAGACTGCATCATCGCCTCCACGAGAAGCAGGAGCGCCAACGCCAGGAGCAGGAGCAGGACCAGGAGCAGCAGGACTCTTCCTCCTTGCCTCAGCCAGAGATGCCCCCTTCCCCTGCACCTCAGCTAGAGATGCCCCCTGCACCACCTCAGGGCATCCTGACTGCTGGAGGAGACCCTGACGGAGACGACAACGACGCCGGTGGCAGTTCGAGCCATGGCACGGAGCTTTCGGAGGAGCCAGAGCCGGATGGATGGATCACTAGACCAATCACTCGTGACGCCGCTCGCGGGTGTCACTTCCACGACGCTCTCGATACCCTGCTGCGTCGGGCCTTCGACCGACACACATGGTCTATCGAGTACCGTTGTGTAGTCTACCATCATCGTCGCGGGCTATACCCGGACCAGTGGGAGGCTACTTGCTTGGTGCATCATCCAGACGATGATCTCCGGGGTGCAGAGGCCTTCTCGGAGCACTATTCTATTACTGAGAGGGACACTGCCGAGGCAGCCATGCAAGATGCAGCACGACGTGCACTTTCTCAGTATTACTCATTGTTCAGCGGGGTAGCTGATGGCCCTTACCTGAAGTACTACCCTCACCGTTCGACCGGTAGTGCTGGAGGTGTGATTGTCTCGCCAGTGGGTGAGGGCAATTCCAGGCTGAGCAGCATGGTCAACTTGGTCGCCGTGCTCAACACAGAGTTGGACCACGCCCTTGACGAGTTGGGCAAGGTTCGGGCGGATGTTGCGGAATTGCGTGCTGAATGCGCGACACACCACTATCTTGATGGTGGTTCTCCCGCCCCTATTGGGATTCAGCACCCTTACCGTTCACCGCCCCGTGGTCGCTTCGACTATGGTACCCCAGACTGCAGGACCCACATAGATTTAGATCAATAGATCGATGGAGTCAGAGTCTGTAATAATGCTTACTTCAGTGTCTTAGTCTAGTCAGTCTTAGTTAGAGTTAGTTTGGTTATCTTTTGTTGGATGCTTGTCATGATGAACATGTAATGAAGTTGGATCTTTGTAATGATTGTCACCAAGGTGTGGGTATCCCCTGCAACTTGGTGTAGTTATTAATAAAGTCAGTTATTTAGTGGGGTAATCCATTTATTTCCACTTCCCTCTTTATATGAGAAGTTGTCAGTGAAGATGGTCAATTGTTCAGTGTTGTGAAGATTTCTGTACATCTTTTCTTATGCTAAAAGACTGCAGAGTCAGATCTGATATGTGTGTGATTTCTACAAATGTATGAGAACAGGCGCAGAGGTGTGAGGCATGCACAGCCAGAGCAGCAGGCACCCCAAGAGGAAATTGCTCAATAGCAGCAGTTGCCACCGCCACCACCGATGACCATTGAGCAGATGTTCTTGATGCAGACCCAGGCAGTTCAGGCAATTGGTCAGACATTAGCAACGATGCAGCAAGCTCAACAGCAGCCACCACCACCTCAGCCTCCAATGCAAGTCCAGATGCCACAAGTGCCCAGAGACAAGCGGGAAGAATTCATGAGGGGCCATCCCCCAGTCTTTTCCCACTCTGCAGACCCCATGGAAGCGGAAGATTGGTTGTGTACCGTGGAGCGTGAGTTGCACACTGCTCAGTGCAACGATCGTGAGAAGGTGTTGTATGGTCCCCGACAGTTGAGGGGAGCAGCACAGTCTTGGTGGGAGTCTTACCTCGCCACCCATGCCAACCCTGAAGCTATCACTTGGGAGGAGTTCAGGGACAACTTCTGTCGCTACCATGTGCCCGACGGACTGATGATAGTGAGGAAGGAGGAGTTTCTCACCCTGAAGCAAGGTCCCCTGTCCATCAGTGAGTACAGGGACAAGTTTCTACAGCTGTCGCGTTATGCCCCAGAGGACGTCAACACAGATGCTAAGAGGCAGTATCGCTTTCTGAGAGGATTGGTTGATCCCCTCCATTATTAGTTGATGAACCACACTTTACCCACCTTCCAACATTTGATAGCCAGAGCAATCATGACTGAAAGGAAGCGTCGGGAGATGGAGGATAGGAAGCGCAAGATTGGTGGACCTTAGGTTGGGAGTAGCAGCCATCCTCGCTACTCAGGCAACCCACCTCAACAATTCAAGCAAGGTCACCAGCACCAACACTAGCATCAGCGTCAAAACCAGCAGCAGCAGTACCAGAGGCAGTTTCCTCAGCAGCAGCAGTACCGTTAGAACACGCAGCCGGGAGGAAATCAGTACCAACGTCAGAACAACCAGGCAACTCGTCTTCCTGTCCCAGCAACCAACCAGAATGGCCAAGCAGCCCCAGCACAAGTAGGAGGTCGTGCATGCTTCTACTGTGGAGAACAGAATCACTGGGCGAAGAATTGTCCAAAGAAAGCAGCCCAGCAACCGCCAGCAGTTAATGCCCCAGCAGGACAAGGAGCGCCACAGCAAGCACCAGGAGTCCTTGGTCAGGCCTACAACCGTGGAAAGGTGAATCACCTGGAGGCCGAAGCAATCTAGGATGCTCAGGACGTGGCAGTAGGTATGTTTCCAGTCGAATCATACCCAGCAAAAGTATTATTTGATACTGGTGCCACACATTCTTTTGTTTCTGCATCTTGGGTAGAATCACATAACATCCCCATAGAACCAATGATCCCACCTTTGAGAGTTAATTCAGTTGGGGGAAAAGTTCAGTCTGATAGGATTTGTCCGAATCTAAGGATTGAAATAAGGGGGATAGCCTTCCCCGCTAGCCTAGTAGTCATGGGAACTCAAGGGTTAGATGTCATCCTAGGGATGAATTGGTTACACAGAAACCAAGCCACTGTCAGTTGTGACAAGAGGACAGTTAAGTTGGTGTCCCCATCCTGAAAGGAGGTAGTAACCAAGCTATACTTACCTGAACTAGAAGGAGTTTGTCACCATTTATCAGTAGATGACAGGGAGTCCAATCCGATTGAAACAATTAAGATTGTGTTAGATTTTCCCGATGTATTCCCTGAGGAGTTACCAGGCATGCCACCTAAAAGGAAAGTTGAATTTGCCATAGAGCTTATCCCAGGCACCGCCCCTATTTCTAAGAGAGCTTATCGAGTGTCCGGACTAGAGTTGGTGGAACTCAAGAAGCAGATTGATGAGTTATTAGAGAAAGGCTACATCAGACCAAGTACCTCGCCTTGGGCAGCCCCAATGCTATTTGTGGAGAAGAAGGATGGCACGAAGAGGATGTGCATCGATTACAGAGCTTTGAATGAAGTTACTGTCAAGAATAACTACATCGTGCCTCAAATTGATGACCTATTTGATCAGTTGAGAGGAGCCAGTGTGTTCTCAAAGATAGATCTGAGGTCAGGTTACCATCAGCTCAGAATCCGACCTACAGATATACCGAAGACAACATTCATCACCAAGTATGGACTATATGAGTTCATGGTTATGTCATTCGGAATGACGAATGCGCCAGCGTACTTCATGTACCTGATGAACAGTGTGTTCATGGACTACCTCGACAAGTTTGTAGTGGTGTTCATTGATGATATTCTTGTATATTCCGAGAATGAGCAAGAGCATGAGGAACATCTGAGGAAAGTACTTCAGAGGCTACGAGATTGCCAGCTGTATGCCAAGCTTAGCAAGTGTGAGTTCTGGATCAGCGAAGTTCTATTCTTGGGTCATATCATAAACCGATAAGGACTAGCTGTGGATCCAAAGAAAGTGACAGCGATTCTGGACTGGAAAGCACCAAAAGATGTCCGAGGAATTAAGAGTTTTATTGGAATGGCCGGTTATTATCGGTGTTTCATTGAAGGTTTCTCCAAGATTGCCAAACCAATGACAGCCTTGCTAGCAAAGAAGGTTGAGTTCAAGTGGACCCCAGCGTGCCAAGAATCATTTGAAATGTTGAAGCAGAAGTTAACAACAGCGCCAGTGTTGGTTCTGCTAGATGTTCACAAGCCATTCTTAGTGTATTGCGATGCTTCGTACACCGGACTGGGATGTGTGTTGATGCAGGAAGGGAGAGTAGTGGCATACTCATCCTGACAGTTGAAGATTCATGAGAAGAATTACCCCACTCATGATCTGGAGCTAGCAGCAGTGGTTCATGCATTGAAGACCTGGAGGCACTATCTTTATCGGTAGAAGTGTGATATCTACACGGACCACAAGAGCCTCAAGTACATATTCAGTCAGTCAGAGTTAAACATGAGGCAGCGAAGATGGCTAGAATTGACCAAAGACTATGAGCTGGAGATTCATTACCACTCAGGCAAAGCAAATGTAGTTGCAGATGCTCTTAGCAGCAAGAGTCAAGTCAATATGATGGCCGCTTACCCAATGCCATATGAGCTAGCGAAGGAATTCGATAGATTAAGTCTCGGATTTTTGAATAATACCCAAGGAGTGGCAATTGAGCAATTGAGCTAGAGCCCACTCTGGAGCAACACATCAGGAAAGGTCAGAAGGATGATGAGAAGATCAAAGAGATCCGGCAGCTGATCATAGATGGGAAAGGTCTAGATTTCCGTGAAGATGCAGAAGGAGTGGTATGGTTCAAAGATAGGTTGTGTTCCCAACATCACCTCGATTTGGGAACTGATTCTCAAAGAAGCTCATGAGACACCATATTCTATACACCCTGGTAGCGAGAAAATGTACCAAGACTTGAAGAAGAGATTCTGGTGGTATGGTATGAAAAGAGAGATAGCAGAGAATGTGGCTAGATGCGACAGTTGTCAGAGGATCAAGCAGAGCATCAGAGACCCGTAGGATTGTTGCAGCCGTTGCAGATTCCACAGTGGAAATGGGATGAGATTGGGATGGATTTTATAGTTGGTTTGCCCCGCACTCGAGCTGGTTATGACTCCAGGGTAGTAGTGGACCGTTTGACAAAGGCGACCCATTTCATACCAGTCAAGACCACCTATAACAGTGCAGTGTTGGCAGAGTTATACATGTCTCGGATTGTGTGCTTACATGGTATTCCGAAGAAGATAGTATCAGATAGAGGCACCAGTTCACCTCTCATTTTTTGTAGCAGTTGCATGAAGCTTTGGGCACACACTTGAAGTTCAGCTCAGCTTATCACCCACAAACATATGGTCACACAGAGAGAACCAATCAGATTCTTGAAGACATGTTTAGGGCTTGTGCTTTGCAAGACAAGATAGGTTGGGACAAGAGATTACCATATGCAGAATTCTCTTACAATAATAGCTACCAAGCCAGTCTGAAGATGTCACCATTCGAAGCACTTTATGGGAGGAATTGCAGAACTCCATTGCATTGGGATCAACCCGGCGAAAGGCAGGTATTCGGCCCCGAGATTTTGCTTGAAGCTGAAGAAAATATTAGGATGATCCGGGAAAATTTAAAGGCAGCGCAGTCCAGACAGCGAAGCTATGCTGACACCCGAAGAAAAGAACTCAGTTTTGAAGTGGGAGATTATGTCTACTTAAAGGTGTCACCCATTAGAGGAACCAAAAGGTTTGGAGTCAAAGGCAAGTTAGCACCTCGCTATATCGACTCGTATCAGATTTAGGCAAGACATGGAGAAGTGGCTTATCAACTCAGCTTACCAGAGAATTTGTCAGCTATGCACGATGTGTTCCATGTGTCTCGGTTGAAGAAATGCTTGAGAGTGCCAGAAGAGCAGTTGCCAGCAGAGGATCTTGAAGTTCAAGAAGATCTGACTTATATTGAGAAGCCAACTCAAATCTAGGAGACAGCAAATCGGGTCACTTGGAGAAGTATCATCAAGATGTGCAAAGTCAAATGGGGTCATCACTCCAAAGAAGAAGCAACCTGGGAAAGAGAAGATGATCTGAGAGCCAAGTACCCTGAGCTCTTTTCTAGCCAGCCCTGAATCTCGAGGGCGAGATTCTTTTAAGGGGGATAGGTCTGTAACACCCTGATTTTGGGGGTATAAAATTTCTTTCTAATTATCACCCAAAATCATGTGTTACTCTTTCTTTTCTCACTTTAGGCTTTCTCTCTCTAGATTCTTTCTCTCTTTTTTCCTTTTGATTAGAAGTAGCTGAAACTAGTGGAGGTTAATTATTTATTTTTGTCAAAACCTTATGAGTCATGACATGTTGCATCACGCTGAGCTTAAAACATTCTTTGAAGTGTTGCACAAGTTTGAATTGATTTGAATTTGAAGCCTAGTTTGAGTTTGAATTGAAAACCCTAGAGAAAATAAATAGAGAAGGCATTAGAAATTCCAGGAAAATAGGAAAAGCTAATTCGGCCCAAGGCAGTCCACTAAGCCCAGCCAGGCTACGCGCCCGCGCCGCCTGACAGGCGGACCCCGCCTGTCAGCGGCAGTTCCCGCTCGTGCTGCCCTCCCTCTCTCGCTCGCTGCTCAGTGGACCCAACCTATCGGCGCCAGTTACTTCACCCGCTCGCTCTCCCTCTCTCTCTCTGTTTCAAGGGCCCGGTTCGCCAGTGCCGAGTCGTTGCCCCACGCGTCCCCTTTTCTCTCTCTGCGTCGTGGACCTGCCTTGTCAGATCCGCCTTCCCCGCGCCCGCCATGGACCGGCGCGTGCGCACTCGCGCACGTCGCTGGGTTTCTCGGCCACGACGCCCGCCAACGCGCCCAGCTCCCTTTTTAGAGACCCGCCAGTGCCCCGCGCACACCCCTCACCTCATTTCGCTCAGCTTTACCCTCTCTCGCGCTCTGCCCACGCTGCCAGCCACCGCCGGAGACCCGCGCCCGTGTTCCCGGCCATCCAGCTTGCCGGAGACCGCTCCAAGCCTCCCCGAGCTCTGCCCCGAGGTGAGACACTCGTCCCCGTGCCTAATTTCCCTTATTGCGCCCTGTGTTCGTCCAATTTTGCCTTCGCCGGTGCTCGGCCACGACGGTCCGCTGTGCTCGCACGGTGTCCGGCCGATTCAGCCCGGTCTAGTTCACCGGAGTAGTTCCCTGTGTCACCCCTGTCTCTGCTGAAGCCAGCCAAGGCATTAGCGCGCCTTAAGTCCCCTCCCCGTGGCCGGAATCGCTCACCGGAGTGTCTCCGGCCCGCCCGAGACCTTCTCACCACCGTTCTCCCCTCTCTGCATGTGGATTCATGGCCTCTTCCCCGCCATCGAGTTTGCCGTGGCACCCTCTTCCTCTCTGCCCAACTCCAGCAACCCCGGAACCACCCTAGCTCACGCCTGCCTCAACTTCGGCGACCTCACCGCCGTGGAGAGGAGCAGCACCGCCCGCAGCCGTCTGTTTCCCCGGTCTGATCCCCTTCGTCTGATTCAGATTGAACGGCCTGGACCGCAGGATACCGCTTCGCGCACGCACGCCTGACGCCCTAGCCCGCCTGTCAGCGCCACCCGCAGCCGCTCATCTGTCCCGGTCTGACTTTTCCCCATCCGATCTTGATCAAATGGTTCGGACCCCTCGGACCCCCTCGAACCCCTTCGAACCCCTCCCCGTCAGATCTTGATCGAACGGCTTGGACCCCCTCGGACCCCTGTAGCCGTCCGTTTCCCCTCTGGCGCTGGGCCCGCTCGGTCAGCGTGCTCTCTCCCCCTCTGTCGCTGACACTTCGTGTCCCGTTTGTCAGTGCTCGCCCGTCCGCGCGCGCGCCCTCGGCCGCAAATCTAATCTCGGCTGTCGGTTTCTGATCCAACGGTTAGATTCACCCGATACCCCTTCGTGTGGCTATTTTACTTAAGAAACCCCCTGGTTTTAGGAAATCAACCCGCCGTCCCTGGTTTTCGCGCGCAGACCCCTGTAATCTTGCAGATTTAGCTCGGGACTTTTATTTAATCACAAAATTAACCCTAATTTCATATTTTTGAATTCCCAAACTTTTTATTTCATAACTTTTGCATATGAATTCCGAATTTAGTGATTCAAATTGCAAAATGTTCATAGAATTATTCTCTGCTTAAATAAAATAGGTTCACTCACTGTCTGCATACTCTAATTTTTAGGATTGAATATGAACTAATGTAGGTGTATATTTTATTTATTTAATAAAATAAATAAAAGGAGAACCTTAGAGATTTAAACTTGTTTGAACTTATGAGATTAATAGTAGGTATTACATAAGTTCATCTCTGTTCTAAATTTTAGGTCACCATAAAATAAATTGATCTATGATTTTGTACTTGTAAATAACACTTACAAGAAATAGTAATCTATTTTCAAACAAAGTTAATGTAGGTTATAGTTTATGCTATACTTTGAATCCATTATTCCTTATGTAGTATTGTGTCTTTTTAAGATGTGTTCCAATGATTGTAAATGTTTGATGTGCTGTTCATTTATACTTTTCCAAATGTATTGAATGTATGCTCGCTTTACTTAGACAACGAGCAGTCCGAAGTTCCTGAGTGTGTTGTTGGAGACCTCCCTGAGCAACAACCTGGTGAAGGCAAGTGTCCTCAGACCTACTATGTCCTACTATACTTTATAATTCACTGCCCCGCATTACATTATTGAAACTTAAGGATTGACTAGTCTGTATTTACCTTTCCCTTGTTTACCTTTTTGGGTTAATCATGGTTAGCTTATGCTTTTGCTTAAACTTAATCAATGAACATGATGTGATCTTTTATGATACGATGATGTTATCCCGATGGGGTTCTTATGATTTTTTAGGGGGCTCAGGCTCTTTCCTGAGTGCCTCTCCATAAGGACCTATTTGGGGAGTGACAACCCAGGATAACAGTGCAACCATGAGGGTGGAATGGGACGCCCTTAGCTGATTAATTAGAGAAACCAGAGGAGTAGTTGGCTTAGCCGTAGGGCCGTCAATGGGGTCCGGGCATAGTACTTGCTCTGCTGGGGCTGGTTGTAGAGGTTCTTTGATTTGGTTTTTGTTAGTCACCCTTCCTCTGGGGAGATGTATTGTGTTTATCAAACTGGAGAAACCTAACGGGCAGCTATGTCCTCTGAGAAATCTTTGTAATGGCTACGTAGTGAGACCCTACTAGGTCACCTTGGTAGTGATCAATGGGGAGGCTAGAACCCCGGGCAGAATGGGAATCACGGCTTGTGGGTAAAGTGTGCGACCTCTGCAGAGTGTTAGAAACGGGTATATCAGCCGTGCTCGCGGTTAAGAGCAGCCTTGGGATCCTCTTCGATTAGAAGAACAATGGTTACTTATATGATGATGATTAACAATATTGATTATAATCCTGATCTCTGGTATTTCCTCTTGGAGGGTGTGTTTCTGGGTAATAACTGGGTTATTACTAAAACTTGGCTCTACTTATAAGTAATAAAACTTGACCTACTAAAAGCAACTACTTAACCTTAACTCCACATACAGCTAGTCCACTTTAGCCAAACGGGACATTTGCTGAGTACGTTGAAGTGTACTCACCCTTGCTTTACAAACCACCCCACCCTAGATTGTCCCCACTGTTCTCAGTGCTTAGGAGGTGATGCTGGCATCATGGATGATTTCAAGGAATTCTAGGAATACGATGAGTTCTAGTTTATCTTAGTGGCAAACCCCCAGTCAGCTGCCTGTGTAGGCTTAGCATCTACGTTTCTTATTTCCGCACTTTGATAATTATGTTGAACAATGGTTATGTAATAGACTTTGTGGATGTCTTGGACATCTTGGTGTAATAAAGTACCTTCCCGCTATTTAATTCAAGCATTGTATGATGATGTCCAATTATGTAATCGTTGTGTACGTGAGTTCTGATCCTGACACGTACATGGTTCGCATTCGGTTTACCTTCCAAAACCGGGTGTGACACTCGGCCAGTCCTATTTATAGAGAGGAAAGGAGAGAGGTGAAGGCGCCAAGGGAGGGGAAGGGATGGCCGGCGTCCATCAACGACCATAATGGTGACCGTTTCTCCAATAATGGAGAGAGGAAGTGGGGGAGTGAATGGAGGAAGAGGAAGGGGAAGATATTGCGGTTTCAGGCGCTTGGAGGTGAAGGGCCGCAGGCTGGGGTCGGGCGCGGCCAGAGTTGCGCGCGGGTGCGCACGGACGGTCGGCGCGGACAGTCCGCCGGTGCGCGGATGCGGCGGCTGGAGGTAGAAGATGAAGGGTCGTGGGCCCCACGTGGAAGTGAGAGCGGGGGTGGAGGTGGCGACCGGTTTGAGAATGGGCCCTAGTGGGCCGAAATGGTTAGGGTTTGGTCTTTTTTATTTTATCCCTATTTCCAAAAAATATAAATAAATATATTTTAAAATAATTCTAAAAGTTCTTAACAATTATACCCAAAAATATTACCAATAAAGAATTTATTTTTGGACCAATGTTTTTATATTAACTAATTGGGCTTTCAATATAAAAGAAATTCTACAAAACAACCATAAATCAAATATGAGCAAACAAAAATTATTCTAAATGCAATTAGATCAAACATTTGAAAGAAAAATTGTTTACTATTATTACTATTAATATTCTAAGTGCATTATTTTTAGTTGATGGTTTTGAGGTGTTACAAACCAACCCCCTTAAAAAGAATCTCATCCTCGAGATTAAGGAATTTCCAAAAATAGTTGTGGAAATTCTGCTTTGAGTTCATCTTCTCTTTCCCAAGTGGCCTCATCTTCCAAATGATGACTCCACTGAACTTTACACATGTTGATAACTTTACTCCGTGTAATTCTACGAGATGTTTCCAAAATTCTGATAGGATACTCCAAATAAGTAAAATCCTCATTAATGTTTAGTTCTTCTATAGTTAATTATTCCTCAGGCACTCTTAAGCATTTCTTAAGTTGTGATACATGAAATACGTCATGCATGTCCGATAAACTATTGGGTAGCTCTAACTGATACACTACTTCACCTTTTCTTTCCAAAATTTTGAATGGGACGATGTAGCGAGGAGATAATTTTCTATTAACCTTAAATCTTTTCATTCCTCTCATTAGAAAACCTTAAGGTATACGAAGTCTCCAACTTTAAAGATCCACTCTCTTCTATTGTCAGCATAGCTTTTCTGTCTCGACTGTGCTGTTTTCAAATTCCTTCTGACAATCTATACTTGCTTTTCTGCTTCTTGGAGAATTTCTGGACCAAATGCTTGAATTTTCTCGGCCTGATTCCAATAAAGCGGTGTTCTATATTTCCGTCCATAAAGTGCTTCAAACGGTGTCATTTTTAGACTCGCTTTGTAGCTATTGTTATATGAGAATTCTGCATAAGCAAACTTTTATCCCAACTTCTACATTGCATTAGAGCACAAGGTCTTAACATATCTTCCAACACTTGAATTGTTCTTTCCGTTTGTCCATTTGTTTGCGGATGATAGGCTGAGCTGAAGTTTATGTCATACCCGGGCTTTAAGGAACAAAGTCGGGTGTATTTCATACATGCGCCAAGAAGACACCATATATAATAACAGAGTGTAAATGTCACAATAACATCAGAGTTACTTATTACATGGCGGAAGTCTTATTACAAAATAAAAGATAAATATAAAACAAACTAAGGATCATCCTCGACGCCAATAAGTCAGCTGGGAGGCACCACCTAGATCAGATCAAACTCCTCGTTTTGCGGCTCCTCCAGAACCACATGCTCTTCTCCTGTGGGGGGGTGTGAGACAGCAAGGGTGAGCTCACACATGATCATAGCTCAACAAGTTGTGGGGAACCAGTGGGCATGAACTCACCAAAGGTGGGAGTCCATGTGATGTGTAAGGCTAATCAACAACAAGGGTTAAAGCTGAGCATTGCTTTTAATTAGTTGGTCAAAATTTTATTAGCAGTTACTAAATGTAAGTAAATACCTGTCGGCGTTTCGAGACCGGGGGGTCCCTAGTCCGACGAGTGAATGTCGCCGCGTGCCCCAGCCCAGATGGGTCGAGCGCGTGGGCGAGCGCGAAGGGGGGAAGTGAGGTGGCCGGAGATGGGCGTGAGAGAGGTGGAAATCCCGCGGCCTTCGTGTTCGTCCCGCGCCCAGGTCGGGTGCGCTTGCAGTAGGGGGTTACAAGCGTCCACGCAGGAGAAAGAGCGAGCGGCCCCAAGAGAGCGCCTGTCTCGTCCTCGTCCCCGCGCGGCCAACCTTCTCTAAGAGGGCCCTGGTCCTTCCTTTTATAGGCGTAAGGAGAGGATCCAGGTGTACAATGGGGGTGTAGCAGAGTGCTACGTGTCTAGCGGGGGAGAGCTAGCGCCCTAAGTACATGCCGATGTGGCAGCCGGAGAGATCTTGGCACCCAACTGGTGTGATGTCGTGGCCGTCGGAGGAGCGGCGGAGCCTGGCGGAGGGACAGCTGTCGGAGCGGTTGGGTCCTTGCTGACGTCCTTCTACTTCCGTAAGAGAGCTGAGAGCCACCGTCGTCACAGAGCGTGCGGGGCGCCATCATTGCCTATCTGGCGGAGCTAGCCAGATGGGACACCGGTCTTGTTCTCTGCGGCCCGAGTCAGCTCGGGGTAGGGTGATGATGGCGCTTCCTGTTGACGTGGCTGGCCTGCGCCCTAGGTTGGGCGACGTGGAGGCTCCTCCGAAGCCGAGGTCGAGTCTGTCTTTCATGGCCGAGGCCGAGTCCGAGCCCCTGGGTCGGGCGAGGCGGAGGTCGTTCGGTAGAGGCCAGGGCGGAGTCCGAGCCCTGGGGTCGGGCGAAGCGGAGTTCGTTGTCTTCTGGGGCTGAGCCCGAGTCCGAGCCCTGGGTCGGGCGGAGCGGAGTTCGCCGTCTTCCGGGACTTAGCCCGAGTCCGAGCCCTGGGTCGGGCGGAGCGGAGTTCGCCGTCTTCCGGGACTTAGCCCGAGTCCGAGCCCTGGGTCCGGCGGAGCGGAGTTCGCCGTCTTCCGGGACTTAGCTTGAGTCCGAGCCCTGGGTTGGGCGGAGCGGAGTTCGCCGTCTTCCGGGACTTAGCCCGAGTCCGAGCCCTGGGTCGGGCGGAGTGGAGCTTCCTATGGTGCCTTTGGCAGGGCCTGACTGCCTGTCAGTCTCACTCTGTCAAGTGGCACTGCAGTCGGAGTGGCGCAGGTGGCCCTGTCCTTTTGTCAGGCCGGTCAGTGGAGCGGCGAAGTGACGGCGGTCACTTCGGCTCTGCCGGGGGGCGCGTGTCAGGATAAAGGTGTCAGGCCACCTTTGCGTTAAATGCTCCTGCGATTTGGTCGGTCGGTGCAGCGATTTAGTCAGGGTTGCTTCTTAGCGAAGGCAAGGCCTCGGGCGAGCCGGAGATGTGTCCGCCATTGGAGGGCGATCTCGGGCGAGACGGAAATCCCTCGGGGTCGGCTGCCCTTGTCCGAGGCTAGGCTCGGGCGAGGCATGATCGAGTCGCTCGTATGGACTGATCCCTGACTTAATCGCACCCATCAGGCCTTTGCAGCTTTATGCTGATGGGGGTTACCAGCTGAGAATTAGGAGTCTTGAGGGTACCCCTAATTATGGTCCCCGACAGTAGCCCCCGAGCCTCGAAGGGAGTGTTAGCACTCGCTTGGAGGCTTTCGTCGCACTTTTTTGCAAGGGGACCAGCCTTTCTCGGTTGCATTTTGTTCCGGTGGGTGCGCGCGAGCACACCCGCCGGGTGTAGCCCCCGAGGCCTCGGAGGAGTGGTTTCACTCCTTCGAGGTCTTAATGCCTTGCGTAATGCTTCGGCTGGTCTGGTTGTTCCCTCATGCGAACTGGTCGTAGCCCGGGTGTACGGTCGGGGCCCAAGTTCTCGGGCTGGTATGTTGACGCTGTCAACGGTTCGGCCGGAGCCGGGTTTGCGAGAGCAGCCCCCGAGCCTCTGCACAGGGCGAGAGGGCGATCAGGGACAGACTCGGCTTTTTTACATACGCCCCTGCGTCGCCTTTCCGCAAGGAGGAGGGGGGGAAAGCGCCATGTTACCCTCGATGGGCGCCGAACATGGTGTCTCCGGTGAGCTGCAAGCGGGTAATCCGAGTGGACGTCCGTGCCCCGTTCGTTAGGGGTCGGCTAGGGGCCCAGAGGCACGCCCAAAAGTACCTGCGGGTGATCTGCCGGACCCGGTCCCCTGGCGACGGGGTCCGAGGGCTCGATGCCTCCCTTTGATGGGATTCCGTTACAAGATCGCTCCCGCTGGTCTCGGAAATGTCCTAGGGTACCTCGGGAGCGCAGCCCGAGCCTTGGTTATGTATCGAACGTACCCCTGGTCATCCCTCGCTCGGCGTCTGAGGCGGCTGTGAACCCTTCGGGGGCCAGCCTTCGAACCCCTGATCAGTAATGGGCGTGGAGCCCGAGTAGCCTGAGGCGGCCGTGGAACCCTTCGGGGGGCCGGCCTTCGAACCTCTGACCAGTAGTGGGTGTAGGGCCCACGCGATCTGAGGCGGCTGTTGAAACCTGTTGGGACTATGCTTCGTCGCCGAAGGTCTGGTAGGAAGAAACAGCTTCAGGGCCGAAGCTGTCCGCATGTGATGTCCGAAGGTTCCTCTTCATGAAGCTTCGGAATTACAAACCGACATAAAAGTAGAATGACCTTTTAGTCCATAAATGTTTAAGTCGCTGTTGTAATCCCTTATGAGGGGCATAATTGTAATTCCTCACAGGTTGTGTCCCGTGTCTATAAATAGTGAACGACATTCCTTTACTGTTCACGCATTCCTGTAATAGTGATCGCACCTTTCGGGAATCAACCTTTTGCCAAGGCAGAGGTATTACTGTATCCAATGCTTAAATATATTAAATAGATATAATATGAAAGTAATGTTGTTCGTTTATAATTTATTCACCTTTGACGTTTCATATTTTATATTACTTTATTCAATCTATTAGAATTTAATTACGAAGATTTAACCTTCGTAATCATATTGTCTTTAACCTTCATCCAAAGTTCATTAATCCTTAAGGGAATAATGCTTCGTTGGACGAAGGGCATTAACATTTAACATTTTATGTTGCCTTGTTCTTGATTCATAGCATTTGAGAACAAGTCCCCAACATTGGCGCCCACCTCCAGTCAACTCACTTCCATTTTTTGAGCTGATGGCTTCGATTAACGATCAAGTTGGAGCTGCTTCGGCCCCGAAGCTGGTGCTCCCGATAACAGGTGGTTCGTGCTCAGAACCAGCCAACAAAAAGCAGAAGAAAGAGGCGCAGAGAAGGGTACAACATGTTGGAGTATAGGGACCCTTCATCAAGTCAAGATGGTCCCACATTCCAATCACCTTCTCCCAAGAGGACCTTCAGCTCAAGGATTTTCCTCATAACGATGCTATGGTTATTTCTTGCGTTATCAAAGGGTTTCTGGTCCACAATGTTTTGGTTGATACAGGCAGTGCAGCTGATATTATATTTGCTAAGGCCTTCAGACAAATGCAAGAGCCAGAAGACAAGATTCATGATGCTACGCACCCTCTCTGTGGCTTCGGAGGAAGACAGATTGCAGCACTGGGCAAAATCACCATGCCAGTGACCTTCGGATTCATCAACAACACCAGAACTGAGCAAGTTGTGTTTGACATTGTTGACATGGAATACCCTTACAATGCAATTATTGGTCGTGGCACCCTCAATGCTTTCGAAGCAATTCTTCATCCTGCTTACCTTTGCATGAAGATACCTTCGGATCAAGGACCCATTGCTTTCATGGAAGTCAGGAAGCTGCCAGAAGGGCCGAGGGAAACTGGACTGACTCAAAAGCAATCCATAATATAGATGGAGCTGAAGCTTGTGAACAGTACAAATTCAGAAGGGAGAAAGCAGCTTCGGCAGATCAGCCGAAGCCCATGCTCTTATGTGAGGACATAGCAGAGCAGAAGGTGTTGTTGGGCTCCCAATTATCCGAAGAACAGGAGAAAACCTTGATAAGGTTTTTGTTCAACAACAAAGATGTTTTTGCATGGTCAGCCAATGATCTTTGCGGAGTTAACAGGGATGTTATTGAACACTCGCTCAATGTTGACCCATCCTTTAGACCCAGAAAACAGAGGCTTCGGAAAATGTCTGAAGACAAGGCCGAAGGAGCTCGGAACGAAGTCAAAAGACTCCTCAGTGCAGGAGTTATCAGAGAAGTAAAGTACCCAGAGTGGCTAGCTAACACTGTTATGGTAAAAAAGGCCAATGGCAAATGGCGAATGTGTATTGATTTTACGGATCTCAACAAGGCCTGTCCGAAGGACGAATTCCCATTGCCAAGGATAGACTCCTTAGTTGATGCAGCAGCTTTGTCAGAACTTATGAGTCTTCTAGATTGTTGTTGGGGACCTTCGGCGTCCGAAGGTCCTCAAAAACAGGATTTAACAGCATTTCTGTAGTACAATGTGTGAACAGGTGCCCTTGGACTAAAGTCGGCATTGCAGCAGACCGGAATAATACGAAGGTTGATACAGAGCCGAAGGTGCGAGCAGGAAAGCTTCGGCGTAACAGCAAAGAGTGGAACCGACTTAAAGATGAAAAGGCTATTCAGACCTCGATAGACTACTATAGAGTTATTATCAAATGTAAAGGGCATGAATGTAATTTTGTAAGGGTTGTGTCCCGTGTCTATAAATAGGTGAACAGTATCCCCGTACTGTTCACGCTGACTTGGCATTCGCTTTTTGCGTCACGCTTGTACTGTCATTTTCTTCCGATTGAAGGTACACTTGTAGTTCAATAATATTGTTGTTTATGCTCAATAATAATAAATGATTGTTCATGTTTTCTTTTACATTCTTTATTTCATTCTTCGTCATTGTTTGATGAATTTATGAAGGTATGTCCTTCATAACCTTCGTCCGCAAGTCATTATATCCTAAGGGAAATAATGCTTCGGAGGACGAAGGATATTTACGATTAACATTTTCTATGTTGCCTTGTTCTTAACTCTTAGTACTTGAGAACAAGTCCCCAACATTGGCGCCCACCTCCGGTGAACTCACTTCCATTTCTTGAGCTTTTCAACACCTTCGGCAAGCATCACCTTTGTCATGCCGCCGAAGAAGACTTCAGCACCAGGGGCTGGCACGCTGCAGCCGCTGGACCCCAATCAAGACGTCCTTTCTCTTAGAGAGGCACGAAGCCAGAAGAGGAAGGCTACCAGTCCAACACCTCCGGAGGATGATCTAGATCAGGAGATTCAAAATCTGGAAATCCTTCAGCAGCAGGTTCAACGCAAGAAGGAGAAGATGGCCAGGCTGGCTGAACTGCAGAGGCAGATAGACGAAGCCTCTGAAGAAGTTCGTCATCTTGCTCAGGATGAGCAACACCGAAGGCCCCAGCATCAAGATCTTCATCAGGAGGGTTTTCCCAACGAAGATGACTGGTATGACAATTTCCATCATGGGAATTTTGTTTTTGATGATGCTTCTCCCCTGTCCGCTGAGTTGCAGGCTACACCTTGGCCTCCGTCCTACAAGCCACCTCAGCTCCCTGTATTTGATGGTCACTCAGACCCGAAGCAGTTTTTGATGAGCTACGAAGCAACAGTGTCTTCGTACGGTGGCAATGCTTCAGTCATGGCCAAATCTTTCGTTATGGCTGTCAGAAGTGTTGCTCAAACCTGGTATTCCTCCCTTCGACCAGGAACGATCACTTCATGGCAGAAGCTGAAGGACTTGTTGTTAACCAGCTTTCAAGGATTTCAGACGAAGCCGGTCACTGCTCAGGCTCTCTTCCAATGTACCCAGGACCATGAAGAGTACCTTCAGGCATATGTCCGAAGGTTTCTACGATTGAGGGCACAGGCGCCAACAGTGCCCAATGAGATTGTCATTGAGGCTATGATCAAGGGGCTTCGGCCAGGGCCGTCAGCACAGTATTTTGCCAGGAAGCCACCACAAACACTGGAAAAGCTGCTCCAGAAGATGGACGAATACATTCGAGCTGACAATGACTTTCGTCAAAGAAGGGAGGAGGCTTTCAGGTTTTCTGAAATGACTAGGGGCTTCGGAGGAAGGTTTTACCCGAGGCATGTCAGGTCAATTCACAATTCTACTCAGAATGATGATAAAGGGAGTCAGCAACAAAGGCCACAATACTCCTCACAGGCTTCAGGGCAACAACAAAGCTCCTTCCGACCTCCAGCTCCAAGAGGCAGAGGCGCCAGGGGCTTCGGAGGAAGATTTGGCGATCAACCGAGAAGAATCTTTTGCTTATTCTGCGGTGAGAACAAAGGCCATACTACCAGGATGTGCCATGTTACTATTCAGAAGTAAAAGGAAATAGCTGAAGCAGCAGCACAACAGGCTTAGCCGAAGCAGGTCATGCATACAACTTCGTATCATTCGCCCTACATCCCAGAATATGTGGGTAATCATCCTGCAGTTTCTGTTGCTTCGGCGAGCCAGCCTCAAGCTTCCTGGCAACAGCCTCCGCCTCCACCTCCGTTGCAGCAAGGCCAGCAGCCAGAAGGGAGCCAGTATACCCCACACCAGAGGGACTTCAGAGAGCAGTCCGAAGCTCGTACAGTCAATAGCACTGTGCCAGAGTCTAAGCACATCTATTGACGAATATCCTACCTTAATAGCAATCTTTTTCATTCAGTTTTATTTTCTGTAATAAAGGACATTGTTTAGGTTTCGTGTAATCAGTTTCGTTGATTCCTACAAAAAATATGTTGTTTTCTCCACAGGCTTAAATTGATCGAAGTTCAAAGACTTGTGATAATAAGAAGGACCTTCGAACTATTAAAAATTCTTCGAAGCAACAAAAAGTCGTTCTAACGAACGCAGAGTAAGTTTTACGAAGTCACAAAAAAGCCGCTCCGAAGGGAGCGCAGTGTAAGTTTTCTGCTCCAAAGTCGTTCCAAAAGGAATGCAGAGCATACAGCGAAAAGTCAACGCTGATACCGCCTAAGTAAAAGGCGAAGAAGCTCCAAAGACGTTCCTAAGGGAATGCAGAGCTTACAGCGAAAAGTCAACGCTGATACCGCCTAAGTAAAAGGCGAAGAAGCTCCTAAGGGAGGCTTATAGCGAAAAGTCAACGCTGATTCACAAAAAGATTATGTGTTTTATCACGCAGATATGCGTCTATCTTCGGAATATCACCTTACATAGCATAACATCATCACATCATCTTTGCATAACATAAGCATCATACATCATACTGCATGTGGCATAAGAAAGAGATATGATATCAATCTTCGGGAAAACGCTTTGAAAAAGGGGCAAATCATGCCAAGTCACAAGGAGAAATAATATTGATCTCTGAAGTATAAGCCTTGAAGAATGTTTCTACGAAGCCTCAACACTTTCCAGGATACTTCGGATATTGTTGTGATAAATGGTAATTCTTCTTCACGAAGCATGAAAAGAAGGGAAGGTGTTTTTTCGCCAAAGACTCAAAAACGGTACGTATGTAAAGTTTCATGCATCGTAAAGAATTAAACCATAAAGAAAGATAAAACAAACATATTACATACAGGATTACAAGATATTACACATATTACATTTAAAATGTTTTTACAATAGCATTCAGTCTTCCCTAAGTACCACTTCTGCAGCTTCGTTCAACAGTCGGTCGACAACTTCATCTATAATAGCTTCAGCCATCTTTTTAATCTCATCGTCACTCTTAGGCTGTGCACCCGGAGATACTTCAGTAGGATCTGAGGAAGGACAGGACACGGCTACATTGCTATTACAAATCGCAAACAAATCTTAAAGCCTAAGATTACAACACGATAAAAACTATTATTTAGTACCTAATTGACCTTCGGCCTCTGCGCTCTTTTCAGTAGCCTCAGCTACTTCTCTAGCATCGTGGATGCCCTTTTCACTTCTTCGAATAATTTCTCCGGCCATTTCTCGGCCACCATTATCCCAGATATCGGTAAAAAACTTTCCACCAATTATGCTAGCTTCGGCAGAGGGATCTCTTGTATCTTCAAAGGACAAGGCGGCTTCGGACTGTGCTAAAATTTTTACATGTTCGCAGCCCTTCTTCTCTAAGATGGTGGCAATCCCTCTGGCGCCAGAGAAGGCACATATATCTCCTCGGCTATTTAAAATTTCTTCGAAGGCTTCAGCTTCGTGGTCAATCCATTCAATGACACCTTCGGGATTGCCTCTCGAAAAGTTTTCCTCACTTGAGAATGCGCCGACCTTGGCGAAGCTAGCCTTTAATTTCTTAACACAATCCATAGATTTGTTGTAGCATCTCTTTTTGGACGAACGAAGCTCTTCGACAGTCACTTCTAGGTGATCTGCCCATTGATCGCTGAGTTCACGCTTTGTTTCTTCAAGTATGCGTTCTTCCTTGGCTCTGGCCAGTTGTTTCCGAAGGTCTTCAATTTCGCGCTTCTGAGTTTCAGCTTGACTTTTAAAAGCAGCTTCGTCTTCCTTTATTTTATTTATCAATGAGTATAATATTTTATCTTTTTCAAGACCTTCGTTCCTCAGTTCAATTACTTCGGAACGAAGGTTGCTCAGGGCTATAGTACACCCTTCGTCTTCAGCATCTTTCTGTGCCCTGAGGGCATTGCTAAGTATCAAGCCCTGCAAAAAGAAATATGCGTGTGTCAACAGGTTTAAACGAACGGAAAAATACAAGGATTTCATATATCGTACCTTTAAGCTATTGTAAGCCAGGCTGTCGGCCAGATCGTTCTTCGACAACACTGAGAGCCCGTCTTCTAAAGTCGGGAATCCGAAGCTCTTGCTCATCTCCCGGCAGACAGAAATTTCCTTG
The DNA here is from genome assembly GCF_902167145.1 of Zea mays. Classification (NCBI taxonomy): domain Eukaryota; kingdom Viridiplantae; phylum Streptophyta; class Magnoliopsida; order Poales; family Poaceae; genus Zea; species Zea mays. The sequence goes on along the minus strand of NC_050100.1, from coordinate 75,663,395 downwards.
CTGTCGGGAAGACAATACAAGAAGTCTTCTTCTCCACTGCCATTAAATATTAACGCCCCCTTTGGATATTTCAGTTTTTGGGCATAATGCTGGGCCTCTTGTTCTTCTTTTTCTGATAATTTTTTCCCCGAAGCATGACGGAAAATATAATCACGAATTTTGGGGGATGCTTCGGGGGCAACGACACCGGCTTCTTCATCAAAAGTTGGCTTTGTTATTTTTTCTGCCTCACTTTCCAAGGGTTTTTCCTTCGCGGGCTCTGAGGGCCCAGCTTCGGCTTCAATCTCTTGCTCTGAAGCTGTAGAACTAGGAATTTCAGTTGCTGTTTCAGGAGTGACAGCAGCCTTCTTCGGAGGTGTGCTTGAAGATTTGATTGTTTCCAGTACATCTAGCACATTAGCCATTCTCTTTCTTCTTGGAGTTACGGCTGGCACTTTTTCATTTTTTGTTGTCCCAATGTTTGCTGCAGGACTCAAAACTTCTGATGTTTTGGAGCCCTCAGTTGCTTCCTCTACCTCTTACATTTTTTCTGTGCACGGCGCTTCGGCCTTCTCTTCTGTTCCTGATAACAAAATTTTTGATTGTTCCAATTTTGACTTTATTGGCACTTCGGCCGTGTCTGCGACTTCTGGCAGTAAAGTTGGCTCGGTTGGTTTTTCAGCTTCGGATGCCGAAGAAGTTCCTCCGGTAAACTCAGGCACCGAAGCTGGTTCAATATAGCGCGGCCGATGCGTAAGAACCTTTATTTTCTTCCTTTTCGGTTCTGGCTCGCTAGGAGCAGCTGCAGCTTCTTCTTTTGCAGAGGTGTTTTTTCTCTTCTGCCTTCGAATGGGATAGCAATAGTCAGGGTAGACAAACCCGATGGCATCAAATACCCGATTCAGTCTCTTCTTTTTTCGGCCTCCGAAGGCTGCTGACATTGCATTATCTTCGGCCTTCGAGTAGGTCCCAAGCAGCTCATCACTTAAGTTGTCAATGCTTTTCAACCACTCATCATCTGGCTCAATAAATTTATCTCCAAATTTAAAAGTGTACTTAAATCTGATAAGTCCACCTTCGTCGGCCTCTTTAATGGTTTCTTGTGGCATTTCCCATTTCTCCGCAAGCGGCCACACCCTGAAGGCGATATGCTCTTGTACTAAGTCCCTTGTTCCTATAAAAGAACAGACAACACCGAAGGCTCTTTGGCACTCTTCGGCGGCTTCATTCATTTCAACCTTCGGCCTGCGAAGGCCGAAGCTTTGCCAAATAGGACGCATGATTATACATTTGATGTCTTCCCGTGCTTTCAGATCATTTTTTACATAAAACCATTCTGTCATCCAGCCGCTAGGCCACCTCTTCCGAAAAGTTGGCACGGGGCAGCTTGACCCAGACCGAGAAACAAAATTGTAGCAGCCAAAGTTATTGTGATACTGTTCCTTACCCCAAGGTATTGTCTCGTATGATAATTCGTGCATATTGCAGAAACTTTTTGCATCAGGCTTCAGACCTTGGCTTCGCACGGCCCATACGAAGATGTTCAGCCTTATGATTGCCTCGGGAGTAAGTTGGTGAAGATAGACTTCAAAAATCTTCAGCACCTCCACGACGAAGCTGCTCAAGGGCAATCGCAGCCCAGCCTTCAAAAAGCTTCGGAACACTACGACTTCATTCTCTTCAGGGTGTGGACAAGTCTTCTCCCCTTCGTCGGCCCTCACAACGGACAGATCCCGGAAATACCTTCCTCTCATGTTAACAAGATGATTCTCTTTGATAGTTGATTTACCATAAACTGAATGGCTTGGTCGCCAGGGACGATCTTCGGAGTCTTCGCCACCGCTGTCCACATCATAACTTTCACTGTCGCCAGTATCTTCAGACAAACCTTCCAGAATCTCCTTGGTGATTTTTTCTGTGTTGGTTTTCGACATCGCTATAAGAAACCCTAAGTTCTTCTCTTCATCAAGACTCAGCTTCATCTCAGCAGCAGCCTTCTTAGCAGCTTCAGACATCTTCGGAAACACTAAAAAACTGTTTTCAAAGCCGAAGCTTCAAAGCTAAAAACTTAGCAAATCACAGTGCACAAGAGCTAAAAATTGAGTGAGCGGGAGTGGTTGGCCAGAAAGCGTGCAAAATGAGTTTGCGGTATGGCCGTATTTATACGCTTGGTGCGTTGAAAGCTGAAAGACCCCACTTGTCATTGAATGTTGCTATTCTAGCAAAGGGAAGGTGTTTTTTCGGACCTTCGGCGTAAAGCCTTCGTCCATATCGCAATCTAAATTTATTATTTCAAACAAATTAATATTGCGAGGGGCTACTGTTGGGGACCTTCGGCGTCCGAAGGTCCTCAAAAACAGGATTTAACAGCATTTCTGTAGTACAATGTGTGAACAGGTGCCCTTGGACTAAAGTCGGCATTGCAGCAGACCGGAATAATACGAAGGTTGATACAGAGCCGAAGGTGCGAGCAGGAAAGCTTCGGCGTAACAGCAAAGAGTGGAACCGACTTAAAGATGAAAAGGCTATTCAGACCTCGATAGACTACTATAGAGTTATTATCAAATGTAAAGGGCATGAATGTAATTTTGTAAGGGTTGTGTCCCGTGTCTATAAATAGGTGAACAGTATCCCCGTACTGTTCACGCTGACTTGGCATTCGCTTTTTGCGTCACGCTTGTACTGTCATTTTCTTCCGATTGAAGGTACACTTGTAGTTCAATAATATTGTTGTTTATGCTCAATAATAATAAATGATTGTTCATGTTTTCTTTTACATTCTTTATTTCATTCTTCGTCATTGTTTGATGAATTTATGAAGGTATGTCCTTCATAACCTTCGTCCGCAAGTCATTATATCCTAAGGGAAATAATGCTTCGGAGGACGAAGGATATTTACGATTAACATTTTCTATGTTGCCTTGTTCTTAACTCTTAGTACTTGAGAACAAGTCCCCAACAATTGTTATTCAGGCTATCATCAAATTTGGATGAAGAAGGAGGATGAGCCGAAGACCAGTTTCATAACCCCCAGTGGAACATATTGTTACCTTCGGATGCCCGAGGGGCTCAAGAACGCTGGAGGAAGTTTCAGCCGAATGACTGTGAAGGTTCTTCAGTCTCAGATAGGCAGAAATGTGCTAACTTATGTTGATGATATCATTGTAAAGAGCACGAAACAAGAAAATCACATTGCTGATTTGCAGGAGACCTTCGCCAGTTTTAGACAAGCTGGTCTAAAGCTGAATCCAGAAAAATGTGTCTTCGGAGTAAAGAAGGGGAAATTTCTTGGATGCTTGGTTTCAACAAAGGGAATTGAAGCTAATCCAAGTAAAATTGAAGCTATACTTCAAATGGAGCCACCAAATACAAAAAAGGGGGCCCAAAGACTGACATGGAGGCTGGCATCTCTCAATAGATTCATATCCAGATCAGCAGAGAGAAATTTACCATTCTTCGAAGTGCTGAAATCAGCCGAAGTCTTTCAATGGGGACCAAGTCAACAAAAAGCCTTCGAGGAACTGAAGCAATATTTGATAGATTTAACAGCATTAACTCCACCAACACCAGGGGCTCCTTTGTTATTACATGTGGCAGCTTCGCACTCAGCGGTAAGTGCAGCACTTGTCCAGGAGAAGCTTGATGGCCATGTCAAGAAGCAGGTCCCAGTATATTTTGTATCTGAGGTTCTCAGTTTATCGAAGAAAAACTATACAGAATTGGAGAAGGTGTTATATGCTGTTTTGATGGCATCCAGGAAGCTTCGGCATTACTTTCAAGCATACAATATTGTTGTTCCTTCTTCGCAACCGTTGAAGGATATTATGAGAAATAGAGAAGCTACTGGACGGATTGGAAAATGGGCTGCAGAGCTCAATGAATTTTGCATTGATTATGTGCATAGATCTTCGATCCAGTCTCAAGCGTTGGCAGATTTCATTGATGACTGGACGCCAGGGGCTCAGGATGAAGAAACAAATAAAGATGCCGAAGTATGGACAGTGTTTTGCGATGGGTCTTGGGGAACCATCGGAGCAGGAGCAGCCGCTGTGTTGGTCTCACCATCCAAAGTTAAAACTTGTTATGCGGCAAGACTCGATTTTAGTTGTACAAACAATATTACTGAGTACGAAGCCCTGCTTTTGGGCCTTCGGAAGTTAAAAGCAATGGGAATCAGAAGGGCCATTCTTAAAACTGATTCCCAGGTTGTTTCGGGTCATATCGACAAGAGTTGTAAGGCTAAAGATCTGAAGCTTGAAAAATATCTAGACATGGTCCGAAGGATTGAAGCTTCCTTCGAAGGATTTTCTGTCAAAAATATCCCTCGAGGACAAAATGAGCATGCTGATTTGCTAGCTAAGTCAGCAGCACAGGGGCTGCCCTTACCTTCGGATGTGTTCTTCGAAACAATAAAAGCACCTTCAGTGGAACTTCTTGAAAGAGCAGTCCTCAATATATCTCCTGTTTATAGTGAAGACTGGAGAACTGAGATCATCTCGTACCTTCAGGGTAACTTCCTTTCAGATGACGAAACTTATAACAGGAGGATAGAAGCAAGAGCTCGTCCATATGTCATGATAGAAGGGGAGTTGTACAAGCATGGAGTTTGTGCTCCATTACTCAAGTGTTTATCCAGAGCTGAAGGCATATAATTGATGAAAGAAATACATGCAGGCCTGTGTGGATCTCACATTGGATCTAGGCCGTTACTCGGAAAAGTTTTCCGTCAAGGGTTTTATTGGCCGAAGGCAGCTTCGGATGCAGCGGAATTAGTTCAAAAGTGTGAAGGTTGTCAGAAATGTGCAAGAGATCAAAAACAACCTTCGTCTCTAACTCAGCTGATACAACCCATCTGGCCATTGCAAAGGTGGGGCCTTGACTTGTTAGGTCCGTTACCACCGGCCCAAGGAAACTTAAGATATGTTGTAGTGGCTGTGGAATATTTTTCTAAATGGATTGAGGCAAAGCCTTTAGCCACAATAACTTTGGCCACCATTCAAAAGTTTTTCTGGCAGAATATTGTTTGTCGTTTCGGAGTACCAAAGGCCATCACTGTAGATAATGGAACACAGTTCGACTCTGAAGCTTTCAGAGAATTCTGTGATCAAATTGGCACGAAGATCCATTTTGCATCAGTCAGGCATCCGGAGTCAAATGGACTTGTTGAAAGAGCCAATGGCATCATAATGACAGGAATAATGAAGTTAATCTTCAATCAACCCAGGGGAAAGTGGCCAGATCAATTAATCAAAGTGGTATGGAGCCACAACACAACAACATCAAGGTCAACAGGCTTTATTCCATTCAAATTATTGTTTGGTGACGAAGCAATAACTCCGGAGGAAGCTAAAACTGGATCAATACGAGTAGTAGCTTCGGCAGAATCAGATTCTGAAGCTGATCATTCTATGGAAAAAGATGCTATAGAAGGGATCAGGCTTCAAGCTATGGAGAACATCAATAAATATCAAGCCGAAACAATCAAATGGCGTGATAGAAAGGTTCGGCTAAAGAATATTGAGCCAGGACATTTGGTGCTTCGGAGAGTGGCTAACCCAGACACAGCGGGCAAGTTGCAGTTGAAATGGGAGGGACCTTTTTTGGTAGTATCTTCGTCAAGACCCGGTTCATACAGATTGAAGGATATGGACGGCAACGACATTCCTAGATCTTGGAATGCGGATGAGCTTCGGCGATATTATGTATAACTCGATGTAATTTTTTATATTTTTTATTTTTCTTTCATGGCACCCTTTTCCTTTCTGAAGGGGGAGAAAGGTTTTTAATGGGGCCATCACATGTAATTTCCTTTTTTAGCTCTATAAGAGCAAAATCCCCCAAAGATGTAAATGTAAAAACTGAGAACGCACCATCGAGTGCCGAAAAGAAACAGGGAAGAAGCTCGAAAGCCGTCCCTAAGGGGATGCGGAGCATGACGAAGCTACTAAAGAAGTCGCTCCAAAGGGAGCGCAGTGTAAGTTTTCTGCTCCAAAGTCGTTCCAAAGGGAATGCAGAGCTTACAGCGAAAAGTCAACGCTGATACCGCCGAAAGTAAAAGGCGAAGAAGCTCCTAAGGGAGGCTTACAGCGAAAAGTCAACGCTGATTCCGCTGAAGTAAAAGGCGAAGAAGCTCCTAAGGGAGGCTTACAGCGAAAAGTCAGCGCTGATATGTGATTGTTTCTAAGGAAATAACGGTTGTGATTATGGCTTCGGATATGTGTTTGGACATTCATTTGCACACCACATTACATCATAACATTTGCATTCATAAACATTCATCCAGGCATATGTAGGATAACCATCGTCATAGCATAAGTGGTTGCTTCGGCAAAAAGGAAAAAACTATCTTTTGTACTTCGTTGTGTACGAAAAGAAGAGCTTCGGCAAAAAGAAAAAGCTGTTTTTTATGCTTCGTTGTGCACGAAAAGAAGGGAAGGTGTTTTTTCGCCTTCGTCTCAAAAATATAATTTCGTCCACATCAAAGCACCTCATACATTAATGGAAGGGTAAGAGCATATTACAAGGTATGAACAAAATTCATTAAGAGCTGTTTAGCCATATTTACAAAAGTTATTTCAAAAGTTTCTTGAGTTTTTTTACAGTCTACTCCTACTGATCTTCATGGGGCCTCAGCTTTGGCGTCGTACTCTAAGCATCGGTCTCGGCTTCATCATCCTACATGAATTAAGTTGTTGAGAGTCAAAACCAAGTTTGAAGGAAAAGGTAAGCACAAGGTATGATTTCTTACTGGTTCAAGATGACTCCGAGCTTCGTCTCCAGCCTTTTCTCGCCCACCTTTTGTCCATATCATCTTTACAAATCTATTAGAAATGCTTCGGGCGAGGTCAGGAATGTCATCTAAAATTGATGGTGATAGAGTGAAATTGGGCCTATTAACAATTTTTCCATGGTCGCAGCCAGCTTTCAGAAAAGCTGCAGCAGTGCCCCGAGAAGCTACCCAGGCACAGAAGTCACCGTGCCCGGCTATAACTTCGTCAAGCTCATCAATTTCACCCTCAACATGTTCGAAGGTTTTTGGTAAATCTTCAGTTGACGGGGTGAACTTCCCACTGCTAGCCCCGACTGAGTGGAAGATTTTTCTCAGTCGTTGAATACATTTATTGCAAAACTCCAAACATTTGTCTTGAAGGCTTGCCAATAATTTTTTCAAATCTGAATTTTGTTGGACTTCGGCTTCAAGTTTTGCATTAAGTTCTTGCTTTTCTTGTTCAAACTGTTCAGATTGGCAGAGAAGCTTCGTATTCAATTCTGCTATTTTAGCTTCGGCTTCTGCCAATAAGCCTTCGGTTGTCTGAAGCTCGAAGTTTTTCTTTTCAATAGTAGCTGATTGCTCTTTTAATTTGCTCTCTAAATTTTCAATTATAGCCTCGTGTTTTTTGTCTTCCAGATCCTGCTGCATTTTCAAAGCTTTACTCAACAGCATACTCTGCACATAAACAACCTTCGTTAGAAATGTCTTCGTTATTAAAAACAATAAAAGTCAAGGGAAAAGTAGTTCACCTTGAAATTGGAATAAAATAAACTACCAACGATATGTTGTCGTCGGTAGCGGCTAATATCCGTTTCTAGCTTCGGAAAACCGATACTCTTTGATAGAGTACCGATAATCTTAGCTCCAGTTTGATCCCAGATACAGTCTAATTTTTCATCGTCAATACCCCCGAAGAGGAGTGCTCCTGGTTTATATCCGCAAGATTTGGCATATTCTTTAAGCTCTTCTATTTCGGTTTTTGACAGTTCTTGTCCAACTAAATTTTGAAACATGAAGGCTTCGTCCTCTGAAGTTTCGTCAGAGATTTCCTTTTCTTTCCCTGACATTGCGGCCATGGTCTCCTCGGTGGCAGTCGTAGCTTCTTCTAGCAGTATTTTGTCGATATGTTCGATTGTGGTTTCCAAGTTCAAATCTTCGGTTGAGGTAGCTTCGGTAGCCGCGATCTCCGAAGGTGCGACTTCAATATTTGTTATTTCCTCAGCCGCTGGTATCTTCCGAGCTGAGGCTCTCGGTGGTGTCTTGTCAATGACTTCTGTTACTGCGATGATTCTTTGTCTCTTTGTTTTAGTTGTTTCCTTCGTTTTTTCGGGCTCCTCTTCCTTCTGAAAAAACTTCGTCAGTTGAGGCCCTAATGGACTTAGCTTCACAGGCAGGGATTCAGTCATTACCTTCAAAATCTCTTCCACGTCAGTGGCAGAGCGTGATGCGGGAGTCTCTTCTTCGTCGGATACTTTTCGCTTCGGAGATGATACTTTTCTCTTCTTCGGAATTTTCTTCTCTTTTGGTGGTTCTTTCTCATCTTCATTTAAAGCTTCGGCTACCCTTTTTCTTTTCCGGCCTTCGACACCTTTATTTAGTTGTTCGTAGTCAGGGTATTCAAAACCCAAGGCGTCCAGCACTCGATTCAGTCTTCGCTTCGGACGGGTACCGAAGGCCGCAGTCATCAACTGATCTTCTTTTTTGGAGTAATTACCGAGTATTTCATTGCACATTATTTCAATTGTGTCCAGCCACTCTTGGCTAGGTGTTTTAAAGTATTTCTTAAACTTGTAATAGTAAGGTAACCGCACAAGTTCCCCTTCTTTCTTCTCCCCCTTTAGCTTCGGCATTTCCCATTCTTTTAAAGTAGGAAAAACCCTGAAGGCCAAGAACTCTTGAACCAGGTCTCTTGTGCCGATATGCTCTGAAATAATTTTAAACTCAGCCAGTGCAGCCCAAGTGGGACCTTCTAATGACATTTGGCATCGCGGTCTTGTTTCTCCGAAGATCAATTCAAGAGGGCTTTGTACCAGCTTCTCTTTGTCTTCGTAAACTTTCACATAAAACCATTCCGACTTCCAGCCTGCCGGCCATTTGCTTCGATAGCTGATTACAGGAAATTTCGTGGTTTTCCGATAAGCAAAATTATAGCAACCAAAGTTATCATGCAATCCATCTTTTCTAGCCTTCGTCTGGTAGTGCAGCTCATGAACTCGACAAAAGCTGTCGGCAAACGGCTCCACCGCCTGGCTTCGGAGGGCCCAGATATAAACACTAAGCCTAACGATAGCGTTAGGAGTCAGCTGATGAAAGTAGATCCCAAACTTCTTCAATACATCTGCAATAATCCCATGGAGGGGGAATCTCAACCCAGCCTTTAGAAAGCTCTTGAAAATGATTATTTCATCCTTCTCCGGCTTCGGGGTAGTCTCTTCCCCTCCGAAGCGAAGTAGCTTCTTCCGACTCTCACTGAAATAACCCGACTTCACCATCTTGGAGAGATCAGCCTTAGAGACAGTCGACTTTCCGAAGTCCAAGTGGCTGGGCTTACTTGGCATGGCAATATGATAATTATCTTCGGAATCAGTTTCCTCAATGTTTCCTTCTTCCGCTTCGGCAGTTGCCTATTCTGTTTCAGCAGTGGGGATTTCTTCCGATGTTACCAGTCCGGATCGTTGCATCGCTTCGGAGATGGGAACAGTCTCCGATCCTTAAGCTTCGCCTCCTTCACGCTCAACCCTAGCGGTAGAGCGCACTCTAGCCATTTAATTCTGAATTTTTTGGGAACTAAATACTTTTCTTCTGAAGTTTTTTTTCTTCTGACGAAGTAGGCTTCAAGCTGGAGCTTCGTTTGGTTTCGAGAGTCAAGCTTCGGCTATGGTTAAAAATTTTGGCAGCAAAACAGTGCAAATAGCAATGAATGCTGTGGTAACTTCACACCTACCCGTCTGTTTATATAGTGATGCAGGTAAGAAGGTGAATCGCCAGGATTTTTACACCAGGCGAGCAGCTGCTTGCACCCGCTGCGCGGTGGACCGCAGAGACCAAATAGTAACTCTGCAAGGTGGGACTGTTACGCGATCGGAAACTAAATCGTTTCTCGACAACGAGCTTAGGGAAGGTGTTTTTTGGACCTTCGGCTTCCCGAAGCCTAAGATACTTTTTTCACGGATCAAGCTCGTTACGAAAAACGATCTAGCACCGCGAAGGGGCTACTGTTGGGACTATGCTTCGTCGCCGAAGGTCTGGTAGGAAGAAACAGCTTCAGGGCCGAAGCTGTCCGCATGTGATGTCCGAAGGTTCCTCTTCATGAAGCTTCAGAATTACAAACCGACATAAAAGTAGAATGACCTTTTAGTCCATAAATGTTTAAGTCGCTGTTGTAATCCCTTATGAGGGGCATAATTGTAATTCCTCACAGGTTGTGTCCCGTGTCTATAAATAGTGAACGACATTCCTTTACTGTTCACGCATTCCTGTAGTAGTGATCGCACCTTTCGGGAATCAACCTTTTGCCAAGGCAGAGGTATTACTGTATCCAATGCTTAAATATATTAAATAGATATAATATGAAAGTAATGTTGTTCGTTTATAATTTATTCACCTTTGACGTTTCATATTTTATATTACTTTATTCAATCTATTAGAATTTAATTACGAAGATTTAACCTTCGTAATCATATTGTCTTTAACCTTCGTCCAAAGTTCATTAATCCTTAAGGGAATAATGCTTCGTTGGACGAAGGGCATTAACATTTAACATTTTATGTTGCCTTGTTCTTGATTCATAGCATTTGAGAACAAGTCCCCAACAAAACCCTTCGGGGGGCCAGCCTTCGAACCTCTGATCAGTAAGGAGGCTCGGAGCCTGGTTCCTTCACGGGGAAGGATCCTTTTCGGGGTATCCCCCTTTCCCGGTCCCTGTTGCAAGAGATAGAGAAAAAGGAGAAAAGGAAAAGGATACAAAATCAAATGACGCGGCGTACCTTTTTCGGCGCGGTTATTACGGCGAAGGCGAAGCGTCGCCCGCTTCTCCTGCCAGGAGCGCCGCCTGTCCTGCCGCGGAGTTAATGCGACGGGGCGAGTGGTTGGCGGGGCAGCCGTTGCGCGTGCGCGAGCCGTTCGAGGAACGGATCACGAGCACGTTGTCTTCACGCCGTGAGAGGGGGTTCTCTTGCTGCCCCCGGATGGGACGTGAGCTTGGCTGACGACGTGACCGCTGCTCCCGCCGGCCTGCCACCGTCATTACTGCCAGCCCACTTTTGGCCGCATTGACCGCCACGTCAGGCTGGCGCTGCTGGGTCGTGCGCTGGGTCGCCTCGAGTCGCGGTATTGGTTCCGCAATCGAGGAGGCGCGGTGGTGGCGCAAGTGGCGGTGCGGTTGCTTGCATGCAGCATCCGGCGCGCCGGTTGCGTGACGCGTGGGCCTGGGCCTCCATGCTGGCGTGTTGGGAGTCGGAGAAGCGCGTCCACTTGGCACGGTTGCATGCCGCCTGCACGGCTGCTCGCCTCTTTCGCCCGTTGGTCTGGGCCAAAGTGGGGGGTCACTTGTCACCGCTGGGCGGTTGTGTGCACCACGCGCGGCGGTTTGGCTTCTTCCGCTCTGAGCCGGTTTGCATGACATGCAGGACCCAACCCCCGCGCCGCAGGGGAGGGCCTTGGAGCGTGTTGGAGAAGACTCAGCCTGTGACGGTTGGGGGCACACGTAGGGAGAGTTGCCTTTAAAAGGAGGGCGACCCCTTTCGGAAGGCGACCATGTCTTCTCGCTCCCTTATGCATCGCGTCTTTCCACCTTCCAAGCTCTCGGATGGGGGATACCCGCCGTCTTTTCGCCTCATTGTTGGAGGAATGCAACTCCGTGGGAGTTGGTACCTTTCAACCATTGTTCGGCTTCAAGGATTTTCATCAGCCAGCCCGGCTGTACCCCCCCCCCCCCCCCCCCCCCCGCCGGCGGTCACCCAAGACGGTGACCACCAGTTCCTGGGTGGGGAGAAGCAAGCCGGGCTGCGATCTTGGTCCCACCCTCAGCTTCAAGGATGTTCATCATCCTCGCTGGGGTGGGGGCCGGGCTGAGCCGGCGCTCTACCTCCCACGCGGGTTCGTGGGTCACCCTCTCCCATGGCGTTCGAGGGAGAGGGCGCTCACTGGCCCTGCGGGCGGCCCGGACTTCGACAACGCGGGGCTGGTCGACGGCGGGCGTCGTCACCTCCAGCGTGTCGGGCTCGTCGGCTTGGCTCCCGGCGGCCCCTCCTGCCGGAGGGCGGCTGCCGCGCCGTGTGCACGGGAGGACCACCCAAGATGTCGCGCGCTGCTAGGGCGGCGTTCGTGTTCTGGGGTGGTCCTGCCTTTGCACCGGGATGGCGCCCTCACGCGAAGGCCGGTGCCCCACTCGTCCGGGAGGATTTGAGTGGGGATCTGCCGGGGGGCTGATGGCCCCTGCCATCGGTGCCGAGGCGGAGGCGGCTCGAGAAGTCCCCGTCGCCGACGGGATCACCGCCACCATCCACGCTTCGGGCCTCCGGTTCTTTGTACTTGTCCTCGCCCCTCGAGCGTCGGCGTGGGCGAGGGCAAGATTGCAGCAGCGCCCACCCTGAGGCCTGCGCTGCTGCAGCTCGGCCATCCGGAGCGGGGGTCGTTGTCGTCGTAGTCAGAGCGGGCGGCGGCGAGCCGCTCGTCAGTCTTCTGTTGCTCCGCAGGCCCACCCCTATCGAGTGAGGTTGTTCGTACCTGCGGAGGGGGAACATGAGTTCCGTTTGTAGTGGCACTTTGAATGCCAGTGTTTTTGTTCATTATGGCTGTCGAGGCCTGAACATGTATGTAATTTTGGCATGGAGCCGTGTTTTTTCCTCATTTTCGAGCACTAAGACTCGCCTGTTGATTATCTGAACCGCTTCACCAAGCATGAGTCGCCCCGTGTCAAGGTGACGAGTGAGGTATCCGTATCCCGGAGGCGTAGGAGTCCCTCGGCTCGGTCGGCCTTGTTGTCTGAGGCTCCTCTAGCTTAGTTAAAGGGACCCCTTGGCCGCTCTTCGACGAGCCGAGGCCAGGGGTAGCGATATCAGCATGAACAGAGGCGGAGTTGGCTCGAAAATGAAACCTGGTTGGCCGGAGCCTGGCCGGGTTGTCCGTCAGCGGGACCGACGCCAGAGTTGATCAACCGAGGCCTCGGGTCGGGCTGGCGCCCTTGGAAGATGGTTGGCCGAGGCCCCAGGGGTAACCGGCCGAGCCGCCTGCTCGGGCCGGATTCCCGGAGAAGTCCCTGGACCACGTCGCCGTCCGAGGCTGGGTCGGACCTCGCTGAAGGTGTCGTCGATGCCGAGGGTGCTACAGCCCCCTTTCAGCGTGAAGACCCGAGCCTGCAGGATCAGAGTGTCTTGTAGCGTGTGCCTTCTGCGGCCGCCGAGGCCAGAATACACACCCTCGCTGTGTTGTAAAGCTGCGTCTCCTTTCCTCTCGTTTCGAGTATCTGGACTCTTTTGTCGGTAACAGGGATGTTTGTGCGAGCGAGAGTTGCTTCTCGCGGAAGGTGATGAGTGAGGTATCCGTATCCCGGAGGCGTGGGAGTCCCTTGGCTCGGTCGGCCTTGCTGCTTACGCGCACTTTCACCCGTCCATGAGGCCCTGTCACCGACTCAGTCGAGAAGGCTCGAAGGATCGCTTCGGCAGAAGAGCTTCCAAACGTGAAGACTTGTTCGGTCCGCGGAATCGCTTCATCCGAACACGAGTTACTTATCGCAGAAGGTGATGAGTGAGGTATCCGTATCCCGGAGGCGTAGGAGTCCCTCGGCTCGGTCAGCCTTGGCTGCTTACGTGTACTCCGTCGTTTTCAGGATCCACTTTTCGAAGTAGTCAGAAAGCACGAAAGATATTCTGGCAGAAGAGATATTTTTTCGAGGAAAATTTCAACGCAGAGGGGGTCCCCCCCCTTTTAGCCCCCGAGGGAGGGTCGGGCTTTGCCGAGGCGAGGCCGACCCTTCCTTGATGACTAAACTTTGCGTGGGTGCGAGGTATATGAACAACTTGAAAACATCTTAAGGGTAGAAGCGACATAGCTGTTGGATGTTCCAAGCGTTGCCGTAGACCTCGCCTTGACTGTTGGCCATCTTGTACGTCCCGGGCTTCAGAACTTTGGCGATGACGAATGGTCCCTCCCAGGGGGGCGTGAGCTTGTGCCTCCCTCGGGCGTCTTGTCGCAGCCGGAGCACCAGGTCGCCCACCTGGAGGTCTCGGGGCCGGACCCCTCGGGCGTGGTAGCGTCGTAGGGACTGCTGGTACCGCGCCGAGTGTAGTAAGGCTTTGTCCCGAGCCTCTTCCAGCTGGTCCAGCGAGTCTTCTCGGCTAGCTTGGTTGCTTTGATCGCTGTAGGCCCTCGTCCTCGGGGAGCCGTATTCCAGGTCAGTGGGCAAGACGGCCTCGGCCCCGTAGACCAGGAAGAACGGCGTGAAACCCGTGGCTCGGCTCGGCGTTGTCCTCAGGCTCCAGACCACCGAGGGGAGTTCCTTCATCCATCGCTTGCCGAACTTGTTGAGGTCATTGTAAATCCGAGGCTTGAGCCCCTGTAGAATCATGCCGTTGGCACGCTCTACTTGCCCATTCGACATGGGATGAGCCACGGCGGCCCAGTCCACCCGGATGTGGTGATCCTCGCAGAAGTCCAAGAATTTTCTGCCGGTGAACTGGGTACCGTTGTCGGTGATGATGGAGTTCGGGACCCCGAAGCGATGGATGATGTTGGTGAAGAACGTCACCGCCTGCTCGGACCTGATGCTGTTCAGAGGTCGGACCTCGACCCACTTGGAGAATTTGTCGATGGCGACCAGCAGATACGAACAGCTTGGAAACAGCTTAAGGGTAGAAGCGACGTAGCTGTTGGATGTTCCAAGCGTTGCCGTAGACCTCGCCTTGACCGCCGGCCAGCTTGCACGTTCCGGGCTCCAGAACGTCGGCGGTGACAAGCGGCCTTTCCCGGGGGTGCGTGCAGCCCCCGGGTACCCCCAGCAAGGGCTCGGGGTGCTGTGTGATGGTCGGGGTCTTCTCCTGGTCGGCTTCGATGCCCTGTTTGGAGATAATGAACTCCAAGACCATGCCCTGGGGTGCCCCGAGGACCCACCTTTCAGGGTTGAGCTTGACGCTTTTCGCTTCTTTTAGCTTGTGGATCTCCTCGCCTATCGCTCTGCGCTTCTCCCCGTTGAATCAGCGCAGAGGCTATTTGACGGGTCGGGCTCCGGCCCGAATATCCAGCGAGTGCTCGGCGACATCCCTTGGTATGCCGGGCATGTCCGAGGGACTCCACGCGAAGACGTCGGCGTTCGCACGGAGAAAGTCGACGAGCACTGCTTCCATTTTGGGGTCGAGCCCGGGACTGATCCGGATCTGCTTGGAGGCGTCGCCACTGGGGTCGAGGGGGACGGCCTTGACCGTCTCCACTGGCTCGAAGCTGCCGGCATGACGCTTCACGTCTGGCACCTCTTTGGAGAGGCTTTCCAGGTCAGCGATGAGGGCCTCGGACTCGGCGAGGGCCTCGGCGTACTCCACGCACTCCACGTCGCATTCGAACGCGTGTTTGTACGTGGGGCCGACGGTGATGACCCTGTTGGGGCCCGACATCTTGAGCTTCAGGTAGGTGTAGTTGGGGACGGCCATAAACTTCGCGTAGCATGGCCTCCCCAGTACCGCGTGGTAGGTTCCTCGGAACCCGACCACCTCGAACGTTAGAGTCTCCCTTCGGAAGTTGGAGGGCGTTCCGAAGAAGACGAGGAGGTCGAGTCGTCCGAGGGGCTGGACGCGCTTCCCGGGAATGATCCCGTGGAAGGGCGCAGCGCCTGCTCGGACGGAGGACAGATCGGCGCGCAGGAGCCTGAGGGTCTCGGCGTAGATGATGTTGAGGCTGCTGCCCCCGTCCATGAGGACCTTGGTGAGCCTGACGTCGCCGACGACGGGGTCGACGACGAGCGGGTATTTCCCCGGGCTCGGCACGTGGTCGGGGTGGTCGGCTTGGTCGAAGGTGATGGGCTCGTCGGACCAGTCTAGGTAGACTGGCGCCGCCACCTTCACCGAGCAGACCTCCCGGCGCTCTTGCTTGCGATGCCGAGCCGAGGCATTTGCCGCATGCCCACCGTAGATCATGAAGCAGTCGCGGACCTCGGGGAACTCTCCTGCTTGGTGATCTTCCTTCTTGTCGTTGTCGTGGGCCCTGCCACCCTCCGCGGGTGGCCCGGCCCTGTGGAAGTGGCGCCGGAGCGTGACGCACTCCTCAAGGGTGTGCTTGACGGGCCCCTGATGATAGGGGCACGGCTCCTTGAGCATCTTGTCGAAGAGGTTGGCACCTCCGGGGGGCTTCCGAGGGTTCTTGTACTCGGCGGCGGCGACAAGGTCCGCGTCGGCGGCGTCGCGTTTCGCTTGCGACTTCTTCTTGCCTTTCTTCTTGGCGCCGCGCGGAGTAGACGCCTCGGGAGCATCTTCCGATGGGCGGCCCTGGGGCTACTTGTCCTTTCGGAAGATAGCCTCGACCGCCTCCTGGCCAGAGGCGAACTTGGTGGCGACGTCCATCAGCTCGCTCGCCCTGGTGGGGGTCTTGCGACCCAACTTACTCACCAGGTCGCGGCAGGTGGTGCCGGCAAGGAAAGCGCTGATGACATCCGAGTCGGTGATGTTGGGCAGCTCGGTGCGCTGCTTCGAGAATCGCCGGATGTAGTCCCGGAGAGACTCTCCCAGCTGCTGCCGGCAGCTTCGGAGGTCCCAGGAATTCCCGGGGCGCACGTACGTGCCCTGGAAATTGCCGGCGAAGGCTTGGACCAGGTCATCCCAGTTAGAGATCTGCCCCGGAGGCAGGTGCTCCAACCAGGCGCGAGCGGTGTCGGAGAGGAACAGGGGGAGGTTGCGGATGATGAGGTTGTCGTCGTCCGTTCCACCCAGTTGGCAGGCCAGGCGGTAGTCCGCGAGCCACAGTTCCGGTCTCGTTTCCCCCGAGTACTTTGTGATAGTAGTCGGGGGTCGGAACCGGGTTGGGAACGGCGCCCGTCGGATGGCCCGGCTGAAGGCCTGCGGACCGGGTGGTTCGGGCGAGGGACTCCGATCCTCCCCGCTGTCGTAGCGTCCCCCACGCCTGGGGTGGTAACCCCGGCGCACCCTCTCGTCGAGGTGGGCCTGACGGTCGCGATGATGGTGCTCGTTGCCGAGGTGGCCCGGGGCTGCAGGCGCGGTGTTGCGCGTGCGCCCGGTGTGGACCGAGGCTTCCCGCATGAATCGGGAAGTCGCGGCATGAGGTTCCGAGGGGTATCCCTGCCTTCGGGAGGCAGAGCTCTTGGCCCGTCGGACCACAGCGCCTTCTAGGAGATTCTTGAGCTCTCCCTGGATTCGCCGACCCTCGGTGGTTGATGGCTCCGGCATCGCGCGGAGAAGCATCGCTGCTGCAGCCAGGTTCTGACCGACCCCACTGGATGCAGGTGGCGGCCTGGCCCTGACGTCGTTGGCGACGCGGTGCTGGAAACCCTGGAGCAGGTGACGTATTTCTCCGGTCGAGGGTTGGCCCGCCCATGCCTGCCCGACGTCCCGGCGGATCGGCTCAAGCGCTCCTGCTCCCTCGTCAAGCCTGGCCTGCGCCCCGCGGACTTGCTCGAGCTGTGGGTCGTGACCCCCCGCCGGGACGAGGACCACAGCTAGCTCCCGCGAGATGTCAGCGTGAGGCACCGGCCTAGGGAGATCACCGTCCTCCGGCATGCCGAGATGATTGCCTTCGGAGGGATCCCCTAGCTCGACGTGGAAACATTCGCGGCTTGGGCCGCAGTCCTCGTCGTCGAGGCTGCGGCTACCGTCGGAACAGTCGGAGAGGCAGTAGTTACATGCGGTCATGAAGTCCCGCATGGCACTGAGGTTGCCAAATCCAGAGAAATCCCAACAGATGTTGGGGTCGTCATCTTCCTCGGACCCAGAGGGCCCGTAGGTCGAGACGTCCGTCAGCCGGTCCCAAGGCGACCGCATGCGAAACCCCAGAGGGTTTGCACTCGCCTCTACGAGAACGCCCGCCAAAGCAAGGTCGCTAGGCGGGTTGAGGCTGAGTCCAAATGACGTAGAATGGGAATCAATCGGTACCTTTCGGTCGACGAGCAGCGACATAGTCACGTCGGGGACTGATTGCACCGTCGTCTCAGGTACGAGGGCGATGTCCTGCAAGCTCTCCGCGAACGCACTGGCGTCGTCCGCTTGCTCGGGATTGGCGTGTCGCGGGGAGACGGCGCTCGCCTTCGTCTCAAACGCGAGGTCGACGCCCGACGCGCGCCCCGTTGGGGTGCTGGGGACGTTGACTCGCTCGACAGCCGACGAGGCGCGGCCTCCCGCTTGGCCTTGGTTGCCCCGCCTCCTCCTCCGTTGGCGGGGGAGAGGACGGGGCGAGCTCGAATGTTGTTCTTCCACCACGCGGGGAAGACGTCGTCGATTCCACCGCCGGCGGGCGGGCTGTCGGCCGCCATTGTCGTTGTCGCGCGGCGGTGGAAGGAGTATCATGTCGCAGCTGCCGTCGAAGGACATGAACTCAAGACTCCCGAAACGGAGCACCGTCCCGGGTCGGAGAGGTTGCTGGAGACTGCCCATCTGGAGCTTGACGGGAAGTTGTTCGTCAACACGCAGCAGACCCCTACCTGGCGCGCCAACTGTCGGCGTTTCGAGACCGGGGGGTCCCTAAGCCGACGAGTGAATGTCGCCGCGTGCCCCAGCCCAGATGGGTCGAGCGTGTGGGCGAGCGCGAAGGGGGGAAGTGAGGTGGCCGGAGATGGGCGTGAGAGAGGTGGAAATCCCGCGGCCTTCGTGTTCGTCCCGCGCCCAGGTCGGGTGCGCTTGCAGTAGGGGGTTACAAGCGTCCACGCAGGAGAGGGAGCGAGCGGCCCCAAGAGAGCGCCTGTCTCGTCCTCGTCCCCGCGCGGCCAACCTTCTCTAAGAGGGCCCTGGTCCTTCCTTTTATAGGCGTAAGGAGAGGATCCAGGTGTACAATGGGGGTGTAGCAGAGTGCTACGTGTCTAGCGGGGGAGAGCTAGCGCCCTAAGTACATGCCGATGTGGCAGCCGGAGAGATCTTGGCACCCAGCTGGTGTGATGTCGTGGCCGTCGGAGGAGCGGCGGAGCCTGGCGGAGGGACAGCTGTCGGAGCGGTTGGGTCCTTGCTGACGTCCTTCTGCTTTCGTAAGAGAGCTGAGAGCCGCCGTCGTCACAAAGCGTGCGGGGCGCCATCATTGCCTATCTGGCGGAGCTAGCCAGATGGGACACCGGTCTTGTTCTCTGCGGCCCGAGTCAGCTCGGGGTAGGGTGATGATGGCGCTTCCTGTTGACGTGGCTGGCCTGCGCCCTAGGTTGGGCGACGTGGAGGCTCCTCCGAAGCCGAGGTCGAGTCTGTCTTTCATGGCCGAGGCCGAGTCCGAGCCCCTGGGTCGGGCGAGGCGGAGGTCGTTCGGCAGAGGCCAGGGCGGAGTCCGAGCCCTGGGGTCGGGCGAAGCGGAGTTCGTCATCTTCTGGGTCTGAGCCCGAGTCCGAGCCCTGGGTCGGGCGGAGCGGAGTTCGCCGTCTTCCGGGACTTAGCCCGAGTCCGAGCCCTGGGTCGGGCGGAGTGGAGTTCGCCGTCTTCCGGGACTTAGCCCGAGTCCGAGCCCTGGGTCGGGCGGAGCGGAGTTCGCCGTCTTCCGGGACTTAGCCCGAGTCCGAGCCCTAGGTTGGGCGGAGCGGAGTTCGCCATCTTCCGGGACTTAGCCCGAGTCCGAGCCCTGGGTCAGGCGGAGCGGAGCTTCCTATGGTGCCTTTGGCAGGGCCTGACTGCCTGTCAGTCTCACTCTGTCAAGTGGCACTGCAGTCGGAGTGGCGCAGGCGGCGCTGTCCTTTTGTCAGGCCGGTCAGTGGAGCGGCGAAGTGACGGCGGTCACTTCGGCTCTGCCGGGGGGCGCGTGTCAGGATAAAGGTGTCAGGCCACCTTTGCATTAAATGCTCCTGCGATTTGGTCGGTCGGTGCGGCGATTTAGTCAGGGTTGCTTCTTAGCGAAGGCAAGGCCTCGGGCGAGCCGGAGATGTGTCCGCCGTTGGAGGGGGGCCTCGGGCGAGACGGAAATCCCTCGGGGTCGGCTGCCCTTGTCCGAGGCTAGGCTCGGGCGAGGCATGATCGAGTCGCTCGTATGGACTGATCTCTGACTTAATCGCACCCATCAGGCCTTTGCAGCTTTATGCTGATGGGGGTTACCAGCTGAGAATTAGGAGTCTTGAGGGTACCCCTAATTATGGTCCCCGACAATACCAAACCTTAATAAAAGTAATAGAACAAAATTAATAACAAATCCCATGCAATGCAAATGACAAATTGAATTTAAGTTCCATAAATTAATCATGCGAGAGTCCTGAGCTCCTCATGACCGTTAGCTCGACTAGTATACCAGTTTTACACTCTATAGAGGTTGTACCCTGTACCCACAAGTCATGTTACCCATCTGCCACGGCGTTGTATGGGCCCCATACACCTCTACCAAGGAAGCGAGGCAGGGTAACACTACGAGGCTTTTACAAAGTTCCACTAGCTTCCAAAAACCCGCTACAGTTTATGGGAAGAGCACTTGCAAGAATCCCCCATCTGACCGCCATCGCAGCAAAATCAACCCGAGAACCTCCATGCATGCAACTCCCCTACTGCCCTTGCCCCTTTCGGGTAAGGTAGCCTTCCACTAGCTTTCCTAATTAGTCAGCTAAGGGTGTCCCATTCCATCCTTGTGGTGGCACGTGTTTCTCAAGTTAAGCTCCATGTTGCAATTAACATTAATGATCTTGACATGAACATAAATAAAATAACAAAATAATTGAAACATGGATATAATGAAATATTATCCCAAAAACCATGTAAAGCAATAGCAAAACTACCCAAGTGATTCAGGGATATCAAGGTAAAATAGATAAACAGTCTAGGGTGACCTATTGGGTCCCATCAAAATTAAGCCTATGCATGGTAAATGATTATAAAGAACATTATTGAGTACATAAAAGTGATTAAGGGCACAACTTGCCTTCAATGAGCTCCTGCTCATCTACTTCTATCTGCTGGGCACCAGGATCCTCAATCACAGGCTCTTCTACTCGCCACAATACAAACAAGCACAGTATAAAGGAGAAATTAACATCACACCAAACATGTAAACCAAATACATAATAATAATCTACACATTAAAATAAAACCCTAGGATAGGAATCATAATTTTTGGAGTTATAGATTTTAAGATATGAATTTCCAAAGGTTTTATGTGCTTAAAATAGGATTAAGTGAGGAATTAATTTTCTTACAATTTTCATGTTAAAACAGAGACACTAAGTGATAGAAAATAATATTACAAAATTTTAGAAACTGGAATGGATTAATTTGGACCAAGTATGGATTTTCTATGAATTTATCAAGTTCTAGTAATTATTTTCATATTAAAAATCCATTTTCCAATTCATTTATTCAATTTAAATGGGCTCTAAACTGGGCGTCAATTATTGTGAAGCGCAGGGGTCTCGGGGTAAAACTCCTAAGACTCAATGAATAGTACCCCTGGACGGCGGGTTCAATCCGAGAAAGTCCAGGGTTTCATTTACAAAGCTGCCTAGCCGAAGGGGTATGTTTCGACCAGGGCCGGACGATCCTACATCTACGACTAGGATTAGATCCTTGTTCTTATACACTAGCGCGCGATCATAGCCATCGGATGCCCGATCAACGGACTGGATCTAAAACAACCGGGGCGCTCGAACACCCGTCTGATCCCCAATCGACGGCACTGATTAACTCCGCGAAGCGGTACGCTTACGATCTAATCGCAGCCGTCGCTGGGAGATCCAACGGCATGGCATGAGTGGCTCCTCCTAAACGCAGCTACGCGCACGGCAACTCCGATGAACAGGGACCCTGCCGCAGCACACCAAATTCCGGCGAACAACAACACGGCAATCCAGTGGACCATAACTCAATTAATTTAACCTACGCGACGCAGAGCTCAAAGCGAAACTAGTGGCGAGATTCTCACCCAATATCTCGATGCAGGTGTGGCAGTTCGCGACGATTCGCAGTGCGGTGCTCCTATTGCCCACCGACGAGAAATTCCTTGCGCCGTGGAGACGTAGGGTCCACCGCGAGGTCACGATCGGCTTCCCCGGACACAGACGCATGTCGATGGCCACCCACCGAGGTCGGGACGTCGGCACGGATGAAAATCACCGGTGGCGGCCCTCTTCTCCCTCTCTCTGTCTTCTTCTCCCTCTCCGTCGATTTCGGCCAGGCGCAGGTAGTGGTTCTGATTAAGGACTCATAGACGCGGTCGCGGAGGGGTTATGTAGGGCGAGGGAAGGACGGAGCCGAGCTCCACGATCCACCCGCCATGCGCGCGAGTTAGTTAGCTCGTGCCATTGCGCGTGGGGATGGAGGTTTTGCTGACTCGTGGGCCCCCGGATGTCAGCGAGAGCGCGCCAACGCGGATCAGTCTAACGCAGGGGCCCCATCCGTCAGACTGAAGTGCGCAGAAGGGAAAGCGTTCCCGGGCCGCACGCGAGTGATCAAGTAAATGGGCCGAATGGCATGATGTTGGCCCAGCTGGACGTTTTTTCCTTTTTATTTTATTTTTTGTTTTTATTTCTTTTCTTTTTTTGTTTTCTTTTCATTTGAATTCAAAATTCAAATTTAACTCTGTGATAAATCCTCCTCAAATTAAGAGTATAATTTTGCAGGTGAATAGAATAAGCCGAATCATGAGTTTCTCTTAAGATAAGTTGGCGTAGGTGCTCAATGTCTGGTACACAGATTCTCTTTTTAAACCATACAATGACTTGTTCATCCTCGATGAAATATGAGTTTTTTTCCCAAATTAATATGTGCCTTAATTTCCTTGAATTTTTCATCGGATTCTTGTCCTTTACTAATCTCCTGTTCCAAAGTAGATTCCACTTCCATAACTGTTACTCCCATATTATTGAGCATACCAAGGTTGAGTTGTTCCATTTCCCAACACAATTATTGCGGCATCAAATGAGTAGTGATATTGTTCACTTGACCTTTACGGCTCAAACCATCTGCCACTACATTTGCTTTTCCTGGGTGATATTGTATTTCCAAATCATAGTTTTGATTAACTCAAGCCATCTTCGCTGTCTTAGGTTGAGTTCTTTATGCGTGAAGATATATTTCAAGCTTTTGTGAACTGTGAAGATTTTACACTTGTTCCCAATCATGTAGTACCTCTAAATCTTCAAAGCATGCACTACGGCAGCTAATTCCAGATCATGTGTAGGATAATTCTTTTCATGCTTCCTCAATTGCCTTGAGGAATAAGCAATTATTTTTCCTTCTTGCATTAGTACACATCTAAGACCTAGATGTGATGATCGCAATACACATCAAATCCTTTGTGAATATCAGGCATAATCAACACTAGTGCAGTGGTTAGCCTTTCCTTTAACTCATCAAAACATTTCTGACATGCTTCATCCCACTTAAACTATTTACCTTTCTCCAACAGTGAAGTAAGGGGTTTCACTATTTTGGAGAAGCCTTCAATGAATCTTCTGTAGTATCCTGCTAATCCGAGAAAATCTCTGATCTTGGACACATCTGTTGGTTGCTTCCAATTTAATATTTCACTTATTTTTCTAGGGTCTACCTTGATTCCTCCATCTGTGATAATATGACCTAGGGAAGAGACTTCCTTCCACCAAAATCACACTTCGAAAATTTTGCATGCAACTCATTGTCACGAAGCTTTTGTAGAACTAGTATCAGATGATCTTCATGTGCTTCTTTGTTCTAAGAATATACTAGTATATCGTCGATGAATACCACAACAAACTGGTCAAGGTATTCCATGAATACTTTATTCATCAAGTTCATAAAGTAAGTCGGTGCATTGGTTAATCCAAATGACATAACCAGAAACTCATATAGTCCATATCTTCTAGTGAAGGTTGTCTTACGTACATCTTCAGTCCGAATCTTCAACTGATGATAGTCTGATCTTAGATCTATTTTTGAGAATACTTTATCTTCTCTCATCTAATCAAACAAATCTTTAATTCGAGGTAACGGGTATTTGTTCTTAATTGTTACTTCATTCAAACTTCTATAATTGACACACATCCTTCTCGAACCATCTTTCTTGTTCACAAATAGAACTGGGGCTCCCCATGGAGACGAACTGGGGCAAATAAAACATTTTTCTAGTAATTCTTCTATTTGTTTCTTCAGTTCAATTAAATCTTTGACATCCATTCGGTAAGCTCTTTTTGAAATCGGAGCAGTTCCGGGTAATAATTTCTATACAAAGCTCTATATCACGATCAGGTGGCATACCTGGTAGTTCTTCCGAAAAAACATTGTATGTGCGGATGTGTTCCAAATATTTCTCCTCCAATTGATTTACCATGGCTTCTGATGTTGCTGGCATACTGACATTGACTTCAATTCTTTCTCCTTGCAGACTGGTTAATGTAACCATCCTCTTAGCACAAGATATTACTCCATCATACTTGGTTAAGTAGTCTATCCAAGTATCACATCGATTCCACTCGATTCCAAGATTATCAGCTCCACTAGAAAGCTTATTCTTCTAATTTCAATCTTAGTCTGAGGACATGAGTGAGTGGATCTAAGTTCACCTCCTGGTGATCGAATTAATAGTTTCGTCGTCAAAGGATAGTTTAATATATTATGCTTTTCCA
This sequence comes from Zea mays, assembly GCF_902167145.1. Taxonomy (NCBI): domain Eukaryota; kingdom Viridiplantae; phylum Streptophyta; class Magnoliopsida; order Poales; family Poaceae; genus Zea; species Zea mays. The sequence continues at coordinate 75,638,943 of NC_050100.1, read as the reverse complement.
CAAATGACTTTGTTACGAAAGAGTGAGATGCTCTAGAATCAAATAAAACTGATGCAGGTATGGAGTTAATAAGAAACATACCATACACCATGTCGGCATCCTCAGGAACAGATTCTACTATTACGTGATTAACTCTTCCCTTACTATGGTTCTGCGAAATCTTGTTTAGTGTAGATCCACGAGAAGGTGTGTTCTGATCAGCTCTTTGGTTGTTGTTCCTCTAGGGTGTCTGTTGATTGTGCCTTGGGCAGTTGTTAGCATAGTGGCCAAGTTCGCCACACTTGAAACAACCATTGGGTTGGACTGGAGTAGTTGTGCTATTGTTTTTGGCCGGTGTGTTCACGGTGCTTCCTTGGCGATTCTGCTGATGACCACTAGACCTTTGACCGGTCTGAGTGTTGTTCCTCTGCTGGTTCTGATATTGGTTGCTCCTCTGACCACGTTGTCCAGAGCATTGTACTTGGTAATTATTGTTTCCACTTTGATTTCCAGAGTGAAACTGGGAACCTTGCGAGTGGTTCTGACGGGTATTCCTGCTGGACTATTCTTGGAATTTCCTTTTATGATCAAACAATTCTTTTCTTTTGCTTTCAAGGCCAATTGCCTTGTTAAGCAGAGTCTAGAAATTGGGAAAGTTGTGGCTCTGCAACTGATAGTTCAAAGGCCCAATCAAGCCTTCCAAGAATCGCTCTTGGCGCTTCTCATCAGTGTCCAATTCTTCTGGGGTGTAACGTGAAAGATGGGTGAAGCGATCACGGTACTCACTAATGGACATGTTTGCTTGCATGAGGGATAAGAGATCCTTCTTCTTAAGTTTCATTATTCCCGAGGGAATATGATGAGCATGGAAGTTCTCTTGGAATTCTTGCCAAGTTATGGTGCCAGCATTAGCATGTGCCACGGTGAAGGCATCCCACCAGTCGGACGCGACACCTTCGAGTCTTCCTGAGGCGTATAAGACCTTCTCCCAGTCATTGCACTAGGTAATGTCCAGTTTCTTCTCGGTGACCTTGAGCCAGTCATCGACATCCAAGGGGTCAACCGAATGAGAGAAAGCAGGTGGGTGGTGCCTCATGAAATCCCAGTGCTTATCCCGAGCTTGGAGTGCATTCTGCTGTTGATGCTGGTTTTGCTAGTTCTGTTGATTTTGTTGAATTTGTTGCACAGAAGCAGTGGGTCCTTGTAGAAGCTACATTTGTGCTGCGATAAATTGATCCATGTTTGGTTTTGGTGGCGGTGGCGGCAACTGCTGACCAACATGCTGGTTTCTGTTATTCCTAGGACCTGAGCGAACGTTCACCATCTGGTTGGTTAGAAAGTGCAATTCTTACGTATGTGAGGAGTAGAGAAAAATTCTCGGGGGAATAGCTTATTACTAAAGTCAAGTTTATTTGTTAATTTTTAAATGTTCTTATTGCCATCATTCATAAGATTATTGCACTCAATCAAAAATCCAAATCAAACATTGCAAACATCACAATCACATGGTTGTTATTATTATAAGCATAATATTATAAAAAGGGAAATGTTTATCGTCTAACGAAAAAACTAACTTATTACAATATAACTAAAAAATTTATAGCAGCCTGGTGATGGATTCTGGTTCTCCATAGCGGATCCTCTTGCGGGGAGGGGACAAAGCCATAGCAGGGTCTTGGGCTTCAGGGGGATCCCTTCCTTTCAGTTGAGCTTCCAGGGTTGCAATCCTTGCGTGTGCATCCTCCAGCTCCAAATGTACCCTGGAGAGGTCCAGGGTAGCACTATCCAGGTCGGTGTTAAGACCTTCCACCACACCACAAGGGTGTTGAGGCGATCTTCTCCGGTCCCACCTGGAACAATATTGGTCTAGCTTTCTCCACGAAGACGTAGAGGAAGATTCATGTACTTCGTGTCATGCATATGTTGTCGGTAAGTGTTGCTGAGAGACCATAGAGCTCGCCTAGCAGCATTGCTGACAGAAGCAGCATAGGTGGATAACAGCGTTAGAGACTCATGAGCTGATAGAGTCCTGAACTCTCTATCCTCTGCATCCATCACCCTAACATGAATGCGAGTGATGTAGTAGCAAGCCCGAGGGGGCTCAGACACTCGCCTTGTCTCATACAGGGGTCGTACATAGGTTCCCAACGCAGGCAGAACATCCGGCAACATGTTAGGGAAGTGCCCCATCTCGAACATTGAAGTATAATGTTCGGTGATAGGACATATCACCTCGAAGTTGTCCTGTTGTTCATCATTGGCTTCCTCGTTGACGTTCTCTTCTTCTTCTTCTTCGTCTTCATCATCGTCACCAGAGTCATCTAGACCGTCGCCTCCAGGAGCAGGGGTTGGCGGAGTTGAAGATGACGCTCCAGCTACGAAGGCTAGTGATTCTGCCAACGGTGTGGGCGTCGGTAGAAACTCCACTGAGCTGTCCTTTAGAACAACTCTGTAGAGGTGGTACAACTTTACCCACAAGCCGTGTATCCCATCTAGCCTAGGTTGATTGAACCCATAGACACTTCCTAGGTGAATGGCTAGGGATCCACTATAAGGCTTTTACAAAATATCCTTAGTACAAAGCCACCCACTAAGGTTTCCATGTTAGTATTGATGGCCCTTTGGGCGAGGTAACTTAGCCAAGACTATCACCCCATGTTAACATGAGATGGCACCAAACCACTGCCGCCCCCTCTTGCCCATCTTTCAAGTAGGGTTGCTAAGCACTAAGTCTATAGAGATAATTACCAAAGCCAGAGCCATTATAGCACTCATGGTTGCACTGTTATCCTGGGTGGTCACTCCATGTTCCATTTAATACGAAATGCTCTTGTTTAACCATCAGGTTAACATCATAATATAAACTTTATTTTCAGAACATAGTATTATTAAAAGAGTGACATCTTATTTGTCAGGTTGAGCAATAGCAAAAATTACTAAGCATAGCATTTATCCCAGGGTAATCAAGGAATATGGTTGGTATTTATAGGAAATCCTATTTAGGCAAATTCCATCAAATTATGTAAATATCTAAAAAGTAAACATTATTATATGCATTACTTGGGTACAAATAGAAATACAGAGGGAGAATCCACTTGCCTTGCTCAAACATGTCATGCGGGTCGACTTTGAACGTGTTTGGTTCGTCTACCACACAGTCAGCTTCTAATATTGATTCACATATCGTACATACAAAAGAAAACGTAAACCAAATAAATAAACATACACCATTACATGGGTAACATTCACCATTACATGAACAATTACATATTACGCAAACTATATGTTGGGTCTATGCTTCGTCGCCGAAGGTCTTATAGAAAGAAGTGATCCTCGGATGAAGCTGTTCGTACAAGATAGCCGAAGGTGCCTCTTCGTAGAGCTTCGGCATTACAAACCGACTTAAAGATAGAATGACCTTTTAGTCCATAAAGGTCTGAGTCAATGTTGTAAGTTTTTATAAGGGGCATACTTGTAATTCCTCACAGGCTGCGTCCCGTGCCTATAAATAGTGAACAGTATTCCGTTACTGTTCACGGATTCTGATTTTTGCAATCGCATTTCTCGGAATCCAACCTTTGTCAAGGCATAGGTATCATTGTATTTAATGATTCAATATATTAAGTGAATATTATATAATGCATCTGTGAATCATTTATCCATTTTATACCTTTTACTTTGCATTATCTTACAACGTTCATTGAAAGTTTATTACGAAGGTTCAACTTCGTGATAAGACTCTTATCAACCTTCGTCTAAGACCCATTATCCCGAAAGGAATAATGCTTCATGGACGAAGGACAATATCATTTAACATTTTATGTTGCCTTGTTCTTAATTCATAGCATTTGAGGACAAGTCCCCAACATTGGCGCCCACCTCCGGTGAACTCACTTCCACTTTTTGAGCTGATGACTTCGTTCAACGACCAAGCTGGAGCTGCTTCGGACCCGAAGCTCGTGCTCCCGATCACAGGTGGCTCATCCTCAGAGCCAGCTAACAAGAAGCAGAAGAAATAAGCACAGAGAAGGGTACAGCATGTTGGGGTGCAAGGACCCTTCATCAAGTCAAGATGGTCTCACATTCCTATTACCTTCTCCCAAGAGGACCTTCAGCTCAAAGATTACCCACACAACGATGCCATGGTTATCTCTTGTGTTATCAAAGGATTTCTGGTCCACAATGTCTTGGTTGACACAGGCAGTGCAGCTGACATCATATTTGCTAAAGCCTTCAGACAAATGCAAGAGCCAGAAGATAAGATTCATGATGCTACACATCCTCTCTGTGGCTTCGGAGGAAGACAGATAGTAGCACTGGGCAAGATCACCATGTCAGTGACCTTCGGGTTCATCAACAACACTAGAACTGAGCAAGTTGTGTTTGACATTGTTGACATGGAATATCCTTACAATGCAATTATTGGTCGTGGTACTCTCAATGCCTTTGAAGCAATCCTTCATCCTGCCTATCTTTGCATGAAGATACCTTCGGATCAGGGACCCATTGCTATCCATGGAAGTCAGGAAGCTGCAAGAAGGGCCGAAGGCAATTGGACTGACTCAAAAGCAATCCATAACATAGATGGAGCTGAAGCTTGTGAACAGTACAAATTCAGAAGAGAGAAAGCAGCTTCAGCAGATCAGCCGAAGCCTATGCTCTTATGTGAGGACATAGCAGAGCAGAAGGTGCTGTTAGGCTCTCAACTATCCGAAGAGCAGGAAAAAACCCTGATAAGGTTTTTGTTCAATAACAAAGATGTTTTTGCATGGTCAGCCAATGATCTATGCGGAGTCAATAGGGATGTTATTGAGCACTCGCTCAATGTCGATCCATCCTTCAGACCCAGAAAGCAAAGGCTTCGGAAAATGTCAGATGATAAGGCCGAAGGTGCTCGCAATGAAGTCAAAAGACTCCTCAGTGCAGGAGTTATTAGAGAAGTAAAGTACCCAGAATGGCTGGCTAACACTGTTATGGTAAAAAAGGCCAATGGCAAGTGGCGAATGTGCATCGATTTTACAGATCTTAACAAGGCTTGTCCGAAGGATGAATTCCCACTACCAAGGATAGACTCTTTAGTTGATGCAGTAGCTTCGTCAGAGCTCATGAGTCTGTTAGACTGCTATTCAGGCTATCACCAAATTTGGATGAAGAAGGAAGATGAGCCGAAGACTAGCTTCATCACTCCAAGTGGCACATATTGCTATCTTCGGATGCCTGAGGGGCTCAAAAACGCTGGAGGAAGTTTCAGCCGAATGACTGCGAAGGTTCTTCAATCTCAAATAGGCAGAAATGTGCTAACTTATGTTGATGACATCATTGTCAAAAGCACGAAGCAGGAGAATCACATTGCTGATCTGCAGGAGACCTTCGCCAATTTCAGGCAAGCTGGCTTAAAGTTAAATCCAGAAAAATGTGTCTTCGGAGTGAAGAAGGGGAAATTTCTTGGATGCTTGGTTTCAACAAAGGGAATCGAAGCCAATCCAAGTAAAATTGAAGCTATACTTCGGATGGAGCCACCAACTACAAAGAAGGGGGCTCAAAGGTTGACAGGAAGATTGGCATCTCTCAATAGATTCATATCCAGATCAGCAGAGAGAAATTTACCATTCTTCGAAGTGCTGAAGTCGGCCGAAGTCTTTCAATGGGGACCAACCCAGCAGAAGGCTTTCGAAGAATTGAAACAGTATTTGATAGATCTAACAACATTGATTCCACCAATGCCAGGGGCTCCTTTATTATTATATGTGGCAGCTTCGCACTCAGCGGTAAGTGCAGCGCTTGTCCAGGAGAAGCTTGATGGTCAAGTCAAAAGGCAGGTCCCAATATATTTTGTTTCCGAGGTCCTTAGTTTATCAAAGAAAAATTATACAGAGTTGGAGAAGATACTGTATGCTGTCTTGATGGCCTCCAGGAAGCTTCGGCACTATTTCCAAGCTTACAACATAATTGTTCCTTCATCACAACCTCTGAAGGATATTATGAGGAACCGAGAAGCTACTGGAAGGATTGGAAAATGGGCTGCAGAGCTCAATGAATTTTGCGTTGAATATGTTCATAGATCTTCGATTCAGTCACAGGCACTGGCAGACTTTATTGCTGATTGGACGCCAGGGGCTCAAGAGGAGGAAACGAATAAAGACAACGAAGCTTGGACAGTGTTTTGCGATGGATCTTGGGGGACCTTCGGAGCAGGAGCGGTTGCTGTGTTGGTTTCGCCTTCCAAAGTCAAAACTTGTTATGCGGCAAAGCTTGATTTTAATTGCACAAACAACATTGCTGAGTACGAAGCATTGATTCTAGGTCTTCGGAAGTTAAAAGCAATGGGAATCAGAAGAGCCATACTTAAAACTGATTCTCAGGTTGTTTCGGGTCATATTGACAAAAGTTGCAAGGCTAAGGATCCGAAGCTTGAAAAATATCTGGATATGGTTCGAAGAGTTGAAGCTTCCTTCGAAGGGTTTTCTGTCAAAAATATCCCTCGAGGACAAAATGAACATGCTGATTTGTTAGCTAAGTCAGCAGCACAGGGGCTGCCTTTACCTTCGGATGTATTTTTCGAAACAATAAAAGCACCTTCGGTGGAACTTCTTGAAAGAGCAGTTCTTAATATATCTCCTGTTTTTAGCGAAGATTGGAGAACCGAGATCATCTCTTACCTTCAGGGTAAATTTCTTTCAGATGACGAAGCTTATAACAAAAGGATAGAAGCAAGAGCTCGTCCATATGTCATGATAGAAGGGGAGTTGTACAAACATGGAGTTTGTGCTCCGCTGCTCAAATGCTTATCCAGAACCGAAGGTATAGAGTTAATGAAAGAAATACATGCAGGCCTGTGTGGATCTCACATCGGATCCAGGCCGTTACTCGGAAAAATTTTCCGTCAAGGGTTTTATTGGCCGAAGGCAGCTTCGGATGCAGCAGAATTGGTTCAAAAGTGCGAAGGTTGTCAGAAATGTGCAAGAGATCAAAAACAACCTTCGTCCTTGACACAGCTCATACAACCCACTTGGCCATTGCAAAGGTGGGGTCTTGACTTGTTAGGACCGTTACCACCGGCCCAAGGGAACCTGAGATATGTTGTGGTAGCTGTGGAATATTTTTCTAAATGGATTGAGGCGAAGCCTCTAGCCACAATAACTTCGGCTACCGTCCAAAAGTTTTTCTGGCAGAATATTGTTTGTCGTTTCGGGGTGCCAAAGGCTATCACTGTGGACAATGGAACACAGTTTGACTCCGAAGCTTTCAGGGATTTCTATGACCAAATTGGTACGAAGATCCATTTTGCATCAGTCAGGCACCCGGAGTCAAATGGACTCGTTGAAAGAGCCAACGACATTATAATGACAGGAATAATGAAGCTAATCTTCAATCAACCTAGAGGAAAATGGCCAGATCAGCTAACCAAAGTGGTGTGGAGCCACAACACGACAACATCAAGGTCTACAGGCTTCACTCCATTCAAGTTGTTATTCGGTGACGAAGCAATAACTCCAGAGGAAGCCAAAGCCGGATCAATAAGGATAGTAGCTTCGGCAGAATCAGATTCCGAAGCTGCTTATTCTATAGAAAAAGATGCTTTAGAAGGGATCAGACTGCAAGCCGTGGAGAATATTAATAAATATCAAGCTGAAACAGTCAAATGGCGGGATAGAAAGGTTCGGCTAAAAAATATTGAGCCAGGGCACTTGGTGCTTCGGAGGGTGGCCAACCCGGAAACAGTGGGCAAATTGCAGTTAAAATGGGACGGGCCTTTCTTAGTAGTATCTTCGTCAAGGCCCGGTTCATACAGATTGAAAGATATGGACGGCAATGACATTCCTAGATCTTGGAATGCGGATGAGCTTCGGCGATATTATGTATAAGTCGATGTAATTTTTCATATTTTTTATTTTTTCTTTCATGGCACCCTTTTCCTTTCCAAAGGGGGAGAAAGGTTTTTAATGGGGCCAGCATTTGTAATTTCCTTTTTTAGTCTTATAAGAGCAAAATCCCCCAAAGAATGTAAATGTAAAAGCTGAGAATGCACCATCGAGTGCCCAAAAAGTAAAAACGAAGAAGCTCCAAAGACGTTCCTAAGGGAATGCAGAGCTTACAGCGAAAAGTCAACGCTGATTCCGCCAAAAGTAAAGGCGAAGAAGCTCCAAAGACGTTCCTAAGGGAATGCAGAGCTTACAGCGAAAAGTCAACGCTGATTCCGCCAAAAGTAAAGGCGAAGAAGCTCCAAAGTCGTTCCTAAGGGAATGCAGAGCTCAGGTGTGATTGTTTTTAAGAAAATAATGGCTATGAATATGGCTTCGGATACGTGTTTGGCTATTCATTTGCACATCACATTACATCATAGCATTTGCATTCATAAACATTCATCTAGGCATATGTAGGATAATCATCTTCATCGCATAAAATGGTTGCTTCGGCAAAAAGAGAAAAAAAAAGAAAGGAAAATGTTGCTTCGTGCACAAAGAAGAAGGGAAAATGTTGTTTTCATGAGAGAGAGCTTCGGAAAAAAGGAAAATGTTGTTTTCTATGCTTCGTTGTGTACGAAAAGAAGGGAAGGTGTTTTTTCGCCTTCGGCTCAAAAAAGGAGATTTCGTCCACATCAAAGCATTTCTCATACATCAGTGAAAGGATAAAGATATATTACAAGGTATGAACAGCATACATTAAAAACAAGTTTGATTACATTCACAAAAGTTATCTCAAAAGTTTTTCAAGTGCTGTCTGCAGTCTACTATCTAAATCTTCAAGGAGCTTCGGCTTCGGTATTATTTTTGGTCATCAGCTTCGGCTTCGTCATCCTACACGAATAAGGTCGTTGGAAGTCAAAATCAAGTTTACAGAAAAAGGTAAGCACAAGGTATGATTTCTTACTGGATCAAGGTGGCTACGAGCTTCGTCTCCAGCTTTCTCTCGACCACCTTTTGTCCATATCATTTTCACAAATCGATTCGAGATGCTTCGGGCGAGATCAGGGATGTCATCCAGGATTGACGGTGACAAAGTGAAATTTGGCCTGTTGACAATTTTCCCATGATCACAGCCAGCCTTCAGGAAGGCTGCAGCAGTCCCTCGAGAAGCCACCCAGGCACAGAAGTCGCCATGCCCAGCTATGACTTCGTCGAGCTCGTCAATCTCCCCCTCAATGTGTTCGAAGGTTTTTGGTAGATCTTCAGCTGAGGGGGTAAACTTTTCGCTGCTGGCTCCAACTGAGTGAAAAATCTTTCTTAGTCGTTGAATGCACTTGTTGCTAAATTCCAGGCATTTTTCTTGAAGATTTGTCAGTAGTTTTCTCAAATCCGAATTTTTCTGAGCTTCGGCTTCAAGTTTTGCATTGAGATTTTGTTTCTCTTGTTCGAACTGCTCAGACTGGCGGAGAAGCTTCGTGTTCAGTTCTGATATTTTTGCTTCGGCTTCCGCCAGTAAACCTTCGGCTGCCTGGAGCTCAAAGTTCTTTTTCTCAAAAGCATCTGATTGCTCCTTTATTTTGTTTTCCAAATTTCCAATTATAACCTCATGCTTCTTATCTTCAAGATCTTGCTGCATTTGTAAGGCTTTGCTCAATAGCATACTCTACACAAATACAAAACACAACCTTCGTCAGACATACTTTTATTAGAAGCAATAAAAGTTAAGGGACAAGTCATTTACCTTGAAGTTGGAGTAAAATAAACTACCAACGACATGTTGTCGTCGGTAGCGGCTGATGTCTGTTTCTAGCTTCGGGAATCCAATACTCCTGGACAGAGTGCTGATGACTTTGGCCCCTGTTTGGTCCCGAATACACTCTAATTCTCATCATCAACGCCTCCGAAGAGGAGTGCCCCAGGTTTGTATCCACAGGATTGGGCATACTCTTTAAGCTCTTCTATTTCAGCTTTTGTTAGATGTTCTCCAACTAAGTTTTGAAACGCAAAGACTTTGTTTTCTGAAGCTTCTTCAGCAATTTCTTTTCCTTTCTTTGACGCTGCGGTCACAGCTTCTTCGGCAGCAGTGGCAGCTTCTTCTGCAGCCATGTCTAGCAGCATTTGGTCAATATGTTCAATTGTGCTTTCTAAATTCAAATCTTCAGCTAAGGTAACTTCGGCGGCTGCGGCCTCCGAAGGTGCAATTTCAATATCTGCTCCCTCTGCAGCCGCTCGTGTTTTTTGGGCCGAAGCTCTTGGCGGTGTTTTATCAATTACCTCTGTCACGGTAATGATTCTTTGTTTCTTTGCCTTGATTGTTTTCTTTGATTTCTCGGGCTCCTTGTCCTTCTGAAAAAACTTTGTCAGTTGAGGACCCAGTGGACTTAGCTGCGCAGGTAAGGATTCAATCATTACCTTCAGAATTTCCTCAATAACGGCAGCAGAAGGTGATGCGGGGGTTTCTTCTGCTTCGGATATTTGTTGCTTCGGAGAAGAAGCTTTCTTTTTTGGAATTTTCTTCTTTACTGGCTCTTTTTCACCTTCATCTAAGGCTTCAGTTACCCTTTTCCTTTTTTGACCTCCGGCACCTTTGTTTAGATTTTCGTAGTCTGGGTATTCGAAGCCCAAGGCGTCTAACACTCGATTCAGCCTTCGTTTTGGACGGGTGCCGAAGGCTGCGGTCATCAATTGATCTTCTTTCTTGGAATAATTGCCAAGTATCTCATTGCACATCACTTCAATCGTATCCAGCCACTCTTGGCAAGGAGTTTTAAAGTATTTCTTAAATTTGAAGTAGTAAGGCAAACGCACAAGTTCACCTTTTTTCTTCTCTCCCTTCAGCTTCGGCATTTCCCACTCTTTTACACTAGGAAAAACTTTGAAAGCCAAGAATTCTTGGACCAAGTCCCTTGTACTGATATTCTCTGCAATTATTTTGAATTCATACATTGCTTTTTGAGTCGGACCCTCTGGTAACATGTGGCACTGGGGGCGGGTTTCTCCGAAAGTCAGTTCCAGTGGACTTTGCACAAGCTTTTCTTTATCATCATCAACCTTAACATAGAACCATTCTGATTTCCACCCTGCTGCCCATTTGCTTCGGTAGCTGATCACAGGATACTTCGTAGTTTTCCGATAAGCAAAATTATAACAACCAAAATTCTCATGTAAACCATCCTTTCTAGCCTTTGTCTGATAGTGTAGTTCGTGAACTCGGCAGAAGCTGTCAGCAAATGGTTCCACCGCCTGGCTTCGGAGTGCCCAGATATAAACATTAAGCCTAACGATAGCGTTAGGAGTTAGCTGGTGAAAATAGATTCCAAAATTTTTCAATATCTCTGCAATAATCCCATGAAGGGGGAATCTTAATCCAGCCTTTAGGAAGCTCTTGAAAATAACAATCTCATCTTTCTCCGGCTTCGGGGTAGTCTCTTCTCCCCCGAAGCGTAATAGCTTCTTTTGATTTTCAGTAAAATAGCCTGATTTTACCATCTTGGACAGATCAGCCTTCGAAACAGTAGATTTCCCGAAGTCCAAATGACTGGGTTTGCTTGGCGTGGCAAGGTGATAATCATCTTCGGGGTCAGTTTCCCCAGCATCTTCTCCTTCTGCTTCAGCGACAGCTTGTTCCGCATCATCACCAGGAATCTTCTCCGAAGTCACTAACCCGGATCGTTGCATGGCTTCGGAGATAGGGACAGTCTCCGAAGCTTCAGTTTCGTCCCCCTCACGCTCAACCCTAGCTGTAGAGCGGACTCTGGCCATTTAATTATGAACTTGTGAAACTTTAATACTTTTTTCTCCGAAGCAGGCTTCAAGATGGAGCTTCGTTCAATTCTGACAAACAAGCTTCGGCAATGGTTAAAAATTTTGGCAGCAAAACAGTGCAAATAGCAGCAAATGCTGTGGTAACTTCACACCTACTCGTCTGTTTATATAGTGCCGCAGGTAAGAAGGCGAAGCGCCAGGAGTTTTACACCAGGCGGACACCCGCTCGCACTCGCTGTACGGTGGACCGCAGTGACCGAACAGTAACTCTGCAAGGTGGGGCCGCTGCGCGCAGGGAAATCGAATCGTTTCTCGACAACGAGCTCAGGGAAGGTGTTTTTTGAGACCTTCGGCGCTCCGAAGCTTAAGAAACTTTTTTCACGGATCAAGCTCGTTACGAAAAACGATCTAGCACCGCGAAAGGGGCTACTGTTGGGTCTATGCTTCGTCGCCGAAGGTCTTATAGAAAGAAGTGATCCTCGGATGAAGCTGTTCGTACAAGATAGCCGAAGGTGCCTCTTCGTAGAGCTTCGGCATTACAAACCGACTTAAAGATAGAATGACCTTTTAGTCCATAAAGGTCTGAGTCAATGTTGTAAGTTTTTATAAGGGGCATACTTGTAATTCCTCACAGGCTGCGTCCTGTGCCTATAAATAGTGAACAGTATTCCGTTACTGTTCACGGATTCTGATTTTTGCAATCGCATTTCTCGGAATCCAACCTTTGTCAAGGCATAGGTATCATTGTATTTAATGATTCAATATATTAAGTGAATATTATATAATGCATCTGTGAATCATTTATCCATTTTATACCTTTTACTTTGCATTATCTTACAACGTTCATTGAAAGTTTATTACGAAGGTTCAACTTCGTGATAAGACTCTTATCAACCTTCGTCTAAGACCCATTATCCCGAAAGGAATAATGCTTCATGGACGAAGGACAATATCATTTAACATTTTATGTTGCATTGTTCTTAATTCATAGCATTTGAGGACAAGTCCCCAACACTATACTTAATAAATAATGCCTAAATCATAATTATTTTATTAATCCACTAAAATCTCTAACTTGAATTATCACTGGTGAAGGTTATATGGACATGTGACTACGAAAATATTTTACCTAGCATTGCTCAGATGTAATGACTTAATAAATTATCAATTAATCATTATCATTATGACTAATGGTATTCCTTTAGTTTTATCCTTTTCTTTCTAAAAGAAAACATCATTAATAATAATCAGTGGTCAAAACATATAATAATAAATTATACTAATGATTAACCTATAATTCTTGCACTGTAATAAATTCTACACCACTTACTAATTTCCGTGTAACGAAGTTTCCATTACTTATTTAGTGAGCCTAAATGAACCTTGGATCATAACTTCTAAATAAACTCTAAAATTCATCATAACCAGACTTAATTATAAAATCACTTATCTAGTATTTTTACCATATGCCTACCAAATTTTGTCATAATTCTTTCTAATCCAATTTCTAAAATCATGGCGAACAAATAACATGACTAATAACAATTCATGCATATATACTCAATAATTCCCATACACATGAATTTCCAAATCACCTCATTCCAAAATTACAACAATAATTCACCAACTTTATAAACTAACTCAAAACGTGATTAAAAATAAATTCAATTTTTGGGGTTGTCTTCAACCTTAGAACAAACGGTGGTGGGTGGAGTTTGTCCGAGGCGGACGCGGACACGGGCGGCGGTCGGTTCGGCGGAGCGCGGACGGGACTGGGCACGGGCGCGATACGGCGGGGCTCGGGCGCAGTCACAGACGGTCCGACGAGTACCACGGAGTAGGGCGCAGGGAGAGAGAGAGGAAGAGCTGGGCGAGTTCGGCTGGGAGGAGCAGGGGCTCGACCGATCCTATTTATAGAGAGGGAAGGGGAGAGGTGAGGGCGCCTAGGGAGGGTATGGGACGACCGGCATCCATCAACGGCCATAATGGCGGTTGTTTCTCCAATAATGGAGAGAGCAAGTGGGGACAATTTGTTGCCAATAATGGCGCCATCAACTGCCGAGCATTCAATTTCAAATGTGTTTCTAGTAGAATCGCTCAGGTACAATTTGTTGTTTGTAAGTCAATTATGTCATATGGGCTATAATTGTTTATTTACAAATATTGATGTATCTGTCTTTAGAAGAAGTGATGGTTCACTATCTTTTAAGGGTGTATTAGACAACAAGCTTTATTTAGTTGTATTCTCAAAAGAGAATGTCGATCTAGATGCATGCTTAATCGCTGAGACTAATATGGACTGGCTCTGGCATCACCGTCTGGCACATGTTGGGATGAAGAATCTTCATTAGCTTCTAAAGGGAGAACATGTATTAGGACTAACCAATGTCTGTTTTGAGAAAGACAGACCTTATGCAGCATGCCAGGCAGGAAAACAGGTAGGAACTATTCATCAAAGAAAGAACGTGATGACGACATCAAGACCACTGGAGCTCCTACATATGGATTTCTTCGGGCCCATTGCTTATCTTAGCATCGGGGGAAGTAAGTATGGTCTTGCAATTGTTGATGATTTTTCCCGCTTAACTTGGTTGTTGTTTTTGCAGGATAAATCTGAAACCCAAGGAACTTTAAAGTGCTTCCTATGGAGAGCTCAAAATGAGTTTGAGCTAAAGGTGAAAAAGATAAGGAGTGTTAATGGATCTGAGTTCAAGAACCTTTAAGTAGAAGAGTATCTTGAGGATGAAGGCATCAAGCATGAGTTCTCCGCTCCCTACACACCACAGCATAATGGTGTAGTAGAGAGGAAGAACATGACACTAATTGACATGGCGAGGACAATGCTTGGATAGTACAAGACGCCTGAGCAGTTTTGGTCGGAAGCTGTTGAAAGGGAAATAGGCTTAAACATTTCTATAATCGATTTTGGTGTTTGACGCCCAACACAAACCACGTGGACTAACTAGTTTGCCTAGTTGATATTTATCTCAGGTGCATAAAGTTCAACATAGACCAACAAAGAAGATAAGTTGGGGAACTCTACAAAATTTGGAGCAAAGACAAGCATTGGTGCTGCCAGTGGCACACCGGACACTGTCCGGTGCCCAGGCCGAGCACCTCGCGAACTGGTCGCTCTCAGGTTTTCTAGGAGTCACTTCGTTATAATTCACCGGACTGTCTGGTGTGCACCGGACATGTCCGGTGACCCAATGGAGCAATGGTCAACTGCGCCCAACGGTCGACTGCTGTAAACAGTGAACAGTGCAGAAGTCAGAGTTGCGAAGTCAGAACGCACTGGACTGTCCGATGTCGCAAGAGGACAAAATACTTCAACGGTCAAGCGCTCCAAACCCCAACGCTCTGTTGAAGTGGCAGGCACCGGACAGTGAACAATGTCATGTCCAGTGCACCACAGGACTGTCCGGTGTGCCCGTCGACATCAAAGTCAGCCAACGGCTAGGAAGTGGTTGGAGGCTATAAAACCCCCCAACCACCACCATTCAAGCCATCCAAGTTTTCTAAACTCCACATTCAATACAAGAGCAAAAGCATACACTCCAAGACACAATCAAAAGATCAAATCGTCTCTAAGCCTCAAAATCAACTCAATCGCTTAGAGACTTGAGAGAGGTGTTTTGTGTTTCTTTTGTTACTCTTGTTGCTTGGATTGCTTTCTGAAAGTCGCCTAGAGGTGGGTGAATAGGCGAACCCTGAAATTTACAAACTTTAAACACGCACTAAGGCTGGGGTTAGCGTTAGAATTAAATCGGAGTGTGGAAGATTATTTCTCTTGCTATGAGTTGCTCAAATTGATGCGGATAACTTTGGGAGCAAACTCAAATCAATATTAGCAAGGAAACTTTAGAGAGAGGAAAGAGGGAAACAAATCAAATGAAGATCAATGAGTGAACATGGTGATTTGTTTTTACCGAGGTTCGATTCCAAAGAACCTAGTCCCTGTTGAGGAGGCCACAAAGGCCGGGTCTATTACAACCCTTTCCCTCTCTCAATCGGTCACATAGACCGGTCGAGGCTTCTCCTTAATCACTTGGGTCACTAAGACCCCACAAGGATCACCACACTCTTAGGTGTATCTTGCTAGCTTTACAAAGCACTTAGAGAATGAGAAGGAGAAACCAATCCAAGCAACAAGAGCAACAAAAGAACACAAAAACACCCTCTCTCAAGTCACTAATGAATTGAGTTGATTTGGAGACTTGGAGAGGATTTGATCTATTGAATGTGTCTTGGAGTGTAGTCTTTTGCTCTTGTATTGAATGTTGAGTTCAGAAAACTTGGATGCCATTGAAGGAGGTGGTTGGGGGTATTTATAGCCTCCAACCACTTCTTAGCCGTTGGCTGAGTTTGTTGTTGATGGGCACACCGGACAGTCCGGTGGTGCACGGACATGGTACTGTTCACTATCTGGTGCGTGCCACGTCAGCACGCCATTGGGGTTTAGAGCGGTTGACCGTTGGAGTCCTTTGTCCTGTAGTTGCACCGGACAGTCTGGTGCCACACCGGACATGTCCGGTGTGCTCTGACTTCTGACGTGCACTGTTCACTTTGGCAGTCAACCGTTGGCGCCAGGTTACCGTTGCTCTATTGGCTCATCGGACATGTCCGATGCACACCGGACAGTCCGGTGCACACCGGACAGTCCGGTGAATTATAGCGGAGCGCATCCTGAGAAAAACCGAGAGTGGCTAGTTCGAGTGGAGCTCGGCCTGGGGCACCGGACAATGTCCGGTGCACCACTTGCAGCACACTCTCAAGTCTTTGCTCCAAATTTATTTGAGTCCCCAACTAAATTTCTTTCTTGGTTTGTGTTGAACCTTATGCACTTGAGATAAAAGACACATTGGCAAACTAATTAGTCCACGTGGTTTGCAATTATGATTATAGGAAATGATTAAGCACATTTCCCTTTCAATCTCCCCGTTTTTTGTGATTGATGCCAACACAAACCAAAGCAAACATAATGTGTAGAAATGTAACTAGTTTGCAATTATGATTGATGTGCATAGGTTACTTAGATTTAAACCAATTGAAAGACTTTATGCATATGTCTAAGAATAAAAGTGATTGCTTTCTTCTATTTAACATTTTGGACCACATTTGCACCACTTGCTTGTTTTTGCAAATCTTTGGAAAAATATTTTCATATTCTTTTGCAAATATAGGGATATGACTTCTAGAAGCATTTTAGGATTTGAAATTCCTCCCTCTCCTTCAAATGCTTTTCCTTTGGCTAAATGAAATCTCCCCCTGAAGAAATTCTCCCCTTAGCTTTCAAGAGGGTTTTGAAATGTTTTTCCCTTTTTGAAACAGATACCAAGTGAAATTATACCAATTGAAATTCTTGTGCTAAGTGAAATTTTGAAACCAAATGAGATACCAATTGAAAATCTATTTTGAGGCTAACTGAAATACCAATTGAAATAATTTCTTCCTTTAGTTTTTGAAAATTTTAAAATGGTGGTGCGGTCCTTTTGCTTTGGGCTTAATACTTTCTCCCCCTTTGGCATTAATCGCCAAAAATGGAGAACTTGATAGCCCTAAATTCTCCCCCTTTGGGGCCTATTTTCTCCTTTGGTAATTAATGGATATGAGTGAGAGGTCATACCAATTGAGATTTTCCAGAGTAAAGGCAAAGGATAAATGATACCGTCAGAGTTGGAGTGGAAGCCTTATCTTTGTTGAATACTCCAATTCCCTTTTAATTTAAGACTAAACATAGAAGCACACTTGAAAGCATGTTAGTCTTAGCCTTGGCACAAGAAGAATAAGATATATGCATTTGTACCATATGAAAGAGACATGATCAAAGTTATATAAATTAGCTATGCGTGCAATGTTTCAATCAAAATTCTGAGAATCAAGTATATTTAGCTCATTTCTTAACTTGCTAAAAGTATTTTCATCCAGTGGCTTGGTAAAGATATCGGCTAGTTGGTTGTGGGTGCTAGCATAAGCAATTTCGATATCCCCCTTTTGTTGGTGATCTCTTAGAAAGTGATACCGGATGTCTATGTGCTTAGTGCGGCTATGTTCAACGGGATTATCCTCCATGCGGATTGCACTCTCATTATTACATAGGAGAGGGACTTTGCTCAACTTGTAGCCATAGTCCCTAAGGGTTTGCCTTATCCAAAGTAATTGTGCACAACAATGTCCTGCAACAATATACTCGGCTTCGGTGGTGGAAAGAGCTATTGAGTTTTGTTTCTTTGAAGCCCAAGACACCAGGGATCTTCCTAGAAACTAACAAATCCCTGATGTGCTCTTCCTGTCAATTTTACATCCGGCATAATCGGCATCGGAATACCCAATTAAATCAAAGGTAGATCCCTTGGGGTACCAAATCCCAAACTTAGGAGCGTAAACTAAATATCTCATGATTCTTTTCACGACCCTAAGGTGAACTTCCTTAGGATTTGCCTGGAACCTTGCACACATGCATACTGAAAGCATTATATCTGGTCGTGAAGCACATAAATAGAGTAACGATCCTATCATCGACTGGTATACCTTTTGATCTATGAATTTACCTCTCGTGTCGAGGTCGAGATGCCCATTTGTTCCCATGGGTGTCTTGATGGGTTTGGCATTCTTCATTCCAAACTTCTTGAGTATGTCCTGAATGTACTTAGTTTGGCTGATGAAGGTGCCTCTTGGAGTTGCTTGATTTGAAATCCAAGGAAATACTTCAACTCCCCCATCATAGACATCTCGAATTTCTATATCATAATCCTACTAAACTCTTCATAAGATGACTTGTTAGTAGACCCAAATATAATATCATCAACATAAATTTGGCATATAAACAAGTCTTTAACAATTATTTTAGTGAAGAGAGTAGGGTCAGCTTTACCAACTTTGAAGCCATTAGTGATAAGAAAGTCTCTTAGGCATTCATACCATGCTCTTGGGGCTTGCTTGAGCCCATAAAGCGCCTTTTAGAGCTTATAAACATGAGAAGGACACTCACTATCTTCGAAGCTGGGAGGTTGCTCAACATATACCTCTTCCTTGATAGGGCCATTAAGAAGGCACTCTTCACGTCCATTTGATATAACTT
Source organism: Zea mays (assembly GCF_902167145.1). Lineage (NCBI taxonomy): Eukaryota > Viridiplantae > Streptophyta > Magnoliopsida > Poales > Poaceae > Zea > Zea mays. The sequence continues at coordinate 75,620,211 of NC_050100.1, read as the reverse complement.
AAAGCCATGGTAAGTAGCATAGGCAAGTAATATACAAATTGACTCAAGCCTAGCTACGGGTGCATACATTTCATCAAAATCCAAACCTTTGACTTGTGAATAACCTTTTGCAACAAGTCGTGCTTTGTTCCTTGTCACCACACCATGCTCATCTTGTTTGTTGCGGAATACCCATTTGGTACCTACAACATTTTGGTTAGGACGTGGAACTAAATGTCATACCTCATTCCTCGTGAAGTTGTTGAGCTCCTCTTGCATCGCCACCACCCAATCTAGATCTCTTAGTGCATTCTCTATCATGTATGGCTCAATAGAAGACACAAAAGAGTAATGTTCACAAAAATGAGCAACTCGAGATCTAGTGGTTACCCCCTTCTGGATGTCACCAAGTATGGAGTTGACGGGGTTATCTCTTTGAATTGCTTGGTTGACTCTTGGGTGTGGCGGTCTTTGATCCCGAATCTCTTGATCATCTTCCTTGTCTTGATCATCTTCATCTCCCCCTTGATCAATGTCCTCCTCTTGAGGTGGCTCATCGTCTTGATCTTGATCTTCTTCCTCTTAAGCCAGATCCTCAGCTTGAGTTGGTGGAGATGCTTGCATGGAAGATGATGGTTGATCTTGTACTTGTGGAGCCTCTTCGGATTCTTTTGGGCACACATCTCCAATGGACATGTTCCTTAGCGCGACGCATGGAGCCTCTTCATCATCTAGTTCATCAAGATCAACTTGCTCTACTTGAGAGCCATTAGTCTCATCAAACACAATGTCATAAGAAACTTTAACTAATCCAGTGGACTGGTTGAAGACTCTATATGCCCTTGTGTTTGAGTCATAACGAAGTAAAAAGCCTTCTACTGCTTTAGGAGCAAATTTAGAATTTCTACCTCTTTTGATAAGAATAAAGCATTTGCTCCCAAAAACTCTAAGATAAGAAACATTGGGCTTTTACCAGTGAGGAGTTCATATGATGTTTTCTTGAGGATTCGGTGAAGATATAACCGGTTGATGGAGTAGCAGGTTGTGTTAATTGCTTCCGCCCAAAACCGATCCGAAGTCTTGTATTCATCACGCATGGTTCTTGCCATATCCAATAGGGTTCTATTCTTCCTCTCCACTACACCATTTTATTGTGGTGTGTAGGGAGAAGAGAACTCATGCTTGATGCCCTCTTCATCAAGAAATCCTTCAATTTGTGAATTCTTGAACTCCATTCCATTATTGCTTCTAATCTTCTTGATTCTCAATCAGAACTCGTTTTGAGCCCGTCTTAAGAATCTCTTTAAGGTCTCTTGGGTTTGAGATTTTTCTTGCAAGAAGAATACCCAAGTGAAGCGAGAATAGTCATCCACAATTACAAGATAGTACTTACTCTCGTCGATGCTTATGTAAGCGATCGGGCCGAATAGGTCCATGCGGAGTAGCTCAAGCGGCCTATCGGTTGTCATAATGTTCTTGTATGGATGATGAACTCCAACTTGCTTCCCTGCTTGATATGCGCTACAAATCCTGTCTTTCTCAAAATGAACATTTGTTAGTCCTAAAATGTGTTCTGCCTTTAGAAGCTTGTGAAGATTCTTCATCCCAACACGGGCAAGTCAGCGATGACAGAGCCAGCCCATATTAGTCATAGCAATTAAGCATGTGTCTAGTTTAGCCCGGTTATCATTAAAATCAACTAAATATAGCTGCCCATCTAACACTCCCTTAAATGCTATTGAATCATCACTTCTTCTAAAGACAGTAACACCTATATCAGTAAAAAGACAGTTGTAGCCCATTTTACATAATTGAGAAACAGAAAGCAAATTGTAGTCTAGAGAATCAACAAGAAAAATATTAGAAATGGAATGGTTAGGGGATATAGCAATTATTCCCAAACCTTTGACCAAACCTTGATTTCCAACCCCGAATGTGATAGCTCTTTGGGGATCTTCATTTTTCTTATATGAGGAGAACATCCTTTTCTCCCCTGTCATGTGGTTTGTGCACCCGCTATCGATTATCCAACTTGATCCACCGGATGCATAAACCTACAAAACAAATTTAGGCCTTGTTCTTAGGTACCCAAACGGTCTTGGGTCCTTTCACATTAGAAACAAGCACCTTGGGTACCCAAACACAAGCCTTTGGACTCTTGTGTTTGCCCCCAACATATTTGGCAACTACTTTGCCTGATTTGTTAGTGAGCACATAAGATGCATCAAAAGTTTTAAATGAAATGTTATGCTCATTTGATGCATTAGGAATTTTCTTTTTAGGCATTCTGATATGAGTGGAATGCCTAGAGCTAGATGCCTCATTACTATACAAATAAGCATGATGAGAAACAATATGTGATGGAACCTCCCAAGGTATTAGGCCCACCTACAGTTGTCCTTGTCCTAAGGACCTTGGACAACCCTATAGATGCACATAATCACTCGACAAGTTCGGTACTGTATCTTCATCACTCCGCCAAAGAGCGTTTCACCCGTCACGCAGATATTACATCACATCGGAGGAAAGAATAAGCGGAAGAAAATTACAATAACTTAATTTACATTCATTCAATATATAGAGAGAGTATTATTATTACAATACCAGGGTATTATGAGTGCATAAAGTATTATTATTACAGACCCGGGAGGCAAAACACCCTCCTGCATAAAAGTTCATTGTTTTTAAAGTGGGAGGCCAACATCCTCCCGCGACCGACTTCACTGCTGGGGCTCATCCTTGGGTACCACCTTTGAACAAAAACAACAAAAGTTTGTTGTTTCCTCACCTACAACAACATGGGTTCGAAAACCCTGAGTACGGAGTGTACTTTCGCAAGTCTTACCCGTCAAATAAAAAGACTCTCAAGGATATGCTGGCTTGAGGGAGTCAAGGTAAGGCTATTCAAGATTCAAAGACTCTGTTTGCAGAAATGTTTACTAACAGTGGATCCTTAAAAATCTAGTTTTATTATCAAGTTGAGTCATTACCTGCAACTAGAGTTCTATCTACCCTAGTTCAAGCACTTGACCTGCACTAGCCATCTTTTATCAACCCTTAAGTTTACTGGAATGCTACGTGTAAGTCAGTGACCAAGTCTTCATATCCGAGAAGTAACGGTGATCCAAATCGATTAATATCCAGCTGGGGATCTCCAATCACACGACATATGTAGCACTTAACCCTTGCATATGTCAACTTGCCACCAAGTTTCTTAAGACCACACCGGGTTCACACCAACCGAGAGCACATATACACCACTGTCCAGCCTCTTGCCATGGAGGGTACACGCTACTCTCGCCATCTCTCCACTCCCATTGCGTGTTGGCCTTTCTGGTATTAGTCTGCCCGAGGCAAAGCTTACCCATGATGAGGCATGTGACCAGTTAAAGGGTCCTCAGTCAGCAGGCCCACATCGATACGGTCCTTAATCAACTCAGATGGAGACACTACACCGAGACTTCCTTATCGTGCAAGTCACCCGCCCGGTCTCGTCTTTATCATTTATACTCCCAAAGTTTGGTACCTGGTAGAGGTACATCTTGTCCGATGTTGAACCCATCACCGCCATGATGGATCCACCATCAAGTTTTATTTTTGAAAACATCCCAGTCCATTTGAAGCATCATCTTTGGTTTTAAACAAAACCTTTTGTTTTTCTAAAGCAAGACTAAGCATCAGAAAACATTTTAGTAAAACAGGTAATCATGGAATGGTAAACATTTCCAAGGAAGGAAATGCATCAATTGGTTTAGCACCCAACTCCTATCACCTAATGCATCATTCAAGTGATAAATAGTTTAAAATCACAAGGAAAAGGTAAATGCATCGGGGCTTGCCTTGTGTTGTAGGGGAGTCAGGATCTGTTCCACATATATCAAAGTAAAAACAATTCCCGGCAGGTGGAGTCTCAGTTGGTGGTGCAACCTCTTCTTCTTCGACACTTACTTCTTCTTCGTTTTCTATACATAACCACACATATACATGAATGCCCATGTGATGCTATGAATATGCAGTTATAATGGAGATACTTCAAGTTGTATCTTGAATACAACCTTCCTTCACGGTACACCTAAGTTACTAGGGTTTTCCGAGTCAGGACTCTACTGGAATAAGGCAAATATTACCTAGAAAGCCAGGGTTTTGGGTTTGGGGATCAAACAATGTCCAAAACATGTCAAACTTTACCCAACGACTCTAACTATCATATTAAGCTTACCTAAAAAGTTTTATGATTTTTGGAGTTATCAGATAATTTCTAAAATTCCAAAAGTCTAGGTGTAGGCATTTTTAAATACTAATAATTCATGGTTGGGGCTAAAAATCTTGGAACTATTTTATTAAATACTAGATAAATTTAGGAGTCTAGTAAAATTGGTCTCATGATTTTACCATTTTTCTATAATTTTCTATAAATTCTTTCAGTCTGGAAGAAAAAGAAAAGGAAAAGGAATGAATAGTAATGGGCTGAAACCAGCCCGAGTTGGCCCACGGACGAGAAAATGCGCTCGCGCGCGCGCCCACGTTGGCGTCTTTGCACAGAGACCCCTAGCTATTAGAAAAACCCGTAAAGTGTCCTTAACACTATTTCTCTGTGTCTCTGACATTCGCAAAGTGGCCCTTAGAGTTTGATTTCTTTACAACGTCAAGTCCCCGTTGGGGATCGCCGGTGAGCACGCCCTCCGACGAACCTGTACTGGCCGATATGCTCAATGACCAGAGCCCTAACTCGGCCGACACCTAATTCCACATTTAGCAACCTTAATCCCTTAATAAATTTCACTAATCCTGACCGGAGCATGCCTGCTCACGATGACGGCGAAAACCGAGGATAGTCCGATGTGTTCTTGGCAATTCAAGGCAGTCTAGTTCAATTAAATAGGTCTACGAGTATTAAGGGACTTAAGGGAGGCCAGAACATCAAGCAAAGAAGCTTGAACTGACTTGCAGAAGGCTGACCACGGCGAGGCGTTCACGGTGGCGCGGAAAACGAATTTGGGGTAAACGTGAAATTGAGAGGCTCTGGTGGGTGATCAGCGGTGAGAGCTGGTGCGCTGGGTGCGTGAATACCTAGCGGAACTCACTGGGGCATTGATTTATAGTGTCCATCAGCGGTGGCGCCCAATTTGAAGAAATTGTGCTGGCGGCCGAGAGAGAGGGGGTGAGTCATCGCGGCAATCTACCGTGGCGGTCACTGGGTAAGAAGCTACGGCGGTCACTGGTGAGCTATTACGGCTGACAATCACGTGGTGAAAGGGTCATGGCGTGGCACGATCACGGCGAACGACGTACACCTCGACGACGGCCGCTCGGCCACGTTGCCGGCAAGTGGATGAGGCGATAGAGCGAAACAGTGCCCCAAGTTCATCCCCGGCGAAGATCTTTTCACCAGGAGCCATTATCAGCGCGTTACTGGGCGCGAATCATGGCGTCGGCGCGAATCCGAGCGCGCGGGTCACCAGCGGCGAGGGGTGATGCACCTGAAGATCTTTTTCAGTCTACTGTACCACCAGAACGCCATTCAGAGCACCTGACAAAGCAGATCAAAGGCCTTGGTTCTCCAATTTTTGTGTGGCCACGTGATCATTCAATTGTATCAAATTTGTTGATCTACAATCCATCTTCAATTTTGCTATAGCCTCCCTAGTCAAATTCTCACTGAATGCTACTCAAAATTGATCCCAAAGTTCTGCCAATGTCACTGGTGGCCACATTTCAGTTCAAGGGCTGACTGACAGCCCAACTTTAAGTCCTTTTATCTCCAATTTCTGTACAACACCAATGCTTAGTCACTTAATCAAACTTGTACCCCTAACATAGCTCTACAAGTTTGATGTGTTGACCTAGGGAAAAATCCTTATAAATTGAGAGATACCAAGCTCCAAACATGACTCATTTTCACTGAATTTCAGAATTTAGTCACATAGGATTTCTTGGACCTTTTGCAAATAAGTCCAAATTTCATCACTCCACTTGGGAATTCTCCAATGTAAAAGTTATTTGGTTTGTGATGTTTAATCACTTTGCTATTTGCACTTTGGTCCAAAAGTGCCTGGCATTTACAATTACCCCCTAGGGTTTCAATTAGGGTTTCTAGGGTTCTTTTTAGGGTTTTAAGTACTTTAGGGTTTTTGTGCCACTAAAGTTTATCAACTTTGATATCTTGTGAATATTCCTAATGACTTTTGAGATTTTTACTTATTTGGTCTTCACTTATATCCATAAGCCCCAATTCAGGGTTAAGTATCCTACCCTAGGGTTTATTACACACCAAGTCCTATCATCACAACTTGTTTGAAAATTTTACCTAGTGAATGCACTCTAGGTGTGACAAGCAACATGAAATGTCAATGCACATGATGTCATGTTCAAGTTTTAGTGCCAGTAACACCAGAGGTGATACACAGTATGAGGTTTTCTAGCATGTATTTTCCTAATTTTGTGCTCAGGATAGTTCTTAGGATGTAAAATGTAACCCTCTCTATCCTGAACCATGGGAGCCTTACCCTTAACAAAATTAGAAAATTTGTTCTTGGGGGCATTAAGCTTGATGTTGCTTTGGCTCCCTTGTTGGAATCCAATGTCTTCCTTAATGTCAGGGTGTCTCCCATTGTAAAGCATGCTTCGAGCAAATTTAAAATTTTCATTTTCTAATTCATACTCGGCAATTTTAGCATTTAATTTAGTTATGTGATCATTTTGTTCTTTTATCATGGCAAGGTGATCATCAATAGCTTCAATATTAACATCTCTACATCTAATGCAAATCTAGGAAAACCTATGTACATATCTTACAGGTTACATGAAGCTAAAAACCTAGGAAAATTCTTTTCCAAGAAGTCTTGAGTCTCCCAGGTAGCTTCATCTTCGGTATGCTGGTTCCACTGTCCTTCTGATCCAAAACTCGAATGGGATGTTCTGAATAAGTTAAGTCTGGTTCCAAGGCAACATCTACCACATCGATGGTTCGATCAGGAACCCAAAGGCACTTCTTCAATTGAGATACATGGAACACATTATGCACTACAAATAGTGCTTCTGGCAGTTGAAGTCGGTATGCCACTGGTCTGCATCATTCAAGAATAAGAAAGAGACCAATATATTGGGGTGCCAGTTTCCCTTTTACCCCGAAACAGTTCACACCCTTCATTGGTGATACCTTCAAATATACATGATCATTAACTTGAAAGACCAAAGGTTCACGTCGCTTATCCGCATAATTCTTTTACCGAGCTTGTGCCTCTTTCAAGTTGTGTATGATCCGTTGGACTTTTTCTTCCGCCTCTTTAACCATGTCGGGCCTGAAAAACCACCTTTCTCCAGGTTCAGACCAATTTAAGGGTGTCCGACACCGTCATCCATACAGTGCTTCAAATGGTGCCATTTTAATGCTCTCTTGATAGCTATTGTTATATGAAAACTCTGCCAATGGCAGACATTCATCTCATTTCTGTGGGAATTCCGGGACACATGCTCGCAGCATATCTTCAAGTATTTGATTTACTCTTTCAGTTTGTCCACTTGTTTGAGGATGATATGCCGAACTGTGGAGCAACTTAGTACCCAGAGACTTGTGGAGCTCCTTCCAAAATTTGGATACAAATTGTGGTCTGCGGTCCGACACTATTGTTTTTGGAATCCCGTGCAAACTGAGAATACGAGCAATGTATAACTGGGCATAGATAGCAACTGGGTGATCTGTCTTGACGGGCAGAAAATGTGCTATCTTGGTAAGACGATCAACTATAACCCAAATAGAATCAAATCCTTTTGCTGTCCTTGGCAACCCCACAATGAAATCCATACTAATATCCTCCCATTTCCAAGCTGGGGTGGGCAAGGATTGTAATGGCCCAGTAGTCTTCATATGTATTGCTTTGACACGCCTACAGGTGTCACATTTTGCCACATAGCGTGCGATTTCAATTTTCATTTTTGTCCACCAATAGTGTTTCTTTAAGTCTTGATACATCTTAGTACTTCCGGGATGAATGGAATATCGACTAAGATGAGCTTCATCCAAAATCTATTGGCGGACCTCAGCATCTTTAGGCACCACTATGCGATCATTGAACCATACTATTCCTTGATCATCTTTTCTGAAGCAATTAGCTTTGTCGACTTCTATTTTCTCATGAATATGCTTCATACCCTTGTCACTTCTTTGGGCATCAATAATTCTCTGTAGAAGGACTGACTCAAGCTTTAATTGGGTCAAAGTTCTGTGTTGTATCATTCCCAGGTTTAACTTTTCCATTTCTTGGCATAGGGTGGTGTCAAAGGTCCTTACTGTAAGACAATGACAGGAAGCTTTGCGACTCAGTGCATCTGCCACCACATTGGCTTTTCCTAGGCGATAGTGGATTTCAAAATCATAATCTTTAATCAGCACAAGCCATCTTCTCTGCCTCATGTTCAGTTCTGACTGGGTAAAGATATATTTCAGACTTTTATGATCTGTATATAAATGGCAAGTATTTCCCAGCAGATAATGACGCCATATCTTAAGGGCATGAACAACTGCAGCTAGTTCCAAATCATAAGTTAGATAATGCTCCTCATGCCGGCGTAGTTGTCTTAAAGCATAAGCTATGACTTGGCCTTCTTGCATTAGGACACATCCAAGTCCACTGCTTGATGCGTCGCAATACACATCAAAAGGTTTTTCAATGTCCGGTTGAGCCAATACCGGAGCAGTGGTCAATAATACCTTCAGTTGCTCAAAGGCTTCATTGCATTTTGAGGACCAGTCAAACTTGATATCATTCTTCAATAAACCTGTAATAGGTTTAACAATCTTGAAGAAATCCGGAATAAACCTGCGGTAATATCCGGCTAATCCCAGAAAACTTCGAACTTGATGTACTGTTGTTGGCGGTTTCCATTCTAAAATATCTTTAACTTTATTGGGTTCAACCGCAATTCCTTTTGTAGATAATACATGTCCCAGAAATTGGATTTTCTCCAACCAAAACACACATTTGCTAAACTTAGCATACAACAGATGCTCCCTTAAGCGCGTCAACACGATCCGCAAGTGCTTAGCATGCTCCTCTTCATTTTTGGAATAGATCAGGATGTCATCAATGAAGGCCACCATAAATTTATCTAACTCGGGCATGAATATCGAGTTCATTAAGTATGTGAAGTGGGCTAGAGGATTTGTCAATCCAAAGGACATAACCAAATATTCAAATAATCCATACCGTGTAGTGAATGCGGTCTTGGGTATATCTTTGGGTCGAATGCGGATCTGATGATAACCTGACCTAAGGTCAATCTTGGCGAATACCCGAGCTCCAGTAAGTTGATCAAATAAGATATTGATCCTGGGAAGAGGGTACTTGTTCTTGATAGTGACCTCATTAAGGGGTCTAGTGTCCATGCACATTCGAAGTGTCTGATCCTTCTTCTTAACGAAAATTGTTGGACATCCCCATGGTGATGAACTAGGCCTAATGAATCCCTTCTCAAGCAAGTCTTGAAGTTGAGTCTTGAGTTCTGCTAATTCATTTGGTGGCATTCAGTACGATCTTCTAGAAATAGGAGCCGTACTGGGCTTTAGTTTAATCACAAACTCTACATCCCTTTTTGAAGGCAACCCAGGCAAATCTTCAAGAAAAACATCCGGAAATTCACATACTACCAGAATATCCTGAATTTCTTGTATGATAGCTTCATAGACTCGTCCCGATGGTTTGGCTGGGATAGCTACAAGGATGTACAATTGAATCTCTTCATGGCCATGGCTCAATTTGATAGTCCTTAAATCTATGTTGATGATGGCCTTATGCTGGGCTAACCAGTTCATGCCCAGAATTACATCTATGTCTTGACCTTTTAAAACAATCATGTTGGTAGGAAATTCCCGCCCGACCAATGTTACGGGTATATGGAAGGCTACTTCCTTAGTAAATATTCGTCCCCCAGGTGAATGGATAATAAATCCTTCCCTTGATTCAGTGCAAGGAATGCAATGTTTTTCCACAAAATTCTTGCTTATAAAGGTGTGGGATGCACCAAAATCAAAGAGAATAACCACTGGGTAATTGGCAACAAGGAACGTACCCATCATTACCGGCTCGCCCTCCAGTGTTGTAGCTACTTGGGTATAATAAATCCGTCCTGTTTTCTTGAAATTCTTGCCCATTCAAGCACTAGCCGTGTTTCCCTTTCCTTGGTTGGAGTTCCCAGAGTTCTGCTGGAAATTGGTTTCATTTTTCTTCAGGTATGGGTAGTCCTTGATAAAGTGTCCGGACTTTCCACAGTTGAAGCAACCAGTAGAAGAACTAGGGAGAGCAGGGAAATGAGTACCAGGGGCACTCGACTGATTGCTAGGAGCGGGGGCAGTAGTGGGACAAATAAAAACAGGCTGCTTAAAGGGATAGGAAGGTGGGCGAGGCGAAGAACGATTCTGATTAAAAGGTCAGATCATCAACCTGGTTCTCTTCTTAGGCCCTTGATTTGACTTTTCACCTCCAAACCCCTTTGATTTTCCATGCCTGGCATTTTTGGCTTCCACTACCAGTGTTGTACTGACAGCCCTACTGTAAGTAAGATCCATGCATGTTGCCATTTTCCGTTGAAGCCTGTCATTAAGTCCCCTCATAAAACAATTCTTTTTCTTCAGATCTGTATTTACTTGGTCGATGGCATACTAGGATAGATGGTTGAATTTATTGAGATACTGCATTACAGTGTCTCCCCCTTGCTTTAACCGGATGAACTCTTCTTGTTTCATATGAAGCACTCCCTCTGGAACATAATGTTCCCAGAATGCTAGCTTGAATTCCTCCCAAGTGATCTGATGCCCAGCCGGTTGAACTGCTACAAAATTTGCCCACCAAGTACTGGCAGGCCCTTTTAGTTGTTGTGCAGCAAATAATGGCTTCTGCGTCTCTGTGCAGCGAATCAACCCAAACTTCTGCTCCATCACTCCTACCCACTCATCAGCTTCTAGAGGTTCTTCTGCTTTAACAAAGAGCGGCGGTCAAGTATCAGAGAATTCCACATATGTAGTTTCACGCGGTCCTTGCGGAGGAGCTCTGCCTCCGTGCTGTTGGAATTGATTGCCTATCATTTCGCGCAAGAAGCGCGTATTATCTGCATTGGCATTGACCAAGGCAGCGATAGCCTCGGCCAACGTTGGTGGTACTGGTGGCGGGTTAGGAGTATCTTCCCGACCACAGGAAGTCCCCGCACCATCATGTGTGCGAGTCTGTGATGGCATCTGAGGCAAAGAAATATTTGGGAAAATATAAAATGCCAGCATACACCATCATATTACATTACCAAAATGTAATTATACAGACTCTAGCATACAACTTGACTTCAGTACTTATTTTACATAAGTATAACATCTAAACTATACTATTCTAGTCTTCGTCATCCTTTGATACTTCATTCCCTGCTGCAGAAGACCGTTCATCAGCAAGGTTCATGGAAGGAGGGGGCCTAAAAAGGTCCAACTCCACATCAGGTCCTTCACTTGCTATTCCCGATGGTCTGGTTCCCATTGCAGTAGCGTCGGAAGGCATGTCCGGGTGCAGTCGAGCATACAGTACATGTACTTCCTCATGTAAAGTATTACAATACACTTGTAGGCTGTCGAGGGCCGCACTAAGCTCTGCCACACGAGCTCAAGCTTTTGCTTCACGGTCCCAAGTGATCGAACGCGAGTTGACGGCCCAATCAATGGCGAATCCCGTTCAGAGATCTCATATTGCAAGCGGCTGACGTCAGTTGACAATTCAGCTATACGTTGGTTGTCCTGCGCTCATGCCCTATTCCGGTGACGTAGCTCTGACCGAAGCTGTTCCACTTTGGCTTCCAGGTCTCCAATTGTGTCATTGCTGCCACTACTACTGCCTTCATGTCTGAGGGCTAGCTGATGACGAGGCAAGCCAAGAGGTCCAGTAGATTTGCGTGCTGTTTTCCTTGTATGCGCCATGTCTCCATAAGAGGGGAAGATTTATTAGTATATTTTTAAACATGATGCATGCATAACCTAATAAATATGGAATCAACCTTCGTTGATTCCCAACTTCCTATTTATTGCACTCTGTTACCCAATTCTATAAGATAAGGGGCTACCAGAAAGTGGTAAGGTAAGAATGAAAGAACGTTTCTAGGTGAGTATTTAAAAATTCTTTCGAAGTACTACGTAATATCTGGAGAGATGGGCTTTGCTCCAATACCAGCTGTGACAGAACCTCCCAAGGTATTAGGCCCACCTACAGTTGTCCTTGTCCTAAGGACATTGGACAACCCTGTAGATGCACATAATCACTCGACAAGTTCGGTATTGTATCTTCATAATTCCGCCCAAGAGTCTTTCACCCGTCACATAGATATTACATCACATCGGAGGAAAGAATAAGCGGAAGCAAATTACAATAACTTAATTTACATTCATTCAATAGAGAGAGAGAGTATTATTATTACAATACCAGGGTATTATGAGTGCATAAAGTATTATTATTACAGACCCGGGAGGCAAAACACCCTCCCGCATAAAAGTTCATTGTTTTTAAAGTGGGAGGCCAACATTGGGGCTCATCCTTGGGTACCACCTTTGAACAAAATCAGCAAAAGTCTATTGTTTCCTCACCTACAACAACATGGGTTCGAAAACCCTATGTACGGAGTGTACTTTCGCAAGTCTTACCCGTCAAAAGAAAAGACTCTCAAGGATATGCTGGCTTGAGGGAGTCAAGGTAAGGCTATTCAAGATTCAAAGACTCTGTTTGCAGAAATGTTTACTAACAGTGGTCCTTAAAAATCTAGTTTTATTATCAAGTTGAGTCATTACCTGCAACTAGAGTTCTTCCTACCCTAGTTCAAGCACTTGACCTGCACTAGCCTTCTTTTATCAACCCTTAAGTTTACTGGAATGCTCCGTGTAAGTCAGTGACCAAGTCTTCATATCCGAGAAGTAACGGCAATCCGAATCGATTAATACCTAGCTGGGGATCCTCAATCACATGACATATGTAGCACTTAACCCTTGCATATGTCAACTCGCCACCGGGTTTCTTAAGACCACACCGAGTTCACGCCAACCGAGAGCACAAATACACCATCGTCCAGCCTCTTGCCACAGAGGGTACACACTACTCTTGTGTAATACCTACTTTGTAAATAAAATCAAAAAGGAGAAATGAAATACATGTATATATGTATGTGTGTTATCTCTAACCGTCATTTCATGTGGACACCTCACTTATACAAATGAATAAGTAATAAAAGGCACTCAAACAAATTATGCATCATGCTGATATTTTATTTTATGTGCATCTTGTGACAAATAAAATAATAATGTGATAAGAAATATATTAAAGTCCAAAGTGGGATTTAATCCTAAGGGAAAATTCAAGAAGTAGAAAAAAGAGGGAAGAAGAGAAAATACTATGCAATACAAAAATAAACATATAAATAGATAAATTTATTCCACAACAATTTATTCAAATCATATACTCAGAAATTTGGGTACAAGTTCATCACAAAATTTGAAATTCAAATTTAGATTCAAAAATAAGAGAAGAGAGAATAAAAGAAAAAGAAAAGAAAAATAAAGGTAGTGCCTAACTGGGCCTGCGGTGTCAAATTGGCCCATTTGGGGGCGATTTCCTCGCGTTGGCTCAACTAAAATCGACCCACCGCGCGCAGGCGAGTCTCTGCCACGTGGGCCCCAGCGGCCAGCCACACCATGACACCGAGCGCAGCTCTCTGGTCTGACAGACCGCCCCCTCTAGTCATCCCCGTTCGTGCGTCAACAGAGTCCACGGATTGCGCGGCTTCGCTCCCGCCATTGTCGCGCTAGCTCCCAACGCCCCCACCTCGGCGCGGACTCGCGGGGGCCATAAAGGGCGGGCGCGGACCTCCCCCAATCTACTAACCTCCCCATCACCGCGCCGCATCCAAGCCCAGAACCCCATCGTCGCGCGTCTGCGGTTCTTGCAGTGTGCTCGCCGCCGTCATCCCTACCCTTCTGGGTATTCCGCTGACACCTTGCGTCGTGTGATCGCCTCTGTGCTCTCTGGTGCGCGCGCCCACATCATTGGGGAGAGCATTCGGTGGGCAGGCGCATCCACAACGCCGTCGCCACGCGCGCCGCGTCTTCGACCCGCGTGACCCGCCGCCGGCTTGAACCACGAGCTCCGCCACCTAGCCCTAAACGAGTTGGTTGGCTTCCTCGGCGGTGACTACCGGTGGTGCCCGTGACATTCGCGGCTGGATTCGTCGGTGGTGCTCGACATAATCCCTCGCCGTCACTGGGTGACCGTCGTGGTGCCGCCATCTCCCGTGGATTGGTGTCTGCGCAGCTTCATTCTGGTGAGCCTCCATTCTATTGCATTCGGGGCCAAGCTAGGGACAAGTAGTGTCCAGCGACTGAGAATTTGGTGAGCTAGCGACGGTTTGGGCCATCTCCGGCGAGATCTCCGCCGCGACTGGGATAGCGCCGCCGCGCGCCTGACCAGAGCTGGGTGAGGTGAATCGGGACCATCGGATTCGGGTCAGACAATCGGGATTAGAGTTAGGCGTACCCCCTTCGCCGCATGTTGTTGTGACCATTGATCTAGATCCGAGGGATGTTATTAAATCTCACATAACTTTAGATTGTGGTCGTTGATCCTCGATCCGAGGGTGGCTGGCGTGTACCGATTCACTGGATGCCTAGATCTAATCATGATCGCTCTGATCTCATCCAACGACCAGTATTTGTCCATACCCCTTCGCGGGTAACTTTTGTTAAAGAGCCCTCGGACTTTTAGTGAATGAACCCGCGGTCCATCGTGGCTGTCCTCTGATTCTTAGGGATTTTACCCCGAGCCCCCTGAACTCTCTTAAAATAGTGCGCCCAGTCTAGAGAATAAGAAAAATCACAGAAATGAATTTAGGAATAGATTTTTAATATTAAATTAATTGCAGAAACTTGTTTAATTTGTAGAAAATCCATTTTTAGTCCAAATTGACCCATTCAAGTTTCTAAAATTTTATAATTTTATTCTCTACCACCTAGAGCCTCTGTTTGGCCATGAAAACAATAAGAAATTTAATTTTCCATTTAATCCTATTTTAAGCACATAAAACCTTTGAAATTCATAACTTAAAATCTATAACTCAAAAAATTACGATTCCTGTTCCTAGGATTTTATTTTAATATTTAGAATATTGATGTGTATTTTGTTCACACGTTTGGTGTGATGTTAATTTTCTCTATATACTGTGCTTGCTTGTATTGTGGCGAGTAGAAGAACACGTGACTGAGGATCCTAGTGAGCAGCAGGTTGAAGTAGCTGAGCAGGAGCTCATTGAAGGCAAGTTGTGCCCTTAATCACTTTTTACCCAATAATGTTCTTTAATATCACTTATTCATGCATAGGTTAATTTTGATGGGACCCGATAGGTCACCCTAGATTTTTTATCTCATTACCTTGTTTACCCCTGAATCACTTGGGTAGTTTGCTATTGCTTTACATGGTTTTGGGATAATCATTTATTATATCTATGTTCCAATTATTCTTGTTATTCTATTTATGTTCATGTCACATTCATTAATGTTAATTGGAACATAGAGCTTAACTTGAGAAACACGTGCCACCACAAGGGTTTAATGGGACGCCCTTGGCTGACTAATTAGGAAAGCTAGTGGAAGACTACCTTACCCAAAAGGGGCAAGGGCAGTAGGGGAGTTGCATGCAAGGAGGTTCTCGGGTTGATTTAGCTGCGATGGCGGTCAGACGGGGGATTCTTGCAAGTGCTCTTCCCATAAACTGTAGCGGGTTTTCGGAAGCTAGTGGAACTTTGTAAAGGCCTCGTAGTGTTGCCCTGCCTCGCTTCCTAGGTAGAGGTGTATGGGAGTCGCGACCCCTTGGCAGATGGGTAACATGACTTGTGGGTAAAGGGTACAACCTCTGTAGAGTGTAAAAACTGGTATACTAGCCGAGCTCACGGTCATGAGCAGCTCAGGACTCTCTGATGTTTAAATTATGAAACTTAAATTCAATTTTGTCATTTGCATTTCATGGGTTTATTATTAATTTTGTTCTATTACTTTATTTAAGGTTTGGTATTTACTTACATTTAGTAACTGCTAATAAAATTTTGACCAACTACTTAAAAGCAATGCTCAGCTTTAACCCCTATAATTGATTAGCCTTACACATCACATGAACTCCCACCTTTGTGAGTTCATGTCCACTTGTTCCCCACAACTTGTTGAGCGATGATCATGTGTGAGCTCACCCTTGCTGTCTCACACCCCCCACAGGAGAAGAGCAGGTGGTTCAGGAGGAGCCACAAGGCGAGGAGTTTGATCTGATCTAGGTGGCGTTTCTCAGTTGACATTGGCGCCGACGATCCTTAGTTCGTTTTATGTTTATCCTTTTATTTTGTAATAAGTCTTCTGCTATGTAATAAATACTCTAATGTTATTGTGACATTTATCTCTATACACTATGTTATTATATATGTTGTCTTCTTGGCGCATGTATGAGATGCACCTGGCTTTGTTCCTTAAAGCCGGGTGTGACATCTTGCCATCTCTCCACTCCCATTGCGTGTTGGCCTTTCTGGTATTAGTCTGCCCGAGGCAAAGCTTACCCATGACGAGGCATGTGACCAGTTAAAGGGTCCTCGGTCAACAGGCCCACATCGATACGGTCCTTAATCGACTCAGACGGAGACACTACACCGAGACTTCCTTCTCGTGCAAGTCACCCACCTGGTCTCATCTTTATCATTTATACTCCCAATGTTTGGTACCTGGTAGAGGTACATCTTGTCCGATGTTGAGCCCATCATGGCCATGATGGATCCACCATCAAGTTTTATTTTTGAAAACATCCCAGTCCATCTGAAGCATCATCTTTGGTTTTAAACGAAACCTTTTGTTTTTCTAAAGCAAGACTAAGCATCAGAAAACCTTTTAATAAAATAGGTAATCAAGGAATGGTAAACAGTTCCAAGGAAGGAAATGCAGCAATTGGTTTAGCACCCAACTCCTATCACCTAATGCATCATTCAAGTGATAAATAGTTTCAAATCACAAGGAAAAGGTAAATGCACCGGGGCTTGCCTTGTGTTGTAGGGGAGTTGGGATCTGTTCCACAAATATCAAAGTAAAAACAATTCCCGGCAGGTGGAGTCTCAGTTGGTGGTGCAGCCTCTTCTTCTTCGACACTTACTTCTTCTTCGTTTTATATACATAACCACACATATACATGAATGCTCATGTGATGCTATGAATATGCAATTATAATGGAGATACTTCAAGTTGTATCTTGAATACAACCTTCCTTCACGGTACACCTAAGTTACTAGGGTTTTCCGAGTCAGGACTCTACTGGAATAAGGCAAATATTACCTAGAAAGCTAGGGTTTTGGGTTTGGGGATCAAACAATGTCCAAAACATGTCAAACTTTACCCAACGACTCTAACTATCATATTAAGCTTACCTAAAAAGTTTTATGATTTTTGTGTTATCAGATAATTTCTAAAATTCCAAAAGTCTAGGTGTAGGCCTTTTTAAATACTAAATAATTCATGGCTGGGGCTAAAAATCTTGGAACTATTTTTATTAAATACTAGAGAAATTTAGGAGTCTAGTAAAATTGGTCCCATGATTTTACCATTTTTCTATAATTTCCTATAAATTCTTTCAGTCTGGCAGAAAAAGAAATGGAATGAATAGTAATGGGCTGAAACCAGCCCGAGTCGGCATACAGACGGGAAAACGCGCCCGCGTTGGCTTCTTTGCATAGAGACCCTAGCTATTTGAAAAAACCTGTAAAGAGTCCTTAACACTATTTCTCTGTGTCTCTGACATTCGCACAGAGGCCCTCAGAGTTTGATTTCTTTACAACGTCAAGTCCCCGATGGGGATCGCCGGTGAGCACGCCCTCCGGCGAACCTGTACGAGCCGATATGCTCAATGACCAGAGCCCTAACTCGGCTGACACCTAATTCCACCTTTAGCGACCTTAATCCCTCAATAAATTTCACTAATCCTGACCGGAGCATGCCTGCTCACGACGACAGCGAAAACCGAGAATAGTCCGATTTGTTCTTGGCAATTCAAGGCAGTCTAGTTCAATTAAATAGGTCTACGAGTATTGGGGGACTTAAGGGAGGCTAGAACATCAAGCAAAGAAGCTTGAACTGACCTGCAGAAGGCTGGCCACGGTGAGGCGTTCATGGTGGCGCGGAAAACAAATTTGGGGGAAACGTGAAATTGAGAGGCTCTGGTGGGTGATCAGCGGTGAGAGCTGGTGCGCTAGGTGCGTGAATACCTAGCGGAACTCATTGGGGCATTGATTTATAGTGTCCATCAGCAGTGGCGCCCAATTTGAAGAAATTGCGCTGGCGGTCGAGAGAGAGGGGTGAGTCATCGCGACAATCTACCGTGGCGGTCACTGGGTAAGAAGCTACGGCGGTCATTGGTGAGCTATTACGGCTAGCAACGACATGGTGAAAGGGTCATGGCGTGGCACGATCACGGCAAGCGACGTACACCTCGACGACGGTCGCTCGACCACGTCGCCGGCAAGTGGATGAGGCGAAAGAGCGAAACAGTGCCCCAAGTTCATCCCCAGCGAAGATCTTTTCACCAGGAGCCGTTATCAGCGCTTTATTGGGCGCAAATCGTGGCGCTGGCGCGAATTCGAGTGCGCGGGTCACCGGCGGCGAGGGGTGATGCACCTGAAGATCTTTTTCAGTCTAATGTACCATCAGAACACCATTCAGAGCACCTGACAGAGCAGATCAAAGGCCTTGGTTCTCCAATTTTTGTGTGGCCACGTGATCATTCATCTGTATCAAATTTGTTGATCTAAATCCATATTTAATATTGCTATAGCCTCCCTAGTCAAATTCTCACTGAATGCTACTCAAAATTGATCCCAAAGTTCTGCCAATGTAACTGGTGGCCACATTTCAGTTCAAGGGTTGACTATGCAGCCCAACTATAAGTCCTTTTATCTCCAATTTCTGCACAACACCAATGCTTAGTCACTTAATCAAACTTGTACCCCTGACATAGCTCTACAAGTTTGATGTGTTGACCTAGGGCAAAATCCTTATAAATTGAGAGATACCAAGCTCCAAACACGACTCATTTTCACTGAATTTCAGAATTTAGTCACATAGGATTTCTTGGATCTTTGGCAAATAAGTCCAAATTTCATCACTTCACTTGGGAGTTCTCTAATGTAAAAGTTATTTGGTTTGTGATGTTTTATCACTTTGCTATTTGCACTTTGGTCCAAAAGTGCCTGGAATTTACAATTATCCCGCTAGGGTTTCAATTAGGGTTTCTAGGGTTCTTTTTAGGGTTTTAAGTACTTTAGGGTTTTTGTGCCACTAAAGTCTATCAACTTTGATATCTTGTGAACATTCCTAATGACTTTTGAGATTTTTACTTATTTGGGCTTCACTTATATCCATAAGCCCAATTCAGGGTTAAGTACCCTACCCTAGGGTTTATTACACACCAAGTCCTATCATCACAACTTGTTTGAAAATTTTACCAAGTGAATGCACTCTAGGTGTGACAAGCAACATGAAATGTCAATGCACATGATGTCATGCTCAAGTTTTAGTGCCAGTAACACCAAAGGTATTACACAGTATGAGGTTTTCTAGCATGGATTTTCCTAATTTTGTGCTTAGGATACTTCTTAGGATATAAAATGTAACCCTCTCTATCCTGAACTGTGGGAGCCTTACCCTTAACAAAATTAGAAAATTTGTTCTTGGGGGCATTAAGCTTGATGTTGCTTTGGCTCCCTTGTTGGAAGCCAATGTCATCCTTAATGTCAGGGTGTCTCCCATTATAAAGCATGCTTCGAGCAAATTTAAATTTTTCATTTTCTTATTCATGCTCCGCAATTTTAGCATTTAATTTAGCTATGTGATCATTTTGTTCTTTAATCATGGCAACGTGATCATCAATAGCTTCAATATTAACATCTCTACATCTAGTGCAAATAGTGACATGCTCAATAGTAGATGTAGAGGGTTTGCAAACATTCAATTCTTCTATCTTAGCATTTAAACTAGCATTCTCATCTCTAAGACAGGAAATTAAATTTGCAAATGTTAAGCTCTTTAGATAAATTCTCACATTTTTCTACCTCTAGTTGGGGAAGAGAAGTCCCTTGTTGATAGTGATGTTGGTAGCATCCTCGTCGGAGGAGTCGGTCAAGCTCTCGTTAGAGTCCCATTCCTGCCCCATGTGTGCCTTGCCTCCCTTCTTCTTGTAGTACCTTTTCCTCTCCATCTTTTTCTTCCCCTTCTTGTCGTCGTCGTCCTTGTCACTTTCAATTGTATATGGACATTTAGCGATGAAGTGACCGGACTTACCACACCTATAGCACACCCTCTTGGAACGGGGCTTGTAGTCCTTCCCCTTCCTTTGTTTGAGGATTTGTCGAAAGCTCTTGATAATAAGAGCCATCTCCTCGTTGTCGAGCTTGGAGGCATCGATTGGATGTCTATTTGGTGTAGACTCCTTCTTTTCTTCTGTTGCTTTGAATGCAACGGGTTGCACCTCGGGTGTGGAGGTGGCGCCTTGCTCCAAGTTAACAATGTGTTTGGAGTCTTTGATCATTAGTTCAAAGCTCACAAACTTGCCAATTACTTCCTCGGGAGACATCTATTTATATCTTGGGTCTCCACGAATTAGTTGCACTTGAGTGGGATTACGAAAAACAAGTGATCTAAGAATAACCTTGACCATCTCATGGTCATCCCACTTGGTGCTCCCGAGGTTGCACACTTGAATCACCATTGTTTTGAGCCGGTTGTACATGGCTTGTGGCTCTTCTCCTTTGTTGAGGACGAATCGACTGAGCTCTCTCTCGATCGTCTTGCGCTTGGTGATCTTGGTCACCTTGTCCCCTTCGTGCGTCGTTTTGAGGATGTCCCAAATTTCTTTTGCATTTTTCAACCATTGCACCTTATTATACTCCTCTCGACAGAAGGAGGCGAGGAGTATAGAAGTTTCTTGGGAGTTAAAATGCCTAATTTGGGCGGCCTCGTTCGAGTCGTAATCCTCGTCGCCCACTTGTGGTGCCTGCGCTCCAAACTCAACAATATCCCAAATACTTTCGTGGAGTGAGGTTAGATGGTGCCTCATTTTATCACTCCACATGCAACAATCTTCACCATCAAAATATGGTGGTTTGCCTAGGGGTACCGAAAGTAGAGGAGCACGTTTTGGAATGCGAGGATAGCGAAGAGGCATCTTACTATACTGTAATGCTCTGAATTTGGGGGTAGGTTTTTTTCTTCTTCGATACTCACCAAATTCAGGCGTTACTCTCTTTTCTCTTCCCGTTTCACTCCTTTTCCCATTTTCAAAACAGTATAGCGACTGGTGTCCGTCTCACATGTAAACAAAAACCTAAGTTGACAGGGTGTTGCATCATGCCGAAGCATATTTCTTTTGCCTGATGTTGCGTTTAATCGCGCGTTTGTCTCGCCTCGTTTCGGATTTCGATTGGCAATTGGATTCCAATCAATGGTCGTGTGTGTTGTGGGCTTCCGTTCTGGCCCAGGACCCAGCCCAGCCTGACCCAACCCGGCCCGGCCCGGCGCGCCCCCGCGTGCCCCTGGCGCCCCACACCATCCCCCATGCACGCCCCTCTCTATCTCTCTCTCATTTGATTTTCTCGCGCAACAACTCCCTCTCTTCCATCTCTCTCCCACATCTTTGCCCTAGGTGATCCGGTGACGGTTATCGTCGGTTTTTGGATCCCAAGGTGAGCTCCCCTCTCTCTCTCTCTCTCTCTTCCTCTCTCCCTCCCCTTTCTCCTTCCCTGCCTACCCCCCCCCCCCCCCCCCCCCGCGCGTCCCTGCGCGGCCTCAGCCCCGGCGGCGCGGCCTAGGCTCCCCGGCGACGTGGCCCCTGGCCCCCTCCCGGTGCGGCCCGGCCCCTGCCCCTCGTGGCAACGCGGCCCCCGCCCCTGCCCTCGCGGCTCGCCCGGCGCGTTCCCACACGCGCAGCCCCAGCGTGCGCGACGTTTAAATTTTAGTTTAATTAGTTTTAAATTTAGTTTAATTAACGTGCTGCATCACGCGCTTCGTCGTGCGACGATTTATTTTAAATTCAGATTCATTAACGTGCTTCATCGCGCGCTTCGTCGCGCGACGGTTTATTTTAATTTCAGATTTATTAGTGTGTTGCGTCGCGCGCTTCGTCGAACGATGGTTCATCTTGAATTTAGATTAAGTGATGTATGATGTCCTGCGCTTCGTCGCGCGACGCTTGACGTTATTTTCATAATTAATTCAAGTGCTTCGTTGCGCGCTCCGTCGCTCGACGATTCGTTTTATTTAAGTTCATTCTAGGAGTTGCATCGCGCGCTTCGCCGCGCGATGACTCATTTTATTCTCGGTTTAGTTCGTGTGTGCCATCGTGTGTTTCGTCGCGCGTCAGCCCTTTTAAATTTACCTTGAATTGTTTGTAATAACTAAACGCGTAGTGTAACCTTATTTTATGCATAGCGTGATTGTCAAGTTAATATGGTTATGTTTAGACAAGTACTTTAATCCTTAACTGCTTAACATAATCGCCTTTCGACCGTAGCCTCGACCGTAGCCTCGACCGTCGTAGGTGCGAGCCCTGCACCGACGTCTGCTTATTTACTATATTTTACTGCATGGTGTACTGTTCTTTCATATTGAATTTGTGGAATGTATGTTTGAACTCGTATAAATAACGGTCAATTGGCGGAGTCTGAAAGAGTTGCAGGTGAAGACCCTGAGCAGCAGCTGGTTGGTGAAGGCAAGTGTCCCTTGACTCATCTATGTTCTATTCATTTTATAATTCACTCCCCACATTTACACAATTTATACCTAAGGATTGACTAGCTTTTGTTGATCTTGTCCTTGTTTACCTATGTGGGTTGGGTTATTTTGGTTTAGCTTTATGCTAGTGCTTCACATTAATCAATGAACATGATGAGATTATTTATGATACATTGTTTTCCCTTTTGATTATGATGATATACTTGTGGCATTTAAGGGGACTCGAGCGGTTTCTCGAGTGCCTCTCTGTAAGGACTGGTTCGTTGGATGACCGCCCGGGAAAACAGTGCAACCATGAGGGGGGTATGGGACGCCCTTAGCTAAATAATTAGAGGAACTGAGGTGTAGTTTGCTTTGTCGTCGTGCCGTCAATGGGGCTCGGTGTATGCGGCTTGCTCTACCGAGGGTGGATTGCCCCTTGGGGAGGAGTGCGGTACATTTAGAAACCTAACGGGCGGCTACAGCCTCAGGGAATCTTTGTAAAGGCTACATAGTGAAACCCTGCCTGTTCACCTTGGTAGTGTTTAAGGGTTTGATCAGCCCAAGGCAAAAGGGAATCATAGCTTGTGGGTAAAGTGCGCAACCTCTGCAGAGTGTTATGAAACTGATATATCAGCCGTGCTCGCGGTTATGAGCGGCCAAGGGAGCTCCATTGATTAGAGATACTTTGATCAGAGATGGTTGGTTTACAGGTGATGACGAGGATGATGGTTTTGATTATGATTATGGTAATGTTTTCTGGTATTCTTTCCGTTTGGAAAGGGTACTTTTGGGTTAACAACTCGGGTTAATGCTAAAACCTGGCTCTCTACTAGTAATAATAACCTGACCAACTAAAAGCAACTGCTTGACTTAACCCCACATAAAGCTAGTCCACTACAGCCCAATGGGACAATTGCTGAGTATGTTGATGTGTACTCACCCTTACTTTACACACCAAACCCCCTAGGTTATCCACGTTGCAACCAATGCTCAGGAGAAGATGAAGCCGTGGAGGAGGACTTCCAGGAGTTCCAAGAGTACAATGAGTTCTAGGCGTGGGTTAGCGGCAAACCCCCAGTTGGCTGCCTGTGAAGGTCGTGTGTATCTACGTTTCTTTTCCACACTTTGATAACTGTTAATGACTATGTGGATGTCTCAGACATCATGATGTAATCGACTATTACTATCTTTTATGTTATTATTCGAGCATTGTCTGATGATGTCCGGTTATGTAACTGTTGTATACATGAATTACTGATCCTGGCACGTACATGGTTCGCATTCAGTTTGCATTATAAAACCGGGTGTGACATAAGTGGTATCAAAGATGTGCTGACTG
Source organism: Zea mays (assembly GCF_902167145.1). Lineage (NCBI taxonomy): Eukaryota > Viridiplantae > Streptophyta > Magnoliopsida > Poales > Poaceae > Zea > Zea mays. The sequence goes on along the minus strand of NC_050100.1, from coordinate 75,596,098 downwards.
TAGGATCGCTAACCTAGAGTAGAATGGTCGTTCTAAGGACTATAGACCCCTATTATCACCTTGACTTTGGTATCCCTTCAAAAGTTGGTCATATCGACCAAATTTATGTTTTATTATATATATTATACCTTGCTGAAAATTTTGTTTATTCTAATTCCTAATTTTTTATGGTCTACTTGCTGGTCATATTAGTTCTGTTCTCACTCTTATGCTTACGGTGTCTTTTGTAGATGGCTCGTCTTAGACACACCGCACGGAAGTCAGTCATTCCTTTCTTGCATTCTCGTCTCGCAGAGCGCCCGCTTCGTCGTCTGGTGACTGGTCAACGCCAAGCAAATTTGGGATACCCTCAAGATATCACATGAGGGAAACGACACCACCATGATCACCAAAATGGAGTTGGTGGAAGGTGAGCTAGGAAGGTCCGCGATGATCAGGGGAGAGGAGCGAACACAAACATACAACAGGCTCAAGACCCTGGTCAACAAGATTAGGAGCTATGGAAGCACAAGATGGACGGACCACGACGTCGTCCGACTTATGCTAAGGTCATTCATGGTAATTGACTCCCATCTTGTTAACCTTATTCGTGAGAATCCTAGGTACACCAAGATGACGCCCGAGGAGATTCTTGGGAAGTTTGTGAGCGGGCGCATGATGGTGAAGGAGGCTCGATATGTGGACGATGCTCTAAACGGTCCACTCCCCGTCCACGAGCCTCAAACCGTTGCCCTTAAAGCAACCAGCAGCAGGGAGACGCTACCAAGCAAGGTGGCACAAGTGGAGGCCGCTGGCCTCAATGAAGATGAGATGGCGCTTATCATCAAGCGCTTCAAGACCGCACTAAAAGGACGCAAGGAGTACCCCAACAAGAATAAGACAAGGGGAAAGTGCTCCTGCTTCAAATGCAGTAAGACTAGTCATTTTATTGCTCAATGTCCCGATAATGAAAATGACCAGGGGGAAGAAAGACATGGGAAGAAGGAGAAGAAGAAAAGCTATAGGAAGGCGAAAGGCGAGGCTCACCTTGGCAAAGAATGGGATTTAGACTGCTCTTCATCCGACTTCGACGATGAAGGATTGGCAGCCTCGGCCTTCAACAAATCTTTGCTCTTCCCCAACGAATGCCACACTTGCCTCATGGCCAAGGAGAAAAAGGTAAGTGTTCGAAATACCTCTAAGTATACTACTTCTAGCGATGATGATTCTAGTGATGATGAAGTAGATTATACTGATTTATTTAAGGGTTTAGATAGAGCAAAAGTAGATAAAATCAATGAGTTAATTGATGCTTTAAATGAAAAAGATAGACTGCTAGAGAGGCAAGAGGACATTTTGTATGAGGAACATGACAAATTTGTTAGTGTTCAAAAGTCTCTTGCTTTAGAGATTAAAAGGAATGAAATGCTGTCTTCTGAATTATCTGCTTGCCATGAATCTATCTCTAGTTTAAATACTTTGAATGATGATTTAAATGCTAAGCTAGAGGTAGCTAATAAATCTAGTTCATGTGTAGAACATGTTGTAATTTGCAATAGATGCAAGAATTTTGATATCAATGCTTGTGATGAACATCTTGCGTCCATTGCTAAATTAAATGATGAGGTGACAAGTCTTAATGCTCAACTTAAGACTTGCAAGGTTGATTTTGATGAATTAAAATTTTCTAGGGATGCCTACACCGTTGGTAGACACCCCTCAATTAAGGATGGACTTGGCTTTCGAAAGGAAGCCAAGAACTTAATAAGCCAAAGGGCTCCCATTTCCAACAAGGAGAAAGGGAAGGCCCCTATGGCTAATGGTGCTCAAAGGAATCATGCTTTCATTTATAACAATAAATTTTTTTTCTAGAAATGCTCATTATAATAGGAGTTATGATCATGATGCCTTTAATTCACATGTTATGTTTGCTTCTAGCTCTACTTTTGTGCATGGTAGAAGTAAGCCTAGGAGAAATCATGTTGTGCATCATGTGCCTAGGAAAGTATGTAATGAACCTTCTACTATGTACCATGCTTGCAATACTTCTTTTGCAATTTGTTGTAAGAATGAAAAAGTAGTTGCTAGGAACTTGGGATCCAAATGCAAGGGAGATAAGACTTGTATTTGGGTTCCAAAGGCAATTGTAACTAACCTTGTAGGACCCAACAAGAGTTGGGTACCTAAAACCCAAGCGTAAATTGTCTTGCAAGTTTATGCATCCGGGGGCTCAAGCTGGATTATCGACAGCGGATGCACAAACCACATGACGGGGGAGAAGAAGATGTTCACCTCCTACGTCAAGAACAAGGATTCCCCGGATATGATCATCTTTGGAGATGGGAACCAATGCAAGGTCAAAGGCTTGGGCAAGATAGCCATCACCAACGAGCACTCCATTTCAAACGTATTTCTAGTAGAGTCACTTGGTTACAACCTCCTGTCTGTAAGTCAATTGTGCCACATGGGCTACAATTGTTTGTTTACAAATATTGATGTTTCTGTCTTTAGAAGGAGTGATGGTTCATTAGCATTTAAGGGTGTATTAGATGGAAAACTCTACTTAGTTGATTTTTCGAAAGAGGAGGCCGATCTAGATGCATGCTTAATAGCTAAGACTAGTATGGGCTGGCTGTGGCATCACCGTCTAGCACATGTTGGGATGAAGAACCTTCATAAACTTGTAAAGGGAGAACATGTGTTAGGACTAACCAATGTCTGCTTTGAAAAAGATAGACCTTGTGCAGCTTGTCAGGCAGGGAAACAGGTGGGAAGCACTCATCACAGCAAGAATGTGATGACAACATCAAGACCACTGGAGCTTCTCCACATGGACCTCTTCGGACCCGTCGCCTACCTTAGCATCGGGGGAAGTAAGTATGGTCTTGTAATTGTAGATGACTTTTCTCGCTTCACTTGGGTGTTCTTTTTGCAGGATAAATCAGAAACCCAAGGGACCCTAAAGCGCTTTCTAAGGAGGGCTCAAAACGAATTTGAGCTCAAGGTGAAAAAGATAAGAAGCGACAATGGGTCCGAGTTCAAGAACTTACAAGTTGAGGAGTATCTTGAGGAGGAAGGTGTCAAGCATGAGTTCTCCGCTCCCTATACACCACAGCAAAACAGTGTAGTAGAGAGGAACAGGACGCTTATCGACATGGCGAGGATGATGCTTGGAGAGTTCAATACGCCGGAGCGGTTTTGGTCGGAAGCTGTGAACACAACTTGCCACGCCATAAACCGGCTCTATCTGCATCGTCTCCTCAAGAAAGACCTCCTACGAACTACTTACCGATAACAAACCCAATGTCTCTTACTTTCGTGTATTTGGAAGCAAATGCTACATTTTGGTGAAGAAAGGTAGACATTCCAAATTTGCTCCCAAAGCTGTAGAAGGGTTTTTACTAGGGTATGACTCAAATACAAAGGCGTATAGAGTATTCAATAAATCATCGGGTTTGGTTGAAGTCTCTAGCGACGTTGTATTTGATGAGACTAATGGCTCTCCAAGAGAGCAAGTTGATCTTGATGACATAGATGAAGATGATGTTCCAACGGCCGCAATACGCACCATGGCGATTGGAGATGTGCGACCACAGGAACAACAAGAGCAAGATCAACCTTCTTCCTCAACAATGGTGCATCCCCCTACTCAAGATGATGGACAGGTTCCTCAAGAAGAGGCGTGTGATCAAGGGGGAGCACAAGGAGAACAAGTTTTGGAGGAAGAAGCACCACTGGCCCCTCCAACTCAAGTTTGAGCGACGATCCAAAGAAATCACCCCGTCGATTAGATTCTGGGTGACATAAGCAAGGGAGTAACAACTCGCTCAAGATTAGCTAATTTTTGTGAGCATTACTCGTTTGTCTCTTCTATTGAGCCTTTCAGGGTAGAAGAGGCCTTGCAGGATCCGGACTGGGTGTTGGCCATGCAGGAAGAGCTCAATAACTTCAAAAGGAATGAAGTTTGGAGCCTGGTGCCACGTCCAAAGCAAAACATTGTGGGAACCAAGTGGGTGTTCCGCAACAAGCAAGACGAGCACGGGGTGGTGACAAGAAACAAGGCTCGACTTGTGGCAAAAGGTTATGCCCAAGTCGCAGGTTTGGATTTCGAGGAGACTTTTGCTCCTGTGGCTAGGCTAGAGTCTATTAGAAAATTATTAGCCTATGCCGCTCACCACTCTTTCAGGTTGTTTCAAATGGATGTGAAGAGCGCCTTCCTCAACGGGCCAATAAAGGAGGAGGTGTACGTGGAACAACCCCCTGGCTTTGAGGATGACAGGTACCCGACCATGTGTTTAAGCTCTCTAAGGCGCTCTATGGACTTAAGCAAGCCCCAAGAGCATGGTATGAATGCCTTAGAGATTTCTTAATTGCAAATGCTTTCAAGGTTGGGAAAGCCGATCCCACTCTTTTCACTAAGACTTGTAATGGTGACCTTTTTGTGTGCCAAATTTATGTCAATGACATAATATTTGGTTCTACTAATCAAAAGTCTTGTGAGGAGTTTAGCAGGGTGATGACTCAAAAGTTTGAGATGTCAATGATGGGCGAGTTGAACTACTTCCTTGGGTTCCAAGTGAAGCAACTCAAGGACGGCACCTTCATCTCCCAAACGAAGTACACTCAAGATCTTCTCAAGCGGTTTGGGATAAAGACGCCAAGCCCGCGAAGACACCGATGGGAACCGACGGGCATGTTGACCTCAACAAAGGAGGTAAGTCCGTTGATCAAAAGGCATACCGGTCTATGATAGGGTCATTGCTTTATTTATGTGCTAGTAGACCGGACATTATGCTTAGTGTATGCATGTGTGCTAGATATCAATCTGACCCAAAGGAATGTCACCTTGTGGTCGTTAAGCGGATTCTTAGATATTTAGTTTCTATGCCTTGCTTCGGGATCTGGTATCCAAAAGGGTCTACCTTTGACTTGATTGGATATTCAGACTCCGACTATGCTGGATGCAAGGTTGATAGGAAGAGTACATCAGGGACGTGCCAATTCCTAGGAAGGTCCCTGGTGTCTTGGAGTTCAAAGAAACAAACCTCTGTTGCCCTATCCACCATTGAGGCTGAGTATTTTGCCGCAGGACAGTGTTGCGCGCAACTACTTTGGATGAGGCAAACCCTCCGGGACTTTGGCTACAATCTGAGCAAAGTCCCACTCCTATGTGACAATGAGAGTGCAATCCGCATGGTGGATAATCCTGTTGAACACAGCCGCACTAAGCACATAGACATCCGACATCACTTTCTTAGAGACCACAAGCAAAAGGGAGATATCGAGGTGTTCCATATTAGCATCGAGAACCAGCTAGCCGATATCTTTACCAAGCCTTTAGATGAGAAAACCTTTTGCAGGCTGCGTAGTGAGCTAAATGTCTTAGATTCGCGTAACTTGGATTGATCTATAGCATACATGTGTTTTATGCCTTTGATCATGTTACTTATACATTTATGCAATTTGTTGTTTATTTATGGTGCTCAAGTTGGGCAAGGGATCCCCGGACCTCAAAAGTCCATGTGTGAATGATGCACATATTTAGGGGGAGATATGCTACAACTTGATCCTTTGAGACTAACCTTTGTGTTTGAGTGTACTTGATGTAGTCTCAAAGGTGCATTGAAAGGGAAAGGTGAACTTGGACCATGCAAAGACTTCCACTGCACTCCGGTATTAGTGTACTCACCTCCAAGTTCATTCTTATGCTCTTATTGCCTTTTTGCTCTTAATTGACAATTTTGGTGAGGCAATGGGGTTAAAGCCAAGAATGATCCCGTTTTGGTGCTTGATGCCAAAGAGGGAGAAATTAAGGCCAAAGCAAATGGATCAGCTACCACTTGAGAATTTTGAAAATAGTAGAGTTGGAACTTTTGATTTGTCCAAAATACTCTTATTGCAAAATTTGGTCTCTTGTGGGGGAGAATTTATGATTATTGGAAAAAGGGTGAGTTTTTAGCACTTGATCATTTTTTCCATTGGAATATATCTCTTTGTGCTTAAACAAGTGTGTTTGACTTAGAGATAGGAAAATGAATTTAATTTGCAAAAACAAACCAAGTGGTGGCAAAGAATGATCCAAATATGCCAAATTAGAGTCAAAAACAATTTGGTCTTCAATTTGAATCGATGTTGCATGTTTTGCATTGCTTTTTTATGTGTTGGCATAAATCACCAAAAAGGGGGAGATTGAAAGGGAAATGTGCCCTTGGGCCATTTCTATAATGTTTTGGTGATTAAGTGTCCAACACAAAGTGAGTGAGATATTATGTGCCAAACAAGCAAGAAGTGCAAATCATGTAACAAGGTATGTTTCTAGAATTAGTACATTGTTTTGAGTACTAACATATATTGTCTAAGTGCTAGAAACAGAGAAAAGAAGAGAAGAAAAGAAATGCAAAAGACTTGGCTTGGTACAGCCAAAGTCCAACTCAGCTTGGCACACCGGGCTGTCCGGTGGTGCACCGGACAGTGTCCGGTGCGCCAGGCCAGCCTCCAGTGAACAGGCCACTCTCGGGAAAAATCGGCGGCGTACGGCTATAATTCACCAGACTGTCCGGTGGTGCACCGGACTGTTCGGTGAGCCAACGGCCGCCAGCGCAACGATCGGACGCGCAATCCGCGGGCGACGCGTGGCCCGCGCCAACGGTCGGCAAGGGGCACCGGACTGTCCGGTGTGCACCGGACAGTGTCCAGTGTGCCAACTGCCACGAATCTGCAACGGTCGTCTGCGCCAGAAAAGGAAGGAGATCCGCACCGGACCGTTTACTGTGACTGTCCGGTGGTGCACCGGACTGTCCGGTGCACCACCCGACAGAAGGCAACTTTGGCTTTCCTTGTTGGCCTCCAATGGCTCCTAGCTGCCTTGTGTAACACCCCAGGTGTTACTTAGGGTGTTCACCCAGGACTACACTAATAAACCCATCATCACATGTGATTTAATTTGAGCAAAATACACCAAACTTGGGAATCAAGGTCCTAAGTAAGTGCAACCCATCTTAGAAGTCATGCCTTGGCTTTATCATGCACATATTGTGGAGAGAATTGCCCAAACCCTAATTCAAACCCCTTTGGACAATTGGAGCCCTAGAAGTGAGTACGACCAAAAGGCTATGAAAACCACATGATCATGACTTGGGCAAAGTATAAAATTAGTAGTACACTTAATACCCTACAAAAAATAGTAAGAAAGTGACCCCAAAAGGGTTTTAGAAAAACCCCAAAAGGTTCACCAAAGGGAAAAACCTAAGAGAAAAATCAGAATTTTTCTAAGTTCAAAACCAACCCTCTTCCAAAGATCAAACATGTTCACCCTTTTTCAAACTTCAAAACCATTTGGCCCAATTGACAAAGTGGCCCCTAAAGACCTCTAGAACACCCTGGAAAAGTTTGAACCCAACCCTAAGTCATTTGACACGACTTAGCACGGTTTTTGTCTCGGTGTGGACAGCTCGGACAGAGCCAACTTCCCACCCCCATATCTCTCAAACCCGACCACATCTCCCCTTGGATTTCACATGAACTAGGTAGCCCTAGGTGCAGGGAGGAGATCTCTCAAAGGTCTTAGGGCAAGATTCGCACGTTTGGCTGTGCAGCAGGAGATAGAACAAGAGCAGAAACAAACCTCCACGTGTTCGACGCGCACTGAGCTCGCCAGAGCACGCCCGACGCCCGCCCCAGCGTGCCCCGCATCGCGCCAAGCCGAGCCCGTGCCATTGCCAGTGCCCGCGCCTATAAAGCCACCAGAGGCTTTGACCGTACTCCCCTGCACGCTCTCGACCTCACCGGAGCACTAGATCACCGGCATTGCCCCGCGCACGGCGTGCCAGCGGCCGCCTGATTCCCCGCCACCATAGACCGGCTAGCAGTGCCTTTCCCAACCTCGTCTGACCCTCAAAGTAGACCTTGCATGCCTCGATGAAGCTCCCCGAGCCAGGAATCGAACTCTGCCTCGCCGGAGAAGCTAGATCACGGTCGCCGGACTTCACCCGACCGCCGGCAAGCATGGACCGAGCTCCACGGTGAGTTGTTCTCCGATTCCTTGCACGAGTCGATTCCTTGACACCCCGTGAAGCTCCCCGTGCCCTTGGATTGACCGGTATCGCCGTGGATAGGCCGGAGCACTCGCCGCCGACGAGCTCGCCCGCCTGCGCACGTGGACCGGCCGATTCCGGCCATCACCACCGTCGAGTCGTACCTCGTTGTGACCGCAAGGACCTCCCGGAGCCAACCCTGCCCTTCGCCGGACCTCCCTTGCCGCAGGTAAGTCGCGCCGCCCCTTTTCCATTCGCGTGTACTGTTCAAAAGGAAGAGGGACCTTGGGGAAGAAGAGATAAAAGCCAGGGGGGTTTGAAGTGTCAGCGACTCAAAGGAATAGTGGCGTAGGGGTATAAGTGTAGGAATTGTTTTAGGAAAAGCCCAGGGTCTTCGATGCAAATTGGTTTTCCAGAAAATATTTTTAATATTTCTGATTTAAATACAAACATAACTTGAAAAATTCATAACTTCAGTTTTGTTCACCCAAATCGAGTCAAACCAATTTTGCCAGATTCTAAATAATGTAAACTACTTAGGAAAAATACAAAACCTCTAAGTGTTGGAGATCAAAGTTTTGATTTAAATGATTATCTGGCCAAAAGCTAAATGAAATAGGGAAAAAAGCTACACTGTTAGACTGAGGTTAAGAAAATTCAGAGAAGTACTTAATCACTTCCTAATCTGTTTAAAAATAGTAAACCCCTCAGTACACCAAATTAAGGTAGAGTTTGCCATTTAAATCATTTTCAGCTTAAAGTTAAAGAAAATATAATAGGTAGTTTAAAATAAGAACCAGGGAGCAACCATATTTTTGTTAGCTCCCTTATCCAGTATAATTCACTAGAAAAATTTGTTAAACCCTTGTTTAATAAAAAGAAATGAGATACCTTTTATTTTATGCAAACAAGGAAAACTTAGGAAAATCTTAGAGAAATAATCCTGAGGAGAAAACACCCCAAACCTTGGGATAACTAATACTTTGTTATTATGAACATAGGAAAAATATGTGTTCTGTTCGTTGATATTTTTCAAATAACAAGTTAGTTATAAGTAACTTTTTGGCATTAAACTTAGAAAAGCATAACTAAATAACCACGAAGTAACCCTCTGTGATTTTTGGCACAGAAGCATGTTATTACCCATAGATACCAGCAAAAATAACTCTTAGTACAGAACCCACACCTAGATGGGAGTTGTAGTCCGAAGTGACCCCTTTGCCCCAATTTTTGTTATTTTTGTCCAGGGCTTTTTCTAAGTATTTTTTACCTCAAAATTTTAGGATAGACTACAGCGACCAATAGTAACCCCCTGTAATTTTTTACAGAATTTTTGGAAATTTTGAAATCACTGTTATATTTCAAACCCAACTTAAGAACAGGAAAAGAGAATAAAGAAAAGAGTTAAAGAGATAAATGTTACCCTGACCAAAACAACAAAACTCTTAAGTACCTACTAGAACCTTTAAGGGCAATCCAAGCCTTAATCCACTATGGTTGCCTCTAAGCAAAACCTAAAAACCTAAATTGATAATCATAAACCCCAAGAGCTTCTTATAACCAGGGAACCCTAAGTTATCAAACAACTTAGTTCTTCTTGCACTACGCATAATGGTTACTAAATCATGCATATCATAGCATACATGTTTCTTACTCATTGCATTCGATAGATTGCAACCTCGCTGACGGAGAGTACATCCTCGTGCCGGAGCAAGGACTTGCTCAAGAGGTAACCCCGGATCCAGCACCAGAGCCTGTCATCGAGGATCTGCCTGCCCCAGCTTTGGAAGGCAAGCCCCGGTTTTATGCATAACCAGTTCTATATATTATTTTACTACACTTAATGATTGTAGGCTTGTATTGTGCACTTAAGTGTAGGAGTTGCCTGAAACCCTAGTTGCATGACCTCAGAATTTCCTTTGAGATGGATACTAGTATGCTAGGTTGAGTAGCAGCTGTACTAATAGGGATCTCGGTAGAAGTCGAGTGATTTTTCTAGCACTCGCGCGAGGTCAGGAATTGGTTGTATCCACTTTCATAGCATAATGATGTTGGTCTGTGGACAACAATCCATGGGGATTGGTTGTCTATGAGGTGGAAATTGGAATAAGGATTATGGTGTGCTGCCGTGAGTCAAGCGTTTGAACGTACTAAACATATGCCGAGAAATATGGTAAATCGGTAAGCCTAGTACCTGATTGAACCTGGCAGCAGACTTTGCCCCTCACGCGACCTGAGACGTGGTCTCCCATTCCGGTAATGGTGGGTACAAGTGCGGTCACTGCACGACGGCGATCGGGGTCAGTGAGGCATTGTACGCCAAGGCGGTGAGCCCTGTTCTGTTGACAGGGAATCGATGGGGACGGTTGATGTGTGTGGGGACGGAGTGCCTCGCCACGTCGTGTGTTTAGGTTTACCTTGCAAGGTTTAAAAACTCGATTCGAATCGTCTGCTTCTCGTAGCTAATGAGACTGCTTGATCCATGCTGCTACATTGAGTAACATGTGGAAATATGATGACTTGGCAAAAGTTGTTGATTGCTAAATGTTTGATACCATGTATGGTTAGATAGGTATACATTTAGTCTTAAGAGAGTCACACTAAAACTTGAAAAAGCTAAAACTTGATTTTTAGACTTAGCTAGTGCTTTTGGCAACCAAACCCCTCAGCCAAACAGCTGCATGTCTAGAGGTAGAGGAGTAGACTCCTCACACCGGGTAAGTCTAGCTGAGTATTAGTATACTCAGCCTTGCTTGTGGCATAATTTTACAGGTTCTCTGTAGGACATGGTTGCTGGAGTGACTTGGCCGTCCATCTTGCCACCGGGTTGGACAGTCGAGTGGGACCTTACCTCGCCTGAGGAGGAGCGTGAGGAGTGATGGGACAGGCTTCCCCATCTCTCCATTTATCATTAGTTTATTTCCACTGCATTCCGAACAATGAGTACTACTTTTGCGAAAACTCTGATGATGATGTAATAAATTTAATACTCCCTTAATGTATGGTTTTATGCTTTATTGTATTTGCTCTGTGCCTCACCATCGAGTGAGTACGTGGTACTTGATCCTGTTAGTGGCCTTGTCGGACTAGATCCGAGGGACTGACCTGTTATTCCCATTTAAGTGTGGTCTAGCCTCTAAGGCGGGACTTAGGCACTTAAGTCGGAATAATTTGGGCAGTTCCGCCACAGCTGGTATCGGAGCACGTACCACCACAGAGGAATCAATAAACTGTAAATACCATCCTTTTCGAAAGTAAAACTTGATGGCAACAAATGTTGGATAGATCGTCAGGTCGATAAGAATAGACCTAGGTCGTGAAGCCTTAGGATAATAGAAGGGGTAGCTAGGTGGCTATTTGAGTAAGCCTTACCGGCTACTATAAAGGATGGGGGGTTTCCCTAATCCCTCTAAGTTGAAATGAGGTCGCTTAGGACGAGCATGCATGCATCCTTACTTAAACTACTTGATAATTGGGTAAGAACTTTAATACACAATAATGACAGATTAAGTACACCCAGTGCCATTGTCGTAATTATTGAGAGGCTGAGTTGTGATCCCTTTTTATTTTATAATTCTTTTTCTTTTTACTTATGCTTAACCGTACACAGATGACTTCTCATGGATCCTCGGATGAAGGGAATGTACAGTCCCACACAGACGAACTTGCACGAGAGGGTTTCCCCCGTATCTTGTGGGAGGTACTTCAGGGAGCTGGTTACACGACGCCTCCCCAGTATGTTGTGCGACTGTTCGAGAAGCACCGAGTGCCCCGCTGTAGGGTGAGGATGACCCTAGAGCCTCATCCCTTGCAGCCAGGCTGGCGTTCGTTGGACTCTGAGTCTTTCGGGTACCGGGCTGAGGATACTCTCGAGGAGATTGCTCTCCATGGGCTGACCAACTTCTGTTGTTTCCACCCCTTGGAGCTGTCCACTCACCCCATTAGTTTGTTCCCCATAGAGAAGGAGGACGACCCAATGTGGAAGGACCGAGTGGAGCATGCCAAGGATATATGGGCTATCTACCCAGGTAAGACTGCTCACTTGACGGTGCGGTGCATGAATGCCCTGTATCGTCTGCAAGTGATGCGAGGAGAGGCAATGTCTCATCTGATGGCATTGTTGGAGGCTACCAAGATCACCTTGGATAACAGAGAGGAACTTGTGGTAGACTTGTCCACTGAGATGGTGGAAAAAGACCTACAAGTGGAACAGATGTCAAATGAGATCCAAGAGCTTGAGGAGCTAGTGGGAACCAGGGAGAACACCATCGAGGTTCTCGAGGATCAGCTAATCAATACTCAGCAGCAACTTGTGGAGACCAACCAGCATCTGGATATGCACCACCAGGAGATCCAGGACATGGAGGCCAACGAGGATGTCGACATCGAGGGAGGAGAGGAGCCGGAGCCTGCCTCCAGCTTAGACACTGCTGGCTCGGGGAGACCACCTTCCCCCGAGTCGAGCGTTGCCTCGTTTGCTCGCTAGGTCGCAGAGATAGAGTTAGAAGTCTGTGGCAGTAAAACTCCTCGAGGCTAGCTTAGCTTTTGCACCCTTAGGGTACTAGGCTAGTTAGAGTTGAGTTTTTTGAGTTACTGATGTAATCACAACAAACTCTTTTGGAAGTTGGGAGATGAATGATGTCAGCTTTAAATTCATGAATAAAAGTTTTATGTTATTTTTATGAATTATGCGAGAAAGTAGTGGTTCGTCCTTGCAAATCTTTCACCATGTATGAACTCTGACATCAACAATGTGATATTGAGACCGTCCTTGATTTTTCAGATGGCAGGAAGAGCGCGTCGTGGACAGAATGAACGCATGCCTCCGCCACCGCCTCCTACTCTGCAAGAGCTAATGGCTCAGCAGAACAAGATCTTGCGATAGTTGACTCAGCGTCAGCCGCCACCTCAGCATTATGGTGGTGGTGATCATCAGCGTCACCCAGTAGCAGCCACGTATCAGGAGTTTCTCGGCACGCAGCCACCTTTGTTCACTCGGGCAGAGGATCCACTTGATGCGGATGTATGGCTTAGGGTAGTGGAATCCAAATTCCCACTACTCAATGGAATTTGTTCAGAGGTGACTAAGGTCAGGTTCGCCACCCAGTAGCTTCACGGGCCCGCGCGGACATGGTGGGACCACTTCCTTGCTATGCAGCCAGTTGACCATGAGGTGGAATGGAGAGAGTTCAAGGCAGCTTTCAGGGGGCATCATATACCAGCAGGCATTATGGACCGCAAGCTCAATGAGTTTCTGGCACTCACTCAAGGAAATCAGACAGTATTACAGTATGCTCAGACCTTTAATGACCTGTGTCAGTATGCCGGATACCACGCAGACACAGATGAGAAGAAGAGGGATAGATTCAGGAGGGGGCTAAGCACTAAGCTCCGCGACCGTCTCAACACCGTCAGGGCCAACAGTTACAATGAATTGGTCAACATGGCCATTTCCCAGGAGGACTGCATCACAGCCCGTCAAGCAGAGAAGAAAAGGAAGGCCTCTGTGGCAGGATCATCGGCTCAGCCACAACGCTTCAGGATTGTATCTGACACTCAGAACAGAGGACCTCAGCAATAGCAAGGACGTTGGGTGATCTGACCACAGCAGCAGCAGCAGGCACCCAACCGCACCCAGTTTCCAGTTCAGAGGAACAATCAGCCACAGCAGCAGCAGTACCGTCAGGCAAATGACAACAGGTGTTTCACTTGTGGTAACACCGGACATTATGCCAAGAATTGCCCCAGAAACCAGCAGGGACAGAATTCCAACCAAAACCAAGGCAAGAGGCAGAAGGTGCAAGTGAGGCAGGGCAGGCTGAACTTCACCACCATGGCTGATATTCTAGAGGGAGCACCCGTCTTGACTGGTATCTTTTCAGTTTTGAATTATCCCGCAATTATTCTTTTTGATTCTGGTGCATCACACAGTTTTATCAGAACCAAATTTAGTGACAAGTGACAGTTACCTTTTCACCACACCAATGGGGGTATTACAATTTCTACACCTGGAGGCAGGGTTGCCACCTATCAGATCAATAGACACGTACCAATAAAGTTGGGTAGTTTCATATTTAAAACCACTCTCTTGATAATGGGATTGGATAGTGTGGATATCATCCTGGGGACTGATTGGTTATCACGACACCATGCGGTAATTGATGTCGCAGCCAGAGCCATAGAAATCCACTCCCCACTGGATGGCGAGATCACCTTGTACCTACCTGATCAGGGTTGTACCCGCTCCTGTGCATTCACCATGATAGAATCACCAGTTGAGAGAATCCCCGTAGTCTGTGACTACCCAGATGTTTTTCCTGATGAATTGCTAGGCATGCCACCCGACCGAGACATAGAGTTCGCAATTGAATTACAACCCGGAACTGCACCTATATCTAAAAGACCCTATAGAATGCCTCCAGCAGAATTGGCGGAATTGAAAAAGCAACTGCAAGAGTTGTTGGACAAGGGGTTTATTCGCCCAAGTACTTCACCATGGGGATGTCCCGTCTTATTTGTGAAGAAAAAGGATGAGAGTCTGAGATTGTGTGTTGATTACCACCCTCTCAATGTGGTGACCATCAAGAACAAATACCCATTGCCTCGCATTGATGTATTGTTTGATCAGTTGGTGGGAGCAAGAGTATTCTCCAAGATAGACCTTCGCTCTGGCTATCATCAGATTAAGATCAAGGCCAGTGATATTCCCAAGACGGCTTACTCTACCAGATATGGGCTTTATGAGTATTTGGTGATGTCTTTTGGGCTGACCAATGCCCCCGCTTATTTCATGTATTTGATGAACTCAGTATTCATGCCAGAGCTAGACAAGTTTGTGGTGGTTTTTATTGATGACATTCTGGTTTACTCCAAAATTGAAGACGAGCATGCTGAGCATCTACACATCGTACTTCAGTGTCTGCGCGATCATCGCCTATATGCTAAGCTATCCAAATGTGATTTCTGGCTGAAGGAGATAAAATTTTTGGGTCACGCCATCTCTCGGGATGGGGTATCAGTTGATCCTGAGAAGGTACAAGAAGTAATGGATTGGAAACCTCCTACCACAGTACGGCATATCCGTAGTTTTCTGGGATTGGTAGGGTATTATCGACGATTTATTCCGGATTTCTCTAGAATTGCCAAGGCAATGACTGAATTGTTGAAGAAAGGAGTCAAGTATGACTAGAGCCAGAAGTGTGAGGATGCCTTTCATACACTAAGGCAGCATTTGACAACAATACCCGTGCTAGCTCAACCTGACAACACCAAACCCTTTGAGGTTTATTGCGATGCTTCCGGTACTGGATTGGGATGTGTCTTGATGCAAGACAACAGAGTCATTGCTTATGCCTCTCGAGCACTCAGACCCCATGAGCAGAACTACCCCACACATGACCTGGAGTTAGCAGCCGTGGTTCATGCTCTCAAGATTTGGAGACATTATTTGATGGGAGCTCATTGTAATATCTACACTGATCATAAGAGTCTCAAATACATTTTCACTCAGGCTGATCTTAATATGAGGCAGAGAAGATGGTTAGAATTAATCAAAGACTATGATTTGGAGGTGCATTACCATCCGGGCAAAGCCAATGTTGTGGCAGATGCCTTAAGCAGGAAAGCCCAGTGCAATTGTATGAATATGGATGCAGGAATCACCACCCTATGTGATGAGTTGTGCAAATTGAAAATAGAAGTTGTTTCTTCTGGTGCCTTGAGTTATATTTCAGTGGAGCCCACTTTACATGAGCAGATAGTCATGGCACAGATTGCTGACAAGGGTGTTCAAGTCATTAAGGAAATGGTCGAACAGAAGGTGGATAAATACAAATGTTTCCATCAGGACAACAAAGGGATTCTATGGTTTGGAGACCGATTGGTTGTTCCCAAGAACCCCAAGCTCAGAAAGAAGATATTGGATGAAGCTCACCTTTCCAAATTCTCCATGCACCCCGGCAGTAACAAGATGTATCATGATCTCAGATCTTTGTACTGGTGGACCAGAATGAAGAGGGAAATTGCTAAGTATATTTCTGAATGTGACACCTGCCAGAGAGTCAAGGCCAGTCATTTGAAGGTAGCAGGCACTTTACAGCCCCTTCCCATACCATCTTGGAAATGGGAGGATATTTGCATGGACTTCATTGTGGGATTGCCCAATACCTCCTGACACCATGATTCTATCTGGGTCATCGTGGATAGGTTGACCAAAATAGCGCATTTCTTGCCAGTACATACCACCCATAGGGCAGAAAAGTATGCAGAAATTTATATTGACCAGATAGTTCGTTTGCATGGGATACCAAGGACTATTGTGTCTGACAGAGGAGCACCATTCGTGGCACGTTTCTCGGAACAATTGCAAGAATCACTTGGGACCCAAGTAATAAGAAGCTTGGCATACCATCCTCAAACAGATGGTCAGACAGAAAGGGTGAATTAGATTCTGGAAGACATGTTGAGGGCATGTGTGCTACACTATGGGAAGGATTGGGACAAGTGCCTTTCCTTGGCAGAATTTTCTTATAATAACAGCTACCAGTCCAGTCTGCAGATGGCACCTTTTGAGTCCTTGTATGGGAGAAGGTGTAGGACACCGCTAAATAGGTCACAAGCTGGAGAGAGAGAAATTTTTGGGCCTGACTTAGTACTTGAAGCAAAGGAGAAGGTCAAAGTCATTAAGAAGAACCTAGAAGCTGCTCAGGCCCGGTAGAAGAGCTATCATGACAAGAGGAGGAAGCCTCTATAGTTTGAAGTGGGAGATCATGTCTATCTTAAGGTGTCACCAACCAAAGCTATTCAGAGATTTGGAATCAAGGGCAAGTTAGCTCCTCGCTACATTGGACCCTATGAGATCAAGGAAACTTGTGGGCCTATAGCATATCAATTGAAGTTGTCACCCCACATGTCAGCAGTTCATGATGTGTTTCACGTATCTCAGCTACGGAAGTGCGTCCGCTTACCCACTGAAGTACTACCTGAACCAGAAATTGAGATAGAACCAGACTTGTCTTATCAAGAGCACCCCGTCAAGGTATTGGATCAAAAGGAGAGGTCAACGCGGGCAAAGTCAATCAGAATGTATAAGGTTCAGTGGAGTCACCATTCAGTAGAAGAGGCTACGTGGGAGACTGAGGATTTTCTACGTTCTCGCTTCCCCGACTTTCTGCCCAAAGGAGTCGGTACGTAATCCAAAAACCCCACCCCCACCTGCCCTTCGAAACTAAATATAAGAAAAACTTAGATGTAAAAGGAATTGTAAACTTGGAAAATGGTTTTAAAAGGGCTTCCTTTTGAAGTTGCAAAGAGAATGACATTCGAAGAGCAGTTAACTAGAGAAGCTTGGATAAAGGAAAGAGCAACACACCAACACACCTTCATGGCACCCCTCCAAAGGACTCTACCTAAAATCTCGGGACAAGATTCCTTTAAGGGGGGAGGGCTGTAACACCCCAGGTGTTACTTAGGGTGTTCACCCAGGACTACACTAATAAACCCATCATCACATGTGGTTTAATTTGAGCAAAATACACCAAACTTGGGAATAAAGATCCTAAGTAAGTGCAACCCATCTTAGAAGTCATGCCTTGGCTTTATCATGCACATATTGTGGAGAGAATTGCCCAAACCCTAATTCAAACCCCTTTGGACAATTGGAGCCCTAGAAGTGAGTATGACCAAAAGGCTATGAAAACCACATTATCATGACTTGGGCAAAGTATAAAAGTTGTAGTACACTTAATACCCTACAAAAAGTAGTAAGAAAGTGACCCCAAAAGGGTTTCAGAAAAACCCCAAAAGGTTCACCAAAGGGAAAAACCTAAGAGAAAAATCAGAATTTTTCTAAGTTCAAAACCAACCCTCTTCCAAAGATCAAACATGTTCACCCTTTTCAAACTTCAAAACCACTTGGCCCAATTGACAAAGTGGCGCCTAAAGACCTCTAGAACACCCTGGAAAAGTTTGAACCCAACCCTAAGTCGTTTGACACGACTTGGCACGGTTTTTGTCTCGGTGTGGATAGTTCGGACAGAGCCAACTTCCCACCCCCATATCTCTCAAACCCGACCACATCTCCCCTTGGAACTCACATGAACTAGGTAGCCCTAGGTGCAGGGAGGAGATCTCTTAAAGGTCTTAGGGCAAGATTCGCACGTTTGGCTGCGCAGCAGGAGATAGAACAAGAGCAGAAACAAAACTTCACGTGTTCGACGCGCACTGAGCTCGCCAGAGCACGCCAGACGCCCGCCCCCGCGTGCCCCGCATCGCGCCAAGCCGAGCCCATGCCATTGCCTGTGTCCGTGCCTATAAAGCCACCAGAGGCTTCGACCGTACTCCCCCGCACGCTCTCGACCTCACCGGAGCACTAGATCACCGGCATTGCCCCGCGCACGGCATGCTTGCGGCCGCCCGATTCCCCGCCACCGTAGACCGGCCAGCAGTGCCTTTCCCAACCCCGTCCGACCCTCGGAGTAGACCTTGCATGCCTCGGTGAAGCTCCCCGAGCGAGTAATCAAACTCTGCCTCACCGGAGAAGCCAGATCACGGTCGCCGGACTTCACCCGACCGTCGGCAAGCGTGGACCGAGCTCCACGGTGAGTTGTTCTCAGATTCCTTGCACGAGTCGATTCCTTGACACCCTGTGAAGCTCCCCGTGCCCTTGGATTGACCGGTATCATCGTGGATAGGCCGGAGCACTCGCCGCCGACGAGCTCGCCCGCCTGTGCACGTGGACCGGCCGATTCCGGCCATCACCGCCGTCGAGTTGTACCTCGTTGTGACCGCAAGGACCTCCCGGAGCCAACCCCGCCCTTCGTCGAGCCTCCCTCGCCGCCGGTAAGCCGCGCCGCCCTTTTTCCTTTTGTGGGTACTGTTCAAAAGGGGGGAGGGACCTTGGGGAAGAAGAGATAAAAGCCAGGGGGTTTTTGAAGTGTCAGTGACTCAAAGGAATAGTGGCGTAGGGGTATAAGTGAAGGAATTGTTTTAGGAAAAGCCCAGGGTCTTCGATGCAAATTGGTTTTCCAGAAAACCTTTTTAATATTTCTGATTTAAATACAAACAGAACTTGAAAAATTCATAACTTCAGTTTTGTTCACCCAAATCGAGTCAAACCAATTTTGCCAGATTCTAAATAATGTAAACTACTTAGGAAAAATACAAAACCCCTAAGTGTTGCAGAAAATTTCAAAGTTTTGATTTAAATGATTATCTGGCCAAAAGCTAAATGAAATAGGGAAAAATAGCTACACTGTTAGACTGAGGTTAAGAAAATTCAGAGAAGTAGTTAATCACTTCCTAATCTGTTTAAAAATAGTAAACCCCTCAGTACACCAAATTAAGGTATAGTTTGCCATTTAAATCATTTTCAGCTTAAAGTTAAAGAAAATATAATAGGTAGTTTAAAATTAGAACAAGGGAGCAAACATATTTTTGTTAGCTTCCTTATCCAGTATAATTCACTAGAAATTTTTGTTAAACCCTTGTTTAGTACAAAAGAAATGAGATACCTTTTATTTTATGCAAACAAGGAAAACTTAGGAAAATCTTAGAGAAATAATCGTGAGGAGAAAACACACCAAACCTTGGGATAACTAATACTTTGTTATTATAAACATAGGAAAAATATGTGTTCTGTTGGTTGATATTTTTCAAATAACAAGTTAGTTATAAGTAACTTTTTGGCATTAAACATTAGAAAGAAATAACTAAATAACCACGAAGTAACCCTCTGTGATTTTTGGCACAGAAGCATGTTATTGCCCATAGATACCAGCAAAAATAACTCTTAGTACAGAACCCACACCTAGATGGGAGCTGTAGTGCAAAGTGACCCCTTTGCCCTAATTTTTGTTATTTTTGTCCAGGGCTTTTTCTAATTATTTTTGACCTCAAAATTTTAGGATAGACTACAGTGACCAATAGTAACCCCCTGTAATTTTTTACAGAATTTTTGGAAATTTTGAAATCACTGTTATATTTCAAACCCAACTTAAGAACATGAAAAGAGAATAAAGAAAATAGTTAAAGAGATAAATGTTACCCTGACCAAAACAGCAAAACTCTTAAGTACCTACTAGAACCTTTAAGGGCAATCCAAGCCTTAATCCACTATGGTTGCCTCTAAGCAAAACCTAAAAACCTAAATTGATAATCATAAACCCCAAGAGCTTCTTATAACCAGGGAACCCTAAGTTATCAAACAACTTAGTTCTTCTTGCACTACGCATAATGGTTACTAAATCATGCATATCATAGCATACATGTTTCTTACTCATTGCATTCGATAGATTGCAACCTCGCTGATGGAGAGTACATCCTCATGCCGGAGCAAGGACTTGCTCAAGAGGTAACCCCGGATCCAGCACCAGAGCCTGCCATCGAGGATCTGCCTGCCCCAGCTTTGGAAGGCAAGCCCCGGTTTTATGCATAACCAGTTCTATATATTATTTTACTACACTTAATGATTGTAGGCTTGTATTGTGCACTTAAGTGTAGGAGTTGCCTGAAACCCTAGTTGCATGACCTCATAATTTCCTTTGAGATGGATACTAGTATGCTAGGTTGAGTAGCTGTTGTACTAATAGGGATCTCAGTAGAAGTCGAGTGATTTTTCTAGCACTCGCGCGAGGTCCGGAATTGGTTGTATCCACTTTCATAGCATAATGATGTTGGTCTGTGGACAACAATCCATGGGGATTGGTTGTCTACGAGGTGGAAATTGGAATAAGGATTATGGTGTGGTACCGTGAGTCAAGCGTTTGAACGTACTAAACATATGCCGAGAAATATGGTAAATCGGTAAGCCTAGTACCTGATTGAACCTGGCAGCAGACTTTGCCCCTCACGCGACCTGAGACGTGGTCTCCCATTCCGGTTATGGTGGGTACAAGTGCGGTCACTGCACGATGGCGATCGGGGTCAGTGAGGCAATGTACGCCAAGGCGGTGAGCCCTGTTCTGTTGACGGGGAATCGATGGGGACGGTTGATGTGTGTGGGGACGGAGTGCCTCGCCACATCGTGTGTTTAGGTTTACCTTGCAAGGTTTAAAAACTCGATTCGAATCATCTGCTTCTCGTAGCTAATGAGACTGCTTGATCCATGCTGCTACATTGAGTAACAAGTGGAAATGTGATGACTTGGCAAAAGTTGTTGATTGCTAAATGTTTGATACCATGTATGGTTAGATAGGTATACATTTAGTCTTAAGAGAGTCACACTAAAACTTGAAAAAGCTAAAACTTGATTTTTAGACTCAGATAGTGCTTTTGGCAACCAAACCCCTCAGCCAAACAGCTCCATGTCTAGAGGTAGAGGAGTAGACTCCTCACACCGGGTAAGTCTAGCTGAGTATTAGTATACTCGGCCTTGCTTGTGGCATAATTTTACAGGTTCTCTGGAGGACATGGTTGCTGGAGTGACTTGGTCGTCCATCTTGCCACCGGGTTGGACAGTCGAGTGGGACCTTACCTCAGCTGAGGAGGAGCGTGAGGAGTGATGGGACAGGCTTCCCCATCTCTCCATTTATCGTTAGTTTATTTCCGCTGCATTCCGAACAATGAGTACTACTTTTGTGAAAACTTCGATGATGATGTAATAAATTTAATACTCCCTTAATGTATGGTTTTATGCTTTATTGTATTTGCTCTGTGCCTCACCATCGAGTGAGTACGTGGTACTTGATCCTGTTAGTGGCCTTGTCGGACTAGATCTGAGGGACTGACGTGTTATTCCCATTTAAGTGTGGTCTAGCCTCTAAGGCAGGACTTAGGCACTTAAGTCGGAATAATTCGGGCAGTTCCGCCACACCTTGGGGCTATAAAAGGGACCCCTAGGCGCATGGAGGAGTCACCCAAGCATTCACTAAGCATTCTAAGACTCCCACACTCCGTCTCCGCGCACTTGATCGATTGTGTTAGTGATTTGAGCTCCGTTCTAGTTGTGAACTCTTTGTGCCTCATTTTGAGCTCAAGTCTTAGCTTGTGTGTGTGTGTGTGCTGCGGATTTGTGTGTGTTGCTCCCCAACCTTACTCTTGTGCTTTCATTGTGATCTTTGTTGTAAGGGCGAGAGACTCCAACTTGTGGAGATTCCTCGCAAACGGGAAAAAGAGATAAGGAAGAAAAGTTGTGGTATTCAAGTTGATCATTGGATCACTTGAAAGGGGTTGAGTGCAACCCTCGTCCATTGGGACGCCACAACGTGGAAGTAGGCAAGTGTTACTTGGCCGAACCACGGGATAAAATCGCGTGTCTCTTGTGATTGTTCTCTCTTTGATTGTCTGTGTTCACAAGAGCTCATATCAAGCCACTTAACCGTTCTAACTTTCATAACTAAAGTGTTGTGGCTATTAGTGTTGAATTTTACAGGATCACCTATTCACCCCCCCCCCTCTAGGTGCTCTCAAATAGAGCAGATGTTCTTGATGCAGACTCACGCAGTCCAAGCTATTGGTTAGACTCTGGCCGCTATGCAGCAGCAGCAACAACCCCCACCTCAACCTCAGAAGCCTAGAGACAAGCATGTTGAATTCATGAGAGGTCATCCCCCAGTGTTTGCTCAATCTGCTGACCCCATGGATGCTAAAGATTGGCTGCGTACCGTGGAGCGGGAGTTGCACACCGCTTAGTGTGACGACAGAGAGAAAGTTTTGTATGGTCCCCGTCTGTTGAAGGGAGTAGCTCAGTCTTGGTGGGAGTCCTACCTCGCCACCCATGCCAACCCCGACACCATCACCTGGGAGGAGTTCAGAGATAATTTCCGTCAGTACCATGTTCCAACAGGTCTGATGATAGTGAAGAAAGAGGAATTTCTGGCGCTCAAGCAAGGGCCCATGTCCGTCAGTGAGTACCGAGACAAGTTTCTGCAGTTGTCCCGCTATGCTCCTGAAGATGTCAGCATAGATGCCAAGAGGCAGTATCGTTTCTTGAGAGGCTTAGTCGATCCCTGCATTATCAGCTGATGAACCATACCTTCCCCATATTTCAACATCTGATCGACAGAGAAGAAGCGCAAAGAGATGGAGGATCGCAAGTGCAAGATTGGTGGACCTCAGCCTGGAAGCAACAATCGCCCCCGTTTCTCGAGCAACCTGCCTGAGCAGTTCAAGCAGAATCAGCGCTCGCCTCAGCAGCAGTTTCAGAGGCAGTATCGCCAGCATCAGCAGCAGAATTGCGAGAATAGTCAGACAGGAGGAAGTCAGTTCAAGAGGCAGAATCAGCATGCGCCTCGCCTCCCTGCCCCAGCAACCAACCAGAGCAGTCAAGCAGCCCCAGTGCAAGGCGGAGGCAGAGCATGTTTCCATTGTGGAGAGCAAGGTCATTGGGTGATGCATTGTCCAAAGAAGGCAACCCAGCAGCAGTCAGGCCCTAGTGCCCCAACGAAGCAGAATGTGACTCAGCCAGGAGCAGGCAACTGCGTCTAGACACGCTACAACCATGGGAGACTGAACCATTTGGAGGCTGAAGCAGTTCAGGAAACACCAGACATGATAGTAGATATGTTTCCAGTCGATTCCCATATTGCAGAAGTATTATTTGATATTGGAGCAACGCATTCATTTATTACTGCATCATGGGTAGATGCGCATAATCTTCCAATAACTACCATGTCAACACCCATTCAAATTGATTCAGTCGGTGGTAAAGTTCGAGCCGATAGTGTTTGCTTGAATGTAAGCGTGGAAATAAGGGGGATAGAGTTTCCCGCTAACCTCATAGTAATGGGTACTCAGAGAATAGATGTTATTCTAGGGATAAATTGGCTAGATAAGTACCAAGCAGTTATCAGCTGTGATAAGAGGACAATTAAGTTGGTGTCCCCACTAGGAGAAGAAGTGGTGGCTGAGTTAGTCTCACCTGAGCCAAGGAAAGGAGGTTGTCATCAGATGGCTATTGATAGCAAGGAGGCAGATTCACTCGAGACTATCAAGGTTGTGTCAGAGTTTTCGGATGTGTTCCCGAAAGATTTACCAGGTATGCCACCTGAGCGGAAAGTTGAGTTTGTCATAGAGCTTCTTCCTGGCACCGCCCCTTTCTAAAAGAGCTTACAGGGTATCTGGACAAGAGTTGGTGGAACTTAAGAAGCAAATAGATGAGATGTCAGAGAAAGGTTACATCAGACCAAGCACCTCACCTTGGGCCGCCCATGTCCTATTCATGGAGAAGAAAGATGGCACCAGGATGATATGCATCGATTATCAAGCTCTGAATGAGGTCACAATTAAGAACAAGTACCCCTTGCCTAGAATAGAAGATCTGTTCGACCAGATGAGAGGAGCCAGGGTGTTCTCAAAGATAGATCTAAGGTCAGGATATCACCAGCTCAGGATTCGACCTTCAGACATCCCAAAGACGGTATTCATTACCAAGTATGGGCTATATGAGTTCACCGTTATGTCTTTTGGCTTAACAAATGCACCAGCCTTCTTCATGAATCTGATGAACAATGTATTCATGGATTATCTCGACAAATTTGTGGTGGTATTCATTGATGATATTCTTATATATTCTCAAAGTGAGGAGGAGAATGTGGATCATTTCAAGATGGTATTGCAGAGATTGCGAGAGCACCAGCTGTATGCAAAGTTGAGCAAGTGCGAGTTCTAGATCAATGAAGTCCTATTCTTGGGTCACGTAATAAACAAAGATGGCTTGGTCGTGGATCCGAAGAAAGTGGCAGACATTCTGAACTGGAAAGCGTCAACAGATGCTCGAGGAATCAAGAGCTTCATTGGAATGGTCGGATATTATCGATGATTCATTGAAGGATTTTCGAAGATTGTGAAACCGATGACACCTTTTCTAGCCAACAAAGTTGAGTTCAAGTGGGCCCAGAAGTGCCAAGAGGCCTTTGAAGCGCTGAAAGAGAAGTTGACTACAGCGCCCGTTGTTGGAACTTACTCTCCTGGGCAAGAAGATCCAACGGGGGAGTAAAAGGAATGCAAACAAGGTTTTAGCTTGAGATGGCGATTGCTATGTTAATCCAGCCTCTCAAGGGCACTATACGGGAGTATTTATAGGTGCCTGAGTGCTCAACATCTTGAAGTAAGGACGCATGTGCCCTCAGGCCCCTGGACTATCCCTAGAATATTCCCATAAAGGAGTGTTACAAACTGTCATTACAGAAAAGCCATTACAAATTTGGCCGGTAACACACTTCTCCGTGCGGGGCCTGTTACAGTGGGCCGAATCCCACATGGGCCTCCAGGTTGGATGAGGACGTGGGACGAGGCAACCTTGTCGTAGGTCTTCGTCTTGCAGTGTAGAGGACGAAGGGTGGAACCCGCCGGTCGTTTTGCCTCCGTTGGTGCAGCGAGATTGACAAGGGCCTAGAGCGAAGGGTAGAGTCTTCGCCTTTGCCCCAACATTTGCCCTCCGAGGGACCAGTTCGACTAAGTCATCTGGTGCCAAAGACGTCGCAAGATGGTGGAGACGCTGCCCTCGCTCGAAGTGGTTCTGCGGGGTTTTTTGATGTGACCGTTGACGGACGCCGTACTGTTGGACTGTGGGTTTCCCGAAGCGTCGCGTCCTGTGTATAAAAGGGGGGCGGCGCGGGTAAGGTTCTTTTATCTTTCTGCACGCCGCAAAACCCTAGCCTCCTTTTGAAATTGTTCGTCCGCTCGCCTGCCCTCCTTGCTCCTGTTCGTCGGAGATCTGGCCCACGTCAAGCAGACCGCGTGCCACCGCCGACGGTACGTACCATGCCGTCTTCTTCCTCGTCTGCTGCGAACACACCGACAGCCGAAGCATCGTCCGAGATTACCTTGAGCAATGTAGCGACGGCGGAGCTACATCCGGGTGATACGGTGGAGTTTGGCGTTTCGAGGATTTCCTCGGTCTGCGTGCAGGATATGCAGCAGCTGGGATATTTTGGCAGTGGAGTTGGGCGTGTCCCGGGGGCGAAGGAGGTTCCCGAGCCGAGGGTGAGTTGGTCATTTTCAAGGCATTTTTCACCGCTGGCCTTCGCCTGCCTGCACATCGCTTTGGGGCGGAGGTCCTGCGGAGATTTGAGGTCTAGGTCCACCAGCTGACACCTAACGTCGTGGTGGCCCTGGCGAAGTATGTCTGGGCGATGAATTCGTATGGCGGTCAGCCTTCTGTGGAATTCTTTGCCAAACAATATTGTCTGCATTGGCAAAAAAGAAAAATTGGACACAAGATTGCACAGTTTGGATCGTGCACGTTTACGCCGAGGACCGGAAAGACTTCGATGGAAGTCGTGGAGTTGGTTCCTTGTGCCCGTAATAAGTGGGGCGACTGGTGGGATTTATGGTTCTATGTTTCTGAGGGCGAAGTCGAGGACCACCAAGGGCTCCTCGTGGCCATTATGTGCTCCCATTATTAAGTGGCGTACCCGCAATTTGAGGTGGTGGAGGATGATGAGAATGAGGGAGCCCTTCGGAGCGTTGCCCATATGAGTAGTGGGCGAGATTTAGTCGAGGAATTCATTAGGTATGGGGTGTGGCCCTTGGCGCATTGATGGGCGTTGGGAGAAGTATGCCCTCGCCAGATGCCCTCCCTGGGTGGGCAGAGAGTGCGAAGTCCAGCCTTCGCGTTGGATCTGTGAGGCCAGGATCCCGCCCCGGTCGTGCGTGAAGCGGAAGACGGGGCTGTGCGTATTGTGGGGCATTATGTGCCTAGGACAGAGGCCCTGCGGAGTTGGGATATTCACGGATCCAACGTTCGCCTGAATAGGGTCTTCGAGCTGAATCGTTTGTCGTACGGCGGCTATCCCGGGGATGACGCTGTCGACCGTCGCAGGAAGAGGCCAGTGGACGTGACTAAAGAGGACCATTCGCAGGAGGCCGCCCCAGTGTTGCAGAACCACCCGAATTATTCCAGCTTAAGTGCCTAAGTCACGCCTCAGGGGCCGCAACACACTTAAATTGGAATAACCCGTCAATCCCTCAGATCTAGTCTGATAGAGCCACTTAACCAGGATCAAATTCCACAATCTCACTCGAAGGTGAGTCACAGAAGAAATACAATAAAATAGGAAACCTTAAATTAAGTACTGAATTATTACATAGATCGGAGTTTTTTGAGTAGCAAATAAGAGTTCACGAAATAAAATGCAGCGGATAATCGATGTCGTCCGTATCGAGGAAATTGGCAAGGCCTAGCCCACTATTCCTCGTGCTCCTCTCCTGCCGGAGCAACATCCCACTCGACCGTCCAACCCGGTGGCAGGGTGGTAGGCCAAGTCACACCATCAACCATATCCTGAATCATACCTGCAAAAATTATGCCACAAGCAAGGCTGAGTATACTAATACTCAGCTAGACTTAACCGGTGTGAGGAATCTACTCCTCTACCTCTAGACTATGCAGCTGTTTGGCTGAGGGGTTTGGTTTGCCAAAAGCACTAGCTGTTTCTAAAGTCAATTTTTAGCTTTTCAAATTCTAGCATCATTATCTTAGCTAGGTTTGCTCCTTCTAAGCATACATGGTGACAAGCATTTAGTTCAATCAACAAATTGTCTCATGTAACCTCATTTCACTTCTTACTTGATGTAGTACAAGGGGTCAAGCAGTCTCATTAACTGCGAGAAGCAGACGATTCGAATCGAGTTTTTATCCTTGTAAGGTAAACCTAAACACACGACATGTCAGGGTACTCCGTCCCCACACATGCCAACTGTCCCCATCGATTCCCCGGTCGCGTCCAGGCCTCACCGCCTTGGCATACAATGCTCCACTGATCCCGGCTGCCGCCGTGCAGTGACCGCACTTGTACCCACCATAGCTAGCATGGGAGACCCAGTCTTAGGTCGCATGAGGGATAAAGTCCGCGCCCGGCTTCACTCAGGTACTTGGTTTACCGGTTACCATATTTCCCGACATGTGCTTAGTACGTTCAAAAGCTTGACTCAGGTATCCACACATTAATCCTTAATTCCTTTTTCCCGTCTCATGGACAAGGCATCCTCCCTGGATCCAAGTCCATAGACTAACATAGATCCCGTTATCAAGATGAATACAATCAATTCCTGACCTCGCGCGAGTGCTAGAAAAATCACTCTACTTCTACCGAGATCCTGATTAGCAAGCAGCTACTCGACCTAGCATACTAGTATTCATCTCAAAAAGGAACCCTAAGTTCATGCAACTAGAGGTTTCAAGAAACTCCTACACTTAAGTGCACATTACAATCCTACAAGCATTAAGTGTAGTAAAGTAGCATATAATAATACGGTTATGCATATAAATCGGGGCTTGCCTTCAATAGCTGGGGCTGCGGGGAGATCCTCGATAGCAGCCTCGGGAGCTTGCTCCTGGTCCTCCTCTTGGATAGTTCCTTGCTCGGGGATGAGCACATACTCTCCGTCGACGAGATTACAATCTAATGAATGCAATGCGTAAGATATATGCATGATATGATATGTGCTTTAGTAATTTAAACTTTTGATGGTGTATGATCTACTCGAGTTAGATAGAGCTAAGTCTTGCTTATATGAGACTTTTGGGTGGTATACTTGGTAAATTGGATCAAACTTAGCTAAGTTAAGTGGTAGGTTTATTTTTGGGGCTCCACTGAATTCTTTTTTAAAGTCTTTAGTGAGAATTGTCAAGAACTCAAGTTGGACTTATTGGAGTGAGGTTTATTTCTCCTTTCTTTTTCTTTATTCTCTTTAAGTTTTTGGAGTGGGTTTGAACTACAAGTCACCTTAATAAATTTCCAAAAAATCTGCAAAAATTACAGTTGCTTATTACTGGTGTATAATTCTCTGTCTCAAAATTTGGGGTTCAAAAAGTGAATAGTTTTCTCTAGACAAAATTGCCAAATTTTATGGCAGAAGGGGTGATTTGAACTACAACTATCATTTAATAGTAGGTAATTCTCTAGGACTTATTTTTTAGATGCTATAATATGACTTGGTACAAATTTCTAGCCATTAATACATATTAGTTATTTTACTAGGAGTTTCTAAAGTTTCTAGTCAAAGGGGTGCTTTCTACTACCACTATATTTGAAAAATATTAAACAACAGATTTCTGATTTTTCCTAGCTTCTTCTTTGCGCAAGAGCAATCATTCTGAAGTTTGGCATCTTTTTGCTTAAGGGAAAGGGGTGGTATGCATTAATTGGATTAAATGGTCTTTCTTATAAAATATTGGCAATAGGTATTATTTTGCATCTTTCCAATGGGTTTGTATTTTTCTCTGGTGGCCTATCTCATTATTGGCCTAGCAAAATTTTATTTGCCCATTATTGCATTATTGTGGGTTACTCATGATTTAATTGAACTATGGCTCATTATCATGTTCTATTTATTTACCCTACTTAAAATGATGGGCTGGGGTGTTTATTATTTTTGTAGTGGGGTTTTGGTGGTTACAAGTCTACTGGATTTTTATTATCAATTTTGGGTCTGGTTTTGTAATTCTAATAATTGATTTCTAGTTAGAATAATGCTAATTAAAACATTTCACTTTGAATCTGATCTGGACTAGAGGTTCCTTTATTTTTTCCTAGGTTCTTTGTTACTTAAGCAAACTAGGAAAAATAATTTCATCCACTGGTCATGTAACACCCCAGGTGTTTATATTCCGCTCGACAGCGAGTATGGATATAAGCACGTAATCAGTGGATAAAACGATGCAAAATTTCAATTATCTTCGTCTATCGCGATTGTAATTTTGCATCTGTTTCATCTGTCGCGAGTACGACATCGTTTTTATTTTTATTTATCCGGGCTCTTCTGAAATTTTTGTGCTGTTCGGAACATATTTGTTCTGAAAATCGATGCGTCCGACGATTATTTAAAATTCATCGCTCGCACGGGTACGAATTCGGAAGCCCGACTCACTCGGATGATTTTTTTTATCCCGAGCAAATTAGTTTGAACTCGACGACAGAAATGTTTGGAGCAAAATAATTTGTATCACGCGTTGTCTGAGTGAAATCGTGCGCGCGAATATGATTCAATTTATTCGTCTGCACACTGTTTTGACGACGAAATCGCGTATACATTAGCGGCTCTGGGTTCGGCTAATTTTGGTCGAATCACGCAGAGCATATTAAAATATCGAAGCCAAACTCGTGTCGATCTGGTCCGTTTACATCGTGGCCAGAATAGTCACGAAAATTATCTAAACAATAATTTAACCAAAATCGTTAATCCTCGGATTTTCCGTTTCGTGATTCAGAGAATAAAATATTTAGCCCGAATAATATCGTAATCTAATCCATTTCGAATTCGCTCAAATTTTAATCCAAAAATCATTGGCTGTTCGGTTGGGCTTAAAAGTGACTGTTTGGGTTGCTGCTGGTGGTAATTGTATGAGATACAGCTACAGTATTTTAGTTGCTACAGTATCGGAAAAGGCCAGCCGAACAGCATTCGCACCAGATGTTTATTCGCACCAGATGTTTGCTCGTAGGGATTGTCGGTGTTTTGGGTCCGACCGCACACCCGGGGTTGCCCCTCAAGGTGTTTTTAGGAGTAGGACGGTGTCAACGACTGTAGCAAAATGGTTCGTGCCGATCGCACGAGGGACAATGGACAAGATTTGCAGGTTCGGGCCGCTTAGAAGTGCGTAACACCCTACGTCCTGGTGAGTATACGAGCGTGGTTACAAGAGGGTTCTCTGGATAGAGGGCGCAGAGAGTTTATGTGGGTGGCTAAGTAGAACAGGGTCGATCGATCTGAAGGGGTGCCCCCTAGGCCTTATATACTCGACCGTGGGGCAGTACACGTGAATATGATAAACAACAAGTAGCTAAAAGATAGTGAACCTCTTGAGTTTATCCCTACGTACCCCTCGCCGACTTATCCTCGCACGGCTCTGTTGCCTGGGGGCTTCAGCGCGGGAAAGTCGGGTCTCTGTTGCGATTCATTCGTCCGGCGTTGTGGGCCGCCTGGGTTTGCACTAATCAGTCTCACGTCTCCTTTGTTGGTTGTCTTTTCCTAGGCCCACGAAAGAATGACCTTACGAATTATCGGGCCCTTGGGCCTTTCGTGAGGCCTTTTACCTCTTTAGTGGACCCAGGGGATATCTATCCCCCACAAGCCCCCGATCTTTGGGTTGATTTAGAGGTAATCAACTCAAAGATCCAAGGTCCAAAAAATGACTTCCTGTTGTCTTCTCTGGCTCTGATCACTCGTCCGACCAAAGTTTGGTTTTGTGCTTGTGCCTTAGAGGTCGGCATTTTTGGATTGTAAGACTCTGGATTTCATTGGGTGCACCGGAGGTGCACCCAATGGGTGTAGCCCCCGACCTTTGAGTAGATTTTAGAAGATAATCTACTCGAAGGTCTTCTTCCAAAGGTTATCTCCATTCGCGCTCCTGCATCTCGGTTGAGGATTAGTCTTTTCAATCTTGCTCTACGCCTTAGAAGTCGGCGCTATATCGGTTTAGAATAATATTCCATGGGGTGCACCGGAGGTGCACCCAATGGGTGTAGCCCCCGACCTTCAAATGGATTTTTTAAGGATAATCCATTCGAAGGTCTTCCTTTCGCTTGTGGAAACTGGCATGAGGCTATTTTGCATTATGCTTTGGAGGTCAGCATTATGTCATCAATATTTTGCTGCCAAGGTCAGCGTATATTTTGTCTTTAGCAGCCGAGTTTGCAATCCATCCATATCTTGCTAGGTAGTGCAATTTATTTGCTTCTGCGATTGATTGGACGTTTGACGGACGTTCTCTGTCTAGTCTTCACGTCGCTTCTGTCGGCCATATCTTGTACTTTGCTGGTTATATTTGGCTTTCCTCTGATCCTTACTGATATCTCATTTTTGTCTTGAGGTATTCACTGCATGCCCTGCACGGATGTGACCGTTTGAAAAATATACTGATAATTCCTGGGCGTCCCCCCCCCAATGGGTGTGGGCAAGGGACGGCTTGGTACGCTGAGTGTTTTAGCCGGTTGCCTCTGAGTAGTAATGCGATGGGACGGCTAGTGTAATCATATCCTTTGCGCTGTTGACTGGAGTCCCAATGGGTGTAGTGTTGCATGAAACGGCGTCCGCCGTCTAACGTGTCTTCAGATGGGTGGAAGTGCTTATTGAATGCCTTGCGACTGTTCAGTGACCGCGGTTAGAAGTGAGCGGTTGCCTTTCCCTTCTATAAATAACCCCTTTGCTTCTCTGGTTTCTTCACATCTCTTCGCTGCTCCTTACTGCCTTCTTTTCTTCCCCTCTGTCTGCTTCCGCCATGGGCAAGAACAACAAGCGCAAGCGCGAGCCGACTCCTCCATCTGAGGATTTCGGTGACTCGGAATACTCGGAGGAGGAGTTCTCCTCCGAGTCCGAGGGGTCTCCGGCTCCCGTCTCTCCCCCGGCGTCGTCCGATGACTCGGACGACTCCCAGGGGATAGCCGCGGAGGTCTGGACGTACATCCGGGCCGTCGAGCGCTCCGGGCTCGAAGGCTCGGATGAGTCGGAGTACTCCTCGGATGAGGAGGACTCGGACGGCGGCGACGAGGGTGAAGACGACGACGACGACGACGACGGCGGTGACGGTGACGGCAGCGGCAGTGGCAGGGGCGGCGGCGACGGCAGCAGGGACAGCACCAAGGGCGACAGCAGCAGGGGCAGCACCAAGGGCGGCGGCGGCGGCAGGGGCAGGGCCAGTGGCTAGACGCCACTGGTCTTCTTAGATGTTAGTATAGTTTAGTATAGCTAGAATAATGTAGTAGTAATTAGTGTAATTTAGTAGTAGTAGTAATGTAGAGTAGTATATTGTAGTTTAGTAGTAGTAGTAATGTAGAGTAGAATTAGGGAAGTACCAACTCGTGAAGAGTTGGTTTGTAAACTCGTTAACTTCCCTTTAATGAAGACTGTCGTTTATCCCCCCTTTTTGATGACTTGTCATTGCTTTTGCTGAATGTTGAACTGATTCTTTTGATATAGTAGAAACAAGGCCGAGCGATGTGAAGATTGACATCAGCGTTTTAGAAGTAACACTGAGCAATCGAACACAAGACCAGCGTTTTAGAGGCAATGCCGAATGATAGAAGGTCGGCATCGGCATTTTAGAAGTAATGCCAAGCGACAAAATACGGGGCCGGCATTTTAGAAATAACGCCGAGTGATTGAATGTCGGCGTCGGCATTTTAGAAGTAATGCTGAGCGTTTGAACACGTGGTCGGCGTGTTAAAGGACACGCCGAGTGATTGAAAGTCGGCGTCGGCATTTTAGAAGTAATGCCGAGCGATTGAACACGTGGTCGGCGTGTTAGAGGACATGCCGAGTGATTGAAGGTCGGCTTCGGCATTTTAGAGGCAACGCCGAGCGATTGAGCACGTGGTCGGCGTTTTAGAGGCAACACCGAGTGATTGAAGGTCGGCGTCGGCATTTTAGAAGTAATGCCGGGCGATTGAGCACGTGGTCGGCGTTTTAGAGGCAACACCGAGTGATTTGAAGGTCGGCGTCGGCATTTTAGAAGTAATGCCGGGCAATTGAGCACGTGGTCGGCGTTTTAGAGGCAACACCGAGTGATTGAAAGTCGGCGTCGGCATTTTAGAAGTAATGCCGAGCGATTGAACACGTGGTCGGCGTGTTAGAGGACATGCCGAGTGATTGAAGGTCGGCTTCGGCATTTTAGAGGCAACACCGAGTGATTGAAGGTCGGCGTCGGCATTTTAGAAGTAATGCCGAGCGATTGAACACGTGGTTGGCGTTTTAGAGGCAGCGCCGAGTGATAGCCAGCTTCTCAAGTTACTTTGAGGAAAATGACCGAGTGATGAGGTGACACATCGGCTTTCTTGGAAATAACTGTTGGATATCCACGTGGCATGCTGGGATTTCGGAGATGACCGCCGGGTGATGACTGGGCACTTTTTGAAAAGGTATCTGGCTCAAGAATATCCCTTAAGAGTCGCGCTTTTAGCCGCCTTTGCTTTCCGTGCCCTAGTTCTTGCATTTCCGCATCTGAATCTTCTCTGCCACTCGCCTCCTACTCTGTTTCGACAGCGAGAAGCAAGATGGCGCCCAAGAGGAAGACTGCGAACTCGTCTGCCGCAGTGATCCCCGCCATCGACCCCAACAGTTAGTTACCCTTCGCAGGTAACCATATGTCTGTAATTTCTGAAGCTGAGCTTCTCCGCCTTGTCTCCATCGGGGTTCTCCCTCCACGGGAACTCTGTTCTTGGCGGGCTTGCCACGGGACTACTGTCCCAACCGAAGATACCCACGAGTCAGTGGTTTACACTCCTTTCCTTCTTCGCGGCCTCGGCCTTCCCATATCTCCTTTTTTCCGTGGCATCCTTGATTTTTATCACATCAACCTGACTCACTTGAACCCTAACTCCATTCTCCAAATCTCTATTTTCGTTCACCTTTGCGAAGCTTATCTTGGCGTGCTGCCGCATTTTGGCTTATGGAAGTATCTATATCACTGCCGTCCTGGGATGGCCGGGGGGCAACATCAGTTGGTCGGAGGTGCCAGTTTAGAGATGCGCCGTGGGCGGAAGACCGAGTATCTCGAGATACCCCTCAAAGACAGCATTAAAGGTTGGCGTCTGGAGTGGTTTATAATGGATAATTATGGAAATTCTCTCCCTTCCCGCTCAGGAAGACAGCCGGACGTTCGTACTCCGAGTTGGACTGAGTCTCCCACGGACCAAGAAGTGGCCGAGGCAGGCATGTTGCTTACTGAAGTTGGATTACTGAAAGAGAGAGGTCTGACTGCCGAAGCTGTGGTCACAGATTTTGTTTTCAAAAACATTCAGCCGCTGAAAGACAGGGCCTATCCGGCATATCTTTACCGAGGCTGGCCGACTCAACCCGAGTTACCAATAGGAGAATTCCTTCTGTTGATTTGGTAAGCCGACTCGAAATGATCCTCAGGGGTAAAGTTTCAAACGTTGGTGCTCCAGTGGCATACTCGGCTTGGAACCTACCTTCTCCCAAAGCTTTCACCCTTTTTGTGTCCAATCCGCCCGTGACAGATAGCAATTTGGGTCTTAGAGTGCGACCCTCTGCTGAAGAGGTCCGTTCCTTAGTTGCTTCGCTCAGGGAGATACCTGATGATGAACGGCAGATTTATTTTGAAGTGCCCCTGAACCCTAGTGATGCAGACATAAATGACATGCTCGATCTGCTAGCTGAGGATTCATCTGATACTGCTCCTGATGGTACATTGGCAGTGGTGCCCCTTCCAGAGGTTGATGCGACCTTGGATGTCTCGAAACCTGTCAATACTCGCCCGAGGCATCCTAGCCGAACCAGCCAGCCCGAGCCTTCTGCTGATGAGCAGAAGAAGAAAAGAAGACGCCTCCGGCGAGTGTCCAGCTTTGACGAGGATGCCAGTACCTTGGCTCCTGCTGCCGAAGAAGTGACTGCAACGGGCCTTGCTGACATTGATCCCAATGGGTGTGCTCCGCCTGCTGCTGACCCCAATGAGGATGCTGTTTGTGCTGTTGCTGTGGAAGATGAGGAGGAAGAGAATGAAACTCCATTAACTCGGAAAAACAGTCGGTAGTTCGTCGCTAGCGGTGGTAGTAGTGGGGTTCCTTCTCCTGCCTTGTCTGCTCTTATTGGTCTGCAAGAACTGTCCATGGCCAATTTTGATCAAGCTCTAGAGGATATAGTCCCTGAGAACTTGTTGCTGGAACCCGCAGATGCTGATGCAACAGAAACTTGTGCAGCCGTGCCAGATGCTGGGTTGAGGTCATCCCGTGCCTCGTCGACCTTAGAGCATGATCTCGAGGGTCGGGATGCTGACCTGGATCGTCCTGATCCTATGGAAGTAGCTGAAGGCCCGTCAACCTTAGAGGTGGTCACGGTAGAGAGCTTGGATCCCTTGAATAGCGCTGACATGTGCCCAGCCCCCGAGGGTGTCGCCGAGGAGGACTCAGCTCGGGTGAGGAGTGTAGGCCACTACCCAGCCCCCGAGGGTGTTGCCGGGGGTGACCCGGCTCGAGTGGGCAGTGCCAACCTTGACCCAGCCCCCGAGGGTGTCCGAGCGAGGTCTCCCTCCTGCACTTCCATGGATGTTCATGTGGGTTCACCTCCACACTCTGGCGGCATGATGGTGGCTCAAACTCCGGATCAGGGGGTCGCTTTAGAGGGCAGCATCCCCACTGGTCTGGCGTTAAGCTCTGCTGAATGTACTGAGCTCGTTCCTGCTGGTCTGCTGCAAGCTACTTCGAGCGGTGGTCTGGCACCTGGTCATCAGCTGATTTCTCCTGACTTGGGGATCCCTTCACTTTTTTCCAACCTCCAGGTGCTGTGCTGTGCTTTAGTTTGATCTTTATGTTGCATGAATTGTTGCCATTATGTTCATCCGCTCTTCTTATCAGGCTTTGGTGGATGGAATGGTCGGCCAGCTGAAGTCGCAGGGTGCTTCCATCCCGGAGGTGGCTTCATCTCTTGAGCGTTGGAATCCGGTGTTGCTTCGGGGTCGTGTATCTGAGTTGGAGGCAACTAATGCTGGTAAGTGTCCTTTCTTCTTCTTCTTTGTTCTTGTCCGTGGATTGTTTTACCTTCTGACCTCGTTTTGTCTGAATACCTCTTGATAGGGATGACTCGGCAGATCACAGTTCTTGAAGAGAAACATTCCCAAGATCAAGCTGAAATGGCTCGACGATGCGCTGACTTCGAGGAGAAGTATTCTCAGAGTCAGATCGAGTTGAGTCAGGTCTCTGCGGCTTTGGATGACGCCAACGCTCTGAGTTCTTCTCTTCATGCTTAGCTTGACTCTGAGAAGGTAGCTTACGAACCCGTGCTTCGCCTTATAATACTCTTGGATTCTGAATGAGTTGATTTTTGCTTGTAGGAAGAAAAACGCATCCTTGCTGCTTCTCGCGACAACCTGGACAGATTGTACCGAGATTCCAGCAACTCGCTAACCATCCTGGAGAGGAGCCACCGTTTCACGATGGAGGAGCTTGACAATCAGCGCCGTCAGCTGCAAGAATCCTCGGACGAAGTGGCCCGCCTTACACAGTTGCTATCGGCAAAGGACGCCACCATCAAGGGACTCTGAGCTTCTAAGAAATCCATTGCTCAGGAGTTAGAAACTGCTCAGCAGGCTGTTAAAGTTGCTGAAGAAGCTGCTGTCACTTTCAAAGCTCAGCGCGATAAGGCCCTGGATAAGGCCATTCGGGCGGGACGAATCTTGATGAGAAGGCCCGGCGTGGTTGTCCCTGAAGATATAAGAGCCGATGTGAATGCTGCCCCTGATTCCTCGAATCGCCCTTCTTCGTCAGTCGTTCCTGAGAAAGACACTGGAAAATAAAGAAACAGTTCGCGTGCTCTGAGCACGCAGTTAGCATGATCAAGTACTCGTTAGAGGTTATCGGCTTATCATTCGAATGACGTCATCACTTTCTTATTGTATCCGAATTTTGAATTTGTGGTAACGCTACACGATGATTATGAAGTTTGTTTGCGGGATATGGAGATCATCCCTTGAACTGCATAAGCGCGAGTATGCTATACCGGTTTAAGCCGTCAATGACTTTTAGCCGGTAACTCCGTTAGTTGGGTATAGTGGTCACCCTAGGTAAAGTAAGCGTGAGCATGTTGCACCGCCTTAAGTCGTTGTCGACTTAAGTCGATTGCTCCGTTTGTAGGGCATAGTGGTCACCCCGAGTTAAGTAAGCGTGAGCATGTTGCACCGCCTTAAGTCGTTGCCGACTTAAGTCGATTGCTCCGTTTGTAGGGCATAGTGGTCACCCCGAGTTAAGTAAGCGTGAGCATGTTGCACCGCCTTAAGTCGTTGCCGACTTAAGTCGATTGCTCCGTTTGTAGGGCATAGTGGTCACCCCGAGTTAAGTAAGCGTGAGCAAGTTGCACCGCCTTAAGTCGTTGCCGACTTAAGTCGATTGCTCCGTTTGTAGGGCATAGTGGTCACCCCGAGTTAAGTAAGCGTGAGCATGTTGCACCGCCTTAAGTCGTTGCCGACTTAAGTCGATTGCTCCGTTTGCAGGGCATAGTGGTCACCCCGAGTTAAGTAAGCGTGAGCATGTTGCACCGCCTTAAGTCGTTGCCGACTTAAGTCGATTGCTCCGTTTGTAGGGCATAGTGGTCACCCCGAGTTAAGTAAGCGTGAGCATGTTGCACCGCCTTAAGTCGTTGCCGACTTAAGTCGATTGCTCCGTTTGCAGGGCATAGTGGTCACCCCGAGTTAAGTAAGAATGCAAGTCAATCATAAATGAGCCAAGTATCTTTGAAATCTCTCTTTATTGATGACGTATTTCCATTATACAGAATACATGGTCGTCCTGGCTGTTTTGAGATACAGCTAGGGGTAAAACTTTCGGAGGTGCTCTATGTTCCAGGAGTTCCCAACTTCTGTGCCATCCATCTGGGTGAGGCGGTATGATCCGGGACGAGTGACCTCTGCTACTATGAAAGGTCCTTCCCATAAGGGTGATAACTTGTGCCGTCCCTCCCCCGTTAGAATTCGGCGGAGGACGAGGTCTCCCATCGAAAAGAAACGTTGCCGCACAGCTTTGTCGTGGTAGCGCCTTAGAGTCTGCTGGTATCGTGCTGATTGAACCACTGCATTCAGTCGTTCTTCCTCAAGTACGTCAATATCCTCCAGCCTAGTGGCTTCGGCTTCTGCTATGCTTTCGAAGATCAATCTTGGCGCCCCAAACTTGAGATCAGCGGGTAGCACTGCCTCCGACCCATAGACCATGAAGAAAGGAGTGTTCCCATGCAGGGCCCGGCTAGGTTGAGTTCTCAAGCTCCAAACAACATAAGGCAATTCTCTTATCCATTTTCCTGCGAATTTTTCATTTTTATCAAAGACTCTTTTTCTAAGTGCCTCCAATATCATTCCGTTGGCTCGCTCAACCTACCCGTGGGCTCTCGGATGGGCTACAGATGCATACTTGATCTGAATGCTTTTTTGCTCGCAGAAGTCAAAGAATTCTGAAATGGTGAAGTTGGATCCCAAGTCAGTGATGATACTGTTTGGTATCCCAAATCTAAATATTATGCTTTGTATGAATTCCACGGCTTTAGCAGAGGTTAAAGAGGCAATGGGCTGGAACTCTATCCATTTAGTGAATTTGTCAATTGCCACCAATACATGGGTGTATCCTCCTTGAGCTTTCTTGAAAGGTCCAATCATATCCAATCCCCAGCATGCGAAAGGCCAGGTTACTGGTATGGTTTGTAGCTGCTGTGCTGGCATGTGCTGTTGCTTTGACAGGTATTGGCAAGCTTCGCATCTCTGAACTAACTCGGCTGCATCATTCTTCGCCGTCGGCCAATAGAATCCTGACCTGAAAACCTTCCCGACTAATGTTCTGGATGCTGCGTGTACTCCACACTGCCCTGCATGGACTTCCTCCAGAAGTTGCTTCCCGGTGGACGGGAGAACGCACTTCATGAGGACGCCTGACGCGCCCCTCCTGTATAATACCTCCCCAATGAGTGTATAGTGAGCTGATTGTCTGGCAATGCGCTCTGCCGAGTTCTTGTCATCTGGTTCTTCTTCATTCTTTATATACTTAATAATCGGTTGCCTCCAGTCATCAGAGTCTGACTCGGGTTGATCTATGATAATGCACTCTTCTATTTGATCCGTCGAGATGCTCGGCTGGAGAATTTCTTGCACGAAGACCCCGGGCGGGACTTGAGTCCGATCGGATCCGAGCTTGGACAGTACATCAGCCGCCGTGTTCCGATCTCTTTCTATATGATGAAACTCCAGACCTTCGAATTTATCTTCTAGCTTTCGGACGGCGGCGCAGTATCTTCCCATTGAATCACTTGAACAATCCCATTCCTTGTTTATCTGACTGATGACTACCAGAGAATCTCCGTACACCATCAGTCTCTTGACACCCAGTGATATGGCGATGTTTAATCCGTGTATCAAAGCTTCATACTCGGCTGCATTGTTAGAGGCCGGGAATAGCAACTGGAGAGCATACTTGAGGTGCTCGCCTCCAGGTGCAGTGAAGAGAATTCCTGCTCCTGCTCCCTGCAGCTTCAGCGAGCCATCAAAATACATTCGCCATACTTCTGCGGTTTCTGGATTATCCGGCACTTGCTGTTCTGTCCACTCTGATACGAAATCGACCAGTGCTTGAGTTTTGATGGCAGTGCGAGGTCGGAACTCGATATCATGGGATCCCAACTCGCAAGCCCACTTGGCTATTCGACCAATGGCTTCCTTGTTGTGAAGAATGTCCCCTATTGGAAAACCAGTAACTACTATGACTTTGTGATCGTCAAAGTAGTGGCGCAGCTTGCGGGCAGTTAGAAGTACTGCATATAATAGCTTCTGAACTTGAGGATACTTTTTCTTCGATGGGCCTAGAACCACACTGATGAAGTAGACAGGATGTTGTAACGGGTAGGCATGCCCTTCTTCCACTCGCTCGACTACCAACGCAGTGCTTACCACGTGAGTCGTGCAAGAGATATATAGCAGCAAATCTTCAGCCGGCTGAGTCGGCGTAGCTCGCCGGGGCGGTTTCAATACTGGCGGTGTTGTCAGGAATTTCTTCAGTGCGTCTAGAGCTTCTTGTGCCTCTGAAGTCCATTGAAACTTATCCACCTTCTTCAGCAGTTTATAAAATGGCAGACCTTTTTCTCCCAGCCTGGATATGAATCTGCTCAGGGCTGCCATACATCCAGTGAGTCGCTGAACCTTCTTTTGCGATCGAGGAGCTTCCATCTTCATGATAGCTTCAATCTTATCTGGATTAGCTTCAATTCCCCGGTGGCTGACAATAAATCCGAGTAACTTTCCTGCTGGTACCCTGAAGACGCATTTCTCAGGATTGAGCTTCCATCTATATCTTCTCAGGCTGTTGAAAACCAGCTGTAAGTCTTCGATGAAGTTTTCCGGATTCTCCGTTTTAATCACCACGTCGTCTACGTAAGCCTCCACACGCTTGCCCCAGTGATCGGCTAAGCATGTTTGAATAGCTCTCTGATAAGTCGCTCCAGCGTTTTTGAGGCCGAACGGCATGGAGGTATAACAGAAAGCACCAAACGGGGTGATGAACGCCGTTTTTTCCTCGTCTTCTTTTGCCAAACTAATCTGATGATACCCGGAATAGCAATCTAAGAAAGACAGCATCGAACATCCAGCGGTGGAATCCACCACCTGATCTATCCTCGGGAGCCCGAAGGGATCCTTCGGACAGTGTTTGTTGAGATCAGTATAGTCGACGCACATGCGCCAATCCACTTTATTCTTTTTTAGTACAAGAACAGGGTTGGCTAACCACTCGGGGTGTAATACTTCTCTAATAAATCCAGCCGCGACCAAGCGGGCTAACTCGGCACGAATGGCCTCTCTCTTGTCGGGCGTGAAACGACGCAGCTTTTGCCGGATCGGCCTCGCCTGAGGATAGACTTTCAATTTGTGCTCGGCCAACTCCCTCGGGACTCCCGGCATATCCGCAGGTTGCCATGCGAATACGTCTCGGTTATCTTGCAGGAACTGGACGAGCGCGCTTTCCTATTTGTCATTTAAACTGGAGCTGATGATGGCCGCCTTGCGCTCATCAGCAAACCCCAAGTTGATCCGCTTGGTGTCTTCAGTCGGCCGCATAGAGGTCGCGGCCTGAGCTTCGTTTGCCGGCACGGCGAGGTCTTCTTCAGGCTTAGAGTTCGCCGGTGTAGAAGGAACCGTTGACGGTTTGGTGGTGAGGGCTGCTTGGATGGCCACTCGGAAACATTCTGCGGCGCCTTGGAAGTCGGCGCGTACAGTTATGATTCCTTGCGGTCCTGGCATCTTCAGTATCATGTACGTATAGTGTGGGATGGCCATGAATTTGGCCAGCCCCGGCCTCCCGATGATGGCGTTGTACCCGCAGTCGAAGTTCGCCACCTCGAATCTCAGGAACTCGGTTCTGTAGTTATCCGGAGTCCCGAAGGTGACCGGCATGTAGATGTGGCCCAGCGGGTATTCCCCTTCCGTCGGCACGATGCCGAAGAAAGGAGTGTCTGACTCGTGGAGCTCTTTGAGGTGAACTCCCAAGCCTTGGAGCGTACGGGGGAAGGTGACGTTGATGCTGCTCCCCCCGTCCACTAGCACCTTCTTCACCCGGCTCTCTCGGATCACCGGATCGACGAGGAGCGGGTATTTGCCCGGGTGGTCGAAGTTGAGCCATTGATCCTCCCGAGTGAACGTGATTGGGTGCTCCGACCACCGGTACGGGGCGGGAGGGCCGGTGGTCGCCACCAGTATCTGGCGGTCGTTGAGCTTTTGTTGTCTCTTGTTCTCCTGCGACCCATGCCCGCCGAAGATGACGTTGACCTCCCTGTCAACGCGCGGGAAAGCTCCTCCTCCCCCCTCCTCCGGCTGATGGGGCTGTCGTGGTTCATCTGGTCCTCCCCTCGGCAGAGGAGGCGGTAGAGGTTGGAAGGGTCGGCCATGCCCGACGGAGTGCTTGAAATCCCGGCAGTTGCGGAGAGTGTGGCGCATGTCCTTGTGGTACGGGCACTGGGCGTCGAGGATGTCGTCCAGCGTGCGTTCGCCTCCACGAGGTCCTCCTCGGGCGCGAGAGGCGGGTGGTCCGGCGGCGTGTACCTCTTCGCGAGGCCTCTTCTCCCAGCGCTTGTCGGGCGGCTGGTTCGCGTCGCGTCGTGGTGCTGCCGGTGCGGGCTTTGCTCCTCCGATGAGGTCCTGGGCCCGCTCGTCAGAGGTGATGTAGAGGTCGGCTTCCCGGAACAGCTCCTCGGAGGTAGTCGGCGCCTTTTGCAGTATGGCTCGGACGAAAGCCGAGTCGTTAGATCCTCTGTAGAAGTCCTCGATCACGGCCGCCTCCGTGACCTCGGGGATGCGGTTTCTCATGGTCTGGAACCTTTTAAGGTATGACCGGAGAGTCTCATCCCCCCGGCGCTTGATGGATTTGAGGTCCCATGGTTGCGCTGGCTTGTCGGAGAGAGATTGGAAGTTGGCGGTGAAACGTCGACTGAAGTCTCCCCAGTCATCGATGCAGTGTCGGGGTAGATGTCGTAGCCACTGCAGCGCGTCTTGCCCGAGGACGATGGGCAGATACGCAGTCATGACGTCTTCGGATGCCCCGGCAGCCCGAGCAGCGGTGGTGTAGACGGCTAACCAACCCCCTGGATCCTGCTTAGGTTCATATTTGTCGACATTGGATACCTTGAAGTTGGGAGGCCATTGGATGGCCCTAAGGCGCGGAGTAAGGGCGGATACTCCGCACGTGTCCTCCAGTCGTCGAGGATGTCGTCTGTCCCGGGGAGGGGAGTGGCGGTGGTGGTTCCTCGACCGTCCCCGGGTGGTTCCACCAGTTGAAGCTGTTGCCGACTCAGTTCGGGTGGCCTGGCTTTGAGTCGGGAAGCCATGATCTCGGTCATACTCCTCCCGTCGGCGAATTTCGTTCTCGTGCCGCCGTTCGCGCGAAGCATTGATAGAGCTTCGCGCGTCTCGGCGACTGTTGATGGCGTGTCGCAAATCGTTCGGCGGGTGAGCGAGCGGTAGAAGATGGTTGGCTGCTTGAGTGAACAGGCGTCGGTATCCCTCGGCGTCGGGAGTCCGAGGAAGTCCGTCAGCTATCCGGGCTAGAACGCCTCCGACTTCGCTCGGCGTGTTCATAGCTCGGGCGAAGTCAGGGTTCAAGTTGCGCCCGAAGAGCGGATTCTCGCGTCGTTGCCTTGCATCTTGCTCGGCTTGCTCCTGAGTCCGACGGCGGTCTCGTCGTCGGGAGTTCCTTCGTTCCCTGAAGACGCGTTCTTCCGGAGTTTCTCCTATCTCTGAGACCTCGTCTCGCGAGACAGGCTGCTCCGGATCCCGTTCTCCAGCTGCGTGATGTCGTCGAACGTTCCTGCGTCGGTTCCTTCGTCGGCGGGATTCTCGCTGAGGCGGTTCTTCTCCAGGCGCGGTCGGTTCATCGTCGGAGACGGCGGGCGACTCTGCTCTCCCAATGAAGAGGACGTCGGGGTAGAACGGTATTGCTGCCGCGGCGACTTTCTTTCCGTTCTCCTTTGAGGTCGGA
The DNA here is from genome assembly GCF_902167145.1 of Zea mays. Lineage (NCBI taxonomy): Eukaryota > Viridiplantae > Streptophyta > Magnoliopsida > Poales > Poaceae > Zea > Zea mays. Next base: position 75,552,198 of record NC_050100.1, on the reverse strand, counting down.
GGAACGGGAAGAACGACTTGCCTCTCCCTGATCTCCTTCTTTCTCACGACCCGTGACCATTCTTTCGTCGGGGAAGTAGACAGCGGAGTCTTCCGGGTCAGCGAGCTTCTAGCTCCAGCCTCCCCGGAGATGATCTTTTTCCGAAGAGCCGGAGGTAGCGTCTTTCCAGCATTTTCGGAGTTTGTTTGAGGAGACTTCTGTTCCGGCAGATCCGCGAGGCAGTGTAGAATTCCCTCTTCGTCCGCCACGGATGAGATTGTCCCGAAGCAGAATATGGATCCCGGACGCACGGTGATCTTGCTGTGGAAGGTGACGGCCATTGAGCTAGCTTGGATCGTCGACACACCCCCTACCTGGCGCGCCAGCTGTCGGTGTTTTGGGTCCGACCGCACACCGGGGGTTGCCCCTCAAGGTGTTTTTAGGAGTAGGACGGTGTCAACGACTGTAGCAAAATGGTTCGTGCCGATCGCACGAGGGACAATGGACAAGATTTGCAGGTTCGGGCTGCTTAGCAGTGCGTAACACCCTACGTCCTGGTGAGTATACGAGCGTGGTTACAAGAGGGTTCTCTGGATAGAGGGCGCAGAGAGTTTATGTGGGTGGCTAAGTAGAACAGGGTCGATCGATCTGAAGGGGTGCCCCCTAGGCCTTATATACTCGACCGTGGGGCAGTACACGTGAATATGATAACAACAAGTAGCTAAAAGATAGTGAACCTCTTTAGTTTATCCCTACGTACCCATCGCCGACTTATCCTCGCACGGCTCTGTTGCCTGGGGGCTTCAGCGCGGGAAAGTCGGGTCTCTGTTGCGATTCATTCGTCCGGCGTTGTGGGCCGCCTGGGTTTGCACTAATCAGTCTCACGTCTCTTTTGTTGGTTGTCTTTTCCTAGGCCCACGAAAGAATGACCTTACGAATTATCGGGCCCTTGGGCCTTTCGTGAGGCCTTTTACCTCTTTAGTGGACCCAGGGGATATCTATCCCCCACAGGGATATTCTAGTGCAAAAAAAATGGAAAAAGAAATATCTTCTAAGATTTTTTTTCCAGCCGATCCTATCCCCACCGTCACCTTGATATTTTTTCTATCAAAGACGTACAATCTCTCTTCCATCCTGTGCAGCCGTATTCTTGGAAAAAAAATTACAAAATTTTTCCCACGCGCTGTTCTCTCTCCTCTTCTCCTCTGATTTTTCTCCAGGCGTCTTTATCTCTAGCCGCCGCTCGTCCATGGACCATGGAGAAACAAAAATCCGGCCGCCGCTCGTGGATGAAGATCTCACCGCCCTCGCCTGATTTTTCCTCCCAGCTGTGCTCATCTTCTACAGCCACCGCGTCCCTATCCTTATATCCTGCGCGCGATCTTCTCTTGCTTCTTCCTACCTGGCTCGCCGGCGCCCATCCTTGTTCCTCCACTGCTCGCGCCGTGGACGGGAGCTCGCCCCAGCGGTCGTTTCTGCCTCGGCTCGACGTTCCTTCGTCCCCAGCTCGGCGCCCAAGCTCCACCTTCCTCCTTCTCCCTCCCCAGTTTCTCCTTTCTGCTCGGCGTCGGATTTCTGCGCGCTCCTGTTCTGCTCACCCGGCCAGAGTTCCCGGTCGCGCGTCCTGGTGTCTGTTCACGTCCGTCGCTCTGCCCCCAATTTGGATTTCCCTCCTTGGCACTCGGTCTTGCCCCTTGCTTTCCCCGATGCTCCCCTGACGTGAGCCCAGTGCCTAGCCCCAACTCCCCGCCGAGTTCCCTGCGCGCTCGGCCGAAGCTCTGCTCCCCTGCTCCTCTGCGTTGCGCTCCTTGTGCTTGCGCAGCTGAACGCCGTGCCGGGTACTGCGCAGTGTTTTGTCCGATGTCGAGCTTAGCTCGGCCCCATCGCGCCGTCGATCCCGCTTGAGCCCTTCACGTTCATCGAAGCTCCCTGGCTCGACTTTCGCATCCTGCTCATCTTTGCGTCGCGCGCGTAGCGTAGCGTTCCGTTGTTTCTGCGCGTGCTGCTGCGAAGCTCCCTGTTCAGTCTCTTCCGTCGCGTTGTTATGCGCGCAAAGTTTTCTGCTCACGACTGTGGTCGTGTTCATCGAATTCGCCAACGCTTTGTTGCCGATTTGACTGTCGTCGTTCCGCGCGTCAGCAAGAAATTCCAAAAATCGGGTGAAGATGAAGCTTGCAGCGCGATATTCCCCAAGTGCTCGACAAATTGCCTGGATCGGAAAATCGCTACTGATCTCGCGGATTCGAGTCAGCCGTTGAAACAGTAAGCTGATAATTTATTCAGAATAGTTCGATCGTTGGATGAATTAATGTGTTAGTGCGAGGCTCATTAGGGTGCTCGATAAATTGCGTAAGTCACGAAACTCTCGTTGTCGGCGTTTCGAGACAGGGGGTCCCTAAGCCGACGAGTGAGTGTGCTGCGTGCCCCAGCCCAGATGGGTCGAGCGCGTGGGCGAGCGCGAAGGGGGGAGAGGCGAGGTGGCCGGAGTCGGGCGTGAGAGAGGTGGAAGTCCCGCGGCCTTCGTGTTCGTCCCGCGCCCAGGTCGGGTGCGCTTGCAGTAGGGGGGTTACAAGCGTCCACGCGGGTGAGGGAAGCGAGCGGCCCCAAGAGAGCGCCTGTCTCGTCCTCGTCCCCGCGCGGCCAACCTTCTCTAAGAAGGCCCTGGTCCTTCCTTTTATAGTCGCAAGGAGAGGATCCAGGTGTACAATGGGGGGTGTAGCAGAGCGCTACGTGTCTAGCGGAGAGAGAGCTAGTGCTCTAGGTACATGCCAATGTGGCAGCCGGAGAGGTCTTGGCACCTTGCTGGCGTGATGTCGTGGCTGTCGGAGGAGCGACGGAGCCTGGCGGAGGGACAGCTGTTGGAGCGGTCGAGTCCTTGCTGACGTCGCCCTGCTTCCGTAAGAGAGCTGAGGGCCGCCGTCGTCACAGAGCTCGTGGAGCGCCATCATTGCCCATCCGGCGGAGCTGGCCGGATGGGACGCCGGTCTTGTCCTCCGTGACCCGAGTCCATTCGGGGTAGGATGATGATGGCGCTTCCTGTTGACGTGGCGGGCCTGTGCCCTAGGCAGGGCGACGTGGGGGCTCCTCCGTAGCCGAGGTCGAGTCTGTCTTCCGTTGCCGAGGCCGAGCCCGAGCCCCCGGGTCGGGCGAGGCGGAGATCGTTTGGCCGAGGCCAGGGCGGAGTCCGAGCCCTGGGGTCGGGCGAGGCGGAGTTTCGTCGTCTTCCGGGTCTTAGCCCGAGTCCGAGCCCTGGGGTCGGGCGGAGCGGAGTTTCGTCGTCTTCCGGGTCTTAGCCCGAGTCCGAGCCCTGGGGTCGGGCGGAGCGGAGTTCGCCGTCTTCCGGGTCTTAGCCCGAGTCCGAGCCCTGGGGTCGGGCGGAGCGGAGTTCACCGTCTTCCGGGTCTTAGCCCGAGTCCGAGCCCTGGGGTCGGGCGGAGCGGAGTTCGCCGTCTTCCGGGTCTTAGCCCGAGTCCGAGCCCTGGGGTTGGGCGGAGCGGAGTTCGCCGTCTTCCGGGTCTTAGCCCGAGTCCGAGCCCTAGGGTCGGGCGGAGCGGAGTTCGCCGTCTTCCGGGTCTTAGCCTGAGTCCGAGCCCTGGGGTCGGGCGGAGCGGAGTTCGCTATGGCGCCTTTGGCAAGGCCTGACTGCCTGTCAGACTCACTCTGTCGAGTGGCACTGCAGTCGGAGTGGCGCAGGCAGCGCTGTCCTTCTGTCAGACTGGTCAGTAGAGCGGTGGAGTGACGGCGGTCACTTCGGCTCTGCCGGGGGGCGCGTGTCAGGATAAAGGTGTCAGGCCACCTTTGCGTTAAATGCTCCTGCAACTTGGTCAGTCGGTGTGGCGATTTAGTCAGGGTTGCTTCTGAGCGAAGCCAAGGCCTCAGGCGAGCCGGAGGTGTGTCCGCCGTAAAAAGGGGGGCCTCGGGCGAGACGGAAGTCTCTCGAGGTCGGCTGCCCTTGGCCGAGGCTAGGCTCGGGTGAAGCGTGATCGAGTCACTCGTGTGGACTGATCCCTGACTTAATCGTACCCATCAGGCCTTTGCAGCTTTATGCTGATGGGGGTTACCAGCTGAGAATTAGGCGTCTTGAGGGTACCCCTAATTATGGTCCCCGACAGTAGCCCCCGAGCCTCGAAGGGAGTGTTAGCACTCGCTTGGAGGCTTTCGTCGCACTTTTTTGCAAGGGGACCAGCCTTTCTCGGTTGCATTTTGTTCCGGTGGGTGCGCGCGAGCGCAGCCGCCGGGTGTAGCCCCCGAGGCCTCGGAGGAGTGGTTACAATCCTTCGAGGTCTTAATGCCTTGCGTAATGCTTCGGCTGGTCTGGTTGTTCCCTCATGCGAACTGGCCGTAGCCCGGGTGCACGGTCGGGGCCCAAGCTCTCGGGATGGTATGTTGACGCTGTCAACGGTTTGGCCGGAGCCGGGTTTGCGAGAGCAGCCCCCGAGCCTCCGCACAGGGCGAGAGGACGATCAGGGACAGACTCGACTTTTTACATACGCCCCTACGTCGCCTTTCCGCAAGGAGGAGGGGGGGAGTGCGCCATGTTACCCTCGATGGGCACCGAACATGGTGTCTCTGGTGAGCTGCAAGCGGGTAATCCGAGTGGACGTCCGTGCCCCGTTCGTTGGGGGTCGGCTAGGGGCCCAGAGGCACGCCCAAAAGTACCTGCGGGTGATTTGCCGGACCCAGTCCCCTGGCGACGGGGTCCGAGGGCTCGATGCCTCCCTCCGATGGGATTCCGTTACAAGATCGTTCCCGCTGGTCTCGGAAATGTCCTAGGGTACCTCGGGAGCGCAGCCCGAGCCTCGGTTATGTATCGAACGTACCCCTGGTCATCCCTCGCTCGGTGTCTGAGGCGACTGTGAACCCTTCGGGGGCCAGCCTTCGAACCCCTGATCAGTAATGTGCGCGGAGCCCGAGTAGCCTGAGGCGGCCATGGAACCCTTCGGGGGGCTGGCCTTCGAACCCCTGACCAGTAGTGGGTGTCGGGCCCACGCGATCTGTGGCGACTGTTGAACCCTTCGGAGGGCCAGTCTTCGAACCTCTGATCAGTAAGGGGGGGCTCGGAGCCCGGTTCCTTCGCGGAGAAGGATCCTTTTCGGGGTATCCCCCTTTCCCGGTCCCTGTTGCAAGAGATAGAGAAAGAGGAAAAAAGGAAAAGGATACGAAATCGAACGACGTGGCGTACCTTTTTTGACGCGGTTATTGCGGCGAAGGCGAAGCGTCGTCCGCTTCTCCTGCCAGAATCGCCGCCTGTCGCGCCGCGGAGTTAATGCGACGGGGCGAGTGGTTGGCGGGGCGGCCGCTATGCGTGCGCGAGCCGTTCGAGGAACGGATCACGGGTGCACCGTCTTCACGCCGTGGGAGGAGGCTCTCTTGCTGTCCCAGGACGGGACGTGAGCCTGGCTGACGACGTGACTGCTGCGCCCGCCCGCCTGCCACTGCCATTACTGCCGACCCACTTTCGGCCGTGTTGACCGTCGTGCCAGGCTGGCGCCGCTGGGTCGTGCGCTGGTCGCCTCGAGTCGTGGCATAGGCTCCGCAACCGAAGAGGCGCGACGGTGGCACAAGTGGCGGTGCGGTTGCTTGCATGCAGCAACTGGCGCGCCGGTTGCTTGACGCGTGGGCCTGGGCCTCCAAACTGGCGTGTCAGAAGTCGGAGAAGCGCGTCCACCTGGCGCGGTTGCATGCCGCCTGCATGGCTGCCCGCCCCTTCCGCCCGTTGGTCTGGGCAAAAGTGGGGGTCGCTTGTAACCGCTGGGCGGTTGTGCGCACCACGCGCGGCGGTTTGGCTTCTTCTGCCCTGAGCCGGTTTGCATGACATGCGGGACCCAGCCCCCGAGTCGCAGGGGAGGGCCTTGGAGCGTGTTGGAGAAGACTCAGCCCGTGGCGTCTGGGGGCGCACGTAGGGAGAGTCGCCTTTAAAAGGAGGGAGACTCCTTTCAGAAGGCGACCATGTCTTCTTCCTCCCTTATGCGTCGCGTCTTTCCATCTTCCGAGCCCCCGGATGGGGGGTATCCGCCGCCTTTCCCCCTCCTCGTTGGAGGAACGCAACTCCATGGGAGTTGGTACCTCTCAGCCATCGTTCGGCTTCAAGGATTTTCATCATGCAGCCCGGCTGCACCCCTCCACCGGCGGTCACCCGAGATGGCGACCTCCGGCTTGATGGTGGGGGAAAGCGAGCCGGGCTGCGGCCTCTGCCCCTCCCTTAGCCTCAAGGATTTTCATCACCAGGGCTGGGGAGGGGAGTGCGCCGAGTTGAGGTCGGCCCCCGCGTGGGCGGCGGCCCGCTCCTTCACTCAGTGATGGGGGGGAGGAGCGGTTGTTGACCGTGGCGCTGGCAGCTGCAGCGTGCCCGGTCTTTAGACGCGAGTGGCTTCGGAGCCGCTCGCGGCGCCGGCGTCCGCCACGGCAGCTGGAAGAGGTTCTTCCGCCGACGCGACAGCCGGGGCCGGCCACGGACTGACCTCCAACTCTACGGCCTTCTGCCCGTCCTTGCCTCACGAGTTTTGGCGTGGGCGGGGGCCTCCTGGCAGCAGCATCCGCCCTGAGGTCAGTGCTGCCGCTGTTCGACCCCCCGGAGCAGAAGTCGTCGTCGTCGCCGCTGCTGGAGCGGGTGACGGCGCGCCGTTCGTCGGCCTTCCGTTGCTCCGCAGGCCTTCCCCCTCGGAGTGGGGTTGTTCGTACCTGCGGAGGGGGAACCGGAGTTCCGTTTGTAATGGCACTTCGAATGCCAGTGTTTTTTGTTCATTGTGGCTGTCGAGGCCTGAACATGTATGTAATTTTGGCACGGAGCCGTGTTTTTTCCTCATTTTTGAGCACTAAGTCTCGCCTGTTGATTATCTGAACCGCTTTACCAAGCATGAGTCGCCCCGTGTCAAGGTGACGAGTGAGGTATCTCTATCCCGGAGGCGTAGGAATCTCTCGGCTCGATCGGCCTTGTTGTCTGGGGCTCCTCTAGCTTAGTTAAAGAGACCCCTCGGCCGCTCTTCGATGAGCCGAGGCCAGGGGTAGCGATATCAGTATGAACAGAGGCGGAGTTGGCTCGAGAATGGGAACCTGGTTGGCCGGAGCCTAGCCGGGTTGTCCGTCAGCGGAGCCGACGCCGGAGTCGATCAGCCGAGGCCTCGGGTCGGGCTGGCGCCCTTGGAAGCCGGTTGGCCGAGGCCCCAGGGGTAACCGGCCGAGCCGCCTGCTCGGGCCGGATTCCCAGAGAAGTCCTTGATCGCGTCGCCGTCCGAGGCTGGGTCGGACTTTGCTGAAGACGTCGTCGATGCCGGGGGTGCTACAGCTCCCTTCGGCGTGAAGACCCGAGCCTGCAGGATCAGATCGTCTTGTAGTGTGTGCCTTCTGTGGCCGCCGAGGCCAGAAAACACACCCTCGTCGTGCTTGCGAAGCTGCGTCTTTTTTCCTCTTGTTTCGAGCATCTGGACTCTCTGTCGGTAACAGGGATGTTTGTGTGAGCGAGAGTTGCTTCTCGCGGAAGGGACGAGTGAAGTATCCGTATCCCAGAGGCGTGGGAATCCCTCGGCTCGGTCGGCCTTGCCGCTTACGCGTACTTTCACCCGTCCATGTGGCCCTGTCCCCGACTTAGTCGAGAAAGCTTGAAGGACTGCTTCGGCAGGAGAGCTTCCGAACGTGAAGACTTGTTCGGTCCACGGAGTCGCTTTATCCGAACGCGAGTTACTTATCGCAGAAGGTGATGAGTGAGGTATCCGTATCCCGGAGGCGTAGGAGTCCCTCGGCTCGGTCAGCCTTGGCTGCTTACGTGTACTCCGTCGTTTCCAGGATCCGCTTTCCGAAGTAGTCAAGAAGCACGAAAGAAATCCTGCTAAAAAGAGATCCTTTTTCGAGGAAAAATTCGACGCAGAGGGGGTCTCCCCCCTTTTAGCCCCCGAGGGAGGGTCGGGCTTTGCCGAGGCTAGGCCGACCCTTCCTTGACGACTAAACTTTGCGTAGGTGCGAGGTATATGAACAACTTGGAAACATCTTAAGGGTAGAAGCGACGTAGCTGTTTGATGTTCCAAGCGTTGCCGTAGATCTCGCCTTGATTGTTGGCCAGCTTGTATGTTCCGGGCTTCAGAACTTTGGCGATGACGAATGGCCCCTCCCAGGGGGGCGTGAGTTTGTGCCTTCCCCGGGCGTCTTGTTGCAGCCGAAGCACCAGATCGCCCACCTGGAGGTCTCGGGACCGGACCCCTCGGGCGTGGTAGCGTCGCAGGGACTGCTGGTACCGCGCCGAGTGTAGTAAGGCCCTGTCCCGAGCCTCCTCCAGCTGGTCCAGCGATTCTTCTCGGCTAGCTTGGTTGCTTTGATCGGTGTAGGCCCTCGTCCTCGGGGAGACGTATTCTAGGTCAGTGGGCAAGATAGCCTCGGCCCCGTAGGCCAGGAAGAACGGCGTGAAACCCGTGGCATGACTCGGCGTCGTCCTTAGGCTCCAGATCACCGAGGGGAGTTCCTTCATCCACCGCTTGCAGAACTTGTTGAGGTCGTTGTAGATCCGAGGCTTGAGCCCTTGTAGAATCATGCCGTTGGCACGCTCTACTTGCCCATTCGACATGGGATGAGCCACGGCAGCCCAGTCCACCCGGATGTGGTGATCCTCGCAAAAATCCAGGAATTTTTTGCCGGTGAACTGGGTACCGTTGTTGGTGATGATGGAGTTTGGGACCCCGAAGCGATGGATGATGTTGGTGAAGAACGCCACCGCCTGCTCGGACCTGATGTTGTTCAGGGGTCGGACCTCGATCCACTTGGAGAATTTGTCGATGGCGACCAGCAGGTGCGTGTAGCCCCCGGGCGCCTTCTGCAAGGGACCGACGAGGTCCAGACCCCATACAGCGAAGGGCCAGGTGATGGGTATCGTCTGCAGAGCCTGAGCGGGCAGGTGGGTCTGCTTCGCATAGAATTGGCACCCTTCGCAGGTGCGGACAATTCTAGTGGCGTCAGCCACCGCCGTTGGCCAGTAGAAGCCTTGCCGGAAAGCATTCCCGACAAGGGCTCGAGGCGCTGCATGATGGCCGCAAGCCCCCGAGTGTATTTCTCGCAGGAGTTCCTGACCTTCGGCGATGGAGACGCAGCGCTGGAGGATGCCCGAGGGGCTCCGGTGGTAGAGCTCCTCCTCGTCGCCCAGCAAGACGAACGACTTGGCGTGTCGTGCTACCCGCCGAGCCTCGACTTGGTCGGGGGGTAGCTCTCCTCGACGGAGATATTGCAGGTACGGGGCCTGCCAATCTCGATCAGGCGTGGCCCCGCTCTGCTCTTCCTCGACGTCCAGTGCCTCGGGCTCGGGGGCCGAGGGTACCTCGGGCTGAGCCGAGGGTACCTCGGGCCGAGTCGAGGGTGCCTCGGGCCGAGTCGAGGGTGCCTCGGGCTCGGGCGCGTCGTCGATCTTGACGGAGGGTCGATGTAGATCCCGGGAGAAGACGTCCGGGGGGGACCGTCGTTCGCCCCGAGGCTATTTTAGCCAGCTCGTCTGCGGTTTCGTTGTAGCGCCGAGCGATGTGGTTGAGCTCGAGCCCGAAGAACTTGTCTTCCATGCGCCGAACCTCGTCGCAGTAGGCCTCCATCTTCGGGTCGCGGCAGTGGGAGTTCTTCATGACTTGGTCGATGACGAGCTGCGAATCACCGCGGGCATCGAGGCGTCTGACCCCTAGCTCGATGGCGATCCGCAACCCGTTGACCAGAGCTTCGTACTCGGCCACATTGTTGGACGCCGGGAAATGGAGGCGCAGCACGTAGCGCAGGTGCTTTCCAAGGGGCGAGATGAAGAGCAGGCCCGCGCCGGCTCCTGTCTTCATCAGCGACCCGTCGAAAAACATGGTCCAGAGCTCCGGTTGGATCGGAGCCGTCGGCAACTGGGTGTCGACCCACTCGGCCACGAAGTCCGCCAACACCTGGGACTTGATGGCCTTCTGAGGGGCGAACGAGATCGTTTCGCCCATGATTTCCACCGCCCACTTTGCGATCCTGCCCGAGGCCTCTCGGCACTGGATGATCTCCCCCAGGGGGAAGGATGACACCACATTTACCGGATGAGACTCGAAGTAGTGTCGTAACTTCCGCCTTGTCAGGATCACAGCATACAGCAGCTTCTGAATTTGTGGGTAGCAGATCTTGGTCTCGGACAGTACCTCGCTGACGAAGTAGACTGGCCTCTGAACGGACAGTGCATGCCCTTCCTCTTGCCTCTCGACCATAATCGCGGCGCTAACCACCTGAGTGGTCGCGGCGACGTAGACCAAGAGGGCTTCTCCATCCGCCGGGGGCACCAAGACAGGCGCCTTTGTAAGGAGCGCCTTCAGGTTCCCGAGGGCTTCCTCGGCCTCAGGGGTCCAAGCGAAACACTCAGTCTTCCTTAAGAGGCGGTACAGAGGCAGACCTCTTTCGCCGAGGCGTGAGATGAAGCGGCTCAGGGCCGCGAGGCATCCCATGACCCTCTGTACGCCTTTTAAGTCCTTGATGGGTCCCATGCTGGTGATGGCCGCGATCTTCTCCGGGTTGGCTTCGATGCCTCGCTCGGAGACGATGAACCCCAGGAGCATGCCCCGGGGCACCCCGAAGACACACTTCTCAGGATTGAGCTTGACTCCTTTCGCCTTGAGACATCGGAATGTCACTTCAAGGTCGGAGAGGAGGTCGGAAGCCTTCCTTGTCTTGACTACGATGTCATCGACGTAGGCCTCGACGGTGCGACCGATGTGTTCGCCGAACACATGGTTCATGCACCGCTGGTACGTCGCGCCCGCATTCCTCAAACCGAACGGCATGGTGACATAGCAGTACATGCCGAACGACGTGATGAAAGAAGTCGCGAGCTGGTCGGACTCTTTCATCCGGATCTGGTGATACCCTGAGTAGGCATCGAGGAAGGACAGGGTTTTGCACCCAGCGGTGGAATCCACGATTTGATCGATGCGAGGCAGGGGGTAGGGAACCTTCGGACATGCTTTGTTGAGACCAGTGTAGTCTACACACATCCGCCATTTCCCCCCTTTCTTCCTCACAAGCACAGGGTTGGCAAGCCATTCGGGATGGAATACCTCTTTGATGAACCCTGCTGCCATTAGCTTGTGGATCTCTTCGCCAATCACTCTGCGCTTCTCCTCGTCGAATCGGCGTAGAGGCTGCCTGACGGGTCGGGCTCCGGCCCGAATATCCAGCGAGTGCTCGGCGACATCCCTCGGTATGCCGGGCATGTCCGAGGGACTCCACGCAAAGACGTCGGCGTTTGCGCGGAGAAAGTCGACGAGCACTGCTTCCTATTTGGGGTCGTGCCCGGAACCGATCCGGACCTGCTTGGTGGTGTCGCCACTGGGGTCGAGTGGGACGGCCTTAACCGTCTCCGCTGGCTCGAAGTTGCCGGCATGGCGCTTCACGTCTGGCACCTCCTTGGAGGGGTTCTCCAGGTCGGCGATGAGGGCCTCGGACTCGGCGAGGGCCTCGGCGTACTCCACGCACTCCACGTCGCATTCGAACGCGTGTTTGTACGTGGGGCCAACGGTGATGACCCCGTTGGGGCCCGGCATCTTGAGCTTCAGGTAGGTGTAGTTGGGGACGGCCATGAACTTCGCGTAGCATGGCCTCCCGAGTACGGCGTGGTAGGTTCCTCGGAACCCGACCACCTCGAACGTCAGGGTCTCCCTTCGGAAGTTGGAGGGCGTCCCGAAGCAGACGGGGAGGTCGAGTCGTCCGAGGGGCTGGACGCGCTTCCCAGGGATGATCCGGTGGAAAGGCGCAGCACCTGCTCGGACGGAGGACAGATCGACGCGCAGGAGCTTGAGGGTCTCGGCGTAGATGATGTTGAGGCAGCTGCCCCCATCCATCAGGACCTTGGTGAGCCTGACGTTGCCGATGACGGGGTCGACGACGAGCGGGTATTTTCCCGGGCTCGGCACGTGGTCGGGGTGGTCGGCCCGGTCGAAGGTGATGGGCTTGTCGGACCAGTCTAGGTAGACTGGCGCCGCCACCTTCACCGAGCAGACCTCCCGGCGCTCTTGCTTGCGATGCCGAGCCGAGGCATTCGCCGCATGCCCACCGTAGATCATGAAGCAGTCGCGGACCTCGGGGAACTCTCCTGCTTGGTGATCTTCGTTTTTGTCGTCGTCGCGGGCCCTGCCACCCTCGGCGGGTGGCCCGGTCCTGTAGAAGTGATGCCGAAGCATGATGCACTCCTCGAGGGTGTGCTTGGCGGGCCCCTGATGGTAGGGGCACGGCTCCTTGAGCATCTTGTCGAAGAGGTTAGCACCTCCGGGGGCTTCCGAGGGTTCTTGTACTCGGCGGTGGCGACAAGGTCCGCGTCAGCGGCGTCGCGTTTCGATTGCGACTTCCTCTTGCCCTTCTTCTTGGCGCCGCGCGGAGCAGACGCCTCGGGAGCTTCTTCCGATGGGCGGCCCTGGGGCTGCTTGTCCTTTCGGAAGATAGCCTCGACCGCCTCCTGGCCAGAGGCGAACTTGGTGGCGATGTCCATCAGCTCGCTCGCCCTGGTGGGGGTCTTGCGACCCAGCTTGCTCACCAGGTCGCGGCAAGTGGTGCCGGCGAGGAACGCGCCGATGACATCCGAGTCGGTGATGTTGGGCAGCTCGGTGCGCTGCTTTGAGAATCGCCGGACGTAGTCCCGGAGAGACTCCCCCGGCTGTTGCCGGCAGCTTCGAAGGTCCCAGGAATTCCCTGGGCGCACGTATGTGCCCTGGAAATTGCCGGCGAAGGCTTGGACCAAGTCGTCCCAGTTGGAGATCTGCCCCGGATGCAGGTGCTCCAACCAGGCGCGAGCAGTGTCAGAGAGGAACAGGGGGAGGTTACGGATGATGAGGTTGTCGTCGTTCGTCCCACCCAGTTGGCAGGCCAGGCGGTAGTCCGCGAGCCACAGTTCCGGTCTCGTTTCCCCCGAGTACTTCACGATAGTAGTCGGGGGTCGGAACCGGGTCGGGAACGGCGCCCGTCGGATGGCCCGACTGAAGGCCTGCGGACCGGGTGGTTCGGGCGAGGGACTCCGATCCTCCCTGCTGTCGTAGCGTCCCCCACGCCTGGGGTGGTAGCCTCGGCGCACCCTTTCGTTGAGGTGGGCCCGACGGTCGCGTCGATGGTGCTCGTTGCCGAGGTGGCCCGGGGCCGCAGGCGCGGTGTTACGCGTGCGCCCGGTGTAGACCGAGGCTTCCCGCATGAATCGGGAAGTCGCGGCATGAGGTTCCGAGGGATATCCCTGTCTTCGGGAGGCAGTGCTCTCGGCCCGTCGGGCCGCAGCGCCTTCCAGAAGATTCTTGAGCTCTCCCTGGATTCGCCGACCCTCGGTGGTTGATGGCTCCGGCATCGCGCGGAGGAGCATCGCTGCGGCTGCCAGGTTCTGACCCACCCCGCTGGATGCGGGCGGCGGCCTGACCCTGACATCGCTGGCGACGCGGCGCTGGAGACCTTGGGGCAGGTGACGTATTTCTCCGGCCGGGGGTTGGCCCGCCCATGCCTGCCCGCCGTCCCGACGGATCGGCTCAAGCGCTCCTGTTTCCTCGTTGAGCCTGGCCTGCGCCTCGCGGACTTGCTCGAGTTGTGGGTCGTAACCCCCCGCCGGAACAGGGACCACAGCTAGCTCCCGTGGGATGTCGGCGCGAGGCACCGGCCTAGGAAGATCACCGTCCTCCGGCATGCCGAGACGGTTGCCTTCGGAGGGATCCCCTAGCTCGACGTGGAAACATTCGCGGCTTGGGCCGCAGCTCTCGTCGCCAAGGCTGCGGCTTCCGTCGGAACAGTCGGAGAGGCAGTAGTCACATGCGGTCATGAAGTCCCGCATGGCACTGGGGTTGCCAAGTCCGGAGAAATCCCAACAGATGCTGGGATCGTCATCTTCCTCGGACCCGGAGGGCCCGTAGGTTGAGACGTCCGTCAACCGGTCCCAAGGCGACCGCATACGAAACCCCAGTGGGGTTGCACTCGCCTCAATGAGAGCGCCCGCCAAAGCGAGGTCGTTTGGCGGGTTGAGGCCGAGTCGAAATGACGTAAGATGGGAGTTAGTCGGTACCTTTTGGTCGACGAGGAGCGACGTAGTCACATCGGGGACTGGTTGCACCGTCGTCCCAGGTACGAGGGCGACGTCCTGCAGGCCTTCCGCGAGCGCGCTGGCGTCGTCTCCTTGCTCGGGATCAGCGTGTCGCGGGGAGACGGCGCTTGCCTTCGTCTCGAACGCGAGGTCGACGTCCGGCGTGCCTTCCGTCGGGGCGTCGGGGGCGTCGATTCGCTCGACGGCCAACGAAGCGCGGCCTCCCGCTTGGCCTTGATGGCCCCGCCTCCTCCTCCGTTGGCGGGGGAGAGAACGGAGTGAGCTCGAATGTTGTTCTTCCACCACGTGGGGAAGGTGTCGTCGATTCCGCCGCCGGCAGGCGGGTTGTCGGCCGCCATTGTCGTTGTCACGCGGCGGTGGAAGAAGTATCATGTCGTAGCTGCCGTCGAAGGACATGAACTCGAGAGTCCCGAAACGAAGCACCGTCCCGGGCCGGAGAGGTTGCTGGAGACTGCCCATCTGGAGCTTGACGGGGAGCTGTTCGTCAGCACGCTGCAGGCCCCTACCTGGCGCGCCAACTGTCGGCGTTTCGAGACAGGGGGGTCCCTAAGCCGACGAGTGAGTGTGCTGCGTGCCCCAGCCCAGATGGGTCGAGCGCGTGGGCGAGCGCGAAGGGGGGAGAGGCGAGGTGGCCGGAGTCGGGCGTGAGAGAGGTGGAAGTCCCGCGGCCTTCGTGTTCGTCCCGCAGGTCGGGTGCGCTTGCAGTAGGGGGGTTACAAGCGTCCACGCGGGTGAGGGAAGCGAGCGGCCCCAAGAGAGCGCCTGTCTCGTCCTCGTCCCCACGCGGCCAACCTTCTCTAAGAAGGCCCTGGTCCTTCCTTTTATAGTCGCAAGGAGAGGATCCAGGTGTACAATGGGGGGTGTAGCAGAGCGCTACGTGTCTAGCGGAGAGAGAGCTAGTGCCCTAGGTACATGCCAATGTGGCAGCCGGAGAGGTCTTGGCACCTTGCTGGCGTGATGTCGTGGTTGTCGGAGGAGCGACGGAGCCTGGCGGAGGGACAGCAGTTGGAGCGGTCGAGTCCTTGCTGACGTCGCCCTGCTTCCGTAAGAGAGCTGAGGGCCGCCGTCGTCACAGAGCTCGTGGAGCGCCATCATTGCCCATCCGGCGGAGCTGGCCGGATGGGACGCCGGTCTTGTCCTCCGTGACCCGAGTCGATTCGGGGTAGGATGATGATGGCGCTTCCTGTTGACGTGGCGGGCCTGTGCCCTAGGCAGGGCGACGTGGGGGCTCCTCCGAAGCCGAGGTCGAGTCTGTCTTCCGTTGCCGAGGCCGAGCCCGAGCCCCCGGGTCGGGCGAGGCGGAGATCGTTTGGCCGAGGCCAGGGCGGAGTCCGAGCCCTGGGGTCGGGCGAGGAGGAGTTTCGTCGTCTTCCGGGTCTTAGCCCGAGTCCGAGCCCTGGGGTCGGGCGGAGCGGAGTTTCGTCGTCTTCCGGGTCTTAGCCCGAGTCCGAGCCCTAGGGTCGGGCGGAGCGGAGTTCGCCGTCTTCCGGGTCTTAGCCCGAGTCCGAGCCCTGGGGTCGGGCGGAGCGGAGTTCGCCGTCTTCCGGGTCTTAGCCCGAGTCCGAGCCCTAGGGTCGGGCGGAGCGGAGTTCGCCGTCTTCCGGGTCTTAGCCCGAGTCCGAGCCCTGGGGTTGGGCGGAGCGGAGTTCGCCGTCTTCCGGGTCTTAGCCCGAGTCCGAGCCCTAGGGTCGGGCGGAGCGGAGTTCGTCGTCTTCCGGGTCTTAGCCCGAGTCCGAGCCCTGGGGTCGGGCGGAGCGGAGTTCGCTATGGCGCCTTTGGCAAGGCCTGACTGCCTGTCAGACTCACTCTGTCGAGTGGCACTGCAGTCGGAGTGGCGCAGGCGGCGCTGTCCTTCTGTCAGACTGGTCAGTAGAGCGGTGGAGTGACGGCGGTCACTTCGGCTCTGCCGGGGGGCGCGTGTCAGGATAAAGGTGTCAGGCCACCTTTGCGTTAAATGCTCCTGCAACTTGGTCAGTCGGTGTGGCGATTTAGTCAGGGTTGCTTCTGAGCGAAGCCAAGGCCTCGGGCGAGCCGGAGGTGTGTCCGCCGTAAAAAGGGGGGCCTCGGGCGAGACGGAAGTCTCTCGAGGTCGGCTGCCCTTGGCCGAGGCTAGGCTCGGGTGAAGCGTGATCGAGTCACTCGTGTGGACTGATCCCTGACTTAATCGTACCCATCAGGCCTTTGCAGCTTTATGCTGATGGGGGTTACCAGCTGAGAATTAGGCGTCTTGAGGGTACCCCTAATTATGGTCCCCGACACTCGTCGACTTCGCCGTTCTTGCGATTATCGAGCCAGGTTCAGTTATAGCGAGTTATTCGCTATTCCGGTCACTTAGCTGAATTAGTGGACTGAGTAGAATTTTGGTAGGCATGTGTAATGATAAAATATTTTAATCACTTATAAAGACGTATAGTTTGTACAACGCCTCGCCGCTAGATGTTTAAATTCGCCATCGCGTAGCACTATTTAGGGTTTTTGATATTCCTGTCTATATGTATTCATATGCATAATGCATTTCATTCAGGTGCGATAATTAATCATGTGATGCGGAAGATGACTCAAGTCGACCCCAAGCGCGGGCTAATCTGCAGGATGAAGCTGATGGACCAACCTGAAGATGGTTAAATCAAGCAAGTGCTCGATCGAGGGATACTCGTCAAGTGGTCGTCGCCTAACAACACTAACCTAGTGTTACCCAGGCAAGCCCCGGTGCATGCAACCCCTTCCTTGTGTTTTTAGATAATTTTTGCACACTTTAAGTCTAGTGAAATGTGCATTAAGTTTATAGAAGTTGCTTGGGAACCCTTTGATGCATTGCCTTCCTTGAAATCCATACCTTTATAGATACTTCTGGTGAAGTATCAAAATATGATTTACAAAAATGCTCAGCTCTGCTCAGATCTTGTGGATAGAGGTTGTCTTTTGCGTTAAGGCCTTGCTCAGGGGTTATCCTGAGGAAAGATGGCTTCTACCTGCAAGAATATTTTCATTGAGAGTGTGGTGGGATCTTACTGCAAAGTTCCCTGTGATGCTCTTTTCATCCTAAGGAACACAAACAATCCTAAGGGTGGAAATACTTAAATCGGGACTTGGGCTAGGAACAGGTGATGTTCTACCCAGGTTGATTAAGGATTAAATGCGTATGTAGGCGTGCTGATCGAGGACCCTTTAACTAGTCACATGCCTCGTCATGGGTAAGCTTTGCCTCGGGTAGACTAAGGCCAGAATAAGATAACACGGAATGGGCGTGGAGCGGTGGCGAGAGTAGCGTGTACCCTCCGTGGCAAGAGGCTGGACGGTGGTGTATCTGTGCTCTCGGTTCGCGTGAACCAGATCTGGTCTTAAGAACCCCGGTGGCGGGTTGACATATGCAAGGGCTAAGTGCTACATATGTCGTGTGATCGGAGATCCTCAGCTGAGTATAATCGATTCGGATCGCCGTACCTTCGCGGTTATGAAGACTTGGTCACTTCCCTATAACCTAAGTCAGGATGTGAACCTCAAGAATAAAAATGATGTTGTATTGATGAGATGGTGAAATTAGACCAGATGCAAACAGAGTCTATTAATATTTAATCTGGCGTTAAAACATTGAAAGTAAGGATTCACTTTAGTAAGTTATTTCTGCAAAAAGTATCTAAGTTGATTCTTGCTAAAGCCTCTCCTTGATTCCCAAATCCAGCATATCCTTGAGAGTCTTTTCTTTAGTCGGGTAAGTCTTGCTGAGTAATTCCATACTCAGGGTTTTATTCACTGTTGTTTTTCAGGTTATAGTTTTGTGCTGCTGTTGATGGTGTTAAGTGCCGGTGGGCTCGGCCTTCTTATATAAGTATACCCCGTCTTTATCTTCTTATTTAGGATGGTCACTTGAGCTAGCATATATTTCAAAACTATAAATAATTTATAACAGTTCAAAGTTTCTTTCTTGAATCACTGTAGTAATCACTCCGATCATGTAAGAAGTAAAATTTTTGTAACTTGTAAAATTTGGTAATAAGATTTCCGCTGCAAAATATTGGTGTGTGTGATTTGTGTTTACTTAATCCCGAGGTTCTGGTTGTAAGTGGTTTATCCGATGTCCTTGGGCAATCGGACGGATCCTGTTAAGTTATCTGGTGCACATGCATAGTTGTCTGAGGTCTTTGAGACAAGGACAGGTGCATGTGGGCCCAATAACTTGGGAGGTTCTGCCACAGGTCATTAATTTCTAAGGCCTTTCTGATTTTCCTAAGGTTTGGGCAGAAATGGCTTTTAATGGATATCTATACTAAATTTTTCAATACTGGGGTTCTCACTATTTTTAAACAGTGTTTAAATGGGGTTTGAACATCTACAAATTTTCTTGGGTTCGGCACAGGAGCATAACTAATTTCCTTAATTAAACAAGGTTTGGTCAGTTTCTAAATTTAATTTTAAACTCTAAAAATTAGAACAGAAAGCATAGGGTTCAATATTTTTAATTGATAGTTCATAATATTTAGAATTTAGCAAAATTGGTTTGACAACTTTTGGTTAAGTATTCATCAAGTTATGAATTTTCTAAGTTCTCTATTTATTAAAAAGGATTAAACAGAAATGATTAAATGGAAAACTACTTTGCAACGGGGTCCCTGGCGGGTGTTCTAAGTTTTCCTTACAGACTAGTCCCTGGGCTACTATTCAATTGAGTCACTGACATCTCAGAAAACCCCCTGGATTCTTCTAATCCTAACCCGAGGTCCTTCCCCCAAATTAAACAGTACCCGCGGCGGAAGAAAGGGCGGAGGGGCTTACCGGCGGCGAGACTGCTACGGTGAGGTGGCCGAGGGTGTAGGGGAGGTTCTGAGGGTCACGGCGATGTGCGGGTCGCCGTCAGGGATGGTCGGAGTTGGCCGGTCCGCGTGCGCAGGCGGGGGAGCTCGTCGGCGGCGAGGAGTCCGGCCTATCCAGGGCACAATTGACCAATCAAACGGGTCAGAGAGCTTCACCAGGGATCAAGGAAGGTGTGTGCGCGAGGAATTGAAGAATGGCTCACCGGAGTGCCCAGTCTACGCGCGCAGGCGGGCGGCCGAAGTCTGGTGAGGTCGATCTTCGCCTTCCGGTGAAGTTCTGCCAGGTCCGAGGGCTTGGAAAGCTTCACGGGCCAATGGCTAAGCTAATCGAAGCGCTGGCGCGACTTGGGGGTGACTGGAGTGGGCTGGCCACGGTGGCCGAAGCTCTGGCGGCAATGGCGGGCGGAAAGGAGCTCGCTGGAGCTAAGGAGGGGTGTCTGGCCGGCGATGGTGAGCATGGGTTGAAGTGAGGCGCGCCCGAGGAGGCTTTATAGGCGCGGGCGAGCACGACCGAGGGCGGGGCTCTGACAAGCGCTCGGGGCGTGCGCGGCGAACGCCAGTGCGCGCTCTGGCGTCTGGCACATCGTCGAGCACGAGGCAGCGCAGAGAGAGGTCGAGTTCAAGCGTGGATTGGCCCCAAATCTTTGAGATTATGGCCATGATCCCGTTGAGAGATCTCTTCCTCTCATGTTCCTTTGTCGTTTGTGTGTGGAGGCTAGCAGGTTTGGCTGACTGGATTAAGAGATAGAGAGGGGAGAAATCTGGTTTGTCTCACTGCCGCACACAGGGAGAAGATCTCTGGTTTGACGTGTCCATGGCACGTGTCCCGATGCCATCTTCTGGCACAAGACAGAGAGGTTAGTTATGCACGTGTTTGTCAATGGGGCCATTAGGATTTGAGTTAGGGATCAAGGTGATCACGCTTGATCTTTGGCTCAAGGTCTGAAATTCAGAATTCTGAATTTCAGAATTCCCTAATGAAATCCCACTTGAGAGGCTTGTTTAGGGTTTTATTTAAATTGTTTTGGCCAAGATTCCATAATCTTTGTTGTTGCTTATTTAGTATACTTTAATGTTTATAATTGGCCCAAGCCATGATTCTATATTCTTCACACTCTTTTGCCCTTTCTCTTGAATTTTGTTTATAGGGCTCAATTAGGGTTTTTATTGGGGTTGCACATTTTGCCTTTTTGAAAAACCCATTTGTTTTGAACATGATACTTTTAAGTATAAGCTTAGTGGATCTTTTATTCTTAAGTCAATTTGATGCTCATGCTCAATTTGGTTCACATAAGATGATGGTTCTTGGGTTAGCACTTGAGAGAAACCCTAGGTGACACTGGGTGTCACAGCCTTCCCCCCTTAAAGGAATCTCGTCCCGAGATTCGGGTCAGAGTCCTCCAGGGGTGAAGCGAAGGATGAGACTTATAGGAAGTGGGTGCTTATTGTTATTATTAGGGCAAAGTGATCTTCGAATGTCATTCTCTTTACAACTTCAGAAGGAAGTCCTTTTTAAATTTTGTTCCATGATTACTTCATTCTGATTTAAGATCATATTTCTGAATTTTAGATTCGAAGGGTAGGAGGAGGGGTTGGGTGTGATTACGTACCAGTTTCCTTAGGTAGGCAATCGGGAAAGTTGGATCTCAAGAATTCCTCAGTCTCCCAAGTAGCTTCTTCCTCTGAGTGATTACTCCACTGGACCTTGTACATTTTGATCGATTTAGCCCGAGTTGATCTTTCTTTGCAATCCAGAATCTTGGAAGGGTACTCTTGGTATGATAGATCTGGCTCTATCTCCAATTCTGGCTCTGCTATGATCTCGGTCGGCAATCGAACACACTTCTTCAGCTGAGATACATGGAACACACTGTGAATGGCAGACATTTTTGAAGGTAACTTCAGCTTATATGCCACGGGTCCACAGGCTTCTATGATCTCATAAGGTCCAATGTAACAAGGGGCTAGCTTGCCTTTGATTCCAAACCTCTACAGTTCCTAGGTGGGTGATACCTTGAGATACATGAAATCTCCCACATTGAACTGGAGAGGTTTCCTTCTTTTATCATGGTAACTCTTCTGCCTGGCCTAAGCAGCTTCTAGATTTTTCCTGATTAGTTTGACCTTCCTTTCGGCTTCAGTCACTAAGTCAGGTCCGAAAACTTCTCTTTCTTCAGGCTGAGACCAATTGAGTGGTGTCCTGCACCTTCTTCCATAGAGAGCTTCGAAAGGTGCCATCCTTAGGCTGGATTGATAACTGTTGTTATAAGCAAACTCTGCCAAGGAGAGGTGCTTATCCCAGTTCTTGCCACAATCGATTGCACAAGCTCTCAGCATATCCTCCAGAATTTGGTTTACCCTTTCCGTCTGACCATCAGTCTGTGGGTGGTAAGCTGAACTTCTGATTAGCTTGGTTCCCAAAGACTCCTGCAGTTGTTCCCAAAATCTGGCAACAAATTGGGCTCCTAGGTCAGAAACAATGGTCTGAGGTAATCCGTGCAATCACACGATCCGATCAATGTACAACTCTGCATACTTTTGAGCCTTATCAGTGGTGTGCACAGGGAAAAAATGTGCCACTTTCGTCAGTCGGTCCACAATAACCCAAATCGAATCATGATGACGAGAGGTGTTGGGTAGACCCACGATGAAATCCATGCTGATGTCATCCCATTTCCACGAAGGTATAGATAGGGGTTGCAAAGCTCCAGCTGATTTCAAGTGGCTTGCCTTTATCCTCTGACAGGTGTCACATTCCGATACATACTGGGCTATCTCCCTCTTCATTCTGGTCCACCAATACAAAGGCTTCAGATCATGGTACATTTTGGTGCTTCCCGGATGCATAGAGAATTTGGAGAGATGAGCCTCGTCCAAGATTTTCTTCTTGAGGTCCTTGTTTTTATGAATCACCAATCTGCTTTTGAACCATAATACACCCTTTTCATCTTGGCGGAAACACTTATACTTCTCAACCTTCTGATGGAGATTCTCCTTGATAATCTGCACTCCCTTGTCACTGAGCTGGGCTATGATGATCTGGTCTTGCAAAGCTGGCTCGACAGAAATGTGAGACAAAGCACCAGAAGGAATCACTTCTATTTGCATCTTGCTCAACTCATCACACAAGGTGTTAATGCGAGAATCCATCAGAATACAATTGCATTGCAACTTCCGACTCAAGGCATCTGCTACCATATTGGCTTTCCCTGGGTGATAATGTACCTCCAGGTCATAATCCTTGATTAGCTCTAGCCATCTTCTCTGCCTCATGTTGAGATCAGCCTGAGTAAAGATGTACTTAAGGCTCTTATGATCAGTGAAGATGTTGCAGTGGGTTCCCATTAAATAGTGCCTCCACATTTTTAATGCATGAACCACTGCTGCCAACTCGAGGTCATGAGTGGGATAATTTTGCTCATGAGGCCTGAGTGCTCTTGAGGCGTAAGCAATGACTCAGTTGTCTTGCATTAAGACACAACCTAGTCCAGTGCCAGAGGCATCACAATACACATCAAAAGGCTTGCTGTTGTCGGGTTGCGCTAATACTGGTGCTGTGGTCAGATGCTTCCTTAATGCATGGAAGACATCTTCGCACTTCTGACTCCAAACAAACTTGGCTTCTTTCTTCAGTAGCTCAGTTATAGGCTTTGCAATTCGAGAGAAATCCGGAATAAATCTTCGGTAATAACCAACTAATCCCAGAAAACTCCGAATCTGACGGACAGTCGTTGGTGGCTTCCAGTTCATCACCTCTTGCACCTTATCAGGATCAACAGCTATTCCTACCTTAGAGATAGTGTGACCCAAGAATTTGATTTCCTTTAGCCAAAAATCACACTTGGACAACTTGGCATAAAGGTGGTGCTCTCGCAGACGTTGAAGCACTACATGCAAATGCCCAACATGTTCTTCTTCGTTCTTAGAGTACACCAAGATATCATCGATGAACACCACTACGAATTTGTCCAATTCAGGCATGAAAACAGAATTCATCAGATACATGAAATATGCTGGTGCATTAGTCAGCCCGAAAGACATCACCAAAAATTCATATAACCCATATCTGGTTGAGAATGCCGTCTTCGGAATATCGCTTGCTCGTATCTTGATCTGATGGTAGCCGGAGCGAAGGTCTATTTTGGAAAACACCTTGGCCCCGACCAACTGGTCAAAAAGGACATCAATACGAGGCAACGGATACTTGTTCTTGATAGTTACCACATTAAGAGGGCGGTAATCTATACACAGCCTCAAGCTTTCATCCTTCTTCTTCACAAACAGTGCTGGACATCCCCAAGGCGAAGTACTTGGGCAAATAAATCCCTTATCCAGCAACTCCTGCAATTGCTTCTTCAATTCTGCCAACTCAGCGGGTGGCATTCGGTAGGGCCTCTTGGAAATTGGTGCCGTTCCCGGTTGCAACTCGATGGCAAATTCAATATCCCAGTCGGGTGGCATTCCTGGCAATTCATCAGGAAAGACATCTGCATACTCACAGACCACTGGGATTTTCTTCAGTGGTAACTCCGTCATAGAGAAAGCACATGACTGAGTAGAACCCTGACTGGGCAGAATCAAGGTGAAGTTCCCACAGAACGGAGAATTGATTTCCACGGTACGGCTGGCTACATCAAGCACAACTTGGTGCAGGGTCATCCAATTAGCTCCCAGAATAATGTCCACATTTTCCAACCCCAAAACAAGAAGGGTGGTTTTGACAATGTGGCTTCCCAGTTGAATAGGCACACTTTGGTTTAATTGATTAGTTGAAATTTTACCCCCAGGTGTGACTATCATAAATGACCCTTTTGAATGAGAGAATGGCAGTTCACATTTAGCACTGAACTTTTGGCTAATGAAACTATGAGATGCACCAGAATCAAACAGAATTAAAGCAGGTTGATTATAAACTAAAAAGATACCGGTCATGATAGGAGCTCCCTCAGGTACTTCCTCCAGAGTAGTGAAGTTGAGCTTCCCTTGCCTGACTTGTACCTTCTGCTTTCTTCCCTTGTCTTGACTTGGTGCTGACATCTGCCTTTGCTGGTTCCTGGGACAACTCTTGGCATAGTGGCCCACATTGCCACAAGTGAAACATTTGTTCCCATTGCCCTGGCGGAACTGCTGCTGCGAAGGCTGATTGTTCCTTGGAGCGGGAGCTGGAAAGCGGTTGGGTGCCGGCTGCTGCTGCTGAGGTGGCCTGATCACCCATCTGCCTGCCTGCTGCTGAAAACCCCTGCTCTGATTGTGAGAAACAATCCTGAACCTCTGGGCCTGAGCTGATGGTGCTGCCATTGGTGCCTTTCTCTTCTTCTCTGCCCGGTGAGCTACAATGCAATCCTCCTGGGAGATGGCCAGGTTGACCAACTCATTGAAGCTGTCAGCCTGGACAGTGTTGAGTCGTTCCCGCAGCTTGGTGTTAAGACCCCTGCGAAAGCGGTCTCTCTTCTTCTCATCAGAATCAGCATGGTAACCTGCATACTGGCATAAGTCATTGAAGGCCTGCGCATACTGCAGTACCGTGTGGGTTCCTTGATTAAGTGCCAGAAACTCATTCAACTTGCGATCAAGAATGCCAGCTGGGATGTGGTGCCCTCTGAAAGAAGTCTTGAATTCCTCCCAAGACACTTCACGATCAGCGGGGAGCATAGCACGGAAGTGGTCCCACCAAGTTTGAGCAGGGCCGCGAAGCTGCTGCGCGGCGAAGCAAGCCTTGGCTTCGTCAGGGCAGTCTCCCGTGAGGAGGGGAAACTTGGACTCAACAACGTGGAGCCATACGTCGGCGTCCAACGGATCCTCTGCCTTGGTGAACAAGGGTGGCTGCGTGCTCAGGAACTCCTGGTAGGTTGCCGCTGCCGGAGGTCGCTGATGCTGGCCTCCACCATGCTGCTGAGGGTGGGGCTGGCGCTGCAAGAGCTGTCGCAGAATCTCATTCTGCTAGGCCATCAGCTCCTGCACTGTGGGAACTGGAGGAGGTGGCGGGGGAACCTGCTCGTTATGCCCGCGACGCTGCCTAGCTGCCATCTGAAAACATAGATTGCCGCCATTGTTATCCCAACTCGCAATTTCGAGTGGCAAGATACTATCTCATATGGAAGAAAAAATGCCATAATCATAATATTAGGTTCGAAATGAAGATAACGTGGTTACAAACATCCCACAGATTTCAAAAGTTCAAGGGTTACATCAATCATGGGAAAGTACTCGTAAGCCTAGTCCAAAATCTGACATTAACTAAGCTCACATAGGTTTCTATCCGCCTAAAAGTGTGGAAGTGACTGATCAACCATGAGCGGCGGAAGCGACACTGGATATGGGTGAGGGAGGCATCGCGGAGGTAGTCCCATTGGCACCAGGGGCTGGTCCTAGCTCCTCGGGAGCCTCTTCTCCCTCGCTTCCGGCTTCATTGGCCTCCATTTCCAAGTGGTGCATGTCCAGGTGGTCATTTGCTTCTTCGAGTTCCCTCTGCACATCGTGGAGCTGGTTCTCCAAGACATCAATAGTGTTGTCTCGGATCTCCACCTGCTGCTCCAAGGTGGTAATGCGCTGGCTCAGCCTTTCCACCTGCAGATCCTTCTCCACCAACTCGGAGGATAAATCGACCACAAAATCTTCTCGGCTATCGAGAGTGAGCTTGGTGGTTTGAGCGATGTTAGCAAGGTGTGCCATAGCGTTGCTCTGAAGGGCCTGAAGGCGGTACAACGCACTCATGCACTGAACGGTGACCCTCCCAACCAAGTCAGGATACATTGCCCACACATCCTTCACATGGCTCACACGGTTACACCACATGGGGTCATCCTTCTTCTCAGCATGGAAGAGTCCCAAGGGGTGCATCACCATCTCCAGGGGATGGTAGCCACAGAAAGTCGTCAGAGTATTCATGGATGCCGCTTCAGTGGTGTCGTCCGTCCTGAATCCAACTGTCTCGGAATCAAGAGAACGCCAACCCAGCTGAAGGGGATGAGCCTCCAAAGTCAGCCAGACCCGACAACGAGGTACCTGATGCTCCTCATACATCTGCACCGTGTACAAAGGGGGCGTAGGGTAACCGGCGGAGTTGAGCACTTCCCACAAGATGGAAGGAAAGCCATCGTGAGAAAGGAAGTTAGAACTGAAACGGGTGTCTCCTCCACTGGTGGGGGTGGGTGAATTCATCTGCGGAAGGGTATCAAAGGTAAAGATTATGGTGGAAGGAAAAAAAGCCCGGATGGTTTTTAAAGGAAGTGGGTTAGCTCAAGTTTTAATTCCCTTTTGTGTTCATAATGCATGCATGCTGGAAGTAACGTCTCCTCTCTAGATAATAGGGTGCTCTTAGGGCATCCTTAAAAGTCTAAGTACTGGCCCACGGGGCCTACTTAATTAGCCACCTATTTCTCCCTCTATGCCTAAGGCCTTTCGTCCTAGGTCTAGCGGTCTAGTCCTGACGATCTGTAGCAGTTTCTAGGCAAGTTTTAAATTTTGAAAATGAGATTCATGGTTTATTGTCCTTTTCTGTGGTGGAATTTGCTCCGATACCAGCTGTGGCAGAACCGCCCGAATTATTCCATCTTAAGTGCCTAACTCACGCCTCAGGGGCCGCAACACACTTAAATCAGAATAACCCGTCAGTCTCTCAGATCTAGTCTGATAGAGCCACTTAACCAGGATCAAATTCCACAATCTCACTCGAAGGTGAGTCACAGAAGAAATACAATAAAACAGGAAACCTTAAATTAAGTACTGAATTATTACATAGATCGAAGTTTTTTGAGTAGCAAATAAGAGTTCACGAAATAAAATGCAGCGGATAATCGATGTCGTCGGTATCGAGGAAATGGGCAAGGCCTAGCCCACTATTCCTCGTGCTCCTCTCCTGCCGGAGCAACATCCCACTCGACCGTCCAACCCGGTGGCAGGGTGGTAGGCCAAGTCACACCATCAACCATATCCTGAATCGTACTTGCAAAAATTATGCCACAAGCAAGGCTGAGTATACTAATACTCAGCTAGACTTAACCGGTGTGAGGAATCTACTCCTCTACCTCTAGACTATGCAGCTGTTTGGCTGAGGGGTTTGGTTTGCCAAAAGCACTAGCTGTTTCTAAAGTCAATTTTTAGCTTTTCAAATTCTAGCATCATTATCTTAGCTAGGTTTGCTCCTTCTAAGCATACATGGTGACAAGCATTTAGTTCAATCAACAAATTGTCTCATGTAACCTCATTTCACTTCTTACTCGATGTAGTACAAGGGGTCAAGCAGTATCATTAGCTGCGAGAAGCAGACAATTCGAATCGAGTTTTTATCCTTGCAAGGTAAACCTAAACACACGACATGTCAGGGTACTTCGTCCCCACACATGCCAACCGTCCCCATCGATTCCCCGTTCATGTCCATGCCTCACCGCCTTGGCATACAATGCTCCACTGACCCCGGTTGCCGTCGTGCAGTGACGCACTTGTACCCACCATAGCTAGCATGGGAGACCCAGTCTCAGGTCGCATGAGGGATAAAGTCTGCGCCTGGATTCACTCAGGTACTAGGTTTACCGGTTACCATATTTCCCGACATGTGCTTAGTACGTTCAAAAGCTTGACTCAGGTATCCACACATTAATCCTTAATTCCTTTTTCCCGTCTCATGGACAAGGCATCCTCCCTGGATCCAAGTCCATAGACTAACATAGATCCCGTTATCAAGATGAATACAATCAATTCCTGACCTCGTGCGAGTGCTAGAAAAATCACTCAACTTCTACCGAGATCCTGATTAGCAAGCAGCTACTCGACCTAGCATACTAGTATTCATCTCAAAAAGGAATCCTAAGTTCATGCAACTAGAGTTTTCAAGCAACTCCTACACTTAAGTGCACATTACAATCCTACAAGCATTAAGTGTAGTAAAGTAGCATATAATAATACGGTTATGCATATAAACCGGGGCTTGCGTTCAATAGCTGGGGCTGCGGGGAGATCCTCGATAGCAGCCTCGGGAGCTTGCTCTTGGTCCTCCTCTTGGACAGTTCCTTGCTCGGGGATGAGCACGTACTCTCTGTCGGCGAGATTACAATCTAATGAATGCAATGCGTAAGATATATGCATGATATGATATGTGCTTTAGTAATTTAAACTTTTGATGGTGTATGATCTATTCGAGTTAGATAGAGCTAAGTCTTGCTTATACGAGACTTTTGGGTGGTATACTTGGTAAATTGGATCAAACTTAGCTAAGTTAAGTGGTAGGTTTATTTTTGGGGTTCCACTGAATTCTTTTTTAAAGTCTTTAGTGAGAATTGTCAAGAACTCAAGTTGGACTTATTGGAGCGAGGTTTATTTCTCCTTTCTTTTTCTTTATTCTCTTTAAGTTTTTGGAGTGGGTTTGAACTACAAGTCACCTTAATAAATTTCCAAAAACTCTGCAAAAATTACAGTGGCTTATTACCGGTGTATAATTGTCTGTCTCAAAATTTGGGGTTCAAAAAGTGAATAGTTTTCTCTGGAAAAAATTGCCAAATTTTAGAGCAGAAGGGGTGATTTGAACTACAACTATCATTTAATAGTAGGTAATTCTCTAGGACTTATTTTTGCTGGAATTTAGATGTTATAATATGACTTGGTACAAATTTCTAGCCATTAATATTTATTAGTTATTTTACTAGGATTTTCTAAAGTTTCTAGCCAAAGGGGTGCTTCCTACTACCACTATATTTGAAAAATGTCAAACAACAGATTTCTGATTTTTCCTAGCTTCTACTTTGCGCAAGAGCAATCATTCTGAAGTTTGACATCTTTTTGCTTAAGGTAAAGGGGTGGTATGCATTAATTGGATTAAATGACCTTTCTTATAAAATATTAGCAATAGGTGTTATTTTGCATCTTTCCAATGGGTTTGTATTTTTCTCTGGTGGCCTATCTCATTATTGGCCTAGCAAAATTTTATTTGCCCATTATTGCATTATTGTGGGTTACTCATGATTTAATTGAACTATGGCTCATTATAGGTTCTATTTATTTACCCTACTTAAAATGATGGGCTGGGGTGTTCATTATTTTTGCAGTGGGGTTTTGGTGGTTACAAGTCCACTGGATTTTTATTATCAATTTTGGGTCTGGTTTTGTAATTCTAATAATTGATTTCTAGTTGGAATAATGCTAATTAAAACATTTCACTTTGAATCTGATCTAGACGAGAGGTTCCTTTATTTTTCCTAGGTTCTTTGTTACTTAAGCAAACTAGAAAAAATAATTTCATCTACTGGTCATTAATTTCTAAGGCCTTTCTGATTTTCCTAAGCTTTGGGCAAAAATGGCTTTTAATGGATATGTATACTAAATTTTTCAATACTGGGGTTCTCACTATTTTTAAACAGTGTTTAAATGGGGTTTGAACATCTACAAATTTTCTTGGGTTCAGCACAGGAGCATAACTAATTTTCCTTAATTAAACAAGGTTTGGTCAGTTTCTGAATTTAATTTTAAACTCTAAAAATTAGAACAGAAAGCATAGGGTTCAGTATTTTTAATTAATAGTTTATAATATTTAGAATTTAGCAAAATTGGTTTGACAACTTTTGGTTAAGTATTCATCAAGTTATGAATTTTCTAAGTTCTCTGTTTATTAAAAAGGATTAAACAGAAATGATTAAATGGAAAACTACTTTGCAACGGGGTCCCTGGCGGGTGTTCTAAGTTTTCCTTACAGACTAGTCCCTGGGCTACTATTCAATTGAGTCACTGACATCTCAGAAAACCCCCTGGATTCTTCTAATCCTAACCCGGGGTCCTTCCTCCAAATTAAACAGTACCCGCGGCGGAAGAAAGGGCGGAGGGGCTTACCGACGGCGAGACTGCTCCGGTGAGGTGGCCGAGGGTGTAGGGGAGGTTCTAAGGGTCACGACGATGTGCGGGTCGCCGTCAGGGATGGTCGGAGTTGGCCGGTCCACGTGCGTTGGCGGGGGAGCTCGTCGGCGGCGAGGAGTCCGGCCTATCCAGGGCATAATTGACCAATCAAACGGGTCAGAGAGCTTCACCAGGGATCAAGGAAGGTGTGTGCGCGAGGAATTGAAGAATGGCTCACCAGAGTGCCCAGTCTACGCGCGCAGGCGGGCGGCCGAAGTCCGGTGAGGTCGATCTTCGCCTTCCGGTGAAGTTCTGCTAGGTCCAAGGGCTTGGAAAGCTTCACGGGCCAATGGCGAAGCTAACCGAAGCGCTGGCGCGACTTGGGGGTGACTGGAGTGGGCTGGCCACGATGGCCGAAGCTCTGGCGGCAATGGCGGGCGGAAAGGAGCTCACCGGAGCTAAGGAGGGGTGTCTGGCCGGCGATGGTGAGCACGGGGTGAAGTGAGGCGCGCCCGAGGAGGCTTTATAGGCGTGGGCGAGCAAGGCCGAGGGCGGGGCTTTGACAAGCGCTCGGGGCGTGCGCGGCGAATGCCAGTGCGCGCTCTGGCGTCTGGCACAGCGTCGAGCACGAGGCAGCGCAGAGAGAGGTCGGGTTCAAGCGCGGATTGGCCCCAAATCTTTGAGATTATGGCCATGATCCCGTTGAGAGATCTCTTCCTCTCAGGTTCTTTTGTTGTTTGTGTGTGGAGGCTAGCAGGTTTGGTTGACTGGATTAAGAGATAGAAAGGGGAAAAATCTGGTTTGTCTCACTGCCGCACACAGGGAGAAGATCTCTGGTTTGACGTGTCCATGGCACGCGTCCCGATGCCATCTTCTGGCACAAGACAGAGAGGTTAGTTATGCACGTTTTTGTCAATGGTGCCATTAGGATTTGGGTTAGGGATCAAGGTGAACACGCTTGATCTTTGGCTCAAGGTCTGAAATTCAGAATTCTGAATTTCAGAATTCCCTAATGAAATCCCACTTGAGAGGCTTGTTTAGGGTTTTATTTAAATTGTTTTGGCCAAGCTTCCATAATCTTTGTTGTTGCTTATTTAGTATACTTTAATGTTTATAATTGGCCCTAGCCATGATTCTATATTCTTCACACTCTTTTGCCCTTTCTCTTGAATTTTGTTTATAGGGCTCAATTAGGGTTTTTATTGGGGTTGCACATTTTGCCTTTTTGAAAAACCCATTTGTTTTGAACATGATACTTTTAAGTATAAGCTTAGTGGATCCTTTATTCTTAAGTCAATTTGATGCTCATGCTCAATTTGGTTCACATAAGATGATGGTTCTTGGGTTAGCACTTGAGAGAAACTCTAGGTGACACTGGGTGTCACACCCAGCCACTAAGAAGAGAAAACTAGGTACTGCAGTGGGGGAACTAGGGGTCTTCGATAGTTTTGCTGTGGAGTTGATGGGGACGTGCGCAGCCCTCGAGGGAGGGATGTCTTCGCCCGAGCTCCGGGAGTCTTCAGCGCGGATGTTGGAGGTTACCGGGGGTCGATGGCCCAAGAATGTTCCGATCCCCTGCGCGGCTAGCAAAGACTTCTTTATGTCTCGCATGGCTCATGACTTGAAATTTTTTCCTTACGGACGGAATATTGCTGTTGTTGTGTCGGCAGTGATGGACAAGGACCGTCAAGACGCTGCGCAGAAGCGCCAGGCATTCGTCAGGATCGCGGATCCTATGCGTGAGGCGAAGAGGGCACGGGGGAGCACGAAGGCTGCTGCCTCTGGCAGTAGCAAGCTGGTGCCGGCTGCGAAACTAGTCGCCCCCGGACACAGCAAGGCGTCAGCGAGTGCGAAGGCTGCCGCCACTGGTGGGAGCAAGCCACCCCCGGGCGGACCCGCGAAAGGACGAGAGCTGCCTTCGCCGGGGCGACGTGTTGTCGACTTCGGCACGAACATCAGTGTCGAGGATTATTTTGTTGGTAAGTTTTTTTAACTAGGTATTTGACCGGTGATATGGTGCAGGGTCGGGTGAGGGGCAATTGGTTGTTGTCCTGCCTTCGGTGGCAACCACGTCGCCAACGGTGGTGGTTGGGGCGAAGGGTGCCGCGCGGGACCCGTGGGCCGCTTTCTGCGTGAGCGGCGAGATTCTATCGGCCACTGCCGCTAAGGACGTGGTGGGCTCCATGTCCCAGCGACTGTGGGAAGCATCGCAGCAGCTGTCGCAGCAGCTGAAGCAAGTAAGTTGTGTTGGACTTCGATGTTTGTTGTTTCCATGAGGATTTGGGTCTCATGGGTTTGTGTCAGGCGGCCGACTTCGCCGACCGCGTCGCGTCGGGTGTCTTGACTGCGGACGTGGCTGCAGAGGTCGAGAGTCACTGGGTGCAGCATGTGGATGCTGTCCGGGAGAAGTCGGCTGCGGAAAGCAAAAACCGCAGGCTGGTGGAGAAAGTGGCCACCATGGAGGCCGAGAAGACGGACCTCTGGCGCCAGCTGGCAGAGGAGAGGAGGGAGGCGAAATAGGCCATCGCTGAAGCACAGGCTGTGCGAGCGGAGGCCAAAGTGGCGCGGGCGGAGAGCAGTCTCGCCAGCCAATGCGCCGAGGAGCTGGAGGTGAGGTTCAATGCCCTGCGTAGCTGCGTGGACAAGGCCGAGGCCTCGACACGCTCGGAAGTCGAGCGGACGCACTCGCAGTTCATGGACGTGTACCGCGAGCTGGGTGTGCAGACTGCTGACTTCGAAGTACCCGACCAAGAAGCAGGCCTTCGCTTCCTCGAATGGTTGCAGGAGAAGCTACTGGTGCTCCCGACCATTGTGACGGGTTTCATGTCCTTCGCCTCCCTCGTCACCTGCGAGGGGGCCATGAATGCATTGTCCCGCGAGGGGTGCAGGCACTATGAGGTCTTCGACCAAGCAGACGAGAACTTTGAACGTGAAATCTTCAAGGCCGAAGACCCTGTGGTGAAGCAGTCAGCGGGGGCACTCTTCGATAGGATGTGGGGTCCGCACGGTCAGGAGGCAGTCAGGGAGCGGTCCGACCGGGCGATAGAGCAGGTAAAGGCTATTTTTTGTGTGGTTATATGTGTGGGTATGTGTGGTTTTGCTGAATGAGTGTGCTGTTGCTGCAGATGGCGCATGCCGAAGACGTCGAGGACCTTGGTGGTCTGGACGGCGCGCCGCCCGAGGCTGCGGAGGTCAATCCGGTGCCTCCCTCGGATGCCGGTGAAGGCTCCTCGGCTGTACCCGTGCCCACTGCGGCCGGTGAAGACCCTGCATCAGCCCCTGCGCCGACGGGCGAAGATGCCTTGAGGGTGGTGGCCGAGCCAGCAGCCAAAGACCCCACAGCCGCGACCGGGCCTTCGCAGGTGGCTGAATAGGTGTTGAGGAGTTTGTAAATTTTGTCTGTGTGATACTGAACCTCGGTTGCTGCGCAGGTTCTGGGGTTTGGGCCTGCGCACGCAACCGCTACTAACAATGCTATTTTTGTGGCGGCTTCGACCGTGGCTGCTGATGACGATTCGTTTGGCTCTGTGTCTAAGTGTTTTGAGTGTGATGATTCTGGGAGTTCGATTGTGTGGACAGAGGAGTCTTCAGATGAGGACTTGGATTATTTTGCAGCATTGGATGTGGCTGCGGCGGAGACTTCTCCACGTGTGATGGGTGCTGAGGATCTTCCGGGTGCGAGTACTAGGTGTAGGCGGCGAAGGGTGGTGGCGAAGCAGAGAGTGAGTGAATTGTCGCGAAGTGGTAGGCGTCATCATGGTGAGATGGAGGGTGGTCGTCTTCGTGTGGACGGGACTGGCAAACGGGAATTGTTGTCCTCGCTGGCTGGGGCGAGTGTAGGTGAGGGGGAGCTGCGAAATCTTTTTAAGGGTGAGGAATTGAGGATAATGCCGTTCAACTATAGGGAGATGGGTATCATCCCGAAGGTTGAGCCAATGTAATGTGTGATGCCCTCGCTGTGTGTATGTAACCATAATTTGTATGATGAGGCTGCGCGCCTTCATTGATCCGGTCGTGCCCGTAGGCGACTTGTGCACGGGGTCTTTTGGGAACGACTTCGATCTTCACGTACTCGTTGTGTTGTTTCGGCTGCGCCCATAAGCGACTTTTGCACAGAGTTCGGCTGCACCCTTAGGCGACTTTTGCACGAAGTCTTTTGGAAAAGTCTTCGATTTTGCGCACTTATTGTGCTAGTCCGGCTGCACCCGTAGGCGACTTTTGCACGGAGGGTCCGGCTGCACCCTTAGGAGGCTTTTGCACGGAGAGTCTTTTGGAGAAGACTTCGATTTTGCGCACTTATTGTGCTAGTCCGGCTGCACCCGTAGGCGACTTTTGCACGGAGGGTCCGGCTGCACCCTTAGGCGACTTTTGCACGGAGAGTCTTTTGGAGAATACTTCGATTTTGCGCACTTATTGTTCTAGTCCGGCTGCACCCGTAGGCGACTTTTGCACGGAGGGTCTGGCTGCACCCTTAGGCGACTTTTGCACGGAGAGTCTTTTGGAGAAGACTTCGATTTTGCACACTTATTGTGCTGGTCCGGCTGCAACCGTAGGCGACTTTTGCGCGGAGTGTCTTTGACAAAGACTTTGATTATCGCACTTGTGCTGTTCCGGCTGCTCCCTTAGGCGACTTTTGCGCGGAGTGTCGCACGCGAGGGTAGTCAGCGCTGCCCCTCGCGGTGACTTTGGTGTGGTCGAATGCCGAAGACCGTCGATGCGGTCTTTTTCGACATATTGTGTCTTAGTTTTTGCGGAGGATTTTTGCGGGTATATTGCATGGCTCCGCCTCATTAAAAACCTCACCCCTCGGGAGGAAAAGAGTGCGGGCCGGGACGAAAATGTTTGGTGAATTACAAGGGCGTGTTGGCCCACTACAAAAAAATGGTTTTGTATGACAAAAGTAAAGTGTCATGTTTAGTACAAAATTGGTCATAAAAAGCATCTTATGACGAAAATGCTGCGTCATAAGGGTCGTCATATAACGACCGTCACATTATGTACCTTGTGACGACTTTTCAGAGTACTGTCACATAATGTCATTACCTTTTGTGACGGCTGCGTTAGTCCGTCACATATTGCTGCTATATATGACAGTGTTATCTGTCACATTTTTTCCAGTCAACGCGTCAACTAATGTTGGGATCGTCACTTATGGCGGTGTTATCTGTCGCAGATTTGTGTATTTTTTTACAATCCAGGATCGTCATATATTAGTCTGTGGATAATGTGACAACTTGGTTTTGTTTAGTTTAATATGACACCCACATACAGTGACGACACACTGAGCTCTCATGATAGCTCACAGAATCATAATACACAGAAAAGCCATCATACACAACATTCTCATCACAAGTCATACACAATTCCAGCACACTAGTTCTTCCACAACAGAGGTTCAAACATACAAAAGTTCCACCACAAAGGTTTGAAGCATTCAAACAGATTGTTGTGGGTTCAAACATACAAAAGTTCCACCACAAAGGTTTGAAGCATTCAAACAGATTGCACGTAGTTCTGACAAAGTTCTAACCACAGATATGTTCTAGAAAGGTAGAAAAACCTTAAGCAAAGGCATCATCCTCAGACTTGGTATGCATCCCTACCTCTATCTTTCTGAAGTTTCAGGACAGCTCGTAGCAGTGCATTGGTCTCTTCAAACTTGGTATGCATCCCCTTCACTTCCTCTTGGGTCTGGCGCAGCAAACTTTGGTTTTCTTCAAGTGCGGCTTGTTGAGCTTGTAGTTGTGCTTGCAACTCTTCCTGCTTCCTAGCAGCTTCCTCTCTTTCAGCTTGGAGTTTTTCCTCAAACTGAGCTTGCATGCGTGCTTGTGCAGCTAGCGATGTGGACCGACCAGTCTTGGACGTTGTAGGGACACCAATGTTTGGAAGGAAGGTGGATGAGCGGCTGATCTGGCTGAGACTATCAGCAACAATCTTGGAGGGTGACTTTTGTGCTTCTCCTTCTTCTAGCTCTCTTTCCTTCTCTGCAACCATTTGCTCCTACATAAAATGAATGTACTTAGTAACAAGGCCATACAAAAGTATTGAACCAGGCATTTACTTGAGTGTAGTACATGTAACTTACATATATCTCATTTGCAAGCGGAGTACGACCATTTCGGGGACTATTCATACATTCCCCAAAGAAATCAACAACATCCGGCTCCATGTTGTTGTACTTAGTCCTCTGCGGCATATAAAAACTTGGGATATAAGATTTGCCATGAAATATTGGTACATGCCAACAGCAATACAACATAACAAATAATGACTGACAGTTTAAGAAAAAGAACACATGAACATGCATCAATGCTGCCTAGACAGGTCAAGACTAATAACATGGCCTAAAGAAACCCTAGTACTGATGATGACCATGTTTGATGACATAGCAATTGTCCTGCTGTTTTCTATTTTAGATGGTCACCATAAAAGAATTGGAGCATAAGCACCTATTGATTATACCTCATTTAGCACAGCGCAAATATTATGAACATGGGAGCTCATCTCAGAAATCAGATGGCCAATCTTAGAATTAGCTACTCAATCAACACCAAAGAGATATTGCACTTATTCATTTCATGACATATCACAGCTTTCCTATTGGCATAAACCTCACATCTGATGAAATGAATAGCCAATAACACTCCAAAATGTAAGTCCTTCAGACCAAAGAGATATTGCACTTATTCATTTCATGACTTATTAGCTCATTTCAGAAGTAATTGGAGCACATGGTAACTTTACATTTCAGTAGCACATGGTAATTATTATGCTACATATTTCCCATCTTTGAAGCTAGTTTTAGAAAAGACATAGTATACATACCAGGTTGTAATGATGGGCTATATAGGACCTAGCTCCAGTCCTTTGGTGAAGCTACACGTTGCCTCGGTTTGCTTTGTTCTTAGCAGATTTTTCCTACAGCACAAATGCAATACAGATTTTTCATTCACATGCACAGTTTGCATTACATATTAGTTTGCATTGCATAGTAACAAAAGCAGAAAATGTAGTTATTGACCTGATTCTTTGGGTCACACCAATACTCTACCAGCCCAGTCCAATCCTCTTTATTCATTTTAGGTGGAGGTTGCATGGCCAACAACTGTTCTTTTGTAAGTGACTCGTCGAAGTACTTCCTTTTCAGGTTATACATCGTCTGCCTCACTCCCCTCTTTATGATATCTGTGCATGCATCTTTGCTTGGTCCCTCATTCTTAACATCGACATCCAACCTTGACTAAAGCCACACAAACGATTTATTAGAAACAGTTATATCACATGTGAGTAGATTAATGCTAAAAATTATTATGAGGAGTTAAATAGTTGTCTCACAGTGACTTTGTCAAGCACTTTTCGTACTTTTGCCTGCCCCACGACATTGTCATAAAGCTTCCAAGATTTGTAGATAGGTAGGTTGTCTCTAAGGGCAACACCAGTTTCCGATGCCAGCTTCCAAGATTTGTAGAT
The DNA here is from genome assembly GCF_902167145.1 of Zea mays. Classification (NCBI taxonomy): domain Eukaryota; kingdom Viridiplantae; phylum Streptophyta; class Magnoliopsida; order Poales; family Poaceae; genus Zea; species Zea mays. Next base: position 75,515,073 of record NC_050100.1, on the reverse strand, counting down.
AGGTAGCTTGAAGTGGGACCTCCGGTCTTTTCTTCCCTTCAGCCTCGTGGATAGCCAACCGGTTTCCCCTATTAAGCATCTTCTCTAAGCCATGACCCATGGTTTTCTTGCGGACATTCTTTTTGGGCGCTACATTGGCAAATAATAATAAAATTGTGTTATTATAGCAGTAACAAATGTAGATATTAAATGAACAAACCAATGCTTAGAACATTTATTGTTTACCTAAAAGGGCTGGAACTAAGTCACCAACTGGTTCTCCTTCATTCGGATTACCCTCTGAAGTAGCAACATCAAATTGCTTAGCTGACTCAATGATGGCATTGCTTTGCCTAGAGCTGTGCCCACCTGGTGAGTTGTCCGTAGGAACTATTTTGTTAACACTAGTTGTGGGACTAGGTTGATGAGATACGATAGCAGTGGCTGCAGGAGTACTATGGTGAGGTTTTGCACTAGGAGAAGACATGGCTGCACTAGCCCTAGTGAATCTAGGAGGACTATGGTGAGGGTTTGCACCAGGAGAAGACATGGCTGCACTAGCCCTAGTGAATCTAGGAGGACTATGGTGAGGGTTTGCACCAGGAGAAGACATGGCTGCACTAGCCCTAGTGAATCTAGGAGGACTATGCATGGTGTGTCTAGTAGGTCCAGGCATTGTGTTTCGAACTGGTGAAGACATTGCTTGAGTGGACCTGGTCATTTTTGGAGGAAAAGACACTGGGTTTGTAGTTTCAGTGGTCTCAGTAGTTGTTGTACTGGCCTGGACCTGTTGTTGGGTACTACTGGAAATGGCATTTCTTTTAGGGGTGGCTTTCGAAGTGGTCTTAGGAGGCAAGGGATGTCTTGGCTTAGGTGGCGGGCAGCCTCCAGGCGAAGGCATGACTGCACTTTGCCTTGTCAATCTGACTGGTGTGCGTGGTGGCTGCTGGTTGGCAGCCGGCATTGTTCCTGCCTTTTGCTTCTTTTGGTGAGGGCAAGTTCCTGGAACCATCTATGTCGCCTATCAAGAGGAAAAATGTAGGTGAGTAATTATGAAAGAATTATATGTTTTATTAGGTACAATGGAGTATATGTATGAAATAGGCAGGCCATGACCATGTGAATTTAGTTAGCAATGCATCTCACCTCAGTATTGACCTCATTATTGAGGTCATCATCATAGTCATCATCAGTGTCAGATTGGTTTTCAATGTCAGAGCATGGATCGTAATCATTGTCAGAATCTATAGCCTTCCCTCTTCCCTCTTTCTTTTTTTGGTGAAATAACATCTCTAACAGTCTGTGCTAAGACATCAATGCCCAAAAATCTAAAAACTTGCTGAACATGCTTTACAGTCTCGTCCCTTGCCACCTCATACTTGGTTTTTCCCATTTCTTCTATTACTTATTACAGAGAAACGTAGAAAGAGCAGAAACTGAATCCAGTTTCTGTACATGAGTTGAAGAAACAACTAACGCATCAATATTTTGGTTAATGGTAGAAAGAAGACAAAACTACAAACACGCTAGAAAGAACACATATATAAATGCTAGAACGAGATGCACTACCAGTAAACCACAAGGTACAATACCAGATTCCTGATGCCAGTAAAAGAGGTCGGGGGCTGCGGGCCTGCATCTATCGGCGAGGAAGCCTTGGTGGTGGCCGGTGAGGCAGCCTTCGTCGCGGTCTGCACGGATCTGTGGAGCTAGGCAGGACTCCCTGTGCGGAGGCATATCCGTGGAGGTCCGAGATGCCGGCTCATTGATGTCCGGCCCGTGGATCTTCGACTCCAGTGGCGGAGCTAGGTTGAGGGGAGTGAGGAGGACATGGCAGCGTGGTGGGCGTGAGTGGCGGCGCTAGGTTTAGGGGAGGGAGAGGACTGGACTTGTCGTGGTGAGCAGCCGAGAGGATAAGGTAGGGCAGGAGTCATGTTGAGGCCGTATGTCAGTGACTCAGTGGGAGAAAACAGAGCTGGCCATCTTGGGTCCTGACAGGAGGGGTCGTATGTCAGTGATAGAATTAGTCCCTGCAGAAGCAATGACGCCCGACGCCGGCCCTGCAGAAGCAACGACGCGCTCCCTTGTCGCCGACCTCGGGTAGCTTTGTCCGTAGCCGCCCTCCCACTCCTCCACCTACAGCCTCGCCATGCACGCCACCTCCGGCCATCTGCTCCTTCGACAAGCACCCCAGCTGTAGCCTAGCCAGTTGTGGCCATTGTTTTAGGTAAGCAAGCTGTCAAAAGTGTTTTGTCGATTTCTATCCATCTCGATTTCTAAAATTTTGTCACGTATGTTTCTCCAGGATGAGATGGACAGAAGCTGGGTATACAACAGTGTGCCATTTAGTGAACCATACATGCTTGGTGTTGAACAATTCATGGCACATGTCAAAAGTAGATTTAGTGCACATGAGAAAATCAAGTGTCCATGTAGAAAATGCCTGAACCATATAGAAAAAAGTCAAGATGAGGTACAGGAGGATATCGAAATCAATGGTATTTCTAGGTGCTATACAAGGTGGGTTTACCATGGAGAGGGAGATATTGATGTTCAAGAAGATGATGACGACACACTCGCTGTTGGTTATGAATATATGTCATGGGATGGAAATAACCATGCTCCACTTGATGATGAAGGACAAGCTAAAGATGTCATTTTAGATGATAGTGAACGGGGAGTTCAAGGTTTGATTCAAGATCTGTACACCGCAGCAAGCCATGGTGTCGGTGGCAACTTATATCAGCAAATCATGGAAGAGGCAAAGCGTGAACTTTATCCAGGTTGCACCGAGGAGTCTAGGCTAAGTTTCATTATTAAACTACTGCATATAAAAGTGTACAATCGGATACCAAATTCTAGGTTTGATGCAATCCTTGAGTTGCTTTCGTCATCTTTGAAGAATGTGACCGGCCTCCCTAAGAACTATAATGAACTGAAATCTCTACTTCGGAAGCTTGGTTTTGGTTATGAATCTATTCATGTGTGCAAGTATGATTGTGCTCTATTTTGGAAAGATCATGAAGAGGATGACCATTGCCCAATTTGTGGGTACACAAGATGGAAAGTGAACAAGGAGGGCAGAAAGGAAGTGCCTCACAAGGTCCTCCGTTACTTTCCAATAATTTCCACGCCTCCAAAGGCTCTTTATCTCAAAGCAGCGAGCACAGTATGCAAGATGGCACAAGGAAAAGAGGGTACCGGTTGAGAATGAAATGAGACATCCTGCTGATGGAGAAGCTTGGAAAGAATTTGATGATAGTTTCAAGTCTTTTGCAGATGATCCCCGCAGTTTGAGGTTAGCCATTGCTACTGATGGATTTAACCCATTTGGTCAGATGACCAATTCATATAGCATATGGCCAGTGATAGTGGTTCCATACAATTTTGCACCTTGGATGTGTATAGACCAACCCAATTACATGCTTTCTTTACTAATTCTAGGCAAAAAATCATCGGGCAAAGATTTCCATGTGTTCATGCAACCTTTGATAGCAGACATGATGACTCTTTGGAATGGTGTCTCTACTTATGATGCATATGAAGGCAAAAACTTCACCCTGCGTGCAGCGATTCTATGGGGAATCAATGACTATCCTGCATTAGGTATCATGTCAGGCAGAACCACTAAGGGTTACTTCGCATGTGTGCACTGTGATGAGAATCCATGCTCTGAATGTCTGACAAAAAAATTGGATTCATAGGACATAGACGGTTCCTCCCAAGCGACCATGCTTGGAGGAAAAATAGATCTTTCAATGGCCACCATGAAAATAGAGAACCACCAAGGAAATTTAGTGCAGATGAGGTTATGGCAATATTGGATGAAGTTTGCTATGTTCCTGGCAAGAATCCAGATAAGCCGAGATCAAGAAAACGACGTCGTGATGGAGAACCCGTATGGCATCTGAAGGTTAGCTTGTATGATTTGCCATATTGGTCAAAATTGAAGCTACAATACAACCTTGATGTTATGCATATAGAGAAAAACATATGTGAAAATATTTTGTCAACTCTACTCAATATTCCAAACAAGACAAAGGACACAATTGCTGCTAGAGTAGATTTGGAAGAAAGAGGTATAAGAAAAGAGCTTCATTTGCTAGATGACAGTGGTAATGCATCCTCAAAGCCCAAAGCTTGTTACGTTCTAACACCAGAAGCAAAGAAGAAGTTCTTGCAATTTGTGAGCAATGTTAAGTTTCCAGATGGCTATGCCTCCAATATATCAAGATGTGTTAATATGGAGGGAGGAGGATCAATGCATGGGCTAAAAACACATGACTGTCATATACTACTGCAACGTATTTTACCAGTTGGCCTTCGTGGTTTGGTGAGAAAAGATGTATATGAAGTAATTGCTGAATTGGGTAGGTTTTTTAGACAACTTTGCTCAAAAACTCTAAAGGTTGATGCACTACAACAGATGAAGGAAGATATTGTGCTTATCCTTTGCAAGCTAGAGAAAATTTATCCTCCTGCATTCTTCGATGTTATGGTTCACCTAGCATTACACTTACCTGATGAGGCACTCCTTAGAGGACCGGTGCAGTATGGATGGATGTATCCCATTGAGAGAAGATTGGGCACCTTTAAGTGTTTCATCCGCAATAAAGCAAGACCTGAAGGATCTATTGCAGAGGCATACACTGCCTATGAGTGTATGACCCAGTGCTCAACATACTTCAGTGACATCATTAATAGGTTCACTAGGCCAGAAAGAAACTTGGATGGAGACATCTCAACCAATGGTTACTCTATTTTTGGTCATGGTATTAGCCTCTTGGGTGCTTCAAAACTTCATTATGAAGATAAAGACTATGACTCTATGGTTTGGTTTGTACTACATAACTGTGGCGCAACTGCCCGAATTATTCCAACTTAAGTGCCTAAGTCCCACCTTAGAGGCTAGACCACACTTAAATGGGAATAACCCGTCAATCCCTCGGATCTAGTCCGACGAGGCCACTGACAAGATCAAGTACCACAATCTCACTCGATGGTGAGTCACAGAGCAAATACAATAAAACGTAAAACCATACATTAAGGAGTATTAAGTTATTACAACATCATCGGAGTTTTTGCAAAAGTAGTCATCATTGTTCGTAGTGCAGCGGAATAAAACTGACGATAGATAAATGGAGGGATGGAGAAGCCTGTCCCATCACTCCTCATGCTCCTCCTCGGCCGAGGCAGGGTCCCACTCGACAGTCCAACCCGGTGGCAAGATGGACGGCCAAGTCACTCCAGCAACCATGTCCTCCAGAGAACCTGTGAAAATTATGCCACAAGCAAGGCTGAGTATACTAATACTCAGCTAGACTTACCCGGTGTGAGGAGTCTACTCCTCTACCTCTAGACATGCAGCTGTTTGGCTGTGGGGTTTGGTTACCAAAAGCACTAGCTGAGTTTCTAAATCAAGTTTTAACTTTACCAATTTAAGTGTGACTCTCTTAAGGCTAAATGTGGACTATCTACTCATATATAGTAGCAAACATTTTTAGCAATCAACATCTTGTATCAACTCATCATATTTCCACTTGTTACTCAATGTAGCAGCATGGATCAAGCAATCTAATTAGCTGCGAGAAGCAGACGATTCGAATCGAGTTTTTAAACCTTGCAAGGTAAACCTAAACACACGACGTGTAGGGGCACTCCGTCCCCACACACATCAAACGTCCCCATCGATTCCCCGTCAGCAGATCAGGGCTCACCGCCTTGGCGTACAATGCCTCATTGACCCCGACTGCCGTCGTGCAGTGACCGCACTTGTACCCACCATAACCGGAATGGGAGACCACGTCTCAGGTCGCGTGAGGGGTAAAGTCTACTGCCAGGTTCAATCAGGTACTAGGCTTACCGATTTACCATATTTCTCGATATGTGCTTAGTACGTTCAAACGCTTGACTCACGGTACCACACCTTAATCCTTATTCCAATTTTTATCACGTGGACAACCAATCCCCATGGATTGTTGTCCACAACCAGCATCATTATGAGAAGAAAGTGGATACAACCAATTTCCTGACCTCGCGCGAGTGCTAGAAAAATCACTCGACTTCTACCAAGATCCTAATTAATAAAGCAGCTACTCGACCTAGCATACTAGTATCCATCACAAAAAGGATTCCTGAGATCATGCAACTAGGGTTTAAAACAACTCCTACACCTAAGTGCACAATCAATCCTACAATCATTAAGTGTAGTAAATTAGCATAAATAACAGGTTATGCATAAACCGGGGCTTGCCTTCCAAAGCTGTGGCAGGCAGATCCTCTGGTGCAGGCTCTGGTGCTGGATCCGGGGCTACCTCCTGAGCAGCTCCTTGCTCCGGCACGAGGACGTACTCTCCGTCAGCGAGGTTACAGTCTATCAAAATGCAATGAATATGTATGTCATGATTATGCAGGATTTAAGAACATTATGCTAATGGAAGAAAAACTAAGTTAATGAGTAACTTAGGGTTTCTTGGTCATACGTGACTTTTAGTGGTTTATGCTTATCACTCTAGGTTTAGGTTTTGTTAAGGATAAGCATAGTGGATTGGTATTCCCTTTATATATTTTAGTGGACAGTTTACAAAGGGTTTTAGGATGACACTAATTTCCATTATTCATTTTCCTTTCTTTATTTTCTATTTATGAATTCTAGTGGAGGTTTGAACTACAACAGTGGTTTAACTTTTTCCAAAAATTCTATAAAAATTACAGTGGGTTGCCATTGGTCACTACAGCCCATTCTAGGAATTTGAGGTTCAAAATAAAAAGGCTATGCTTTAGACAAAAATAACAAAAGTTGTGTAAATGGGCCACTTTGTACTACAACTCTTAACTAGGGGTGGGTTCTGTCCTAAGGGTTATTTTTGTTGTCACCTAATAGTAATAACAAGCTTTTGTGCCAAAAATCACACAAAGTTAATTGATGGTTATTTAGTTGTGAGTTTCTAAAGTTTAATGCCAAAAAGGCACTTTCTACTGCCTTGTTATTTGGAAAATGTCAAACAGCAAATTTCATATTTTTCCTATGTTCTTCATAACAAAACATTAACTATCCCAAGGGTTGGGGTGTTTTCACCTTGGGGTTATTTTTGTAGGGTTTTTCTAATTTTCCTTATTTTCTTAAAATAAAAGGTATCCTATTTATTTTATACTAAACCAGGGTATAATCAATTTTTCTAGTAAACTACACTGAATAAGTATAATAACAAAAATATGGGGGCTCCCTGGTTCTTTATTTAAATCACCTTTCCTATTTCCTTTAACCTTAAGCATAATGTAAATTAAATGGCAAACTCTACCTTAATGGGGTGTACAGAGAGGTTTATCATTTTTAAACAGGTTAGTAGGTGGTCATGTACTTCTCCAAATTTTCTTAACCTCAGTTAAATAGTGCAACTATTTTTCTTCCTATTATTTAGCTTTTGGCCAAAATAATAATTAAATCAGAACCCTAAAGTTTTATGTAGCACATAGGGGTTTTATATTTTTCTTCAGTAGTTTATATTATTTAAGATCTGACAAAATTGGTTTGACTCAATTTGGATGAATAAAACAGAAGATATGAAGTATTCAAGTGTTGTTTAAATTTTAAATCGGATTTAATTAAAGGTTTCCTAGAAAACCACTTTGCACCGAAGTCCTCGGGTTATTTCTAAACTAACTCTCTCAGTTATACCCCCGCGCTACTATTCATCCGAGTCACTGACATTGCGCAAAACCCCCTAGCTTTCTCTTCTTCTCCCCCGCGGTCCCTCCCTAGGTTTAAACAGTACCCGCAAGAAAGAAAAGGACGACGCGGCTTACCGGCGGTGAGAGAGGTCCGGCGAGGGGCGGCGTTGGCTCCGGGAGGTCCTGGCGGTCACAACGATGTACGGCTTGACGGCGGGGGTGGCCGGAATCGTCCGGTCCACGCGCGCAGGCGGGTGCTCTCGTCGGCGGCGGGTGCTCTCGTCGGCGGCGGGTGTTCCGGCCAAACCACGGCGACCTAGTCCAATCCAATGGCACGGTGAGCTTCACGGGGTGACGTAGAGGCTGTGTGCACAAGGAATCGAAGAATGGAGCAGAGGATTACCCGGTCTATGCTCGCCGGCGGTCGGGTGGAGTCCGACGACCGTGGGCTGGCCTCTCCAGCAAAGCAAACTCCGATTCCTCGCTCGGGGAGCTTCACCGAGGTGTGCTCAAACTTCTCCGAGGGCTGGACGGGGTTGGGAATTGTCCGGTTGGCCGGTCTATGGTGGCAGGGGGATCGGGCGGCCGCGGACACGCCGTGCACGGGCAACGCCGGTGGGTTTGAGCTCCGGCGAGGTCGAGCGCGTGCGGAGGGGTACGGTCAAGGTCCCTGGGCGTTTTATAGGCGCGGGCGCGGGCCATGGCGCCGGCTTGGCTTTGGCGCGACGCGGGGCACGCGGGGGCGCGCGCGGGCGTGCTCTGGCGAGCTCAGAGCGCGTCGAACACGTGGCTCTTTGCTTCTGCCCGTGTTTTTCCCTCTGCTGAGCGACCAAAACGTACGAATCTTGCCTTAGAGCCTGTGAGAGATCTCTTCCCTGCACCTAGAGCTACCTAGTTCATGTGAGTTCCAAGGGTAGATGTGGTCGGGTTAGAGAGATATGGGGGTGGGAAGTCGGCTATGTCAGATATGTCCAAACCGAGGCAAAAATGGTGCCAGGTCGTGTCAAACGTCTTAGGGTAGGTGTCAACTTTTTCCAGGGCATTCTAGGGTTAATTTGGCGCCACTTTGTCAATTGGGTCGAAGTGTTTTTAAGTTTGAATGAGGGTGAACATGTGTGATCTTTGGCCAAAGGTTAATTTTGGACTTAGGCATTTTCTGATTTTTCTCTTGTGCTCAAACCTTTGGTGAACCTTTTGGGGTTTTTCTGAAATCTTTTTGGGGTTACTTTCTTACTATTATTTGTAGGTTATTAAGTGTACTACAACTTTTATATTTGGCCCAAGCCATGATCATAAGGTTTTCATGACCCTTTGGTCATACTTACATCTAGGGTTCCCATTGTCCAAAGGGGTTTGCTTTAGGGTTTTAGGCAATTCTCCCCTTTAGATGTGCATGACAAGTTAGGGTATGATATCCAAGATGGGTTGCACTTGCTTAGGACCTTGAATTCTAAGTTTGATGCACTTTGTTCAAACTAATCCACATGTGATAGTAGGTTTAAATGGTGTAGCCCTGGGTGGACACCCTGAGTAACACCTGGGGTGTTACAATAACTGTGAAGAGGTTGATGAATACAAAGAGTAAGTAATTGCTCTAATGCAATTACAGCCAACTTTATCCAATACTTGTGTCAGAAAAACCTAATTATCTTCATCCTTTACAGCATATACAGGGCACAATTAGAACAACAAGAGGTCAATGATGTTGAAAAAATGATGTCAACACAATTCGCTGCATGGTTCGAGAATCATGTGTGTGCAACTTCTACAACATGACTAAATAATTTATGATACACTACATTCTGAAACTCATTAATTCTATATGTTTTCATCCTGCAGATTACTAGATTGAAATATGAAGGCACAACACATGTTGATGAAGACTTGTACTCACTAGCATGCCGGCCGGATCGGAGAGTGCGTTCATACACAGCCTGTATAATCAATGGTGTACGGTTCCACACTCTGGCTCGTGACGAACATAGGAATACACAAAACTCCACCATCAAAAGTGCAGGTACTCACGGTGATGACACAATTGACTTCTATGGGACAATCACAGACATTATTGAGTTGAGTTACAGTAAGAACAGCAAAGGGCGTAGAACTGTTATCTTATTACGGTGTGAATGGTACAATCTAGAGGGAAGGACATACCAAATGAAAGATGATGGTTATTTCAAGAGCATAAACAACCAAGGTCGATGGTATAAAAATGATCCTTTCATTACAGCCACAGATGCTTCACAAGTATTTTTCTTGGAAGATACAAAGTTAGGTGCATGTTGGCAAGTGGTACAAGAATTTGGCCACCGACATATATTTGATGTTGAAGAGACCGACACAAACGAACCGATCCATGAACAAGTACAGATGAGATGTCAGGAGGCATACCAAGAGGAGCATACTTCATTGAGAGATGGTGCAGTGGGAGACATTCATCCTGATTTGGATTTGTTGCACATGGATAATGAACCAGGCAGCCCTATTAGTAGAAACCTCGTCAAAAACATCCGTCGACAGAAACATACAACTCAAGGTGATAACACACACGGCGATGAAGAAGATGAAGATGACACCTACCTTCAGTACCATAGTCCAGAAGAAGGCAATACTTCAGGAGAAGACGGTGATGATGACTAACCTTAGCATTTGTAGAGACTTGTGAACCATGAACTTTTTCTATTAGTGATTCTGTTGTGTATTTCAATTATGCTACTACATTTGTATCTGAATTCTGAATTTGTAAGACCTTATATGCAATGACTCTGTTTTCAGTGCATACTAGATGTATGATGCAAGTTACAGTGCCCAGAATTGATTCACATGCAGGCCACAAAAATGTATAGAATCTGTTATGGAATGTATAGAATCTGTCACAAAATGTATAGAATTCTGTCATGGAATGTATAGAATCTATCACAAAATGTATAGGCTGGAAGAAACATGCAGGCCGCAAAAATTTCATCGCACACAAGTAAATCATCATAAGCAATAGATATCTTTATTTCCAACATACATCACAAAGACACAGATTACACAAGAGATGTCCAAGAGCACGAAGGCCCATATTTCCTACGAAGTACACATACATCCACCACAATAGGTTCAATACAACTTGTTCTTCAATAGTACTATAACTTCAACACAAAAGCCAATACTTCATCAACATTGCCTACTTCAACACAAAAGCTACAACCAAGAAGATGGCAAACACCAGGAGTACTGTTACATTCACACATCCACACACGAGACAAATCAAGCTTCCCATGCCATCTCTGTTCTTGCTAACCATTTCCGTCACCTTGTTCAGATTTTGCTCTAAGCTGTCAATTTTTCCCACGAGCTCAGGAACCTTGGTTGTCGAACCTGCTGCAATGGTGGAGGGTGCTGACGGTAGATATCCATTATCCTGAAGGAACACCAAATATTCTTCCTCGAACCAAAACCTATCACATGTCCCATGCATCCAAATTTCAGCAAAGTCAACCACTGCAAACAAGAATGAAATTTGGGCAATGCAAATTATTCAACCACTTCACTGACATTTCTACGGTTCTTCCTAGGACACTTGAAAAATCTCTTTCCAATGTTATTGGAGTATGTGGTATTAGCAGCAAACACCCTCACATCCTTGCGGTCTGGGCACATTATCAATGGCAACCCGGTCACATCATCGATCGGCGCCTCCAGATCGACGCTAATGGGCACAGTTCCTGCAGCAACAACATCAAGGGGTCTGGGTTCTACGACATCCCTAGCTGTGCTTCACCGCCGAGAGCACGCAGTTGATGACCAGGCCTGCGACATGACCCCTAATTGATGCACATGGGAATGATTAGCAACTCTGATTCCAATTGAAAGATGAACCAGGAAGTGAAAACACCTCTGCAGTATTGCATTTTACCACCGAGATAACAGGGAAATCCAATTCTACAAAAAGCTTTGAGCGGGTGTACTGTGCAGTAGAATATAAATTGCTTGCATCCTCTGGTCCGACAATTTCCTTAGCTGTTAGACGTCCAGATTTTGCCACAAACTCTATAGCATCACTGCCAGAAGAGATTAGGTAGTGTGCAGCAGCTAATGTTCCATGCCCACAGAGTCCACTCTACACAATTAATAAAGTCAAATAATATTTCTCCAATAGCATCATATCAAGAGTATATATATTAATAAAAGGCTGCTTCTACAAAAGTACTAGAAAGCAATTATGTTTCATGAAAAGAGCAATGTAATACATGATTATGGTGAATACATGATACAACTTAGATAGAACAAGGAAATATAGCATTATTGTGTAAGTGATCTCAAATTTTAAATTATTCAAGTGCCAAGAAAAGAAAGCCTCACTATTGTCTGAAGGGGATAAATGACCATAGTGAGAAAATTTCTTCAGTAGTTACAAGCAACTAACGGGTTATCAGAAGTTGCATGGGAACATAATGTTATAATAAACATCTTTGAAAGAAGCAAATAAACATATGCACATCCATAACATTTTATAAAGGCCACCCTTTGCATAAAAAGGATTATAATTCCTAATCACAATGAAATTCAGCACATGTGACATGACACTAAAGTGAATCATTAATATTGCACAATAGCATCCTATACCCATCCTAAAGACCTAAACTAATCGGGCAACATAAAAAAGCATAGTTTTACTCTAGCATGTTGTTGACTCCGAGTTGGTTCACCAAACAGGAAAGAAGCTAGATAGTTCAATGTAGTGCCCACCACGAGCAAGTGGGGAGTAGGAGCACGCCACCTACCAACCTGATTTAGTCGCGGCGGTCACTGGAGATCCGCGCTCCTCCGGGCGGCCTGGCAGCGGAGCTCGCGTTGCCTCCGCCCAGGCTACCGCTCCGTCACCTGGGGAGATGGGGAGCCAGCTACGCCCAGAGCCTGCCCAACGCCGGCCGTGCACAACCCAGACGCCACCAGCCGCACGACGCTCGCCCACCGCTCGCCGTCCTCCGCACCGCCAGAGGCCGCCCTCCACTCGTTTCCGTCTTCGGTGGTGTGGGGGAGATGGGAAAGTGAATGTGGTCAACAGAAAGGGGTACGGTCCTTTTTTTTGGAAAATAACATAAAGTGATGCCGCCAAATCATCACATAAAGGCACATCTAAGCGTCATAAAAGTAAAACCGTCTACCGGTTCCTGGCGCCTGACAATATATGACGAATCTTTGTACCCTTATGTGACAACAAAAACACTATCGTCATAAAATCTTCATGGCCTCATGAAATTATGACGACTCAAAAAATTCCATCATATTATGTGACATTATATGACGATAACTGACCTTGTCATTAGGTATTTTGTCATAAAAGAACAAATTTCTTGTAGTGGCCCTGAGGATTCAAACAAAAATTTGCGGAGATTATCGATATTCCAGGAATGCTACAGGTCTTCGCTAGATTGCGTTGTTAGCCTGTACGCGCTGGGGGACGACTTCGTCTTGACGATGAATGGACCTTCCCACTTTGGCTCCAGCTTACCCCGTGACCCTGTCCGGGTTGTTCGAACGAGTACGAGGTCCCATTCGTTGAATTCTCTTGGGACGACTGCGTGGCCATGCCAGGCCTTCGTTTGAGCTTGGTATTTGTTGAGGGCCTGCAGGGCGAAGACACGGTCTCCGTCGATGAGGTCTTTGGAGGTTGGTTCGTCTACGTCGGGGACGACTGAAGCGCTTGTCCGTGGTGACCCATGTTTGATTTCCTGCAGGGTCATGGCCTCCGATCCGTATAGCAGGCGAAAGGGAGTGAATCCGGTCGTCCGACACTTGGTCGTGTTCAGCGCCCAGACTGCTTCAGGTAGCAGGTCGGCCCATTTACCCTTCTTGTCGTCGAGAAGCATTTTCTTGATGGCCGTGAAAATCTTGCCATTGGCACGCTCCACGATGCCGTTGGATTGTGGGTGATATACTGAGGCGAAGGCAAGATTGGTGCCAATGGAGAAGCAGAAGTCCCTGAAGTCTTGGCTGTCAAACTGTTTGCCATTGTCAACTGTGAGCTCGGACGGGACTCTGAATCGGCAAAAAATGTTTTGCCAGAAGAATTTCTGGGCAGTCTTCGATGTTATCGTGGATACTGCCCTTGCCTCGACCCACTTGGTAAAATACTCGACGGCGACGAAGGTGAACTTGAGGTTCCCTTGGGCCGTGGGTAGTGGCCCGACGATGTCCAGGCCCCAGCGTTGAAGGGGCCACGTGTGGGCGATTAGCTTTGTGAATTGCGAAGGGTTTCCCGAGCGGGGAGAAAACTTCTGGCAGGCTTCGCATGACCTCGTGACTCGATTCGCGGTGCAGATCATAGTGGGCCATAGAAGCCTTGATGGATCACCTTGGCAGCGAGGGCCCTAGGCCCCGCGTGAGAGCCGCAAGTTCCGCTGTGGACTTCGCGCAGGATCTGGACGCCTTCGGTCTCGGTGACGCATTTAAGCATGGGTTGACTGACCCCCTTCTTGTAAAGCTGACCCTCAATGAGTGCGAAGTCCCGGCTTCGGTGCTTGAGGCGCTTGGCCTCGTTGATGTCGCTTGGATGGTAATATCCCTGCAGGAACAGGGTGATCGGTGCCCGCCAATCTTTGGTCATGATAAGGTTGACTATGCGGTGGCCCTCGGTGTCGTTGGTTATTTGTAGGCCCTCTGGACTGCGGACGGCTGGCGTGCCGATGACATGGTAGAACACGTCAGAGGGCAAGGCCTCGCCTCTGGTGGCCGCCTTGGCCAACGTGTCGGCCTCCTCGTTCTTGGCTCGGTCCACGTGCTGCAAGGTAAAGCCCTTGAATTGTCTCTCAAGACTTCGGACAGCCGTGAGATACTGCATAAGTGTGGGGTCCTTTGCAGCATAATCTTTTTCGACCTGGCCGGCAACCACTTTGAGTCTGTTTTGATTATGCAGGTAGTGACACCAAGTGCCCGTAGCTTGCGAAGGCCAAGGATGATAGCCTTGTACTCTGCTACATTATTGGTGCATCTGTCGGACTCCAAAGCAAAGCTGAGACGTGCTGCATATTTGTGTTTGACCCCTGTGGGTGATGTGATGACTACAGCTGCGCCTGCCCCCGCATGGCACCATGCGCCGTCGCAGTGGATGGTCCACACCTTCTCTACAGGCGTGTCCGGCTACGTTATTGGCCCTGTCCAGTCAACGATGAAGTCTGCTAGGACTTGTGACTTGATGGCTGTCCTGGGCTCGAAGGTGATATGGTAGCCGCAGAGCTCGGCTGCCCATTTGGTGATCCGGACAGACACCTCCGGATTTCTGAATAATTCGCCGAGTCCCTTGTCCGCGGTGACCCGCACCTTGAACGCTTCGAAATAGTGGTGCAACTTGCGTGATGCCATAACGACTGCGTAGGAAATTTTTTCTAATTCCGTCATGTTGCATTTGGAAGTCGTGAGGACTTCGGAGACATAATAAACTGGACACTGCCGATTTGTGCCCTCTCTGTCCTGCTCTTGGACCAACGCTATGCTGACTGCGTGTGGCGAAGCTGTGATGTAGAGCAACAGAGGTAGCGAGGGGTTGGGGCTTGTAAGGGTTGCCAGCTCTGACAGGTGCTGCTTTAGTGATGCGAAGGCCGCCGCTTGCTCTGGTCCCCATGCAAAGTCCTTTGCATCGCGTAGCGTTTTGAGGAAAGGTAGGCTTCGCTCTGCGGACTTGGAAATGAATCTATTGAGGGCGGCCAATCTGCCTGTCAGATGTTGGACGTCTCTGGCTGACTGCGGAGGCGTCATGTTGATGATAGCCTGGATCTTGGTCGGGTTGGCTTCGATCCCGCGGTGCGACCTTGGCCGAATCCCACGTGGGCGTCCAGGTTGGATGAGGACGTGGGACGGGGCGACCTTGTCGTAGGCCTTCGTCTTGCAGTGTAGAGGACAAAGGGTGGAACCCACCGGTCGTTTCGCCTCCGTTAGTGCAGCGAGATTGACGAGGGCCTGGAGCGAAGGGTAGCGTCTTCGCCTTCGCCCCAACACCCGTCTTAGTCTTGCCTGATGTGCACAAGCCCTTCTCGGTGTATTGCGACGCTTGCTACACTGGTTTGGGATGTGTATTGATGCAAGAGGGGAGAGTTGTGGCTTACTCATCTCGATAGCTGAAGGTTCATGAGAAGAATTATCCAATCCATGACCTAGAGTTGGCAGCTGTGGTTCATGCACTGAAGACATGGATGCACTATCTGTATGGGCAGAAATGTGATGTCTACACAGACCACAAGAGTCTGAAGTACATATTCACCCAGTCAGAGCTGAATATGAGACAAAGAAGATGGTTAGAATTGATCAAAGACTATGAATTGGAAATCCACTACCATCCGGGCAAAGCGAACATGGTGGCAGATGCTTTAAGCAGGAAAAGTCAAGTCAATATGATAGTCGCTCATCTGATGCCTTATGAGTTGGCCAAAGAATTTGACACATTGAGTCTTGGATTCCTTAAGGAGTAACAGTTGAGTTGGAACCCACCTTAGAGCGGGAAATCAAGGAAGCACAAAAGAATGATGAGAAGATTAATAAAATCCGGCAATTGATTCTAGAAGGGAGAGGCAAAGACTTTCGAGAAGATGCGGAAGGTGTGGTATGGTTCAAAGACCGTCTGTGTGTTCCCAATGTCTAGTCTATTCAGGAGTTGATCCTCAAGGTAGCTCATGAGACAGCTTATTCCATACACCCTAGAAGTGAGAAGATGTATCAGGATCTGAAGAAGAAATTTTGGTGGTATGGAATGAAAAGGGAGATCGCAGAGCATGTGGCCATATGTGATAGTTGTCAGATGATCAAGGCAGAGCATCAGAAGCCAGCTGGATTGTTGCAGCCGTTGCGAATCCCTCAGTGGAAATGGGATGAAATCGGGATGGACTTCATAATCAGATTGCCTCGCACTCGAACCGGCTACGATTCCATTTGGAATGGACTTCATAGTCAGATTCCAAGTCAACCCACTTTATACCTGTCAATACTAGCTACAGCAGTGCAATACTGGCGGAGCTATACATGTCCTAGATTGTTTGTCTTCACTGTGTGCCAAAGAAGATAGTGTCAGATAGAGGAACACAGTTCACCTCTCATTTCTGGCAGCAGTTGCATGAAGCCTTGGGTACACATCTGAATTTCAGTTCAGCTATCATCCGCAGACAGACGGTCAGACTAAAAGAACTAATCAAATCCTCGAAGATATGTTGAGAGCCTGTGCGCTGCAAGATCAGTCCAGATGGGACAAGAGGTTACCTTATGTAGAATTCTCCTATAACAATAGTTACCAGGCCAGCTTGAAGATGTCACCATTTCAGGCGCTTTATGGAAGGAGTTGTAGAACTCCGTTGCAATGGGATCAGCCTTGAGAAAAGCAAGTGTTTGGGCCTGATATTTTGCTCGAAGCTGAAGAGAACATCAAGATGGTTCGGGAGAATCTAAAGATAGCGCAATCAAGGCAGCAAAGTTATGCAGACACAAGAAGGAGAGAGTTGAGTTTTGAAGTCGCATATTTTATCTACCTGAAGGTATCACCTATCAGAGGAGTCAGAAGTTCGGAGTCAAGGGCAAGCTAGCACCACGATATGTTGGTCCGTATCAGATTCTCATGAAGCACAGAGAAGTGTCCTATTGAAAGTCGCCTAGAGAGGGGTGAATAGGCGTAATCTGAAATTTACAACTTTAAACACACACTACAAGCCGGGATTAGCTTAGAATTAAATTCAAGTCGGAAAGAGAGGGAAACAAATGAACCAAGAAATAAGGCGAGTGAACACGGTGATTTGTTTTACCGAGGTTTGGTTCCAAAGAACCTAGTCCCCGTTGAGGAGGTCACAAAGACCGGGTCTATTTCAACCCTTCCCCTCTCTCAAACGGTCACTTAGACCGAGTGAGCCTTCTTCCTTAATCTCACGGGTCACTAAGACCCCGCAAGGACCACCACACACTTGGTGTCTCTTTCTTCACTTACAAAGCACTTGAGAATAAGAATGAGAAAAGAAGAAAGGCAATCTAAGAGGTAAGAGCTCAAAAGAACACAAAATCTCTCTCTCACAAGTCACTAAGTGTTTGAGATGAATTTGGGACTTGGAGAGGCTTTGATCTTTTGAATTGTGTCTCGGAGTAAATGCTAGAGCTCTTGTATTGAATGTGATACTCAGAAATCTTGGATGCTTCAAGTTGTGGTGATTGGGGGGTATTTATAGCCCTCAACCACCAAGGTAGCCGTTGGGGAGGCTGCTGGCGATGGGCACACCGGACAGGTATTGTGCACTGTCCGGTGCGCCGCCACATCACCCAACTGTTAGGGTTCGGAGCCGAGTCGACCGTTGGGGCTTTATCCTCTTGCTGCTTCAGATTTGTATGGGAATGGTGCACCGGACACTATCCGGTGGCACACTGGACAGTCCGGTGCGCCAGACCACATCACACTCAATTCTTTGGTCCTGTTCAATTTGGTCCCTAACTTCAATCTTTTATTGGTTTGTGTTGCACCTTATGCACCTGTAATACATGAGTTCTAGAGCAAACTAGTTAGTCCATATTGAAAGGATCACGATGCCCAAGAGGGGGGGGGGGGTGAATTGGGCTTTTCTAAAAATCAACACTAATTAAAAGCTAAACAAGAGCTAAGCAAGGGCCCAACTTCACCCCAACAACTAGCACTAAGATAATAATACTAGAAATACAATAATGCTAAGACAATACTTCAAATACTTGCTAAACAAATACACAATGTAAAGTGCTTGAATTAAGTGCGGAATGTAAAGCAAGGTTTAGAAGACTCCTCCAATTTTTTCCGAGGTATCAAAGAGTCGGCACTCTCCACTAGTCCTCGTTAGAGCACCCGCGCAAGGGTATCGCTCCCCCTTGGTCCTCGCAAGAACCAAGTGCTCACTACGAGATGATCCTTTGCCACTCCGGCGCGATGGATCCCTCAAGACCGCTTACAAACTTGAGTCGGGTCACCAACAGGATCTTCACGGTGATCACCGAGCTCCCAACGCCACCAAGCCATCTAGGTGATGCCGATCACCAAGAGTAACAAGTCGTAGACTTTCGCTTGACCAAGAAAAGCCTAATGCAAGTGGTGTGTGCTCTAGGTGGCTCTCGCTAGCGCTAATGAGGAACAAATGCGGGATTAAGATTCTCTAATCTCCTCACTAGGCTTTTGGTGCATGCAATGCTCTAGCAATGTGCTGGAATAAATGTGGGGTGCAAGACATTGAATATGGTGGGTGGAGGGGGTATAAATAGCCCTCACCCACCAACTAGCCGTTACAGGAATTTCACTGCGCACGGGCGCACCGGACAGTCCGGTGCGCCACCGGTGCGCCAACGGTGCGCCAACGGTCGTTTCCAACGGCTAGTTTTGATAGTTAGCCGTTGGACTCATGGCACACCGGACAGTGAACAGTCACTGTCCGGTGCACACCAGACAGTCCGGTGCACTGTCCGGTGCACTGTCCGGTGCGCCACTATAATTCATTTCTGAAACAGTCGCTTGGGTTTTGCTGCAAGGGGAGACCTTCCCCTGGGCTGGCCTGGCCCACCTGGCAGATGGTGCACCGAACAGTCCGGTGCACACCAGACAGTCCGGTGCCCAGGGCCAGAAACCCTACCTCTTGTTTTTCTGTTGATTTTCAAATCGGTTTTCGTTCTAACTTGTGAGTGAGTTCTAGAGTGACACCTAGCACTGTATGTGAGTGTGATTGTGCACCAACACTACACTAGAACTCTCTTGGTCAAACTACTAATCGACATCCCCTCTTTATAGTACGACTAAAATAGAATAAAAGACCTAACTAAATCACGAGTGTCCACATCTCCTTGACACTCGGACTCCGTAGTCCTTCACCTTTTGTTTCGTCTTTTTAGCCGTCGCTTCGAGTTCTTATCTCCGGGATTGTTTTCACCGTTGTAGCACTTCTACCTGTAATGCGACCTAACTTACCATTTGTCTCTGCAAAACACACGTTAGTCACATATAACAATACGTTGTCATTAATCACTAAAACCAACCAGGGGCCTAGATGCTTTCAATCTCCCCCTTTTTGGTGATTGATGACAACCCTACAAGATTTGTGAGAGTAGTTTGTTTTGAAGTTTCTGTCAATAGAAAGAATGGTTAGTTATACTCAGTAATCTTTGACAGAAAGAATGTGTACCGTAAAGATAAGAATGAGCGCATACACATCGTAAGATTATTGTTCATATAAAAGTGAAATTAAATCAAAGAAACAAGAACTAGAAGACTGGTGATAAAATATAAGGTGAAAACATAATACACACAGTCAATCATAAGCATCGAGAGTATATATAGAGTTTGTGAGCCAAAAGCACCAAGCTAGTACAGAGAGTAACAAGCACATATATTACAACAAAATGACTCTCTACTAGCTCCCTAACTCCCCCTAGCTCTCACAACTCATATCTCTCCCCCTTTGGCGTCAAACACCAAAAGGGAACCCGAACCTACACATCTGAAGGAGGCGGTGGGGGCGCATCCTGTCGCGGTCGAGACAGCATAGCGAACGCCGGCTAGGGGTCAGAGTCAGTATCGGATCCAGGATCTACTGTAGAAGCTGGAGCTGGTACTGACTCGGACTGAGGCCGCGCTGCAGAAGCTGCCGGAACTGAAGTGGTCACAGATACTGCCACAGCAGTAGTGGTAACAGTAGAAGCTGGTGGCACTGGCGGCTGAGGGCAGACAGAGCTGAGAACCGGTGACGTGAAAGCCAGAGTGACCGGCCGGAGCGGAGAGGAAGAAGGACCAACATAAGGAAGAGGGGGTCCTGACTAAATCACTGGCACAACAGGAGCCTGAAGCGGAGGAGGTGGTGCAGACTGAACCGGGGGAACCGAGACACCAGAATGCTGTAGCATAAGAGCCATGAATGCCCTGCTCTCAGCCTGATCCTAGAGAAGCTGCTGCTGAAAGGAATCCTGCCTATCCTGTATGGTCTGAAACATCGAGAGCATCCTCTCGGATAACTGCTGATGGGTTGCTGCCTGGCGGGTCTACTCGGCTGCCAAGTGAGCCTGCTGCTGAGTGAGTGTCTGAAGAATCGAAGCAAGTGCGGGGTCAATAGCAGGAGGGGCAGCAGGGGTAGCACTAGAACTCCCAGCCTCATGATCATGTGAGCGTGGAGGCATAGGAGGCAGAGGCAGAGGTGGAATCCCAAAATCATCATCATCATCATCATCATCATCATCATCATCATCAACTGCTGCATCCTGAGCTTCGAACTAATGAAGAGCAGCATCCTCGGCCTGAGTGTCAAAAACTGGAGCAGAAGCTGGCACAGGATCCTCAGGCGCTAGACGGTAGGATCCAAAAACAAGGCGTGAGGCCTCAAGTGTGCCCTGGAACTGTGGAGGCTGAATCAGCTGAGCAAAAATGTGGCACAAGTAGTGAGCATATGGCAGCTGACGACGAGCACGCATACCATCCAATACGGTGTCCTCAATCTCACAAATAAGGAAGTCAACAACGTCAAACTCAGAGTGAGAGACCAGGGCACCAAGGAGCCAGAGCTAGATATGTGTGGTAGCCTCCCTGTATCCCATCCTCGGCAGAAGAGTCCGTATCATAAGCTGAAATAAGAACTTGGCTGCTGTAGTGAAATATGTCGGTGAACGTCGCGACCCATCTGAGAAGGGCGGGCATAACAGAGCCGCGACGTGAGCTGTACCCGGAGCCACACCGCCGTGAGGGCGACGAGGAGGGTCAGAGGTGCCGTAGCATAAGCTGTGAAGTCGAGTCGACGACTCGTGAAAACCAAAGAGCTGGCAAATCTGGCTGGCAGTAATAGTGATATCCTCTCGCTCAAAACGAAACCTCATCCAGTGATGATCTAGGTCTATCCATACAGTCGCGTAGAAAACTCGGACCCACTCCTCAACATACCTGCCGCTGGTAGTCAAAAGAGTCAGAAGGCCAGGCAGATATGTGAGGTGCACCTCAGAGTCAGCACCGACGACAAGCAGAAAAGCTGGAAGATCCAAAAGCCGGTGCACTCGCAGAGCAATCTGTACAGACATCTGTGCCCTGAAGAAGGATTCCTGAATCCTGGTGCTGAAAAGGTCAACTGCAGTAGGGTCCCTCTGAGCCGGTAACCAAGACTCCACGGGTACGTATCTGAACCGACGTACCCGTGCCGCTGTAGCACGCTGAAGGTCAAACAACCTAGGATCTGCAGCCAGAGGTCGCACCTCAGTCTCATCGCGCTCCCGGAAGCGAGCAGGTGGGATAGGTGGAGCGGAAGCAGGAGCGGGAGGAGGAGCAGTGGAAGCTGGTGTAGTGGAGGTGGTGGATGGTGCAATAGGGGTGACAGGAGCAGGCAAAGTGGGAGGTGGAGTTGAAGCTGAAACAGTGGTGGTAGTGGAGGAGTGAGGCCGGGAGGCGAGACGACGAACACGGTACGCAATCTGATCTGAAGGAGTTTGAGGCTGATCTCTAAGCCCGGCCTGCGCAGCGGCTGCTGCTGCTGCTGCCGCTGCATGGGCTGCTCTGTCCATGCGCCGCTTCTTGCGGCCTTCCTGCTGCTCCAAGTGTACTGTCTTGCCCTTGACCTGCCTGAAGGGGCGATGAGGATCCTCATCATCGCCTCCCCCTGGCGCCGACACATTCTTCGTGCGCGGCATCCTGACCTGACGACTGCAAATGAGAGAGAGAGGCTAAGCACAGGTTGATAATATCCGATAGAATATCAAAGGAGGAGATGTCTACCTGGAAACTCACACGACAGGTGGAAATCTAGGCAGGACAGGAGACGGCTCACGGGCAGGCAAGGTCACTGAAATGACAGAAGAGGTGAGCACGTATTAGTCACATAGTCATAAGTATATGAAATGTGAATAAATACATACACAGAGAAATATGGCATAGAGAATAAGAGATAAGGCGATTGAGGAGTCAAACGACGTGAAAACGGCGTTTGAACGATAAATAGAGCCATATGAGGTTTGGAATTTGAATTGAGGCACGAAATGACATGGAATTGAGCCGATACTTCACGAATAGGTTTATATAGGTGAAATGGAGTGAAGTGTGTGCTTGGTTTGAATTTAGGCGAAGAAAATGAGATTTGGGCACTCGGCTCAGAAACGATCTCTCGAAACGGGGAATTTGGTGAAATTAAAGCCTAGAACATCGGATGGGCGTGAAATTTGGCGAATATGTTACTGGAGGTATTGGCAAGGTGCCTGAAAAATTTGGGTTCAATTGGAGCATTTTTGGCTGGTTTGGGCATTTCACCGAGCATGTGGTGTGCGAGGATTTAGGGTTACGGTGAAACGGCTGTTTAAGGCTGTGAAACCCTCCCTAAGGAACTGAGAACCTACAAGAATGTTCAAGGCACACAGGGGAACACATACCACAACTTGGTTTCACAGGATTTCACAAGAATTTGAAATTGACACACAGGGGTGGAAGAGGGGGGCTTTACTGGTGGCAGGAGCACAGAGAGAAAGGGGGAAAGAGAGAGAAGGGGATTCTCACCAGAGATGGAAGGGGAGATGCACTTGGACACCGCCGGTGAAGAGATCGCCGGAGAGGAGGGGTGGTCGCCGGGAGGAAGAGATCGCTAGAGACCGAGAGAGAGGGGCAGAGAACAGAGAAGTGAAATGCCAGGCCTCGGGCGCGAGAGGGAAAAGGTTTTTCAAAAACCGGATATGGGCGCACCGGACAGTCTACAGTAGCTGTCCGGTGAACCACCGGACAACGCACAGAAAAATGGATTTTGAGCGCGCGGCTGCCGGGGCACCGGACATTGCACAGTGCAGTGTCCGGTGCACACCGGACTGTCTGGTGAGCCCAGACAGAGGGAAAATTTGGAATTTTTTGAATTTTTCTATCTAGTTCCCAACCAAACCAAATCCCAACTTATAATCACGCAAAATAACACTTGTTGGGACAGGTATTGGCACCCTCATATATTTTCTCATAATTTTCAAAATATTTTGCCATATGCTAGATATTTTTTAGAGAAAATAGGCAAATGGTGAAATTTGCATTTTGGCCTTGCACTAGGGGTTTTCATGAGTGATTTGAGTTTTGAATACTACCCCTAAGTGCAGTACCTCATGCATATTTCAAGAACCAACAATTGCATAAGAAGTAAGAATTTAAGTGCTAAAAGCTTAAAACTAAGACTTGTCAAGTTTGATCCGAGTTAAGCTTTTTCACTCGCTTTGTTGGCGGTTATCTCAACTAGGTTAGACAAGCCCTAGATGCAATACAAGAAATTTAAACATGCAATGCAAGCTTGACAACACCATTTGACATCTTACATAAAATTTCTGAGATCAAGAATATTTAGTTCATTCCTCAACATGCAAAAGCGGGTCTTATCAAGAGGCTTAGTGAAAATATCCGCTAATTGATCTTCCGACCTCACTCCTTCTAAAATGATATCTCCTTTAGCAACATGATCTCTAAGGAAGTGATGACGGATATCAATGTGCTTGGTGCGAGAGTGTTGTACAGGATTATTAGCAATTTTAACAGCACTCTCATTATCACACAACAAAGGTACCTTTTCTAGAACTACGCCATAGTCTAGAAGAGTTTGTATCATATACAAAATTTGTGTGCAACACGCACCTGCGGCAATGTATTCCGCTTCGGCAGTTGACAAGGCAACACTATTTTGCTTTTTGGATGTCCATGAAACTAGTGATCTACCAAGCAGATGGCATCCCCCAGAAGTACTTTTCCTATCAATTTTGCAACCGGCATAGTCCGAATCGGAATAGCCAATTAGATCAAAAGTAGCTCCTTTGGGATACCACAGACCAACGCTTGTGGTGTGCCTGAGATACCTAAGAATTCTCTTAACAACGCGAAGATGAGCTTTCTTAGGATTAGATTGAAATCTAGCACACATGCAGACACTAAACATAATATCGGGCCTAGATGTGGTAAGGTATAATAAACTACCAATCATAGAACGGTAGAGAGTTTGATTAACTGGGTTACCTCCCTCATCTAAGTCGAGATGTCCCTTTGTTGGCATGGGGGTCTTGATTGGTTTGCACTTCTCCATGTTGAACCTTTTCAACAAGTCTTTAGTATACTTCTCTTGTGAGAGAAAGTTACCATCTTTCATTTGCTTGACTTGAAAGCCGAGGAAGTACGTTAGCTCACCAATCATTGACATCTCGAACTCCTTCGACATCAACTCACCAAATTCCTTGCAATGATAGTCATTTGTCGAGCCAAAGATTATATCATTAACATATACTTGACAAATGAAAATATCACCGTTATGTTTCTTTGTGAATAGAGTTGTGTCGACGGTCCCGATCTTGAAGCCCTTTTCGATGAGGAAGTCGCGAAGACGCTCATACCAAGCCCTTGGAGCTTGCTTTAGCCCATATAGCGCCTTGGACAACCTGTAAGCATGGTTAGGATATCCAGGGTCTTCAAATCTAGGTGGTTGCTCAACATATACAAGTTCATTTATGAAGCCATTTAAAAATGCACTTTTTACATCCATTTGATAAAGTTTTATATCATAGCATGATGCATATGCAAGTAGGATACGGATGGCTTCCAGTCGAGCAACCGGTGCAAAGGTCTCTCCAAAATCTAAACCTTCAACTTGAGAGAAACCCTTTGCAACAAGTCTTGCCTTGTTCCTTACAATCACACCTTGATCATCTTGTTTGTTTCTGAACACCCACTTTGTTCCAATGATTCTTGCATCTTGTGGGGGCTTCTCTAGGGTCCAAACTTCGTTACGGGTGAAGTTGTTAAGTTCTTCATGCATGGCATTCACCCAGTCCGGATCCTGTAGCGCCTCATCTATACAAGTAGGCTATCCACAAGAAACAAAGGAGTGATGTTCAATAAAAGAAGCATGTCTATGTGATCGAGTAATAACCCCTTGTGAAGGACTCCCGATGATTTGGTTTTGAGGATGAGCTTGAAGTAGTGATGAGTTTCTCCTGTCAACCACTTGGGAAGAAGATCCTGGAGCATCAACATCTTCGGCTTGTACCCTTGCTTGTTCATGAGAGACAAATGTATCTTCATTTGCATGCCTCTCATCTTTTTCATCATCTTGTGGTACATTTGATGAAGAAGGCCTGTCAATGTTTTGCACCTCTTCTTCATCTTCTTTTGGTTTGATAGCTCCAATTGGCATGTTCTTCATTGCTTCCCTAAGTGGCTCATCACCTACATCATCAAGATTTTCAAGTGCTCCTTGGGAGCCATTAGTCTCATCAAATTCCACATCATATGTTTCTTCTACCACGCCAGTGGCATGGTTGAATACTCGATATGCTTTGGACTTTAATGAATAACCCAAAAGAAAACCAATATCACAACGTCTTTGAAACTTCCCTAGGTGATGGCGTTTCTTGTAGATGTAGCATTTGCACCCAAACACCCGGAAGAAGGAGACGTCTGGCTTTTTCCCATTTAGTAGTTCATAGGGAGTCTTCGCAAGTAGCCGGTGAGGAAATAGCCTGTTTGATGCATAACATGCAGTGTTGACAGCTTCGGCCCAAAACCTCTCTGGTGTGTTATACTCATCAATCATTGTTCTTGCAAGTGTGATCAAGGTCCTGTTTTTCCTTTCAACAACTCCATTCTGTTGAGGTGTGTATGTTGCAGATACTTCATGCTTGATCCCAATTTCATCACAGTACTCATGAATGTTGGTGTTGTCAAATTCTTTGCCATTATCACTTCTAATCTTCTTGATCTTGCAATCAAATTCATTTTGTGCTTTCTTGGCAAACTTCTTGAATATAGATGCAACTTCAGATTTGTCATGGAGAAAGAACACCCAAGTGTATCTTGAGAAGTCATCAACAATCACTAGACAGTAGAGGTTGCCACCGGCACTTACATAATTTGTAGGTCCAAATAAATCCATATGAAGTAGTTCCAGTGGCGTTGATGTTGACATGAAAGCTTTAGTATGATGTGTATTAGCAACTTGCTTTCCAGCTTGACATGCACTACATGGCTTGTCTTTTTCAAACACCACATCCTTTAATCCTCTAACCATGTCTTTGTTTAATACCTTCTTGAGTGTGCTCATCCCAACATGTGCAAGCCTCCTATGCCAAAGCCATCCAAGTGAAGCTTTGGTGAAGAGGCAAGTTCTTAAGTCTACATCTTCTGAAGTGAAATCCACTAAGTAGAGGTTGTTGTATCTAAATCCCTTGAACACCATTGATTCATCATCCATATTTGATACAATAACCTCTGTTGGAGTGAATAAGCATTGAAGTCCAAGATCACAGAGTTGACCCACTGATAATAAATTGAAGCTCAAAGGTGCAACCAAGAGAACATTTGATATTGATAAATCATTTGAGATTGCCACCTTGCCAAGTCCTTGCACTTTTCCTTTTGAATTGTCTCCTAATGTGATTTTATCTTGTCCATCAACATTCTCATCAAGTGAGGTGAACATCCGTGGGTTGCCTGTCATATGCTGTGTGCATCCACTGTCAATAACCCAATGGCTCCCACCGGTATTGTAGTTCACCTACATCCGTAGACAAATCAAGCTTGAGTTTTGAGGGCCCTATATTGCATAGGACCAGCGACTCTGTCAATCAAGGACTTTGCAACCCAGATTTGTCTAGGTCTACTCTTGTTTGGTGGACCTAGGAATGTAACTTTGACCTTTCCATTTGCAACCTTTCTTAGAACATAATGATCATTGAAAGCAAATGGTCTTGAGTGCTTAGGCAAGGGAGTTGGTGGTTTGGCTTTGCAGTTGTGGGCAAAATGACCTTCATTTCCATACTCAAAGCATTTGATAGGCTTGTGAGTCTGCTTAGGCTTGTATTGAGTAGTAGCTTTCATTTGCACAAAAGCATTGTATCCAATACCACTCTTGTTGTTTTTCATGACAGTGTTCATAAGCAGCTCATTTTGGAGGTATTGACCCTTGTTGAACTTTTGCACACTTGTTGCAAGATGTTCATTTTCACTCTTTAGTTTCTTGACCTCATTTTAAGCCTTTCATTATCCACTGCCAACTCATTGTTGAAATCATTGTTCTCAATAGCATCCTTTCCTCTAGTAGTTGCATCAGTCAAGTATTTCTTCAATTTTTGGTTGTCTAAAGTCAAGACTTCAACTTTTTCAGTCAATTCATCATGTAGACTAGTTTGCTCTCCTTGACTCAAATCATCACATGAGGTTGCTACATCAATCTTAACAACAGGGTTAATAGCCTCATGTGTTTTGCCAGATAAAAGTTCATTTTCAACAAGAAGATTGTCATGATCAAATTTAATCTGAGTATAGTCTTCCTTGATTTTTACTAGTCTATCCTGCAACTCCCTATTAGCTTCATTTAATTTGTCACATTTATCCTTAGCATCTTTTAGGGAGGTTGTGAGCTCATTTATAGTTGATGACATAGTTTTATTTTCTTCTTTTATTTCATCACTAGCTTTCATAACTATGTCATATTTGGCATTTAAAGATTCATTTTCATTTTTCAACCTATCACATTTAGCTTTTGACTTTCTAATAATTTGAGTATATTCTTTAAGCAAGTCAGCTAGCTCATCATATGAAGGTGAAGCAAATTCCTCATCACTATCACTACCACTATCATCAGTAATATCAATATCATTTTGTACCTTCCGTTCACCCCTAGCCATGAGGCATAGGTGAGAAGTCGATGATGGCGATGATGGTGGTGAAGAGAAGTCCCCGGCGATGGCGGCAACTTTTTCATCATTCTCTTCTTCACTTGAAGAAGATCCACTTGATGACTCAATGTCAGTGAGCCAGTCACCAACAATATATGCCTTTCCATTCTTCTTCTTGTGGAACCTCTTTTGCTTCCCATCCTTCCTCTTGAAGAATTTCTTTTCCTTCTTTTCATCATCGTTGTCATCTTCTTTCTTGCCCTTGAACTTGTTCTTCTTGGGCTTGTTACATTGGTGAGCAAGATGACCGAGCTCACCACAGTTGTAGCAATCCATCTCAGAGATGGGCTTTCTTTTGTTGGAAAAGAATTTCTTCTTTCTTGAATCAAATTTGATGCCTTCTCTGTTGAGCTTCTTCAACATCTTGGTGGTCTTCCTTACCATCAAGGCAATGTTAGCATCAAGGTCATCATCACTTGAGGATTCTTCCTCAACTTGTATTTTTGCTTTTCCTTTTTTTTCTTGATTTTCTTTGAGAGCCAAATCCTTTCTTTTGGAAGATGACTCTTCTTTGTCGTTGATGTGCATGTACATCTCATGAGCATTGATCTTTCCCAAAATCTGTGTAGGTGTGGTAACTGAAAGATCCATTTGATGTAGCACAGTAACAATGTGTCCATATTTGTCTATTGGGAGGACACTGAGAATCTTCCTCACAACATCCGGTTGTGAGATTTGAGTAAGCCCCAATCCATTAACGTCCTCTACAAGAATATTGAGACGTGAGTACATGGCATTGGCATTTTCATTAGCAAGCATTTCAAAAGAATTTAACTTTCTCATGGCTGTGTGATATCTCTCCTCACGCTCACTTCTAGTTCCTTCATGTAGAGCACAAATGTCCATCCACAAATCATGAGCATTTTTATGATTTCTTACTCTATTGAACACATCTTTGCAAAGGCCTCTAAAAAGGGTGTTTTTGGCCTTAGCATTCCATTTCTCATAATTAAACTCATCACCTACAAGATTTGTGCGATCTCTGGGTTCGGGGAATCCTTGTGTGGCGGCTTTATAGACACCAATGTCTATAGCCTCTAAATATGCTTACATACAAATTTTCCAATAAGGAAAATCGTCACCATCAAAAACGGGAGGAGGTCCATCCCCACCGGACATCGTAACTCTTAGCGGTTAAGCTAATCTAAGAGCAACAAGGCTCTGATACCAATTGAAAGGATCACGATGCCCAAGAGGGGGGGTGAATTGGGCTTTTCTAAAAATCAACACTAATTAAAAGCTAAATAAGAGCTAAGCAAGGGCCCAACTTCACCCCAACAACTAGCACTAAGATAATAATACTAGAAATACAATAATGCTAACACAATACTTCAAATACTTGCTAAACAAATACACAATGTAAAGTGATTGAATTAAGTGCGGAATGTAAAGCAAGGTTTAGAAGACTCCTCCAATTTTTCCCGAGGTATCGAAGAGTCGGCACTCTCCACTAGTCCTCGTTGGAGCACCCGCGCAAGGGTATCGCTCCCTCTTGGTCCTCGCAAGAACTAAGTGCTCACTACGAGATGATCCTTTGCCACTCCGGCGCGGTGGATCTGTGGCGGAACTGCCCGAATTATTCCAACTTAAGTGCCTACGTCCCGCCTTAGAGGCTAGACCGCACTTAAATGGGAATAACCCGTCAATCCCTCGGATCTAGTCCGACACGGCCACTGACAGGATCAAGTACCACAATCTCACTCGATGGTGAGTCACAGAGCAAATACAATAAAGCATAAAACCATGCATGTAAGACTATTAAATTATTACATCACCATCGGAGTTTTGCAAAAGTAGTCATCATTGTTCGAAGTGCAGCAGAATAAAACTAACGGTAAATAAACATAGAGATGGGGAAGCCTGTCCCATCACTCCTCGTGCTCCTCCTCAGCTGAGATAGGGTCCCACTCGACAGTCCAACCCGGTGGCAAGATGGACGACCAAGTCACTCAAGCAACCATGTCCTCCAGAGAACCTGTAAAATTATGCCACAAGCAATGCTTAGTATACTAATACTCAGCTAGACTTACCCGGTGTGAGGAGTCTACTCCTCTACCTCTAGACATGCAGCTGTTTGGCTGTGGGGTTTTGTTGCCAAAAGCACTAGCTGAGTTTCTAAATCAAGTTTTAACTTTGTCAAGTTTAAGTGTGACTCTCTTAAGGCTAAATATGTAATAACTGCTCATACATGGTAGCAAACATTCTTAGCAATCAACATATTGTATCAACTCATCATATTTCCACTTGTTACTCAATGTAGCAGCATGGATCAAGCAGTCTCATTAGCTGCGAGAAGCAGACGATTCGAATCGAGTTTTTAAACCTTGCAAGGTAAACCTAAACACACGACGTGGCGAGGCACTCCGTCCCCACACACATCAACCGTCCCCATCGATTCCCTGGCAACAGAAAGGGGCTCACCGCCTTGGCGTACAATGCCTCACTGACCCTGACTGCCGTCGTGCAGTGACCGCACTTGTACCCACCATAACCGGAATGGGAGACGACGTCTCAGGTCGCGTGAGGAGGGCAATCTACGGGTAGGTTCACTCAGGTACTAGGCTTACCGATTTACCATATTTCTCGGTATGTGTTTAGTACGTTCAAACGCTTGACACACGGTACCACACCTTAATCCTTATTCCAATTTTCATCCCGTGGACAACCAACCCCCATGAATTGTTGTCCACAACCCAGCATCATTATGAGAAGAAAGTGGATACAACCAATTTCCTGACCTCGCGCGAGTGCTAGAAAAATCACTCGACTTCTACCGAGATCCTAATGAATAAAGCAGCTACTCGACTTAGCATACTAGTATTCATCTCAAAGGGATTCCTGAGATCATGCAACTAGGGTTTCAAACAACTCCTACACTTAAGTGCACAATCAATCCTACAATCATTAAGTATATTAAAATAGCATAAATAACAGGTTATGCATAAACCGGGGCTTGCCTTCCAAGGCTGTGGCAGGCAGATCCTCTGGTGCAGGCTCGGGTGCTGGATCCGGGGCTACCTCCTGAGCAGCTCCTTGCTCCGGCACGAGGACGTACTCTCCGTCAGCGATGTTACAGTATATCGAAATGTAATGAACATGTATGTCATGATTATGCAGGATTTAATAACATTATGCTAAAAGAAGAAAAACTAAGTTAATGAGTAACTTAGGGTTTCTTGGTCATGCGGGGCTTTTAGTGGTTTATGCTTATCACTCTTGGTTTAGGTTTTTGTTAAGGATAAGCATATAGTATTGGTATCTCCTTATTATAATTTAGTGGACAATTTACAAAGGGTTTTAGGATGACACCCTTTTCCATTATTCATTTTCCTTTCTTTATTTTCTATTTATGAATTCTAGTGTAGGTTTGAACTACAACATTGGTTTAACTTTTTCCAAAAATTTTGTAAAAATTACAGTGGCTTGCCTATGGTCAATATAGCCTGTTCTAGGACTTTGAGGTTCAATTGAAAAAGGCTATGCTTTAGACAAAAATAACAAGAGTTATGTAAATGGGCCACTTTGCACTACAACTCTTAATTAGGGGTGGGTTCTGTCCTAAAGGTTATTTTTGTTGGCATCTAACAGTAATAATAGGCTTCTGTGCCAAAGATCACAGAAAGCTAAGGAATGGTTATTTAGTTATGATTTTCTAAAGTTTAATGCCAAAAAGGCACTTTCTACTACATTGTTATTTGAAAAATGTCAAACAACAGATTTCATATTTTTCCTAACTTCTTAATAACAAAACATTAACTATCCCAAGGGTTGGGGTGTTTTCACCTTGGGGTTATTTTTGTAGGGTTTTTCTAAGTTTTTCTTGTTTTTTTAAAATAAAAAGTATCCTATTTATTTTATACTAAACCAGGGTATCATAGATTTTTATAGTGAACTACACTGAATAAGTACCCTAACAAAAATAGGAGTACCCCCTGGTTCATTATTTAAATCACCTTTTCTATTTTTCTTAACCTTAAGCATATGGTAAAATAAATGGCAAAAACTAACTTAATGGGGTGGACAGAGAGGTTTAGCTTTTTTAAACAGGTTAGTAGGTGGACATAAACTTCTCCAAATTTTCCTAACCTTAGTCAAATAGTGCAACTATTTTTATTCCTATTATTTAGTTTTTGGCCAAAACAATAATTAAATCAAAACCCTAAAGTTTTCTGTAGTACATAAGGGTTTTATATTTTTTCTAAGCAGTTTACATTATTTACAGTCTGAAATTGGTTTGACTAAATTTGGATGAATAAAACAGAAGTTATGAATTATTCAAGTTCTGTTCAAAATTTAAATCAAATTTAATAAAGGTTTCCTGGAAAACTACTTTGCGCCGAGGACCCTAGGTTTAATCCAAATCAACCCACTCAAATCTACCCCTGCGCCACTATTCCCTTGAGTCACTGACAGTTCAAAAATCCCCCTGACCTTTCCTTCTTCTTCCCCGAGGTCCTTCCCCTAATGTAAACAGTACCCGCGGGAAAGAAAAGGGCGGTGCGGCTTACCGGCAGCGAGAGAGGTCCGGCGAGGGGCGGGGTTGGCTCGGGGAGGCTCTGGCGGTCACAACGATGTACGGTTTGACGACCGGGATGGCCGGAATCGCTCGGTCCGCGTACGCAGGCGGGTGTCCTCGTCGGCGGCGGGTGTGCCGGCCAAATCACGGCGATCTAGTTCAATCCAATGGCACGGTGAGCTTCACAGGGTGATGTAGAGGCTATCTGTGCATTGAATCGAAAAATGGCGCAGTGGCTTACCCGGTCTACGCTCGCCGGCGGTCGGATGGAGTCCGGCGACCGTGGACTGGCCTCTCTGGTGAAGCAGACTTCGATTCCTCGCTCGGGGAGCTTCACCGAGGTGTGCTCAGTCTTCTCCGAGGGTCGAACGGGGTTGGGAAAGGCTTGGTTGGCCGGTCTACGGTGGTAGGGGCTCGGGTGGCCGCGGACACGCCGTGCACGGGCAAACGCCGGTGAGTTTGAGCTCCGGTGAGGTTGAGCGTGCGCGGAAGGGTACGGTTAAGGTCACTGGGCGTTATATAGGCGCAGGCGCGGGCCATGGCGTCGGCTGGCCTTTGGCGCGACGCGGGGCACGCGAGGTCGGGCGAGGGCGTGCTCTGGCGCGCGCAGAACGCGTCGAACACGTGGAAGTGTTCATCTGCCCGTGTTCAAACGCCTGCTGAGATCGCAAACGTGCGAATCTTGGCAAAAATCCAGCGCAGACCTCTTCCTGGCACCTATGGCTATCTCTCATATGTGAGTTCCAAGGGAAGATAAGCCCTAGGTCAGAAGATATGCGGATGCCAAATCTGGCTTGTCCCCCTGCCCGCTGCGCGACAAAAGTGATGCCAAGCCATGACAAACGTCAAGGTCTCGGTCTCAACTTTTTCCAGGGGGTGCCCTAGGTGGTATGCCACATTTTTGGTATAGAACTTAAGTGGTTTTGGTGCCATCTTCAAGGTGAACATGGTGGGCCTTTAGATTAGGTGTAGTTTTTGACTTAGAGAGAATTAGAGAGCTCTAGCTCTTTCTCTACTTAGGGAATGGATTTGGGGTTTCTTAAGGGGTCTTTTAGCAATGTTTCCTCTCTATAATTGTAGGTTAATAAGTTACTTAACTTTGTGCCAAAGGTTTGGTCATGACTTGCACCTTTGCTTAATCCCTCACCTTTAACCAAGGTGCTTAGGAGATAGGGTTCAAGGGAGGTCTAGGGTTTACTCCCCCCTTGTCCAAAGTGATAAGTGCACACAACTTGGGTAATGCTTTTGGTCATCCACATCTCCTGGTTAAAACCTAGCTTCCAAGGC
The DNA here is from genome assembly GCF_902167145.1 of Zea mays. Lineage (NCBI taxonomy): Eukaryota > Viridiplantae > Streptophyta > Magnoliopsida > Poales > Poaceae > Zea > Zea mays. Next base: position 75,480,941 of record NC_050100.1, on the reverse strand, counting down.
CCTTACACTTTGCTCCTTAAGTTTCTTCCACATGTGATCATAGTCATTAGTGCATAGATGTGCCCTAGCCATGGTAACACCTGAGGTGTTACAGCCCTCCCCCCTTAAAGGAATCTCCTCCTAAGATTTTAGGCAGAGTCCTCTAGAGGGGTGCTATGAAAGCGCGTTGGTGTGCTACTCTTTGTTTTACTCAAGTTTCTCTTGTTAACTGCTCTTCGAATGTCATTCTCTTTGCAACTTCAGAAGGAAGTCCTTTTTAAGTTAAATCCACAACTTAGACTACCCTTGTTATCTAAGTTTTTCTTATAATTGTATTCAAAGGGCAGGCGGGGTGGGGTTTTGGGTTACGTACCGACTCCTTTGGGCAGAAAGTCGGGGAAGTGAGAGCGTAGAAAATCCTCAGTCTCCCATGTAGCTTCTTCTGCTGAATGGTGACTCCACTGAACCTTATACATTCGGATTGACCTTGCCCGTGTTGATCTCTCCTTCTGATCCAATACCTTGATGGGGTACTCTTGATAGGACAAGTCTAGTTCTATCTCAATGTCCGGTTCAGGTAGCACTTCAGTGGGTAGGCGAACACATTTCCACAGCTGAGATACATGGAACACATCATGAACAGCTGACATGCTGGGTGGCAACTTCAATTGATAGGCTACAGGTCCACAAGCTTCCTTGATCTCGTAGGGTCCAATGTAACGAGGAGCTAACTTGCCCTTGATCCCGAATCTCTGGACACCCTTGGTGGGTGACACCTTAAGATAAACATGGTCTCCCACTTCAAACTGTAGAGGCTTCCGCCTCTTATCATGGTAGCTCTTTTGTCTGGCCTGAGCAGCTTCTAAGTTCTTCTTGATGACTCTGACCTTTGCCTCTGCTTCAAGTACCAAATCTGTGTGGCGGAACCGCCCGAATTATTCCAGCTTAAGTGCCCAAGTCGCACCCTTAAGGGCAGCAACACACTTAAACAGGAATAACCCGTCAGTCCCTCGGATCTAGTCCGATAAAGCCACTTACCAGGATCGAATACCACTAGCTCACTCGAAGGTGAGGCACAGAGAAATACAATAAAACATAATACCACAATTTAATAAGTATCATTAGTGATTACATTATCGGAGTTTCAGAAATAATAACCATAAATTTTAATGCAGCGGAAATAACTAACGGAGAAAACCGAGTAACATGGCGAAGCCTGGCCACGCTACTCCTCCTGGTCCTCTCCTGCGGAAGCAATAACCCACTCGACCGTCTATCCCGGTGGCAGGGATGAAGGCCAAGTCACACCATCAACCAATCGACCTAAGAAGTACCTGCAAAAATTATGCCACAAGCAAGGCTGAGTATACTAATACTCAGCTAGACTTACCCGGTGTGAGGAGTCTACTCCTCTACCTCTAGACATGCAGCTGTTTGGCTGAGGGGTTTGGTTTGCCAAAAGCACTAGCTGAGTCTAAAAACAAGTTTTAGCTTTTCAAGTTTTAGTAGAATCCTTTAGACTAGATGTGTACCTAGCTAATCATACATGGTATCAAACATTTTATCAATCAACATCTTTTGCCAGTCACCTCATTTCCACTTATTACTCAATGCAGTACAATGGATCAAGCAGTCTCATTAGCTGCGAGAAGCAGACGATTCGAATCGAGTTTTTATCCTTGCAAGGTAAACCTAAACACACGACATGCAGGGGCACTCCGTCCCCACACATATCAACCGTCCCCATCGATTCCCCGTCAGCAGATCAGGGCTCACCGCCTTGGCGTACAATGCCTCACTGACCCCGACTGGCCGTCGTGCAGTGACCGCACTTGTACCCACCATAACCGGAATGGGAGACCTCGTCTCAGGTCGCGTGAGGGGTAAAGTCCACTGCCAGGTTCAATCAGGTACTAGGCTTACCGATTTACCATATTTCTCGGTATATGTTTAGTACGTTCAAACGCTTGACACAGGTATCCGCACGTTAATCCTTATTCCAATTTTCATCTCGTAGACCACGCGTCCCCATGGACCCGTGTCCACAGACCATCACCATTCTGTTATCAAAGTGGATACAACCAATTCCTGACCTCGCGCGAGTGCTAGAAAAATCACTCGACTTCTACCGAGATCCTAATTAATAAAGCAGCTACTCGACCTAGCATACTAGTATCCATCTCAAAGGAATCCTGAGTTCATGCAACTAGGGTTTCAGGCAACTCCTACACTTAAGTGCACAGTACAAGCCTACAAACATTAAGTGTAGTAAAATAGCATATATAAACGGTTATGCATAAAACCGGGGCTTGCCTTTAATTTAACACTTAGATAGTGTTGCTGGGGGAGGTACTCGCTTGGCGAGCATCCAGTGGTTAAGTCCATCCTTCCTTGGGTCGTCCACCAACGGCATCCTATGGTTGGCACCATATCACGTGCACGATCACCATCTCTCGGTCCTAAATGAGATGCAAGATGCATATGTATGAATATAATGAAAAGTTATCACAAGATATACAATACACGGTAGCGAACTAAACACCAAGTAGTAAGACACCGCAACGACTATACGCAAGCGCTAGCTATTCGTACGTTATCAGCGTTCATCATTAACACCATTAACAAGACGACTATATCTTATTTATTTACGCAACACAAATACGATATCACAGGTACACGCATTTATTTAATTGCTACGACTTTGCATTAGTTCTATTGATCACACAAAAGCATCACAACACAAGTTCAACAGAGGACCGATGCATCAATGTCGATGGACTCATCTATCACAATCAACTATAGCAAGCAAGCACCTTAATCATGGAACACATGTTAGCCTATGTTTAGCCATTACGAGTCTATGTCCGCTAAGTGCTAACTAAGCATTTTTAGCCAAAAGGGTGAACTCAATCATCAAATGGGCACTTGCAGATTTTTGGACAGCAATACAGCAGTCACTTGTTTTAATCATAACTTTTCAAATATTAATCCAAAACTAGCAACTAGGACTTTATGGAAAGCTTAGAAAGTGCTCTACAATTTTGGTATTTTTATCACAACATGGTTCCACACTTAGCAAGGCCAAAAAGTGCAATCACAGCAGCTCTGTCCAGATTTGGGCAGATTCAGACTTGCAACTTCAAAAATTCACAACTAAAGATTCAGACATCTAAACAAAGTGATCTTAGACTTTCTGGAAAGCTAATTAAATGTTCTACAAATTATTTATAAACATCACTGGCTGGTTTAACATGTATCAAGGGTGAAATACACTATGAAGGCTGTGCTGTCCAGAACTGGACAGATTCAGTCTTCACACTTCAAACACATGTAACTAAATCTTCAGACCACCAAAAATAGTGATCCAAGACTTTTTAGAAAGCTTGGCAATTGCACTACATAACTTTTATAATCACCAAGAAGTGATTCCAGGTTTAATCAAATCAAACATTACAGATTTCGAAATCTGTCCTGACAGAGGACAGAACACAGCAACCAGTTTGTAAAATTCATAACTCTTAAACTATCAGGCCTGTGTTTATGAAATTTTAACACAAGCAAGATCAGAAAAGCATCTACAACTTTCTTATAATGACCATGAACAGATTGTAACATTAAATTAGGCAAACAATGCAGTTTCTGAAATCTGTACAGAATTTAGACAGATTCAGTTACTGAATTTGTAAAAAGCACAACTCCTAAACTGTCAGACCTATGGCTGTCAAATTTGAACACCAGCAAAATAATAAAGTTATCTACCACTTTTCTATAGCTCATATCTACAGAAAATACAATTTTGTTCATCAAACATACAACACAACTAAAACAGCGCGTGCAGTCCAAAACAGCAATCAATAAAATTCAGCTTCTATACACTTCAAGAATTTCGCGTTCTAGAGACTTGAATTATTCTAACGCTTTACCATTTGTTAGAGTTAAATTAATCAAATTAGGACCAACAAGTAGACTTACCAATTTTTCATCCAAATCATTTAGTGCACTAAAATTACCATATTCAGTTAACAAACGCATTCACCACAATCATCAAATCCGGCATATACTTATATCTAAGCGCTTTTCACCCACTAGTCCGCATTTTAGTTTAGACACCACATGAGCACTACAGATTTTTACCCGCGACCATAATCATACACATTTAGACTACAACAAGCAAATCATCGTGACTATGAGCTTAACCAAGGCCATCTAGCAAGTTGGTTAACCAAAGCAACAACCTAGGCCGCTATACATCATACACATCGGTTTGCCTATTATTACCACAATCCGAGACACAACATATATATCACACTCACTTACACAAACGACTCCTACTTACATGAGTTGGCTAACACAGCATAAAACTTAGCGAACTATTTTAGACATCGTAACTCAAAAACATGGGCGGGAGCAGGTTAATTAACGTTTCTTAACCTTTTCTTCAACTTAAACAAGACAACACACAAGTCACTTAGAACACCATATTTTAGGAGGTCTAACATAGAGGCATTAACGTCTGGCATAAAACTTCATAAGACTTACTTGCTACTAAAGGACCTAAAACACTGCTGTGCATATCTTAGCGGGTTGTTCTTAAATTTTAACAAGGACCGACTTATGAACGCTACTCGCTTCCAATAATTATTGGGCTGCGATAACGCTCATATAAGACCTATAATTGATTATCAAGACATTTATTTATCCAACGGACATGGAACGCAATGATTGACAAAACAAAGTATCAATCCACCATACAACTGAAATCATGACGGCACCGATGGATGCTATCAACTACCTGTTTAAACATATTAAACTTACTTCTCGCTTCGCCACTACACCACCCTTTAGTCACATGACCATCGGGGGCATCCTTCACACGATTATACAATAGCAACCTACACGTCGGGTTACACAATACATACCTCTTTTCTTCGTCGCGAGTATAACCACATTACGGCATATACCCGCACACCTCAATCAATTATCTTACGCCACCACTACTACATTACACCACAACACACCCGTACATACATGTCCCCACTGCCTTCTCATGCCCAATTTTTAGCACAATTATTTATGACAACGTTTATCGACTAGACAAGTGAAACACTAACCGATCATTCGCACATCTCGCCTTTAAAACATGAATCACATGTCACATAATTTATATTTTCAACCCACACTATCCTACGCCACGATGAGTACATAAGATATATTTAACATAGGCTAACATCTTAGCCGACTGCGGAAATTATCAAGCATGTTTTACGCTTTATTAAATTTACCACAGTTAACACACTACTTTACGACGAAGTGCTTTAGCAAATAATTAATACATCCGCGAACCAATCTCTACGATGCACAAAAGAACTATCGCAGCCACACATATCTATATATATCCAATCCAACAACAAAATAACACATCGGCTCACCATATCAAACCCAAACGACGTTTGCAAGAACGACGGTGATTCCGATTTGTGCATTGCTCCGCACATCGACGAGCGTTGAACGATTGGCCTTCTTCTCGCAAAACACGGGGTGCCTCTCCTCCACCAAATAAAATAAAACAGCACACATACATAATTAATCGTATGAAAATAATGTCGATGCGGAATCGAATGAGGATTTACGCGGTCTCACCGGGGTGAACGGTGTCGATGTTGGGATCGCGCAAAAACAGCGAACACCGGGGGGGCATCACGGCGTGCTGCTCACTGCGCAACACCCCACTAGGACATTTTGTCGAGCACGTGGCACGCGCGCAGCGCTGGCAGCGAGGAAGCCGGGGGAGGGGCCGGGGCTGCAGGAACAGCGGTGCTGCATCGTGGAGGAGCTGCTGCTGCAATTTCTGGGCGCCGGCAAGGGGAAGCTGCAGGGGGGTGGCGCCCATGGGAAGAGGCTCTCTGCTGGAAAAATTCTGGGCGTCACGGCTGGGAGCAGGGGCTCGGCCTCCATGCTGCTTGCGCCCATGGAGGGTGCTGCTGTGCAGTAGAAAGAAGAGTTGGGCGCAGGGAGGAAGGGGGAGTCGGCTGGGGAAAAAAAAAGGGCGCTGCTGCTAGGTGCCATGGGAGAAGGAGCTGAGCTCCCAGCTTGCTGCACGCCATGTATAGCAGGGAGAGGGAGGCGCCATGGTTGGAGCAGAGGTACCCGCGCCCATGGAGAAGAGGAGCTCGGCTACTAGGCTGCTCGCCGGCCATGGAGAAGTTCCTGCACGCAGGGGAGAAGGGTTCCCTGCTGCCGGACGCCACGGAGAAGAGGGAAAGCTTCCTGCGCCATGGAGAGAGGAGAGCTGGGGGGCTGCTGCTCGGCCACACCATTTGAGCCGAGGAGGAAGGGCGCCATGGGGGCTAGCCTTGCTCCCTGCGCTGGCTGCTGCTGCCATGAGCAGCGAGGAAGAAGGCAGGGAGTACGGCTGGTGGCGGCTAGGGAAAAAAATGGAGGGTGGGAGTGCAAAATAGCCCAAGTGCAAGGGAAGGGCACCCCTATTTATAGAAGATGGCTAGGGTTAGGGTTTTCTTAGTGGGCTGGGTCGGGCTAGAATGGGCTTGGCCCAAAACATGAAATCGGGTCGCGCTAATTTATTTTCTAGGATAAAAATGTTCCTGCAGATTTCGTCTGTGTAAAAACAGAGCGAGCTGGAGTTCGGACGAACGAAAGATTGAGCGATTAATTCGACCGAGAGTTTGATTTGAATTTGCTCGGAAATAATTCCCTACGCGTGATTCGAAAATAAATCGCTGAGATTTGATCGGCTTGGATTTTTAGTCGAGAAGGCGAATCGTGATAATTTAAAATCGCTGTCGATATGGAGTTTTGAATTCGGTTTGGACATAGAGATATTCGACCGAGTCGAGTAAGAAATAATTAGAGGACGACGTACTGAGTATTCCGTTTGAGAGTACGGGCTCAGATTAAAATAGTTGGACATCGATCGAGGTTCGAGAAATTAGACTCAGGCTCAGATCAAATGACAGCTGTTGGAGTTTGATTAACTAAGCTTCAGATGAGATTTATAATTCGAGGATGATTTTCGAGTTTGCATTCGTTCCGAGAATAAAAGTTTTAACAGGCTCCAAATTTGGCCTTCTGGAGATCGAGAAAAATCAGAAATCGGTGAAACCTTCACAAGTAACTTGATAAATTGAGATAAATGTGACCGAGAAAAAGAAAATTTCACTGAGCGTCCAAGATTAGGATAAACCTCCCGTCATAACACGAAACTGACACCTGGGGTGTCACAGCCTTCCCCCCTTAAAAAGAATCTCGTCCCGAGATTCGAATGAGGATATTTAAGGGTGGAGAAGCATGTAACTCCCAGGCTGGAGATAGATTCAAATTTATGAGATGGGATCTGACAAGATACTAAAGACAGATTTGGTTAGAATATCGCGACATATCGAGACAAAATGCAGCGATCATTCTGAGAGTGTCCACAAAAGATAGCACATCGGTGTAGTTTTATAACGGATCATAACTATTAACCGCAATACCAACGCGTGCCGAGCAGCTCAACCATGTGTGCACCATAGTAGGCTCTCGGTTTCGTCGCGGCACCATCGGTCGTTACTCATGATACCATTACCAAACACAACCAATGAGAAATCCACATAGCACAGGTAGATGGAGCCCATGAGAGTATGGCTCAGAAAATAAGAACGTGACCGGAGTTGAAGCAAAGACTGTTGGCAAAAGAGCATCACATGAGAATTTTCAACTCAGAGAACTATTTTATGATCATCACGGGGATTATCAGCTAAAGATTGATATGATATTTAATATGAGGAGGAACCAACCATGAGATCGAGATTGATAAGCTTTTAGAGACATGAGAGAATTAAAGACAAAAGCAAAATCCATTGAACCGAATGGATACACTGTTTAGAGATACAGTTGCTAAAACAAGCGTCATGATCCTCGGAGAAAGGGGGTATGAGAATGACCAGAAATGAGAGATTTAGGCAGATCAACATCCGATACTTGAGAACGGGTTATAGCAGATAACCAGATAACGGGGCAGAATCAATTGGGGATCCCGAGATTCGGACGATAAAGCAAACATGATTCACAAGAAGAAGGATTACCAGATCTAGGCGAAAGGAGAGGTAGGCAAACAGGATCAGCTAGGATGATTAACAGAAATGCTATGAAGTTTTAGGGGCAAGGATTTATGGAAAGAAACATGGCTTGGTCATGGTTTGCGCAACTAGACAACAAACGATGTTTTTTTTACATAACCGCATGCACAAGGAAGTTCCGGTTTGGCTAGTGGTTAAGCTATGGGGGTCTATAAGCTGTGCAGGTGCATTACCAATAGCGCAACACACAAGGGCTAGAAAACACCAACACCATCATGATTTTTTTAAGAGGTTGTACTTGCTAAACTCAAGGTTGTTTGGAGAAGGGGGGGTCTTTTTATGGGCAAAACAGGCAACAATTTTTATTGGCAAAGAGAGGTGAACAATTACAATACCACCTAGCTAGCAAGGCAAGAGAAACACGTAGCACGACCTAACAAGACTTATCGATCTGACACGAGGTAAGGCATTTCTAATATAGCAGTACATCACATTATTCACAAGTTCTTTTCATTGGAATAAAGGTGAGAGAAGCATGTTGATGCACAAAAGACAATTATAATGCGACAATCATGATGCATGCTCATTCTAGTCGTCTTCTCGGACCTAACTAATTTTCGGGTGCTTCTACAGCATCCCTATTAATAGTAATAGTAGCCTTTATGGCCTAGATAACTAGCCACCTAGCTACCCATCTATTCCTAGGGCTTCACGTCCTAGGTCTATCCTAATCGTCCTGACAGCTATCCAACTTGGTTTCTAAGCAAGTTTTACTTTAGAAAAAGTTGGTAGTCATGACTTATTGACTTCTCTGTGATGGTATTCGCTCCGATACCAGCTGTGGCGGAACCGCCCGAATTATTCCAGCTTAAGTGCCCAAGTCGCACCCTTAAGGGCAGCAACACACTTAAACAGGAATAACCCGTCAGTCCCTCGGATCTAGTCCGATAAAGCCACTTACCAGGATCGAATACCACTAGCTCACTCGAAGGTGAGGCACAGAGAAATACAATAAAACATAATACCACAATTTAATAAGTATCATTAGTGATTACATTATCGGAGTTTCAGAAATAATAACCATAAATTTTAATGCAGCGGAAATAACTAACGGAGAAAACCGAGTAACATGGCGAAGCCTGGCCACGCTACTCCTCCTGGTCCTCTCCTGCGGAAGCAATAACCCACTCGACCGTCTATCCCGGTGGCAGGGATGAAGGCCAAGTCACACCATCAACCAATCGACCTAAGAAGTACCTGCAAAAATTATGCCACAAGCAAGGCTGAGTATACTAATACTCAGCTAGACTTACCCGGTGTGAGGAGTCTACTCCTCTACCTCTAGACATGCAGCTGTTTGGCTGAGGGGTTTGGTTTGCCAAAAGCACTAGCTGAGTCTAAAAACAAGTTTTAGCTTTTCAAGTTTTAGTAGAATCCTTTAGACTAGATGTGTACCTAGCTAATCATACATGGTATCAAACATTTTATCAATCAACATCTTTTGCCAGTCACCTCATTTCCACTTATTACTCAATGCAGTACAATGGATCAAGCAGTCTCATTAGCTGCGAGAAGCAGACGATTCGAATCGAGTTTTTATCCTTGCAAGGTAAACCTAAACACACGACATGCAGGGGCACTCCGTCCCCACACATATCAACCGTCCCCATCGATTCCCCGTCAGCAGATCAGGGCTCACCGCCTTGGCGTACAATGCCTCACTGACCCCGACTGGCCGTCGTGCAGTGACCGCACTTGTACCCACCATAACCGGAATGGGAGACCTCGTCTCAGGTCGCGTGAGGGGTAAAGTCCACTGCCAGGTTCAATCAGGTACTAGGCTTACCGATTTACCATATTTCTCGGTATATGTTTAGTACGTTCAAACGCTTGACACAGGTATCCGCACGTTAATCCTTATTCCAATTTTCATCTCGTAGACCACGCGTCCCCATGGACCCGTGTCCACAGACCATCACCATTCTGTTATCAAAGTGGATACAACCAATTCCTGACCTCGCGCGAGTGCTAGAAAAATCACTCGACTTCTACCGAGATCCTAATTAATAAAGCAGCTACTCGACCTAGCATACTAGTATCCATCTCAAAGGAATCCTGAGTTCATGCAACTAGGGTTTCAGGCAACTCCTACACTTAAGTGCACAGTACAAGCCTACAAACATTAAGTGTAGTAAAATAGCATATATAAACGGTTATGCATAAAACCGGGGCTTGCCTTTAATTTAACACTTAGATAGTGTTGCTGGGGGAGGTACTCGCTTGGCGAGCATCCAGTGGTTAAGTCCATCCTTCCTTGGGTCGTCCACCAACGGCATCCTATGGTTGGCACCATATCACGTGCACGATCACCATCTCTCGGTCCTAAATGAGATGCAAGATGCATATGTATGAATATAATGAAAAGTTATCACAAGATATACAATACACGGTAGCGAACTAAACACCAAGTAGTAAGACACCGCAACGACTATACGCAAGCGCTAGCTATTTGTACGTTATCAGCGTTCATCATTAACACCATTAACAAGACGACTATATCTTATTTATTTACGCAACACAAATACGATATCACAGGTACACGCATTTATTTAATTGCTACGACTTTGCATTAGTTCTATTGATCACACAAAAGCATCACAACACAAGTTCAACAGAGGACCGATGCATCAATGTCGATGGACTCATCTATCACAATCAACTATAGCAAGCAAGCACCTTAATCATGGAACACATGTTAGCCTATGTTTAGCCATTACGAGTCTATGTCCGCTAAGTGCTAACTAAGCATTTTTAGCCAAAAGGGTGAACTCAATCATCAAATGGGCACTTGCAGATTTTTGGACAGCAATACAGCAGTCACTTGTTTTAATCATAACTTTTCAAATATTAATCCAAAACTAGCAACTAGGACTTTATGGAAAGCTTAGAAAGTGCTCTACAATTTTGGTATTTTTATCACAACATGGTTCCACACTTAGCAAGGCCAAAAAGTGCAATCACAGCAGCTCTGTCCAGATTTGGGCAGATTCAGACTTGCAACTTCAAAAATTCACAACTAAAGATTCAGACATCTAAACAAAGTGATCTTAGACTTTCTGGAAAGCTAATTAAATGTTCTACAAATTATTTATAAACATCACTGGCTGGTTTAACATGTATCAAGGGTGAAATACACTATGAAGGCTGTGCTGTCCAGAACTGGACAGATTCAGTCTTCACACTTCAAACACATGTAACTAAATCTTCAGACCACCAAAAATAGTGATCCAAGACTTTTTGGAAAGCTTGGCAATTGCACTACATAACTTTTATAATCACCAAGAAGTGATTCCAGGTTTAATCAAATCAAACATTACAGATTTCGAAATCTGTCCTGACAGAGGACAGAACACAGCAACCAGTTTGTAAAATTCATAACTCTTAAACTATCAGGCCTGTGTTTATGAAATTTTAACACAAGCAAGATCAGAAAAGCATCTACAACTTTCTTATAATGACCATAAACAGATTGTAACATTAAATTAGGCAAACAATGCAGTTTCTGAAATCTGTACAGAATTTGGACAGATTCAGTTACTGAATTTGTAAAAAGCACAACTCCTAAACTGTCAGACCTATGGCTGTCAAATTTGAACACCAGCAAGATAATAAAGTTATCTACCACTTTTCTATAGCTCATATCTACAGAAAATACAATTTTATTCATCAAACATACAACACAACTAAAACAGCGCGTGCAGTCCAAAACAGCAATCAATAAAATTCAGCTTCTATACACTTCAAGAATTTCGCGTTCTAGAGACTTGAATTATTCTAACGCTTTACCATTTGTTAGAGTTAAATTAATCAAATTAGGACCAACAAGTAGACTTACCAATTTTTCATCCAAATCATTTAGTGCACTAAAATTACCATATTCAGTTAACAAACGCATTCACCACAATCATCAAATCCGGCATATACTTATATCTAAGCGCTTTTCACCCACTAGTCCGCATTTTAGTTTAGACACCACATGAGCACTACAGATTTTTACCCGCGACCATAATCATACACATTTAGACTACAACAAGCAAATCATCGTGACTATGAGCTTAACCAAGGCCATCTAGCAAGTTGGTTAACCAAAGCAACAACCTAGGCCGCTATACATCATACACATCGGTTTGCCTATTATTACCACAATCCGAGACACAACATATATATCACACTCACTTACACAAACGACTCCTACTTACATGAGTTGGCTAACACAGCATAAAACTTAGCGAACTATTTTAGACATCGTAACTCAAAAACATGGGCGGGAGCAGGTTAATTAACGTTTCTTAACCTTTTCTTCAACTTAAACAAGACAACACACAAGTCACTTAGAACACCATATTTTAGGAGGTCTAACATAGAGGCATTAACGTCTGGCATAAAACTTCATAAGACTTACTTGCTACTAAAGGACCTAAAACACTGCTGTGCATATCTTAGCGGGTTGTTCTTAAATTTTAACAAGGACCGACTTATGAACGCTACTCGCTTCCAATAATTATTGGGCTGCGATAACGCTCATATAAGACCTATAATCGATTATCAAGACATTTATTTATCCAACGGACATGGAACGCAATGATTGACAAAACAAAGTATCAATCCACCATACAACTGAAATCATGACGGCACCGATGGATGCTATCAACTACCTGTTTAAACATATTAAACTTACTTCTCGCTTCGCCACTACACCACCCTTTAGTCACATGACCATCGGGAGCATCCTTCACACGATTATACAATAGCAACCTACACGTCGGGTTACACAATACATACCTCTTTTCTTCGTCGCGAGTATAACCACATTACGGCATATACCCGCACACCTCAATCAATTATCTTACGCCACCACTACTACATTACACCACAACACACCCGTACATACATGTCCCCACTGCCTTCTCATGCCCAATTTTTAGCACAATTATTTATGACAACGTTTATCGACTAGACAAGTGAAACACTAACCGATCATTCGCACATCTCGCCTTTAAAACATGAATCACATGTCACATAATTTATATTTTCAACCCACACTATCCTACGCCACGATGAGTACATAAGATATATTTAACATAGGCTAACATCTTAGCCGACTGCGGAAATTATCAAGCATGTTTTACGCTTTATTAAATTTACCACAGTTAACACACTACTTTACGACGAAGTGCTTTAGCAAATAATTAATACATCCGCGAACCAATCTCTACGATGCACAAAAGAACTATCGCAGCCACACATATCTATATATATCCAATCCAACAACAAAATAACACATCGGCTCACCATATCAAACCCAAACGACGTTTGCAAGAACGACGGTGATTCCGATTTGTGCATTGCTCCGCACATCGACGAGCGTTGAACGATTGGCCTTCTTCTCGCAAAACACGGGGTGCCTCTCCTCCACCAAATAAAATAAAACAGCACACATACATAATTAATCGTATGAAAATAATGTCGATGCGGAATCGAATGAGGATTTACGCGGTCTCACCGGGGTGAACGGTGTCGATGTTGGGATCGCGCAAAAACAGCGAACACCGGGGGGGCATCACGGCGTGCTGCTCACTGCGCAACACCCCACTAGGACATTTTGTCGAGCACGTGGCACGCGCGCAGCGCTGGCAGCGAGGAAGCCGGGGGAGGGGCCGGGGCTGCAGGAACAGCGGTGCTGCATCGTGGAGGAGCTGCTGCTGCAATTTCTGGGCGCCGGCAAGGGGAAGCTGCAGGGGGGTGGCGCCCATGGGAAGAGGCTCTCTTCTGGAAAAATTCTGGGCGTCACGGCTGGGAGCAGGGGCTCGGCCTCCATGCTGCTTGCGCCCATGGAGGGTGCTGCTGTGCAGTAGAAAGAAGAGTTGGGCGCAGGGAGGAAGGGGGAGTCGGCTGGGGAAAAAAAAGGGCGCTGCTGCTAGGTGCCATGGGAGAAGGAGCTGAGCTCCCAGCTTGCTGCACGCCATGTATAGCAGGGAGAGGGAGGCGCCATGGTTGGAGCAGAGGTACCCGCGCCCATGGAGAAGAGGAGCTCGGCTACTAGGCTGCTCGCCGGCCATGGAGAAGTTCCTGCACGCAGGGGAGAAGGGTTCCCTGCTGCCGGACGCCACGGAGAAGAGGGAAAGCTTCCTGCGCCATGGAGAGAGGAGAGCTGGGGGGCTGCTGCTCGGCCACACCATTTGAGCCGAGGAGGAAGGGCGCCATGGGGGCTAGCCTTGCTCCCTGCGCTGGCTGCTGCTGCCGTGAGCAGCGAGGAAGAAGGCAGGGAGTACGGCTGGTGGCGGCTAAGGAAAAAAATGGAGGGTGGGAGTGCAAAATAGCCCAAGTGCAAGGGAAGGGCACCCCTATTTATAGAAGATGGCTAGGGTTAGGGTTTTCTTAGTGGGCTGGGTCGGGCTAGAATGGGCTTGGCCCAAAACATGAAATCGGGTCGCGCTAATTTATTTTCTAGGATAAAAATGTTCCTGCAGATTTCGTCTGTGTAAAAACAGAGCGAGCTGGAGTTCGGACGAACGAAAGATTGAGCGATTAATTCGACCGAGAGTTTGATTTGAATTTGCTCGGAAATAATTCCCTACGCGTGATTCGAAAATAAATCGCTGAGATTTGATCGGCTTGGATTTTTAGTCGAGAAGGCGAATCGTGATAATTTAAAATCGCTGTCGATATGGAGTTTTGAATTCGGTTTGGACATAGAGATATTCGACCGAGTCGAGTAAGAAATAATTAGAGGACGACGTACTGAGTATTCCGTTTGAGAGTACGGGCTCAGATTAAAATAGTTGGACATCGATCGAGGTTCGAGAAATTAGACTCAGGCTCAGATCAAATGACAGCTGTTGAGAGTTTGATTAACTAAGCTTCAGATGAGATTTATAATTCGAGGATGATTTTCGAGTTTGCATTCGTTCCGAGAATAAAAGTTTTAACAAGCTCCAAATTTGGCCTTCTGGAGATCGGGAAAAATCAGAAATCGGTGAAACCTTCACAAGTAACTTGATAAATTGAGATAAATGTGACCGAGAAAAAGAAAATTTCACTGAGCGTCCAAGATTAGGATAAACCTCCCGTCATAACACGAAACTGACACCTGGGGTGTCACAATCTGGCCCAAAAATTTCCCTCTCTCCTGCTTGAGACCAATTTAGCGGGGTTCTGCATCTTCTCCCATACAAGGCTTCAAAAGGTGCCATCTTTAGACTGGACTGGTAGCTGTTATTATAAGAAAACTCTGCCAAGGAAAGACACTTGTCCCAATCTTTTCCGTAGTGCAGTACACATGCCCTTAACATGTCTTCCAAAATCTGGTTTACCCTTTCTGTCTGGCCATCGGTTTGGGGATGGTATGCTGAGCTTCGTATTACATGGGTCCCAAGTGATTCCTGCAATTGTTCCCAAAATCGTGCCACAAATGGTGCTCCTCTGTCTGATACTATAGTCCTTGGTATCCCATGCAAACGAACTATCTGGTCAATGTAGATCTCTGCATACTTCTCGGTCCTGTGGGTGGTGTGCACTGGCAAGAAATGAGCGGTCTTGGTCAATCTGTCCACAATAACCCAAATTGAATCATGGTGCCTGGAGGTATTGGGCAGTCCTACGATGAAGTCCATGCAAATGTCCTCCCATTTCCAAGATGGTATGGGAAGGGGTTGCAAAGGACCTGCTGCCTTCAGATGACTAGCTTTAATCCTTTGGCAGGTGTCACACTCGGATATGTACTTGGCAATCTCCCTCTTCATTCTGGTCCACCAATATAAGGATCTGAGATCATGATACATTTTGTTGCTACCAGGGTGCATGGAGAATTTGGAAAGGTGAGCTTCATCCAATATCTTCTTTTTGAGCTCAGGGTCCTTGGGAACAACCAATCGATCTTCAAACCATAGAATTCCCTTGCTGTCCTGACGGAAGCACTTGTATTTTTCTGCCTTCTTCTTGATCATGTCTTTGATAACCTGAACACCCTTATCATCAATTTGTGCCCTTACTATTTGCTCTTGCAATGTGGGCTCCACCGAGATATAGTTTAAGTCACCTGAAGAAACAACTTCCAGGTTTAGCTTGCACAATTCATCACACAGTGTGGTAACTCTTGCATCCATGCTCATACAATTGCACTGGGCCTTCCTGCTCAAGGCATCTGCCACAATATTGGCCTTGCCCGGGTGGTAATGTACTTCCAAATCATAGTCCTTGATTAATTCCAACCATCTCCTCTGCCTCATGTTCAAATCTGCCTGAGTGAAAATGTATTTGAGGCTCTTGTGATCCGTGTAAATGTTACAGTGAGCTCCCATCAAGTAGTGTCTCAATTATGCCAATTCCGCGGGAGGCATCCTATAGGGTCTCTTGGAGATAGGAGCAGTCCCGGGTTGCAATTCGATTGCGAACTCGATGTCTCGGTCAGGTGGCATCCCTAGCAATTCATCTGGAAAAACATCTGGGTAGTCACAGACCACTGGGATCTTTTCCACTGGGGATTCTATCATAACGAAGGCACAAGAACGGGTATAACCCTGATCAGGCAAATATAAAACAGTCTCGCCATAAGTAGGGGAATGAATTTCAATGGCCCTTGCTGCAATATCCAATACTGCCTGAGGCCTGGTCAACCAGTCAGTTCCCAATATGATATCCACGCTATCCAATCCTAGGATGAGAAGGGTGGTTCTAATCACAAGACTACCAAATTTTATAGGCACTTGCCTGTTGATTTGATAGGTGCCAACCCTGCCTGGGGTTGAAATTGTAATGCCCCCATTAGTGTGGTGAAAGGGCAACTGGCACTTGGCACTAAATTTAGCACTGATAAAACTATGTGATGCACCAGAATCAAAAAGAATAATAGCAGGATAATTCAAAACTGTAAAGATACCAGTCATGACGGGTGCCCCCTCTGGAATATGAGCCATGGTGGTGAAGTTCAGCCTGCCCTGCCTCACTTGCACCTTCTGTCTCTTGCCTTGATTCTGATTCACATTCTGCCCCTGCCTCTGTTGGTTCCTGGGGCAATTCTTGGCATAATGTTCGGTGTTGCCGCATGTGAAACACTTGTTGTCATTTGTCTGGCGATACTGCTGCTGCTGATTGTTCCTCTGAGCTGGAAACTGGGTGCAGTTGGGTGCCTGCTGTTGCTGCTGCTGTGGTCGGATCACCCATCTCCCTTGCTGCTGCTGGGGTCCCCTGTTCTGAGTGTCAGACACAATCCTGAAACGTTGTGGCTAAGATGAAGGTCCTGCCATAGGGGTCTTCCTCTTCTTTTCTGCCTGATGAGCTATGATGCAGTCCTCCTGGGAGATGGCCATGTTGACCAACTCATTGTAGTTGTTGGCCCTGACGGTGTTGAGACGGTCACGGAGCTTAGTGCTGAGCCCCCTCCTGAACCTGTCTCACTTCTTCTCGTCCGTATCTGCATGATACCCAGCATACTGGTACAGGTCATTAAAAGCCTGAGCATACTGCAACACTGTCCTGTTGCCCTGAGTGTGTGCCAGAAACTCATTGAGCTTTCGGTCCATAATCCCGGCTGGTATGTGGTGTCCCCTAAAAGCTGCCTTGAACTCTCTCCATTCCACCTCTCGGTCATCTGGCTGCATGGCAAGAAAATGGTCCCACCAAGTCCTTGCGGGTCCACGAAGCTGCTGTGTGGCGAACCTGACTTTAGTGACCTCTGAGCAAACTCCATGGAGTAGCGGGAATTTGGATTCCACTACTCTCAACCACACATCTGCATCAAGTGGGTCCTCTGCCCTAGTGAACAAAGGAGGCTGGGTACTGAGGAACTCCTGGTAGGTAGCTACCGCGGGGTGACGCTGATGATCTCCACCACCATAGTGCTGAGGTGGTGGCTGACGCTGAGCTAGCTGCCTCAAGATCTCATTCTGCTGAGCCATTAGCTCCTGCAGAGTGGGAGGCGGTGGCGGCGGTGGAGGAACGCGCTCATTCTGGCCACGACGCGCTCTCCCGGCCATCTAAAAAATCACATATATCCTCAACAACACATCTTCAAGTTTAAGGTTTAAAAAGGGTGAAAGAGTCAAAGGCGAATTGATAGATTTCGACATAAACATAAAGGATTTCAAAAGGCATAAACTTTCCTTCCCAATTTAAAACTAACATCATCCATCAACCATGCTTCCAAAAGAGTTTATCACGATTACATCAATGGTCCCAAAAAGACTCAACTCTATCTAGCCTAGTACCCCAAGGGTGCAAAAGCTAAGCTAGCTGTGAGGAGTCCTACCATCACCGACTTCTAACTCTATCCCTGATACCTAGTGAGCGAACGAGGCAACACTCGACTCTGGGGAAGGTGGTCTCCCTGAGCCAGCAGTGTCCAAGCTGGAGGCAGGCTCCTCTCCTCCCTCAATGTCGACGTCCTCGTTGGCCTCCATATCCTGGATCTCCTGGTGATGCATATCCAGGTGCTCATTAGCCTCAGTAAGCTGTTGCTGAGTGTTAATAAGCTGATCCTCGAGAACCTCGATGGTGTTCTCCCTGGTCCCCACTAATTCCTCCAGCTCTTGGATCTCATTGGATAGCTGCTCCACCTGCAAATCCTTTTCCACCATCTCAGTGGACAAATCAACCACAAGCTCCTCTCTGTTGTCCAGGGTGATCTTTGTTGCCTCCAACAATGCCATCAGATGGGACATCGCCTCACCACGCATCACTTGCAGACGGTACAGGGCATTCATGCACCGCACTGTTAAGAGAGCAGTCTGACCCAGGTAGATAGCCTAGATGTCCTTGGCGTGCTCCACCCGATCCTTCCACATTGGGTCGTCCTCCCTTTCTACGGGGAACAAGCCAATGGGGTGGGTAGACAGCTCCAAGGGATGGAATTCGCAGAAAGTGGTCAACCCGTGCAGAGCAATTGCCTCGATCGTGTCCTCAGCCCGGTATCCAAAGGACTCAGAGTCCAGTGAATGCCAGCCTGGCTGTAGGGGATGAGGCTCCAAGGTCATCCTCACCCTACAGCGGGGCACTCGGTGCTTCTCGAACTGCTGCACCGCGTACTGAGGAGGTGTCGTGTATCCGGCCCCCTGAAGTACCTCCCACAAAATGCGGGGAAAGCCCTCTCGTGCAAGCCCGTCAGTGTGGGACAGTGCATTTCCGTCGTCTGAGGATCCGTGGGAAGTCATCTGTGTACGGTTAAGCGTAAGTAAAAGAAAAATAATTATAAAAAGAACAAGAAAATAAGACTCGGCTTCTCTCCAACTATAAAAATGGTACTGGGGTACTTAGTTGGTCATCATTTTGTATTTAAGTCTTTACTGAATTATCCATTTGCTTAATTAAGAATGCATGCGTGCTCATCCTAAACGACCTCACATCAATAAAAAAGGAATAGGGAAGAACTCCCATCCCTTATAGTATCATGTAGGGCTTAAACACTTAGCCACCTAGCTACCCTTCTATCATCCTAAGACTTCACGTCCTAGGTCTATCCTGATCGTCCTACGATCTATCCAACATTGTTTCTATCAAGTTTTACTTCGGAAAGGATGGTATTTATATTTTATTGATTCCTCTGTGGTGGTACAAGCTCCGATACCAGCTGTGGCAGAACTGCCCGAATTATTCCAACTTAAGTGCCTACGTCCCGCCTTAGAGGCTAGACCACACTTAAATGGGAATAACCCGTCAATCCCTCGGATCTAGTCCGACACGGCCACTGACAGGATCAAGTACCACAATTTCACTCGATGGTGAGTCACAGAGCAAATACAATAAAGCATAAAACCATGCATGTAAGAGTATTAAATTATTACATCACCATCAGAGTTTTGCAAAAGTAGTCATCATTGTTCGAAGTGCAGCGGAATAAAACTAACGGTAAATAAACAGAGAGATGGGGAAGTGTAACATCAGAATTCTATAGAAACAAAAGGAATCTCTCTGGTTATGTGTGTGTGATTTTTTTTTCATATTTCGTTACCATGAATATAAAACCACCTTGTAAGAGATCAAAAAAAATTATTTAACGTAATTTAAAATAGAAATATAATAAATACATGTGTATCTTGTTGGGTCCCTTGAAATGTGCATTTAATTTGAATCTTTTTAAAACTATAATAGAAATGAAATAAAAAAACAGACAAGAAAAAAAAGAAAACATAAAAGAAAATAGAAAGCAAAGCATCGTGTGTATTGGAAACACATCCAGCCGACCCACACGCATGTCCTTGTCATGTATAGTTTTTATTATTATTTATTTAATCATCTAGCCGCGCTCTGCATTAGCGTGACATCGGAGATGATGACAGCCATGTCTCAATGACATGTGGGCCGCAGGGGTGAACTAATCCCGTATCTCTAGCCATGCACGTTGTGCTGGTTGGATGCACGTTGGCCGTCGCGGACGATTGGTTATCCGCGCGTACACACGTCCTTGTTTCTCTGTACGGTGGGCACGCCTTGTCAGAAGCCATTGTTTTCATCGCGTGTGATTTGGGCTCAGCTAACAGAGATCTCAGATTCTTGTAACCGCCAGAGAAATTGCTATCTAGGAGTTTGTTATGGCCGCGCGGGGTGGAGATTTGGCCGGGCCAGGGGGCTATAAAACCGAGCGCCCTCAATTTCCTTTTGCCATCTACCGATTGCATGGTCCTTTAGCTCCTGGGCAGCTGCGCCCCGCCGTCGTGAGCGAGACCGAGGGGTGAAGATCATGCTATGGCGCTGGACACCATTGGGCGGGCGCCGTCGAAATACCAGGGAGAACCACCGTTGGGCCACGCGTGATCGTAGCCTGTCGGGTGATGAAGACCAACCGGGGGTCCTCGCGGTCATTCAAACTCCATCGCGTGACAGGGAACTCCGTGGTAGGAGGCTTCTGCGGCGTCACCGCTGGTGAGTACGGGTTTCAGTAGTATACCATTGCCCTCGCTATGTGTATCCCGGTTCGGATCGAGGTTTAGGCGTGGAGTCGAGTGCTGGTAGATCCTGGCAATGGCGCCGCCGCTGAGGTGGGGTTGCCGTCGTCGTCGGCGTTGTGTTCGGGCAGAGCGTCGTGAACCCTTGATCTTCTGAGCAAAGGCTAGGATTAGATCTATGTATACTGGTCCGCCCAGATCCGATGTGAGCCGTCTGATCTGGATCGGGCGCTTGAAAATAGATCTGAGAGTTTTAAATCTCAGGCGTTAATTTGAAATCGGAGGGTTGTTATTGGTGTACCGGTTCGCGAAGGCGCCGATCTAATCTGGACTGCCAAGGTTCGATCGGATGGTGGATATATCACGATACCCCCTTCACTCATCTGTTTTGCAGAAGACCCCTCCGGGATTTCTAAAAATAACCCGCCGTCCGGGGCTGTGGGAAGAGTCGTGCGGTTTAGTCCTAAATTTTATTAGACGCACCCCGAGCTCTGTGGTATTAATGCGTGTTGTCCAAGTATAAAATAAAATGAATAAAATTGATAAAGGAAAGGATTTTTGGTATAAAGAAAATTCCAGAAACTTGTTTAATTCCTATTTAATTCGTTTTAACTCAGTTTTAATCCGTTCCAGTTGCGCTAGTCTCGTAATAAAATTGTCTACAAGTTAGTAACATTATTCTAGCAAGTAACATGTTTCTGGAAATAAATATTTGTCTAATTTATGCTTAGTATATTATCCTTTCTATAATCGAAGTTAATACATCCATAACAATAGTATAACAAAAAAAAAATGTAACCCCTAGTCAAGTGTAATCTAAGACTAAAGATAAGTTAGCTATTTATTTGTCATATCTTTCCTGTCCTATATTAATCAATAGAGAATATGGTTTTACTATTTGATCACCTAGAACTTTTGAGAATCATATCTTTGTAACTATAACTCAGAATTTAGTAGTCCACGGTCCCGCGATCTCGTAGCAACGCGTAGATTATTGTTATTCAATTTGTACTTATGTTTGGTGTGATGTTAATTTTGTCTATAGCATGTCTGTTTGTATTGCTACGACTAGCGCGAGGTTACGAGGATCTGAAGAATCACCCTGTTAATTGGAATCACAAGTGCCAGGCAAGTTGTGCCCTTGATCACTTCTTTTTACCTACTCATGTTCTGATTAATCATAATGATCTGCATAGGTTAATTTTGATGGGACCCAATAGGTCACCCTAGATTGTTTATCCTGAATACCTTGTTTACCCCTGAATCACTTGGGTAGTTCTGCTACTGCTTTATATGGTTTTGGGTTAATATTTCATTATATCTATGTTCCAATTATGTTGTTATTTTATTTATGTTCATGACAAGATCATTAAATGTTAATTGGAACATAGAGCTTAACTTGAGAAACACGTGCCACCACAAGGGTTTATGGACGCCCTTGGCTGATTAATTAG
This sequence comes from Zea mays, assembly GCF_902167145.1. NCBI lineage: Eukaryota > Viridiplantae > Streptophyta > Magnoliopsida > Poales > Poaceae > Zea > Zea mays. The sequence goes on along the minus strand of NC_050100.1, from coordinate 75,458,495 downwards.
GAAAGCTAGTGGAGGACTACCTTACCCGAAAGGGGCAAGGGCAGTAGGGGAGTGGTCAGTGTAGGGAGGCCCTCGGGAGGATTTTGCTGCGATGGCGGTCCTGCAAGGGATTCCTGCATTGGAGCTTCCTATAAACTGTAGCGGGTTTTCTGAAGCTAGTGGAACTTTGTAAAGGCCTCGTAGTGTTACCCTGCCTTGCCTCCTCGGTAGAGGTGTATGGGAAGTCGCGATCCCTTGGCAGATGGGTAACATGACTTGTGGGTAAAGGGTACCACCTCTGCAGAGTGTAAAACTGGTATACTAGCCGAGCTCACGGTCATGAGTAGCTCAGGACTCTCTGATGATTAAATTATGGAACTTAAACTCAATTTGTCATATGCATTGCATCGCAGGTGATGTTGTTACTTCTGTTCTACTACTTAATTGGGTTGGTATTTACTTATACTTAGTAATTGCTAATAAAATTTTGACCAACTTTAAAAGCAATGCTCAGCTCTAACCATCCTCTTTGGTAAGCCTTACACTTCACGTGAGCTCCCACCTTTGGCGAGTTCATGCACATTATTCCCCACAACTTGTTGAGCGATGAACGTATGTGAGCTCACTCTTGCTGTCTCACACCCCCCCATAGGTCAAGAACAGGTACCGCAGGATGAGGCACATGGAGGATGCTGCGATGAGTTCGTGAGAGAGATCTAGGCCGTCGTCTCCTAGTCAACTTTGGGTTGCTGGACCGTTGTCTCCTTATAATGTAATTACTTATTTATTTTGTATAGAACTCCTGTTATATAGTAAAGATGTGACATTCGATCCTGTGCCATGAATCATCATATGTGTGAGACTTGGTCCCAGCACACCTGGTGATTATGTTTACGCCCGGGCTTTGGACCCCTAAAACCCGGGTGTTACAGAAGTGGTATCAGAGGAATGTTAACTGTAGGACGAAACCTAGATAGAAATGGACAAAACTATTACCTACTTACCTTACTCTGATTCTTTCTAAACTTTCCTTAAATCTTTTCTCATCTATTTCCGCTTTACTCTGATTATTCTTACCTGTTCCTTCTAAAGACCAATGTGGATTTCACACATTGAAATCCTGTGACTAAAGTGACCTTTAGAAATAGGAGACCTACTCATAGGAATAAAAAAACAAAACAATTTTATCTATGCACTTGAATGTTTGTTCTTATGATATTTGTCTGATTTGGATCTTTGATTGAGTGTGATGAGTTGTGGAGTGATGTCCACAATTACATCTGCATATACATATAGGCATAAATAGAATTCATAAGATAACTAAACAGTCTAGATTACTCTCCATTAAAGTGTATCTATTTTAATAGATCAATCTTATCTTGAAAGATCCTTTCCTATCTTAATAGATTCTCTTATCTTAAAAAGATATTCTCCTATATTAATAGATCCATTTTATCTTAAAAGATTCTCTTTTATTTTAAAAGATTCTCTCTTATATTAAAAGATTCTTTCTTACCTTAATAGATCCATCTTATCTCGAAAAAGATTCTACCCTTTCGTACTAGATCTAACTAATCTCAAAAGATTATGTCTTATTCGTAGAGACTTGTCTTGTTCTAACAAGCATACTTATCCCAACCACTTGGCTTAAATCATAACCTTCTAATGAATATGATCTATTCCCACCTAACAACAAACAAACTTTTAGCCTACATCTTGTAGTCTATCTCACCTATATATATCTCTCATCTTGACAGATTCTATCTTACCCTTGGATATTCACCTTATACGACTGGTTACCCCAATCTGGACATAAAACAAAGATTAAGCCCTACTAAAGAATCTTCAGATTATAACCAGCTACTAGCTTATTCATTCCGCTTATTGAATAATTTCCTTTGCAAAACTATCACCATATGCTCCTAACTTTCATGGTCAATACCAGGAAAGGAAAGATTATCACGCAACAGCAAACAGAAATGAATCCTCCAAATCCTCCACTTGTTGAAATCGATCAAGTGGTTGCTGCCCAAAGACTGGTAATACAACAATTAACAAACCTGGTGACCGAGATGCAAAATCAGATAAGACAAGAACGCGAGGAAATACGTCAAGTCCACCAAGAAATAAGGCAAGCGCGGTTGGAGAGACAACAACAACAACAACCTCCACCTCCACCACCACCACCAGCCCCACCAAGCTACATAAACATATATATAAATTACTACTATTTGTAAGATCTAGATGTTACTTTAGTTAGTAGATGGTATGATACTATTTTAGGAGGAATAATAAGGTCTAATTGACCCATGTGTTTCTAATAAAGTATGCATCATCCTGAGATTTTGTTTGTGCATATGTGTTGAGACGATATGAGTATACACCCTTTTCTTATAAATCTCGAGGACGAGATTATTTTTAAGGGGGGTAGAATTTGTAACATCAGAATTCTATAGAAACAAAAGGAATCTCTCTGGTTATGTGTGTGTGATTTTTTTTTCATATTTCGTTACCATGAATATAAAACCACCTTGTAAGAGATCAAAAAAAAAATTATTTAACGTAATTTAAAATAGAAATATAATAAATACATGTGCATCTTGTTGGGTCCCTTGAAATGTGCATTTAATTTGAATCTTTTTAAAACTATAATAGAAATGAAATAAAAAAACAGACAATAAAAAAAAGAAAACATAAAAGAAAATAGAAAGCAAAGCATCGTGTGTATTGGAAACACATCCAGCCGACCCACACGTATGTCCTTGTCATGTATAGTTTTTATTATTATTTATTTAATCATCTAGCCGCGCTCTGCATTAGCGTGACATCGGAGATGATGACAGCCATGTCTCAATGACATGTGGGCCGCAGGGGTGAACTAATCCCGTATCTCTAGCCATGCACGTTGTGCTGGTTGGATGCACGTTGGCCGTCGCGGACGATTGGTTATCCGCGCGTACACATGTCCTTGTTTCTTTGTACGGTGGGCACGCCTTGTCAGAAGCCATTGTTTTCATCGCGTGTGATTTGGGCTCAGCTAACAGAGATCTCAGATTCTTGTAACCGCCAGAGAAATTGCTATCTAGGAGTTTGTTATGGCCGCGCGGGGTGGAGATTTGGCCGGGCCAGGGGGCTATAAAACCGAGCGCCCTCAATTTCCTTTTGCCATCTACCGATTGCATGGTCCTTTAGCTCCTGGGCAGCTGCGCCCCGCCGTCGTGAGCGAGACCGAGGGGTGAAGATCATGCTATGGCGCTGGACACCATTGGGCGGGCGCCGTCGAAATACCAGGGAGAACCACCGTTGGGCCACGCGTGATCGTAGCCTGTCGGGTGATGAAGACCAACCGGGGGTCCTCGCGGTCATTCAAACTCCATCGCGTGACAGGGAACTCCGTGGTAGGAGGCTTCTGCGGCGTCACCGCTGGTGAGTACGGGTTTCAGTAGTATACCATTGCCCTTGCTATGTGTATCCCGGTTCGGATCGAGGTTTAGGCGTGGAGTCGAGTGCTGGTAGATCCTGGCAATGGCGCCGCCGCTGAGGTGGGGTTGCCGTCGTCGTCGGCGTTGTGTTCGGGCAGAGCGTCGTGAACCCTTGATCTTCTGAGCAAAGGCTAGGATTAGATCTATGTATACTGGTCCGCCCAGATCCGATGTGAGCCGTCTGATCTGGATCGGGCGCTTGAAAATAGATCTGAGAGTTTTAAATCTCAGGCGTTAATTTGAAATCGGAGGGTTGTTAGTGGTGTACCGGTTCGCGAAGGCGCCGATCTAATCTGGACTGCCAAGGTTCGATCGGATGGTGGATATATCACGATACCCCCTTCACTCATCTGTTTTGCAGAAGACCCCTCCGGGATTTCTAAAAATAACCCGCCGTCCGGGGCTGTGGGAAGAGTCGTGCGGTTTAGTCCTAAATTTTATTAGACGCACCCCGAGCTCTGTGGTATTAATGCGTGTTGTCCAAGTATAAAATAAAATGAATAAAATTGATAAAGGAAAGGATTTTTGGTATAAAGAAAATTCCAGAAACTTGTTTAATTCCTATTTAATTCGTTTTAACTCAGTTTTAATCCGTTCCAGTTGCGCTAGTCTCGTAATAAAATTGTCTACAAGTTAGTAACATTATTCTAGCAAGTAACATGTTTCTGGAAATAAATATTTGTCTAATTTATGCTTAGTATATTATCCTTTCTATAATTGAAGTTAATACATCCATAACAATAGTATAACAAAAAAAAATGTAACCCCTAGTCAAGTGTAATCTAAGACTAAAGATAAGTTAGCTATTTATTTGTCATATCTTTCCTGTCCTATATTAATCAATAGAGAATATGGTTTTACTATTTGATCACCTAGAACTTTTGAGAATCATATCTTTGTAACTATAACTCAGAATTTAGTAGTCCACGGTCCCGCGATCTCGTAGCAACGCGTAGATTATTGTTATTCAATTTGTACTTATGTTTGGTGTGATGTTAATTTTGTCTATAGCATGTCTGTTTGTATTGCTACGACTAGCGCGAGGTTACGAGGATCTGAAGAATCACCCTGTTAATTGGAATCACAAGTGCCAGGCAAGTTGTGCCCTTGATCACTTCTTTTTACCTACTCATGTTCTGATTAATCATAATGATCTGCATAGGTTAATTTTGATGGGACCCAATAGGTCACCCTAGATTGTTTATCCTGAATACCTTGTTTACCCCTGAATCACTTGGGTAGTTCTGCTACTGCTTTATAAGGTTTTGGGTTAATATTTCATTATATCTATGTTCCAATTATGTTGTTATTTTATTTATGTTCATGACAAGATCATTAAATGTTAATTGGAACATAGAGCTTAACTTGAGAAACACGTGCCACCACAAGGGTTTATGGACGCCCTTGGCTGATTAATTAGGAAAGCTAGTGGAGGACTACCTTACCCGAAAGGGGCAAGGGCAGTAGGGGAGTGGTCAGTGTAGGGAGGCCCTCGGGAGGATTTTGCTGCGATGGCGGTCCTGCAAGGGATTCCTGCATTGGAGCTTCCTATAAACTGTAGCGGGTTTTCTGAAGCTAGTGGAACTTTGTAAAGGCCTCGTAGTGTTACCCTGCCTCGCCTCCTCGGTAGAGGTGTATGGGAAGTCGCGATCCCTTGGCAGATGGGTAACATGACTTGTGGGTAAAGGGTACCACCTCTGCAGAGTGTAAAACTGGTATACTAGCCGAGCTCACGGTCATGAGCAGCTCAGGACTCTCTGATGATTAAATTATGGAACTTAAACTCAATTTGTCATATGCATTGCATCGCAGGTGATGTTGTTACTTCTGTTCTACTACTTAATTGGGTTGGTATTTACTTATACTTAGTAATTGCTAATAAAATTTTGACCAACTTTAAAAGCAATGCTCAGCTCTAACCATCCTCTTTGGTAAGCCTTACACTTCACGTGAGCTCCCACCTTTGGCGAGTTCATGCACATTATTCCCCACAACTTGTTGAGCGATGAACGTATGTGAGCTCACTCTTGCTGTCTCACACCCCCCCCCCCCACAGGTCAAGAACAGGTACCGTAGGATGAGGCGCATGGAGGATGCTGCGATGAGTTCGTGAGAGAGATCTAGGCCGTCGTCTCCCAGTCAACTTTGGGTTGCTGGACCGTTGTCTCCTTATAATGTAATTACTTATTTATTTTGTATAGAACTCCTGTTATATAGTAAAGATGTGACATTCGATCATGTGCCATGAATCATCATATGTGTGAGACTTGGTCCCAGCACACTTGGTGATTATGTTTACGCCCGGGCTTTGGACCCCTAAAACCCGGGTGTTACAGGAAGCCTGTCCCATCACTCCTCATGCTCCTCCTCAGCCGAGGTAGGGTCCCACTCGACAGTCCAACCCAGTGGCAAGATGGACGGCCAAGTCACTCCAGTAACCATGTCCTCCAGAGAACCTGTAAAATTATGCCACAAGCAAGGCTGAGTATACTAATACTCAGCTAGACTTACCCGGTGTGAGGAGTCTACTCCTCTACCTCTAGACATGCAGCTGTTTGGCTGTGGGGTTTTGTTGCCAAAAGCACTAGCTGAGTTTCTAAATCAAGTTTTAACTTTGTCAAGTTTAAGTGTGACTCTCTTAAGGCTAAATATGTACTAACTACTCATACATGGTAGCAAACATTCTTAGCAATCAACATCTTGTATCAACTCATCATATTTCCACTTGTTACTCAATGTAGCAGCATGGATCAAGCAGTCTCATTAGCTGCGAGAAGCAGACGATTCGAATCGAGTTTTTAAACCTTGCAAGGTAAACCTAAACACACGACGTGGCGAGGCACTCCGTCCCCACACACATCAACCATCCCCATCGATTCCCTGGCAACAGAAAGGGGCTCACCGCCTTGGCGTACAATGCCTCACTGACCCCGACTGCCGTCGTGCAGTGACCACACTTGTACCCACCATAACCAGAATGGGAGATGACGTCTCATGTCGCGTGAGGAGGGCAATCTGCGGGCAGGTTCACTCAGGTACTAGGCTTACCGATTTACCATATTTCTCGGTATGTGTTTAGTACGTTCAAACGCTTGCCACACGGTACCACACCTTAATCCTTATTCCAATTTTCATCCCGTGGACAACCAACCCCCATGAATTGTTGTCCACAACCTAGCATCATTATGAGAAGAAAGTGGATACAACCAATTTCCTGACCTCACGCGAGTGCTAGAAAAATCACTCGACTTCTACCGAGATCCTAATGAATAGAGCAGCTACTCGACTTAGCATACTAGTATTCATCTCAAAGGGATTCCTGAGATCATGCAACTAGGGTTTGAAACAACTCCTACACTTAAGTGCACAATCAATCCTACAATCATTAAGTATATTAAAATAGCATAAATAACAGGTTATGCATAAACCGGTGCTTGCCTTCCAAGGCTGTGGCAGGCAGATCCTCTGGTGCAGGCTCGGGTGCTGGATCTGGGGCTACCTCCTGAGCAGCTCCTTGCTCCGACACGAGGACGTACTCTCCGTCAGCGAGGTTACAGTCTATCGAAATGTAATGAACATGTATGTCATGATTATGCAGGATTTAATAACATTATGCTAAAAGAAGAAAAACTAAGTTAATGAGTAACTTAGGGTTTCTTGGTCATGCGGGGCTTTTAGTGGTTTATGCTTATCACTTGGTTTAGGTTTTTGTTAAGGATAAGCATATAGGATTGGTATCTCCTTATTATAATTTAGTGGACAATTTACAAAGGGTTTTAGGATGACACCCTTTTCCATTATTCATTTTCATTTCTTTATTTTCTATTTATGAATTCTAGTGTAGGTTTGAACTACGACATTGGTTTAACTTTTTCCAAAAAATTTGTAAAAATTACAGTGGCTTGCCTATGGTCAATATAGCCTGTTCTAGGACTTTGAGGTTCAATTGAAAAAGGCTATGCTTTAGACAAAAATAACAAGAGTTGTGTAAATGGGCCACTTTGCACTACAACTCTTAATTAGGGGTGGGTTCTGTCCTAAAGGTTATTTTTGTTGGCATCTAACAGTAATAATAGGCTTTTGTGCCAAAGATCACAGAAAGCTAAGGGATGGTTATTTAGTTATGATTTTCTAAAGTTTAATGCCAAAAAGGAACTTTCTACTACATTGTTATTTGAGAAATGTCAAACAGCAGATTTCATATTTTTCCTAAGTTCTTAATAACAAAACATTAACTATCCCAAGGGTTGGGGTGTTTTCACCTTGGGGTTATTTTTTTTAGGGTTTTTCTAAGTTTTTCTTGTTTTATTAAAATAAAAGGTATCCTATTTATTTTATACTAAACCAGGGTATCATAGATTTTTCTAGTGAACTACACTGAATAAGTACCCTAACAAAAATAGGAGTACCCCCTGGTTCATTATTTAAATCACCTTTTCTATTTTTCTTAACCTTAAGCATATGGTAAAATAAATGGCAAAAACTAACTTAATGGGGTGGACAGAGAGGTTTAGCTCAGTAGGTGGACATAAACTTCTCCAAATTTTCCTAACCTTAGTCAAATAGTGCAACTATTTTTATTCCTATTATTTAGTTTTTGGCCAAAACAATAATTAAATCAAAACCCTAAAGTTTTCTGTAGTACATAAGGGTTTTATATTTTTTCTAAGCAGTTTACATTATTTACAGTCTGACAAAATTGGTTTGACTAAATTTGGATGAATAAAACAGAAGTTATGAATTATTCAAGTTCTGTTCAAAATTTAAATCAGATTTAATAAAGGTTTCCTGGAAAACTACTTTGCGCCGAGGACCCTGGGTTTAATCCAAATCAACCCACTCAAATCTACCCCTGCGCCACTATTCCCCTGAGTCACTGACAGTTCAAAAATCCCCCCGACCTTTCCTTCTTCTTCCCCGAGGTCCTTCCCCTAATGTAAACAGTACCCGCGGGAAAGAAAAGGGCGGCGCGGCTTACCGGCGGCGAGAGAGGTCCGGCGAGGGGCGGGGTTGGCTCGGGGAGGCTCTAGCGGTCACAACGATGTACGGTTTGACGACGGGGATGGCCGGAATCGCTCGGTCCGCGTATGCAGGCGGGTGTCCTCGTCGGCGGCGGGTGTGCCGGCCAAATCATGGCGATCTAGTTCAATCCAATGGCACGGTGAGCTTCACAGGGTGATGTAGAGGCTATCTGTGCATTGAATCGAAAAATGGCGCAGTGGCTTACCCGGTCTACGCTCGCCGGCGGTCGGATGGAGTCCGGCGACCGTGGACTGGCCTCTCCGGCGAAGCAGACTTTGATTCCTCGCTCGGGGAGCTTCACCGAGGTGTGCTCAGTCTTCTCCGAGGGTCGGATGGGGTTGGGAAAGGCTTGGTTGGCCGGTCTACGGTGGCAGGGGCTCGGGTGGCCGCGGACACGCCGTGCACGGGCAAACGCCGGTGAGTTTGAGCTCCGGTGAGGTTGAGCGTGCGCGGAAGGGTACGGTTAAGGTCACTAGGCGTTATATAGGCGCAGGCGCGGGCCATGGCATCGGCTGACCTTTGGCGCGACGCGGGGCACGCGAGGTCGGGCGCGGGCGTGCTCTGGCGCGCGCAGAACGCGTCGAACACGTGGAAGTGTTCATCTGCCCGTGTTCAAACGCCTGCTGAGATCGCAAACGTGCGAATCTTTGGCAAAAATCCGGCGCAGACCTCTTCCTGGCACCTATGGCTATCTCTCATATGTGAGTTCCAAGGGAAGATAAGCCCTAGGTCAGAAGATATGCGGACGCCAAATCTGGCTTGTTCCCCTGCCCGCTGCGCGACAAAAGTGATGCCAAGCCATGTCAAACATCAAGGTCTCGGTCTCAACTTTTTCCAGGGGGTTCCCTAGGTGGTATGCCACATTTTTGGTGTAGAACTTAAGTGGTTTTGGTGCCATCTTCAAGGTGAACATGGTGGATCTTTAGATTAGGTGTAGTTTTTGACTTAGAGAGAATTAGAGAGCTCTAGCTCTTTCTCTACTTAGGGAATGGATTTGGAGTTTCTTAAGGGGTCTTTTAGCAATGTTTCCTCTCTATAATTGTAGGTTAATAAGTTACTTAACTTTGTGCCAAAGGTTTGGTCATGACTTGCACCTTTTCTTAATCCCTCATCTTTAACCAAGGTGCTTAGGAGATAGGGTTCAAGAGAGGTCTAGGGTTTACTCCCCCCTTGTCCAAAGTGATAAGTGCACACAACTTGGGTAATGCTTTTGGTCATCCACATCTCTTGGTTAAAACCTAGCTTCCAAGGCCCTTACACTTTGCTCCTTAAGTTTCTTCCACATGTGATCATAGTCATTAGTGCATAGATGTGCCCTAGCCATGGTAACACCTGAGGTGTTACAGCATCCCTCGAGACCGCTTACAAACTTGAGTCGGGTCACCAACAAGATCTTCACGGTGATCACCGAGCTCCCAACGCCACCAAGTCGTCTAGGTGATGTCGATCACCAAGAGTAACAAGCCATAGACTTTCGCTTGACCAAGATAAGCCTAATGCAAGTGGTGTGTGCTCTAGGTGGCTCTCGCTAGCGCTAATGAGGAACAAATGCGGGATTAAGATTCTCTAATCTCCTCACTAGGCTTTTGGTGCTTGCAATGCTCTAGCAATGTGCTGGAATAAATGTGGGGTGCAAGACATTGAATATGGTGGGTGGAGGGGGTATAAATAGCCCTCACCCACCAACTAGCCGTTACAGGCATTTCACTGCGCACGGGCGCACCGGACAGTCCGGTGCACCACCGGTGTGCCAACGATCGTTTCCAACAGCTAGTTCTGACAGTTAGCCGTTGGACTCATGGCACACCGGACAGTGAACAGTCACTGTCCGGTGCACTGTCCGGTGCGCCACTATAATTCATTTCTGAAACAGTCGCGCTCGGGTTTTGCTGCACGGGGAGACCTTCCCCTAGGCTGGCCTGGCCCACCTGGCAGATGGTGCACCAGACAGTCCGGTGCACACCGGACAGTCAGGTGCCCCAGGGCCAGAAACCCTACCTCTTGTTTTTCCGCTGATTTTCAAATCGGTTTTTGTTCTAACTTGTGAGTGAGTTCTAGAGTGACACCTAGCACTGTATGTGAGTGTGATTGTGCACCAACACTACACTAGAACTCTCTTGGTCAAACTACTCATCGACAACCCCTCTTTATAGTATGGCTAAAATAGAATAAAAGACCTAACTAAATCACGAGTGTCCACATCTCCTTGACACTCGGACTCCGTAGTCCTTCACCTTTTGTTTCGTCTTTTTAGCTGTCGCTTCGAGTTCTTATCTCCGGGATTGTTTTCACCGTTGTAGCACTTCTACCTGTAATGCGACCTAACTTACCATTTGTCTCTGCAAAACACGCGTTAGTCACATATAACAATACGTTTTCATTAATCACTAAAACCAACCAGGGGCCTAGATGCTTTCACATATGTTTGTGTTGGACATTCAACCACCAAAATTAATTGTAGGAAAAGGTTAGCCCTATTTCCCTTTCAATCTCCCCCTTTTTGCTGATTGATGCCAACACAAACCAAAGCAAATATATTAAGTGCAGAAATGAACTAGTTTGCATTTTGGAATGTGCATAGGTTACTTGGAATTAAACCAATTAATAATCTCACTAGATATGAATGGCTTGCTTTTCTTTTTATTAACATTTTGGACCACCTTTTCACCACTTGTTCTGTTTTTGCAAATCCTTTTGGAAAATCTTTTCAAAATCTTTTGCAAATAGTAAAAGGTATATGAATAAGATTGCAAAAGGCATTTTCAAGATTTAGAATTTCTCCCCCTATTTCAAATGCTTTTCCTTTGACTAAATAAAACCCCCCTGGATGAAATTCTCCTCTTAGATTTCAAGAGGGTTTTTAAATAGATACTAATTTGAAAATTGATCTTTAAAGATACCAATTGAAGAGATTCCCATTATTTAGATACCAATTGAAATTTTTCTTTCTCAAGACAAGTGAAACATGGATACCAATTGAGAAATTGTCAAATATCAATTAAAGCTTTATTTCGAAAAAAATTTATGGTGGTGCGGTCCTTTTGCTTTGGGCTTAATATTCTCTCCCCTTTGGCATTAATCACCAAAACAGAGACTTTGACAACCCTTTAGTGCTGTCTCCCAAATGGTAATATAAATATGGGTGAAGGGTTATACCAATTGAAAGTGGAGGAACAACGACAAAGGGTAGATGATACCATCAGAGTTGTGGAGTGGAAGCCTTGTTCTTTGCTGAAGACTCCATTTCCCTTTCAATCTACGACTTAGTATAGAAATACACTTGAAAACATATTAGTCGTAGTCGTGGCACAAGTAGAATAAGAAATATGCATTTGCACCAAATGAAAGAGACATGATCAAAGGTATGTAAATGAGCTATGTGTGCAATGTTTCAATCAAAATTTCGAGAATCAAGTATATTTAGCTCATTCCTAAGTTTGCTAAAGGTTTTCTCATCTAAAGGCTTGGTAAAGATATCGGGTAATTGATTCTTGGTGTTTACATAAGCTATTTCGATAGCCCCCTTTGTTGGTGATCTCTCAGAAAGTGATACCGAATGTCTATGTGCTTAGTGTGGCTGTGTTCAACGGGATTATCCGCCATGCGGATTGCACTCTCATTATCACATAGGAGAGGGACTTTGCTCAATTTGTAGCCATAGTCCCTGAGGGTTTGCCTCATCCAAAGTAATTGCGCACAACAATGGCCTGCGGCAATGTACTCCGCTTCAGCGGTGGAAAGAGCTACTGAGTTTTATTTCTTTGAAGCCCATGACACGAGGGATCTCCCCAGAAACTGACAAGTCCCTGATGTGCTCTTCCTATCAATTTTACACCCTGCCCAATCGGCATCGAAATATCCTATTAAATCAAAGGTGGACCCCTTGGGGTACCAAAGCCCAAACTTAGGAGTGTAAACTAAATACCTCATGATTCTCTTCACGGCCCTAAGGTGAACTTCCTTAGGATCGGCTTGGAATCTTGCACACATGCATACAGAAAGCATAATATCTGGTCGAGACGCATATAAGTAGAGTAAAGATCCTATCATCGACCAGTATACCTTTTGATCTACGGATTTACCTCCCGTGTCGAGGTTGAGATGCACATTGGTTCCCATGGGTGTCTTGATAAATTTGCCATCCTGTTGGGGACTTGTTCTCAAATGCTATGAATTAAGAACAAGGCAACACAAAAATAGGTTAACGGTTAATGCCCTTTGTCCTTCGAAACATTATTTCCCTAAGGATATAACGATCTTTGGACGAAGGTTATGAAGGACGTACCTTCGTAATCACATCATTTGTCAATGAAAGACGAAGCATATGAAACATGAGGAATAACATGGAAAATCATATGACATCATGATATATCTTTTATTATATAATCATGAATGAATAAGAATTACATAGGATTACATTTGTACCTTCGGCCTGACAGAAGGTGAAAGTACAAGTGTGACGCACGAGCAAGTACAACTCAGCGTGAACAGTACGGGGGTACTGTTCATCTATTTATAGGCATAGGGCGCAGCCTGTGTAAATTTACATTCATGTCCTTCATATTTACTATTGACTTATGGACAACCCAACGGGGACTAGATAGCCTTTTCCCCTTTAAGTCGGTTCCTTTTTCAGCCATTGCGCCGAAGCTCCCTTGAGCGTAGCTTCGGAGCAACATCAGCCTTCGTCTCGACCATGCTTTTCACATCGTATATGGTTTTAACCCGAGTCCGAAGGTACCTGTTCATGTGTTACACTTGGAAAACATTGTTAAATCATGTTTTTGAGGACCTTCGGAAGACGAAGGCCCCCAACAGTAGCCCCTCGCAGTATTAATTTGTTAAGATAACGAATTCAGACTGCGACATGGATGAAGGCCTTAAGCCGAAGGTCCGAAAAAACACCTTCCCTTTGCTAGAATAGCAACAATCAATGACAGACGGGGCTCTCCAATTTGCAGCGCACTGGGCGTATAAATAGGAACTCACACCAGCTGCATTTGATACGTTGTTTCTGCCATTTGCATTATATTCTCAATCTTTTAGCTCTTGCTCACTAGCGCTTGCTAGATTTTCAAGCTCTCTGAGCTTCGGTTTAGAAAAGCGCGTTTTCACCATGTCTGGAGAAAAAATTTCCCAAGAAAAGAAGGTTGTTGCAGAGACGAAGCTGACTGAAGGGGCGAAGCTGTTTGAGGAGAAGAAGGTTGTAGATCCTTATGTTGCTGGATTTGTTGAGTCAATGGCAAAAACAAACACAGAGAAAATTACTAAAGAGATACTGGAAGGTTTATCTGAAGATACTGGTGATAGCGATAGCTATGATGTGGAAAGTGGGGATGAAGATTCTGAGGATCGGCCCTGGCGGCCAAGTTATTCAATCTTCGGAAAATTGACCATCAAACAGAGTCATCTTGAGAACATGAGAGGAAGGTACTTTCAGGATATGTCTATTGTGAGGGCTGGTGGAGACAACAACGTCCCTGCCCTTGAGGAAAACGAAGTTGTAATTTACCGAAGCTTCTTCAAGGCTGGGCTTCGGTTTCCTTTGAGCAAGTTTGTGGTTGAAGTGTTGAAAATCTACCAGATCTTCCTCCATCAGATTACCCCAGAAGCTATAATAAGGATGGGGATTTTTGTCTGGGCAGTAAGGAGTCAAGGGCTAGAGCCAAGCGCGAAGTGCTTCTGCAGTATGCACAGACTTCTATATGAGACGAAGGCCATGGGTTAAGAACAGTACCACAACAACTTCGGTTGTTATGGATTTATCGCTCGCCCCAACGCAAGCCACCCGATGCCAACATTTCGGAAGACATGGCCCGGAGCTTGGATGGAAGAATGGTTTTATGTGAAGAATGATTTGAAAGTGAGGGAAGGCATTAAGAAAGTCATCATGCGCCCTATTTGGTCCCGCTTTGACCTTTGAAGGCCGAAGATAGAAATTGATGAGACAGTTGAAGCGTGTCAAAGGGCCTTCAGCACTGTTTGCTCCTTTATTGGGACAAGAGATTTAATTCAAGAACATATAGCCTTTAGGGTATGGCCGCTTGTAGACAGCTGGGAAATGCCGAAGGAGACCACCACTGACTCTAGCGAAGGTGGTCTGGTCCGGCTGAAGTATACCTTCAGATTCAAGGAGAAATTTGACGAGCCAAACGACGACTGGCTGAAGTGTATCGAAGCTACAAGTGATGAACTGCTTGGAGCATATTCCAAGGCGGAAGATAATGCTTTGTCCGCACGCTTTGGAGGTCGGGGAAAGAAAAGACTGAATAGAGTTTTTGACGCCATCGGCTTCGTATACCCCGATTACCGCTACCCGCTGTGGGGACAGGGGAAAAAGAGGAAAACTGCTGCTTTGGCCACCCCAGTTGAACTTGTGCCGAAGGGCAAAAAGGTGAAGGTTCTTACCCACCGGCCACGTTACATTGAACCGGCCGTGGTGCCTGAGTTTGACGCAGGGTTCTCTTCAGCGGCCAAAACAATACAAGCTGCTTCGACCGCACATGGCGCTGAAGAACCAACTACAATGCCGAAGATACATATAGTTGAGCCAACCGAAGATAAGGCTGAAAAGACTGAAGAGCCAAAGATTGACGAGATAACAAAAATGCCAAAGATTCTGAGCCTTCCTATAGAGGCAGATCTGCCGAAGATACAAAAGACTTCTGCTGCCACTCCTAAGAGGAGAAGGATGGCAAACATGCTGGATGTTGTGCTGGAAACGACAAAAGTCTTAAGTCCTGTTCTCGTAAAGAAAGTCATTCCAGCCGAAACTAAATCGCAGGCCGAAACCGAAACTAGGCAAGCCGAAGCTGCGCAAGTTCAAGATGAAGCCGAAGCTGGGCCTTCAGTGCCCACTGAGATAGAGCCTGCCATAGTTGAAGAAAAGGCGACAGAGCAAATTGCATCTGAAAAGGTCGAAACTCCTGCTCCCGAAGCTTCGAAAGAAAGCATTGAGTACATCATTCGTCATGCTTCGGGAAAGGAACTATCTCAAAAAGAAATGCTAGAAGCACGACACTATGCCCAAAAATTGAAATATCCAAAGGGGGCATTAGTATTTAATGGAAGCAATGAAGATGAATTCCTATACTGTCTCCTATACAACAAAGAAATATCCGTCTATCGGGAGATAGGTAAAAGCATGGGATTCCCGAAGCTGGAAGATGGCCTTTCAATTTTATCGAAGGATGAACTTGCTGACAGCTTAGCATATAATAGCATAAAGGAATAAGAGTTACATTTGAATTTAAAAATGGGGTATTTTATTTGTCATACTTATTCTTTCCTCCATTTGTAGGGCTTGATTCTTAGTAATGCCCTTAGGGCATAGAAAAATATAGAGGATGAAGGCTATACAATGGCCCTGAACAACCTTCGTTCAGAGGTAATTGAACTGAGAAATGAAGGTCTCGAAAAAGACAAAATCTTATTATCTCAGGTTAACAAAGTCAAAGAAGATGAAGCTAGCTTCAAAGCCCAGGCCGAAGCCCAAAAAACTGAAATTGAAGACCTTCGGAGGCAACTGGCCGAAGCTAAAGAAAAATGCGCACTCGCAGAAGCTAACCGAGAAATTAACGAATATTGGAAAAATCAATTAGAGAAAAACCTTGAAGAACTTCGCACATCCAAGGAAAGATGCTTTGAAAAATCCTTGGACTATGTGAAGAAAATAAAAACTAGTTTCGCCAACGTGGGTGCCTATTCTACCGAAGAAAACTTCATACGAGGCGACCCCGAAGGTGTTATTGAATGGATAAGTGGGGAGGTCGAGACCTTCGAAGAAATCTTAAGTGATCGCGGGGATGTCTGTGCATTTTCCGGTGCGCGGGAGATTTTAGCTATCTTGAAGAAGGCGAGATGTGATCACATCAAGACCATGGCCTAGGCCGAAGCTGCCTTCTCAGCAGATGACACGAAGGATCCTTCAGCTGAAGCAACCTTGATGGGCGGAAAATTCTATAATGATGTCTGGGTGAATGGTGACCGAGAGATGGGTCATGAAATTATGAAGAAAAGTGAAAAAGACATCCATGACGCCCGAGTAGAAGCAAGACAAGCTGAAGAAGCTGCAGAGCGCGAAAAACGTATAGGTAATATCTTTTGATGTTTAGCTTTGGCATTTGTTTTTGTGGCTTCAGACTGATTAATTTTTCCCACTTCAGCTGAATTATCTCCGCCACCGGAACCGTTCGATCCCCTGGCCGATCCAGAAACGAAGGAAGCACTAAAGATTATTAATATGGCTGAATCTATTGTTGACGAAGTCGTCAATAAATTGTTAAATGAAGTTGCGGAGAAAATCCTGAAAGAAGACTAGCACTTATTGTAAAAACATTTTTAAATGGTCAATGTAAGAGATACTAGAATGGACATTGTGCTTTTGTTGTAACGAAGCTGTAATATTTGATGTGTGTAACTTTTGATCTAATATGTAAATTATTATAATTTATTTCTTTATGATGCATGAAACTTACATACATACCGTTTTTGAGCCTTCGGCGAAAAAACACCTTCCCTTCTTTTCATGCTTCGTAAAGAAAGAAGATCCATGGTTCGTAAAATAAAGATATTCATGCTTCGCAAAGAGAGATCCCTCTTTTGTGTGCAGGCTGACGAAGCTGTAATTCGAAGCTTGCTTCGTGTAATTTTGACAATATTTTCTGAAAATCGGTTCCGTATTCCATTCTTGTGTCATTGATGCAATATGATCTATGATGTGATGCTATGCGAAATGATGTGATGATATGATGCAAAATGATAATGATGCCGAAGACACATACTCACACTCCCACACTGGAACACACAATCTCTGCATTCCCTTAGTAACGACTGGAATCTCTTTGCCATTTATTTTTCGGCTGCACCGTTTATTTTTCGGTGTAAGTTCTGCATTCCCTAAGGAACGTCTTTTGAACTTCTTCGCCTTCTATTTAGGCAGTATAAGCTCTGCATCCCCTTAGGAACGACTTTTGAACTTCTTTGCCTTATATTTCAGCAGTATTTGGCTCTGCATTCCCTTTGGAACGACTTTTGAGCAGAAAACTTACGCTGCGCTCCCTTAGGAACGACTTTTTTTAGCTTCGGCAAAACTTACGCTGCGCTCCCTTAGGAACGACTTTTTTGTAGTTTCGGCAATTTTTAGCTCTACATTCCTTTAGGAACGACTTTTGAGCTTCGGCTATTTTTGAGCTTCGTAAGTCTATGAAGAAGATATATTCCATTCTGATAGAAGCGAAACTATTACAAGGAATTAAAACTAGATTTACATTGCTTGCTCCTAATTGAAAAACAAAATGACATAGAACATAACATAAAACATAAAAGTATTTCAGAGGTAGGATATCGCTCAATAAATGCTTTGATTCTGGCACAGTACTGTTGACTGTGCGAGCTTCGAATTCCTCCCTGAATTCACGTTGCTGTTGGGAGTGCTGGCGCCCTTCTGGCTGCTGGCTTCGGGAATAGGTATGTTGCAGTGGTGGTGGGGGTGGGAGCTGTGGCCAGGAAGCCTGTGAATGGCTAGCCGAAGCAACAGAAGTTGTAGGGTGATTGCCCACATATTCTGGTATGTAAGGAGAGTGGCACGAAGCAGTGTGCAAGACCTGCTTCGGCTGATTCTGCCGAGCTTCGGCTTCTGCGATCTCCTTTTGCTTCAGAATTGTGAGTTGGCACATTCTTGTAGTATGACCCTTGTCCTCACCACATAATAAACAATAGATCTTCCTGGGCTGATCCCCATATCTTCCTCCGAAGCCCCTGGCGCCTCTGCCCCTTGGAGCTGGCGGCCTGAAAGAGCTTTGTTGTTGCCCCGAAGATTGTGAGGTGTACTGTGGCCTCTGAAGCTGGCTTCCTTTGTCATCATTCTGACTGGAGCTGTGGATTGACCTGACATGCCTCAGGTGGATTCTTCCTCTGAAGCCCCTGGTCATCTCCGAGAATCTGTAAGCTTCTTCCCTTCTTTGGCAGAAGTCGTTGTCAGCCCGGATGTACTCATCCATCTTCTGAAGCAGCTTCTCCAGAGTTTGTGGGGGCTTCCTGGCGAAGTATTGAGCCGTAGGTCCTGGCCAAAGACCCTTAATCATGGCCTCAATGACAAATTTTTTGGGCACTGTGGGCGCTTGTGCCCTCAGTCGCAAGAACCTTTGGACATACGCCTGAAGGTATTCCTCATGGTCTTGCGTGCACTGGAACAAGGCCTGAGCTGTGTTTGGCTTCGTCTGAAAGCCTTGGAAACTAGTCACCAGCATGTCCTTGAGCTTCTACCATGACGTGATTGTCCCTGGCCAAAGGGAAGAATACCATGTCTGGGCCACGTTCCAGACTGCCATGACGAAGCTCCCTGTGTTGGGGCCTTCGGTCTTGGTCATCTTGAGCAAGATGACATACTTCTTCAGTAGCTTCGTCGATCTTCCTTTGAAGATCGGCCAGCTGAGCCATCTTCTCCTTCTTCCTTTGCACTTGTTGATGGATGATTTCCATGTTCCTGATCTCTTGGTCCAACTCCTCCTCTTGGAATGTTGGACTGGTGGCCTTTCTCTTCTGGCTTCGAGCCTCTCGGAGAGAGAGAGAGTCTCCTGATTTGTGTCCAGTCGCTGCAGTGCAGCAATCCCTGGTGCTGTTATCTTCTTCGGCGGCATGACGAAGGTCAGTGCTTTGCCGAAGGTTGTGGAAGTGAGTACACCCCATGGTGGGCGCCAATGTTGGGGACTTGTTCTCAAATGCTATGAATTAAGAACAAGGCAACACAAAAATAGGTTAATTGTTAATGCCCTTCGTCCTTCGAAACATGATTTCCCTAAGGATATAACGATCTTCGGACGAAGGTTATGAAGGACGTACCTTCGTAATCACAACATATGTCAATGAAAGACAAAGCATATGAAACATGAGGAATAACATGGAAAATCATATGACATCATGATATGTCTTTTATTATATAATTATGAATGAATAAGAATTACATAGGATTACATTTGTACCTTAGGCCAGACAGAAGGTGAAAGTACAAGCGTGACGCACGAGCAAGTACAAGTCAGGGTGAACAGTACAGGGGTACTGTTCATCTATTTATAGGCACAGGGCGCAACCTGTGTAAATTTACATTCATGCCCTTCATATTTACTATTGACTTATGGACAACCCAACGGGGACTAGATAGCCTTTTCCCCTTTAAGTCGGTTCCTTTTTCTGCCATTGCACCGAAGCTCCCTTGCGTGTAGCTTCGGAGCAACATCAGCCTTCGTCTCGACCATGCTTTTCATATCGTATATGGTTTTAACCCGTGTCCAAAGGTACCTGTTCATGTGTTACACTTGGAAAACATTGTTAAATCATGTTTTTGAGGACCTTCAGAAGACGAAGGCCCCCAACACATCCTTCATCCCAAACTTCTTAAGTAAGTCTTGAATGTACTTTGTTTGACTGATGAAGGTGCCATCTTGGAGTTGCTTGATTTGGAATCCTAGAAAATACTTCAACTCCCCCATCATAGACATCTCGAATTTTTGAATCATGATCCTACTAAACTCTTCACAAGTTGATTTGTTAGTAGACCTAAATATAATATCATCAACATACATTTGCCATACAAACAAATCTTTTGCAACAGTTTTAGTAAAGAGAGTAGGATCGGCTTTCTGACTTTGAAACCATTAGTGATAAGGAAATCTCGCAGGCATTCATACCATGCTCTTGGGGCTTGCTTGAGCCCATAAAGAACCTTTGAGAGTTTGTAGACATGGTTAGGATACTCACTGTCGGCGTTTCGGACCCGCGAGGACCGTCAACCGACCAGTAAATTTGTTGCTGCGTGTCCCTGCCCAGATGGGTTCATGAAAGATGGAACACAAGAGGGAAATGAGGCTTATGTTATCTCGCACCGGGGTGCTCGTAGTAGGGGTTACAAGCATCACGAGGGAGCGAGGGCGAGAGCGAGAGAGAGAGAGAGCGAGAGAGAGAGAGAGAGTCTCTGCGTGTCTCCCTCTCTACGTCCGTGTGTCCTGTCTCAACGTCAACGTATTGTGTCACCGTGTCTCCCCGTCTGTCCTCGACGTCCAACGTGCCTTAGGAAGGCCCTGGACATCCCCTTTTATAAATACAAGGAGATGCCCAGCTGTACAATGGGGTGTAGCTATGTGCTAACGTGGCTGGCGGAGAAGTGCCTCGAGCCCTGTACACGAGCTAACGTGGCCGTCGGAGAAGTGCCTTGAGCCCTATAGAAGCACAACTTTCGGTGTGGCACGGATCCTGCTGACGTTGTCTTGCTTCTGTAGGAGGTTGAGAGCAATCCGACGTCATGGGCGCACGCGGGGAACCATCATTACCTATTACCGGACTAACCTTAGATGGGACACCGGTCTTGTTCCTTCATAGCCTGAGGCAGCTAGCTAGGAGTAGGGTAATGATGTATCCCTGTTGCGTAGCCGGTCCGAGGCCTGGGCGAGGCAGAGACTTCTCCTGAGGCCGAGGCTGGGCTCGGGCGAGGTTATGACTCCTCCCGAGGCCGAGGCTGAGGCTGAGGCCGGGGGTCGGGCGAGGCGGAGATCTTCTTCCGAGGCCGAGGCCGAGGCCGAGGCCTGAGGTCGGGCGAAGCGGAGCTCCTTGTTGCGCCCGAGGCCGAACTCGTGGGAGATCGTTCCTCAGTCTTATCCCGGTAGTTGGCACAGTAGCCAAAGCGGGGCGAACAACGCTATTTTCCCGTAAGATCGGTCAGTAAAGGGGCGAAGTGACTGCGGTCACTTCGACCTTGCCGACCGAGGCACGCGTGTCAGGATAAGGTGTCAGGCGATCCCCGCAATGAATGCGCATGCGATACGGTCGGTTGGTAGGGTGATCCGGCCGAGGTCGCTGCACGACAAAGTCTGCCCGAGCTGGGCTTCGGGTGAGCCGAGGGTGCATCTGCTGACCGAGGGGACCCTCGGGCGAGGCGTGAATCCGTCTGGGACTACTGTTCCCGCCCGAGGCTGGGCTCGGATGAGGTCGCGTCCCTTAGTAGGCGTGGCCTTGTCTTGAACCGCGCTTTATCAGTCGTGTATGGTTTGTTCTGAAGATGTTTTTCGGCTGTGCTTAGGAGCATTGACGGTACCCCTAATTACGGTACCCGACACTCACTATCTTCAAAGACGGGTGGTTGCTCAACATAGACCTCTTCCTTAATTGGTCCATTGAGGAAGGCAGTTTTCACGTCCATTTGATAAAGCTTAAAGCCGTGGTAAGTAGCATAGGCAAGTAATATACAAATTTATTCAAGCCTAGCTACAGGTGCATAAGTTTCATCAAAGTCCAAACCTTCGACTTGTGAATAACCTTTGGGCACAAGTCGGGCTTTGTTCCTTGTCACCACACCATGCTCATCTTGCTTGTTGCGGAATACCCACTTGGTACCTACAACATTTTGATTAGGACGTGGAACTAAATGACATACCTCATTCCTCATGAAGTTGTTGAGCTCCTCTTGCATTGCCAGCATCCAATCCAGATCTCTTAGTGCATCCTCTACCCTGTATGGCTCACTAGAGGAAACAAAAGAGTAATGCTCACATAAATGTGCAACTCGAGATCTAGTGGTTACCCCCTTATGAATGTCACCAAGGATGGAGTTGACGGGGTGGTCTCTTTGAATTGCTTGGTGGACTCTTGGGTGTGGCGGTCTTTGACCTTGTATTTCCTGATCATCTTCCTTGTTTTCATTATACTTATCTCCCCCTTGATCATTGTCCTCCTCTTGAGGTGGCTCATCCTCTTGATTTTCATCCTCATCATCTTGAGCATGATCCTCATCTTGGGTAGGTGGAGATGCTTGGTTGGAAGATGACGGTTGATCTTGTGTTTGTGGAGGCTCTTCGGATTCCTTAGGACACACATCCCCAATGGACATGTTCCTTAGCGCAACGCACGGAGCCTCTTCATTATCTAATTCATCAAGATCAACTTGCTCCACTTGGGAGCCATTAGTCTCATCAAACACAATGTCACAAGAAACCTCAACTAATCCAGTGGATTTGTTGAAGACTCTATATGCCCTTGTGTTTGAGTCATAACCAAGTAAAAAGCCTTCTATAGCCTTAGGAGCAAATTTAGATTTTCTACCTCTTTTAAAGAATAAAACATTTGCTTCCAAAGACTCTAAAATATGAAAGATTGGGCTTTTTACCAGTGAGGAGTTCATATGATGTCTTCTTGAGGATTCGGTGAAGATATAACCGGTTGATGGAGTAGCAGGCAGTGTTAATCGCCTCGGCCCAAAACCGGTCCGGTGTCTTGTACTCATCAAGCATGGTTCTTGCCATGTCCAGTAGAGTTCTATTCTTCCTCTCCACTACACCATTTTGTTGAGGTGTGTAGGGAGAAGAGAACTCACGCTTGATGCCCTCTTCCTTAAGAAATCCTTCTATTTGAGAGTTCTTAAACTCCGTCCCATTGTCGCTTCTTATCTTTTTGATCCTTAAACCAAACTCATTTTGAGCCCATCTCAAGAATCCTTTTAGGTTCTCTTGGGTTTATGATTTTTCCTGCAAAAAGAACACCCGAGTGAAGCGAGAATATTCATCCACAATAACTAGACAGAACTTACTCCCACCGATGCTTATGTCAGCAATCAGGGCGAATAGATCCATGTGGAGTAGCTCAAGCGGCCTGTCAGTCGTCATGATGTTCTTGTGTGGATGATGAGCACCAACTTGCTTTCCTGCTTGGCATGCGCTACAGATCCTATCTTTCTCAAAATGAACATTTGTTAGTCCTAAAATGTGTTCTCCCTTTAGAAGCTTGTGAAGATTCTTCATTCCAACATGGGCTATTCGGCGATGCTAGAGCCAACCCATATTAGTCTTAGCAATCAAGCAAGTGTTAAGTTCATGTCACACCCGGTTTTGGAAGGTAAACCGAATGCGAACCATGTACGTGCCAGGATCAGAAATTCACGTACACGGCGATTACATAAATGACTCATCATAGCACAATGCTTCGAATAACAATAAAGAGTAAGTAATAGTATGAAAGAATAGAGTCATTTACATAATATAATCAAAGTACACAGAATAGAAACGTAGCCAACGTAAATTAACCCACCACAGGCAGTTGACTGGGGGAGGTCGCTAGCCTAAACCATGAACTCGTCGAAGTCCTGGAACTCTTGGAGATCTGCCTCGACGCCTTCTTCTTTACCTGAGCATAGATTGCACCAAAGGCAACCTGGTGTTTTGTGAAAGCAAGGGTGAGTACACATCAACATACTCAGCAAATGTCCCGTTTGGCTGAAGTGGACTAGCTTTATATGGGGTTAAGGTCAAAACAGTTGCTTTTAGTTAGTCAGGTATTTATTATTAATTGAAGCCAAGTTTTATCATATAACCAACCCGTGAATCATTTCCTCATCGAGGAACATCATTATCATCATCAAACCAAAATCATAAATAGAACCATTGTATATCGAACCATCTGTATCTCTAATCAAAGAGGATCCCAAGGCCGCTCTTAACCGTGAGCACGGCTGATATATTAGTTTCTAATCCTCTGCAGAGGTCGCACACTTTACCCACGAGTCATGATTCCCTTTCTGCCCAGGGAGAGCTAATCCCCATTGACCACTACCTAGGTGGCCTAGCAGGGTATCACTACGTAGCCTTTACAAAGACTCCCCTAGTGCATAGCTGCTCATAGGTTTCGCCAGTCGTACAAAAGCAGTACACCTCCCCAAGGTGGGTGACTAACAAAACCAAATCGAATGAACCTCTGCACCCCCCTTGGCAGAGCGAGCGCTACACCCCGGCCCCCATTGACGGCCCTCCGGCAAAGCCAACTATACCCTCAAGTTCATCTAATTAATCAGCTAAGGGCATCCCATTCCACCCTCATGGCTGCACTATTATCCCGGGTGGTCACTCCACGAACAGGTCCTTATGGAGAGGTACTCAGGAAAATGGCCTGAGTCCCCAAAAATATCACAAGATCATTAGCATAATCAAAATATCATCGTATCATAAGTGTTCGCATCATGTTCATTGATTAAAGTAGAGCAATAGCATGAAGCTAACCATAATAACCCAAAAGGTAATCAAGGACAAGGTAAATAGAAAGCTAGTCAATTCTTATGTTTCAATTAAGTAATACGGGACAGTGAATTATAAGTAGATAGGACATAATAGGTCAGATGACACTTGCCTTCACCAACAGATGCTCAGGGTCTTCAACTTTGTAGAACTCGAAGAGCTAGATCACTTGGTCGCCAACGCTTGACCGTCGATTCCTCGAAGCTCAGAAACGAAAACCGCGATCTAATCGCAACGCGAAGCAAAGACGAACAGGCACAAGCAAACAAACATATATATAAGAACATTACACCATACAAGATAAAACATTATAAAAGCGAGCAATATAAAATAGAGAGTGCTTCTACAGTTATGCGAGCAAAAGAAACGTGACGGTCGAAGCTACGGTCGACAAGTTATCGCGTTTACACTAAACGAATATAAACTAGGACATTTAATTCGGCGTTATCAAATCAAATATAAATTACATCTACTATTTAGTTTTGATTAAATCTGCTACACTAACAGTTGTCAAATAAATAAGTGATTTAATTAACACGAAAGATTCTACGCGAGGCGAACTTACGATACACGAAACAACACAACAGGGCGTAGAACGATGCACGGACACGCACGACATAATGCGCTGACGAAATACGAAACAGCGCGTGCGAGCAACGTGAAGGACACGCGAATCAGCACGCGACTACGAGCCCATCACGCACGAACAGCACGCAGACAGCACCTACGACACACGAGAATTACTAATAATCATCGCGTTTATACTAAATAAATATTAATTCACAAAACATTTGAGGTGGCATTAATCATGTTAATCGGTATTTTCAAAGCGCCAATTAAATTATAAGTTAGGCTTAACTAGATTTCTATTTTAATAATTATCAACTAACTATATAATTAATGAAAGTCTGTGCCACGACAAAATAATGCTACTAACACGCGGGGTAGACGAACGGGTTCGGGGGGTAGACGGGCGTCGTCTACGGGTATATGAACGTCGTCGGGACCCCGACAACACACTGCGCGTACGCGAAACAACGCGCACAACAGCGTGCGACTACGCGCGTGAATAGCACGATGACGCGCAAACGATGCCTTAGCGAACAACAACAACCAACTAATTAGTTAAAAGCATTTAAGCCGGTATTAATCAAGTTAATTAACATTTATATTTATAAAAAGCACGAATTAAAGCTATAGACTCGTTCTAATTAAATCATTATTTTAAATAACCGACAACTAAACAAGAATTGACTAAATAGCGCGAGCGACCATAATGGAAATAATTAAATAACGCGCGAGACACACACGATCAGCAAGAGACGACACACGCGACAGAGGAACCGAGGCGATCGACGCAACGGTCGAGAGATACCGCGTGCATGCTAAGCGAATATTAATTACAATATTTTAACTCGACCTAGTCATACTAACAGGTAACTATCACATGCATAGATAAAATTGACGCTTAGCTTTGATGGGTTTGCTACTCGGTTACTCGCTGTTTAATTACGTAAATTAATTAACGTGAGTGATTCTAGGCGAAACAGTTTATTGCCGTGCGACACGGCGCACAACCAACTAAACAAGGCGTGCGGAACGGCGCACGCGACAGCGCGCATCGACACGTGTGAACGACACACACGATGCGCGCGAACGGCACGCGCTGACTTCAACGCGCTACGCGTGGACACCGGCGAGGGTAGACTACTACGTCTAGCGGTAGACGAGGGGTAGAAGCACGCTGTCGTCGAGCGAGGGCACTGGTGCGACTCGACGAACGGCACGCACGGGAGCTGAACTGGGGCCGCGCGAAGCACGCCGGGGCACTAGGCCACGCACAGACATGCTAGGGACGCGCGTGGGCCGCAGATGACCGTGCAGGGACGCCAGCCGAGCACGGGCGAGCCGCACTGGCCGCGCAGGCCGCACCGAGGCACACCGGCCACGGGTCACATAGGGGCGCCGGTCGGGCACGGCCGAGCCGCGCAGGCCGCTGGCCGCTGCGCTGGGCACCGAGTGCCGTGCGATGGCAGTGAGCCGCGTCAGGCCAAGCGCGGGGACTACCACGGGCAGGGCCTCGGGAAAGGGGCTCCGGGTCGGCTTGCCGAGCCACGGCCATGGCCGCTCGACGCGCCCGCTGGGAGCGGTGGAGCACGGCGGATTGGCTACCCCCAACGAGGAAGAAGGCAAAGTTGAAGTTTAGGGAGAGGAGAAGAAGGGAGCTCACCTCGGCGAACGAGCGGTGATGGCGCGGGTCTGATGAACAACGACGCAATGAGCAGCACTAGGGAGGTGAGGGCGAGAGGGCTGTGCAGGGATGAACGGTTTCGAGTTTTTTTGGGAGGTCTAGAACATGCATCGTGGAAGGAGATTAGAGAGGGAAGCAGGCAGTCGGTTAGGGCGCTCTGCCTGCGGGCCCACCAGCCAGGGGTGGCGCGGAGACGGAGCAGGTGTGCAAGCTCGCGCATGGCGGCGGCGGCTGCAGCCGCGCTCTGCGCGTCGATGGGAGTGGTGGGGAAAAAATGGGCCGGAGGGGGGGCGCTACGCGCTGGGCCGAGCGGCCTGGGCAGATGGCACCCATGCGACCAGGGTTGAGCGCGAGCGCTCCTGCGAGGAGAGCGACGGGTGCGCCGCAGAATGGGCCTTGAGGCCGTGGGAGGGAAAGGGGGGAAGGCGGGCGCTGGGCTGCGCAGTAGGTCGAGCAGGCCGGCGGAGTGGCGCTAGGCCGCGCAAGCGGGGAGGGGTGGAGGAAGAGCGGGGTGGGCCTCGCGGTGGCGGGCCGAGGGGAGATCGAGTGGGCCACGGGAGCGGGCCATGAGGCCGAGCTGGGCTAAGGGGAGGTTTTTCCCTTTTATTATTTTTCTTCCTTTTCTTTTTCTATTTCCTGCTATCAATTTTATTTACTATAACGAGCTACATATTAAACGGATACACACCAAAGCAAAACATCACACAAAAACAAATATATTTCCGCATGATGCATCAATCATTATTCCCTTAGGGTTTTATTAATAGCTATAACTGGAGTAAAATTTCCTATTACATGGAAAGAAATAAATAAAGGAGCGAAAAGAAAGAGGAACAAGAAAGTAACACCTGAATTTGATGGATATTAGAGAAAAAAATTATACCCCCAAATTCAGGGTGCTACAGTTCAGCTTTGTTTTCATTAAAATCAACTAAGTATAGCTGACCCTCTAACACTCCCTTAAATGCTATTGAATCATCACTTCTTCTAAAGACAATAACACCTATATCAGTAAAAAGACATTTGTAGCCCATTTTGCATAATTGAGAAACAGAAAGCAAATTGTAATATAAAGAATCTACAAGAAAAACATTGGAAATATAATGGTCAGGAGATATAGCTATTTTACCCAAGCCTTTGACCAAACCTTGATTTCCATCCCCGAATGTGATAGCTCGTTGGGGATCTTCGTTTTTCTCATAGGAGGAGAACATCCTTTTCTCCCCTGTCATGTGGTTTGTGCACCCACTATCGATTATCCAACTTGAACCACCGGATGCATAAACCTACAAAACAATTTTAGGTCTTGTTCTTAGTACCCAAACAATCTTGGGTCCTTTGACATTAGAAACAAGCACCTTGGGTACCCAAACACAAGTCTTGGAGCTCTTGTGTTTGCCCACAACATATTTGGAAAATACTTTGTCTGATTTGTTAGTTAAAACGTAAGATGCGTCAAAAGTTTTAAAAGAAACATTATGCTCATTTGATGCAGCAGGAATTTTCTTTCTAGGCACTTTAACATGTGTGGTATGCCTAGAGCTTGAAGCCTCATTTTTATACATGAATGCATGATGAGAAATAGTGTGAGGTTTCCTAGCATGAATCTTCCTAATTTTGTGTCCGGGATAGTTTGCAGGGTATAAAATATAGCCTTCATTATCCTGAACCATGGGAGCCTTACCCTTAACAAAATTAGATAATCTTTTAGGGGCATTAAGTTTGATATTGCGCCCCTGTTGGAAACCAATGACATCCTTAATGCCAGGGCGTCTCCCATTATAGAGCATGCTTCTAGCAAATTTAAACTTTTCATTTTCAAGTTCATGCTCATTAATTTTAGAAGTTAATTTAGCTATGTGATCATTTTGTTGTTTAATCATGGCAAGGTGATCATCCATAGCTTGTACATTAACATCTCTACATCTAGTACAAATAGAAACATGATCAATGGTAGATGTAGAGGGTTTGCATGCATTTAATTCTTCTATTTTAGCATTTAATTTAACATTCTCATCTCTAAGACAGGAAATAGAATCATTACAAACATTTAAATCTTTAACCTTAGAAACTAAGCTAGCATTTTCATTTCTAAGGCTAGAAATTGAATCATGACAAATGCTAAGCTCCTTAGATAAATTTTCACATTTCTCTACTTCCTGAGCATAAGTATTTTTCAATTTAACATGTTTTTTGTTTTCTTTAATAAGGAAGTCCTCTTGGCTATCCAAGAGTTCATCCTTCTCATTAATAGGTTCTATTAATTCATTTAACCTTTTCTTTTGTTCCATGCTGAGGTTGGCAAAAAGAGTAAGTAAATCATCTTCATTTTCACTAGAGCTACCCTCATCACTAGATGTTGTATATTTGGGGGTGGCTCTAGAGTGTACCTTCTTTTTCTTGCCGTCCTTAGCCATGAAACATTTATGGCCGACGTTGGGGAAGAGGAGGCCTTTGTTGACGGCGATGTTGGCGGCGTCCTCGTCGGAGGAGGAGTCGGTGGAACTCTCGTCAGAGTCCCATTCCCGACACACGTGGGCATCGCCGCCCTTCTTCTTGTAGTACCTCTTCTTCTCCTTCTTCCCCTTCTTGTCATCGTCCCTATCACTTTCACTTGACATTGGACATTTTGTAATAAAATGATCGGGCTTACCACATTTGTAGCACACCCTTTTGGAGCGGGGTTTGTAGTCCTTCCCCCTCCTTTGCTTGAGGATTTGGCGGAAGCTCTTGATGATGAGTGCCATTTCCTCATTGTCGACCTTGGAGGCATCGATTGGAAGCCTACTTGGTGTAGACTCCTCCTTCTTTTCTTCCGTCGCTTTGAATGCGACGGTTGCACCTCGGGTGTGGAGGTGGCACCTTGCTCCAAGTTGACAATATGTTTGGAGTCTTTGATCATAAGTTCAAAGCTCACAAACTTGCCAATTACTTCCTCGGGAGACATCTGTTTATATCTAGGGTCTCCACGGATTAGTTGCACTTGAGTGGGATTACGAAAAACAAGTGATCTAAGAATAACCTTGACCATTTCATGGTCATCCCACTTGGTGCTCCCGAGGTTGCGCACTTGGTTCACCATGGTTTTTAGCCGGTTGTACATCGCTTGCGGCTCTTCTCCTTTGTTGAGGACGAAACGACCGAGCTCCCCCTCGATCGTCTCCCGCTTGGTGATCTTGGTCACCTCGTCCCCTTCGTGCGTTGTGTTGAGGACGTCCCAAATTTCCTTAGCAGTCTTTAATCCTTGCACCTTGTTATACTCCTCTCGACACAAGGAGGCGAGGAGTATAGACGTGGCTTGGGAGTTAAAGTGCCTAATTTGGGCGGCCTCGTCCGAGTCATAATCCTTGTCCCCCACTTGTGGTACCTGCGCTCCAAATTCAACCGTGTCCCATATGCTTCCATGGAGTGAGGTTAGATGATGCCTCATTTTATCACTCCACATACAATAATCTTCACCATCAAAATATGGTGGTTTGCCTAGGGGAACGGAAAGTAATGGAGCGCGCTTAGAAATATGGGGATATCGTAGGGGCATCTTACTATACTTCTTGCGCTCATGGCGCTTAGAAGCGGTGGATGACTCGGAGCTCGATGTGGAGGGTGACGAAGAATCGGTCTCGTAGTAGACGACCTTCTTCATCTTCTTCTTCTTGTCACCTCTCCGATGCGACTTGGTGGAGGAAGAGGATTCCTCTTTATGCTTGTTGCCAGACTCCCTTGAAAGGGTTCTCCCCGAGCTTGCGGGCTTGTCGCCGGTCATGATCTCCCTCTTGGTGTGATCTCCTGACATCACTTCGAGTTGTTAGACTCTAATGAAAGTCGCCTAGAGGGGGGTGAATAGGCATAATCTAAAATTTACAACTTTAAACACACACTACAAGTCGGGGTTAGCGTTAGAATTAAATTCAAGTCGGAAAGAGAGGGAAAACAAATCAACTAAGAAATAAGGCAAGTGCACACGGTGATTTGTTTTACCGAGGTTCGGTTCCAAAGAACCTAGTCCCCGTTGAGGAGGTCACAAAG
Source organism: Zea mays (assembly GCF_902167145.1). Lineage (NCBI taxonomy): Eukaryota > Viridiplantae > Streptophyta > Magnoliopsida > Poales > Poaceae > Zea > Zea mays. The sequence continues at coordinate 75,427,683 of NC_050100.1, read as the reverse complement.
ACCGGGTCTATTTCAACCCTTTCCCTCTCTCAAACGGTCACTTAGACCGAGTGAGCCTTCTTCCTTAATCTCACGGGTCACTAAGACCCCGCAAGGACCACCACACACTTGGTGTCTCTTGCTTCGCTTACAAAGCACTTGAGAATAAGAATGAGAAAAGAAGAAAGGCAATCCAAGAGGCAAGAGCTCAAAAGAACACAAAATCTCTCTCACACAAGTCACTAAGTGTTTGAGATGAATTTGGGACTTGGAGAGGCTTTGATCTTTTGAATTGTGTCTAGGAGTAAATGCTAGAGCTCTTGTATTGAATGTGATACTCAGAAATCTTGGATGCTTGAAGTTGTGGTGGTTGGGGGTATTTATAGCCCTCAACCACCAAGGTAGTCGTTGGGGAGGCTGCTGGTGATGGGCGCACCGGACAGTCCGATGCGCCACCGGACAGGTACTGTGCACTGTCCGGTGCGCCGCCACGTCACCCAACCGTTAGGGTTCAGAGTCGAGTCGACCGTTGGGGCTTTATCCTCTTGCGGCACTGGATAGTCCGGTGCCCCTCTGACTTTGCTACTCTGACTTCTGTGTGGCACTATTGCTCATTGTAGCTCCTGTCAGAGTCAACCGTTGCACGAGTTAGTCGTTGCTCTGCTAGCACACCGGACAGTCCGGTGGCACACCGGACAGTCCGGTGGCACACCGGACAGTCCGGTGAATTATAGCGGAGCGCGCCTGGGTTTTCCCGAGAGTGGCTGCTTCGGATTTGTACGTGCATGGTGCACCGGACACTGTCCGGTGGCACGCTGGATAGTCCGGTGTGCCAGACCACAGCACACTCAATTCTTTGCTCCGGTTCAATTTGGTACCTAACTTCAATCTTTTATTGGTTTGTGTTGCACCTTATGCACATGTAATACATGAGTTCTAGAGCAAACTAGTTAGTCCATATGTTTGTGTTGGACATTCAACCACCAAAATTAATTGTAGGAAAAGGTTTACCCTATTTCCCTTTCACCTATCAGCTCAGTTTGCTAGAAGATTTGTCAGCGGTGCATGATATCTTTCATGTGTCTCAGTTGAAGAAGTGTCTGCGTGTGCCAGAAGAGCAGTTGCCAGTGGAAGGTCTAGAAGTCTAAGAAGACTTGACCTACATAGAGAAGCCAACGCAGCTTCTTGAGACTGCAGACATGGTCACCCGGAGGAAAACTATCAGAATGTGCAACGTCAGATGGGGTCACCTCTCTAAGGAAGAAGCAACCTGGGAGCGTGAAGATGATTTGATGCCCAAGTATCCCGAACTCTTTGCTGGCCAACCTTGAATCTCGAGGGCGAGATTCTTTTAAGGGGGATAGGTTTGTAACGCCCTGAATTTGGGGGTAGAATTTTTCTTCTTCGATACTCACCAAATTCAGGCATTACTCTCTTTTCTCTTCCCGTTTCGCTCCTTTTCCCATTTTCAAAGCAGTATAGCGACTGGTGTCCGTCTCGCGTGTAAACAAAAACCTAAGTTGACATGGGTGTTGCATCATGCCGAAGCATATTTCTTTTGCTTGATGTTGCGTTTAATCGCGCGTTTGTCTCGCCTCATTTCGGATTTCGATTCGCAATTGGATTCCGATCAGTGGTTGTGTGTGTGTGGGCTTCCGTCCCGGCCCGCGACCCTGCCCAGCCCAACCCAGCCCGGCCCAGCGTGCCCTCGCGCGCCCTTGGCGCCCCACACCCCCATGCGCCCCCTCTCTATCTCTCTCTCATTCGATTTTCCCGTGCAGCAACTCCCACTCCCTCTCTTCCATCTCTCTCCCATCTCTTTGCCCTAGGTGATCCGGTGACGGTTATCGCCGGTTTTTCGATCCCAAGGTGAGCTCCCCTCTCCTCCCCCCCTCCCCCCCTCTCTCCCTCTCTCCCTCTCTCCCTCCCCTTTCTCCTTCCCTGCGCCCCTGGACCCCCACGCGCGTGTCCCTGGCAGCGCGGCCCCGGCTGCGTGGCCTCGGCTCCCTGGCGGCGCGGCCCCTGGCCCCCCGCGGCGTGGCCCCCGGCCCCGGTAGCGCGCGGCCCCTGCCCGTGGCGGCGTGGCGCCCTGCCCCTCACGGCAGCGCGGCCCCCGCCCTTACCCTCGAGGCAGCACAACCCCTCGCGGCTCGCCCGGCATGTTCCCGCGTGCAACCCCAGCGTGCGCGAGGTTTAAATTTCAGTTTAATTAGTTTTAAATTTAGTTTAATCAACGTGCTACGTCGTGCGCTTCGTCGCGCGACGATTTATTTTAAATTCAGATTCATTAACGTGCTGCGTCGCGCGCTTCGTTGCGCGACGATTTATTTTAAATTCATATTCATTAACGTGATGCGTCGCGTGACGGTTTATTGTAATTTCAGATTTATTAGTGTGTTGCGTTGCTCGCTTCGTCGTGCGATGGTTCATCTTGAATTCAGATTATTTAATGTGTGGCGTCGCTCGTCTAGTCGCGCGACGTTTCGTTTAAATTCAGTTTAATTAACGTATGCTGTCGTGCGCTTCGTCGCGTGACGCTTGACGTTATTTTCATAATTAATTCAAGTGCTTCGTCGCGCGCTCCGTCGCGCGACGATTCGTTTTATTTCAGTTCAGTCTAGAAGTTGCATCGCGTGCTTCGCCGCGCGATGACTCATTTTATTCTCGGTTTAGTTCGTGTATGTCGTCATGTGTTTCGTCGCGCGACAACCTTTTAAATTTAGCTTGAATTGTTTATAATATTTAAACACGTAGCGTAACCTTAGTTTATGCATAGCGCGATTGTCAAGTTAATGTGGTTATGTTTAGACAAGTACTTTAATCCTGAACTGCTTAACATAATTGCCTTTCGATCGTAGCCTCGACCATTGTTTTCTCTTTCTCGCTTAGTCGTAGGTGCGAGCCCTGCACCGACGTCTGCTTATTTACTATATTATACTGCATGGTGTACTGTTCTTTCATATTGAATTTTTGGAATGTATGTTTGAACTCGTATAGATAACGGTCAGTTGGCAGAGTCCGAAGGAGTTGCAGGTGAAGACCCTAAGCAGCAGCTGGTTGGTGAAGACAAGTGTCCCTTGACCCATCTATGTCCTATTCATTTTATAATTCACTCCCCGCATTTACACATTTTATACCTAAGGATTGACTAGCTTTTCTTGACCTTGTCCTTGTTTACCTATGTGGGTTGGATTATTTTGGTTTAGCTTTATGCTAGTGCTTCACATTAATCAATGAATATTATGAGATTATTTATGATACGCTGTTTTCCCTTTTGATTATGATGATATACTTGTGGCATTTAAGGGAACTCGAGCGGTTTCTCGAGTGCCTCTCTGTAAGGACTGGTTCGTTGGATGACCACCCGGGAAAACAGCGCAACCATGAGGGTGGTATGGGACGCCCTTAGCTGAATAATTAGAGGAACTGAGGTGTAGTTCGCTTCGCCGTCGTGCCGTCAATGGGGCTCGGTGTATGCGGCTCGCTCTACCGAGGGTGGATTGCCCCTTGGGGACGAGTGCGGTACATTTAGAAACCTAACGGGCGGCTACAGCCTCAGGGAATCTTTGTAAAGGCTACGTAGTGAAACCATGCCTGTTCACCTTGGTAGTGTTTAAGGGTTTGATCGGTCTGAGGCAAAAGGGAATCACGACTTGTGGGTAAAGTGCGCAACCTCTGCAGAGTGTTATGAAACTGATATATCAGCCGTGCTCGCGGTTATGAGCGGCCAAGGGAGCTCCATTGATTAGAGATACTTTGATCAGGGATGGTTGGTTTATAGGTGATGACGAGGATGATGGTTTTGATTATGATTATGGTAATGTTTTCTGGTATTCTTTCTGTTTGGAAAGGGTACTTTTAGGTTAACAACTCAGGTTAATGCTAAAACCTGGCTCTCTACTAGTAATAATAACCTGACCAACTAAAAGCAACTACTTGACTTAACCTCACATAAAGCTAGTCCACTACAGCCCAACGGGACAATTGTTGAGTATGTTGATGTGTACTCACCTTTGCTTTACACACCAAACCCCCCCTCCTAGGTTGTCCACGTTGCAACCATTGCTCAGGAGAAGATGAAGCCGTGGAGGAGGACTTCCAGGAGTTCCAAGGGTACGATGAGTTCTAGGCATGGGTTAGCGACAAACCCCCAGTCGGCTGCCTATGAAGGCCGTGTGTATCTATGTTTCTTTTCCGCACTTTGATAACTGTTAATGACTATGTGGATGTCTCAGCCATCATGATGTAATCGACTATTACTATCTTTTATGTTATTAGTCGAGCACTGTGTGATGATGTCTGATTATGTAACTGTTGTGTACGTTAATTACTGATCCTGGCACGTACATGGTTCGCATTCGGTTTACCTTCTAAAACTGGGTGTGACATATACTTCTTACGCTCGTGGCGTTTCGAAGTTGTAGACTCAGCGCCAGATGTGGAAGGTGATGAAGAGTCGGTCCGTAGTAGACCACCTTCTTCATTTTCTTTTTCTTCTTGTCACCCTTCCTATGTGACTTGATGGAGAAAGAGGATTCCTCCTTGTATTTGTCGTCAGACTCCCTTGATAGAGTCCTTCTCGAGCCTATGGCCTTGTCTCCCGTGACAATCTCCCTCTTGGCGTGATCTACAGACATCACTTCGAGTTTGTTAGACTCTTAATGAAGCATTGGCTCTGATACCAATTGAAAGTCGCCTAGAGGGAGGTGAATAGGTGAATCCTAAAATTTACAAACTTTAAACACGCACTAAGTCTGGGGTTAGCGTTGGAATTAAATTGGAGTGCGGAAGATTATTTCTCTTACTATGAGTTGCTCAAATTGATGCGGATAACTTTGGGAGCAAACTCAAATCAATATTAGCAAGGAAACTTTAGAGAGAGGAAAGAGGGGAAACAAATCAAATGAAGATCAATGAGTGAACATGGTGATTTGTTTTACCGAGGTTTGGTTCCAAAGAGCCTAGTCCCCGTTGAGGACACCACAAAGGCTGGGTCTATTCTAACTCTTTCCCTCTCTCAATCGGTCACACAGACCAGTCGAGGCTTCTCCTCAATCACTTGGGTCACTAAGACCCCGCAAGGATCACCACACTCTTAGGTGTCTCTTGCTAGCTTTACAAAGCACTTAGAGAAAGAGAAGGAGAAAGCAATCCAAACAACAAGAGCAACAAAAGAACACAAAAACACCCTCTCTCAAGTCACTAATGAATTGAGTTGATTTGGAGGCTTGGAGAGGATTTAATCTATTGAATGTGTCTTGGTGTGTAGTCTTTTGCTCTTGTATTGAATTTTGAGTTCAGAAAACTTGGATGCCATTGAAGGAGGTTGTTGGGGTATTTATAGCCTCCAACCACTTCCTAGCCGTTGGCTAAGTTTGCTGTCAATGGGCACACCGGACAGTCCGGTGGTGCACGAGACAGGGTACTGTTCACTGTCCGGTGCGTGCCACGTCAGCAAGCCGTTGGGGTTTGGAGCGGTTGACCGTTGGAGTCCTTTGTCCTTTAGTTGCACCGGACAGTCCGGTGCCACATCGGACATGTCCGGTGTGCTCTGACTTCTGACGCGCACTGTTCACTTTGGCAGTCGACCGTTGGCTCCAGATTATCGTTACTCCGTTGGCTCACCGGACATGTCCGGTGCACACCAAACAGTCTGGTGAATTATAGTGGAGCGCGTCTTGAGAAAACCCGAGAGTGGCTAGTTCGAGTGGAGCTCGGTCTGGGGCACCGGAACTGTCCGTTGTGCAACTTGCAGCACACTCTTAAGTCTTTGCTCCAAATTTATTTGTCCCCAATAGAATTACTTTCTTGGTTTGTGTTGAACCTTATGCACCTGAGATAAAAAACATCTTGGCAAACTAATTAGTCCATGTGGTTTGTGATGGACGTCAATCACCAAAATCGATTATAGGAAATGATTAAGCCCATTTCCCTTTAACTTTCTACTTTTCATTCTAATTCTTCTAAGTGCTTTGTAAAGCTAGCAGGATACACCTAAGTGTGTGGTGATCGTTGCGGGGTCTTAGTGACCCAAGTGATTAAGGAGAAGCACTTGACCGGTCTGTGTGACCGATTGAGAGAGGGAAAGGGTTGGAATAGACCCGGCCTTTGTGGCCTCCTCAACGGGACTAGATTGTTTGGAACCGAACCTCGGTAAACAAATCACCGTGTTCATTGTGTTGATCTCCACTTGATTTGTTTCCCCTTCTTTCCTCTCTCTAAAAGTTCCCTTGCTCATATTGATTTGTGTTTGCTCCAAAGGTTATCCACAATGATTGAGCAACTCATAGCAAGGAGAACTATCTTTCGCACTCCGAATTATTTCTAATGCTAACCTCAAGTGTAGTGCGTGTTTAAAGTTTGTAAATTTCAGGTTTCGCCTATTGACCCCCCCTCTATGCAACTTTCAGATGTAAATACAGCTTTCCATGCCATAAACCAGTTGTATCTTCATCGCCTCCTCAAGAAGACATCATATGAACTTCTAACTGGTAACAAATCCAGTGTTTCCTACTTTCGTGTATTTGGGAGCAAATGCTACATCTTGGTAAAGAAAGGTAGACATTTGAAGTTTGCTCCCAAAGCTATATAAGAGTTTTTACTAGGTTATGATTTAAATACAAAGGCGTATAGGGTCTTCAACAAATCATCGGGTTTACTTGAAGTCTCTGGCGACGTTGTATTTGATGAGACTAATGGCTCTCCAAGAGAGCAAGTTGATCTTGATGATGTAGATGAGGATGAAGTTCCAACGGTCGCCATGAGAACAATGGTGATAGGTGATGTGCGACCACAGGAACAACAAGAACAAGATCAACCTTCTTCCTCTACATTGGTGCATCCCCCAACTCAAGATGAGGAACATGTACCTCAAGATGAAGGCTTGGAACAAGAGGGAGCACATGGAGAACATGATAAGGAGGAAGAATCACCACAAGCTACTCCAACTCAAGTCCGGGCCACTATTCAAAGGAATCATCCAGTAGATCCGATTCTTGGTGATATCAGCGAGGGAGTAACTACTCGCTCACGTTTAGCTAACTTTTGTGAGCATTACTCATTTGTTTCTTCTATTGAGCCTTTCATGGTAGAAGAAGCCTTGTAGGATCCGGACTGGGTGTTGGCCATGCAGGAAGAGCTCAACAACTTCAAGAGAAATGAAGTATGGAGCCTGGTGCTACGTCCGAAGCAAAACATTGTGGGAACCAAGTGGGTGTTCCGCAACAATCAATATGAACACGGTGTGGTGACAAGGAACAAGGCTTGACTTGTGGCAAAAGGTTATGCCCAAGTCGCAGGTTTGGATTTTAAGGAGACTTTTGCTCCTGTAGCTAGGCTTGAATCAATTCATATACTATTGGTGAAAGTCGCCTAGAGGGGGGTGAATAGGCAAAACCTAAAAATTATAACTCTAAACACAAACTAGATCCCTTGATTAGTAATTGGAACAAGATGCACAATTATTGGAGTGTAAAACTAAGTCCCTTGCTTGTAAAGGGTGTTGCTTTCAAAGAATGCGGAATTAGCAAATCAATACAACTAATAAGTTTATGAATATAGAGCAAGAGGGCTTAGGTAAAAGGAGAAATAACGCAAGTTCTTTCTTGAAAGGTGTTGCTTCTCTAAATGAGAATTTAACTTGAAGCAACACAAAATAATATTAGCAAGGAATAGTGCAAGAGAACTTAGAGAGGAAGAAAACAAACAAATCAAAAGCAATAAGCACAAGAGACACGGGTGATTTGTTTTACCGAGGTTCGGTTCTCGAGAACCTAATCCCCGTTGAGGAGTCCACTAAGGACGGGTCTTTTTCAACCCTTTCCCTCTCTCCACCAATCACCAAGACCAGCGAGCTCTTCTTCTTCTTTGTCAACAAGAGACCAAAATCTCCGCAAGGCCATCCACAAAGATAAGGGGCTCTTGCTAGCTTTACAATGAATGGGAGTCAAAACTCCACGCTCAAATGATCACAAAAAGTAGCACACACTTTCTCTCAATAATTCTCACAAGGCATTATCACAAAACACACACGAGTAGCTCTTTCTTGCTTGATCTCTCTTTTGTGGCACTTGTGAGGCTTTGATGTGTATAGAAGTGTTGCTCTAGTAGATAGGAGTGAATACCCAACTCTTGTGTATGAAATGGATCGATGAATGTTTGTGAATGGGCTGGTTGGGGTGGATTTTATAGCCCTCAACCACCCATATAGCCGTTGGGGCGTATCTGCCAGAAATTGCACTGGCGGATGGTCCGCGGCTAGGACCTGGACGGTCAGCGACCCTCCAACGGTCGATACTGACATCTTCAACGGATACTTCTGACAGATCAATGGCTAGATCAACGGCTATTTGCCTCGGTGACACCATGCGGACAGTCCGCCCTTGGTCCCGGACGGTCCGCGCTAGCTCTATAATTCCTTTTGCTCAACTTGTCACCTTCGGGCTGAACCAGGTATTCACATGTGGACGGTCTATGAATTATAGCCGGACGGTCCGCACTGTATAGTCGGACAGTCCGTGATTTAGTCAGACTATCCACGATTTTCAGTTCCTAGCCGAAGTCGAAATGGTGTCGCGGACGGTCCGCCGCAAGGGCCCGGACGGTCCGTGCTTAGGTGTTTTTCCAAAAAAGCTTCTCCTGTCCGGAATAATCTACGGTATTCCGGACAGTCGATTTAGAATAGTTGTAGATGAACTTATGCACCTGTGAAATGATCAACTGGGCAAACTGGTTAGTCCACAAGGTTTCTGATGGTCGTCAAACACCAAAATCGATTATAGGAAATGTTGAGACTATTTCCCTTTCAATCTCCCCCTTTTTGGTGATTGATGCCAACACAAACCAAAGCAAATACAAAGTGTAGAAATGTAACTAGTTTGCATTTTGACAGATGTGCATAAGTTGTTTTGAAATGAAAGCATTTCTAAGCATATGAGTTTGATTTGATATATTTAACATTTTGGACCACATTTGCACCACTTGTTTTGTTTTTGCAAATTCTTTTTGGAAATTCTTTTCAAAGAATTTTGCAAATAGTCAAAGGTATATGAATAAGATTGTTAGAAGCATTTTCAAGTTGAAATTTCTCCCCCTGTTTCAAATGTTTTTCCTTTGACTAAACAAAACTCCCCCTGAATAAAATTCTCCTCTTAGTTTTCAAGAGGGTTTCAATTGGAACTTATACTTAGATACTAGTTTTGAAATTCCATCTTTTAAGTATACCAATTGAAAATATCATACCAATTGAAAACACAAACATAAATCATTATTTTGAAAGTTTCTGAAGTTGGTGGTGCGGTCCTTTTGCTTTGGGCTTAATATTTCTCCCCCTTTGGCATTAATCGCCAAAAACGGAGTTGTTTGATAGCCCTTTTTATCTTTTCTCCCCCATTGATAAAAGAAATATAAGTGAAAGATTATACCAATTGGAGAGATGGTGGAATACCGACAAAGGGTAAATAATACCGATGGAGTTGAGTGGAAGCTTTGTCTTTGCCGAATACTCCATTTCCCTTTCAATCTAAGACTAATACAAGAAATACTCATGGAAGCACTTTAGTCTTAGCCTTGGCACAAGAAGAATAAGAAATATGTATGTGTACCAAATGAAAGAGATATGATCAAGGGATATGTCAATTGAGCTCTATCATTGTTCTATATAATATAGATTGCTCCCCCTAAATATGTGCCTTGAGAGGAATACATATTTTGGCATTAAATGCCAAATGCACATAATGAGAACATATCTATATCATAGACAATGTGAAGTGCATTGTGTGTCATAATATAAGTGTGATGCTCACAACAGACTATGCACTTATGAAAGCATGTTATAGATATTTGATGCATTTACCCTTGAGATTTCAAAGAGACTTAAGGAACCTCCACCTTTGGAACAAAGGTAGCTTATCCTCGTTACAAGGTTATGCTTTAAGCTCGTTGACAATAAAATTACTTCACCTAGTTTTAACAAAAATGCATTAATGTGGGAATGAAATTTTTGAGAGGTTAAACTAGGTATGAAGCAGAGATAATGCATAGACATGCTTTTTCTTCCTCTTGTAATTTAAAGATATGCAATATACGTATAAGAGGGAAATCTAGGTACATGTGTAAATGATAGGAAGTAGTTTACCCTTTTGTACCTTCACATAGAGATGCTCTCTTCATTGTGTTTTGTCCTTAGTCTTGGTTACTTAAAACCTATATTCAAGACAATGTATAGAAATATTTTGCACAAGAGAGAGTTCTACAACTAGTGATCCTTTTCTAAGTTATAGCTATCATATATCAAGTAGATCACAAATTGCATAAATTTATCCTAAATTCTTCTTTTAACTTAGTGCATGTCAAGAGAGACATTAATTGATAGTATATGAGGCACTAAGCAACATAAATGTCAATTGAAGTTATTCAATGATCAAACAAATAACAGATGCGATCAAAAGAACAACATAAGAATATCAAATAAGCTTAAAATAGGAGAATCCAGTAAATACGCTACTTTAACAATAAAAGCTACAATCCTTGATAAAAGTGATATTACTTTAGCAAATTGGATTGAATTGAAGCAGCATACTTCATGAGAAACTTATTCTCATACTTGAGACTTTATGAGATTACTAAGATAAAATGTTAGTCTCAATATGATCAAGATATAGAAATGGAGCTCCCCCTAAAGGTATGCATCAAGTATTTGAATGCTCATCTCTTTTAACAAAAAATAGGGGAATTCTATTAACATATTGATCAAGGCATGTAGTATTTCCAATAATCAACTTATGCCTGGTATTCTTCAAAAATCAAAAGGTTTAGAATACGTACAACCACACCATTTACCATTTGAAGATCTTACTGTCTAAGTAGGTGTTGTTGTTCTTGATGTCTTCTTTTTCATTTGAGTGTCCTCCCTTTGTAGTTGTCCACTTTTCTTTGCAAGCTTATAAAAATACTTAAAAAAGGAATATTAGCAGCACAAGGGAGATAAATGATGATTTCTTTAGATAAGAAATATAAACAATTCATCATCCACAAGTCACACAGACATGAAGTAAAATCCTTAACATTAGTGCACATCATTAGAAAAGAGGAATATGCACTTTTTAAACATTTTTGATCAATCATAGGAAATTTACTTCTTCATATTGAATTTATTATCATAACTTAGAAGCATATCAATATGAGAATAGATATAGCAAAGGCATGAATTAGATTCTAATGGGCAAGTGCATTTATGAGAACGAGATTGAATGCACATCTAGCTGATTTAAGTCCAATAAAGAATCTATTCTTCACATAGGTAGAATATGATAATTTAGAGTAAATAACCATTGATAGGAACTATATTTGATTAAGAAGATGTGTTCCCATACCTTTGTTTTTACCTTTATTCCTTTGGGTGAAGAGCAACCCATGAGGCTTGTGGCTTTAAACATCCACTTACTCTCTTGTAGATTTCCATAAGTAAGCTCAAGAGATATGTGATTAGTAACACAAGCACTAGTTTCCCTTTTTGTAATCATTTTTGACAAGGAATGAAAAGTGGATTACTAAAGCATGGAAACTTTATATTATGAACTAGATTATTCCATGATGTATGCTCAATTTTAACTTATAAAATAAGCATAGTTAATTCCTTAAGATTATGGGAACAAATCTAATTCATAACATGGAGAACGATAAATGTAGAAGAATCATATCCAATTTAAGCAAGAAGAAATACATCATAAATCATTGGATTGATTTTTCTTTTCATATTAGATTACACATTTCCATAGAGAAACTTATTCTCACTAAGTGAGACTACTTATAAAGAGATATTCCCTTTATAGGTGTTCTAAGGATTTGAATTCCCTATATGACACCTTATTCTTTTAAGAGCATGGAATATGTCTCTATGTCTAGAACATGGCAATAATAGGATAATTAATGTAAAACATGCCATGAGGTACTTACAATAATTTTAAGGCATGTAGATTGCCATAATATAGAAATGATGAATATGCAATCTACCATATGAGAGGAAAGAATGGTGACATAATTTGGCAATATTCTTAAGTGCTTTCTTTTCTATGTGACTACACAAGACACAAGAGAAATGATAATTGAAGATACTTGCACTTAAAAACATAAATGTTACCATCCTTTGGCTTTGCTCCATGTTGTAGGCCTTGATTTTCCGCACAAGATAATTCTTTATTTCCTACAACATTAATATCTTTCCTGAGATGATATGAGTTTTAGACATAACAATTCACAATAACTTTGGGTCAATCTTGGATATATAGATGATTGTAAGATTGATAGCTTGAGTTAATAAGAGTTGAATTGACTCTCTCAAGCACCCAAAGCTTCATATCATCTCCCTGTCCTGCAAATCTTGTCAAGCATATTTTGGTTCCCATCGCTTGATGGGTCCATCAAGGTTAGTCAACAAGGATCTAGGAACCCAAATGTCCTTTGCGTTAGCACTTGGTAAACTCATTACCTTTCTAGCACAAGTTGCAATTTTGGGTTGCCTAGTTACATGTGAATTAATTGATAAGCTAGAAGCGGGATAGTTACCAATGGGACAATCCTTGCATTGATGTCCCTTCTTTCGACATATGTAGCAAAGGCGATCTTCAAGTCTTGAAGATTTCTTCTTTCCTTGTTTCTTGCTTGCTACATTGTTAGTTAATATTTTCTTTTCTAAAGCTGTGCCTCTTTGTTTTACATGGGGACAAGACTTCACTAAGTGTCCCTTATTAGAGCATTTAAAACAAAGTTTATCATCCTTGTTAATAATCAAGCCATTCTTAATATAGGGACATGACCTAATCAAGTGCCCATTTTCAAAGCATTCACTACACTTCTTACTTTTCTTAGTGTGAAGTGTGGCTTGATCATTACCTTGGATGTTACCTTGCATGGAGGCATGGTTGAGGCTTTTGGTAGAGGTATTGATTTTCTTCTTTTGTTCCTTCCTTTTGGCAATCCTCAAGTCCTTGACATTTTCTTCACGGGATTTTGTGCATGCCATGCTTGTTCCCGTCTCAAGCTTCTTCACCATGTAATCACAGTTATCTTGAGAAGGTTGAGCAGTGCACTTCCCTTTAGTTGTGTCAAGCTCATTCTTAGCCTCTCATTTTCATCCTCGAGCTTTTGACATGTATCATCTTTTGTTCCTGGAAATTCTAGCTCAAAGGAGGATTTGCTTGTCGACGGACAACAAGCATTAGCACATGGTAATATAGTTTCAATTTGAATACATGTGCATGAGTGAGATTGTTGGGATTTTAAGTTTTCTATCACAACCTCATGAGCAATGTTTAACATGATATGATCATCCATAAGATTTTTATGAGAACATAGAAGCATATCATGTTTTTCTTGAAAAGCTAGATTTTCAAATTTTAGCTTTTCTACTTGGTCCTTAAGCAAGGCATTCCTATTTACCAATTGAGCGATACACTATAAAGAGTTATCTTGCTCAATTGAAATAGTCTCATACCTTTGGACCAAGTCAACATGAGAGCACTTTAGCTCATCATGTTCTTTAGTCAACTCTTCAAAGCATTGGCTTTTTATGGCGATAACATCTTCTAGCATTTGAAGAGCTTCGCTTTGCTCTCTTGCTCTTTTTAGAAGTTTGAGCATGACCGCCTTATCTTCTTGGCTTAGATGAGAGTAGAGTCGCATGAAGCTTCTTTCATCCTCCTCATCCTCATTTGTGCTTCCGCTATCATTTTCATTAGCCACACAACATATGTGGGAATCGAAATGGGAAGACAAACCTTTTGGAGAGGTGGATTCATCGTTTGGTCTCCAATGTTCATTTTCTTCTTCTTCCTTCAAAGGGTTAGTTTCACAAGAACTAAAGGAAGTGGACGCATAAGATGAACTATCATGATTGGACTCATCAAATTTATTTTTAATTCTAGTCCAAATATTATGTGCATCAGGAATATGTTCATTATAATTTATTACGAAGGCATGATAATCTTCTTTGCTAAGAGAATTACCTAAGATGTCAAAAGCAAGATAATTTAAGTGTATACATCCTTGATCTTCCTCGGAAATATTTTTCTTATCGTAATTAGAGGGTATAATACTCTTATCTAGAATTTGTTCTAATCATGGGTCTATGGTCCTAAAAGCATTTATCACACTAGTAGACCATGAAGCATAATTAGAACAATCATTAAGTAAAATCTCAAGAGTTACCTCCTTGATTTTCTTCGGAGGTGTCTTCTTGTTCTTTTGGGATCTTCCTCGAGCCATCACTTTGAGTTGTTAGACTCAATATGAAGTGCCTAGCTCTGATACCAATTGAAAGTCACCTAGAGGGGGGGGGGTGAATAGGCGAAACCTGAAAATTATAACTCTAAACACAAACTAGATCCCTTGATTAGTAATTGGAACAAGATGCACAATTATTGGAGTGTAAAACTAAGTCCCTTGCTTGTAAAGAGTGTTGCTTTCAAAGAATGCGGAATTAGCAAATCAATACAACTAATAAGTTTATGAATATAGAGCAAGAGGACTTAGGTAAAAGGAGAAATAACGCAAGTTCTTTCTTGCAAGGCGTTGCTTCTCTAAATGAGAATTTAACTTGAAGCAACACAAAATAATATTAGCAAGGAATAGTGCAAGAGAACTTAGAGAGGAAGAAAACAAACAAATCAAAAGCAGTAAGCACAAGAGACACGGGTGATTTGTTTTACCGAGGTTCGGTTCTCGAGAACCTAATACCCGTTGAGGAGTCCACTAAGGACGAGTATTTTTCAAGCCTTTCCCTCTCTCCACCAATCACCAAGACCGGCGAGCTCTTCTTCTTTGTCAACAAGAGACCGAAATCTCCGCAAGGCCACCCACAAATATAAGGGGCTCTTGCTAGCTTTACAATGAATGGGAGTCAAAACTCCACGCTCAAATGACCACAAGAGGTAGCACACACTTTCTCTCAATATTTCTCACAAGGCACTATCACTAAACGCACACGAGTAGCTCTTTCTTGCTTGATCTCTCTTTTGTGGCACTTGTGAGGCTTTGATGTGTATAGAAGTGTTGCTCTAGTAGATAGGAGTGAATACCCAACTCTTGTGTATGAAATGGATCAATGAATGCTTGTAAATAGGCTGGTTGGGGTGGCTTTTATAGCCCTCAACCACCCATATAGCCGTTGGGGCGTATCTGTCACACCCGGTTTTGGAAGGCAAACCGAATGCGAACTATGTACGTGCCAGGATCAGAACTCACGTACACAGCGATTACATAAATGAACATCATCGCACAATGCTCGAATAATAACATAAAAGAGTATTAACTTATTACATCACAGAGTCATAGACATCCACATAGTCATCAACTTAACAATTAAATCAAAGTGCTAGCGAAACGCAGTAAAGATAAGGCCTTCACAGGCAGCTGACTGGGGGTTGCCGCCAACCCACACCTAGAATTCGTCGTAGTCTTGGAACTCCTGAAAGTCTCCTTCCACGGCTTCACCTTCTCCTGAGCAGTGGTTACAATGCGGACAACTTGGTGTTTTGTGGTAAAGCAAGGATGAGTACACATCAACGTACTCAGCAAATGTCCCGTTTGGCTGAAGTGGACTAGCTTTATGTGGGGTTAGGCTCAAGCAGTTGCTTTTAGTTGGTCAGGTATTTATCATTAGTAGAAGCCAGATTTTAGCATTAACCAACCCGTAAACCATTTCCTCATTGAGGAACAACATCATCATAGTCGAACCAAAACCATAACATAATCCTTGTATCTCGAACCATCTGTATCTCTAATCAAAGAGGATCCCAAGGCTGCTCTTAACCGTGAGCACGGCTGACATATCAGTTTCACTACCCTCTGCAGAGGTTGCACACTTTACCCATGAGTCATGATTCCCTTTCTACCCGGGGAGAGCTAATCCCCATTGACCACTACCTAGGTGGTCCGACAGGGCATCACTACGTAGCTTTTACAAAGATTCCCTAGAGATCATAGCTGCCCGTTAGGTTTCTCCAGTTTGATAAACACAGTACCCCTCCCCGCAGGAGAGTGACTAACAAAGAGCAAAACGAAAGAACCTCGGCACTCAGCCTCGGCAGAGCAAGCACTGTGCCTGGACCCCATTGACGGCACGACGGCTAAGCAACTACACCTCTAGTTCCTCTAATTAATTAGCTAAGGGCATCCCATTTAACCCTCATGGTTGCACTGTTATCCCGGGTGGTCTCTCAACGAACAGGTCCTTATGGAGAGGTACTCAGGAAACAGCCTGAGCCCCCTAGAGTATCACCAGATCATCAACATCATCAGGATAACAGTATCATAAATAGTCACATCATGTTCATTGATTAAGTTAAGGCAATAGCAGAATGCTAACCATAACAGCCCATAAGGTCATCAAGGATAAAGTAAAGTGTAAAGCTAGTCAATCCTTAGGTTTCAAGTAAGTAATGCGGGATAGTAAGTTATAAGTGAATAGGACATAATGGGTCAGAGGACACTTGCCTTCACCAAACTGCTGATCAGGGACTTCCTCTGCAACTTCCTCGGGAAACACAGACTGCTCGTTGTCTACGTAAAGTAATCATTCACACTATGCACTTGGGAAATAACAAACAAAAGCAATATACCAAACATATGCAGCAGAGAGATCACAAGTTCATAATAGAAAAGGATTGGCCCTCTGGTATTCCCTAGGTCTAGGGTAGAGGACTATACCAAGTGATTCATTATCCACTAATCAGGTTTAAGTCAGTGGTGGGGTTAAATCATTACATGGTTTTAAGTCCCTGAACTTGGGTGTTTAAGTCCATAAACTTAGGTGCTCCAACTTTTATTAAAGTCTACCATCTTCTAATTATCTAAAATAGGGTCCCAATAACCTTAATCCTATCCTAATGATCAACTATTAATTGGGACATGGAAACAGCAGGAAAACATTGTTTAAATAGATAGACAAAAATACTATGAGCATTTTGCAATTTGAAGCACCTAATTTGGAGTTCATATGACAAAGTTATGAATTTTACAAGTTTAGGGATTAAAAATATACCCTAAATACTTATTTTGAATTGAATAAAAGGTCCGAGGACCTAACTGCGAGAATCCAGGGACGGCGGGTCAAATTTCAGAAAACCGGGGGTCTCTTTAAGAAGTTGCGCGGGCGAAGGGGTATCGGGCTCTAATAGCCGTCGGATCTCAGATCAACGCACAGGATTAGATCCGCGGGCGGGCGCGCGAGCGCGCGGCGGCCTGAGCGGCTGACAGGCGGGGCCAGGCGGGCAGCGCGGGGCGGCGGGCTGACAGGCGGGCAGCGCGGGCGCGGGCGGGCTGACAGGCGGGGCCAGCGGGCAGAGCGGGCGCGGGGTGTGGGGGAAGCGGCCCTGGGCCGTTGGATCTCCGGCGAACGGCTAGGGTTGGGCTCGGCCTAATTGAAACGGGGCCGCCCGATCTGAAATGGACGGCGGGGATCGGGTGGCCGGCCTTCTCCTCTCCTACGGCTAGCTGGGGCGGCGGCGCTCGTTCCCGCGGCGGAGAACTCGCCGGAGACGAGGGGCGCGGGGGCTCTGCGGGTCCCCGGGGCGACCTGAGCGGCCGGGGAGGTTGGGGAAGGCGCGGGGAGTCTTCTGGTGGGGGCTAGGTCGGGGCAGGGGCACCGGAGGGGGCGGTCCACGGCGAAGCGGCTTGGCGGCGGCGCAAAAGGGCTCCAGCGAGCAATCAAACGCGACAGGAGGAAATACAAAGGTCGGGAGGGGGCGGGAGAGGTTCCTTACCTCAAGGCGGGCTCCGGGGACTCCTCGGTGGCGGCAATGGCGCGACGGCGGCCCGGGTCGACGGTGGCGGACCTCCGCGGCTGCACAGAGGACGGCGGGTGAGCGCGGGCAGAGGGAAATAGGGAGGGGGAGGGGAAATTGGGGCGCGTCCCGGGTTGCGGACGTCGAGGCGAAGCTCACCGTGGTAGAGGGCACGGCGGAGCTCCAACGGCGACGGGGAAACGGGCTCGGGCGGCGATGGTTAATGGCGGCGGCGCTCTGGCGTGCGCGCAGCGTGGGGGAGGTGGAAGAGGGGTCTGCTGGTGCGCAAATGAGGGAGGGGGAGAGGGAGAGTGGGGTTCTGGGCTCAAGTGGCCGGGGGCGGGGTGGTTGCGAGCTCCACGCGCGACGTGGGCGCGGAGTCCGCCGCAGCGCGCAGCTCGGGCGGCGGTTACGCGAGGATGACGGGGCTGACAGCCCGAGCCCGCGAGCAGAGAGAGAGGGGAAAGCGGGCGCAGGCGCGGGGAAGGCGGCCGCGCTGACGGGCGGGCCCGCCAGGGCAGAGAGAGAGAGGAGGGGGAAGGGGCGCGCGCGCGGGATTGGGCTGGCTGGGCCGAAAGGCCGAGGGGGGGGGGGCAGGGTTGGGCTTCTTTTCCTTTTTCTTTTATTCTGGAATTTGTTTTCCCTTTTCTTTTTATTTTATCTATTTGATTCAAATCCAAATAAGCCACAAATTCAAATTAGACTTTCTAAGAATTATGCACCAAACAAAAGTGAAATCTAGGGTTCAACAAGATGCAACAATTCACACTCCCTTGGAGTTTGAGCTAATAGACTAAAATTACAAATAAAATAACCACTCTTCTTCTATAGAAATGAGAAAGAGAAGATTGGGGTAGGATGAGAAAAGAGAAGTAACACCTGAATTTGTGAATATGAGCAAAGAAATTTTATACCCCCAAATTCAGGGTGTTACAAACCTATCCCCCTTAAAAGAATCTCGCCCCGAGATTTAGGGTTGGTCAGCAAAGAGTTCAGGGTATTTGGCCTTCAGATCATCTTCTCGTTCCTAGGTTGCTTCTTCCTCCGAGTGGTGACCCCATCTGACTTTGCACATTCTGATGGTGTTCCTCCGGGTGACTTTGTCTGCAAACTCCAGAATCTGCGTTGGCTTCTCTATGTATGTCAGATCCTCCTGGACCTCCAAACCCTCCACTGGCAACTGTTCTTCTGGTACTCGCAGACACTTCTTCAATTGCGAAATGTGGAACACATTGTGCACTGCTGACAAGCTCTCTGGTAGGTTGAGCTGGTAAGCCACTTCTCCACGCTTTGCTTGAATCTGATTTGGTCCAACGTACCGGGGTGCTAACTTGCCTTTAACTCCGAACCTTCTGACTCCCCTGATAGGTGACACCTTTAGATAGACGTAATCTCCCACTTCAAAACTCAGCTCTCTTCTCCTTCGGTCCGCATAGCTTCGCTGTCTTGATTGTGCTATCTTCAGATTCTCTCGAACCATTTTGATATTCTCTTCGGCTTCAAGCAAAATGTCGGGGCCAAACACCTGTCTCTCTCCAGGCTGGTCCCAATGCAGCGGAGTCCTACAACTCCGTCCATAGAGTGCCTGAAACGGCGACATCTTCAAGCTGGCCTGGTAACTATTGTTGTAGGAGAATTCTGCATAAGGTAACCTTTTGTCCCATCCTGACTTGTCTTGCAACGCACAGGCTCTCAACATATCTTCTAGGATCTGATTAGTTCTTTCAGTCCGACCGTCTGTCTGCGGGTGATAAGCTGAGCTGAAGTTCAAATGTGTGCCCAAAGCTTCTTGTAGCTGCTGCCAAAAATGAGAGGTGAACTGCGTTCCTCGATCTGACACTATCTTCTTCGGCACACCATGAAGGCAGACTATCCGTGACATGTATAACTCAGCTAACGTTGCTCCGGTGTATGTTGTCTTCACAGGTATGAAATGGGCCACCTTTGTTAAGCGGTCCACAACCACCCAGATGGAATCATAGCCGGCCCGGGTACGAGGTAGGCCAACTATAAAATTCATCCCGATCTCATCCCACTTCCACTGAGGAATCCGCAATGGCTGCAACAATCCGGCAGGCCTCTGATGCTCTGCTTTGGTTCTCTGACAGCTATCGCAGATGGCGACATATTCTGCGATCTCTCTTTTCATGCCATACCACCAAAACCTCCTTTTTAAATCCTGATACATCTTCTCGCTCCCAGGGTGTATGGAGTAGGCTGTCTCATGAGCTTCCTTGAGGATCAGTTCCCGAATAGGTTTGATGTCAGGAACACACAATCGGTCCTTGAACCGTATTACTCCCTCTTCATCCTCTCGAAAGTCTTTGCCTCTTCCTTCTAAGATCAGCTACCGGATCTTGTTGATGTTTTCATCATCCTTCTGCCCTTCTTTGATCTCCCGCTCTAGGGTGGGCTCTAATTCCACTGTTACTCCTTGCGTACTGTTCAGGAAACCGAGGCTCAGTCTGTCGAACTCCTTGGCTAACTCATATGGCATTGGGTACGTGGCCAACATATTGACTTGACTCTTCCTGCTCAGAGCATCTGCAACAACATTGGCTTTGCCTGGATGGTAATGTATCTCCAGCTCGTAGTCTTTGATCAATTCCAACCATCTTCGTTGCCTCATGTTTAACTCTGACTGGGTGAATATGTATTTCAGACTCTTGTGATCTGTGTAGATGTCGCACTTCTGCCCATACAGGTAATGTCTCCAGGTCTTTAAGGCATGAACCACTGCTGCCAACTCCAGGTCATGTGTGGGATAATTTTTCTCATGGATCTTCAGCTGTCGAGATGAGTATGCTACAACTCTTCCTTCTTGCATTAGCACACATCCCAATCCGGTGTAAGAAGCGTCGCAATACACTGAGAATGACTTGTGAACATCAGGCAGGACTAACACAGGAGCTGTAGTCAATCTATTCTTCAGTTCTTCAAATGCTTCCTGACACTTTTGGGTCCACTTAAACTCAACTTTCTTCGCTAGTAACGCTGTCATTGGCCTAGCAATCTTTGAGAAGCCTTCAATGAAACGCCTATAATACCCAGCCATTCCAATGAAGCTCTTGATCCCACGAACATCCTTTGGTGCTTTCCAGTTCAGGATATCTGCCACTTTCTTCGGATCCACTGCCAACCCATCTTGATTTATGATATGACCCAGAAATAAGACTTCAAGAATCCAGAACTCGCATTTGCCCAGCTTGGCATACAACTGATGCTCTCGAAGTCTTTGCAATACCATCTTCAAATGCTCTACATGATCTTCCTCACTTTGAGAGTATATGAGGATATCATCGATGAATACTACCACAAACTTGTCTAGATAGTCCATGAACACGCTGTTCATCAGATACATAAAGAAGGCTGGCGCATTTGTCAAACCAAAGGACATAACTGTGAACTCATATAACCCATACTTGGTGATGAATGCCGTCTTCGGTATGTCCGAGGGTCGGATTCTGAGTTGATGGTAACCTGATCTCAGATCTATCTTTGAGAATACGCTGGCACCTCTGAGCTGGTCGAACAAATCT
Organism: Zea mays; assembly: GCF_902167145.1. NCBI lineage: Eukaryota > Viridiplantae > Streptophyta > Magnoliopsida > Poales > Poaceae > Zea > Zea mays. The sequence continues at coordinate 75,406,385 of NC_050100.1, read as the reverse complement.
TCTATCCTTGGCAGGGGGTACTTGTTCTTGATAGTGACTTCATTCAAGGCTCTGTAGTCTATGCACATCCTTTTGGTACCATCTTTCTTCTCTACAAACAACACTGGAGTGGCCCAAGGCGAGGTGCTTGGCCTGATGTAACCCTTTTCTAACAGCTCGTCAATCTGCTTCTTGAGTTCCACCAATTCTGGTCCAGACACTCGATAGGCTCTTTTGGAAATGGAGGCGGTACCAGGGATAAGCTCTATGGAAAATTCGACTTTTCTCTCGGGTGGCATGCCCGTTAGCTCCTCAGGAAACACGTCCGGAAAGTCCGACACAACCTTGATAGCCTCGAACGGGTTGGGCTCCTTACTATCAACTGAAATCTGGTGACAGACTCCCTCTGCTGATTTAGGCATTCTTAGCTCGGCCACTACCTCTTCTCCTGACGGGGACTTCAATGTTACGGTCCTCTTGTCACAACTAACATTTGCTTCATACTTCATTAACCAATTCATCCCTAAAATAATGTCTATCCCAGGGGTGTCTATTACTATTAAGTCACTGGGGAATCCTATCCCCCTTATTTCCACCATTATATTTGAGCATATTTTATCTGTTTGCACCTTGCCACCAACCGAATTAATCCTCATGGGCGGCATCATTGCCTCTACTGAGATGTTATGCAATTCTACCCATGTTGCAGTGACAAACGAATGAGTTGCACCAGTATCAAATAGCACTTTTGCGGGATGAGATTCGACTGAGAACATACCTACTGCCACATCTGGTGCATCCTGGATCGCTTCGGCCTCCAAGTGGTTCACCTTTCCACGGTTGTACGCTTGGCTACGATTGCCTGTTGCCAGCTGCAGTACACCTTGCCTTGTTGGAGCATTGGGGTTGGTCTGCTGCTGCGCCATCTTCTTTGGGCACTGCATCGCCCAGTGGCCTTGTTCTCCACAGTGGAAACATCCTCTGCCTCCTCCTTGTGCTGGGGCTGTTTGGTTGCTCTGATTTGTTGCGGGGGCAGAAAGGCGAGGTGCCTGGTTGTTCTGCTTCTGATACTGATTACCTCCCTGCTGGCTGTTCTGACGATACTGCTGCTGCTGCTGTGGGTACTTCCTCTGAAACTGCTGCTGATGCGGACGCTGATTCTGATTCTGATATCCCTGTGGGTGACCAGGCCTGCCTTGCTGAGATGAACTGCCTTAGAAACGTGGACGGCTGATGCCTCCGGACTGGGGTCCACTCATCTTGCGCTTCCGATCTTCCATATCCTTACGCTTCTTCTCAGTCATAACTGCCCTATCGATCAGGTGCTGGAAGGTGGGGAAGGTGTGATTCATCAGCTGGTAATGCAGGGGATCCACCAAACCCCTCATGAACCTGTACTGCCTCTTAGCATCAGTATTGACATCCTCAGGTGCATAACGAGATAGCTGCAGAAACTTGTCTCTGTATTCACTAACAGACAGGGGTCCCTGCCTCAAAGCCAAGAACTCCTCTTTCTTCACGATCATCAGTCCCTCTGGAACATGGTACCGACGGAAACTCTCGCTGAATTCCTCCCAAGTGATGGCTTCGGGGTCAGCATGTGTGGCGAGGTAGGACTCCCACCAGGACTGGGCTGCTCCCCTTAGCTGACGGGGACCATACAGAACCTTCTCCCTGTCGTCACATTGGGCGGTGCGCAGTTCCCTTTCCACTGCGCGCAGCCAGTCTTCTGCATCCATGGGGTCAGCAGAATGGGCGAAGGTAGGAGGGTGCCCTCTCATGAACTCGCCACGCTTATCCCGTGGCATCTGGGGCATCTGCACTTGCAATTGGGGTTGGGGTTGCTGTTGAGCCTGCTGCATGGCTGCCAGAGTCTGCCCAATGGCCTGCACTGCCTGAGTCTGCATCAAAAACATCTGCTCCACTAACATCGGGGGTGGTGGGGGAGGCTGCCTCTGATGTTCCTCCTGCTGGTCATGCTGCTCTTGTTGAGCACGCCTGTTGCATCGGCGCCTGTTGTCAGACATCTGTGGAAGACATTCATACATCAGCATTGATCTTACAACCCTTCAGCATAAGAAAAGAGAATACAGAATTCTTCATGACACTGAGTGAACAAAGAGCTTCACTGATCCTCATTATGATTCAACACAGCTTCTCAGATAGAAAGGAAAGTAGAAGTAAATGGTTTCCCAACTAAACAACTGACTTCATTGACATTACTAGCTAAGCCAAACTGCAGGGGAAACCCACAGGTTGGCAACAGTCATTACAAAGATTCAAATCCAGCACAAGTTCATCATAACAAGCATGAAAGCAACTGATAAGCAAACTAAACTGACTACCTAAGAGTGAGACATCTGACTTAAGAATTATTACAAACTCCGACGCTAACGATCTAAGGATCCAGATCTATCCTGGTCTTACAGGCAGGGGAACCATAAGTGTGGTGACCACGTGGCGGCGAGCGGTAAGGGTGCTGAGTCCCAACAGGAGCGGGGGAACCACCCTCCTGGTGATGGCGCTCTGCCAGCTCAGCACGCAACTCCGCAATCTCTGTTCGAGCCCTGCTTAGCTCGTCCAGAGAGTGATCCAGCTCAGTGTTAAGCACCGCGACTAGGTTGACTGTGCTGCTCAACCTAGGGTTAGCCTCACCAACAGGTGAGACAACCACACTCTCCGTGCTGCCAGTAGGACGGCGGGGGTAGTACCGAAGGTTAAGACCGTCGGCCACCCCACCGAACAAGGAACAGTACTGGGAGAGTGCACGCCGTGCTGCATCCTGCATAGCCGCCTCTGCAGTGTCCCTCTCGGAGATGGAGTAGTGCTCCGAAACGGCCTCCGCACCCCGGAGGTCATCCTCCGGACGGCGAACTAGGCAGGTAGCCTCCCAGCGGTCCGGGTACCTCCCGCGACTGTGCTGGTAGACTACACAACGATACTCGATCGACCAGGTGTGCCGGTCGAAAGCCTGGCGCAGCAAGGTGTCGAGTGCGTCGTGGAAGTGACAGCCGCGAGGGGCGTCACGGGTGATGGGTCGGGTGACCCATCCTTCCGCCTCCTGTGGCTCAGAGGATTCCGTGCTGTGGTCTGAGTCGTCGTCGTCGGGGTCTCCTCCAGGACCTCCTCCAGTAGCTCCTCCAACAGCCGGGACGTCCCGCGGTGGTGCAGGGGGCGCCTCTAGCTGGGCAACAGAGGAACGGGGCCTCACGGACTCCACCTCTTGCTGGGGTGGGGAGAAGAGCCCTGCTGCTCTCTGTGCTGGCGCCGGCGTTCCTGCTCCTCACACAGGCGGTGGTGCAGTCTCTCCAGGTGACTCGACTGACCGGACACGGTCCGGCGCAGAGGACGCTCCGCAAGTCGAGATGGCAGGAAAGGAATCACTGACTTACGTGCAGTGTGTCTAAGACGAGCCATCTACAAAAGACACCGTAAGCATAAGAGTAAGAGTAGAACTAATATGACAAGTGCATAAACCATAGACAGAACAAGATAAAAATTTTAACAAGGTATAATATAGTATATATATATGTAGTAAAACATAAGGTTGGTCGAGGTGACCGACTTTTGAAGTAACCTCAGAGGTCAAGGTGAGAGGGAAGGTCAATAGTCCTTAGTACGACCAGTGCTACTCTAGGTCAGCGGTCCTACAGTCAGCACGGCTTTGATACCACTTATGTCACACCCGGTTTTGGAAGGCAAACCGAATGCGAACTATGTACGTGCCAGGATCAGAACTCACGTACACAGCGATTACATAAATGAACATCATCGCACAATGCTCGAATAATAACATAAAAGAGTATTAACTTATTACATCACAGAGTCATAGACATCCACATAGTCATCAACTTAACAGTTAAATCAAAGTGCTAGCGAAACGCAGTAAAGATAAGGCCTTCACAGGAAGCTGACTGGGGGTTGCCGCTAACCCACACCTAGAATTCGTCATAGTCTTGGAACTCCTGGAAGTCTCCTTCCACGACTTCACCTTCTCCTGAGCAGTGGTTACAATGCGGACAACCTGGTGTTTTGTGGTAAAGCAAGGATGAGTACACATCAACGTACTCAGCAAATGTCCCGTTTGGCTGAAGTGGACTAGCTTTATGTGGGGTTAGGCTCAAGCAGTTGCTTTTAGTTGGTCAGGTATTTATCATTAGTAGAAGCCAGATTTTAGCATTAACCAACCCGTAAACCATTTCCTCATCGAGGAACAACATCATCATAGTCGAACCAAAACCATAACATAATCCTTGTATCTCGAACCATCTGTATCTCTAATCAAAGAGGATCCCAAGGCTGCTCTTAACCGTGAGCACGGCTGACATATCAGTTTCACTACCCTCTGCAGAGGTTGCACACTTTACCCATGAGTCATGATTCCCTTTCTACCCGGGGAGAGCTAATCCCCATTGACCACTACCTAGGTGGTCCGGCAGGGCATCACTACGTAGCTTTTACAAAGATTCCCTAGAGATCATAGCTGCCCGTTAGGTTTCTCCAGTTTGATAAACACAGTACCCCTCCCCGCAGGAGAGTGACTAACAAAGAGCAAAACGAAAGAACCTCGGCACTCAGCCTCGGCAGAGCAAGCACTGTGCCTGGACCCCATTGACGGCACGACGGCTAAGCAACTACACCTCTAGTTCCTCTAATTAATTAGCTAAGGGCATCCCATTTCACCCTCATGGTTGCACTGTTATCCCGAGTGGTCTCTCAACGAACAGGTCCTTACGGAGAGGTACTCAGGAAACAGCCTGAGCCCCCTAGAGTATCACCAGATCATCAACATCATCAGGATAACAGTATCATAAATAGTCACATCATGTTCATTGATTAAGTTAAGGCAATAGCAGAATGCTAACCATAACAGCCCATAAGGTCATCAAGGATAAAGTAAAGTGTAAAGCTAGTCAATCCTTAGGTTTCAAGTAAGTAATGCGGGATAGTAAGTTATAAGTGAATAGGACATAATGGGTCAGAGGACACCTGCCTTCACCAAACTGCTGATCAGGGACTTCCTCTGCAACTTCCTCGGGAAACACAGACTGCTCGTTGTCTACGTAAAGTAATCATTCACACTATGCACTTGGGAAATAACAAACAAAAGCAATATACCAAACATATGCAGCAGAGAGATCACAAGTTCATAATAGAAAAGGATTGGCCCTCTGGTATTCCCTAGGTCTAGGGTAGAGGACTATACCAAGTGATTCATTATCCACTAATTAGGTTTAAGTCAGTGGTGGGGTTAAATCATTACATGGTTTTAAGTCCCTGAACTTGGGTGTTTAAGTCCATAAACTTAGGTGCTCCAACTTTTATTAAAGTCTACCATCTTCTAATTATCTCAAATAGGGTCCCAATAACCTTAATCCTATCCTAATGATCAACTATTAATTGGGACATGGAAAGAGCAGGAAAACATTGTTTAAATAGATAGACAAAAATACTATGAGCATTTTGCAATTTGAAGCACCTAATTTGGAGTTCATATGACAAAGTTATGAATTTTACAAGTTTAGGGATTAAAAGTATACCCTAAATACTTATTTTGAATTGAATAAAAGGTCCGAGGACCTAACTGCGAGAATCCAGGGACGGCGGGTCAAATTTCAGAAAACCGGGGGTCTCTTTAAGAAGTTGCACGGGCAAAGGGGTATCGGGCTCTAATAGTCGTCGGATCTCAGATCAACGCGCAGGATTAGATCCGCGGGCGTGCGCGCGAGCGCGCGACGGCCTGAGCGGCTGACAGGCGGGGCCAGGCGGGCAGCGCGGGCGAGGGCGGGCTGACAGGCGGGGCCAGCGGGCAGAGCGGGCGCGGGGTGTGGGGGGAAGCGGCCCTGGGCCGTTGGATCTCCGGCGAACGGCTAGGGTTGGGCTCGACCTAATTGAAACGGGGCCGCCCGATCTGGGATGGACGACGGGGATCGGGTGGCCGGCCTTGTCCTCTCCTACGGCTAGCTGGGGCGGCGGCGCTCGTTCCCGCGGCGGAGAACTCGCCGGAGACGAGGGGCGCGGGGGCCCTGCGGGTCCCCGGGGCGACCTGAGCGGCCGGGGAGGTTGGGGAAGGCGCGGGGAGTCTTCTGGTGGGGGCTAGGTCGGGGCAGGGGCACCGGAGGGGGCGGTCCACGGCGAAGCGGCTCGGCGGCGGCGCAAAAGGGCTCCGACGAGCAATCAAACGCGACAGGAGGCAATACAAAGGTCGGGAGGGGGCGGGAGAGGTTCCTTACCTCAAGGCGGGCTCCGGGGACTCCTCGGTGGCGGCAATGGCGCGACGGCGGCCCGGGTCGACGGTGGCGGACCTCCGCGGCTGCATGGAGGACGGCGGGTGAGCGCGGGCAGAGGGAAACAGGGAGGGGGAGGGGAAATTGGGGCGCGTCCCGGGTTGCAGACGTCGAGGCGAAGCTCACCGTGGTAGAGGGCACGGCGGAGCTCCAACGGCGACGGGGAAACGGGCTCGGGCGGCGATGGTTAATGGCGGCGGCGCTCTGGCGTGCGCGCAGCGTGGGGGAGGTGGAAGAGGGGTCTGCTGGTGCGCAAATGAGGGAGGGGGAGAGGGCGAGTGGGGTTCTGGGCTCAACTGGCCGGGGGCGGGGTGGTTGCGAGCTCCACGCGCGATGTGGGCGTGGAGTCCGCGGCAGCGCGCAGCTCGGGCGGCGGTTACGCGAGGATGACGGGGCTGACAGCCCGGGCCCGTGAGCAGAGAGAGAGGGGAAAGCGGGCGCGGGCGCGGGGAAGGTGGCCGCGCTGACGGGCGGGCCCGCCAGGGCAGAGAGAGAGAGGAGGGGGAAGGGGCGCGCGCGCGGGATTGGGTTGGCTGGGCCGAAAGGCCGAGGGGGGGGGCAGGGTTGGGCTTCTTTTCCTTTTTCTTTTATTCTGGAATTTGTTTTCCCTTTTCTTTTTATTTTCTCTATTTGATTCAAATCCAAATAAGCCACAAATTCAAATTAGACTTTCTAAGAATTATGCACCAAACAAAAGTGAAATCTAGGGTTCAACAAGATGCAACAATTCACACTCCCTTGGAGTTTGAGCTAATAGACTAAAATTACAAATAAAATAACCACTCTTCTTCTATAGAAATGAGAAAGAGAAGATTGGGGAAGGATGAGAAAAGAGAAGTAACACCTGAATTTGTGAATATGAGCAAAGAAATTTTATACCCCCAAATTCAGGGTGTTACAGTATCTGCAAGAAATTGCACTGGCGGACGGTCCATGGCTAGGACCCAGACGGTGCGCGACCCTCCAATGGTCGATTCTAACATCTTCAAAAAAGCTTCTCCTGTCCAGAATAATCTACGGTATTCCGGACAATCGATTTAGAATAGTTGTAGATGAACTTATGCACCTGTGAAATGATCAACTAGGCAAACTGGTTAGTCCACAAAGTTTGTGATGGTCATCAAACACCAAAATCAATTATAGGAAATGTTGAGACTATTTCCCTTTCAATTGGCCTGTGTCGCTCACCACTCGTTTAAGTTATTTCAAATGGACGTGAAGAGCGCCTTCCTCAATGGACCAATCAAGGAGGTAGTACATGTGGAACAACCCCTGGTTTCGAGGATGACAAGTATCCTGACCACATCTACGGGCTCTCTAAGGCGCTCTATAGACTTAAGCAAGCCCCAAGAGCATGGTATGAATGCCTTAGAGATTTTCTTATTTTTAATGCTTTCAAGGTTGGGAAAGTTGATCCTACTCTCTTTACTAAGACTTGTAATCATGATCTATTTGTATGCCAAATATATGTCGATGACATAATATTTAGTTCTACTAATCAAAAGTCTTGTGAGGAGTTTAGCAGGGTGATGATGCAAAAATTCGAGATGTCTATGATGGGTGAGTTGAACTACTTCATTAGATTCCAAGTGAAGCAACTCAAGGAAGGGACCTTCATCTCCCAAATGAAGTACACCCAAGACTTCCACAAAAGGTTTGGGATGAAGGATGCAAAGCCCGCAAAGACATCGATGGGAACATACGGGCACTTGGATCTCAACAAAGGAGGTAAGTCCATTGATCAAAAGGCATACCGGTCTATGATAGGTTCTTTACTTTATCTTTGTGCTAGTAGAACAGATATTATGCTAAGTGTATGCATGTGTGCAAGATTTCAATCCAACCCCGAGGAATGTCACCTTGTGGCCGTTAAGCAAATTCTTAGATATTTGGTTTCTATGCATTGTTTTGGGATCTGGTATCCAAAGGGGTCTACCTTTGACTTAATCGGATACTCAGACTCTGACTATGTCGGGTGCAAGGTTGATAGGAAGAGCACATCAGGGACTTGTCAGTTTCTAAGAAGGTCCCTGGTGCCTTGGAGTTCTAAGAAACAAACGTATGTTGCCCTATCCACCACTAAGGCCGAGTATGTTGCTACAACACAGTGTTGCGCGCAACTGCTTTGGATGAGGCAAACGCTCTGGGACTTTGGCTACAATATGAGCAAAGTCCCACTCCTATGTGATAATAAGAGTGCAATCCACTTAGCGGATAATCCTATTGAACACATCCACTCTAAGCACATAGGCATCCTGCATCACTTTTTGAGAGACCGCCGACAAAGGGGAGATATCGATATCTACCATATTAGCACCGAGAACCAGCTAGTCGATATCTTCACCAAGCTTTTAGATGAGAAAAGGTTTTGCATGTTGCGTAATGAGCTAAATGTCTTAGATTCGCGAAACTTGGATTGGTCTATAGCATACATGTGTTTTATGCCTTTGATCATGTTACTTTAAGCATTAATGTCTTTACATGTTTATTTTTGGTGCTCAAGTTGTACAAGTCATCCTCAGACCTCACACGTCCCTATGCACATGATGCACATGTTTAGAGGGAGGATGTACTACAACTTGATCCTTTGAGGCTAACGTGTTTGCTTGAGTACTTTTGATATAGTCTCAAAGTTGGATTGAAAGAGAAAAGGTGAACTTGGACAAAGAAAGGGCATCCACTGCATTCCGGTATCAATGTATCTTGTCCCAAGTTCTTTTTTGTGTTCTCATTGCCTTTTGATCTTATTTGACATTTTGGTGAGGAAATGGGGTTAAAGGGCCAACTAGTTATCCTATTTTGGTGCTTAATGCCAAAGGAGGAGAAATTAAGGCCAAAACAACTGGATCAGCCAACCACTTGTGAATTTCAAAATTTTAGTGTTAGATTCTTGGTATTTGATCAAAACCCTCTTATTGCAAAAATTGTTCTCTTATGGGGGAGAAATTTGATTATGGGAAAAGGGGGAGTTTTTGGCATTGACCATATTTACTCTTGAAGGATCTTTTGATTTGCCAAAACAAGTGTTTCTGACGTAGAGATAGAAAAAGAATTTGTTTTGTGAAAATAAACCAAGTGGTGGCAAAAGTGATCAAAATATGCCAAATCCTATGTGAGATAAATTTGTCTTCAAATTCGCACTCTTTAACTTATATTTGAAAATGTTGTTGCATTTCGAGCTGCTTTTAATGTGTTGGCATAAATCACAAACTAGGGGGAGATTGAAAGGGAAATGTGCCCTTGGGTCATTTCTAATAAATGTTTTGGTGATTAGATGCCCAACACATAGTGTTTTAGTTGATATGTGCTAAAGTGTTAAAGAGATGCAAATCAAGAATCAAGGTATGTCTCTAGCCTTAGTGAATTGTTTTTGGTACTAACATATTCCTCTAAGTGCTAGGAACTTTATCAAATCAAATGAGATTGGATTGGAGAAGGTTGGCAGTGCCTAGCTAGACTTGCACCAGCCTACGGGTGCACCTAACTGTCCGGTGCCAAGGCTGGCACGCTCGACGAACTCGCTGCTCTCGGGAAAAGTTGGGGACATTGTAGCTAAAATTCACCAGACTGTCCAGTGAGCCAACCACGCTCGCGTCAATGGTCAGCAGCGCAATCAGCGAGCGACGCGTGGCCAGCGCCAATGGTCACCAGGACGCACCGGACAGTCTGGTGTGCCAAGGGGGTCGTGGCTGCAATATTCGGGTTCGCCAGAAAAGGAAGGAGTCGCACACTATGTACTGTCAGGTGGTGCACCAGACTGTCCGGTGCGCCCACGGACAGAAGGCAACTATTGCCTTCCAAATGGAGCTCCAACGGCTCCTAGCTGCCTTGGGGCTATAAAAGGGACCCCTAGGCGCATGGAGCAGTACATCAAACCCCTCTTGAACATCCTAAGATGCCGAGACCTTGCATTCGCGCATTTGATTCATTGTGTTAGAGATTTGAGCACTTTTCTGAGTTGTAACTTCGTCGTGCTGCTTTCGTGTGCTCGTTCTCGTCTTGTGTGCGTGTTAGTGTTGCGACTCTCGCTTTTTGTGTGTGTTGCTATTCCCTCCTTACTCATGTGCTCATTCGAGATCATTTTGTGTAAGGCGTGAGAGACTCTAAAGTGTGGAGATTCCTCACAAAGGGATAAACTGGAGATAAAGAGAACCGTGGTATTCAAGTTGATCTTTGGATCACTTGAAAGGGGTTGAGTACAACCCTCGTCCATTGGGACGCCACAACGTGGACTAGGCAAGTGCTCTACTTGACCGAACCACGGGATAAAAGTTGTTGTGTCACTTGTTTTTATTCTTGTGTGATTCTCTCTACTTCTATTCACTTCATAATTGCTCTAAGTATAATACTAATCTTGTAAAGAGCCATTAAGTAAAGAAGTTGTCTCTACTCATTCTCCTCTCTCAAACTTGGCCTTAGCTTTCACTAATCTAATATTAGTCCAAGTTTGTTTTATTATGTTGTTTTTTCAGGATCACCTATTCACCCTCCCCCTCTAGGTGCTCTCAGCTGCACCGTCTTTCGGACCGTTTTATTCGACCTTTTTGTTTTAGCAGGTGACCAGGGTTCCTTTATTGGCCAATCGTGTAGAACAGACTTGCTACTAGCGATTTGGAGAGAAATTGATCAAAAGTAGGGCCAGCTTTGACTAGCCGACCATGTGCGCTACATGTGCTCAGCCCTTGCATCCCCTTCCTCGCTTTCTGCAGAGGGTGACTGTAACACCTCTGGTGTTACGATCACTAAAACTTGAGCGTAACATCATGAGCATCAGCATATCATGTGATTGTTACACTTAGAATGCATTCACTAGGCAAAAATTTCAAACAAGTTGTATTGATGTGACTGGTCATGGGTAAAACCCTAGAGTAGGGTACTTAACCCTAAACTGGGCTTAAAAGAGTAAACAAAGCCTAAATAAGAGAAAACTTCGAAACTCATTAGTAATGATCATAAAATGTCACCATTAATGGACTTAAGTGGCATCCAAACCCCAGAAGTACCAAAAACCATAAATAGACCCCTAGAAAACCCTGGACTGAAACCCTAAGGAGTTATATGTAAATAATGCCCATTTTTGGACCTAAGTGCAAAAACCATGGAATTAGGGTACCTTAAGTCATATGGGTTACATATTTGCATATTTGCAAAAGAAACCATGAGATTTGGGCCTAAATGCAAAAAGGCCACTCTAGTAATCATATGGTTAAGTCTGAAATACAGTTGAACAAGGCTGACTTTGGAGCCCTACATCTCAGGATTCTTGAAGTTTTTGCTCAAAGTCAATATAGCAAAGTTGTAGAGCTATCATAGGAGAACAAGTTTGATTAAGTGACTGAGCACTGGTGCTGAATAGAAATTGGAGTAAAATAAGCACAAAGTTGGGTTGTCAGTCAACTTTGAAACTAAAACATGGCCACCAGTGCCACTGGCCGAACTTTGGGATCAAGTTTGGGTAGGATCTAGTGCTCAATTAAGGATAGTTGCTATAGTCGAATTAAAGCTGGATTGATAAGCTACAACTTTGATGTAGAGTATTGGTCTAGTCACCACACAAAATCTAGAGAAAATTCGCCCCAAATAAGCCCTGTCAGACCAACTGATGAAACCTCTGATGGTACAGTGGCAAAAATCTACAAATTCTGTGAATCTCGCCGCCGGTGACCCTTCGCCGTGATTGTTGCCGATCGCCACGATTCGTGCTTCAGGTCTGTGGATTGAGCTCGACGGTGAAAAGATCACGCCGCGGATAGGTCTGGGACACTGTGGCCTCGCTGTCCCTCGACCACTTCACCAGCGACGTGGCCTTACGGTCGTCACCGGAATCTGTGTTGTTCACCGCAATTGCGCCACGCCTCAGGCCCTTAACCACGTCGCAATAGCTCGGGTCATCTATATCCGGGGATCGCCGGAGAGCCGCCACGGTAGATGCCACCAATCACTTGCACCATTGATCTCCTCTTTCTCCGGCTGCCACCGTGCGAGACCAAATTCATCGGCCACCGCTTAGCGACCTTATAAATTGACGGCACGGTCTGCTTCGCTAAGTTATCACCAAGACAAAGCATCCATCCCTGCCCTTGATTAGCCACCATAGCCAGAGAATTTCCTTCTTCCCCCAAACTGGTCGACTGCGCCGCCGTGAATCACCTCATCGTGGCTAGCTGCTCCCAGGTCCGCACCCACCCTCTGTGTTCGTGTTTTAGCACCCTTGCATACTTGTGATGCTTGTTGACTCAACTAGCTGAGCTTGACGGCATCCACTCATCGGGAACACCTGGATTTGGTCTCGGTGATCGCCATCATCGTGGGCAGGCAAATCCAGGGCCGGATTAATCCAATTAGAGCCCGTTCTAGGGTTGCCTCGGGTCGGTAATACTTGCCTCGTAGTTAATTTGGGCAGCCACCGTTGTTCTTGGCCGGTCCGAGCAACGGGGTGGTCGGCGGTGAGCGAGCCGTGGCCAAGGGGTCGAGTTAGAGAAGAAACAGAAGACAAGGGACCTCTATGCAAATGTTAGCGAGACAGAGGAACAGTAGGGGGCTCTTTATTAGTATTTCAAACCACCAAGGTCCCCTGTGCAAAATGGACACCGCAACGCACGCGGGCGCGCGTTCTCCCCGTTTCTGGGCCGACTTGGACCAGATTCAGCCCAGCACTTTCATAGTTTCTCTTTTTCTTTTTCTTCTAGACTTAGAGAATTCCTAGAAAATTATAGAAAATGTTAAAAATACCAGACTAATTTTGCTAGGCTCCTGATTTTTTATAGTATTTAATAAAAATAGTTTTCGGATTTTTATTCCAAATAAGGAATTATGGTGTATTTAAAATAGCCAAAACCCATACTTCTGGAATTTTAGAAATTAATTAGTAATGCCAAAAATCACCAAACTCTTTAGATAAGCTTTAGATGTTATTTAGAAGCCTTGGGTAAAGTTTGGTATGATTTGGACCATGTTTGATACCTAGAACCCAAAACCCTAGTCTCCCGCCCTATGAACTTCACTATAGACTTCAAAAACCCTAGTTTCCCGGGGATCCATGAAGGAAAATTATATTCAAGACCTAAGATGATATACTCTTATTATCTTTGCATTTTCATGAGCATTCATGATTATATATGGCTATATATAGAAAACGAAGAAGAGATAGAAGTTGAAGAAGCAAGGACTACACCACCACCTGAAGAACCCCAGGCCGGGAACTGCTTTTATTTTGACATCTGTGGAGCAGAGCCTGACTCACCTATAACACAAGGCAAGCCCCGGTGCATTTGCCACCTCCTTGCTATTTTAAAATATTTCTCACTTGCTTGATGCATTAAGTTATAGGAGTTGTGTGCTAAACAAATTGCTGCATTTCCTTCCTTGAGAATTTGATTCCTTTCCTTGATCCCCTGTTTTATAAAAAGGTTTTTCTTATGCTTAGCCTTGCTCTAGAAAAACAAAATGTTTTGTTTTAACAAAAGATGATGCTTCAAGTGGGTGGGATGTTTTCAAAATAAAACATGATGGTGGATCCATCATGGCCATGATGGATTCAACATCAGAAAAGATGTACCTCTGCCAGGTATCAAACTTTGGGTTTGAAATGATAAAGCTGAGACTGGGCGGGTGACTTGCACGAGAAGAGAGTCTCGGTGTAGAGTCTCCATCTGAGTCGATTAAGGACCTTGTCGATGTAGGCTTGATGATCAAGGACCCTTTAACTGGTCACATGCCTCATCATGGGTAAGCTTTGCCTCGGGCAGACTAATACCAGAATAAGATAACACGCAATGGGAGTGGAGAGATGGCGAGAGTAGCGTGTGCCCTCCGTGGCAAGAGGCTGGACGGTGGTGTATCTGTGCTCTCGGTTGGCGTGAACCTAATCTGGTCTTAAGAACCCCGGTGGCGAGTTGACATATGCAAGGGTTAAGTGCTACATATGTCGTGTGATTGGAGATCCTTAGCTGAGTATAAATCGATTCGGATCGCCGTTACTTCTCGGACATGAAGACTTGGTCACTAACTTACATGTAGCATTCCAGTGAATAAGAAGGGTTGATAAGAAATTGGGTAGTATAGGTCAAGTGCTTGAACTAGGGTAGAAAGAACTCTAGACTCAGGTAATGACTTAACCTGCTAATAAAATTGGATTTTTAATGATCCACTATTAGTAAGCATTTCTGCAAACAGAGTCTTGATTCTTGATTAAGCCTTACCTTGACTCCCTTAAAGCCAGCATATCCTTGAGAGTCTTTATTTTGACGGGTAAGACTTGCAAAAGTACACTTTGTACTCAGGGCTTTGTCCCATGTTGTTTTAGGTGAGGAAGCAGCAATTTTTTGTTGCTTTTGTTCCAAGGTGGTGCCTAAAGAAGAAAGCCAAGACTGAAGCCTCAGGAGGAAATGTCCTCCTTTAAAACTTTTTACCGTTTATCGGGAGGGGGTTTTGCCTCCCAGGTTATATATGTAATAATATTACTCCAGCACTCTTATATTTTTTGCTCTGGTCTGTAATAATACTACTCTTTCTATACTTTAAAATAAAGTAAGTTATTGTAACTGCTTCCGCATACTCGTTCCTCCGATGTGTTGTAATATCTGCGTGACGGGTGAAACACTCTTGGGCAAGGTAAAGAATTCAGGTACCGAACTTGTCAAGTGATCAGGTGCACCTATAGGGTTGTCCGAGGTCCGATGGTAAAGGACAACTATAGGTGGGCCTAATGACTTGGGAGGTTCTGTCACAGCTGGTATCGGAGCGAAGCCCATCTCTGCAGATGTTATGAGGCATTTTCAAAAAGAATTTTCAAAGACTTATCTAAGAAAATTTCTTTCCTTCTTATCGACTACCTTCTGAAGTACTTATTTTAAAGACCAGATAGTAGAGTACAATGTATAGAAGGTTGTGAATCAACTAAGGTTAATTCTGTAATTATGCATGCATCATGTTAAAACTATACTAATAAGATTTTCCCCCTTATGGAGATATGCCGTCGCGCACAAGGAAAACCGTGCGCAACTCCACTAGACCGATTGGCGTGCCTCGCCATCAGCTAGCTCCAAGGCATGAGGATAGTAGCAGCGGCAGCAATGACCCCATTGGAGATCTGGAAGCTCAGGTGGAGCAGCTTCGAACGGAATTGCGTCATAGAAACATTGTGTGGTCGAGGATGGTTAGCGCATAAATGAGTTAAGGACTGACATCCGGCATCTGCAAGACGAGCTTGCCGAACGAGATTTGGCACTCTATTGGGCCACCAACTTGCGTTCCATTGCTTGGGACCGAGAGGCCAAAGCTCGAGCCCGTGTGGAGGAGCTTAGCACGACCGTTGATAACTTGCAGGTGTACTGCAATATATTGCATGAGGAAGTTCATGACTTGTATTCGCGACTGTACCCTTGAAAGGGAAATAGGCTTTAAACCTTTTCCTAAATAATTTTGGTGGTTGAATGCTCAACACAAATAATTGGACTAACTAGTTTGCTCTAGGTTATACATTCTACAGGTGCCAAAGGTTCAACACAAACCAATAAAAAGTACAAGCCAAGGTTCAAAAGAAAGGAGCAAAAGGAAACCGAAGTGCTCCCTGGTCTGGCGCACCAGACTGTCCGGTGTGCCACCGGACAGTGTCCGATGCACCACCGGACAGTGTTCGGTGCACCAGGAAGGATCAACCTCCAACTCTTCACCTTCGGGTTTCTCAGGCGCAGCTCCGCTATAATTCACCAGACTGTCCGGTGTGCCACCGGACTGTCCGGTGCACCAGCGGAGCAACGGCTACCTGCGCGCAACGGTCGACTCTGCAAAGTGAACAGTGGAATTCAGATGTCAGAGCAGCGAGTCAGAGGGGCACCGGACTGTCCGGTGTGCCACCAGACTGTCCGGTGCCACATGAGGACAAAGCCTCCAACGGTCGACCAGCTCCAAGTCCTAACGGAAGGATGACGTGGCGGCGCACCGGACACTGTCCGGTGGCGCACCGGACTGTCCGGTGCGCCCTTCACCAGCAGACTTCACCAACGGCTAGATTTTGGTTGGTGGCTATAAATACCACCCCAACCGGCCACTTCAAGGTGTGGGAGCCCAAGCAACATTCCAAGTCATCTAGTTGACATACTCAAGCCCTCTCAACCACAGATATTCATTGATACATCCTATACGCAAGATCTAGACCACTACAACCAACACAAGTGCCACAAAAGAGAGAGCAAGCAATTGAGAGCTACTCAATTGAGTTTAGCCCTAGTGCCTTGTGAGATTCATTGAGAGATAGTGTGTACTACATCTTTGTGTTCATTTGCTCGTGGAGTTTTGACTCCCATTGAACTTCCTCCAAAGTTTTGGAGGCTTGTAAAAGCTAGCAAGAGACACCAAAGAGTGTGGTGGTCCTTGCAGGATCGAGAGTGATCCTTGAGAAGAAGAAGAGCTCGCCAATCCTTGGGTAATCGGTGGAGAGAGGGAAAGGGTTGAAAAAGACCCGTCCTTAGTGGACTCCTCAACGGGGACTAGGCCTTCGAGGGCCGAACCTCGGTAAAACAAATCACTCGTGTCTTGTGTGCTTATTGCTTGTGATTTGTTTGTCCCTTCCCTTTCTAAGTTTTTCTTGCACTACTCTTTGCTAATTCTATTTGGTGTTGCTTTGAGTTAAATTCTCATTTAGTGAAGCAACACATTGCAAGAGAGAACTTGTGTTATTGCTCTTCTTGCCTAAGCCTTCTTGCTTTATTCTCATAGACTTATTAGTAGTATTGATTTATCAATTCCGCATTATTTGAAAGCAATACTCTTTACAAGCAAGGAATTAGTTTTTATACTCCGATAATTATATATCTTGTTCTAACCACTAATCAAGGGATCTAGTTGGGGGATAAAGTTTTAATTTTCAGGTTTCGCCTATCCACCCCCCCCCCTCTAGGCGACTTTCAATTGGTATCGGAGCTAGGCACTTCATCTTGAGTTTAACAACTCGAAGTGATGGCTCGTAGAAGATCCCAAAAGAACAAGAAGACAACTCCGAAGGAGAACAAGGAGGTAACTCTTGAAATATTACTTTCTGATTGTTCTAATTATGATTCATGGTCTACTAGAGTGATAAATGCTTTTAGAACAGTAGATCCACAATTAGAACAAATCTTAGACAAGAGTATTATCCCTCCTAGTTATGATAGGAAAAATGTTTCCGATGAAGATCAAAGATGTATACGCTTAAACTATCTAGCTTTTGACATCTTAGTTAATTGTCTTAGCAAGGAAGATTATCATGCCCTCATAATGAATCATTATGAACATATTCCCGATGCACATGATATTTGGACTAGGATTAAAAGTAAATTTGATGAGTCCAAACGTGATAGTTCATTTTGTACCTCTACTTCCTTTGGTATTTGTGATACTAACCTTTGCAAGGAAGAAGAGGAAAATGATCGATGGAGACCAAACGATGAATCCACCTCTCCAAAAGGTTTGTCTTCCCATTTGGATTCCCACATATGTTGTGTGGCTAATGAAAATGATAGCGGAAGTACAAATGAGGATGAGGAGGAAGAAAAAAGCTTCGTGCAACTCTACGCTCGCCTAAGGCAAGAAGATAAGGCGGTCATGCTCAAACTTCTAGAAAGAGCGAGAGAGCAAAGCGAAGCTCGTCAAAGACTAGAAGATGTTCTCTCCATAAAAATGCTACACTTTGATGAGTTGACTAAAGAACATGAGGAGCTAAAGTGCTCTCATGTTGATTTGGTCCAAAGGTATGAAACTGTTTCAATTAAGCAAGATAACGCTTTACATTGTATCGCTCAATTAGTAAATAGGAATACCTTGCTTAAGGACCAAGTAGAAAAGCTAAAAGTTGAAAATCTAGCTTTTCAAGAAAAATATGATATGCTTCTATGTTCCCATGAAAATCTTAGAGATGATCATATCATATTAAACATTGCTCATGAGGTTGTGATAGAAAACTTAAAATCCCAACAACCTCACTCATGCACATGTATTCAAATTGATACTATATTACCATGTGCTAATGCTTGTTGTTCGTCGACAAGCAAACCTTCCTTTGAGCTAGAATTTGCAGGAATAAAAGATGATACACATCACAAGCTCAAAGAAGAAAATGAGAGGCTAAAGATGAGCTTGACACAACTAAAAGGGAAGTGTATTGCTCAACCTTCTCAAGATAACCGTGATTACATGGTGAAGAAGCTTGAGACGGGAACAACCGATGCATGCACTAACTCCCTTGAAGAAAATGTCAAGGACTTGAGGATTGCCAAGAGGAAGGAACAAAGAAAGGAAATCAACACCTCCTCGAAAAACCTCAACCATGCCTCCATAAAAGGTAACATCCAAGGTAATGATCAAGCCACACTTCACACTAAGAAAAATAAGAAGTGTAGTGAATGCCTTGAAGAGGGACACTTGATTAGGTCATGTCCTTACATAAAAAATGGCTTGATTATTAGCAAGGATGATAGACTTTGTTTTAAATGCTCAAAGAAGGGACACTTAATCAAATCTTGTCCCTATTTGAAACAAAAAGGCATAGGGTTAGAAAAGAAAATATTAACTGACCATGTAGCAAGCAAGAAACAAGGAAAGAAGAAGTCTTCAAGACTTGAGGATCGACTTTGCTACATATGCCGGAAAAGGGACATCAATGCAAGGATTGTCCCATTGGTAACAACCCCACTTCTAGCTTGTCAATTATTTCGCATGTAACTAGGCAACCCAAAATTGCAACTTGTGCTAGAAAGGTAATGAGCTTATCAAGCGCTAACACAAAGGACTTTTGGGTTCCTAGATCTTTGTTTACTAACCTTAACGGACCCATCAAGCGATGTGTACCAAAATGTACTTGACAAGCTTTGCAGGAGGAGATGGTATGAAGCTTTGGGGTGCTTGAGAAAGTCAATTCAATTTCTATTAACTCAAGCTATCAATCTTCAATGATATATATCCATGATTGGCCCAAGGTTATTTTGAATTATTATATCTAAAACTCGTATCATCTCGGGAAAGATATTGGTGTTGTAGGAAATAAGGAATTAATCCTGTGCAGAAAAATCAAGACCTACAACATGGAGGAAAGCCAAAGGATGGTAACAATTATATTTTTGAGTGCAAGTATCTTAAAGTATCATTTCTTATGTGTCTTGTGTAGTCACATAGAAAAAGAAAGCACTTCAAATGTTTTTAAATTATGTCACCTTTCTTTGAAGAAATTGCTCTCATATGGTAGATTGTATATTCAACATTTCTATACCATAGCAATCTACATGCTTTAAATTGTTATAAGTTCCTCATGGCATGCTTTTCTCAGATTATCTTATTATTGCCTTGTTCTAGATATAGAGAGATATTCCAAGTTCTTAAAAGAATAAGGTGTCAAGTAAGGAATTCAAATCCTTAGGACACTTATAAAAGGAAAATTCTCTCTATAACTAGAAAAGTGAGACTAATGCTTTTTTCTAAGTAAATCAAGTGGTCTCACTTGTAGAGAATAAGTTTCTCTTTGGAGATGTGTAATCTAACATAAAAGGAAAAGTCAATCCAATGATTTATGTTGTTTTGCTTCTTGCTTATATATTGGATATGATTCTTCTACATTTATCGCTCTCCATGTTATGAATTTGATTTATTCCCGTAATCTTAAAGAACTAACTATGCTTGTTCCATAAGTTAAAACTAAGAATACTTCAAGGAATAATCTAGTTCATATTATAAAGTGTCCATGCTTTAGTAATCCACTTTTTCATTCCTTATCAAAATGATTACAAAAAGGGAAACTAGTACTTGTGTTGCTATTAACATTTCTCTTGAGCTTACTTATGAAAATCTACAAGAGAGTAAGTGCAAGTTTAATGCCACAAGCCTCAAAGGGCTGATCTTCACCCAAAGGAAGAAAGGTAAAAGCAAAGGTATGGGAACTCATCTTCTTAATCAAATATAGTTCCCATCAATGATTGTTTAATCTAATTCATGCCTTTGCTATATCTGTTCTCATATTGATATGCTCTTAAGTAATAATAAATTCAATATGAACGAGTAAAATTCCTATGATTGATCAAGATTTTTAAAAAGTGCTTATTCCTCTAATGTGCACTAATGTTAAGGATTTTACTTCATGTCAGTGTGACTGATGAATGATGAATTGTTTATATTCCTTATCTAAAAGAAATCATTCGTCATCATGTACCCCCTTGTGCTATTAACATCTCTCTTAATTATTTTCAATAAGTTTGGAAGGAAAAAGAGTCAACTAAAGGGAGGTCACTCAAATGAAAAAGGAAGCAATCAAGAGCAACAACACCTGCTTGGATAATGAGCTCTTCAAAACAATCATGGTGTGGTTGTAAGAATTCTAAGTCTTTTTCATTATGAGAATACTAGGCATAAAATACTTATTGCAAATCTTGTAAGCCTTGATTAAGATGAATGGGGCTTCTCCTTATTTGTCTCTAAAAGTTGAATGCATCTATTTCTTTCATTTCAACAATTCTTTGATGCATATCTCTAGGGGAGCCTATTGCTATATCTTGATCCTGTTGAGACTATTACTTTATCCTAGTAATCTTATATAGTCTCTTGTATGAGAATAAGTTTCTCATGAAGTATGCTACTACATGTCAATCCAAATTGTTAAAATAATGTCACTCTTATCAAGGATTGTTGCTTTCATTGCTAAAGTAGCATATTTAATGGATTCTCCTATTTTTCAAAGCTTAGCTATTGCATATGTTGTTCTTTTGATCACATCTGTTATTTGTTTGATCATTAAATGAACACTTATGTTTCTTAGTGCCGCATATTCTATCAATCAATATCTATTGATATGCACTAAGTTTAAAGGAGAATTCTTGATCATCTATACAATTTGTGATCCATTTGATATATGCTGACAATGACTTATAAAAGGATCACTAGTTGCAGAACTCTCTCTTGTGCAAAATATTTCCATATATTGTCTTGAGTATAGGTATTAAGCGACTAAGACTAAGGACAAAGCACAATGAAGGGAGCATCTCTATGAGAAGGTACAAAAAGGGTAAAACGACTTCCTTTCATTTTAAACATGTACCTCAATCTTCCTTTTCTATACATTCTTTGCATATCTTGTATAAAAGGAAGAGAAAGCATGTTCATACATTTGCCCTACTTCATACCTAGTTTAACTCCTCAAACATTCACTTATGCATCTTTATTACGACTAGATGAAGTGATTTTATTGTCAAAGAGCTTAAAGCTTAACCTTGTAACGAGGATAAGCTACCTTTGTTCCAAAGGTGGATGGTCCTTAAGTCTTTTTGAAATCCTTAAGGGTAAATGCTATATTTTAACATGCTTTCATAAGTGCATAAACTGTCATGAGCATCATTCTTATACTATGACATAATGCACTTCACCCTATGTATGATATAGATATGCTTTCATTAACCTAATTATGTGCAATTGGCATTTAAGGCCAAAATGTGTGTTCCTCTTCATGCACATATTTAGGGGGAGCAATCCATGTTATATAGAGCTACTTAAAGCTTAATTGACATATCCTTTTAATCATGTCTCCTTCCTTTGGTACATTTGCATATTTCCTATCTCTATTGTGCCAAGGCTAAGACTAATATGTTTCCATGAGCATATCTTGTGTTAAGTCTTAGATTGAAAGGGAAATGGAGTATTCGGCAAAGACATCGCTTCCACTCTACATCTTCGGTATTGTCCTTCCTTGTCGGTATTCCGCCAGCCCTCCAATTTGGTATAATCTTCACTCATATTTTATTTGCCAAAGGGGGAGAGAAAGTAAAAGGGCTTATATTTCACTCATAAGTATCCGTTTTTGGCGATTCATGCCAAAGGGGGAGAAAAGTATTAGCCCAAAGCAAAAGGACCGCACCACCACCAATTTCAAACTTAGTCTTTCATTTTGGCTTTAAAGAAATATTTTCAAATTGGTATCTTACTTGTGATATAATTTCAAATTGGTATACCCTCTTCAAAATTAATATCAAAACCACTAAGAGGTGGATTTCATTAAGGGGGAGTTTTGTTCAGTCAAAGGAAAAGCATTTGAAACAGGGGGAGAAAATTTCAAATCTTGTAAATGCTTCTCAAAAATTCTTATTCATTTACCTTTGACTCTTTGCAAAAGATTTTGAAAAGATTTTCCAAAACATTTGCAAAAACAAAACATGTGGTGCAAGCGTGGTCCAAAAATGATAAAAAATAAAGAGAACAATCCATTCACATCCTATGAGAATATTTATTGGTTTCATTCCAAGCAATCTTTGCACTTACATTAAGCAAACTAGTTCAATTTTGCACTTATATATTTGCTTTGGTTTGTGTTGGCATCAATCACCAAAAAGGGGGCGATTGAAAGGGAAATAGGCTTTAAACCTTTTCCTAAATAATTTTGGTGGTTGAATGCCCAACACAAATAATTGGACTAACTAGTTTGCTCTAGGTTATACATTCTACAGGTGCCAAAGGTTCAACACAAACCAATAAAAAGTACAAGCCAGGGTTCAAAAGAAAGGAGCAAAAGGAAACCGAAGTGCTCCCTGGTCTGGCGCACCAGACTGTCCGGTGTGCCACCGGACAGTGTCCGGTGCACCAGGAAGGATCAACCTCCAACTCTTCACCTTCAGGTTTCTCAGGCGCAGCTCCGCTATAATTCACCAGACTGTCCGGTGTGCCACCGGACTGTCCGGTGCACCAACGGAGTAACGGCTACCTGCGCGCAATGGTCGACTCTGCAAAGTGAACAGTGGAATTCAGATGTCAGAGCAGCGAGTCAGAGGGGCACCGGACTGTCCGGTGTGCCACCGGATTGTCCGGTGCCACATGAGGACAAAGCCTCAAACGGTCGACCAACTCCAAGCCCTAACGGAAGGATGACGTGGCAGCGCACTGGACACTGTCTGGTGGCGCACCGGACACTGTCACCAGCAGACTTCACCAACGGCTAGATTTTGGTTGGTGGCTATAAATACCACCCCAACCGGCCACTTCAAGGTGTGGGAGCCCAAGCAACATTCCAAGTCATCTAGTTGACATACTCAAGCCCTCTCAACCACATATATTCATTGATACATCCTATACGCAAGATCTAGACCACTACAACCAACACAAGTGCCACAAAAGAGAGAGCAAGCAATTGAGAGCTACTCAATTGAGTTTAGCCCTAGTTCCTTGTGAGATTCATTAAGAGATAGTGTGTACTGCATCTTTGTGTTCATTTGCTCGTGGAGTTTTGACTCCCATTGAACTTCCTCCAAAGTTTTGGAGGCTTGTAAAAGCTAGCAAGAGACACCAAAGAGTGTGGTGGTCCTTGCGGGATCGAGAGTGATCCTTGAGAAGAAGAAGAGCTCGTCAATCCTTGGGTAATCAGTGGAGAGAGGGAAAGGGTTGAAAAAGACCCGTCCTTAGTGGACTCCTCAACGGGGACTAGGCCTTCGAGGGCCGAACCTCGGTAAAACAAATCACCCGTGTCTCGTGTGCTTATTGCTTGTGATTTGTTTGTCCCTTCCCTTTCTAAGTTTTTCTTGCACTACTCTTTGCTAATTCTATTTGGTGTTGCTTTGAGTTAAATTCTCATTTAGTGAAGCAACACATTGCAAGAGAGAACTTGTGTTATTGCTCTTCTTGCCTAAGCCTTCTTGCTTTATTCTCATAGACTTATTAGTAGTATTGATTTAGCAATTCCGCATTATTTGAAAGCAATACTCTTTACAAGCAAGGACTTAGTTTTTATACTCCGATAATTATATATCTTGTTCTAACCACTAATCAAGGGATCTAGTTGGGGGATAAAGTTTTAATTTTCAGGTTTCGCCTATCCACCCCCCCTCTAGGCGACTTTCAACCATGACGTACCTACAGACCCTGTCGGAATGGGAGTTGGAACTTCTGGAACAGCAGGTGAAGCATTTGGTGGGGAACTGGATCTTTTCAAGCCCCCTCCTTCAATGAACCTGGCTGGTGAATGGACTCCTACACCCGACAACGAAGCTGCTAATGATAATAAGTACTAGTAGTAGTATAGTTTAGAAATAATATTAATGTAAAATAGGTAATGATGTCATGTTGTACATTGAGTTTGTAACATTACCTCATAAGTAATGTAAAATGATGGTATGTACCAGCATGTGATATTATTCCAAATATTTCTTTGCTTCAGATGCCATCTCGAACTCGTGCACATGACAGCACGGGAACATCCCGTGGCCAAGATGATACACCAAATCCACTGCCAGTTCCACCTACGCTGATCGAGGCTATCGCTGCCTTGGTCACCGCGATCGCTGACAACACACGCTTCCTTCGCGAAATGGCGGGACAACAACTGCAGCAGCAAGGCGAGAGAGCTTATCCGCAAGGACCCCACGAAACTTCATATTTGGATTTCTCGGAAACATGTCCCCCACTATTCGTCAAGGCTGAAGATCCCCTTGAAGCTGACGAATGGATTCGGGTCATTGAGCAGAAATTTGGGTTCATCCGATGCAAAGAGACCCAGAAGCCATTATTTGCGGCGCAGTAGTTAAGAGGCCCTGCCAGCACCTGGTGGGGAAATTATGTGGCCATTCAGCCTGCCGGCCATCAAGTCACCTGGGATGAATTTAAATTGGCATTTCGGGAGCACTACATTCCAGAAGGGGTGCTCCATATGAAGCAAGAAGAATTCATAAAACTCAAACAAGGTGGAGATATTGTTACAAAGTATCTCAACAAGTTCAATCATTTGTCCCAGTATGCCATTGACTAGGTCAACAATGACCTAAAGAAGAGAAACTATTTTATGAGGGGCCTTAATGACCGACTGCAACGGAAGATGGCCACCTGCCTCAACCTCTCCTACAGCAGGGCTATCAGCACCGCGCTGGCAGTTGAAGCCAAGTATGCAGGCCTAGGCAAGGCAAAGGGCTATGGAGGTGACAGGTCCAACCAAGGGCCTAAAAAGCTACAAAGGTTGGTGATCCGACCATTCAATCAAAATTGTTCTTCACCTCGTCCACCCTCCTACCCCTTTAAACAGCCTGTATTCATCTGCCCTGCCACTGCCCCCACTTCAACAACTCAGCCGAGTGCCCCTAGTGCTCGTTTCCCTGCACTCCCGAGTTCATCTACTGGTTGCTTCAATTGTGGGAAGTCTGGACATCTCATCAAAGACTGTCCATATCTGAGGCGGAACAAGTCCAATAATCAACAAAACCCAGGAAATTCTAGCCAAGGCAAAGGAAACACGACAAATAATGCAGCAGGGAAGAATATGAAGAAAACTGGGCGAATCTATTATACACAAGTGGCCACGATGCCGGAGGGAGAGCCAGTCATGATGGGTACGTTTCTCGTGGCCAATCACCCTGTAGTCATTCTCTTTGATTTTGGTGCTTCACATACATTCATAAGCAAGAAGTTTGTGGAGAAATATTGCATTCCATGCATTGAATCAAGGGAAGGGTTCATTATTCATTCGCCTGGGGACAAATATTCACTAAAGAAATGGCTTTCCATGTGCCCGTAACATTGGCTGAACGGGACTTTCCCACAAATATGATTGTTCTAAAAGGCCAAGATATAGATGTAATTCTGGGCATGAATTGGTTAGCCCAACACAAAGCTATCCTCAACACTGATCTGAGAACCATCAGGTTGAGCTATGGCCAGGAAGAGGTTCTCTTGTCCATCCCTGTAGCTATGCCAGCTAAACCTTTTGGCAGAGTTTATGAAGCCATCATACCGGAGATTCAAGATATTCTGGTAGTATGTGAATTCCCGGACGTCCTTCCGAAAGATCTGCCTGGATTGCCTCCAGAGAGAGATGTAGAATTTGTGATTGAGTTGAAGCCCGGTACGGCTCCTGTTTCTAGAAGGTCATACCAAATGCCTCCGAATGAGTTGGCAGAACTCAAGACACAATTACAAGATCTACTAGAAAAAGGATTCATTCGACCAAGCTCGTCACCTTGGGGTTGTCCAGCCATCTTTGTCAAAAAGAAGGACCAAACGCTTTGGATGTGTGTGGATTACAGACCCCTTAATGAGGTCATAATCAAGAATAATTACCCTCTTCCCCGGATTGATATCTTATTTGATCAGCTTACCAGAGCTCGGGTATTTTCCAAGATTGACCTCAGGTCAGGTTACCATCAGATCCGTATCCGACCCACAGATATACCCAAGACCGCATTCACTACGCGGTATGGATTATTTGAATATCTGGTTATGTCTTTCGGATTAACAAATGCTCCTGCCCACTTCACATATCTTATGAACTTGGTATTCATGCCCGAGTTGGAAAAATTCGTGGTAGTCTTCATTGATGATATCTTGATATATTCCAAGAATGAAGAGGAGCATGCTCGGCATTTGTGGATCGTGTTAACGCGCTTAAGGGAGCATCAACTATATGCCAAATTTAGTAAATGCATGTTCTGGCTGGAAGAAATTCAATTTCTGGGACACGTATTGTCTGCTAAGGGGATTGCGGTTGATCCCAGCAAAGTCAAGGATATTTTGGAATGGAAACCACCAACCATGGTACATCAAGTCCGAAGTTTCCTTGGACTGGCATGTTATTACCGCTGATTTATTCCAGATTTTTCCAAGCTTGTGAAGCCAATCACAAGTTTATTGAAGAATGATACCAAATTTAATTGGACTTCAAGATGCAATGATGCCTTCGAGTAGCTAAAGGTGTTATTGACCACTGCTCCGGTATTAGCTCAATCGGACATTGAAAAGCCATTCGATGTGTATTGTAACGCATCAGGCAGTGGCTTAGGTTGTGTCTTGATGCAAGAAGGCCGAGTTATAGCATACGCCTCAAGACAGTTGCGCCGGCATGAGGAACTTTATCCAACTCATGACCTGGAATTAGCTGATGTGGTTCATGCCCTAAAAATATGGTGTCATTATCTGCTGGGGAATATTTGTCATATCTATACAGATCATAAAAGCTTGAAGTACATCTTTACCCAGTCATAACTTAATATGAGGGAGAGGAGATGGCTCGAGCTGATTAAAGATTATGAATTGGAAATTCACTATCACCCAGGCAAGGACAATGTAGTGGCAGATGCACTAAGTCGCAAGGCTTCCTGCCATTGTCTTGAAATGAAAACTTCTGACATTACATTATGCCAAGAAATGGAGAAGTTGAACCTGGGAATGATTCAACATGGAACTTTCAATCACCTGAAGCTTGAGTCGGTTCTTCTGCAAAGAATAATTGATGCACAAAGAAATGATGAGGGTATGAAACACATTCAAGAGAAAATAAAGGCCGGTAAGGCAAACTGTTTTAGAAAAGATGATCAAGGCATTGTATGGTTTAACAACCGCATAGTTGTGCCCAAGAATGATGAGATTCGCCAGCAAATTTTAGATGAAGCACATCTTAGTCGCTATTCTATTCATCCCGGAAGCACTAAGATGTATCATGACCTAAAGCAGCATTATTGGTGGACAAAGATGAAGATTGAAATAGCAAGCTATGTGGCGAGATGTGACACTTGCAGACATGTCAAGGCCATACATATGAAAACTGCTGGTCCATTGCAATCATTACCTATCCCAACTTGGAAATGGGAGGATACAAGCATGGACTTTATTATGGGATTGCCCAAGACAGCAAAAGGATATGATTCTATTTGGGTTATAATTGATTAGCTTACGAAAATCACTCATTTTCTGCCAATCAAGACATATTACTCGGTCATCACTTATGCCCAGATGTATATTGCTTGCATCCTCAGTTTGCACGGTGTTCCGAAGACAATAGTGTCGGATCGTGGACCTCAATTTGTATCCAAATTCTGGGAAGAACTTCACAAATCCTTGGGTACTAAGTTGCTCCACGGTTCGACCTATCATCCTCAAACTAGTGGGCAAACTGAGAGAGTAAATCAGATACTTGAAGATATGTTGCGAGCGTGTGTTCTGGAATTCCCACAGAAATGGGATGACTGTTTACCCTTAGCAGAGTTTTCATACAATAACAACTATCAAGAGAGCATCAAAATGGCACCCTTTGAAGCCTTGTATGGACAATGGTGTCGTACTCCGTTAAACTGGTCTGAACCAGGAGAAAGATGGTTTTTCAGGCCTGATATGGTAAAAGAAACGGAAGAGAAGGTTTAACGAATAATACATAATTTGAAAGAAGCCCAAGCTCGCCAAAAGATTTATGCAGACAAGCGACGCAAACCCTTGTACTTTCAAGTTGAAGATTATGTCTACCTGAAAGTCTCACCAATGAAGGGTGTATCATGTTTTGGGGTAAAAGGGAAGCTTGCACCCCGGTACATTGGTCATTTCCCTGTTCTTGAACAATGTGGACCAGTAGCATACCGACTCCAGTTACCCGAAACATTGTCTGCGGTGCATAATGTGTTCCACGTATCTCAATTGAAGAAGTGTCTTCGGGTTCCAGATCGAACCATTGAAGTGATGGATGTTGCCTTAGAACCAGACTTGACATATTCCTAGCATCCTATTCGAGTCTTAGATCAAAAGGACAGAATTACCCGAAGGAGAACTCTCAAGTTTTATAAGATACAATGGAACCAACACACGGAAGATGAAGCTACTTGGGAAACTCAAGACTTTTTAGACAAGAACTTCCCAGGCTTTTTAGCTTCATGTAAATTGTAAGATATGTACACTTGTTGTAATAAAGGAATAAACCCCATACCACCCTGCCTTGTACCAGAAATAAGGAAATAAAGTTATGACGCGTTTCCTTTTCCATTACTTTCCCTCGACTTTTAATCTCGGAACGAGATTCTTTTATGGGGGAAAGGATGTAACACCCCTTGTCGGGTACCGTAATTAGGGGTACCCCCAATACTCCTAAGCATGGCTAGAAAACACCTTCAAAACAGACCGTAAAGACCGGTAAGTGCGGTTTTTAAAGTTAAAGCCTCATCTACCAAGGGACGCGATCACGTCTCGCCCGAGCCCGGCCCCGGGTAAGAACAAGTAGTCCCGGACAGATTCATGACTCGCCCGAAGGCCTCCTCAGGCAACAGGCGCACCCCCGGCTCGCCTAAGGCTAAGCTCGGGCAAACTTTGTCATATAGCAACCTCGGCCAAATCGCCTTACCAACTGACCGTATCGCATGCACATTTAATGCGGGGATCGCCTGACACCTTATCCTGACACGCGCGCCTCAGTCGGCAAGGTCGAAATGACCGCAGTCACTTCGCCCCTTTACTGATCGTTCTAACAGGAAGACAACACTATTCACCCCGTTCCGACTACTGTGCCAACCACCAGGGTAAGACTAACAACAGTAAGTCATGGCCTCTCCTGAGTTCAGCCTCGGGCGCAACAGGGAACTCCGCCTCGCCCGACCCCAGGCCTCGGCCTCCGCCCCGGCCTTGGGAGAAGGTCTCCGCCTCGCCCGACCCCAGGCCTCGGCTTTAGCCTCGACCTCGAGGGGAGGTCTCCGCCTCGCCCGACCCTATGCCTCGGCTTCAGCCTCGGCCTCGGGGGAAGGTCTCCGCCTCGCCCGACTCCAAGCCTCGGCCTCAGTCTCGGCCTTGGGTGAAGGTCCCCGCCTCGCCCGACCTCAGCCTCGGCCTCAGGAGAAGTCGCCGCCTCGCCCTACCTCGGCCTCGGACTGACTACGCTACAGGGGATACATCATTACCCTACCTCTAGCTAGTCGTCTCAGGCTACGAGGGAACAAGACCGGTGTCACATCTAGATTACTCCGGCAACAGGTAATGATGGTTCACTGCATGCGTCCATGACGTCGATTGTTCTCAGCTCTCTACGAAGGCAAAGAAACGTCAGCAGGACGCAGTGCCGCACCACCAGCTACGCTACTACAGGGCTCAAGCACTTCTCCGCCGGCCACGTTAGCACATAGCTACACCTCCATATGTACAGCTGGACCATCCCCTTGTATCTATGAAAGGGGATGCCCAAGGCCTTCCCAAGGGGGCGGAAGCGGAGGCAAGGGCGAGGGGGGCTAACTCAGACGGCTCACTCCAAGGCCACACCCTCTCTCGCGAAGCTTGTAACCCCCTACTACGAGCACCCCGATGCAAGATAATATAAGCCTCATCCTCCCTCTCATGTTTCATCTTGCATCAACCCAACTGGGCAGGGACACGTAGCGTCAAATTCACTGGTCGGTTGAGGGTCCTCGCGGGTCCAAAACGCCGACAGTTGGCGCACCGGGTAGGGGTCCTGCTGCGTGTTGACAAATACTTTCCCGTTGAGTTCCAGATGGACAATCTTCGGCAGCCTCTTCAGCCCGGGACGGTGCTCCGCTTTGGGAGTCTCGAGTTCATGTCCCCCGACAACAGCTACGACATGGTACTCCTCCCCCCTCAGCACGACAACAACGATGG
This sequence comes from Zea mays, assembly GCF_902167145.1. NCBI lineage: Eukaryota > Viridiplantae > Streptophyta > Magnoliopsida > Poales > Poaceae > Zea > Zea mays. The sequence continues at coordinate 75,375,774 of NC_050100.1, read as the reverse complement.
TCGTCGGCTCGCCCGGTGGAGGCGAACTCGACAATGTCATCTCTCTGTGGCAGAAGAGGAACACCCGGGTTTGCCCCGACACCCTCCTCGCCGGAGGAGGAGGAGACGGAGCAACCATGGCCAGGCAAGAGGCGGTGCCTCGTCGGCTGTCGGATCAGAGCGAGTTGATGACACCGGCACCCCTGTGGGAGACATGTCGGGTGTTATCCTCGCACCTGGGACAACGACGGGTGTCGCTTCCCAGCAACGTGCCAACCCCGGGCGGACTGATGACTCCGGCACCCTTGCGAGGGACTTGTCGGACATTAGTCTCGCACCTGAGAAAACGACACATTCCGTCCCCGATGCAACTTCACCACCATCCATCAACCAGGAGGTACCATCAGTTTTTCATCATGTTCCCTTTAGATTCAGCTTCGATCCACCAAGCGACCCCGCTTCGGCAAGCGCTTTCGCAAGGGCATATCCTGACCTTTCGGGGTACCATATGTGGTCAACTTGGGCCCGACTGACGGCCGTCTCAACCTCCGGACCCGCGGGTTCCGAGGAAGAGGACGACCTCGACTTTAGTTGGGATTTCTCCCGACTCCGTGATCCCAGTGCCATGCGAGACTTCATGTCCGCATGTGACCACTGCCTCTCCGGCTACTCTGACGATGGCCACAGCCTTGACGACGAGGGTTACAACCCAACTCGCGAGTGTTTCCACATCGATCAGGGGGATCACGACGAAGACAACCACCTCGGCATGCCAGGAAATGATGACGCCCCTGTGCCTGCGTCTCGCGTTGAGATCCCGCGGGAGCTAGCTGTGGTCCGAGTCCCTGCGGGGGGTCAGGGCACACAACTCGAGCAACTCCACGAGATGCAGGCCAAGCTCGACGAAGAAACGGGGCGACTTGTGCAGCTCCAACAAAACATCGAGCAGGAGTGGGCATGCCGAGCACTCGCTAGAGGAGCGCGTCATCGGGCCCGGGACGTCCAGCGTCGTATCATTGACGATGCTAGGGCAGGGCTGCCCCCGGCCTTCAGCGTGGCCGGCCAGAACCTAGCCGCAGCGGCGATGCTACTTCGAACAATGCCGGAGCCATCCACCACCGAGGGGTGACGTATCCAGGGCGAACTCAAGGGCCTCCTGGAAAACGCCGCTGTCCGACGAGCTGAGAGCTCTACCTCCCGAGGGCGAGGAGGCCCCTCGGAGAATCATGCAGTGTCCTCTCGACGCATGTGCGAGGCCTTGGTCCACACCGAGCACACGGGAGACAGGACACCTTCAGCCCGGGATCGCCTCGGCGACGAGCAACACCGTCGCGACCGTCGAGCCCGCCTCGAGGAGAAGGTGCACCGAGGCTACCACCCCAGGCGTGGGGGACGCTACGACAGTGAGGAGGATTGGAGCCCCTCGCCCGAACCACCAGGTCTGCGAGTCTTCAGCCGGGCCATACGACGGGCGCCGTTCCCGGCCCGGTTCCAAGCCCCGACTACCATTACCAAGTACTCAGGGGAGACGAGGCCGGAGTTGTGGCTCGCGGATTATCGGTTGGCGTGCCAGTTGGGAGGGACGGACGACGACAACCTCATCATCCGCAACCTCCCCCTTTTCCTCTCCGACGCTGCCCGGGCCTGGCTGGAGCATCTGCCTCCTGCGCAGATCTTTGGCTGGGACGACCTAGTCAAGGCCTTCGCTGGAAATTTCTGTGATACCCAATTTGTAAAAAAAATAATATAAAAAAGAGAAAGGTTATTTTCTTATTTTTAAGTGGGTGTTATATTTATTTACCATCACATGAGAACACTTTGCTTAACAAGAATAAATAGTTAACAAAAGACACTCAAATAACTTGTGCATCCTTTGGAGTTTTTGTTTGCTTGTGCAATAAAATAATAACAATAATAATCCTAGTAGAAATAAAACAATGACTTGAGATGAAGTTGAATCCTAAATTGAGAATTAAGGGTTTGAAATAGAGAAGGAAAGAGGAAATACTATAAAATACAAAATAAATTCCACACTAGTATGTTCAAGATGAGTACTTAATTTGAGAACAAATTATGCTGCAAAATAAATTTGAATTCAAATACTAGAATTAGAAATGAAAAAGAGAAAACAAAAGGAGGAAATAAAAAGAAAAAGAAAAGAGAAGGAAATTAGGAAAACCTCGTTTTGGGCCCAACTCCCTCAGCCCATCCCCAACCTCCTGGCGCGGCCCATCTGGCCATTAACCTCTGCGCAGCCCGTTTCCCCTTCTGCCACGCGCATCGGCCCAAAATTGGACGCCGCTCCCGGTTGTCTCTGTGGGTGGGGCCATCGGGTTAGTGTCGCGGTCGTCATCTTCCCCATGCGCATTCGTCTCCGCGGAGCTCGGGATACCGACGCGAATCGCAGGGGGTTGTTGCGGCGCTCGGGCCCAATCCCCAGTGTCCCTCTCAGCTGAACACGCGCCCCCTTTCACTGCCGGTGGGGCCATGTCGTCGGGCATCTCCTCTTCTTTCGCCGCTCTCCTCGGACGGACTCAATAGCCGGCGCGCGGCGCGGGAATCGTGGGCAACCACGGCAAGTGCGGGGACCGAGTCCTGCATGGAGCCTTCGAGTGCGGGGTACCCGACCTATAAAATGTCTACGCCAGACCCAGTGGCTTTCCCCTATCTGCACGCCGCCGCCAGACATTACCGCGCGAGGGAGAGAAATCGTGACCACCTCAATTGCCCACTGACGCCGATAATCCATGGAATTGGGAGACCGGGGATAGGCGCCGGTGCGTGGGGTGATCTCGGACCGGCTGTCGCGGGGGGATTCCTGCTTCCTGCGCCATTGATTGCTCACCGGAGTAATGGCGACGCCACAGATCCGCACACCTTCGTGGGCAGGGCGCAGCTCGGCGTGATTCACGGTAAGGACTCCTTCCCCCGACTCGCGTTCATCTCTAGTTCGTGTAGTGTCGTTCGGATAAGGAAATAGGCCCGGGAGGGGCGGGAGCACGCCGCTCCGGCGGGTTCGCCGTCGTCGGGTGGACGGCGCTGCCGCCTGGGCGCTCTGGGATTGGGAGAATCGCGTGCACCGTCAGATCTTGATGGACGGATGAGATTAGAAGGGAGATGTACCGGTTCGGCTCATTAAAACGGGACCACCAGATTGGAATCCAAGGGCATAGGATTGATCGTAGTCACATTAAATCAGGGGCGTAGATCTTGGATCGTGGGGTTCGGGTTGCGTACCGATTCGAACGCGGCCAGATTTAATCGTGGCCCTCGGTTTCAATCAAACGGCCAGGATTGTGCAATACCCCTTCGTCCGTTCATTTTGCGAATAAGACTTTATGCTTTTACTAAATAAACCCTCGGTCCACTGCACGGGTAAACTGAGTCTTAGGAAACCTTACACCGGGGCCCCTGTCTTGTATAGAAATTGAGGCGCAGTCCAGGGAATTAAGAAATCAGAGAAATTAATTTAGAAATGGATTTTAATATGAAAATAATAGCTAGAATTTATTTAATTCATAGAAAATCCATTCTAGCTCCAAATTAATTCATTTCAGTTCCTATAATTTTTAATATTATTGTTTATCAATTAGTACCACTGTTTTGACATGAATGTTACAATAAAATTTATATCCTATTTAATCTTGTACAAAACACATAAAACCTTCAGAAATTCATAACTTAAAATATATAACTCCAAATTGATTCATTCCAGTGGCATTTATTTTGTTTAAATATTGTTTATCACCTGGTATCTTTGTCTAACCATGAAACTTGATTTAAAATTATCCACATGAATAACTCTATTTTAGGCATTAAATAACTTCAGAAAATCATAACTTAATAACCCTAACTCCGATTTTAGTGGTTTTTGAACCCGCGATATCGTAGCGACGTGTAGATTATTATTCAGTTTGTTCTTATGTTGGTGTGATGTTAATTTTATCTATACCACGTTTGTTTGTATTGCTACGACTAGCGCGAGGACACGTGTCATCTGAAAAGCAAGTTGGTACCTGGAATCTCAAGTGCCAGGCAAGTTGTGCCCTTGACCACTTTTGTTACCCAATAATGTTCTTTATAATCATGTACCATGCATAGGTTTAATTTTGATGGGACCCAATAGGTCACCCTAGTCTGTTTATCCTGTTTACCTTGTTTACCCCTGAATCACTTGGGTAGTTTTGCTATCGCTTTATATGGTTTTGGGATAATATTTCATTATATCCATGTTCCAATTATTCTGTTATATTATTTATGTTCATGTCAAGATCATTAAATGTTAATTGGAACATGGAGCTTAACTTGAGAAACACGTGCCACCATAAGGGTTTAATGGGACGCACTTGGCCAACTAACTAGGAAAGCTAGTGGAAGACTACCTTACCCGAAAGGGGCAAGGGCAGTAGGGGATTGCATGCGAGGAGGTTCTCGGGTTGATTTTGCTGCGATGGCTGTCAGACGGGGGATTCTTGCAAGTGCTCTTCCCATAAACTGTAGCGGGTTTTCGGAAGCTAGTGGAACTTTGTAAAGGCCTCGTAGTGGATCCCTAGCCATTCACCTCGGTAGTGTCTAAGGGTCTAGCTAACCCTGGCGACATGGGATACACGACTTGTGGGTAAAGGGTACAAACTCTGCAGAGTATAAAACTGGTATACTAGCTGAGCTCACGGTCATGAGCAGCTCAGGACTCTCTGATGATTAATTTATGGAACTTAAATTCAATTTGTCATTTGCATATGCATGGGATTATTATTAATTTTGTTCTATTACTTTATTTAAGGTTTGGTATTTACTTACACTTAGTAACTGCTAATAAAATTTTGACCAACTAATTAAAAGCAATGCTCAGCTTTAAACACCTATTGTTGATCAGCCTAACACATAACATGAGCTCCCACCTTTGGTGAGTTCATGCCACATTATTCCCCACAACTTGTTGAGCGATGAACGTGTGTGAGCTCACCCTTCCTGTCTCACACCCCCCATAGGAGAACAACAGGTGGTTCAAGTGGAGCCAAGTATCGAGGAGTTCGATTCGATCTAGGTGGCGTCTCCCAGTTGACTTTCTGGCGCCAAGGATAGATTTTAGATCCTGTTATGTTTATCTTTTTTTGTAAGACTTCCGCTATGTAATAAATACTCTGATTATTGTGACATTTATCTCTATACACTCTATTATTATATATGTTGTCTTCTTGGCGCATATATGAGATGCACCCGGCTTTGTTCCTTAAAGCTGGGTGTGACAATTTCCAAGGTACATACGTGCGCCCTGGGAACTCATGGGATCTCCAGAGCTGCTGCCAGCAGCCAGGGGAATCCCTGCGAGAGTACATCCGGCGGTTTTCAAAGCAGTGCACCGAGTTGCCCAACATCACCGACTCGGATATCATCAGAGCCTTCCTCACCGACACCACATGCCGAGACCTGGTGAGCAAACTAGGGCGTAAGACACCCACCAAGGCGAGCAAATTGATGGACATAGCTACCAAGTTTGCCTCTGGTCAGGAGGCGGTCGAAGCCATCTTCTGGAAGGACAAGCAACCCCAGGGAAGGCAGAAGGAAGATGCCCCCGAGGCGTCCGTCCAGCGTGGCACGAAGAAGAAGACCAGGAATAAGGCGCAAGCAAAACGCGACGCCGTTGACGTGGATCTCGTCGCTGCTGCCGAGCACAGGAATCCTCGGAAGCCTCCTGGAGGGGCCAACATGTTCGACAAGATGCTCAAGGAGTCGTGCCCCTATCACAGGGGGTCCTGTCAAGCACACCCTTGAAGAGTGCGACATGCTCCAGCGTTACTTCAATAAGGCAGGACCCTCGCCAGAAGGTGGCAAGGACCAAGGCAACAACAAGAAGGGGGCGACAAGGAAGAGGAGTTCTCGAAGGTCCACAACTGCTTCATGATCTACGGTGGGAAAGTGGTGAATGCCTCGGCTCGACACGGCAAGCAAGAATGTCGGGAGGTCTGCTCGGTGAAGGTAGCAACGCCAGTCTACCTAGACTGGTCCGACAAACCCATTACCTTCGACCAAGGCGACCACCCCGACTGCGTACCGAGCCCAGGAAGGTACCCGCTTGTCGTCGACCCTATCATCGGCAACGCTAGGCTCTCTAAGGTCCTCATGGACGGAGGCAGCTGCCTCAACATCATCTACGCCGAGACCCTAGGGCTCTTGGGGGTCGATCTGTCCACGATTCGGGCCGGTGCAGCACCTTTTCACGAGATTGTCCCTGGTAAGCGCGTCCTGCCCCTTGGGCAACATGATTTGCTCGTCTGCTTCGGAACTCCCTCCAACTTCCGAAAGGAAACCCTCACTTTTGAGGTAGTTGGGTTCTGAGGGACTTACCACACGGTGTTGGGAAGACCGTGCTACGCCAAGTTCATGGCCGTCCCCAACTACACGTACCTCAAGCTCAAGATGTCAGGCCCCAAGGGAACCATCACTGTCGGATCCACATACTGACACGCTTACGATTGCGACGTGGAATGCGTGGAGTACGCTGAAGCCCTAGCCGAGTCTGAAGCCCTCATCGCCGACCTGGATTGCCTCTCCAAAGAGGCGCCCGACGCGAAGCGACACGCCGGCAACTTCGAACCAGCTGAGGCGGTTAAGTCTGTCTCTCTCGACCCCAGCAACGACGCCGGCAAGAAAGTCAGGATCGGCTCCGAGCTTGACCCCAAATAGGAAGCAGTGCTCATCAACTTTCTCCGCGCAAACGCCGAGATTTTTGCGTGGAGTCCCTTGGACATGCCAGGCATACCAAGGGATGTCGCCGAGCACTCACTGGACATCCGAGCCGGTGCCCGACTCGTGAAACAGCACCTGCGCCGCTTTGATGAGGAAAAGCGCAGAGCCATAGGTGAGGAGGTCTGCAAGCTAATGGCTGCAGGGTTCATCAAAGAGGTATTCCATCCAGAATGGTTAGCTAACCCTGTACTTGTAAAGAAAAAAGGTGGGAAATGGAGGATGTGTGTAGACTACACTGGGTTAAATAAAGCATGTCCAAAGGTTCCCTACCCTCTGCCTCGCATCGATCAAATTATGGACTCCACTGTTGGGTGCGAAACCGTGTCTTTCCTTGATGCCTATTCAGGCTATCACCAAATCAAGATGAAAGAATCCGACCAGCTCGCGACTTCTTTTATCACACCTTTTGGCATGTATTGTTATACTACTATGCCATTTGGCTTGAGGAATGCAGGTGCAACATACCAAAGGTGCATGAACCATGTGTTCGGGCAGCACATCGGTAGAACGGTCGAGGCTTACGTCGATGACATCGTTGTCAAAACAAGGAAAGCCTCCGACCTCCTCTCTGACCTTGAGATAACATTCAGGTGCCTAAGAGCGAAGGGCGTAAAACTCAATCCCGAGAAGTGTGTCTTCGGAGTCCCCCGAGGTATGCTCCTAGGGTTCATCGTCTCCGAATGAGGCATCGAGGCCAACCTAGAGAAAATCGTGGCCATCACCAACATGGGACCCATCAAATATTTAAAAGGAGTACAAAGGGTCATGGGATGCCTTGCGGCTCTGAGCCGCTTCATCTCGCGCCTTGGCGAGAAAGGATTGCCCTTGTACCGCCTCTTAAGGAAGGCCGAGTGCTTCACTTGGACTCCCGAGGCCGAAGAAGCCCTCAGAAACTTAAAGGCACTTCTTACTAATGCGCCCATCTTGGTGCCCCCCGCTGTGGGAGAAGTGAAAGGGAATTAGGATTACACCTAGTTCCTAAATAATTTTGGTGGTTGAATTGCCCAACACAAATAATTGGACTAACTAGTTTGCTCTAGTGTATAAGTTATACAGGTGTAAAAGGTTCACACTTAGCCAATAAATAGATCAAATATTGGATTCAACAAAGGAGCAAAGGGACAACCGAAGGCACCTCTGATCTGGGGCACCGGACTGTCCGGTGTACACCGGACAGTGTCCGGTGCACCAGAGGACTCCAACTTAAACTTGCCACCTTCGGGAATTTCTAGAGGCACTCCGCTATAATTCACCGGACTTTCCGGTGTACACCGGACATTGTCCGGTGCTCCAAGGAAGAGCGGCCTCCGGAACTCGCCAGCCTCGGGAACGCGCAGCAGCTGGTCCGCTATAATTCACCAGACATGTCCGGTGTACACCGGACTGTCCGGTGAACCAGCAGAGCAACGGCTACTTCACGCCAACGGTCACCTGCAGGCGCATTCAATACGCGCCAGAAGCGCGCAGAAGTCAGGCATGCCCATACTGGCGCACCGGACATTGAACAGTACATGTCCGGTGTGCACCGGACATCCAGGAGGGCCCAGAAGACAGAAGCTCCAACGGTCGGAATCCAACGGCATTGGTGACGTGGCTGGCGCACCGGACATGTCCGGTGTGCACCGGACTATCCGGTGCACCATACGACAGACAGCCTCCACCAACGGTCAAGTTTGGTGGTTGGGGCTATAAATACCCCAACCAACCCCACATTCAATGTATCCAAGTTTTCCAGCTTCCAACCACTATACAAGAGCTAGCATTCATTGCAAAGCACACCAAAAGAGATCAAATCCTCTCCCAACTCCACACAAAGCATTAGTGACTAGTGAGAGTGATTTGTAGTGTTCATTTGAGCTCTTGCGCTTGGATCGCTTCTTTTCTTTCGCATTCTTTCTTGTGATCAAACACTCACTTGTAATTGAGGCAACAGACACCAATTGTGTGGTGGTCCTTGCAGGAAGTTTGATTCCCAAGTGATTTGAGAAGAGAAGCTCACTCGGTCCGAGGGACCGTTTGAGAGAGGGAAAGGGTTGAAAAAGACCCGGCCTTTGTGGCCTCCTCAACGGGGAGTAGGTTTCCGAGAACCGAACCTCGGTAAAACAAATCCGTGTGTCTCACTTCTTATTTTGCTTGAGATTTGTTTTGCACCCTCTCTCGCGGACTCGTTTTTATTTCTAACGCTAACCCGGCTTGTAGTTGTGTTTATATTTGTAAATTTCAGTTTCGCCATATTCACCCCCCCCTTTAGGCGACTATCAAGAAGCCCACTTGATTTACGTAGACGCAACCACTCAGGTGGTCAGCGCCACGGTCGTAGTCGAGAGACAAGAAGAGGGGCATGCACTGCTCATCCAGAGGCCGGTCTACTTCATCAGCGAGGTGCTATCCGAGACCAAAATCTGCTACCCGCAAATCCAGAAGCTACTGTACGCGGTGATTCTAACACGGCGAAAGCTGCGACACTACTTCGAGTCTCATCCGGTGACTGTGGTGTCATCCTTCCCCCTGGGAGAGATCATCCAGTGCCGAGAGGCCTCGGGTAGGATAGCAAAATGGGTAGTGGAACTCATGGGGGAAACACTGTCATTCGCTCCTCGGAAGGCCATAAAATCTCAAGTCTTGGCAGACTTCCTAGCTGAATGGGTCGACACCCAATTGCCGACAGCTCCAATCCAGGCCGAACTTTGGACCATGTACTTTGATGGGTCGCTTATGAAAACCAGAGCAGGTGCTAGCTTGCTCTTCATCTCACCCCTCGGGAAACATGTGCGCTACGTGATGCGCCTCCATTTTCCGGCGTCAAACAACGTGGTCGAGTATGAGGCCTTGGTTAATGGATTGCGTAACACCGTCAAGCTAGGGGTCCGGCGCCTCGACACTCGTGGCGACTCGTAGCTCGTTATTGACCAAGTCATGAAGAACTCCCACTGCCACGATCGAAAAATGGAGGCCTACTGCGACGAAGTTCGGCGCTTGGAAGATAAGTTCTACGGGCTGTAACTCAACCATGTTTCTCGACGGTACAACGAGACTGCGGATGAGCTGGCTAAAATAGCCTCGGGATGGACGACGGTTCCCCCGAACGTCTTCTCCAGGGACATATATCAACCATCCGTCAAACTCGATGGCGCACCCGAACCCGAGGAGACCTCGACCTAGCCCAAGGTACCCTCGGCCGCCGAGGGTGAGGCCCTGCATGTCGAGAGATAGCAGAATGGGGTTACGCCAAACCTAAACTGGCAGACACCGTACCTGGAATATCTCCTCCGAGGAGAGCTGCCCCTCGACAAGGCCGAAGCTCGGCGGCTGGCTCAGCGCGCCAAGTCGTTCGTTTTACTAGGTGATGAAAAAGAGTTGTACCACCGCAGCCCCTCAGGCATTCTCCAACGATGCATGTCTGTCGCCCAAGGACAAGAGCTGTTACAGGAAATACCCTCGGGGGCTTGAGGTCACCATGTAGCACCTCGAGCCCTCGTGGGAAACGCTTTCCGAAAAGGGTTCTACTGGCCGACCGTGATGGCCGATGCCACTAGGATTGTACGCTCCTGCCGAGGGTGTCAATTTTACGCGAGACGGACGCACCTGCCCGCTCAGGCCCTACAGACAATACCTATCACTTGGCCGTTTGCCGTGTGGGGTCTGGACCTCGTCGGTCCCTTGTAGAAGGCACCTGGGGGCTTCACGCACCTGCTGGTCGCCATCGACAAATTCTCCAAGTGGATCGAAGTCCGCCCCTTAACCAGCATCGGGTCCGAGCAGGCGGTGGCATTCTTTACAAACATCATCCATCGCTTTGGGGTCCCAAACTCCATCATCACCGACAATGGCACGCAGTTCACTGGGGAAAAGTTCCTAGACTTCTGCGAAGACCACCACATCCGTGTGGACTGGGCCGCCGTGGCTCACCCGAGGACAAATGGGCAGGTGGAGCGCGCCAATGGCATGATTTTGCAGGGACTAAAACCGAGGATCTACAATGACCTCAACAAGTTTGGCAAGCAGTGGATGAAAGAGCTACCCTCGGTGGTTTGGAGTCTGAGGACGACGCCGAGCCGGGCCACGGGCTTCTCGCTGTTTTTCCTAGTCTATGGGGCCGAGGCCATCTTACCCACGGACTTGGAATACGGTTCCCTGAGGGCGCCACAAGATTACTCCCCCCTGGGAAGGGCCGTTCATCATCGCCAAAATTCTGAAGCCCGGGACATACAAGCTGGCCAACGATCAAGGCGAGGTCTACAGCAATGCTTGGAACATCGAACAACTACGTCGCTTTTATCCCTAAAATGTTTCAAGTCGTTCATGTACCTCGGTCCCTTTACATATATAAATAAAAAGTCTAACCGTCAAGGGAGGATCGGCCTTGCCTCAGCAAAAACCGACCCTCCCTCGGGGGCTAGAAGGGGGCAACCCCCTCTGCGTCAAAATTTTCCTCAGAAAAGTTTTCTACCAAAACGACTTTCGTGCCTTTCGACTATATCGATAACGGAATCCTAAAAACGAGCGAGAGAGACCTTGAACGGCAAGGCCGACCGAGCCGAGGGACTCCTACGCCTCCGGGATACAGATACCTCACTCATCACCTTCCGCAAAAAGTAACTCATGCTCGGACAAGTGATTCTGCTACCGAACAAGTCCTAACGCTCGAAACAAGAGGAAAGAAACGCAGCTTCATACTATAACACTAAAAATGTTTTGGCCTCAGCAGCCGCAAGAAACATACACATACTTAAAGCAAATTGTTCCCTATAGGCTCAGGTGTCGGCAGGGGGAGGAACGGCACCCTCGGCGTCATTCCTACCCACGGCGGAATCTGGCCCGGCCTCAGATGGGACACAGGCAGAAGGATCTCCACCTCGAAAAAGGAAGCTAGCACCGCGCCTAGGCCCTCGGCAGCCACGTCAAGCCTTCAGACCTCGGATAGGGCGTCCTCCTCTTCGTCGGGTAAGCAGTAGCCCTCGCTAACCCGCTCCAAATCCACGTCGTAGAGGACGGCGAAGGCCCGCCTAACACCGTGGTGCAGCGCCCCGCGGAGTCTGCTGCGCACGTGGCCGCCCAAGGCCCGCAGGTGACTCTGGGGGGAGCTACCCGAGGGGACATCGTCGAGGCCAAAGGTCCGGCAAAAGGTCGAGATGGCCTCGGATATGGCCATGCGGTCAGCCTCCTTTTGCTCGGCCGCCTGGGCAAGCGTCTTGCAGTTCTTGACGGACTCGTTAAGAGCCGTCTTGAACCCTGAAGACAGCCGGACAATATTCTTCAGACACGAGGAGAAGAATGAAGCTAAAACAAAGTCACAAAGAGGGCAAAACATACCTTCGGCCCGGGCACGCTGTTGTGAGGCCATGGCTTGGGCGGACCGGGCAGACCCGACGGCCACGGCTAGGCCCTCCGCAAGGGTCCCGCCCCGAGCGGTCGCCTCGGGTCTAGAAAGGGGGGAACCCCCCTCTGCGTCAAAATTTTCCTCGGAAAAGTTTTCTACCAAAACGACTTTCGTGCCTTTCGACTATGTCGGTAACGGAATCCTAAAAACGAGTGAGAGAGACCTCGAACGGCAAGGCCGACCGAGCCGAGGGACTCCTACGCCTCCGGGATACGGATACCTCACTCATCACCTTCCGCGAAAGGTAGCTCACGCTTGGATAAGTGATTCTGCTACCGACGAACAAGTCCTAATGCTCGAAATAAGAGGAAAGAAACACGGCTTTATACTCAAATACCCAAACGTTCAGGCATCAGCAGCCACAGAAAACAAACACACATACTTAGGATAACTATGCTACATAAACTTAGACGTCGGCGACGACCCCCGCGGCGGTAAGGCCCTCGGCTTGTAACTTCTGTAGGGCATGGAGAATGGGCTGGAGCTTCTCCTGGTTCTCGCGTGTGGCCCCCCAGCGCCAGTTATCACCGGCGGCGGTAACCACTCGTTGAGAAAACGGCGGAAGCATCCCGTCGTTGTTCCAGAGATAAAACCACCGGTTCTACCACCCCTTGTTCGAAGACACAAGGGAGGCAGGGATGTACTGCTGTGCTCGCCCCGACCTCAGCTGGAGGGTGTAGCCGCTAGCCCGCACCGCCATACGGACCTTCTTCACGTCCGTCGACGCGGTGAAGAACTCCGTGGAGAAGAGATGGGTCCATAGGTCCCAGTGGGGGTCAATCCCCAGAATCCCCTCACAAACCGCCACGAAAATAGCCGCATGCGCGATGGAGTTGGGGTTGAAGTTATGCAGCTCCACCCCGTAGTAGTGCGGGAGCGCCCGCATGAAGCGGCTCGCTGGCATCCCAAACCCCTGCTCATGGAAGAGGGTGAAACTGACCACGTACCCGGACGGTGGAGTCGGGTCGGCCTCGTTCCCGGGGAGAAACCACTCAGGCTGCGGCCCGCCGAAGAGGGGACGGAGCAAACCATCGGTAACAACGGCCTGCAAATCCTCCACGGTGACGATGGAGAAAGGCCACGGGTCGCGCGGTGGAATGACAATCGCCTTGTCAGCCATCGCCAAGCAGAAGCGGTGGAGGCGGAGGGGATGAGGTGCGCGGTTTTCTCTTCTCTATCTACTCTCTTAGGTTGTGAAAACAAAAGTAGAAGGCAAGTGCAAATGACAGGGTAAAGAACCACCACCGGCCCCTCTTCCGGGTATATAAAGGCCCGGGCGAGATCCACCCAAAACTTCGCCCGAACCCTTCGTGAATTTCAAACTAGAAGGCAAAATGGTTTTTCCGTTCTTCGAACAACTCGCGCACGCGCAATAGATGCCCTGCGAGTCGCCCGTCCCGTCGCATTAACTCCCTGGCAGGGCACACGACACCTCTGGCAGGCCAAGCGGGCGCCGTTTCGCCTCCGTCATGATGACCGCCTCAAAAAAGGTGTGCCACATTGTTCAAATTTATATCCTTTTCCTTTTCCCTCTCTCTCTCTTGCCACAGGGATCGGGAAAGGGGATATTTCGAAAGGATCCTTCTCAGCGAAGGAAACGGGCCCCGAGCCCTCCTACTGATCAGGGGTTCGAAGGTTGCGCCTTACGGGGTTCGACGATCGCCCCAAAGCACTCGGGCTCCGAGCCCTTTACTGATCAGGGGTTCGAAGGCTGGCCCCTCGAAGGGATTCGATAGCCGCCCCAGAGCATGCAGAGTCAGGGATGACCCTGGGTACGTCCGTTATATGGCCAAGGCTCGGGCTACGCTCCTGAGGTACCCTAAGACATTTCTGAGACCAGCGGGAACGGTTTGTAATGGAATGCCACCGAAGGGAGGCGCTGAGCCCTTGGACCCTATCGAACGGGTCCGGGTCCAGCAAATCACCTGCAGGTACTTTTGGAGCGCGCCTCTGGGCCACTAGCCGACCCTTATCGAACAGGGCTTGGGCGTTCGCTCGGATTACCCAATAGCAACTCACTAGAAACACCATGCTCGGCGCCCACCGAGGGTAACATGGCGTGTTCCCCCTCCTCCTTGCGGAAAGGCGACGAAGGGGCGTACAATAAAAAGCCGAGACAGTCCTCGATCGTCCTCTCGCTCCGTGCAGAGGCTCGGAGGATGCTCTCGCACCAGGCTACGGCCAAATTGTTGACCACATCGACAAAACAGCTTGAAAACTCGGAGCTTGTCCATGCACCCGGGCTGCGGCCAGGCCGCATGAGGGAACAACAAGGCCGACCGAGGAATCACAAGAAGAATTAAGACTTCAGAGGAGTCAAACCACTCCTCAGAGGCCTCATGGGCTACAACCGACGGGTGCGCTCGCGCGCACCCCTGGGAACAAAATATAACCGAGAAAGTCTAGTCCCCTTGCAAAGGATCCGGCAGAACCTCCAAGCGAGTGCCTACAGTCCCTTTGAGGCTCGGGGGCTACTGTCGGGTACCGTAATTAGAGGTACCCCCAATACTCCTAAGCATGGCTGGAAAACACCTTCAAAACAGACCGTAAAGACCGGTAAGCGCGGTTCAAAGTTAAAGCCTCATCTACCAAGGGACGCGATCTCGTCTCGCCCGAGCTAGCCCCGGGTAAGAACAAGTAGTCCCGGACGGATTCATGACTCGCCCGAAGGCGTCCTCAAGCAACGGGTGCACCCCCGGCTCGCTCGAGGCTAAGCTCAAGCAAACTTTGTCGTATAGCAACCTCGGCCAAATCGCCTTACCAACCGACCGTATTGCATGCGCATTTAATGTGGGGATCGCCTGACACCTTATCCTGACACGTGCGCCTCAGTCGGCAAGGTCGAAATGACCGCAGTCACTTTGCCCCTTTACTGATCGTTCTGACAGGAAAACAACACTATTCACCTCGTTCCGACTATTGTGCCAACCACCAGGGTAAGACTAACAACAGTAAGTCGCGGCCTCTCCCGAGTTCAGCCTCGGGCGCAACAGGGAACTCCGCCTCGCCCGACCCCAGGCCTCGGCCTCAGCCCCGGCCTCAGGAGAAGGTCTCTGCCTCGCCCGACCCCAGGCCTCGGCTTCAGCCTCGGCCTCAGGGGGAGGTCTCCGCCTCGCCTGACCCTAGGCCTCGGCTTTAGCCTCGGCCTCGGGGGAAGGTCTCTGCCTCGCCCGACTCCAAGCCTCGGCCTCAGTCTCGGCCTCGGGAGAAGGTCCTCGCCTCGCCCGACCTCAGCCTCGGCCTCAGGAGAAGTCGCCGCCTCGCCCGACCTCGGCCTCGGACCGACTACGCTACAGGGGATACATCATTACCCTACCTCTAGCTAGCCATCTCAAGCTACGAGGGAACAAGACCGGTGTCACATCTAGATTACTCTGGCAACAGGTAATGATGGTTCCCTGCATGCGTCCATGACGTCGATTGTTCTCAGCTCTCTACGAAGGCAAAGAAACGTCAGCAGGACCCAGGGTCGTACCACCAGCTACGCTACTACCAGGCTCAAGCACTTCTCCGCCGGCCACGTTAGCACATAGCTACACCCCCATATGTACAGCTGGACCATCCCCTTGTATCTATAAAAGGGGATGCCCAAGGCCTTCCCAAGGGGGGCGAAAGCGGAGGCAAGGGCGAGGGGGGCTAACTCAGACGGCTCACTCCAAGGCCACACCCTCTCTGGCGAAGCTTGTAACCCCTACTACGAGCACCCCGGTGCAAGATAATATAAGCATCATCCTCCTTCTCGTGTTTCATCTTGCATCAACCAATCTGGGCAGGGACACGCAGAGTCAAATTCACTGGTCGG
The DNA here is from genome assembly GCF_902167145.1 of Zea mays. Classification (NCBI taxonomy): domain Eukaryota; kingdom Viridiplantae; phylum Streptophyta; class Magnoliopsida; order Poales; family Poaceae; genus Zea; species Zea mays. The sequence goes on along the minus strand of NC_050100.1, from coordinate 75,359,863 downwards.
TTGAGGGTCCTCGTGGGTCCAAAACGCCGACACCCCTGGTGTTACTATCACTAAAACTTGAGCAAAACATCATGTGCATCAGCATATCATGTGATTGTTACACTTAGAATGCATTCACTAGGAAAAAATTTCAAACAAGTTGTATTGATGTGACTGGTCATGGGTAAAACCCTAGAGTAGGGTACTTAACCCTAAACTGGGCTTAAAAGAGTAAACAAAGCCTAAATAAGAGAAAACTTCAAAACTCATTAGTAATGATCATAAAATGTCACCATTAATGGACTTAAGTGGCATCCAAACCCCAGAAGTACCAAAACCCATAAATAGACCCCTAGAAAACCTAGGACTGAAACCCTAAGGGGTTATATGTAAATAATGCCCATTTTTGGACCTAAGTGCAAAAACCATGGAATTAGGGTACCTTAAGTCATATGGGTTACATATTTGCATATTTGCAAAAGAAACCATGAGATTCGGGCCTAAATGCAAAAAGGCCACTCTAGTGATCATATGGTTAAGTCTGAAATACAGTTGAACAAGGCTTACTTTGGAGCCCTACATCTCAGGATTCTTGAAGTTTTTGCTCAAAGTCAATATAGCAAAGTTGTAGAGCTATCATAGGAGAACAAGTTTGATTAAGTGACTGAGCACTGGTGCTGAATAGAAATTGGAGTAAAATAAGCACAAAGTTGGGCTGTCAGTCAATTTTGAAACTGAAACATGGCCACCAGTGCCACTGGCCGAACTTTGGGATCAAGTTTGGGTAGGATCTAGTGCTCGATTGAGGATAGTTGCTATAGTCGAATTAAAACTGGATTGATAAGCTACAACTTTGATGGAGAGTATTGGTCTAGTCACCACACAAAATCTAGAGAGAATTCGCCCCAAATAAGCCCTGTCAGACCAACTGATGAAGCCTCTGATGGTACAGTGGCAAAAAAATCTACAGATTCCGTGAATCTCGCCGCCGGTGACCCTTCGCCGTGATTGCTACTGATCGCCACGATTCGTGCTTCAGGTCTGTGGATTGAGCTCGACGGTGAAAAGATCACGCCGCGGATAGGTACGGGACACTATGGCCGCACTGTCCCTCAACCACTTCACCGGCGACTTGGCCTTACGGTCGTCAGCGGAATCTGTGTTGTTCACCGCGATTGCGCCATGCCTCAGGCCCTTAACCACATCGCAATAGCTCGGATCATCTATATCTGGTGATCGCCGGAGAGCCGCCACGGTAGATGCCACTAATCACTTGCACCAGTGATCTCCTCTTTCTCTGGCCGCCACCGTGCGAGACCAAATTCACCGGCCACCGCTTAGCGCCCTTATAAATTGACGGCACGGTCTGCTTTGCTAAGTTATCACCAAGCCAAAGCATCCATCCCTGCCCTCAATCAGCCACCATAGCCGGAGAATTTCCTTCTTCCCCCAAATTGGTCGACTGCGCCGCCGTGAATCACCTCATCGCGGCTAGCTGCTCCCAGGTCCGCACCCACCCTTCGTGTCCGTGTTTTAGCACCCTTGCATACTTTGTGATGCTTGTTGACTCAACTAGCTGAGCTTGACAGCATCCACTCATCGGGAACACCTAGATTTGGTCTCGGTGATCGTCGTCATCGTGGGCAGGCAAATCCAGGGCCGAATTAATCCAATTAGAGCCTGTTCTAGGGTCGCCTCAGGTCGGTAATACTTGCCCCATAGTTAATTTGGGCAGCCATCGTTGTCCTTGGCCGGTCCGAGCAACAGGGTGGTTGGCGGTGAGCGCGCCGTGGCCAAGGGGTCGAGTTAGAGAAGAAACAGAAGACGAGGGACCTCTGTGCAAATGTCAGCGAGACAAAGGAACAGTGGGGGCTCTTTATTAGTATTTCAAACCACCAAGGTCCCCTACGCAAAATGTACACCGCAACGCGTGCGGGCGCGCGTTCTCCCAGTTTCTGGCCGACTTGGACCAGATTCAGCCTAGCACTGTTCATAGTTTCTCTTTTTCTTTTTCTTCTGGACTTAGAGAATTCCTAGAAAATTATAGAAAAATGTTAAAAATACCAGACCAATTTTGCTAGGCTCCTGATTTTCTATAGTATTTAATAAAAATAGTTTTAGGATTTTTATTCCAAATAAGGAATTATGGTGTATTTAAAATAGCCAAAACCCATACTTCTGGAATTTTAGAAATTAATTATTAATCCCAAAAATCACCAAACTCTTTAGATAAGCTTTAGATGTTATTTAGAAGCCTTGGGTAAAGTTTGGTATGATTTGGACCATGTTTGATACCTAGAACCTAAAACCCTAGTCTCCTTCCCTATGAACTTCACTATAGACTTCAAAAACCCTAGTTTCCTGGGGATCCGTGAAGGAAAATTATATTCAAGACCTAAGATGATATACTCTTATTATCTTTGCATTTACATGAGCATTACATGAGCATTCATGATTATATATGGCTATATATAGAAAACGAAGAAGAGATAGAAGTTGAAGAAGCAAGGACTACACCACCACCTGAAGAACCCCAGACCGGGAACTGCTTTTATTTTGACATCTGTGGAGCAGAGCCTGACTGACCTATAACACAAGGCAAGCCCCGGTGCATTTGCCACCTCCTTGCTATTTTAAAATCTTTCTCACTTGCTTGATGCATTAAGTTATAGGAGTTGTGTGCTAAACAAATTACTGCATTTCCTTCCTTGAGAATTTGATTCCCTTTCCTTGATCCCCTGTTTTATAAAAATGTTTTTCTTATGCTTAGCCTTGCTCTAGAAAAACAAAATGTTTTGTTTTAACAAAAGATGATGCTTCAAGTGGGTGGTATGTTTTCAAAATAAAACTTGATGGTGGATCCATCATGGCCATGATGGATTCAACATCAGAAAAGATGTACCTCTGCCAGGTACCAAACTTTGGGTTTGAAATGATAAAGCTGAGACCGGGCAGGTGACTTGCACGAGAAGAGAGTCTCGATGTAGTGTCTCCATCTGAATCGATTAAGGACCTTGTCGATGTAGGCTTGATGATCAAGGACCCTTTAACTGGTCACATGCCTCATCATGGGAAAGCTTTGCCTCAGGCAGACTAATACCAGAATAAGATAACACGCAATGGGAGTGGAGAGATGGCGAGAGTAGTGTGTACCCTCCGTGGCAAGAGGCTGGACAGTGGTGTATCTGTGCTCTCGGTTGGCGTGAACCTAATCTGGTCTTAAGAACCCCGGTGGCGAGTTGACATATTCAAGGGTTAAGTGCTACATATGTCGTGTGATTGGAGATCCTCAACTGAGTATAAATCGATTCGGATCGCCGTTACTTCTCGGACATGAAGACTTGGTCACTGACTTACACGTAGCATTCCAGTGAATAAGAAGGGTTGGTAAGAAATTGGCTAGTATAGGTCAAGTGCTTGAACTAGGGTAGTAAGAAGTCTAGACTCAGGTAATGACTTAACCTGCTAATAAAATTGGATTTTAAGAATCCACTATTAGTAAGCATTTCTGCAAACAGAGTCTTGATTCTTGATTAAGCCTTACCTTGACTCCCTTAAAGCCAGCATATACTTGAGAGTCTTTATTTTGACGGGTAAGACTTGTGAAAGTACACTTTGTACTCAGGGCTTTGTCCCATGTTGTTTTAGGTGAGGAAGCAGCATATTTTTGTTGCTTTTGTCCCAAGGTGGTGCCTAAAGAAGAAAGCCAAGGCCGAAGCCTCGGGAGGAAGTGTCCTCCTTTAAAACTTTTTACTGTTTATCGGGAGGGGTTTTTGCCTCCCAGGTTATGTAATAATATTACTCCAGCACTCTTATATTTTTTTGCCCTGGTCTGTAATAATACTACTCTTTCTATACTTTAAAATAAAATAAGTTATTATAACTGCTTCCGCATACTCGTTCCTCCGATGTGTTGTAATATCTGCGTGACGGGTGAAACACTCTTGGGCAAGGTAAAGAATTCAGATATTGAACTTGTCAAGTGATCAGGTGCACCTGCAGGGTTGTCAGAGGTCCGATGGACAAGGACAACTGTAGGTGGGCCTAATGACTTTGGAGTTTCTGTCACAGCGACACCTCTGGCCATGGGCGAACTATCCGACTAAGTCAGCCAGATCATCTGGATGAGCATCGAACTGTTCGCGCGCAGGTGCCGGACAGTTAGTGATGCTCGAGTTAGGGAGCTTTGCTTGGCTGCTCGATTGAGCCTGCGCCCCGGTGCCCTCCGGACTTGTTAGTCTTTCAGTCTGGAACTTTACGAGCAATCCCTCTTTATGATATATTCGACGTGTGAGGATCAACTTTGATGATGTTTTTGCCTTTGCCTTTTCTAGCCACTTCCGGTCGAACCAAGACCTTTTTGCTTGCTACCTCTATTATATTTATAGGAAATGGTTGTGCGTTCACTTGCATCTCCTAAAAACTCAATCGACCCTCATTTATGGCCAATTGTATCTGTCAACGGAAAACATCACAATCATTGGTGGCATGGGAAAACGAATAATGCCACTTGCAGTAAGCACATCTTTTTGATTCATCTAGAGGAGGAATACTATCGTTAATTTAATGTTGCCATTTTTTATAGCTCGTCAAATATTTTATCGCATTTGGCAATATTAAAAGTAAATTTAACTTTTTCTTGCTGATTCTTTTGAACCGACTGCAAAGAAGAACATATAGAAGGTTTAGTCTGTGTTGGGCAAACAAGTTTGGCGATATGTACATCTGTAGATTCATCATCCGAATTATCGTGCCCCACTAGATGCATCTTATGGCTAGTTGATTTTGATGCCTCTTTACTTCGGATTTCACAGGCCAAAGCCCGCTGGTGCAAGCACACTAACGAAAAGAACTGGGTGCCATCTAATTTCTCTTTTAAGTAAGGTCGCAACCCATTAAAAGCTAATCCTGCTAACTATTTTCCGCGACACGGATCTAAAAGCATCGATTTCTAGTGTCCCGGAACCTCCAGATATAGTCATTAACCAATTCTTTGGGCCCATGTCGGATTGAAGCTAAATTAACAATTCTAACTCATGTTATCCTAAGAAGAAGTTTTCAAGAAATTTCTGTTCTAATTCCTCCCAAGAGTTAATAGAGTTAGGTGGCAGGGTTGCGTACCACGCGAATGTGGTACCAGTCAGAGATAGCGAGAATAAACGAACACGGTAGGCTTCCCTATCAACCAATTCTCCTAGGTGTGCTAAGAACTTGCTTATGTGCTCATGCGTGCTTTTCCTGCCTTCACCTAAAATTGTGGAGAAATATGGTATCCTAGTCCCTTGCGGATATGGCACGACGTCAAATCGGTGACTATAAGGTTTCTGATACGACTGTCCTATGCCTGACACATTAACACTGAGTTTGTCTCTGAACAACCTGGCTACCTCAGCCCTAATTTTTTCCACCACATCTGGCTACCATCCATAGGTTTCCTGACATCATTCTATCGACTTTCCTCATAGGGATGTCCAATATGTGTGTTAGGTGTCATATTAATGCCACCACCTCATGCCCTATATCTCTTGGGCTCTCCGGTGGTTGAAGAATATTCGACCCTATGTACATGAGGTGGCACGACATGGTTATAATATGTTGTCGGTGAGGCACCGTAGTGCAGCTGCGATGGGTGCGGGAACTACGCATATTGTGTAGCTCATGGTTCTATGTACGCAAACCCGAACGGTCCGGTGTAAGGGGACAGATGGTCCACAACTGGGGCAAACAACGAGTGTGTATTCGGACTGTCTCACCGTATATGACACTGCCTAGGTAGTTCGGTGCCCATACGGTCCGGTGGAGGGACCGAATAGTCCGCGACCTTACCAATTTGTCTGGGGTTGTACCTGGATAGTCCGGCCATGTGCGATGTGACCTAGGTGGTCTGCACGTGGATTCATGTGGGTCGAACGGTCCGGCGAAACACCCAGACGGTTCATGACGTATTCAGATGGTCTGGTGTAAGGGACCGGACGGTCCACGACCGGGGTGAATGATTCGTGGGTACACCTATATGGTTCAATCATGTATGGTTCTACCGGAGTGATCTATGTGCGGGCTTGTGTAGGGTCAGACTGTCCAGCGAAATACACCAAATGGTCTATGATATATCCAGACTGTCCGAGATGACTCGCGGACGGTTCGATTGTGTCTAGAGTCGGCCGCATAACTGACGGCGGCGGTTGTGATGGTGACACGAACATGTGCATCGACATACCATATGATGGACCAAGGGAGACCAATTTGTAGCCGATGTGTTTGGTGTGGGTGGTTCCATATTAGATTCATGCGACAGAAAACTAGGGGCACTAGGTTTCTCATATGAAAGTGTCCATTATTTAATAGATTCATCTACGTATGCCTTTAACAGTTCCTGAAAGTCGCCTAGACGGGGGGGTGAATAGGCGTAATCTGAAATTTACAACTTTAAACACATACTACAAGCCGAGGTTAGCGTTAGAACTAAAATCAAGTCCGGGAGAGAGGGAGAAAACAAATCAAATGAAAACAAGCGGATAAACACGGTGATTTGTTTTACCGAGGTTCGGTTCCAAAGAACCTAGTCCCCGTTGAGGAGGTCACAAAGACCGGGTATATTCCAACCCTTTCCCTCTCTTAAACGGTCACTTAGACCGAGTGAGCCTTCTTCCTTAATCTCACGGGTCACTAAGACCCCGCAAGGACCACCACACACTTGGTGTCTCTTGCCTCGCTTACAAAACACTTGAGAATAAGAATGAGAAAAGAAGAAAGGCAATCCAAGAAGCAAGAGCTCAAAAGAACACAAAATCTCTCTCTCACAAGTCACTAAGTGTTTGAGATGAATTTGGGACTTGGATAGGCTTTGATCTTTTGAATTGTATCTAGGAGTGAATGCTAGAGCTCTTGTATTGAATGTGATACTCAGAAATCTTGGATGCTAGAAGTGGTGGTGGTTGGGGGGTATTTATAGCCCTCAACCACCAAGGTAGCCGTTGGGGAGGCTGTTGTCGATGGGCGCACTGGACAGGTACTATTCACTGTCCGGTGCGCCGCCACGTCACCTAACCGTTAGGGTCTAGAGCCCGGTCGACCGTTGGGGCTTTGTCCTCTTGCGGCACCTGACAGTCCGGTGCCACACCGGACAGTCCGGTGCCCCTCTTACTTCGCTGCTCTGACTTCTGCGCGGCACTATTGCTCACTGTAGCTCCTGTCAGAGTCGACCGTTGCGCAAGTTAGTCGTTGCTCCGCTGGCACACTGGACAGTCCGGTGAATTATAGCAAGAGGGTGCCTGCAAATTCCCGAGAGTGGTTGCTTCGGATTTGTACGGGCATGGTGCACCGGACACTGTCTAGTGGCACACCAGACAGTCCGGTGCGCCAGTCCACAGCACACTCAAGTCCTTTTTGCTCCTTTTTAATTGGGTCCCTAACTTGAATATTTATTGGTTTGTTTTAACCTTATGCACCTGTAATACATGAGTTCTAGAGCAAACTAGTTAGTCCATATGTTGTGTTGACATTCAACCACCGAAATTAATTGTAGGAAAAGGTTAACCCTATTTCCCTTTCAATCTCTCCCTTTTTGGTGATTGATGCCAACACAAACCAAAGCAAATATATAAAGTGCAGAAATGAACTAGTTTGCATATGGTAAGTGCATAGGTTACTTGGAATTAAACCAATTGAATATTTCTCTAGGTATGAATGGATTGCTTTTCTTTTCTTTAACATTTTGGACCACATTTGCACCACTTGTTTTGTTTTTGCAAATCTTTTTGGAAAATTTATTCAAAATCTTTTTGCACATAGTCAAAGGTATATGAATAAGATTGCAAGAAGCATATTTAAGATTTGAAATTTCTTCCCCTGTTTCAAATGCTTTTCCTTTGACTAAATAAAACTCCCCCTGAATGAAATTCTCCTCTTAGCTTTCAAGAGGGTTTTGAAATATATACTAATTTGAAAATTGATCTTTAAAGATACCAATTGAAGAGATTTCCATTATTTAGATACCAATTGAAATTTTGCTTTCTCAAGATAAGTGTAGCATGAATACCAATTGAGAAATTGCCAAATATCAATTAAAGCTTTATTTCGAAAATTTTGAAATTATGGTGGTGCGGTCCTTTTGCTTTGGGCTTAATATTCTCTCCCCCTTTGGCATGAATCGCCAAAAATAGAGACTTTGAGAGCCCTTTAATACTTTCTCCCATTGGTAGAAATAAATAAGAGTGAAGGATTATACCAATTGAGAGTGTGTGGAGCAACGACGAAGGGTAAATGATACCGTTAGAGTGGAGTGGAAGCCTTGTTTTCGCCGAATACTCCATTTCCCTTTCAATCTACGACTTAGTATAGAAATGCACTTGGAAACACATTAGTTGTAGCCTTGGTACAAGAATAATAAGAAATATTCATTTGTACCAAAAGAAAGAGATATGATTAAAGGTATGTAAATGAGCTATGCGTGCAATGTTTCAATCAAAATTCCGAGAATCAATAATATTTAGCTCATTCCTAAGTTTGCTAAAGGTTTTCTAATCTAGTGGCTTGGTAAAGATATCGGCTAATTGATTCTTGGTGTTTACATAAGCTATTTCGATATCTCCCCTTTGTTGGTGATCCCTCAGAAAGTGATACCGAATGTCTATGTGCTTAGTGTGGCTGTGTTCAACGGGATTATCCGCCATGCAGATTGCACTCTTATTATCACATAGGAGAGGGACTTTGCTCAATTTGTAGCCATAGTCCCTAAGGGTTTGCCTCATCCAAAGTAATTGCGCACAACAATGGTCTGCGGCAATATACTCGGCTTCGGCGGTGGAAAGAGCCACTGAGTTTTGCTTCTTTGAAGCCCATGACACCAGGGATCTCCCCAGAAACTGACAAGTCTCTGATGTGCTCTTCCTATCAATTTTACACCCTGCCCAATCGGTATCGGAATATCCTATTAAATCAAAAGTGGATCCCTTGGGGTACCAAAGTCCAAACTTAGGAGTGTAAACTAAATACCTCATGATTCTCTTCACGACCCTAAGGTGAACTTCCTTAGGATCGGCTTGGAACCTTGCCCACATGCATACAGAAAGCATAATATCCGGTCGAGATGCACATAAATAGAGTAATGATCCTATCATCGACCGGTATACCTTTTAATCTACCGATTTACCTCCCGTGTCGAGGTCGAGATGCCCATTTGTTCCCATGGGTGTTTTGATGGGTTTGCCATCCTTCATCCCAAACTTCTTAAGTATGTCTTGAATGTACTTTGTTTGAATGATGAAGGTGCCATCTTGGAGTTGCTTGATTTGAAATCCTAGAAAATACTTCAACTCCCCCATCATTGACATCTTGAATTTTTGAATCGTGATCCTACTAAACTCTTCACAAGTTGATTTCTTAGTAGACCCAAATATAATATCATCAACATAAATTTAGCATAAAAACAAATCTTTTGCAACAGTTTTAGTAAAGAGAGTAGGATCGGCTTTTCCGACTTTGAAGCCATTAGTGATAAGAAAATCTCTTAGGCATTCATACCATGCTCTTGGGGCATGCTTGAACCCATAAAGCGCCTTTGAGAGTTTGAAAACATGGTTAGGATACTCAGTATCTTCAAAGCCAGGAGGTTGCTCAACATAGACCTCTTCCTTGATTGGTCCATTGAGGAAGGTACTTTTTACGTCCATTTGATAGAGCTTAAAGCCATGGTAAATAGCATAGGCAAGTAATATTCGAATTGACTCAAGCCTAGCTACAGGTGCATAAGTTTCATCAAAGTCCAAACCTTCGACTTGTGAATACCCTTTGACCACAAGTCGGGCTTTGTTTCTTGTCACCACACCATGCTCGTCTTGGTTGTTGCAGAATACCCATTTGGTACCTACAACATTTTGATTAGGACGTGGAACTAAGTGCCATACCTCATTCCTTGTGATGTTGTTGAGTTCCTCTTGCATTGCCAGCACCCAATCTGGATCTCTTAGTGCATCCTCCACCCTGTATGGCTCACTAGAGGAAACAAATGAGTAATGCTCATAGAAATGTGCAACTCGAGATCTAGTGGTTACCCCCTTATGAATTGATGGGGTGATCTCGTTGAATTGCTTGGTGGACTCTTGGGTGTGGCGGTCTTTGACCCTGAATTTCTTGATCATCTTGTCTTCATTCTCTTCATCTCCCCCTTGAACATTGTCCTCCTCTTGAGGTGGCTCATCCTCTTGATCTTCATTCCCAACATCTTAAGCTTATTCCTCATCTTGGGTAGTAGAGATGCTTGACTGGAAGATGACGGTTGATCTTGTGCTTGTGTGGGCTCTTCGGATTCCTTAGGACACACATCCCCAATGGACATGTTCCTTAGAGCGACGCATGGAGCCTCTTCATCATCTAGCTCATCAAGATCAACTTGCTCCACTTGGGAGCCATTAGTCTCATCAAACACAATGTCACAAGAAACCTCAACCAATCCAGTGGATTTGTTGAAGACTCTATATGCCCTTATGTTTGAGTCATATCCTAGTAAAAAGCCTTCTACAGCCTTAGGAGCAAATTTAGATTTTCTACCTCTTTTAATAAGAATAAAACATTTACTCCCAAAGACTCTAAAATATGAAAAATTGGGCTTTTTACTAGTGAGCAGTTCATATGATGTCTTCATGAGGATTCGGTGAAGATATAACCGGTTGATGGAGTAGCAGGCGGTGTTAATCACCTCGGCCCAAAACCGGTCCGGTGTCTTGTACTCATCAAGCATGGTCCTTGCCATATCCAGTAGAGTTCTATTCTTCCTCTCCACTACACCATTTTGTTGAGGTGTGTAGTGAGAAGAGAACTCGTGCTTGATGCCTTCCTCCTCAAGAAATTCTTCTATTTGTGAATTCTTGAACTTCGTCCCATTATCGCTTCTTATTTTTTTGATCCTTAATCCGAACTCGTTTTGAGCCCATCTCAAGAATCCTTTTAAGGACTCTTGGGTTTGTGATTTTTCCTGCAAAAAGAACACCCAAGTGAAGCGAGAATAATCATCCACAATAACTAGACAGTACTTACTCCCGTCGACGCTTATGTAAGCTATCAGGCCGAATAAATCCATGTGGAGTAGCTCAAGCGGCCTGTCAGTCATCATGATATTCTTGTGTGGATGATGGAGACCAACTTGCTTTCCTGCTTGGCATGCGCTACAAACCCTGTCTTTCACAAAATGAACATTTATTAGTCCTAAAATGTGCTCTCCCTTTAGAAGCTTATGAAGATTCTTCATCCCAACATGGGCAAGTCGGCGATACCAGAGCCAACCCATATTAGTCTTAGCAATTAAGCAAGTGTTAAGTTCAACCTTGTTTTCATTAAAATCAACTAAATATAGCTGATCCTCTAACACTCCCTTAAATGCTATTGAATCATCACTCCTTCTAAAGACAGTAACACCTACATCTGTAAATAGTCAGTTGTAGCCCATTTTGCATAAGTGAGAAACGGAAAGCAAATTGTAGTCTAAAGAATCTATAAGAAAAACATTGGAAATAGAATGGTCAGCTGATATAGCAATTTTACCCAAACCTTTGACCAAACCTTGATTTCCATCCCCGAATGTGATAGCGCGTTGGTGATCTTCATTTTTCTCATAGGAGGAGAACATCTTTTTCTCCCCTGCCATGTGGTTTGTGCACCCGCTATCGATTACCCAACTTGAACCACTGGATTCATAAACCTACAAAACAATTTTAGGCCTTGTTCTTAGGTACCCAAACAGTCTTGGGTCCTTTGACGTTAGAAACAAGCACCTTGGGTACCCAAACACAAGTCTTTGAACTCTTGTGTTTGCCCCCAACATATTTGGCAACTACTTTGCCTGATTTATTAGTTAAAACATATGAAGCATCAAAAGTTTTAAATGAAACATTATGCTCATTTGATGTAGCAGGAATTTTCTTTCTAGGCAATTTAATATGAGTAGTATGCCTAGAGCTAGAAGCCTCATTTTTATACATAAATGCATGATGAGAAACAGTGTGAGGTTTTCTAGCATGAATCTTCCTAATTTTGTGCTTAGGATAGTTTGCAGGGTATAAAATGTAACCCTCATTATCCTGAACCATGTGAGCCTTGCCCTTAACGAAATTAGACAATCTTTTAGGGGCATTAAGCTTGACATTGCTCCCCTGTTGGAAACCAATGTCATCCTTAATGTCAGGGCGTCTCCCATTATAGAGCATGCTTCTAGCAAATTTAAACTTTTCATTTTCAAGTTCATGCTCAGCAATTTTAGCATCTAATTTGGCTATAAGATCATTTTGTTTCTTAATCATGGCAAGGTGATCATTTATAGCATCAACATTAACATCTCTACATCTAGTGCAAATAGAAACATGCTCAACAGTAGATGTAGATGGTTTGCAATTGTTTAGTTATTCTATCTTAGCATTTAAAATAGCATTATCATCTCTAAGACAGGAAATAGAATTATTGCAAACATTCAATTCTTTAATCTTACAAACTAAACTAGCATTTTCAGTTCAAAGACTAGAAATTGAATCATGACAAATGCTAAGCTCCTTAGTTAAGTTTTCACATTTTTCTACTTCCTGAGCATAAGCATTTTTCAATTTAACATGTTTTTTGTTTTCTTTAATAAGGAAGTCCTCTTGGCTATCCAAGAGTTCATCCTTCTCATGAATTGCTTCTATTAATTCATTTAATTTTTCTTTTGTTCCATGCTGAGGTTGGCAAAAAGAGTAAGTAAATCATCTTCATTTTCACTAGAGCTACCCTCATCACTAGATGTTGTATATTTGGGGGTGGCTCTAGGGTGTGCCTTCTTTTTCTTGCCGTCCTTAGCCATGAAACATTTGTGGCCGACGTTGGGGAAAAGGAGGCCTTTGTTGATGGCGATGTTGGCGGCGTCCTCGTCGAAGGAGGAATCGGTGGAGCTCTCGTCGGAGTCCCATTCCCGACACACGTGGGCATCGCTGCCCTTCTTCTTGTAGTACCTCTTCTTCTCCTTCTTCATCCCCTTCTTGTCGTCGTCCCTGTCACTTGTTCTCAAATGCTATGAATTAAAAACAAGGCAACACAAATGTTAATGGTTAAAGACCTTCGCCCTTCGAAGCATATCTCATGTTGGTGACTTGTTCTCAAATGCTTTGAATTAAGAACAAGGCAACATAAAATGTTAAATGTTAATGATCTTCGTCCATTGAAGCATTATTTCCACAAGGATATAATGAACTACGAACGAAGGTCATGAGCAAAAATCACGAAGGTCATACCTTCGTGACTAGAATTGTGAAATAATGAAAGATGAAATATGAAATATAAGGCATGAGGGAATAATATATCAAAACACATAAATTTATTTATATATTTCATCATATAAATTCAAATATTAAAGCATAACATTTAATCACATTTATACCTTCGTCTTGAGAGAGGGCAATAATTCAAGTGTCGTGTGCAAGCGATTACAAGATTGTGTGAATAGTACGGGAGTACTGTTCATCTATTTATAGGCACGGGGCGCAGCCTGTGTGAAATTACATTTATGCCCTTTACAATCGATTACAATCATGACACAAACTATCAAGGGTTTATTGGTCATTTCATCTTTAAGTCGGTTCACTCCTTCGTCTTGAGTCATGTCACTATGCCGAAGCTTTATAAGTGATAGCTTCAGCACTGCTTTTGAGAGAATCTACCGAAGGTGTTTCTTTCTTCAGGATCTTCGGCTACGAAGCATACCCCCAATAGTAGCCCCTTCGTGGTGCTAGATCGTTTTTTCGTAACGAGCTTGATCCGTGAAAAATCTCCTAGGCTTCGGGATGCCGAAGATCCGAAAAACACCTTCCCTGAGCTCGTTGCCGAGAAACGATTAAAATAATTTGAGCGGTCCGAGCGGGAGGCGGCCCCACTCTACAGTGATTGCGTGCGTCCTGGCGATTCACCTTCTCATACTCTGCGGCCCACCGTTCAGTGGGTGCGGGCGACTGTTTGTCCGGTGCGAAAGTCTTGACGATTTACCTTCCCACCTGCGGCACTATATAAACAGATGGGTAGGTGTGAAGTTACCACAGCATTCATTGCTATTGCACTGTTTTGCTGCCAAAAATTTGACCATAGACGAAGTTTGCTTACTGCATCGTCAACCGAAGCTATTCATTTTGCTCAAGCTTCGTAACAAGAAAGAGCTTCGGCAAAGTTAAAAAAAATTCAACTTCGTCAAAAAATAAGAAATTCAATCATCAGATGGCTAGGGTACGCTCAACAGCTAGGGTTACTCGCGACGGAGAGGAAGCCGAAGGTGCCGAAACCGCTCCAATTTCTAAAGTGATGCAACGGTCAGGGCTGGTAGTATTGGAGGATGCACCTGCCGCTGAAGCTGAGCAGGTTGATGCTGAGGAAATTGAATCTGAAGATGATTACAGCGTCGTGCCATCTAAACCCAGCAACTTGGAGTTTGGGAAATCCACCATTACCGAAGGTGATATGTCTAAGCTGATGAAGTTGGGCTATTTTAGTGAAGCAAAAAAGGAGTTGGTTCGTTTTGGCGGAGAGGAAATTACTCCGAAGCCGGAAAAGGATGAAGTGGTAGTGTTCAAAAGCTTCTTTAAGGCAGGATTAAGATTTCCATTGAATGGGATGATTGCTGATGTTTTGAAGAAATTTGGGATTATCTTCATCAACTAACTCCTAACGCCATCGTTAGGCTTAGTGTCTACATCTAGGCCCTCCGAAGCCAGGGGTAGAACCATTTGCCGAAAGTTTCTGCCGAGTACATGAGCTTCATTATCAAACAAAAGCGAGAGATGATGGGCTGCACGAAAACTTTGGCTGCTATAACTTTGCTTATCGCAAAAATACAAAATTTCCAGTTATCAGCTATCGTACCAAGTGGCCAGCTGGTTGGAAGACCGAATGGTTTTACGTCAAAGTTGATGAAGAAAAGGAGAAGCTGGTCCAAAGTCCACTGGAATTAATCTTCGGAGAAACCAGGCCCTAGTGCAACATGACACCGAACAGTCCAAGCCAAATTGCACTGGGCAAATTTCAAGTTATTGCGGAGCATATTGGCACTAGGGGTCTGGTGCAAGAATTCTTGGCTTTTAGAGTGTTCCCAACTTTGAAAGAGTGGGACATGCCGAAGCTCAAGGGAGAAAAGAAAAAGGGGGAACTTGTTCGGCTGCCCTACTATTATAAATTCAAGAAACATTTCAAAGTACCTTGCCAAGAATGGTTAGACACAATTAAAGTTATGTGCAACGACATTCTTGGCAATTATTCTAGAAAAGAAGATCAACTAATGACTGCAGCCTTCGGCACTCGTCCGAAGCGAAGGTTAAACCGGGTAATGGATGCTCTGAACTTTGAGTATCCTGACTATGAGCGGCTGGACCGAGGCGCCGAAGGACAGAAAAAAAAGAGAGTTGCCAGCGTCGTTAATAAAGAAGATGCTAAATTGATGAAAGATGATGAAGAAAAACTGAAAAAGAAAAGGCTGAGGCCCGAGCCGAAGACAGATGCTTCGAAGAAAACAAAGGCTCCGGCTCCGAAGCAGAAGGCAACTGATATAGAAGAAGAAACTGCTGCAACACCTTCTGCGACCGACGTGGAGGAAATTTTAAAGGTAATGACTGAATCTTTGCCTATCAAGCTAAGTCCACTGGGGCCGCATCTGACGAAGCTTTTTCAGAAGGAAAAGGTGCCCTCGCTAACGAAGAAGGTAGCTGGGCCGAAAAAACGAAGAATTGTTACAGTGACAGAAGTCATTGAAGGGACACCACCGCAAGCTTCGGCTTCGAAGGCACCAGTTGTTGAGAGCACAACAGCGACCGAAACTGCACCTGCTGAAGCTGCAGCTGCTGAAGATGCCACGGTCGAAGATGTACATTTAGAAAGCACAATTTCTAACATTGATAAGATACTTCTGGACATGGCCACAGAAGAAGCTGCCGCAGCCACTGAAGAAGCCATGGCTACAGTACCTGAGAAGGAGAAGGAAATAGCTAAAGAATCTTCGGAAGAAGAAAACTTTAACTTTCAAAACTTAATTGGGCAGGAATTGACGGAGGCTGAGAAAGAAGAGTTGAGAGAATACGCCATATCTTGCGGGTATCAACCAGGGGCACTACTCTTCGGTGGTGTTGATGAAGAAAAATTGGGCTACGTCCGAGATCAAATCGGAGCGAAGGTTATCGGTACTCTGTCAAAGAGTATTGGTTTCCCGAAGCTTGAGACCGACATAAGCCGCTACCGACGACAGCATCTTGTCGGTAGTTTATTCTATTCTAACTTCAAGGTAAAAACTTTTCTTCGACTTTTTGCTGTTTTGAACAACGAAGGTGTTTTCTAACGAAGGTTGCTTCTGCACAGAGTATGCTGCTGAGTAAAGCTTTGAGAATGCAACAAGATCTTGAAGATAAAAAGCATGAAGTTATAATTGAGGGTTTAGAAAGCAAATTAAAAGATCAAGCAGCTGCTCTTGAAAAGAAGGATTTCGAGCTTCAGACAACAGAAGGTTTATTGGCAGAAGCCGAAGCTAAAATTGCACAGTTAAATACGAAGCTTCTCTCAAACTCGGAAAGCTTTGAACAGGAAAAGCAGAAGTTAAATGCTAAATTTAAGACTGAGGTCGAGAAAAGTTCGAATCTACAGAAATCATTGATAGAGCTTCAAAACAAATGTCTGGAGTTCAGTAGCCGATGTGTACAGCGGCTGAAGCAGATCTTCAATTCGGTTGGAGCCAGCTGTGAAAATTTTAATCCTTCGACTGAAGACTTGCTAGGGGCCTTCGAACATATCGAGGGTGAAATTAATGACCTTGATGAAATTATAGCCGGACATGGTGATTTCTGTGCCCTGGTAGCTTCTCAGGGCACAGCTGTCCCCTTCCTCAAATCTGGTTGCACACATGGAAATATTGTTAATAGGCCCAACTTTAGTTTATCACCAGGAGATCTGGTTCATATTCCCAATATTGCCCGAAGCATAGGAAACAGGTTTATAAAACTAATATGGACAAAGGGTGGATGAAGCATAGCTGGTGACGAAGCTCGAAGTCATCTTAAGCCGGTAACAAAATCATACCTTGTGCTTACCTTTCCCTTTAAACTTGAATAATTCTTACAATACCTTAATATGTATAGGATGATGAAGCTGAGGAGTAAGTTGACGAAGCTGAAGAGCGCGAAGCCGAAGCTTAATAGAAAATGATGAAGCTTGAATAGATAGCTATGAAAGGGCTCTAAGAATTCTTGTAATAACCTTTGTAAAGAATATTGTAACTTGAGAATTAGATTTTACTCTGTAAACTTTGTCCATACCTTGTAATATATTTTTACCTTTCCATCAATGTATGAAGTTCTTCGATGTGAACAAAACCAGTATTTTTTGAGCCGAAGGCGAAAAACACCTTCCCTTCTTTTCGTATACAACGAAGCATGAACTGCTTTCTTTTCTTTTTGCCGAAGCCTTATCTTTAGAGCCGAAGCATCCGCCTGTGTCTGTATGTTATGATGATGATGATCCTATGTATGTCTAAATGAATGTTTATGAATGCAAATGTATCATGTAATGTGTCATGCAAATGAATGTCCAAACACGCACATACGAAGCCAGAACCATAGCCTTCATTCCCTTGGGAATGACCGAAGTCTCTTTGCCGTTTATTTTTCAGCTTCACCGCTTATTTTTCGGTGTATCAGCGCTAACTTTTCGCTGTAAGTTCTGCATCCCCTTAGGAACGTCTTTTGAACTTCTTCGCCTTCTATTTCGGCGGTATCGCGTTGACTTTTCGCGCTTCGCCTTATATTTCGGCGGAATCAGCGTTGACTTTTCGTTGTAAGCTCTGCATTCCCTTTGGAACGACTTTTGAGCAGAAAACTTACGCTGCGCTCCCTTAGGAACGGCTTTTTGTAGCTTCGTCGTGCTCTGCATCCCCTTAGGGACGACTTTCGAGCTTCTCCCTGTTTTTTCCTTTTTGCCTGCACTCGATGGTGCATGCCCAGTTTTTACATTTACATTTTTGGGGGATTTTGCTCTCGTAGAGCTGAATAAGAAAAAGAGAAATTACATGCTATGGCCCCATTAAAAACCTTTCTCCCACTTCGGAAAGGAAAAGGGTGCCATAGGAAAAAATAAAAATACATCAAGCTAAACATAATATCGCCGAAGCTCATCCGCATTCCAAGATCTAGGAATGTCGTTGCCGTCCATATCCTTCAGTCTATAAGAGCCGGGTCTTGACGAAGATACTACCAGAAAAGGTCCTTCCCACTTCAACTGTAGCTTGCCTACTATATCTAGGTTGGCAACTCTCCGAAGCACCAAATGCCCTGGCTTGATGTTCTTTAGCCGAACTTTTCTGTCACGCCACTTTATTGTTTCGGCTTGATATTTATTGATGTTCTCGACAGCCTGAAGCCTGATCCCTTCTATAGCATCTTTTGCCACAGAATAATCAGCTTCATCCTCTACCGAAGCCACTATTCTTATTGATCCTGCCTTAGCTTCTTCTGGGGTTATTGCTTCGTCACCAAACAATAGTTTGAATGGTGTAAAACCTATTGACCTTGATACTGTTGTATTGTGGCTCCACAGCACTTTGATCAATTCATCTGGCCACTTTCCTCTGGGCTGATTGAAGATTAACTTCATTATTCCCGTCATTATAATGCCATTAGCTCTTTCAACAAGTCCATTTGACTCCGGATGCCTGACTGATGCAAAATGAATCTTTGTGTCAATTTGTTCACAGAATTCTTTGAAAGCTTCAGCATCGAACTGTGTTCTGTTGTCCACAGTAATAGCCTTCGGCACTCCGAAGCGACAAACAATATTTTGCCAGAAAAATTTCTGGACAGTGACCGAAGTTATTGTGGCTAAAGGCTTCGCCTCAATCCACTTGGAAAAATATTCTACCGCCACCACAACATATTTTAGATTTTCTTGTGCTGGTGGAAGTGGGCCTAGCAAATCGAGGCCCCACCTTTGCAACGGCCAAGTGGGTTGTATTAATTGAGTGAGAGATGAAGGTTGCTTCTGATCCCTTGCATATTTTTGACAGCCTTCGCATTTTTGGACTAATTCTGCTGCATCCAAAGCTGCCTTCGGCCAATAAAATCCTTGTCAAAAAACTTTTCCCAACAAGGGCCTAGATCCAATGTGAGATCCACACTAACCTGCATGTATCTCTTTCATTAATTCCATACCTTCGGTTCTTGATAAACATTTGAGTAGTGGTGAACAAACTCCATATTTATACAATTCCCCTTCTATTATCACATATGGTCTTGTTCTTGCCTCCATTCTTTTGTTATAAGCTTCATCACTTGAAAGACAATTGCCTTGAAGGAAAGATATTATTTCAGTTCTCCAGTCTTCACTATGTACTGGAGAAATAGTAAGCACTGCTCTCTCCATGAGCTCAACCGAAGGTGCTTTTATTGCTTCAAAAAATACTTCGGAGGGTAGGGGAGCCCCTGAGCCGCTGATTTGGCTAGCAAATCTGCATGCTCATTTTCACCTCTTAGAATATTCTTGACGGAAAAACCTTTGAAGGAAGCTTCCAACCTTCGGACTGCATCCAGATATTTTTCAAACTTCGGATCTCGTGCCTTGCTTCTCTTATCCACATGGCCAGCAATAACTTGAGAATCGGTCTTTAGGATGGCCCTTCTTATTCCCATTGCCCTTAGTTTCCGAAGCCCCAATAGAAGTGCTTCGTACTCGGCAATATTATTTGTGCAACTGAAATCCAGTTTGACTACAAAACATGTTTTGACTTTTGAAGGTGCCACTAAGACCGCAGTTGCTCCTGTACCAAAGGTTCCCCAAGAACCATCGTAGAACACCATCCAGGCTTCGGTATCTTTGCTTGTCCCTTCTTCGTGAGCCCCTGGCGTCCAGTCAGCGATGAAGTCTGCTAGCGCCTGGGATTGAATTGAAGATCTGTGCACATAGTCAATGGTGAATTCATTGAGCTCCGCGGCCCACTTTCCAACCCTTCCAGTAGTTTCTCTGTTCCTCATAATGTCCTTCAG
Source organism: Zea mays (assembly GCF_902167145.1). Classification (NCBI taxonomy): domain Eukaryota; kingdom Viridiplantae; phylum Streptophyta; class Magnoliopsida; order Poales; family Poaceae; genus Zea; species Zea mays. The sequence goes on along the minus strand of NC_050100.1, from coordinate 75,339,866 downwards.
AGGCTGTGACGAGGAACAATTATGTGGTAAGCTTGAAAATAATGTCGAAGCTTCCTGGAGGCCATTAATACAGCATAAACACTTTCTCCAATTCTGTGTAATTTTTCTTTGATAAGCTTAATACTTCAGAGACAAAATATACTGGGACTTGCTTTTTAGTTTGTCCTTCAAGCTTCTCCTGTACAAGCACCGCACTTACTGCAGAGTGCGAAGCTGCTACATACAATAGCAGAGGAGCCCCTGGCGTGGGTGGAGTTAGTGTTGTTAGATCTATCAGGTATTGCTTCAGCTCTTCGAAGGCTTTCTGCTGAGCTGACCCCCATTGAAAGACTTTGGCCGACTTCAGCACTTCAAAGAATGGTAAAATTCTCTCTCTTGATCTAGATATGAATCGATTCAAAGATGCCAGTCTTCCTGTCAGTCGTTGAGCCCCCTTCTTCGTGCTTGGCGGCTCCATCCGAAGAATAGCTTCGATTTTGTTCGGAATAGCTTCGATCCCTTTCGTTGAAACTAAACAACCAAGGAATTTTCCCTTCTTTACTCCGAAGACACATTTTTCTGGATTTGATTTCACGCCAGCTTGCCTAAAATTAGCAAATGTTTCCTGCAGATTAGCAATGTGATTTTCCTGCTTCATACTCTTTACTATGATATCATCAACATATGTTAGCACATTTATGCCTATCTGAGAGTGAAGGACTTTGGCTGTCATCCTACTGAAGCTTTCTACAGCATTCTTGAGCCCCTCAGGCATCCGAAGATAGCAATATGTACCACTGGGGGTTATGAAACTGGTTTTTGGCTCATCTTCCGTCTTCATCCAGATTTGATGGTAGCCTGAATAACAATCTAGTAGACTCATGAGCTCTGACGAAGTTGCTGCATCTACTAGAGAATCTATTCTCGGTAATGGGAATTCATCCTTTGGACAGGCCTTGTTGAGATCAGTAAAATCAATGCACATTCTCCATTTACCATTGGCCTTCTTTACCATAACAGTGTTGGCTAGCCATTCTGGGTATTTTACTTCTCTGATGACTCCAGCACTAAGAAGTCTTTTTACTTCATTCTGAGCACCTTCGGCTTTGTCATCAGACATTTTCTGAAGCCTCTGCTTTCTGGGTCTGAAGGATGGATCGACATTGAGCGAATGTTCAATGACGTCCCTGTTGACACCACAGAGATCGTTGGCTGACCATGTGAAGACATCTTTGTTATTGAACAAAAACCTTATTAGAGTTTTCTCCTGCTCCTCATATAATTGAGATCCCAACAATACCTTCTGCTCTGCTATATCTTCACATAGAAGCATGGGCTTCGGCTGATCGGTCGAAGCAGCCTTCTCCCTTCTGTACTTATACTACTCACAAGCTTTGGCTCCATCTATATTATGGATTGCTTTTGAATCTGTCCAGTTTCCTTCAGCCTTTCTGGTAGCTTCCTGACTTCCATGAATAGCAATAGGTCCTTGATCCGAAGGTATCTTCATGCATAGATATGGTGGATGAAGAATTGCTTCAAAAGCATTGAGTGTCCCACGACCAATGATTGCATTGTAGGGGTACTCCATGTCGACAATATCAAACACAACTTGCTCAGTCCTTGTATTGTTGACAAATCCGAAGGTCATTGGCATCGTGATCTTGTCGAGTGCTACGATCTGCCTTCCTCCGAAGCCACAAAGAGGGTGTGTAGCATCATGAATTTTATCCTCTGGCTCTTGCATCTGTTTGAAGGCCTTGGAAAATATAATATCCGCTGCACTGTCCGTATCAACCAGAACATTATGGACCAGAAATCCCTTGATAACGCAAGAAATGACCATAGCATCATCGTGAGGGTAGTCCTTGAGCTGAAGGTCCTCCTGGGAGAAGGTAATTGGGATGTGGGACCATTTCGACTTGATGAAGGGTCCTTGTACCCCGACATGTTGTACCCTTCTCTGAGCCTCTTTCTTCTGCTTCTTGTTAGTCGTCTCTGAACATGATCTGCCTGTTATCGGGAGCACTAGTTTCGTAGCCGAAGCAACTTCAGCTTGGTTGTTGAACGAAGCCATCAACTCAAAAAGTGGACGTGAGTTCATAGGAGGTGGGCGCCAATGTTGGTGACTTGTTCTCAAATGCTTCGAATTAAGAACAAGGCAACATAAAATGTTAAATGTTAATGACCTTCGTCCATTGAAGCATTATTTCCCCAAGGATATAATGAACTTCGAACGAAGGTCATGAGCAAAAATCACGAAGGTCATACCTTCGTGACTAGAATTGTGAAATAATGAAAGATGAAATATGAAATATAAGGCATGAGGGAATAATATATCAAAACACATAAATTTATTTATATATTTCATCATATAAATTCAAATATTAAAGCATAACATTTAATCACATTTATACCTTCGTCTTGACAGAGGGAAATAATTCAAGTGTCGCGTGGAAGCGATTACAAGATTGTGTGAACAGTACGGGAGTACTGTTCATCTATTTATAGGCACAGGGTGCAGCCTGTGTGAAATTACATTTATGCCCTTTACAATCGATTACAATCATGACACAAACTATCATGGGTTTATTGGTCATTTCATCTTTAAGTCAGTTCACTCCTTCGTCTTGAGTCATGTCACTATGCCGAAGCTTTATAAGTGATAGCTTCAGCACTGCTTTTGAGAGAATCTGCCGAAGGTGTTTCTTTCTTCAGGATCTTCGGCTACGAAGCATACCCCCAACATCTCTCTTAGGATATAATGATCTTCAGACGAAGGTCATGAAGGGCATGCCTTCATCATTTCGATATGTAAGAATATAAACAGTGACATAGAAGAAGCATGAATAATTAAATCAAATCATCATATTATTCATATTATCTTTATATGATCATGAACAAACATTAATGATATCGAATTACATTTGTACCTTCGACTTGACAGAAAGCAAAAGTCTAAGAGTGACGTACGAGCGATTACAAGTCAGCGTGAATAGTACGGGGGGTACTATTCATCTATTTATAGGCATGGGACACAGCCCGAACAAAATTACATTCATGCCCTTGATAACTAATCATAACTATGACACAAACTACCAGGGACTATGCGGTCTTTTCCTTTTTAAGTCGGTGCCACCCTTCGTCTCAAGCATGTCATCATGTCGAAGCTCTTTCAGTTGTAGTTTCGGCATACATCTTCATGTCACGCCTGCTTGCATGTCATCTTACCGAAGGTGTTTTTTCTTAGAGGACCTTCGACAGAGAAGAAGGCCCCCAACAGTAGCCCCTTCGCGGCGCTAGATCATTTTCGTAACGAGCTCGATCCGCGAAAGACTCGAAGGCCTTCCCTGAGCTCGTTGCCGAAGGTCCGAAAAACACCTTCCCTGAGCTCGTTGCCGAGAAACGATTATAATATTCCAAGCGTCGAGTGGTCCACCGTTCAGCGAATGCAGGCGATTTGGCAGTTCGCCTTTCCACCTGTAGGACTATATAAACAGACGGGTTGGTGAAGAGTTACCACAGCATTCATTGCCATTGCACTATTGTGCTGTTAAAAAATTTAACCATAGACGAAGCTTTCTGCACTGCGCTTTCAAGAGAACACTTCATCATTTAAGGTTAACTTCGTCAAATGGGTTAGCTTCGTCAGACTGTAAAAATCCATCAAAATGGCCAGGGTGCGATCAACTGCAAAGGTGTCTCGTGAGGGAGAAGAAACCGAGGCCACTGAAACAGCACCAATTTCAGAAGTAATGAAACTGTCAGGTCTTGTTGTAGCTGACGAAGGTACTTCTAATGTCGAAGCTGAGCAGACTGTGATTGAGGGTGAAGATGCTGAGAGCGAAGAAGACTAAAGTATTCTGATCCCAATGAAGCCTAGTCATCTAGATTTTGAAAAATCTACTGTGTCTGAAGATGACATGCCTATGATGATGAAACTGGGCTATTTTGGAGAAGCTGAAAGCAAACTTGTTTGATTTGCCGGAGGAGAGACTACCCCAGTGCCGAAGAAGGATGAAGTTGTGGGTTTCAAGAGCTTCTTCAGAGCGGGGCTGCGATTTCCCCTGAATGAGATGATAGGGGAAGTCCTAAAGAACTTCGAAATATATCTTCATCAGCTGACTCCTAACGCTATTATTAGGCGTAGAGTCTTTATCTGGGCCCTTCGAAGCCAAGGGATGAGCCCAAATGCTAAAGCTTTCTGCCGCGTGCATGAGTTGCACTATCAGACGAAGGCCAGGGCAGATGGTCTTCACGAAAATTTTGGTTGTTATAATTTTGCGTATCGAAAGGATACAAAGGCACCAGTCCTTAGCTACCGCACAAAATGGCCAACTGGCTGGAAAAATGAATGGTTTTATATGAAGGCTGATGAGAAAAACAGGGAGAAGCTGATGATAATGGTCATGAGTCCTCTGAGCTTGAGCTTCAGAATGACCTGGCCCTTATGCAACATGCAACTGGGGTCGCCCTGTCAGCTGGCCGAAGTTGAATTTAGAGTGGTAGCTAAGCAGATCAGTACCAGAGACTTGGTGCAAGAATATTTGGCTAATAGAACATATCCTACATCAAGTGGCTAGGGAATGCTGAAGAAGAAGGAAGCAGGGAGAAGCATGAACTCGTTCGACTTGCTTACCGCTTCAAATTTGAGAAACAATTCAAAAAACCGTGCAAAGAATGGTTGGACATGATCAAGACAATGTGCAATGAAATACTTGGAAATTATACCAAAAAGGAAGACCAACTGATGACCGCAGCCTTCGGCACCCAGCGAAAACGAAGGTTGAACCGGGTGATGGATGCCTTGAAATTTGAATATCCTGATTATGAAAGACATGACAAAGGTGCCGAAGGGGTAAAAAGGAAAAGAATTGTTATTATTTTGAGTAGGCAAGCTGCTAGAATGGTAATGGAGGATGAAAAAGCTTCAAAGAAGACCAAAACTGCTCCTGAACCGAAGGTGGCGTTTTCGAAGAAGAGGAAGGCTGAAACTCCGGAGCCGAAGATAACAGAGGAGACTCCTTCGACACCGCCCGCTGCTAAAATAGCGGAGATTTTAAAGGTAATGAATGAATCTTTACCCATCAAGCTACTAAATCCTCTCAGACTAGAACTGACATGACTTTTACAGAAGAAGGACCAACCCTCAGCTACAAGGGAGAAGACTAAGGGTTAGAAAAAACGAAGAATTGTTAATGTCATGCAAGCCATCGAGCGGACACCGCCGCTGGCCTCGGCATCCAAAATAACACCTATTGCAAGCGCTGAGGCCATTATCGAAGCTGATAACTCTGCCGAAGCTGCAGCTGCTACTGAAGCTGCCAACCTTGAGAGTACACTGTCTGGGATTGATAAAATGCTCTCGGATATGGCTGCGGAAGAGACAGCTGCGGCTGCAGAGAAGGTCATGGCCACAGTGCCTGACAAAGGGAAAAAGATTGCCGATGCTGCTTTGGAAGAAAAGGACTTCGACCTTCGGAACCTGGTCGGTCAAGAATTATCTGAGGCCGAAAAGAAGGAGCTACAGGAATATGGGATATCCTGTGGCTACCAGCCAGGAGCTATGCTCTTTGGTGGAATTGACGAAGGAGCCTTAGGATGCATTCGCGACCGCGCCGGGGCAAAGATAATCGGCACTCTATCGAAGAGTGTCGGTTTCCCGAAGCTTGAGGCTGACATTAGCGGCTACCGACGACAACATATCGTCGGCAGTCTGTTTTACTCTAATTTCAAGGTAAAATTCCTTTTGCTAGGTCTCTTTTATTTTTGTGATGAAGCAAAATTTTATGATGTCGACTTATTTCTACAGAGTATGCTGCTAAGTAAGGCACTGAGAATGAAACAAAACCTCGAAGACAAGAAAAATGAAATCATAATCGAGGGCTTGGAAAACAAGATCAAAAGATTACAAAGCTTCTCTGGAGAAGAAAGACTTCCTACTTCAAGCAACAGAGGGCTCACTTGCGGAAATCCAAGCTGAAAATGCTAGATTAAGCGAGGAGCTTCTCCAAAGTCAAGCAGCCTTGAAAGAAAAATCAAAGGACTTCGAACAAGAGAGGAAAGATCTGCAAGCTAGATATGAAGCCGAAGCTGACAAAAATACGAAGCTGCAGAAATCTTTGAAAGACCTTCGGGATACGTGCTTGAATTTTGGCAGCCGCTGCGTGCAACGATTGAAAGAGGTCTTCAGCTCGGTTGGGGCTAACTCTGAAGATATTACCCCTTCGGCTAAAGACATACCAAATACCTTCGAACATATTGAAAATGAAGTTGAGGCACTTGATGAAGTGATAGCCGTGCACGGTGACTTCTGTGTCTTGCTAGCTTCTCGCGGCACAGCTGCGACATTTTTGAAGGCTGGTTGCACGCACGCGAAGACGGTAAATAGGCCAACCATCAGTCTGTCTCCAACAGATTTGATTGATATTCCCAGTGAAGCTCGAAGCATCGAAAACAGATTCATAACTCAGATTTGGGCTAAGGGTGGACGAGAGTTGGGTGGGGACGAAGCTCGAAACTTACTTAAACCGGTATGGAACTTATACATGTTGCTTGCCTTGTCTCTTGTAATTACTTTTTACCTTATACCGTTTGTTTGTCTGCAGGATGGTGGTGCCAAAGGTTGATAATCCGAAGCGTATTCCGAAGGTTGCTAAAGATTCTCTTTAGGCCCGCCTATATAGAGCTTAGGAATATTCGTATTATCTTTGCAAAAAAGTGTAATCGAGAATTAAACAATACTGTGTAAAATTGTCCATACCTTGTAATATATTTTTACCTTTTTCATCCATGTACAAATTGCTTTACTGTGGATGAAACTTGTATGTTTTGAGCCAAAGGCAAAAACACCTTCCCTTCTTTTCGTGCACAACGAAGCATGTCGTTGCATAAAATGTATATATTTGAAACGAAGCTTCTTTGTGTTCATCGAAGCACTGTCGTCGAGGCTGAAGTATTTCTGTTCGTGCTTCATGTTATGATGATGATGATCCTACGAATGTCTAAATGAATGTATGTATGAATGCAATGAATGATGTAATGTAATGTGCAAATGAATGTCCCAAACACACACAAAGCCACACCCAGACTATGTATCCCCTTAGGAACGACTTTCGAGTCTTTAAGCTCTACATCCCCTTAGGAACGACTTTGGAGCTTCTTCACCTTCTATTTCGGTGGTATTTAAGCTCTGCATCCCCTTAGGAACGACTTTGGAGCTTCTTCACCTTATATTTCGGTGGTATTTGGCTCTGCATTCCCTTAGGAATGACTTCTGAGCTTTGAAACTTTACGCTACGCTCCCATAGAAAATGACTTTTGTAGCTTTGAAACTTACGCTGCGCTCCCTTAGGAACGACTTTTTGCAGCTTCATCATCCTTTGTGATGATTACAGCTCTGCATCCCCTTAGGGACGTCTTTTGAGCTTCTTCCTGTTTTCTTTTGCACTCGATGGTGCAGGCTCTGATTTTACATATTACATCTTTGGGGGATTTTGGTCCTTGTATTGCTACGGGCTAAATAAGAATGAAAATTACAAACTATGGCCCCATTAAAAACCTTTCTCCCCTCTTAAAAGGAAAAGGGTGCCATAGGAAAAATAAAAAAAGATTACATCATTTACACATAGTGTCGTCGAAGTTCATCCGCATTCCAAGATCTAGGTATGTCGTTGCCGTCCATATCCTTCAATCTGTAAGAACTGGGTCTTGACGAAGATACTACCAGAAAAGGACCTTCTCACTTTAGTTGTAACTTGCCCACTGTATCTGGGTTGGCCACTCTTTGAAGCACCAAATGTCCTGGCTTGATGTTTTTCAATCAAACTTTCCTTTCACGCCATCTTGTTGTTTCGGCCTGATACTTATTGATGTGTTCTATGGCCTGAAGTCTGGTCCCTTCTATAGTGTATTTTGTTGTTTGATAATCAGCTTCGTCCTTCATCGAAGCTGTTGTTCTTATTGAACCTGTCTTTGCTTCTTATGGTGATATTGCTTCATCACCGAACATGAGCTTAAAAGGTGTAAAACCTGTTGACCTTGACACAGTTGTGTTGTGGCTTCACACCACTTTAATCAACTCATCTGGCCACTTTACTCTAGGCTGGTTGAAGATTAGCTTCATTATTCCTGTCATTATAATTCTGTTTGCTCTTTCTACCAACCCATTTGATTCTGGATGCCTTACTGATGCAAAATGAATTTTTGTACCAATTCTGTCACAGAAATCTTTGAACATTTCAGCATCAATTTGAGTTCCATTGTCCACAGTTATTGCCTTCGGCACGCCGAAGCGACAAACAATGTTTTGCCAAAAGAATTTTTGTATTGTGGCCGAAGTTATTGTGGCTAACGGCTTTGCTTCGATCCACTTGGAAAAATATTCCACTGCTACAATGACATATTTCAAATTTCCTTGTGCTGGTGGAAGTGGGCCTAACAAATCCAGACCCCACCTTTGTAGTGGCCAAGTTGGCTGTATTAACTGGGTTAGGGACGAAGGTTGTTTCTGGTCTTTTGCACATCTTTGGCAATTTTCACATTTCTGAACCAGATCTGCTGCATCTGAAGCTGCCTTCGGCCAATAAAATCCTTGTCTGAAAACCTTCCCCAGCAAAGGCCTAGACCCAATATGAGATCCACATAAACCTGCATGTATTTCCTCCATCAGCTCTTGACCTTCGGTTCTGGATAAACACTTGAGTAATGGAGAGCAGACTCCATGTTTATATAACTCCCCTTCTATGATCACATATGGTCTTGTTCTTGCTTCCATTCTTTTATTATAAACTTCGTCATCCGAAAGACAGTTGCCTTGGAGGAAAGATATAATTTCAGTACTCCAATCTTCAGTATGTATAGGTGATATTGCAAGCACTACTCTCTCCATAAGTTCGACCGAAGGTGCTTTTGTTGTCTCAAAGAACACTTCCGAAGGCAGAGGGAGCCCCTGGGCCGCTGATTTAGCTAGCAAATCTGCATGCTCATTTTCCCCTCTTGGAATATTTTTTACAGAAAATCCTTCGAAAGAAGCCTCCAATCTTCGAACTGCATCCAAATATTTTTCAAGTTTCGGATCCCTTGCCTTGCTACTTTTGTCTACATGACCAGAAATAACTTGGGAATCAGTTTTAAGGATTACCCTTCTTATTCCCATTGCCTTTAGTTTCCGAAGCCCTAACAGAAGAGCTTCGTATTCAGCAATATTATTTGTACAACTAAAGTCCAGCTTTACTGTGTAGCATGTCCTGACTTTAGAGGGCGCTACTAGAACAGCAGCCGCTCCAGCGCCGAAGGTTCCCCAAGAACCGTCACAGAATACCGTCCAGGCTTCGGCATCTTTTGTTGCTTCTTCTCCTTGAGCCTCTGGCGTCCAATCAGCAATGAAATATGCTAGCGCCTGAGATTGAATTGAGGATTTGTGTACATAATCAATGGTGAATTCGTTGAGTTGCGCAACCCATTTTCCAATTCTTCCTGTAGCTTCTCTGTTTCTCATTATGTCCTTCAGAGGTTGTGATGAAGGGACTATTATATGATAGGCTTGAAAGTAATGCCGAAGCTTTCTCGAAGCCATTAACACATCATACAATACCTTCTCCAATTCTGTGTAATTTTTCTTTGATAAACTGAGTACTTCGGAGATGAAGTATACTGGTGCTTGTCTTTTTACTTGTCCATCTTGCTTTTCCTGTACAAGTGTTGCACTGACTGCAGAATGGGAGGCAGCCACATACAGGAGTAACAGAGTTCCTGATGAAGGTGGAGTTAGAGTTGTCAAGTCTATCAAGTATTGCTTTAACTCTTCGAAAGCCTTTTGTTGAGCCGGACCCCATTGGAAAACTTCAGTTGGCCTTAGTATTTCAAAGAATGGTAGATTTCTCTCTGTTGATCTTGATATAAATCTGCTCAGCGATGCCAGCCTTCCTGCCAATCGTTGAGCCCCTTTCTTTGAATTTGGCGGCTCCATCCGAAGAATAGCTTCAATCTTACTTGGGTTAGCTTCGATACCTTTTGTTGATACCAGACAGCCAAGAAACTTGCCCTTCTTTACTCCGAAAACACACTTTTCTGGATTTAATTTGAGACCAGCTTGCCTGAAATTGGCAAACGTCTCTTAAAAATCGGCAATGTGATTTTCTTGTTTCGTGCTTTTTACTATGATATCATCAACATAAGTTAGCACATTCCTGCCTATTTGAGAGTGAAGGACCTTGGCTGTCATTCTCCTGAAGCTTCCTCCAGCATTCTTGAGCCCCTCAGGCATCCGAAGGTAACAATAAGTACCACTGGGAGTTATGAAGCTTGTCTTTGGCTCATCCTATTTCTTCATCCAAATTTGGTGATAGCCCGAGTAGCAGTCTAATAAGCTCATGAGTTCTGAAGAAGCTGCTGCATCTACAAGGGAGTCTATTCTTGGTAAAGGGAACTTGTCCTTCGGGCATGCCTTGTTGAGATCTGTGAAATCAATACACATTCTCCATTTCCCATTAGCCTTCTTCACCATGACAGTATTAGCTAGCCACTCTGGATATGTTACTTCTCTAATGACACCAACACTTAGAAGTCTTTTTACTTCATTTCGAGCACCTTCGGCTTTATCCTCAGACATTTTCTGAAGTCTTTGCTTTCTTGGCCTAAAAGATGGATCCACATTGAGTGAATGCTCAATGACATCTCTGTTAACGCCACAGAGATCATTAGCTGTCCAAGCGAAGACATCTTTGTTGTTGAACAAAAATCTTAGCAGAGTCTTTTCTTGTTCCCCAGATAACTGAGATCCCAGCAGTACCCTATGGTCTGCTATATCTTCACATAGGAGCATAGGCTTCGGCTGATCTGTCGAAGTTGCCTTCTCTCTTTTGTGCTTATATTGTTGACAAGCTTCGGCTCCATCTATGTTATGGATTGCCTTTGAGTCCATCCAACTCCCTTCAGCCCTCCTAGCAGCTTCTTGACTCCCATGAACAGCAATGGGACCTTGTTCCGAAGGTATCTTCATGCATAAGTATGCTGGATGAAGTATTGCTTCGAAGGCATTAAGTGTCCCTCGATCAATGATTGCGTTGTATGGCTATTCCATGTCAACAATGTCAAAGACAACTTGCTCAGTTCTTGTGTTGTGAATGTAACCGAAGGTAAGTGACATTGTTATTTTGCCAAGTGCCACAATCTTTATTCCTCTGAAGCCACAAAGAGGGTGTGTTGCATCATGAATCTTGTCTTCTGGTTCTTGCATCTGTCTGAAAGCCTTTGCAAAGATGATGTCCGCTACACTACCTGTGTCAACCAGAACATTATGGACCAGAAATCCCTTGATGACACAAGATATAACCATGGCATCATTGTGAGGATAGTCTTTAAGCTGAAGGTCCTCCTGGGAGAAGGTGATTGGGATGTGAGACCACTTGGATCTGATGAAGGGTCCTTGCACCCCAACATGATGCACTCTTCTCTGTGCTTCCTTCTTCTGCCTCTTGTTAGCTGGCTCTGAGCTTGAACCGCTTGTGATTGGGAGCACCAGCTTCTTAATCGAAGGTGCTTGAGCTTGGTTGTTGTACGAAGCCATTGTCACAACAGTGGAAGTGAGTTCACCGGAGGTGGGCGCCAATGTTGGTCACTTGTTCTCAAATGCTATGAATTAAGAACAAGGCAACACAAATGTTAATGGTTAAAGACCTTCGTCCTTCGAAGAATTATCTCCCTTAGGATATAATGAAATTCAGACGAAGGTCATGAAGGGCACGCCTTCATCATTTCGATATGTAAGAATATAAACAGTGACATAGAAGAAGCATGAATAATTAAATCAAATCATCATATTATTCATATTATCTTTATATGATCATGAACAAACATTAATGATATCGAATTACATTTGTACCTTCGACTTGACAGAAGGCAAAAGTCCAAGAGTGACGTACAAGCGATTACAAGTCAGCGTGAACAGTACGGGGGTACTGTTCATCGATTTATAGGCACAGGACACAGCCCAAACAAAATTACATTCATGCACTTGATAACTAATCATAACTATGACACAAACTACCAAGGACTATGCGGTCTTTTCCTCTTTAAGTCGGTGCCACCCTTCGTCTCAAGCGTGTCATCATGCTGAAGCTCTTTCAGTTGTAGTTTCGGCATACATCTTCATGTCACGCCTGCTTGCATGTCATATTGCCGAAGGTGTTTTTGCTTAGAGGACCTTCGGCGGAGAAGAAGGCCCCCAACAGTGCTCCCGAGGTTGCGCACTTGGTTCACCATGGTTTTTAGCCAGTTGTATATCGCTTGCGGCTCTTCTCCTTTGTTGAGGATGAAACGACCGAGCTCCTCCTCGATCGTCTCCCGCTTGGTGATCTTAGTCACCTCATCCCCTTCGAGCGCCGTTTTGAGGGTGTCCCAAATTTCCTTGGCGGTCTTTAACCCTTGCACCTTGTTATACTCCTCTCGACACAAGGAGGCAAGGAGAATAGACATGGCTTGGGAGTTAAAGTGCCTAATTTGGGCGGTCTCGTCTGAGTCATAGTCCTTGTCCCCCACCTGTGGTACCTGCGCTCCAAATTCAACTATGTCCCATATGCTTCCGTGGAGTGAGGTTAGCTGATGCCTCATTTATCACTCCACATACAATAATCCTCACCATCAAAATATGGTGGTTTGCCTAGGAGAACGGAAAGTAATGGAACGCGCTTAGAAATACGAGGATAGCGTAGCAGCATCTCACAATACTTCTTGTGCTCGTGGCGCTTAGAAGCGACGGACGACTCGGAGCTCGATGTGGAGGGTGACGAAGAGTCGGTCTCGTAGTAGACCACGTTCTTCATCTTCTTCTTCTTGTCACCTCTCCGAAGCGACTTGATGGAGGAAGAGGATTCCTCCTTGTTCTTGTTGTCGGATTCTCTTGAAAGAGTCCTCCCCGAGCTTGCGGCCTTGTTGCCGGTCACGATCTCCCTCTTGGCGTGATCTCCTGACATCACTTCGAGTTGTTAGACTCTAATGCAGCACCGGGCTCTGATACCAATTGAAAGTCGCCTAGAGGGCGGTGAATAGGCGTAATCTGAAATTTACAACTTTAAACACACACTACAAGCCGGGGTTAGCGTTAGAACTAAAATCAAGTCCGGGAGAGAGGGCGAAAAAAAATCAAATGAAAACAAGCGGATAAACACGGTGATTTTTTTTACCGAGGTTCGGTTCCAAAGAACCTAGTCCCCGTTGAGGAGGTCACAAAGACCAAGACTATTCCAACCCTTTCCCTCTCTCAAACGGTCACTTAGACTGAGTGAGCCTTCTTCCTTAATCTCACGGGTCACTAAGACCCCGCAAGGCATGGGCGGGCCCAGGGGGTTTCATGGGTATTCATTGAATACCCATGTTTTTGGTGATCTATAGTGTTAGAACACTAATTTGTCAATAATGTATTACATAAAATAGCGTTAGAACATTAAATTCTTTAATCTTTTGAATTTTTGAATACCCAATCTCAAATGTCTGGGCCCGCTTCTGCCGCAAGGACCACCACACACTTGGTATCTCTTGCCTCGCTTACAAAGCACTTCAGAATAAGAATGAGAAAAGAAGAAAGGCAATCCAAGAAGCAAGAGCTCAAAAGAACACAAAATCTCTCTCTCACAGGTCACTAAGTGTTTGAGATGAATTTGGGACTTGGATAGGCTTTGATCTTTTGAATTGTGTCTAGGAGTGAATGCTAGAGCTCTTGTATTGAATGTGATACTCAGAAATCTTGGATGCTAGAAGTGGTGGTGGTTGGGGATATTTATAGCCCTCAACCACCAAGGTAGCCGTTGGGGAGGGTGCTGTCGATGGGCGCACCGGACAGGTACTGTTCACTGTCCGATGCACCGCCACGTCACCCAACCGTTAGGGTCTGGAGCCCGGTCGACCATTGGGGCTTTGTCCTCTTGCGACACCGGACAGTCCGGTGCCCTTCTAACTTCGCTGCTCTGACTTCTGCGCGGCTATGTTGCTCACTGTAGCTCCTAGAGATGGCAATGGGTACCCGAAACCCGATGGGTTTTACCCTATTAGGGTACGGGTTTGGGTCAATTTTCATACTCATGGGTTTGTTAACGGGCATAAATGTATACCCGACGGGTTCATGGGTACGGGTTTGTTCCTATAGTACCCAAACCCGTGAACCCATGGGTTTTTTAAACCCGACCAATCCTAATGCATATTGTCATGTTATTTTGTAAACGAACAACAAACTTGTTATCTACCTATTTACTTCCTAATTTTTATCAAATAGTGAATGTATAAGTAGTTGGTGATAGTGTTGCTTGCTTGCTATTATAGTTATTACTAGTGTTATATATGTAAATTAGTGCAAGGTAACTTGATTATACAACTTATTATTTGTATTTAATTCTCTCTACTAATATTTTTATACCAAATCATGAACTCGTTGTTCATTACATAAATTTTAGATCATGATATCATTAGTCATTACGATACTTATTGATTATAAAAAGAATAAGCATATTGGAGATAAAAACCCACGGGTAACCCGTGGGTACCCACAAACCCGATGGGTACGGGTTTGGGCAAAATTTCAAACCTGTCATGGGTATGGGTTTTTTAATGGGTGTAAATATTTTTCACGGGTACGGGTTTGGGATAGCAAAACCCGGCGGGTTTGTACCCGTTGCCATCTCTAGTAGCTCCTATCAGAGTCGACCGTTGCTCGAGTTAGTCGTTGCTCCGCTGGCACACCGAACAGTCCGGTGAATTATAGCGGAGGGCGCCTGCAAATTCCCGAGAGTGGCTGCTTCGGATTTGTACGGGCATGGTGCACCGGACACTGTCCGGTGGCACACCGGACAGTCCGGTGCGCCAGTCCACAGCACACTCAAGTCCTTTTTGCTCCTTTTTAATTGGGTCCCTAACTTGAATATTTATTGGTTTGTGTTGAACCTTATGCACATGTAATACATGAATTCTAGAGAAAACTAGTTAGTCCATATGTTTGTGTTGACATTCAACCACCGAAATTAATTGTAGGAAAAGGTTAACCCTATTGCCCTTTCAGTTCTCCTTGGTGTTCCATGAAAACCTTAAAAGATGGATATGGGGTACTTACAATGGGAGCCTGAGGCAGAGGTAGGAGAGATGTCATATTGATATCCCCTTGATAGATGATCTTCTAGTGGCGATCCACCGTGAAGTATGATAGGTACTTTTCTGTCACCTTTTCGTGTCATTCCTTGAGTTGTCGCAGCACCTCCTCCTCCTCACGTCTTATGAGGTCACTAGCTAGTTGTCCGTGCTTTTGCTACGGTTTTTATATATCATATAAATAGGTATTAAGATATTTATTCAAATATAATTATTGTTGTTTCTAAACACTAAGATACGTGTGGTATGGTGGTTAGCCCTAAATTTCCGGGATTGGGGGTGTGGATTCGAGTGCTCGTTCTGCACTTTTTGCGCGGTGTGGTAGCTGCGTGTGTGGGGTTGGGTGCTAAGCAGGCGCAACAGCTGGCTGCCTGGGTGCTGGGGTCCACAGGACAGTAGCTGAGAGAGGGCGGGAGAACCAGTCAAAGAGCGTGGGGCGGGCCTAGAGTGTCAGCGTGTCCACATGGCAGTAGATGAGAGAGGGACGGGAGAACCAGTCGGGGAGCGTGGGGCAGGCCCAGAGTGTCAGCGTCGAGGGTGAAGTTGTGGTAGCACCAGGTGCCTACATTAGGTTCTTAATAGAGTAGTATAGATAAATGGGTATTGAGATATTTATTCAAATATAATTATTATTTATTTATAAACACTAAGGTATGTGTGGTCTGGTGGTTACCTCTAAATGTTTGGAGCAAGGGGTTGTGGGTTTGAGTGCTCGCTTTGCACTATTTTTTGCACGGTGTAGTAGCACGGAGGGTAAAGTCGTGGTAGCACCAGATTCCCACATTAGGTTTTTAATAGATATGATGTCATTGAAGGGTTGCTCGTCATTAGCCGGGAGTGCTCCATGGTTGGCTTGATGATGTTGGTGGTGGAGACATCGAGGTGATCTTTGGAACCAGTCATATGGGGCCATTTTTTATAGATCTAAACACCCTCTTCCCCAGCGGAGTCGCCAAAAAGTATGTTGACGCCGATCTAGGCGCCAAACACTGGAACGAACCACCTGGTGGTGCTCTCTGTGGAGGCGCAGACAATCTACGGCATAGGGTCGGACGGTCCACGACTTGGGCGCAGGAGCGGATCCTCCTCTGCTTGCTTTCGAACGGTTCGCATCTGGGGCTAGTCTGTCCGCGATGGCACAGAGGGTATTCTTCTCCGCGAAGAACCCTAGAACTTGTCCCCGGGAGAGATTCCGTCGAGGGGGAGAGTTCCAAGGCGTTGCTCTATGTCAGCAGGCCACCCTGTGAGTCTCTAATTAGTATCGAGTCGAACAGAGATTGTTGTGGAAGACTAAACTAGATCTAAACCTAAGGCTAGATTACTCCTACTCCTAATTGAATATGTGCACGCGGACTGTCCGGCTGCCAAACTAACGAGGTGCCAACTTAGAGGCCATAGAATTCCAAATTCTAGAGAAAGCATCAGGACAATAGAAAGTTCATCCCCATCATCGCAAAAAGAAGTAGAATAAGTTGTACTCCCACATGCTCTCTCGAGGCATGTGTGGTCGCACATTATCAGCGTTGTTGGTGTGATCCACTCAAGAAGCCACTGAACCTTGTCCATCCTCTCTTGGTTAAGGATCTCCACGCTCAAAACTGACTCCAATGAATGGGATAGTTGTCATGGCGTCGTGACGGATTAGCAAGATGGGATGACTACAGTTGGTTGGAGGCAGATATGGGAGAGAGAGAGAGAGAGAGAATACTATTTCGTGAGTGCGACAGATTGTGTATTGTGAAGGAAAAAGAAGACTCATGATTTAAGGTGTTCTTCTCTCCCTTTCTTACAATTGACTCGCATAGCACCCGAAGTGTTGCACGGCCCTTGTAATTCAAGATTCGTGCAACATGGCTATTGTCTAATGTTTTTGTTGATGGTCAAGGTGATTGAAACATAAAGTATCCTCCACAAACACGACAGTCTTGTTCTATCAAAGCCAAACCTCGTGTTGGCTATGCTAGCCTCGAGGCCCTATGAGCAGGGGCTTTACGCGGGAGCCCTGGTTCTCCTTAGAACATCCTACAAGCAGGATGACCTTTGAGCGGTGCGGCCTCAGTACCATGTGTGCCCCCAACCAAGTTGCTCGCATGTGGCTTTGGCGACTAAGATAAGGCTCACATCCATCACGTTTATTGTGAGGGGTGATGCTATGGCCAAAAGGTGACACTGTATCCATATCTAATGCTATAGGTATACCCACGAGCACTATAAGTTCACACGTATCTAGCGACTACATGCTACAACATGCTCGATGTCATATACACCTATACATGTCACTATGGCGTATCATACTTTGTCATTAAAATCCACATCTAAGACATGATCCATGTACAACTACGATAAGATAGGAGTACTAGTTAAATCTCTGTTGGGCATTGGACCAGATCATGCTCGTGCTGGGCTTTCGGGCCTCGTGTTCTCTCACCAATTATAGTGGGTAGCTAGTAAATGCATGCATCTATATATGGACATGTATGCATGCTATTAGAGTATTAGTTAGAAGCGTACCACTGCACGAAGAGAGAGGTACGATCGGGAGGGAAACTCTCATGGCCATACACCTATCATCTCCTTTTCGTGACATCCTACTGTGTATATATAACCAACAACGATCATGTTAGTTCCACAAGCAAATTAAACCTATCATCATCTTCTCCGATCCATCAACAATCGCCGAGAGCGATCGAGAGATAAATAAAGATGAAGAAAGTGGCATCATCGTCAGCCGTTCTCTTCGTGCTAGCCCTGACGCTAGTTTGTGCCCCGCTGATAGCAGAGGCAAAGAAGAAGAGAGTCGCCGCCGCCGCCGCCGAGGAGAAGAAGGTGCAGGACAACTTCTGCTCGACGCTGTGCGAGGGCAGGAAGGGGATGGACCTGGTGGTGTGCAAGGAGTCCTGCGACCTCTCACAGCGCTCCAACCTGGTGCTGTACGGCCGGATCCAGTGCAAGGGCAAGTGCACCGAGCAGAAGGGCATCACCGCGCCGCAGATGAAGGTGTGCCAAGAGGCGTGCGACAAGGACTACGTGGTCAAGGCGGCTGAGGTCACCAAGGCCTGCAACACCACCTGCGCCAAGGAGAAGCAGCCTCTGCTCAGCGAGAACTGCAGGAGGTCCTGCACCCCTCCTCCTTCCTGAACGCAGAGCACGCCCGCCGGTCGTCGTCTTCTGCCTGCTTGCGTGACACTGAATCACTGATACATCATACATGCATGCATGGGATGCGATGACGATTTGATGCATGCATGCATGGGTATACCTACCAATTTGATGACCGACGATGTATAGTTTCGTCGACTGCTTCATACACATATATAGCAGCCCAATTAATGTAACGTCACGCAAATAAGCATTTGCGGTAATTTTTTGTCTCGTTGATTCGATGAATAAAGGGCATGCTTGAGAGTAAAGTATTTTTAGTTTCTAGGTGATACCGTGGTTTAAAGTAATATTAGAGCATTTTAGGCGTTCGGTTCCTTTTCTAAAAGGAAATTATGATTTCAAAATCATGTTATTCTAAATTCTATAATATTTTTGGAGCCAACACAATTTTTTTATGACATGGCTAGCTTTTGCCTAAATACCATAGTTTATAATGTTTATCCAAATAATGTTTTTCAAAACCATAGTTTATTTGAGCTAACCAAAACTATGATATTGTTAAGATAATTGTAGATTATAAAATATTGTAAAACCATAATTTAAAAAAAAATATTGTTGCTAAGTAGACCATGGTTCTGTTTCCCCAGTGGATTGTTGTCTATATAAGTCAAAAATAAATTTTTCTTCTCTTCATGTAATAATCGTATCCATAAATATGTCAAAACAGACTACCAGTGCTAAGAAAGTTCATGGTTCTTGGCTCCTATGACCTTATACCGTGTCTAGCAATTTTATTTAAAACACTATTTTTTATTGTACCATGTATTTTTTTTATAGAGTGGAATTTAAAACACTACTAGTCGGTTGCTCGTGTTGCGACGGCTTACAACAATATCCACGTAAACTATCCATCAAAAAAATTCAAGATTTTTATTGATTGTCTCCGCTCTCTGTATAATATTTTTTGATTTGGCTTACTGATGTTATTGTTTACTCCATGCAATATGTCTTGGTACAACACGACCAATGAAGTGAACGATTAGATGAGAGTTAACAACGACTGACTGAACAAACAAAGATTATAAAATGACATAATTCCACTATATAGAGACCAAATAAGAGAAAGTTTGTGAGCTCAAGTTTCTAAAATAAGTCACATGAAGTCAAACTTATAAAAAAGACAGATCAAAATATGGAGTGATTGCTAAAGTTAGGCATCAACAAAAACTAGGTGCGCTGCATATAAATTACGCTACTTCGTAGCAATCACTAACGTTTAAAACCAACAAATAACCTTTCTGTCGGGTACCGTAATTAGGGGTACCCCAACACTCCTAAACACGGCTGGTAACCACCATCAGCACAAGCTGCAGAGACTGATGGGCGCGATTCAGGTCAAGGCTTCGTCTACTCAAGGGACGCGATCTCGCCTCGCCCGAGCCCAGCCTCGGGCGGGAATGAACAGTAGTCCCAGGCGAATTCACGCCTCGCCCGAGGGCCTCTTCAAGCAACGGACGCACCCTCGACTCGTCCGAACCCCAGCTCGGGCAGGCTTCGTTGTGAAGCAACCTTGGCCAAATCGCCTCACCAACCGATCGTATCGCAGGCGCATTCAATGCGAGGATCGCCTGACGCCTTATCCTGACACACGTGCCTCAGTCGGCAAGGTAGAAGTGACCGCAGTCACTTCGCCCTTCCACTGACCGACCTGACAGGAAAACAGCGCCGCTCGCCCCGCTCCGACTGTTGTGCCACCCGCCAGAGTGAGGCTGACAACAGCCAAGTTCAGCCTCAGGCGCAACAGGAAGCTCTGCCTCGCCCGACCCCAAGGCTCGGCCTCAGCCTCGGCCTCGGAGGGTGGTCTCCGCCTCGCCCGACCCCGGGGCTCGGCCTCAACCTCGACCTCGAGAGGAATCGCGTCCTCGCCCGACCCCGGCCTCGACCTCAGGAGGAGTCTCCGCCTCGCCCGACCTTGGGCTCGGACCGACCATGCCATGGGGGATACATCATTACCCTACCCCTAGCTAGCTCAGGCTACGGGGGAACAAGACCGGCGTCCCATCCAAGCTCGCCCCGGTAACAAGTAATGATGGCTCCCCGCGTGCGTCCATGACGACGGCGGTTCTCAGCCCCCTACGGAAGCAAGGAGACGTCAGCAAGATCCCAGCAGCCCCGACAGCTGTGCTTCTACAGGGCTCAAGCGCTCCTCCGACGGCCACGATACCGCTATATAGGGCTCTAGCACCTCTCCGACAATCACGTTGGCATGTACACAGGGCTCAGGCACCTCTCTGCCGGACACGTTAGCGCATAGCTACACCCCCATTGTACACATGGACCCTCTCCTTGCATCTATAAAAGGAAGGTCCAGGGCCCTCATGCGGGAGGGTCGTCGCGCGGGAGGACGGGCTGACGAACAGGCTCGCTCTCTCTCCCCCGCGAACGCTTGTAACCCCTACTACGAGCGCATCCCCCTGGCGCAGGATAACACGAGTCGCGTTTTTCCCCCCTTGTGTTCCATCTTGCGCCAACCTATCTGGGCTGGGACACGCAGCGACAATTTTACTCGTCGGTCCAGGGACCCCCCGGGTCGAAACGCCGACAGTTGGCGCGCCAGGTAGGGGCCTGCTGCGTGTTGACGAACAACTTCCCGTTGAGTTCCAGAAGGGTAGCCTCCAGCAACCTCTTCAGCCCGGGACGCTGCTCCGCTTCGGGAGTCTCGAGTTCATGTCCCTCGACGGCAGCTACGACATGGTACTCCTCCCTCCACAGCGCGACAGCGACAACGACGGCCGTCAGCTCGCCCGGCGGCGGCGAACTCGACGATGTCTTCCCCCGTGGCGGAAGAGCAGCATCCGGGTTTGTCCTGCCACCCTCCTCGCCGCAGGAGGAGGAGACAGGGCAATCATGGCCAGGCAGGAGGCGGCATCTCGTCGGCTGTCGAGCGAGTCGACGACGCCGACACCCCAGCGGGGGACATGTTGGGCGTTGTCCTCGCGCCTGAGACAACGACGAGCGTCGTTTCCCCGCAACATGCCAGCCCCAAGCGGACAGATGACGCCAGCACTCTCGCGGAGGACTTGCTGGGCGTTAGCCTCGTACCTGAGATAACGGTGCAGTCCGTCCCCGACGCGACCTCGTCACCGTCCATCGATTGAGAGGTACCGTCCGTTTTCCACCCCGTGCCTTTCAGATTCAGCTTCGATCCACCAAGCGACCCCGCTTCGGTGAGCGCTTTCGTTAAGGCATATCCTAACCTTCCGGGGTACCATATGTGGTCAACCTGGGACCGACTGACGGCCGTCTCAACCTACGGGCCCCCGGGTTCCGAGGAAGAAGACAAGCCCGACTCCGGTTGGGATTTCTTCGGGCTCGGTAATCCCCGTGCCATGCAGACTTCATGACCGCATGTGACTACTACCTCTCCGATTGCTCCGATGATGGCCACAGCCTTGACGACGAGGGTTGTGGCCCAAGTCGCGAATGTTTCCACGTCGATCTAGGGGGTCACGACGAAGGCAACCACCTCGGTATGCCGGAGGATGACGATCCCCCTGGGCCTGCACCTCGCGTTGACATCCTGCGGGAGCTAGCTGTGGTCCCAGTCCCTACGGGGGGTCAGGACACACAGCTCGAGCAAATCCGTGAGATGCAGGCCAAGCTCGACGAGGAAGCAGGACAACTTGTGCAGCTCCGGCAAAACATCGAGCAGGAGTGGGCAGGCCGAGCACTCGCCGGAGAAGCGCGTCATCAGGCTCGGGACGACCAGCGTCGTATCGTCGATGATGCTAGGGCAAGACTGCCCCCGGCTTCCAGCGGGGTCGGCCAGAATCTCGCTGCAGCGGCAATACTGCTGCGAGCAATGCCGGAGCCATCCACCACCGAGGGGCGGCGTATCCAGGGAGAACTCAAGAATCTCCTGGAGGATGCCGCGGTTCGACGGGCCGAGAGCTCTGCCTCCCGAAGGCAAGGGTACCCCCCGGAGCATCGCGCAGCAACTTCCCGACTCATGCGGGAGGCCTCGGTCCACACTGGGCGCACGCGGGACGCGACGCCTGCAGCCCCGGGTCGCCTCGGCAACGAGCACCACCGCCACGACCGTCGAGCCCGCCTCGACGAGAAGGTGCGCCGAGGCTACCACCCCAGGCGTGGGGGACGATACGACAGTGAGGAGGATCGGAGCCCCTCACCCGAACCACCAGGTCTGCAAGCCTTCAGTCGGGCCATACGATGGGCGTCGTTCCTGACCCGGTTCCGAGCCCCGACTACCATCACTAAGTACTCGGGAGAAACAAGGCTGGAGTTGTGGCTTGCGGACTACCGGCTGGCCTGCCAGCTGGGTGGAACGGACGATGACAACCTCATCATCCGCAACCTCCCCCTGTTCCTCTCCGACGCCGCCTGAGCCTGGCTGGAGCATCTGCCTCCTGCGCAGATCTCCAACTGGGACGACCTGGTCAAAGCCTTCGCTGGAAACTTCCAGGGCACGTACGTGCGCCCTGGGAACTCCTGGGATCTCCGAAGCTGCCGCCAGCAGCCAGGGGAATCCCTGCGAGAGTACATCCGGCGGTTTTCGAAGCAGCGCACCGAGCTGCCCAACATCACCGACTCGGATGTCATCGGGGCGTTCCTCGCCCGTACCACTTGCCGCGACCTGGTGAGCAAACTGGGCCGCAAGACTCCCACCAAGGCGAGCAAGTTGATGGACATCGCCACCAAGTTCGCCTCTGGTCAGGAGGCGATCGAAGCCATCTTCCGGAAGGACAAGTAGCCTAAGGGGCACCAGCAGGAAGACGTCCCCGAGGCGTCCGCCCAGCGCGGCGCGAAGAAGAAGGCGAAAAAGAAGTCGCAAGCGAAAAGCGACGCCGCCGACGCAGATCTTATCGCTGCCGCCGAGCACAGGAACCCTCGGAAGCCTCCTGGAGGGGCCAACCTGTTCGACAAGATGCTCAAGGAGTCGTGCCCCTATCACCAGGGTCCCGTCAAGCACACCCTTGAGGAATGCGTCATGCTTCGGTGCTACTTCCATAAGGTCGGGCCCCCGGCGGAAGGTGGCAAAGGCCAAGACAACGGCAAGGAGGAGGGCGACAAGGCAGAGGAGTTCCCCGAGGTCCACGACTATTTCATGATCTACGGTGGGCAAGTCGCGAACGCCTCGGCTCGGCACCGCAAGCAGGAGCGCCGGGAGGTCTGCTCGGTAAAGGTGGCGGCACCAGTCTACCTAGACTGGTCTGACAAGCCCATCACCTTTGACCAAGGCGACCACCCCGACTACGTGCCGAGCCCAGGAAAGTACCCGCTCGTTGTCGACCCCGTCATCGGCAACACCAGGCTTGTTCTCTATTTTGTCTCCTTGATAATACTTTCTCCCTAACTCACTTCATATCCTTGGTTATATCATTTATCCTCACTTTAATAGTTCATGGTTATCTTATTTCACTATTGGCCACCGACAAATATTTCTTATCTAACTCCTTGATAATTCTTACCCAACTCCTTGATATTATAATATCTTTCTTATTCTTAACCTTGTCTCACCTTTTGTTTTGGTTGAATGAGTAGAATTGGATTGTGTTGTGCTGGTATGCTTGAGTTCATTGTCCTTTGTGTTCATGTTTGATTTGCTTCTTTGAAATGATTGTTGGTGTATTGTGTGACTTTTGTCCACAATGACATCAGTTAGCCAAGTAAAACCTTAGATAGATGGATTTTCTCTGCTCTCTATAATCTGTCTTTGCTCAACACTTTCGTCCCTTCCATTCTTCCATACCCATACAGATGTCAGTTCTTGGAATGTCAACTGCAAGTGATGTCACTAAATGCAAAGAATGCGGTGTGTTGGCAAGTCAAAACAACACTATAAATAAAACAGCTGATGAATAGACATTCAAGACACAAAAGGATGCATAACCAAACCAACAGACAAGTGACCTTGGAACATGTTGTTGTTGTGAGTACTATGGAATTCCTTGTCGCCAAATCAATGCAAATGAAAGTGAAACTACAAAACAGAAGAACCAGATTTTATTTTCTGGCATTAAAAGACAGATGTCTCCCCCTGAACAACTAATAGTAAAGTCTCTCATACCTAATGCACTGTCAGTTGATGAATTGCAAAGTATTCCGAAAAGGAAACGTCACAAGGATGCCCAGTCCCAAGAAGAAACACAGGAGTGTTACATTGATGGATGGACTATTACGTGCACACAGTTTAAGCCTCATGGTCGCATCAGGTCCAAGAAACAAAAAGGGAAACATGGAAAAGGTCAAGAAATAACTTCAAGAAAAGCTTGCTATCAATGTGGACATGAAGGTCATTACTTTCGTAATTGTCCTGAGAAGAGTTCACCACAGATCACCTCCAAGATGAAGCTATCTCAGTCTTCAGACATGGAATATGAACAAAAATGCACAGAAATTTCTACCAACAACGTAAAGACAACTCCACCATGTAACTTATCAAGTCGTGCTTGCTTTGGCTGTGGTGATATCGGCCACCTTGTTAATAGTTGTCCTAAGAAGGATGTGGAGATCAATAAGGTCCAAAAGAAAAGACAACACCCTCAAACTCATGCATCAACAAAGAATAACCAACGAAAAAAGTCCATGGGAAGGATAAGTTATGCAGTGACATGAACCATTCCAAATGATAATGCAGTAATTTTTGCAACACTGGTCATTCACACAACCATCGCCACCGTGTTGTATGATCCTCGTACAACACATTCTTTTATCAGTGCCCAGTTTGCAACAAAGTATGGTATCTTTAAGTGTCCCTTGAGATCAAGGAAGATCATCAGTGCACTCGAAAGGAAAATGTTAGTGAACTACATATGTCCAAAAGTAAGTGTTAAAAACAAGGTATATATTTTCTAGTTGATCTTATAGTGATAGAATCAATGGGAAAGGATGTGATTCTTGGAAAGAATTGGTTACAAAGAACTAAGGCAGTAATCCAACATACTAAGAGAACCATATGTTTGAAAACCCCATCTGGAGAAAGAATAGTAGTTGAAGACAATCGACATCTACCTCTGATTGGTGCATCTTACAAGGAAGAATAATATATCATTTAGCTAGAAGGAGTATGTCTCATGAAAAAAATGTCAAAGTGTTGCCCTTTTCAAGATTTGTAATTGTGCTAAGTGATATATGAATAAATTTGGAGAATCTCTCGCACCTATTGTGTTTTGCCTCTTTATAAAGAGAATAGAGTATGGTGTCATCTGCTATATGCAAACAATGTGATGCTCTACTCTAGTTGCCCTAAAGTCCCGCTCAAGTCTTTCTCTCAAATTGTTCTCAAAGAAATATTGTTGGATCAAAAAGATGATTTGGATATCATGCTTTGAAATCTATAAAGTTCAAAAGATCTCTGTTAAGGATTATAACACTTGTACACTCTCAAAGTATGATGAAGCTAGGAGAAATCTGAAATCATCCTTGTTCCTTAACTAATCTTATTTTGGAAATAAAAAATGTTGTGTTAAGCTCTTTATCTCAATGTCATACAAGCCTCTTATGTAGTCTGTCTCACTAACTCTTTTACCCTCTGACTAGATGATGTACCCCAATGGAAATGAAGTAAATGATGCCAATGACAATACTCCTACCTTAACGACTATGAACGAGAAAAATGAGTCACAGAAATATTCGATGAATGGAATGAAGAACAACAAAAGGAATAGAAAAATGTTTGGATACATGATTAGTCCACCTCAACCACAAGCAAAAGCCACGAAACACATGGATACCCAAACAGAAGAATCAAGTCAGGCTCAGCTATATGAGATACAGACACCCAGTCAACTCTCACCCCCTGTTGGTCAAGCAAAGTTGACTCGCAAAGAACTCAAAGCAAGAGGTGCTTGCTACTACTGCAAAAATGAAGGACATATTATTCACGAATGCCCCAAGAAACATCTAGACCGATTAGAGAAGAAAGCTGCCAAGCATGACCTAAGCAATAATTCAGAAGACCAACCTTTTTATAAGTACGATGATGAAGGTCGCTTGATTAGTATACATTGCGGAGCAAAGAAGACAGGAAGTTCCTTGATATTAAAAGAGTTCAATGAGAACTAAGAACCTACAAATAACCATGTATCTCCTTTGCTTTCATGCTAGCCTTCCTTAATCTCGAGAACGAGATCTTTTTAAGAGGGGTAGATTTGTAACACTATTGTAGGGGACCATAATTAGGGGTACCCTCAAGGCTCCTAATTCTCAGCTGGTAACCCCCATCAGCGCAAAGCTGCAAAGGACTGATGGGTGCGACTAAGTCAAGGATCGGTCCATTCGAGGGACTCGATCACGCCTCGCCCGAGCCCAGCCTCGGACAAGGGCAGCCGACCCCGGAGGATCTACGTCTCGCCTGAGGCCCCCCTCCAGCAACGGACATACTTCCGGCTCGCCCGAGGCCCATTCTTCGCCAAGAAGCAACCTTGACCAAATCGCCATGCCAACTGACCAAATTGCAGGGGCATTTAATGCAAAGGTGGACTGACACCTTTATCCTGACGCGCGCCCTCCAGTCGACAGAGCCGAAGTGACCGCAGTCACTTCGCCGCTCCACTGACCGGTCTGACAAGAGGACAGCGCCGCCTGCGCCGCACCGACTGCTGTGCCACTCGACAGAGTGAGGCTAACAGGCAGCCAGGCCCGGCCTCAGGCACCATTGGAAACTCCGCTCCGCCCGACCCAGGGCTCGGACTCGGGCTCAGCCCTGGAAGACGACGAACTCCGCTCCGCCCGACCCAGGGCTCGAACTCGGGCTCAGCCCCGGCAGACGACGAACTCCGCTTCGCCCGACCCAGGGCTCGGACTCGGGCTCAGCCCCGGAAGACAACGAACTCCGCTTCGCCCGACCCAGGGCTCGTACTCGGGCTCAGCCCCGGAAGACGACGAACTCCACTCCGCTCGACCCAGGGCTCGGACTCGGGCTCAGCCCCGGAAGACGACGAACTCCGCTCCGCCCGACCCTAGGGCTTGGACTCAGCCCTGGCCTCAGCCGACGGTCTCCGCCTCGCTCGACCCAGGGGCTCGGACTCAACCTCGGCCTCGGAAGACAGACTCGACCTCGATCTCGGAGGAGCCTCCACATCGCCCAACCTAGGGCACGGACCGACCACGTCAACAGGAGGCGCCATCATTACCCTACCCCAAGCTGACTTAGGCTGCGGGGAACAAGACCGGCGTCCCATATGGCTCGCTTCGCCAGATAAGTAATGATGGCGCCCCGCACGCTCTATGACGACGGCGGCTCTCAGCCCACTTACGGAAGCAAGAGGACGTCAGCAAGGACTCGACAGCCCCGACAGCTGTCCCTCCGCCAGGCTCCAGCGCTCCTCCGACGGCCACGACGCCACACGAACCAGGTGCCAAGACCTCTCCGGCTGCCACGATGGCATGTACTTAGGGTGCTAGCTCTCCTCCGCTAGACACGTTAGCACATTGCTACATCCCCCATTGTACACCTGGATCCTCTCCTTGCGCCTATAAAAGGAAGGACCAGGGCCCTCTTAGAGAGGGTTGGCCGCGCGGGGAAGAAGGACGGGACCGGCGCTCACGTGAGGCCGCTCGCTCCCCTCCCGCGTGGACGCTTGTAACCCCCTACTGCAAGCGCACCTGACCTGGGCGCGGGACAAACACGAAGGCCGCGGGATTTCCACCTCTCACGCTCGTCTCCTTTTTTTCCCCCTTCGCGCTCCGTCTCGCGCCGACCCATCTGGGCTGGGGCACGCGGCGACAGTTTACTCGTCGGCCCAGGGACCCCCCGGTCTCGAAACGCCGACAGTTGGCGTGCCAGGTAGGGGCCTGCTGCGTGTTGACGAACAGCTTCCCGTCAAGCTCCAGATGGGCAGTCTTCAGCAACCTTTCCAGCCCAGGACGGTGCTCCGTTTCGGGAGTCTCGAGTTCATGTCCCTCGACGGCAGCTGTGACATGATACTCCTTCCCCCGCCGTGCGACGGCGACAATGGCGGTCGACAGCCCGCCCGCCGGCAGCGGAATCGACGATGTCTACCCCGCGTGGTGGAAGAACAACATTCGAGCTCGCCCCGTCCTCTCCCCCGCCGACGGAGGAGGAGGCGGGGCAACCAAGGCCAAGCAGGAGGTGGCACCTCGTCGGCTGTCGAGCGAGTCGACGGCGTCGGCGCCCCAACGGAGGGCACGTCGGGCATCGACCTCGCGTCTGAGACGAAGACGAGCGCCGTCTCCCCGCAACGCGCCAATCCCAAGCGAACGGACGACGCTAGCATGCTCGCGAAGGACTTGCTGGGCGTCACCCTCGTACCTGAGACGACGGTGCAGTCCGTCCCCGACGTGACTTCGTCACCGCCCGTCGACCAAGAGGTACCCACCGATTCCCATCTCACACCTTTTGGATTCGCCCTCGACCCGCCAAGCGACTTCGCTTTGGTGGACGCTCTCGTAGAGGCGAGTCCAAACCCTCTGGGGTATCGTATGCGATCACCCTGGGACCGGCTGACGGACGTCTCGACCTACGGGCCCTTGGGGTCCGAGGAAGATGACGAGCCCGACTTCTGTTGGGATTTCTCCGGACTTGGTAACCCCAGTGCCATGCGGGACTTTATGACCGTGTGTGACTACTGCCTTTCAGACTGTTCCGACGGTAGCCGCAGCCTCGGCGACGAGGACTGCGGCCCAAGTCGTGAATGTTTCCACGTCGATCTAGGGGGTCCCTCCGAAGGCAACCATCTGGGTATGCCGGAGAACGGTGATCTCCCTAGGCCTGTGCCTCGCGTTGACATCCTACGGGAGCTAGTTGTGGTCCCCGTTCCGGCGGGGGGTCATGACCCACAGCTCGAGCAAATCCGCGGGGTGCAGGCCAAGCTCGACGAGGGAGCAGGAACGCTTGAGCCAATCCGCCGGGACATTGGACAGGAATGGGCGGGCCAACCTCTGGCCGGAGAAGTGCGTCACCTACCCCAGGGCTTCCAGCACCGCATCGCCGACGATGTCAGGATGAGGCCGCCACCCGCGTCCAGTGAAGTCGGCCAGAACCTGGCTGCAGCGGCAATGCTCCTCCGCGTGATGCCAGAGCCATCAACCACCGAGGGGCGGCGAATTCAGGGAGAGCTCAAGAATCTCCTGGAGGACGCCGCGGTCCGACGGGCCGAAAGCTCCGCCTCCCGAAGGCAGGGGTACCCCTCGGAACATCGCGTCGCGACTTCCCGATTCATGCGGGAAGCCTCGGTCCACACCGGGCGCACGCGCAACACAGCGCCTGCGGCCCCGGGTCGCCTCGGCAACGAGCACCATCACCACAACCGTCGGGCCCACCTCGACGAGAGGGTGTGCCGAGGCTACCACCCCAGGCGTGGGGGACGCTATGACAGCGGGGAGGATCAGAGTCCCTCGCCCGAACCACCCGGTCTGCAGGCTTTCAGCCGCGCCATACGACGGGCGCCGTTCCCAACCCGGTTCCGAACCCCGACTACTATCACTAAGTACTCGGGGGAGACGAGACCGGAACTGTGGCTCGCGGACTACCGGCTGGCCTGCCAACTGGGTGGATCGGACGATGACAACCTCATCATCCGCAACCTCCCTCTGTTCCTCTCCGACACCGCTCGCGCCTGGTTGGAGCACCTGCCTTCGGGGCAGATCTCCAACTGGGACGATCTGGTCCAAGCTTTCGCCGGCAACTTCCAGGGCACGTACGTGCGCCCTGGAAACTCCTGGGACCTTCGAAGCTGCTGACAGCAGCCGAGAGAGTCTCTCCGGGACTACATCCGGCGATTCTTGAAGCAGCGCACCGAGCTGCCCAACATCACCGACTCAGATGTCATTGGCGCGTTCCTCGCTGGCACCACCTGCCGCGACCTGGTCAGCAAGCTGGGTCACAAGACCCCCACCAGGGCGAGCGAGCTGATGGACATCGCCACCAAGTTTGCCTCTGGCCAGGAGGCGGTTGAGGCTATCTTCCGGAAGGACGAGCAGCCCTAGGGCCGCCCGCCGGAAGATGCCCCCGAGGTGTCAACTCAGCGCGGCGCCAAGAAGAAAGGCAAGAAGAAGTCGCAAGCGAAACGCGACGCCGCCGACGTGGACCTTGTCGCCGCCGCCGAGTACAAGAACCCTCGGAAACCCCCCGGAGGTGCCAACCTCTTCGACAAGATGCTCAAGGAGTCGTGCCCCTATCATTAGGGGCCCGTCAAGCACACCCTTGAGGAGTGCGCCATGCTTCGGCGCCACTTCCACAGGGCCGGGCCACCCGCGGAGGGTGGCAGGGCTCGCGACGACGACAAGAAGGAAGATCACCGGGCAGGAGGGTTCCCCGAGGTCCGCGACTGCTTCATGATCTACGGTGGGCAGGCGGCGAACGCCTCGGCTCGGCACCGCAAGCAAGAGCGTCGGGAGGTCTGTTCGGTAAAGGTGGCGGCGCCAGTCTACCTAGACTGGTCCGACAAGCCCATCACCTTTGACCAAGCCGACCACCCCGACCATGTGCCGAGCCCGGGGAAATACCCGCTCGTTGTCGACCCCGTCATCGGCGACGTCAGGCTCACCAAGGTCCTCATGGACGGAGGCAGCAGCCTCAACATCATCTACGTCGAGACCCTCAGGCTCCTGCGTGTTGATCTGTCCTCGGTCCGGGCAGGCACTGCGCCTTTCCACGGGATCATCCCCGGGAAGCGCGTCCAGCCCCTCGGACAACTCGACCTTCCCGTCTGCTTCGGAACACCCTCCAACTTCCGAAGGGAGACCCTCACGTTCGAGGTGGTCGGGTTCCGAGGAACCTACCACGCAGTGCTGGGGAGGCCATGCTACGCGAAGTTCATGGCCGTCCCCAACTACACCTACCTCAAGCTCAAGATGTCGGGCCCCAACGGGGTCATCACCGTCGGCCCCATGTACCGACACGCGTTCGAATGCGACGTGGAGTGCGTGGAGTACGTCGAGGCCCTCGCCGAATCCGAGGCCCTCGTCGCCGACCTAGAGAGCCTCTCTAAGGAGGCGCCAGATGTGAAGCGCCACGCCGGCAACTTCGAGCCAGCGGAGACGGTTAAGTCCGTCCCCCTCGACCCCAGCGGCGACGCCTCCAAGCAAATCCGGATCGGCTCCGAGCTCGGTCCCAAATAGGAAGCAGTGCTCGTCGACTTCCTCCGCGCAAACGCCGACGTTTTCGTGTGGAGTCCCTCGGACATGCCCGGCATACCGAGCGATGTCGCCGAGCACTCGCTGGATATCCGAGCTGGAGCCCGACCCATGAAGCAGCCTCTGCGCTGATTCAACGAAGAAAAGCGCAAAGCCATCGGCGAGGAGATCCACAAGCTAATGGCAGCAGGGTTCATCAAAGAGGTATTCCATCCCGAATGGCTTGCCAACCCTGTGCTTGTGAGAAAGAAAGGAGGGAAATGGCGGATGTGTGTAGACTACACTGGTCTAAACAAAGCATGTCCGAAGGTTCCCTACCCTCTGCCTCGCATCGATCAAATCATGGATTCCACTGCTGGGTGTGAAACCCTGTCTTTCCTCGATGCCTACTCAGGGTATCACCAAATCAGGATGAAAGAGTCCGACCAGCTCGCGACTTCTTTCATCACGCCCTTCGGCATGTACTGCTATGTCACCATGCCGTTCGGCTCGAGGAATGCGGGTGCAACGTACCAGCGGTGCATGAACCATGTGTTCGGCGAACACATTGGCCGAACGGTCGAGGCCTACATCGATGACATCGTAGTCAAGACGAGGAAGGCCTCCGACCTCCTTTCTGACCTTGAAGTGACATTCCAATGTCTCAAGGCGAAAGGCGTGAAGCTCAATCCCGAGAAGTGTGTCTTCGGGGTACCCCGAGGCATGCTCTTGGGGTTC
Source organism: Zea mays (assembly GCF_902167145.1). NCBI lineage: Eukaryota > Viridiplantae > Streptophyta > Magnoliopsida > Poales > Poaceae > Zea > Zea mays. The sequence goes on along the minus strand of NC_050100.1, from coordinate 75,307,814 downwards.
ATCGTCTCCGAGTGGGGCATCGAAGCCAACCCGGAGAAGATCGCAGCCATCACCAGCATGGGGCCCATCAAGGACTTAAAAGGCGTACAGAGAGTCACGGGATGTCTTGCGGCTCTGAGCCGCTTCATCTCACGCCTCGGTGAAAGAGGCCTGCCTCTGTACCGCCTCTTAAGGAAGGCCGAGTGCTTCACTTGGACCCCTGAGGCCGAGGAAGCCCTCGGGAACCTGAAGGCGCTCCTTACAAACGTGCCCATCTTGGTGTCCCCCGCTGCCGGAGAAGCCCTCTTGATCTACGTCGCCGCGACCACTCAGGTGGTTAGCGCCGCGATTGTGGTTGAGAGACGAGAAGAGGGGCATGCATTGCCCGTCCAGAGGCCAGTCTACTTCATCAGCGAGGTACTGTCCGAAACCAAGATCCGCTACCCGCAAATTCAGAAGCTGCTGTACGCGGTGATCCTGACGCGGCGGAAGTTGCGGCACTACTTCGAGTCTCATCCGGTAACTGTGGTGTCATCCTTCCCCCTGGGGGAGATCATCCAGTGCCGAGAGGCCTCGGGTAGAATCGCAAAGTGGGCGGTGGAAATCATGGGCGAAACGATCTCGTTCGCCCCTCGGAAGGCCATCAAGTCCCAGGTCTTGGCGGACTTCATGGCTGAATGGGTCGACACCCAGCTCCCAACAGCTCCGATCCAACCAGAACTCTGGACCATGTTCTTCGACGGGTCGCTGATGAAGACAGGGGCAGGCGCAGGCCTGCTCTTCATCTCGCCCCTCGGGAAGCACCTACGCTACGTGCTACGCCTCCACTTCCCGGCGTCCAACAATGTGGCCGAGTACGAGGCTCTGGTCAACGGTTTGCGCATCGCCATCGAGCTTGGGGTTCGACGCCTCGACGCTCGCGGTGACTCGCAGCTCGTCATCGACCAAGTCATGAGGAACTCCCACTGCCATGACCCGAAGATGGAGGCCTACTGCGATGAGGTTCAGCGCCTGGAAGACAAGTTCTACGGGCTCGAGCTCACCCACATCGGCCGACGCTACAACGAGACTGCGGACGAGCTGGCTAAAATAGCCTCGGGGCGGACAACGGTTCCCCCGGACGTCTTCTCCTGAGACCTGCATCAACCCTCCGTCAAGACCGACGACACGCCCGAGCCCGAGAAGGCCTCGGCCGAGCCCGAGGCACCCTCGGCTCAGTCCGAGGTGCCCTCGGCTCGCACCGAGGCACCCTCGGCCCAGCCCGAGGTGCCCTCGGTCCCCGAGGATAAGGCACTGCGCATCGAGGAGGAGCGAAGCGGGGTCACGCCTAATCGAAACTGGCAGACCCCGTACCTGCAATATCTCCACCGAGGAGAGCTACCCCTCGACCGAGCCGAAGCTCGCCGGTTGGCGCGGCGCGCCAAGTCGTCCGTCTTGCTGGGAGATGGAAAGGAGCTCTACCACCGCAGCCCCTCAGGCATCCTCCAGCGATGCATTTCCATCGCCGAAGGCCAGGAGCTCCTACAAGAGATACACTCGGGGGCTTGCGGCCATCACGCAGCCCCTCGAGCCCTTGTTGGAAACGCCTTTCGACAAGGTTTCTACTGGCCGACGGCGGTGGCCGACGCCACTAGAATTGTCCGCACCTGCGAAGGGTGTCAGTTCTACGCAAGGCAGACCCACCTGCCCGCTAAGGCCCTGCAGACGATACCCATCACCTAGCCTTTTGCTGTGTGGGGTCTGGACCTCGTCGGCCCCTTGTAGAAGGCACCCGGGGGCTACACGCACCTGTTGGTCGCATCAACAAATTCTCCAAGTGGATCGAGGTCCGACCCCTAAACAGCATCAGGTCCGAACAGGCGGTGGTGTTCGTCACCAACATCATCCATCGCTTTGGGGTCCGGAACTCCATCATCACCGACAACGGCACCCAGTTCACCGGCAGAAAGTTCCTGGACTTCTGCGAGGATCACCACATCCGGGTGGACTGGGCCGCCGTGGCTCACCCCATGACGAATGGGCAAGTAGAGCGTGCCAACGGCATGATTCTACAAGGACTCAAGCCTCGGATCTACAACGACCTCAACAAGTTCGGCAAGCGATGGATGAAGGAACTCCCCTCGGTGGTCTGGAGCCTGAGGACAATGCCGAGCCGAGCCACGGGCTTCATGCCGTTCTTTCTAGTCTATGGGGCCGAGGCCGTCTTGCCCACAGACTTAGAATACGGTTCCCCGAGGACGAGGGCCTACACCGACCAAAGCAACCAAGCTAATCGAGAAGACTCGCTGGACCAGCTGGAAGAGGCTCAGGACATGGCCTTACTACACTCGGCGTGGTACCAGCAGTCCCTGCGACGCTACCACGCCCGAGGGGTTCGGTTCCGAGACCTCCAGGTGGGCGACCTGGTGCTTCGGCTGCGACAAGATGCCCGAGGGCGGCACAAGCTCACGCCTCCCTGGGAAGGGCCGTTCGTCATCGCCAAAGTTCTGAAGCCCGGAACATACAAGCTGGCCAACAGCCAAGGCGAGGTCTACAGCAACGCTTGGAACATCCAACAGCTACGTCGCTTCTACCCTTAAGATGCTTTCAAGTTGTTCGTATACCTCGTTCCTACGCAAAGTTTAGTCATCAAGGAAGGGTCAGCCTTGCCTCGGCAAAGCCCGACCCTCCCTTGGGGCTAAAAGGGGGGAACCCCCTCTGCGTCGAAATTTTTCCTCGAAAAAAGATCTTTTCTGCCAGAATGTCTTTCGTGCTTTTCGACTACTTCGAAAGTGGATCCTAAAAACGAGGGAGTACACGTAAGCAGCCAAGGCTGACCGAGCCGAGGGACTCCTACGCCTCCGGGATACGGATACCTCACTCATCACCTTTTGCGATAAGTAACTCGCGTTCGGATAAGTGATTCCGCGGACCGAACAAGTCTTCACGCTCGAAAGCCCCTCTACCGAAGCGATTCTTCGGGCCTTCTCGACTGCGTCGGTGATAGAACCCTATGGACGGGCAAGAGTGCGCGTAAGCGGCAAGGCTGACCGAGCCGAGGGATTCCCACGCCTCCGAGATACGGATACCTCACTCATCGCCTTCCGTGAAAAGCAACTCTCGCTCGCACAGACAATTCTGTTACCGACAAAAAAGTCCAGATACTCGAAACAAGAGGAAAAGAAGCGCAGCTTTACAACACGACGACGGTGTGTTTGGGCCTCGGTGGCCACAGAAAACACACACTACAAGATAATCTGGTCCTGCAGGCTCGGATCTTGACAGTTGAAGGGAGCAGCAGCACCCTCGGCGTCAAATACACCTTCGGCGAGGTCTGACCTAGCCTCGTACGGCGACACGGTCGGAGGATCTCCACTCTGAAGGACGACATCATCACCACGCCCGGGCCATCGCCACCAGGGTCTTCTCCAAGAATCCGGCTCGAGCAGACGGCTCGGCCGGTCACCCCGAGGCCTCGGCCAGCTGTCCCCCGAAGACATCAGCCCGGCCCGAGGCCTCGGCAACTCAATTCCGGCATCGGTCCCGCCAGTGGACGACCCGGCCAGGCTCTGGCCGACCAAGTCTTCTTTTCGAGCCAACTCTGCCTCTGTCCGTGCTGACACTGCTACCCCTGGCTTCGGCTCATCGAAGAGCGGCTGAGGGGTTCCTTTAACTAAGTGAGAGAAGCCTCGGACAGCAAGGCCGACCGAGCCGAGGGACTCCTACACCTCCGGGATACGGATACCTCACTCGTCACCTTTGCACGGGGCGACTCACGCTTGGTGAAGCAGTTCAGATAACCAACAGGCGAGTCTTAGTGCTCGAAATGAGGAAAAAACACGGCTCCATGCCGAAACTACATACATGTTCAGGCCTCGACAGCCACAATGAACAAAAACACTGGCATTCAAGGTGCCATTACAAACGGAACCCCGGTTCCACCTCCGCAGGTACGAACAACCTCACACGATTGGGGGGCCTGCGGAGCAACACAAGACCGACGAACGGCTCGCCATCGCCCGCTCCGGCAGCGGCGACGACGACGACTTCTGCTCCGGAGGGCTGAACAGCAGCAGCGATGACCTCAGGGCGGATGCTGCTGCCATGAGGCCCTCGCTCGTGCCCTCACTCGTGAGGCAAGGATGGGCAGAACGCCGTAGAGTTGGAGGTCGGTCCAAGGGCGGCCCCGGCTATCTCGTCGGCGGAAGAACCTCTTCCAACTACCGTGGCGGAAGGCGGCGCCGGGAGTGGCTCCGAAGCCACTCGGGCCGGAGAGCCAGGCACGCGGCAACTGCCAACGCCACGAACGGCGAACGCCCATCCCCCCGATCACTGAGGGAAGGAGCGGGCCGCCGCCCGCGCAGGGACCGACCCCAACTCGGCACACTCCCCTCCCCAGCACTGATGATGAAAATCCTTGAAGCTGAGGGAGGGGCAGAGGCCGCAGCCCGGCCTGCTTTCCCCCGCCATCGAACTGGAGGTCACTGTCTTGGGTGACCGCCGGCGAGGGGGTGCAGCCGGGCTGCATGATGAAAATCCTTGAAGCCGAACGATGGCTGAAAGGTACCAACTTCCACGAAGTTGCGTTCCTCCGACGACAAGGCGGAAGGATTGCGGGTGTCCCCCATCCGGGGGCTCGGAAGGTGGAAAGACACGATGCATAAGGGAGCGCGAAGACATGGTCGCCTTCCAAGGGGGTCGCCCCCCTTTTAAAGGCAACTCTCCCTACTTGCGTCCCCAGCCGTCGTGGGCTGAGTCTTCTCCAACACGCTCCAACGTCCTCCCCCTACGGCGCGGGGGCTGGGTCCCACGCGTCATGCAAGCTGGCCCAGGGCACAAGAAGCCAAACCGCCGCGCGCGGTGCATGCAACCGCCCAGCGGTTACAAGCGCCCCTCCACTTTCGCCTAGACCAGCGGGTGAAAGGGCGGGCAGCCATGCAGGCGGCATGCAACCACGCCAAGTGGGCGCACCTCTCCGACTTCCAACACGCCCAGCATGGAGGCCCAGGCCCACGCGTCATGCAACCGGCGCGCCGGTTGCTACGTGCAAGCGACTGCACCGCCACTCGCACCACTACCACGCCTCCTCGACTACGGAACCAGTACCGCGACTCGAGGCAACCCTGCGCATGACCCAGCAGCGCCAGCCTGGCGCGACGGTCAATACGGCCAGAAATGGGCCGGCAGTAATGGCGGTGGCAGGCGGGCAGGAGCAGCGGTCACGTCGTCAGCCAAGCTTACGTCCCATCCGGGGGCAGCGAGAGAACCCTCCCTCACGGCGTGAAGACGGCGCGCCCGTGTTCCGTTCCTCGAACGGCTCATGCACGCGCAACGACCGCCCCGCGAACCACTCGCCCCGTCGCATTAACTCCATGGCGGGACAGGCGGCGCCTCAGGCAGGAGGAGCAAGCGACGCTTCGCCTTCGCCATAATGACCGCGTCCAAAAAGGTACGCCATGTCAATCGATTTCGTATCCTTTTCTTTTTTCCTCTTTCTCTCTCTTACAACAGGGACCGGGAAAGGGGGATACCCCGAAAAGGATCCTTCTCCGTGAAGGAACCAGGCTCCGAGCCTCCCTACTGATCAGAGGTTCGAAGGCTGGCCCCTCAGAGGGGTTCAACAGCCGCCTCAGAGCGCGTGGGCTCCACACCCACTACTGGTCAAAGGTTCGAAGGCCGGCCCCTCGGAAGGGTTCAACAGCCGCCTCAGGCCACTCGGGCTCTGCGCCCACTACTGATCAGGGGTTCGTAGGCTGGCCCTCGAAGGGTTCACAGCCGCCTCAGACACAGAGCGAGGGATGACCCTGGGTACGTTCGATACATAACCAAGGCTCGGGCTACGCTCCCGAGGTACCCTAGGACATTTCCGAGACCAGCGGGAACGATCTTGTAACGGAATCCCATCAGAGGGAGGCATCAAGCCCTCGGACCCCGTCGACAGGGGACCGGGTCCGGCAGATCACCCGCAGGTACTTTTGGGCGCGCCTCCGGGCCTCTAGCCGACCCCTAACAAATGGGGCACGGGCGTCCACTCGGATTACCCGCCAGCAGCTCACTGGAGACACCATGTTCGGCGCCCTCCGAGGGCAACATGGCGCTTTCCCCCCCTCCTCCTTGCGGAAAGGCGACGCAGGGGTGTATGTAAAAAAGTCGAGTCTGTCCTTGACCGTCCTCTCGCCCTGTGCAGAGGCTCGGGGGCTGCTCTCGCAAACCCGGCTCCGGCCAAACCGTTAACAGCGTCAACATACCAGCCCGAGAACTTGGGACCCGACCGTGCACCTGGGCTACGGCCAGTTCGCATGAGGGAACGACCAGACCAGCCGAAGCTTCACGCAAGGCATTAAGACCTCAAAGGAGTCAAACCACTCCTCCGAGGCCTCGGGGGCTACACCCGGCGGGTGCGCTCGCGCGCACCCACCAGAACAAAACGCAACCGAGAAAGGCTGGTCCCCCTTGCACAAAAGTGCGAGAAAAGCCTCCAAGCGAGTATTAACACTCCCTTCGAGGCTCGGGGGCTACTGTCGGGGACCATAATTAGGGGTACCCTCAAGGCTCCTAATTCTCAGCTGGTAACCCCCATCAGCACAAAGCTGCAAAGGCCTGATGGGTGCGACTAAGTCAAGGATCAGTCCATTCGAGGGACTCGATCACGCCTCGCCCGAGCCTAGCCTCGGACAAGGGCAGCCGACCCCGGAGGATCTACATCTCGCCCGAGGCCCCCTCCAGCAACGGACATACTTCCGGCTCGCCCGAGGCCCAGTCTTCGCCAAGAAGCAACCTTGACCAAATCGCCACGCCAACCGACCAAATTGCAGGGGCATTTAATGCAAAGGTGGCCTGACACCTTTATCCTGACGCGCGCCCTCCAGTCGATAGAGCCGAAGTGACCGCAGTCACTTCGCCGCTCCACTGACCGGTCTGACAAGAGGACAGCGTCGCCTGCGCCGCACCGACTGCTGTGCCACTCGACAGAGTGAGGCTGACAGGCAGCCAGGCCCGGCCTCAGGCACCATCGGAAACTCCGCTCCGCCCGACCGAGGGCTCGGACTCGGGCTCAGCCCCGGAAGACGACGAACTCCGCTCTGCCCGACCTAGGGCTCGGACTCGGGCTCAGCCCCGGAAGACGACGAACTCCGCTTCGCCCGACCCAGGGCTCAGACTCGGGCTCAGCCCCGGAAGACGACGAACTCCGCTTCGCCCGACCCAGGGCTCGGACTCGGGCTCAGCCCCGGAAGACGACGAACTCCGCTCCGCCCGACCCAGGGCTCGGACTCGGGCTCAGCCCCGGAAGACGACGAACTCCGCTCCGCCCGACCCCAGGGCTCGGACTCAGCCCTGGCCTCAGCCGACGGTCTCCGCCTCGCCCGACCCAGGGGCTCGGACTCGACCTCGGCCTCGGAAGACAGACTCGACCTCGACCTCGGAGGAGCCTCCACATCGCCCAACCTAGGGCACGGACCGACCACGTCAACAGGAGGCGCCATCATTACCCTACCCCAAGCTGACTCAGGCTGCGGGGAACAAGACCGGCGTCCCATCTGGCTCGCTTTGCCAGATAAGTAATGATGGCGCCCCGCACGCTCTATGACGACGGCGGCTCTCAGCCCCCTTACGGAAGCAAGAGGACGTCAGCAAGGACTCAACAGCCCCGACAGCTGTCCCTCCGCTAGGCTCCAGCGCTCCTCCGACGGCCACGACGCCACACGAACCAGGTGCCAAGACCTCTCCGGCTGCCACGATGGCATGTACTTAGGGCGCTAGCTCTCCTCCGCTAGACACGTTAGCACATTGCTACATCCCCCATTGTACACCTGGATCCTCTCCTTGCGCCTATAAAAGGAAGGACCAGGGCTCTCTTAGAGAGGGTTGGCCGCGCGGGGAAGAAGGACGGGACCGGCGCTCGCGTGAGGCCGCTCGCTCCCCTCCCGCGTGGACGCTTGTAACCCCCTACTGCAAGCGCACCCGGCCTGGGCGCGGGACAAACACGAAGGCCGCGGGATTTTCACCTCTCACGCATGTCTCCTTTTTTCCCCCTTCGCGCTCCGTCTCGCGCCGACCCATCTGGGCTGGGGCACACGGCGACAGTTTACTCGTCGGCCCAGGGACCCCCCGGTCTCGAAACGCCAACAACTATAAAAATCATTAAATAAAAATAATACATTTAATTATTAATGATATTTATGGTAATTAATTTTCTTTTAAGTGTTTGTTATTTATTTCATTTGGAATAATTTTTGATTGCGCATAATTGATTTTGGATATTTAATAAGCATTTCTTCTTAAATAGAAATTCAAATAAATAATATAATAATTATTAGTACACAAATAAATATTTTATTTATAAATAATTTTGGTTTAATTATTATGAATTTTAGGATCATTTAAAATTATATTTTGAAATTAGAAAAGATATAAAAAAAGAAAAAAAACCTGAACTAAACCCTAACCTAACGGCCAAATTGGCCCACTTGGCCCAACATCCTCAGCCGTGCCCCCCTCACCTAGCCGCCGCCAGGGGGAAATCCCCTTTCCCCTGCTCAGCCGCCGCCTCTCTGTTCTCCCTCCCCTTCTCTCTCCTCCCTTCTCTCCCCTTCCTTCGGCTCTCACCCGCCCGCGCCGAGCAACCAGGAGGACCGCCCGCGGAGCCGCGACACAAGCCGCCCCGGCACCACGCCATCCAAACGCATCACCGGAGTTACGACGGCCGTTGTCGACGCGATCGCGCAACACACCAACTGGACCATCCGTGCCCAACGTCGTGCCTCGTCTCACCGCGACCAAATCCCTCCGTTCACTCAAGGTTGAAGACAACCCGCTAATTTACTTTCTGAATCATGTCTTAAATTAATTTATGGATCTTGTGAATTATTGTTGTAAAATTGATGCGATTTGGCGATTCGTGTATGATTTTAGAGATTCGATATATATACGGATAGCCAAAATCAAACCCCGCGACACTACATTGAATATGTGTATGATTTTATAATTCTGAAAATGAACAAGGTCACTATTCACTAACTCAGTGATTTTCATACTAGAAAACGTTTACAGATTTGATTTCGCTTTAGTGTGTGTGGAACGATAATTGTTAGTAGTATTTTAAGTGTAAACTTATTTGCATGAAGAAATAGAAGAAATATTAAGCCACATATTTCCGGTCAAATGAAAATATAGATTTTACTATTCATAATAAATGTATTCATAAATATAGCACTTAAATTACGTAGAATATTTATGTATGTAGTAATAACCATGAATATGTTATTAAAAGTCCCATTTAGTAATTTACAATTAATTCTTAGTATATTAATGTCAGAAGAATTATAAATAAACAATTTTTAGTTATACGTATAAATTATATTTAGAAAAGAAAGGAGAAAAACCGAAATAGTAAAATTTATAATAATGTTCAAATGACTTAATTAGGCGCTTATACTTTTCTAATAAAGAAATTGATAGTATATTGATAAACATAGGTTACTTACTAAAGAAGTAGATAATTTGTTTCTAATTTTAAAAATGACCTTTTTAATAGATATCATATTTAACAAGATTTGTTATAGATGTTTAAGTATAGCCTTATTAAATAGAAACTTAAAAGAATATGTAGACATATGTTTCTTAATAAAAATAGAAAATAAACATATGTCCAATTAATAGATTATTTACAATTTCTTAATTAAAAGATAACAAGGATCATTGCTTTTATAAACTAATAGTTTATACATAATTTCTTTTCTAACGAATTAGATAATTTATTCCTACAATAGAATTAAAGATAATTAATATATTAATTATCCTTTATCATAATTTATTAATCAAACCGATAGTAAATTTGGTCTTAACTAGATTTATGGCATGATTAATGATTTCATAAAATTTAGTCCACATTATATACGAATCACTTAGCTTTTCCTAAAGGATAAAATAAAGTAATAAGAGTTTAAGTTCCTTTATAACTTAAAATGTTATTTTATATTGACTTCAAATATAATAATATAGGCTATGTATTTTCTAATAAAAATAAAAGATGGTTAATCGTTCATTATCTGTTACATGAAAATCCACTTAAGGCCTATAACCTAGTTTTTCATAAAATAAGTGTTTAATAATAATGATCTTTTCATATAAAACCTATTTAGATTTATATCTTAGTTTATCATAAGTGAATGTTTAACAATGGATTATAATACGTTCCATAATGCTTCTAAATTAATAACGTGTTTCGTAGCATATTAACCTTAGATATATAACATATATCTTCTCTAAAAGGTTAAAAAGGTTTAATATTGTTATAATGTGTTCTATCATCCTATAAACCTTTAATCTTAGACATATCACATATGACGATTTATAAAAAGATTAAATTGGTGAACTTAATATTTGTAGATTTTAATTAAGATACTTTTAAGCTCATGTCTTGTTTTATAAAGTATAGATCATACATTTTTGAAAAGAATACCTTTTTATTATAACCCTTGCGTGTAATGTTTTTGAAAAGCAAACACTCTTTTCGTTAGCCTTTCTTTTAGCTTTACGTATGGTGAATGTTGTATGTTATTGAGTGGTGTTTGTTCTTCTTGTTTGTTTGTGTTATATTCAGTGGTTGATCTAGTAGTTAAGAATCAAGATCTATTCCTATCCGTGGAAGAACCTCAAGTTTTCAATAAGCAAGGCAAGTGGACTTCTCCCTCTGCATATTCTGTTTGATCCCAAACAATACATTTAATAAAGTTTATTCTTGGATATATATGCATAATTTGATGGGTTACCTATTTAGATACCCCTAACCTTTCCAACCTTACTCCTGTTTAACCTGGGATTATGATCTAATCAAGTAGCTATGCTATTGCTACAACTTTAAATTTATGCAGTCACTCCTGTTTATGATATTAATGTTCCAAATGGTAAGTTTACTTTATTGTTGTTAACCCGATGGTTAAACAAGATTATTGCATATTAATTGGAACATGGAGTGACCACCCGAGAAAACAGTGCTACCATGAGAACTATCATGGCTCTGGTCTTGGCTAAATAACTAGGGAAGTCTTATGTTGGGTGCTGGTCGTGGTCGACCGGAACGGGGGCATCTGGCAAGTGCTTATAGTTCCGGCTCAGGCAGATTGGATACGGGCATAGTTCCCAAAGCTTTACCCTGTAGTCTAGACTATAAGTTGGTTACGGTAGGTGTACCTTATGCAGTTGACCATTTCCAGCATTTGCGTAATGAGGACTCTAGGGAGAAGCCTCGTAGTGAGACCCTAGCCATTCACCTCGGAAGTGAATACGGGTCTAGCTAACCCGGGCTAGAAGGGAATCGCGACTCATGGGTAAAGATGTGCCACCTCTGCAGAGTGTAAAACTGATATATGAGTCGTGCTCACGGTTATGAGCAACCTGGACTCCTCACATTATAATTGAACTTGAAGATGGAAATAAATCGAGATCCGATGATGTGCTAATGGTTTGCTTAAGTGGTTTCACTTAAGTGTTGTTGATATACTCTTATACCTTTGTTTAATGGGAATACTTGGAATTCACACTTATTAGTAAGACAGGTGTTGTTAATAAAATGTTGACCAACTAAAATGCTTACTGCTCAACCTTAGCCTCACCTTGTTAAACTTACATTAGTTTTTCCCCCACTTGCTGAGCCTCGACCATAAGTGAGCTCACCCTTGCTTAAATTTTGATCAGAAGTTTGCAGATGAAGTTATGATGCTGAGCTCCATGGATGCTAGTCTAGTGATACCCCCGGTCATCTTCCTGTGGATGGATGTCCTTGTTGCGCTGTACTTTGATGAATAAAGGTTAAGACATTATGTCTGTTCAAAGTGTAATATGTCAAAGGGAAATGTGCCCTTGGGCCATTTCTAAGTATTTTGGTGATTAAGTGTCCAACACAAGTGCCTAAGTGTTAAATTGTGCCAAGGACTCAAGAAGTGCAAATCAAGATTAAAGGTATGTTTCTAGACTTAGTACATTGTTTTGAAGACTAATGTATTGTGTCTAAGTGCTAGAAACAGGAGAAACAAGTTTGAAGAAGTTGGCTGTGTACAGCCAAAAGGCTGCTCGGTCTGGGTGCACCGGACTGTCCGGTGGTGCACCGGACAGTGTCCGGTGCGCCAGGCTGCGTCTGCCAAACTGGCTGCTCTCGGGACTTCGACGGCGGCGTACGACTATAAATCACCGGACTGTCCGGTGGTGCACCGGACTATCCGGTGAGCCAACAGTCGGCCGGCCAACGGTCGGCCGCGTAATCCGCACGCGATGCATGGCAGAGCCAACGATCAGAAGGGGCACCGGACTGTCCGGTGTGCACCGGACTGTGTCCGGTGCGCCAACGGCTCTGAACCACCAACGGTCGGCTTCGCCAAAGAAGGAAAGAAATCCGCACCGGACAGTGTCCGGTGGTGAACCGGACTGTCCGGTGCGCCAGGCGACAGAAGGCAAGAATTGTCTTCCTGGAATGCTCTCAACGGCTCCTAGATGCCTTGGGGCTGTAAAAGGGACCCCTAGGCGCATGAAGGAGGAAACCAAGCAACCTTTGAGCATTGTTGATCATTCACACTTCATTCTTGCACACTTGTTCGACATTCTTAGTGATTTGAGCTCTGTTCTAGTGAGAACCTTGTGATACTCTTTTGAGCTCAAGTCTTGGTCTTGTGTGTGCGTATTTGCTGTGGATTTGAGTGTGTTGCTTCCCTTCCTTACTCTAGTGCTTCATTGTGATTCTTATTGTAAGGGTGAGAGACTCCAAGTTGTGGAGATTCCTCGCAAACGGGAAAGAGTAAAGTAAAGAAGATCACCGTGGTATTCAAGTTGATCATTGGATCACTTGAGAGGAGTTGAGTGCAACTCTCGTCCGTTGGGACGCCACAACATGGAGTAGGCAAGTTTTGTACTTGGCCGAACCACGGGATAAATCCTCGTGTCTCTTGTGCTTGTCCTTATTGTGTCTATTGTGCTTCACAAGAGCTCTCCTCTCTACTCACTTGATTTCATTGTTCTAACTCTTAATCAAGTTTGTGGTGTTAAGTTTTAAGTTTTACAGGATCACCTATTCACCCCCCCCCCTCTAGGTGCTCTCAATTGGTATCAGAGCCGTTCTCTTCAAGAAAGGGACTAATCGCCCGAAGAGATGGATCCTAAGGGCAAGGGGATGGTGGTCAATGATAAGGAGAAGGAGTCCTTCGTCAATGATCCAAAGGATGACAAGCCTACTGACTCAGGCTCGGGTCACAAAAGAAAAGACGGGAGGAAGAAGAAAATAAGGCGCATCAAGGAGATAGTCTACTACGACAGCGACGAATCTTCCTCTTCCCAAAAGGACGATGACAACGACTACGAGAAAAAGAAGACGGTTAATTCAAACTTTTCCTTTGATTATTCTCGTATTCCGCAAAGTTCCAATGCTCATTTGCTTTCCATTCCCCTCGGTAAACCCCCCCACTTTGATGGAGAGGACTACGGATTTTGGAGTCACAAAATGCGTAGCCACTTGTTCTCTCTCCATCCAAGCATATGGGAGATAGTAGAAAATGGAATGCACTTTGATAGTACGGATAGTCCCATGTTCATTAATGAGAAAATTCACAAAAATGCACAAGCTACTACTGTTCTTCTAGCTTCATTGTGCAGGGATGAATACCATAAGGTGAGTGGCTTGGATAACGCCAAGCAGATTTGGGACACCCTCAAAATCTCACATGAGGGGAACGACATCACCATGCTCACCAAGATGGAGTTGGTGGAGGGTGAACTTGGGAAATTCGCAATGATCAGGGGTGAGGAGCCAACCCAAACGTACAACCGGCTCAAGACCCTCGTCAACAAAATAAGGAGCTATGGAAGCACGCGATGGACGGACCACGACGTCGTCCGCCTAATGCTAAGGTCTTTTACTGTCCTTGATCCACATCTTGTGAACAATATTCGTGAGAATCCTAGGTACACCAAGATGACACCCGAGGAGATACTTGGAAAGTTTGTAAGCGGGCAGATGATGATCAAGGAGGCAAGATACGTTGACGATGCGTTGAACGGCCCAATCCACGAGCCTCAAACCGTTGCTCTCAAAGCAACGAGGAGCAAGGAAGTGCTACCTAGCAAGGTGGCACAAGTTGAGGCGGCGGGACTCAATGAGGAAGAGATGGCCCTCATCATTAAGCGTTTCAAGACGGCGCTAAGGGGTCACAAGGAGCATCCAAACAAGACCAAGACGAAGGGGAAGCGCTCATGCTTCAAATGTGGTAAGATTGGTCATTTTATCGGTAACTGTCCCGATAATGATAGTGATCAGGAACAAGGGAACAAGAGGGAAAAGAAGAAGGCTTACAAAAAGGCTAAGGGTGAGGCACACCATGGAAAGGAATGGGACTCGGATTGTTTGTCATCCGACTCCGACAACGAAGGACTCGCCGCCACCGCCTTCAACAAGTCGGCCCTCTTCCCCAACGAGCATCACACCTGCCTCATGGCAAGGGAAAAGAAGGTAAGCACTCATAATACTAGTACTTACGCTTCCTCAAGTGATGAAGAATCTAGCGATGATGAAATAGACTATTCATGTTTATTCAAGGGCCTAGATAGAACTAAGGTTGATAAGATTAATGAATTAATTGATGCATTAAATGATAAGAATAGGTTATTAGAAAAGATAGAGGATCTTTTGTATGAAGAACATGATAAGTTTGTAGAGGCACAAAAATCCCTTGCTTTAGAAATTAAAAGGAATGAAATGCTTTCTAGTGAATTGTCTACATGTCATGACTCTATTTCTAGCTTAAAGAGCATAAATGATGATTTGAGTGCTAAGTTAGAAATAGCTAATAAATCAACATCTTGTGTAGAATATGTTGTAGTTTGCAATAGGTGGAAAGATTTTAATGTTGATGCTTGTAGTGAACACCTAGTTTCAATTTCTAAATTGAATGATGAAGTTGCTAGTCTTAATGCCCAACTTAAGACTAGCAAGAGTGAATTTGACAAACTAAAATTTGCTAGGGATGCCTACACGGTTGGTAGACACCCCTCAATTAAGGATGGTCTTGGCTTCAGGAGGGAAGTCAAGAACTTAACAAGTCATAAGGCTTCCATCTCTGCCAAGGAGAAAGGGAAGGCCCCTATGGCTAGTAGTGCTCAAAAGAACCATGCTTTCATATATCATGATAGGAGACATTCTAGGAATGTTTATAGAAGTTATGATGCTTTTGATTCTCATGCCATGATTGCTTCTAGTTCTTCTATTGTGCATGATAGAAATTTGGCTAGAAAAAATGTTGTTCATCATATGCCTAGAAGAAATATTGTTCATGTTCCTAGGAAAGTAATGAATGAACCTTCTACAATTTATTACGCTTGCAATGCTTCCTTTGCTATTTGTAGAAAGGATAAGAAGGTAATTGCTAGGAAATTAGGGGCCAAATGTAAGGGAGACAAGACTTGCATTTGGGTCCCTAAGACTATTGTAACTAACCTTGCAGGACCCAACATGAGTTGGGTACCTAAGACCCAAGCCTAAAATTGCCTTGCAGGTTTATGCATCCGGGGGCTCAAGCTGGATTATCGACAGCGGATGCACAAACCACATGACGGGGGAAAAGAGGATGTTCTCTTCCTATGTCAAGAACAAGGATCCCCAAGATTCAATCATATTCGGTGATGGGAACCAAGGCAAGGTGAAAGGGTTAGGAAAAATTGCTATTTCATCCGAGCACTCTATTTCTAATGTGTTCTTAGTTGAGTCGCTTGGATATAACTTGTTGTTTGTGAGTCAACTCTGTAATATGGGATATAACTATTTATTCACAAATGTAGATGTGTCTGTCTTTAGAAGAAGTGATGGTTCATTAGCTTTCAAGGGTGTACTAGACGGCAAACTGTATTTAGTTGATTTTGCAAAAGAGGAGGCCGGTCTAGATGCATGCTTAATTGCTAAGACTAGCATGGGCTGGCTGTGGCATCGCCATTTAGCACATGTGGGGATGAAGAACCTTCACAAGTTTCTAAAGGGAGAACACGTGATAGGTCTAACTAATGTAACTTTCGAAAAAGATAGACCTTGTGCAGCTTGTCAAGTAGGTAAACAAGTGGGAAGCTCTCATCATGCCAAAAATGTGATGACAACATCAAGACCCCTGGGGTTACTTCATATGGACCTCTTCAGACCCGTCGCCTATCTAAGCATAGGAGGAAGTAAGTATGGTCTCGTTATAGTTGATGATTTTTCCCGCTTCACTTGGGTATTCTTTTTGCAGGATAAATCTGAAACCCAAGGGACCCTCAAGCGCTTCCTAAGGAGAGCCCAAAACGAGTTTGAGCTCAAAGTGAAGAAAATAAGGAGCGACAACGGGTCCAAGTTCAAGAACCTTCAAGTGGAGGAGTACCTTGAGGAGGAAGGAATCAAGCACGAGTTCTCCGCTCCCTACACACCACAGCAAAATGGTGTGGTAGAGAGGAAGAACAGGACGCTACTAGACATGGCAAGGACGATGTTTGGTGAATTCAAGACGCCCGAACGGTTTTGGACGGAAGCTGTGAGCACGGCTTGCCACGCCATAAACCGGGTCTACCTTCATCGCCTCCTCAAGAAGACTTCATATGAGCTTCTAACCGGTAACAAACCCAATGTGTCTTACTTTCGTGTATTTGGGAGCAAATGTTACATTCTAGTGAAAAAAGGTAGGAATTCTAAGTTTGCTCCCAAAGCTGTAGAAGGGTTTTTGTTAGGTTATGACTCAAATACAAAGGCGTATAGGGTCTTCAACAAATCATCGGGTCTGGTTGAAGTCTCTAGCGACGTTGTATTTGATGAGACTAATGGCTCTCCAAGAGAGCAAGTTGTTGATCTTGATGATGTAGATGAAGAAGACGTTCCAACGACCGCAATGCGCACCATGGCGATTGGAGATGTGCAGCCACAGGAACAAAAGGAGCAAGATCAACCTTCTTCCTCAACAATGGTGCATCCCCCAACTCAAGACGATGAACAGGTCCATCAAAAGGAGGCGTGTGATCAAGGGGGAACACAAGATGATCATATAATGGAGGAAGAAGCACAACCGGCACCTCCAACCCAAGTTCGAGCGACGATTCAAAGGGATCATCCCATCGACCAGATTCTGGGTGATATTAGCAAGGGAGTAACCACTCGCTCTAGATTAGTTAATTTTTGTGAGCATTACTCTTTTGTCTCTTCTATTGAGCCTTTCAGGGTAGAAGAGGCCTTGCTAGATCCGGACTGGGTGTTGGCCATGCAAGAGGAGCTCAACAACTTCAAGAGAAATTAAGTTTGGACACTGGTGCCTCGTCCCAAGCAAAACGTTGTGGGAACCAAGTGGGTGTTCCGCAACAAACAAGACGAGCACGGGGTGGTGACAAGGAACAAGGCGAGACTTGTGGCAAAAGGTTATGCCCAAGTCGCAGGTTTGGACTTTGAGGAGACTTTTGCTCCTGTGGCTAGGCTAGAGTCAATTCGCATATTGTTAGCCTATGCTACTCACCATTCTTTCATGTTGTTCCAAATGGATGTGAAGAGCGCCTTCCTCAACGGGCCAATCAAGGAGGAGGTGTACGTGGAGCAACCCCCTGACTTTGAGGATGAACGGTACCCCGACCACGTGTGTAAGCTCTCTAAGGCGCTCTATGGACTTAAGCAAGCCCCAAGAGCATGGTATGAATGCCTTAGAGACTTTTTAATTGCTAATGCTTTCAAGGTTGGGAAAGCCGATCCAACTCTTTTTACTAAGACTTGTGATGGTGATCTTTTTGTGTGCCAAATTTATGTCGATGACATAATATTTGGTTCTACTAACCAAAAGTCTTGTGAAGAGTTTAGCAGGGTGATGACTCAAAAGTTTGAGATGTCGATGATGGGCGAGCTAAGCTATTTCCTTGGGTTCCAAGTGAAGCAACTCAAGGATGGCACCTTCATCTCCCAAACGAAGTACACGCAAGACTTGATCAAGCGGTTTGGGATGAAGGACGCCAAGCCCGCAAAGACTCCAATGGGAACCGACGGACACACCGACCTCAACAAAGGAGGTAAGTCCGTTGATCAAAAGGCATACCGGTCTATGATAGGGTCTTTACTTTATTTATGTGCTAGTAGACCGGATATTATGCTTAGTCTATGCATGTGTGCTAGATTTCAATCCAATCCAAGGGAGTGTCACTTAGTGGCCGTGAAGCGAATTCTTCGATATTTAGTCGCTACGCCTTGCTTCGTGATCTGGTATCCAAAGGGGTCTACCTTTGACTTAATTGGATATTTAGACTCCGACTATGCTGGATGTAAGGTCGATAGGAAGAGTACATCGGAGACGTGCCAATTCTTAGGAAGGTCCCTGGTGTCGTGGAGCTCTAAGAAACAAACTTCTGTTGCCCTATCCACCGCTGAGGCCGAGTATGTTGCCGCAGGACAGTGTTGCGCGCAACTACTTTGGATGAGGCAAACCCTCAGGGACTTTGGCTACAATCTGAGCAAAGTCCCACTCCTATGTGATAATGAGAGTGCTATCCGCATGGCGGATAATCCTGTTGAACACAGCCGCACAAAGCACATAGACATCCGGCATAACTTTTTGAGAGACCACCAGCAAAAGGGAGATATCGAAGTGTTTTATGTTAGCACCGAGAACCAGCTAGCCGACATCTTTACCAAGCCTCTAGATGAGTCGACCTTTTGCAGGCTGCGTAGTGAGCTAAATGTCTTAGATTCGCGGAACCTGGATTGATTTATAGCATACATATGCTTTATGCCTTAATCATGTTCCTTAATGCATTTTGTTGTTTATTTATGGTGCTCAAGTTGTACAAGTACTCCCCGGACCTCAAAAGTCCTTGTGTGAGTGATGCACATATTTAGGGGGAGATGTACTACAACTTGACCCTTTGAGACTAACTGTGTGCTTGAGTTTGCTTAATTTAGTCTCAAAGGAGGTTTGAAAGGAAAAAGGTGGACTTGGATCATGCAAGACTTCCACTGCACTCCGATGAAAGAGTAACTGATTCCAAGTTCATTTTTGTACTCTTATTGCCTTTTTACTCTTAGTTGAAGATTTTGGTGAGGCAATGGGGTTAAAGGGCCAAAATTGATCTCGTTTTGGTGCTTGATGCCAAAGGGGGAGAAAATAAGGCCAAAGCAAGAAATGGATCAGCTACCACTTGAGAATTTTGAAAAGTAGAGTTAGAGTTTTTGTTTGTCAAACTACTCTTGTTTGTCTCTTATTGTCAAAAGTTGGTCTCTTGTGGGGAGAATATCTGATTATGGGAAATAGGGGGAGTTTTTGAAATCTTTGATCAATTTCTCTTGGAACAACTCTCTTTATGTCTCAACAAGTGTGTGTGACTTAGAGATAGGAAATTAAGGTTGATTTGCAAAAACAAACCAAGTGGTGGCAAAGAATGATCCAAATAGGCCAAATTTGAATCAAAACAAATTTGTGTTTTCATATGCATTGATGGTGCACTTCTTTTAGTTGCTTTTTATTGTGTTGGCATAAATCACCAAAAAGGGGGAGATTGAAAGGGAAATGTGCCCTTGGGCCATTTCTAAGTATTTTGGTGATTAAGTGTCCAACACAAGTGCCTAAGTGTTAAATTGTGCCAAGGACTCAAGAAGTGCAAATCAAGATTAAAGGTATGTTTCTAGACTTAGTACATTGTTTTGAAGACTAATGTATTGTGTCTAAGTGCTAGAAACAGGAGAAACAAGTTTGAAGAAGTTGGTTGTGTACAGCCAAAAGGCTGCTCGGTCTGGGTGCACCGGACTGTCCGGTGGTGCACCGGACAGTGTCCGGTGGTG
This sequence comes from Zea mays, assembly GCF_902167145.1. Lineage (NCBI taxonomy): Eukaryota > Viridiplantae > Streptophyta > Magnoliopsida > Poales > Poaceae > Zea > Zea mays. The sequence goes on along the minus strand of NC_050100.1, from coordinate 75,288,049 downwards.
CACCGGACAGTGTCCGGTGCGCCAGGCTGCGTCTGCCAAACTGGCTGCTCTCGGGACTTCGACGGCGGCGTACGGCTATAAATCACCGGACTGTCCGGTGGTGCACCGGACTGTCCGGTGAGCCAACAGTCGGCCCGGCCAACGGTCGGCCGCGTAATCCGCGCGCGACGTGTGGCGGAGCCAACGGTCAGAAGGGGGCACCGGACTGTCCGGTGTGCACTGGACAGTGTCCGGTGCGCCAACGACTCTGAACGACCAACGGTCGGCTTCGCCAAAGAAGGAAAGAAATCCGCACCGGACTGTCCGGTGCGCCAGGCGACAGAAGGCAAGAATTGCCTTCCTGGAATGCTCTCAACTGCTCCTAGCTGCCTTGGGGCTATAAAAGGGACCCCTAGGCGCATGAAGGAGGAAACCAAGCAACCTTTGAGCATTGTTGATCATTCACACTTCATTCTTGCACACTTGTTCGACATTCTTAGTGATTTGAGCTCCGTTCTAGTGAGAACCTTGTGATACTCTTTTGAGCTCACGTCTTGGTCTTGTGTGTGCGTATTTGCTGTGGATTTGAGTGTGTTGCTTCCCTTCCTTACTCTAGTGCTTCATTGTGATTCTTATTGTAAGGGCGAGAGACTCCAAGTTGTGGAGATTCCTCGTAAACGGGAAAGAGTAAAGTAAAGAAGATCACCGTGGTATTCAAGTTGATCATTGGATCACTTGAAAGGAGTTGAGTGCAACTCTCGTCCGTTGGGACGCCACAATGTGGAGTAGGCAAGTTTTGTACTTGACCGAACCACGGGATAAATCCTCGTGTCTCTTGTGCTTGTCCTTATTGTGTCTATTGTGCTTCACAAGAGCTCTCCTCTCTACTCACTTGATTTCATTGTTCTAACTCTTAATCAAGTTTGTGGTGTTAAGTTTTAAGTTTTACAGGATCACCTATTCACCCCCCCTCTCTAGGTGCTCTCAATATGTTAATATAATCGTTATTTACGCTTTTATACATTGTTGTTTTGATATATTACACTTGTAACGTCAACATATGTGTGAAAATAGATCCTGGCACACATATGCTATGCACCCGGCTCTGCCCCTTGGAAACGGGTGTGACACTCTGCCCAGGGTCATAGTCGCGAGCCGACCGACGCTCGTCGACGCCGGTACGGGGCAAGTCGGTCATGCTCCTTGCCTTTCTCCGTGCGTGTCGTCGAGAAGGACATGGTGGCGCCTGCCACGCTTAGGTTATCCTGGCGATGAGGAGTCCAGGTCTGAGATATTGGACAACCAAGGCCCGTAGCGTGGCAGCAGTCGGCATATGCTACGGAGTTGGTGCTGGTGTTGTGTCGCTTTGGCAGGTTTAGGGCTGGGAAGACACTCGCATTTTCTTGCCCTTCTCGGACTGACGCCTGGTGCGGGTGCCTCTTGGTTTGGAGCTCACTAGTAGAAAAGAGCTCTAAGGTGGCGGCACGCAGAAATTTATACTGTTGGTTTCAGTTACAGCACGCCAGTGAAAAAACAGGCAGCCCGCCTTAACGAACCGGCAGTGTAAATATATATACACTGGCGGTTCACTTAACAGAACCGTTAGTGTAAAGGATGCATTTACACTGGCGGCTATATTAAGTAAACCGCCAGTGGAAATATCATATACACTGGCGGCTGTATAAAGTGTACCGTCAGTGTAAAGGATATATATACACTAGCGGCTGTATAAAGTATGCCGCCAGTGGAAATATCATATACACTGGCGGCTGTATAAAGTGCTCCGTCAGTGTAAAGGATGTATATACACTGGCGGCTGTATAAAGTACACCGCCAGTGGAAATATCATATACATCGGCGGCTGTATAAAGTGCATCGTCAGTGTAAAGGATATATATACACTGGCGGCTGTATAAAGTACGCCGCCAGTGGAAATATCATATACACTGGTGGCTGTATAAAGTGCACCGTCAGTGTAAAGGATGTATATACACTGGCGGTTGTATAAAGTACACCGCCAGTGGAAATATCATATACACTGGCGGCTGTATAAAGTGCACCGTCAGTGTAAAGGATATATGTACACTAGCGGCTGTATAAAGTACGCCGCCAGTGGAAATATCATATACATTGGCGGCTGTATAAAGTACACCGTCAGTGTAAAGGATGTATATACACTGGCATTCACTTATTGAAACCGTCAATACATTGCATGAATAATCGGTACCAGAGAGGATTCTGTACCCCAATACATTGCGTGATTACTCAGTGATCGGTACCCCAATACATTGCATCAATACCAGAGAGGTGATCAATACATCTGAGATAAATAATATATCACTAACTACTTCATTACATCTAACTACTTCATTACATACACTACATCATTGATATTCCAGCAGCGATCCAATCTCTCAATAATGTCATTTCTAGACTTGCATTTACAACGTAATCAGCTTGGCCATGCGAACTACTCCCTGATCCTCCTATGTGGCCTCGGTCCAACAAATAGTTATGCAAAGCAAAACAAGCAATTATAATCTTCACTTGCATGCTTCTTTTGTAAAATGGGAGTCCTCGTAGCACATGCCACCTTGATTTGAGTAGTCCAAAAGCCCGTTCAACTACATTACGTAGACTCGAGTGGTGAAAATTAAACTTTTCCTGCACACTCTCTACTCCTGTTTGATTAAAATCTTCTAAGTGATGTCTCTGATTCCAATATGGTGGCAAGTAACCTTCACGAATTGAGTAACCCGCATCCACTAGATAATACCTCCCTGTACAAACAAATAAACCCAGAAAAAGGTTTACTACATCGTAATGCATGTATGCAATGGCGCCAACAAAACATGCATGCCACCATACCTGCTGGTGGGTGTGGATAGTTCGCTTCTCCCATACAACTCCTGAGCACTGTCATGTCATGGCAAGAACCAGGCAACCCAGCACCTACAAAAGTGAACCGCATATCTATGTCCACTATAGCTAATACATTGTAGCTAGGCCACCCTTTTCTATTTATGTGTTCAAGCCTCGACTCATGACATACATGAGCTGGAATGTGTGTGCCATCTAAGGCTCCTATGCACCCATCAAAGAAAGAGGCATAAGGTCTAAGCTTGTTATGCACTTTAGAAAATGTTGGATCCTTTGGACATATAGTGGTTTGTGCAAAACTATACAGTGCATCTGCCACCATAGCCATTTTTCTATGGATGGTATCCAAAGACCTTTCAAATCTGTCTCTCATTTGTCGTGTTGCTTGTTGTGTCCCACATGCCTATAAGAACATCCCTAATGCTTCACATGACTCCACCTCTTGTGTTGACCTTAACTCATGATACCTCACTAAAGTATCATGCAATTCTCTAAAAGAATCTGGAGTCATACGAAAATTGTCGTGACACCTCCTGAAGTCCCTCATATTAAGTTCCACCCATTGCCGTCCTGTCACGTGCGGCAATGGAGTATGAAGATTGATCATAGGAGCAAGAGTATACGAACTAGAAGCGAAAGCAGCTAGAAGCGCTGCTGCACCAGCTTGTTGGAATATATTGGAGCTATCATCATGTAACACCCGGGATCCACAAACACCACAAAATGCTACTAAACTACACAACTAACATTCATATATAAAATTTCGACAGCATCTCCTTTGAAAATTTGCATAAACGTGGAAGCAACAGAGTATAAACAGATATCATGATAAGAAAACATACTAGACATTAATAATCTGCTAGCAATGGGAAGATAACCATAATGACATGAACTGAATTAACTAGTGTGCACGACTAGTTAAAAAACAAACATCCTTTGACAAAAAGTTTCTAATTAAATCATGGTTGTGCCTGGGCAGCGTTATTATGAGAGTGAAGGTGGACGTGCTGCTACTTCCCTCATTCCCAACATGAATCAAGTACCTGCATTGAGTAATGCAAGAGTGAGATGAAACATCTCAGCAAGTAAATTGTTTTGATGAGATATTTAAACCAAAAAATTGGATTAATCAACATTTTAAAGAGAACACAATTGAGATCAGAAATACTTGTAGATATAGAACTCAATAGTCCTAAAATAACCAATGCCATCTCATTTCCTTGAACAACCATAATAGGTTGTATAACACTTCCCTTCGTCAACATTACCTGCAAATATCACTTCAATGTATGCATAGGAATGCAATGTGTAAGTCCTCTACCTTCATACCTCTTAGAGTATAAAACCACACCATCTGCAAATATCACTTCAATGAATGCATATGAATGTAATGCATATGTCATCTGCCTTCATACCTCTAAGGGTATGAAGCTGCATCGTACCCCTCCTCGGGCAACGTACGATGCTAAGTTGTACCGGTACGGTCGGACCATAGGTCACGACAAAACTTCAGATGCAAGTGAATCATGCAATGTATATGGCATGCTGCATTTATCAATATACTTCACTTCCTTCACGTACAATACAAACCTCAAACAATACTTCGTTTACCTTCAGATACAATACAAACCTCAAATAATACTTCATTTACCTTCAGGGGTGTGAATTAATCTCGTGGGTCATACTCAAATCATCATCATCATCAATATATGATTAAGCATCAATATAATACAATCAAGTAAAGCATCACCATAGGGTTCAATTATGAAAGAATTCGATGATTCTGAATATTAGAGTGTAGGCGATGAAACAACAAGTCAAAACGGTAGCAACCACCGCTACATTCACTTGCCTTCATCGAAGAAGAAAAATGTACTAGGCATGATTCGGAGTGTAGACACCTGCTGCGGGGCATAAAACTTAGTACAAATATTTCACAAACATTTGCCAACAATCAACAAATCGCTCCTACACTTGAAACCAAGATCCGGTGGAATGACTCCCACCCTGAACCACATGCCAAACAGCAGCAGCACTGTTTGTTAATTTTGTATCTTTAAAATTATAATAGTGGTGATATCAAACAAATACTCTAGGAGTATCTACACAAAATACTCTACAACTTCGGTATTCAATGGATAATTAAATTCTGCAATCTATAAGTTCTAAAACATCTGACAAGATAACTGACTGAATTTGTTTCAGACAGCAGCATAGTTAACTTCAAAATTTGATATATCCCAAAATACTCAACCAAAAATCATGACATTCTGCTGACAGTAAGAACTTTTATCCCTCTACAAAAGTCTCCATAGTTGGAAGAGCTAATTCGGCCATTTACTAGATGAAACCTACCAGTGAACAGACCCGCTCATTTTTGTTAGGCAAACAGGAACAGCCGCAGTGAAACAAACATAACTGGAGTTTCAAACTTCATATGAATGCACTCTTTAACAATCTGAAAAGATTATGAAATTATCTACAGCTTCTTTTACCAATCTAAAGTTTAATTCTGTTGATAAAATTGCCTAAATCTTAAGAGAACAGATTCTAGACAGAATTATGAGACTGAAAAACTGCTATTATCAAACTGCAATGACTTTCTGATCTGATGTCCGATTGAAGTGTTCTTCGCGGCCACGGAAAGATCTACAAATTATCTATGACTCATATATTAGACTTTTTATTTTTTTTGAGGCCACTAAGACCACGGAAAACTGGCATGAACAGAAATTGTTGAATCTGCCATTCTGCAGAAAACTAAATTCGAGATCAAAACCTAACGCCACATCTAATCCAACCTCTAATCCTTTAATCCCCATGATCCACAACCTTGAAAAGCACATAATTATAGGGAGGAACAAGGATCCCATCCATACCTAGGGTTCCCTCAAGAAATTCTGCAAGAAGAGATGGGGAAGAACATCTCCTTGATCCTCTCTTCCTCTTCAATTCAACGTGCTCCTCCTCTTCTCGATCCTTGCTACGTGGGGGAGATCTAGAGGGAGGAGGAAGCCGTGGAGAGGGTAGAGGGCGGCTACCCAAGTGGAGGAGAGGAAGAGGGAGGGGGCGGCGGCCAAAGGGGTGGAAAAGGTGGGGCGGCTGCAACAATTGGGAGGAGAGGGGGTCGGCTAGGGTTGGGGAGGGGGGGCTCCCATCCATCGGATCGAGATCAAAGGCCCGAACACGCTCTCCCATCTGAGCTCCCGACCCCAGCGGGAAAAAATGACAAAAGATCTATTGTTTCTCTAAGGAATGCCTCCTGAAACTCCAAACCCCAATGCCACAGAACATGAAAGAAAAGAGAAAAAGAAATTTAACTTCTTTTCAGAAAATTGGGATATCACACTCTACCCCCCTTAAAAAGAATTTGTCCTCGAATTCGACCACTCCAAGCAAAGCATCCAAGATACCCCTTATAGCACCACCATTCAAAACATGGGTAAATTATTGGTCTTAATTAACACAATAACTTCTACCTCGGACTAATTGTCTAAGGAAACTACACAACCTGATATCCAGCATGAAACAACATGCAATGAAGCTCAAAGCAAGTCATAGATGCAATCAACACTACGATTTCACACTATCGAATTTGGATGCAGCTATACATCAACATCAATGTCTTCAAACAACACTCTTTTATGAAGGGGTAATATGCACTAAGCACAACCCTTACCAGCTTCAACAATTCATTTTAATTCAATGGTGAAACATCCACACCAGATGAATGTATAAGAAGATCAAACACCCCACCTCAAAGCACCACAAAACAAGTGGTTCTATTGAAACAAAACTCCTAATCTTCCTAAAACTTGTTCTTGCCATCATGAAAAGATAATCATGTAATCTCACATTCTTTGCACCCACAAAAGAGAGAAAGTCTACAAAACTAATGGAGCAATAAAGCCGGTAAGAAGCCAATAACATTCTGCGCGGCACAGTTCATCAGAAATGCCAAAACTCCACAAAGAGCACTGACAGCACAACAACAACACAATACTTGCTTAACCAATGTCACTATACTTCATCCAAAACTCAACTAAGAAAAATATCTAAACTAGTAAAGTTAACCTACACATAATATAAGTCTTCATCTATTATAGTTCAGAAACTTACATTTCATTCTATCATACGATGCACTCAATGTACCAGACATACAGGGTCAATAATAACCCTGTAATCCTTCACACGTGGACAAACATCTCAAGCTGATGTAAAAACCACATCATTTAGGAATAGGTGACTAACCACACCCAACCCACTCTAGGCTAGACAATGACTTCATTCAAACCAATAGATAAGTGGTCCAACAATGGCTCCACAAGCATGCATCAGGGAGATAACCATCAGATCCTCAACGTATTAATATATAATCGATGGATCAGGAAAATCAAAGATTTATTCTACAATTAGCATGACTAACATGCAACCACTTTAAACCACATCTAGGCTTTGTGGCTACTAAAACACAAGATAGAATGGAGACATGTAAGCCACTCTGGCTAGCTATGTAAAGACTTCCCCCAAAAGCCATATAAAAGTACCAATATTCATTTCTTTCAGAACTGGTTTCTCAGCATAAACAATCATTCTTTGAAAAGATAGTTGGAGCTATCCACCAATCGCCCAACAACTTAAATTCAAATCGATGGTTACCTTGTAACCCAAAACACGCAATTCACACTCATCTTAGAAACATCCTCAATCAAGCATATATAACAATATTATTGTAATAAAACTCAACCATGAAAAACATGTTGAAAACAACATAGGCATGCATGTATATCACAAGCATAATAACAACTTCAATCTCACAAAAGACCAGCGATATTAATTGTATTAATAAAACAATATCAAAATTTAGAAATGAATTATATCAGGCATTAAGTCATAAACAACTTACCACATCACCGTAAAGGAATAGGGAGGGTGAAATTATTTCATCTGCACTTCAAAGACATTAACATATATCAAAGATATTTAAACTCATGCCCTTCCTATATGTGCATGTGTGCAATTTCACGTTCAATTTACCTAGAATCTAAAGCCTAAGCTTTGATACCAACTGTAACACCCCGGGATCCACAAACACCCCAAAATGCTACTAAACTACACAACTAACATTCATATATAAAATTTTGACAGCATCTCCTTTGAAAATTTGCATAAACGTGGAAGTAACAGAGTATAAACAGATATCATGATAAGAAAACATACTAGACATTAATAATCTGCTAGCAATGGGAAGATAACCATAATGACATGAACTGAATTAACTAGTGTGCACGACTAGTTAAAAAACAAAAATCCTTTGACAAAAAGTTTCTAATTAAATCATGGTTGTGCCTGGGCAGCGTTATTATGAGAGTGAAGGTGGACATGCTGCTACTTCCCTCATTCCCAACATGAATCAAGTACCTGCATTGAGTAATGCAAGAGTGAGATGAAACATCTCAGCAAGTAAATTGTTTTGACGAGATATTTAAACCAAAAAATTGGATTAATCAACATTTTAAAGAGAACACAATTGAGATCAGAAATACTTGTAGATATAGAACTCAATAGTCCTAAAATAACCAATGCCATCTCATTTTCTCGAACAACCACAATAGGTTGTATAACACTTCCCTGCGTCAACATTACCTGCAAATATCACTTCAATGTATGCATAGGAATGCAATGTGTAAGTCCTCTGTCTTCATACCTCTTAGAGTATAAAACCACACCATCTGCAAATATCACTTCAATGAATGCATATGAATGTAATGCATGTCCTCTGCCTTCATACCTCTAAGGGTATGAAGCTGCATCGTACCCCTCCTCGGGCAACGTACGATGCTAAGTTGTACCGGTACGGTCGGACCATAGGTCACGACAAAACTTCAGATGCAAGTGAATCATGCAATGTATATGGCATGCTGCATTTATCAATATACTTCACTTCCTTCACATACAATACAAACCTCAAACAATACTTCGTTTACCTTCGGATACAATACAAACCTCAAATAATACTTCATTTACCTTCAGGGGTGTGAATTAATCTCGTGGGTCATACTCAAATCATCATCATCATCAATATATGATTAAGCATCAATATAATACAATCAAGTAAAGCATCACCATAGGGTTCAATTATGAAAGAATTCGATGATTCTGAATATTAGAGTGTAGGCGATGAAACAACAAGTCAAAACGGTAGCAACCACCGCTACATTCACTTGCCTTCATCGAAGAAGAAAAATGTACTAGGCATGATCCGGAGTGTAGACACCTGCTGCGGGGCATAAAACTTAGTACAAATATTTCACAAACATTTGCCAACAATCAACAAATCGCTCCTACACTTGAAACCAAGATCCGGTGTAATGACTCCCACCTTGAACCACATGTCAAACAGCAGCAGCACTGTTTGTTAATTTTATATCTTTAAAATTATAACAGTGGTGATATCAAACAAATACTCTAGGAGTATCTACACAAAATACTCTACAACTTTGGTATTCAATGGATAATTAAATTCTGCCATCTATAAGTTCTAAAACATGTGACAAGATAACTGACTGAATCTGTTTCAGACAGCAGAAAAGTTGACTTCAAAATTCGATATCTCCCAAAATACTCAACCAAAAATCATGACATTCTGTTGGCAGTAAGAACTTTTATCTCTCTATAAAAGTCTCCATAGTTGGAAGAGCTAATTCGGCCATTTACTAGATGAAACCAACCAGTGAACAGACCCGCTCATTTTTGTTAGGCAAACAGGAACAGCCACAGTAAAACAAACATAACTGGAGTTTCAAACTTCATATGAATGCACTCTTTAAAAAGCTGGAAAGATTATGAAATTATATACAACTTCTTTTACCAATCTAAAGTTTAATTCTGTTGATAAAATTGACTAAATCTTAAGAGAACAGATTCTACACCGAATTATGAGACTGAAAAACTGCTATAATCAAACTGCAATAACTTTCTGATCTGATGTCTGATTGAGGTGTTCTTTGCGGCCACGGAAAGATCTACAAATTATCTACGACTCATATATAGACTTTTTATTTTTTTGAGGCCACTAAGACCACGGAAAACTAATATGAACAGAAACTATCGAATCTGCCATTCTGCAGAAAACTAAATTCGAGATCAAAACCTAACGCCAAATCTAATCCAACCTCTAATCGTTTAATCCCCATGATCCACAACCTTCAAAAGCACATAATTATAGGGAGGAACAAGGATCCCATCCATACCTAGGGTTCCCTCAAGAAATTCTGCAAGAAGAGATGGGGAAGAACATCTCCTTGATCCTCTCTTCCTCTTCAATTCAACGTGCTCCTCCTCTTCTCGATCCTTGCTACGTGGGGGAGATCTAGAGGGAGGAGGAAGCCATGGAGAGGGTAGAGGGCGGCTACCCAAGTGGAGGAGAGGAAGAGGGAGGGGGCGGCGGCCAAAGGGGTGGAAAAGGTGGGGGCGGCTGCAACAATTGGGAGGAGAGGGGTCGGCTAGGGTTGGGGAGGGGGGCTCCCATCCATCGGATCGAGATCAAAGGCCCGAACACGCTCTCCCATCTGAGCTCCTGACCCCAGCAGAAAAAAAATGACAAAAGATCTACTATTTCCCTGAGGAATGCCTCCTGAAACTCCAAACCCCAATGCCACAGAACATGAAAGAAAAGAGAAAAAGAAATTTAACTTCTTTTCAGAAAATTGGGATATCACACATCACTTGTCGTGTCGGGCTGGAGTCTTCTGCACTACTCATCTCGGAGTTGCCTACATTTAATAGAAATGCAATACTCACCAATTTGATTATAGACCATTCAAAACAGAAATACAATACTTAACATACAATGTTATACAACTAAAGTGCACAAGCACATAAATTAAATTGAACTACAATATGTCCGCAAACATCAAACAATACCAGAGTGATTACAACACACACATTCAAAACTAGACAGGAAAACTTAACAGTGTATCAAAGCATTATTACAACACCACACAGACAAGCTACTTGTTATTAATATGATTCCATTGGAACCTAATCCAATGGAGGCGTCCCTCTTTGCTTGTCAGTTGAAGAAAAAACTTCCTATTTATATCGTTTTTGCAAAGAATATTTGCCATGCAGTACAAACCAGAGTCTTCTTCAAGTCCATCTTCCTTTAAGAGTCGCACAACCTCGACAACTTCTTTGTTTCCACGATTAAGAGTCTTCTTCAAGTCCAGCTGGTTTCTGATGCTAATGCAATCAGAAATATTAGCAATGTGATCTTCCAAACTCATCCTTTTCGCCTTAGGGGGGCTATCCAATGTGGCTTCTCTGATCCTTTTGGACGAGCAACCCACACCGTCATCAGGAGTACCGTGGCTGCCATAGCTTCACAAGGGTTCATGGACACCTCCAGCACTAATCAAATTGCCCCTGTCGTGTGTGGTTCGACCAAACAAAGTGTAAAGCTCATCAAGAAAGGGTGGTGGTTTTCCTCGACTGCCCTGAGGACTAGGATCCTGCGTTTGAACATAGTGCAGATTTAGTATTGGTCCATAAAAAAGCTTGTAATCAATTCATGAACAATGTACCCCTTCCTGGGTCCCCCAGTACGAATCATCTGCTGCTATATCACCAGTCCTTGGTTCAAGGCCAAGCCCAGTATGGTTCTACAAGTATTGCCACTGCTGGAAAGACCTTCGGAGCAAGTTCAATTTGTTTTGCAGTTTTTTGTTGTCATAATCAAGACCAGTCTGCTCTCTGAAGCTGCGATACACTTGTTGCCATCCATATTAGTTAAGCCCATGCTATTGAAGTTATTAAGGTCCTTCTGATTGATGCATAGGTCAATGAATATTTTAGTTGTCATCGGATCCCAACTGGCATGGTCCGACGAACTCATCTGTGGGCAAGTTGCACATGCACGTAACTATTTGGAACAGAGGACATGTAGTAAAAGAAACAAGAACTTGTTGTCGTCAAAGAAACAAGATAAGAGCTTGTTGTAAGTCAATGAATACAAAGGCGCATTTAACAATTTCTGAAACAGAGGACATAAGAAACAAGTTAAGTTATGCACAAAAGAACTTACCGTGGAAGTGGTTTTGGCACGCTTCTTGCGTAGGTTGTACTGAACAGGTGTAGTTCTCTTGTCACACGCAGGTTTGTCCGGGGAACAAGAATCAGTGAATGAATGTGCCAGATTGGGCAAACTTATGCAGGAACTACGCCAAAAAAGAAGAGTGATTTAATACATTAAAATGGAGGCACGAGGGCAGATAGCAACAGTAAAATGGAGGAACTAAGCAGTTCACCTAGATCTGGTGTCTGGCGCGTGGTGTGCAGAGTCGACGGCCGAGCCCACCGCTTACTTCACTTCAGCTAGGACGACGGAGGGAGGGCGGATCCGGCAACGACAACGAAGGAGAGGGACGTCGGCGGCTGGAGCGACAACAACGGCTGGAGTGGTTGGGATATACTAGGACGTCTGGAGCGGCGGAAACCATTGAGTCGCATATATGTCCCAACCACATCATTATCACTGGCAGTTTTCTTAAAACCCGCATGTGGAATTTTCACAGGCGGCCTGCTTAAGACACCGCTTATAGAAATGTTATTATCACTGGCGGTTTTCTTTAGTAGACCACCAGTGTAAATAATATTAGCACTGGCGATTTGCTTAAGAAACCGCATGTGGAAACATTATTTTTCACAGGCGGCCTGCTTAAGACACCGCTTGTGGAAATGTTATTATCACTGGCGGTTTTCTTTAGTAGCCCACCAATGTAAATATATTAGCACTGGCGGTTTGCTTAAGAAACCGCATGTGGAAACATGATTTTTCACAGGCGGACTGCTTAAGGCACCGCTTGTGGAAATATTATCACTGGTGGTTTTCTTTAGTGGCCCGCCAGTATAAGTTTTCCTGCTTTTTTCAAAATTTCAGAATCTTTTTCAGTGGCGGTTTCTTAAGCCAGCCGCCATTGTAAACAAGAACTGCTTTATTTATTTAAAAAGATTTGTCATCCAGTACAAACTACTTTTCCTACCAGAATAAGCTATCATGTTGCAGCCGACGACGCTTGCTGGGAGGCATCTCATCGCATTGGCTTGCCCCACCATCATCATCGCCGTCATTGTCGCCACTGCTGTCGCTGTCCTCGTCACTGCTGTCGTCGTCGTCGTTCTCGTCATCTTCGTCGTCCGAGGAGACCATGCACATCCAATGTCCAGACATCGGGTCGTCATCATTGTACAAGGACTCCACATCTGACGATTCTCCGTCGTACGCCCAAGACCACTCAGTGCTGGTGTCGGAGTCCAGCTCCCCGTCAACGAGGAACTGGAGGTCGTCCCCGTCGGTGAGGTCGCCGTCGGATTCCGATGCAACTGCGAAGTCCCATCCATCTGCATCCCAGTGCAAAGGTGCCTGTTTTTCATATGCCGCTGTAGGATCCCACTCTAGGGTTGGTTCACGGCTAGAAGAATGGGAGACAAAAGAAGCAGAGGAATCACTCGGTGATGTCGACATGGGTAAAGCTAAGCGCTGTGGCGATGAATGGAAATGTGGAAATGTGCTTGTTTTTCTGAGTTGCGATGAATGGAAATGTGGTCGATGGCCATTTAAATACAATCAAATCGAGAACTGAATCGTCGTTTACTCGAACTTTGAGGAGCAAAGAGGAGTCAAAAGTCGCCGCTTCGTGTTCGGCGATTGCCGTTTCAATTCTACAAGGGCAGGGGCAGTTGAAAAGACACAATTGTTCAACTCCACACGCGGCTGAGTTAAGGCTACAGGGACAGTTGAAAAGACACAACTGTTCAACATGAAACGGTTTCCACAGGCGGCTGAGTTAAGGTGCCGCCAGTGGAAAGAAGGTTTCCACTAGCGGTTCGTAAGACTACCGCCAGTGCTATGTTTTTCACTAACGGTTTCTTAAGCAAGACGCCAGTGGAAAGAAGGTTTTCACTGACGGTTTCTTAAGCAAGCCGCCTGTGAAATTTGTATTATAAATACCCCCACCCCCGACAGGAATAGCTAGCTCGCAGCCAACTTCCATTGGAGGCAATTTTGGAGGTCCAGATTATATAAAATACAAGGGTCGAGGTTTTGATCTTCATTTTTTGGAGGAAGGTTGCTAAGAAAGGTTGGTTTTATGTTTCATTGTCAATTTTTGTTCATATTATTTACCATTTTAGCCAAATTTTGTATCTATGCTTTTATACCACGTTCGGCTTATGTTAGATTTGGACATAAGTTCACATGAAAGCTTTGTGCACATGGTGCACATATTAAATCACCATTATCCATCTTAGATCTAACGCCTCTAGAACTGAATCGACGTGCATCGTGCATCATGTGCACTAAATCCATCATACATATGCGTCGTTCCTTGGTTTGATAGGAAACGTTAGCTTTTTCTCTTGCACAAGTGTTATGGTGTGTTTAATTTTCTGTTACTTTTTACAGGTAGTGATGGAGAGGACATCGTGGATGTATAACTTATCAAGGCTAGATCCGTCATACATATCCGAGGTCCATAGGTTTATTGATGTCGCTATGGAATATGCTTGGAGAACAAAGACAAATCACATATATTGTCCATGCATGGACTGTAAAAATGTTGTTGTATTTAATGACACAAACCAAATCATATCTCATCTGGTATGCCGAGGATTTGTGAAGGATTACACAGTTTGGACAAAGCATGGAGAGGGTAGTAGTGCGCCTTATACGACTGAAGCCGCTGAGGACGAAAGATTTCAGTTTGTTCACGGGACACACCCACCTCTTCCACAGAGCGAACATGTAATGCCAAATGTCACTGATCATGGTTACTGTGGGGGAAGCGAACATGATAGAACTCATGTTTTGCCGAATGTTATTGACGAGGAAGATGCAGAATTGTTGGAGGCAATGTTGCGTCATCATATGGATCCATCGATGTTCTTCAAGAAAGGTATGGAGTCCCTGAAGAAAGCATCAGAAGAGCCTTTGTACGATGAGTCTAAGGGTTGTACCAAAGAGTTCATGACGCTCCGGTCTATGTTAAAGTTGTTGATGTTAAAAGCTAGATATGGTTTGTCTGATGCTGGCTTTGACTCGTTCTTCAATATCATCGCAGACATGCTTCCAAAGGAGAACAAAGTGCCTGCTAACACGTACTATGCAAAGAAACTAATTAGTCCGCTCGCTATGGATGTGGAGAAGATCCACACGTGTAGAAATCATTGTATCCTTTATCGAGGCGATGATTATAAAGACTTGGAGAGCTGCACAAAGTGTAATGCAAGTAGGTACAAGACGAATAAAGACTATCGAGAGGATGAGTGTGTTGCATCCGTGTCTAAGGGCAAGAAGAGAAAGAAAGCCCAAAAGAAGACTTCAAAATCCACGAGCAAAGAAAAGGAAGTAGACTATTATGCGCTCAAAAAGGTTCCTGCTTTGGTGATGTGGTACCTCCCCATCGTAGATCGATTGAGGTGTTTGTTCGCTAACCCCGAGGATGCCAAACTTATGAGCTGGCATGCTTCTGATGAGCACAAAAATGATGGGAAGCTTCGACATCCAGCCGATGGGAAGCAGTGGCAAGATTTCAATAACAATCATCGATACTTTGCCGATGAACCAAGAAATGTTAGGTTCGCACTGAGTACCGATGGAATGAATACATTTGATGTGAGGAGCAGTAAGCATAGCACATGGCCAGTGATCCTCACCATATACAACCTTCCTCCATGGTTGATGCAGAAACGAAAGTACATTTTGTTAACCATTCTTATTTCTGGACCTACACAACCTGGAGTTGATATGGATGTATTTTTGGAGCCCTTAATGGAGGATATGAAAATATTGTGGGAAACGGGTGTTCAAATTTTGGATGAGTATAGTAAAGATTCGTTCACACTAAGAGCAACTATTTTTGTTACGATCAACGATTACCTTGCTCTCTTCACATTATCAAGCCAGTTCAAGGGAAAGGTTGGTTGCACGGTATGTATTGATGAAACTGCTTATGTGTCCCTTGCTGCATCTAAGAAGATAGTGTACATGAGGCACAGACACTTTTTATTGGAAGGACACAGGTACCGCATGCGAAAGATGGATAAGTACTTCGACAATAATGGTGAACTACATTCTACTCCTCCATCGCGTAACAATAGAGGTCATAGAGTTTTTGAAATAGTCAAGAATATCAACATTGTTTTTGGGAAGAAGACAAAAGATGGGAAAACAATGAAAGATGCCAAACCAGCTTTGGGGGCTATATTCAAAAAGAAGTCTATTTTCTTCGAGTACTTGCCTTACTGGAAAGAGTTTGATGTGTGACATGCAATCGATGGTATGCACGTTCAGAAAAACGTTTTTGAACGCATAATTGGCACCTTGCTAGACATAAAGGGCAAAACAAAAGAAGGGCTCAATTCACGCGTGGACATGGTAAACTTAGGCATAAAAAAGAACTACTTCATGTTCTTCAAGAAAATGGGAAGTACCATCACCCGGCAGCAAGCTACAATCTTAATGTAGATGAGAAACATGCGATGTGTGTTTGGCTCAAGAATTTGAGAGTCCCATCCGGATTTTGTTCTAGCATACGGAGTATTGTGTCAATGAAAGACCTGACGGTCACCAACTACAACTCACATGATTGTCATGTCATGTTAACTACATTCCTACCTATTGCCATCAGGGCTATAAATCCTTTATTTTTAAAGATGGCAATCACACGGTTGTGCTACTTTTTCAATAGAATTTCACAGAAGGTAATTGACCGGGATGAGTTAGCATCTCTTCAGGAATTCACAGTGGAGACAATATCACAGTTTGAGATGTGTTTCCCTCCATCGTTCTTTGATATTATGGTGCACCTTGTGGTGCACTTGGTACCACAAATAGAGGCATTGGGTCCTATGTACTTGCACGAAATGTGGACGTATGAGCGTTTCATGTCAATACTGAATGGTTATGTATCAACTCGTGCTCGTCCCGAGGCATCCATGATAGAGGGGTATTATACCGAAGAGGTCATTGAGTCGGGAGGACCATTTTGCAATAGTATACTAAAAGACCAGGTTGCAATAGGTCTGTCTCTGTCACGATACGAGGGTAGATTGTATGGAAGCGGTAGGATGGGACAGAAATCCTTCATCCCACCAAATTATAATACAGTACTTGAGGCACATCACAGCATCCTACATCAGCTAGAGATAATGGAGCCATTTATCCAACACATCAATGAGCTTCGCGAGCAAAATCCTGGGCAAACATATGATTGGGTAATGAAGCGACATAAGCTGCGGTTCAACACATGGCTAATTGTGAAGGACATTCCACACAGAGATACAATAGAAGAACAAACCATTAATGGGTTGGCATCTGGACCATCACGCCAGGTCACGACATGGCAAACATATGACATTAGTGGATTTACATTTTGTACCAAGTCCAAGGACAAAAGAAGCATATCACAAAACAACGGTGTTCGATGCAAGGCCATAGACGATGAAACTGGTCATACTATTACATATTTTGGCTTTATTGAGGACATATGGGAGCTAGACTATGGTACATTTAATATCTCAGTTTTCTGATGTCAATGGGTTGAAGACAAACATATCACGATAAACAAATATGGGGTGCGGGTTCTGGATCTAAATAATACCGGTTACAAAGATGGCCCATGGATCCTTGCTAATCGTGCTGCACAGGTCTTCTATGCTGAACAGATCATCCCTGACAACGAGAAGAAAAGCACAGACAAATTGAAGCATGTAGTTTTTCCAGGAAAACAACAAGCTATAGGAGTTGATGGTGTATCTGATATGGAGGATTTTAACCAATTCAATGACATGTCTCTTTTCATAGACCATCCAACCAAGATAAGGAACGTTGAGCGAAGCATCCCACGTAAAATGTTGCCCTGGGTCCGCCATGATGGACAAGGCAGAATAATAGCTCCCTAGATTATAAACTTGTCTTGTAATTAATTATTGTTAGGACCATGTATACTACAAGTTTGAGATCAATATATATATTTCTTCAATGTCCTATGATATACTGTCATAGGAAGTTTTGGCTTTGAGATGAAGGTGTGCATGGTATGAGGCACGATCTGGAAGAACGATGAATCAGTTCTAAAGTTGTGGATGGAGAAGCTTCGGCTTAGCACAAAGACGGTGATGGAGAATGAAACCGACATAAGGGGAAAAGACTGCTTAGTCCTCGACAGATTACCCTTTAACCAATATAGTAAATGTCAAGGACATGAATGTAATTTTACCCAGGCTGCGTATAAATAGATGAGAACATCGATAATCTAATGATTGGATACGGTTATTCATGTTCTTTATATGTCTCATATGTCCCTCTACTTTTCATTACATATTGAGATGATGAGGTTTGTCCTTCATAACCTTCGTTTGGAGATCATTATATCCTAAGGGAGATAGGAGATCATTAAAATCCTAAGGGAGATAATGCTTCGAAGGAAGAAGGTCTTTAACCATTAACATTTGTGGTTCTTAACTCATAGCATTTGACAACAAGTGACCAACAGTGGCGGTTCTCTAACAAAACGAACTAAGACAACCATTGTAATAATGCATAAAGGAAATCCATTGTAAATACTTTATACTGGCGGTTCTCTAACAAAACCGCCAGTGGGAAACTAATTATACTGGCGGTTCTCTAACAAAACCGCCAGTGGGAAACTAATTATACTGGCGGTTCTCTAAGACAACCGCCAGTGGAAAACAATCTATACTGGCGGTTCTCTAAGACAACCGCCAGTGGAAAACAATCTGTACCGGTGGTTCTCTAAGACAACCGCCAGTACAAAATAAGCCTTTATAACTAGTGGCGAGCGGGAGCTCGAAAAATTTACATGTCCCCTGGAGCCAGTTCATCTCATCACGCCGTCAGGCTGTTCGATTTAGTCCCCAAGGGTTTCTTCGCCGGCGATCCTCCGCGCCGTCCCCGTGCCACCTTCAGGTTTTTCCTCTTTCTCTTTTATTTGCTCTTTCCCTTTCGCCTCTGCCACCGCCGCCGTCGTCATCTGCCGCGCCGGTCGTGGTCGTAAACCCTAAGCATCGCCGCACCGGTTAGTAAACCCTAGGGCGTACTTGCTTTCGCAGCTGCCTCCAGCCCGCAGTATATATATAGTTCAATCTAGTCTTTTCCGTCGTCGACGCAGCCTCAAAATGGACCCAGCGGATGCCATCGCAGCGCGGCTCAAGGCACGTACACTAGCAGAGCGGCTGGCAATAGCGCGGCTCATGCATCTCCACCACCTCGAGCTCCGTCGCCAGTCGAGGCTCAATCATTAAGACGTCGTACGTCATATTTTTGTGTGTGCCTCAAGAGTTCTCTCGAAGCGTAGCCGCCGTCGTCAACGCGTCATTGTGGGCTCCTCGGCTTCGACGAATGCATGTGAGGTTGTCTCCGCGCCCGTGCATCTAGAGCCGGTAGCGCCAGTCATCATCCTCTCCGATAATGAAGATGAGATCGATTGGACGGCACTGATGGACGACGACGACGACGAGTAGAAATTACGATATATGCTCCTAATCTTAGTATGATGGATGACGTACTATATATCTAAGAACTTTGGTTTGATGCCTAACTTGCCACACTTTGCCTAACTTTTCTGCCTAAGCTTTGTTCTTCAATTCGAACGACTAACCTTAGGCAAAGTGTGGCACATTTAGCCACGAACCAAACAAGCCCTTAGTATGATGTACTGCGTATTATGTAAGAACCTAGTGTGATTTTATATATATATATATATATATATATATATATATATATATATATATATATATATATATTGTGTTCTAATATTCTGTTCCAAACTGTGTGTTCAATTTTTTGAATCTTTGTTGCAATCTTTTTTATATATATAGCTCAATGAGTTCTGTAAACAAGGACCAAGGGTTAATGCCCGACCACATGAACAAGGGTGTTTCTCAAAAACATTCAAGTGATGAAGGATATGAAACGCCTATCGACCCCTGTCCTAGCATAGATCGGGCCGCTCGGCGTCAATTGCATCGTGACCCAGATTATCATCCACAAGAGTGTGAGGTAAAGTACACATCTTAGTTTCATATGTGTATACCTAATTAGTTGATTTCACAATGTCTATTACACATGAATAGGAGGTCTTGTCTCAATATCGTGCGATACTTGATGAAGTCGTGGCACATTACCAAGACGCACCGGGGACGAACCAAGACGAAGACGCATCGGTACCGACCGATACAACCACCGAGAGGTCAAAGAAAAGGACACAGAGCGACCGGAAAAGAGGTGATAGGGGACTGAACAAGTTTCCTAACAAAGCATATAAAATCTCAGATGTGAGCTCGAAAGGTCAGCCCCTAGCTCCAGAAGAGGCACTCCCTAAGTTCCAGAATGCACTTGGGTTCTTAGTTAGGGATAATCTAGACATCACAATCCAACATTGGAAAGATGTGTCAGATGATATCAAGAATCAAATATGGAATAAGCTATTAACGAGGTTTGTTCTACCTCAGGGTTCAGAAGAACTCATGAAGGAATACACGATGAAGCAGCTTGCAATCAATTTCCGAAACTGGAGGTCTGAGATAAATACAAAATTTGCAAAGAAAGGCCTAGACCCGACAAAAAAATATATAATATCAGAAGATCAGTGGACAGTATTTCTAGAGCAGAGGAGCAGTCCTGATTCATATCTCTAAGCGAGGCAAATTCAGAACTATCTAAGAAGAACAAGTACCACCACCACTTAGGCACAGGTGGTTACAAGTGTCAAGTTTCTAAATGGAGACAATAAGACGCCAAGAAGAAGGCCGCAGGGTTGCCGACGCTTTCCGAGCAACTTGGTGAAAGGACGGCAAATTGGATCCGTGCTAGAAAACCCAGGCAAACTGAGTCTGGTGTATCTTTTGATGATCCAAATGTCGAAGAAGTTGCGAAAAACATATATGCAATGGCAGCTAAGCAGAGCCAAGGATCATTTAAGCCACAAAGGGAGAGAGACATCCTAACGGCTGGTTTTGGTAACCCTGAGCATCCAGGCCGTGTACGAGGAATCTCGTCTAAGGAAGGATGGAAGGAAGGATTCGGACCACAGTGGGAAGGTTTGTACAAGAAACGTGATCAATACAAAGAAGAGTTTTCGGATTATTTTAAGCAGGAAGCAAAGAAAGAGTTCAAAGACTTGATGTCTCAAATGCTATCAAATCCTCCACCAGAATTGATGCAGCAGTTGGCAAGAGCGATGTCTGTTCAACAGATGACCACTCCACAGCTGCAAATAATTCCAGAAGCTCAACCGCCGGCTTGCACCGATTGTACAACTGTCCCAAGCTCTGTCGCGTCAACGAGAAATAAGGCCCGTTATCCAGTTGATGACATAACAAGGCCAGTGACGTGCACACTGGTTATAAGATATGGTATTAACAATAATCGCACGAAGAAAGTAGGAATAGGCATTGCGATCCCATGACGTAAGTTTCATGGAAGCGACATACCAGATGATTATTGCAGGGTAGAAGTGACGATAGTCGTCCAAGGATCTGAGGATGACATGCTAGACATCCCTGGGCCCGAAGGAATCGAGACACTTGGACAAGCCATCAAAATTTTCATCATTTGGCCTCGAAGGGATGTCGAATTGGTTGATCCACCAACGCCGTCGTCATCTCATCCCCAACCATCTCCGCCTCCTCAAACTTTAGTACCTTTACATCCATCATCGCCTCCACAATCTTCCCATGCTGCTCCTCATCATCTTTCTAATCCACCGTCTCTGCCACAGGCATCAACATTTAGGACACCACCACCTTCTCCACAGCCATCAAGGGATTCACGACAATCAAAGAAATCTAAATTCCCTCTACCAAAATTGGTGTCCACATTCGAGAAAAAGAAGAGTTAAGCTACTACTGCTGGCACAGCTCGATTTTTGAAAGGGATTGGACGGGACCTCACGTCATGTACTGTTGATTTGGCCGAGCATGAGGAGTCTGCAGAAAAGGCTAAGGCAATGGCCACAAAGATAAAGATCCTAACTAAGGCAGATTATAAAAATGTGCCTAAACATTATGTGCCGGCCAGACCTCTACTAACTCTTGAGAAACCGAGGAAGGTCTCTGCTGGTATTAAAAGGTTGCATGACTGGTACATGCGTGCATCATCAGTTGGCATTGACGCCATTAGTGTGCATATACCAGACCATGCTTTTATTGGTTCGGACCAAAAGGCATTTCTTACATTCGAGGATATGTGGTTAATGATGAACCTTCAGAAACTCGACGTGCAACTTGTGACTCTGTTTGCACTGTAAGTGTCGCTCATATTTTCACATCTATGTGTTATTAATTTTCAATATCTGACACACGCACGTGTGACTTGTAATGCAACATGACCAACAAGAGATCCTGTACGGTATCAAGCCCGATGCTAATGCCGGTAAAAGGATTGGGTATCTGAACCCAATACTGATATGTGAGGAAAGCCACACTTTCAGAATTGGCAAAGATAATGAAGTGTTAAAGGGAAAGACGTACGAAGAAGTTTAGCATTGCATAAATACTATGAAGAATGATTTTGAAGCAAGATACGCCACCTACATAGCAAATGCAATGCTTAAATTTCAAGACAGGGAAGCTATAATGGCCCCCTACAACTTTAAGTAAGTGTGATTTTGCATAAAAAATAATAATTTCAATACACATGCATCACAAATTAATTTGATTCATACAGGGACCACTGGATATGCTTCCTCATTTATCCTAAGGTTGGAAAGGTGCTGGTGCTCGACTCCTTGAACTATGACCCTTCAACCTAGGCAAAATTTCTTAGTATCTTATAGCAGTAAGTCTTTTCTATGCATGCATGCATACTTATATCATTGAGAAAATTTTGAAATAACATGGAGATTCTACTTGAGATCACAGAGCATTTAGGTTCTATAAGTTTAAAGGTGCAAAGTACGACAAGACCAATAAATGTGTTCCACTAGACATCCATCATCACTGGCCGGTAAGTATGTGAATTTATGAATACATATCATACACAATATTGCAACTAAATAACCAATCTCTCATGTTATGTATGTAGTGCCACAAGCAACCACAAGGATCGGTCCTATGTGGGTTCTATGCGTGCGAGTTTATGAGAATGAACGGACGATACATCACAAACCCTAGCAAGGTATTATTAGTAATAGTCATGTTTGTATTTGTAAATTAACGATGCAAATGTGAATAGATGATGTTTATAAGCTTCCTTTACAGGAATTTCAAAAAGAAAATCCGGAGAACTTGACTGAAGCTGCATTGTATGGTATAGTTGAAGACCTATGCACATTCATATTAAAAGAGGTCATTCCAGCTGAAGGGAAATATCACGACGCTTCCAGTACATTAGCTATGCCAGAGTTTAGAATATTAACTGAAGTTAGTAGACTATCTCTTAAACGAGATAGTTACTAGCTAGAGCATAGGTGAAAACTTATATGTTCAGTTTTGATGTATAGAATGTATCGAATTTAATTAAGTTTTGATTGATTGAAAATGTATAGTTGTAAACAGAAAAATATGTGTTGTAAACAATATATTGTAAACAGATCTGTGTATAAAATTCAGTTTTGATGTATAAAATTCAGTTTTGTTTGAAATGGTAAGCAGACCGCCAGTGCTAATATTATTTCCACTGGTGAGCTGTTAAAGAAAACCGCCAGTGATAATAATGTTTCCACAGGCGTTTTCTTAAGCAGCCCGCCAGTGAAAATTCAGTTTTGTTTGAAAATTTGAAAAAAGCAGGAAACTTATACTGGCGGGCAGCTAAAGAAACCGCCAGTGATAATAATCTTTCCACTGGCGGTGTCTTAAGCAGCCCGCCTGTGAAAATGATGTTTTCACATGCGGTTTCTTAAGCAAACCGCCACTGCTAAATATATTTACACTGGCGGACTGCTTAAGAAAACCGCCAGTGCTAATAATATCAGCACTGGCGGTTTTCTTAAGAAACCGCATGTGGAGACAACATTTTCATAGGCGAGCTGCTTAAGACACCGCCAGTGCTAATGATATTTACAATAGCGGGCTGCTAAAGAAAACCGCCAGTGCTAATAGCTAATAATATTAGCACTAGCGGTTTTCTTAAGAAACCGCATGTGGAGACAACATTTTCATAGGCGGGCTGCTTAAGACACCGTCAGTGATAATAATATTTCCACATACGGTTTCTTAAGCAAACCGTCAGTGCTAATGATATTTACACTGGCGGACTGCTAAAGAAAACCGCCAGTGCTAATGATATTTGCACTGGCGGTTGGCAAACAACCGTCTGTGAAAAAGGTCGATTTCTACTGGCCCTAGCACTGGCGGCACTGAAAAACGCCAGTGCAAATAGCTCTAGGACCGCCACTATAGAGCTTTTGTGTACTAGTGGCTGCTTCGGCTGGGCTTCTTTCTCCGCTTGCGTGCTCTCTCCCTATATATCTAGCGGTATACTACCTATGTTGTCTCTAGATATACATGTCTTCGTCGTGTCCTTTTCCGGCAACGAACATGTATGTCTGCCTCTTCTCTTTCCCTCCTGCTCTACGAAACCTTGGAAGTAGAGGAGGCGGAGGACGGGGTCTCTGATTTGCTGCTTACGGTACCCGTGCGTTAATAAAAAGGAACAATTGGATCTATACCATTAAAAGATCCAAACTTTAGATATATACCATGGACCCCACATGTCATTGACTCATGTGGACCCACATGTAAGTGAGATAGTAATGGAATGGATCCAAAGTGGTGATCTTTTAATGGTATGGATCCAAATTTCCCTAATAAAAAATATTATGTGAAAGCGGAGATAATTAATGAAAAATCTTGAGATCTTTTTTGTAGATAATTTACGTGGATATTGTTGTTAGCCGTCGCAACGCACGGTTAACGGACTAGCAGTATGTATTGCACTCCTGCTCGGCTAAAAACAGCTGCGAAGATTAATAAAGAAACAAAAAAACAGTGTTACACATCGAAATCTCCGCCTCCTCCAGTCCTGCTCGCTCCCCACCTCTCATGGCGGCGCCGGCGGCCACCCGCCTCCACTCCCCGTTCCTCCTGCTTCCTTCCCCACCGCACCCCCACCCTTCACTTCGCCTCCGCTTCCTCCTGCCGTCCCCGCCGCCGCTCCGCCTCCGCCGCCACTTCCCGCTGCTGGCTGCCGCCGCCGTATCCGCCGCAGCCGGCGCCGGCGGTGGCGGGGAGGAGGTCGCCGCTAGGAAGGACGACAAGGCCAGGCAGCTGCAGAAGCGGGTCCTCGTGGGCGTCGCCATCGGGGTGGGCGCCGGCGGCATCGTGGTCGCCGGCGGCCGGGTGTTCGCCGCCGCCGTCGCGGCCGCCGTTCTTGCCGGCTCCCGGGAGTACTTCGAGCTCGTCCGCAGCACTGTAGCCGGAGGCGGGACCCCGCCGCCGCGCTACGTGTCCCGCGTCTGTTCCGCCATCTGCGCTCTCATGCCCATCCTTACGCTGTAAGAGCATCTCCAACAACGTGACCTATAAAAATGCCTTATAATTTAAAAATAATTAAATTTTGTAGAATTTAGGGCACCAACAAAATACCCCGCTCCAACAGTAAAGCCCCAAATCTATATTATAGGACAGTCAACTACGGTGTAGTATATTTGAGGCACTTGAGAGGGTGCCCTATAGTTTTTTGACAAAATTTGTTGAATTGAGGCACTGTTGGAGTTGTTTTTCCTGTGTAGAGTCCTATATTTCAATTTGAGGCATTAGTTTGAGGCATTGTTGGAGATGCTCTAAGGGCGCGTCACGTTCCTTCTTCGTGCGTTGCTTGTCTGATTGTCTCCCATAGCTGAAATTTGCTCCGAGCGGAGGTGAAATTCAGCTACGGTTTTGAACGAAGCATCCATCTTCTACCCCAACGCTATTGTGAATTGCCTATTACTGAGGTCATAGGGAGGATCTGACGCATCCATCTTTTACCGCAACGTGATTGTGAACTGCCTACTACTTAGGTTATAGGGTGGATCTGACACTGAGTGTTCCATGAAAGGAAGCTGTGCATAAAATTGCTTCATCCTATTCCTAGGTAATTTTGATGGCGATTTGATGAGCTCGGTTGCGGTGGGAATAACTGTTCTAAAAAATAGGGGACGAAAATGATTAGAAGCTAGTTCATCAGCAACATTGAAGAAACTATAGCCTTGCAACTTTTCAACCTGTGAAGTTGAGTAATACGCTGGTGTGATTATTAAGATTTCGTGTAGTGGTGGGATATTAGGATTATTTACAGCTTACCAAGCTATGGAAATTAGACCAGAGTGGGACTTCAGGGTCCATTCCCTCGTTACTATATTCTCATTCCTGAATGCAGTAAGGAAGAACTTAAAGGAACATTGCCTGTTCTAACATCCCCACAATATACTTGAGTTTAGATGAATTTGTAGCTTTACAATTTGCTTTGGATTTCTAGCATCAATAGAGCAAAACCTCTTTAAGTCATTGATTAGTTTTCAACAAGATAGGCTGGGGATTGTGGATATATCATGGTGATACTTGCTAAGGATTCGCAATCTTTATGAGAGGAAAATAAGCCACATGCATGTATTTAAGCATTTTACAGATCCAGCTGTCATTTCATGTAAATAAATATGACTACCGATTTGGTTTCTGATGTTTCATCTATCTATTTGCTTAGGTACTATGGACGCATGGATGTTACTGTGGCGTTTTCTGCATTCGTCATTGCAATAGCATTGCTTTTACAAAGAGGAAACCCTCGTTTTGCTCAGCTAACTAGTTCAGTTTTCGGGTTATTTTACTGCGGTTATCTACCTTCTTTCTGGGTTAAGCTTCGATCCGGACTAGCTGCCCCTGCCTTAAATACAAGTATGTTGCTTAGTTGGATCATCTTGATACAAGTACTGTGTGTTGAAGGGCGGGCCTGGTGCAGCGGTAGAGCCTACCGTTTGTAACTGGAAGGTCCCGGGTTCGAGCCCCAGCCTCTGCATATTATGCGGGTAAGGCTTGGCGTTTAAAGATACCCTTCCCCAGATACCGCACAGTGCGGGAAGCCTACGGCACTGGGTACGCCCTTTAGTTAGCACAAGGGTATTTTTATTATTGAAGTCCTTACAAGGTCATGTCGTTCTAGTGTTTCTATTTCTTTGCTACCAGTAGGACCCTCTCCTGATATACAGCGTATCTTGGCAGGCATAGCATACAATTGGCCAATTCTTCTTGGTGGACAAGCTCACTGGACAGTTGGACTTGTAGCAACCTTGATGGCTATTAGTAGCATCATTGCTGCTGATACATCTGCTTTCCTTTGTGGAAGGGTACACTCTTCAATTAATAACAATTTATTTTTCTTTTTGCTGTTGAGTTGCATCTCTAGACTACCCAACTTGCGTGGGGGCTAAAGGATCTGTTGATGTTTTTTTATTGTATGTTGCATAGCACCATGGGTTTACTTTTACCAATGCACTAGTGTAATATTGTACTAAGAAACAGGCGTAATTGTTTGGGTTCTTGTAGCTCATTATTTCAATTATAACAAGTATCTGTTTATCTGTATACCTTGAGACAGTTTTTTTTTAAATGAGTCATATTGCTCAAAAGTTATGATGCCAACGAACCATGTGGTTCATCGAGTATGGTGAACCACTGAAGCTGCACTCAACTGATTCCTGCTTTATGCAGTGCTCAGTTAATTCATTGGTATAACATGGTCAGTTAAGTTTACAGATTTAGTAGCTGAAAGGAGTACCATGTGACCATGTTATTCATTCTCTGTTTCAGGCATTTGGTCGTACCCCTTTGACTAACATAAGCCCTAAGAAGACCTTGGAGGGTGCTTTAGCTGGCCTAGCTGGCTGCGTACTGACCACTGTGCTGCTGTCGACTGCCTTACGCTGGCCAAGGTCGCTTTTGAGGTGCGGCTTCCGGAATTTCTATTATCATTGTGTTAGCAGTGGAACATTACTTTACTCTAGGACAGTGCCATCTAGCACATGAAGAACAAAACCAAACACGTATTATGTGCTTACTAGACTTTGGACTTGACTATCCTAAAAGGAGTTGCTGCTCGTCGTAATTTACATCGTTTTCTTCGGAGTTGCAGCATATAGATTGCGGTACTGCATCCCCTTGTTTGCGAATGGAAAACATTTGCGCTGCATTTTGTTTCATTGTCTAATAGCTATTTCACGGATACCAGTGCCACAGCTTATGGAATCCTGATCTTCCTGGGTTCGTTATTCGGGGATCTTGTTGAATCTCTGATCAAGCGCGACGCTGGTGTGAAGGACTCCGGATCGCTCATTCCTGGTCATGGTAAAGCAGCGTTAATCGCCCCTATCCCCTTCTTTTCCCTTCACTTCTTGTACTGCATCGAAGTAACCGTCCTTGGAGAAAATATATACCAGTAGGAGAGGGGAGAAATGCATTGCCGTGATGTATTCATATTCTATTCTATCAGCATGTCATACTTCATGCATGAATGTGATACGCTGCTATGCCACAATGCAGGTGGGATTCTTGACCGAGTTGACAGCTACGTTTTCACGGGGGCACTTTGCTACTCTTTTGTCAGAGTGGCTCTACCCCTGTACGGGGTCTGATTAGAGCACCGGCCTTCTTGTTGTTTTGCCTTTCTCCTTCCATCAGCAATGCGGTCAGTCACCATACATTTTAACATGCAACGATGAGTATTTGCTGGGATGCCCTAGATCAGTTCTTCATCTCAAGACAACGTGGTCTTCCCTCCAAGCGAATTTGGTGGCCACTAGCTCGTCATCGACATTGCTTCTTGCTTTGGGTTTGAGATGGCCTTTCCAGCTCAACCAGTTTCTTGCAAGCCTTGTAACTCTGTGTGTACATAGTTTATTTTTTCATATAGAGAGAGAGTAAAAAGGAAAGGCTAATTATTCATCACAAAAGCTGTTAACAGTGCATTGAGGCAGCTTATGTCAATATGTACCAAACTACACTTGTTTTAATAATTCAAGGCACTAAATTCCCTATCCGTATCCAGTTGTTCAGGTGCTGATGCCTGAGGAGAGAAGGGTATAATTACCAGTCTTGGATAAATTCCACGCCATCATTTCAGCTAATTAATTTGAAAACATGAAGATCATGGACAAACACAAAAATCGCCGCAAAATTTCATTTACAGGCGTACAGCTACTGCTAAGCATTCGAACAGCAAGCACTTTTTATGACAGAAAGCATTAGCTTGATGTTACCATGCATGTATATGTGTATTTACTGAACCAGCAAAAATTCTCTACATGTGGAATCTCAGATACAGGGCACAACAGTTGTCGAACAAAATCAATGAAAAGCTGAAGAAACTGATCTCTCGTTCGTTCCATCTTTCTCGGTGAGGCAGACGATACAGCTATCTGATATCAACCAGCTAATCCGGGCCAAGGGAGATCGGGAGCTTCTCTCAGGTGCGACCCATCATTTCGAAAGCCAGTAAATGATCAGGAAGATGGTGCAGGCCGCGATCACTGCCGAGAGGATTATGGTGTCCTTTGATTTCTTCCGCTTGATGGCACCTGCAAGGGCGGATTAGGCATAATTATATATGGATGTAGCGTCACACAGCAGTGAGCAATACGATGCCAGCATGACAAGAAATCAGTGCTGCGGCCTGCGGCGGCAGAGAAGGGATCAATATATTACCAAGAAGACCTCTGATTACCGGGAACTTTTCACCCAGCTGCTTCACTTTCCCTTGAATGTCTCCAAACATGGCCCTCTGATTGTTAAGAGCTACTCTTGTGCTTTGAGCTTGGCCAATTACCTCATCAATCTGAAATCAAGGTAAAAAAATGTAACCTCCTTGGCGCCAAGGGTAGAGCTCTGCACAAATGTATATTGGCAGGCACTGGCACGGTGCAAATATTCTTGCGTTGTAAACGTTCCTAGCGACGACCTATTCCTTTACACCCCCGATTGCAGAGTCAAATGGCAATATGGTGCGGCGGTGGCCGGTGGCTAATGAAAGATACATTTGCTTCCACAAGTTTCTTATCACAGTTTGGCACATGGCACCATTGGTATCAGCTTAGGATGAACATTCAGTTTCTTAAACTAGATTCTTCCCAGGCAAAGCTAAGCAACTGTGGTATACTGTTTGAAACTATAATGGACAACAATGTAAGCCTGTCTAACTCCAGGAATACCTGGTTGATGCTGCCATGAATGGAAGCTCGTTCCCTGAGCAAATGCACTCTTGGCGACATGCCACCGGAGGCCTGGCCAGGATTTCGACAGAAGAGAGTGTTAAGATGGGCACAATGCACACGACAATAGAAACGGCACGTACAAAGCAGCAGCAGTGGAAGAGTTCCTGGGAAGAAACGAACCCTGGACTCGGTGATGTCGTCTCGGACGGAGTTGAGTAGATCGGCGTGCTCCCTCATGGAGCTCAGGTTCCCCCTCGTCCGCCTGAACTCCTGCTTCCATGCTTGGAGCGATTACTAACCGGTGGATCAACGAAAGGAGACTGCGAGGAGCGGAGCGGAGGAGTGGACCTGCGTGAACTCGTGGAGGATGTCGCGGTGGCGCGCGAGCTTCTGGGAGACGGAGGTGGTGGTGGCGCTGGAGGCGGCGCAGCGGCTCATGGCGTCGTTGACGTCCTGCAGCTTGCCGAGCAGCGACTGGATCTCGAACTCCATGGACTTCCAGGAGGAGCGGTCGGCGGTGGGGGAGGCGGCGCCCGAGGCGGAGGAGGAGGAGCGCGCGGCGAGGCGCGCGTAGGAGGAGAGCTTCACGTCGAGGTCGCCCTCCAGCTTGCGCGCCTCCCGCCGCAGCTCCTCCCACCCGGACTCCTGCAGCTCCAGCGCCGCTGCCGCGTCCGACGACGACGACATCATCTCCGGCACGGCGCCGCGCGAGATCCGATCCGGCTAGGGGTCTGGGGCCGGGGCCGCTTGTGATGCGAAGGAGAAGCGCGGGGAGTGGGGAGTACTCCCGATCTGGATCCGGCCGCGTGCCGTCGTGGGGAGGTTCGGACTCGCAAGGAGGATCAAACGGCCGCGGCGGCGACGGAGGAGGAACGTCTGTTCGATCGGAGGCGAGGGCAGTTTAGCCGGTGGAGATGGAACGGAAGGAATCGTGGCTACACCCCTGCTTCATCGCGATATTTCATCACAGTCCCTTCCATTCCATCCCATCCTGTGTCGTGCAGGTGCAGTGTTCATTGTTCTGCGTTTTGGCATTTCGATGCGAATTTCGTGCAAGGAAAAAAAAACCCGCTGGCGCTCCGTTTTGCCACGACCGGTAGGAATAGGTCCGAGCAAAATCAAAAGGCAGCAACTTCTCATACTTTTTTTACAATCCTCTAGAGATCAAAAGGGGGCTAAATTATGAATTGGCAATGCTAAAAATGGCCATAGAGTAGATACAAAGAGAATGCACAAATTGAAAATGTGTGTCATAGCCCGATGAACCTACATACTTCCGTTATGTGCCTCCATCTTAGTTATTATAACCATGGGCCATTGCTGAAATTACTATATGGTGCTAAATGTTACTTGGGCTGCTGGACCGAACCCTAATCCTAGGCCCACCTCTTCTAGTTGATATGCACATGCGAGTTGCGACACATATGAGTGTACTATTTCTACGTTCCAATTTATAATTCGTTTGACCTTTTTGCCCTAAATTTAACTAACTCGTCTTATTTAAAAAAATTATAATTATTATGAACCGTTGCTATAATATTGTTTACCATATAATATACTTTATGTATGCCTTTGAAATTATTTTTTAATTTTTTTGAATAAAACAAGTCGTTCTTCTAAAGTTTTCTTTATTTCTCTCATGGAGTAGGTGGCACTATATTTCCTTGCTGAAATAGGACTCTTTACATTTTCTAGAGCAACACCACTTAAGAATTCTAAAAAAATAGGGTTGCTTGATGTTTTTATATTTTTATGTCCTTTTTCATTTTTCTAAAAGAATGGGCGGAATCAATGGTTAATCTCTACTTAATTTGGTGAACTATGGTGTTCAACATTTTTACCTGGGGCTACTGTTAATTAGCCATCTACTTAATTTTCTTAAACCTAGCATAAAAGTTCTACTATTTTTTTTCCTTTTATTTACATACTTTAAACAAAGGTTCAAAAAAGTCAAATGAATTATAAATTGTAACGGAAGGAGTATAAAAAAGGTCAACTAGTCATTCTTTGTTCTATAATACGAATCATTTTAATCTCGTAATTCCTTCTAACCGAATAGGAATAATTGATCAAGACCAATGGTAGAATTTATCAAGTGAAGTGTTGTCCAAGGTAGACATGGATTTGTCTTTGATTTCCATGGGCTTGCTTGGGCAAGCTTTGCCAACCTGCAAGGCATATCTCAGCTGTCTATCGCTTTGCTTCAACCCGTAACGCTTGAGCTTTTGACAGAGCGTGCATGTCACTCAAACCACTCGTGTTAATGACGACACGAGAGAAACAAAAATATGTACGTATTATACACAATGTGTATTTGACGCGCCAACTTCACAATTTTGCATCCATGAGATTATTGTTTATGCGCCATAAAATGTTTCATCGATGAACAAATAATAATCCCATGGTTATTGGGTGAATAAACGAGTGACTGATCCAGAGTCATCCATGCATACAGTACACACGCATTCATCAACCAAGAGACGATGCATGCACGCATGCATGAAGAACAAGCCATCAATCAAGGCGACCTGTTTTGCTCCTCCTGCTGCTGCTGCCCCGCCGCGCGCTTCATCGTCTCCTTCTTCTTCTCCTCCTCGTTGGCGTCCTCGTCCTCCTGGGCGACAGCGCTCTTGTTGCCCATCTGCCACGCGGTGGCGCCCATGATGCCGAGCAGCGTCACGAACGGCACGAACACGACGTTGGGGACCAGGTCCAGCCTCACGCTCTTCACGTAGGGGATCTGCCCGCTGGCCCTCTTGCCGATGACGGCCGCCACCGGCACCGCCAGCCCCGCCGCGATGAAGAAGCTGTCGTCCACCTTGGCCTCCCTCACCTTCTTCCTCATGAACTCCAGGAACTTCCTCTTCCTCTCCTCCTCGTTCTTCTCCGGCTTCCACTCGTCTTCAAAGAATTTCTGCGTTGCAACGCATTACGCATGCCATGTTCCTCACAGAAATGAATGGACTTTTGGATTGATTGTTACCTGAATCACCGTAGTAGATGGAGTGTCAAAATCCTGACCGGGCATCACCGTGTTGAAATACCTGCAGGAAGGGAGCGAGCAATGCAAGTCCTTTTGTGATGACTGATGAAGCGCTGCCTAGCTAGGGCAGATCGAGAGTGGAAAACCACAGAGCAGCAAGGACGACACCCACTTGCAGAACTCGACGTAGGCAATGTGGAAATCTTTGAACTCCTTGGTTTCCTTGTTCGCGAAATGCCGCTCATAAACCTGCTTGGTAGTCGCCCCCCTCAGCCCTGGGACTCCTGAGAATGCAAACTGTCAATTCCCTACTGAAATGAAACATAGCGCACGTCCAAATTAAGGAATGTTTGAGAGAAAATTACCGAATGTGTTGAGTACACTGAAGTTAAGACCCATCTTTGGTCCAATAGCAGGGGCAATCAGGACGTGCGCACAAGAAGCAAGGGGGTACTTGAATCTGAGTGCTTATATAGTTCCGCGGAAGTCGGAACAACAGGGGCCCAAGCATGGAATGCATTCCTTTCCTTGTTATCATACCAAGGTTGTTTCTGCCCCCCTCCAGTTCGATGCCTGCCCTGGAAGTGAAGCTAGAGTTGCCCTGCTTCTGAAGCTGCAGGTGTCATTCCAGGGAAGGTTGCCAGCCTGCCTTTCTGGGCTTCCTGCAAGGCTGCAACAGTGAGAACGTCATCCACAAATTTTCCAGCACAGTAAAAATATGGTCCAACTCAAATGTCTATCCTCAGCTCTAGGAAGGTGGATAGCTGATCTCTGGGAAATTGCAAGGTTCCCAAGTAGAACTGGATTCCTTTAACAGTGATCCAAACCTCATTTTGGAGTCCTAATGGACATGCTTTGGCACACGCGTATGCTTTCTTGCTTGCACAAGAGGAATTGAATAACCATGCTTTATCTGCCCAAAGAGAGATTCCTGGTGCTGCTTCTTTCTTGTCTCTTGGATATCGATATTTTCAGATCCATGGAACATGAATGAGTTCCTAAATAGAGCATTGGTAGCCGGACACTGCATCCACATAAATTAAGTTCTGATATATGCCAGAGTTATGGCTGCCTCTCTTCCATTGCCAAAATTTGGACTATATCGATTGTTATAAAAAGAATAACCCTTATGGGAGCATCTAATAGTAGAGCGAGAGAGAGCTCGCAAAGGTAATTTGTTCAAATCCTCGAAGGGCGAGACTCGGTGCCTGAGGCTCCCATATGAGGGGTTGGGGAATGGATAAACCGAGGCAAGCATTCCTCCTGCAAATGCGGAGAGGCTACTTCGAACCCGTGACCTGGTAACTCAATGAAATAGGTCTCACCACTACTAGGAGCCCACCTTTCATTTGTTCAAATCCCCACTCCGCTTAAAATCAAAGATACTCAGTTCCATGTGTCTGCTCATTTCTTTCTCAAAAGAACAGTAATTCAGTTTAATCATTCAGGCTGGTCAGCTGATCCTTTTGATACTAGTTTTATATAGGTGATTTAATACAATTTTAATGCATTACCTTGAAATATATTTTTTTTCTTGGTGTACTATTACCAGTTTTTCAGTTTTGATGTGGTGGGACAAATCTATGGAATGTAAGAGACACTTCAAAGATACAAATTGCAGGTACGAGCACATGGATTAGGAAGAAATAACAATCTGGATAAAGCTATGAAAGCATGGGTATGGCTGACATATAGAAATAAGTAGATACATTCTGAGTTTCAGAGCCTGAGCATCCAGTGTAATTTCATCAATCAATCAAGAGAGAAGATGTTCATAACTCAAGTCGACAGCAAAAATGTTACTGATATATCGAACGCTGAATACAAATGGAGTATCAGATATACAACAGCATGGTGCTAGATTGGCTCGTGTCAGAATTATCGCATTGAAACATTTCTGCAGAAGATGACATAGAATATTGTTAATGTCTTTGGATATTTCCAGTCATATAACTCGTGGCACATGAAACACTTCCAATATGTGAGAAGCGCCACGTAGCAGCAACCATGCTAACCTTAGATTCATTTTAGTACAAGTAGTTTACAAAACTACGTATCAGACTAGGGCATCATGTTCCAATCAGAAAATTCATGGCAATGTTTCGAAATGCATAAAATTATGCCTACTTGCCAGGTATCGCACTATCATATATTCATAAAACAATGGCTAGTGGCAACTTGTTACGGTTATAAGTACAGTGTGCACAGTGAGTCAGTGATACATTTCAATTTACCACAAACATGAAGAATATGTGACAACTGTTGATCTCACTTACAATTCCCCATGACTATCTTAGATTTTGACCGCAAAGAAATTTTGCACTTTCAATTTTTGTCCGAGAAAAATTTTCATGAACCAAGCTCAACCCAAGTACATCCAACATCCTTTTCCAACCCTCTCTCCTTCATCACCTCCCGCAGCTGGTCAATATCATCCCACAAGCAAGCCCTTGCATACAAATTTGACAGCTCAATGTAAATCCCAACATTGGTAGGGTCCAATTCGATTGCCTTCTGAGCTGCCATTCTCCCGACCTCAACATTTAAACGCACCTGGCAAGCACTGAGCAGTGCCCCCCATGTAGACACGCCGATTGCATGATCACAGCCGTCCTTGGTGGCAATCTCCCACGCCTTGGTCACTTCCCCTGCCCGGCACAGCATGTTGACCACACAACCGTAGTGCTCCGGTGTGGGCACCAGCCCGTAATCTGCATGCATGGATTCAAAGTAGTTGAGCCCCTTGACCACCTCCCCGGCGTGCTGGCAAGCTGAGAGTACAGCTAACATGGCCAATTCATCCGGATAGACACCAGAGGCCAGCATCAGGTCATACTGCCGGATAACCTCCTTGCACTGTCCATGCCGCGCATAGGCGTTCAACATGGCCGTCCACAGCACAACGTCACCTCTGCCACCGGTCTCCTGTTGCGCAAGGCGGAACACACGCTCCGCTTGGCTGATAAGCCCGCACTTGGCGTACATGTCCACGAACGCGCTGACCAAGAACACGTCCACCTCTACACCTCCCAGCCTCCTGACCGCATGCCCATGCGCCTGGACGCCGAGATCAGCGTTGGCCACCTCGCCACACGCCCGCGCCACAGCCGTCATCGTGTACCAGTCAACCTGCAGCCGCAGTTCCGAGAACCTCCTGGCGAACCTCAGCACGGGAGCCCACTCGGCCGCGCCCACGTAAGCGGCGAGGACGGCGTTCCCGAAGACGCCGTTCCTGGCGGGACTTTCGTCGAACAGGCTCCGGGCGTCCAGGCACCGGCCGGACCCGCCGTAGGAAGCGGCGAGCGCGCAGGACACGAAGACGCTGCCGAGCCAGCCGGACTTGGCGGCCAGCGCGTGCAGCGTCCCCGCGGCGGAGGGCGCGGAGCGGAGCGCGGAGCAGAGGGCGTACGAGTCGAGGGACACGCGGCCGGAGGCGTGGGCGAGCGCGAGAGCCGGGAGCGCGAGAGCGCGGGTGCGCGTGTCCGCGGAGGACGCGGCGGCCGCCAGCAGCGAGTTGAAGGAGATGCGGGGAGGCAGGCGGCAACCGGCAGAGGAGGCCCTGAGGAGCGCCGCGTGGAGCACGGCGGCCGGGTTTAACGCCAACCGCGGTGCCGGCATTCAGCCTGCCAAGCGACTAGGGAGAAGCCCCCGCGCGCTTTTCCGAACGGGCAGTCTGCTGTACTGCCACCGGATCCTCAATCATCAACCGCAATTGCTTGTCGCGGCAATGGAACTGCAAATGAAGGGGCTGTTTGGTGGTACACAGTTTTCTGCCACACCTGTCTGCGCTCAAATTCTTCACTACATTTAGAAAAACCTAAAAAACTATCACACTTTTACAATGAAATCTACACAACAGAAAAAAAAAATATCACAATTATAGCTATAAACCAAACACACGTCTAAATCGATTAAATGTCTAACCTTAAACATAATAAATTGTTGACAAGTAAAATCTACACAACAGAAGAAAAAAATCACAATTGTTGACAAGTAAAATCTACACAACAGAAAAAAAAAATATCACAATTATAGCTATAAACTAAACACACGCCTAAATCGATTAAATATCTAACCTTAAACATAATAAATTGTGGCAGTCTGTTCATTTGGCTTTAATCTCAGTATTTTATCTAATTGTCTCTATAGATTACAGTTGCAACAACTAGTTTTACTCCCAAACGAACAGCATGAATGAGGCAGCGAACCAAACCAGAAATCTGTCATAAACTTTTTATGCTGAAACTTGGGGGCCGTGACCGTGATCCGTTTGGGGAAAAAACGTACAGGTTCACCAGGACAATAAAATCCTCACTTCTCCAAATAACTTTATTGCGACGAACAGTTATAATAAAAATCGTACATATTTCAGTATCACTGTACAGTGTAAAGGAAAGAAGAAGGCGAGTCTTGCCTACCATTTTGACCTCCACCTCTCACTCTTCCGGAAAGAAAAAGAAAGCACTGAATATTTACTTCGAAACTCACTCGGGGCTGCACTGCACACATAACCTGGATGCTAAAAACCAGAAACATCACATGGCACTCTGAAGAACCCAAAGAACACATGGCTATTGTATGGCAACTTCCTAAGCTTGCTCCTCCCTAGTGGCCGAGCCGGAATTCACAGAGCCTGAGGGTTTGGGGGCCCCCTTGGGCTGGGTACGTTGCTCATGCTCGCTGTCCGTAGGAGCTTGCGGAACTCGGACAGGCTTATCTTGCCGTCTTTGTCGATGTCGGCCTCCTCCAGCAGCGGCTCGATAGATCCCTTCAACCCAGTGTGCTGCACCTTGAAAGAAAATCTCGATTAGGATACTGCCGATTAGCGTTATCTACGGTGCAACTCTCAGTATCTGTGTAAGTGGATTTCTTGGCACAAACAATGAACATGTTTTATCTTTATCAAATCTAAACGCTGATTAAAATATTACAGCGCTTCCATTGATAAATTACTTCATTCTAACAAGCGGGACCAAAACCAAGTGCACAGGGCGCAAGTACTGAATCTCATGATGGTCGAGCCAGCTAGTTATTCATGGGAAGCAGTGATGATAATAAGGGTTATGTGAACTGTGCATTCGTTGGTGAAGCAACATGGAAACAAGACAGGAGTAGAAAATTACCATTCTGAGTTCCTCCGGCGTGATATATCCATCACCGTCAAGATCAAACTTACTGAAAGCAGCTTGGCAGCGTATGCCCCACCTTTCTGAGTCGAGCTCCGCCATCTGGTGGATATGGAGAGTTGCCGCAACAAACTCCTTGAAGTCCACGAGCCCATCAGTGTTGCTGTCAATCTACCACAAAATAAGATGCAGTTTTGGTTATACCCTCAGAACAAGGCCAGCTATTTTCTTGGAAACAAGGGGGGTAACAAAGAAAGGGCTGGATCCAGAAGAAGGCTCAAACTTACTGCTTGAATAATCTCCAGCACACGGGGACCCTTCAATCTCCAGGGAAGATCCTTTGCAAGGGCCTACCGAAACATGCACAGATTAATCAGCACCGCAGAGTAGTTCAGGATCTAAGGCATTTTCATCAGCAAACACTAACAGAACCTACATGACGCATTTCCTCGATACTAATCGATCCACTTTTATCGATATCAATTGCATCAAACTGATCCTTCAGATCTGATAGCTCTTCCTCGTTAAGGGTGCTCGCCAGAGCCTGACCATGCCACGAGGAAATATTGTGAGGAAAAAATAAACGATGCAGTGTTGTTTTTTGTAATCACTGTAATTACCCGAAGCGCGAATTGCTTGAAACGGCTGTACTTGACAAACTGACGCATGTTTGATAACACAGATATGTCGACGGGGATATCGGATGCTTCCCCTCCTTCTCTTACCCACGGATGTGCTTAACATATCAAGAACAATCAGGATCAGTAAAGATGATAGTAATTCACAATACAAATGTAGGGGTGGTGGGCAGCAAACCTCCACTGACTTATTAGATCATTATAAGAACGCATGAGAACTAGAAAACCTCAGTGGTATATGTTCATTTCAAGTGACCAGGACATAATTAAACATTTTTCCTAATATATTGTGGTTTTTCCCCATTAATGTTCTAAAATGGTGCAGGATAGAAAAAACATCGGTCTTTGCA
Source organism: Zea mays (assembly GCF_902167145.1). Taxonomy (NCBI): domain Eukaryota; kingdom Viridiplantae; phylum Streptophyta; class Magnoliopsida; order Poales; family Poaceae; genus Zea; species Zea mays. The sequence goes on along the minus strand of NC_050100.1, from coordinate 75,248,890 downwards.
TATTTACATTGTCATAACTGATTGAAAGGCATACTGCCAGATGTATATGTGTTCTCTGTTCTCACATAGAGAAGGTGAATCTGATCATCATGACTAGGCTAGTAAATTAATGAAAAATACCAAAACTTACAGAGAGCTTGAGCAGCTGTTAGCCTGGCCCTTGGATTCTTCACTAGTAACCTTTTAACAAAATCTTTAGCACCTGGGCTGATGCTTGACCAAGGCCTCTTACGAAAATCAGGCTTGTTCCTTAGAACCTAATTATGAGAAGTGAAAAGATGTAGAATATCACATATACGATCGTATCATGTCCTTGCTGATAAAATGCATAAAGATATTTAAATAGCAAGAAAAAGGTGGAAGTTGCTGGTATAATGAAAATGGAAACCATATTGCTGCTTAGGACAGTAAAAAAGAGACCGCAACTTATTTTGGCTGAGACAATGACCTCAAAGATTGCTAATATAGTATTATCCTATAAAGTTGAGTCAGATGTCCAAAACTAAAACAGATAGCCATATCTGAAGCTCATTCGAATTAGCTATTCCAATGGCAATGCCTTGGTTTCTTGAGGTCATAGGTACCACAAGTCATCTTCAGACTCAAAAGTTAACAAAAGTGCAAAGCACTTTTACTACTTACAATCATCTTAAGGTGCATCTTAATGAAGTCTGTCTAACACTGAACATTAGAAATCTGAAAGATGGTGGGTGTTATTAAACTGAACACCTGCATAAAGTGGGTTTCTGGTAGCTAGTAGAGAAATTACTGAAGGATAACCTGACCAGGCAGGTTTACAGTGTTCAAAATAGTAAAATTATACTGCTGAGTTGTGACACGACAAATAGTTTGACACTGAAATAGTTAACAAAGAAACACTGCTATATGACGTAGAAAGTAGAAACACATTGTACAAAACAGTATCAGCACGCTGAAAACGCTGATCCCTGGTACAGCACTCTAACCAAGCATATTTTACATGTAAGCACATGGTATGCAAAATCCATCCACTTACCTCCTTGAATATACCGTCTTCGGTCTTATCCCAAAAAGGGCGCCTCCCACAGAGCAAAATGTAGGTTATGACTCCTATGCTCCAAACATCTGACTCAGGACCAGACCGTCGTTTTAGTACTTCTGGTGCGACATAGTAAGCACTTCCAACAATGTCATGGAACTTCTTCCCTAAAGCATGCATTAGACAACAAAATGGTCAGCTAAACTGCAGACTTGCCCCTATCAGATTCCCGACAGATTCAGATGGCCCCAAGTAGATACCTGGCTTAATGAAATCTGACAAACCAAAATCTGTCGCCTTTAGTGGTGAATCCTCCTTGTTCGATTTGAAAAGGAAGTTCTGGGAAGGAAAATAGGTACAGTCTTACATGACCTGAGGAAGTAGTGAAATATCACCAAATGCTTACTGTGTGCAAAGAGATTGAAGTATTTGATTTCTACCTCAGGCTTCATATCTCGGTGAACTAACCCACGCAGATGGCATTCAGCAGCTACTTTGAGCATTTGGCGGACTACCACTGCAGCATCTTTCTCACTATAGCGGCTATTCTTTCTGTCAAAACACGCACACCATTAAGTAAAGGATCTTGAACGAGCAACTAGAAATCAAACAAAGCAGACAAACAACATAAAGCAATCTGATTTTACAGCACAAAAATCTATAAATTTAATGGCGAAGAATGAGGTACGGGAAACAAAGAGATGGGGATCTTATCTACTTACTTTGCCAAAATCCGATCTAATAGTTCACCGCCCTCACATAGCCTGCAAAAACACAAGGTAAAACTTATGACTCATGAGTTGGTTCTGGCATATAGGAACATCTATTTGAAATCACATGACCATGTATACCATTCTTAGCTAAATTTCGGAACCATGAAGGTCCAAGGTCCTAACTAATGGTGACTGTGGAAGATGATGTTATATTATCTAAGAAGTGCGTCAAGTTGACAAACATAGAACAATGCAAGAAAAATGTTAAACATGATAGAGTTCTGAATTAGTGTTATAGTTCCCTGTAATCAAATTCAAAATGCAGGTTTGAAAGAAAAGTCCAATATATCCATACGTTAAGAAAAATAAATCAGGATTGCATCTGGTTTAGCTATAGAATAATTGATAATTAGAAATGACATTTTAGTGTCTAGGATTCTGTAAACAGGATAGATATTGTTCATGTTAAAACTTTAGGGAAAAAAGTCATAGCAAAATCGATATGCTCTATTAGCAGGAACAGGTGTATGGGCCTACTTACTCCATCACAATGTACACGTATGAATCATCCTCAAATGCATTGTAGAAGTGAACAATATTCTGATGTCCTTTAAGTGCTTTAAGAATCTTCACTTCTCTTTTCACATCCTCCACAGCAACAGGGCGGGTCATCTGTTATATAAAATAATAATCTTAATTGGCATAAATCACGTGTTCTAACTTCTAAGTATGACGTGGAACAGAAAATATGTGAAAGCAACAAGGCAATATGTGAAGGCAACAAGGAGATGATTTCGAACGGAAAATATGTGAAGGCAACAAAGCATAACAGTACATGGCAATCATATAACGCTTCGACGGCCTAGGGCAGACCCAGTGTTGGAACTTGGAAGCTTAGGGCAGACTCAGTGTTGGAGGCTCTGACAAGTGGGTATAGGGAAGGGATAAACGAACCTAGCGCTTCAACGGCATAGGACAGACCCAATGCCAGAGTCTCCCACAAGTAGAGTCTTGGGAAGGGATAAACCGAGGCAAGCCTTCCCCATAAATGTGGAGAGACTGCTTTGAACCAGCGACCTGGTGACTCGGTGAGACAACTCTCAACAATGTAACAAGTTCCTCTGCAGTTAACTTCCAGAGAGATAAAACTTTCTTTTCTCGAATACGCAGGAAAGCTGCATATCATTATATTAAGAAGGAAAAAAGGTGAGGTTTGGGGAAACCTCGAAAAAACACCATACAAAACTCACACCTTAACTAGAGACTTTACAGCAGAAAGAAAAAATAACTGGACCCTTGACCTACTAGACCCAAAAAACAGAGTTCACTGGATGGAAGATTGGAGCGCCAGGATGCTAGAGTCCCCTAGCTCCAGCTCTACACCAAAGGTGGAGCTCATCTTTGATCCCATTGATGACCACACTAATGCTAGCGCATATAACTTCCAGAGAGGTAAAACTCTCACATCCTCTGGCCTATGGGTCCATATAACTTTTCACTGGAAGCACAAAGTCCCTGGGTTCGATAGATCTGCATCCAACGGTGTTGAATTTTTACCTCCCTAGAAGTACTGCAGAAGAACTGGTTCCCTCAACAATGCACCAGGCTTGTCCTTCTTGGACGAATAAAGATAGAATGACAAAACACTTGGGCATGATAATGATATGTTGAATTGCATGTTTATAGCCTATTTTGATTCATTACGTTACCATCTCACTGTGTTCCGACGTAAATAAATCTAAACAGAATATAATAATCATATGAAAATTCAGTAATGGCACGTTGGCTGCTTTCGGCATATTCCACAGACACTGATGTTCACTTGGTGTCGATATTATTGGCATCCATATGCAACTTGAGGTCATGATCTCTAGAAAGGATGCCACATTAACTTAACAGTGCAAGGCTTGAGGTATATAAGAATATGTTATATATCATGATCAAAAGAGGTATCCTACTTATCTGCCTCAAAAGTTGAAAACTCGAAGCCCTATAAACAAGTTAACAATATTGACAGACAGAGTCTATTCCTATCAGCATTGATGCTCAGATTCCTTCCCTTACCAAGAACAGGCCTAATTTTCAGACTCGTGTTTAGTGCCTTTTTGACAAGGACAACACCAATTCAGCTTTCTAGTGACACATTCTGTCACAGACACATGAACGGTATTTCCAATGACACAATAAACACTCATTTCCAAAATATACTACGGAAGGTTCCAGAAAATTTGACATTTTGCCCCATGAAGTAACTTTGACAGTTCAGCAGAGAGAGTCCAAAACATTTGATGGAATCAAAACCGCGTTGGTTAGTATACATATGTTTGAAGGTCAAATTAATTATACCTAGAAAAATGCTGTCCACCTATAGCATAGAAGACAGGGAAGCGTTGTCCACTGCAAGTGCGCAATTGTTATCTTTCCTGACTTTTTCTTCGACAGGAACCTTCCAAGCCCCAACCATTCAAGGAGGCAGGCAATCTTATTGAAATTATTAGTAGGGCAACTGAACAAGTCGTTTTCCATGAATAGCCAGATGAAAAGCACCTTCCCCGTTCTGCAGACAAGCGACCTTGCCACTTCCATGAATGAGGTGCGCACTGAGCAACACGTCGTTCCCGAAATAATAGAGCTGTAGTGCCAAACTAAGAGGTCATCCGAGATGCCTGAATGTCGAAACCACCTCTCTGGCCAACGTCAAGATCCCGCAGCTCAGAACCACCGGCAAACAACGAAAGCTTGGGAGAAATGAAGCGGCCAAACAGCTAGAAATGTGAGTGAGCTACTCGTTGAGCTAAACGCCTCCCAAAAGGCACCGGAAATGTCCTAAAATGAACGGCTCCAATCGCGTCCCAATCGAAACACCTAAACCTCGGAAAGCAACAGGAGAGAAATCCCTAATTTGCACGGAATTACACCGAATCCCCTCGAAATGCACCAAGCACAAGTGGTTCGATGCACCAGACCAAAGACGCGCTCGGAATCACCACCAGCTACTACTACTAGTAGGAGAGACAGAGACAGGGACAGCGCGGCGGCTTGGGGTGCGGGGGGGCAGGCGGCAGCTCACCTTGGCCTTGTCGATGCGCTTGACGGCAACGCGGTCCCCAGAGCCGCGGTCGGTGGCGGCGAAGGTGTAGCCGAACTGGCCGTGGCCGAGCAGGCGGCCGACCTCGTAGCGCGCCTCGAAGTCCCTCTCGTAGCCGAACTCCACGCGCACGGGCGCCGCGGCATCCGGCGATGCCCCGGCGGCGCGGCGCCTCTTCTTGCCGTCGCCCTCCTTGGACGGGCGGCGCTCGTCGACGGCGGCGCCGGCGGGGGCGGCAGAGGCGGAGGAGAAGCAAGCGCCCATGGCCGGGGTCCGGGGTCCGGGGATGGGAGGAGGCGGGAGCTGAGCATATGGATTTGCGCGTGTGGGGGCGCGGGGGGAGCGGTATATAGGCAGGCTGGGACGCCGTGTTGGTTGGTTGGCGCGGTGGGGCGAGGCGCGGAGGGGTGGGAGGGAGGAAGGTGGAGAGGAAGGTGAGGGGGAGGAGACGAGACGGGGCCAAGGGAGGAGGGGAAGAGAGGAAGCCACACACGACGACAGACGAGACGATGTGATGATGAAGCCGCTGGTCAAGCGGTCAAACTGCCAATTGTCAAACACCTCTCAGTGGTCACTCCACACACATGACACATCTAAGTAAATATTACGAAAATAGAATTCACAATAATTTATCTAACAACATTTACTATACAAATATTACTGTTTAAACAAGACCACTAAAAGAAATGTCTCCATGGCAACAGCGCTGTCTTGGTCAGCTCTACCTCCACCGCCGGGTCGTTCCTTTTGGTTAGCCACACAAGATACATGTGATGCCTGGCAATTTGGTTGATAGGTTGATTTATTTCGTCATGTTGTTGTCATCGATCTTATCTTAAATACTTGCATATTATTTGGAAGTGTTTTAATACACTAGAACTAATAGTTAGCTGTTAAAATTAGCTGAGACATCCAAACAGTCTAACTAATAGTTCAGTTATTAGCTACTTTTAATAAATTAGCAACTAGTTAGCTAGCTATTTGTTGGCTAGTTAATTTTATTAGTAATTTTTAGTCAACTAACTATTAGCTTTAGTGCATTCAAGCATCTCCTAATCATCAGTGACTAGTGTTGCTTGCCTCAGTCTTGGTCAATTAGGGCAGCCGCAACGGTACCCAATTAGCTCTCTATAAAGAACCAATGTCAAAACATCTCTAAGGGATCTCCATTTTTGCTTTTTATTTGACTCTCTATTTATTTTTTTCATAAATATTACACTCTGTATATAGCAACTCACTCCAGCATACTATCTATCTAGTTTGGTTAGTCAAAGTGACTAGCCAGGTTTGTCTAGTGAGGGAGCCAATTTGAAGAGTCGAAAAGTTTGGCGAGTCAGATGGCTAGTCTGTTGGAGAGTTATTTTGCTATTGATTAGCCAAAATTTGGCTAAACGGTCTATTTGGCTAGTCTATTGGAGATGCTCTCGGTATCTATCATATGTGGCAAGAAATTAATGAAGTGAGAGTGTGCTGTTATCTATGAACATGGAGTAAACTTATACACAGAAACCGAGGTGGTACAGAGAGTGTATTTAATCATTAAAAACATTTATAAATATCTACCATAGATATATCATTACTTTGCTATAGTATAATATGTAGCTAACATGAACGTTGCTATATACACGCCTATACCATTGATGCTACCCTTATAAGCATAAGGTTTTTCAGATTGTTCGCCTCGAATTAAAGCTAGATATTCAAACTGATGTAGTTGTATTCTATAGAGATAAAATATTATAAAAATAGTAGAAGCTGGTAAAAATTAAAGCCAAGCGAAGAGGTTGTTGACTTGCCCGTCTTATTTATTGCACCTCCTAGCTCTAAGAATACTTTCTATAGTCACAAACAAAATGACATTTTAAGATTTGTATGAGTTTGTTATTCTAAATTAACTTTGACTATTTATTTGTTTCACTATAGTACTCCATCTACTTAACATTGTGGGTTATCTTTTTCAGATGTTTAACTTTCACTGTATATCTAAACATAACCTAAAAATGTTTAGGTGAGCGGACAAAATACGCATAAAAAAATCCAAAAAAGATATTGTCAGTACCCTGAAACAGGGGTACCCCCTACTATTGTATAAAGACGCAGTGCCCACGCGGCTATCTCTTAGTCGCGTGGTAAAGGTGCTGTGTGTGGGACGAGGCCACGACTTGCCCCAGTCTCGGGCGACTACTCTGGGTCCACAGCAGCGCCCGGATCCACCACATGGGCGGGTCCGGAGCCGCCACGTGTCTAGAGAAGGTGATATACTCTAAGGCATCAACAGTAAGTCCGGACCCCCATAGGAGAGCGCCGGACCCCTTGATAAACAGTCCGGACCTCCAAGGTTGGTCCAGGACCTCCACGTGTGCAAGGAGGACCCCTAGAATGGGATCTGTACCCCCCTCCCCCCCCCCCCCGTGGGGGGGTCCGGATCGCCCACAATGGGTCCTAAGGTTCTAGGACAGAACATACTCGAGCCTGGAACAAGACCCAAGCGAGGTCCGGTGCTGACACGTGTGCAGGCCCGGACCTGTCTGCATACACTCCTGCTCCCCGCCCAGGCAGAGCCCCGATGCTGCCACGTGGCACACTGCACGTGACGTAAGCCAACGGGTGAAGCCTGACGTAAGGCCTCTGGGCTACGCGACCTCTGCATTTATTGTGGATAAGGCGCGTCGCCTGTCCATTCCACTGGCAGACGGTGTGCCGCCTCTGCATTTATTGAGACCTATCCATTCCGCTGGCAGGCGGCGAAATGTCCATTCCACTGGCAGGCGGCACGCCCATACTGCCGCGTGCACTACGCTCATCATTACTCGCACGTTACCAAGGAAGCAGCCGCCGCATATCAATACTGCATAGACTGCGGACATCACGACGACCGGAGATTGCTTATGCGTTACTTGCATTAGTTACTCCTATAATGTATTTCTTTCATTATGCTACTGGGCCCACGTGTCGGGGCTCAACATCCTTGTATGTGCCCCCCTTGAGCTATAAAAGGGAGGGCACACAACGTTACAAGGCAGACCCAACTCAGACTCACGAGCTCTCTCAAGCTCACAGACTCAATACATCACACAAACAGTGGAGTAGGGTATTACGCTCCAGCGGCCTGAACCACTCTAAACCCTTGTGTGCTCTCGTGTTCATCGACCATCTAATAGACAGGCAATACGCTTAAGCCCCCTCCTCATCTTAGGATTTAGGGCGGGTGCGTTCCGCCACCCGCCCGGAGATTTTCCTCTCCAACATTTGGCGCGCCAGGTAGGGGCTTGGCATTAGGTTTTCGCCTGTTTTCCTTCTCGACACCATGGTCCAGATCGTCGAGCACCACGACTTCGTTCCTGAGGACTTCCATATGGAGGAAGAAGCTGCGTCTTCCATGCCACGGGCCTCCAACCGCCATGCGCCTGGTGCTGCTGCTATGCGCTCTGCGCGGCAGCACACTCCTGCGCAGACATCCAGAGCGTCAAGGGCTGCACTTGGGGCTTTGTCTGCAGCCAGGGAGTTGCTACGCCACCCTCCTAGCTCCACGGCCTCACCGGAGGCCATGAAGCAGTGGTGTGATGATGTCGATCGTCTGCTCAGTATGGCGCATTCTGGCTCAACGAGGCCTAGGCCTCGGTCATCCCGGCGTCAACACGAGGCGTCGACGTCAGTGCGCTCAACCTCGGTGAAGGCCGCACCGACTGAGGACCTGCGGGCGGAGCTCAACCGCAGGCGTGCGGGAGAGGACGCTCCAGTCTCTCTAGAGAGGCCAGATGACCTGCGAGCAGAACTCAACCGTAGGCGTACGGGCGAGGATGCCCGAGTCTCTCTGGAGAGGGCGCGAGAGCGCCGGTAGAACATCGAGGGTCGCAACCTCGACCTAGACCTCGCTGCGGTTGCACCGCAAACTCCAACGGGCGCCCGAATTCAGGCGAGTGTTCCATTGACCGGTGTGGGCTGCGCCGCACTAGCGGATCATCTCAGCGCGGCGACTTGGCCATCCAAGTTCCGGCCACACCTGCCAAAAAATACGACGGTACGTCAAACCTGTCGGAATTCTTGCAGGTATACGTACCGCTATTACGGCAGCAGGTGGAGACACTGTCGTAATGGCAACATATTTCCATGTAGCCTTGTCTGGGCCAGCCCAGACCTGGCTCATGAATCTCACCCTAGGATCGATCTACTCCTGGGAAGAGCTTTGCGCGTGGTTCATAGCGAACTTCGCCAGTGCTTATCAACAGCATGGCATGGAGGCTCACCTCCATGCAGTGAGGCAGGAACCCGGGGAAACTCTCCGGGCCTTCATCTCCCGCTTCACCAAGGTACGAGGCGCTATACCTCGTATCTTCGATGCTTCCATCATCACCGCTTTCCGCCAGAGAGTACGTGATGAGAAGATGCTGGAGAAGTTGGCCACGCATGACGTGGAAACTTTCACCACGCTCTTCGCTCTAGCTGACAAGTGTGCCAGAGCTGCCGAGGGCCGTGCATGGCACTCGACACCACAAACCGGAGTTGCTAAGACGGGTGGCTCGGGTGTCGTCACCCAGGACGGCAAAAAGAAGAAGAAGAAGAACCGCGGCCACGAGAGGCCGCAGTCTACTGCTAGGATCGTCGCAGCCGCAACTGGGGGCCGGAACGAGCGCAACAAGCGCCCACGGCCACAGGGAGGCAACAGCGGCTCATGCCCTGTGCACCCCAACAGTCGCCACAGTGCCTCGGAGTGCCGCGAGATCATCAAGCTCGCGAAGCGCATCAGCGAGCGGTGCGAGCAGACTTCCAAGGATGGCTCCCCACCTCGTCGCCGGCCTGGCAAGGAGAGGGTCGACAACGGTGATGTGGTCGCGGGAGAACGGGACCTCAGATATCAGTCTCCTGAGGGGGTCCTGAAGGATGTTTTCACTGGAGACTCCGACTCCGGTGATGACAACGACCGCCGCAAGAAGTTGTACATGATATACGACGGGAGCTGGGAGCTCACCTCCCGCAGGAACATCAAGTCCCTGCGCCGAGAGGTCCTTTCGGCGGTCCCGGGGGTCCCGATGGCTGCTCCACATCAACGGTGGAGGAGCACCACTATCTCTTTTGGGGCATCCGACTGCCCCGACAACATGGCAGGGGCCGGTATATTACCGCTCATCATCGCCCTTGTCATCACCAACATGCGGCTGCACCATGTTCTGATTGACGGTGGGGCTGGGCTCAACGTCATCAGCCATGCTGCATTCAAGCAGCTGCAGATCCCAAGGTCCCGACTGGGACCCTCTCGTCCATTCTCCGGGGTGGGCGCTCAACCGGTGTATCCCCTTGGGAGCATCACGCTCCCAGTTACATTCGGGACAGAGGAAAACTTCCGCACAGAGAACGTCCAGTTCGACGTTGCGAAGGTTAACCTCCCATTCAATGCCATCATTGGCAGACCGGCCCTGTACCGGTTCATGGCCATTGCCCATTACGGGTATTTAGTCCTCAAGATGTCGTCTCCAGCTGGGGTTCTCACTATGCGGGGCGACCGCGCCGCTGCGCTTGCGGCTGTGGAGAGGCTGCACGCCCTGGCGTCAGAAACTGCTCGCCCGGACTACGGAGGGAGGGACCCCTCGACCTCCGGTACCAAGGCGTCTACCAAGGTGCCAAAGGTGCGACCATCCGGAGCAGACGATGACCCCGTCAAGGCCATCCGGCTCTACGCAGATTCCCCCCAGACCACTCGCATTGCGGGTGATCTGGAGGGAAAATAGGAACTCGCGCTCGTCGCCTTGCTCCAGGCAAATGCCGACGTGTTCGCATGGGAGCCGTCGCAGATGCCTGGGATCCCCAGGGAGGTGATCGAGCACCATCTGAAGATCCACCCTGACGCCAAACTGGTGAGTTAGAAGCCTCGGAGACAGTCTGTTGAGCGGCAGGACTTCATCCGAAAGGAGGTCCAGAAGCTGCTGGACGCCGGCTTCATCGAAGAGGTTCATCACCCAGTGTGGCTGGCCAATCCAGTCATCGTTCCAAAGGCAAACGGGAAGCTTCGGATGTGCATCGACTACACCAGCCTTAATAAGGCCTGTCCCAAGGACCCGTATCCACTTCCACGTATAGATCAAATCATGGATTCTACCTCCGGGTGCGACCTCTTGTCCTTCTTAGATGCTTACTTCGGTTTCCATCAAATCCAGATGTCTAGGGAAGATAGGAAGCATACCGCTTTTGTAACAGTGGATGGGCTTTACTGCTATGTCGTAATGCCTTACGGTCTGAAAAACGCCTTGCCGACATTTGTGCGAACGATGAGTAAGACTTTCGGGGACCTGATTAGGGACAAGGTGGAGGTATACGTCGATGACATCGTGGTCAAGACTAAGAGAGGGTCCACCCTAGTGGAAGACTTAACCCTGGTCTTCGACAAGCTGCGGGCAACACGCACAAAACTGAACCCGGAAGTGCGTCTTTGGTGTCTCCGCAGGAAAGTTGCTGGGGTTCCTTGTTTCACACCGGGGCATTGAAGCAAACCCGGAGAAGATCAAAGCGATTGAGGCGATGAGGCCTCCGGTCCGTATCAAGGACGTCCAGAAGCTTACGGGGTCATTAGCCACCCTTAGCCGCTTCATTTCAAGGCTGGCTGAGAGGGCGCTGCCCTTCTTCAAGCTGTTGCGGAAGTCCAGCCCATTCTCTTGGACCGAAGAGACGAAACAAGCCTTTCAAGAGTTGAAGCAGCACTTGGTGTCCCTACCAATACTGGTAGCTCCAGAACCTGGGGAGCCGTTGTATTTATACATCGCAGCGGCTGCAAAAGCGGTGAGCATGGTGCTGGTCGTCGAAAGGACGGCACAAGAAGGCCAGGAAGTTGAGGGCTCAGGACCAGCTACAGGGGTCCGGACCATTCAAAGGCCGGTCTACTACGTCAGTGAGGTCCTCCATGAAGCAAAGGCCAGGTATCTTGAGACGCACAAACTTCTCTATGCTGTGCTTGTTGCGTCCAGGAAGCTGCGCCACTATTTCTAGGCACACAGGGTCGTGGTGGTGACCTCCTTTCCGTTAAGGGCCATCCTCCACAACTCTAACGCCACAGGCAACATCGCCAAGTGGGGCGCGGAGCTCGCTGAGTTCTAGCTGGACTTCCAGCCTCGCCACGCTGTCAAGAGCCAGGTCCTGGGTGACTTCATCGTGGAATGGACACCTCCCCCGAGCGCCCTTGGGGGGGTCTGGATCCCGATTCGGACCCCACACCTGCAGATCCCAGGGGTCCGATCTTCACCGAGCCCCACTGGACACTCTTCTTCGACGGTTCCACCCGTCACCAGGGTGGCAGAGCCGGGGTGGTCCTCATCGACCCAAGCGGAGATCAAGTAAAGTACATGGTGCACCTTGAGTTCAAGGCCACCAACAATATGGCAGAGTATGAAGCATTGATCTTCGGCTTGTCGGTCGCCCTATCCATGGGGATCCGCCAACTCCTCGTGAAGGGGGACTCCCAGCTGATCATCAAGCAAGTCCACGGGGAATGTAGCTGCAACGAGCCCAGGCTCGCAGCTTACCTCCTCCACGTAAGGAAGCTGGAAAAGGACTTCACGGCCCTAAAACTGCAACATGTTCCTCGGGCTAACAACTCGGCGGCAGATGAACTCTCCCAGAGGGCATCAACTTGGGCACCCGTGCCCGAGGGTGTCTTCGAAAGATGGCTGCTGAGACCCACCGCCTAGCCTGCCGAACTGGGCGAAGGGGGCGAGACTAGCACCTCGAAGCTAGCGGTCCCGATGGCGTACCATCTACAGAACCCACCAAAGACTGTGTGTGCTATAGGGGGTCCTGTCAACCTCTTAACGCCACAACCAATAGCTCAAAGTGGTCCCGATGCATGGATCTCCGAGATCCGAGACTACCTGAAGGAAAATATCCTTCCTGAAGATGATGTGTCCGCAGAGCGCATAGTGCGGTTGACTAAACGCTACACGTAGGGGTGGATAACGAGCGAGCTTGGCTCGTTATGGCTCGGCTCGTTATGGCTCGTTACTGTAATGAGCCAGCTCGGCTTGGCTCGTTATACTAACGAGCTAAACATCTGGCTCGGCTCGACTCGTTAGCAAGCTCGAGCCAGCTTGTTAGGCTCGCGAGCCACACAACTAAATACAAAAATCTATGTACATATATATATATAACCGAAAAATCATATTTTATGTGTTTAACACTACAAACCTAAAAACCTTCATAATATTATTATCATATCATCGTCCTAGCTTCTAACTTTTAATATTAAATATTAAATAACCAAATATGTATTACCTTACAGATTTACAAACCCTTATTATAATAAGATAGCAACAAGCATCATTATAAAGCAATTCATCATCCATTTCACAAACATGTAACATTTCATTGCTCAACACTAAAATCATATGCTAGAAACAAATTTCACAAAACCATAACCAATAATCAAATATTAAATATGCAATGTAGGTATGTTGCCATGCAACAATGCAAATATTTAAGCACATGGCATATCCACACATGTCCATATCATAGATCATAACTACAAGAAAACAAGACAATGAGAGATGAGGCGATACCAACAACTATACAAACTTGTGTGTGGCTTGGCTCGTTTGGCTCGCGAGCTAGCTCACGAGCTAACCCGAGCTGGCTCATTAGAGAACCGAGCTAGAATGCTAGCTTGGCTCGCTACAAAATTAAAACGAGCCGAGCTACTAATGATCCGAGTCGAGCGAGTTATCGAGCCACGAGTATTTCGTCCAGCCCTAGCTACACGGTGGTAGAGGAGGATCTTTACCGTCGTGGCGCCAACGACATTCTCATGCGGTGCATCACCCAGGAGGAGGGTCGTGAGCTACTCGCGGAGATCCATGGAGGAGAGTGCGGAAGTCATTCCTCATCCCGCACGCTGGTCGGTAAGGCCTTCCGGCATGGCTTCTACTGGCCAACCGCCCTCCAAGATGCAGCTGAGCTAGTAAAGTTCCGCAAAGCATGCCAGTTCCATGCAAAGCAGATACACTCACCGGCTCAAGCTCTGTAGATGATTCCACCCTCCTGGCCATTCACCGTATGGGGGTGGATATACTGGGACCATTCCCCAGGGCCATCAGCGGGTACAGTTTCCTCTTCGTCGCCATCGACAAGTTATCAAAGTGGCCTAAGGCCACCCCTGTGGTTAGCATCACCCAGGGGGCTGCTGTTGCCTTCCTCAAGTCGATCGTCTGCAGATTCGGAGTCCCAAGCCGTATCATTACGGACAACGGGACCTAGTTCAGAAGTCGACTCTTATAGGAGTATTGCGAGGGCATTGGCACCCAGCTCTGCTTTGCGTCTGTGGCTCATCCCAAGAGCAACGGCTAGGTGGAGAGGGCAAACACAGAAATCCTCAGGGGACTCAAGACACGCACCTATGACTGTTTGAGAAAGCATGGTGCAAATTGGGTCAACGAGCTCCTGTGCGTGCTATGGGGGAACCGGACCACACCTAGCCGAGCTACTGGGGAGACCCCGTTCTTCCTGGTCTACGGGGCTGAAGCCTGTCTTCCCCCGGAAATCATTATGGGTTCCCCACGGGTCCAGTCGTTTGATGAGTCTATGCAGGAACAGCTACGGCGTGAGGACGTGGACTTCATCGACGAGCGCAGATGGCGAGCGGCGATCCGAAATGCACGGTACAACCAAGCGCTCATGCGCTACCACCAACGGTTCATGCATAGTAGGGAGCTCAGGGTTGGGGACCTAGTCCTAAGGCGAGTTCTGATCCAAGAAGGGCTCCACAAACTCTCCCCCAGTTGGGAAGGACCCTTCAAGGTGATGGAAGTATGCCGACTCGGGTGTGTCCGCCTTGCCACAGCTGAAGGAGTGCCTCTTCCCAATCCCTGGAACATAGAGCACCTCCGTAAGTTCTTCCCATAGAAGCGAAACTAGGGGGTTGAGTTTTCTTCCTTCATAACTAGGTTGTGCATATGTGTACGTCAATCCGGTGAGGTCCGCCCTCGTAAGCCCGGCCTATTGGCCTACACCCACGTATATCAAGTTATGAGGAAAGAATTTACCCCCCGGAGGAGCTTTTCTGATGGTTTTATTTTGCTTCAGTTCACAACCGTTACTTTTATCTAACCCACCCATACAGTTTCCCACCCTTGCTGGTATGATGACACCCGAATTGAGTAGCTAGGTTTGCAGTTTAGGACCCATCTACAAAGGCACGGGGGTCCGGTAGCCTGTGGGCCAGTTCTAGAGAACGAGCGCTCGCTCCCTGGGGTGGTCCGGAGCTGTGTAGCCGCTTAGCTTGGTTCCGTACCCTAAGCCTGCAGACTCCACCGTTCTGGGACGGGCACCCTAGTATTTGGAACTATAGTCTTGTGGGTCCAACAACCTAGGGTCCGGTTCTAGAGAATGGACACACGTCTCCTGGGGTGGTCCGGAGCTGTGTAGCCGCTTAGCATGGTCCCGTACCCTAAGCCTGCACGCTCCACCACTCTGCGACGGGCGTCCTAGTATTTAGAACTGTGATCCAAGGGATCCGGACATACGGCTTGGCTTCCCAAACTAAACCCTGCAGGTCCTGTTGCATGAATCAAAGGATGGCAGATACAAGACGATGGGTCCTATGGGTGTGCTACTAACACTTCCTAGCCGAAGCTGTGTACAGGTCTAGGTCCCAGTCCAGACTTCACCCTGGGGGCCGGGTCACCAACTAATTTCCCTTAGGAATACTGGTATCCAACCTTGACACATCGAGCCTACATCCCAGGGGGGCCAAGTACCAGAGAGGAGTTGGTAACGCCACACACAGCGAGGACAAATAGCATACAGATAAGTGCTAATACTGCTTGATAAATAGTACTCAAAAGTATCTTACAAAACCAGAAATTATTACAAAGCCGCTTACCAGCGGGACCCTAGCCTTCTCTCTGTAGATCTAGCTACTCATCATCAGCAGGATCCTGCTGGAAGCGTTCGACCACCAGTTCCACGGCATCTTGTACGCCCTCCCGGGCGGCGTCTTCAGTGTCGGCCACCGGACCAGCGATCACCGGCTCCAAGGAGATGGCCGGGTCGTGGCTCTGGAAGCATGTCAGGATGTACTCGATCACCGCCCGGCAGAGCCTACCGCCCTCAGCCTCCAAGCGGGCGCAAAGAATCTGGTCCAGGTGTCGAAGGCGGTCGGCGGCAGAGTCCAGCACCAGGAGCATGTCGGAGATAGATGTTGACGGCTCCGACACCGGGATGGGACTCATCCCTAGCGGCACCAGTGTCGTGCTCGCCTCGCCGGCCCATGCGGCGATGTGCTGGACCCCGGTGCGGTGCTCCGCCTGAAGATCCTCGAGGGCCTTCCTGGTGGCCTCCACCGCCTAGAAACCCTGGGCCGCGTTGAACTGGCGAACCTGCTCCTCCAGCTCTTTTTCCTTCTTCTCCGCCTCGAGCTCGTGCTCGACCAGCATCTCGCCTTGCCGAGTCAGCATTTCCTCCCTGAAGGCAGGATCCTTCTCCCACCTAACGAGGTCCGTCTCCTGACTGTCCAAGGACTCTCCTTTTGCTTTAAGCTTCTCTTCAGCGAGGGTGGCGTCGCTGGCCTTGCCCTTGAGCTCCTGCTGCAACTGTTGCAGCCTCTCTACAGCCATGGTCTGCTGGATCCGCTGCTCTTCCAGGATCTTGTCCAGGGCACTCAGCTTGGCCCAGAGCTCTGTCACGAGGGCCTCCCGCTGAGACACAGCCTCCTCCCTCCTGGCCAACTTCTTTTCCCTCCAGGACGCCTCCAGCTCCCGGGCGTACACCTTCTGGAGGTCCCTTTTGTAATCCTTGCGGCCCCGCTCGAGCTCGGACCGCTCGTAGGCGAACTGGCGGGACGCTGCCTTGGTGCGCTCCTCCAGCTGGGTGCGCCAGTTGCTGAGGCGCTGGTGCTCGTCCTCAAGCGCCTCCCACTCCCGCAGGATCGCCGCCTCAGTCTCATGAAGGGCCTGATGGGCACGAGATAGCACCCGGGGGAGAGGAACTGGCGCTGCTTCTGGCTCAGCGCCAGACCGGAGCCGCCGCCCAAAAACCACCTCCGTCTCCTTTGGAGTGGGCGACGGGATGGAGTTGGACGCGCCCCCATGTCACCCTTGATGGCGGGGGTGGGCGCAGTCGGGACCTCCTCCGCCGCTGTCGACGGTGTACTCGACGGCATCGCCGTCGTTGAGGCTGCGGTAGCCGTCGGCGCAGTTGCAGCAGCTGGGGGCGGATCGCTGGCACCACTCCTAGCAGACGCCTGCTGCTGAGAGCCAGACCCGCCGGACATGGTATCTGACGGAGGAGGCGCGACCTTGAGAGCAGAGGGGGAGGAAGCCCTGACAAGCAAAGGATGGGTTAAGACCCATCGGCATGATAAATACACTAATGGAAAAAAGGGGCTACACTTACTTAGGGCCCTGGACTACTTTCCAGCGACCCTGGAAGCGGGACGACCGCCGCTCCTGCTGGTGCTGCTGCTGATGCTGTTGCTGCTGCTGCTGCTGGTGCCTGTGGGGGAGATCACCCCCAGGTGGCGGTGGTGGTGGCGGGACCGATGGTGGTGGTGGTTGTGGTGGCGGTGGACCCGATGGTGGTGGTGGCGGAGGACTGACGCGCCTCTGTGCGCCCTGGGCCTGGGAGCCAGCCTCCTCGACCCCACCCGCAGTCCTCTAACGCTTCTGGGGGGTCTGAAGCAAATGACCCGTCGGCGCGGCGCAGCCGGCGTCGCCTCTCTTCCTCCGACCCCCCAATGCCACCTGGGGCGGAGGAACTGCTTGCAGCCCCTTTGCCCTTGTCCAAGGGGCGGGGGGCCGCGGCGGGGGCGCTGGGAGCCACACCGGCAGGCTGGGGGCCTCCAGCCGGCGCATCGGAGATCCGGATCCCACGATGGGGGTCCCGACCGTCGGTCTGGTGAACCGCCACGCCGCTCTCGTCGAGGGTCGGCAGCGTGACCAAGATCGCCGTCCTCAACCCTGGGTCGTCGCAGAGCGCAGGGATGCCCGTGGGGACGATTAGGGACTCAGGGACGAAGGACTCACCAGTAATCCCCTTCACCAGGAGTTCCAACTCCTCCCAGGACAGGTCGGTACCCGGTCCGCGCTGGATCCGACCGATGTCGTTCGGGCCGGTGAACCAGGAACACAGGCGCGCCCTCCTCTGCAGCAGCGCGATCCGGCGCTTCAGGAAGTTGCCGACCACGTGCATCGATGTCAGACCACCGGTTGCCAAGGTCTTGATCATGTCCAGTACGAGCAGGAACTCCGGCGCCAAGGACGGCTTGGACCTCCAGTGCTTGCGGTCAAGGGCTGGCCCGTTGCTTCGCAGGACGAGGCGGTCGTTGGCCTCGGCGCTGGCGATCACCCAGTCGGCGCGCCAGTTTTCCCACCTTGCGCCGTCGAGGGTGGGGATGTCGGCCACGGCTGAATCTGACCTTGTCTGGATGTAGTAGGCGCCGAGGTGGTCCTTAGCCTTCCCAGACTTCACCAACACAAAGAAATGACGGAAGAGGGAGGTGCAGGGGGCCACCCCCACGAACATCTTGCAGAGGTGGACGAAGATGACCACCTAAAGGATGGAGTGGGGCATGAGGTGCTGAAGCTGGAGCCTGAGCTCCTCCAACAGCAGCAGGAAGAAAGGTGAGATCGGCAGCGCCAACCCGTAGGAGAGGTAGGAGACGAACAACACGAACTCCTCGGCGGCGAGATCGCCGAGGGGAGCGGCACCAACGCGGATCCTTCCGGCGAGCGCCGGTGCACCCCATCCGAGCAAGTTGCGCACCAGGTTGAGTGCCCCCTCAGACTAGAAACGCTCAAGATGGTCAAGAGAAGTCATGGCTTGTGTGGCAACTACGGCGGCGCAAAGCAGAGGAGCGCGAAGGCAAAGGGGCGCAGAGGAGCGCGAAGGCAAATGGGCGCAGAGGAGCACGAAGGCGAAAGGGCGCGGTCGATTGGAAAGAGAATGCGAAAGTGTAACTGCTGCACGCGGGGTGAATCCCTTTTCAAGGCAGACTCTCCCGCTCGCGCCCCGAGACGCTACATGAAATCCCGTCCGACGCACACCTAACGCCTAGGCGGCCCAGTCTCTGACACGGGGGCCCGGGTCCACAAGTCATACAACTGGTGTGCTGGTCTCCGAGTGCGGAAAAGGCGAACCGTCGCCCGCGGTAGCGTGCCTCTTCATCTCCGCCGCAAGAAACAACAGCCCAGTCTATGACACGGGGGCCCAGGCCCACGAGTCATACTCCTTGGGTGCCAGATTCCGGGTGCGGAAAGAGCGAACCACCGCTCGCGCCGGTACTACGCCTCCTCGGGACCACGGCAGAAGACAGAAGAAAATTTTTTAAACCAATGCAGTGGTATCGAGGCGCCCCGCGCGTGGCCCGACGAAACCACTAGGCGTGGGGGCCACGGGTCAGTCAGTCGCGGGGACAGATATGGCAGTTGGCGTGACCGAAGGCTGATTGACGGTGAGTGCGTCAGCAGGAGCACTGAAACGGCGCGCCAATCACCAAACAGGCCATGTTGAGGCGAAATACAAGCTTTGGCCCCACCTGCAGGCTCGTATCCTCCCCTGAGGTGGGCCCGGGGGCCACTGTCGGTACCCTGAAACAGGGGTACCCCTACTACTGTATAAAGACACAGTGCTCACGCGACTATCTCTTAGTCGCGTGGTAAAGGTGCTGTGTGTGGGACCAGGCCACGACTCGCCCCAGTCTGGTGATATACTCCAAGGCATCAACAGTAAGTTCGGACCCCCATGGGAGAGCGTCGGACCCCTAGAGGCTGTAGCATCCCAAAAATTCAAATCTTGAAATTTTCTCAAACTCGCTCTAAATTCAAAATGAATTTCAAATTTCATTTCAAAATATTTGTTTGCAAGTTGATATCAGCAAATAAAATATAGTGGTCTATATTCTCTCTAAAATCCTCCTCAAAATATTTCCCCAGTGATCACCCTCAAACTCTTTCAGAAATACTGCCCAAATATTCCACCGATATATGTCCAAGTATTTTCTTCCTGAGAAATACCTTCAGAATCATTTTTCAAGTCCCTACAAATATTTTCTCCATAACTTTTCTCATGCTCATACGTATACGTATGCCTCCGTTGTCATACGGTGAGCTCTACAAGCTAATTACACTCATATAAGACAAATCCATGCTAATCTCCCACTAATCCTCTCATCCTCCCACTAATCCCCTCATCCCTCCCCCTAATCCCCCCACCATGGCTATAAATAGAGGGGCAAGGGCCTCCTCTCATCCCACCCCAAGCCATTTCATGGCAACTCTCCCCCCCCCACACACACCCACTCCATGTTCCACACAAGCACACACTAGCACAAGGATCGTTCGGTCGTTCTTCGATCGTTCGTCCCCCTGTTCTTAGTTTGTTCGTTCGTTCGTCCGATCGTTCGATCGTTCGTCCGATCGTTCATGGTTCGTTCGTCCGTTCGTCCGATCGTTCGATCGTTCGTCCGTTCGTTCGTCCAAATAATCTTTTTCCTGCTGTTATGCTGCCGAAATTCCGATCGTTCGTTCGTCCGATCGTTTGATAGTTCGTCCGATCGTTCATGGTTCGTTCGTCCGTTCGTCCGATCGTTTGATCGTTCGTCCGTTCGTTCGTCCAAATAATCTTTTTCCTGTCGTTATGCTGTCGAAATTCCGATCGTTCGTTCGTTCGATCATTCGATCGTTCATCGTTCGTTCATAGTTCATATCCATCGTTCATCGTTCGTTCATACGACTATTCACCATCACTATTTACCGTTACTATTTACCGTTACTTTTTACCGTTGCTTTTCACCGTTACTTTTTACCGTTACTATTTACCGTTACTATTTACCATTACTTTTAACGTTACTTTTTACCGTTACTATTTACCGTTACTATTTACCGTTACTTTTTACCGTTACTTTTTACCGTTACTATTTACCGTTACTATTTACCGTTACTTTTTACCGTTACTATTCACCGTTACTATTCACCGTTACTATTCATCGATCATCCGATCACCCCAAATTTCAACTACTCATCCATCATGGTGTCCAGTCCACCTAAGACCAGCCAGACCCATATTCCAGTTTTACAAACTCCGTTGACTGTGATTTTCCTTCCAGTGGGAACTTCCCATCTGGTCACCCATCCTAGGTTTCTCCAAGTTGAGCACGCTTAACTTGAGGTTCCTTCGAACCAGGCTTCCAAATTCAGATTCCAATAATTCTCGTTTCTAAATTCTTATCGAATTATTCCCTATCCAACCATGTCATCCCATAAGCATGGTTCATAATCCAGAAAACTCCTAAAATACTCTTATCCCATATTCTGCCTATAATCTCTCTGTTCAGACTAAGTCAGACGATTCATTCGTCACTATTCTCACCAACAGTGAACTTCACTGTGCTACACCACATACACCCAGCTATAAATACACCCAGCTACCCTCTCCCTCTCCACACACACTCAACACCCTCAGCCAAGGCAAACACCCACCCACTCAGTTACTCCGCTCTACCGGCTACACGCATAGTGTCGCTTCGCCTCCAGTCCACCCTCCTGGTAAGCACCTCCGCTCCATCACTAGTAGTATCTCAACACCACAAGACACAGATTCTACTCAAGACTCTACCCATCCTGTAACACCCACTTTGTAATTGCTAGGAATATTACCAGTAGAGGAACAACTTCTCTTTATGTGAGTTTGATCTTTATGCATCATCATATGTGAACACCATGTCCAAAAACAATTAATAAAGAAAGATGCTACTAAATCATTGCATCATGCTGAATATTTTATTTGTGTGTGCATTCTTGTGACAATATCATAATAATGCAAAAAAAAAGAAATAGGTGAATATCCAAATGGGGATTTAAATCCTAAATAATCCTAGAATTAAGAAAAGAGAGAAGGAGGAGGATTATACAAAATAGAGGAAAATAAATGTATGAAAGAATATATTTTGTCCCCACTAATATTTTAATTTAAGAACTTAACTCAGTTAAGAAGCTCACAAACAAGTTTGAATTCAAATTAGTATTAAAATTTGAATTTGTGAAAGAAGGGAGAAAGAAGAAAATATAAAAGAAAAAGGAAAAGGAATACTATACCTGATGGGCCGCCAACCTGGAATTCGGCCCACTATCTATTCTGACCCGCGCGCCCACCAGGCATCACGACGCCGACAACAAGGGCCCACCCGTCAGCCAAACTCCGCGCGCGTAGCTCCTCTGTTGCGCTGACAGCTTGGACCCAGTGGTCGGTCACCCTGGGATCGGTAACAGCTCGCGCGAGATCCATGGCGGGGAGCGCGCACCGATCGGGCGAAGCTCGGACCCCGTCCAACCACCCTAGCCCTCGATCCAACCCCGGTCGACCACATAAAGCTCCTTCTCCCACCGGTCCGTGCAACTCGTCGCCCATATCGTGTGCCACCATCGCCGTGAGCAGAGAGAAGAGAGAGTGACCCGCCGCAGGCGAATCCGGGCGTGCCGACGACCGTGCTCGGGGTAAGGAACCCAGGGGCTCCTTTCGGACGTGTTGAAGGTGGCCGCAACCGAATTTCAGAAGACAAGCCACCGGCGGCACCGGAATTTGTCGCCGTCGACTCAACACCGCCGCAGACTCGCAATCCGTCGTGGTCAGCTCGGTGTCCGCCACCATCCTCGGTGAGTTCTCCTTCCCATGTTTCGCTTGAATCTCTAGCACGTTTAGAGTAGCTCGGAATTGGCCTAGGTGCGTTAGTTCGCGTGGCCACTGCCGATGGCATGGGCGCCGCCGCGGCACGCCGGGGGCCGGGTCCTACACTCGACCTCAGCCAAAATTAGTTGTAGCATTGAGTTCTGGGAGTCGTCAATTGTACGTGGGATGAGTGAATCGGGTTATGGCGTTCGTACTGGCCGGATTCGGGATCTCCGGCGGGCGGACCGCCGTGAACGGGCGCGCGCCGCCGTGCTCCTCCATCGGAGGTAGGAGATGGCCTTTGGTCCGTTGGATCGTGAACAGAGGGCTACGATTAGATCGGGTGTACCGCTTCGGTGCGTGAAATCGGGACCGTTAGATCGCGATCGGGTGGTGCAGGTGAGATCGGAGCGCATTAAATCCACACCGTCGAATCTGGATCCTGTGCCCCTGATTGCTTACCGATTCGCAGCGTGCTTATCTAATCTGGGCCGTTCGGATCTAATCCAACGACCGAGACTCGCCCGTACCCCTTCGCGGGTCAACTTTTCTAAAGAGACCCTCACCTCTCTGGAAATCAACCCGCAGTCCATTGGCCACTGTTCACTGAGTCTAGAATTTTATTCGCGCAGACCCCTGCACTTCTCAGTATTTGACGCCCAGTCCAGTGATCGTTTTAATTGAATAAATAAAATAGAAAATAGATTTTTAATATGAAAATAATTGCTAGAACTTTGATAATTCATAGAAAATTCATATGAGCTCCAAATTGGTCCATTCCAGTTCCTAAATTTTTGTAATAATATTGTCTGCGCATTTGTGCCTCTGTTTTGGCATGAAAGGCTCATTTAAATTTATCTAATACTTAATCTTGTATTAAATACATAAAAGCTACAGAAATTCATAACTTGAAATATATAACTCCAAATTTAGTGATTCCAGTTCCTATGGTTTCATTTTGATATGTAGATTTTTACTGCATATTTTATTTACATGCTTGGTGTGATGTTGATTTTGGCTATACTATGTATGTATTGTGTTGATGCGAGTAGACGAGCAAGCCACTGTGGAAACTGAGGTTCAACAAGTAGAAGTAGCTGAGCAGGAGCTCATTGCAGGCAAGTTGTGCCCTTGATCACTTACTTTCCCAGCCATGTTCTTATTAATTTTAATGATCTGCATAGGATAATTTTGATGGGAGCCTTTATGTTACCCCAGTTTTGATTACCTCTATACCTTGTTCACCCCTGAAATATTTTTGGGTAGTACTTGCTATTGCTTTATGTGGATTGGGTATGGAGATACACTATTCATGATTATTCTGTTATTAACTTGTTATTATTATTGTTCATGTTAAGATCATTAAATTAATGGGAACATGGAGCGACCACCCGGGAAAACAGTGCTACCACAAGGGTATAATGGGACGCCCTTGGCTGACTAATTAGGAAAGCTAGTGGAAGACTACCTTACCCGAAAGGGGCAAGGGCAGTAGGGGAGAGGTCAGTGCGGGGAGGTCCCTGGTTGATTTTGCTGCGATGGCTGTCAGCCAGGAACCCTGTACTGGATCTTCCTATAAACTGTAGCGGGTTTTCGGAAGCTAGTGGAACTTTGTAAAGGCCTCGTAGTGGATCCCTAGCCATTCACCTCGGTAGTGTCTAAGGGCCTTGCAAACCCAGGCGACATGGGATACACGACTTGTGGGTAAAGATGCGCAACCTCTGCAGAGTGTAAAACTAGTATACTAGCCGTGCTCACGGTCAAGAGCGGCTCGGACCCTCACATGATTAATTATGGAACTTAAATTCAATTTGACATTTGCATCGCATTTGGGATTATTTTACTATTACTGTTCTTTATTATTATTAAGGTTTAGTATTTACTTACACTTAGTAATTGCTAATAAAATTTTGACCAACTTATAAAAGCAATGCTCAGCCTCAACTTCTATTTCATTGATCAGCCTTACACTACATGAACTCCCACCTTTGGTGAGTTCATGCCACATTATTCCCCACGACTTGTTGAGCTATGAACGTATGTGAGCTCACTCTTGCTGTCTCACACCCCCCCCCCACAGGAGAAGAACAGGTGGTCGAAGAGGAGCCGCCTAACACTGAGGAGTTCGATCTGATCTAGGTGGCGTGTCTCGGTCGACATTGGCGCCGACGATCCTTAGTTCGCTTTATCTTTATTATTTTATTTTGTAATAAGACTTCCGCTATGTAATAAGTACTCTGATGTTTTATGACATTTATCTCTATACACTCTGTTATTATATATGATGTCTTCTTGGCGCATGTATGAGATGCACCCGGTTTTGTCCCTTTAAAACCGGGTGTTACAGAAGTGGTATCAGAGGAAATGTTGACTGTAGGACGAAACCTAGATAGAAATGGACAAAACCCTTATCTACTTATCTTACTCTGATTCATACCATACTTACCTTATCTTGATCCTATCTCACCTTCTACTGTTCTACTCTGATCATTCTTACCTTTTCTACTCTGAGACAAGATGGATTTCAAACCTTGGAATCCCTACCCCTATGACATTCTTAAGAGTTAGGGAACCCGAAACAAAAGTTAAAACTATTTTCTTAAAAAAAAATGTTGGTTGATTGTGCTGATGCTAAATGTCTGATTTGCTTCTTTGATTGATTGAATTATTATAGATGGACATCTTAGCATGTACCAACATAAGGTATTGAATTAGCTATAGTAGGTGAAATATTAATCTGCTTAGCTAATAAATCCCCCAAAGTAACACGATTGTAATTACTGCCTTGTCTACTGCTCTTTCTTACCATATGTATCTAACTCAGATGGTCAATACCAGGAGGGGTGGTGGAATTGATTTGCCTCCTAACCGACACACTCGAAGAATTTATAGACAACCTCAGCCGTAGCCTGCAGAGATGAATCCTCCTAATCCTCCACCAGGCGGAGTTGACCCGCTGGTTGCTGCTCAGATGGCGGTGATGCAGCAAATGGCGGACACTATGGCTGATATGCGTGCCCAGATGCAGCAAGAACGCCAGGAAATGCGTCAGGAAAGAGAAGATATACGCCAGGAGTTGCGCCAGGAGAGAGATGAGATACGCCAAGAAAGGAGGGCGCAACAACAGCAACTGCAGCAACAAATGCAACAGCAGCAACAACAGCAACAAGTGCCACTGCCTCCACCACCACCACCGGTTCCACCTCGTGATAAGCACCGGGAGTTTATGAGTCATAAGCCACCTACATTCGCTAGCTCACCTGATCCACTGGACGCGG
Organism: Zea mays; assembly: GCF_902167145.1. Taxonomy (NCBI): domain Eukaryota; kingdom Viridiplantae; phylum Streptophyta; class Magnoliopsida; order Poales; family Poaceae; genus Zea; species Zea mays. Next base: position 75,223,156 of record NC_050100.1, on the reverse strand, counting down.
ATGATTGGCTGAAGTCAATTGAGAAGATGCTGAATATTGCACAATGCACTGATCGGGAGAAGGTCTTATATGCTTCTGGACGTCTGACTGGTCCTGCTGCTGACTGGTGGGATTCTTATACTGCTGCCCATGATGCTGCGGATACTATTACCTGGGCAGAGTTCAGTACGCAGTTCAGGAACTACCATATTCCAGCTGGGATGGTAAAGATCAAGAAGAAGGAATTTCTGTCGCTGAAGCAAGGAAGTATGTCAGTCAGCGAGTACAGAGATAAATTTATTCAGCTATCGAGATATGCTCCAGAGGAAGTTGTTGAGGATGAGAGAAAGCAGGAGCATTTTATTGAAGGACTTAATGGACCGCTGCAGTATGCTCTAGTGGCACACACTTTTCCATCATTTCAGAGGCTACTGGATAAGGCTCTTGCTATTGAACACAAGCGTGTTCAACTGGGTGATTTGAAGAGGAAGGCTATCTCACAGGGACAGGGTAGCAGCAGTGTTCGTCCTCGCTACAGTTCACCACAGGGTACACCGACTCGACCCGGAGGACCACGCCCAGTTCAGCAATCACCACTGAGGACTCCACCTCCTCGACAGGCTACTCCCACGGGCACCCCGACAAAGTTTGCAGGACAGAGTCCGGGCACTCAATGTTTCAAGTGTGGGAAGATTGGTCATTATGCAAATGTCTGCCCACAGAGGATTGCTACTACTCCAGCTCAGAACAAGCAACAGACCCCTAGCAAGGGATATTCTATAGCCAGGGTGAATCAAGTCAGCGTTGATGATACTCCTGATGGTGGGGACCTCGTAATTGGTATGTTTTATGTTAATGCAATTCCTGCAACCATATTATTTGATTCTGGTGCTACACATTCATTCATGTCTGCTAGATATGCCAACACAAACGAAATACCACTGCTAAATATGAGAAAACCCCTGATAGTAATTACACCTAAAGGGCCTGTTGAGGCGAAGCAAATGACACGTAGATTGACATTAACCATTATGGGTAGAGATTTTGGAGCTACTGCTATAATATTAGAGTCAAGCAGTATAGATCTGATCCTTGGTATGTCGTGGCTAAGAAAGGCAAAGGCCGTTATAGCATGTGGTAGAGGTACCATAGAACTTACTACCACTAAAGGAGAAAGATTTCAAGTTAATATTGCAGTAACCTCCTCATCCATGCGTGCAATGTTCTTTATGCCTGAGGAGTTTGTTGGTGATAACATCCGGGTGGTTAGAGATTTTCCGGATGTCTTTCCAGAGGAGTTACCAGGGATGCCACCTGATAGAGAAGTTGAGTTTGTTATTGATCTCTTACCTGGAACCGCCCCTATTTCTAAACGGCCATATAGAATGTCCGTAGAGGAGTTGAAGGAACTGAAGAAGCAGTTGACGGAGTTACAAGAGGCCGGTTACATTCGTCCGAGTTCCTCACCTTGGGGAGCACCGGTCTTGTTTGTACAGAAGAAGGATGGATCGCAACGGATGTGTGTGGATTATAGATCTCTTAATGATGTTACAGTGAAGAACAAGTATCCATTGCCCCGTATTGAGGATTTATTTGATCAGATGAGAGGTGCAAGAGTATTTTCGAAGATTGATCTCCGATCGGGTTACCATCAGATGAGGATTAGACCATCGGATATTCCCAAGACGGCTTTCTCGACTCGATATGGATTATATGAGTTTACTGTTATGTCGTTTGGATTAACCAATGCACCAGCTTATTTTATGAACTTGATGAACAAAGTGTTTATGGAGTATTTGGACAGATTCGTCGTGGTATTCATCGACGATATTCTCATTTATTCTCAGAGTGATAATGATCATGAGGAACATCTGAGGTTGGTGCTACAGAAGTTACGAGATAATCAACTCTATGCTAAGTTCAGCAAGTGCGAGTTTTGGATTGACAGGGTGCCATTCCTTGGTCATATTATTTCTAATGGAGGAATAGCTGTGGATCCTGCTAAAGTAAAGGAGATAATGGAGTGGAGAGTGCCCACTACAGTTACGGAGATTCGGAGTTTCTTGGGACTCGCAGGATATTATCGGAGATTTATTGAAGGATTTTCTAAAATTACTAAGCCCATGACATCGCTTTTGGAGAAAGGAAGAGAATTTAAGTGGGATGAGAAATGCCAAGAGAGTTTTGATCAATTGAAGGAGAGATTGATGTCACCTCCAGTATTGATTATGCCAGATCTGCAGAAGGGATTTGACATTTACTGTGATGCATGTGGCCAAGGACTTGGATGTGTGCTCATGCAAGAAGGACATGTGATTGCCTATGCATCTCGTCAGTTGCGGAAGCATGAATTGAACTACCCCACCCATGACTTAGAGTTGGCTGCCGTTGTGCATGCACTTAAGATTTGGAGACACTACATTATGGGAACTAAGTGCCAAGTATACACGGACCATAAGAGTTTGAAGTATATATTCACTCAGAAGGATCTCAACCTGAGGCAACGCCGTTGGTTGGAGCTCATTAAGGATTATGACTTGGAGATTCACTATCACCCAGGCAAGGCGAATTTGGTTGCAGATGCCTTGAGTCGGAAGGAGCATGTTCACTCCGCTTTCGTTGTCCAGCTACCTGATGAATTAGCAAAGGATTTTGAGAGGCTCAACCTGGGAATTGTTACACATACGGAAGGAGTTACTATTGAATTGGAACCTACCTTGGAGCAAGAAATTCGTAAAGGCCAGGTTGGTGATGCTAAAATCCAGGAGATCAAGGATCTGATAACAGAGGGTAGAGGCCCAGAGTTCACAGAGGATGAGCAAGGCACGATATGGTTCAAGAATCGGATCTGTGTTCCCGATATCGATAGTCTTCGGGAAACCATATTGAAGGAGGCACATGATTCAGTTTATTCTATCCACCCTGGGAGCACTAAGATGTATCAGGATTTAAAGCAAAAGTATTGGTGGTATGGACTAAAGAAAGATGTGGCTGCACATGTGGCTATGTGCGATGTGTGTCAAAGAGTTAAGGCTGAACACCAGAGGCCAGCCGGACTACTGCACCCACTGAAGATACCTGAGTGGAAATGGGAAGAGATTGGCATGGACTTCATTGTTGGATTACCCCGCACGTCTGCTGGATATGATTCTATATGGGTGATTGTGGACAGGCTAACCAAGGTAGCCCACTTTATTCCAGTAAAGACCACGTATTCAGGAGCCAAGTTAGCAGAGTTGTACATGGCACGGATTGTCTGCCTACATGGTGTGCCAAAGAAGATTGTGTCAGACCGGGGACCACAGTTTACCTCTCGATATTGGAAGAAGTTGCACGAGTCATTGGATACGAGATTGAATTTTAGTTCAGCTTACCATCCATAGACTGATGGGCAGACTGAGAGGACTAACCAAGTACTGGAAGATATGTTAAGAGCTTGTGCTCTTAAGCATGGTGGTAGTTGGGATAAGAGTCTACCGTATGCGGAGTTCTCATATAATAATAGCTATCAGGCCAGCTTGAAGATGTCACCGTTTGAGGCTTTGTATGGCAGAAAGTGCAGGACTCCCTTGTATTGGAATCAAACTGGTGAAAGGCAGTTGTTTGGACCTGAGATTATACAAGAAGCAGAGGAACAAGTTCAGCAAATAAGGGAGAATTTGAGAACTGCACAATCCAGGCAGAAAAGTTATGCTGATACCCGGAGAAGACTGCTTGAGTTTAAAGAGGGAGATTATGTCTATTTGAAGGTGTCACCACTCCGGGGCATGAGAAGGTTCAAAGTCAAAGGAAAGTTGTCCCCTCGCTTTATTGGACCCTTCTTAATCTTAAAGCGAGTGGGAGAGGTTGCATACCAATTGGAGTTACCGGATCATCTCGTGGATGTTCACGATGTCTTTCATGTATCTCAGCTGAAGAAATGTCTCAGGGTGCCTGAAGAACAGTTACCAATGGAGGACCTTAGTGTTCAAGAGGATTTGACTTATGCTGAGTACCCCGTCAAGATTTTAGATACTTTGACTCGAGTTACGAGGAATAAGGTCATAAAGATGTGCAAAGTGCAGTGGAGTCACCACGGTCAAGATGAAGCAACGTGGGAAAGAGAAGAAGAGCTTCGTATAGATTTTCCCCACCTTTTCTCTAGATCTTCTTAAATCTCGAGGACGAGATTATTTTTAAGGGGGGTAGGATTTGTAACACCCACTTTGTAATTGCTAGGAATATTACCAGTAGAGGAACAACTTCTCTTTATGTGAGTTTGATCTTTATGCATCATCATATGTGAACACCATGTCCAAAAACAATTAATAAAGAAAGATGCTACTAAATCATTGCATCATGCTGAATATTTTATTTGTGTGTGCATTCTTGTGACAATATCATAATAATGCAAAAAAAAGAAATAGGTGAATATCCAAATGGGGATTTAAATCCTAAATAATCCTAGAATTAAGAAAAGAGAGAAGGAGGAGGATTATACAAAATAGAGGAAAATAAATGTATGAAAGAATATATTTTGTCCCCACTAATATTTTAATTTAAGAACTTAACTCAGTTAAGAAGCTCACAAACAAGTTTGAATTCAAATTAGTATTAAAATTTGAATTTGTGAAAGAAGGGAGAAAGAAGAAAATATAAAAGAAAAAGGAAAAGGAATACTATACCTGATGGGCCGCCAACCTGGAATTCGGCCCACTATCTATTCTGACCCGCGCGCCCACCAGGCATCACGACGCCGACAACAAGGGCCCACCCGTCAGCCAAACTCCGCGCGCGTAGCTCCTCTGTTGCACTGACAGCTTGGACCCAGTGGTCGGTCACCCTGGGATCGGTAACAGCTCGCGCGAGATCCATGGCGGGGAGCGCGCACCGATCGGGCGAAGCTCGGACCCCGTCCAACCACCCTAGCCCTCGATCCAACCCCGGTCGACCACATAAAGCTCCTTCTCCCACCGGTCCGCGCAACTCGTCGCCCATATCGTGTGCCACCATCGCCGTGAGCAGAGAGAAGAGAGAGTGACCCGCCGCAGGCGAATCCGGGCGTGCCGACGACCGTGCTCGGGGTAAGGAACCCAGGGGCTCCTTTCGGACGTGTTGAAGGTGGCCGCAACCGAATTTCAGAAGACAAGCCACCGGCGGCACCGGAATTTGTCGCCGTCGACTCAACACCGCCGCAGACTCGCAATCCGTCGTGGTCAGCTCGGTGTCCACCACCATCCTCGGTGAGTTCTCCTTCCCATGTTTCGCTTGAATCTCTAGCACGTTTAGAGTAGCTCGGAATTGGCCTAGGTGCGTTAGTTCGCGTGGCCACTGCCGATGGCATGGGCGCCGCCGCGGCACGCCGGGGGCCGGGTCCTACACTCGACCTCAGCCAAAATTAGTTGTAGCATTGAGTTCTGGGAGTCGTCAATTGTACGTGGGATGAGTGAATCGGGTTATGGCGTTCGTACTGGCCGGATTCGGGATCTCCGGCGGGCGGACCGCCGTGAACGGGCGCGCGCCGCCGTGCTCCTCCATCGGAGGTAGGAGATGGCCTTTGGTCCGTTGGATCGTGAACAGAGGGCTACGATTAGATCGGGTGTACCGCTTCGGTGCGTGAAATCGGGACCGTTAGATCGCGATCGGGTGGTGCAGGTGAGATCGGAGCGCATTAAATCCACACCGTCGAATCTGGATCCTGTGCCCCTGATTGCTTACCGATTCGCAGCGTGCTTATCTAATCTGGGCCGTTCGGATCTAATCCAACGGCCGAGACTCGCCCGTACCCCTTCGCGGGTCAACTTTTTCTAAAGAGACCCTCACCTCTCTGGAAATCAACCCGCAGTCCATTGGCCACTGTTCACTGAGTCTAGAATTTTATTCGCGCAGACCCCTGCACTTCTCAGTATTTGACGCCCAGTCCAGTGATCGTTTTAATTGAATAAATAAAATAGAAAATAGATTTTTAATATGAAAATAATTGCTAGAACTTTGATAATTCATAGAAAATTCATATGAGCTCCAAATTGGTCCATTCCAGTTCCTAAATTTTTGTAATAATATTGTCTGCGCATTTGTGCCTCTGTTTTGGCATGAAAGGCTCATTTAAATTTATCTAATACTTAATCTTGTATTAAATACATAAAAGCTACAGAAATTCATAACTTGAAATATATAACTCCAAATTTAGTGATTCCAGTTCCTATGGTTTCATTTTGATATGTAGATTTTTACTGCATATTTTATTTACATGCTTGGTGTGATGTTGATTTTGGCTATACTATGTATGTATTGTGTTGATGCGAGTAGACAAGCAAGCCACTGTGGAAACTGAGGTTCAACAAGTAGAAGTAGCTGAGCAGGAGCTCATTGCAGGCAAGTTGTGCCCTTGATCACTTACTTTCCCAGCCATGTTCTTATTAATTTTAATGATCTGCATAGGATAATTTTGATGGGAGCCTTTATGTTACCCCAGTTTTGATTACCTCTATACCTTGTTCACCCCTGAAATATTTTTGGGTAGTACTTGCTATTGCTTTATGTGGATTGGGTATGGAGATACACTATTCATGATTATTCTGTTATTAACTTGTTATTATTATTGTTCATGTTAAGATCATTAAATTAATGGGAACATGGAGCGACCACCCGGGAAAACAGTGCTACCACAAGGGTATAATGGGACGCCCTTGGCTGACTAATTAGGAAAGCTAGTGGAAGACTACCTTACCCGAAAGGGGCAAGGGCAGTAGGGGAGAGGTCAGTGCGGGGAGGTCCCTGGTTGATTTTGCTGCGATGGCTGTCAGCCAGGAACCCTGTACTGGATCTTCCTATAAACTGTAGCGGGTTTTCGGAAGCTAGTGGAACTTTGTAAAGGCCTCGTAGTGGATCCCTAGCCATTCACCTCGGTAGTGTCTAAGGGCCTTGCAAACCCAGGCGACATGGGATACACGACTTGTGGGTAAAGATGCGCAACCTCTGCAGAGTGTAAAACTAGTATACTAGCCGTGCTCACGGTCAAGAGCGGCTCGGACCCTCACATGATTAATTATGGAACTTAAATTCAATTTGACATTTGCATCGCATTTGGGATTATTTTACTATTACTGTTCTTTATTATTATTAAGGTTTAGTATTTACTTACACTTAGTAATTGCTAATAAAATTTTGACCAACTTATAAAAGCAATGCTCAGCCTCAACCTCTATTTCATTGATCAGCCTTACACTACATGAACTCCCACCTTTGGTGAGTTCATGCCACATTATTCCCCACGACTTGTTGAGCTATGAACGTATGTGAGCTCACTCTTGCTGTCTCACACCCCCCCCCCCCACAGGAGAAGAACAGGTGGTCGAAGAGGAGCCGCCTAACACTGAGGAGTTCGATCTGATCTAGGTGGCGTGTCTCGGTCGACATTGGCGCCGACGATCCTTAGTTCGCTTTATCTTTATTATTTTATTTTGTAATAAGACTTCCGCTATGTAATAAGTACTCTGATGTTTTATGACATTTATCTCTATACACTCTGTTATTATATATGATGTCTTCTTGGCGCATGTATGAGATGCACCCGGTTTTGTCCCTTTAAAACCGGGTGTTACACATCCATATATATCTATTCTGACCACTATACTAAATATTTGTTGGTATACTTGCTTGTTTGTATGTTTGCTTGTTCATGTTGCATAGTTATCAGAGCGTTCGTACTGTCTCGTGGAGGCCAGATCTACAAGTCTACGCCAGGAGCCAGAAGCCAGTTCCACGAGCTCTTCTTCCCCCTTCGCCGGATAAGCACGGCAAGCTCACTGGATCCCTTTGATGCATAAATTACCTATGTTTTTCAACCACAATTCTCAGCCTGTTATTTTATGCATGATATGATTTTGAGACAAGTTATTATGGCCACCCAAGCCGCTTGCCGCAATCAATCCTTAATATATTTGTTACAAATGATTTGAGAAAAGGTGTGAGTTTTTCAAAAGAAAATGCTTTTCAAAATGTGTATGATGAAGGGTTTTTACCCTTATCACCTTGTGAGTGGGATAATCAGGGACTCCTTGGTTTAGGGGAGGGCCTAAGGTGATGGCTCAGCTGGTTTAGGCGTGGGCAGAAGGATTGTCCCCTCGTATAAGGACCGGTTTGTCATCTTTCACTACCTGTACTCATGATAAGTACAACCACTCGAGACTGTGTGGGCAGTCACTCAATCTGAACTCGTGCGGTCCGACCCCAGGGTTATGAAGGCTGGGGAGCACCGGGAGGATAAGGAGGGGGAAAGTTTTGTCCGGTTTGGACATGGTGGTGGCCTGACTCCTTCCGGTATAACCGTTAAGGTTAGGACATGCGAGGAAAGAAAGGGATTCAGATTCGGGTCTCACTAGCTATGAGATCGCAGAGCCGGACTAGTGGGTAAAGTGTACACCTCTACGCAGAGTTTGAAAACCTATTCGAATAGTCTGTGTCCACAGGAATGGACGAGTCTGGTATGGTATGGCAATTAATGTTTTGTTTTCAAAAAAGGCTGCGTTTGAGATAAATGGTTTTTAAAAGGTCCGGTGGTTGAGCCGTGAGCTATGGTGGACGGGAAGTCCAGTAGCTGTTTTTGAAAAGGAAAACCAGTGGGAAACTGCTGAGATACCTGGATGGTTTAGTCCAGGAAATTTTATTATAATACTGAAAAACTTCCTGCTCCTTTGGAGAGGATGCGCTTTGCAAAATACAAAATGTTTTTCAAAACAACCCTGCATAAAATATTGTTGTTTCTGCAAAATATCCTGAGCTCCACATATTCCATGCATTATATCTGATTTCCCCATTCCGCGGGTGAAGGTGGGCTGCTGAGTACGTTTGTACTCACCCTTGCTTATTTATTTTTTTCAGAAAAAGGAGATCGGGTAAGAGTTACGACTGTTCCCAACCTTGCCTGTGGCTGTTGGACCGCTGATTTGCTTCACTGCGTATATCGGGCTGCTTCAGCCCCACTCTGATGATATGTCCCGAGTTGTGGACCAACTCTTAAAGTTGATCGCCACCTTTATAGATTTGTCTTGTTTAAGCAGATCTGTAATCATCTGATGTATAAATGTGTTTACTAGCCTCCTGGGACTAGTAATTGTATCACATTTGAGTCCCAGAGGCTGGGGACGCTTCAGGTGGTATCAGAGCTGTTAGGTTGGCCGCAGGACGTAACCCTTAGCCTGATCAAAAGTTTTTGAGTCCAAACTATTTTCTTAAAAAAAATCTTGCTCTCATCCCTTCATTTCAAAAATGCTTTCCCCCTTTCCTTCTCTCAGAAGTCAGATGGAGGTTCGTTGCCAAACCAGCTTTTGCCAGAATGAAGATGGTTTCCCCAAGTTGCTGAGAGCATGCACAGTTCGCCTTGGAATCAGGAGCCAGCCAGAGTATGATGGTCGTGAATTCGTCGAGCATGGCACAGAGAAATGTGTCGTGACTGTGTACATTGGATCCAGTCCGCACCATGTGGAATGGAGTGTCACTGCTGCTGGGCACAGATTCAAAGACACCTGTCAAGTCGTCGCTCGCAAGGCATTGAGGACCCTATGTCAGATCTATGAAGAAGAAGTGGCCGACACACCGCTCAGATTCTTTCCGCCCTTTCAGAGAAACCGTCCTGTTTGGATGGCCAGGATGCGTGCATTGGAAGGGAAGCAGCTGCTTGAGGACGACCCCACAGTTAAGTACCTCACTGCATACCTGCTCACCCTGGATGCACAGTATGATTTCTTGGCTCGGCACCACCGTCAGATGATTGCTCGAGCAGAAGATGCAGAGAAGCTCAACCGTAAGCTCCATGTGGACCTCACCACAGCTCAAGCCCGTGTAGCTGCCTTGGAAAGTCGTGAAGTCATTGCTGTTGAAGCCCTGAAGCAAGCCAAGGATGAGCACGTCCAAAAGTTGATGGAGGCCTACTTGGTAACCCATAACCACCCTGCGGATCCAAGAGCACCCTGAGTCCTCCCAAGATCCCCTGCCGGAGTTGTTTGAGCCCCTCACCATGAAGAAGATTCCAGCACCATCCCTTGAAGTCAAGGAAGAAGCTGCAAGCACCCCGCCAGCACCGCCGCCCTCAGAGGAGCTACAAGAGCCAGTCCAGCTTGAAGAAGAGTTCAACCCTGTGTTGCCATCTCAGTCGCCGCCAGAAGAAGTCATCAACATCAGCTCCCTCTTGACCCATCCAGGAGATGTCTCAGATTGAAGTTGTGCGCCAGCCTTACCAGAAGAGAAGTTGCCGGTCTGAAGTTAGTTATGCCCAGTCCTCTGCATGCATTGGGTAGTGAAGTTTTTCTTCACTTTGGCTAGAGCCCTGCATGTATGAGAGGTAATCGTGTAGACTCGTGTGTTGAAAAACTCTATTTGTGTGGCCCCCTAGGGCATTTCAAAATGAATTTCGCTTGATGTTTTCTCCCCTTTTGAGTGCATATGTGATGCTTTAACGTTAGTGCTCATAAGTCGCATTTAGCAAAGTTCTCAATTCAGGAGCCAAGCAATAGTAGTTATGCTTAGCCCCCGAATCCAAGTAGTTCGTGATTTGGAAAACTCTATTCCTCCCTTATTCAAAACATTTGATTTGTTTGTGCTTATCATGGTTGAGCTTGTGTGTCTTCTTTCTTTTAAGAAATGGTTTTCTTTAAAACATAGATAACAAATTAGATCCAATCCTCACCTTATTCTTCCATTCTCATCTTAACCCATCCCAAGAGAAAAGCCCCTTGCCCAAGAAGATACCGGGAAGCTTACCCTTGAAGCCTGGAATAAGCTACAGAAGCAACCAGTCCAGTCGCTCAGTCAAAAGGATCGACCGTGAGAATCAAAGCACTGCCCCTGAGTCAAAGTAAACAGGAAAAGAGGACAGAAGGAGTTATTACCATACAAAGAGGCAAAGATTCTTGGAACCAGAGACCACAAACATCAGGGTCATTGACCCCACCACTCACCCATGCCCCGCGCACGCGTGCCCGCCTCCATGCACACTACCACCGCCCCACGCCCCCTTTGCAGCGCACTACCACCGCCCACCCCCCTTTGCAGCGCACCCACCGCTGCCATCACCACTAGCAACACCGTCCCCCCTTCCCTTATCATGTTTGCTGCCTCGTGTCACATGCTCCATCACCACCACTCCACACCCTTGCATACCGCTCGCCTATAAATCCCCCACCAGCTCCCTCAACTCCCATCTTGCTCAAAGCAAAGCACACTCTAGATAAATCCCCCCTGCCAAATAGCAAGCAACCCCATTTCCCACTCCCTCGCCCCTAAGATCACAATGCTTGGTGATTCTTGGGTTGAAGACTGTTGTACATGGTTCAACATCTTCGGTTTCCTCCTCTGTATGATGGTAATACTCTTTGATAGAATCCTCCAGTGGGAAGAGCAAAGAGAAAGAAAGGGTCAGTGAAAAGAAGATAGTGAAGAGAAGATAAGAAGAAGGTTCTCCTAGAATCAACCATGTGACAGTCATCTCTCTGCAGCCTGGTCAAGCAACAACAGCAGAAGAAGGCCCCGTAACACCCTTGTTATGAGGTACTTCAAGAAGTTAAAATCCCCAAGATTCAAGAGATCTACCCTCATTCTTTTTAAGTGGGGTAGTGTTCCAGTAAAGTTCCTGCTTTGGAGAAAAAGAAGAAGGCATGTAGCAAGCTTGTGGAGGACCAGATCATCGAAGCATATAAGTTCCTGGATGAGAAGTGGTCACCCAAGTTTTGTTGATGAAGCACCAGAAGACCAATCAAGGAAGGAATCCATGTGGGAGTTCGCAAGAGAAAGGTTTGCGTGTTGGCATCGTTGCTTCTTCAATAAGCTAGCTGCCAAGCGAAAGCTAGAAGCCTGAAGATGATCTTTGAGTAGCCAGAATCAGTGTTTGCAATCAGCAACCAGATGCTCCTCAAAGGCCGGATTTTGTTGAAGTTCCATCTCCTCGAAGAGTTGCAAAGTGAAGATATGTAGCTGAAGTAAAGCTATGCCCATAACCCTTCTAAGCCGAATCTCGAGGACGAGATTCCTTTTAAGTGGGGTAGATTTGTAGCATCCCAAAAATTCAAATCTTGAAATTTTCTCAAACTCGCTCTAAATTCAAAATGAATTTCAAATTTCATTTCAAAATGTTTGTTTGCAAGTTGATATCAGCAAATAAAATATAGTGGTCTATATTCTCTCTAAAATCCTCCTCAAAATATTTCCCCAGTGATCACCCTCAAACTCTTTCAGAAATACTGCCCAAATATTCCACCGATATATGTCCAAGTATTTTCTTCCTGAGAAATACCTTCAGAATCATTTTTCAAGTCCCTACAAATATTTTCTCCATAACTTTTCTCATGCTCATACGTATACATATGCCTCCGGTGTCATACGGTGAGCTCTACAAGCTAATTACACTCATATAAGACAAATCCATGCTAATCTCCCACTAATCCTCTCATCCTCCCACTAATCCCCTCATCCCTCCCCCTAATCCCCCCACCATGGCTATAAATAGAGGGGCAAGGGCCTCCTCTCATCCCACCCCAAGCCATTTCATGGCAACTCTCTCCCCCCACACACACACCCACTCCATGTTCCACACAAGCACACACTAGCACAAGGATCGTTCGGTCGTTCTTCGATCGTTCGTCCCCCTGTTCTTAGTTTGTTCGTTCGTTCGTCCGATCGTTCGATCGTTCGTCCGATCGTTCATGGTTCGTTCGTCCGTTCGTCCGATCGTTCGATCGTTCGTCCGTTCGTTCGTCCAAATAATCTTTTTCCTGCCGTTATGCTGCCGAAATTCCGATCGTTCGTTCGTCCGATCGTTTGATCGTTCGTCCGATCGTTTGATCGTTCGTCCGATCGTTCATGGTTCGTTCGTCCGATCGTTCGATCGTTCGTCCGTTCGTTCGTCCAAATAATCTTTTTCCTGCCGTTATGCTGTCGAAATTCCGATCGTTCGTTCGTTCGATCATTCGATCATTCATCGTTCGTTCATAGTTCATATCCATCGTTCATCGTTCGTTCATACGAACTATTCACCATCACTATTTACCGTTACTATTTACCGTTACTTTTTACCGTTGCTTTTCACCGTTACTATTTACTGTTACTATTTACCGTTACTATTTACCGTTACTTTTTACCGTTACTATTTACCGTTACTTTTTACCGTTACTATTCACCGTTACTATTCACCGTTACTATTCATCGATCATCCGATCACCCCAAATTTCAACTACTCATCCATCATGCTGTCCAGTCCACCTAAGACCAGCCAGACCCATATTCCAGTTTTACAAACTCCGGTGACTGTGATTTTCCTTCCAGTGGGAACTTCCCATCTGGTCACCCATCCTAGGTTTCTCCAAGTTGAGCACGCTTAACTTGAGGTTCCTTCGAACCAGGCTTCCAAATTCAGATTCCAATAATTCTCGTTTCTAAATTCTTATCGAATTATTCCCTATCCAACCATGTCATCCCATAAGCATGGTTCATAATCCAGAAAACTCCTAAAATACTCTTATCCCATATTCTGCCTATAATCTCTCTGTTCAGACTAAGTCAGACGATTCATTCGTCACTATTCTCACCAACAGTGAACTTCACTGTGCTACACCACATACACCCAGCTATAAATACACCCAGCTACCCTCTCCCTCTCCACACACACTCAACACCCTCAGCCAAGGCAAACGCCCACCCACTCAGTTACTCCGCTCTACCGGCTACACGCATAGTGTCGCTTCGCCTCCAGTCCACCCTCCTGGTAAGCACCTCCGCTCCATCACTAGTAGTATCTCAACACCACAAGACACAGATTCTACTCAAGACTCTACCCATCCATATATATCTATTCTGACCACTATACTAAATATTTGTTGGTATACTTGCTTGTTTGTATGTTTGCTTGTTCATGTTGCATAGTTATCAGAGCGTTCGTACTGTCTCGTGGAGACCAGATCTACAAGTCTACGCCAGGAGCCAGAAGCCAGTTCCGCGAGCTCTTCTTCCCCCTTCGCCGGATAAGCACAACAAGCTCACTGGATCCCTTTGATGCATAAATTACCTATGTTTTTCAACCACAACCCTCAGCCTGTTATTTTATGCATGATATGATTTTGAGACAAGTTATTATGGCCACCCAAGCCGCTTGCCGCAATCCATCCTTAATATATTTGTTACAAATGATTTGAGAAAAGGTGTGAGTTTTTCAAAAGAAAATGCTTTTCAAAATGTGTATGATGAAGGGTTTTTACCCTTATCACCTTGTGAGTGGGATAATCAGGGACTCCCTGGTTTAGGGGAGGGCCTAAGGTGATGGCTCAGCTGGTTTAGGCGTGGGCAGAAGGATTGTCCCCTCGTATAAGGACCGGTTTGTCATCTTTCACTACCTGTACTCATGATAAGTACAACCACTCGAGACTGTGTGGGCAGTCACTCAATCTGAACTCGTGCGGTCCGACCCCAGGGTTATGAAGGCTGGGGAGCACCGGGAGGATAAGGAGAGGGAAAGTTTTGTCCGGTTTGGACATGGTGGTGGCCTGACTCCTTCCGGTATAACCGTTAAGGTTAGGACATGCGAGGAAAGAAAGGGATTCAGATTCTGGTCTCACTAGCTATGAGATCGCAGAGCCGGACTAGTGGGTAAAGTGTACACCTCTGCGCAGAGTTTGAAAACCTATTCGAATAGTCCGTGTCCACAGGAATGGACGATTCTGGTATGGTATGGCAATTAATGTTTTGTTTTCAAAAAAGGCTGCGTTTGAGATAAATGGTTTTTAAAAGGTCCGGCGGTTGAGCCGTGAGCTATGGTGGACGGGAAGTCCAGTAGCTGTTTTTGAAAAGGAAAACCAGTGGGAAACTGCTGAGATACCTGGATGGTTTAGTCCAGGAAATTTTATTATAATACTGAAAAACTTCCTGCTCCTTTGGAGAGGATGCACTTTGCAAAATACAAAATGTTTTTCAAAACAACCCTGCATAAAATATTGTTGTTTCTGCAAAATATCCTGAGCTCCACATATTCCATGCATTATATCTGATTTCCCCATTCCGCGGGTGAAGGTGGGCTGCTGAGTACGTTTGTACTCACCCTTGCTTATTTATTTTTTTCAGAAAAAGGAGATCGGGTAAGAGTTACGACTGTTCCCAACCTTGCCTGTGGCTGTTGGACCGCTGATTTGCTTCACTGCGTATATCGGGCTGCTTCAGCCCCACTCTGATGATATGTCCCGAGTTGTGGACCAACTCTTAAAGTTGATCGCCACCTTTATGGGTTTGTCTTGTTTAAGCAAATCTGTAATCATCTGATGTATAAATGTGTTTACTAGCCTCCTGGGACTAGTAATTGTATCACATTTGAGTCCCAGAGGCTGGGGACGCTTCAGAGGCCGGACCTCCAAGGTTGGTCTAGGACCTCCACGTGTGCAAGGCGGACCCCTAGAATGGGATCCGGACCCCCCTGTGGGGGGTCCGGATCGCCCACAATGGTGTCCCAAGGTTCCAGGACAGAATATACTCGGGCCTGGAACAAGACCCAAGCGAGGGTCCGGTGCCGACACGTGTCCAGACCCGGACCTGTCTGCATACACTCTTGCTCCCCGCCCAGGCGGAGCCCCGATGCTGCCACGTGGCACACTACACGTGACATAAGCCAACGGGCGGAGCCTGACGTAAGGCCTCTGGGCTACGCGACCTCTGCATTTATTGCGGATAAGGCGTGCCGCCTGTCCATTCCACTGGCAGGCGGTGTGCCGCCTCTGCATTTATTGAGACCTGTCCATTTCGCTGGTAGGCGACGACCTGTCCATTCCGCTGGCAGGCGGCGACCTGTCCATTCCGCAGACGGCGTGCCTATCCATTCCACTGGCAGGCGGCACGCCCATACTGCCGCGCGCACTACGCTCATCATTACTCGCGCGTTACCAAGGAAGCAGGCGCCACATATCAATACTGCATGGACCGCGGACAACGCGACGACCGGAGATTGCTCAGGCGTTACTTGCATTAGTTACTCCTATAATATATTCCTTCCATTATGCTCCTGGGCCCACATGTCGGGGCTCCGCATTCTTGTATGTGCCCCCCTTGAGCTATAAAAGGGAGGCACACAACGTTACAAGACAGACCCAACTCAGACTCACGAGCTCTCTCAAGCTCACAGACTCAATACAACACACAGACAATGGAGTAGGGTATTACGCTCCGGCGGCCTGAACCACTCTAAACCCTTGTGTGCTCTCATGTTCATCGACCATCTAGCAGACAGGCAATACGCTTAAGCCCCCTCCTCGTCTTAGGATTTAGGGCGGGTGCGTTCCACCACCTGGCCGGAGATTTTTCTCTCCGACAGATATTGGTGGATAATAGCCCTCTTAACAAAAAGAAAATTTGTTTGTAGTTGTTTTTATGGCTAAAATAAAAGAGTTGTTTATAATAAATTAAAATATAGTATGTATTTAGCGTGTATATATATATTAATTGTTATAACTAGTGACTAATATATATTGTGTATGTATATATGTTCTATTTATTAAGATTATAACTGTTATTATATATGTATTGATCACTAAAAAATGTTGGCTACGTCTCTGTTGGTGGATGGAGCTAGCATCCATCCACAAGTATGTATGTATGTACAAGACGAAACAAAAAGAGATAAATTAATGTGGTGCAACTATCCACGTTTGATTCGCAACCTGCGTCGAATAATATATCGAGTTGTGGTTTGTTTTTTGTTTCTCCTTGCTTTTTTTATGCCTAAAACTGCATTAACATGGATACTCGCATGATCTATCAATTTTTAGTGGACCCTCTATGCGCTTTTTACAAACCTTTTTTTATAGGAGCATGGGATATTCTCTACTCATGTCACTTCCAAACGTTCAAATTTGACAAAATTAATAGTTTGGAATGGCTGGTTTATTAACTAAGGTCATGTTCAACCTCTAAAACTAAATTTAGTTGAGAGATTTAGAACGGGTAAGCTAACGAACCAGCCAATGATATGTCGTACTTTTCTAAGAATCCATTTAGTTTGAGGGATAAAAGATTAGTCCCTATATTTTAGTCTCACTTGGTTCTCAAATTGCTAAACAATGAGACTAAAACACGAACACAACTACTTTATTCCTTAGTCCCTCAAGAGATAACTAAAGGGAACTAAATCATATTAATTCTATCTTTGCCCCTCATTTATTTTAGTTACACCAATAATGAAGAATGTTAAGGAGCATTTTAGTCTTCTTATGACTCATTAAATGTGTTCTTAATACTTTTAGTCACCGGAAACAAACATGGTAGGAACTAAACTCTAGTCCACTTACTAAACTTTAGGCCCCGTTTGGTTTATTTTAATCTCATTTGTTCTCTAAATTGCCCGACATTGGGACTAAATCAGGGACTAAATTGTTTTAGTCTATAGTCCCTCAAGGGGTGACTAAAAGGGACTAAATCATATTAATTTCACCTTTTGTTTCTTATTTATTTTAATTACACTAATTGCGGGAGAATACTAAGCGATATATTAGTCTCCTTATGATTAGTTTAATAAGCTATAAATAATTTTAGTCTATACAACCAAACATGTAGGGAACTAACAATACGCTCAAGATATTTAAAAAACATCACTTGTTTATCACTAGACTCTTAAGCGCGTAACGACGATGCCACCTTATTATTCACACCAGGCATATTAAATTTTCATATAGTTAAGTAAAAATATCAAATTGGTTTTTTTATTGGGAAAACGAGGGTCATATCCTACTCCAGAGCAGTGGGGCACTTGGGAAGTGGGCACGTAGCTGCTGTTATTATATAGAGAGAAGTACGCACTGCTTGGTTTCTTCCTCACGGTCACGGCCCCCCTTTCCCACTGGCGTCCTCCCTGGAAAGTAGTCCTCTCAGCGTAATACACTAGTAGTTCTTCCAGCCTAATACCCTCGTGGTTCGTACTAAAGCACCATCTCAGTGGCCATTAGTAGTAGTTCAATGGATGGTATCCTAGCATAACCATGGTCCATGGCTAGTATAGTAGCCATTGGTTGTGTTCAAGAGGCACCAGCTTGGGCTAATATTGAGATTTTATGTACTTAATTAGATCCGTAGGTGAATGTTGCATAAAAAACAATGGCACGTGTTATAAATATTAACATATCTTAGGTCTTTTGGCAGAGTTCTGCTCCAGTACTCTCTATCTCCTAGAGCTTATTCTGCAGTAGAGTGATTCTGACTAATTTTCCAGCAGCCGTGAATCTATATCTAACAGAAAACGTCTGGCAAACCGTCTATGAAATGTCTCCTGAGAGTGGGGACCAGTTTAGAAGCGGAGAGGACATGTATTTCTCCTATCCTACCATGGAGCTTGTTTGCCTAGGCGTGAGTGATTTTTCGTTGGGAGCGAAGCAACTAGAGCAATATCCAACGGTATATATATATATATATATATATATATATATATATATATATATATATATATATATATATATATATATATATATATATATATATATATAGTTTATCTATTAAGAGCTCTGGGCTCTATATAACTGTAGAGAGCTCTAGCCCACGTCCGAACACTTTTTACGCAAGCGAACAGATTTAGTGTAAACGGAAACCCATTTTAGCGTAAACAGAGTAACAACCGCGAGCCCTCGTTCCAGAAATAGCGGCTTAGGCCCACTTTCCACGTGGTCAACCATATCTTCCTTAGTCAACACATGTTTACGCTATTCCATTCTTCCGTTTATACATAATAGTGATTTAGCATAACTACTTCAGCCGACCCACGTTCCAGAAATAAAGGAATTGGCCCACTACCCCACTTCCCACGCGGTCAAACATTTCTATACCCTAACCCCCGCGCGGTCAACCATCCTGGCCGACTCGCCGCGTTTCTTCAGCGATCGCCAGGGCGATTCTTGTTCATCCGCCGCCGCCAGCGCGTTTCGCCGTCCTCCACCGCCGCACGCCCTCAACATTAATCGCCGCCGCCGTTGACAGCATCGTCGAGCCGCTGCCGTTGTCAATCTTGCGCGCCCCGCGTCACATTGGCTCACATCCGCGGTCGCTATGTCGTCCGGATTCCAAGGTACTCGAGTTGATTTTTTAAATTTATGCTTTACAATGCAACTTCCTAATCTCCTTCCCCCCTTTCGGCAGTGTGAATCGCCTTCATTTGTCTCCGCGCGAACTTAAACCTAATCGGCGCCGCCGTTGACAGTGTCGTCGAGCCGGCCGCTGCTGTCAATCCTCCGCCACCGCGTCCCATAGGTATTTTACATGCCCACCAACGGTCTTCATTGATCTTACTGTTCTTGTGCGATTATAATTCAGTTGTTTATCATAGAGCCTTTAGCTTTGATAAAGGTTCACGGACCTGTTGTTTTAGACTCGTTGTATGCTCAAATTGTGTGGGTGAAGATATATGCAATGATGTGAATTATACATACCTTTATGAAGTAGGGGTTGATATTTTGATGTGGAAACAAGTGTGCTGCTCATGACTTCGTGCTACTATATATTATTCAAATAAACTGTAATGCATTTCACTTTTTATATACTTACTGGATCATATTTTTCAGATAAATATGGTCATCAATCATGTCCAAATTAATCACTCAACAATCATAAACCACTACTTCATAACATTAGTAAACTAATAGGCACTGCCTACATTTATCTTTTGTGCTGCATCTATATGAACATATATGTTCAACTTCCAAAATGGAACTAAATCGACCATAAACCACAGAGAAAGAGAGAAACCTGCCATCTATCCACAGAGAAAGAAAAGGCAGGGATGAGAATGGCGTGTTTGCCCTCTTTAGTGGCTCTGAACAGCAAGATACAATTCCTTTTTTATCCTCTGTTCTGCATTTTTTCAACATAGAGGCGGTTCTAGCAAACCAAACTAATCACTCAACAATCATAAACCGATCTTAGCACATAGCTAACAGCCCCAAATCAAACCAATCCAAACTAGCTGAAAGCAAATGATTAGCTCGGGGTGACTTGGCCATATGTGCTTACGGCGCTGGGAATTTTTGCGAACACCTGTTTTTTGCTCACATAGGTCTTGCTGACAGAATCATTTACAAAAAATACCGAGTTTTTTTTTCTATTATAACACTTATTTTAACAGGTTTCTCCCTTATAGTATTTTTAATGTGACCTTCTCTATAGTAGTATTTACAAGTGCTATTACTCTTTAAAATAGTATTCTCACCTCTTTTTATTATTTCATTTTCCTTTATTTTTCCCTTCTCCTAAACTTATCTGTACGTTCGTTTCTTCACTTCACCGTGTGGATAGTATATGCCAGCATCAAGAGCAGATCCCTCCAAACATTGAATTCACAATAGTTAGTCACGTTTTAATTTCAATATTTCACCTCCATAAACTGATATATTTTCAGTATTGAGAATTAGAAACAAATATACTACTTGATGGATCAATCCAACATCTGCAACATTCTTTTATGCACAAATGTACTACATGGTTTAAAAACTATCACAGATTTACACTTTTCAGGAATGCAAAAACTATTTTATTTCCTGTCAAGAAACGAACGAACAGATGTGATGGGGACCAAGGGCAATACACTCAGTTTAGAAGAAGGGGAAAAATAAAGGAAAAAAGAAATAATATTTGAACATCTGTTTGCATTTTATTCAGTCATATATACATATTTATGTTGATGCTTATTAACTACTAATATTGCATAAATATACATTTTCCTTGAGTAAATATTGTTTCTATTATTAGTCTGTTGGTTTGCATATATGTATATGGCAATTTTTATAATGCAATGATATATTTTTTTTGATGTTTGATTGTGTTGATATTTATTTCGTTAGGGTCATAAAACACAATTAATGACATTTTTTCAATTAGATCGTATAATCATTGGTGTATATGTTGTTCTAACTCAATGAAGCGCATATGTTTTACATTGTTCTTTTGCAGGCTGCTGTTTCAATAATGCGGAAGGTTGATCGACCCCCAACCAATCCGAAGCGTTTAATCATTGAGTCAAGTCAAGAATGTTTCAGTGTTGACATTCCACGCTCGACTGACATGGCAGACCCTACAAATACGCCGTCTGATGGTGATCCTCTGCAGCATAGAAAGACGGGTGTTGCAGCTGCTGCTAAAAACATTGCTATGCCTAATGTGGATGATGATGATGACTTTGAGCCACCCAAAAAGAAGTGCAATATCTCAATGGATGCCCCAATAAGACGCAGGTGAGTTTACAACATTGCAGAAATTAATCGTTTCCAATATTTTAATCATGCATCTAATCTCAATACATATCTTATGTGCTAAAAGTTATACCTTTCTACATTACCTTAGCTCATTAATACAAAACAGTCATAGTACAAGGAACTTTGTATAAATAAGAAAGCATAAATTGTGATATTTAAGTATTCACATATTTATCCATCTATCTACCTTTTCATTTCAGAAGCTTAACATCAGATGCAACCCAGGAGATGTTCTTGCGTCCATTCAGATATTGAATGAAAGGCAACGTCAAGCTATAGTCAGAAAAGGATTTTCTAGTATTCTTGACATGACAATTGATGCAATTGGATGTCGAACACTTCTCTGTTGGCTCATGCAGAAGCTAGACCCCAGGTACATGACTCTTCGTATTGGTCCAGACAAAGAACTCAAAATCACCAAGCAGACTGTCCATCAGATATTGGGTCTTCCAAATTTGGGTGGTGGAAAGCCCCTTAATATTAATGAAGCGAACGCTGCGGTAACACTTCGGGTCTCATTGAATATTAGCAAGGATGAGTTTGTTATTTCAAAGCTCCAAGACAGATTGAGGCTAGGCCAGGATGATGATCTTTCTATCAGATGTTTTTTTCTCATTCTCTTCAACCGACTGCTATTCCCAACAGCTAGCTGGTCTATTTCTTTCAATGAGGTTGTACTTACAGAAGAAATGGAGCGATTCCCTCAAATTGATTGGTGCCATCTAATTTTTAGTGACTTATGTGAGGCTGCCCAGAGATGGCACAACAAGAGCATTAACAATGTGTCGGCGACGATATATGGATGTTCCATCATTGTTCTTGTAAGTTTCAAAATTAATTTGTCAAATCTTTTATTAGATTATTCATTTGCAATTTGAAAATACATAGACATATTATGTGTTTACGTTCATTTGTATATGACTCTCATGAAATATTTATATTATGTAGCTGTATTATTTGGATCATTTGCATCATGTTGCTGCTCCAAACAACAAAAATGGCACTCCACGCATAAAGTATTTTAATAAGAATATTATAAGGGCGTTGTCAATGGCCGATAAGCGGAAGCCTCGCCAGGGTGGTGAACCATTTGGTGTTTGCCCTGTGAGTCTTCATTTCTTCTATCATATTTTTCCTGTTCTTTATAACAATGTTATTTACAACTAGTTACATAATTATTAATTTTGATTCTGTTTCATCAGTTTCGTAGCCTATTAGTTAGCCTATACCTTTGAACCCAAAATGTGCATTATGTCTTTACACTCAAACCTGACATAGTACAAGTTATAAAAGATTAAGTAGCCCTTTCTGAAAAAAACTCTATGGTTGGGTTACCAAGTTGATCCAAAGTAATAATTTTTGGGAGCACCATTTATGATTAACTTTGTCTTAGATATTATATAATTACCCTCTAGTTCTACTGCATGGATTTGCTTGACTCATCTTACTGGCTGTTATTGCACATTCTTGCATTTTCTTTGTAAAATAAATATTCTGATCAAACTCGAGCCATGAACAGTACTGCAAATGGGTGTGGTGAGGGACTATTTGTCTGTTTGATTGGGATCTGCCAGGCATTGATCATGACCCCAGGCAGATGAAGTTGTGCGCCTGGGAGCACTGCCTGTGCCTGGCAGGTTTCCTAGGGATCCCAAGCAAACAGCCAATGAAAGTATATATTCATGTCGAAATGTTTGCTTGCGTTCACTATAATATGCCTGACAGGTTTCCTAGGGATCCCAAGCAAACAGCCACTGAAAGTATATATTCATGTCGAAATGTTTGCTTGCGTTTACTATAATATGGCTCCCTATCAAATCTAAATTACATTTAGAATGTCCTGATAAATAAGAGGTGTCAGGATTGCTATCCTTGTATATGGAAGCTGAAACTTGCAGTATGCATGGCTGGATGGTTTGAAATATAGTTTGTGGTCTTCTTTTCTTTCTTAGTTGGAATACACATCTTGATTTTAGTAGTCATATAACGATATCAATTCATGCCATGCGTCAATCCATATACATAATTATTAATTTTGATTCTGTTTCATCAGTTTCGTAGCAGCAATGAGACATGTTACGTCTCAAAATCGCCAACTACTTGCCAGATTGAGGTTAGGTCATATACCCACTATGATCTTTGTTTGTCTATTGCTTTACCATACTTATCATATCATTATTATCTTTTTTTACTTCAGTTTCCTATGAGGCCAGAAACTTTTGATGAAGACCCAAATCAACATGATCGACTTCCCAATATAATCATCCAACTCCCTCTTATGCAAGACTTGATGGCAAATAAGATTCAGATGCTTCCTGTACATCAACGCCAGAAGTTCCAAGCTATGTTGATTGATTATGACTTAGAGGTTGGCAAAATATTTGCCTCTATCAAGCAATGTTTGAATACTATTGGTACAAAGCAGTCCAATCTAGCTGCTACATTTGGAGAATTGATTGATGAGGTTCTTCGGGCCGATGAATCTGTTACACCAAATACTGTTAGTATTTAAGCTTTACTTATATATCTTTTCTGTCTTGATATCTTGCATTTCATGTTTACATATTATGATTAACGTATACTTCATATTTTTTGTGCAGCAAGGTCAGACAGTGGTAGGTGGCACAGTTGACAATGATTCTGGACCAGTATTTGACAATACTCCTATTGGGAGTGTTTCTGCACCAGGTCTCTTCTTATCTGAATTAGAATGTGCTCGCGCTCTTCGGGCATACTTGTGTTCTAGGTTCATTGAATTGGACAGGTACATAATTTTCAATTTGTTTGACTTGGCATATTTTTTAATTCTTTTTAATTCCGATTGAACAACATCGTGGCAATGGTATTGATACTATTAAGTTTTATTCAATCTTTGCACCCAAATATTTAGCATTGAATAGAAGCGAAAGGAAAATAGCTATACACATGACTGAACTTTGAGTTGTAGCTTCTATAGAACATTGCCTTGAGCATCCACTTTCCTTCTGTCAGCTCCAACAGCAGGCTGTGCCAGACATTCAAAAGTCAAAAATAGCAAGTTTACATAAAAGAGAAAAACAGAAAATTGAAATACTAGAATTCCCATTATTATGGCTGAGAGAGGGTGGTCAAGTTGCATATTATGTAATTTTGTATCTCATTATTCCCATATAGTACCTTCAATTTAATGGTCAAGTTTCATATATATTATGCAATTTTATATCTCATTTATACAAATAACATTTGTTTCTATTTGTTGTATGCTCAATCTTTTCTTATGTAGAAATATAATTGACTTTGGTGAACATCGCGCCAATTGTTGTGACATACAACAATCTTTTGGTGATGGCGCATGTCTCGACAACGTGTTTATGCAATGTTTCATTGAGTGTGTCCGCGATGACTGGTCTAAACATATTCCTCCACTCAATGCTCACCAGCTCATTCTAGATGTTAATGTTGGGGTATGACTTCTACATTTATACCTCTTTTTTAAATGCATATCTTTAATGGAAATTACATAATACTTCTCTATCCTATTAGGCTATATTGAACTTTGAGGAGCTGGAGCAACATAGTAAGTCTCCTCGTCCATTTGACCCTTCAGTTTTGGAGAGTTACCTATTGAAGACACTGCCTTCCTTCAAGCAGCTGGATGACTACAAATCAGTTAATTTCTGTTCCTTCACCCTTCACACTCTCACCTCATTTTGCTGCATTTAAATTTTAATCCAATCATCCATATCAACCTTAGTGTATTCAACATTTGTTATTTCCATTTTGTGTGCATGTAGATAATGGTACCCATGCTACGATCTGGACATTGGACATTGTATGTTGTTAATCTTCAGATTGGACGCATATATGTGTTAGATTCCAACCCTTATGGACCAGAGATGGGTGGGACTATCTTGAAAAATTACCATTGTATACCTATGGATTTGGGTGATAGGAAGGTTTCATGGGCCAGGTTAATGATGAGTAGGCTCAATCTAGCTATTCAAAATGCTCGACCAAGATCAGCTCTCCCTGCTTTTTTGAAGTACCCTATTGAACTCATGAATAACTGCCCAACAATGAAATTGGGGTCTAATGATTGTGGATTCTTTGTCATGAGATATATGCAGAACTACGACTACATGGTTGGAGCTATGAATGCAGTCATTGATCCGGTACATAATACATAGATAGTTTTTTTGTTGTTATGACATAATGTATGTATAGTTATGTCTAACTCACCTTTTCCTTATATTTGTTTGCAGGATAATTCAGAGGACATTCGCTCTCTTGTACTGCATTACCTAATATTTCATCGACTAGATAGAAACAGCTCCGTGGTCTCCCATCTGGATAGATTCAAGTTCTCTCAGTAGTAGCCTATTATAGTTTACTATCTTAATATTAGTATGAACATCGTGGTCTGATGGCTTTTGGTGGCTTCAAGTTATCTCAGTTCTAGCTTAGTTTAGGGTAGTGTCACTGAATGGTGTTCATGTAAATATTGGTCTGTTGGCTTATGTTAGGATTCAGATAATACTTATGTCCATATGCAGCTCTTAGCAAACTCTTATATATATCGTACCAGATATGTTTTAGATGGTTATATTTATATATGATAGTTCTGCACTTAATCATTTGTCTTATGGTTTTTATATCTTATTCAGTGATGTTCTTCAATGCATCGGATGTTTTATTCCGTTACTACTGTATGCTCCTGATTATCTAGTGTCATTATTCTCTGGATTGATTATGCAAAAACCTGATACTGTTTATGCATATTACTGAACATGTTTATGTTTTTTTGTATACTTATTTACTTTATGCGCCTGTTTATCCAGCTTCATTGTGCTGCTTATCTTTGATCAGTTCTGTTCAATATTTTCAATAATTCCTTGTATTGACTATGCAAAAAATTCGATAATGTTTACGTATATAACAGAACAGGTTTACGTTGTTTTATGTACTTATTTACTGAATGCGCCTATCTTTGTTTATCCAGTGTTAATGTGCTGTCTATCGTTGTTCAGTTATGCATAAATCTGATACTGTTTATGCATATAATTGAACATGTTTATGCTTATTCATTTAGTATTTTCGTTTGGCGCCATCCCCTACATATTGACTTCATTTCGCCGGATATTTGATTCTTTCAACATAAATACTGTACGAGATGTAGTGAATATATGATTATATAGCCAAACAAACCCATCAGTAGCATAGCTCATAACAAATAATTACGTCGCATTAATAGATATAATCCATACAGTGAGCTTTTAACGTAAATATTCATAATCATCAAATAGTATCATGATCATAACATTTCAATATCATCCATTATTTATGTATAAATGTTTTACAATCCTGCCAAATTATCGTCATCCGAACCATGTTCTTCAGAATCAGTATGTTTATGTTTTTTTGATGTGGATGTCTCATTCCACTGTGGGGCCATTGTTGAATTTTTGTTTCTAGACCCAGGCGGTCGTCCTCTTTTTCTATCGGCAAGGCTAGCCAATTTAACCCTATTTTCCTCTACAGACAAGCAGGTTCGACTGTTGTGTCCATCAGCAATGCCACATTTTTGGCACTTTCAAGTCTTCTTCTTTTCTCCTTTCGCACCCAGTTTTAGAACTCTTTGTTCACTAGTTTTTATTGTCCTTCCCTTTGGCCTTGCATTAATTGGACGCAATAAGCTTATGCCATCTACATCATATTCCAGTCTCTACATGCCATACAAAGAAGTATTTATAGGTACATATGTTATGATGCCAAATTATAAATAGTTACTATCATTAAATATACATAATATCTGCAATTTAATAAATTTAGATTTCATACCTTTCTAACATCCCCATATTGTGTTCCTTCACAATCATCATTTCCAACAAGCGTCATTTGCAGTTCAGATTGATGATGTGCATCAATATTTAAGCCTCCATCCTACTCATTAGTGCATTATAGTCAATATTACAAATAATGTATAAATCATCCCATTTGTTTGCACTATACATAAATTACATTGTTTTTTGCCATAATATTACCTGTTGTCATGAATGTACTGCCACATGCTCCTCGTTATCACATTGCGATACATGTTCATCTTCAGCGTTTCCAACATCATCCTCTTCGCCCTGCAACGTTTAATTTTTACAATTAGCAATAATTAAGTTCTGAATAAAATTTTCAACAATTTTATATAAAAGAACACCCACATGGTTGCCCTCTCCAGTAGTTGCACCACCAGCATCTTCACATCCTATATCTAGATCTAAACGCCCAAGCATCTCCAACAGTTCATCCATTGTGTCCAAAGCCTTATCACTCCCTGCCTTTGACATACTAGCTTGGTTTACTACCTTCATTGCCTTTTTAAGCAACATTTTTTGCCTATATGATTTTGTTTCTCCATCTTTTCCACTCATTTTCCTGTCATCTCTTGAAAATACCACATCTTGCTTAGCTGAGTATGTGTAACGCTGTAGAATGTATTCCTTAGGTATCCTCTCTAGTTGAATGTGCATGAATGTTCGGATTAGATGCACACAAAATAGTCCTACATTTAAACAAGGGTGCAACATTTCATATTCAGCTTTAATTATTAGCGTATAAATAATACGACATTATTTCTTAACTCTTGCTTACCTGTGTGTTCCCACTGTTTGCATTCACATTTAAACTTTCCTGCCTCTACATCTGCATTCACTTTGAATTGGTGTTGCCCCACACGATTCTTTTCGATCTTGATGTATGATGCACCAACCAATCATTTGCGCCTCCATCTGGATCAAGTGTTATCCTATATGCAGTCGCGTATTTTATTGACTCCTCGAATCTATTCATCACAGCCCTGGTGTATGCCCTTGTAACCCTAATTTTGAACATATATAGAGTTGTGGTTTCTTTTTGACCCTGCATATAAAATAATTAGTTACATCTTGCGAGCCTACTAAATAGTATAATGCATAAATAATATTACATACCATACATCCTAGTGTTTCCTTTCCTTCTTGCATCTTCCTGCTATGCAGTAGTTTCAACATTTGCTTAGCAAACTCATGAAGTGGGGTGTTTGAATCGACATGAGCGCTCTTCACGAGTTTGTTCATGCTCTCGCTACGTTGCGTAGACACCATAAGCCCACAATAGTCATGTTTGAAAAAAACAGGTATCCACTCCTTACGCATTACATATAATTTTCTAAGTGTTCCATCTTCATGCAGGTTGAATTCATCAATCAACAATTTCCATGCAGCCTCAAACTCTATTTCAGTCAATGGATGATGTACTATAGACTGGAATTTTGTCTTAAAATCCGCTTCAGCATATCGTGCATACAACTCATTTAGAAATGGCATGTACCTATTTTGCACATGCCATAGACACAACCTGTGGACTGTGTTTGGGAAGACCCGACGTAATGCCACTGGCATTGCAGGGTCTTGATCTGTAAATATTCATTGTCTGACATTATTATATGCATATTTTTATGCAAACATTGTATGGTACATAACAAAACAAGACTCACATGCATTGTAAATACGCACAAGATATTGAATTTATATTGCATGTACTTCGAGTTTATAGTTATTATATCTACATAAATCATACCTGTCAACATGACTCTTGGTCCTTCAGTCCCCATGCATGTCTTGAATGCATTAAATACCCACTCGAATGTTTCAACAGTTTCATCTCCCAATAATGAGAACCCAAACACTGTGCATTGTAGGTGTTGGTTTGCACCAACAAACATTCCTAGGGGTTTTCCATACAAATTAGTCTTATGAGTTGTATCAAAGGTAACTGCATCCCCAAAATCAACATACTCTCCTTGCTGACTAGCATGAGACCAAAAAATACTCAATATTTTTCCTTCGCTGTCTAACTGGAAATCAGAGAAAAATTGTGGATTATCCCTTTTGCATAATGAAAAAAAGCCAAAAGCTTAGACACATCATTGGCATTCTTTTCTCGTTGCTTTGCATGTTTCCCGTATATTTCAACAAAAATTTATAATTATTACTCATTAACTTGAAATGGTTTTTAAAATTTATATAATAGATACATAAAGAAAATGATTCTTACAAATTAGCAATGTCCTTTGCTGTAATTGGTACGTTTTCTGGACCACCATGCATCTCAGACACGAAGTCCATGATACAGTGTTGCGGGATTCTGCTTTGCTGCATTGAATTGAGAAACTCCATGTACTCAGGATCATGAGTCTTGTTGCATTGTAGGTGTTTCTTTACAGTATCTTTCTTAATGAATTCATGATTATGTTCTAAGTGCACCAGATCGATTCTTACGGCTACAATATTTTCTTTTGAGTCATCATAGATTTTTTAGTTTCAAACCAGCCTTGCATTGTGTTCTCCTCGATGATGTATTACGGATTCTAGGATTACTAGCTAACCTTTCTGTATTTCTACCCTCCATTGAACAATTTAACCACTTACAGTTCTTTCTCTCCCTATACTTTTTAAGTGGAAAACCAACCTCATATGCGTAATGACTGTAAAAATTGTATGCCTCATCGACATTTCCAAATGTCATACCGATCCTAGGCACCATTCAGACTGTGAATTAACATAATCATAAATACAATTAATTTTATATTAGTTACAGTCTTAATGTTATTTAAATTGTATAATTGACATAACCAAAGATAAATAACTTACATGACTTCGGAGGATATTAGGTGTATCTTGTTCATGATCACTAATGGTCCTCATAGGCACCGTTTGATTTGCTGCTACCATTGTTTCAATTACTGTTGTATTGCCATCATTGACCCCTGGCGCTCGTAATTCTGCAGGTGGTGTTACTATATTTATCCGTGGACTCGCACCACAGTTTGGAGATATAATTCTTGATGTGGGCGCTGCTGGTAGACCACTGCATGTGTCTGCAAGCCGGCCATCATATTTGTCTAATTATTTTATGAACTGAAGTAATAATTCAATTGCAAATGTACCTGGTGCAGCTCTGTGCAATGACGCAGAATTATCATCGCCTGCTTCTTCTTCTCTGCCGTCAGCCATTGTAAACAATGCAATACAATCAGCCGCCACGTTCCTTTTTATATGCCCTGAGCTAACCAATCCCGTGTACAATGTTTACGCTATTTTGTTCGGTCAATTACATTCTATAAAGTTTGTTCCTGCATGCCAGGAGATATTGTCGGACTGGTGATAACAACTCGAGAGAATTTATCGCGGTTTGTTGAAACAGATTTATATTTACTGAAGTATATGTAACCAGTTACGCCATTGTATGTACATATTTATGCCTCGCGTTTCTGCTTACGTGCATGCTGGGCGATATTTTCGGGAGGATTCAGTTATCGTTCGCGATTTTATCGCGTATACCATTTTACGCTAAAATACACACGGGTTTACGATCTGTTGGCTTATGATTTACGCTATGGTTCGACCAGACCATAAACCGCCGAACAAACATGTGGTCTGACCAATTCCGTCTAATTAGCTGGGGCTTCCCGATACTAATGGAAGCCCTGGGCTTCCATTAGTTCGTCCCTATATATATATATATATATAATTTATGTATTAGGAGCCCTAGGCTCCCAACAACTAGAGAAAGCCCTGGTCGGTGTCTCTTGGTCCAACCATATACATCCGAGACTTTCCCACCGAACCGTTGTGGCCCATTTAAAAGCCCATTAACCAAACCCTACGATCGCACACAACCGTCGCCGTTTTTTCGCCATCCACCTCCGTCTGTCTCGCACTGCGCAACCGCATCTGGGCGATCTGCGCCCGCACGATGGTGTTCCACGCCGCCGCAGGCTCCTACTCCGATGAGTTCATATGCCTCCGCCAACCCCTCTTCCCGCCTCCACTATGGCAGCACGTCCCTCAAAGCCGACGATATGACGGCGAGCTCATCTGGGCGCTCACAAACCGCTTCTAGGGCATCGGTTCCTTCTTTGCTCCGGCGGCGCTTGGAGGCAGAGGTGTTCTGTGTCGGCCAGATCTGGGCGAGATCGGGGCGAGATGGCCCTGCACATGATTTAGCGACGGTCGTGGACGACACGCCCGCGTGTGCCTCGCTTGCTTTGTTGTAACAGGGGCAATGGGTTCTCGCCCAATCGGCTTCGCGTGATGCTGCTGGGGGTGGACAAGCGTCGCTTGGGGCAGGACAGTGCCGCCATGGAGGAAGAGGACAGCGGTGGCGGCGACTACGACACTGTGTTGAAGGCCCACGCTAGATCCGGTGGCGGCGACTACGGCACCGTGCTGAAGGCCCACGCTAGATCCGGTGCCAGCGACGGTGGGTGCGTCTGCTTCATCCCGTCCACCCTCGTTTCGATTCTCCACTCCTCGCGATGCTGCCCCTCGTTTTGGATTATTGGGGGTTCGCTGGATAGGGCTGCTGCATGACTGTCTTCTCATGTATGAGATGGTGGAGGCGCCATGTGCGAAGAAATACAAGAATGTTGATGTGGTGAGCACCATCTCAAAGTTCTCATCCTCGCTGGAGACAGTGGGTGGGCAGTTGGGCACTGGCGGGTGGACTGTCTTCTCCGTGCTGAAGGAATGCCATTCTATTTCGCTGTGCTGGACCAGGGTGCTCGAAGTGTTTCTTCAGGTTGAGCTATTACTTTTTGGCCATTGCTATATTATCTAATACTTTATCCTATTGCGCAGCAAGAGTAATCATTTCAAAGGAATGTCATTTCTGCTTACCTCATTTGTTGGAGCCTTTCGTCACATTTTGCTACGAATTGGCAGTTGTCTCATGATGCTTTACATATCATTGCGTGAGTTTGAATTACATTTAGACACTTTCTGTTGCCTGCTTCCACTGTCGACCAAGCGTTGAGCACATAGCTACTCCAACGTCATGATTAGAGTTATTCTCTGATGATTTTGTTTTTTATCCATGTGTGCCATATACCGAACTGGATTAAACTAAATGAAACAATGATTATAAATTGCCTGAAACAACTGGTCATGAAAATGTTTATATCACCTTTATCTACATGATCAGGTTGGCACCTATGCAGTATATATGTGGAGGCATAAAAGAATTTTTGGGAATTCTAGGGAGAGTTTAGAATATATTTCCTAGTATTCAATTGTGCCTAGATGTTCAACTAATCCTGCATATTTTTAGGTATGCGAGGAAAAGTAATGGAGATGCTAACTGCATGTTCTGATGCATTGATGGATTAGTCTTTTATCCTCCCTGTCTGTTATATATGTCTTTATTATTGTATGGAGCTACTAGATCATTATCCCTACTGATATGAATTTTTTTGCATTGATATCAAATAAATCGTCCATTGAATCAGTTTTTCTATGTTTTCAGAATGATGGACAAGGTACACCATGATAGTCGAATTTTTTTACACCCTGGTTATCTTGTTTTAATTCATCCTTTCTGTGCTCCAATTATTTTGGTGAATCTTAACATAGAACTTGACCTTCTATTATTTTGTATGTTTGGTTTGCATGGGATAACTGGCATGGGATATATTTATGAACATTGATATCGTTTTTATGCTTACTCACATGGGATCTGATCTTTTAACTCAAGATATTTTTCTTTTGGTAATATGATCGTCTAACTTAAATTTGCATTCAATTTAGACTTTAGGTTATGTTAGTCATAACAAGCTTGAAAAGACATATTAACAAAGAAAGATCATATTAGCAGTTCATGTTACGTTTGCAGATATGGACCTCGGTGGTTTTCTCTACATTAGAAAAGCTGGAAGAGCCTTTTGAACTCAGTTTTTTGCTACCAGTGGTGTTATGGTGAAACAGAGTTTTGTGTGTATGTACCAACAGCTAAAATGTAAACACGACATTATCATAGTTGAGTACATAAATAATTATCTCTTATATCTTATTGT
Source organism: Zea mays (assembly GCF_902167145.1). Lineage (NCBI taxonomy): Eukaryota > Viridiplantae > Streptophyta > Magnoliopsida > Poales > Poaceae > Zea > Zea mays. The sequence continues at coordinate 75,190,081 of NC_050100.1, read as the reverse complement.
AAAATCTGAAACAGTTCTCATGTAGATGGTTAGCTTGCATTTTACAATTACCTCAGATCACTTCTTGTTGTATCTTACACCAATTTATGAAATTTCTTAATGTGTTTTATGACAACCTCATGCGCTGAGAGATACATTCGGTCTATATTCGTTATTATGAAACAAATGGACGATTTACGCTAAAATTCGTACTCATTTACGTTGTTTTTGTTCACGATTTACACTTAAATCTGTCCGAGCCAGAACCCGTGCACGACCGGTGGCGCGCGATTTTTGTGTCGTAAATTTGGGCTCCATTCGCCATTACGAAACAAATATACGATTTATGGTAAATTTTGTACTAATTTACAATGTTTCGGTTCACCTTTTACGCTGAAACCCATTCGAGCTAGAACCCGCGCTCAATCGACCACACGCGATTTTCACGCCGTAATTCGGGCCTCATTTGCTGTTACGAAACAGATATACGATTTACGCTAAATTGTGTACTCATTTACGTTGTTTTAGCTCATGTTTTACACTAAAATCTATTCGAGCCAGAACCCACGCACGATCGGACGCACGTGATTATTACGCCGTAATTTCGGGACCCATTTGCTGTTATGAAACAGATATACGATTTACGCTAAATTTCGTACTCATTTCCGCTGTTTTAGTTCATGTTTTACGCTAAAATCTGTCCGAGTCAGAACCCTATCACAATGGGACGCGCGAGATTTTTACGCCGTAATTTTCGGGCCGCATTCGCCGTTTCAAAACAGATCTACGATTTACGCTACAATTCATAATCATTTACGCTGTTTTTGTTCAAGTTTTACGCTAAAATATATCCGAGTAAGAACCCGTGCCGATGGAACGCACGCTGGTACGGGACGTGGCTATACCTGGCTGGGGCTTCCTGGTACTAATGGAAGCCCAGGGCTTCCATTACCACGTATATATATATATATATTACCACGTGTATATATATATATATATATATATTACCACGTGTATATATATATATATATATATATATATATATATATATTACCACGTGTGTATATATATATATATTACCACGTAATATATATATATATATATTACCACGTGTATATATATATATATATTACCACGTATATATATATTACCACGTATATATTACCACGTGTGTATATATATATATATATATATATATATATATATATATATATATATATATATATATATATATATATATATATATATATATATATATATATATATATATATATATATATACACGTGGTAATGGAAGCCCTGGGCTTCCATTAGTACCAGGAAGCCCCAGCCAGGTATAGCCACGTCCCGTACCAGCGTGCGTTCCATCGGGCACGGGTTCTTACTCGAACATATTTTAGCGTAAAACTTGAACAAAAACAGCGTAAATGATTATGAATTGTAGCGTAAATTGTAGATCTGTTTTGAAACGACGAATGCGGCCCAAAAATTACGGCGTAAAAAATCTCGCGCGTCCCATTGTGATCGGGTTCTGACTCGGACAGATTTTAGCGTAAAACATGAACTAAAACATCGTAAATGAGTACGAAATTTAGCGTAAATCGTATATCTGTTTCATAACAGCAAATGGGTCCCGAAATTACGGCGTAATAATCACGTGTGTCCGATCGTGCGTGGGTTCTGGCTCGAATAGATTTTAGCGTAAAACGTGAGCTAAAACAACGTAAATGAGTACACAATTTAGCGTAAATCGTATATCTGTTTCGTAACAGCAAATGAGGCCCGAATTACGGCGTGAAAATCGCGTGTGGTCGATTGAGCGCGGGTTCTAGCTCGAATGGATTTCAGCATAAAAGGTGAACCGAGACATTGTAAATTAGTACAAATTTTACCATAAATCGTATATTTGTTTCGTAATGGCGAATGGAGCCCAAATTTACGGCACAAAAATCGCGCGCCACCGGTCGTGCACGAGTTCTGGCTCGGACGGATTTAAGCGTAAATCGTGAACAAAAACAACGTAAATGAGTATGAATTCTCAGCGCACGAGGTTGTCATAAAACGCATTAAGAAATTTCATAAATTGGTGTAAGATACATTAAGAAGTGATCTGAGGTAATTGTAAAATGCAAGCTAACCATCTACATGAGAACTGTTTCAGATTTTACAATAGGATATAAGAGATAATTATTCATGTACTCAACTATGATAATGTCGTGTTTACATTTTAGTTGTTGGTACATACACACAAAACTCTCTTTCACCATAACACCACTCGTAGCAAAAAAACTGAGTTCAAAAGGCTCTTCCAGCTTTTCTAATGTGGAGAAAACCACCGAGGTCCATATCTGCAAACGTAACATGAACTGCTAATATAATCTTTCTTTGTTAATATGTCTTTTCAAGCTTGTTATGACTAACATAACCTAAAGTCTAAACTGAATGCAAACTTAAGTTAGACGATTAGATTACCAAAAGAAAAATATCTTGAGTTACAAGATCAGATTATCCCATGTGAGTAAGCATAAAAACGATATCAATGTTCATAAATATATCCCATGCCAGTTATCCCATGCAAACCAAACATACAAAATAATAGAAGGTCAAGTTCTATGCTAAGATTCACCAAAATAATTGGAGCACAGAAAGGATGAATTAAAACAAGATAACCAGGGTATAAAAAAATTCTACTATCATGGTGTACCTTGTCCATCATTCTGAAAACATAGAAAAACTGATTCAATGGACGATTTATTTGATATCAATGCAAAAAAAATTCAATGTCAGTAGGGATAATGATTTAGTAGCTCCATACAATAATAAAGGCATATATAACAGACAGGGAGGATAAAAGACTAATCCATCAATGCATCAGAACATGCAGTTAGCATCTCCATTACTTTTCCTCGCATACCTAAAAATATGCAGGATTAGTTGAACATCTAGGCACAATTGAATACTAGGAAATATATTCTAAACTCTCCCTAGAATTCCCAAAAATTCTTTTATGCCTCCACATATATATTGTATAGGTGCCAACCTGATCGTGTAGATAAAGGTGATATAAACATTTTCATGACCAGTTGTTTCAGGCAATTTATAATCATTGTTTCATTTAGTTTAATCCAGTTCGGTATATGGCACACATGGATAAAAAACAAAATCATTAGAGAATAACTCTAATCATGATGTTGGAATAGCTAAGTGCTCAACGCTTGGTCGACAGTGGAAGCAGGCAACAGAAAGTGTCTAAATGTAATTCAAACTCACGCAATGATATGTAAAGCATCATGAGACAACTGCCAATTCGTAGCAAAATGTGCCGAAAGGCTCCAACAAATGAGGTAAGCAGAAATGGCATTCCTTTGAAATGATTACTCTTGCTGCGCAATAGGATAAAGTATTAGATAATATAGCAATGGCCAAAAAGTAATAGCTCAACCTGAAGAAACACTTCGAGCACCCTGGTCCAGCACGGCGAAATAAAATGGCATTCGTTCAGCACGGAGAAGACAGTCCACCCGCCAGTGCCCACTCGCTGTCTCCAGCGAGGATGAGAACTCTGAGATGGTGCTCACCACATCAACATTCTTGTATTTGTTTGCACATGGCGCCTCCACCACCTCATACATGAGAAGACAGTCATGCAGCACCCCTATCCAGCGAACCCCCAATAATCCAAAACGAGGTGAGTGACAAGACGAGATGGCAGCATCGCGAGGAGCGGAGAATTGAAACGAGGGTGGACGGGATGAAGCAGACGCACCCACCGTCGCTGGCACCGGATCTAGCGCGGGCCTTCAGCACGGCGCCGTAGTCGCCGCCACCGGATCTAGCGTGGGCCTTCAGCACAGTGTCGTAGTCGCCGCCACCGCTGTCCTCTTCCTCCATGGCGGCACCGTCCTGCCCCTTGCGACGCTTGTCCACCCCTAGCAGCATCACGCGAAGCCGATTGGGCGAGAACCCATTGCCCCTGTTACAGCAAAGCAAGCGAGGCACACGCGGGCGTGTCGTCCACGACCGTCGCTAAATCATGTGCAGGGCCATCTCGCCCCGATCTCGCCCAGATCTGGCCGACACAGAACACCTCTGCCTCCAAGCGTCGCCGGAGCAAAGAAGGAACCGATGCCCTAGAAGCGGTTCGCGAGCGCCCAGGTGAGCTCGCCATCATATTGTCGGCTTTGAGGGACGTGCTGCCATAGTGGAGGCGGGAGGAGGGGTCGGCGGAGGCAGATGAACTCATCGTAGTAGGAGCCTGCGGCGGCGCGGAACACCGTCGTGCGGGCGCAGATCGCCTAGATGCGGTTGCGCAGTGCGAGAAAGACGAAGGTGGATGGCGAAAAAACGGCGGCGGCTGTGTGCGATCGTAGGGTTTGGTTAATGGGCTTTTAAATGGGCCACAACGGTTTGGTGGGAAAGTCACGGATGTATATGGTTGGACCGAGAGACACCGACCAGAGCTTTCTCTAGTTGTTGGGAGCCCAGGGCTCCTAATACATAAACTATATATATATATATATATATATATATATATATATATATATATATATATATATATATATATATATATATATGAATCAATGACTTTAAGACGAGGTCAGTATAACGCGCTGCGCTGGTGTGAAAAGGAGAAAGTCTGTAACAAGGAGGCCAACACAATTTATAACTGCGTAATCATAACACTAATCAGATTAATGGGAGAGCGTCCATTGCCCTGGCGAGGCGAGCAGATGCATGGGTTCTCCATATTTCTCTCTCGTCAATGGCTTCAACCAGATAAAGACAGCTCAACTATTTAAATTGGTCTCACTCCAACTGAAATATCAAGATGGTACTAAGTTCACACCATATCATACATGTGTGAGTGTGTCTTTATAAATTTACAGGAATTATTATTTGGGGCAAAGGCCAAATTCTCAGTACATGCATATAGATCGACAGGTCAATGCAAGATACCGCGTGTATGTATACACACGTACGTACGTACTCCCTCTCTCTCGTCCGTCGTGGTTACGTCGCAGTAGTTTGAATTCAACGACGACGACGTCGCGCGCGCTCTGGTTTATTTGACCTGCGTGGCATGCAGGCAGATGCAGCAGCGTCGGTACCTGGCTGCGACGAAGCTTCTATTCTCTCGTCGTCACGTCGACGGTCTCGAGCCCCCCTGCCCGTGTGTCGCTGTCGTCAGCCCGGTCGATGATCTAGCAGCTCTCCTCGTTCATCGATTCGCCGTGCCAGCGGAGGACGCCGACTCGAGTCCAACCCCGTAGCACGCACGCGCACGCGCAAGCGCCGCGCCCCGCCGTCCGACGACGACGACGGTGGCGCGGCCCCGACCGGTCGGAGCTAGACTGGGTCACTGGGAGACAGGGAGGGGCGGTGTTTCGATTGGACCCATCCATCTCGCTTAGTACGTGTGTGTGTGAACCTCGTCAGCACACAGCCAGCGGCGGCTAACTTGACCGTGTACTGCAGACAGGAGAGAGATGGGGTTCTTTTTGGGACCCACATGTCATTTAGATCTTGATTGTGTATAAAAAAAATAACGGGATTATCAATAGCGCCCCTGTACGTCCTGACGAATATTCCAACCTCCGCTCGAAACTCCTGCAGCGAAGAACCCCATCTTATGAACTAGTAGTATGAACTCTATATGAACTAGTAGTATGATTGGTGTCCCGTGAATACACCCAACTTATAAATGTTCACAAACACGATAAACTTTTATCTAATATCAATTATTTGTCGTCCGCTAGTTCATTACATTTTTTAACTAAATCGTGACAAATAAAAAATAACGGAGTGAGTACAACTTATTGTCTCTTCTAACCTGAACTTTACGTATCAATTAACAAAATCACACGTGGAGCTTTCCCATGTTAAAAAAATACAGGCTTTGAGCTAGATCATTGGACTGCGACTGCGAGCTGGTCATGGACGAAGCGCACACAGTATATATGTTTTTGTCCCACGTTTCTTCTAACAATCATGTCGGTACTTTTATAAATGTGTTGTAAAAAAATATTTAAGCCTAATATGACACAAAGACACATACAACACATTACTCCCGATTAGTACTAGCTCACTAGGTGGTGGAGGACGAGCGACCGAACATGTCTCATTTTCAACTTATACTTTTCTCGGTTTTTTGTTTAAGATAAAGTGAGGCATTTGGAGTTTAATATTTGGTAAGTGGGTCATATGTCCACTTTAATTTTACATCCACTTTTTTGTGAGTAGAGTTTACTTTAGTTTTAAATTTGTTTTTTGTGAAGGGGGATCCATCACGGGCCCTCTGGCGGTTGCATTATACAGTCATATCAGAGGCGGATCCAGGACCGGGGCTGCCGGGGCTCCAGCCCCGGTCCAGCAGCCGTGTCTTCTGAGAACTCTGTTATTTTCTGTTTCTGTTTGGCCAGCTAATTCGCAATATTACAAAGATGACCTATAAAATGAACATGTTCTCTATATAAGTAGCCGTTAGCCTGCTACATACACACGTCTATTTTGGTCTCTGTTTTATGTCTGCGCAGTCGAACTCGAGGTGGTGTCGCTCCCTATGGTGTGCTGAGAAGCTGAAGAAGCACGTATGACACCGCTTGTCATTTTCAGCCGCCACGTAGGCGGCGTTGCAGAGATGATTTTTTTTTATTTTAGCCTCTTTTTCTATTAGAATTTTAGTTTTATATCTTAACAAAGTTGTTACTCTATACTATTTTATAGTAATTTTAGCATAGTCATTGGAAGAAAGCCCATAATTGCTGATCTATGATGGTTACAGGCTATAGGTCCATGTAATTCGCGCATCCTCTCCACAGTGGTTCCGTTAATTCAAATTGTGGGGGCATGTTTAGTCTCTCCAATACATAATTCAGCCCCCTTTTCATCTATTTCTGGATCCGCCACTGGTCAGATATAATTGGTATATCATTGCAATGTGATAGTCGCCTAGAGGGGGGGTGAATAGGGCGAAACTGAAATTTACAAATATAAACACAACTACAAGCCGGGTTAGCGTTAGTAATAAAGAAATGAGTCCGCGAGAGAGGGCACAAAACAAATCGCAAGCAAATGAAGAGTGTGACACGCGGATTTGTTTTACCGAGGTTCGGTTCTCGCAAACCTACTCCCCGTTGAGGAGGCCACAAAGGCCGGGTCTCTTTCAACCCTTCCCTTTCTCAAACGATCCCACGGACCGAGTGAGCTTTCTCTTCTCAAACACTTGGAACACAAAGTTCCCACAAGGACCACCACAAGATTGGTGTCTCTTGCCTCAATTACAAGTGAGTTTGATTGCAAAGAAAGGATCAAGAAAGAAGAAAGCAATCCAAGCGCAAGAGCTCGAAAGAACACAAGCAAATCACTCTCTCTAGTCACTATGGCGTGGTGTGGAATTTGGAGAGGATTTGATCTCTTTGGTGTGTCTAGAATTGAATGCTAGAGCTCTTGTAGTAGTTGGGAAGTGGAAAACTTGGATGCAATGAATGGTGGGGTGGTTGGGGTATTTATAGCCCCAACCACCAAAAGTGGCCGTTGGGAGGCTGCCTGTTCGATGGCGCACCGGACAGTCCGGTGCCCCCTGCCACGTCATCACTGTCGTTGGATTCTGACCGTTGGAGCTTCTGACTTGTGGGCCCGCCTGGGTGTCCGGTGCACACCGGACACGTACTGTTTACTGTCCGGTGTGCCAGTATGGGCGCGCCTGACCTCTGCGCGCGCAGAGCGCGCATTAAATGCGCGGCAGAGAGCCGTTGGCGCGGAGATAGCCGTTGCTTCGGAGTCGCACCGGACAGTCCGGTGAATTATAGCGCGAGTCCCCCTGGAAATTCCCGAAGGTGGCGAGTTTGAGCTGGAGTCCTCTGGTGCACCGGACACTGTCCGGTGTACACCGGACAGTCCGGTGCTCTCAGACCAGAGGGCCTTCGGTTCCCACTATGCTCCTTTGTTGAATCCAAAACTTGGTCTTTTTATTGGCTGAGTGTGAACCTTTTACACCTGTGTAATCTATAAACTTGGGCAAACTTAGTTAGTCCAATTGTTTGTGTTGGGCAATTCAACCACCAAAATTAATTAGGGACTAGGTGTAAGCCTAATTCCCTTTCAATCTCCCCCTTTTTGGTGATTGATGCCAACACAAACCAAAGCAAATATAGAAGTGCATAATTGAACTAGTTTGCATAATGTAAGTGTAAAGGTTGCTTAGAATTTGAGCCAATATAAATACTTACAAGATATGCATGAATTGTTTCTTTCTTATGTAATATTTTGGACCACGTTTGCACCACATGTTTTGTTTTTGCAAACTCTTTTGTAAATTCTTTTCAAAGTTCTTTTGCAAATAGTCAAAGGTAAATGAATAAGATTTTGCAAAGCACTTTTCAAGATTTGATATTTTCTCCTTGGTTCAAATGCTTCTTCTTTGACTAAACAAAACTCCCCCTAAATGAGATCCTCCTCTTAGTGTTCAAGAGGGTTTTGATATATAATTTTGAAATACTACTTTCTCCCCCTTTTGAATACGATAGGATATCAATTGAAAAAATATTCAACACTGAGTTTTTGAAAATTGAAATAGGTGGTGGTGCGGTCTTTTTGCTTAGGTGGTGGTGCGGTCCTTTTGCTTTGGGCTCATTTCTCCCCCTTTTTGGCATGAATCGCCAAAAACGGAATCATTAGAGCCCTCGAAGTGCTTTCTTCCCCTTTGGTCATAAATAAATGAGTTAAGATTATACCAAAGACGAAGTCCGGTCTTTTTCTTTGGGCTCTTACTTTCTCCCCAAAGACAAAATCCTTTTCCTGGTGCTCATGCTTTCTCCCCCAAGAATGGAGAGTGACTTGGAGCGTCGGCGAGGGATGAGTTACAGAGTGGAAGCCTTTGTCTTTGCCGAAGACTCCAATTCCCTTTCAATATACCTATGACTTGGTTTGAGATAGACTTGAAGACACATTAGTCATAGCATATAAAAGAGATATGATCAAAGGTATATAAATGAGCTATGTGTGCAATCTAGCAAAAGAAATTGCGCGAATCAAGAATATTGAGCTCATGCCTAAGTTTGGTAAAAGTTTGTTCGTCAAGAGGCTTGGTAAAGATATCGGCTAATTGATCTTTAGTGTTAATGTAAGAAATCTCGATATCTCCCTTTTGTTGGTGATCCCTAAGAAAGTGATACCGAATGGCTATGTGCTTAGTGCGGCTATGCTCGACGGGATTATCCGCCATCTTGATTGCACTCTCATTATCACATAGCAAAGGGACTTTGGTTAATTTGTAACCGTAGTCCCGCAGGGTTTGCCTCATCCAAAGCAATTGCGCGCAACAATGGCCTGCGGCAATGTACTCGGCTTCGGCGGTAGAAAGAGCGACCGAATTTTGCTTCTTAGAAGCCCAAGACACCAAGGATCTTCCCAAGAACTGGCAAGTCCCTGATGTGCTCTTTCTATTGATTTTGCACCCCGTCCAATCGGCATCCGAATAACCAATCAAATCAAATGTGGATCCCCGAGGGTACCAAAGCCCAAACTTAGGAGTATAAGCCAAATATCTCAAGATTCGTTTTACGGCCGTAAGGTGGGATTCCTTAGGGTCGGATTGGAATCTTGCACACATGCAAACTGAAAGCATAATATCCGGTCGTGATGCACATAAGTAGAGTAAAGAACCTATCATCGATCGATATACCTTTTGATCCACGGACTTACCTCCCGTGTCGAGGTCGAGATGCCCATTGGTTCCCATGGGTGTCTTGATGGGCTTGGCATCCTTCATCCCAAACTTGTTTAGAATGTCTTGAGTGTACTTCGTTTGGCTAATGAAGGTGCCCTCTTGGAGTTGCTTTACTTGGAATCCTAAGAAATACTTCAACTCCCCCATCATAGACATCTCGAATTTCTGAGTCATGATCCTACTAAATTCTTCACAAGTAGATTCGTTAGTAGACCCGAATATAATATCATCAACATAAATTTGGCATACAAACAAATCATTCTCAAGTGTTTTAGTAAAGAGTGTAGGATCGGCCTTTCCGACTTTGAATCCATTGGCAATAAGAAAATCTCTAAGGCATTCATACCATGCTCTTGGGGCTTGCTTGAGCCCATAAAGCGCCTTAGAGAGCTTATAGACATGGTTAGGATACTCACTGTCTTCAAAGCCAGGAGGTTGCTCAACATAGACCTCTTCTTTGATTGGTCCATTGAGGAAGGCACTTTTCACATCCATTTGATAAAGCTTAAAGCCATGGTAAGTAGCATAGGCTAATAATATGCGAATTGACTCAAGCCTAGCTACGGGTGCATAGGTTTCACCGAAATCCAAACCTTCGACTTGGGAGTATCCCTTGGCCACAATTCGTGCTTTGTTCCTTGTCACCACACCATGCTCATCTTGCTTGTTGCGGAAGACCCATTTGGTTCCAACAACATTTTGATTAGGACGTGGAACTAAATGCCATACCTCATTCCTAGTGAAGTTGTTGAGCTCCTCTTGCATCGCCACCACCCAATCCGAATCTTGGAGTGCTTCCTCTACCCTGTGTGGCTCAATAGAGGAAACAAAAGAGTAATGTTCACAAAAATGTGCAACACGAGATTGAGTAGTTACCCCCTTATGAATGTCGCCGAGGATGGTGTCGACGGGGTGATCTCGTTGAATTGCTTGGTGGACTCTTGGGTGTGGCGGTCTTGGTTCTTCATCCTCCTTGTCTTGATCATTTGCATCTCCCCTTTGATCATTGCCGTCATCTTGAGGTGGCTCATTTGATTGATCTCCTTCTTCATCAATTTGAGCCTCATCGTCATTTTGAGTTGGTGGAGATGCTTGCATGGAGGAGGGTGGTTGATCTTGTGCATTTGGAGGCTCTTCGGATTCCTTAGGACAACCATCCCCAATGGACATGTTCCTTAGCGCGATGCATGGAGCCTCTTCATCACCTATCTCATCAAGATCAACTTGCTCTACTTGAGAGCCGTTAGTCTCATCAAACACAACGTCACATGAGACTTCAACTAGTCCAGTGGACTTGTTAAAGACCCTATATGCCCTTGTGTTTGAGTCATAACCAAGTAAAAAGCCTTCTACAGTCTTAGGAGCAAATTTAGATTTTCTACCTCTTTTAACAAGAATAAAACATTTGCTACCAAAGACTCTAAAATATGAAATGTTGGGCTTTTTACCGGTTAGGAGTTCATATGATGTCTTCTTGAGGATTCGGTGTAGATACAACCGGTTGATGGCGTAACAGGCGGTGTTGACCGCCTCAGCCCAAAACCGATCCGAAGTCTTGTACTCATCAAGCATGGTCCTTGCCATGTCCAGTAGAGTTCGATTCTTCCTTTCCACTACACCATTTTGTTGAGGGGTGTAGGGAGAAGAGAACTCATGCTTGATGCCTTCCTCCTCAAGGAAGCCTTCGATTTGAGAATTTTTGAACTCCGTCCCGTTGTCGCTTCTTATTTTCTTGATCCTTAAGGCGAACTCATTTTGAGCACGTCTCAAGAATCCCTTTAAGGTCTCTTGGGTTTGAGATTTTTCCTGTAAAAAGAATACCCAAGTGAAGCGAGAATAATCATCCACAATAACTAGACAGTACTTACTCCCGCCGATGCTTATGTAAGCGATCGGGCCGAATAGATCCATGTGGAGTAGCTCAAGCGGCCTGTCGGTCGTCATGATGTTCTTGTGTGGATGATGAGAGCCAACTTGCTTCCCTGCTTGGCATGCGCTACAAATCCTGTCTTTATCAAAATGAACATTTGTTAATCCTAAAATGTGTTCTCCCTTTAGAAGCTTGTGAAGATTCTTCATCCCAACATGGGCTAGTCGGCGGTGCCAGAGCCAACCCATGTTAGTCTTAGCAATTAAGCATGTGTCGAGTTCAGCTCTATCAAAATCTACTAAGTATAGCTGACCCTCTAACACACCCTTAAATGCTATTAAATCATCACTTCTTCTAAAGACAGTGACACCTATATCAGTGAAAAGACAGTTGTAGCCCATTTGACATAATTGTGAAACGGAAAGCAAATTGTAGTCTAAAGAATCTACAAGAAAAACATTTGAAATAGAATGGTCATGGGATATAGCAATTTTACCAAGACCTTTGACCAAACCTTGATTTCCATCCCCGAATGTGATCGCTCTTTGGGGATCTTGGTTTTTCTCATATGAGGAGAACATTCTTTTCTCCCCTGTCATGTGGTTTGTGCACCCGCTGTCGAGTATCCAACTTGAGCCCCGGATGCATAAACCTAGAAAACAAGTTTAGTTCTTGACTTTAGGTACCCAAATGGTTTTGGGTCCTTTGGCATTAGACACAAGAACTTTGGGTACCCAAACACAAGTCTTTGACCCCTTGTGCTTGCCCCCAACATATTTGGCAACTACTTTGCCGGATTTGTTAGTCAACACATAAGATGCATCAAAAGTTTTAAATGAAATGTTATGCTCATTTGATGCACTAGGAGTTTTCCTTTTAGGCAACTTAGCACGGGTTGGTTGCCTAGAGCTAAATGTCTCACCCTTATACAAAAATGCATGATTAGGGCCAGAGTGAGACTTCCTAGAGTGAATTCTCCTAATTTTGCTCTCGGGATAACCGGCAGGGTATAAAATGTAACCCTCGTTATCCTGAGGCATGGGAGCCTTGCCCTTAACAAAGTTGGACAATCTTTTAGGAGGGGCATTAATTTTGACATTGTCTCCCCTTTGGAAGCCAATGCCATCCTTGATGCCCGGGCGTCTCCCATTATAAAGCATGCTACGAGCAAATTTAAATTTCTCATTTTCTAAGTTGTGCTCGGCAATTTTAGCATCTAGTTTTGCTATATGATCATTTTGTTGTTTAATTAAAGCCATATGATCATGAATAGCATTAACATCAATATCTCTACATCTAGTGCAAATAGATACATGCTCAACGATAGATGTAGAGGGTTTGCAAGAATTAAGTTCAACAATCTTAGCATGTAGAATATCATTTTTATCTCTAAGATCGGAAATTGTAACTTTGCAAACATCAAAATCTTTAGCCTTAGCAATCAAATTTTCATTTTCTAATCTAAGACTAGTAAGAGAAATGTTCAATTCTTCAATCCTAGCAAGCAAATCATCATTATTATCTCTAGGGTTGGGAATTGAAACATTGCAAACATGAGTATCAACCTTAGCATTTAAACTAGCATTTTCATTCCTGAGGTTGTCAATCATCTCACGGCAAGTGCTTAGCTCACTAGATAATTTTTCACATTTTTCTACTTCTAGAGCATAAGCATTTTTAACCTTAACATGTTTCTTGTTTTCTTTAATTAGACAGTCCTCTTGGGAATCCAAAAGGTCATCCTTTTCATGAATAGCACTAATCAATTCATTCAATTTTTCTTTTTGTTCCATGTTAAGATTGGCAAAAAGAGTACGCAAGTTATCCTCCTCATCACTAGTATTTTCATCACTAGAGGTTTCATATTTAGTGGAGGATCTTGATTTTACCTTTTTCCTTTTGCCGTCCTTTGCCATGAGACACTTGTGGCCGACGTTGGGGAAGAGGAGTCCCTTGGTGACGGCGATGTTGGCGGCGTCCTCGTCGTCGGAGGAGTTGCTTGAGCTTTCGTCGGAATCCCACTCCCGACAAACATGGGCATCGCCGCCCTTCTTCTTGTAGTACTTCTTCTTCTCCTTTCTTCTCCCCTTCTTGTCGTCGCCTCGGTCACTGTCACTAGATATGGGACATTTAGCAATAAAATGACCGGGCTTACCACATTTGTAGCAAACCTTCTTGGAGCGGGACTTGTAGTCTTTCCCCCTCCTTTGCTTGAGGATTTGGCGGAAGCTCTTGATGACGAACGCCATTTCCTCATTGTCGAGCTTGGAGGCGTCTATCGGTTGTCGACTTGGTGTAGCCTCCTCCTTCTTTTCCTCCGTCGCCTTGAATGCGACGGGTTGAGCTTCGGATGTGGTGGGTTCATCAAGCTCGTTGATCTTTCTCGAGCCTTCGATCATGCACTCAAAACTTACAAAATGCCCGATAACTTCCTCGGGGGTCATTTTAGTATATCTAGGATTACCACGAATTAATTGAACTTGAGTGGGGTTAAGAAAAATAAGAGATCTTAGAATAACCTTAACCACCTCGTGGTCGTCCCACTTTATACTCCCGAGGTTGCGCACTTGGTTCACCAAGGTCTTGAGCCGGTTGTACATGTGTTGTGGCTCTTCCCCTTTGCGAAGCCGGAACCGACCGAGCTCCCCCTCGATCGTTTCCCGCTTGGTGATCTTGGTGAGCTCATCTCCCTCGTGCGCGGTTTTGAGCACATCCCAAACCTCCTTGGCGCTCTTCAACCCTTGCACTTTGTTATACTCCTCTCTACTTAAAGAGGCGAGGAGTATCGTTGTCGCTTGAGAGTTGAAGTGCTCGATTTGGGCCACCTCATCCTCATCATAATTTTTATCCCCTATGGATGGTACCTGTGCACCAAACTCAACAACATCCCATATACTTTTGTGGAGTGAGGTTAGATGAAATCGCATTAAATCACTCCACCTAGCATAATCTTCACCATCAAAAGTTGGTGGTTTGCCTAATGGGACGGAAAGTAAAGGTGCATGTTTAGAAATGCGAGGATAGTGTAGGGGGATCTTACTAAACTTCTTACGCTCTTGGCGTTTAGAAGTTACGGAGGGCGCATCGGAGCCGGAGGTTGATGTTGATGAAGTGTCGGTCTCGTAGTAGACCACTTTCCTCATCCTCTTTTGCTTGTCCCCACTCCGATGCGGCTTGTGGGAAGAAGATTTTTCCTTCTTCTCTTTGTGGTGAGAAGAAGATTTCTTCTCCTTCCCTTTGTTGGAGGAGATCTTCTTCTTCTCCCTCCTTTTGGTGCGGGACTCTTCCGATGAAGTGCTCCCGTTGCTTGTAGTGGGCTTTTCGCCGGTCTCCATCTCCTTCTTGGCGTGATCTCCCGACATCACTTCGAGCGGTTAGGCTCTAATGAAGAACCGGGCTCTGATACCAAATGATAGTCGCCTAGAGGGGGGGTGAATAGGGCGAAACTGAAATTTACAAATATAAACACAACTACAAGCCGGGTTAGCGTTAGTAATAAAGAAATGAGCCCGCGAGAGAGGGCACAAAACAAATCGCAAGCAAATGAAGAGTGTGACACGCGGATTTGTTTTACCGAGGTTCGGTTCTCGCAAACCTACTCCCCGTTGAGGAGGCCACAAAGGCCGGGTCTCTTTCAACCCTTCCCTCTCTCAAACGATCCCACGGACCGAGTGAGCTTTCTCTTCTCAAACACTTGGAACACAAAGTTCCCACAAGGACCACCACAAGATTGGTGTCTCTTGCCTCAATTACAAGTGAGTTTGATTGCAAAGAAAGGATCAAGAAAGAAGAAAGCAATCCAAGCGCAAGAGCTCGAAAGAACACAAGCAAATCACTCTCTCTAGTCACTATGGCGTGGTGTGGAATTTGGAGAGGATTTGATCTCTTTGGTGTGTCTAGAATTGAATGCTAGAGCTCTTGTAGTAGTTGGGAAGTGGAAAACTTGGATGCAATGAATGGTGGGGTGGTTGGGGTATTTATAGCCCCAACCACCAAAAGTGGCCATTGGGAGGCTGCCTGTTCGATGGCGCACCGGACAGTCCGGTGCACACCGGACAGTCCGGTGCCCCTGCCACGTCATCACTGCCGTTGGATTCTGACCGTTGGAGCTTCTGACTTGTGGGCCCGCCTGGGTGTCCGGTGCACACCGGACACGTACTGTTTACTGTCCGGTGTGCCAGTATGGGCGCGCCTAACCTCTGCGCGCGCAGAGCGCGCATTAAATGCGCGGCAGAGAGCCGTTGGCGCGGAGATAGCCGTTGCTTCGGAGTCGCACCGGACAGTCCGGTGAATTATAGCGCGAGTTCCCCTGGAAATTCCCGAAGGTGGCGAGTTTGAGCTGGAGTCCTCTGGTGCACCGGACACTGTCCGGTGTACACTGGACAGTCCGGTGCTCTCAGACCAGAGGGCCTTCGGTTCCCACTATGCTCCTTTGTTGAATCCAAAACTTGGTCTTTTTATTGGCTGAGTGTGAACCTTTTACACCTGTGTAATCTATAAACTTGGGCAAACTTAGTTAGTCCAATTGTTTGTGTTGGGCAATTCAACCACCAAAATTAATTAGGGACTAGGTGTAAGCCTAATTCCCTTTCACAATGCACGAACATCGTACTAGTTCAACTGTTCAAGTATAAGATAGAGTGAGTGAGTATTTGTTTTTTTAGCACTAAAAATAAGCAACATTGATAATGCAATTCTCCCTTTTGGTCCCAGTCTCGTCCTGGTCCTATTTTGGGCCAGGATGCTCATGGCCACCCGAACCTCACACACGTCGCTTCTCTCCCTGAATCCATGCATGGATCTTTTATTTAGCGACGACTTTCCCCTCATTTCCGCCCTTTCCGCGCGCGCTCTGTCCAAATCCGCGGGCGGAATCCCCCTCGTGCAAATTCGCAGTCGTCTTGTGCGCCGGCCGGCCATGATCCACCGTCCACGCCGCCAACCTCGTCGGCCGCGGCATTGTTAGTTCTAGTTGTTGTTGTTGTTTAGATAGCATTATTCCGTCGTCGGACAGATCTGCCGCCATTGCCGCGCGCGCGTTACGTTACGTTGTTCTTGAGCTGATCGATCAGATCGGAGTCGGAGGAGAGGAGGGAGCTAGCTGTGCTAGCATGGGGCCAGGAGCGCGCGACGGCGGAGCCCAATGCCCTCCCTGAAGCTGAGGCCCATCCTGTTCCCCTTCCAGATGGAGCCCCGGCGCGAGGAGCTGCTGCATGAGCTGGGGGTCCGTCCGTTGTCTCTGTTCGTTCGACCTCCTCTCCTGTCCTCTCATGGATGCACGCACGCATGCAGGACATGTGGGACGAGATCGGGGAGGCGGAGGAGGACCGGCGGGGGGCGCTGTCGGCGCTGGAGGAGGAGTGCCTCAGTCTGTACCGCGCCAAGGTGGAGCAGGTCCGGCAGCACCGGGCGCAGCTCAAGCGGGAGATCTCCGACTCCGTCGCCGAGGTCGCCGCCATCTGCGCCACCATCGGCGAGCCTCCCTCCACCGTGCACACGGCCTGCTCCTCGCTCCAGGTACGTACGTGAACCACGCACGCATGCGCGCGCACACATTCCGTGCCGGCCGCTGGCGATGGCGGTCGTGAGTCGTGACGACGAATTGGGTTGGGAGTTGGGACCAGGGCACAGGGAGCCTGAAGGAGGAGTTGGGCATGATCGCGCCGGAGCTGGCGGAGATGAGGCGGAGGAGGGACGAGAGGCGGCGCGAGTTCGCAGACGTCACCCAGCGGGTCGCCAGGATCCAGGAGGAGTTGGACCTGCAGCTAGGTGGCGGGCAAGGCCAGTCTGAAGCTCACGCCGCCGCCGTCATCGTCGACGTCGACGGCTCCGACCTGACGACGACCAAGCTCGACGAGCTCCGAGCCTATCTGCAGCACCTGCAGCTGGAAAAGGTCAGGCCACCCTATCGCGAATTAAGCAAACTGATCGGTCCTGATCGACTCCTGGCCGGTGGCGTGCATGCATGCATACATGCTTAGCGTTGTGCTTGTGCCGTTGTTCTTGCTTTGGATCGACATCTTGACACATGTGTACACGCAGGAAAGTCGCACCAAGAAGGTGGCGGAGCTCGTGGCTCAGCTGCACTCGTCATCCTTGGTTCTCGGCATGGATCCCACAGAGGCGAACAGTGTCGTCCATGTTGGCGCCGACGGCGCGCAGGTGCAGCCCGGCGACATCAGCGACGGCGCCATCGCGGGGCTGGCTGCGGGCATCGAGAGGCTGAGGGAGATCAAACGGAGCCGGATGGAGAAGGTTCGTACGGTAGCCTTTAATTTGCCCGCGTCTTCTCCGACAGCTGGATGAAACAAGCTGTTTAATTGCTTTGGCAATGCGATGGCTGGCAGCTGCAAGACCTGCTGGGCAGCATGCTGGAGCTGTGGAACCTGATGGACACGCCGGCGGAGGAGCAGCGGCAGTTCCAGGGCGTGGCCTGCAACATCGCCGCGTCCGAGGACGAGATCACGGAGCCCGGCGCCCTCTCCATGGCCTTCATAAGCAACGTACGTATACGTACGTCGTCGTCGATCAGCGCGCAGTGCTCGCCTGCTCGATTGGGGACCTTCCTTTTGCATGCATGTTCTACGTATAAGCTACCAGACAGCAGGCGCGCCGACCGCTCGCCGCCGCCGTGGATGTCGATCTGACCCACCGTGCGTGCAGGTAGAGGCGGAGGTGGTGAGGCTGGAGAACCTCAAGGAGTGCCGGATGAAAGACCTCGTCGTGAAGAAGCACGAGGAGCTCAAGGAGATCCGCCGCCGCGCGCGCCTGCCCGAGGACGACGACGCTACCGTCGTCATGGTGTTCGACGCCATGGACAGCGGTATGATCAGTGTGACTCGCAAGTCGCAACACGTACGCGTACGCCATGGTGATTGTTGTTGTTGAGAAATGCATGCGTGTTCGACCGACACGATGTGCGTCATTGCAGATGCCGACCGGGCTGCGATCCTGGAGTGGCTGGAGGTGCAGATCTCGGAGGCCAAGGACCTGGAGTTCAACCGGAAGGACGTGCTGGAGAAGATGGACAGGTGGCAGGCGGCGCTGGAGGAGGAGTCCTGGCTCGAGGAGTACAGCAGAGTGCGTCTCGATCGTCTGCAGGCTCTCTGAACAACTCCCCTTCTCGTCGTCTCCAACTCCAATCTCCATCTCCCAGTGGAACCACTGAGCTTTTCCGTTGTTCTTGCAGAACGAGAACAGATACAACGTTGGCAAAGGGACGCATCTCGTGCTAAAGCGCGCCGAGAAAGCCCGCGCCCTGGTCAGCAAAATGCCGGGTAGCTAGCCTTTGTTCTTCAGCCATGGCGTTTCTGAACATACATAGTCATATAATCTTTCTAACAAGGAATTGACGTGTTCGTCTGTGTTCCTCTGTGAGCTGAGGTGCAGTGATGGCGGAAGCTCTGATGGCGAAGGTAGTCGCGTGGGAGAAGGAGAGAGGCGCCAAGTTCGAGTACGACGGTGTACGTGCGCCTTGCAAAAACCCCGACCAATTAACCACCTACGTGCGGGCTATGGCGGCCGCGCCTGCTGCATGCACCTCGATGCAGCAAATAACGCTCATGCGCGCAGGAGGTGCTGCTGGACGTGCTGGATGACTACGGAAACGCGAGGAAGGAGAAGGAGCAGGAGCGGAAGCGGCAGCGGGACCAGCGGCGGCTGCTGCAGCAGGTGCAGGGCGCCGCGGCGGCGGCGGACAGGGACGTGTCGTCGCCGGTGGCGCACCCGCCGCCCAAGAACATCAAGAACGTCACGAGGACGCTGTCCATGGGGGGCAACAACACCTCCGGCGGCGGCAGCGCCAGGAAGGCCGCGCCGGCGGCGGCCAGGCCCGGCACTCCCAGCTTCCTCAAGTCGCCCTTGTCGGCGCGCCGCGGCGGGAGCGACGAGGGGCATATGATGGCGTCGGAGTCCTTCGAGTGACGATCTTTTGCTTGTAGCCAGAGCTGGGATGCCCATGAATGTCGTCGTCGATCTGCAACTGCAATGCCAAATCTGTTTGAAGTCTTTTTTGTCAAAGTCGAATGTGCATCACTGCATGCAGACCTCGTATGCAGTGCTAATGCTTTACTAGAAGAGAAAATTATATGTCTGATTAGACAGCTCCACGCCTCCACCTCTTGGAGTAATTTTGATCTGGCATTGGTTCATTTGGTTGGCACCGTGGCCTGGAGTTGCCTGCCTGCCAGCCAGCTAGATCCAGCACCAGGAATCCAAAATCGGACGCCTGAGATTGCTGCATGGATCAGACTGGTTTTTCAGGGTGTGAACCAAACAAGCTACCCAACGTTAACTAATGGGTTTTTTACATTGGTCCTCTTAGTTTCGGTACGGTACTCGTTGCTACCCTTAGTTTTTCTTCTTACTCAGTTTTACCCAACGCTAATTCCCTTTGCTCAGAAATCCGTCTGGTCGCCGTCTCCGTCCATTCTAACCGACATACAGGGTGGGCCCACTACACACTTCCACTCTTACCTGCGCCACGCTACTCTGCGCAGCCGCCTCTCCTCTTCCTCCCAATGCTCGACTGGCAGCCTGCTTCTCGAATCTTTGGACGCGGCGCGACGCCTGGCGGACGGAACGACGGCGCGGCAGGAGTCTTCTTCACCGGCGCGGCGGCCTGCGTCTTCAACGGCCTGGTGTGAATCATCTAGGCCCCTCTAGTAATGTTTTGGTAATTAATGACAACTACTTGTGGACTAACGATTCTTGGAGAAATAAGAATGCAGGGTTGGACCACATAGAACAGGAAATGTTGAAGAGTCATACGCATTGGTTGTGGATCAGATGAAGGCAAAGGTATAATATAGGTTTTACTTTTGCCGGTCTTGAGGAGTTTAGAGAAGATACCTGACCGGATTAGTAGGCTAGATAGCCGTACTATTAAGAGGGGTCAATGACTTAGATCTGTGTAAAACTTAGTGCCTCATAGAGCATCAAGTAGTTGCATTTGCATGAGGACTAACAGCGCTTCTCATTTCGTGAGTTAAAAGTTCATTCAAGAGCATGTTTGAAATTTGAGAAGTCTTGGTCGCGCGGACTGTCCGGCCCTTGGGGGCGGACCGTCCGCGATCCTCCAGAGGGTCCGAAGTCTGACCATTTGTGTTGGCACTGTGTTCTATTGCACTGCGGACCGTCCGGGCCTTAGGGCCGGACCGTCCGCAGTCCTGACCAGAGAAAGGTAGCTTCGGGTCTGTCCCTGAATTATAGGCGGACGGTCCGCCTGTGAGGCGCGGACGGTCCGCATGTGTCTAACTCGTTTTTGAACAGGGACTGTGTGTTTTTATCGATTTGTACTACGGACTGTCCGGGTGACAAGTCCGGACAGTACTGCCTCAGGTCGCGGACCGTCCGGGAATTATAGCCGGACGGTCCGCACGTGTTAACTCCGTTTGACCCGAGGCTCGGGTGTTTGAATCTGCCAGGTCGCGGACGGTCCGGGCTTGAAGGGCGGACAGTCCGGACACACCTTTTGAGACAGCTCTGACATGTTTCAACGGTCATTATAGCCGTTATGTTGTACGGCGGACCGTCCGGCCCTAGGGCGCGGACGGTCCGCGTGTGCGCAGAATTGCCCCCCTTTGCACATAACGGTTGGATTTAGATGGGGGGCTATAAATAGAAGGGTAGCTCGTGTGTGAGAGCTCTCTTAGCCATTCCTTGAACACATTGAGCTCATTTGTGATCCTCCAACTCACTCTCTCACACTCTTTGCTTGAGATTGCATTCTAGTGAGAGATTGAGGGTTCCTAGTGCATTTGCATCATTTGGTGATCCTTGAGGCACTAGGTGGTACACCGAGCAAGCGTCGTTGGCTTGTTACTCTTGGAGGTTGCCGCCTCCTAGACGGCTCGGGTGATTGTCTCCGTCGAGCTCTCCAAGAAGATTGTGGAGAAGTCGCGGTGTTGATTGTGAGGGGTTCGCGCCTACCTCGCCGGAGCGGCAAAGGTGACATTAGTGGAATCGAGGTATTGAGTGATTTCTTGTCCACTTGGCTCAAAGATCAAGTCGTGTCTTGATAGAGGAGCAAGTGAGAGCTTGAAGTCCACCTCAACGTGGATTAGGGGTGATCGGCAAATCACCGATACCACGGGATAAATTTCGGTGTCTATTCCTTCTAGCATTACTTATTGCCTTGCAATTGATTAGTGTTTTGCTTATTGTTCTTCAAAGTATTCAATCTCCGTAGTTGTCTTTCATACATTGTTTACTTATTGACACTAGTAAATTTATTCCCCTTGTTGTATTGATTAAATTTACTTAGTATTGTTGTTTTTAGTCAAAACCGTCTATTCACCCCCCCTCTAGCCGGTGTCCTAGATCCTACAAGTGGTATCAGAGCCGAGGACTCCATTGTTTGTGGATCTAATCATCCCGGAGTGGGACAATATGGCTAGTAACAACAATGTGCACATTGGGAAGCCACCGCACTTTGATGGAAACAATTATGATTATTGGAAAATAAGAATGTCAATGCATCTTAGAGCAATGGGTGGAAAAATTTGGCAAATTGTTAGAGATGGATTTGTTGTATTGAAGGAAGATGAACCATCAGTTAGTGATAATGAGAATATCCTCACAAATGATCAAGCCATGAATGTCTTTTATGATGCTCTTGATATAAATGAGTTCAATCGTATCAAGAATCTCACAACCGCTCATGAGATTTGGGTAAAACTAATGGAAATTCATGAAGGAACTACAATTGTGAAGAGTGCCAAACTATATGTGTGCAAAGGGAAGTTTGAGCAATTTATTATGAAAGAAGATGAGAGTGTATCCGATATGTTCAATCGATTGAATGAGATTGTAAATGAACTCAAAGGACTTGGTTTTAATGTACCGGATGTGGATTTCACACACAAGTTCCTTAGATCACTTCCGGAGAAATATGAGACTATTGTGACAATGCTAGTAAGGAGTGATCTATCTACAACCTCTCCAACCGAAGTATTGGGAGAAATTCTCACTCAAGATATATTTAAGAAGTCACAAGCCGATGCTTTAAGTTTGGCAAAGAAGGTGAAAAATGAATCTATTGCTCTCAAAGCCAAGGCCTCAAAGGCAATTGAAAAGGAAGATAGCAATGATGAAGAAAATGAAAGTGAGAGTGATTGTGACATGGCTTTATTTGTAAGGAAATTCAATAAATTCATGAAGATGAAAAGAGGTCAACCTAGAAGAGGTCAAACATCTAGAAGAAATGCTTTCAATGATAGAAAATGTTTTGAGTGTGGGGAACCCGGTCACATTGCCATGAATTGTCCAAGCAAGAAGAAGAAGGGCAAAGATGAAAGTGACAAGAAGAAAAAGAAATACTATAACAAGAAGAAAGATGGCAAAGCCTACTTAGTTGAATGGGACTCGGATGATAGCTCGGATGATGATGATGATGACACCTCATCCAAGCTTAATGCCGGAATTGCCATCAAGGAAGCTCCCTCACTCTTCTCATCCCCCCATTGTCTCATGGCAAAGGGAGATGCTAAGGTAAACTACAAGGCGGGAGGGAATCATTGGGTGTTGGATAGTGGATGTACTCAACACATGACCGGGGATATGAAGATGTTTACCCAAATGAGTGAGGAAGATTGCTCAAATTATGATAGTATCACATTTGGAGATAATCGTAAAGGAAAGGTTAAAGGTTTGGGTAAAATTGCTATTTCAAATGATCATTCTATATCAAATGTGCTATTGGTTGAGTCTTTGAACTTTAATTTACTTTCCGTAGCTCAATTATGTGATTTAGGATTTTGTTGCAATTTCACAGTTGAAGATGTTATTATCTCTAGTGTTGACGGTAGCAATCTTAAATTTAAAGGTTTTAGACATGAAAATCTTTATCTTGTTGATTTCTCATCTAATGAGGCAAAGCTCACAACTTGCTTATTTTCAAAAGCTTCACTAGGTTGGTTATGGCATAGAAGACTTGGTCATGTTGGGATGAAGCAACTCAATCGGTTAACCAAGCATGACTTAGTTCGAGGCTTGAAAGATGTGAAGTTTGAAAAGAACAAATTGTGTAGCTCTTGTCAAGCCGGTAAGCAAGTGGCAAATACTCATCCAAATAAAAGTCAAATGTCCACTCATCGACCTTTGGAATTACTTCACATGGATTTATTTGGGCCCACATCTTTTGTAAGTATTGGTGGTAATTCTTATTGTCTTGTGATTGTGGATGACTATTCAAGATTTACTTGGGTTTATTTTCTACGAGACAAATCCAATGTGTTTGAAACATTCAAGTCATTTGCTATATTGGCTCAAAATCAATTTGATTTCGACATCAAAAAGGTTAGAAGTGATAATGGGTCGGAATTCAAAAATGCAAGAATTGATCAATATTGTGATGACAAGGGTATCAAACATGAATTCTCTTCCAAATATACCCCGGAACAAAACGGTATTGTTGAAAGAAAGAATAGAACTCTTATTGATATGGCAAGGTCTATGTTAGCGGAATATAATATATCGGATTCTTATTGGGCCGAGGCAATAAATACCGCTTGTCATTCATCAAATAGACTATATTGTCACAAACTCTTGAAGAAAACTCCATATGAATTGCTCATTGGTAGAAAGCCAAATATCTCATATTTTAGGGTATTTGGTTGCAAATGTTATATTTTGAGAAAGGGAAGCCGGCTTTCTAAATTTGAGAAGAAATGTGATGAGGGTTTTCTTCTTGGATATTCATCAAATAGTAAGGCTTATAGAGTCTTCAACAAAACTCATGGTATTATTGAGGAAGCATATGATGTTGAATTTGATGAAACAAATGGGTCTCAAGATGAGAGTGATAATCTCGATGATGTTGGGGGAACTCAATTGATAAATGCAATGAAAACAATGGCCATTGGTGAAATAAAACCTAAGGAAGATGATGATGAAGATAGTGTGGTTGTTATTCCTTCATCCTCAACTATAAATGAGGAAGATCACCAAAGCAAACCACTCGATGAAACCATGGATACTCATGATCAAGGTACTTCAAGACCTACGGTTTCTCCTAATGCTTCATCAAGCAACTATCAAACGGTATCAAGAATTCATCATTCCATTGTGAAGGATCACCCGGTTGATCAAATTGTGGGTGATATTAGTAAGGGTGTTCAAACTCGCTCTCGCATAGCTTCATTTTGTGAACATTTCTCTTTTGTATCTTGTATGGAACCTAACCGTGTAGATGAAGCTCTACTTGATGTTGATTGGGTGAATGCAATGCATGAAGAATTAAATAACTTCACTCGAAATGAAGTTTGGGAGCTTGTTGAGAGACCAAAGAACCACAATGTTATTGGTACAAAATGGGTGTTCCGCAACAAGCACAATGAAGATGGTGTGGTAGTAAGAAACAAGGCAAGATTAGTTGCACAAGGATATACTCAAATTGAAGGATTGGATTTTGGGGAGACATTTGCTCCCGTAGCAAGATTAGAAGCAATCCGGATTCTACTTGCTTATGCTTGTGCACACAATATCAAGCTCTACCAAATGGATGTAAAGAGTGCCTTTCTAAATGGTAAGATTAGTGAACTAGTGTATGTTGAACAACCTCCCGGTTTTGAGGACCCCAAAAGACCTAACCATGTGTTCAAGCTCTCTAAAGCTCTCTATGGGCTTAAGCAAGCTCCACGCGCTTGGTATGAAAGGCTTAGGGATTTCTTGCTTTCCAAAGACTTCAAAATTGGGAAGGTTGACACTACTCTATTCACTAAAAGAATTGGTAAAGATTTATTTGTTTGTCAAATCTACGTTGATGATATTATTTTTGGATCTACTAATGAATTATTTTGTGAGGAGTTCGGAAAAATGATGTCAAAGGAATTTGAAATGTCTATGATAGGAGAATTGAGCTTCTTTCTTGGCCTTCAAATCAAACAATTGAAAGATGGAATTTTTATAAGTCAATCAAAATATTTGAGGGACATGCTCAAGAAGTTTGGTTTAGAAAATGCTAAGCCTATCAAGACTCCAATGGCAACAAATGGTCATCTAGACTTAGATGAAGGAGGTACAATAGTTGATCAAAAACTTTATCGTTCAATAATTGGTAGTTTGCTTTATATTACCGCATCTAGGCCCGATGTTATGTTTAGTGTATGCATGTGTGCTCGATTTCAAGCTTCTCCTAGAGAGATTCACTTGAAGGCCGCTAAAAGGATTCTAAGATATTTGAAGTATACTCCCAATATTGGTCTATGGTATCCCAAAGGTGCTCAATTTGAATTAATTGGATATTCGGATTCGGACTATGCGGGGTGCAAAGTTGATAGAAAAAGCACCTCCGGTTGTTGTCAATTTCTTGGTAGATCTCTTGTTTCATGGTCTTCTAAGAAACAAAATTCGGTTGCTCTATCTACCGCCGAGGCGGAATATATATCGGCCGGAAATTGTTGTGCTCAACTATTATGGATGAAACAAACCTTATTGGACTATGGAATTATTTTCAAGAATGTGCCTCTCATGTGTGATAATGAGAGTGCGGTGAAATTGGCTACCAATCCGGTCCAACATTCAAGGACCAAGCATATTGATATACGGCATCACTTCTTAAGAGATCATGTTGGCAAGGGAGATATCTCTATTTATTCCATTGGCACCGATGATCAATTAGCAGACATTTTTACAAAACCTTTGGATGAAACAAGATTTTGTTCTCTAAGAAGTGAAATGAATGTGATCGATATCTCTAATGTGACTTGAAGTTGATCACACATGTGTCGCCTTGCATCTTGGGTCTAAGTATGTTTTTTTTGTGCTATTTATTTGGTATTATTTGTGCATTTTTCATTTCTAATTACTCTAGATAGTTTAATTCAAAAATCTTGCATTTCTCAAATACATCATAAGTATATGCATGCATACCAACTTTTGGATTGGTCAAAATGTCCATATATGAGCACCAATTCGGATTCGGAATTCAAAATCAGAAAGTGGACAGAAATTGGAAAAATGAGTATCAGGCCGCGGACCGTCCGCCCATGGACCGCGGACCGTCCGCAGCATCAAGCAATGGACAGTCCGAGCAGCCTCGCAGACTGTCTGAGGTCATCAGGACGCGGACCGTCCGCCGCCCCCGCGCGGACCGTCCGCGACAGGGCAGAAAAAGGACCAGAGCCCGCAGACTTGCCAGTTGTGCCTATTCGGTTGTTCTCTCTTGCTCTCCACTCGCTATATCCTCTCTTGTGTCGAGTGTGCGCGGACCGTGAAGTGAAGTTGCGTGCGGACAGTCCGACAGCTTGCTGCACCATTCCCTCAACATGTCTTCATCACGGTATCTTCAAATCTTGTGGATTTAATCAAATTTCATCAACTTTGAGATTATTTGGGTTTCTTCTCTGATCTGAAATTGAGCAGTGGGTTTCAAAATCTGATTGGTGGGATTGTTAGTTCTTCTCAATATCAATGCTATGCAAAATTTTCAACTTATTTGGCTGGGTATTATCTGCAAAACCATCAAATTGAACACTTGTGGCGGCTAGGGTTCTTGGAGTCGCCCCTGGTCGGTCGCGGACCGTCCGCCTGGTGGACGCGGACCGTCCGGGCCTCTGGCGCGGACCGTCCGGCCCCCTAGCGCGGACAGTCCGGACCCTGGCAGAGCATTACAGTTCCATTCCTTTTATAAATGGTGATTGGTTTCAATTATTCATCTATGGATGTTTGTCACATTGTTGCAGTGGTCTTGGTGGTCTACGCAAGAAACTTGCAGGTCGCTTTAAATCCAAGCGCCCTCGAGGAAATGATGATGATTATGTACCAACCACTGATTCAGAAGCCCAATCCTCAGCTGGGGGCACTGAATCCATGGATGCGGAAGATTTTCCTCATGTTCATCCTGATTATCCCATTGATATCCAAGGATGGACTTTCCCAAAGCGGAGATTTTCTATGACTGAGTACTGCTCTCGACGGACTGTGAATCAGTATGCTCTGCCATCAGATACCAACATCCAGTTTTTCCACACGCAGCTGCAGTTTGATGTTTTCTGGGGCACCCTGGTGGATACTAATTTCCATAAGCATCAGGTGATTGATTGGTCATTCCTGCTCAGTCAATCAGTCATGGAGGGTTTGATCCCTAAGTTTGAGGCATGCGGACTATATCAGTTTATGGGGCAGCGCACAGATTTTAATGAAATGGCTGTTAAGCAATTCTTGGCTACCTCAGAGATTGATATTGCAGAAGAATCCATCACCTGGATGACTGGCTTCAAGCGCTACTCTGCTTCTTTTGCTGACTTTGCAGCTGCCAACAGTCTGAACTATGGCACCATTTCTGCTGGAGTGGATCTTTATACTGAAGACAATTTTGAGGATTTTGTGCAGTTTTATGAGCCAGCCAGACTTGGTATACCCAGGAGATTTGGTGAGACAGCAGGACTCAGACATCATCCTGCTGTCATCAACAAGATTGCCAGAGTCACCATCCTTCCCAAGAGTGGTGATAAGAGTAAAATCAGGGAGAAGTTCTGGAACATAATTCATCACATTATGAATGGAGAAGTCATGAACATTGTTCTTTTCATGATGAGGCAGCTTAATGATTTAAAGATGGACAAGAATCAAAACTTGGCATATGCTCCATACATTATGGCTCTTATCAAATCCAAGACAAGATTTGAGGGCCCATGTGAGATTGTCCACACTCCATTCAGGCCTTTTAAGAATGAGATAGGGTTTCTCACCAGGCCACTCACTCCATTCCCAGATGATGAGGAAGACCCTGGCTATGAGGGTGGAGCAGCGCCTAATGTTGAGGAACAGCAGATGCCTCCTCCTCCACCTCCTCCTCAGCCTCAGCACTATTGGGAGCCTGCTCCAGGATATTTTGATCCTTATTTTCACAACATGCAGCAAGGGCTGGAGGCTCATATTGATACTCGATTTGAGGGGTTGATGTCACATGTGGATCACCGCCTCGATGACATGCGGTCTCGCTTTGACGACAACTGGGATGTGCTCAACTCTGAATTTTCTGACCTTCGTGATCACATTCACACTAATGTCACTGATCCCATCAGGACTTTGACCAGTTCTCCTCCCTGTTTGACACCTTCCGCACTCATTATTACCACATGCATCCTCCGCCGAGTGATCAGTAAGGCCTCTCCTTTGTGGCAATTGATGCCAAAGGGGGAGAGAAGTGATGAGAAGTTGTCAGGCGTCTCCTTCAGGGGGAGTTGGTGGTTCTATGTGGACACTAAGACCATGCATATGCATTTTATCTTTTTTGTGCCGTTTTAGTTTATGTCTTATGCATTTGGAACTTGGTTCGATCTATTAACTCTATGTCGTATGTCTGTGGATTATTATCTGTAATATTCTGTGGGATGAACTATGTTTTAGTTCAAATTACTCTGTGTGTGGTTAATCGAGATGTGATTATAATTGCTGCGCTCACTCTACGAATCATCGCTTGTATGTCTCGATAACCATGTTTGTAGGAAAGTCTCCATCAAGCTCTAATATATTATGTGTGTTATATCTTCAACTTCAAATAATCCTGCACACACTTAGGGGGAGCCCTTCTTGCATACTGAGTTTCTATTGGGATTTATCTATCTTTTGGACAGAACTTCAATTCAAGATAAGTCCTATGAAACTCATCTCCAAAATCTATTTTATACCTTAGGTATGAGAGAGATTTGGAGAAACTAAACTTCTCTTTAATATACTATGTGGTGTTGTCATCAATTACCAAAAAGGGGGAGATTGTGAATCATCTAGGCCCCTCTAGTAATGTTTTGGTAATTAATGACAACTACTTGTGGACTAACGATTCTTGGAGAAATAAGAATGCAGGGTTGGACCACATAGAACAGGAAATGTTGAAGAGTCATACGCATTGGTTGTGGATCAGATGAAGGCAAAGGTATAATATAGGTTTTACTTTTGCCGGTCTTGAGGAGTTTAGAGAAGATACCTGACCGGATTAGTAGGCTAGATAGCCGTACTATTAAGAGGGGTCAATGACTTAGATCTGTGTAAAACTTAGTGCCTCATAGAGCATCAAGTAGTTGCATTTGCATGAGGACTAACAGCGCTTCTCATTTCGTGAGTTAAAAGTTCATTCAAGAGCATGTTTGAAATTTGAGAAGTCTTGGTCGCGCGGACTGTCCGGCCCTTGGGGGCGGACCGTCCGCGATCCTCCAGAGGGTCCGAAGTCTGACCATTTGTGTTGGCACTGTGTTCTATTGCACTGCGGACCGTCCGGGCCTTAGGGCCGGACCGTCCGCAGTCCTGACCAGAGAAAGGTAGCTTCGGGTCTGTCCCTGAATTATAGGCGGACGGTCCGCCTGTGAGGCGCGGACGGTCCGCATGTGTCTAACTCGTTTTTGAACAGGGACTGTGTGTTTTTATCGATTTGTACTACGGACTGTCCGGGTGACAAGTCCGGACAGTACTGCCTCAGGTCGCGGACCGTCCGGGAATTATAGCCGGACGGTCCGCACGTGTTAACTCCGTTTGACCCGAGGCTCGGGTGTTTGAATCTGCCAGGTCGCGGACGGTCCGGGCTTGAAGGGCGGACAGTCCGGACACACCTTTTGAGACAGCTCTGACATGTTTCAACGGTCATTATAGCCGTTATGTTGTACGGCGGACCGTCCGGCCCTAGGGCGCGGACGGTCCGCGTGTGCGCAGAATTGCCCCCCTTTGCACATAACGGTTGGATTTAGATGGGGGGCTATAAATAGAAGGGTAGCTCGTGTGTGAGAGCTCTCTTAGCCATTCCTTGAACACATTGAGCTCATTTGTGATCCTCCAACTCACTCTCTCACACTCTTTGCTTGAGATTGCATTCTAGTGAGAGATTGAGGGTTCCTAGTGCATTTGCATCATTTGGTGATCCTTGAGGCACTAGGTGGTACACCGAGCAAGCGTCGTTGGCTTGTTACTCTTGGAGGTTGCCGCCTCCTAGACGGCTCGGGTGATTGTCTCCGTCGAGCTCTCCAAGAAGATTGTGGAGAAGTCGCGGTGTTGATTGTGAGGGGTTCGCGCCTACCTCGCCGGAGCGGCAAAGGTGACATTAGTGGAATCGAGGTATTGAGTGATTTCTTGTCCACTTGGCTCAAAGATCAAGTCGTGTCTTGATAGAGGAGCAAGTGAGAGCTTGAAGTCCACCTCAACGTGGATTAGGGGTGATCGGCAAATCACCGATACCACGGGATAAATTTCGGTGTCTATTCCTTCTAGCATTACTTATTGCCTTGCAATTGATTAGTGTTTTGCTTATTGTTCTTCAAAGTATTCAATCTCCGTAGTTGTCTTTCATACATTGTTTACTTATTGACACTAGTAAATTTATTCCCCTTGTTGTATTGATTAAATTTACTTAGTATTGTTGTTTTTAGTCAAAACCGTCTATTCACCCCCCCTCTAGCCGGTGTCCTAGATCCTACACCTGGCAGCAGCCACGCCGGGAGGAGCTCCAAGCTGATCCCGACGTGGCTGCTGCCAGGCCGTTGAAGACGCAGGCCGCCGCGCCGGTGAAGAAGACTCCTGCCGCACCGTCGTTCCGTCCACCAGGCGTCGCGTCGCGTCCGAAGATCCGAGAAGCAGGCTGCCAGGCGAAGGAGAGAGGGAGAGTTGGAGTCGGGAGAAGCAGGCTGCCAGTCGGGCGTTGGGAGGAAGAGGAGAGTCGGCTACACAGAGTAGCGTGGCGCAGGTAAGAGTGGAAGTGTGTAGTGGACCCGCCCTGTAAGTCACGTTAGAATGGACAGAGACGGCGACCAGACAGATTTCTGAGCAAAGGGAACTAGCATTAGGTAAAATTGAGCAAGAAGAAAAACTAAAGGTAGCAACGAGTACCATGCCGAAACTAAGGAGACCAATGTAAAAAACCCAACTAATGAATTTTTTACATTGGTCCCCTTAATTAATTGGAGGGCCTGCTACCTTTGGGGGGTCTATGTCATCGTCCAGATGACACTTAGCCTTCAACGGGTTTGATTCTGGACTTCAAGATCAATGATCCCAATTTGCAAGGTAAGATATGCCATTTTGTAAGGTAATACTTATTTTTATGTTCTTCCATCACACAAAAAATAACAATATTTTTTTAAGAACACTTTCTTCGAAACAAGACATCATGAATAGTAGACTTCTAAGCAGTGAATTTAACATTCTTTCTTGCACCTTCAGTCTATAATACTCTATCCGTTTCAATCTATATAATATTGTTTGGCCTTTTTACATCGAGTTTAAACGGTTCGTCTTTATCAAAAAAATTATAAAAAATGAAAAATTCAATTACTATATTATATGCTAAATGATTTCATCGTAAAAAATAAATAATAACTATAAACAATTTTTAATAAGATGAGTCTACCAAAATTTGCTATTTTGTCACTATCAGTTGTGGACTTCTCTATTTTACCACCAGACCCACAAATCATAGACACAAATGATCCCATAAGTCATAGACAGAGGTCACATAAAAACAGAGAGCCCACGTTAAAAGGGCTAAAATAGCAATTTTTCCAAAAAAAACATGACCGCTGTTACAAAATTTTACAAGGAAGCAGAGGCCTAATTTAGGCATAAAACTGTTAAACCCAAGTACATAACATTAGGCCAGGCCCACTTACAGTCGAGGAGAGCAGGACTCATCACAATTCACAAGTCACACCGCCACAGCATCTCGAGCACACTGCACACTCTCCAACCGCGGCATCTACTAAAAAAACTCTCCAACTGCGGCAATTGCCAACCGCCAGCACCAGCGCCGCCGCCCTGGCTCCCCCGCCGGCGCCTCGGAGAATTGGATTGGCTGGGCGCGTGACCCGCCGCCGCCGTCCGCGAGCAGCAGCGACCCCCCTCGCCGGCCATGGCCTCTGCTCATTCCAAGCTTTACTCAGGTGAGCCACGTGCCACTCTCGCATCCCCGTACACCCCGCGACGCGCCGACGCCCCTTGGTTCTAACTAATGCACACCACACACGCTCATCGCATCTGGCGCCACTAGGGATGGCAACGGGTACAACGGGTACATACCCGTCGGGTAGTACCATTCCATACCCGTACCCATCAAAAAAAATTCTACCCGTCGGGTTACCCATATATACACGCGGGTATAAAATCTTACCCATACCCGTACCCGCGCGGGTATTTTTACCCATCGGGTAACCCGTACCCGCTAGGAAAAAATTAAATTCCAATATACCAATCGCTCAAAATATTAAATAAACATATAAAAACAACTTCAATTTCACATATAACAAATCATATGATTACATAACTTGGTATCTAGACAAATGATAACTAGAGAAGGGTTTTATTCTAGCTAAGTTGGACTCTATTAGATGTTTATAGTGCTATTGATGCGGGTATATTTTACCCACGGGTAGACGGGTATGGGTAGTACCAACCCATACCCGTACCCGTCTACCCAACGGGTAGAGGTTTTTACCCATTAACATACCCGCGGGTAGAGAAATCATTCCGTACCCGCCTTCATATCGGGTAAAACCCGTCGGGTATTCGGGTTTCGGGTACCCATTGCCATCTCTAGGCGCCACCGGCGGCGCGTGCAGATGACATCAGCCTCGTCGTGGTCGTCCTCGATACGAACCCTTTCTTCTGGGCCGCCGCTACGCTCCCCTTCGCTGACTTCTTCGCGCACGTATGCAACCCTAACCTGTCACGACCCTTGGCCAGCGGTGGAGATCACCGCGACGTGAGACACCAGAACAAGCAGAGAAGAACAGAGGTAAGTGGTTGGACAGTTGAAACTGATTAGATTCCTTTTCTCATTTGCATGTCTGGCACAAGACGCCGAGTACAATATATATAGGCACACCATCAACTCCCCTGACCTATTATTTACGGCCCAAGATGGCACTAATACGGCCTATGCAGCCCACAACTCCATTACAGACTCGATTACCAACTCCATAATAGCGAAATAGAAATTGCCTGACTGACCTCATTCCACCATCCTCTCGCGCCACTCCCATTTCCCACAGATCCACTTTAGGCTGCATCTTCAGTCATGACATCTCCTCGGGCCTCAGATAACGCTTGTCCCCAAGCGTTTGCCTCCGGAAACCTTGCCTTGGCCACTGAATAATCCTCCCATGTTGCAGCTTCTTTAGGCACCCCAGTCCATTTCACCAACACTTGAACAATAGCTCGATTGCCCTTTCTCACCATCCTTCGATCCAGGATCTGCTCTGGCTCTATACCCCCTTGAGACAAATCCACCACAGTAGGTAGCTCTGAGAAAACTAGAGAATAGCAGGGCAGAAATGGCTTCAGTTGTGACACATGAAAGACCGGATGTACTTGTGCATCCCCAGGTAATTCCAGCTTGTATGCCACCACGCCAATCCTCAATATCACCTTGAAAGGACCAAAGTACTTAAATGCCAATTTAGGGTAGGGTTGGTTCACCATAGTCTTTTGTGTATAAGGTTGTAATTTCAGCAAAACCAGATCACCCACTTGAAACTCCCTGGGAGTTCTGCCCTTGTCAGCATACTGCTTCATGCGAAGCTGAGCTCGTGCTAACTGCTCCTTTAACATGATTGAAAAGGCATTCCTTTCAGCAATCCAGTCAGCTATCTCCCTATCTTCAATTCCCAACAGTTTTGGTGTAACCAGCAATGGTGCTTCATACCCATACAACACCTTGAAGGGTGTACACTCCAGCACCGAATGGTAAGTAGTATTATACCAGTACTCAGCTAAAGCGAGCCAGCTCTTCCACTTGTTAGGTTGGTCATGCACAACACACCTGAGATACATTTCCAAGCACTAATTCACACGCTCACTCTGACCATCAGTTTGAGGGTGATATGCAGTGGACATCAACAACTTCACTCCCATAAGTTGGAATAGATTTTTCCAAAAGGCACTGGTGAAAACCTTGTCTCTGTCAGACACTATAGACCTTGGGACCCCATGCAACTTCACCACATTCTCGAGAAATACTTGGGCAACACTAGAGATGGCAATGGGTAAAAAACCCGCTGGGTATTACTTGCCCAAACTCATACCCGCGAAGAAAAAATACGCCCGCTAAAAAACTCATACCCATGACGAGTATAAAATTTTGCCCAAACCCATACCCATGCGGGTTTCGGGTACCCAACGGGTTTCCCATACCCACTAACATCAACATAAAAAATAATTCATCATGTAAATGACAATCAATACATTAATAAGCTAGCATAAAAGGAACAAGTGATAACTAATTTTAGCTTAAGATTTGTTACATGAAGTTTATTTCAATTAGAACATATTCAATTAATAATATTATGAGACATATTTATAAGGAATGTTGATTTTAAGGCGGGTTTTAAAAACCCATGGGTTTGCGGGTATGGGTAGTGGAAGAACAAACCCATGCCCACGTACCCGTTGGGTTTCCATTTAAACCCATTAACAAACCCATGGGTACAGAAATTGACCCAAACCCATACCCTAATAGAGCAAAAACCCATCGGGTTTCGGATAGCGGGTACCCATTGCCATCTCTAGGCAACACCTTTAGCAGTAAAAGGGTGCTTTAGAGGAAGAAAATGACTGTATTTCGAGAATCTATCCACCACTACCAGAATGGTATCAAACCCTTCAGACTTTGGTACCCTCTTGTCACATAGACTCTTAGATGTGTGGGGCCACTTCATCCATCTTACTTTGATTTTATGACTAACATGTTCATCAATATCCCCGTTTCTCTATAGCATTGACCCTAAACACTGAGATGTATCTTTTCTGAGCACTACTTGACCTTCCAAAATAACATCCCCTTCCTTATATGTAGTACTGCCAAAGTCACGTATCATATATTTGGTTTTAATTCTACTAAGTCTAAAACCTTTGGACTATAGAGTCTCTCGCCACAACTTCAATTTTCTATTTACTTTGCTCGATTTTTATCAACTAGCACTACATCGTCTGCAAAAAGCAACAAGAGATATCCCTTGTGACCTCATAAATCATCAATGAAAAAAAGTAAGTGCTCAAAGCTGACCCTTGATGTAGTTCTATTCTATTCAGGAAGTCATCCTTGTCTCTATCACTCGTTCGAACTTAGTCACAACATTGTTTTCTATGTACTTAATGAGTACAACGTGCTTCGTTAGAACTTTATGTTTATCCAAAGCCCACCACATAACATTACTTGTTATTTTTTATGAGCCTTATATAAGTCAATGCCAACCATGTGCAAGTTCTTTTTCTGCTCCATCATTTGTGTGAGATTTTATTGGTCACTTACGTATCCTTTGTGTTCAGATTTTTTTCGTTTTTTTGTTGTTTCACATTAGGTGATGCGACTGATGATACCTTCCGCACAAAAGTTTGTATTTTACTTGTAATATATCTAAGAGATTAGCAATGCCTGATAGACAGAATTGGGATCTACTTGTGCGGATATCTTCACTTTAGTCTGGCAATACCAGTATACTAGAGAATTTGTTATTTGTGTATTATATTATTTGATAATATCTTCCATTGTTTGTGTAAATAACTTTGTGTGGGCTTATTTCTCTTTTAGTTGCTTCTTGCTTAAGCTCATTGACACGTTTCGACGATAACGCAGTCTGTATTTGCAACTGATCTGCACTCTAGAGCATTTCTGTGCCTTCCAAAAACTCTTGGAGTGGACTTTCGTGCTCCGTATGTGCTTCTAGATGCCCTCTATCAAGGATCAACACTACGCATATCTTCCTTTTGTGAAAATTTTACGATCAAGGCAAAGGCCGGTCCACATTAGCAACTCTGGCTCCACTTTATTTCTTTCAAAAAAAAAAAAGATTGCATTCTTCTAATATTGGTGGCACTTACATGCACTCGGTTTAATTTACTGATTTGCAGGTGTTTCTGTCATAAGAAGACTATCCACATGGGATACGTCTGTTCAGTTTGTTTGTCAATATTCTGCAGGAATCAGAAGACGTGTTCAACATGTGGATATGTTTTATTTGCAAGTGTGTTCCTTTTTTGTGGGGGTACCTTTTGATGATAATAAATCTGTGTTCTGTTCTTGTTTCTAGACTCAGTCCAGAGCTTCTTGAATTGAATCAGATGCTTACCAAGTTTACTCTTAATTTTGATTTCCTAACCCAATAGTTTTGCTTTGACTTGCACTGCCATTCACCCCTCTAATCTCTACCAACCTTATGCAAAATCGTAATCATCTCAATGTTTAGTTAGGTTATGCTGTTGCCACAAAAGCATGTCTTGCCCAGTAGTTTGTACACCTAATTTAGTTTTTTTTTTGTAGCTGTTGTCTTTATACTAGTGATCTTTCCTGTTGCTTGCAAAACGATCGTCCAAAAATACTTGCCAAGTTATTGTTTTTTCTCTGGTACGATGAAATGAAATCTCGTCATTGGATGTAATTTATTCAGTCGTGTCATGCCTGACTTGAATTCCATGCCAGATCAAAGCAAGTAGTAGTACGTGAAAAGTTAACCATCAACAGGCATGCCTTTTCGCTTTGTGTCTCACAGGTTGGTTTCAGACTAATCTTCTTCGACGAGTACCTTGACATGGCATTTATTTGATCGATATGTGAGCGAATTCCATGTCTGACATCAAATTATTTGCGATTTGCTCAAAGTCTTCTTCGACGAGCACCTTGACGCGTGTTGACAGAAAGCATAAACCAGTGAAACTGCAACATGATTATTATCTCTAGCACAGAAAGTACTCCCATACCTTTTGTTTTTGCACAAGATCACGTAGATAGATTATGACGTTCATCAAAAAGTTCCTCCAAGCCTGACTAAACGGTGAAACAAAA
The DNA here is from genome assembly GCF_902167145.1 of Zea mays. NCBI lineage: Eukaryota > Viridiplantae > Streptophyta > Magnoliopsida > Poales > Poaceae > Zea > Zea mays. The sequence continues at coordinate 75,152,746 of NC_050100.1, read as the reverse complement.
AGGGGCCGAAGAAAGAGGCAAAGACACACCACAAGAAGCGAGCATTCTGCGTTTGCACCCCCAACGCCGAACTAATTCTTTGGCCCCTCGGTTGGGTCATCTTGCCAGGTAGCCTGCCACTGCCTGTCGTAGAACGTAGTCTCGTCGATGAGCTTCTTGAGCGACTCCACGTCCTCGTTCTTCCTGACCAGCAGCACGCCGGCGACGGCGACGAACAGCAGCGTCTTGCAGAAGAAGTTGCCCATCTGGTCGACGAGGCCCACGCCCGTCAAGCTGTCCACGAAGTAGGCCATGAAGAAGCCAACCATGGCGGCCCGACCTGCACGCATCAGACGAGAAGAACTAGGGTTTGAAGTGGAACCGAACACATCGTATCCAACCGCTGTTCAAAGCAACCCGTCATATGCAGCAGTTAGCTTAAAATGACAGGACAAAAGGAGAGAGGCGCTTGGTGAGAGAACCGTTTAGCTTCTCGGCTTCAGGAAGGTGGAACCGCTTCATCCATGCCCACCACGGGATAATGGAGGTGTCGAAGACGACGGCATCGTCTGTGCTCGTCGCCTCCGGGTAGTCTTCGAGCCATTTCCTTCTCCTGGCCTCTGGAATCAAACAAAGATGGAGCTATTGGCATCAGTTGCCTGTCTATCTGTCACTCATCGTAGCAAAGCAACAAATGTCTGAGTTTACACATGCGTTGCGTGTCCTGTACATGCAGGACTCTGTTTTTCTAGCCAGTTCACTCATCTTCCCTCTTGTATTCGTCTCCCCAGTCCCAACCAGCCAGCTAACATCTCGGGGGATCGGGTGGGTGGGTTTAAATCTATAGCAAGTCAAATTCCTTCTTAATTTCTCCTAATCCTAAACTGGAAATTCATCTTGAACCACCAGACTTTTCAAAGCTCTACAACCACAGAAAAAATCAGGTTGGTGGCGCACGCCGCAGCCATCCACCAATCTAGGATAGCATATTAGCATGGCGATGGCACTATGACAGACAGGCAGCAATTCCCGCTCCAGCATGTGAATCCAATCCTGGTTCCACATAGGATAGAGATACTAGGAAGGAGGAGCCCTCACCGGCGTCGATGACGGCGTCCCAGTCGACGCCGCCGCCCTTGTCGAACTTGGTGAGGTCCCAGGTGCCGTTGACCCACCTGGCGTCGCGGAAGGCCGGGACCGGCGCGGGCGCGGGCGGGGACTCGGGCTTCGCGGCGGACGCCTCGACCTTAACGGCAGTCCCGTTGGATGCCGCGGCAGAGGCCGGCTCCACCTCGTCCCGCTGCTCAACGGGCGGCGCCTCCCCGGCGGCGGTGGCGCAGGCGACGCGGAGGCGCGGGAAGGGGAGGAGGTGGAGCTGGAGGCCGGCGGGCTTGGCGCGTGCCCGCAGGGGCTTGAGGGTGGCGGGGCGCGGAGAGAAGGTGGAGGTCGCCATGGTGACGGCGAGCTAAGCGAAGCGAAGGGGAGGCTGGCAGTGACAGTGTGTGGGGGGAGTGAAGAAAAGGATAGAGGGGAGAGGATAGCCGATAGCGTGTGGCCAGCAGGGCCAGGCCGGGGTCCAGCTGGAGAAGTAGCCACCAGGGCGGCAGGGCCGGTCCTGTCCAGCGTGTACTTCTCCAGCAGCTACAGAAGCTAACATGAAGATGGTGAATATCAATAGCTTTTTATCAGCACCAGGACCGCATGCCGTCAGGTCTAAGAAACAGTATATCAGCACATGGAGTTTTTACATTTCCTCAGCTACCAGACGCATTGCTAGCCGTGAGCCCCTGACATTCCAAAATGTTAACCAGTTTAGTGGCATCTGATCTGGCAAATGGAGACAGTACATACATACTCGGTATCCTGTCCCTGTCATCCTCCTCTTGGTAGCACATCACACTACTACCGCTTGATTATACATACTTATGTAGTAAGAAGAATGCACTGCATCGAAACGAAACTTTTTACTCTCGTAGTCTCGGTGTGGGCAAACTGGTGCGTGGAAAGGTAATGCATGCGGCCTGTGCTGTGCTGGGGCCTGGGGGTCATGGGCACGAGTTGGAGCGCTTGAGGAAGGGGGCCCTGGAGTGGCTGTCGCCCTCCAGCGCCACGATTCGCAGGTGAGAGGGGTCGTCCAGGAGCATCTTGGCCACCAGGTAGCCGGCCACGGACCACGTCTGGAACTTGCGCGCCTGCTTCCCCACGTACCGCCCGGCCTTGCCGTCGTAGTACTCGGGGAAGTCGTCCTTGGCCAGCCGCTGCTCCATCAGCTCCACGGCTCTCCGCGCCAGGTGCGGCCGCCCCAGCTTCACGCTCACCGCCACCAGCAGCCACAGCAGCACTGCATGCATGACCAACATATATTTGCACCGACCGGGGGGTCAAAACAGATGAGAACTAAAATGGATGCTGATGCAGAGTGGAGGATGCACACATATACCAATTTTCTTTTCGGAATCGAGGCTGAACCCATTTTCCATTAACATTATAACGGAAATAAATAGTAATACAGAGAGGTTCAAGGACAGAAAACAAGACAACTAGCTGGAATATGACCACACTAGCAACAAGTGTTACATAATGCAGTTTTGCAGTGATAGATAACAAGTGACCAATGTGTTCTCAGATGGTCAGGCTCTCTCAGAGCGGTTGTATCTCTGCTGGCGTTATTGCTTCTGGGCACTGGTTTAGGTCCCCCAGCATGCCTGTGTATCTCTGTTGTACTTTCAGGTTGTCGGTTGGGGTCGGACTGTGTTTTTGCTCGGCGAACCCTTGTTTGAAGGTTCTACCTCCTGTTAGGTTATTACAACAGGCTCTCCTGCTGATTCATGTGTGGTGGCAGCATGCTGTTTTAAGTGGAGTGGTAGTTTTTACCTTATGAATAAAAAATGTGCTATTTTTCTTGGAATGTTCGGGGGCTAAATGACCACGCGAAGAGAGAAAGTGTTAGACATACAAATTCTGTCCACCGGTGCTTCCATTGTTTGACTACAAGAGACAAAGATCTCGAATTGGTCCAATGTTTTATTAAAGGAAACTGTAGGCGCCAAGCTTGCTAATCAATCTTTTCACTTGCCTTCTCTGGGCGCCTCGGGCGGCATCCTTATCGCAGCTGATTCAGATTTCTTTGACATGGCTCTCTTACCATGTTCAGCAGCATATTCTCTATCAGTCAGGATCAGCTCTAGATCACATGAGGAGGTTTGGGACCTCACGGGGGTTTACGGGCCCCAGCTGGACAATGAAAAAATGATTTTCCTTTCTGAACTCCATAACATCCAAACCGTGGTCAAACCAGAATGGGTATTACTAGGTGACTTCAACATGATCAGGAGAGCAAGGGAGAAAAACAAAGGGTCAATCAACAGAAGAGTCATGAGACAATTTAATAACACGATTGATGATCTGCACCTCTTAGAGCTAGAGCTCACCGATAGAGCATTCACCTGGTCAAATGAACAACTTAACCCAACCATGACTAAGATTGACAGATTCTTAGCGACAACAGAGTGGCACGACCTATTCCCCTCGGCTGACCTTCGCTCCATGTGCACCATGACGTCGGACCACTGCCCTCTTATAATGCAAAGCCACTCTTTGGGTTCCCCATACCATGGGTTCAGATTCGAATCTTTTTGGCCTCGGATTGAGGGGTTCAATGAGGTAGTCAATCAAGCATGGAACTCTACAGTGAACACTGATGATGCCATCCTTCGACTTCATGTAAGGATGTCTCGCACAACCAAGGCTCTTTTGGTCTGGAGGCGCAACACTGTTGGCAACTTCAAAGTGCAGATGGCCATCATTCAGATCATCCTCACTCTCCTGGAAAAAGCGCAAGAGATTAGACAACTATCCTTTGAAGAATTGGAATTCAGGAGGTCTCTTAAAACCAAGATTCTTGATATGGCCTTCGCACAGAGGGCACGAGCAAGACAACACTCCAGGCTCACTTGGATGCGGTTGGGCGATGCTAACACTAAGTTCTTTCACATGACAGCCAATAACAGAAGACGGAAAAATTTAATCAGATCATTAATGAGTGATGACACACTGCTGACGAGTCAGGAAGACAAAATGAACGAGGTCCAGCATCACTTTAGCCAGGTGCTAGGCACGACAGGTAGGAGAAGCAGTGCTGTCCATTGGGACCATCTGGGGTACACCCCTTTTGAGTTATCTAAGCTGGACAACTTGATTGATGACAGTGAAATCAAGAATGTTGTGATGGGGCTTCAATCTGAAAAGGCCCCCGGGCCGGACGGGTTCATTGGGCTGTTCTACAAGAGTTGCTTCGAGCTGATCAAAAATGACCTCTCCATGGCAATAAATGATTTTTTCCATCATAGATCCAAAAGCCTGCATCGGGTCAATGAAGCAAACATCATCCTCATACCAAAGGGGGAAAACGCGGACAGAATTGATAGATTTAGGCCGATCAGCCTGATCAATAGCTTCATGAAAATTATAACAAAAATCATGGCAAATAGGCTAGCTCCAAGAATGAACGAAATTATCTCCAGTGCTCAGAACGCTTTCATCCAGAACCGATCAATTCACGACAATTTTCTATACGTGCAAAGGGTGATTATGAATTTGCATAAAAAAGGTAATCCAGCTCTCTTCGTCAAGCTAGACATCTCTAAAGCCTTCGACACCCTAAATTGGGCATATCTCCTAGATGTGTTAAGAGCCCGTGGGTTCTCCCTGAAATGGCGCAATTGGGTAGCGGATATTCTGAGATCATCATCCTCAAGAATAGTTATCAACGGACAACGTTCAAACGCGATCAAACACAGACGTGGGGTGCGACAAGGAGACCCGCTATCCCCCTTCCTTTTCATTTTAGCAATGGACCCGTTACATCGGATGATTGAGAAAGCTGCTGACGAGGGACTGCTGGGACAGGTTCTGCCTAGAGGGGCTAAGCTTCGATGCTCCCTCTACGCGGATGATGCGGGAGTGTTCATTAAAGCTGACAAATCAGACTTGGAGGTGCTGAAAGAGATTCTCAATGCGTTCGAGGGATGTTCAGGACTAAAGATCAACTATGACAAAACAGAAATTTTCCCAATTCGGTACCCGACATCATCATGGCTGGCGCTTAAGGAGGTGTTTCCGGGCAAATACTCTAGTCTTCCCGGGAAGTACCTTGGGCTACCCCTTCAGTACAAGAATGTGAAGAGGATCGATCTTCAACCCCTTATTGAAAAAATTAACAACAGGTTGGCTGGCTGGAAAGGAAAGCTGATGTCCAAAGCTGGAAGAGAAACACTTGTAAAAGCGGTGCTATCCGCACAGCCAATCTACCATCTAACGGTTTTTCCACCCAAAAAATGGCTGCTGCAAACAATTGACAAAATAAGAAGAAACTTCCTTTGGAGAGGTAGCAATCCACAAGCTTGCAGCGGGGGTCACTGCCTCATCAATTGGTCCATTACATGCCTTCCAAAGAACAAGGGGGGTCTTGGAATTCTGGATCTTGATCGTTTTGCGAGGGGGCTAAGACTAAGATGGCTGTGGCTACGATGGAAGAGCAAAGACAGGGCGTGGACCGCCATGAGACTTCCGTGTGACAAAATTGATGAAGACCTCTTCAATGCCTCCACAACTGTTACGGTAGGCAATGGAAAGATAGCAGAATTCTGGAATTCTAGTTGGATCCAAGGCCAGGCCCCTAGGAATATTGCACCCTCACAGTTCAAGAAGGCAAAGAGGAAGAACATCACGGTCGCCAAAGCGCTCACTAACAACACTTGGATTCGATTATGCTCCCCATTCACGGGTGAGGGGGAGTTTAGTGAGTTCGCCTCCCTTTGGCAGGCCATTGGTAGCATGCAAGAGCTCAACGGGACAGAGGACAACATTTCTTGGAGATGGACGACAGATGGGCAGTACAGTGCTAGCAGTGCATACAAAATACAATTCGCATCCAATTTCAGCAGAATGAATCTCTGCCCCATTTGGAAGGCTAAAGTGGAACTGAAGTGTCGTTTTTTTGTTTGGACGCTACTTCATAAGAGAATACTGACTGCTGATAACTTTCAAAAAAAGAGGCTGGCCTTGTAACCCAATCTGCTGTCTCTGCAACTCAGCCCCGGAAACAATTCTGCACTTATGCAAGGATTGCCCCTTTAGTAGAGAGGTGTGGAACAAAGTTTTGTCTCGGGCCAACCTTCCTTTCCTGACTGGGCTCCCTAGTGGCACTTCCTTTGTACGATTGGTGGACGGACCTGCGTAGTCTTTGCAGCAGACAGATAAGAAGGGACTTCGACGGTCTGCTAATTCAATTCTGGTGGAATCTATGGCTGGAAAGAAATTTCAGAATCTTTCAAGGTCAGCATAGGGGTGTAGACCAAGTTACTAGGGCTATCATGGGCAATGCTAGTAGATGAGGCCTTGTTAGGTTTTTTCCTAGTGGCTGTTTTGTTTTTGCCCTGTTTTTTCCTTTTTTGATTTCTTTCTTGTTCTCTTGATTTTCCTTGTTTCTTCTTCACTTCAGTTGCTTCGAGTCTGTTGTTCCCCTTTGTTTACTTCCTCATCTAATATAGAACGGAGCGGCAAGCCTTTTTGCCCCTTCCTTTCAAAAAAAAAAAGATAACAAGTGGAACTCTCACCTGGCCACGAGCCTCCGTTGTGATAGCTCCACCTGGTGTTCTTCGGGTCGCATCCAGTGACTATCTGCCATTCCTGATTTTCCATCGCAGGGTAACAGATCTTGAGCGGCATCTCACCGATGAGTTCTTGCCAGCGCTCCTCCACAAGATCCAGTATCGCTTCAGCCTGCTCTCCGGTAGCCAACGACGACAGAATCGCGATGAAGTTGCCTAGGCAGAACCAGCGGAAATCCATCCTCGCGGGACTAACGTTGCCAATGAAGTACCCACCACGGCTAGGCATGAAGTCAAATATCCAGTCAGGTATCGATTCGGGCATCACGTTGAACTTGTTCAGAGCTGTCTGTGAGTACTCTTCGGTCTTGTAGCGGTATATGTCATTAAGTCTCTGGAAGTCCAACCAGTAGTAACTGTGCAAGTGGTAGCTCAGAGCTTGGATTCTTTTTGTGATGTGGTTCACGAAGTCAGCATCGGACTCTTGTTTCAACAGACTCAGGGCGCATCTCATAGCCATGAAAAAGAGAGCCTGGATTTCAATTGGGTAGCCATATATGCCCTGCACAGATTTCAGTCAACAGTTCGATAAACAAGGTGCATGATAAACATGTACAAACGTTCAAGACAAGCATTTAGATAACTTGCTGTTCCCAGGAGGCCAGGACGAAAAGCGTCAAAATGGTTAGTAAATTTTCTAGGTTTTCCACGAGATGAATATGTAGTCTACAGGAAGCACAACCACCGGGAATTAACAATACTTCAATAAGACAAAGAACACGATCAAACTAAAAAAAACTAACACTTGCATAGAGATAGAGAAAATTAAGAAGTTTGACAAAGTGTTCGCTAACAGCAAAGCAATCTATGCTGTTATCCACAAATCACAACGACATACTTCACGTATGTTTCCAAAACCCATACATTGAACCATTATTAATGTTCACAATCCTCTTATGTTCCAAGTCTTTGGTCCTGATTTTTAATAGCTACAAGCCTACAACAGCATCCTATAAATGGTTCCTCCTATAGAACCCAGAAAGAAAAATATCCGAAGTATTTATATATTTCCATATGAGCTAAAGCAGTTTCAGTTATGAACGAGATGGGACTTGCAAGGATGCAATTGAATGATAACTTCCTAGTAAGACATAAGAGGTACAAGAGATACAAAGTCAAACATAATAAGAAAACACAAGTAGCTGGAATGAGGTGGGCAGCCTACCATTCTTCGGTCTATCATGGAGCATCCATCAGCACAAAGCAAGGCTGGAGAAGTATCACACCCCTCTGAGAGACACAACCTGAGAATAAGGTGCATGGCCCTTTGGCAGTTAGTACTTTCAGCCAGAGAATTGTCCCCTGTCCATTTGGTGTAAGCACGAAGGAGAATAATCCACCATAAGCCAGAATCTACAGGAGCAACCCTCCCAATGGCAGTTTCACCAAAATCAGCCAGTAAGCTTTCTGTCTTCTGAGTAGGGTTGCGATGATGCACCTTAAAGCTTGCAGGCATCACACCCTGACCAAGCTTGAAAAGGTCAACCATCTTCTCCCTTGACTGAAGGCGTGCAGTTTCTACCAGAAAGTTCTTCACAATCAAGTGCTCTCCTTTCATAAGAAAAGCCAATGCGCTAGGAATGAAATCCCTCATGAAAACCTGTACCAATGTATAATTATAATGTATTTTTGCATGCACAGGCACAAGTATAATTCATGCATGAGATAACTAAGATGTATTTTTGCAGGAATGCAATAATGTACACATGAATACTCACCATCAGGATTAGAACTGCCATTTACGATAACCATAGACGCAAAACAAATAGTAATAGAAGGGTGTATTGAATAATATAAAAATAGCATGAAATTTTTAAAGTTGGCAGCACTGCCAACACTTCGACTGGAAACGGAAAAGGTCAGTAGGTCACCTGGTCATAGTTCAGTGCTGCCCCCTGAGACTTGTCTATTGCGGCAACAGTTCCAATTGGTTGGCCTCTGAAGTAAACCATTGACCTTTTGAGGGCTTCCCAAGCAGCATCTGCAATTGCATGCCTGTGTGATGCATTAGTATCTGTAGGTGTTTCTTCATGGAGCGAACACTGTGATCCTCCTGGGCTGATCTCAATGGGTTGGTGCAGATGACGAGGTTGCAGACCATTAAGTTCTATGTCAGATAAGGTCACAACACAAGATCTGTGCCTCTCAATGTGGTGCATCCTAGTCCTTTTCTCAGGTTTTGGTGGCAAATCTTGGTTCTCATCATCTGTCGGTTCTGTGATCTTACTCTCTGGGAGCTTTAACTGGGGAGGAGGTTGAGTACATTGTACCATCTTTGCTAGTTTTTGAAAGAGAGCTCTGGCGAATAGAACGACAAATAAAAAGAATAAGCATATGCTTACATGTTTCAAAATTTCAAAATCAGGGCATTATACAAAACTGCATTAAGTTCTCATGCCCCGAAACATATAAAAGAACTGTTTGTTAGTTGCATATTTTGCATTGCTAGCTCTTGCATCGCAATGAACATTTTCCACATCATGAACATTTCTATTGAAATAAATAGAAAGCACAACAGACGCATAAGGTTTAGGCAAAAGAAAATAGGGACAAGTAAAAACTTTAAGATCTATTTTAACTAAGCCTTGACTGATTTCCGTTTTTCCTGAACTACAATTAAATTAAACTACAATGGGGCAGCACCTGGCCACCTATGCCTGAAAGAAAGGAAGTTCATGCAAAAAAGAACTATGTACTGCAACATGTGTATATTCTAGAAGTATGATATGTAAAATACTTTTCTCACATCGAACACTTAAGTCAATACAATTTATTGTTTCCTTAAGGTTGCTGAAGCTGATACAACATGCTACTGCAGTACTCTTAAATCTTAATTCTTGAGCATACTCTCAGATTTCAATGACAAATGGAGACTACTAACTACAAATTATTCCTATTCAGTAAATAATGACCATTCACTGAAGACAATATACAACTTCCGGGCCCAAAACTGTTGCACCAATCTAGTGGACCTAGCACTTTAGAAAGTAACCCTCATCACCATGCAATTGAAACCCTCAGAAATCTCCACTCCAAACCTGGTAAGATCGGATGAAGCAAAATTTCACCAGTGAAAACTCATAAATGCTGTGAGGTCAGGCTGTAGTGTAGGTGACGCACAACCAGGACTAGGTTAATAAGGATGTACACGTACAAGAAAAAAGAATGAGAATGAGAGTGGTAAACTTAGATATATTCAGGTTTCGAAGGCAGAAGCACAGCCATGATTAGGTTTTAGGCATTGCAGTTGCAGCCAAAGAGCCCGCCTCATTTAGCGGAATAGGAAGCAACGGTATACAAACTATCACATGCAATGGCACAAACGCACGACGTAACACTTAACACTAAGTTTCAATAAAGCTGCCGCACATTAATCTCATTTATCTATACTTGGAATTTGCTTAACTAAATAAATATCCTTATGCAACATAACCTGTACGAAATCAAAGTACCACTATTCCCAAAAAAAATGTTGCAGCTGTCTTGAAAACATGGAGGAACAAGCTGACATATTCTTATAGATTTTATTGATGCATCAAAATTCAGTGACATAAAAATAGTAAGAACTCCCAGAGCACTGAACCATGTTTCCTCCGACCCACTAACAATACGTACAGCTCCAAGTCTGGAAAGTAAGGAAATCACAGAGAGTACTACGATGCAGATACTAGACCATAAGAGTAAACGATCCTCCCATCAGAGACACCAGAAATCAGACCACGAGTATAAACAATGTGGATTTTTCTGGAATGTGGAAAACATACAGCACTCTCTCTACACCACACACACTTCTAGTATATGTGTACACGTTAATGGGCCAACACTAGACACATGGCCCAACACTCCCCCTCAAGATGGGCGATAGATATCAATCATCCCCATCTTGCTACATAACACATCACACTCTTTTACTCCTATACCCTTAGTCAAGCAATCTGCTATTTGACCTTTTGAGTTTACATGATTCAACTCTAAAGTACCATTATCTAACTTCTCTTTGATGAAGAATCGATCAATTTCCACATGTTTTGTTCTATCATGTTGAACTGGATTGTTAGCTATATTCATGGCTGACTTATTATCACACCATAACTTCAGGGAGTCTTTTCTTAATACATTCAACTCTGATAAGAGACCCTTTATCCATAGCATCTCACATATCGCAAGGGCCATAGCTCGGTATTCTGCTTCGGCGGTGGAACGGGATACCACAGATTGTTTCTTGCTTCTCCATGATACTAAATTTCCTCCAACAAACACACAATATCCTGAAGTTGACCTTCTATCATCAAGGCAACTACCCCAGTCTGCATCAGAGTAACCTTCCACCTTTAGATGACCATGACCTTTAAAGATTATTCCCTTTCCAGGACAAGTCTTCAAGTATCGCAGTATACGATACACTGCATCAAGATGTCCACTTCTGGGGTCATGCATATATCGACTCACCACACTGACTGCATATGTGATATCAGGTCTTGTATGGCACAAGTAGATGAGCCGTCCAACAAGTCTTTGATACCTTTCTTTATTCACAGGATCACCAGATTCAGCACATAATTTATGATTCAAGTCGATAGGTGTTGCTACAGGCCGACACCCCAACATACCTGTTTCATCAAGTAGATCTAAAACATATTTCCTTTGGGAGAGAACTATTCCTTTTGGAGATCGAGCAATCTCAATACCAAGAAAGTATTTGAGATGACCAAGATCTTTAACCTCAAATTCCTTACTTAGATTCTTCTTTAGACATGCAATCTCAAGATCGGCATCACCTGTAATAATAATATCATCCACATACACAGCTAGAATTGCAATTCGTCGTCCAAAGTGTTGATAAAAAACAGTGTGATCTCCGTTGCATTGTTTATATCCCATGCTACATATTGCACGTCTAAATCTGTCAAACCATGCTCTTGGGGACTGCTTGAGACCATACAATGATTTTTTCAATCGACAAACTTTCCCAATTGTCTCAGGCTTTGACAATCCAGGAGGGATCTCCATATAGACCTCCTCTTGCAAATCACCATGTAAGAAAGCATTCTTAACATCTAGTTGATACAAGGGCCATCCAAAATTTGCAGCACAAGAGATCAATGTCCTTACAGTACTCATTTTTGCCACTGGTGCAAATGTCTCATCATAATCAATTCCATATGTTTGACTATACCCTCTTGCAACCAATCTTGCTTTATATCGTTCTACCCTTCCTTCTGGGTTTTGCTTCACAGTGAATACCCATTTACAACTAACTGCCTTCTTTCCTTTAGGTAGTTTCTCAAATTCCCAAGTTTGATTTTTTTCTAGAGCTTTAAGCTCCTCCAACATTGCCTCACGCCAGTTAGAATTACATTGTGCTTCTTTCCAATCTCTTGGAATTGCTACGGAATGCAATGATGCAACAAATGCTCTATATGATGGTGACAAAGACGCATATGAGACATAATTGCTAATGTCATGTTCATATCCATACCTTGTTGGGGGGACTCCAGCTTTAGCACGCGCTCCTTTTCGTATTGCAATGGGCAAATCATAAGTGTCATAATCTTCAGTTTCTCCATGAGACGTCAAAGGTACATTTATAGCCTCTAATGTGTTTGGAGAGAACTGCTCAGTACTTGATGCTGAATTGGTTTCAGGAGCCTGAGGTTGCACATGGGACTTTCTTCTTGTATATACTTCGCCCTTATATCGTAAGTCGTCTCCACAAGATTTATTATTCTCGTGACTAGGATGTGTCTCCAATTCACTTGGCATTACTTGCATCTTTTGAGAAGCACCAATCACCACTTCCATTTTATTTGGTTGTTGTTCCATTGAATCAACCATTCTGTTCTCCCCCTCTCGACTAGCTTCATCTGTGCTAGTAGAGACAGAATCAAGAAAAAAATTTAGATCTGTCTTCTCACCATAGAAAGGCACAGTCTCTCTAAATGTAACATCCATGCTTACAAACAAACGTCGTTCACTAGGACTCCAACACTTGTATCCCTTTTGCCCTGCAGGATATCCAACAAAAATGCACTTCACAGCACGAGGATCCAACTTCCCCACCTGAGGTCTATGATCTCTGACAAAACATGTACATCCAAAAATTTTAGGTGGAACCACAAACTTATTCTCACCGAGAAGAATCTCACATGGAGTCTTCATTGCAAGTATTTTTGAAGGAGTGCGATTAATAAGATATGTGGCAGTCAATACAGCTTCACTCCATAGGAACTTCGGAACATTCATTGTAAACATCAGCGAACGAGCAACTTCCAAAATGTGACGATTCTTCCTTTCAGCCACACCATTTTGTGGAGGTGTATCAGGACAGGATGTCTGATGTAATATACCATTTCTTGACAGAAATGCATTAAATCCCTTGTTTACATACTCGGTTCCATTGTCTGTTCTTAGGATTTTGACTTGAGTATTGAATTGATTCTCAACTAGTGCACAAAAATTTTGAAAACACTTCAATACTTCATCTTTATGCTTCATCACATAGACCCAAGTCATCCGAGAAAAACAATCGATAAAAGTAACAAAGTACTTCATCCCATTAATAGAAGTCACAGGACATGTCCAAACATCAGAATGAACTAGCACAAAAGGAGATATACTCCTGATACCTCGACTAATATAAGATGTCCTTGTGTGTTTTGCAAACTCACAGGCATCACACAATAGCTTGCTTTTATCCACCCCACTCATTACATCAGGAAAAGCTTTGCATATCTTATCAAAAGAAAGATGCCCTAATCTACAATGCAAGAGCATCACTGCAACCTCCTTCTCTTCCATTCTTGTTGCCAGCATAGTGCATATTGTACCATTAGTCCCCTCATGATCCATATACCACAATCCATTACGCCTGGTAGCTGTCCCAAGTCTCTTCCCTGTTTCCCTCTCCTGAATTAAACAATTATCTCGATCAAGAATAATACGACAATCCAATTGATCAACCAAGGCACTTAGTGATATCAAGTTGACAGGAAAGGTTGGCACATACAAAACTGATGACAACTTAATAGATGGAGTGCATTGCACTGTGCCAACACCCTTGATGGGTTGTGGTGTACCATCAGCAGTTTGTATAATTTCTTTACGTGTGGGTGGATATCTTATATATGATGTAAATTCACTGGACGTGCCTGTGACATGCTTTGATGCTCCTGAGTCTAAAATCCATTTTAACTGTGTGACCTGTGTGGGTACAAAAGCATGAGCATAATTACCTTCATCAGTGTAGGCGAAGTGGACAAAATCCCCTGTGTGAGACTCCTGATCTTTATCTCCAGAGATTTGATTTTTCTTCCTCAACTTTGTTTCATCTTCGTGTTCCATAAATGTTTCAAGTTCTTCTTGTGTAGTTGCTGCATTCGCCCTTGCCCAACTCCTGCCTCCACGACCTCTGCCGCCTCTAGGAGCCCCTCTTCCTCTCCCACGATTAACTTTGGAAGGCTTAGAACAATTACGTGCAATATGTCCAACATTACCACAATTGTAACATTCTCTAGTATCTTTGGTTCTCATAGCTGAAAACACAGGATGAGGCGGCGTTTGAGAACTTTCTCTCATCACTTTGAGTCTTGACTCCTCCTGGGATATGGCAGCTATGGCTTCTTGTAGGCTAGGAAGAGTGGATTGATGAAACATGGAGGCACGTCTTCCCTCGAACTCTGAGTTTAGCCCCCTTAGCAATTGAAGTACACGTCTTTTTTCCACCCATTTCTTCGCCCAAGCAACACACTCTGAGTGTGGTAGCTCAATAGGATCATAATGATCAACATCAGCCCATAAACATTGTAACTCCTGAACGTACTCCGCCACAGATCGCTCCCCCTGTTTGATATTATGGAGGCGATCTTCAGTCTCCACCATCAACATAACATTTCCAGCTCCCGAGTACATTTCTTCAAGTGCTTTCCACATTTCTGCAGCACTTATGATTGTATCAACAGTGCTAGCAATTGCTGGAATCATAGAACTCAACATCCACGCTGCCACTAAAGAGTTTATAGCATCCCAGTCTTTCCATTCATCACTTAACTTATCCTTGGGCTCAACGACATCTCCTTTAACATAGCCCTCGAGTCTCTTTGCCTTCAATAATCGCAATGCTCTTCTAGACCATGCCAAATAATTTTTCACCCCTTCTAACTTAATCTCATTTGGCATTAGGTCTATCTTCTGAACTGGTTCTATATGAGCAACATTGTCTTTAATTGATGATGGAGCCTCATCCCTTTTTGCTGACAGTAATTCGACCAATTTACCAAGAACCTGCTCAATTCCTTGATTTTCCCCCATAATATATATGTAATAATAACTAGGAAACTACTTGGGCAGCTGCGTCAAGATCTGGGTCACAACGTCTAGAAGCCAGGACCAGGAGCGCCTCCTCTTCCTCCTCCTCCGAGCTGGATGGATCTCAGTCACAGGACGCGGGCAGCAGGGGGGAGCAGCAGCACCTGTGTGCCGGCAGCTTCCTCAAGGGTTGGACGAGCTGCGGCAGCTGGAGAGCCTCCCCAAGCACCCCTATCTCCAGATCCTTGTCGCCGACGAGTGCCCGCGTCCACGTCCTTGGCCGCCCTCGCCTTGTCGGCGGTGGCGTCCCTCCTGTGCTGTGGCTCGGGACCTGTCCCTGGCCTCCTGCGCGGCCTCCCTGCTGGCGTCGGTGTACTCGCCCGTCTTCTGCCTGGTCACGTCCCTCGCCTCCCTCGATCGCTCGTGTGCCTCGGCGGCCTCCTTCGGCCGTCGCTGATCTCCTTCTCGGTGGTCTTCTCCGTCGAGGCCGAAGACACTCGTCACCGCGACGCCATCGCCGTTGAGCCTGGCTCCGGTACCATGTGGATTTTTCTGGAATGTGGAAAACATACAGCACTCTCTCTACACCACACACACTTCTAGTATATGTGTACACGTTAATGGGCCAACACTAGACACATGGCCCAACAAACAATCACAGTAAGCAAAGGTCTGGCTGCAAATCCATGAACTAGTAAATAACATGCTATTCAGTGAATGGGATGCAAGGTGGCAGCCACCTTTCGTTGTCCAGTCGGCAGAGCTAACAGATTCGGCAGAACACATAGAGAAGCACACACATGGCACATGCATCAATCGTCAGAAAACAGGACCCTACAAAAACTGCGTTGCCAGTCTAGTCGATCTATAGAACTTGAGAAAGCAACGAGCAAAAGGGCATTTCCGCTTCCACTGGAACCGAACACCAGACCGCGCCGCGCATGGTTTGGGCTGCAAATTAATTTCTGACGCACAGAAGCACCATGCACGCGTGGCCACCACCCAACGGAAAACCCCGCCAAAACCCCGATCAGATCCGGCGAAGCCGAAATCCAGAGGCGAAACACCCTCCGCGCGGCCCCGATCGCTGGATAGAAGAGCGAGGGAACCCACATTCCCCAGCGACCCGCTTCCCTCCCCCGGGGGCGACCGGCGGGACGGCATGGAGACTTTGGGTTTTTCATCGTTAGCGCGCTTGGAAATAGAAGCATCGCAGAGGCCATTTCGCCGACGCGGGCGCGCGCGAGAGAGAGAAGAGGGTGAGGGTGAAGAGGCGGTGGGAAGGGTGGGAGCTTACCTTCGGCGGCGGGTGGTGCAGGCGGAGCGCGCGACGACGAGGAGGGTTTTGCCCAAGCCTCCAAGCCTCCAACCGAACTCGAAGTGGCGGGGGCGGACAGCTGGACTGGTGTGGTGTGGAGTACTCGAAGTGCTTTTGCTTTTTCTGCTGTTTTTCGTTTTCTTTTCATTTCAAATTTGTGTTGTGTGCATCCCTGAACTCGATTCGGGACCGTGGGCCGTGCCGGACCGGACCGGGCCGCGGTGGAGTGAGAGGCTTTTGGATACCTTTTCTTCCTACCTCTAACCTACCAGCAGTACTATGTTTTTTCTACCTTGTTGCCATATGTCATACTGTACTATTTTAATAAAAAAAATATTATGTACTCCTCTATTTCTTATCGTAAAATATTTTTACTTGTGTATATATAGTAAAAATATTATATTTATATGTAGTGTATATCTAAGAGTATGTTTAAGAGTATGTTTGTTTCTTGGCTAATTGTACCACAATTTGCTTAAGTTTAGTTGATTAAATTGAAGAATTAACCTTAGATACAAAAAGTTGGACAGATTGTGACAGCTTAGACAACGAACTAAACAAACCCTAAGTATATAATAAAAACTATATATCTAGAAATACCAAAAAAAATTAAGGAAAGTTATATTCTTCAGTAGCCCTGTAGCATAATTGTTGATCATTGTAAACCGATACGATGTGTATGAGCGAATACTAGACGAGATGCCGTTTGGTTCATAAAATGTAACGTAAATGGTAATAGTAATGATTCACGTTAAATACCAACGGTAAAAAGTTTGAATAGTCC
This sequence comes from Zea mays, assembly GCF_902167145.1. NCBI lineage: Eukaryota > Viridiplantae > Streptophyta > Magnoliopsida > Poales > Poaceae > Zea > Zea mays. The sequence continues at coordinate 75,135,690 of NC_050100.1, read as the reverse complement.
ACTATCATTTTTTAGTGTAGTATCCGATTACGGTTAACTTAAACAAATATGATTTAAGATTATCAATTACCCATCATATTATAAATATGTGAACCAAACAACAGCTGAACTTTAAAGACGCGAGACACAAGAGTACGAAAGGTGGGACCAAAAGCGTTTGTTACTGCCTCATGTGTCATTGGTTTGCAAAGAATGGAGCGCACCGTCTCATAAGAATGGTCACCGTCTCAGAAGAATCAATCAAATAGTTTGTCGTGTATTTTTTGTTCCACCATCAGCGAGATTTATAAAAACCCTCTAAAAATCATGGTTAAATCTATAGCTGGATCATGATCTAACGTATTAGAAGAGTCACTTGTATGCTATAGGGACCGATTGTACAACATTTATTGGAGTTATATGTTTTGTTTTAGTATGGCATTACTTCGGTTGTAACACATGCCTTAACACAAATAGTTGTTTGCCCACATACATTAGTAACTCCACGGTAAGAAAATAAAATGATGATGATATACATTTGTTAGCTGAAGTTGAGAGAGGTAAATTTCAGTCGGCTTAATCCTAAGAACAAGGGGTAGCCTAAAGTTTGCCTGAGAAGACGCAAGAACACTAGAACACACAAAAGTTTAGAGCGGTTTGAGTCGCTGGAGCGTAACACCTTGAGAGTTTCATTGCTTGAGTGTGGAGAAGATGAGTCGGAGTGAAGATGAAGATCTCTCCTTGTACCGCATGTGCCATCTCTTTTATAGTCCAAAGGTGGCACGTTGCAAGGGTGTTGAGCGGCCCCGACAAGTGAGCCCCAGTGAACTAGTATTTAATATATACTACACGGAACAATAAGTGCAACGGCGAAATAGCTAGTATTTAATAAATTTATAATTTATTTATAAATTTTGTATCTACATAAGCAATATTAAATATGAATTGTTCCTTTTTATCATGTCCACAATATTAATAACATTTTTGTAGTATCTATGGACGGGGGTGAGCCAGTCGAGACGGATTAAAGTTTGGATCAGGGCAACACAATAGAGTCATCAATTAAAAATAGAGAAAGGTTGAATGGAAAGATACTGCGAGCAAGCTTACAAATCTTAAATGCTACAACAAGAGGGTTGGGACACTTGACAGTTATCAAAGGTGACCACTATGGCCCTGAGGTGTGGGAGAATTGCAATCATCGGTTTGTTGTTAAGGCATATTTGCATGAGTATTCTTGTTGTGAGTGTCAACAAATTGGGAAGCCTTGCCAACATGCTTTGTCGTTAAGAACAGCACAACGGTGCCGAAAGGTGATGATGGAGGACGTTGTCCATGATTACTACTCTAAAGATATGTTCAAAAAGGCATATGCTAGAAGGGTGGAGTTTATTTGTAGCAAGGAGAAGTGGCCTAAAGTGGACGCCATTTCAAGTAAGTGCACCGCTTCAAAAAAGGGGTATTGGAAGGCAAAGGGAAAATAGGATGAAAAGTTGCCTTGAAGGTGGGAGTGGTAGGTCCAAATCTAGTTCAAAGGCTGCTGGAAATGAGAATGAGAAGACCAAAAAATGGTTAGAGGTAAGGTGAGGTGTCCTAACTATGGAGAGTTAGGACACAGGAAAACAAACTATAAATGCCCACCAAATAGAACTAAGAAAAGGTAAGTGTCGGGTACCGTAATTAGGGGTACCCTCAACACTCCTAAACACGGCTGGTAACCACCATCAGCACAAACCACAAAGACTGATGGGCGCAGTTCAGGTCAAGGCTTCGTCTACCCAAGGGGCGCGATCTCGCCTCACCCGAGCCCAGCCTCGGGCGGGAACTGTAGTCCCGGACGAAGTTACGTCTCGCCCGAGGGCCTCCTCAGGCAGTGGGCGCACCCTCGGCACGCCCGAGGCCCAACTCGGGCAGGCTTCGTCGAGAAGCAACCTTGGCCAAATCGCCTCTCCAACCGACCGTATCGCAGGCGCATTCAATGCGAGGATCGCCTGACACCTTATCCTGACACGCGTGCCTCAGTCGGCAAGGTCGAAGTGACCGCAGTCACTTCGCCCTTTCACTGACCGACCTGACAGGAAAACAGCGCCGCTCGCTCCGCTCCGACTGCTGTGCCACCCACCAGGGTGAGGCTAACAACAGCCAAGTTCAGCCTCGGGCGCAATAGGAAACTCCGCCTCGCCCGACCTTAGGCCTCAGCCTTGGAAGGAGGTCTCCGCCTCGCCTGATCCTAGGGCTCGGCCTCAACCTCGGCCTCGGGAGGAATCGCGTCCTCGCTCGACCCCGGCCTCGGCCTCAGGAGGAGTCTCCGCCTCGCCCGACCTTGGGCTCGGACCGACCGCACCACGGGGGATACATCATTACCCTACCCCTAGCTAGCTCAGGCTACGGGGGAACAAGACCGGCGTCCCATCTGGCTCGCCCCGGTAACAAGTAATGATGGCTCCCCGAGTGCGTCCATGACGACAGTGGTTCTCAGCCCCCTACGGAAGCAAGGAGACGTCAGCAAGATCCCAGCATCACCGACAGCTGTGCCTCTACAAGGCTCAAGCACTTCTCCGACGGCCACGTTATCGCCTATGCAGGGCTCAAGCACTCCTCTGACGACCACGTTATCGCCTACGCAGGGCTCAAACACTTCTCTGACAGCCACATTGGCATGTACACAGGGCTCAGGCACTTCCCTGTCGGACACGTTAGCGCCTAGCTACATCCCCCACTGTACATCTGGACCCTCTCCTTGCATCTATAAAAGGGAGGTCCAGGCCCTTCCTGCAGAGGAAAGGAGGGAGAGAGGGTCGCGCGGGAGAACGAGCTAACGAACAGGCTCACTCTCTCTCTCTCTCGCGAACGCTTGTAACCCCTACTACGAGGATTTCCCCGTTGCCATCCCTAGGGGCAACCGTGGCCATGCAGGAGGCGGCGCCTCGTCGGCTGTCGAGCGAGTCGACGACACCGACGCCCCAGTGGGGGACATGTCGGGCGTCGTCCTCGCGCCTGAGACAATGACGGATGTCGTTTCCCCGCAACGTGCCAACCCCAAGCAGACAGATGATGCCAGCACACTCGCGAAGGGCTTGCTGGGCGTTAGCCTCGTACCTGAGATAATGGTGCAGTCCGTCCCCGACGCGACTTCGTCACCGTCCATCGATCAAGAGGTACCGTCCGTTTTCCACCCTGTGCCTTTTAGATTCAGCTTCGATCCACCAAGCGACCCCGCTTCGGTGAGCGCTTTCGTAAAGGCATATCCTAACCTTCCGGGGTACCATGTGTGGTCATCTTGGGACCGACTGACGACCGTCTCAACCTACGGGGCCCCGGGTTCCGAGGAAGAGGACGAGCCCGACTCTGGTTGGTATTTCTCCGGGCTCTGTGATCCTAGTGCCATGCAAGACTTCATGACCGCATGTGACTACTGCCTCTCCGATTGCTCCGATGATGGCCACAACCTTGACGACGAGGGCTGTGGCCCAAGTCGTGAATGTTTCCACGTCGATCTAGAGGGTCACGACGAAGGCAACCACCTTGGTATGCCGGAGGATGATGATCCCCCTGGGCCTGCGCCTCACATTGACATCCTGCGGGAGCTAGTTGTGGTCCCAGTCCCTGCGGGGGGTCAGGACACACAGCTCGAGCAAATCCGCGAGATGCAGGCCAAGCTCGACGAGGAAGCAGGGCAACTTGTGCAGCTCCGGCAAAACATCGAGCAGGAGTGGGCAGGCCGAGCACTCGCCGGAGAAGCGCGTCATCAGGCCCGGGACGTCCAGCGCCGTATCGTTGACGATGCCAGGGCAAGGCTGCCCCCGGCCTCCAGCGGGGTCGACCAGAATCTGGCTGCAGCGACAATACTACTCCGAGCAATGCCGGAGCCATCCACCACCGAGGGGCGGCGTATCCAGGGAGAACTCAAGAATCTCCTGGAGGATGTCGCGGTCCGACGGGCCAAAAGCTCTGCCTCCCGAAGGCAAGGGTGCCCCCGGAGCATCGCGCAACGACTTCCCGACTCATGCGGGAGGCCTCGGTCCACACCGGGCGCACGTGGGACACGACGCCTGCAGCCCTGGGTCGCCTCGGCAACGAGCACCACCGCCGCGACCGTCGAGCCCGCCTCGACGAGAAGGTGCGCCGAGGCTACCACCCTAGGTGTGGGGGACGCTACGACAGTGAGGAGGATCGGAGCCCCTCGCCCGAACCACCAGGTCCGCAAGCCTTCAGCCGGGCCGTACGACGGGCGCCATTCCCGACCCGGTTCCGGGCCCCGACTACCATCACCAAGTACTCGGGGGAAACAAGGCCGGAGTTGTGGCTTGCAGACTACCGGCTGGCCTGCCAGTTGGGAGGAACGGACGACGACAACCTCATCATCCACAACCTCTCCCTGTTCCTCTCTGACGCCGCCCGGGCCTGGCTGGAGCATCTGCCTCCTGCGCAAATCTCCAACTGGGACGACCTGGTCAAGGCCTTCGCTGGAAACTTCCAGGGCAAGTACGTGCGCCCTGGGAACTCTTGGGATCTCCGAAGCTGCCACCAGCAGCCAGGGGAATCCCTGCGAGAGTACATCCGGTGGTTTTTGAAGCAGTGCACCGAGCTGCCCAACATCACCGACTCGGATGTCATCGGAGCGTTCCTCGCCGGCACCACTTGCCGTGACCTGGTGAGCAAACTGTGCCGCAAGACTCCCACCAAGGCGAGCGAGTTGATGGACATCACCACCAAGTTCGCCTATGGTCAGGAGGCGGTCGAAGCCATCTTCCGGAAGGACAAGCAGCCTCAGGGACGGCAGCAAGAAGACGTCCCCGAGGCGTCCGCCCAGCGGGGCACGAAGAAGAAGGCGCAAGCAAAGCGCGACGCCACTGACGCGGACCTCGTCGCTGCTGTCGAGCACAGGAACCCACGAAAGCCTCCCGGAGGGGCCAACCTGTTCGACAAAATGCTCAAGGAGTCGTGCCCCTACCACCAGGGTCCCGTCAAGCACACCCATGAGGAATGCGTCATGCTTCGGCGCTACTTCCATAAGGCCGGGCCACCGGCGGGAGATGGCAAAGTCCAAGACAACGACAAGAAGGAGGGCGACAAGGCAGAGGAGTTCCCCGAGGTCCACGGCTGTTTCATGATCTACGGTGGGCAAGTGGCGAACGCCTCGGCTCGGCACCGCAAGCAGGAGCGCCGGGAGGTCTGCTCGGTGAAGGTGGCGGCGCCAGTCTACCTAGACTGGTCCGACAAGCCCATCACCTTCGACCAAGGCGACTACCCCGACTGCGTGGCGAGCCCTGGAAAGTACCCGCTCGTCGTCGACCCCGTCATCGGCAACGCCAGGCTCACCAAGGTCCTCATGGACGGAGGCAGCGGCCTCAACATCATCTACGCCGAGACCCTCGGGCTCTTGGAGATCGACCTGTCCACGATCTGGGCCGGTGCGGCGCCCTTTCACGGGATCATCTTTGGGAAGCGCGTCCTGCCCCTTGGACAACTCGATCTGCCCGTCTGTTTTGGGACTCCCTCCAACTTCCGCAGAGAAACCCTCACGTTTGAGGTGGTCGGGTTCCGAGGGACCTACCACGCGGTGGTGGGGAGACCGTGCTACGCCAAGTTCATGGCCGTCCCCAACTACGCGTACCTCAAGCTCAAAATGCCAGGCCCCAACGGGGTCATCACCGTTGGATCCACGTACCGACACGCGTACGAATGCGACGTGGAGTGCGTGGAGTACGCTGAGGCCCTCGCCGAGTCCGAGGCCCTCATCACCGACCTGGAGTGCCTCTCCAAGGAGGTGCCTGATGCGAAGCGCCACGCCGGCAACTTCGAACCGGCTGAGGCGGTTAAGTCCGTCCCTCTCGACCCCAGCAACGACGCCTGCAAGCAAGTCCGGATCAGCTCCGAGCTCGACCCCAAATAGGAAGCAGTGCTCGTCGACTTTCTCCGCGCAAACGCCGAAGTTTTTGCGTGGAGTCCCTCGGACATGCCCGGCATATCGAGGGATGTCGCCGAGCACTCACTGGATATCCGAGCCGGTACCCGGTCCGTGAAGCAGCCTCTGCGCCGTTTCGACGAAGAAAAGCGCAGAGCCATAGGCGAGGAGGCCCACAAGCTGATGGCTGCAGGGTTCATCAAAGAGGTATTCCATCCCGAATGGCTAGCTAACCCTGTGCTTGTGAAAAAGAAAGGTGGGAAATGGAGGATGTGCGTAGACTACACTGGTCTAAACAAAGCATGTCCGAAGGTTCCCTACCCTCTGCCTCGCATCGATCAAATTGTGGACTCCACTGCTGGGTGCGAAACCCTGTCATTCCTCGACGCCTACTCAGGGTATCACCAAATCAAGATGAAAGAGTCCGACTAGCTCGCGACTTCTTTCATCACACCTTTTGGCATGTACTGTTATACTACTATGCCATTTGGCTTGAGGAATGCAGGTGCAACATACCAAAGGTGCATGAACCACGTGTTCGAAGATCACATCGGCCGAACGGTCGAGGCTTACGTCGATGACATCGTTGTCAATACAAGGAAAACCTCTGACCTCCTCTCCGACCTCGAAACAACATTCAAGTGTCTGAGAGCGAAGGGCGTGAAGCTCAATCCCGAGAAGTGTGTCTTCGGAGTCCCCCGAGGCATGCTCCTGGGGTTCATCGTCTCCGAGCGGGGCATCGAGGCCAACCCGGAGAAAATCGCGGCCATCACCAACATGGGGCCTATCAAAGATTTGAAAGGAGTACAAAGGGTCATGGGATGCCTTGCGGCTCTGAGCCGTTTCATCTCGCGCCTCGGCGAAAAAGGTGAAAGGGAATTAGGCTTACACCTATTTCCTAATTGATTTTGGTGGTTGAATTGCCCAACACAAATATTTGGACTAACTAGTTTGCTCTAGTCTATAAGTTATACAGGTGCCAAAGGTTCACACTAAGCCAATAAAAAGACCAAGAAAAGGGTTCAAACAAAGAGAGCAAGGGATAACCGAAGGCACCCTGGTTTGGCGCACCGGACTGTCCGGTGCACCAGGGGACTCCAAGATGAACTCTTCACCTTTGGGAATTCTCAGAGCCGCTCCGTTATAATTCACCGGACTGTCCGGTGCCCCAGGGGAGAGCGACTCTAAACTCGCCAGCTTCGGGAATCCGCTCCGCTATAATTCACCGGACATGTCCGGTGCACACCGGACTGTCCGGTGAGCAAGCGGAGCAACGGCTACTTCGCGCGCAACGGTCGACTGCGACGCATTAAATGCGCGTCTGCGCGCGCAGAGGACAGAGCACGCGCGGGTGGCACACCAGACAGTCTACAGGACTTGTCCGGTGCACCACCGGACAGCCAGGCGGGCCCACAAGTCAGAGCTCCAATGGTCGGAACCTAACGGCCTGGTGACGTGGCTGGCGCACCAGACAGTGTCCGGTGGCGCACCGGACTGTCCGGTGCGCCATGCGACAGCAACCTCCACCAAACGGCTAGTTTGGTGGTTGGGGCTATAAATACCCCAACCACCCCACATTCAAGTCATCCAAGTTTTCCACCTTCCAACTACTTACAAGAGCTCTAGCATTCAATTCTAGACACACCCAAGTGATCAAATCCTCTCCCAATTCCACACAAAGATTTAGTGATTAGTGAGAGAGATTTGCTTGTGTTCTTTCGAGCTCTTGCGCTTGGATTGCTTCTTTTTCTCATTCGTTCTTGTGATCATCTCAATTGTAAACAAGGCAAGAGACACCAATTGTGTGGTGGTCCTTGCGGGAAGTTTGGTTCCCAATTGATTTGAGAAGAGAAGCTCACTCGGTCCGAGGGACCGTTTGAGAGAGGGAAAGGGTTGAAAGAGACCTGGTCTTTGTGACCACCTCAACGGGGAGTAGGTTTGTGAAAACCGAACCTCGGTAAAACAAATCCGCGTGTCACACTCTTTATTCGCTTGCGATTTGTTTTGCGCCCTCTCTCGGACTCATTTCATATTTCTAACGTTAACCCGACTTGTAGTTGTGATTAAATTTGTAAATTTCAGATTCGCCCTATTCACCCCCCTCTAGGCGACTTTCAATTGGTATTAGAGCCCGGTGCTTCATTAGAGCCTAACCGGTTGAAGTGATGTCGAGAGATCTCGCCAAGAAGGAGATGGAGACAGGCGACAAGCCCACTACAAGCCACGGGAAAGCTTCATCGGAAGAGTCCCGCAACAAGGGGAAGGGGAAGGAGAAGAAATCCTCTTCCCACAAGTCGCATCGGAGTGGCGACAAGAAAAAGAAGATGAGGAAGGTGGTCTACTACGAGACCGACACTTCATCACCTTCCACCTCCGGCTCCAACGCGCCATCCATTACTTCTAAGCGCCATGAGCGCAAGAAGTTTAGTAAGATCCCCTTACGCCATCCTCGCATTCCTAAACATACGCCTTTACTTTCCGTCCCATTAGGCAAACCACCAACTTTTGATGGTGAAGATTATGCAAGGTGGAGTGATTTAATGCGATTTCATCTAACCTCACTCCACAAAAGTATATGGGATGTCGTTGAGTTTGGTGTACAGGTACCATCCGTAGGGGATGAAGATTATGATGAGGACGAAGTGGCCCAAATCAAGCACTTCAACTCCCAAGCCACAACTATACTCCTCGCCTCTCTAAGTAGAGAGGAGTACAACAAGGTGCAAGGATTAAAGAGCGCCAAGGAAGTTTGGGACGTGCTCAAGACCGCGCACGAGGGAGATGAGCTAACCAAGATCACCAAGCGGGAGACGATCGAGGGGGGAGCTCGGTCGCTTCCATCTTCGCCAAGGGGAGGAGCCACAAGACATGTACAACAGGCTCAAAACCTTGGTGAATCAAGTGCGCAACCTCGGGAGCAAAAAAATGGGATGACCACGAAATGGTTAAGGTTATTCTAAGATCACTTGTTTTACTTAACCCTACTCAAGTCCAATTAATTCGTGGCAATCCTAGATATACACTAATGACTCCCGAGGAAGTAATCGAGAATTTTGTGAGCTTTGAGTTCATGATCAAAGGCTCAAAGAAGATCAACGAGCTTGACGGCCCCTCCACGTCCGAAGCACAACCGGTCGCATTCAAAGCGACGGAGGAGAAGAAGGAGGAGTCTACATCAAGTAGACAACCAATCGACGCCTCAAAGCTCGACAATGAGGAGATGGCGCTCGTCATCAAGAGCTTCCGCCAAATCCTCAAGCAAAGGAGGGTCAAGGACTACAAATCCCGCTCCAAGAAAGTTTGCTACAAGTGTGGTAAGCCCGGTCACTTTATAGCAAAATGTCCTATCTCTAGTGACAGTGACAGGGGCGACGACAAGAAGGGCAGAAGAAAGGAGAAGAAGAAGTACTACAAGAAGAAGGGCGGCGATGCCCATGTTTGCCGGGAGTGGGACTCCGACGAGAGCTCCACCGACTCCTCCTCCGACGAGGACGCCGCAAACATCGCCGTCACCAAGGGTCTTCTCTTCCCCAACGTCGGCCACAAGTGCCTCATGGCAAAAAACAGCAAAAGGAAGAAGGTAAAATCAAGATCCTCCACTAAATATGAAACCTCTAGTGATGAGGATAATGCTAGCAATGAGGAGGATAACTTGCGTATTCTTTTTGCCAACCTAAACATGCAACAAAAAGAAAAATTAAATGAATTAATTAGTGCCATCCATGAGAAGGATGACCTCTTGGATACCCAAGAGGACTTCCTAAGCAAGGAAAACAAAAAGCATGTTAAGGTTAAAAATGCTTATGCTCTAGAAGTTGAAAAATGTGAAAAATTATCTAGTGAACTAAGCACTTGCCATGAGACTATTGACAACCTTAGAAATGAGAATGCTAATTTGTTAGCTAATGTTGATTCAAATGTTTGTGATGTTCCAATTTCAAATCTTAGAAATGATAATGTTGATTTACTTGCTAAGATTGAAGAATTGAACATTTCTCTTGCTAGCCTTAGAAATGAAAATGAAAAATTGCTTGCTAAGGCTAAAGAATTATATGTTTGCAATGCTTCCATTTCCGACCTTAGAAGTAAAAATGATATATTGCATGCTAAGGTTGTAGAATTAAAATCTTGCAAACCCTCTACATCTATCGTTGAGCACACTTCCATTTGTTCTAGATGTAGAGACATTAATGTTGATGCTATTCATGATCACATGGCTTTAATTAAACAACAAAATGATCACATAGCTCAACTTAATGCTAAGATTAATGAGCATGACTTAGAAAATGAAAAATTTAAATTTGCTAGAAGCATGCTCTATAATGGGAGACGCCCTGGCATTAAGGATGGGATTGGCTTCCAACAGGGAGGCAATGTCAAACTTAATGCCCCTCCTAAGAAATTGTCCAACTTTGTTAAGGGCAAGGCTCTCATGCCTCAGGATAACGAGGGTTACATTTTGTACCCTGCCGGTTATCCCGAGAGCAAAATTAGGAGAATTCACTCTAGGAAGTCTCACTCTGGCCCTAACCATGCTTTTATGTATAAGGGTGAGACATCTAGTTCTAGGCAATCAAACCATGCTAAATTGCCTAAGAAGAAAACTCCTAGTGCATCAAATGAACATAGCATTTCATTTAAAACTTTTGATGCATCTTATGTGTTGACTAACAAATCCGGCAAGGTAGTTGCCAAGTTTGTTGGGGGCAAACACAAGGGTTCAAAAACTTGTGTTTGGGTACCCAAAGTTCTTGTTTCTAATGCCAAAGGACCCAAAACAGTTTGGGTACCTAAAACTAAGAACTAAACTTGTTTTGTAGGTTTATGCATCCGGGGGCTCAAGTTGGGTAATCGACAGCGGGTGCACAAACCATATGACAGGGGAGAAGAAGATGTTCTCCTCCTACGAGAAAAACCAAGATCCCCAAAGAGCGATCACATTCGAGGATGGAAATCAAGGTTTGGTCAAAGGACTGGGTAAAATTACTATTTCACCTGACCATTCCATTTCCAATGTTTTTCTTGTAGACTCTTTAGATTACAATTTGCTTTCCTTTTCTCAATTATGCAAAATGGGCTACAACTGTCTATTTACTGATGTAGGTGTCACTGTCTTTAGAAGAAGTGATGATTCAATAGCATTTAAGGGAGTGTTAGATGGTCAGCTATACTTAGTAAATTTTGATAGAGCTGAACTCGACACTTGCTTAATTGCTAAGACTAACATGGGCTGGCTCTGGCATCGCCGACTAGCACATGTTGGGATGAAGAATCTTCATAAGCTTCTAAAGGGAGAGCACATTTTAGGATTAACAAATGTTCATTTTGAGAAAGACAGGATTTGTAGCGCATGCCAAGCAGGGAAGCAAGTTGGTGCTCATCATCCACACAAGAACATCATGACGACTGACAGGCCACTGGAACTCCTACACATGGATCTATTCAGCCCGATAGCTTACGTAAGCATCAACGGGAGTAAGTACTGTCTAGTTATTGTGTATGATTATTCTTGCTTCACTTGGGTGTTCATTTTGCAGGAAAAATCTCATACCCAAGAGACCTTAAAGGGATTCTTGAGACGGGCTCAAAACGAGTTCGGCTTAAGGATCAAGAAAATTAGAAGCGACAACGGTACGGAGTTCAAAAACTCACAAATCGAAGGCTTTCTTGAGGAGGAGGGCATCAAGCATGAGTTCTCTTCTCCCTACACGCCACAACAAAATGGTGTAGTGGAGAGGAAGAATAGAACTCTATTGGACATGGCAAGAACCATGCTTGATGAGTACAAGACTTCGGATCGGTTTTGGGCCGAGGCGGTCAACACCGCTTGCTACGCCATCAACCGATTATATCTACACCGAATCCTCAAGAAGACATCATATGAACTCCTAACCGGTAAAAAGCCCAATATTTCCTATTTTAGAGTCTTTGGTAGCAAATGCTTTATACTTGTTAAAAGAGGTAGAAAATCTAAATTTGCTCCTAAGACTGTAGAAGGCTTTTTACTAGGATATGATTCAAACACAAGGGCATATAGAGTCTTTAACAAGTCCTCTGGACAAGTTGAAGTTTCTTGTGACGTTGTGTTTGATGAGACTAACGGCTCTCAAGTAGAGCAAGTTGATCTTGATGAGATAGGTGATGAAGAGGCTCCGTGCATCGCGCTAAGGAACATGTCCATTGGTGATGTGTGTCCTAAGGAATTCGAAGAGCCTCCAAATGCACAAGATCAACCATCCTCCTCCACGCAAGCATCTCCACCAACTCAAAATGAGGATGAGGCTCAAGTTGATGAAGGAGAAGATCAAGCAAATGAGCCACCTCAAGATGACGGCAATGATCAAGGGGGAGATGCAAATGATCAAGACAAGGACGATGATGAACCAAGACCGCCGCACCCAAGAGTCCACCAAGCAATCCAACGAGATCACCCCGTCGACACCATCCTCGGCGACATTCATAAGGGGGTAACCACTAGATCTCGTGTTGCTCATTTTTGTCAACATTACTCTTTTGTTTCCTCTATTGAGCCACACAGGATAGAGGAAGCACTACAAGATTCGGATTGGGTGGTGGCGATGCAAGAGGAGCTCAACAACTTCACTAGGAATGAGGTATGACATTTAGTTCCACGTCCTAATCAAAATGTTGTAGGAACCAAGTGGGTGTTCCGCAACAAGCAAGATGAGCATGGTGTGGTGACAAGGAACAAAGCTCGACTTGTGGCCAAGGGATACTCCCAAGTCGAAGGTTTGGATTTTGGTGAAACCTATGCACCCGTAGCTAGGCTTGAATCAATTCGTATATTATTAGCTTATGCTACTTACCATGGCTTCAAGCTTTACCAAATGGACATGAAAAGTGCCTTCCTCAATGGATCAATCAAGGAAGAGGTCTATGTTGAGCAACCTCCCGGCTTTGAAGATAGTGAGTACCCTAACCATGTTTACAAACTCTCTAAGGCGCTTTATGGGCTCAAGCAAGCCCCAAGAGCATGGTATGAATGCCTTAGAGATTTCCTTATCACTAATGGATTCAAAGTCGGCAAGGCCGATCCTACACTCTTTACCAAAACACTTGAAAATGATTTGTTTGTATGCCAAATTTATGTTGATGATATTATATTTGGGTCTACTAACGAATCTACATGTGAAGAGTTTAGTAGGATCATGACACAGAAATTCGAGATGTCTATGATGGGGAGTTGAAGTATTTCTTGGGATTTCAAGTGAAGCAACTCCAAGAGGGCACCTTCATTAGCCAAACGAAGTATACTCAAGACATTCTAAGCAAGTTTGGGATGAAGGATGCCAAACCCATCAAGACATCCATGGGAACCAATGGACATCTCGACCTCGACACGGAAGGTAAATCCGTCGATCAAAAGGTATACCGGTCGATGATAGGCTCTTTACTATATTTATGTGCATCTCGACCGGATATTATGCTTTCCGTATGCATGTGTGCAAGATTCCAAGCCGACCCTAAGGAAGCTCACCTTACGACCGTAAAACGAATCTTGAGATATTTAGTTTATACTCCTAAGTTTGGGCTTTGGTATCCAAGGGGATCCACATTTGATTTGATTGGTTATTCAGATGTCGATTGGGCGGGGTGTAAGATTAATAGAAAGAGCACATCGGGGACTTGCCAGTTCTTGGGAAGATCCCTGGTGTCTTGGGCTTCAAAGAAGCAAAATTCCGTAGCTCTTTCTACCGCCGAAGCCGAGTATATTGCCGCAGGACATTGTTGCGCGCAATTACTTTGGATGAGGCAAACCCTTAGGGACTACGGTTACAAATTAACCAAAGTTCCTCTTCTATGTGATAATGAGAGTGCAATCCGCATGGCGGATAATCCCATTGAACATAGACGCACTAAACACATAGCCATTCGGTATCACTACTTAAGGGATCACCAACAAAAGGGAGATATCGAGATTGCATATATTAACACTAAGGAACAATTAGCCGATATCTTTACCAAGCCACTTGATGAACAAACCTTTAACAAACTTAGGCATGAGCTAAATATTCTTGATTCTAGGAATTTCTTTTGATGTCTTGCACATATAGCTCATAAGTATACTTTTGATCATGTCTCTTTTATATATGCTATGACTAATGTGTTTTCAAGTGAATTTCAAAACAAGTCATAGGTATATTGAAAGTGAATTGGAGTCTTCGGCGAAGACAAAGGCTTCCACTCCATAACTCATCCTTCGCCGTCGCTCCGAGCAACTCTCCATCTTTGGTATAATCTTCACTCATGTTTTATTTACCAAAGGGGGAGAAAGTATTAGCCCAAAGCAAAAGGACCGCACCACCACCTAATTTTAAAATTAATGATTTTCAAATTGGTATCCTATTGTGTTCAAAAGGGGGAGAAAGTAGTATTTTCAAAATTGGTATCTTAAAACCCTCTTGAACACTAAGAGGAGATTTCATTGAGGGGGAGTTTTGTTTAGTCAAAGGAAAAGCATTTGAAACAAGGAGAGAAAATTTCAAATCTTGAAAATGCTTCGCAAAATCTTATTCATTTACCCTTGACTATTTGCAAAAACAAAACATGTGGTGCAAGCGTGGTCCAAAATATTAAAAATAAAGAAACAATCCAAGCGTATCTTATAAGTATTTATATTGGCTCAATTCCAAGCAACCTTTGCACTTACATTATGAAAACTAGTTCAATTATGCACTTCTATATTTGCTTTGGTTTGTGTTGGCATCAATCACCAAAAAGGGGGAGATTGAAAGGGAATTAGGCTTACACCTATTTCCTAATTGATTTTGGTGGTTGAATTGCCCAACACAAATATTTGGACTAACTAGTTTGCTCTAGTCTATAAGTTATATAGGTGCCAAAGGTTCACACTAAGCCAATAAAAAGACCAAGAAAAGGGTTCAAACAAAGAGAGCAAGGGATAACCGAAGGCACCCTGGTTTGGCGCACCGGACAGTGTCCGGTGCACCAGTGGACTCCAAGATGAACTCTTCACCTTAGGGAATTCTCAGAGCCGCTCCGCTATAATTCACCGGACTGTCCGGTGCTCCACCGGACAGTGTCCGGTGCCCTAGGGGAGAGCGACTCTGAACTCGCCAGCTTCGGGAATCCGCTCTGCTATAATTCACCGGACTGTCCGGTGAGCCAGCGGAGCAACGGCTACTTCGCGCGCAACGGTCGACTGCAACGCATTAAATGCGCCTCTGCGCGCGCAGAGGACAGAGCACGCGCGGGTGGCACACCGGACAGTCTACAGGACTTGTCCGGTGCACCACCGGACAGCCAGGCGGGCCCACAAGTTAGAGCTCCAACGGTCGGAACCTAACGACCTGGTGACGTGGCTGGCGCACCAGACAGTGTCCGGTGGCGCACCGGACTGTCCGGTGCGCCATGCGACAGCAGCCTCCACCAAACGACTAGTTTGGTGGTTGGGGCTATAAATACCCCCAACCACCCCACATTCAAGTCATCCAAGTTTTCCACCTTCCAACTACTTACAAGAGCTCTAGCATTCAATTCTAGACACACCCAAGTGATCAAATCCTCTCCCAATTCCACACAAAGCTTTAGTGATTAGTGAGAGAGATTTGCTTGTGTTCTTTCGAGCTCTTGCGCTTGGATTGCTTCTTTTTCTCATTCGTTCTTGCGATCATCTCAATTGTAAACAAGGCAAGAGACACCAATTGTGTGGTGGTCCTTGTGGGAAGTTTGGTTCCCAATTGATTTGAGAAGAGAAGCTCACTCGGTCCGAGGGACCATTTGAGAGAGGGAAAGGGTTGAAAGAGACCCGGTCTTTGTGACCACCTCAACGGGGAGTAGGTTTGCGAAAACCGAATCTTTGTAAAACAAATCCGTGTGTCACACTCTTTATTCGCTTGCGATTTGTTTTGTGCCCTCTCTCGGACTCGTTTCATATTTCTAACACTAACCCGGCTTGTAGTTGTGATTAAGTTTGTAAATTTCAGATTCGCCCTATTCACCCCCTCTAGGCGACTTTCAAAAGGCCTACCCTTGTACCGCCTCTTAAGGAAGGTCGAGCGCTTCACTTGGACCCTCGAGGCCGAGGAAGCCCTCGGAAACTTAAAGGCGCTCCTTACAAACGCGCCCATCTTGGTGCCCCCCGCTGCGGGAGAAGCCCTCTTGATCTACGTAGCCGCAACCACCCAGGTGGTCAGCGCCGCGATCGTAGTCGAGAGTTGAGAAGAAGGGCATGCGCTGCTCGTCCAGAGGCCGGTCTACTTCATCGGTGAAGTGCTATCCGAGACCAAGATTCGCTACCCACAAATTCAGAAGCTACTCTACGCAGTAATCCTGACGCGACGAAAGTTGTGACACTACTTCGAGTCTCATCTGGCGACTATGGTGTCATCCTTCCCCTGGGGGAGATCATCCAGTGCCGAGAGGCCTCGGGTAGGATAGCAAAGTGGGCAGTGGAGCTCATGGGCGAAACAATCTCGTTCGCCCCTCGGAAGGCCATAAAGTCCCAAGTCTTGGCGGACTTCGTGGCTGAATGGGTCGACACCCAATTGCCAACAGCTCCGATCCAACCAGAACTTTGGACCATGTACTTCGATGGGTCGCTGTGAAAATGGGAGCAGGTGCTGGCCTGCTCTTCATCTCACCCCTCGGGAAACATCTCCGCTACGTGCTGCGCCTCCATTTCCCAGCGTCAAACAACGTGGCCGAGTACGAGGCTCTGGTTAATGGGTTGCGCATCACCGTCGAGCTAGGGGTTCGGTGCCTCGACGCTCGTGGCGACTCACAACTTGTCATTGACCAAGTCATGAAGAACTCCCACTGCCGTGACTGGAAGATGGAGGCCTACTGCGACGAAGCTCGGCGCCTGGAAGACAAGTTCTACGGGCTGGAGCTCAACCACATCGCTCGACGGTACAACGAGACTGCGGATGAGCTGGCGAAAATAGCCTCGGGGCGGACAACGGTTCCCCCTGATGTCTTCTCTAGAGACATACATCAACCCTCCGTCAAGATCGACGACACGCCCGAGCCCGAGGAGGCCTCGGCCCAGCCTGAGGTATCCTCGGCCGCCGAGGGTGAGTCCTTGCGTATCGAGGGAGAGAGGAATGGGGTCATGCCAAACCGAAACTGGCAGACCCCGTACCTGCAATATCTCCACCGAGGAGAGCTACCCCTCGACAAGGCCGAAGCTCGGTGTCGGCGTTTCGACCCTGGGGGGGGTCCCTGGACCGACGAGTAAATTGTCGCTGCGTGTCCTAGCCCAGATGGGTCGGCGCGAGACGGAACACAAGGGGGAAAACAGTAAGGGGAAACCGCGGCCTTCGTGTTGTCCTGCGCCCAGGGCGGATGCGCTTGAAGTAGGGGGTTACAAGCGTTCGCGTGGGAGAGAGAGAGGGCGCGAGCCTTGTGCGTCGGCCCGTTCTCCCGCGCGGCCACCCTCTCGTACGAGAGCCCTGGACCTTCCTTTTATAGGTGTAAGGAGAGGGCCCAGGTGTACAATGGGGGTGTAGCAATGTGCTAACGTGTCTAGCAAAGGGGAGCCAGAGCCCTATGTACATGTCGCCGTGGCTGTCGGAGAGGTGTTGCTGCCCTGTTCATGTGATGTCGTGGCCGTCGAAGGAGCGCTTGAGCCCTATGGAAGCACAGCTGTCGGGGCTGTCGGATCCTTGTTGACGTCTCCTTGCTTCCGTAAGGGGCTGAGAACCGCCGTCGTCATGGAGCACGCGGGGTGCTATCATTACTTGTTTACCGGGGCGAGCCAGATGGGACGCCGGTCTTGTTCCCCGTAGCCTGAGCTAGCTAGGGGGAGGGTAATGATGACCCTCCCTGTGACGTGGTCGGTCCGAGCCCGAGGTCGGGCGAGGCGGAGGCTTCTCCGAGATCGAGGCTGAGTCCGGGCCCGGGGGTCGGGCGAGGCGGAGACCGTCTTCTGAGGTCGAGGCTGAGTCCGAACCTAGGGGTCGAGCGAGGCGGAGACCATCTTCCGAGGTCGAGGCTGAGTCCGAGCTCAGGGGTTGGGCGAGGCGGAGTCCGTCGTCCGAGGTCGAGGTTGAGTCCGAGCCCAGGGGTCGGGCGATGCGGAGTCCGTCGTCCGAGGTCGAGGTTGAGTCCGAGCCCTGGGGTCGGGCGAGGCGGAGACCGTCTTCCGGAGTCGAGGTTGAGTCCGAGCCCAGGGGTCGGGCGAGGCGGAGACCGTCTTCCGGAGTCGAGGTTGAGTCCGAGCCCTGGGGTCGAGCGAGGCGGAGTCCGTCGTCCGAGGTCGAGGTTGAGTCCGAGCCCTGGGGTCGGGCGAGGCGGAGACCGTCTTCCGGAGTCGAGGTTGAGTCCGAGCCCTGGGGTCGGGCGAGGTGGAGCTTCCTATGGCGCCTGAGGCCGGTCTTGGCGGCTATCAGCCTCACCCTAACGGGTGGCACAGCAGTCGGAGCAACGCAGGCGGCGTTGTTTTCCCGTCAGGTCAGCTAGTGGAGGGGCGAAGTGACTGCGGTCACTTCGGCCTTGTCGACTGAGGAGCGTGCGTTAGAATAAGGTATTAGGCGATCCTTGCATTGAATGCTCATGCGATACGGTCGGTTGGCGTAGCGATCCGGCCAAGGTTGCTTCTCCACGAAGCCTGCCCGAGCTGGGCCTCGGGCGAGTCGAAGGTGCGTCCGTTGCTTGAGGAGACCCTCGGGCGAGGCGTGAATCTGCCTTGGTCTACTGTTCCTGCCCGAAGTTGGGATTGGACGAGACGAGATCGTGTCCCTTGAGTGGACGGAGCCTTGACCGGAATCGCGCCCATCAGGCCTTTGCAGCTTTGTGCTGATGGGGGTTACCAGCTGAGATTAGGAGTCTTGGGGGTACCCCTAATTATGGTCCCCGACAGTAGCCCCTGAGCCTCGAAGGGAGTGTTAGTACTCGCTTGGAGGCTTTTGTCGCACTTTTTTGCAAGGGGACCGGCCTTTCTCGGTTGCATTTTGTTCCGGTGGGTGCGCGCGAGCGCACCCGCCGGGTGTAGCCCCCGAGGCCTCGGAGGAGTGGTTTGACTCCTTCGAGGTCTTAATGCCTTTCATGATGCCTCGGCCGGTTTGGTTGTTCCCTCATGCGAACTGGTCGTTGCCCGGGTGCATAGTCAGGTTCCAAGTTCTCGGGCTGGTATGTTGATGCTGTCAACGGTTTGGCCGGAGCCGGGTTTGCGAGAGCAGCCCCCGAGCCTCCGCACGGAGCGAGAGGACGGTCAAGGACCGACTCAGCTTTTTTCATACGCCCCTGCGTCGCCTTTCCGCAAGGAGGAGGGGGGAAAGCGCCATGTTGCCCTCAGAGGGCGCCGAACATGGTGTCTCCAGTGAGTTGCTAATGGGTGATCCGAGTGGACGCCCGTGCCCCGTTCGATAAGGGTTGGCTGGTGGCCCAGAGGCGCGCTCCAAAAGTACCTGCAGGTGATTTGCCGGACCCAGTCCCGTTTGATAGGGTCCGAGGGCTCGATGCCTCCCTCTGTTGGGATTCCGTTACAGAATCGCTCTTGCTGGTCTCGGAAATGTCCTAGGGAACCTCGGGAGCGTAGCCCGAGCCTCGGCCATGTATCGGACGTACCCAGAGTCATCCCTCGCTCTGCATGCTCTGAGGCGGCTGTCGAACCCTTCGGAGGCCAGCCTACGAACCCCTGATCAGTAGTGGGCGCGGAGCCCGAGTGGCCTGAGGCGGCTGTCGAACCCTTCCGAGGGGCCAACCTTCGAACCTCTGACCAGTAGTGGGCGCGGAGCCCGAGTGCTCTGAGGCGGCTGTCGAACCCTTCCGAGGGGCCAGCCTTCGAACCTCTGATCAGTAGGAGGGCTCGGGGCCCGCTTCCTTCGTGGAGAAGGATCCCTTTCGGAGTATCCTCTTTCCTGGTCCCTGTAGCAAGAGAGGAAGGGGAAGAGAAAAAGGGATATGAAATCAAACGACGTTCGACAGTATCCCGCGAGCGGATGCGGGCTCGGGATGCCTTGGAGAGCGGATGCGGGCTCGGGATGATGACCGCGAGGTGAAGCGTCGCCTGCTTCGCCTGCCAAAGGTGTCGCCTGTCCTGCCGCAGAGTTAATGCGACAGGACTTGTGGTTCGCAGGGCAGCCGTTGTGCGTGCGCGAGCCGTTCGAGGAACGGGCGTTTCACCTTTGAGTTTTGAATTTCGCGGCGGGTTCGGGCGAAGTGTTGAACGGGTCTCGCCTGGGCCTTTATATATTCGGAAGTGGGACCGGTGACGGTTCTTTACTCTGTTGCTCGCCTCCCGCTTAGGTTTCCGCAACCTGAGGGAATAGCCAGAGAAAGAAAACCGCGCACCTTGTCCGCTCCGCCGCCACCTCCTTTGCTTGGTGATGGCCGACCGGGTGGCCGTCATTCCGCCGCGCGACCCGTGGCCTTTCTCCACCATCACGGTGGATGATCTGGAAGCCCTTGTGGCCGATGGCTTGCTTCGTCCCCTCTCCGGTGACCCGCAGACGGAGTGGATTGCTCCCCCAAGCAGAGCCGCCCCGTCCCCGCCGCCGGGGTATGTGCTGAGTTTCGTCTCTTTTCACGAGCGGGGGTTTGGAGTGCCATCGAGTCGTTTCATGCGGGCGATTCTGCATTTCTACGAGGTGGAGCTGCACAATCTCAGCCCAACTCCATCGCGCAAGCAGCCATCTTCATGGTGGTTTGCGAAGAGTTTTTGGGGATTGACCCCCACTGCGATTTGTGGACCCATCTCTTCTCCGTGGAGCCTTTTGCCTTGACGACGGGGGAAAGGAGAGTTCGCACGGCAGTGCGGGTCGGTGGCTGCATCCTCCAGTTGAGGCAGGCGCGTGCGCAATAGTACATCCCCGCCATCCTTGTGTCTTCAAACAAGGGGTGGCAGCGCCGATGGTTTTACCTTCGGAACGACGATGGGAGGCTCCCATCGTTTTCTCAACGAGTGGTGACCACCGCTGGCACCAACTGGCGCTATGGGGCCCCGCGCGAGAGACAGAAGAATCTCCAGCCCCTTCTGGAGGCCTTGCAGGAGCTGCGAGATGGAGGGCTCACCGCCGCGGGGGTGGTTGCCGCCATCCATCGCCGAAGGGTGCTCCCCTTGACGGAGCGGCAATTGCCGCTTTTGGAGATGACACCGGGGGTCGACTTGGAGGGTTCGCAGATGTCCTCGGTCCCCCTCCCCGCCGATGACCTCCACAGGCGGGTAGCCAGCACGGTAGGAAAGCTAGACGCCGGTGCTCTTACCCAGCCCTCGATGCGCCCCGAGCGAGGGTGCATATCCCTGGTGAGTGTCCGCTCCTTCTTCCTTCTTGTGTAAGATTGCCCCTGGGTTCTCGCAGCTGAGATTTCTGTCCGTCTCCAGGAGGTGGGGTTTCACAAGCCTTCTCTGCCGCCGGTCCCAGAGGACGCTGTGGACCGAGCCGCGCGGAGGGTCGCTGCGGAGAAGAAGAAGGAGAAGAAGGACGCGAAAAAGGCTCAGTCCCGCGAGCGGATGCGGGCTCGAGATGCCTTGGAGAGGCGTCGTCGGCGGCAGGAGAGGGACGGGCTCCCGAGGGAGCCGTCACCGGAGACGCCTGACGATGACGACGACGATGACGATGATGAAGACGATGACATGGCTGCCCGCCTTGGCCTCAGCCCGGATCTGAGGCTGGGCCAGGGGTCGTCGAGCCAGCCCCCGAGTGGGCTGGCGCCGTCGGTATCCGGGGCCGGGACATCAGGGTCCCGGTCCGAAGAACAGGGGCAGGCCGAGGGGGTACTTGACCCCTTGGCCGAGGTAGTTGAGGTGACCCCAGGGAGTCAGGCCGACCCGCCTATTCCCCAAGAGCCGTTGCCCGTGCCAACTACACAGGAGGATGATCCTCGGGTCGTCGTGGCTGTGCCTGGGCGGTTCGTCCCTCTGGTGCCTCGAGCGCCCGAGGCAAGGATATTGCCGAAGCCGGCAGCGGGGCTAACCTCGGTGGTTCCCGCAGGGACCGAGGCTCGAGGGGCCTCCTCGCAGGCACGATTGGTCGTGGCTCGGAGTGGGTAAGTATCTGAGGATACCTTTGTCCCGGCTCCTTCTTCGTGTGTCCTGATCCTGCTCTTCCCTTTCTTCCCAGCAAACGGAGGCACGATTCGACTGGTCTGGCTCCCCGGAAGGTCCTCAAGACGGCGTTGGCTTCTGCAGCCAGTGCCGCACCGGGCCTCGCCGGCCGGCTGGCCTCCTCACAAGATGCCCCAAAGCGGGGGGCTCAAGCGGCACAAGTTGTCGTGGGGCGAGTTCCCGAGGCTGACCCCTCCGTCGAGGCGGCCGTCGTGCCGAGGGGGGCTGCTGGCGCGGCCGCGACCTCGAGCCCACCGGGCGGGTTGCCGGTACTGGCCGTGGAGCCACCCGTCGCCGCTGATGTTGAGATGGCCGAGGCGCCGCCACTCGAGGTCGGCGATCGGGAACCTGCCCCCTTGGCTGAGGAGGTACCTGATGTACCGGCTGCAGGAGCTGCCGGCGCCTTGGAGGAGGGAGGCGCAGAACCGCGACCCGTCCTGGGGAGCGGCGACCTTATCCTCGTGCGGCGAGGTCCCAATGAGCGGCGTGGGGAGAGGCTCCGGTTCTGGACCCGTGGTGCTTCAGAACCCCTCCTCGTTCTTGACGATGAGCGAGAGGAGCAGACTTGGGACGAGCTTCGTGAGTGTGCCGAGGCGACGGTGGGGTCGCTCCGGTCGACCCTGGAGGTCCTTTCCAGGGACGTTCCCAGGATCCTCCAGGTAAGGATTTCAGGCATACCTTTCATGCGACCAAGGCATTCTTTGTGACACCCCGCTTCCCTTCCTCAGGATCTGACGGATCTGAGCACCGCCAAGTCGTCGTTCATCCGCCGCGAGGCCGACGTCTGGGGTTCGCTGTGGTTCCTGAGGACCACGCTTGCCGAGACCACCGAGCGCCTCTCCCAACGGAGCGCCGAGGCGGCGGACCTTCGGTTGCTCTGTGACGAGCTAGGGGCAGAGGTAGCGGCGGCGCGCACAGAGGCGCAGCGGCGACAGTTGGAGCTTGGCCAGGTCATCGGCGAGCGGGACCAATCTCGGGGCCGGGCCACCGAGGCTGAAAGCCGGACTGAGGCCCTTGGAGGCTAGCTAGCTGAGGCGTCTGCTCGGGCCGGGGCCCTTGCGGCGACCTGGCCATGGCCGTCGGGTCTGCTCAGTCCGCCCAAGCCGCAGCCTCGGAGCAACGTGCCCGGGTCGAAGGTATGTCTTGGCTGTTTTTGAGATTTTGATTTAGCCTCGTTCTTCAACTTGCGTTTGAAGAATTCTGTTTTGGCTGTTTGTAGAGCTCGAGTCTGCAATCGACGAGTCTGCCAAGGCACTCGCCCAGGCGGCTGAGCAGAAGGAGGCCGACCGCGTGGCCATGTCCGAGGCTATCTCGGCCTTCTGCCAGATCTTCGGTCTTGACGACGTCCCCTCGGGAAGCTCCCCCCAGAGTCGCCTGCAGGCCTTGGGTGACCACGTGCGCGACAGACTCCGTGAGGCGCTACATCACGGCGTTAGGCGGGCCTTCGCCGTGCTCGCTTCCCACTACGATGTGGATCTGGAGCGGGTCAGCGAGGGGTACTGCCTCCCCGATGAAGACGAAGCTGCCCTGGCCGAAGTTCAGAGGCTTGACGCGGCCGCCGCGGGCCCAAGCGTGGTGCTGGCGACCACCTTCGAGGCGGAAATCCTTCCGCTTGCGCCGCCGTCCGAGGGCGGGGCGGATCTCGCCGAGGGTGGAAACGAAGCCGAGGGTGTAGCTCCTCCCCCGGGCGATGCCTAATTCTGCCGGAGCAGTTTATTTTGAATATGTATGTGTCTTTTGTGGCTGCTGAGGCTTGAACACTTTATCGTCGTGATATAAAGTTGTGTCTCTTTTCCTTCTGTTTCGCGTGTCCGGACTCGTTCGTCAGTAGCAGGATTGCTTACCCAAGTAAGAGTTATTTTTCGCGGTAGGTGACGAGTGAGGTATCCGTATCCTGGAGGCGTAGGAATCCCTCGGCTCGGTCGGCCTTGCCACTTACATGCACTCTTGTTCGTTTCTCGAGGTTCTGTTACTGATATAGTCGGGAAACACGAAAGTCGTTTTGGTGGAAGACTTTTTTCGAGGAAAATTTTGACGCAAAGGGGGTTCGCCCCTTCTAGCCCCCGAGGGAGGGTCAGGCTTTGTCGAGGCAAGGCTGACCCTTCCTTGATGGTTAGACTTTATTTGCGTATGCAAACAAGGTGTATGAACGACTTGAAAACATGTTAAGGGTAGAAGCGACGTAGCTGTCGGATGTTCCAAGCGTTGTTGTAGACCTCGCCTTGACTGTTGGCCAGCTTGTATGTTCCGGGCTTCAAAATCTTGGCGATGATGAACGGCCCTTCCCAGGGAGGCGTGAGCTTGTGGCGCCCTCGGGCGTCTTGTCGTAGCCGAAGCACCAAGTCCCCCACCTGGAGGTCTCGGGACCGAACCCCTCGGGCGTGGTAGCATCGCAGAGACTGCTGATACCGTGCCGAGTGCAGTAAGGCCATGTCTCGAGCCTCTTCCAGCTGGTCCAGTGAGTCTTCTCGGTTGGTCCGATTGCTTCGGTCGTCGTACGCCTTCGTCCTCGGGGATCCGTATTCTAAGTCTGTGGGCAAGATAGCCTTGGCCCCATAGACTAGAAAGAACGGCGTGAAGCCCGTGGCTTGGCTTGGCGTCGTTCTCAGACTCCAGACCACCGAGGGGAGTTCCTTCATCCATCGCCTGCCAAATTTGTTGAGGTCATTATAGATCCGTGGCTTGAGTCCTTGCAGAATCATGCCGTTGGAACGCTCTACCTGCCCATTCGTCATGGGGTGAGCTACGGCGGCCAGAGTCCACCCGGATGTGGTGGTCCTCGCAGAAGTCCAGGAACTTTCTGCCAGTGAACTGGGTGCCGTTGTCGGTGATGATGGAGTTCGGGACCCCGAAGCGATGGATGATGTTGGTGAAGAATGCCACCGCATGTTCGGACCTGATGCTGTTTAGGGGTCTGACCTCGATCCACTTGGAGAATTTGTCGATGGCGACCAGCAGGTGCGTGTAGCCCCCGGGTGCCTTCTGCAAGGGACCAACGAGGTCCAGACCCCACACAGCGAACGACCAGGTGATGGGTATTGTTTGCAGAGCCTGAGCGGGCAGGTGGGTCTGCTTTGCATAGAATTGACACCCTTGGTAGGTGTGTACAATCCTAGTGGCGTCAGCCACCGCGGTTGGCCAGTAGAAACCCTGTCGGAAGGCGTTTCCAACAAGGGCTCGAGGTGCTGCGTGATGACCGCAAACCCCCGAGTGTATTTCTTGCAATAGTTCCTGACCTTCGGCGATGGATATGCATCGCTGGAGGATGCTTGAGGGGCTGCGGTGGTAGAGCTCCTTTCCGTCACCCAGCAAGACGAACGACTTGGCACGCCGCGCCAATCGCCGAGCTTCGGCCCTATCGAGGGGTAGTTCTCCCCGGTGGAGATATTGCAGGTACGGGGTCTACCAGTTTCGATCAGGCGTGACCCCATTCCGCTATTCCTCCACGCGCAGTGCCTCATTCTCGGGGGCCGAGGGTGCCTCGGGCTGAGCCGAGGGCGCCTTGGGCTGAGCCGAGACCTTCTCGGGCTCGGGCGTGTCGTCGGTCTTGACTGAGGGTTGATGTAGGTCTCGGGAGAAGACGTCCGAAGGAACCGTTGTCCGCCCGAGGCTATCTTAGCCAGCTCGTCCGCAGTCTCGTTGTATCGTCGGGCGATGTGGTTAAGCTCGAGTCCGTAGAACTTGTCCTCCAGGCGCCGAACCTCATCACAGTAGGCTTCCATCTTCGGGTCGCGGCAGTGGGAGTTCTTCATGACTTGGTCGATGACAAGCTGCGAGTTGCCACGAGCGTCGAGGCGCTGGACCCCTAGCTCGATGGCGATGCGCAACCCGTTAACCAGAGCCTCGTACTCGGCCACGTTGTTGGACGCCGGGAAATGGAGGCGCAACACGTAGCGGAGGTGCTTCCCGAGGGGAGAGATGAAGAGCAGGCCCGCACCCGCTCCTGTTTTCATCAACGACCCGTCGAAAAACATGGTCCAGAGTTCCAGTTGGATCGGAGCTGCTGGAAGCTGGGTATCGACCCATTCAGCCACAAAGTCTGCCATGACTTGGGACTTGATGGCCTTCCGAGGGGCGAACGAGATCGTCTCGCCCATGATCTCCACCGCTCACTTTGCAATCCTACCCGAGGCCTCTCGGCACTGGATGATCTCCCCCAAGGGGAAGGATGACACCACAGTCACCGGATGAGACTCGAAGTAGTGTCGCAACTTTCGCCGCGTCAGAATTACCGCGTACAGTAGCTTCTGGATTTGCGGGTAGCGGATTTTGGTTTCGGACAGTACTTCACTGATGAAGTAGACCGGCCTCTAGACGGGCAATGCGTGCCCCTCTTCTCGTCTCTCGACCATGATCGCGGCGCTGACCACCTGAGTGGTAGCGGTGACGTAGATCAAGAGGGCTTCTCCGGCATCGGGGGGCACCAAGATGGGCGCGCTTGTAAGGAGCGCCTTTAGGTTCCCGAGGGCTTCCTCGGCCTCGGGGGTCCAAGTGAAGCGCTCGGTCTTCCTTAAGAGGCGGTACAGAGGTAGGCCTCTTTCGCTGAGGCGCGAGATGAAGCGGCTCAGAGCCGCAAGGCACCCCATGACCCTCTGTACTCCTTTCAAGTCCTTGATGGGGCCCATGTTGGTGATGGCCGCGATTTTCTCCGGGTTGGCCTCGATGCCCCGCTCGGAGACGATGAACCCTAAGAGCATGCCTCGGGGGACTCCGAAGACACATTTCTCGGGATTGAGTTTTACGCCTTTTGCCTTGAGACACTTGAATGTCGTTTCGAGGTCGGAGAGGAGGTCGGAGGCTTTCCTCGTCTTAACTACGATGTCATCGACGTAAGCCTTGACCGTTCGACCAATGTGCTCTCCGAACACATGGTTCATGCACCTTTGGTATGTCGCACCCGCATTCCTCAAACCGAATGGCATAGTAACGTAGCAGTACATGCCAAAGGGTGTGATGAAAGAAGTCGCGAGCTGGTCAGACTCTTTCATCCTAATTTGGTGATACCCTGAGTAGGCATCGAGGAAAGACAGGGTTTCGCATCCAGCGGTGGAATCCACGATCTGATCGATGCGAGGCAGAGCGTAGGGAACTTTCGGACATGCTTTGTTTAGACCAGTATAGTCTACACACATCCGCCATTTCCCGCCTTTCTTTCTCACAAGCACAGGGTTGGCTAGCCATTCGGGATGGAATACCTCTTTGATGAACCCTGCAGACATCAGCTTGTGGATCTCCTCGCCTATGGCTCTGGG
Organism: Zea mays; assembly: GCF_902167145.1. Lineage (NCBI taxonomy): Eukaryota > Viridiplantae > Streptophyta > Magnoliopsida > Poales > Poaceae > Zea > Zea mays. Next base: position 75,108,521 of record NC_050100.1, on the reverse strand, counting down.
CTTTTCTTCGTCGAATCGACGCAGTGGCTGCTTCACGGGTCGGGCTCCATCTCGGATATCCAGCGAGTGCTCGGCGACATCCCTCGGTATGCCAGGCATGTCCGAGGGACTCCACGCAAAAACCTCGGCGTTCACGCGGAGAAAGTCGACGGGCACTGCTTCCTATTTGGGGTCGAGCTCGGAGCCGATCCAGACTAGCTTGGAGGTGTCGTTGCTGGGGTCGAGAGGGACGGACTTAACCGCCTCTGCCGGCTCGAAGTTGCCGGCGTGGTGCTTCGCATCTGGCGCTTCCTTGGAGAGGCTCTCCAGGTCGGCGACGAGGGCCTCGGATTCGGTGAGGGCCTCGGCGTACTCCACGCACTCCACGTCGCATTCGTACGTGTGTCGGTACGTGGAGCCGACGGTGATGACCCCGTTGGGGCCCGACATCTTGAGCTTGAGGTAGGTGTAGTTGGGGACGACCATGAACTTGGCATAGCATGGTCTCCCCAGCACTGCGTGGTAGGTTCCTCGGAACCCGACCACCTCGAATGTGAGGGAGTCCCGAAGAAGACAAACAGATCGAGTTGTCCAAGGGGTTGGACGCGCTTCCCGGGGATGATCCCATGAAAGGGCGCCGCGCCGGCTCGGATCGAGTACAGATCGATCTACAGGAGCCCGAGGGTCTCGGTGTAGATGATGTTGAGGCTGCTGCCTCCGTCCATGAGGACCTTGGTAAGCCTGACGTTGCCGATGACGGGATCAACAACGAGCGGGTACTTCCCTGGGCTCAGCACGCGGTCGGGGTGGTCGCCCTGGTCGAAGGTGATGGGCTTGTCGAACCAGTCTAGGTAGATTGGCGCCGCCACCTTCACCGAGCAGACCTCCCGGCGCTCTTGCTTGCGGTGTCGAGCCGAGGCGTTCGCCACTTGCCCACCGTAGATCATGAAGCAATCGTGGACCTCGGGGAACTCCTCTGCCTTGTGGCCCTCCTTCTGGTCGTTGTCGGGGGCTCTGCCTCCTTCCGCCGGTGGCCCAGCCTTGTGGAAGTAGCGCCGAAGCATGACGCACTCCTCAAGGGTGTGCTTGATGGGACCCTAATGATAGGGGCACGACTTCTTGAGCATCTTGTCGAACAGGTTGGCGCCTCCAGGAGGCTTCCGAGGGTTCCTGTGCTCAGCAGCGGCGACAAGGTCCGCGTCGGCGGCGTCGTGTTTTGCTTGCGACTTCTTCTTGCCCTTCTTCTTGGTGCCACGCTGAGCGGACGCCTCGGGGAAGTCTTCCGGCTGGCGCCCCTAAGGCTGCTTGTCCTTCCGGAAGATGGCCTCGACCGCCTCCTGACTAGAGGCGAACTTGGTGGCGATGTCCATCAGCTCGCTCGCCCCGGTGGGGGTCTTGCGACCCAGCTTGCTCACCAGGTCGCGACAAGTGGTACCGGCGAGGAACGCGCCGATAACATCTGAGTCGGTGACATTGGGCAGCTCGGTGCGCTGCTTCGAAAATCGCCGGATGTAGTCCTGGAGGGATTCTCCCGGTTGCTGGCGGCAGCTTCGGAGATCCCAGGAGTTCCTAGGGCGCACATATGTGCCCTGGAAGTTGCCGGCGAAAGCTTTGACCAGGTCGTCCCAGTTGGAGATCTGCGCAGGAGGCAGATGCTCCAGCCAGGCTCGGGCGGCGTCGGAGAGGAACAGGGGGAGGTTGCGGATGATGAGGTTGCCATCGTCCATTCCACCCAGCTGGCAGGCCAGCCGGTAGTCCACGAGCCACAGTTCCGGCCTTGTCTCCCCCGAGTACTTGGTGATGGTAGTCGGGGTTCGGAACCGGGTCGAGAACGGCGCCCGTCGTATGGCCTGGCTGAAAGCTTGCGAACCGGGTGGTTCAGGCGAGGGGCTCCGATCCTCCCCGCTGTCGTAGCGTCCCCCATGCCTGGGGTGGTAGCCTCGATGCACCTTCTCATCGAGGTGGGCTCGACGGTCGCGGCGGTGGTGCTCGTTGTCGAGGCGACCCGGGGCCACAGGCGCTGTGTCCCGCGTGCGCCCGGTGTGGACCGAGGCTTCCCGCATGAATCGGGAAGTCGCGGCGCGATGCTCCGGGGGGGTACCCTTGCCTTCGGGAGGCAAAGCTTTCGACCCGTCGGACCGCGGCATCCTCCAGGAGATTCTTGAGCTCTCCCTGGATACGCCGCCCCTCAGTGGTGGATGGTTCCGGCATCGCTCGGAGTAGTATTGCTGCTGCAGCCAGGTTCTGGTCGACCCCACTAGAAGCCGGGGGCAGCCTTGCCCTGGCATCATCGGCGATGCGGTGCCTGACGTCCTAGGTCAGATGACGCGCTTCTCCGGCCGGCGCTCGGCCTGCCCACTCCTGCTCGATATTTTTCCGAAGCTGCACAAGTTGTCCTGCTTCCTCGTCGAGCCTGGCCTGTACCTCGCGGATTTGCTCGAGCTGTGCGTCCTGACCCCTCGCAGGGACTGGGACCATAGCTAGCTCCCGAAGGATGTCAACGTGAGGCGCAGGCCTAGGGGGATCACCATCCTCTGGCATACCAAGATGGTTGCCTTCGTCGAGACCCCCTAGATCGACGTGGAAACATTCGCGACTTGGGCCACAGTCCTTGTCTCCGAGGCTGTGGCTACTATCGGAGCAATCGGAGAGGCAGTAGTCACATGCGGTCATGAAGTCCCACATGGCACTGGGGTTATCGAGCCCGGAGAAATCCCAACCAGAGTCGGGCTCGTCATCTTCCTCGGAACCCGGGGGCCCGTAGGTCGAGACAGCCGTCAGTCGGTCCCAGGTTGACCGCATATGATACCCCGGAAAGTTTGGATATGCCTTTATGAAAGCATCTACCGAAGCGGGGTCGCTTGGTGGATCGAAGCTGAATCTAAAAGGCATGGGATGGGAAACGGACGGTACCTCTCGATCGACGGATGGTGACGAAGTCGCGTCAGGGACGGACTGCACCGTTATCTCAGGTACGAGGCTAGCGCCCAGCAAGTCCTTCGCGAGCGTGCTGGCGTCGTCCATCTGCTTGGGGTTGGCGTGTCGCGGGGAAACGATGCTTGTCTTCGTCTCAGACGCAAGGTCAATGCCCGACGTGTCCCCCGTTGGGGCGCCGGCGCCGTCGACTCGCTCGACAGCCGACGAGGTGCCGCCTCCTGCTTGGCCATGCCTGCCCCGCCTCCTCCTCCGTCGGCGGGGAAGGTGACAGGACAGACCCGGATGTAGCTCTTCCGCCACGTGGGGAAGACGTTGTTGATTCCGCCGCCGGCGGGCGGGCTGACGGCCGCCATTGTCGTTGTCGCGCGGCGGAGGAAGGAGTATCATGTTGTAGCTGCCGTCGAGGGACATGAACTCAAGACTCCCGAAACGGAGCATCATCCCAGGTTGGAGAGGTTGCTGGAGACTACCCATCTGGAGCTTGACGGGAAGCTGTTCGTTAACACGCAGCAGGCCCCTACCTGGCGCGCCAACTGTCGGCGTTTCGACCCCGGGGGGTCCCTGAAACGACGAGTAAATTGTCGCCGCGTGTCCCAGCCTAGATGGGTCGGCGCGAGACGGAACACAAGGGGGGAAAACAGAAAGGGGAAACAGCGGCCTTCGTGTTGTCCTGCGCCCAGGGCGGATGCGCTTGCAGTAGGGGGTTACAAGCGTTCGCGTGGGAGAGAGAGAGAGAGAGGGCGTGAGCCTTGTGCGTCGGCCCGTTCTCCCGCGCGGCCACCCTCTCGTACGAGAGCCCTGGACCTTCCTTTTATAGGTGTAAGGAGAGGGCCCAGGTGTACAATGGGGGGGGTGTAGCAATGTGCTAACGTGTCTAGCAAAGGGGAGCCAGAACCCTATGTATATGTCGTCGTGGCTGTCGGAGAGGTGTTGCTGCCCTATTCATGTGATGTCGTGGCCGTCGGAGGAGCGCTTGAGCCCTGTGGAAGCATAGCTGTCGGGGCTGTCAGATCCTTGCTGACGTCTCCTTGCTTCCGTAAGGGGCTGAGAACCGCCGTCATCATGGAGCACGTGGGGTGCCATCATTACTTGTTTACCGGGGCGAGCCAGATGGGACGCCGGTCTTGTTCCCCGTAGCCTGAGCTAGCTAGGGGTAGGGTAATGATGGCCCTCCCTGTGACGTGGTCGGTCCGAGCCCGAGGTCGGGCGAGGCGGAGGCTTCTCCGAGGTCGAGGCTGAGTCCGGGCCCGGGGGTCGGGCGAGGCGGAGATCGTCTTCCGAGGTCGAGGCTGAGTCCGAGCCCAGGGGTCGGGCGAGGCGGAGACCGTCTTCCGAGGTCGAGGCTGAGTCCGAGCTCAGGGGTTGGGCGAGGCGGAGTCCGTCGTCCGAGGTCAAGGTTGAGTCCGAGCCCAGGGGTCAGGCGAGGCGGAGTCCCTCGTCCGAGGTCGAGGTTGAGTCCGAGCCCAGGGGTCGGGCGAGGCAGAGACCGTCTTCCGGAGTCGAGGTTGAGTCCGAGCCCTGGGGTCGGGCGAGGCGGAGTCCGTCGTCCGAGGTCGAGGTTGAGTCCGAGCCCTGGGGTCGGGTGAGGCGGAGACTGTCTTCCGGAGTCGAGGTTGAGTCCGAGCCCTGGGGTCGGGTGAGGCGGAGCTTCCTATGGCGCCTGAGGCCGGTCTTGGCGGCTGTCAGCCTCACCCTAACGGGTGGCACAGCAGTCGGAGCAGCGGAGGCGACGCTGTTTTCCCGTCAGGTCAGCCAGTGGAGGGGCGAAGTGACTGCGGTCACTTCGGCCTTGTTGACTGAGGAGCGTGCGTCAGGATAAGGTGTCAGGCGATCCTTGCATTGAATGCTCCTACGATACGGTCGGTTGGCGTAGCGATCCGGCCAAGGTTGCTTCTCCGCAAAGCCTGCCCGAGCTGGGCCTCGGGCGAGTCGAAGGTGCATCCGTTGCTTGAGGAGACCCTCGGGCGAGGCGTGAATCTGCCTTGGTCTACTGTTCCTGCCCGAGGTTGGGATCGGGCGAGACGAGATCGTGTCCCTTGAGTGGATGGAGCCTTGACTGGAATCGCGCCCATCAGGCCTTTGCAGCTTTGTGCTGATGGGGGTTACCAGCTGAGATTAGGAGTCTTGGGGGTACCCCTAATTATGGTCCCCGACACTCGGCGACTGGCGCGGCGCGCCAAGTCGTTCGCCTTACTGGGTGATGAAAAGGAGCTCTACCACCGCAGCCCCCTCAGGCATCCTCCAACGATGCATATCCGTCGCTGAAGGACAGGAGCTATTGCAAGAAATACACTCGGGGGCTTGCGGTCACCATGCAGCACCTCGAGCCCTCATGGGAAACGCCTTCCGACAAGGTTTCTACTGGCCGACCACGGTGGCCGACGCCACTAGGATTGTACGCTCTTGCCAAGGGTGTCAATTCTACGCAAGACAAACACACATGCCCGCTCATGCCCTGCAGACAATACCCATCACTTGGTCGTTTGTTGTGTGGGGTCTGGATCTCATCGGTCCCATGCAGAAGGCACCCGGGGGCTTCTCGCACCTGCTGGTCGCCATCGACAAATTCTCCAAGTGGATCGAGGTCCAACCCCTAACCAGCATCAGGTCCGAGCAGGCAGTGGCGTTCTTCACCAACATCATCCATCGCTTTGGGGTCCCGAAATCCATCATCACCGACAACGGCACGCAGTTCACTGGGAAGAAGTTCTTGGACTTCTGCGAGGACCACCACATCCGTGCGGGCTGGGCCGCCGTAGCTCACCCCATGACGAATGGGCAGGTGGAGCATGCCAACGGTATGATTCTGCAGGGACTTAAACCGAGGATCCACAACGACCTCAACAAGTTCGGCAAGCGGTGGATGAAAGAGCTACCCTCGGTGGTCTGGAGTCTGAGGACGACGCCGAGCCGAGCCACGGGTTTCTCGTCGTTCTTTCTAGTCTATGGGGCCAAGGCTATCTTACCCACAGACTTAGAATATGGTTCCCCGAGGGCAAAGGCGTACGACGACCGAAGCAACCAGGTCAGCCGAGAAGACTCACTGGACCAGCTGGAAGAGGCTCGGGACGTGGCCTTACTACACTCGGCGCGGTATCAGCAGTCTCTGCGACGCTACCACACCCGAGGGGTTCGACCCCGAGGCTTCCAGGTGGGAGACTTGGTACTTCGGCTGCGGCAGAACGCCCAAGGGCGCCACAAGCTTACTCCTCCCTGGGAAGGGCCGTTCATCATCGCCAAGATTTTGAAGCCCGGAACATACAAGCTGGCCAATGATCAAGGCGAGGTTCAGACATCGACAAAGGGAGCAGCAGCACCCTCAGCGTCGTTTCCACCCTCGGCGGAACCTGGCCCAGCCTCGGACGACGATACGGGCGGAAGGATCTCCACCTCGGAGGAGGACGCCAACACCGCGCTTGGGCCCTCACGGTCAGGTTCTCCGCAAGGGTTCCGGCCCGAGCGGACGCCTCGACTGTCCGCTCCGTAGCCTCAGCCAGCTGTCCCCCGAGGACCTCAGCCTGGCTCACGGTCTCGGCGGCATGACTCCGGGGTTGGTCTCGCTAGCAGACAACCTGGCCAAGCTCCTGCCGCCGCCGCTGCACCTCCTTGGCCAGGGAAGCCACGTGCTCCCGGGCCAATGAAGCCTCTTTTCGAGCCGACGAAGCCTCTTTTCGAGCCGACTCCGCCTCTATCCACGCTGACATCGCTGCCTCCGACTTCGGCTCATCGCAGAGCGGCCGAAGGTTCTATAACTGAGCAAGAGAAGCCTTGAGCGGTAAGGCCGACCGAGCCGAGGGACTCCTACGCCTTCAGGATACGAATACCTCACTCATCACCTTCCGTGCAGGGAAACCCACACTTGGTTAAGCGGTTCAGCTAGCTGACAGGCGAGTCCTAGTGCTCGAAATGAGGAAGAAACACGGCATCACGCCCAAATACCCAGATGTTCAGGCCTCGACAGCCACAATGAACAAACACCCATACGCAGGGTGCCATTACAAACAGAACTCCGGTTCCACTCCCGCGGGTATGAACTACCTCCACACCAGAGGGCCTGTGGGACAACAAACTTAGGGTGGCTCGCCGGCGACCACTGCACCAGCAGTGACAACGACCTCCGCTTCGGGCGGCAAAATAGCAGCAACAATGACCTCAGGGCAAGCACTGCTGTGGAAAAGCCCTCGCCCACGCCCCCACACGAGGGGCGAGGACAAGCCATCAAAGCCAAAGAGTCGGGGGTCCGACCACAGGTGGCGCCGACGGTCTCGTCGGCGGAGAAACCTTCTCTGGCTGCCACCACCTCGGCACCGACGACAGCGACCACCTGCGCGCCAGCGCCACGATCGACGAATGGCGGCCGCCCCAGCCTGCACCGACAGACCCCCACTCAAGTCCTCGCATACGGACTAGCACCGGCCTCCGCGTGGAGGCGCCATGCTGGAGTGAGGACAAGATAATCCAAGAACACGAACACCGCCCTAGCAGCGTGCGACGTCTTAGACGATCCCCTGGTGCAGTCGGCGACGCGGGGAGGGCCGCAGACATGCCCGACCTGCTCGCGGCGCGACTGTCGCCCGTACGGTGGACAGACAGCCACTCCCGGATCAAGCGGCAGGAGGCAGCGTCGGACGCCGCGACAGAGCCAGCTGAGCCAGTGAGCCAGGCACACTGGAGCTGATGACGCTTGCGGCCGACCGGTCCCGCGTTGTCGAAGCTCGCCCCCTCCGCAAGGCCGGTGAGCGCCCTCTCCCCTGAATGCTGAAGGAAGAGGCGGCCTGCCGGCCCATGCGGGAGGTAGAACCCCGACTCAGCTCGCCCTCCGCCACAGCAAGGATGATGAAGATCCATGAAGCTGAGGGCGAGGCATAGGCCGCGGCCCGACTTGCTTCTCCCCACCACTAAACCGGTGGTCATCATCCTGGATGACCATTGGTGAGGGAATGCGGCCGGGCTGCATGATGAAAATCCTTGAAGCCGAGTGATGGCTGAAGGGCGCCAACCCCCGCGAAGTCGCGCTCCTCCAACAGCAGCAAGACGAAGGCAACACGGGTGCCCCCCCATCCGGGGGCTCGGAAGGTGGAAGGGCGCAATGCATGAGGGGAGTGCGAAGGCATGGCTACTGTAATACCCCTGGTGTTACTGTAACTAAAACTTGAGCATAGCATCATAAACATTGGCATTGCATATGTTTGACACACCTAGAGTGCATTCACTAGGTAAAAATTTCAAACAAGTTGTATTGTTATAGCACTTTGCAAATAGAACCCTGGGTAGGAAGCTTAACCCTGAATAGGGGATTAAAGGGGTAAGACATAACCCAAATTGAGAAAACCCAAAAACTTTTGGGAAATAGTCATGAAATATTCCCAAGAATAAAGTTGAATCACATTTATACCCCTGGGATACCAAAAACCCTAATTGGAACCCTGGAAAACCCTAAAACCAAACCCTAGGGACCTATGTGCAAAAATTAGTCCACTTTTGGACTAAAGTGCAAAAACCAAGTTAAATAAGTATCTTAAGTCAATTGGGTCACTCATATGTGAATTTACAAGCCAAACCCTAAGTTTTGGACTCATTTGCAAAAAGGACCCTAATTGAGATTTCATGTTAAGTCTGAATTTCAGAGTTTTGGCTCAACTTTGGAGCCTTGCAACTTTTAAATTCTAGGGTTTTGCCCTAGGTCACCACATCAAAGTTGTAGACCAAACTAAGGAGAACAACTTTGCTTAAGGTTGTGAGCCTAGTTGTTAAGGAAATTTAAGAGATAATTAAGCCCAAAGTTGGACTGTCAGGTCACTGGGTCTGAATTTTTAGACAAACAGTGCCATCACTGAGACATTGAGCAAGGATTCAACTATGATCCAGCATGAATCTGCCCAGGGCATCTATGACAAACTTGTAGCTGGTTAGTAGCTCTATGACTTTGCTGCAGAGTTTGGGTTGTGTTGCCACAGGAATTTGGAAGAAAACTGGCCCTAAACTATGGCTGTCAGGCTGTCTGATTGAGCTAGTCGCCATGGTACAGTGTCCTGAGATGGATCAGACCGCCAGCGCAGCTGTCCTTGCCGCCGACGATCCCCTCGCCACGATTCGTGCCGCCGCCGGTCCAACTCGTACTCGGGGTAAGTCGATAACGTTGCGGGGTCAAAAAATCCTCGCCGCCGGTGAGCTGGATGCCACCCCGCCCAGCCGTAATCCCTTCCCCTTGCTCACCGCCCGTGGATAAAGGGGCTCACCGCCGTCGTGCCATCTCCGTGTCCGTCGCGTGTCTCTGTCCATCTACCGCGTCACCGTGACTCCCTACCGCCGTACCATCGTCGCCGGAGAGGTTGCCACGACGTTAGCCACAGATTCACGTGCGCCAGTGCCTTCTTCTACCTCCGACCGCCGCGCGTCCTTCATAAAATTCCCGGCCACCGCTCGCTCCTTCTATAAATTGAGTTTCGGGCAGCTGCGCTAGGTCATCGCGAAGCCAACGCACCCACTCTCCCCCTCAATTAGCCACCGTAGCCGGAGAATTCCCTACTTCCCCCAATTCGGTTCTCCGCCACCGCGAAGAACAGCTTCACCGTCGCTAGCCCTTTTCCGGTCAGTCCCTGTCCCCTGCTTCCTCGTTTGAGCACTCTCATAGCTCTGTGATGCTTACCGAACCCTCAATTTGCACGGAGTAGCCTTAGATCGCCGGGAACACCTTCATCCGTCCGCCATGCTCTCGGTCACCGTGGCCAGAGCTCAGTAGTTGGTCATTCGTGCAATTAGGTTAGGGGAAACGTTCTCCAGGTAGTGAATTTGGTTTAGGCCGAGGCTGAGCGCCGGTTATGGCCCCGTTCGGCCGGTCTGCTAGCTCGCCGGAGCTCAGCTGGGCGTGAACGCCGTCGGGGACCTCAAACCGAGAATAGATAGAAATTGGAGGGCTCTTCTGCAATCGTCAGTGACTCCAGAAAATAGTAATAGAAGTCCTTTCTGATTAGTCGAAACCCTGAGGGCTTTTCCGCAAAGTCGCCAGCGCGGGCGCGCGCGCGGGCGTGTTTCCCCTCTGGGTTGGGTCGACTGGGCTAGAACTGGCCCAGTCCTGTTCAGCCTTTTCCTTTTTCTTTTTTCAATAGGCTTCTTATTTTCCCTAGAATTTAATAAAAATAGTTTTATGATTTTTAGAGGAAATAAGGAATTTTAAGGCATTTTAAGTAGTTTAAAGTATTAGTTCTGGATTTTTAGAAAACATCTAGTAATTCCAAAAATGTCCAAACTTTTTATATGAGTTCTATACATTATTTAGAGGCCTTGGGTAGAATTTGGGTTGATTTGGACCTTGTTTGATACTTAGAACCTAAAACCCCCTGCCCTTTGAACTCCTTTACTGACTCCAGAAACCCTAAGTTCTCGGAGTTCCGTGAAGGAAAGTTGTATTCAAGACTTAGATAATAAATCTTTATTATCTTCGCACTCTCATGAGCATTACATGGCATTCATTCTTATATATATACCTATATGGTTATATTTAGAAAATGAAGAAGAGATTGAAGTGACCGAAGAGAAGACACCACCACCTTCGGATTCTCGGGCCAGCAATTGTTTCTACTTCGATATCTCCGGGTCCGAGCCTGACTCACCTACTAACGAAGGCAAGCCCCGGTGCATTTGCCACCTTCCTTGATGTTTTTAAAATCTTTCTCACTTGCTTGCTGCATTAGGTGATAGGAGTTGAATGTTTAAACAATTCCTGCATTACCTTCCTTGAACTTGATTACCTTCCTTGAAACCCTGTTTTACAAAAAGGTTTTACTATGCTTAGTATTGCTCTAGAAAAACAAAAGGATTTGTTTTACCAAAGATGTTTGGCAAAGTGGGAGGGTTGTTTTCAAAAATAAAATTTGATGGTGGATCCATCATGGCCATGATGGGTTCAACATCGGAAAAGATGTACCTCTGCTAGGTACCAAGATTTGGGTTTAAATGATTAAGCTGAGACCGGGCGGGTGACTTGCACGAGAAGAGAGTCTCGGTGTAGTGTCTCCGTCTGAGTCGATTAAGGACCGTCTCGATGTAGGCTTGATGACCGAGGACCCTTTAACTGGTCACATGCCTCGTCATGGGTAAGCCTTGCCTCGGGCAGACTAAGGCCAGAATAAGATAACACGAAATGGGCGTGGAGCGGTGGCGGGAGTAGCGTGTACCCTCCGTGGCAAGAGGCTGGACGGTGCTGTATCTGTGCTCTCGGTTTGCGTGAACCTGATCTGGTCTTAAGAACCCCGGTGGCGGGTTGACATATGCAAGGGTTAAGTGCTACATATGTCGTGTGATTGGAGATCCTCAGCTGAGTATAATCGATTCGGATCGCCGTACCTTCGCGGTTATGAAGACTTGGTCACTGCCCTATACGTAGCACTCCACTAAAGATGATAGGGTTGATAAGAAATTGGCTAGTGCAGGACAAGTGATTGAACTAGGGTAGAAAGAACTCTAGTTGCAGGTAATTTTACTTAACTTGACAAATAAAACTGACTTTTTAAGGATCCACTTTAGTAAGCATTTCTGCAAAATAGAGTCTTAGAATATTGAAAAGCCTTACCTTGACTCCCTTAACCAGCATACCCTTGAGAGTCTTTTCTTTAGTCGGGTAAGACTTGCTGAGTAATTCCATACTCAGGGTTTATCCCTCCGTTGTTTTTAGGTGAGGAAGCGACAAATTTTTGTTGCTTCTGCTCCAAGGTGGTTCCTAAAGAAGAACACAAGAAATGAAGCTGCGGGAGGACATGGTCCTCCATATAGAACTTTTAAGTATCAACTATCGGGAGGAGTTTTTGCCTCCCTTGGTATTGTAATAATACTACTCAGCACTCGTTTTATAACTCTGGTCTGTAATAAGTAACTTGATCTTACTTTTTAAATAAATGTAAGTTTATGTAATCACTTCCGCATTTCTATATCTCCGATGTTCTGTAATGTCTGCAAGACGGGTGAAACGTTCCTAGAAAGGTAAGAAAGAAGATACCGAACTTGTCAAGTGATTTAGGAACATCTACAGGGTGTCTGATGTCTGTTGCACAAGGACAACTGTAGGTGGGCCTAATTACTTGGGAGGTTCCGTCACAGCTGGTATCGGAGCGAAGCCCTTCTCTGCAGATATTATGAGGCATCTTCAAAAGGATTTTCTAAAGGACTTATCTAGAAACTTTGTTCCCTTCTTATCTAAGTATTCTGAAGAGTTTATCTTAAAGACCAAGTAGTAAGAGTGCAATATATAGAAGGTGTGAATCAACTAAGGTTGATTCTATAATTATACATGCATCATGCTAAGAAACATACTAATCAAATTTCCCCCCTTAGAAAATGCCGTCGCGCACAAGGAGAACAACGCGCAAACATACTGGACTGATTGGTGTGCCGAGTCACCAGCTGGCCCCAATGCATGATAATAGTAGTAGCGGAAGCAATGATCCTATAGGGGATCTCGAAGCTGAAGTAAGTCGGCTCCAAGCGAAACTCCGCTGCAGGACGGCTATCTGGGTCGTAGATGGTGACCGCATAAATGAGTAGAGAAGAGATATCCGCCATCTGCGAGATCAGCTCGCGGACCGGGATTTGGCACTCGACTGGGTTGTTCAATCCCGTTCGCTTGCATGGGACAAGGAGCAAAAAGCTCAAGCTCGAGTAGCCGAGCTCAACTTGGCCATTGATGAACTACAGACATATTGAAATACCTTACATGAAGAGGTTCATGTATTATATTCGCAACTGCATCCTAGTGAGCCTACGAATCCTGTTGAGTCGGAAGCCGGACCCTCGCATGTTGCGGGACACGCGCTTGGTGGTGAGTTATACCTTTTTTAGCCCCCTCCTTCTATGAGGATGGTCGACGAATGGTCTCCCACACCCGACGACGAGGCCTCCAAAAGCAACGGAAAGCAGGAATAGTGGTGTAGTAATAGAAATAGAAGTAGTATATTGTATAATAGGTTGTACTATTGTATAATAGGTAGTGTATTTGTATAATAGGTAATGTATCCTGTTGTAAAAATTCGAGTCTGTACATTACTCTTTTTGGAAATGTAAAATGGATGGTTTTTTCTTTGGCATATCATATTGTTTCCAAATGTTGTTGCCACAGATGCTGTCCAAGACCCGATCACAGGATGCAGCTGGAACTTCCAGTGGGAGGGAGTCTACCCCAAATCCACCTCCTGTTCCTCCCACACTGGCCGAGGCGATTGCCGCCTTGGTAAATGCAACCGCGGATAATACCCATTTTCTCAGAGAGATGGCGGGTCAACAGTTTCAACAGCAAGGCGGGCGGGGTTATCAACAAGGCCCCCGTGAAACCTCTTACTTGGACTTCTCAGAGACGCGACCCCCGCTGTTTGTCAAAGCCGAAGACCCGTTAGAAGCAGATGAATGGATTCGTGTGATCGAGCAAAAGTTCGAACTGCTGCGATGTTCAGAAACCCAGAACCCTTTATTCGCAGCCCAGCAACTGCGCGGCCCTGCCAGCACTTGGTGGGGAAATTTTGTGGCCGTTCAACCGGCCAATCATCAGATAACTTGGGAAGAATTCAAGGTGGCCTTCCGCGAACACTATATACCCGAAGGTGTTCTTCACATGAAGCAAGAAGAATTTATGAAGCTGAAACAAGGAGGGGATACTGTTAATCAGTATCTCAATAAGTTCAATCATTTGTCGCAATATGCAATCGATCAAGTGAACACTGATCTGAAGAAGAAGAATTGCTTTATGAGAGGTTTAAATGATCGACTGCAAAGAAAGATGGCAACCTGCATAGATCTTACTTATGGAAGAGCTGTCAGTACAGCACTGGCAGTAGAAGCGAAGTATGCAGGCGCTGGAAAATCCAAGGGTTTTGGAGGTGACAGGACTAGTCAGGGCCCGGAGAAAAGGCAACGGTTCGTCATCCGGCCTTCCAACCAGAATCGTTCTTTCTCTCGTCCACCCTCCTTCCCTTTTAAGCAGCCAGTCTTTATTCGTCCCAACAATGCCCCTACTGCATAAAGTCAGCCGGGTGCCCTAGGCACTCGATTCTCTGCTTTACCCAGCTCGTCGACTGGATGTTTCAATTGTGGCAAATCTGGGCATTTTATCAAGGATTGCCCTTATCCAAAGCAGAACCAGTCAAACAATCAGCAAGGATCTGGGAGCTAGTAATGATGGGTACGTTTCTTGTGGCCAATCATCCCGCAGTTATTCTCTTTGATTCTAGTGCTTCGCATACATTCATCAGCAAGAAATTTGTGGAGCAACATTGCATCTCATTCCATGAATCAAAAGAGGGGTTTAAAATTCACTCACCAGGGGACAAATATTTACTAGAGAAGTGGCCTATCAAGTGCCCGTAACCTTGGCCGGACGGGACTTTCCTACTAATATGATCGTTCTGAAAGGCCAAGATATAGATGTCATTTTGGGCATGAATTGGTTAGCCAGACACAAAGCAACCCTCAACACTGATCAGAGAATTATCAGGTTGAGTCATAACCAGGAAGAAATTCTTTTGCATATCCCCATTCCAACCAAAGCTACTGGCAGAGCTTATGAAGCTATTATACCGGAAATCAAGGATATTCCGGTGGTATGCGAGTTTCTCGATGTCTTTCCCGAGGATTTGCCCGGACTGCCACCTGAACGGGAGGTAGAGTTTGTAATTGAGTTGAAGCCCGGTACGGCTCCAGTATCTAGAAGATCGTACCGAATGCCTCCTAATGAGTTGGCAGAACTGAAGATTCAATTACAAGATCTACTTGAGAAAGGATTTATCCGGCCAAGCTCATCGTCGTGGGGTTGTCCAGCCATATTCGTCAAAAAGAAGGATCAAACTTTACGGATGTGTGTGGATTATCGACCCTTGAATGAGGTCACCATAAAAAACAAGTACCCTCTTCCAAGGATTGACATTCTATTTGATCAACTGACTGGAGCGAGGGTCTTTTCCAAGATTGATCTCAGATCGGGCTATCACCAGATCCGTATTCGGCCCGAGGATATACCAAAGACCGCGTTCACTATGCGGTATGGATTATTTGAATACCTGGTAATGTCTTTCGGATTGACAAATGCTCCTGCCCACTTCACGTATTTGATGAACTCGGTGTTCATGCCCGAGTTGGACAAGTTTGTGGTGGTCTTCATAGACGATATTTTGATATATTCCAAGAATGAAGAGGAGCATGCACAACACTTACGGATTGTGTTAACGCGCCTGAGAGAACATCAGTTATATGCCAAGTTCAGCAAATGCGCGTTTTGGCTGGAGGAAATTTAGTTTCTGGGACATGTACTGTCTGCCAGGGGAATTGCGGTAGATCCCTGCAAAGTCAAGGACATTTTGGAGTGGAAACCCCCGACCACTGTTCATCAGGTCCGAAGTTTCCTTGGACTGGCTGGATATTACCGCTGATTCATACCAGATTTTTCTAAGCTTGTGAAGCCAATCACAAGTTTATTGAAGAATGATATTAAATTCAATTGGTCTTCAAAGTGTGATGAAGCTTTTGAACAATTGAAGACATTATTAACCACTGCTCCGGTATTGGCTCAACCGGATATTAATAAGCCCTTTGATGTGTATTGTGACGCATCAGGCAGTGGCCTCGGCTGTGTGCTAATGCAAGAAGGCTGAGTAATTGCATATGCTTCAAGGCAGTTACGCCGACATGAGGAACATTATCCTACTCATGATCTGGAGTTAGCTGCGGTGGTTCATGCCCTAAAAATCTAGCGTCATTATTTGCTGGGTAATGTCTATCATATTTATACAGACCATAAAAGCTTGAAATACATCTTCACCCAGTCAGAATTGAATATGAGACAGAGGCAATGGCTCGAGCTAATCAAGGATTATGAATTAGAAATCCATTATCACCCAGGAAAAGCAAATGTAGTGGCAAATGCGCTCAGTCGCAAGGCTTCCTGCCATTGTTTAACAGTGAGGACTTCTGACATTACACTATGCCAGGAGATGGAGAAATTAAACCTGGGAATGATTCAGCATGGGACTTCAAATCATTTGAAGCTGGAGTCAATCATCTTACGAAGAATAATTGACGCACAAAAAGATGATGAGGGTATGAATCACATATGTGAGAAGATAATGGCTGGAACAACCAAATGTTTCAAAGAAGACGATCAAGGTGTGATATGGTTCAATAACCGCATAGTGGTGCCGAAGAATGAAGAACTCTGCCAGCAAATCTTAGATGAAGCACATCTTAGTCGCTATTCTATTCATCCGGGAAGCACTAAGATGTATCATGATCTAAAGCAGCACTACTGGTGGACGAAGATGAAAATTGAAATTGCACGCTATGTGGCTAAGTGTGACACTTGCAGACGTGTCAAGGCCATACACATGAAGACCGCTGGTCCATTACAATCTTTGCCAATCCCAACATGGAAATGGGAAGATATTAGCATGGACTTCATTGTGGGATTACCCAGAACAGCAAAAGGCTTTGACTCCATTTGGGTTATCATCGATCGACTTACAAAGATCGCCCACTTCCTTCCTGTCAAAGTAAAATATCCCGTCATTACCTATGCGGAGTTGAACATTGCCCGTATTCTCAGTTTGCATGGTGTTCCGAAGACTATAGTGTCGGATCGTGGACCTCAATTCGTATCCAAATTCTGGGAAGAGCTTCATAAATCCCTGGGTACCCAATTGCTCCACAGTTCGGCCTATCATCCTCAAACCAGTGGACAGACTGAGAGAGTAAACCAGATACTTGAAGATATGCTACGGGTGTGTGTTCTAGAATTTCCACAAAATTGGGATGAATGTTTGCCGTTAGCGGAATTTTCATATAATAATAGCTATCAAGAAAGCATCAAGATGGCACCCTTTGAAGCTTTATATGGACGACGATGTCGTACTCCGCTAAATTGGTCTGAACCTGGTGAAAGGTACTTTTTCAGGCCTGATATGGTGAAAGAAACTCAAGAAAGGGTTCAGAAAATAATTCATAATATGAAGAAAGCCCAAGCTCGTCAAAAGAGTTACGCAGACAAACGGCGAATGCCCTTATATTTCCTTGAAGGAGACTATGTCTACTTAAAGGTTTCACCAATGAAGGGCGTATCATGTTTCGGGGTTAAAGGAAAGCTTGCACCACGATATATTGGTCCTTTTCTTATCCTGGAAAGGTATGGGCCAGTGGCATACCGACTTCAGTTACCCGAAACCTTGTCTGCTGTGCATAATGTGTTCCACGTGTCCCAATTGAAGAAATGTCTTCGGGTTCCTAATCGAACCATTGAAGTGACAGATGTTGTCCTTGAACCGGACTTGACATATTCTGAGCACCCTATTCGAGTCTTGGAACAAAAGGACAGGATTACCCGAAGAAAAACTCTCAAGTTCTACAAGATATAGTGGAACCAACATTCCGAAGATGAGGCTACATGGGAAACTCAAGACTTTTTAGATAAGAATTTTCCAGCTTTTTAGCCTCTTGTAATTTGTAAAGCATGTATAGCTGTTGTAATAAAGGAGTGATTCCCAAACCACCCCTGCCTTGTACCAAAAATAAGGAAATAAGAATGTGACACATTTTCTTTTCCATTACTTACCCTAGGACTTTTAATCTCGGGACGAGATTCTTTTATGGGGGGGAGGATGTAACACCCCTGGTGTTACTGTAACTAAAACTTGAGCATAGCATCATAAACATTGGCATTGCATATGTTTGACACACCTAGAGTGCATTCACTAGGTAAAAATTTCAAACAAGTTGTATTGTTATAGCACTTTGCAAATAGAACCCTGGGTAGGAAGCTTAACCCTAAATAGGGGATTAAAGGGGTAATACATAACCCAAATTGAGAAAACCCAAAAACTTTTGGGAAATAGTCATGAAATATTCCCAAGAATAAAGTTGAATCACATTTATACCCCTGGGATACCAAAAACCCTAATTGGAACCCTGGAAACCCCTAAAACCAAACCCTAGGGACCTATGTGCAAAAATTAGTCCACTTTTGGACTAAAGTGCAAAAACCAAGTTAAATAAGTATCTTAAGTCAATTGCGTCACTCATATGTGAATTTACAAGCCAAACCCTAAGTTTTGGACTCATTTGCAAAAAGGACCCTAATTGAGATTTCATGTCAAGTCTGAATTTCAGAGTTTTGGCTCAACTTTGGAGCCTTGCAACTTTTAAATTCTAGGGTTTTGCCCTAGGTCACCACATCAAAGTTGTAGACCAAACTAAGGATAACAACTTTGCTTAAGGTTGTGAGCCTAGTTGTTAAGGAAATTTAAGAGATAATTAAGCCCAAAGTTGGACTGTCAGGTCACTGGGTCTGAATTTTTAGACAAACAGTGCCATCACTGAGACATTGAGCAAGGATTCAACTATGATCCAACATGAATCTGCCCAGGGCATCTATGACAAACTTGTAGCTGGTTAGTAGCTCTATGACTTTGCTGCAGAGTTTGGGTTGTGTTGCCACAGGAATTTGGAAGAAAACTGGCCCTAAACTATGGTTGTCAGGCTGTCTGAATGAGTTAGTCGCCATGGTACGGTGTCCTGAGATGGATCAGACCGCCAGCGCGGCTGTCCTTGCCGCCGACGATCCCCTCGCCACGATTCGTGCCGCCGCCGATCCAACTCGTACTCGGGGTAAGTCGATAACGTTGCGGGGTCAAAAAAATCCTCGCCGCCGGTGAGCTGGATGCCACCCCGCCCAGCCGTAATCCCTTCCCCTTGCTCACCGCCCGTGGATAAAGGGGCTCACCGCCGTCGTGCCATCTCCGTGTCCGCCGCGTGTCTCTGTCCATCTACCGCGTCACCATGACTCCCTACCGTCGTCCCATCGTCGCCGGTGAGGTTGCCACGACGTTAGCCACGGATTCACGTGCGCCAGTGCCTTCTTCTACCTCCGACCGCCGCGCGTCCTTCGTAAAATTCCCGGCCACCGCTCGCTCCTTCTATAAATTGAGCCCCCAGGCAGCTGCGCTAGGTCATCACGAATCCAACGCACCCACTCTCCCCCTCAATTAGCCACCGTAGCCGGAGAATTCCCTACTTCCCCCAATTCGGTTCTCCACCACCGCGAAGAACAACTTCACCGTCGCCAGCCCTTTTCCGGTCAGTCCCTGTCCCTTGCTTCCTCGTTTGAGCACTCTCATAGCTCTGTGATGCTTACCGAACCCTCAATTTCCACAGAGTAGCCTTAGATCGTCGGGAACACCTTCATCCGTCCGCCATGCTCTCGGTCACCGTGGCCAGAGCTCAGTAGTTGGTCATTCGTGCAATTAGGTTAGGGGAAACGTTCTCTAGGTAGTGAATTTGGTTTAGGCCGAGGCTGAGCACCGGTCACGGCCCCGTTCGGCCGGTCTGCTAGCTCGCCGGAGCTCGGCTGGGCGTGAACGCCGTCGGGGACCTCAAACCGAGAATAGATAGAAATTGGAGGGCTCTTATGCAATCGTCAGTGACTCCAGAAAATAGTAATAGAAGTCCTTTCTGATTAGTCGAAACCCGGAGGGCTTTTTCGCAAAGCCGCCAGCGCGGGCGCGCACGCGGGCGCGTTTCCCCTCTGGGTTGGGCCGACTGGGCTAGAACTGGCCCAGTCCTGTTCAGCCTTTTCCTTTTTCTTTTTTCAATAAAGCTTTGAAAATCTATAGAAAATGGTAGAAAAATCCTAAAATTGTGAAACCAATTTTCCTAGGCTTCTTATTTTCCCTAGAATTTAATAAAAATAGTTTTATGATTTTTAGAGGAAATAAGGAATTTTAAGGCATTTTAAGTAGTTTAAAGTATTAGTTCTGGATTTTTAGAAAACATCTAGTGATTCCAAAAATGTCCAAACTTTTTATATGAGTTCTATACATTATTTAGAGGCCTTGGGTAGAATTTGGGTTGATTTGGACCTTGTTTGATACTTAGAACCTAAAACCCCCCTGCCCTTTGAACTCCTTTACTGACTCCGGAAACCCTAAGTTCTCGGAGTTCCGTGAAGGAAAGTTGTATTCAAGACTTAGATAATAAATCTTTATTATCTTCACACTCTCATGAGCATTACATGGCATTCATTCTTATATATATATACCTATATGGTTATATTTAGAAAACGAATAAGAGATTGAAGTGACCGAAGAGAAGACACCACCACCTTCGGATTCTCAGGCCGGCAATTGTTTCTACTTCGATATCTGCGGGTCCGAGCCTGACTCACCTACTAACGAAGGCAAGCCCCGGTGCATTTGCCACCTTCCTTGATGTTTTTAAAATCTTTCTCACTTGCTTGCTGCATTAGGTGATAGGAGTTGAATGTTTAAACAATTCCTGCATTACCTTCCTTGAACTTGATTACCTTCCTTGAAACCCTGTTTTACAAAAAGGTTTTACTATGCTTAGTATTGCTCTAGAAAAACAAAAGGATTTGTTTTACCAAAGATGTTTGGCAAAGTGGGAGGGTTGTTTTCAAAAATAAAATTTGATGGTGGATCCATCATGGCCATGAATTCAACATCGGAAAAGATGTACCTCTGCTAGGTACCAAGATTTGGGTTTAAATGATTAAGCTGAGACCGGGCGGGTGACTTGCACGAGAAGAGAGTCTCGGTGTAGTGTCTCCGTCTGAGTCGATTAAGGACCGTCTCGATGTAGGCTTGATGACCGAGGACCCTTTAACTGGTCACATGCCTCGTCATGGGTAAGCCTTGCCTCGGGCAGACTAAGGCCAGAATAAGATAACACGAAATGGGCGTGGAGCGGTGGCGGGAGTAGCGTGTACCCTCCGTGGCAAGAGGCTGGACGGTGGTGTATCTGTGCTCTCGGTTTGTGTGAACCTGATCTGGTCTGAAGAACCCCGGTGGCGGGTAGACATATGCAAGGGTTAAGTGCTACATATGTCGTGTGATTGGAGATCCTCAGCTGAGTATAATCGATTCGGATCGCCGTACCTTCGCGGTTATGAAGACTTGGTCACTGCCCTATACGTAGCACTCCACTAAAGATGATACGGTTGATAAGAAATTGACTAGTGCAGGAAAAGTGATTGAACTAGGGTAGAAAGAACTCTAGTTGCAGGTAATTTTACTTAACTTGACAAATAAAACTGACTTTTTAAGGATCCACTTTAGTAAGCATTTCTGCAAAACAAAGTCTTTGAATATTGAAAAGCCTTACCTTGACTCCCTTAACCAGCATACCCTTGAGAGTCTTTTCTTTAGTCGGGTAAGACTTGCTGAGTAATTCCATACTCAGGGTTTATCCCTCCGTTGTTTTTAGGTGAGGAAGCGACAAATTTTTGTTGCTTCTGCTCCAAGGTGGTTCCTAAAGAAGAACACAAGAAATGAAGCTGCGGGAGGACATGGTCCTCCATATAGAACTTTTAAGTATCAACTATCGGGAGGAGTTTTTGCCTCCCTTGGTATTGTAATAATACTACTCAGCACTCGTTTTATAACTCTGGTCTGTAATAAGTAACTTGATCTTACTTTCTAAATAAATGTAAGTTTATGTAATCGCTTCCGCATTTCTATATCTTCGATGTTCTGTAATGTCTGCAAGACGGGTGAAACATTCCTGGAAAGGTAAGAAAGAAGATACCGAACTTGTCAAGTGATTTAGGAACATCTACAGGGTGTCTGATGTCTGTTGGACAAGGACAACTGTAGGTGGGCCTAATTACTTGGGAGGTTCCGTCACAGCTACCGTCCGGGGGATCGATCCCTTTTTAAAGGCGGCTCTCCCCACTCGCATCCCAAGCGTCGCGAGCAAAGTCTTCACCAACGTGCTCCAGGGTCCTCCCCCTACGACACGGGGGCTGGGTCCCACACGTCATGCAAGCTGACCCGAAACAGAAGAAGCCAAACCGCCACACGCGGAGCGTGTAACCGCCCCGCGGTTACAAGCGCTCCCTCATCCTCGCCGAAACCAGCGGTCGAAAGGGCGGACCGCCGTATAGGTGGCGTGCAACCGCACCGCAGTGGTGCACCCCTTCGGCTTCGTCACATCCAGCATGGAGGCCCAGGCCCACACGTCATGTAACCGGCGCGCCGGTTACTACGTGCAAGAAATCGCACCGCCACTTGTGCCAATGTCGCGCCTTCTCGACTGCGGAACCGGTGCCGCGACTCGAGGCAACCCTGCGCATGGCCCAACAGTGCCAATCGAGTACAACGATCACGGGTCAGTCAGCCGCGGGAGGAGGCGTGACGGTTGATGTGGCCAAAAGTGGACCGACAGTAATGGCGGCAGCAGACGAGCGGAAGCAGCGGTCAAATCGCCTGCAGGCTCACGTCCCTTCCTGAAGCGGCAGGGGAACCCTCTCCCACGGCGTGAAGATGACGCGCCCATGTTCCGTTCCTCGAATGACCCGCGCACGCGGCCGCCCCGCGAATCGCTCGTCCCGTCGCATTAACTCCTCGGCAGGGCAAGCGACACCTTTGGCAGGCGAAGCGGGCGTCGTTTCGCCTCTGCCATGATGACCACGTCAAAAAAGGTGCGCCACACCATTTAAATTCATATCCTTTTCCTCTTCCCCTTTCTCTCTCTTGCTACAGGGACCGGGAAAGGGGATATTTCGAAAGGGATCCTTCTCCGCGAAGGAAGCGGGCCCCGAGCCCTCCTACTGATCAGGGGTTCAAAGGCTGGCCCCTCGGAAGGGTTCGACAGCCGCCCCAGAGCACTCGGGCTTCAAGCTCATTACTGATCAGGGGTTCGAAGGCTGGCCCCTCGGAAGGGTTCGACAGTCGCCCCAGAGCACTCGGGCTCCGCGCCCACTACTGATTAGGGGTTCGAAGGCTGGCCCCTCGGAAGGGTTCGACAGCCGCCCCAGAGCACACAGGGCGAGGGATGACTCTAGGTACGTCCGTTACATGGCCGAGGCTCGGGCTACGCTCCCGAGGTACCCTAGGACATTTCCGAGACCAGCAGGAGCGATTTTGTAACGGAATCCCATCAGAGGGAGGCATCGAGCCCTCGGACCCTATCAAATGGGTCCGGGTCCGGCAAATCACCTGCAGGTACTTTTGGAGCGCGCCTCTGGGCCACTAGCCGACCCTTATCGAACGGGGCACGGGCGTCCACTCGGATCACCCGTTAGCAACTCACTAGAGACACCATGTTCGGCGCCCTCCGAGGGCAACATGGCGCTTTCCCCCCTTCCTCCTTGCGGAAAGGCGACGAAGGGGCGTATAATAAAAATCAAGACAGTCCTTGATCGTCCTCTCGCTCCGTGCAGAGGCTCGGGGGCTGCTCTCGCAACCCGGCTACGGCCAAACCGTTGACAGCGTCAACAAACAGCCTAAAAACTCGGAACCTGACCATGCACCCGGGCTACAATCAGGTCGCATGAGGGAACAACCAGGCCGGCCAAGGCATCACGAAAGGCATTAAGACCTCAGAGGAGTCAAACCACTCCTCCGAGGCCTCGGGGGCTACACCCGGTGGGTGCGCTCGCGCGCACCCACCGGAACAAAGTGTAACCGAGAAAGGTCGGCCCCTCGCAAAAAAGTACGGCAAAGCCTCCAAGCGAGTACCAACACTCCCTTTGAGGCTCGGGGGCTACTGTCGGGTGCCGTAATTAGGGGTACCCCCAACACTCCTAAACACGGCTGGTAACCACCATCAGCACAAACCGCAAAGACTGATGGGCGCGGTTCAGGTCAAGGCTTCGTCTACCCAAGGGGCGCGATCTCGCCTCGCCCGAGCCCAGCCTCGGGCGGGAACTGTAGTCCCAGACGAAGTTACGTCTCGCCCGAGGGCCTCCTCAGGCAGTGGGCGCACCCTCGGCACGCCTGAGGCCCAGCTCGGGCAGGCTTCGTCGAGAAGCAACCTTGGCCAAATCGCCTCTCCAACCGACCGTATCGCAGGCACATTCAATGCGAGGATCGCTTGACACCTTATCCTGACACGCGTGCCTCAGTCGGCAAGGTCAAAGTGACCGCAGTCACTTCGCCCTTTCACTGACCGACCTGACAGGAAAACAGCGCCGCTCGCTCCGCTCCGACTGCTGTGCCACCCACCAGGGTTAGGCTGACAACAGCCAAGTTCAGCCTCGGGCGCAACAGGAAACTCTGCCTCGCCCGACCTTAGGCCTCGGCCTCGGAAGGAGGTCTCCGCCTCGCCCGACCCCAGGGCTCGGTCTCAACCTCGGCCTCGGGAGGAATCGCGTCCTCGCCCGACCCCGGCCTCGGCCTCAGGAGGAGTCTACGCCTCGCCCGACCTTGGGCTCGGACCGACCGCGCCACGGGGGATACATCATTACCCTACCCCTAGCTAGCTCAAGCTACGGGGGAACAAGACCGGCGTCCCATCTGGCTCGCCCCGGTAACAAGTAATGATGGCTCCCCGCGTGCGTCCATGACGACGGTGGTTCTCAGCCCCCTACGGAAGCAAGGAGGCGTCAGCAAGATCCCAGCAGCACCGACAGCTGTGCTTCTACAGGGCTCAAGCACTTCTCCGACGGCCACGTTATCGCCTACGCATGGCTCAAGCACTCCTCCGACGGCCACGTTATCGCCTACGCAGGGCTCAAACACTTCTCCGACAGCCACGTTGGCATGTACACAGGGCTCAGGCACTTCCCTGCCGGACACGTTAGCGCCTAGCTACACCCCCACTGTACATCTGGATCCTCTCCTTGCATCTATAAAAGGGAGGTCCAGGCCCTTCCTGCGGAGGAAAGGAGGGAGAGAGGGTCGCGCGGGAGAACGAGCTAACGAACATGCACTCTCTCTCTCTCTCGCGAACGCTTGTAACCCCTACTACGAGCACACCCCCCTCGCGCGGGATAACACGAGCCGCGTTTCCCCCCTTGTGTTCCATCTCGCGCCAACCCATCTGGGCTGGGACGCACAGCGACAAATTTACTCGTCGATCCAG
Source organism: Zea mays (assembly GCF_902167145.1). NCBI lineage: Eukaryota > Viridiplantae > Streptophyta > Magnoliopsida > Poales > Poaceae > Zea > Zea mays. The sequence goes on along the minus strand of NC_050100.1, from coordinate 75,083,759 downwards.
GGACCCCCGGGGTCGAAACGCCGACAGTAAGATTTAAGCTTTTTGTTTCTTATTATGTTTGTTTCATCGGTTTGTTATTTACTTTACCTCAATGTCACAGATAGAGAAAGCCAAGAAAAAAAATACTACCAAAGGGTGTTTTCTAAAGTTTCAACGACGGAAAGGTCAATTGATAAAAGAGAGCAAATAATGAAAGAGAGTCCTGGACAGGGCCGGGCCAGATGCATGTGCCACAAGTGCGACCAAGCAGAGCCTAAAATTTTGAGGGGCTAAAAAACTTCTTAGTTCAGTAGTAAGCCTAAATAATATGCATCAATGAGTAGACTAACATTACACCATCTAAACTGAACTCAGTTAACAGCTAGACTATTGCTCTTCAAACACATCTATTAATACGTATGTTTATTTATAGACTCTATTACAATATAATTTCGTAAAAAATAGATAGATTTAAAAGAATTATCTAGTAAACCTTTTGCAATTCAGAATACATAAATTCTATTACAATGTAACTTCAATTATATTTTTTTCTATAAAATAGGACCTCTTTTGAAGTTTAGTACAGGGTCTTTAATTTTGTCGGCCCGCCCCTGGTCCTGGAGAAGGTACAAGACTACTAACTTGCACCACATATGAATTATGTTGTTAAAAACTCTGATCAATATATTGTCACATGTGCAGAAGTTTAGCTTTGTTGATGGAAGAAGGCACGTCTCAAGAAGGTTCTTCCTCTCAAGCTTTACAGGTTGTAGACTCGTGCTGTTGCATATCCATCCTTTGCTTAAAACTTTAGATGAGTATTTTACAGATTAGTAAACCTCGTTGTTTCACTGCGTAGAACCTGAGTGTCCATGCGTCTTGAATTCATGAGCCAATGTCGATAAGTGTGTTTGATAATTCTCTAAAATGTCTGGGTAAAATATTGATGTGTTCGGATCATAAAAAAAACAGAGCAGGGGCAAAAATGCCTGTGATAAATAAAAGAAAAGGAAACTGATTTAAGTTGCCTAATAATTCTATTCTAACGGTAGCAAACAGTAGGAAAGATCATTTTATCAAATCCCAAATTGTAGCGATTAGTATGCCGAAACCCCTTCAAATGAGGTTTATAATAGGAAAAAAAGCTCATATAAAACTGGTTTTTGTTACATTCATCTCATCATCTTTATACTCTCAGGGGGTTACAATCTCTAATTAGGTGAGTATATGGGCCTTGGCCCATTACAGGAGATAAATACAAACACCGTTACGCTAACACCAAGTCCACCCCTGGCTAGTGTACCTTTAGCTTGATTTTTTTTTGAAAATGTACGGAGGGGAAGCCCGTGCGTGCTGTGGTAGATATTTATTAATATAAAAAAGAAGACGGACAAAGAGCATTAGTAGTCACTCCCAAGACATAAACCAGAAGAAAACTAACTAAAGCATAGGAAAAAGAACTATCTACTATCTATAGAAATTTACAAGCGAGGAGAAAAGAGTTGATTTCTCTTCAAAAAAGCGGTTAGCTTACAGAAGAGCTTCGGTGCGGAATTCTCTTTTCCAGCCAATGAAAGATGGGCCTTTAGCTTGATTCTCTACCCTTTTTATTCCTGTAAAGATCCGTGGTGTTGCATATGAAACAGAAGGCACGTTTACGGGATGTTGTTGCTTAATTTGCAATTCTAGAGCTGATTCAGTGTGAATTTTTGAGAGGTCATCATATATTTGAGATTGTTAATTTCAAACTGAAACTGTACTATATTTAATGTGAGTTTGTCCCTGTTTCTATATGCAGCTGCGACTTTAGGCAACTTATCATAAATTTGAAATGTTTTGCTTTCGGTGTTTCTAGAAAGCTGCCATAAAGCTAATGGATATGCAGGCTTCTCATGTGTTCCTCGTTGAGTTAAAGGTTTTGACACATGTTTATCATCTGAATCTGGTTAGTGGCTTCTTTTTATTTACTGCAATGGCATATATGATATGCGGTTTTCCCCCCTTAGATTTTTCATTTACTTGGTCACGTATAAATCCAAAAGGCATGCATTTATGTTTGTAGTACATGTTACTCTGATGTACACAACAATTTAGTTTATCTTTCTAATTGGCATTAATAGTCTGTGTATAAGTGCGCTATGGGGCGCTACCTATTTCTAGTGATCCTAGTAAACATGTTAGTGATCAGAGGAGGTGGGAGGAAGAAAAGTGGGGAACGGAAGCTAGAGACCAGAGGAGATGCGAGGAAGTAGAGTGGGGAACGGAAGCTCTGTAAATATTCAGAAGTTTTCCCTTACAAAATTCGATACCCCTTTTCCCAGAACAGACTGGTATATATGTATCGCCAGCGCCACACCCCCTGACAGGTAGGCACACAGACGCCGAGAGTTGGCATGATGCACACGGCGGGGACGAACACCAGAAGACAGCTTGACCTGCAGCTCATCTGGCACGACATCTCTGCCCATACGGCGACGCGGAGGACCTGGAGATGGTTCAGCTTGTAGCGCGTCCGGCACGGCATCACTGCTCACATTCCCGGCGTCTTGAGAACCTGCTTGCCCCCAAGCAGCAGGAGCAAATGGAAAGCATCACTGCTCACATTCAACGAGAACCTGTTGCACGCAGCGAATGACCTTAGTGATCCCTCGAGACTGAAGCACCTTAACAGAAATACTGAATTCAGGCAACTCTGATGGTAAGGACTTCAGAGCGGTCCCTTTGAACCCTGCTGCCAACTTCAACTGTGACACATAACATGACCAACCGGGTGGATACGACTGGATTCTGGAAGATCCAAGCGATAAGCAACGGCTCCCACACGGGTGACCATACGGTATGGACAAGGAACTTGAGGCTCAGCTTTTGGTGAGCACGTGGTAAGACAGAGGACAGCTCACGAAACAATCTAGTGCAGTTGCTAGTTTGTTCAATCTTTTTCATACAAGCGATCCACGTCGTCCCCTCTATGAATGGCAGCCATTACTCGGCTCCTAGTCCTAGATAGAGAAGGTACGGGACGGCAGCTACTACATGTTGCCATTCCACATCAATCGTCCACACGATCTTGTAACGGTGGCTGCAAAAGGTACCTTGGCAGCTGAGTGCGCTTCCTATGGCAAGTAGCCTCTGTAATCAGAGAGAGTAGGGTATCCCCGATGGTCGTCACGGGGCGTTTGTTCTTGGTACTGCCATGGCAGGTAGTCCCAACTTGCTTCGATTGCTGAGATGGGGTGCAGAAACCTTGGGCCAGCATGTGGGGGCTTTACCAGACTTGGGTCACCGTCGCCCCCCTCAGCGCTGTAGTAACTGCTCCCGGACGGTAGCCCTCTGTCACCTGAAAGAGCCTCCTGCAGCAATTGCAGTGAGCAGGGTGTTCGTCACTTCGTCAGCACACGGTTACAATGACTGGTCAGTTCATCTCTATAAAGATAGCTTTACGTTCTTGGTACTCGTGCTTTCACGATTAGTCCCTGTATTGGGTCGCAGTGTCACAAACAAAGCCGCAAACAGTTCAGTTGGGCTGAGTGGGCAACAAATGTTCTTGGACTCTAATGGAGCTACACTACCATCCCTATAGCATCCTAGTTTAACTCAGCGACCAGGTAGGGGAGTAGGATGCAAGACGTGCTATGGGCTGGGAGATTACCTGTACAAGTTGATGTGCAGTTTGAACTTGTGAAGGAGTGCCTTCAATCATGACTCGAACCTCTTGACCGTTTCCGATTTTCTCAAGAACGACAACTGCTCCACTAACAGAACGAATGAGTTCAACGTTTTCTCCCCTTACGCCAATTATCTCTCCAACATCTGCCAGCGGGATTTGCATTGTCCGTGTAATCTGAAAGCCAAAATGTCATGTAAGGCAGCACAAATGTCATTGTCGCAAAAGATGATTCCAGCAGCTAGCTAGAGCTTAACCTTATTATTACTAGTTTGGCAACTCCATTTTTCCAAGGACCCAAGGGTAAAAAGTGGGAAAATAGGAATCATCTGGGAAAATGGAGTTGTCAAACTAGTCCTAAAAAAAGGAAAATGACATGGGGAAAAATGGAATTCAAAAGGAACCTGGATATATACAATAGATCATAACTTCAACCAAATTAGACAAACAAAATGAAAAAAAATATTTCAGCTATAGCTATGGGGTACATCATAAGACCTTTGTTATTAACGAATCAGCTGGTTGGCTGAGATCTCGAGAGTACGGGGCATGAAAAGATGGATCATGTCCATACAAGAATCTACTGCCTTTTGGGTTACCACGACTCTGCTGATCAGACAACAAAAAAACAGGGAAAAATTAGATGCAAAGACAAAATGCATATAACCTTTGAAATATGAACGAAAATCAGCAAGGAAGCTAACAACATCTGCGCTGCAGCTACTAGCTATAGGCTATAGATCAGTTGTACGGCAGATATCCGGCGAATACGGATTGCAAAAGGATGGATCATGTCCATACAGAAGTCTACTGCCTATTGGGTTACCATGACTATGCTGATCAGATAACAAAAAATCTTGGTTCACTGCAAGAGTATAGTTAGAAATAACCTGTGGTTGAGCTACTTCTGGGTTCTGCAAATGAGCGAAACAGCATCAATTGCATTAGAATACCAAAGCTACAATATTTAGGCAGAAGAGAGCAGGAGAAACAAAACTAAGATTACCTTCCTTTCGAAAAGATGAAGCACACCATGATCAACTAGGAACTTCCGGAGAAGTCCAAGCACCAATTTTAGGGCATTCAGAACCTCGAGCGAAGCACCATTTATCTCCACAATTCTTTCACCCATTGTCTCATGACTCAATAGCTCATCTAGAAGAAACAGATGCAGTTGAAAATGTCAAATTTGGACTACGGAAGTATATATTAACATAAAACCAGAATTAGGTAAATAGAAGACGTTCGTGCATGGAGTTCAGAATTTCAGCCCTTTATTGTAAGACTTTAAATTGATAGAAGAGTAATCAAGAACACCCAAATTCGAAACTAGTGTTTTATACTATGGTTTGTATTTTTTGTGTTTGACTTATTAGTGACTACTAATAAAATTTAAAAGTCCTTTCTTGGAATAGGAGACATCCAGGTAAATAGGGCTAGTGCAAGTTCCAAGAAAAGACTGGGTACTAGATTTTATGCGCAAAAAAGGCAGGTCCGGACTCTGTACAAAGTTACACACCAAATTGTATAATACCTCGTTTGGATGTAGATATTCAAGGCTGGAATTGGGAATTGGAATCAGGAATTCTGAATTCTGTTGTTTGGTTTGGCTGGCTAAAGAATTCAGAGCTGGAATTAAAGTTCAATTTCTTGGAATTGGACTTTAACTAAAAAGTGTCGCTTACAATTCAGAGCCACGACTCTAGGTATTGGATGGAATTGCAATTCTAGATACATCCAAACAACATATTTGTATCGAAACTCATTTCCAATATTAGACAGATTTGGTATTGGATCTATTCAATTCCAACATCTCCAATATCTACATCCAAACGGACCCTAAGTCCTACCAACATATAGTAAATCCTTAAGGCTATGGCTAGCAGATCGTGCATATGTCCGTGCAGAGCACTGTAGACTGCACTATTTACAGAGTGGAGCTTGAAATAGAAAACGAGGATGAGTAAGCTGGTGGAGATAGCCCAACTATGGTGAGGGTAATTTAGCAAAAAAAGACAAAACAATGTATCATGTATGTTTTTTATCAGAAGTTGAAAGGACAGATGGTGAAGCATATTTGAGCGAAATAATCCTAAGCGCAAGACACAGGGCTGCAAGATACATTCAATGTCTATACTCCAAGAATGAAGCAACATTATCACGTCATAGGTAACAAAAAGAAGACAGAGAACTAAAACTAATTGGACTACACATATGACATAAAGCAGCCAATAATGAATGCAGCCTTTTAACTGAATGATTTGGACGGAGTTGCTTCTGTACCTTCATCCATGATCCTTACGGTACTACCTGTACTTTCCTGAATTGACTTAATTGTGACTCCTTGCTTGCCAATTACATGGAGAGCTTGTGCAAAAGGAACTAATAATCTAACAGAAGAAATTTCTGGTGCAGGAGCCATTAAAGTTCCATCAGAATTGATATCTTCTATCTCGTTTATATGCTTGAAGATCTTAATTGCAGCATTCATTGCAGGTGACAACTCTGCTTCAACTTCTTCTCTTGCAGACACTAAAACCTAAATGAAGGCAACAAAACAAATAAAAGGATGTTACATGTTACTGCAACTTTTTTTCTGGACAAAAACAACATGTGCAGTGACCTCATTTGGAATTCTGATATGCACCGTACAACCTGTACATGTTAGTATGATACATTAGTCACCGTGTACCGCGTTTTCTACCCTTAAATACATGGTTAAGAGCTTTGTTCCAATGCTTGCAACAAAGAAGGAGAATGAAACATAAATTCAAAACAAAGCATGATCCATGACAAGAATGCAGTTTTGTAACACGATTGATTATGCAAAGCGTGTCTGGCACACACATGCGTGCACAAACAGATAAAGCTACTACTGATGCAATTTGTTAACATTTTCTAACCAAGTGAGGCCGTGAGGGTTCAAAATTTTACATGGTGGCACAGTTGGAAGGGTATGGGCCTATGGGGTGAAGGGCACCCAATGGTTGCCATTGTCACAACTCAGATAAATGTGGTCTCGACACCAAATCATATAACACTATAGCAGACATCATGCAGCTTATGCAGCACGTCAGCAATTCAAAGTGTCAAATTCCAATATGCTTGAGTAACTTTGAGCTAATATGTACATCTACGCACATTGCTCCACGTGCCGACGTGCACACACTCAAACAAGCAATCGAACAAGCCGAGTGAGCACTGCTTTGCTTGGCCGCTTCACAGTTCACAAAGCACACGAAACTACGCAAAACATCAGTGGATTACATCACCTTCATTAATTGCTAGGCACCGAGGTTCCGATCTCCAGTCATAAATATAAACCACACTAAAACCCTTTCGTCTGGAACGATCAAAATTTTGCGGAGGGAAGGAGCGCGAGTCTTACAATCCGGCTGAAGGCCCCGTCCCCGTGCGGGGCGTCGAGGACGCGGACGCGGGCGCGGGTCTCGTCGCAGAGGCGCTTGATGGTGTCGCCGCGGCGCCCGATGATTCCGCCGACCTTGTCCGCGGGCACCACCAGGCGGAACACGCTCGCGCCAGGCCACCCGGGCCACCGCGGCCTCGCATCCTCCCCCTCGCCCTTCTTCGTCGCCTCCACCGCCGTGACCGGAGCCGGCTGCTGCTCCGGCTCAGCCCAAGCGGGGGCGGGGGATGGGGTCGGCGCCGGGTGCTTCGGCTCTGGCTCTGGTTCTAGCTCCGGCTCCGAGCCGGAGGACGTGAACCACGGCTCCACCTCCTCCGGGTCCTCCTCCTCGTCGAAGTCGATCTCGGTCTCCTCCTCCTCCTCCTCCTCACGCGGCGGCGACCACGCGGGTGGCTCCATGACGGGTGGGGGTTTCGACTTTCGAGGACGCGGCGGAGCGAAGGGAAGCGAGCGAAGGAAACGCTTCTGTGGGGTTTTCCGGCTGGTTGAGAGCCGGGCCGAACTATTCGTGTTTGTGGGTTGGCCGTTGGCGTTGGGTGTAGAATCATCGGGCAGCGCGCCGAGCTATTCGTGTTTGTGGGTGAATTTAATTTTCTGTTTTGTTGGGTTTTGAAACTTTTTTGTTTTTTTAACTAAAATTAATTTTTAAAAATGAAAAGCACCTTAGAAATTAGAACAAAAGTTATTTTTACTCACTGCTTTGGCAGCTCCATTTTTACAAGGGATTTTTATTTTCCCTTACTAGTTTCCCTTAGAAAAATAGAATTCTCACAAAGAAATAAGGTTACCAAACTAGACCTTAATAAACTGAAAATAATCTCAGTACTATGTCTATTAGGAAAGTAATTTACTTTAAAAAATCGGATATCACATGCTATAAAGATATCAGTCGTTTTTTTCTTCTTTTTTTTCATCACTGACCCTTTCACGTGTGTAAGAACACGGTCCCTTCTCATTATATGTATGTAGCGGCTTAGTCGTAGGCCGAACATAATAATTGTAGCTTGTTGGCTCGCTCGATTAACTTATCCACTGTGGTTTGCCGTGGTTTTAATCTAGCTATGACTCTTTGTCTCTAGTTTGCTTGTTCGCTGCGATATGTTTGTCGGTTCGAATCGACTTATTTAAATTTTTTCATGAACTGAGCTGACATCTCAGCTCGGTTTATTAACGAGTCAGTTTGGTTTGTTAACAAGCCATCTCGCAAGCTCAACAAGGTATCATATTTCAAGAAAAAGGAAACTATATGCATGTTATTTATGCATCAATTGATGAATATATTATGTGTATGTACGGTATCTATGGTCTATAAGTTAAATTGATAATTGATGAATTGTGTATATGTGTTAAATTGGTGATTGTGGGTTAACTATAAACATGTGTATGAATTATTAGTGATGAGATATGTAGTTTGGTGTTATATTGATGTGGCCTGTGAGCATAACTATTATTTTCTATTGCTAAACTGTGAAATCATATATATATATAGAGAGAGAGAGAGTTTTTCTTCTACTGTGACTCATGACCTTAATGAGTCATCTGAGCTTATAAACGAGTCGAACCGAGAGCTAACTATGTGGTTTGCTATCTTAATAAACTGAGTTGAGCCAACTCGAACGAGCCTAGGGGCGTGATTAGTTGGTGGGTTCAACCGCGTCGGGCTCACGCCGGCCTGGCTAGCCATCAAACCTCCCGCCTCCACTTCCCCGCTGATGCAGGTAACTCGGTGGAAAGGCACTTGTGGAAGCAACGCGCGTGCAGGCCAGCCTCCCCTCGTAATCTCGTATAGACAACCAATCAACCGCTGGATGGCTCGATATCGAGCCATAGACGGGTGTACAAAAGCTTATGGAGTGTATATAGCAGGTGCGTACAAAAGCTTATATGGAGCGTATATTAAAAAAGAACAAATGAAACAATCTCCCGTACGTCGACCTAGGCCGTCCGTCGTCGTCATTGGGCCGTCGTCATGATCTGTACCACGGCTCTCCGCTGACGGTGACTACGCTGGACGACGACGGAACCGCCACCGGCGGCGGCAACCTTGCCCTTGCTGCTGGTCACTGCCTCCTCGCCGTCGACGTGGGAGGAGGGCGGCATCCGCGGCACGGGGCCGCCGGCGTCGGGCGTGTCGACGTGGCACTCGAGCGCGGCGCAGTACCGCGCGAAGGTGTCGGGGGCGACGTTGAGGCGGAAGCGCAGGGCGAAGAGGAGGCGCAGCTCCAGCGCGTTCATCTCCGCCACCTCCACGCCGCCCACCCGCGCGAAGTAGGCGTTGTTGTGGTGCCTGCGTGCGAAAATTGTTATGCCACGACGGATTACGCATGTGTATCCACGCGTTGATGCGTGTTTAGAAGAAGAATTGTACTAGTACGGTTCTATTGTGATGAAATATCTCTCTCTCTCTCTGGTAGGTAGGTAGGTCAGTAGGGTGGTAGGTGTGCGAGGGAGTATTGCATGCAGACGCAGTCGAGTCGAGTTGTGTTTGTCAGCTTGTGCATTGATATATGGGGATCCCGACGAACCGCGGACGACAGCGAGCGAGAGCAGCGACCAGCGACATCCCAGCTACAGCTAGCCTGGCGAGAGGACCGACGAGCGAGAGAGCTGGACGTCCCAACGACTGACGAGTGACGACACGTACCAGGTACCACCACGGCACCACCGCACACCTACCGCTACCGGCTGCTCCTTTTTTTTGTTGTTGTTGTTGTGAGCGGAATGCAGAAATGGCTGTGCAGCAGGTAGATAGGAATGATCAATAGGATAGGACTAGGACCATTCGCATATAGTACATACGTTTTGCGTGCATGTGAATACTACCGGCTTCTCTTCCCCACTGCGATGCGTAGCTGGATCTAGCTGTTCCGTTGGCCGACTGCCCGCTGCGGCGTGCTCATCAGTTCCAAGCTGATTATACGTACTACTAGGAGTACACTAATTACCAGCCACGGAACCAAGACGAGCAGGACGGCCGGGCGCAGTGGAGACGAACACACGGTTGGGGTCCTCGACCGACAAGTGAGGCCACTACAGTGTACTAGCTTAGGTTGATAGATAGATATACATAGGTTACGTACCTGTCGTCCATGAACTTGGCGGCGACCAAGACGGAGGTGATGAGGAGGCGGTGGACGGTGTACGAGTCGATGCCGACAACCGCCGCCTCGTCCTCGTCCTCGTCCTCGCCGGCGCCGGCGTCGCATTGGCCCCGCGCGAGGCGGTCGAGGTAGACGTAGGCGAGGACGTAGCAGGCCGGGCTGCACCCGGCGTACCGGTATATCCGCTCCGCGTACCGCCGCACGGGGATCCCCGGCAGCGCGCGGCCCCGGAACGCCGAGTCCGCCAGCGTCGGCGTCGCCGTGTCGCCGCGCTCCGCCGCGCGCTCCAGCAGCCCCGCCAGCACGCCCACCACCCGGGGCGCGCGCGCCGCGGCGGCCTTGCTGCTCCCCGGCGGCGGCTCTTCCATGGCGCGGCGCGGGCCGGGCGGCAGGAGGCCTGGGAGCGAGAGCGAGCGGTGGGTGGTACTGGTCGCGGCCAGGCGAAGGAAGGGAATTAAAGAAGCTGGGCCGATCCAGGAGTAGAAGAGGGGGAGGGAGGCTGGTGGGGTGGCACAGAGCGACACGACACAGCCGACCGACCGAACCGACGAGGAGGTGAGCGGTGAGGTGTGCAGACTGCAGCTGAGCGCGCGGTCGCATCGACCTCTTCACGCCAAATACATCTAGTACCGTTTGGTTCACATATTTGTAATGTAATGGGTAAGTGATAACGTTAAATCATGTTTATTTTAGTCCAACCGTAATCAGATATCATACTAAAAATTGATACCGGACTATTCAAACTTGTTACCGACAGTAATCGAGTGTAAACCATTATCATTACCCTTTGCGTTACATTTCGTGAACCAAACAACACCCGTCAGGGACCATAACGGAGAAGCAAGGCAAAGCTGAAACCGAAAGAGACCCCCGATAGAACGCGAGGGCCTACTGTGCTGCTGCTGCTGCTAAAGAAAGCAGAGCCAGGACAGGAGGCAACATGTGTCGGTGTGCTCTATCGGCTGTGCCTGTGCCGTGCCGCAGGTTTATCTTGGCTTCGTCAGAATTTAGAAAGGGTAGAGTAGTATTACTGTCATTCGGTCAACATCGATGTGATAGACAGCCACCACTCCCCTCTCCTTACCAGTCCACGACAGGACAGTACGGCGGCACGGCAGTCCGCAGTGCGTCGGTCTCACTCGTCCACGCTGGGCGCTGGCCGTCGGCTCGTTACGGCGGCGGCGGCATGTTCCAGCCACCAGAAACGGGTGACGATCATCACTACTACTATAAACCGTCACAAACAAGGACAGGAATGGACTGTGCAATAGCAACATCTTTAATTTGCATTCTATCCAAAGGCCAGCGAACACAGGCACAGGCAACCAAACCAAGCTTAACCAGATTGACATAGCTATTTACAGACTCATCAAGAGAGGAAGAGAACAAAGGTGCCGAACAAAGGAACACTTCTGAACACTCAGCTCAGTTCCACACTTCCACCCCAGGAAGGAACCCCAGCAGTTACTCCTATGCATATGTGGAAGTGGAAGAGCTTCCCTTCTCGACGCGCTCACGACCTCTTCTTCCTCTTCTTGTCCTCCGACTTGTCGGCCCCGTTCTTGAGCTGCAGAGCATGCAACACCAACGGTTCGGTCAGTACAGCCATTCAGAAACAACCGCCACCGGCAGCACAGGGAGAAATCTGAAATCAAAATCATGCGCAAGCTATTCCACCAATATAATCCGCGGCAGCAACCCAGCATCATCACCAAGAGGAAAGAGCTCACTCACCATGATGACGAGGACGCGGACGAGGACGGCCACGAAGTCTGTGAAGAGGGTGAGGGCGTGCTTGACGTGGTCCATGTCGCCGCGGTGCGCCCTCTCGATGATCTCCTGCGTGTCGTACACCACGTAGCCCAGGAAGATGAGCAGCCCGAAGTAGACCTGCAGGAGGAGAAAGCAAGCAAGTGTTCAAGCCAAGGCTGCTGTGTGCATGCATCTCACAGACGGACAAGCAATGGATACACTGTTGCTCCATCGGATTATAAATTAAAAGAGGATAGAGGCAGGCAGGCACCTCGAACATGAAGCTGGTTGCGGAGTGGCCGAAGATGGAGCCGGCTAGCTGCAGCCAGAGCAGGATGGAGAGCCCCGACGAGAGCAGCCCACCCAGGTAGAGGTACTCCCTGCGCCTGGCCACCATGGCCGCGCCGGTGAAGCACGCGAACGCGATGGCAGTCCCCACGAACGCCGTCACCAGGATGCTGAGGGAAAAAAAACAGCCATTCGTCATCTAAGCATTTGTCTACTACTACAACTTATGGCGGGCTGGTGACGCATTGCCAGCCTGGTAGCGTTCGAATCCTGATTATTACTGTATTATTATTATCTTAATCAAGCAGCGCACAGCGCAGGCAATTTCCGAGAGACAAGACGACAAGTGCAAGGTTACCTTGGGTCAAATTCCACGGCGAGCTTGACGAGGGGTCCGACCGAAGCGCCTTCCAGGAGGGCAGCCGCCATCAGCAGCCCATACCTCTTCCTCTGCACACACGCACGCGCACAAACAGGGCAACACAGTGTGAGAGACGAAGGCGCAATGGACAATTTCGGTTGTGTCAACTGACGAAGGAGAGACGAACGGACGACACGACGGATCACGGGCGGACGGACTGACCTCCTCGTAGACGGGCACCGAGAAGAGCCAGGCGATGCTGCCGACGCAACCGAGCATTGTCAGCGTACCGCCGATGTTCCAGACCACGTGCAGGTAAGCGCCCACCGCCGACGAGGCCAGCGCCGCGCACAGGGTGAGGTAGACCTGCAGGCAACCAAGCCGAACCAGAGGGTCAGATTTGGATTCAAATCGATTTATCATATCTTGCTGTTCTAACCGGATCATGCATGTTCTTAAAGTGACGAATCGATCGAATCGGTGGCATCCGCAGTTGCAGTTCTCAACGCAAGGAACACGACGCGCGCGAATCACAAGATTACGTCAGGGAATTACGCATCAGCTACACGCAACCCGCAGGAGAATTTCTGGAACGCACGAAACCAACGACTGATATATATTTTTAAAAAAATACGAAATGCTAATTGCGCGAGTCACAACGACTATAGCCCCCGGAATTTCTGAAACGCACGCCCACGACGAGAAGAACAGGGAGAATCGCGAACGGGGGACGTACGAGCTTGAGGTGGGTCTGGACGGCGGGGGTGATCTGGCGGAAGTTCTTGAGCGAGTCGTAGCTCCATCCGCCGGCGCCGTAGCCGTAGGGCGCCGACGCGGAGGAGGCCGAGAAGAACGCGTCCATGTGCGATGGATGGATTTGTTGGTTTGTTTGGGATCGAGTGGAGGATCTTGGGGGAGGGAGGCCGATCGAGGGGGAATGCGAGGGAGGCCGATCGAGGCAGGCTAGTATATGTACCGAGCCGGCGTGGCGTGGCGTGGCGTGGCGGTGGGAAGGAGAAGGACGAAGGAACGAAAGCTTCTCCGGACTCCCCCAGAAGTTTCCTTCTAGTGCGTGCGTGCGTCGCCGCTCATGCATGCCGTATTGCCGTATCAGCGAACCGCATCGATGACGCGAAACCGCTCCGGACCGACCAATGCCGCGCGCCCACGTTGGCGGGACGGATCCTGATCCGTGGTGCGGGCCCGGGAAGAAGCTTCGGGCCTGGTCGCGCAGGCGCCCGAGTGCACTAGGCGCCTAGCGGCGGGCGGCTCCACCTGACAGGTGGGCCCGGGACGGTATGCCGGCCCGCGCTTCGAGAAATCCGGTCCCACTGCCCCGTGGGCCCGACTGGTCTGCACAGCCAGATGGGCTTTCTTGGGCACGGTCCACGTCGTGTATTTGTATTGTGTATGTATTTGAAAATTTCCGTGTACGACGAGCGAGCATTACGTATGCGCGTGCTAAATCCAGGCTGCTTCTTCTTCTTCAAGCATAGTCCAGAGAAACTTAAGCGCGTTGGTCGTTTTCAGTTTGGAATTTACTACGCACTATGAAAGTTCTCTTCTTATTTTTCTTCTTCCAAAATTGCGCTTCATCTGCATGCGACGTCGTCGAGTGGGGTCTTGTCGTTTTGTATCCGTGTTGTCTCAGAATTCCGGTGGCGCCAGCAAGCAGCAGTACAGCCGCCAGTAGTAACAAGGGGGCGTTAGAGGTATTCTCTCCCACCGAAAATCACTTCTACCAAGTCAAACGATAAAATTTTGAGGTGCTTTATAGTAAGAGTACAGTAAATCTAATTTCTACTTTGTATTAAAAAGTGGGAGCCAAAAAACCTGCTTCCCACCACCCACTCTTTAACCCCTTGTTAATCACTTTATGACCTATTTACCAAACAATTTTTGTCAAATAGATTCACTTTCGGTAGAGAATCACTCAAAATCACTTCATTAGAAAATCAGCTCTCGGAGCTAGAAAATTATGGAACGGAGCTCTACCAAACAATCCCTTGCATTAGAGTCACCGTCGGATCGGATCCGCCACGTACGTGAAAGCATGCATGGACGCGCGAAGGTTGTTAATTTGCGTCCAGGCAATTCAGTCCAAAGTTATAGGGCCTGTTTGGTTGAGAGCCTGTGAGGCATTTGCCTGCCACACACGCAATCTCAATCCCAGACGATCAAAATCCAACACCTAAGGTATGTTTTGTTGCAATGATAAGACGAGATGAGATGGGACGATCCCTCAAATAAATTTATTTGGTTCAGGGTCAAGAGTTGAGACAAGACTATCCCAATGTTGTTCCCAGTTATCCGACGTCTCAGTCCTAGCTATCTCACAACTAAACACACTCTAAGGTTGTTGCCTCGCTGGCTGACTCAGACAGATGTGCCACGAAGTAAACCAAACAAGTCTTTAGGACAGGCAGCAAGCGACCATCTCGTGCCTAATAATAATAACTGCGCACACTCCACAGTATGTGGCTGGGGATTTTCGCTTCTCGCACGTCCAAAGTCATCACTCATGCTTGCACTAGCAAAGTGCCCGTACTTAGGTTACTATGCTTTACATTTATACCTGAGTGTAGATTATAAAGCACAAAGATATGTGTATCTGTTGGTTAGGCAAGTGTGAGTGTGAGTTTGGACCTAATAACCATGGTTCGAATCTTTATTTATATACCGATGGAAATTGGATCCCATCAAATCAAAAGGACGGCGGGTTAATTACAAAGAAATATAAAAAGTTCTTTTTTATAAGAATGATGATAGTAGAAGCGTGCAACTAGAAAAGCTAGTACTTTAATATAGTAGAGATTATTATCATGTCCGATAATAAATAAACCCGTGGGATATATAATTTTAGAAAATCGAGGAATGTTTGACGACTACTCTGAGGACTATACCCCAAAAGTTAACTTTAAAATAACTATAAATAGGACATCAAAAGCAAATATATTATTTCCAATGATATATATTTTTTAGCAGTTGAAAAATAAGTTAGTTTTTGGGGCTTTTTTTTGTCGTCTTCAAAAATAAAAGCTTATTTACGACCGGTAGAGACTGGCGGCCACAAACCGAAAGCTTATTTTGACTGGCCGCCAAAAATAATAAAGCAATGTCACTTGCAATCTCAATACACTTATCAAAATCATCTCATCTGTGAGCGTATGTCTCATCTATGTGCTATAGCTGCATCCAACATCTAGCTAGTATACACACTACAGGCCAGGATATATATTCTTCGATTATTCAACCGATGCTGGCTAGCGGCTTAAATTTCTCCTCCTTTTCCACAAGCTGATGGAGCTACTAGCGCCTCGATCAATACCTACACCTCAGCGCCTCAGCGGAAGTCTTCCTTTTCTTTTGGAGTTGGATGCATCTTCATTTCATCCACCGTTTCGTCACAGCACAGCACCCTTCCATTGGCAGCCTGTCCAATCCGGGGGCCTCCGCTCACTCTCAGGCGTCTGTGCCATTGAAACTTAAGGCATGTTTGGTTTGTGGCTAAATGTGTCACACTTTGCGTAAGGTTAGTCGTTCGAATTGAATAACTAACCTTAGGCACAAAAGTTAGGCAAAGTGTGGCAATTGAGGCAACGAACCAAACATGCCTTTAAATTAAACTTTCCATGGCGACTTTTGGACTTCGGTCGTGGACAGAAAAGGCACTACACTACATGCTGTGTATATTACTTGTTTGATGTTTCAGATGAACACACAAAAAATTGGCACTGTGCTACGACGACTGTATTACTGCTAACCAGTATACATACACCGTTATTTAAACAATGGATAATGAAACTCCACACATATATAAACCGGGAAAATGTCGACACCTAATTAATGATGAACAGCGGGTGATTCATACTGATCCACTTCTGTACTAAGACGGCGTCGGTTACAAGGATCACGAATTACTGGATTCCCAACAAGCTGCAGGGCCTGATCGATCGACGGTCGGCCGGCTAGCTAGGTAGAGGATGTCGGCTTCAGCCTCCGGGGACGGGGACTTTGGCCTCCGGCGCCGGCGCCTTCCTCGCCTGATCGGGCGCGGGCGCGGGCGCCGTCCAGTTCTCCACCTTGAACAGTGCCGTGGTGGTCGAGCCCCCTTTCGCCGCCGCCGACCTTGGATGCTGGCTGCCGCTGTACGCGTCGTCCATGTCCCCGCTTGAGATGGTGAACCCGACGGGCGCCGGCGGCACTGTCGTGATCTCTATCACCGGCTTCTTGTTGGCGCCCTGGTCCAGCTGGTAGCTCGGGAGGAAGCTTCCCACCACGACCTGCCATGCCACGGCGGCAATGGGCACCTCAGGGTTTTTTATTATTTTTTTCTTTCACATTTGCAATCAACAAAGGTTTAATTTGATGTGTCATGATAGTAATGGACGACTAGTGACTACTAGTCATCGATCGTG
Organism: Zea mays; assembly: GCF_902167145.1. NCBI lineage: Eukaryota > Viridiplantae > Streptophyta > Magnoliopsida > Poales > Poaceae > Zea > Zea mays. The sequence continues at coordinate 75,066,769 of NC_050100.1, read as the reverse complement.
TAATGAACCACGGGTTTTCGTTTCCGTGGTTCAACAATGGCGTCACGTACCTGGACAGGGCTGGCGGCCACGAGGAGGCCGGCGACTCCGCCTCCGATGACGCGGCCGTCGGCGGCTGCTAAGGACACGCTCATCCCACCTGAGCGGCTTCTGGTGCCGCCGCCGCTATCAGTGGGAGTGAAAGATCCGGACAGGGAGAGCAGCTCGAACCGACCCTGAAGTGATAGGATGTATGCTAGTTAAAAAAAATACTGCAGAATATGAAACAACACTTGCTTTCAGAGATCCAACGATTCGCAAGATTCTGTCTAAACAACATGCATTTTTCTCAAAGATAGGCGGAGTAAGGTTGCCATATGAGTCCAAGTGTCCAACATGTGTAATCACACACGACTTGTACATGTGTACAGTTGGTTCTACATGTATATAGTTTATCTGCAGCTTCTCCATGGTGGGATGTTAGTTTCCATGCACTTTCATCACAAAGAGTGGAAATTCCTTCATCATGGTTTCGTTTGGCCGCGTAAGTCAAAACATATAAAGGGGGTGTTTGTTACTTTAGCCACTCTCTTAAACTTTAGAAAAAAACTAAACTTTAGTTCCTAAATTTTCTATTTGGGAGGCCAACTTTAGGGAGTATTTGTTTGGTATTATAATCTGACGAGATTATATAATCCAACAAATTTTGAACTTGTTGGATTATATAATCTGGACAGATTATAATACCAAACAAACACTCCCTTAGTCATACTGTTTGACAGTTTATGGACAAAAAATGACTAAACGTTAGTCACTAAAGTTTAAGTGATGGGAACCAAATACCCCCTAATATTCTATAGCAACATATGGTATGGTTGCAGTTTGACCTTTTGGAACGGAGCACCTTTTGGTGAAGAAGAATGAAATCCGATATAGATGACGAGACTATTTTAATAAATTGTTCAATAGAAAGAATGGGGATACAATTTTTCAGTTGGGTGACTCTTTTGATGATACCAATATACGCTTTGTGCGCAGGATCCAAGAATTTGATGTTAGAGAGGCATTGAAAGAATGAAAGGGGTAAAGCGACGTGTCCTGATGGTATCTCAATTGAGGAATGGAGATGTCTCGGAGACATAGCTATAGTATGGCCAACCAAGTTGTTCAACCGTATATTTCGGTCGAACTAGATGTTTGATGAGTGCAACATAAGTATATTGATGTCGATCTATAAGAATAAGGAAGATATTCAAAGTTGTACTAATTACCAGGGAATTAAGTCGATGAACCATACTATAAAGATATGCAAGAGAGTTATCGAGCATCATCTAAGAAGAATAACAAGGATCTCTATGAACCAATTTGGTTTCATGTCCAGAAGTTTAACTATGGAAGCATTTTCTTAATAAGACAAGTGATGAAGTAGCATATAGAGCAGAAGGACTTGTACATGGTTTTCATTGACCTGGAGTAGGTTTATAACAAAATACCAAGGAATGATATATGCTAGGTTTCGGGCAAACATAAAGTTACAAATAAGTGTGTTGGTCTCATTAAGGACATGTATAATAATATTGTAACTAGTGTTCGAACAAGTGACAGAGACACAAATGACTTCTTCGTTAGAATAGGACTACATCAAAAGTCAGCTTTGAGCCTTTACTTTTACCTTTTTTGCCTTGGTGATGGATGAGTTCACACTTCACAAGGGACATACAATAGGACATCCCTTGGTGCATGCTTTTTATGGACGATGTAGTGCTAGTCGATGAAAGTCGGGCATGAGTAAATAATAAAATGAAATTATGGCGGAATACTCTGGAATCCAAAGGTTTTAGATTCAGTGGAACTAAAACTGAATATATGATATGTGACTTTAGCACTACTACACATAAGGAAGGAGATGTTAGTTTGAAAGGTCAAGTGATGCTTAGGTAGAATACCTTTCAGTTTTTAAGATCAGTGTTGTAAAGAGGCAAGGGTATTGATGAAGATGTTGGCTATAGAATCAAGAAGTGTGGATGAAGTGGTGTCAAGCATCTGACATTCTCTGTGACAAGTGGATCTCAAAAGCTAAAAGGCAAGTTCCATAAGATGATGGTTAGCCCTGTATGTTGTATAGTGCAATATATTGGCCTATAAAATGACGACATGCTCAACAAATAAATATTGCGGAAATACATGTGTTGCCTTATATTTGTGGCTATACAAGAAAAGATCGAGTCACACTTGTTAAGACAGTTTGGACATGTCCATCTAAGACTTACAGAGGCACCGGTGCATAATGGGATTCTAAGGCGTGATAGTAATTGGAATTTGTAAGAGGGTCAGGTGAAGGCTAAAGTTGACATGGGAAGAGACTGTAAAAGAAGATTTGAAATGATGGAATATATCCAAAGATCTAGCCTTGAATAAAAGTGCATGAAAATCAACTATCCACGTGACTGAACCTTGACTTGCAAAATCACATGTAAGGCTATGAAGAGTATGGAATTAGTTACAAAGGGCCTTTAGTATTACTAAAAAGACATCAAAGAACTCTCTTTTAAGGAATAAATGTAAAACAAAAAAGTGGCAATTCAATGTAATAGTTAACATGAAAGTAGCATGGTAAGTAAGAACTAAAGTTCATTCATTAGCTTCACTTCTTAAATGAAACGTGGGCGCTTTACTGCTACTGTATATTCTACAATAATCTGGCCAAAAAGTTGTTAACATGTATATGTATATAATTTCATAAGTTAATATGGACAAACCTCATAAGTAACTGTACCACCTAATGAGTCTTGTTGACGCAGTGTAACATTTGCGATAACTCCATTGGCAGATAGAATGCAAATAGCCCTTGGACCTTGTTGGGAGAAAGATATGACCTTCATGCTGACATCCTAGTAAAAAAGATAAAAAGTTGGTAAGAATACCGATGAAATTAAAACGAAACCTCTTGTAGAAAGGAAGATGTGTGAATTCTAAAGAATGCTAATTCGAGCAAATGACACCAATCAAGAAGCAAACGTATAAAGCGCAGCAAGCTATTAAGTACAGTGCTTTTACCCAGCAGAGGACATAAATGATACTTACCTCACCAGCAGCAACATTAATAATATGTGGTGTAAAGTTGGCACCAGAAGCACAAGCTACCAGTTCACCTGCCCAGCACCAAAGATCATGTCACAGAGATGAATGACACGAAACTCATAGGAGAATGCTTACTTTGGATATGATGCACGCCTTTCATTTTATTAAGCGCAAAGGGGGTACAAAGAGTAGCAGATGGCAGCCCTATGATGCATACAACAATCTTATTCAACTAATGCTCTAGATATCACACATAAACCACTTAAAAGAATGCAGATATCACACGTAACCCATGTCCCATCCACCCAAGCAACTTTCAACTACATATATCTGTTTCCCTCCGAAAGGAAGGAATATGCTCCGAGCAAACATCAAGTGGTTTAACATCGCTGTCACTGTCAGCCATAGTTATGTGTCCGACTAAATATCAATAAATAGGCTTCCAAGCCACTCAATCTGGTCACCTATGACCACACAGTTGATCATATCATACATTAACTAATGTGAATATAACATTTACAGTCATATGGTTCCCACTGAACTTGCAAGTGTGCAACATCCAGGCATAATCCGTAATTCCCTGAACATGTATGACAGGCAGTTCCAGTTTCCCTTGTCCTTCTTTCTCTTTCCCCTAGGTTACTAGTTTAATAAAACCAAGGCATGAACAACAATTATTCAGTGGTAAACCTATCAGATTGGGTTGAAGCATGCCGCGGCCTGAAGAACGGAAGCCTGAAATCACTTGCAAAGCACAGGTAAAACATGGCATGGATACCCAACCCAACCGACGACATGTCTTCAGACAAACATGAGCACTAGTGAAGTAAGAGTACGTATATCCAGTGCTGGTCCAACCAAGCAAGAAAACCTGACCTGAAACTAGTTGCATGTCTCTTTCAGAGTTTCAGTTCAACTACCTAGAACAGCAACTCTCACCAACTATGCTCCGACAAGGCACAGTTTCTTTTTTGACTACCAATAATAATAATAATAAACAACGTTGCAACATGTCAGTTTCGCACCACCCAGAGTCCCAGACAAAAAAAAAAAACCTCCAATCCCGGATCGAAATTGAAGGGATCTTACGGCGAGATTTCTCAGGATTGAGGAACACGAGGCGTGAGGAAGGAAGGAAAGGACGGAGGACGGGAGGAGGACGTACCGAGTGGCCCGAGCGGCGAGTGCAGCGCGGGCGTCGGCGCGGACACGACCACCGCCGGGGTGGGCGCGGCGGCCGTCACCGCCATCGATATCGGCGTGGCGCGGCTGACGAACCCGACCGGGCGGCCCCTGCCCCGCTTCATGACGGCGCCGACGGCCGCCGCGGGCGTGTACCGGCCCGCTCCCGCGTCGTCCGGCGCCGACGCTGAGATCGGCGTCGCGTTCAGCGGCCGCAGCAGCGGGGTCCCGTCCGGCCCGTACTTCCGCGGCCTCCCCCGCTTCCTCTTCCCGTCTCCCCTCCCCGCCGCTACCGTCGCCAAGGAAAGCGCAGCCGCCGGAGCCGCTGGCGCAGGCTGAGAGCTCGCCGGCACCGGCGTTGTCTCCGGCATCGGCGCCGGGGCCGGGGCCGGGGCCGGCGAGGCCTCCGTGATCTCCATCGTGGGCTCCAGACTATAACGCTACCGCCACGTCCCTGTTCGGGCCGTGACCATCAGAGGCTGCAGCTCTGCCTGTTCACAGACACGGGCGCGATCACGAGACGCAGGAACTCGGAATTGTTCACACCCACAGCCCGGAACTCAGCACGAACAACTCATGAAAAGGCGAGCGGCCGGTACGGTTCTCCGGCGACCTTCGCGCTCGCCCGCCGGCCGTGTTCCGGCGAGGAATTCAAGGACACAGAAGCGACGAGGGGAGGAAGGAGACGAGGAGAAATGAAAATACTACATCGACGAAATTAAAGCCATCGATTGGTTTTAATTTAAGCAAGGGCAGAAAGTGTTTTTTTTATATAAAAATATCTCGCAAATGGACAGACAGACACATAACGCTTAAAAAATTGCGAGTTTGTTCGATCTGGTGATTGGGGCTAAATTAGTGGGCGATTTTTAATGCGGGAAATTGATGGTGGGCTTTAATTTTTAATTGTTTCTTAGTTTTTTTTAATAGCCTAGAGGCGGAATTTTTAGTTCTCGCTGGTGCTAATTTCGAAATATGCGGTGTGACGCGGAATTAGTTTATGGGTTTTTATTGTGTGTGTGTTTTTGTAGGCGAGTCCTTCGTGATTTAAGGTCCGAGGAAGAGTACATGCGGTTTGAATGGTTCCCGCCTTCACAATTACTCCTTTGGCTGCAGGACGGCACAAACAGGAGAAATCATGTTTTTTTCCATTCTATTTTGTTTTCTTGTGTTAAAAGCATCGGTATTTTTATACATACATCGATTTATTAGATTTAAAGTGGTAGAATTTGTTTACCTTTAACTATTTTTTAGTGGCAGCGTATATAGATTTGATATAGACATATAGTTCGACAAAAAAAAACTAGTGATTTTTATGAAATAATACATTCGGATTCATAGCAAAATTGGCTCCATATCTCAGGCTTTTAATTTGTAGTATGTATCATTTGCGAAATAATCGGAACACTTAATACGGTATATAATACCATTTCACACACAAAATGGTCGGACCACAAATCCGTTGTCATTGATTCCGGTCCTCTTGAAAGTGGGCCTGGTGTCTCCACAAATTGCACAAAAAACAAGAGTGTTTTTCGCAAAAACGACATCCTGTACTGAGGTTTATTTTGTGAAATCTATATTTTATAAGCCTAGCTAGCGACGGAAACATTAAAAAAAATGTATGCAGAGGGTATATATGTGCAAAGCAAAAGCAAAGGTACGACTTTTTCTAAACTAAAAAAAACTATACAGATTGTTTATGCGAAATTTCCCTGGTGGGGTGGAGAGCCTCTTGCCCACCACTAATCTACTTCTTATCTGATGGCTACTTTATTAATGAATTTATATAACTCAAGAAAAAAATATTGTAATATTAGGTAGTATCAACTTTAGCGCCACCTCACATGTGTATGTAAATCACGCTGATCAAGTAGGTTAAGATTAATTTATTTTCGTTCCTATCATAAACCCTCATCTCATCGTGATTAAGTGTGCTGGCTTACTTTCTTTTCTCTCTCTTTTTTTTAGTATTTTCTATTGGGGTTCCCACTTTAGATCGGCAATCTATATACAAGATAGAGCATCGACGTAGCTAACACTCAAAGGACACCGATTTAATATGAGTTTAGCTATAGATAAATCGTTCTGCATGACAACAATCGCACATTAGAAAAACCATTTGATTTCCTACACACAATATCGATGTGTTCATTTTTATATATACATATTATATCGTTGGTACAGTTGGTTATGATGGTATTATCATTATCTTAAGCCCCGATCGGCGATATCACTTTCAAATAATGAATATAGAAATCGACATTGCACAAGAAAAAAGTCAGTACATGCCAAACCACCTTTCGTGCAAGTGGCATGCACACAGGGATTAGATTATCCTAACCGATGGACATCTTGCAATTAGCGCATCGGTTCAATGTTTATATATATATATATAAATAATTAATAGTTTGGTTCATTCCCACAAAGAAAAGTTGAATCTTTTGGTTGGCAATAAAGAAAAGGCAGCCGTGATTTCTTCGCAACGTCCAGTTACAAGTCCTTAAAATTTTTTTTAACCACATGGGTGAAAAAATACATAAATCCTTAGATTTAATTCCATTGCACAGATCCTTAGATTTAATTTCATCATGTCAGTGAAAAAATCATAGCACCTGAACCTAGCTATGTGAGAATGTGTGTCTCAGCTCTCAGGTAATGGAAGAAACGCATGCAGCAACAATAATCAGGGCAAAGCAGATAACTAATCGCGTTGTTTTCAAACCACAGCTAGCATACGTGTACCAACTTGAGATTTTTCATTAAAAAGCAAATAAAAACGCATCATATATTTTGAGTTCATTATATTATGTTAGGGAAGGGTGTAGAAGCAAGCACTTACTAGTAGTTAATTACGATTTCCAAAGCGGTCACATGCATCCGCCCGGGACCATATTTCTTGCAGCCGAATTATTTATATATTCTCGACCATCTTATAAAATACGTTTTGTTTATTGAGGCGTAATTTGACTGAATTGTTTTTTTAGTGAGGGGCAAATTTCGGACGATTTGATATGATCAATGGGCCAACATTGTAGTAGTATCTTATTTTACGCGAATTATGGATTTGGGTGATCTAGGTGGTTCAGTCAGTGTGACATAGTATTGCATTATTATACCCAAATGAAATGATGTCGATTGACTTGTTATGGTTGCCTCGCTGCCAAAAATGTTTTTTTTCTTTTTAAAAAACAACATAGGCACATGACGTGCTGCTGTTTGTCCATTAGTTCACGCACCCCTTGTGTAGATAAGTCCTACCCACCTGCCTTATCTCTTTTTCTGATTTATTTTATTAAATTATATGAAAATAGTTTAGGAAATCCATGTATTTTATTTTATTTTATTTTATTTATTTTCGATCATTATGAAACGAAGCATCTTCAAATACAATTTTCTTTCCTAGTAAACTCTGATGGTTTCGGCATCTTTCTTGTATATAATAATTTCAATCAGAAATGCAATCATGTGAGACCTCGGCTGGCATGCCCTCATTCTAATTTAAATCATAAGATATTATATCTTTTTAAATATGTTCTTATCGTATATCTAGATACAGTGGATATCTAAATAAATAGTAAATACTGTATATCTAGAAAAGCAAATACATACATAGCCGTGCTGTGTATATACAATATTGCGCACCAAAAAAAAAAGAAGCAATGGTAGCTGAGGTTCTACGACCACTACAGAGATCTTAACCGAGGCGGGAAGTTTATTAGCCTTGTTCGGTTTAGTGATTGGAGCTAAATTAGTGGGAATTTTTCAAAACAATGGTTGGGATTTTTTTATTCGTTTCCTTGTTTTGTATCGTCCATAGGGGCATTTTTTTTAATCCTCGCTGGTGCTAGTGTCGAAATATGCGGTGTGACGCGGAATTAGTTTATGCTTTTTTGTCTTTTTTTTGGTAGGTGGGCGAGTTCTTAATGATTTTTTTTAAAAAAAAATTGATTTGTTGTCGGAGAAAGAGTCCGTGCTGTTTGAATGGTTCCCGCTTTCACAATTCATCCGCCTCTCATTTTTTTTTAAAAAAATACGTATTGCTCGTTGAAATAGTTAATTCGTTGTTATGCAGTAACAAGTATATGGACCACAACTCCATTGTCGTTGATTCGGTCCTCCAACGGCTTGAATTGCACAGAAACTAAGAGCGTTTTCGCAAAACAACATTCTGTATTATTGAGGTTCCATTTTTAAAGCTATATTTGCTTTGCTAATAGCCTCTAGCTAGCGACCGAAACATTAAGAAATGTACGTGAAGGGCGACGTACTGTGTGGAAAGCAAAAGTGTGATTTTTTCTAAACTAAAAAAACTATACATATCTCATCATGGTTAAATGTGTTGGCTTACCTTTTTTTTCTCTCCAGTTATTTTAGAATTTTATACTGGGGTTCCCGCTTTAGATCGGTGATCTACATTGACGTAGTCTACCCTTAAAGGACATCGATTTAAGATGGTTTTAGCCATAAATTGTCATTTTGCATGACAAATGGTCACATACTAAAGTATCATTTATCTCCCATGTGAAGATATAGATAGATTCTATAGTATGAGCACTGGGTTTCCCACAACTAGAGTAAGTCTAGGTCAGACGGTGTCATCCGGTCGAGCCGGACCAGGCATGGGCGTCTATAAAAGATGACCTTGAGCGCTATGGTTCAATTTTTTATGCCCCATCTCGGTTCACGAGCGACGGCGTCCACCCAGGCGCGTGCGATGGTGGCGGTTGCCCGAGAGCGCGAGGCGGTGGACCCTTGACCGGTGGTTGTGGTGGTGGCGGCTCCCTAACCCAGACACACGGTGGCGGCGGTTCCTCGATCCGGAGTAGCGGCGGCACTTCCCAGATCAGTGGCGCGGTGACGACGGTTCCCTGATCCAGAGGGCGCGTAACGTCGGGGGCCCGGTGCGGGCGAGCGGCGGCGGCACTCCCAAGGCAGGCGGGCAAGCGGCGACGCACCCTTAGACCATAGCGACGACGACACACCCTAACCCACAAACGACGGTGTCGCCCCTCGACGTGCGAGTAGAGACGGCGCCACACGAGACACGAGGTTTGAGTGGCGTCACGGAAGGCGCAATGTGCGCGCGGCGATGGTCATGGACGTGACATCCTCCGATCCGACACAGTTCGGGCTGCCCGAATGACGACCTCCCTCCGTTATTGTGTTCTCGACGGTGTCCTCTGGCGACTACTGCTTCTAATCCATGTTATGCCTTTTGATTATTGTGTTTTATGTCTACCACATGCACTATTTACGCTAAAAACTGTCGGATTTTACGCTTGAACACGGAGATCTTACATAAGTTTACTGCATGCATATTTTTTGTATGCACATTGAAAAGGAATTCCTTGATTTATGTTGTTCTTAATTACCATAAAAAATTAAATCAAATAACTTATGTTCGTAACTGCCACCATAAAATTGTCCCTAATTCCCGCCGACGTTCTTAGTTGGACCGATATTAGATTTTTTTTTATCAATTATGCTAAACAGAGTAAATATTTATGCGACTTTGTATAAGAATTTATGCTCTGTGTGGCTCATGTCATCCAATTTTTTGCGTGCGTGGAGTGGAAACGAAAATATCATCCAAATTTTACGTACATGTAATGGAAACAATTACAATCTACATAATTTTTGGAATTACATATAAATTAAAACCACATGCATGCTGAAGGAAACGGTGACGCCTAAGAGAGGGTGAATTAGGACTTCTAAACTCATTCGAAACTAGGCCACAAATGAATCTCTAGAACAAAACATATGCAAATAATTAATCTAGAATGTGCAAACTAAATTTTGTTTAAGTGTTGCAATCTCTACTATAAAGCCTAAATTTCAATCCTAAATAATCTAACTAGAAAGACAAGATTGAAACTTAAATACTTAATATAAATGCGGAAGGTAAAGAGTAAGGTAGAGATGCAAACTCTCGTGGATAACTCTGGTATTTTTAGGTATCCGGAATCACGCAAGGTTCCGACTAATCCTCATTGGTGTCCCTATGCAAAGGGTAGCCCATGCGAGGGCCAAGCACCAGGGTCAAGTAACTCCATAGAGAGCTACGGGCCTTCTCCACGCACAAGTGGTGCTCCGCTTTCGGCTCCTCTCGGACGCTCCCCGCCGTCTCCACTATCGAGCTTCCGGCTGAAACGTCGTGGGCCTCGTTCCCTCTGGCACACGATGACGGCCGTGACACAAACTCGTTTGTCACGATGTCACAAGACTCTCACCCCACTCGGTACAATTACAACGGCTCACGCAAGAGCCAAGGGGTTGTGTGTTTTTTCTAAACTCACTCAACTAACTAGGATTCACCTATAGCAAGCGCATAAGCGGTCTAACTAACCTAAGCACTTCGCAAAGCACCTACGCTAATCACCGAGTGATTCTATTAAGCACTTGGTTGTTTGAGCACGTGAAAATGTCTACAGTATGCCTTGGTATGTTGCTTGGGCTCCCACATCTCCAAATGCCCCGTTGGGGGTATTTATAGCCCCCACAAGTATAGTCGTTGGACAGAAGAAGCACCTTTCTGTCAATGGGTGCACCGGACAGTCCGATGCACACCGGACGTGCACTGTTCACTATTTAGTGCCTTGGCCACGTCAACCGACCGTTGGGTCTGCAGTAGTTGACCGTTGGATCGATCGTTGCCAGACTGTCTGGTGCACACCGGATAATCTGGTGCTACAACCCGAGAGCTCCTGTTGTGGGTCTCTCTGCGCAGACTACCGGTGTCCCACTGGACAGTCTGGTGCACAACGGATAGGTTAGTGTTCACTGTCTGGTGCGCCACCAGTCAACTGGCTGACTGACTAATTTATGGATTTTTTAGTTGTTTCTTTTGGACTTCTTTTTCTCTTGAGTCTTGGACTTCTACGCATCTTTTATGTCTTCTTTTGAGGTATTGCATCCTCAGTGTCTTAGTACAATCCTCTTAGCATCCTGTGAACTATAAACACAAACACTAGCAAACATATTAGATCACAGGTTATGTTGATCATCAAACACCAAAACCTTTTGAGCCAAATGGCCCGAGGTCCATTTTCCTTACACAGGTGACTCCCATATTTTTTTGAATCTGCCATAAAATAGGATCGTGAATACAACCCACCAGAGTTATCAACCTCTCACATTGTCTCGGTATTTACGCTTATAACTGAGGGTTTTATGCTCAAAATTTAAGATTTTTACGCTCGAACCTAGAGATGCGTCCACCAGTGAACCGCATGCCAGATTTTTTACGCAGTGTACCGCACTGCATAAATAGCTACACCGTGTAGCATAATTTGTATAAGTATATATCATAAACTGGTTCTAACGAGCCTAGTTGCATGGCTGTTGGAGCGGACCTATATTTATGGAGGAAATAAAGTATTTAAATAAGATTTTTTTGTTTACATGCATGCCAATATATTTTCTTTCATCGCACATTCTTGTCATCCTAAATTTGTGAGCATGCAGTAGAAAAAAGATCTTTATGCAGAAGGAAACATGTGACGCCTAAGAGAGGGGTGAATTAGGACTTCTAAAACTTTCACTAAACTAGGCCACAGATAATTCCCTAGAGCAGAACCTATGCAAATAATCAAACTAGAATGTGCAAACTAGGTTTTGTCTAAGTGTTGATATCTCTACCGCAATGGCTAAGTTTCAATCTACACTATATAAGTATGAATACAAGATTGAAACTTAAATGCTTAATATAAATGCGGAAACTTAAAGAGCAAGGTAGAGATGCAAACTCTCGTGGATGACGCCGGTATTTTTACCGAGGTATCCGAAACCACGCATGGTCCCGACTAATCCTCGTTGGTGCCCCTACGCAAAGGGAAGCCCACACGAGGGCCAAGCACCTCGGTCGAGTAACTCCGTAGAGAGTTGTGGCACTACAGGAGAAGCCTAAAATTTCGTGGGCCGGTATATTTTCGTCGGCCGGCCCACGAAAATAAGGAAGTTATTTTCGTCGGCCTAGTGGCCGACGAATATAATACGTATTTTCGTAGGCCTATTAATATTTTCGTCGGCAGGCCGACGAAAATACGGAAATTATTTTCGTCGGCCACTAGGCCGACGAAAATAAGCTATATTTTCGTGGGCCGAGGCCAAACCGACGAAAATACGTCGTTGACCGACCACTATTTTCGTCGGCCTCACTGAGGCCGACGAAAATAGTGGCCCTACATCGTCGGGCCCAGCCTTCTCTCGCTCGTTTCAAACGGTTCTCACCACCGCGCCGCCGCACGCCTTACCCCGCCCACGCCGCCGCCGCCGAGCCCCACGCCGCCCAAGGTCCCGCGCCGCCCGGCCCCCACGACGCCGCCGCGCAGCCCGGCCCCCAGGACGCCGCCGTGCCGCCCCGCGCCGCCGCACGCCGCCCCCCGCCCACGCCGCCGCCGCCGCACGCCGCCCCCCGCCCACGCCGCCGCCGCCGCACGCCGCCCCCCGCCCACGCCGCCGCCGCCGAGCCCCACGCCGCCCAAGGTCCCGCGCCGCCCGGCCCCCACGACGCCGCCGCGCAGCCCGGCCCCCAGGACGCCGCCGTGCCGCCCGGCCCCCACGACGCCGCCGCGCCGCCCGGTAGAGCTCCCGCGCCCCTCGCCGCCGCGCAGAGCTCCCGCGCCCCCACGACGCCGCCTGCACCCCTGCACGCCGCCCGCAGAGCTCCCGCGCCCCCACGACGCCGTTGCACGCCTGCACGCCGCCCCTGCAGCCGCGCCCCTCACCCCTGCACGCCTGCCGAGCACCACGCCCGCCCCGCCGAGCCCCACGTCGCCGCACACCGCACGCAGCCCGCGCGTCCTCACCCGCCCGCGAAGAAGAGAGCCCGTCGTCCGCGAAGGGAGCCCGTGGCCGCCGTCGCGAAGAAGAGAGCCCGTCGTTCGTCCACGCCGCGCTCGCCGTTCGTCCACGCCGCCCTCGTTCACCGCGGTGAGCCTCCCCGTATATAATATTGTTTGTAAGATTGTTATCACACCATATTTGATGCTCATGGCGGTTGTGGCGGTCGTGGCGTGCCGTGGCGTGCCGTGCGCGTGCCGTGGCGGCCGTGACGAGCCTCTGTCTTATGGTTGTGCCATTGGCGTATAGGGCACTTCTATCTTATGGTTGTGTCGTTGCATTCTTTGTCTAATCCTCAATGTGATCGGAGGGTGATGTCTTTTGTTTAATCTCCGAGATATTTTTTAATGTTTATAGTTTAGTTTTAATCGTTAACCATAGCGAACCGTATGCGTCACCCGTTCGGGAACGGCGAACGTCACATTGGCTTGTGAGGTTCGCCGTTCCGGAATTGTCCACGTATTTTGGACAGCCTGAGAGTGTAGGCCGATGCTTGTGATTTGTGACATGTGCCTTATGATTGACGCGGAATTTCGGTTGTGTAACCCAGTTGTTCTCCAACACACCATGTTCAGGCGTGTGCTTGGAGAGCAGCGAGGTTATGCTGCCGAAATTTCGCGGCAATCGTAGGATACATGTCACAAATCACAAGCATCGGCCTACACTCTTGGGTGGGTTTAGGGCCTTTACCTAATAGGGAGTTCACCTAAGCCACGGACGATCGTTGATGTTCTTTGTGTTTTGTTTAGCCTTTGAAATGGACGGTGATCGGAGGGTGATGTATGACGGGTGGAGAAAGGATGGGGCACATTCGAATGAATGGATGGGTGTAACAAAGGCTTTTCTTGAGCACGCTTTCAAAGATGCAACTGGTCGTCTAGTGAAGTGTCCTTGCAATCGCTGCGAGAACAAGTGGCCTCAGAAGAAGGAAGAAATGGAGAAACACCTTTGCAAAAGTGGGTTTATGCCGAACTACCTTGTATGGTACCGGCATGGAGAGTCTATTAAACACGTTGACGCGGAGGTGGAACTTGATGACGATCATGATAGGATGGACGACATGTTGCATGATCTTGGTAGGGATGTTGAAATGAACGCTGAGGAGCCGGGGCAGCTTCCACGCGATGCTCAGGAATTCTTCAGGCTACTCGCCGCGGGGGAAGAGAGACTGCACGAGCACACTCAGATGTCAGTTCTTGGGACTCTCACAAGACTAATGGCGATAAAGTCGAAGCACAACATTTCAAACAGTGCTTACAACGACATCGTCCAACTGATGGGCGAGGTTCTCCCGGAGAATCATAAGTTGCCAAAGAATATGTACTTCGCAAAGAAGATGTTGGCTGGTCTTGGGATGACATATGAGAAGATCGACGTGTGTCCCAACAGTTGCATGCTATTCTTTGAGGAGGATGACAAGCTGGACCGTTGTAAGCATTGTGAAGCTTCTAGATATGTCGAGGTGACAAATGATGAGGGTGAATTGGTAGTTACGAAGGTCGCAGCTAAGCAACTTCGTCGGTTGCCCATCATTCCTCGGCTTTCAAGGTTGTTCCTCAACAAGGAAATAGCTCTGCATATGACATGGCCAAAGAATGGTGTACGTCTCGTCACTGATCCAGACATAATGGTCCATCCGTCGGACGGTGATGCGTGGAAGGCAATTGACGAGTTTGATCCTGAATTTGCAAACGACCCTAGGAGTGTACGGCTTGGTCTATCGACGGACGGATTCACACCTTTCAATACCAGTGCAAGCCCTTACTCGTGTTGGCCTGTCTTCATTGTGCCATATAATCTTCCTCCTGAGTTGGTCAATAAAGAAGAGTTCATGTTCCTTGCACTAGTCATCCCAGGCCCCGAGCATCCAGGGCCAAAGCTGAATATGTTTGTTCGCCCTTTAATTGAAGAGCTGAAACAATTGTGGAGAGGTGTGAAGGCTTATGACAGCCATACTGAAAAGGAGTTTACCATGCGCGCTGCTTATTTGTGGTCAGTGCATGATCTGCTGGCGTATGGAGATTGGTCTGGATGGTGTGTTCATGGTCGGTTGTGCTGTCCCATATGTATGAATGATACGGATGCATTCAGATTGAAGCATGGTGGGAAAGTGTCATTCTTTGATGCTCATCGACGTTGGACTCCATTCAAGCATGATTTCAGGAATTCGCTTACTGCATTCAGAAGTGGAGCCAAAATCAGAAATGGGCCACCAAAGAGGCAAACTGCACCGCAGATAATGGCATGGCATGCTTGTCTGAAGCAAGGAGAAAATGATAGGTTTCAAGGCTACGGGGAGGACCACAACTGGACCCATATTTCATCAATATGGGACCTTCCGTATGCAAAAGCCTTGATCATGCCGCACAACATAGACTTGATGCACCAAGAGCGTAATGTTGCTGAAAGCATCATAAGCACATGTTTCGATGTGACTGATAAAACGAAAGATAATATGAAGGCAAGAAAAGACATGGCTGAAATTTGTAAGAGACCGATGCTCGAGTTGAAAGTAAGCGATAAAGGGCATGAGAGTAGGCCGCGAGCTGATTACTGCCTCAAGCCAGATGAAAGGAAAGAAATATTTAAGTGGTTGAAGAATCTGAAATTTCCAGATCGATATGCGGCAAATCTGAAACGGGCAGTCAATCTGAAGACCGGTAAATTGATCGGTTTGAAAAGCCATGACTACCATATTATTATGGAGAGGCTGATGCCCGTGATGTTTCGAGGCTATTTTAAGGATGAGCTTTGGAGCATATTTGCAGAGCTGAGTTTCTTCTATAGGGAAGTATGCGCAAAGACGGTATCGAAGAGGTTGATGCAGAAATTTGAGAAAGAAATTCCAATTCTTATTTGTAAATTTGAAAAGGTTTTCCCGCCAGGATTCTTCAATGTGATGCAACATCTAATTGTGCATTTGCCTTGGGAAGCTTTGGTAGGCGGACCAGTGCAATTCAGGTGGATGTATCCTATAGAAAGGGCGTTGAAAAAGCTCAGGGCGTCTGTTCGCAACAAGGCTAGAGTCGAAGGGTGTATTGCGGAGGCTTTTGCCCTTAAGGAGATATCTCAATTCTCAACCAGGTATTTCGCTCGAGCCAACAATGTGTTTGCTCCTTCAGTGCGACTTCATGTCGAAAATGAATCGCCCCAAAGCACCCTTCAAATTTTTGCGAATCCGGGTAAAGCAGTTGGAAAAGGGAGTGTACGTCACATTGAAGGATCAGATTTGAACACGCTAATGCTATATATGTATAGCAATATTGACAGCACACAGGAGGCGTTCGAGTAAGTTTTCCTCATAGTTACTTCCATTTTCTCATCTCATAATTTCTATAGTGTGTAATCTCCATGTTTCTAATATGTCCAGCATGTTTGATGAAGAATGTTGGAAATCTACTAGTAAACCTACGGCCATCCAATTAGAAAATCTTCGACGTGATGGGTTGAAAGGTGGACCAAACTTCGTGCAGTGGTTTCGTAATTATGTTAGTAATTGTCGTTCTCTCATTGTCCATACTTAATCTTTGAATTTTGGACTTCGAAGATATAATGCATATACTAATTCCTTGTATAGGTTTCCAAAAACTCTGTGCACCCGGACTTGCAGCAAATGGCACATACCTCTGTGTCCGTCCGGAACTATACTCGCTATGATGTAAATGGATATCGCTTCCGAACCGCGAAATTGGAGAAGAGTCGACCATTGGCAGCCACCACCAATAGTGGTGTGTTGGCAAGTTCATATGTTGACGATGACAAAGTAGTGGACTATTACGGTGTTCTTCAAAACATTGTAGAGTTGATTTTCGATGGCCCAAAGGAACTTAAAGTCGTGTTTTTCGAGTGCGACTGGTTTGATGCTCATAGTGGGACTCGTGTCGACAAGTATGGTAATGTCGAGGTGAAGCATAGCTCTAGGATTCCGAGCAGTATGAGCGATGTTGTCCTTGTAAATCAGGCAAAACAAGTGTACTACCTGCCATATCCTCACCCAAGCCTTAGGGCTTGGTGGGTTGCAATCAAAGTCAACCCACAAGTCGTCGCTCCAGAGAGTGCTGACTACGTGAATACGAGCAGGGACAACGATGACGCTGTTTTTCAACCAGAAGCGGTGTCGAATCAAGACATAGCTCACCGATTCCATGTGACCAATGGAGAAGGCCTTGAAAATCTCTGTTACAATTCAAGCGACTTAATTGAAGAACCTAGGTCAAAGCGCAAACGACCTGTCGTCGTTAGAAGATCAGTAAGGATCCAACGAAATCAAGAGCGTATGAATAAACAACGAGCCGAAGAAGCATCATCGGATGCGGATGACTTTTGATTAGTATGTTTCTTTTATTTAATCAATTAAGCTATGTATTCCAATTTTCACATTATTAATTTTCATATTATTTGTTTCATATACTGTGGTTTGACATTAATTTATCTACAGTTGAACATGTTCAAGCATAGGAGATCGAGGAAGAGTGGGGGCAGCGCGGCCAGCGAGGACAGCTCGGGCAGTGGGCTTTTTCAGGGCACCTCACAGAGCCAACAGAGGCAGCAGCAACTTCTCGACTGTCTAGATGAAGTGCATGGTGAGGAGGGTGAGCAGGAGGCTCCTCAGCAGGATGCTCATGTGCAGGGTGAGGAGGGTGAGCAAGATGAGGAGGGTGAGCAGGATGAGGAGGTTGACCCTATGGGGGCAGGCAGCGCGGGCGACGCGTCAGATGGTTCTACATCCTTCAGGTATTATTATGCATATTAGTTTAATTGATATTAATTTTAAATCATTTCATCATATTTAATTTACTTGTATACTTAGGTATAAGAAGAGCAATGCGCTTGGTCCGAGGCCTACTGAGAGGAGGCTCATCCGGCCGCATGGAGAATGGTGGGGCTTATTTCTGTTGTGTTAATTTTTTAATATGAACGTGATTGCACTGGTTTACTTGTTTTATTAATGTTTGTAGGTCATGGGAAGACTTGACTTGGGACGGTACAGGCAGACGTCCCAAGGTGAACGCGGTGTTGGGTAGCCTCTGTCGCTTCTACTACCCTGGCATGGTGGAGCTCAATGGCGAGAGGTTCGCGGCTATGCAGTGGGCCGACTGGGGTCTGAAGGACTATGTCCAGCCAGGGGAAAGCAGTAGCGGAGGGGGAAGTTCAGAACAAAAACCAAGGACTTGTCAGGTGGCTGTGTGGGACGAGTTCTGGGTGAGTTTACTTTCGTATATAAGCAATTCACTGCATTATTGCTTCTCCTAATCTTACTTTAACTTAACTTCTCCATTGATATGTAGGGGAGGTTCCAATTGCCGGATGACATCGAGGCGGATCAGGCTCAGTGGGCACGTGTGAAGAGACACTTTCGGAAGTGCGCTGATAAGGTCATCAAGGATGCCATGTACAATGCTCGCATCGCGGCCGTCAACTACTACTACAAGAAGATAAAGGGGCAGAAAATGAGCAAAGCATTAGGGGCCAATGAGATCTACCTCACAGAGGAGCAGTACTTGGAGAGCGTTGTGGATTGGCTGGCGAAGGACATGGAAGCCTGGAGGTGGTTGGCTAAGAGATGGGCGTCGCCTGAGTGGATTGCAGAGTCCAACAAGCACCGTGCCAACCGTGGCACTGAAGGACCGGGGCATAGGTACGGCGCCGATGGACACCTTGGTACCGCACGCCGCATGGTAAGTGTATAAATCAAACTTGTATGTTACATCTATTACAATTCTATGGTTTAACTCTTCTTTTTCATGCAGGAAGCTGAAAGTGGAGTTGCTCCAAGTTTTATGGAGGTTTACGTCCGTGGTCACCGTGGGCCTAATCCAGCGAACCCTGATGAGCTATGCAGCGAGGCGGCAAGGGAGAAAATGGTAAACAAGTTTGTATTTACGAATTAAATTGCATGATTTGTGTCTAACTCCAACTCTAACTTTCTTTGCAGAATGCATATGGGGAGGAAATGACTCAACGCCATGGGCCTGATTTCGACTGGATGCATTCAGACTTAGATGCCTCGGCGTTGTACCACAGTGGTGGGGGTAGAAAGCATGGCAGGTGAGGTGGTTGTCTTTGATTCGACAATTTCATTAACAAGAATGTGTCCACTTAATGGCTCAACTATGTGTATCATGCAGGTTTGCCTTTGGCACCGGCGTTGTGGAGTACAACAGGACCATAGGTCAAGGGAAGGCATCGTCTTCGGCAGGGAGTTCTCGCTCCAAGTCTGCTCGAGAGGCTCAGCTGGAGGAGGAGACTCGGGCAGCACAGGAGCAGGCTCGACTCGCACAGGAGCAGGCTCGAGCAGCGCAGGAGCAGGTCGGACAGCTGACGCAGTATATGACTTCTTATTTTCAGGTAATTCGTCTATCTCATCACGTGTCATTGAATTCAATGTATAGTGTTGCGATTCTAACGTTTCATCCATTTGCAGGAAATGACTACTCGACTCGGCCCTGATATGAACTTGCCCGCTTTTCGCCCTCCCCAGGTAACACTATCTGAACACTTCAATTCCATAGCAACTCTTTTTTTATTATCAAAAATGGATCGCAGGCACAAGGATGGGGACAATGGCCAGGACAAGCTCCAGCGTCGCAGCCACAGTGGACCGGTGTTGGGTGGACGCAGGCACCTCCAGGCACTTGGACGCCTCCACCACCCCAAGGATCGCAGCCATTTCAAGCGTGGATGGCACCGCCACCGACGGGGTGGGTGCCACCACCTCAGGGGTGGCCAGCACAACAGTACCCGTGGATGCATGCACAGCCTCCTTATCACCATGGATCACAGGTGACGTTCCATGTTTAGTTTTATGCAAATAGTGACCAAACATAGCCAGTATAGGTATAGGGATAGCAAAACACAGCCTTATTTGAATGATTGATGAATTGCAGGGTTCAGCGTCACATGCTCAGGAGGGTGCTGTCAACGTCCACGACTTCCTCGTCCATGGTTCTGGAGGGAGTGGCCACCTTCCTGGTGGTGGAGGAGGGAGTGGCCAAAACTCTCATAGCCCGCAGGAGTGATTAGTGAGTAGTGAGTTTGTTTGAAACTATGGACTTATGGTATTGAAACTATGTATGGACTATGGACTATGGACTATTTGTATATGTGAATGTGTTTTGTGATATGTATATGTCAATGTGTTTTGTGATATGTATATGTGAATGTGTTTTGTGAATTATGTATTTTGATTGTGAATCTGTATATATGTGAATTGTGATATTGTGTATTTTGCTGTGAATTATTAATAGGTGCAGAAAAATCTGTTTTGGGGGGGGGAACCATCAATTTTCGTCGGCCTCGGTGGTGGCCGACGAAAATATCCTGGGAACATATTTTCGTCGGCCATCAGCGGGCCGACGAAAATAGCCTGGGCGTATTTTCGTCGGCTTTCCCAAGGCCGACGAAAATAGTCAGTCCGACCAATTATTTTCGTCGGCCTCGGGAAAGCCGACGAAAATAGGTATTTTTCGTCAGTACCGACGGAAATAGGTGCCTATTTTCGTCGAACTTATTTTCGGCGGCTATTTTCGTCGGTCTGCCGACGAAAATAGTCTATTTTCGTCGGTTTAGGCTTATTTTCGTGGGCTTTTGGCCCACGAAAATTTAGGTGTTTCCTGTAGTGTGGGCCTTCTCCACGCGCAAGTGGTGCTTCGCTTCTGGCTCCTCTCGGACGCTCCCTGTCGTCTCCACTATCGAGCTTTCGGCTGAAAACATCACGGGCCTCGTTCCCTCTGGTACACGGTGGCGGTCGTGACACAAACGCGGTTGTCACGGTCTCGCAAGAACCTCGCTCCACTCAGTACAATTACAACGGCTCGCGCAAGAGCCAAGGCGTTGTGTGGTTTATCTAAACTCACTCAACTAACTAAGATTCACCTAGAGCAAGTGCTAGAGCGATCTAACTTAACCTAAGCACTTCGTAAAGCACATACGCTAATCACCGAGTGATTCTATTAAGCACTTGGGTGTAAGAGCAATTGGGAATGTCTACTATATGCCTTGGTATGTCTCTTGGGCTCCCACACTTGGAAATGGCTGGTTGGGGGTGTATTTATAGCCCCCAACACAAAACTAGCCGTTGGAGGAAAGTTGCAGCTTTATGTGGTGCACCGGTTAGTCCGATGCCCCTGTCTGGTGAGCCTAGTCGTTATGTCTGTCAGAGCAGGTGACTGTTGGCATGCAGGCTTTATGCATTGGACAGTCCGGACTTCACACCGGGCAGTCCGGTGGTCTTCCCTCCACAGTGCCACCTGGAAGTAGTCGTTAGGGCTAGTGTTCTTGGTGCACCGGACAGTCCGGCGTGTGGCACCGGACAGTTCGGTGTGCCACGAGACAGTCCTATGCTCCTCGCACAGACAGTCCGCAGGCAACACTTCTTCGTTTCTTGGACTTTACTTGATCTTAATAATGTCTTCTTTTGAGGTGTTGCTTTCCTCAATGCCTTGTTCCAAGTAACTTTAGCATCCTATGAACTACAAACACGAACACTAGCAAACACATTAGTCCACAGGTTATGTTGATCATTAAACACCAAAATCTATTAAGCCAAATGGCCCGTGGTCCATTTTCCTTACAATCTCCCCCTTTTGGTGATTTATGACAACACAACCAAAGCAAGCAAATATCATAAAAATTTGATTGAAAAATATGCAATCTACTTGCTAGGATGCATGATTGTCCCCACAGTGTGATATTATGGACTTAAGCCTCCCCCTAACTCCATAATTCACTTACTTCCTCTTTTAGACTAAAGAGCCAAAACCACTTGAAGAATTAAAATTTTAAATTGGTGGTGTTTGGTGTTTGATACAAATTTCATTGCTTTGGTCCCTAAACTTCTCCCCCTTTGGCATCAACCACCGAAAAGGAAGACATTAAAAAACATGTAGGAAGCAAATAAGACTTGCCCTCATAAAGGATTTGTCAATTAATATCAGTTGAAGCACTAAATTGTTACCCCCCTAAATGAGTGTTCTCCTTTATAAAGAATTTTATCCCCCTTTAGAGACGAAGAAAAACTCCCCCTGACAGAGATCTTCTACTTAGGAAAAAGCATGTGAGAAATGGAGGTGCAAGACATGATTTGAATAGACTAACTTCCCTTATGCATAGTTTACAAAATATGAGTCAACAATATAAGCATTTATAGCAACATGGGAAGTATAAGTTATGAAATATAGTCTAATCAAATATTGGAGAAGACATGTGTCGGAGAGGGAATTCTTCGGCCGGGTGGTGGAGTGCACCCGCCCTAAATCCTAAGATGAGGAAGGGGCTTAAGCGTTTTTGAAAGGGAAATGTGCCCTTGGGCCATTTCTAAAGTATTTTGGTGATTAAGTGCCCAACACAAATGGCTTAAGTATAAATTATGCAAAATGGTGGATGAAGTGCAAATCATCAATAAGGTATGATTCTAGACTTAGTACATTATATTTTGTGTACTAACATATTTGGCTAAGTGCTAGAATCAAGGAAAACAGAAAAAGAAAAAGACTTGGCTGAAGCAGCCAAGACTTAGCACAGTCTGGGTGCACCGGACAGTGTCCGGTGCACCAGGCTGGCTTTGGTCAAACTGGCCGCTCTCGGGATTTCATCGGTGGCGTACGGCTAAAAATCACCGGACTGTCTGGTGGTGCACCGGACTGTCCGGTGAGCCAACGGTCGGCCGCGCAATCCGCGTGTGACGCGTGGCCAAGCCAACGGTCTGATGGGGGCACCGGACTGTCCAGTGTGCACCGGACAGTGTCCAGTGCGCCAACGGCTCCAAATCTTCAATGGTTGGCTGTGCCAAATTAGGAAGGCTATCTGCACCGGACAGTGAATAGGGGATGTCCGGTGGTGCACCGGACTGTCCGGTGCACCACCCAACAGAAGGCAAGTATTGCCTGCCAAGAATGCCTCCAACGGCTCCTAGCTGCCTTGGGGCTATAAAAGGGACCCCTAGGTGCATGGAGGAGAAACCTAAGCATACTTTGAGCATTCTTAATCATTCACACTCCGTCTTCGCGCATTCGATTGTCTTTCTTAGTGATTTGAGCTCTGTTCTAGTGGTGAACTTTGTGATATTCATTTGAGCTCAAGTCTTGGCTGTGTGTGTGCGTATAGCTGTGGATTTGTGTGTGTTGCTTCCCTCCCTTACTCTAGTGGTTTCACTTTGATCCTTATTGTAAGGGCGAGAGACTCCAAGTTGTGGAGATTCCTCGCAAACGAGTAAAGAAAGAAGAACACTGTGGTATTCGAGTTGATCATTGTATCACTTGAGAGGAGTTGAGTGCAACTCTCGTCCGTTGGGACGCCACAACATGGAGTAGGCAAGTGTTATACTTGGCCGAACCACCGGATAAATCATCGTGTCTCTTGTGCTTGTTCTCACTGTGACTATTGTGTTTCGCAAGAGCTCGGTCCTTGCCACTTGATTTCATTGTACTAACACTTAATCAAGTTTTGTGGCTTTAAGTTTTAACTTTTTATAGGATCACCTATTCACCCCCCTCTAGGTGCTCTCAATTGGTATCAGAGCCGTTCTCTTCAAGAAAGGGACTAATCGCCCGAAGAGATGGATCCTAAGGGAAAGGGGATGGTGGTCAACGACAATGAGAAGGAGTCCATCTTCAACGAGCCAAGGGACGACAAAGCCAATGACTCAAGCTCGAGTCAAAAGAAGAAAGATGGAAAGAAGAAGAGGCGCATCAAGAAGATTGTCTACTACGACAGCGACAAATCTTCCTCTTCTCAAAAGGACGACGAATACGAGGAGAAAAAGAAAACGGTTAACTCGAACTTTTCTTTCGATTATTCTCGTATTCCACATAATTCCAATACGAGGAGAAAAAGAAAACAGGTGTGCCGTCTGTAGGGTGGCCCTAGCGCGGTCTGCCAGCGGAATGGACAGGACGTAATAAATGCTGTGGGGGCACATCACCTATCAGAAGGGTGGACAGGCGGCGTGTCCCCTCCGCAATAAATACGGAGGTCGCGCGGCTCAGAGCCCTTATGTCACGCTCCGCCCGCTGGCCTACGTCACGGACAATCAGCCATGAGGCCGCATTAGACCTTCGGCCGAGCGGGGGGCGGAGGGGCTCCGGATAGAGCCCGGACAAGCGTTAATACCGAACCTATGCCTAGGTTACAACACTTCCTCTCCCGGGACCTTGTTATGGGTGGTCCGGAGCCCACTTGATGGGGTCCGAACCCTATCCGATGGCTCCGGGCTGCTTTACTTCGGGGGTCCGGGTTGTGCGCATAGGGGTCCTGCGCCTTCTGGGCCTGACAGCGTTGTCTCCGAGAATGCCACCTTAACTGCTCACGAGATACCCCTGGGGTTGTTCTCCGCGCGGTTAAGGGTAGCCACACAAGCATCGTGCCTTTATACCGTAGTAAGGGGTACCCCTAATCCAGGGTACCGACAGTGGCCCCCCGGGCCCACCTCAGGGGAGGATGCGAGCCTGCAGGTGGGGCCAGAGTTTGACTAGTGATCGGCTCGCTGCTCCTGCGCACCCGTTGATGCAGTTACTACCGGCCCGCCTATGGTCACGCCGACTGCCATGCCTGCCCCCGCGACTGACTGGCCCGTGACCTCCGTACTTAATGTCTTTGTTGGGCCATGCGCGGGGTGCCTCGAGTCGCTGCATCGGTTTTTAAAATTTATCTCCTTAGCCTTCTGCGACGGCCCCCAGGAGGTAGCCTTGACTGGGACCTGGGCCTGCACACAGCTTCAGCTAGGGAGCATTAGTAGTACACCCACAGGACCCGTCATCTGACACTAGCCATCCTTTGATACATGCTCGGGACCTGCAGGGTCTAGTCTGGGAGGCCAAGTTGTGCGTCCGGACCCCCTGGATGGTGGTTCTAGGTACTAGGACACTTGTCGCAGAGTGGTGGAGTGTGTAGGCCCACGGTACGGAACCAGGTTGAGCGGCTACATGGGCTCCAGACCACCCCAGGAGACAAATGTCCATTCTCTAGTTCCGGACCCCAGGTTGTCAGACCCACAGGACTTATAGCTCCAAATACTAGGTACCCATCACGGAGTGGTGGAGTGTGCAGGCTTTCGGGTACAGAACCAGGCTAAGCGGCCACACAGGCTCCGGACCACCCCATGGAACGGGGTCCCGTTCTCTAGAGCCGGCTCCCAGGCTGTCGGGCCTTCTGCTTTCGCAGAGAGGTCCTAAACTGCAATCCTGGCTGTTCAATTCAGATGTCATTATGTCTGATGGAAAGGGAACTGTTCAGGTGGGTTAGATAAAATAATATCTGAAAAACTGCAAGGTAAGACCATGGAGCATTAAGGTGAAACTATCATAGGGGCACATCTAAGGGGGGTAATTCTTTTCTTTATAACTTATCATGCATGGGTGCAGACCAACAGGCCGGGCTTATGGGGACGGACCTCACCGGGTTGGCGTACACGTATGCGTTACCTAGTTACAAAAGGGAAACAAATTCGACCCCTCAGACTTGCTCCTATGGATAGAACTTACAGAGATGCTCCAGCGCCAGGGGGAGGCACTCCTTCAGTCGTAGCTAGACAGTCACCCTCGGGTCGGCGTATTCCCGTTACCTTGAAGGGTCCTTCCCAGCTGGGGGAGAGTTGCGGAGCCCTTCTTGGTTTGGTACTTGCCGTAGGACTAGGTCCCGACCCTGGGTTCCCATCTGCGTTTGATGAGGGAGCCCTCGTTTTCGGCTGTGGCCATTTCTACATGAATCTGTCAGAAGTCTGGACCCGTGGGGAGTCCAAAAGGGTTTCCGGGGGAAGGCAGGCTTCGGACCCGTAGACCAGGGAGCACGGGGTCCCCCTTGGGGTCCATCTAGTCATCTCCACCGGAGTAGGAGCCTCCGGCGAAGACATCCTTCAGGTCCCCCTCGGGTGACTGATACCTGAGGTCCCGTTCAGCCGCGGCCACCTCGCTGTCGTCGGCCTTTTCTTTGCCAGGTCGGCGATGAGGTGGAGAGCCATCCTTGGAAGACTACTCACGCCGCTCGTTGATGCGTTTCGCGAGGTCAATGATCTCGCAACACTCCGCGGCGCTATGGCGACCATTGGGGTGCACAGGGCAAGAACCGTTGTTACCCCTCTACGGCCGTGGGCGTTTGTTGCAGTCGCCCCGGCCCCCGGTCGCGGCTGCAACGACTAGAGCGGTGGACTGCGGCTTCTGGTAGTCATGATCCTTCTTCTTTTTCTTCTTACCGTCCTGGGGGACGGCACTCGAGCCACCCGACTGGGCAGCCCCGGTTTGTGGGGCCGAGTGCCATGCGCGGCCCTCGGCGGCTCTGGCGCATTTGTCGGCCAGAGCGAAGAGTGTGGGGACAGTCTCCACGTCATGCGTGGCCAACTTCTCCAACATTTTCTCATCACGTACTCCCTGACGGAAGGTCGTGATGATGGAAGCATCGGAAATGCAAGGTATAGTACCTCGCACCTTGGTGAAGCGGGAGATGAACGTCCGGAGGGTCTCCCCGAGCTCCTGCCTCACCGCATGGAGGTGGGCCTCCACACTGTGCTGCTGGTAGGTACTGGCAAAGTTCGCAACGAACCGCGCGCAGAGCTCTTCCCAGGAGTAGATTGACCTTGGGGCGAGGTTCATGAGCCAAGTCCGGGCAGGACCAGACAAGGGGACATGAAAATATGTTGCCATCACAGCGGTGTTCCCACCAGCTGCTGTGATAGCGGTGACATACACCTGCAGGAACTCCGACGGATTTGATGTTCCATCGTACTTTTTCGGCAGGTGTGGCCGGAACTTGGGTGGCCATGATGTCGCACGGAGATGATCCGCGAGAGCGGCGCAGCCCACGCCGGCCAAGGGGACACCCGCTTGGGACCGGGTGCCCATTGGGGCCTGCGGTGCTACCGCAGCGAAGTCTTGATCGAGATTGCGGCCCTCGAAGTTTTGGCGGCGCTCGCGCGTCCTTTCCAAAGAGATTCGGGCGTCCTCTCCCGCGCGCCTACGGTTGAGTTTGGCCCGAAGGTCGTTGGTCTGTGCGCCCCTTACTGAGGGTGAGCGCACAGACGCCGACGCCTCATGTTGGCGCTGGGATGACCGTGACCTCGACCTGGTCGAGGTAGAATGCGCCATGCCGAACAGTCGGTTGACGTCGTCCCACCACTGCTTCATGGCCCCTGGTGAGGCCGTGGAGCATGGAGAGTGTCGCAGCAACTCCCTGGCTGCTGACAACGCTCCTGGAGCCGCCCTCGACGGTGTCCGGGATGTCTGTGCAGCTGCACGCTGCCGTGCAGCGTGCATAGCAGCAGTGCCCGCAACTGGGCGATTGGGAACCTGTGGCGTGGAGGAAACAACTTCTTCCTCCACCAGGAAATCCGTTGATGTCTCGGCGCGGTGCTCAACGATTTGCACCATCATGCTGAGCGAGAAAACTAGCAAAAACCTAATGCATATTGAAAGGGAAATGTGCCTTTGGGCCATTTCTAAGTATTTTGGTGATTAAAGTGCCAACACAAGTGCTTAAATGTGAATCTATGCCCATGGATGAACAAAGTGCAAATCACAAGTAAAGGTATGTTTCTAAGCCTTAGTACATTGGTTTTGTGTACTAATATATTTGTCTAAGTGTTAGAAACAGAGAGAAGAAGAAAAGGAGAATGTTGGCTGTGTACAGCCAACAGGCTGTTTCGGTCTGGGGCACCGGACTGTCCGGTGGTGCACCGGACAGTGTCCGGTGCGCCAGGCTGCCTCGACCTGAAGACGCCGCTCTCGGGAATTTGCCAACGGCGTACGGCTAAAATTCACCGGACTGTCCGGTGTGCACCGGACTGTCCGGTGAGCCAACGGTCGGCCGAGCCAACGGTCGACCGCGGAACCTGCGCGCGACACGTGGCCTGGCCAACGGTCGGAAGGGGGCACCGGACTGTCCGGTGTGCACCGGACTGTCCGGTGCACCAGATCTGCAACGGTCTGCAACGGTCGACTGTGCCGTTTATGGAAATAAATCGGGTACCGGACAGTGTCCGGTGTGCACCGGACTGTCCGGTGCGCCCGACGACAGAAGGCAAGGATGGCCTTCCAGATTTGTTCTCAACGGCTCCTAGCTGCCTTGGGGCTATAAAAGGGACCCCTAGGCGCATGGAGGAGAACACCAAGCATTCCTACAACATTCCTAAGCACCAAGACATCGATCTCGCGCATTCGTTTCATTGTGATAGCATATAGAGCTCTTGTGGAGTTGTGAACTCTTTGAGTTGTGTTGCGAGCTCTTGTTGCTGCTTGTGTGCGTGTCGCTCTGATCTTTTGAAGTCTTGTGTGCGTTGCTCATTCCCTCCCTTACTCCGTATTTCTTTGTGAATCTTAAGTGTAAGGGCGAGAGACTCCAAGTTGTGGAGATTCCTCGCAAACGGGATATTGAAAGACAAAGCAAAACACCGTGGTATTCAAGTTGGTCTTTGGACCGCTTGAGAGGGGTTGATTGCAACCCTCGTCCGTTGGGACGCCACAACGTGGAGTAGGCAAGCGTTGGTCTTGGCCGAACCACGGGATAAACCACTGTGTTCTCTCTGTGTTTGATCTCTTGTGGTACTGTGTTTTGTTGAGACTCCTCTCTAGCCACTTGGCAATAATTGTGCTAACACTTAACAAGTTTTTGTGGCTATAAGTTTAAGTTTTACAGGATCACCTATTCACCCCCCCTCTAGGTGCTCTCAATTGGTATCAGAGTCGTTCTCTTCAAGAAAGGGACTAGCCGCCCGAAGAGATGGATCCTAAGGGGAAGGGAATCGTGATCAACGATAAGGAGAAGGAGTCCTTCGTCAATGAGCTCAAAGATGACAAGCCTACCGACTCCGGCTCGGGTCATAGACGAAAGGAAGGGAAGAAGAAGAAGACGAGGCGCATCAAGGAGATTGTCTACTACGACGACAGTGATGAGTCTACTTCTTCCCAAAAGGACGACGACCACAACGACTACGAGCAAAGGAAACCGGTTAATTCTAACTTTTCCTTTGACTACTCTCGTATTCCGCAAAGTTCAAATTCACATTTGCTTTCCATTCCACTCGGCAAGCCCCCACACTTTGATGGGGAGGACTACGGATTTTGGAGCCACAAAATGCGTAGTCACCTATTCTCTCTCCATCCTAGTATATGGGAGATTGTAGATAGTGGAATGCACTTTAATAGTTCGGATAGTCCTATATTCATTAATGAGCAAATCCATAAGAATGCACAAGCTACTACTGTTCTTCTAGCTTCATTGTGCAGGGATGAATATAACAAAGTGAGTGGCTTGGATAACGCCAAGCAAATCTGGGATACCCTCAAGATCTCTCATGAGGGAAACGACGCTACCTTGCTCACCAAAATGGAGTTGGTGGAGGGCGAACTTGGACGGTTCGCGATGATAAGGGGCGAGGAGCCAACTCAAACATACAACCGGCTCAAGACCCTTATCAACAAAATAAGGAGCTACGGAAGCACGCGATGGACGGACCACGACGTCGTCCGACTAATGCTAAGGTCCTTTACCGTTCTTGATCCTCATTTGGTGAATAATATTCGTGAGAATCCCAGGTACACCAAAATGTCGCCCGAAGAAATTCTTGGGAAGTTCGTAAGCGGGCGAATGATGATCAAGGAGGCAAGATACGTGGACGACGCGTTGAACGGTCCCATCCATGAGCCTCAACCCATTGCTCTCAAGGCAACAAGGAGCAAGGAGGCGCTACCAAGCAAAGTGGCGCAAGTTGAGGCGGCCGGGCTGAATAATGAGGAAATGGCCCTCATCATTAAGCGCTTCAAGACGGTGCTAAAGGGTCACAAGGGGCAACCAAGCAAGACCAAGACGAAGGGGAAGCGCTCATGCTTCAAGTGCGGTAAGATTGGTCATTTTATCGCTAACTGCCCCGATAATGATAGTGACCAGGAAAAGGGAAACAAGAGGGAGAAGAAGAAGCATTACAAGAAGGCAAAGGGCGAGGCGCATCTAGGCAAGGAGTGGGACTCGGATTGCTCCTCTTCCGACTCCGACAATAAAGGACTCGCCGCCACCGCCTTCAACAAATCATCCCTCTTCCCCAACGAGCGTCACACATGCCTTATGGCAAGGGAGAAGAAGGTATGTACTCGCAACTCTACCTATGCTTCTTCAAGTGAGGACGAATCTAGTGATGAGGATGAAGTAGATTATTCATGTTTGTTCAAAGGCTTAGATAGATCTAAGATAGACAAAATTAATGAATTAATTGATGCCTTGAATGAAAAGAATATACTTTTAGAAAAGCAAGAAGATTTGTTATATGAAGAACATGATAAGTTTGTAGAGGCTCAAAAATCCCTTGCATTAGAAATTAAGAGAAATGAAATGCTTGCTTGTGAAGTGTCAACATGCCATGATTCTATTTCTAACCTAAAAAGCATAAACGATGATTTAAATGCTAAACTAATAGAAGCAAATAAATCCAACTCTTGTGTAGAACATGTTGAGATTTGCACTAGGTGTAAAAATTTCGATGTTGATGCTTGTAGTGAACACCTAGTTTGCATTTCTAAATTAAATGAAGAGGTAGCTAGTCTTAATGCCCAACTTAATACTAGCAAAAGTGACTTTGAGAAACTAAAATTTGCTAGGGATGCCTACACGGTTGGTAGACACCCCTCAATTAAGGATGGGCTTGGCTTCAAGAGGGAAGCCAAGAACTTAACAAGCCATAAGGCTCCCATTCCCGCCAAGGAGAAAGGGAAGGCCCCTATGGCTAGTAGTGTGCAAAAGAACCATGCTTTTATGTATCATGATAGGAGACAAACTAGAAATGCTTATAGGAGTTATAATGCCTATGATGATTTTGACTCTCATGCCATGTTTGCTTCTAGTTCCTCTTATATGCATGGTAGAAATATGTCTAGGAGAAATGCTATTCATCATGTACCTAGAAAGAATGTTATTCATGCTCCTAGGAAAGTAGTGAATGAACCTTCTACAATCTATTGTGCTTTAAATGCTTCCTTTGCTATTTGTAGAAAGGATAAGAAAATAGTTGCTAGGAAGTTAGGGGCAAAATGCAAGGGAGACAAAACTTGCATTTGGGTCCCTAAGGATATTTGCACTAACCTTGTAGGACCCAACATGAGTTGGGTACCTAAGTCCCAAGCCTAAATTTGCCTTGC
Organism: Zea mays; assembly: GCF_902167145.1. NCBI lineage: Eukaryota > Viridiplantae > Streptophyta > Magnoliopsida > Poales > Poaceae > Zea > Zea mays. The sequence continues at coordinate 75,035,567 of NC_050100.1, read as the reverse complement.
AGGTTTATGCATCCAGGGGTTCAAGCTGGATTATCAACAGCGGATGCACAAACCATATGACGGGGGAGAAGAAGATGTTCACCTCCTACGTCAAGAATAAGGATTCCCAAGATTCAATCATATTCGGTGATGGGAATCAAGGCAAGGTAAAAGGGTTAGGTAAAATTGCAATCTCAAATGAGCACTCAATTTCTAATGTGTTTTTAGTTGAGTCTCTGGGATATAATTTACTATCTGTTAGTCAATTATGCAATATGGGATATAACTGTCTATTTACAAATGTAGATGTGTCTGTCTTTAGAAGAAGTGATGGTTCACTAGCTTTTAAGGGCGTATTAGACGGCAAACTTTATTTAGTTGATTTTGCAAAAGAAGAGGCCGGTCTAGATGCATGCTTAATAGCTATGACTAGCATGGGCTGGCTGTGGCATCGCCGCTTAGCACATGTGGGGATGAAGAACCTTCACAAGCTTCTAAAGGGAGAACACGTGATAGGTTTGACTAACGTTCAATTCGAAAAAGATAGACCTTGTGCAGCTTGTCAAGCAGGTAAACAAGTGGGAGGAGCACATCACAGCAAGAATGTGATGACCACTTCAAGACCCCTGGAGCTGCTGCATATGGACCTCTTCGGACCCGTCGCCTATCTGAGCATAGGAGGAAGTAAGTATGGTCTAGTTATTGTAGATGATTTTTCCCGCTTCACTTGGGTGTTCTTTTTGCAGGATAAGTCTGAAACCCAAGGGACCCTCAAGCGCTTTCTCAGGAGAGCTCAAAATGAGTTTGAGCTCAAGGTGAAGAAGATAAGGAGCGACAACGGGTCCGAGTTCAAGAACCTTCAAGTGGAGGAGTTTCTTGAAGAGGACGGGATTAAGCACGAGTTCTCCGCTCCCTACACACCACAGCAAAATGGTGTGGTAGAGAGGAAGAACAGGACGCTCATTGACATGGCAAGGACGATGATAGGAGAGTTCAAGACCCCCGAGTGCTTTTGGACGGAAGCCGTGAACACGGCTTGCCACGCCATCAACAGGGTCTACCTTCATCGCCTCCTCAAGAAGACGTCATATGAGCTACTAACCGGTAACAAACCCAATGTATCTTACTTTCGTGTATTTGGGAGCAAGTGCTATATTCTAGTAAAGAAGGGTAGAAATTCTAAATTTGCTCCCAAAGCTGTAGAAGGGTTTTTGTTAGGTTATGACTCAAATACAAAGGCGTATAGAGTCTTCAACAAATCATCGGGTTTGGTTGAAGTCTCTAGCGACGTTGTATTTGATGAGACTAATGGCTCTCCAAGAGAGCAAGTTGTTGATTGTGATGATGTAGATGAAGAAGATGTTCCAACGGCCGCCATGCGCACCATGGCGATTGGTGATGTACGACCACAGGAACACTTAGAACAAGATCAACCCTCTTCCTCAACCATGGTGCATCCGCCAACCCAAGATGACGAACAGGTACCTCAAGTGGAGGCGTGTGATCAAGGGGGAGCACAAGTTGATCATGTGATGGAGGAAGAAGCGCAACCGGCACCTCCAACCCAAGTTCGAGCGATGATTCAAAGGGATCATCCCGTCGACCAAATTCTGGGTGACATTAGCAAGGGAGTAACTACTCGATCTCGATTAGTTAATTTTTGTGAACATTACTCCTTTGTCTCTTCTATTGAGCCTTTCAGGGTAGAAGAGGCCTTGCTAGATCCGGACTGGGTGTTAGCCATGCAAGAGGAGCTCAATAACTTCAAAAGGAATGAAGTTTGGACGCTGGTGCCTCGTCCTAAGCAAAATGTTGTGGGAACCAAGTGGGTGTTCCGCAACAAACAAGACGAGCACGGAGTGGTGACGAGAAACAAGGCTCGACTTGTGGCAAAAGGTTATGCCCAAGTCGCAGGTTTGGACTTTGAGGAGACTTTTGCTCCTGTGGCTAGGCTAGAATCAATTCGTATCTTGCTAGCATATGCCGCTCACCATTCTTTCAGGTTGTTCCAAATGGATGTCAAGAGCGCTTTCCTCAACGGGCCAATCAAGGAGGAGGTGTACGTGGAGCAACCCCCTGGCTTCGAGGATGAACGGTACCCCGACCATGTGTGTAAGCTCTCTAAGGCGCTCTATGGACTTAAACAAGCCCCAAGAGCATGGTATGAATGCCTTAGAGATTTCTTAATCGCTAATGCTTTCAAGGTTGGGAAAGCCGATCCAACTCTTTTCACTAAGACATGTAATGGTGATTTGTTTGTATGCCAAATTTATGTCGATGACATAATATTTGGTTCTACTAATAAAAAGTCTTGTGAAGAGTTTAGCAGGGTGATGACATAGAAATTCGAGATGTCAATGATGGGCGAGTTGAACTACTTCCTTGGGTTCCAAGTGAAGCAACTCAAGGACGGCACCTTCATCTCCCAAACGAAGTACACGCAAGATCTGCTGAAGCGGTTTGGGATGAAGGACGCCAAGCCCGCAAAGACTCCGATGGGGACCGACGGACACACCGACCTCAACAAAGGAGGTAAGTCCGTTGATCAAAAGGCATACCGGTCAATGATAGGGTCATTACTTTACTTATGTGCTAGTAGACCGGATATTATGCTTAGCGTATGCATGTGTGCTAGATTTCAATCCGATCCTAAGGAGTGTCACTTAGTGGCAGTGAAGCGAATTCTTAGATATTTAGTTGCTACGCCTTGCTTCGGGCTCTGGTATCCAAAGGGGTCTACTTTTGACTTGATTGGATATTCAGACTCTGACTATGCTGGATGTAAGGTCGATAGGAAGAGTACATCGGGGACGTGCCAATTCTTAGGAAGGTCCCTGGTGTCATGGAACTCTAAGAAACAAACCTCCGTTGCCCTATCCACCGCTGAGGCCGAGTATGTTGCCGCAGGACAGTGTTGCGCGCAACTACTTTGGATGAGGCAAACCCTCAGGGACTTTGGCTACAATCTGAGCAAAGTCCCACTCCTATGTGATAATGAGAGTGCTATCCGCATGGCGGAAAATCCTGTTGAACACAGCCGCACAAAGCACATAGACATCCGGCATCACTTTTTGAGAGACCACCAGCAAAAGGGGGATATCGAAGTGTTTCATGTTAGCACCGAGAACCAGCTAGCCGATATCTTTACCAAGCCTCTAGATGAGAAGACCTTTTGCAGGCTGCGTAGTGAGCTAAATGTCTTAGATTCGCGGAACTTGGATTGAATTGTAGCATACATGTGTTTATGCCTTTGATCATGTTCATTCTGCATTCTGTTGCTTGTTGTGGTGCTCAAGTTGTACAAACATTCCCTGGACCTCACAAGTCCGTTGCAAAGTGATGCACATGTTTAGGGGGAGATGTGTTACAACTTGACCCTTTGAGACTAACCATATGCTTGAGTTTGCTTGTTTTAGTCTCGAAGGAGAATTGAAAGGGAAAAGGTGGACTTGGACCATGAAAGACTTCCACTGCACTCCGATGAGAGGGTAACTTATTCCAAGTCCATCTCACGTACTCTTATTGCCTTTGTATTCTTATTGAAGATTTTGGTGAGGCAATGGGGTTAAGGGGCCAAGATTGATCCCGTTTTGGTGCTTGATGCCAAAGGGGGAGAAAATAAAGGCCAAAGCAATAAATGGATCAGCTACCACTTGAGAAATTTTTGAAAATAGTGAAATAGAGCTTTTTGTTTTGTCAAAACTCTCTTATTGTCTCTTTTGTCAAAAGTTGGATACTTGTAGGGAGAAGTAATGATTATGGGAAATAGGGGGAGTCTTTGAAATCTTTGATCAATCTCTTCTGGAATGACTCTCTTTATGCTTCAACATGTGTGTTTGACTTAGAGATAGAGATTTGAGTTTCATTTGCAAAAACAAACCAAGTGGTGGCAAAGGATGATCCATATATGCCAAAATTGAATAGAACTCAAATTTATTCTATTTGAAGTGATTTTGCACTTGTTCTAGTTGCTTTATGTTGTGTTGGCATAGATCACCAAAAAGGGGGAGATTGAAAGGGAAATGTGCCTTTGGGCCATTTCTAAGTATTTTGGTGATTAAAGTGCCAACACAAGTGCTTAAATGTGAATCTATGCCCATGGATGAACAAAGTGCAAATCACAAGTAAAGGTATGTTTCTAAGCCTTAGTACATTGGTTTTGTGTACTAATATATTTGTCTAAGTGTTAGAAACAGAGAGAAGAAGAAAAGGAGAATGTTGGCTGTGTACAGCCAACAGGCTGTTTCGGTCTGGGGCACCGGACTGTCCGGTGGTGCACCGGACAGTGTCCGGTGCGCCAGGCTGCCTCGACCTGAAGACGCCGCTCTCGGGAATTTGCCGACGGCGTACGGCTAAAATTCACCGGACTGTCCGGTGTGCACCGGACTGTCCGGTGAGCCAACGGTCGGCCGAGCCAACGGTCGGCCGCGGAACCTGCGCGCGACACGTGGCCTGGCCAACGGTCGGAAGGGGGCACCGGACTGTCCGGTGTGCACCGGACTGTCCGGTGCACCAGATCTGCAACGGTCTGCAACGGTCGACTGTGCCGTTTATGGAAATAAATCGGGCACCGGACAGTGTCCGGTGTGCACCGGACTGTCCGGTGCGCCCGACGACAGAAGGCAAGGATGGCCTTCCAGATTTGTTCTCAACGGCTCCTAGCTGCCTTGGGGCTATAAAAGGGACCCCCTAGGCGCATGGAGGAGAACACCAAGCATTCCTACAACATTCCTGTAACACCCGGCTTTAAGGGACAAAGCCGGGTGCATCTCATACATGCGCCAAAGAAGACAACATATATAATAACAGAGTGTATAGAGATAAATGTCACAAATCATCAGAGTATTTATTACATAGCGGAAGACTTATTACAAAATAAAAGTGTAAACATAAAACGAACTAAGGATCGTCGGCGCCAATGTCGACTGAGAAACGCCACCTAGATCAGATCATACTCCTCGCCTTGTGGCTCCTCCTGAACCACCTGTTCTTCTCCTGTGGGGGGGGGGTGTGAGACAGCAAGAGTGAGCTCACATACGTTCATCGCTCAACAAGTCGTGGGGAATAATGTGGCATGAACTCACCAAAGGTGGGAGTTCATGAAGTGTAAGGCTGATCAATGGAATAAAGGCTGAGGCTGAGCATTGCTTTTATAAGTTGGTCAAAATTTTATTAGCAATTACTAAGTGTAAGTAAATACCAAACCTTAATAATAATAAAGAACAGTAATAGTAAAATAATCCCAAATGCGATGCAAATGTCAAATTGAATTTAAGTTCCATAATTAATCATGTGAGGGTCCGAGCCGCTCTTGACCGTGAGCACGGCTAGTATACTAGTTTTACTCTCTGCAGAGGTTGCGCATCTTTACCCACAAGTCGTGTATCCCATGTCGCCTGGGTTTGCAAGGCCCTTAGACACTACCGAGGTGAATGGCTAGGGATCCACTACGAGGCCTTTACAAAGTTCCACTAGCTTCCGAAAACCCGCTACAGTTTATAGGAAGATCCAGTACAGGGTTCCTGGCTGACAGCCATCGCAGCAAAATCAACCAGGGACCTCCCCGCACTGACCTCTCCCCTACTGCCCTTGCCCCTTTCGGGTAAGGTAGTCTTCCACTAGCTTTCCTAATTAGTCAGCCAAGGGCGTCCCATTATACCCTTGTGGTAGCACTGTTTTCCCGGGTGGTCGCTCCATGTTCCCATTAATTTAATGATCTTAACATGAACAATAATAATAACAAGTTAATAACAGAATAATCATGAATAGTGTATCTCCATACCCAATCCACATAAAGCAATAGCAAGTACTACCCAAAAATATTTCAGGGGTGAACAAGGTATAGAGGTAATCAAAACTGGGGTAACATAAAGGCTCCCATCAAAATTATCCTATGCAGATCATTAAAATTAATAAGAACATGGCTGGGAAGGTAAGTGATCAAGGGCACAACTTGCCTGGCACTTGAGATTCCAGTTACCAACTTGCTTTTCAGATGACACGTGTCCTCGCGCTAGTCGTAGCAATACAAACAAACATGGTATAGATAAAATTAACATCACACCAAACATAAGAACAAACTAAATAATAATGATCTACGCATTTCTCTGAGACTAACGCAACTTGAACGGATCAAATCGGAGTTAAAACGAAGGAGTTATGACTTTTCTAAGGTTTTATGTATTTGATACAAGATTAATTAGGATATAAATTTAATGTGACTTTTATGTCAAAACAGAGGTACTATGTGATAAACAATAATATTTTAGAATTATAGGAATTAGAATGAACTAATTTGGACATCATATGAAATTTCTATGATTCAAACACATTCTAGCATTTATTTTTGCATTAAATATCATTTTCTAATTCCATTTATCTAATTTCTTAGCTTCCTGGACCAGGCACACTAATACAGAGAAGTGCAGGGGTCTCTGCGCAAGGTTTCCTAGACTCAGAGAACAGTGAGTATGAACTGCGGGTTGGTTTCTTGTAAAACAGAGGGTCTAAATCGCAAAATTAGCGGACGAAGGGGTACGGGGCACCGTGAGCCGTTCGATCCATATCTGGTGGTCCGGATTAGATCCCAATTACTTTGAACCGGTACGCTACCGTATGCGTTAGATTCAAGTCCTACGGCCACGATTCAAAGTCTTCACGATCCCGCGGCATCCATCGGATTACAGATCTACGGTCAGGGCTTCCTTAAACGAACGGGTGAGTTGCCATCTAATCCTGACCGCACCCCACCCGATCGACGGTCAGCGGTCCATCATCTCCAATCAGCTCCCCAGGCCACGGTGGTGCACATCACTCCGCGGCGGCGCCATTGCCGCCCCCAACCAGCACACAATCCCGAGCGCGAAGCTAGCCCGCGTATGGTGCAAAACCAAATTGGAGGTAATATGAAGCTAGTATGAGGGTTCTTACCGAGGATCAAGAGTGCAGTTACCCCGGCCACATCGCGGCGCGGCCCAGAGGCGGAAATTGGTCGCTGGTGACCAATTGGAGGTCCCCAGACCCAAGCCCCGCCCGTCGAAGCCCCGCGTAGGTTTACGACGACCAGGCGAAACCGACAAACCACGCCAATGGCTAGCAGCAGTACCGTAGGCGAGGTGAGCGTGCGGCGGCTTTCTTCATTCTCTATCCCTCCCGCACAGCGATGGCGCCCGGTTGAAAAAGCGAGGCAGAGGTTATCCTGTACATCACCTTTTATATTCCCCGAGAGGCGCTTGTGACGTGGGCGAGGTTAATGGCCGAATTGACCGATCCTCAATCCCCAGTCACCGGAGAGTTCGGCGAAGGGTTCGTGGCCAGTTGCAACAACCCGAGTCAACAGCGAGAAAGTCAGGGGAGAGGTTGGTTGAGCTACGCACGGTCCTTGGGCGACAATCCTAGAAGGTCACCAGTAGGCGCAAGGCGGCCTGCATTCACCGGATGAAGGCGCTGGCCGGAATTTCGCCAGGGATCTCGCTGTGTCTGTTACAGCGAGGGGTTCTACACACCTGGGCCCACATGCCAGAGGCGGATGAACGATGCGGTCAGATGTGTGCGCCCGAGAATGGCGGGTGGAAGAGGAATAGTGGAGGTGGGGCCCGCATATCAGTGAAACCGAACACGAGTCCGTGCGGGGTCGAGGGTGTCGACACATGAGCCCCACATGGCTGTGGTCGAACGCGCTGGTGGACACGGAGAGAGGGGCAGTGGCCCACGTGACAATGAGAGCAACCCAACGCCCGCGGTGAGGAGAACTGGGCAGTGGGTCCCGCCTGGCGGTGAGCCCATTAGCTTGCTGGGCTGCGCAGGGGTGTTGGGAGTGGGCCGGGAGCAAGGATTCGGCCCATGAGCAGGTAATGTTCCTTTTTCTTTTATTCTCTCTTCTCTTATTTTGAATCTAAATTTGGATTTCAAGTTTGTGATGAACTTGTACTCACATTTCTGAGTATATGATTTGAATAAATTATTGCGGAATAAATTTATCTATTTACAAATTTATTTTTTTTGTATTGCATAGTATTTTCTCTCCTCTTTTTTTTTCTACTTCTTGAAAATTTCCTTTAGGATTAAATCCCACTTTGGACTTTAACATATTTCTTTTTATGTTATTTTTATATTATCACGAATAATGCACTCAATAAAAATTCCAGCATGATGCATAATTTAGTGGCATATATTTTATAGTTATTTGTTTTTTTAAATATGGTGTTCACATGTGATGATAAGTAGATTCGACACACACATAAAATATAGGCAATGACATTTCTCCTCTTTTATTATATATTACAAACTGGGTGTTACAAATCCTACCCCCCTTAAAAATAATCTCGTCCTCGAGATTTAGGAAGGACTATGGGAAAGATAAGGAAAATCTATGTGAAGCTTTTTTTTCTCTCCCAAGTAGCTTCATCTTCTCTATGATGGCTCTATTGCACTTTGCACATCTTTATCACCTTATTTCTTGTAACTCAGGTCAATGTATCAAGAATCTTGACAGGATACTCCATGTAAGTCAAATCACCCTGAACACTGAGCTCTTCCATTGGTAACTGTTCCTCAGGGACACAGAGACACTTCTTAAGTTGAGACACATGAAATACATTATGCACATTAGATATATTATCAGGTAGCTCGAGTTGGTAGGCCATCTCTCCAACTTGCCTAAAAAAACTCTGGTTGGTCCAATAAAGTGAGGGGACACTTTGCCCTTAACTTTGAATCTCCTCATTCCACGAAGTGGTGACACCTTAAGGTACACATAATCTCCTTCTTCAAATTCCAGTGGCCTTCTTCTATTATCAGCATAGCTCTTTTGCCTGGTTTGAGCCACCCTCAAATTCTCTCGAATTATACGGACTTGTTCTTCTGCCTCTTGAATAAGTTCAGGTCCAAAGAACTGCCTTTCTCCAGTTTGATCCCAATACAAAGGAGTTCTGCACTTCCTCCCATATAAAGCTTCAAAAGGTGACATCTTCAGACTGACCTGGTAACTATTATTATACGAGAACTCAGCATAGGGCAGACTCTTATCCCAACTTCCTCCATGCTGAAGGGCACAAGCTCTCAACATATCCTCCAAAACTTGATTTGTCCTTTCAGTCTGTCCATCGGTCTGAGGGTGATAAGCTGTACTGAAATTCAACTTTGTACTCATATTCTCATGAAAGCTTCTCCAAAATCTTGAGGTAAACTGTGAACCTCGATCAGACATGATCTTCTTTGGTACTCCATGCAAACACACAATCCGAGCCATATATAACTCTGCTAGCTGAGAACCTTTATAAGTAGTCTTGACCGGAATAAAGTGAGCCACTTTAGTCAATCTATCCACAATCACCCATATAGCATCATATCCTTTCTGGGTGCGAGGCAATCCAGTAATGAAATCCATACCAATCTCTTCCCATTTCCACTCGGGTATCTTCAGTGGATGTAACAATCCAGCTGGCCTCTGGTGTTCAGCCTTAACTCTTTGACACACATCGCACATAGCCACATGTGCAGCCACATCTCTCTTCAATCCATACCACCAATACTTCTGTTTCAAATCCTGATACATCTTAGTACTACCAGGATGAATAGAATAGTCCGAGTCATGGGCCTCCTTTAAAATAGTCTCTCGAATGCTTTCAATATCAGGAACACATATCCGATCCTTGAACCATATGGCACCTTGCTCATCTTCCGTAAATTCTGGACCTCTACCCTCTGTTACCAGATCCTTGATCTCCTGGATTTTGGCATCACCAACCTGACCTTTACGAATTTCTTGCTCCAAGGTAGGTTCCAATTCAATAGTAACTCCTTCCGTATGTGTAACAATTCCCAGGTTGAGCCTCTCAAAATCCTTTGCTAATTCATCAGGTAGCTGGACAACGAAAGCGGAGTGAACATGCTCCTTCCGACTCAAGGCATCTGCAACCAAGTTTGCGTTGCCCGGGTGATGGTGAATCTCCAAATCATAATCCTTAATAAGCTCCAACCAACGGCGTTACCTAAGGTTGAGATCCTTTTGGGTGACTATATACTTCAAACTCTTATGATTCGTGTATACTTGACACTTGGTTCCCATAATATAATGTCTCCAAATCTTAAGCACATGCACAACGACTGCCAGTTCTAAGTCATGAGTGGGGTAGTTCAACTCTTGTTTCCGCAACTGACGAGACACGTAGGCAATCACATGTCCTTCTTGCATAAGCACACATCCCAAGCCTTAGCCACATGCATCGCAATAAATGTCAAATCCCTTCTGTAGATCTGGCATAACCAACACTGGTGGTGACATCAATCTCTTCTTTATGATCAAAGCTGTCTTGGCACTTCTCGTCCCACTTGAATTCTCTTCCTTTCTCCAAAAGCGATGTCATAGGCTTGGCAATTTTGGAGAATCCCTCAATGAATCTCCGATAATATCCTGCGAGTCCCAAGAAACTTCGAATCTCAGTAACTGTAGTGGGCACTCTCCACTCCATTATCTCCTTTACTTTAGCAGGATCCACAGCTATTCCTCCATTAGAAATAATATGACCAAGGAATGGCACCTTGTCAATCCAAAACTCGCACTTGCTGAACTTAGCGTAGAGTTGATTATCTGGTAGCTTCTGTAGCACCAATATCAGATGTTTCTCATGATCACTATCACTCTTGGAATAGATAAGGATATCATTGATGAATACCACGACGAATCTGCCCACATTCTCCATAAACACCTTATTCTTCAGATCCATAAAGTAGTTGGTGCATTAGTTAGTCCAAATGACATAACGATGAACTCATATAATCCATATCGGGTCGAGAATGCTGTCTTAGGAATATCCGATGGTCTAATCCTCATCTGATGGTAACCCGATCGGAGATCAATCTTCGAGAATACTCTTGCACCTCTCATCTGATTAAATAAATCCTCAATGCGGGGTAACGGATACTTGTTCTTCACAGTGACATCGTTAAGGGTCCTATAATCCACGCACATCCCTTGCGATCCTTCTTTCTTCTATACAAATAGAACTGGCGCTCCATAAGGTGAAGAATTCGAACGAATGTACCCAACCTCTTGTAATTCCGTTAACTGCTTCTTCAGTCCCTTTAACTCTTCTTCAGACATCATGTATGGCCGTTTGAAAGTAGGGGCAGTCCTAGATAAGGGATTAATGACCAACTCAACTTCCCTATATGGTGGCATCCCTGGTAACTCCTCTGGAAAGACATCCGGAAAATATCTAACCACACGGATGTTGTCACCCACCAACTTCTCATCTACTAAGGATGACGCTAGTCCGACGGTGGTAGTTACTGCAACTTCAACTTTAAATCTTTGTCCTTTGGAACTGGTGAGTTCTACAGCTCCCTTAGCACAGTGTATATATTGCCTTTGCCTTTCTTAACCATGACATACCAAGGATCACGTCTATAGTGCTCTCTTCTAACACTATAGGGGTAGTTCATCTGGGTTAGAAATACAGGGTAAGAAAGGAAGAATTGTAGACAAGGCAGGTGATTACGAATTATGTTACTTTGGGGGATTCATTAGCTAAGTGTTTTGCCTACTAAAGCTAATTCATTACCTTATAGTGGTACATGCTAAGATGCCCGACTATAATGTTTCAATCAATCAAAGAAGCAAATCAAGCATTGATCATCAGAACAATCAACCAACATTTTTAATAGAGAAAATAATTTTATTTTTTTGTCTTAGGTCTCCTATCTCTTAAAAATGTCATAGGGGTAGGGATTCCAAGGTGTGAAATCCGTCTTGTCTTGGAGTAGAAAAGGTAAGAATGATCAGAGTAGAACAGTAGAAGGTGAAATAGGATCAAGGTAAGTGTAGAAAGAATCAGAGTAAGGTAAGTGTAGAATCAATCAGAATGAGATAAGTAGGTAAGGGTTTGTCCATTCTATCTAGGTTTCGTCCTACAGTCAACATTTCCTCTGATACCACTTCTGTAACACCCGGCTTTAAGGGACAAAGCCGGGTGCATCTCATACATGCGCCAAAGAAGACAACATATATAATAACAGAGTGTATAGAGATAAATGTCACAAATCATCAGAGTATTTATTACATAGCGGAAGACTTATTACAAAATAAAAGTGTAAACATAAAACGAACTAAGGATCGTCGGCGCCAATGTCGACTGAGAAACGCCACCTAGATCAGATCATACTCCTCGCCTTGTGGCTCCTCCTGAACCACCTGTTCTTCTCCTGTGGGGGGGGGGTGTGAGACAGCAAGAGTGAGCTCACATACGTTCATCGCTCAACAAGTCGTGGGGAATAATGTGGCATGAACTCACCAAAGGTGGGAGTTCATGAAGTGTAAGGCTGATCAATGGAATAAAGGCTGAGGCTGAGCATTGCTTTTATAAGTTGGTCAAAATTTTATTAGCAATTACTAAGTGTAAGTAAATACCAAACCTTAATAATAATAAAGAACAGTAATAGTAAAATAATCCCAAATGCGATGCAAATGTCAAATTGAATTTAAGTTCCATAATTAATCATGTGAGGGTCCGAGCCGCTCTTGACCGTGAGCACGGCTAGTATACTAGTTTTACTCTCTGCAGAGGTTGCGCATCTTTACCCACAAGTCGTGTATCCCATGTCGCCTGGGTTTGCAAGGCCCTTAGACACTACCGAGGTGAATGGCTAGGGATCCACTACGAGGCCTTTACAAAGTTCCACTAGCTTCCGAAAACCCGCTACAGTTTATAGGAAGATCCAGTACAGGGTTCCTGGCTGACAGCCATCGCAGCAAAATCAACCAGGGACCTCCCCGCACTGACCTCTCCCCTACTGCCCTTGCCCCTTTCGGGTAAGGTAGTCTTCCACTAGCTTTCCTAATTAGTCAGCCAAGGGCGTCCCATTATACCCTTGTGGTAGCACTGTTTTCCCGGGTGGTCGCTCCATGTTCCCATTAATTTAATGATCTTAACATGAACAATAATAATAACAAGTTAATAACAGAATAATCATGAATAGTGTATCTCCATACCCAATCCACATAAAGCAATAGCAAGTACTACCCAAAAATATTTCAGGGGTGAACAAGGTATAGAGGTAATCAAAACTGGGGTAACATAAAGGCTCCCATCAAAATTATCCTATGCAGATCATTAAAATTAATAAGAACATGGCTGGGAAGGTAAGTGATCAAGGGCACAACTTGCCTGGCACTTGAGATTCCAGTTACCAACTTGCTTTTCAGATGACACGTGTCCTCGCGCTAGTCGTAGCAATACAAACAAACATGGTATAGATAAAATTAACATCACACCAAACATAAGAACAAACTAAATAATAATGATCTACGCATTTCTCTGAGACTAACGCAACTTGAACGGATCAAATCGGAGTTAAAACGAAGGAGTTATGACTTTTCTAAGGTTTTATGTATTTGATACAAGATTAATTAGGATATAAATTTAATGTGACTTTTATGTCAAAACAGAGGTACTATGTGATAAACAATAATATTTTAGAATTATAGGAATTAGAATGAACTAATTTGGACATCATATGAAATTTCTATGATTCAAACACATTCTAGCATTTATTTTTGCATTAAATATCATTTTCTAATTCCATTTATCTAATTTCTTAGCTTCCTGGACCAGGCACACTAATACAGAGAAGTGCAGGGGTCTCTGCGCAAGGTTTCCTAGACTCAGAGAACAGTGAGTATGAACTGCGGGTTGGTTTCTTGTAAAACAGAGGGTCTAAATCGCAAAATTAGCGGACGAAGGGGTACGGGGCACCGTGAGCCGTTCGATCCATATCTGGTGGTCCGGATTAGATCCCAATTACTTTGAACCGGTACGCTACCGTATGCGTTAGATTCAAGTCCTACGGCCACGATTCAAAGTCTTCACGATCCCGCGGCATCCATCGGATTACAGATCTACGGTCAGGGCTTCCTTAAACGAACGGGTGAGTTGCCATCTAATCCTGACCGCACCCCACCCGATCGACGGTCAGCGGTCCATCATCTCCAATCAGCTCCCCAGGCCACGGTGGTGCACATCACTCCGCGGCGGCGCCATTGCCGCCCCCAACCAGCACACAATCCCGAGCGCGAAGCTAGCCCGCGTATGGTGCAAAACCAAATTGGAGGTAATATGAAGCTAGTATGAGGGTTCTTACCGAGGATCAAGAGTGCAGTTACCCCGGCCACATCGCGGCGCGGCCCAGAGGCGGAAATTGGTCGCTGGTGACCAATTGGAGGTCCCCAGACCCAAGCCCCGCCCGTCGAAGCCCCGCGTAGGTTTACGACGACCAGGCGAAACCGACAAACCACGCCAATGGCTAGCAGCAGTACCGTAGGCGAGGTGAGCGTGCGGCGGCTTTCTTCATTCTCTATCCCTCCCGCACAGCGATGGCGCCCGGTTGAAAAAGCGAGGCAGAGGTTATCCTGTACATCACCTTTTATATTCCCCGAGAGGCGCTTGTGACGTGGGCGAGGTTAATGGCCGAATTGACCGATCCTCAATCCCCAGTCACCGGAGAGTTCGGCGAAGGGTTCGTGGCCAGTTGCAACAACCCGAGTCAACAGCGAGAAAGTCAGGGGAGAGGTTGGTTGAGCTACGCACGGTCCTTGGGCGACAATCCTAGAAGGTCACCAGTAGGCGCAAGGCGGCCTGCATTCACCGGATGAAGGCGCTGGCCGGAATTTCGCCAGGGATCTCGCTGTGTCTGTTACAGCGAGGGGTTCTACACACCTGGGCCCACATGCCAGAGGCGGATGAACGATGCGGTCAGATGTGTGCGCCCGAGAATGGCGGGTGGAAGAGGAATAGTGGAGGTGGGGCCCGCATATCAGTGAAACCGAACACGAGTCCGTGCGGGGTCGAGGGTGTCGACACATGAGCCCCACATGGCTGTGGTCGAACGCGCTGGTGGACACGGAGAGAGGGGCAGTGGCCCACGTGACAATGAGAGCAACCCAACGCCCGCGGTGAGGAGAACTGGGCAGTGGGTCCCGCCTGGCGGTGAGCCCATTAGCTTGCTGGGCTGCGCAGGGGTGTTGGGAGTGGGCCGGGAGCAAGGATTCGGCCCATGAGCAGGTAATGTTCCTTTTTCTTTTATTCTCTCTTCTCTTATTTTGAATCTAAATTTGGATTTCAAGTTTGTGATGAACTTGTACTCACATTTCTGAGTATATGATTTGAATAAATTATTGCGGAATAAATTTATCTATTTACAAATTTATTTTTTTTGTATTGCATAGTATTTTCTCTCCTCTTTTTTTTTCTACTTCTTGAAAATTTCCTTTAGGATTAAATCCCACTTTGGACTTTAACATATTTCTTTTTATGTTATTTTTATATTATCACGAATAATGCACTCAATAAAAATTCCAGCATGATGCATAATTTAGTGGCATATATTTTATAGTTATTTGTTTTTTTAAATATGGTGTTCACATGTGATGATAAGTAGATTCGACACACACATAAAATATAGGCAATGACATTTCTCCTCTTTTATTATATATTACAAACTGGGTGTTACAATTCCTAAGCACCAAGACATCGATCTCGCGCATTCGTTTCATTGTGATAGCATATAGAGCTCTTGTGGAGTTGTGAACTCTTTGAGTTGTGTTGCGAGCTCTTGTTGCTGCTTGTGTGCGTGTCGCTCTGATCTTTTGAAGTCTTGTGTGCGTTGCTCATTCCCTCCCTTACTCCGTATTTCTTTGTGAATCTTAAGTGTAAGGGCGAGAGACTCCAAGTTGTGGAGATTCCTCGCAAACGGGATATTGAAAGACAAAGCAAAACACCGTGGTATTCAAGTTGGTCTTTGGACCGCTTGAGAGGGGTTGATTGCAACCCTCGTCCGTTGGGACGCCACAACGTGGAGTAGGCAAGCGTTGGTCTTGGCCGAACCACGGGATAAACCACTGTGTTCTCTCTGTGTTTGATCTCTTGTGGTACTGTGTTTTGTTGAGACTCCTCTCTAGCCACTTGGCAATAATTGTGCTAACACTTAACAAGTTTTTGTGGCTATAAGTTTAAGTTTTACAGGATCACCTATTCACCCCCCCTCTAGGTGCTCTCACATATCCCCCTACCTGGCGCGCCAAATGTCGGAGAGGGAATTCTCCGGCCGGGTGGCGGAGTGCACCCGCCCTAAATCCTAAGATGAGGAAGGGGCTTAAGCGTTTTGCCTGTCTTGCTAAGCGGACATCAAACACATGAACACGCGAGAGTTTAAAGTGGTTCAGGCCACTGGAGCGTAACACCCTACTCCATTGTATGTTGGATTGCTATGGAAGCTTGAGAATTAAGAGTCTAAGTTCAGTCTAAGCCTAAAGATTCAACTTGTGTTGTAATGTTGCATGCCTCCCCTTTTATAGCTAAAGGGGGACATGTACAAGAGTACTGAGCCCCGACATGTGGGCCCAGGAACATAGCAGATGTAGCTACTAATATCTTCTGCTGAAGCAATCTTCTTGTGTCCTGACACCCGAGATCCGCATAGTCTCGGCGTGCAGGGGGAAGCTTCTCGCATAAGGGATGAGTACAGTGCACCGCGCAGCACGGGCATACTGTTTTGGCAACGGACTTGACAGGTGCACCGTCTGCAGGGTGGCCCTGGCGCGGTCTGCCAACGGAATGGACATGACGCAATAAATGTCGTGGGGGCACATCACCTGTTAGAAGGGTGGATAGGTGGCGTGTACCCTCCGCAATAAATGCGGAGGCCGCGTGGCTCAGAGCCCTTATGTCACGCTCCGCCCGCTGGCCTACGTCACGGACAATCAGCCATGAGGCCACATTAGACCTTCGGCCGAGCGGGGAGCGGAGGGGCTCCGGATAGAGCCCGGACACGCGTCAATACCAGACCTATGCCTAGGTTACTACACTTCCTCTCCCGGAACCCTATTATGGGTGGTCCGGAGCCCACTTGATGGGATCCAAACCCTATCCAATGGCTCCGGGCTGCTTTACTTCGGGGGTCCGGGTTGTGTGCATAGGGGTCCTGCGCCTTCTGGGCCTGACGGCGTTGTCTCCGAGAACGCCACCTTAACTGCTCACGAGATACCCCTGGGGCTGTTCTCCGCGCGGTTAATGGTAGCCGCGCAGGTATCGTGCCTTTATACCGTAGTAAGGGGTACCCCTAATCCAGGGTACCGACAACATGTAAATGATATTAAATGTGGTCTCAAAGATACCAACTGAAAGTCAATGGTAGACCAATTGAAGACCAGTGACTGGCTTGTGAGACATGAGAGTTCTTGTAGATTTTGGTGTGGAAGCTTGTTGTCTTTCTCTAGGGACTTCATTTTCTATACAATGAGACTACTACTTGAAATAGACTCGAAAAAGGTATTAGTCTCAAAGTCTTAGATTACAGAGTAACCCCCCTGAAAGTGTGCATACAAGTTTTGAATACTTGTAGGAGACATGCACTTTGATTTGATATCTAAAGGGGCAGATTATCCATAATCCGAGCTTTGGCACATATAAGTTAAATGATATTGAAGGATATAAGCTTTTTGAAGCATTAGTGTCATTTACTTAGCAATGTTAAATAAGCTATGTGCCATGCTTAATTAAAGAATTTTAAACCATGTAGGTTTGCTAAAGAATATGAAATGAGAACAAGCAATCCTACCATGTGATTTACCTACTATGCATGGATTGTTAATCTAAAATAAGTACAAAATGAAATACTAGGCATGGAAGGTAAAACTAGATACCAGAAAATAGATACGTACATCTAAAAATAAGAAATACAATAAATCTAGTTACCTTAGTCATGGGTGGGGAATTTTGGGTCCAAAATATTTACTAACCCACTTGGCAATAAACTTGATCCAATATGATGTATCCCATGATATACATCCCATCTTTGCCAAGTCTCCAAATTCCCCGTTGTCCTTCGGACTACTCACTTTCCTTTCGGGATCCAAACCTTCTTGGTGCTTTTCATGGTTGAAGTTATTTCCTTTGGCACCCAGATGCGTTTGGCCCCCTTTCCTTTGTTGGCTTGGTTGTTGGCCTTGATTGCTATCATCTTTCCATTCTTTTTCTTCTTGATCAAATATGGTGTAGCAGCCTTTTTGTCCACCTTGTTGATGTAGGTGTTTGAGATTTTGCTTGATGGCTTTTGCTTCAGCTTTTGCTTTTGCTTATCCCCGATCATCGTCTTGCATTGGAAAGACTTATGGCCTTCCTTGTGGCATAACCTAGAAATCACAGTTTCACCCTCCACAGGCTTGTTCACTCCCGCAGTGGTGTTATCCTGTGGAGGTTGGATTTGTTTGGCTTTGCCTTTCTTGTTGTACAAAGCCTTACCAAGGCGAGCCACTTCTTGCCTTAATTGCTCATTTTCCTTTGCAACCTCATTCGAACATGTTTGTACAACAATACTCTTAACAAGAACTTGGTTGCAGGGTTAGAATTATCAATTAGATCAAAGCAGGATGTAAGGAAAATGGACCCCAGGCCATTTGGCTTAATGAGTTTTGGTGTTTGATGATTAACACAATCCGTGAACTAATATGTTTGCTAGTGTTTGTAATTGTAGTTCACAGGATGCGAAGAGGATTGGACTAAGGCAATGAGGATGCAACACATCAAAAGAAGACATAAAAAGAAGCATAGCAGTCCAAGACTCAAGAACAAAAGAAACCCGAAGGAATCAATGAAGAAACCCTAGAAAAGGGCTGTCAGCCAGCGCCTGGTGGCGCACCAGACAATGAACGGTACCTGTCCGGTGCGCATCGGACTGTCCGGTGGGACAACTGGACAGTCTGCGCAGAAGGGCCATAGACAGGCGCCCTCGGGCTGTAGCACCGGACTGTCCGGTGTGCACTGGACAGTCGGGTAACAGTCGGATCCAACGGTCGAGTGCTACAGGCCACAATGGTCGGCTGACGTGACAGGCACCGGACACTGCACAATGCCTATCCGGTGGTGCACCGAACTGTCCGGTGCGCCCGACGACAGAAAGTTGCTGCTTTCTGTCCAACGTTTAGAATTGGGGTTGGGGGCTATAAATACCACCCCAACCAGCCATTCTCAAGTGTGGGAGCCCAAGAGACATACCAAGGCATATGGTAGACATTCCCAAGTGCTCTTACACCCAAGTGCTTAATAGAATCATTCGATGATTAGCGTAGGTGCTTTGCGAAGTGCTTAGGTTAGTTAGACCGCTTTAGCGCTTGCTCTAGGTGAATCCTAGTTAGTTGAGTGAGTTTAGATAAACCACCAACCCCTCGGCTCTTGCACGAGCCATTATTGTACCGAGTAGGGCGAGAGTCTTGCGAGACCGTGACAACCGCGTTTGTGTCACGGCTGCCACCGTGTACCAAACGGAACGAGGCTCGTGGCGTTTTCAGCCGGAAGCTCGATAGTGGAGACGGCAGGGAGCGTCCGAGAAGAGCCGAAAGCAGAGCACCACTTGCGCGTGGAGAAGGCCCGTGGCCCTCTACGGAGTTTCTCGACTGAGGTGCTTGGCCCTCGCGTGGGCTTCCCTTTGCGTAGGGGCACCAACGAGGATTAGTGGGGCCTTGCGTGGTTCCGGATACCTCGGTAAAAATACTGGCGTCATTAAGAGCACCTAGAAGGGGGGTGAATAGGTGATCCTATAGAATTCAACACTAAATTCCAACAACCTTGATTATAAAAATATTAGTGTGGATTAATCAAGTCAATGAGACGAGCTCTTGCGAACACAGACAATCAAAGGAGGAACAATCACAAGAGACACGCAATTTTATCCCGTGGTTCGGTCAAGTAAAACTTGCCTACTTCCACGTTGTGGCGTCCCAATGGACGAGGGTTGCACTCAACCCCTTTCAAGTGATCCAATGATCAACTTGAATACCACGACTTTTCTTCCTTATCTCTTTTTTCCGTTTGCGAGGAATTTCCACAAGTTGGAGTCTCTTGCCCTTACAACAAAGATCACAATGAAAGCACAAGAGTAAGGTTGGGGAGCAACACACACAAATCCGCAGCACACACACGCACACAAGCCAAGACTTGAGCTCAAAATGAAGCACAAAGAGTTCACAACTAGAACGGAGCTCAAATCACTAACACAATTGATCAAGTGCGCGAAGACAGAGTGTGGGAGACTTAGAATGCTTAGTGAATGCTTGGGTTGACTCCTCCATACGCCTAGGGGTCCCTTTTATAGCCCTAAGGCAGCTAGGAGCCGTTGGAGGCCAACAAGGAAGGCCAAAGTTGCCTTCTGTCGGGTGGTGCACCGGACAGTCACTGTAGACTGTCCGGTGCGGATCTCCTTCCTATTTTGGCGCAGATGACCATTGCAGCGCCGAGCCAGTTGGCGCACCGGATAGTCCGGTGCACCCTGCCGACCATTGGCGCGGGCCACGCATCGCCCGCGGATTGCGCGACCGACCGTTGCGCTGGCGGCCGTTGGCTCACCGGACAGTCCGGTGCACCACTGGACAGTCCGGTAAATTATATCCGCACGCCGCCAAGTTCTTCCGAGAGCGGCCTGTTCACCGGAGTCCAGCCTGGCGCACCGGACACTGTCTGGTGCACCACCGGACAGTCCGGTGTGCCAGACCGAGCTGGACTTTGGCTGTACTCAACCAAGTCTTTTGCAATTCTATCTTTTCCTGTTTCTAGCACTTAGACAAAATATGTTAGTACTCAAAACAATGTACTAAGTCTAGAAACGTACCTTGTCATATGATTTGCACTTTTTGCTTGTTTGGCACATAACAATTCAAGGATTATGTGTTGGAACTTAATCACCAAAACATTATAGAAATGGCCCAAAGGCACATTTCCCTTTCAATCTCCCCCTTTTTGGTGATTTATGCCTATACATCAAAAATCAATCAAAATAAGTGCAATATCAATGCAAATGAGGACCAAATTGTTTTTGACTCTAATTTTTGGCATATTTGGATCATTCTTTGCCACCACTTGGTTTGTTTTTGCAAATCAAATTCATTTTCCTATCTCTAAGTCAAAGTCACTTGTTTGGGCATAAAGAGAGATATTCCAAGAGTGAAATTGATCAAGATCCAAAAACTCCCCCTTTTCCCATAATCATAAAATCTCCCCACAAGAGACCAAATTTTGCAATAATAGTATTTTGTCAAATCAAAAGTTCTAACTCTATTGTTTTCAAAAATTCACAAGTGGTAGCTGATCCGTTTGCTTTGGCCTTAATTTCTCCCCCTTTGGCATTAAGCACCAAAACGGGATCATTTTTTGCCCTTTTAACCCCATTGTCTCACCAAAAATGTCAATTAAGAGCAAAAAGGCAATAAGAGCATAAGAATGAACTTGGAGGTGAGTACACTAATACTGGAGTGCAGTGGAAGTCTTTGCATGATCCAAGTTCACCTTTTCCCTTTCAATGCACCTTTGAGACTACATCAAGTACACTTAAACACAAAGGTTAGTCTCAAAGGGTCAAGTTGTAGCACATCTCCCCCTAAATATGTGCATCATTCACACATGGACTTTTGAGGTCCGGGGATCCCTTGCACAACTTGAGCACCATAATTTCATAAATGCATAAAGTAGCATGATCAAAGGCATAAAACACATGTATGTTATAGATCAATCCATGTTACACAAATCTAATACATTTAGCTCACTACGCAGCATGCAAAAGGTTTTCTCATCTAATGGCTTGGTAAAGATATCGGCTAGCTGGTTCTCGGTGCTAATATGGAAAACCTCGATATCTCCCTTTTGCTGGTGGTCTCTCAGAAAGTGATGTCAGATGTCTATGTGCTTAGTGCGGCTATGTTCAACAGGATTATCCGCCATGCGGATTGCACTCTCATTGTCACATAGGAGTGGGACTTTGCTAAGATTGTAGCCAAAGTCCTGGAAGGTTTGCCTCATCCAAAGTAGTTGCGCGCAACACTGTCCTGCGGCAACATACTCGGCCTCAGCGGTGGATAGGGCAACTGAGGTTTGTTTCTTTGAACTCCAAGACACCAGGGACCTTCCTAGGAATTGGCATGTCCCTGATGTACTCTTCCTATCAACCTTGCATCCAGCATAATCGGAGTCTGAATATCCAATTAAGTCAAAGGTAGACCCCTTTGGATACTAGATCCCGAAGCAGGGCGTAGAAACTAAATATCTAAGAATCCGCTTAACAGCCACAAGGTGACATTCCCTTGGGTCGGATTGAAATCTAGCACACATGCATACGCTAAGCATAATATCCGGTCTACTAGCACATAAATAAAGTAATGACCCTATCATAGACCGGTATGCCTTTTGATCAACTGACTTACCTCCTTTGTTGAGGTCGACATGTCCGTCGGTTCCCATAGGTGTCTTCGTGGGCTTGGCGTCCTTCATCCCAAACCGCTTAAGAAGATCTTGAGTGTACATCATTTGGGAGATGAAGGTGCCGTCCTTGAGTTGCTTCACTTGGAACCCAAGGAAGTAGTTCAACTCGCCCATCATTGACATTTCAAACTTTTGAGTCATCACCCTGCTAAACTCCTCACAAGACTTTTGGTTAGTAGAACCAAATATTATGTCATCGACATAAATTTGGCACACAAAAAGATCACCATCACAAGTCTTAGTGAAAAGAGTAGGATCGGCTTTCCCAACCTTGAAAGAATTAGCAATTAAGAAATCTCTAAGGCATTCATACCATGCTCTTGGGGCTTGCTTAAGTCCATAGAGCGCCTTAGAGAGCTTACACACATGGTCGGGGTACCTGTCATCCTCAAAGCCAGGGGGTTATTCCACATACACCTCCTCCTTTATTGGCCCATTGAGGAAAGCGCTCTTCACATCCATTTGAAACAACCTGAAAGAGTGGTGAGCGACATAGGCTAATAATATTCTAATAGACTCTAGCCTAGCCATAGGAGCAAAAGTCTCCTCGAAATCCAAACCTATGACTTGGGCATAACCTTTTGCCACAAGTCGAGCCTTGTTCCTTATCACCACCTCATGCTCGTCTTGTTTGTTGTGGAACACCCACTTGGTTCCCACAACATTTTGCTTTGGACGTGGCACCAGGCTCCAAACTTCATTCCTCTTGAAGTTGTTGAGCTCTTCCTGCATGGCCAACACCTAGTCCGGATCTTGCAAGACCTCTTCTACCCTGAAAGGCTCAATAGAAGAGACAAACGAGTAATGCTCACAAAAGTTAGCTAATCTTGAGCGAGTAGTTACTCCCTTGCTTATGTCGCCCAGAATCTGGTCAACGGGGTGATTCCTTTGAATCGTCGCTCGGACTTGAGTTGGAGGGGCCAGTGGTACTTCTTCCTCCATAACTTGTTCTTCTTGTGCTCCCCCTTGATCACGCGCCTCTTCTTGAGGGACCTGTTCATCATCTTGAGTTGGGGGATGCTCCATTGTTGAGGAAGAAGGTTGATCTTGCTCTTGTTGTTCATGTGGTCGCACATCTCCAATCGTCATGGTGCGTATTGCGGCCGTTGGAACATCATCTTCATCTATATCATCAAGATCAACTTGCTCTCTTGGAGAGCCATTAGTCTCATCAAATGCAATGTCGCTAGAGACTTCAACCAAACCCGATGATTTGTTGAAGACCCTATACGCCTTTGTATTTGAGTCATACCCTAGTAAAAACCCTTCTACTGCTTTGGGAGCAAATTTGGAATGCCTACCTTTCTTCACCAAAATGTAGCATTTGCTCCCAAATACACGAAAGTAAGAGACATTGGGTTTGTTACCGGTAAGGAGTTCGTAAGAGGTCTTCTTGAGGAGACGATGTAGATAGAGCCTGTTTATGGCGTGGCAAGCTGTGTTCACAGCTTCCGACTAAAACCGCTCGGGCGTCTTGAACTCTTCAAGCATCGTCCTCGCCATGTCGATAAGCGTCTTGTTCTTCCTCTCTACCACACCGTTTTGCTGTGGTGTGTAGGGAGCGGAAAACTCATGCTTGATACCTTCCTCCTCAAGATACTCCTCAACTTGTAAGTTCTTGAACTCGGACCCGTTGTCGCTCCTTATCTTTTTCACCTTGAGCTCATATTCATTTTGAGCCCTTCTTAAAAAGCACTTTAGGGTCCATTGGGTTTCTGATTTATCCTGCAAAAAGAACACCCAAGTGAAGCTGGAAAAGTCATCTACAATTACAAGACCATACTTACTTCCCCCGATGCTAAGGTAGGCAACGGGTCCGAAGAGGTCCATGTGAAGAAGCTCCAGTGGTCTTGTTGTTGTCATCACATTCTTGCTGTGATGAGTGCTTCCCACCTGTTTCCCTGCCTGACAAGCTGCACAAGGTCTATATTTTTCGAAGCAGACATTGGTTAGTCCTAACACATGTTCTCCCTTTAGAAGTTTATGAAGGTTCTTCATCCCAACATGTGTTAGACGGTGTTGGAACCTGCTCTCCTGGGCAAGTTGATCCAACGGGGGAGTGAAAGCAACATAAACGAGGTTTGGCAATAGCTCTATTGATCTAGCCTCTCAAGGGCACTGTACGGGGGTATTTATAGGTGTCCGAGTGCCCAACGTCTCAATGTAAGGACGCATGTACCCTCAGGCACCTGGACTATCCCTGGAATATTCCTATAAAGGAGGGTTACAGACTGTCATTACAGAAAAGCTATTACAAATCGGGCCCGTAACACACTTCTCTGTGCGGGGCATGTTACAATGGGCTAAATCCCACATGGGCCTCCAGGTCGAGTGAGGACATGGGACGGGGTGACGTCGTCGTAGGCCTTCGTCTTGTAGTGTAAAAGACGAAGGGTGGACCTCGCCGGTTATTCCGCTTCCGTTGGCGCATTGAGATAGACGAAGGCTGGAGCGAAGGGTAGCATCTTCGCCTTCGCCCCAACATTTGCCCTCCGAGGGACCAGTTCGACTAAGTCATCTGGTGCCGAAGACGTCGCTAGATGGTGGAGACGCTGCCCTCGCTCGAAGTGGTTCCGCGGGGGTTTTTGATGTGACCGTTGATGGACGCCGTACTGTTGGACTGCGGGTTTCCCGAAGCGGCGCGTCCTGTGTATAAAAGGGGAGCGGCGCAGGTCAGGTTCTCTTACCTTTCTGCACGCCGCAAAACCCTAGCCTCCTTTTGAAAACCGCTCGTCCGCTCGCCTACCCTCCTTGCTCCTGTTCGCTGGAGATCTGGCCCGCGTCAAGCAGACCGCGCGCCGCCGCCGATGGTATGTAGCCATGTCGTCTTCTTCCTCGTCTGCTGCGAACACGCCGACAGCCAAAGCGTCGTCCGAGGATACCTCGGGCAATGTGGCGGCGGCAGAGCTACATCGGGGTGATACGGTGGAGTTCGGCGTTTCACGGATTTCCTCGGTCCACGTGCAGGATATGCAGCAGTTGAGATATTTTGGCAGCGGAGTTGGGCGTGTCCCGGGGGCGGAGGAGGTTCCCGAGCCCGAGGGCGAGTTGGTCGTTTTCGAGGCTTTTTTCACCGCAGGCCTTCGCCTGCCTGCACATCGCTTTGTGGCGGAGGTCTTGCGAAGATTTGAGGTCCAGGTCCACCAGCTGACACCTAACGCCGTGGTGGCCCTGGCGAAGTATGTCTGGGCGACAACCTCGTATGGTGGTCAGCCTTCTGTCGAAGTCTTCGCCAAACAATACTATCTGCACTGGCAAAAAAGAAAAATTGGACACAAGATTGCACAGTTTGGATCGTGCACATTTACGCCGAGGACCGGAAAGACTTCGATGGAAGTCGTGGAGTTGGTTCTGTTAGAAATATGCCCTAGAGATAATCATAGAGATGAGCATATTTCTTTGTATCCATGATATATATTGCTTAATTGAATATCCATGGAAGGCACCTTGTATTGATTAGCAATTATGTGAATTGTTTGTGAGATTCTTTACTTATATGGTTATTCTAAATGATGTCCCTAGTCAGAGTCGATGACTAGCACATGTATTAGTTGATGACTACATTTCACAAGTCATGAACATGGAGATGTTAAACTAATAATGTGGGCGCATGTATGACATGAGGCTGGACTGACCCAACGTGAGATATTGTAATATAGTTCTCTTCTTGCAACATGAATATTGTATCCTTAGACCTGAGATTGTCGCATGTTCTCAAGATGTGAATTGACTTACTTAGGGACTATCAAACGCTATCCCGTAACTGGGTAGTTATAAAGGTAGTTTTGGGTTTGTCAGGAAGCATGTTGTGAGGCATGGTCAGTCAAGATGGAATTTGTCCCTCTCTTTGTGAGAGAGATATCTCTGGGCCCCTCGAGTGATTGGATCAAGAAATGCATGGTCGTGCTAGGGTTAAGAGTTAACCATTGAAAAGATTCCAATTCACAGTATCGAGAAAGAGAGGTCAGCTTAGAGCCAGACCAAATATCGTGAGACAAAGGGAACAGCATGTACGTAATGTCGCAATGGTTCGTCTGATATGATCTTTACGTGCACATAGGAGTTGACATGTCTTGCTAGAGGCCGCTGTCAATTATTGGGCCAAGTAAGAGTACTCGGGCTATGTCTATTTGTACGTGAACCTATAGGGTCACACACTTAAGGGGAAGGAAGCCTAATTCAGATTAGATCCGAAATTAGACTGGGCTTTAGGGTTAATGATGGGCCTCGGTGTCAGAAGCCCACCATAACGCCTATATAATGAGGGGCGGGGGCGCGGTTAGGCTTAACCTAATTCGCCACCTGCAAACGAGCAGCCACCGCTCACCTCTCGCCCTCGCCAAGCCGCCGTCGCGAACCTAGTAGTTCGGTACGCGGCGCTTCCTCCCTGTATGTGTGGATACCTCGGAGGTGCTGCATTTGGAGCACTGGGACGAACCGTGCGAGGACGTGAAGGACGCCGACGACTGCACGGCACTGCTCGACGCGTTCGTCTACATCGAGACGTCTTCCGCTGCTCTGCGCGTCTAGTGGTAATTCCATGACCTATAACCGCAGTAGTTCTTGGTATTATGGGGTTGAAAATTTTGTTTTGCGCTAGCGTAGCCTCCCCGTAATCCTACAGTGGTATCGGAGCCAGGTTCTGCGTAGTTTTAGGTCTGGATCTAGGTTCATGAGATGGATCTACTTGATGCACAGTTTGATTAGATCAATTGGTAATAAAGGGTTGAAGTAGATTACATCGGATATGACTGGAGAGATCAGTTCGTCCTTCTCTGTTGTATGCACGACTTGCCCCTACCGGCTGGAATCACCATCGGGGCTAACTGCGTACACAACCAGCAGATTGACGTAACAGATCAACGTCATGAGTGTAATCTTCTTCGGGTCGAAAGTCTCGGATTTGGGTTGATTTGATCAACCGCATGAGATTTCCAGTGGAATTTCCATACATACGATGCATGGAATCCTGTGAGGTTTTCAGGGCGCTGCCCTGAGACCCGCGGTGGCTATCTGCTGAAGTGGCGAACGTATAGAAACGTGTTTGTCTAACCTGTTTTTGCAGGACATCTTGTGATCGGTATGGCTATTGTGTATATGATGCATGTTAATAAATTATTCATGACCTGCGTGTCGTGACCAGGGCAATACGGCTGGAGCCACATGTATTGTCCAAATTTAATGTAATGACCTGCGTGTCAACATGTGATGATCCAAAGCGTATATGTAATTTGTTTACCAGCATACGTTAGATAGGTCTTGAAGGACTCATCACCTGGAGGATGGCATACCTATATCATGGAGATGGAGATCATCGTGATGGACAAATTATTGGAGATGGGGATCACCATGTGAAAGCAAGCCATACCGAATCACAACTGTTGTGTGAATGCCATTCTTTATGTTCTACTTGTTCATATTGCATATATGTCCTTGTGTGCGATGATATAAGTAGGATGATCCCTCATAAATGTTTAAGCTTTAATGCCTCTCCAAACCTTGCACTATCATAAGTCTTGTACAATTGGTGGTGGGTCTATGAAATTAGGGTGCCACCAGTTTTCCTTGACTAGATAGGTTTGTATCGGATACGAACTGCAGAAAGGGTTGGTTAACTTAAACAAAGTCAGCTTAATGGTTAAGGACTTTGGGGCATAAGGTTGGGAGCCGAGACATAGAGATGTCACCCAACAACAGAAGTCATATATATATGATATGATTAGCAAGGAGTTGCTTACCGATCTACCTTGTCTTCTAGCGGTGATGCTAAAGCTCACTAGTAGACTTGTTAGTTGTGGGTTCTGAATCACTAAGTATCAATAGAGGGATATTGATTTTAGTGGGAGTAGACTATTAAATGTTTAATATGATTTACTCTGTCATGGATATTTTTGTCTTAGTATTTTGCATTATTTTGTTGTAGATAAATGGCACCTAGCACACCAACATTTACTTTGCGATCAATTCTTGAAAAGGATAAGTTAAATGGAACAAACTATACGGATTGGATCCGTAACCTGAGAATTGTTCTCAGGGCTGAAAAAAGGAAGACGTTCTAGACACCCCACTGCCAGAGGATCCTGGTGAAAATGCAACTGCTGCAGCTAAAACCGCTTACAAGAAATCAATGGATGCTAATCTTGAAGTGAGTTGCCTAATGCTTGCTTGCATGGAGCCTGAGCTACAGATGCAGTTTGAGACAAACCATGAGGTGCACGATATGATCGTGGCGCTCAAGGATATGTTCCAGACTCAGGCTAGGACTGAAAGGTTCAATGTGTCCAAAGCCTTTCTGGAATGCAAGCTAGCAGAAGGCGCAGCAGTTGGGCCACACGTAATCAAAATGGTTGGTTACAGTCAGAGGTTGGAAAAGCTAGGCTTCCCAATAAGCCAAGAGTTGGCCACTGACTTCATTTTGGCATCTCTTCCGCCCAGCTATGGAAACTTCATCACGAACTACCATATGCATGGGGCGGAGAGGGGCCTCAATGAACTATGTGGCATGCTGAAAACAGCAGAGGGGGACATAAAGAAAAGCGCTGGCAGCAGCGGCCATGTGATGGCGGTCCAAAACAAACCCAACTTTAAGAAGAAGGGTAAATCTCAAAAGAAGAAGGGCAAGGCAAAGGATACAGTATCCAAGCCAAATCAAAAGCCCAAGGCTGGACCAGCTGCAGATGCTGAGTGCTTTTATTGCAAAGAACTTGGTCACTGGAAAAGGAATTGCAAGCAGTACTTGGCCTCTATTAAGGATCGCGGCGGTAAGGGTACATCCGCAGCAGGTACACTTGCTATTCACATTACAGAAATTTTTCTTGCTGATTCTTATATTAATTCTTGGGTATTTGATACCGGATCGGTTGCCCATATTTGCAATTCGATGCAGGGAATGATAAGAAGTAGAAGCGTGAAAAGAGGAGAAGTTGATTTTCGGGTAGGCAATAATGCAAGAGTTGCTGCGTTGACCGTCGGGACGATGCAACTCCACCTCCCATCAGGATTTATTTTGGAGTTAAATAATTGTTATCTAGTTCCTAGTATGAGTCGAAACATTATGTCTCCTTCATGTTTGATGAAGGATGGTTATTCATTTGCGAGTGAAAACAATGGTTGTGTGATCTCTAAGAATGGCATGTTTGTGGCTTTTGCATCCATTATGAATGGGTTATTCATTTTAAATCTTGATGATGCACCTATCTGTAATATTAGTGCTAAAAGGCCTCGGCCTAATGATTTAAGTCCTACCTACATGTGGCACTGTCGTTTGGGTCATATAAGTGAGAATCGCATGAAGAAGCTTCATTCTGATGGGCTTTTAACTTCATTTGATTTTGAATCATACGAGACATGTGAAGCTTGCTTACTTGGTAAGATGACCAAGGCGCCTTTCACGGGTTTACCGGAGAGGACGTTAGATTTATTGGAACTCATACATACTGATGTGTGCGGACCAATGAGTACGACAACTAGGGGAGGATTCCAATACTTCATAACCTTCACTAATGATTTTAGTAGATATGGGTATGTCTACTTAATGAAACACAAGTCTGAATCCTTAGAAAAGTTCAAAGAGTTTCAGAATGAAGTAGAAAATCAGCGTGGCAAGAAAATTAAAGCACTGCGATCAGATCGTGGAGGTGAATATTTGAGTCATGAGTTTAGCAATCATCTAAAGAGTTGTGGAATTGTTCCACAGCTTACGCCGCCTGGAACGCCTCAGAGGAATGGCGTGTCTGAGCGACGTAATCAGACTTTATTGGATATGGTTCGATCAATGATGAGCCAGTCGAACCTACCTTTGTCGTTTTGGGGATACGCTCTAGAAACAGCAGCTTTCACACTAAATAGGGTACCGTCTAAGTCCGTAGTTAAGACACCATATGAGATGTGGACTGGGAAGACTCCCAGTTTGTCTTTTCTGAAGATTTGGGGTTGTGAGGTTTACGTCAAGCGACTACAGTCAGATAAACTCACTCCAAAATCGGACAAGTGCATGTTCGTGGGATATCCAAAGGAAACTTTAGGATATTACTTTTACCACCGGTCAGAGGGCAAAGTGTTTGTCGCCCGGAACGGTGTGTTCTTAGAGAAAGAGTTTCTCAAAAGAGAGAAAAGTAAACAAAAGGTGTATCTTGAAGAAGTTCAGGATGAGCCAGTGGGACAAGATTCAACAAGTGATGCTAATGTAGCAGAACAAGTTGAGACGTCTATGGCAAGAGAATCACCACCACAACCACGAAGGTCAGCAAGGCTTCACGAGGAGAAGTGCTATTGTTGGGCAATGGGGAAGTGTTGTTGTTAGACAACGACGAACCTGCAAAATATTCAGAAGCGATGATGGACCCAGATTCCGAGAAATGGCATGTCGCCATGAAATCCGAGATAGATTCCATGGGAGAAAATCAAGTTTGGAACTTGGTTGACCCGCCTGATGGTGTTAGACCCATAGAATGCAAATGGATCTATAAGAAGAAGAAAGACATGGATGGAAATGTTCACATCTATAAGGCTCGACTTGTTGCAAAGGGTTTTCGACAAGTTCAAGGAGTTGACTATGACGAGACATTCTCGCCAGTAGCGATGCTTAAATCTATTCGGATCATTCTAGCTATTGCCGCATATTTCGATTATGAGATTTGGCAGATGGATGTCAAAACAGCTTTCCTTAATGGAAACCTAGATGAGGATGTGTATATGATACAGCCCGAGGGTTTTGTCGATCCGATCAATGCTGGAAAGATATGCAAACTTCAGAAATCCATTTATGGGTTGAAGCAAGCATCTCGGAGTTGGAACATTCGTTTTGATGAAGTGATCAAAGGGCTTGGTTTTCATCAGAATGAAGAAGAAGCTTGTGTTTACAAGAAGGAAAGTGGGTGCGCTGTTGTATTTCTGATCTTGTATGTGGATGACATATTATTGATTGGGAATGACATTCCTAGCTGGAGTCCGTCAAGGCTTCACTGAAAAAGAGTTTTTCTATGAAGGACTTAGGGGAAGCAGCATATATTTTGGGCATAAGGATCTATAGAGATAGGTCGAAGAGGCTTATAGGATTAAGTCAAGATACGTACATTGATAAGGTTTTGAAACGGTTCAACATGGAACAGTCCAAGAAAGGGTTCATACCTATGTCACATGGTAAACACCTTAGCCAGATGTAATGTCCTGCGACGGCTAATGAGCGGGAGCGCATGTGCAAGGTACCATACGCCTCAGCAATTGGATCAATCATGTATGCCATGATAAGTACACGCCCAGATGTTTCATACGCTGTAAGTGCTACGAGTAGGTACCAGGCTGATCCAGGTGAGGACCACTGGACAGCGGTAAAAGGCATTCTTAAGTACTTAAGAAGGACTAAAGAAATGTTCCTGGTATATGGGGGTAAGGAGGAGCTCGTTGTAACTGGTTACACCGATGCTAGCTTCCAAACTGACCCAGACGAGTTAAAATCGCAATCAGGTTTTGTGTTCACAATAAATGGTGGTGCTGTTAGTTGGAAGAGTTCCAAACAGGAGACTGTGACTGATTCTACAACAGAAGCCGAGTACATTGCAGCTTCTGAATCTGCGAAGGAAGGTGTTTGGATAAGGAAGTTCCTCATCGAGCTTGGTGTGTTTCCTAATGCTTCTAGTCCATTGAACCTCTACTGTGACAACAATGGGGCTATTGCGCAAGCTAAGGAGCCAAGGAACCACCAGAAAAACAAACACGTACTGCGGAAGTTTCACCTCATACGGGAATTCATTAGGCGGGTTGAAATAAAGATATGCAAAATACATACGGATTTGAATGTTGCTGATCCTTTGACAAAACCTCTTCCACAACCTAAGCATGAGGCACACGTGAGATCTATGGGTATTAGATATCTTCTAGATTAACTCTAGTGCAAGTGGGAGACTGTTAGAAATATGCCCTAGAGATAATCATAGAGATGAGCATATTTCTTTGTATCCATGATATATATATTGCTTAATTGAATATCCATGGAAGGCACCTTGTATTGATTAGCAATTATGTGAATTGTTTGTGAGATTCTTTACTTATATGGTTATTCTAAATGATGTCCCTAGTCAGAGTCGATGACTAGCACATGTATTAGTTGATGACTACATTTCACAAGTCATGAACATGGAGATGTTAAACTAATAATGTGGGCGCATGTATGACATGAGGCTGGACTGACCCAACGTGAGATATTGTAATATAGTTCTCTTCTTGCAACATGAATACTGTATCCTTAGACCTGAGATTGTCGCATATTCTCAAGATGTGAATTGACTTACTTAGGGACTATCAAACGCTATCCCGTAACTGGGTAGTTATAAAGGTAGTTTTGGGTTTGTCAGGAAGCATGCTGTGAGGCATGGTCAGTCAAGATGGAATTTGTCCCTCTCTTTGTGAGAGAGATATCTCTGGGCCCCTCGAGTGATTGGATCAAGAAATGCATGGCCGTGCTAGGGTTAAGAGTT
Source organism: Zea mays (assembly GCF_902167145.1). Classification (NCBI taxonomy): domain Eukaryota; kingdom Viridiplantae; phylum Streptophyta; class Magnoliopsida; order Poales; family Poaceae; genus Zea; species Zea mays. The sequence goes on along the minus strand of NC_050100.1, from coordinate 75,002,812 downwards.
AACCATTGAAAGGATTCCAATTCACAGTATCGAGAAAGAGAGGTCAGCTTAGAGCCAGACCAAATATCGTGAGACAAAGGGAACAGCATGTACGTAATGTCACAATGGTTCGTCTGATATGATCTTTACGTGCACATAGGAGTTGACATGTCTTGCTAGAGGCCGCTGTCAATTATTGGGCCAAGTAAGAGTACTCGGGCTATGTCTATTTGTACGTGAACCTATAGGGTCACACACTTAAGGGGAAGGAAGCCTAATTCGGATTAGATCCGAAATTAGACTGGGCTTTAGGGTTAATGATGGGCCTCGGTGTCAGAAGCCCACCATAACGCCTATATAATGAGGGGCGGGGGCGCGGTTAGGCTTAACCTAATTCGCCACCTGCAAACGAGCAGCCGCCGCTCACCTCTCGCCCTCGTCAAGCCGCCGTCGCGAACCTAGCAGTTCGGTACGCGGCGCTTCCTCCCTGTACGTGTGGATACCTCGGAGGTGCTGCATTTGGAGCACTGGGACGAACCGTGCGAGGACATGAAGGACGCCGACGACTGCACGGCACTGCTCGACGCGTTCGTCTACATCGAGACGTCTTCCGCTGCTCTGCGCGTCTAGTGGTAATTCCATGACCTATAACCGCAGTAGTTCTTGGTATTATGGGGTTGAAAATTTTGTTTTGCGCTAGCGTAGCCTCCCCGTAATCCTACAGGTTCCTTGTGCTCGTAATAAGTGGGGCAACTGGTGGGATTTCTGGTTCTATGTTTTTGAGGGCGAAGTCGAGGACCACCCAGGGCTCCCCGTGGCCATTATGTGCTCCCATTATTATGTGGCGTACCCGCAATTTGAGTTGGCGGAGGATGATGAGAATGAGGGAGCCCTTCGGAGCGCTGCCCGTATGAGTAGTGGGCGTGATTTAGTTGAGGAATTCATCGGGCATGGGGTGTGGCCCTTGGCACATGGATGGGCATTGGGCGAAGTATGCCCTCGCGAGATGCCCTCCCTAGGTGGGCAGAAAGTGCGAAGTCCGGCCTTCGCGTTGGATCTGCGAGGCCGGGATCCCGCCGCGGTCGTGCGTGAAGCGGAAGATGGGGCTGTGCGTATTGTGGGGCGTTATGTGCCTAGGACGGAGGCCCTGCGAAGTTGGGATATTGACGGATCCAACGTTCGCTTGAATAGAGTCTTCGAGCTGAATCACCTGCCATACAGCGGCTATCCAGGGGATGATGCTGTCGACTGCCGCGGGAAGAGGCCAGTGGCCGCGACTGAGGAGGACTCTTCGCAGGAGGCCGCCTCAGCCATTAAGAAGAGAAAACTAGGTACTGCAGTGGGGGAACTGGGGGTCTCCGAAAGTTTTGCTGCAGAATTGATGGGGATGTGTGCAGCCCTCGGGGGAAGGATGTCTTCGCCCGAGCTCCGGGAGTCTTCGGCGCGGATGCTGGAGGTTACCGGGGGTCGATGGCCCAAGAATGTTCCGATCCCCCGCGCGGCTGGTGAAGACTTTTTTACGTCTCGCATGACTCGTGACTTGAAGGTTTTTTTCCTTACGGACGAAATATTGCTGCTGTTGTGTCGACAGTGATGAACAAGGACCGTCAAGACGCTGCGCAGAACCGCTGGGCGGTCGTTAGGATCACGGATCCTATGCGCGAGGTGAAGAGGGCGCGGGGGAGTGCGAAGGCTGCTGCCTCTGGCAGTAGCAAGCCAGTGCTGGCTACGAAACTGGCTGCCCCCGGACCTAGCAAGGCGCCGGCGAGCTCGAAGGCTGCCGCATCTGGCGGGAGCAAGCCACCCACGGGCGAACCCGTGAAAGGGCGGGAGCTGCCTTCACCGGGGAGACGTGTCGCCGACTTCGGCACGAACATCAGTGTCAAGGATTATTTTGTTGGTAAGTTTTTTTTGTGAGGTCTTCTGACCGGTGATATGTTGCAGGGTCGAGCGAGGGGCAATTGGTTGTTGTCCCGCCTTCGGTGGCAACCACGCGCCAACGGCGGTGGTTGGGGCGAAGGGTGCCGCGCGGGACCCATGGGCCGCTTTCTGCGCGAGCGGCGAAATTATGTCGGCCGCTACCGCCAGGGACGTGGCGGGCTCCATGTCCCAGCGACTGAGGGAAACGACGCAGCAGTTGTCGCAGCAGTTGAAGCAAGTAAGTTGTGCTGGACTTCGATGTTTGTTGTTTCCCTGAGGGTTTGGGTCTCATGGGTTTGTGTCAGGCGGCCGATTTCGCCGACCACGTCGCGTCGGGTGTCTTGACTGCGGACGTGGCCGCCAAAGTCGAGAGTCTCCGGGCGCAGCATGCAGATGCTGTCCGGGAGAAGTCGGCTGCGGAAAGTAAAAACCGCAGGCTGGCGGAGAAAGTGGCTGCCATGGAGGCCGAGAAGACGGACCTCCGGCGCCAGCTGGTGGAGGAGAGGAGGGAGGCGAACCATGCCATCGCTGAAGCGCAGACTGAGTGCGCAGAGGCCAAAGTGGCGCGGGCGGAGAGCAGTCTCGCCAGCCAACACGCCGAAGAGCTGGAGGCGAGGTACAATGCCCTGCGCGGCCGCGTGGACAAGGCCAAGGCCTCGACGCGCTCAGAAGTCGAGCGGACGCACGCGCAGTTTATGGACACGTACCGCGAGCTGGGTGCGCGGACTGCTGACTTCGAAGTACCCGGCTAAGAAGCAAGCCTTCGCTTCCTCGAATGGTTGCAGGAGGAGTTGCTGGTGCTCCCGTCCATAGTGACGGGTTTCATGTCCTTCGCCTCCCTCGTCACTTGCGAGGGGGCGATGAATGCACTGTCCCGCGAGGGGTGCAGGCACTACGAGGTATTTGACCAAGCAGACGAGAACTTTGAACGTGAAATCTTCAAGGTCGAAGACCCTGTGGTGAAGCAGTGAGCGGGGACACTCTTTGATAGGATGTGGGGTCCGCACGGTCGGGAGGCGGTCAGGGAGCGGTCCGATCGGGCGATAGAGCAGGTAAAGGCTATTTTTTGTGTGGTTATATGTGTGTGTATGTGTGGTTTTGCTGAATGTGTGCTATTGCTGCTGATGGCGCATGCCGAGGACGTCGAGGACCTTGGTGGTCTGACGGCGCGCCGCCTGAGGCTGTGGTGGTCCATCCGGTGCCGCCCTCGGATGCCGGTGAAGGCTCCTCGGCTGTGCCCGTGCCCACTGTGGCCGGTGAGGACTCTGCATCAGCCCGTGCGCCGACGGGTGAAGATGTCGCGAGGGTGGTGGCCGAGCCAGCAGCCGAAGACCCCACGACCGCGGCCGGGCCTTCGCAGGTGGCTGAATAGGTGTTGAGGAGTTTGTAAAATTTGTCTGTGTGATACTGAACCTCGATTGCTGCGCAGGTTCTTGGGTCTGGGCCTGCGCACGCAACCGCTACTGACAATGATATTTTTGTGGTGGCTTCGACCGTGGCTGCTGATGACGATTCATTTGGCTCTGTGTCTAAGTGTTTTGAGTCTGATGATTCTGGGAGTTCGATTGTGTGGACAGAGGAGTCTTCGGATGAGGACTTGGATTATTTTGCGGCATTGGATGTGGCTGCGGTGGAGCCTTCGCCGTGCGCGGAGGGTTCTGAGGAACTTCCGGGCGCGAGTACTGGGTATAGGCGGCAGAGGGCGGTGGCGAAGCGGAGAGTGAGTGAATTGTCGCGAAGTGGTGGCGAAGTTGGCGCACCGGACACTGTCCGGTGCACACCGGACAGTCCGGTGCCCCCTGCCGACCGTTGGCGCGGGCCACGCGTCGCCCGCGGATTGCACGACCGACCGTTGCGCTGGCGGCCGTTGGCTCACCGGACAGTCCGGTGAATTATAGTCGTACGCCGCCAAATTCTCCCGAGAGCGGCCTGTTCACCGGAGTCCAGCCTGGCGCACCAGACACTGTCCGGTGCACCACCGGACAGTCCAGTGTGCCAGACCGAGCTGGACTTTGGCTGTACTCAGCCAAGTCTTTTGCAATTCTATCTTTTCCTATTTCTAGCACTTAGACAAAATATGTTAGTACTCAAAACAATGTACTAAGTCTAGAAACGTACCTTGTCACATGATTTGCACTTTTTGCTTGTTTGGCACATAACAACTCAAGGATTATGTGTTGGCACTTAATCACCAAAACATTATAGAAATGGCCCAAAGGCACATTTCCCTTTCAGTCATCCACGAGAGTTTGCATCTCTACCTTGCTCTTTAAGTTTCTGGATTTATATTAAGCATTTAATTTCAATCTTGTATTCATACTTATATAGTGTAGATTGAAACTTAGCCTTTGTGGTAGAGATAGCAACACTTAGTCAAAACCTAGTCTGCACATTCTAGTTTGTTTATTTGCATAGGTTTTGCTCTAGGGATTTATTAGTGGCCTAGTTCAGCGAAAGTTTTAGAAGTCCTAATTGACCCCTCTTAGGCGTCACTTGTTTTCTTTCAATTCGTATCAGAGCCTGGTTTGGCTCATTTGAAATGTTTTAGCTTCACCGCTAAAAGAGCCGACACTTTTTAGAGGAAGGGATGGATACCCATAGGCCACCACACTTCGACGGCACTAACTTCCCATATTATAGTGCTAGAATGGCTTGTTACCTAGAGGCCGTTGATCTAGGTGTTTGGAGAGTCACTCGTAACAGGATGAAACCTCCCAAGAATCCCGAGAAACCCACCACGAGTGAGGAAAAAGAAATTCATTTAAATGCTAGAGCCAAAAATTTCTTATATGAATCTCTTAGCATGGATATTTTTAATCAAGTATTTACATTGAAAACTGCTAATGAGATTTGGCTAAAACTGCATGAGCTCCATGATGGCACATCCAATGTCCGTGAGCAAAAACATTGCCTAGTCTTAAATGAGTATAATACTTTTGTTATGAAAGATTATGAGCTTGTTAGAGACATGTATTCTCGTTTAAATCTAATTATCAATGAGCTCAATTCTATTGGCATTAATAAGCTAGGTGATGCGGACATTGTGAGGAAGATTATCTCCCTGCTACCACAACAAAGATATGGGAGAATCATCACCATCCTTCACAACATGGAGGACTTGAGTACCATGACCCCAACCATTGTGATTGGGAAAATCGTGGCCTTTGAGATGTCACAAAAAATGTGTCGAGGAGAGGAGCCAACTTCCTTAAGGCCATATGCTTTTGCATGTGATGAAAGGAAGGGTAAAAAGAAGGCTCTCACTCCAAGTTCCTCAAGTGAAGAAGAGGAAAGAAGAAGAAAGTGATGATGATGAAGATAATCAACCATGCACATCATCCTTCGAGGACGAAGAAACAATCCGACGCATCAGAAAGGTAATGGGGATGATCCACAAGATTAATCTAATGGGTGTCCCCCTGCAGGTCAAAGATCTTCTCTTTAACATTGATAGGAAAAGGCAAAGAAAGCGAGGATGTTTCGCATGTGGGGAGAAGGGTCACTTCAGGGACAACTGTCCAACTATGACTGAACCCAAAAAGGAGAGGAGCAAAAGCAAGGTGCTAACAAGTGTCAAAACTTGGGACGACTCTTCTAGCGAAGATGAACCTCCAAGGACGCGCAGCCACCGATCCTCATCACGCTCATCACGGTCATCACGCAAGTGCCTTATGGCAAGAGGTAAAATGAGTATTCCATCCTCTAGTGATGAAAGTAGTAGTGATGATGAAGGTGACGGAAATCCCTCCGTAGATGAGCTTGCGGAAGCCGTTAAATTTTTTCAGGATGTTTGCCCTAAGCAAAAAGCTCAACTTAAAACATTGAAAAATAAGTTGATCAGCTCTCAAAATGATTATAAAGGTTTGCTAGAAAATTTTGAAACCTTTGCAAACTTAAATAGTGAGATGTCAACTAAAATTGAGCTATTAGAGTCTAGTGCTCCATCCATTGCTACCGATGATGGCCTTATTAAAAAGAATGAAAAACTTAAGGCTAAGCTAGCTAGCTCCCAAGAAGCTATTGAAAATTTGCTAAAGAAAATGGAAATTCTTAGCATACACAATAATGAGATAACTACTAAGCTAGAAAACAACGGTAGCACCCCAGAAGTATCTTTGGTTGAAATACCTAAAATTATTAAGAAAGATGCTTCTACTTCCTGCTTTGATTTAATTGATAATTCTAACCCCTGCAATCAAGTTCTTGTTAAGAATGTTATTATAGAAACTTGTTCGGACGAGATTGCAATGGAAAACGAGCAATGAGCAAGAAGTGGCTCCCCTTGGAAAAGCCTTGTATGACAAGAAAGGCAAAGCCAATCAAATCCGACCTCCATAGGATAACACCACTGCGGGAGTGAACAAGCCTATGGAGGGTGAAACTATAATTTATAGGTTATGCCACAAGGAAGGCCACAAATATTTCCAATGCAAGGCGATGATCGGGGATAACCAAAGGCAAAAGCTCAAGCAAAAGTCAACAAGCAAAATCTCCAACACCTATATCAAAAATATGGACAAAAAGGCTACTACACCATATTTGATCAAAAAGAAAAAGAATGGAAAGGTGATAGCAATCAAGGCCAACAAGCAAGCCAACAAAGGAAAGGGGGTCAAACGCATCTGGGTGCCAAAAGAAATAATTTCAACCATGAAAAGCACGAAGAAGGTTTGGATCCCAAAAGGGAAGTGAGTGGACCTAAGGAAACGGGAAATTTGGAGACTTGGCAAAGTTGGGATGTATATCATGGGATACATCGTATTGTATTGAGTTTATTGCCAAGTGGGTTAGTAAATATATTGGACCCAAATTTCCCACCCATGACTAAGGTAACTAGATTTATTGTATTTCTTGTTTTTAGATATGCGTATATATTTATCTTGCATCTAGTTTACCTTTCATGCTTAGTATTACAATTGGTATTTACTTTTGTTTAAATGCATGCATACTAGGTAAATCACATGGTAGGATTGCTTGCTTTCAATTCATACACTTAAGCAAACCTACATGGTTCAAAATGTTTATTTAAGCACGACACATAGCTTCTTTAACACTCCATAATAAATGATACATCAATTGATATTTTTTTAAAAAAATGCTACAACTGGTAAAACGCTTTAAAATCTCATATTCTACAATTTGTATCATTTAACTTATATGTGTCAAAGCTTGGATTATAGATAATTTGCCCCTTTTGATATCAAATCAAAGTGCATGTCTCCTACAAGTATTCAACACTTGTATGCACACTTTCAGGGGGAGGTTACTCTATAATCTAACACTGAGACTAATACCTTTTTCGAGTTTATTTCATGTGATAGTCTCATTGTAAGGAAAATGAAGTCCCCGGAGAAAGACAACAATCTTCCACTGCAAAATCTCCAAGAACTTTCATGTCTCACAAGTCTGTCATTGGTCTTCAATTGGTCCGCCATTGACTTTCAATTGGTATCTATGAGACTACATTTAATATTATTTACATGTCTTCTCCAATATTTTATTAGACTATATTTCATATCTTGTACTTCCCATGTTGCTAAAATGCATATACTGTTGTCACACCCGGTTTTGGAAGGCAAATCGAATGCGAACCATGTACGTGTCAGGATCAGAAACTCACGTATTAAGCGATTACATAATTGGACATCATCACACAATGCTTAAAGTAAATAGCAGAAAGATACTTTATTACAATAAGATGTCCGAGACATCCACAGAGTCTAATACATAACCATTGTCTTTAACATAAACATCAAAGTGCGGAGAAAACGAAACATAGATGATAAGCCTACACAGGCAGCTGACTGGGGGTTTGCCACTAAGAATAAACTAGAACTCATCGTAATCTTTGAACTCCTCGAAGTCCTCCATGTTGCCAGCATCACCTCCTGAGCACTGAGTACAGTGGGGACAACCTAGGGTGGGGTGGTTTGTAAAGCAAGGGTGAGTACACATCAACGTACTCAGCAAATGTCCCGTTTGGCTAAAGTGGACTAGCTGTATGTGGGGTTGAGGTTAAGCAATTGCTTTTAGTTGGTCAAGTATTTATTATTATTGGTAGAGCCAAGTTCTAGTAATAGACCCAGTTATTACCCAAAAGTACTCCCTCAAAGAGGAAATACCAGAGATCAGATTTATAACATCATTGTTAACCGTCATCATAAAAGTAACCAAAGTTCTTCTAATCAAAGAGGATCCCAAGGCTACTCTTAACCGTGAACTCGGTTGATATACCAGTTTCTAACACTCTGCAGAGGTTGTACACTTTACCCACGAGTCGTGATCCCTTCCTAGCCTGGGTTGTACAGACCCGATCTTCACTACCGAGGTGAATGGCCAGGGATACACTACTTAGCCTTTACAAAGACTCCCCTGGTGCATAGCTGCTCGTTAGGTTTCACCAGTCGTACAAACGCAGTACACCTCCCCAAGGTGGGTGACTAACAAAACAAAATCAAATGAACCTCTGTAACCCCCCTTGGCAGAGCGAGCACTACGCCCCGGTCCCCATTAACGGCCCTCCGGCAAAGCCAACTACACCCCCAGGTTCATCTAATTAATCAGCTAAGGGTGTCCCATTCCACCCTCATGGTTGCACTGTTATTCTGGGTGGTCACTCCACGAACAGGTCCTTACAGAGAGGTACTCAGGAAAAAGGCCTGAGCCCCCTAGAGTATCACAATATCATCATTGGGATAACATTATCGTATCATAAATAATCACATCATGTTCATTGATAAAGTTAAGGCAATAGCAAAATGCTAACCATGACAACCCAAAAGGTAAACAAGGATAAGGTAAATATGGACTAGTCAATCCTTAGGTTTCATAAAGTAATGTGGGACAGTGAATTATAAAGTATGTAGGACATAATAGGTCAGAGGACACTTGCCTTCACCAAGTTGTTGCTCAGGGAGGTCTCCAGTAACACACTCGGGAACCTCGGACTGCTCGTTGTCTAAATAAAGCGAGCATGCATTCAATACATTTGGAAAGTACAAATGAACAGCACACCAAACATGTACAAACATTGGAATACATCTTAAAAAGGCACAATACTAAATAAGGAATAATGAGATCAAAGTATAACATGAACTATAACATAAACTAATTTCATTTAGAAATAGATTATTCTTTAAGTGTTGTCCATAATTACACAACCTAGTTCTATTTATTTTACTGTGACCTAAAAGTTAGACCAGGGATAAATTCATGTGATACATGTTATTAGTCTCACAAAACTAAATATACTTTATTCCCTAGGGTTTTCCTTTTATTTAGTTAATTAAATAAACAAATCTACACCTATACTAATCCATAGTTAACCATAAAATTGGAATGTACAGATTGTAATTGGAACTAATTTATTTAAACATAGAATATTCCTATGAACATTTTGCAATTTGAATCTCTAAATTTGGAGTTCATATGCAAAAGATATGAAATAAACAAGTTTGGGAATTCAAAATATGAAAATAGGTCTAATTCTATGAATATTTAAAAGCCCAGGGTTCAATCTGCAAGATTACAGGGGCCTACGCGCGAAAACTAGGTACGACGGGTTGATTCTCAACAAACTGAGGGCCTCTTTAATAAAACTACCGCGCGAAGGGGTATCGGACGATCTCAACCGTTAGATCAGAAACCAACGATCGAGATTAGATCTACGGCCGAGGACGCGTGCGGGGGGGGGGGGGGGGGGGGCAGCGCTGATAGGCGGGCTAAGGGCGTCAACGACTGAGGGGACACACTGACCGAGCGGGCCCAGCGCCAGGGAACGCGGGTGCTGACAGACGGGCCCGGACACAGGGCGCGCGTGCGCGAAGCGGTATCCCGCGATCTAGGCCGTGCGATCAAGATCGGACGGGGGAGATCAGACCGGGGGGTGAACGGCTGCGGGCGGCGCCGCTCCTCTCTGCGGCGGTGAAGTCGTCGGAGTTTGGGCGGGTGCGTGCTACGGCGGTTCCGGGGTCGCCGGAGTTGGTCAGAGAGGGGGAAGACGACCCGACAAACTCGATGGCGGGGTTGTGGCCACGAGTCCGAGGTCAGAGAGGGAGAATGGAGGGGAAAAGGCCTCGGGCGTGCCGGAGGAACTCCGGTGAGGGATTCCAACCGCGGGGAGAGGGCTTGAGGCGCACTAAGGCATGGGATAGCTTCAGCAGGGCGAGGGGAAACTCAAGGACCGACGAGGGGGCGCTAGGCCGGACTAAATCGGCCGGCCACCGCGAGGGCGCGGCGGACCGCCACGACCGACACCGGCAAAGCCGAAATTGGTCGATGACAAAGCGTAACTGGGAAATTGAGCATGGGAGAAGATGTCTCACCTCGAGGCGGAGTGCTGGGTCGCTGGGCGTGGCCTCCGGCGAGCTGGTTCACTAGGGAGGTGGGCGTGGGTCTCCGGCGAGGTCGGACGACGTGGGCAGAGCGCGAGAGAGGGTGGGGCTGTGCGAATGCGAAATGAGGCGGGGGAGTGAGTGCGGGTGCGGGTGGGGCTCAAAAAGGGAGCTGGGGCGCGTGGACGGGCGTCATGGCCGAGAATTCTGGCGACGTGCGCGAGTGCGCGCGCGCTGGTCCACGGCGAGCGCGGGGAGTCCGGAGCTGACAGGGGAGGCCCACGGCGTAGAGAGAGAGAGGGCAAGCGCACAGGGCAACAACTCGGCGACTGGCGAACCGGGCCCGCGAGGCAGAGAGGGAAGAGGGGCGTGCGGGCGAAGGGAACCTGCGCCGACAGCTTGGCCCCAGTGGGCAGCAAGCGAGAGATAGAGAGAGAGGTGGGTGCGGGGCAGTCCTGGCGCCGATAGGCGGGGTCCGCCTGTCAGGGGCGATAGGAGCACGGGCGCGCGCGGCTGGCCTGGTTTGGGCCGAATTGGCTTTTTCCTTTTTCCTGAATTTCCTAATTGCTTTCCATTTCTTTTCTCTAGGGTTTTCAATTCAAATTCAAATCAAGTTTCAAATTCAAACTAATCCAAACATGTGCAACAATTTAAAGAATATTCAAACTCAGCATGATGCAACATGTCATAACCCAAAGTGTTTTGACAAAAATTAATAATTCATTCCCCCTTAATTAAGCTATTTCTACTCAAAAGGAAAAAGAGGGAGAGAGGGAATCTAGAGATAGATAGAAATAGGGAGAGAGAAAAGAGTAACACCTGAATTTGGGTGATAATTAGAAAGGAATTTTATACCCCCAAATTCAGGGTGTTACAACTGTTGACTCATATTTTGTTACCTATGCATAAGGGAAGTTAGTCTATTCAAATCATGTCTTGCAACTCTATTTTTTCACATGCTTTTTCCTAAGTAGAAGATCTCTGTCAGGAGGAGTTTTTCTTTGTCTCAAAAGGAGGAGAAAATTCTTTCTAAATGCAAACACTCATTTAGGGGGAGTGTTAATGTCAAGTTCTTAAATTGGTGTTAATATTTTATAAGGGCAAGTCTTATTTGCTTCCTACATGCTTTTAATGTCTTCCTTTTCGGTGATTGATGCCAAAGGGGGAGAAGTTTAGGGACCAAAGCAATGAAATTAGTATCAAACACCAAACACCACCAAATAATTTTTTTAATTCTTCAAGTGGTTATGGCTCTTTGGTCCAAAAGAGGAAGTAAGTGAATTATGGAGTTAGGGGGAGGCTTAAGTCCATAATATCACATTATGGGGACAAAGATGCATCCTAGCAAGTAGATTGCATATTTTCATTCAAATATTTGTATTATTTGCTTGCTTTGGTTGTGTTGTCATCAATCACAAAAAGGGGGAGATTGTAAGGAAAATGGACCCCGGGCCATTTGGCTTAATGAGTTTTGGTGTTTGATGATTAACACAATCCGTGAACTAATATGTTTGCTAGTGTTTGTAATTGTAGTTCACAGGATGCAAAGAGGATTGGACTAAGGCAATGAGGATGCAACACCTCAAAAGAAGACATAAAAAGAAGCATAGCAGTCCAAGACTCAAGAACAAAAGAAGCACGAATGAATCAACGAAGAAACCCTAGAAAAGGGTTGTCAGCCAGCTTCTGGTGGCGCACCGGACAGTGAACAGTACCTGTCCGGTGCGCACCGGACTGTCCGGTGGGACAACCGGACAGTCTGTGCAGAGGGGCCGCAGACAGGCGCCCTCGGGCTGTAGCACTGGACAGTCGGGTAATGGTCGGATCCAACGGTCGACTGATACATGCCACAACGATCAGCTGACGTGGCAGGCACCGGGCACTGCACAGTGCCTGTCCGGTGGTGCACCGGGCTGTCCGGTGCGCCCGACGACAGAAAGTTGTTGCTTTCTGTCCAACGGCTAGAATTCGGGTTGGGGGCTATAAATACCACCCCAACCGTCCATTTTTAAGTGTGGGAGCCCAAGAGACATACCAAGGCATATGGTAGACATTCCCAAGTGCTCTTACACCCAAGTGCTTAATAGAATCACTCGGTGATTGGCGTAGTTGCTTTGCGAAGTGCTTAGGTTAGTTAGATCGCTTTAGCGCTTGCTCTAGGTGAATCCTAGTTAGTTGAGTGAGTTTAGATAAACCACCAACCCCTCGGCTCTCTACGGAGTTACTCAACTGAGGTGCTTGGCCCTCGCGTGGGCTTCCTTTTGCGTAGGGGCACCAACGAGGATTAGTCGGGATCTTACGTGGTTCTGGATACCTTGGTACAAATACCGACGTCATCCACGAGAGTTTGCATCTCTACCTTGCTTTTTAAGTTTCCGCATTTATATTAAGCATTTAAGTTTCAATCTTGTATTCATACTTATATTGTGTAGATTGAAACTTAGCCTTTGCGGTAGAGATAGCAACACTTAGACAAAACCTAGTCTGCACATTCTAGTTTGTTTATTTGCATAGGTTTTGCTCTAGGAATTTATTAGTGGCCTAGTTCAGTGAAAGTTTTAGAAGTCCTAATTCACCCCCTCTTAGGCGTCACCTGTTTTCTTTCACAGGAAGTAGAAGCATCTTTCTCAATGATTTCATGAATTTCAACTACAGATGCCCCTAGGGTGCTACCAATGTTTTCTAGCGTAGTAGTTAGCTCATTGTTGTGTATGCTAAGAATTTTCATTTTCTCTAGCAAATTTTCAATAGCTTCTTGAGAGCTAGATAACTTAGCCTTAAGTTTTCATTCTTTTTAATAAGGCCATCATCGGTAGCTATGGATGTAGCTCTAGGCTCTAATTGCTCAATTTTAGTTGATAGCTCACAATTCAAATTTGCAAAAGCTTCAAAATTTTCTAGCAAACCTTTATAGTCATTTTGAGAGCTAATCAACTTATTTTTCAAAGTTTTAAGTTGGCCTTTTGTTTAGTGCATAGATCTTGAAAAAATTTAACGGCTTCCGCAAGCTCATCTACGGAGGGCTTTCCCTCACCTTCACCTACTACTTTCATCAATAGATGATGGAATACTCATTTTACCTCTTGCCATAAGGCACTTGTGTGATGATCGTGATGAGCGTGATGAGGATCGATGGCTGCGCGTTTTTGGAGGTTCATCTTCGCTTGAAGAATCGTCCCAAGTTTTGGCACTTGTTAGCGCCTTGCCTTTACTCCTCTCCTTTTTGGGTTCGACCATAGTTGGACAGCTGTCCCTGAAGTGGCCCTTTTCCCCACATACGAAGCATCCTTTCTTTCTTTGCTTTTTTCTGTCAATGTTAAAGAGAAGATCTTCTTCCTGTAGGGGCACACCCATTAGATTAATCTTGCGGATCATTCTCATTACATTTTTGACGTGTCGAATTGTTTCCTCGTCCTCGGAGGATGATGTTGATGGTTGATTATCTTCTTCATCATCATTTTTTTTCTTCTTCCTCATCTTCACTTGAGGAACTTGGAGTGGGAGCCTTCTTTTTACCCTTCCTTTCTTCACATGCAAAAGCATATGGCCTTGAGGAAGTTGGCTCCTCTCCCCGACATCTCAAAGGCCGCAATTTTCCCAATCACAGTGGTCGGGGTCATTGTACTTAAGTCCTCTATGCTGTAAAGTATGGTGATGATGCTCCCATATCTTTGTTGTGGTAGCAGGGAGATAATCTTCCTTACAATGTCTGCATCACCTAGCTTATTAATGCCAATAGAATTGAGCTCATTGATGATTAGATTTAAATGAGAAAACATATCTCTAACAAGCTCATTTTCTTTCATAGCAAAAGAATTATAATCATTTAAAACTAGGCAATGTTTTTGCTCACGGACATTTGATGTGCCGTCATGGAGCTCATGCAATTTTAGCCAAATCTCATTAGCAGTTTTCAATGTAAATACTTGATTAAAAATATCCATGCTAAGAGATTCGTACAAGGAATTTTTTGGCTCTAGCATTTAAATGAATTTCTTTTTCCTCACTCGTGGTGGGTTTCTCGGGATTTTTGGGAGGTTTCATCCTGTCACGAGTGACTCTCCAAACACCTAGATCAACGACCTCTAGGTAACAAGCCATTCTAGCACTATAATATGGGAAGTTAGTGCCGTCGAAGTGTGGTGGCCTATGGGTATCTATCCCTTCCTCTAAAAAACGTCGGCTTTTTAGCGGTGAAGCTAAAGCGTTTTAAATGAGCCAATTGAAAGGAACAGGTGACGCCTAAGTGGGGGGTGAATTAGGGCTTCTAAAACTTTCACTAAACTAGGCCACAAATAATTCCCTAGAGCAGAACCTATGCAAATAATCAAACTAGAATGTGTAAACTAGGTTTTGTCTAAGTGTTGCTATCTCTACCGCAGTGGCTAAGTTTCAATCTACACTATATAAGTATGAATACAAGATTGAAACTTAAATGCTTAATATAAATGTGGAAACTTAAAGAGCAAGGTAGAGATGCAAACTCTCGTGGATGGCGTCTGTATTTTTACCGAGGTATCCGGAACCACGCATGGTCCCGAGTAATCCTCGTTTGTGCCCCTACGCAAAGGAAAGCCCACGCGAGGGCCAAGCACGTCGGTCGAGTAACTCCGTAGAGAGTCGTGGGCCTTCTCCACACGCAAGTGGTGCTCCGCTTCCGGCTCCTCTCGGACGCTCCCCGTCGTCTCCACTATCGAGGTTTTGGCTGAAAATGCCACGGTCCTCGTTCCCTCCGGTACACGGTGGCGGTCGTGACACAAACGCGGTTGTCACGGTCTCGCAAGACTCTCACCCCACTCGGTACAATTACAACGGCTCGCACAAGAGCCGAGGGGTTGTGTGGTTTATCTAAACTCACTCAACTAACTAGGATTCACCTAGAGCAAGTGCTAGAGTGGTCTAACTTAACCTAAGCACTTCACAAAGCACCTATGCTAATCACTGAGTGATTATATTAAGCACTTGGGTGTAAGAGCACTTGGGAATGTCTACTATATGCCTTGGTATGTCTCTTGGGCTCCCACACTTGGAAATGTCCGGTTGGGGTGTATTTATAGCCCCCAACACAAAACTAGCAGTTGGAGGAAAGTTGCTGCTTTCTATGGTGCACTGGACAGTCCGGTGGGGTCACCGGACAGTCCGGTACCCCTGTCCGGTGCGCCTAGCCGTTATGTCTGTCAGAGCAGGTGACTGTTGGCGCGCAGGCTTTATGCACCGAACAGTCCGGACTTCACACCGGACAGTTCGGTGGTCTTCCCTCCACGGTGCCACCTGGAACTAGCCGTTAGGGCTACTGTTCCTGGTGCACCGGACAGTCCGGCGTGTAGCACCGGACAGTCCGGTGCTCCTCGCACAGACAGTCCGCATGCAACACTTCTTCGTTTCTTGGACTTTACTTGATCTTCATAATGTCTTCTTTTGAGGTGTTGCTTTCCTCAATGCCTTGGTCCAAGTAACTTTAGCATCATGTGAACTACAAACACAAACACTAGCAAACATATTAGCCCACAGGTTATGTTGATTATTAAACACCAAAATCTATTAAGCCAAATGGCCAGTGGTCCATTTTCCTTACAACCTACACCGTGTAACATAATTATTATCGGTATATATCATAAACTAGTTCTAACGAGTTTAGTTGTATGGTTGTTGAAGCGATCCTATATTTATGGAGGAGATAAAACATTGAATACGATTTTTTGTTTCCATGAATGCCCAGCCATTTACTTTTATCGTATATTTTTGTCATCCTAATTTTGTGCGCATGCAACAGATAACAGATTTTTATGTAGTATACCGAATTGCATAAATATCTACATTGTGTAGCATAATTAGTATCATTATATATCATAAACTGATCCAAAAATAAAGTATTTAAAAATAGAAATTGTCACATATCTATTTTCTAATTTTACACGTATGCAGGGAAACATGTTTGACTCATGCATGTCTTTCTATTTTTGCGCACACAGACGTGAGACTAGGTCACATCATAGGGGTGGTTGACGAGAGCTTTCTCTAACTATTTGAAGATCAGGGTTTCTAATATAGATTTATTGTTATTTATTTGAATATAGACATAAAAGTTAAAGGCTGAAATAATTAATATTTTAGGTCGAAGTGAGTATATCTTATAGCATCTTGTAAAATATGTTTCATTCATTGAGGCGTAACTTGACTGAATTCTTTTTCTTTCCTGGCGGGGGACAAATTTTGACCGAATTGATATGATCATTAGGAGTTATGACAAGATTATAGTACCTTATTTACGCGAATTATGGATCTGGGTGATCTAGGTGGTTTAGTCAGTGTGACGTGGTAATAGTATTACATTATGCCCCAAATAAAATGATGGCGATTGGTATGTTATTATTGTTCCCTCTCTACTAAAATGTTTTTTTAACATGGGCGCATGACGTGTTGCTGTATGTCCATTAATTTACGCGCCCTTGTAGTTGTACAGATAAGTCTTACCTAGCTGCCTTATCTCTTTTTCGATCTTTTATATTCCCTCTCACTACACCAAAATCATATATGTCGGCGTTTCGAGACCGGGGGGTCCCCGAGCCGACGAGTGAATGCGCTGCGTGCCCCAGCCCAGATGGGTCGAGCGCGTGGGCGAGCGTGAAGGGGGGAGAGGCGAGGTGGCCGGAGACGGACGTGAGAGAGGTGGAGATCCCGCGGCCTTCGTGTTTGTCCCGCGCCCATGTCGGGTGCGCTTGCAGTAGGGGGGTTACAAGCGTCCACGCGGGTGAGGGAAGCGAGCGGCCCCAAGAGAGCGCCTGTCTCGTCCTCGTCCCCGCGCGGCCAACCTTTTTTAAGAAGGCCCTGGTCCTTCCTTTTATAGTCGTAAGGAGAGGATCCAGGTGTACAATGGGTGGTGTAGCAGAGTGCTACGTGTCTAGCGGAGAGAGAGCTAGCGCCCTAGGTACATGCCGATGTGGCAGCCGGAGAGGTCTTGGCACCTTGCTGGCGTGATGTCGTGGCTGTCGGAGGAACAACGGAGCCTGGCGGAGGGACAGCTGTAGGAGCGGTCGAGTCCTTGCTGACGTTGTCTTGCTTCCGTAAGAGAGCTGAGAGCCGCCGTCGTCACAGAGCTTGTGGGGCGCCATCATTGCCCATCTGGTGGAGCTAGCCAGATGGGACGCTGGTCTTGTTCTTCGTGACCCGAGTCGGCTCGGGGTAGGATGATGATGGCGCTCCCTGTTGACGTGGCGGGCCCGTGCCCTAGGTCGGGCGACGTGGGGGTTCCTCCGAAGCCGGGGTCGAGTCTGTCTTCCGTGCCGAGGCTGAGCCCGAGCCCTCGGGTCGGGCGAGGCGGAGATTGTTCGGCCGAGGCCAGGGCGGAGTCCGAGCCCTGGGGTCGGGTGGAGCGGAGTTCGTCGTCTTCTGGGGCCGAGCCCGAGTCCGAGCCCTGGGGTCGAGCGGAGCGGAGTTCGCCGTCTTCCGGGTCTTAGCCCGAGTCCGAGCCCTGGGGTCGGGCGGAGCGGAGTTCGCCGTCTTCCGGGTCTTAGCCCGAGTCCGAGCCCTGGGGTCGGGCGGAGCGGAGTTCGCCGTCTTCCGGGTCTTAGCCCGAGTCCGAGCCCTGGGGTCGGGCGGAGCGGAGTTCGCCGTCTTCCGGGTCTTAGCCCGAGTCCGAGCCCTGGGGTCGGGCGGAGCGAAGTTTCCTATGGCGCCTTTGGCAGGGCCAGACTGCCTGTCAGACTCACTCTGTCGAGTGGCACTGCAGTCGGAGTGGCGCAGGCGGCGCTGTCCTTCTGTCAGACTGGTCAATGGAGCGGTGGAGTGACGGCGGTCACTTCGGCTCTGCCGGGGGGCGCGTGTCAGGATAAAGGTGTCAGGCCACCTTTGCGTTAAATGCTCCTGCAACCTGGTTAGTCGGCGCGGCGATTTAGTCAGGGTTGCTTCTAAGCGAAGCCAAGGCCTCGGGTGAGCCGGAGGTGTGTCCGCCGTTAAAAGGGGGGCCTCGGGCGAGACGGAAGTCTCTCGAGGTCGGCTGCCCTTGGCCGAGGCTAGGCTCGGGCGAAGCGTGATCGAGTCACTCGTGTGGACTGATCCCTGACTTAATCGTACCCATCAAGCCTTTGCAGCTTTATGCTGATGGGGGTTACCAGCTGAGGATTAGGCGTCTTGAGGGTACCCCTAATTATGGTCCCCGACAGTAGCCCCCGAGCCTCGAAGGGAGTGTTAGCACTCGCTTGGAGGCTTTCGTCGCACTTTTTTGCAAGGGGACCAGCCTTTCTCGGTTGCACTTTGTTCCGGTGGGTGCACGCGAGCGCACCCGCCGGGTGTAGCCCCCGAGGCCTCGGAGGAGTGGTTACACTCCTTCGAGGTCTTAATGCCTTGCGTAATGCTTCGGCTGGTCTGGTCGTTCCCTCATGCGAACTGGCCGTAGCCCGGGTGCACGGTCGGGGCCCAAGCTCTCGGGCTGGTATGTTGACGCTGTCAACGGTTTGGCCGGAGCCGGGTTTGCGAGAGCAGTCCCCGAGCCTCTGCACAGGGCGAGAGGGCGAGAGGGCGATCAGGGACAGACTCGGCTTTTTTACATACGCCCCTACGTCGCCTTTCCGCAAGGAGGAGGGGGGGAGAGCGCCATGTTACCCTCGATGGGCACCGAACATGGTGTCTCCAGTGAGCTGCAAGCGGGTAATCCGAGTGGACGTCCGTGCCCCGTTCGTTGGGGGTCGGCTAGGGGCCCAGAGGCACGCCCAAAAGTACCTGCGGGTGATTTGCCGGACCCGGTCCCCTGGCGACGGGGTCCGAGGGCTCGATGCCTCCCTCCGATGGGATTCCGTTACAAGATCGTTCCCGCTGGTCTCGGAAATGTCCTAGGGTACCTCGGGAGCGCAGCCCGAGCCTCGGTTATGTATCAAACGTACCCCTGGTCATCCCTCGCTCGGCGTCTGAGGCGACTGTGAACCCTTCGGGGGCCAGCCTTCGAACCCCTGATCAGTAATGGGCGCGGAGCCCGAGTAGCCTGAGGCGGCCATGGGACCCTTCGGGGGGCTGGCCTTCGAACCCCTGACCAGTAGTGGGTGTCGGGCCCACGCGATCTGAGGCGACTGTTGAACCCCTCGGAGGGCCAGCCTTCGAACCTCTGATCAGTAGGGGGGCTCGGAGCCCGGTTCCTTCACAGAGAAGGATCCCTTCCGGGGTATCCCCCTTCCCCGGTCCCTGTTGCAAGGGATAGAGAAAGAGGAAAAAGGAAAAGGATACGAAATCGAACGACGTGGCGTACCTTTTTTGACGCGGTTATTACGGCGAAGGCGAAGCGTCGTCCGCTTCTCCTGCCATAGTCGCCGCCTGTCCCGCCGCGGAGTTAATGCGACGGGGCGAGTGGTTGGCGGGGCGGCCGTTACGCGTGCGCGAGCCGTTCGAGGAACGAATCACGGGTGCTCCGTCTTCACGCCGTGGGAGGAGGCTCTCTTGCTGTCCCAGGATGGGACGTGAGCCTGGCTGACGACGTGACTGCTGCGCCCGCCCGCCTGCCACCGCCATTACTGCCGGCCCACTTTCGGCCGCTTTGACCATCGCGCCAGGCTGGCGCTGCTGGGTCGTGCGCTGGGTTGCCTCGAGTCGCAGCATAGGCTCCGCAACCGAAGAGGTGCGATGGGGGCACAAGTGGCGGAGTGGTTGCTTGCATGCAGCAACTGGTGCGCTGGTTGCACGACGCGTGGGCCTGGGCCTCCAAGCCGGCGCGTCAGAAGTCGGAGAAGCGCGTCCACCTTGCGCGGTTGCATGCCGCCTGCATGGCTGCCCGCCCTTCCCGCCCGTTGGTCTGGGCGAAAGTGGGGAATCGCTTGCAACCGCTGGGCGGTCGTGTGCGCCGCGCGCGGCGGTTTGGCTTCTTCTGCTTCTGAGTCGGTTTGCATGACATGCGGGACCCAGCCCTCGTGCCGCAGGGGAGGGCCTTGGAGCATGTTGGAGAAGACTCGGCCCGTGGCGTTTGGGGGTGCACGTAGGGAGAGTCGCCTTTAAAAGGAGGGCGGCCCCTTTCGGAAGGCAACCATGTCTTCTCCCTCCCTTATGTGTCGCGTCTTTCCATCTTCCAAGCCCCCGGATGGGGGGTACCCGCCGTCTTTCTGCCTCCTCGTCGGAGGAACGCAACTCCGTGGGAGTTGGTACCTTTCAGCCATCGTTTGGCTTCAAGGATTTTCATCATGCAGCCCGGTCGCACCCCTCCACCGGTGGTCACCCAGGATGGTGACCTCCGGCTTGATGGTGGGGGAAAGCGAGCCGGGCGGCGGCCTCTGCCCCTCCCTCAGCCTCAAGGATTTTCATCACCAGGGCTGGGGAGGGGAGTGCGTCGAGTTGAGGTCGGCCCCCGCGTGGGCGGCGGCCCGCTCCTTCACTCAGCGATCAGAGGGAAGGGCGGTCGTCGTCCGTGGCGCTGGCAGCTGCACCGTGCCTGGCTCTCAGACGCGAGTGGCTTCGAAGCCGCTCGCGGCGCCGGCGTCCGCCACGGCAGCTTGAAGAGGTTCTTCTGCCGGTGAGATAGCCAGGGCTGGCCACGGACCGGCCTTCAACTCCGCGGACTTCTGCCCGCCCTTGCCTCACAAGTTTTGGCGTGGGCGGGGGCCTCCTGGCAGCAGCACCCTCCCTGAGGTTAGTGCTGCCGCTGTTCGACCCCCCGGAGCAGAAGTCGTCGTCGTCGCCGCTGCTGGAGCAGGTGACGGCGCGCCGTTCGTCGGCCTTCTGTTGCTCCGCAAACCTTCCCCTCGGAGTGGGGTCGTTCGTACCTGCGGAGGGGGAACCGGAGTTCCGTTTGTAATGGCACTTTGAATGCCAGTGTTTTTGTTCATTGTGGCTGTCGAGGCCTGAACATGTATGTAGCTTCGGCACGGAGCCGTGTTTTTTCCTCATTTTCGAGCACTAAGTCTCGCCTGTTGATTATCTGAACCGCTTCACCAAGCGTGAGTTGCCCCGTGTCAAGGTGACGAGTGAGGTATCCGTATCCCGGAGGCGTAGGAATCCCTCGGCTCGATCGGCCTTGTTGCCTGAGGCTCCTCTAGCTTAGTTAAAGGGACCCCTTGGCCGCTCTTCGATGAGCCGAGGCCAGGGGTAGCGATATCAGTACGAACAGAGGCGGAGTTGGATCGAAAATGGGAACCTGGTTGGCCGGAGCCGGGCCGGGTTGCCCATCAGCGGGGCTCGTCGTCGGAGTCGATGACCCGAGGCCTCGGGTCGGGCTGGCGCCCTTGGAAAATGCTTGGCCGAGGCCCCAGGGGTAACTGGCCGAGCCGCCTGCTCGGGCCGGATTCCCGGAGGAGTCCCTGGACCGCGTCGCCGCCCGAGGCTGGGTCGGACCTTGCTGAAGGCGTCGTCGATGCCGAGGGTGCTACAGCCCCCTTCAGCGTGAAGACCCGAGCCTGCAGGATTAGATTGTCTTGTAGCGTGTGCCTTCTGCGGCCGCCGAGGCCAGAAAACATACCCTCGCTTCGTTGTAAAGCCGCGTCTCCTTTTCCTCTTATTCCAAGCATCTGGACTTTCCGTCGGTAACAGGGATGTTTGTGTGGGCGAGAGTTGCTTCTCGCGGAAGGTGATGAGTGAGGTATCCGTATCCCAGAGGCGTGGGAGTCCCTCGGCTCGGTCGGCCTTGCCGCTTACGCGTACTTTCGCCCGCCCATGAGGCCCCGTCATCGATTCAGTCGAGAAGGCTTGAAGGACCGTCTCGGCAGAAGAGCTTCCGAACGTGAAGACTCGTTCGGTCTGCGGAATCACTTTATCCGAATGAGAGTTACTTATCGCAGAAGGTGATGAGTGAGGTATCCGTATCCCGGAGGCGTAGGAGTCCCTCGGCTCGGTCGGCCTTGGCTGCTTACGTGTACTCCGTCGTTTCCAGGATCCGCTTTTCGAAGTAGTAAAAAAGCACGAAAGAAATTCTGCTAAAAAGAGATCCTTTTTCAAGGAAAATTTCGACGCAGAGGGGGTCTCCCCCCTTTTAGCCCCGGAGGGAGGGTCGGGCTTTGCCGAGGCAAGGCTGACCCTTCCTTGATGACTAAACTTTGCGTGGATGCGAGGTATATGAACAACTTGAAAACATCTTAAGGGTAGAAGCGACGTAGCTGTTTGATGTTCCAAGCGTTGCCGTAGATCTCGCCTTGATTGTTGGCCAGCTTGTATGTTCCGGGCTTCAGAACTTTGGCGATGACGAATGGCCCCTCCCAGGGGGGCGAGAGTTTGTGCCTTCCCCGGGCGTCTTGCCGCAGTCGAAGCACCAGGTCGCCAACCTGGAAGTCTCGGGGCCGGACCCCTCGGGCGTGGTAGCGTCGCAGGGACTGCTGGTACCGCGCCGAGTGTAGTAATGCCCTGTCCCGAGCCTCCTCCAGCTGGTCCAGCGATTCTTCTCGGCTAGCTTGGTTGCTTTGATCGGTGTAGGCCCTCGTCCTCGGGGAGCCGTATTCTAGGTCAGTGGGCAAGATAGCTTCGGCCCCGTAGACCAGAAAAAACGGCGAGAAACCCGTGGCACGACTCGGCGTCGTCCTTAGGCTCCAGACCACCGAGGGGAGTTCCTTCATCCATCGCTTGCCGAACTTGTTGAGGCCGTTGTAGATCCGAGGCTTGAGCCCTTTTAGAATCATGCCGTTGGCACGCTCTACTTGCCCATTCGACATGGGATGAGCCACGGCGGCCCAGTCCACCCGGATGTGGTGATCCTCGCAAAAATCCAAGAATTTTTTGCCGGTGAACTGGGTACCGTTGTCGGTGATGATGGAGTTTGGGACCCCGAAGCGATGGATGATGTTGGTGAAGAACGCCACCGCCTGCTCGGACCTGATGCTGTTCAGGGGTCGGACCTCGATCCACTTGGAGAATTTGTCGATGGCAACCAGCAGGTGCGTGTAGCCCCCGGACGCCTTCTGCAAGGGACCGACGAGGTCCAGACCCCATACAGCGAAGGGCCAGGTGATGGGTATCGTCTGCAGAGCCTGAGCGGGCAGGTGGGTCTGCTTCGCATAGAATTGGCACCCTTCGCAGGTGCGGACAATTCTAGTGGCGTCAGCCACCACCGTTGGCCAGTAGAAACCTTGCCGGAAGGCATTCCCGACAAGGGCTCGAGGCGCTGCATGATGGCCGCAAGCCCCCGAGTGTATTTCTTGCAGGAGTTCCTGACCTTCGGCGATGGAGATGCATCGCTGGAGGATGCCCGAGGGGCTCCGGTGGTAGAGCTCCTCCTCGTCGCCCAGCAAGACGAATGACTTGGCGCGTCGCGCTACCCGCCGAGCCTCGGCTTGGTCGAGGGGTAGCTCTCCCTGGCGGAGATATCGCAGGTACGGGGCCTGCCAATTTCGATCAGGCGTGGCCCCGCTCTGCTCCTCCTCGACGTCCAGTACCTCGGCCTCGGGGGCCGAGGGTTCCTCGGGCTGAGCCGAGGGTGCCTCGGGCCGAGCCGAGGGCGCCTCGGGCTGAGCCAAAATAGCCTCGGGCTCGGGCGCGTCGTCGATCTTGACGGAGGGTTGATGCAGATCCCGGGAGAAGACGTCCGGGGGGACCGTCGTTCGCCCCGAGGCTATTTTGGCCAGCTCGTCTGCAGTCTCGTTGTAGCGCCGAGCGATGTGGTTGAGCTCGAGCCCGAAGAACTTGTCTTCCAGGCGTCGAACCTCATCGCAGTAGGCCTCCATCTTCGGGTCGCGGCAGTGGGAGTTCTTCATGACTTGGTCGATGACGAGCTGCGAATCACCGCGGGCGTCGAGGCGTCTGACCCCTAGCTCGATGGCGATCCGCAACCCGTTGACTAGAGCTTCGTACTCGGCCACATTGTTGGACGCCGGAAAATGGAGTCGTAGCACGTAGCGCAGGTGCTTTCCGAGGGGCGAGATGAAGAGCAGGCCCGCGCCGGCTCCCGTCTTCATTAGCGACCCGTCGAAAAACATGGTCCAGAGCTCCGGTTGGATCGGAGCCGTTGGCAGCTGGGTGTCGACCCATTCGGCCACGAAGTCCGCCAACACCTGGGACTTGATGGCCTTCCGAGGGGCGAACGAGATCGTTTCGCCCATGATTTCCACTGCCCACTTTGCGATCCTGCCCGAGGCCTCTCGGCACTGGATGATCTCCCCCAGGGGGAAGGATGACACCACAGTTACCGGATGAGACTCGAAGTAGTGTCGTAACTTCCGCCTCGTCAGGATCACTGCATACAACAACTTCTGAACTTGTGGGTAGCGGATCTTGGTCTCGGACAGTACTTCGCTGACGAAGTAGACTGGCCTCTGAACGGGCAGCGCATGCCCTTTCTCTTGCCTCTCGACCACAATCGCGGCGCTAACCACCTGAGTGGTGGCGGCGACGTAGACCAAGAGGGCTTCTCCATCAGCTGGGGGCACCAGGACAGGCGCCTTTGTAAGGAGCGCCTTCAGGTTCTCGAGGGCTTCCTCGGCCTCAGGGGTCCAAGCGAAACACTCGGTCTTCCTTAAGAGGCGGTACAGAGGCAGACCTCTTTCGCCGAGGCGTGAGATGAAGCGGCTCAGGGCCGCGAGGCATCCCATGACCCTCTGTACGCCTTTTATGTCCTTGATGGGTCCCATGCTGGTGATGGCTGCGATCTTCTCCGGGTTGGCTTCGATGCCTCGCTCGGAGACGATGAACCCCAGGAGCATGCCCCGGGGCACCCCGAAGACACACTTCTCAGGATTGAGCTTGACTCCTTTCGCCTTGAGACACCGGAATGTCACCTCAAGGTCGGAGAGGAGGTCGGAAGCCTTCCTTGTCTTGACTACGATGTCATCGACGTAGGCCTCGACTGTGCGACCGATGTGTTCGCCGAACACATGGTTCATGCACCGTTGGTACGTCGCGCCCGCATTCCTCAAACCGAACAGCATGGTGACATAACAGTACATGCCGAACGGTGTGATGAAAGAAGTCGCGAGCTGGTCGGACTCTTTCATCCGGATCTGGTGATACCCTGAGTAGGCATCAAGGAAGGACAGGGTTTCGCACCCAGCGGTGGAATCCACGATTTGATCGATGCGAGGCAGAGGGTAGGGAACCTTCGGACATGCTTTGTTGAGACCAGTATAGTCTACACACATCCGCCATTTCCCCCCTTTCTTCCTCACAAGCACAGGGTTGGCAAGCCATTCGGGATGGAATACCTCTTTGATGAACCCTACCGCCATTAGCTTGTGGATCTCCTCGCCTATCACTCTGCGCTTCTCCTCGTCGAATCGGCGCAGAGGCTGCCTGACGGGTCGGGCTCCGGCCCGAATATCCAGCGAGTGCTCGGCGACATCCCTCGGTATGTCGGGCATGTCCGAGGGACTCCACGGAAAGACGTCGGCGTTTGCGCGGAGAAAGTCGACGAGCACTGCTTCCTATTTGGGGCCAAGCCCGGACCCAATCCGGATCTGCTTGGAGGTGTCACCGTTGGGGTCGAGAGGGACGGCCTTAACCGTCTCCGCTGGCTCGAAGTTGCCGGCGTGACGCTTCACGTCTGGCACCTCCCTGGAGAGGTTCTCCAGGTCGGCGATGAGGGCCTCGGACTCGGCGAGGGCCTCGGCGTACTCCACGCACTCCACATCGCATTCGAACGCGTGTTTGTACGTGGGGTTGACGGTGATGACCCCGTTGGGGCCCGACATCTTGAGCTTCAAGTAGGTGTAGTTGGGGACGGCCATGAACTTCGCGTTGCATGGCCTCCCCAGTACAGCGTGGTAGGTTCCTCGGAACCCGACCACCTCGAACGTTAGGGTCTCCCTTCGGAAGTTGGAGGGCGTTCCGAAGCAGACAGGGAGGTCGAGTCGCCCGAGGGGCTGGACGCGCTTCCCAGGTACGATCCCGTGGAAGGGCGCAGCGCCTGCCCGGACGGAGGACAGATCGACGCGCAGGAGCTTGAGGGTCTCGGCGTAGATGATGTTGAGGCAGCTGCCCCCATCCATCAGGACCTTGGTGAGCCTGACGTTGCCAATGACAGGGTCGACGACGAGCGGGTATTTCCCCGGGCTCGGCACGTGGTCGGGGTGGTCGGCCTGGTTGAAGGTGATGGGCTTGTCGGACCAGTCTAGGTAGACTGGCGCCGCCACCCTCACCGAGCAGACCTCCCGGCGCTCTTGCTTGCGATGCCGAGCCGAGGCATTCGCCGCATGCCCTCCGTAGATCATGAAGCAGTCGCGGACCTCAGGGAACTCTCCTGCTTGGTGATCTTCGTTCTTGTCGTCGTCGCGGGCCCTACCACCCTCGGTGGGTGGCCCGGCCCTGTGGAAGTGACGCCGAAGCATGATGCACTCCTCGAGGGTGTGCTTGACGGGCCCCTGATGGTAGGGGCACGGCTCCTTGAGCATCTTGTCGAAGAGGTTAGCACCTCCGGGGGGCTTCCGAGGGTTTTTGTACTCGGCGGTGGCGACAAGGTCCGCGTCAGCGGCGTCGCGTTTCGATTGCGACTTCTTCCTGCCTTTCTTCTTGGCGCCGCGCGGAGTAGACGCCTCGGGAGCCTCTTCCGATGGGCGGCCCTAGGGCTGCTTGTCCTTTCGGAAGATAGCCTCAACCGCCTCCTGGCCAGAGGCGAACTTGGTGGCGATGTCCATCAGCTCGCTCGCCCTGGTGGGGGTCTTGCGACCCAGCTTGCTCACTAGGTCGCGGCAAGTGGTGCCAGCAAGGAACGCGCCGATGACATCCGAGTCGGTGATGTTGGGCAGCTCAGTGCGCTGCTTCGAGAATCGCCGGATGTAGTCCCGGAGCGACTCTCCCGGCTATTGCCGGCAGCTTCGAAGGTCCCAGGAATTCCCGGGGCATACGTATGTGCCCTGGAAATTGCCGGCGAAGGCTTGGACCAAGTCGTCCCAGTTGGAGATCTGCCCCGGAGGCAGGTGTTCCAACCAGGCGCGAGCAGTGTCGGAGAGGAACAGGGGGAGGTTACAGATGATGAGGTTGTCGTCGTCCGTTCCACCCAGTTGGCAGGCCAGGCGGTAGTCCGCGAGCCACAGTTCCGGTCTCGTTTCCCCCGAGTACTTCGTGATAGTAGTCGGGGGTCGGAACCGGGTCGGGAACGGCGCCCGTCGGATGGCCCGACTGAAGGCCTGCGGACCGGGTGGTTCGGGCGAGGGACTCCGATCCTCCCCGTTGTCGTAGCGTCCCCCACGCCTGGGGTGGTAGCCTCGGCGCACCCTTTCGTCGAGGTGGACCCGACGGTCGCGTCGATGGTGTTCGTTGCCGAGGTGGCCCGGGGCCGCAGGCGCGGTGTTGCGCGTGCGCCCGGTGTAGACCGAGGCTTCCCGCATGAACCGGGAAGTCGCGGCATGAGGTTCCGAGGGGTATCCCTGCCTTCGGGAGGCAGTGCTCTCGGCCCGTCGGGCCGCTGCGCCTTCCAGGAGATTCTTGAGCTCTCCCTGGATTCGCCGACCCTCGGTGGTTGATGGCTCCGGCATCGCGCGGAGGAGCATTGCTGCGGCTGCCAGGTTCTGACCAACCCCGCTGGATGCGGGCGGCGGCCTGACCCTGACATCGTTGACGACGCGTGCTAGAGACCCTGGGGCAGGTGACGTATTTCTCCGGCCAGGGGTTGGCCCTCCCATACCTGCCCGACGTCCCGGCGGATCGTCTCAAGCGCTCCTGTTCCCTCGTCGAGCCTGGCCTGCGCCCCGCGGACTTGCTCGAGCTGTGGGTCGTGACCCCCCGCCGGAACGGGGACCACAGCTAGCTCCCGCGGGATGTCGGCGCGAGGCGCGGGCCTAGGAAAGTCACCGTCCTCCGGCATGCCAAGATGGTTGCCTTCGGAGGGATCCCCCAGCTCAACGTGGAAACATTCGCGGCTTGGGTCGCAGCCCTCGTCGTCGAGGCTGCGGCTTCCGTCGGAACAGTCAGAGAGGCAGTAGTCACATGCGGTCATGAAGTCCCGCATGGCACTGGGGTTGCCAAGTCCAGAGAAATCCCAACAGATGCTGGGATCGTCATCTTCCTCGGACCCGGAGGGCCCGTAGGTCGAGACGTCCGTCAACCGGTCCCAAGGCGACCGCATACGAAACCCCAGTGGGGTTGCACTTGCCTCAATGAGGGCGCCCACCAAAGCGAAGTCGCTTGGCGGGTTGAGGCCGAGTCGAAATGACGTAAGATGGGAGTTAGTCGGTACCTTTTGGTCGACGCAGGGCGACATAGTCACATCAGGGACTGGTTGCACCGTCATCTCAGGTACGAGGGCGACGTCCTGCAGGCTCTTCGCGAGTGTGCCGGCGTCGTCCACTTGCTCGGGATCAGCGTGTCGCGGGGTGACGGCGCTTGCCTTCGTCTCGAACGCGAGGTCGACGCCCGGCGTGCCTTCCGTCGGGGCGCTGGGGATGTCGATTCGCCCGACAGCCGACGAAGCGCGGCCTCCCGCTTGGCCTTGGTTGCCCCGCCTCCTCCTCCGTTGGCGGGGGAGAGGACGGGACGAGCTCGAACGCTGTTCTTCCACCGCGCGGGGAAGATGTCGCCGATTCCGCCGCCGGCGGGCGGGTTGTCGGCCGCCATTGTCGTTGTCGCGCGGCGGTGGGAGAAGTATCATGTCGTAGCTGCCGTCGAAGGACATGAACTCAAGGCTCCCGAAACGGAGCACCGTCCCGGGCCGGAGAGGTTGCTGAAGACTGCCCATCTGGAGCTTGACGGGAAGCTGTTCGTCAACACGCAGCAGGCCCCTACCTGGCGCGCCAACTGTCGGCGTTTCGAGACCGGGGGGTCCCCGAGCCGACGAGTGAATGCGCTGCGTGCCCCAGCCCAGATGGGTCGAGCGCGTGGGCGAGCGCGAAGGGGGGAGAGGCGAGGTGGCCGGAGACGGGCGTGAGAGAGGTGGAGATCCCGCGGCCTTCGTGTTCGTCCCGCGCCCAGGTCGGGTGCGCTTGCAGTAGGGGGGTTACAAGCGTCCACGCGGGTGAGGGAAGCGAGCGGCCCCAAGAGAGCGCCTGTCTCGTCCTCGTCCCCGCGCGGCCAACCTTTTTTAAGAAGGCCCTGGTCCTTCCTTTTATAGTCGTAAGGAGAGGATCCAGGTGTACAATGGGGGGTGTAGCAGAGTGCTACGTGTCTAGCGGAGAGAGAGCTAGCGCCCTAGGTACATGCCGATGTGGCAGCCGGAGAGGTCTTGGCACCTTGCTGGCGTGATGTCGTGGCTGTCGGAGGAACAACGGAGCCTGGCGGAGGGACAGCTGTAGGAGCGGTCGAGTCCTTGCTGACGTTGCCTTGCTTCCGTAAGAGAGCTAAGAGCCGCCGTCGTCACAGAGCTTGTGGGGCGCCATCATTGCCCATCTGGTGGAGCTAGCCAGATGGGACGCCGGTCTTGTTCTTCGTGACCCGAGTCGGCTCGGGGTAGGATGATGATGGCGCTCCCTGTTGACGTGGCGGGCCCGTGCCCTAGGTCGGGCGACGTGGGGGTTCCTCCGAAGCCGGGGTCGAGTCTGTCTTCCGTGCCGAGGCTGAGCCCGAGCCCTCGGGTCGGGCGAGGCGGAGATTGTTCGGCCGAGGCCAGGGCGGAGTCCGAGCCCTGGGGTCGGGTGGAGCGGAGTTCGTCGTCTTCTGGGGCCGAGCCCGAGTCCGAGCCCTGGGGTCGGGCGGAGCGGAGTTCGCCGTCTTCCGGGTCTTAGCCCGAGTCCGAGCCCTGGGGTCGGGCGGAGCGGAGTTCGCCGTCTTCTGGGTCTTAGCCCGAGTCCGAGCCCTGGGGTCGGGCGGAGCGGAGTTCGCCGTCTTCCGGGTCTTAGCCCGAGTCCGAGCCCTGGGGTCGGGCGGAGCGGAGTTCGCCGTCTTCCGGGTCTTAGCCCGAGTCCGAGCCCTGGGGTCGGGCGGAGCGGAGTTCGCCGTCTTCCGGGTCTTAGCCCGAGTCCGAGCCCTGGGGTCGGGCGGAGCGGAGTTTCCTATGGCGCCTTTGGCAGGGCCAGACTGCCTGTCAGACTCACTCTGTCGAGTGGCACTGCAGTCGGAGTGGCGCAGGCGGCGCTGTCCTTCTGTCAGACTGGTCAATGGAGCGGTGGAGTGACGGCGGTCACTTCGGCTCTGCCGGGGGGCGCGTGTCAGGATAAAGGTGTCAGGCCACCTTTGCGTTAAATGCTCCTGCAACCTGGTTAGTCGGCGCGGCGATTTAGTCAGGGTTGCTTCTAAGCGAAGCCAAGGCCTCGGGCGAGCCGGAGGTGTGTCCGCCGTTAAAAGGGGGGCCTCGGGCGAGACGGAAGTCTCTCGAGGTCGGCTGCCCTTGGCCGAGGCTAGGCTCGGGCGAAGCGTGATCGATTCACTCGTGTGGACTGATCCCTGACTTAATCGTACCCATCAGGCCTTTGCAGCTTTATGCTGATGGGGGTTACCAGCTGAGGATTAGGCGTCTTGAGGGTACCCCTAATTATGGTCCCCGACAATATACTTCCTATAGCTTTTATAACAAACCGTAGGAAATAAATAACTTCCGAGAGTCAATGGGTAGCTCTAGAAAATAAACATAACTTCTTATGATATTTTATAAAAGCTGTAGAAGTTAGCTTTCACATGCTGACTCGTGTGTATAGTTAAGCGAGCCGCTAACTTTCTAGAGGAAGTCGTATGAAGTTAGCTGTGCATGCTAACTTCCTTTAGCATGCACAGCTAACTTCATACGGCCTCCTCTAGGAAGTTAGCTTTCAATTGCTGATCCACGGGTGCGGTCAAACGAGTCGCTAACTTTCTACGACCGCCTCTAGGAAGTTAGATTTCAGCTTTTGACCAGTCAAACGAAAAGCTAGCTTCCTACGACCTG
The DNA here is from genome assembly GCF_902167145.1 of Zea mays. Taxonomy (NCBI): domain Eukaryota; kingdom Viridiplantae; phylum Streptophyta; class Magnoliopsida; order Poales; family Poaceae; genus Zea; species Zea mays. Next base: position 74,971,900 of record NC_050100.1, on the reverse strand, counting down.
CTCTAGTAAGTTAATATGGGCAACTGACTTCCTACGGCATGCTCTAAGAAGTTAGCTTTCAGTTGCTGATACGCGGGTGCGGTTAAACGAGCTGCTAACTTCCTACGGCCGCCTTTAGAAAGTTAGCTGCCCATGCTAACTTCGTACGGTCTTCTCTAGGAAGTTAGATTTCAGCTTTTGACCAGTCAAACGAAAAGCTAACTTACTACGACCTGCTCTAGGAAGTTAACTAACTTCCTAGAGTACATGTACAACCTCTAGGAAGTTAAGTAACTTCCTACGGCTTCACTCTAGAAAGTTATATTTTTTATCTTAAACCCCTACTCAATCTTATCCTCTTCTCATTCTTCTTTCTCCCTCCTATGTCTTCCACGAGGACCGAAGCCGCGCGCCTCCACTGGCGCGCCCACTCCGCCCCCGCCCGCCGCTCCCGCCCCTTGTCTCGTCGAACCAGTCGAGCAAGCCAACGCAGACCCAGCGATCCTCGTCGTGCGTCCTCCTCCCCCACGGAGGGAAGGATGGCGGAGCCCAAAGCGGCGACAGCGGGGGGGGGGGGGGGTGGTGGAAGACTCGGGTGGGCCCGTACGAGGTCGGCAAGACCATCGGCGAGGGCAGCTTCGCCAAGGTCAAGCACACGCGCGACTCCCACACCGGCGCCGTCCGGGCCATCAAGGTGCTTGACCGCAATCACGTCCTCCACCACAAGATGGTCGAGCAGGTCTGTCCGTGTCCATCCCTCCTCTCGCCAGCCCGCCCACTCCGTGGACTCCTCCCCCATCCTTTTCTCTCTGGAGCCTGCTGTGGAACATATGTAATGTAACCTCGCGGACATTTTTAAATATACTGGAGCTGCCATAGAAAGATCGCCTCCATGATTCATAATTTTTGTTCACAGCCAGTCACGTGGGATGGTTCCCTTGACGTCTCTATCGTGTCGTGGTCGACAGGAACGTCTGTGATGGGAAATAATGTGTCTGGGTATCCTAGCTTTGCTCAAGCTTTTGATCAGTTTGGAGAATTAGGAAGGATGGTGCATCGACCAAATCGTGACCTTTCGATCACAAGGAAAAACTGCACACGCCTAGGGCTCCTTTTTCCCCCTAGAGATTGAGGTTGAAGACATATCCATGTGCTAACATTAGATGTCTGCTGTCAAGCTGCTTGAACCGTCCCATCTACTGTTTAGCCTGACTTTGGAGAGTGAATGCGCAATATTAATCACCTCCTCTTGTTCTTCCAGATCAAGCGGGGGATTTCAACTGTGAAACTGATCAAACATCCCAATGTGGTCCAGCTGCATGAGGTATACTATTGTTTTTTTGTCAGACATGATGTTGCAAGTTTCGTTATTACCTTTTGATGATCCCACTGTTATGCGTGCATTTGATAGGTTATGGCGAGCAGAACGAAAATATACATGGTTCTTGAATTTGTTGATGGAGGCGAGCTATTCAATAAGATCGTAAGGCTCTCAAAACTTTTAGTGGCTCATTATTGTTACTCTTTTACTCTGTGGGCATTACTGTTAACATGTTGTGGTTTTAGTTCTCAGACCCTGGCATGTATATAGATAGTTGCGACCATATTATTTAGGTGTTAGGTTCATATGAATGCTAGCAATTAGGCAGCTCGTCCATCACATGGTCTTAATAATTTATCAGGTCAATTCTGAAAGGCTAGGAGAGGATGAAGCTAGGATATATTTTCATTAACTTATAAATGCAGTTGATTATTGCCATAGCCGAGGAGTGTACCATAGAGACCTGAAGGTTTGTCCAAATATCCTGCTCTCTTTCTCATGTATCAGTTCCTAATTATGGATGCTGGTGCTGTGTAACTCATGTCATAAATGCCTTTTGCAGCCAGAGAATTTGCTTCTGGATTCAAATGGAGCTCTTAAAGTTTCAGACTTCGGCCTAAGTGCATTTGCACCACAAACAAATGTATGATCTCTAGTCAGTAGCTAGAAGCATGGATTTTGTGTGTTCAATATACAGGCTCTTTTCTTTCTATCTGGAGTTGATGCGTCTTAAGTTTTATTACAACATTATTTTGGGTCATTCACTTAACTTTGCTACCTTCTAAAGCGAACCCATAATTTATTCCTAAGTAATGTTTGTGCTTGGAGACAAGGAAAGGTGATAAGAATTTCCATGAACTCTTCTGAGTTTTTGTCAGGAGGATGGGCTTCTGCATACTACCTGTGGAACTCCAAACTATGTAGCACCTGAGGTGAGTTTCTCACCTCTCATCAGCCGCCAATTTATTTGTATTGTTACCTTTTGTGATTAATCTGCTTCAATGTGTAAGCATCACGCTCTTCCTGCAAGTGCTTGCTGATAAAGGCTATGATTGTATGGCTGCAGATGTATGGTCCTGTGGCATAATCTTATTTGTTCTTATGGCTGGATACTTACCCTTTGATGATGCCAATCTGATTAGACTGTATAAACTGGTAAGTTCGGTTAATACACTTAAAATCTTTGTTTGCCTGTGAAATGCATGTTATCTTTGAACTTTTCTTTGACTTCCTCTAGCAGATCTACCAAGCATATTTTTATTGCCCACCTTGGTTTTCTTCTGGAGCGAAGAAGTTTATTAAGCGCATTCTCGATCCTAATCCTGATACGTTAAGTGTGAATTAAGGTGTATCTTTTCAATATATGTCTCATTTTTTTCATTTATCTGTTGTATTGTAGTCGCCAGATTACATCCAGTCTCACTGTCATTACTGTTGGATAAAAGGTGATGTATTCTTGCAGAGGATAACAATTGCAGAAATTTTGGAAGACGAATGGTTCAAAAAAGACAATAAACCACCACGTTTTGAACAAGGTGAAGATGTTAGCCTTGACGACATTGATGCTGCATTCAATGATTCAGAGGTATCATCTATATATACCTAATATTAAAGAGGCAAAAATTCTTTCCATCCATTTTTCTGTCCACCTCTTTGTAACTATCTAGTCACTTCGTGTCACGCATGTGACCCGGTCCCGGATTCATGACCCATAGTCATACGAGTGTACCCTCTTTCTAACTATCCAAACACTCCATGTCATGTATGTTGTACCCAGACTGCACGATCTGTAGTCATACGAGTTAGAACAACTCACATAGTACTGGATGATGAGATGTGTCTTATTATGACTATGGATGAGACTTTTGTGATGTAATTGATGAGACTATGGATTTAAATATTGTTATGTGATTGTGTGTGAGATGTTTTATGTGAAAATATGTTGTGCTATATAGCTGTTGATATATTTGTTATTTTGTGGTATGTGGTGTAAAATAAAAATAAACATCATTTGTAATATATTAAACCATACTGAATGTATGATGAGATATATTACGAGAACCTACTAACTTCCAACCACAAATGTAATGTTGGTATGTCCTACTAACTTCCGACGTTGGGGAAGAGGAGTCCATTGTTGACGGCGATGTTGGCGGCATCCTCGTTGGAGGAGGAGTCGGTGGAGCTCTAGTCGGAGTCCCATTCTCGACACACGTGGGCATCGCCGCTCTTCTTCTTGTAGTACTTCTTCTTTTCCTTCCTCTTTCCCTTCTTGTCGTCGCCCCTGTCACTATCACTTGACATAGAACATTTAGCTATAAAGTGACCGGGCTTACCACACTTGTAGCACACCTTCTTGGAGCGGGGTTTGTAATTCTTCCCCCTCCTTTGTTTGAGGATTTGGCGAAAGCTCTTGATGATGAGCGCCATTTCCTCGTTGTCAAGCTTGGAGGCGTCGATTGGAATCCTACTTGGTGTAGATTCCTTCTTTTCTTATTTTGTCGCCTTAAATGCGAGGGGTTGCACCTCGGGTGTGGAGGTGGCGCCTTGCTCCAAGTTGATAATTTGTTTGGAGCCTTTGATCATAAGTTCAAAGCTCACAAACTTTCCTATAACTTCCTCGGGAGACATTAGCTTGTATCTAGGTTCTCCACGTATTAATTGAACTTGAGTAGGATTACGAAATACGAGTGATCTAAGAATAACCTTGACCATTTCATGGTCATCCCATTTTGTGCTCCCGAGGTTGCGCACTTGATTCACCAAGGTCTTGAGCCGGTTGTACATGGTGTGTGGCTCCTCTCCTTGGTTGAGGACGAATCGACCGAGCTCTCCCTCGATCGTCTCCCGTTTGGTGATCTTGGTCACCTCGTCCCCTTCGTGCGCCGTCTTGAGGACGTCCCAAATTTCTTTGGCCGTCTTTAACCCTTGCACCTTATTATACTCCTCTCGACACAAGGAGGCAAGGAGTATAGTTGTGGCTTGGGAGTTAAAGTGCCGAATTTGGTAGGCCTCGTCCGAATCATAGTCCTTGTCCCCTACCTTTGGTACCTGCGCTTCATACTCAACAATATCCCATATGCTTTTGTGGAGTGAGGTTAGGTGATGCCTCATTTTATCACTCCACATACAATAATCCTCACCATAAAAATATGGTGGTTTGCCTAAGGGAACGGTAAGTAATGGAGTGCGCTTAGAAATGCGAGGATAGCGGAGGGGCATCTTACTATACTTCTTACGCTCATGGCGTTTAGAAGTGATGGACGATGATTCGGAGCCGAAGGTAGAGGGTGACGAAGAATCGGTCTCGTAGTATACAACCTTCTTCATTTTCTTCTTCTTGTCACCTCTCCGTTGTGACTTGATGAAGGAAGAGGATTCCTCCTTATGCTTGTGGCCGGACTCCCTTGAGAGGGTTTTCCCCGAGCTTGCGGACTTGTCGCCGGTCACGATCTCCCTCTTGGCGTGATCTCTCGACATCACTTCGAGTGGTTAGACTCTAATGAAGCATCGGGCTCTGATACCAATTGAAAGTAGCCTAGAGGGGGGTTGGATAGGCGAAATCTGAAATTTATAACTTAATCTACAAACTACAAGCCGGGGTTAGCGTTAGAATAAAATCCGAGTCTAGGAGAGAGGGGAAAACAAATCAACCAAGAAAATAAAGCGGAGGACACAATGATTTGTTTTACCGAGGTTCGGTTCTTGAGAACCTAGTCCCCGTTGAGGTGGTGAAAGGGAAATAGGGTCAAACCTTTTCCTAATTGATTTTGGTGGTTGAATTGCCCAACACAAATAATCGGACTAACTAGTTTGTTCAAGATTATATATTCTACAGGTGCCAAAGGTTCAACACAAACCAATCAAAAGAACAAGTTAGGTCTCAAAAGAAAGGAGCATAAAGGAAACCCAAAGTTGCCCTGGTCTGGCGCACCGGATAGTCCGGTGTGCCACCGGACAGTGTCCGGTGCACCAGGGCACCTCAGCTCAAACTCTTCACCTTCGGGTTTTCCAGGCGCAGCTCCGCTATAATTCACCGGACTGTCCGGTGTGACACCGGACTGTCTGGTGCACCAGCGGAGTAACGGCTATCTGCGCGCAACGGTCGACTCTGCAAAGTGAACAGTGCTGCGACAGAAGACAGAGCAGCGGTCAGAGGGGCACCGGACTGTCCGGTCCGACACCGGACTGTCCGGTGCCACATGAGGACAGAGCCTCCAACGGTCGACCAGCTCCAGGACCTAACAGCAGGATGACGTGGCGGCGCACCGGACACTGTCCGGTGCGCCCTTCGCCAGCAGACTTCACCAACGGCTAGATTTTGGTTGGTGGCTATAAATACCACCCCAACCGGCCACTTCAAAGTGAGGGAGCCCAAGCAACATTCCAAGTCATCTAGTTGACATACTCAAGCCCTCCCAACCACATATATTCATTGATCAATCCTATACACAAGATCTAGACCACTACAACCAACACAAGTGCTACAAAAGAGAGAGCAAGCAAAAGAGAGCTACTCATTTGTGTTTAGCATTAGTGCCTTGTGAGATTCATTGAGAGATAGTGTGTGCTACATCTTTGTGTCCATTTGTGCGTGGAGTTTTGACTCCCATTGAACTTCCTCCAAAGTTTTGGAGGCTTGTAAAAGCTAGCAAGAGACACCAAAGAGTGTGGTGGTCCTTGTGGGATCGAGAGTGATCCTTGAGAAGAAGAAGAGCTCGCCGATCCTTGAGTGATCGGTGGAGAGAGGGAAAGGGTTGAAAAAGACCCGTCCTTAAGTGGACTCCTCAACGGGGACTAGGCCTTCGAGGGCCAAACCTCGGTAAAACAAATCACCCGTGTCTCATGTGCTTATTGCTTGTGATTTGTTTGTGCTTTCTCTTTCTAAGTTTTTCGTGCACTACTCTTTGCTAAATTCTATTTGGTGTTGCTTTAAGTTAAACTCTCATTTGGTGAAGCAACACATTGCAAGAGAGAACTTGTGTTATTGCTCTTCTTGCCTAAACCTTCTTGCTTTAAATCTCATAGACTTATTAGTAGTATTGATTTATCAATTCCGCATTATTTGAAAGCAATACTCTTTACAAGCAAGGACTTAGTTTTTATACTCCTATAATTATATATATCTTGTTCTAACCACTAATCAAGGGATCTAGTTGGGGGATAAAGTTTTTAATTTCAGGTTTCGCCTATCCACCCCCCTCTAGGCGACTTTCAATTGGTATCGGAGCTAGGCACTTCATATTGAGTCTAACAACTCGAAGTGATGGCTCGTAGAAGATCCCAAAAGAACAAGAAGACAACTCTGAAGGAGAATAAGGAGGTAACTCTTGAGATATTACTTTCCGATTGTTCTAATTATGATTCATGGTCTACTAGAGTGATAAATGCCTTTAGAATTGTAGATCCTCAATTAGAACAAATTTTAGACAAGAGTATTATTCCTCCTAACTATGCTAGGGAAAATGTCTCCGAAAAAAATTTAAGATGTATACGCTTAAACTATCTAGCTTTTGACATCTTAGTTAATTCTCTTAGCAAGGAAGATTATCATGCCCTCATAATGAATCGTTATGAACATATTCCCGATGCGCATGATATTTGGACTAGAATTAAAATCAAGTTTGATGAGTCCAAATAAAATAGTTCATTTTGTGCTTCTACTTCCTTTGGTATTTGTGATACTAACTCTTGCAAGGAAGAAGAAGAAAATGACCGATGGAGACCAAACGATGAATCCACCTCTCCAAAAGGTTTGTCTTCCCATTTCGATTCCCACATGTGTTGTGTGGCTAATGAAATTGATAGCGGAAACACAAACGAGGATGAGGAGGAAGAAGGAAGCTTCGTGCAACTCTACGCTCACCTAAGCCAAGAAGATAAGGCGGTCATGCTCAAACTTCTAGAAAGAGCAAAAGAGGAAAGCAAAGCTCGTCAAATGCTAGAAGATATTCTCTCCATCAAAATGCAATGCTTTGACGAGTTGACTAAAGAACATGAGGAGCTAAAGTGCTCTCATGTTGATTTGGTCCAAAGGTATGAAACTATTTCAATTGAGCAAGATAACGCTTTACATTGTATCGCTCGATTAGTAAATAGGAATACCTTGCTTAAGGACCAAGTAGAAAAGCTAAAAGTTGAAAATCTAACTTTTCAAGAAAAATATGATATGCTCCTATGCTCTCATGAAAATCTTATGGATGATCATATCATATTAAATATTGCTCATGAGGTTGTAATAGAAAACTTAAAATCCCAACAACCTCACTCTTGCACATGTATTCAAATAGAAGCTATATTACCATGTGCTAATGCTTGTTGTCCGTCGACAAGCAAATCTTCTTTTGAGCTAGAATCTGCAGGAGCAAACGATGATACATATCAAAAGCTCAAAGAAGAAAATGAGAGGCTAAAAATGAGCTTGACACAACTAAAAGGGAAATGCATTGCTAAACCTTCTCAAGATAATCGTGATCACATGGTGAAGAAGCTTGAGACGGGAACAACTGAGACATGCACTAAATCCCTTGAAGAAAATGTCAAGGACTTGAGGATTACCAAGAGGAGAAAGCAAAAGAAGAAAATCAATACCTCTTCCAAAAGCCTCAACCATGTCTCCATAAAAGGTAACATCCAAGGTTATAATCAAGTTACACTTCATACAAATAGAATCAAGAAGTGTAGTGAATGCTTTGAAGAGGGGCACTTGATTAGATCATGTCCCTATATTAAAATGGCTTGATTATTAACAAGGATGATAAACTCTGTTTTAAATGTTCAAAGAAGGGACACTTTATTAAAACTTGTCCCCATTTAAAACAAAAGCGCATAGGGTTAGAAAAGAAAGTTTTTACTAACCATGTAGCAAGCAACAAACAAGGAAAGAAGAAATCTTCAAAACTTGGAAAACGCCTATGCTACACATGCCGGGAAAAGGGACATCAATGCAAGGATTGTCCCATTGGTAACTCCTCCACTCATAGCTTGTCATTTGATTCATATATAACTAGGCAACCCAAAATTGTAACTTGTGCTAGAAAGGCAATGAATTTGCCAAGCGCTAGCGCAAAGGACATTCGGGTTCCTAGATCTTTGTTGACTAACCATAATGGATCCATCAAGCGATGGGTACCAAAACATGCTTGACAAGCTTTGCAGGAGAAGGAGATGATATGAAACTTTGGGTGCTTGAGAGAGTCAAGTCAATTCACATTAACTCAAGCTATCAATCTACAATGATCTACATATCCAAGATTGACCCAAGGTTATTTCAAATTATTATGTCTAAGACTCATATCATCTCGGGAAGATATTGATGTTGTAGGAAACAAAGAACTAATCCCATGACGAAAAGTCAAGACCTACAACATGGAGGAAAGCCAAAGGATGGTAACAATTATGTTTTCAAGTGCAAGTATCTCAAATTATCATTTCTTATGTGTCTTGTGTAGTTACATAGAAAAGGAAGCACTTAAAATGTTCTTAAAATTATGTCACCATTCCTTGAAGATATTCCTCCCATATGGTAGATTGTATATTCATCATTCTTATACTATGGCAATCTACATGTTCTAAAATTATTAAGCAACTCATGGCATGTCTTACACTTATTATCTTATTATTGCCATGATTCTAGATGTAGAGAGAGATATTCCAGGTTCTTAAAAGAATAGGGTGTCACGATAGGAATTCAAATCCCTACGACACCTACAAAAGGAAGATTCTCTCTATAACTAGAATAGTGAGTCTAATGCTTTTATCTAAGTAACCCATGTAGTCTCACTAGTAGAGAATATGTTTCTCTTTGGAGATGCATAATTTAACATAAAAAGAAAAGTCAATCCAATGACTTATGTTGTTATGCTTCTTGCTTATATTGGATATGATTCTTCTACGTTTATCGCTCTCCATGTTATGAATTAGATTTATTCCCGTAATTCTTAAGAACTTGCTTTGCTTGTTCCATAAGTTAAAACTAAGCATACTTTAAGGAATAATCTAATTCATATTATAAAGTTTCCATGCTTTAGCAATTCACTTTTCATTCCTTATCAAAAATGATTACAAAAAGGGAAACTAGTTCTTGTGTTGCTATTAACATTTCTCTTGAGCCTACTTATGAAAATCTACAAGAGAGTAAGTGCAAGTTTAAAGCCACAAGCCTCAAAGGGTTGCTCTTCACCCAAAGGAAGGAAGGTAAAAGAAAAGGTATGGGAACTTATCTTCTCAATCAAATATAATTCCCATCAATGGTTATTTACTCTAATATATCATATTCCACCTATGTAAAGAATAGATTCTTTATTGAACCAAAGTCGGATAGATGTGCATTCAATCTCATTCTAATAAAATGCACTTGTTCATTAGAATCTATTTCATGTCTTTGCTATATTTGTTCTCATATTGATTTGCTTCCAAGTAATGATTAATAAATTCAATATGAAGAAGTAAATTTCCTGTGATTGATCAAAATGTTTAGAGAGTGCATATTTCTTTTGACGTGCACTAATGTTAAGAAGTTTACTTCATGTTTATGTGACTTATGGATGATAAATTGTTCTTATTTTCTATCAAAAGAAATCATCATTCATCATATACTCCCTTGTGCTATTAACATCCTTCTTGAGTATTTTTAATAAGTTTGGAAGGAAAAATAAACGACTACAAAGGGAGGACACTCACATGAAAGAGAAAGACATCAAGTGCAACAACACCTACTTGGACAATGAGTTTGTCAAAAACATTCCTGGTGTGGTTGTAAGTATTCTAAATCTTTTTCATTATGAGAATACCAGGCAAAAATTGTTATTGCAAACCTTTTAAGCCTTGATCAAAATAAATAGTGCTTCTCCTTATTTGCCTTTAAAAATGAGTGCATTCACTCATTACTTTCATTCTTTCATTCTTGATGCATATCTTTAAGGGAAGCCTATTTATATTTCTTGATTATATTGAGACTAGCACGTTATCTTAGTAATCTCATATAGTCTCATGTATGAGAACAAAGTTCTCATTAGGCATGCTACTACATTTCAATCCAACTTGGTAAAATAATGTCCCTTTATCAAGGATTGTAGCTTTCAATGATAAAGTAGCATATTTATTGGATTCTCCTATTTTTGAGCTTGATTGAAAATCTAATGCCTATGTCGTTCTTTTGATCACACCTATTGTTTGATCATTGAATAACTTCAATTATCACTTATGCCTCTTGGTGCCTCATGTAATCTCAATTTGATTTCAATTGGTAATTTCAATCGACATCTATCTTGATAGGCACTAAGTTAAAAGGAGAATTCATGATATATTTATGCAATTTGTGATCTACTTGATATATAATGACATGACTTAGAAAAGGATCACTTGTTGTAGAACTCTCTCTTGTGCAAAATATTTTAATACATTGTCTTGAGTATAAGTCTTAGGCGAATTCAATAAGACTAAGGACAAAGCACAATGAAGAAGAGCATCACTATGTAAAGGTACAAAAGGGTAAAAATATTCAATCTTATTTATACATGTACATAAATCTTCCTACATTCCTTGCATATCTTGTATAAAAAGAAGAGAAGGCATGTTCATGCATTAAACCCTGCTTCATACCTAGTTTAACATCTCAAACATTCGTTCTTACTCTTTGTTTAAACTGGGTGAAGTGATTTTATTGTCAAAGAGCTTAAAGCTTAACCTTGTAACGAGGATAAGCTGCCTTTGTTCCAAAGGTGGATGGTCCTTAAGCCTCTTTGAAACTCTTAAAGGTAAATGCTTGAGATATTTATAACATGCTTTCATAAGTGCATAAAATGTCATGAGCATCACACTTATACTATGACACAATGCACTTCACATTCTCTATGATATAGACATGATCTCATTAACCTAATTATGTGCACTTGGCATTTAAGACCAAAAATTTGTATTCCTCTCAAAGCACATATTTAGGGGGAGAAATCTATATTATACAGAATTGTTTAAGCTTAATTGACATATCCTTTTAATCATTTCTCTTTCCCTTGGTACATTTGCATATTTCTTCTCTCTATTTATGCCAAGGCTAAGACTAATATGTTTTCATGAGCATCTCATGTATTAAGTCTTAGATTGAAAGGGAAATGGAGTATTCGGCAAAGACATCGCTTCCACTCAACTCCATTGGTATTATCCACTCTTTGCCGGTATTCCGCCATCTCTCCAAATTTGGTACAATCTTCACTCATATATTATTTGCCAAAGGGGGAGAGAAAGTAAAAGGGCTTCTATTTCACTCTAAGTATCTGTTTTTGGCGATTCATGCCAAAGGGGGAGAAAGTATTAGCCCAAAGCAAAAGGACCGCACAATCACCTCTCATTTTAAAAACTAATGATTTTCAATTGGTATATTTCAAATTGGTATCTTATTGTGTCCAAAAGGGGGAGAAAGTAGTATTTTCAAAATTGATATCTTAAAACCCTCTTGAACTCTAAGAGGAGGAATTTATTGAGGGGAAGTTTTGTTTAGTCAAAGGAAAAGCATTTGAAACGGGGGGAGAAAATTTCAAATCTTGAAAATGCTTCTCAAAAATCTTATTCATTTACCTTTGACTATTTTGCAAAACACTTTGAAAAGAATTTCCAAAAGAGTTTGCAAAAACAAAACAATTGGTGCAACCATGGTCTAAAACATTAAATATAAAGAAAGCATCCATGCATATCTTATGAAATATAGATTGGTTTAACTCCAAGCAATCTTTGCACATATATTATGCAAACTAGTTCAATTATGCACTTATATATTTGCTTTGGTTTGTGTTGGCATCAATCACCAAAAAGGGGGAGATTGAAAGGGAAATAGGGTCAAACCTTTTCCTAATTGATTTTGGTGGTTGAATTGCCCAACACAAATAATCGGACTAACTAGTTTGTTCAAGATTATATATTCTACAGGTGCCAAAGGTTCAACACAAACCAATCAAAAGAACAAGTTAGGTCTCAAAAGAAAGGAGCATAAAGGAAACCCAAGGTTGCCCTGGTCTGGCGCACCGGACAGTCCGGTGTGCTACCGGACAGTGTCCGGTGCACCAGGGCACTTCAGCTCAAACTCTTCACCTTCGGGTTTTCCAGGCGCAGCTCCGCTATAATTCACCGGACTGTCCGGTGCACCAGCGGAGTAACGGCTATCTGCGCGCAACGGTCGACTCTGCAAAGTGAACAGTGCTGCGGCAGAAGTCAGAGCAGCGGTCAGAGGGGCACCGGACTGTCCGGTCCGACACCGGACTGTCCGGTGCCACATGAGGACAGTGCCTCCAACGGTCGACCAGCTCCAGGACCTAACGGCAGGATGACGTGGCGGGGCACCGGACACTGTCCGGTGGCGCACCGGACTGTCCGGTGCGCCCTTCGCCAGCAGACTTCACCAACGGCTAGATTTTGGTTGGTGGCTATAAATACCACCCCAACCGGCCACTTCAAAGTGAGGGAGCCCAAGTGTAACACCCTGAATTTGGGGGTATTTTTTTTTCTTTTCTAATATCCACCAAATTCAGGTGTTACCTTCTTTTTCCTCTTTCTGTTCGCTCATTTATTCACTTTCTCCCAAGTATTAGGGAATATTACTTCAAGCATAGTGGCTAATAAAACCCTACAAGAATTGTTGTTGATGTATCATGCTGGAAAATATGTTTTGATTGATGAAATAATTGGATGTGCATTCGCTTAGTTGTTTTTGCACTCGACGCTAAATTCACATGATAGAAATAAAGAAAAGAGAAAGAAATAGAAAAAGGAAAAGGGCCCATCCCTCCCTTCCCCTCCCGGCTGGCCCATCCCGCTCACCCTACGCCTCTTCTCCACAGCCAGCGCGCCCCGGCGGCCCAGTGCCTTCCCCTCGCGTGGCCCAGCCTTCGACCAGCCCACCTAGCTCCAACGCTTCCTCCCTGCAGCCTAGCGCTTCCACTCAGCAGCGCGCGGCCGACCTACTCGGCCCAGCGAGCGCCCCCCCTTCCCAGGCCGCCAGACTAGCTCGGCCCAATGACTAGGCCGCTCCCCCCACCCAGCCAGCGCGCGTGCAGCGGCTAGTGCCCACCGCACGATGTGCCCAGCTGCCCCAGCTCCTATTCTTCTTCCCCAAGACTCCACCCACGACGCAAAAACATGTCGCCCACTCTTCCCGCGTCTCGGCCGTTCCAAGGAGGATCCCAAAAAAAACCTGCTCGTCCCTTTCTTTAGCGCAGGGCCGCTCGCGCTTGGCCGGGCCTTCCTCTCCCCAAACGGTTCCCCCTCCCCTCCGTCCTCAACCGGTCGGCCGGTGGCCATGGCGCCCGGCGCAGCGATTTGGCGTAGCACGGCGACCAACCTAGCGCAGCCGTTGCCCCATCTTCGCTGGACCGAACCCCTCGACGCTCGTCCCCGTCGACCACATCCTTCCCCATCGCGTCCACGCCGAGGTAAACTCGCCCCTACCCTCCTTATTCCCCTCCTTCCCTAGTCGAGACCTCGCCGTATGCGGCCATGGCGTGGCGTGCGCCTGGTCCGACTTTTGGAGCAGCCCGTGGTCGGCTGCTGCGCGCGTTCCCTCGGCTGCTCCACGCGTCAGGTGTGGCCCGATCGCGGCCATCGCGGTCTGCATGGCGGTGCTCGGCGTGGGAGCACACAACTGCCCGATGCGGCCTGCGCCATGCGCAGCCTCGATGCACCCAGCGCGACGGCTCGCGGCCACTACGGCCTGCGTAGCCCCAGCGCAACCCATGGTCGCGTGTGTTATTTGTGTGGTTCGCGTTTCATTGTATGCGCGTGTCATCATCGTCTATCGCGCGTCGGAACTCCGATGATGCTCGTCTAGGCTCTCGTCTACCCCTAGACATAGCCGTCTACCCCCCTAGCCCGTTTGTCTACCCCGCGCGTCGTGTGTACCGATTTCTCGTCGCGCGCTTTGCGCGCGTTATTATTATTCCTCACGTAAAGTCGACTATGTTGTTTAATTAATTATACATCGACCGTGTACGCGCGTTAAATATATGTTGCCTTGTGAGTCCGTCTCGACTCATTTCAGTCGTAGCGACTTCGTAATAACCTCGACTAAGTGTTAGTAATATTATTAGTTCACAACACATGTTTTCGTTAATAAGGTAGTTAATCTGAGGTTTATTTGAACGTCATTTTAATTAAAATTAAGGTATAGTTTTAACTGGTGATTTTATAGATGCAAATTGATGTGGTTAGTATCGACTTAGATGTTTTTAACTAATATTCGTTTAACGTAAACGTGATGTCTGTTTAGCTTTTCACGTGCGTCGCTCGTGGTCCGCATGCTGAGTCGTGTGTGTCCGCACGTCGTCGTTCACGCGCCGTGTTGTTTCACGCGCTACAGCGCGTTGTTCGCGCATATCGCACACGTTGTGCGTCCGCTTCGTCGCACATCGCTCGCGCGTGTCGTCGCGCGCTGTTCGCACGTGTCGTCGCGCGCTGTTCGCGTATGTTGCGCGACGTCTGCACGTGATAATAAATTGCTTCCACTTATAATCACTCATGTTAATAACATTAATTCATCAGGTCTCATATTTTAAATAATTTACTTAATGTTTGCTCGACTATGTTCACTAGATTAGTATTTAAATATATAGTTTTCAACTTGCGCTCTTGTAAATAAACACTAACATGAATAATATTAACTTAAATACTTTTTATTTATTTAATACTTGTTTAGTTTAAACACAACGTCTAATTAGTATTTCTCCGTCTGTCGCGCGTGTTGTTCCGCACGTGGTGGTGTTCTTGTTCGCGCTGGTCGCGCACGCTGTTTCGTGTGTCGTCAGCGTGCTATGTCGCGCGTGTCCGCGCGTCGTTTGCACGCTGTCATGTTGGGTTCGCCGTCGTCACGTTGTCTGTACTTGCTGCGCGTGGTGCGCGTGCTAGGTCGCAGGCGGTCGTGTTGTTTCACGCGTTATGTATTTCGTCTCGCTCCGCTAATTCGTCTCGCTTAGAGTCGCTGATGTTATTTAAATTACTTATTTAACTAAGAATTGTTAGTGTGGTCAGCTAATTAAAATTGTGTGATAGCTCTAGTTTCATTTTAAATAAATATCGATTAATATAATCAGGTCAAACTAAATGTTATGATTAATACTCGTTTAGTGTAGACGCGATAACTTCTCGATCGTAGCTCCGCCTGTCGTGTTTCTTTCCCTCGTGTGACCGTAGAAGCGATCTCTATTTTATCCTGCACATTTCTATAATGTTTTATCTTGTATGGTGTAATGTTCTTATGCATGTATATGTTTGTTTGTGCCTGTTTATATTTGTTGTGTGTTGCGAATAGATTGCGATCTATTTCCGAGCTTCGAGGAATCGACAGTCAAGCTTCGGCGACCAAGTGATCAAGTTCTTCGAGTTCTACGAGATTGAAGACCCTGAGCATCTGTTTTGGTGAAGGCAAGTGTCCTCTGACCCATTATGTCCCATTTACTTTATAATACACTGTCCCGCATACTATGAACAACCTAAGGATTTACTAGCTTTCTATTTACCTTGTCCTTGATTTACCTTTTGGGTTACTATGGTCAGCTACATGCTAACGCTTTACTTTAATCAATGAACATGATGAGATACAATGATGATACTATGATTTTATTCTGGTTATGATGATATACTTGTGGCATTTAAGGGGACTCGGGCTGTTTCCCGAGTACCTCTCCGTAAGGACCTGTTCGTTGAGAGACCACCCAGGATAACAGTGCAACCATGAGGGTGAAATGGGATGCCCTTAGCTAATTAATTAGAGGAACTAGAGGTGTAGTTGCTTCGCCGTCGTGCCGTCAATGGGGTCCAGGCACAGTGCTTGCTCTGCCGAGGCTGGGTGCCGAGGTTCTTTCATTTTGCTTTTGTTAGTCACCCCTCTTCGGGGAGAGGTACTGTGTTTATCAAACTGGAGAAACCTAATGGGCGGCTATGACCTCTAGAGAATCTTTGTAAAGGCTACGTAGTGATACCCGGCCGGACCACCTAGGAAGTGATCAATGGGGAGTCATGATCCCCGGGCAAAACGGGAATCACGGCTCATGGGTAAAGTGTGCGACCTCTGCAGAGGGTAAGGAAACTGATATATCAGCCGTGCTTGCAGTTAAGAGCAGCCTTGGGATCCTCTTTGATTAGAGATACTCCGGATAAACCTCAGATGATGACTTTAATGATGATGGTTAATGATGGTGACTTTAATTATGTGTTCTAGTATTTCCTCTCTAAGGAGGTATTTTTTTGGGATTATAACTTGGATTTTATGATAAAATCTGGCTTCTACTAACAATAAATACTTGACCAACTAAAAGCAACTGCTTGAGCCTAACCCCACATAAAAGCTAGTCCACTTCAGCCAAACGGGGCATTTGCTGAGTACGTTGATGTGTACTCACCCTTGCTTTCACAAAACACCAGGTTGCCTTTGGTGCAATCTATGCTCTGGTAAAGAAGAAGGCGTCGAGGCAGATCTCCAGGAGTTCCAGGACTTCGATGAGTTTGAGGATTAGGCTAGCGACCTCCCCCAGTCAGCTGCCTGTGGTGGGTTTATTTACGTTGGCTACGTTTCGATTCTGTGTACTTTGATTTATATTATATAAATGACTCTTGTCTTTAATATTAATACTTACACTTTATTGTTATTCGAAGCATTGTGCTATGATGAGTCATTTATGTAATCGTCGTGTACGTGAATTTCTGATCCTGGCACGTACATGGTTCGCATTCGGTTTACCTTCCAAAACCGGGTGTGACATAAGTGGTATCAAAGCCTTGCTGACTGTAGGACCGCTATCCTAGAGTAGCAATGGCCGTTTTAAAGACTTATTGATTATTACTTCACCTCATCCTTGATTCTGCTTCAAAATATTAGTCACCTCGACTAATTCTATGTTGTGCTCCTATATGCCCCCTTGCTAAAAGTATTTTATTCTAGTATGGTCTATACTTCTCTCAATCTATTAGATCTGATCTCACTCTTGTGCTTGCGACATCTTTGTAGATGCCCCCTAACCATAACCTTCTTGTCTTGTTGGGATTCTTTCCCCTTTTGACATTAAATTGCTACCATCTAGCGAACTCTAGTTCTTTGGTATTGACATGCTTATATCCCTTTAATACTCTTGTTCCAAATACTTGCCTCTAAATTTCTACTGCCTACTTAAACATTTCAGTTTATATGTCCGTGACCGTCCTGTCTTCTGATACACTTTCCTCTTCTGTTGTTTAGTCGATATCTTTCAACAAGTTCTTGTCTCTTGGTATTGGTATGCTCATCTCCTTGAAATCTCTCATACTATCATATTTTTTTATGCCTACCTTTATACCCTAATGACTGTTCAAGCCATTTTAGTTAACATGCCCTTGACCACCCTTGTTTCTTAACGATCCATGAATGATCATTTTATTTCGCACGTCCTTGGTGATCTCGTTAATTCATTGTAACTTCCCTCGGTAATGAATTCTTACTTCAACCGTTCTATTGAAACATCACCTATCTTACCTTGATTGTTTTCTCCACTCCACCATTTTGCGAGTCTTGCCTTAACTCTATCCTTTGTTATGCCTTTCGTTATTATCACCTTCGCCTTTGACACCTCTATATCTTACCTTGATGCCTATATTATACTTGTGCTCCAAAACCTTCTCTCTTTCATCTCAATTTTAAAAGTTGAAGGTTACCTATTTTCCCTTAGTTGTATCCTATTCCTTGTCGCTTGCGAGTTTCTAGCTCCACCCTTTGTTGTTTGTTACTACATATACCTTCGTCGTCTCTCCATCTTACCTTGATGACTATCTTATGTCTGTTATTTAAAATTCCCTCTCCCATCTCGATTCGAGGGAAGTGTCTTACTTATCCCGCCCTTGGTCGGGACCTCGTCTATGCTAGGTGTGAGTCTTATCTTAACTCCATCCTTTGCCTACTTTTGTTTGATATTTCCTTTACCTTTCTCATCCCTTGATCTTACCTTGGTGATTACGTTATGTCCGTTCTCTAAAATCTCCAATCTTCTATTTCAATTTGAGAGCGGTGTTTTACTTATCTCACCCTTGGCTATATCTTCTTCTCTACCACGTGTAATCTTGGGTGCAACTCCATCCTTTGTTGTACTTATACCAGTGACTTTTCTATGCATTCATCCCTTCTCGTATACCCTTGTCTGTTATCGCCTTTAACCCTTGTGATTTTTTTTGTCTTCTACCTAAATGCTTACCTTGAACTTATCCTTTAAAAGCCTTCTCTTTCTTCCAACCCAGTTTGAGAGTTGTGAATTACCTATCTCTCCCTTGATTTCTTTTTACTCCTTGTCTCGTTAAAGTTTTTTTGTTATTTCCATCCCTTGCTGTGTTTTTATTTGCTATCACCCTCACCTTGTCGTCCATCGATCTTGCCTTGATACTCATCTTTATTCCTACTCTTTAAAAATCCCCTCTCTTCCACCTCAATTTGAGAGTGGCAATTTACCTATCTGGCCTTTGGACGTACCCTGTCTATTTCCATTTACAGGTCCTATCTTAACTCCATCCTTTATGGTACTTATATCCTTTGTTCCTATGCCTATTTACCTCCTCTCCTACACCCTTGTTTATTATTACCTTTAAAACCCTTGTAATATCTATTCCCTTACCTTCATGCTTCATTTGAACCTACCCTTTAAAGCCTCCTCTTTTCCATCCATGATCGATGGTGATGCCTCACCCACTTCCCCATTGATGGCTCCCCCTTCTTTGACACCTTGCAAGATTCTACCCAAAATACATCCTTAGTTGTGTGTTTGACTGTTATCACCTTAACCCTTGTTATCCCTTGATCCTTACGTTGATACTTATCATGTACCCATATTTTAAAGTTGTCTCTCCCATTTCATTTCAAGAGTGATGTCTTACCCATCCCGCTCTTGTTCGTTCCCTTTTCCTCTGTCGCGTAGCAGGTCTTGGCTTTTGCTCGATATCACCCTTACCGTCCTAATATCTAGATTTTTTTTCCATGATGCTTATCCTATGCCTACCTTTTGAAATATCATCTTTCCCATCTCGATTTGAGGGTGGTGTTTTACCTATCCTGACCTTCGTTGCATTCTCTCCCTTGTCGGTTACAATCCTTGCTTTAGCTCCATCCTTTATTATGCTCATGCCCCTATCTTGCATGTCTTATTATTCCCCTTGCCTTTCGATGGCCTTAGAATAGTTTCCCCTTGGTAAGGAAAGACCACCATTTAATTAAAAGTTACGTATAGCAACGAGATGTTTGTTGTTGTATGCTTGTGCTATTTGTCTTTGTGTGATGACTGATTTGCTTCTTTGTGATGAGTGTTGATGTGTTGTGGCCCTTGGTCCACAATAACACCAGTTTACTAGCTGAGTGTCATATAGTTAGTAGTTGGGTGCTCTCCCTTCTCTCTCTTTGATCCATCTATACCTGCCTTTTCTATCTATACCCATCCCCCTTGCACCTGTCCGGTTGGCAACCTCCAACCTCTCTAAATCAGTCAAGATCGGAGTCGACGACATCTTCACCAAGTTTGTATCAACGCTCCTGTTAAGGGGGTTAGTCGCTAACCCCAATGAAGACAATGCGATCGACATCGACCAACAAGATCGGAGTGGCGCAGCGAAAGAGTGTGTGGGTCCTAACCCATAGGTCCAAGGGATCCTCAAGAATTATCTCAGTGGGTCGTGAACATCTGAAGGTCAAAGCAACAAGTGCACAAGTTAAAGTTGCCAGAGTCAAAAGTCAACTCAAGAAAGTCGTGAACAACCAATAAACCAACCTCATTTTTGTGCTAGCCTCTTCTTGAATCTCGAGGGCGAGATTCCTGTTAAGGGGGTTAGATCTGTAACACCCTGAATTTGGGGGTATTTTTTCTTTTCTAATATCCACCAAATTCAGGTGTTACCTTCTTTTTCCTCTTTCTGTTCGCTCATTTATTCACTTTCTCCCAAGTATTAGGGAATATTACTTCATGCATAGTGGCTAATAAAACCCTACAAGAATTGTTGTTGATGTATCATGCTGGAAAATATGTTTTGATTGATGAAATAATTGGATGTGCATTCGCTTAGTTGTTTTTGCACTCGACGCTAAATTCAAATGATAGAAATAAAGAAAAGAGAAAGAAATAGAAAAAGGAAAAGGGCCCATCCCTCCCTTCCCCTCCTGGCTGGCCCATCCCGCTCACCCTACGCCTCTTCTCCAACGCCAGCGCACCCCCGTGGCCCAGTGCCTTCCCCTCGCGTGGCCCAGCCTTCGACCAGCCCACCTAGCTCCAACGCTTCCTCCCTGCAGCCTAGCGCTTCCACTCAGCAGCGCGTGGCCCACCTACTCGGCCCAGCGAGCGCCCCCCCTTCCCAGGCCGCCAGACTAGCTCGGCCCAATGACTAGGCCGCTCCCCCCACCCAGCCAGTGCGCGTGCAGCGGCTAGTGCCCACCGCACGATGTGCCCAGCCGCCCCAGCTCCTATTCTTCTTCCCCAAGACTCCACCCACGACGCAAAAACATGTCGCCCACTCTTCCCGCGTCTCGGCCGTTCCAAGGAGGATCCCAAAAAAAACCTGCTCGTCCCTTTCTTTAGCGCAGGGCCGCTCGCGCTTGGCCGGGCCTTCCTCTCCCCAAACGGTTCCCCCTCCCCTCCGTCCTCCACCGGTAGGCCGGTGGCCACGGCGCCCGGCGCAGCGATTTGGCGTAGCACGACGACCAACCCAGCGCAGCCGTTGCCCCATCTTCGCTGGACCGAACCCCTCGACGCTCGTCCCCGTCGACCACATCCTTCCCCGTCGCGTCCATGTCGAGGTAAACTCGCCCCTACCCTCCTTATTCCCCTCCTTCCCTAGTCGAGACCTCGCCGTATGCGGCCATGGCGTGGCGTGCGCCTGGTCCGACTTTTGGAGCAGCCCGTGGTCGGCTGCTGCGCGCGTTCCCTCGGCTGCTCCACGCGTCAGGTGCGGCCCGATCGCGGCCATCGCGGTCTGCATGGTGGTGCTCGGCGTGGGAGCACACAACTGCCTGATGCGGCCTGCGCCATGCGCAGCCACTCAGCGCAGCCTCGGTGCGCCCAACGCGACGGCTCGCGGCCACTGCGGCCTGCGTAGCCTCAGCGCAACCCATGGTCACGTGTGTTATTTGTGTGGTTCGCGTTTCATTGTATGCGCATGTCATCATCGTCTATCGCGCGTCGGAACTCCGATGATGCTCGTCTAGGCTCTCGTCTACCCCTAGACATAGCCGTCTACCCCCCCAGCCCGTTTCTCTACCCCGCGCGTCGTGTGTACCGATTTCTCGTCGCGCGCTTTGCGCGCGTTATTATTATTCCTCACGTAAAGTCGACTATGTTGTTTAATTAATTATACATCGACCGTGTACGCGCGTTAAATATATGTTGCCTTGTGAGTCCGTCTCGACTCATTTCAGTCGTAGCGACTTCGTAATAACCTCGACTAAGTGTTAGTAATATTATTAGTTCGCAACACATGTTTTCGTTAATAAGGTAGTTAATCTGAGGTTTATTTGAACGTCATTTTAATTAAAATTAAGGTATAGTTTTAACTGGTGATTTTATAGATGCAAATTGATGTGATTAGTGTCGACTTAGATGTTTTTAACTAATATTCGTTTAACGTAAACGTGATGTCTGTTTAGCTTTTCACGTGCGTCGCTCGTGGTCCGCATGCTGAGTCGTGTGTGTCCGCACGTCGTCGTTCACGCGTCGTGCTGTTTCACGCGCTACCGCGCGTTGTTCGCGCATATCGCACACGTTGTGCGTCCGCTTCGTCGCACATCACTCGCACGTGTCGTCGCGCGCTGTTCGCGTATGTTGCGCGACGTCTGCATTGATAATAAATTGCTTCCACTTATAATCACTCATGTTAATAACATTAATTCATCAGGTCTCATATTTTAAATAATTTACTTAATGTTTGCTCAACTATGTTCACTAGATTAGTATTTAAATATATAGTTTTCAACTTGCGCTCTTGTAAATAAACACTAACATGGATAATATTAACTTAAATACTTTTTATTTATTTAATACTTGTTTAGTTTAAACACAACGTCTAATTAGTATTTCTCCGCCTGTCGCACGTGTTGTTCCGCACGTGGTGGTGTTCTTGTTCGCGCTGGTCGCGCACGTTGTTTCGTGTGTCGTCAGCGTGCTATGTCGCGCGTGTCCGCGCGTCGTTTGCAGCTGTCATGTTGGGTTCGCCGTCGTCACGTTGTCTGTACTTGCTGCGCGTGGTGCGCGCGCTAGGTCGCATGCGGTCGTGCTGTTTCACGCGTTACGTATTTCGTCTCGCTCCGCTAATTCGTCTCGCTCCGCTAATTCGTCTCGCTTAGAGTCGCTGATGTTATTTAAATTACTTATTTAACTAAGAATTGTTAGTGTGGTAAGCTAATTAAAATTGTGCGATAGCTCTAGTTTCATTTTAAATAAATATCGATTAATATAATCAGGTCAAACTAAATGTTATGATTAATACTCGTTTAGTGTAGACGCGATAACTTCTCGATCGTAGCTCCGCCTGTCGTGTTTCTTTCCCTCGCGTGACCATAGAAGCGATCTCTATTTTATCCTGCACATTTCTATAATGTTTTATCTTGTATGGTGTAATGTTCTTATCCATGTATATGTTTGTTTGTGCCTGTTTATATTTGTTGTGCGTTGCGAATAGATTGCGATCTATTTCCGAGCTTCGAGGAATCGACAGTCAAGCTTCGGCGACCAAGTGATCAAGTTCTTCGAGTTCTACGAGATTGAAGACCCTGAGCATCTGTTTTGGTGAAGGCAAGTGTCCTCTGACCCATTATGTCCCATTTACTTTATAATACACTGTCCCGCATACTATGAACAACCTAAGGATTTACTAGCTTTCTATTTACCTTGTCCTTGATTTACCTTTTGAGTTACTATGGTCAGCTACATGCTAGCGCTTTACTTTAATCAATGAACATGATGAGATACAATGATGATACTATGATTTTATTCTGGATATGATGATATACTTGTGGCATTTAAGGGGACTCGGGCTGTTACCCGAGTACCTCTCCGTAAGGACCTGTTCGTTGAGAGACCACCCGGGATAACAGTGCAACCATGAGGGTGAAATGGGATGCCCTTAGCTAATTAATTAGAGGAACTAGAGGTGTAGTTGCTTCGCCGTCGTGCCGTCAATGGGGTCCAGGCACAGTGCTTGCTCTGCCGAGGCTGGGTGCCGAGGTTCTTTCATTTTGCTTTTGTTAGTCACCCCTCTTCAGGGAGAGGTACTGTGTTTATCAAACTGGAGAAACCTAACGGGCGGCTATGACCTCTAGAGAATATTTGTAAAGGCTACGTAGTGATACCCGGCCGGACCACCTAGGAAGTGATCAATGGGGAGTCATGATCCCTGGGCAAAACGGGAATCACGGCTCATGGGTAAAGTGTGCGACCTCTGCAGAGGGTAAGGAAACTGATATATCAGCCGTGCTTGCGGTTAAGAGCAACCTTGGGATCCTCTTTGATTAGAGATACTCCGGATACACCTCAGATGATGACTTTAATGATGATGGTTAATGATGGTGACTTTAATTATGTGTTCTAGTATTTCCTCTCTGAGTAGGTATTTTTTTGGGATTATAACTTGGATTTTATGATAAAATCTGGCTTCTACTAACAATAAATACTTGACCAACTAAAAGCAACTGCTTGAGCCTAACCCCACATAAAAGCTAGTCCACTTCAGCCAAACGGGGCATTTGCTGAGTACGTTGATGTGTACTCACCCTTGCTTTCACAAAACACCAGGTTGCCTTTGGTGCAATCTATGCTCTGGTAAAGAAGAAGGCGTCGAGGCAGATCTCCAGGAGTTCCAGGACTTCGATGAGTTTGAGGATTAGGCTAGCAACCTCCCCCAATCAGCTGCATGTGGTGGGTTTATTTATGTTGGCTACGTTTCGATTCTGTGTACTTTGATTTATATTATATAAATGACTCTTGTCTTTAATATTAATACTTACACTTTATTGTTATTCGATGCATTGTGCTATGATGAGTCATTTATGTAATCGCCGTGTACGTGAATTTCTGATCCTGGCACGTACATGGTTCTCATTCGGTTTACCTTCCAAAATCGGGTGTGACACCAAGCAACATTCCAAGTCATCTAGTTGACATACTCAAGCCCTCCCAACCACATATATTCATTGATCAATCCTATACACAAGATCTAGACCACTACAACCAACACAAGTGCCACAAAAGAGAGAGCAAGCAAAAGAGAGCTACTCATTTGTGTTTAGCATTAGTGCCTTGTGAGATTCATTGAGAGATAGTGTGTGCTACATCTTTGTGTCCATTTGTGCGTGGAGTTTTGACTCCCATTGAACTTCCTCCAAAGTTTTGGAGGCTTGTAAAAGCTAGCAAGAGACACCAAAGAGTGTGGTGGTCCTTGCGGGATCGAGAGTGATCCTTGAGAAGAAGAAGAGCTCGCCGATCCTTGAGTGATCGATGGAGAAAGGGAAAGGGTTGAAAAAGACCCGTCCTTAAGTGGACTCCTCAACGGGGACTAGGCCTTCGAGGGCCGAACCTCGGTAAAACAAATCACCCGTGTCTCGTGTGCTTATTGCTTGTGATTTGTTTGTGCTTTCTCTTTCTAAGTTTCTCGTGCACTACTCTTTGCTAAATTCTATTTGGTGTTGCTTTAAGTTAAACTCTCATTTGGTGAAGCAACACATTGCAAGAGAGAACTTGTGTTATTGCTCTTCTTGCCTAAACCTTCTTGCTTTAAATCTCATAGACTTATTAGTAGTATTGATTTATCAATTCCGCATTATTTGAAAGCAATACTCTTTACAAGCAAGGACTTAGTTTTTATACTCCTATAATTATATATATCTTGTTCTAACCACTAATCAAGGGATCTAGTTGGGGGATAAAGTTTTTAATTTCAGGTTTCGCCTATCCACCCCCCCTCTAGGCGACTTTCAGGTGGTCACAAAGACCGGGTCTCTTTCAACCCTTTCCCTCTCTCAAACGGTCACTTAGACCGAGTGAGGCTTCTCCTTAATCAAACGAGTCACTTAGATCCTACAAGAACCACCACACACTTGGTGTCTCTTGCTTTGATTACAAGTCACTTAGAGAACAAGAATGAGGAAGAAGAAAGCCAACCAAGCAATAAGAGCAACAAAGAAACACAAGAACGATCCTCTCACAAGTCCTAAAGACTAGAATTGATTTAGGGACTTTGATCGGATCGAAGGCTTTGATTTGTGTCTTGGAGTGTTGTGTTTTGCTCTTGTATTGAATGGAGTGTGATGAATGCTTGGATGGTTAGAGTGGAGGTGGTTGTGGGGTATTTATAGCCCCCAACCACCAATTCAATCGTTGGGGGTGGCTGCTGTCGATGGGCGCACCAGACAGTGTCCGGTGCGCCAGCCACGTCACCCAACCGTTAGGGTTCTGACGGTTTCGACCGTTGGAGCTTTGTCTTCATGTGGCACCGGAGAGTCCGGTGCCGCACCGGACAGTCCGGTGCCGCACCAGACAGGCACTGTTCACTGTCCGGTGCGCTTCTAGCGGCTGCTCTGACTCTGCGCGAACTGTCCGCGCACTGTAGCACTTTCGCAGGTGTCCGTTGCAGTCGACCGTTGCGCTGGAGCCGTTGCTCCGCTGGTGCACCAGACAAATATTATTTATGATGAGATATATTACGAGTCCGCTTAGCATACTCATCAACATTAGGAATATACTCATATATTAAACAACATTTGTGGTATGTAATGCTAGTCAAATTAACTTCCTAAAGACTTATTGAGCCGTAGGAAGTTAGCTGGCTAACTTCCTAGGGCTACAGTCAGCTGTATGAAGTTAGTCGTAGGAAGTTAGTCAGCTGACAGCGCTGACGGTGTGAAGCTACTAACTTCTGAGAACCTACTAACTTCCGAGAGGCTTCTTTGGCTGTAAGAAGTTAGCTAACTTCCTAGAGGGCTCTAGGAAGTTAAGCTAACTTCCGACAAAAAAATTCCGAGAGCCAAACTTCCGACGAGATGGCTTAACTTCTGAGAGTTTAGCTAACTTTCTAGAGTTTAGGACTAACTTACTAGAGTTTAGGCTCTAGGAAGTTCATTATTTTGGTGTAGTGTCTGTTCTACTATATAGCTCGTTTTAGTTCTTTTCTTTATTCATATTTAAATAAATAATAATGAATCTAATATATAATACACATACATTAAACATTGTAAGAATCTATTAATACCCTAAAACGAATACTATTTTGGACGAAAGTATTATATATTAGGAAGTATTATATATTAGATTAAGTAAAACAGTTTCATTTTATGTTTTTCATTGAAAGTTCTAATATATTTTTATATTTGATATGGAACTATGCATTTTCAAATATGTTTTCCTTTTCCTATTAAATTTTGATGGTTTTGTATGTTATATACTACCTCCGTATTTTATTTGACACTGGTTAGTTCAGTGTTATACTAATAAACGTCAAATTTTAAAATTCCGAGCGAGTGGTAATTTCGGTCTCTATACCATCGTGCGAGCCGCCTTTTCTCTATTCTAAATTATAATTTTTTTTGTCTATTTTAAACGTATTGTTACCCTCCCTAAGGAACTATTATAGATTTTACAAAATTTTTATAAGAATAACACATGGGTCGAGAAAAATTCTCGCATTTCAAAGGGGGTCTTAGTTGGTCGTTACTCGCATTAGTAATGCGTTACATATTTATATTAGAGGTTATACAACATACATTTAACATAGGCAAAGGAATTCAATTTTGTGTTGTTTGGTCTGCCTGGATATGAATTACGAAACCGTGTAATGCTATGTCTAAAATATATGGTAAACAACTTGTGTATAAAAAAAACTAAAATATCTTATAGTTTGAAGTGAAGAGAATGTAATATATAAATCAGCCGGTTAAAATTCCAAAGTTGTATCTACCACTAGGACGTCTTATAATGTATTTCTAGAACACGGAGGTTCCAAGATTTGAAATGAAATCGCTCAGACGGAATGCGATTGGAGTTTTTTTTTTGGACGCTACTATACATACGACCATAACGTACGACTCTTGTCCGACTCAGCTCTATAAAGCACTCGCAGCGAGATTGAGTTTGTGTTGGTCGTAGAATCGTACACCAGTCGGACTACTCCAGTCGTACGCATAACATTTCCCTTTTTTTTATGTTGGAAGTTGGAATTAGGCCGCTATATTGGCGAGAGGGGGCAGAGGACCTCGGAATCTAAGAAAATTTAAACGAGTGCAAATGGCTTCGTATTGGGCTCCGATGCTCTAAACCGGACCGTCGAAACCCCGTCCGTCGCTGGGTTGGGCTGGTCTAGGATCCACTGGGCTGCCAGATTAGCATACGTGGCCAGGTGGGGGTCCGGAGATGAGAACGGCAGTGGATGACAATTTTACCCGTGGGTTTGGATATTCGTCGGATATCCGATCCATCAAGTACGGGTTCGGGCACAAATTTTGACTCGCGGGTATTATCCATACCCGCCCCGTGATAAAATTAGGTCAGGTACGGATTTGATTTCTTACCCGCGCGTACCCGATGGATATCCGAAAATAGTGATTTTAGATTTTCAACCTATCAGTATGCTAGCTAGCCGTCCATCCTCGCCAGCTCATCCTACCGGCATCCGTCCCTGTCTGCTGATGCTTCTAATCTAGTTCTAGTACTAGTGCCAGTATGTTTGATAAGTGCCAGTACGTAGTACTAGTGCTAGCTAGTACAAGTACTTGAGCTAGGAGAGTGTTAATACGCCAGACGACTGTGCTAGCTACTCTTCGATCCTGACGACTTGGAAGTTTATTACCAAAAAATAGCAACACACGTCTAGGGCTATATCTACACGACTGCACTGTGCAACAACATTATGTGCCTCCGGTGATCATGGTGATATGCGATACTCGGAACTGCACTAGACTTCATTTAGGGATAATGCACCAAGCTGCTATACCCGACGGGTACCCGATATCCGCCCGATACCCGATGGGTACGTGCACGGGTACAAAAATTTACCCATGGGTATAGTCATGGGGCGGATATGGATAATCCCCGCGGGTATGGTCGCGGGCTAGTATTTACTGTTTACTCTACCCGATTCGAATCCGACCCGTTGCCATCCCTATACGTGGGTCCGAAGATGAGAACACAAGTGGACGGGCACGTGCACGTATTTATTAATAGGAGAAAACAATTTTTATCACATGACATGTACAACCCTGAACTCTTGATCGTTTTTTTAAATATAAGAGACAACTAAAAGACTGTATGATACAATTATAAGCTCCTAGATCGTAAATGCGGTCAAGACACAGTTGTATAGAGAGTCGTGTAGAGATAACCTCTTCACGAAGAGTACATTTCTTAATTTTGTTTAACCCCTAGAGACCCTATAAAAGACTTCTCATTTAATTGTGCTGTACCGACAACATTTCTAATAGAGTTGTATTTTAAAATATAGGGTTTTCATTAAAAGCTTGCTTCAACAAGAGTTTTATTTTTTAAAAATCAAATAATTATATGACTCGATCTCTCAAGTCCTAAATACAGGACCATGTATACTAGAGCTCTAACCTCGTTTTGTACATTATTACCAACCTTTTATTTCTAAATAACATTACCTATTTCTTAAACTATATGACTCAACTATTTAAGCTCTAAATATTTTTTGTGACCCTAAACACTTCAAATCAGGTCATATTTTAAAATTTAGGACTCAAATAAAGGATTTCTTGTTGTATATGCTCTAAGGGTTATTTGGTTCCAGTAGTTTATTCTATGTCATATATGATGTTTGAATACATACCATGAGAATTAAATATAGTCTAATTATAAAACTAATTACACATATGAAGACTAAACGATAAGAAAAAAATATTAAAACTAATTATTTAATGATTAACAATATTTACTGTAGCATCACACAAACGAATCATAGATTATTTAGGTTTAATACGTTTGTCTTATCGTTTTCTCCTCATTTATATAATTATTTTTTTATAATTAAGCTATATTTAATATTTCTAACTAGCATCCAGACATTTAATGTGACATAGACTAAATTTTACTCGAAGGAACCAAATAAGGCCTAATAAGTGCCATTTTTTCTGTCATATTTTGGAGTGGTAATGACTCTAGATTTTACACTATAAAATTTAAGAATCAAATCAAATTAAGATCTTACTCTATCTTTATTTGTTTTTAAATTAAAATTAATTTAAAATTTTAATTTATCATAAAGAAATATTTAGATCTTGATTCATAAGTCATGTCTAAGGTAGCTTAGACAACTCATAGCTCAATCGGTGCTCGCTTTGCAAGCCGTGCTCATTTTGTGCACCTCTCTCCACCTCATCAGTCATCTCTCCATCGGCGTCTCGTGCGCTCCGTTAGTCCGTTCGACGTTCGTCCAGCTCCCACCTCACCCGCTGATCCATTCATTGATCAGGGGCACACACGCCACGGCAGCCGACACCACACGAGACACGACACTCCCCGAGCACACACGCCGCAACAGCACCACCCCCAGACCCAAGTCCTGTCAAGGCCTCAACACACACACACACTCTCTCGCTTGACCTACCCCCCTCCGCCCCCCGCCGGGCCTGCAGGGTGTTCGACGCTTCGCCCGCCCGCCCGCCCGAGCGCCGCCACGGCATGGCTTCCTCCATCTCCGCCGCCGCTAAGGCCTCCGCGGCCTTCGCCCACAAGGTCCGTCCTCTCCCTCCTACCCCCTCTCGCGCCCCGTTACTAACCAACCCCCTTCCATTTCCCGTCGCAGAAGGAGCTGGCCGCGCCGGCGCCGCACCGCGCGGGCTCGAGCCGCCGGACCAAGCCGTGCCGCGTGCGCGCCGTCGCGTCGCCCGCGCGCACCCCCCGCGCCCCGTCGTCCACCGGCTCGGTACGCCCCCGCCCCCTGAATCCCATCCCGCTGCTGCTGCTGCTGCTCTGCGCTTCGCGTTCGATTTACATACGTACGAATACGCGCGGTCGCCCCTCTCCAGGTGAAGACCGCGATGACGATGACGGAGAAGATCCTGGCGAGGGCGTCGGAGCGCGCGGCGCTGGAGCCCGGGGAGAACGTGTGGGTGGACATCGACGTGCTCATGACGCACGACGTCTGCGGGCCCGGCACCATCGGCATCTTCAAGAAGGAGTTCGGGGAGGATGCCAAGGTCTGGGACCGCGAGAAGGTCGTCATCATCCCCGACCACTACATCTTCACCAGCGACGAGCGCGCCAACCGCAACGTCGATATCCTCAGGGACTTCTGTCTGGAGCAGAACATCAAGTACTTCTATGATATCAAGGACCTCAGCGATTTCAGGGTATGCCCACTCCTTTGCTTCTCGGTTTATTTAGTTGATATCTTGGCTTCTCTGCCTCCTAGTACCAAAATTTAGGTTCCCTGTATTTTCCCCCTTCCACAATAGTTTGAATTTCATATTTGTTTGCAGGCTAATCCAGACTACAAGGGTGTCTGCCACATTGCACTTGCTCAGGAAGGCCACTGCCGACCAGGCGAGGTACCTTGCTGAGTTTTCCATGTACAGGTCACCTGTGATTGTAGAACATGTTGGGAAGCACTAATCTTCTCCAATTGCTATCTAGGTTCTCCTGGGTACTGATTCTCATACGTGCAATGCTGGAGCCTTTGGTCAATTTGCAACCGGAATTGGAAACACTGATGCAGGTTTTGTGATGGGCACTGGAAAGGCTCTTCTCAAGGTACGCCCATGGTTGTTGGTTGTTGTTACTCTCGGAAGGCAAAATTTTAAAACCAGTCTTATAGGGCATACCCAATGGTAGAGGCTCCCACATGAATGAGTTTCGAAGAATGGATAAACTGAGTCAAAGCCCCCCCCCCCCCCCCCCCAAAAAAAAACAAAACACAGAAACACGGCTATGCATCCACCAGGCTTCCCTTTGTAAAAACCAGTCTTTCATCGATTGGTCAGTAGAGGGACCAAAAGTATTGTTTAATATAAATCAAAATATAATATTCTTGTTGATTATACTGACTTGCATTTCATAAAAAAAATAACAATGATCCATCGGGTGGTCATATCCCTTATTTCAGTTAGCACATGAAAGTGCTGTTTTCATTGAATGAATGAAGTTTTTTCTCAATTATGTTTTGTACATCCTCTTATCAGTTATCACATTATCATATGTTATGGATTTGCTTCAGTCAATTCCAGAAAATGAATACATTGTTTTGATATGTTTTAATGTTCATTTCAGGTGCCACCTACTATCAGGTTTGTATTAGATGGAGAAATGCCGCCTTATTTACTTGCGAAGGATCTGATTTTGCAAGTAAGCTTACAAGCTGTGTTATGTTTGTTCCTTCCCTTAGGATCTACCTGTAACCATGACTTCTTATTCTTGTTAATCGGTACTTACAGATTATTGGTGAGATTTCAGTATCTGGTGCAACCTACAAATCGATGGAGTTTGTTGGATCAACTGTAGAAAGTCTAACCGTGCGTTCCCTGCTCAAGATTATCTTAATTAATTGCCACACCACGTAACATTGAACTTAGTCCTTTTCACAAACTTGCTAGATGGAAGAACGTATGACACTATGCAACATGGTTGTTGAAGCTGGTGGAAAGAACGGTGTCGTGCCTGCTGATGAAACTACATTTAAATACCTTGAGGTACAAAACTAGTCCCCTTAAATGCTCATAACAAAGTTGGGCCAATATGCTTTTCTTTCATAACATTCCAATAAGTTTGAGATAGAGAGTGCTCAGAACAATTTGCAGAAGTGAGCTTCTACCATTTAGTTTGTAGGATAGTTCTGACATCAATATTGTTGTGCTGGTATACTGCAGGGTAGGACATCAGTTGATTATCAACCTGTCTACAGTGATGCTGAGGCCAGGTGACTATAGGCTGTCCTTGTTTTTCTTGACCTTTTGCTCATGTTATGTCTGCATCTATGTGCATGTTTTCAGTTTTAAAGATATTTGCCTTACAGACCATGAGTCCTTATTAGACAGCACCGAACTTTGAAAGTAAAAGATACATGACTAGTTTTTCCATGTTCCCTTATCTCTTGTCTTTAAAAATTGATTAAGTTATGCGCATACAGAAATATAATTTATTGTCTAATTTTTTCCTTCCAGACATTTGTTTCTGTAGTCTGTGTGATCATCTGATATATCATGCACATGATTTAGTGCTTCTTCTATTTGTTTGAATTTTTTCTCTCCAGATTTTTTAGTGACTACCGGTTTGATGTATCGAAACTGGAGCCAGTAGTTGCCAAGGTCTGTTGATGTAGTATTTTGTTATCTTCATCTTCTGTTGCTTTTCCTATAAAAACGAAGCAATAACTGCCTTTGATCTGCAGCCACATTCGCCTGACAACCGTGCCCTAGCAAGAGAATGCAAAGATGTCAAGATCGACCGAGTCTATATTGGTTCCTGCACTGGTGGCAAGACTGAGGACTTCCTTGCTGCCGCAAAGGTGTTCTTAGCCTCGGTGAGAATCTTGAATCCTGTCACGGTGCACGGACTTGTTACCTTTCAGACCTATCCCATGGCCACTTGACTTACTGGAACCTTGTTTCTTAATCCAGGGAAAGAAGGTTAAAGTTCCCACATTCCTTGTCCCTGCCACACAAAAGGTGATATTCAGAATAAAAATGTTCCAATGTGATCACCGTGTGGACTTGTTCATAATTTGGAAATACTGCAAAACCTCTGCAGGTGTGGATGGACGTATATAGCCTTCCTGTACCAGGATCTGGCGGCAAAACTTGCGCCCAGATATTCGAGGAGGCTGGTTGTGATACACCAGCAAGTCCTAATTGCGGCGCTTGTCTGGGTGGCCCTCGCGATACGTATGCACGGATGAATGAACCTACGGTGGGTATCTTACACACATCTAGAAGCATTTCCATACAACAGGCATGGTGGTAACTGTGGTTCTAGTGCACAAATTAGTATGTTACTATAGATGCGATGGAAAGGCAGTTGAAACTACAAGTTTCGTAGATGTTTTGCCATTGGTTGAAGTCCGCGAGTCTGTGAAGGAAAACAGCAAGTGCTCTGGAATTCTA
This sequence comes from Zea mays, assembly GCF_902167145.1. Taxonomy (NCBI): domain Eukaryota; kingdom Viridiplantae; phylum Streptophyta; class Magnoliopsida; order Poales; family Poaceae; genus Zea; species Zea mays. The sequence continues at coordinate 74,938,526 of NC_050100.1, read as the reverse complement.
GTATGTTGACATGTGTCATGTGTGGGTTTGATGAGTGATGGATCTGGTAACCTGGATGTGCAGGTCTGCGTGTCCACCACGAACAGGAACTTCCCGGGCAGGATGGGGCACAAGGAAGGGCAGATCTACCTGGCGTCCCCCTACACCGCTGCAGCCTCGGCCCTGACGGGGTACGTCACGGACCCCAGGGACTTCCTCATGTGAACGATCTTGAAACAGCCACAGAGTGCCTGCACCGCTGTTTTTTGTGTTGAACCTTAGTTTAGGCGTGTGCCCTTCGTTGAGAAATAAACTCCCATGTCGGGAGGCTGCCATTGCCATTTATGTTTTTTGCGTTATATTTATTACAGTGACTGCCGATAACGTAGTTGAGCGTTACAAGGGAAATACATTCATTCTTTCCAGTATCGATGGCAGTCACTAGACTCCGTTCTTACAAAAAAAAGGCATGTCGAGAGATCTTGTAGTTCATACACTTGTTAAAACACTTTTTTGTACAATGTATGGGAAAGAAGCTCAGTCGATCTTTCTTGTTTTGAATGCTCTACGACACGTCAATGCTGATATAGCTGAGGTGCTCGATCTTTTGGTGAGTAGAGATAATTCCGATTTGGTGAAAGATGACTCTTGCGATCCGACTACGATGAGCAAGCTCGAGGCGTCAATGCAATGCTGAACCAACTCCCTGTGGTTACCGACCTTGCTGATGCGAGATCGGTCTGATCACGAAAATCGTTTCCTGTGCGCAATCGAAGAACGAACAAGAAAAAGATGTGAGCAATCTAATCTATTACTCGAGGGTGGAGTTCTGAATACACGAAGACAGCGCTGATTTGCGCGTGTTCGAGAGTAACAAAGAAGGCGCAGCTCCTGGATAAATAGAGAGAGGACGCAACCCCTAGGGGCGGCCAACCCTAGGTCGTCCACTATGGGCCGCAGTTGGGCTGGTCGTCTATTCTTCTGGGCCCTCATTCTTCAGTAGCATGACGTAGTTAAGATCTCTGGCACGGGCCCGAGTGATTGTCCCTTGATGTGGAGGTGCTGCTGGTGTAGTCGTACTCATAGTGATGTCCTCATCATCCTTCCCTTCTTGAAGTGAAGTCGTCCTCGACGGCAACTCATCCTCGGCCATATATGGTTTCAAATCTGCAACATTAAAACTAGTGGAAACACCAAATTCCGCAGGCAGGTCAAGGATATAAGCATTATCATTAATCTTTGTTAGCACCTTAAAAGGACCAGCAGCACGAGGCATTAATTTAGAATGGCGCAAAGTAGGAAAACGATCCTTTCTCAAGTGCAACCAAACCATATCACCTGGCTCAAAAGTAATAAGTTTTCTTCCTTTACTACCAGCAACCTGATTTTTTGCATTAGTAGCGGCAATGTTCTGTTTCGTTTGTTCATGTATGGTAATCATTTGTTCAACATGTGCAACAACATCTACATGTGGGGCGTTCGCAGCATTAAGTGAAATCAAATCAATAGGTGCCCTAGGGATGTAACCATAAACAATCTGGAAAGGGCACATCTTTGTAGAAGAATGTGTGGCATGATTGTAAGCAAATTCAACATGAGGCAAACAATCCTCCCAACATATCAAATTCTTGTCTAAAACAACCCTAAGCATGGTAGATAAAGTTCTATTTACTACCTCAGTTTGTCCATCAGTCCGAGGGTGACAAGTAGTGCTAAACAGCAATTTAGTTCCCAATTTATTCCAAAGAGATCTCCAAAAATGGCTTAGAAACTTAGCATCGCGATCAGAGACTATTGTTTTTGGAATACCATGTAAACGAATAATTTCTCTAAAGAACAATTCAGCAACAATGCTAGCATCATCAGTTTTATGACAAGGTATAAAGTGAGCCATTTTAGAGAATCTATCAACAACCACAAAAATACTATCCCTCCCCTTCTTAGTTCTAGGCAAGCCCAAAACAAAGTCCATAGAAATATCAAGCCAAGGAGAAGAAGGGACAGGCAAAGGCATATACAAACCATGGTTGCCCAAACGTGACTTAGCTTTCTGGCAAGTAGTGCAACGTGCAACAAGACACTCAACATCACGGCGCATCCGAGGCGAAAAGAAGTGTGCGGCCAGCACCTCATGTGTCTTGTAAACGCCAAAGTGCCCCATGAGACCGCCTCCATGAGCTTCCTGCAGCAACAAAAGACGAACCGAGCTTGCTGGAATACACAGCTTGTTAGCGCGGAACAAAAATCCATCCTGTATGTGAAATTTTCCCCAGGGTTTGCCATCCTTACAATGTATATAGAAATCTTTAAAATCAGCATCATCCACATATTGATCTTTCACAATTTGCAAGCCAAAGATTCTAAATTCTAACTGTGAAAGCATGGTATATCTATGGGACAATGCATCAGCAATGATATTTTCCTTCCCATTCTTGTGTTTAATGATGTAAGGAAAGGACTCGATGAATTCTACCCAACTAGCATGACGATTGTTCAGATTTGTTTGGGTACAAATATGTTTTAAAGCCTCATGATCAGAATGAATTATAAACTCACGAGGCCAAAGGTAGTGCTGCCATGTTTGCAAAGTGCGAACTAAAGCATAAAGTTCCTTATCATAAGTAGAATATCTCAAGCTAGCACCGCTTAATTTTTCACTGAAATAAGCAACCGGTTTTCCTTCTTGTAACAAAACAGCACCTAACCCAATACCACTAGCATCACATTCAAGTTCAAACACTTTTTGAAAGTCGGGCAATTGTAAGAGTGGAGCATGGGTTAACTTATCTTTCAAAGTGTTGAACGCCTCTTCTTGTGGGGGGGGGGTCCCAAGCAAAAGACACACCTTTCTTTGCGAGTTCGTGCAAAGAGGCAGCGATGGAGCTAAAATCACGCACAAAACGACGGTAAAATCCTGCAAGTCCAAGAAAACTCCGAATTTGGGTGACCGTCGTTGGTGTAGGCCAGTCCTGAATGACTTCAAACTTGCTGCTATCCACCTCAATGCCCTGCGAGGTAACCACATAACCAAGAAACGAGACACGTTGCGTGCAAAATGTGCACTTTTCCATGTTACCAAACAAGCGAGCAGCACACAAAGCATAAAAAACAACACGCAAATGTTCTAAATGCTCCTCTATAGACTTGCTGTAAATAAGGATATCATCGAAATAAACAACAACAAACAAACCTATGAAGACCCGTAGAACTTCGCTCATTAAACGCATAAAGGTGCTGGGAGCATTAGTCAATCCAAATGGCATCACCAACCATTCATATAAACCGAATTTCGTTTTAAAAGCCGTTTTCCATTCATCACCGAGTTTCATTCTAATCTGATGGTAACCGCTACGCAAATCAACCTTATAGAAAATAACGGCACCACTAAGCTCATCTAACATATCATCAAGGCGTGGAATAGGATATCGATAACGAACTGTGATGTTATTAATAGCATGACAATCTACGCACATACGCCATGACCCATCTTTCTTTGGAACGAGTAAAACAGGAACCGAGCAAGGGCTAAGAGACTCACGAATGTAACCTTTATCAAGCAGCGTCTGCACCTGGCGCTGGATCTCCTTCGTCTCATCTGGATTTGTACGGTACGGGGCGCGGTTCGGAAGAGAAGCGCCGGGGATGAGATCGATCTAATGCTCAATGCCACGAAGCGGAGGAAGACCCGGTGGTAAGTCTGTAGGAAAAACATCAGCATACTGCTGCAAAAGGTTAACAACAGGAGGGGGTATATCCAAAGATGGTGCATCATCAAGCGGAACAAGCATGCACGAGCATACAAGTGCATAACAGGGAATATGAGCTTCATGGAGATCATCAAAATCAGCACGTGTAGCATGTAAAACAGGAGAGTGCAACTTGGTTTCAGATTTAATAGGTGCGGCTGATGTCGATTTGACTTGTTGTGCAGTTTTAGCAGCCCTAGTAAGATCATCTTTCAAAATTTGGTCAGGGGTCATTGGATGTATAATTATTTTCTGGCCTTTAAACATGAAAGAATAATGATTTGAACGACCATGATGTAAACTATCAGTATCATATTGCCAAAGTCGACCCAATAACAAAGAGCATGCTTCCATAGGAATAACATTGCAATCAGCATAATCAGAATAAGAACCCAGCAAAAAGGGGACACATACCGAACGTGTTACCTTTATTTTACCACCATCATTAAGCCATTGAATGTGATACGGATGTGGGTGTGCGCGAGTGGGCAAGGATAATTTCTCTACCAAAGCTGTACTTGCCAAATTGTTGCAGCTGCCACTATCGATGATGATGCGGATCGACCGTTCGTGCACAACGCCCTTGGTATGGAAGAGTGTGTCGCTGATTTTTTTCGGCCTGGGCAACCTATGTGCTGAGAACACTCTGCACAACAAGACTCTCATACCTATCGGCGTCGATGGGATCAACGTGGACTTCCTCATTTTCTGCATGGTTAGTGGCAATCATAGCATGACTAGTTTCCTCGGAATCACTGGCTGAAGAGTACTCACCATTGTCACGTATAAGCAAGGTACGCTTGTTTGGGCAGTCCCGAATCATGTGCCCAAACCCTCTGCAACGATGGCACTGAATATCCCATGTATGTCCTGTGGAAGAAACGACGCCTTTAGCAGGGGGCGCCGCTGGCTTGGCCGTCCCTGTGCGCGGTGTAGTGCTAGGCGTAGAAGGTGCAGGGCTGGAAGGAGTTGAGATGTGTGTCGAACCCCGACCTGCAAAATAGTTAGTATATGTCTTTGATCGTCGTCCCTGCACTTCATGTTCAGCTTTACAAGCATATTCAAACAATGTGGTTATATCAAAATAATCCTTATAATCAAGTATATCCTGAATTTCCCTATTGAAACCACCACAAAAATGCACCATAGCAGCGTCATCCGACTCAACCAAACCACAACGAAGCATACCCTTTTGTAACTCCTGGTAATATTCCTCAACAAATTGTGAACCTTGTTGAAAACGCTGCATTTTGTTAAGCAAATCACGAGCATAATAGGAAGGAACAAATCTGTGGCGCATGACAGTTTTTAATTGGGTCCAAGTAGTGACACTGTTAATGGGAAGTTTTTGTTTATACTCACGCCACCAAATTAAAGCAAAATCAGTAAATTCACTAATGGCAGCCTTCACTTGGCTATTAGCAGGAATATCATGGCATGAAAATTTCTGTTCTACCTCCAATTCCCAATCAAGATATGCAGCAGGATCATATTTACCATTAAAAGATGGAATTTTAAATTTAATCTTAGCAAATAAGTCATTAGGGGGATGAAGAACCACACGACATGCATGACCACAGCGATCTCCATCTTCCTGCTCAGTGTCACCGCCGTAGTCCTGCTCCATCCTTGTGGTCAATGCATCAAGGCGTGCCAGGATGGTGTCGAGTGTGGTGCGAGTCGCCGCTTGAGCAAGGTCAAGCTGGTTGAAACGCGTGGTCGTCGAAGTGACCGTTGAATCAAGCTGTTCATGCATCGTCCTAATGTCAGTAGCAAGTCCATCAACTTGTCCCCTTACTTCCTGCAAATGGGCATCCACCGTGTCGTGTGCTCCTGCCATAGTTAGCGCAAACACCAAAACACCAAAAGGAGAAAAACCGACGACAACAGGGGAATGGTGGTGACAACTCGCTCAATGGAATGCTGTTATCAAGTTCTTATCCGTTCTTACCAAGCCACAGTGGTGAACTGCAACCAACAGGTTGAACCGGTGAAAGATTGGATGAGCGATTGCCTGGAGAAACAAAAACCTGCTTGTCGTAGAAATATGTGGAGTTCTGGGTAGGCTGCACTCAAGTCAAGGATTAGCACGATCAAACAATAATGCAAAGTTGAATTATAGTGCAAAACACAAAACTATATTGCTGGCCACAAGTGCAAAGGACGGATGGAACTAGCAGAATGGCAGTACCGTAAATATTGTACTAGCAAGGCCAAAAAGGCACCAGTATGAATCACATGTGATTTTGTTTTTTTGTATGATTTTTTGATATTTTTCTCAGCACAAGAAGCAACAAAATAGGAGGTACACCAAGTTTCACCTAAAACAGAGATCATATGTGGTCTATAGAAAAAGAGCAAGTTCTCTGAAAAGCGTGCAAATGCTTTAACGAATTTTTTCTTTATTTTCCTGAATTTTTTTGACGATGGCCTCAGAATGGTGTCAACAAGCTCCTGTAAAAATTTCAAATGTTTTTGAACAACCGAGCGAAAAGTTATGCCCCGTTTACTACAGGACGTCCGAATCGGCGATAAATTTCGAATGAAAACGGCCGAGATGAGACAACCGCTTTGTATCCTTTCCCCTTTATTTTTTGTTTGTTCTCTGGTTCTATCCTTTCTCTTTCGTTTTCTTTTTTTTCTCTTTTTTTGTTTCTGTTTTTTTGACGTAACCGAAGGAGAAAAACAAGGAAGCGACGTTGCTCGGTTTGTGGCGTGATCAAACGGAAGATGGTGGCAGCGCGCTAGGGTTTAAATGGTGGAAGAAAGAAGGATGGTGAAAAAAAACTCAATGCGACCAGCAACAAATGACACGAAAGCACACAAATTCAACAATGCAGATTATTGAAAGAAAGTGCGAGGCTCAAAAGGGTGCTGGGATAAGGTCTAACCTGAATTTTGATGTGGTTTTGTGGACTGTAGGAGAAAAAAAACACTCGGTAAACTCACCGATCAACCTGGAATTCTGATACCACTTGATATAGCTGAGGTGCCCGATCTTTCGGCGAGTAGAGATAATTCCGATTTGGTGGAAGATGACCCTTGCAATCCGACTACGACGAGCAAGCCTGAGGCGCCAATGCAATCACTGAACCAACTCTCTGTAGTTACCGACCTTGCTGATGCGAGATCAGCCTGATCACAAAGATCGTTTTCTGTGCGCAATCGAAGAACGAACAAGAAAAAGATGCGATCAATCTAATCTATTACTCGAGGGTGGAGTTCTCAATACACGAAGACAGCGCTGATTTGTGTGTGTTCGAGAGTAGCTAAAGCTAACGTAAAACAAAACTCGAAGAACAAAGGAGGCGCAACTCCTGGATAAATAGAGAGGGGGCGGCGCAGCCCCTAGGGGCGGCCAACCCTAGGTCGTCCACTATGGGTCGCAGTTGGGCTGGTCGTCTATTCTTCTGGGCCCTTATTCTTCAGTAGCATGACATAGTTAAGATCTCTGGCACGGGCCCGAGTGATTGGCCCTTGATGTGGAGGTGCTGCTGGTGTAGTCGTATTCATAGTGATGTCCTCATCAAAAGCTCTGTGCTAGGAGACAAAATCTTTACTACTGGGGTATCCTTACCGTATTTGGTGAACATTGACGTGTCGATTCTGTCTCCTAAACTAGATCTTTCTTAGTGGAAAACAAGAGAATTCCTTGCTGGGGTATCCTTACCGTATTTGGTGAGCGGTATGCAGGCCCAATCTGCCATATTGTAAAGGAATTTCTTCAAAGCAGTGATGCTACCAAGTGTTAGGGAGGAATTTCTTCGATGAACTGGCCTGTTAGCTTGGCTTTAATTCGTACATGTTTTTACAGTATTTGTCTCTATACAGCTACAACAGTTGGGTTGTATCTCCATTGATTATCGACAGAGACTCATACATCTCACTCTACATATTTTTCCTTGTCATATGCCAGATTCTTGGATTTCTAGTTGAGATAATCTTTTGTCAAAAATCCGTAGGTGTTAGCCTTTGATATTATTGAAAATAATCGTCATACCTATATTCGAAAAAATTAGGGTTGTGTGACCATTGATCATCGACTAGAGGCTCGTAGACCTCACTCCACATATATTTTTTTTGCCATAGGTCACATTCTTGAATTTCTGGTGAAGACTATTTTTTGGTTAAAAATTCATAGGTGCTGTCTTCGGTATTATTGAAAAATAGTCGTTTATGGCTATTTTTGTAAAAAAAAATACATCGACTAGAGGCTCGTACATCTCAGCCTAAATATATTTCTTTGTCATAGATCACATTCTTGGATTTTTGGTAGAAACTCATTTTTATTAAAAATCCGTAGGCGTTAGAGTTTAGGGTACAAATGACTTTAATCCGAAGCTGTAGCAGTCAAAACAGCTGGTTTTAATCCGAAACAAACAAACAATAGACGCAAGAATGATGTATTCTAAAAGCATTGTCTGATATGTCTATTGTTGTTGGGTCCTTTCAAATGTTACGTGTACACTGATGCGAATTGTGTGTATATATAGAAACCGAAAAGAGTAACCTGTCTCGCCATGTGTAATCCACGAACAAGAAATCCTATTAATAAACATTAATTATACATTAAAATCATTTAATACAAACTTATTATATGTTAATCTTAATCACATTTTTTATTTGAAAAAATATATACATAATGAATGGTGTAGTTTTATTCACACAAATATCAGGAACACGGATATAAAATCTGTTCGACGATAAGATCTTGTAATTAGAAGTTATATTGAAAAACAAACAAAAAAAGTCTCGATTTGCGTGGACGAGTAAACGGAAAAAATTCTATACACCTTCGATATATGTTTGCGTGGACGAGTAAGTGAAATCTTCGATGAGCTATATAGTTAAGCGGCCGTTGAGTGTATGGTTAGTTGTTGTTATAGGGTTAATGTTTTCTTGCCATATAGCTATAAATTACATGTGCGGTGAACCTTTATATTGTGTTGTAGGAGACTTACGGGCAGAAGATAGTTAGGAAGTATGGAGAAAACTATGATTGGCGAGGAGCGCCTACCATCGACGCGGAAGTTGTGCATTCTATTAGAGGAAAGGCCCATGAACGGTATTAACTTGTAATTTTTTTTAATAATATTGGAACTATGACCGTATAGCTAATTTGCTTATTTTCAAGATATTCTATGTTTACCAGTGTGATCGATTAGACGGAGTTGCGGTCTCGCGGCGGCTCTTCTTCGCTGGGGTTGTGGTAGCAGTCGTAGTCGGTGCTCTAGCATGGAGGACGCTATGAGGGAGCAGCAAGAAAGGTTTCGTGAAGAGCTGCGGCAACAACAAATGACATTCCTCCAACAATAATTAGAGTATATGGCTGCTTACAACGCACAAACGCAACAAGCAATGAACGTGAGTGTCTTATTTATTCTCAACACAGTCGATATTTGTCTTATAAATAATATATTGTATTTGCAATAGTCTTGGTTTCCAGAGTAGGCATAATAGCAACCATTCGTTTTCCCTCAATTTCAGTCGCCGATGCCTCAGTGAGGATTATATGCTCCGCCATCTCCACCTCAGGTGTTTCAATTTAGTTTAGACTTGTCGTTTGTATTAACCTTTTAAATCTTGACTAAACTTGATTTTGTAGGGATCCGGAGTTATAGGCCACAACACGCCACCACCGATGATACCAACACCAGGAGGAGCTTATGCAGGGGAGGGAGCTACTACATGAGAGGTTAGTTTGACAAATAATTCATTTGAATAGTGGTCATGTAAACTACTCCAACGAGTTGTTCGCTTCTGTAGGTAGTGGTCACAACTCCAATGACCCCGATATGTGATGGTTTGAGTCTTGTGCCGATTTATGAGTTCGTTTTATGTTGTAATGGACTATGTGATGTATTTGTGAACTGTGAACTGTGATGTGGTAAACTGTGAACCATTTGTGAACTGTGAACTTGATTTTGGTGAACTGTGATGTGGTTGTGAAGAATTATGATACTTTGTGTTAAATGTGTGTAATTCTGGAATTACTATTTTTGTCATATTATTGTGATTATATTGTTGCTGAAATTGCTGTTTTTTGCATTTATATTATTTTTTTCCCTCTGAAATTGTTAATTTTCGGCGGGCAGCTAGTGGCCGCCAAAATTAACCGTGACACATTTTCGGCGGCGTTTATTTTCGGCAGCCAAGACTCAGTCGCTGAAAATAGTTTTTTCGGCGGTCGGCTCATAAGCTGCCGAAAATAAACGGTTATTTTCGGCTAATTTTTTTCTGGCGGCTAGAGGCCGCCGAAAATAGTCCTAAAGCCACCGAAATTAAGTTATTTTTGGCGGCAAAGGGTCTATTTTCGATGGCATCTGGCCGCTGAAAATGACTGTATCTACCATAGTGATACAAATGTTTTCTTTTGCAGACTTTCACATCCATCACTTAGAGACTCACAAAAACATATCAAAATTTGCAACTTAACAGTTCGGTAATTTATTTTTTCTATTTATATGAACTGACAGGTAGTGGATGTGAGAGGGTGCAACAAAGTTTATTTGTATCCTGGATGCAAAGAAATTTTTCCCCGACTAAACACCCACTAATCCACAGGTTGCTCAGCGCTGCACGCGCGGAAACGCGCCCGCGGGCCTGGATCGTGCGCTTTAAGTTTCGTGCTGACCAGTCTGTCGAGATCCAGCCAACCAAACAAACAAAGTTTTTGGATACAACTCGAGAGAAACGAACCAAACCTAAAATGCCCCCATAGTGGAGCTGCCGATGGGCGAGCCCATGCCCCCCGACCCGCCCGACGACACGCGCGTCATCGTCTTCATCGACTTCTTCACCATGACCGTGGCTCACTGGCTCCCCCGACTCCTGCAGTCTCGACTAGCTAACTTTCCACACATTGGCCTAGCCTTCTTGCTCTCGCTGTCTTAATCTCTGTATATACGTACGTTCGTGTGTTCGTGCCTTGAGATATACATAGATACGTGTACGCCTAGGGCCGGTTTGGGGCGAGCGCCCTAAAGCTATGGGCCATAAAATATATACTAAGTATAAGTATATAATATGTGCTATGGATATTTAGTAATTGGTCTTAGTTAAGAAACTATTCGGTAGTTCTTTCGCTAGCTGTAGCTTAATTTGAGAAACGAATCGATAAGCCCATTACAGTCATAGATAAAACAAATTGTTGCAGACTCATAACGTGATGCAAACGCGCTGAGTGCGTGTTCGTTAAATGACTGTGTTGGCGCCTTTTTGGTCACCAAACACTATAATGAACCGGCTGGCGGTACTTGGCACCTTTAGATGATGTAGGGTCAAATAAAGTGGTTATCCTAAATGTGGGACAACACATCTATGATGGTCACCACCTATTTGGGACCAAACAGCAACGAACCTGAAAGGAAAATATGGTTAACCTTTTCCTATAATTAATTTTGGTGGTTGATAGTCAATACAAACACATGGACTAACTAGTTTGTCTAGAATTCATGTATTACAGGTGCATAAGGTTCAACATAAACCAATAAAAGATTCAAGTTAGGGAATCAATTTGAAACGGAGCAAAGAACTTGAGTATGCTGTGAATTGGCACACCGGACTGTCCGGTGTACCACCGGACATTGTTCGGTGCACTAGGACCGTACAGGTGTCAACTAGCCACTCTCGGGAAAATGAAGGCGCGCTCCGCTATAATTCGCCGGACTATCCGGTGTGCCAACGGAACAACGGCTACCTCGCGCCAACAGTCGACTCTGACAGTAGGAACAGTGCATCATTGTTCCACGCAGAAGTCAGAGCAGTGAAGTCAGAGGGGCACCGGACTGTCCGGTGTGGCACCGGACTATCCGGTGCCGCAAGAGGACAAAGCTCCAACGGTCGACTCGGCTCTGAACCCTAACGGTTGGGTGACGTGGCGGCGCACCGGACACTGAACAGTGCCTGTCCGGTGCGCCAATCGCCAGCAGCCTCCCCAACGGCTATGGAAGTGGTTGTGGGCTATAAATATCCCCAACCACCTCATTCATAACCATCCAAGCATTCCAAACATCTCATTCAATACAAGAGCAAAGGACTTCACTTCAAGACACATCAAATAGATTGAATCCTCTCTTAGCCTCCAAATTAACTCAATTCCATTAGGGACTTTGTCACAACCGGTTTTGGAAGGTAAACCGAATGCAAACCATGTACGTGCCAATATTAGAAACTCACGTACACAACGATTACATAATTGGACATCATCACACAATGCTCAAAATAAATAGCAGAAAGGTACTTGATTACATTAAGATGTCCAAGACATCCACATAGTCTATTACATAACCATTGTTCAACATAATTATCAAAGTGCGGAAATACGAAACGTAGATGCTAAGCCTACACAGGCAGCTGACTGGGGGTTTGCCACTAAGAAAGAACTAGAACTCGTCATATTCCTAGAACTCCTCGAAGTCATCCATGTTGCCAGCATCACCTCCTGAGCATTGGGTACACTTGGGACAACCTGGGGTGGGGGTGGTGTGTAAAGCAAGTGTGAGTACACATCAACGTACTCAGCAAATGTCCCGTTTGGCTGAAGTGGACTAGTTGTATATGGAGTTGAGGTTAAGCAGTTGCTTTTAGTTTGTCAAGTATTTATTACTATTAGTAGAGCCAAGTTTTAGTAATAAACCCAGTTATTACCCAGAAGTACCTCCTCAAAAGAGAAAATACCAGAGATCAGATTTTATAACATCATTATTGACCATCATCATAAAAGTATCCAAAGTTCTTCTAATCAAAGAGGATCCCAAGGCTGCTCTTAACCGTGAGCTCGACTGATATACCAGTTTTTAACACTCTGCAGAGGTTGTACACTTTACCCACAAGTCGTGATCCCTTTCCAGCCTGGGTTGTACAGACGATCTTCACTACCAAGGTGAATGGCCAGGGATACACTACGTAGCCTTTACAAAGACTCCCCTGGTGCATAGCTGCTCGTTAGGTTTCGCCAGTCGTACAAACGTAGTTCACCTCCCTAAGGTGGGTGACTAACAAAACCAAATCGAAAGAACCTTTGCACCCCAACCTTGGCAGAGCGAGCACTACGCCCCGACCCCCATTGACGGCCCTCCGGCAAAGCCAACTACACCCCCAGGTTCATCTAATTAATCAGCTAAGGGCGTACCATTCCACCCTCATGGTTGTACTGTTATCCCGGGTGGTCACTCCACGAACAGGTCCTTACGGAGAGGTACTCAAGAAAAAGGCCTGAGCCCCCTAAGGTATCACAAGATTATCCACATAATCAGGATAACAATATCGTATCATAAATGTTCACATCGTGTTCATTGAAAGTTAAGACAGTAGCAACATGCTAACCATGATAACCCAAAAGGTAAACAAGGATAAAGTAAATAGAAAGCTAGTCAAACCTTAGGTTTAAGTAATGTAATGCGGGACAGTGAATCATAAAGTATGTATGACATAATAGGTCAGAGTACACTTGCCTTCACAAGGTTGCTGCTCAGGGAGGTCTCCAACAACACACTCAGGAACCTCGAACTGCTCGTTGTCTAAATAAAGCGAGCATGCATTCAATGCATTTGGAAAGTACAAATGAACATCACACCAAACATGTACAAACATTGGAATACATCTTAAAAAGACACAATACTACATAAGGGATAATAAATTCAAAGTATAACATAAACTATAACATACATTAACTTTATTTGAAAATAGATTACTATTTCCCCTAAGTGTTACTTACAAGTACATAAACATAGTTCAACTTATTTTATTGTGACCTAAAATTTAGAACAGAGGTAAACTCATGTAATACACATTATTAATCTCATAAGCTTACACATGTTTAAATCTCTAAGGTTCTTCTTTTATTTATTTTATTAAATAAATAAAAATACATCTACATTAGTTCATATTCAAACCTAAAAAATTAGAGTGTGCAGATAGTAAGTGAAACCATTTTATTTAAACAAAGAATAATTCTATGAACATTTTGCAATTTGAATCACTAAATTTGGAGTTCATATGCAAAAGTTATGAAATAAACAAGTTTGGGAATTCAAAATATGAAATTAGGTCTAATTATGTGAATATTTAAAAATCCAGGGCTAAATCTGCAAGATTACAGGGGCCTGCGCGCGAAAACCAGGGACAACGGGTTGATTTCCAATAAACCGAGGGTCTCTTTAAGAAAACTATCGCGCGAAGGGGTATCAGGTGAATTTAACCGCCAGATCTAAAACCAACGGCTGAGATTAGATCTGCGGCCGAGGGCGTGCGCGCTCGAGCGGGCGAGCGCTGATAGGCGGGCCAGGGAGTGTCAGCGACAGAGGGGGAGAGTGCTGACAGGCGGGCCAGGGTGCCAGACGCGCGTGCGCGAAGCGTTATCCGTGATCTGAGTCGTGCGATCTGAATCGGACGGAGGGGATCAGACCAGGGGGGACGGACAGCTGCGAGCGGCGCTGTTCCTCTCCGTGGCGATGGGGTCGACAGAGTTGAGGCTGGCGCGAGCTAGGGTGGCTTCGGGGTTGCCGGAGTTGGGCAGAGAGGGAGAGAACGCCACGGCGAACTCAATGGCGGGGAAGAGGCCATGAATCCACGGGCAGAGAAGGGAGAACAGCGGTGAGAAGGTCTCGGGCGGGCCAGAGTATCTCCGGTGAGCCATTCCGGGCACGGGGAGGGGACTTAAGGCGCGCTAAGGCCTGGGCTAGCTTCAGCAGAGGCAGGGGTGACACAGGGACCTACTCCGGGGAACTAGACTGGGCTAAATTGGCCGGCCACCGCGCGAGCACGACGGTCCGCCACGGCCGAGCACCGGCGAAGGTGAAATTGGCCGAGCACAGGGCGCAATAGGGGAAATTGGGCACAGGGACAGGTGTCTTACTTCTGCCGCGGCACTGTTCATCACTGTCCGGTGACCTCTAACTTCTGCGCTCTGACTTCTGACGCGACACTGTTTATCACTGTTCATCGTGTTAGACGAGCATTTGAGAGCACCTAGAGGGGGGGTGAATAGGTGATCCTGTAAAAACTTGATATTTAACTCACAAACACTACATTAGGAGTTAGCACAAACAATGCCAGGTGGCTAGAGAGGAGTCTTAGCAAAAACATAATAACCACAAGAAGATCAACACAGATAGACACAGTGGTTTATCCCGTGGTTCGGCCAAGTCCAACGCTTGCCTACTCCACGTTGTGGCGTCCCAACGGACGAGGGTTGCAATCAACCCCTCTCAAGTGGTCCAAAGACCTACTTGAATACCACGATGTTTTGCTTTGCTTTACTTTATCCCGCTTGCGAGGAATCTCCACAACTTGGAGTCTCTCGCCCTTACAAAGATGTTCACAAAGAAGCACGGAGTAAGGGAGGGATGAGCAACTCACACAAGACACAAAGATCACAGCAAATACGCACACACAAGACCCAGACTTGAGCTCAAGAGACTATCACGAGTTTCACACTAGAACGGAGCCCAAATCACTAAGAATGTCGAACAAGTGCGCAAGAATGAAGTGTGAGTGATCAACAATGCTCAAGGAATGCTTGGTGTTCTCCTCCATGCGCCTAGGGGTCCCTTTTATAGCCCCAAGGCATCTAGGAGCCGTTGAGAGCAATCCAGGAAGGCAATTCTTGCCTTCTGTCGCCTGGCGCACCAGACAGTCCGGTGCACCACCGGACATTGTCCGGTGCGGATTTCTTTCCTTCTTTGGCGAAGCCGACCGTTGGCGCTTTGGAGCCGTTGGCGCACCGGACACTGTCCGGTGCACACCGGACAGTCCGGTGCCCCCTCCCGACCGTTGGCTCGACCACGTGTCTCACGCGGATCGCGCGGCCGACCGTTGGCTCGGCCGACCGTTGGCTCACCGGACAGTCTGGTGCACACCGGACAGTCCGGTGAATTATAGCCGTACGCCGTTAATCACTTCCCGAGAGCAGCAAGTTCGCCTGAGCCAGCCTGGCACACCGGACACTGTCCGGTGCACCACCGGACAGTCCGGTGCACCCAGACAGAGCTGACTTTGGCTGAACAAAGCCATATTTAATCTCAACTTGATTTTTCCTATTTCCAGCACTTAGACATAATACATTAGTCTCTAAAACAATGTACTAAGTCTGAGAAACATACCTTTATACTTGATTTATACTTTGTCCACCATTTAACACTTAGGCACTTGTGTTGGAAACTAAACCACCAAAATACTTAGAAATGGCCCAAGGGCACATTTCCCTTTCAATCTCCCCCTTTTTGGTGATTTATGACAACACAACATAAAGGAAGTAGAACAAGTGCAAAATCAATTCAAATAAGAACTCAAAATTGTTTTGATTCAAATTTGGCATATATGGATCATTCTTTGCCACCACTTGGTTTGTTTTTGCAAATCAAACTCAATTTCCTATCTCTAAGTCAAACACACTTGTTGAAACATAAAGAGAGATATTTCACGAGAAATTGATCAAGGATTCAAAAACTCCCCCTTTTTCCCGTAATTAAGCCTTCTCCCACAAAAGACCAACTTTTGACAATAAGAGGCAAACAAGAGTATTTTGACAAACAAAATTCTAACTCTACTTTTTCAAAATTCTCAAGTGGTAGCTGATCCATTTCTTGCTTTGGCCTTATTTTCCCCCCCTTTGGCATCAAGCACCAAAACGGGATCAATTTTGGCCCTTGAACCTCATTGCCTCACCAAAATCTTCAATTAAGAGTACAAGAGCAATAAGATCATAGATGAACTTGGAGTAAGTTACCCTCTCATCGGAGTGCAGTGGAAGTCTTGCATGGTCCAAGTCCACCTTTCCCTTTCAATCCACCCTTGAGACTAGATCAGGCAAACTCAAGCATACGGTTAGTCTCAAAGGGTCAAGTTGTAACACATCTCCCCCTAAATATGTGCATCACTTCAAAAGGACTTGTGAGGTCCGGAGAGTGTTTGTACAACTTGAGCACCATAAATAAGCAACAAAATGCATAAGGAACATGATCAAATGCATAAACACATGTATGCTATAAATCAATCCAGGTTCCACGAATCTAAGACATTTAGCTCACTACGCAACCTGCAGAAGGTCTGCTCATCTAGAGGCTTGGTAAAGATATCAGCTAGCTGGTTCTCAGAGCTAACATGAAACACTTCGATATCTCCCTTCTGCTGGTGGTCTCTCAAAAAGTGATGCCAGATGTCTATGTGCTTTGTGCGGCTGTGTTCAACAGGATTATCCGCCATGCGGATAGCACTCTCATTATCACATAGGAGTGGGACTTTGCTCAGATTGTAGCCAAAGTCCCTGAGGGTTTGCCTCATCCAAAGTAGTTGCGCGCAACACTGCCCTGCGGCAACATACTCGGCCTCAGCGGTGGATAGGGCAACGAAAGTTTGTTTCTTAGAGCTCCATGACACCAGGGACCTTCCTAAGAATTGGCACGTCCCCGATGTACTCTTCCTATCGACCTTACATCCAGCATAGTCGGAGTCTGAATATCCAATCAAGTCAAAGGTAGACCCCTTTGGATACCAGATCCCGAAGTAAGGCGTAGCAACTAAATATCTAAGAATTCGCTTCACCGCCACTAAGTGGCATTCTCTCGGATCGGATTGAAATCTAGCACACATGCATACGCTAAGCATAATATCCAGTCTACTAGCACATAAATAAAGTAAAGACCCTATCATGGACCGTTATGCCTTTTGATCAACAGACTTACCTCCTTTGTTGAGGTCGGTGTGTCCGTCGGTTTCCCATTGGAGTCTTTGCGGGCTTGGCGTCCTTCATCCCAAACCTCTTGATCAAGTCTTGCGTATACTTTGTTTGGGAGATGAAGGTCCCATCCTTGAGTTGCCTCACTTGGAACCCAAGGAAATAGCTTAGCTCGCCCATCATCGACATCTCAAATTTTTGAGTCATCATCCTGCTAAACTCTTCACAAGACTTTTGATTAGTGGAACCAAATATTATGTCATCGACATAAATTTGGCACACAAAAAGATCACCATCACAAGTCTTAGTAAAAAGAGTTGGATCGGCTTTCCCAACCTTGAAAGCATTAGCAATTAAAAAGTCTCTAAGGCATTCATACCATGCTCTTGAGGCTTGCTTAAGTCCATAGAGCGCCTTAGAGAGCTTACACACATGGTCGGGGTACCGTTCATCCTCGAAGCCAGGGGGTTGCTCCACATACACCTCCTCCTTGATTGGCCCGTTGAGGAAGGAGCTCTTCACATCCATTTGGAACAACCTGAAAGAATGGTGAGTGCCATATGCTAGCAAAATACGAATGGACTCTAGCCTAGCCACAGGAGCAAAAGTCTCCTCAAAGTCCAAACCTGCGACTTGGGCATAACCTTTTGCCACAAGTCGTGCATTGTTCCTTGTCACCACTCTATGCTCGTCTTGTTTGTTGTGGAACACCCACTTGGTTCCCACAACATTTTGCTTGGGACGAGGCACCAGTGTCCAAACTTCATTTCTCTTGAAGTTGTTGAGCTCCTCCTGCATGGCCAACACCCAGTCCGGATCTAGCAAGGCCTCCTCTACCCTGAAAGGCTCAATAGAAGAGACAAAGGAGTAATGCTCACAAAAATTAACTAATCGAGACCGAGTAGTTACTCCCTTGCTAATGTCACCCAAAATCTGGTCGACGGGATGATCCCTTTGAATCATCGCTCGAACTTGGGTTGGAGGTGCCGGTTGTGCTTCTTCCTCCATTACATGATCAACTTGTGCTCCCCCTTGGTCACACGCCTCCTCTTGATGAACCTGTTCATCGTCTTGAGTTGGGGAATGCACCATTGTTGAGGAAGAATGTTGATCTTGCTCCTTTTGTTCCATTGGCCTCACATCTCCAATCGCCATGGTGCGCATTGCGGCCGTTGGAACGTCTTCTTCATCTACATCATCAAGATCAACAACTTGCTCTCTTGGAGAGCCATTAGTCTCATCAAATACAACGTCGCTAGAGACTTCAACCAAACCCAATGATTTGTTGAAGACCCTATACGCCTTTGTATTTGAGTCATAACCTAACAAAAACCCTTCTACAGCTTTGGGAGCAAATTTGGAATTCCTACCCTTCTTCACTAGAATGTAGCATTTACTCCCAAAAACTCGAAAATACGAAACATTGGGTTTGTTACCGGTTAGTAGCTCATACGAAGTCTTCTTGAGGAGGCGATGAAGGTAGACCCGGTTGATGGCGTGGCAAGCCGTGTTCACGGCTTCCGACCAAAAGCGCTCGGGGGTCTTGAACTCTCCAAGCATCGTCCTCGCCATGTCTATAAGCGTCCTGTTCTTTCTCTCTACCACACCATTTTGCTGTGGTGTGTAGGGAGCGGAGAACTCGTGCTTGATTCCTTCCTCCTCAAGATACTCCTCCACCTGAAGGTTCTTGAATTCGGACCCATTGTCGCTCCTTATCTTCTTCACCTTGAGCTCAAACTCGTTTTGAGCTCTCCTTAGGAAGTGCTTTAGGGTCCCTTGGGTTTTAGATTTATCCTGCAAAAAGAATACCCAAGTGAAGCGGGAAAAATCATCAACTATAACAAGACCATACTTACTTCCTCCTATGCTTAGATAGGCGACGGGTCCGAAGAGGTCCATATGAAGTAACTCCAGGGGTCTTGATGTTGTCATCACATTCTTGGCATGATGAGAGCTTCCCACTTGTTTCCCTGCTTGACAAGCTGCACAAGGTCTATCTTTTTCGAAAGTAACATTAGTTAGACCTATCATGTGTTCTCCCTTTAGAAACTTGTGAAGGTTCTTCATCCCCACATGTGCTAAGCGGCGATGCCACAGCCAGCCATGCTAGTCTTAGCAATTAAGCATGCATCTAGACCGGCCTCCTCTTTTGCAAAATCAACTAAATAGAGTTTGTCGTCTAATACACCTTTAAAAGCTAATGAACCATCACTTCTTCTAAAGACAGACACATCTACATTTGTGAATAAACAATTATATCCTATATTGCATAATTGACTAACTGATAACAAATTATATCCAAGTGACTCAACTAAAAACACATTAGAAATAGAGTGTTCGGATGAAATAGCAATCTTTCCTAACCCTTTCACCTTGCCTTGGTTCCCATCACCGAATATTATTGAATCTTGGGGATCCTTGTTTTTGACGTAGGAAGAGAACATCTTCTTTTCCCCCGTCATGTGGTTTGTGCATCCGCTGTCGATAATCCAGCTTGAGCCCCCAGATGCATAAACCTGCAAGGCAAATTTAGGCTTGGGTCTTAGGTACCCAACTCTTGTTGGGTCCTACAAGGTTAGTACAAATAGTCTTAGGGACCCAAATGCAAGGTTTATCTCCCTTACATTTTGCCCCTAATTTTCTAGCAACTATCTTCTTATCCTTTCTACAAATAGTAAAGGAAGCATTTAAAGCATGATATATTGTAGAAGGTTCATTCATTACTTTCCTAGGAACATAAACAATATTCTTTCTAGGCACATGATGAATATTTTTCCTAGGCATATCTCTACCATGCACAACATGGGAGCTAGAAGCAGTCATAGCATATGAGTCATAAGCATGTGAAACAACATGATTGCAATGAACATTCCTAGAATATTTCCTATCATTGTATAAGAAAGCATGGTTCTTTTAAATACTATTTGCCATAGGGGCCTTCCCTTTCTCCTTGATAGGGATGGGAGCCTTATGACATGTCAAGTTCTTGGCTTCCCTTTTGAAGCCAAGTCCATCCTTAATTGAGGGGTGTCTACCAATTGTGTAGGCATCCCTTGCAAATTTTAGCTTATCGAATTCACTTTTGCTAGTCTTAAGTTGGGCATTAAGACTAGCCACTTCATCATTTAATTTAGAAATTGAAGCTAGGTGTTTGCTACAAGCATCAATATTAAAATCTTTACACCTAGTGCAAATTACAACATTTTCTACACAAGATGTTGATTTACTAGCTATTTCTAACTTAGCATTCAAATTATCATTTATGCTCCTTAAGCTAGAAATTGTCTCATGGCAAGTAGATAGTTCACAAGAAAGCATTTCATTCCTTTTAACTTCTAAAGCATGAGATTTTTGTGCCTCTACATATTTATCATGTTCTTCATACAACAAATCCTCTTGCTTTTCTAATAACCTATTCTTATCATTTAAGGCATCAATTAATTCATTAATTTTATCAACCTTGGTTCTATCTAGGCCCTTAAATAAACATGAATAATCTATTTCATCATCATCACTGGACTCGTCCTCACTTGAAGAAGCATAAGTAGTATTTCGAGTACATACCTTCTTCTCCCTCGCCATGAGGCATGTATGACGCTCGTTTGGGAAGAGGGCCGATTTGTTGAAGGCAGTGGCGGTGAGTCCTTCGTTGTCGGAGTCGGACGACGAACAATCCGAGTCCCACTCCTTACCAAGGTGTGCCTCACCCTTAGCCTTCTTGTAAGCTTTCTTCTTTTCCCTCTTGTTCCCTTGTTCCTGGTCACTATCATTATCGGGGCAGTTAGCGATAAAATGACCAACCTTACCACATTTGAAGCATGAGCGCTTCCCCTTCGTCTTGTTCTTGTTAGGCTGTCCCTTGCGTTCCTTAAGAGCCGTCTTGAAGCGCTTGATGATGAGGGCCATCTCTTCATCATTGAGACCGGCCGCCTCAACTTGCGCCACCTTGCTAGGTAGCGCCTCCTTGCTCCTTGTTGCCTTGAGAGCAATAGTTTGAGGTTCTTGGATTGGTCCATTCAAAGCATCGTCGACGTATCTAGCCTCCTTGATCATCATCCGCCCACTTACAAATTTCCCAAGAATTTCTTCGGGCGACATCTTGGTGTACCTAGGATTCTCACGAATATTGTTCACAAGATGTGGATCAAGAACAGTAAAGGACCTTAGCATTAGGCGGACAACGTCGTGGTCCATCCATCGCGTGCTTCCGTAGCTCCTTATTTTGTTGACGAGGGTCTTTAGCCGGTTGTACGTTTGGGTTGGCTCCTCGCCCCTTATCATCGCGAATCTTCCGAGTTCGCCCTCCACCAACTCCATCTTGGTGAGCATGGTGACGTCGTTCCCCTCATGAGAGATCTTGAGGGTGTCCCAGATCTGCTTGGCATTGTCCAAGCCGCTCACCTTATTATACTCGTCGCTGCACAAAGAAGCTAACAACACAGTAGTAGCTTGTGCATTTTTATGAATCTGTTTAGTGATAAACATAGGACTATCCGAGCTATCAAATTTCATTCCACTTTCTACTATCTCCCATATGCTAGGATGGAGAGAGAACAAGTGACTACGCATTTTGTTGCTCCAAAATCCGTAGTCCTCTCCATCAAAGTGAGGAGGTTTGCCAAGAGGAATGGAAAGCAAATGTGCATTTGAGCTATGCGGAATACGAGAATAATCGAAAGAGAAGTTTGAGTTAACCGTCTTCTTTTTCTCGAAGTCGTTGTCGTCGTCCTTTTGAGAAGAAGAGGACTCGTCGCTGTCGTCGAGTAGACAATCTCCTTGATGCGCCTCGTCTTCTTCTTCTTTCCATCTTTTCGTTTGTGGCCCGAGCTCGAGTCGGTAGACTTGTCATCTTTCGGCTCGTTGACGAAGGACTCCTTCTCCTTATCATTGATCACAATCCCCTTGCCCTTAGGATCCATCTCTTCGGGCGATTAGTCCCTTTCTTGAAGAGAACGACTCTGATACTAATTGAGAGCACCTAGAGGGGGGGGGGGGGTGAATAGGTGATCCTGTAAAAACTTGATATTTAACTCACAAAAACTAGATTAGGAGTTAGCACAAATAGTGCCAGGTGGCTAGAGAGGAGTCTTAGCAAAACACAATAACCACAAGAAGATCAACACAGATAGACACAGTGGTTTATCCCGTGGTTCGGCCAAGTCCAACGCTTGCCTACTCCACGTTGTGGCGTCCCAACAGACGAGGGTTGCAATCAACCCCTCTCAAGTGGTCCAAAGACCTACTTGAATACCACGGTGTTTTGCTTTGCTTTACGTTATCCCGCTTGCGAGGAATCTCCACAACTTGGAGTCTCTCGCCCTTACAAAGATGTTCACAAAGAAGCATGGAGTAAGGGAGGGATGAGCAACTCACACAAGACACAAAGATCACAGCAAATACGCACACACAAGACCCAGACTTGAGCTCAAGAGACTATCACGAGTTTCACACTAGAACGGTGCCCAAATCACTAAGAATGTCGAACAAGTGCACAAGAATGAAGTGTGAGTGATCAACAATGCTCAAGGAATGCTTGGTGTTCTCCTCCATGCGCCTAGGGGTCCCTTTTATAGCCCCAAGGCAGCTAGGAGCCGTTGAGAGCAATCCAGGAAGGCAATTCTTGCCTTCTGTCGCCTGGCGCACCGGACATTGTCCGGTGCAGATTTCTTTCCTTCTTTGGCGAAGCCGACCGTTGGCGGTTTGGAGCCGTTGGCGCACCGGACACTGTCCGGTGCACACCGGACAGTCCGGTGCCCCCTCCCGACCGTTGGCTCGACCACGTGTCTCGCGCGGATCGCGCGGCCGACCGTTGGCTCGGCCGACCGTTGGCTCACCGGACAGTCTGGTGCACACCGGACAGTCCGGTGAATTATAGCCGTACGCCGTTAATCACTTCCCGATAGCAGCAAGTTCGCCTGAGCCAGCCTGGCACACCGGACACTGTCCGGTGCACCACCGGACAGTCCGGTGCACCCAGACAGAGCTGACTTTGGCTGAACAAAGCCATCTTTAATCTCAACTTGATTTTTCCTGTTTCCAGCACTTAGACATAATACATTAGTCTCTAAAACAATGTACTAAGTCTGAGAAACATACCTTTATACTTGATTTATACTTTGTCCACCATTTAACACTTAGGTACTTGTGTTGGAAACTAAACCACCAAAATACTTAGAAATGGCCCAAGGGCACATTTCCCTTTCAGCATTGCCGCGTAGGGAGCCGTTGCTCTGCTGGCTCATCGGAAAGTCCAATGAATTATAGCGGAGCGCGCCTCTGAATTCCAGAGAGTGGCTGGTTTGGGTCTATACGGGCGTGGTGCACCGGACAGTGTCTGGTGCGCCGAAATTCAGCACACTCAAGTTCTTTGCTCCATTTTTTATTGTGTCCCTAACTGAATTTCTTTCTTGCTTTGTTTTGAACTTTATGCACCTAAGATAAATGACATCTAGACAAACTAGTTAGTCCACGTGGTTTGTGTTGGACATCAACCACCAAAATCTATTTATAGGATATGATTAGGTCCATTTCCCTTTCATACTCCCCTTTTGGTGATTGATGCCAACACAAACCAAAGCAAATATGAAGAGTAGAAATATAACTAGTTTGCAATTGAGATAGACGTGCATAGGTTACTTAGAATTAAACCAATGAAAGGCTTTATGCATATGAATGGATTGCTTTTCTCTTATTTAACATTTTGGTCCACATTTGCACCACTTATTTGTTTTTGCAAATATTTTGGAAAAATCCTTTCAAAATCTTTTGCAAATAGTCAAAGGTATAGGAATACGATTGCAAGAAGCATTTTTAAGATATAAAATTCCTCCCCCTATTTCAAATGCTTTACCTTTGAGTAAGTAAAAGCCCCCCCCTGAATGAATTCTCCCTTAGCTTTCAAGAGGGTTTTTGAAATAGATACCAATTGAAAATTAGATACCACTTTGAAAATTCATTTTGAAGCTAACTTAAATACCAATTGAAATAATCATTTGTGAAAATTTGAAAATATGGTGGTGCAGTCCTTTTGCTTTGGGCTGAATACTTTCTCCCCCTTTGGCATTAATCGCCAAAAATGGAGAATTTGAGAGCCCTTCATACTTTCTCCTAATACTTTCTCCCATTGGTAAAGGAAATATGAGTGAAGGGTCATACCAATTGAGATACATGAGTAACGGCAAAGGGTAAGTGATACCGTTAGAGTTGGAGTGGAAGCCTTGTCTTTGCCGAATACTCTATTTCCCTTTCAATCTAAGACTAATCACTGAGATATACTCGAAAACACATTAGTCTTAGCCTTAGCGCAAGAAGAATAAGAAATATGCATGTGTACCAAATGAAAGAGACAAGATCAAAGGTATATATATGAGCTATGTGTGCAGTGTTTCAATTAAAGTTTCGAGAATCAAGTATATTTAGCTCATTCCTAAGTTTGCTAAAAGTTTTCACATCTAGTGGCTTGGTAAAGATATCGGCTAATTGGTTGTGGGTGCTAACATAAGCAATTTCGATATCCCCTTTTTGTTGGTGATCTCTCAGAAAGTGATACCGGATGTCTATGTGCTTAGTGCGACTGTGTTCAACGGGATTATCCGCCATGCGGATTGCACTCTCATTATCACATAGGAGAGGGACTTTGCTCAATTTGTAGCCATAGTCCATAAGGGTTTGCCTCATCCAAAGCAATTGCGCACAACAATGTCCTATGACAATGTACTCGACTTCGGCGGTGGAAAGAGCTACGAAGTTTTGTTTCTTTGAAGCCCATGACACCAGGGATCTTCCCAGAAACTGACAAGTCCCTGATGTGCTCTTTCTATCAATTTTACATCCGGCACAATCGGCATCGGAATACCCAATTAAATCAAAGGTAGATCCCTTGGGGTACCAAAGCCCAAACTTAGGAGTGTAAACTAAATATCGCATGATTCTTTTCACGGCCCTAAGGTGAACTTACTTAGGATTTGCCTGGAACCTTGCACACATGCATACAGAAAGCATAATGTCCGATCGTGAAGCACATAAATAGAGCAAAAATCATATCATCGACCGGTATACCTTTTGATCTAGGGATTTACCTCCCGTGTCGAGGTCGAGATGCCCATTTGTTCCCATGGGTTTCATGATTGGTTTGCCATTCTTTAGCCCAAACTTCTTAAGTATGTCTTGAATGTACTTAGTCTGGCTGATGAAGGTGCCCTCTTGGAGTTGCTTGATTTGAAATCCAAGGAAATACTTCAACTCCCCCATCATAGACATCTCGAATTTCTGTATCATGATCCTACTAAACTCTTCACAAGAGGAGTTGTTAGTAGACCCAAATATAATGTCATCAACATAAATTTGGCATATAGACAAGTCTTTTGCAATTGTTTTAGTGAAGAGAGTGGGATCGACTTTTCTGACTTTGAAGCCATTAGTGATAAGGAAGTCTCTTAGGCATTCATACCATGCTCTTGGGGCTTGCTTGAGCCCATAAAGCGCCTTTGAGAGCTTATAAACATGGTTAGGATACTCACTATCTTCAAAGCTGGGAGGTTGCTCAACATACACCTCTTCCTTGATAGGGCCATTGAGGAAGGCACTCTTCACATCCATTTGATAAAGCTTGAAGCCATGGTAAGTAGCATAGGCAAGTAATATACAAATTGACTCAAGCCTAGCTACGGGTGCAGAGGTTTCATCAAAATCCAAACCTTTAACTTGTGAATATCCCTTTGCCATAAGTCGGGCTTTGTTCCTTGTTACCACACCATGATCATCTTGCTTGTTGCGGAATACCCACTTGGTACCTACAACATTTTGATTAGGACGTGGAACTAAATGCCATACCTCATTCATTGTGAAGTTGTTGAGCTCCTCTTGCATTGCCACCACCCAATCCGGATCTCTTAATGCATCCTCTATCCTGTATGGCTCAATAGAGGACACAAAAGAGTAATGTTCACAAAAATGTGCAATCGAGATCTAGTGGTTACCCCCTTATGAATGTCACCAAGAATGGAATTGATAGGGTGATCTCTTTGAATTGCTTGGTGGACTCTTGGGTGTGGCGGTCTTTGATCCCGAATTTCTTGTTCATCTTCCTTGTCTTGATGATCATCATCTCCCCCTTGATCAATGTCCTCCTATTGAAGTGGCTCATCATCTTGATCTTCATCTTCTTCTTCTTGAGCTTTGTTCTCATCTTGAGTTGGTGGAGATGCTTGCATGGAAGATGATGGTTGATCTTGTGCTTGTGTGGACTCCTCGGATTCTTTTGGACATATGTCACCAATGGACATGTCCCTTAGTGTGATGCATGGAGCCTCTTCATCATCTAATTCATCAAGATCAACTTGCTTTACTTGAGAGCCATTAGTCTCATCAAACACAATGTCACAAGAAACTTCAACTAATCCAGTGGATTTGTTGAAGACTCTATATGCCCTTATGTTTGAGTCACAGCCAAGTAAAAAGCCTTCTACAGCTTTAGGAGCAAATTTAGAGCTTCTACCTCTTTTAATAAGAATTAAACATTTGCTCCTAAAAACTCTAAAATATGAAACATTGGGTTTTTTACGAGTGAGGAGTTCATATGATGTCTTCTTGAGGATTCAGTGAAGATATAACCGGTTGATGGAGTAGCAGGCGGTGTTAATTGCCTCCACCCAAAACCGGTCCGGTGTCTTGTATTCATCAAGCATGGTTCTTGCCATGTCCAGTAGAGTTCTATTCTTCCTCTCTACTACACCATTTTGTTGAGGTGTGTAGGGAGAAGATGTAACGCCCTGAATTTGGGGGTAGAATTTTTTCTTCTTTTTACTCACCAAATTCAGGCGTTACTCTCTTTTCTCTTCCCGTTTCGCTCCTTCTTCCCAATTTCAAAGCCGTATAGTGGCTGGTGTCTGTATCGTGTGTAAACAAAACCTAAGTTGACATGGGTGTTGCATCATGCCGAATCATATTTCTTTTGTCTGATGTCGTGCTTAATCGCGTGTTTGCCTAATCTCGTTTCGGTTTTCATTTCGCGAATTGGATTCCGATCTGTGGTTGTGCGTGTCGCGGGATTTTGAACCGCGGTGCGGCCCAACCTAGCCTGACCCGCTTCGGCCCGCGCGCCCCCGGCGCCCTACCCCTCCCCCATGCGCGCGCCCCCTCCCTTCTCTCCCTTTCTTTCATTTGATTTCCCCGCGCAGCAACTTCCTCTCCTCCATCTCTCTCTATCCCCCGTGGTGCCCTAGGTTTTGGAGACGGTGATCGCCGGATTTGGACCCCGAGGTGAGCTCCCCTCCCCTCTCTCTCTCTTCCCCTCCCCCTCCCCTTTCTTCTTCCCTGCGCGCCCCCTTCTTCTCACCTGCGCGCAACCCCGCCCGTCCCCTCGCGCGCGCGACCCTACGCGCGGCCCCTCACTGCCCCCCTGGCACGGCGGCGCGGCCCTTCCCGTCCCCCTCGCGCGGCGGCGTGGCCCCTCTCTGGCCTCCTCGCGCGGCGGCGTGGCCCTCGCCCGTCCCCCTCGCGCGGCGTGCGACCCCTCCCCAGCCCCCTGGCGTGGTAGCGCGGCCCCCTCCCTGGCCCCCGGCGCGGCGCGCGGCCCCGTCCCGGTCCCCGGCCCCTCGGGCGCGGCTCCCTAGCGCCCCTACGCGTGGACCCTCGGCCCCTGCGCGCGGCCTCGGCCCCCGGCGTGGCCCCCGGGCTATGGGGGACAGATATCCCCCAGGTCCACTGGAAGGATAAAAGACCTCATGAAAGGCCCAAGGGCCCAATAAATCGTAAGGTCATCCCTTCGTGGGCTTGGGGAGGAATGACCAGTGAAGCAGATCGACACAAGGCCGGATCGGCGCGAACCCAGACGGCCCAACAACGTCGAGCGAGTAACCACCACAGAGACCCGACTTTCTCGCGCTGGAACCTCATACAACAGAACCAAGCGAGGATGAGTCGGTGGAACTATAGGAAGATAGACTCAATCGGTTCACTATTTCTTAGGTGCGCATTGTTATCATATCTGCATGTATTGCCCCACGGTCGAATATATAAGGCCTAGGGGGCACCCCTTCAGAACGATCGATCTCACTACTCAGCCATCCACCTCGACTCTCTACGTTCCTTACACTAGAGAGTTCCCTTGTAATCCACCACATAAAGCATTCCCGCCAGGACGTAGGGTGTTACGCATCTCTAAGCGGCCCAAACCTGTACATCATTGTTCGTAGTCTCTCGTGCGCCCTGCACGAACCATCGAGCTACAGTCGGCAACATCGTCCTACTCCTAAAAACACCTTGAGGGGCAACCCCGGGTGTGCGGTCGGACCCAAAACACTGACAGCTGGCGCGCCAGGTAGGGGGTGTGTCGCCGATCTAAGCTAGCTCAATGGCCGTCACCTTCCAGCGCAAGATCACCCTCCGCCCCGGATCCGTGTTCTGCTTCAAAACTATCTCATCCGTAGCCGATGAGGAAGGAACTCTACATCGCATCGCAGATCCGCCAAGGAAGAAGTCTCCTCCAGCAACCTCCGAAAATATCGGAGTAAGGCAGGGAAAAGTGCAACCTCCAACGCTCCGAAAAAGATCGCCTTCAGCAAGCCAGGGGCCGAGGGCCCGCTGACCCGGAGAACTCCACTGTCTACCTCCCCGACGAAAGAATGGACACAAATCGCAAGGAAGAAAGAAACATATAAAACCGGGAGGAAGCAAGTTGTTCTTTCCGTGCCTCCGCCCTCAAAGGAGAATGGAAAGAAGATCGCCACGACAGCCGCACCATTCTACCCCGACGTCCTCTTCATCAGGAGAGTGGAGTCACCCCCTGTCTCCGACGACGAGCCGACTACACCCGGAGAGGAACCTCCTCAGCGGGAATCCCGCCGACGGAGGAACCGACGCCGAAATATCCGGCGACATCACGAGGCCGGAGAGCGGGACCCGGAGCAGCCTGTATCGCGAGACGAGATCTCAGAAATAGGAGAGACTCCGGAGGAACGTGTCTTCAGGGAACGAAGGAATTCCCGACGGCGTGATCGCCGACGAGCTCAGGAACAAGCCAAACAGGAGGTAAGGCAACGTCGGGAAAATCCACTCTTCGGCCGCAACCTGAACCCCGACTTCGCCCGAGCCATGAACACGCCGAGTGAAGTCGGAGGGGTACTGGCTCGGATAGCTGATGGCTCCCTCGGACTCCCGACGCCGAGGGCTATCGATGACTATTCACTCAAGCAGCCAACCATCTTCTACCTCTCGCTCACCCGCCGAACGACCTACGACACGCCATCAACAGTTGCTGGGACGCGCGGAGCTCCATCAATGCCTCGCGTGAACGACGACATGAGAACGAGATCCGCCGCCGGGAAGAGTACGACAGGGACCATGGCATCCCAGCTCGGAGTCAGGCCACCAGAACTGAGTCGGCGACGGCCTCAACTGGCGGAACCACCCGGGGACGGTCGAGGCGCCACGACAACCACTCCCCTCCCCGGGACAGACATCATCCCCAATGACAGGAAGACACGTGTGGAGTGTCTGCACTTACTCCACGCCTTAGGGCCATTCAATGCCCCCCTAACTTCAAGGTATCCAATGTCGACAAATATGAACCTAAGCAGGATCCAGGAGGCTGGTTGGCCGTCTACACCACCGCTACTCGAGCTGCTGGGGCGTTCGAGGACGTAATGACCGCATACTTACCCATTGTCTTCGGGCAAGACACGCTGCAATGGCTGCGACATCTACCCCGACACTGCATCGACGACTGGAGCGAATTCAGTCAACGCTTCACCGCCAAATTTCAGTCCCTCTCCGACAAACCAGCGCAACCATGGGACCTCAAATCAATCAAGCGCCGGGGGGACGAAACTCTCCGGTCGTACCTCAAAAGGTTCCAGACCATGAGAAATCGTATCCCCGAGGTCACGGAGGCGGCCGTGATCGAGGACTTCTATAGAGGATCCAACGACTCGGCCTTCGTCCGAGCCATATTACAGAAGGCGCCGACTACCTCCGAGCAACTGTTTCGGGAAGCCGACCTCTACATCACCGCCGACGAGCGAGCTCAGGACCTCATCGGAGGAGCGAAGCCTGCGCTAGCAGCACCACGACGCGATACGAACCAGCAACCCGACAAACGCTGGGAGAAGAGGCCTCGCGAAGAAGTTCACGCCGCCGGACCACCCGCCTCTCGCGCCCGGGGAGGACCTCGTGGAGGCGAACGCACGCTGGACGACATCCTCGACGCCCAGTGCCCGTACCACAAGGACATGCGCTACACCCTTCGGAACTGCAGAGACTTCAAGCACTCCGTCGGGCACGACCGACCCTTCCAACCTCTACCTCCTCCTCCACCGCGGGGAGGACCAGGAGAACCGCGACAACCCCAGCAACAGGAGGAGGGAGGAGGCGGAGCCTTCCCGCGCGTCGACAGAGAGGTCAACGCCATCTTCGGTGGACACGGATCGCAGGAGAACAGAAGACAGCAAAAGCTCAACGATCGCCAAATACTGGTGGCGACCACCGGTCCTCCCGCTCCGTACCGATGGTCGGAGCACCCGATCACCTTCACTCGGGCAGATCAATGGCTCAACTTCGACCACCCAGGCAAATACCCGCTCCTCGTCGATCCGGTGATCCGAGAGAGCAGGGTGAAGAAGGTATTAGTGGACGGGGGGGGGGGGGGGGGGCAGCATCAACGTCACCTTCCCCCGGACACTCCAAGGCTTGGGAGTTCACCTAAAGAGCTCCATGAGTCAGATACTCCTTTCTTCGGCATCGTGCCGACTGAAGGAGAATACCCGCTGGGCCACATCTACATGCCAATCACCTTTGGAACTCCGGAGAACTACAGAACTGAGTTCCTAAGGTTCGAAATGGCGAACTTCGACTGTGGGTACAACGCCATCATCGGGAGGCCGGGATTGGCAAAATTCATGGCCATTCCGCATTACACATACATGATATTGAAGATGCCAGGGCCGCAAGGAATCATAACTGTGCACGCTGACTTCCAAGGCGCCGCAGAATGTTTCCGAGTGGCCATCCAGGCAGCCCTCTCCACCAAACCATCAGCAACTTCTTTGGTATAGGCAAACTCTAAGCCTGAGGAAGACCTTGCAGTACCTGCAAATGAAGCTCAAGCCGCGACCTCCATGCGGCCGACTGATGAAACCAAAAGGATCAACCTCGGGTTCGCTGATGAACGCAAGACCGCCATCATCAGTTCCAGCCTGGATGACAAATAGAA
The DNA here is from genome assembly GCF_902167145.1 of Zea mays. Classification (NCBI taxonomy): domain Eukaryota; kingdom Viridiplantae; phylum Streptophyta; class Magnoliopsida; order Poales; family Poaceae; genus Zea; species Zea mays. The sequence goes on along the minus strand of NC_050100.1, from coordinate 74,906,914 downwards.
AAGTGCGCTCGTCCAGTTCCTGCAAGATAATCGAGACGTATTCGCATGGCAACCTTCGGATATGCCGGGAGTCCCGAGAGAACTGGCCGAGCACAAATTGAAAGTCTATCCCCAGGCGAGGCCGATTCGGCAAAAATTACGTCGTTTCACGCCCGATAAGAGAGAGGCCATCCGCGTTGAGCTGGCTCGCTTGGTCGCGGCTGGATTTATTAGAGAGGTGTTACATCCCGAGTGGTTAGCCAACCCTGTTCTTGTACTCAAAAAGAATAAAGTGGATTGGCGCATGTGCGTCGACTATACGGATCTCAACAAACACTGTCCAAAGGATCCCTTCGGGCTCCCTAGGATAGATCAGGTGGTAGATTCCACCGTTGGATGTTCTGTGCTGTCTTTCTTGGATTGCTACTCCGGGTATCATCAGATTAGCCTGGCAAAAGAAGACAAGGAAAAAACAGCGTTCATCACTCCATTCAGTGCTTTCTGCTATACCTCCATGTCGTTCGGCCTCAAAAACGCTGGAGCGACTTATGAGAGAGCCATTCAAACATGCTTAGCCGATCACTGGGGCAAGCGTGTGGAAGCTTATGTCGATGATGTGGTAATCAAAACAGAAAATTCAGAAAATTTCATTGAAGATCTACAACTGGTTTTCAACAGTCTACGGCGATATCGATGGAAGCTTAATCCCGAAAAATGTGTCTTCGGGGTACCAGCAGGAAAGTTACTCGAGTTTATTGTCAGCCACCGGGGAATTGAAGCTAATCCAGATAAGATCGAAGCTATCATGAAAATGGAGGCACCGCGATCACAAAAGAAAGTTCAAAGACTTACCGGATGTATGGCAGCCCTGAGCAGATTCATATCCAGGCTGGGAGAAAAAGGCTTACCATTTTATAAGCTACTCAAGAAGGTGGATAAGTTTTAGTGGACTTCAGAAGCACAGGAAGCCCTAGACGCATTAAAAAAGTTATTGACAACACCACCAGTGCTGAAACCGCCCCGACGGGCCACGTCGACTCAATCAGCTGAAGATTTGTTGCTATATATCTCTTGCACGACTCACGTGGTGAGCACCGCGTTGGTAGTCGAGCGAGCAGAGGAAGGACATGCCTACCCAGTGCAACATCCTGTTTATTTCATCACGAAGTTCTGGGTCCCTCGAAGAAAAAATATCCTCAAGTTCAGAAGCTATTATATGCAGTACTTCTAACTGCACGCAAACTACGTCACTACTTTGACGACCACAAGGTCATAGTAGTCACTGGTTTTCCGATAGGGGATATTCTGCACAACAAGGAAGCCATTGGCAGAATAGCCAAGTGGGCCTGCGAGCTGGGATCTCATGACATTGAATTTTGACCTCGCACTGCCATCAAAACTCAAGCATTGGTTGTTTTCGTATCAGAATGGACTGAACAACAAGTACCAGATAACTTAGAAACTGCAGAGGTATGGCGAATGTATTTTGATGGCTCGTTAAAGTTGCAGGGAGCAGGCGCGGGGATCCTCTTTACCGCACCTGGAGGCGAGCACCTCAGATATGCCCTCCAGTTGTTATTTCCAGCCTCTAATAATGCAGCCGAATATGAAGCTCTGATTCATGGACTGAACATTGCTATATCACTGGGCATCAAGAGACTGATGGTATACAGAGATTCTCTGGTAGTCATAAGCCAGATAAACAAAGAATGGGACTGTTCGAGCGATTTAATGGGAAAGTACTACACCGCCGTCCGGAAACTAGAAGATAAATTTGAAGGTCTGGAATTTCACCATATAGAAAGAGATCGAAACACGGCAGCTGATGTATTGTCCAAGCTAGGATCCAGTCGAACTCAGGTCCCACCTAGAGTCTTCGTACAAGAAATACCACACCCAAGCATCTCACTGGATCAGGCAGAAGAATGTAATACCGTGAGCCAACCAGAGTCAGATTCTGATGACTGGAGAAGGCCGATCATCATATATATAAAGAATAAAGAGGAACCAGATGACAAAAATGCAGCCGAGCGCATCGCTAGACAGTCAGCTCACTACACACTCATTGGGGAAACACTATATAGAAGGGGTGCATCGGGCGTCCTCATGAAATGCATTCTCTCATCTACTGGGAAGCAACTTCTAGATGAGGTCCATGCTGGGCAATGTGGAATACACGCAGCATCCAAAACACTAGTCGGGAAGGTCTTCAAGTCGGGATTCTATTGACCAACAGCGAAAAGTGATGCAGCCAAGTTAGTTCAGAGGTGCGAAGCCTGCCAGTACTTGTCAAAGCAACAACATCTACCAGCGCAGCAACTGCAGACCATACCAGTAACCTGGCCGTTCGCATGCTGGGGACTGGATATGATTGGACCTTTCAAGAAAGCTCAAGGAGGATACACTCATATACTGGTAGCAATTGACAAATTCACTAAATGGATAGAGTTCAAACCCATTGCTTCTTTAACCTCAGCTAAGGCTGTGGAATTCATACAAGACATAATATTCAGATTCGGAATACCGAATAGTATCATAACTGACCTAGGATCCAACTTCACAAGTTCAGAGTTCTTCGATTTCTGCGAGCAAAAAAGCATTGAGATCAAATATGCTTCGGTGGCACACCCAAGAGCCAACGAGCATGTTGAAAGAGCTAACAGGATGATATTGGAGGCACTCAGAAAAAAGGTCTTCGATAAAAATGAGAAGTTCGCAGGAAAGTGGATAAGGGAGTTGCCCTACGTCGTTTGGAGCCTAAGAACTCAACCTAGTCGAGCTCTGCATGGAAATACTCCTTTCTTCATGGTCTACGGGTCAGAAGCAGTACTACCTGCTGACCTCAAGTTTAGGGCGCCAAGGTTGGTCTTTGAAAGCATAGCAGAAGCCGAGGCTACTAGGCTGGAGGATGTTGATATACTCGAAGAAGAACGGCTGAACACGGTAGTTCAATCAGCACGGTACCAGCAAACTTTGAGGCGTTATCACGATAAGACCATGCGATGTCGATCCTTCGCAGTGGGAGACCTCGTCCTCCGCCGAATTCTAACGGGGGAGGGACGGCATAAGTTGTCACCTCTATGGGAAGGACCATTCATAGTAGCAGAGGTCACTCGGTCGGGATCATATCGTCTCACTCAAATGGACGGCACGGAAATTGGGAACTCATGGAACATAGAACACCTCAGGAAGTTTTACCCCTAGCTGTATTTCAAAAGCTATCGGGACGACAATGTACTCTGTAAACTGGAAATATATCATCAATAAAGAGACCTCAAGAATACCCATATTGTTCATGGTCGACCTGCATTCTTACTTAACTCGGGGTGACCACTATGCCCTGCTAACAGAGCAATCGGCTTAAGTCGGCAACGACTTAAGACGGTGCAACATGCTCGCGCTTACTTAACTCGGGGTGACCACTATGCCCTGCTAACGGAGCAATCGGCTTAAGTCGGCAACGACTTAAGACGGTGCAACATGCTCACACTTACTCAACTCGGGGCGACCACTATGCCCTGCTAACGGAGCAATCGGCTTAAGTCGGCAATGGCTTAAGACGGTGCAACATGCTCGCGCTTACTTAACTCGGGGTGACCACTATGCCCTACTAACAGAGCAATCGGCTTAAGTCGGCAACGACTTAAGACGGTGCAACATGCTCACGCTTACTCAACTCGGGGCGACCACTATGCCCTGCTAACGGAGCAATCGGCTTAAGTCGGCAACAACTTAAGACGGTGCAACATGATCGCACTTGCTTAACTCGGGGTGGCCACTAAAAAGAGTGATCGGTTTGAGTTAATACTAACTTAAACGGGCGCAGCACACTCGGCGCGCATACGGTTACTCATATAGGGGCGACCTCTATGTCCCATGAAGAAGTCTCGAAATCATCACACAACATTTTACTTCTGCAAATTTAGATACTGCTGAATTCTAAACAATAGGAGAATAACAGCAGCATTCAGTATCAAGCAGGTGTCCTCTAACAAAATATCCAAGCGCGTTAACCGCATGCTCAAAGCACACAATGTTTTTCTATTTCGCAACTTTCTTCTCAGGAGCAACCGATGAAGAAGGGCGACTTGAGGAATCAGGAGCAGCGTTCACATCAGCCCTTATGTCGTCGGGGACAATCACACCAGGTCTCCTCATCAAGATCCGCCCTGCACGAATGGCTTTATCCATGGCTCTGTCACGCTGGGCCCTCAGAGTAGCGGAAGTTTCTTCAGCAACCTTGACAGCCAACTGAGCGGTCTCTAGCTCCTGGGCGATGGACTTCTTGGAAGCACGCAGTTCCTTGATGACATCATCTTTAGCCGATATCGACTGCCTGAGACGAATCACGTCATCCAAAGATTCCTGCAGCCTACAACGATGATTTTCTAACTCCTCCATGATGAAGCGATGACTCCTCTCCAGGGTGGTCAACGAGTTGCTGGAATCACGATATAGCCTGTCAAGATTGTCACGAGAAGCAACAAGGGCACATTTTTCTTCCTGCAAACAAGAATTAGCTTCTTCAAACGTCGAGCAAGCAATAAGAACATGGCAAAACAAAGCCCGGGCTTTCAGGTCACCTTTTCAGAATCAAGCTGAGCGCGGAGAGTAGAGTTCAGCATGTTGGCATCGTTCAGAGCAGCAGAAACCTGGGCCAGCTCAGTCTGGCTTTGGGAATACTTTTCCTCAAAATCAGAGCACCGCCGGACCAGTTCAGCCTGATTTTGAGAATTTTTCTCTTCAAGAACAGAAAACTGCCGAGCCATATCTAGCTAGAAACGGTCAAGCAAAAAGTTTAAATTAAGGAGCAATTTAATAAGGTAGACGAAAGGAAGCAGAAAGGCACTAACCAGCATTCGCCGCCTCTAAGTCAGAAACACGCTGTTGAAGCAGCACCGGATTCCAACGTGCCAGAGATGAAGCTCTTTCTGGAACAGAAGCACCCTGCAACTTCAGCTGACTAGCCATCCCATCCACCAATGCCTGATATTGAGAGCAGATGAGTATAATGACAACAGTTCATCCGGTGAAAAAGTCAGACTATGATAGACCATAGTACCTGGAGGTTGGAGAAGAATGAGGGGACCCCCAAATCGTGAGAGATCAATTGATGGCTTGGCGAAGGATCACCACCTGGAGCAACTTGCAATGAACCAGCAGGAACCAATTCAGTGTCATCAGCAGAGCCCAAAACTTTGTCGTCAGGTACGCTAGCCTCTAAAGCGACTCCTTGACCAAAGGCTTGGGCTACCACCATGCAACCAGAGTGTGGAGGAGACCCTACGTGAACATCCATGGAAGTACAAGAGGGAGACCCCGCTCGGACACCCTCGGGGGCTGGGTCATAGTTTGCGCTGCCCATTCGAGCCGGATCATCTCTGGCAATACCCTCGGGGGCTGGGTCGCAGCTTGCGCTTCCCACCCGAGCCGAATCATCCCCGGCAACACCCTCGGGGGCTGGGTGAGTGTCAACACCATCCTTGGGGGCCGAGTCCTCTGCAGCAGCCACCTCTAAGGCTGAAGGTCCCTTAGTCACTTCCATGGGAGCAGGACAATCCAAGTCAGTTTCCTGACCCTCAAGACCGCGCTCCAAGGTCGATGAGGCGCGGGACGCTGCCCGGGATGACCCCAACCCGGCGTCGAACACATCAGCACAAACATCCATCGCGTCACCATCCACCGACTCTGATAACAGATCCTCTGGAACCATATCTTCAAGAGTTTGATCAAAGTTCGCTAGAGACAATTCTTGTAGACCAATGAGGGCAGACAGAGCAGGAGAAGGAACTCCACTACTTTCCCCATTGGCTATGTAGCGCCGACTGTTCTTCCGAGTCAGAGGGATCTCATCTTCTTCCTCCTCATTTTCATCAGCAACACAGACAGCACACCCATTGGGGTTAGCGTCAGATGGATCACACCCATTGGGGTCAGCATCGGTAAATTCAGGCACGGGCACTTCCTCAATAGCAGGAGCCGAAGGACCAGCATCCCGATCCAAGCTAGATACTCGCCGAAGACGTCTCTTTTTCTTTTTCTGCTCATCGGCAGGAGAATCAAGTTGATTGGCTCGGCAAGGGCGCTTCGGGCGAACACTGACAGGCCTCTGAATATCCAAGGCTTTACTAGCTTCCGGGAGAGGCGCCACCACCAATGTTCTAGCAGGAGCGGCATCAGAAGAATCCTCGGCTAACATATCAAGCATGACACTTATCTCTGCATCACTGGGATCCAAAGGCACCTCAAAATGAACCTGCCATTCATCATCAGGAATTTCTTCAAGCGAAGCAACCAAAGCACTAACTTCTTCGGCAGAGGGTCGCACTCTAAGGCCCAAACCACCATCGCCAGCAGGAGGACTTGACACGAAATGGGTAAAGGCCTTGGAAGGAGGCAAGTTCCAGGCCGAGTAGGCAACAGGGGCACCAACATTTGACACCTTGCCCCTAAGTATCATTTCAAGCCGGCTCACCAAGTCCACAGCAGGAATTCTTCTATTGGTGACCCGGGTGGAGTCAGCTAGGCCTCGGTACAGGTAGGCCGGGTATGCCCTGTCCTTCAATGGCTGAATGTTCTTGAAGACAAAGTCAGCAACCACAACTTCTGCAGTCAGACCCCTCTCCTTCAACAATCCAACTTCAGCTAGCAGAACTCCTGCCTCAGCCACATCCTAGTCTGTGGGGGATTCGGTCTAGCTCGGAGTGCGAACATCTGGCTGTCTCCCTGACCGTGGGGGGAGAGAATTTCCATGATTCTCAACAATAAACCACTCCAAGCACCATCCTTTAATGCTGTCTTTGAGGGGGATATCGAGATAATCAGTTTTCCTTCCGTGGCGCATCTCTAAGCTCGCGCCCCCCACCAGCTGATGCTGTCCTCCGGCCATCCCAGGCCGACAGTGATACAAATATTTCCACAGCCCAAAGTGCGGCAGGATGCCAAGAAAAGCCTCACATAAATGAACAATGATGGAGATTTGCAGAATGGAATTAGGGTTCAGATGGGTCAGATTCAAGTGATAGAAATCATGGAGACCGCGAAAAAAGGGGAAATAGGAAGAGCAAGACCACGGAGAAGAAAAGGAACATCTACGACGGATTCGTGGGTGTCCTCTGTTGGAACAGTGACCCCATGGCAAACCCGCCAAGAACAGAGCTCCTTCGGAGGAAGAACCCCGATGGACATGAGATGGAGAAGATCAGACTCAGAAACAACTGACATATGGTTACCTGCGAAAGGCAACTGGCTGTTGGGATCGATGGGAGGAATGACAACAGCGGATGAACTTGATGCTTTCCGCTTGGGCGCCATCTCAATCTTGCTAGCGAGCAGAACGGAAGCAGTATCGCACGAGCGCAAGGAAAGCTTGAATGCAGAAAAGCAAGAATTAGGGCACGGAAAGCGGAGGCGCGCAACGATGCAGTACATGTAGGGTTTTTCCAGGCCAGATACCGTTTCCAAAAAGCGTCCAGTCATCACCCAGCGGTTATTTCTAAAAACGCTGGCGTGCCATGTCATCGCTCGGTCGTTATTTCCAAAACGGCCGACACGGCCCATTCTAACTCGGTTGTTTCCTCTAAAACGTCGACGCCACCATCAGTCACTCGACTGTTACCTCTAAAACGCCGATGTTGCCATTAATCACTCGGCTGATTACATCTAAAACACCGACACGACCCACCGTAACTCGGCCGTCATTCCTAAAGCAACGAGAGGATTTCGGATGACTCGGCCGCAACCACCGAAGCGCTATCATTACAAATAAGGCAGTCTGAAAGGCGATTTGATGATCACAGATACTCCTCGCGCATTGATTGGCGTACAGCAAGAAAGCAGCATAACACATACAGAAGTGGAGCGAAATCACTTTTCATTATAAAGGGAAGCTACCGAACTTACAAATCAACTCATTATGAGTTGATGACCTCCCTACTACTACATTACACTTCACTACTCTATACTACTAACTACTACTACATTATTTCATTATACTACTTCTAATCTATACTAACATCTAAAAACAGAGGCATCTAGCCACTGGTCTTGTTGCTGCCCTTGCTGCTGCCCTTGCTGCCGCTGCCATGGTCGCCCTTGCTGTCGCCGTCGCCGCCCGTGCCGCTGTCACCGCCGCCATCACCGTCGCCTCCGTCGTCGCCGCCATCACCACCATCGCCGCCGCTGTCCTCCTCGGACGAGTCCGAGGAGTCCTCCGCATCCGAGGAGTACTCCGACTCATCCGAGCCCTCGAGCTTGGAGCGCTTGACGGCCCGGATGTAGGTCCAGACCTCCGCGGCAATCCCCTGGGAGTCGTCTGAATCATCAGACGACGCTGGGGGAGAGACGGGAGCCGGGGATCTTTCGGACTCGGAGGAGAACTCCTCCTCCGAGTACTCCGAGTCGCCGAAGTCCTCCGAAGGAGGAGTCGGCTCACGTTTGCGCTTGTCACCAGAGCGAGGAGAAGAACCGCTACCTTTCTTACTTTTGCCCATGGTGGCAGTGGAGGGAAGAAGAGGAGAGTAATCAAGCAGCAAGAGATGTGAAAAGACCGGAGAGGCAAAGGCACTATTTATAGAAGAAGAAGGCAACCGCTCACCTCCTACCACGGTCACTGAACAGTCGCAAAAATTCAATATACACTTCAAACCGTCTGAAGATACGTCAGGCGGCTGACGCCGCTTCACGCAACGCAACACCCATTGGGACTCCAGTCAACTGCGCGGGCGATATGATTACACCCGCGGTCACATCAAATTACTACTCAGAAGCAGTTTGCTAAAACACTCAGCGTACCAAGCCGTCCCTTGCCCACACCCATTAGGGGGACGCCCAGGAATTATTAGTATATTTTTCAAAACTGTCACATCCGTGCAGTGCATGCAATGAATACCTCAAGACAAAAGTGAGATATCAGTAAGGATCAAAGGAAAGCCAAATATAGTCGGTGAAGTACAAGTCTGACCGACAGAAGCAACATGAAGACTAGCCAGGGGACATCTATCGAACGTCCAATCATTTGCAGATCAAATAAATTGCACCACCTAGCAAGATATGGGCAGATCATGAACTCGGCCTCAAAGACAAAATACACGCTGACCTATGAAGCATAATATCAATGACATAATGCTGACCTCTAAGGCATTCGGAAAAAAGAGAGGATGATTCTCAGCAAAAGGGCACGAAATGAAGACCTTCGAGTGGATTATTTTCAAAAATCCACTCGAAGCTCGGGGGCTACACCCATTGGGTGCACCTTTGGTGCACCCAATGAATCGTCATCTCAAGTCAAGACAATGCCGACTTCTAAAGCATAGGGCAAGATAAAAAACAAGGCTGACCTCCAACAAAGTGCAAGTGGAAAATAAAAATGATTTCTGATAATACTCGAAGTGAAGACCTTCGAGTGGATTATTTTCAAAAATCCACTCGAAGCTCGGGGGCTACACCCATTGGGTGCACCTCTGGTGCACCCAATGAAGTTCAAGGTCCTACAGTACGAAATGCTGACCTCCGAAGCGCGAGTCTGAGACAGAACACCAATTTTCGAGTGATAAAAGCAGAAGGAGACAGTAAGGAATCGTTTTTACCAGATTACCCAGAAAGCATTTCCTGTCATAAACAAAGACCGCAAGCTGGACCTAGGATCTTTGGGCCGATTATTTCAAAATCAACCCAAAGATCGGGGGCTTGTGGGGGACATATATCCCCCGGGTCCACTGGAAGGATAAAAGACCTCACGAAAGGCCCAAGGGCCCAATAAATCGTAAGGTCATCCCTTCGTGGGCCTGGGGAGGAATGACCAGTGAAGCGGATCGACACAAGGCCAGATCGGCGCGAACCCAGATGGCCCAACAACGTCGAGCGAGTAACCACCACATAGACCCGACTTTCTCGCGCTGGAACATCGTACAACGGAACCAAGCGAGGATGAGTCGGCGGAACTATAGGAAGATAGACTCAATCGGTTCACTATTTCTTAGGTGTGCATTGTTATCATATCTGCATGTATTGCCCCACGGTCGAATATATAAGGCCTAGGGGGCACCCCTTCAGAACGATCGATGTCACTACTCAGCCATCCACCTCGACTCTCTACGTTCCTTACACTAGAGAGTTCCCTTGTAATCCACCACATAAAGCATTCCCGCCAGGACGTAGGGTGTTACGCATCTCTAAGCGGCCCGAACCTGTACATCATTGTTCACAGTCTCTCGTGCGCCCTGCACGAACCATCGAGCTACAGTCGGCAACATCGTCCTACTCCTAAAAACACCTTGAGGGGCAACCCCGGGTGTGCGGTCGGACCCAAAACACCGACACGGGCAGCGCGGCCCCTAGCCCCTGTCAGTGCAGCCCCTCGTGGCTCAGTTTAATTAGTTTTGAATTTACTTTAACGAACGTGCTACGTCGCGCGCTTCGTCGTGCGACGAATGAGTTTAAATTCAGGTTTATTAGTGTGGTGCGTTGCGCGCTTCATCGCACGGCGAATTAGTTTGATTTCAGATTCTATTAATGTGTTGCGTGGCACGTCTCGTCGCGCGACAATTCGTCTTAATTTCAGATTATTTAAGGTGTGGCGTCGCGCGTCCAGTTGCGTGACGTTTCGTTCTGAAGTCAGTTTAGATGACGTATGTGAAAGAGAAATGTGCCCTTGGGCCATTTCTATAATATTTTGGTGATTAAATGCCCAACACGAGTGACTAAGTTCTTATGGGCTAAACAAAGTGAGAAATACAAATCATATCACAAGGTATGTTTCTAGACTTAGTACATTGTTTTGAGCACTAATGTGTTTGTCTAAGTGCTAGAAACAGTGACAAAAGAAGGAGAAAAGAAAAGGGAAAGAGTTGGCTATGTGCAGCCAACTCCAGCTCAGCCTGGTGCACCGGACAGTGTCTGGTGCCCCAGACTGGCCGATGGTGAACCAGCTGCTCTCGGGAATCGACGAAGTTGTACGGCTATAAATCACCGGACTGTCTGGTGGTGCACCGGACTGTCCGGTGAGTCATCCGCGACGAACTCATCGGTCTCGGGAAACGGGAAAGGCGACATGGCTATAATTCACCGGACTGTCCGGTGAGCCAACGGTCGCCAGCGCCAACGGTCGGCCGCACAATCTGCGGGCGACACGCGGACTGCTCCAATGGTCGGCTGGATGCACCGGACTGTCCGGTGTGCACCGGACTGTGTCTGATGCGCCAACCAGCCCCAAGGAGCAACGATCGGATGCGCCTGATTTGGAAGGAGATCGTGCACCGGACTGCTACAGTGGTTGTCCGGTGGTGCATCGGACTGTCCGGTGCACCACTCGACAGAAGGCAGGAATTGCCTTCCAAGATTGTCTCCAACGGCTCCTAGCTGCCTTGGGGCTATAAAAGGGACCCCTAGGCGCATGGAGGAGAACACCAAGCCTTCAAGAAACATTCTAAGACTCCCAGACTCCGACTCCACGCATTTGATTCTCTGTGTTAGTGATTTGAGCTCCATTTGAGTTGCGAACTCCGTGTGTTTTGTTTCGAGCTCAAGTCGTGACTTGTGTGCGTGGTCGTGCTGCGGATTTGAGTCTTGCGTGTGTTGCTCTCCCCAACCTTACTCTGTGCTTTCTATGTGATCTCTATTGTAAGGGCGAGAGACTCCCAGCTATGGAGATTCCTCGCACATGGGAAAAGACTCTAAAGGAAAAGATCGTGGTATTCAAGTTGATCATCAGATCACTTGAAAGGGGTTGAGTGCAATCCTCGTCCATTGGGACGCCACAACATGGAAGTAAGCAAGTGTTACTTGGCCGAACCATGGGATAAAAATCGCGTGTCTCTTGTTGCTTTCTCTATGATTGTTGTGTTCGCAAGAACTCGCTTCAAGGCTACTTAGTCGCACTAAGTCTCTAATAAACTAAGTCTTGTGGCTATTTAGTGTTTGATTTTATAGGATCACCTATTCACCCCCCTCTAGGTGCTCTCAGTATGCCGTCGTGCGTTTCGTCGCGCGACGCTTGATGTCATTTTTATAATTAATGCAAATGTCTCATTGCACGCTCCGTCGCGCGACATGTCGTTTATGCCTTAATTCAATTTAAGTGTTGTGTCGCGCGTTTCACCGCGCGACAATCTTTTTAATTCTACTTTGATCTACTTATGATGATTAAATACGGAACATGACTTTATCCTATGCTCAGCTCAATTGCGAAATTAATATTGTTCTGTTTAGACGAGTATTTTAATTTATAATCGTGTGACGTGATCGCTCGTCAACTATAGCCTCGATCGTTACCTTCTCTTTCTCGCTTAGTCGTAGGTGTGAGCCCTGCGTCGAACGTTTGTTTATTTATTACATTCTATTGTATGGTGTACTGTTCTTTTGTATTAAATTTGTGGAATGTATGTTTGAACTCGCATAGATAACAGTCAGTTGGTGGAGTCTGAAGGAGTTGCAGGTGAAGACCCTGAGGAGCAGTCGGTTGGTGAAGGAAGTGTCCCTTGACCCATCTATGTCCTATCCATCTTATAATTCACTCCTCGCATTTGCACAACTTATACCTAAGGATTGACTAGCTTTTGTTTATCTTGTCCTTGTTTACCTACTTTGGTTGGGTTATTTTGGTTTAGCTATATGCTAGCGCTTCACATTAATCAATGAACATGATGAGATTATCTATGATATGTTGTTTTCCCTTTTGATTATGATGATGGTACTGTGACATTTAAGGGGACTCAAGCTATTTCTCGAGTGCCTCTCCGTAAGGACTGGTTCGTTGGATGACCGCCCGGGAAAACAGTGCAACCATGAGGGTGGAGTGGGACGCCCTTAGCTGAATAATTAGAGGAACTGGGGTGTAGTTCGCTTCGCCGTCGTGCCATTAATGGGGCTTGGCGTATGCGGCTCGCTCTGCCAAGGTTGGTTCGCCCCTTGGGGAGGAGTGCGGTGCATTTAGGAAACCTAACGGGCGACTACAGCCCTAGGAAATCTTTGTAAGGGCTACGTAGTGAAACCCTGCCTATTCACCTTGGTAGTGTTTAAGGGTTTGATCGGCCCGAGGCAAAAGGAAATCATGGCTTGTGGGTAAAGTGCGCAACCTCTGCAGAGTGTTATGAAACTGATATATCAGCCGTGCTCGCGGTTATGAGCGGCCAAGGGAGCTCCATTGATTAGAGATACTTGATTAGAGATGTTTGGTTTATAGGTGGTGATGAGGATGATGGTTATGATTATGCTTATGGTAATGGTAAGTGGTATTCTTTCCGTTTGGAAAGGGTACATTTGGGTTAATAACTTGGGTAAATGCTAAAATCTGGCTTTCTACTAGTAATAATAACCTGACCAACTAAAAGCAAATGCTTGACTTAACTCCACATAAAGCTAGTCCACTACAGCCAAACAGGACATATTGCTGAGTATGTTGATGTGTATTCACCCTTGCTTTACACACCAACCCCCCCCCCAGGTTGTCCGCGTTGCAACCACTGCTCAAATGAAGATGAAGTCGTGGAGGAGGACTTACAGGAGTTCCAAGAGTACGACGAGTTCTAGGCGTGGGTTAGCGGCAAACCCCCAGTCGGCTGCCTGTGTAGGCCGTGTGTATCTACGTTTCTTTTCCGCACTTTGATAATTGTTAAAAGATTATGTGGATGTCTTGGACATCATGATGTAATCGACTATTATACCTTCTTTTATACTATTATTTGAGCACTGTGTGATGATGTCCAGTTATGTAACTGCTGTGTACGTGAATTGTTGATCCTGGCACGTACATGGTTCGCATTCAGTTTGCCTTCTAAAACCGGGTGTGACAGAAGAGAACTCATGCTTGATGCCCTCTTCCTCAAGAAAACCTTCAATTTGTGAATTCTTGAACTCTGTTCCATTGTCGCTTCTTATCTTTTGATCCTCAATCCGAACTCATTTTGAGCCCGTCTTAAGAATCTCTTTAATGTCTCTTGGGTTTGAGATTTTTCCTGCAAAAAGAACACCCAAGTGAAGCGAGAATAACCATCCACAATCACTAGACAGTACTTACTCCCGCCGATGTTTATATAAGCGATCGGGCCGAATAGGTCCATGTGGAGTAGCTCAAGTGGCATGTCCGTCGTCATGATATTCTTGTGTGGATGATGGACTCCAACTTGCTTCCCTGCCTGGAATGCGCTACAAATCCCGTCTTTCTCAAAATGAACATTTGTTAGTCCTAAAATGTGTTCTCCCTTTAGAAGTTTGTGAAGATTCTTCATTCCAACATGGGCAAGTCGGCGATGCCAGAGCCAACCCATGTTAGTGTTAGCAATTAAGCAAGTGTCTAGTTCGGCTTGATTATCATTAAAATCAACTAAGTATAGCTGACCATCTTGCACTCCCTTAAATGCTATTGAATCATCACTTCTTCTAAAGACAGTAACACATACGTCAGTAAATAGACAGTTGTAGCCCATTTTGCATAATTGAGAAAAAGAAAGTAAGTTGTAATCTAAAGAATCTACGAGAAAAACATTGGAAATAGAATGGTCAGGAGATATAGCTATTTTACCCAAACCTTTGACCAAGCCTTGATTTCCATCCCCGAATGTGATAGCTCTTTGGGGATCTTCATTTTTCTCATATGAGGAGAACATCCTTTTCTCCCCTGTCATGTGGTTTGTGCACCCGCTATCGATTATCCAACTTGATCCACCGGATGCATAAACCTACAAAACAAGTTTAGGCCTTGTTCTTAGGTACCCAAACGGTCTTGGGTCCTTTGACATTAGAAACAAACACCTTGGGTACCCAAACACAAGTCTTTGGACTCTTGTGCTCGCCCCCAACATATTTGGCAACTACTTTGCCAGATTTGTTAGCTAGCACATAGGAAGCATCAAAAATATTAAATGAAATGTTGTGCTCATTTGATGCATTAGGAATTTTCTTTTTAGGCATTTTAACATGAGTGGAATGCCTAGAACTAGAAGCCTCATTTTTATACATAAAAGCATGGTGAGAAATAGTATGAGGTTTACTAGCATGAATTTTCCTAATTTTGTGCTCAGGATAGTTTGCAGGATATAAAATGTAGCCCTCACTATCCTGAACCATGGGAGCCTTACCCTTAATAAAATTAGACAATTTCTTAGGGACATTAAGTTTGGTGTTGTTTTGGTTCCATTGTTGGAAACCAATTCCATCCTTAATGCCAGGGCGTCTCCCATTATAGAGCATGCTTCTAGCAAATTTAAAATTTTCATTTTCAAGTTCATGCTCAACAATTTTTGCATCTAATTTAGCTATATGATCATTTTGTTGTTTAATCATAGCAAGGTGATCAACAATAGCTTCAACATTAACATCTTTACATCTAATGCAGATGGAAACATGCTCAACAATAGATGTAGATGGTTTCCTAATATTCAATTCATCAATCTAGCAATTAGACTAGCATTCTCATCTTTAAGACATGAAATTGAATCATTGCAAATGTAAGCTCTCTAGTTAAGTTTTCACATTTTTCTACTTCTAGAGCATAAGCATTTTTCAACTTAACAAATTTTTTGTTCTCCTTAACGAGCAAGTCCTCTTGGCATTCCAAGATATCATCCTTCTTGTTAATGGTCTCTATTAGTTCATTTATTTATTTTTTTCTTTTGGTCCATGTTAAGGTTGGCAAAAAGAGAAATTAAATCGTCTTCATTATCACTAGAACTACCCTCATCGCTAGATGTAGAATATTTGGGGGTAATTCTAGAATGTACCTTCTTCTTTTTGCCGTCCTTTGCCATGAGACACTTGTGGCCGATGTTGGGGAAGAGAAGTCCCTTGTTGACGGCGATGTTGGCGGCGTCCTCGTCGGAGGAGTCGGTGGAGCTCTCGTCGGAGTCCTATTCCTGCCCCATGTGCGCCTCGTCGCCCTTCTCCTTGTAGTATCTCTTCTTCTCCTTCTTCTTCCTCTTCTTGTCTTCGTCCCTGTCACTTTCACTAGAGTATGGACATTTAGCGATAAAGTGATCGGACTTACCACACTGGTAGCACACCCTTTTGGAGCGGGGCTTGTAGTCCTTCCCCCTCATTTGCTTTAGGATTTGGCGAAAGCTCTTGATGATGAGCGTCATCTCCTCGTTGTCGAGCTTAGAGGTGTCGATTGGAAGCCTACTTGGTGTAGATTCCTCCTTCTTTTCTTCCGTTGCCTTGAATGCAACGGGTTGCACCTCGGGTGTGGAGGTGGCGCCTTGCTCCAAGTTGACAATGTGTTTGGAGTATTTGATCATAAGTTCAAAGCTCACAAACTTTCCAATAACCTCCTCGGGAGACATATGTTTATATCTAGGATCCTCACGTATTAATTGAACTTGAGTAGGATTACAAAAAACGAGGGATCTAAGAATAACCTTGACCATTTCATGGTCATCCCATTTTGTGCTCCCAAGGTTGCACACTTGATTCACCATGGTCTTGAGCCGGTTGTACATGGCTTGCGGCTCTTCTCCTTTGTTGAGGATGAATCGACCGAGTTATCCCTCGATCGTCTCGCGCTTGGTGATCTTGGTCACCTCGTCCCCTTCGTGCGCCATTTTGAGGATGTCCCAAATTTCTTTGGCGTTCTTTAACCCTTGCACCTTATTATACTCCTCTTGACATAGAGAGGCAAGGACTATAGAAGTTGCTTGGGAGTTAAAGTGCCTAATTTGGGTGGCCTCATCCGAGTCGTAGTCTTTGCCCCCCCACTTGAGGTGCCTGCGCTCCAAACTCAACAATATCCCAAATACTTTTGTGAAGTGAGGTTAGGTGATGCCTCATTTTATCACTTCACATGCAATAATCTTCACCATCAAAATATGGTGGTTTGCCTAGGGGTACAAAAAGTAATGGAGCGCGCTTTAAAATACGAGGATAGCGTAGGGGCATCTTACTATACTTCTTGCGCTCATGGCGCTTAGAAGTAGTGGACGACTCGGTGCCGGACGTGGAGGGTGATGAAGAGTCGGTCTCATAGTAGACCACCTTCTTCATTTTCTTCTTCTTCTTCTTATCACCCCTCCGATGTGACTTGATGGAGGAAGAGGATTCCTTCTTGTACTTGTTGCCTGCGGGCTTGTCGCCGGTTACGATCTCCCTCTTGGCATGATCTCCAAACATCACTTCGAGTTGGTTAGACTCTTAATGAAGCACTGGCTCTGATACCAATTGAAAGTCGCCTAGAGGGGGGTGAATAGGCGAAACCTGAAATTTATAAACTTAAACACACACTAAGGCCGAGGTTAGCGTTAGAATTTAATTCAAGTCCGAAAGATTGTTTCTCTTGCTAAGAGTTGCTCAAAGGATGCAGATGATGTATGGGAGCAAACTCAAATCAATACTAGTAAGGAAACCTTAGAGAGAGGAAAGAGGGCAAACAAATTAAGCGTGAATCAAAGCAAGTAGACACGGTGATTTGTTTTACCGAGGTTCGGTTCTAATGAACCTAGTCCCCTTTGAGGAGGCCACAAAGGCCGGGTCTATTTCAACCCTTTCCCTCTCTCTCAAAAGGTCACTTAGACTGAGTGAGCCTTCCCTTAATCACACGGGTCACTAAGACCCCGCAAGGACGACCACACACTTGGTGTCTCTTGCTTAGCTTTACAAACCACTTGAGAAATGGAATGAGAAAGGAAGAAGGCAATCCAAGCGACAAGAGCAACAAAAAGAACACAAGAGATCCTCTCACAAGCCCTTAAGTGCTAGATTTGATTTTGGGAACTTGGAGTGGATTGATTGCTTTGATTGTGTCTTGGAGTGTTGGACTTTGCTCTTTTAATGAATGAATATTTCAGAAGGCTTGGATGGCTTTGAATGAGGTGGTTGGGGGGTATTTATAGCCCCTAACCACTTCCTAGCCGTTGCTAGCGATGGGCGCATCGGACAGTCCGGTGGCGCACCAGACTGTCACTGTTCACTGTCCGGTGCGCGCCACGTTAGCGCGTCCATTAGGATTTGGAGCAGTTGACCGTTGGAGCGCCTTGTCGTCTTGCTGCACCGGACAGTCCGGTGCCACACCGGACAGTCCGGTGACCTCTGACTTCTGCCGTGACACTGTCCATCGTGTCAGACGACCGTTGTCGCGCAGGGAGTCATTGCTCTGCTGGCTCACCGGACAGTCCGGTGAATTATAGCGGAGCACGCCTCTGAATTCCCGAGTGGCTGGTTTGGGTATGTACGGGCCAGGTGCACCGGACAGTGTTCGGTGCACCGAAATTCAGCACACTCAAGTTCTTTGCTCCATTTTTTATTATGTCCCTAACTGGATTTCTTTCTTGGTTTGTTTTGAACTTTATGCACCTGAGATAAATGACATCTAGACAAACTAGTTAGTCCACATGGTTTGTGTTGGACATCAACCATCAAAATCTATTTATAGGAAATGATTAGGCCCATTTCTCTTTTACATATTCCTAGGAGATAACCAACAACTCCCACGTTATTAGATGGATAACCACACACGAGATAAGGATAATCACCCGAGTTAATCAAATTGCGGGGCACGCGGACTGTCCGGGCCAAGGGTCGGACCGTCCGCCACTTTTGGTGCTCAACATATGCCCCCTGCCTTTTGGTGGAGCTTGGCGAACCAAAAGCACCAGTGAAAACTTCAGAAACAATTGACCTCATGAGTTATTTTGTTCCCGAAGTAAGGACTCAGCTCGATGCAAGTCATCGGCTCTTGCGATCAGATAATATAAATACTTGATAGAACTTTAATGTATAGAGGCCGTTTCGGATTGCATCTTCTTCGGCCATGTCTGCCTGATCAACCTGTCAATAGGCAAAAACTTGTGGTGCCCCCAACCAAAATAAGCAAACAGATTGGGCCAGTAATATGGATTCATCGCCGTACCACCCCACACATGAGTAGGACAACACATCAGCGATGGATAGAACGGGAAGCACCATGCTATCCATGGAGGGAGGATGACTAGGTGATCTTAGTTGTGCTACCTTTTGGGCCGTTTTAGTCAGCTTTTGCTTTCGTACGGATCTCCTTTTTGACTTCGTTGGTTTTATTGGCCGGTTGTGTGGAACGACCTTCTTCATATATTTGGCAAGCAACTGATCAAAAGGAGGGCCGACTCTACTGAGTCGTCCAGACGTCTTAGCAGTGTTTTGCTTCCTAACACTTGTTTTGGAACGTTGTGGTCCGATGGTCTGAGGTTGCTGCTTCTGACCTTCTGCAGACCGCCCGGGCATCATAGCCGGACTGTCTGCGCCTGTCTCGGACTGTCCGACCTTAGTACCCGGACCGTCCAACGTACGCAGGACAGGTGACCGTGATCGAGTGTCCGATCGTGCTTGCCCCCCGAGCGTCCATCATACCCTTTGGATGGGGACATAAACTTAGCGCGATGGTTAGAAAGAATTCATCGGCCGTACCAGACACTAAGAGCAAAGATGTCTATTGAACTATAGAGCTTGCTCCCATGGAAGAGCATAATAATAGCCAACTCAATTATGCATAAGTTTGAGTATTGGTTGTACTAAAAAATGAATCCTTTACTTGAAACTATTCGACAATATTGATTAAGTAGTTTGTAATTAAACAATAACCAAATAGTGATAAGCAAATATTATAAGCATGTTCATCTCATGAATAAACATGACCGAAGCAAATTGTAGCAAGAATCATTACTACCAACAACTGAAATACTTCGGCTTTATGTAAGCAGCAACATATCGCAACTATCCATATGCATAATAATTTGGTTGCACTCCTCCATAATATAAAGACGCGTATGGAGCAAAATGATGCCATAAAGGATAATCGAACATACCTTGGGACGACGTATATGGAGTACCTGAAAAATATGGACGATGCAATGACCAATAACTTTGTTGAGTTGGGGCAAACCTTTCACCCAAACGTCTTGTACTTGCTTTCTTTCTTTTGTTTGCCTTTGCTCCACTTCTTCCAAAAGAATCATCCTTACCTGGATCTTGAGAACTCCCATTAGAGGCCCATGTCATGCCTCTCGTCTCCAGCTCTTGTGCACTGAGTTTTTCTAGCCTCTTGTGCCAGATTGATAATCCAAGTGGGCTTCTCGGTTGTTTGGGCACATTGGGCTCTTAAGTTTAGATTTAGTACCTGGACTATCGCTAGCTGATTTCTCTATTGTTTGGGTACTGCTAGACGAAGTATCTAACACTTCCTCCGGCTCTGTAATGCATGAATTTAGATCTAAACTTTTGGCTTTTCTATTATCCTTCTTCACTACATAAACTTGCTTGTCCATTCGATCCTTATTTTGAGCTCTAGATCGATTCTTATAAATAAAACGATCTTTGTCGTATGATTGTTCCTCAAAATCAGAATTGAAATGAGATGAATATTCTATATTATGTGGCCTAAAATATGAAGAAGAATAAGCATTTGAATCATACCAGCCCCAAGATGGATAAGGATGAAAGTACGAAGGAGCTGAACCATATTGCATTGGTATTGGCGGCCCAAAAGGAGGATATGTTGCTGATGCATAAAACTCTTCTCCTCCCCAATCCTGATTTCTAGATTTACACTTCGGAGGTGATTTTGATTGCTTCAAAGGTGCTCTAGATGGCTTAGCAATGTCAGTTTGATCAACATCCTTTGCCTTAATTTGCTCATGATATTTAGCCAGAAGTTGCTCAAAAGTAACCTTTGGCCTTTTACCCTTTTGTTTATCACGACCTTCACCTCCAAAACATTTATATTTGGGCATACTTGGTGCACCATGCCCATGGCGCATCCGGTCTTATTAGCCTTTCTTTTGTCCAGAGCCTTCCGAGTAACCACTCCATGTGCTAGATTTGGCGCACGAGGGTCACTAATGATAATATTTTTTCCTTTGCCTTTATCGGCTGAATATGACCGAACTAAGACTTTCTTGTCCATTGGTCCTAATGTGTCGACAGGGACAGTTTGTCTGTCAATCTTCATTTTTTGAAATCTCAATCGGCCTTCATCTAAGCCGATTGTATTTGTCGACAGAAGATTTTACAATCATTGGTGTTATGAAGAAAGGAACCATTCCATTTACAATATGCACACTTTTTCAATCCCTCTATCAGAGAAATTGTGTGCGACAATTTAATGTTGCCATTCTTAAATAGTTCATCAAATATTTTATCACACTTAGCAACATTAAATGTGAACTTAACTTTCCCTTTTTGTGCCGAATGCAGAGGAGAGCGAGCAGCAGATTTGGCCTTAGCAGGCCAAACAAGCTGAGTGACCTGTTTTTTTCCGGCTTTGCAGGGACCGTAAGGCATTCAGCTTCATGCGCGGATGATGGCATGCTGCGACTATGGTGCGCTGCAGGTATGGTGGGGCATGAAGATTGTGTTTGACGCGAAGTGTCCTGGTCCGTGTAGGTACACCCGGACAGTCCGATCTTGGTGATCGGACGGTCCACAAAGGGATCAGATGGTCTGGTATTGTATCCGGACCGTCCGGTCATACAGGGCTTTGCCTGCGAGGCTTGTGACAGGCTCAATGTGACTCCGGACTGTCCGTGGTAAGGTGCCGGACGGTCCGTGATCGTGCGGCCTGTCCGGCCGTGCCTAGAGCCGATCTACCATGCAGTGAGGTTGGTGACATCATTTTCCCCGGATATGAGTTCATCGACATACCATAATATGGTTGGGACTGAGAAGCCCCATTTGTAGCCGATGTTTTTGACACAGTTATTTTAGTGTCCAATTTATTTGACAAAAAATCAGGTGTATGAGTATTTTCTAATACATGCGTCATATTCTCTATATCCTCCATTATAATTTTAATCCGATTAGCAAAATAAATTTTAACAGATTGAATATCGGCTAGTGGCGTGGTGTTACTTACAATGGGGATCTGATGCAACAAGGCTGACAGTGAATCGTACTTTATTTCCCTCTTCTTGATGACCTTCTGGTGGTGATCTACCTTGAAGTGCGAGAGGTACCACTTTTTCGCCACCTTGTTTATCTAAGTCTGTTGTCGTTGAAATTCCTCGTCCAGCCTTTTCATGTGGTCTTCTAATTTCTCATCCTCATCGGCCGACGAGTTAGTCAGCCTTGTGTTAATGTCTAGGACAATGTTGTTGTGATCTTTGGGATTGGCCATTGCGACCGATCTGATAGGTCTGATTTAATAGATCTGATCTAATGGATCAGATTTGATAGATCTGATTTTTCGTCCCTAGCGGAGTCGCCAAAAAGTGTGTTGGTGCCTTTTTGGTCACCAAACACTATAATGAACCGCCTGGCGGTACTTGGCACCTTTAGATGATGTAGGGTCAAATAAAGTGGTTATCCTAAATGTAGGGCAACACCTCTATGATGGTCGCCAACTATTTGGGACCAAACAACAACGAACCCTAGGGCCTTCTCGTGATGAGCAATACATTGGGTTCAGCTCCACGAGGTGAACAGTGGCGGCGGTCTGCGACGAGTCGCTGGGTCGCCTGGTAGTGCTCGCTGTGGGGGCGCAGACGATCCGCTGCTCTAGGCCGGACGGTCTGCAACCTGGCGGCAGAAGCGACACCTTCCCTGCGCGTAGTCTGGACGGTCCGAGCTCTGGGCCGGACGGTCCGCGATGGCGCAGGGTCGTCTTCTTCTCCTCGTATGACCTAGATCTCGTCCCCTGGGGGAGAGACCTTAGGGTGCTCCGGGTCAACAGGTCACCCGGGGCGTCTCCAGACTACGTAGAGTCGCCTAGAAATTAAGAGATCAATTCGAGAAAGAGATCTTGATTGAAGTAGACGAAGTAGATCTTGCCCCTTAGGAGGGGTAAAGATCATAGGGTCGTCCTAGGGTCGGCAGGCCACCCTAGGACAAATCTAGACGACGTAGAGTCGAATAGGGGTGAAGGTGGATATGTGGAAGGCTACAACCAAAACTACGCTACATATACTCCTAGGGCAGAAAAGGTAAATAAAGTAATTGGTTCGATTGGAATGTGTTCGGGAGTTCTCAATCGGCCGTACCCCTTTATATTTATAGGGGAGGAGGTTTGGACCTATTCCTAGGAGATAGCCAACAACTCCCATGTGATTAGATGGATAAGCACGCACGAGATAAGGATAATCACCGAGTTAATCTAATCGCGGGGCACACGGACTGTCCGGGCCAAGGGCCGGACTGTCCGCCACTTATGGTGCTCAACAGACTGTAGCCGTAGTGTATAGTGTACTAGTTCTTATATTATATGTTATACGTGTAATTTTCAATCTCACAAACTAATGATGGATCATTTTAAAGTCGAAATTTTTATCCTAAACTCTTATTTTACTTTAGCACCAAGTAAATAAAAGGTCAAGATAAGAAATTTTCGAATGTAGTATTGTCTGTTGTTGGGGGCCTTCGTCTTCCGAAGGTCCTCAAAAACATGACTAATAATGTTTCCCAAGTGTAATACACACACAGGCACCTTCGGATTCAGGATTAAGCTGTACACAATATGGAAAGCAGGGTCGGAACGAAGGCTGAACCAACGTCGAAGCTACGCGCAAGGGAGCTTCGGCTCAGTACCAGAAAAAGGAACCGAATTAAGGAGGAAAAGGCTATCTAGTCCCCAACAGATTGTTCTTAAGTCAATAGTAACCATGAAGGGCATGAATGTAATTTCACACAGGCTGCGCCCTGTGCCTATAAATAGATGAACAGTACCCCCGTACTGTTCACGCTGACTTGTACTCGCTCGTGCGTCACGCTTGTACCTTTACCTTCTGTCAAGCCGAAGGTACAAATGTAATTCAATATTGTTTTTATTCATTTATGATTATATAGTAAAAGTTATATTAATGGTGTCATATGATTATCTATGTTATTTCTCATGTCTCATATGCTTCGTCTTTCATTGATATATGCTGTGATGATGAAGGTACGTCCTTCATGACCTTCGTCTGAAGATCGTTATATCCTTAGGGAAATAATGCTTCGAAGGACGAAGTGCATTAACCATTAACCCATTTTTGTGTTGCCTTGTTCTTAATTCATAGCATTTGAGAACAAGTCCCCAACATCTGTTATATGAATTTTTAAGAATATCATAGAGGTGGATTGTTATCCTAATGTCACTATTGCATATTGAATCTTAATGACTATTCCATTTATCGTATTTAAACTAAAATTATTAGAAAACTATTTGCGATCAAGAATCATGTTTTCAAAAAACTTTATATATAGATATATATTACATACATATATAATAATATATATAGGTTGTTGGTAATGGAAGCCCTGGGCTTTCGATAGGCATGGGAAGCCCCAGCCAGGGTAGTGGTCACGCGTGTGGTCAGGTCGGACTAGTGGGGCGCGTGCGTCCGCGCGATTGTGGGGCACGTTTGTGCCTGTGTAAACATGTGTTGTGTTTTGCGTAAACAGAAAGTGCGCACGTGGTGGGTCGAGTTGGGATGGACGAAGGTAGGCCAGCGTCATGTTCGCTGGTCGGGTAGTTGGTTCCTACTCGTGTTTATGCTAGCATATTTAATGGTTCAGACTTACATAACAGGAGAGCGGCAATAAACCTTTCATTAGTTCGTTCAGGTGGGGTCCACACACCACCTTGATTAGCGTGCCAACGAAGCTGGAAGTTACCGTATATATCGGAACAGAAGATATGGAGCCAATCATGTGTGGGAGCTCAGGCGGATTTTAGCGTAAAACGTGAACCAAAACAATGTAAAATAAGTATGAATTTTAGTGTAAATTATCAATCTATTTCATAACGAAAACATGTATGGAAACAAAAAAATCTGATTTAAATGCTTTATTTTCTCCATAAATATAGGATCTCTCCAACATCCATGCATCAAGGCTCGTTAGAATCAGTTTATAATATATAGTAATACTAATTATACTATACGATGAAGTTATTTATGCACTACGGTAGACTGCATAAAAATCTGTTTTCTACTGCATGCACAAATTTAGGATGACAAGAATGTGAGTTGAAAAGGAAATGGATTGGCATACGCGAGATTTATTGAATCGTGGCAAATGACCTCATTTCTTAGAGCGGTTACCTTTTTCTAAATTTCTATTTTGTTGCGTAAATGTATGGGTCATAAATATATCTTATACATATAGCATAAATGGTAGAAACCTAATACACACTAAATTAAGTAAACGAGATAATGCATAAAATCAATAAATTGTTTGCGTAAAATGTGAATAGAAATATCATAAACAGACAAATAGATGGAAGCGGAGCCATGAACTGAAATATAGGTCATAAAAACATATTGACATTGGCATAAATATGTATACAAAATAGTATAAAAATAGGACCGTCGCCCTACGGAACCGCCGCCTCGCATCTGGGATGTGCCACCACTTCGTGCCTAGGGGAGGCTGTCGTCGTCGCTCGCGCCTAGGGAAGTCCGCCATCGCCGCTCCCACCTTGGATGGCATCACAGTCGTACGAGCTCAGGGGTCGACCCTCGCGCGTGTGCATCCCGAGATTCGTTGCATCAGCCGCTCCCACCTCGCCGTCATGCACGTCTTAGGGGTGCCGTCGTTCCTCACGTGCCCCCGAGATCCACCGTCGCGCTGTCATTGTCGGCGTTTCGAGACCGGGGGGTCCCTTGGGCCGACGAGTGAGTGTCGCCGCGTGCCCCAGCCCAGATGGGTCGAGCGCGAGGGCGAGCACAAAGGGGGGAGAGCGAGGCGGCCGGAGACCGGCGTGAGAGAGGTGGGAATCCCGCAGCCTTCGTGTTCGTCCCGCGCCCAGGTCGGGTGCGCTTGCAGTAGGGGGTTACAAGCGTCCACGTGGGAGAGGGAGCGAGCGGCCCCAAGCGAGCGCCTGTCTCGTCCTCGTCCCCGCGCGGCCAACCCTCACTAAGAGGGCCCTGGTCCTTCCTTTTATAGGCGTAAGGAGAGGATCCAGGTGTACAATGGGGGGTGTAGCAGAGTGCTACGTGTCTAGCGGAGGAGAGCTAGCGCCCTAAGTACATGCCGTCGTGGCAGCCGGAGAGATTTTGGCACCCAGCTGGTGTGATGTCGTGGCCGTCGGAGGAGCGATGGAGCCTGGCGGAGGGACAGCTGTCGGAGCGGTTGGGTCCTTGCTGACGTCCTCTTGCTTCCGTAAGGGGGCTGAGAGCCGCCATCGTCACAGAGCATGCGGGGCGCCATCATTGCCTATCTGGCGGAGCTAGCCAGATGGGACGCCGGTCTTGTTCCCAGCGGCCCGAGTCAGCTCAGGGTAGGGTGATGATGGCGCCTCCTATTGACGTGGCTGGCCTGTGCCCTAGGTTGGGCGACGTGGAGGCTCCTCCGAAGCCGAGGTCGAGTCTGTCTTCCGTGGCCGAGGCTGAGTCCGAGCCCCTGGGTCGGGCGAGGCGGAGGTCGTCGGCTGAGGCCAGGGCGAAGTCCGAGCCCTGGGGTCGGGCGAAGCGGAGTTCGTCGTCTTCTGGGACTTGGCCCGAGTCCGAGCCCTGGGTCGGGCGGAGCGGAGTTCGCCGTCTTCCGGGACTTAGCCCGAGTCCGAGCCCTGGGTCGGGCGGAGCGGAGTTCGCCGTCTTCCGGGACTTAGCCCGAGTCCGAGCCCTGGGTCGGGCGGAGCGGAGTTCGCCGTCTTCCGGGACTTAGCCCGAGTCCGAGCCCTGGGTCGGGCGGAGCGGAGTTCGCCGTCTTCCGGGACTTAGCCCGAGTCCGAGCCCTGGGTCGGGCGGAGCGGAGTTCGCCGTCTTCCGGGACTTAGCCCGAATCCGAGCCCTGGGTCGGGCGGAGCGGAGTTCACCGTCTTCCGGGACTTAGCCCGAGTCCGAGCCCTGGGTCGGGCGAAGCGGAGCTTCCTATGGTGCCTTCGGCAGGGCCTGACCGCCTGTCAGCCTCACTCTATCAAATGGCACCGCAGTCGGAGTGGCGCAGGCGGCGCTGTCCTTCTGTCAGGCCGGTCAGTGGAGCGGCGAAGTGACGGCGGTCACTTCGGCTCTGTCGGGGGGCGCGCGT
The DNA here is from genome assembly GCF_902167145.1 of Zea mays. Classification (NCBI taxonomy): domain Eukaryota; kingdom Viridiplantae; phylum Streptophyta; class Magnoliopsida; order Poales; family Poaceae; genus Zea; species Zea mays. Next base: position 74,880,037 of record NC_050100.1, on the reverse strand, counting down.
CAGGATAAAGGTGTCAGGCCACCTTTGCATTAAATGCTCCTGCAACTTGGTCGGTAGGTGCGGCGATTTAGTCAGGGTTGCTTCTTAGTGAAGGCAAGGCCTCGGGCGAGCCGGAAATATGTTCGCCGTTGGAGGGGGCCTCGGGCGAGACGGAAATCCCCCGGGGTCGGCTGCCCTTGTTTGAGGCTAGGCTCGGGCGAGGCGTGATCGAGTCGCTCGAATGGACTGATCCCTGACTTAATCGCACCCATCAGGCCTTAGCAGCTTTATGCTGATGGGGGTTACCAGCTGAGAATTAGGAGTCTTGAGGGTACCCCTAATTATGGTCCCCGACAGTAGCCCCCGAGCCTCGAAGGGAGTGTTAGCACTCGCTTGGAGGCTTTCGTCGCACTTTTTTGCAAGGGGACCAGCCTTTCTTTGTTGCATTTTGTTCCGGTGGGTGCGCGCGAGCGCACCCGCCGGGTGTAGCCCCCGAGGCCTCGGAGGAGTGGTTTCACTCCTTCGAGGTCTTAATGCCTCGCGTAATGCTTCGGCTGGTCTGGTTGTTCCCTCATGCGAGCTGGCCGTAGCCCGGGTGTACGGTCAGGTCCCAAGTTCTCGGGCTGGTATGTTGACGCTGTCAACGGTTCGGCCGGAGCCGGGTTTGCGAGAGCAGCCCCCGAGCCTCTGCACAGGGCGAGAGGGCGATCAGGGACAGACTCGGCTTTTTTACATACGCCCCTGCGTCGCCTTTCCGTAAGGAGGAGGGGGGAAAGCGCCATGTTGCCCTCGATGGGCGCCGAACATGGTGTCTCCGGTGAGCTGCAAGCGGGTAATCCGAGTGGACGTCCGTGCCCCGTTCGTTAGGGGTCGGCTAGGGGCCCAGAGGCACGCCCAAAAGTACCTGCGGGTGATCTGCCGGACCCGGTCCCCTGGCGACGGGGTCCGAGGGCTCGATGCCTCCCTCTGATGGGATTCCGTTACAAGATCGTTCCCGCTGGTCTCAGAAATGTCCTAGGGTACCTCGGGAGTGCAGCCCGAGCCTTGGTTATGTATCGAACGTACCCATGGTCATCCCTCGCTCGGCGTCTGAGGCGGCTGTGAACCCTTCGGGGGCCAGCCTTCGAACCCCTGATCAGTAATGGGCGCGGAGCCCGAGTAGCCTGAGGCGGCCATGGAACCCTTCGGGGGGCCGGCCTTCGAACCTCTGACCAGTAGTGGGTGTAGGGCCCACGCGATCTGAGGCGGCTGTCGAACCCTTCGGGGGGGCCAGCCTTCGAACCTCTGATCAGTAGGGAGGCTCGGAGCCTGGTTCCTTCATGGGGAAGGATCCTTTTCGGGGTATCCCCCTTTCCCGGTCCCTGTTGCAAGAGAGAGATAAAGAGGAAAAAAGGAAAAGGATACGAAATCAAACGACGCGGCGTACCTTTACTGGCGCGGTCATTATGGCGAAGGCGAAGCGTCGCCCGCTTCTCCTGCCAGAGGCGCCGCCTGTCCCGCCGCGGAGTTAATGCGACAGGGCGAGTGGTTGGCGGGGCGGTCGTTGCGCGTGCGCGAGCCGTTCGAGGAATGGAACACATGCGCGTTGTCTTCACGTCGTGAGAGAGGGTTCTCTCGCTGCCCCTGGATGGGATGTGAGCTTGGCTGACGACGTGACTGCTGCTCCTGCCCGCCTGCCACCGTCATTACTGCCGGCCCATTTTTGGCCGCACTGACCGCCGCGCCAGGCTGGCGCTACTGGGTCGTGCGCTGGGTCGCCTCGAGTCGCGGTATTGGTTCCGCAGTCGAGGAGGCGCGGTGGTGGCGCAAGTGGCGGTGCAGTTGCATGCACGAAGCAGTCGGCGCACCGGTTGCATGACGCGCGGGCCTGGGCCTCCAGGCTGGGCGTGTCGGGAGTCGGAGAAGGGCGTCCACTTGGCGCGGTTGCATGCCGCCTGCATGGCTGCCCGCCTCTTTCGCCCGTTGGTCTGGGCAAAAGTGGAGGGTAACTTGTAACCGCTGGGCGGTCGTGCGCACCGCGCGCGGCGGTTTGGCTTCTTCTGCTCTGAGTCGGTTTGCATGACGTGTGGGACCCAGCCCCCGCGCCGCAGGGGGGGACCTTGGAGTGTGTTGGAGAAGACTCAGCCCGCGACGGTCGGGGGCGCAAGTAGGGAGAGTCGCCTTTAAAAGGAGGGCGACCCCTTTTGGAAGGCGACCATGTCTTCGTGCTCCCTTATGCATCGTGTGTTTCCACCTTCCAAGCCCCCGGATGGGGGATACCCGCCGTCTTTTCGCCTCATCGTTGGAGGAACGCAACTCCGTGGGAGTTGGTACCTTTCAGCCATCGTTCGGCTTCAAGGATTTTCATCATGCAGCCCGGCTACACCCCTCCGCCGGCGGTCACCCAAGATGGTGACCTCCAGCTTGATGGTGGGGGAAAGCGAGCCGGGCTGCGACCTCTACCCCTCCCTCAGCCTCAAGGATTTTCATCACCAGGGCTGGGGAGGGGAGTGTGTCGAGTTGGGGTCGGCCCCTGCGTGGGCGGTGGCCCGCTCCTTCACTCAGTGATCGGAGGGAAGGGCGATCGTCGTCCGTGGCGCCGGCAGCTGCACCGTGCCTAGCTCTCGGACGCGAGTGGCTTCGGAGCCGCTCGCGGCGCCGGCGTCTGCCACGGCAGCTGGAAGAGGTTCTTCCGCCGACGAGATAGCCAGGGCCGGCCACGGACCGACCTCCAACTCTACGGCCTTCTGCCCGTCCTTGCCTCACGAGTTTGGGCATGGGCGGGGGCCTCTTGGCAGCAGCATCCGCCCTGAGGTCAGTGCTGCCGCTGTTTGGCCCCCCGGAGCAGAAGTCGTCGTCATCGCTGCTGCTGGAGCGGGCGACGGCGCGCCGTTTGTAACACCCCTGGTGTTACTATAACTAAAACTTGAGCATGGCATCATAAGCATTGACATTGCATATGTTTGACACACCTAGAGTGCATTCACTAGGCAAAAATTTCAAACAAGTTGTATTGTTTTAATGTTTTTGCAAATAGAACCCTGGTTAAAGGACTTAACCCTAAATAGTGGTTAAAGGGGTAAAACTTAACCCAAGTTAAGAAAACCTAAAGCTTTAGGGTAAAAGTCATAAAATGACCACAAAAATAAAGTTGAATCACATTTATACCCCTGGGATACCAGAAACCCTAATTGGAACCCTGGAAAAACCCTAAAACTAAACCCTAGGGGCTTATGTGCAAAAGTGGTGAACCTTTGGACTAAAGTGTAAAAACTACTATGTTTAAACATGTAAAGTCATTTGGTTCACAAATATGTGAATTTGCAAGTTAAACCCTAAGTTTTGGGCTTATTTGCAAAAATCACCTTTTAAGCACTATAGAGCCTAAGTCTGAAATTCAGTTGAGTTGGTTCAACTTTGGAGCCCTGTATCTTTTAAAATATAAGGATTTTGCCCAAAGTGACCACAACAAGTTTGTAGACCAATTAATGGAGAACAACTTTGCTTAAGGTTGTAAGCTCACTTGTTGAGAAAAATCCAGAGATATTTAAGCCTGAAGTCAGGCTGTCAGACTGGTTTGGTCTGAATTTTCAGACTAACAGTGGATTACCACCAACTTCAAACCCAATTTCAGACATGATTCAGTGACTTTTTGTGACAACACCATGTAGCAAAGTTATAGCTGGTTTGTAGCACTCCACTATTGCTGCAGAACTTTAAGTATGTTACCATAAAGATTCGTGAGCAAATTGGGCCTAAATATTGGCTGTCAGACACTCTGAATAGGTGATTGCCATGGTACAGTAAAGGGTAACTGAAGAAGATTTCGTTCCCTGCTCGCCGCCGGTGGTCCATCGCCGTCGATTACCGCTCGCCGTGATTCGTGCGCCGTGGACACCAGATAAACATCACCCAGTAAGAATCTTCACCGCCGTGAGCTGGGCTCCACTCCGGTGACCCCTCCCGTGTCTCCCCCTCTGCTTTGCGGTGGAGCGATAGGCTCGCCGGTGAACTGCCGCTTCCCGGCCTCACGCCGCGTGGTTTTGCTTTCCACCGCAACACCGTGACTCGCTACGGCCATCTAATCGTCGCCGGTGAGCTTGCCACGGCAGTAGCCACGTATTCACCGCGCCGCCTTCATCTTTACCTCCGGCCGCCAACACGGCTCGACCAAATTGAGCACCACCGCCTGCGGGCTCTATAAATTGAGCGTACCCCCATCTCCGCCATGCATCCAAGCACCTACTGCACCCACCTGCATCCCGAAACCCCCACCAGAGAACGCGAATTTGGGACTTCCCCCAAACCGGTTGAAGAACATCGTGAAACCGGCTTCACCGCGGTTAGCCCTTTTCCGGTCAGTCCCCGTCCCCTGCTTTCTCGTTTGAGCACTCTCACATCGTTGTGATGCCTGCCAAACCCTTAATTTGCACGGAGTAGCCTCTGGTCGCCGGGAACGCGTGGGTCCTGCCGCGCTGCTCACGGCCACCGTGGCCAGAGCTCCTTAGTCAATCATGAGCCAAATTAAGTTGGGGGAAACATTCATGGGGACTCGGATTTGGTCTCGGCCGAAGCTTAGCGCCTGTCTTAGCCTCAATCGGCCGGTGCAGTGGCTCGCCGGTGCTCAGCCGCACTTGAACGCCGTCGGGGACCGGGAAACGTAAAGGGATAGAATTCGAGGGACCTTCTTGCAAAGTGTCAGTGACCTTGTTAAACAGTAAGAAAACCCGTTCGCAGATAGTAAAAACCTCGAGTCCCTTTGTGCAAAACAGCCAGGGCGCGGATGCGCGCGGGCGCTTTTCCTCCCTGGACCTGGGCCGCTGGGCTGAATCCGGCCCAGTTCTATTCAATCCTTTTCTTTTTCTTTTTCCAGCAGAGCTTTAGAAATATGTAGAAAATTATAGAAAAATGATAAAATTGTGAAACTAATTTTCCTAGGTTTGTTATTTTCCATAGTATTTAACAAAAATAAGTTTGTGATTTTTAGTAGAAGTAAGAAATTTTAGAGTATTTAAAGTAGTTAAAAATGTTGGTTATGGATTTTTAGAAAACAAATGGTAATTCTAAAAATGCTCAAAATTTTTATATGAGTTCCTCATAATATTTAGAAGCCTTGGGTAGGGTTTGAATTGATTTGGACCTTGTTTGATCACCAAACCCAAAAACACCCCCCTGCCCTATGAACTCCTTTACCGACTCCGGAAACCCTAAGTTCCCGGAACTCCGTGAAGGAAAGTTGTATTCAAGACATAAATAATAAATTTATGCTATCTTTGCATCCTCATGAGCATCCCATGGCATCCATTCTTATACTTATGTATGGTTATGATTAGAACGAGAAGAAGAGATAGAAGTAACTGAAGAGGAGACACCACCACCACCTTCGGAGTCTCAGGCCGGGAATCATTTCTACTTTGATATCTGTGGATCTGAGCCTGATTCACCTATGAACGAAGGCAAGCCCCGGTGCATGCAACCCCTTTCCTTGTGTTTTAAATACTTTTTGCACACTTAAGTCTAGTGAAATGTGCATTAGGTTCATAGGAGTTACTTGAAACCCTTTGATGCATTGCTTTTCCTTGATATCCATACCTTTATAGATACTTCGGTGAAGTATCAAAATATGATTTACAAAAATGCTTAGCCTTGCTTAGATCTTGTGGATAGAAGTTGTCCTCAATTTAACCATGGAGAGGATGGCTTCTACCTGCAAGAATATTTTCATTTGGAGCAATAGTGGGATCTTACTGCAAAGTTCCCCGTGATGCTCTTTCATCCTAAGGAACAGACACAATCCTAAGGATGGAAATACTTAAATTGAGACTTGGGGTAGGAACAGGTGATGTTCTACCCAAGTTGGTTAAGGATTAACGCGTATGTAGGCGTGCTGACCGAGGACCCTTTAACTGGTCACATGCCTCGTCATGGGTAAGCCTTGCCTCGGGTAGACTAAGGCCGGAATAAGACAACACGAAATGGGCGTGGAGCGGTGGCGAGAGTAGCGTGTACCCTCCGTGGCAAGAGGCTGGACGGTGGTGTATCTGTGCTCTCGGTTTGCGTGAACCTGATCCGGTCTTAAGAACCTCGGTGGCGGGTTGACATATGCAAGGGTTAAGTGCTACATATGTCGTGTGATTGGAGATCCTCAGCTGAGTATAATCGATTCGGATCGCCGTACCTTCGCGGTTATGAAGACTTGGTCACTTCCCTGCAACCTAAAGTCAGGATGTGAACACGATGGATAAAAATGATGTTGTCTTGATGTGATGTGAAATTAGACTAGATGCAAATAGAGTCTATTAATACTTAACATGGCGTTAAAAGACTGAAAGTAAGGACTCACTTTAGTAAGCTATTTCTGCAAAAGTATAAGTTGATTTTTGCTAAAGCCTCTCCTTAACTCCTATTTATCCAGCATACCCTTGAGAGTCTTTTCCTTAGTCGGGTAAGACTTGCTGAGTATTCCATACTCAGGGTTTATCCCTTTGTTGTTTTTAGGTGAGGAAGCGACAAACTTTTGTTGCTTTTGCTCCAAGGTGGTACCAAACGAGGAAAAACAAGACTGAAGTGCGGGAGGACTCGGTCCTCCACTTAGGATCTTTTGCTTTTAGCTTGTCGGGAGGAGTTTGTGCCTCCCTTGGTTTGTATAATATTACTTCTCTGCACTCACTTTTAGTCTGGTCTGTAATAACATAACTCAAGCTTGCTTTTGAAATAAATGTAAGTTTATGTAACTGCTTCCGCATTTCTTTATCTCCGATGTTCTGTAATGTCTGCAAGACGGGTGAGACGTTCCTGGTAAGGTAAGGAAAGATACCGAACTTGTCAAGTAGTTCAGGGGCACCTACAGGGTTGTCTAAAGTCCGTTGGACAAGGACAACTGTAGGTGGGCCTAATTACTTGGGAGGTTCTGTCACAGCTGGTATCGGAGCGTAGCCCTTCTTTGCAGATATTATGAGGCATCTTCAAAATGATTTTCAAAAGTCTTACCTAAAAATTCTTTTCTCTTCTTACCTAAGTATTCTGAAGAGTCTATCTTAAAGACCAGATAGGAAGAGTGCAATGTATAGAAGGTTGAATCGACTAAGGTTGATTCTGTACTTACACATGCATCATGCTAAGCACTATACTAATAACATTTTCCCCCTTAGAAAAGATGCCGCCACGCACCAGGCTAACGGCACGCAAGTCTACGGGACCAATTGGGGTGCCTCGGCATCAATTGGCTCCCCGACATGAAAGCAACAGCAGTGGAAGTAACGACCCCATCGGAGACCTTGAAGCTCGTGTGAGTCGACTTCAAGCAGCGCTGCAACATAGGACTGATGCTTGGGTCGCCGACGGAGATAGAATCAATGAACTAAGAAGGGACATCCGACACTTGCAGGATTAACTCGCTGATCGAGACTTAGCACTTGACTGGGCCGTGCAGTCTCGTTTGCTAATGTGTGCTAAGGAAGCAAGGGCTCAGGCCCGAATTAAAGAACTTAGCTCAACGGTTGATAACCTGCAGGTTTACTGCAATACGTTGCACGAGGAAGTCCATATATTATACTCACAATTACACCCAAGTGAGCCTGCACAACCTGCTGAGGCGGAAGCTGGACCATCTCACGTTGCGGGACGTGCGCTGGGTGGGGAGTTAGACCTTTTTGAGCCCCCTCCTTCTTTGAGGTTGGTTGATGTCTGGACTCCCACACCTGACGATGAGGCCGCCAAGACTAATGGAAAACAGGAATAAGGGTGTAATAGAAGTAAAAGTAGAGTAGGGTATTGTAGGGTGTACTGTTGTATAATAGGTTGAATTTTTGTATAATGGGTATTGTATCCTGTTATGTAATATCGAGTCTGTATCATTACTTTTTATAGTAATGTAAAATGGAAGGTTTTCTCTGGCACATTATGTTTACTTCAAATGTTTTTGCCACAGATGCCGACCAGGACTCGAGGACAGGATGCAGCAGGAACTTCTGGGGGACGGGATGTTACCCCAAACCCACCTCCAGTTCCTCCCACGTTAGCCGAGGCGATTGCCGCCTTGGTGAATGCCACCGCAGACAATACCCGCTTCCTTAGGGAAATGGCGGGTCAGCAGCAATTCCAGCAGCAGGCGGGAAGAGGTTATCCGCAAGGCCCTCGTGAGACTACCTATCTGGATTTCTCGGAAACCCGTCCACCTCTATTCGTCAAGGCAGAAGATCCCCTAGAAGCTGATGAGTGGATTCGGGTTATTGAGCAAAAGTTTGGTCTTCTCCGTTGCTCAGAGACGCAGAAGCCGTTATTTGCAGCACAACAACTCCGTGGTCCTGCCAGTACCTGGTGGGGAAATTTCGTGGCTATTCAACCTGTCAACCATCAAGTCACCTGGGATGAGTTTAAAGCAGCCTTCCGTGAACACTACATCCCCGAAGGAGTGCTGCATATGAAACAAGAGGAATTTATGAAGTTACAACAAGGTGGAGATAACGTCAACCAATATCTCAACAAATTCAACCACCTGTCGCAGTATGCCATCGACCAGGTGAATACTGATTTAAAGAAGAAGAACTGTTTTATGCGGGGACTAAATGATCGGCTACAAAGGAAAATGGCCACATGCATAGATCTCACGTATGGAAAGGCTGTCAGCACAGCCTTATCTGTTGAAGCAAAATACACAAATTCTGGGAAGAATAAGGGATTCGGTGGTCAGAGGCCTAATCAGGGTCAGGCGAAGAAACCACGGTTTGTGATCCGACCTTCAAGCCAAAATCGCCCTTTTTCTCGTCCACCCTCATTCCCCTTCAAACAGCCTATCATTATCCGCCCCAACAATACCCCCACTACCCCAAAACAGCCGGGTGCCCCAGGCACTCGATTCCCTGCCTTGCCTAGTTCTTCAACTGGGTGTTTTAATTGCGGCAAGTCGGGACATTTTATCAAAGACTGCCCATATCCTAGGCAAAATCAATCTAATGCTTCGCAAGGATCTGGGAAATCAGCTCAGCCTAAAGGAAATGCTATGGGGAAGAATACGAAGAAAACGGGGCGTGTATATTACACTCAAGTGGCTACTACACCGGAAGGAGAGCCGGTGATGATGGGTACGTTTCCCGTGGCCAGTCACCCAGCAATTATTCTTTTTGATTCTGGTGCTTCACATACATTCATTAGCAAGAAGTTTGTGGAACAACATCATATTGCATACCATGAATCAAAGGAGGGATTTAAAATTCATTCACCTGGGGGACACATTTATACTAGAGAAGTGGCCTATGGGGTGCCAATAACAATGGCCTGACGGAACTTTCCTGCTAACATGATTGTTCTAAAGGGCCAGGATATAGATGTAATTTTGGGTATGAATTGGTTAACCCAACACAAGGCAATTCTCAACACTGAACTCAGAACCGTCAGGTTGAGCTATAACCAAGAAGAGATTCTTTTGACTCTCCCCGCAACCAATCCGGCCAAAGCTTCTGGTAGAGTCTATGAAGCCATTGTACCGGAAATCAAGAACATTCCGGTAGTATGTGAGTTTCCAGATGTATTTTCGGAAGATTTGCCTGGACTGCCCCCTGAAAGAGATGTAGAATTCGTAATTGAGCTAAAGCCCGGTACGGCTCCCATCTCCCGAAGATCGTACCGCATGCCCCCTAATGAATTAGCGGAACTGAAGATTCAATTACAAGATCTACTAAATAAGGGATTCATCCAGCCAAGCTCGTCCCCATGGGGTTGTCCCGCCATTTTTGTTAAGAAGAAGGATCAAACCTTGCGAATGTGCGTGGATTATCGACCCCTGAATGAGGTCACTATCAAGAATAAGTACCCTCTTCCAAGGATCGACATCTTATTTGATCAACTGACTGGGGCGAGGGTATTTTCCAAAATTGATCTCAGGTCGGGCTATCATCAAATCCGTATTCGGCCCGAGGATATACCGAAAACCGCGTTTACTACGCGGTATGGATTGTTTGAATACTTGGTAATGTCTTTCGGGCTCACAAATGCTCCTGCCCACTTCACTTACTTGATGAACTCGGTGTTCATGCCTGAGTTGGACAAATTCGTGGTAGTCTTCATCGACGATATCTTGATATATTCTAAGAATGAAGAGGACCATGCTCAGCATCTACGGATTGTATTGACGCGCCTCAGGGAACATCAGCTATATGCCAAGTTCAGTAAGTGCGCGTTCTGGCTGGAAGAAATTCAATTTTTGGGGCACGTGTTATCGGCTAAAGGAATTGCGGTAGATCCTAGCAAGGTCAAAGATATTCTGGAGTGGAAACCCCCAACAACTGTTCACCAAGTCCGGAGTTTTCTTGGACTAGCTGGGTATTATCGCAGATTCATACCAGATTTTTCTAAGCTTGTGAAGCCAATCACAAGTTTATTAAAGAATGACATTAAGTTCAATTGGTCTTCTAAGTGTAATGAAGCCTTTGAGCAATTGAAGACACTATTGACCACTGCTCCGGTATTGGCTCAACCGGACATCACTAAGCCTTTTGACGTTTATTGTGATGCATCTGGCAGTGGGCTCGGCTGTGTACTGATGCAAGAGGGCCGAGTGATTGCGTATGCCTCAAGGCAGTTGCGCCGACATGAGGAGCACTATCCAACTCATGATCTGGAGCTAGCTGCTGTGGTTCATGCCCTGAAGATTTGGCGTCACTATCTGCTGGGTAATGTCTGTCACATATATACAGATCATAAAAGTTTGAAGTACATCTTCACCCAGTCAGAGTTAAATATGAGGCAAAGACGATGGCTTGAGCTCATTAAAGACTATGAACTGGAGATCCATTATCACCCAGGTAAAGCCAATGTGGTGGCGGATGCGCTGAGTCGTAAGACTTCCTGCCACTGTCTTATGGCGAAGACCTCCGACAACACTTTGTGTCAAGAAATGGAAAAGCTAAACCTGGGGATCATCCAATAAGGGACTCTGAATCAGTTAAAGCTTGAGTCAATCATTTTGCAAAGAATAATTGATGCTCAAAAGGATAATCTGGGTATGAAGCACATACGAGAAAAGATAAGGGCTGGAGTAGCCAAATGTTTCAAGGAAGACGATCAAGGTGTGATATGGTTTAAAAACCGCATAGTAGTGCCAAAGAACGAAGAGCTCCGCCAGCAAATTCTTGATGAAGCACATCTTAGTCGTTATTCTATTCATCCCGGAAGCACTAAGATGTATCAAGATTTAAAGCAACATTATTGGTGGACGAAGATGAAAATTGAAATTGCACGCTATGTGGCTAGATGTGACACTTGCAGACGTGTCAAGGCCATACACATGAAAACTGCTGGTCCATTACAATCTTTGCCAATCCCAACATGGAAATGGGAAGACATCAGTATGGACTTTATTGTGGGACTGCCCAGGACGGCCAAAGGGTATGATTCTATTTGGGTTATCGTTGATCGACTCACAAAGATTGCCCACTTCTTACCCGTCAGGGCCAAATATACAGTAGCCACTTATGCAGCATTATATATCAGCTGTATTCTCAGTTTGCATGGTATTCCAAAGACCATAGTGTCGGATCGTGGACCTCAGTTCGTATCCAAGTTTTGGGAAGAACTTCATAAATCCTTGGGTACCAAATTGCTCCACAGTTCGGCCTATCATCCTCAAACCAGTGGACAAACTGAGAGAGTTAATCAGATACTTGAGGATATGCTGCGGGCATGTGTCCTGGACTTCTCGCAAAAATGGGATGAATGTTTGCCCCTAGCAGAGTTTTCATACAATAACAGTTATCAAGAAAGTATCAAGATGGCACCTTTTGAAGCTTTGTATGGGCGACGGTGTCGAACTCCGCTAAATTGGTCTGAACCTAGAGAAAGATACTTCTTTAGACCTGATATGGTGAAAGAGGTCGAAGAAAAGGTTCAGAGAATTATTCATAATATGAAGAAAGCTCAGACTCGACAAAAGAGTTATGCAGACCGACGACGACAACCCTTATGCTTTCTGGTAGACGATTATGTCTACTTAAAAGTTTCACCAATGAAGGGTGTATCGCGTTTCGGGGTTAAAGGGAAACTTGCACCCAGGTACATTGGTCCATTCCTGGTACTTGAGCAATGTGGACCAGTGGCATACCGACTTCAGCTCCCCGAAACATTGTCTTCGGGTTCCTGATCGAACCATTGAAGTGACTGATGTTGTCCTGGAACCAGATTTAACATACTCGGAACATCCTATTCGAGTTCTGGATCAAAAGGACAGGGTTACCCGAAGAAAAACTCTCAAGTTCTACAAGATACAGTGGAACCAGCATTCGGAAGATGAGGCTACATGGGAAACCCAAGACTTTTTAGATAAGAATTTCCCAGGCTTTCTAGCCTCATGTAAATTGTAAAGCCTGTATAGCTGTTGTAATAAAGAAGTAACCCCCACATTACCCCTGCCTTGTACCAAAATTAAGGAAATAAAAATGTGATGTGTTTCCTTTACCATTACCTACCCTAGGATTTTTAATCTCGGGACGAGATTCTTTTATGGGGGGAAGGATGTAACACCCCTGGTGTTACTATAAATAAAACTTGAGCATGGCATCATAAGCATTGACATTGCATATGTTTGACACACCTAGAGTGCATTCACTAGGCAAAAATTTCAAACAAGTTGTATTGTTTTAATGTTTTTGCAAATAGAACCCTGGTTAAAGGACTTAACCCTAAATAGTGGTTAAAGGGGTAAAACTTAACCCAAGTTAAGAAAACCTAAAGCTTTAGGGTAAAAGTCATAAAATGACCACAAAAATAAAGTTGAATCACATTTATACCCCTGGGATACCAGAAACCCTAATTGGAACCCTGGAAAAACCCTAAAACTAAACCCTAGGGGCTTATGTGCAAAAGTGGTGAACCTTTGGACTAAAGTGTAAAAACTACTATGTTTAAACATGTAAAGTCATTTGGTTCACAAATATGTGAATTTGCAAGTTAAACCCTAAGTTTTGGGCTTATTTGCAAAAATCACCTTTTAAGCACTATAGAGCCTAAGTCTGAAATTCAGTTGAGTTGGTTCAACTTTGGAGCCCTGTATCTTTTAAAATATAAGGATTTTGCCCAAAGTGACCACAACAAGTTTGTAGACCAATTAATGGAGAACAACTTTGCTTAAGGTTGTAAGCTCACTTGTTGAGAAAAATCCAGAGATATTTAAGCCTGAAGTCAGGCTGTCAGACTGGTTTGGTCTGAATTTTCAGACTAACAGTGGATTACCACCAACTTCAAACCCAATTTCAGACATGATTCAGTGACTTTTTGTGACAACACCATGTAGCAAAGTTATAGCTGGTTTGTAGCACTCCACTATTGCTGCAGAACTTTAAGTATGTTACCATAAAGATTCGTGAGCAAATTGGGCCTAAATATTGGCTGTCAGACACTCTGAATAGGTGATTGCCATGGTACAGTAAAGGGTAACTGAAGAAGATTTCGTTCCCTGCTCGCCGCCGGTGGTCCATCGCCGTCGATTACCGCTCGCCGTGATTCGTGCGCCGTGGACACCAGATAAACATCACCCAGTAAGAATCTTCACCGCCGTGAGCTGGGCTCCACTCCGGTGACCCCTCCCGTGTCTCCCCCTCTGCTTTGCGGTGGAGCGATAGGCTCGCCGGTGAACTGCCGCTTCCCGGCCTCACGCCACGTGGTTTTGCTTTCCACCGCAACACCGTGACTCGCTACGGCCATCTAATCGTCGCCGGTGAGCTTGCCACGGCAGTAGCCACGTATTCACCGCGCCGCCTTCATCTTTACCTCCGGCCGCCAACACGGCTCGGCCAAATTGAGCACCACCGCCTGCGGGCTCTATAAATTGAGCGTACCCCCATCTCCGCCATGCATCCAAGCACCTACTGCACCCACCTGCATCCCGAAACCCCCACCAGAGAACGCGAATTTGGGACTTCCCCCAAACCGGTTGAAGAACATCGTGAAACCGGCTTCACCGCAGTTAGCCCTTTTCCGGTCAGTCCCCGTCCCCTGCTTTCTCGTTTGAGCACTCTCACATCGTTGTGATGCCTGCCAAACCCTTAATTTGCACGGAGTAGCCTCTGGTCGCCGGGAACGCGTCGGTCCTGCCGCGCTGCTCACGGCCACCGTGGCCAGAGCTCCTTAGTCAATCATGAGCCAAATTAAGTTGGGGGAAACATTCATGGGGACTCAGATTTGGTCTCGGCCGAAGCTTAGCGCCTGTCTTAGCCTCAATCGGCCGGTGCAGTGGCTCGCCGGTGCTCAGCCGCACTTGAACGCCGTCGGGGACCGGGAAATGTAAAGGGATAGAATTCGAGGGACCTTCTTGCAAAGTGTCAGTGACCTTGTTAAACAGTAAGAAAACCCGTTCGCAGATAGTAAAAACCTCGAGTCCCTTTGTGCAAAACAGCCAGGGCGCGGATGCGCGCGGGCGCTTTTCCTCCCTGGACCTGGGCCGCTGGGCTGAATCCGGCCCAGTTCTATTCAATCCTTTTCTTTTTCTTTTTCCAGCAGAGCTTTAGAAATATGTAGAAAATTATAGAAAAATGATAAAATTGTGAAACTAATTTTCCTAGGTTTGTTATTTTCCATAGTATTTAATAAAAATAAGTTTGTGATTTTTAGTAGAAGTAAGAAATTTTAGAGTATTTAAAGTAGTTAAAAATGTTGGTTATGGATTTTTAGAAAACAAATGGTAATTCTAAAAATGCTCAAAATTTTTATATGAGTTCCTCATAATATTTAAAAGCCTTGGGTAGGGTTTGAATTGATTTGGACCTTGTTTGATCACCAAACCCAAAAACACCCCCCCTGCCCTATGAACTCCTTTACCGACTCCGGAAACCCTAAGTTCCCGGAACTCCGTGAAGGAAAGTTGTATTCAAGACATAAATAATAAATTTATGCTATCTTTGCATCCTCATGAGCATCCCATGGCATCCATTCTTATACTTATGTATGGTTATGATTAGAACGAGAAGAAGAGATAGAAGTAACTGAAGAGGAGACACCACCACCACCTTCGGAGTCTCAGGCCGGGAATCATTTCTACTTTGATATCTGTGGATCTGAGCCTGATTCACCTGTGAACGAAGGCAAGCCCCGGTGCATGCAACCCCTTTCCTTGTGTTTTAAATACTTTTTGCACACTTAAGTCTAGTGAAATGTGCATTAGGTTCATAGGAGTTACTTGAAACCCTTTGATGCATTGCTTTTCCTTGATATCCATACCTTTATAGATACTTCGGTGAAGTATCAAAATATGATTTACAAAAATGCTTAGCCTTGCTTAGATCTTGTGGATAGAAGTTGTCCTCAATTTAACCATGGAGAGGATGGCTTCTACCTGCAAGAATATTTTCATTTGGAGCAATAGTGGGATCTTACTGCAAAGTTCCCCGTGATGCTCTTTCATCCTAAGGAACAGACACAATCCTAAGGATGGAAATACTTAAATTGAGACTTGGGGTAGGAACAGGTGATGTTCTACCCAAGTTGGTTAAGGATTAACGCGTATGTAGGCGTGCTGACCGAGGACCCTTTAACTGGTCACATGCCTCGTCATGGGTAAGCCTTGCCTCGGGTAGACTAAGGCCGGAATAAGACAACACGAAATGGGCGTGGAGCGGTGGCGAGAGTAGCGTGTACCCTCCGTGGCAAGAGGCTGGACGGTGGTGTATCTGTGCTCTCGGTTTGCGTGAACCTGATCCGGTCTTAAGAACCCCGGTGGCGGGTTGACATATGCAAGGGTTAAGTGCTACATATGTCGTGTGATTGGAGATCCTCAGCTGAGTATAATCGATTCGGATCGCCGTACCTTCGCGGTTATGAAGACTTGGCCACTTCCCTGCAACCTAAAGTCAGGATGTGAACACGATGGATAAAAATGATGTTGTCTTGATGTGATGTGAAATTAGACTAGATGCAAATAGAGTCTATTAATACTTAACATGGCGTTAAAAGACTGAAAGTAAGGACTCACTTTAGTAAGCTATTTCTGCAAAAGTATAAGTTGATTTTTGCTAAAGCCTCTCCTTAACTCCTATTTATCCAGCATACCCTTGAGAGTCTTTTCCTTAGTCGGGTAAGACTTGCTGAGTATTCCATACTCAGGGTCTATCCCTTTGTTGTTTTTAGGTGAGGAAGCGACAAACTTTTGTTGCTTTTGCTCCAAGGTGGTACCAAACGAGGAAAAACAAGACTGAAGTGCGGGAGAACTCGGTCCTCCACTTAGGATCTTTTGCTTTTAGCTTGTCGGGAGGAGTTTGTGCCTCCCTTGGTTTGTATAATATTACTTCTCTGCACTCACTTTTAGTCTGGTCTGTAATAACATAACTCAAGCTTGCTTTTGAAATAAATGTAAGTTTATGTAACTGCTTTCGCATTTCTTTATCTCCAATGTTCTGTAATGTCTGCAAGACGGGTGAGACGTTCCTGGTAAGGTAAGGAAAGATACCGAACTTGTCAAGTAGTTCAGGGGCACCTACAGGGTTGTCTAAAGTCCGTTGGACAAGGACAACTGTAGGTGGGCCTAATTACTTGGGAGGTTCTGTCACACCGTTCGTCGGTCTTCTGTTGCTCCGCAGGCCCTCCCCCATCGAGTGGGGTTGTTCGTACCTGCGGAGGGGGAACCGGAGTCCCGTTTGTAATGGCACTTTGGATGCCAGTGTTTTTTGTTCATCGTGGCTGTCGAGGCCTGAACATGTATGTAATTTTGGCACGGAGCCGTGTTTTTTCCTCATTTTCGAGCACTAAGACTCGCCTGTTGGTTGTCTGAACCGCTTCACCAAGAGTGAGTCGCCCCGTGTCAAGGTGACGAGTGAGGTATCTGTATCCCGGAGGCGTAGGAGTCCCTCGGCTCAGTCGGCCTTGTTGTCTGAGGCTTCTCTAGCTTAGTTAAAGGGACCCCTTGGCCGCTCTTCGATGAGCCGAGGCCAGGGGTAGCGATATCAGCATGAACAGGGGCGGAGTTGGCTCGAAAAGGAAACCTGGTTGGCTGGAGCCCAGCCGGGTCGTCCGTTAGCGGGACCGACGCCGGAGTTGACCAGCCGAGGCCTCGGGTCGGGCTGGCGCCCTTGGAAGATGGTTGGCCGAGGCCCCCGGGGTGACCGGCCGAGCCGCCTGCTCGGGCCAGATTTCCGGAGAAGACCCTGGCAGCGATTGCCCGGGTGTGGCGATGACGTCGTCCTTTAGAGCGGAGATCCTTGGACCGCGTCGCCGTCCGAGGCTAGGTCGGACCTCGCCGAAGGTGTCGTCGATGCCGAGGGTGCTGCTGCCCCCTTCCAGCGTCAAGACCCGAGCCTGCAGGATCAGATTGTCTTGTAGCGTGTGCCTCCTGCGGCCGCCGAGGCCAGAACACACACCCTCGCTGTGTTGTAAAGTTGCGTCTCTTTTCCTCTTGTTTCGAGTATCTGGACTTTTTTGTCGGCAACAGGGATGTTTGTGCGAGCGAGAGTTGCTTCTCGCGGAAGGTGATGAGTGAGGTATCCATATCCCGGAGGCGTAGGAGTCCCTCGGCTCGGTCGGCCTTGCCGCTTACGCGCACTTTTACCCGTCCATGAGGCTCTGTCTCCGACTCAGTCGAGAAGGCTCAAAGGATCGCTTTGGCAGAAGAACTTCCAAACGTAAAGACTTGTTCGGTCCGCGGAACCACTTATCCGAACGTGAGTTACTTATCGCAGAAGGTGATGAGTGAGGTATCCGTATCCCGGAGGCGTAGGAGTCCCTCGGCTCAGTCAGCCTTGGCTGCTTACGTGTACTCCGTCGTTTTCGGGATCCACTTTTCGAAGTAGTCAAAAAGCGCGAAAGATAGTCTGGCAGAAGAGATCTTTTTTCGAGGAAAATTTCAACGCAGAGGGGGTTCCCCCCCTTTTAGCCCCCGAGGGAGGGTCGGGCTTTGCCGAGGCGAGGCCGACCCTTCCTTGATGACTAAACTTTGCGTGGGTGCGAGGTATATGAACAACTTGAAAACATCTTAAGGGTAGAAGCGACGTAGCTGTTGGATGTTCCAAGCGTTGCCGTAGACCTCGCCTTGACTGTTGGCCAGCTTGTACGTTCCGGGCTTCAGAACCTTGGCGATGACGAACGGTCCCTCCCAGGGGGGCGTGAGCTTGTGCCTCCCTCGGGCATCTTGTCGCAGCCGAAGCACCAGGTCGCCCACCTGGAGGTCTCGGGACCGGACCCCTCGGGCGTGGTAGCGTCGCAGGGACTGCTGGTACCGCGCCGAGTGTAGTAAGGCCTTGTCCCGAGCCTCTTCCAGCTGGTCCAGCGAGTCTTCTCGGCTAGCTTGGTTGCTTTGATCGCTGTAGGCCTTCGTCCTCGGGGAGCCGTATTCCAGGTCTGTGGGCAAGACGGCCTCGGCCCCGTAGACTAGGAAGAACAGCGTGAAACCCGTGGCCCGGCTCGGCGTTGTCCTCAAGCTCCAGACCACCGAGGGGAGTTCCTTCATCCATCGCTTGCTGAATTTGTTGAGGTCGTTGTAAATCCGAGGCTTGAGCCCCTGTAGAATCATGCCGTTGGCACGCTCTACTTGCCCATTTGACATGGGATGAGCCACGGCGGCCCAGTCCACCCGGATGTGGTGATCCTCGCAGAAGTCCAAGAACTTTCTGCCGGTGAACTGGGTGCCGTTGTCGGTGATGATGGAGTTCGGGACCCCGAAGCGATGGATGATGTTGGTGAAGAACGCCACCGCCTGCTCGGACCTGATGCTGTTCAGAGGTCGGACCTCGATCCACTTGGAGAATTTGTCGATGGCGACCAGCAGGTGCGTGTAGCCCCTGGGCGCCTTCTGCAAGGGGCCGACGAGGTCCAGACCCCACACAGCAAAGGGCCAGGTGATGGGTATCGTCTGCAGAGCCTGAGCGGGCAGGTGGGTCTGCTTCGCATAGAATTGACACCCTTCGCAGGCGTGGACAATTTTAGTGGCGTCGGCCACCGCCGTCGGCCAGTAGAAGCCTTGTCGGAAAGCATTCCCGACAAGGGCTCGAGGCGCTGCGTGATGGCCGCAAGCCCCCGAGTGTATCTCCCGCAGGAGTTCCTGACCTTCGGTGACGGAGATGCATCGCTGGAGGATGCCTGAGGGGCTGCGGTGGTAGAGCTCCTTCTCATCGCCCAGCAAGACGAACGACTTGGCGCGCCGCGCCACCCACCGAGCCTCGGCTCGGTCGAGGGGTAGCTCTCCTTGTTGGAGATATTGCAGGTACGGGGCCAGCTAGTTTCGATCAGGCGTGGCCCCGCTTCGCTCCTCCTCGACGCGCAGCGCCTCACCCTCGGGGGCCGAGGGTACCTCGGGCTGAACCGAGGGCGCCTCGGGCCGAGCTGAGGGTGCCTCAGGCTGTGCCGAGGGTACCTCGGGCGGGGCCGAGGGTACCTCGGACTGGGCCGAGGGCGCCTCAGGCTCGGGCGTGTCGTCGATCTTGACGGAAGGTTGGTGCAGATCCCGGGAGAAGACGTCCGGGGGAACCGTTGTTCGCCCCGAGGCTATCTTAGCCAGTTCGTCCGCAGTCTCGTTGTAGCGCCGAGGGATGTGGTTGAGCTCGAGCCCGTAGAACTTGTCCTCCAGGCGCCGAACCTCATCGCAGTAGGCCTCCATCTTCGGGTCGCGGCAGTGGGAGTTCTTCATGACTTGGTCGATGACGAGCTGCGAGTCACCACGGGCGTCGAGGCGCCGGACCCCTAGCTCGATGGCGATCCGCAACCCGTTGACCAGAGCCTCGTACTCAGCCACATTGTTGGACGCCGGGAAATGGAGGCGTAGCGCATAGCGTAGGTGTTTCCCGAGGGGCGAGATGAAGAGCAGGCCTGCGCCGGCTCCCGTCTTCATCAGCGACCCGTCGAAAAACATGGTCCAGAGCTCCGTTTGGATCGGAGCCGTCGGTAATTGGGTGTCGACCCATTCGGCCACGAAGTCCGCCAAAACCTGGGACTTGATGGCCTTCCGAGGGGCGAACGAGATTGTCTCGCCCATGATTTCCACCGCCCACTTTGCAATCCTACCCGAGGCCTCTCGGCACTGGATGATCTCCCCCAGGGGGAAGGATGACACCACAGTTACCGGATGAGACTCGAAGTAGTGTCGCAACTTCCGCCGCGTCAGGATCACTGCATACAGCAGCTTCTGAACTTGTGGGTAGCGGATCTTGGTTTCGGACAGTACCTCGCTGACGAAGTAAACTGGCCTCTGAACGGGCAGCGCATGCCCCTCTTCCTGCCTCTCGACCACAACCGCGGCGCTAACCACCTGAGTGGTCGCGGCGACGTAGACCAAGAGGGCTTCTCCGGCAGCTGGAGGCACCAAGATAGGCGCCTTTGTGAGGAGCACCTTCAAGTTCCCGAGAGCTTCCTCGGCCTCGGGGGTCCAAGTGAAGCACTCGACCTTCCTTAAGAGGCGGTACAGAGGTAGACCTCTTTCGCCGAGGCGTGAGATGAAATGGCTCAGAGCCGCGAGACATCCCATGACCCTCTGTACGCCCTTTAAGTCCTTGATGGGCCCCATGCTGGTGATGGCTGCGATCTTCTCCGGGTTGGCTTCGATGCCCCGCTCGGAGACGATGAACCCCAAGAGCATGCCTCGGGGCACCCCGAAGACACACTTCTCGGGATTGAGCTTGACGCCTTTCGCCTTGAGGCATCGGAATGTCACTTCAAGGTCGGAAAGGAGGTCGGAAGCTTTCCTCGTCTTGACTACGATGTCATCGACGTAGGCCTCGACCGTGCGACCGATGTGTTCGCCGAACACATGGTTCATGCACCGCTGGTACGTCGCGCCCGCATTCCTCAAGCCGAACGGCATGGTGACATAGCAGTACATGCCGAAGGGTGTGATGAAAGAAGTCGCGAGCTGGTCGGACTCTTTCATCCTGATTTGATGATACCCTGAGTATGCATCGAGGAAAGACAGGGTTTCGCACCCAGCAGTGGAATCCACGATTTGATCGATGCGAGGCAAAGGGTAGGGAACCTTCGGACATGCTTTGTTGAGACCAGTGTAGTCTACACACATCCGCCATTTCCCCCCTTTCTTTCTCACAAGCATAGGGTTGGCAAGCCATTCGGGATGGAATACCTCTTTGATGAACCCTGCCGCCATCAGCTTGTGGATCTCCTCGCCTATCGCTCTGCGCTTCTCCTCGTCGAATCGGCGCAGAGGCTGCTTGACGGGTCGGGCTCCGGCCCGAATATCCAGCGAGTGCTCGGCGACATCCCTCGGTATGCCGGGCATGTCCGAGGGACTCCACGCGAAGACGTCGGCGTTCGCGCGGAGAAAGTCGACGAGCACTGCTTCCTATTTGGGATTGAGCCCGGAGCCGATCCGGATTTGCTTGGAGGCGTCGCCGCTGGGGTCGAGGGGGACGGCCTTAACCGTCTCCACTGGCTCGAAGTTGCCGGCATGACGTTTCACGTCTGGCACCTCCTTAGAGAGGCTTTCCAAGTCGGCGATGAGGGCCTCGAACTCGGCGAGGGCCTCGGCGTACTCCACGCACTCCACGTCGCATTCGAACGCGTGCTTGTACGTGGGGCCGACGGTGATGACCCCGTTGGGGCCCGGCATCTTGAGCTTTAGGTAGGTGTAGTTGGGGACGGCCATGAACTTCGCGTAGCATGGCCTTCCCAGTACCGCGTGGTAGGTTCCTCGGAACCCGACCACCTCGAACGTCAGAGTCTCCCTTCGGAAGTTGGAGGGCGTTCCGAAGCAGACGGGAAGGTCAAGTCGTCCATGGGGCTGGACGCACTTCCCGGGAATGATCCCGTGGAAGGCGCAGCGCCTGCTCGGACGGAGGACAGATCGACGCGCAGGAGCCCGAGGGTCTCGGCGTAGATGATGTTGAGGCTGCTGCCTCCATCCATAAGGACCTTGGTGAGCCTGACGTCGCCGATGACGGGGTCGACGACGAGCGGGTATTTCCCTGGGCTCGGCACGTTGTCGGGGTGGTCAGCTTGGTCGAAGGTGATGGGCTTGTCGGACCAGTCTAGGTAGACTGGCGCCGCCACCTTCACCGAGCAGACCTCCCGGCGCTCTTGCTTGCGGTGCCGAGCCGAGGCATTCGCCGCTTGTCCACCGTAGATCATGAAGCAGTCGCGGACCTCGGGGAACTCTCCTGCTTGGTGATCTTCCTTCTTGTCATCGTCGTGGGCCCTGCCACCCTCCGCGAGTGGCCCGGCCCTGTGGAAGTGGCGCCGAAGCATGACGCACTCCTCAAGGGTGTGCTTGACGGGCCCCTGGTGATAGGGGCACGGCTCCTTGAGCATCTTGTCGAAGAGGTTGGCACCTCCGGGGGGTTTCCGAGGGTTCTTGTACTCGGCGGCGGCGACAAGGTCCGCGTCGGCGGCGTCGCGTTTCGCTTGCGACTTCTTCTTGCCTTTCTTCTTGGCGCCGCGCTGAGTCGACGCCTCAGGAGCATCTTCCGGTGGGCGGCCCTGGGGCTGCTTGTCCTTTCGGAAGATAGCCTCGACCGCCTCCTGGCCGGAGGCGAACTTGGTGGCGATGTCCATCAGCTCGCTCGCCCTGGTGGGGGTCTTGCGACCCAACTTGCTCACCAGGTCGCGGCAGGTGGTGCCGGCGAGGAACGCGCCGATGACATCCGAGTCGGTGATGTTGGGCAGCTCGGTGCGCTGCTTCGAGAATCGCCGGATGTAGTCCCGAAGAGACTCTCCCGGCTGCTGCCGGCAGCTCCGGAGGTCCCAGTAATTCCCGGGGCGCACGTACGTGCCCTGGAAATTGCCGGCGAAGGCTTGGACTAGGTCGTCCCAGTTGGAGATCTGCCCCGGAGGCAGGTGCTCCAACCAGGCGCGAGCGGTGTCGGAGAGGAACAGGGGGAGGTTGCGGATGATGAGGTTGTCATCGTCCGTTCCACCCAGTTGGTAGGCCAGACGGTAGTCCGCGAGCCACAGTTCCGGTCTCGTCTCCCCCGAGTACTTTGTGATAGTAGTCGGGGGTCGGAACCGGGTCGGGAACGGTGCCCGTCGGATGGCCCGGCTGAAGGCCTGCGGACCGGGCGGTTCGGGCGAGGGGCTCCGATCCTCCCCGCTGTCGTAGCGTCCCCCACGCCTGGGGTGGTAGCCTCGGCGCACCCTCTCGTCGAGGTGGGCCCGACGGTCGCGGTGATGGTGCTCGTTGCCGAGGCGGCCCAAAGCCGCAGACGCGGTGTTGCGCATGCGCCCGGTGTAGACCGAGGCTTCCCGCATGAATCGGGAAGTCGCGGCATGAGGTTCCGAGGGGTATCCCTACCTTCGGGAGGCAGAGCTCTCGGCCCGTCGGACCGCGGCGCCTTCCAGGAGATTCTTGAGCTCCCCCTGGATTCGCCGGCCCTCGGTGGTTGATGGCTCCGGCATTGCGCGGAGAAGCATCGCTGCTGCAGCCAGGTTCTGGGCGACCCCACTGGATGCGGGTGGTGGCCTGACCCTGACATCATCGGCGACGCGGTGCTGGAAGCCCTGGGGCAGATGACGTATTTCTCCGGCCGAGGGTTGGCCCGCCCATGCCTGCCCGACGTCCCGGTGGATCGGCTCAAGTGCTCCTGCTCCCTCGTCGAGCCTGGCCTGCACCCCGCGGATTTGCTCGAGCTGTGGGTCATGGCCCCCCGCCTGAACGGGGACCACAGCTAGCTCCCGTGGGATGTCAACGCGGGGCACTGGCCTAGGGAGATCACCGTCCTCCGGCATGCCGAGATGATTGCCTTAGGAGGGACCCCCTAGATCGACGTGGAAACATTCGCGGCTTGGGCCGCAGTCCTCGTTGTCGAGGCTGCGGCTACCGTCGGAACAGTCGGAGAGGCAGTAGTCACATGCGGTCATGAAGTCCCGCATGGCACTGGGGTTGCCAAGTCCAGAGAAATCCCAACAGATGCTGGGTTCGTCGTCTTCCTCGGACCCAGAGGGCCCGTAGGTCGAGACGTCCGTCAGCCGGTCCCAAGGCGACCGCATGCAAAACCCCAGAGGGTTTGGACCCGCCTCTACGAGAGCGCCCGCCAAAGCAAGGTCGCTAGGCGGGTTGAGGCTGAATCCGAATGACGTGGAATGGGAATCGGTTGGTACCTCTTGGTCGACGAGCGGCGATAAAGTCACGTCGGGGACTGACTGCACCGTCGTCTCAGGTACGAGGGCGACGTCCAGCAAGCTTTGCGCAAGCGCGCTAGCGTCGTCCGCTTGCTCGGGATTGGCATGTCGCGGGGAGACGGCGCTCGTCTTCGTCTCAAGCGCGGAGTCGATACCCGGTGCGCCCCTCGTTGGGGTGCCGGCGCTGTCGACTCGCTCGACAGCCGACGAGGCGCTGCCTCCTGCTTGGCCTTGGTTGCCCTGCCTTCCCCTCCGCCGACGGGGAAGAAGGCGGGACGAGCTCGAAGGTTGTTCTTCCGCCACGCGGGGAAGACGTCGTCGATTCCGCCGCCGGCGGGCGGGCTGTCGGTCGCCATTGTCGTCGTCGCGCGGCGGTGGAAGGAGTATCATGTCGTAGCTGCCGTCGAAGGACATGAACTCAAGACTCCCGAAACGGAGCACCGTCCCGGGTTGGAGAGGTTGTTGGAGACTGCCCATCTGGAGCTTGACGGGAAGCTGTTCGTCAACACGCAGCAGGCCCCTACCTGGCGCGCCAACTGTCGGCGTTTCGAGACCGGGGGGTCCCTTGGGACGACGAGTGAGTGTCGCTGCGTGCCCCAGCCCAGATGGGTCGAGCGCGAGGGCGAGCACAAAGGGGGGAGAGCGAGGCGGCCAGAGACCGGCATGAGAGAGGTGGGAATCCCGCGGCCTTCGTGTTCGTCCCGCGCCCAGGTCGGGTGCGCTTGCAGTAGGGGGTTACAAGCGTCCACGCGGGAGAGGGAGCGAGCGGCCCCAAGCGAGCGCCTATCTCGTCCTCGTCCCCGCGCGGCCAACCCTCTCTAAGAGGGCCCTGGTCCTTCCTTTTATAGGCGTAAGGAGAGGATCCAGGTGTACAATGGGGGGTGTAGCAGAGTGCTACGTGTCTAGCGGAGGAGAGCTAGCGCCCTAAGTACATGCCGTCGTGGCAGCCGGAGAGATTTTGGCACCCAGCTGGTGTGATGTCGTGGCCGTCGGAGGAGCGATGGAGCCTGGCGGAGGGACAGCTGTCGGAGCGGTTGGGTCCTTGCTGACGTCCTCTTGCTTCCGTAAGGGGGCTGAGAGCCACCGTCGTCACAGAGCATGCGGGGCGCCATCATTGCCTATCTGGCGGAGCTAGCCAGATGGGACGCCGGTCTTGTTCCCTGCGGCCCGAGTCAGCTCGGGGTAGGGTGATGATGGCGCCTCCTGTTGACGTGGCTGGCCTGTGCCCTAGGTTGGGCGACGTGGAGGCTCCTCCGAAGCCGAGGTCGAGTCTGTCTTCCGTGGCCGAGGCTGAGTCCGAGCCCCTGGGTCGGGCGAGGCGGAGGTCGTCGGCTGAGGCCAGGGCGGAGTCCGAGCCCTCGGGTCGGGCGAAGCGGAGTTCGTCGTCTTCTGGGACTTGGCCCGAGTCCGAGCCCTGAGTCGGGCGGAGCGGAGTTCGCCGTCTTCCGGGACTTAGCCTGAGTCCGAACCCTGGGTCGGGCGGAGCGGAGTTCACCGTCTTCCGGGACTTAGCCCGAGTCCGAGCCCTGGGTCGGGCGGAGCGGAGTTCGCCGTCTTCCGGGACTTAGCCCGAGTCCGAGCCCTGGGTCGGGCGGAGCGGAGTTCGCCGTCTTCCGGGACTTAGCCCGAGTCCGAGCCCTGGGTCGGGCGGAGCGGAGTTCACCGTCTTCCGGGACTGTAGCATCCCAAAAATTCAAATCCTGAAATTTTCTCAAACTCGCTCTAAATTCAAAATGAATTTCAAATTTCATTTCAAAATGTTTGTTTGCGAGTTGATATCAGCAAATAAAATATAGTGGTCTATATTCTCTCCAAAATCCTCCTCAAAATATCCTACAAATATTTCCCAAGTGATCACCCTCAATTTCTTTTCAGAAATACTGCCCAGATATTTCCCCAGTGATCCCCCTCAAATTCTTTCCAGAAATATTGCCCAAGTATTCCACCAATATATCTCCAAGTATTTTCTTCCTAAGAAATACCTTTATAATCATTTTTGAAGTCCCTACAAATATTTCTTCGTAACTTTTCTCATGCTCATACAAATACGTATGCCTCCAGTGTCATACGGTGAGCTCTACAAGCTAAGCTCACTTATACAAGACAAATACATGCTAATCTCCCACTAATCCTCTCATCCTCCCACTAATCCTCTCATCCCTCCCCCTAATCCCCCCACCATGGCTATAAATAGAGGGGCAAGGGCCTCCTCTCATCCCACCCCAAGCCATTTCATGGCAACTCTCTCCCCCCCCCCCCACACACACACACCCACTCCATGTTCCACACAAGCACACACTAGCACAAGGATCGTTCGATCGTTCTTCGATCGTTCGTCCCCCTGTTCTTAGTTTGTTCGTTCGTTCGTCCGATCGTTCGATCGTTCGTCCGATCGTTCATGGTTCGTTCGTCCGATCGTTCGATCGTTCGTCCGTTCGTTCGTCCAAATAATCTTTTTCCTGTCGTTATGCTGCCGAAATTCCGATCGTTCGTTTGTTCGATCATTCGATCGTTCATCGTTCGTTCATAGTCCCTATTCATCGTTCATCGTTCGTTCATAGTCCCTATTCATTGTTCTTCCAGATAATCTTTGTCCTGCCGTTATGCTGCCGAAATTCCGATCGTTCGTTCGTCCGATCATTCGATCGTTCGTCCGTCCGTTCGTCCAAATAATCTTTTCCTGCCGTTATGCTGCCGAAATTTCGATCGTTCGTTCGTCCAATCATTCGATCGTTCGTCCGTTCGTTCATAGTTCCTATTCATCGTTCATCGTTCGTTCATATGAACTATTCACTATCACTATTCAACATTACTATTCACCATTACTATTCACCATTACTATTCATCGTTACTATTTATCATTACTATTCATCATCGTTACTATTCATCGATGATATCTATAATTTCTTTTCCATCGCCACTATTCGTCGTTACTAATCATCGTTACTATTCATCGGTCATCTAGTCATCCCAAATTTCAACTACTCATCCATCATGCTGTCCAGTCCACCTAAGACCAGCTAGACCCATGTTCCAGTCATACGAACTCCGGTGACTGTGATTTTCCTTCCAGTAGGAACTTCCCATCTGGTCACCCATCCCAGGTTTCTCCAAGTTGAGCACGCTTAACTTTGAGATTCCTTCGAACCAGGCTTCCAAACTCCGATTCCAATAATTCTTGTTTCTAGATTCTTACCGAATTATTCCCTATCCAACCATGTCATCCCTTAATCCTGGTCCATATTCCAGAAAACTCCCAAAATACTCTTGTCCCATATTCTGCCTATAACTCTCCTGTTCATACTAAGTCAGACGATTCATTCGTCACTATTCTCACCAACAGTGAACTTCACTGTGCTACACCACATACACTCAGCTATAAATACACCTAGCTACCCTCTCCCTCTCCACACACACTCAACACCCTCAGCCAAGGCAAACACCCCACCCACTCAGTTACTCTGCTCTACCGGCTACACGCATAGTGTCGCTTCGCCTCCAGTCCACCCTCCTGGTAAGCACCTCCGCTCCACCACTAGTAGTATCTCAACACCACATGACACATATTCTACTCAAGACTCTACCCATCCATGTATCGCTATTTTGACCACTATACTAAATATTTGTTGGTATACTTGCTGGTTTGTATGTTTGCTTGTTCATGTTGCATAGTTATCGGAGCGTTCGTGCCGTCTCGTGGAGGCCAGATCTGCAAGTCTACACCAGGCGGTGGAGCCAGAAGCCAGTTCCGCGAGCTCCCCTTCCCCTTCGCCGAATAAGCACGGCAAGCTCACTGGATCCCTTTGATGCATAAATTACCTATGTCTTTCAACCACAACCCTCAGCCTGTTATTTTATGCATGATATGATTTTGAGACAAGTTATTATGGCCACCCAAGCCGCTTGCCGCAATCAATCCTTGATATATTTGTTACAAAGGATTTGAGGAAAGGTGTGAGTTTTCAAAAGAAAATGCTTTTCAAAATGTGTATGATGAAGGGTTTTCACCCTTATCACCTTGTGAGTGGGATAATTAGGGACTCCCTGGTTTAGGGGAGGGCCTAAGGTGTTGGCTCAGCTGGTTTAGGCGTGAGCAGAAGGATTGTCCCCTCGTATAAGGACCGGTTTGTCATCTTTCACTACCTGTACTCATGATAAGTACAACCACTCGAGACTGTGTGGGCAGTCACTCAATCTGAACTCGTACGGTCCAACCCCAGGGTTATGAAGGCTGGGGAGCACCGGGAGGATAAGGAGGGGGAATGTTTTGTCCGGTTTGGACATGGCGGTGGCCTGACTCCTTCCGGTATAACCGTTAAGGTTAGGACGTGCAAGGGAAGAAAGAGATTCGGATTCGGATCTCACTGATCATGAGATCGCAGAGCCGGACTAGTGGGTAAAGTGTACACCTCTGCGCAGAGTTTGAAAACCTATTTGAATAGTCCGTGTCCACAGGAATGGACGAGTCTGGTATGGTATGGCAATTAATGTTTTGTTTTCGAAAAAGGGTGCGTTTGAGAAAAATGGTTTTTAAAAGGTCCGGCGGTTGAGTCATGAGCTATGGTGGACGGGAAGTCCAGTAGCTGTTTTTGAAAAGGAAAACCAGTGGGAAACTGCTGAGAAACCTGGATGGTTTAGTCCAGGGGATTTTATTATAATACTGAAAAACTTCCTGCTCCTTTTGGAGAGGATGCGCTTTGCAAAATACAAAATGTTTTTCAAAACAACCCTGCATAAAATATTGATGTTTCTGCAAAATATCCTGAGCTCCACATATTCCATGCATTATATCTGATTTCCCCATTCCGCGGGTGAAGGTGGGCTGCTGAGTACGTTTGTACTCACCCTTGCTTATTTGTTGTTTTTCAGAAAAAGGAGATCGGGTAAGAGTTACGACTGTTCCCAACCTTGCCTGTGGCTGTTGGACCGCTGAATTGCTTCACTGCGTATATCAGGCTGCTTCAGCCCCACTCTGATGATATGTCTCGAGTTGTGGACCAACTCTTAAAGTTGATCGCCACCTTTATAGGTTTGTCTCGTTTAAGCAAATCTGGAATCATCTGATGTATAAATGTGTTTACTAGCCTCCTGGGACTAGTAATTGTATCACATTTGAGTCCCAGAGGATTGGGACGCTTCAGGTGGTATCAGAGCTGTTAGGTTGGCCGCAGGACGTAACCCTTAGCCTGATCAAAAGTTTTTGAGTCCAAACTATTTTCTTAAAAAAAATCTTGCTCTCATCCCTTCATTTCAAAAATGCTTTTCCCCCTTTCCTTCTCTCAGAAGTCAGATGGAGGTTCGCTGCCAAACCAGCTTTTGCCAGAATGAAGATGGTTTCCCCAAGTTGCTGAGAGCATGCACAGTCCGCCTCGGAATCAGGAGCCAGCCAGAGTATGATGGTCGTGAGTTTGTCGAGCATGGCATAGAAAAGTGTGTCGTGACTGTATACATTGGATCCAGTCCACACCATGTGGAATGGAGTGTCACTGCTGCTGGGCACAGATTCAGAGACACCTGCCAAGTCGTCGCTCGCAAGGCATTGAGGGCCCTGTGTCAGATCTATGAAGAAGAAGTGGCCGACACCCCGCTCAGATTCTTTCCGCCCTTTCAGAGAGACCGTCCCGCTTGGATGGCCAGGATGCGTGCATTGGAAGAGCAGCAGCTGCTTGAGGATGACCCCACAGTCGTGTACCTCACTGCATACCTGCTCACCCTGGATGCACAGTATGATTTCTTGGCTCGGCACCACCGTCAGATGATTGCCCGAGCAGAAGATGCAGAGAAGCGCAACCGTCAGCTGCATGTGGATCTCACCACAGCTCAAGCCCGTGCAACTGCCTTGGAGAGTCGTGAAGTCATTGCTGTTGAAGCCCTGAAGCAAGCCAAGGATGAGCATGTCCAGAAGTTGATGGAAGCCTACTTGGTAACCCATAACCAACGTAGAGCCCTGCGGATCCAAGAGCCCGCTCCATCCAACCCTATTCAACCCATCAAAGCTGAAGACCCCCAGATTCTTGAAGGTCACCCGGTCTCTATCAAAGGAGAGAAGAAGGCTTGGGAACTACCGGAAGGAGCCATAGTCTTGGAAGGAATTCCAGTCTCCCCTAAGGCTATGGATAAGCAAGAGCACCCTGAATCCTCCCAAGATCCCCCGCCAGAGTTGTTTGAGCCCCTCGCCATGAAGAAGATTCCAGCACCCTCCCTTGAGGTCAAAGAAGAAGCTGCAAGCACCCCGCCAGCACCGCCGCCCTCAGAGGAGCTACAAGAGCCAGTCCCGCTTGAAGAAGAGTTCGACCCTGTTCTGCCATCTCAGTCGCCGCCAGAAGAAGTCATCAACATCAGCTCCCTGTTGACCCATCCAGGAGATATCTCAGATTGAAGTTGTGCGTCAGCCCTGCCAGAAGAGAAGCTGCCTGGTCTGAAGTTAGTTATGCCCAGTCCTCTGCATGCATTGGGTAGTGAAGTTTTTCTTCACTTTGGCTAGAGCCCTGCATGTATGAAAGGTAATCGTGTAGACTCGTGTTTTGCAAAAACTCTATTTGTGTGGCCCCCTAGGGCATTTCAAAATGAATTTTGCTTGATGTTTTCTCCCCTTTTTAGTGCATATGTGATGCTTTAACGTTAGTGCTCATAAGTTGCATTTAGCATAGTTCTCAATTCAGGAGCCAAGCAATAGTAGTTATGCTTAGCCCCCGAATCTGAGTAGTCCGTGCTTTGGAAAAACTCTATTCTTCCCTTATTCAAAACATTTGATTTGTTTGTGCTTATCATTGCTGAGCTTGTGTGTTTTCTTTTCGTTTTTCTTAAAAAGGTTTTCTCTAAAAACATAGATTACAAATTAGAGCTAATCCTTACCTTATGCTTCCATTCTCATCTTAACCCATCTGAAGAGAAAAGTGTCTTACCCAAGAAGATACCGGGAAGCTTACCCTTGAAGCATGGAATAAGCTACAGAGGAACCTATCCAGTCGCTCAGTCAAAAGGACCGATCGTGAGAATCAAAGCACTGCCCCTGAGTCAAAGTAAACAGGAAAAGAGGACAGAAGGAGTTATTACCATACAGAGAGGCAAAGATTCTTGGAACCAGAGACCACAAACATCAGGGTCATCGACCCCACCACTCACCCGTGCCCCCCGCATGCGTGCCCGCCTCCATGCGCACTAGCACCGCCGCCCATGCCCCCTTTGCAGCGCACTACCGCCGCCCACCCCCCTTTGCAGCGCACCCACCGCCACCATCATCGCCGGCAACACCAGACCCCCCTCCCCTTATCGCACCCGCTGCCGCGTAGCACCTACTCCATCACCACCACTCTGCAACCGAGCACCCCCGCTCGCCTATAAAACCCCCCACCAGCTCCCTCAACTCCCATCTCACTCAAAGCAAACCACACACTCGATAAAATCCCCTTTGCTAAATCGCAAGCAACTCCATTTTCCACTCCCTCGCCCCTAAGATCACAATGCTTGGTGATTCTTGGGTTGAAGACTGTTGTACATGGTTCATAGTCTTTGGTTTCCTCCTCTGTATGATGGTAATACTCATCGATAGACTCCTCCAGTGGGAAGAGCAAAGAGAAAGAAAGAGGCAGTGAAAAGTGAGAAGAGAAAAGAAGATAGTGAAGAGAAGACAAGAAGAAGGTTCTCCCAGAATCAACCTTGTGCCAGTCATCCCTCCGCAACCAGCTCAAGCAGCAACAGCAGCAGAAGGACCCGTAACACCCTTGTTATGTGGGACTTCAAGGAGTTCAAATCCCCAAGATTCAAGAGTTCTACCCTCATTCTTTTTAAGTGGGGTAGTATTCCAGTAAGGTTCCTGCTATGGAGAAAAAAAAGAAGAAGGCCTGTAGCAAGCTTGTGGAGGACCAGATCATCAAAGCATATAAGTTTCTGGATGAGAAGTGGTCACCCAAGTTTTGTTGATGAAGCACCAGAAGACCAATCAAGGAAGGAATCCATGTGGGAGTTCGCAAGAGAAAGGTTTGCGTGTTGGCATCGATGCTTCTTCAATAAGCTAGCTGCCAAGCGAAAGCTGAAGCCTGAAGATGATCTTTGAGTAGCCAGAATCAGCGCTTGCAATCAGCAACCGGATGCTCCTGAAAGGCTAGATTTTGTTGAAGTTCCATCTCCTCGAAGAATCTGCAAAGTGAAGATATGTAGCTGAAGTAAAGCTATACCCATAACCCTTCTAAGCCGAATCTCGAGGACGAGATTCCTTTTAAGTGGGGTAGATTTGTAGCATCCCAAAAATTCAAATCCTGAAATTTTCTCAAACTCGCTCTAAATTCAAAATGAATTTCAAATTTCATTTCAAAATGTTTGTTTGCGAGTTGATATCAGCAAATAAAATATAGTGGTCTATATTCTCTCCAAAATCCTCCTCAAAATATCCTACAAATATTTCCCAAGTGATCACCCTCAATTTCTTTTCAGAAATACTGCCCAGATATTTCCCTAGTGATCCCCCTCAAATTCTTTCCAGAAATATTGCCCAAGTATTCCACCAATATATCTCCAAGTATTTTCTTCCTAAGAAATACCTTTATAATCATTTTTGAAGTCCCTACAAATATTTCTTCGTAACTTTTCTCATGCTCATACAAATACGTATGCCTCCAGTGTCATACGGTGAGCTCTACAAGCTAAGCTCACTTATACAAGACAAATACATGCTAATCTCCCACTAATCCTCTCATCCTCCCACTAATCCTCTCATCCCTCCCCCTAATCCCCCCACCATGGCTATAAATAGAGGGGCAAGGGCCTCCTCTCATCCCACCCCAAGCCATTTCATGGCAACTCTCTCCCCCCCCACACACACACCCACTCCATGTTCCACACAAGCACACACTAGCACAAGGATCGTTCGATCGTTCTTCGATCGTTCGTCCCCCTGTTCTTAGTTTGTTCGTTCGTTCGTCCGATCGTTCGATCGTTCGTCCGATCGTTCATGGTTCGTTCGTCCGTTCGTCCGATCGTTCGATCGTTCGTCCGTTCGTTCGTCCAAATAATCTTTTTCCTGTCGTTATGCTGCCGAAATTCCGATCGTTCGTTTGTTCGATCATTCGATCGTTCATCGTTCGTTCATAGTCCCTATTCATCGTTCATCGTTCGTTCATAGTCCCTATTCATCGTTCTTCCAGATAATCTTTGTCCTGCCGTTATGTTGCCGAAATTCCGATCGTTCGTTCGTCCGATCATTCGATCGTTCGTCCGTCCGTTCGTCCAAATAATCTTTTCCTGCCGTTATGCTGCCGAAATTTCGATCGTTCGTTCGTCCAATCATTCGATCGTTCGTCCGTTCGTTCATAGTTCCTATTCATCGTTCATCGTTCGTTCATATGAACTATTCACTATCACTATTCACCATTACTATTCACCATTACTATTCATCGTTACTATTTATCATTACTATTCATCATCGTTACTATTCATCGATGATATCTATAATTCCTTTTCCATCGCCACTATTCATCGTTACTATTCATCGGTCATCTAGTCATCCCAAATTTCAACTACTCATCCATCATGCTGTCCAGTCCACCTAAGACCAGCCAGACCCATGTTCCAGTCATACGAACTCCGGTGACTGTGATTTTCCTTCCAGTAGGAACTTCCCATCTGGTCACCCATCCCAGGTTTCTCCAAGTTGAGCACGCTTAACTTTGAGATTTCTTCGAACCAGGCTTCCAAACTCTGATTCCAATAATTCTTGTTTCTAGATTCTTACCGAATTATTCCCTATCCAACCATGTCATCCCTTAATCCTGGTCCATATTCCAGAAAACTCCCAAAATACTCTTGTCCCATATTCTGCCTATAACTCTCCTGTTCATACTAAGTCAGACGATTCATTCGTCACTATTCTCACCAACAGTGAACTTCACTGTGCTACACCACATACACTCAGCTATAAATACACCTAGCTACCCTCTCCCTCTCCACACACACTCAACACCCTCAGCCAAGGCAAACACCCCACCCACTCAGTTACTCTGCTCTACTGGCTACACACATAGTGTCGCTTCGCCTCCAGTCCACCCTCCTGGTAAGCACCTCCGCTCCACCACTAGTAGTATCTCAACACCACATGACACATATTCTACTCAAGACTCTACCCATCCATGTATCGCTATTTTGACCACTATACTAAATATTTGTTGGTATACTTGCTGGTTTGTATGTTTGCTTGTTCATGTTGCATAGTTATCGGAGCGTTCGTGCCGTCTCGTGGAGGCCAGATCTGCAAGTCTACACCAGGCGGTGGAGCCAGAAGCCAGTTCCGCGAGCTCCCCTTCCCCTTCGCCGAATAAGCACGGCAAGCTCACTGGATCCCTTTGATGCATAAATTACCTATGTCTTTCAACCACAACCCTCAGCCTGTTATTTTATGCATGATATGATTTTGAGACAAGTTATTATGGCCACCCAAGCCGCTTGCCGCAATCAATCCTTGATATATTTGTTACAAAGGATTTGAGGAAAGGTGTGAGTTTTCAAAAGAAAATGCTTTTCAAAATGTGTATGATGAAGGGTTTTCACCCTTATCACCTTGTGAGTGGGATAATCAGGGACTCCCTGGTTTAGGGGAGGGCCTAAGGTGTTGGCTCAGCTGGTTTAGGCGTGAGCAGAAGGATTGTCCCCTCGTATAAGGACCGGTTTGTCATCTTTCACTACCTGTACTCATGATAAGTACAACCACTCGAGACTGTGTGGGCAGTCACTCAATCTGAACTCGTACGGTCCAACCCCAGGGTTATGAAGGCTGGGGAGCACCGGGAGGATAAGGAGGGGGAATGTTTTGTCCGGTTTGGACATGGTGGTGGCCTGACTCCTTCCGGTATAACCGTTAAGGTTAGGACGTGCAAGGGAAGAAAGAGATTCGGATTCGGATCTCACTGATCATGAGATCGCAGAGCCGGACTAGTGGGTAAAGTGTACACCTCTGCGCAGAGTTTGAAAACCTATTCGAATAGTTCGTGTCCACAGGAATGGACGAGTCTGGTATGGTATGGCAATTAATGTTTTGTTTTCGAAAAAGGGTGCGTTTGAGAAAAATGGTTTTAAAAGGTCCGGCGGTTGAGTCGTGAGCTATGGTGGACGGGAAGTCCAGTAGCTGTTTTTGAAAAGGAAAACCAGTGGGAAACTGCTGAGAAACCTGGATGGTTTAGTCCAGGGGATTTTATTATAATACTGAAAAACTTCCTGCTCCTTTTGGAGAGGATGCGCTTTGCAAAATACAAAATGTTTTTCAAAACAACCCTGCATAAAATATTGATGTTTCTGCAAAATATCCTGAGCTCCACATATTCCATGCATTATATCTGATTTCTCCATTCCGCGGGTGAAGGTGGGCTGCTGAGTACGTTTGTACTCACCCTTGCTTATTTGTTGTTTTTCAGAAAAAGGAGATCGGGTAAGAGTTACGACTGTTCCCAACCTTGCCTGTGGCTGTTGGACCGCTGAATTGCTTCACTGCGTATATCAGGCTGCTTCAGCCCCACTCTGATGATATGTCTCGAGTTGTGGACCAACTCTTAAAGTTGATCGCCACCTTTATAGGTTTGTCTCGTTTAAGAAAATCTGGAATCATCTGATGTATAAATGTGTTTACTAGCCTCCTGGGACTAGTAATTGTATCACATTTGAGTCCCAGAGGATTGGGACGCTTCAGGGACTTAGCCCGAGTCCGAGCCCTGGGTCGGGCGAAGCGGAGCTTCCTATGGTGCCTTCGGCAGGGCCTGACCGCCTGTCAGCCTCACTCTGTCAAATGGCACCGCAGTCGGAGTGGCGCAGGCGGCGTTGTCCTTCTGTCAGGCCGGTCAGTGGAGCGGCGAAGTGACGGCGGTCACTTCGGCTCTGTCGGGGGGCGCGCGTCAGGATAAAGGTGTCAGGCCACCTTTGCATTAAATGCTCCTGCAACTTGGTCGGTAGGTGCGGCGATTTAGTCAGGGTTGCTTCTTAGTGAAGGCAGGGCCTCGGGCGAGCCGGAAATATGTTCGTCGTTGGAGGGGGGCCTCGGGCGAGACGGAAATCCCCCGGGGTCGGTTGCCCTTGTCCGAGGCTAGGCTCGGGCGAGGCGTGATCGAGTCGCTCGAATGGACTGATCCCTGACTTAATCGCACCCATCAGGCCTTAGCAGCTTTATGCTGATGGGGGTTACCAGCTGAGAATTAGGAGTCTTGAGGGTACCCCTAATTATGGTCCCCGACAGTCATAGTCGCTCCCACCTCACCGTCGTGCGCAACTCAAGGGGTCGCTCCATGTGCACCTTAGGGAGACGCTGCCACGCTCGTGCCCTCCCGAGATCCGCCGTCGCGACCGCTGGCACCTCATTGTCGTGCACACCTCATGGGGCCACCGCCACGTGCGTGCCCTCGGGATCCGATGCCGCAGCCGCTCCCACCTCGCCGCCATGCGCGCCTCATGGGGGCCTTCGCTGTGCGCTGGCCTCAGGGATATGCCGCCACGAGCGTGTCCCCCGGATCCATCGTCGCGCTCTTGCTCCCAAGATGTGGTGGATGTGATAAGGCAAGAAGATAGGATTATCTTAGTTAAGCTTGTTGTTAGTGACATGATTTTAAACTTAA
The DNA here is from genome assembly GCF_902167145.1 of Zea mays. Lineage (NCBI taxonomy): Eukaryota > Viridiplantae > Streptophyta > Magnoliopsida > Poales > Poaceae > Zea > Zea mays. The sequence goes on along the minus strand of NC_050100.1, from coordinate 74,843,456 downwards.
TTAGCGTGTATGTCCCAAGCAGACTATAATGAGAGTGGTAAGAGGCTTTTTTTTGGAAAGACTTCGATAGCGTGATTAGAGTTATATCTACTAGTGGGAGGCTTTTTATAGAAGGATACCTTAATGAGCATATAAGTACAACAAGTGTAGGTTTAGAGATAGTTTATAGAGGTTTTGAGTATAACATTAGAAATTTGGAGGGAGAGGAAGTCTTGGACTTCATGATACCCATATATCCATTAACATTCCAGTAAATATTATCATTTTAATCACAAAAGTAAATATCAAATATAAAATATTAAAGCCCCATATCGTATCAATAATAAAATAGATTAAAATAGCATATCATATTTGTGTCTAGCATGATAAATTCATCGAACATAATTTTATCACAATTTCAATAATGTTTAATATTAAATGGGGCATCAGATCACACAAAATATAGCACTCATAGCCTAAAAAATATGATAGTTATCTAATTGTTCATTGCATAATACTTAATATTTAAATATTTAAAATATGTAAGCGGCTAGATTTTAAGAGCTTAGGGGTACCTTCACTTCTTTTTCTTTCAATTTTATATGAAATATTTCTAATAATCTTAACAAACATATATTTAGCGCAAATAATCTCTCCAGATTATATAATCTCTCTAGATTATAATCTCTCTGGATTATATAATCTCTCCATATTATTTTTAGAAAAAAACTACTATTCATGATTATGTAAATAGAAATTACAATATATATTGTTTTTCTTTTCTTTGTCTTAAATAAACAAACAAAGGTACTTGAAAGGGAAATGTGCCCTTGGGCCATTTCTAAGTGTTTTGGTGATTTAGTGTCCAACACAAGTGCCTAAGTGTCAAACGGTGGACAAAGTACAAATCAAGTACAAATGTATGTTTCTCAGACTTATTACATTGTTTTAGAGACTAATGTATTGTGTCTAAGTGCTGGAAACAGGAGAAAACAAATTGGAGAGAGATAGCTTTGTTTCAGCCAAAGCCAGCTCTGTCTGGGTGCACCGGACTGTCTGGTGGTGCACCGGACAATGTCCGGTGCGCCAGGCTGGCTCAGGCGAACTTGCTGCTCTTGGGAAGAAATTAACGGCGTACGGCTATAATTCACCGGACTGTCTGGTGTGCACCGGACTGTCCGGTGTGCACCGGACTGTCCGGTGAGCCAACGGTCGGCCGGGCCAACGGTCGGCTGCGCGATCTGCGCGAGACACGTGGCCGAGCCAACGGTCGGGAGGGGGCACCAGACTGTCCAGTGTGCACCGGGCAGTGTCCGGTGCACCAACGGCTCCAAGGCTGCCAACGGTCGGCTTCGCCAAATAAGGAAGGAAATCCGCACCGGACAGTGTCCGGTGGTGCACCGGACTGTCCGGGGCGCCAGGCGACAGAAGGCAAGAATTGCCTTCCCGGATTGCTCTTAACGGCTCCTAGCTGCCTTGGGGCTATAAAAGGGACCCCTAGGCGCATGGAGGAGAACACCAAGCATTCTTTGAGCACTCTTGATCACTCACACTCCATTCTTGCGCACTTGTTCGACATTCTAGTGATTTGAGCTCCGTTCTAGTGTGCTATTCTTTTGAGCTTAAGTCTGGGTCTTGTGTGTGCGTATTTGCTGTGATCTTTGTGTCTTGTGTGAGTTGCTAATCCCTCCCTTACTCCGTGCTTCTCTGTGAACATCTCTGTAAGGGCGAGAGACTCCAAGTTGTGGAGATTCCTTGCGAACGGGATATAGAAAAGAAAAGCAAACACCGTGGTATTCAAGTAGGTCTTTGGACCGCTTGAGTGGGGTTGATTGCAACCCGCTTGTGTTTCGCTAAGACTCTTCTCTAGCCACTTGGCAGTACTGTGCTAACGCTTAACCAAGTTTTTGTGGCATTAAGTTCAAGTTTTACAGGATCACCTATTCACCCCCCTCTAGGTGCTTTCAATTGGTATCGGAGCCGTTCTCTTCAAGAAAGGGACTAACCGCCCGAAGAGATGGATCCTAAGGGGAAGGGGATTGTGATCAATGACAAGGAGAAGGAGTCATTCGTCAACGAGCCCAAGGATGACAAGCCTACCGACTCGGGCTCGGGCCACAAACGCAAAGATGGGAAGAAGAAGAAGACAAGACGCATCAAGGAGATCGTCTACTACGACGACAGCGATGAGTCCACTTCTTCCCAAAAGGACAACGACGACAGCGATGAGTCCACTTCTTCCCAAAAGGACAACGACGACAACGACTACGAGAGAAGGAAACCGGTTAATTCGAACTTTTCTTTTGACTACTCTCGTATTCCGCAAAGTACAAATGCTCATTTGCTCTCCATTCCACTTGGCAAACCTCCTCACTTTGATGGAGAGGACTACGGATTTTGGAGCCACAAAATGCGTAGTCACCTATTCTCTCTCCATCCGAGCATATGGGAGATTGTGGAAAGTGGAATGAAATTTGATAGCTCGGATAGTCCTATGTTTATCAATGAACAGATTCATAGAAACGCACAAGCTACTACTGTGTTGTTAGCCTCTTTGTGCAGGGACGAGTATCATAAGGTGAGCGACTTGGACAATGCCAAGCAGATCTGGGACACCCTCAGGATCTCACATGAGGGGAACGACGTCACCTTACTCACCAAAATGGAGTTGGTGGAGGGCGAGCTTGGAAGATTCGCAATGATCAGGGGAGAGGAGCCAACCCAAACATACAACCGGCTAAAGACCCTCATCAACAAGATAAGGAGCTACGGAAGCACACGATGGATGGACCACGACGTCGTTCGTCTAATGCTAAGGTCCTTTACTGTACTTGATCCACATTTGGTGAACAATATTCGTGAAAATCCTAGGTACAACAAGATGTTGCCCGAAGAAGTTCTTGGGAAATTCGTAAGCGGGCGAATGATGATCAAGGAGGCGAGATATGTCGACGATGCGTTGAACGGTCCAATTCATGAGCCTCAATCCATTGCTCTCAAGGCAACGAGGAGCAAGGAGACGCTACCTAGCAAGGTGGCGCAAGTTGAGGCGGCCGGGCTCAATGATGAAGAGATGGCCCTCATCATCAAGCGCTTCAAGACGGCGCTAAAGGGTCGCAAGGGGCAGCCAAGCAAGACCAAGACAAAGGGGAAGCGCTCATGCTTCAAATGTGGTAAGGTTGGTCATTTTATTGCTAACTGTCTCGACAATGATAGTGACCAGGAACAAGGGAACAAGAGGGAGAAGAAGAAGAACTATAAGAAGGCAAAAGGCGAAGCACATCTTGGCAAGGAATGGGACTCGGATTGTTCATCGTCCGACTCCGACAACGAAGGACTCGCCGCCACTGCCTTCAACAAGTCATCCCTCTTCCCCAACGAGCGTCACACATGCCTCATGGCGAAGGAGAAGAAGGTATGTAATCGAAACAATGCCACTTATGATTCTTCTAGTGATGATGAGTCTAGTGATGAAGAAATAGATTACTCTAGTTTGTTCAAGGGATTGGATAGAACTAAAATAGATAAGATCAATGAATTGATTGATGCCTTGAATGAAAAGGATAGACTTTTAGAGAAACAAGAGGACCTTTTATATGAAGAGCATGACAAATTTGTAGAGGCACAAAAATCTCATGTTTTAGAAGTTAAAAGAAATGAAATGTTTTCTTGTGAACTATCTTCTTGCCATGAGACAATTTCTAGCTTAAGGAGCATAAATGATGATTTGAATACTAAGTTAGAAATAGCTAGTAAATCTAACTCTTGTGTAGAACATGTTACGATTTGCAATAGGTGTAAAGATTTTGACATTGATGCTTGTAGTGAACACCTAGTTACAATTTCCAAATTAAATGATGAAGTGGCTAGTCTTAATGCCCAACTTAAGACTAGCAAAAGCGAATTTGATAAGTTAAAATTTGCAAGGGATGCCTACACGATTGGTAGACACCTCTCAATTAAGGATGGACTTGGTTTCAAGAGGGAAGCCAAGAACTTAACAAGCCATAAGGCTCCCATCCCCGCCAAGGAGAAAGGGAAGGCCCCTATGGCTAGTAGTGCTAAAAAGAACCATGCTTTTACGTATCATGATAGGAGACATGCTAGAAATGCAAATAGAAGTTATGATGCTTTTGATTCACATGTTTATGATTCATATGCTATGTTTGTTTCTAGTTCTTCCTATATGCATGGTAGAAATGTAGCTAGGAGAAATGCTATTAATCACATGCCTAGGAGAAATGGTGTTAATGATCCTAGGAAAATTAATGAACCTTCTACAATATATCATGCTTGCAATGCTTCATTTGCCATTTGTAGAAAGGATAGGAAGGTAATTGCTAGGAAATTAGGGGCAAGATGCAAGGGAGATAAAACTTGCATTTGGGTCCCTAAAACCATTGTGACTAACCTTGTAGGACCCAACAAGAGTTGGGTACCTAAAACCCAAGCCTAAATTTGCCTTGCAGGTTTATGCATCCGGGGGTTCAAGTTGGATTATCGACAGCGGATGCACAAACCACATGACGGGGGAGAAGAAGATGTTCACCTCCTACGTCAAGAACAAGGATCCCCAAGATTCAATCATATTCGGTGATGGGAATCAAGGCAAGGTGAAAGGCTTAGGCAAAATTGCAATCTCAAATGAGCACTCTATTTCTAATGTGTTTTTAGTTGAGTCTCTTGGATATAATTGGTTATCTGTTAGTCAATTGTGCAAAATGGGATATAATTGTCTTTTCACAAATGTAGATGTGTTTGTCTTTAGAAGAAGTGATGGTCCATTAGCTTTTAAGGGTGTATTAGACGACAAACTTTATTTAGTTGATTTTGCAAAAGAGGAGGCCGGTCTAGATGCATGCTTAATTGCTAAGACTAGCATGGGCTGGCTGTGGCATCGCCGCTTAGCACATGTGGGGATGAAGAATCTTCACAAGCTTCTAAAGGGAGAACACGTGATAGGTCTAACCAATGTTACTTTCGAAAAAGATAGACCTTGTGCAGCTTGTCAAGCAGGTAAACAAGTGGGAGGAGCGCATCACAACAAGAATGTGATGACCACATCAAGACCCCCGGAGCTGCTACATATGGACCTCTTCGGACCCGTCGCCTATCTAAGTATAGGAGGAAGTAAGTATGGTCTTGTTATAGTTGATGACTTTTCCCGCTTCACTTGGGTATTCTTTTTGCAGGATAAATCTGAAACCCAAGGGACCCTCAAGCGCTTCCTAAGGAGAGCTCAAAACGAGTTTGAGCTCAAGGTGAAAAAGATAAGGAGCGACAATGGGCCCGAGTTCAAAAACCTTCAAGTAGAAGAGTACCTTGAGGAGGAAGGGATCAAGCACAAGTTCTCCGCTCCCTACACACCACAGCAAAATGATGTGGTAGAGAAGAAGAACAGGACGCTTATAGACATGACGAGGATGATGCTTGGAGAGTTCAAGACCCCCGAGTGCTTTTGGTCGGAAGCCGTGAACACGGCTTGCCACGCCATCAACAGGGTCTACCTTCATCGCCTCCTCAAGAAGACGTCGTATGAGCTACTAACCGGTAACAAACCCAATGTTTCGTATTTTCGAGTTTTTGGGAGTAAATGCTACATTCTAGTGAAGAAGGGTAGGAATTCCAAGTTTGCTCCCAAAGCCGTAGAAGGGTTTTTGTTAGGTTATGACTCAAATACAAAGGCGTATAGAGTCTTCAACAAATCATTGGGTTTGGTTGAAGTCTCTAGCGACGTTGTATTTGATGAGACTAATGGCTCTCCAAGAGAGCAAGTTGTTGATTTTGATGATGTAGATGAAGAAGAAGTTCCAACGACCGCAATACGCACCATGGCAATTGGAGATGTGCGGCCACATGAACTAGATGAGCAAGATCAACCTTCTTCCTCAACAATGGTGCAACCCCCAACTCAAGATGATGAACAGGAGGCGTGTGATCAAGGGGGAGCACAAGATGATCATGTAATGGAGGAAGAAGCACAACCGGCACCTCCAACCCAAGTTCGAGCAATGATTCAAAGGGATCATCCCGTCGACCAAATTTTGGGGGATATTAGCAAGGGAGTAACTACTCGATCTCGATTAGTTAATTTTTGTGAGCATTACTCTTTTGTCTCTTCTATTGAGCCTTTCAGGGTAGAAGAGGCCTTGCTAGATCCAGACTGGATGTTGGCCATGCAGGAGGAGCTCAACAACTTCAAAAGAAATGAAGTTTGGACACTGGTGCCTCGTCCCAAGCAAAATGTTGTGGGAACCAAGTGGGTGTTTCGCAACAAACAAGACGAGCACGGAGTGGTGACGAGGAACAAGGCTCGACTTGTGGCAAAAGGTTATGCCCAAGTCGCAGGTTTGGACTTTGAGGAGACTTTTGCTCCTGTGGCTAGGCTAGAGTCCATTCGTATTATGTTAGCATATGCCGCTCACCATTCTTTCAGGTTGTTCCAAATGGATGTAAAGAGTGCTTTCCTCAACGGGCCAATTAAGGAGGAGGTGTACGTGGAGCAACCCCCCGACTTCGAGGATGAACGATACCCCGACCACGTGTGTAAGCTCTCTAAGGCGCTCTATGGACTTAAGCAAGCCCCAAGAGCATGGTATGAATGCCTTAGAGCCTTTTTAATTGCTAATGCTTTCAAGGTTGGGAAAGCCGATCCAACTCTTTTTACTAAGACTTGTGATGGTGATCTTTTTGTGTGCCAAATTTATGTCGATGACATAATATTTGGTTCTACTAACCAAAAGTCTTGTGAAGAGTTTAGCAGGGTGATGACTCAGAAATTCGAGATGTCGATGATGGGCGAGTTAAGCTACTTCCTTGGGTTCCAAGTGAGGCAACTCAAGGATGGAACCTTCATCTCTCAAACCAAGTACACGCAAGACTTGATCAAGCGGTTTGGGATGAAGGACGCCAAGCCCGCAAAGACTCCGATGGGAACCGACGGACACACCGACCTCAACAAAGGAGGTAAGTCCGTTGATCAAAAAGCATACCGGTCTATGATAGGGTCCTTACTTTATTTATGTGCTAGTAGACCGGATATCATGCTTAGTGTATGCATGTGTGCTAGATTTCAATCTGATCCAAGGGAGTGTCACTTAGTGGCTGTGAAGCGAATTCTTAGATATTTAGTCGCTACGCCTTGTTTCGGGATCTGGTATCCAAAGGGGTCTACCTTTGACTTGATTGGATATTCAAACTCCAATTATGCTGGATGTAAGGTCGATAGGAAGAGTACATCGGGGACGTGCCAATTCTTAGGAAGGTCCCTGATGTCATGGAGTTCTAAGAAACAAACTTCCGTTGCCCTATCCACCGCTGAGGCCGAGTACGTTGTCGTAGGACAGTGTTGCGCGCAACTACTTTGGATGAGGCAAACCCTCAGGGACTTTGGCTACAATTTGAGCAAAGTCCCACTCCTATGTGATAATGAGAGTGCTATCCGCATGGCGGATAATCCTGTTGAACACAGCCGCACAAAGCACATTGACATCCGACATCACTTTTTGAGAGACCACCAGCAAAAGGGAGATATCGAAGTGTTTCATGTTAGCTCTGAGAACCAGCTAGCCGATATCTTTACCAAGCCTTTAGATGAGCAGACCTTTTGCAAGTTGCGTAGTGAGCTAAATGTCTTAGATTCGCGGAACTTGGATTGATTTATAACATACATGTGTTTATGCCTTTGATCATGTTCCTTTTGCATTGTGTTGTTTATTAATGGTGCTCAAGTTGTACAGGCACTCCCCGGACCTCACAAGTCCTTTGCAAGTGATGCACAAATTTGGGGGAGGTGTGCTACAACTTGACCCTTTGAGACTAACTGTGTGCTTGAGTTTGTCTGATCTAGTCTCGAAGGTGGATTGAAAGGGAAAAGGTGGACTTGGACCATGCAAGACTTCCACTGCACTCCGATGAAAGAGTAACTTTTTCCAAGTTCATCTTTGTACTCTTAGTGCCTCTTGACTCTTAGTTGAAGATTTTGGTGAGGCAATGGGGTTAAAGGGCCAAAATTGATCCCGTTTTGGTGCTTGATGCCAAAGGGGGAGAAAATAAGGCCAAAAGCAATAAATGGATCAGCTACCACTTGTGAATTTTGAAAATAATAGAGTTAGAGTTTTTGTTTGTCAAAATACTCTTAATTGCTCTCATTGTCAAAAGTTGGTCTCCTGTGTGGAGAAGGTTTAATTATGAGAAAAAGGGGGAGTTTTTGAATCCTTGATCAATTTCTCGTGAAATATCTCTCTTTATGTTTCAACATGTGTGTTTGACTTAGAGATAGGAAATTGAGTTTGATTTGAAAAAACAAACCAAGTGGTGGCAAAGAATGATCCATATATGCCAAATTTGATTCAAAACAAATTTGAGTTCTTATTTGAATTGATTTTGTACTTGTTCTACTTGCTTTATGTTGTGTTGGCATAAATCACCAAAAAGGGGGAGATTGAAAGGGAAATGTGCCCTTGGGCCATTTCTAAGTGTTTTGGTGATTTAGTGTCCAACACAAGTGCCTAAGTGTCAAATGGTGGACAAAGTACAAATCAAGTACAAAGGTATGTTTCTCAGACTTAGTACATTGTTTTAGAGACTAATGTATTGTGTCTAAGTGCTGGAAACAGGAGAAAACAAATTGGAGAGAGATAGCTTTGTTTCAGCCAAAGCCAGCTCTGTCTGGGTGCACCGGACTGTCCGGTGGTGCACCGGACAGTGTCCGGTGCGCCAGACTGGCTCAGGCGAACTTGCTGCTCTCGAGAAGAAATTAACGGCGTACGGCTATAATTCACCGGACTGTCCGGTGAGCCAACGGTCGGCTGCGCGATCTGCGCGAGACACGTGGCCGAGCCAACGGTCGGGAGGGGGCACCGGACTGTCCGGTGTGCACCGGACATTGTCTGGTGCGCCAACGGCTCCAAGGCTGCCAACGGTCGGCTTCGCCAAATAAGGAAGGAAATCCGCACCGGACAGTGTCCGGTGGTGCACCGGACTGTCCGGTGCGCCAGGCGACAGAAGGCAAGAATTGCCTTCCCGGATTGCTCTCAACGGCTCCTAGCTGCCTTGGGCTATAAAAGGGACCCCTAGGCGCATGGAGGAGAACACCAAGCATTCTTTGAGCACTCTTGATCACTCACACTCCATTCTTGCGCACTTGTTCGACATTCTAGTGATTTGAGCTCCGTTCTAGTGTGCTAGTCTTTTGAGCTTAAGTCTGGGTCTTTTGTGTGCGTATTTGCTGTAATCTTTGTGTCTTGTGTGAGTTGCTAATCCCTCCCTTACTCCGTGCTTCTCTGTGAACATCTCTGTAAGGGCGAGAGACTCCAAGTTGTGGAGATTCCTTGCGAACGGGATATAGAAAAGAAAAGCAAACACCGTGGTATTCAAGTAGGTCTTTGGACCGCTTGAGAGGGGTTGATTGCAACCCTCGTCTGTTGGGACGCCACAACGTGGAAGTAGACAAGTGTTGTACTTGGCCGAACCACGGGATAAACCACTGTGTCTACCTGTGTTGATTCTCTTGTGGTTATTGTGTTTCGCTAAGACTCTTCTCTAGCCACTTGGCAGTACTGTGCTAACGCTTAACCAAGTTTTTGTGGTATTAAGTTCAAGTTTTACAGGATCACCTATTCACCCCTCTAGGTGCTTTCAGTACTGTTGTACTTATGAATATATATTTATATAATCTAGACTATAAGACAGCTACATATAAATTATAATATATTTAAATTATATAATTTAAATTATAATTTAGATTATATAATCTATAAGCTGAAATGGGCAGAGAAAACCCAGCCGTACCCACCAAACTCAGACCCACACACTGAAATTCCCCTAAAATCACTACGGACCACTTCACCGGCGGCTCGCCGTACTCCGCCGCCGTAAACCGATGACCCTTTCATTAGGCTTGTTGCGGTCAGGCCTCCTCAACCGGCGCATCAACCAACCGGCGAATCAAGTCCTTCGCCTCCACCTCGCATTCTCCTCCGCCTCGCCGTCCCCGTCCGACCCCTCCGCCGCCGCCGCCGGCCCCCAGACCACCATCAGGGAAGGGAAAGTGGAAATATTTTTGGACGAGTCCAACTCAGTCTTCTACAACAAGACCCAGGTTTGTGTTCTTCGAATTTTTACATTCCATTTTCTAGGAAGGTTTATGTTCTTCGAATTTTTACATTCCATTTTCTAGGAACAAAATGATACTCCGTATTTTAAATGGATGTCATCGATTTATTCAAGCAAGATTTATCTTTTAGCGTAGAAGCGGAGTGGTCGAAGAGCAATCTGGTACCTTTTATATTCTCAGCGTTTAGCTCCAATTCAAACTAGGGTTGCTAATGTTGCTCTTAATTTGCTATGTGAACTATGAGATTTAGACGCTTAGTGTTGTGATTTTTTTTCTAGCACATTCCGCTCAGCAATTATTAGTTTTACAGTACTTTAGGTCCCAGAAGTTGTCTTTAGCTGCCGATGGTTTGAATATTTATGCAAAAATGGCTTCAGAGTGGTGTTTTTGTTATAATTTATAGCTATCTTAAGAGAAAGCTTCTCTTGCTAGGTTAACAATAGAGATATTTCCATTGCTGTATTGAGATCATTTATTTTGAAAAGACATGAAGAATATGCTGCCCGATCAAGAAAAGGTATTTCGCTCGCACCAGTAACGATATTTTACTTGTACGCCAGTATACTTCAACTCCTTTCGACTGGACAGACAATACTGAAATACTGCAAAATGTGATAGCAGGACCAGGAGACACTACATTGAGTGCGCAAGCTAAGTATAAAGAGCCGAAAGTTCTTGAGGTGGGTTTCTTTTTTGGTTTCTACTATTATACATTTATACCCCCTACATTTAAATGGTAATTAGTGCAATATTTCACCTTTTCACCCCTTTGAATGTTTCTAGTGGTGCCTACTGTAATATCTGTATGCTGTATTCTTCTATGAGGATATGATCGGTAGTTTGTTACATAATTTCTGATTAGTTATGAGTTTATATGATGTCCCCATATATGTTTGAAAGAATATGTTTCTGCTGCTCCTTCTGAAATAATTTGCTACTAATTTGATTCATCTGCTTTCAGTAAACAATCAATGTTCTGCTGGTATAAACAATGCTGATCCTACCATTTTGGATTCCTGTCTTGATGATTTTTGCAGGCATTAGCTGCATCAGGGCTAAGAGCCATTAGGTATGCTGTTGAGGTAGATGGAATTGGTGAAGTTACTGCTGTTGACAATAATGAAGGTGCATTGTTTTGCTTCAGCATTATAGATATTTTATAGACAGAAGTACAAAACTTATATTTTATTTGACTGATTCGAGATACTTGCTAAACTGTAGCCGCTGTAGAAGCCTGCAAGAAAAATATACAGCACAATGGCAGTCTTGCATCTTCGAAGGTGGTACCACATCACGCTGATGCACGTGTCTACATGCTCACACACCCAAAAGAATTTGATGTGGTACTGCCTTCTTTCTATTTCCATGTGTGCTTTCTTTGTTTTCAGCACCACGGGTACAAGGTACCCTATCATCCTTAGACTTTTCCAAAAATGGCTGGGGCTGGCAAGGAAGGGCCTACACAGGCACTGCACACACGCACGCACGCGCGCGCGGTAAATCCTTCCATACTCTTCGATCAGTTCGAGTAGTTCCCGTTGTGCAAACACCACTACCGAACACAGACTCCAGCCACCCACTCACCCCCTCATCAGCGACTGCCGACTACGACGTCAATACTTACTTCGTTATGCAGAAGTCCTATTGCTTAGGAAATTATGTAAACACATGGTGTTTTGAAGATGCCTATCATTGCCTCAGCCAAAGGTTTGCTGCTTAAAGACACCTAAATCCAAAAAGGCAAAAACATGCCATGGGTAAAGTAATAAAATGTCTGCTATCACAATATATGGTGAAGTCTATTTATTTTAGTTGTATACTTGTAACTAGCTCATCAACTTGCAGTCGTGCTCTTTCACACTAGCAATTTTTGAAGATGTATGAATCGTAGACGTTTGTGAAGAATGGTTATGTACTTATGTGTTCATGGTATGGCTAGTAGTGGATGGGCTTCCACACCTTGTTGTCCTTCGAGGTGCATTGCGAGAGGAAAAACAGCTTGCACTTGTGGATCCAGGAGACAGGCTTGTGGCTGTCATCATACTTCAGAACGTGAGGTTTGTATTGCCAGGGTGTAGTGAGGTGGCGTGTTGTGCTCCTGCTTGTCCTTGCCGACAGACAAGCTATAACTCTCGTCAATCGTCATGTTTGTGCAACTGCAGCGGTTGCTGGTCCTGAGCAGGTGACCTTGATCGGCTTCAGCATGGATACCTCATCCTTGATGGAAGTGGTTTCCGCAAGGATCTTCCAACAGCATTCTTAAAATCGATAGCTGAGATGATGCCCCCCCTCTGATTGGGTTTGTGGTGATGGCCGATGCAGTGGTGGCAGAAGTAAGGATGGATGCATGATTGCATCGGTAGGCACTGTGATATTACTAGATGCAGAAGAGCGTCGGGCTCCTAATAAACTAACATTCTGCTAATTATCCTTTTGATTATCTAATGCTTGAAGCAGCAAACTCAAAACAAAACTTAGGGCAGACCTAGTGCCAAAGGCTCCCACATGAGTGGAATCAGGGGAAGGGATAAACTGAGGCGAGCCTTCCCCGCAAATGTGGAGGGGCTGCTTGAATCTGCGACTTGGTGACTCAATGAGACAACTCTCACTGAGGCTAACTCCAGCAACCTCCATATCCCACCTCCTATCTCACTCTCTATTTCAAACTCCACTCTGTAAACAGTGCAAAACAATGTTTTGCACGACCATATGCACGCTTTGCTGTCCTCACCACTGCACCAAGCCTGCCTTTCTTAAACTCAAAACAAAATTAAGGTACTTAAATTTCTCTGCCACTTGTGGACGCTTGATTGTTCCTTTTGCACAAGTACTCCTTGGTCTTGCCAATGGAAGTCTCCACAACATTTCAAGATTTAAGAGGTAGAAATGTTGATAGTTTTTCTTGGTGTATTAATAATTGAATTATCAAAATGCTGTACTATTTTAACTGAAACTTTAACAGTTTAACACATATTCCTAATAAAAGATAACAAAGTTCTCTTACCTTTCCGAAGTTCGTAGAACCAGTTTAAGTTTTATCATTTATGTTTATGTGATATTGAGTAGTCAATGCCCCACATACAGAAATGTTCATAATTGTTCTTGTGATCCTGTCTACCCTTTTTCCTAACCAGTTTTGACAAGGTTATTCTAGATTACCTTCTATAGGATATTAGCCATGAATTTAGTTTCTGTCAACACAGCATGTGTGCATCTTTAGGTGGTCATTAATCAATAACACATATCACATAGGACAACAATGTGTTATGGGACTCCTAGTTCACATAAACCCTGGTGTGGATTAGAAACATTGAATGCAGTAATGTGAACCTCATAATACTATAAGACCTTGTGGGTTTAGAAGGAGCAGGTTGGTTTGGAAGTTTATTCGCTAGCTTAGAATTTAATATATACATTTCTACCCCTTAAGTCCTCTCACATTGCAGTTTTGCACTGGTCTGTCTTGCTAGCAAACATAATTATTCAAACTAGCACAAGAAAAGCCATGTAGTGTCTATTGAATCCCCTGTACCAAAAATAACTAGAAGGAGCCAGCCTGCCTAATGCTCTTGGTTGCGACAGGGAGGGAGGTTTAATATTAGGAATTGTATCATAGAATGATAGAAGTGCTTTGGTGACAAATTTACATTTGTTCAGTTCATATGACCAATTTAGATATTTCATTACATAGCATTGAATCTGTGGAAATTTGTACCATAGGGAAGCAACAGAGGCATTTGCTAACTACCTGTCACATATTTGCCACCTGCAAATTGTTAAGGCCCATTAGGCCCAGGCCCTACTGGCTATATATATTACCTACAGTCCTTAGGGACCTTTATCAATTATCTATCCCAAGGTTAGTAACATGGTAACAGAGCAGGTTACGAAACCCTAATTTTTTCAGCCGCCGTCGCGGCTGTTTCTCCGCCCAGCCGCCGTCGCGGCCCTTCCCCACCCAGCTGCCACAGTCGCGGATCCGGCCGCCGTCGCGGATCCGGCTTTCCCTGCCTCTGCTCCATCGTGGATCCGTCCGCCTCTGCTCCGTCGCGGGTCCGCTCCTGCCTCTGCTCCGTCGGCCTGTCCTGCGCGGATCCGGCCGCCGTCCCCTCAGCTCCTGCCCGTGCGGAGCCGCGGATCCGGCGGTCCGTCGCGCCTGCCCTGCGCGGATCCGGCCGCCGTCCCTCAGCTCCTGCCCGCAAGGAGCCGCGGATCCGGCGGCGCTCCTTCCCTGTGCGCGGCCTGTCGCGCCGCGGATCCGGTCTTCCCTGTGCGCGGTGCGGTGGCTGCCCCTGTGCGCGGCGCTCTTCCCGGCGGCCGTCCCTGCGCGGCGCTCTTCTGCACTGTCTCGCGCGGCCACCGATCCGGCCGCCCTGTCCCGCGCCGCGGATCCGGCCGTCCCTGCGCGACGCTCTTCCCGGCGGCCGTCCCTGTGCGAGGCGCTCTCGGCGCAGCGCGCTCGCGGATCCGGCCGCGAATCCTGCAGTCCCTGTGCGCAGCGCGCTCCCCTGTGCTCTTGCGTGCGAGGTGCTGCGCGCTTTGCTGTCCCTGCGTCGCTGCGCTGTCTGCTCTGCTTCTCCAGCAACAGGGACGCCGTCAGCCTGCTGTCATCTGCACCAACGCGGTCACCTTGCCTAGATCTGTTTCGGCAACGTGGTCCTCTCCGATCAGTCAAGAATTCGCCTACCACTTGTGCTGATCTGCTTGGAATCAGTCTCCTGCCAGAAATTTTGGTACTCTCTGACTGTTCTCTTGCTATTCAATATGTCAACCAATGCTATTGTTGTCAATATTGTGCTCGATGGTCAGAATTATCCCGAATGGGCTTTCTGTGTTCAGACTGCATTACGAGGTCATGGTTTACTATTTCATTTAACTGAAGATTCACCAGTCCTAGCAGCCGATAGAAGCAATGCTGCTGCAATCAAGACTTGGCAGATCAATGATGGCAAGGTAATGGCTGCTATGGTCAATAGCACTAAACCAACTATGATTATGAGTCTGTCTAAATTCACCACTGCTAAGGCTATCTGGTCACATCTGAAGGACCGGTTTGTTCAGGACAGCGGTGCTCTTTTACATACCCTCATGCAACAGACTCATGTCATTGAGCAACATGATATGTCCATTGATGAATACTATTCAGCCTTTGATCGTCTTATGAGTGCATTGACCTCCATGGTGCCTGCTTGTACTGCTGTGCCTTGTCCCGCCCACAAGTTCATTGAGAAATTCTTTACCTACATATTTGTTATGGGAGTTCGACCTGAGTTTGATTCCCTTCGCGCAAGGCTGCTTCACAGTTCGGATACTCTCACCATGGCTCAGGCATTGTCCGAATTGCTTGCTGAAGAGACTCGTCTGAAGTCTATGTCCTCTATTTCTAGTCTGAGTTCTCACAGTGTGTTGGCTGTTGCTCAGAGGTCTAGGAACATCTCCTTTCAGCCTTGTGAACACTGCAAAAAGACCACTCATCGGTCTGAGAACTGCTTTGCTAAGTTTCCAGAGAAGCTGGCTGATTTTCGTGTCCGTCGTGCTACTCGTGGTCGTGGTACAGGACCATCTCCTAGAGGCTCAGTTGCGGTTGCTGCTACTTCATCTGCTGGTGCTCTGTCATCATCCTGGGTTCTTGATTCTGGAGCTTCCTTTCATGTGACATCTGATCAGTCACGGCTGGCGTCTACTACACCTGTCACCGAGGGTACTTCTGTTCAGACTGCTGATGGTACATTATGTCATGTCACCCACAAGGGTTCTCTTTCTGATCCAACTTTTATTGTCCCAAATATATTTTTTGTCCCTCAGTTATCCATGGATCTACTATCAGTTGGTCAAATTACCGATCACAATTGTTTTGTTGGATTTGATGACTCATCTTGTTTTGTACAGGATCGCAAAACAGGAGATGTGATTGGGACTGGCCGTCGCCGTAAATCTTCGCCTCGCCTCTACATCTTGGACACTTTGCGTCTTCCTTCATCCCCTACTACTACACCTCATGTGCTCGCTGCTTCGGGCCCCACGACGTCATTCACCCAGTGGCATCATCGTCTGGGTCACTTATGTGGATCCCGTCTGTCTACTCTAATAAAGTCAGGATGTTTAGGCTCTACTCATGTTGAGTCTAGTTTTCATTGTAAAGGTTGTCATCTTGGAAAACAAATACAGCTTCCATATTTTACTAGTACTTCCCATTCTGCTAAACCTTTTGATCTAATTCACTCTGATGTTTGGGGTCCAGCTCCGTTTGTTTCTAAAGGTGGTCATAAATATTATGTCATTTTTATTGATGATCATTCTCGTTATACTTGGATTTACTTCATGAAACGCCGTTCGGAATTGCCTTCTATTTACAAGTCCTTCATTCGCATGGTTCACACCCAGTTTTCTGCTACTATTAAAATTTTTCGTTCAGATTCTGGTGGTGAATTCCTATCTGATAATTTTCGCCAGATATTGAGCATAGAGGGTACTCTAGCTCAACTTTCTTGTCCTGGTGCTCATGCCCAAAATGGTGTTGCTGAACGCAAACACCGTCATATTATTGAGAGTGCTCGTACTCTTTTGATATCTTCTTTTGTACCTTCACACTTTTGGAGTGAAGCTGTTTCCACTGCCGTCTATCTCATTAATAGACAACCTTCATCTAAACTTTCTGGTAAATCACCGGGTGAAGTTCTTTTTGGGACTTTTCCACGATATGACCATCTTCGTGTGTTTGGATGTATATGTTATGTCTTGTTACCACCACGTGAGCGGACCAAATTGACTGCTCAATCTGTAGAGTGTGTATTCCTTGGATACAGTCCTGAACACAAAGGCTATCGTTGTTATGATCCATCTACTCGTCGTATTCGGATTTCTAGAGATGTGAGTTTCAATGAAAATCGCCCCTTCTTTCACAACCAGTCTACTCACTCCACCTATTATCCCACAGAATCTACCTCTTTCATGTGTCTTCCTTCCATTCCTGCATCTGAACCATCATCTTCTACATCCACATCTGATGTTCTCATTCCCATAACACCACCTTCCACCTCCACGTCATCCACCTCTTACTCTTCCAAACCACCTATCATCCAAACCTACATTCGTCGTTCCCGCTCTATTCCTACGGCTGGTCCTGATACTGATCCTGTACCTGATTCTTGTACTAACAATAATGAGTTTAATGATGTTTTTAATCAGGGATACCGTCTTCGTGACCGTGGTACCATTGAACCTCCAGATCGCTATGGTTTTCCACGGGCTGGTGTGGCAATTGTTGAACCCACTACATATCAGGAAGCTTCTGGGATTCTTGAGTGGCAGCTAGCTATGATTGATGAATTGGCTGCTCTTGAACGCACTGGTAATGGGATATTGTTCCTTTACCCTCGCATGCTGTTCCTATCACATGTAAATGGGTATTCAAAGTTAAGACAAAATCAGATGGTTCCATTGAGAGGTATAAAGCTCGTCTTGTGGCCCGTGGTTTTCAACAGACTCAAGGACTTGATTATGATGAGACTTTTGCACCTGTTGCGCATATGACTACTGTTCGAACCTTGATTGCTGTTGCGGCCTCCTCTTCTTGGACTATATCCCAGATGGATGTCAAGAATGCTTTTCTTAATGGCGATCTACAAGAAGAAGTTTATATGCATCCTCCTCCAGGGGTTGATACTCCCTCAGGGCATGTTTGTCGTCTTCGTCGCGCATTGTATGGGCTGAAACAAGCTCCTCGTGCTTGGTTTGAGCGATTCATCTCTGTCATCACAGCTGCTGGTTTTTCTTCTAGTGAACATGATCCTGCATTGTTTGTTCATGTCTCTCCAAAAGGTCGTACCTTACTACTATTATATGTGGATGATATGCTGATTACAGGTGACAACTCAGAACATATTTCTCATGTCAAGCTACACCTTAGTAAGGAATTTCAGATGTCTGATCTGGGCCCGCTTAGCTATTTCTTGGGCATTGAAGTTCAGCAAACTCAAAAAGGTTTTTATCTGTCTCAGTCGAAATATATACAAGATCTTCTTGATCGCTCTGGACTTACTGATACTCGCACTGTTGCAACACCGATGGATATTCATTTAAAACTTCGTCCGAAGGATGGGACCCCACTAGCAGATCCAACTCGGTATCGTCATATTGTGGGTAGTCTTGTTTATCTCACTATCACCAGACCTGATATTGCTCATGCTGTTCATATGTTGAGCCAATTTGTATCAACACCTACTTCGGTTCATTATGGTCATTTGCTTCGTGTGCTTCGATATTTACGTGGGACAAGATCCAGATGTTTACTCTATGCTTCAGATAGCCCACTTCAGCTTCATGCGTATTCAGATGCCACTTGGGCTAGTGATCCTGTTGACCGTTGTTCTACTACAGGTTACTGTATTCTCCTTGGGTCATCTCCCATTGCATGGAAATCCAAGAAGCAAGCGGCCATTTCTCGTTCTAGTGCTGAAGCCGAACTTCGGGCACTTGCTACTACCACTGCTGAAATTATTTGGTTGCGCTGGCTCTTGGCTGATCTTGGTGTCTCTTGTGACACTTCTACACCTCTGTTATGTGATAACTTGAGCGCTATACAGATTGCTCATGATCCAGTGAAGCATGAACTTACTAAACACATAGGTGTTGATGCATCCTTTACTCGATTCCATTGTCAGCGGAAGACTATTGATCTTCAATATGTGCCCTCAGAATATCAATTGGCAGATTTTTTCACCAAAGCACAAACAAGAGCACAACATCAGTTTCACTTGATCAAACTCAAAGCTTCAGATCCTCCATTTTCACCTTGAGTTTGAGGAGGGGTGTTAAGGCCCATTAGGCCCTACTGGCTATATATATTACCTACAGTCCTTAGGGACCTTTATCAATTATCTATCCCAAGGTTAGTAACACAAATGGCTGATTCTGATTTAAGCATAAGGAAATAGTATGGGTTGTCTTGATTCGGATTATGTTCTAATGTCCTATACATGCTGAATCAGGTTGACCTTGATCCTTATGGGTCACCAGCTGCATTCCTTGATTCAGCGGTTCAATGTGTAGCAGATGGGGGCATCTTGATGTGCTCAGCTACAGACATGGCAGTGCTTGCTGGTGGAAATGCAGAAGTTTGTTTTTCTAAGTGAGATTTTCAGTTTCAGGATTAAATATGAATTGCTATCTGCAGGACTTACTGGAGCTATACTCATGATACCTGCCATATGCACTTGCAGGTATGGTTCTTATCCATTAAGAGGTAAACACTGCCATGAAATGGCGCTGAGGATTCTTCTTGCCTGCATTGAGGTAAAATGAGATTATTTTCCTGTGCCCCATATATATTCAAGATGAATGATCTTGAGTTTTTTTTCTTCTGTTCCTTTATGTTCATGATGATGATCTCTGTTACATTTTTCCTGTTGTCTTGCAGTCACATGCAATCCGTCACAAGCGCTACATAGTTCCTATAATATCAGTACACATGGATTTCTACATTAGGGTTTTTGTGCGAATCTTCACGTTGTCTCCTGCTTCCATCTTTTTCCTGATACATTCTTTTCCTTATGGTTAAGATATGCTATTTTCTCTATGATGGTACTTTTTTGGTATCTAATAATATTTCTTTGCCAATGTTCCTCTATTATATTCAGCTCGGCTAGCACAGTAAAAAGCTCACCACTCAAATTGGCACATGTTTACCAATGCACTGGGTGCAATTCATTTTACCTGCAAAATATTGGAAGAATTCATTCAAAGGTAGTCTTTCTTATCTTCTTTCATTGTCTTGCATGTTCTTAATGTTACAATAATTTGATCCAGGATAAGGAAAACATAGCTGTACCAAATTTTCGCCTTACTCTGCCTGAAGTATGTTCTGAATGTGGCCATCAATTTGTTATGGGGGGACCTCTTTGGAGTTATCCAATACATGACAAGGTATGGGCTGCTTCAATATTATCAGATATTCATGCTATGAGAGAAGCATATCCAGCTTATCCAAAAATTTCGGCTATACTATCTTCAGTCTCAGAGGTAATGTCTTTTTCTTCTGCTGTACACAATGCAACTGACATAGATGGGAAAATTGGAAAAATTGATCATGTAAGTTGGTGTTAGATAGAATAGGCTATTCTATGGATAGTAGACCTGTAGCTGTAGATGTACCAGCAAATTCTTGTCCCGCTATATTTCATCTCGACACATAACTTTGTCACATATTAAAAAGCACAGGAGCTAGTCACATATCCTTTTTTTTCTTTAGAGTATACTGTCAGCTAAGTCTAGTGTCTACTATCACTTTTTTGACTAAAATAGTTTCATTAGGTCCTGAAATAAATGCTATTAGATAAGATGCACATCGAATAAAAAACTGTAGAATTTGTCTCAATATATCCTTTAAATACAATGATTCAAAGAAAAGTGGAGACATGCTGATTTGCCTGATTATACAAAAATCGTGAGGGACCTAGATTTAGAGGTTTCTCTCCGCCCTGTTGGAAAACAATGTTGTAAATTTTTAGTAGACAGTGCCTTTTAAAAAAACTAAACTGAAGTGTCCTTGAAAGCCAAGCTTTTAATTCTTTTTTACACAAATGCGATGAATCATGATGGCTGGTATTATTTTTCCCTTCAGTATCAGGCACTGAAATAAAGAATGTTTGTTTTTAGTCCAAGTTAAATATACATGTAAACATTTTCACATCTGTGGACTAATAGTTCCATAGATACTTATGGTACTTGTGGATTGAAGAATCATGTCGCATGTTTCAATGCAGGAATTGCTGGAGGCACCTTTATTTGTGAGTCTTCACAATCTGTGTGCAATACTGAAGTGCACTACTCCAACCATGGTTATGTTACAATGTGCTATCAGAAATGCTGGGTATCAAGTATCAGGAAGTCATGTGGACCCGCTAGCTCTTAAAACAGATGCCCCGATGTCAGTGATCTGGGACATCATGCGATGCTGGGTATGATGCATTTCTTTGTTTTATCTTGCCTAATCAATCATGCTTGGCTGATTGATCAGTAACTTTGTTTTGCAGGTCAAGCTTCACCCAGTTAAACATCGACCTGGAAATCATCCTGGCAATGTGATACTTTCCCAAGAGCCTAAATTTCAGGTAGCTGATAAATCACAGCTTTCCATCGTTTCTTTGAAAATTTTCTGTGTAAAAGAAGTTATTATATATGCAAAGGCAGCATGACCTCTATGGAACAACTAAGCTGCATATTATGAGCTCGGTTCCCAATAGCCCTACATGTTGGCTCTGAAAAGTGAGAAGCAATACTAACCATAGTGGCCACGGTTAAGCTTGAGCTGCGCTAAGAGCTCTGTAGCCGACTACACAGCTTATCCGCAAGTCTAATTCGATTCCTGAAAGATAATTTTCAGGAATAAATATTTCTTGGAATACTTAAACTCTTCTTGCTCTTGATTCTGATCTCATCTAGTGATTTTGTCAAAGTCATATTTGTTATGCGCAGTCCTTGATATGCTTGATGATCAAAATGCTCCTCTTGTGCTACTATGATAACCATTCAGAAAAAAAAGGATGGAGTTAACATTTGTTCCTCATCTAACATCTCCATTATCTCCTCTCTTGAATAACTGCCAGGCAAAATTTTCCAGAGTACTGGGGGCCTCGGTCACCCGGAAGCGCGCAAGATTCATGCCAAATCCTGAGAAGTATTGGGGTCCTGGGACGAAGGCTGGCAGGAATCCGAGAACATTTCAGATGGATAACCGTAACTGACGCGATCTCCGCGCCAGAGCCCAGAAGACGGATAATTTAGTTTATTGCTTTGTCAATTGATATAGTTTGTGCGATTGCAATATTTGAATGATGTTTGTGAGTTTGTTCCTTAAGTTCACCCTTCCTAAAATTTTAGGTTGAGTCCACCGGTGACCGGCAGCATGGCTCCAACACTAGACAGGACATACGTTAGGTATTTTTGGTCGAAGATCGTTATGGACAGTCTTCATTATCATCAAAGATACATCTATGATTTTTTGAAGAGAAAAACGACTTCTACAAATTCAACATGTGGGAGGTAACAAATAGGAGCCTCTCTAAAGATCGTTAGACATACAACCAATATTTTGGTTGAAAACCGCTATGACTATGAACACCCGTTTCTAGCAATACCTAAGGCTAACCCTATAGATTTTTCATGGAAAAATTGTTTCCACCAAAAATTCATGAAACAGAGCTATGACAGGAGAACATGTTTGGTAAGTAATAAGAGTCCCTCGCCGAAGATAAATGGACATACAACAGATATTTTTGGTCGAAAACCTTTACAAACGGTCGTTTTCGACAATACCAAAGGTATTACCTATGGATTTTTCATACACAAATGGTTTCCAAAAAAATCTTGAACATGATTTATGGCAAGAAAACATGTGTGGTAAGGAATATGAGCATTCCGTCAAAGATCGATGGCATACAATCGACATTTCTAGCAAAAAAAAACATGTCATAAACGACCGTTTTCAGTAACACTAAAGGTTAACACCTACAAATTTTTCAACAAAACATGGTCTCCACTACGAATCTAAGAAAATGATATATGATGAGAAACATGTGTGGTACAAGGAATAAAAGCCTCTCGCCGAAGATTTATGGGTATATGACTGTCATTTTTTTGTTAAGAACTACCATGAATGACCGTATTTTGGCAATACCAGAGACTAACATATATGAATTTTTCATCGAGAAATTGTCTCTACTAAAAATCCAAGAGATTGGTTAATGGCAAGGAAACAAGCTGGGATAAGGAATAGGAGCCTCTCGTCGAAGATTGATGGGCATACATACGACAATTTTGGTTGGAAACCACTATGAACTTCTTTTTTAGCAATATCTAAGGCTAATACCTATGATTTTTATGGATTTTTCACGAAGCAACGGTCTCCACAAAAAATCCATAGAATTAATTTATGGTAAGGAAACATGTGGGAGGGGTAAGTAATAGAAGCTTCTCACAGAAGATCGATGGACATATGACTAGCATTTTTGATAAAAAAACTGTTATGCATGATTGTTTTCAACATTACTAAAGTCTAACAACTATGGATTTTTCACGAATAATTGGTCTCCATAAAATTTCAAGAAATTGACTTATGGCAAGAAAACATATGTAGGGTAAAGAATAGAAACCTCTTGCCAAACATCAATAGGCATACGACTGGCATTTTTTGTCGAAATCTGCTATGAACGATCGTTTTTTGCAATACCCCTATGTATTCTTTATGAAAAAGTCTCAAAAACTAATTCAAGAATATGATTCATGGCAAGTAAACATGTGTGAGATAAGGAATATGAGCCTCTTGCCGAAGATCAATGGACATATGGCCGACATTTTCGGTCGAAAGCAACCATGAATTGCCATTTTTAACAATAACAAATGCTAACACATGGATTTTTCACGAAGAAATAATCTCTACCGAAAATCCTAGATTGATTAATGGCAATGAAACATGTGGTAGACAAGGAATATTAGCCTCACGCCAAATATCGATGGACATACAAATGACATTTTGGTCGAAATCTGTTATGAACGATGGTTTTTAATATTTCTGAAGGCTAACATAGATTTTCCACGAAGAATTGAGAGCACCTAGAGGGGGGGGTGAATAGGTGATCATCTAAAAATCAACACTAAATGGCACAAACTTGGTTTATGAGATGTTAGTGTAATCAAAACCAAGGTGCTATGTCTAGAGAGAAAGAGATGACTTCTTCACTCAATTGCTCTTCACAAAATAAGTATTTAAACTTAGAGCAATTATCAAGTGAGTAGAAGAAGAGAGAATCACACACGAATAACAATAGGTGACACAATGATTTTTATCCCGTGGTTTGGCCAAGTAGAACACTTGCCTACTTCCACATTGTGGTGTCCCAATGGACGAGGGTTGCACTCAATCCCTTTCAAGCGATCCAATGATCCACTTGAATACCATGGTTTTCTTCCTTATATCAGATGTTCCCTTTGTGAGGAATCTCCACAAGTTGGAGTCTCTCACCCTTACAATTTTGATCACAATGAAAACCCCAAGATAAGGGAGGGAATAGAAACACATACAAAAGCTAGAGTCGCAGCAACGTCACGCACACAAGTCAAGAAGAGAGCACACAGAAACAGTGCAACGTGTTCACAACTCAATAAGTGCTCAAATCTCAATCACAATGATTCGGATGCGTGCTTGCAGAGTCTAGGCGTCTTAGAATGTTCAATAGAGGCTTGGTATTCTGCTCCATGTGCCTAGGGGTCCCTTTTATAGCCCCAAGGCAGCTAGGAGCCGTTGGAACTCCATTTGGTAGGCAATTCTTGCCTTCTGTCCATTGGCGTATCGGACAGTCCGGTGCACCACCGGACATGAACAGTGCATGATTCGCTTCCTTCTTTGGCGAAGCCAACCGTTGAACCCTCGATCCACTTGGCACACTGGACACTGTCCGGTGCACACCGGACAGTCCTGTGCGGCCTAGTGACTGTTGGCTCTGGCCATGCGTCACCCGTTGATTGCGCGTCGATCGCGCTGCCGACCGTTGGCACGGACGCTGTTGGCTCACCGGACAATCCGGTGCACACCGCACAGTCTGATGACTTTTAGCCACGACGTCCTCAGCGATTCCCGAGAGCAGAGAGTTCATCTCTTGAGCCAGCCTGGGCACCGGACACTGTCCGGTGCACCCGCAGCTGGTGCTCCACTGGTTGTTTCAGCTGAACTCCTTTTGCTCCTTTTGGACTTGACTTAATTGAGTTCCTAGCACTTAGACAATAATGTTTAGCACATAAAACAATTGACTAAGTGTCTAGAACTTACCTTCACACTTGATCCATCTAGATATTTCTCTGCTCAATATTATGTTAGTTTACACATAGTGTGTTGTGCATCTAATCACTAAAACAATATAGAAATAGCCCAAGGGCACATTTTCCTTTCAATCTCCCCCTTTTTGGTGATTTATGCCAACACATTTAAAGCAACTCATTTCGAACTAACATATCTAGAAGAGCTCAAAAATGCAAGTTGAAGACCAATAAGATTTTCAAGGAATTTGGCATATTTGGATCACTTTTGCCACGACTTGGTTTATTTTCACAAAACAAAATTTTCCTATCTCTAAGTCCAACACACTTGTTTGGGCAAATCGAGAGATCTTTCAAGAGTAAATTTGATCAAATGCCAAAAAACTCCCCTTTTCCCATAACCGAAATTATCCCCCATAAGAAAACAAATTTTGCAATAAGAGGGTTTTGATCAAACACAAAAATTCTAACTCTACAATTTTGAAATTCACAAGTGGTTGGCTGATCCATTTGCTTTGGCCTTAATTTCTCCCCCTTTGGCATTAAGCACAAAAACAGGTGAACTTTTGGCCCTTTAACCCCATTGCCTCACAAAAATAGCAAAAGGCAATGAGAACACAAGTACGAACTTGGGACAATATACATTGATACCGGAATGCAGTGGAAGCCTTCTCTTTGTCCAAGTTCACTTTTCCCTTTCAATATAACTCTGAGACTATATCAAGAGTACTCAACAAACAAGTTATTCTCAAGGGAGTCAAGTTGTAGCACATCCTCCCCCTAAACATGTGCATCATTTGCATAGGGACTTGTGAGGTACGGGGATGACTTGTACAACTTGAGCACCAAAAATAAGCAATTAAAGACATTAATGCTTAAAGTAACGTGATCAAAGGCATAGAACACATGTATGCTATAGATCAATTCAAGTTACGTGAATCTAAGACGTTTAGCTGACTACGCAACCTGCAAAACCTTTTCTCATCTAAAGGCTTGGTGAAGATATCGACTAGCTGGTTTTCGGTGCTAATGTGGTAAATATCGATATCTCCCCTTTGCTGGTGGTCTCTCAAAAGTGATGTCAGATGTCTATGTGCTTAGTGCGGCTGTGTTCAACAGGATTGTCTGCCAAGCAGATTGCACTCTCATTATCACATAGGAGTGGGACTTTGCTCAGATTGTAGCCAAAGTGCCGGAGGATTTGCCTCATCCAAAGCAGTTGCACGCAACACTGTCCTACGGCAACATACTCGGCCTCAGCGGTGGATAGGGCAACATAAGTTTGTTTCTTAGAGCTCCAGGACACCAGGGATCTTCCCAGAAACTGACAAGTCCCTGATGTACTCTTCATGTCAACCTTGCACCCGACATAGTCGGAATTTGAGTATCTGATTAAGTAAAAAGTAGACCCCTTTGGATATCAGATCCCGAAGCAAGGCGTAGAAACCAAATATCTAAGAATTCGCTTAACGACCACAAGGTGACACTCCTTGGGGTTGGATTGAAATCTAGCACACATGCATACACTTAGCATAATATCCTGTCTACTAGCACAAAGATAAAAGCAAAGATCCTATCATAGACCGGTATGCCTTTTGATCAACGAACTTACCTTTTTTGTTGAGGTCCAGATGTCCGTCCGTTCCCATTGGTGTCTTTGCGGGCTTTGTATCCTTCATCCCAAACCTTTTGAGCAAATCTTGAGTATACTTCGTTTGGGAAATGAAGGTTCCTTCCTTGAGTTGCTTCACTTGAAATCCAAGGAAGTAGTTCAACTCGTCCATCATTGACATCTCAAATTTCTGCATCATCACCCTGCTAAACTCCTCACAGGACTTTTGATTAGTAGAACTGAATATAATGTCATCGACATATATTTGGTATACAAAAAGATCACCATTACAAGTCTTGGTAAAGAGAGTAGGATCAGCTTTCCCAACCTTGAAAGGATTAGAAATAAGGAAATATCTAAGGCATTCATACCACGCTCTTGGGGCTTGCTTAAGTCCATAGAGCGCCTTAGAGAGCTTATAGACGTGGTTGGGATACCTGTCATCCTCAAAGCCAGGGGGTTGTTCCACATACACTTCCTCCTTGATTGGTCCATTAAGGAAGGAGCTCTTCACATCCATTTGAAACAACTTAAAAGAGTGGTGAGCAGCATAGGCCAATAATATTTGAATTGATTCTAGCCTAGCTACAGGAGTAAAAGTCTCCTCAAAATCCAAACCTGCGACTTGGGCATAACCTTTTCCACAAGTCGAGCCTTGTTTCTTGTCACCACACCGTGTTCATCTTGCTTGTTGCGGAACACCCACTTGGTTCCCACAACATTTTGCTTCGGACGTGACACCAGGCTCCAAACTTCATTTCTCTTGAAGCTGTTGAGCTCTTTCCTGCATGGCCAACACCCAGTCCGTATCCTGCAAGGCTTCTTATACCCTGAAAGGCTCAATATAAGAAACAAACGAGTAATGCTCACAAAAAGTTAGCTAGACATGAGCGAGTGGTTATGTAACACTATAAAAACCATCAACTAAAATAATACATTTAAGATTATTAATGATAATTAGGGTAATAAATTTTCTTTCTAATGTTTGATTTTTATTTTTTGCATAGAGAATAATTTTGGTTTTATTTATGTTTGATTTTGGATATTTAGTAGAATTTCCTTCTTAATGAAAATCCAATTAAATAAAATAATAATTATTAGTCCAAAAATAAATATTTTAGTTATAAATAATCTTGGCATAATTATTATGAATTTTAGGGTTATTTAAAAATATATTTTAAAATAGAAAAGAAATAAAAAACAAAAGGAAACCCTAACCCTAGTCGGCCCACTAGGGGCCCATTAGCAATAGCCCCCCCCATTAGCCGCCGCCAGGGGGCTCCTCCGCCCTCACTCCGTGCTGCGCGGGCGCCGTCTCCCCCGCGCAGGCGCGCGCTGGCCGACGCCCCACGCCCGACCGACGACCCGGCCGCCCGCGCCCTCGACGCCAAACCAGAAACCGACGTCGGTTTCTCTCTTCCCTCCCCCATTCCTCTCTCCATTGATGCCGATGAGGAAACTTCCACCGCCATTATGAAAGGGAAATGTGCCCTTGGGAAATTTCTATAAGTATTTTAGTGATTAGATGCCCAACACATATTAACTGAGTTCTTATGTGCTAAATGTGTGAAAAGTGCAAACCAAAGTAAAAGGTATGTTTCTAGACTTAGTATATTATTTTGTACACTAATGTGTTTGTCTAAGTGCTAGAAACAGGACCAAGAGAATAAGAAATGCAATGGAAAAGACTTGGCTGTGTGCAGCCAAACTCCAGCTCGGCCTGGCACACCGGACTGTCCGGTGGTGCACCGGACAGTGTCCGGTGCCTCAGGCTGGCCGATGGTGAACCAGCTGCTCTCGAGAATCGATGGAGTTGTACGACTATAATTCGCCGGACTGTCCGGTGAGTCATCCGCGACGAACTAGTCGCTCTTGGGAAACGAAAAAGGCGACATGGCTAAAATTCACCGGACTATCCGGTGGTGCATCGGACTATCCGGTGAGCCAACTGCGCCAGTGGCCAACAGTCGTCCGCGCGATCAACGCGCGACACGTGGCCAGCTCCAACGGTCGGCTGGATGCACTAGACAGTGTCCAGTTGCCAACCAGTCCCGAGGAGTAACGGTCGGCTGCGCCCGATATGCAAGGAGATCGCGCACCGGACATGAACAGTGGTTGTCCAGTGGTGCACTGTAACACCCGGATTTTAGGGGTCCAAAACCCGGGCGCTAACATAAACACCAGGTATGCTGGGACCAAGTCTCACACATATGATGTAAAGTGGCACAGGATCGAATGTCACATCTTTATATATAACAGGAGTTCTATACAAAATAAATAATTACATTATAAGGAGACAACGGTCCAGCAACCCAAAGTTGACTGGGAGACGACGACCTAGACCACTCACGAACTCATCGCAGCATCCTCCATGAGCATCATCCTGCAGTACCTGGTCTTGACCTGTGGTGTATGTGAGACAGCAAGAGTGAGCTCACATACGTTCATCGCTCAACAAGTTGTGGGGAATAATGTGCATGAACTCGCCAAAGGTGGGAGCTCACGTGAAGTGTAAGGCTTACCAAAGAAGATGGTTAGAGCTGAGCATTGCTTTTAAAGTTGGTCAAAATTTTATTAGCAGTTACTAAGTATAAGTAAATACCAACCCAATTAAGTAGTAGAACAAAAGTAACAACATCACCTGCGATGCAATGCATATGACAAATTGAATTTAAGTTCCATAAATTAATCATGTGAGGGTCCGAGCTGCTCATGACCGTGAGCACGGCTAGTATACCAGTTTTACACTCTGCAGAGGTGGCGCATCTTTACCCACAAGTCATGTTACCCATCCGCCAAGGGATCGCGACTTCCCGTACACCTCTACCGAGGAGGCGAGGCAGGGTAACACTACGAGGCCTTTACAAAGTTCCACTAGCTTCAGAAAACCCGCTACAGTTTATAGGAAGCTCCAATGCAGGAATCCCTTGCAGGACCGCCATCACAGCAAAATCCTCCCGAGGGCCTCCCCAGGAATCCCTTGCAGGACCGCCATCACAGCAAAATCCTCCCGAGGGCCTCCCTAGGAATCCCTTGCAGGACCGCCATCACAGCAAAATCCTCCCGAGGGCCTCCCTACACTGACCACTCCCCTACTGCCCTTGCCCCTTTCGGGTAAGGTAGTCCTCCACTAGCTTTCCTAATTAATCAGCCAAGGGCGTCCCATTAAACCCTTGTGGTAGCACTGTTTTCCCGGGTGGTCGCTCCATGTTCCAATTAACATAATGATCTTATCATGAATAGTAATAATAAACAGATAATAAAAGTGTGATCATGAATAATGTATCTTCATACCCAAACTCACATAAAGCACTAGCAAGTACTACCCAAAAAGTTCAGTGGTAAACAAGGTATAAAGATAGACAAACTAGGGTAACCTATTGGGTCCCATCAAAATTAACCTATGCAGATCATTATGATTAATTAGAACATGAGTGGGTAAAAAGAAGTGATCAAGGGCACAACTTGCCTGAGACTTGAGATTCCAGGTACCAGGATGATCTTCAGGTGACTCGTGACCTCGCACTAGTCGTAGCATTACAAACAAACAGTGTATAGACAGAATTAACATTACACCAAACATATATGCAAAATACATATTAATAATCTACATATTAAAATAAGACCACAGGAAAAAGAATTATTAATTTTGGAGTTGTAGATTTTAAGTTATGATTTTCCAAAGATTATATGTGCTTATTACAAGATTAGTTAAGATAACAATTTAAATGTGACTTTTATGTAAAACCAGTGGCACTAATTGATAAACAATAATATTACAAAATTATAGGAAGTGGACTGGATTAATTTGGAGTTCATATGCATTTTCTATGAATTATATAAACTCTAGGAATTATTTTTATATTAAAAACTCATTTTCTAATTAATTTTCCTGATTTTATAACTCTCTGGACTGGGCCTCAATTATAGGAAACTGCAGGGGCTAGACGGCAAAATATCCTATGACTCAGAGCGCTGTACAGGGTGGACGGCGGGTTGATTTCAAGTAAACCGAGGGACTCTTATGCAAAACAGCCCAGCCGAAGGGGTATCCAACGACCCTGGCCGTCCGATTCCAAACGGACGCACCAGATTAGATCCCGGCGGTTTACACATCCGCGTTCAACCCAGGCCCTCGGATCCCTGATGACTGGTTCGGATTTAAAACGACCAGATCGATCTGCGTCCGCCCGATCAGAAATCTAGGGCCCCGATCTAACACACGCGAAGGGGTATGCCTAAGCTAATCTGGGCCGCACATTCACGATCCAACGGCCATCGCCCATCTTCCTTCTCCCGACGCCAGAACAGCGGCGCCGCCGCCCAACACGGCGGAACATCGCCGGACTACCGTTAATTCCACGCCTCGGAGCTCTAATCCCCAAACTCAACTACCCTACACCTCGACCAGTGAAAAGCGAAGAAGATGGTACACCGATTACCTCGATTCGCGGCGAAGAATTCCCAGGCCACGCGATGGCGCAGTCCCGCGGCGGAGGCCCAACGACGGTGAGGAATTCCCAGTCCTCCGATGCGCAAGGCACCCCGACAGTGAGGGTAAAACCTTCCCGGACGCCCCTCTCTTCGCCAGGAAGGTTTCACAAGGCCAAGTCGGCGGTGTGCGCCCGAGTCGACTACGGCGGCAAACCTCCCCGGCCCCCGAGCTCTCTCTCTCGGCGAGAAACGGTGATGGTGGCTGGGAAATTCCGCGGTGATACGAGCATGGCGAGCGAGGTCGAGGGATCCCCCTTTTATCCACTAGCGCGAGGGAATCTCGGCCGGTGGTTGGGACGGCCCAGCGACCACGGCGCGCGCGGCGACGAACACGCGCGGGTTTGTTAAGGCGAAGAAGAACGGGCTGACATGCGGGCCCCGCGGAGCAGTGAGTCCGAGCGCAGGCGAGCGCGGGGCGAGAGACCGCCCAGTGGGCCCCACCTGTCAGTGATCCGTGAGGTAAACGCGGTGGAGGGACTTGGGCCGCGCGGGAGGCTTTCCTGGGTGGGCCAAAATGGGGTCTGCCGGCCCAGGTAGGGTTCTTTGTCTTTTTTTTTCTGTTTTGTTTTACTCTTTTTACTTTTCAAATTTCAAATTTGAATATGGATCTTGTTATGAATTTCACTTTTGAGTCAAAATGTACCAACTCAAATCTGTACAAGAATAATATATATATTATAATTATTTTTATTCACATAATAATTTCTTCTTTTCCTTTTCTCTTTTACATATTATTTCTAAAACCCCAAAGTGAAATTTTGGGTTAAATTCAAATTCTCAATTCCATTGTTATATTTTATTATTGTTTTTAAGGCACATACAATTAAAACTTCATCATGAGTGCCAAATATGGTTCTATTTATTATTTTATTCACTTAAGCAAATGCTTTTAAATAGGGAGATGAGTCTTCAAATGTTATGAGAGTTCTAAAGAGAAAAGAAAAATTCTAATGCAAGATCTTTGAACATTTTTTTTACTATATTCTCAAAAGGAGATTTAGGGTGTTACAAATCCTACCCCCCTTAAAAATAATCTCGTCCTCGAGATTTGTAAGAAAAGGGATGTATACTCATATTGTTCTCAGAACATATGCACAAGCAAAGAAATCTCAGCATGAGGTATAATACTTTTAACAAAACATAGGGTCAATAGACCTTATTGTTCCTTCTAAAATAATATCATATCATCTACTAGCTAAAGTGACACCTAGATCTTACAAATCATCATAATTTATATCTATGTAGCTTGGTGAAGCTGGTGGTGGTGGTGGAGGTTGTTGTTGTTGTTGTCTCTCTAACCGTGCTTGCCTTATTTCTTGGCGGGCCTGTCGTATTTCCTCGCGTTGTTGTCTTATCTGATTCTGCATCTCGGTCACCAGGTCTGTTAACTGTTGTATTACCAGTCTTTGGGTAGCAACCACTTGATTGATTTCAACAGGTGGAGGATTTGGAGGATTCATTTTCTGTTTGTTGTTGACCATGAAAGTTAGAGGCATATGGTAATAGTTTTGCAAAGGAAATTATTCAATAAGCGGAATGAATAAGCTAGTAGCTGGTTATACTCTAAAGATTCTTTGGTAGGGCTAAATCTTTGTTTTATGTCCAGATTGGGGTAACCAATCGTATAAGGTGAATATCCAAGGGTAAGATAGAATCTGTCAAGAAGAGAGATATATATGGGTGAGATAGACTACAAGATGTAGGTTACAAGTTTGTTTTAGGTGGGGGTTGATAGACTATGCAATCCATCATTACTCTATTGGTTGGGCAAGTTATGCAACTTGTTATATAGGTCGAGTTGTTGTGTATGGCCAAGTTGATATAAGTCTCCAAATTAGGCTTAAGTGATTTAGGAGTATAGCCTTATCCTTTCCACCAGCATTAAGTAACTTACACTGGATTAGATCATAATGGCTTAGATAAAATTCTTAGATTAGGTTGGTCATGACTAGATTAGACTAGTTTAAGTCAAATAGATTTATCAGGGTAAGATATATCTTGTTAGGATATGTTAGAATCTTTTGGGATAGGATGGGGTATACGGTGTAGGTAGGTCAGAAGCTCTATTAGTGTTAACACAGAGGGATTATGCAACTATCGGAGGGGTAAGGTAGTTGCATATGTATATGGTCAAGTTAATCTAGGGCATCAATTTAGATTAAATTATTTTTTATAGGAGTGAGGTCTAATCCATTTCACTAGTACTAACTAATCTATTAAATAACTCACTTTAGATTGGATCATATTAGATTAGATGGGATCTGGATTGGTATCCCCAGATTAGTCTAGACAGTATCTAATTACTTTGAATTAGATCATGGTTGATATTTTAGACTGGGATAAATATGCTAGTTAGGGTAGGATGAATTCATAAGAATAAGGTAGAATCTTTTGAGGCCAGTTAGATCTATTAGGATGAGATAAAATCTTTTTAGGATAAGATGAGTATCTTTTAAGATGAGACGGATCTTATTAAGATAAGGGAGAATCTTTTAAGATAAGATGAATTGGTTAGAATGAGATCTTTTTAGGATAAGATAAATCTCTTAAGCTAGATAGGTTCCAAATGGGATAATTTAGGTTGCCTAGTTATTTTATAAATATATTTTTATACCTATGTGTATATGCAGATGTAATTGTGGACATTACTCCACAACCCATCACACTCAATCAAAGATTCAAATCAGACAGGTATCATAAGAACAAACATTCAAATATATAAACACTTTATAAAAATAGTTTTGTTTTTGTTCCTAGGATTAGGTCTCCTATTCCTAAAGTCACTTTAGGCATAGGATTTCAAAGTGTGAAATCCACATTTGTCTTTTAGAAAGAAAAGATAAGAATAATCAGAGTAAGCGGAATTAGATGAGAAAAGATTAAGATAAGTTTAGAAAAGAATCAGAGTAGCAAAGGTAAGTAGATAATGGTTGTCCAGTTCTATCTAGGTTTCGTCCTACAGTCAACATTCCTCTGATACCACTTCTGTAACACCCGGATTTTAGGGGTCCAAAACCCGGGCGCTAACATAAACACCAGGTATGCTGGGACCAAGTCTCACACATATGATGTAAAGTGGCACAGGATCGAATGTCACATCTTTATATATAACAGGAGTTCTATACAAAATAAATAATTACATTATAAGGAGACAACGGTCCAGCAACCCAAAGTTGACTGGGAGACGACGACCTAGACCACTCACGAACTCATCGCAGCATCCTCCATGAGCATCATCCTGCAGTACCTGGTCTTGACCTGTGGTGTATGTGAGACAGCAAGAGTGAGCTCACATACGTTCATCGCTCAACAAGTTGTGGGGAATAATGTGCATGAACTCGCCAAAGGTGGGAGCTCACGTGAAGTGTAAGGCTTACCAAAGAAGATGGTTAGAGCTGAGCATTGCTTTTAAAGTTGGTCAAAATTTTATTAGCAGTTACTAAGTATAAGTAAATACCAACCCAATTAAGTAGTAGAACAAAAGTAACAACATCACCTGCGATGCAATGCATATGACAAATTGAATTTAAGTTCCATAAATTAATCATGTGAGGGTCCGAGCTGCTCATGACCGTGAGCACGGCTAGTATACCAGTTTTACACTCTGCAGAGGTGGCGCATCTTTACCCACAAGTCATGTTACCCATCCGCCAAGGGATCGCGACTTCCCGTACACCTCTACCGAGGAGGCGAGGCAGGGTAACACTACGAGGCCTTTACAAAGTTCCACTAGCTTCAGAAAACCCGCTACAGTTTATAGGAAGCTCCAATGCAGGAATCCCTTGCAGGACCGCCATCACAGCAAAATCCTCCCGAGGGCCTCCCCAGGAATCCCTTGCAGGACCGCCATCACAGCAAAATCCTCCCGAGGGCCTCCCTAGGAATCCCTTGCAGGACCGCCATCACAGCAAAATCCTCCCGAGGGCCTCCCTACACTGACCACTCCCCTACTGCCCTTGCCCCTTTCGGGTAAGGTAGTCCTCCACTAGCTTTCCTAATTAATCAGCCAAGGGCGTCCCATTAAACCCTTGTGGTAGCACTGTTTTCCCGGGTGGTCGCTCCATGTTCCAATTAACATAATGATCTTATCATGAATAGTAATAATAAACAGATAATAAAAGTGTGATCATGAATAATGTATCTTCATACCCAAACTCACATAAAGCACTAGCAAGTACTACCCAAAAAGTTCAGTGGTAAACAAGGTATAAAGATAGACAAACTAGGGTAACCTATTGGGTCCCATCAAAATTAACCTATGCAGATCATTATGATTAATTAGAACATGAGTGGGTAAAAAGAAGT
This sequence comes from Zea mays, assembly GCF_902167145.1. NCBI lineage: Eukaryota > Viridiplantae > Streptophyta > Magnoliopsida > Poales > Poaceae > Zea > Zea mays. The sequence goes on along the minus strand of NC_050100.1, from coordinate 74,808,138 downwards.
GATCAAGGGCACAACTTGCCTGAGACTTGAGATTCCAGGTACCAGGATGATCTTCAGGTGACTCGTGACCTCGCACTAGTCGTAGCATTACAAACAAACAGTGTATAGACAGAATTAACATTACACCAAACATATATGCAAAATACATATTAATAATCTACATATTAAAATAAGACCACAGGAAAAAGAATTATTAATTTTGGAGTTGTAGATTTTAAGTTATGATTTTCCAAAGATTATATGTGCTTATTACAAGATTAGTTAAGATAACAATTTAAATGTGACTTTTATGTAAAACCAGTGGCACTAATTGATAAACAATAATATTACAAAATTATAGGAAGTGGACTGGATTAATTTGGAGTTCATATGCATTTTCTATGAATTATATAAACTCTAGGAATTATTTTTATATTAAAAACTCATTTTCTAATTAATTTTCCTGATTTTATAACTCTCTGGACTGGGCCTCAATTATAGGAAACTGCAGGGGCTAGACGGCAAAATATCCTATGACTCAGAGCGCTGTACAGGGTGGACGGCGGGTTGATTTCAAGTAAACCGAGGGACTCTTATGCAAAACAGCCCAGCCGAAGGGGTATCCAACGACCCTGGCCGTCCGATTCCAAACGGACGCACCAGATTAGATCCCGGCGGTTTACACATCCGCGTTCAACCCAGGCCCTCGGATCCCTGATGACTGGTTCGGATTTAAAACGACCAGATCGATCTGCGTCCGCCCGATCAGAAATCTAGGGCCCCGATCTAACACACGCGAAGGGGTATGCCTAAGCTAATCTGGGCCGCACATTCACGATCCAACGGCCATCGCCCATCTTCCTTCTCCCGACGCCAGAACAGCGGCGCCGCCGCCCAACACGGCGGAACATCGCCGGACTACCGTTAATTCCACGCCTCGGAGCTCTAATCCCCAAACTCAACTACCCTACACCTCGACCAGTGAAAAGCGAAGAAGATGGTACACCGATTACCTCGATTCGCGGCGAAGAATTCCCAGGCCACGCGATGGCGCAGTCCCGCGGCGGAGGCCCAACGACGGTGAGGAATTCCCAGTCCTCCGATGCGCAAGGCACCCCGACAGTGAGGGTAAAACCTTCCCGGACGCCCCTCTCTTCGCCAGGAAGGTTTCACAAGGCCAAGTCGGCGGTGTGCGCCCGAGTCGACTACGGCGGCAAACCTCCCCGGCCCCCGAGCTCTCTCTCTCGGCGAGAAACGGTGATGGTGGCTGGGAAATTCCGCGGTGATACGAGCATGGCGAGCGAGGTCGAGGGATCCCCCTTTTATCCACTAGCGCGAGGGAATCTCGGCCGGTGGTTGGGACGGCCCAGCGACCACGGCGCGCGCGGCGACGAACACGCGCGGGTTTGTTAAGGCGAAGAAGAACGGGCTGACATGCGGGCCCCGCGGAGCAGTGAGTCCGAGCGCAGGCGAGCGCGGGGCGAGAGACCGCCCAGTGGGCCCCACCTGTCAGTGATCCGTGAGGTAAACGCGGTGGAGGGACTTGGGCCGCGCGGGAGGCTTTCCTGGGTGGGCCAAAATGGGGTCTGCCGGCCCAGGTAGGGTTCTTTGTCTTTTTTTTTTCTGTTTTGTTTTACTCTTTTTACTTTTCAAATTTCAAATTTGAATATGGATCTTGTTATGAATTTCACTTTTGAGTCAAAATGTACCAACTCAAATCTGTACAAGAATAATATATATATTATAATTATTTTTATTCACATAATAATTTCTTCTTTTCCTTTTCTCTTTTACATATTATTTCTAAAACCCCAAAGTGAAATTTTGGGTTAAATTCAAATTCTCAATTCCATTGTTATATTTTATTATTGTTTTTAAGGCACATACAATTAAAACTTCATCATGAGTGCCAAATATGGTTCTATTTATTATTTTATTCACTTAAGCAAATGCTTTTAAATAGGGAGATGAGTCTTCAAATGTTATGAGAGTTCTAAAGAGAAAAGAAAAATTCTAATGCAAGATCTTTGAACATTTTTTTTACTATATTCTCAAAAGGAGATTTAGGGTGTTACATGCACCGGACTGTCCCGTGCACCACTCGACAGAAGGCAAGAATGACTTTCCAAATTGATCTCCAACGGCTCCTAGCTGCCTTGGGGCTATAAAAAGGACCCCTAGGCGCATGGAGCAGTACACCAAGCATTCTCTAAGCACTCTAAGACTCCTAGACTCCGCCTCCACGCATTTGATTGATTGTATTAGTGATTTGAGCTCCGTTTGAGTTGTGAACTCACTGTGCTACGTTTCGAGCTCAAGTCTTGGCTTGTGTGCGTGTGTGTGCTGCGTATTTGGGTCTTGCGTGTGTTGCTCTCCCATCTTTACTCCTGTGCTTTCTTTGTGATCAATATTGTAAGGGCGAGAGGCTCCAACTTGTGGAGATTCCTCGCAAACGGGAAGAGTACTCAAAACATAAAAGACCGTGGTATTCAAGTCGATCATTGGATCACTTGAAAGGGGTTGAGTGCAACCCTCGTCCATTGGGACACCACAACGTGGAAGTAGGCAAGTGTTACTTGGCTGAACCACGGGATAAAAATCGCGTGTCTCTTGTGTTGCTTTTCTGTGATTGTTTGTTCACAAGAACTCGCTTCATAGTTACTTGGTCACACTAACGCTTCAATAATCAAGTTTGTGGCTATTTAGTATTTGATTTTACAGGATCATCTATTCACCCCCCCTCTAGGTGCTCTCAATTGGTATCAGAGTTGTACTCTTCATTTAAGGGACTAACCGCCCGAAGCGATGGATCCTAAGGGAAAGGGGATGGTGGTCAATGACAAGGAAAAGGAGACCATCTTCAATGAGCCAAGAGACGACAAGCCCACTGACTCAGGCTCGATCGAGTCACAAGAAGAGAGACGGGAAGAAGAAGAGGCGCATCAAGAAGATCATCTACTACGACAACGATGCATCTTCGTCTTCACCAAGGGACGACGACTCCTCGTCCAAGAAAAAGACGGTCAATCAAAATTATTCTTTTGATTACTCTCACATGCCCTATAATTCAAATGCGCATTTACTATCAATTCCCCTCGGAAAACCTCCACACTTTGATGGAGAGGACTATTCGTTTTGGAGTCATAAAATGCGTAGTCATTTATTTTCTCTCCATCCTAGCATATGGGAAATTGTAGAAAATGGGATGCATTTTGATAGCACTGATAATCCTGTTGTTATAAATTAACAAATTCAAAAAAATGCCCAAGCTACTACTGTTTTGCTAGCATCTCTTTGCAGGGATGAGTACAATAAGGTGAGTGGCTTGGACAATGCCAAACAGATCTGGGATACCCTCAAAATATCACATGAGGGAAATGATGCCACCATGATCACCAAGATGGAACTGGTGGAGGGCGAGCTGGGGAGGTTCGCGATGATCAGGGGAGAGGAGCCAACTCAGACCTACAACAGGCTCAAGACCCTGGTCAACAAGATCCGAAGCTACGGAAGCACAAGATGGACGGATCATGATGTCGTCCGACTCATGCTAAGGTCATTTACTATAATTGACCTCCATCTTGTCAACCTTATTCATGAAAATCCCAGGTACACCAAGATGACGCCCGAGGAGATCCTTGGAAAGTTCATGAGCGGGCACATGATGGCGAAGGAGGCGCGATGCGTGGATGATGCGCTAAATGGTCCACTACCCATCTACGAGCCACAACCTATTGCTCTCAAAGCAACCAGCAACAGGGAGGCGCTACCAAGCAAGGTGGCACAAGTGGAGGCTACCGGGCTCAACGAGGACAAAATGGCGCTTATCATCAAGCGTTTCAAGACCGCGCTCAAAGGACGCAAAGAGTACCCCAACAAGAATAAAACAAAGGGAAAGCGATCATGCTTCAAATGTGGTAAGACTGGTCACTTTATTGCTCAATGTCCCGATAATGACAATGACCAGGTACAAGAAAGACATGGGAAGAAGGAGAAGAAGAACTACAGGAAGGCGAAGGGCGAGGTGCATCTTGGAAAAGAATGGGATTCTGACTGCTCTTCATCCGACTCCGACGATGAAGGACTGGCTGCCTCGGCCTTCGACAAGTCTTCACTCTTCCCCAATGAACGTCATACATGTCTTATGGCCAAGGAGAAGAAGGTACGTATTCGAGATACTCCTAAGTACTCCTCTTCTAGTGATGAGGAATCTTCGGATGATGAAGTAGATTACTTTGAAAGTTTAAGGGTTTAGATAGAGCTAAGGTAGAGAAAATTAATAAATTAATCGATGCTCTTAATGAAAAGGATAGACTGCTCGAAAAGCAAGAGGACATTTTATATGAGGAACATGACAAGTTTGTTAGTGTTCAAAAATCCCTTGCTTTAGAAATTAAAAGAAATGAAATGCTATCCTTTGAGTTGTCTGCTTGTCAAGAATCTGTCTCTAGTCTAAAGAATTCAAATGTTGAATTAAAAGCTAAACTAGAGTAAGCAAATGCAACTAGATCATGTAGTTATTTGCAATAGATGTAAGGACTTTGATGTTAACGACTGTAATGAACATCTTATTTCTATTGCTAAATTAACCGATGAGGTGGCGAGTCTTAATGCTCAACTTAAGACCTGCAAAGTTGATTTTGATAAATTAAAATTTGCTAGGGATGCCTCCACTGTTGGTAGACACCCCTCGATTAAGGATGAACTTGGTTTTCAAAAGGAAACCAAGAACTTAACAAGCCAAAGGGCTCTCGTTCTCAACAAGGAGAAAGGAAAGGCCCCTATGGCTAGTAGTTCCCCAAAGAATCATGCCTATATTTATGATAGGAAATATGCTATGAATGCTTATAATGATAGATGTTATGATCATTCACATGCTATGTTTGCATCTAGCTCCACTTTTGTTCATGGTAGAAGCAGGCCTAGGAGAAATCATATTGTGCCTCATGCGCCTAGGAGAATGTGCAATGGACCTTCTACTATTTGTCATGCTTGCAATACTTCTTTTGTACTTTCATGTAAGAACACAAAAGTAGTTGCTAGGAAGTTGGGATCCAAATGCACAGGAGACAAGACTTGTATTTGGGTTCCAAAAGTTATTGTGACTAACCTTGTAGGACCCAACAAGAGTTGGGTACCTAAAACCCAAGCTTAAATTGCCTTGCAGGTTTATGCATCCAGGGGCTCAAGCTGGATTATCGACAGCGGATGCACGAACCACATGACGGGGGAGAAGAAGATGTTCACCTCCTACGTCAAGAACAAGGATTCCCAGGATACGATCATCTTTAGAGATGGGAACCAAGGCAAGAAGAAAGGCTTGGGCAAGATAGCCATCACTAACGAGCACTCAATATCAAATGTATTTTTAGTAGAGTCGCTCAGGTACAATCTTCTGTCTGTAAGTCAATTGTGTCACATGGGTTACAATTGCTTGTTTACAAATGTTGATGTATTTGTCTTTAGAAGAAGTGATGGTTCATTAGCTTTTAAGGGTGTATTAGATGACAAGCTCTACTTAGTTGATTTTTTGAAAGAGAATGTCGGTCTAGATGCATGCTTAATAGCTAAGACAAATATGGGCTGGCTTTGGCATCGCTGTCTGGCACATGTTGGGATGAAGAACCTTCATAAGCTTCTAAAGGGAGATCATGTGTTAGGACTAAGCGATGTCTGTTTTGAGAAAGACAGACCTTGTGTAGCATGTCAGGCAGGGAAACAGGTGAGAAGCACTCATCACGACAAGAATGTGATGACAACATCAAGACCACTAGAGCTCCTTCACATGGATCTCTTTGGACCCGTTGCCTATCTAAGCATCGGGGGAAGTAAGTATGGTCTTGTAATTGTTGATGATTTTCTCGCTTCACTTGGGTATTCTTTTTACAGAATAAGTCAAAAACCCAAGTAACCCTAAAGCGCTTCTTGAAGAGAGCTCAAAATGAGTTTGAGCTTAAGGTGAAGAAAATAAGAAGCGACAATGGGTTCGAATTCAAGAATCTACAAGTTGAAGAATTTCTTGAGGAGGAAGGCATCAAGCACGAGTTCTCTGCTCCCTACACACCACAACAAAATGGTGTGGTAGAGAGGAAGAACATGACGCTAATCGACATGTCGAGAACGATGCTTGGAGAGTTCAAGACGCCTGAGCGGTTTTGGTCAGAAGCTGTGAACACAACTTGCCACGCCATAAACCGGCTCTATCTACATCGCCTCCTCAAGAAGACCTCCTACGAACTTCTTACTGGTAACAAACCCAATGTCTCATACTTTCGTGTATTTGGGAGCAAATGTTATATTCTGGTGAAGAAAGGTAGACATTCTAAATTTGCTCCCAAAGCTGTAGAAGGGTTTTTACTAGGGTATGACTCAAATACAAAGGCGTATAGAGTCTTCAATAAATCATCAGGATTAGTTGAAGTCTCTAGCGACATTGTATTTGATGAGACTAATGGCTCTCCAAGAAAGCAAGTTGATCTTGATGACATAGATGAAGATGAAGTTCCGACGACCGCAATGCGTACGATGGCAATAGGTGATGTGCGACCATAGGAACTACAGGAACAAGATCAGCCTTCTTCCTCGACACTGGTGCATCCCCCAACTCAAGATGATGGACAGGTACCTCAAGAAGAGGAGCATGATCAAGGGGGAGCACAAGAAGAACATGTTATGGAGGAAGAAGCACCACGGGCCCCTCCAATTCAAGTCCGAGTGTTGATCCAAAAACATCACCCCGTCGATCAAATTCTGGGTGACATCAGCAAGGGAGTAACTACTCGCTCATGATTAGCAAGTTTTTGTGAGCATTACTCGTTTGTCTCTTCTATTGAGCCTTTCAGGGTAGAAGAGGCCTTGCAGGATCCGGACTGGGTGTTGGCCATGCAGGAAGAGCTAAATAACTTCAAAAGAAATGAAGTCTGGAGTCTGGTACCACGTCCAAATCAAAACGTTGTGGGAACCAAGTGGGTGTTCCGCAACAAGCAAGACGAGCACGGGGTGGTGACAAGAAACAAGGCTCAACTTGTGGCAAAAGGTTATGTCCAAGTCGCAGCTTTGGATTTCGAGGAGACTTTTGCTCCCGTGGCTAGGTTAGAGTCAATTCGAATTTTGTTAGCCTATACCGCTCACCATTTCTTTAGGCTATTTAAAATGGACGTGAAGAGCGCTTTCCTCAACGGGCCAATCAAGGAGGAGGTATACGTGGAATAACCCCCTGGCTTTGAGGATGACAGGTATCCCGACCATGTGTATAAGCTCTCTAAGGCGCTCTATGGATTTAAGCAAGCCCCAAGAGCATGGTATGAATGCCTTAGAGATTTCCTTATTTCTAATGCTTTCAAGGTTGGGAAAGCCGATCCCACTCTTTTCACAAAGACTTGCAACAGTGATCTTTTTGTTTGCTAAATTTATGTCGATGACATAATATTTTGTTCTACTAATCAAAAGTCTTGTGAGGAGTTTAGTAGGGTAATGATGCAAAAGTTCGAGATGTCGATGATGGGCGAGTTGACCTACTTCCTTGGATTCCAAGTGAAGCAACTCAAGGACGGCACTTTCATCTCCCAAACGAAGTACACTCAAGATCTCCCAAACTGACGGGCATGTTGACCTCAACAAAGGAGGTAAGTCCGTTGATCAAAAGGCATACTAGTCAATGTTAGGTTCATTACTTTATCTTTGTGCTAGTAGACCGGACATTATGCTTAGTGTATGCATGTGTGCTAGATATCAATCCGACCCCAAGGAATGTCAACTTGTGGACGTTAAGCGAATTCTGAGGTATCTAGTTGCTACGCCTTGCTTTGGGATCTAGTATCCAAAGGGGTCTACCTTTGACTTAATTGGATACGCAGACTCCGATTATGCCGGGTGCAAGGTTGATAGGAAGAGCACATCAGGGACGTGCCAATTTCTAGGAAGATCCCTGGTGTCCTGGAGTTCCAAGAAACAGATATCTGTTGCCCTATCCACCGCTGAGGCCGAGTACGTTGCCGCAGGACAGTGTTGCGCGCAACTACTTTGTATGAGGCAAACCCTCCGGGACTTTGGCTACAATCTGAGCAAAGTCCCACTCCTATGTGACAATGAGAGTGCAATCCGCTTGGCGGATAATCCTGTTGAACACAACCGCACTAAGCACATAGACATTAGGCATCACTTTCTGAGAGACCACCAACAAAAGGGGGATATCGATATCTATCATATTAGCACCGAGAACCAGCTCGCCGATATCTTCACCAAGCCGTTGGATGAGAAAACTTTTTGCAGGTTGCGAAGTGAGCTAAATGTCTTAGATTCGCGTAACTTGGATTGATCTATAGCATACATGTAGTCTATGCCTTTGATCATGTTACTTTGAGCATTTACATTATTTGTTGTATATTTATGGTGCTCAAGTTGTACAAATAATCCCCGGACCTCACAAGTCCATATGCAAATGATGCACATATTTAGGGGGAGATATGCTACAACTTGACCCTTTTGAGACTAACTTGTTTGGTTGAGTACACTTGATGTAGTCTCAAAGGTACATTGAAAGGGAAAGTGAACTTGGATGGCCAAAAGACTTCCACTGCACTCCGGTATTAGTGTATTCCAAGTTCATGCTTGTGTTCTCATTGCCTTTTGCTCTTAATTGACATTCTTGGTGAGGCAATGGGGTTAAAGGGCAAAAAATGATCCCGTTTTGGTGCTTAATGCCAAAGGGGGAGAAATTAAGGCCAAAGCAAATGGATCAGCCAACCACTTGTGAATTTTGAAAATAATAGAGTAAGAATTTGTGATTTACCCAAAATCCCTATATTGCAAATTTTGGTCTCTTATGGGGGAGAATTTTGATTATGAAAAAAAGAGGGGGAGTTTTCTGGCACTTGATCAATTTTTCTCTTAGAATATCTCTCTATGTGCCCAAACAAGCGTGTTTGACTTAGAGATAGGAAAAAGAATTTGATTTGCAAAAACAAACCAAGTGGTGGCAAAGAATGATCCAAATATGCCAAATCCTAAGTACAGAGAATTTGGTCTTCATTTGCATTGATGTCGCACTTCTTTTGTTGCTTTTTGATGTGTTGGCATAAATCACCAAAACAGGGGAGATTGAAAGGGAAATGTGCCCTTGGGCAATTTCTATAAGTATTTTGGTGATTAGATGCCCAACACATATTAACTAAGTCCTTATGTGCTAAATGTGTGAAAAGTGCAAACCAAAGTACAAGGTATGTCTCTAGACTTAGTATATTATTTTGTACAGTAATGTGTTTGTCTAAGTGCTAGAAACAGGACCAAGAGAATAAGAAATGCAATGGAAAAGAATTGGCTATGTGCAACCAAACTCTAGCTCGGCCTGGCACACCGGACTGTCCGGTGGTGCACCGGACAGTGTCCGGTGCCCCATGCTGGCCGACGGTGAACCAGCTGCTCTCGGGAATCGACAGAGTTGTACGGCTATAATTCACCGGACTGTCCGGTGGTGCACCAGACTCTCTGGTGAGTCATCCGCGACGAACTAGTCGCTCTCGAGAAACGGAAAAGGCGACGTGGCTAAAATTCACCGGATTGTTCGGTGGTGCACCGGACTGTCCGGTCAGCCAACTGCGCTAGAGGCCAACGGTCGTCCGCGCGATCAACGCGCGACACGTGGCCAGCTCCAACGGTCGGTTGGATGCACCGGACTGTCCGGTGTGCACCGGACAGTGTCCGGTGTGCCAACCAGTCCCGAGGAGTAACGGTCGGCTGCGCCCGATATGGAAGGAGATCATGCACCGGACATGAACAGTGGCTGTTCGGTGGTGCACCGGACTGTCCGGTGCACCACTCGACAGAAGGCAAGAATGGCTTTCCAAATTGATCTCCAACGACTCCTAGCTTCCTTAGGGCTATAAAAGAGACCCCTAGGCGCATGGAGGAGTACACCATGCATTCTCTAAGCACTCTAAGACTCCCAAACTCTGCATCCTTGCATTTGATCGATTGTGTTAGTGATTTGAGCTCCGTTTGAGTTGTGAACTCACTTTGCTACATTTTGAGCTCAAGTCTTGGCTTGTGTGCGTGTGTGTGCTGCGGATTTGGGTCTTGTGTGTGTTGCTCTCCCATCCTTACTCTTGTGCTTTCTTTGTGATCAATATTGTAAGGGCGAGAGGCTCCAACTTGTGGAGATTCCTCGCAAACGGGAAGAGTACTCAAAACATAAAAGACCGTGGTATTCGAGTCGATCATTGGATCACTTGAAAGGGGTCGAGTGCAACCCTCGTCCATTGGGACGCCACAACGTGGAAGTAGACAAGTGTTACTTGGCTGAACCACGGGATAAAAATCGTGTGTCTCTTGTGTTGCTTTTCTGTGATTGTTTTGTTCACAAGAACTCGCTTCATAGTTACTTGGTCACACTAACGCTTCAATAATCAAGTTTGTGGCTATTTAGTGTTTGATTTTACAGGATCACCTATTCACCCCCCTCTAGGTGCTCTCACATCAATGGTCGTAATGGTCGGCCGGTGCTCCTCCCTCTCCCCTCGGCATCTCTCCTTCTCCCTCCCTTCTTCTATAAATGCCGCGCCATGGAGCTCTCTCTCCTTACCCGAACGCCTTCCCTATCTCACGCTCTCTCTCTCGCTCCCTTGCTCGTCGTTCGCCGTCGAACCACCGTCGCCGGAGCAGCCGCGCCCTGCTCACCGATGAAGCTCGCCGTCGTGGACCGAAGCCAGAGTACCGCCTAACGCCGAACCCATCACTTCCTTGCCCGGCCAAACACCCCGTCGAGTTTCTCCCTACACAAGCGAGAACCCAAGGTTGAAGACAACCCAAAACAATTCGAATTTATTTTGGAAATCATGTTTGAATTAATTTATGAATTTCATGAATTATCGTTGTAATATGAGAATGTTGTGGTTCGGAATTCATGCATATGTGCACTATTGATTTTTGGTATGCGATGAATTAGTGAATTATTATTATTAGACATGATATTGGTTTGCGATTTATTTAGAATTTAGGATTTGAAATAAAGAATGACAAAATTTGGTAGACGCATGTTAGTAGTAAGAACACTAGATAAGTAATTTCATAGTAAATTTGGTTTGCGATGGATTTTAGAAGTTGTCTAGAAATTGATTATCATAGGTTCATTTAGGCTCACTAAATAAACAATGGAAATTCTTGAGCACGGAATTAGTAAATGGTATAGAAATCATGGCAATACAAATAGTATATGTTATTAGATGATTTATCTCCGATTATTAGTAATGATACTTTCTTTTAGGAAGAAAATATAAAACTAAAAGAATATCACTATTCGTAAGGAAAATAGATTTTTACTAGCCCAAAATAAACGTGTTCACAAGTATAGCACCTAATTTCTTGGAATTAGTAAAATACTTGTTTATGTCAAAATAACCATGATTATGTTATAAAAAGTCCAATTAGTGATTTATATTGATTCTTAGAATATTAATGTTATAAGAATCATGAATAAACCATTTTTAGTTATACACATAAGTTCTGTTTAGAAATAAAAGGAATAAAATCTATTAGTCTGTTATTAGTAATAAAGAAAATAATTAGCCTTTATTTTCATAAAGAATGTTAATAATAGATAAAACTAGTATTATAGCCACCTACTCATAATTTCATCAATAATGACTCGTAGTAATAGTCATAAAGAATTAATAAGTATTTACGCTTTAAGTCGTATTTATGAGTGTGATAAGTGTGATGTATGAATGAGAATGTAATGGTGAATGATTACCCCTGTACTGGTGTATGTTTATTTATTTGGCATACGTATTCTTTTATATGTGCGATACGCATATCGATGCTAGAAGTGGACTATGAGGTAGACGAGCCAAACGCGTTCGAGGATGACCCACAGGAAACTTTCGAGCAAGGCAAGTGGATTCTCCCTCTGCATATTCTATTTGTACCCAATTAATGCATATAATAATGTTAACTTTTTGGATATACTACATAATTTGATGGGATTTGCCTAACTAAGGATTTCCTAGATTTACCAACTGTATTCCTTGATTACCCTGGGAAAATACTATGCTTTGCAAATTTGTGCTACCGCTCAACTTGATAATTTTGATGTCACTCATTATTGATATTAATGTTCTGGAAATGAAATTGGTATTGTGGTGTTAACCTGATGGTTAAACAAGATTATTTCATATTAATTAGAACATGGAGTGACCACCCAGGATAACAGTGCAACCACGAGTGCTATCATGGCTCTGGCTTTGGTAATTAGCTTTATATGCTTAGTACCTAGCAACCTTACCTGAAATATGGGCAAGAGGGGGAGCAGCAGTGGTGGCAGCTCACGTTAACATAGGGACGCATTCTTGGCTAAGGTACCTCGCCCAGAGGGCCTCCACACCGACTTGAAAACCTTAGCGGGTTGCTTTGTATTAAGTGTATTTTGTGAAAGCCTCATAATGGATCCCTAGCCATTCACCTCGGTAGTATTTACGGGTCCGATCAACCCAGGCTAGATGGGATGTATGGCTTGTGGGTAAAGTTGTACCACCTCTGCAGAGTGTAAAACTGATATGTCAGCCGTGCTCACGGTTAAGAGCAACCTGGACCCTCACATGATAATTGAACCTAAAGATGGACAATAAATCGAGATCTGATGATCTACCAATGGACTGCTTAAGTGGTTTCACTTAAGTGTTTTTGATATACTCTTATACCTTTGTTTAAATGGGATACTTGGGATATACACTTATTAGTAAGACAGGTGTTGCTAATAAAATATTGACCAACTAAAATGTTTACCGCTTAACCTTAGCCTCACCTTGTTAAACTTGCATTAATTTTTCTCCCACTTGCTGAGCCCTAACCATAAGTGAGCTCACCTTGCTAATATTTTGATCAGAGGGTGATGAAGAAGACCTTGATGGAGATTTTGATGAATACTGAGTCTAACGATGCGCCGGTCATCTTCCTGTGGGAGATTACCCATGTTATTTCCGCTTTACTTTGATGATACATTTTAAGATACTATTATCTGGATGTTATAATAAAGACTATTCTACTCTCTTTACGCCTTTATTGCATTGACTTTTGATATACTACATGTTGGGGACTTGTTCTCAAATGCTATGAGTTAAGAACAAGGCAACACAAAAACAGGTTAATGGTTAATGTCCTTCGTCCTTCGAAACATTATTTCCCTAAGGATATAACGATCTTTGGATGAAGGTTATGAAGGACGTACCTTCATAATTATAGCATATGTTCATGAAATACGAAGCATATAAAACATGAGAAATGACATGGATGAACATAAGACATCACAATATATCTTTTATTATATACTCATGAATGAATAAGAATAACATGAGATTACATTTGTACCTTCTGCCTGACAGAAGGTGAAAGTACAAGCGTCACGCACGAGCAAGTACAAGTCAGCGTGAACAGTACGGGGGTATTGTTCATCTATTTATAGGCACATGGCGCAACCTGTATAAATTTACATTCATGCCCTTCATATTTACTATTGACTTATGAATAACCCAACGTGGACTAGATGGCCTTTTCCCCTTTAAGTCAGTTCCTTTTTCCACCATTGAGCCGAAGCTCCCCAGCGCGTAGCTTTGGAGCAGCATCAGCCTTCGTCTCGATCATGCTTTTCACATCGTGCCTGCTTTTAATCCGAGTCCGAAGGTACCTGCTCATATGTTACACTTGGAAAACATTGTTAAATCATGTTTTTGAGGACCTTCGGAAGACGAAGGCCCCCAACAGTAGCCCCTCACAGTATTAATTTGTTAAGATAATGAATTCAGACTGCGACATGGACGAAGGCCATAAGCCGAAGGTCCGAAAAAACACCTTCCCTTTGCTAGAATAGCAACAGTCAATGACAGTCGGGGCCCTCCAATTTGCAGCGCACTGGGCGTATAAATACGAACTCACACCAGTTGCATTTGATACGCTATTTGTGCCATTTGCATCATTTTCTCAATCTTTTAGCTCTTGCTCACTAGTGCTTGCTACATTTTCAAGCTCTCTGAGCTTCGGTTTAAAAGACGCGTTTTCACTATTTCTGGAGAAAAAATGTCTCAGGAAAAGAAGGTTGTCGCGGAGACGAAGCTAACTCAAGAGGAGAAGCTATTTGAGGAGAAGAAGGCTGTGAATCCTTATATTGCTGGATTTGTCGAGTCGATGGCAAAAACAAACACAGAAAAAATTACTAAAGAGATACTAGAAGGTTTGTCTGAAGATACTGGTGACAGCGATAGCTATGATGTGGAAAGTGGGGATGAGGATTCTGAGGATCGGCCTTGGAGGCCAAGTAATTCAATCTTCGGAAAATCAACCATCAAACAGAGTCATCTTGAGAACATGAGAGGAAGGTACTTTCGGGACATGTCTATTGTGAGGGCTGGTGGAGACAACAACGTCCCTGCTCCTGAGGAAAACGAAGTTGTAATTTACCGAAGCTTCTTCAAGGCTAGGCTTCGGTTCCCTTTGAGCAAGTTTGTAGTTGAAGTGTTGAAAACCTACCATATCTTCCTTCATCAGATTACCCCCGAAGCTATAATAAGGATGGGGATTTTTGTCTGGGCAGTAAGGAGTCAAGGGCTAGAGCCAAGCGCGAAGTGTTTCTGCAGTATGCACGAACTTCTATATGAGACGAAGGCCACGGGTAAAGAACAGTACCACAACAACTTCGGTTGTTATGGATTTATTGCTCGCTCCAACGCAAGCCACCCGGTGCCAACATTTCGGAAGAGATGGACCGAAGTTTGGATGGAAGAATGGTTTTATGTGAAAAATGATTTGAAAGCGAGGGAAGATATTAAAGAAGTCATCATGTGCCCCATTTGGTCCCGCTTCGGCCTTCGAAGGCCGAAGATAGAAATCAATGAGACGGTTGAAGTGTGTCAGAGGGCCTTCAACACTGTTTGCTCCTTTATTGGGACAAAGGATTTAATTCAAGAACATATAGCCTTTAGGGTATGGCCGCTTGTAGACAGCTGGGAAATGCCGAAGGAGACCACCACTGACTCTAACGAAGGTGGTCTGGTCCGACTGAAGTATACCTTCAGATTCAGGGAGAAGTTTGATGAGCCGAACGATGACTAGCTGAAGTGTATCGAAGCTACAAGTGATGAACTGCTTGGAGCATATTCCAAGGCGGAAGATAATGCACTGTCTGCAGCCTTCGGAGGTCGGGGAAAGAAGAGGCTGAACAGAGTTTTTGACGCCATCGGCTTCGTCTACCCCAATTACCGCTACCCACTGCGGGGATAGGGGAAAAAGAGGAAAACTGCTGCTTCGGCCACCCCAGTTGAGCCTGTGCCGAAGGGCAAAAAGGTGAGGGTTCTTACCCACCGGCCACGTTACATTGAACCGGTCGTGGTACCTGAGTTTGGCGAAGGGGCCTCTTCAGTTGCTGAAACAAGAGAAACTGTTCCTCCTACGCAGAGGACTGAAAAGCCGGCTATGATGCCGAAGTTACTTTCAGTTGAGCTAGTTGATACGAAGGCTGATAAGGCTGAAGGGTCAAAAATTGAAGAAATAACAAAAATGCTAGAGATTTTGAGCCCTTCAACAGAGGCAACAGTGCTGAAGGCACAAAAGGGTTCTACCGTAACTCCTAAGAGGAGAAGGATGGCGAATGTGCTAGATGTTGTGTTAGAAACAGCAAAAACCTTGAGTCGTGCTCCTACAAGAAAAATTGCCGAAGCTTACAAGGCGCAACCCAAAGCTGAACGAAGCAGGCAGAAGCCGAAGCTTCAACAATTCAAGCTGAAACCGAAGCTGGGCCTTCAGTGCCCACCGAGATGGAGTGTGCTGATCCTAAAGAAAAATCAACGGAGCAGATTGCAGCTGAAAAAACCGAAGCTCCTGATTCCGAAGCGTCGAACAGAAGTATTGACTACATTATTCGTCATGCTTCAGGAAAGGTATTATCCTCAGAAGAAATGTTAGAAGTGCAACATTATGCCTAGAAATTGAAATATTAGAAGGGGCGTTAGTGTTTAATGGTAGTGACGAAGAAGATTTTTGTACTGTCTCCCGGATAACAAAGAAATATCCGTTTGCCGGGAGATAGGTAAAAGCATCGGATTCCCGAAGCTGGAGGACGGTCTTTCGATTTTATCGAAGGACGAACTTGCTGACAGCTTAACATACAATAGCATAAAGGTATAAAAACTAACTCTAAATTTGAAAAATGAGGTATTTTGTTTGTAGTACTTATTATTTCATCCATTTACAGGGCTTGATTCTAGTAATGCCCTTAGGGCACAGAAAAATATAGAGGACGAAGGCTATACAATGGCCCTGAACAACCTTCGTTCAGAGGTAATTGAACTGAGAAACGAAGGTCTTGAAAAAGATAAAATCTTATTCTCTCTAGTTAACAAGGTCAAAGAAGATGAAGCTAGCTTCAAAGCCCAGACCGAAGCCCAAACAATTGAAATTGAAGACCTTCGGAAGCAATTGGCCGAAGCTAAAGAGAAATGTGCACCCGCAGAAGCTAACCGAGGAATCAGCGAATATTGGAAAAATCATTTAGAGAAGAATGTTGAAGAACTTCGCACATCCAAGGAAAGATGCTTTGAAAAGTCCTTGGAATATGTGAAGAAAATAAAAACTAGTTTCGCCAACGTGGACGCCTACTCTTCCGAAGAAAACATCATACGAGGCGACCCCGAAGGTGTTATTGAATGGATAAGTGGGGAGGCCAAAGCCTTCGAAGAAATTTTAAGTGATCGCGGGGATGTCTGCGCGTTCTCCGGTGCGCGGGGAATTTCAGCCATCTTGGAGAAGGCAGGATGCGACCATATCAAGACCATGGCCCAGGGCGAAGCTGCCTTCTCCGTGGATGATACAAAGGATCCCTCAGCTGAAGCAAGTTTAATGGGCGGGAAATTTTACAATGACATCTGGGTAAATGGTGGCCGAGAGATGGCTCACGAAATAATGAAGAAAAGTGAAAAAAGACATCCATGACGCCTGTGTAGAAGCAAAACAAGCTGAAGAAGCTGCAGAACACGAAAAACGTATAGGTATTGTTTCGTGGCTTTTAGCTTCGGCATTTATTTTTGTGGCTTCGGACTGATTAATTTTTTCCACTGTAGCTGAATTATCTCCGCCACCAGAACCGTTCGATCCCCTGGCCGATCCAGAAACGAAAGAAGCACTAGAGATCATTAATATGGCTGAATCTATTGTTGATGAAGTCGTTAATAAATTGCTAAATGAAGTTGCGGAGAAGATCCTGAAAGAAGACTAGCACTTAATGTAAAACATTTTTAAATGGTCAATGTAGCTTTATTGTAACAAGACTATAATATTTGATGTGTATATCTTTGAATCTAATATGTAAATTATTTGCAATTCACTTCTTTGCGATGCATGAAACTTTATATACCTACCATTTTTGAGCCTTCGGCAAAAAAATACCTTCCCTTCTTTTCATGCTTCGTAAAGAAAAAGATCCATGCTTCATAAACAAGGGATCCCTTCTTTTGTAACAAGGCTGATGAAGCTGTATTTCTCAAAGCTTATTTTGTGCCTTAGCACATTTTCATTTTTACGAAGCATTATCCGAAGATCGACTTCGTATTCGATTCGTGCCACTGATGCGATATGATGTATGATGTGATGTTATGCGGAATGATGTGATGATATGATGCAAAATGATGTTGAAGCCGAAGGCACACACTCACACTCCCACACTGGAACACAATCTCTGCATTCCCTTAGGAACGACTGAAATCTCTTTGCCGTTTATTTTTCGGCTTCACCGTTTATTTTTCAGTGTAAGTTCTGCATCCCCTTAGGAACATCCTTTGAACTTCTTCGCCTTCTATTTCGGTGGTATAAGTTCTACATCCCCTTAGGAACAACTTTTGAACTTCTTCTCCTTATATTTCGGCGGTATTTGGCTCTGCATTCCCTTTGGAACGACTTTTGAGCAGAAAACTTACAATGCGCTCCCTTAGGAACAACTTTTTTGTAGCTTCGGCAAAACTTACATTGCGCTCCCTTAGGAACGACTTTTTGTAGTTTCGGTAATTTTTAGCTCTGCATTCCCTTAGTAACGACTTTTGAGCTTCGACAATTTTTGAGCTTCGTAAGTCTTTGAAGAAGATATATTTTATTCCGATAGAAGCGATACTATTACAAGGAATTAAAAACTAGATTTACATTACTTGTTCCTTATTGAAAAACAAAATGACATAGAACATAAAAGTATTTCAGAGGTAGGATATCGCTTAATAAATGTGCTTTGATTCTGGCACAATATTGTTGACTGTGCGAGCTTCGGATTCCTCCCTGAATTCACGTTTTCTGTTGGGAGTGCTGGCGCCCTTTTGGCTGCTGGCTTCGGGTATAGGTAGGTTGAAGTGGTGGTGGGGGTGGGAGCTGTGGCCAGGAAGCCTGTGAATGGCTAGCCGAAGCAACAGAAGCTGC
Organism: Zea mays; assembly: GCF_902167145.1. Lineage (NCBI taxonomy): Eukaryota > Viridiplantae > Streptophyta > Magnoliopsida > Poales > Poaceae > Zea > Zea mays. The sequence goes on along the minus strand of NC_050100.1, from coordinate 74,789,721 downwards.
AGGATGATTGCCCACATATTCTGGTATGTAAGGAGAATGGCACGAAGCAGTGTGCAAGACCTGCTTCAACTGATTCTGCCGAGCTTCGGCTTCTCCGATCTCCTTTTGCTTCAGAATGGTGATTTTACACATTCTTGTAGTATGGCCCTTGTCCTCACCACAGAATAAGCAATAGATCTTCCTAGGCTGATCCCCATATCTTCTTCCGAAGCCCCTGGCGCCTCTGCCCCTTGGAGCTGACAGCCTGAAAGAGCTTTGTTGTTGCCCCGAAGATTGTGAGGTGTACTGTGGCCTCTGAAGCTAGCTTCCTTTGTCGTCATTCTGACTATAGTTGTGGATTGACCTGACATGCCTCGGATGGATTCTTCCTCCGAAGCCCCAGGTCATTTCCGAGAATCTGTAAGCTTCCTCCCTTCTTTGGCAGAAGTCGTTGTCAGCCCGGATGTACTCATCCATCTTCTGAAGCAGCTTCTCTAGAGTTTGTGGGGGCTTCCTGGCGAAGTACTGAGTCGTAGTTCTTGGCCGAAGACCCTTGATCATGGCCTCAATGAAAATTTCATTGGGCACTATGGGCGCTTGTGCCCTCAGTCGCAAGAACCTTCGGACATACGCCTGAAGGTATTCCTCATGGTCTTGCATGCACTGGAACAAGGCCTGAGTTGTGACTGGCTTCATCTGGAAGCCTTGGAAACTGGTCACCAGCATGTCCTTGAGCTTCTACCACGACGTAATTGTCCCTGGCCGAAGGGAAGAATACCAAGTCTGGGCCACGTTCCGGACTGCCATAACGAAGGACTTAGCCATGACAGCTGCATTGCCTCCGTATGAGGATATTGTTGCCTCATAGCTCATCAGAAATTGTTTTGGGTCTGAGTGCCCATCATACATGGGTACCTGGGGTGGCTTGTAGGATTGTGGCCATGGGATAGCCTGCAATTCTGCTGCCAAGGGAGAAGCATCATCAAAAGAAAAGGTATCATGATTAAAATCATCATACCATCCATCTTCGTTGAATAAGCCTTCCTGAAAAAGCTCCCTGTGCTGGGGCCTTCGGTCCTGTTCATCTTGAGCAAGATGACACACTTCTTCAGTAGCTTCGTCGATCTTCCTTTGAAGATCGGCCAGCCGAGCCATCTTCTCCTTTTTTCTTTGTACTTGTTGATGGATGATTTCCATGTCCCTGATCTCTTGGTCCAACTCCTCCTCCTGGAGTGTTGGACTGGTGGCCTTTCTCTTCTGGCTTCGAGCCTCTCGGAGAGAGAGAGTCTCCTGGTTTGTGTCCAGTGGCTGCAGTGCAGCAGCCCCTGGCGCTGAAGCTTTCTTCGACAGCATGACGAAGGTCAGAGCTTGCTGAAGGTGGTCGAATGAGTTCATCGGAGGTGGGCGCCAATGTTGGGGACATGTTCTCAAATGCTATGAGTTAAGAACAAGGCAACACAAAAATAGGTTAATGGTTAATGTCCTTTATCCTTCGAAACATTATTTCCCTAAGGATATAATGATCTTTGGACGAAGGTTATGAAGGACGTACCTTCATAATTACAGCATATGTTCATGAAATACGAAGCATATAAAACATGAGAAATGACATGGATGAACATAAGACATCACAATATATCTTTTATTATATACTCATGAATGAATAAGAATAACATGAGATTACATTTGTACCTTCTGCCTAACGGAAGGTGAAAGTACAAGCGTGACGCACGAGCAAGTACAAGTCAGCGTGAACAGTACGGGGGTACTGTTCATCTATTTATAGGCACAGGGCTCAGCCTGTGTAAATTTACATTCATGTCCTTCATATTTACTTATGAATAACCCAGCAGAGACTAGATGGCCTTTTCCCCTTTAAGTCGGTTCCTTTTTCCACCATTGAGCCGAAGCTCCCCAGCGCATAGCTTCGGAGCAGCATCATCCTTCGTCTCGATCATGCTTTTCACATCGTGCCTGCTTTTAATCCGAGTCCGAAGATACCTGCTCATAGGTTACACTTGGAAAACATTGTTAAATCATGTTTTTGAGGACCTTCGGAAGACGAAGGCCCCCAACACTACACTTATGACGTCAACATATGTGTGGAAAATGGATCTTGGCACACATATGCTATGCATTCGGTTCTGCCCCCAGAACCGGGTGTGACAGGTTACTCCCTTGCTGATATCACCCAGAATCTGATCCACTGGATGATTTCTTTGAATTGTTGACCGGACTTGAGTTGGAGGAACTTGTGACGCTTCTTCCTCCTTATCTTGTTCTTCATGTGCTCCCCCTTGATCCAGTCCTTCATCTTGAGGTACCTGTTTCTCATCTTGAGTTGGGGGATGCACCAATGTAGAGGAAGAAGGTTGATCTTGCTCTTGTGGTTCCAGTGGTCGCACATCACCTATCGCCATTGTTCGCATTGCGACTGTCAGAACCTCATTCTCATGTACATCATCAAGATCAACTTGCTCTCTCGGAGAGCCATTAGTCTCATCAAATACAGCGTTGCTAGAGACTTCAACCAATCCAGATGATTTGTTGAAGACCTTATACGCCTTTGTATTTGAGTCATATCTTAGTAAAAAACCTTCTACAACTTTGGGAGCAAACTTCGAATGCCTACCTTTCTTTACCAAGATGTAGCATTTGCTCCTAAATACACGAAAATAGGAAACATTGGGTTTGTTACCGGTTAGTAGTTCGTATGATGTCTTCTTGAGGAGGCGATGCAGATAGAGCCGGTTTATGGCATGGCAGGCTGTATTCACAGCTTCTGACCAAAACCGCTCAGGCGTCTTGTATTCTCCAAGCATTGTCCTTGCCATGTCAATTAGTGTCCTGTTCTTCCTCTCTACTACACCATTTTGCTGTGGTGTGTAGGGAGCGGAGAACTCGTGCTTGATGCCTTCCTCGTCAAGATAATCTTCGACTTGAAGGTTCTTGAACTCAGATCCATTATCGCTCCTTATCTTTTTCACTTTTAGCTCAAATTCATTTTGAGTTGTCCTTAAGAAGCGCTTTAGAGTTCCTTGAGTTTCAGATTTATTCTGCAAAAAGAAAACCCAAGTGAAGCGGGAAACATCATCTACAATAACAAGACCATACTTACTTCCTCCGATGCTGAGATAAGCAACGGGTCCGAAGAGATCCATATGTAGGAGTTCTAGTGGTCTTGATGTTGACATCACGTTCTTGCTTTGATGATTACTTCCCACCTTCTTCCCTGCCTGGCATGCTGCACAAGGTCTATCTTTCTCAATACAGACATCGGTTAGTCCTAACACATGTTCTCCCTTTAGAAGCTTATGAAGGTTCTTCATCCCAACATGTGTTAGACGGCGGTGCCAGAGCCAGCCCATATTAGTCTTAGCGATTAGGCATGCATCTAGATCGGCATTCTCTCTTGAGAAATCAACTAGGTAGAGCTTGTCATCTAATACACCCTTAAAAGCTAATGAACCATCACTTCTTCTAAAGACAGATACATCAATATTTGTAAATAAGCAATTATAACCCATATGACATAATTGGCTATAGACAACAAATTGTACCCAAGCGATTCTACTAGAAACACATTTGAAACCGAATGCTCGATTGTGATGGCTATTTTGCCTAATCCCTTAACCTTGCCTTGGTTCCCATCTCCAAAGATGATAGTGTCTTGAGAATCCCTGTTCTTGACGTAGGAGCTGAACATTTTCTTCTCCCCCATCATATGGTTTGTGCATCCGCTGTCAATAATCCAACTTGAGCCCCCGGATGCATAAACCTGCAAGATAATTAAGCTTGGGTTTTAGGTACCCAACTCTTGTTGGGTCCTACAAGGTTAGTCACAACAGACTTTGGAACCCAGATGGAAGTTTTGTCTCTCTTGCACTTAGGCCCCAAACTTCTAGAAACTACTTTCTCGTTTTTGCATATCAGAACAAATGAAGCATCACATGTTTGATAGAGCATAGTTGGTCCAGTTGATGCTCTCCTAGACGCATGAGAAGCAACATGATGGCGCCTAGGTCTATTTCTACCAAGAGCATATGAAGAGCTAGATGCAAATATGACATGAGAATTAAATGCAGCATCATGACATACAGGAGAAACAACATGATTATGACACCTATCATGATGGGCAATACTAGTAACTCTCTTATCTAAAGATAGCCATGGTTCTTTTTAGAGCTACTAGCCATGGGAGCCTTCCCTTTCTCTTTGTTGAGATTGGAAGTCCTTTGGCTTATTAAGTTTTTGGTTCCCTTTTGGAAACCAAGTCCATCCTTAATAGAGGGGTGTCTACCAATGGTGTAGGCATCCCTAGCAAATTTTAATTTGTCATAATTATACTTGCAAGTCTTAAGTTGAGCATTAAGACTTGCGACATCATTAGTTAAATTGAGAATGGTAGAGACATGTTCATTGCAAGCATCAATATTAAAATCTCTACACCTATTGTAGATTTCAACATGCTCTACACTTGAACTAGCCACATTAAATTTTTCTAGCTTAGTACTTAAATCATCATTCAGAATTTTGAGACTAGAAATAGAATCATGGCAGGTAGACAACTCAGAGGACAACATTTCATTTTTCTTAATTTCTAGAGCAAGAGATTTTGAACATTAATAAATTTATCATGTTCGTCATACAGAATATCTTCTTGCTTTTCTAGCAACCTATCCTTTTCATTAAGAGCATCAATCAATTCATTTATTTTATCTACCTTAGATCTATCTAATCCCTTAAATAAATCACTATAATCTACTTCATCGTCAGAAGATTCCTCATCGCTAGAAGAAGTGTACTTAGGTGTATCTCGTATACGTACCTTCTTCTCCTTAGCCATAAGGCACCTGTGGCGTTCGTTGGAGGAAGAGGAAGGATTTGTTGAAGGCCGAGGCAGCTAGTCCTTCATCATCGGAGTCGGATGAAGAACAGTCGGAGTCCCATTCTTTTCCAATGTGCGCCTCGCCCTTTGCCTTCTTGTAGTTTTTCTTCCTTTCCTTCTTTCCTTTCTTTTCTTGTGCCTGGTCATTGTCATTATCGGGACATTATGCTATGAAATGACTAGACTTACCGCACCTGAAGCAGGAGAGCTTTCCCTTAGATTTGTTCTTGTTGGGGTACTCCTTGCGTCCCTTCAAGGCGGTCTTGAAGCGCTTGATTATAAGCGCCATATCATCCTCGTTGAGCCCGACAGTCTCCACTTGTGCTACCTTGCTAGGTAGTGCCTCCTTGCTGCTGGTTGCTTTGAGAGCAACATGCTGCGACTCGTAGAGAGGAAGCGATCCGTTTGCAGCATCGTCCACATATCTCGCTTCCTTCACCATCATGCACCCGCTTACAAATTTTCCGAGAAATTCCTCGGGCATCATCTTGGTGTACCTGGGATTCTCACGGATAAGATTCACAAGATGAAGATCAATAACGGTAAAAGACCTTAGCATGAGTCGGACAACATCATGATTCGTCCATCTTGTACTCCCATAGCTTCGAATCTTGTTGACCAGGGTCTTGAGCCTATTGTAAGTTTGAGTTGGCTCCTCTCCCCTTATCATGGCGAACCTCCCTAGCTCTCGCCTTCCACCAGTTCCATCTTGGTAATCATGGTGGCATCATTACCCTCGTGAGAGATTTTGAGGGTATCCCATATTTGCTTGGCATTATCCAAGCCGCTCACTTTGTTGTATTCATCCCTGCATAGAGATGCTAGCAAAACATAAGTAGCTTGGGCATTTTTATGCATTTGCTCATTGATAAATACATGATTGTTAGTGCTATCGAAATGCATTCCATTTTCAACAATTTTCCAAATACTCGGATGGAGGGAAAATAAGTGAATGCGCATTTTATGACTCCAAAATGAATAGTCTTCTCCATCAAAGTGTGGGGGTTTTCCAAGTGGAATAGATAGTAATTGGGCATTCGAATTATAAGGGATGCGAGAATAATCCGAAGAATAGTTTTGATTAACCGTTTTCTTTTTCGACGAAGAGTCTTCGTTGTCGTCATCCCTTGGTGAAGAGGAGGAGGCGTCGTTGTTGTAGTAGATGATCTTCTTTATGCGCCTCTTTTTCTTCCCATCTCTCTTCTTGTGACTTGAGCCTGAGTTAGTGGGCTTGTCGTATTTTGGCTCGTCAACGTAGAGGGTCTCCTTTTCCTTGTCGTTGATCACCATCCCCTTACCTTTAGGATCCATCTCTTCGGGCGGTTAGTCCCTTAATGAAGAGTACGACTCTGATACTGAAAGGGAAATAGGGTTAACCTTTTTCCAGCATTAATTTTGGTGGTTGAATGCCCAACACAAATAATTGGACTAACTAGTTTGCTCTAGAATATATGTTCTACAGGTGCATAAAGGTTCAACACAAACCAATAAAAAGATTGAAGATAGGGTTCAAATACAAAGGAGCAAGAAACCGAGTGTGCCCTGGTCTGACGCACTGGACAGTGTCCGGTGCACCAGGACCGTACAATCCCAAACCAGCCACTCTCGAGTTTTCGCCAGCGCGCTCTGCTATAATTCACCGGACTATCCGGTGTGCCACCGGACTGTCCGGTGCACCAGCAGAGTAACGACTATCCAACGCAACGGTCGACTGCAACGGACACCCTGCAATGCTACAGTGCGCGAACAGTGCACGCAGAAGTCAGAGCAGTCATCAGAGGCACACCAGACAGTGAACAGTGCATGTCTGTTGCGGCACCGGACTGTCCGGTGCCACTAGAGGACAATGCCTCCAATGATCAGAAGCTCCCGAACCCTAATGGTTGGGTGACGTGGCTAGCGCACCGAACAGTGTCCGGTGGCACACCGGACTGTCCGGTGCGCCCATCGACAGCAGCCACCCCAACGACTTGTTGGTGGTTGAGGGCTATAAATACCCCCCAACCACCGCCACTCCAAGTATCCAAGTTTCTAGCACTTTACATTCAATACAAGAGCTAGTGCATTCACTCATAGACACAAATCAAAAGAATCAAAGCCTCTCCAAGTGCCAAATCCACTCCAACCACTTAGTGACTTGAGAGAGTGTTTTGTTCTTGTTCTTTGCGCTCTTGTTGCTTGGATCGTTTTCTTCCTTCCTCATTCTTGTTCCCAAGTGAATTGTAATCAAAGCAAGAGACACCAAGTGTGTGGTGGTCCTTGCGGGGTCTAAGTGACCTATTTGATTAAGGAGAAAGCTCACTCGGTCTAGGTGATCGTTTGAGAGAGGGAAAGGGTTGAAAGAGACCCAGTCTTTGTGACCACCTCAACAGGGACTAGGTCCTTTAGAACCAAACCTCGGTAAAACAAATCACCGTGTTCATCCGCTTTATTTCTTGGTTGATTTGTTTTCCCCCCTTCTCTTTCGGACTCGGATTCATTTCTAATGCTAACCCCGGCTTATAGTGTGTGCTTAAGTTTATAATTTTCAGATTCCGCCTATTCACCCCCCCTCTAGGCGACTTTCAATTGGTATCAGAGCCCGGTGCTTCATTTGAGTCTAACAACTCGAAGTGATGTCAGGAGGATCCGCCAAGAGGGAGATGGAAACCGGCAAGAAGGCCACAAGCCACGGGAAGGCTCCATCAAGGGAGTCTGGGACCAAAGGCAAGGAGGGATCCCCTCCTCGCATCAAGTCGCATCGGAGTGGTGACAAGAAGAAAAAGATGAAGAAAGTGGTCTACTATGAGACCGACTCTTCGTCGCCCTCCACATCTGGCTCCGACGCCCGTCCGTCACTTCTAAGCATCATGAGCGCAAGAAGTATAGTAAGATGCCACTTCGTTATCCCCGTATTTCTAAGCGTGCTCCTTTACTTTCCGTTCCATTAGGCAAACCACCATTTTTTGATGGTGAAGATTATTGTATGTGGAGTGATAAAATGAGGCATCATCTAACCTCACTCCACGCAAGCATATGGGACATTGTTGAGTTTGGAGCACAAGTACCTATAGTGGGGGACGAGGGCTACGACTCGGGCGAGGTCGCCCAAATCTGGCACTTCAACTCCCAAGCAACTACTATACTCCTCGCCTCTTTATGTCGAGAGGAGTATAATAAGGTGCAAGGGTTAAAAAGCGCCAAGGAGATTTGGGACATCCTAAAAACCGCGCACGAAGGTGATGAGGTGACCAAGATCACCAAGCGGGAGACGATCAAGGGCGAGCTCGGTCGATTCGTCCTCAACCAAGGAGAGGAGCCACAAGCAATGTACAACTGGCTCAAGACCTTGGTCAATCAAGTGCGCAACCTCGAGAGCACTAAGTGGGATGACCATGAAATGGTCAAGGTTATTCTAAGATCCCTTGTCTTTTGTAACCCTACTCAAGTTCAATTAATTCATGGGGATCCTAGATACAAATTAATGTCTCCTGAGGAAGTGATAGGAAAGTTTATAAGCTTTGAACTAATGATCAAAGGCTCCAAACACATCGTCGACTTGGAGCAAGGCGACACCACCACACCCGAGGTGCAACCCGTCGCATTCAAAGCGACAGAAGAGAAGAAAGAAGAGTCTACATCAAGTAGGCTCCCCATCGACGCCTCCAAGCTCGACAACGAGGAGATGGCGCTCATCATCAAGAGTTTTTGCCAAATCCTCAAGCAAAGGAGGGGAAAGACTACAAACCTCGCTCCAAGAGGGTGTGCTACAAATGTGGTAAGCCCAGTCATTTTATTGCTAAATGTCCAATGTCTAGTGATAGTGACAGGGGCGACGACAAGAGGGGAAAGAAGAAGGAGAAGAAGAAGTACTACAAGAGAAAGGGCGGCGATGCCCACGTGTGTCGGGAATGGGACTCCGATGAGAGCTCCACCGACTCCTCCGACGAGGATGCCGCCAACATCACCGTCAACAAAGGCCTCCTCTTCCCCAATGTCGGCCACAAATGTCTCATGGAAAAAGACGACAAGAAGAAGAAGGCGCAAGCTAGAACCACCCCCAAGTATACTACATCTAGTGATGAGGGTAGTTCTAGTGAAGATGAAGATGACTTGCTTACTCTTTTTGCTAACCTTAACATGCAACAAAAAGAAAAATTAAATGAATTGATAGGTGCTATTCATGAGAAGGATGAACTCTTGGACAGCCAAGAGGAATTCCTTATTAAGGAAAATAAAAAAGCATGTTAAAGTAAAAAATGCTTATGCTCAGGAAGTAGAGAAAAATGAAAACTTGACTAAGGAGCTTAGCATGTGCCATGATTCAATCACCAATCTTAGAAATGAAAATGCTAGTTTAAATGCTAAGATTGATAAATTGAGTAAATCAATTTCTAGCCTTAGGACCGAGAATGCTAGTTTAATTTCCAAGGCTAAAGATTTAAATGTTTGCAATGATTCTATTTCCTGTTTAGAAATGAGAATGCCATGTTACATGCTAAGATAGATGAATTAAATATTTGCAAACCCTCTACATCTACTGTTGATCATGTTACTATTTGTACTAGATGTAGAGATGTTAATATTGATGCTATAAATGATCACCTTGCTTTAATCAAACAACAAAATGAACATATAGCTCAATTAACTACCAAAATTAATGAGCATGAAATGGAAAATGAAAAGTTTAAATTTGCTAGAAGCATGCTCTATAATGGGAGACGCCTTGGCATTAAGGATGGCATTGGTTTCCAACAGGGAAGCAATGTCAAGCTTAATGCGCCTAAAAGATTTTCTAATTTTGTAAAGGGCAAGGCACCCATGGTTCAGGATAATGAGGGTTACATTTTATATCCTACTAATTATCCTGAGCACAAAATTAGGAGAATTCATGCTAAGAAATCTCATTCTGTTTCTCACCATGCTTTTATGTATAAGAATGAGGCTTCTAGCTCTAGGCACTCTACTCATGTTAAAATGCCTAAAAAGAAAACTCCTACTGCATCAAATGAGCCCAACATTTCATTTAAGACTTTTGATGCATCTTATGTTTTAACTAACAAATCAGGCAAAGTAGTTGCCAAATATGTCGGGGGCAAACACAAGGGCTCTAAGACTTGTGTTTGGGTATCCAAGGTGCTTGTTTCTAACGTGAAAGGACCCAAGACTGTTTGGGTACCTAAGAACAAGGCCTAAATTGTTTTACAGGTTTATGCATCTGGGGGCTCAAGTTGGATAATTGATAGCGGATGCACAAACCAAATGACAGGGGAGAAGAGAATGTTCTCCTCCTACGAGAAAACGAAGATCCCCAACGAGCTATCACATTCGGGGATGGAAATCAAGGTTTGGTCAAAGGACTTGGTAAAATTGCTATATCACCTGACCATTCTATTTCCAATGTTTTTCTTGTAGATTCTTTAGATTACAATTTGCTTTCTGTATCTCAATTATGCAAAATGGGCTACAACTGTCTATTTACAGATGTAGGTGTTACTGTCTTTAGAAGAAGTGATGATTCAGTAACATTTAAGGGATTATTAGAGGGTCAGCTTGTAACACCCCTGGTGTTACTATAACTAAAACTTGAGCATGGCATCATAAGCATTGGCATTGCATATGTTTGACACACTTAGAGTGCATTCACTAGGCAAAAATTTCCAACAAGTTGTATTGTTTTAATGTTTTGCAAATAGGACCCTGGATAGAAAGCTTTACCTTAAGTAGGGATTAAGGGGTAAAACCTAACCCAAATTGAGAAAACCTAAAGGCTTTAGGGAAATAGTTGTAAAATATCCCCAAAAATAAAGTTGAATCACATTTATACCCCTGGGATACCAGAAACCCTAATTGGAACCCTGGAAAACCCTAAAACCAAACCCTAGGGGCTTATGTGCAAAATTAGTCCACTTTTGGGCTAAAGTGCAAAAACCAAGCCAAATAAGTTTCTTAAGTCCTTTGGTTCACAAATATGTGGACTTGAAAGCCAAACCCTAAGTTTTGGACTTAAATGCAAAATGGACCTCATTTGAGTTCTATACTAAGTCTGAAATTCAGTGTTGAAGGTTCAACTTTGGGGCTTTGTAACTTTCAAAGCATAGGGTTTTTGCCCTAGGTCACCACATCAAAATTTTAGAGTAAACTAAGAAGAGCAACTTTGCTTAAGGTTGTAAGCTCACTTGTTGAGAAAAATCCAGAGATAATCAAGCCTAAAGATTGGCTATCAGACTGATTCAGTCTGAAATTCAGAGATTCAGTGTAATGGAGCCAACTTTGAGTATGAATCCAACCATGATCTAGTGATCAAAAGAGCTCAATCCCTATAGTCGAATTGTAGATGGTATATGGCTCTACAACTTTGCTATAGGTCACTGGATGTGTTGCTATTTAAAAATCAGAGAAAAAGTGGCCCAAACTTTGTCTGTCAGATAGACTGAAGACTATCTCCCCATGGTACAGTAGCCAACCGGATCAGATCAGCCGCCACAGAAGAATCCCACCGCCGACGACCTTCGCCGTGATTCACGCCACCGCTGTTGGATTCGTGCTCTGGGTGAGTGGATAACGTCGTGCGGTAGAAGCCCCTCGCCGACGGTGAGCTGGAGGTCACTCCGGTGACATCACCGTGGCTCTCTCTCCCTCTTTGCGGCTGAGCGGATTAACACGCCGGCGACCGCCGTCTTCCGGCCATGCGCCGCGTGGCTCTCGCTTTCCACCGCACCACCGCGCCTTCCCCTCGCTCTCCGTGGCTCACCGGAGTAACCGCCACGCCTCTAGACACGTATTCACCACGCCGCCTTCTTCTTCATCTCCGGCCGCCGCGCGTCCTCCCCAGAATTAACGGTCACCGCCGTTGTGCGCTATAAATTGAGCCCGTGACCAGCTCCGTAGGGTCATCAGCTAACCAGCCATCGCCAATTGCTAGCAGTCCTTCACCGGAGCTCGAGAATTTCCAATTCTCCCCAAATCGGGTCTCCGCCACCGTAAAGTTCATCTCACCGCGGCCAGCCGTCCCCAGGTCTGCTCATTCCTTTTTCATCCCTGTCTAGCATACTTACGTATTGGTGATGCTCTCCGACCCTTCCAATCGAACCAAACCGCCCCTAATCGCTGGGAACACGTCAAGCTAACCGCCATGCTTTCGGTCACCGTGGCTAGAGCTCCATAGTTAGTCTTAGATGCAATTAGTTTGGGGAAAATACTCCACTGGTCATGAATTTGGGTTAGTCTTAGTCTCGACGCCGGTCATCGCCCTAATCGGTCGGCGTAGGTGCTCGCCGGAGCTCGGCTGGGCGTGAACGCCGTCGGGGACATGGGCGTGCAATGAATTAGAAACCTAGGGGGCTCGGTGTAAAGCATCAGCGACTCAGTGAATAGTGTTACGGATCTATTTCGGGTTGTTCTGAAACGCAAGGCCCTTTCTGCAAAGCTGCTAGGGCGCGGGCGCACGCGCGCGCTTTCCTCGTTGAGCTGGGCCGTCTGGGCTGAAACCAGCCCATTACTGTTGAAGCTTTTTCCTTTTTCTTTTTCAGCGGAGCTTTGGAAATCTGTTAAAAATGGTAGAAAAATGGTAAAATTGTGAAATCAATTTTCCTAGGCTTGTTATTTTCCCTAGAATTTAATAAAAATAGTTTTGTGATTTTTAGTGGAAATAAGAAATTTTAGGGCATTTAAAGTAGTTAAAAATATTGGTTATGGATTTTTAGAAAATAATTGGAAAGTCCAAAAATGCCCAAACTTTTTATGGGAACTTAAAACAATATTTAGAAGCTTTGGGTAGAGTTTGAATTGATTTGGACCATGTTTGATAACTAGAACCCAAAACCACCCCCCTGCCCTGTGAACTCCTTTACCAACTCCGGAAACTCTAAGTTCTCGGAGTACCGTGAAGGAAAGTTGTATTCAAGACATAGATAATAAGTTTATATTATCTTTGCATCCTCATGAGAATCCCATGGCATCCATTCTTATACATATATATGGTGATGTTAGAACGTGAAGAAGAAATAGAAGTCACCGAAGACAGGACACCACCACCCTCGGATTCTCAAGCAGGCAACTCCTTCTACTTCGATATTTGTGGATCCGAACCCGACTCACCTGTTAACGAAGGCAAGCCCCGGTGCATTTGCCACCTCCCTTGATGTTTTTAAAATCTTTCTCACTTGATTGCTGCATTAGGTGATAGGAGTTGGTTGATTAAACAATTCCTGCATTACCTTCCTTGATCTTGATTACCCTCCTTGAAACCCTGTTTTTACCAAAAAGGTTTTACTATGCTTAGTATTGCTTAGAAAAACAAAAGGATTTGTTTTACAAAAGATGTTTGGCAAAGTGGGAGGGTTGTTTTCGAAAATAAAACTTGATGGTGAATCCATCATGGCCATGATGGATTCAACATCGGAAAAGATGTACCTCTGCCAGGTACCAAGATTTGGGTTTAAAATGATTAAGCTGAGACCGGGCGGGTGACTTGCACGAGAAGAGAGTCTCGGTGTAGTGTCTCCGTCTGAGTCGATTAAGGACCGTCTCGATGTAGGCTTGATGATCGAGTACCCTTTAACTGGTCACATGCCTCGTCATGGGTAAGCCTTGCCTCGGGCAGACTAAGGCCAGAATAAGATAACACAAAATGGGCGTGGAGCGGTGGCGAGAGTAGCGTGTACCCTCCGTGGCAAGAGGCTGGACGGTGGTGTAGCTGTGCTCTCGGTTTGCGTGAACCTGATCTGGTCTTAAGAACCCCGGTGGCGGGTTGACATATGCAAGGGTTAAGTGCTACATATGTCGTGTGATTGGAGATCCTCAGCTGAGTATAATCGATTCGGATCGCCGTACCTTCGCGGTTATGAAGACTTGGTCACTGCCCTACACGTAGCATTCCACTAAAGATGATGGGTTTTTGGTTAAGAAATTGGCTAGTGCAGGACCAGTGATTGAACTAGGGTAGAAAGAACTCTAGTTGCAGGTAATTGTACTTAACTTGACAAATAAAATTAGATTTTTAAGGATCCACTTTAGTAAGCATTTCTGCAAAACAGAGTCTTTGATTATTGAAAAGCCTTACCTTGACTCCCATATAACCAGCATACCCTTGAGAGTCTTTTCTTTAGTCGGGTAAGACTTGCTGAGTAATTCCATACTCAGGGTTTATCCCTTCGTTGTTTTTAGGTGAGGAAGTAGCAGATTTCTGCTGCTTCTGTGCCAAGGTGGTTCCTAAAGAAGAAAAACAAGACTGAAGTACGGGAGGACTTGGTCCTCCGCATAGAAATCTTTTGCTTAGCACTTATCGGGAGGAGTTTGTGCCTCCCTTGGTTTGTATAATATTACTTCTCAGCACTCGCTTTTAGTTCTGGTCTGTAATAAAACAACTTGAGCTTGCTTTTTAAATAAATGTAAGTTATGTAATCGCTTCCGCAATTCTTTATCTCCGATGTTCTGTAATGTCTGCAAGACGGGTGAAACGTTCCTGGTAAGGTAAGGAAAGATACCGAACTTGTCAAGTGACTTAGGAACATCTACAGGGTGTCTGATGTCTGTTAGACAAGGACAACTGTAGGTGGGCCTAATTACTTGGGAGGTTCCGTCACAGCTGGTATCGGAGCGTAGCCCTTCTTTGCAGATATTATGAGGCATCTTCAAAAGGATTTTCAAAAGTCTTACCTAAAAACTCTTTTCTCTTCTTACCTAAGTATTCTGAAGAGTCTATCTTAAAGACCAGATAGGAAGAGTGCAATGTATAGAAGGTTGAATCGACTAAGGTTGATTCTGTACTTACACATGCATCATGCTAAGAATTATACTAATAACATTTTTCCCCTTAGAAAGATGCCGCCACACACAAGGCTTACAGCACGCAAGTCAACTGGACCAATTGGAGTGCCCCGGCATCAACTGGCCCCTCGACATGAAAGCAGTAGCAGTGGGAGTAATGACCCCATAGGAGATCTTGAAGCCCGAGTGAGTCGACTTCAAGCAGCGCTGCAACACAGGACCGATGCTTGGGTCGCAGACGGAGATAGAATCAATGAACTAAGAAGGGACATCCGTCACCTGCAGGATCAGCTTGCTGATCGGGACTTAGCACTTGACTGGGCAGTACAGTCCCGTTTGCTGGCATGTGCTAAGGAAGCAAGGGCTCAGGCCCGAATTAAAGAACTTAGCTCAACTGTCGACAACCTGCAGGTTTATTGCAATACGTTGCATGAGGAAGTCCATGTACTATACTCGCAATTACACCCTAGTGCACCTGCACACCCTACTGAGGCGGAAGCCGGACCCTCTCACGTTGCGGGACGCGCGCTGGGTGGGGAGTTAGACCTTTTTGAGCCCCCTCCTTCCTTGAGGTTGGTTGACGTCTGGACTCCCACACCTGACAATGAGGCCGCCAAGAGTAATGGAAAGCAGGACTAATGGTGTAATAAATGTAGAGTAGTGTATTGTAGGTTGTACTGTTGTATAATAGGTTGAACTTTTGTATAATGGGTAATGTATCCTGTTATGTAATATCGAGTCTGTATCATTACTTTTTATAGTAATGTAAAATGGAAGGTTTCTCTGGCATATTATGTTTACTTCAAATGTTCTTTGCCACAGATGCCGACCAGGACTCGAGGACAGGACGCAGCCGGAACTTCTGGGGGAAGGGATGTTACCCCAAACCCACCTCCGGTTCCTCCCACATTGGCCGAGGCGATTGCCGCCTTGGTGAATGCCACCGCAGACAATACCCGCTTTCTTAGGGAAATGGCGGGTCAACAGCAATTCCAGCAGCAGGCAGGAAGGGGTTATCAGCAAGGCCCCCGTGAAACCACCTATCTGGACTTCTCTGAAACCCGTCCACCCCTATTCGTCAAAGCTGAAGATCCACTAGAAGCCGATGAGTGGATACGGGTTATTGAACAAAAGTTTGGTCTTCTCCGCTGTTCAGAAACGCAGAAGCCGTTATTCGCAGCACAACAACTACGTGGTCCTGCCAGTACTTGGTGGGGAAGTTTTGTGGCTATTCAACCTGTCAACCATCAAATCACCTGGGAAGAGTTTAAAGCAGCCTTCCGTGAGCACTACATACCCGAAGGAGTGCTGCATATGAAACAAGAAGAATTTATGAAGTTAAAACAAGGAGGAGATACCATCAATCAGTATCTCAACAAGTTTAATCACCTGTCGCAGTATGCCATCGACCAGGTGAATACCGATTTAAAGAAAAAGAACTGCTTTATGCGGGGTTTAAATGATCGGTTGCAGAGAAAGATGGCCACATGTATAGATCTCACGTATGGAAAGGCTGTCAGCACAGCCTTATCTGTTGAAGCAAAATACGCAAGTTCTGGGAAGAACAAGGGATTCGGTGGTGAGAGGCCTAATCAGGGCCAGGCAAAGAAGCAACGGTTTGTGATCCGGCCTTCAAACCAAAATCGCACTTTTTCTCGTCCACCCTCATTCCCTTTCAAACAACCAATCATTATTTGCCCCAACAATACCCCCACTACTCCAAATCAGCCGGGTGCCCCAGGCACTCGATTCCCTGCCTTGCCCAGTTCTTCAACCGGGTGTTTCAATTGCGGCAAGTCGGGACATTTCATCAAAGACTGCCCATATCCTAAGCAAAATCAATCAAATGCTCCGCAAGGATCTGGGAGATCATCTCAACCCAAAGGAAATACTGTGGGGAAAAATACAAAGAAGACGGGGCGTGTATACTACACCCAAGTGGCCACTACACCGGAAGGAGAGCCGGTGATGATGGGTACGTTTCCCGTGGCCAGTCACCCTGCAATTATTCTTTTTGATTCTGGTGCTTCGCATACGTTCATTAGCAAGAAATTTGTGGAGCAACATCACATTGCATGCCATGAATCAAAAGAGGGATTTAAAATTCATTCACCTGGGGGACACATTTTTACTAGAGAAGTGGCCTATGAAGTGCCAGTAACAATGGCCGGACGGAACTTTCCTGCTAACATGATTGTTCTGAAAGGCCAGGATATAGATGTAATTTTGGGTATGAATTGGTTAACCTAACACAAGGCAATTCTCAACACTGAACTCAGAACCGTCAGGTTGAGTTATAATCAAGAAGAGATTCTTTTGTCTCTCCCCGTAACCAATCCAGCCAAAGCTTCTGGTAGAGTATATGAAGCCATTGTACCGGAGATCAAGAACATTCCGGTAGTATGTGAGTTTCCAGATGTATTTCCGGAAGATTTGCCTGGACTGCCCCCTGAAAGAGATGTAGAATTTGTAATTGAGTTAAAGCCCGGTACGGCTCCCATCTCCCGAAGATCGTACCGTATGCCCCCTAATGAGTTGGCGGAATTGAAGATTCAATTACAAGATCTACTGAATAAGGGATTCATCCGGCCAAGCTCGTCCCCATGGGGTTGCCCCGCCATTTTTGTTAAGAAGAAGGATCAAACCTTGCGAATGTGCGTGGATTATCGACCCCTGAATGAGGTCACCATCAAGAATAAGTACCCTCTTCCAAGGATCGACATCTTATTTGATCAACTGACTGGGGCGAGGGTATTTTCCAAAATTGATCTCAGGTCAGGCTATCATCAAATCCGTATTCGGCCCGAGGATATACCGAAGACCGCGTTTACTACGCGGTACGGATTGTTTGAATACCTGGTAATGTCTTTCGGGCTCACAAATGCTCCTGCCCACTTCACCTATTTGATGAACTCGGTGTTCATGCCCGAGTTGGACAAGTTCGTGGTGGTCTTCATCAACGATATCTTGATATATTCTAAGAATGAAGAGGACCATGCTCAGCATCTACGGATTGTATTGACGCGCCTGAGGGAACATCAGCTATATGCCAAGTTCAGCAAGTGCGTGTTCTGGCTGGAGGAAATTCAATTTTTGGGGCACGTGTTATCGGCTAAAGGAATTGTGGTAGATCCTAGCAAGGTCAAAGATATTCTGGAGTGGAAACCCCCAACCACTGTTCGCCAAGTCCGGAGTTTTCTTGGACTAGCTGGATATTATCACAGATTCATACCAGATTTTTCTAAGCTTGTGAAGCCAATCACAAGTTTATTGAAGAATGACATTAAGTTCAATTGGTCTTCTAAGTGTAATAAAGCCTTTGAGCAATTGAAGACATTATTGACCACTGCTCCGGTATTGGCTCAACCGGACATCACCAAGCCTTTTGATGTATATTGTGATGCGTCAGGCAGTGGACTCGGCTGTGTATTAATGCAAGAGGGCCGAGTAATTGCATATGCTTCAAGGCAGTTGCGCCGACATGAGGAGCATTACCCAACTCATGATCTGGAGCTAGCTGCTGTGGTCCATGCCTTAAAAATTTGGCGTCACTATCTGCTGGGAAATGTTTGTCATATCTATACAGATCATAAAAGTTTGATGTACATTTTCACCCAGTCAGAATTAAATATGAGGCAAAGACGATGGCTTGAGCTTATTAAGGACTATGAACTGGAGATCCATTATCACCCAGGCAAAGCCAATGTGGTGGCAGATGCACTGAGCCGTAAGACTTCCTGCCACTGTCTTATGGTGAAGACCTCTGACAACACTTTGTGTCAAGAGATGGAAAAGCTAAACCTGGGGATAATCCAACACGGGACTCTGAATCAGCTAAAGCTTGAGTCAATCATTTTGCAAAGGATAATTGATGCTCAAAAAGATAATCTGGGTATGAAGCACATACAAGAGAAGATAAGGGCTGGAGTAGCCAAATGTTTCAAGGAAGACGATCAAGGTGTGATATGGTTTAAAAACCGCATAGTAGTGCCAAAGAACGAAGAACTCCGCCAGCAAATTCTTGATGAAGCACATCTTAGTCGTTATTCTATTCATCCCGGAAGCACTAAGATGTACCAAGACTTAAAGCAACATTACTGGTGGACAAAGATGAAGATCGAAATTGCACGCTATGTGGCTAAGTGTGACACTTGCAGACGTGTCAAGGCCATACACATGAAAACTGCTGGTCCATTACAATCTTTGCCAATCCCAACGTGGAAATGGGAAGACATAAGTATGGACTTCATTGTGGGATTGCCTAAGACCGCAAAAGGGTATGACTCTATTTGGGTTATCATTGATCGACTTACCAAGATCGCCCACTTCCTCCCTGTCAAAGTAAAATATCCCGTCATTACCTATGCGGAGTTGTACATCGCCCGTATTCTCAGTTTGCATGGTGTTCCAAAGACTATAGTGTCGGATCGTGGACCACAATTTGTATCCAAATTCTGGGAAGAACTTCATAAATCCCTGGGTACCAAGTTGCTCCACAGTTCGGCCTACCATCCTCAAACTAGTGGACAAACTGAGAGAGTGAACCAGATACTTGAAGATATGCTGCGGGCATGTGTTCTGAACTTCTCATAGAAATGGGATGAATGTTTGCCTTTGGTGGAGTTTTCATATAATAATAGCTATCAAGACAGCATGAAGATGGTACCCTTCGAAGCTTTATATGGACGACGATGTCGTACTCCGTTAAATTGATCTGAACCTGGTGAAAGGTGCTTCTTTAGGCCTGATATGGTGAAAGAGGCCGAGGATAAGATTCAAAAAATTATTTATAATATGAAGAAGGCACAAGCTCGTCAGAAGAGTTATGCAGACAAACGGCGAATGCCCTTATATTTCCTGGAAGGAGACTACGTCTACTTGAAGGTCTCACCAATGAAGGGAGTATCGCGTTTTGGGGTTAAAGGGAAGCTTGCACCACGATATATTGGTCCTTTTCTTATTCTGGAAAGATATGGACCAGTGGCATACCGACTCCAACTACCCGAAACATTGTCTGTTGTGCATAATGTGTTCCACGTGTCACAATTGAAGAAGTGTCTTCGGGTTCCTGATCGAACCGTTGAAATAACCGATGTTGTCCTTGAACCGGACTTGACATACTCTGAGCACCCTATTCGAGTCTTGGATCAAAAGGACAGGGTTACCCGAAGAAAAACCCTCAAGTTTTATAAGATACAGTGGAACCAGCATTCCGAAGATGAGGCTACATGGGAAACTCAAGACTTTTTAGATAAGAATTTCCCAGGCTTTTTAGCCTCTTGTAAACTTTAAAGCCTGTATAACTGTGTAATAAAGAAGTGACCCCCACATCACCCCTGCCTTGTACCAGAAATAAGGAAATAAAAGTATTCCGCGTTTCCTTTTCCATTACTTACCCTAGGACTTTTAATCTCGGGACGAGATTCTTTTATGGGGGGAAGGATGTAACACCCCTGGTGTTACTATAACTAAAACTTGAGCATGGCATCATAAGCATTGGCATTGCATATGTTTGACACACTTAGAGTGCATTCACTAGGCAAAAATTTCCAACAAGTTGTATTGTTTTAATGTTTTGCAAATAGGACCCTGGATAGAAAGCTTTACCTTAAATAGGGATTAAGGGGTAAAACCTAACCCAAATTGAGAAAACCTAAAGGCTTTAGGGAAATAGTTTTAAAATATCCCCAAAAATAAAGTTGAATCACATTTATACCCCTGGGATACCAGAAACCCTAATTGGAACCCTGGAAAACCCTAAAACCAAACCCTAGGGGCTTATGTGCAAAATTAGTCCACTTTTGGGCTAAAGTGCAAAAACCAAGCCAAATAAGTTTCTTAAGTCCTTTGGTTCACAAATATGTGGACTTGAAAGCCAAACCCTAAGTTTTGGACTTAAATGCAAAATGGACCTCATTTGAGTTATATAGTAAGTCTGAAATTCAGTGTTGAAGGTTCAACTTTGGGGCTTTGTAACTTTCAAAGCATAGGGTTTTTGCCCTAGGTCACCACATCAAAATTTTAGAGTAAACTAAGAAGAGCAACTTTGCTTAAGGTTGTAAGCTCACTTGTTGAGAAAAATCCAGAGATAATCAAGCCTAAAGATTGGTTGTCAGACTGATTCAGTCTGAAATTCAGAGATTCAGTGTAATGGAGCCAACTTTGAGTATGAATCCAACCATGATCTAGTGATCAAAAGAGCTCAGTCCCTATAGTCGAATTGTAGATGGTATATGGCTCTACAACTTTGCTATAGGTCACTGGATGTGTTGCTATTTAAAAATCAGAGAAAAAGTGGCCCAAACTTTGTCTGTCAGATAGACTGAAGACTATCTCCCCATGGTACAGTAGCCAATCGGATCAGATCAGCCGCCACAGAAGAATCCCAACGCCGACGACCTTCGCCGTGATTCACGCCACCGCTGTTGGATTCGTGCTCTGGGTGAGTGGATAACGTCGTGCGGTAGAAGCCCCTCGCCGACGGTGAGCTGGAGGTCACTCCGGTGACATCACCGTGGCTCTCTCTCCCTCTTTGCGGCTGAGCGGATTAACACGCCGGCGACCGCCGTCTTCCGGCCATGCGCCGCGTGGCTCTCGCTTTCCACCGCACCACCGCGCCTTCCCCTCGCTCTCCGTGGCTCACCGGAGTAACCGCCACGCCTCTAGACACGTATTCACTGCGCCGCCTTCTTCTTCATCTCCGGTCGCCGCGCGTCCTCCCCAAAATTCACGGTCACCGCCGTTGTGCGCTATAAATTGAGCCCGTGACCAGCTCCGTAGGGTCATCAGCTAACCAGCCATCGCCAATTGCTAGCAGTCCTTCACCGGAGCTCGAGAATTTCGAATTCTCCCCAAATCGGGTCTCCGCCACCGTAAAGTTCATCTCACCGCGGCCAGCCGTCCCCAGGTCTGCTCATTCCTTTTTCATCCCTGTCTAGCATACTTACGTATTGGTGATGCTCTCCGACCCTTCCAATCGAACCAAACCGCCCCTAATCGCTGGGAACACGTCAAGCTAACCGCCATGCTTTCGGTCACCGTGGCTAGAGCTCCATAGTTAGTCTTAGATGCAATTAGTTTGGGGAAAATACTCCACTGGTCATGAATTTGGGTTAGTCTTAGTCTCGACGCCGGTCATCGCCCTAATCGGCCGGCGTAGGTGCTCGCCGGAGCTCGGCTGGGCGTGAACGCCGTCGGGGACATGGGCGTGCAATGAATTAGAAACCCAGGGGGCTCGGTGTAAAGCATCAGCGACTCAGTGAATAGTGTTACGGATCTATTTCTGGTTGTTCTGAAACGCAAGGCCCTTTCTGCAAAGCTGCCAGGGCGCGGGCGCACGCGCGCGCTTTCCTCGTTGAGCTGGGCCGTCTGGGCTGAAACCAGCCCATTACTGTTGAAGTTTTTTTCCTTTTTCTTTTTCAGCAGAGCTTTGGAAATCTGTTAAAAATGGTAGAAAAATGGTAAAATTGTGAAATCAATTTTCCTAGGCTTGTTATTTTCCCTAGAATTTAATAAAAATAGTTTTGTGATTTTTAGTGGAAATAAGAAATTTTAGGGCATTTAAAGTAGTTAAAAATATTGGTTATGGATTTTTAGAAAATAATTGGAAAGTCCAAAAATGCCCAAACTTTTTATGGGAACTTAAAACAATATTTAGAAGCCTTGGGTAGAGTTTGAATTGATTTGGACCATGTTTGATAACTAGAACCCAAAACCACCCCCCCTGCCCTGTGAACTCCTTTACCGACTCCGGAAACCCTAAGTTCTCGGAGTACCGTGAAGGAAAGTTGTATTCAAGACATAGATAATAAGTTTATATTATCTTTGCATCCTCATGAGCATCCCATGGCATCCATTCTTATACATATATATGGTGATGTTAGAACGTGAAGAAGAAATAGAAGTCACCGAAGACAGGACACCACCACCCTCGGATTTTCAAGCAGGCAACTCCTTCTACTTCGATATTTGTGGATCCGAACCCGACTCACCTGTTAACGAAGGCAAGCCCCGGTGCATTTGCCACCTCCCTTGATGTTTTTAAAATCTTTCTCACTTGATTGCTGCATTAGGTGATAGGAGTTGGTTGATTAAACAATTCCTGCATTACCTTCCTTGATCTTGATTACCCTCCTTGAAACCCTGTTTTTACCAAAAAGGTTTTACTATGCTTAGTATTGCTTAGAAAAACAAAAGGATTTGTTTTACAAAAGATGTTTGGCAAAGTGGGAGGGTTGTTTTCGAAAATAAAACTTGATGGTGAATCCATCATGGCCATGATGGATTCAACATCAGAAAAGATGTACCTCTGCCAGGTACCAAGATTTGGGTTTAAATGATTAAGCTGAGACCGGGTGGGTGACTTGCACGAGAAGAGAGTCTCGGTGTAGTGTCTCCGTCTGAGTCGATTAAGGACCGTGTTGGGGGCCTTCGGCTTACGAAGGTCCTCAAAAACAGGATTTAACAGTATTTCTGGAGTTTAATGTGTGAACAGGCATCTTCGAACTCAAGTCGGTATCACAGCAGACTAGAATACTACGAAGGTTGATACAGCGCCGAAGGTGTGAGCAGAAAAGCTTCGGCATGATAGCAACAAAATGAAACCGACTTAAAGATGAAAAGGCTATTCAGAGCTCGATAGATTACAATAGAATTATTATCAAATGTAAAGGGCATGAATGTAATTTTGCATAGGCTGTGTCCTGTGCCTATAAATAGGTGGACAGTACCCCCGTACTGTTCACGCTGATTTGGCAATCACTTTTGCGTCACGCTTGTACTTTCATCTCCTTCAAATTGAAGGTACATTTGTCATTCAACGTTATTTCTGTTTCTAAATAATAATAGTATATAATGGTTTATGCTATCTTTTATATTCCTTATAATTCATCCTTCGTCATGGTAAAGTGTATTTATGAAGGTGTGCCCTTCATAACCTTCGTCCGAAAACCATTATATCCTGAGGGGAATAATGCTTCGAAGGACGAAGGACTTTACCGATTAACATTTTCTATGTTGCCTTGTTCTTAACTCATAGCATTTGAGAACAAGTCCCCAACATTGGCGCCCACCTCCGGTGAACTCACTTCCACACTCTGAGTTTTCTGAACACCTTCGGCGATCATAAACCTTCGTTATGGCGCCGAAGAAAGCTTCAGCAACTGGCACTGCAGCTCTTCAACCGCTGGACCACAATCAGGAGACTGTCTCTCTTCGGGAGGCCCGAAGCCAGAAAAGGAAGGCTGTCAGCCCGACACCACCAGAGGACGAGATAGATCAAGAAATCAGAGACATGGAGATGCTTCATCAACAGGTGCAGAGGAAGAAAGAAAAGATGGCCAGGTGTAACACCCGGATTTTAGGGGTCCAAAACCCGGGCGCTAACATAAACATCAGGTATGCTGGGACCAAGTCTCATACATATGATGTATAGTGGCACAGGATCGAATGTCACATCTTTATATACAACAGGAGTTCTGTACAAAATAAATAATTACATTATAAGGAGACAACGGTCCAGCAACCCAAAGTTGACTGGGAGACGACGACCTAGACCTCTCACGAACTCATCACAGCATCCTCCATGAGCATCATCCTGCAGTACCTGGTCTTGACCTGTGGTGTATGTGAGACAGCAAGAGTGAGCTCACATACGTTCATCGCTCAACAAGTTGTGGGGAATAATGTGCATGAACTCGCCAAAGGTGGGAGCTCACGTGAAGTGTAAGGCTTACCAAAGAAGATGGTTAGAGCTGAGCATTGCTTTTAAAGTTGGTCAAAATTTTATTAGCAGTTACTAAGTATAAGTAAATACCAAACCCAATTAAGTAATAGAACAAAAGTAACCACATCACCTGCAATGCAATGCATATGACAAATTGAGTTTAGTTCCATAAATTAATCATGTGAGTGTCCGAGCCGCTCATGACCGTGAGCACGGCTAGTATACCAGTTTTACACTCTGCAGAGGTTGCGCATCTTTACCCACAAGTCGTGTATCCCATGTCGCCAGGGTTTGCAAGGCCCTTAGACACTTCCGAGGTGAATGGCTAGGGATCCACTACGAGGCCTTTACAAAGTTCCACTAGCTTCCGAAAACCCGCTACAGTTTATAGGAAGATCCAGTACAGGAATCCCTTGCAGGACCGCCATCGCAGCAAAATCCTCCCGAGGGCCTCCCCGCACTGACCTCTCCCCTACTGCCCTTGCCCCTTTCGGGTAAGGTAGTCTTCCACTAGCTTTCCTAATTAATCAGCCAAGGGCGTCCCATTAAACCCCTGTGGTAGCACTGTTTTCCCGGGTGGTTCTCCATGTTCCAATTAACATAATGATCTCAACATGAACAATAAATAACAACTGATAACAAAAATGTAACCATGGATAGTGTATCTCCATACCCAAAACCACATATAGCACTAGCAAGTACTACCCAGAAAGTTCAGTGGTAAACAAGGTATAAAGATAGACAAACTAGGGTAACCTATTGGGTCCCATCAAAATTAACCTATGCAGATCATTATGATTAATTAGAACATGAGTAGGTAAAAAGAAGTGATCAAGGGCACAACTTGCCTGGGCCTTGAGAATCCAGGTACCAGGATGATCCTCAGGTGATACGTATCCTCACTGCTAGTCGTAGCAATTCAAACAAACATTGTATAGCAAGAATTAACATTACACCAAACATGTAAATACAATACACAGTAATAAACTAGACACTAAAATGAGATCATAGGAACTGGAATCATTAATTTTGGAGTTATAGATTTTAAGTTATGGATTTTCTAATGTTTTATGTGTTTAATACAAGATTAAGTATTAGATAAATTTAAATGAGCCTTTCATGCCAAAACAGAGGCACAAAATGATGAAGAATATTATTACAAAATTTTAGAAACTGGAATGGTTCAATTTGGAGCTAAAATGAATTTTCTATGAATTATCTAAGTTCTAGCAATTATTTTCATATTAAAAATCCATTTTCTATTTTATTTATTCAATTTAAACGAGTTCTGGACTGGGCCTCAATAACAGAAAACCGCAGGGGGTTCAGCGCAAGAAACCCGAGACACGGGGAACAGTGCCCGAGGGACGGCGGGTTTATTCCGTGAAAGCCGAAGGGCTCTTTAGCAAAAGATCCCGGCCGAAGGGGTATCAAGAATCCAGGGCCGTCCGATCAGGAATCAAGCGCCCGGATTAGACCTGCCGTCCCCCGAACCGGTACCTAATCGTACCCGTTAGATCAAAGATCGACGTCCGCAATTTAATGAAAGCGCGATCTATTCTTACGCATGGGATCTTGATCCAAGGGCACAGATCGAACTGACCAAAGGGAAGCGCTTGACCTAATCTGATTCACCCGTTTACAATCCTACGGACCAGATTGCTCCCGCGAGCGTGTATGCCAGAAACAATCTGAGCCGCACGCTGGGCGATCAACGACCATCGGTCATCGTCCCATCACCGATGCCCCGACACGGCGGAGCTACCCACCCGCGGTGGAGCTCGCCCGCGAGCGGCAATTCCGCCGCCACCGAGCACTAAACCAAAATTAAACGGTGCTGCGCGTAGAGAAGGCGAAGGTGAACACAAAGGAAGACCTCATACCGGCGATTATGGCGCGGAGGCACACGGCCACGGTGGAGGGCGGATTCACGGCGGAGGCGCCACACCGGCGAGCAATTCCTCGCGTCACGGTGGTGTCCAACTCGAATTGGAGGCGCGGACAGCTTCCCCAGGCGAAGTCGATACTCCACAATCCGACACCAAGAGTGGAGACCCCCCAGCGGCGGCTATCCCCGGCGGCGGCACTTCTCGGTGTTCTTCGTTCGATGCTATGGACGAGAGGAGGTGGCTGGTTTTATAGTCAGTCCTGCGAATATCTCGGCGGGGTTGGATTCTTGGAGGTCGGGTCGCGGACTCCGTTGCCCGAGATCCCCGGCGGCGGGTTCGTGCGGTTGTTGCGGCGAGCTCGGCGAAGCTGTTGAAGACGACCCGACGTGCGGGCCCCGCGAACCAGAGAGAGGGAGAGCAGGTGAGTGCGGGACGAGAGACTGGGCAGGGGGCCCCGCATGTCAGCGAGACAACGAGAGCGCGCGTGAGGGGATGAGAGGCTGCCCCGTGGGTCCTCCATGTCGGCGCCGGTTCTCTGGTGCTTGGGCCGCGCGAGGTAAAAGCTGAAGTGGGCCAAATACCAGGTTGGTGGCCCAGTTAAGTTTTTCTCCTTTTTCTTTTTTTTTTCTTTTCTCCAATTTCAAATTCAATTTGAATTCAAGTTTGAGTTTAAACTTTGTGAATAACTTGTCCTCAGTTTGAAAGGTATAATTTATTAATATAAGTGTGAAGGATGTTTATTTTGATTTTTATTTTATTTTATTTTATGTAGTATTTTTTTCTTAGTTCTTCCCTTCTCTTATTTCAAACCCTAATTTCCAATTCAAACCAAACCAAGTTTTAAATTCTAGATTTCAAATTTATGCATAAGTTAAACTTTCACATGATGCACAATTACTACATAGTGTTTCTTCATTTATTTTATTATGAGTATTTACCTTTAAAAAGTGTGAATTATAAAGTTTAATTATTTATCAATGGTATTTTGCTCAGATTTCTTCTATCAATCCCAAATTCAGAATTTTGGGTGTTACAAATCCTACCCCCCTTAAAAATAATCTCGTCCTCGAGATTTGTAAGAAAAGGGATACAAAAGGTTTGGTCTAGAATTTTCTCATTTGGTTTTGGGAATCAAGGTTTTGTTCATTTTTTTACATAACTGTTGGTAGATGATTTAGAAAATATGAATATTGTATGTCTAGCCATCTATTAGGTCAGATGAGGTACAATTATGACAAGTAGAGGTTGTGGCAAGGATATAATAAGGAAAGACTTCATTCTGAACTCTGGATCTTGATTCCTCTCGTGATGCGACTTGATCTTTGAAGACTTGAGTTGATGCTTATCCTTCTTTGACGTGGTTGGTCTTCTTTGGCCTTTCTTCTTAGAGTTGCCATCCGAGTTAATGACATATGGTTAGGATATATGTGAGTAGGATGGATTATATGGTGTAGGTAGATCAGAATCTCTCGCTAGGTTAAAATTGAGGGGTTATGCAACTATCGGATGGTTAAGGTAGTTGCATATGGCCAAATCGATCTATCATTTTTAATTTAGTGCAGGGTGAACTAAGTTAAGACCCGTTCTATAGGAGTAGAGTCTAATCTATTTCATAACATGTTTGATAAGTCACTTTAGATTAGATCAGATCTAGGTTAGATTGGTGTGACTAGTTTGACTAGATAAGATCTAATTAATTTGCATTAGATCATGGTTGTTAAATTAGGGTGGATAAGTATGCTTATTAGGATAAGATGAAATAGAATCTTTTGAGATTAGTTAGATCTATTAGGATGAGATAAAATCTTTTTAAGATAAGATGAATCTATTAAGATAAGAGAGAATCTTATTAAGATAAGATGAATTGGTTAGAATGAGATCTTTTAGGATAAGATAAATCTCTTAAGCTAGATATATTCCAATGTGGATAATCTAGGTTGTCTAGTTATTTTATAAATATTTTTTATACATATGTGTATATGCAGATGCAATTGTGGACATTACTCCACAACTCATCACACTCAATCAAAGATCCAAATCAAACAAGTATCATAAGAACAAGCATTCAAGCATATAGATACAAAAAAATAGTTTTGTATTTTTTTTCCTAAGAGTAGGTCTCCTATTCCTAAAAATCACTTTAGGTGCAGGATTTCAAAGTGTGAAATCCACATTTGTCTTTAGAAGGAAAAGATAAGAATAATCAGAGTGAAGCGGAAATAGATTAGAAAAGATTAAGATAAGCTTAGAAAGAATCAGAGTAGCAAAGGTAAGTAGAGAATGGTTGTCCGGTTCTATCTAGGTTTCGTCCTACAGTCAACATTCCTCTGATACCACTTCTGTAACACCCGGATTTTAGGGGTCCAAAACCCGGGCGCTAACATAAACATCAGGTATGCTGGGACCAAGTCTCATACATATGATGTATAGTGGCACAGGATCGAATGTCACATCTTTATATACAACAGGAGTTCTGTACAAAATAAATAATTACATTATAAGGAGACAACGGTCCAGCAACCCAAAGTTGACTGGGAGACGACGACCTAGACCTCTCACGAACTCATCACAGCATCCTCCATGAGCATCATCCTGCAGTACCTGGTCTTGACCTGTGGTGTATGTGAGACAGCAAGAGTGAGCTCACATACGTTCATCGCTCAACAAGTTGTGGGGAATAATGTGCATGAACTCGCCAAAGGTGGGAGCTCACGTGAAGTGTAAGGCTTACCAAAGAAGATGGTTAGAGCTGAGCATTGCTTTTAAAGTTGGTCAAAATTTTATTAGCAGTTACTAAGTATAAGTAAATACCAAACCCAATTAAGTAATAGAACAAAAGTAACCACATCACCTGCAATGCAATGCATATGACAAATTGAGTTTAGTTCCATAAATTAATCATGTGAGTGTCCGAGCCGCTCATGACCGTGAGCACGGCTAGTATACCAGTTTTACACTCTGCAGAGGTTGCGCATCTTTACCCACAAGTCGTGTATCCCATGTCGCCAGGGTTTGCAAGGCCCTTAGACACTTCCGAGGTGAATGGCTAGGGATCCACTACGAGGCCTTTACAAAGTTCCACTAGCTTCCGAAAACCCGCTACAGTTTATAGGAAGATCCAGTACAGGAATCCCTTGCAGGACCGCCATCGCAGCAAAATCCTCCCGAGGGCCTCCCCGCACTGACCTCTCCCCTACTGCCCTTGCCCCTTTCGGGTAAGGTAGTCTTCCACTAGCTTTCCTAATTAATCAGCCAAGGGCGTCCCATTAAACCCCTGTGGTAGCACTGTTTTCCCGGGTGGTTCTCCATGTTCCAATTAACATAATGATCTCAACATGAACAATAAATAACAACTGATAACAAAAATGTAACCATGGATAGTGTATCTCCATACCCAAAACCACATATAGCACTAGCAAGTACTACCCAGAAAGTTCAGTGGTAAACAAGGTATAAAGATAGACAAACTAGGGTAACCTATTGGGTCCCATCAAAATTAACCTATGCAGATCATTATGATTAATTAGAACATGAGTAGGTAAAAAGAAGTGATCAAGGGCACAACTTGCCTGGGCCTTGAGAATCCAGGTACCAGGATGATCCTCAGGTGATACGTATCCTCACTGCTAGTCGTAGCAATTCAAACAAACATTGTATAGCAAGAATTAACATTACACCAAACATGTAAATACAATACACAGTAATAAACTAGACACTAAAATGAGATCATAGGAACTGGAATCATTAATTTTGGAGTTATAGATTTTAAGTTATGGATTTTCTAATGTTTTATGTGTTTAATACAAGATTAAGTATTAGATAAATTTAAATGAGCCTTTCATGCCAAAACAGAGGCACAAAATGATGAAGAATATTATTACAAAATTTTAGAAACTGGAATGGTTCAATTTGGAGCTAAAATGAATTTTCTATGAATTATCTAAGTTCTAGCAATTATTTTCATATTAAAAATCCATTTTCTATTTTATTTATTCAATTTAAACGAGTTCTGGACTGGGCCTCAATAACAGAAAACCGCAGGGGGTTCAGCGCAAGAAACCCGAGACACGGGGAACAGTGCCCGAGGGACGGCGGGTTTATTCCGTGAAAGCCGAAGGGCTCTTTAGCAAAAGATCCCGGCCGAAGGGGTATCAAGAATCCAGGGCCGTCCGATCAGGAATCAAGCGCCCGGATTAGACCTGCCGTCCCCCGAACCGGTACCTAATCGTACCCGTTAGATCAAAGATCGACGTCCGCAATTTAATGAAAGCGCGATCTATTCTTACGCATGGGATCTTGATCCAAGGGCACAGATCGAACTGACCAAAGGGAAGCGCTTGACCTAATCTGATTCACCCGTTTACAATCCTACGGACCAGATTGCTCCCGCGAGCGTGTATGCCAGAAACAATCTGAGCCGCACGCTGGGCGATCAACGACCATCGGTCATCGTCCCATCACCGATGCCCCGACACGGCGGAGCTACCCACCCGCGGTGGAGCTCGCCCGCGAGCGGCAATTCCGCCGCCACCGAGCACTAAACCAAAATTAAACGGTGCTGCGCGTAGAGAAGGCGAAGGTGAACACAAAGGAAGACCTCATACCGGCGATTATGGCGCGGAGGCACACGGCCACGGTGGAGGGCGGATTCACGGCGGAGGCGCCACACCGGCGAGCAATTCCTCGCGTCACGGTGGTGTCCAACTCGAATTGGAGGCGCGGACAGCTTCCCCAGGCGAAGTCGATACTCCACAATCCGACACCAAGAGTGGAGACCCCCCAGCGGCGGCTATCCCCGGCGGCGGCACTTCTCGGTGTTCTTCGTTCGATGCTATGGACGAGAGGAGGTGGCTGGTTTTATAGTCAGTCCTGCGAATATCTCGGCGGGGTTGGATTCTTGGAGGTCGGGTCGCGGACTCCGTTGCCCGAGATCCCCGGCGGCGGGTTCGTGCGGTTGTTGCGGCGAGCTCGGCGAAGCTGTTGAAGACGACCCGACGTGCGGGCCCCGCGAACCAGAGAGAGGGAGAGCAGGTGAGTGCGGGACGAGAGACTGGGCAGGGGGCCCCGCATGTCAGCGAGACAACGAGAGCGCGCGTGAGGGGATGAGAGGCTGCCCCGTGGGTCCTCCATGTCGGCGCCGGTTCTCTGGTGCTTGGGCCGCGCGAGGTAAAAGCTGAAGTGGGCCAAATACCAGGTTGGTGGCCCAGTTAAGTTTTTCTCCTTTTTCTTTTTTTTTTCTTTTCTCCAATTTCAAATTCAATTTGAATTCAAGTTTGAGTTTAAACTTTGTGAATAACTTGTCCTCAGTTTGAAAGGTATAATTTATTAATATAAGTGTGAAGGATGTTTATTTTGATTTTTATTTTATTTTATTTTATGTAGTATTTTTTTCTTAGTTCTTCCCTTCTCTTATTTCAAACCCTAATTTCCAATTCAAACCAAACCAAGTTTTAAATTCTAGATTTCAAATTTATGCATAAGTTAAACTTTCACATGATGCACAATTACTACATAGTGTTTCTTCATTTATTTTATTATGAGTATTTACCTTTAAAAAGTGTGAATTATAAAGTTTAATTATTTATCAATGGTATTTTGCTCAGATTTCTTCTATCAATCCCAAATTCAGAATTTTGGGTGTTACACCAGGCTAGCTGAACTGCAAAGGCAGATAGACGAAGCCTCTTAAGAAGTTCGTCATCTTGCTCAGGATGAACAGCACCGAAGGCCTCAGCACCAAGACCTTCATCAGGAGGGTTTCCTCAACGAAGATGACTGGTATGATAATTTCCATCATGGGAATTTTGTTTTCGATGATGCTTCTCCTCTGTCCGCTGAGCTGCAGGCCACACCTTGGCCTCCGTCCTACAAGCCGCCTCAGCTTCCCGTATTCGATGGCCACTCAGACCCGAAGCAGTTTTTGATGAGCTACGAAGCAACAGTATCTTCGTATGGTGGCAATGCTGCAGTCATGGCCAAATCTTTTGTTATGGCTGTCAGGAGTGTTGCTCAAACCTGGTATTCCTCCCTTCGACCAGGAACGATTACTTCATGGCAGAAGCTGAAGGACTTGTTGTTAACTAGCTTTCAAGGGTTTCAGACGAAGCCGGTCACTGCTCAAGCACTATTCCAGTGCACCCAGGATCACAAAGAATACCTTCAGGCGTACGTCCGAAGGTTCTTGCGTTTGAGGGCACAGGCACCAACGGTGCCCAATGAAATTGTCATTGAGGCCATGATCAAGGGGCTTCAGCCAGGACCGTCAGCTCAGTACTTTGCTAGGAAGCCTCCTCAAACTTTGGAGAAGCTGCTCCAGAAGATGGACGAGTACATTCGGGCCGATAATGATTTTCGCCAAAGAAGGGAGGAGGCTTTCAGGTTTTCTGAAATGACCAGGGGCTTCGGAGGGAGGTTCTATCCAAGGCATGTCAGATCAATTCATAACTCTACACAAAATGATGATAGAGGGAGCCAACAGCAAAGGCCACAATGTTCCTCACAGGCTTCGGGGCAACAACAAGGCTCCTTCCGACCACCAGCCCCAAGAGGCAGAGGCGCCAGGGGCTTCGGCGGAAGATTCGGAGATCAACCAAGAAGAATCTTTTGCTTGTTTTGTGGTGAGAACAAAGGCCATACTACCAGGATGTGCCATGTTACCATCCAGAAGCAAAAGGAAATAGCCGAAGCCGCAGCACAGCAAGCTCAGCCGAAGCAGGTCATGCATACTGCTTCGTATCATTCACCTTACATCCCAGAATATGTGGGCAACCACCCTGCAGTTTCTGTTGCTTCGGCGAGTCAACCTCAAGCTTCCTGGCAACAGCCTCCGCCTCCACCTCCGCTGCAACAAGGCCAGCAGCCAGAAGGGAGCCAGTACGCTCCACACCAAAGGGACTTCAGAGAGCAGTCCGAAGCTCGTATAGTCAACAGCACTGTGCCAGAGTCAAAGCACATCTATTGACAAATATCCTACCTTAATAGCAGTCTTTCTTATTCAGTTTTCTTTTCTGTGTAATAAAGAACATTGTTTAGATTTCATCTAAATAGTTTCGTCGTTTGCCACAAGGAAAATATATTTTCTTCACAGGCCTAAGTTGTTGAAGTTTAAAAACTTGTGATAACAAAGAGGACCTTCGGATTATCAAAAATTCTTCGAAGCAACAAAAAGTCGTTCTAAGGAACGCAGAGTAAGTTTGCCGAAGTCATAAAAAGCCGCTCCAGAGGGAGCGCAGTGTAAGTTTTCTGCTCCAAAGTCGTTCCAAAGGGAATGCAGAGCATACAGCGAAAAGTCAACGCTGATACCGCCTAAGTAAAAGGCGAAGCGCGAAAAGTCAACGCGAATACCGCTGAAAGTAAAAGGCGAAGAAGCTCCTAAGGGAGGCTTACAGCGAAAAATAAACGCTGATTCCGCTGAAGTAAAAGGCGAAGAAGCTCCTAAGGGAGGCTTATAAAAGATTATGTGTTTTATTGCAGGAATGCGTGTGCATCTTCGGAATAAACATCACCTCACATAACATAACATCATCGCATCATTTCGCATAGCATAAGCATCATACATCATGTTGCATATGGCACAAGAGGTGGACACGATATCAATCTACAGAAGAACATTTTGAAAAAAGGGAAAAATCATAATGTCACAGAGAGATACATTTTTGATCTTCGGAAGTGTAGCTTCGGAAAATATCTTCACGAAGCCTGGATATTATTCATCAGAACACTGGATATTGTTGTGACAAAGAAAAATTCTTCTTCACGAAGCATGAAAAGAAGGGAAGGTGTTTTTTCGTCAAAGACTCAAAAGCGGTACGTGTAAAGTTTCATGCATCGTAAAGAATTGAGCAATAAAAATAGGTATATTACATTCAGGGTTACAAAATGTTACAATATATTACATTTCAGAAGTTTTTATAATAATACTTAATCTTCTCTCAAAATGACTTCTGCAGCCTCGTTCAGGAGCCGATTGACGACTTCGTCCATAATAGTTTCAACCATCTTTTTAATTTCGTCGTCTTCTTTCGGTTGAGGGCCCGAAGACGCTTTAGCAAGATCTGAAGTAGGAAAGGATACGGCTACATTGCTATTACAAATTGCAAACGAATCTTAAAACCTAAAATTACAACACAATAAAAACTATTAGTTAATACCTAATTGACCTTCGGGCTCTGCGCTCTTCTCAGCAGCCTCAGCTACTTCCCTAGCATCGCGAATGCCCTTTTCGCTTTTTCGAATAATTTCTCGGGCCATTTCTCGGCCACCATTATCCCAGATATCGGTGAAAAATTTTCCACCAACCATGCTAGCTTCGGCCGATGGATCCCTTGCATCTTCGAAGGACAAAGCATCTTCGGATTGCGCTAAAATCTTTACATGTTCGCAGCCCTTTTTCTCTAGAATGGTGGCAATTCCTCTGGCACCCGAGAAAGCACATATATCTCCACGGCTATTTAAAATTTCCTCGAAGGCCTCAGCTTCGTGGTCGATCCATTCGATGGGACCTTCGGGATTGCCTCTTGTAAAGTTTTCTTCGCTTGAGAATGCGCCGACCCTGGCGAAGCTAGCTTTTAGCTTCTTAACACACTCTATAGATTTGTTGTAGCATCTCTTCTTGGACGACCGAAGCTCTTCAACAGTTCCTTCTAAGTGATCTGCCCATTGGTCGCTGAGTTCCCGCTTCGTTTCTTCAAGTATGCGTTCTTCCTTGGCTCGGGCCAGTTGTTTCCGAAGATCTTCAATTTCGCGCTTTTGGGCCTCAGCTTGACCTTTAAAAGCAGCTTCGTCTTCCTTTATCTTATTTATCAATGAATGTAATATTTTATCTTTTTCAAGACCTTCGTTCCTCAGTTCAATAACTTCGGAACGAAGGTTGCTCAGGGCTATAGTACACCCTTCGTCTTCAGCATCCTTCTGTGCCCTGAGGGCATTGCTAAGTATCAGGCCCTGCAAAGAGAAATATGTGTGTGTCAATAGATTTAAGTAAATGAAAAATTTTGGTCCCAGCAAAAAATTACAAAGATTCCATTTGTTGTACCTTTAAGCTATTATATGCCAGGCTGTCGGCCAAATCATTTTTCGATAGCACTGAGAGCCCGTCTTCCAGTGTTGGGAATCCGAAGCTCTTGCTCATCTCCCGGCAGACAGAAATCTCTTTGCTGTCAGGGAGACAATACAAAAAGTCTTCTTCTCCACTGCCATTGAATATTAATGCCCCCTTTGGATACTTCAGTTTTTGGGCGTAAAGTTGGGCCTCTTGTTTTTCTTTTTCTGATAATTGTTTCCCCGAAGCATGGCGAACAATATAATCAAGGACTTTGGGGGATGCTTCGGGGGCAGCAGCACTGATTTCTTCAACAAAAGTTGGCTCTGTTATTTTTTCTTCTTCCTCGATTTCCAGGGATTTTATCTTCGTGGATTCTGAGGACCCAGCTTCGGCTTCAGTTTCTTGCTCTGGAGCTTTAGTATCAGAGACTTCAGTTTTTTCTTCGGGGATGACAACAGTCTTCTTCGGAGGTGTGCTTGAAGATTTAATTGTCTCTAGAACATCTAGCACATTGACCATTCTCTTCCTTTTCGGAGTCACTGCTGGCATCTTTTGGTTTTTTACTGTCTCAATATTTGCTGCAGGACTCAAAACTTCTGATGTCTTTGATCCCTCAGTTGCTTCTTTTGCTTCTTCCATTTTTTCTATGGATGGCGCTTCGACCTTCTCTTTCGTTTCTGGTAACAAAATCTTCGGTTGTTCCAATTCTATTCTTGTTGGCGCTTCGGCCGTTTCTGCGACTTCTGGCAGCAAGGTTGGCTCGGTTGGTTTTTCAGCTTCGGTGGTCGAAGAGGTTTCCCCGGTAAACTCAGGCACCGAAGCTGGTTCAATATAGCGCGGCCGATGTGTAAGGACTTTTATTCTCTTTCTTTTCGGTTCTGGCTCGCTAGGAGCATTTGCAGCTTCTTCTTTCGTAGAGGTTGTGTTTTTTCTTTTCTGCCCTCGAATGGGATAACGATAGTCAGGGTAGACGAACCCGATTGCATCAAATACCCGATTCAGCCTCTTCTTTTTTCGGTCTCCGAAGGCTGCTGATAGTGCAGTATCTTCGGCCTTCGAATAAGCCCCAAGCAGTTCATCACTTAAATTTTCAATGCTTTTTAACCAGTCATCATCGGGCTCAACGAATTTATCTCCAAACTTAAAGGTGTACTTCAACCTGATAAGCCCACCTTCGTCGGCCTCTTTTATGGTTTCTTGCGGCATTTCCCATTTCTCCGCAAGTGGCCATACCCTGAAGGCAATATGCTCTTGTACCAAATCTCTCGTTCCAATAAAAGAACAGATAACGCCGAAGGCTCTCTGGCATTCTTCGGCAGCTTCATTCATTTCGACCTTCGGCTTCCGAAGGACGAAGCTTTGCCAAATAGGGCGCATAACTATACCTTTGATATCTTCTCATGCTTTCAGGTCATTTTTTACATAAAACCATTCTGTCATCCAGTCGCCGGGCCATCTCTTCCGAAAGGTTGGCACGGGACAGCTTGACCCAGACCGAGAAACAAAATTGTAGCAGCCAAAGTTATTGTGATACTGTTCTTTACCCCAGGGTTTTGTCTCGTATGATAATTCATGTATGTTGCAGAAACTTTTCGCATCAGGTTCCAGACCTTGGCTTCTCACGGCCCACACGAAGATATTCAGCCTTATAATTGCTTCGGGGGTAAGTTGATGAAGATAGACTTCAAATATCTTCAGCACCTCCACGACGAAGCTGCTCAAGGGAAATCGCAGCCCAGCTTTTAAAAAGCTTCGGAACACTACGACTTCATTCTCTTCAGGGTGTGGACAAGTCTTCTCCCCTTCGTCAGCCCTCACAACGGATAAATCCCGGAAATACCTTCCTCTCATGTTAACAAGATGATTCTCTTTGATAGTTGATTTACCATAAACTGAATGGCTTGGTCGCCAGGGACGATCTTCGGAGTCTTCACCACCGCTGTCCACATCATAACTATCACTGTCACCAGTATCCTCAGACAAACCTTCTAGAATCTCCTTGGTGATTTTTTCTGTGTTGGTCTTCGACATCGCTATAAGAAACCCCAAGTTTTTCTCTTCGTCAAGACTCAGCTTCATCTCAGCAGCAGCCTTCTTATCTTCAGACATCTTCGGAAACACTAAAAAACTGTTTTCAAAGCCGAAGCTTCAAAACTAAAAGCTCAGCAAATCTTAGTGCACAAAAGCTAAAATTGAGCGAGCGAGAGCAGTTGGCAAGAGAGCGTGCCAAATGAGTTTGCGGTATGACCGTATTTATACGCCTAGTGCGTTGAGAATTGAAAGACCCCGCTTGTCAGTGAATGTTGCTATTCTAGCAAAGGGAAGGTGTTTTTTCGGACCTTCGGCGAAAAGCCTTCGTCCAGGTCGCAATCTAAATTTATTATTTTAAACAAATTAATATTGCGAGGGGCTACTGTTGGGGGCCTTCGGCTTACGAAGGTCCTCAAAAACAGGATTTAACAGTATTTCTGGAGTTTAATGTGTGAACAGGCATCTTCGAACTCAAGTCGGTATCACAGCAGACCAGAATACTACGAAGGTTGATACAGCGCCGAAGGTGTGAGCAGAAAAGCTTCGGCATGATAGCAACAAAATGAAACCGACTTAAAGATGAAAAGGCTATTCAGACCTCGATAGATTACAATAGAATTATTATCAAATGTAAAGGGCATGAATGTAATTTTGCATAGGCTGTGTCCTGTGCCTATAAATAGGTGGACAGTACCCCCGTACTGTTCACGCTGATTTGGCAATCACTTTTGCGTCACGCTTGTACTTTCATCTCCTTCAAATTGAAGGTACATTTGTCATTCAACGTTATTTCTGTTTCTAAATAATAATAGTATATAATGGTTTATGCTATCTTTTATATTCCTTATAATTCATCCTTCGTCATGGTAAAGTGTATTTATGAAGGTGTGCCCTTCATAACCTTCGTCCGAAAACCATTATATCCTGAGGGGAATAATGCTTCGAAGGACGAAGGACTTTACCGATTAACATTTTCTATGTTGCCTTGTTCTTAACTCATAGCATTTGAGAACAAGTCCCCAACAGACCGTCTCGATGTAGGCTTGATGATCGAGTACCCTTTAACTGGTCACATGCCTCGTCATGGGTAAGCCTTGCCTCGGGCAGACTAAGGCCAGAATAAGATAACACGAAATGGGCGTGGAGCGGTGGCGAGAGTAGCGTGTACCCTCCGTGGCAAGAGGCTGGACGGTGGTGTAGCTGTGCTCTCGGTTTGCGTGAACCTGATCTGGTCTTAAGAACCCCGGTGGCGGGTTGACATATGCAAGGGTTAAGTGCTACATATGTCGTGTGATTGGAGATCCTCAGCTGAGTATAATCGATTCGGATCGCCGTACCTTCGCGGTTATGAAGACTTGGTCACTGCCCTACACGTAGCATTCCACTAAAGATGATGGGTTTTTGTTAAGAAATTGGCTAGTGCAGGACCAGTGATTGAACTAGGGTAGAAAGAACTCTAGTTGCAGGTAATTGTACTTAACTTGACAAATAAAATTGGATTTTTAAGGATCCACTTTAGTAAGCATTTCTGCAAAACAGAGTCTTTGATTATTGAAAAGCCTTACCTTGACTCCCATATAACCAGCATACCCTTGAGAGTCTTTTCTTTAGTCGGGTAAGACTTGCTGAGTAATTCCATACTCAGGGTTTATCCCTTCGTTGTTTTTAGGTGAGGAAGTAGCAGATTTCTGTTGCTTCTGTGCCAAGGTGGTTCCTAAAGAAGAAAAACAAGACTGAAGTACGGGAGGACTTGGTCCTCCGCATAGAAATCTTTTGCTTAGCACTTATCGGGAGGAGTTTGTGCCTCCCTTGGTTTGTATAATATTACTTCTCAGCACTCGCTTTTAGTTCTGGTCTGTAATAAAACAACTTGAGCTTGCTTTTTAAATAAATGTAAGTTATGTAATCGCTTCCGCAATTCTTTATCTCCGATGTTCTGTAATGTCTGCAAGACGGGTGAAACGTTCCTGGTAAGGTAAGGAAAGATACCGAACTTGTCAAGTGACTTAGGAACATCTACAGGGTGTCTGATGTCTGTTAGATAAGGACAACTGTAGGTGGGTATAATTACTTGGGAGGTTCCGTCACACAGCTATACTTAGTTGATTTTAACAAAGCTGAACTCGATACTTGCTTAATTGCTAAGACTAATATGGGTTGGCTCTGGCATCGCCGACTAGCCCATGTTGGAATGAAAAATCTTCACAAGCTTCTAAGGGAGAACACATTTTGGGACTAACAAATTTTCATTTTGAGAAAGACAGAGTTTGTAGCGCATGCCAAGCAGGAAAGCAAGTTGGCGCTCATCATCCACACAAGAACATAATGACAATGGACAGGCCATTGGAACTACTCCACATGGATCTATTCGGCCCGATAGCTTACATAAGCATCGGCGGGAGTACGTACTGTCTAGTAATTGTGGATGACTATTCTTGCTTCACTTGGGTATTCTTTTTGCAGGAAAAATCTCAAACCCAAGAGACCTTAAAGGATTCTTAAGACGGGCTCAAAACGAGTTCGGATTAGGATAAAAAAAGATAAGAAGCGACAATGGGACGGAGTTCAAGAACTCTCAAATTGAAGGCTTTCTTGAGGATGAGCGCATCAAGCATGAGTTCTCTTCTCCCTACACACCTCAACAAAATGGTGTAGTAGAGAGGAAGAATAGAACTCTACTGGACATGGCAAGGACCATGCTTGATGAGTACAAGACTCTGGATCGGTTTTGGTCTGAGGCGATTAACACCGCCTGCTACTCCATCAACCGGCTCTACCTTCACCGAATCCTCAAGAAGACATCATACGAACTCCTCACCGGTAAAAAGCCCAATGTTTCATATTTTAGAGTCTTTGGTAGCAAATGCTTTATTCTTATTAAAAGAGGTAGAAAATCTAAATTTGGTCCCAATGTTGTAGAAGGCTTTTTACTAGGATATGACTCAAACACAAGGGCATACAGAGTCTTCAACAAATCCACTGGATTAGTTGAGGTTTCTTGTGACATTGTGTTTGATGAGACTAATGGCTCCCAAGTGGAGCAAGTTGATCTTGATGAACTAGATGATGAAGAGGCTCCGTGCGTCGCGCTAAGGAACATGTCCATTGGGGATGTGTGTCCTAAGGAATCCGAAGAGCCTCCACAAGCACAAGATCAACCGTCATCTTCCAATCAAGCATCTCTACCAACTCAAGATGAGGAATAGACTCAAGATGATGAAAATGAAGATCAAGAGGATGAGCCATCTCAAGAGGAGGACAATGATCAAGGGGGAGATGACAATGATAAAGACAAGGAAGATGAGCAGGAAATTCAGGGTCAAAGACCGCCACACCCAAGAGTCCACCAAGCAATTCAAA
The DNA here is from genome assembly GCF_902167145.1 of Zea mays. Taxonomy (NCBI): domain Eukaryota; kingdom Viridiplantae; phylum Streptophyta; class Magnoliopsida; order Poales; family Poaceae; genus Zea; species Zea mays. Next base: position 74,749,057 of record NC_050100.1, on the reverse strand, counting down.
GAAATCACCCCATCAACTCCATCCTTGGTGACATTCATAAGGGGGTAACCACTATATCTCGAGTTGCTCATTTCTATGAACATTACTCTTTTGTGTCCTCTATTGAGCCATACAGTGTGGAGGATGCACTAAGAGATTCGGATTGGGTGTTGGCAATACAAGAGGAGCTCAACAACTTCACGAGGAACGAGGTATGGCATTTAGTTCCATGTCCTAACTAAAATGTTGTAGGTACCAAGTGGGTATTCCGCAGCAAGATGAGCATGGTGTGGTGACAAGGAACAAAGCCCAACTTGTGGCCAAAGGGTATTCACAAGTCGAAGGTTTGGATTTCGATGAAACTTATGCACCCGTAGCTAGGCTTGAGTCAATTCATATATTACTTGCCTATGCTACTTACCATGGCTTTAAGATTTATCAAATGGATGTGAAAAGTGCCTTCCTCAATGGACCAATCAAGGAAGAGGTCTATGTTGAGCAACCTCCCGGCTTTGAAGATAGTGAGTACCCTAACCATGTTTACAAACTCTCAAAGGCGCTTTATGGGCTCAAGCAAGCCCCAAGAGCATGGTATGAATGCCTAAGAGGTTTCCTTATCACTAATGGCTTCAAAGTCGGAAAAGCCGATCCTACACTCTTTACTAAAACTATTGCAAAAGATTTGTTTGTATGCCAAATTTATGTTGATGATATCATATTTGGATCCACTAACAAATCTACTTGTGAAAAGTTTAGTAAGATCATGATACAGAAATTTGAGATGTCTATGATGGGGGAGTTGAAGTATTTCCTAGGATTTCAAGTCAAGCAACTCCAAGAAGGCACCTTCATCAGCCAAACTAAGTACATTCAAGACATACTTAACAAGTTTGGAATGAAGGATGCCAAGCCCATCAAGACACCCATGGGAACAAATGGGTATCTCGACCTTGACACAGGAGGTAAATCCATAGATCAAAAGGTATACCGATCGATGATAGGATCTTTACTCTATTTATGTGCATCTCGACCAGATATTATGCTTTCAGTATGCATGTGTGCAAGGTTCCAAGCCGATCCTAAGGAAGTTCACCTTAGGGCCGTGAAAAGAATCATGAGATATTTAGTTTATACTCCTAAGTTTGGACTTTGGTACCCCAAGGGATCCACTTTTGATTTAATAGGATATTCCGATGCCGATTGGGCACGGTGTAAAATTGATAGGAAGAGCACATCAGGAACTTGTCAGTTTCTAGGGAGATCCCTGGTGTCTTGGGCTTCAAAGAAACAAAACTCAATAGCTCTTTCTACCGCCAAAGCCGAGTATATTGCCGCAGGTCATTGTTGTGCGCAATTATTTTGGATGAGGCAAACCCTAAGGGACTATGGCTACAATTTGAGCAAAGTCCCTCTCCTATGTGATAATGAGAGTGCAATCCGCATGGCGGATAATCCCGTTGAACACAGCCGCACTAAGCACATAGACATTTGGTATCACTTTTTGAGGGATCACCAATAAAGGGGGGATATCGAGATTGCTTATGTTAGCACCAAAGAACAATTAGCCGATGTCTTTACCAAACCATTAGATGAGAAAACCTTTAGCAAACTTAGGAATGAGCTAAATATTCTTGATTCTCGGAACTTTGATTAAAACATTGCACACATAGCTCATTTGTATACCTTTGATCATATCTCTTTCATGACTACGACTAATGTGCTTTCAAGTGTATTTCTATGCTAAGTCGTAGATTGAAAGGGAAATGGAGTCTTCGGCGAAGACAAGGCTTCCACTCCACTCTAACGGTATCATTTACCCTTCGCCGTCACTCCGCACCACTCTCCAAATTGGTATAATCTTCACTCATATTTCATTTACCAATGGAGGAGAAAGTAAAAAGGGCTCACCACCACCGTTTTTGGCGATTAATGCCAAAGGGGGAGAAAGTATTAGCCCAAAGCAAAAGGACCGCACCACCACCTTTAAAATTTTTCGAAATGATGATTTATTTGGTTTTCACAAAAGTTTGTTTTCCAATTGGTATCTTGTGATAAGCAATTTCTTCAATTGGTATTATTTCAAAACTAGCATCTAAATATACTTTCAATTGGTATCTATTAAAACCCTCTTGAAAACTAAGAGGAGTTTTGTTTAGTCAAAGGAAAAGCATTTGAAACAGAGGGAGAAATTTCAATTCTTGAAAATGCTTCTTGCAAACTTATTCATATACCTTTGACTATTTGCAAAAGACTCTGAAAAGATTTTCCAAAAAAAATATTTGCAAAAATAAAACAAGTGGTGCAAATGTGGTCCAAAATGTTAAATAAAAGAAAGCAATCCATGCATATCTAGTGAAATTATAAATTGGTTTAATTCCAAGAAACCCATGCACTTACTTTATGCAAACTAGTTCAATTATGCACTTATATATTTGCTTTGGTTTGTGTTGGCATCAATCACCAAAAAGGGGGAGATTGAAAGGGAATTAGGGTTAACCTTTTTCCAGTATTAATTTTGGTGGTTGAATGCCCAACACAAATAATTGGACTAACTAGTTTGCTCTAGAATATATGTTCTACAGGTGCATAAAGGTTCAGCACAAACCAATAAAAAGATTGAAGATAGGGTTCAAATACAAAGGAGAAAGAAACCGAGTGTGCCCTGGTCTGGCGCACCGGACTGTCCGGTGTGCCACCAGACAGTGTCTGGTGCACCAGGACCGTACAATCCCAAACCAGCGACTCTCGGGTTTTCGCCAGCGCGCTCCGCTATAATTCACCGGACTGTCCAGTGCACTAGCGGAGTAACAGCTATCCAGCGCAACGGTCGACTGCAACGGACACCCTACAACGCTATAGTGCGCGAACAGTGCGCGCAGAAGTCAGAGCAGTCGTTAGAGGCGCACCGGACAGTGAACAGTGTCTGTCCGGTGCCACTAGAGGACAATACCTCCAACGGTCAGAAGCTCCCGAACCCTAACGGTTGGGTGACATGGCTTGCGCACCGGACTATCCGGTGCGCCCATCGACAGCAGCCACCCCCAACGGCTTGTTGGTGGTTGAGGGCTATAATTACCCCCCAACCACCACCACTCCAAGTATTCAAGTTTCCAGCACTTCACATTCAATACAAGAGCTAGTGCATTCACTCCTAGACACAAATCAAAAGAATCAAAGCCTCTCCAAGTGCCAAATCCACTCCAACCACTTAGTGACTTGAGAGAGTGTTTTGTTCGTGTTCTTTGCGCTCTTGTTGCTTGGATCGCTTTCTTGCTTCCTCATTCTTGTTCCCAAGTGAATTTTAATCAAAGCAAGAGACACCAAGTGTGTGGTGGTCCTTGCGGGGTCTAAGTGACCCGTTTGATTAAGGAGAAAGCTCACTCGGTCTAGGTGACCGTTTGAGAGAGGGAAAGGGTTGAAAGAGACCCGGTCTTTGTGACCACCTCAATGGGGACTAGGTTCTTTAGAACTGAACCTCGGTAAAACAAATCACCGTGTTCATCCGCTTTATTTCTTGGTTGATTTGTTTTCCCCCCTTCTCTTTCGGACTCGGATTCATTTCTAACGCTAACCCCAGCTTATAGTGTGTGCTTAAGTTTATAATTTTCAGATTCCGCCTATTGACCCGCCCCCCTCTAGGCGACTTTCAGATACCAATTGAGAGCACCTAGAGGGGGGGTGAATAGGTGATCCTGTAAAAATCAACACTAAATGGCACAAACTTGGTTTATGAGATCTTAGTGGAATCAAAACCCAGGTGCTATGTCTAGAGAGAAAGAGATGACTTCTTCATGCAATTGCTCTTCACAAAATAAGTATTTAAACATAGAGCAGTTATCAAGTGAGTAGAAGAAGAGAGAATCGCACACGAATAACAATAGGTGACACAATGATTTTTATCACGTGGTTCGGCCAAGTATAACACTTGGCTACTTCCACGTTGTGGCGTCCCAATGGACGAGGGTTGCACTCAACCCCTTTCAAGTGATCCAATGATCCACTTGAATACCATGGTTTTCTTCCTTATATCAGATGTTCCCTTTGTGAGGAATCTCCACAAGTTGGAGCCTCTCACCCTTACAAATTTTACCACAATGAAAACCACAAGAGTAAGGGAGGGAATAGAAACACACGCCCATCGCGCTGCCGACCGTTGGCGCGGACGTTGTTGGCTCACCAGACAGTCCGGTGCACACCGAACAGTCCGGTGAATTTTAGCCACGGTATCCTCGGCGATTACCGAGAGCAGAGAGTTCATCTCTTGAGCCAGCCTGGGCACCGGACACTGTCTGGTGCACCCGCAGCTGGTGTTCCACTAGTTGTTTCAGCTGAACTCCGTTTGCTCCTTTTGGACTTGACTTAATTGAGTTCCTGGCACTTAGACAATAATGTTTAGCACATAAAACAATTGACTAAGTGTCTATAACTTACCTTCACACTTGATCCATCTAGATATTTCTCTGCTCAATATTATGTTAGTTTACACATAGTGTGGTGTGCATCTAATCACCAAAACAATATAGAAAGAGCCCAAGGGCACATTTCCCTTTCAAGAATTGGCTTCCATAAAAAATTTAATAAAATGACTTATGTCAAGGAAACTTATGTGGGGTAAGGAATTGGAGACTCTCGCTGAAGATCGATGGGCATACAACCGACAAATTTGGTCGAAACCCGCTATAAACAACCATTATCGACAATACTGAAGGTTAACACCTATCATTTTTTCACAAATAAATGGTCTCCATAAAAATCTATGAAACTAAACTATGACAAGGAAACATATACTGGGTAAGGAATAGAAGCTTCTAGCAAAAGGGCCTATGACTAGTATTTTTGGTTGAAAACCGTTATGAAAAATCGTTTTTTACAATACAGAAGGCCAACACTTCTAGATTTTTCACGAAGAAATGGTATTCACCAAAAATCCATGAACCTGATTTTTGTCAAGAAAGCATGTGTGGGGTAAGAAATATGAGCCTCCCTTCAAAGATCGATAGCATACAATCGATAATGAAGGATAACATGTATAAATTTTTCACGAAGACATGTCTCCACCACAAATACAAGGAAACATGTTTGCTATAAGAAATAGAAGCTTCTCGCCGAAGATTGATGGGCATACTATCAACATTTTGGCCCAAATTGGGCATCAACAGTCGTTTTCGACAACAACCGAAGACACATATGGATTTTTTACGAAGAAATGATCTCCACTTAAACCAAGAGATAGATTAATGATAAGAAAATATGTGGGGGTAAGTAGGAGCCTCTCGACGAAGATCGATGGCATATGGACGTCATTTTTTGTCAAAAACTGCTATAAACCACCTTTTTCGGCACCGAAGGTTAACACATATGATTTTTTACAAAAAAATGTTCACCAAAAATCCATAAAACTGGTTTATGGAAAGGAAACATGTGTGAGGTAAGAAATAGGAGCCTCTCGCTAAAAACTTATGGACATATGTGCGATCGTTTTAGTGAAAACTGTTGAGCTACCTTTTTTGGCAAATACCAAAGGCTATAACCTATGGAGTTTCATGAATAAATGGTCTGCACAAAAACTTCAAGAAACTGTTTTACAACAAGAAAACATGTGTTTGGTAAGGATTATGACCCTCCCATCAAAGAACGATGTGCATATGGCCGATATTTTTCTTCGAAAATCGTTATGAACGTCTGTTTTGGCAATATCAAGGCTAATACCAATGATTTTTTCACGAAGAACTGGTCTCCACCAAAAGTTCAAGAATCTGATTTATGGCAAAAAAAACATGTGTTGGGTAAGGAATAGGATCTTCCCGTTGAAGATCAATGGCCATATTACCGACACTTTTTTGCCAAAAACGACCATGAACGATCGTTTTCGATAATACCAAAGGTTAACAAATATGAATTTTTCATGAATAAACGGTCTACACAAAAAAACCAAGAGACTGGTTATTGGCAAGGAAATGTGTGTGGGGTAAGGAATTTGAGCCTCTCACCGAAGATCGATAGCAAGGAAACATGTGTTGGGTAAGAAATAGGATCCTCCTGTTAAAGATCAATGGGCGTATAACCAACATTTTTTTGCCGAAAACGACCATGAACGATCGTTTTCGATAATACCGAAGGTTAACGCATATGATTTTTTCACGAATAAACGGTCTACACAAAAAAACCAAGAGACTGGTTATTGGCAAGGAAATGTGTGTGGGGTAAGGAATTTGAGCCTATCAGCGAAGTTCAAAACTGTTATGAACGATTGTTTTAAGCATTATCAATGGGTAACACTTATGATTTTTTTATGACTATCCACAAAAAAATTCAAGAAATCGATTTATGACAAGAAAACATATGTAAGGTATGGAATATGAGCCTCTTGCCGAACATCCATGGGCATACAGGCGACAATTTTAGTCGAAAACTTTTATGAACTGTATTTTTTAGCAATAATGAATGCTAGCACCAATAAATTTTTAGAATAATTGGTCCTCTCACCAAAGATCGATAGGCATATCGTCAACATTTTTTGTCGAACAACATTGTGAACGGTCGAACACCTATGATTTTTTCATGAAGAAATGGTCTTTGCCAAGAATTTAAGGAACTATGGCAAGGAAACACTTGTTGAGTAAGGAATAAGAGGGTCTCACCGAAGGTCGATGAGTGTACGATCAACATTTTAAGTCGAAAACCGCAATGGGCGACAATTTTTAGCGATAGCAAGGTTGACACTTATGAATTTTTCAGGAAGAAACGATCTCCACCAAAAATTCAGGAATCTAATTTATGATAAGAAAATATATGTTGGGTAAGTAATAAGAGCTTATCACCGAAGATCGATGGGCATACGTCTGGCATTTTGTCTGAAAACGACTATGAACGTCTATTTTCGATAATACTGAAGGCTAATGCATATGAATTTTTTACGAAGAAATGGTGTGCACCAAAATCCAAGAGACTAATGAATGGCAAGGAAACATATGGGGTAAGGTATAAGAGCCTTATGTTGAAAATTGATGGCTATACGATCGATATTTTTGGTCGAAAGCATTTACGAATAGTTGTTTTCACCATTTCCAAGGCTCCTATAATTTTTTTGAATAAATGGTCTTCACAAAAAACAAGAAATGGATTTTTCATATGCATTTGTTGAAAGCATTTAATAGTAGCCTCTTGCCAAAGATCGATGGGCATACAATAGGCATTTTTGACAGAAAGCACCTATGAACGATCACTTTCAGCAATACTGAAGGCTTACACATATGGATTTTTTTCACAAAGAAGCGGGCTCCACAAAAAATCCAAGAGTATGATTAATGTTAAGAAACATATGTTGTGTAAGGATAGGTGCTTCTTGTCAAAGATTGACGGACATATGACAAATATTTTTGGTCGAAAACCGTTATGAACATCGTTTCAGCTTTACTAATGGCTAACACCTAGGTGTTTTTTTACGACGAAATGGTCTACATTAGAAATCCATGAAACTAATTTATGGCAACGAAAAATATGTGGAGTAAGAAATAGAAGAGTCTTGCTCAAGATTGATGGATATATGACCAATATTTTTTTATCAAATACGGCTATGGACAATCGTTTTTTACAACACCGAAGGCTAACACCTACAAGATTTTTCATGAAGAAATGATCTCAACCAAAAATTCAAGATATTAATTTATGGCATGCAAACTTGTGTGGGTTAAGGAATATGAGCCTCTCATCAAAGATCAATGAGCATACCGTCAACATTTTGGTAGAAAACAGTCATAAACGCTCGTTTACGATAATACCAAAGGCTAACTATGGATTTTTCACCAAGACATGGTCTCTATAAAAAATTTAAGAAAATGATATATGCGGTAAGTAATAGAAACCTTTCACCGAAGACCGATTGGCATACATGATTACCATTTTTAGTTAAAAACCGTTATGAATGGTCGTTTTCTGCATTACCGAAGGATAGCACCTACGTTTTTTATGAAAAAATGTCTACTAAAAAAATCAAGAAACTGATTTATGGCAAGGAAACATGTGTGGGGTAAAGAATATGGGCCTCTTACCAATGATCAATGGGCATACGATCGGCATTTTTTGTCGAAAATCGTTATGAATAGTTGTTTTCGGCAATACTTAATGCTAACACCTATAGATTTTTCAAGAAAAAATGGTCTCCACTAGAAATTCATAAAACTGAGTTATGACAAGGAAACATGAGTTGTGTAAGAAATATGAGCTTCTCACCAATTATCAATGGACATAAGGCCAACATTTTTATCGAAAACAACTATGAACAGGTGTTTTCAACAATACCGAAGGTAAAACTGAGTTATGACAAGGAAACATATGTTGGGTAAGCAATAGAAGTATCATGAATGTTTTGTATGATAGTAGCCTATATGTGCATGTCTTGTATGTTCGTATTTTTATCGTGAAGCTACATTGTTTCAGAAATTTAACATGCGATATACTCCATCCCAAAATAAAATTTATTTTATCTTTTTAGTTAATTTATACAATAATTAATGTATTTATTTATATGTGTCTAAATTTATTATTATCCATTTAAAAACCCATAAAATTAAGAGCTAAAATGACTAATATTTTGAAATGGATGGAGTAGTATTTAGGACATGTTTGGGAGGTCTCCCAAACCGGCTCCGACTCTTGGAGTAGCCCTCCCAAACGGTCTCAAAAAAGAGCCCCCAACAAAGAGCATCGAGGAGTCAGAGCCATTTTTATAGAGGGGAGCCAGAGCCAAAAAAATGGCTCCTAGCGGCTCCTCCTCTCACTTCCCTTCTCTCGCGTCGAGAGGAGCCGTTTTACCAAACGATTTGTTTAAAAACATTGGCTTCTATAAAGAAGCTTTTTTTAAGAGAAGTTAGAGTCGGAATCATTTTTAGAGGATCCGAAGTAGTGTCAAACGGACCGTTAGTGTTAACTAACCGATTGACGCGCTCCGCTGGGCCTGCTATCTGCGAGAACAGTAAAAGCGAAAACAAAAACAGCCAAGAGTGACCAGTGGGCAGTGCCAACACGCGTCAGAAGGTTGAGGCATCCTAGAAGACGTGAAATGTGGGCGTGATGAGAGCGATGAGCTCAAGTTTCAAGGAATCTAATTAAGTTGTATATGTATGGGTATCAAAAGGGACAGTAAAAATGGTCATCTTGCTTGACAACTAGAACAACAGGCTCAATATCTGAAATGAATTTAACTTTTAGGGTAACTTTCATGTTGATTTGGTGCTCAAACCATCACAGGTCTGAAAAAAAAACAGTCATATATGCCTGAGTCATTCCCCTTCCTCCTCCCCGCAAAGCCCATTCTCATTCCCCGTACAGCCCACGTCTAACTAAAATTTAAAAACACACATGTTCTTAAGGGAATTTGAACTCATGACCTTTTTTTAAGCAAAGGCCAAGAGTAGCTACCACTATAGTACATCTGTGTTTATGTCTGCATCTATGACAGGAAACACATCTACTACATCTCTCACCAAGCTCACTTGCTACGCTTGCACAATGCGTAGTAGTAGATAAGTATCACCGAGATTATTGAATTATATTTTTTGATGGAGGTAATATTATTTAAAGAAGAGCTTTGCATGCAATTTCTTTTGTTTGAATAATGTTTTATACTTAAATTCCTTTTTTTGCATGCGTGATATTTATTCTTCGTAATATTTTTTCCATAGATCAGACTTGTGAATTCATGTTTCTTACTTGAAACCCCGAACAAACACCATGAGCAGGAGGCACTCGCGTTGGCGTCGCTCGTCGATGACGAGAAGAAGCTTGGCGACTGTCAGTTCGACCTTTAGAAGCAGCCCTACGTGGTCGCATGCGCCGCTGTGTACGACAAGCTCCCGCGAAGCCGCCGCTTGGACGCGGTCTAGAGCAGCTGCACCGCTGTTGTCCATCGTTAAGCAGGGGGGCCTCATGGTTGTCGCCAACGTCGACGACTCTCGGGTTGTTCTAGACACTGCATCCGACGACGACGTCATCACACCGTCCAACTCATCGTTGTAAAGCCCTAAAATTTGTATAAGGGAAATATAATAAGATAAATAAATAAATATATTTATAAGTGGATGTTTTAGAATTATGGAACTGTTGGAGAGTACTTGCTTTTCTTTTATTTGTGCATATTCAATTAATGGAGTTATATTGGTTAAACAACAAATAAATAAATATAGAAAAATGCATATCATGCTGGAATTCTTGTATGTTTACAATTGTACTCAAATTTTTGAGACAAGTTTAAGTTTGAAAAAAATAGAACTTGAAAATATAAAGAGAAATAAGGAAAAGAAATGGAAAAGAATATACAAAGGAATATATATATATATGAATATTTATAATTTTGTATACTAGAACCTTATGTGGGAATTCAACCTGTGTATGAACTCACAAACAAGTTTGAATTCAAATACTAGAGTTTGAAATTTAGTGGAGAAAATGCAAACAGAAATAAATAAAAAAGGAGAAGACCCCATTTGGCGCCTTGGGCCATTTTCCCCTCGTGCTGGCCCATCTTCCGCAGAACTGGCCTGCCAGTCGGCCCACTTCCCCATCTCTCCCGCGCTGGCCCATCTTTCCCTTAAAACGGTACACTGGGCTAATTTGGGTCACCTTAGCGCTGACATACGGGCCCCTTTGGCCAGCCGCTGATTACCTCGCGCCAGCCACTTGCACGCGGGCCATCTTCGTCAGCTCCATCTTCTACCGTGACCGAGCTCAGATCGGGGTTGTTGCAACTGAATCCGCCGAATTCGCCGGGCGTGCCCCCTGCTCGGATCCCCCTCGTCGCGGACTCACTAGCTATAAAGCGACCGCGCCGCCTCGCATCCCTAATCCCTAGAATAGAGGCCAACTAACCAGCCGAGTTTGGGAGCGCCATTACCGTGAGGAACAGGAGAGAGAGCAGCCACGACCTTGCCTCTGCCGTGCAATTCGCCTCGACCTCTGCCGCTTGGGCTTCGATGGGTGATCACGGAGAACCACTGGTGTCTGGGGATCGTGTGGGCATGGCGGGCCACTCGTATGACCGCTCGAGAGGGGCGGATGGAGCTAAGGATGGCGCCACCGCGGGAGAGGAAACCATTATACCTAGCGTTGGGCGATCGGAATCGACCGGGGGCAATCGCTGGTCCTCTCTGATGCTCGTCGCGGCTTCTCTTGGGCAGAATCTGAAAGTCGCCTAGAGGGGGGGTGAATAGGGCGAAACTGAAATTTACAAAAATAATCACAACTACAAGCCGGGTTAGCGTTAGAAATATAATTGAGTACGCGAGAGAGGGTGCAAAACAAATCGCAAGCGAATAAGGAGTGAGACACGTGGATTTGTTTTACCGAGGTTCGGTTCTCGCAAACCTACTCCCCGTTGAGGTGGTCACAAAGACCGGGTTTCTTTCAACCCTTTCCCTCTCTCAAACGGTCCCTCGGACCGAGTGAGCTTTTCTTCTCAATCACTTGAAACACAAAGTTCCCACACGGACCACCACAAGATTGGTGTCTCTTGCCTCAATTACAAGTGAGTTTGATCACAATAAAGAATCAAAGAAAGAAGAAAGCAATCCAAGCGCAAGAGCTCGAAAGAACACAAGCAAATCTCTCTCACTAATCACTAGGGCGTTGTGTGGAGTTTGGAGAGGATTTGATCACTTGGGTGTGTCTAGAATTGAATGCTAGAGCTCTTGTAAGTAGTTGAAGTGGGAAAACTTGGATGCCTTGAATGTGGGGTGGTTGGGGGTATTTATAGCCCCAACCACCAAACTAGCCGTTTGGTGGGGCTGTCTGTCGCATGGTGTACCGGACAGTCCGGTGCGCCAGCCACGTCACCAGGCCGTTGGGATTCGACCGTTGGAGCTTCTGACTTCTGGGCCCGCCTGGCTGTCCGGTGTACACCGGACAAGTACTGTAGAGTGTCCGGTGCACCGTCTTGCGCGTGCCTGACTTCTGCGCGCTTCTGGCGCGCATTAAATGCGCCTGCAGGTGACCGTTGGCGCGAAGTAGCCGTTGCTCCGCTGGCTCACCGGACAGTCCGGTGCACACCGGACAGTCCGATGAATTATAGCGGAGCGAATTCCCGAGGCTGGCGAGTTCCAGAGCCGCTCTTCCCTGGGGCACCGGACAGTCCGGTGAATTATAGCGGAGCGCCTCTGGATTTTCCCGAAGGTGAAGAGTTCAGCGTGAAGTCCCCTGGTGCACCGGACACTGTTCGGTGGCACACCGGACAGTCCGGTGTGCCAGACCAGGGCACACTTGGGTTATCCCTTTGCTCCTTTGTTGAACCCAATTCTTGGTCTTTTTATTGGCTAAGTTGTGAACCTTTGGCACCTGTATAACTTATATACTGGAGCAAACTAGTTAGTCCAATTATTTGTGTTGGGCAATTCAACCACCAAAATCATTTAGGAAATAGGTGTAAGCCTAATTCCCTTTCAATCTCCCCTTTTTTGGTGATTGATGCCAACACAAACCAAAGCAAATATAGAAGTGCATAATTGAACTAGTTTGCATAATGTAAGTGCAACGGTTGCTTGGAATTTGAGCCAATATAAATACTTATAAGATATGCATGGATTGTTTCTTCAATTTTTGACATTTTGGACCACGCTTGCACCACATGTTTTGTTTTTGCAAATTCTTTTGTAAATCCTCTTCAAAGTTCTTTTGCAAATAGTCAAAGGTAAATGAGTAAGATTTTTGCGAAGCATTTTCAAAATTTGAAATTTTCTCCCCCTGTTTCAAATGCTTTTCCTTTGACTAAACAAAACTCCCCCTAAATAAAATTCTCCTCTTAGTGTTCAAGAGGGTTTTGATATATCAATTTTGAAATGCTACTTTCTCCCCCTTTTGAACACAATAAGATACCAATTGAAAAACTCGTTTTAAAATTAGGTGGTGGTGCGGTCCTTTTGCTTTGGGCTAATACTTTCTCCCCCTTTGGCATGAATCCCCAAAAACGGAGTCATTAGAGCCCTTAGAAATACTCTCTCCCCCTTTGGTTATAAATAAATGAGTGAAGAATATATCAAAGTAGAAGAGTGATCTCTCCCCAAAGATGGAGAGTTGCTTGGAGCGACGGCGAAGGATGAGTTACGAAGTGGAAGCCTTTGTCTCTGCCGAAGACTCCAATTCCCTTTCAATAGACCTATGACTTGGTTTGAAATAGACTTGAAAACACATTAGTCATAGCGTATGAAAGAGACATGATCAAAAGTATATGAATGAGCTATGTGTGCAAATCAACAAAAGAAGTTTCTAGAATCAAGAATATTTAGCTCATGCCTAAGTTTGTTAAAAGTTTGTTCATCAAGAGGCTTGGTAAAGATATCGGCTAATTGATCTTTAGTGTTAATATATGAAATCTCGATATCTCCCTTTTGTTGGTGATCCCTTAAAAAGTGATACCGAATGGCTATGTGTTTAGTGCGGCTATGCTCAACGGGATTATCCGCCATGCGGATTGCACTCTCATTATCACATAGAAGAGGGACTTTGGTTAGTTTGTAACTGTAGTCCCTAAGGGTTTGCCTCATCCGAAGTAGTTGCGCGCAACAATGGCCTGCGGCAATGTACTCGGCTTCGGTGGTAGAAAGAGCTACGGAATTTTGCTTCTTTGAAGCCCAAGACACCAAGGATCTTCCCAAGAACTGGCAAGTCCCCGATGTGCTCTTTCTATTGATTTTACAACCCGCCCAATCGGCATCCGAATAACCAATCAAATCAAGCCATTGAGGAAGGCACTTTTTACGTCCATTTGATAAAGCTTAAAGCCATGGTAAGTAGCATAGGCCAATAATATACGAATTGACTCAAGCCTAGCTACGGGTGCATAGGTTTCACCGAAATCCAAACCTTCGACTTGGGAGTACCCTTTGGCCACAAGTCGTGCTTTGTTCCTTGTCACCACACCATGCTCATCTTGCTTGTTGCGGAACACCCATTTGGTTCCTACAACATTTTGGTTAGGACGTGGAACTAAATGCCATACCTCGTTCCTGGTGAAGTTGTTGAGCTCCTCTTGCATTGCCACCACCCAATCCGAATCTTGAAGTGCTTCCTCTATCCTGTGTGGCTCAATAAAGGAAACAAACGAGTAATGTTCACAAAAATGTGCAACACGAGATCTAGTGGTTACCCCCTTATGAATGTCGCCGAGGATGGTGTCGACGGGGTGATCTCGTTGGATTGCTTGGTGGACTCTTGGGTGTGGCGGTCTTTGTTCTTCATCCTCCTTGTCTTGATCATTTGCATATCCCCCTTGATCATTGTCGTCGTCTTGAGGTGGCTCATTTCCTTGATCTTCTCCTTCATCAATTTGAGCCTCATCCTCATTTTGAGTCGGTGGGGATGCTTGCGTGGAGGAGGATGGTTGATCTTGTGCATTTGGAGGCTCTTCGGATTCCTTTGGACACACATCCCCAATGGACATGTTCCTTAGCGCGATGCACGGAGCCTCTTCATCACCTATCTCATCAAGATTAACTTGCTCTACTTGAGAGCCGTTAGTCTCATCAAACACAACGTCACAAGAAACTTCAACTTGTCCGGAGGACTTGTTAAAGACTCTATATGCCCTTGTGTTTGAATCATATCCTAGTAAAAAGCCTTCTACTGTCTTAGGAGCAAATTTAGATTTTCTACCTCTTTTAACAAGAATAAAGCATTTGCTACCAAAGACTCTAAAATATGAAATATTGGGCTTTTTACCGGTTAGGAGTTCATAAGATGTCTTCTTGAGGATTCGGTGTAGATATAACCGGTTGATGGCGTAGCAGGCGGTGTTGACCGCCTCGGCCCAAAACCGATCCGAAGTCTTATACTCATCAAGCATGGTTCTTGCCATGTCCAATAGAGTTCGATTCTTCCTCTCCACTACACCATTTTGTTGTGGGGTGTAGGGAGAAGAGAACTCATGCTTGATGCCCTCCTCCTCAAGGAAGCCTTCAATTTGAGAGTTCTTGAACTCCGTCCCGTTGTCGCTTCTAATTTTCTTGATCCTTAAGGCGAACTCATTTTGAGCCCGTCTCAAGAATCCTTTTAAGGTCTCTTGGGTATGAGATTTTTCTTGCAAAAAGAACACCCAAGTGAAGCGAGAATAATCATCCACAATTACTAGACAGTACTTACTCCCGCCGATGCTTATGTAAGCTATCGGGCCGAATAGATCCATGTGTAGGAGCTCCAGTGGTCTGTCAGTCGTCATGATGTTCTTATGTGGATGGTGGGCACCAACTTGCTTTCCTGCTTGGCATGCGCTACAAACCCTGTCTTTCTCAAAATGAACATTGGTTAATCCTAAAATGTGCTCTCCCTTTAGAAGCTTATGAAGATTCTTCATCCCAACATGTGCTAGTCGGCGATGCCAGAGCCAGCCCATGTTAGTCTTAGCAATTAAGCAAGTGTCGAGTTCAGCTCTATCAAAATTCACTAAGTATAGCTGACCCTCTAACACTCCCTTAAATGCTATTGAATCATCACTCCTTCTAAAGACAGTGACACCTACATCAGTGAATAGACAGTTGTAGCCCATTTTGCATAATTGAGAAACAGAAAGCAAATTGTAATCTAATGAATCTACAAGAAAAACATTGGAAATAGAATGGTCAGGTGATATAGCGATTTTACCCAACCCTTTGACCAAACCTTGATTTCCATCCCCGAATGTGATAGCTCGTTGGGGATCTTGATTTTTCTCGTAGGAGGAGAACATCTTCTTCTCCCTTGTCATGTGGTTTGTGCACCCGCTGTCCATTACCCAGCTTGAGCCCCCGGATGCATAAACCTACAAAACATGTTTAGTTCTTGACTTTAGGTACCCAAATGGTTTTGGGTCCTTTGGCATTAGATACAAGAACTTTGGGTACCCAAACACAAGTCTTTGACCCCTTGTGCTTTCCCCCAACATATTTGGCAACTACTTTGCCGAATTTGTTAGTTAAAACATAAGATGCATCAAAAGTTTTAAATGAAAAGCTATGTTCATTTGATGCACTAGGAGTTTTCTTCTTAGGCAACTTAGCATGGGTTGGTTGCCTAGAGCTAGATGTCTCACCCTTATACATGAAAGCATGGTTAGGGCCAGAGTGAGACTTCCTAGAATGAATTCTCCTCATTTTGCTCTCAGGGTAGCCGGCAGGGTACAAAATGTAACCCTCGTTATCCTGAGGCATGGGAGCCTTGCCCTTAACAAAATTAGATAACCTCTTAGGAGGGGCATTAATTTTGACATTGTCTCCCTGTTGGAAGCCAATGCCATCCTTAATGCCAGGGCGTCTCCCTCTATAGAGCATGCTTCTAGCAAATTTAAATTTTTCATTTTCTAAGTCATGCTCGGCAATCTTAGCATCTAATTTTGCTATATGATCATTTTGCTGTTTAATTAAAGTCATGTGATCATGAATAGCATCAATGTTAACATCTCTACATCTAATACAAATAGAAGTGTGCTCAACGGTAGATGTAGAGGGTTTGCAAGATTTTAATTCTACAACCTTAGCATGCAATATATCATTCTTAGTTCTAAGGTCGGAAATAGTAGCATTGCAAACATCAAAATCTTTAGCCTTAGCAAGCAATTTTTCATTCTCAATCCTAAGGCTAGCAAGAGACATGTTTAATTCTTCAATCTTAGCAAGTAAATCATCATTATCATTTCTAAGATTGGGAATTGAAACATTACAAACATTTGAATCAACCTTAGCTAATAAATTAGCATTTTCATTTCTAAGGTTGTCTATTGTCTCATGGCAAGTGCTTAACTCACTAGATAATTTTTCACATTTCTCAACTTCTAGAGCATAAGCATTTTTAACTTCAACATGCTTTTTGTTTTCCTTGATTAGGAAGTCCACTTGGGAGTCCAAGAGATCATCCTTCTCATGGATGGCACTAATCAATTCATTTAATTTCTCTTTTTGTTGCATGTTTAAGTTGGCAAAAAGAGTACGCAAGTTATCTTCCTCATCACTAGCATTTTCATTACTAGAGGATTCATATCTAGTGGAGGATTTAGATTTAACCTTCTTCTTTTTGCCGTCCTTTGCCATGAGGCACTTGTGGCCGACATTGGGGAAGAGAAGTCCCTTGGTGACGGCGACGTTGGCGGCGTCCTCGTCGTCGGAGGAGTCACTAGAGCTTTCGTCGGAGTCCCACTCCCGACAAAAATGGGCATCACCGCCCTTCTTTTTGTAGTATCTCTTCTTCTCCTTTCTTCTCCCCTTCTTGTCGTCGCCCCTGTCACTGTCACTAGATATAGGACATTTTGCAATAAAATGATCGAGCTTACCACATTTGTAACACACTTTCTTCGAGCGGGGTTTGTAGTCCTTTCCCCTCCTTTGTTTGAGGATTTGGCGGAAGCTCTTGATGACGAGCGTCATTTCCTCATTATCGAGCTTGGAGGCATCAATTGGTTGTCTACTTGGTGTAGACCCCTCCTTCTTTTCCTCTGTTGCCTTGAATGCAACCGGTTGAGCTTCGGACGTGGAGGAACCGTCAAGCTCGTTGATCTTTCGTGAGCCCTTGATCATAAATTCAAAGCTCACAAAATTCCCGATTACTTCCTCGGGAGTCATTAGTGTATATCTTGGATTACCACGAATTAATTGTACTTGAGTAGGGTTAAGGAATATAAGTGATCTTAAAATAACCTTAACCACCTCGTGGTCATCCCACTTTTTGCTCCCGATGTTGCGCACTTGATTCACCAAGGTCTTGAGCCGGTTGTACATATCTTGTGGCTCCTCCCCTTGGCGAAGACGGAAGCGACCGAGCTCCCCCTCGATCGTTTCCCGCTTGGTGATCTTGGTGAGTTCATCACCCTCGTGCGCCGTCTTGAGCACGTCCCAAACTTCCTTGGCGCTTTTTAGTCCTTGCACCTTGTTGTACTCCTCCCTACTTAGAGAGGCGAGGAGTATGGTTGTGGCTTGGGAGTTGAAGTGCTCGATTTGGGCCACCTCGTCCTCATCATAATCCTCATCCCCTACGGATGGTACCTGTGCTCCAAACTCAACAACATTCCATATACTTTTGTGGAGTGAGGTTAGATGAAATTTCATTAAATCACTCCACCTAGCATAATCTTCACCGTCAAAGGTTGGCGGTTTTCCTAATGGAACGGAAAGTAATGGAGTATGTCTAGAAGTGCGAGGATAATGTAAGGGGATCTTACTAAACTTCTTGCGCTCATGGCGCTTAGAAGTTATGGAGGGCGCGTCGGAGCCGGAGGTAGAAGGTGATGAAGTGTCGGTCTCGTAGTAGACCACCTTCCTCATCTTCTTTATTTTGTCGCCACTCCGATGCGACTTGTGGGAAGAAGTCTTCTTCTCCTTCTTCTTTTCCTTCCTCTTCTCCTTGTTGCGGGACTCTCCCGATAGGGCTTTCTCGTTGCTTGTAGTGGGCTTTTCGCCGGTCTCCATCTCCTTCTTGGCGTGATCTCCCGACATCACTTCGAGCGGTAAGGCTCTAATGAAGAACCGGGCTCTGATACCAATTGAAAGTCGCCTAGAGGGGGGTGAATAGGGCGAAACTGAAATTTACAAAAATAATCACAACTACAAGCCGGGTTAGCGTTAGAAATATAATTGAGTACGCGAGAGAGGGTGCAAAACAAATCGCAAGCGAATAAGGAGTGAGACACGTGGATTTGTTTTACCGAGGTTCGGTTCTCACAAACCTACTCCCCGTTGAGGTGGTCACAAAGACCGGGTCTCTTTCAACCCTTTCCCTCTCTCAAACGGTCCCTCGGATCGAGTGAGCTTTTCTTCTCAATCACTTGGAACACAAAGTTCCCACAAGGACCACCACAAGATTGGTGTCTCTTGCCTCAATTACAAGTGAGTTTGATCGCAATAAAGAATCAAAGAAAGAAGAAAGCAATCCAAGCGCAAGAGCTCGAAAGAACACAAGCAAATCTCTCTCACTAATCACTAGGGCGTTGTGTGGAGTTTGGAGAGGATTTGATCACTTGGGTGTGTCTAGAATTGAATGCTAGAGCTCTTGTAAGTAGTTGAAGTGGGAAAACTTGGATGCCTTGAATGTGGGGTGGTTAGGGGTATTTATAGCCCCAACCACCAAACTAACCGTTTGGTGGGGCTGTCTGTCGCATGGTGCACCGGACAGTCCGGTGCACACCGGACATGTCCGGTGCGCCAGCCACGTCACCAGGCCGTTGGGATTCGACCGTTGGAGCTTCTGACTTCTGGGCCCGTCTGGCTGTCCGGTGTACACCGGACAAGTACTGTAGAGTGTCCGGTGCACCGTCTTGCGCGTGCCTGACTTCTGCACGCTTCTGGTGCGCATTAAATGCGCCTGCAGGTGACCGTTGGCGCGAAGTAGTCGTTGCTCTGCTGGCTCACCGGACAGTCCGGTGCACACCGGACAGTCCGGTGAATTATAGCGGAGCGAATTCCCGAGGCTGGCGAGTTCCAGAGCCGCTCTTCCCTGGGGCACCGGACACTGTCCGGTGTACACCGGACAGTCCGGTGAATTATAGCGGAGCGCCTCTGGATTTTCCCGAAGGTGAAGAGTTCAGCTTGAAGTCCCCTGGTGCACCGGACAGTCCGGTGCGCCAGACCAGGGCACACTTCGGTTATCCCTTTCCTCCTTTGTTGAACCCAATTCTTGGTCTTTTTATTGGCTAAGTTGTGAACCTTTGGCACCTGTATAACTTATATACTGGAGCAAACTAGTTAGTCCAATTATTTGTGTTGGGCAATTCAACCACCAAAATCATTTAGGAAATAGGTGTAAGCCTAATTCCCTTTCAGAATCGCACTCTGGACCACCGAAATGCCTCGCCGGAGTGGGAACTCCGCCATGCTGTCGCGCGTACCGTGGGCAGTAGTCGTCGCGGCACCAAATCGCTAGTAAGTCCTCGATCATCGTATTTCCCTCGACCTCCTTTGCATGTAGAACAGTTCGGGGAGGCGTATTGGTCACCAGGGGACCGGTTGGCATTCACTCTGGTGGGCTCGCCGCCGTGGGAAGCCAGGCGCTGCTGCATCGGGAGGTTGAAGATGAACGGCGAGGTGATGGCCGCTGGCCGTTGATCTCCTTATGGTCGGCTTAGATGAAATGGCCGGGGTTGTTTCGGCTAGATCCGATCCGGATCGTCGATCCTCTAGTAAGCAGTTGGGATTAGATGTGGGCATGTGGGGTTTTGATCCGTGGATCTATGATCCAACGGTTAAGATTACGTACCGGTTCGGATTATTATCAGAGCAAATCTGGGTCGTTCGTTTTTCATCGGACGGCCGAAAAGCAACGATACCCCTTCGGCTACGTAGTTTTGCATAAGAGACCTCGAAGAATTTGGGAATCAACCCGTGATCCATTGTGTAGTACTCTGAGTCTGGGAAATATTTATGGTTTAGCCCCTGGATTTTTATGTACTCATGCGCCCAGTCCAGTGAATAGGAAATCCAGGAAAAGGAATTAGAAATCTATTTTTTAATGGCTAGAGTTTGTTTAATTCATATAAAATTCATATGAACTTCAAATTGACCCATTCCAATTTCTATAATTCTATAATATTATTGTGTATCACATAATATCTCTGTTTTGACATTAAAGTTACATTAAAATTAATATCATATTTAATCTTATACCGAACACATAAAATCTTCAGAAATTCATAACTTCCCCGTTTTAACTCCAAATTGATGCGTTCAAGTTGCGTTAGTTTCGTATAAATATCTACTACACAATAGAAACACTTATTGTATGATATCACGTACTTTTATAATTGGGTTAATCTATGTCTATTGGATTAATTTCTTTAATATTAATATAGTATTCTAACTTTATGGTTATAATTTAACTAGATAATCTTTAATCAAATAATGACTTAGATTAAAGTTGAGATAATTATTTATAGAATAATCTCTCATATGATCTATACTATAGTTTAATATTTAAGTCACGTAGAGCTTTTATAGATCATAACTCCTTAACCATGACTCCGATTTTAGTGGTTCTCGATCCCACGATCTTGTAGCATCGCATAGAATATTCTTACGCTGTTTGTTCTCATGTTTGGTGTACTGTTTTTTTATATGATTCTTGCCTATTTGTATGTATTGCTACGAATAGCGTTGAGGTCACGAGAATTTGAAGAGCAAGTTGGTACCTGGAATCTCAAGTGCCAGGCAAGTTGTGCACTTGATCACTTCTTTTTACCCATTCATGTTCTGATTAATCATAATGATCTGCATAGGTTAATTTTGATGGGACCCAATAGGTCACCCTAGTTTGACTATCTTTATGCCTTGTTTACCACTAAACTTGTGGGTAGTACTTGCTAGTGCTTTATGTAGATTTGGGCATTGAGATACACATTATTCATGATTATACTTTTGTTATCCGTTGTTATTTACTGTTCATGATAAGATCATTATGTTAATTGGAATATGGAGCGACCACCCGGGAAAACAGTGCTACCACAAGGGTTTATGGACGCCCTTGGTTGATTAATTAGGAAAGCTAGTGGAGGACTACCTTACCCGAAAGGGGCAAGGGCAGTAGGGGAGTGGTCAGTGTAGGGAGGTCCTTGGTTGATTTTGCTGCGATGGCGGTCAGCCAAGGGATCCCTGCATTGGAGCTTCCTATAAACTGTAGCGGGTTTTCTGAAGCTAGTTGAACTTTATAAAGGCCTCATAGTGTTACCCCGCCTCGCCTCCTCGGTAGAGGTGTATGGGAAGTCGCGATCCCTTGGCAGATGGGTAACATGACTTGTGGGTAAAGATGTGCAACCTCTGCAGAGTGTAAAACTGGTATATCAGCCGTGCTCACGGTCATGAGCAGCTCGGACCCTCACATGATTAATTTATGGAACTAAATTCAATTTGTCATATGCATTGCATCGCAGGTGATGTTATTACTTGTCGGCGTTTCGAGACAGGGGGGTCCCTAAGCCGACGAGTGAGTGTGCTGCGTGCCCCAGCCCAGATGGGTCGAGCGCATGGGCGAGCGCGAAGGGGGGAGAGGCGAGGTGGCCGGAGTCGGGCGTGAGAGAGGTGGAAGTCCCGCGGCCTTCGTGTTTGTCCCGCGCCCAGGTCGGGTGCGCTTGCAGTAGGGGGGTTACAAGCGTCCACGCGGGTGAGGGAAGCGAGCGGCCCCAAGAGAGCGCCTGTCCCGTCCTCGGTCCCGCGCGGCCAACCTTCTCTAAGAAGGCCCTGGTCCTCCCTTTTATAGTCGTAAGGAGAGGATCCAGGTGTACAATGGGGGGTGCAGCAG
Source organism: Zea mays (assembly GCF_902167145.1). Taxonomy (NCBI): domain Eukaryota; kingdom Viridiplantae; phylum Streptophyta; class Magnoliopsida; order Poales; family Poaceae; genus Zea; species Zea mays. The sequence goes on along the minus strand of NC_050100.1, from coordinate 74,726,845 downwards.
AGTGCTACGTGTCTAGCGGAGAGAGAGCTAGCGCCCTAGGTACATGCCAATGTGGCAGCCGGAGAGGTCTTGGCACCTTGCTGGCGTGATGTCGTGGCTGTCGGAGGTGCGACGGAGCCTGGCGGAGGGACAGCTGTTGGAGCGGTCGAGTCCTTGCTGACGTCGCCCTGCTTCCGTAAGAGAGCTGGGGGCCGCCGTCGTCACAGAGCTTGTGGAGCGCCATCATTGCCCATCCGGCGGAGCTGGCCGGATGGGACGCCGGTCTTGTTCTCCGTGACCCGAGTCGATTCGGGGTAGGACGATGATGGCGCTTCCTGTTGACGTGGCGGGCCTGTGCTCTAGGCAGGGTGACGTGGGGGCTCCTCCGAAGCCGAGGTTGAGTCTGTCTTCTGTTGCCGAGGCCAAGTCCGAGCCATGGGGTCGGGCGAGGCGGAGGTCGTTCGGCCGAGGCCAGGGCGGAGTCCGAGCCCTAGGGTCGGGCGAGGCGGAGTTTCGTCGTCTTCCGGGTCTTAGCCCGAGTCCGAGCCCTGGGGTCGGGCGGAGCGGAGTTCGCCGTCTTCCGGGTCTTAGCCCGAGTCCGAGCCCTGGGGTCGGGCGGAGCGGAGTTCGCCGTCTTCCGGGTCTTAGCTCGAGTCCGAGCCCTGGGGTCGGGCGGAGCGGAGTTCGCCGTCTTCCGGGTCTTAGCCCGAGTCCGAGCCCTGGGGTCGGGCGGAGCGGAGTTCGCCGTCTTCCGGGTCTTAGCCCGAGTCCGAGCCCTGGGGTCGGGCGGAGCGGAGTTCGCTGTGGCGCCTTTGGCAAGGCCTGACTGCCTGTCAGACTCACTCTGTCGAGCGGCACCGCAGTCGGAGTGGCGCAGGCGGCGCTGTCCTTCTGTCAGACTGGTCAGTGGAGCGGTGGAGTGACGGCGGTCACTTCGGCTCTGCCGGGGGGGCGCGTGTTAGGATAAAGGTGTCAGGCCACCTTTGCGTTAAATGCTCCTGCAACTTGGTCAGTCGGTGTGGCGATTTAGTCAGGGTTGCTTCTGAGCGAAGCCAAGGCCTCGGGCGAGCCGGTGGTGTGTCCGCCGTAAAAAGGGGGCCTCGGGCGAGACGGAAGTCTCTCGAGGTCGGCTGCCCTTGGCCGAGGCTAGGCTCGGGTGAAGCGTGATCGAGTCACTCGTGTGGACTGATCCCTGACTTAATCGTACCCATCAGGCCTTTGCAGCTTTATGCTGATGGGGGTTACCAGCTGAGAATTAGGCGTCTTGAGGGTACCCCTAATTATGGTCCCCGACAGTAGCCCCCGAGCCTCGAAGGGAGTGTTAGCACTCGCTTGGAGGCTTTCGTCGCACTTTTTTGCAAGGGGACCAGCCTTTCTCGGTTGCATTTTGTTCCGGTGGGTGCGCGCGAGCGCACCCGCCGGGTGTAGCCCCCGAGGCCTCGGAGGAGTGGTTACACTCCTTCGAGGTCTTAATACCTTGCGTAATGCTTCGGCTGGTCTGGTCGTTCCCTCATGCGAACTGGCCGTAGCCCGGGTGCACAGTCGGGGCCCAAGCTCTCGGGCTGGTATGTTGACGCTGTCAACGGTTTGGCCGGAGCCTGTTTTTGCGAGAGCAGCCCCCGAGCCTCTGCACAGGGCGAGAGGACGATCAGGGACAGACTCGACTTTTTACATACGCCCCTACGTCGCCTTTCCGCAAGGAGGAGGGGGGAGTGCGCCATGTTACCCTCGATGGGCACCGAACATGGTGTCTCCGGTGAGCTGCAAGCGGGTAATCCGAGTGGACGTCCGTGCCCCGTTCGTTGGGGGTCGGCTAGGGGCCCAGAGGCACGCCCAAAAGTACCTGCGGGTGATTTGCCGGACCCGGTCCCCTAGCGACGGGGTCCGAGGGCTCGATGCCTCCCTCCGATGGGATTCCGTTACAAGATCGTTCCCGCTGGTCTCGGAAATGTCCTAGGGTACCTCGGGAGCGCAGCCCGAGCCTCGGTTATGTATCGAACGTACCCCTGGTCATCCCTCGCTCAGTGTCTGAGGCGACTGTGAACCCTTCGGGGGCCAGCCTTCGAACCCCTGATCAGTAATGGGCGCGGAGCCCGAGTAGCCTGAGGCGGCCATGGAACCCTTCGGGGGGCTAGCCTTCGAACCCCTGACCAGTAGTGGGTGTCGGGCCCACGCGATCTGAGGCGACTGTCGAACCCTTCGGAGGGCCAGTCTTCGAACCCCTGATCAGTAGGGGGGCTCGGAGCCCGGTTCCTTCGCGGAGAAGGATCCTTTTCGGGGTATCCCCCTTTCCCGGTCCCTGTTGCAAGAGATAGAGAAAGAGGAAAAAGGAAAAGGATACGAAATCGAACGACGTGGCGTACCTTTTTTGACGCGGTTATTACGGCGAAGGTGAAGCGTCGCGCGCTCCTCCCGCCAGAGGCGCCGCCTGTCCCGCCGCGGAGTTAATGCGACGGGGCGAGTGGTTGGCGGGGCGGCCGTTGCGCGTGCGCGATCCGTTCGAGGAACGGGTCACGGGTGCACCGTCTTCACGCCGTGAGAGGAGGCTCTCTTGCTGTCCCAGGATGAGACGTGAGCCTGGCTGACGACGTGACTGCTGCGCCCGCCCGCCTGCCACCGCCATTACTGCCGGCCCACTTTCGGTTGCTTTGACCAACGCGCCAGGCTGGCGCTGCTGGGTCGTGCGCTGGGTCGCCTTGAGTCGCGGCATAGGCTCCGCAACCGAAGAGGCGCGACGGTGGCACAAGTGGCGGTGCGGTTGCTTGCATGCAGCAACTGGCGCACCGGTTGCTTGACGCGTGGGCCTGGGCTTCCAAGCTGGCGTGTCAGAAGTCGGAGAAGCGCGTCCACCTGGCGCGGTTGCATGCCGCCTGCATGGCTGCCCGCCCCTTCCGCCCGTTGGTCTGGGCAAAAGTGGGGGGTCGCTTGTAACCGCTGGACGGTCGTGCGCACCACGCGCGGCGGTTTGGCTTCTTCTGCCCTGAGCCGGTTTGCATGACATGCGGGACCCAGCCCCCGAGTCGCAGGGGAGGGCCTTGGTGCGTGTTGGAGAAGACTCAGCCCGCGGCGTCTGGGGGCGCACGTAGGGAGAGTTGCCTTTAAAAGGAGGGAGACTCCTTTCGGAAGGCAACCATGTCTTCTTCCTCCCTTATGCGTCGCGTCTTTCCATCTTCCAAGCCCCCGGATGGGGGGTATCTGCCGCCTTTCCGCCTCCTCGTTGGAGGAACGCAACCCCATGGGAGTTGGTACCTCTCAGCCATCGTTCGGCTTCAAGGATTTTCATCATGCAGCCCGGCTGCACCCCTCCACCGGTGGTCACCCAGGATGGCGACCTCCAGCTTGAAGGTGGGGGAAAGCGAGCCGGGCTGCGGCCTCTGCCCCTCCCTCAGCCTCAAGGATTTTCATCACCAAAGCTGGGGAGGGGAGAGTGCCGAGTTGGGGTCGGCCCTTGCGCGGGCGGTGGCCCGCTCCTTCACTCAGTGATCGGAGGGAAGGGCGGCCGTCGTCCGTGGCGCTGGCAGCTGCAGCGTGCCTGGCTTTCGGGCGCGAGTGGCTTCGGAGCCGCTCGCGGTGCCGGCATCCGCCACGGCAGCTTGAAGAGGTTCTGCTGTCGGCGAGATAGCCGGGGCCGGCCACGGACTGACCTCCAACTCTACGGCCTTCTGCCCGTCCTTGCCTTACGAGTTTTGGCATGGGCGGGGGCCTCCTGGCGGCGGCATCTAGCCTGAGGTCAGCGTTGCCGCTGTTTGGCCCCCCGGAGCAGAAGTCGTCGTCGTCGCCGCTGCTGGAGCAGGTGACGGCGCGCCATTCGTCGGCCTTCCGTTGCTCCGCAGGCCTTCCCCCTCGGAGTGGGGTTGTTCGTACCTGCGGAGGGGGAACCGGAGTTCCGTTCGTAATGGCACTTCGAATGCCAGTGTTTTTTGTTCATTGTGGCTGTCGAGGCCTGAACATGTATGTAATTTCGGCACGGAGCCGTGTTTTTTCCTCATTTCCGAGCGCTAAGTCTCGCCTGTTGATTATTTGAGCCGCTTTACCAAGCATGAGTCGCCCCGTGTCAAGGTGACGAGTGAGGTATCCGTATCCCGGAGGCGTAGGAATCCCTCGGCCCGATCGGCCTTGTTGTCTGGGGCTCCTCTAGCTTAGTTAAAGAGACCCCTCGGCCGCCCTTCGATGAGCCGAGGCCAGGGGTAGCGATATCAGTATGAACAGAGGCGGAGTTGGCTCGAGAATGGGAACCTGGTTGGCCGGAGCCTAGCCGTGTTGTCCGTCTGCGGAGCCGACGCCAAAGTCGATCAGCCGAGGCCTCGGGTCGGGCTGGCGCCCTTGGAAGCCGGTTGGCCGAGGCCCCAGGGGTAACCGGCCGAGCCGCCTGCTCGGGCCGGATTCCCGGAGGAATCCCTGGACCGCGTCGCCGTCCGAGGCTGGGTCGGACTCTGCTGAAGACGTCGTCGATGCCGAGGGTGCTACGGCTCCCTTCAGCGTGAAGACCCGAGCCTGCAGGATCAGATCGTCTTGTAGCGTGTGCCTTCTGCGGCCGCCGAGGCCAGAAAACACACCCTCGCCGTGCTTGCGAAGCTGCGTCTTTTTTCCTCTTGTTTTGAGCATCTGGACTCTCTGTCGGTAACAGGGATGTTTATGTGAGCGAGAGTTGCTTCTCGCGGAAGGGACGAGTGAGGTATCCGTATCCCAGAGGCGTGGGAATCCCTCGGCTCGGTCGGCCTTGCCGCTTACGCGTACTTTCACCCGTCCATGAGGCCCTGTCCCCGACTTAGTCGAGAAAGCTTGAAGGACTGCTTCGGCAGGAGAGCTTCCGAACGTGAAGACTTGTTCGGTCCACGGAGTCGCTTTATCCGAACGCGAGTTACTTATCGCAGAAGGTGATGAGTGAGGTATCCGTATCCCGGAGGCGTAGGAGTCCCTCGGCTCGGTCAGCCTTGGCTGCTTACGTGTACTCCGTCGTTTCCAGGATCCGCTTTCCGAAGTAGTCAAGAAGCACGAAAGTAATCCTGCTAAAAAGAGATCCTTTTTCGAGGAAAAATTCGACGCAGAGGGGGTCTCCCCCCTTTTAGCCCCCGAGGGAGGGTCGGGCTTTGCCGAGGCTAGGCCGACCCTTCCTTGACGACTAAACTTTGCGTAGGTGCGAGGTATATGAACAACTTGGAAACATCTTAAGGGTAGAAGCGACGTAGTTGTTTGATGTTCCAAGCGTTGCCGTAGATCTCGCCTTGATTGTTGGCCAGCTTGTATGTTCCGGGCTTCAGAACTTTGGCGATGACGAATGGCCCTTCCCAGGGGGGCGTGAGCTTGTGCCTCCCTCGGGCGTCTTGCCGCAGCCGAAGCACCAGATCGCCCACCTGGAGGTCTCGGGACCGGACCCCTCGGGCGTGGTAGCGTCGCAGGGACTGCTGGTACCGCGCCGAGTGTAGTAAGGCCCTGTCCCGAGCCTCCTCCAGCTGGTCCAGCGATTCTTCTCGGCTAGCTTGGTTGCTTTGATCGGTGTAGGCCCTCGTCCTCGGGGAGCCGTATTCTAGGTCAGTGGGCAAGATAGCTTCAGCCCCGTAGACCAGGAAAAACGGCGTGAAACCCGTGGCATGACTCGGCGTCGTCCTTAGGCTCCAGACCACCGAGGGGAGTTCCTTCATCCACCGCTTGCCGAACTTGTTGAGGTCATTGTAGATCCGAGGCTTGAGCCCTTGTAGAATCATGCCGTTGGCACGCTCTACTTGCCCATTCGACATGGGATGAGCCACGGCGGCCCAGTCCACCTGGATATGGTGATCCTCGCAAAAATCCAAGAATTTTTTGCCGGTGAACTGGGTGCCGTTGTCGGTGATGATGGAGTTCGGGACCCCGAAGCGATGGATGATGTTGGTGAAGAACGCCACCGCCTGCTCGGACCTGATGCTGTTCAGAGGTCGGACCTCGATCCACTTGGAGAATTTGTCGATGGCGACCAGCAGGTGCGTGTAGCCCCCGGGCGCCTTCTGCAAGGGACCGACGAGGTCCAGACCCCATACAGCGAAGGGCCAGGTGATGGGTATTGTCTGCAGAGCCTGAGCGGGCAGGTGGGTCTGCTTTGCATAGAATTGGCACCCTTCGCAGATGCGGACAATTCTAGTGGTGTCATCCACCGCCGTTGGCCAGTAGAAGCCTTGCCGGAAAGCATTCTCGACAAGGGCTCGGGGCGCTGCGTGGTGGCCGCAAGCCCCCGAGTGTATTTCTTGCAGCAGTTCCCGACCTTCGGCGATGGAGATGCATCGCTGGAGGATGCCCGAGGGGCTGCGATGGTAGAGCTCCTCTTCATCGCCCAGCAAGACGAACGACTTGGCGCGTCGCGCTACCCGCCGAGCCTCGACTTGGTCGGGGGGTAGCTCTCCTCGACGGAGATATTGCAGGTACGGGGCCTGCCAATCTCGATCTGGCGTGGCCCCGCTCTGCTCTTCCTCGACGTCCAGTGCCTCGCCCTCGGGGGCCGAGGGTACCTCGGGCTGTGCCGAGGGTGCCTCGGGCTGAGCCGAGGGTACCTCGGGCTCGGGCGCGTCATCGATCTTGACAGAGGGTTGATGCAGATCCCGGGAGAAGACGTCCGGGGGGACCGTCGTTCGCCCCGAGGCTATTTTAGCCAGCTCGTCTGCGGTTTTGTTGTAGCGCCGAGCGATGTGGTTGAGCTCGAGCCCGAAGAACTTGTCTTCCAGGCGCCGAACCTCGTCACAGTAGGCCTCCATCTTCGGGTCGCGGCAGTGGGAGTTCTTCATGACTTGGTCGATGACGAGCTGCGAATCACCGCGGGCGTCGAGGCGTCTGACCCCTAGCTCGATGGCGATCCGCAACCCGTTGACCAGAACTTCGTACTCGGCCACATTGTTGGACGCCGGGAAATGGAGGCGCAACACGTAGCGCAAGTGCTTTCCAAGGGGCGAGATGAAGAGCAGGCCCGCGTCGGCTCCTGTCTTCATAAGCGACCCGTCGAAAAACATGGTCCAGAGCTCCGGTTGGATCGGAGCCGTCGGCAACTGGGTGTCAACCCATTCGGCCACGAAGTCCACCAACACCTGAGACTTGATGGCCTTCCGAGGGGCGAACGAGATCGTTTCGCCCATGATTTCCACCGCCCACTTTGCGATCCTGCCCGAGGCCTCTCGGCACTGGATGATCTCCCCCAGGGGGAAGGATGACACCACAGTTACCGGATGAGACTCGAAGTAGTGTCGTAGCTTCCGCCTTGTCAGGATCACAGCATACAGCAGCTTTTGAACTTGTGGGTAGCGGATCTTGGTCTCGGACAGCACTTCGCTGACGAAGTAGACCGGCCTCTGAACGGGCAATGCATGCCCTTCCTCTTGCCTCTCGACCACAATCGCGGCGCTAACCACCTGAGTGGTCGCGGCGACGTAGACCAAGAGGGCTTCTCCATCCGCCGGGGGCACCAAGACAGGCGCCTTTGTAAGGAGCGCCTTCAGGTTGCCGAGGGCTTCCTCGGCCTCAGGGGTCCAAGCGAAACACTCGGCCTTCCTTAAGAGGCGGTACAGAGGCAGACCTCTTTCGCCGAGGCGTGAGATGAAACGGCTCAGGGCCGCGAGGCATCCCATGACCCTCTGTACACCTTTTAAGTCCTTGATGGGTCCCATGCTGGTGATGGCCGCGATCTTCTCCGGGTTGGCCTCAATGCCTCGCTCGGAGACGATGAACCCTAGGAGCATGCCTCGGGGCACCCCGAAGACACACTTCTTAGGATTGAGCTTGACTCCTTTCGCCTTGAGACATCGGAATGTCACTTCAAGGTCGGAGAGGAGGTCGGAAGCCTTCCTTGTCTTGACTACGATGTCATCGACGTAGGCCTCGACTATGCGACCGATGTGTTCGCCGAACACATGGTTCATGCACCGTTGGTACGTCGCGCCCGCATTCCTCAAACCGAACGGCATGGTGACATAGCAGTACATGCCGAACGGCGTGATGAAAGAAGTCGCGAGCTGGTCGGACTCTTTCATCCGGATCTGGTGATACCCTGAGTAGGCATCGAGGAAGGACAGGGTTTCGCACCCAGCGGTGGAATCCACGATTTGATCGATGCGAGGCAGAGGGTAGGGAACCTTCGGACATGCTTTGTTGAGACCAGTGTAGTCTACACACATCCGCCATTTCCCCCCTTTCTTCCTCACAAGCACAGGGTTGGCAAGCCATTCGGGATGGAATACCTCTTTGATGAACCCTGCTGCCATTAGCTTGTGGATCTCTTCGCCAATCACTCTGCGCTTCTCCTCGTCGAATCGGCGCAGAGACTGCCTGACGGGTCGGGCTTCGGCCCGAATATCCAGCGAGTGCTCGGCGACATCCCTCGGTATGCCGGGCATGTCCGAGGGACTCCACGCAAAGACGTCGGCGTTTGCGCGGAGAAAGTCGACGAGCACTGCTTCCTATTTGGGGTCGAGCCCGGAACCGATCCGGACCTGCTTGGTGGTGTCGCCACTGGGGTCAAGAGGGACGGCCTTAACCGTCTCTGCTGGCTCGAAGTTGCCGGCATGGCGCTTCACGTCTGGCACCTCCTTGGAGAGGTTCTCCAGGTCGGCGATGAGGGCCTCGGACTCGGCGAAGGCCTCGGCGTACTCCACGCACTCCATGTCGCATTCGAACGCGTGTTTGTACGTGGGGCCGACGTTGATGACCCCGTTGGGGCCCGGCATCTTGAGCTTCAGGTAGGTGTAGTTGGGGACGGCCATGAACTTCGCGTAGCATGGCCTCCCTAGTACGGCGTGGTAGGTTCCTCGGAACCCGACCACCTCGAACGTCAGGGTCTCCCTTCGGAAGTTGGAGGGCGTCCCGAAGCAGACGGGGAGGTCAAGTCGCCCGAGGGGCTGGACGCGCTTCCCAGGGATGATCCCGTGGAAGGGCGCAGCGCCTGCTCGGACGGAGGACAGATCGACGCGCAGGAGCTTGAGGGTCTCGGCGTAGATGATGTTGAGGCAGCTGCCCCCATCCATCAGGACCTTGGTGAGCCTGACATTGCCGACAACGGGGTCGACGACGAGCGGGTATTTCCCCGGGCTCGGCACATGGTCGGGGTGGTCGGCCTGGTCGAAGGTGATGGGCTTGTCGGACCAGTCTAGGTAGACTGGCGCCGCCACCTTCACCGAGCAGACCTCCCGGCGCTCTTGCTTGAGATGCCGAGCCGAGGCATTCGCCGCATGCCCTCCATAGATCATGAAGCAGTCGCGGACCTCGGGGAACTCTCCTGCTTGGTGATCTTCATTCTTGTCGTCGTCGCGGGCCCTGCCACCCTCGGCGGGTGGCCCGGCCCTGTGGAAGTGACGCCGAAGCATAACGCATTCCTCGAGGGTGTGCTTGACGGGCCCCTGATGGTAGGGGCACGGCTCCTTGAGCATCTCGTCAAAGAGGTTTGCACCTCCGGGGGGCTTCCGAGGGTTCTTGTACTCGGCGGCGGCGACAAGGTCCGCGTCAGCGGCGTCGCGTTTCGATTGCGACTTCTTCTTGCCTTTCTTCTTGGCACCGCGCGGAGCAGACGCCTCGGGAGCCTCTTCCGATGGGCGGCCCTGGGGCTGCTTGTCCTTTCGGAAGATAGCCTCGACCGCCTCCTGGCCAGAGGCGAACTTGGTGGCGATGTCCATCAGCTCGCTCGCCCTGGTGGGGGTCTTGCGACCCAGCTTGCTCACCAGGTCGCGGCAAGTGGTGCCGGCGAGGAACGCGCCGATGACATCCGAGTCGGTGATGTTGGGCAGCTCGGTGCGCTGCTTCGAGAATCGCCGGATGTAGTCCCGGAGCGACTCCCCCGGCTATTGCCGGCAGCTTCGAAGGTCCCAGGAATTCCCGGGGCGCACGTATGTGCCCTGGAAATTGCCAGCGAAGGCTTGGACCAAGTCGTCCCAGTTGGAGATCTGCCCCGGAGGCAGGTGCTCCAACCAGGCGCGAGCAGTGTCGGAGAGGAACAGGGGGAGGTTACGGATGATGAGGTTGTCGTCGTCCGTCCCACCCAGTTGGCAGGCAAGGCGGTAGTCCGCGAGCCACAGTTCCGGTCTCGTTTCCCCCGAGTACTTCGTGATAGTAGTCGGGGGTCGGAACCGGGTCGGGAATGGCGCCCGTCGGATGGCCCGACTGAAGGCCTGCGGACCGGGTGGTTCGGGCGAGGGACTCCGATCCTCCCCGCTGTCGTAGCGCCCCCCACGCCTGGGGTGGTAGCCTCGGCGCACCCTTTCGTCGAGGTGGGCCCGACGGTCGCGTCGATGGTGCTCGTTGCCGAGGTGGCCCGGGGCCGCAGGCGCGGTGTTGCGCGTGCGCCCGGTGTAGACCGAGGCTTCCCGCATGAATCGGGAAGTCGCGGCATGAGGTTCTGAGGGATATCCTTGCCTTCGGGAGGCAGTGCTCTCGGCCCGTCGGGCCGCAGCGCCTTCCAGGAGATTCTTGAGCTCTCCCTGGATTCGCCGACCCTCGGTGGTTGATGGCTCCGGCATCGCGCGGAGGAGCATCGCTGCGGCTGCCAGGTTCTGACCAACCCCGCTGGATGCGGGCGGCGGCCTGACCCTGGCATCGTTGGTGACGCGGTGCTGGAGACCTTGGGGCAGGTGACGTATTTCTCCGGCCAGGGGTTGGCCCGCCCATACCTGCCCGACGTCCCGACGGATCGGCTCAAGCGCTCCTGTTCCCTCGTTGAGCCTGGCCTGCGCCTCGCGGACTTGCTCGAGTTGTGGGTCGTAACCCCCCGCCGGAGCGGGGACCACAGCTAGCTCCCGTGGGATGTCGGCGCGAGGCACCGGCCTAGGAAGATCACCGTCCTCCGGCATGCCGAGATGGTTGCCTTCGGAAGGATCCCCTAGCTCGATGTGGAAACATTCGCGGCTTGGGCCGCAGCTCTCGTCGCCAAGGCTGCGGCTTCCGTCGGAACAGTCGGAGAGGCAGTAGTCACATGCGGTCATGAAGTCCCGCACGGCACTGGGGTTGCCAAGTCAGGAGAAATCCCAACAGATGCTGGGATCGTCATCTTCCTCGGACCCAGAGGGCCCGTAGGTCGAGACGTCCGTCAGCCGGTCCCAAGGCGACCGTATACGAAACCCCAGTGGGGTTGCACTCGCCTCAATGAGAGCGCCCACCAAAGCGAGGTCGTTTGGCGGGTTGAGGCCGAGTCGAAATGACGTAAGATGGGAGTTAGTCGGTACCTTTTGGTCGACGAGGAGCGACGTAGTCACATCGGGGACTGGTTGCACCGTCATCTCAGGTACGAGGGCGACGTCCTACAGGCTTTCCGCGAGCGCGCCGGCGTCGTCTTCTTGCTCGGGGTCAGCGTGTCGCGGGGGGACGGCGCTTGCCTTTGTCTTGAACGCGAGGTCGACGTCCGGCGTGCCTTCCGTCGGGGCGTCGGGGGCGTCGATTCGCTTGACGGCCAACAAAGCGCGGCCTCCCGCTTGGCCTTGATGGCCCCGCCTCCTCCTCCGTTGGCGGGGGAGAGAACGGAGCGAGCTCAAGTGTTGTTCTTCCACCACGCGGGGAAGGTGTCGTCGATTCCGCCGCCGGCGGGCGGGTTGTCGGCCGCCATTGTCGTTGTCGCGCGGCGGTGGAAGAAGTATCATGTCGTAGCTGCCGTCGAAGGACATGAACTCAAGAGTCCCGAAACGAAGCACCGCCCCGGGCTGGAGAGGTTGCTGGAGACTGCCCATCTGGAGCTTGACGGGGAGCTGTTCGTCAGCACGCAGCAGGCCCCTACCTGGCGCGCCAACTGTCGGCGTTTCGAGACAGGGGGTCCCTAAGCCGACGAGTGAGTGTGCTGCGTGCCCCAGCCCAGATGGGTCGAGCGCGTGGGCAAGCGCGAAGGGGGGAGAGGCGAGGTGGCCGGAGTCGGGCGTGAGTGAGGTGGAAGTCCCGCGGCCTTCGTGTTCGTCCCGCGCCCAGGTCGGGTGCGCTTGCAGTAGGGGGGTTACAAGCGTCCACGCGGGTGAGGGAAGCGAGCGGCCCCAAGAGAGCGCTTGTCCCGTCCTCGGTCCCGTGCGGCCAACCTTCTCTAAGAAGGCCCTGGTCCTCCCTTTTATAGTCGTAAGGAGAGGATCCAGGTGTACAATGGGGGGTGCAGCAGAGTGCTATGTGTCTAGCGGAGAGAGAGCTAGCGCCCTAGGTACATGCCAATGTGGCAGCCGGAGAGGTCTTGGCACCTTGCTGGCGTGATGTCGTGGCTGTCGGAGGTGCGACGGAGCCTGGCGGAGGGACAGCTGTTGGAGCGGTCGAGTCCTTGCTGACGTCGCCCTGCTTCCGTAAGAGAGCTGGGGGCCGCCGTCGTCACAGAGCTTGTGGAGCGCCATCATTGCCCATCCGGCGGAGCTGGCCGGATGGGACGCCGGTCTTGTTCTCTGTGACCCGAGTCGATTCGGGGTAGGACGATGATGGCGCTTCCTGTTGACGTGGCGGGCCTGTGCCCTAGGCAGGGTGACGTGGGGGCTCCTCCGAAGCCGAGGTTGAGTCTGTCTTCTGTTGCCGAGGCCAAGTCCGAGCCATGGGGTCGGGCGAGGCGAAGGTCGTTCGGCCGAGGCCAGGGCGGAGTCCGAGCCCTGGGGTCGGGCGAGGCGGAGTTTCGTCGTCTTCCGGGTCTTAGCCCGAGTCCGAGCCCTGGGGTCGGGCGGAGCGGAGTTCGCCGTCTTCCGGGTCTTAGCCCGCCCTGGGGTCGGGCGGAGCGGAGTTCGCCGTCTTCCGGATCTTAGCCCGAGTCCGAGCCCTGGGGTCGGGCGGAGCGGAGTTCGCCGTCTTCCGGGTCTTAGCCCGAGTCCGAGCCCTGGGGTCGGGCGGAGCGGAGTTCGCCGTCTTCCGGGTCTTAGCCCGAGTCCGAGCCCTGGGGTCGGGCGGAGCGGAGTTCGCCGTGGCGCCTTTGGCAAGGCCTGACTGCCTGTCAGACTCACTCTGTCGAGCGGCACCGCAGTCGGAGTGGCGCAGGCGGCGCTGTCCTTCTGTCAGACTGGTCAGTGGAGCGGTGGAGTGACAGCGGTCACTTCGGCTCTGCCGGGGGGGGCGCGTGTCAGGATAAAGGTGTCAGGCCACCTTTGCGTTAAATGCTCCTGCAACTTGGTCAGTCGGTGTGGCGATTTAGTCAGGGTTGCTTCTGAGCGAAGCCAAGGCCTCGGGCGAGCCGGTGGTGTGTCCGCCGTAAAAAGGGGGGCCTCGGGCGAGACGGAAGTCTCTCGAGGTCGGCTGCCCTTGGCCAAGGCTAGGCTCGGGTGAAGCGTGATCGAGTCACTCGTGTGGACTGAGCCCTGACTTAATCGTACCCATCAGGCCTTTGCAGCTTTATGCTGATGGGGGTTACCAGCTGAGAATTAGGCGTCTTGAGGGTACCCCTAATTATGGTCCCCGACATTACTTTTCTTAATTGGGTTGGTATTTACTTATACTTAGTAACTGCTAATAAAATTTTGACCAACTTTAAAAGCAATGATCAGCTCTAACCATCCTCTTTGGTAAGCCTTACACTTCACGTGAGCTTCCACCTTTGGCGAGTTCATGCACATTATTCCCCACAACTTGTTGAGCGATGAACGTATGTGAGCTCACTCTTGCTGTCTCACACCCCCCCACAGGTCAAGAACAGGTACCACAGGATGAGGCGCATGGAGGATGCTGCGATGTGTTCGTGAGAGGTCTAGGTCGTCGTCTCCCAGTCAACTTTGGGGTTGCTGGACCGTTGTCTCCTTATAATGTAATTATTTTTTTGTATAGAATTCCTGTTATGTAGTAAAGATGTGACATTCGATCCTGTGCCATGATTTCATCATATGTGTGAGACTTGGTCCCAGCACACCTGGTGATTATTTCACGCTTGGGTTTTGGACCCCTAAAACCCGGGTGTGACAGAAGTGGTATCAGAGGAATGTTGATTGTAGGACGAAACCTAGATAGAACTGGACAACCATTATTTACTTACCTTTGCTACTCTGATTCTTTTCTAAACTTATCTTAATCTACTCGCATTTATTTCCGCTTTACTCTGATTACTCTTACCTTTTCATTCTAAAGACAAATGTGGATTTCAGACCTTGAAATCTTGTACCTAAAGTGACCTTTAGTAATAGGGACCTAATCTTAGGAACCTAAACAAAACTATTTTTATAAGTATCTATATGCTTGAATGTTTGTTCTTATGATATTGGTTTGATTTGGATCTTTGATTGAGTGTGATGAGTTGTGGAGTAATGTCCACAATTACATCTGCATATACATATAGAAAAAAATGCTTATAAAAATAACTAGACAAACTAGATTATCCCTCTTTAAAGTATCTAGCCTAACAATATTCATCTTATCTTAAAAGATTCTATCCTACACTCATAAATCCATCTTATCTCAAAAGATTCTACCTTATCCTTATGGATTCATCTTGCCCTAAATAAGCATATTTATCCCACACTAGTGTAACAACCATGATCTAATCCAAAATAATCATATCTTAACTAGTTTAATCTAGTCATACCAACCTAATCTAGATTCTATCTAATCTATTATGATCTAATCTAGAGTGAGTTATTTAATGCTAGTACAAAAGTTAAGGTCGTACTCCTAATTCACCTAAGCTTAAATCGGTGACTTAGATCAACTCGGCCATACCCAACAACCTGACCTACATAATAGGTTACATAACCTATCCAAACCATTCAGAAGCAAAACAGCCAAACCAGATTATGACTAATATCATTTAACTTATAGCCATCTACTAAACTAACTGCTCCACCTACTACTTTATCTTAACTACATGTCCCTAATTCGGATAACAACTTCAAAAACGAAGATCGAAGATGATCGACCTCATCAAATCAAGGATAAGATTCAAGCCAGATCTTCAAAAGAATCAAGAGCCACAATCTTGGATGGAGTCTTTTCTTACCCTACACTTTCTTAACCAAACCTATCTATGCTCTAAAGACATCTTCTATCCTACATAATAAAGTGGACATACATATATATACCCATGCTCTCCTAATCACTTACTAATGAAAAAAGAGAGACTCTTGATTTTGAACTAATTAGAAACTAAAAGCTAAATTTCAAATCACTCTTCCCATATCCTCTTTCTTACAAATCTCGAGGACGAGATTTCTGTTAAGGGGGTAGGATTTGTAAAGCCCTAAAATTTGTATAAGGGAAATATAATAAGATAAATAAATAAATATATTTATAAGTGGATGTTTTAGGATTATGGAACCGTTGGAGAGTACTTGATTTTCTTTTATTTGTGCATATTCAATTAATGGAGTTATATCGGTTAAACAACAAATAAATAAATATAGTAAAATGCATACCATGCTGGAATTCTTGTATGTTTACAATTGTACTCAAATTTTTTAGAAAAGTTTAAGTTTGAAAAAATAGAACTTGAAAATATAAAGAGAAATAAGGAAAAGAATATACAAAGGAATATATATATGAATATTTATAATTTTGTATATTAGAACCTTATGTGGGAATTCAACCTGTGTATGAACTCACAAACAAGTTTGAATTCAAATACTAGAGTTTGAAATTTAGTGGAGAAAATGCAAACAGAAATAAATAAAAAAGGAGAAGACCCCATTTGGTGCCTTGGCCATTTTCCCCTCGTGCTAGCCCATCTTCCGCAGAACTGGCCTGCCAGTCGGCCCACTTCCCCATCTCTCTCACGCTGGCCCATCTTTCCTTTAAAACGGTACACTGGGCTAATTTGGGTCACCTTAGCGCTGACATGCGGGCCCCTTTGGCCAGCCGCTGATTACCTCGCTCCAGCCACTTGCACGCGGGCCATCTTCGTCAGCTCCATCTTCTACCGTGACCGAGCTCAGATCGGGGCTGTTGCAACTGAATCCGCCGAATTCGGCGGGCGTGTCCCCTGCTCGAATCCCCCTCGTCGCGGACTCACTAGCTATAAAGCGACCACGCCGCCTCGCATCCCTAATCCCTAGAACAGAGGCCAACTAAGCAGCCGAGTTCAGGAGCTCCATTACCGTGAGGAACAGGAGAGAGAGAGAGCAGCCATGACCTTGCCTCTGTCGTGCAATTCGCCTCGACCTCTGCCGCTTGGGCTTCGATGGGTGATCACGGAGAACCACTGGTGTCTGGGGATCGTGTGGGCATGGCGGGCCACTCGTATGACCGCTCGAGAGGGGCGAATGGAGCTAAGGATGGCGCCGCCGCAGGAGGGGAAACCATTATACCTGGTGTTGGGCGATCGGAATCGACCGAGGGCAATCGCTGGTCCTCTCTGATGCTCGTCGCGGCTTCTCTTGGGCAGAATCGCACTCTGGACCACCAGAATGCCTCGCCGGAGTGGAAACTCCGCCATGCTATCGCGCGTACCGTGGGTAGTTGTCGTCGCGGCACCAAATCGCTAGTAAGTCCTCAATCATCGTATTTCCCTCGACCTCCTTTGCGCGTAGAACAGTTCGGGGAGGCGTATTGGTCACTAGGGGACCAGTTGGCGTTCACTCTGGTGGGCTCGCCGCCGTGGGAAGCCAGGCGCTGCTGCATCGGGAGGTTGAAGATGAACGGCGAGGTGATGGCCGCTGGCCGTTGATCTCCTTATGGTCGACTTAGATGAAATGGTCAGGGTTGTTTCGGCTAGATCCGATCTGGACCGTCGATCCTCTAGTAAGCGGTTGGGATTAGATGTGGGCGTGTGGGGTTTTGATCCGTGGATCTATGATCCAACGGTTAAGATTACGTACCGGTTCGGATTATTATCAGAGCAAATTTGGGTCGTTCGTTTCTGATCGAACGGCCGAAAAGCAACGATACCCCTTCGGCTACGTAGTTTTGCATAAGAGACCTCGAAGAATTTGGGAATCAACCCGTGATCCATTGTGTAGTACTCTGAGTCTGGGAAATATTTATGGTTTAGCCCCTGGATTTTTATGTACTCATGCGCCCAGTCCAGTGAATAGGAAATCCAGGAAAAGGAATTAGAAATTTATTTTTTTAATGGCTAGAGTTTGTTTAATTCATATAAAATTCATATGAACTTCCAATTGACCCATTCCAATTTCTATAATTCTATAATATTATTGTGTATCACATAATATCTCTGTTTTGACATTAAAGTTACATTAAAATTAATATCATATTTAATCTTATACCGAACACAAAATCTTCAGAAATTCATAACTTCCCCGTTTTAACTCCGAATTGATCCGTTCAAGTTGCGTTAGTTTTGTATAAATATCTACTACACAATAGAAACACTTATTGTATGTTATCCCGTACTTTTATAATTGGGTTAATCTATGTCTATTGGATTAATTTCTTTAATATTAATATAGTATTCTAACTTTATGGTTATAATTTAACTAGATAATCTTTAATCAAATAATGACTTAGATTAAAGTTGAGATAATTATTTATAGAATAATCTCTCATATGATCTATACTATAGTTTAATATTTAAGTCACGTAGAGCTTTTATAGATCATAACTCCTTAACCATGACTCCGATTTTAGTGGTTCTCGATCCCACGATCTTGTAGCATCGCGTAGAATATTCTTACGCTGTTTGTTCTCATGTTTGGTGTACTGTTATTTTCATATGATTCTTGCCTATTTGTATGTATTGCTACGAATAGCGGTGAGGTCACGAGAATCTGAAGAGCAAGTTGGTACCTGGAATCTCAAGTGCCAGGCTAGTTGTGCCCTTGATCACTTCTTTTTACCCATTCATGTTCTGATTAATCATAATGATCTGCATAGGTTAATTTTGATGGGACCCAATAGGTCACCCTAGTTTGACTATCTTTATGCCTTGTTTACCACTAAACTTCTGGGTAGTATTTGCTAGTGCTTTATGTGGATTTGGGCATTGAGATAGACATTATTCATGATTATACTTTTGTTATCCGTTGTTATTTACTGTTCATGATAAGATCATTATGTTAATTGGAACATGGAGCGATCACCCGGGAAAACAGTGCTACCACAAGGGTTTATGGACGCCCTTGGCTGATTAATTAGGAAAGCTAGTGGAAGACTACCTTACCCGAAAGGGGCAAGGGCAGTAGGGGAGTGGTCAGTGTAGGGAGGTCCTTGGTTGATTTTGCTGCGATGGCGGTCAGGCAAGGGATCCCTGCATTGGAGCTTCCTATAAACTTTGGGGTTGCTAGACCGTTGTCTCCTTATAATGATTTATTTTGTATAGAATTCCTGTTATGTAGTAAAGATGTGACATTCGATCCTGTGCCATGATTTCATCATATGTGTGAGACTTGGTCCCAGCACACCTGGTGATTATTTCGCGCTCGGGTTTTGGACCCTAAAACCCGGGTGTGACAATCGTCCACCTGAAGCCCAACCTGCCACGTAAGTCGCTACTGACCGGACATGAATTCTTGTGCGCTGGGACGATGGACGTTGTTGACGTTGTGTGAGTGTCCTCGAACATGATGTATGTAGTGGAGTAGCGCATCCGGTGGTGCAACGGCCAGGGGTACTACCTCGCTGATGAGCCCGGGGTGCACTTCGTTTGGCAGCCCAACTAAGAGTCTTTGATACTCGTCATGTCACGTGCGTTCGACGACTACTATATCGAGGATTGTGGCGTCATCTTGGCGCCGGAGGTGACGCAGAGGAGGATCGATAACAGTGACCAGTTCGTCATCCTCGCCACCGTCAGGGTAGCTTTTGTGTCGGCTTACCTTTAATTCTCTTTGCAAACACACACTTGCATTTTTATTTAAGCAAGAGCGTATGGTGGTGCATGTCTGATGACTAACGATGTACGAGGAAATTTCTTCCGGCATGTGTAGAATGTGCTCTACAATGATGAGATCATACAAATCGTGGCATATATCGAAGTCTGTATGATACTGATGGTTGCAATGTAGTGGTAAAACAATTAGATTAAAATAACAAAATTTATGTATGGCTAGGATCATAAATTGATTATGAAACATTTTCTCATAACAGTATAACACACATTTTGTATATAAGTTATCATAGTATACTGGTATTATATATTCTCGTTGTAACGCACGGGCACTCAGCTAGTTTTATATTATGCAAAGAGCCAACACATGTTACATATCAAGAGTGTGTAGACACGAAAACACTCCTACATGGTTATCAATAGATAAACAAATTTAGGATAAACTCTGACAGCAATCTACCATGCAAATTGTGTGGTCAAAATGGTCTCAACAAGCCAATTGATCGCCAAAAACCAATATACAACTCAACTTAATACATATTCAGGAAAGTATCCATTGATCGTTAATTTACAAACAAACAAAAAAGAATAATTAGGAATTTGGGATGCAGGATATAAGGAAAAATAAATAAAAACACCAGCCTATTCTCTGGCACATATCTGCTGCTTTAAGCTACTTCATACATAACAAGCACATTTGCTAACTCTACCCTCATCATTGCTCCAAACATGCTGCATCAAAGAAGATAAAAGTTAGTAACAGCATCAGAGGCAGGGAATGGATGGCAGTTGCAGAGACAGACATAAACCTATGAAAAAAACATGAAAACCTTTGCATGGAACATTATTTTTGGACACCTAGATTCTAGAAGCTACTAGTGTGCACAAATGTTATCATGAAAGTTAACATCATGATAAAACTAATGATATTGAAGTATTATCTACCAGTCTAGATAATTGTAATGTGAAACTTCCAGAAAAAACAAATATGCATTGCAAAAAAAAAACTTAGCAATGACTACGAACCCCTTTTTCCTTAAAAGAAACTCTTGAGGTGTACCATCCAGAACCTAATTATGAAGCACATTATTACTATTCAGTGTTACTCTTCTTGTACCATCCAGAACCTAATTATGAAGCACATTATTACCACATTGCAGGATTTATAATTTGTAGATACCACAATAGCATCTTTATGCATCATTACATGCATTAAAACAAATGCTAGGAACAAAACTGTTTAGAGCAACTTAAATAACCTATGGTCCAGCTGGAGTAAGAGATTCACTCATCAATCAATATTTCTATCGTGATGTCTAGAGTAAGAGATTCACTCATCAATCAATATTTCTATCGTGATGTCTAGAGTAAGAGATGCCCTTATCCACCAGCAGCTCTATCGTGAAATCATTCAATCTTGACTTTCTAGTGAAGCATAACATACCATAAACTGTAGAATAGCGTGTGAACAAAATTAGGAGAAGTAAAGCCTAGATGTTCACAAGATGATTATATTTAGTCTCACCTTCGTGCTGTCATCTAGCTTTTGCTTTTCTCGCTTTCAAAGTATTTGAGGACACCATACCCAACCGTACCAGCCAAAAACAGAACAACTGTTGGAGTGAACGATGGATAAAGGTACTTAACAAAGAAGCTGTCATATTCCTCTGGCAGAAAACCTGCATGACATACAAGTTCAAAACATGACTACTTGGCTCAGCAGTTCTGCAGTACCAAAAGCTTTCACAACTTAACTAGTAGTTTTATGCTTTCTTTGATAGTTTTGTGCATCATGCTACACTCAGATTCATGTCGCTGATTACTTCAATGTATCATTGGTTCAGGATTCAGGAATTGCACCTGGCAATTCCAGAGTTGCGATGATCGCTGCACCAATATGTTACATTTGAAGATTTCTCATGTCTTGAGTACTATAATGCGATTTATGAAAGGTAAAAAAAGCCACCAGTGACTATTTATGAAAGGTAAAAAGCTGCCATGTGAGCTAAAAAACTACCACAATGCCACCACCATGACAATTTTGTTCAATTCATCAATAGTTGACAGAATAATAGCACCATCCCTTGTGTTAATATAGTCATATGTACGCACAAAGTTCCTCAATTGGGGAGACTACAGTCATATTCTAAACTGAATTCACCAACAGTCCACCATAATCAAAGTGAGTGCAGCACTGTAAGTTGGAGACCAAATTGCTAGTACGTATATTACCGGAGGCGGCGAGTGCGATGCCCTCGACAAGGATGATGATGCCTAGCCCAAGCCAGGCGAGGAGGAAGGCGTTCTCGTTGGCCTGCCGCTGCCGTAGCTCCTCCTCCGTGGGCCCCTTCCCACCGGCGCCCCCGGCCCTGGACGCCGCCTCATTCTTCTGCTGCTGGAATATGGAGGCGCTTCCCGGCGGCGCGCGGCGGACCACGGGCGCTGGAGGCTCCAGCGCCTTGGTGTCCTTGCCCTTGCTGCCGCTCTTGGGCTTCTTGCCCTTCTTGCTCCCCGAGCTCGAGGAAGAGGCGGTGACGCGGAACACGGGCGGCGCTCGGAGGAGGGTCACGCCGGCGCCGGGGAGGAGCGCGGGGGAGAGGGACGCCATGGCCACGGCGACGGCGCGCGGCTTATCCGACAGTTTGAGGGGGAGATGACGAGGTGAGTTTGTGGGCCGGGCCGGAGAGAGGGATGGACGCGTGTTTCGTGGGCCATGGCTTCCTTTCATTCTTATATCCAGGAAATCCAATTTAACTCCCTCGTCTCATTTTGCTCGTTGAATTCCAAAATCAGAAGAATTTTTTTTGGCATCCCTCGCCTTTTAAAAAACAATTGTTTTTCACCTATAGTGGTTTTACTGATGTGGTGATCCATATCATATGGGCTAAACTAAGTTAAAAGTTTGAGAAGACAAATCAGATATATTTTAAAAAAATCCAAAGAAATAAAAAATGTTTCATTTTTCTTTTTTAGACCAAAACCTATATAGGATGACATCCTTTCGTTTTGAAGTATGCCATTACATGTTTTCATATAAACTCAGTTAGGCGCTGTTTGTAAAAGATATTAACTGAAGATGATGTTTAAAATGCGTGGTTTTAATATTCGATGATGTACATGTTTTACAAGTGTCCTTACGGCCAAGGCGACAAGCTCTCTAGCCACGCTAGACGTGCTCGGATCACTACCCGCGACGTGTCAGCTCGTGCAGCAAGAAAAATCTGTGTTGGAGAAGTACCAACAATATGGGTGGCAGACACAAGGGGGGGCAAAAATATAGCACAGAGCACGCAAAAAAAAAAGCACGGATGCTGCCACTCACGACGGCCGACCGGCCCGACCCGATTAGTGGTGGCGATGTGACGCCGCCGGCGAGGGGGGGAGTGGGGCACCAAAGCGAGTCGCGAGCCGACGTGGCGGCGCGGCGTTGGACGGGAGTGAGATTTGGGCCCCCACCGGAATCGACGCGCGCCACCGGCAGCCTCAGCCCCCAGATCCCCTTATCGCTTTGGGGTTGGGCTGGGCTTGTCGCGGCAGTGCATGCGCCCGGTCCATGGGCTGCTGCATCGTACGGCCACAAGACAAGAGCGCCCCTTTCATCAAATGAAAAAAGAAAAGAAAAGTGAGTTTCTTTTGTCTCACTAATATTTTTTTTGGGTTCTATTATATCCCCTTATCGCTTTTGTGGGATATATCCAACATGGGAGAGGAGGGGAATTGAGAAAGAGTACGTGACTGACTCTAGGGTGATTTAGTCAATTAGTCTCAGCCAAGAACAATGACGTATCGTAGAAGCATAGGATCGGAAGGGTTTACCGAGTTGACCACCCACCAAATCGCATGTTTGAATAACACTCTCCATGTAAAATACTACCTCGGTTCCTGAATAAACAAATCAATTTTCTAGGAGCTGATCCAACATGTAAGATTGGTCCGATTCCCCCCCCCCCCCCCCCCCCCCTTTTTGCTCTAGGAGCTGATTTATTTGGACGAAGATTTTGTTTTTTCCACACCTAATCAAACGTCATGTTGCTACGGACTAATAGTTATGCATGGCCCTTTTTGTGTAGTTTGGCAAGCCTAGAAGCCACGGGCATAGCATATTCCTTTTAGCTGTGTACCCTTTGTGCCTTTAAGGAACAACACGGGGAGTCGGGGATACATGGAATGCTTAGGAAAGCGACTTCACAACCAACAGCTAATGAGATGATGCGGTAAGTAAGCACACACCATCAGCACGCTATTATAATCTATAATACATGAGTTAGAACACCAAAGGGCAAACCATACCTTTTCTTTTCTTTTTTAACAAAAAAATGATGAAACGCTTAAGTCCTAACCAATAAACAAATGCCCACCAGACTCAGCTCTTGTTTTTGTTTACCATATCACGTAGCATCCACGCAGCTCTGCGAACTCCAAATAAAGTAGGGTGGGATTGATTATTTAAACTCTGCAAAGTACAAAAATGAAAGGTTTAGAAATCAGATAGGTAGAAAAGATAGGGAGGTCAAGAGTGAGATAGTCCATGCACCGTGTCCACACGCCTCCATCCCTGCTCGTGCACCACACCTTACCCTTCCCTAAACCAAACAAAAAAATCGAGTCTTTAATCCTCGCCAGAGGCCGTAAAGCCCCCCTCCTTCCTCCCTCCCTCCATCCCTCCCCCTACCCTGCCCCCACACACACACCGCCGCGTCCGACCCCCTACGCCGTCGACTGCTCGGCCGGTCGGCTCCGATGGGGTACGTGCTGTCGGCGGTGGGCAGGGTGCTGGAGCAGCCCACGGCGTGGGGGGCGGCCTGGGAGATGGCGCTCCTCGCGGGGCCCCTGTGGGCGGCGGCCCTCCTCGGCCTGCTGCTCGGCTGGGCCTGGCGCCCGCGCTGGGCAGCCGGCCTCGTCGTCGCCACCGCGGACGACGGCGGCAGCGCCACCACCGCCGCCGCCGCCGCGCAGCCGCCCTTCGCCACGCTCGACTTCTGGAAGGCCCAGCTCCCCGCCCGCCTCCGCGCCCCGCTCGGCACCGCCGTGCAGCAGAGGGAGGGTGACAAGGACGCCGTGCAACGGAACCGCGGAACGGTGGCGCTTGGCAGGTCGTCGGAGACGGAGACGGCGACGGCGAGAGAGGAGCCGGTGGCGGTGGCGGTGGGGATGGCCGACCTGGTGAACCTCTGGAGGCTGGTGGAGGGCGCGGACGGTGGCCCGGCCTGGACCAAGATGATGGAGAAGTCGCTGCCCACCATGACGTACCGGGCGTGGAGGAGGGACGCCCAGGTGAGCGGATTTTTTTTTCACGAGCCTCAGCGTCGTGTTTTTTTTTATTACTTGATTTCATGTTCATGTAACGATTGAATTTTATTTTTATCTGGATGAATATTTTGTAGACCGGGCCTCCGCAGTACCAGAGCAGCAGCATCTTCGAGAACGCCAGTCCAGAGGAGGTGAGGGACTTCTTCGGGGACGACGAGTTCCGGATGTCCAACAGGTGGGACGACATGCTCATCTACCACAAGACCCTGGAGGAGTGCCGGACCACTGGGACGATGAAAGTGCATTGGGTCCGGAAGGTAAATAATAAATAGCGGGCCTCTCTGGCTGACTCATCGCATTGTATTGTATGACTCATCTCTTGCGCTCGCTGTCGCAGTTCCCCTTCTTCTGCAGCGACAGGGAGTACATAATCGCCCGGCGGATATGGAAGCTGGGGGGCGCCTATTATTGCGTCACAAAGGTAAAACTAGACTTGGAAAAAAAAAGAACTACTGCGTGTTGTTCTTGTTTGGGGATATTGATTCCAGGAGGTAGTGGGGTTTATGCTTGATCCCTGATGCAAAAGTACTATACAGTTTCTTGGATGAACTTTGACACATGGCCTGTTGGCTATATAGCTTACGCTTCATGCAGACCGTAATCTATGCTGTGTCTGTGTTGCCCGTCAACTAATAACTCCAGTTTGGAATAGGCACAAGGCACACAGCTTTAGAAGTGCAGTGGCCTGTTTGTTCCCTAATCCTGATATTTCTTGATGGCTATGTGTGCCCAATGAGACTGACCTGAGGCAACCTGTCCACCACCTGCGGAGTACACTTTTGACACCATTCAAGTTCTGATGTTAGTGCTGAGTTGGTGGCAGCGGAGTCTCCAATCCTTTCCATCACCATTGTTCCTTCGAAAGCAAGCTATGCACGCAGGCCATCAGCATTGCGCAAAATACAATGCCCAACTGTTGACGTGTTGGCAATGTGATTGATATATGCGCAGGGCATACCATGCTCATCCATTCCACGGCGTAGCAGACCTCGGAGAGTCGATCTGTATTACTCAAGCTGGTGCATCCGCGCAGGTAAACCATTCTCCTCGCTCGCTCGCTCGCTCACTTTGCTCGAGGATGGTGACCAATAAAAAAAAAGATGAACTAAGAACTCGATGTTTGGAAACAGTGGAGTCCAGGAGAGGGAACGGAGGAGGAAGGGGGGCGACGGCCTGTGAGGTTCTGCTGTTCCACCACGAGGACATGGGCATCCCGTACGAGATCGCCAAGCTGGGCATTAGGCAAGGGATGTGGGGGTGCGTGAAGAGGATCGAGCCGGGGCTCCGGGCCTACCAGCAGGCGCGGGCCGCGGGGGCGCCGCCGTCGCGGAGCGCCCTGATGGCCCGGATCAACACCAAGGTCAGCGCCGACGGTTTCGCTCGCCGGTCGATGGAGTCGTTGTCCAGCTCCAGCGGCGGCGACGGGCCGGAGACCGCGGACGACGCGCAGGAGACAGAGAACAAGAAGCCCGCGACGAGGAGCCACGCGGCGGCGAGGCTCCTCGTGCTCGGCGGCGCGGTCGCTCTGGCCTGCTGCACCCTTGACCAGGGGCTCCTGACCAAGGCTCTCATCTTCGGCGTCGCGCGGAGGTTCGTTGGGCAGAGGAAGACGTTGTAGCGTCCTACACACCTTGTCGCTCGTACGGTCGTGCCGTGTGCTGATCGCCGACGTCGAGAAGCGGGGGAAGGAGGTGGTTTGTGTGGGCTTTGTGGATGTGGTTAATTGGTGCTGATGCCATTGTGGCTGAAAGAGAGCGGACGAAGAGCGTTTTGGTGTCTACGTGTGTATACGCTGCCGGCTGTCGGATCACGAGGGAGAGGGGTTTCCTACTATATACATGTGTAAAAATTTGTTTCATGTAATCTTGTATCTGAGTGACCAGATCAGGTGATTATGCAGATGAGAAGAACAGAGTTTTTTTTCGGTCTACCTTAGCTGTTCTTGGTAAGGATGAGAACGAACCGGGGGCAGTATCGTCAGACAGATTGTTTTAATCCATATTCTAGGCGCTGTTTCTTTAAATGTACAGATGCGAGGGTGTTGAATGCAGAGTTTGATTGAACATCACAGTTCTTTAAATGGAGATGGAGCCTCCGTCCAGTCCGTCCCATAAAATGAATATGAGATGACGTTGCCCTGTTCCCCTCCCTCCCACCTAGACAACAGACGCGTAGTAGTAGTAGTACAGTACAGCGCAACCCAATGGCGACAGGATGCTCGGCGCCGACAACTACGAGCTTCCAGGCGTTCTGCGGGCCCGACGTGTTCTGATATCTGATACTACAAAACTGTAGCAGATGTGTAATTGCAACTGATATCAAAACCGACAGTATAACAGCTCTGTACAGAGATTAATCGCGATGAACTGCAAGGATACATGCCACTCAGCCAGTGCTCCTGTGTTATACTGTGCACGTATTTTACAATGATCATGAATTGAGGTATCCCACCTTTACTTTACATTGTTGAGTATGAATCGAGGCATCCCACCTTTACTGCGAATGTGTCCCTCTACAGGGACCATGTCACCACGTGTATGCTCTGCTCTGTACACAAAACTAATCACGATGAACTGTATGAAAATTTACTGTTACAATTTCCTCCCTAGCCCAAAGCACCTTGGCTCCACAGAACCTGTAATTAAGCAGAAGATGATAAACCTGTAAGCAACAAAGGTAAAGTCAGCCGAGTCAAACAGCAAACTGGGTCAAAGTGGCTACTGTACCTCTGACCATGGTGCAGGGGAAGAGGATCTCACCAACAGGATGCATCCCCAAGACAAAAAAAAAAGCTATGTACTGATGGGCAGGCTCCATCACGCTGACAAATTTGTAGTCTTGAAGATTCGATCGTGGTGATGGCATGAAGCAAATTAACAATCAGTTTGGATCTGGTTTCTGCACCAAACAATAAGAGATGTTGGTGGCCAGCCATACTGTTAACTGAGCAAGCATACCAGGCATGCAACAAAAAGGATAAACATATTCGAGATTGGCCGTTTGCCCGCTTGTCAATGGAGAATGGAAATAGCACTAGATGCTAAATTGGACGCTCTATAGTCTATCCAACCATCCTGCCAGCGAATTTCAGTACAAACTCTGAACTCCATCCAAAATTTCAAATACACACGCTTTCCTTCTAGTCCTGCCACCTTTTCTCTTGATCATAAGTACATGTGAAGCCATTTGTAAACAGTGTCTAACTTTGTTGTGCCACGCTGACTGTGTCATCAGGTGTTTCGCTAAGACTCAAAAGATGGAGGTTTCGCATCACTTCGAAAGAGCTACTGCGGTGACAAGTTCTGCCTCATCGTGCATCCAGCCGTATATAGGCTGGAGACTTAATATCCTTCTTTTAGTATTGATCTCAAAGACATTCTCCATATATATCGCATATATTAAAACCACACGATACAAGCAAGATTACTGAAGGCGTAAAGCTTGAACTACATACCATACTTAACAAATCAGCAATCTTTTCTTCTATTAACCTGCAGAGGATCAAAGGAAGTAAGCAGGCAAACAGAAAGCCACAATTGAATCAGCACAGTGAAATTAATGCCTATGATGTCAGTGACTGGAATATGAACTCACGTAGAAAACTTGACTTTTGTGGATGATGACTCCCAGCCTCTTTTGATTTTTTCTCCTTCATTTGCCAAATTTTCTGGGGTTTCTGACTTCTAACAGAATGTTTGCTAGTTTCACCAACCGAAGTGGTCCTCTTCTGTATCTTCTCATGGTATATAGCTGGCGGTGCAAGTTTCAATGGAGGTACGGTTTCTATATGAAAGGACTTCTGCGCTTTCTGAAGATTATTCAGTATTTCATACTGCAAAAATAAATGTTATGCACATATCACATACCGATTAGAAGAGACACGATTGAAGATTAAAACTAGGTACAGTTTCACTTTTCACTTGTCAGAAAGGCATCCAGTTTTAGTTGCAAGATTTATTATACAACCTAAAAAAAAGGTAAGACCATCTGATAATAGTCATACCCGTGACATCTGTTGAAGCCCACGAGATCTCTCAGCATGATCAACTTCATGAATCTGATACATGCCATGTGACACTTCATGTTCAGCCCCAGAATACTTCATTAGCCCATTCTCAAACATAGGTGATTTGCTTCGAGCTTGCGTATCACTCATTGAGAGACAAACAGGGCATCCCTCTTTGGATTCCTGATTGGATGACCTGGTCTGCTCAGACTCACACTGAAGATGTGTTGCATGCCCGCAACTGAACAAACGTACGGCTGAAATAGCACCTTCTTTAGAAAGTGAACAGTTGCATATGCAGCATACGAAAGTCTGTGGGGCAAACCCATGACAAACTCCTCTCTTTAATAAGCTCAAGGTGTAAAATGAGTCATCCTCAATTACTGACTTAGCCGTTTCCTACAAATAGGTGAATTAGGTATCAGAGCAGAGAAGCTAAGAACTATTCTTTATCAGAAAAATAATGGGAGATTGCCAGAAACTAAAAGCAGAGATATTTTTCATTTGGCCTTAAGTCAATTGGTACATGCTAGGTAGAGAGCTCAACACTTGAATCACGAGGTAGATTTAAATGAGCAAAACAAAACAATCAATTCCAGGAGTCAATACAAGAACATAGATCAGGTCATGGACGAATGTATCTAGTTTAGGGCATTACAAGGGAGTAGCATTATTAAATAACAAAATTCAAGGGCGCATTAATGAACTGGTCTCATACTTGGTCCCTGAGTTACTAACGAAGTCACAAGAATACTATTCAGGATGAGGATACAGGCTAACGCAGCCAACATGGACCATACAGAGCGGCTGTTTCAAACCTTTGCTCTATTGCAATGAGTGTCATATGATTCAAAATTTACCAATGATCTTCTACAATGTTCCACACAAAGCAGTAAACGGAATATGTAATTACAGCCTTCACCTACAAGTAATAGACAAATGAGTCATACCAGTATTCTTTTTTCGTAAAGATACATAGATAACATTCTGTGTATCACAAGTTTGAAATCACCGAACTCTTGATTCCCATTATCAGATAACAGTTTTGCCATGATTGCCGGTAGGGGAATATACCCAGCCATGGCCTCTATTATTTCTCCAACACATTGTGAAAATACTTTTCGCAGAACATTTAGGCACTTTTGTTTAGTTGAAATCCTCATTTGTTGAGATAGTCCTTTTTCCTTCAGATGTTCCATTGATGCTTCACTCCAATTGGACTTGACACCTTTTCCATTTACATCCTTGATCCCATACAGTTTTTTTAATGGCTCTGAGAAGCTGAATTAATAACCCAACAATTTGGAAGAAGTACTAGTATACATCAGTACAAAATATAAATATATAATGGGGTGTTTGTTTGGGATTATAATCTGTCCAGATTATATAATCCAATAAATTTTGAAGAAAGTGTTAGTTCAAAATTTATTAGATTATATAATCTGGACATATTATAATCTCAAACAAACACCCCTTAAATATGTCTTCAGCAAACTATGAGCATGACAAAAATTGAGAACAGTTTGGAAAAAACTTCCCCCAAATTATCACAGGCTTACAGCAATAGGCTCGCATTGTCTTTCTAGATGCGCTATTGAATAATTTCCTGACAAAATAATTCTGTTATTGGTTTATTGCTTGACTTTTTATAAAAAGTTAACAACCATAGATAAGGCATTAATTATATATGCTAGCACTCTGCCCATAAGCACTCCATATGCCATTTTTAAGAACAGGGACACATTGGTGTTTTCTATATTAAAAAAACTAGAGCTAGGAGGAACCAGTTTGTCGTTCTCACGTGGGCTATAGTGCTGCTGTGTATGGATGGAAAGGGGTCAACCTGCGTAAGATCTTCTTAATGCAATGTTCTGGGGCTGTCTT
The DNA here is from genome assembly GCF_902167145.1 of Zea mays. NCBI lineage: Eukaryota > Viridiplantae > Streptophyta > Magnoliopsida > Poales > Poaceae > Zea > Zea mays. The sequence goes on along the minus strand of NC_050100.1, from coordinate 74,697,017 downwards.
AACACCCCCCGATCGGGTTTTTTTAATAAGAAAAATAGACACCCAAATTCCCCTCGACAAGGACGTGAGCCTGGATGATCTAAGCATACATTCACACCCTCGATCAACTCAGCTAGCTATGGTCATATGTAGCAACAATGACTGACCAGAAACTGTGCAATATATTCATCGCACAGATTTTTTTTTGAAACACTATAATGCTAACTTAAATATTAATGTATTAAAGCATAACTTACGAGTCAAGGAGTTGGAACCAAAGGGACTGAGATTCCTCTGGGTCCAAGCGCTGTGAATTCCTTTGGCACAATCCAATGGAGGCATGCAATGCATCAAGCACTGGATGAGCCTTAAACAAATAGGTTGAAAATGTTAATACCTGCACAGGAGAAGTTAAAAACCTAGACAAGAATTCAAATGTGTGAGAAATAAACCTCACTCATTTCTAGAACGATGTCTGGTTGCTTAATTTCAGCGATACTTTTTGATGCGACGCCAGAGAAAGTACTTTCCACAGAAGAGATAAATAAGCTAATTTTCTCATCAAGTCCAGCCAGAATAAGGTCAAGGGCACTCCCAACATCACCAACCCTCTCTTGCAAGAAAGCAGCAGCATCTGTAACTCCATAATCTAGGCAAAGATGCAAGCACCGTTCCAATCTGTAACTGTCAAAAGTCTCCAGAAACTTCAGAACTGACCTTCGCTCATACTGACATAAAAGCTGTGAAGTAAGATGTGTTTGATTAACAAAGATCATAAGAAATATGCAGCGATAAATTTTGTTTTCCTATTATGTATTTTGAGAAAGAAATCTGTGACGGTTACTTCAAAGCTTGCGGCTAAAGCTAACAGTGCGCAACTTTTTTTATTCGAAAAAATGCTAAATTTGCTATGTGATGCCTAATTATTTCTGGAGATTCACTGTCCTACCTGCCAATATATTTTTAGTTTGTTCTTACAAAATTCATGTGCAGTATAGCGGCTAGCACTAAAATGTTCAGTGATTATCAAATGCTACATACCATTTGAAAGGTACTTAAGTTCAAAAATCTATCACTACCTCCAGATAAAGCTCAACTAACTCGTCGTCGATGTAAACAGGATTGTGGCATAACTTGGAGAGATTTGATAGCCTCTGCTGATAAGCTTCAACTTCAGTAGAAGAGTACTGGAGTTCAACAGTTTGTTTGTTTCTTAATTCAAGCTTACTGAAGTCAAGTTTTCCAGACAAGTGTACTTCAATAGCAGTTTTCAAGAAAAGAAAGAGGCTGTGTCGGTCAGAACGAAGCTCTGCTAATATTTGCTGTATCTTATCACAGAAATGATCAATCGCCAAGACAAATGCACATTCCCTGAGTCCAGGCATAAGAGAGAATGAGCACATTCAGTTGAAAGACAAACATGAGAGGAAGAACAAAAGAAAAGAATATGATTTGGTTGATATAAATAAATAGTTGACAACTTTACCTGCTTAGCTTGACTAGCTCAGGAAAGCGAGATATTACTGTGGTATGAAACGACAAAGCTTCATCGTCAACCAATTCTAGTAACTTCTTATCAATGAAGATAAAAGCATGGAAAGGTTCCTCTTTATCCTTCATGTAACTATCTAAAGCAGCCAAATTCTGATTCCTGGCTGTAAATATCAAACCACAGGCCTGCACAAGGACAAGAATGTTTTCATTCATAAGCTGGCAATTTCGAGCAACATTGCTACATAGGAGTGAGTCTAACAGAGCAGTGGTAGCAAACCTGATAAAAATGAGCATCTGAACAAAGGTTCAAGACAAAATCCGAATTCCAATCGTTTCGGGGAACCGCATTGAAGAGTTGAAGAACTTCTTTTTCTTTCTGAATCCTTGTTCTTGTGTCATCATATGACGAAATGAGATAAGTAAGAATGTGCATAACAACCCTCTTAGATGCATTAGCCCTTTTGTGAGAAACAAAAAAGGACACAAACTCCATTAAATAGCCAAAATCCTTCTCCGAAGGCCATAATTCTGATTCAGTTCTACCCATAACAGACCGAATCACATCATTTTCCAAACCAACTATGTCAATGATGGCATCAACCACATTTTGTACCATAGCATTTTGGCCCTCTGGTCTTCCAGCATCAATACCATCTTCATTATCTGAAGCAGATGTATTGACAGTACTCGGAAGTTCATCTCTAGACTCAAAGTTATCCTGTACAAAAGCACATTTGATGACTTCCAAAGTAGCTTCAGTATCCAACCATAGCAGATAGCATATGTTTAGGCACTTTCCACAAGAAGCATTGAAACCCTTAAATACTTCAGAAGTGAGTGGCTTAGATTCTTCAAGCAGAAATTGAAGGAGTTCTTCCCTCACTGAATGAAGCCGGGATTGGGGAATTATTCCATGCCCTTAAAAAGAAAGTCATATCAGAACATCTATCTGAGTTCTATACTTCTATTTACAATATAAGAGAAAAAAATCAACACAATATAACATTTACTGTTTCTGGTTTTACAAAAGAATCTGCTGGTAGTGTTGCAGACATTCTGATGACTGAAAGAATCTTATGGTAGATTCAATCTCTCCAGTTATAATCAAGCTTTCAACAAAGTTCTACAAACCAAATATACAGGATTCTGGGCCCACCTAAAAAGCAATACCACATGGAAAACAGGGATTGTGGTCTAACTATATACTAATCTGCCATTGATATAATAAACTGGTAAATGACAAATCGTATGACACAAATGGAGGCACTAACCTGGAGGAAATGCCAAACCCTGAAAGCAATATTTCAGATAAACAAGCATCCTGTATCTGTTGGAACAAACAACAGGTTAGAGGCTAACATATTACTGTATACTTCTATGATTCTATCTGATTCTAGCAACATACTAAAACCTAGCAAAAATATATTGAGTTCGATGTGTAGCTTCAGGAATATCTACCAAAAATTAAACAAGCATAGCCACATATCGACCCTTTATATTCACAAGAATTTGAGAAACTTTTACATAGTATTACTATTACATCCATTTGTGCACTAGAAGAAAAACTCGGCCGGTAGGAGAAAGACCGCCCCCACAATATTATATTAAGAAGAAGCTCAATCGGAGCCCCGACTGAGAAAGGTCACGAAAGCTGGTCCCCCATGCAACACGAGGGTCCACCCCCTATAGGCCGGATCTTTACTCGTGCTTTGAGCCCTCCCGGATCTTACACAAGGATCCCCCCCCATAGGTCAGTCCATCTCGTGTGCACACAACCAGAGGAACTAACGAGTGACCTTTTTTAACCTTAGCCTCCCACTGGGATTCGAACTCAGGACCTAAGGAGTACTACTCAGACCACCTAACCAACTCGGCTAGAGGCCCTTCTTTTTGAAAACGCGCAGGAGAACTGCGCCCCTTTATAAATTAAGAAGATAGGATAAAGTGGTCTAAAGTAGACCATACATCAACAGGCCTCCTCACGGGGGCCAGAAAATAGCATACAAAAAAGAACTCATCCTGTGAAAGGAAAAAACAACACACCACCCTAGGGAGCAGCTGCAGAGGCAGCCAGAGAACATAGGCCCTTCGCCCCAGCTGCCTCCCAACGACTTCTCTCCTCATCTGCCCAAGCAAGGATATAGGTGAGGCATGGAGACAATCCATCGAAGACACATTTGTTCCGATGGATCCAAATAGTCCAAGCACCCAGGATGATAAGGGAGTTTAGACCTTTTCTGGTGACACCTGAGACCACCTCTGAAACCTCCTCCCACCAATTCAAGAAGGAGGTGACCGCCGGCTGGGGGGGTAAGGGAGTGAAGCCCAAATTTCCGAAAAAACTGGTACTAAAAGACTCGAGAAGGAGCAAGCCACCCGAAGATGATCTAGAGTTTCTTCAGCTTGGTCACATAGAAGACATTTCGCAGGGTGGTTTAGGCCTCTTTTAGCTAGTCGAACGGTTGTCCAGCATCTATTATGGGCAGCAAGCCAAATGAAAAAACGACACTTTGGTGGGGCCCAGGTTTTCTAAACCCTTGTGTAGTGCCCAAAGGAAACTGAACCCATGAACAGTCCATTATAAGCGGATTTTGCAGAATACATTCCATCTGGGGCAATACTGAAAATATGTCTGTCTTCAATTCCAGACTGCAACTCAATGGCTGAAAGCATCTCCCATAGCTGGAGGTAATCAATCAACACACCCATTGAGAGAGCCCCTTTTATGTCAGCAATCCATTTCCTGTTAGTCAAAGCTTCACTCACAGTTCTGTTGTTCGCAATCCGCTTAGTAATTGTAGCTAGGAGTCTAGGCGCCAGGTCTGCAATTTTTTTTACCATGTAACCATTTGTCTTTCCTGAATTTGGTATTCACCCCGTCACCAACTTCACTGAGCACGACCTCATTAAAGAAGGGTGTGGCCTTTTTTGGAATTTTAATTGGGAGACCAATCCAGGCCTGGAGGGGTCTATTTTAGACAGCCAGAGCCATCTCATTCGAAGGGCCCAACAGAGTTCTGTTAAACTGGAGATACCCAGCCCACCAAGCTGAAGGGGGCGGCAAACCTTTCACCAAGCCACAAGGCAGTGCCCCCCTTACCTCTTTTCGACCTCTCCAAAGGAAACCTCTTCTTATTCTGTCAATGGCATCTAAACCCCATTGTGGGATATCCACTGCCATTGCCATATAAACCGTCATGCTGGTAAGGACATGCTGAACTTAGATTCTTCTCCCTGCCTTCGTCAATAAGTTTGCCTTCCAACTTGAAAGCTGGTCAGCAAATCTATCAATAAAAGGTTGGAACTGTTGCCTAGATAACTTGTGCAAGGATAGAGGAAGACCCAAATAACGACAAGGGAACGAAGATATTCCACAAGGTAGCAGACCTTGGGTCTCCACCATATCCTCATTTGAACATCTGATAGGAATGACATTATATTTCTGGGCACAACCATCATATCAGGTTTTATAATAGGCCAGCATACCTTGTAAAAACGACCAGTAAAACCATCAGGCCCAGGGGCCTTGTCAGCAGGGAGGCTTTTAATGATATCCTCCACTTCTTGCTCAGAAAAGGGGGCATCAAGCTCAGACAGCTCAAAAGTAGGCATCCCCAGGGCTTCGAGATCAATCACCCTATCTCGATCAACACTTTTTCCAATGAGGTTGGTGTAGAAGGGATCGACACAAGCAGCCTTTTCATCATGGCTTGTAAGGGTATAGTAGCCATCCACCAGTCTAGAAACAAAATTCTTCCTCTTGCAATGTCGAGCATGAAGGTGAAACAGTTTTGTATTAGCATCTCCCTCCTTTAGCCAGGAAATTCTAGATCTAAGCCTAGCCATGCTGCGCATGAGAGAGGATAGCAGTAAAGCTTTCTTTTTAAGCCGGTTTTTGAGCCATATCTCAACCTGGATGAGCACTCTAATATCCTGAGTCATTTCAAGCCTGTGGAGGACTTCCTTGGTCAAAGCAAGCTGAGAATGCACATGACCAACCTTTTTTTCGCTCCAAGCTTATAACCTTTTGGCGGTCTCTTTGAGCTTCCTTTCTACAGTTTTAAAGGGGCAAAGGACCGGTATCACAACATTCCACCCAGATTGAACATCCTGAAATCCTTCCAGCTTGGTCCAAAAGGATTCGAAGTGAAACCTTCGCTTTCCAGATTTATTATCCCTAAGCCCCAAGAGCAAGGGGCAATGGTCAGAATCCTAGGAAGCAGTACTCTGAAGTAAAACATTGGGGAAGAGCAATTACCAGTCAACTGAGCAAAGAACACGATCTAGCTTGACTAGAACTGTGTACCAGAAGAATGAGGGGGCAAATCAAGATTAATTTGTTATATTCTGAAATAAAAATGATAACCAGATAAGGAGCAACAACGGTGTTCGCTATAAACACTTTTACCAGGAATTTCAGAATTAACAATATCTTGGCCAATTCACAATCCACAACTAATGGACAATCTAAAATATCGTATCATGTTATATGTAGGAATGGTGTTCACAAAATCAGAATGTAAAATAGTATCGTATTGCTTCATAGATCTGCTGCTAGCCAGAATATTTCATACCCACTAGAAGCATCATCTTTACTGTTGGTGTTCTGAACGACTGATAGAAGTTCCTCTAGTGGTGTACGGAAATCATTCAGGCCTTGGTTAAATAAATAAATTAGTGCACCATATAGCCCATGTTCACGACAAAGTCTGACTACCTGCACACAACATAAGCACAAAATGTGTTGGCAAGTTTCAACTATAGCTCAAGCTACGAAATGGAACCAAAATAAATCCAATAGCAAATTAAAATGCTGTTTCCTAAGTCAATATAGGCAAAAGGACAAAAACGATACATAAGAATTTATTGCACTAATCACATAAATAAATTACAAATGCTTCCTATACCTGATTAAAGTCCAATGAAGAAATATCCATGTGAAGGATGCATTGTTCAACTCGTTGCAACCACCCTTTGCCACTATAATGCTCCACTAGTGCTTGCATAATCTACAAGTACAATTGGATTACATGCAAATTCATTATGGATTCTTATTCTAGCACTAGTATAAATTCTGATGCTGCTCACCTCAGGGGGCAGAGAACCAAGCATATCCTTCAATATATAAGGCTCTAGCACCTCCAGAAACATACCTGTTATCATGTTATTTAAAACTTTTCAAGTTAGCAAGAGCCAAGAGTTTAACAACAGATACATGTATATACACCATTCCATAAGCTTGCAAGTATGTTTACATATACAATGTTTGTCTAATATAGAGACTACAAATACATATAATCCTATGAAATTTTAATACATATATGTTCTAAGCCTAAGCCAGTGTGAGAGAGTATGCGTGCATGCACGTGAACGTGTGTTGTCTTTAATTATGTGCACTCTTTCAGAATATGGAAAACCTTCTGCATCGATTCAGAATTCAAAAGGGATTCACTGGAAGTGAACAACTTAGATCAGAAGCATGAAAATCTCTTTCGATGGTTCTGTGTTTCATGGGCAAAGTTCAACAAAGACCATTTGATGGAATGACCTGTTAGAGTGTGTGTTCCTATATGTATACGTAGACGGGCTGGCACCACTGTTGGGTTGTCGTCCCATTAGGGTTAGAGTTTACCTTGGGTCTCTATATATACAACCACCTCCTATGCAATACAACAAGGCAGTTCACAATTACATGGTATCAGACTACGTTAGGGTTTCCCAAACCACACAGCCGCCGTCGGCTCTTCCCACCTGACAGGTCGCCGGCCGGCGCCTGTGCCTCCGTCCCGGGAGGCCCATCCTTCCCTCCCGGGGGCGGCCACCATGCCAGCCAGATCCCCTTCCCTCTCTTCCGCCTCCGATTGAGTGGCTCACCTTCTTCCCCAGCCAACACGAGCTCGCGAGCAAGCAGGCTGCAATCCTCTTCCGAGATTTCAGGTCGGTTCTCCTCCTGAGGTCGAGCAACCACAAGGGGATGGGACTCGAGCCCCAAGGATGCACCCGCTACCACCGGATCGCGCCGACGCAGGCCTATCCGCGTCTGTGCTTCTTCCCATGCGCGCCTGAGCGGCGGCACCCTGCGCCCGCACGCACTGCGGCTCCCGGCGGCGCGACCCTCCCTCCCCTACTCCTAGGCGGCGTGGCCCTCCCTTGCCTCCTCGTCGGCGTGCGGAGGCGCGACCGCAACCCCCTTCCCCGGCCACGGCGCGGCGGCCCCTCCCCGCTGGCCACCTCTCCCCTCTCCTTCCTGGCGGCTCAGATCCACCTCGGTCCGCCCCTACCAGGGTCAGTCCCTGTTGTTGGGCCTTCCCCGCGGGCGTCCTACTCTTAGGCGGTCGGCCTCCCTCCTTCCATTGGTCGTCAGCCCAGCCCCCTGCAGCCACCACCATCCGCTTCCCTGGCGGCCTCCCTTGCCGCTGCTCGTACACGCGCCACCAAGATGCCTCCATCTGCGTCGTCGGCTGCGCCCATGCACGGACCTCGATCGGCCGCTGCTCTTCTTTTGTTGTGCCGCCCCACTGACCGTTGACGCTCGAACGTCGACCCCCCCCCCCCAGAACGAGGCAGCGCACCACCTCAACTTCGGCTACCTCGACAACTAGGGGCTATCATCTACATGGAGTGCACACCGGTCTCTACTCTAGCCGCAACACTCGCACCCTCACGACGCTGCGACTGCGAGGGATTTCAACATGTTGGCTCCTATCTTTGGCTGCTGCTCCAGTCTCATCGTTTGTGGTGCTCCCGTTGCAAATGCAGGGTATGTTAGAATTCGTCTTCCCATATGTATCCGTAGACGGGCTGGCACCACTGTTGGGTTGCTGACCCATTAGGGTTAAGGTTTACCTTGGGTCTCTATATATAACCACCTCCTATGCAATACAACAAGGCAGTTCACAATCTTACATGGTATCTGACTAGGTTAGGGTTTCCCATACCTCACAGCCATCGCCGTCTCTTCCCACTTGCCAAGCCACCGGCCGGCCCCTATGCCTTCGTCCCCGGGAGGCTCATGCTTCCTTCTCGAGGACGGCCACCATGCCAGCCGCAGATCCCCTTCCCTCTCATCCGCCTTCGATTGAGTGACTCACCTTCTTCCCCAGCCAACACAAGCTCGTGAGCAAGCAGGCTACAGCCCTCTCCCGAGATTGCAGCTCAGTTCTCCTCCAGAGGTCGAGCAGCCGCAGTAGCAAGGGGATGGCGGCTCGAGGCCCAAGGACACACATGTTGCCGCCGGACCGCGCTGACGCAGGTCTCTGCGTCTGTGCTTCTTCCCGACCGCCGGAGGATGCCCATACGCGCCTGAGCGGCGACGCCCTGCGCCCGCACGCAATGTGGCTCCCAACGGCGTGGCCCTCCCTCCCCTACTCCTCGGCGGCGCGGCCCCCCTCCCCTCCCCGCTGGCGCGCAAAGGCACGGCCGCGACCACCTTCCCCGGCCACGGCGCGACAGCCCCTCCCCGCTGGCCACCTCTCCCCTCTCCTTCCTAGCGGCTCAGATCCGCCCAACCCGCCCCTGCCAGGGCCAGTCCCTGCTGTCAGGCCTTCCGCGCGGGCGTCCCGCTCTTCAACGGCTGGCCTCCCTCCCTTCTTTAGCCGTCGGGCCAGCCCTCTGCAGCCACCGTCGTCTGCTTCCCTAGCGGCCTCCCTTGCCGCTACTCGTGCACGGGCCAATAGGACGCCTCGATCTGCGTCGTCGGTTGCGCCCAGGCATGGACGCCTCCCCAGCAGCGGTGACGCCTCTTTCGACCTTCTCCTGTCGCCGACGTCAAACCCCCCTGGCAGGCCCGACGCAGGCCCCTGCCTGGCTGGACCTACCCCGTCGCCCTACCCCCTCTTCGTCGCCTCCATTGGATTCGTCGTTGTCGCAACCTTCCCGACCGGATTCACTACAGCTGCGACCTTCCCGGCTGGATCTGTCGTCTCTTTGGACGAATCATCGTCTTCTTGGTTGGATTTGTCACTGTCGTGGCCACCCGACCGAATCCGCCGCTGCCTCTTCTCTTCTGCTTCGAGCACGGCCACCCTGACCAGCGTTGTCGCGTGCGCTGCCGCCGGCCTCCCTAGCGGGGCTCCTCAACGACCGGACGATAGAAGAAGCGAAAAGGTCATCGGTCTGCCGCTGCTCTTCTTTTGTTGCGCTGCCCCGCTGGACGTTGACGCTCGAACGTCGACCCCCCTCGAAGAACAAGGCAGCACACCACCTCGACTTCGGCTACCTCGGCATCCAGGGGCTATCATCTACATGGAGTACGCACCGGTCTCTACTCTAGCCGCAAAACTCGTACCCTCACGACGTTGTGACTGCAGGGGATTTCAACCCGCCGGCTCCTACCTTCGGCTTCTGCTACAGTCTCATCGTTTGTGGTGCTCCCGTTGCGGCTGCGGGGGATGTTAGAGTGTGTGCTCCTATATGTATCCGTAGACGGGTTGGCACCACTGTTGGGCTGCTAGCCCATTAGGGTTAGTGTTTACCTTGGGTCTCTATATATATGTAACCACCTCCTATGTAATACAACAAGGCAGTTCACAATCTTACATGACCTATAGGACATACTAAATGTTTAGTGCTCACAAAGGCATGAAAAATAAAGTTCAGAACTTAGCCAAAATATAACGTTACTGCTTCTACTGAGAGTTAGAATAAGCCTACCTCCACTTTCTGCAGCAGCAAACTTAGAGAAGACTGTATCGAAAAGGATATCATTCCGTCCAATGTGGACACAATACTCAACTGCAACCCCTCCTACACGAGCGTACTGCTCATCTCTTTGTGTAAGCAGGGATCGATCTGCCTCTATTAGAACACCTGATTCTCCCCCTTTTCCAGTATGATTTGGCAGCGCAATTGAAATATATTCAAAAACATAACTTATATATGATAGCAGCAACTCTACTAAGTAAGGCATTATGGCATCTCTAATAGAATCAACCGTTCTTGGGAGATCAACAACACCCTGTGTCTGACCATCATAAAGCCTCATTGCCATGTCTAGTGCACCCATCCAATCGCCAGCCCTCTTTAGTGCTTCAATTCGCTCTTTCCATGGAAGAAGTCGGGAAACCGTGAGAAAAGATGGCCCAAGAATATACACTGTAGCACCTCTTACCGCTACTGAACTGTTAAAATGCCTCTCTGGGTTACCAAACCTGTTAAAAAAATGTGCATGGTGCAATATGGTGTCATCAAAAAGAAGGCCATCAGGAACAAAGGTAGTTCTGCGAAGCTCACTGCCATCTTTAGAGAATAAACAGAGTTGCCCTCTCAAATTAAGGACAACTAACATCTGAAGAGAAAAGAGAGTATAATTTAATTTGTTACCAAGTAGAGAAAATATTAAATGAATAGCAAAAAAAGGAACTTTTGCATACCTGGTCGTCTAACCAGGCAACACCAACAGCTGAACTATCAAGCTTCCACTCTTTGTGTTTAAATATCTTTGATTTAACAAACTTTGCAACTTGCACTTGACGGTCCCATGCAAGTGCTAGCCATGACACTCGTTCTTCATCTATAGCATCATCATGTTAGTCCCCAAAAATTGAAATACACATTAAAGAAAGCGCCAATGCTCATGAAAGAAGGGCTACTTTACCTACTGATGACGATTCATTCAAATATGATGTATATTTCCACGCAGCATACGCGATGGAGCCCTCACGTGCTCCATCTGGTCTAGAGAAGGTCTCAATATGGTCAACATGGTCAATATTGGTACGGAGTCTAACCTAACATGAAAACAATATGATATTATGCTCATTATAAGTATTCATGACACATATACTAGCTACTAAAATCACAGAACATGTTTCCAAAATTGTAATTGGTTCATACCACAAGAGCATGTTGATGCATAATAAACATGACTACAACACCATCCTCCATTGGAGAAGAGCCTTCGTTGAAAAACTTCCATCCAGAATCTACTCCAACCACGCCTCCAACAACACCACCCATCATGCTGCCAAGACCACCACTGGAGGAAGTTGTCTGATTTCCCTGGGCAGATGAATTACTAAAACCAAAAGATTCATCCATTACAAGAGGACAGGCTGAGAGCACAATTCCAGTATTCCCATCAAAAAGACGCTGCCAAATTGTAGCAAGGTTTTGTCAGACCACATGTTCAACACAAAAACTAGTGAGCACAGTAGAGTGAAATAGTGTTTCTCCATACCTGAGTTCCCTTGACAGTTAAACGATTAATTACGGGGATAATGGAAAATGTGTGCAATAGAACTACCCCTTTTGAATCCCCAGTGATGGCTTTAGATTGGCGGATAAAACAAGCATGCACTACTGGTGCTGTATGCTCGCCATATATAACTTTTGCTGCTGCAGATTTCTGTACATCCCAAATTGTCATATGACCATCACCATATCCTACTAGCAGAAGGTCCCCTTGCTGGTTAAAGCACATGGCAGTCACTGGTGATTGAGTCTTCTCGCCTTGGTTCCAAAAGAACAGCATCTGAAAGTTTTTTTAAAAGTGTTTATACCGCAAAGTGATTCACATAATTTATAGAACTTTTAAGCCACCAAACTAGAACAGGTATTAGTTTCTCCAAGTTCGTCCAACAAGATTTTGCATATGGGTTCCTCCGATTTACATGTGCAGCCATCGATTCAATCAATGAGTTATTTTTAAAGAAAAAATAATAGCAACAAGAATGAAAAAGAAAACAATGTGATGTTCCAATGGCACACTGATGTATGGTGTGGAGTCCATTAAAGGGCCACAACAAACAATGGAGTTCCCTTCCCTAAGCACCTTCCTAGAACTTGTTGCATATTCTACTCCAAATTTACAATATGAGATACTCCTGCAAATTCTACCTAAATGTTATCTTTGTATCAGATTTTTCTGCAGTAACTGACACCATATTTTTTGCAGCAAATCAAATTCAGAGTCAGCTTGACTTAATTCTTAGAGAAAGTGCTATTCTGATCACAAGAACACATCTAAAGAATGATGGACATATGCAACATACAGCGGTAGCAGAATCAGAAATGTAACAGTACTTCTCGGTCCCTTCCTGTTTTTTCCTTAAGACAATAGACTAAGAAAGTTAAGGCTCCTAGTTATATACAGCAACAAATATTTTTTAAAAGAACAATTTCGAACTTCACCAAGACAGTGCATAACAAATATGCCATCTTTAAGTCGAAATATACAACAATACCAATTAGTGTGAACCAAACATGCCTTATTCGCTCCAGCACCAATGACTAACCTTTGCATCTGTATCATCAGCTTGATGAATGGAGTATTTGCTTGGAATGACGATGACAGCACCTTTAGATGTGCCCATTGCTATATAGCTCCTATGAACAGCCAGCACCTGGGGAGAGCCATGGTCTGACCTAAATGACGGTGAGGACATGACACGGGTTACTGGATTGTCCATCTCAATTTGCATGTAACCGATAGCTGGTGGGCCCTTTCCGATTCCCTCTAGTTGCATGGGCTGCGCAGCTGCTCCTTCCTCCCAATGTTGACCAGACGAGGCCTGCCTCTTCTCAAGCTCCTCTGCCCACTCCAACGGTTTCATTGACACCTTCAGCTTCTTCTCTGTGTTCTCAGCCTTCCTGCTGGCCTCCAGCTGCTCTACCCTATCTTCAATCACTTTATCAATTAAGCTCCCAGATTCCACTTGTTCTTGCAAGATACTGTCAGATCTTTCAAATTCATGTTCATCATCAGAACTTTCCTCTAAAGCAATCGCAATAAGATCCATACCCTGACCTGATTGAACATGATTATCACCTCCAGTTTGGTCATCCTCATTTTCCTCATAGACAGCCTCAATCTGATTCCCAACTTGGTCAGTTTCCGCCAAATTGGCATCATTACCTTGCTCATGCCCACTGGAATCCTCCGCAGCTAGAGCATCCAGAGGACTTGCCTCCACCAGCTTTATAGCCTCAGCATTCTCTTCACCTCCCACTTCTGCCTGTTTATCCTCTCCCAGTTCCGCACCCACATTCCCACCTGCAGTTTGCTTGGTCGCATCAGCAACCGCTTCCGAATCACCCTTCTCTTCTACCTCTGCTTCCAAGCTCCCAGTGGGAAGGAACTCCTTGGAGCCTTCGGAGCCACTCCCCTCTTCCTCCAGAACTTTCTCCACGGGCGCCGATACTGATCGGCGCGACTTGATGGCAGCGGCGTGTGGGGTGAGGACCGCGCGGGACGCTGCGGCAGCAGCGGCAAGCGCGGCGCCGGGTTTGGGGCTGGGGCGGACGCCCCGGAAGAGCGAGGGGAGGGGCTTCGACGACGAGGAAGCGCCGTTGCTCGAGAAGGTTCTCGCGACGAGGGAGGAGAGGGTCTCCGACGGCAAGGCCGATGCGGATCTCCTCGGGGACGGGGACGCGGATGGGGAAGGCGACGGCGAGGGCTCAGCGACAGGCGCCGGGGCTTGGACTCGGGATAGCGTCTGGATGCTGGTGCTTGGGATGCGGCTAGACTCCTCGGAATCGGAGTCCGAGTCTGAGGAGGAGAGGAGGCGGAGCAGGTCGTCGACGGCGCGGCGGTGGTCATCGTCGGCCGGGTCGGCGTCCGAGGCCCCGGAGGATGTCGGAGAGGACGGGAGGAAAGCGTCGAGGTCGAGCTCCCGCCTCGGCGGCGCATGCTGCGACGCCATCGCCGGCGACGACGACGCCGGCATCGGGGTATGACGCCTTCGCGTCCAAGGTTCTGTGCTAGTGTGCTGCGATTTTGCGAGCTTTTTCGCGATGCGCCTGTACGTTTACTGATGATGATTACGGCGGGTACAAACTGGATCGAGGCCCATACATTCGAGTCCATAGCCCCAATGGGCCTTATCGTTGACGTTGACCAGATGGGTCTTCTAGTTGACGACGCACCCAAAAGCTTGACCGAAAGAAAATCGGCCATGGGCAAAAAATAACGAGACTATTAGAAAACTCAGTCATATACTCATATTTATCTTAATTCAAATATAGTATTAGAATGAGTTAGAGTACAAAAATAACTATTTTTTGACACATTCTACTGTAATTAATTTGAATACAAATATAACCAAACAAATGTAACGTGGAACGCGACTCCTGAGTTGTGAGCAAACCCAACTCTGAAACGACATAAATCAAGGCAATACATACAGGCAAGGGTCGTGAAACCGTTCGATAAATCCAGCTTATTGGTCGGCTCGGATATTGTACCAGTTTTGAAATTCGAATTTGAGAGATTTTGTAAATTTTAACAATTTTTTATGGTAATTTTCTTGCAAATAGTATGGATTATTCTAAGAATTACCATTGAAACCAAATTTCAAAATACACGTCTGAATTCAAACTAAAATTCAAAGAAGTTTTAGAAAATTGAAAAAAAAAACTTCGTTAGTGGGTCGACTATTTATTTTGCCTAATGACATGTTTAAACCCTACACCGACCGCAGCACTTGCAAGCCACTTTCTCCCTAACTCCCAGACCATTGCCCGATCTAGGAGAGGGACAAGAGAGACTCCCTTTTATACTTCAAGGGCGATCTTTACATGAGAGATAGAGTTCTGCAGCTAATGCCTTGCGCCGTAGTGAGTGGCGGGTCCCCTTGGGTCAATCTCGAGGCGTGCCTACATACGGCCTGTATAATACCCTGAATTTGGGGTAGAATTTTTTCTTCTTTTACTCACCAAATTCAGGTGTTACTCTATTTTCTCTTCCCGTTTCGCTCCTTCCCAAATTCAAAGCAGTATAGCGACTGGTGTCCGTATCGTGTGTAAACAAAACCTAAGTTGACATGGGTGTTGCATCATGCCGAATCATATTTCTGTTGTCTGATATCGTGCTTAATCGCGTGTTCGCCTAGTCTCGTTTCGGTTTTCATTTCGTGAATTGGATACCGATCTGTGGTTGTGCGTGCCGCGGGATTTTGACCCGCGGTGCGGCCCAGCCCAGCCCGGCCCGCTCTAGCCCGCGTGCCCCTAGCGCCCTGCCCCTCCCCCGTGCGCCCCCCTCCTTTCTCTCCCTTTCTCTCATTTCATTTTCCCGCGCAGCAACTTCCTCTCCTCCACCTCTCTCTCTCCCCCGTGGTGCCCTAGATTTTGGAGATGGTGATCGCCGGATTGGACCCCGAGGTGAGCTCCCCTCCCCTCTCCCTCTCTCTCTTCTCCCCCTCCCCTTTCTTCTTCCTTGTGCGCCCCCTGTTTCCCCCTGCGCGCACCCCTGCGCGGCCTCGTCCCCCCGGTGGCGCGCCCCTGCTCCCCCATGGCGCGGCCTCGGCCCCCTCCCCCTGCGCAGCCCTGCCCCCCACGGCGGCCCCTGCTCCCCCGTGGCGCGGCCCATGCTCCCCCCACGGCGGCCCCTGCTTCCCCCGGCGGCACGGCCCCTGCTCCCCCACGGCGCGCGACCTCGGCCCCTTCCCCCGCGGCGCGCCCCTGCTCCCCCGGCGGCGCGGCCCCTGCTCCCCCCGCGGCGCGCCCCTGCCCCCCTCCCCGGCAGCGCGGACCCTCACGGCTTGCCTAGCGTGTTCCAGCGGCACGCGCGGTGATCGAATTCCAGTTTAATTAGTTTTGAATTTAGTTTAATGAACGTACTGCGTCGCGCGCTTCGTCGCGCGACGAATGAGTTTAAATTCAGATTTATTAATGTGGTGTGTTGTGCGCTTCGTCGCGCGACGAGTTGGATTAATTTTGGTTATTTAGCATGCTGTGTCGCGCGCTTTGCCGCACAGCGAATTAGTTTGATTTCAGATTCTATTAATGTGTGGTGTCGCGCGTCCAGTTGTGCGACGTTTTCGTTTTAAATTCAGTTTAGATGACGTATGTCGTCGTGCGTTTCGTCGCGCAACGTGTGACATTATTTTCATAATTGATGCAAATGTCTCGTTGCGCGCTCCGTCGCGTGACGAATCGTTTATGTCTTAATTCAATTTAAGTGTTGTGTCGCGCGTTTCGCCGCGTGACAATCTTTTTAATTCTACTTTGATCTGCTTATGATGATTAAATACGGAACATGACTGTATCCTATGCTTAGCTCAATTGCCAAATTAATATTGTTCTGTTTAGACGAGTATTTTAATTTATAATCGTGTGACGTGATCGCTCGTTGACCGTAGCCTCGACCATTACCTTCTCTTTCTCGCTTAGTCGTAGGTGTGAGCCCCTATGTCGAACGTCTGTTTATTTATTACATTCTATTGTATGGTGTACTGTTCTTTTGTATTAAATTTGTGGAATGTATGTTTGAACTCGCATAGATAACAGTCAGTTGGTGGAGTCCTAAGGAGTTGCAGGTGAAGACTGATAGTCGCCTAGAGGGGGTGAATAGGGCGAATCTGAAATTTACAAACTTAAGCACACACTACAAGCCGGGTTAGCGTTAGAATTAAATGCGAGTCTGAAAGAGAGGGCGAAAAACAAATCACAAGCAAATAAGGCGGATGACACGGTGATTTGTTTTACCGAGGTTTGGTTCTTGCAAACCTACTCCCGTTGAGGTGGTCACAATGACCGGGTCTCTTTCAACCCTTTCCCTCTCTCAAACGGTCACTTAGACCGAGTGAGCTTCTCTTCTCAATCAAACGAGACACTAAGTCCCCACAAGGACCACCACACAATTGGTGTCTCTTGCCTTGGTTACAATTGAGTTGGAATCAAGAAAGAATGAAGAAAAAAAGCAATCCAAGCGCAAGAGCTCAAATGAACACAAGTCTCTCTCTCACTAGCCACTATTTGATTGGAATGATCTTTGGACTTGGGAGAGGATTTGATCTCTTTGATTGTGTCTTGTATTGAATGTTATAGCTCTTGTAAGGTGTTAGAAGGCTGAAAACTTGGATGCATTGAAGTGTGGTGGTTGGGGGTATTTATAGCCCCAACCACCAAAAGAACCGTTGGTGAGGGCTGCTATCGCATGGCGCACCAGACACTGTCCGGTGCGCCAGCCACATCACCCGCCCGTTGGATTCTGACCGTTGGAGCTTCTGACATCTGGGTCACCGGACAGTCCGATGGTGCACCGGACAGTCACTGTTCACTGTCCAGTGCACCTTCTGGCTCTGCTCTGACTTCTGTGCGCACTGTAGCGCATTAACTGCTGTTGCAGACGACCGTTGGCGCTGTAGTAGCCGTTACTCCGCTGGCACACCGGACAGTCCGATGCTACACCGGGCAGTCCGGTGAATTATAGCGGAGTGGCTCCCAGAATTCCTGAAGGTGAGTAGTTTGGAGTTGGATTCCCTGGTGCACCGGACACAGTCCGGTGGCACACCGGACAGTCCGGTGCGCCAGACCAGGGCACACTTCGGTTGCCTTTTGCTCTCTTTGTTTGAACCCTTTCTTGGTCTTTTTATTGGTTTGTTGTGAACCTTTGGCACCTGTAAAACTTATAATCTGGAGCAAACTAGTTAGTTCAATTATTTGTGTTGGTTAATTCAATCACCAAAATCCATTAGGAAAAAAGGTGTAAGCCTATTTCCCTTTCAATCTCCCCCTTTTTGGTGATTGATGCCAACACAAACCAAAGCAAATATAAAAGAGCAGAATTGAACTAGTTTGCATAATGTAAGTGGAAAGGTTGCTTGGAATGAAACCAATAATCATTTCTACTAGATATGCATGGATGGCTTTCTTCATATTTAAATTTTTGGACCATGCTTTCACCACATGTTTTGTTTTTGCAAACTCTTTTGGAAATTCTTTTCAAAGTCTTTTTGCAAATAGTCAAAGGTAAATGAATAAGATTTTGAGAAACATTTTCAAGATTTGAAATTTTCTCCCCCTGTTTCAAATGTTTTTCCTTTGACTAAACAAAACTCCCCCTCAATAAAATCCTCCTCTTAGTATTCAAGAGGGTTTTAGATATTAATTTTGAAAGGGGTCATACTAATTTTGAAATTGTATCAAAATAAGATACCAATTTGAAAAACACTTTTCTTAACACAAACTTGAAAGACTAAATTTTTTAAATTAGTGGTGGTGGTGGTGCGGTCCTTTTGCTTTGGGCTAATACTTTCTCCCCCTTTGGCATGAATCGCCAAAAACGGATACTTGTGAGTGAAATATAAGCCCTTTTTACTTTCTCTCCCCATGGTAAATAACATATGAGTGAAGATTATACCAAAGTGGAGAGCGATGTGGAGCGACGGCGACGGATGAATAATTCGATGGAGTGGAGTGGACGCCTTGTCTTTGCCGAAGATCCCATTTCCCCTTTCAATCTATGACTTAGCATAATATTCACTTGAAAATACATTAGTCATAGCACATGAAAGAGAAACGATCAAAGGTATAGAAATGAGCTATGTGTGCAAAATATCAATCAAAATTCCTAGAATCAAGAATATTTAGCTCATGCCTAAGTTTGGTAAAAGTTTGCTCATCTAATGGCTTGGTAAAGATATCGGCTAATTGTTCTTTGGTGTTAACATATGCAATCTCGATATCCCCCTTTTGTTGGTGATCCCTTAAGAAGTGATACCGAATGGCTATGTGTTTAGTGCGGCTATGCTCAACGGGATTATCCGCCATGCGGATTGCACTCTCATTATCACATAGAAGAGGAACTTTGGTTAATTTGTAACCATAGTCCCTAAGGGTTTGCCTCATCCAAAGCAATTGCACGCAACAATGGCCTGCGACAATGTACTCGGCTTCGGCGGTAAAAAGAGCGACAGAATTTTGCTTCTTTGAAGCCCAAGTCACCAGAGATCTTCCCAAGAACTGGCAAGTCCCTGATGTGCTCTTTCTATTAATTTTGCACCCTGCCCAATCAGCATCGGAATAACCAATTAAGTCAAATGTGGATCCCCTGGGGTACCAAAGGCCAAACTTAGGAGTATAAACTAAATATCTCAAGATTCGTTTTATGGCCCTAAGGTGAACTTCCTTATGATCGGCTTGGAATCTTGCACACATGCATACGGAAAGCATAATATCCGGTCGTGAAGCACATAAATAGAGTAAAGAACCTATCATCGACCGGTATACCTTTTGATCTACGGATTTACCTCCCATGTTGAGGTCGAGATGCCTATTAGTTCCCATGGGTGTCTTGATGGGCTTAGCATCCTTCATCCCAAACTTTGCAAGAATGTCTTGAATGTACTTCGTTTAGCTAATGAAGGTGCCCTCTTGGAGTTGCTTCACTTGAAATCCTAAGAAAT
Source organism: Zea mays (assembly GCF_902167145.1). Taxonomy (NCBI): domain Eukaryota; kingdom Viridiplantae; phylum Streptophyta; class Magnoliopsida; order Poales; family Poaceae; genus Zea; species Zea mays. The sequence goes on along the minus strand of NC_050100.1, from coordinate 74,677,419 downwards.
ACTTCAACTCCCCCATCATAGACATCTCGAATTTTTGAGTCATGATCCTACTAAACTCTTCACATGTAGATTCGTTAGTAGGCCCAAATATGATATCATCAACATAGATTTGGCATACAAACAAATCATTTGCAAGTGTTTTAGTAAAGAGAGTAGGATCGGCTTTTCTGACTTTGAAGCCATTAGCGATAAGAAAATCTCTTAGGCATTCATACCATGCTCTTGGGGCTTGCTTGAGCCCATAAAGCGCCTTAGAGAGTTTATAGACATGGTTAGGGTACTTACTATCTTCAAAGCCGGGAGGTTGCTCAACATAGACCTCTTCCTTGATTGGTCCATTGAGGAAGGCACTTTTCATGTCCATTTGGTAAAGCTTAAAGCCATGGTAAGTAGCATAGGCAAGTAAAATGCGAATTGACTCAAGCCTAGCTACGGGTGCATAGGTTTCACCGAAATCCAAACCTTCGACTTGTGAATACCCCTTGGCCACAAGTCGGGCTTTGTTCCTTGTCACCACACCATGCTCATCTTGTTTGTTGCGGAAGACCCACTTGGTTCCTACAACATTTTGGTTAGGACGTGGAACTAAATGCCATACCTCATTCCTCGTGAAGTTGTTGAGTTCCTCTTGCATTGCCAACACCCAATCCGAATCTTGAAGTGCTTCCTCTACCCTGTGAGGCTCAATAGAGGAAACAAAAGAGTAATGTTCACAAAAATGAGCAACACGAGATCGAGTGGTTACCCCCTTATGAATGTCACCGAGGATGGTGTTCACGGGGTGATCTCGTTGGATTGCTTGATGGACTCTTGGGTGTGGCGGTCTTGGACCCTCATCATCTTCCTTATCTTGATCATTAGCATCTACCCCTTGATCATTATCCTCCTCTTGAGGTGGCTCCTCTTGATCTTCATCTTCATCATCTTGAGCTTGATCCTCATCTTGGGTTGGTGGAGATGCTTGCATGGAGGAAGATGGTTGATCTTGTGTATGTGGAGGCTCTTCGGATTCCTTAGGACACACATCCCCAATGGGCATGTTCCTTAGTGCGACGCATGGAGCCTTTTCATCATCTAGCTCATCAAGATCAACTTGCTCTACTTGAGAGCCGTTAGTCTCATCAAACACAATGTCATAAGAAACTTCAACTAGTCCAGTGGACTTGTTAAAGACTCTATATGCCCTTGTGTTTGAATCATAACCAAGTAAAAAGCCTTCTACAGCCTTAGGAGCAAATTTAAATTTTCTACCTCTTTTAACAAGAATAAAGCATTTGCTACCAAAGACTCTAAAATATGAAATATTGGGCTTTTTATCGGTTAGGAGTTCATAAGATGTCTTCTTGAGGATTCGGTGAAGATATAACCGGTTGATGGCGTAGCAAGCGGTGTTGACCGCCTCGGCCCAAAACCGATCCGAAGTCTTGTACTCATCAAGCATGGTCCTTGCCATGTCCAATAAAGTTCTATTCTTCCTCTCCACTACACCATTTTGTTGTGGCATGTAGGGAGAGGAGAACTCATGCTTGATGCCCTCCTCCTCAAGGAAGCCTTTAATTTGAGAGTTCTTGAACTCCATTCCATTGTCGCTTCTAATTTTCTTAATCCTTAAGCCGAACTCATTTTGAGCCCGTCTCAAGAATCCTTTTAAGGTATCTTGGGTTTGAGATTTTTCCTGCAAAAAGAACACCCAAGTGAAGCGAGAATAATCATCCACAATTACAAGACAATACTTACTCCCGCCGATGCTTATGTAAGCGATCGGGCCGAATAGATCCATGTGGAGTAGCTCAAGCGGCCTGTCGGTCGTCATGATGTTCTTGTGTGGATGATGAATACCAACTTGCTTCCCTGCTTGACATACGCTACAAACCCTGTCTTTCTCAAAATGAACATTTGTCAGTCCCAAAATGTGCTCTCCCTTTAGAAGCTTATGAAGATTCTTCATCCCAACATGGGTTAGTCGGCGGTGCCAGAGCCAACCCATGTTAGTCTTAGCAATTAAGCAAGTGTCGAGTTCAGCTCTATCAAAATCTACTAAGTATAGCTGGCCCTCTAACACTCCCTTAAATGCTACTGAATCATCACTTCTTCTAAAGACAGTAACACATATATTCGTAAAAAGACAGTTGTAGCCCATTTTGCATAATTGAGAAACAGAAAGCAAATTGTAATCTAAAGAATCTACAAGAAAAACATTGGAAATAGAATGGTCAGGTTATATAGCAATTTTACCCAATCCTTTGACCAAACCTTGATTTCCATCCCCGAATGTGATAGCTCTTTGGGGATCTTGGTTTTTCTCGTAGGAGGAGAACATCTTCTTCTCCCCTGTCATGTGGTTCGTGCACCCGCTATCGATGATCCAACTTGTGCCCCCGGATGCATAAACCTACAAAACAAGTTTAGGCCTTGTTCTTAGGTACCCAAACGGTCTTGGGTCCTTTCACATTAGAAACAAGCATCTTGGGTACCCAAACACAAGTCTTTGAGCCCTTGTGTTTGGCCCCAACATATTTGGCAACTACTTTGCCCGATTTGTTAGTTAGCACATAAGATGCATCAAAAGTCTTGAATGAAATGTTATGATTATTTGATGCAATAGGAGTTTTCTTCTTAGGCAATTTAGCACGGGTTGATTGCCTAGAACTAGATGCCTCACTCTTATACATAAAAGCATGATTAGAGCCTGAGTGAGACTTCCTAGAGTGAATTCTCCTAATTTTGTGCTCGGGATAACCGACAGGGTATAAAATGTAACCCTCGTTATCCTGAGGCATGGGAGTCTTGCCTTTAACAAAGTTAGATAATCTTTTAGGAGGGGCATTAAGCTTGACACTGTCTCCCTGTTGGAAGCCAATGCCATCCTTAATACCAGGGCGTCTCCCACTATAAAGCATGCTTCTAGCAAATTTAAATTTTTCATTTTCTAAGTTATGTTCATCAATCTTAGCACTAAGTTGAGCTATGTGATCATTTTGTTTCTTAATTAAAGCTAGGTGATCATGAATAGCATCAACATTAATGTCTCTACATCTAGTGCAAATAGTAACATGCTCAACGGTAGATGTAGAGAGTTTGCAAGAATTTAATTCAACAATCTTAGCATGTAATATGACATTTTCATCTCTAAGATTGGAAATGGAAACATTGCAAACATCTAATTCCTTAGCCTTAGCAATTAGTTTTTCATTCTCATTTCTAAGGCTAGCAAGAGAGGCATTCAATTTTTCAATCTTAGCAATTGAACTAGCATTGTCATTTCTAAGATTGTTAGTTGAATCATCACAAACACTTGATGTTTCAACCTTAGCAATTAATTTGGCATTTTCATTCCTAAGGTTGGAAATAATATCATGGCAAGTCACTACAGGAAAGCACTTAATTCCAGTCGGCCAGAAACCGACGAGAATAAGCCCTAAACCGACGGGAATAAGTAATTCCCGTCGGTTTAGGGCTTATTCCCGTCGGTTGTCAGCCGCCAGGCGTCCCTTGTCGGGGATAAGTTTATCCCCGTCGGCGGCTGACGGAAATAATTAATTCTCGTTGGCTAGTTATTGGCCGACGGGAATTAAGGCTAACTCACGTCGGTTTTGCTGGCCGACGGGCGTCATTTATTAATTCCCATCGGTTCCCCAGGCCGACGGGAGTTATGAATTAATTCCCGTCGGCCCTACGTGGCCGACGGGAATTAACTGGGCCGATGAGCGTTATTAATTAATTCCCGTCGGTTCGACCATAGCCGACGGGAATTAACTGGGCCGACGAGAATTACCCTATACTGCTACAAAAACAGCACTAAATTAGGTCACTATTTCTGCACACATAACATATATCACACATAACATAAATCACAGATAACAGCCACATTACAAACACATGCATTTAGAGATACGACATCCACAAACACATGCATTTAGACATAAACACATGCATTTAGACATAAACACATGCATTTATAATTAAAACATCCACCAACGAGTACGACATAGTATTGAAACATAACATCCACCAACATCCACCAACGAGTACGACATAGTATTGAAACATAACACCCACCAACGAGTACGACATTTCAAACATAAGTTCAAGTGTTTAGAGATAACCACCACTTGGGTGGTTAGAGCTTTGACCACTGCCGCCACCACCACCAGGAGGAGGGAACGCGAAGAGCGAGTCAACAAATCCAGTCCCTACTGCTGGATCAGACCCACTACCACCCGCTTCAGGCGTAACCTATGCAAGTTAGCAAATATCAACATGTTAAATGCAAATATCAAAAAGTATACATGTGTATAAATTAATGGAGAGTTATCAAACGTACCCTATCTCCAGGTGCAGGTATATGTGTCGGAGGGGTGTTGAACTGTGGTGGTGGAACTGGTGTGTTTGCAAATTGGCTCCATTGTGGTGGCGGTGGAAAATTTGTTGCCATGCCCTGTTGCTGCATTAACTGTTAAACACATATGTGTTACTACTGAAGATGTTGTATTGAAATATAATAATTTAGAGTTCGGATTATGTGTACTCACTTGATACATCGCTTGGTTATGTGCATTGCAAGCCTCCATAAATTCACGTTGTTGTCTCATCTCTTCACGCATCCTCATAATCTCCAACTCCTGCTCGTTCGGTCGACGAGAGCATGAGCTACGGGAAGATGAACCCATCCTCTGAGATCTCACCGACGACGAGCCAATGAATCCGTCGAAGAGTGCGTATCTATAAGTGATTCAAAAAATGTGATTACTGCATAATCAATTTAGTGTCAACCATATAATTTCATAAGTTAGAGCTTACCGTCCATGCGCTTTGCCACCACCACTTGCGTACACCACCGAGGGATCCACTGATTCATGGCGCCAGTCAAAGTCAGGGCCATGGCGACGAACCATCTCCTCCCCATATGCCGCCTATACATCATTCACAACCTTACAAATGCAGGAATTTATATACTTTGAACATTTGAACTTTTGAGCCAAAACTCACCAAGCGATCCGTGGTTGTCTGGCTGTAGAGCTGGTCAGGGTTGTTCGGGTCTGGTCCTTTGTGGCCCTCATGGTAGACCTCAATGTCACTAGGCTTTTGGCCACTCGTAGCTTCCTGTATAAACAAAAAACATTCATAAGAAATCGTACTATTTGCTGATCGACATAGCTAGATCAAACTTACCATTATTTTAGCTTTTCGTATCATGTCGTCACCGCCAAACTTGTGGTTAGGATTGGTTCCTCGACATTGTCTGTGATGCGCTGACGCTTTCTGGAAGCCTTCGGAAGCCCAATATCGACACCAAGCATAGTACGCATCAGGCACGGGCGCCATCCATGGAACCATCACCTGCACACACAATGTTACATATTATATCAATCACAACAATCAATATAAAGGGTAAAATAAATTGAATACTAACCTCACGATATTGATCCTCAGTCAAATATATCTTTGAGGACCCTTCCTTTTTATTCAAGGGGCCTGCTTCTTCTGGATGCTTTTGAAAATACAGGTTTGTAGCCTGAATTCTCGCATAGTATATGGCATCCTTCACCAGCTTCTTTGCATTGTTTTGGAAGACACATTCAGCGTGCCCCATGTAATCTTCTCCATCAGGCAACCGATATCGAAGCTACAACATAAAGAATACAAATACAATGGTATAAGTCATAGATTTACAATATTAATAAACATAACAAAAATAATAAAGAATTCATACCCAAAAGTCATTACACACAAGTCCCTGTCTGTCGGTGTGGTTTCGTTCCTTTTTAAACTTGTACTCGTCCCAGGTACTGACGAGCACATCATCCTCGGTATCACCGTTTGACACCTTCACTATACCAGGGTAGTGAAGGCGGCAAAGAGAACCCAATGTAAGGTTAACCTGAGTGTGGTGTCCCTTGCCGTCAAAGGACATGTCCTCCCAATTCCTGCATTACACAAAAACATTAACAATAGACATAATAGTTATATGAGATAAGTTAATATATTACACTCACCGATCTCCATGTGGCATGATTAAAGTCCTATAAGCCTCTCGCTCTATCGTGTGACGAGGCTTTACTGAGTGGCTTTTTCTTGAGCGACGTGTGCGTGTCGCTGAAGAGCCTCCCGAGCCATCATCCATCGGGTTGTCAGCCGGTTCGCCCTGTTGGCCCCACTGGTCCCACGCCTGTTGCTGCTCTCTCTGGTGGTCCCATTGGTCCCATGGCTGGTGATGCTGTGTGGCCTGGTCCCATGTCACGTGCTCCACCTCCTCATTGTGCTCCACCTCCTCATTGTGCTGCTCCTCCTCAATGTGCTGCTCCTCAGTGTGCTGCTCATCCTGGTACATACAACTCAAGATTTATTTGTAAATATGTAAACAAATTTATTTGTACAAGATATGTTACCTCATCTCCATGTATCGCGCTCAACAGCTCTCGACGTCTGCTGCTGCTAGAAGAACTGCCCTGAAAAAGACCCAGGCCCTTGAACAGCCCCTTCACTGACTTCTTTGATTTTGGCGGCATCCTGCATAAAAAATAAGAAAGTATTCATTAGTGCATCAAAAATGACATAATACTTAAAAATAGAAACAAATGAAATAACAAAACAACTTTACTTGTTAAATATCATCAAAATCAGGATCTATTTGTTCTCTTCTATGCAGAGGTCGCCATGTAACTTTTCTCCCAGGTTGTCTTCTCCGTCTCTCGGGAAAAGTTAAGTCGTTAACGTCTGCAACTAGTGAATCTAATGCCGATGCAGGATCAATATGAAAACTAGCTGGCAACTCTTCTTCTTGAAACACCTCATCAACCTGCTCAAGGTGACCAATTTGATATTCATCCTCACCAGGAGTGTATAGGCGTTCGCGGGGATTTACATTGTACACAACTCTCCATTTAGACAACTTTTTGCATGGATATGTCGAGAAATAAACTTGGTCTGCTTGATGGGCAAGGATATACATGTCATGTCCTTGAAGCAATTTTTCCGGTTGGATCTGTGTCATCCCAAATTCGGTCCTATAATACTTCGGGTCATACCATTTACACTCAAAGAAAACTAGCGCTAAAGGCTTATTTCCAGCAAATGTAATCTCGATTATATTTTTGATTTTCCCGTAATAGCAGGCTTCGTGTCCTTCCATGTCGGTTGCCCTAGTAACGACTCCACTATTTTGAGTGGCGGCCATAGGATGACTTGATTCGAAAATGCTTGAACGAAAGCGATATCCATTGACGTCGTAACGTCCATAGCTTTTGGCAGTTACGCTTCCAATAGATAACTGACGTAAGTCATCATTCAAATTCATTTCCTCCCCAAACTATCAATTATGCCACAAAGCATTAGCAAATTCTGTAATATTAGTTAACTGAAATTAGCTCTCGAAGCCACATAATTAAGACTTACACGGTCCCGAAGCCACATAATGAAATTAGGTCGCCCATGCATACCATCGCGTCGCAATTTGTCTATGTCTCTCGCTGTTGGTCTACCGAGACACCTCATGTTTTGTTCATCAAACTCGCTGTCAAATATTATTGTATGACATGAGATATTTGATAACATAAACTAATTCACATATGAACAGTTTAAGAAAATAAGTCTTACACAAAATATTTCTTCACCTCAGGCATATTCGTGAACATGTACAGTAAAGCAGACTTCCGTTCTTCCATACTGAGGTGATATGCCTTGGGTGGACCAACGACTTTGCCGTTTGTCTGAAAAATCGAAAGATCACTACAAGGAGGCATCTCTCGTTCATCATCATGGTACCTTTTCTTTCGAGCAAATACATTATGTTCTTCTGCAAAGTAACAACTTGTGAAGTGTGCTACCTCCTTAAGTTTAAATTGTTCCGCAATACATCCTTCAACTCTTGCCTTATTGCCCACCATTGCTCTAAGCTTCTTTAAAGCTCTTTCTATATGAAACATCCACCTATACTGAACAGGACCACCGACCTTAGCCTCATATGGAAGATGTATAAAGAGATGATGCATAGGATTGAAGAAACCCAGTGGAAATATTTTTTTTCCAATTTGCACAAAAGCACTGGTGCCTCTTTCTCCAGCTGTTCCATCACATCTCTTCTGATTTCTTTAGCACACAACTATCTGTAGAAATAGCTAACTTCAGCTACGTTTTCCACATAGCTTCGGAAATGTACCCACGAAACATTACAGGCATGAGCCTCTCCATAATTATGTGGAAGTCATGGCTCTTCAGTCCATTCATCTTCATTGTCTTCAAGTTCACAGATCTTCTAAAACCAGCGGCATAACCATCGGGGAATTTAATATCCTTCATCCACTTCATCACTTTTTTCCGTTGCTTAGATTTCAGACAATAGTCAGCTTTTGGTTTGCCTCCGTTTTCTCTAAGCACTTGGGTTGGACGATCACATATCACTGCTAAGTCCATGCATGCCTTGTCATTGTCTTTCGTTTTATCAGGGAAATCCATGCATGTATTTATGAGGGCTTGGCAAAAGTTACTCTCTTGATGCATGACGTCGATGTTGTGCATCAAAATCAATGACTTAGCATAAGGAAGCTCCCACAAGCCACATATGTGAGTCCAGTTATGCTCCTCACCAAAACCTTGATACCTTTTCCCACTCTCGTCTAGGACAAGTTTCATATGCTCTTCTGTAATTTCTATCCCACTACGTCGCTTGGGCGGTCCCTTCGTGACGATGGTGCCCTTCCTAAATTCCTTTCTCTGCCTTCTGAAGGGGTGATTGAAGGGTAGAAAACATCTATAGCAATCAAAGTAACATATCTTGCCACCAGCACTAAGACAAAAACAATCTGTATCCTTAGCACAATAAGGACACGTCAATCTACCATGCACGCTCCATCCAGAGAAAATACCATACGCCATAAAATCATGAACCGAGAATAGATATGCAACACGAAGATTGAATTTCTGCTTCTTGAAGCAGTCATAGGCTTCCACACCTTGCCATAGCTTCTTTAACTCTTCAATCAGTGGTTGAAGCATCACATTGAGGCGTACGCCAGGATGCTCAGGCCCAGGTATAACAAGACATAGGAACATAAACTCATATTTCATGCAAAGAGCAGGTGGAAGGTTGTACGGTATGGCAATGACAGGCCAACATGAATACGACGCAGCGGTCATATTGAACGGCGTGAAACCATTAGTTGCCAAGCCGATACGAACGTTTCTTGCATCGCTGGCAAAATCTGGATCAAATTTGTCAAGAGCCTTCCATGCATCACCATCTGACGGGTGCACCATTAACCCGTCTTGTCTGTCCGTACAATCTTTATGCCACCTCATGTGCATAGCGGCCTTCCTCGAGAGAAACAAACGTTTCACTCTAGGAGTGAGAGGCATGTACCGAAGATGTTTATGTGCAACCTTTGTCACCACCTTCTCCCCATCTTCATTTACAAGCTCCACGTACCTCGACTTCCCACATTTTAAGCATTTATGTTCTCTGCCATGTTCCTTCCAAAAAAACATACAATTGTCTTGGTAAACATCAATCTTCTCATACTCCATACCAAGACCTTCAAGCAATTTCTTGGACTGGTACATGTATTTGGGCATCTTGTGACCCGTAGGAAGAACCTCGCTAATCAAATCCACAAGCTCCTTGTAACAATTAATTGAGAATGCAAACTTGGACTTGATTGACATCAGCCGGGTCACGAATTCGAGTACGATCACGTCAGTGTGCCCGTGAAGAGGCTCTTCTGACGCTTTAAGTAGGTCGTAGAACTTCTGAACTTCCGGTGTAGGTGAATCATGATGATCTGGTGCCAGTTCAGGCTGCAGATCCTCAAGCATCTGGTCCATCCTATCAACATCATCTTCACCGTCATCAACTTCTACTTCTGCTGCTCGTTCAAGGCGTGACTCCCCGTGGAGATACCAGACCTTATAGCCTGGCACAAAACCATGCGAGCACAGGTGTAGTGTGACCTGCCTCTTGGTGTGGCTCGTCATATTTCGACATTTATTGCATGGACACCTAACATTATCTATTTGTGACAAAGCAGCTACATGGTCCAGAAACATCTGCGTCTTGGCAAACCATTCACTTGTGTGACACCCACCCTTCTTGAAACCTTCATACATCCAATCACGTCTATCACCCATTATTGCGGTTGTGTGTACGAGTAAGAATTGCGTGTGTGAGACATTCATGTTTATAAACGTCACACATACATCTATAGATAAGTAGTTAAACTATATATATATATATATATATATATATATATATACATAACATAAACGTCACACATACATCTATATATATACATAACATATCATCCAATTCATTAACTAATAACATTAAACAACACATTTTATATTTGCAACATAAAATTAAAAATATGAAGACTACTAACACTGTTAATTAACAAATTTAAACAAAATTTAATCACATAACAGTTAACTCCCGTCGGCCATAAAAAACCGACGAAAATAAAACATTACAATATATATAATATACCTCGCTTGCTTTGTGTGGACGACGTCGGTGGACGACGTCGATGTGGGGAAGCCGCGGCTACCGTGGACGGCGGTGGGTGACGGCGTTGGGCGGGCGACGACGTTGGGCGATGGCGTTCGGCGGCGGTCGTCGGGCGCCCGGGCGGGGGCGGCGGCCGTGGGCTCGGCGGCCGTGGGCGCGGGGCGAGGCGTGGGACCGGCGGCCGTGGGAGCGGGGTGGCGGCCGTGGGCGCGGGGCACGGCCGTGGGTGGCGGGACGGCGGAGGGGCGGCGGCGTCGGAACGGCGGCGGGGCGGCGATGTCGGACCGGCGGCGTGCGGGCGGGCGCGGGCACGGCGTAGAGCTAGAGTGGTGAAAGAAACAGAAAGGAAGAAGAAAGGTCCACGACGGTGGTTATTTCGAATAACTCCCGTCGGCCTGGCGGCGCGGCCGACGGGAGTTATTTAATCGCCGTCGGCTGTACGCGGGCCGACGGGAGTTAATTAATCCTTGTCGGCTACGTTGACTGGCCGACGGGAATTAATTAATCCCCGTCGGCCTATTCTGGCCGACGGGGATTAATTAATTCTCGTCGGCCCGCGCGTAGGCCGACGGGAATTAAGGTAGTTGACGGGGATGCTTTGGATTGCTGTAGTGAGTGCTCAGCTCACTAGATAATTTTTCACATTTTTCTACCTCTAGTGCATAAGCATTTTTAACTTTAATATGCTTTTTGTTTTCTTTAATTAGGAAGTCCTCTTGGCTATCCAAGAGTTCATCCTTCTCATGAATAGCACTAATCAATTCATTTAATTTTTCCTTTTGTTGTATGTTTAAGTTAGCAAAAAGGGTGAGCAAATTATCCTCATCATCACTAAAATTATCCTCATCACTAGAAGTTGCATACTTAGTGGAGGATTTTGATTTTACCTTCTTCCTTTTGCCATCCTTTGCCATGAGGCATTTGTGGCCGACGTTGGGGAAGAGAAGGCCCTTGGTGACGATGATGTTTGTGGCGTCCTCGTCGGAGGAGGAGTCAGTGGAGCTCTCGTTGGAGTCCCACGCGCGGCATACATGGGCATCGCCACCCTTCTTCTTGTAGTACCTCTTCTTTTCTCTTCTCTTTCCCTTCTTGTCGTCGCCCCTGTCACTATCACTTGATAATGGACATTTTGCAATAAAATGACCGGGCTTACCACACTTGTAGCAAACTTTCTTGGAGCGGTGCTTGTAGTCCTTCCCCCTCCTTTGCTTGAGGATTTGGCAAAAGCTCTTGATGATGAGCGCCATTTCCTCGTTATCGAGCTTGGAGGTGTCGATGGGAATTCTTCTTGGTGTAGAATCCTTCTTTTCTTCTTCCGTCGCCTTGAATGCGACGGGTTGCACCTCGGGTGTTGAGGTGGCTCCTTGCTCAATGATTTTCTTGGAGCCTTTGATCATTAGTTCAAAGCTCACAAATTTACCTATCACTTCCTCGGGAGACATTAGTGTGTATCTAGGATCACCACGAATCAATTGAACTTGCGTAGGGTTAAGGAAAACGAGTGATCTAAGAATAACCTTGACCATTTCATGGTCATCCCATTTAGTGCTCCCGAGGTTGCGCACTTGGTTCACCAAGGTCTTGAGCCGGTTGTACATCGCTTGTGGCTCCTCCCCTTGGTGAAGCATGAAGCGACCAAGCTCCCCCTCGATCGTCTCCCGCTTGGTGATCTTGGTCACCTCGTCTCCTTCGTGCGTGGTCTTGAGCACGTCCCAAATTTCCTTTGCGCTCTTCAACCCTTGCACCTTATTATACTCCTCTCGACTTAGAGAGGCGAGGAGTATAGTAGTGGCTTGGGAGTTGAAGTGTTGGATTTGTTCGACCTCCTCCGAGTCGTAATCCTTGTCTCCCTTCTTTGGTACCTGCACTCCATACTCAACAATATCCCATATGCTTTTGTGGAGTGAGGTTAGGTGATGCCTCATTTTATCACTCCACATAGAATAATCTTCACCTTCAAGCATAGGTGGTTTGCCTAATGGAACGGAAAGTAATGGAGTGTGTTTTGAAATACGAGGATAGCGAAGGGGCATCTTACTATACTTCTTGCGCTCATGGCGCTTAGAAGTTGCGGATGCCGATTCCGAGCCGGAGGTGGAGGGTGACGAAGAGTCGGTCTCGTAGTAGACCACCTTCTTCATCTTTTTCTTCTTGTCACCCTTCCGTTGGGACTTGATGGAGGAAGAGGATTCCTCCTTGTGCTTGTGGGCGGACTCCCTTGAGTGCGTTCTCCCCGAGCTTGCGGATTTGTCGTCGGTCCCGATCTCCCTCTTGGCGGATGCTCCCGACATCACTTCGAGCAGTTAGGCTCTAATGAAGCACCGGGCTCTGATACCAATTGATAGTCGCCTAGAGGGGGGTGAATAGGGCGAATCTGAAATTTACAAACTTAAGCACACACTACAAGCCGTGTTAGCGTTAGAATTAAATGTGAGTCCGAAAGAGAGGGCGAAAAACAAATCACAAGCAAATAAGGCGGATGACACGGTGATTTGTTTTACCGAGGTTTGGTTCTTGCAAACCTAATCCCCGTTGAGGTGGTCACAAAGACCAGGTCTCTTTCAACCCTTTCCCTCTCTCAAACGGTCACTTAGACCGAGTGAGCTTCTCTTCTCAATCAAACGGGACACTAAGTCCCCACAAGGACCACCACACAATTGGTGTCTCTTACCTTGGTTACAATTGAGTTGGAATCAAGAAAGAATGAAGAAGAAAAGCAATCCAAGCGCAAGAGCTCAAATGAACACAAGTCTCTCTCTCACTAGCCACTATTTGATTGGAATGATCTTTGGACTTGGGAGAGGATTTGATCTCTTTGATTGTGTCTTGTATTGAATGCTATAGCTCTTGTAAGGTGTTAGAAGGCTGAAAACTTGGATGCATTGAAGTGTGGTGGTTGGGGCTACCACCAAAAGAACCGTTGGTGAGGGCTGCTGTCGCATGGCACACCGGACAGTCCGGTGCGCCACCGGACACTGTCCGGTGCGCCAGCCACGTCACCCGGCCGTTGGATTCTGACCGTTGGAGCTTCTGACATCTGGGTCACCGGACAATCCGGTGGTGCACCGGACAGTCACTGTTCACTGTCCGGTGCGCCTTCTGGCTCTGCTATGACTTCTGCGTGCACTGTAGTGCATTAACTGCTGTTGCAGACGACCGTTAGCGCTGTAGTAGCCGTTACTCCGCTGGCACACCGGACAGTCTGGTGCTACACCAGACAGTCCGATGAATTATAGCGGAGTGGCTCCCAGAATTCCCGAAGGTGAGTAGTTTGGAGTTGGATTCCCTGGTGCACCGGACACTGTCCGGTGGTGCACCGGACAGTCCGGTGCGCCAGACCAGGGCACACTTCGGTTGCCTTTTGCTCTCTTTGTTTGATCCCTTTCTTGGTCTTTTATTGATTTCTTGTGAACCTTTGGCACCTGTAAAACTTATAATCTGGAGCAAACTAGTTAGTTCAATTATTTGTGTTGGTCAATTCAACCACCAAAATCCATTAGGAAAAAAGGTGTAAGCCTATTTCCCTTTCAAAGACCCTGAGCAGCAGTCGGTTGGTGAAGGCAAGTGTCCCTTGACCCATCTATGTCCTACTCATTCTTATAATTCACTTCCCGCATTTACATAATTTATACCTAAGGCTTAACTAGCTTTTGTTTATCTTGTCCTTGTTTACCTATTTTGGTTGGGTTATTTTGGTTTAGCTTTATGCTAGCGCTTCACATTAATCAATGAACATGATGAGATTATCTATGATACATTGTTTTCCCTTTTGATTATGATGATGGTTCTGTGACATTTAAGGGGACTCGAGCTGTTTCTCGAGTGCCTCTCCGTAAGGACTGGTTCGTTGGATGACCGCCCAGGAAAACAGTGCAACCATGAGGGTGGAGTGGGACGCCCTTAGCTGAGTAATTAGAGGAATTGGGGTGTAGTTCGCTTCGCCGTCGTGACGTTAATGGGGCTTAGTGTATGTGGCTTGCTCTGTGAAGGTTGGTTCGCCCCTTGGGGAGGAGTGTGGTGCATTTAGGAAACCTAACGGGCGGCTATAGCCCCAGGAAATCTTTGTAAAGGCTACGTAGTGAAACCCTGCCTATTTACCTTGGTAGTGTTTAAGGGTGTGATCGGCCCGAGGCAAGAGGGGATCACGGCTTGTGGGTAAAGTGCGCAACCTCTGCAGAGTGTTATGAAACTGATATATCAGTCGTGCTCGATGTTATAAGCGGCCAAGAAAGCTCCATTGATTAGAGATACTTGATCAGAAATGCATGGTTTACAGGTGGTGATGAAGATGATGGTTATGATTATGACTATGGTAATGGTAAGTGGTATTCTTTCCGTTTGGAAAGGGTACATTGGGTTAATAACTTGGGTTAATGCTAAAACCTGGCTTTCTACTAGTAATAATAACCTAATCAACTAAAAGCAACTGCTTGGCTTAACTCCACATAAAGCTAGTCCACTACAGCCAAACGGGACATATTGCTGAGTATGTTGATGTGTACTCACCCTTGCTTTACACACCAAACCCCCCAAGTTGTCCGCGTTGCAACCACTGCTCAGGAGAAGATGAAGTCGTGGAGGAGGACTTCCAGGAGTTCCAAGAGTACGATGAGTTCTAGGCGTGGGTTAGCGGCAAACCCCAGTCGGCTGCTTGTGTAGGCCATGTGTATCTACGTTTCTTTTCTGCACTTTGATAATTCTTAAAGACTGTGTGGATGTCTCGGACATCATGATGTAATCGACTATTATACCTTCTTTTATGTCATTATTTGAGCACTGTGTGATGATGTCCCGATATGTAATTATGTACGTGAATTGCTGATCCTGGCACGTACATGGTTCATATTCGGTTTGCCTTCTAAAACCGGGTGTGACATAGGTGGTATCAAAGCCGTGTGACTGTAGGACCGCTAACCTAGAGTAGAATGGTTGTTCTAAGGATTATAGACCCCTATTATCACCTTGACTTTGGTTCCCCTTCAAAAGTTGGTCATATCGACCAAACCTATGTTCTACTATATATTATACCTTGCTAAAAAATTGTTTCATTCTATTTCCTAATTTTTCATGGTTTACTTGCTGGTCATATTAGCTCTGTTCTCACTCTTATGCTTACGATGTCTTTTGTAGATGGCTCGTCTTAGACACACTGCACGGAAGTCAGTCATTCCTTTCTTGCCTTCTCGTCTCGCGGAGCATCCGCTTCACCGTCCAGTGACTGGTCAGTCTAGCCCCTTGGAGAGACTGCACCATCGCCTGCACGAGGAGCAGGAGCGTCAACGACAGGAGCTGGAGCAGCAGGGCTCTTCTTTCTCGCTTCAGCAGGAGATAGAGTCTGTGAGGAGCTGCTCCCCTGTGCTCCCGCTGGAGGCGCCCCCTGACCACCACTGAGCGCCCTAGCTGCTGGAGTAGCTGCTGGAGGAGACCCAGACGACGGAGGTGGCGACAGCAGCTCGAGCCACAGCATCGACCTTTCAGCCGACCAGGAGCTGGAGGGATGGGTTGCTCGACCCATCACTCGCGACGCTGCTCGCGGTTGTCACTTTCACGATGCGCTCGACACCTTGCTATGCCAGGCACTTGACCGGCGTACATGGTCTATTGAGTATCACTGTGTTGTCTTCCAGCATATTCGCGGGGTTTACCCGGACCGCTGGGAGGCGACTTGTTTGGTGCGCCGTCTGGAGAACAGTCTCTAGGGTGCGGAGATCTGCTCAGAGCACTACTCTATTTATGAGTGGGACTCAGCTGAGGTGGCCATGCAAGATGTCGCACGGCGTGCACTTTCACACTACTGCTCAGTGCTCGGCGGGGTAGCCGATGGTCTCAACCTGAGGTATTATCCCCGCCGTCCATCTGGCAGCACAGGAGGCGTGGTTGTCTCACCTGTTGGTGAGGATAATCCTTGGTTGAGCAGCACAGTCAACCTAGCCGCCATGCTAAACACGGAGCTGGACCATGCATTAGATGAGCTGAGTAGGGCTCGTGCTGAGATTGCCCAGCTGCGGGCTGAGCGCGTGGAGCATCGTCACTTGGAGGATGGTTCCCCCGCTCCCATCGGGACTCAGCACCCGTACCGCTCACCTCAGCGTGGACACCATGCTTATGGTAACCCTGACTGCAGGACCAAGATAAATTTAGAACCATAGATCATCAGCGTCAGATCTTGTAATTAATGATTACATATATATATATATATAGAAGTTATAGTCTTAGTTTTAGTCTCACTCTTAGTTAGTCTTAGTTAGACAGGGTAGTTTGCTTATCCCGTGCCTTTTATGTTTGTCATGATGAACTATGATGGATTTGGATCTTTGTAATGACTGTCGCCAGGGTGTGGGTATCCCCTGCACTTTGGTTTACCTGTTAAATGTTAATAAAATTAGTTATCTAGTTGAGAAGCCCTTTTATTCCACTTTCCTCTTTATCTGAGAAGCTGTGTTTGCCTGTGTTGGAAGTCAGTGAAGATGTTCATCTGTTCAGTACTGTGGAAGGATTCTATACTCTTTTCTTATGCTGCAAGTTACAAGATCATTTCTGATGTGTGATTGCATTCTGCAGATGTCAGACAAAAGGCATAGAGGAGGAAGGCGTGCTCAGCAGGAGTAGGCTGCCTCGCAGGATGAGGCACCCCGTCAGCAGCTGCCACCACCACCCTCGATGACCATTGAACATATGTTCCTAATGCAGACTCAGGCAGTTCAAGCCATCGGTCAGACTCTGGCCACCATTCAGCAGCAGCAGCAGTAGCCACCACCTCAGCCTCAAATGCCTCAGATGCCCAGAGACAAGCGTGCTGAATTCATGAGAGGTCATCCCCCAGTGTTCGCTCACTCTTCTGACCCTATGGATGCTGAAGATTGGCTGCATACTGTGGAGCAGGAGTTGCACACCGCTCAGTGTGACGACAGGGAGAAAGTTCTGTATGGTCCCTGTCTGTTGAGAGGAGCAGCTTAGTCTTGGTGGGAGTCCTATCTCGCCACCCATGCCAACCCCGACACTATCACTTGGGAGGAATTCAGAGACAATTTCTGCCAGTATCATGTTCCAGCAGGTCTGATGACAGTGAAGAAGGAGGAGTTCCTAGTGCTCAAGCAAGGGCCTATGTCTGTCAGTGAGTACCGAGACAAGTTTCTGCAGCTGTCCCGCTATGCTCCCGAAGATGTCAACACAGATGCTAAGAGGCAGTATCGTTTCTTGAGAGGCTTAGTCGACATTGCATTATCAGCTGACGAACCATACTTTCCCCACATTTCAGCACCTGATCGACACAGGGATCATGACAGAGAAGAAGCGTAAGGAGATGGAGGATCGCAAGCGCAAGATTGGTGGACCTCAACTTGGAAGCAGCAATCGCCCCCATTTCTTAGGCAACCCACCTCAGCAGTTCAGACAGAACCAGCGCCCGCCTCAACAACAGCAGTTTCAGAAGCAGTACCCTTAGTACCAGCAACAGAATCGCCAGAACAACCAGTCAGGAGGAGGTCAATTCCAGAGGCAGAATCAGCAGACACCTCGCCTCCCCGCCCCAGCAACCAACCAGAGCAGTCAAGCAGCCCCAGTTCAAGGCGGAAGCAGAGCATGTTTCCATTGTGGAGAGCAAGGCCATTGGGTGGTGCAATGTCCGAAGAAGGCAGCCCAGCAGCAGTCAGGCCCCAGTGCCCCAGCAAAGCA
The DNA here is from genome assembly GCF_902167145.1 of Zea mays. NCBI lineage: Eukaryota > Viridiplantae > Streptophyta > Magnoliopsida > Poales > Poaceae > Zea > Zea mays. The sequence goes on along the minus strand of NC_050100.1, from coordinate 74,659,247 downwards.
GAATGTGCCCCATCCTGGAGCAGGCAACCGCTCCCAGCCACGCTACAACAATGGGAGACTGAATCACTTGGACGCTGAAGCAGTTCAAGAAACACTCAGCATGATAGTAGGTACGTTTCTAGTCGACTCCCATATTGCAGAAGTGTTATTTGATACTGGAGCAACGCATTCGTTTATTACTGCATCATGGGTAGAAGCACATAATCTTCCAGTAACTACCATGTCAACACCCATTCAAATTGATTCAACCGGTGGTAGAATTCGAGCCGATAGCATTTGCTTGAATGTAAGTGTGGAAATAAGGGGGGTAGTGTTTCCCACTAATCTCATAGTAATGAGTACTCAGGGAATAGATGTCATCCTAGGGATGAATTGGCTAGATAAGTACCAAGCAATTATCAGTTGTGATAAGAGGATAATTAAGTTGGTGTCCCCACTAGGAGAAGAAGTGGTAGCCGAGTTAGTCTCACCTGAACCAAGGAAAGGAAGTTGTCATCAGATGGCTATTGATAGCAAGGAGCCAGTTTCACTCGAGATTATCAAGGTTGTGTCAGAATTCCCAGATGTGTTCCTGGAAGACTTACCAGGCATGCCACCTAAGCGGAAAGCTGAGTTTGCTATAGAGCTTCTTCCTGGCACCGCCCCCATTTCTAAAAGAGCCTACATAGTATCTGGACCAGAGTTGGTTGAACTCAAGAAGCAGATTGATGAGCTGTCAGAGAAAGGTTACATCAGGCCAAGCACCTCGCCTTGGGCTGCCCCTGTCCTATTCGTGGAGAAGAAAGATGGCACTAGGAGGATGTGCATCGATTATCGAGCTCTGAATGAGGTCACAATCAAGAACAAGTACCCCTTGCCCAGAATAGAAGATCTGCTCGACCAGTTGAGAGGAGCCAGCGTGTTTTCAAAGATAGATCTGAGGTCAGGTTATCACCAGCTCAGGATTTGACCTTCAGACATTCCGAAGACGACATTCATTACCAAGTATGGGTTGTATGAGTTCACTGTTATGTCCTTTGGTCTAACAAATGCACCAACCTTCTTCATGAATCTGATGAACAATGTATTCATGGATTATCTCGACAAGTTTGTGGTGGTATTTATTGATGATATTCTTATATATTCTCAAAATGAGGAGGAGCATGTGGATCATTTGAAGATGGTATTGCAGAGATTGCGAGAGCACCAGTTGTATGCAAAGTTGAGTAAGTGTGAGTTCTGGATCAATGAAGTCCTGTTCTTGGGTCACATAATTAACAAAGACGGATTAGATGTGGATCCGAAGAAAGTGGCAGGCATTTTGAACTGGAAAGCGCCAACAGATGCTCGAGGAATCAAGAGCTTTATTGGAATGGCCGGATATTATCGATGATTCATTGAAGGGTTTTCGAAGATTGCGAAACCAATGACAACTTTTCTAGGCAACAAAGTTGAGTTCAAGTGGACCCAGAAATGCCAAGAGGCCTTTGAAGCACTGAAAGATAAGTTGACTACAGCGCCTGTTGGGGACTTGTTCTCAAATGCTATGAGATAAGAACAAGGCAACACAAAATATTAATGGTCAAAGACCTTCGTCCTTCGAAGCATTATCTCCCTTAGGATATAATGATCTTCAGACGAAGGTTATGAAGGACATACCTTCATCGTCTCAATATTATAATAATGAAAGTAGAAGCATGCGAAACATGGAAAATAACATGAATAATCATATGACATCATTAAGATATTTTTATTATATCATGAACAAATATGAACAATATCGAATTACATTTGTACCTTTGGCTTGATAGAAGGTGAAAATTCAGATGATGTGTGAGTGAATACAAGTCAGCGTGAACAGTACGGGGGTACTGTTCATCTATTTATAGGCACAGGACGCAGCCTGTGTAAAATTACATTCATGCCCTTCATATTCACTACTGACTTAAGAACAAATTGTCGAGTACTAGATAGCCTTTTCCTTCTTAAGTCGGTTCCTCTTTCTATTAATGAGTCGAAGCTTTCTCGCGCACAGCTTCGGCGCTGGTTCAATCCTTCGTTCCAATTCTGCTTTCCATACCGTATATGCTTTTAACCCGAGACCGAAGGTACCTGTTCATATGTTACACTTAGAAAACATTGTTAAATCATGTTTTTGAGGACCTTCGGAGCATGAAGGCCCCCAACAGTAGCCCCTCGCAATATTAATTTGTTTAAAATAACGAATTCAGACTGTGACATGGACGAAGGCCTTAAGCTGAAGGTCCGAAAAAACACCTTCCCTTTGCTAGAATAGCAACAACCAATGACAGACGGGACCCCCCAATTTGGGGCGTGCCGAGCGTATAAATAAGAACTCACACCAACCACATTTGATACGCTGCTTGTGCCATTTGCTTTGTTTTCTCAATTTCACAGCTCTTGCTCACTAACGCTTGTTAGTTTTTCAAGATTTCTGAGCTTTGGTTAAAAACATTTTCGTCATCTCTGAAGGAGAAATGTCTCAAGACAAGAAGGTTGCTGCTGAAACGAAGCTAACTGAAGAGGAGAAGCTTTTTGAGGAGAAGAAGGCTGTGAATCCTTACATTGCTGGATTTATCGAGTCAATGGCAAAAACAAATACAGAGAAGATTACTAAGGAGATACTGGAGGGCCTGTCTGAGGATACTGGCGACAGTGACAGTTATGATGCAGAAAGTGGGGGCGAAGATTCTGAGGATCGACCCTGGAGACCAAGTCATTCGATTTTCGGAAAATCGACCATCAAACAAAGTCATCTTGAGAACATGAGAGGAAGATACTTTTGGGATATGTCTATTGTAAGGGCTGGTGGAGACAACAATGTCCCGGCCCCCGAGGAAAACGAAGTTGTGATTTACCGAAGCTTCTTCAAAGCTGGGCTTTGGTTCCCGCTGAGCAGGTTTGTAGTTGAAGTTCTGAAAACCTACCAAATCTTCCTTCATCTGTTGACCCCCGAAGCCATATTGAGGATGGGAGTCTTCGTCTAGGCAGTAAGAAGCCAAGGGATAGAGCCAAGCGCGAAGTGCTTCTGCAGCATGCACAAACTTCTGTATGAGACGAAGGCCATGGGTAAAGAACATTATCACAACAACTTCGGTTGTTATGGATTTATCGCCCATCCCAACGCAAGCCACCCAGTGCCAACATTTTGGAAGAGATGGCCCAGAAATTAGATGGAAGAATGGTTTTATGTGAAGAACAACTTGATAGCGAGGGAGAACATCAAGGAGGTTATCATGCACCCCATATGGCCCCGCTTCGGTCTCCGAAAGCCGAAGGTTAAAATTGATGACGTCGCCAAAGCGTGTCAGAAGGCGTTTGGTACCGTCTGCTTCTTCATTGGTACAAGAGATTTAATTCAAGAGCATATAGCATTTAGAGTATGGCCGCTTGTAGAGAGCTGGGAAATGCCGAAGGAGACCATCACCAAGTCTAGCGAAGGTGAACTGGTCCGACTGAAGTATACATTCAGGTATGGTGATAAGTTTGATGAACCAAACAATGACTGGCTAAAATGCATCGAAGTTACAAGTGATGAGCTGCTTAGAGCTTATTCCAAGGCAGAAGATAATGCGCTATCTACAGCCTTCGGAGGTCGGGGAAAAAAGAGAATGAACAGAGTTTTTGACGCCATCGGCTTCGTCTACCCCGACTACCACTACCCGCTGCGGGGACATGGGAAGAAGAGAAAAGCTGCTGCTTTGGCCGCCCCAGCTGAACCTATGCCGAAGGCTGCAGGCAAAAAGATGAAGGTACTTACCCACCGGCCACGTTACATTGAACCGGCTGTGGTGCCTGAGTTTGGCGGGGAGGCCTTTTCTGCTGCTAAATCAAGAGAAATTGTTCCTCCCATGCAGAGGTCTGAAGAGCCAGCTATAATGCCGAAGGCACCTTCGGTTGAGTTAGTTGAAACGAAGGTTGACAAAGATAAAGCTGAAAGGTCAAAAACTGAAGAAGTAACAAAGATGCCAGGGATTTTAAGTCCTTCAACAGAAGCAACGACACTGAAGGCACAAAAGAGTTCTGCCATAACTCCTAAGAGGAAGAGGATGGTAAATGTATTAGATGTATTGGAAACAACTGACTCCATAAGTCTCGCTCCCACAGAGAAGGTTGCCAAAGCTGACAAAACACAACCCAAAGCTAATACTAAGCAAATAGAAGTTGAAGCTACAATAACCTAGGCTGAAATCGAGGCAGGACCCACAGTGCCTGCCGAGACGAAGCTTGCCACAACCGAGCAGGGGGCCGAAGGAATAACTCCAGATACTAATATAGCTTTTGAGAAAAGTGTGGCCAAAGAAGCCGAATCCTTACTCCCGAAGCACTCTCCGAAGATCTTGAATATATCATTCGATATGCTGCGGGAAAAAGATTATCTGAAGAAGAAATTTTTGAAGCCAAACACTATGCCCGGGAGCTGAAGTATCCAAAGGGGCCTTAGTGTTTAACGGTACAGACGAAGATGATTTCTTGTACTGTCTCCCGGACAACAAAGAATTATCCGTCTGCCGGGAGATGGCCAGAAGTATGGGTTTCCCAAAGCTCGAAGCTGGCCTTTGCGCCATGACGAAGGCCAATCTCGCAGATAGTCTTGCATACAACAGTCTAAAGGTACAGAAATTGTGAATTTTGAAGCTTATGAACTCTGTAATGAAGTCTTTTATTCTCATGTTAATCCTTTTATACTTTCTTGCAGGGCTTAATACTTAGGAACGCCCTAAGGGCACAAAAGAATGCTGAAGACGAGAGCTGCACTATAGCTCTCAACAACCTTCGAACAGAGGTTATCAAGCTTAGAAACGAAGCCAGAGAAAAAGACAAAATTCTAATTTCATTGGTGGATAAAGTAAAAGAAGATGAAGCTAGTTTCAAGGCTCAAGATGAAATTCAAAAGAATGAGATCGAAGATCTTTGGAAACAGCTGGCCGAGGCCAAAGAAAAATGTGGTCTCGCAGAGGCCAATCGAGATATTAGTGAATATTGGAAAAACTATTTAGAAAAAACAGTTGAAGAACTTCACGCATCCAAAGAAAGATGCTTTGAGAAATCCCTGGGCTGCGTAGAGAAGATAAAGGCTAGCTTCGCCAACGTGGGCGCCTATTCCAACAAAGATAACTTTATACGAGGCGATCTTGAAGGTGTTATCGAATGGATAAGCGGAGAGGCCGAAGCTTTTGAAGAAATTTTAAGTGATCGCGGGGATGTCTGCGCATTCTCCGGTGCAAGAGGAATTTCAGCCATCCTGGAGAAGGCGGGTTGCGATCATGTCAAAACCCTGACCTAGGTCAAAGCTGCCTTCTCCATGGATGACACAAAAGATCCCTCAGCTATAGCAAGTTTAATGGGCGGAAAATTTTACACTGATATCTGGGCAAATGGTGGCCGAGAAATGGCTCACGAAATTATGAAGAAAAGTGAAAAAGATATTCATGACGCTCGAGAGGCAGCGAAAAAAGCTGAGGAAGCTGCAGAACGCGAGAGATGGATATGTATTGCTTTGTGGCCTTTAGCTTCGGCGTTTGTTTTCGTGACTTCGAACTGATTAATTTTTTCTACTGCAGCTGAGCTATCTCCTCCACTGGAACTGTTCGACCCCCTGGTCGACCTAGAAACGAAGAAAGCAATAGAGATAATCAATATGGCCGAATCTATTGTTGACGAACTTGTTAACAAGTTGTTAAATGAATTTGCGGAGAAGGCCCTGAAAGAGGATTAATGCTTATTATAAAAAAATTAGATGATCAATGTAGCTTTGCTGTAACAAGACTATAATATTTGATGTGCATATTTTTTAATCTAATATGTAAATTATTTGTAATTCAGTTCTTTGCGATGCATAAAACTTTATATACATACCGTTTTTGAGCCTTCGGCGAAAAAACACCTTCCCTTCTTTTCATTCTTCGTAAAGAAAAAGATCCGTGCTTCATATAAATTCCCAAACTTCGTAAAAACATCCATGCTTCGTAAATAAGGAATCCCTTCTTTTGCAACAGAGCTGACGAAGCTATATTTTCGACTTTGTGCCTTGGCATATTTTCATTTTTACAGAGCATTCTCCAAAGATCGACTTCATAGTCAATTCGTGTCATAGGTGCGATATGATGTATGATGTGATGCTATGCGAGATGATGTGATGATATGACGCAAAGAATGATGTCAAGCCGAAGACTCACACCCACACGCCCACACTGAAACACACAATCTCTGCGCCACCTTAGGAACGATCGAAATCTCTTTGCCGTTTATTTTTCGGCTTCACCGCTTTTTTTCGGTGTAAGTTCTGCATCCCTTTAGGAACGTCTTTTTAACTTCTTCGCCTTCTATTTCGGCGGTATAAGTTCTGCATCCCCTTAGGAACGTCTTTTGAACTTCTTCGCCTTATATTTCGGCGGTATTTGGCTCTGCATTTCCTTAGGAACGACTTTTGAGCAGAAAACTTACATTGCGCTCCCTTAGGAATGACTTTTTGTAGCTTCGGCAAAACTTATGCCGCGTTCCTTTAGGAACGACTTTTTGTAGCTTCGGCGAAACTTTGGCTGCAATTTTTAGCTCTGCATTCCCATAGGAATGACTTTTGAGCTTCAACAATTTTTGAGCTTCGTAATTATTTGAAGAAGATATATTTCATACTGATAAAAGTGAAACTATTACAAGAAATTAAAACTAATTCTGCATTGTTTGTTCCTTATTGAAAAACAAAATGTCATAGAACATTAAAGTACTTCAGGGGTAGGATATCGCTCAATAAATGTGCTTTGATTCTGGCACAGTACTGTTGACTGTGCGAGCTTCGGATTCCTCCCTGACTTCACGTTGCTGGCCAGGAAGCCTGTGAGTGGCTAGCCGAAGCAGCAGAAGTTGTGGGATGATTACCCACATACTCTAATATGTAGGGAGAGTGGCACGAAGCAGTGTGCAAGACCTGCTTCGGCTGGTTCTGCCGAGCTTCGGCTTCTGCTATCTCCTTTTGCTTCTGAATGCTGATTTGGCACATTCTTGTAGTATGGTCCTTGTCCTCACCACATAATAAGCAGTAGATCTTTCTAGGTTGATCCCCAAATCTTCCCTCGAAGCCCCTGGCGCCTCTGCCCCTTGGAGCTGGTGGCCTGAAAGAGCTTTGTTGTTGCCCCGAAGATTGTGAGGTGTATTGCAACCTCTGAGGCTGACTTCCTTTGTCGTCACTCTGAGTGGAATTATGGATTGACCTGCCTCAGGTGGATTCTTCCTCCGAAGCCCCTGGTCATTTCTGAGAATCTGTAAGCTTCCTCCCTTCTTTGGCGGAAGTCGTTGTCAGCCCGGATGTACTCATCCATCTTCTGAAGTAGCTTCTCCAGAATTTGTGGGGGCTTCCTGGCGAAGTATTGAGTAGTAGGTCCTGGCCTAAGACCCTTGATCATGGCCTCGATGAAAATTTCATTGGGCACTGTAGGTGCTTGTGCCCTCAGTCGCAAGAACCTTCGTACATATGCCTGAAGGTATTCTTCGTGGTCTTGCGTGCATTGGAACAGAGCCTGAGCTGTGACCGGCTTCGTTTGAAAGCCTTGGAAGCTGGTAACCAGCATGTCTTTAAGCTTCTGCCACGACGTGATAGTCCCTGGCCGAAGAGAAGAATACCATGTTTGGGCTACATTCCGGACTGCCATGACGAAGGACTTCGCCATAACTGCGGTATTGCCTCCATACGAAGATATAGTTGCTTCGTAGCTCATCAGAAACTGCTTTGGATCTGAGTGCCCATCATACATGGGAAGCTGAGGTGGCTTATATGACGGGGGCCATGGGGTAGCCTGCAGTTCTGCTGCCAAGGGACAAGCATCATCAAAAGTAAAGGTATCATGATTAAAATCATCATACCATCCATCTTCGTTGAACAAGCCTTCTTGACGAAGCTCCCTGTGTTGGGGCCTTCGATCTTGTTCATCTTGAGCAAGATGACACACTTCTTCAGTAGCTTCATCGATCTTCCTTTGAAGATCAGCCAGCCGCGCCATCTTCTCCTTCTTCCTTTGTACTTGCTGATGGATTATTTCCATGTCCCTGATCTCTTGGTCCAACTCCTCCTCCTGGAGTATTGGACTGGTGACTTTCCTCTTCTGGCTTCGAGCCTCTCGAAGAGAAAGAGTTTCCTGGTTTGGGTCCAGCGGCTGCAGTGCAGCAGTCCCTGGCGCTAAAGCTTTCTTCGGCGGCATGACGAAGGTCAGTGCTTGCCGAAGGTGGTCAAAAGAGTTCACCGGAGGTGGGCGCCAATGTTGGGGACTTGCTCTCAAATGCTATGAGATAAGAACAAGGCAACACAAAATATTAATGGTCAAAGACCTTCGTCCTTTGAAGCATTATCTCCCTTAGGATATAATGATCTTCAGACGAAGGTTATGAAGGACATACCTTCATCGTATCAATATTATAATAATGAAAGTAGAAGCATGTGAAACATGGAAAATAACATGAATAATCATATGACATCATTAAGATATTTTTATTATATCATGAACAAATATGAACAATATCGAATTACATTTGTACCTTCAGCTTGACAGAAGATGAAAATTCAGATGACGTGTGAGTGAATACAAGTCAGCGTGAACAGTACGGGGGTACTGTTCATCTATTATAGGCACAAGACGCAGCCTGTGTAAAATTACATTCATGCCCTTCATATTCACTTTCGAGGACTAGATAGCCTTTTCCTTCTTAAGTCGGTTCCTCTTTCTGTTAATGAGCCGAAGCTTTCTCGCGCACAGCTTCGATGCTGGTTCAATCCTTCGTTCCAATTCTGCTTTCCATACCATATATGCTTTTAACCCGAGACCGAAGGTACCTGTTCATATGTCACACTTGGAAAACATTGTTAAATCATGTTTTTGAGGACCTTCAGAGGACGAAGCCCCCCAACAGCGCTTGTCTTAATCTTACCTGATGTGCACAAGCCCTTCTCAGTGTATTGCGATTCTTGTTACACTGGTTTGGGATGCGTGTTGATGCAGGAGGGAAGAGTTGTGGCTTACTCGTCACGACAGCTGAAGGTTCATGAGAAGAATTACCCAATCCATGACCTAGAGTTGGCAGCAGTGGTTCATGCACTGAAGACATGGAGGCACTATCTGTACGAACAGAAGTGTGATGTCTACACAGACCACAAGAGTTTGAAGTACATATTCGCTCAGTCGGAGCTGAATATGAGGCAACAAAGATGGTTAGAGTTGATCAAAGACTATGAATTGGAGATTCATTACCATCCAGGCAAAGCGAACGTAGTGGCAGATGCTTTGAGATGGAAAAGTCAAGTCAATATGATGGTTGCTCATTCGATGCCTTATGAGTTGGCCAAAGAGTTTGATAGATTGAGCCTCGGATTTCTGAACAGCATGCGAGGAGTAACAGTTGAGTTAGAGCCCACTTTAGAGCGGGAGATCAAAGAAGCACAGAAGAATGATGAGAAGATCAGTGAAATCCGGCAACTGATTCTAGAAGGCAGAGGCAAAGATTTTTGGGAGGATGCAGAAGGTGTGGTATGTTCAAGGACCGTTTGTGTGTTCCCAATGTCCAAACTATTCAGGAGTTGATCCTCAAGGAAGCTCATGAGTCAGCTTATTCTATACACCCTGGAAGTGAGAAGATGTATCAGGATCTGAAGAAGAAATTCTGGTGGTACGGATTGAAAAGGGAGATCACAGAGCATGTGGCAATATGTGACAGTTGTCAAAGGATCAAGGCAGAGCATCAGAGGCCAGCTGGATTGTTGCAACCGTTGCGAATTCCTCAGTGGAAATGGGATGAAATCGGGATGGACTTTATAGTTGGATTGCCCCGCACTCGAGCCGGCTACGATTCAATTTGGGTAGTGGTGGACCGCTTAACCAAGTCAGCCCACTTCATACCTGTCAAGACTAACTACAACAGTGCAATGTTGGCAGAGTTGTACATGTCCCGAATCGTTTGTCTCCACGGTGTGCCAAAGAAGATAGTGTCAGACAGAGGAACGCGACTCACCTGTCATTTCTGGCAGCAGTTGCATGAAGCTTTGGGTACACATCTGAATTTCAGTTCAGCTTACCATCCGCAGACAAACGATCAGACTGAAAGAACCAATCAAATCCTTGAAGATATGTTGAGAGCTTGTGCGTTGCAAGATCAGTCCGGATGGGACAAGAGATTGCCTTATGTAGAATTCTCCTATAACAACAGTTACCATGCCACCTTGAAGATGTCACCATTTCAGGCACTTTATGGAAGGAGTGTTTGGGCCAGACATTTTGCTCGAAGCTGAAGAGAACATCAAGATGGTTCAGGAGAACGTGAAGATAGCACAGTCAAGGCAGCGAAGTTATGCAGACACAAGAAGGAGAGAGCTGAGTTTCAAAGTCAGAGATTTTGTCTACCTGAAAGTATCGCCTATCAGAGGAGTCAGAAGATTCGGAGTCAAAGGCAAGCTAGCACCCCGTTATGTTGGTCCGTACCAGATTCTCGCAAAGCGTGGAGAAGTGGCCTATCAGCTCAGTCTGCCAGAAGGTTTGTCCGCATTTGAAAGGGAAATGTGCCCTTGGGCCATTTCTAAGTGTTTTGGTGATTTAGTGTCCAACACAAGTGCCTAAGTGTAAAAAGGTGAACAAAGTGCAAATCAAGGATAAAGGTATGTTTCTCAGACTTAGTACATTGTTTTATGGACTAATGTATTGTGTCTAAGTGCTGGAAACAGGAAAAATCCAATTGGAAATGTCTTGGCTCGAGCAGCCAAGAATCTGCTGAGTCTGGGAGCACCGGACTGTCTGGTGGTGCACCGGACAGTGTCCGGTGCGCCAGGCTGGCTCGAGTGAACTGGCCGCTCTCGGGAATTCACCGGCGACGTACGGCTAAAATTCACCGGACTGTCCGGTGTGCACCGGACTGTCCGGTGAGCCAACGGTCGGCCGCGCGATCTGCGCGGGACACGTGGCCGAGCCAACGACTAGAAGATGGCACCGGACTGTCCGGTGTGCACCGGACATGTCCGGTGCGCCAACGGCTCCAAGTCTGCCAACGGTCGGCTTCGCTATTTAAGGAAGGAAATCGGGCACCGGACAGTGTCCGGTGTGCACCGGACTGTCCGGTGCCCCCGACGACAGAAGGCAAGAATGGCTTTCCAGATTTGTGCTCAACGGCTCCTAGCTGCCTTGGGGATATAAAAGGGACCCCTAGGCGCATGGAGGAGAACACCAAGCATCCTTTGAGCATTATTGATCACTCACACTTCATTCTTGCGCACTTGTTCGACATTCTAGTGATTTGAGCTCCGTTCTAGTGTGCTAGTCTCTTGAGCTCAAGTCTGGGTTTTGCGTGTGCGTATTCGCTGTGATCTTTGTGTCGTGTGTGAGTTGCTAAGTCCTCCCTTGCTCTGTGATTCTTTGTGAACATCTCTTGTAAGGGCGAGAGGCTCCAAGCTGTGGAGATTCCTCGCAAGTGGGATTAAGAAAAGCAAAGCAACACCGTGGTATTCAAGTTGGTCTTTGGACCGCTTGAGAGGGGTTGATTGCAACCCTCGTCCGTTGGGATGCCACAACGTGGAGTAGGCAAGCGTTGGTCTTGGCCGAACCACGGGATAACCACCGTGCCATCTCTGTGATTGATATCTCTTGGTTATTGTGTTGTGTTGAGATCCTTCTCTAGCCACTTGGCAAATTACTGTGCTAACAATTAACCAAGTTTTGTGGCTTAAGTTTTTGAAGTTCTACAGGATCACCTATTCACCCCCCTCTAGGTGCTCTCAATTGGTATCGGAGCCGTTCTCTTCAAGAAAGGGACTAACCGCCCGAAGAGATGGATCCTAAAGGCAAGGGGATGGTGATCAACGACAAGGAGAAGGAGTCCTTCGTCAACGAGCCCAATGATGACAGGCCCACCGACTCAGGCTCGGGCCACAAAAGAAAAGACGGGAGGAAGAAGAAGACAAGGCGCATCAAGGAAATTGTCTACTACGACAGCGACGAATCTTCCTCCTCCCAAAAGGACGACGACGACTACGATAGACGAAAGACGGTTAACTCAAACTTTTCTTTCGATTATTCGCGCATCCCGCATAGTTCAAATGCTCAATTGCTCCCCATTCCACTTGGCAAGCCCCCTCACTTTGATGGAGAGGACTATGGATTTTGGAGCCACAAAATGCGTACTCACCTGTTTTCTCTCCATCCAAGCATTTGGGAGATTGTGGAAAGTGGAATGAAATTTGATAGCTCGGATAGCCCTGTGTTTATTAATGAATAGATTCATAAAAATGCAAGCTACTACTGTGTTGCTAGCCTCTTTGTGCAGGGACGAGTATCACAAGGTGAGCGGCTTGGACAATGCCAAGCAGATCTGGGACACCCTCAAGATCTCTCATGAGGGAAACGACGTCACCTTGCTCACCAAAATGGAGTTGGTGGAGGGCGAGCTTGGACGGTTCGCGATGATAAGGGGCGAGGAGCCGACACAAACATACAACCGGCTCAAGACCCTTATCAACAAAATAAGGAGCTACGGGAGCACGCGATGGACGGACCACGACGTCGTCCACCTAATGCTAAGGTCATTTACCGTTCTTGATCCTCATTTGGTGAACAATATTCGTGAAAATCCCAGGTACACCAAGATGTCGCCCGAAGAAGTTCTTGGGAAATTCATTAGCGGGCGAATGATGATCAAGGAGGCGAGGTACGTGGACGACGCCTTGAATGGTCCGATCAACGAGCCGCAACCCCTTGCTCTCAAGGCAACACGAAGCAAGGGGGCGCTACCTAACAAGGTGGCACAGATTGAGGCGGCCGGACTTAATGATGAAGAGATGGCTCTCATCATCAAAAGATTCAAGACGGTGCTTAAAGGTCGCAAGGGACAGCCAAGCAAGACCAAAGCCAAGGGGAAGCGCTCATGCTTCAAATGCGGTAAGCTCGGTCATTTTATTGCTAACTGTCCCGACAATGATAGTGATCAGGATCAAGGGAACAAGAGGGAGAAAAAGAAGAACTATAAGAAGGCAAAGGGCGAGGCTCATCTTAGCAAGGAGTGGGATTCGGACTGCTCTTCGTCCGACTCCGACAATGAAGGACTCGCCGCCACCGCCTTCAACAAGTCATCCCTCTTCCCCAACGAGCGTCACACTTGCCTCATGGCAAGGGAGAAGAAAGTAAGTACTCATAATACTAGTACTTATGCTTCTTCAAGTGAGGATGAGTCTAGTGATGATGATGAGATAGATTACTCATGCTTATTCAAGGGATTAGATAGAACCAAGGTAGACAAAATTAATGAATTGATTGATGCCTTGAATGATAGGAATATACTTTTAGAAAAGCAAGAGGATTTGTTGTATGAAGAACATGATAAATTTGTAGAAGCTCAGAAATCTCTTGCTCTAGAAATTAAGAGGAATGAAATGCTCTCTAGTGAATTATCTTCTTGTCATGAAACTATAGCTAAGTTAAAAAGTTTTAATGATGATTTAAATGCTAAACTAGAAGTAGCTAGTAAATCTAATTCTTGTGTAGAAATTGTTGAAACTTGTAATAGGTGTAAAGATTTTGACATTGATGCTTGTAGTGATAATTTAGTTTCAATTTCCAAATTAAATGAGGAATTAGCTAGTCTTAATGCCCAACTTAAGACTAGCAAGAATGAATTTGACAAGCTAAAATTTGCAAGGGATGCCTACACGATTGGTAGACACCCCTCAATTAAGGATGGACTTGGCTACAAGAGGGAAGCCAAGAACTTGACAAGCCATAAGGCTCCCATCTCCGCCAAGGAGAAAGGGAAGGCCCCTATGGCTAGTAGTGTGCAAAAGAACCATGCTTTTATGTACCATGATAGGAGACAATCTAGAAATGCTTATAGGAGTTGTAATGCATATAATGCCTTTGATTCTCATGTCATGTTTGCTTCTAGTTCTTCTTATGTGCATGATAGAAATGTTGGTAGGAGAAATGTTGTTCATAATATGCCTAGGAGAAATGTTGTTAATATTCCTAGGAAAGTAAATGAACCTTCTACAATATATCATGCTTTAAATGCTTCTTTTGCTATTTGTAGAAAGGATAGGAAGATAGTTGCTAGAAAATTAGGGGCAAGATGCAAGGGAGACAAAACTTGCATTTGGGTCCCTAAGGATATTTGTGCTAACCTTGCAGGACCCAACATGAGTTGGGTACCTAAGACCCAAGCCTAAATTTGCCTTGCAGGTTTATGCATCCGGGGGTTCAAGCTGGATTATTGACAGCGGATGCACAAACCATATGACGGGGGAGAAGAAGATGTTCACCTCCTACGTCAAAAACAAAGATTCCCAAGATTCAATAATATTCGGTGATGGGAATCAAGGCAAGGTAAAAGGGCTAGGTAAAATTGCAATCTCCAATGAGCATTCTATCTCTAATGTGTTTCTAGTGGAGAGTCTTGGATATAATTTGCTATCTGTTAGTCAATTATGCAATATGGGATATAACTGTTTATTTACAAATGTAGATGTGTATGTCTTTAGAAGATGTGATGGTTCACTAGCTTTTAAGGGTGTACTAGACGGCAAGCTTTACTTAGTTGATTTTGCAAAAGAAGAGGCCGGTCTAGATGCATGCTTAATGGCTAAGACTTGCATGGGCTGGTTGTGGCATCGCCGCTTAGCACATGTGGGGATGAAGAACCTCCACAAGCTTCTAAAGGGAGAACACGTGATAGGTCTAACCAATGTTCATTTCGAAAAAGATAGACCTTGTGCAGCTTGTCAAGCAGGTAAACAAGTGGGAGAAGCACATCACAGCAAGAATGTGATGACCACGTCAAGACCTCTGGAACTGCTGCATATGGACCTCTTCGGACCTGTCGCCTATCTGAGCATAGGAGGAAGTAAGTATGGTCTAGTTATTGTTGATGACTTTTTCCGCTTCACTTGGGTGTTCTTTTTGCAGGATAAGTCTGAAACCCAAGGGACCCTCAAGCGCTTCCTAAGGAGAGCTCAAAATGAGTTTGAGCTCAAGGTGAAGAAGATAAGGAGCGACAACGGGTCCGAATTCAAGAATCTTCAAGTGGAGGAGTTCCTTGAGGAGGAGGGGATCAAACACGAGTTCTCCGCTCCCTACACACCTCAGCAAAATGGTGTGGTAGAGAGGAAGAACAGGACACTCATAGATATGGCGAGGACTATGCTTGGAGAATTCAAGACCCCCGAGTGCTTTTGGTCGGAAGCCGTGAACACGGCTTGCCACGCCATCAACAGGGTCTACCTTCACCGCCTCCTCAAGAAGACGTCGTATGAGCTGCTAACCGCTCTCCAAGAGAGCAAGCTGTTGATCTTGATGATGTAGATGAAGAAGACGTTCCAACGGCCGCGATACGCACCATGGCGATTGGAGATGTACGGCCTCAGGAACATTTGGAGCAAGATCAACCGTCTTCCTCAACAATGGTGCATCCCCCAACCCAAGGTGACGAACAGGTACCTCAAGTGGAGGCGCATGATCAAGGGGGAGCACAAGATGTTCAAGTTGAAGAGGAAGAAGCACCTCAGGTACCTCCAACCCAAGTTCGAGCGACGATTCAAAGGGATCATCCCGTCGACCAGATATTGGGTGATATCAGCAAGGGAGTAACTACTCGTTCAAGATTAGTTAATTTTTGTGAGCATTACTCTTTTGTCTCTTCTATTGAGCCTTTCAGGGTAGAAGAGGCCTTGCTAGATCCGGACTGGGTGTTGGCCATGCAGGAGGAACTCAACAACTTCAAGCGCAATGAAGTTTGGACACTGGTGCCTCGTCCCAAGCAAAATGTTGTGGGAACCAAGTGGGTGTTCCGCAATAAACAGGACGAGCACGGGGTGGTGACGAGGAACAAGGCTCGACTTGTGGCAAAAGGTTATGCCCAAGTCGCAGGTTTGGACTTTGAGGAGACTTTTGCTCCTGTGGCTAGGCTAGAATCAATTCGTATCTTGCTAGCATATGCCGCTCACCATTCTTTCAGGTTGTACCAAATGGATGTGAAGAGCGCTTTCCTCAACGGGCCGATCAAGGAGGAGGTGTACGTGGAGCAACCCCCTGGCTTCGAGGATGAACGGTACCCCGACCATGTGTGTAAGCTCTCTAAGGCGCTCTATGGACTTAAGCAAGCCCCAAGAGCATGGTATGAATGCCTTAGAGACTTTTTAATTGCTAATGCTTTCAAGGTTGGGAAAGCCGATCCAACTCTTTTTACTAAGACTTGCGATGGTGATCTTTTTGTGTGCCAAATTTATGTCGATGACATAATATTTGGTTCTACTAACCAAAAGTCTTGTGAAGAGTTTAGCAGGGTGATGACGCAGAAATTTGAGATGTCGATGATGGGCGAGTTGACCTACTTCCTTGGGTTCCAAGTGAAGCAACTCAAGGACGGCACCTTCATCTCCCAAACAAAGTACACACAAGATTTGCTAAAGAGGTTTGGGATGAAGGACGCCAAGCCCGCAAAGACGCCGATGGGAACCGACGGACACACCGACCTCAACAAAGGAGGTAAGTCCGTTGATCAAAAAGCATACCGGTCCATGATAGGTTCTTTGCTTTATTTATGTGCTAGTAGACCGGATATTATGCTTAGCGTATGCATGTGTGCTAGATTTCAATCCGATCCTAAGGAGTGTCACTTAGTGGCTGTGAAGCGAATTCTTCGATATTTAGTCGCTACGCCTTGCTTCGGGATCTGGTATCCAAAGGGGTCGAACTTTGACTTGATTGGGTACTCAGATTCCGACTATGCTGGATGTAAGGTCGATAGGAAGAGTACATCGGGGACGTGCCAATTCTTAGGAAGGTCCCTGGTGTCATGGAACTCTAAGAAACAAACCTCCGTTGCCCTATCCACCGCTAAGGCCGAGTACATTGCTGCAGGACAGTGTTGTGCGCAACTACTTTGGATGAGGCAAACCCTCAGGGACCTTGGCTACAATCTGAGCAAAGTCCCACTCCTATGTGATAATGAGAGTGCTATCCGAATAGCGGAAAATCCTGTTGAGCACAGCCGCACAAAGCACATTGACATCCGGCATCACTTTTTGAGAGACCACCAGCAAAAGGGAGATATCGAAGTGTTTCATGTTAGCACCGAGAACCAGCTAGCCGATATCTTTACCAAGCCTCTAGATGAGAAGACCTTTTGCAGGCTGCGTAGTGAGCTCAATATCCTAGATTCGCGGAACTTGGATTGAAATGTGGCATACATGTGTTTATGCCTTTGATCATGTTCATTCTGCATTTTGTTGCTTAGTGTGGTGCTCAAGTTGTACAAACACTCCCTGGACCTCACAAGTCCTGTTTGCAAGTGATGCACATATTTAGGGGGAGCTGTGCTACAACTTGACCCTTTGAGACTAACCATGTACTTGAGTTTGGTTGTTTTAGTCTCCAAGGAAAATTGAAAGGGAAAAGGTGGACTTGGACCATGCGAGACTTCCATTGCACTCCGATGAAAAGAGTAACTTTTCCAAGTTCATCTCTATACTCTTATTGCCTATTTGCTCTTAGTTGAAGATTTTGGTGAGGAAATGGGGTTAAAGGGCCAAGATTGATCCCGTTTTGGTGCTTGATGCCAAAGGGGGAGAAAATAAAGGCCAAAGTGATAAATGGATCAGCTACCACTTGAGAGATTTTGAGATTTTGAAAATAGTAAAATAGAGCTTTTTGGTTTGTCAAAACTCTTTTGTTGTCTCTCTTGTCAAAAGTTGGCTTCTTGTGGGGAGAAGTATTGATTATGGGAAAAAGGGGGAGCTTTTGAAATCTTGAATCAATTTCCCTTGGAATGACTCTCTTTATGTCTTAACATGTGTGTTTGATTTAGAGATAGGAATTTGAGTTTGATTTGCAAAAACAAACCAAGTGGTGGCATAGAGTGATCCATATATGTCAAATTGAATCAAAACAATTTTGAGTTCTTATTTGATTTGATTTTGTACTTGTTCTACTTGCTTTATGTTGTGTTGGCATAAATCACCAAAAAGGGGGAGATTGAAAGGGAAATGTGCCCTTGGGCCATTTCTAAGTGTTTTGGTGATTTAGTGTCCAACACAAGTGCCTAAGTGTAAAAAGGTGAACAAAGTGCAAATCAAGGATAAAGGTATGTTTCTCAGACTTAGTACATTGTTTTATGGACTAATGTATTGTGTCTAAGTGCTGGAAACAGGAAAAATCCAATTGGAAATGTCTTGGCTCGAGCAGCCAAGAATCTGCTGAGTCTGGGAGCACCGGACTGTCCGGTGGTGCACCGGACAGTGTCCGGTGCGCCAGGCTGGCTCGAGTGAACTGGCCGCTCTCGGGAATTCACCGGCGACATACGGCTAAAATTCACCGGACTGTCCGGTGTGCACCGGACTGTCCGGTGAACCAACGGTCGGCCGGGCCAACGGTCGGCCGCGCGATCTGCGCGGGACACGTGGCCGAGCCAACGGCTAGAAGATGGCACCGGACTGTCCGGTGTGCACCGGACATGTCCGGTGCGCCAACGGCTCCAAGTCTGCCAACGGTCGGCTTCGCTATTTAAGGAAGGAAATCGGGCACCGGACTGTCCGGTGCCCCCGACGACAGAAGGCAAGAATGGCTTTCTAGATTTGTGCTCAACGGCTCCTAGCTGCCTTGGGGCTATAAAAGGGACCCCTAGGCGCATGGAGGAGAACACCAAGCATCCTTTGAGCATTATTGATCACTCACACTTCATTCTTGCGCACTTGTTCGACATTCTAGTGATTTGAGCTCCGTTCTAGTGTGCTAGTCTCTTGAGCTCAAGTCTGGGTTTTGCGTGTGCGTATTCGCTGTGATCTTTGTGTCGTGTGTGAGTTGCTAAGTCCTCCCTTGCTCTGTGATTCTTTGTGAACATCTCTTGTAAGGGCGAGAGGCTCCAAGCTGTGGAGATTCCTCGCAAGTGGGATTAAGAAAAGCAAAGCAACACCGTGGTATTCAAGTTGGTCTTTGGACCGCTTGAGAGGGGTTGATTGCAACCCTCGTCCGTTGGGACGCCACAACGTGGAGTAGGCAAGCGTTGGTCTTGGCCGAACCACGGGATAACCACCGTGCCATCTCTGTGATTGATATCTCTTGGTTATTGTGTTGTGTTGAGATCCTTCTCTAGCCACTTGGAAAATTACTGTGCTAACAATTAACCAAGTTTTGTGGCTTAAGTTTTTGAAGTTCTACAGGATCACCTATTCACCCCCCCCCCTCTAGGTGCTCTCGGCATTGCATGATGTCTTTCATGTGTCTCAGTTGAAGAAGTGTCATGTGACAGAAGAGCAGTTGCCAGTGGAAGGTCTGGAGGTCCAGGAGGACTTGACCTACATAGAAAAGCCAGCGTAGATCTTTGAGACTGTAGACAGGGTCACTCGGAGGAAAACTAGCAGAATGTGCAAAGTCAGATGGAGTCACCACTCTGAGGAAGAAGCAACCTAGGAGCGTGAGGATGATCTGATGGCTAAATATCCCGAACTCTTTGCTGGCCAACCTTGAATCTCGAGGGCGAGATTCTTTTAAGGGGGATAGGTTAGAATTTTTTCTTCTTTTTACTCACCAAATTCAGGCGTTACTCTCTTTTCTCTTCCCGTTTCGCTCCTTCCCAAATTCAAAGAAGTATAGCGACTGGTGTCCGTATCGTGTGTAAAAAAAACCTAAGTTGACATGGGTGTTGCATCATGCCAAATCATATTTCTTTTGTCTGATGTCGTGCTTAATCACGTGTTTGCCTAGTCTCGTTTCGGTTTTCATTTCGCGAATTGGATTCCGATATGTGGTTGTGTGTGCCGCGGGATTTTGACCCGCGGTGTGGCTCAGCCCAGCCCGCTCTAGCCCGCATGCCCCTGGCGCCCTGCCCCTCCCCCATGCGCCCCTCCTTTCTCTCCCTTTCTCTCATTTGATTTTCCCGCACAGCAACTTCCTCTCCACCTCTCTCTCTCCCCCGTGGTGCCCTAGGTTTTGGAGACGGTGATCACCGGATTTGGACCCTGAGGTGAGCTCCCCTCTCCCTCTCTCTCTCTTCTCCTCCCCCTCCCCTTTCTTCTTCCCTGGGCGCCCCCTGTTTCCCCCTGCGCGCGCACCCCTGCGCAGCCTCGGCCCCCCGACGGCGTGCCCCTGCTCCCCCGTGACGCGGCCTCGGCCCCCTCCCCCTGCGCGGCCCCTGCCCCCCGCGGCGGCCCCTACTCCCCCGTGGCGCGGCCTCGGCCCCCTCCCTCTGTGCGGCCCCTGCCCCCCGCGGTGGCCCCTGCTCCCCCCGCGGCGCGCCCCTGCTCCCCCCTGGCGGCGCGGCCCCTGCCCTCCCCCGCGGCGTGCCCCTGCCCTCCAGCGGCGCGGCCCAGCCCCCTCCCCGACGCGCGGCCTCGGCCCCGGCGCGCCGCCCCTGCCCTGGCAGCACGGCCCCTTGCGACTTGCCTAGCACGTTCCCGCGTGCGCAGCCCCAGCGCGCGCGGCGATCGAATTTCAGTTTAATTAGTTTTGAATTTAGTTTAATGAACGTGCTGCGTCACGCGCTTCGTCGCGCGACGAATGAGTTTAAATTCAGATTTATTAATGTGGTTCATTGCGCGCTTCGTCGCGTGACGAGTTGGATTAATTTTGGTTATTTAGCGTGCTGTGTCGCGCGCTTTGCCGCGCAGTGAATTAGTTTGATTTCAGATTCTATTAATGTGTGGCATCGCGCGTCCAGTTGCGCGACATTTTCGTTTTAAATTCAGTTTAGATGACGTATGTCATCGTGCGTTTCGTCGCGCGACGCGTGACGTTATTTTCATACTTGATGCAAATGTATTGTTGCGCGCTCCGTTGCGCGACGAGTCGTTTATATCTTAATTCAATTTAAGTGTTGTGTCACACGTTTCGCCGTGCAACAATCTTTTTAATTCTACTTTGATCTGCTTATGATGATTAAATACGGAATATGACTTTATCCTATGCTTAGCTCAATTGCCAAATTAATACTGTTCTGTTTAGACGAGTATTTTAATTTATAATCGTGTGACGTGATCGCTCGTCGACCGTAGCCTCGACCGTTACCTTCTCTTTCTCGCTTAGTCGTAGGTGTGAGCCCCTGTGTCAAACGTCTGTTTATTTATTACATTCTATTGTATGGTGTACTGTTCTTTTGTATTAAATTTGTGGAATGTATGTTTGAACTCGCATAGATAACCGTCTGTTGGTGGAGTCTGAAGGAGTTACAGGTGAAGACCCTGAGCAGCAGTCGGTTGGTGAAGGCAAGTGTCCCTTGACCCATCTATGTCTTACTCATTCTTATAATTCACTTCCCGCATTTACACAATTTATACCTAAGGCTTGACTAGCTTTTGTTTATCTTGTCCTTGTTTACCTATTTTGGTTGGGTTATTTTGGTTTAGCTTTATGCTAGCGCTTCACATTAATCAATAAACATGATGAGATTATCTATGATACGTTGTTTTCCCTTTTGATTATGATGATGGTTCTGTGACATTTAAGGGGACTCGAGCTGTTTCTCGAGTGCCTATCCGTAAGGACTGGTTCGTTGGATGACCGCCCAGGAAAACAGTGCAACCATGAGGGTGGAGTGGAACGCCCTTAGCTGAGTAATTAGAGGAATTGGGGTGTAGTTCGCTTCGCCGTCGTGACGTTAATGGGGCTCGGTGTATGCGGCTCGCTCTGCCAAGGTTGGTTCGCCCCTTAGGGAGGAGTGCGGTGCATTTAGGAAACCTAACGGGCGGCTATAGCCCCAGGAAATCTTTGTAAAGGCTACGTAGTGAAACCCTGCCTATTTACCTTGGTAGTGTTTAAGGGTTTGATCGGTCCGAGGCAAGAGGGAATCATGACTTGTGGGTAAAGTGCGCAACCTCTGCAGAGTGTTATGAAACTGATATATCAGCTGTGCTCGCGGTTATGAGCGGCCAAGAAAGCTCCATTGATTAGAGATACTTGATCAGAGATGCATGGTTTACAGGTGGTGATGAAGATGATGGTTATGATTATGACTATGGTAATGGTAAGTGGTATTCTTTCCGTTTGGAAAGGGTACATTGGGTTAATAACTTGGGTTAATGCTAAAACCTGGCTTTCTACTGGTAATAATAACCTGACCAACTAAAAGCAACTGCTTGGCTTAACTCCACATAAAGCTAGTCCACTATAGCCAAACGAGACATATTGCTGAGTATGTTGATGTGTACTCACCCTTGCTTTACACACCAAACCCCCAGGTTGTCCGTGTTGCAACCACTGCTCAGGAGAAATGAAGTCGTGGAGAAGGACTTCCAGGAGTTCCAAGAGTACGATGAGTTCTTGGCGTGGGTTAGCGGCAAACCCCCAGTCGGCTGCCTGTGTCGGCCGTGTGTATCTACGTTTCTTTTCCGCACTTTGATAATTGTTATAGACTATGTGGATGTCTCGGACATCATGATGTAATCGACTATTATACCTTCTTTTATGTCATTATTTGAGCACTGTGTGATGATGTCCAATTATGTAACTGCTGTGTACGTGAATTGCTGATCCTGACACGTATATGGTTCGCATTCGGTTTGCCTTCTAAAACCGGGTGTGACAGCCTGGCTCCTTCCGACGGGTCGTGTGCTTCCGTACTCTTGGTATGACATTCTATCTTATCCATCCGGCGTACGAGTCATTGTAGCTTGCTCTACGCCTATGCTTTCGCACCTGATGTGTCCCGAAGAATGCGCTCACTGTAAGGTTGAGGTTCATGTACAATATGACTTCATCTTCTGTCAATGCCCTTGCGCCACCCTCCAACATGGGTGAGTATGCACTAGGCACGTTGTCCTATCCTTTTCTAGTACGTGGGTCGTCATTTATGGAGACTCTGTTGTCGTGGTCCCCCTTGGCACTGTACACATGGCCTGAACATAGTTTGGTGATGATGTGTCTTGTCACGACGTCGTGGGCCTACAACGTCGGTCTGGGTTCCTTCCTTTGCGATCCGTTCATGATCTTGGTCGTACGCCCTGCCTCGTAGGCATGCTTGGTGGGGACTTGGTTGCTGGCCTCGCCTTGCAGACTTGCTCGGCGAGGACTTGGTCGTTTGCCCCGCCTAGCAGACTTGCTCGGGTGAGACTAAAGAGAGGTTTATGGGCCTCACCATGGGTACTCGATAGCAGCCCTCGAGCCTTCGTGGGACTCTTTGGAGTTGGTCGGATGCTTTCTTGCTAGGGATCAAAAGGCCCGGGTGCGCGCAAGCGCATCAGTATGATGTAGCCCTCGAGCTCCCGAGTAGTCCGTGAGGATTGCTTGGGGTTTACTTAATTCTTGGTGGAGCCATGGGCCTGCCTTTTGCCGACCTCCTCTGATCTTCTGACTGCATCGGATACGTGCCCATTTTGCGTCGTGGCTTCTGATTTGGCCCTTCACCGGAGCGGACCATAAACTTCAATCCGCATGAAGTTTCTCAGAGGTAGTTGTCCCTAAAATGGAACGTGGCTTCTAAGGACAGACTCGTATGGAGTTGCCTAGGGGCAGTGCCCGTCAGAGCGTGGCCTGAATGCGCGCAAGCGCATCAGTGTGATGTAGCCCCCGATTGATCTGTGAGGATTGCTCGAGGGTTTACTTTTTTCTGCGAAGATCGAGACTTGCCTTCTACTGACCTTTCCTGATCCGACCCTCCAAGTTGGGCGTTGATGCCTGTCGATTCTTTGTTATGCACACATCTCCCCTCGGAAGGGCTTTCAGGCCCTTTTGAGAGGAGGGTCGTCTTCCCCGACCATGTCGGTGCGAGGGAAAGGGTCGTCGAGCTACAAACGAGTTATCCAAGTGAGATCTGACGGTCCCTTTATAGGGTCTGGTCTCGGTGAGCGGTCACAATGGGGGGCTCGACCCGCTGGGGGCATCTCATTTAGTCCTTCCTTATTCTATCTCGTATCGGCCCTCCGGTCCGTCTGGCCGACTGGAGGGGACCTGTAGCCACCCATCAGCCAGGTTTCCGCATGAGAATGTGAGGTACGACCTTGGACGTGGGACCGAGCAAATGACCTATGGGCCAATTGTAATACCCAAAAGTGTAAACAATGATAATAAAGTTGATCTCCTTAAAAGTTTTCTTCTCTATATATTAGAACATGTGAACAACCACATTCAAAGTGATTAAGTATCTAATTACACCTAAATAACCTATGCATCATGCTAGAGTTTAGTTGATTGTGCATTTATAAATAATGATAACGATAATATCAATAAAAATATATTGATGCCTAAATTTGGATTAAGACTTGATTTACAACTTAGAGTGGGAGAAAAGAACGAAAAATACTACACCAAAATAAAGAGAATAAAATATATATATAAATAAAGTCTCTCATACTGGTATACTCAATTGGTATATTTAAAATGAGTATAAATTCATAGTTAAATTCGAATTCAAATTTGAGCTTCAAAAACAAAAAGGGAAAACAAAACATAAAATTCCAATTAATAAAGAAAAGAGACTAGAAAGTGGTTGGGTCAAAATCCTTGAATCGGGCCCACTCACCTATTACCGCTGCTCGGCCCACGTATTGCTGGCACCATCACCGCTGACGGACCGGAGCCACTCCTCAGCCAACACTGATGCGGGCGCGTGTCGCGGACTCACCAACCGATGGGCCCTCCCGGTCATTCAGATGCGCTACGCCTGCGTCGTCCGCGGCCCTGCGTGTGGGTCCCGCCTGTCGGGCACACCCCCTCGCAACCCACCACGCCGAGTCCGACGGCGACATGCACGGAGAGCTCGCGTGGCCATTGTGGTCGACCGGTTGCGGACTTCACTTCTCAGCTCTATAAAAATATCATACTCGCGCCGTGTTGTTCCATCTCACCCACCTCGATAGCCCAACACCGCGACTAGAAAACGCCGCCGTAAGCCGCTGTCGTCAGTAACCGCCGTCGGCCTCGCCTAGCGCCCATGGTGCGCTCCCTGATAATCGGACGGGTGTGAGGATCGTACGCCAGGAAGAAATTGGGCGAGCCGAAAAAACATAGGAGGTTGAGGCTAAGAATGCGAACGCGGGGTGAAGGCCACAGCCAACCCCTCCCAAATATGTAGAGGAAAAGAGGAAGGGGAACCGACGAATCCGACGAGATTGAAATCGAGCTCCTCGCAGTTAATGTCGAATCCAAAAGTTGATTTTGTTCCTCGAATCCCACGTGCACACGTACGACAACAGATTGCCCATGGGCATCACGTCCCGTCACATTAACTCCTGCTCGTGGGCCACACATCTCGTCTGGTTGACAAAACCTGCAGATGTCGCTCTGTCTCCCATCGAAAAAAAATCTACCAACTCTCAAAGACCCGATAAAATGCCCAAAAGGTTCAACAGAACCTCCAAGCAAGTGCCTACACTCCCTTGAACACTCGGAGGCTACTGTCGGGTACCATAATTAGGAATACCTATATCACAAAAAGGTATCATGGATGCATTGACAATGGGTAGAAGGCGATGTCACCAATGGATACCATTACAATAATTCATCATATATGTATATATATATATCAAAAAACGTATATAGCAATACAATAATACATATATACTCATGGAGAGAGAGAGAGAGCTGACAACCGAATAATGCGAGAGAGTGTGATATCGACCGCCGTACATCCATCCCATACTTTGTCCATGCATACATGGTGGTCGATATGACAGCCTCTCGCATTGCTCGGTTGTTAGCTTTGTCTCTTTCTCTCTCTATAGGCATAAACATAAATGCGTGTGGACTTATAATCGCTATTCATGTATGGCATGCTAGCGACTGATGTCTGAGATCTGGGCGACGATGGTGTCCAGGTTGACGAAGGTGTGAACGACGCGTCTTGTTGTGCTGCCCCCGACGGTGGTTTGGACTTCAATCCATGTAGCTCTTGCCCGTCGGCGTGGATTTTGAACATCGCCGGATAAATAGGCTAGCCTGTCACCTCCGGCAGCCATGATGTCTTCTAGAATTATCATGTCTTTCTCAGTTTTAACACGTGATGAGTAGCTACTGATAGAAAATATATGCTAAGAGTAAGAAGAAGAAGGGGAAGAGTAGGAGGAAGTACGAGGAAGAAGAAGAGGTGTGGTATATGTGTCCGGGATTTTAGCTTTGCAAATGGCGCTTATATATAGCATGTCATCTGTCTATGAATGCAGGTTACTTCCTCGTCATTGTGCAGCGACGCATAGCATAGATCGCCCACGTTGGGACTAACAACTTTTTTTTTTGCATACAAAATTGTTGCTGCCGCCGGGACATATGCGTGTGTGCAATCGTCACAGATATGATTATCATATACTGTATGTGTCCATATGGCGATGGTATCCTGGTGAACATTGGCGTCTTGTGATTTGTCTAGCTAGGCCTTTGTGATTTCATGGAATCTGGTGGTTTGTCTTGGAGCACCTAGGTAGCTGTACTATGGAATCTGGTGATATGTCTGAGGGCATCCAGCTAGCTACTATGAATCTGGAGATCTGTTTTGGTGCTAGACAGCTCTGCCATTGTGGAATCTGGTGATTTGTTTGTAACCAGCTAGTAGCTACGACTAATGGAATCTATCGATTTCTAACACTAGCGCATCAGCTCATAGATCCTTAGGAGCAGACGTACAAAAGTATTAGAATTTCACTAATTCAGTGTGCAATAATTTATAACCCACGACTAACCAAACTCGCACATATTTCCTATTTATTCGACAATTTTTAAAGTGTACCAAACATAAAATATAACTATGGTGTTTAAAGCGGGATTAGTGATTTGAGGTGATCGTGACTAAGGTGAGTGTCGGGTATCAAAATTAGGGGTACCCAGATTACAACCCTAAAGTGTATAAACGCTTGGGTAAAAGGGGGTCACAAGTAAACAAGCTCCAAGGACACGCGGAACCTAAATCACGACTCGCTTGAGGCCAACCTCGGGCGGGAAACACATTCACGACTCGCCCGAGGCCAACCTTGGGCCAGAAAGACATTTCCTGCTCTCCCGAGGGCCAGAGCGTGCCCGCCTCGCCCAATCACTCCGATCCTAGAACGCGCGTAAACTAATGTAGTCCGTACAACCACCTGCCTCGCTGAATGTGCCAAAGTCAACAAACGAGTCACGATCTAATCTACTTTTACCACCTACAATGACGGTCAGGACGAATACATGGTACTATTCCCCCACTCTGACCACTGTTTCAATCACCCAGAGTGTGACTACAAGCAATGTCTAATCTTGGCCTCGGCCTTGGAAGAAATCTTCGCCTCGCCTAAGCTCGCCCTTGGCCAACTGCCAAACATGGAAGCATGTGCATTAAATGCCACCTACTCTCCCACGAACCCTGCTGAAGACCCATGCCGAGCACTGCTTCAACCACTCCGACTCGACACTTGGAAATGTCTTAGGCTCAGACATACGCCCATGCTCCCGAATCTAGCCTCGACTCTCTATCTAGTCAAAGGAATGGGCTACATGGATTGGGCGGCCTTGTCCTGACCAAAGACGACAACAAGGATGAGGGCCATCTCGCCGGCCATTCCGCTATAGGGCTCAGACACATCTCTCTGACCGCAACAATAGCGTAGAAATACATGTATACTGGGCCTCCTCCTTGCGACTATAAAAGGAGGAGCACAAGGCCTTATTTGGGGAGGTTGAGGACAACACTTCACCGTTGACTCCTCACCCCACTACTGATATTGGCACTCGCCTCAATCATACTCAGAGACTTGAGACTCACTCCCTCTCTCGACTTGCTTGTATCCCCTACTACGAGCACTTAGGTGCAAGGTAATACAAGTCTCCTTCCCCCATTGGATGTAGGGCCTTCTCTTGCCCGAACCAGGATAAACCTTGTGTGTCTTCTTGCATCAACCATCTGGGACAAGGGAACACAACACAAATTTACTAGTTAGTTAGCACCCTCGAGTTCAAAACATCAAAAGTTGGCGCACCAAGTAGGGGGCGCTGCATGTTGACATCACATTCCTATCAAAGTTCCAGATGGAAAATTCTGAACGCCCTTTGCCTCTTGGCACGATGATCTGGTTTGGGAGCCTTGAGTTCCTATCCCTTGGCTACGACTATGACAAGGTAGTCCTCACACCCAGTCACCACACCGGCGACGACTATTGTTTCTCCCAGCCAGGAGGGGCATGTCCGCTCCTGCTTTCCTAGCCAGAGGTGGGACACCCAGACCTGTGCCACCGTCCCTCTCGCTAGAAGAGATGGAGACAGAACAATCACAACCGCACTGCGAGTAGTGTTTCCACCTAGCCGACGATTCTGGGCAAGCGGACAACGCTGACTCCCTTGCAATGGACTTGTCTAGCGTCAGCCTCACTCCAAGAACAACAACGGCTACACACGTAGATCCCACGACAAGTCCATCAACCCCTCCTCCCGTGATCTGGAGGTAGGATCGACGTCACGCTCTTTCCCTTTCGGGATAACTTACACCGAAATCAGGAGCTACTCCTATTCGATAAGTACTCATATGGGTGCATACTCTGAGCTTCCAAGACACGATCTGTAGTCAACACTGGACCTGCTCGCAACCACTCCAACCTCAGAGCACGTGGACTCTGAGGAAGAAGATGACATGGATCCTGGCTTGGACTTTTCTAGGCTCCACGATCCTGATTCCATGCGGCACTTCCTGTCCGTGTGCGATTACTACCTCTCTGACGGCTCCAACGACTACAACTTTGACGACGAGGGTTACAACCCAACTTGAGAATGCTTCCATACCGAGCATGAGGAGCACAAAGGAGAAAACCAACTTGGCATGCCTAAGAATGACAACACCCCAGCACCAGCACGAGGGAACGAGATGTGGTCCGAACCCATATGGGGAGTCAGGACCAACTCCACGAGATTCAAGCCAAGCTCGATGAGGAGCAAAAACGACTAATACAACTCTGGCAAGTTCTTGAGAAGGAAACGGTAGGCCAAGCCCTCTACGGAGGAGCACGCGCCAAATCGTGCGACGTCTACCGTCGCATCGTAGAGGACACGGGGGCTGAGCAACCCTTAGTCTTTAATAGGGCCAGTCAAAACCTCGTCGCGGTAGCAATCTTACTTCGAATAATGCTGGAGCCATCCACGACTGAGGTGCGCCGAGTCCAAGGTGAGATCGAGAGTCTCCTGGAATGTGTCGCGGTCCAGCAGGTCGAGAGCTCTGCCTCTCGACTTCGAGGGTCCACCTCGGAGCACCAAGCGGGGCCCTCCCTTTAGGAGAGAGAGGCCTCGATCCATCCCGAACCCACAACGGAGAAAGCCTCCGTGTCCCAAGACCACACCCTTGGCAACCACCAGAATCACGATGTCGGACCCCACCTTGGTGAGCGACTACTTCATGTCGATAGTCGCCACACCACATGAATCTACCACCCTCGACGGGGTGGCCGCTACAACAGTGAGGAGGACCGAAGCCCCTCACCCGAACATTCGAGCCCACAAGTCTTCAGCCGAGCTATACGTAAGGCACCATTCCCGGCTCAGTTTTGTGCACCAACTACCATCACCAAGAACTCGGGAGAAACCAAGCCTGTGCTATGGTTCCCTGATTATCGCCTGACATGTCTATTGGGGGGGGGGTACAAATGACGATAAAATCATCATTCGTAACCTGCCCCTATTCCTATCCGACGCCGCCCGAGCCTAGATCGAGCACCTTCTGCCCGCACAGATCCATGACTGGGACGACCTGGTTAGGGTCTTCAGAAGAAACTTCTAGGGCCCATACGTGCACCCTGGTAACTTCTGAGACCTCAGGAGCTGTCGGCAGAAGCCGGATGAAGCCATGCACGAGTACATCCGATGATTCTCCAAGCAATGCACCGAGCTGCCCAACATCACCGACTTGGACGTCATTGGGGCATTCCTTGCCAGCACCACCTGCCGAGATCTGGTCAGCAAGCTGGGTCGTAAGACCCCCACCAAAGCAAGTTAATTGATGGACATCACCACCAAGTTCGCTTCAGGGCAAGAGGCCATCGAGGCCATTTTCCACAAGCACAAGGGCAAGGGGAAGCGGAAGAAGGATGCCCCTAAAGCATCCACACAACGCAACTCTAAGAAGAACAAAAAGAAGGCGCCATAGAAGAAGCACGAAGTCCTCAAGACCGATCATGTTGCTGCTACAAACCACAGAAGTCCTCGAGGCCCCCTCGGGGGTCCCAACGTCTTCGACAAGTTGCTCAAAGAGTCATGCCCTATCACAAGGGCCCAATCAAGCACACCCTCAAGTATGGTGACCTACTTCAACCCTACTTGAACAAACCCAACCTCTCGGCAGACGACAACAAGAAGAGGGGTCCTAGTGACAAGGGCGACGACAAGGATGAGGAGTTCCTAGAGGTCCACAACTGCTTCATGATCTTTAATGGACCGATGATGAACCTCTCAGCGCGACAACAAAAATGAGAGCGCATGGAAGTCTTCTTGGTCTAAGTGGCGGTGCTAGTCTACCTAGACTGGCCAGACAAAGTCATCACCTTCAACCAAGATGACCACCCATACTACATAGCTAACCCAAGAAAGTACCCGCTCGTCGTTGACCCTGTCATCGGCAACACCAGACTCACCAAAGTTCTCATGGATGGAGGCAACAGCCTCAACATCATCTATGCCGAGACCCTAGAGCTAATGGGGATCAACAAGTCCTAGATCTGAGTCGGCGTCGCACCATTCCATGGCAACACCCCCAGCAAGCGAGTCCAACCCCTCTGATAGATCGTTCTGCCCATTTGCTTCGGGACCCCCTCCAACTTTAGGAGGGAGGTCCTCACCTTTGAGGTGCTAGGGTTCCAAGGTGCCTATCACACTGTCTTGGGGGAGGCTGTGTTACGGCAAGTTCATGGCCATCCCAAATTACACCTACCTCAAGCTATAGATGTCAGGCCCAAGGGGGGGTCATCACTGTTGGCCCCATGTATGGCCATGCTTACGAGTGCGACGTCGAGTGCATTGAGTATGCCGAGGATCTCGTTGAATTCAAAGCCGTCATCATTGACCTGGAGAACCTCGTCAACAAGTTGCCCGACCCCAAGCGACACGCCAATAGTTTCGAGCCGGCCGAGATAGTCAAGGATATCCCCCTCGATCCCACTGGCTTTGGTGATAAAACATTGAAGGTAAGCTCCGAGCTCGATCCCAAATAGGAAGCAGTGCTTGTCGACTTCCTTCATGCAAATACCGAAATATTCGTGTGGAGTCCGTTAGACATGCCTATCATACCTAGGGATGTCACCGAGCACTCCTTGGATATCCAAGTCGATTCTAGACTGGTGAAGCCACACCTATGCCGCTTCGATGAGGAAAGGCGCAGAATCATCGGGGAGGAGGTCCACAAGCTTTTGGTGGCAGGGTTCATCAAGGAAGTCTTTCACGCCGAGTGGTTAGCTAACCCTGTGCTGGTTAAGAAAAAGGGAGGGAAAACCTAGCCTTTGCCTCGGATCGATCAAACCGTTGATTCCACTTCAGGATGCAAAACCGTTGATTTACTCCGGTTACCATCAAATTAAGATGAAAGAGTCCGACTAGCTCGCGACTTCTTTTATCACACCATACGACATGTATTGCTACACTACCATGCCCTTCGTCCTGAGGAATGCAGGCGCCACATACAAACAGTGTATGAACCATGTTTTCGGGGATCACATCGACAAAGCAGTATAGGCTTATGTCGATGATATAGTGGTCAAGACAAGAAAAGCCCGTGACCTCGTCTCCAACTTAGAGATAGCATTCACATGCCTGTGGGCTAAGAGTGTCAAGCTAAACCCGAGAAGTGTGTCTTCGGCGTCCCCCGAGGCATGCTCCTAGGATTCATCGTGTCTGAGTGGGGCATCGAAGCTAACCTAGGAATTTTTTTTGCTATCACCAACATGGGTCGGATCAAATACTTGAAAGGAGTTCATAGGGTCATGGGGTGCCTTGTGGCTCCAAGCCGTTTCATCTCATGCCTCGGCTAGAAAGGTTTGCCCCTGCACCGTCTCGTAAGGAAAACTAAGCACTTCACTTGGACCGTCGAGGCCGAGGAAGTTCTCGGCAACCTCAAAGCACTCCTCACCAATGCACCCATCTTGGTGCCCCCTACCAAGGGCGAGGCCCTTTTGCTCTACGTCGCTGCAACCATTCAGGTGGTAAGTGTTGCGATCCTAGTTGAAAGGCACAAAGAAGGGAATGCTTTGCCATCTAGAGGCTGGTTTACTTCATCAGCGAAGTACTATCCGAGACTACGAACCGCTACCCACAGATCTAGAAGCTATTATATGCAGTAGTTTTGGCTCGGCGTAAAGTTGTGTCACTACTTTGAGTCTCACCCAGTAACAGTAGTGCCATCCTTCCCTCTAGGGGAGATCATCCAGAGCAGGGAAGCCTCAGGTAGAATAACCAAGTGGGAAGTGGAGCTCATGGGGGAAACACTCACGTTAGCCCCTCGAAAGGCTATCAAGTCTCAAATCTTGGCAGATTTCCAAGCTGAATAGATCGACACTCAACTACCGACGACCCCAATCCAAGCCGAGCCATGGACCATGTACTTCGACGGGTCGCTGATGAAAACATGGGTGGGCGCGAGCTTTCTCTTCATCTCACCCCTTGGAGTGCAAATACGTTAAGTGATACGCCTCCACTTTGTCGCGTCCAACAATGTAGCCAAATACGAAGCCCTGGTCAATGGTCTGCACATTGCCATCAAGCTAGGAGTTCGACGTCTTGAAGTTTGAGGTGACTTCCAGCTCATCATTAATCAGGTCATGAAGAATTCGAGCTGCCACAACCCAAAGATGGAGGCCTATTGTGAAGAAGTACGACACTTGTAGGAAAAGTTCTACGAATTAGAGCTCAACCACATCACACAATGATACAACAAACTTGTTGCGAACTGGCAAAGATAGCCTCGGAACGAACCAAAGTTCCCCCGAATGTTTTATAGAGACGTCTATGAGCCGTCCGTCATGATCGATGAATCACCAGAGCCATGTCCTGGCACCAAAACGCCCTCGACCACCGAGCTCGAAGCCATGCAGATCAAGGGGATAGGTATGAGGCCACACCAGCTTTAGACTGGCAGGCCCCATAGCTTGAATATCTCCTCCGAGGAGAGCTACCCCTCGATAATGATGAGGCCTGGCGACTAGTGCGATGAGCCAAGTTGTTTGTACTATTGGGGGAGGAAAAGGAGTTGCACCGATGTAGCCCCTCGGGAGTCCTCCAATGGTGCATACCCATCGACTGGGGCCAGGAACTACTAGGTGAGATCCACTCGGGGCCTTGAGGGCACCACGCTATGCCTCAGACCCTCGTCGGAAACGCCTTTACACAAGGATTCTACTGGCTGACCGTGGTAGCCAACGCTACTAGGATTGTGTGCTCCTGCAAAGGATGCTAATTTTACCCCAAACAAATGCACCTGCCAGCTCAAGCCCTACAGACCATCCCCATCATTTGGTCGTTCGCTGTATGGGGGTTCGACCTCGTCGTTCCTTTGTAGAAAGCACCCGGGGGCTTTACACACCTATTGGTTGCCATCGACAAATTCTCCAAGTGGATCGAGGTCCAACCCATCAACAACATCAGGTCCGAGCAGGCAGTAGCTTTCTTCACCAACATCATTCATTGCTTCAGAGTCCCAAACTCCATCATCACCAACCACGACGCACAATTCACATGAAGGAAGTTCTTGGACTTCTGTAACGACCACCACATCCGTGTGGACTGGTGAGTCGTGGCTCATCCAAGGACAAATGGGCATGTGGAACGTGCCAATGGCATGATCCTACAAGGTCTTAAGTAACGAATCCATAATGAGCTAAACAAATTCGGCAAGCGATGGTTCAAAGAACTCCCCTCGGTCGTTTGGAGTTTGAGGACAACCCCGAGCCGAGCCACGAGGTTCACACCATTCTTCCTAGTTTATGGGATTGAGGCCATCCTGCCCACGTACTTAGAATATGGATCCTCGAGGCTAAAGGCGAATAGCGACCAGAGCAACCAAATCGGCCGTGAAGATTCACTCGACCAGCTGGAAGAGGCTCGGGACATAGCGCTGCTGCATTCCTCCAGGTATCAGTAGTCACTGCGGCGTTACCACACACGACAAATTCAATCTCGAGGCTTCCAAGTTGGTGACATGGTACTTTGGCTATGACAATACAACCGAGGGCATCACAAGCTCACCCCTCCCTGGGAAGGGTCATTCATCATTGCCGAGATGTTGAAACCAGGAACTTACAAGCTGTCCAACAGCCAAGTCGAAATCTACGACAATGCTTGGAACATCGAGCATCTACGTCACTTTTACCCTTAGAATTCTAAGTCATTATGTACTTCAATCTTCGAATATAAATAAAATATATTCCTCAAGTGAGGCTCGACCCTGTTTCACCAGACCGAACCTCCCTCGAGGGCTACAAGGGGAGAACCCCCTCCACGTCACTTTTTTCTCAGAAAGGTTTTTCTTCTAAAAAATGACTTTTGTGTTTTTGGCATAGTCAAAAACGAAATCCTAAAAGAACAAGAGATATCCTGAATGGTAAGGATGACCGAGCCGCGGGAACGCCTACACCTCCGGGATATGAATTCTCCACTCACCACACTTCACCTAAATGTTAACTCGCGTTTTGGCAGTGTTTTCGTGAAACGATAATCTAAAAGCATGAAACATGGGGAAAAGTGCAACCCACCACACAAACATAAAAGTATTCGGGCCTCAGGACATCGCCGTTCACAAAAGACTTAAAAGGTTTTTTACATGGGCCTGTAGGACCAGCCTTTCAGCAACTCAGGCATTGGGGTGGGGAGAAGAGGCATCTTCAGGGTCGACGTCACCCACCATGGATGAGGTAGCTTCGGCGTTGCTAGAGGGCGTGGCCGCGAAATAAGACCTGGCGTCGAGTAGAGATACAGGTGGAACCACCTCTTCATCAAAATGCAAGGGCAGCGTCGAACCTGGCCCCTCGACAGCATCTACAAGCCTCCAGACATGTGCCTCGGCAAGATCATCTCTCTCCAGCAGAACGTAGCCCTCGCTCAAGATCGATCTTGTAGTGGGAAGAGACGGTAGCTAGTGCTCGCTTCACACCGGTGTGCAGAGCCCCACGGAGTTTGCTTCGCATGTGGCCACTCAAGGCAAGCATGCGGCTCTATGGGGAACTGCCCGATGGGACGTCGTCAATCCCGAAGGTCTGAGAGTCCGACAGAATGTGGCAACTGCGTCGGACGGAGCGTTGTGCTCGACACTTTTTTCATCGAAGGCTTGTGCAAGTGTCTTGGACGTGTCGATAGACTCGAGAAGGTCCTTCTCAAATCCTAAAACCAACCAAACAACATGTAAGCACAACGAAAGGAGGAGTCCAGTCAGGCCGATCACAGACAAGCGAGACATACCTTCTGCCCGAACCTTCCACTACGAAGCCTCGGTCCGGAATGACTCAGCCGCCTCTATGCCCTCGGCCAAAGCCCTTTCCTTCTAAGCATACGCAGTCCGCTGCACTTCCAACTCCTCGGCGAAGGTCACGACCTTAGTGGTAGGGTAGCCTCTGCCAGCTGCCCGACAAGGGTCTCTGTGTAACGCACCCACTGGGCCAGTCCGCCTAAAGCCCACCATCGCCAGCGTCGGACGTTCATGCGCTCGTGCGCAGCCTATTCAGACGGGCACCTCACTCTCAAAACCTAGGCTGAGAGAGGAGGGAGGCCCGCCCTTATAAGTGCAACACGGCCCCCTTAGCTAGGCGAGGTGGTACTAACCCAGGGCGTGCATACCAGCCCCTTACATCCACCCCCCTAAGAGGCCCAAAGCTCTCCCAGGCAGCAGCAACAATGTAGGCTCTGATACCAATTGTAACGCACCCACTGGGCCAGTCCGCCTAAAGCCCACCATCGCCAGCGTCGGACGTTCATGCGCTCGTGCGCAGCCTATTCAGACGGGCACCTCACTCTCAAAACCTAGGCTGAGAGAGGAGGGAGGCCCGCCCTTATAAGTGCAACACGGCCTCCTTAGCTAGGCGAGGTGGTACTAACCCAGGGCGTGCATACCAGCCCCTTACAATTGGTATCGGAGCCTACATTGCCGCTGCTGCCTGGGAGAGCTTTGGGCCTCTTAGGGGGGTGGGATGTAAGGGACCGGTCTGCACGCCCTGGGTTAGTACCACCTCGCCTAGCTAAGGGGGCCGTGTTGCACTTATTAAGGGCGGGCCTCCCTCCTCTCTCAGCCTAGGTTTTGAGAGTGAGGTGCCTGTCTGAATAGGCTGCGCACGAGCGCATGAACGTCCGACGCTGGCGATGGTGGGCTTTAGGCGGACTGGCCCAGTGGGTGTGTTACAATTGGTATCAGAGCCTACATTGCCGCTGCTGCCTGGGAGAGCTTTGGGCCTCTTAGGGGGTGGGATGTAAGGGACCGGTATGCACGCCCTGGGTTAGTACCACCTCGCCTAGCTAAGGGGGCCGTGTTGCACTTATTAAGGGCGGGCCTCCCTCCTCTCTCAGCCTAGGTTTTGAGAGTGAGGTGCCTGTCTGAATAGGCTGCGCACGAGCGCATGAACGTCCGACGCTGGCGATGGTGGGCTTTAGGCGGACTGGCCCAGTGGGTGTGTTACAGTCTGCTCGAAGGGAGGCTTCCATGGCCTGATTCTAGAATTGATGCCGCTCGCCGGACACCTTGCTAAGATCCCCCTCTAGCCGATGCACCCTCTCGGCTAGAGGTGCCGCTTCTCTTTGAGACAAGGCGGCCTCTTCCTTCAGCCATGCGCAAAGCATCCAGAGATCCGTTGCATCGGTGGTCTTCTGAGCAAGACGCTCGTTTGCCTGGGCAAGCAAGCCCTTCTAGTGGCACAACGAGTCCCAAATACAGGTTCCACGACGAAGGAACATGGACTTGGCCGCGATCTTCGGTATGAGTTACTGAAAAGAGAAAGAAATGCCACCAAGACATCACAATCACTCGTCAATTCAGGGTAATGACCAGAAGCCCTTACCTTGGTTACCGAAGTCATGTCTCGGGTGAGGGTGTTTGTCGCCGCCTTGAAAGATTTCTCCACCACCAGGCCAATGTCCAAAAAATCCTGTCACAGCTGCATCTCCTCCCGATCATAAGGGTGAACACGGGCTCATCCCCTGCGGTGCAGTCCCACCACATGAGACGCGGCCTCACCATATGTTGGGGTTGCCCACTAAAGACTTGTTCGGTTCTACCACAATCCATATGGATTGAGGGGGTTTTAATCCCTAGTAAATCAAAATATCTCTCAATCCGTATCGATCTCCTCCAATTCATATGGATTGAAAATAACCGAACAAGCCCTAAGGGAACGACGGTGATGTTCCCCTCACCAGGTTGGAGCTCGATACACGCCAAGACCGGGACCTTGGGTTGCTCCGAGGGACCGGTTCCGTCATCACCAGCCACCCCCTTACCTCGGTCAAAGGCCGAGGAATCAGGGATAAAGATGACTGATAACATCTATCCTAAGCACAAAATTAAGAAAATTCATGCTAGAAAAACTCATACTATTTCTCATCATACTTATATGTATAGTAACGAGGCTTCTAGCTCTAAGCATTTAACTCATATCAAAATGCCTAAAAAGAAGACTATCAATGCATCAAATGAACATTGCATTTCATTTAAGACTTTTGATGCATCTTTTGTGCTAACTAACAAATCAGGCAAAGTAGTTGCCAAATATGTTGGGGGCAAACACAAGAGCCCAAAGACTTGTGTTTGGGTACCCAAGGTGCTTGTTTCTAATGTGAAAGGACCTAGGACCGTTTGGGTACATAAGAACAAGGCCTAAATTTGTTTTGTAGGTTTATGCATCCAGTGGGTCAAGTTGAATAATCGATAGCGGGTGCACAAACCACATGACAGGGGAGAAAAGGATGTTCTCCTCATATGAGAAAAATGATGATCCCCAAAGAGCTATTACATTCGGGGATGGAAATCACAGTTTGGTCAAAGGTTTGGGTAAAATTGCTATATCTCCTGACCATTCTATTTCTAATGTTTTTCTTGTAGATTCCTTAGATTACTACTTGCTTTCTGTCTCTCAATTATACAAAATGGGCTACAACTGTTTATTCACTGATGTAGGTGTTACTGTCTTTAGAAGAAGTGATGATTCAATAACATTTAAGGGAGTGTTAGATGATCAGCTATACTTAGTTGATTTCAATGATAACAATGCTGAACAAGACACTTGCTTAATTGCTAAGACTAATATGTGATGGCTCTGGCATCGCCGACTTTGCTCATGTTGGGATGAAGAATCTTCACAAGCTTCTAAAGGGAGAGCACATTTTAGGACTAACAAATGTTCATTTTGAGAAAGACATGATTTGTAGTGCATGTCAAGCAGGAAAGCAAGTTGGAGCTCATCATCCACACAAGAACGTCATGACGACTGACAGGCCGCTTGAGCTACTCCACATGGATTTATTCGACCCGATCGCTTACATAAGCATCAGTGGGAGTAAGTACTATCTTGTTATTGTGGATGATTATTCTCGCTTCACTTGGGTATTCTTTTTGCAGGAAAAATATCAAACCCAAGAGACCTTAAAGAATTTTTTGAGACGAGCTCAAAATGAGTTCGAATTGAGGATCAAAAAGATTAGAAGCGACAATGGAACGGAGTTCAAGAACTCTTAAATTGAAGGATTTCTTGAGGAAGAGGGCATCAAGCATGAGTTCTCTTCTCCCTACACACCTCAACAAAATGGTGTAGTGGAGAGGAAGAATAGAACTCTTTTGGCTATGGCAAGGACCATGCTTGATGAGTACAAGACACCGGATTGGTTTTGGGCGGAGGCGATTAACACCGCTTGCTACTCCAGCAACCGACTCTACCTACACCAAATCCTCAAGAAAACATCATATGAACTCCTCACCAGTAAAAAGCCCAATGTTTCCTATTTTAGAGTTTTTGGAGCAAATGCTTTATTCTTATTAAGAGAGGTAGAAATTCTAAATTTGCTCCTAAAGCAGTAGATGACTTTTTACTTGGTTATGACTCAAACACAAGGGCATATAAAGTCTTCAACAAGTCCACTGGATTAGTTGAAGTTTCTTGTGACATCGTGTTTGATGAGACTAATGGCTCCCAAGTGGAGCAAGTTGATCTTGATGAACTAGATGATGAAGGGGCTCCATGCGTCGCGCTAAGGAACATGTCCATTGGAGATGTGTGTCCAAAAGAATCCGAAGAACCTCCACAAGCACAAGATCAACCATCATCTTTCATACAAGCATCTCCACCAATTCAAGATGAGGAAATGACTCAAGAGGACGAGGATCAAGATCAAGACGATGAGCAACCTCAAGAGGAGGACATTGATCAAGGGGGAGATGAAGATGAGCAAAACAAGGAAGATGATCAAGAAATTCAGGATCAAAGACCACCGCACCCAAGGACCCACCAAGCAATTCAAAGAGATCACCCTGTCAACTCCATTCTTGGTGACATTCACAATGGGGTAACCACTCGATCTCGAGTTGCTCATTTTTGTGAACATTACTCTTTTGTATCTTCTATTGAGCCATACAGGATAGAGGATGCACTTAGAGATCCAGACTGGGTGGTGGCAATGCAAGAGGAGCTCAACAACTTCACAAGGAATGATGTTTGACATTTAGTTCCACGTCCTAACCAAAATGTTGTAGGTACCAAATGGGTATTCCGCAACAAACAAGATGAGCATGGTGTGGTGACTAGGAACAAAGCCCAACTTGTTGCCAAGGGTTATTCACAAGTCGAAGGTTTGGATTTGGATGAAACCTATGCACCCATAACTAAGCTTGAGTCAATTCATATATTACTTGCCTATGCTACTTACCATGGCTTCAAGTTATATCAAATGGACGTGAAGAGTGCCTTCCTCAATGGCCCTATCAAGGAAGAGGTATATGTTGAGCAACCTCCCGGCTTTGAAGATAGCGAGTATCCTTCTCATGTTTATAAGCTCTCAAAGGTGTTTTATGGGCTCAAGCAAGCCCCAAGAGCATGGTATGAATGCCTGAGTGACTTTCTTATCACTAATGGCTTCAAAGTTGGTAAAGCTGACCCTACTCTCTTCACCAAAACTATTACTAAAGACTTGTTTATATGACAAATTTATGTTGATGATATTATATTTGGGTCTACTAACAAGTCACCTTGTGAAGAGTTTAGTAGGATCATGATATAGAAATTCGAGATGTCCATGATGGGGGAGTTGAAGTATTTCCTTGGATTTCAAATGAAGCAACTCCAGGAAGGCACCTTCATCTGCCAAACTAAGTACATTTAAGATATACTCAAGAAGTTTGGAATGAAGAATGCCAAACCCATCAAGACACCCATGAGAACAAATGGACATCTCGACCTCGACATAGGAGGTAATCCATAGATCAAAAGGTATAGCGGTCGATGATAGGATCTTTACTCTACTTATGTGCTTCACGACCGCATATAATGCTTTCAATATGCATGTGTGCAAGGTTCTAGGCGAATCCTAAGGAAATTCACCTTAGAGTCGTGAAAATAATCATGAGATATTTAGTTTACACTCCTAAGTTTGGGCTATGGTACCCCAAGGGATCTACCTTTGATTTAATTGGGTATTCCGATTCCGATTATGCCGAATGTAAAATTGACAGGAAGAGCACATCAGGGACTTGTCAGTTTCTGGAAAGATCCCTGGTGTCTTGGGCTTCAAAGAAACAAAACTTAGTAGCTCTATCCACCACCGAGGCCGAGTATATTGCTGTAGGACATTGTTGTGCACAATTATTCTAGAAGAGGCAAACCCTTAGGGACTATGGCTACAAGTTGAGCAAAGTCCCTCTCCTATGTGATAATGAGAGTGCAATCCGCATGGCGGATAATCCCGTTGAACACAGCCGCACTAAGCACATAGACATCCGGTATCACTTTTTGAGAGATCACCAACAAAAGGGGATATCGAAATTGCTTATGTTAGCACCACAACCAATTAGCCGATATCTTTACCAAGCCTCTAGATGAAAAGACTTTTAGCAAGCTTAGGAATGAACTAAATATCCTAGATTCTTGAAACTTTGATTGAAACATTGCACACATAACTCATTTATATACCTTTGATCATATCTCCTTCATTTGGTACAAATGCATATTTCTTATTCTTCTTGTGCCAAGGCTAAGACTAATGTGCTTCTAGAAGTATCTCTTTGATTAGTCTTAGATTGAAACGGAAATGGAGTATTCCGCAAAGGCAAGGTTTCCACTCAACTATGACGGTGTCGTTTATCCTTTGCCCTCATCATATACTTTCATTCATACTCAATGGGGGTGAATTAGAAGGCCTCTCAAGTTTCTTCATTTTTAGCGATTAATGCTAAGGGGGAGAAATAAAAAGGCCCAAAGCAAAAGGAACGCACCACCACCCATTTTCAATTTTTTCAAAAACTATTTCACAAAGGGGAAGAAATTATTTCAATTGCAAAAACCCCCTTGACAGCTAAGGGGAGAACTTCTTCAGGGAGAGTTTTTATCTAGCCAAAGGAAAAGCATTTGAAACAGGGTGAGAATTTTCAAAATCTTGAAAAATGCTTTTTGAAATCATATTCCTATACCATTGGCTATTTGCAAAAGAATTTGAAAAGACTTTTCCAAAAGATTTGCAAAGTGGTGCAAATGTGGTCCAAAATGTTAATATAGAAGAAAGCAATCATATATACTTAGAAATACTTTTAGTTGGTTTAAATTCAAAATAACTTATGCACATCTGTCTAAATTGAAAACTAGTTATATTCCTACACTTTATATTTTCTTTGATTTGTGTTGGAATCAATCTCCAAAAAGGGGGAGATTAAAAGGGAAATGGGCTCAAAACATTTCCTATAATCGATTTTGGTGTTTGACGTCCATCACAAACCATGTGGACTAACTAGTTTGCCTAGTTGTCATTTATCTCAGGTGCATAAAGTTCAACATAAACCAACAAAGAAAATGAGTTGGGAACTCTACAAAGTTTGGAGCAAAAGACAAGTATAGGTGCTGCCAGTGGTGCACCGGACACTGTCCGGTGCCCAGGCCGAGGACCCGCGAACTGGCCGCTCTCAGATTTTCCCCAAAGTCGCTCCTCTATAATTCACCGGACTATCTGGTGTACACCAGACATGTCCGTGCCACAAGAGGACAAAGGACTTCAATGGTCAACCGCTCCAAACCCCAATGGGCAGCTGACGTGGCACGTGCCGGACAATGAACAACGCCATGTCCAGTGAACCACCAGACTGTGCAGTGTGCCATCGATAGAAACGACTAGAATAGTGGTTGGGGCTATAAATACCCCCAACCACCACCATTCAAGCCATCCAAGTTTTCAGACCTCAACATTCAATACAAGAGCAAAAGCCTACACTCCAAGACACAATCAAAAGATCAAATCCTCTCCAAGCCTCAAAATCAACTCAATTGCTTAATGACTTAAGAGAGGGTGTTTAGTGTTTCTTTTGTTGCTTGGATTGCTTTTTCGTTCTCACTCTAATTCTTCTAAGTGACTTGTAAAGCTAGCAAGAGACACCTACGTGTGTGGTGATCCTTGCGGGGACTTAGTGACCCAAGTGATTAAGAAGAAGCACTCGACTGGTCTGTGTGACCGATTGAGAGAGGGAAAGGGTTGGAATAGACCCGGCCTTTGTGGCCTCCTCAATGGGGACTAGGTTCTTTGGAACTGAACCTCGGTAAACAAATCATCGTGTTCATTTGTGTTGATCTCAACTCGATTTGTTTCCCCCTTTCCTCTATCTAAAGTTCCCTTGCTCATATTGATTTGAGTTCACTCCCAAAGTTATTCGCATTGATTGAACAACTCATAGCAAGGAGAACTATCTTCCGCACTCCGAATTATTTCTAACACTAACCCCAGGCATAGTGCGTGTTCAAAGTTTATAATTTTCAGGTTTCGCCTATTCACCCCCTCTAGGCGACTTTCACCCCTCCAAAATATATATAAGAAAAGAGGAAGGGGTACCGGCAATCCATCGAGATTGAAATCGAGCTCCCCGCATTAATGTCGAATCCAAAAGCCGATTTCGTTCCTCGAATCCTGCGAGCACGCGCACGACGACAGATTTCCCATGGGCATCACATCCTATCACATTAACTCTCGCCCATGGGACACTTGTCTTGTCTGGTTAACAAACCTGCAGACGTCGCTCCGTCTCCCAGAGGTGAGCGCCTAAAAGGGTCTGCCCCTCTCTCTCCCTCTCTACATATGATGGAAAGGGAATATTCATTTAGGTTTCCTTCCCACATAAGGAAATGGGCTCCGAGCCCTTTACTGTTTAGGGGGTTAGAAGGTTGGCCCCTCGATGGGGTTCGATGACTGCCCCAGAATGTAGAGTCAGGGATGAACGTGGGTATGTCCATACACGGCCGAGGCTCAGGCTACAATTCTGAGATACCCTAGGACATGTCCAAGACCTACATGAATGATTCGTAATGGTATCCCACCAAATGGAGGTACCGAGCCCTCGGATCCTATCAAATGGGTCTGGGACCAGCAAATCACCTGTAAATACATTGGGGTGGGTCTGCGGACCACTAGCCGACCCCTATAGGATGGGGCTCGGGCCTCTACTCGGACTACCTGCTAACAGCTCACCCAGGAAACATCGTGCTCATTACCCACCGAGGGTAGCATGATACTTTCGCCCACTTCCTCCTTGTGGAAAGGCGACGTAAGTGGCGTATCATCAAAAGTTAAGGCAGTCCCTGATCGTTCTCTCGCCCTATGCAGAGGCTCAAGGGATGCCCTTGCATCTAGACTATGATCAAAGTTGTTTGTAGAACCAACAGACTGACGAAGTCCATAGAGGAGAACATAAAGACCTCGAAGGAGTAACCACTCCTCCGAGGCCTTAGGGGCTACACCCGACGAGTGCACTCACGCGCACCCATCAGAAGAAATCTACCAACTCTCAAAGACCCGACAAAACACCCAAAAAGGTTCAGCAGAACCTCCAAGCAAGTGCCTACACTCCTTTAAAGGGTTGGGGGCTACTACCAGGTACCATAATTAGGGGTACCTAGATCACAAAAAGGTATCATGATGCATTGCCCATGGGTGCAAGTCGATGGCACCAATACATATCATTACAATAATTCATCATATATATCAAAAAATCTATACAACAATACATGAAGACATATATATATATATATATATATATATATATATATATATATATATATATATATATATATATATATATATATATGCAGAGAGGGAGAGAGAGGGCTCACAACCGAATAATGCAAGAAAGTGTGATATCGATCGCCGTACATCCATCCCATACTTTGTCCATGCATGCATGGTGGTCGATATGACAGCCTCTTGCATTGCTCGGTTGTTAGATTTGTCTCTTTCTCTCTCTATAGGCATAAACATTAACATAAATGGTCGATATACCCACTAACAGCTCACCTAGGAAACATCATGCTCATTACCCACCGAGGGTAGCATGACACTTTCCCCTCTTGCTCCTTGCGGAAAGGCAACGTAAGAGGCGTTATCATCAAAAGTCAAGGCAGTCTCTGATCATTCACTCATCCTCTGCAGATGTCACACCCGGATTTAAGGGACAAACCCGGGCACGAATCAAATGTGTGCTGGGATCAAGTCTCACACATATGTTGACTCATGGTATAGAAACGAATGTCACATCTTTAATATATAAATGAGTTCTGTACAAAATAGTTAAATAATTACATCATACGAAGACAACGATCTAGCAACC
This sequence comes from Zea mays, assembly GCF_902167145.1. Taxonomy (NCBI): domain Eukaryota; kingdom Viridiplantae; phylum Streptophyta; class Magnoliopsida; order Poales; family Poaceae; genus Zea; species Zea mays. The sequence goes on along the minus strand of NC_050100.1, from coordinate 74,614,553 downwards.
AAAGTTGACTGGGAGATGACGACCTAGACCACTCACAAACTCATCACAACATCCTTCACGCGCCTCATCCTGTGGTACCTATTCTTGACCTGGGGGGTGTGAGTACAACAAGGGTGAGCTCACATACTTTCATCGCTCAACAAGTTGTGTGGAATAATGTGCATGAACTCACTAATGGTGGGAGCTCATGTGAAGTGTATTTATAAATATTATATCATCCTAAAAAAATCAATTTGTATAAGAATCTTTCATTTGGTCTCTACTAAAAGAAGGTTCCTAAACACAAAGAGATTATTTAAGAATAGTCCACGAGTTCAATATTTGAAGATGTTTTCTCTAGTTTTCAAAGTTTAATTCTAAGCCTTGAGCTACCAACAATTTCAATATTACTATCTATGTTCTTTAGGGAAATATATTTTGCAAAGAAAGGAATTTTTTCTTAAGGTACACTTTAACTCATTTTTTGGGAGAATCTTTTATAAATCCCAAAATAGGATTTTGGGTATCACAGCAGAGGCTCGGGGGCTGCCCTTGCATCTAGAACGCGGTCAAAATTGTTTGTAGAACAAACCGACAAAGTCCACAGAGGAGAACATAAAGATCTCAAAGGAGTAACCACTCCTCCGAGGCCTCAGGGGCTGAAGAAATCCACCAACTTTCAAAGACCCGGCAAAATGCACAAAAGGTTCAGTGGAACCTCCAAGCAAGTGCCTACACTCTCTTGAAAGCTCAGGGGCTACTATCAGATACCATAATTAGGGGTACCCAGATCACAAAAGGTATCATGGATGCATTGCCCATGGGTACAAGGCGATGGTACCAATGCATATCATTACAATAATTCATCATATGTATCAAAAAAAGTATATAGCAATACACGAAGACATATATATACTCAGAAGAATATATATATAATTATCTGAGAGAGGGCTGACAACCGAATAATGCGAGAGAGTGTGATATCTACCGCCGTACATCCATCCCATACTTTGTCCATGCATGCATGGTGGTCGATATGACAGCCTCTCGCATTGCTCGGTTGTTAGCTTTGTCTGTTTCTTTCTCACAACAACACTGCTACTCATTTTCGGCGGCTACCATTATTTTCGACGGCCGGTGACTAGAATCAGCCGTCGAAAATAAGCTTATTTTCGGTGGCCGGCTTTTAACACGGCCGCCGAAAATAAACATAAATGCATGTGAAATTAGAATCGCTATTCATGTATGGCATGCTAGTGACTGATGACTAAGATCTGGGCAACGATGGTGTCCAGGTTGACGAAAATGTGAACGACGCGCCTTGTTATATTGCCCCCGGAGGTGGCTTGGACTTCGATCCATATAGCTCTTGCCCGTCAGCGCGGATTTTGAGCATCGCCGGATTGGATAAATAGGCTAGCCCGTCACCTCCGGCGCAGCCATGATGTCTTCTAGAAATTCATCATGTCTTTCTCAGGTATAATATGTGATGAGTAGCTACTGACAGAAAATATATGTTAAGAAGGAGGAGGAAGTACGAGGAAGAAGAAGAGCTGGTATGTGTCCGGGATTTTAGCTTTGCATATGGCGCTTATATATAGAATGTTATCTGTCTATGAATGCAGGTTACTTCCTCGTCATTGTTGCTGCCGGGACACATAGCACAGGTCGCCCACGTTGAGACTAACAACTTTTTTTGCATACAAAATTGTTGCTGCCGGGACACATGCATGCGTGTGTGCAATCGTCAGAGATATGATCATTATATACTGTATGTGTCCATTGGCGTCTTGTGATTTGTCTAGCTAGGCCTTTGTGATTTCATGGAATCTGGTGGTTTGTCTTGGAGCACCTAGGTACCTGTACTATGGAATCTGGTGATATGTCTGAGGGCATCCAGCTAGCTACTATGAATCTGGAGATCTGTTTTGGTGCTAGACAGCTCTGCCATTGTGGAATCTGGTGATTTGTTTGTAACCAGCTAGTAGCTACGACTAATGGAATCTATCGATTTCTAACACTAGCGCATCAGCTCATAGATCCTTAGGAGCAGACGTACAAAAGTATTAGAATTTCACTAATTCAGTGTGCAATAATTTATAACCCAAGACTAACCAAACTCGCACATATTTCCTATTTATTCGACAATTTTTAAAGTGTACCAAACATAAAATATAACTATGGTGTTTAAAGCGGGATTAGTGATTTGAGGTGATCGTGACTAAGGTGAGTGTCGGGTATCAAAATTAGGGGTACCCAGATTACAACCCTAAAGTGTATAAACGCTTGGGTAAAAGGGGGTCACAAGTAAACAAGCTCCAAGGACACGCGGAACCTAAATCACGACTCGCTTGAGGCCAACCTCGGGCGGGAAACACATTCACGACTCGCCCGAGGCCAACTTTGGGCCAGAAAGACATTTCCTGCTCTCCCGAGGGCCAGAGCGTGCCCGCCTCGCCCAATCACTCCGATCCTAGAACGCGCGTAAACTAATGTAGTCCGTACAACCACCTGCCTCGCTGAATGTGCCAAAGTCAACAAACGAGTCACGATCTAATCTACTTTTACCACCTACAATGATGGTCAGGACGAATACATGGTACTATTCCCCCACTCTGACCACTGTTTCAATCACCCAGAGTGTGACTACAAGCAATGTCTAATCTTGGCCTCGGCCTTGGAAGAAATCTTCGCCTCGCCTAAGCTCGCCCTTGGCCAACTGCCAAACATGGAAGCATGTGCATTAAATGCCACCTACTCTCCCACGAACCCTGCTGAAGACCCATGCCGAGCACTGCTTCAACCACTCCGACTCGACACTTGGAAATGTCTTAGGCTCAGACATACGCCCATGCTCCCGAATCTAGCCTCGACTCTCTATCTAGTCAAAGGAATGGGCTACATGGATTGGGCGGCCTTGTCCTGATCAAAGACGACAACAAGGATGAGGGCCATCTCGCCGGCCATTCCGCTACAGGGCTCAGACACATCTCTCTGACCGCAACAATAGCGTAGAAATACATGTATACTGGGCCTCCTCCTTGCGACTATAAAAGGAGGAGCACAAGGCCTTATTTGGGGAGGTTGAGGACAACACTTCACCGTTGACTCCTCACCCCACTACTGATATTGGCACTCGCCTCAATCATACTCAGAGACTTGAGACTCACTCCCTCTCTCGACTTGCTTGTATCCCCTACTACGAGCACTTAGGTGCAAGGTAATACAAGTCTCCTTCCCCCATTGGATGTAGGGCCTTCTCTTGCCCGAACCAGGATAAACCTTGTGTGTCTTCTTGCATCAACCATCTGGGACAAGGGAACACAACACAAATTTACTAGTTAGTTAGCACCCTCGAGTTCAAAACATCAAAAGTTGGCGCACCAAGTAGGGGGCGCTGCATGTTGACATCACATTCCTATCAAAGTTCCAGATGGAAAATTCTGAACGCCCTTTGCCTCTTGGCACGATGATCTGGTTTGGGAGCCTTGAGTTCCTATCCCTTGGCTACGACTATGACAAGGTAGTCCTCACACCCAGTCACCACACCGGCGACGACTATTGTTTCTCCCAGCCAGGAGGGGCATGTCCGCTCCTGCTTTCCTAGCCAGAGGTGGGACACCCAGACCTGTGCCACCGTCCCTCTCGCTAGAAGAGATGGAGACAGAACAATCACAACCGCACTGCGAGTAGTGTTTCCACCTAGCCGACGATTCTGGGCAAGCGGACAACGCTGACTCCCTTGCAAGGGACTTGTCTAGCGTCAGCCTCACTCCAAGAACAACAACGGCTACACGCGTAGATCCCACGACAAGTCCATCAACCCCTCCTCCCGTGATCTGGAGGTAGGATCGACGTCACGCTCTTTCCCTTTCGGGATAACTTACACCGAAATCAGGAGCTACTCCTATTCGATAAGTACTCATATGGGTGCATACTCTGAGCTTCCAAGACACGATCTGTAGTCAACACTGGACCTGCTCGCAACCACTCCAACCTCAGAGCACGTGGACTCTGAGGAAGAAGATGACATGGATCCTGGCTTGGACTTTTCTAGGCTCCACGATCCTGATTCCATGCGGCACTTCCTGTCCGTGTGCGATTACTACCTCTCTGACGGCTCCAACGACTACAACTTTGATGACGAGGGTTACAACCCAACTTGAGAATGCTTCCATACCGAGCATGAGGAGCACAAAGGAGAAAACCAACTTGGCATGCCTAAGAATGACAACACCCCAGCACCAGCACGAGGGAACGAGATGTGGTCCGAACCCATATGGGGAGTCAGGACCAACTCCATGAGATTCAAGCCAAGCTCGATGAGGAGCAAAAACGACTAATACAACTCTGGCAAGTTCTTGAGAAGGAAACGGTAGGCCAAGCCCTCTACGGAGGAGCACGCGCCAAATCGTGCGACGTCTACCGTCGCATCGTAGAGGACACGGGGGCTGAGCAACCCTTAGTCTTTAATAGGGCCAGTCAAAACCTCGTCGCGGTAGCAATCTTACTTCGAATAATGCTGGAGCCATCCACGACTGAGGTGCGCCGAGTCCAAGGTGAGATCGAGAGTCTCCTGGAATGTGTCGCGGTCCAGCAGGTCGAGAGCTCTGCCTCTCGACTTCGAGGGTCCACCTCGGAGCACCAAGCGGGGCCCTCCCTTTAGGAGAGAGAGAGGCCTCGATCCATCCCGAACCCACAACGGAGAAAGCCTCCGTGTCCCAAGACCACACCCTTGGCAACCACCAGAATCACGATGTCGGACCCCACCTTGGTGAGCGACTACTTCATGTCGATAGTCGCCACACCACATGAATCTACCACCCTCGACGGGGTGGCCGCTACAACAGTGAGGAGGACCGAAGCCCCTCACCCGAACATTCGAGCCCACAAGTCTTCAGCCGAGCTATACGTAAGGCACCATTCCCGGCTCAGTTTTGTGCACCAACTACCATCACCAAGAACTCGGGAGAAACCAAGCCTGTGCTATGGTTCCCTGATTATCGCCTGACATGTCTATTGGGGGGGGGTACAAATGACGATAAAATCATCATTCGTAACCTGCCCCTATTCCTATCCGACGCCGCCCGAGCCTAGATCGAGCACCTTCTGCCCGCACAGATCCATGACTGGGACGACCTGGTTAGGGTCTTCAGAAGAAACTTCTAGGGCCCATACGTGCACCCTGGTAACTTCTGAGACCTCAGGAGCTGTCGACAGAAGCCGGATGAAGCCATGCACGAGTACATCCGATGATTCTCCAAGCAATGCACCGAGCTGCCCAACATCACCGACTTGGACGTCATTGGGGCATTCCTTGCCAGCACCACCTGCCGAGATCTGGTCAGCAAGCTGGGTCGTAAGAACCCCACCAAAGCAAGTTAATTGATGGACATCACCACCAAGTTCGCTTCAGGGCAAGAGGCCATCGAGGCCATTTTCCACAAGCACAAGGGCAAGGGGAAGCGGAAGAAGGATGCCCCTAAAGCATCCACACAACGCAACTCTAAGAAGAACAAAAAGAAGGCGCCATAGAAGAAGCACGAAGTCCTCAAGACCGATCATGTTGCTGCTACAAACCACAGAAGTCCTCGAGGCCCCCTCGGGGGTCCCAACGTCTTCGACAAGTTGCTCAAAGAGTCGTGCCCTATCACAAGGGCCCAATCAAGCACACCCTCAAGTATGGTGACCTACTTCAACCCTACTTGAACAAACCCAACCTCTCGGCGGACGACAACAAGAAGAGGGGCCCTAGTGACAAGGGCGACGACAAGGATGAGGAGTTCCTAGAGGTCCACAACTGCTTCATGATCTTTAATGGACCGATGATGAACCTCTCAGCGCGACAACAAAAATGAGAGCGCATGGAAGTCTTCTTGGTCTAAGTGGCGGTGCTAGTCTACCTAGACTGGCCAGACAAAGTCATCACCTTCGACCAAGACGACCACCCATACTACATAGCTAACCCAAGAAAGTACCCGCTCGTCGTTGACCCTGTCATCGGCAACACCAGACTCACCAAAGTTCTCATGGATGGAGGCAACAGCCTAAACATCATCTATGCCGAGACCCTAGAGCTAATGGGGATCAACAAGTCCTAGATCTGAGTCGGCGTCGCACCATTCCATGGCAACACCCCCAGCAAGCGAGTCCAACCCCTCTGATAGATCGTTCTGCCCATTTGCTTCGGGACCCCCTCCAACTTTAGGAGGGAGGTCCTCACCTTTGAGGTGCTAGGGTTCCAAGGTGCCTATCACACTGTCTTGGGGGAGGCTGTGTTACGGCAAGTTCATGGTCATCCCAAATTACACCTACCTCAAGCTGTAGATGTCAGGCCCAAGGGGGGTCATCACTGTTGGCCCCATGTATGGCCATGCTTACGAGTGCGACGTCGAGTGCGTTGAGTATGCCGAGGATCTCGTTGAATTCAAAGCCGTCATCATTGACCTGGACAACCTCGTCAACAAGTTGCCCGACCCCAAGCGACACGCCAATAGTTTCGAGCCGGCCGAGATAGTCAAGGATATCCCCCTCGATCCCACTGGCTTTGGTGATAAAACATTGAAGGTAAGCTCCGAGCTCGATCCCAAATAGGAAGCAGTGCTTGTCGACTTCCTTCATGCAAATACCGAAATATTCGTGTGGAGTCCGTTAGACATGCCTATCATACCTAGGGATGTCACCGAGCACTCCTTGGATATCCAAGTCGATTCTAGACTGGTGAAGCCACACCTATGCCGCTTCGATGAGGAAAGGCGCAGAATCATCGGGGAGGAGGTCCACAAGCTTTTGGTGGCAGGGTTCATCAAGGAAGTCTTTCACGCCGAGTGGTTAGCTAACCCTGTGCTGGTTAAGAAAAAGGGAGGGAAAACCTAGCCTTTGCCTCGGATCGATCAAACCGTTGATTCCACTTCAGGATGCAAAACCGTTGATTTACTCCGGTTACCATCAAATTAAGATGAAAGAGTCCGACTAGCTCGCGACTTCTTTTATCACACCATACGACATGTATTGCTACACTACCATGCCCTTCGGCCTGAGGAATGCAGGCGCCACATACAAACAGTGTATGAACCATGTTTTCGGGGATCACATCGACAAAACAGTATGGGCTTATGTCGATGATATAGTGGTCAAGACAAGAAAAGCCCGTGACCTCGTCTCCAACTTAGAGATAGCATTCACATGCCTGTGGGCTAAGAGTGTCAAGCTAAACCCGAGAAGTGTGTCTTCGGCGTCCCCCGAGGCATGCTCCTAGGATTCATCGTGTCTGAGTGGGGCATCGAAGCTAACCTAGGAATTTTTTTTGCTATCACCAACATGGGTCGGATCAAATACTTGAAAGGAGTTCATAGGGTCATGGGGTGCCTTGTGGCTCCAAGCCGTTTCATCTCATGCCTCGGCTAGAAAGGTTTGCCCCTGCACCGTCTCGTAAGGAAAACTAAGCACTTCACTTGGACCGTCGAGGCCGAGGAAGTTCTCGGCAACCTCAAAGCACTCCTCACCAATGCACCCATCTTGGTGCCCCCTACCAAGGGCGAGGCCCTTTTGCTCTACGTCGCTGCAACCATTCAGGTGGTAAGTGTTGCGATCCTAGTTGAAAGGCACAAAGAAGGGAATGCTTTGCCATCTAGAGGCTGGTTTACTTCATCAGCGAAGTACTATCCGAGACTACGAACCGCTACCCACATATCTAGAAGCTATTATATGCAGTAGTTTTGGCTCGGCGTAAAGTTGTGTCACTACTTTGAGTCTCACCCAGTAACAGTAGTGCCATCCTTCCCTCTAGGGGAGATCATCCAGAGCAGGGAAGCTGTTATCTGTCTATGAATGCAGGTTACTTCCTCGTCATTGTGCAGCGACGCATAGCACAGGTCGCCGACGTTGAGACTAACAACTTTTTTTGCATACAAAATTGTTGCTGCCGGGACACATGCATGCGTGTGTGCAATCGTCAGAGATATGATCATTATATACTGTATGTGTCCATTGGCGTCTTGTGATTTGTCTAGCTAGGCCTTTGTGATTTCATGGAATCTGGTGGTTTGTCTTGGAGCACCTAGGTACTGTACTATGGAATCTGGTGATATGTCTGAGGGCATCCAGCTAGCTACTATGAATCTGGAGATCTGTTTTGGTGCTAGCCAGCTCTGCCATTGTGGAATCTGGTGATTTGTTTGTAACCTGTAGCTAGCTACGACTAATGGAATCTGGCCATTTCTAACGCTAGCGCATCAGCTCATAGATCCTTAGGAGCAGACGTACCAAACTTGCACATATTTCCTATTTATTCGACAATTTTTAAAGTGTGTTGAGCACCAAAATGTAGTTGCGGGCGGTTCGGCCCTGAGGCCGGATGGTCCGCGGTCCAAACGGTCCATGGTGGTGGCGCGGACAATCCGCGCGTTCGCAGAGTCAGTTAGAGTTCATAGTTTCTCGCGGGATTTGTTACCTAAAACCGCGGGATTAGCTAGGGAAACAATTTGCTACGATCGATTAAACCCCCAACAATCGATCAAATCAAGTCTATTTCTCGTTTTACTTATGCATTTAGGAGTAGTTCTAGTCTAGTTCTAGTTTAGTCTTCCAATCCCCAAATTCTCCGCTTCTCCTCGACTCTACGTCGATCAGAGGAGTCTAGGTCGGCTTGCCGAGCCTAGACAACACCTAGGATCTCTCCTCCCCGACGGGGTCCCTCCCGGGAGCGAGATCCAGGCGCCGTCGATGAACTCCGTCGTCCCTGCGCACGCGCGGACCGTCCGTCCCCAGGGCGTGGACCGTCCGGCACGTCAGGCAGGGAACCCGAGAGCTGCGTCAGGTCGCGGATCGTCCGTCCCCTGGCCGCGGACCATTCACGTTTGTGCAGAGAGCACCGCCGCCGGTTCTCATTATAGTGATTGGCGCCCGAAAAGGTGTCAACACACTTTTTGGCGACTCCGCCGGGGACAGGTGTCTAGATCTACTAAAAATCAAGCCTTCAAATGGCAGGTTCTAAAGATCACACCGATATCTCCCCGGACAATATCCTGAAGCCGGCTGTTGAAAGTCTGACGGCCGATGAGCAACAACAATACGAGGACTACAAGCGTCAAGCGAAGGAGAAATTCTTATCACAATACATGGTGGATCGCCACCAGAAAGTTGTCAAACGTGGAGAGACCGACGCCGCATCTCTTCTATCTTCGCTTTAAATCCCCCAACGTAAGTAAACCCGACGACATCGAGTCTACTAAACAGTATGTAGACCATCAGTAGAATCAAATGAAACAACAGATTGGAGGGTTAGAAGAATCAATTAGAAAATTAACGTGTACATTGTAGAAGTATGTTGCTCCTAGTTTTCCATCATATGAAACTAGTAACATGATATCTATGTCTAATACATCGGTGACAAATGGGGATTCGCAGCCCTAGTCATTATATGGTATGCCGATAAACTCATATCCAGGGCAAATGCCACCACCTCCGTCCCTGCTTGGCAGATCGACGTCCCTGGACATGGTCGGACCATCCGAGATTTTGCCCGGACAGTCCGGCCTTTACACAGACCATCAGGCTTTCCCTGCCGGACAGTCCGCGACCGCATTAGGGCTACCGCGTGGCACGCCAATAATAGCGAACACAACCGGCCAGTTCGTATGTACCACCGGACAGACCGAATACGCATACGCAGAACCTACTGTCGCACACTACACACCAAATTATTACACACCACAGCAGCAGTACGTTTCGCCCCCTACATATTTAAACCACAGCACGCCATATGATCACAGGCCGATCAACATTATCGATCGGTAATGGCAAGAAGGTCGGCATAACAATGCTCGGCCGAATGATCCCCACAACCTAGGGTCCGGTGGTCTGCCACCGGGTGCAATGGAAAAAATTAGAGAAGAGATGGCTGAACTATTCCGAGATAGGCTCGGAGTTAGTGTAACTAGAGTGGGGCAATCATATCAGAAGCCATATGATCACCGGTTTGACATTGTCCCATATCCACAAGGGGTAAGGATACCGGAGTTTTATAAGTTTTCTGGTGAAAATGGAAGAAGCACACACAAACATATAGGCCAATTCCTAGCACACCTAGGCGAATTGGCCGATGGGGAAGCATTTCGTGTTCGTTTATTTTCTTTATCCCTTACTGGTACCGCTTTTGCATGGTACGCCGCCCTGCCTCCTAATTCTATTAATTCCTGGAATGATTTAGAGAGTAAATTTCATGAGCATTTCTTTTCCGGGGAATATGAATTAGGGCTAGCTGATTTAGCTTCAGACCGACAAGGACATGAAGAATCGGTTAACGATTATATCCGGAGGTTCCGGGACACTAGAAACCGATGCTTACGGATCCATGTCGCAGACAAAGAGCTAGCAGGACTGGCTTTTAATGGGTTGCTATCCTACTTAAAAGACAAATTAGATGGGACCCAGTTCTTTTCAATAGCTCAGCTACATCAGTGGCCTTTAGCCTGTGAAAGCCGATTTAAAGAGACATCAAAATCAGCCACCCGTACTATACATCTAGTAGAGCATGATAATTCAGATGATGAATCTGCATGTGTATATACCGCTGAGTTTGTTTGGCCAGCAAAGGCCAAATCTTCTGCATGTTCTTCCTTACAACCGATTCAAAAGAATCGGCAAGAGATTAAATTTACCTTTAATGTTGCCAAATGCGATAGGATATTTGATGAACTACTAAAAAATGACAACATTAAATTAACTCATACTATTCCTCCTATGGATGAATTAAAGAGACATGCTTATTGTCAGTGGCATAATTCTTTTTCTCATACCACCAATGATTGCAATGTTTTATGTCGAAAGATACAATTGACCATAAATGAGGGCCGGTTGGCTTTTCAGGAGATGCAAGTGGACACGCAGCCATTTCTTATCAATACCATAGGACCCACATGCAAAGAGGTCTTGGTTCGGCCCGAAGTGGCCGATAAAGGCAAAGGCAAAAACATCATCATTGGCGATCCTCGCACGTCAAATATATCACAATAAGAGATTGCTCGGAAGACTCCGGACAAAGAGACTAGCAAGTCCAGAGGCGCCAGGGGGGCAAACTCAATTGAGGAGCCAAGCACGACAACCTGACCCGAGCATTGCGGACGGTCTGACACCTACGTGCGGACGGTCTGGTGCTCAGATAGACAATTCGGCTGACTCAGCCAGACAGTCCACCCATGGCCAGAGGCATCAGCGTCCACACAAAGCAAGGAAAGAGACGCAAGGGCAAAGCCGACATGACGCACATGGTCGGCTGGTAAAAGCTGGCCCTACATTCGATCAATTGCTAGCCAAATATGCTAGCAAGAAGGTCGTTCTATGCGATCGGCCAACAAAGAAACCCCGGTCACCCACTAAAACAAAATGACTGAGTAAAATGGCCCGAAAGACGACGTAACAAGCATTGCCTGTTCATCCTGTCATGCTAGGATGCTTCCCACCCACCTACTCATCGTCGATGTGTTGTCCTGTTCAAATATGGAATGGTACGACGATGAACCCATGGTACATGCGTACTCCCTTTATCTATTCAGGCTAGGGGGCACCTCCATTCTAATCCTTTTGATCCATTGATCAAATGGTCATGGCCGAGAAAGATGCAGTCCTAAACGGCCTTTATGCATTGGGGATCTATTGAATGATCACCATATTGGATTGAAAAAGCCGGTGGCTTGCATCAGGCTTAGTTCATATGCTTTTGGTTCGTCAACCTACACCAAAAGGCAGGGGCATATGTTGAGCACCAAAATGTACTTGCGGACGTTCCGGCCCTGAGGCCGGACGGTTCGCGGTGGTGGTGTGGATGGTCCGCGCGTGCGCAGAGTCAGTTAGGGTTCCTAGTTTCTTGTGGGATTTGTTACCTAAAACTGCGGGATTAGCTCGGGAAACAGTTTGTAGCGGATCCAGACCTCCCCTTTATATAGATGAAGGGTTACGACCGATTAAACCCCCAACAATCGATCAAATCAAGTTTATTTCTCGTTTTACTTAAGCATTTAGGAGTAGTTCTAGTCTAGTTCTAGTTTAGTCTTCCAATCCCCAAATTCTATGCTTCTCCTCGACTCTACGTCAATCAGAGGAGTCTAGGTCGGCTTGCCGAGCCGAGACAACACCTAGGATCTCTCCTCCCCGACGGGGTCCCTCCCGGGAGCGAGATCCAGGCGCCGCCGGTGCGCACGCGCGGGCCGTCTGACCCCAAGGCGCGGACCGTTCGACACATCAGGCAGGGAACCCGAGAGCTACGCCAGGTCGCAGACTGTCCAGCCCCTGGTCGTGGACCGTCCACGCCTGTGCAGAGAGCACCGCCGCCGGTTCTCATTATAGTGATTGGCGCCCGAAAAGGTATCAACAAAGTGTACCAAACATAAAATATACCTATGGGGTTTAAAGTGTGATTAGTGATTTGAGGTGTTCGCGACTAAGTTTAACGTGAATGTCGGTTACCATGGGGTACCTATGTAACACCCCAGGTGTTTATTTCCCATTCAACAACGAGCTTGGAATTAATCACGAAATAACGATGAGAATATCAGTTCCTATATATTATTTTTTCTTCGCTTATCCTGAGTTTGACATCATTTCCATCTTAATCTATCTGGTTTATCTTGAATATTGCCTAAAGTTCGGACTATAACGATTATTTTTAGATGTCGAGTCTATGCTGTTCGGATCGATCTAGTCGATGGGTGTAGTTTCAAAAAAGGGGTTAATTTTATAAACTCGACCACATTCCATATCTAAGAAAAATAGGACGTAAAATTATTACCTGAATTGATTACTAGTCAAATGTTCGGATAGCGGCCAAATTCGTCCTGGTTCGACTAAATCGAATGTTGACTAAAATATTGAAACCAATATCGTTTGGTTTGATCCATCGACACCTCGCTCAAATCCTAATACGAGAACTCAGATTCCTGAAATTTTGCTTTTGCCAAAATTAATGAGATTCAGATAAATTCTATTAGGTTTCGATTAAATCAAACCCTATCACAAGTACCGTCGACCCGTATCGTTGTGGTCTGATCCACTTATACCCTGTTCAAACCCTATTTTAGAGATCGGGTTTGTATTCTTTTGTTGAAGAAAAACGAAAAAATCAGTTTTCTCCTATCACTGGCCGACCCAATTCACTCCACCTCTCATGGAAATTTTTTGAAAGCCATCGTGGCCTTGTCACCGGTGCACGCGTCGTCCTCATCTCCTCCCTCCCAGCTGAGTCTCTCCTTCCCCACCTCAGAACGATGGCCTCACCTTCCATTGCGCCTGAAAGGGAAATGGGCTTAATCATTTTCTATAATCGATTATGGTGGTTGACGTCCATCACAAACTACGTGGACTAACTAGTTTGTCTAGATGTCATTTATCTCAGGTGCATAAGGTTCAACACAAACCAAAAAAGAAATTAAGTTGGGGACTCAAATTTATTTGTAGCAAGACTTGAGAGTGTGCTGAAAAATGGCACACCGGACAGTGTCCAGTGCACCAAACCAAGCAACACTCCAACCAGCCACTCTTGGGTTTCGTCTGGGCGCGCTCTGCTATAATTCACTGGGCTGTCCGGTGAGCCAACGGAGCAACGGTAACCTGGCGCCAACGGTCGACTGCAATGAACAGTAAAGTGAGCAGTGCGCGGGTAGATGTCAGGCGGCGAAGTCAGAACGCACCGGACTGTCCGATGCCGCTAGAGGACAGAGGGTTCCAACGGTCGACTGCTCCAAACCCTAATGAGCGTGCTAACGTGGCGCGCACCGGACAGTGAACAATACGTGTCCGGTGCGCCACCGGACTGTCCGGTGTGCCCATCGCCAGCAAAAACAGCCAACGACTAGGAAATGGTTGGAGGCTATAAATACCTCCCAACCACCTGCTTCAATGGCATCCAAGTTTTCTGAAGTTCCTATTCAATACAAGAGCAATAGCATTCACTCCAAGACACATTCCAAAGATCAAATCCTCTCCAAGTCCCAAAATCAACTCAACCACTTAGTGACTTGAGAGAGAGAGAGTTTTGTGTTCATTTGTTGCTTGGTTTGCTTTCTCCTTCCCCATTCTTATTCTCATAAGTGATTTGTAAAGCTAGCGAGAGACACCTAAGTGTGTGGTGGTCCTTGCGGGGTCTTAGTGACCCAAGTGATTAAGGAGAAAGCTCATCTGGTCTAAGTGACTGTTTGAGAGAGGGAAAGGGTTGAAATACACCCGGCCTTTGTGGCCTCCTCAACGGGGACTAGGTTCTTTGGAACCGAACCTCGGTAAAAACAAATCACCGTGTTCACTTGCATTGATCTTCGCTTGATTTGTTTGCCCTCTTTCCTCTCTCTAAAGTTTCCTTGCTAATATTGATTTGAGTTTGCTCCCAAACATCATCCGCATTAATTGAGCAACTCATAGCAAGAGAAACAATCTTCCACACTCGAATTTAATTCTAACGCTAACCCCGACGTGCAAGTTTAAGTTTGTAAATTTTAGGTTTCGCTTATTCACCCCCTCTAGGCGACTATCACTTGGTATCAGAGACAATGCTTCATTAAGAGTCTAACAAACTCGAAGTGATGTCTGGAGATCACGCCAAGAGGGAGATTGTCACAGGCAACAAGGCCATAGGCTCGTGAAGGACTCTATCAAGAGAGTCCGATGACAAATACAAGGAGGAATCCTCTTCCTCCATCAAGTCACATACGAGGGGTGACAAGAAGAAAAAGAAAATGAAGAAGGTGGTCTACTACGAGACCAACTCTTCATCACCCTCCACATCTGGCGTTGAGTCTACAACTTCGAAGCGCCACAAGCGCAAGAAGTATAGTAAGATGCCTCTACGCTATCCTCGCATTCCTAAACATGCTCCTCTACTTTAGCTACCCCTAGGCAAACCACCATATTTTGATGGTGAAGATTATTGTATGTGGAGTGATAAAATGAGGCACCACCTAACCTCACTCCACGAAAGCATATGGGATATTGTTGAGTTTGGAGCGCAGGCACCACAAGTGGCGACAAGGACTATGACTCGGACGAGGCCGCCCAAATTAGGCATTTCAACTCCCAAGCAACTTCTATACTCCTCGCCTCCTTGTGTCGAGAGGAGTATAATAAGGTGCAAGGGTTGAAGAATGCCAAAGAGATTTGGGACGTCCTCAAAACGGCGCACGAAGGGGACGAGGTGACCAAGATCACCAAGCGTGAAATGATCGAGGGAGAACTCGGTCGATTCGTCCTCAACAAAGGAGAAGAGTCGCAAGCGATGTACAACCGGCTCAAGACTATGGTCAATCAAGTGCGCAACCTCGGGAGCACCAAGTGGGATGACCATGAAATGGTCAAGGTTATTCTTAGATCTCTTGTTTTTCGAAATCCCACTCAAGTGCAACTAATCCATGGAGATCCAAGATATAAACAGATGTCTCCCGAGGAAGTAATTGACAAGTTTCTGAGCTTTGAACTTATGATCAAAGACTCCAAACACATTGTCAACTTGGAGCAAGGCGCCACCTCTACACCCGAGGTGCAACCTGTTGCATTCAAAGCAACGGAAGAAAAGAAGGAGGAGTCTACACCAAGTAGACTTCCAATCGACGCCTCCATGCTCGACAACGAGGAGATGGCCCTTATCATTAAGAGCTTTCGACAAATCCTCAAATAAAGGAAGGGGAAGGACTACAAGCCCCGTTCCAAGAGGGTGTGCTACATGTGTGGTAAGTTCGGTCACTTTATAGCTAAATGTCCATATACAATTAAAAGTGTCAGGGATGAAGACAAGAAGGGAAAGAAGAAAATGGAGAAGAAAAGGTATTAGAAGAAGAAAGGTGGTGAGGCGCACATGGGGTGGGAATGGGACTCCGACGAGAGCTCCACTGACTCCTCCTCCGACGAGGATGCCGCCAACATCGCCATCAACGAAGGCATCCTCTTCCCCAACATCGGCCACAAGTGTCTCATGGCTAAGGACGACAAGAAGAAGAAGGTACATTCTAGAGATACCCCTAAATACACTACATCTGATGATGAGGGTAGCTCTAGTGATAATAATGATGATTTAATTTCTCTCTTTGCCAACCTTACCATGGACCAAAAGAAAAATTAAATGAGCTAATAGAAACCATTAATGAGAAGGATGATCTCTTGGAATGCCAAGAGGACTTGCTTGTTAAAGAAAATAAAAATTTTGTTAAGTTGAAAATTTTGTTAAGGAGCTTAGCATTTGCAATAATTCAATTTCCTGTCTTAGAGATGAGAATGCTAGTTTAAATGCTAAGATAGAAGAATTGAATGTTTGGAAACCCTCTACATCTACTGTTGAAAATGTCACTATTTTCACTAGATGTAGAGATATTAATGTTGATGCTATTGATGATCACCTTACCATGATAAAAGAACAAAATAATCACATAGCTAAATTAAATGCTAAAATTGCCGAGCATGAGTTAGAAAATGAAAAATTTAAATTTGCTCGTAGTATGCTTTATAATGGGAGACACCCTAACATTAAAGATGGCATCGGCTTCCAACAAGGGAGCCAAATCAACACCAAACTTAATGCACCCAAGAACAAATTGTCTAACTTTGTTAAGGGTAAGGCTCCCATGGTTTAGGATAGAGAAGGCTACATTTTATATCCTGCAAACTATCCTGAGCATAATATTAGGAAGATTCATGCTAGAAAACCTCACAATGTTTCTCATCATGCTTTTATGTATAAGAATGAGGCTTCTAGTTCTAGGCATTCCACTCATATCAAAATGCCTAAAAAGAAAATTCCTAATGCATCAAATGAGCATAACATTTCATTTAATACTTTTGATGCATCCTATGTGCTTACTAACAAATAAGGCAAAGTAGTTGCCAAATATGTTGGGGGCAAACACAAGAGTCCCAAGACTTGTGTTTGGGTACCCAAGGTGCTTGTTTCTAATGTCAAAGGACCCAAGACCATTTGGGTACCTAAGAACAAGGCCTAAATTTGTTTTGTAGGTTTATGCATCCGGTGGGTCAAGTTGGATAATCGATAGCGGGTGCACAAACCACATGACATGGGAGAAAAGGATGTTCTCCTCATATGAGAAAAATGAAGATCCCCAAAGAGCTATCACATTCGGGGATGGAAATCAAGGTTTGGTCAAAGGTTTGGAAAAAATTGCTATATCCCCTGACCATTCCATTTCTAATGTTTTTCTTGTAGATTCTTTAGACTACAATTTGCTTTCTGTTTCTCAATTATGCAAAATGGGCTACAACTGTCTTTTTACTGATATAGGTGTTACTATCTTTAGAAGAAGTGACGATTCAATAGCATTTAAGGGAATGTTAGATGGTCAGCTATATTTAGTTGATTTTAATGATAACAAGGCTGAACTAGACACTTGCTTAATTGCTAAGACTAATATGGGTTGGCTATGGCATCGCCAACTTGCCCATGTTGGGATGAAGAATCTTCACAAACTTCTAAAGGGAGAACACATTTTAAGACTTATAAATGTTCATTTTGAGAAAGACAAGATTTGTAGCGCATGTCAAGTAGGAAAGCAAGTTGGAGTTCATCATCCACACAAGAACAACATGACGACCGACAAGCCGCTTGAGCTACTCCACATGGACCTATTCGGCCCGATCGCTTACATAAGCATCGACGGGAGTAAGTACTGTCTTGTAATTGTGGATGATTATTCTCGCTTCACTTGGGTATTCTTTTTGTAGGAAAAATCTCAAACCCAAGAGACCCTAAAGATTCTTGAGACGAGCTCAAAATGAGTTCGGATTGAGAATAAAAAAGATTAGCAGCGACAATGGAACGGAGTTCAAAACTCACAATTTGAAGGATTTCTTGAGGAGGAGGGCATCAAGCATGAGTTCTATTCTCCCTACACACCTCAACAAAATGGTGTAGTGGAGAGGAAAAATAGAACTCTCCTGGATATGGCAAGGACCATGCTTGATGAGTACAAGACACGGGACCGGTTTTGGGTGGAGGCTTTTAACACCGCCTGCTACTCCATCAACCAGTTATGTCTTCTTGAATCCTCAAGAAAACATCGTATGAACTCCTCACTCGTAAAAAGGCCAATGTTTCTTATTTTAAAGTTTTTGGGAGCAAATGCTTTATTCTTGTTAAGAGAGGTAGAAATTCAAAAATTGCTCCTAAAGCAGTAGAAGATTTTTTACTTGGTTATGACTCAAACACAAGGGCATATAGAGTCTTCAACAAGTCCACTGGATTAGTTGAAGTTTCTTGTCACATTGTGTTTGATGAGACTAATGGCTCCCAATTGGAGCAAGTTGATCTTGATGAATTATATGATGAAGAGGCTCCATGCGTCACACTAAGGAACATGTCCATTGGGGATGTGTGTCCAAAGGAATCCGAAGAGCCTCCACAAGCACAAGATCAACCATCATCTTCCAAACAAGCATATCCACCAACTCAAGATGAGGATGAGGCTCAAGAAGAAGAGGATGAAGATCAAGATGATGAGCCACCTCAAGATAAGAACATTGATCAAGGGGAGATGATGATAATGAAGATAAGGAAGATGATCAAGAGATTCGGGATCAAAGACCACCGCACCCAAGAGTCCACCAAGCAATTCAAAGAGATCACCCCGTCAACTCCATACTTGGTGACATCCACAAGGGGGTAACCACTAGATCTCGAGTTGCTCATTTCTGTGAACATTACTCTTTTGTGTCCTCTATTGAGCCATACAGGATAGAAGATGCACTAAGAGATCCGGATTGGGTGGTGGCAATGCAAGAGGAGCTCAATAACTTCACGAGGAATGAGGTATGGCATTTAGCTCCACGTCCTAATGAAAATGTTGTAGGTACCAAGTGGGTATTCCGCAACAAACAAGACAAGCCTGGTGTGGTGACAAGAAACAAAGCCTGACTTGTTGCAAAAAGGATATTCACAAGTCGAAGGTTTGGATTTTGATGAAACTTATGCACCCGTAGCTAGGCTTGAATCAATTCGTATATTACTTGCCTATGCTACTTACCATGGCTTTAAGTTATATCAAATGGACGTAAAGAGTGCCTTCCTCAATGGTCTTATCAAGTAAGAGGTATATGTTGAGCAACCTCCCGGCTTTGAAGATAGTGAGTACCCTAACCATGTTTATAAGCTCTCAAAGGCGCTTTACGGGCTCAAGCAAGCCCCAAGAGCATGGTATGAATGCCTTAGAGACTTTCTAATCACTAATGGCTTCAAAGTTGGTAAAGATGACCCTACTCTCTTCACTAAAACTATTGCTAAAGACTTGTTTATATGCCAAATTTATGTTAATGATATCATTTTTGGGTCTACTAACAAGTCCTCTTGTGAAGAGTTTAGTAGGATCATGATACAAAAATTCGAGATGTCTATGATGGGGGAGTTCAAGTATTTCCTTGGATTTCAAATCAAGCAACTCCAAGAGGGCACCTTCATCAGCCAAACAAAGTACATTCAAGACATACTTAAGAAGTTTGGAATGAAGAATGTCAAACCATCAAGACTCCCATGGGAACAAATGGGCATCTCGACCTTGACACGGGAGGTAATTCCGTAGATCAAACGGTATACCGGTCGATGATAGGATCTTTACTCTATTTATGTGCTTCACGACCAGATAGTATGCTTTCTGTATGCATGTGTGCAAGGTTCCAGGCAAATCCTAAGGAAGTTCACCTTAGGGCCGTTAAAAGAATCATGAGATATTTAGTTTACACTCATAAGTTTGGGCTTTGGTACCCTAAGGGATCTACCTTTGATTTAATTGGGTATTCCGATGCCGATTATGCCGGATGTAAATTTGACAGGAAGAGCACATCAGGGACTTGTCAGTTTCTGCGAAGATCCCTAGTGTCTTGGGCTTCAAAGAAACAAAATTCACTAGCTCTTTCCACCGTCGAAGCAGAGTATATTGCCGCAGGTTATTGTTGTGTGCAATTACTTTGGATGAGGAAAACACTTAGGGACTATGGCTACAAGTTGAGCAAAGTCCATCTCCTATGTGATAATGAGAGTGCAATCCGCATGGCGGATAATCTCGTTGAACACAGACGCACTAAGCACATAGACATCCGGTACCACTTTTTGAGAGATCACCAACAAAAGGGGGATATCGAAATTGCTTATGTTAGCACCCACAACCCATTGGCCGATATCTTCACCAAGCCATTAGATGAAAAGACTTTTAGCAAACTTAGGAATGAGCTCAATATACTTGATTCTCGGAATTTTGATTGAAAAGTTGCACACATAGCTAATTCATATACCTTTGATCATGTCTCTTTCATTTGGTACAAATGCATATTTTGTATTCTTCTTGTACCAAGGCTAAGACTAATGTGCTTTCAAGTGTATCTCTATGACTAGTCTTAGATTGAAAGGGAAATGGAGTATTCGGCAAAGACAAGGCTTCTACTCCAACTCTGATGGTAGCATTTATCCTTTGCCATTACTCACAAAACTCCAAATTGGTATGACCTTTCACTCATATTTCTTTTACCAATGGGGGATAAAAGTAAAATGACTCTCAAGTTCTCTGTTTTTAGCGATTAATGCCAAAGGGGGAGAAAGGACTAAGCCCAAAGGACAGCACCACCATATATTAAAATTTTCAATTGGTATCTTATTTGGTTTCAAAATTTCAAGATAGTATAAACATGTCAATTGGTAAAATTTCATTTAATATCTATTTCAAAAAGGGAAATCATCTCAAAAACCCTCTTGAAAACTAAGGGGAGAATTTCTTAAGGGGGAGCTTTTGTTTAGTCAAAGGAAAAGCATTTGAAATAGGGGGAGAAATTTCAAATCTCAAAAATGCTTCTTGCAATCATATTCTTATACCTTTGGTTATTTCTAAAAGAATTTTAAATGATTTGCGAAAACAAAAAGTGGTGCAAATGTGGTCCAAAATGTTAAAATAGAAGAAAGCAATCACTTACATATACATATGTAGAAATTCTTTCAAATTGGTTTAAACTCTAAGTGACTTATGCACTTCTGTCAAAATTGCAAACTAGTTATATTCTTTCACTTTATATTTGCTTTGGTTTGTGTTGGCATCAATCACCAAAAAGGGGGAGATTGAAAGGGAAATGGGTTTAATCATTTCCTATAATCGATTTTGGTGGTTGACGTCCATCACAAACCACGTGGACTAACTAGTTTTTCTAGATGTCATTTATCTCAGGTGCATAAGGTTCAACACAAACCAAGAAAGAAATTAAGTTGGGGACTCAAATTTATTTGGAGCAAGACTTGAGAGTGTGCTGAAAAATGGCGCACAGGACAGTGTTCGGTGCACCAGGCCAAGCAGCACTCCAACCAGCCACTCTCGGGTTTCTTCTGGACGCGCTCCGCTATAATTCACCGGACTATCCGGTGTGCACCGGACATGTCCGGTGAGCCAACGGAGCAACGGTAACCTGGCGCCAACGGTCGACTGCAGTGAACAATAAAAGCGAACGGTGCGTGGGTAGATGTCAGACGGCAAAGTTAGAACGCACCAGACATGTCTGGTGTGCCACCGGACTGTCCGGTGCCGCTAGAGGACAGAGGGTTCCAACGGTCGACTGCTCCAAACCCCAACGGGCGTGCTGACATAGCGCACACCGGATAATGAACAATACTTGTCCGGTGCACCATCGGACTGTCCGGTGTGCCCATCGCCAGCAAAAACAGCTAACGACTAGGAAGTGGTTGGAGGCTATAAATACCTCCCAACCACCTCCTTGAATGGCATCGAAGTTTTCTGAAGTTCCTATTCAATACAAGAGCAATAACATTCACTCCAAGACACATTCCAAAGATCAAATCCTCTCCAAGTCCCAAAATCAACTCAACCACTTAGTGACTTGAGAGAGAGTTTTGTGTTCATTTGTTGCTCTTGTTGCTTGGATTGCTTTCTCCTTCCCCATTCTTATTCTCATAATTGATTTGTAAAGCTAGCAAGAGACACCTAAGTGTGTGGTGGTCCTTGCGGGGTCTTAGTGACCCAAGTGATTAAGGAGAAAGCTCATCCGGTCTAAGTGACCGTTTGAGAGAGGGAAAGGGTTGAAACAGACCCGACCTTTGTGGCCTCCTCAATGGGGACTAGGTTCTTTGGAATCGAACCTCGGTAAAATAAATCACCGTGTTCACTTGCATTGATCTTCGCTTGATTTTTTGCCCTCTTTCCTCTCTCTAAAGTTTCCTTGCTAATATTGATTTGAGTTTGCTCCCAAACATCATCCGCATTAATTGAGCAACTCATAGCAAGAGAAACAATCTTTTGCACTCGAATTTAATTCTAACGCTAACTCCGGCCTTAGTGCAAGTTTAAGTTTGTAAATTTCAGGTTTCGCCTATTCACCCCCCTCTAGGCGACTATCAGCTCCAAAGCTCTGCTCGGCGCCCATCCCTGTGCGCGTCCCTGCTCCCCTTGTTGCTGCTCCCCACCGTGTCGAGCTCCTCACCGTCGTCCAGCTCGTCGGCCGAACTCCCTCAGCTTTGTCTTTGGCCACCGCCGACCCCATGGCGAGCTCGCACAAACTCCATCACCCAGTGCGCCCCTCTGTTCTGCTCCAACCCCTTCTCCACGCCGATGTCTCCTCCCATGGCTATCCCAAACCCTAGACGAGATCCCCTCCTGTGTTGGCCACCGTCTCCTTCACCAGGCGTCCTCCCCTATCCCCTTGCTGTTAGCACATGGCGAGCTCACCCCCTATGCCAGTCGAGTTTGTCACTTCCCCTGGAGCAACACCTTCATCTATGGTGCTCAGCTGCTCCTTGGAGTCTACGGTGGTGATCTCTAAATCCCTTTGTTGTTTAACTAGTTCTTGTTCATATAGGTTCTTGTTAATACCCTGCTAATGCGATGTTCTATGTGTGTTTATGTGTGCGATATGGGGTAAAATCCCTAGAGAATTAGGTGGAGAAGATGGTTAAGTTCAGCGCTCCGTAGGTGTTCGATGATATGCTCGAACTGGTGGCCTTCTTCGCTCTTGCTAAAAATCGAGTTGGAGTATGATGTGGTGAGCCAAGTTGTTTCTCTGACTACTTAGTTAATGAATGATTTGGTTAGATAATTATAGCTATAATGGTATTCGATGTACGATAAAATGACTTGGTTGTGTGCCATGATCTTGTTGATGTCATAATTAGACAGTAGAAGTGTTGTTTGATGTGAAGATAGGTTTGAAATGAAAGTCATGTGAATTGATTGTGTGCTTGATTATGAAGTATACTAGTCTATACATGTGATTAAGTAGGTGGTTTTAGCCATAATCAATGATACGATGTTAAAGTTTTATAAGTATCAAGAATTGGAGAAGCTAAATAGGATCTGAGTTAGGCTTCTTGTTGTTGGGCTGCAAGTATAGTTTTAGTTATGCAGAAAATTTAGTGAAGTAAATCATGTTTTCTATAGAAATGTTATATACAAAAGTTGTAGATAACTTCTTTATCTTGGTTGTGTTAAAATTTCATGACCATAGGTTTAGTAATTTGGGAGCTATGATTTTCTCAAGTCCAGTCTTAGAATCTGTCTAAATTCTGTACTGATTTTAAAAAAATGCCTTGTTTGACTAAGCTAAACTGAGAATAAGTTCTTAGTAATTATAGGATAATTGTAGTACTTTTCTTAAGCTTTCCAAAAAGTTTTGGATCACCTTTTTTGGTGGTTTAGAGACCAAGTTACAGTTGTTTGAACTATAGAGTCTGAATCTATCCAAATCTGGACAGAGAAGTCTGTTTCTGTTAACTGACTTTGATATGCATTGAATTAACCTGAGATGTTTATAAATGAATTGTACACAATTCTATTAGCTTTCGAAAAAGTCTAGGATCACTTGATACGCTTGAGACTCCAGTTATGGATTTTTGAAGTGAGTAGTCGTAGTTGAATTCTGTCCAAATCTAGACAGAATTTACATTTAGCACTGTTTGACCCTTCTAAACGTTGAATCTCGTTGGGATGATAACACCGAAGTTCTAGAGGACTTCATAAGCTTTCCAGGAAGTCCTAGTTTACTATTTTTGGATGAATATCTTGTGAGTTATGAGCTAAACAAATAGCTGTTGTTCTGCTGTCCAAAATCAGCAAGTATTTAAAAAATGATTGCTTGGAGTTTCTTTTGTGTGGGTAACTAGATTTGGTTAGTTCTTGTCTTGATTAATGAAGTCTTGTAGTTGCATATGGTTGTTTATTTTCTTTCTTAATACTTGCTTTAGACTTGAATGAATTAAGGAGGTAAACACTTTTGTGAATGTAAATGAATTGTGATTATTTAGGTTTGTGTAAGTATAGTGAAATCAGTAATACAAAGTAAAATTAAATTAGTCCTTCGTGAGCGATGTTTGGTATAAATAATAATGTGAGAGATAAATTAGCATTTCAGTAATTAGTCGATAAGTTATGATTAGACTAATTGTGTTAAATGTGTTAGTTTTCTTCTCCCCATATGTTAGTCCTAGAAGCCGATAGTGGTGAATTTAATTGGATGAATCTTTTGGTATTATACTCTACCTAAGTACGATAGGACTTGTATTCATTTAAGATTTCTTAATGTTTGAGTTAAATTCGTTTAAATTGAAGAAGCATACTTGTTGTACTTATGATATCTCGACATCTAGTGTTTCCACGTAAGAGTTGTAATGCTTTGCTATAATTGTTTTATCCTATTCATTGTAGGATATCTATCTTGTGCTAGTTATACTTGTTCTCATTCATGTGCATTATGCATATCATTTAGGTATGTTAATTGATCACGTGATGTGGAGGATTAGAGCCAAGTTATTCATAAAATGATGCAGAGAGTGGGCATCTTCGCAAGACGATGTCGTTAGTCGGGCCAACTTAAAGATGGATAAATCAAGCCAGTGCTGGCTAAGAGATGATCGACAAGTAAGTCTCGTCTAACAAACACTAACCTAGTGTTATCCCAGGCAAGCCCCGGTGCATTTGCCCCTTCCTTGTTATTTAAATGTTTTATCACCTTATATGATGCATTAGGTGCTAGGAGTTGTGTGACAAACAATTGATGCATTACCTTTCCTTGGAATTCGATTACTATTTCTTGATACATGTTTTATAAAAAGAACTGATAACGCTTATCCCTGCTTAGAAACTGAAAAATCGTCTGTTTTAAAAAAAGAATGATATGGAACACTGTTATGGGCTTCTTGTTTCAAAAATCAAAGCAAACTTATGGTGATGATTCCACTTTGGCCGGAGTGGGTTCATCATTCGAAAAAGAGTATCCATGCCGGGTATCAAAAAAGGGAAAATGGTTTGAATAAATCTAGACCAGACGCTAAGCTGACAAGGTCGCTCGTATGTGTCGTTTAAGGACCGCAACGATTGTTGGCCAGCTGATCTAGGACCCTTTAACTGGCCACATGCCTCATCATGGGTAAGCTTAGCCTTAGCTGGACCAATACCAGAAAGGCTGGCCCGCAATGGGAGTGGAGAGATGACGAGAATATCGTGTATCCACCTCGCAAGAGGCTGGATGGTGGGGCACTGAGCTCTCGGTTGGCGGGGACCCGTTCTGGTCTTGAGAAACCCGGGTGCGAGTTGACATATGCAAGGGTTAAGTGCTACATATGTCGTGTGGTAGGAGATCCCCAGCTGGGTATTAATAGATTCGGGTCACCGAACTTCTCGGATATGAAGACTAGATCTTCGACCCTCATCGTAGATAATAAGTGAAACTAAAGTTGATAAAAGGAAGCTAGTGTAGGAAAAGTGAATGCTCTAGATTAGGCAAATCTAGATCAGGCATAAGGATCCACTACTAGTAAGCTTTCTGCAAAAATGAGTCTTTGAAACTTGATGAGCCTTACCTTGATTCCCAACAAACTAGCATACCCTTGAGAGTCTTTTCTTTAGTTGGGTAAGTCTTGCTGAGTAATTGCGTACTCAGGATTTTATTCCCTGTTGTTTTTCAGGTTATAATTTTGTTCTGTTGTGGATGGTGCTAAGTGCCGGTGGGCTCAGCCTTCTCATATGTATAAGTATATCCCATCTATAGGTTCTTTATTGAGGATTGTCACTTAAGCTAGCATGCATTTCAAACTTACAAATATTTTATAACAATTCAAAGTGTAACTCTTTTGAAGCACTTTCTTTTGTAATCAACTCCGATAATTGTATAATGTAAACTTATTGTAACTTGTAATCATTTTGCAACAAAGAATTTATTTCCACTGCAAATGTTTGTATGTGAGTTGTGTTTACTTAATCCTATGATCTTGGCGGTAAGTGGTTTATCCAGGGTCCTTAGGACACTCGGACAGATCCTGTTAAGTTGTTTGGTGCACATGCATAGCCGTCTGAGGTCGTTGAGACAAGGACAGGTGCATGTGGGCCCAATAACTTAGGAGGTTCTGTGACAACCCAGATCACAACCCTAAAGTGCCTAGACGCTTGGATAAAGGGGGGTCACAAGCAAACACACTCCAAGGACACGCGGAACCTAAATCACGACTTGCCCGAGGCCAACCTCGGGCGAGAAACACATTCATGACTCGCCTAAGGGCTAGAGCGTGCCCACCTCGGCCAACCACTTTGATCCCAGAACGCGCGTAAGTAATGTAGTCCGTACGACCACTAGCCCCGTTGAAGGTGCCAATGTCAACAAAGGACGACACGACCACGGTCTAATCTACTTTTACCACCCACAACGATGGTCAAGGCGCGAATGCAGGGTACTATTCCCCCACTCTGACCGCTGTTTCAACCACCCAGAGTGTGACTACATGCAACATCTAATCTCGACCTCGACCTCAGAAGAAATCTCCGTCTCGCCCGAGCTCGGCCTCGGCCAACTTCCCCAACAGAGAAGCACATGTATTAAATACCACATGCTCTCTCACGAAGCCCGCTGAAGACCCTTGCCGAGCACTACCTCAATTCGACACACTTGGAAATGCCTCATCCGCACCCCTGTACTGGCCGGGCTTAGACATACGCCCATGCTCCCAAACCATGCCTCGATCTCTATCTAGTCAAAGGAACGGGCTACAGGGATCGGGCGCCCTTCTCCTGACCAAAGACGACAACAAGGATGAGGGCCATCTCCCTGACCATACCGCTACAGGGCTCGAACACATCTCCTCCGACCACAACAATAGTGTAGCAACACCTGTACACCTAGGCCTCCTCCTTGTGACTATAAAAGGAGGTTGGGCCATAGGTGACCAGATGGGCTGGGTTATATGGACCAGCACGAGGCACGACCATTTTGGCATGTCATGATGGTAACTGTGCTGGGCCGACATGAGGCCCATCATGGGCCATGCTTGGGCTTAGGTACAAGCCCATCGGGCGGCACGAGTACGACCCATTTACTGTCGGTCCATTTAGCACGATGCTAGGCATGGATAGCCCATCAAATCGAGCACGACCCAACATGACCTGTTTGTGGCCCAGCCTTACTTGTCTTAATTTAGCCCACTATATATATAAATATGACGAGCTCGACCCCCACTTTTAAGCTATTTTTTGAATTCTGTTGCAAAAATTGAAGAAAAATAAGCGACAAAATAGGAAAAAATAAGTAATTTTTGAGCTATGTTACAGGGCGGGCCTTGGGCCGCCCAACACGGTAGCATGACACAGCACGATAGCTCGACACGACCCGATTAAAACTAGTTAGACCATGCTTAGGCTCAGACTTTGGCCCACGAACGGGCACAACACGACATGCTATTTATCCGTGTTGTGCCTCAGCCCAATTAAATCAGCACATAGCCCATTCGCCACCTATAGGTTGAGGACAACACTTCACCGTTGACTCCTCACCTCACTCTTGATATTGGCACTCACCTCAATCATACTCAGAGACTTGGGACAACTCCCTCTCTCGACTTGCTTGTATCCCCTATTACGAGTACTTAGGTGCATGGTAATACAAGTCTCCTTCCCTCGCAGGATGTAGGGCCATCTCTTGCCCGAACTAGGATAAACCTTGTGTATCTTCTTTCATCAACCATTCGGGACAAGGGCACACAACATAAATTTACTAGTTGGTTAGGACCCTCGGGTTTGAAACATCAATAGTTGGCACACCAAGTAGGGGGCGCTACGTGTTGACATCACATTCCTATCAAAGTTCCGGATGGCAAATCCTGAACGCCCTTTGTCGCTTGGCACGGTGATCTAGTTTGGGAGCCTTGAATTCCTGTCCCTTGGCTACGACTATGACATGGTACTCCTCCCACCAGACACCACACCGATGACGACTACCATTTCTCCCAGCTACGAGGGGCATGCATACTCCTGCTTTCCTGGACATAAGAGGGACACCCAAACCTCCACTGTCGTCCCTCTCACAATAAGAGACGGAGACAAAACAACTGCAATCACACCGTGAGTAGTGCTTTCTGCCTAGCTAACACTTTTGGGCAGGCGGACGGTGCAGACTCCCTTGCGAGGGACCTGTCTGGCATCAGCCTTACTCCAAGAATGACAATAGCTACACGCGTAGATACCACGACAAGTTCATCAGCCCCTCCTCCCATGATCCGGGAGGTAGGATTGATGTCACACTCTTTCCTTTTTGGGATGAGCAATGTCGCCGTAGGCTACTCCTCTTCGATAAGTACTCATATGAGTGAATACACTAAGCTTCTAGGACACCATCTGCGGTCAACCTAGACCTTCTCGCAACCACTCCAACCTCGAAGCGCGTGGACTTCGAGGAAGAAGATGACATGGATCCTGGCCTAGACTTTTCGTGGCTCCACAAACCCGATTCCATGCGACACTTCCTGTCCACGAGCGGCTACTACCTCTCTAACGGCTCCAACGACTATAGCTCAGATGACAAGGGTTACGACCCAACTCGAGAATGCTTCCACGCCAAGCACGAGGAGCACTGAGGAGAGAACCAGCTTGGCATCCTAGGAATGTCAACACCCCAGCACCAGCACCACACATCGAAGGCACGAGGGAACAAGATGTAGTCTAAATTACCGTAGGGAGTCTGCACACACAACTCGAACAACTTTGCGAGATTCAAGCCGAGCTCGGTGAGGAATAGAAATGACTACGATAACTCTGGCAAGTCCTTGAGCAGGATAGAGTAGGTCGAGCCCCCGACGGAGGAGTACACGCCAAATCGCACGATGTCTATCTTGCATCGTCGAGCACGCAGAGGCCGAGCAACACTCGATCTTTAATACGACCAGTCAGAACCTCGCCGCGATAGCAATCTTACGCCAAACAATGCTGGACCCAACTACTACCGAGGGGCACCGAGTCCAAGGCGAGATCAAGGGCCTCCTTGGATGCGCCACAGTCCAGTAGGCCGAGAGCTCTGCCGCCCTGGCTTCGTGGGCCCGCCTCGGAGCACCAAGCGGGCCCCTCCTGTCAAGAGCGAGAGGCCTCGGTCCATCCCGAGCTCGCAAAGGACAAAGCCTCCATGGTTCGAGACCCCACCCTTGGCAACCACCAGAATCACGATGTTTGAGCCCACCTCAGCGAGCGACTACGTCATGACAACCGCCGCCATGCCACGCAAAGCTATCACCCTTGGTGTGGCGACTGCTATGACAGTGAGGACTGAGGAGGACTAAAGCCCCTCACTCGAACCTCTGGGCCCATATGTCAGTTGGGGGGGTACAAATGACTACAAACTCATCATTCGCAACATGCCCTTGTTCCTATCCGACATCGCCTGAGCCTAGATCGAGCACCTTCCGCCTCGACAGATCTATGATTGGGACGACCTGGTTAGGGTCTTCAGGGAAACTTCCAGGGCACATACGTGCACCCCAGTAACTCCTAGGACCTTAGGAGCTACCGGCAGAAGTCGGATGAAGCCATGCACGACTACATCCGACGATTCTCCAAGCAATGCATCGAGTTGCCCAACATCACCGACTTGGAACATACTAGTTGGTTAGGACCCTTGAGTTCAAAACATCGACAATGAGTAATGGTGTGTGTAACATGTCTCTTGGCTTATGGTGATATATTTCTTTTTGGGCGATGTGGTACGTCCTCATGATTCATTGTTTGAGGCGTTTGTTCAAAAACCATGAGGATTGTTGGAACTTGCTCTCCTGGGCAAGAAGATCCAACGGGGGAGTAAAAGGAATGCAAACAAGGTTTTAGCTTGAGATGGTGATTGCTTTGTTAATCCAGCCTCTCAAGGGCACTATACAGGGGTATTTATAGGTGCCTGAGTGCCCGACATCTTGGAGTAAGGACGCATGTGCCCTCAGGCGCCTGGACTATCCCAGAATATTCCCATAAAGTGGGGTTACAGACTGTCATTACAGAAAAGCCATTACAAATCGGGCCCGTAACACACTTCTCCGGGCGGGGCCTGTTACAATGGGCTGAATCCCACGTGGGCCTCCAGGTTGGATGAGGACGTGGGACAGGGCGACCTCGTCGTAGGCCTTCGTCTTGTAGTGTAGAGGACGAAGGGTGGAACTCGCCGGTCGTTTCGCCTCCGTTGGTGCAGCGAGATTGACGAGGGCCTAGAGCGAAGGGTAGCGTCTTCGCCTTCGCCCCAACATTTGCCCTCCGAGGGACCAGTTCGACTAAGTCATCTGGTGCCAAAGACGTCACTAGATGGTGGAGACGCTGCCCTCGCTCGAAGTGGTTCCGCGGGGGTTTTTGATGTGACCGTTGATGGACGCCGTATTGTTGGACTGCGGGTTTCCCGAAGCGTTGCGTCCTGTGTATAAAAGGGGGGCGTCTCAGGTCAGGTTCTCTTACCTTTCTGCGCGCCGCAAAACCCTAGCCTCCTTTTGAAACCGCTCGTCCGCTCGCCTGCCCTCCTTGCTCCTGTTCGTCGGAGATCTGGCCCGCGTCAAGCAGACCGCACGCTGCCACCGACAGTACGTAGCCATGTCGTCTTCTTCCTCGTCTGCTGCGAACACGTCGACGGCCGAAGCGTCGTCCGAGGATACCTCGAGCAATGTGGCGGCGGCGAAGCTACATCCGGGTGATACGGTGGAGTTCGGCGTTTCGTGGATTTCCTCGGTCCACGTGCAGGATATGCAGCAGTTGGGATATTTTGGCAGCGGAGTTGGGCGTGCCCTGGGGCGAAGGAGGTTCCCGAGCCCGAGGGCGAGTTGGTCATTTTCGAGGCATTTTTCACCGCCGGCCTTCGCCTGCCTGCACATCGCTTTATGGCGGAGGTCCTGCGGAGATTTGAGGTCCAGGTCCACCAGCTGACACCTAACGCCGTGGTGGCCCTGGCGAAGTATGTCTGGGCGACGACTTCGTATGGCGGTCAACCTTCTGTGGAAGTCTTCGCCAAACAATATTGTCTGCACTGGCAAAAAAGAAAAATTGGACACAAGATTGCACAGTTTGGATCGTGCACGTTTACGCCGAGGACCGGAAAGACTTCGATGGAAGTCGTGGAGTTGGTTCCTTGTGCCCGTAATAAGTGGGGCAACTGGTGGGATTTCTGGTTCTATGTTTCTAAGGGCGAAGTCGAAGACCACCCAGGGCTCCCCGTGGCCATTATGTGCTCCCATTATTATGTGGCGTACCCGCATTTTGAGGTGGCAGAGGATGATGAGAATGAGGGAGCCCTTCGGAGTGCTGCCCGTATGAGTAGTGGGTGCGATTTAGTTGAGGAATTCATCGGGTATGGGGTGTGGCCCTTGGCGCATGGATGGGCGTTGGGCGAAGTATGCCCTCGCGAGATGCCCTCCCTGGGTGGGTAGAGAGTGCGAAGTCCAGCCTTCGCGTTGGATCTGCGAGACCGGGATCCCGCCGCGGTCGTGCGTGAAGCGGAAGACGGGGTTGTGCATATTGTGGGGCGTTATGTGCCTAGGACGGAGGCCCTGCAGAGTTGGGATATTCGCGGATCCAACGTTCGCTTGAATAGGGTCTTCGAGCTGAATCGCTTGTCGTACGGCGGCTATCTCGGGGATGATGCTGTCGGCCGTCGCGGGAAGAGGCTAGTGGCCGCAACTGTAGAGGACCCTTCGCAAGAGGCCGCCCCAGCCACTAAGAAGAGAAAACTAGGTACTGCAGTGGGGGAACTGGGGGTCTCCGAAAGTTTTGTTGCGGAATTGATGGGGACGTGCGCAGCCCTCGGGGGAAGGATGTCTTCACCCGAGCTCCGAGAGTCTTCGGCGCGGATGCTGGAGGTTACCGGGGGTCGATGGCCCAAGAATGTTCCGACCCCCCGCGCGGCTGGCGAAGACTTCTTTACGTCTCGCATGGCTCGTGACTTGAAGGTTTTTCCTTACGGACGAAATATTGCTGTTGTTGTGTCGGCAGTGATGAACAAGGACCGTCAAGATGCTGCGTAGAAGCACCGGGCGGTCATCAAGATCGCGGATCCTATGCACGAGGCAAAGAGGGCGTGGGGGAGAGTGAAGGCTGCTGCCTCCGGCAGTAGCAAGCCAGTGCCGGCTACGAAACCGGCTGGCCCCGGACCCAGCAAGGTGTCGGCGAATGTGAAGACTGCCACCACTGGCGGGAGCAAGCCACCCCCGGGCGGACCCGCGAAAGGACGGGAGCTGCCTTCGCCGGGGAGACGTGTTGCCGACTTCGGCACGAACATCAGTGTCGAGGATTATTTTGTTGGTAATTTTTTTTTGACTAGGTCTTTGACCGGTGATATGTTGCAGGGTCGGGTGAGGGGCAATTGGTTGTTGTCCCGCCTTCGGTGGCAACCACGTCGCCAACGGCGGTGGTTGGGGCGAAGGGTGCCACGCGGGACCCGTGGGCCGCTTTCTGCGTGAGCGACGAGATTCTGCCGGCCGCTGCCGCCAGGGACGTGGCGGGCTCCATGTCCCAGCGATTGAGGGAAGCGTCGCAACAGCTGAAGCAAGTAAGTTGTGCTGGACTTCGATGTTTGTTGTTTCCATGAGGGTTTGGGTCTCATGGGTTTGTGTCAGGCGACCGACTTCGCTGACCGCGTCGCGTCGGGTGTCTTGACTGTGGACGTGGCTGCTGAAGTCGAGAGTCTCCGGGTGCAGCATGCGGATGCTGTCCGGGAGAAGTCGGCTGTGGAAAGCAAAACCCGCAGGCTGGCGGAGAAAGTGGCCGCCATGGAGGCCGAGAAGACAGACCTCCGGCGCCAGCTGGTAGAGGAGAGGAGGGAGGCAAACTAGGCCATCGCTGAAGCGCAGGCTGCGCGAGCGGAGGCCAAAGTGGCGCGGGCGGAGAGCAGTCTCGCCAGCCAACACGCCGAGGAGCTGGAGGCGAGGTACAACACCCTGCACAGCCGCATGGACAAGGCCGAGGCCTCGACGCGCTCGAAAGTCGAGTGGACGCACGCGTAGTTCATGGACATGTACCGCGAGCTGGGTGCGCGGACTACTGACTTCGAAGTACCCAGCCAAAAAGCAGGCCTTCGCTTCCTCGAATGGTTGCAGGAGGAGCTGCTGGTGCTCCCGACCATTGTGACGGGTTTCATGTCTTTCGCCTCCCTCGTCACCTGCGAGGGGGCCATGAATGCATTGTCTTGCGAGGGGTGCAGGCACTACGAGGTCTTTGACCAAGCAGACGAGAACTTTGAACGTGAAATCTTCAAGGCCAAAGACCCTTGGTGAAGTAGTCAGCGGGGGCACTCTTCGATAGGATGTGGGGTCCGCACGGTCAGGAGGCGGTCAGGGAGCAGTCCGACCGGGCGATAGAGCAGGTAAAGGCTATTTTTTGTGTGGTTATATGTGTGGGTATGTGTGGTTTTGCTGAATGAGTGTGCTGTTACTGCAGATGGCGCATGCCGAGGATGTCGAGGACCTTGGTGGTGTGGACGGCGCGCCGCTCGAGGTTGCGGAGGTCAATCCGGTGATGCCCTCGGATGCCGGTGAAGGCTCCTCGACTGTACCCGTGCCCACTGTGGCCGGTGAAGACTCTGCATCAGCCCCTGCGCCGACGGGCGTAGATGCCTTGAGGGTGGTGGCCGAGCCAGCAGCCGAAGACCCCACAGCCGCGGCCGGGCCTTCGCAGGTGGCTGAATAGGTGTTGAGGAGTTTGTAAATTTTGTCTGTGCGATACTGAACCTTGGTTGCTGCGCAGGTTTTGGGGTTTGGGCCTGCGCACGCAACCGCTACTTACAATGCTATTTTTGTGGCGGCTTCGACCGTGGCTGCTAATGACGATTCGTTTGGCTCGGTGTCTAAGTGTTTTGAGTATGATGATTCTGGGAGTTCGATTGTGTGGACAGAGGAGTCTTCGGATGAAGACTTGGATTATTTTGCAGCGTTGGATGTGGCTGCGGCGGAGACTTCTCCGCGTGTGGTGGGTGCTGAGGATCTTCCGGCTGCGAGGACTAGGTGTAGGCGGCGAAGGGCGGTGGCAAAACGGAGAGTGAGTGAATTGTCGCGAAGTGATAGGCATCATCGTGGTGAGATGGAGGGTGGTCATCTTCGTGTGGACGGGACTGGCAAACGGGAATTGTTGTCCTCGCCGGCTGGGGCGAGTGTAGGTGAGGGGGAGCTGCGAAATCTTTTTGAGGGTGAGGAATTGAGGATAATGACGTTCAACTACAGGGAGATGGGTATCATCCCGAAGGTTGAGCCAATGTAATGTGTGATGCCCTCGTTGTATGTATGTAACCATAATTTGTATGATGAGGCTACATGCCTTCGTTGATCCGGCCTCGCCCGTAGGCGACTTGTGCACGGGGTCTTTTGGAAAAGTCTTCGATTTTGCGCACTTATTGTGCTAGTCCGGCTGCACCCGTAGGCGACTTTTGCACGGAGGGTCCGGCTGCACCCTTAAGCGACTTTTGCATGGAGAGTCTTTTCGAGAAGACTTCGATTTTGCACACTTATTGTGCTGGTCCGGCTCCACCCGTAGGCGACTTTTTGCACGGAGGGTCCGACTGCACCCTTAGGCGATGTTGGGGACTTGTTCTCAAATGCTTCGGGTTAAGAACAAGGCAACACAAAAAATGTTAAACGTTAAAGTACTTCGCCCTTCGAAGCATTATTTCCCTTGGGATATAATGATTTTCGGACAAAGGTTATGAAGGACATACCTTCATCAGCGCAACATATAATAATGAAGAGAGAATCATATGAAATATAAAAGATAACATGAACAATTATGTATTATTATTAATTTATTCCTATTTTATTATTATGGAAAAATAGAAATGATATCAAGTTACAAATGTACCTTCGGCTCGAAAGAAGGTAAGGGTACAAGCGTGACACAAAAGCAAATGCCAAGTCAGCGTGAACAGTACGGGAGCACTGTTCATCTATTTATAGGCACGGGACGCAGCCCATGTAAAATTACACTCATGCCCTTTACATTTGCTAATGACTCTATAGTAATCCAACGAGGTCTAAATAGCCTTTTCCCTTTTAAGTCGGTTCCCCTTTCTGCTATCATGCCGAAGGTCCCCTGCACATAGCTTCGGCTCTGCGCCAACCTTCGCATTCTTTGTACTTCTTCATATTGTGGTTCTGATCCGAGTCCGAAGGTACATGTTCATGTATTATACTCCAGAAACATTGTTAAATCATGTTTTTGAGGACCTTCGGAAGACGAAGGCCCCCAACAGTAGCCCCTCGCAAGGTTAATTTGTTAGAATAACGAATTCAGATTGCCCCAACTTCCTCTGTCGTCATTCTGGGTGGAGTGGATTGATCTAACGTGCCTTGGGTGGATTCTCCCTCCGAAGCCCCTGGTCATCTCAAAGAACCTGTAGGCTTCCTCCCTTCTTTGACAAAAGTCATTATCAGCGCGGATGTATTCATCCATCTTTTGAAGCAGCTTCTCCAAAGTCTGTGGAGGCTTTCTAGCAAAATACTGGGCAGTAGGTCCTGGACGAAGCCCCTTGATCATGGCCTCAATTACAATTTCATTGGGCACTGTAGGCGCTTGTGCTCTCAGACGCAAGAACCTTCGGACGTATGCCTGGAGATACTCCTCATGATCTTGCGTGCATTGAAACAGAGCCTGAGCTGTGACTGGCTTCGTCTGAAAGCCCTGGAAGCTTGTCACTAGAATATCCTGGAGCTTCTGCCATGAAGTGATAGTTCCTGGCCGAAGAAAAGAATACCATGTCTAGGCCACATTCTTAACTGCCATGACAAAGGATTTGGCCATGACGGCTGCATTGCCTCCGTATGAAGATATGGTTGCTTCATAACTCATCAAAAACGGCTTCGGGTCTGAATGCCCATCGTACATTGGAAGCTGAGGTGGCTTGTATGATGGTGGCCACGGGATAGCCTGCAGTTCTGCTGCCAAGGGAGAAGCATCATCAAAAGTAAAGGTATCATGATTAAAATCATCATACCATCCATCGTCATTGAACAAGCCCTCTTGATGAAGCTCCCTGTGTTGGGGCCTTCGGTCTTGCTCGTCTTGAGCAAGGTGACGTACTTCTTCAGTAGCTTCGTCAATCTGCCTTTGTAGGTCAGCTTGTCGAGCCATTTTCTCCTTCTTCTTTTGCACTTGCTGATGAAGCATCTCCATATTTCTGATTTCTTGGTCCAACTCGTCCTCTTGGGGTGTTGGACTGGTGGCCTTCCTCTTCTGGCTTCGGGCCTCTCGAAGAGAAAGGGTCTCCTGGTTTGGGTCTAGCGGCTGCAGAGCGGCAGCCCCTATCGCTGAAGCTTTCTTCGGTGGCATGACGAAGGTCAGTGCTTGCCGAAGGTGGTCGAAAAGGATTCACCGGAGGTGGGCGCCAATGTTGGGGACTTGTTCTCAAATGCTTCGGGTTAAGAACAAGGCAACACAAAAAATGTTAAATGTTAAAGTCCTTCGCCCTTCGAAGCATTATTTCCCTTGGGATATAATGATTTTCGGACGAAGGTTATGAAGGACATACCTTCATCAGCGCAACATATAATAATGAAGAGAGAATCATATGAAATATAAAAGATAACATGAACAATTATGTATTATTGTTAACTCATTCCTATTTTATTATTATAGAAAAATAGAAATGATATCAAGTTACAAATGTACCTTCGGCTCGAAAGAAGGTAAGGGTACAAGCGTGACGCAAAAGCAAATGCCAAGTCAGCGTGAACAGTACGAGAGCATTGTTCATCTATTTATAGGCACGGGACGCAGCCCATGTAAAATTACACTCATGCCCTTTACATTTGCTAATGACTCTATAGTAATCCAACGAGGTCTAAATAGCCTTTTCCCTTTTAAGTCGGTTCCCCTTTCTGCTATCATGTCGAAGGTCCCCCGCGCATAGCTTCGGCTCTGCGCCAACCTTCGCATTCTTTGTACTTCTTCATAGTGTGGTTCTGATCCGAGTCCGAAGGTACCTATTCATGTATTATACTACAGAAACATTGTTAAATCATGTTTTTGAGGACCTTCAGAAGACGAAGGCCCCCAACAGTAGCCCCTCGCAAGGTTAATTTGTTAGAATAACGAATTCAGATTGCGATATGGACGAAGGCCCTAAGCCGAAGGTCCGAAAAAACACCTTCCCTTTGCTGGAATAGCAACAGTCAATGACAGACGGGGCCCTCCAACTTGGAGCACGATGGGCGTATAAATAAGAACTCACCCCGAGCACATTTGGTACGCCTTCTTTGCTTTGCTTGATTTCTTAGCTCTTGCTTTCCAACAGTTGCTTAGTTTCTTAAATTTTCTAAGCTTCGTATTTAAGGACATATTTTCGTCAGTTCTGAAGATAAGATGTCTCAAGATAAGAAGACAGTTGCTGAAGCAAAGCTAACCGAAGAGGAGAAGGTTCTTGAGGAAAAGACTGCTGGATTCATCGAGTCAATTGCAAAGACCAATACAGAAAAGATTACAAAAGAAATTCTGGAAGGTTTATCTAAAGATACCGATGACAGCGATAGTTATGATGCGGAAAGCGGGGGCGAAGACTCCGAAGATCGGCCCTGGCGGCCAAGTCACGCAGTCTTCAGAAAATCGACTATCAGACAGAGTCATCTTGATAACATGAGAGGAAGGTATTTTCGAGACATATCTATTGTGAGGGCTGACATCGAAGACAGAACTGTTCCTGTTCCTGAAGAGAATGAAGTTGTAATCTACCGAAGCTTCTTCAAAGCTGGGCTTCGGTTCCCCTTAAGCAGATTTGTGGTTGAAGTTCTAAAGATATATGAGATTTTTCTTCACCAGATTACCCCCGAAGCAATTATCAGAATGGGGATCTTCGTCTAGGCCATGAGGAGTCAAGGTTTGGAGCCAAGTGCAAAATGCTTCTGCAGCACGCACGAACTTTTATATGAGACGAAGCCCTAGGGTAAGGAATAGTATCATAACAATTTTGGTTGCTACAGCTTCATTGCTCGCTCAGGCTCAAGCTGCCCAGTGCCAACCTTTCGGAAGAGATGGCCTGGAGACTGGATGAAAGAATGGTTCTATGTGAAAAATGATTTAAAGGCGAGGGAAGACATTACATAGATCATCATGTGCCCCATTTGGTCCCGCTTCGACCTTCGGAAACCGAAGGTAGAAATTGATGAAGCTGCCGAAGGGCCTTCGGCATAGTTTGCTCTTTCATCGGGACAATGGATTTAGTCCAAGAACATGTGGCCTACAGGATATGGCCATTGGTAGACAACTGGGAGATGCCAAAAGAGACCATCATCAACCCTAACGAAGGTGGTTTGGTTCGTTTGAAATATACCTTCAGATTTAGAGACCAATTTAACGAACCAGACGATGACTGGCTGAAATGTGTTCAAAATACCAGCGATGAGCTACTTGGGGCCTACTGCAAGTCTGAAGATAACGCATTATCTGCGACGTTCGGGAGCCGAAAAAAGAAGAGGCTAAATAGAGTTTTTGATGATATTGGATTTATGTACCCTGACTACCGCTACCTGCCACGGGGGCAGAAGAGAAAGAGTGGAACTTCTGGGAAGGATGTTGCTTCAGCCGCCTCAAGCGAGCCCGCGCCGAAGAAGAAAAAGGTGAAGGTTCTTACTCACCGACCGCGCTACATTGAACCGGCCACAGTGCCTGACTTTGGCGGTGAGACCTCTTCGGCTACTGAAGCCGAAACACCTGCCCTTACGCAGAGAATTAAAGAGTCGGCTGCATTGCCAAAGGCTGACAAAATTGAAGAACCAAGACCCGAAGAGACAAAAACATCAGAGATTCTAAGCCCTTCGGTAGGAGTGGAGGCGCCGAAGATACAAAAAGATCTGGCAGCAACCCCAAATAGAAAAAGGATGGCCAGTGTGTTAGATGTGCTGGAGACGATAAAAACTTCAAGCTCTACTCCAGGAAAAATTGCCAAGGCTTCGAAAGCCCAAGTTGAAACCGAGACAAAGCTGACCGAGGCCGAAGCTACAATGAGCCGGGCCGATGCTGAAACTAGGCCTTCAGAGCCCATCAAAGAGAAATCCTCAGAAATTGAAGAAAAGGCAGCGGAGGAAGAAGCTATAGAACAAATTTTACCTGAAAAGTCTACTGCTCCTACTCCCGAAGCTTTGAAAGAGAATACTGAATATATTATCCGTCACGCTTCGGGAAAAAAATCTCTCTACAGAAGAAAAGCGAGAAGCTCAATACTATGCCCAGAAACTGAAATATCCAAAGGGGGCATTGGTATTCATCGGTAGCGGAGAAGAAGATTTCTTGTATTGTCTCTCAGGCAGCAATGAGATTTCTGTCTGCCGGGAGATGAGCAGAAGTTTCGGATTCCCAACACTAGAAGACGGGCTTTCGATGCTATCAAAAGATGAATTGGCCGACAGTTTAGCATATAATAATTTAAAGGTGTGAGAATGAATTTTTGTACTTAAAAACAAAAATTTGTTTCGTTTGCTTATACTTAATACAACACTTCTTTTGCAGGGCCTGATTCTTAGTAATGCCCTCAGAAAAATGTCGAGGACGAAGGATGCACTATAGCTTTGAACAACCTTTGTTCCGAAGTAATTGAACTAAGGAACGAAGGTCTTGAAAAAGATAAAATATTAAATTCATTAGTGAACAAAATAAAAGAAGACGAAGCTACTTCCAAAGCCCAAGCTGAAGCTCAGAAATGCGAAATTGAAGACCTTCGGAAATAGCTGGCTGAAGCAAAATTGAAATGTGCTATTGCCAAAGCTGACTGAGACGCTAGTGATTACTGGAAAAATTATTGGGAAAAACAGTTGTAGAACTTCGCTCCTCAAAAGAAAGATGTTATGAAAAATCTGTAGAATGTGTGAAAAAGATAAAAACTAGCTTCGCCAATGTTGGCGCATATTCAAGTGAAGACAACTTCGTACGGGGCGATCCCGAAGGCCCAATTGAATGGATCAGCAGCGAGGCCAAAGCCTTTGAGGAGATTTTAAATGACCGTGGGGACGTCTGTGCCTTCTCTGGTGCAAGAGGAGTCGCAACTATTTTGGAGAAAGCAGGGTGCGAACATGCGAAAATTCTGGCCCAAGCCGAAGCTGCTTTCTCTGTTGACGATACAAAAGACCCCTCGGCCGAAGCAAGCTTAACTGGTGGAAAATTCTTCACTGACATCTGGGAAAACGACGGCCGAGGGATGGCCCACGAAATAATAAAGAAGAGCGAAAAAGATACTCATGATGCTAGGGAAGCAACAAAAGCAGCTGAAAAAGCTGCGGAACTCAAAAGGCGGATAGGTATTGCTTAATGGGTTTTAACTTTATTGTTTATTTTTGTGGCTTCGAACTGATTCACATTTTTTACCGCAGCTGAACTATCTCCTCTCCTCGAGCCCTTCGAGTCATTGGCCGACCCAGAAGCAAAGGAGTCAGTAGAAATTACTAGCATGGCCGAAACTATTATGGACGAAGTTGTTACCCAGCTGCTGACCGAAGCTGCAGATAAGGTTTTGAAAGAAGAAGAATAGCTATTAGTAAAAACATTTGCTGGACTATGCTTGTAATATTTGGTGCTCATGGGTTTTGAATGTAATATATAAATGGTTTTGTAATTCATTTCTTTGCGATGCATGAAATTTTTATGTACATATCGTTTTTGAGCCTTCGGCGAAAAAACACCTTCCCTTCTTTTCATGCTTCGTAAAGAAGAGCTTTTATGCTTCGTGAAAAATCCTCCAGACATCGCCAAAAAACATTAATGCTTCGTCAACAATAGATTTTTTCCTCCATATCAGAGCTGATGAAGCTATATTTCTTCAAAACTTATTTTGTGCCTTAGCACAATTTCACTTTTTCGAAGCATTCTCCGAAGATCAACATTGTATCCCCTTCTTGTGCCATTGATGCAACATGATGTATGATGTTATGTTATGCGAAATGATGTGATGATGTTATGCTATGAAAATTGATATTTGTGTCGAAGACATACACACATCCCCACAGTGGAATACACAATCTCTTTGCCGTTTATTTTTCGGCTTCACCGCTTATTTTTCGGTGTATCAGCGCTGACTTTTCGCTGTAAGTTCTGCATTCCCTTAGGAACGTCTTTTGAACTTCTTCGCCTTCTATTTTGGCAGTATTCGCGTTGACTTTTCACGCTTCGCCTTATATTTCGGCGGTATTTGGCTCTGCATTCCCTTTGGAACGACTTTTGAGCAGAAAACTTACACTGCGCTCCCTTAGGAACGACTTTTTGTAGCTTCGGCAACTTACAGTGTGTTCCTTAGAATGACTTTTTGTAGCTTCGGTGATACTTATGTCGCGTTCCTTAGAATGACTTTTTGTAGCTTTGGCAAGTCTATGGAGAAGATATATTTCACTATGGCAAGAATGAAGATATTACAAGAAATGGAAAATGACGAGAGAACTAAGTTTTCAATAATTGTTCCTTATTAAAAAAGAAAATGGCAATGAATGTGAAAACTATTTCAGGGGTAGGATATCTCTCAGTAGATATGCTTCGATTCTGGCACAGTACTGTTGACTGTGCGAGCTTCGGACTCCTCCCTGAAGTCTCGCTGATGTCGGATCTGTTGGCTCCCTTCTGGCTGCTGGTTTTGTGAATACACAGGTTGTAGTGGTGGCGGAGGTGGAGGCTGTTGCCATGATGCCTGTGGCTGGCTAGCCGAAGCAACAGAAACTGCAGGATGGTTACCCATATACTCTAGTATGTAGGGTGAGTGGTACGAAGCAGTGTGCATGACCTGCTTCGGCTGGTTCTGTTGAGCTGCAGCTTCTGCTATTTCCTTCTGTTTCTGAATGGTGACATGGCACATCCTTGTAATATGGCCCTTGTCCTCACCATAGAATAGGCAATAAATTTTTCTGGGCTGATCCCCAAATCTTCCTCCGAAGCCCCTGGCACCTCTGCCTCTTGGAGCTGGCGGCCGAAGATAGCTTTGTTGCTGCCCCGAAGCTTGCGAGGAATGTTGTGGCCTCTGTTGCTGACTTCCTCTGTCGTCATTCTGGGTGGAGTGGATTGATCTAACGTGCCTTGGGTGGATTCTCCCTCCGAAGCCCTTGGTCATCTCAGAGAACCTATACGCTTCCTCCCTTCTTTGACGAAAGTCATTATCAGCGCTGATGTATTCATTCATCTTTTGAAGTAGCTTCTCCAAAGTCTGTGGAGGCTTTCTAGCAAAATACTGGGCAGTAGGTCTTGGACGAAGCCCTTTGATCATGGCCTCAATGACAATTTCATTGGGCACTGTAGGCGCTTGTGCTCTCAGACGCAAGAACCTTCGGACGTATGCCTGGAGATCCTCCTCATGATCTTGCGTGCATTGAAACAGAGCCTGAGCTGTGACTGGCTTCGTCTGAAAGCCCTGGAAGCTTGTCACTAGCATATCCTTGAGCTTCTGCCATGAAGTGATAGTTCCTGGCCGAAGAAAAGAATACCATGTCTGGGCCACATTCTTAACTGCCATGACGAAGGATTTGGCCATGACGGCTGCATTGCCTCCGTATGAAGATATGGTTGCTTCATAACTCAACAAAAACTGCTTCGGGTCTGAATGCCCATCATACATTTGAAGCTGAGGTGGCTTGTATGATGGTGGCCATGGGATAGCCTGCAGTTCTGCTGCTAAGGGAGAAGCATCATCAAAAGTAAAGGTATCATGATTAAAATCATCATACCATCCATCGTCGTTGAACAAGCCCTCTTGATGAAGCTCCCTGTGTTGGGGCCTTCGGTCTTGCTCGTCTTGAGCAAGGTGACGTACTTCTTCAGTAGCTTCGTCAATCTGCCTTTGTAGGTCAGCTAGTCGAGCCATTTTCTCCTTCTTCTTTTGCACTTGCTGATGAAGCATCTCCATATTTCTGATTTCTTGGTCCAACTCGTCCTCTTGGGGTGTTGGACTGGTGGCCTTCCTCTTCTGGCTTCGGGTCTCTCGAAGAGAAAGGGTCTCCTGGTTTGGGTCCAGCGGCTGCAGAGCAGCAGCCCCTGTCGCTGAAGTTTTCTTCGGTGGCATGATGAAGGTCAGTGCTTGCCGAAGGTGGTCGAAAAGGATTCACCGGATGTGGGCGCCAATATTGGGGACTTGTTCTCAAATGCTTCGGGTTAAGAACAAGGCAACACAAAAAATGTTAAACGTTAAAGTCCTTCGCCCTTTGAAGCATTATTTCCCTTGGGATATAATGATTTTCGGACGAAGGTTATGAAGGACATACCTTCGTCAGCGCAACATATAATAATGAAGAGAGAATCATATGAAATATAAAAGATAACATGAACAATTATGTATTATTGTTAACT
Organism: Zea mays; assembly: GCF_902167145.1. Taxonomy (NCBI): domain Eukaryota; kingdom Viridiplantae; phylum Streptophyta; class Magnoliopsida; order Poales; family Poaceae; genus Zea; species Zea mays. Next base: position 74,571,042 of record NC_050100.1, on the reverse strand, counting down.
CATTCCTATTTTATTATTATGGAAAAATAGAAATGATATCAAGTTACAAATGTACCTTCGGCTCGAAAGAAGGTAAGGGTACAAGCGTGACGCAAAAGCAAATGCCAAGTCAGTGTGAACAGTACGGGAGCACTGTTCATCTATTTATAGGCACGGGACGCAGCCCATGTAAAATTACACTCATGCCCTTTACATTTGCTAATGACTCTATAGTAATCCAACGAGGTCTAAATAGCCTTTTCCCTTTTAAGTCGGTTCCCCTTTCTGCTATCATGCCGAAGGTCCCCCGCGCATAGCTTCGGCTCTGCACCAACCTTCGCATTCTTTGTACTTCTTCATAGTGTGGTTCTAATCCGAGTCCGAAGGTACTTGTTCATGTATTATACTCTAGAAACATTGTTAAATCATGTTTTTGAGGACCTTCGGAAGACGAAGGCCCCCAACAGGCGACTTTTGCACGGAGAGTCTTTTGGAGAAGACTTCAATTTTGCGCACTTATTGTGCTGGTCCGGCTGCACCCGTAGGCGACTTTTGCGTGGAGTGTCGCACGCGAGGGTAGTCAGCGCTGCCCCTCGCGGTGACTTTGGTGTGGTCGAATGCCGAAGACCGTCGATGCGTTCTTTTTCGACATATTGTGTCTTAATTTTTGCAGGGGATTTTTGCGGGTATATTGCATGGCTCCGCCTCATTAAAAACCTCACCCCCCGGGAGGAAAAGAGTGCAGGCCAAAATGATAATATTTGGTGAATTACAAGGGCGTGTTGGCCTTGAGGATTCAAACAAAAAATTTGCGGAGATTATCGATATTCTAGGAATGCTCCAGGTCTTCGCCAGATTGCGTTGTTTGCCTGTACGCACTGGGGGACGACTTCGTCTTGACGATGAATGGTCCTTCCCACTTTGGCTCCAGCTTACCCCATGACTCTGTCCGGGTTGTTCGGACGAGTACGAGGTCCCCTTCGTTGAATTCTCTTGGGACGACGGCGTGGTCGCGCTAGGCCTTTGTTTGGGCTTGGTATTTGTTGAGGGTCTGCAGGGCGAAGACACGGTCTCCGTCAATGAGATCTTTGTAGGTTGGCTCGTCTAAGTCAGGGACGGCTGAAGCGCTTGTCCGTGGTGACCCATGTTTGATTTCCTGCGGGGTCATGGCCTCCGATCCGTATAGCAGGCGAAAGGGAGTGAATCCGGTCGCCCGACACTCGGTCGTGTTCAGCGCCTAGACTGCTTTAGGTAGCAGGTTGGCCCATTTACCCTTCTTGCCATCGAGAAGCATTTTCTTGATGGCCGTGAAAATCTTGCCATTGGCGCGCTCCACGACGCCGTTGGATTGTGGGTGATATACTGAGGCGAAGGCAAGCTTGGTGCCAATGGAGAAGCAGAAGTCCCTGAAGTCTTGGCTATTGAATTGTTTGCCATTGTCAACTGTGAGCTCGGACGGGACTCCGAATTGGCAAACAATGTTTTGCCAGAAGAATTTCTGGGCAGTCTTCGACGTTATCGTGGATACTGCCCTTGCTTCGATCCACTTGGTAAAATACTCGACGGCGACGAAGGTGAACTTGAGGTTCCCTTGGGCCGTGGGTAGTGGCCCAACAATGTCCAGGCCCCAGCGCTGAAGGGGCCAGGTGTGGGCGATTAGCTTTGTGAATTGCAAAGGGTTTCCCGAGCATGGAGAAAACTTCTGGCAGGCTTCGCACGACCTCGTGACTTGATTCGCGGCGCAGATCATAGCGGGCCAGTAGAAGCCTTGACGGATCACCTTGGCGGCGAGGGCCCTAGGCCCCATGTGAGAGCCGCAAGTTCCGCTGTGGACTTCGCGCAGGATCTGGACGCCTTCGGTCTCAGTGACGCATTTAAGCATGGGTTGACTGACCCCCTTCTTGTAAAGTTGTCCCTCAATGAGTGTGAAGTCCCGGCTTTGGTGCTTGAGGCGCTTGGCCTCGTTGATGTTGCTTGGATGGTAGTATTCGTGCAGGAACAGGGTGATTGGTGCCCGCCAATCTTCGATCATGATGAGGTTGACTATGCGGTGGCCCTCGGTGTCGTTGGTTATTTGGAGGCCCTCTGGACTGCGGATGGCTGGCGTGCCGATGACATGGTAGAACACGTCGGAGGGCAGGGCCTCGCCTCTGGCGGCTGCCTTGGCCAACGCGTCGGCCTCCTCGTTCTTGGCTCGGTCCATGTGCTGCAAGGTAAAGCCCTTGAATTGTCTCTCAAGACTGCGGACAACCATGAGATACTGCATAAGTGCGGGGTCCTTTGCTGCGTAATCTTTTTCGACCTAGTCGGCAACCACTTTGGAGTCTGTTTTGATTATGCAGGTAGTGACACCAAGTGCCCGTAGCTTGCGAAGGCCGAGGATGACAACTTCGTACTCTGCTACATTGTTGGTGCATCTGCCGGACTCCAAAGCAAAGCTGAGACATGCTGCATATCTGTGTTTGACCCCTGTGGGTGATGTGATGACTGCAGCTGCGCCTGCCCCCGCATGGCACCATGCACCATCGCAGTGGATGGTCCACACCTTCTCTGCAGGCGTGTCCGGCTGCGTTATTGGCCCTGTCCAGTCAACGATGAAGTCTGCCAGGACTTGTGATTTGATGGCTGTCCTGGGCTCGAAGGTGATATGGTAGCTGGAGAGCTCGGCTGCCCATTTGGCAATCCGGACAGACGCCTCCGGATTTCTGAATAATTCGCCGAGTCCCCTGTCCGAGGTGACCCGCACCTTGAACGCTTCGAAATAGTGGCGCAACTTGCGCGATGCCATGACGACTACGTAGGCAATTTTTTCCAGTTTCGTCATGTTGCATTTGGATGTCGTGAGGACTTCGGAGACGTAATAAACTGGACACTGCCGAGTTGTGCCCTCTCTGTCCTGCTCTTGGACCAGCGCTGCGCTGACTGCGTGTGGCGAAGCTGCGACGTAGAGCAACAGAGGTAGCGAGGGGTTGGGGCTTGTAAGGGTTGCCAGCTTTGACAGGTGCTGCTTTAGTGATGCGAAGGCCGCCGCTTGCTCTGGTCCCCATGCAAAGTCCTTTGCGCCGCGTAGCGTTTTGAGGAAAGGTAGGCTTCATTCTGCGGACTTGGAAATGAATCTGTTGAGGGCGGCCAATCTGCCTGTCAGTCGTTGGACGTCTCTGGCTGACTGTGGGGGCGTCATGTTGATGATAGCCTGGATCTTGGTCGGGTTGGCTTCGATCCCGCGGTTCGACACCAGGTAGCCCAATATCTTCCCCTGGCGAACACCGAAGACACACTTCTTGGGGTTTAGGCGAAGTCGTGCGTCCCGCATGTTCGCGAATGTTTCTGCGAGGTCAGCCAGATGGTCCTCTTTGCTTTTGCTGGCGACGACGATGTCGTCCACATACGTAAATATGTTCTGGCCGACTTGGCTCTCGAGCACTGTCTTGGTGAGGCGAGAGTATGTGGACCCAGCGTTCTTTAGTCCCTCCGGCATTCTGATGAAGCAATACGTGCCGAAGGGTGTGATGAAACTGGTGTTGGCCTTGTCTTCCTCCTTCATATATATTTGGTGATAGCCAGAGAAGCAGTCAAGGAGTGACTTGACTTCGCATCTGGCCGCAGTATCGACGATCTTGTCGATTCGAGGCAGCGAGAAATTATCCTTGGGGCAAGCCTTGTTGAGGCTGGTGAAGTCGATGCACATCCGCCACTTGCCGCTCTTCTTTTGCACCATGACTACGTTGGCGAGCCACGTAGGGTAGGCAACTGGTTCGATGAAGTTGGCCTCAAGCAGGCGGTGTACCTCGGCTTTGGCGGCTTCTGTTTTTTCATCAGACATTTTGCGCAGCCTCTGCTTCTTCGGCCGCACTGAAGGGTCGATGCCCAAGCTGTGTTCGATGATAGTGTGACTGACTCCGACCAGGTCGAGGGCAAAGACGTCCTTATTTCTGGAAAGACAGGAGATGAGTCTCTCCTAGTCATGTGAAGTAAGGTCTTCGCTTATGATGATCGTTTGCTTGGGCGTTGCCTGGTCAAGGGGAACTGTCTTCGTCCCATCGTTGCTCTGCAGCTGTGCCTTTTCATGCTCGTTGGCGGTTGGGCGGGTAGCCTCGGGGACTTCGCGCTGTGTCGTAAGGCAGTGTACGTTCCTTTGCCCTGGAACGAAGTCTCTTTCAATGTTGCACGCGGTCTGCTGGTTGCCATAGACTGTGATCGTGCCTTGCGGACCCAAGATTTTCATGCATAGGTAAAGTCCGTGAATGGCTGCTTCGAACTTGTTGATGGAGCCCCGACCCATTATGGCGTTGTATGGGTATACCATGTCGACGATGTCGAAAGTGACCTGCTCACTTCGTGCATTGGGTGCTACACCAAAGGACAGGGGTAGCTCTATCTTGCCCACAGGAAAGGTGCCCTTGCCGCCGAAGCCATATAGGGGGTTGTCCGAAGGTTTAAGCAAGCTGTGGTTGATGCCCATGCGGTCGAAGGCGTGGAGGAAAATGATGTCCGCCTGGCTACCGTTGTCAACTAAGACTTTGTGCAGGTCCTAGCCTGCCACGCTGTAGTTGATGACCATGGCGTCAATGTGGGGTGCGCTGCGCAGGTCGACATCTCTGGCGTCGAAGGTCAGCGGTACATGGGACCACTTCGTTTGCACGACTGGGCCGGTGACGACGACGTGGTTGATGCTTCGGTAGTGGTCCCTCTTCTGTCGCTTCGTGTCGAAGTCGACGCTAGACCCCCCAGTGATCATGTGAATGACTCCACGATACGGTTGATCAGCGAAGTCTTCTTGTTTTGGTGCTTGGGGGTGATTTGGGTGGTGGATGTTTGGCTGATGCGGGTGCGGAGGCGGGAGTGGGGGTGGTACGATTTGTACCTCCTGGTGGTGTTGGTATGCGTGGTTAGGTGGATGCTGAGCGGGGCCATGGTTGTATGGTTGTGGGAGGTGGTGTTGATATGTGTGCGCGACAACTCTTGGGTTGTCGGCTGGTTGCGCCCGAGACATTCTGTCCCTGGTGGCCTTCGTTTCTGGGCAGTCCCTCGTTGGGTGCGCGCAATCTTCGTCGTGAAACAGGCAGTAAAATCTGCGCGGCTGCTGCGCCTGTCCTCGGCCCCAATCGTGAGTGCCATTGTCGCGGCCCTGGGAGGGATAATCTTGACGGCGAGGGGCCTCACCAGCGGGGTGCTGGTTGGCAATGTTATGCACTTGCTGCTGACTGCGGTTGTCCCGACTGGAGTCTGACTACGAAGGTCTTGTCCACGTTCGGCTGGACTATGGAGGGTCCTTGGGTTTCCTCTTGGACTCGACCTTGCGTTGGTGGAGCTCTTCGGATCTGGCATATTTTTCAAACAGCTGATAGAGCTCCTGGAGGTTCTTGGGTGGATCCCTGATGCAGTGGCTGTAAAGGACGCCAACCCGAAGGCCACTGATGGCATAGTGAATGGCAATTTGGCCGTCGACCGAAGGCAGTTGTGACTTGAGAGTTAGGAACTTGCGGTAGTACTCCCGTAGAGTTTCTTTCTCCAGTTGCTTGCAGAGTGACAGTTCGGCCAAGGCATCGGTGTCTGGGCGGTACCCTTGGAAGTTGAGCATAAATTTGTCCCAGAGACTTCTCCAGGAGTCGATGGACAGCGGGGGCAACCTAGTGTACCAGGTTAGGGCCGGACCTTCGAGGGCGATGATGAAGGACTTGGCCATCGTGGCATCATCCCCTCCGGATGATGCGACGACGACTTGATAGCTCATGATATACTATGCTGGGTCGACGCTGCTGTTGTATTTGGGGTAGGTCCATGCCCTGAAGTTGGTGGGCCATGGTGACACTTGCAGGTGCGGCGCCAGAGGACTCCGCTCATCAAGGTAGTTGACGCCTTGGAATGTTGCGGCGTGCGGGATGATGGGTCCACGCTGAGGAATGAATAGGTCTCCGATTGGCGCGCGCTGTTGGAGGGGCGGGCCATGTTGTAGATCATGTTGGCCTTCGCGCTGCATGAGCGCAATTTCTTGCTCAAGCTCCTAAGCCCTCTGCTCCTCGTCTCGTATCATCTAGCGCACTTTGGCCTGCGCAGAGACACGTTGGCACTTGGCCTCGAGGATCTCTTTCTGCTTCTAGAGGTTACGGTTCTTGATGCCCAAGGCCCGCAGCTGTAGTTGTTCCTCTGCTGAAACTCCGATGACTTCGCCATCCTCTGTGGCGTCCTCGCCCTCTAGTGGAGCGAAGCCTGGGGGTGCTTGTGGTTGTCCTCCGAAGCTGCAGGTGCGGAGGGTGCCTTCGGGAGTTGGTTGATCATTGCGCTGTCTCTTGCTGAGTGTGTCGTCTTCGCAGGCTTCTTGGTGGGTGGTGTCTGCAAGGGCCTTGCCCTTTTTCTCGTCCAGTAGCGCTGCCTTCGCTGCTTCATCAACGAATGGGGCTGCCTTCGAGCTAGCTCTCTTGGGTGCCATCGTGGGTGGCTTGTTCGTAGCACGAACAGTGGGCGCCAAATGTTGGAACTTGCTCTCCTGGGCAAGAAGATCCAACGGGGGAGTAAAAGGAATGCAAACAAGGTTTTAGCTTGAGATGGCGATTGCTCTGTTAATCCAGCCTCTCAAGGCCACTGTACGGGGGTATTTATAGGTGCCTGAGTGCCCGACGTCTTGGAGTAAGGACGCATGTGCCCTCAAGCGCCTGGACTATCTCCAGAATATTCCCATAAAGTGGGGTTACAGACTGTCATTACAGAAAAGCCATTACAAATCGGGCCCGTAACACACTTCTCCGTACGGGGCCTGTTACAATGGGCTGAATCCCACGTGGGCCTCCAGGTTGGATGAGGACGTGGGACGGAGCGACCTCGTCGTAGGCCTTCGTCTTGCAGTGTAGAGGACGAAGGGTGGAACCCGCCGGTCGTTTCGCCTCCGTTGGTGCAGCGAGATTGACGAGGGCCTGGAGCGAAGGGTAGCGTCTTCGCCTTCGCCCCAACAAGGATATTGAACATATGTGCATTGCCATGCTTCTGCGGATGGTTCCAACACCATGGGTCCCCATCTATTGCTACATCAACTATCGACCATATTATCGACCCTACTATTGACAGGTGTCAAACTTCAGCTACCGCAATGCACTAGTACACATTATTTATCATCAACCTAGAGTCACCTTTTTCTTTTATAAATTTTAGTTGGCATGAAACACATTTTATTGAAATAAAAATACACGCAACTACATAATTAAGCAAATAAAATTACATAATTTGTAAAAAATGATTAGAAATTATATACTTAAATTAAAATTAAAAATTACATAATCCATATTTAAAATCTATTTGCTACCGTGCATGCACCATTAAATTATTTTGGAGCTAGTCGTGGATGGAACTAGCATGGATTATAGCCTCACATAGAAGAATGGCTGCAGAGCTCTTGGGTGCTTTAGGAGTGATGGTTGGTGTTGTAACAGACAACTCAACATCTCATAGTAGTCCACATCTTATCCTCCTTTGCTCTCATTCTTAATGACCATACCATGCATAATAATACATGTGCACATAATCACAATGGGTACTTGGTGGAAAAATAACCTAGGCTAGCAAGAATATGAAAGTGAGCCTTGAAGACCTAAATACTCTATCTATGTCCTTCTGCGCGTCCTTCTAGCATGCAACAAGATTTCATTTCTCCAGAGTATGTGGGATGGGAATGGTCTTCACAAACATCGACCATCGGGGGTAGCTGTCATCGACGAGGTAGTACTCTTGGTTGCACTGATGTCTATTTATCGTGAAGTTTGCATTTGTCGCTTCTCCCTTAAGCACGTCAGTGAACAATGATTGGTTGAGCATGTTGACATCGTTGTTCAATCTTGCTACCCCCAAGAAGCATAGCCAATCTACAAGTCATATGAGGAAACCATCTAGATCGTGATGACCGAGAATCCAATGTCCCCTACTAAACTGCTATTTTCATCTAGGATAGTTCCTTCAATTCTAATGCATGTAATTTAGAATCCCTATTATACCTAGAAATCCACTCTTCTCTTAGCTAAAAGAAGCCTAAGATCATCAACAATGGAACTGAAAGGGAAATGGCCTTTACCACTTTCTCTAAATTGATTTTAATGATTGATGGCCATCACAACCTAATGGACTAACTAGTTTGCCTAGTTGATTGATTCTCATGTGCATAAGTCCAATCATCTTAATTCTAAGTCGACTGCCTAGAATACCATAGATTATTTCGGACATGAGAGCTTTTTGGAGAATTCATCTGTGCCCGGACCGTCCGGGCCCTTTCGACGAACTGCCCGTGACATCTTGGTGTGCCTCTGGTAGAAACTATACAAATCACAGAACCTCTACTACGGATTGTCCAAAGGAGACAAGAGTATCGTCTGAGACCCAGCACGAACCATCCATCCCTCAGACGCAGATTGTTCGCCCGTTGGAATCTAGAGAAACTCGAAGGTCCTGGGTTCGGAAAATTCCATTTTTAGTGTCCTCACGGACTGTCCGGGGTGCACGTCCAAATCATCCATGACTACTTTATTAGACATCTAATCACACATTTAAAGCACTTATAGATGTTGATATAGTCGTTACTACTGACTATTGGGATTTCAGCCGTCTAGCCCAGGGGCGTGGACCGTCTACGTGTGGCAGAAAAGGTGGCAACAACTATCTGGTGGTTGAGGGCTATAAATTCAACCCCAACCACCTCCATTGAACATGATCCTAGCATTCCAACTCCCACATTCATTGCAAAGAGCTAGAGTTCACTCCAAAGTCTCACACAAGCATAAAAGATCCTCCAAGTGCAACAATTATGATTGTGTTCGTTAGTGATTAAGTGCCTTGTGAGAGATTCTAAAGAGTATGAGCTAGTATTTTATTTGTCGCTCTTTGTTGCTTGGTTTCTTGATCGTGCTTTCTTCATGTCCTTCTAAACTCTCAAGTGACTTGTAAAGCTAGCAAGAGACACCTAATTGTGCGGTGATCCTTTCGGGGTCTAAGTGACCCTCGAGATTAAGAAGAAACACTCAACCGGTCTAAGTGACTGTTTGAGATAGGGAAAGGGTTGAAAGAGACCCAAGCTACGTGGCCTCCTCAACGGGAAGTAGATTCTTCAAAACAGAACCATGGGAAACATATCGAGTGTTTGTTTGTGTTGATCATTACCTTACGATTTGATTATTTCTCTCCTCTCTCTATAGTTCTATCATTTTGAGTTAGCTCCCAAAGTAAATTCGCATATTGATTGAGCAACTCATGGCAAGGAGAACCATCTTCTGCACTCTAATTTCATTATTACTCGTTCTAACACTAACTCCGGGTGAAGTTCGTGTTCAAAATTTATAATTTTCAGGTTTCGTCTATTCACTCCCTCTTGGCGACTTTCATGAACAATGACTATACCCCTCTCCAAAACATGAAATGACACCCCTACATAAATGTTCAAGGCACTCTAAGAATGAGATTTTCTCTATTTCGATATACACATCAATGAAGTCAGCAACACTACCTTAGGCAAGCATGTGGAGGATAGTGATGCATTTTTGGTGGATCGAGGAAGAAATTGACGTAATTAAATGCATCAACCCTAAGAGTGAAATATGGGGAATGTTCAACCAACCTCTCCAAGATTTGAAGAATCAAGATAGAGACTCCTATGCATGTGGTACCTTTGATGAAAATAGAGTGGAGGGTAGACGCATGGGTCGTTAAAGTAGCCTTGCATCAGCAGGTTGTGGGTGAATTCATGGTCCCATTCAAAGTAGCTCTATTGTTGCATCCTTTGAACCCCTCTCGTTAAAGACTCTGAGGCAAGCTTCACCACCATATCGAACACAGTTCAATGTAGCATATCGAGTACCTCATCTTAGGTCATCTTAACATCGAAGCTCGAGTAAAACATGGCGAGATTGTTTTAGTGGAGTAAAAGGAGAGTGAGGGAAGTGAAATAGTAAGTCGTAGAAGCGAAATAGAGAGTGAGGGTGTGCATGTTACCAAACACCACTCTATTTATAGGCCAGATTCTATGGTTTTTTTAATTCTTGTTTTTTGAAGTTATCATCTTTAAATGGTTAAAATAGATAATTAACACGACACACATGTGGACTAATCAGAATATGCCACTGTTGGGGCGAAGGCGAAGACGCCACCCTTCGCTCGAGGCCTTCGCCGTGGTCGTTGGCCCAACGGAGACAAGACAACGGGCAGGGACACCCTTCGCTCCATACGACATCGGACGAAGACCTGTGACGAGGTCATCTCACCGTGCGGCCTCGTCCAGCAGGGAGGCCCACGTGTGATCCGACCCATTGTAACAGGCCCTGCGTGGCCGCTGTGTGTTACGGGCCTAATTTGTAAAGGCGCCTCTGTAATTACAGTCTGTAACCCCACTTTATGGGAATATTCTGGGGATAACCTAGGTGTCTAAGGCCACATGCGTCCTTAACACGAGACGCTGGGCACTCAGATACCTATAAATACCCCCGCACAGTGCCCTTGAGAGGCTAGATTAACAGAGCTTTTGCCATCTTGCGCGAGAACCCTGTTAACGTCACTGTTCACCCTTGTTGGATCCCCTTGTAAGAGAGAGCAAGTTCCAACATTTGGCGCCCACCGTTCGTGCTACGAAAAACCACACGCGATGGCACCCAAGAAAGCTAACTCGAAGGCTGACGAGGCTGCGAAGGCAGCGCTACTTGCCGCAAGAAAGGGCAAGGCCCTCGCCCTCACCCAATCCACCCACCAAGAAGCCACTAAAGACGACGTTCTCCGCACCTGCGAAGACGACACTCTCCACACCTGCGGCCCTGAAGGACAATTGCAGCCTCCCCCAGGCTTCGCCCCACCGGAGGGCGCGGACCTCACCGAGGACGGTGAAGTCCTCGGCGTCTCAGCGGAAGAACAGCTACAGCTGCGCGCCCTGCGCCTCAAGAACCGCAATCTACAGAGGCAAAAGGAGATACTGGAGGCCAAGCGCCAGCGCGTGTCCGCACTAGCCAAGGTGCGGCAAATGATACGCGACGAAGAGCAGAAGGCCCAGGTCCTCGAGCGGGAGATCGCGCTGATGCAGCGCGAAGGCCACCTCGGCCTGCAGCACGGGCCACCCCTCCAACAGCGCGCACAACTGGAAGACACGCGCGAAGGCCACCTCGGCCTGCAGCATGGGCCACCTCTGCAACAGCGCGCACAACTGGAAGACCCGCGTTTCCCCCAGCGCGACCACACCTTCCTGCACGCCGCGCCATTCCAAGGGGTCAACTACCTCGACGAGCGAAGTCCCCTGGCGCCACATCTGCAAGTGATGCCTTGGCCCGCCAACTTCCGGGCAGGGACCTATCCCAAGTACAACGGCAGCACCGACCCAGCACAATACATAATGAGTTATCAGGTCGTTGTTGCATCTTCCGGAGGGGACGACGCCACAATGGCCAAGTCTTTCATCATCGCCCTCGAAGGCCCAGCTCTCACCTGGTTCACCAGATTGCCTCCGATGTCCATTGATTCCTGGAGAAGCCTCCGGGACAAGTTCCTGCTCAACTTCCAAGGGTACCGCCCAGACACCGACGCCTTGGCCGAACTCTCGCTCTGCAAGCAGCTGGAAAAGGAGACCCTGCGGGAGTATTACCGCAAATTTCTAACACTCAAGTCACATCTGCCCTCAGTCGATGACCAGATCGCCATCCACTACGCCATCAGTGGCCTTCGCGCCGGCGTCCTCTATAGCCACTGCATCAGAGATCCACCCAAGAACCTCCAGGAATTATATCAGCTATTTGAAAAATACGCCAAATCCGAAGAGCTCCACTAGCGCAAGGTCGAGTCTCAAAGGAAGCCCAAAGATGCTCCACAGTCCAGCCGCACGTGGACGAGGACTCCGCAGCAAGACTCCGGTCGAGACGGCCGCAGTCAACAGCAAGTGCACAACATCGCCAACCAGCACCTCGCTGCTGACGCCCCTCGCCACCAGGAATATCCCCCCCAGGGCCGCGGAAACGGAACTCGCGGTAGGGGTCGGGGGCGTGCGCAGCCGCCGCGCCGATTCTACTGTCTCTTCCATGGCAAAGACTGTGCCCACCAAACCAAAGACTGCCCAGAAACGAAGGCCACCAAAGACAGGATGGCACGGGCGCAGCCAGCCGACAACCCCAGAGTTGTCGCGCACACTTATCAGCAACCCCCTCCACCCTACATCCACGCCCCCGCCCCGCATCCACCGCACCACGCATACCAACATCACCAGGAAGTACAAATCGTACCTCCTCCACCGCCACCTCCACACCAGCAACATTAGAACATCCCCCACCCCCACACCCCAAAACAAGAAGACTTCGTCGATCAGCCGTATCGCGGAGTCATCCTTATGATCACTGGGGGGTCCAACACCGACTTCGACACAAAGCGGCAGAAGCGGGACCACTACCGCAGCATCAACCACGTCGCCATCACCGGCCCAGTTGTGCAGACGAAGTGGTCCCACGTAGCGCTAACCTTCGACGCACGAGACGTCGACCTGCGCAGCGCCCCCCACATCGACGCCATGGTTATCAACTGCAGCGTGGCAGGCTGGGATCTGCACAAAGTCCTAGTCGACAATGGCAGTCAGGCAGACATCATTTTCCTCCATGCCTTCGACCGCATGGGCATAAGCCACAGCCTGCTCAAGCCTTCGGACAACCCGTTGTATGGCTTCGGCGGCAAGGGCACTTTTCCAGTCGGCAAAATAGAGCTGCCTCTCTCCTTCGATGTAGCACCCAATGCCCAAAGTGAGCAAGTGACTTTTGATATTGTGGATATGGTATATCCGTACAACGCCATCATGGGCCGGGGCTCCATCAACAAGTTTGAGGCAGCTATTCACGGACTGTACCTATGCATGAAGATACCAGGTCCGTTAGGCGCCATTGCGGTCTACGGCAATCAACAGACCGCGCGCAACATAGAGCGGGACTTCGTCCCAGGACAAAGAAACGTGCACTGCCTCACGGCCCAGCGTGAGGTCCCTGCGTCCGTCAGCCCAACCGACAGGGAGCGCGACAGGGCACAGCTGCAGAGCAACAACGGGACAAAGACTGTCCCCCTCGATCAGGCCACGCCCAAGCAGACAGTCACTATCAGCGAAGACCTCACTTCGCATGAAGAGGAGAAACTCCTCTGCTGCCTGTCCAAGAACAAAGATGTCTTCGCCTGGTCAGCCCTCGACCTGGTCGGGGTCAGCCGATCCATAATTGAGCACAGCTTGGGAATTGACCCTTCGGTGAGACCGAAAAAACAGCGGCTTCGCAAGATGTCCGACGAGAAGGCAGAGGCCGCTAAGGCAGAGGTGCACCGACTCCTGGAAGCCAAATTCATCGAGCCGGTGGCTTACCCCACGTGGCTCTCCAACGTCGTGATGGTGCAGAAAAAGAGCGGGAAATGGCGAATGTGCATCGACTTCACCAGTCTCAATAAGGCCTGCCCAAAGGACAACTTCCCGTTGTCGCGGATTGACAAAATAGTCGATAGCGCGGCCGGATGCGAAGTCATGTCACTCCTCGACTGCTTCTTCGGGTACCACTAGATATACATGAAGGAGGAAGACAAGGCTAGCACCAGCTTTATAACACCCTTCGGCACATATTGCTTCATCAGAATGTTGGAGGGACTCAAGAATGCCGGGTCCACCTTCTCCAGGCTTACCAAAACAGTGCTCGAAGGGCAAGTTGGCAGAAATATATTCACATATGTGGACGACATCGTCGTCGCCAGCAAGAGCAAGGAGGACCATCTCGCTGACCTTGCCGAGACATTCACGAACATGCGAGACGCACGACTCCGCCTAAACCCGGAAAAGTGCGTCTTCGGTGTTCGCCAAGGCAAAATATTGGGCTACCTAGTATCACACCACGGCATCGAGGCCAACCCAACCAAAATTCAGGCCATCATAAACATGACGCCTCCACAGTCCGCCAGAGACGTCCAGCGCCTGACGGGCAGATTGGCCGCCCTCAACAGATTCATCTCCAGATCTGCTGAGCGAAGTCTTCCTTTCCTCAAAACTCTCCGTGGCGCAAAAGACTTCGCTTGGGGACCAGAGCAGGCAGCGGCCTTCGCCTCTTTAAAACAGTACCTGTCGGAGTTGGCAGTCCTTACCAGCCCCGACTCTTCGCTACCCCTATTGCTCTATGTTGCGGCTTCGCCGCATGCGGTCAACGCGGCACTGGTGCAGGAGCAGTCAGTTGAGGGCGTGATCAGGCAGTGCCCAGTTTATTACGTCTCCGAAGTCCTGACACCGTCCAAATGTAACATGACAGAACTGGAGAAGATTGCCTATGCAGTTGTTATGTCTTCGCGCAAATTGCGCCATTATTTCGAAGCATTCAAGGTCCGAGTCACCTCAGACAGGGGACTCGGCGAATTGTTCAGAAACCCGGAAGCATCGGTGAGGATTGCCAAATGGGCGGCCGAACTCTCCGGCTACCGCATCAATTTCGAACCCAGGACAGCCATCAAGTCACAAGTCCTGGCAGACTTCGTCGTCGACTGGACTGGGCCAATAACACAGGCGGACCCGTCCGCAGAGAAAGTTTGGACGATCCACTGCGACGGCGCATGGTGCCATGCGGGGGCAGGCGCCACCGCAGTCATCACCTCACCTGCCGGGGTCAAGCACAAATATGCAGCGCGCCTCAGCTTCGCTCTGGAATCTGACAGATGCACAAATAACATAGCAGAATACGAAGCAGTCATCCTCGGCCTCCGCAAGCTGAGGGCCCTTGGGGTCACCACCTGCATCATCAGAACAGACTCCAAGGTAGTTGCCGGCCAGGTCAAGAAAGACTACGCAGCAAAGGACCCCACACTCATGCAATACCTCGCGGCCATCCGAAGTCTCGAGAGACAATTCAAGGGATTCACCTTGCAGCATGTAGACCGGGCCAAGAATGAAGAGGCTGACGCATTGGCCAAGGCTGCCGCCAGAGGCGAGTCCCTGCCTCCGACGTGTTCTACCATGTCATCGGCACACCAGCCGTCCGGAGCCCCGAAGGGCTCCAAATAACCAATGACAGCGAGGGCCACCGCATAGTCAACCTTATCATGACCGAAGACTGGCGGGCACCAATAACTCTATTCCTACAGGGGTACTACCACCCAACCGACATCAACGAGGCCAAGAGCCTCAAACATCAAAGTCGGGACTTCGCACTGATTGAGGGCCAACTCTACAAGAAGGGGGTCAGTCAGCCAATGCTTAAATGCGTCACCGAAACCGAAGGTGTCCAGATCCTACGCGAAGTCCACAGTGGTACCTGCGGCTCTCACGCAGGACCAAGGGCCCTAGCTGCTAAGGTGATCCGCCAAGGTTTCTACTGGCCCGCAATGATCTGCGCCGCAAATCGGGTCACAAGGTCCTGCGAAGCCTGCCAAAAGTTTTCTCCTCGTTCAGACAACCCTTCGCAATTTACAAAGCTGATCGCCCACACATGGCCTCTCCAGCGCTGGGGCCTGGACATAGTCGGGCCCCTGCCCACGGCTCAGGGGAACCTTAAGTTCGCCTTCGTCGCTGTCGAATACTTCACCAAATGGATCGAGGCAAGGGCTGTCTCCACAATAACATCAAAGACTGCCCAAAAATTATTTTGGCAAAACATTGTTTGCCACTTCGGAGTACCGTCCGAACTAACAGTTGACAACGACAAGCAGTTTGACAGCCAAGACTTCAAGGATTTTTGCTTCTCCATCGGCACCAAGCTTGCCTTCGCCTCAGTCTATCACCCGCAGTCCAACGGAGTCGTGGAACGCGCCAATGGAAAAAATTTCACAGCTGTCAAAAAGATGCTTCTCGACGAAAAAAAGGGCAAGTGGGCCGATTTGCTACCTGAGGCGGTCTGGGCGCTAAACACGACTGAGTGCAGGGTGACTGGGTTCACCCCTTTCCGCCTTCTATATGGATCGGAGGCCATGACCCCACAAGAAATAAAACATGGCTCCCCGCGAACAGTTCCGTCAGCCGTCCCCGACGTGGACGAGCCCACTTCGAAGGATCTCATCGATGGAGACCGAGTCTTCGCTCTACAGGCCCTGAACAAATACCAAGCCCAGACAAAAGCATGGCGCGACCACGCAGTCATCCCAAGAGAATTCAGCGAAGGGGACCTCGTACTCGTCCGTACAGCTCGGATAGAGTCCAGGGGCAAGCTGGAGCCCAGGTGGGAGGGCCCTTTCATTGTCAAGACGAAGGCTTCCCCCAGCGCTTACAGGCTCACAACGCCAAACGGCGAAGACCTGGAGCACTCCTGGAACATTGACAATCTCCTCAAATTTTTTGTTTGACTCATCAGGGCCGGTTCGCCCTTGTACTTCGCAAATACAATTTTATTTTGGCCCGCACTCTTTTCCTCCCAGGGGGTGAGGTTTTTAACGAGGCGGAGCCATGTAATATACAAGTGAAAAACCCCCCACAAAAACATGCATCGAAAAAAGACCGCGACGACGGTCTTCGACATTCGACCAATACAAAGTCACCGCGAGGCTCAGCGCTGGCCATCCTCGCGTGCGACAACTCCGTGCAGAAGTCGCCTAAGGGTGCAGCCGGACTAGCACAATAAGTGCGAAAAATCGAAGTCTAACGCGAAGACTTACCGTGCAGAAGTCGCCTAAGGGTGCAGCCGGACTAGCACAATAAGTACAAAAAATCAAAGTCTAACGCGAAGACTTACCGTGCAGAAGTCGCCTAAGGGTGCAGCCGGACTAGCACAATAAGTGCGAAAAATCGAAGTCTACCGCGAAGACTTACCGTGCAGAAGTCACCTAAGGGTGCAGCCGGACTAGCACAATAAGTGCGAAAAATCAAAGTCTAACGCGAAGACTTACCGTGCAGAAGTCGCCTAAGGGTGCAGCCGGACTAGCACAATAAGTGCGAAAAACCGAAGTCTACCGCGGAGACTATCCGTGCAGAAGTCGCCTACGGGCGCAGCCGGGCTAGCGCACTGAGTGCAAAGAATCGAAGTCCTTCGTGAAGACTATCCGTGCAACAGTCCGCGCAAAGACCGACCACATGCGCACCAGTCCAGCATAACAAATACACCTGACCAAGTACGTAACGCCTTCGCGAGCATAGCCGAATGTGCGAGGGCCCACAACTTCCTCATACAAGACATTACACATGTACAAGCGAGGGCAACACACTCTACATCGGTTCAACCTTCGGAATAATTCCCATCTCCCTATAGTTAAATAACATTATCCTAAGCTCCTCACCCGCAAAAAGACTTCGCAATTCCCCCTCACCTGCACTCACGGCAGCCGGCAAGGTCAACAGTTCCTGCCGGCCAGCCCTACTCACACGAAGCCGACCGCCGTCCGCCCCACTCACTCTACGCTTCGCAACCGCCCTTCACCGCCTACGCCCAGTACTCGGACCAGGCACAGCTTCAGCATCCGCAGCGTGCGGCGAAGCCTCCGCCGCTGCCACATCCAAGGCTGCAAAGTAGTCCAAGTCCTCCTCCGACGACTCCTCAGTCCACTCAATCGAGCTCCCAGAGTCATCAAAATCAGAAAACTTAGATGCAGACCCATCCAATTTATTACCATCATCCACGGTCGAAGCCGCCAAAAAATTAGTAGTGGCGGTTGCGTGCGCAGGCCCAAAATCTTGAACCTGCGCAGCAACCAAAATTCAGCAACATATCCAAAATTCCCTAACTACCCACACCCACTACGCCACCTGCGAAGACCCAGCCGTCGCGGGAGCCTCCGCTGTCGCCTTCGCCGCCACCGTCACAGGATCCTCAGCCATCGGCGTAGCGGCTGCGGGGGCATCAGGAGCGCCTTCGGCGGTCTCCAGGGGCAGGCCTCCGCCGGCCGCAGCGGCTGCGGGGGCATCAGGAGCGCCTTCGGCGGTTTCCGGGGGCGGCTCCAGGGCGGCCTCGGACACAGCCTCCGCCGGGTTCGACTCCGGGTCAGGCAGCGCGCTGTTCAAAGCCCCGAAGTCATCCACCCTCTCGCCACGCGCCGCCTGAGACACAGCACACAAATTCAGCAAACCCATACATAGCCCACATCCAACAAACATTAAACAAAAGCCAAATGTTACCTGACCCCTCGCCGTCTCGGCCCGCTCCCTGACCACCTCTCGACCGTGCGGGCCCCACATCCGGTCGTAGATGGCTCCGGCGAATTCCTTCACTATAGGGTCCTCAACCTTGAAGATGTCACGCTCGAAATCCTCATCAGCTTGGTCGAAGACCTCATAGTGCCGGCACCCTTCGCGAGAGAGCGCGTTCATCGCCCCCTCGCAGGTGACCAGGGAGGCATAAGACATGAACCCCTCCACGATAGTGGGGAGCACCTGCAACTCCTCCTGTACCCACTCCAGGCAGCGAAGTCCGAGCTCTCGGTCCGGCACTTCGAAGTCAGCGGTCCGCACGCCCAGCTCATGGTATGAATCCATAAGCTGTTTGCGTGTCCGCTCAGCCTCCATGCGCGTTGTGGCCTCGGCCCTCTCCACACGGCTCTGCAGGGCGCTGAGCCGCTCCTCCAACTGCTCGGCGCGCTCCCTGGCAAGACTACCCTCCACCCGCGCCAAATTGGCCTCCGCCAGTGCAGCCTGCGCCTTGGCGAGGGCCTCATTGGCCTCCCTCCTCTCCTCCGCCAGTTGGCGCCGGAGGTCAGTCTTCTC
This sequence comes from Zea mays, assembly GCF_902167145.1. Taxonomy (NCBI): domain Eukaryota; kingdom Viridiplantae; phylum Streptophyta; class Magnoliopsida; order Poales; family Poaceae; genus Zea; species Zea mays. The sequence goes on along the minus strand of NC_050100.1, from coordinate 74,552,435 downwards.
CCCCTCCAGCGCGGCCACCTTGTCCGCCAGCTTGCGACACTTACTGTCGGCGACCGATTTTTCCCAGACGGCGTCAGCATGTTGCGTCCGAAGTCTCTCGACTTCGGCAGACACAACTGCCGTGAGGGCCCCAGACGCCGCGCGGTCTGCGAAGTCAGCCGCCTGCAAAACACACATAAGACCACAGCCCCAACGAAGCCGATAAAAAAAACCGAACCGAAGTCTAGCTCAATGTACCTGACTTAGTGCCTCCTTCATCTCCTTCAGTCGGCGGGAAACAGCGCCCGCCTCGTCCCTGACAGCAGCAAGTGCCGGCATCTCGCCGCCAGCACTAAGAGCACCACCCTTCGCCTTCGGCATTACGGCAGCCGCCGTGGTCGCCGCGGCAGGCGGAACAACGACAAGTTGGCCTTCGTCCGACCCTATGACGTATGAACAAATTAAAAAAAACGACGAGCCAGCGACTTACCAACAAGATAGTCTTCCACACTAATGTCGATGGCGAAGTCGGTGACGCGCTTGCCCGGCGGCGGCAACCCCCGGGCCGCCTTCACGGCCTCCGGCACCCTGCCGAACGCCGGTGCAGCCTTCGCAGACTTGGAACCACCGGCGGCAGCCGTAGCCTCCGGCGCCCTGCTGGATGCAGGGACGGCCGACTTCGCCGCCAGCGGCGGCTGGCCTCCGCCGGGGGCAGTAGCCTTCGTAGCCCCCCGCTGCCTCTTCGGCCTGGCTTCATGAAGCCTGACGACCGCCTGGCGCTTCTGTGCAGCTCCCTGACGATCCTTGTCCATCACTGCCAACACAACGGCAGCAATATTCCGCCCGTAAGGAAACACTTTCCACTCACGAACCATGCGAGATGTAAAAAAGTCTTCGCCGGCCGCGCGGGGGATAGGAACATTCCTAGGCCACCAACCCCCAGTAACCCTCAGCATCCGCGCCGAAGACTCCCGGAGCTCGGGCGAAGACATCCTTCCCCCCGGGGTCGCGCATGTCCTCATCAATTCTCTAGCAAAACCATCGGAAACCCCAAGTCCTCCCATAGCAGTACCTAGTTTCCTCTTCTTAGAGGACGGGGCGGCCGCCGGCGCGGGGTCGTCTCCAGACTCTACCACCGGTTTCTTCCCGCGACGATCCACATCGTCCTGGCCAGGATAACCGCCATACGGCAGTCGATTCAATTCAAAAACCCTGTTCAAACGGTCATTCGACCCGCGGATATCCTAGCTACGCCGGCCCTCTGTCCTCGGCACGTACCGACCAACGATCCGCACCGCCCCATCCTCCGCCTCACGCACAAAGGCGGCCGAATCGCGGCTATGCAGATCCAGCGCGAAGACAGGACTTCGCACCAGCTTCCCACCATGGGAAGGCATCCGGCGAGGGCACACTTCGCCCAACGCCCAGCCATGCGCCAAAGGCCATACCCCGTACGCAAAAAATTCCTCAACCAAATCGCGCCCACTGCTCAGGCTGGTGGCGCACCGAAGGGCCCCTTCGTCCGCATCCTCCTCCGCCACTTCAAAAGGCGGGTATGCTGAGTAGAAATGCGAGCACATCTCGGACACGGGGAGCCCCGGATGGTCTTTGACGGTACCCTCCGCGACGTAGAACTAAAAATCTTGCCAATTGCCCCACTTGTTGCAGGCGCAGGGAACCAACTCCACTACCTCCATCGTGGTCTTGCCGGTTTTCGGCGTAAATGTACAGGACCCAAACTGGGCAACTTCATCCCCAATCATCCTCTTCTGCCAGTGCAGGCAATAGTACTTCGCGAAGACTTCGACTGATGGCTGTCCGCTGTACGAAGTCGTCGCCCAGACATACTTCGACAGAGCCACCACGGCATTCAGAGTCAACTGATGGATCTGAACGTTAAATCTGCGCAGGACTTCTCCAACAAATCGGTGCGCAGGCAGGCGGAGACCGACGGCGAAGAACGCCTCGAACACAACCAACTCGCCTTCCGGCTCGGGGACTTCCTCCGTCCCCAGGACACGAGCGACTCCGCCACCAAAGGAACCCAGCCGCTGCATATCTTGCACGCGGACCGACGACATCCGCGACACACCAAAATCCACCGTATCGCCGGCGCGCAACTCCTCCGCCACCAAAGTACTCAGCGTTTCCTCAGACGACGCGTCGGCCGGCGGCGTAGCGGCAGCGGAAGAAGAAGAGGTCGGCATCGCTACGTACCATCGGCGGCGGCGGGCGGTCTGCTTCACTCGAGCCAGATCTCCGGCGAACAAGAGCAAGGAGGGCAGACGAGCAGCAAGACGGTGGAAAAGGCGGGTAGGGTTTTCACGGAGCGCGGAAAGTGAAGTTCAAAACGCGCCGCCCCCTGCCCCCTTTTATACACAGGGCGCGGCGCTTCGGGAAACCCGCAGTCCAACAGTACGGTGTCAATCAACGGTCATGTCAAAAACCCCCGCGGAACCACTTCGAGCGAGGGCAGCGTCTCCACCATCTAGCGACGTCTTCGGCACCAGATGACTTAGTCGAACTGGTCCCTTAGAGGGCAAATGTTGGGGCGAAGGCGAAGACGCCACCCTTCGCTCGAGGCCTTCGCCGTGGTCGTTGGCCCAACGGAGACAAGACAACGGGCAGGGACACCCTTCGCTCCATACGACATCGGACGAAGACCTGTGACGAGGTCATCTCACCGTGCGGCCTCGTCCAGCAGGGAGGCCCACGTGTGATCCGGCCCATTGTAACAGGCCCTGCGTGGCCGCTGTGTGTTACGGGCCTAATTTGTAAAGGCGCCTCTGTAATTACAGTCTGTAACCCCACTTTATGGGAATATTCTGGGGATAACCTAGGTGTCTGAGGGCACATGCGTCCTTAACACGAGACGCTGGGCACTCAGATACCTATAAATACCCCCGCACAGTGCCCTTGAGAGGCTAGATTAACAGAGCTTTTGCCATCTTGCGCGAGAACCCTGTTAACGTCACTGTTCACCCTTGTTGGATCCCCTTGTAACAGAGAGCAAGTTCCAACAGCCACATAGCTAATGGCTACCATAACCTATTAGTTTGGGTTGGTACAGGACAAAATATCCAACACAAACGTTAGTATCGACTAGTCGGTATCGACCGACGCCGACTTCAACGCGGTCGATACCAATGAACTGATCAGCCGACCGAACTGATCGGTGTTGTGACCAACATGGTTGGTACCGATTGACGGCTAACCCACATCACGTGTTGATAAAGCCCACTGTTGGAACCACCTTGATGATGGCAAAGAAGATGAAAACTTTGACATAATGGTGATGTCAAGCAATGTTAAAATTTTAATGTTGCATACCCAAAATTTGCTAATGTACCAAGGAAGAGTAAAATGCAGTAGCGGTCCTCGAACTTGGCACGTTGTATTACTTAGGCCCCAAACTTAGAAAACCAGGCAAACATGTCCTAGAACTATGTTGGCCCATGCAAAACCGTGCAAAGCCGGGTATGCAAAACCAGATGGTGACGTGGCATGCCACATTAGAGCCACTTGGGACCCCAAACTTGACATATTGTGTCACTTGGGCCCCAAACTTTCATTAGTGTGCTCTAACGTGGCACACCACGGCATCATTATGTTTTTAATGAATGGTATACATGCTACAAGGATACATCTTTATCTTGTATACCTTAGCATCATTTAGTAGTAACAATCTTCTCACATATTGTAATACCCCAAAATCCTATTTTTGACAATTTAGGAAAATTTATCCTGTAACTTAAATAAATGTTTTCATAGGAGATTATATAAAACATCCTTATATGAGTGATATGTTTATAAATACATCCTTAAATATCTAAATTAAAATATATTATACATTAGAAATTATTTTCACAAAAATACAAGTTGGAGTATACAAGTGACATAATCAAAAGCATTATCATAAATAAGATAATAAATAGATTAATAAACATATATTCATGCATTCATGTTGAAGTTTTGACTGTGCATTTATTTGAAATGTGAAACTTGAATTCTGATAGAATTTGTGATTGAAATAGAATAGAAACTAGAAAATAAAAAGAAAAGAAAAAACATGCATATGCCATATACGGTCCCGGGCCAGCAATGCAGCTCCCCCCTCACACCCACGTGGGCCGGTAGCTGGCCCAGATATTCCGCCCCGTGCACTAGCATGTGGCCCTGGTGGGAAGCCCAGGCGCATCACCCCCCTCACTGGCAGACGGGGCTCGGTCCATAGCCTCACAACTCGTGGCATGCAGGCACGTTTCGACTTCTGCCATGGGGGCCAACCTTGTCAGAATTATCCTCCTCCTTGGATGAAACAAACTCCACGCAGAACGTATGCGCCGCCCGGGGTTGTTGCGATTTGGAGGCTTCCCTGGCCGATCTCCAGGTATAAAACCTGGTCGTGATCGGGCCCTAAGCCTCCATCAAACCTAAGCGTCGTGTCAATCTCCTACTCACGACCCTGTCGACCGAACACAGAGGACTTCGCCGGACTGAGAGAGACGGAGGAGAGCCGCCGCGACTGCAATTTGCTACCACTGCCATTTAGGCTCGGGAGAGTGGTCTTGGTGATTCGCCGGAGTGCGTCGATGACGTCTGTGGCCTCTTCGTTCTCGGAGTTCGTGCAGGCGTAGGGCGATTGCTCGCCGGTTGCGAGTTCTCTGCTGCGGAGCTGTGCCTCTCCGTAGGCGGCGAACTCCACGCCTCTGACCGATCTGAGATGCCCCTACTCGTATTCAACGAGAACTCAGGATCGTGTAGCATCTATCAGGGTGGAGTTTGGGGTATCGTAGGGCTTTGGGCGTATGCCGTCCATGGTCACCGCCGAGGTGACCCTGCGTCGTCGTGCGTGGGTATTGGTGGGAGAGAGGGAAGAGGGACGGCTGCGTGGTGCCGTCGGATGGAATTTAGGTGGTCCAGATTAATCTGTAGGTAGCGTTTCGACGTTTTTGATTTGGTTCCTCTATCCATGATCGGGCGGATGGCGTTCATCCGCGCAGAATAAAATCTGGGCCGTTGGGATGTCATCTGATGGGTAGGACTGAATATCGGTTAGGTGAAGGCCCCATCTAATCTCCACCACGGGATGTTGGTCCAGCGGCTGTTATGCGAGGATACCCCTTTACGCGTGAGAGTTTGCAAAAGAAACCCTGAAGATTATTGAAATCAACCCGCAGACCAAGGTCTGTGTAATATAAATACGTTGAGGTCCTTAGTATTTGCATCAAAGTCCCTAGAATTTATATTTTGATTTAAAATAGTCCTAAAACTTATTTAGTCCATAACTTATACGTTTTAATTTTGTTTTAATCTGTTCTAGTTTCTCTAGGCTTGTAGTAATATTGCATACAAAGTAACAACATTATTTTACCACATGTTTTTAAAAATAAAATAAATAATGTATTTAACCCATGGTTTAAAGTAACTTGTCTAATCCAAGTTAGTGTAGTCTTCTAAATTGGTTCCTCTATAACTTGACTAAAATATAATTAAGTTATAATTTAGATTAAAATTTTATCAGTTATTCCTTTGTAATATATTCTCACATGATTTATCACAATCAACATAGAATATAGTTATATTATTTAAATCACCCAAAACTTTGGAAATTCATACATTGTTAACCATAGCTTCGATTCTAGTGGTTCTCGAACCTACGATGCTGTAGTAGTGCGTAAAATATTCCTATACAAATTGTTCTCATGTTTGGTGTAATGTTATTTTTATGTACTCCTTATCTATTTGTATGTATTGCTACGAGTAGCAGTGGGTCACGAGAAACCCGAAGACAACTTGGTGAAGTACTTGGAATCTCAAGTCTAAGGCAAGTTGTGCCCTTGATCACTATTCTTTACCCAATAATGTTACTATTAATCACTGTGGCATGCTCAGGTTAATTTTTATTGGACCCAATAGGTCACTCTAGTTTGAGTTACTTTATACCTTGCTTGGCACTGAACTTTTGGGTAGTATGTGTTATTTCTCTATGTGGTTTTGGGAATTAAGATACATTTTATTCATGATCATGCTATTTATTGTCAATAGATTATTTTTCGTTCATGATAAGATCATTATGTTAATTGAAACATGGAGCGACCACCTGGGAAAATAGTGCTACCACAAGGGTGGAACGGGACGCCCTTGGATGATTAATTAGAAAAGCTAGTGTGAGTTAATCTTTTCCTGAAAGGGGCAAGCGGGGTGGAGGATGCTGGTGTAGGGAGGTCCTCGGGTCAGACTGTTCTTTTAGCTTTTTGGACGAGGGATTCCTATAAAGCTTTCGGCCTGGAAACCATAGCGAGTTCTCTTGTCTAGTGGAACTTTGTAAAGGCCTAGCATTGTACCCTCGCCTACTCACCTTGGCAGTGTTTAAGCGTTTGATCAACCCGAGATGACAAAGGGAACACATCTTGTGGGTAAAGATGTGCAACCTCTACGAAGTGTAAAACTAGTATATTAGCTGTGCTCACGGTCATGAGCGGCTCAAACCCTCACATGATTAACTGATAGAATTAAACTTAATCTATCATATGCATTGCATTGTGGGTTTATTATTAATTTCGATCACTTATTTATTTGGGATGGTATCTACTTATACTTAGTAACTGCTAATAAAAGTTTGACCAACTTGTTAAAATCAATGCTCAACATTAACCATTCTCTTTGGTAAGTCTTACACTTCACATGAACCCCCACCGTAAGTGAGCTCATGTACATTATTCCCCACAACTTGTTGAGCGATGAACGTATGTGAGCTCCCCCTTGCTGTACTCATAACCCCCAGGTCAAGAACATGTACCACAAGAAAAGGAGCATGTATGATGTTGTGATGAGTTCGTGAGAGGTCTAGACCGTCGTCTCCCAGTCAATTGTGGTTGCTGGATCATTGTCTTCTTATGATGTAACTAGGTAAATACCTGTGTGTTGCAATGGAAAAAGAGTAGTACAACAATAACATATTCATGACCATGTGTTGTGTTGTTAATTAAAATTAAACTGCTTCTACAACTTTGTAGTAGTGCCACACATAGTACAATGTCCATACGTAGTGACGACACAAATTATTCAATAAAATGTTAATGCACAATGATTACATAAAAACTAACAACACATATTATCATCAACCTCAAAAATATTGTCATACATTTCAATATCATTTTCATAAATGTTGCCATTCTTTCCATAGTGAGATAAATCTTTTCATATAAGCATCACCATAAGTACAATGGTTGTGTGTTGCTAGGGCACACAAATTATTCAATAAAATGTTAGTACACAATGATTACACAAAATGTGTACACAAAAACGAACAACACATATTATCATCAACCTCAAGAAACATTGTCATCCATTTCAATATCCTTTTCATAACTGTTGCCATTCTTTCTATAGTGAGATAAACCTTTTTCACATAACCATCACCCTCTTTACATGAACCCTCTTAGAACCCCCAACGTGCAGTCCACTTATTCTCACGATGATACCCTATGGAACAGGATCATTCAACAAATAACCAATCTCATAAATCATTAAATGATATTACTATTGCTGGGGACCATAATTAGGGGTACCCTCAAGGCTCCTAAATCTCAGCTGGTAACCCCCATCAGCACAAAGCTGCAAAGGCCTGATGGGTGCGATTAAGTCAAGGATCGGTCCATTCAAGGGACGCGATCACGCCTCGCCCGAGCCCAGCCTCGGGCAAGGGCAGCCGACCCCGGAGGGTTTACGTCTCGCCCAAGGACCCCCTACGGCAACGAACGCACCTTCGGCTCGCCCGAGGCCCAGTCTTCACCAAGAAGCAACCTTGGCCAAATCGCCACGCCAACCGACCAAATCGCAGGGGCATTTAATGCAAAGGTGGCCTGACACCTTTATCCTGACGCGCGCCCTCCAGTTGACAGAGCCAAAGTGACCGTAGTCACTTCGCCGCTCCACTGACCGGCCTGACAAGAGGACAGCGCCGCCTGCGCCGCTCTGACTGCTGTGCCACTCGACAGAGTGAGGCTGACAGCAACCAAGTCCGGCCCCAGGCGCCATAAAAACTCCGCTCCGCCCGACCCCAGGGCTCGGACTCGGGCTCAGCCCCGGAAGACAACGAACTCCGCTTCGCCCGACCCCAGGGCTCGGACTCGGGCTCAGCCCCGGAAGACGACGAACTCCGCTTCGCCCGACCCCAGGGCTCGGACTCGGGCTCAGCCCCGGAAGACGACGAACTCCGCTTCGCCCGACCCCAGGGCTCGGACTCAGCCCTGGCCTCAGCCGACGGTCTCCGCCTCGCCCGACACAGAGGCTCGGACTCGACCTCGGCCTCAGAAGATAGACTCGACCTTGACCTCGGAGGAGCCTCCACCTCGCCCAACCTAGGGCTCGGACCAACCACGTCACAAGAGGTGCCATCATTACCCTACCCCAAGCTGACTTAGGCTACAGGGAACAAGACCGGCGTCCCATCTAGCTCGCCCCGCCAAACAAGTAATGATGGCGCCCCGCACGCTCTATGACGACGGCGGCTCTCAGCCCCTTACGGAAGCAAGAGGACGTCAGCAAGGACTCAACAGCCCGGATAGCTGTCCTTCCGCCAGGCTCCAGCGCACCTCCGACGGCCACGACACCACACGAACCGGGTGCCAAAACCTCTCCGGCTGCCACGATGGCATGTACTTAGGGCGCTAGCTCTCCTCCGCTAGACACGTTAGCACACTGCTACACCCCCCATTGTACACCTGGATCCTTTCCTTACGCCTATAAAAGGAAGGTCCAGGGCCCTCTTACAGAGGGTTGGCCGCGCGGGGAAGGACGGGACGGCGCTCGCGTGAGGCCGCTCGCTCCCTCCCGCGTGGACGCTTGTAACCCCCTACTGCAAGCGCACCCGACCTGGGCGCGTGACAAACACGAAGGCCGCGGGATTTCACCTCTCACGCTCATCTCCCTCCGGCTTCTTCTCCCCTTCGCGCTCCGTCTCGCGCCGACCCATCTGGGCTGGGGCACGAGGCGATAATTTACTCGTCGGTCTAGGGATCCCCCGGGTTCAAAACGCCGACAGTTGGCGCGCCAGGTAGGGGCCTGCTGCGTGTTGACAAACAGCTTCCCGTCAAGCTCCAGATGGGCAGTCTTCAGCAACCTTTCCAGCCCAGGACGGTACTCCGTTTCGGGAGTCTTGAGTTCATGTCCCTCGACGGCAGCTACGACGTGATACTCCTTCCCCCGCCGCGCGACAGCGACAATGGCGGCCGACAGCCCGCCCGCCGGCGGCGGAATCGACGACGTCTTCCCCGCGTGGTGGAAGAACAACATTCGAGCTCGCCCCGTCCCCTCCCCCGCCGACGGAGGAGGAGGCGGGGCAACTAAGGCCAAGCAGGAGGCGGCACCTCGTCGGCTGTCGAGCGAGTCGACAGCGCCGGCGCCCCAACGGGGGGCACGTCGGGCATCGACCTCGCGTCTGAGACGAAGACGAGCGCCATCTCCCCGCAACACGCAAACCCCAAGCAAACGGACGACGCCAGCACGCTCGCAAGGGACTTGCTGGGCGTCACCCTCGTACCTGAGACGGCGGTGCAGTCTACCCCTGACGTGACTTCGTCACCGCCCGTCGACCAAGAGGTACCGACCGATTCACATCTCACGCCTTTTGGATCCAGCCTCAACCCACTGAGCGACTTCGCTTTGACGCTCTCATAGAGGCGAGTCCAAACCCTCTAGGGTATCCTATGCGGTCACCCTGGGACCGGCTGACGGCCGTCTCGACCTACGGGCCCTCGGGGTCCGAGGAAGATGGCGAGCCCGACTTCTGTTGGGATTTCTCCGGACTTGGTAACCCCAGTGCCATGCGGGACTTTATGACCGCATGCGACTACTGCCTTTCTGACTGTTCCGACGGTAGCCGCAGCCTCGGTGACGAGGACTGCGGCCCAAGTCGTGAATGTTTCCACGTCGATCTAGGGGGTCCCAACGAAGGCAACCATCTTGGTATGCCGGAGAACGATGATCTCCCTAGGCCTGTGCCTCGCGTTGACATCCTTCGGGAGCTAGCTGTGGTCCCCGTCCCGGCGGGGGGTCATGACCCACAGCTCGAGCAAATCCGCGAGATGCAGGCCAGGCTCGACGAGGGGGCAGGAACACTTGAGCCGATCCGCCGGGACATCGGGCAGGAATGGGCGGGCCAACCTCCGGCCGGAGAAGTGCGTCATCTACCCCAGGGTATCCAGCACCGCATCACCGACGATGTCAAGGTAAGGCCGCCACCGACTTCCAATGGAGTCAGCCAGAACCTGGCTGCAGCGGCAATACTTCTCCGCGCGATGCCGGAGCCATCAACCACCGAGGGGCGGCGAATTCAGGGAGAGCTCAAGAATCTCCTAGAGGATGCCGCGGTCCGACGGGCCGAAAGCTCCGCCTCCTGAAGGCAGGGGTACCCCTCGGAACATCGCGCCGCGACTTCCCGATTCATGCGGGAAGCCTCGGTCCACACCGGGCGCACGCGCAACACAGCGCCTGCGGCCCCGGGTCGCCTCGGCAACGAGCACCATCACCGCAATCGTCGGGCCCACCTCGACGAGAGGGTGCGCCGAGGCTACCACCCCAGGCGTGGGGGACGCTACGACAGCGGGGAGGATCGGAGTCCCTCGCCAGAACCACTCGGTCCGCAGGCTTTCAGCCGCGCCATACGACGGGCGCCGTTCCCGACTCAGTTCTGAACCCCGACTACTATCACAAAGTACTCGGGGGAGACGAGACCGGAACTGTGGCTCGCGGACTACCGGCTGGCCTGCCAACTGGGTGGAACGGACGATGACAACCTCATCATCCGCAACCTCCCCCTGTTCCTTTCCGACACCGCTCGCGCCTGGCTGGAACACCTGCCTCCAGGGCAGATCTCCAACTGGGATGACCTGGTCCAAGCCTTCGCCGGCAATTTCCAGGGCACGTACGTGCGCCCTGGAAACTCCTGGGATCTCTGAAGCTGCCGACAGCAGCCGGGAGAGTCTCTCCGGGACTACATCCGACGATTCTCGAAGCAGCGCACCGAGCTGCTCAACATCACCGATTCGGATGTCATCGGCGCGTTCCTCGCCGGCACCACTTGCCGCGACCTGGTGAGCAAGCTAGGTCGTAAGACCCCTACCAGGGCGAGCGAGCTGATGGACATCGCCATCAAGTTCGCCTCTGGCCAGGAGGCGGTTGAGGCCATCTTCCGGAAGGACAAGCAGCCCCAGAGCCGCCCACCGGAAGATGTCCTCGAGGCGTCAACTCAGCGCGGCGCCAAGAAGAAAGGCAAGAAGAAGTCGCAAGCGAAACGCGACGCCGCCGACGCGGACCTTGTCGCCGCCGCCGAGTACAAGAACCCTCGAAAACCTCCCGAAGGTGCCAACCTCTTCGACAAGATGCTCAAGGAGCCATGCCCCTATCATCAGGGGCCCGTCAAGCACACCCTTGAGGAGTGCGCCATGCTTCGGCGCCACTTTCACAAGGCCGAGCCACCCACGGAGGGTGGCAGGGCTCGCGACGACGATAAGAAGGAAGATCACCAGGCAGGAGAGTTCTCCGAGGTCCGCGACTGCTTCATGATCTACGGTGGGCAAGTGGCGAACGCCTCGGCTCGGCACCGCAAGCAAGAGCGTCGGGAGGTCTGTTCGGTAAAGGTGGCGGCGCCAGTCTACCTAGACTGGTCCGACAAGCCCATCACCTTCGACCAAGACGACCACCCCGACAGCGTGCCGAGCTCGAGGAAATACCCGCTCGTTATCGACCCCGTCATCGGCGACGTCAGGCTCACCAAGGTCCTCATGGACGGAGGCAGCAGCCTCAACATCATCTACGCCGAGACCCTCGGGCTCCTGCAGGTCGATCTGTCCTCGGTCCGGGCAGGCGCTGCGTCTTTCCACGGGATAATCCCCGGGAAACGTGTCCAACCCCTCGGACAACTCGATCTACCCGTCTGCTTTGGGACGCCCTCCAACTTCCGAAGGGAGACCCTCACGTTCGAGGTGGTCGGGTTCCGAGGAACCTACCACGCAGTACTGGGGAGGCCGTGCTACGCTAAGTTCATGGCCGTCCCCAACTACACCTACCTCAAGCTCAAGATGCCAGGCCCCAACGGGGTCATCACCGTCGGCCCCACGTACCGACACGCGTACGAATGCGACGTGGAGTGCGTGGAGTACGCCGAGGCCCTCGCCGAATCCGAGGCCCTCATCGCCGACCTGGAGAGCCTCTGTAAGGAGGCGCCAGACATGAAGCGCCACGCCGGCAACTTCGAGCCAGCAGAGACGGTTAAATCCGTCCCTCTCGACCCCAGCAACGACGCCTCCAAGCAAATCCGGATCGGCTCCGAGCTCGATCCCAAATAGGAAGCAGTGCTCGTCGACTTTCTCCGCGCGAACGCCGACGTTTTCGCGTGGAGTCCCTCGGACATGCCCGGCATACCGAGGGATGTCGCCGAGCACTCACTGGATATCCGAGTTGGAGCCCGACCCGTGAAGCAGCCCCTGCGCCGATTCGACGAAGAAAAGCGCAGAGCCATAGGCGAGGAGATCCACAAGCTAATGGCGACTGGGTTCATCAAAGAGGTATTCCATCTCGAATGGCTTGCCAACCCTGTGCTTGTGAGAAAGAAAGGAGGGAAATGGCGGATGTGTGTAGACTACACTGGTCTAAACAAAGCATGTCCGAAAGTTCCCTACCCTCTGCCTCGCATTGATCAAATCGTGGATTCCACTGATGGGTGCGAAACCCTGTCTTTCCTTGATGCCTACTCGGGGTATCACTAGATCAGGATGAAAGCGTCCGACCAGCTCGCGACCTCTTTCATCACACCCTTCGGCATGTACTGCTATGTTACCATGCCGTTCGGTTTGAGGAATGCGGGTGCAACGTACCAACGGTGCATGAACCATGTGTTCGGCGAACACATTGGCCGAACGGTCGAGGCCTACGTCGATGACATCGTAGTCAAGACGAGGAAAGCCTCCGACCTCCTTTCCGACCTTGGAGTGACATTCCGATGTCTCAAGGCGAAAGGCGTGAAGCTCAATCCTGAAAAGTGTGTCTTCGGGGTTCCCCGAGGCATGCTCTTGGGGTTCATCGTCTCCGAGCGGGGCATCAAGGCCAACCCGGAGAAGATTGCGGCCATCACCAGCATGGGGCCCATCAAGGACTTGAAAGGCGTACAGAGAGTCACGGGATGTCTTGCGGCCCTGAGCCGTTTCATCTCGCGCCTCGGCGAAAGAGGCCTGCCTCTGTACCGCCTCTTAAGGAAGGACGAGTGCTTCACTTGGACCCCTGAGGCCGAGGAAGCCCTCGGGAACCTGAAGGCGCTCCTCACGAACGCGCCCATCTTGGTGCCCCCCGCTGCCGGAGAAGCCATCTTAATCTACGTTGCCACGACCACTCAGGTGGTTAGCGCCGCGATCGTAGTTGAGAGACGAGAAGAGGGGCATGCATTGCCCGTCCAAAGGCCAGTCTACTTCATCAGCGAGGTACTGTCCGAGACCAAGATCCTCTACCCACAAATTCAGAAGCTGCTGTACGCAGTGATCCTAACGCGGCGGAAGTTGCGACACTACTTCGAGTCTCATCCGGTAACTGTGGTGTCATCCTTCCCCCTGGGGGAGATCATCCAGTGCCGAGAGGCCTCGGGTAGAATTGCAAAGTGGGCGGTGGAAATCATGGGCGAGACGATCTCGTTCGCCCCTCGGAAGGCCATCAAGTCCCAGGTCTTGGCGGACTTTGTGGCTGAATGGGTCGACACCCAGCTCCCAACAGCTCTGATCCAACCGGAACTCTGGACCATGTTCTTCGACGGGTCGCTGATGAAGACAGGAGCAGGCGTAGGCCTGCTCTTCATCTCGCCCCTCGGGAAGCACCTACGCTACGTGCTACGCCTCCACTTCCCAGCGTCCAACAATGTGGCTGAGTACGAGGCTCTGGTCAATGGGTTGCGCATCGCCATCGAGCTGGGGGTCCGACGCCTCGACGCTCGCGGTGACTCGCAGCTCGTCATCAACCAAGTCATGAAGAACTCCCACTGCCGCGACCCGAAGATGGAAGCCTAATGCGATGAGGTTCGGCGCCTGGAAGACAAGTTCTACGGGCTCGAGCTCAACCACGTCGCCCGGCGCTACAACGAGACTGCGGACGAGCTGGCTAAAATAGCCTCGGGGCGAACAACGGTTCCCCCGGACGTCTTCTCCCGAGACTTGCATCAACCCTCCGTCAAGACCGACGACACGCCCGAGCCCGAGAAGGCCTCGGCCCAGCCCGAGGCACCCTCGACTCGGCCCAAGGCACCCTCGGCTCGGCCTGAGGTACCCTCGGCCTCCGAGGGTGAGGCACTGCGCATCGAGGAGGAGCGGAGCGGGGTCACGCCTAATCGAAACTGGCGGACCCCGTACCTGCAATATCTCCATCGAGGAGAGCTACCCCTCGACTAGGCCGAAGCTCGGCGGTTGGCGCGGCGCGCCAAGTCGTTCGTCTTGCTGGGAGATGGGAAGGATCTCTACCACAGCAGCCCCTCGGGCATCCTCCAGCGATGCATTTCCATCACCGAAGGCCAGGTGCTCCTACAAGAGATACACTCGGGGGCTTGTGGCCATCACGCAGCACCTCGAGCCCTTGTTGGAAACGCCTTCCGACACAGTTTCTACTGGCCGACGGTGGTGGCCGATGCCACTAGAATTGTCCGCACCTGCGAAGGGTGTCAGTTCTACGCAAGGCAGACCCACCTGCCTGCTCAGGCTCTGCAGACCATACCCATCACCTGGCCGTTTGCTGTGTGGGGTCTGGACCTAGTCGGCCCCTTGCAGAAGGCACCCGGGGGCTACACGCACCTGTTGGTCGCCATCGACAAATTCTCCAAGTGGATTGAGGTCCGACCCCTAAACAGCATCAGGTCCGAACAGGCGGTGGCGTTCTTCACCAACATCATCCATCGCTTTGGGGTCCCGAACTCCATCATCACCGACAACGGCACCCAGTTCACCGGCAGAAAGTTCCTGGACTTCTGCGAGGATCACCACATCCGGGTAGACTGGGCCGCCGTGGCTCACCCCATGACAAATGGGCAAGTAGAGCGTGCCAACGGCATGATTCTACAAGGACTCAAGCCTCGGATCTACAACGACCTCAACAAGTTCGGCAAGCGATGGATGAAGGAACTCCCCTCGGTGGTCTGGAGTCTGAGGACAACGCCGAGCCGAGCCACGGGCTTCACACCGTTCTTTCTAGTCTATGGGGCCGAGGCCATCCTGCCCATAGACTTAGAATACGGTTCCCCAAGGACGAGGGCCTACGCCGACCAAAGCAATCAAGCTAATCGAGAAGACTCACTGGTACCAGCAGTCCCTGCGACGCTACCACGCCCGAGGGGTTCGGTCCCGAGACCTCCAGGTGGGCGACCTGGTGCTTCGGCTGCGACAAGATGCCCGAGGGCGGCACAAGCTCACGCCTCCCTGGGAAGGGCCGTTCGTCGTCGCCAAGGTTCTGAAGCCCGGAACGTACGAGCTGGCCAACAGTCAAGGCGAGGTCTACAGCAACGCTTGGAACATCCAACAACTATGTCGCTTCTACCCTTAAGATGCTTTCAAGTTGTTTGTATGCCTCGTTCCCACGCAAAGTTCAGTCATCAAGGAAGGGTCAGCCTTGCCTCGGCAAAGCCCGACCCTCCCTCGGGGGCTAAAAGGGGGGAACCCCCTCTGTGTCAAAATTTTCCTCGGAGAAAGATCTTTTCTGCCAGAATGTCTTTCGTGCTTTTCGACTACTTCGAAAGTGGATCCTGAAAACGACGGAGTACACGTAAGCAGCCAAGGCTGACCGAGCCGAGGGACTCCTACGCCTCCGGGATACGGATACCTCACTCATCACCTTCTGCGATAAGTAACTCACGCTCGGATAGGTGATTCCGCGGACCGAACGAGTCTTCACGCTCGAAAGCTCCTCTGCCGAAACGATTTTTCGGGCCTTCTCGACTGCGTCGGTGACAGAACCCTATGGACGAGTAAGAGTGCGCGTAAGCGGCAAGGCCGACCGAGCTAAGGGATTCCTACGCCTCCGGGATACGGATACCTCACTCATCACCTTCCGTGAAAAGTAACTCTCGCTCGCACAAACAATTCTGTTACCGACAAATAAGTCCAGATACTCGAAACAAGGGGAAAAGAAACGCAGCTTTACAACACGACGATGGTGTGTTTGGGCCTCGGCGGCCGCAGAAAACATACACACACTACAAGATAATCCGATCCTGCAGGCTCGGATCTTGACAGTTGAAGGGAGCAGCAGCACCCTCGGCGTCAACTACGCCTTCGGCGAGATCCGACCTAGCCTTGGACGGCGACGCGGTCGGAGGATCTCCACTCTGAAGGACGACATCAGCACCACGCCCGGGCCATCGCCGCCAGGGTCTTCTCCAGGAATTTGGCTCGAGCAGACGGCTCGGCCGGCCACCCTGAGGCCTCGGCCAGCTGTCCCCCGAAGACATCAGCCCGGCCCGTGGCCTCGGCAACTCAACTCCGGCGCTGGTCCCGCCAGTGGATGACCCGGCCAGGCTCTGGCCGACCAAGTCTTCTTTTCGAGCCAACTCAGCCTCTGTCCGGGCTGACACCGCTACCTCCGGCTTCGGCTCATCAGAGAGCGGCCGAGGGTTTCTTTTAACTAAGCAAGAGAAGCCTCGGACAGCAAGGCCGACCGAGCCGAGGGACTCCTACGCCTCCGGGATACGGATACCTCACTCGTCACCTTTGCACGAGGCAACTCACACTTGGTGAAGCGGTTCAGATAGCCGACAGGCGAGTCTTAGTGCTCGAAATGAGGAAAAAACACGGCTCCGTGCCGAAAATACATACATGTTCAGGCCCCGACAGCCACAATGAACAAGACACCGGCACTCAAGGTGCCATTACAAACGGAACCTCGGTTCCACCTCCGCAGGTACGAACAACCCCACACGATTGGGGGGCCTGCGGAGCAATAGAAGGGCGATGGACGGCTCGCCGTCGCCCGCTCCAGCAGCAACGACGACGACGACTTCTGCTTCGGGGGGCCGAACAGCAGCAGCGATGACCTCAGGGCGGATGCTGCTGCCATAAGGCCCTCGCCCATGCCCTCACTCGAGAGGCAAGGACGGGCAGAAGGCTGTAGAGTTGGAGGTCAGTCCGTGGGCGGCACCGGCTATCTCGTCGGCGGAGAAACCTCTTCCGGCTACCGTGGCGGAAGGCGGCCCCGGAAGCGGCTCTGAAGCCATTCGAGTCGGAGAGCCAGGCACGCGGCAGCTGCCAGCGCCACGAACGGCGAATGCCCTTCCACTCAATCACTGAGGGAAGGAGCGGGCCGTCGCCCGCGCAGGGACCGACCCCAACTCGACACACTCCCCTCCCCAGCACTGATGATGAAAATCCTTGAAGCTGAGGGAGGGACAGAGGCCGCAGCCCGGCTTGCTTCTCCCCACCTAGGGGCTGGTGGTCACCGTCTCGGGTGACCACCGGCGAGGGGATGCAGCTGGGCTGCCTGATGAAAATCCTTGAAGCCGAACGATGGCTGAAAGGTACCAACTTCCACGAAGTTGCGTTCCTCCAACGACAAGGCGGAAGGATTGTGGGTGTTCCCCATCCGGGGGCTCGGAAGGTGGAAAGACACGATGCATAAGGGAGCGCGAAGACATGGTCGCCTTTCAAGGGGGGTCACCCTCCCTTTAAAGGCGACTCTCCCTACTTGCGTCCCCAGCCGTCGTGGGCTGAGTCTTCTCCAACACGCTCCAAGGTCCTCCCCTACGACGCGAGGGCTGGGTCCCACGCGTCATGCAAGCTGGCCCAGAGCAGAAGAAGCCAAACCGCCGCGCGCGGTGCATGCAACTGCCCAGCGGTTACGAGCATTCCTCCACTATCGCCCAGACCAGCGGGTGAAAGGGCGGACTGCCATGCAGGCGACATGCAACCGCGCCAAGTGGGTGCACCCCTCCGACTTCCAACGCACCCAGCATGGAGGCCCAGGCCCACACGTCATGCAACCGGCGCGCCGGTTGCTACGTGCGAGCAACTGCACCGCCACTCGCGCCACTACCGTGCCTCCTCGACTACGGAACCAGTACCGCGACTCGAGGCAACCCTGCGTATGACCCAACAGTGCCAGCCAGGCGTGACGGTCAATGTAACACCTCAGGTGTTACCATGGCTAGAGCACACCTTGGTGCTTAGGACTATGATCACATGTCGAAGAACTTAAGGAGCAAAAGTGTAAGGGCTTTGGAAACTAGGTTTTAACCAAGAGATGTGAATGACCAAAGGCATTACCCTAATTGAGTGCAACTATCACTTTGGACAAGGGGGGAGAAAACCCTAGACCTCTCTTGAACCCTATCTCCCAAAGCCATGGATAAGAGGGGGGGAGAGGGTGAGCAATTGTGCAAAACATGTGTAACCTTTCACCAAACCTTAAGTTACCTTATAACCAGCAATTAGGGGATGGAAATATTGCAAAAAGGCCCCTGGAGAAACCCCAAATCCATTCCCTAAGTAGAGAGAGAGCTAGAGCTCTCTAATTCTCTCTAAGTTAAAAACTACACCTACACTAAAGATCAGTCGTGTTCACCTCGAAGCTGGCACCAAATCCACCTATGTTCTATACCAAAAATGTGGCATACCACCTAGGGCACCCACTGGAAAAAGCTGAGCCCGAGACCCGGAAGTTTGACATGCCTTGGCATGGTTTTTGTCGCGAGGTGGGCAGTGTGACACACCCGATTTGGCGATCGAAGATCTCCCTACCTAGGCCATATCTGCCATGGCAGCTCACGGATGAGAGACAGCCCTAGGTGCCAGGAAAAGACTCGCGCCGGATTTTTGCCAAGATTCCCACGTTTGCGACTTGGGTGAGCTGTGGAATACGAGCAGAAGGAAAGCTCCATGTGTTCGACGCGCTCTGTGTGCGCCAGAGCACGCCCGCGCGCGCCCCGCGTCGCGCCAACGGCCAGCCAACGCCATGGCCCGCGCCCGCGCCTATAAAGCCCGCTCAGGCGTCGACTACACTCTTCCGCGCACGCTCAAACCTCACCGGAGCTCAGTTCACCGTCGTTTGCCCGTGCACGGCGTGTTCGCGGCCACCCGAGCCCCTGCCGCCGTAGACCGGCTAGCCCAGCCCTTCCCAACCCTGTCCAACCCTCTGAGGCGAGTGTGCACGCACCAGTGAAGCTCCCCGAGCGAGGAATCGAAGCCTGCTTCGCCGGAGAGGCCAGTCCACGGTCGCCGGAGTTCACAACCCCGCCGGAGTGCGTGGACCGGGTAAATCACTAAGCCATTTTTCGATTCAATGCACAGATAGCCTCTACGTCACCCCGTGAAGCTCATCGTGCCCTTGGATTGAACCAGATCGTCATAGTTTGGCCGGCACACCCGCCGCCGATGAGAACACCCGCCTGCGCACGAGGACCGAGCGATTCCGGCCATCCCCGTCGTCGAGCCGTACATCGCTGTGACTGCCAGAGCCTCCCCGAGCCAACCCCACCCCTCGCTAGACTTCTCTCGTCGCCGGTAAGCCGTGCCGCCCTTTTCTTTCCCGCGGGTACTGTTTACATTAGGGGAAGGACCTCGGGGAAGAAGAAGGGAAGGTCAGGGGGCTTTTTAAACTGTCAGCGACTTAGGGGAATAGTGGCGTGGGGGTAGATTTGAGTGGGTTGATTTAGTTTTAACCCAGGGACCTCGGTGTAAACTGCTTTTTCAGAAAACCTTATTAAACCTGATTTTAAACTTGAACAGAAACTTTGAAAATCCATAACTTCTGTTTAGTTCATCCAAATTTGGTCAAACAAATTTTGTCAGACTCTAAATAATGTAACCTACTTAAGAAAAATATAAAACCCCCTATGTACTATAGAAAACTTTAAGGTTCTGATTTAATTATAGTTTTGGTCAAAAGCTCAATAATAGAAAGAAAAATAGTTGTGCTATTTGGCTGGGGTTAGAAAAATTTGGAGAAGTTTATGTCCACCTACTGACCTAATTAAAAATGCTAAATCTCTCTGTCCACCCCATTAAGTTAGTTTTTACCCCTTATTTTACAATATGCTTAAGGTTAAGAAAAATAGAAAATGTGATTTAAATAATGAACCAGAAGGCACCCCTATTTTTGTTAGGGTACTTATTCAATATAATTCACTGGAAAAATCTATCATACCCTGGTTTAGTATAAAATAAGTAGGATACCTTTTATTTTAATAAAACAAGAAAAACTTAGAAAAACCCTACAAAAATAAACTTAAGGTGAAAACACCCCAACCCTTGGGATAACTAATGTTTTGTTAATAAGAACTTAGGAAAAATATGAAATCTTCTGTTTGACATTTTTCAAATAATAATGTAGTAGAAAGTGCCTTTTTGACATTTAACTTTAGAAAATCATAACTAAATGACCATCCCTTAGCTTTCTGTGATTTTTAGCACAGAAGCCTATTATTGCTATTAGATGCCAGCAAAAATTACCTTTAGGACAGAACCCACCCCTAATTAGGAGATGTAGTGTAAAGTGGCCCATTTTACACCACTCTTGTTATTTTTGTCTGAAGCATAGCCTTTATATTTTAAGCCTCAAATTCTTAAAACAGGCTAGAATAGCAAATGGCAACCCACTGTAATGTTTATGGAATTTTTGGAAAATAGTAAACCACTGTCGTAGTTCAAACCTACCCTAGAAACCATAAGTAGAAGATAAAGAAAAGAAAAAGTGAATAACAGGAAATTAGTGCCATCCTAAGAAACTTTTTATAACTTGTCCACTGAAGTATATCAAAGCAATACTAATTCCCTATGATTATCCTCAACAAAAACCTAAGCCCAAAAGTGATAAGCATAACCCACTAGAAGCCCTGCATGACCAAGAAACCCTAAGTTACTTCTTAACTTAGTTTTCTTTTTAGCATAATGTTATTAAATCCTGCATAATCATGACATACATGTTCATTGCATTCGATAGACTGTAACCTTGCTGACGGAGAGTACGTCCTCGTGCCGGAGCAAGGAGCTGCTCAGGAGGTAGTCCCAGATCCAGCACCCGAGCCTGCTTCAGAGGATCTGCCTGCCACAACCTTGGAAGGCAAGCCCCGGTTTATGCATAACCTGTTATTTATGCTATTTTACTTCACTTAATGATTGTAGGATTGATTGTGCACTTAGGTGTAGGAATTGTTTGAAACCCTAGTTGCATGATCTCAGGAATCCTTTTGAGATGGATACTAGTATGCTAGGTCGAGTAGTTGCTTTAATTAAATAGGATCTCGGTAGAAGACGAGTGGTTTTTCTAGCACTCGCGCGAGATCAGGAAATTGGTTGTACCCACTTTCACACTATCATGATACTAGTTGGTGGACAACAATCCATGGGGATTGGTTGTTTACGAGATGGGAAAATGGAATAAGGATTAACGTGCGGATACCTGTGTCAAGCGTTTGAACATACTAAACACATGCCGAGAAATATGGTAAATCGGTAAGCCTAGTACCTGATTGAACCTGGCAGTGGACTTTACCCCTCATGCGACCTGAGACATGGTCTCCCATTCCGGTTATGGTGGGTACAAGTGCGGTCACCGCACGATGGCAGTCGGGGTCAGTGAGGCATTGTACGCCAAGGCGGTGAGCCCTGATCTGCTGACGGGGAATCGATGGGGACGGTTGATGTGTGTGGGGACGGAGTGCCCCTGCATGTCGTGTGTTTAGGTTTACCTTGCAAGGATAAAAACTCGATTCGAATCGTCTGCTTCTCGCAGCTAATGAGACTGCTTGATCCATTGTACTGCATTGAGTAACAAGTGGAAATATGATGAGTTGATATAAGATGTTGATTGCTAATAATGTTTGCTACCATGTATGGGTAGATAGTACACATTTAGCCTTAAGAGAGTCACACTTAATTTGACAAGTTAAAACTGACTTAGAAACTCAGCTAGTGCTTTTGGCAACCAAACCCCACAGCCAAACAGCTGCATGTCTAGAGGTAGAGGAGTAGACTCCTCACACCGGGTAAGTCTAGCTGAGTATTAGTATACTCAGCCTTGCTTGTGGCATAATTTTTACAGGTTCTCTGGAGGACATGGTTGCTGGAGTGACTTGGCCGTCCATCTTGCCACCGGGTTGGACTGTCGAGTGGGACCCTACCTCGGCTGAGGAGGAGCATGAGGAGTGATGGGACAGGCTTCTCCATCTCTCTGTTTATTTACCGTTAGTTTTATTCCGCTGCACTTCGAACAATGATGACTACTTTTGCGAAACTCCGATGATGATGTAATAATTTAATACTCTTTAATGCATGGTTTTATGCTTTATTGTATTTGCTCTGTGACTCACCATCGAGTGAGATTGTGGTACTTGATCCTGTCAGTGGCCGTGTCGGACTAGATCCGAGGGATTGACGGGTTATTCCCATTTAAGTGTGGTCTAGCCTCTAAGGCGGGACTTAAGCACTTAAGTTGGAATAATTCGGGCAGTTCCGCCACAGCTGGTATCAGAGCTTGTACCACCACAGAGGAATCAATAAAATGTGAATACCATCATTTTCCAAAATAAAATTTGATAGAAACAATGTTGGATAGATAGTAGGACGAGCAAGATAGACCTAGGACGTGAAGCCTTAGGGTGATAGAAGGGTAGCTAGGTGGCTACGTACTTAGGCCCTATAGGCCACCTTAAGGGATGGGAGTTCTTCCCTATCCCCTTATATTGGTGAGGTCGTTCAGGACGAGCATGCATGCATTGCTAAATTAAACAAATGGATAATTGAGTAAAGACTTAAAAACAAGATGATAACCAACTAAGTCCCCAGTACCATTTTATTTAACTAGAGAAAGGCTGAGTTTTATTTTTCTTGTTCTTTTTATAATTCTTTTTCTTTTACTTATGCTTAACCGTACACAGATGACTTCCCACGGATCCTCAGAGGACGGAAATGCACTGTCCCACACTGACGGGCTTGCACGAGAGGGCTTTCCCCGCATTTTGTGGGAGGTACTTCAGGGGGTCGGATACACGACACCCCCTCAGTACGCGGTGCAGCAGTTCGAGAAGCACCGAGTGCCCCGCTGTAGGGTGAGGATGACCTTGGAGCCTCATCCCCTGCAGCCAGGCTGGTGCTCATTGGACTCCGAGTCTTTTGGATACCGAGCTGAGGACACGATCGAGGCGATCGCTCTGCACGGGTTGACCACTTTCTGCGGATTCCATCCTTTGGAGCTGGCTACCCACCCCATTGGCTTGTTCCCCGCCGAAAGGGAGGACGACCCAATGTGGAAGGATCGGGTGGAGCATGCCAAGGATATCTGGGCCATCTACCCAGGATAGACTGCGCACTTGACCGTACGGTGCATGAATGCTCTGTACCGTCTGCAAGTGATGCGCGGTGAGGCGATGTCCCATCTGATGGCATTGTTGGAGGCCACAAAGATCACCCTGGACAACAGAGAGGAGCTCGTGGTTGATTTGTCCACTGAAATGGTGGAAAAGGACTTGCAGGTGGAGCAGCTATCCACTGATATCCAAGAGTTGGAGGAATTGGTGGGCACCAGGGAGAACACCATCGAGGTTCTCGAGGATCAGCTCATTAACACCCAGCAGCAGCTTGCCGAGGCTAATGAGCACTTGGATATGCATCACCAGGAGATCCAGGATATGGAGGCCAACGAGGACGTCGACATCGAGGGAGGAGAGGAGCCTGCCTCTAGTGTGGACACTGCTGGCTCAGGGAGACCACCTTCCCCCGAGTCGAGTGTTGCCTCGTTCGCTCACTAGGTATCAGGGACAGAGTTAGAAGTCGGTGATGGTAGGACTCCTCGCAGCTAGCTTAGCTTTTGCACCCTTGGGGTACTAGGCTAGATAGAGTTGAGTCTTTTTGGGACAAATGATGTAACCGTGATAAACTCTCTTGGAAGCATGATTGATGGATGCTGTTATCAGTTTTAAATTTGGAAGGAAAAATTTATGCCTTTTTAAATCCTTTTTGTTTAAGTTGGAATCTATCATTTTGCTTTTGACTCTTTTCGCCGCGATTAAACCTTGAACTTGGAGATATGGTGTTAAGTATATATGTGGTTTTTCAGATGGCCGGGAGGCAGCGTCGTGGCCAGAATGAGCGCGTTCCTCCACCGCCGCCACCGCCTCCCACTCTGCAGGAGCTAATGGCTCAGCAGAATGAGATCTTGAGGTAGCTAGCTCAGCGTCAGCCACCACCTCAGCACTATGGTGGTGGAGACCATCAGCGTCACCCCGCGGCAGCTACCTACCAGGAGTTCCTCAGTACTCAGCCTCCATTGTTCACAAGGGCAGAGGACCCACTTGATGCAGATGTGTGGTTGCGAGTGGTGGAATCCAAATTCCCGCTACTCCATGGAGCTTGTTCAGAGGTCACTAAAGTCAGGTTCGCCACCCAGCAGCTTCGCGGACCCGCAAGGACTTGGTGGGACCATTTTCTTGCCATGCAGCCAGAGGATCGAGAGGTGGAATGGAGGGAGTTCAAGGCAGCTTTCAGGGGACACCACATACCAGCCGGGATTATGGACCAAAAGCTCAACGAGTTTCTGGCACTCACTCAGGGCAACAGGACAGTGTTGCAGTATGCCCAGGCTTTTAATGACTTGTGCCAGTATGCTGGATATCACGCAGATACGGATGAGAAGAAGAGAGACAGGTTCAGGAGGGGGCTCAGCACTAAGCTCCGTGACCGTCTCAACACCGTCAGGGCCAATAGTTACAATGAGTTGGTCAACATGGCTATCTCCCAGGAGGACTGCATTACAGCTCGACAAGCAGAAAAGAAGAGGAAGACCCCTGTGGCAGGACCCTCAGCTCAGCCACAACGCTTCAGGATTGTGTCCGACACATAGAACAGGGGACCCCAGCAGTAGCAAGGGAGATGGGTGATCCGACCACAGCAGCAGCAGGCACCCAACCGCACCCAGTTTCCAGCTCAGAGGAACAATCAGCAGCAGCAGTACCGCCAGGCAAATGACAATAGGTGTTTCACATGCGGCAACACCGGACATTATGCCAAAAATTGCCCCAGGAACCAGCAGAGGCAGGCGCAGAATGTTAATCAGAACCAAGGCAAGAGGCAGAAGGTGCAAGTAAGGCAGGGCAGGCTGAACTTCACCACCATGACTGATATCCCCGAGGGAGCACCCGTCATGACTGGTATCTTTACAGTTTTAAATTATCCTGCTATTATTCTTTTTGATTCTGGTGCTTCGCATAGTTTTATCAGTGCCAAATTTAGTGCCAAGTGCCAGTTGCCTTTTCACCACACCAATGGGGGTATCACAATTTCAACACCAGGAGGCAGGGTTGCCACCTATCAAGTCAATAGGCATGTGCCCATAAAGTTTGGTAGCCTTGTAATTAAAACCACCCTCCTCATTTTAGGGTTGGATAGCGTGGATATTATATTGGGAAGTGACTGGTTAACCAGGCACCAAGCAGTTATTGATATTGCTGCCAGGGCCATTGAGGTGCACTCACCAACTTGTGGTGAAACCACACTATATCTGCCCGACCAGGGATGCATCCGTTCCTGTACCTTCGTTATGATAGAGTCCCCAGTGGAAAAGATCCCAGTGGTCTGTGACTACCCAGATGTTTTTCCGGATGAATTGCCAGGGATGCCACCTGACCGAGACATCGAGTTCGCAATCGAGTTACAACCCGGGACTACTCCTATCTCTAAGAGACCCTATAGGATGCCTCCCGCGGAATTGGCAGAACTGAAAAAGCAATTGCAAGAGTTGTTAGACAAGGGGTTTACTCGCCCAAGTACTTCACCATGGGGATGTCCAGCTTTATTTGTGAAGAAAAAGGATGAGAGTTTGAGAATGTGTGTTGACTACCGCCCTCTCAATGTGGTGACTATCAAGAACAAATACCCACTGCCCCGCATTGATGTTCTGTTCGATCAGTTGGTAGGAGCCAAAGTGTTCTCCAAGATAGACCTTCGCTCAGGTTACCATCAGATCAAGATCCGTGCCAGCGATATTCCCAAGACGGCTTTCTCTACCAGATATGGGCTGTATGAGTTTTTGGTGATGTCTTTTGGGCTGACCAATGCCCCGGCTTATTTTATGTACCTGATGAACTCAGTGTTCATGCCAGAATTGGACAAGTTCGTGGTCGTTTTCATTGATGATATTCTGGTCTATTCCAAGAATGAAGACGAACATACTGAGCACCTGCACATCGTGCTCCAGCGACTGCGCGACCATCGTCTTTATGCTAAGTTGTCTAAATGCGAGTTCTGGCTGAAGGAGATCAAATTCTTGGGTCACACAATTTCTCAGGATGGGATATCAGTTGATCCTGAGAAGGTACAAGAGGTGATGGATTGGAAACCCCCGACTACAGTGAGGCAGATTCGAAGTTTTCTAGGTTTGGCAGGGTATTATCGACGATTTATTCCGGATTTCTCCAGGATTGCCAAACCAATGACTGAACTGTTGAAGAAAGGAGTCAAGTATGATTGGAGCCAAAAGTGTGAAGATGCCTTTCATACTTTGAGGCAGCATTTGACAACAGCCCCAGTGCTGGCTCAACCTGACAACACCAAGCCATTTGAAGTTTATTGTGATGCTTCTGGTACGAGATTGGGATGTGTCTTGATGCAAGAGAACAGAGTCATTGCTTATGCTTCCCGAGCACTCAGGCCCCATGAGCAGAACTACCCTACACATGATCTGGAATTGACAGTTGTGGTTCATGCTCTTAAGATATGGAGACACTACTTGATGGGAGCTCACTGTAACATCTACACTGATCACAAGAGTCTCAAATACATCTTCACTCAGGCAGATCTGAACATGAGGCAAAGGAGATGGTTGGAGTTAATCAAGGACTATGATTTGGAGGTGCATTACCATCCCGGCAAAGCCAATGTTGTGGCAGATGCCTTCAGCAGAAAGGCCCAGTGCAATTGTATGAGCATGGATGCAAGAATTACCACCCTGTGCGATGAGCTATGCAAGTTGAACCTGGAAGTTGTTTCTTCAGGTGACTTAGGCTACATCTCGGTGGAACCCACATTGCAAGAGCAAATAGTCAGGGCACAGATTGAAGATAAGGGTGTTCAGATGATCAAGGAAATGATCAAGCAAAAGGCAGAAAAATACAAGTGCTTCCGTCAGGACAGCAAGGGAATTTTATGGTTTGGAGACCGATTGGTTGTTCCCAAGGACCCTGAGCTCAGAAAGAAGATACTGGATGAAGCTCACCTTTCCAAATTCTCCATGCACCCTGGTAGCAACAAGATGTACCATGATCTCAGAACTTTATATTGGTGGACCAGAATGAAGAGGGAAATTGCCAAGTATATATCTGAGTGTGACACTTGCCAGAGGGTAAAAGCTAGTCACTTGAAGGCAGCAGGCCCTTTGCAACCCCTTCCCATACCATCTTGGAAATGGGAGGACATTTGCATGGATTTTATCATAGGATTGCCCAATACCTCCAGGCACCATGATTCCATTTGGGTTATTGTGGACAGGTTGACCAAGACCGTTCACTTCTTGCCAGTGCACACCACCCACAAGACAGAGAAGTATGCAGAAATTTATGTTGATCAAATAGTGCGATTGCATGGTATTCCAAAGACCATTATATCTGACAAAGGAGCACTGTTTGTGGCACGCTTTTGGGAGCAGCTACAAGAATCCCTTGGGACCCAAGTAATACGAAGCTCAGCATACCATCCTCAAACAGATGGCCAGACAGAAAGGGTAAACCAGATTTTGGAAGACATGTTGCGAGCATGTGCACTACACTACGGAAAGGATTGGGACAAGTGTCTTTCCTTGGCAGAATTTTCTTACAATAACAGCTATCAGTCTAGCCTGAACATGGCACTCTTTGAAGCCTTGTATGGGAGAAGGTGTAGGACCCCACTGAATTGGTCTCAAGCAGGAGAGAGGGAAATTTTTGGGCCAGATTTGGTACTTGAAGCAGAAGCAAAGGTCAGAATTATCAAGAAGAACCTAGAAGCTGCTCAGGCCAGGCAAAAGAGCTATCATGACAAGAGGCGGAAGCCTCTACCGTTTGAGGTGGGAGATCATGTTTATCTTAAGGTATCACCCACCAAGGGTGTCCAGAGATTTGGAATCAAGGGCAAGTTAGCTCCTCGCTACATTGGACCCTATGAAATCAAAGCAAGTTGTGGACCCGTGGCCTACCAATTGGAATTGCCACCTCACATGTCAGCAGTTCACAATGTGTTCCATGTATCTCAGCTACGGAAATGTGTTCGCCTACCCACTGAAGTGCTGCCAGAACCAGACATTGAGATAGAACTAGACTTGTCCTATCAAGAGTACCCTGTCAAGGTATTAGATCAGAAGGAGAGATCAACTCGGGCAAGATCAGTCAGAATGTATAAGGTTCAGTGGAGTCACCATTCACTAGAAGAAGCTACATGGGAGACTGAGGATTTTCTACGCTCCCGCTTCCCCGACTTTCTACCCAAAAGAGTCGGTACGTAACCCCAAAACCCCACCCCCACCTGCCCTTTGAATTCAATTATAAGAAAAGCTTAAATAACAAGGATAGTCTAAGTTGTGGATTTAACTTAAAAAGGGCTTCCTTCTGAAGTTGCAAAGAGAATGACATTCGAAGAGCAGTTAACAAGAGAAACTTGAGTATAAAGAAAGAGTAGCACCAACACACCTTCAAGCACCCCTCCGAGGGACTCTACCTAAAATCTCGGGACGAGATTCCTTTAAGGGGGAGGGCTGTAACACCTCAGGTGTTACCATGGCTAGAGCACACCTTGGTGCTTAGGACTATGATCACATGTGGAAGAACTTAAGGAGCAAAAGTGTAAGGGCTTTGGAAACTAGGTTTTAACCAAGAGATGTGAATGACCAAAGGCATTACCCTAATTGAGTGCAACTATCACTTTGGACAAGGGGGGAGAAAACCCTAGACCTCTCTTGAACCCTATCTCCCAAAGCCATGGATAAGAGGGGGGAGAGGGTGAGCAATTGTGCAAAACATGTGTAACCTTTCACCAAACCTTAAGTAACCTTATAACCAGCAATTAGGGGATGTAAATATTGCAAAAAGGCCCCTGGAGAAACCCCAAATCCATTCCCTAAGTAGAGAGAGAGCTAGAGCTCTCTAATTCTCTCTAAGTTAAAAACTACACCTACACTAAAGATCAGTCGTGTTCACCTCGAAGCTGGCACCAAATCCACCTATGTTCTATACCAAAAATGTGGCATACCACCTAGGGCACCCACTGGAAAAAGCTGAGCCCGAGACCCGGACGTTTGACATGCCTTGGCATGGTTTTTGTCGCGAGGTGGGCAGTGTGACACACCCGATTTGGCGACCGAAGATCTCCCTACCTAGGCCATATCTGCCATGGCAGCTCACGGATGAGAGACAGCCCTAGGTGCCAGGAAAAGGCTCGCGCCGGATTTTTGCCAAGATTCGCACGTTTGCGACTTGGGTGAGTTGTGGAACACGGGCAGAAGGAAAGCTCCACAAGTTCGACGCGCTCTGTGTGCGCCAGAGCACGCCCGCGCGCGCCCCGCGTCGCGCCAACAGCCAGCCGACGCCATGGCCCGCGCCCGCGCCTATAAACCCCGCTCAGGCGTCGACTACACTCTTCCGCGCATGCTCAAACCTCACCGGAGCTCAGTTCACCGTCGTTTGCCCGTGCACGGCGTGTTCGCGGCCACCCGAGCCCCTGCCGCCGTAGACCGGCTAGCCCAACCCTTCCCAACCCTGTCCAACCCTCTGAGGTGAGTGTGCACGCTCCAGTGAAGCTCCCCGAGCGAGGAATCGAAGCCTGCTTCGCCGGAGAGGCCAGTCCACGGTCGCCGGAGTTCACAACCCCGCCGGAGTGCGTGGACCGGGTAAATCACTAAGCCATTTTTCGATTCAATGCACAGATAGCCTCTACGTCACCCCATGAAGCTCACCGTGCCCTTGGATTGAACCAGATCGCCGTAGTTTGGCCGGCACACCCGCCACCGACGAGAACACCCGCCTGCGCACGAGGACCGAGCGATTTCGGCCATCCCCGTCGTCGAGCCGTACATCGCTGTGACCGCCAGAGCCTCCCCGAGCCAACCCCACCCCTCGCCGACTTCTCTCGTCGCCGGTAAGCCGCGCCGCCCTTTTCTTTCCCGCGGGTACTGTTTACATTAGGGGAAGGACCTCGGGGAAGAAGAAGGGAAGGTCAGGAGGCTTTTTGAACTGTCAGCGACTCAGGGGAATAGTGGCGCGGGGGTAGATTTGAGTGGGTTGATTTAGTTTTAACCCAGGGACCTCGGTGTAAACTGCTTTTTCAGAAAACCTTATTAAACCTGATTTTAAACTTGAACAGAAACTTTGAAAATCCATAACTTATGTTTAGTTTATCCAAATTTGGTCAAACAAATTTTGTCAGACTCTAAATTATGTAACCTACTTAAGAAAAATATAAAACCCCCTATGTACTATAGAAAACTTTAAGGTTCTGATTTAATTATAGTTTTGGCCAAAAGCTCAATAATAGAAAGAAAAATAGTTGTGCTATTTGGCTGGGGTTAGAAAAATTTGGAGAAGTTTATGTCCACCTACTGACCTAATTAAAAATGCTAAACCTCTCTGTCCACCCCATTAAGTTAGTTTTTACCCCTTATTTTACAATATGCTTAAGGTTAAGAAAAATAGAAAATGTGATTTAAATAATGAACCAGAAGGCACCCCTATTTTTGTTAGGGTACTTATTCAATATAGTTCACTGGAAAAATCTATCATACCCTGGTTTAGTATAAAATAAGTAGGATACCTTTTATTTTAATAAAACAAGGAAAACTTAGAAAAACCCTACAAAAATAAACCCAAAGTGAAAACACCCCAACCCTTGGGATAACTAATGTTTTGTTAATAAGAACTTAGGAAAAATATGAAATCTGCTGTTTGACATTTTTCAAATAATAATGTAGTAGAAAGTGCCTTTTTGACATTTAACTTTAGAAAATCATAACTAAATGACCATCCCTTAGCTTTCTGTGATTTTTAGCACAGAAGCCTATTATTGCTATTAGATGCCAGCAAAAATAACCTTTAGGACAGAACCCACCCCTAATTAGGAGATGTAGTGTAAAGTGGCCCATTTTACACCACTCTTGTTATTTTTGTCTAAAGCATAGCCTTTATATTTTAAGCCTCAAATTCTTAAAACAGGCTAGAATAGCAAATGGCAACCCACTGTAATGTTTATGGAATTTTTGGAAAATAGTAAACCACTGTCGTAGTTCAAACCTACCCTAGAAACCATAAGTAGAAGATAAAGAAAAGGAAAAGTGAATAACAGGAAATTAGTGCCATCCTAAGAAACTTTTTATAACTTGTCCACTGAAGTATATCAAAGCAATACTAATTCCCTATGATTATCCTCAACAAAAACCTAAGCCCAAAAGTGATAAGCATAACCCACTAGAAGCCCTGCATGACCAAGAAACCCTAAGTTACTTCTTAACTTAGTTTTCTTTTTAGCATAATGTTATTAAATCCTGCATAATCATGACATACATGTTCATTGCATTCGATAGACTGTAACCTTGCTGACGGAGAGTACGTCCTCGTGCCGGAGCAAGGAGCTGCTCAGGAGGTAGTCCCAGATCCAGCACCTGAGCCTGCTTCAGAGGATCTGCCTGCCACAACCTTGGAAGGCAAGCCCCGGTTTGTGGCGGAACCGCCCGAATTATTCCAACTTAAGTGCCCAAGTCACGCCTTAGAGGCAGCAACACACTTAAACCGGAATAACCCGTCAGTCCCTCGGATCTAGTCCGATAAAGCCACTTATCCAGGATCGAATACCACTAGCTCACTCGAAGGTGAGGCACAGAGAAATACAATAAAGCATAATACCACAAGTTTAATAAGTATCAATAGTGATTACATTATCGGAGTTTCAGAAATAATAACCATAAATTTTAATGCAGCGGAAATAACTAACGAAGAAGAACCGAGTAACATGGCGAAGCCTGGCCACACTACTCCTCCTGGTCCTCTCCCGCGGAAGCAATAACTCACTCGACCATCTATCCCGGTGGCAGGGATGAAGGCCAAGTCACACCATCAACCAATCATCCTAAGGAGTACCTGCAAAAATTGTGCCACAAGCAAGGCTGAGTATACTAATACTCGGCTAGACTTACCCGGTGTGAGGAGTCTACTCCTCTACCTCTAGACATGCAGCTGTTTGGCTGAGGGGTTTGGTTTGCCAAAAGCACTAGCTGAGTTTAAAATCAAGTTTTAGCTTTTCAAGTTTTAGTATGATCCTCTTTACTAGATGTGTACCTAGCTAGTCATACATGGTATTAAACATTTTATCAATCAACATCTTTTGCCATCTCATTTCCACTTATTACTCAATGCAGTACAATGGATCAAGCAGTCTCATTAGCTGCGAGAAGCAGACGATTCGAATCGAGTTTTTATCCTTGCAAGGTAAACCTAAACACACGACATGCAAGGGCACTCCGTCCCCACACACATCAACCGTCCCCATCGATTCCCCGTCAGCAGAGAGGGGCTCACCGCCTTGGCGTACAATGCCTCACTGACCCCGACTGCCATCGTGCAGTGACCGCACTTGTACCCACCATAACCGGAATGGGAGACCCCGTCTCAGGTCGCGTGAGGAGGGCAATCTGCTGCCAGGTTCAATCAGGTACTAGGCTTACCGATTTACCATATTTCTCGGCATGTGTTTAGTACGTTCAAACGCTTGACACAGGTATCCGCACGTTAATCCTTATTCCAATTTCATCTCGTAGACCACGCATCCCCATGGATCCGTGTCCACAGACCAACATCAGTATGATATGAAAGTGGGTACAATCAATGTCCTGACCTCGCGCGAGTGCTAGAAAAATCACTCGACTTCTACCGAGATCCCTAATTAGCAAGGCAGCTACTCGACCTAGCATACTAGTATCCATCTCAAAGGGAATCCTGAGTTCATGCAACTAGGGTTTCATTCAACTCCTACACTTAAGTGCACGGTACAAGCCTACAAACATTAAGTGCAGTAAAATAGCATATATAACGGTTATGCATAAAACCGGGGCTTGCCTTAATTTAACACTTAGACAGTGTTTGCCGGGTGGCACTCGCTTGGCGAGCATCCTCTGGTTATGTCCATCCTTCCTTGGGTCGTCCACCGGCTGCATCTTGTGGGTGGCACCACATCACTTGCACGATCGTCATCTCTCGGTCCTAAATAAGATGCAAGGTGCATATGTATGAATATAATGAAATAGCACAAGATATTTTAAGTACATGCTAGCGAATTAAACACCAAGTAGCGAGACATCCCAAGCAACCACACACACTAGCGTTAGCTAACTACCTATCATCGAGCGCACAATGTTAACACCACTAAAAGACGACAAACATTTCGTATACTTACGCAACACAAATATGACCCCATAAGTACAAGCGTTTATTTAATTTGCTACGACTTTTCATTAGTTCTTCTATTTATCACACAAAAGCATCCAACACAAGTTTAACCGATGACATAGGCATCAACGGCTATGTAAATTCTATATCACAATCAACTACAGCAAGAAACATACAAAACATGACACACGTGCAGTATTAAGCTCAGTCATGACAAATCTACATTAATTTAGTGCTAACCAACCATTTTTAGCCAAACGGGTGAACTAACAATCAAATGAGCACTAGCAGAATTTTTGGACAGCAATACAGCAGTTGCTTGTTTTAATCATAACTTTTCAAATATTAATCCAAAACTAGCAAACTAAAACTTTCTGGAAAGCTTACAAAGTGCTCTACAACATTGGTATTGTCATCACAGCACGATTAAACACTTAGCAAGGTTGAATTGTGCAAACACAGCAGCTCTGTCCAGATTTGGACAGATGCAGACTTGCAACTTCAAAAATTCACAACAAAAGATTCAGACATCCAAACAAAGTGATCCTAGACTTTCTGGAAAGATAATTAAATGTTCTACAATTTATTTATAAACATCACTGACTAGTTTAACATGTATTAAGAGTAAAATACACTATGAAGACTGTGCTGTCCAAAACTGTACAGATTCAGTCTTCACACTTTAAACATCCATAACTTAATCTTCAGACCACCAAAAATAGTGATCCAAGACTTTTTGGAAAGCATGGGAAAAGCACTACATAACTTTTATAATCACAAAGAAGTGATTCAATGTTTAGCTAAATCAAACAACACAGTTTTCGAAATCTGTTCTGACGGTGGACAGAACACAGCAAGCAGTTTATAAAAATTCATAACTCTTAAACTATCAGGCCTGTGGTTATGAAATTTTAACACAAGCAAGATACGAAACGCCTCTACAACTTTCTTATAATCGACAAGGACTGATTCTAACATTAACTTAAGCAAACAATGCAGTTTCTGAAATCTGTACAGAATTTGGACAGATTCAGTTACTGAATTCGTAAAAAGCACAACTCCTAAACGGTCAGACCTATGGCTGTCAAATTTTAACACCAGCAAGATAATAAAGTTATCTACCACTTTTCTATAGCACATATCTACAGAAAACACAATTTAGTTCATCAAACATACAGCACACCGAAAACAGTACGTGCAGCCCAAAACAGCAATCAACACATTTCGGCTTCTATACAATTTAAGAATTGCCGCGTTCTAGAGACTTGAATTATTCTAACACTTTACCATTTGTTAGAGTTAAATAAATCAAATAAGGACTAACAAGTAGACTTACTAATTTTTATTCAAGTCATTTCGTGCACTAAAACTACTACAACCAATCAACGACACATTCTCCCCGATAAGCACCCAACCATTTGCGTTTTAATTTAGACATCACATGAGCACTAATACTTTTCATTCCCAACCATAACCATACACATTTAGACCACAACAAGCAATTCATCGCGACTACAAACTTAACCAAGCCATCTAACAAGTCGGCTAGCCAGAGTAACAATCTAGGCCGCTATACATCCTACACGTCGGCTTGCATATTATTATCGCAATCCGAGATAACACATATATAACAATCACTTAACGAATTTGACTCCTACTTAACATTAGTTGGCAAATTACAGCATAAGACTTAGCAACCCATTTAGACATTGCAACTTAAAACATGGGTGGGAGCAGGTTAAATAACGTTTCTTAACCTTTTCTTCAACTTAAACAAGACAACACATAAGTCACTTAGAACACCATATTTTAGGAGGTCTAACATAGAGGCATTAACGTCTGGCATAAAACTTCATAAGACTTACTTGCTACTAAAGGACCTAAAACACTGCTGTGCATATCTTAGCGGGTTGTTCTTCAATTTTAACAAGGACCGACTTATGAGCGCTACTCGCTTCCAATAATTATTGGGCTGCGATAACGCTCATATAAGACCTATAATCGATTATCAAGACATTTATTTATCCAACGGACATGGAATGCAATGATTGACAAAACAAAGTATCAATCCACCATACAACAGAAATCATGACGGCACCGATGGATGCTATCAACTACCTGTTTAAACATATTAAACTTACTTCTCGCTTCACCACTACACCACCCTTTAGTCATATGACCATCAGGAGCATCCTTCACACGGTTATACAATAGCAACCTACACGTCGGGTTACACAATACATACCTCTTTTCTTCGTCGCGAGTATAACCACATTATGGCATATACCCGCGCACCTCAAATAAATATCTCACGCCACCACTACTATAATATACCACGGCACACACACATACGTGTACTAATTCAATCCTCACATCACATTTATTTCCAAACTTACTCATCACACAAAACAAGCACGACACACGTGTTTACCAAAACGTGAATGCGACCTTGCCACGACCTATAATGCAAACATTTTATACCCACATCTAATCAAACACCACTATACACCACATCGACCAAAACGTAATTAGACAAACTACAAATCGCACACCTCAACAATACATCGCATATGTTCCTATCGAAATATAAAAATGTTCGAGCTCTTTTCTACTTCTTTTTTCTTTCTCCACGAACTTCAATCCATACCAATACATTTTCTTACACATATACACACATGCACATCATCGACCATAGCTTAAATAGTTTAATCCACAAAATACCAAGTGAA
The DNA here is from genome assembly GCF_902167145.1 of Zea mays. Classification (NCBI taxonomy): domain Eukaryota; kingdom Viridiplantae; phylum Streptophyta; class Magnoliopsida; order Poales; family Poaceae; genus Zea; species Zea mays. The sequence goes on along the minus strand of NC_050100.1, from coordinate 74,516,315 downwards.
CAACCTGGACGAATCAAGGCTAGTCACATGGGCTGTCCACAAGGCTTGGCGTTTCGTCGAACGGGCCAAGCGCGAAGCGCGGCGTCGACCACTAGCTGCGATAACACAAAACATTGTTGACGACAGTTCCTCGCACATCATAAACGCCGGAAAAAAAAAACAGCGAGGACAACGGGGTTCTCACCGAGGGTCGACGGCATAGCGGACGGGGCTGCGCACAACACATTACCTCTCACGGGTATTCCGTCGAACATCCAAGGGGTATTGAAGAGAACAGCAAGGGCGCTCAGCTATGGGAGGGAAGCAGGGGCGCCATGGAGGTTGCTGCCGCTGCTGTCCGAGCAGGGGCCCCTTGCTGCGGTACTAGGGAAAAAGAGGAAGGGGGCTCGCTGCTGGCAGTGATGTATGGAGGGAAGATGTGTAGGCAATGGCGGCACTTAGGCTGGGTCAGCGAGCTCACTGCCGGCGGGAATGGAGGCAAAACACCCATGTGCTCCATGCGCGCCATGGGCATATACCCAGCCGAGGTCGAGGTCTGTAATGGGGGCGCCGAGCTAGAGAAAACAGAAGTTCGACCAGGGCGACGGCAGCTCACCTGCTCGAGCTGGGGGCCGGTCCGGCCATGGCCAGCGATTGAGAGAGCAGCGAGAGGAAAAAAAAATGGAGCACCGGCCTGGAGGGAGCAGAGCGCCGAGGGGGATGGAGAGAAGGGGAGGAGGGGTGCGCGCCCAGGGAAGGCTGGGGAAGAACGCCCTGCTGGATGGGTGCTGGGCGCCATGGCAAGGAGCCAAGCTCTGGCGTGCGTGGAGCCTGCGGCTGGAAAATGGCAGAGGAGGAAGAGAAGAGATGTTGGCGGCTGGGGGTGGAAATGGAAATTTTCCAATTGCAAGTGAGGGGGAGTCCGTATTTATAGAGAAACCCTAGGGTTAGGGTTCCCAAATGGGCCAAATGGGCTGAGTTGGGCTAGCCCAAAACTCTCAAACGGGCTGCGCTAATTTATTTTCTAGAATAAAAATGTTCCTGCGGGTTTCGTCGGTACGCAAAACGGAGCGAACTAGAGTTCGGACGAACGGACGGTTGCGTGATTAACTCGGCCAGGAGTTTGTTTGAATTCGCTCATAAATTAATTCCCTACGCGTGATTGTAAAATAAATCGCCCCGAGATTTGATCGGATTTGGATTTTTAGTCGGAGAAGGCGAATCGTGATATTTTAAAATTGCTGTCGATACGGGGTTCTGAATTCGGTTTGGACATAGAGATATTCGGCCGAGTCGAGTAAGAAATAATTAGAGGACGACATACTGAGTATTCCGTGTGAGAGTACGGACTCGAATCAACATAGTCGGACATCGATCGGGGTTCGAGGAATTAGACTCGGGCTCAAATCAAATAACAGCCGTCGAGAGTTTGATTTAATGAGTTTCAGATGAGATTTATAATTCGAGTATGATTTTTGAGTTTGCATTCGTTCCGAGAAATAAAAGTTTTAACACGCTCCAAAATTGGTTGTTTCTCGCGATCGATTAACTCTGAATTCGGTGAACTTCCATGAGAAAGCCTGATAAACAGAGATAGACACGATCGAGGAATAGAATTTTCACTGAGCATCCGAGATTAGGATAAATCTCCCGACAGAACACGAAACTGACACCTGGGGTGTCACAGCCTTCCCCCCTTAAAAAGAATCTCGTCCCGAGATTCAGATGAGGGTCTTCAAGGGTGGAGAAGCATGTAACATCCAGGCTGAAGGTAGATGCAAATTCGTGAGAGGGTATCTGACAAGATACTGAAGATAGATTTGGACAGAATATCGCGACATATTGAGACAAAATGCAGCGATCACTCTGAGAGAATGTTCACAAAAGATAGCACATCGGCATAGCTTTATAATGGATCATGACTATTAACCGCGATACCCGCGCGTGCCGAGCAGCTCAACCATGTGTGCACCATAGTAGGCTCTCGGTCTCGTCGCGGCACCATCAGTCGTTAGTCATGACACCATTACCAAACGCAACCAATAAGAAATTCACATAGCACAGACAGATGGAGCCCATGAGAGTATGGCTCAGAAAATGTGACGGAAGTTGAAGCAAAGATTGTTGGCAAAAGAGCATCAGATGAGAATTTTTATTTAACTCAGAGAACCATTTGGTGATCAACATGGAGATTATCAGATCAGATATTAGCACGAGATTTGATATGAGGACGAACCAACCATGAGATCGAGATTGATAAGCTTTTAGAGACATGAGAGATCCAAAGATAACAACAACATCCATTAATCCACATGGATATGCTGTGTAAGGATAAAATTTGATAAAACAACATCATGATCCTCGGAGAAGGAGTATGAGAATGATCAGAAATGAGAGACTTAGGTAGATCCACATTCGACACTTGAGAACGGGTTATAGCAGATAACCAGATGACGGGCAGAATCATTGGATGATCTAGAGATTTGGATGACAAGGCCACAACATGATTCACAAAGGAAAAGATTACTAGATCTAGGTGAAAAGAGACGTCATCAAGCAAGATCAGCCAGGATGATCAACAGAAATGCTATGAAGTTTTAGGGGCAAGGATTTATGGAAAGAAACATGGCTCGGACATGGCTTGCGCAACTAGACACCAAATGATTTTTTTGACACAACAAGTGCACAAGGAGACTTGGGTTGGTCTAGCGGTCAAGTTGTGGTGGTCTATATGTTGTGCAAGTGTAAATTCAAGGGTAAAACACTCGAGGGTCATAAAACACCAACACAAGCATGTGATTTGATTTTTTTAAGGGTTTCACTTGCTGACCACTAGGTTGTTTAAAATGGGGGGTCTTTTATGGGGAAAACAGGCAACAATTTTTATTGGTTAGAGGCAAAATGGACTAAATAGTTACCGACCTCCTAGAAAGCAAGGTAAGAGAAACACATAACACGACCTAGTCAAGACTTACCAATTTAGCACAAGGTAAAACATTTCTTATAGTTCCTAACATAACAGTACAACACATTATTCACAAGTTTTTATTATTGGAATAAGGTGAGAGAAGCATGTGGGTGCACAAGAGACAACGATGCGACAATCATGATGCATGCTCATTCTAGTCGTCTTCTCAGACCTAACTAATTTTTTTGGGTGCTTTTACAGCATCCCTATTAATAGTAGTAGTAGCCTTTATGGCCTAGATAACTAGCCACCTAGCTACCCATCTATTCCTAGGGCTTCACGTCCTAGGTCTATCCTTATCGTCCTGACGATCCATCCAACTTGGTTTCTAGCAAGTTTTACTTTTAGAAAAGGTTGGTAATCATGACTTATTGACTTCTCTGTACTGGTATTCGCTCCGATACCAGCTGTGGCGGAACCGCCCGAATTATTCCAACTTAAGTGCCCAAGTCACGCCTTAGAGGCAGCAACACACTTAAACCGGAATAACCCGTCAGTCCCTCGGATCTAGTCCGATAAAGCCACTTATCCAGGATCGAATACCACTAGCTCACTCGAAGGTGAGGCACAGAGAAATACAATAAAGCATAATACCACGAGTTTAATAAGTATCAATAGTGATTACATTATCGGAGTTTCAGAAATAATAACCATAAATTTTAATGCAGCGGAAATAACTAACGAAGAAGAACCGAGTAACATGGCGAAGCCTGGCCACACTACTCCTCCTGGTCCTCTCCCGTGGAAGCAATAACTCACTCGACCATCTATCCCGGTGGCAGGGATGAAGGCCAAGTCACACCATCAACCAATCATCCTAAGGAGTACCTGCAAAAATTGTGCCACAAGCAAGGCTGAGTATACTAATACTCAGCTAGACTTACCCGGTGTGAGGAGTCTACTCCTCTACCTCTAGACATGCAGCTGTTTGGCTGAGGGGTTTGGTTTGCCAAAAGCACTAGCTGAGTTTAAAATCAAGTTTTAGCTTTTCAAGTTTTAGTATGATCCTCTTTACTAGATGTGTACCTAGCTAGTCATACATGGTATCAAACATTTTATCAATCAACATCTTTTGCCATCTCATTTCCACTTATTACTCAATGCAGTACAATGGATCAAGCAGTCTCATTAGCTGCGAGAAGCAGACGATTCGAATCGAGTTTTTATCCTTGCAAGGTAAACCTAAACACACGACATGCAAGGGCACTCCGTCCCCACACACATCAACCGTCCCCATCGATTCCCTGTCAGCAGAGAGGGGCTCACCGCCTTGGCGTACAATGCCTCACTGACCCCGACTGCCGTCGTGCAGTGACCGCACTTGTACCCACCATAACCGGAATGGGAGACCCCGTCTCAGGTCGCGTGAGGAGGGCAATCTGCTGCCAGGTTCAATCAGGTACTAGGCTTACCGATTTACCATATTTCTCGGCATGTGTTTAGTACGTTCAAACGCTTGACACAGGTATCCGCACGTTAATCCTTATTCCAATTTCATCTCGTAGACCACGCATCCCCATGGATCCGTGTCCACAGACCAACATCAGTATGATATGAAAGTGGGTACAATCAATGTCCTGACCTCGCGCGAGTGCTAGAAAAATCACTCGACTTCTACCGAGATCCCTAATTAGCAAGGCAGCTACTCGACCTAGCATACTAGTATCCATCTCAAAGGGAATCCTGAGTTCATGCAACTAGGGTTTCATTCAACTCCTACACTTAAGTGCACGGTACAAGCCTACAAACATTAAGTGCAGTAAAATAGCATATATAACGGTTATGCATAAAACCGGGGCTTGCCTTAATTTAACACTTAGACAGTGTTTGTCGGGTGGCACTCGCTTGGCGAGCATCCTCTGGTTATGTCCATCCTTCCTTGGGTCGTCCACCGGCTGCATCTTGTGGGTGGCACCACATCACTTGCACGATCGTCATCTCTCGGTCCTAAATGAGATGCAAGGTGCATATGTATGAATATAATGAAATAGCACAAGATATTTTAAGTACATGCTAGCGAATTAAACACCAAGTAGCGAGACATCCCAAGCAACCACACACACTAGCGTTAGCTAACTACCTATCATCGAGCGCACAATGTTAACACCACTAAAAGACGACAAACATTTCGTATACTTACGCAACACAAATATGACCCCATAAGTACAAGCGTTTATTTAATTTGCTACGACTTTTCATTAGTTCTTCTATTTATCACACAAAAGCATCCAACACAAGTTTAACCGATGACATAGGCATCAACGGCTATGTAAATTCTATATCACAATCAACTACAGCAAGAAACATACAAAACATGACACACGTGCAGTATTAAGCTCAGTCATGACAAATCTACATTAATTTAGTGCTAACCAACCATTTTTAGCCAAACGGGTGAACTAACAATCAAATGAGCACTAGCAGAATTTTTGGACAGCAATACAGCAGTTGCTTGTTTTAATCATAACTTTTCAAATATTAATCCAAAACTAGCAAACTAGGACTTTCTGGAAAGCTTACAAAGTGCTCTACAACATTGGTATTGTCATCACAGCACGATTAAACACTTAGCAAGGTTGAATTGTGCAAACACAGCAGCTCTGTCCAGATTTGGACAGATGCAGACTTGCAACTTCAAAAATTCACAACAAAAGATTCAGACATCCAAACAAAGTGATCCTAGACTTTCTGGAAAGATAATTAAATGTTCTACAATTTATTTATAAACATCACTGACTAGTTTAACATGTATTAAGAGTAAAATACACTATGAAGACTGTGCTGTCCAAAACTGTACAGATTCAGTCTTCACACTTTAAACATCCATAACTTAATCTTCAGACCACCAAAAATAGTGATCCAAGACTTTTTGGAAAGCATGAGAAAAGCACTACATAACTTTTATAATCACAAAGAAGTGATTCAATGTTTAGCTAAATCAAACAACACAGTTTTCGAAATCTGTTCTGACGGTGGACAGAACACAGCAAGCAGTTTATAAAATTCATAACTCTTAAACTATCAGGCCTGTGGTTATGAAATTTTAACACAAGCAAGATACGAAACGCCTCTACAACTTTCTTATAATCGACAAGGACTGATTCTAACATTAACTTAAGCAAACAATGCAGTTTCTGAAATCTGTACAGAATTTGGACAGATTCAGTTACTGAATTCGTAAAAAGCACAACTCCTAAACGGTCAGACCTATGGCTGTCAAATTTTAACACCAGCAAGATAATAAAGTTATCTACCACTTTTCTATAGCACATATCTACAGAAAACACAATTTAGTTCATCAAACATACAGCACACCGAAAACAGTACGTGCAGCCCAAAACAGCAATCAACACATTTCGGCTTCTATACAATTTAAGAATTGCCGCGTTCTAGAGACTTGAATTATTCTAACACTTTACCATTTGTTAGAGTTAAATAAATCAAATAAGGACTAACAAGTAGACTTACTAATTTTTATTCAAGTCATTTCGTGCACTAAAACTACTACAACCAATCAACGACACATTCTCCCCGATAAGCACCCAACCATTTGCGTTTTAATTTAGACATCACATGAGCACTAATACTTTTCATTCCCAACCATAACCATACACATTTAGACCACAACAAGCAATTCATCGCGACTACAAACTTAACCAAGCCATCTAACAAGTCGGCTAGCCAGAGTAACAATCTAGGCCGCTATACATCCTACACGTCGGCTTGCATATTATTATCGCAATCCGAGATAACACATATATAGCAATCACTTAACGAATTTGACTCCTACTTAACATTAGTTGGCAAATTACAGCATAAGACTTAGCAACCCATTTAGACATTGCAACTTAAAACATGGGTGGGAGCAGGTTAAATAACGTTTCTTAACCTTTTCTTCAACTTAAACAAGACAACACATAAGTCACTTAGAACACCATATTTTAGGAGGTCTAACATAGAGGCATTAACGTCTGGCATAAAACTTCATAAGACTTACTTGCTACTAAAGGACCTAAAACACTGCTGTGCATATCTTAGCGGGTTGTTCTTCAATTTTAACAAGGACCGACTTATGAGCGCTACTCGCTTCCAATAATTATTGGGCTGCGATAACGCTCATATAAGACCTATAATCGATTATCAAGACATTTATTTATCCAACGGACATGGAATGCAATGATTGACAAAACAAAGTATCAATCCACCATACAACAGAAATCATGACGGCACCGATGGATGCTATCAACTACCTGTTTAAACATATTAAACTTACTTCTCGCTTCGCCACTACACCACCCTTTAGTCATATGACCATCAGGAGCATCCTTCACACGGTTATACAATAGCAACCTACACGTCGGGTTACACAATACATACCTCTTTTCTTCGTCGCGAGTATAACCACATTATGGCATATACCCGCGCACCTCAAATAAATATCTCACGCCACCACTACTATAATATACCACGGCACACACACACATACGTGTACTAATTCAATCCTCACATCACATTTATTTCCAAACTTACTCATCACACAAAACAAGCACGACACACGTGTTTACCAAAACGTGAATGCGACCTTGCCACGACCTATAATGCAAACATTTTATACCCACATCTAATCAAACACCACTATACACCACATCGACCAAAACGTAATTAGACAAACTACAAATCGCACACCTCAACAATACATCGCATATGTTCCTATCGAAATATAAAAATGTTCGAGCTCTTTTCTACTTCTTTTTCTTTCTCCACGAACTTCAATCCATACCAATACATTTTCTTACACATATACACACATGCACATCATCGACCATAGCTTAAATAGTTTAATCCACAAAATACCAAGTGAACAACCTGGACGAATCAAGGCTAGTCACATGGGCTGTCCACAAGGCTTGGCGTTTCGTCGAACGGGCCAAGCGCGAAGCGCGGCGTCGACCACTAGCTGCGATAACACAAAACATTGTTGACGACAGTTCCTCGCACATCATAAACGCCGGAAAAAAAAAACAGCGAGGACAACGGGGTTCTCACCGAGGGTCGACGGCATAGCGGACGGGGCTGCGCACAACACATTACTTCTCACGGGTATTCCGTCGAACAGCCAAGGGGTATTGAAGAGAACAGCAAGGGCGCTCAGCTATGGGAGGGAAGCAGGGGCGCCATGGAGGTTGCTGCCGCTGCTGTCCGAGCAGGGGCCCCTTGCTGCGGTACTAGGGAAAAAGAGGAAGGGGGCTCGCTGCTGGCAGTGATGTATGGAGGGAAGATGTGTAGGCAATGGCGGCACTTAGGCTGGGTCAGCGAGCTCACTGCCGGCGGGAATGGAGGCAAAACACCCATGTGCTCCATGCGCGCCATGGGCATATACCCAGCCGAGGTCGAGGTCTGTAATGGGGGCGCCGAGCTAGAGAAAACAGAAGTTCGACCAGGGCGACGGCAGCTCACCTGCTCGAGCTGGGGGCCGGTCCGGCCATGGCCAGCGATTGAGAGAGCAGCGAGAGGAAAAAAAATGGAGCACCGGCCTGGAGGGAGCAGAGCGCCGAGGGGGATGGAGAGAAGGGGAGGAGGGGTGCGCGCCCAGGGAAGGCTGGGGAAGAACGCCCTGCTGGATGGGTGCTGGGCGCCATGGCAAGGAGCCAAGCTCTGGCGTGCGTGGAGCCTGCGGCTGGAAAATGGCAGAGGAGGAAGAGAAGAGATGTTGGCGGCTCGGGGTGGAAATGGAAATTTTCCAATTGCAAGTGAGGGGGAGTCCGTATTTATAGAGAAACCCTAGGGTTAGGGTTCCCAAATGGGCCAAATGGGCTGAGTTGGGCTAGCCCAAAACTCTCAAACGGGCTGCGCTAATTTATTTTCTAGAATAAAAATGTTCCTGCGGGTTTCGTCGGTACGCAAAACGGAGCGAACTAGAGTTCGGACGAACGGACGGTTGCGTGATTAACTCGGCCAGGAGTTTGTTTGAATTCGCTCATAAATTAATTCCCTACGCGTGATTGTAAAATAAATCGCCCCGAGATTTGATCGGATTTGGATTTTTAGTCGGAGAAGGCGAATCGTGATATTTTAAAATTGCTGTCGATACGGGGTTCTGAATTCGGTTTGGACATAGAGATATTCGGCCGAGTCGAGTAAGAAATAATTAGAGGACGACATACTGAGTATTCCGTGTGAGAGTACGGACTCGGATCAACATAGTCGGACATCGATCGGGGTTCGAGGAATTAGACTCGGGCTCAAATCAAATAACAGCCGTCGAGAGTTTGATTTAATGAGTTTCAGATGAGATTTATAATTCGAGTATGATTTTTGAGTTTGCATTCGTTCCGAGAAATAAAAGTTTTAACACGCTCCAAAATTGGTTGTTTCTCGCGATCGATTAACTCTGAATTCGGTGAACTTCCATGAGAAAGCCTGATAAACAGAGATAGACACGATCGAGGAATAGAATTTTCACTGAGCATCCGAGATTAGGATAAATCTCCCGACAGAACACGAAACTGACACCTGGGGTGTCACACGGTTTATGCATAACCTGTTATTTATGCTATTTTACTTCACTTAATGATTGTAGGATTGATTGTGCACTTAGGTGTAGGAATTGTTTGAAACCCTAGTTGCATGATCTCAGGAATCCTTTTGAGATGGATACTAGTATGCTAGGTCGAGTAGTTGCTTTAATTAAATAGGATCTCGGTAGAAGACGAGTGGTTTTTCTAGCACTCGCGCGAGATCAGGAAATTGGTTGTACCCACTTTCACACTATCATAATACTAGTTGGTGGACAACAATCCATGGGGATTGGTTGTTTACGAGATGGGAAAATGGAATAAGAATTAATGTGCGGATACCTGTGTCAAGCGTTTGAACGTACTAAACACATGCCGAGAAATATGGTAAATCGGTAAGCCTAGTACCTGATTGAACCTGGCAGTGGACTTTACCCCTCACGCGACCTGAGACGTGGTCTCCCAATCCGGTTATGGTGGGTACAAGTGCGGTCACTGCACGACGGCAGTCGGGGTCAGTGAGGCATTGTACGCCAAGGCGGTGAGCCCTGATCTGCTGACGGGGAATCGATGGGGACGGTTGATGTGTGTGGGGACGGAGTGCCCCTGCATGTCGTGTGTTTAGGTTTACCTTGCAAGGATAAAAACTCGATTCGAATCGTCTGCTTCTCGCAGCTAATGAGACTGCTTGATCCATTGTACTGCATTGAGTAACAAGTGGAAATATGATGAGTTGATATAAGATGTTGATTGCTAATAATGTTTGCTACCATATATGGGTAGATAGTACACATTTAGCCTTAAGAGAGTCACACTTAATTTGACAAGTTAAAACTGACTTCGAAACTCAGCTAGTGCTTTTGGCAACCAAACCCCACAACCAAACAACTGCATGTCTAGAGGTAGAGGAGTAGACTCCTCACACCGGGTAAGTCTAGCTGAGTATTAGTATACTCAGCCTTGCTTGTGGCATAATTTTTACAGGTTCTCTGGAGGACATGGTTGCTGGAGTGACTTGGCCGTCCATCTTGCCACCGGGTTGGACTGTCGAGTGGGACCCTACCTCGGCTGAGGAGGAGCATGAGGAGTGATGGGACAGGCTTCCCCATCTCTCTGTTTATTTACCGTTAGTTTTATTCCGCTGCACTTCGAACAATGATGACTACTTTTGCGAAACTCCGATGATGATGTAATAATTTAATACTCTTTAATGCATGGTTTTATGCTTTATTGTATTTGCTCTGTGACTCACCATCGAGTGAGATTGTGGTACTTGATCCTGTCAGTGGCCGTGTCGGACTAGATCCGAGGGATTGGCGGGTTATTCCCATTTAAGTGTGGTCTAGCCTCTAAGGTGGGACTTAGGCACTTAAGTTGGAATAATTCGGGCAGTTCCGCCACAGTCAATACTGCCAAAAATGGGCCGGCAGTAATGGCGGTGGCAGGCAGGCGGAAGCAGCGGTCACGTTGTCAGCCAAGCTTACGTCCCATCCAGGGACAACAAGGGAACCCTCTCCCACGGCGTGAAGACGGCGCGCCCGGGTTCCGTTCCTCGAACGGCTTGCGCACGCGTAACGGCTGCCCCGCGAACCACTCGCCCCGTCGCATTAACTCCGCGGCGGGATAGGCGGCACCTTTGGCAGGATAAGCGAGCGACGCTTCACCTTCGCCATAATGACCGCGTCAAAAAGGTGCGCCACGTCATCTCGATTTCGTATTCTTTCCTTTTTCCTCTTTCTCTCTCTTACAATAGGGACCGGGAAAGGGGGATACCCCGAAAAGGGATCCTTCTCCGCGAAGGAAACAGGCCCTGAGCCTCCCTACTGATCAGAGGTTCAAAGGCCGGCCCCTCGGAGGGGTTCAACAGCCGCCTCAGAGCGCTTGGGCTCCGCGCCTACTACTGGTCAGAGGTTCGAAGGCCGGCCCCTCGGAAGGGTTCAACGGCCGCCTCAGGCCACTCGGGCTCCTCGCCCACTACTGATCAGGGTTCGTAGGCTGGCCCTCGAAGGGTTCACAGCCGCCTCAGACACAGAGCGAGGGATGACCCTGGGTACGTTCGATACATAACCAAGGCTCGGGCTACGCTCCCGAGGTACCCTAGGACATTTCCGAGACCAGCGGGAACGATCTTGTAACGAAATCCCATAAGAGGGAGGCATCGAGCCCTTGGACCTCGTCGAAAGGGGATCGGGTCCGGCAGATCACCCGCAGGTACTTTTGGAGCGCGCCTCCAGGCCTCTAGCCGACCCCTAACAAATGGGGCACGGGCGTCCACTCGGATTACCCGTCAGCAGCTCACTGGAGACACCATGTTCGGCGCCCTCCAAGGGCAACATGGCGCTTCCCCCCCCCCTTGAGGAAAGGCGACGCAGGGGCGTATGTAAAAAAGTCGAGTCTATCCTTGACCGTCCTCTCGCCCTGTGCGGAGGCTCGGGGGCTGCTCTCGCAAACCCGGCTCCGGCCAAACCGTTGACAGCGTCAACATACCAGCCCGATAACTTGGGACCCGACCGTGCACCCGAGCTACGGCCAGCTCGCATGAGGGAACAACCAGACCAGCCGAAGTGTTGCGAAACGCACTAAGACCTCGAAGGAGTCAAACCACTTCTCCGAGGCCTCGGGGGCTACACCCGGCGGGTGCGCTCGCGCGCACCACCGGAACAAAACGCAACAAAGAAAGGCTAGTCCCCTTGCAAAAAAGTGCGACAAAAGCCTCCAAGCGAGTATTAACACTCCCTTCGAGGCTCGGGGGCTACTGTCGGGGACCATAATTAGGGGTACCCTCAAGGCTCCTAAATCTCAGCTGGTAACCCCCATCAGCACAAAGCTGCAAAGGCCTGATGGGTGCGATTAAGTCAAGGATCGGTCCATTCAAGGGACGCGATCGCGCCTCGCCCGAGCCCAGCCTCGGGCAAGGGCAGCCGACCCCGGAGGGTTTACGTCTCGCCCGAGGACCCCCTACGGCAACGAACACACCTTCGGCTCGCCCGAGGCCCAGTCTTCACCAAGAAGCAACCTTGGCCAAATCGCCACGCCAACCGACCAAATCGCAGGGGCATTTAATGCAAAGGTGGCCTGACACCTTTATCCTGACGCGCGCCCTGCAGTTGACAGAGCCGAAGTGACCGTAGTCACTTCGCCGCTCCACTGACCGGCCTGACAAGAGGACAGCGCCGCCTGCGCCGCTCTGACTGTTGTGCCACTCGATAGAGTGAGGCTGACAGCAGCCAAGTCCGGCCCGAGGCGCCATAGGAAACTCCGCTCCGCCTGACCCCAGGGCTCGGACTCGGGCTCAGCCCCGGAAGACGACGAACTCCGCTTCACCCGACCCCAGGGCTCGGACTCGGGCTCAGCCCCGGAAGACGACGAACTCCGCTTCGCCCGACCCCAGGGCTCGGACTCGGGCTCAGCCCCGGAAGACGACGAACTCCGCTTCGCCCGACCCTAGGGCTCGGACTCGGCCTTAGCCCCGGAAGACGACGAACTCCGCTTCGCCCGACCCCAGGGCTCGGACTCGGGCTGAGCCCCGGAAGACGACGAACTCTGCTTCGCCCGACCCCAGGGCTCGGACTCGGGCTCAGCCCCGGAAGACGACGAACTCCGCTTCGCCCGACCCCAGGGCTCGAACTCAGGCTCAGCTCCGGAAGACGACGAACTCCGCTTCGCCCGACCCCAGGGCTCGGACTCAGCCCTAGCCTCAGCCGACGGTCTCCGCCTCATCCGACCCAGGGGCTCGGACTCGACCTCGGCCTCGGAAGACAGACTCGACCTCGACCTCGGAGGAGCCTCCACCTCGCCCAACCTAGGGCTCAGACCGACCACGTCACAAGAGGCGCCATCATTACCCTACCCCAAGCTGACTCAGGCTACAGGGAACAAGACCGGCGTCCCATCTGGCTCGCCCCGCCAAACAAGTAATGATGGCGCCCCGCACGCTCTATGACGACGGCGGCTCTCAGCCCCCTTACGGAAGCAAGAGAACATCAGCAAGGACTCGACAGCCCCGACAGTTGTCCTTCCGCCAGGCTCCAGCGCACCTCCGACGGCCACGACACCACACGAACCGGGTGCCAAAACCTCTCCGGCTGCCATGATGACATGTACTTAGGGCGCTAGCTCTCCTCCGCTAGACACGTTAGCACACTGCTACACCACCCATTGTACACCTGGATCCTTTCCTTAAGCCTATAAAAGGAAGGTCCAGGGCCCTCTTACAGAGGGTTGGCCGCGCGGGGAAGGACGGGACGGCGCTCGCGTGAGGCCGCTCGCTCCCTCCCGCGTGGACGCTTGTAACCCCCTACTGCAAGCGCACCCGACCTGGGCGCGGGACAAACACGAAGGCCGCGGGATTTCACCTCTCACGCCCGTCTCCCTCCGGCTTCTTCCCCCCTTCGCGCTCCGTCTCGCGCCGACCCATCTGGGCTGGGGCACGCGGCGATAATTTACTCGTCGGTCCAGGGACCCCCCGGGTTCGAAACGCCGACAACTATACACCTAACAAATACTCTATTATGTAGTCGTCATGTATGATATGAATGTTTCTCCTCTAGGCCTAACCTTATTTTCCTTATCTTTGTCCCTCCAGCGACTCCATCGATGGGTTGAATTTGGTGTTCTTTCATTCACGACGTCTAGTTTCACCATCAAGCACCAACACCCCAAAAACATCTTTTATTCTTCATATTGTAGCCTAGGCCTTGCACCAGTCCTTGATGTTTATGAAACATCTAACCAGATACCCTATGAAACATGATCCTTAAATAAACGATCAATCTTATAAATCGTTGTATGATATTAATATACACCTATTGTATGATATTAATATACACCTAACAAATACCGTATTAATGTTTCTCCAGAGTGCTAATCGTATTTTACCTCACCTTCATAAGCCACCGAGAAAGGGTTATTTCAGTATCAAGGCCTTGCTTCTCTACACCAGCCAAATTCTACTTCAATATGATAGTATCAAAAATAGCATTAACAACGAGAAAATATTAAGTTATAAACGACTTATTATTATTGCTGATGCACCCTTCATCTATTCCAAGTTGATAACCGATATTTAATCGATTCATCAAACAAGAGAAAGATGTGGTAAACCTTCACGTATGACTGATATGTATATATTTGGATAGAGATTTGCAACGTATTCTAAAGTCCAGGCGGAATCTTGCTTTTACCATGAGAATGCCATAAATCGTGAAAGTAATTCAAAAAAACAAGAACAACCTAGTAACTTATTTACACAGATCAAATGAATAAGCATTAACAAAATCTGTCATAGATGTAGCAATAGAACCAGGATATAAAGCTATATAGAACACGACATGCTTTAAGAAACAGAGCTGAGACGTTGGTTTTCAGCTATGTTATGCAACATAAGAATGTTATTAACTGGTTCATCAACATCACCACACCGATCTGCATGTAATGAGCCATCTAGATTTTAGCCACAACAACAAATCTACACAGAACATAGACATAGTGGAGCCTAATCTTACATCTGACCATAAAATGGTGTAAAGTAGCAGTGCCCTCAAAGACATTTCCAAATATATCTATATAGATGATGTAGCCACTAAGGTAGGGACTGTGAATACTTTATGGTAGTACAATTTCGGAGCTATTAGGGACAGGTCCACAGAACAAACAGGATATCTTATTGAGCTTGGGTAAAATGTGCCAATACTTGTTTCATTGGTAAGAACTTGCATTTATGATAACAAAAAAAATACTTGCAAACATAGGTATGGTATTGCAACGAAACAAAAAAAAATCAAACTGAACATCAGTTCATCTAGATAAGGAAAATAGCATAGTGGAAGTTTAATAAAAAGTATGCCAGTGAAAACGAAGTACACATGTCCACAAGTTAAAAAACTTCAACAAGTTTCTGTGCAGTTACTTGCAAATTAAAGGGATTAACATGCTAAGAAAAAAATATAAAACTAAATATATCCAAAAACGGAAGAGCTCAAGAATTTACATGCTGACCAACGTCGATGTCATGGACTATTGGACTGTTCGTGAAAGAGCTCGTCAAGGTTGGCCACCTGTCTCCCATGATTCTTATCCTCCCCAGGATGAAATTGTTCCTTCTCTGTAATCAGAGAACAAATACAACCCATTATTCTCAAGAAAGTACTCCAATTGTACTACCTAACTCATAGCACTAGCAAACAATACGTTGGGAGAACATAATGGTGGAAGACACCAAAACGAAAACCCAATGATAAAATTCATTTGCAGGGTACGGATCAAGAAGTAATCAACTAATGAGAATTTTTGGTCGTGCTTGACCTCGCCAGTGCAAGCAAACCTTGCCTTGCTAGAGCCAAAATAGCTTTCCTAAGCAAGCAAGCAAAAGCTTGATAGCTCAAAGCCCCAAAAATGCTCACAACAACCAAACAAGTATCCTCATCCGTTTCATCGCTCAGCAAGACGAGGCAAGCTCAAGCGCTAGAACCAAACAAGCCCTGCATATCTCTGTTATCATCTCATATTCTGAATCTAATGTACCATAAATTAGATATTATACTGTAGTAGTAGCATGTACAAATTAATTGTAAAAGAAATAGCTGAACCAGATCATGAAGGATGCGGGATGCCTTTCATTCTTTTTTGTTAGTATTAGCACTATAACAGGTAGTACGTTACACACTATTTGTGAAATAAGTAGATAGATATATATTAGCAAACGAAATACGCAACAGTAGCAACCCACTTATATATTTATGTACTTATTTACACATAAATACAAAAGGGGAAACAACACTATGACTACCTTTTTTGGTAGACTGCTGCTCATAGTTAATTTCTAGATAGAACATACTGAAGAAATATGTTATTATACCTGGTGAGAGCAAACCATAAACTTTAAATCCCTCTACGCATATCAATGTATTAATAGAAGACCATGCATGGAACATCTGGTAGCATCCCAAACACAACAGAAAACTATTGAAGCAGTCTTTTTATGCATCTTCCTAAAAGAACATCTGTAACACCCGAGCTTCAAGGGACAAAGCCGGGTGCATCTCATACATGCGCCAAAGAATACAACATATATAATAACAAAGTGTATAGAGATAAATGTCACAATATAATCAGAGTACTTATTACATAGCGGAATTCTTACAAAATAAAATATAAATATAGATCGAACTAAAATCCATCCTTGGCGCCAGAAAGTCAACTGGGAGACACCACCTAGATCGAATCGAACTCCTCGTTGTGGCTTCACTTGAACCACATGTTCTTCTCCTGTGGGGGTGAGATAGCAAGGGTGAGCTCACATACGTTCATAGTTCAACAAGTTGTGGGGAATAATGTGCATGAACTCACCAAAGGTGGGAGTTCATGTGAAGTGTAAGGCTGATCAACAAAATAAAGGTCGAAGCTGACCATTGCTTTTATAAGTTGGTCAAAATTTTATTAGCAATTACTAAGTATAAGTAAATATCAAACCTTAGTAATAATAAGTAAAAGTAATAATAAAATAATCCTAATGCGATACAAATGACAAATTGAGTTTTAATTCCATAGATTAATCATGTGAGGGTCCAAGCTGCTCATGACCATGAGCACGACTAGTATACCAGTTTTACACTCTGCAGAGGTTGCACATCTTTACCCACAAGTCATGTTACCCATCTGCCAAGGGGTCATGAATCCCATACACCTCTACCAAGGAAGCGAGGCAGGGTAACACTACGAGGCCTTTACAAAGTTCCACTAGCTTCAGAAAACCCGCTACAGTTTCTAGGAAGCTCCAATGCAGGGATCCCTCGCCTGACCGCCATCGCAGAAAAATCAACCTAAGGACCTCCCTACACTGACCACTCCCCTACTGCCCTTGCCCCTTTCGGGTAAGGTAGTCATCCACTAGCTTTCCTAATTAATCAGCCAAGGGCATCCCATACTACCCTTGTGGCAGCACTGTTTTCCTGGGTGGTCGCTCCATGTTCCAATTAACATAATGATCTTATCATGAACATAAATAACATAACAGAATAATTGGAACATGGATATAATGAAATATTAACCCAAAAACCGTGTAAGCAATAGCATAACTACCCAATGATTCAGGGGTAAACAAGGTAAAAAGATAAACAGTCTAGGGTGACCTATTGGGTCCCATCAAAATTAACCATATGCATGAATAAGTGATAATAAAGAACATTATTGGGTAATTGGAAGTGATCAAGGGCACAACTTGCCTGGCACTTGAGATTCTAGTTACCAGGGTGATTCTTCGGATCCTCGTGACCGCATTACTAGTCGTAGCAATACAAGCAGACATGGTATAGACAAAATTAACATCACACCAAACATAAGAACATACTGCATAATAATGATCTATGTGTTGCTATGAGGGGAAGCGTGTGTGCAGCTTGTTCGTCATGGTGCTGATGACAAGGCGTT
The DNA here is from genome assembly GCF_902167145.1 of Zea mays. Classification (NCBI taxonomy): domain Eukaryota; kingdom Viridiplantae; phylum Streptophyta; class Magnoliopsida; order Poales; family Poaceae; genus Zea; species Zea mays. The sequence goes on along the minus strand of NC_050100.1, from coordinate 74,498,426 downwards.
GGAACCAGCATCGAAGACCTCCTCAACGACCGCGAGTTCTGCGATCCGGGGTCCGATTGCCGTGGGGAGCAGAGCTAGGGACATCAGATCGAAGGGGAAGAACATGAACATTAAATAGCAACTCGAGATGGATTGGGGATTTGGGGGATTAGGTTTTTCGTTATTGGCTTTTGTTTTTGCCTCTTTTGTGAAATAGCGAAGAGCACATTCCGACAGCTTGGTCGGCGGGGGCGGAGGCCCAGGGCAGACCTTCATGCGGCGGCGACTGAGGTCGATGGCTGCACGCGCGGGGATGAGGTGATGTTGTGCTTGGCAGAGGAGGCAACTGTGCCCCCTCCTAGATCTCCACGGTCTTGAGTGCCTACACCGGGGTTAGCCAATTAGGTGGCATGTGGCGACGAGGTAGTCCTCGACGGCGAAAGGGGCATCATGGCTAGCCGAGTCGACGAAGGGTACGACACCTTGATGTTGACGGTTGTCCTTCGGGATCCAGTCGATGTCGCAGGTGTGTGGGTGAACGGGACGCACCATTTAGGCCTTCTCGGATGCCACTCTGTGCTCCTCTCGGCTGCAAACTCCGATGCATGGGAGGATGAGAGCGTCGCGTCTTGGGGGATGCCTGAAGTCAAAGGGTCGGGGAGGGCGTTGTTGTGGGGTTTGGCTTTGATCCGGCCCCGCGGGATCCATCTACGCAATATGTGGTGTCTCCAATGCCAGCTCCCCATATCGGTGAGGGAGGGGGAAGGGAGCTACAGCGACGGGGGCGGCAGGGATAGAGAGAGCTGCCATGGAAGCGACGGTGGGGTTGGGATTCGTGGTCGCGAGAACGCGGGGTGGGATTCATGGGGGATGGGGTGAGAGAGAGGACCAGGGAAGGGCGGTTGCTGTGGAGTCAGGCAGGGAGAGGACGCTGACACGAGGGCCCATCTGTCGGTCGAGAGTGGGTAGAACGGCAGAACCGTGGTGGCAGGCTACTCTTGTTGTCTTAATAAGTAGTATATATTATTTAACTATTTTATACAGAACTCCATTATATATTAATGATGTGGCATTTGTTTTTGTACCATGAGTCATCATATGTGTGAGACTTGATCCTAGTACACATTTGATTCATGCCTGGGTTTGCCCCTTAAATCCGGGTGTAACATCACATATTTCATACCCATGCATGTGTGTAAGCTTGAATCTAAATCATTTCAAGCACATATGTAGAATAAATTATCACTACTAAATCAAGTTTATGGTGCTTATTCAAATCATAATAACAAAGCTTAAAAGTTAGATAAGCGACATAAAATTCAAACCAAGTTAGCAATTTACACTAGTGTGAAGCGCTACATTGAGTTATGCTTAGTTTTAGATATATTTGTAGAACCGTCACCAATTAACAAGAAGGGAAGGATTTCCTTGTTTTATTTTGGTGAATGAGTGACAACTTAAGTGGACTAATATGTTTTTATGTTAACTGAAAGTCGCCTAGAGGGGGGTGAATAGGCAAATCTGAAATTTATAAACTTTAAGCACAACTACAAGTCGAGGTTAGCGTTAGAAATAAAACTGAGTCCGAAAGAGAGGGTGAAAACAAATCACGAGCAAATTAATCGGATGACACGGTGATTTGTTTTACCGAGGTTCGGCCCTCGAAGGCCTAGTCCCCGTTGAGGTGGTCACAAAGACCGGGTCTCTTTCAACCCTTTCCCTCTCTCAAACGGTCACTTAGACCGAGTGAGCTTTCTCCTTAATCAACGGGTCACTTAGACCTCTCACAAGGACCACCACACACTTGGTGTCTCTTGCTTGATTACAAGTCACTTGAGAATAAGAATGGGAAGGAAGAAAGCACGATTGCAAAAGCCAAGCAACAAGAGCGACAAATATCACATGGATCACTCTCTCTCTCTCTCAAGTCGCTAATCACTAATGATCACTTGTCTCAATTGTGGAACTTGGAGAGATTGAGGCTTTGATTGTGTCTTTGAATGGAGTGCTAGCTCTTGTATTGAATGTCGAGGATTGGAATGCTTGGATTAATTGAATGGAGGTGGTTGGGGTTGTATTTATAGCCACCAACCACTTCCTAGCCGTTGCTCCAATTCTGCCAACCGCGGACTGTCCGCGCCCCTGGTCCGGACGGTCCGCCCCTGCACATCAACGGCTGAAATCCCAATGGTCAGCAGTAACAACTGTATCAATGGCTATAATGCATTTAATGCGTCATCAGATGTCAGATAAAGGCAGTCATGGATGGTCCGGTCGTGCACCCCAGACGGTCTGCGAGGACGCTAAAATTAATTTTACCGAACCCGCCTTCAGATTTTTCGGTTCTTCACCGACCGGACAGTCCGCGCCTGAAGCCGGACGGTCCGCGCACGGTCTCAGACGGTGCTTGCTTTTCCTTCGGACGGTCTGAAGTGTAGAGTTGTGTTTTTGCAGTGCTTCTGTCCGAGGGTCATCCTGGTGTTGCGGACGGTCCGCCGCAAAGGCCCGGACGGTCCGCGCTTAGTCTGTTTTTCCAAAAAGCTTCTCCTATCCAAAATAATCTACAGTATTCTGGAGAGTCGACTTAGAATAGTTGTAGATGAACTTATGCACCTGTGAAATGATCAACTAGGCAAACTGGTTAGTCCACAAGGTCTGTGATGGTCGTCAAACACCAAAATCTATTATAGGAAATATTGAGACTATTTCCCTTTCAATCTCCCCCCTATTTGGTGATTGATGCCAACACAAACCAAAGCAAATACAAAGTGTAGAAATGTAACTAGTTTGCATTTTGATAGATGTGCATAAGTTATTTTGAAATGAAAGCATTTCTAAGCAGATAAGTTTGATATGATAATTTTAACATTTTGGACCACATTTGCACCACTTGTTTTGTTTTTGCAAATTCTTTTGAAAAATCTTTTTGCAAATAGTCAAAGGTATAGGAATAAGATTGCGAGAAGCATTTTAGAGATTTGAAATTTTCTCCCCCTATTTCAAATGCTTTTCCTTTGACTAAACAAAACTCCCCCTTAATAAAATTCTCCTCTTAGTGTTCTAGAGGGTTTTACCAATTGAAGAAGATCAAATATTTTAGATACCAAATTTTTGAAAAACTCCTCCTTAAAATATAGATACCAATTGAGATAGAATTTCTTAGAGGAATACTAATTTTAAAGATACCATTTGAAAAACATTTAACAATTTAGACTTGTTTCGAAAAATTTTGAAATTAGCGTGGTGGTGCGGTCCTTTTGCTTTGGGCTAATACTCTCTCCCCCTTTGGCATTGTCGGCGTTCCGAGACCGGGGGGTCCCTTGGGCCGACGAGTGAGTGTCGCCGCGTGCCCCAGCCCAGATGGGTCGAGCGCGAGGGTGAGCGCGAAGGGGGGAGAAGCGAGGCGGCCGGAGACCGGCGTGAGAGAGGTGGGAATCCCATGGCCTTCGTGTTCGTCCCGCGCCCAGGTCGGGTGCGCTTGCAGTAGGGGGTTACAAGCGTCCACGCAGGAGAGGGAAGCGAGTGGCCCCAAGAGAGCGCCTGTCTCGTCCTCGTCCCCGCGCGGCCAACCTTCTCTAAGAGGGCCCTGGTCCTTCCTTTTATAGGCGTAAGGAGAGGATCCAGGTGTACAATGGGGTGTAGCAGAGTGCTACATGTCTAGCGGGGGAGAGCTAGCGCCCTAGGTACATGCCGTCGTGGCAGCCGGAGAGATTTTGGCACCCAGCTGGTGTGATGTCGTGGCCGTCGGAGGAGCGATGGAGCCTGGCGGAGGGACAGCTGTCGGAGCGGTTGGGTCCTTGCTGACGTCCTCTTGCTTCCGTAAGGGGGCTGAGAGCCGCCGTCGTCATAGAGCATGCGGGGCGCCATCATTGCCTATCTGGCGGAGCCAGCCAGATGGGACGCCGGTCTTGTTCCCTGCGGCCCGAGTCAGCTCGGGGTAGGGCGATGATGGCGCCTCCCGTTGACGTGGCTGGTCTGCGCCCTAGGTTGGTCGATGTGGAAGCTCCTCCGAAGCCAAGGTCGAGTCTGTCTTCCGTGGCCGAGGCCGAGTCCGAGCCCTGGGTCGGGCGAAGCGGAGTTCGCCGTCTTCTGGGACTGAGCCCGAGTCCGAGCCCTGGGTCGGGCGGAGCGGAGTTCGCCGTCTTCCGGGACTTAGCCCGAGTCCGAGCCCTGGGTCGGGCGGAGCGGAGTTCGCCGTCTTCCGGGACTGAGCCCGAGTCCGAGCCCTGGGTCGGGCGGAGCGGAGTTCGCTGTCTTCCAGGACTTAGCCCGAGTCCGAGCCCTGGGTCGGGCGGAGCGGAGTTCGCCGTCTTCCGGGACTTAGCCCGAGTCCGAGCCCTGGGTCGGGCGGAGTGGAGTTTCCTGTGGCGCCTTCTGCAGGACCTGACTGCCTGTCCGTCTCACTCTGTCAAGTGGCACTGCAGTCGGTGCGGCGCAGGCGGCGCTGTCCTTCTGTCAGGCCGGTCAGTGGAGCGGCGAAGTGACGGCGGTCACTTCGGCTCTGCCGGGGGGCGCATGTCAGGATAAAGGTGTCAGGCCACCTTTGCATTAAATGCTCCTGCGATTTGGTCGGTCGGTGCGGCGATTTAGTCAGGGTTGCTTCTTAGCGAAGGCAGGGCCTCGGGCGAGCCGGAAATATGTTCACCGTCGGAGGGGGGCCTCGGGCGAGACGAAAATCCTCCGGGGTCGGCTGCCCTTGTCCGAGGCTAGGCTCGGGCGAGGCGTGATCGAGTCGCTCGAACGGACTGATCCCTGACTTAATCGCACCCATCAGGCCTTAGCAGCTTTATGCTGATGGGGGTTACCAGCTGAGAATTAGGAGTCTTGAGGGTACCCCTAATTATGGTCCCCGACAGTAGCCCCCGAGCCTCGAAGGGAGTGTTAGCACTCGCTTGGAGGCTTTCGTCGCACTTTTTTGCAAGGGGACCAGCCTTTCTCGGTTGCGTTTTTGTTCCGGTGAGCGCACCCGCCGGGTGTAGCCCCCGAGGCCTCGGAGGAGTGGTTTCACTCCTTCGAGGTCTTAATGCCTCGCGTAATGCTTCGGCTGGTCTGGTTGTTCCCTCATGCGAGCTGGCCGTAGCCCGGGTGTACGGTCGGGTCCCAAGTTCTCGGGCTGGTATGTTGACGCTGTCAACGGTTCGGCCGGAGCCGGGTTTGCGAGAGCAGCCCCCGAGCCTCTGCACAGGGCGAGAGGGCGATCAGGGACAGACTCGGCTTTTTTACATACGCCCCTGCGTCGCCTTTTCGCAAGGAGGAGGGGGAAAGCGCCATGTTGCCCTCGATGGGCGCCGAACATGGTGTCTCCGGTGAGCTGCAAGCGAGTAATCCGAGTGGACGTCCGTGCCCCGTTCGTTAGGGGTCGGCTAGGGGCCCAGAGGCACGCCCAAAAGTACCTGCGGGTGATCTGCCGGACTCGGTCCCCTGGCGACGGGGTCCGAGGGCTCGATGCCTCCCTCCGATGGGATTCCGTTACAAGATCGCTCCCGCTGGTCTCGGAAATGTCCTAGGGTACCTCGGGAGCGCAGCCCGAGCCTTGGTTATGTATCGAACGTACCCCTGGTCATCCCTCGCTCGGCGTCTGAGGCGGCTGTGAACCCTTCGGGGGCCAGCCTTCGAACCCCTGATCAGTAATGGGCGCGGAGCCCGAGTAGCCTGAGGCAGCCGTGGAACCCTTCGGGGGGCCGGCCTTCAAACCTCTGACCAGTAGTGGGTGTAGGGCCCACGCGATCTGAGGCGGCTGTCGAACCCTTCGGGGGGCCAGCCTTCGAACCTCTGATCAGTAGGGAGGCTCGGAGCCTGGTTCCTTCACGGGGAAGGATCCTTTTCGGGGTATCCCCCTTTCCCGGTCCCTGTTGCAAGAGAGAGAGAGAAAGAGGAAAAAAGGAAAAGGATACGAAATCGAACGATGCGGCGTACCTTTTTTGGCGCGGTTATTACGGCGAAGGCGAAGCGTCGCCCGCTTCTCCTGCCAGAGGCGCCGCCTGTCCCGCCGCGGAGTTAATGCGACGGGGCGAGTGGTTGGCGGGGCGGCCGTTGCGCGTGCGCGAGCCGTTCGAGGAACGGATCACGGGCGCGTTGTCTTCACGCCGTGAGAGGGGGTTCTCTTGCTGCCCCCGGATGGGACGTGAGCTTGGCTGACGACGTGACTGCTGCTCCCGCCCGCTTGCCACCGTCAATACTGCCGGCCCATTTTTGACCGCATTGACCGTCGCGCCAGGCTGGCGCTGCTGGGTCGTGCGCTGGGTCGCCTCGAGTCGCGGTATTGGTTCCGCAATCGAGGAGGCGTGGTGGTGGCGCAAGTAGCGGTGCAGTTTCTTGCATGAAGCATCCGGCGCGCCGGTTGCGTGACGCGTGGGCCTGGGCCTCCATGCTAGGCGTGTCGGGAGTCGGAGAAGCGTGCCCACTTAGCACGGTTGCATGCCACCTGCATGGCTGCCTGCCCCTTTCGCCCGTTGGTCTGGGCAAAAGTGGAGGGTCACTTGTAACTGCTGGGCGGTCGTGTGCACCGCGCGCGGCGGTTTGGCTTTTTCTGCTCTGAGTCGGCTCGCATGACATGTGGGACCCAGCCCTCGCGCCGCAGGGGAGGGCCTTGGAGCGTGTTGGAGAAGACTCAGCTTGTGACGGCTGAGGGCGCGAGTAGGGATAGTTGCCTTTAAAAGGAGGGTGACCCCCTTGGAAGGCGACCATGTCTTCGCGCTCCCTTATGCATCATGTCTTTCCACCTTCCAAGCCCCCGGATGGGGATACCCGCTGTCTTTTCGCCTCATCATTGGAGGAACGCAACTCCGTGGGAGTTGGTACCTTTCAGCCATCGTTCGGCTTCAAGGATTTTCATCATGCAGCCCGGCTGCACCCCTCCACCGGCGGTCACCCAAGACGGTGACCTCCAGCTCCTGGATGGAGAGAGGCAAGCCGGGCTGCGATCTTGGTCCCACCCTCAGCTTCAAGGATGTTCATCATCCTCGCTGGGGTGGAGGCCGGGCTGAGCCGGAGCTCTACCTCCCGCGCGGGTTCGTGGGTCGCCCTCTCCTGCGGCGCTCGAGGGAGAGGGCGCTCACTGGCCCTGCGGGCGGCCCGGACTTCGACAGCGCGGGGCTGGTCGACGGCGGGCGTCGTCACCCCCAGCGTGTCGAGCTCGTCGGCTTGGCCCCTTGTGGCCCCTCCTGCCGGAAGGCGGCTGCCGCGCCGTGTGCACGGGAGGACCGCCCAAGACGCCGCACGTTGCTAGGGCGGCGTTCGTGTTCTGGGGTGGTCCTGCCTTTGCACCGGTATGGCACCTCCGCGCGGGGGTCGGTGCCCCACTCGTCCGGGAGGATTTGAGTGGGGATCTGCCAGAGGGCTGATGGCCTCTACCGCCGGTGCCGAGGTGGAGGCGGCTCGAGAAGTCCCCGTCGCTGACGGGATCACCGCTACCATTCGCGCTTCGGGCCTCCGGCTCTTTGTACTTGTCCTCGCCCCTCGAGCGTCGGCGTGGGTGAGGGCAAGATTGCAGCAGCACCCACCCCGAGGCCTGCACCGCTGCAGTTCGGCCACCCGGAGCGGGGGTCGTTGTCGTCGCTGTCAGAGCGGGCGGCGGCGAGACGCCCGTCAGTCTTCCATTGCTCCGCAGGCCCTCCCCCATCGAGTGAGGTTGTTCGTACCTGCGGAGGGGGAACCGGAGTTCCGTTTGCAATGGTACTTTGAATGCCAGTGCTTTTTGTTCATTGTGGCTGTCGAGGCCTGAACATGTATGTAATTTTGGCACGGAGCCGTGTTTTTTCCTCATTTTCGAGCACTAAGACTTGCATGTTGGTTGTCTGAACCGCTTCACCAAGCGTGAGTCGCCCCGTGTCAAGGTGACGAGTGAGGTATCCGTATCCCGGAGGCGTAGGAGTCCCTCGGCTCGGTCGGCCTTGTTGTCTGAGGCTTCTCTAGCTTAGTTAAAGGGACCCCTTGGCCGCTCTTCGACGAGCCGAGGGCAGGGGTAGCGATATCAGCATGAACAGGGGCAGAGTTGGCTCAAAAATGAAACCTGGTTGGCCGGAGCCTAGCCGGGTTGTCTGCTGGCGGGACCGACGCTGGAGTTGACTAGCCGAAGCCTCGGGTCGGGCGGGCGCCCTCTGAGGACGGCTGGCCGAGGTCCCGGGGCGACCGGCCGAGCCCCCTGCTCGGGCCGGATTCCCGGAGAAGACCCTGGCAGCGATTGCCCGGGCGTGGCGATGACGTCGTCCTTTAGAGCGGAGATCCTTGGACCGCGTCGCCGTCCGAGGCTAGGTCGGACCTCGCCGAAGGTGTCGTCGATGCCGAGGGTGCTGCTGCCCCCTTCCAGTGTTAGGACCCGAGCCTGCAGGATCAGATTGTCTTGTAGCGTGTGCCTTCTGCGGCCGCCGAGGCCAGAACATACACCCTCGCTGCGTTGTAAAGCTGCGTCTCTTTTCCTCTTGTTTCAAGTATCTGGACTTTTTTGTCGGCAACAGGGATGTTTGTGCGAGCGAGAGTTGCTTCTCACGGAAGGTGATGAGTGAGGTATCCGTATCCCGGAGGCGTGGGAGTCCCTCGGCTCGATCGGCCTTGCCGCTTACGCGCACTTTCACCCGTCCATGAGGCTCTGTCACCGACTCAGTCGAGAAGGCTCGAAGGATCGCTTCGGCAGAAGAGCTTCCAAACGTGAAGACTTGTTCGGCTCGCGGAATCACTTATCCGAACGCGAGCTACTTATCGCAGAAGGTGATGAGTGAGGTATCCGTATCCCGGAGGCGTAGGAGTCCCTCGGCTCGGTCAGCCTTGGCTGCTTACGTGTACTCCGTCGTTTTCAGGATCCACTTTTCGAAGATATTCTGGCAGAAGAGATCTTTTTTCGAGGAAAATTTCGAGGCAGAGGGGGTTGCCCCCCTTTTAGCCCCCGAGGGAGGGTCGGGCTTTGCCGAGGCGAGGCCGACCCTTCCTTGATGACTAAACTTTGTGTGGGTGCGAGGTATATGAACGACTTGAAAATATTTTAAGGGTAGAAGCGACGTAGCTGTTGGATGTTCCAAGCGTTGCCGTAGACCTCGCCTTGGCTGTTGGCCAGCTTGTACGTTCCGGGCTTCAGAACCTCGGTGATGACGAACGGTCCCTCCCAGGGGGGCGTGAGCTTGTGCCTCCCTCGGGGGTCTTGTCGCAGCCGAAGCACCAGGTCGCCTACCTGGAGGTCTCGGGACCGGACCCCTCGGGCGTGGTAGCGTCGCAGGGACTGCTAGTACCGCGCCGAGTGTAGTAAGGCCTTGTCCCGAGCCTCTTCCAGCTGATCCAGCGAGTCTTCTCGGCTGGCTTGGTTGCTTTGATCGCCGTAGGCCCTCGTCCTCGGGGAGCCGTATTCCAAGTCTGTGGGCAAGACGGCCTCGGCCCCGTAGACTAGGAAGAACGGCGTGAAACCCGTGGCTCGGCTCGGCGTGGTCCTCAGGCTCCAGACCACTGAGGGGAGTTCCTTCATCCATCGCTTGCCGAACTTGTTGAGGTCGTTGTAAATCCAAGGCTTGAGCCCTTGTAGAATCATGTCGTTGGCACGCTCTACTTGCCCATTTGACATGGGATGAGCCACGGTGGCCAAGTCCATTCGGATGTGGTGATCCTCGATGAAGTTCAAGAACTTTCTGTCGGTGAACTGGGTGTCGTTGTCGGTGATGATGGAGTTCGGGACCCCGAAGCGATGGATGATGTTGGTGAAGAACGCCACCGCCTGCTCGAACCTGATGCTGTTCAGAGGTCGGACCTCGATCCACTTGGAGAATTTGTCGATGGCGACCAGCAGGTGCGTGTAGCCCCCGGGCGCCTTCTGCAAGGGGCCGACGAGGTCCAGACCCCACACAGCAAAGGGCCAGGTGATGGGTATCGTCTGCAGAGCCTGAGCGGGCAGGTGGGTCTGCTTCGCATAGAATTGACACCCTTCGCAGGTGCGAACAATTCTAGTGGCGTCAGCCAATAGAATCCTTGTCGGAAAGCATTCCCGACAAGGGCTCGAGGTGCTGCGTGATGGCCGCAAACCCCCGAGTGTATCTCCTGCAGGAGTTCCTGACCTTCGGCGACGGAGATGCATCACTGGAGGATGCCCGAGGGGCTGCGGTGGTAGAGCTCCTTCTCATCGCCCAGCAAGACGAACGACTTGGCGCGCCGTGCCACCCGCTGGGCTTCGGCTCGGTCGAGGGGTAGCTCTCCTTGTTGGAGATATTGCAGGTACGGGGTCTGCCAGTTTCGATCAGGCGTGGCCCCGCTTCGCTCCTCCTCGATGCGCAGTGCCTCACCCTCGGAGGCCGAGGGTGCCTCGGGCTGAACCGAGGGCGCCTCGGGCCGAGCTGAGGGTGCCTCGGGCTGTTCCGAGGGTACCTCGGGCTGGACTGAGGGTACCTCGGACTGGGCCGAGGGCGCCTCAGGCTCGGGCGTGTCGTCGATCTTGACGGAGGGTTGATGCAGATCCCGGGAGAAGACGTCCGGGGGAACCATTGTTCGCCCCGAGGCTATTTTAGCCAGCTCGTCCGCAGTCTCGTTGTAGCGCCGAGCGATGTGGTTAAGCTCGAGCCCGTAGAACTTGTCTTCCAGGCGCCGAACCTCATCGCAGTAGGCCTCCATCTTCGGGTCGCGGCAGTGGGAGTTCTTCATGACTTGGTCGATGACGAGCTGCGAGTCACCGCGGGCGTCGAGGCGCCTGACCCATAGCTCGATGGCGATCCGCAACCCATTGACCAGAGCTTCATACTCAGCCACATTGTTGGACACCGGGAAATGGAGGCGTAGCACATAGCGTACGTGTTTCCCGAGGGGCGAGATGAAGAGTAGGCCTGCGCCGGCTCCCGTCTTCATCAGCGACCCGTCGAAAAACATGGTCCAGAGCTCCAGTTGGATCGGAGCCGTCGGTAGCTGGGTATCGACCCATTCGGCTACGAAGTCCGCCAAGACCTGAGACTTGATGGCCTTCCGAGGGGCGAACGAGATTGTCTCGCCCATGATTTCCACCGCCCACTTTGCAATCCTGCCCGAGGCCTCTCGGCACTGGATGATCTCCCCTAGGGGGAAGGATGACACCACAGTTACCGGATGAGACTCGAAGTAGTGTCGCAACTTCCGTCGCGTCAGGATCACTGCATACAGCAGCTTCTGAACTTGTGGGTAGCGGATCTTGGTTTCGGACAGTACCTCGCTGACGAAGTAAACCGGCCTCTGAACGGGCAATGCATGCCCCTCTTCTTGCCTCTCGACCACAATCGCGGCGCTGACCACCTGAGTGGTCGCGGCGACGTAGACCAAGAGGGCTTCTTCGGCAGCTGGAGGCACCAAGATAGGCGCCTTTGTGAGGAGCGCCTTCAAGTTCCCGAGAGCTTCCTCGGCCTCAGGGGTCCAAGTGAAGCACTCGGCCTTCCTTAAGAGGCGGTACAGATGCAGACCTCTTTCGCCGAGGCGTGAGATGAAGCGGCTCAGAGCCGCGAGGCATCCCATGACCCTCTGTACACCTTTCAAGTCCTTGATGGGCCCCATGCTGGTGATGGCTGCGATCTTCTCCGGGTTGGCTTCGATGCCCCGCTCGGAGACAATGAACCCCAAGAGCATGCCTCGGGGCACCCCGAAGACACACTTCTTGGGATTGAGCTTGACGCCTTTCGCCTTGAGACATCGGAATGTCACTTCAAGGTCGGAAAGGAGGTCGGAAGCTTTCCTCGTCTTGACTACGATGTCGTCGACGTAGGCCTGGACCGTGCGGCCAATGTGTTGGCCGAACACATGGTTCATGCACCGCTGGTACGTCGCGCCCGCATTCCTCAAGCCGAACGGCATGGTGACATAGCAGTACATGCCGAAGGGCGTGATGAAAGAGGTCGCGAGCTGGTCGGACTCTTTCATCCTGATTTGATGATACCCTGAGTAGGCATCGAGGAATGACAGGGTTTCACACCCAGCAGTGGAATCCACGATCTGATCGATGCGAGGCAGAGGGTAGGGAACCTTCGGACATGCTTTGTTGAGACCAGTGTAGTCTACACACATCCGCCATTTCCCCCCTTTCTTTCTCACAAGCACAGGGTTGGCAAGCCATTCGGGATGGAATACCTCTTTGATGAACCCTGCCGCCATTAGCTTGTGGATCTCCTCGCCTATCGCTCTGCGCTTCTCCTCGTCGAATCGGCGCAGAGGCTGCCTGACAGGTCGGGCTTCGGCTCGAATGTCCAGCGAGTGCTCGGCGACATCCCTCGGTATGTCGGGCATGTCCGAGGGACTCCACGTGAAGACGTCGGCGTTTGCGCGGAGAAAGTCGACGAGCACTGCTTCCTATTTGGGGTCGAGCCCGGAGCCGATCCGTATCTGCTTGGATGTGTCGCCACTGGGGTCGAGGGGGACGGCCTTAACCGTCTCCACTGGTTCGAAGTTGCCGGCGTGACGCTTCACGTCTGGCACCTCCTTAGAGAGGTTTTCCAGGTCGGCGATGAGGGCCTCGGATTCGGCGAGGGCCTCGGCGTACTCCACGCACTCCACGTCGCATTCGAACGCGTGCTTGTACGTGGGGCCGACGGTGATGACCCCGTTGGGGCCCGGCATCTTGAGCTTCAGGTAGGTGTAGTTGGGGACGGCCATGAACTTCGCGTAGCATGGCCTTCCCAGTACCGCATGGTAGGTTCCTCGGAACCCGACCACTTCGAACGTCAGAGTCTCCCTTCGGAAGTTGGAGGGCGTTCCGAAGCAGACGGGAAGGTCGAGTCGTCCGAGGGGCTAGACGCGCTTCCCGGGAATAATCCCATGGAAGGGCGCAGCGCCTGCTCGGACGGAGGACAGATCAACACGCAGGAGCCTGAGGGTTTCGGCGTAGATGATGTTGAGGCTGCTGCCTCCGTCCATAAGGACCTTGGTGAGCCTGACGTTGCCGATGATGGGGTCGACGACGAGCGGGTATTTCCCCGGGCTCGGCACGTGGTCGGGGTGGTCGGCTTGGTCGAAGGTGATGGGCTTGTCGGACCAGTCTAGGTAGACTGGCGCCACCACCTTCACCGAGCAGACCTCCCGGCGCTCTTGCTTGCGATGCCGAGCCGAGGGATTCGCCGCATGCCCACCGTAGATCATGAAGCAGTCGCGGACCTCGGGGAACTCTCCTGCCTGGTGATCTTCCTTCTTGTCATCGTCGCGGGCCCTGCCACCCTCCGCGGGTGGCCCGGCCCTATGGAAGTGGCGCCGAAGCATGACGCACTCCTCAAGGGTGTGCTTGACGGGCCCCTGATGATAGGGACACGGCTCCTTGAGCATCTTGTCGAAGAGGTTGGCACCTCCGGGGGGCTTCCGAGGGTTCTTGTACTCGGCGGCGGCGACAAGGTCCGCGTCGACGGCGTCGCGTTTCGCTTGCGACTTCTTCCTGCCTTTCTTCTTGGCGCCGCACTGAGTAGACGCCTCGGGAGCATCTTCCGATGGGCGGCCCTGGGGCTGCTTGTCCTTTCGGAATATAGCCTCGACTGCCTCCTGGCCAGAGGCGAACTTGGTGGCAATGTCCATCAGCTCGCTCGCCCTGGTGGGGGTCTTGCGACCCAACTTGCTCACCAGGTCGCGGCAGGTGGTGCCGGCAAGGAACGCGCCGATGACATCCGAGTCGGTGATGTTGGGCAGCTCGGTGCGCTGCTTCGAGAATCACCGGATGTAGTCCCGGAGGGACTCTCCCGGCTGCTGCCGGCAGCTTCGGAGGTCCCAGGAATTCCCGGGGCGCACGTACGTGCCCTGGAAATTGCCGGCGAAAGCTTGGACTAGGTCGTCCCAGTTGGAGATCTGCCCCGGAGGCAGGTGCTCCAACCAGGCGCGAGCGGTGTCGGAGAGGAACAGGGGGAGGTTGCGGATGATGAGGTTGTCGTCGTCCGTTCCACCCAGTTGGCAGGCCAGACGGTAGTCTGCGAGCCACAGTTCCGGTCTCGTCTCCCACGAGTACTTTGCGATAGTAGTCGGGGGTCAGAACCGGGTCGGGAACGGTGCCCGTCGGATGGCCCGGCTGAAGGCCTGTGGACCGGGTGGCTCGGGCGAGGGACTCTGATCCTCCCCGCTGTCGTAGCGTCCCCCACGCCTGGGGTGGTAGCCTCGGCGCACCCTCTCGTCGAGGCGGGCCCGACGGTCGCGATGATGGTGCTCGTTGCCGAGGCGGCCCGGGGCCGCAGGCGCGGTGTTGCGCGTGTGCCCGGTGTAGACCGAGGCTTCCCGCATGAATCGGGAAGTCGCGGCATGAGGTTCCGAGGGGTATCCCTGCCTTCGGGAGGCAGAGCTCTCGGCCCGTCGGACCGCGGCGCCTTCCAGGAGATTCTTGAGCTCCCCCTGGATTCGCCGACCCTCGGTGGTGGATGGCTCCGGCATCGCGCGGAGGAGCATCGCTGCTGCAGCCAGGTTCTGGCCGACTCCACTAGATGCGGGTGGCGGCCTGACCCTGGCGTCGTCGGCGGCGCGGTGCTGGAAACCCTGGTGCAGATGACGTATTTCTCCGGCCGGGGGTTGGTTCGCCCATGCCTGCCCAACGTCCCGGTGGATCGGCTCAAGCGCTCCTGCTCCCTCGTCGAGCCTGGCCTGCACCCCGCGGATTTGCTCGAGCTGTGGGTCGTGACCCCCCGCCGGAACGGGGACCGCAGCTAGCTCCCATGGGATGTCAACGCGGGGCACCGGCCTAGGGAGATCACCGTCCTCCGGCATGCCGAGAAGATTGCCTTCGGAGGGACCCCCTAGATCGACGTGGAAACATTCGCGGCTTGGGCCACAGTCCTCGTCGTCGAGGCTGCGGCTACCGTCGGAACAGCCGGAGAGGCAGTAGTCACATGTGGCCATAAAGTCCCGCATGGCACTGGGGTTGCCAAGTCTAGAGAAACCCCAACAGATGCTGGGCTCGTCGTCTTCCTCGGACCCAGCGGGCCCGTAGGTCGAGACGTCCGTCAGCCGGTCCCAAGGAGACCGCATGCGAAACCCGAGAGGGTTTGGACTCGCCTCTACGAGAGCGTCCGCCAAAGCGAGGTCGCTAGGCGGGTTGAGGCTGAATCCAAATGACGTAGGATGGGAATCGGTCGGTACCTTTTGGTCGACGAGCGGCGATGAAGTCACGTCGGGGACTGACTGCACCGTCGACTCAGGTACGAGGGCGACGTCCAGCAAGCTCTTCGCAAGCGCGCTGGCGTCGTCCACTTGCCCGGGTTTGGCGTGTCGCGGGGAGACGACGCTTGTCATCGTCTCAGGCGCGAAGTCGATACCCGGTGCGCCCCTCGTTGGGGAGCCGGCGCCGTCGACTCGCTCGACAGCCAACAAGACGCTGCCTCCTGCTTGGCCTTGGTTGCCCCGCCTCCTCCTCCGTCAACGGGGGAGAGGACGAGGTGAGCTCGAATGTCGTTCTTCCACCACGCGGGGAAGACGTCGTCGATTCCGCCGCCGGCGGGCGGGCTGTCGGCCGCCATTGTCGTTGTCGCACGGCGGTGGAAGGAGTATCATGTCATAGCTGCCGTCGAAGGACATGAACTCAAGACTCCCGAAACGGAGCACCGTCCCGGGCTGGAGAGGTTGCTGGAGACTGTCCATCTGGAGCTTGACGGGAAGCTGTTCGTCAACACGCAGCAGGCCCCTACCTGGCGCGCCAACTGTCGGCGTTCCGAGACCGGGGGGTCCCTTGGGCCAACGAGTGAGTGTCGCCGCGTGCCCCAGCCCAGATGGGTCGAGCGCGAGGGCGAGCGCGAAGGGGGGAGAAGCGAGGCGGCCGGAGACCGGCGTGAGAGAGGTGGGAATCCCGCGGCCTTCGTGTTCGTCCCGCGCCCAGGTCGGGTGCGCTTGCAGTAGGGGGTCACAAGCGTCCACGCAGGAGAGGGAAGCGAGTGGCCCCAAGAGAGCGCCTGTCTCGTCCTCGTCCCCGCGCGGCCAACCTTCTCTAAGAGGGCCTTGGTCCTTCCTTTTATAGGCGTAAGGAGAGGATCCAGGTGTACAATGGGGTGTAGCAGAGTGCTACGTGTCTAGCGGGGGAGAGCTAGCGCCCTAGGTACATGCCGTCGTGGCAGCCGGAGAGATTTTGGCACCCAGCTGGTGTGATGTCGTGGCCGTCGGAGGAGCGATGGAGCCTGGCGGAGGGACAGCTGTCGGAGCCGTTGGGTCCTTGCTGACGTCCTCTTGCTTCCGTAAGGGGGCTGAGAGCCGCCGTCGTCATAGAGCATGCAGGGCGCCATCATTGCCTATCTGGCGGAGCTAGCCAGATGGGACGCCGGTCTTGTTCCCTGCGGCCCGAGTCAGCTCGGGGTAGGGCGATGATGGCGCCTCCCATTGACGTGGCTGGTCTGTGCCCTAGGTTGGTCGATGTGGAAGCTCCTCCGAAGCCGAGGTCGAGTCTGTCTTCCGTGGCCGAGGCCGAGTCCGAGCCCTGGGTCGGGCGAAGCGGAGTTCACCGTCTTCCGGGACTGAGCCCGAGTCTGAGCCCTGGGTCGGGCGGAGCGGAGTTCGCCGTCTTCCGGGACTTAGCCCGAGTCCGAGCCCTGGGTCGGGCGGAGCGGAGTTCGCCGTCTTCCGGGACTGAGCCCGAGTCCGAGCCCTGGGTCGGGCGGAGCGGAGTTCGCCGTCTTCCGGGACTTAGCCCGAGTCCGAGCCCTGGGTCGGGCGGAGCGGAGTTCGCCGTCTTCCGGGACTTAGCCCGAGCCCTGGGTCGGGCGGAGCGGAGTTCGCCGTCTTCCGGGACTTAGCCCGAGTCCGAGCCCTGGGTCGGGCGGAGCGGAGTTTCCTGTGGCGCCTTCTGCAGGACCTGACTGCCTGTCCGTCTCACTCTGTCAAGTGGCACTGCAGTCGGTGCGGCGCAGGCGGCGCTGTCCTTCTGTCAGGCCGGTCAGTGGAGCGGCGAAGTGACGGCGGTCACTTCGGCTCTGCCGGGGGGCACATGTCAGGATAAAGGTGTCAGGCCACCTTTGCATTAAATGCTCCTGCGATTTGGTCGGTCGGTGCGGCGATTTAGTCAGGGTTGCTTCTTAGCGAAGGCAGGGCCTCGGGCGAGCCGGAAATATGTTCACCGTTGGAGGGGGGCCTCGGGCGAGACGGAAATCCTCCGGGGTCGGCTACCCTTGTCCGAGGCTAGGCTCGGGCGAGGCGTGATCGAGTCGCTCGAACGGACTGATCCCTGACTTAATCGCACCCATCAGGCCTTGGCAGCTTTATGCTGATGGGGGTTACCAGCTGAGAATTAGGAGTCTTGAGGGTACCCCTAATTATGGTCCCCGACAGGCATTAATCGCCAAAAACGGAGTCTTTAGAGCCCTCTTTACTTCCTCCCTAATGGTACAAATGAATATGAGTGAAGATTATACCAAAGTGGAGAGCGATGCGGAGTGACGGCGAAGGGTACATAATACCGATAGAGTGGAGTGGAAGCCTTGTCTTCGCCGAAGACTCCATTTCCCTTTCAATCTATGACTTAGCATGAAATACACTTGAAGAACACATTAGTCATAGCACATGAAAGAGGTATGATCGAAGGTATATGAATGAGCTATGTGTGCAAAGTATCAATCAAAGTTCCTAGAATCAAGAATGTTTAGCTCATTCCTAAGTTTGGTAAAAGTTTTCTCATCTAGTGGCTTGGTAAAGATATCGGCTAATTGTTCTTTGGTGCTAACATAGGCAATCTCGATATCCCCCCTTTGTTGGTGATCCCTCAAAAAGTGATACCAAATGGCTATGTGCTTAGTGCGGCTGTTCTCAACGGGATTATCCGCCATGCGGATTGCACTCTCATTATCTCATAGGAGAGGGACTTTGGTTAATTTGTAGCCATAGTCCCTAAGGGTTTGCCTCATCCAAAGCAATTGCGCACAACAGTGGCCTGTGGCAATGTACTCGGCTTCGGTGGTAGAAAGAGCTACTGAATTTTGTTTCTTCGAAGCCCAAGATACTAGGGATCTTCCCAAGAACTGACAAGTCCCTGATGTGCTCTTTCTATCAATTTTACACCCTGCCCAATCAGCATCTGAATAACCTATCAAATCAAAAGTGGATCCCTTGGGGTACCAAAGACCAAACTTAGGTGTATGAACTAAATATCTCAAGATTCGTTTTACGGCCCTAAGGTGAACTTCCTTAGGACCGGCTTGGAATCTTGCACACATGCATACGGAAAGCACAATATCCGGTCGAGATGCACATAAATAGAGTAGAGATCCTATCATCGACCGGTATACCTTTTGATCTACGGATTTACCTCCCGTGTCGAGGTTGAGATGCCCATTGGTTCCCATGGGTGTCTTGATGGGCTTGGCATCCTTCATTCCAAACTTGGTGAGTATGTCTTGAATGTACTTAGTTTGGCTGATGAAGGTGCCCTCTTGGAGTTGCTTCACTTGAAATTCTAAGAAGTACTTCAACTCCCCCATCATAGACATCTCGAATTTTTGAATCATTATCCTACTAAACTCTTCACAAGTAGATTTGTTAGTAGACCCAAATATGATATCATCAATGTAAATTTGGCATACAAACAAATCATTTGCAATAGTTTTAGTAAAGAGTGTAGGATCGGCTTTACCGACTTTGAAACCATTAGTGATAAGGAAATCTCTTAGGCATTCATACCATGCTCTTGGGGCTTGCTTGAGCCCATAAAGCGTCTTATAGAGTTTATAGACATGGTTAGGGTACTCACTATCTTCAAAGCCGGGAGGTTGCTCAACATCGACCTCTTCCTTGATTGGTCCATTGAGGAAGGCACTTTTCACGTCCATTTGATAGAGCTTAAAGCCATGGTAAGTAGCATAGGCAAGTAATATACGAATTGACTCAAGCCTAGCTACGGGTGCATAGGTTTCACCGAAATCCAAACCTTCGACTTGTGAATATCCCTTGGCTACAAGTCGGGCTTTGTTCCTTGTCACCACACCATGCTCATCTTGCTTGTTGCGGAATACCCACTTGGTTCCTACAACATTTTGATTAGGACGTGGAACTAAATGCCATACCTCATTCCTCGTGAAGTTGTTGAGTTTCTCTTGCATTGCCAACACCTAATCCGAATCTATGAATGCATCTTCCACCCTGTATGGCTCAATAGAAGACACAAAAGAGTAATGTTCACAAAAATGTGCGACATGAGATCGAGTAGTTACCCCTTATGAATATCGCCGAGGATGGAGTTCACGGGGTGATCTCGTTGTATCACTTGGTGGACTCTTGGGTGTGGCGGTCTTGGACCTTGTTCATCTTCCTTGTCTTGATTACTGTCATCTCCCCCTTGATCATTGTCCTCCTCTTGAGGTGGCTCATCCTCTTGATCTTCATTTTCATCATCTTGAGCTTGATCCTCATCTTGGGTTGGTGGAGATGCTTGTATGGAAGATGAAGGTTGATCTTGTGGTTGTGGAGGCTCTTCGGATTCCTTAGGACACACATCCCCGATGGACATGTTCCTTAGTGCGACGCATGGAGTCTCTTCATCATCTAGCTCATCAAGATCAACTTGCTCCACTTGGGAGCCATTAGTCTCATCAAACACAATGTCACAAGAAACTTCAACTAGTCCAGTAGACTTGTTAAAGACTCTATATGCCCTTGTGTTTGAGTCATAACCAAGTAAAAAGCCTTCTACAGCCTTAGGAGCAAATTTAGATTTTCTACCTCATTTAACAAAAATAAAACATTTGCTACCAAAGACTCAAAAATATGAAACATTGGGCTTTTTACCGGTGAGGAGTTCATATGATGTCTTCTTGAGGATTCAGTGAAGGTAGAGCCGGTTGATGGAGTAGCAGGCGGTGTTAATCGCCTCGACCCAAAACCGGTCCGATGTCTTGTACTCATCAAGCATGGTCCTCGCCATGTCAATTAGAGTTATATTCTTCCTCTCCACTACACCATTTTGTTGTGGTGTGTAGGGAGAAGAGAACTCATGCTTGATGCCCTCCTCCTCAAGGAAGCCTTCAATTTGTGAGTTCTTGAACTTCGTCCCATTGTCGCTTCTAATCTTTTTGATCCTTAAGCCGAGCTCATTTTGAGCTCGTCTTAAGAATCCCTTTAAGGTCTCTTGGGTTTGAGATTTTTCCTGCAAAAAGAATACCCAAGTGAAGCGAGAATAGTCATCCACAATTACAAGACAATACTTACTCCCGCCGATGCTTATGTAAGCTATCGGGCTGAATAAATCCATCTGGAGTAGCTCAAGCGGCCTGTCAGTCATCATGATGTTCTTGTGTGGATGATGAACACCAACTTGCTTCCCTGCTTGACATGTGCTACAAATTCTGTCTTTCTCAAAATGAACATTGGTTAGTCCCAAAATGTGCTCTCCCTTTAGAAGCTTGTGAAGATTCTTCATCCCAACATGGGCTAGTCGGTGATGCCAGAGCCAACCCATATTAGTCTTAGCAATTAAGCAAGTATCGAGTTCAGCTCTATTAAAATCAACTAAGTATAGCTGACCCTCTAATACTCCTTTAAATGCTACTGAATCATCACTTCTTCTAAAGACAGTAACACCTATATCCGTAAAAAGACAATTGTAACTCATTTTACATAATTGAGAAACTGAAAGCAAGTTATAATCTAAAGAATCTACAAGAAAAACATTGGAAATGGAATGGTCAGGTGATATAGAAATTTTACCAAGTCCTTTGACCAAACCTTGATTTCCATCCCCGAATGTGATAGCTCTTTGGGGATCTTCGTTTTTCTCATAGGAGGAGAACATCCTTTTCTCCCCTGTCATGTGGTTTGTGCACCCGCTATCAATGATCCAACTTGAGCCCCTGGATGCATAAGCCTACAAAACAAGTTTAGGCCTTGTTCTTAGGTACCCAAGCGGTCTTGGGTCCTTTGACATTAGAAACAAGCACCTTGGGTACCCAAACACAAGTCTTTGACCCCTTGTGTCTGCCCCCAACATATTTGACAACTACTTTGCCTGATTTGTTAGTAAGCACATATGAAGCATCAAAAGTTTTAAATGAAACGTTAGGTTCATTTGATGCAATAAGAGATTTCTTTTTAGGCAATTTAACATGGGTGGATTGCCTAGAATTAGATGCCTCACTCTTATACATAAAAGCATGATGAGAGACAGAGTGAGACTTCCTAGAATGAATTCTCCTAATCTTATGCTCGGGATAATCAGCAGGATATAAAATATAGCCCTCGTTATCCTGAGCCATGGGAGCTTTGCCCTTAACAAAGTTAGACAATTTTTAGGGGCATTAAGCTTGACATTATCTTCCTGTTGGAAGCCAATGCCATCCTTGATGCCAGGGCGTCTCCCTCTATAGAGCATACTTCTAGCAAATTTAAATTTTTCATTTTCTAAGTCATGCTCATTAATCTTAGCACTACGTTGAGCTATGTGATCATTTTGTTGTTTAATTAAAGCTAGGTGATCATGAATAGCAGCAATATTAATGTCTCTACATTTAGTACAAATAGTAACATGATCAACACTAGATGTAGAGAGTTTGCATGCATTTAATTCATCAATCTTAGCATGCAAAATAGCATTCTCATTTCTAAGATTGGAAATAGAAACATTGCAAACATTTAAATCTTTAGCCTTAGAAATTAATTTATCATTCTCAATCTTAAGGCTAGAGAGAGATTCATTCAACTTGTCAATCTTAGCAATCAAACTAGCATTATCATTTTTAAGTTAGACAAGAGAATCATCACAAACATTTAATTTCTCAACCTTAGCAATTAATTTAGCATTCTCATTTCTAAGGTTAGAGATAATGTCATGGCCATTGCTAAGCTCACTAGTTAATTTTTCACATTTCTCTACTTCCTAAGCATAAGCATTTTTAACCTTAACATGCTTCTTGTTTTCCTTAATAAGGAAGTCCTCTTGGCTATCCAAGAGTTCATCCTTCTCATGAATAGCACTAATTAATTCATTCAATTTTTCCTTTTGTTGCATGTTAAGATTGGCAAAAAGTGTGAGCAAATCATCCTCATCATCACTAGAGCTAGCCTCATCACTAGATGTTGCATATTTAGTGGAAGCTCTAGATTTTACCTTCTTCTTTTTGTCGTCCTTTGCCATGAGGCACTTGTGGCCGACGTTAGGGAAGAGGAGGCCTTTGTTGATGGCGATGTTGGCGGCGTCCTCGTCAGAGGAGGAGTCGGTGGAGCTCTCATCGGAGTCCCATTCCCGACAAACATGGGCATCACCGCCCTTCTTCTTGTAGTACCTCTTATTATCCTTCTTCTTTCCCCTCGTGTCGTCGCCCCTGTCACTATCACTTGATAATGGACATTTAGCAATAAAATGACCGGGCTTACCACATTTGTAGCAAACTTTCTTGGAGCGAGGCTTGTAATCCTTCCCCCTCCTTTGCTTGAGGATTTGGCAGAATCTCTTGATGATGAGCACCATCTCCTCATTGTCGAGCTTGGAGGCGTCGATGGGGAGCCTACTTGATGTAGACTCTTCTTTCTTCTCCTCCGTCGCTTTGAATGCGACGGGTTGCACCTCGAGTGTGGAGGTGGCGCCTCGCTCGATGATTTGTTTGGAGCCTTTGATCATTAACTCAAAGCTCACAAACTTTCCTATAACCTCCTCGGGAGACATTAGCTTATATCTAGGATCACCACGAAGAAAAACAAGTGATCTTAGAATAACCTTGACCATTTCATGGTCATCCCATTTTGTGCTCCCGAGGTTGCGCACTTGATTCACCAAGGTCTTGAGCCGGTTGTACATGTGTCGGCGTTTCGACCCCGGGGGTCCCTGGACCGACGAGTAAATTATCGTCACGTGTCCTAGCCCAGATGGGTCGGCGCGAGACGGAGCACGAAGGGGGCAAGAAAGAGGGAGACAGGTAGAAAAGGGGAAACCCGCGGCCTTCGTGTTGCCCTGCGCCTAGGTCGGGTGCGCTTGCAGTACGGGGTTACAAGCGTCCGCGTAGGAGAGAGCGAGAGACTTTACGCATCGTCCTGTTCCCCCGCGCGGCCAACCTTCTTGTACGAGAGCCCTGGACCTTCCTTTTATAGGCGTAAGGAGAGGGCCCAGGTGTACAATAGGAGATGTAGCAGTGTGCTAACGTGTCTACCAGAGAGGAGCTAGTGCCCTAAGTACATGCCGTCGTGGCAGCCGGAGAGGTCTTGGCACCCTGTTCATGTGATGTCGTGGCCGTCGGAGGAGCGCTAGAGCCTTGCGGAAGGACAGCTGTCGGGGCTGTCGAGTCCTTGCTAACGTCTCCTTGCTTCCATAAGGGGCTGAGAGTCGCCGTTGTCATGGAGCACGTGGGGTGCCATCATTAATTGTTTACCGGGGCGAGCCAGATAGGACGCCGGTCTTGTTCCCCGTAGCCTCATCTAGCTAGGGGTAGGGTAATGATGGCCCCCCTGTGACGTGGTCGGTCCGAGCCCTGGGTCGGGCGAGGCGGAGGCTCCTCCGAGGTCGAGGTCGAATCTGTCTTCTGAGGTTGAGGTCGAGTCCGAGCCCTGGGGTCGAGCGAGGCAGGGTACGTCGTCTTTCGGAGCCGAGGCCGAGGCCGAGCCCTGGGGTCGGGCGAGGCGGAGTACGTCGTCTTTCAGAGCCGAGGCCGAGTCCGAGCCCTGGGGTCAGGCGAGGCGGAGTTCGTCGTCTTCCGGAGCCGAGGCTGAGTCCGAGCCCTGGGGTCGGGCGAAGCGGAGTTCGTCGTCTTCCGGAGCCGAGGCTGAGTCCGAGCCCTGGGGTCGGGCGAAGCGGAGTTCGTCGTCTTCCAGAGCCGAGGCTGAGTCCGAGCCCTGGGGTCGGGCGAAGCGGAGTTCGTCGTCTTCCGGAGCCGAGGCTGAGTCCGAGCCTTGGGGTCGGGCGAAGCGGAGTTCGTTGTCTGAGGCCGAGATGGGGGCCGAGCCCTGGGGTCGGGTGAGGCGGAGCTTCCTATGGCGCCCGAGGCCGGACTTGGCTGCTGTCAGCCTCACTCTATCGAGTGCACAGCAGTCGGAGCGACGCAGGCGGCGCTGTCTTCTTGTCAGGCCGGTCAGTGGAGCGGCGAAGTGATTGCGGTCACTTCGGCTCTGTCGACTGAAGGGCGCGCGTCAGGATAAGGTGTCAGGCCATCCTTGCATTAAATGCTCCTGCGATACGGTCGGTCAGCGTGGCGATCTGGCCAAGGTTGCTTCTCGGCGAAGACTGGTCCTCGGCGAGCCGAAGGTGTGTCCGTTGCTTGAGGGGGCCCTCGGGCGAGACGTGAATCCTCCGGGGTCGGCTGCCCTTGCCCGAGGCTAGGCTCGGGCGAGGCGAGATCGTGTCCCTTGAGTGGACCGAGTCTTGACTTAATCGCACCCATCAGGCCTTTGCAGCTCTGTGCTGATGGGGGTTACCAGCTGAGATTAGGAGTCTTGGGGGTACCCCTAATTATGGTCCCCGACAGTAGCCCCCGAGCCTCGAAGGGAGTGTTGATACTCGCTTGGAGGCTTTTGTCGCACTTTTTTGCAAGGGGACCGGCCTTTCTCGGTTATGTTTTGTGACGGAACCTCCCAAGTAATTAGGCCCACCTACAGTTGTCCTTGTCCAACGGACCTCAGACAACCCTGTAGGTGCCCCTGAACTACTTGACAAGCTCGGTATCTTTCCTTACCTCACCAGGAACGTTTCACCCGTCTTGCAGACATTACAGAACATCGGAGATAAAGAAATGCGGAAGCGAATTACATAAACTTTACATTTATTTCAGAAGCAAGCTTGAGTTATGTTATTACAGACCAGACTAAAAGTGAGTGCATAGAAGTAATATTATACAAACCAGGGAAGGCACAAACTCCTCCCGAGAAGCTAAAAGCAAAAGATCCTAAGTGGAGGACCGAGTCCTCCCGCACTTCAGTCTTGTTTTTCTTCTTTCGGAACCACCTTGGCACAGAAGCAGCAAAAGTCTGCTACTTCCTCACCTAAAAACAACGAAGGGATAAACCCTGAGTATGGAATTACTCAGCAAGTCTTACCCGACTAAAGAAAAGACTCTCAAGGGTATGCTGGTTATGTGGGAGTCAAGGTAAGGCTTTTCAATCATCAATGACTCTGTTTTTGCAGAAATGCTTACTAAAGTGGATCCTTAAAAATCCAATTTTATTTGTCAAGTTAGGTAAAATTACCTACACTAGAGTTCTTTCTACCCTAGTTCAATCACTGGTCCTGCACTAGCCAATTTCTTAACAAAAGCCCATCGTCTTTAGTGGAATGCTACGTGTAGGGTAGTGACCAAGTCTTCATAACCGCGAAGGTACGGCGATCCGAATCGATTATACTCAGCTGAGGATCTCCAATCACACGACATATGTAGCACTTAACCCTTGCATATGTCAACCCGCCACCGGGGTTCTTAAGACCAGATCAGGTTCACGCAGACCGAGAGCACAGATACACCACCGTCCAGCCTCTTGCCACGGAGGGTACACGCTACTCTCGCCACCGCTCCACGCCCATCTCGTGTTGTCTTATTCCGGCCTTAGTCTGCCCGAGGCAAGGCTTACCCATGACGAGGCATGTGACCAGTTAAAGGGTCCTCGATCATCAAGCCTACATCGACAAGGTCCTTAATCGACTCAGACGGAGACACTACACCGAGACTCTCTTCTCGTGCAAGTCACCCGCCCGGTCTCAGCTTAATTATTTCAAACCCAAAGTTTGGTACCTGGCAGAGGTACATCTTTACCGATGTTGAACCTATCAAGGCCTTTGATAGATCCATCATCAAGTTTTATTTTCGAAAAACATCCCACCCACTTTGCCACATCATATTTTGTCAAAACAAAACCTTTTGTTTTTCTAAAGCAAAGCTAAGCATCAAAAAGCTTTTGTAAAACAGGTAATCAAGGAAGGTAATCAAATTCAAGGAAGGTAATGCAGGAATGGTTTTATCAAGCAACTCCTATCACCTAATGCAGCATTCAAGTGAGAAAGATTTTAAAACAGCAAGGAAGGTGGCAAATGCACCGGGGCTTGCCTTCGTTCACAGGTGAATCAGGCTCAGATCCACAGATATCAAAGTAGAAATGATTCCCGGTCTGAGACTCCGAAGGTGGTAGTGGTGTCTCTTCTTCAGTTACTTCGATTTCCTCTTCACGTTCTAATCATAACCATATATAGGTATAAGAATGGATGCCATGGGATGCTCATGAGGATGCAAAGATAATATAAACTTATTATCTATGTCTTGAATACAACTTTCCTTCACGGAGTTCCGGGAACTTAGGGTTTCCGGAGTCGGTAAAGGAGTTCATAGGGCAGGGGGGTGTTTTGGGGTTTGGTGATCAAACAAGGTCCAAATCAATTCAAACTCTACCCAAGGCTTCTAAATATTATGAGGAACTCATATAAAAATTTTGAGCATTTTTGGACTTACCATTTGTTTTCTAAAAATCCATAACCAACATTTTTAACCACTTTAAATACTCTAAAATTTCTTACTTCCACTAAAAATCACAAACTTATTTTTATTAAATTCTAGGGAAAATAACAAGCCTAGGAAAATTAGTTTCACAATTTTATCATTTTTCTACATTTTTTCTATAATTGTTTTGGCTCTGGGGATAAAAGAAAAAGAAAAACACTTCAATAGTCGTGGACTCAAAACTGGCCTGCGTCGGCCCAGTTAGGGCAGAAGTGCGCTCATGCGCGCGCCCGCGCTGCTCTGGCGGTTTTGCGAAAAGGACCTCGGTTTCTTGGCTAACCATAACTGGGTTCTATCACTATTTCACTAAGTCTCTGACATACTACAGAAAACCCCTCCAAGTTCTAATCCTTCACTGTGCTGAGTCCATGACGGTGTCGAGCGCGGCCGACGTCCGGCGAGCTCCTAGACCGGCGGGATAGGGCAACGACTAGGGTTCCCGAGCGACGGACACGGAATTGGACTCATCCCAAACCTTTCCCCCAACTTAATTTCACTAATGATCAACAGGGTTGTGCTGGCCACGGTGACCGTGAAGGTTGCGGATGGATGAGGATGTTCCTGGCGATGGGTGGTGGTCCAGTTGCATCGAATGGGTCGAGGGGTTCGCGGGGTGCTTATGGATGCTAGAACAAGAAACAGAGGGACGCGAGCTAACCGGAATCGAGCTGGCCGCAGCGAGCTGTTCTTCACGGCGGCGGAGACTGATTTGGGGCGAATCCAAAATTCGCAAGCTCTGGCGAGGGACTGCTAGCGATTAGCGGTGGCTGAGTGAGTGATGAAGTTGCGAAGCTATTCGCGGGCTCAATTTATAGGGAGCGACAGCGGCGACGGTCAATTCGAGCCGGATGCGCTGGCGGCCGGAGACGGAGAAGAACACGGTGGCTGTAACCGTGGCGGTCACCGGTGTAACAGCGCATGGATAACGCTCCCAAGGGTGCCACGCCGGTCACCGCGGAGCAATAAGCTTCGACGTGGCACAACCGGGTTCACCGGCGTTTCCACGGCGGCTCAGGCAAGCCGGCCACGTCGCAGTGACTAGAATCACAGTGATAAGCTCTGGTGTGTGATCCTATCCCTGGCGGTGATATTTCCGGGGCCCTGAGCGCCATCCACTCACCCCGAACACTACATGGACTGGCGGTGACACGAATCGTGGCGCAGGGAGGTCGTCGGCGGCGAGTACGCGGCGCTGGCAATCTAATCCATTTCGGACACTGTACCATGGCACTGCTTCATCAGAGCGCCTGACAGAGCGGTTTTAGCGCTAATTTACTCCCGATTTGGTGCAGTGACGGAGCAAGCTTTCTGTACCAAAGTTATAGCCCCATGTTCCAGCTACAACTTTGCTATGGGAATCATACCCAAACTTGCACTGGATCTTGTTTAAATCTGGGTTCAAAGATTGACCCAACCCACTGTCAGACCAGGTTTCAGTCATCAGTCAGCCTGACAGTCTGATTTTAAGTGGGATTATCTCCAAATATTCCTTAACAACTATGCTCACAACCTTAAGCAAAGTTGTTATCCTTTGTTTGGTCTGCAAGTTTGGTGTGGTAACCTAGGGCAAATTCTTATTAATTTGTAAGATACAAGGGCTCAAAGTTGAAGAAAACACACTGATTTCAGACTTAGGCTCTATAGTGCTTAAGAGGTGATTTTTGCAATTTGGTCCCAAACTTAAGGTTTGGCTTGTAAATCTTCCCAAATGTGAACCATGTGACTTTATATGTTTAAACATAGTAGTTTCTACACTTTAGTCCAAAAGTGGACTAATTTTGCATATAAGCCCCTAGGGTTTGGTTTTAGGGTTTTCCAGGGTTCCAATTAGGGTTTCTGGTATCCCAGGGGTATAAATATGATTCAAGTTTATTCTTGGAGTCATTTTATGACTTTTACCCTAAAGTCTTTAGGTTTTCTTAACTTGGGTTAAGTTTTACCCTTTTAACCACTATTTAGGGTTAAGTCCTTTAACCAGGGTTCTATTTGCAAAAACATTAAAACAATACAACTTGTTTGAAATTTTTGCCTAGTGAATGCACTCTAGGTGTGTCAAACACATGCAATGCCAATGCTTATGATGCCATGCTCAAGTTTTAGTTATAGTAACACCAGGGGTGTTACATCCTTCCCCCCATAAAAGAATCTCGTCCCGAGATTAAAAGTCCTAGGGTAGGTAATGGTAAAGGAAACACATCACATTTTTATTTCCATAATTTTGGTACAAGGCAGGGGTGATGTGGGGGTTACTTCTTTATTACACAGCTATACAGACTTTACAATTTACATGAGGCTAGAAAGCCTGGGAAATTTTTATCCAAGAAGTCTTGAGTTTCCCAAGTAGCTTCATCTTCCGAATGCTGGTTCCACTGTATCTTGTAGAACTTGAGAGTCTTTCTTCGGGTGATCCTGTCCCTTTGATCCAGAACTCGAATAGGATGTTCCGAGTATGTTAAGTCTGGTTCCAGGACAACATCAGTCGCTTCAATGGTTCGATCAGGAACCCGAAGACACTTCTTCAATTGTGACACATGGAACACATTATGCACAGCAGACAATGTTTCGGGGAGCTGAAGTCGGTATGCCACTGGTCCACATTGCTCAAGCACCAGGAATGGACCAATGTACCTGGGTGCAAGTTTCCCTTTAACCCCAAAACGCGATACACCTTTCATTGGTGAGACCTTTAAGTAGACGTAGTCTCCTTTCAGGAAATATAGGGGCATTCGCCGTGTGTCTGCATAACTCTTCTGACGAGCTTGTGCTTTCTTCAGATTATGAATAATTTTCTGAACTTTATCCTCGGCTTCTTTCACCAGATCAGGTCTAAAGAAGCACCTCTCACCAGGTTCAGACCAATTTAGCGGAGTCCGACACCGTCGTCCATATAAAGCTTCAAAGGGTGCCATCTTGATACTTTCTTGGTAGCTATTATTATATGAAAACTCCGCTAAAGGTAAACATTCATCCCATTTTAGTGAGAAATCCAGGACACATGCCCGCAGCATATCTTCAAGTATTTGGTTCACTCTCTCAGTTTGTCCACTAGTTTGAGGATGATAGGCCGAACTGTGGAGCAGTTTAGTACCCAGGAATTTATGAAGTTCTTCCCAGAATTTAGATACAAATTGTGGTCCACGATCCGACACTATAGTCTTTGGAATACCATGCAAACTGAGAATACGGGCGATGTACAACTCCGCATAGGTATTGACGTGATATTTTACCTTGACCGGGAGAAAGTGGGCGATCTTGGTAAATCGATTAGTGATAACCCAAATAGAGTCATACCCTTTGGCCGTCCTGGGCAGTCCCACAATAAAGTCCATACTGATGTCTTCCCATTTCCATGTTGGGATTGGCAAGGATTGTAATGGACCAGCAGTTTTCATGTGTATGGCCTTGACACGTCTGCAAGTGTCACACTTCGCCACATAGCGTGCAATTTCAATCTTCATTTTTGTCCACCAGTAATGTTGCTTTAAATCTTGGTACATCTTAGTGCTTCCGGGATGAATAGAATAACGACTAAGATGTGCTTCATCCAGAATTTGCTGGCGGAGCTCTTCGTTCTTTGGCACAACTATGCGGTTTTTAAACCATATCACACCTTGATCGTCTTCCTTGAAACACTTGGATGTTCCAGCCCTTATCTTCTCTCGTATGTGCTTCATACCCAGATTATCCTTTTGAGCATCAATTATCCTTTGCAAAATGATTGACTCAAGCTTTAGTTGATTCAGAGTCCCTTGTTGGATGATCCCTAGGTTTAACTTCTCCATTTCCTGACACAAAGTGTTCTCGGAGGTCTTCGCCATAAGACAGTGGCAGGAAGTCTTACGACTCAATGCATCTGCCACCACATTGGCCTTGCCTGGGTGATAATGGATCTCCAATTCATAGTCTTTAATGAGCTCAAGCCATCGTCTTTGCCTCATATTTAACTCTGACTGGGTGAAGATGTACTTCAAACTTTTATGATCTGTATATATGTGGCAGATATTTCCCAGTAGATAGTGACGCCAAATCTTTAGGGCATGAACCACAGCAGCTAGCTCCAGATCATGAGTTGGATAATGCTCCTCATGTCTGCGCAACTGCCTTGAAGCATACGCAATCACTCGGCCCTCTTGCATCAGTACACAGCCGAGCCCACTGCCAGATGCATCACAATACACGTCAAAAGGTTTCGTGATGTCCGGTTGAGCCAATACCGGAGCAGTGGTCAATAGTGTCTTCAATTGCTCAAAGGCTTCATTACACTTAGAAGACCAATTGAACTTAATGTCATTCTTTAATAAACTTGTGATTGGCTTCACAAGCTTAGAAAAATCTGGTATGAATCTACGATAATACCCAGCTAGTCCAAGAAAACTCCGGACTTGGTGAACAGTTGTTGGGGGTTTCCACTCCAGAATATCTTTGACCTTGCTAGGATCTACCGCAATTCCTTTAGCCGATAACACGTGCCCCAAAAATTGAATTTCTTCCAGCCAGAACGCGCACTTGCTGAACTTGGCATATAGCTGATGTTCCCTGAGGCGCGTCAATACAATCCGTAGATGCTGAGCATGGTCTTCTTCATTCTTAGAATATATCAAGATATCATCGATGAAGACTACCACGAACTTGTCCAACTCGGGCATGAATACTGAGTTCATCAAATAAGTGAAATGGGCAGGAGCATTTGTGAGCCCGAAAGACATTACCAGGTATTCAAACAATCCATATCGCGTAGTGAACGCGGTCTTCGGTATATCCTCGGGCCGAATACGGATTTGATGATAGCCCGACCTGAGATCAATTTTGGAAAATACCCTCGCCCCAGTCAGTTGATCAAATAAGATGTCGATCCTTGGGAGAGGGTACTTATTCTTGATGGTGACCTCATTTAGGGGTCGATAATCCACGCACATTCTCAAGGTTTGATCCTTCTTCTTAACAAAAATGGCGGGACAACCCCACGGGGACGAGCTTGGCCGGATAAATCCTTTATTCAGTAGATCTTGTAATTGAATCTTTAATTCCGCCAATTCATTAGGGGGCATACGGTACGACCTTCGGGAGATGGGAGCCGTACCGGGCTTTAGCTCAATTACGAATTCTACATCTCTTTCAGGGGGCAGTCCAGGCAAATCTTCCGAAAATACATCTGGAAACTCACATACTACCGGAATGTTCTTGATCTCCGGTACAATGGCTTCATAGACTCTACCAGAAGTTTTGGCTGGATTGGTTGCGGGGAGAGACAAAAGAATCTCTTCTTGATTATAGCTCAACCTGACGGTTCTGAGTTCAGTGTTGAGGATTGCCTTGTGTTGGGTTAACCAATTCATACCCAAGATTACATCTATATCCTGGCCCTTTAGAACAATCATGTTAGCAGGAAAGTTCCGTCCGGCCATTGTTATTGGCACTCCATAGGCCACTTCTCTAGTATAAATGTGTCCCCCAGGTGAATGAATTTTAAATCCCTCTTTCGATTCATGGTATGCAATATGATGTTGCTCCACAAATGTCTTGCTAAGGAATGTATGTGAAGCACCAGAATCAAAAAGAATAATTGCTGGGTGACTGGCCACGGGAAACGTACCCATCATCACCGGCTCTCCTTCCGGTGTAGTAGCCACTTGAGTGTAATATACACGCCCCGTTTTCCTCGTATTCTTCCCCATAGCACTTCCTTTGGGCTGAGCTGATTTCCCAGATCCTTGCGGAGCATTAGATTGATTTTGCCGAGGATATGGGCAGTCTTTGATGAAGTGTCCTGACTTGCCGCAATTAAAACACCCAGTTGAAGAACTAGGCAAGGCAGGAAATCGAGTGCCTGGGGCAACCGGCTGTTTTGGGGTAGTGGGGGTGTTGTTGGGGCGGATAATGATAGGCTGTTTGAAGGGAAATAAGGGTGGACGAGAAAAAGTGCGATTTTGGTTTGAAGGTCTGATCACAAACCGTTGCTTCTTCGCCTGGCCCTGATTAGGCCTCTCACCACCGAATCCCTTATTCTTCCCAGAATTTGTGTATTTTGCTTCAACAGATAAGGCTGTGCTGACAGCCTTTCCATACGTGAGATCTATGCATGTGGCCATTTTCCTTTGTAGCCGATCATTCAGTCCCCACATAAAACAGTTCTTCTTCTTTAAATCCGTATTCACCTGGTCGATGGCATACTGCGACAGGTGATTGAACTTGTTGAGATATTGAGTGACGGTATCTCCACCTTGTTGTAACTTCATAAATTCCTCTTGTTTCATATGCAGCACTCCTTCGGGGATGTAGTGTTCACGGAAGGCTGCTTTAAACTCATCCCAGGTGACTTGATGGTTGACGGGTTGAATAGCCACGAAATTTCCCCACCAGGTACTGGCAGGACCACGGAGTTGTTGTGCTGCAAATAACGGCTTCTGCGTTTCTGAGCAACGGAGAAGACCAAACTTTTGTTCAATAACCCGAATCCACTCATCAGCTTCTAGGGGATCTTCAGCTTTGACGAATAGGGGTGGACGGGTTTCCGAGAAATCCAGATAGGTGGTCTCACGGGGACCTTGTTGAAAACCTCTTCCCGCCTGCTGCTGGAATTGCTGCTGACCCGCCATTTCCCTAAGGAAGCGGGTATTGTCTGCGGTGGCATTTACCAAGGCCGCAATCGCCTCGGCTAACGTGGGAGGAACCGGAGGTGGGTTTGGGGTAACATCCCTACCCCCAGAAGTTCCGGCTGCGTCCTGTCCTCGAGTCCTGGTCGGCATCTGTGGCAAAAACATTTGAAGTAAACATAATGTGCCAGAGAAAACCTTCCATTTTACATTACTATAAAAAGTAATGATACAGACTCGATATTACATAACAGGATACAATACCCATTATACAAAAGTTCAACCTATTATACAACAGTACACCCTACAATACCCTACAATACACTACTCTACTTTTATTACACCATTATTCCTGCTTTCCATTAGTCTTGGCGGCCTCATCGTCAAGTGTGGGAGTCCAGACATCCACCAACCTCAAAGAAGGAGGGGGCTCAAAAAGGTCTAGCTCCCCACCCAGCGCACGTCCCGCAATGTGAGATGGTCCGGCTTCCGCCTCAGGTTGTGCAGGCTCACTTGGGTGTAATTGTGAGTATAATATATGGACTTCCTCGTGCAACGTATTGCAGTAAACCTGCAGGTTATCAACCGTTGAGCTAAGTTCTT
This sequence comes from Zea mays, assembly GCF_902167145.1. Lineage (NCBI taxonomy): Eukaryota > Viridiplantae > Streptophyta > Magnoliopsida > Poales > Poaceae > Zea > Zea mays. The sequence continues at coordinate 74,464,930 of NC_050100.1, read as the reverse complement.
TAATTCGGGCCTGAGCCCTTGCTTCCTTAGCACACATTAGCAAACGAGACTGTACGGCCCAGTCGAGTGCTAAGTCTCGATCAGCGAGTTGATCCTGCAAGTGTTGGATGTCCCTTCTCAGTTCATTGATTCTATCTCCGTCGGCGACCCAAGCATCGGTCCTATGTTGCAGCGCTGTTTGAAGTCGACTCACACGGGCTTCAAGATCTCCGATGGGGTCATTACTTCCACTGCTGCTGCTTTCATGTCGGGGAGCCAATTGATGCCGAGGCACCCCAATTGGTCCCGTAGACTTGCGTGCCGTTAGCCTGGTGCGTGGCGGCATCTTTTCTAAGGGGGAAAATGTTATTAGTATAGTGCTTAGCATGATGCATGTATAATTACAGAATCAACCTTAGTCGATTCAACCTTCTATACGTTGCACTCTTCCTATCTGGTCTTTAAGATAGACTCTTCAGAATACTTAGGTAAGAAGAGAAAAGAGTTCTTAGGTAAGACTTTTGAAAATCCTTTTGAAGATGCCTCATAATATCTGCAAAGAAGGGCTACGCTCCGATACCAGCTGTGACGGAACCTCCCAAGTAATTAGGCCCACCTACAGTTGTCCTTGTCCAACGGACCTCAGACAACCCTGTAGGTGCCCCTGAACTACTTGACAAGCTCGGTATCTTTCCTTACCTCACCAGGAACGTTTCACCCGTCTTGCAGACATTACAGAACATCGGAGATAAAGAAATGCGGAAGCGAATTACATAAACTTTACATTTATTTCAGAAGCAAGCTTGAGTTATGTTATTACAGACCAGACTAAAAGTGAGTGCATAGAAGTAATATTATACAAACCAGGGAAGGCACAAACTCCTCCCGAGAAGCTAAAAGCAAAAGATCCTAAGTGGAGGACCGAGTCCTCCCGCACTTCAGTCTTGTTTTTCTTCTTTCGGAACCACCTTGGCACAGAAGCAGCAAAAGTCTGCTACTTCCTCACCTAAAAACAACAAAGGGATAAACCCTGAGTATGGAATTACTCAGCAAGTCTTACCCGACTAAAGAAAAGACTCTCAAGGGTATGCTGGTTATGTGGGAGTCAAGGTAAGGCTTTTCAATCATCAATGACTCTGTTTTTGCAGAAATGCTTACTAAAGTGGATCCTTAAAAATCCAATTTTATTTGTCAAGTTAGGTAAAATTACCTGCACTAGAGTTCTTTCTACCCTAGTTCAATCACTGGTCCTGCACTAGCCAATTTCTTAACAAAAGCCCATCGTCTTTAGTGGAATGCTACGTGTAGGGTAGTGACCAAGTCTTCATAACCGTGAAGGTACGGCGATCCGAATCGATTATACTCAGCTGAGGATCTCCAATCACACGACATATGTAGCACTTAACCCTTGCATATGTCAACCCGCCACCGGGGTTCTTAAGACCGCATCAGGTTCACGCAGACCGAGAGCACAGATACACCACCGTCCAGCCTCTTGCCACGGAGGGTACACGCTACTCTCGCCACCGCTCCACGCCCATCTCGTGTTGTCTTATTCCGGCCTTAGTCTGCCCGAGGCAAGGCTTACCCATGACGAGGCATGTGACCAGTTAAAGGGTCCTCGATCATCAAGCCTACATCGACAAGGTCCTTAATCGACTCAGACGGAGACACTACACCGAGACTCTCTTCTCGTGCAAGTCACCCGCCCGGTCTCAGCTTAATTATTTCAAACCCAAAGTTTGGTACCTGGCAGAGGTACATCTTTACCGATGTTGAACCTATCAAGGCCTTTGATAGATCCATCATCAAGTTTTATTTTCGAAAAACATCCCACCCACTTTGCCACATCATATTTTGTAAAAACAAAACCTTTTGTTTTTCTAAAGCAAAGCTAAGCATCAAAAAGCTTTTGTAAAACAGGTAATCAAGGAAGGTAATCAAATTCAAGGAAGGTAATGCAGGAATGGTTTTATCAAGCAACTCCTATCACCTAATGCAGCATTCAAGTGAGAAAGATTTTAAAACAGCAAGGAAGGTGGCAAATGCACCGGGGCTTGCCTTCGTTCACAGGTGAATCAGGCTCAGATCCACAGATATAAAAGTAGAAATGATTCCCGGTCTGAGACTCCGAAGGTGGTAGTGGTGTCTCCTCTTCAGTTACTTCGATTTCCTCTTCACGTTCTAATCATAACCATATATAGGTATAAGAATGGATGCCATGGGATGCTCATGAGGATGCAAAGATAATATAAACTTATTATCTATGTCTTGAATACAACTTTCCTTCACGGAGTTCCGGGAACTTAGGGTTTTCGGAGTCGGTAAAGGAGTTCATAGGGCAGGGGGGTGTTTTGGGGTTTGGTGATCAAACAAGGTCCAAATCAATTCAAACTCTACCCAAGGCTTCTAAATATTATGAGGAACTCATATAAAAATTTTGAGCATTTTTGGACTTACCATTTGTTTTCTAAAAATCCATAACCAACATTTTTAACCACTTTAAATACTCTAAAATTTCTTACTTCCACTAAAAATCACAAACTTATTTTTATTAAATTCTAGGGAAAATAACAAGCCTAGGAAAATTAGTTTCACAATTTTATCATTTTTCTACATTTTTTCTATAATTGTTTTGGCTCTGGGGATAAAAGAAAAAGAAAAACACTTCAATAGTCGTGGACTCAAAACTGGCCTGCGTCGGCCCAGTTAGGGCAGAAGGGCGCTCATGCGCGCGCCCGCGCTGCTCTGGCGGTTTTGCGAAAAGGACCTCGGTTTCTTGGCTAACCATAACTGGGTTCTATCACTATTTCACTAAGTCTCTGACATACTACAGAAAACCCCTCCAAGTTCTAATCCTTCACTGTGCTGAGTCCACGACGGTGTCGAGCGCGGCCGACGTCCGGCGAGCTCCTAGACCGGCGGGATAGGGCAACGACTAGGGTTCCCGAGCGACGGACACGGAATTGGACTCATCCCAAACCTTTCCCCCAACTTAATTTCACTAATGATCAACAGGGTTGTGCTGGCCACGGTGACCGTGAAGGTTGCGGATGGATGAGGATGTTCCTGGCGATGGGTGGTGGTCCAGTTGCATCGAATGGGTCGAGGGGTTCGCGGGGTGCTTATGGATGCTAGAACAAGAAACAGAGGGACGCGAGCTAACCGGAATCGAGTTGGCCGCAGCGAGCTGTTCTTCACGGCGGCGAAGACTGATTTGGGGCGAATCCAAAATTCACAAGCTCTGGCGAGGGACTGCTAGCGATTAGCGGTGGCTGAGTGAGTGATGAAGTTGCGAAGCTATTCGCGGGCTCAATTTATAGGGAGCGACAGCGGCGACGGTCAATTCGAGCCGGATGCGCTGGCGGCCGGAGACGGAGAAGAACACGGTGGTTGTAACCATGGCGGTCACCGGTGTAACAGCGCATGGATAACGCTCCCAAGGGTGCCACGCCAGTCACCGCGGAGCAATAAGCTTCGACGTGGCACAACCGGGTTCACCGGCATTTCCACGGCGGCTTAGGCAAGCCGGCCACGTCGCAGTGACTAGAATCACAGTGATAAGCTCTGGTGTGTGATCCTATCCCTGGCGGTGATATTTCTGGGGCCCTGAGCGCCATCCACTCACCCCGAACACTACATGGACTGGCGGTGACATGAATCGTGGCGCAGGGAGGTCGTCGGCGGCGAGTACGCGGCGCTGGCAACCTAATCCATTTCTGACACTGTACCATGGCACTGCTTCATCAGAGCGCCTGACAGAGCGGTTTTAGCGCTAATTTACTCCCGATTTGGTGCAGTGACGGAGCAAGCTTTCTGTACCAAAGTTATAGCCCCATGTTCCAGCTACAACTTTGCTATGGGAATCATACCCAAACTTGCACTGGATCTTGTTTAAATCTGGGTTCAAAGATTGACCCACCCCACTGTCAGACCAGGTTTCAGTCATCAGTCAGCCTGACAGTCTGATTTTAAGTGGGATTATCTCCAAATATTCCTTAACAACTATGCTCACAACCTTAAGCAAAGTTGTTATCCTTTGTTTGGTCTGCAAGTTTGGTGTGGTAACCTAGGGCAAATTCTTATTAATTTGTAAGATACAAGGGCTCAAAGTTGAAGAAAACACACTGATTTCAGACTTAGGCTCTATAGTGCTTAAGAGGTGATTTTTGCAATTTGGTCCCAAACTTAAGGTTTGGCTTGTAAATCTTCCCAAATGTGAACCATGTGACTTTATATGTTTAAACATAGTAGTTTTTACACTTTAGTCCAAAAGTGGACTAATTTTGCATATAAGCCCCTAGGGTTTGGTTTTAGGGTTTTCCAGGGTTCCAATTAGGGTTTCTGGTATCCCAGGGGTATAAATGTGATTCAAGTTTATTCTTGGAGTCATTTTATGACTTTTACCCTAAAGTCTTTAGGTTTTCTTAACTTGGGTTAAGTTTTACCCTTTTAACCACTATTTAGGGTTAAGTCCTTTAACCAGGGTTCTATTTGCAAAAACATTAAAACAATACAACTTGTTTGAAATTTTTGCCTAGTGAATGCACTCTAGGTGTGTCAAACACATGCAATGCCAATGCTTATGATGCCATGCTCAAGTTTTAGTTATAGTAACACCAGGGGTGTTACATGTTTCGTTCCGGTGGGTGCGCGAAGGGAGTGTTGATACTCGCTTGGAGGCTTTTGTAGCCCTTGAGGCCTCAGAGGAGTGATTTGACTCCTTCGAGGTCTTAGCGCGTTTCGTGATGCTTCGACCGGTCTGGTTGTTCCCTCATGCGAACTGGCCGTAGCCCGGGTGCATAGTCGAGTCCCAAGTTCTCGGGCTGGTATGTTGACGCTGTCAACGGTTTGGCCGGAGTCGGGTTCGCGAGAGCAGCCCCCGAGCCTCTGCACAGGGCGAGAGGACGGTCAAGGACAGACTCGACTTTTTTACATACGCCCCTGCGTCGCCTTTCCGCAAGGAGGAGGGGGGGAAGCGCCATGTTGCCCTCGGAGGGCGCCGAACATGGTGTCTCCAGTGAGTTGCTAACGGGTAATCTGAGTGGACGCCCGTGCCCCATTCGTTAGGGGTCGGCTAGTGGCCCGGAGGCGCGCTCCAAAAGTACCTGCGGGTGATTTGCCGGACCCGGTCCCCTTTTGACGGGGTCCGAGGGCTCGATGCCTCCCTCTGGTGGGATTCCGTTACAAGATCGTTCCCGTTGGTCTCGGAAATGTCCTAGGGTACCTCGGGAGCGTAGCCCGAGCCTTGGTTATGTATCGAACGTACCCAGGGTCATCCCTCGCTCTGCGTCTGAGGCGGCTGTCGAACCCTTCGGGGGCCAGCCTACGAACCCCTGATCAGTAGTGGGCGCGGAGCCCGAGTGGCCTGAGGTGGCCGTTGAACCCTTCCGAGGGGCCGGCCTTCATACCTCTGACCAGTAGTGGGCGTAGAGCCTGAGTGCTCTGAGGCGGCTGTTGAACCCTTCCGAGGGGCCAGCCTTCGAACCTCTGATCAGTAGGGGGGCTTGGGGCCCGCTTCCTTCGTGGAGAAGGATCCTTTTCGGAGTATCCCCTTTCCCGATCCCTGAGGCAAGAGAGAGAAAGAGGAAGTGGAAAAGGATACGAAATCGAATGACGTGGCGCACCTTTTTTGACGCGGTCATTATGGCAGAGGTGAAGCGTTGCCTGCTTCGCCTGCCAAAGGTGCCGCCTGTCCTGCCGCAGAGTTAATGCGACGGGACGAGTGGCTCGTGGGGCGGCCGTTGCGCGTGCGCGAGCCGTTCGAGGAACGGAACACGGGTGCGTCGTCTTCACGCCGTGGGAGAGGGTTCTCTCGCTGTCCCAGGAGGGGACGTGAGCTTGCTGACGACTTGACCGCTGCTTCCACCCGCCTGCCACCGCCATTACTGCCGGCCCATTTCTGGCTGTATCGACCGTCGTGCCTTCTCCCGCGGCTGACTGACCCGTGACCGATGTGCTCGGTTGGCACTGTTGGGCCGTGCGCAGGGTCACCTCGAGTCGCGGCACTGGTTCCGCAGTCGAGGAGGCGCGGTACTGGTGGAAGTGGCAGTGCAGTTTCTCGCACGTAGTAACCGGCGCGCCGGTTACATGACGTGTGGGCCTGGGCCTCCATGCTGGACGTGTCGAAGCCGAAAGGGTGCGTCCCCTTGGTGCGGTTGCATGCCGCCTGCATGGCGGTCCGCCCATTCACCCGCTGGTCTGGGCGAAAGTGGAGGAATGCTCGTAACCCTGGGCAGTTGCACGCACCGCGCGCGGCGGTTTGGCTTCTTCTGCCCTGGGCCAGCTTGCATGACGCGTGGGACCCAGCCCTCGTGTCGTAGGGGGAGGACCTTGGAGTGTGTTGGAGAAGACTCAGCCCGCGACGGCTGAGGAAGCAAGTGGGGAGAGTTCCCTTTAAAAGGAGGGTGACCCCCTTGAAAGGCAACCATGTCTTCGCGCTCCCTTCATGCCTCGCGTCCTTCCACCTTCCGTGCCCCCGGATGGGGAGCACTCGCATTGCTTTCGTCTTGCCGTCGTCGGAGGAACACAACTTCGCAGAAGTTGGTACCTTTCAACCATCGCTCGGCTTCAAGGATTTTCATCAGGCAACCCGGCTGCATCCCCTCGCCGGTGGTCACCCAAGACGATGACCACCAGTTCGATGGTGGGGAGAAGCGAGCCGGGCTGCGGCCTCTGCCCCTCCCTCAGCTTCAAGGATGTTCATCATTAGTGCTGGGGAGGGGAGTGCGCTGAGTTGGGGCCTGTCTCCGCGCGGGCAGCAGCCCGCTCCTTCCCTCAGTGATCGGGGGGAAGGGCGTTCGCCGTTCGTGGCGCTGGCAGCTGCCGCGTATCTGGCTCTCCGGCCTGTGCGGCTTTGGCGCCGCTTCCGGTGCCACCTCCCGCCAAGGCAGCCGGAAGAGGTTTCTCCGCCGACGAGATAGTCGGTGCCGCCCGCGGACTGACCTCCAACTCTACGGCCTTCTGCTTGTCCTCGCCCCTCGAGTGGGGACGTGGGCGAGGGCCTCATGGCAGCAGCATCCGCCCTGAGGTCATCGCTGCTGCTGTTCGGCCGCTCGGAGCAGAGGTCGTTGTCGCTGCTGCTCTTCGGGCATCGGTGAGTCGCCTGGGGTTTCATCGCCCCGCAGGCCCTCCAGCGTGGGGGGTTGTTCGTACCTGCGGGGGTGGAACCGAAGTTCCGTTTGTAATGGCACCTTGAATGCCGGTGACTGTTCATTGTGGTTGTCGGGGCCTGAACACGTATGTATTTTTGGCACGGAGCCGTGTTTTTTCCTCATTTCGAGCGCTAGGACTCGCCTATCGGCCAACTGAACCGCTTCACCAAGCGTGAGTTGCCTCGTGCGAAGGTGACGAGTGAGGTATCCGTATCCCAGAGGTGTAGGAGTCCCTCGGCTCGGTCGGCCTTGCCGCCCGAGGCTTCTCTTGCTTAGTTAAGGGAACCCTCGGCCGCTCTTCGATGAGCCGAAGCCGGAGGCAGCGGTGTTAGCATGGATAGAGGCGGAGTTGGCTCGAAAAGAAGACTTCGTCGGCCGGAGCCTGGCCGGGCCGTCCACTGGCAGGACCAGCGCCGGAGTCGAATTGCCGAGGCCATGAGCCGGGCCGATGTCCTCGGGGGACAGCTGGCTGAGGCTTCGGGGCCACCGGCCGAGGCGTCTGCTCGGGCCGGATTCCTGAAGAAGACCCTGGCGGCGATGGCCCAGGCACGGTGCCGATGTCGTCCTTCGGAGTGGAGACCCTCCGACCATGTTGCCGTCCGAGGCTCGGTCGGACTTTGCCGAAGGTGGAGTTGACGCCGAGGGTGCTGCTGCTCCCCCTCCGTCGACGTCTGAGCTTGCAGGATCGGTTCATCTTGTAGTGTGCGTATGTTTTCTACGGCCGTCGAGGCCCAAACATACTGTCGTCACGTTGTAAAGCTGCGTTTCTTTTCCTCTTGTTTCGAGTATCTGGACTTATTTGTCGGTAACAGAATTGTTTGTCCGAGCAAGAGTTACTTTTCACGGAAGGTGATGAGTGAGGTATCCGTATCCCGGAGGCGTAGGAGTCCCTCGGCTCGGTCGGTCTTGCCGCTTACGTGTACTCTTACTCGTCCGTAGGATTCTGCTATCGATATAGTCGAGAAGGCATGAAAAATCGTTTCGGCAGAAGAGTTTTCGAGCGTTAAGACTTGTTCGGTCCGCGGAATCGCTTATCCGAGCGTGAGTTACTTATCGCAGAAGGTGATGAGTGAGGTATCCGTATCCCGGAGGCATAGGAGTCCCTCGGATCGGTCAACCTTGGTTGCTTACGTGTACTCTGTCATTTTCAGGATCCCACTTTCGAAGTAGTCGAAAAGCACGAAAGACGTTCTGGCAGAAAAGACCTTTTCCGAGGAAAATTTTGACGCAGAGGGGGTGCCCCCCTTCTAGCCCCCGAGGGAGGGTCGTGCTTTGCCGAGGCAAGGCTGACCCTTCCTTGATGGTTAGACTTCGTGTGTGAACGAGGTGTACGAACGACTTGAAAGCATCTTAAGGGTAGAAGCGACGTAGTTGTCGGATGTTCCAAGCGTTGCTGTAGACCTCGCCTTGACTATTGGCCAGCTTGTATGTCCCGGGCTTCAGAACCTTGGCGATGACGAACGACCCTTCCCAAGGAGGCGTGAGCTTGTGCCGCCCTCGGGCGTCTTGTCACAGCCGAAGCACCAAGTCGCCCACCTGGAGGTCTCGGGACCGAACCCCTCGGGTGTGGTAGCGTCGTAGGGACTGCTGGTACCGCGCCGAGTGTAGTAAGGCCATGTCCCGAGCCCCTTCCAGCTGGTCCAGTGAGTCTTCTCGGTTTGTTCGATTGCTTTGGTCGTCGTAGGCCCTCGCCCTCGGGGAACCGTATTCTAAGTCTGTGGGCAAGATGGCCTCGGCCCCATAGACTAGAAAGAACGGTGTGAAGCCCGTGGCTCGGCTCGGCGTCGTCCTCGGACTCCAGACCACCGAGGGGAGCTCCTTCATCCATCGCTTGCCGAACTTGTTGAGGTCGTTGTAGATCCTCAGCTTGAGTCCTTGCAAAATCATGCCGTTGGCACGCTCTACTTGCCCATTCGTCATGGGGTGAGCCACGACGGCCCAGTCCACCCGGATGTGGTGATCCTCGTAGAAGTCCAGGAACTTTCTGCCGGTGAACTGGGTGCCGTTGTCAGTGATGATGGAGTTCGGGACCCTGAAGCGATGGATGATGTTGGTGAAGAATGCCACCGCTTGTTCGGACCTAATGCTGTTTAGGGGTCGGACCTCGATCCACTTGGAGAATTTGTCGATGGCGACCAGCAGGTGCGTGTAGCCCCCGGGTGCCTTCTGCAAGGGATCGACGAGGTCCAGACCCCACACAGCAAACGACCAGGTGATGGGTATTGTCTGCAGAGCCTGAGTGGGCAGGTGGGTCTGCCTTGCATAGAATTGACACCCTTGGCAGGTGCGGACAATTCTAGTGGCGTCGGCCACCGCTGTCGGCCAGTAGAAACCTTGTCGGAAAGCGTTTCCAACAAGGGCTCGAGGCTCTGCGTGGTGGCCGCAAGCCCCCGAGTGTATTTCTTGTAAGAGCTCCTGGCCTTCGGTGATGGATATGCATCGCTGGAGGATGCCTGAGGGGCTGCGGTGGTAGAGCTCTTTCCCGTCCCCCAGCAAGACGAACGACTTGGCGCGCCGCGCCAGTCGCCGAGCTTCGGCTCGGTCGAGGGGCAGCTCTCCTCGGTGGAGATATTGCAGGTACGGGGTCTGCCAGTTTCGATTAGGCGTGACCCCACTCCGCTCTTCCTCGACGCGCGGTGCCTCACCTTCGGGTGCCGAGGGTGCCTCGTGCTGAGCCGAGGGTGCCTCGGGCTGAGCCGAGGGTGCCTCGGGCTGGGCCAAGGCCTTCTCGGGCTCGGGCGTGTTGTCGGTCTTGACTGAGGGTTGATGTAGGTCTCGGGAGAAGACGTCCGGGGGAACCGTTGTCCGCCCCGAGGCTATCTTAGCCAGCTCGTCCGCGGTCTCGTTGTATCGTCGGGCGATGTGGTTGAGCTCGAGCCCGTAGAACTTGTCCTCCAGGCGCCGAACCTCATCGCACTAGGCTTCCATCTTCGGGTCGCGGCAGTGGGAGTTCTTCATGACTTGGTCAATGACAAGCTGCGAGTCGCCGCGAGCGTCGAGGCGTCGAACCCCTAGCTCGATGGCGATGCGCAACCCGTTAACCAGAGCCTCGTACTCGGCCACGTTGTTGGACGCCGGGAAATGGAGGCGCAGCACGTAGCAGAGGTGTTTCCCGAGGGGTGACATGAAGAGCAGGCCCGCGCCCGCTCCTGTTTTCATCAGCAACCCGTCGAAAAACATGGTCCAGAGTTTCGGTTGGATCGGAGCTACTGAAGCTGGGTGTCGACCCATTCAGCCACAAAGTCTGCCAAGACTTGGGACTTCATGGCCTTCCGAGGGGCGAACGAGATTGTCTCGCCCATGATTTCCACCGCCCACTTTGCAATCCTACCCGAGGCCTCTCGACACTGGATGATCTCCCCCAGGGGGAAGGATGACACCACAGTCACCGGATGAGACTCGAAGTAGTGTCGCAACTTCCGCCGCGTCAGGATCACCGCGTACAATAGCTTCTGAATTTGCGGGTAGCGGATCTTTGTCTCGGACAGTACCTCACTGATGAAGTAGACCGGCCTCTGGACGGGCAATGCATGCCCCTCTTCTCGTCTCTCAACCACAATCGCGGCGCTGACCACCTGAGTGGTAGCAGCGACGTAGATCAAGAGGGCTTCTCCGTCGGCGGGGGGCACCAAGATGGGCGCGTTCGTGAGGAGCGCCTTCAGGTTTCCGAGGGCTTCCTCGGCCTCAGGGGTCCAAGTGAAGCACTCGGCCTTCCTTAAGAGGCGGTACAGAGGTAGGCCTCTTTCGCCGAGGCGCGAGATGAAGCGGCTCAGCGCCGCAAGGCATCCATGTTGGTGATGGCCGCGATTTTCTCCGGGTTGGCCTCGATACCCCGCTCGGAGACGATGAACCCCAAGAGCATGCCTCGGGGGACTCCGAAGACACACTTCTCGGGGTTGAGTTTTACGCCTTTCGCCTTGAGACACCAGAATGTCGTTTCAAGGTCGGAAAGGAGGTCGGAAGCTTTCCTCGTCTTGACTACGATGTCGTCGACGTAAGCCTCGACCGTTCGACCAATGTGTTCGCCGAACACGTGGTTCATGCACCTTTGGTACGTCGCACCCGCATTCCTCAAACCAAATGGCATAGTAACGTTGCAGTACATGCCAAAAGGTGTGATGAAAGAAGTCGCGAGCTGGTCGGACTCTTTCATTCTGATTTGGTGATACCCTGAGTAGGCATCGAGGAAAGACAGGGTTTCGCACCCAGCAGTGGAATCCATGATTTGATCGATGCGAGGCAGAGGATAGGGAACTTTCGGACATGCTTTGTTTAGACCAGTGTAGTCTACACACATCCGCCATTTCCCTCCTTTCTTTCTCACAAGCACAGGGTTGGCAAGCCATTCGGGATGGAATACCTCTTTGATGAACCCTGCAGCCATCAGCTTGTGGATCTCCTCGCCTATGGCTCTGCGCTTTTCTTCGTCGAATCGGCGCAGAGGCTGCTTCACGGGTCGGGCTCCAGCTCGGATGTCCAGCGAGTGCTCGGCGACTTCCCTCGGTATGCCGGGCATGTCCGAGGGACTCCACGCGAAAACTTCGGCATTTGCGCGGAGAAAGTCGACGAGCACTGCTTCCTATTTGGGGTCGAGCTCGGAGCCGATCCGGATCTGCTTGGAGGCGTCATTGTTGGGGTCGAGAGGGACAGACTTAACCGTCTCTGCTGGCTCGAAGTTGCCGGCATGGCGCTTCACATCTGGCGCCTCCTTGGAGAGGCTCTCCAGGTCGGCGATGAGGGCCTCGGATTCGGCGAGGGCCTTGGCGTACTCCACGCACTCCACGTCGCATTCGTACGCGTGTCGGTACGTGGGGCCGACGGTGATGACCCCGTTGGGGCCCGACATCTTTAGCTTGAGGTAGGTGTAGTTGGGGACGACCATGAACTTGGCATAGCATGGCCTCCCCAGCACTGCGTGGTAGGTTCCTCGGAACCCGACCACCTTGAACGTGAGGGTTTCCCTTCTGAAGTTGGAGGGAGTCCCGAAGCAGACGGACAGATCGAGTTCTCTGAGGAGCTGGACGCGTTTCCCGGGGATGATCCCGTGAAAAGGCGCAGCGCCCGCCCGGAGCGAGGACAGATCGATCTGCAGGAACCCAAAGGTCTCGGCGTAGATGATGTTGAGGCTGCTGCCTCTGTCCATGAGGACCTTGGTGAGCCTGACGTTGCCGATGACGGGGTCGACAACGAGCGGATATTTCCCCGGGCTCGGCACGCGGTCGGGGTGGTCGCCCTGGTCGAAGGTGATGGGCTTGTCAGACCAGTCTAGGTAGACTGGCGCCGCCACCTTTACCGAGCAGACCTCCCGACGCTCTTGCTTGCGGTGCCGAGCCGAGGCGTTCGTCACTGGCCCACCATAGATCATGAAGCAGTCGTGGACCTCGGGGAACTCCTCTGCCTTTTGATCCTCCTTCTTGTCGTTGTTGTGGGCCCTGCCACCTTCCGCAGGTGGCCCAGCCTTGTGAAAGTGGCGCCGAAGCATGACGCACTCCTCGAGGGTGTGCTTAACGGGCCCCCTGATGATAGGGGCACGGCTCCTTGAGCATCTTGTCGAAGAGATTGGCACCTCCGGGAGGTTTCCGAGGGTTCTTGTACTCAGCGGCGGCGACAAGGTCCGCGTCGGCGGCGTCGCGTTTCGCTTGCGACTTCTTCTTGCCCTTCTTCTTGGTGCCGCACTGAGTGGACGCCTCGGGGACATCTTCCGGTTGGCGGCCCTGGGGCTGCTTGTCCTTCCGGAAGATGGCCTCAACCGCCTCCTGGCCAGAGGCGAACTTGGTGGCGATGTCCATCAGCTCGCTTGCCCTGGTGGGGGTCTTGCGACCCAGCTTGCTCACCAGGTCGCGGCAGGTGGTGCCGGCGAGGAACGCGCCGATGACATCCGAGTCGGTGACGTTGGGCAGCTCGGTGCACTGCTTCGAGAATCGCCGGATGTAGTCCCGAAGAGACTCTCCCGGCTGCTGGCGGCAGCTGCGGAGATCCCAGGAGTTCCCAGGGCGCACGTACGTGCCCTGGAAGTTGCCGGCGAAGGCTTGGACCAGGTCGTCCCAGTTGGAGATCTGCCCCGGAGGCAGATGCTCCAGCCAGGCTCGAGCGGTGTCGGAGAGGAACAGGGGGAGGTTGCGGATGATGAGGTTGTCATCGTCCGTTCCACCCAGCTGGCAGGCCAGCTGGTAGTCCGCGAGCCACAGTTTCAGCCTCGTCTCCCCCGAGTACTTTGTGATAGTAGTCAGGGTTCAGAACCGGGTCGGGAACGGCGCCCGTTGTATGGCCCGGCTGAAAGCCTGCGGACCGGGTGGTTCGGGCGAGGGACTCTGATCCTCCCCGCTGTCGTAGCGTCCCCCATGCCTGGGGTGGTAGCCTCGGCGCACCCTCTCGTCGATGTGGGTTCAATGGTTGCGGTGGTGGTGCTCGTTGCCGAGGCGACCCGGGGCCTCAAGCGCTGTGTTGCACGTGCGCCCGGTGTGGACCGAGGCTTCCCGCATGAATCGGGAAGTCGCGACGCGATGCTACGAGGGGTATCCCTGCCTTTGGGAGGTAGAGCTTTTGGCCCGTCGGACCGCGGCATCCTCCAAGAGATTCTTGAGCTCTCCCTGGATACGTCGCCCTTCGGTGGTTGATGGTTCCGACATCGCGCGGAGTAGTATTGCTGCCGCAGCCAGGTTCTGGCCGACCCCACTGGAAGCCGGTGGCGGCCTTGCCCTGACGTCGTCGGCAATGTGGAGCTGGATGCCCTGGGGAAGATGACGCGCTTCTCCGGCCGGAGCTTGGTCTGCCCATTCCTGTCTGATGTTCCGGCGGAACGGCCCAAGTGTTCCTGCTCCCTCGTCGAGCCTGGCCTGCCTCTCGCGGATTTGCTCGAGCTTTGCGTCCTGACCCCTCGCAGGGACTGGGACCACAGCTAGCTCCCGAAGGATGTCAACGCGAGGCGCAGGCCTAGGGGGATCACCGTTCTCCGGTATACCAAGATGGTTGCCTTCGCCGGGACCCCCTAGATCAACGTGGAAACATTCACGACTTGGGCCGCAGTCCTCGCCGCCGAGGCTGCGGCTACCGTCGGAACAATCGGAAAGGCAGTAGTCGCATGTGGTCATGAAGTCCCGCATGGCACTAGGGTTACCGAGCCCGGTGAAATCCCAACAAAAGTCGGGCTCGTCATCTTCCTCGGAACTCGAGGGTCCGTAGGTCGAGACGGCCGTCAGCTGGTCCCAGGGTGACCGCATATCGTACCCCGGAAGGTTTGGGCATGCCTCTTTGAAGGCTTCCACCGAAGCGAAGTCGCTTGGTGGGTCGAGGCTGAATCCAAAAGGCACGAGATGGGAATCGGTCTGTACCTCTTGGTCGACGGGCGGTGACGAAGTCGCGTCAGGGGCAGACTGCACCGTTGTCTCAGGTACGAGGGTGACGCCCAGCAAGTCCCTTGCGAGCGTGCTGGCGTTGTTCGTTCGCTTGGAGTTGGCGTGTTGCGGGGAAACGATGCTCGTCTTCGTCTCAGACGCAAAGTCGACGCCCGACGTGTCCCCAGTTGGGGCGCCAGCGCCGTCGACTCGCTCGACAGCCGACGAGGTGCCGCCTCCTGCTTGGCCTTGGTTGCCCCGTCTCCTCCTCCGTCGGCGGGGGAGGCGACGGGACAAACCCGAATGTTGTTCTTCCGCCACGTGGGGAAGACGTCATTGATTCCGTCGCCGGCGGGCGGGTTGTCGGCCGCCATTGTCGCTGTCGCGCGGCGGAGGAAGGAGTATCATGTCGTAGCTGCCGTCGAGGGACATGAACTCAAGACTCCCGAAATGGAGCACCGTCCCGGGCTGGAAAGGTTGCTGGAGACTACCCATCTGGAGCTTGACGGGAAGCTGTTCGTCAACACGCAGCAGGCCCCTACCTGGTGTGCCAACTGTCGGCGTTTCGACCCTGGGGGGTCCCTGGACCGACGAGTAAATTGTCACCGTGTGTCCCAGCCTAGATGGGTCGGCGCGAGATGGAGCACAAAGGGGGGCAAGAAAGAGGGAGACAGGCAGAAAAGGGGAAACCCGCGACCTTCGTGTTGCCCTGCGCCCAGGTCGGGTGCGCTTGCAGTAGGGGGTTACAAGCGTCCGCGTGGGAGAGAGCGAGAGACTTTACGCGTCGTCCCGTTCCCCCGCGCGGCCAACCTTCTCGTACGAGAGCCCTGGACCTTCCTTTTATAGGCGTAAGGAGAGGGCCCAGGTGTACAATAGGAGATGTAGCAGTGTGCTAACGTGTCTAGCAGAGAGGAGCTAGTGCCCTAAGTACATGCCGTCGTGGCAGCCGGAGAGGTCTTGGCACCCTGTTCATGTGATGTTGTGGCCGTCGGAGGAGCGCTGGAGCCCTGCGGAAGGACAGCTGTCGGGGCTGTCGAGGCCTTGCTGACGTCTCCTTGCTTCCGTAAGGGGCTGAGAGCCGCCGTCGTCATGGAGCACGTGGGGCGCCATCATTATTTGTTTACAGGGGCGAGCCAGATGGGACGCCGGTCTTGTTCCCCGTAGCCTGAGCTAGCTAGGGGTAGGGTAATGATGGCCCCCCTGTGACGTGGTCGGCCCGAGCCCTAGGTCGAGCGAGGCGGAGGCTCCTCCGAGGTCGAGGTCGAGTCTGTCTTCCGAGGTTGAGGTCGAGTCCGAGCCCTGGGGTCGGGCGAGGCGGGGTACGTTGTCTTTCGGAGCCGAGGCCGAGTCCGAGCCCTAGGGTCGGGCGAGGCGGAGTACGTCATCTTCTGGAGCCGAGGCCGAGTCCGAGCCCTGGGGTCGGGCGAGGCGGAGTTCGTCGTCTTTTGGAGCCGAGGCTGAGTCCGAGCCCTGGGGTCGGGCGAAGCGGAGTTCGTCGTCTTCCGGAGCCGAGGCTGAGTCCGAGCCCTGGGGTCGGGCAAAGCGGAGTTCGTCGTCTTCCGGAGCCGAGGCTGAGTCCGAGCCCTAGGGTCGGGCGAAGCGGAGTTCGTCGTCCGAGGCCGAGACGGGGGCCGAGCCCTGGGGTCGGGCGAGGCGGAGCTTCCTATGGCACCCAAGGCCGGACTTGGCTGCTGTCAGCCTCACTCTATCGAGTGGCACAGCAGTCGGAGCGACGTAGGCGGCGTTGTCTTCTTGTCAGGCCGGTTAGTGGAGCGGCGAAGTGACTGCGGTCACTTCGGCTCTATCGACTGAAGGGCGCGCATCAGGATAAGGTGTCAGGCCATCCTTGCATTAAATGCTCCTGCGATACGGTCGGTCGGCGTGGCGATCTGGCCAAGGTTGCTTCTCGGCGAAGACTGGGCCTCGGCGAGCCAAAGGTGTGTCCGTTGCTTGAGGGGGCCCTCGGGCGAGACATGAATCCTTCGAGGTCGGCTGCCCTTGCCCGAGGCTGGGCTCGGGCGAGGCGAGATCGTGTCCCTTGAGTGGACCGAGCCTTGACTTAATCGCACCCATCAGGCCTTTGCAGCTTTGTGCTGATGGGGGTTACCAGCTGAGATTAGGAGTCTTGGGGGTACCCCTAATTATGGTCCCCGACAACATGGCTTGTGGCTCCTCCCCTTGGTTGAGCATGAATCGACCGAGCTCCCCCTCGATCGTTTCCCGCTTGGTGATCTTGGTCACCTCATCTCCTTCGTGCACGATCTTAAGCACGTCCCAAATCTCTTTGGCACTCTTCAACCCTTGCATCTTATTATACTCCTCTCGACTTAGAGAGGCGAGGAGTATAGTAGTGGCTTGGGAGTTGAAGTGCCGGATTTGTTCGACCTCCTCCGAATCATAATCCTTGTCCCCTTCCTTTGGCACCTGCACTCCATACTCAACAATATCCCATATGCTTTTGTGGAGTGAGGTTAGGTGATGCCTCATTTTACCACTCCACATAGAATAATCTTCACCGTAAAAAACCGGTGGTTTGCCTAATGGGACGGAAAGTAATGGAGTACATTTGGAAATGCGAGGATAGCGGAGGTGAAGGGTGACGAGGAGTCGGTCTCGTAGTAGACCACTTTCTTCATCTTCTTCTTCTTGTCACCTCTCCGTTGTGACTTGATGGAGGAAGAGGATTCCTCCTTGTGCTTGTGGGCGGACTCCCTCGAATGGGTTCTCCTCGAGCTTGCGGACTTGTCGCCGCCGGTCTCGATCTCCCTCTTGGCAGATGCTCCCGACATCACTTCGAGTGGTTAGACTCTAATGAAGTACCGGGCTTTGATACCAATTGAAAGTCGCCTAGAGGGGCGGTGAATAGGCAAATCTGAAAATTATAAACTTTAAGCACAACTACAAGCCGAGGATAGCGTTAGAAATAAAACCAAGTCTGAAAGAGAGGGCGAAAACAAATCACGAGCAAATTAAGCGAATGACACAGTGATTTGCTTTATCGAGGTTCGGCCCTCGAATGCCTAGTTCCCGTTGAGGTGGTCACAAAGACCGGGTCTCTTTCAACCCTTCCCTCTCTCAAACGGTCACTTAAACCGACTGAGCTTTCTCCTTAATCAACAGGTCACTTAGACCTCTCACAAGGACCACCACACACTTGGTGTCTCTTGCTTGATTACAAGTCACTTGAGAATAAGAATGGGAAGGAAGAAAGCACGATTGCAAAAGCCAAGCAACAAGAGCGACAAATATCACACGGATCACTCTCTCTCTCAAGTTGCTAATCACTAATGATCACTTGTCTCAATTGTGGAACTTGGAGAGATTGAGGCTTTGATTGTGTCTTTGAATGGAGTGCTAGCTCTTGTATTGAATGTAGAGGATTGGAATGCTTGGATTAATTGAATGGAGGTGGTTGGGGTTGTATTTATAGCCACCAACCACTTTCTAGCCGTTGCTCCAATTCTGCCAACCGCGATGATTCGCGCCCCTGGTCCGGACGGTCCGCCCCTGCACATCAACGGCTGAAATCCCAACGGTCAGCAGTAACGGCTATATCAATGGCTATAATGCATTTAATACGTTGTCAGATGTCAGATAAAGGCAGTCGCGGACGGTCCAGTCGTGCACCCCGAACGGTCCGCGAGGACGCTAAAATTCATTTTACCGAACCCGTTACCTTCGGGTTTTTCGGTTCTTCACCGACCGGACGGTCCGTGCCTGAAGCCGGACGGTCCGCGCACTGTCTCAGACGGTGCTTGCTTTTCCTTCGGACGGTCCGCAGTGTAGAGTGGTGTTTTTGCAGTGGTTCTGTCCGAGGGTCATCCTGGTGTTGCGGACGGTCCGCCGCAAAGGCCCGGACGGTCCGCGCTTAGTCTGTTTTTCCAAAAAGCTTCTCCTGTCCGGAATAATCTACGGTATTCTGGACAGTCGACTTAGAATAGTTGTAGATGAACTTATGCACCTGTGAAATGATCAACTAGGCAAACTGGTTAGTCCACAAGGTTTGTGATGGTCGTCAAACACCAAAATCTATTATAGGAAATGTTGAGACTATTTCCCTTTCATTAACATACATAGGATTTAGTCCACATGTACAATAGGGTGAGCAACTCTAGCCATATATGAGATGTGAGAAGATTATTACTACTAAATGATGCTAAGGTATACAAGATAAAGATGTACCTTTATAACATGTAAACCAAATAATAAAAGTATGACAAGTTCGGAGACCCAAGTGATACAACATGCCAAACTCCGGGGTCTCACGTAGCTCTAACATGGCATGTCACGTCGGCATCATGTTTTATAAACCTGACTTTAGACGTTTTTGTATGGTCCAACAAAGCTACAAGACTCATTTGTCTGGTTTTCTATGTTTAGGGCCTAAGCGAAACAGTGTGCCAAGTTCGAGGAACGCTAGAGAATTTTACTCAGCCAAGGAATATAAGGTCGGCACTAAGTACTATAGGGTTCGCACGCATACCCAAACTTTGTGTGTGTTTCGCCTTTTCATTTGTGAAAACATGTATATCAGGCACAAGTGAAACACACGGGGGTATTTGGTTAACGATTAGCCCATGTCACGTCGAATATTTAAGAGCTTATTACGAATATTAAATATAGTATAATTACAAAACTAATTACACAACTAAAAACTAAATTTTTTAAGTCTAATTAATACACAATTAGCAAATATTTACTGTAGCATCACATTATCAGATCATGCACTAATTAGACTTAAAATAATTGTCTCACTGTTTAGTCATATAATTAGATTTGTAATTATACTATAATATTTAATACTTATAATAGGCATTCAAATATCTGATTTGAGGGTGCTAAATTTACTAGTTTTTTTTTTGCATTTTAGCCTTTTTTGGGTTTTTTTGCACAACTATGCCCTTTGCAGTTTCATTTCAAAAAAATAGACCCTTAGCTCGTCGCCGTCATCATTGGCGCCTAGGTTCTATATGTCGGCACCAATTTTTTTGGCGTGCATATGTCAGATTGGGGCCATGGTGGAACTAACGTGGCGCGTGCCTCGGCGCCGTAGATCTCGGCGCCGATGTAGGCACCATTGATCTCGGCACCAAGATCTACGGCGTCGAGGTACGCGCCTATAAATAGCCCCTTCGGCCGTCAGTTTTTGTGCTCATGTGTATTCTTCGACACGAGAGACATCCGTACGATGTCTAGGCGTGGTAAACCTGCTAAACAAAGGTAAGTGTTGTATTAAATCATATTTTGTGAGTCTATTATATTTGTGATTGTTATAGATCTTATCGAAATTTAGGAAGGGTCCTTTGACCGGAACTGCCTTCGACCCGCTGCCTTTGCCAACTGGTGTTCCAGTGCCTATGTGTTTTTATGGTGATCCTTGCAAGGTTGATAAGTCTGAGGATCATGACACCTATCGACAGAGGTATTGGATGTGTGCTAACTATGAATTTGAGCCAACAATTGTTCAGCGCCAGATGAATTTAATGGTGAGAATAGTCTTTTAATATGTTAACAATTTGAAGACTCGAAGTGGTGCATGTTTTCTTTGCCTACTAATCATTGCATGTTTTGTAGACTCCTTCACCGCTTTGTGATTTTGAGCAGTGGACTAACACAGAAATCTCACAGAAAGACAAGAAGTGGTTGGAGAATCTTAAAAAGTGGGATGCAGAGGACAAAGAGAGGATGGAAAAAAGACGAGAGGAGCTTGCTGCCGAGCAACAACAGGAAGACGAGCAGGAAACGAGGCATGTTGCTGGATGCAGGGAAGAGAAGGAGAAGAAGCTTGAGCGTGCACGTCATGCAAAGGAAGCAATGGAGGACAACCCTGATGCATTTCATAAGTACAAATGGCCCTGTTGCACTCAGTAGTCTAGGTTCTTAATTGATATTATGTAGTAATGAACTTCTTATTCTGTATTATTTAGTGTCGAACAATGTTATTTGGTAATGAACTGCTTTAAAATTGATGAAGACGACTTAAGAAAGCAATTGGTGAACAATTATGGATTCAAATTGGACTTTAAAAGCAATTGATGAAGACGGCTTAAAGCAAGTGATAAAGAAAATCAACACGATTAAAGCAATTGATACAGAAGAGTTCTCTAGTAGTGCTCCCACATTCCAAATTGTGTGGACTCTTCTCCATAGTATCCTCCCATTGTTGTTGTCTGTTGTGGCTGCGGTGGAGACGTTGGAGGACCAACATTCTTATTGTGACAAGGGCAGCATCAATGTGGATCTGAGCATACTTGCACCTGTGAACCACCTCCATTGTTGTTGTCTCTTTCTTCCTCATCATTTATGTTGCTTATTTCCCTCTCTAGATCAAATATCCTATTCTATAGGTAGGATATGTATTCCGCATGCGGAAAAATCAGATGAGGATCTACCCAACGAGTGAACCCACAATTCTCCTTGACTAATGAATGATGCATAAATGTTTATAGTTAGTTTCCCTCAACAACAAAATCATATAGAACAAAGGATTAGAATTAATTTTTACATATGCGTAAAGACATCTGAAAAAATGCCGCCCTCCATCAATTCCCCCTCGAAGAACATCTGCACCAAGCAATCCCCACCATGCATGCACTTCGGCCAATCTTCTCTCCTATTATCGTAGGACGTAAGTCTAACCTCTTTGTTGAAATCTCTTTTACTTTGAACTGGAAAGTTAAAACCCGCCTCTTCAAAAAAATCTGGACCAAGAGGGCCATCGAAACACATTGGAGGTAACTTCCCTCCATCCTTTCATCTCTCATTTCCCACACCCTTGCCCCTAGAAGACCTTGAAGACATTTGTATTGCACAATGAAGCAAATGTACAAAGGATCATGTATATATAGGCGAAAGGATAGGTAGTGTAATGGATTATGAAAAAGGTTATGTACAGGCTATGAATAGGCTACAAGTCACACTCTGAAAAGGCTATGTACAGGTTCTGAAAAGGCTAGATGTAACAGCGACAACGTACGATATTATTGCTCCTAACAAGGCTACGAAATGGATTTGAAAAGGCTACATGTGATACTCATAATATAGAATATTGATGCTTCTGAAAAGGCTATGTAAAAGCTCTGAAAAGGCTATATGTAACAGCGACATTGTAGGATATTATTGCTCCTGAAAAGGCTACGAAATGGATCTGAAAAGGCTAGATGCCATACTCATAATATAGGATATTGATGCTTCTGAAAAGGCTATGTAATAGTTCTGAAAAGGCTAGATGACATATTCACATTTTTCACAAAATTTTGGCAGAGTTTTCCCTGTTTTGTATCAATCCAACATATACACATACATAAGCATATAACATACAAGTGCATATAAGTTTAAAAAATTCCAAACAAGCTCATAAAAGTCTAAACAAGTGCATAATAGTCCATAGAGTTCATACAAGTCCATAAAAAAGCCATACAAGTCCGTAGAGGACAAACAAGTCCATTACAATTCTTGTCCAGTGCATATGCTACATAACAACTCCATAGAGTCCATACCAGCCCAAACCAAGTCAATGTCTCCTAGTCTTACCCTTGCCTAAAGCGTCGGTGCCTGGAGTGTAACGTTGTGGAGAACGGTGTCGCCTACGATGTTCTGGTTGTAACGGTTGTGTCGAAGGAGCCCCCTGAAGCTATGAAGGTCCAATCTCGTCCTGATCGTAGTCGAAGCCAACGCCCGGTCCTGTGGACGGCGTTGCTGTCTGGCTATACGACGGTACATGAACGTCATGTGCAACATTGGTCCTACAGCCACAGCGAGCAGCAGCTCCACGTAGGCGCATAGATAAACGCTGCACGCCAAAGACATATTAGTTTACAACATATCGAAGCTATAATCATAACAAGCTAAAGGCTATAAACGCTACAGGTAGGCTTACCTCCAAGAAGCTATGCATGCTGTTATCGCCCACAGTCAAAAGCTGTCGATCAATGTCCTGTACCGAGCATTTTAATGTGTTACTCTGTACAACACAATTTGCATCAAACATACAATTAATACATGTCTAGTATTAAAATTGAGTAAAACTTACCACTTGATCCAAGATGGGTGCCACCTCCACTTGGGTTCCTAGTCTAGTGGACTGGTCGTACTCTGTGTCTTCATCGTCGGAAGAATCAATGTCAGCGTAGTCATCCGATGTCCACTGCTGGCGAAGCTTACAACGAATCGCACCCTGGTACCAAGCTTGGTACGGCCTGTAGTCACTGTTGTTGTGCAACTCATCATTGTTATGCACATTCTCCGCAGCCAAATCCCACTCTTCAATAAATGCCAGATGATGTTGACGAAAGTCTGTTATCTTCTTTTGCTTCCGCCGGTCAAATCTACACACAAACCATATCATTTAAAGAACACAAAAATGTTACAAATGATTGATGTTACGAAGTCATCTAGAATAATTGAATTTGTATATTGCAAACTTACTTGTGTAGCTCCTTAGAAGTTGGAATATCTTCAACCGGCCATATCTTCCTGCCAAACTGCCTCTGAACCCTATGTGGTAGGTGCCACTCAACACACCAGAAACAGATCATAGGACATTGCATCCTATAGAGTTCATCTTCGCTGTTGCATACTGAACTAAAGATCATCCCATCCAACTCAGGTGCGTTGTATGGTTGCCATGTGACCTGAAATAAATGAAGAAATGTATGTTAAGTATAATGAAACAAATTTCATAATGATAAGATATAAATGTTGAGTACTTACGCTAGAGGCCGAGAGCGTGTCAAACTCGTTCACATACTCTATATATGCCCTCTTAGCTCTGGCAAAAGGAGCTGCTAATTGGTCCCAAACATAAGCATACGTCGGTCAAAGACGGTCGTTTCCAACAGTGTTCCATGGCCATTGTCTAGGCTGGAAAACACGTGGCCGACCAACTGGAATTTCCATAGGGATCTTCTTCCACATTGCCTCCATGATATAAGCTCATAAAATTGTTCATCTATTTGAAACATGAATTAAACATTCAATATCCACTATGGATGGTTATTGCCTAACCACAACCCACTAAAATACTAACTGTTGGGGACTTGTTCTCAGATGCTATGAGTTAAGAACAAGACAACATAAAAAATGTTAATCGGTTAAGCCCTTCGTCCTTCGAAGCATTATTCCCCTTAGGATATAATGGTTTCCGGACGAAGGTTATGAAGGATATACCTTCATAAATTCACTACACAGTGACGAAGGATGAATTATAAGAAATATAAAGGATAACATAAACAATTATATATTATTATCATGTATAAACAGAAGTTACATCAAATTACAAATGTACCTTCAACTTGAAGGAGATGAGAGTAAAAGTGTGACGCAAAAGTGAATGCCAAATCAGCGTGAACAGTACGGGGGTACTGTTCACCTATTTATAGGCACAGGACACAACCTATGCAAAATTACATTTATGCCCTTTACATTTGATAATAATTCTATAGTAATCTATCGAGGTCTGAATAGCCTTTTCATCTTTAAGTCGGTTTCATTTTTTGCTGCCACGCCGAAGCTTTCCTGCTCACACCTTCGGCGCTGTATCAACCTTCGTATTATTCTGGTCTGCTGTGATGCTGACTTGAGTCCGAAGATACCTGTTCACACACTATACTCCAGAAATACTGTTAAATCCTGTTTTTGAGGACCTTCGGAAGCCGAAGGCCCCCAACAGTAGCCCCTCGCAATATTAATTTGTTTAAAATAATAAATTTAGATTGCGACATGGACGAAGGCTTTACGCCGAAGGTCTGAAAAAACACCTTCCCTTTGCTAGAATAGCAACATTCACTGACAAGCGGGGTCTTTCAATTTCCAACGCACTGGGCGTATAAATACGGTCATACCGCAAACTCATTTGGCACGCTCTCTGGCTATCTGCTCCCGCTCACTCAATTTTTAGCTCTTGTGCACTAAGATTTGCTGAGTTCTTAGTTTTGAAGCTTCGGCTTTGAAAACAGTTTTTTAGTGTCTCCGAAGATGTCTGAAGATAAGAAGGCTGTTACCGAGATGAAACTGAGTCTCGATGAAGAGAAAAATCTGGGGTTTCTTATAGCAATGTCGAAGACCAACACAGAAAAAATCACCAAGGAGATTCTAGAAGGTTTGTCTGAGGATACTGGTGACAGCGACAGTTATGATGTGGACAGCGGTGGTGAAGACTCCGAAGATCGTCCCTGGTGACCAAGCCATTCAGTTTATGGTAAATCAACTATCAAAGAGAATCATCTTGTCAACATGAGAGGAAGGTATTTCCGGGATTTGTCCGTAGTGAGGGCCGACGAAGGGGAGAAGACTTGTCCACACCCTGAAGAGAATGAAGTCGTAGTGTACCGAAGCTTTTTGAAAGCTGGGCTGCAATTTCCCTTGAGCAGCTTCGTCGTGGAGGTGCTGAAAATGTTTGAAATCTATCTTCATCAACTTACCCCCGAAGCAATTATAAGGCTGAATATCTTTGTATGGGCCGTGAGAAGCCAAGGTCTGGAACCTGATGCGAAAAGCTTCTGCAACATACACGAATTATCATACGAGACAAAACCTTGGGGTAAGGAACAGTATCACAATAACTTTGGCTGCTACAATTTTGTTTCTCGGTCTGGGTCAAGCTGTCCCGTGCCGACCTTTCGGAAGAGATGGCCCGGCGACTGGATGACAGAATGGTTTTATGTGAAAAATGATCTGAAAGCACGAGAAGATATCAAAGGTATAATTATGCGCCCTATTTGGCAAAGCTTCGGCCTTCGGAGGCCGAAGGTTGAAATGAATGAAGCTGCCGAAGAATGCCAGAGAGCCTTCGGCGTTATCTGTTCTTTTATTGGAACGAGAGATTTAGTACAAGAGCATATTGCCTTCAGGGTATGGCCGCTCGCGGAGAAATGGGAAATGCCGCAAGAAACCATAAAAGAGGCCGACGAAGGTGGACTTATCAGGCTGAAGTACACTTTTAAGTTCGGAGATAAATTCGTTGAGCCAGATGATGACTGGTTAAAAAGCATTGAAAATTTAAGTGATGAACTGCTTGGGGCTTATTCGAAGGCCGAAGATACTGCACTGTCAGCAGCCTTCGGAGGCCGAAAAAAGAAGAGGCTGAATCGGGTGTTTGATGCAATCGGGTTTGTCTACCCTGACTATCGCTATCCCATTCGAGGGCAGAAAAGAAAAAACACAACCTCTGCGAAAGAAGAAGCTGCAATTGCTCCCAGCGAGCCAGAACCGAAAAGAAAGAGGATAAAGGTCCTCACACACCGGCCGCGCTATATTGAACCAGCTTCGGTGCCTGAGTTTACCGGAGAAACCTCTTCGGCCACCGAGGCTGAAAAGCCAACCAAACCAACCTTGCTGCCAGAAATCGCAAACATGGCCGAAGCGCCAAAGAGGATAGAA
This sequence comes from Zea mays, assembly GCF_902167145.1. Classification (NCBI taxonomy): domain Eukaryota; kingdom Viridiplantae; phylum Streptophyta; class Magnoliopsida; order Poales; family Poaceae; genus Zea; species Zea mays. Next base: position 74,439,084 of record NC_050100.1, on the reverse strand, counting down.
TTGGAAGAACCGAAGATTTTGCTACCAGAAACCAAAGAGATGGCCGAAGCGCCATCCACAGAAAAAATGGAAGAAGTGAAAAAACTAACTGAAGAAAAAACATCAGAAGTTTTGAGTCCTGCAGCAAATGTTGAGACGGTAAAAAATCAAAAAGTGCCAGCAGTGACTCCGAAAAGAAAGAGAATGGCTAATGTGCTAGATGTACTGGAAGCAATTAAATCTTCAAGCACACCTCCGAAGAAGACTGCTGCCATTTCTGAAGCATCAACTGAAATTTCTGATACTAAAGCTCCAGAGCAAGAAACTGAAGCCGAAGCTGGGTCCTCAGAGCCCACGAAGATAAAATCCTTGGAAACTGAGGAAGAAAAAATAACAGAACCAACTTTTGTTGAAGAAATCGGTGTCATTGCCCCCGAAGCATCCTCCAAAGTCCGTGATTATATTGTTCGTCATGCTTCGGGGAAAAAACTATCAGAAAAAGAAGAGCAAGAGGCCCAGCGCTACGCCCAAAAACTGAAGTATCCAAAGGGGGCGTTAATATTCAATGGCAGTGGAGAAGAAGACTTTTTGTATTGTCTCCCTGACAGCAAGGAGATTTCTGTCTGTCGGGAGATGAGCAAGAGCTTCGGATTTCCAACATTAGAAGACGGGCTCTCGGTGCTGTCGAAGAACGATCTGGCCGACAGCCTAGCCTATAATAGCTTAAAGGTGCAACAAATGGGATCTTTGTATTTTTTGTTGAGACCAAAATTTTTCGTTTGTTTAAATCTATTGACGCACACATATTTCTCTTTGCAGGGCCTGATACTTAGCAATGCCCTCAGGGCACAGAAGGATGCTGAAGACGAAGGGTGTGCTATAGCCCTGAGCAACCTTCGTTCCGAAGTAATTGAACTGAGGAACGAAGGTCTCGAAAAAGATAAAATATTACACTCATTGATAAATAAAATAAAGGAAAACGAAGCTGCTTTTAAAGGTCAAGCTGAAGCTCAGAAGCGCGAAATTGAAGATCTTCGGAAACAACTGGCCAGAGCCAAGGAAGAACGCATACTTGAAGAAACAAAGCGAGAACTCAGCGACCAATGGGCAGATCACTTAGAAGGAACTGTTGAAGAGCTTCGTTCGTCCAAGAAGAGATGCTATAACAAATCTATAGAGTGTGTTAAGAAGTTAAAAGCTAGCTTCGCCAGGGTCGGCGCATTCTCAAGCGAAGAAAACTTTACAAGAGGCAATCCCGAAGGTCCCATCGAATGGATCGATCACGAAGCTGAGGCCTTCGAGGAAATTTTAAATAGCCGTGGAGATATATGTGCTTTCTCGGGTGCCAGAGGAATTGCCACCATTTTAGAGAAAAAGGGCTGCGAACACGTGAAGATTCTATCGCAATCCGAAGCTGCTTTGTCCTTCGAAGATGCAAGAGATCCCTCGGCCGAAGCTAGCATGGTTGGTGGAAAATTTTTTACCGATATCTGGGATAATGGTGGTCGAGAAATGGCCCGAGAAATTACTCGAAAAAGTGAAAAGGGCATTCACGATGCTAGAGAAGTGGCTGAAGCTGCTAAAAAAACGCAGAGCCCGAAGGGCAAATAGGTATCAACTAATGGTTTTATTGTGTTGTAATTTTCGATTTTAAATTTTGTTCGCAATTTGTAATAGCAATGTAGCCGTATCCTGTCCTCCTTTAGATCCTACTAAAGCGTCTTCTGGACCTCCCCCGAAAGGAGACGACGAAATTAAAAAGATGGCTGAAGCTATCATGGATGAAGTTGTTAATCGGCTCCTGAACGAGGCTGCAGAAGTCGTTTTGAGAGAAGATTAAGTATTATTGTAAAAACTTCTGAAATGTAATATACTGTGACATTTTGTAACCCTGAATGTAATATACCTGTTTTTATTGTTCAACTCTTTACGATGCATGAAATTTTACACGTACCATTTTTGAGTCTTTGACGAAAAAACACCTTCCCTTCTTTTCATGCTTCGTGAAGAAGAATTTTTCTTTGTCACAACAATATCCAGTGTTCTGATGAATAATATCCAGGCTTCGTGAAGATATTTTCCGAAGCTACACTTCCGGCGATCAATAATGTATCTCCTTGTGACATTGTGATTTTTTCCTTTTTTCAAAACATTCTTCTGTAGATCGATATTGTATCCACCTCTTGTGCCATATGCAACATGATGTATGATGCTTATGCTATGCGAAATGATGCGATGATGTTATGTTATGTGAGGTGATGTTTATTCCGAAGATACATACGCATCCCTGCAATAAAACACATAATCTTTTATAAGCCTCCCTTAGGAGCTTCTTCGCCTTTTACTTCAGCGGAATCAGCGTTTATTTTTCGCTGTAAGCCTCCCTTAGGAGCTTCTTCGCCTTTTACTTTCAGCGGTATTCGCGTTGACTTTTCGCGCTTTGCCTTTTACTTAGGCGGTATCAGCGTTGACTTTTCGCTGTATGCTCTGCATTCCCTTTGGAACGACTTTGGAGCAGAAAACTTACACTGCACTCCTTCTGGAGCGGCTTTTTGTGACTTCGGCAAACTTACTCTGCGTTCCTTAGAACGACTTTTTGTTGCTTCGAAGAATTTTCGATTGTTCGAAGGTCCTCTTTGTTATCACAAATCTTTAAACTTCAACAACTTAGGCCTGTGAAGAAAATATATTTTCCTTGTGGCAAACAACGAAACTATTTACATGAAATCTAAACAATGTCCTTTATTACACAGAAAATAAGACTGAATAGAAAAGACTGCTATTGAGGTAGGATATTTGTCAATAGATGTGCTTTGACTCTGGCACGGTGCTGTTGACTGTACGAGCTTCGGACTGCTCTCTGAAGTCCCTTTGGTGTGGAGCATACTGGCTCCCTTCTGGTTGTTGGCCTTGTTGCAGCAGAGGTGGAGGCGGAGGCTGTTGCCAGGAAGCTTGAGGTTGACTCGCCGAAGCAACAGAAACTGCAGGGTGGTTGCCCACATATTCTGGGATGTAAGGCGAATGATACGAAGCAGTATGCATGACCTGCTTCGGCTGAGCTTGTTGTGCTGCGGCTTCGGCTATTTCCTTTTGCTTCTAGATGGTAACATGGCACATCCTGGTGGTATGGCCTTTGTTCTCACCACAGAATAAGCAAAAGATTCTTCTCGGTTGATCGCCAAATCTTCTGCCGAAGCCCCTGGCGCCTCTGCCTCTCGGAGCTGGTGGTCGGAAGGAGCCTTGCTGTTGCCCCGAAGCCTGTGAGGAACATTGTGGCCTTTGCTGTTGGCTCCCTCTATCATCATTTTGTGTAGAGTTATGAATTGATCTGACGTGCCTCGGATAGAACCTCCCTCCGAAGCCCCTGGTCATCTCAGAAAACCTGAAAGCCTCCTCCCTTCTTTGGCGAAAATCATTATCGGCCCGAATGTACTCGTCCATCTTCTGGAGCAGCTTCTCCAAAGTTGGAGGAGGCTTCCTAGCGAAGTACTGAGCTGACGGTCCTGGCCGAAGCCCCTTAATCATGGCCTCAATGACAATTTCGTTGGGCACTGTTGGTGCCTGTGCCCTCAAACGCAAGAACCTCCGGACGTACGCCTGAAGGTACTCTTCGTGATCCTGGGTGCACTGGAATAGAGCTTGAGCCGTGACCGGCTTCGTCTGGAACCCTTGGAAGCTGGTTAACAACAAGTCCTTCAGCTTTTGCCACGAAGTGATGGTTCCTGGTCGAAGGGAGGAGTACCAGGTTTGAGCAACACTCCTGACAGCCATGACAAAAGATTTGGCCATGACCGCAGCATTGCCACCATACGAAGATACTGTTGCTTCGTAGCTCATCAAAAACTGCTTCGGGTCTGAGTGGCCATCAAATATGGGAAGCTGAGGCGGCTTATAGGATGGAGGCCAAGGTGTAGCCTGCAGCTCAGCGGACAGAGGAGAAGCATCATCAAAAACAAAATTCCCATGATGGAAATTGTCATACCAGTCATCTTCATTGAGGAAACCCTCCTGATGAAGGTCTTGGTGCTGAGGCCTTCGGTGTTGCTCATCCTGAGTAAGATGACGAACTTCCTCAGAGGCTTCATCTATCTGCCTTTGTAGTTCAGCTAGCCTGGCCATCTTTTCCTTCTTCCTCTGCACCTGTTGGTGAAGCATCTCCATGTCTCTGATTTCTTGGTCTATCTCATCCTCTGGTGGTGTCGGGCTAACATCCTTCCTTTTCTGGCTTCGGGCCTCCCGAAGAGAGACAGTCTCCTGATTGTGGTCCAGCGGTTGAAGAGCTGCAGTGCCAGTTGCTGAAGCTTTCTTTGGCGCCATAGTGAAGGTTTATGATCGCCGAAGGTGTTTAGAAAACTCAGAGTGTGGAAGTGAGTTCACCGGAGGTGGGCGCCAATGTTGGGGACTTGTTCTCAGATGCTATGAGTTAAGAACAAGGCAACATAAAAAATGTTAATCGGTTAAGCCCTTCGTCCTTCGAAGCATTATTCCCCTTAGGATATAATGGTTTCCGGACGAAGGTTATGAAGGATATACCTTCATAAATTCACTACACAGTGACGAAGGATGAATTATAAGAAATATAAAGGATAACATAAACAATTATATATTATTATCATGTATAAACAGAAGTGACATCAAATTACAAATGTACCTTCAACTTGAAGGAGATGAGAGTAAAAGCGTGACGCAAAAGTGAATGCCAAATCAGCGTGAACAGTACGAGGGTACTGTTCATCTATTTATAGGCACAGGACACAGCCTATGCAAAATTACATTTATGCCCTTTACATTTGATAATAATTCTATAGTAATCTATCGAGGTCTGAATAGCCTTTTCATCTTTAAGTCGGTTTCATTTTTTGCTGCCACGCCGAAGCTTTCCTGCTCACACCTTCGGCGCTATATCAACCTTCGTATTATTCTGGTCTGCTGTGATGCTGACTTGAGTCCGAAGATACCTGTTCACACACTATACTCCAGAAATACTGTTAAATCCTGTTTTTGAGGACCTTCGGAAGCCGAAGGCCCCCAACACTAACCACCTTATAACTAACTACTAAATAACTAAGTATAAATTTTGACAGCACCTCCCCTGCACATATAACTCACATTCATCATATTCGATCAAATTTGCTTTTATCACATTCATTTCACAATACTCACATTCAACAAACAACTAATTATATCAACAAAACTTACCTAACAAAAAAGCTAACACAATAACTAAAAATACTGAATAAATACTCAAAAAATTACCTAGACGGCCGGGGGCGGGGTCGGACGACGGCGGCTCGGGCCAACGGCGGCGAGAGGAGGTGAGCCGGCGGCGGCAGGGTGCGGGGCACGGGGGCGGGGGGCGCGGGGGCGGCGGGTTGGCGGGCGCGGCAGGGCGTGAAGGGCACGGGGGTGGCGCGGGCGCGGGCCCGGGGCGGCGGCGTGCTTGAGAAAAATGGGGAAGAAAGCTGACCTCGTGCGGTATAAAGGGGTCGGCGCCAAGATCTATGGTGCCGACCCCTCTGCACGTGTGCAGCTGCCGCCAGGGGTCGGCGCCAAGATCTATGGCGCTGACCGCCCTGACACGTGTGCAACCACCTCACCATCCACATCAGCCAGGCAGGCACCATTTATGTTGGCACCATCACACATACCTAGACGCCAATTATAATGGCGCCGAGCCCGGAGTCTATTTTTTGAAATGAAACTGCAAAGAGCATAGTTGTGTAAAAAAACCTAAAAAGGGCTAAATTGCAAAAAGTTGGCTAAACTTAGCACTATTTTTTGAAACTTAAATTACTGTAGGGAGGGCCTACAGTATTTTATTGCATGAGAGAAAGTAGATACAGGAGGGTAGATACAGAAAGGAAAACGGAAATTACAGAACAGAACACTGAATCCAGGTTTTAATTTTATCTCCTATCACTGGCTTAACTCGGTGACATAATAAGTTCATTTCTATTTTGAACATGTCCCGACATCCTTCCACCGTGGGCGGAATCTCATTGAACACCCAATTGTTTCTGCTTTTCCAGATGCACCAGGTTAATAGAATGATAGTTTCATGTTTCCATGGGACTTGCCAACGTCTTCTGATCCTTAGAACAGTGTTGATTAAATCAGTTGATCGTGACGGGGAGATTCCTATAAAGGACCAGCATCTCCTAGCAAAACTGCATCGGAAAAAAAAGATGGGTGGCTGTCTCTTCAGCTTGTAGAATACAGTTGTCATAGGTGTATAAATCCAGAAACATAGCTCGTTGTCTCAGAAAAGCCCGGGTATTTAATCTGTCCTTAAGTAAGAGCCAGAAAAAGACCTTGTGTTTGGTTGGCATTTTGATTTCCACAGCCAAGTGTAGATGGGATGTGTCCACTGGTTGCCCATCAAGTGAGAATAAATCTTTTGTGATGAAAAGAAGCTAGAAGAAGCAGCGCAGATCCATTTGTCTCTCTGATTATTATGTGGGAGATTAGCCAAGCGACCATTCAACTCTTGAAATTGAACAAAGGCCTCTGCAGACAGTGGTGTGTGGAACATCTCTTGCGAGTCTGCCAATCTTGCTTGTTGGACGGTGATGTCCTTGCATGAGGCGAAGGACCAAAGTTCTGGATACTGTGCCGATTTGCAAATACCATCCCAATTGTCATGCCAAAGAAGTGTTGTTTTTCCATCTCCAATCTCCACCCGAGCAATTCCCTTAAAGAATTCAAGCGTTTTAAGGACATCTCTCCACCAAAAAGAGCCAACTTGTTTATCTGAGGGCAGAGAATGGCAATAATGATTGGCCCAGATTATATTGATCCATAGGGTGTCAACTCTGTTATAGAATTTATGAAGATTTTTCATGAGCAAGGCTTTATTTTGTAATGCCAAATTTATAACCCCCAATCCCCCCTGAAATTTTGGCTTGCAGACTGATTTCCAAGCCACTTGAGGGGGTTTCTTGGCATTTAAATCTGCACCTCTCCAAAGGCAATGTCGTCTGAGTTTGTAAATATGCTTAATCACCGTTTTGGGGAGCTTGAGGGTGCACATGTAGTATGTTGGAAGTGAGGAGAAGACTGCATTAACCATTTGAAGCCTGCCAGCCTGTGATAAGAAGATAGAGGTTGACGCCAGTCTTTTTTCAATTTTCTGGATAAGAGGAAGAAAAGCACCCACGTTGGGTCTTTGAAGGCCCAAGGGAAGCCCTGAGTAAGTGAAAGGCATTGATCCAATTTTGCAGTGAAATGTATTTGCGAGGATTTACATTTTCTGGTCCGTGACATTGATGGGATAAATGTTAGATTTGTGGTAGTTAACATGTAACCTAGTGGATTCAGCAAAAGAATTGAGCATCGTTTTTAAAAAGAAAAGCTGTCTAGGGCAAGCTTCCATTATGAGAATAGTATCGTCAGCATATTGGATGATAGGGAAATCCGAACCACAATTGCTCGGTAGGGGGAGCCGTAGAATGCCACATTCGCAAGCCTTGTTGACAATTGACTGCAGAAGATCAGCTGCAAGAACAAAAAGAAGTGGGACAGAGGATCGCCTTGTCTGACTCCGCGTTTGCAATGAAATCTTTTCCCAGAAACTCCATTCAAAAGAACTTCGGAAGTGCCAGAACCAAGAATCATAGAAACCCAGTGAATCCATTTGTCACCGAACCCCTTGTGCCTCAAAACCTCCATAAGAGCTGCATGTTCCAATTTGTCAAAAGCCTTTTCAAAATCTAGCTTTAGAATGACCATTTCCTTTCTGGACTTGTGGTAGAGAGAAATGTATTCGAAAGCCCAGGCTAAGCAATCTCGGATCAACCTAGCCTTGATGAAACCATATTGATTCTGATGAACTAACTTTGTGATCACCTGTTGCAAACGATTGGCTAAGATTTTTGTCAATACTTTAACACTCGTGTTAAGGAGGGAGATAGGCCTATAGTCACCAACTGAGTCCGGAGAGCTGTTTTGGGAATGAGAGTCACGTATGAACCATTAATGTTGCGCATGCAGAGAGATCCTTCGAAGAATTTATTGCAAAGTTCATAAAAATCAGGGGCAATCACCGGCCCAGCATTTTTTACAAAGTCCATATTAAAACCATCTAGACCTGGCGATTTATTTGATGGCAGACTTGTAATGATCTGGTCAATCTCATGACAAGAGAAAGGGTGCTCAAGTTCTAACAAATTGTCAATCGGCTGAATCAAGGATGGTAAGTTAAAAACCATGGAAGTTTGTTGAGAGGTCCCCAATCTGTTCTTGAAAGCATTGAAAAACACAGATTCTTTGTCAGTATGAGAGAGAGCCGTATTTCCATTGTCATCTTTAAGTGAAGAGATGAGGTTGTGTCGGTGCTTGACAGTAGCATTGGCGTGAAAGAATTTAGTGCCAGCATCACCTAGGGTGACCCATTTGATTTGGCCTCTTTTCTTCCAATAAGTTTGTTGTTTAGATAAAAGATCATGCAGATGGAGGATAAGAATTTCTTTGAAGTTCCATTCCTGGATGGTTAAGTCTCTGCTTTCCTCAATGAAGTCCAATAGCTGAATCACCAGTTTAACCTTATCAATAAATTTTGCTAAATTAGGGAGAGACTTACACCAAACTTGGATTGCTTTGCGTGCCCTTTTAAACTTGGCCATGAGCCTTTTAGCTGGGTCTGGTTGAAATAGAGGCTGACTCCAAAAATCCTGAAAAATTGAATGGAAGTCATCAAGCTGGAGCCAATAATTTTCAAATCTAAAGATGGGCGGTTTGGGAACATTAATTTGGACATTGACCATCCAAGGAATGTGATCCGAAGTTCCTCTAGGGAGCGAGAGTGCAGAAGTGGCTAAAAAGTTGATAGACCACACCTGCGACACAAAGCACCAATCCAATTTTTCAAGTAGAGGGTGACATTGCATATTTGACCAAGTGAAAGCTTGTCCTTTGAGAGGAATTTCCCGAAGCCCCAACTGACTGATTGCCAAGTTAAAATTCATCATTCTGAGGTGGTCCCCTCCAGGTTTATTGCAGTTTTCAGGAGATCTGACCATATTAAAATCGCCAAGGAAGATCCATAATTTGTCAACATTAATCTCAATACTTGAGAACCAAGTGAGAAATTCTTCTCTTCTGTGAGGGGTACATGGGGCATAAATGTTGGTGAGCCACCAGGTTTGATTAGTCAACTTTGTACGGAAACAAATCGTGTGACCGAAAGGGTTTTGATCAATCACCTCAGCATCAAAGTGAGAGCCTTTCCAGATTGTTAAAAAAACCCCCAGAAGCGCCAATAGAAGGACCGAAAGTGAACTTATCAAAGGATCTGTTGCAGAAGCGACGAATGTAAGAGTCATCGAAGGACTCTTTTTTGTCTCTTGAATACAAATGATGTCACAGTTAGTGTCCATAATGTTATTGCGTAAGGAATTCCATTTAATATCAGAGTTAATTCCTCTAATATTATGAGACAGAATTTTCAAGGAGCGGTGCAAATTCTGAGGGTCGGAAGTCAAGGAGGATGTTGGAACTTGCTCTCAGTCGCAAGGAGGCCAACAAGAGTGAACAGTGATGACAACAGGGTTACGTGCTAGAAAGCAATAGCTCTGTTAATCTGGCCTCCCACGGGCACTGTGCAGGGGTATTTATAGGTACCTGAGCGCCCAGCGCCTTGTGCTAAGGACGCATGTGCCCTCAGCTACCTAGGTTATCCCCAGAATATTCCCATAAAGCGGGGTTACAGACTGTAATTACAGGGATGCCTTTACAAATTAGGCCCGTAACGCGCGGCGGCCACGCAGGGCCCGTTACAATGGGCCGGATCGCACGTGGGCCTCTGAGCTGGACGAGGCCGCACTGTGGGATGACTTCGTCGCCGGTCTTCGTCTGGTGCCGATCAAGCGAAGGGTGTCCTTGCCTGTTTTGTCTGTAAGACCAGCGGCTGCAGCGAAGATTTCGAGCGAAGGGTGGCGTCTTTGCCTTCGTCCCAACATTTGCCCTCCGAGGGACCAGTTCGACAAAGTCACCTGGTGCCGAAGATGTCGCTAGATGGCGGAGACGCTGCCCTCGCTCGAAGTGGTTCCACGGGGGTTTTTGATGTGACCGTTGATTGACGGCGTACTATTGGATTGCGGGTTTCCCGAAGCGCCGCGCCCTGTTGGATTGCGGGTTTCCCGAAGAGCCGCGCCCTGCCTATAAAAGGGGGCGGGGGTCGGCGCTTTTTGAACTTCACTTTCCGCGCTCCGTGAAAACCCTAGCCGCCCGCCGTCTTGCTGCTCGTCTGCCCGCCGTGCTCTTGCTCGCCGGAGATCTGGCTCGAGTGAAGCAGACCGCCCGCCGCCGCCGACGGTACGTAGCGATGCCGACCTCCTCTTCTTCCGCTGCCGCTACGCCGCCGGCCGATTCCTCGCCGCCAGCCACCGCCTCGTCTGAGGAGACGCTGAGTAGTTTGATGGCGGAGGAGTTGCGCGCCGGCGATTCTGTTGATTTTAGCGTGTCGCGGATGTCGTCGGTCCGCGTGCAAGATATGCAGCGGTTGGGTTACTTCGGCGGCGGAGTTGCTTGTGCCCCAGGGACGGAGGAAGTCCCCGAGCCGGAGGGCGAGTTGGTTTTTTTCGAGGCGTTCTTCGCCGCCGGTCTCCGTTTGCTTGCGCACCGATTTGTTGGCGAAGTCCTGCGCAGGTTCAATGTTCAGATACATCAGCTGACTCCAAATGCCGTGGTGGCACTGTCGAAGTATGTCTGGGCGACGACTTCGTACGGCGGACAGCCATCGCTCGAGGTTTTTGCGAAGTATTATTGTTTGCACTGGCAGAAGAGGATGATTGGGGACGAAGTTGCTCAGTTTGGGTCCTGCACATTCACGCCGAAGACCGGCAAGACCACGATGCAGGTGGTGGAGTTGGTTCCTTGCGCCCGCAACAAGTGGGGCAACTGGAATGAATTTTGGTTTTACGTTGCTGAGGGTACCGTCGAAGGCCATGAGGGACTCCCCGTGTCCGAGATGTGTTCTCATTTTTACTCAGCGTACCCGCCCTTTGAAGTGGCAGAGGAGGATGTGGACGAAGGGGCCCTTCGGTGCGCCGTCGGCCTGAGCAGTGGGCGCGATTTGGTTGAAGAGTTTGTCGCGTACGGGGTATGGCCCTTGGCGCATGGCTGGGCGTTGGGCGAAGTGTGCCCTCGCCAGATGCCTTTTCACGGTGGAAGGGTGGTGCGAAGTCCCGCCTTCGCACTGAATCTGCAAAACCGCGACCCGGCCGCCTTTGTGCGTGAGGCGGAGGATGGGGCGGTGCGGCTCGTCGGACGTTACGTGCCGAGGACGGAGGGCCGGCGCAGCTTTGATATCCGCGGGTCGAATGACCGTTTGAACAGGGTTTTTGAATTAAATCAATTGCCGTATGACGGCTATCCTGGTCAAGACGAAGTGGACCGCCGTGGGAAGAAGCCGGTCGTGGAGACTGGAGACGACCCTGCGCCGGCGGCCGCCCCATCCTCTAAAAAGAGAAAATTAGGTACTGCTATGGGAGGACTTGGGGTTTCTGATAGTTTTGCTAGAGAGTTGATGAGGACGTGCGCGGCCCCGGGGGGAAGGATGTCTTCGCCCGAGCTCCGGGAGTCTTCGGCTCGGATGCTGAGGGTTACCGGGGGTTGCTGGCCTAGGAATGTTCCTATCCCCCGCGTGGCTGGCGAGGACTTTTTTACATCTCGCATGGTTCGTGAATGGAGAGTTTTTCCTTACGGGCGGAATATTGCTGCTGTTGTGTCGGCAGTGATGGACAAGGACCGCCAAGGAGCAGCACTGAAGCGCCAGGCGGTTGTCAGGCTCGTTGAAGCTAGGCCGAAGAGGCAGCGAGGGTCTGCGAAGGCTGCGGCCCCCGGCGGAGGCAAGCCGCCGCTGGCGGCGAAGTCGGGCGCCCCTACGTCTAGCAAAGCGCCGGAGGCGACGGCAGGCGCCGGGGGCTCAAAATCGACGAAGGCAGTGCCGCCGTCCAGCAGAGTGTTGGAGGTCGCGAAGGCGGCCCGAGCGCTGCCGTCGGCGGGCAAGCGTGTCGCCGACTTCACCACCGATATTAGTGTGGAGGACTATCTTGGTGGTAAGTCGTTGGCTCCTCTTTCTTTTTTTTGTTTTTTTTGTTGTTTTATTATTATTATTATTATTATTATTTATTCGTCGACACGTCGCAGGGTCGGACGAAGGCCAGCTTGCTATAGTTGCACCTGCCGCGGCGACAACGACGGCTGCCGTAGCGCCGAAGGCGAAGGGCGGGGCGCTTAGCGCCGGAGGTGAGGTGGCGGCCCTCGCAGCTGTCAGGGATGAGGCGGGCGCTGCGTCCCACCGGCTGAAGGAGGTGGTGGAGTCGCTAAGTCAGGTCCGCTGAGCCAGACTTCGCTTTTTTTTTACTGGGCCACGGTCTTATGTGTGTTGTGCAGGTGGCTGACTTCGCCAACCGCACGGCGTCGGGGGCCCTCACGGCAGTTGTGTCTGCCGAAGTCGAGAGACTTCGGACACAACATGCTGACGCCGTCCGGGAGAAATCGGCCGCTGACAGCAAGTGCCGCAAGCTGGCGGACAAGGTGGCCGCGCTGGAGGGAGAGAAGGCTGACCTCCGGCGCCAATTGGCGGGGGAGAGGAGGGAGACCAACGAGGCCCTCGCCAAGGCGCAGGCTGCGCAGGTGGAGACCAATCTGGCACGGGCGGACGGCAATCTTGCCAGGGAGCGCGCCGAGCAGCTGCAGGAGCGGCTCATCGCCCTGGAGAGCCGCGTGGAGCGGGCCGAGGCTGCGGCGCGCGCGGAGGCCGAACGGACGCGCACACAGCTTATGGATACATATCGTGAGCTGGGTGTGCGGACCGGCGACTTCGAAGTGCCGGACCGAGAGCCCGGACTTCGCTGTCTGGAATGGGTGCAGGAGGAGCTGCAGGCACTCCCCACTGTCGTGGAGGGGTTTACGTCGTACGCCTCCCTGGTCACCTGCGAGGGGGCGATGAACGCGCTCTCCCGCAAAGGGTGCCGGCACTTCGAGGTCTTCGACCAAGCCGATGAAGATTTTGAGCGAGATATCTATAAGGTTGAAGACCCCGTAGTGAAGGAATCCGCCGGGGCCATCTACGACCGGATGTGGGGTCCGCACGGTCGCGAGGTGGTCAGGGAGCGGGCCGAGACGGCGAGGGCTCAGGTAACATTTTCGTTTGTTTGACGTTTGTTGGATGTGGGCTGTGTGTGTGTTTGCTGAATTTTGTGTGTTTTGTCTTAGGCGGCGCGTGGCGAGCGGGTGGACGACTTCGGGGCGTTGAACAGCGCGCTGCCTGACCCAGAGCCGACCCCGGCGGAGGCCGTGTCTGGGGTCGCCCTGGAGCCAACCCCGGAGACTGCGGAAGACGCACCGGATGCCCCCGCATCCGCTGCGGCCGGCAAAGACCTGCCCCCAAAGGTGGCCGAAGGCGCGCCAGATGTCCCCGCAGCTGCTGCGCCGAGTGCTGAAGGTCCCGCGGCGGTGGCGGCGGAAACAATGGCGGAAGCAACGGCGGAGCGAACGGCGGAGGCTCCCGCAACGTCAGGGCCTTCGCAGGTGGCGTAGTAGGTGTAGAGGGTTGGGGAATTTTGGATGTGTTGCTGAATTTTGGTTGCTGCGCAGGTTCAAGATTTTGGGCCTGCGCACGCAACCGCTACTACTAAATTTTTGGCGACTTCGACCGCGGGAGGTGGTAATGAATGTGGTGGATCTGCATTTGAGTTTTTTTATTTTGCTGACTCTGGGAGCTCGGTTGAGTGGACTGAGGAGTCGTCAGAGGAGGACTTGGACTACTTTGCGGCCTTGGATGTGGCTGCGGCGGAGGCTTCGCCACACGCCGCGGACGCGCAAGATGTGCCAGGTCCTAGCACCGGGCGCCGACGACGAAGGGTGGTTGCGAAGCGTAGAGTTAGTGGGGAGGAGGGGGCTCGGCTTCGTGTGAGTAGGGCTGGTCGGCAGGAACTGTTGTCTTTGCCGGCCGCCGCGAGTACGGGTGAAGGGGAACTGCGAAGTCTTTTTGCGGGTGAGGAGCTTAGGATAATGTTATTTAATTATAGGGAGATGGGAATTATTCCTAAGGCTGAGCCGATGTAGAGTGTGGCGCCCTCGCTTGTATATATGCAAAGTCTTGTATGATGAAGTTGTGTGCCCTCGCTTGTCTGTGCCTGCGAAGGCATTGTGTACTTTGTTTGGTGTGTTTTGTTATGCTGTGCTGGTGCGATTATAGTCGGTCTTGGTGCGGGCGGTTCGATATTGTCGTTTCTGCTTTTGTTGTGCTAGTCTGGTTGCACCCTTAGGTGTCTTCTGCACAGACAGTCTTCGCGGTAGACTTCGGTTTTTTCGCACTTGTTGTGCTAGTCCGGCTGCACCCTTAGGCGACTTCTGCGCGGATAGTCCTCGCGGTGGACTCCGGTTTTTTCGCACTTGTTGTGCTAGTCCGGCTGCACCCTTAGGCGACTTCTGCGCGGATAGTCCTCGCGGTGGACTTCGGTTTTTTCGCACTTGTTGTGCTAGTCCGGCTGCACCCTTAGGCGACTTCTGCGCGGATAGTCCTCGCGGTGGACTTCGGTTTTTTCGCACTTGTTGTGCTAGTCCGACTGCACCCTTAGGCGACTTCTGCGCGGATAGTCCTCGCGGTGGACTTCGGTTTTTTCGCACTTGTTGTGCTAGTCCGGCTGCACCCTTAGGCGACTTCTGCGCGGATTTGTCGCACGCGAGGGTGGCTAGCGCTTAGCCTCGCGGTGACCTCGAATTGGTCGAATGTCGAAGACCGTCGTCGCGGTCTTTTTTCGACGCATGTTTTTGCGGGGGATTTTTCACACATATATTACATGGCTCCGCCTCGTTAAAAACCTCACCCCCCGGGAGGAAAAGAGTGCGGGCCGGTACAAGATTGTTTTTGGCGAATTACAAGGGCGAAATCAGCCCTGATGAGTCAAACAAAAAATTTGCGGAGGTTGTCGAAGTTCCAGGAGTGCTCCAGGTCCTCGCCGTTTGGCGTTGTGAGCCTGTAAGCGCTGGGGGAAGCTTTTGTCTTGACTATAAAGGGGCCCTCCCACTTGGGCTCCAGCTTGCCCTTGGACTCCCTCCGAGCTGTTCGGACGAGTACGAGGTCCCCTTCGCTGAACTCCCTCGGGATGACTGTGTGGTCGCGCCATGCTTTGGTCTGGGCTTGGTATTTGTTTAGGGCCTGTAGGGCGAAGACTTGGTCTCCGTCAACGAGATCCTTTGAAGTTGGCTCGTCCACGTCGGGGACGGCTGACGGAACTGTTCACGGGGACCCATGCTTTATTTCTTGCGGGGTCATGGCCTCCGATCCGTATAGAAGGTGGAAGGGAGTAAACCCAGTCGCTCTGCACTCAGTCGTGTTTAGTGCCCAGACTGCCTCAGGTAATAAATCGGTCCATCTGCCCTTTTTTCATCAAGGAGCATCTTCTTGACAGCTGTGAAGATTTTTCCATTGGCGTGTTCCACGACCCCGTTGGACTGCGGATGATAAACTGAAGCGAAGGCAAGCTTGGTGCCGATGGAGAAACAAAAATCCTTGAAGTCTTGGTTGTCAAACTGCTTGCCGTTGTCAACTGTTAGTTCGGACGGTACTCCGAAGCGGCAAACAATGTTTTGCCAGAAGAATTTTTGGGCAGTCTTTGACGTTATTGTAGAAACAGCCCTCGCTTCGATCCATTTGGTGAAGTATTCGACGGCGACGAAGGCGAATTTAAGGTTCCCCTGAGCGGTGGGCAGGGGCCCGACTATGTCCAGGCCCCAGCGCTGGAGAGGCCATGTATGGGCGATCAGCTTTGTATACTGCGAGGGGCTGCCTGACCGAGGAGAAAACTTCTGGCAGGCTTCACAGGACCTTGAGACCTGATTTGCGGCGCAGATCATTGCGGGCCAGTAAAAACCCTGGCGGATCACCTTGGCAGCTAGGGCCCTTGGCCCTGCGTGTGAGCCGCACGTGCCACTGTGGACTTCACGTAGGATCTGCATGCCTTCGGTTTCGGTGACGCACTTAAGCATTGGCTGACTGACCCCTTTCTTGTAGAGTTGGCCTTCAATCAGTGCGAAGTCCCGGCTTCGATGTCTGAGGCGCTTGGCCTCGCTGGCGTCGGTTGGATGATAGTACCCCTGCAGAAACAGGGTTATTGGTGCCCGCCAGTCCTCGGTCATGATTAGGTTGACTATGCGGTGGCCCTCGCTGTCATTAGTTATTTGGAGCCCTTCGGGGCTCCGGACGGCTGGCGTGCCGATGATGTGAAAGAACACGTCGGAGGGCAAGGACTCGCCCCTGGCAGCGGCCTTGGCCAATGCGTCGGCCTCCACGTTCTTGGCCCTATCCACATGCTGCAAGGTGAATCCCTTGAATTGTCTCTTGAGACTTCGGATGGCCGCGAGGTATTGCATGAGTGCAGGGTCCTTTACTGCGTAGTCTTTCTCGACCTGGCCGGCAACGATCTTGGAATCTGTTTTGATGATACAGGTGGTGACTCCGAGGGCCCTTAGCTTGCGGAGGCCGAGGATGACTGCTTCATATTCTGCTATATTGTTTGTGCATCTGTCGGATTCCAGAGCGAAGCTGAGGCGTGCTGCATATCTGTGCTTGACCCCGACTGGTGAGGTGACGACTGCAGCGGTGCCTGCCCCCGCATGGCACCATGCGCCGTCGCAATGGATAGTCCAAACCTTCTCTATGGACGGGTCTGGTTGTGTTATTGGCCCAGTCCAGTCGACGACGAAGTCTGCCAGGACTTGTGACTTGATGACTGTCCTGGGCTCGAAGCTGATGTGGTAGCCGGATAGTTCGGCTGCCCACTTGGCAATCCTCACCGATGCCTCTGGGTTTCTGAATAATTCGCCGAGTCCCCTGTCTGAGGTGACTCGGACCTTGAATGCTTCAAAGTAGTGGCGCAGTTTGCGCGAAGACATAACGACTGCGTAAGCAATCTTCTCCAGCTCTGTCATGTTGCACTTGGACGGTGTCAGTACCTCGGAGACATAGTAAACAGGGCACTGCCTGACCACGCCGTCAACTGTCTGCTCCTGCACTAGTGCCGCGCTGACAGCGTGCGGCGAAGCCGCGACATAGAGCAATAGGGGGAGCGAGGAGTCGGGGCTTGTGAGGATGGCCAGCTCTGACAGGTACTGTTCGAGTGAGGCGAAGGCCGCTGCCTGCTCCGGTCCCCAGGCGAAGTCCTTTGCACCGCGGAGTGTTTTGAGGAAGGGGAGACTTCGCTCGGCGGACCTGGAGATGAATCTGTTGAGAGCGGCCAATCTGCCTGTCAGACGCTGGACGTCCCTGACGGACTGCAGAGGCGACATGTCTACGATGGCCTGGATCTTGGTTGGGTTGGCCTCGATGTCGTGGCGTGATACCAGGTAGCCCAATATTTTGCCCTGGCGAACGCCGAAGACGCACTTTTCTGGGTTTAGGCGGAGTCGTGCGTCTCGCATATTCGCGAATGTCTCGGCGAGGTCGGCGAGATGGTCCTCCTTGTTCTTGCTGGCGACGACGATGTCGTCCACATATGTAAATATATTTCTGCCAACCTGCCCTTCGAGTACTGTTTTGGTGAGTCTGGAGAAGGTGGACCCGGCGTTCTTGAGTCCCTCTGGCATTCTGATGAAGCAATACGTGCCGAAGGGTGTTATAAAGCTGGTGCTAGCCTTGTCTTCCTCCTTCATGTATATCTGGTGGTAACCGGAGAAGCAGTCGAGGAGTGACATGACGTCGCATCCGGCCGCGCTATCGACTATTTTGTCGATCCGCAGCAACGGGAAATTGTCCTTTGGGCAGGCCTTGTTGAGACTGGTGAAGTCTATGCACATTCGCCATTTCCCGCTTTTTTTCTGCGCCATTACAACATTGGAGAGCCATGTGGGGTAAGCCACTGGATCGATGAATTTAGCCTCTAGGAGGCGGTGCACCTCCGCCTTGGCGGCCTCTGTCTTTTCGTCGGACATTTTGCGAAGCCTCTGCTTTTTTGGTCGCACCGAAGGGTCAATTCCCAAGCTGTGCTCAATTATGGATCGGCTGACTCCGACCAGGTCGAGGGCGGACCAGGCGAAGACATCTTTATTCTTGGACAGGCAGCAGAGGAGTTTCTCTTCTTCATGCGAGGTGAGGTCTTCGCTGATGGTGACTGTCTGCTTGGGCGTGGCCTGATCGAGGGGGACAGTCTTGGTCCCGTCTTGGCTCTGCAGCTGTGCCTTGTCGTGCTGTTTATCGGTTGGGCTGGCGGGCGCAGGGACCTCGCGCTGGGCCGTGAGGCAGTGCACGTTCCTCTGACCGGGCACGAAGTCCCGCTCTATGTTGCGCGCCGTCTGCTGGTTGCCGTAGACCGTAATGGCGCCTAGCGGACCTGGTATCTTCATACATAGGTACAGTCCGTGGATGGCGGCTTCGAACTTATTGATGGAGCCCCGGCCCACGATGGCGTTGTATGGATATACCATGTCCACGATATCGAAAGTCACTTGCTCACTTCGGGCATTGGGTGCTACACCGAAGGAGAGGGGCAACTCTATTTTGCCGACGGGAAAAGTGCCCTTGCCGCCGAAGCCATACAACGGGTTGTCCGAAGGCTTGAGCAGGCTGTGGCTTATACCCATGCGGTCGAAGGCGTGGAGGAAGATGATGTCCGCCTGACTGCCGTTGTCGACTAGGACTTTGTGTAGGTCCCAGCCTGCCACGCTGCAATTGATAACCATAGCGTCGATGTGGGGGGCGCTGCGCAGATCAACGTCTCGTGCGTCGAAGGTTAGCGGTATGTGGGACCACTTTGTCTGCACGACTGGGCCAGTGACGGCGACATGGTTGATGCTGCGATAGTGGTCCCGTTTCTGCCGCTTGGTTTCGAAGTCAGTGCTGGACCCCCCAGTTATCATGTGAATGACTCCGCGATATGGTGGATCGGCGAAGTCTTCCTGCTTTGGGGCATGGGGGATGTTCTGATGTTGCTGGTGTGGTGGTGGGGGTGGGGGTGGAGGAGGTACGATTTGTACTTCCTGATGGTGTTGTTAAGCGTGGTGCGGTGGATGCGGGGCGGGAGCGTGGATATATGGTGGAGGGGGTTGCTGGTAATTGTGCGCGACAATTCTGGTGTTGTCGGCTGGCTGCGCCCGTGCCATTCTGTCTCTGGTGGCCTTCGTTTCGGGGCAGTCTTTGGTTTGGTGGGCGCAGTCTTCGCCATGGAAAAGGCAGTAGAATCGGCGCGGCGGCTGCGCACGCCCTCGGCCCCTACCTTTCCGCGGCCCTGGGGGGATATTCCTGGCGACGAGGGGGGTCAGCAGCAGGATGCTGGTTGGCGATGTTGTGCACTTGATGCCGACTGCGGCCATCTCGACCGGAGTCTGGCTGCGGAGTCCTCGTCCACGTGCGGCTGGACTGTGGGGCATCTTTGGGTTTCCGCTGTGACTCAACCTTGCGCTGGTGGAGCTCTTCGGATTTGGAATATTTTTCAAAGAGCTGATATAGCTCCTGGAGGTTCTTGGGCGGATCTCTGATACAGTGGCTGTAGAGGACGCCGGCACGAAGGCCACTGATTGCGTAGTGGATAGCGATCTGATCATCAACGGAGGGCAGTTGTGACTTGAGTGTTAAAAATTTGCGGTAATACTCCCGCAGAGTCTCCTTTTCCAGCTGCTTGCAGAGCGAGAGCTCGGCCAAGGCGTCGGTGTCTGGGCGGTACCCTTGGAAGTTGAGCAGGAACTTGTCCCTGAGACTTCTCCAGGAATCAATAGACAGCGGAGGCAATCTAGTGAACCAGGTGAGAGCTGGGCCCTCTAGGGCGATGATGAAAGACTTCGCCATTGTGGCGTCGTCCCCTCCGGCGGATGCAACGGCGACCTGATAACTCATTATGTATTGCGCCGGGTCGGTGCTGCCGTTGTACTTGGGATAGGTCCCTGCTCGGAAGTTAGCTGGCCAAGGCGTCACTTGCAGGTGTGGCGCCAGGGGACTTCGCTCGTCGAGGTAGTTGACCCCTTGGAATGGCGCGGCGTGCTGGAAGGTGTAGTCGCGCTAGGGGAAACGCGGGTCTTCCGGTTGTGCTCGGTGTTGCGGGGGTGGCCCTTGCTGCAGGCCGAGGTGGCCTTCGCGCTGCATCAGCGCGATCTCGCGCTCGAGGTCTTGGGCCTTCTGCTCTTCGTCGCGTATCATTTGCCGCACTTTGGCTAGTGCGGACACACGCTGGCGCTTGGCCTCCAGTATCTCTTTCTGCCTCTGGAGATTGCGGTTCTTGAGGCGCAGGGCGCGCAGCTGTAGCTGTTCTTCCGCTGAGACGCCGAGGACTTCGCCATCCTTGGTGAGGTCCGCGCCTTCCAGTGGGGCGAAGCCTGGGGGTGGCTGCGACTGTCCTTCAGGGCCGCAGGTGCGGAAAGTGTCGTCTTCGCAGGTGCGGGGAACATTGTCTTCAGTATCCTCTTGGTGGGTGGATTGGGTGAGGGCGAGGGCCTTGCCCTTTCTTGCGGCGAGCAGTGCTGCCTTCGCAGCCTCGTCAGCCTTCGGGTTAACTCTCTTGGGTGCCATCGCAGGTGGTTTTCTCGTAGCACGAACGGTGGGCGCCAATTGTTGGAACTTGCTCTCAGTCGCAAGGAGGCCAACAAGAGTGAACAGTGATGACAACAGGGTTACGTGCTAGAAAGCAATAGCTCTGTTAATCTGGCCTCCCACGGGCACTGTGCAGGGGTATTTATAGGTACCTGAGCGCCCAGCGCCTTGTGCTAAGGACGCATGTGCCCTCAGCTACCTAGGTTATCCCCAGAATATTCCCATAAAGCGGGGTTATAGACTGTAATTACAGGGATGCCTTTACAAATTAGGCCCGTAACGCGCGGCGGCCACGCAGGGCCCGTTACAATGGGCCGGATCGCACGTGGGCCTCTGAGCTGGACGAGGCCGCACTGTGGGATGACTTCGTCGTCGGTCTTCGTCTGGTGCCGATCAAGCGAAGGGTGTCCCTGCCTGTTTTGTCTGTAAGACCAGCGGCTGCAGCGAAGACTTCGAGCGAAGGGTGGCGTCTTTGCCTTTGTCCCAACAGAGGAACAATAGTCTTCGTATTGAGAAATCCCAGTATGCATAGCATACACCAATAGTTCTTCATACATAAATTAGCCCATAAACAGAAGTATCCAGAGAGCCAACAAATAAGCATGACGCGAGGGAAATAAAACTTCAAAGGGGCCAAACTAGAAGTTTCCAAACGGAGCCCACATAACAAATAACAGAAGTTCCAGCCACCAAAATTATCCATGCCAAAAAACAAAGAGTCATCGACTCCATCAGAGTTAGTTTCGGCAAACCAAAAAAACGCCACATGCGCGTCATCACCAACAGTTATCATGTTGCTATACATGGGAAACCACCAAAATATCCCCCAACCGGGGCACAGAAGGCATTGCGAGGCCCAAAAAGGGGAGGCAAAAGCCTTACAACCCCGCCGAGGCACTAGATTCCGCATCATCATCATCAAAGAGAGGGTCCACCGCCTAGTCTTCAGAAGACCTGGGCTCGTCATCCTTGCTGCTGGGAGGAGTAACTGGCCTATGAATGGCAATACCAGTGGCCTTGGATCTGTTCAGGTCAACAGGATTAAGCTTGGATGGATCCACCTTACAAAATTCAGTTCCCAATTTCTTGATGATATCATGCTGAAGAGAGGGGGGAGTCCATTGAGCACAGCATGAGCAATTCTTTTTACCAATCCCAGTGCAGTTTTTAAAACCCTTGGCCACTACAAGATTATTGACCTTCTATGACGTTTTGTTGGTATCATAAGCATCATAGAAGGTGCATAATTAAAGGTCTTCTATGACGAAACATAATAAATAATGACGTTCCTAAGAATATTCCTCCTTAGAAACGTCATAATTTTTTATGTTTCGTCACAGAAGACCTTTAATTACGCACCTTCTGTGACGCTTATGATACCATCAAAACGTCATAGAAGGTCAATATTCTTGTAGTGGCCTTTGCCCTAAGCCTGGCACTCCTTATAACTGTCGTGTCGACCAAGATAGGCTGCCTTTTCCTGAGAGCTGTCTTTGTTAGGGGTGGGGACTGTGGCTCCACATGGGTGTCCTGACTGGGAGGGAGCAGACACTTGGAGGGGATCTTGATTGAAATGGTGTCCATGTTGGGCTTGACGAAGGCAGAGATTGCTCCTGACAACAGAAATTTCCTGGCCAAGAAGTCAAAATAATCCGGTCTGAATAGAAGGCCCATGATAAAAGCAGCCCAAACTTTTGGAACAGAGACTGATCCAACATTATCAGGGAATAAATCAGCCCAAGAAGAGGAACGCTTTCTGGCCATGTAGTCTTCAAAAGCAGGATCAGGGTTGGACTGCTCCAAATGCAACATGAGGCCCACATTGATGTTTTCTTCAATTTGCATGTCGTCTTCTCCCTGGTCGTTATTTCCCTCCAAAATCATGTTTTCGGGAGGGGGGGGAAGCTGGCAAGGCGAGATCTGCTTCAGCTGGCGCCGGGGCTTCTTCCTGCTGGAACTGGACTCCCTGAGGAATAATGATATCATTAAAGTATCCCACCGAATCGTCAGAAGGAAGGTCTTCAAGACCCGATAACTGATAACTGAACTGCTCTTCTGCATTGATCGCAACGTTTGCATTGTTTGCGTTGGCCACTGGCACAGGGGGTTGTGCCTGCTGAACTGGCCAAGGGTCCCAACCTTCATCATCATTGATGGCAACATCTTCCTCAACATTGTTCCCTTCCATGGGAGGAATGTTGAGATCGAACTAAAAATTGGCCACCGGCTGGCCCATTCCAAAAAACTCAACTGGAAGCTGGTGCCCATCATGTGGGTAGGGTGGCACGGGATCCTCATCTTGAGGTTGAGCACCAAGCATAAATTGTTGCACGATGTCACATTGGACAGTCCATGAAACTCCCTGGAAACCTTCAACCACCGAGAACACAATGAACTGTGGCACTTCCTGTAAAGATGTCACTCGTGCCCGGACCAACAACCTAGTTGTATTATTTGGGTCAGGGTCCCACATGAGAACCCTCCCGAAGGCTCCGACCGCATTTTAAATGTGTTCATGAGTCCAGAAGTCCAGAGGAAAACCAAGAAGCAGAAGCCAACATTCATGGTTAAAGGTTAGGGCACGCTGATTCCAGCCCTCATTGTGTCGAATGACAGTAAAAGAGAATCCCAGGGCTTGCTGAGGACCTAATGCCACTAAGTTGTCTCTGTCAAACGCGAATCTGAATCGAACCAGAGCCTGTCCCAAATGGGAGCGTTGAATGCTCCTGACTTGAACACGCCGGACCTCCACAAGATACTCACGGATGATATCATCAAAAATGTGGAAATTGACCTCATGCTCCGGCAAAGGTTGAACAAGCACAATGCCCCAATCTTCATGCGCAGAAGGTTGAGGACGAGTCACAGTACGTACCATGATTTCACGATGATCAATCTGCTGCGCCACAAAGCCATGAGGGAGGAACGGCGCAGGATCAAATCTGCGAAAAGCCATTTCTTCAGCGGCTCCGAGAGGAGCGAATCGCGAGGGCGGCGGAGGCACTACACTCAACGGAGAGCATGGAGGCGACAGATTCTTCCACGGCAGTGGAGCGGAATGGGGTTTTGTGAACAGTGCAAGTTCCGTGGAAGGCGAAGCGTTGCCACTCGAAAGAACCGCCTGAGCGAACTCACCAAAATTGTTAAAAGAGGGCGGGGAAGGTGGCCCACCTGTAAGCGACAGCAGAGGGGGCCTGAACCATAAACGCGGGGGATACACCCAGGATGCATTTGCGAACTTATTGGGGAAAGAGCCAAAAGGTCGTTTGCACTTCTGCCTCGAAAGACCAAATATTTGTGAATTCTTTCCTGAGAGAGAAAGGTCCCAAAAATGACGGGAGCCTGACACCACTGATTCTGCAGAGCCATTAAGACTAGGGACAGAATCCTGCCTAAAATTTAGCACTGGGTCTGCAAAGCCATTAAGACTAGAGACAGAATCCTGCCTAAAATTATAGTCGGAGTTACCAGCTAGTCAAAATTTAGCACTATCATTGTCGATTACCGATGGCTGGTTAAAAATCCGGTAGTGTAAAAGCTGGAATGAAACCAGCGGTCAGGTTAATTATTATGGGGTAGTGAAATGATTTTGAAGTGAATGTCGATAGTGTCCCTTGAGTAGTACTTCCCTCCGGTGCAGTAAAGTTAGTCATTTAGGACATGATTGTGCATACTAAGGAATGATTAATTATCATTGAGTTTTCCCTGTTTGCCTTTATTAAATAGGGATATGAGTGCATTGATGTCACCAAAACAACCAGGCTCGATTGGTTACTGCCCCACCTCCTGAGGCAATCTAGACTGGAGGTCTCAAGCTCGATTCCTCCCATCCCATGCATGAGAACCCAGCAGGTCGGGGTCATAGTGGCATAAAGGGATGGATGGATGCAATAAAGAAACAAAACATAAAGTAGTAGTTGTTCTTGTTGCTGTTATCGGGAAAAGCTGCAGACTGATGATACTGGCACGATCTAGCCGATGACCGGAGTCCTGACGACGACGTTCCGGTCGTCGGCGACGATGATGACGCGGTTGGGGTCGTAGTCGGTCGGCAGCGGGGTGGTCTCGATCACTGTAGAAGTCCGTCGACACGTCGGGCCTGTCGCTGCTGATCTGCAGCGCCGCGTTCAGCGTCACCCACCCCACCACCTCCGGCCACGACGTCTTCTGGCCGTCGTCGTCTGCCGCCACCGCCGCCGGCGTCGCCCTCTCCATTAACTGTATATGCTTCTACTAGCTTCAAGCCTTGCGCTGGACTACTTGTGATCACAAGTAGTCCAGCGCAAGGCTTGAAGCTAGTAGAAGCATATACAGTTAATGGAGAGGGCGACGCCGCCGGCGGTGGCGGCAGACGACGACGGCCAGAAGAAAAATGGGATCCCGCAAAAACGGACGGAATAAGCCCTCTCCCGTTTCCGTCTCTTTTCCATATTTTTCCGTAAATACAGAAACAGTCGGGTCAAATGTAGAAAACGGTACGGATCGGTACGGGATTTTTTCCGTCCGTTTTCAATCCTACTTGTGAATGATCTTTGCGCTGCTTGATGTTAAAAACTCAGCACATCTATCTCCATCGTATTTTATAGTATCAAGCACTCGGTGGTTACGTATATACTTGATCAGATGCGCGCATGTGCTGTGAGGGCGAGCATCGCATGCATCGCCGGCCCGCCCTTGGCCGCATCGCTCATGCATCGCCACTTGTTCTTGTGATCTTGTCCGTTGGCTTCTTCCTTGCTTGGCGCGACGATGTATGAATGAAACAAAACGACAACATCACTCTCTTATGCGTTGGATTCATGAGCTTGTACGCTAGTCAGCACGGGCAGCTAAGACGGTAAAATATACCTACTGTACTGTTTCTATATTTGAATCATGCATGTGTGCATGGCGACACAACCAATAAAACATCAAGATCAGTACAATTCATCTTTCAAAATATTTTCGTCTAGACAAATAAAGTAATCACCAGACGTGCCTCACTCACTACTGGACATGACTTCTTTGTCGAGTGCCTGAAGCACTCGACAAAGGACCACAAATACACTTTGTAAAAGTCTTTGCCTAGTGTCACACTCGTCAAAGTGCTCACGGTGAACCAAACGTCGACCGACCGTTTTGCCGAGTACTTCTGTCGAGCACTCAACAAAGACTTTGCCGAGTGCCCGACAAGTAATTGGCAATAAAAGGCGTCGTGACGGCGAGATCACGGTTGACAGACCCTTTACTAAGTGTCTGGATAAGGCACTCGGCAAAAACTTGCAATCTTCTTTGTCGAGTGCCTAGGTCCGTGGCACTCATCAAAGAAAGCTTACATGGGGCCCTAGCGTAGTAGCTATGCCGAGTGTTGTAGCCATAACACTCAGAAAATTTGGTTTCCTGGTGCCCAGGTATGATTTTTCTCTAGACACTTAGCAAAGTTTATTTGTTTTTTCTTCCACCAAAATTTTTCTACCATCTTCTAAACCTAAAGTACCTGGAACTACATGTTTAATTTTGGAACATTTTTCTTAAAGTGTTTATTATATCTATTAAATTTACTTCATTTAATTGAATTTTTTTAGATAATTCAAATTTGAACCACAAGTAATAACTCGAATAATGGAAAACAATGAATACAAAAATGATATTAATGTTATTGAGCACAGGTTGAGGCCTTATTCAGGAACATGCCAGAAATTTTGAACATCATGTTCACGAAACATATGACCACGAACTTACGATCTAATTGTTTACAAATTGTATAAAATGCAAACAAAGTCAGAAAATCATGAAACTTGTCGAGATGTCATGATATCATATGTAGGGATTGTGATAAAAAAATTAACAATGTTTTGTAAAAATTGTCACATACTATATATACAAACCTAGTCGACCTTCACATCAAATCATGAAACTTCTGCAGAAATTGATAATGTTGCAGGAAACCAACGGTCGATCGGTCGGGCAGCCGACACACGCAGAGCCAGTAGATACGTTGTTGATGCAATTGTCTCGATCTCATAAATGCAATTCCGACCACCTCTAAGTGCTAGAAATCGTCAGGGTTCTATGTGTGCCAACTGGCTTGACCTATCAAACGGGGAGGGTGTGTGGTGATCGGTGAGTCGCTTTGTAGATGTACGACAATAAGTCAAACATTGATTTCTGATCTCATTGTGTGGATCTGTCATTGATCGCCCTCTTTAGTCGATTGCCATCTTTTCAAAGTCGGTAATGAACAAATAAATGAACGTTAACGTGCATCAAAAGTGCCTGACCGAGAAAATTAAACTTACCTAAATCACGGTCTAGAGAATTATTGGTCTTGGAATGACGCAAAGGCCCAAAAACAGGGTCATAGTAAAATGATTTTGAAGTGAATGTCTTAACAAGCAAGGATAAGATCCCTTGAGTATATGGTAGAAAAATAAGCTTAAGACTCGCGATCCAGCTCGAACTTGAAACAGCTCGGCTTAGCTCGAAGCGGCTCGTGAGTTTCGAGCGAGCCGAGCTGAGCCTATTTTATAGGCTCGTCGGTAAACTGAGCCAGTTCGTTCCATCTCACGAGCTACGCCACTATATACTGAATTAATCAATCTGCAGAATCGTCATAATAGATTATTAGCTCATTTCTTCTTGAAGCCTTTCCCAGCCCTATTTGAGTTAGGAATTTAATGCATGCTTGTGATAATTAAGACCTGGCAGAGTCGTGACCATTCACCTAAAGTCGATAATGAAGGATACATTACATGAATTCCTTATACGAGAATTGATTACATGCATGTTCAAAGGATGAATAGCAGTATATAGCGTAATAAAGAAACAAGACGTAAAGTTTTTGATGTTGTCATCAGCAAAAGCTGCAGACTGATGATCTAGCCGATGACCGGAGTCCTGACGACGACGTTCCGGTCGTCGGCGACGATGATGACGCGGTTGGCGTCGTAGTCGGTCGGCAGCGTGGTGGTCTCACTGTAGAAGTCCGTCGACACGTCGGGCCTGTCGCTGCTGATCTGCAGCGCCGCGTTCAGCGTCACCCACCCCACCACCTCCGGCCACGACGTCTTCTGGCCGTCGTCGTCAGCTGCCGCCACCGCCGCCGGCGTCGTCCTCCCCATTAGTCGTATCTGTTTCTACTAGCTAGCTTGAAGCTTCTTCGTGCTGCTGGATAAAGCACTCAGCACATCTCCATCGTATTTATAGCATTATTACAGTGCACATAGTGCAAGTACTCAGTTACATGTCGTTCAGATGAATATGTTCGGTGAGACTAGCATCGCACGCATCGCCCGCCCTTGGCCGCATCGCGCATCGGCGCATGCATATGCACATGTGCTCACCATGCACTCATTGGCTTCTTCCTTGCTTGATGATGTACGTATCGTTCTTCCAAATACAAATGTACGCATGAACATGCAGAAACTTTAAGTTTGCTTTAGTTTTATATTCTTCCCTCTGTTTTAAATCATATATACGACGTTTTGGCTTTGTTTAAATCTATGTTTCTGTTGTGCAACTAGATATGTATTATGTCTAAACATATAGTAAAGAGATACCAAAATGCCTTATAATTTGGGGTGGGAAAAGTATATATAATGCACCTGATTGGATAGCTGGACGAGCTTAGCATGGCTAATGTGCGCTTGGCCCACCGGAAACAGGATTTTTGTGCGTATCTGTGCATGCAGTTAGATGTGTTATTTCTAGTTTATCCTGCAGCTGTGGGTGCAATCTCCGGCCTTGTATATACAGGAAACCAAACACTGTTCGTGGCTCGGTCAACGCATGCGGAGAGCGTGGATGGACGCGAGCGGGGAACCAATCATGCGGAATAGGTACATTGCAAGATTTGATCAGGTCATAGTAGTGTAGTAGACTTAGTCAGCTTGTGCATGGTAATTGGTAAAGCAGGCATGTATAGTGGAGAGACAACAAAACAGTTCTCCAAACACAAGAGACAATAAGAGACTCTATTATATAATAAAGTGTTTATAAATATAGTCTATTAATAAATACAGAATTAAATGCATTTCTACAGCATCAGATCGATAGAATAGACGATAAATTCGTACAGTGGGAAGTGAAACATCTGTTACTACTTGGGTTACGAGCCAGAGGCGTCTCTTTACGGAGAGACGGCTCTAAGATTTTTTTTACAAATATATCCTTAAACACCTCAAGAGCCTCTATATTAAATAGCACTGTACGTGCCCTAATATATGCCTATTGTATTGTTTCTATGTGAATCATTGGAGTTTACTGGACTTGACCCATTTACTCAACAATAAATTATAGAATAAATGTCAAATGTCCACTAATGTATGGTGAGAATTAATAAAAATGGTGAATTTTTAATCCTGCATGGGAAGTAGTAGAAGATAGATGAACTTAAATAGATTGTCTCTTGTCGTTACTTGACAACGAAGTATGAGAGAGAGGAAGCTAAAGCAACACCAACGTGTTTCATGTTTTTTTTGTCTGTTTATTCGTGTCTTGAGACTTGAGACATAGCGACATATCGTAATCCAATCAATTTCTTCCTTTTTTGCGTGTGTTTATCTCCAGCCTAATCCCCTATACGTTCTCTTTGAAAGGCTCAGACGAGAGTAGTGTCTTTGAAATCTCGCTCCACTAAAGAACCTGCACAGGTTGAGATGAGTCAGATTTTTTGGTAGCAATCACACAACTTTAAAATGCACTATGACATCTATAGGCTTCAACGACATCACGTACTCATATTCTAAAGGTTGTAGTGATCCTTACCATAAGAAATGATGAGTTCATTGTTCATGTTTTTGTTAGATGTGTTCAAGACAGATTTAATCTGCTACGCAATCATGCTATTATTTACTACATATAGTTTATCTATTGTGTTAGAAAGTTAGGCATTTTTAGTTTTAATTTAATCCAGAAAAACAGTGCGATATATGTGATGACATGTATGTGCATGTGTGTATAACTACTCGCATAAGCAGTAAACAGCAATGAAACATGCACAAATACGACGAACAGAGTGTACCCAGCGGAGGGACCGATGCTCAAGGCATCAGTGGCTCCATTCACACGAGACATCTCGTGTGTTTGTTCGATGTAGCCGTACGAAGTCGGTGCAGGAAGATGTACGCTGTGCAGTCCCTCGAACGGTCGCCGGGAAGAAGAACAGCAGCACGCGTCAACTCGGGAAGGCGACGAACTGGACAAACAGATCACGCGAGCAGTCGCGAAGACGCTCCCCAAAAATCTGATTGCCCGCACACCCGTGCAAGTGTATCTCTGCGGTCGGTGATTTCGGAGGCCTGCTCTCCCACTCTCTCTGTGCTCGCAGAAGATGGGACGGGAATGTGTTGTTTGCAATTCGCGTGAGATAATTTGCGTCACTGGAAGAGCCCTCCCTCTCCATTCTTATAGGCGGTCAGAAGGAGGGAGAAGAACAACGGACAGAAACGGTCGCGCATTAGAACTGGAAACTGACGACAGTAACTGACGTCCGTTACTAGCCATAAGACAGGAAACGGACGGTTATTCGGACCAAGGTCCGATCTACCACGAGCCACGAGCCACGGCCACGGCCCGGCCCGGCCGGCGGCGGCGGCGGCGCGCGCGCGCGTGTGGCAGTCCTTCATCCTTTTCTCAACTTCTCAATAGATGCACCAATGGTCCACCTATTTAAGTTGATTGATTTGTCCTTTGAGCTTCCAATATGATACTAAATAATTAGTACACCATAGCATTAAAGTGGGCCATTAGCATTGACTATTATTGAATATTAATTTGGGCCAAGCCCACATTAATCCAACAATCCCCACCAAATGCTAAGTCACACAAAAAAAACTCTCATCATCTCAAACGTTTGATATACTGGTGTTTCGATGGAGACCGTTAAGTTGAACATCCACCTAGAACTTAGACTACACTTGACCACAACTACACAATGGACTAGGCCTTGAATTGGCAGTTTTGCGTGGAATGAGTTTCATCTAAACTCTTTACCAGTACTAGATTGTTGAACGCATCCCCTCTGGTTGGAGCATATAAGTCAAACTCCATAGCCTTTCATGGGTATCTAGAAACCACCTAGATCTCATAAACTGTGACTAGCAGTTAACCCATATAGGTATGTTCCTCTAAAGATGTTCTGTAGGACAACATCTTTGCTTCACAAAGCCACTTGGAACATATTAAGGTGTAAACACCAACCTACCTTACAGTAAGGAAAGATATGCATCTGAAATGAGCCTTATTAAGGGTCTTTCCTCTCAGTCTACCACTAGCTTGTTTCACCATTCTAATTCACGGGATCTCCGATCACATAGAACAGGTTACCACTATGATAAACTTTAGGTGGGTCTCATGCCCATCTCACTTGATGCACTTTCTATCACACTACGTGATAGCCCCTTAGTAAATTGATCTGCCAGATTTTTAGACGTATGGACATAATCCAACGCTATTACTCCGGAGTTTCTCAATTTCCTGACAGATTTCAAACGCCTCTTTATGTGCCTTGTCGACTTCATATTATCCTTAGAACTGTTTATCTTAATTATCACAGTCTGATTATCACAGTTCATGGAAATAGCCGGCACAGGTTTTTCAACCACCGGTAAATCCATAAGGAGTTCACGAAGCCACTCAGCCTCAACTGAAGCGGTATCTAATGCTGTGAGTTCTGCTTCCATAGTCGACCTCGTTAAGATGGTCTGCTTGCAAGACTTCCATGAAACAGCACCACCTCCAAGTGAAAACACATATCCACTTGTGGCATATATCTCATCAGCATCAGATATCCAGTTTGCATCACAATAACCCTCCAGAACTGTTGGGTACCCGGTATAATGGATGCCTAAACTCATAGTACCCTTTAGATAGCGCAAAACTCTCTCAAGAGCACGCCAGTGATCATCTCCCGGATTTGAAACAAATCGACTAAGTTTGCTCACAGCAAATGAGATGTCAGGCCTCGTAGCGCTAGCTAAATACATGAGTGAACCAATTATTTGGGAATATCTCAATTGATCCCTAGCTATCCTTCGATTTTTCTTTAATGGCTTACTAGGATCATAAGGCGTTGGAGCAGGTTCACATTCGCTAAAACCAAAGCGACTCAAAACCTTTTCCACATAATGGGATTGCACAAGTGTGATCCCACCAATGCCTTCTCTCAGTAGCTTAATGTTAAGAATAACATCAGCTTCTCCCAAATCTTTCATTTCAAAATTATTAGACAGAAAGTCTTTTGTCTCTTTAATCACATCAAGACTCGTCCCCAAGATTAGAATGTCATCAACATATAGGCATAAAATTACTCCCTCGCCCCCACTGTCGGTGTTTTGGGTCCGACCGCACACCCGGGGTTGCCCCTCAAGGTGTTTTTAGGAGTAGGACGGTGTCAACGACTGTAGCAAAATGGTTCGTGCCGATCGCACGAGGGACAATGGACAAGATTTGCAGGTTCGGGCCGCTTAGAAGTGCGTAACACCCTACGTCCTGGTGAGTATATGAGCGTGGTTACAAGAGGGTTCTCTGATAGAGGGCGCAGAGAGTTTTACGTGGGTGGCTATGTCAAACAGGGTCGATCGTTCTGAAGGGGTGCCCCTAGGCCTTATATACTCGACCGTGGGGCAGTACACGTGGATATGATAACAACAAGTAGCTGAAAGGTAGTGAATCTCCTGAGTTTATCCCTACGTAACCCTCGCCGACTTATCCTCGCATGGCTCCATTGCATGGGGGCTTCAGCGCGGGAAAGTCGGGTCTCCGTTGCGATTTACTCGTTCGACGATGTGGGCCGTCCGGGCTTGCACCAATCTGGTCTCACGTCTTCTCTTCTTTGTTGGTTGTCTTTCCCCAGGCCCACGAAAGAATGACCTTACGAATTATTGGGCCCTCGGGCCTTTCGTGAGGCCTTTTACTTCTTTAGTGGACCCGGGGGATATCTATCCCCCACAAGCCCCCGATCTTTGAGTTGATTTAGAGGTAATCTACTCAAAGATCCAAGGTCCGAAAAATAATTTCCTGTTGCCTACTCTTGCTCTGATCGCTCGTTCGACCGAAGTTTAGTTTTGAGCTTGTGCCTTAGAGGTCGGCAATTTGGATTGTAAGATTCTGGACTTTATTGGGTGCACCGGAGGTGCACCCAATGGGTGTAGCCCCCGACCTTTGAGTAGATTTTAGAAGATAATCTACTCGAAGGTCTTCTTCCAAAGGTTATCTCCATTCGCGCTCCTGCATCTCGGTTGAGGATTGGTCTTTTCAATCTTGCTCTACGCCTTAGAAGTCGACGCTATATCGGTTTAGAATGATACTCCATGGGGTGCACCGGAGGTGCACCCAATGGGTGTAGCCCCCGACTTTCAAATGGATTTTTTGAGGATAATCCATTCGAAGGTCTTCCTTTTGCTTGAAAAAATTGGCATGAAGCTATTCGCATTATGCTTTGGAAGTCAGCATTATGTCATCAAAACTTTGCTGCAGAGGTCAGCATATATTTTGTCTTTAGCAGCCGAGTTTGTAATCCATCCATATCTTGCTAGGTGGTGCAATTTATTTGCTTCTGCGATTGATTGGACGTTTGACGGACGTTCTCTGTCTAGTCTTCACGTCGCTTCTGTCGGCCATATCTTGTACTTTGCTGGCTATATTTGGCTTTCCTCTGATCCTTACTGATATCTCATTTTTGTCTTGAGGTATTCACTGCATGTCCTGCACGGATGTGACCGTTTTGAAAAATATACTGATAATTCCTGGGTGTCCCCCCCCAATGGGTGTGGGCAAGGGACGGCTTGGTACGCTGAGTGTTTTAGCCGACTGCTTCTGAGTAGTAATGCGATGGGACGGCTAGTGTAATCATATCCTTTGCACTGTTGACTAGAGTCCCAATGGGTGTAGTGTTGCATGAAACGGCGTCCGCCGTCTGACGTGTCTTCAGATGGGTGGGAGTGCTTATTGAATGCCTTGCGACTGTTCAGTGACCGCGGTTGGAAACGAGCGGTTGCTTTTCCCTTCTATAAATAACCCCTTTGCTTCTCTGGTTTTTTCACATCTCTTCGCTGCTCTTTACTGCCTTCTTCTCCTCCCTTCTGTTTGCTTCCACCATGGGCAAGAACAACAAGCGCAAACGTGAGCCGACTCCTCCATCGGAGGAGTTTGGTGACTCGGAATACTCAGAGGAGGAGTTCTCCTCTGAGTCCGAGGGGTCTCCGGCTCCCATCCCCCTGCGTGAGTCGTCTGATGACTCAGACGACTCCCAGGGGCTTGCGGCGGAGGTCTGGACGTACATCCGGGCCATCGAGCGCTCCGGGCTCGAGGGCTCGGATGAGTCTGAGTTCTCCTCGGACGAGGAGGACTCGGACGGCGGCGAGGGCGAGGATTACGACGACGACGACGGCGACGACGACGACGGTGGCGACGGCGACGGTGATGGCGGCAACGGCGGCGGAGGCAGCGGCGGCAAGGGCAGCTCCAAGGGCGGCAGCAGCGTGGGCAGCACCGGAGGCGGCGGCGGCAAGGGCAGCGGCAGCAGGGCCAGTGGCTAAACGCCACTGGTCTTTAGATATTAGTATAGTTAGAATAATGTAGTAGTAATTAGTGTAGTTTAGTAGTAGTAGTAATGTAGAGTAGAAGTAGGGAAGCACCAACTCGCGAAGAGTTGGTTTGTAAACTCATTAACTTCCCTTTAATGAAGAACTGTCGTTGACTCCCCTTTTCGATGACTCGTTGTTGCTTTTTCTGAATGTTGAACTGATTCTTTTGATATAGTAGAAACAACGCCGAGCGATGTGAAGGTTGACATCAGCGTTTTAGAAGTAACACCAAGCAATCGAACACAAGACCAGCGTTTTAGAGGCAATGCCGAACGATAGAAGGTCGGCATCGGCATTTTAGAAGTAATGCCGAGCGACAGAATACAAGCCTGGCGTTATAGAGGCAACGCCGAGTGTTTAAAGGTCGACATCGGCATTTTAGAAGTAATGCCAAGCGATTGAACACGTGGTCGGCGTGTTAGAGGACACGCCGAGTGATTGGAGGTCGGCGTCGGCATTTTAGAGGCAACGCCGAGCGATTGAACACGTGGTCGGCGTGTTAGAGGACACGCCGAGTGATAGCCAGCTTCACGAGTTACTTTGAGGATAATAACCGAGTGATGAAGTGGCACGTCGGCTTTTCTTGGAAATAACTGTCGGATATCCACGTGGCATGCTGGGATTTCGGAAATAACCGCCGGGTGATGACTGGGCACTTTTTGAAAGGGTATCTGGCTCAAGAATATCCCTTAAGAGTCGCGCTTTTAGCCGCCTTTGCTTTCCGTGCCCTAGTTCTTGCATTTCCGCATCTGAATCTTCTCCGCCACTCGCCTCCTACTCTGTTTGCCAGCGAGAAGCAAGATGGCGCCCAAGAGGAAAACCGCGAACTCGTCTGCTGCAGTGATCCCCGCAATCGACCCCAACAGTCAGTTACCCTTCGCAGGTAACCATACGTCTGTTATTTCCGAAGCTGAGCTCCTCCGTCTTGTCTCCATCGGGGTTCTTCCTCCGCGGGAACTCTGTTCTTGGCGGGTTTGCCACGGGACTACCGTCCCAACCGAAGATACCCACGAGTCAGTAGTTTACGCTCCTTTCCTTCTCCGCGGCCTCGGCCTTCCCATATCTCCTTTTTTCCGTGGCCTCCTTGATTTTTATCACATCAACCTGACTCATTTGAACCCTAATTCCATTCTCCAAATCTCTATTTTCGTTCACCTTTGCGAAGCTTATCTCGGCGTGCTGCCGCATTTTGGTTTGTGGAAGTATCTGTATCACTGCCGTCCTGGGATGGCCGGGGGGCAACATCAGTTGGTCGGAGGTGCCAGTTTGGAGATGCGTCGTGGGCGGAAAACCGAGTATCTCGAAATACCCCTCAAAGACAGCATTAAAGGTTGGCGTCTGGAGTGGTTTATAGTTGATAACTATGGAAATTCTCTCCCCTCCCGGTCAGGAAGACAGCCAGACATTCGTACTCCGAGTTGGACTGAGTTTCCCACGGATCAAGAGGTGGCCGAGGCAGGCGTGTTGCTTTCTGAAGTCGGATTACTGAAAGAGAGAGGTCTGGCTGCTGAAGCTGTGGTCACGGATTTTGTTTTCAAGAACATTCAGCCGCTGAAAGACAGGGCTTATCCGGCATATCTTTATCGAGGGCTGGCCGACTCAACCCGAGTTACCAATAGGAGAATTCCTTCTGTTGACTTGGTAAGCCGACTTGAGATGATCCTCAGGGGTAAAGTCTCAAACGTTGGTGCTCCAGTGGCTTACTCGGCTTGGAACCTTCCTTCTCCCAAAGCTTTCACCCTTTTTGTGTCCAATCCACCCGTGACTGATAGCAATTTGGGTCTTAGAGTGCAACCTTCTGCTGAAGAGGTCCGTACTTTGGTTGCTTCGCTCGGAGAGATACCTGATGATGAACGGCAGATTTATTTTGAAGTGCCCCTGAACCCCAGTGATGCAGACATAAATGACATGCTTGATCTGCTAGCTGAGGATTCATCTGATGCTGCTCCTGATGGTACGTTGGCAGTGGCGCCCCTTCCAGAGGTTGATACAACCTTGGAGGTCCCGAAACCTGTCAGTACTCGCCCGAGGCGCCCTAGTCGAACTAGTCATCCTGAGCCTTCTGCTGATGAGCAGAAGAAGAAGAGAAGACGCCTCCGGCGAGTATCCAGCTTTGACGAGGATGCCAGTACCTTAGCTCCTGCTGCTGAAGAAATGATTGCAACTGGTCTTGCTGATATTGATCCCAATGGGTGTGCTCCGCCTGCTGCTTACCCCAATGAGGATGTTGTTTGCGCTGTTACTGTGGAAGATGAGGAGGAAGAAAATGAAACTCCATTAACTCGGAAAAACAGTCGGCAGTTCGTCGCTAGCGGTGGAAGTAGTGGAGTTCCCTCTCCTGCTTTGTCTGCCCTTATTGGTCTGCAAGAACTATCCATGGCCAACTTTGATCAAGCTCTAGAGGATATGGTCCCGGAGAACTTGTTGTCGGAACCTGTGGATGTTGATGCGACAGAGACTTGTGCAGCTGTGCCAGATGCTGGGCTGAGGTCATCCCGTGCCTCGTCGACCTTAGAGCATGATCTCGAGGGTCGGGATGTTGACTTGGATTGTCCTGATCCCATGGAAGTAGCTGAAGGCCCGTCAACCTTAGAAGTGGTCACGGCAGAGAGCTTGGACCCCTTGAATAGTGCTAACACGTGCCCAGCCCCCGAGGATGTCGCCGGGGAGGACTTAGCTCGGGTGAGGAGTGTAAGCCACTGTCCAGCCCCCGAGGGTGTTGCCGGGGATGATCCGGCTCAAGTGGGCAGTGCCAACTTTGACCCAGCCCCCGAGGGTGTCCGAGCGGGGTCTCCTTCCTGCACTTCCATGGATGTTCATGCAGGTTCACCTCCACACTCTGGCGGTATGGTGGTGGCCCAAACTTCGGATCAGGGGGTCGCTTTAGAGGGCAGCATCCCCACTGGCCTGGCGTTAGGCTCTGTTGAATGTACTGAGCTCGTTCCTGCTGGTCTGCTGCAAGCTGCTTCGGGTGGTGGTCTGGCACCTGGTTACCAGCTGATTTCTCCTGACTTGGGGATCCCTTCGCTCTTTTCCAACCTCCAGGTGTTGTGCTGTGCTTTAGTTTGATCTTTATGTTGCATGAATTGTTGTCATTATGTTCATCCGCTCTTCTTATCAGGCTTTGGTGGATGGAATGGCCAGCCAGCTGAAGTCGCAGGGAGCTTCCATCCCGGAAGTGGCTTCATCTCTTGAGCGTTGGAATCCGGCGTTGCTTCGGGGTCGTGTATCCGAGTTGGAGGCAACTAATGCTGGTTGGTGTCCTTTCTTCTTCTTCTTGTCCGTGGATTGTTTTACCTTCTGACCTCATTTTGTTTGAATACCTCTCGATAGGGATGACTCGACAGATCACAGTTCTTGAAGAAAGACATTCCCAGGATCAAGCTGAAATGGCTCGACGGTGCGCTGACTTCGAGGAGAAGTATTCTCAGAGTCAGATTGAATTGAGTCAGGTCTCCGCGGCTTTGGATGATGCCAACGCTCTGAGTTCTTCTCTTCATGCTCAGCTTGATTCTGAAAAGGTAACTTACGAAACCGTGCTTCACCTTATCATGCTCATGGATTCTGAATGAGTTGATTTTTGCTTGTAGGAAGAAAAACGCATCCTTGCTGCTTCTCGCGACAACCTGGACAGATTGTACCGAGATTCCAGCAATTCGTTAACCATCTTGGAGAGGAGCCACCGTTTTACGATGGAAGAGCTGGACAATCAGCGTCGTCAGCTGCAAGAATCCTCGGACGAAGTGACCCGCCTTACACAGTTGCTATCAACAAAGGATGCCACCATCAAAGGACTCCGAGCTTCTAAGAAATCCATTGCTCAGGAGTTAGAAACTGCTCAGCAGGCTACTAGAGTTGCCGAAGAAACCGCTGTCACTTTCAAAGCTCAGCGTGATAAAGCCCTGGACAAGGCTATTCGGGCAGGACGAATCTTGATGAGAAGACCTGGCGTGGTTGTCCCTGAAGACATAAGAGCCGATGTGAATGCTGCCCCCGATTCTTCGAATCGCCCTTCTTCGTCGGTCGTTCCTAAGAAAGACATTGGAAAATAAAGAAACATTTCGCGTGTTATTAGCGCGCGGTTAGCATGATCAAGTACTCGTTAGAGGTTATTGGCTTATCATTCGAATGACATCATCACTCTCTTATTGTATCCGAATTGCAAATTTGTGGTAACGCTGCATGATGATTATGAAGTTTGTTTGTGGGATATGGAAGTCATCCCCTGAATTGCATAAGCGCGAGTAAGCTGCACCGGCTTGAGCCGTCAATGACTTTAGCTGATAACTCCGTTAGTAGGGCATAGTGGTCACCCTAGGTTAGGTAAGCGTGAGCATGTTGCGCCGCCTTAAGTCGTTGCCGACTTAAGTCGATTGCTCCGTTTGCAGGGCATAGTGGTCACCCCGAGTTAAGTAAGCGTGAGCATGTTGCACCGCCTTAAGTCGTTGCCGACTTAAGTCGATTGCTCCGTTTGTAGGGCATAGTGGTCACCCTGAGTTAAGTAAGCGTGAGCATGTTGCACCGCCTTAAGTCGTTGCCGACTTAAGTCGATTGCTCCGTTTGTAGGGCATAGTGGTCACCCCGAGTTAAGTAAGCGTGAGCATGTTGCACCTCCTTAAGTCGTTGCCGACTTAAGTCGATTGCTCCTTTTGTAGGGCATAGTGGTCACCCCGAGTTAAGTAAGCGTGAGCATGTTGCACCGCCTTAAGTCGTTGCCGACTTAAGTCGATTGCTCCGTTTGTAGAGCATAGTGGTCACCCCGAGTTAAGTAAGCGTGAGCATGTTGCACCGCCTTAAGTCGTTGCCGACTTAAGTCGATTGCTCCGTTTGTAGGGCATAGTGGTCACCCCGAGTTAGTAAGAATGCAAGTCAATCATAAACGAGCCAAGTATCTTTGAAATCTCTCTTTATTGATGACGTATTTCCATTATTACAGAATACATGGTCGCCCCGGCTTGTTTTGAAATACAGCTAGGGGTAAAACTTTCGGAGGTGCTCTATGTTCCAGGAGTTCCCAACTTCTGTGCCATCCATCTGGGTGAGGCGATACGATCCGGGCCGAGTGACCTCTGCTACTATGAATGGCCCTTCCCATAAGGGTGATAACTTGTGCTGTCCCTCCCCCGTTAGAATTCGGCGGAGGACGAGGTCTCCTATCGAAAAGAAACGTTGCCGCACAGCTTTGTCGTGGTAGCGCCTTAGGGTCTGCTGGTATCGTGCTGATTGGATTACTGCATTCAGTCGTTCTTCCTCAAGTACATCAATATCCTCCAGCCTGGTGGCTTCGGCTTCTGCTATGCTTTCGAAGATCAATCTTGGCGCCCCAAACTTGAGATCAGCAGGTAGTACTGCCTCCGACCCATAGACCATGAAGAAAGGAGTGTTTCCATGCAGGGCCCGGCTAGGTTGGGTTCTCAAGCTCCAAACAACATAAGGCAATTCTCTTATCCATTTTCCTGCGAATTTTTCGTTCTTATCAAAGACCCTTTTCCTGAGTGCCTCCAATATCATTCCGTTGGCTCGCTCAACCTGCCCGTTGGCTCTCGGATGGGCTACAGATGCGTACTTAATCTGAATGCTCTTTTGCTCGCAGAAGTCAAAGAATTCTGAACTGGTGAAGTTGGATCCCAAGTCAGTGATGATACTGTTTGGTATCCCGAATCTGAATATTATGCTTTGTATGAATTCCACGGCTTTAGCGGAGGTTAAAGAGGCAATGGGCTGGAACTCTATCCATTTAGTGAATTTGTCAATTGCCACCAATACATGGGTGTATCCTCCTTGAGCTTTCTTGAAAGGTCCAATCATATCCAATCCCCAGCATGCGAAAGGCCAAGTTACTGGTATGGTCTGTAGCTGCTGTGCTGGCATGTGCTGTTGCTTTGACAGGTATTGGCAAGCTTCGCATCTCTGAACTAACTCGGCTGCATCATTCTTCGCCGTCGGCCAATAGAATCCTGACCTGAAAACCTTCCCGACTAGTGTTCTGGATGCCGCATGTACTCCACACTGCCCTGCATGGACTTCCTCCAGAAGTTGCTTCCCGGTGGACGGGAGAACGCACTTCATGAGGACGCCTGACGCGCCCCTCCTGTATAATACCTCCCCAATGAGTGTATAGTGAGCTGATTGTCTGGCAATGCGCTCTGCCGAGTTCTTGTCATCTGGTTCTTCTTCATTCTTTATATACTTAATAATCGGTTGCCTCCAGTCATCAGAGTCTGACTCGGGTTGATCTATGATGTTGCACTCTTCTATTTGATCCGTCGAGATGCTCGGCTGGAGAATTTCTTGCACGAAGACCCCGGGCGGGACCTGAGTCCGACCGGATCCGAGCTTGGACAGTACATCGGCCGCCGTGTTCCGATCTCTTTCTATATGATGAAACTCCAGACCCTCGAATTTATCTTCTAGCTTTCGGACGACGGCGCAGTATTTTCCCATTGAATCACTTGAACAATCCCATTCCTTGTTTATCTGACTGATGACTACCAGAGAATCTCCATACACCATCAGTCTCTTGACGCCCAATGATATGGCGATGTTTAATCCGTGTATCAAAGCTTCATACTCGGCTGCGTTGTTAGAGGCCGGGAATAGCAACTGGAGAGCATACTTGAGGTGCTCGCCTCCAGGTGCAGTGAAGAGAATCCCTGCTCCTGCTCCCTGCAGCTTCAGCGAGCCATCAAAATACATTCGCCATACTTCTGCCGTTTCTGGATTGTCTGGAACTTGCTGTTCTGTCCACTCTGATACGAAATCAACCAGTGCTTGAGTCTTGATGGCAGTGCGAGGTCGGAACTCGATATCATGGGATCCCAACTCGCAAGCCCACTTGGCTATTCGGCCAATGGCTTCCTTGTTGTGAAGAATGTCCCCTATTGGAAAACCAGTAACTACTATGACTTTGTGATCGTCAAAGTAGTGGCGCAGCTTGCGGGCAGTTAGAAGTACTGCATATAATAGCTTCTGAACTTGAGGATACTTTTTCTTCGATGGGCCTAGAACCTCACTGATGAAATAAACAGGATGTTGTACCGGATAGGCATGCCCTTCTTCCACTCGTTCGACTACCAACGCAGTGCTTACCACGTGAGTCGTGCAAGAGATATATAGCAGCAAATCTTCAGCCGGTTGAGTCGGCGTAGCTCGCCGGGGCGGTTTCAATACTGGTGGTGTTGTTAGGAATTTCTTCAGTGCGTCTAGAGCTTCCTGTGCTTCTGAAGTCCATTGAAACTTATCCACCTTCTTGAGTAGTTTGTAAAATGGCAGTCCTTTTTCTCCCAGCCTGGATATAAATCTGCTCAGGGCTGCCATACATCCAGTGAGTCGCTGAACCTTCTTTTGCGACCGAGGAGCTTCCATCTTCATGATAGCTTCAATCTTATCTGGATTAGCTTCAATTCCCCGGTGGCTGACAATAAATCCGAGCAACTTTCCTGCTGGTACCCCGAAAACACATTTTTCAGGATTGAGCTTCCATCTATATCTTCTCAGGCAGTTGAAAACCAGCTGTAAGTCTTCGATGAAGTTTTCCGGATTCTCCGTTTTGATCACCACGTCGTCTACGTAAGCCTCCACACGCTTGCCCCAGTGATCGGCTAAGCATGTTTGAATGACTCTCTGATAAGTCGCTCCAGCGTTTTTGAGGCCGAACGACATGGAGGTATAACAGAAAGCACCAAACGGGGTGATGAACGCCGTTTTTTCCTCGTCTTCTTTTGCCAAACTAATCTGATGATACCCGGAATAGTAATCTAAAAAAGACAGCACAGAACACCCAGCGGTGGAATCCACCACCTGATCTATCCTCGGGAGCCCGAAGGGATCCTTCGGACAGTGTTTGTTGAGATCAGTATAGTCGACGCACATGCGCCAATCCACTTTATTCTTTTTGAGTACAAGAACAGGGTTGGCTAACCACTCGGGGTGTAATACTTCTCTAATAAATCCAGCCGCGACCAAGCGAGCTAACTCGGCACGAATGGCCTCTCTCTTGTCTGGCGTGAAACGACGCAGCTTTTGCCGGATCGGCCTCGCCTAAGGATAGACTTTCAATTTGTGCTCAGCCAACTCCCTCGGGACTCCCGGCATATCTGCAGGTTGCCATGCGAATACGTCTCGGTTATCTTGCAGGAACTGGACGAGCGCGCTTTCCTATTTGTCATTCAAACTGGAGCTGATGATGGCCGTCTTGCGCTCATCAGCAAACCCCAGGTTGATTCGCTTGGTTTCTTCAGTCGGCCGCATAGAGGTCGCGGCCTGAGCTTCGTTTGCCGGTACGGCGAGGTCTTCCTCAGGCTTAGAGTTCGCCGGCGTAGAAGGAACCGTCGACGGCTTGGTGGTGAGGGCTGCTTGGATGGCCACTCGGAAACATTCTGCGGCGCCTTGGAAGTCGGCGCGCACAGTTATGATTCCTTGCGGTCCTGGCATCTTCAGTATCATGTAGGTATAGTGCGGGATGGCCATGAATTTGGCTAGCCCTGGCCTTCCGATGATGGCGTTGTACCCGCAGTCGAAGTTCGCCACCTCGAACCTCAGGAACTCGGTTCTGTAGTTATCCGGAGTCCCGAAGGTGACCGGCATGTAGATGTGGCCCAGCGGGTATTCCCCTTCCGTCGGCACGATGCCAAAGAAAGGAGTGTCTGACTCGTGGAGCTCTTTGAGGTGAACTCCCAAGCCTTGGAGCGTACGGGGGAAGGTGACATTGATGCTGCTCCCCCCGTCCACTAGCACCTTCTTTACCCGGCTCTCTCGGATCACCGGATCGACGAGGAGCGGGTATTTGCCTGGATGGTCAAAGTTGAGCCATTGATCCTCCCGAGTGAAAGTGATTGGGTGCTCCGACCATCGGTATGGGGCGGGAGGGCCGGTGGTCGCCACCAGTATCTGGCGGTCGTTGAGCTTTTGTTGTCTTTTGTTCTCCTGCGACCCATGTCCGCCGAAGATGACGTTGACCTCCCTGTCAACGCGCGGGAAAGCTCCTCCTCCCCCTCCCTCCTCCGGCTGATGGGGCTGTCGTGGTTCACCTGGTCCTCCCCTCGGCGGAGGAGGTGGTAGGGGTTGGAAGGGTCGGCCATGCCCGACGGAGTGCTTGAAATCCCGGCAGTTGCGGAGAGTGTGGCGCATGTCCTTATGGTACGGGCACTGGGCGTCGAGGATGTCGTCCAGCGTGCACTCGCCTCCTCGAGGCCCTCCTCGGGCGCGAGAGGCGGGTGGTCCGGCAGCGTGTACCTCTTCACGAGGCCTCTTCTCCCAGCGTTTGTCGGATGGCTGGTTCGCGTCACGTCGTGGTGCTGCCGGTGCAGGCTTTGCTCCTCCGATGAGATCCTGGGCCCGCTCGTCGGCGGTGATGTAGAGGTCGGCTTCCCAGAACAGCTCCTCGGAGGTAGTCGGCGCCTTTTGTAGTATGGCTCGGACGAAAGCCGAGTCGTTAGATCCTCTGTAGAAGTCCTCGATCACGGCCGCCTCCGTGACCTCGGGGATGCGGTTTCTCATGGTCTGGAACCTTTTAAGGTATGACCGGAGAGTCTCATCCCCCCGGCGCTTGATGGATTTGAGGTCCCATGGTTGCGCTGGCTTGTCGGAGAGAGACTGGAAGTTGGCGGTGAAACGTCGACTGAAGTCTCCCCAGTCGTCGATGCAGTGTCGGGGTAGATGTCGTAGCCACTGCAGCGCATCTTGCCCAAGGACGATGGGCAGATACGTGGTCATGACGTCTTCGGATGCTCCGGCAGCCCGAGCAGCGGTGGTGTAGACGGCTAACCAACCCCCTGGATCCTGCTTAGGTTCATATTTGTCGACATTGGATACCTTGAAGTTGGGAGGCCATTGGATGGCCCTAAGGCGCGGAGTAAGGGCGGATACTCCGCATGTGTCCTCCTGTCGTCGGGGATGACGTCTGTCCCGGGGAGGGGAGTGGCGATGGTGGTTCCTCGACCGTCCCCGGGTGGTACCACCAGTTGAAGCTGTTGCCGACTCAGTTCGGGTGGCCTGGCTTTGAGTCGGGAAGCCATGATCTCGGTCATACTCCTCCCGACGGCGAATTTCGTTCTCATGCCGCCGTTCGCGCGAAGCATTGATAGAGCTTCGCGCGTCTCGGCGACTGTTGATGGCGTGTCGCAAATCGTTCGGCGGGTGAGCGAGCGGTAGAAGATGGTTGGCCGCCTGAGTGAACAGGCGTCGGTATCCTTCGGCGTCGGGAGTCCGAGGAAGACCGTCAGCTATCCGAGCTAGAACGCCTCCGACTTCGCTCGGCGTGTTCATAGCTCGGGCAAAGTCGGGGTTCAGGTTGCGCCCGAAGAGCGGATTCTCGCGTCGTTGCCTTGCATCTTGCTCGGCTTGCTCCTGAGTCCGCCGGCGATCATGTCGTCGGGAGTTCCTTCGTTCCCTGAAGACGCGTTCTTCCGGAGTTTCTCCTATCTCTGAGA
The DNA here is from genome assembly GCF_902167145.1 of Zea mays. Classification (NCBI taxonomy): domain Eukaryota; kingdom Viridiplantae; phylum Streptophyta; class Magnoliopsida; order Poales; family Poaceae; genus Zea; species Zea mays. The sequence continues at coordinate 74,394,586 of NC_050100.1, read as the reverse complement.
CCTCGTCTCGCGAGACAGGCTGCTCCGGATCCCGTTCTCCAGCTGCGTGATGTCGCCGAACGTTCCTGCGTCGGTTTCTTCGTCGGCGGGATTCTCGCTGAGGTGGTTCTTCTCCAGGCGCGGTCGGTTCATCGTCAGAGACGGCGGGCGACTCTGCTCTCCCGATGAAGAGGACGTCGGGGTAGAACGGTACTGCTGTCGCGGCGATTTTCTTTCCGTTCTCCTTTGAGGCCGGAGGAACGGGAAGAACGACTTGCCTCTCCCTGGTCTCCTTCTTTCTCACGACCCGTGTCCATTCTTTCGTCGGGGAAGTGGACAGCGGAGTCTTCCGGGTCAGCGAGCTTCTAGCTCCAGCCTCCCCGGAGACGATCTTTTTCCGAAGAGCCGGAGATAGCGTCTTTCCAGCATTTTCGGAGTTTGTTGGAGGAGACCTCTGTTCCGGCAGATCTGCGAGGCGGTGTAGAATTCCTTCTTCATCCGCTACGGACGAGATTGTCCCGAAGCAGAATACAGATCCGGGACGCACGGCGATCTTGCTGTGGAAGGTGACGGCCATTGAGCTAGCTTGGATCGTCGACACACCCCCTACCTGGCGCGCCAGCTGTCGGTGTTTTGGGTCCGACCGCACACCCGGGATTGCCCCTCAAGGTGTTTTTAGGAGTAGGACGGTGTCAACGACTGTAGCAAAATGGTTCGTGCCGATCGCACGAGGGACAATGGACAAGATTTGCAGGTTCGGGCCGCTTAGAAGTGCGTAACACCCTACGTCCTGGTGAGTATATGAGCGTGGTTACAAGAGGGTTCTCTGATAGAGGGCGCAGAGAGTTTTACGTGGGTGGCTATGTCAAACAGGGTCGATCGTTCTGAAGGGGTGCCCCCTAGGCCTTATATACTCGACCGTGGGGCAGTACACGTGGATATGATAACAACAAGTAGCTGAAAGGTAGTGAATCTCTTGAGTTTATCCCTACGTAACCCTCGCCGACTTATCCTCGCATGGCTCCATTGCATGGGGGCTTCAGCGCGGGAAAGTCGGGTCTCCGTTGCGATTTACTCGTTCGACGATGTGGGCCGTCCGGGCTTGCACCAATCTGGTCTCACGTCTTCTCTTCTTTGTTGGTTGTCTTTCCCCAGGCCCACGAAAGAATGACCTTACGAATTATTGGGCCCTCGGGCCTTTCGTGAGGCCTTTTACTTCTTTAGTGGACCCGGGGGATATCTATCCCCCACACCCACCATACCGATAGTATACACACTTGTCTGCTTCGTTCACAACAAAACCAGCAGATGTCAAAGTTCTATCGAACTTTTCATGCCATTGCTTAGGTGCTTGTTTTAGGCCATATAAAGATTTCAATAATTTACACACCATGCCTTCTTGACCGTTTGCTACAAACCCAACTGGCTGCTCCATGTAAATTTCCTCATCTAGCTCTCCATTTAGGAATGCTGTCTTAACATCCATTTGATGGACGAGTAGACCATGAGAGGCAGCCAAAGAAAGTAGCACACGAATTGTGGTCAATCGAGCCACAGGTGAATAAGTATCAAAGAAATCCTCACCTTCCTTCTGTGAATAGCCTTTAATTACAAGCCTCGCCTTGTACCTTTCAATAGTACCATCAGGCCTAAGTTTTTTCTTGAACACCCATTTACTTCCAATGGGCTTACACCCATAAGGACGCTCAACTACCTCCCAAGTTGCATTAGACATAATAGAATCCATCTCACTCCTTATTGCTTCCTTCCAAAAGTTAGCATCAGGAGAGGAATATGCCTCTTCAATGGTACTTGGTGTGTCATCCACAAGATATACAATGTAATCATCACCAAAGGACTTTGCAATCCTTGGTCTCTTACTCTTTCGAGTTGATACATTGTCATTTTCCACATGATTATGTATATGGGATTCCTCAGTGTGTTCTACCGGAATAAAATGCTCATGGGGTATCGTTGGTTCATCATTAGACGTATCATGTGTAGCTTTCATGGGAAATTCGTCCTCAAAAAACGTAGCATCTCTGGACTCCATAATTGTACCAACCAACATGTCCGGTACTCCAGAGTTTATAATTAAAAACCTATATCCAATGTTGTGGAAAGCATACCCAAGGAAAACACAATCAACAGTTTTCGGTCCTAATTTGCGCTTCTTGTTAATTGACACATTCACTTTAGCCAAACAACCCCAGGTGCACAAATAGGAGATATTTAATTTCTTCTTTTCCCATTCCTCGAATGGTGTGATTTCTTTGTTCTTTGTGGGAACTTTATTCAGGACATGACACGCCGTCAAGATCGCCTCACCCCACCATTCCTTAGATAGCCCTGAAGTCTCTAACATGGCGTTAACCAAATCAGTTAGAGTACGGTTCTTTCTTTCAGCAACCCCATTGGATTGTGGTGAGTATGGCGGTGTCCTCTCATGAATAATACCATGTTCCACACAAAAATCAGAAAAATCACCCGAAAAATATTCTCCACCACGATCAGACCTTAACCGTTTAATTTTCCTCTCGAGTTGATTTTCAACTTCAACTTTGTAGGTCTTAAAATAATGCAAAGCTTCATCTTTTGATTTTAAGAGATACACATAACAAAATCTAGTAGAGTCATCGATAAAAGTAATAAAATATCACTTGCCTCCTTTAGTCAATATTCCGTTCATCTCACATAAATCGGAATGTATTAAGTCTAGTGGTGCCAAATTCCTCGCCTCCGCAGCCTTGTGAGGCTTGCGAGGTTGCTTAGATTGCACGCACACCTGGCACTTAGAACCTTTGACTAAATCAAATTTCGGGATTAAATTTAAATCTGCTAACCGCGAGACACAACCAAAATTGATATGACAAAGTCGTGAATGCCAAATATACGACTCATTCGAAACAACATTGTTCACAGACTTATTACACGCATCATGCAAAGATAAGCGGAACAAGCCTCCGCTGTCATAGCCTTTTCCAACAAACGTTCCATACTTAGACAGTATACATTTATTAGACTCAAAGACAATTTTGTAGCCATCTCGACACAATTGAGAGCCACTAACTAGATTCTTTTTGATGGAGGGGACATGCTGCACGTTCTTCAATAGCACCGTCTTTCCCGAAGTAAACTTCAGAATGACTGTACCAACACCAAGAACACGCACATGTGATCCGTTCCCCATCAGCAAGGCTCCAGTCCCTTTGCACTGATAAGAAGAAAATAAAGAAATATCAGCACACACATGAATATTAGCACCGGTATCAGCCCATCACTCAGGGGATTGACACACTGAAAGAACAGTAGGTAAAAGATTACCATACCCCGATGTTCCTTCTACAGTCTCGCTAACAACCATGTTTACTGTTTTCTTCTCTTGAGCTGGTTTTTTTCTCTTGCTTAAATTTGCGGTCTGGACAAGCGCTTGCCCAATGATCAGTACTCCCGCAAACAAAGCAACCAGCTCCTTTGTTCTTCTTTTTGAACGAGGCTGCCTGCTTGGGCTTCGTGGCATTCTGTTGCTTGTTCTTCTTTTTATTATTATGTGATGCATTGGAGTTCTTCTTTTGTACCATATTGGCACTAGAAGTCTCAACTCCTTTTCCACGAGTGTCTTTTGCTCTCGCCCTCTCCTCAACATCAAGAGAACCAATAAGCTCAGCCACGCTAAACTCTTGTCTCTTATGTTTTAGAGTGGTAGCAAAGTCCGTCCAAGAAGGTGGCAGTTTAGCGATAATACCGCCGGCCACGAACTTGTCAGGCAAGACACATGGTAATTGTTCGAGTTCTTTAGCCAGTGCCTGTATTTCATGAGCCTGTTCAACTACAGGACGGTTTTCCACCATCTTATAGTCAAATAGCTGCTCCATGATGTACAGCTCGCTACCAGCATCAGAAACACCAAACTTCTCATCTAATGCATCCCATAACTCTTTTGCAGATGTGCACGTTAGATAAGAATCAACATATTTGTTGGCAAGAGCGCCAATCACGGCGCCTCGAAACAGGTTATCAGCAACGTCGAACATTCTCTCCTCTTCAGGAGTGAACTGTTCGGGTTTCCCCTATGCGGCGTGATAGCAGTTCATTGCGGTCAACCACGGTATCATCTTACTACGCCATCTCTTGTAAAACGTCCCATCAAAAGGTTCACTTGGTTTTAACGCAGCAGCAAAACCACTAACAGAAAAATGCCTAATATCAGATTTTTGGATTGTTAGAAAGTTAGGCATTTTTAGTTTTAATTTAATCCAGAAAAACAGTGCGATATATGTGATGACATGTATGTGCATGTGTGTATAATTACTCGCATAAGCAGTAAACAGCAATGAAACATGCACAAATACGACGAACAGAGTGTACCCAGCGGAGGGACCGATGCTCAAGGCATCAGTGGCTCCATTCACACGAGACATCTCGTGTGTTTGTTCGATGTAGCCGTACGAAGTCGGTGCAGGAAGATGTACGCTGTGCAGTCCCTCGAACGGTCGCCGGGAAGAAGAACAGCAGCACGCGTCAACTCGGGAAGGCGACGAACTGGACAAACAGATCACGCGAGCAGTCGCGAAGACGCTCCCCAAAAATCTGATCGCCCGCACACCCGTGCAAGTGTATCTCTGCGGTCGGTGATTTCGGAGGCCTGCTCTCCCACTCTCTCTGTGCTCGCAGAAGATGGGACGGGAATGTGTTGTTTGCAATTCGCGTGAGATAATTCGCGCCACTGGAAGAGCCCTCCCTCTCCATTCTTATAGGCGGTCAGAAGGAGGGAGAAGAACAACGGACAGAAACGGTCGCGCATTAGAACTGGAAACTGACGACAGTAACTGACGTCCGTTACTAGCCATAAGACAGGAAACGGACGGTTATCATGACGGTCATCGCTCCAGGCAAAATGCGCAACCGTTTGAAAGGAATATTCGGACCAAGGTCCGATCTACCACGAGCCACGAGCCACGGCCCGGCCGGCGGCGGCGGCGGCCGCGCGCGCGCGCGCGTGTGGCAGTCCTTCATCTTTTTCTCAACTTCTCTATAGATGCACCAATGGTCCACCTATTTAAGTTGATTGATTTGTCCTTTGAGCTTCCAATATGGTACTAAATAATTAGTACACCATAGCATTAAAGTGGGCCATTAGCATTGACTATTATTGAATATTAATTTGGGCCAAGCCCACATTAATCCAACATATTGTTCATATAGTAATTGTTTGAGGAATCAATTTATTTTTAAAAGTGTGCAATTCTCTAATGTCTCCCATTGGTAACATTGTTGAAGAGTCATTTGTCCCTAATGTAGTTGGCATCATCACCAATACCTCGTCTTCTTGCATGCCATTCATCACCACCCATAATGATTAATTGTTGGCCCAACAACTAAATTGTAGGTATCCGATTCTACTTGATGATATGAATATATCTAAAAAAATAAGTGAAATTGTGGTTCATACATGATCTGTTTCCACCCCCAACTTAAGCCAACATTTACATAAACATGGGGTTTCCAAGACTTGTAGAGACAATTTAAAGTGCTTAAGAGAGTGAGCACTACTACAAAAACAAAAATTGATCACAGAGTTGGTTGTTTCTGTTTGACCAATCACATGCAGAAATCATGTTCAGAATAGACAAAGTCTATCTCTAAAAATTGATTTAAGGAGGTGTACGTCTTAACCCATTTTCAGAGGCATGCCAGTTATGATGTTACCTCAAGAAATCAGCCTAAATCCCACAAAAGCTAATTAAATGCTAAAAAATCTAGGTGCAATACCTGGGTGGTCTAATTGTTGCACGTGTTGTACAGTTGGTTGTTAGGCCATGTTGGAATTGATCTCCGCTAGTTAGACCAACGACGAACTGGGCCCTTGACCTTGCCCTCTGATCGGAGGAGTCCAGCCTAAGACGAGGTTGGTTGGCCCCTGTTGCGTAGCCTATAAATAGAGAAGTAGGGATTGACGACTCAATAAGAGGTTCATACTTCATAGTAGCTACCGTCTTTGTTCATCACCTCACACCCTAGACCGGTCTAGAGGGAGGCTATCAGCAACGGAAAGCTCACCGCCGACGATGTCACTTCCCCGAAGCGCTGTCGTTTGGCGCGATGCATGGGCAACCTCGCCACCGCCTTGTCTTAAACCACTGAAGACTTGGTGCATGGGTCGAACAGAACCTTGTACCCACTCGAGTCGGAGGTATGCCTTTTCAGCCTTAATATACTCCGATGTTTTACAACTGGGATTCGAGAGGAATGACTTCACCTGTAGTTTGGTCACAAGTATCAGAAAATCTGATGTCTACCATGAGTTTGCCTGTCTTTGACGGATGCAATCCAAAACTGTGGAAACAACAATGTGAAACCTATTTCGAGTTCTACTCTGTCCCTGTTGAGATGTGGGGGTGTGTTAGGTTTGGAAGGGATGAACATAATTTACTCACTAGGCAATTCAACCACATACATCAGTCGACTTCAGTGACTCAGTACATTGAACAATTTGACCAATTAGTTCATCAACTTCTAGCACACAAAACCCATTTAACATCTGCTATGATCGCAACTAGATTTGTGGATGGGCTAACAGAGGAGATAAAAATGGTTGTTGTTATTCAGAGACCTCTCAATTTGGATAATGCATGCTCTCTTGCTATATTGCAGGAGGATGTGCTTCTACACATTGGGCATCATGATGGTCGAAGGACGGAGAACTACACCAATGCATTTACCTCTTCCTCCAATCGGGTCCAGTAAGCCAGCTGGAGGGCCTGAAGATTGTAGAGGGGGTGGTTCTCTGACAAACAAAAGTGATCATAACAAGCTAAATGCTCTGAAGGCATATCAAAGGACCAAGGGACTATGCTTCAAGTGTGGAGAAAAATGGGGTCACTCGCACAAGTGCTCGGCTAATGTACCATTGCACATGGTAGAAGAGATGTGGGTGTTAGCCATAGATGGAGAGGGTGCAACTGAAGAAACCACAACACCAAACGAGGTTCAGGTTCAAGAAAGCATTCTGGTAATATCTGTTGCTGCTATCAGTGGTAGTGAAGGAAACAGGCTCTGGGATTTAGTTCATTGCCAGCAAGTGCTTGTTCTGGTGGATTGAGGTAGCTCACCTAGTTTTTTGGGCAGCCATCTTCTGGGAGTGATGTCAGGAGTTCAACTTTTGCCCAAGCCTATCCAGGTTCGAGTAGCAGATGGGGGTACCATGTGGAGCAAATATAGAGTACCTAGGTGCAAGCAGTTGTGTGGGGGTTTCATTTTTTTTTTGACTAACTTCAAGATCCTGCCACTTGGGGGTGTTAGACTACCCGTCTAGGGTTTGGGGTGTTCCCCCTGTAATTACCGTCATACCCTCACTGTAATGGGCCTGGCCCATATACTCAGTCTATTAATACTACTCCCAACCCTGTTTAGGGTCATGGGTTCTCATTCCAACATGGTATCACAGAGCTAGGTTTAGGTTTTTTTTTCTTTTTTCTATCAGCCACCGGCTCCAACCGACCGGCCTCCACCCAGCCGCCGGCCCTTCTTCCTCCCACGGCCGCCACCCCTGCGCGTCCGGTCCCCTGCTTCCCGTCGCGCCCAGGGCCGCCACCCCTGCGCGTCCGTCGCGCCCAGGGTCGCCGCCCCTGTGCGGCCGTCGCTCCCCGGAGACCGCGACCCCGGCGCCCCGTCCACGCCGCGCCTGGCGCCGCCGCCAGGACCACCGGCCCCTGCTGCCCGACGCTGCCCGACGCCCCTGCACCCGCGCTGCGACCAGGCGCGCGCCCCAGCGACCGCGACCAGCACCCGCGCCCGAGCAGCCGCCCCGACACCGCGCGTCCAGCGACCACGACCAGGCGCGCGCCTAGCGACCGCGACCAGGCGCCAGGACTCCGCCCCAAGCGCTGCCCAGCATGCAGGAGCTCCCTCGCCACGCGCCCTCACCAACCCGGCTGCGCCCCTTGCTGCGACTCCCTCCAGCCGTCGCCGCCATGAACGACACCACTACTACCGCCACCGGCCCCATCGCCCCCGCTGCGATCAGCAGCGAGCCCGCCCATGGAGGGGCCCCCTACATCGCCGGCCTTGGGTCGATCCACGCCACCTCCCCGCTGCCCATGCGTCGCAGCTCCCCGCCGGGCTTCCCCGCCTTCGCTTCACCCTCCTGGAGTCACCGAGTCGTGCCCTCCGCACTCCCCACCACCGACTCCCCGCTCGTCGGCACCCTCGCTACGATCCAAGCCGCTGTGACGGCCTCGCGGGAGCGCGAGCGCGCTGCCTCCCTCACCCTGGAGCGTGAGCGTGCCCTGGGCGCCGCTCTGACCACCCAGATGGCCACCACGCAGCGCCTCCTCGGCCGCCCGACACTCGCCGATGCGGAGCCCCCAGAGGACCCCCACGCCTCTGACCTCGACGCCGACCTCATCGCTGCTCTCCACGCTCAAGCCGCTGGCCTGCACAACATCCGGGCCCTCATGTCCGTGGTGTTGGATCCGGCGTCTCCCCACTACCCCCGTTGGCGAGGACAGGTCCTTCTCACGCTGCGGCAGTTCGTCCTTGACGATCACGTCCTCGTCGACCACGACACTCCGTCGCCTCGCTCCTGGTGCCTCATGGACAGCGTTGTCCTCTCGTGGCTCCACGGCACCATCACCGTTGAGCTCCAGGACATCATCCGCGACCAGGCGGACACTACGCGCCAGGCGTGGCTCACTCTCGAGGACCAGTTCCTCGGGAATCGGGATGCTCGGTGAAAGGGAATTAGGCTTACACCTAGTTCCTAAATAATTTTGGTGGTTGAATTGCCCAACACAAATATTGGACTGACTAGTTTGCTCTAGTGTATAAGTTATACAGGTGCAAAAGGTTCACATCTAGCCAATAAAAAGACCAAGTGTTGGATTCAACAAAGGAGCAATAAGGCAACCGAGGGCACCTCTGGCTGGAGGCACCGGACTGTCCGGTGTGCACCGGACAGTGTCCGGTGCGCCCGTAGACTTCGTTTTCTACCCTTCGCCAGAGGACTTCGACTTCAACCCTTCGCCCTCGGGAATTCGCGGAGGCCGGCGCGCTATAATTCACCGGACTGTCCGGTGTGCACCGGACATGTCCGGTGCGCCAACGAACCGCGGCCTCCGGAACTCGTCATCCTCGGGTTTTCACGACAGCCGCTCCGCTATAATTCACCGGACTGTCCGGTGTGCACCGGACTGTCCGGTGTGCCAGCGGAGCAACGGCTCTCTGCGGCGCCAACGGCTCCCTGCGCAGCATTAAATGCGCGCGCAGCGCGCGCAGACGTCAGGGCTGCCCATACCGGTGCACCGGACATCAAACAGTGCATGTCCGGTGTGCACCGGACACCTCGGCAGGCCCACAAGTCAGAAGCTTCAACGGTCAGAATCCAACGGCAATGGTGACGTGGCAGAGGCACCGGACTGTCCGGTGTGCACCGGACTGTCCGGTGCGCCATCGAACAGAGGCTGCCAGCAACGGTCACTTTTGGTGGTTGGGGCTATAAATACCCCAACCACCCCACCATTCATTGCATCCAAGTTTTCCACTTCTCAACCACTTACAAGAGCTAGGCATTCAATTCTAGACACATTCAAAGAGATCAAATCCTCTCCAATTCCACACAAAACCCTAGTGACTAGTGAGAGTGATTTGCCGTGTTCATTTGAGCTCTTGTGCTTGGATTGCTTCTTTTCTTTCTCACTTGTTCTTGTGATCAAAACTCCATTGTAATCAAGGCAAGAGGCACCAATTGTGTGGTGGCCCTTGCGGGGAAGTTTTGTTCCCGGCTTTGATTAGAGAAGAGAAGCTCACTCGGTCCGAGGGACCGTTTGAGAGAGGGAAGGGTTGAAAGAGACCCGGCCTTTGTGGCCTCCTCAACGGGGAGTAGGTTTGCAAGAACCGAACCTCGGTAAAACAAATCTCCGTGTCTCATTTGCTTATTCGCTTGGGATTTGTTTTGCGCCCTCTCTTGCGGACTCATTTATTATTACTAACGCTAACCCCGGCTTGTAGTTGTGTTTATATTTGTAAATTTCAGTTTCGCCCTATTCACCCCCCCCTCTAGGCGACTATCAATTGGTATCAGAGGACGGTGCTTCATTAGAGCCTAACCGCTCGAAGTGATGTCGGGAGATCACGCCAAGAAGGAGATGGAGACCGGCGAAAAGCCCACTACAAGCTACGGGAGCACTTCTTCGGAAGAGTCCCGCACCAAAAGGAGGGAGAAGAAGAAGAGCTCCTCCAACAAAGGGAAGGAGAAGAAATCTTCTTCTCACCACAAAGAGAAGAAGGAAAAATCTTCTTCCCACAAGCCGCATCGGAAAGGCGACAAGCACAAGAGGATGAGGAAGGTGGTCTACTACGAGACCGACACTTCATCAACATCGACCTCCGACTCCGATGCGCCCTCCGTCACTTCTAAACGCCAAGAGCGTAAGAAGTATAGTAAGATTCCCCTACGCTATCCTCGTGTTCCTAAACATACACCTCTACTTTCCGTCCCATTAGGTAAACCACCAACTTTTAATGGTGAAGATTATGCTATGTGGAGTAATTTAATGCGATTTCATCTAACCTCTCTCCACAAGAGTATATGGGATGTTGTTGAGTATGGTGTACAGGTACCATCTATAGGGGATGAGGACTATGACACGGACGAAGTGGCCCAAATCGAGCACTTCAACTCCCAAGCCGCAACCATCCTCCTTGCCTCCCTAAGCAAGGAGGAATACAACAAAGTACAAGGGTTGAAGAACGCCAAAGAGATTTGGGATCTTCTCAAGACGGCGCACGAAGGTGATGAACTCACCAAGATCACCAAGCGGGAAACGATCGAGGGGGAGCTCGGTCGCTTCCGTCTTCGCCAAGGGGAGGAGCCACAAGACATGTACAACCGGCTCAAGACCTTGGTGAACCAAGTGCGCAACCTCGGGAGTACAAAATGGGATGACCACGAAGTGGTTAAGGTTATTCTAAGAGCTCTTATTTTCCTTAACCCCACACAAGTTCAATTAATTCGTGGTAATCCAAGATATCCACTAATGACCCCCGAGGAAGTCATCGGGAATTTTGTTAGTTTTGAATGCATGATTAAGGGCTCCAAGAAGATCAACGAGCTTGACGAGCCTTCCACATCCGAGGCGCAACCGGTGGCCTTTAAGGCAACGGAGGAGAAGAAGGAGGAGTCTACACCAAGTAGACAACCAATTGACGCCTCCAAGCTCGACAATGAGGAGATGGCCCTAATCATCAAAAGCTTTAGGCAAATCCTCAAGCAACGGAAGGGGAAGGACTACAAACCTCGTTCCAAGAAGGTTTGCTACAAGTGTGGTAAGCCCGGTCACTTCATTGCAAAATGTCCTATGTCTAGTGACAGTGATAGGGGCGACGACAAGAAGGGAAGAAGAAAGGAGAAGAAGAAATACTACAAGAAGAAGGGCGGCGATGCCCATGTTTGTCGGGAGTGGGACTCCGACGAAAGCTCAAGCGACTCCTCCGACGACGAGGACGCCGCCAACATCGCCGTCACCAAGGGCCTTCTCTTCCCCAACATCGGCCACAAATGTCTCATGGCCAAGGACGGCAAAAGGAAGGTAAAATCAAGGTCCTCCAATAAATATGAAACATCTAGTGATGAGGATGATAAAAATGAGGAGGAAAACTTGCGTACCCTTTTTGCCAACCTTAACATAGAACAAAAGGAAAAATTAAATGAGTTAATTAGTGCCATCCATGAAAAGGATGATCTCTTGGACTCCCAAGAGGACTTCCTAATCAAGGAAAACAAGAAACATGTTAAGGTTAAAAATGCTTATGCTCTAGAGGTAGAAAAATGTAACAAATTATCTAGTGAGCTAAGCATATGCCATGACACTATTGCCAACCTTAGAAATGAAAATGTTAAATTAATTGCTAAGGTTGATTCTCATGTTTGCATTGATCCTAGAAATGATAATGTTGATTTACTAGCTAGGATTGATGAATTAAATGTCTCTATTGTTAGCCTTAGAAATGAGAATGAGAAACTAGTTGCTAAGGCTAAAGATTTTGATGTTTGCAATGCTACTATTTCCGACCTTAGAACTAAAAATGATCTGTTGCATGCTAAGGTTGTTGAACTTAAATCTTGCAAACCTTCTACATCTAATGTTGAGCATGTATCCATTTGTACTAGATGTAGAGATGTTAATGTTGATGCTATCCATGATCACTTAGCCTTAATTAAAAAACAAAATGATCACATAGCACAACTTAATGCTAAGATTAGTGAGCATGACATAGAAAATGAAAAATTTAAATTTGCTAGAAGCATGCTCAATAATGGGAGACGCCCGGGCATTAAGGACGGCATTGGCTTCCAAAGGGGAGACAATGTCAAAATTAATGCCCCTCCTAAAAACTTGTCTAACTTTGTTAAGGGCAAGGCTCCCATGTCTCAGGATAACGAAGGATACATTTTGTACCCTGCCGGCTATCCTGAGAGCAAGATTAGGAAAATTCATTCTAGGAAGTCTCACTCTGGCCCTAATCATGCTTTCATGTATAAGGGTGAGACATCTAGATCTAGGCAACCAACCCATGCCAAGTTGCCTAGAAAGAAAACCACTAATGCATCAAATGATCATATTGTTTCATTTAAAACTTTTGATGCATCTTATGTTTTAACTAGCAAATCCGGCAAAGTAGTTGCCAAAATTATTGGGGGCAAACACAAGGGCTCCAAGACTTGTGTTTGGGTACCCAAAGTTCTTGTATCTAATGCGAAAGGACCCAAAACCGTTTGGGTACCTAAAACAAAGAACTAAACTTGTTTTGTAGGTTTATGCATCCGGGGGCTCAAGTTGGATACTCGACAGCGGGTGCACAAATCATATGACAGGGGAGAAAAGGATGTTCTCCTCCTATGAGAAAAACAAAGATCCCCAATGAGCAATTACATTCGGGGATGGAAACCAAGGTTTGGTCAAAGGTTTGGGTAAAATTGCTATATCCCCTGACCATTCCATTTCTAATGTTTTTCTCGTAGATTCTTTAGATTATAATTTGCTTTCCGTATCCCAGTTATGTCAAATGGGCTACAACTGTCTATTTACTGATGTTGGTGTCACTGTCTTTAGAAGAAGTAATGATTCAATAGCATTTAAGGGAGTGTTAGAGGGTCAGCTATACTTGGTAGATTTTGATAGAGCTGAACTCGACACTTGCTTAATTGCTAAGACTAACATGGGTTGGCTCTGGCATCGTCGACTAGCCCATGTTGGGATGAAGAATCTTCATAAGCTTCTAAAGGGAGAGCACATTTTAGGATTAACAAATGTTCATTTTGAGAAAGACAGGATTTGTAGCGCATGCCAGGCAGGGAAGCAAGTTGGAGTCCATCACCCACACAAGAACATCATGACGACCGACAGGCCGCTTGAGCTACTCCACATGGATCTATTCGGCCCGATTGCTTACATAAGCATCGGCGGGAGTAAGTATTGTCTTGTTATTGTGGATGATTATTCTCGCTTCACTTGGGTATTCTTTTTACAGGAAAAATCTCAAACCCAAGAGACCTTAAAGGGATTCTTGAGACGAGCTCAAAATGAGTTCGGCTTAAGGATCAAGAAAATAAGAAGCGACAACGGGACGGAGTTCAAGAACTCTCAAATTGAAGGCTTCCTTGAGGAGGAGGGCATCAAGCATGAGTTCTCCTCTCCCTACACGCCACAACAAAATGGTGTAGTGGAGAGGAAGAATCGAACTCTATTGGACATGGCAAGAACCATGCTTGATGAGTACAAGACACCGGACCGGTTTTGGGCCGAAGCGGTCAACACCGCCTGCTACGCCATCAACCGGTTATATCTTCACCGAATCCTCAAGAAGACATCATATGAACTCCTAACCGGTAAAAAGCCCAACATTTCATATTTTAGAGTTTTTGGTAGCAAATGCTTCATTCTTATTAAAAGAGGTAGAAAATCTAAATTTGCTCCTAAAACTGTAGAAGGCTTTTTACTTGGTTATGACTCAAACACAAGGGCATATAGGGTCTTTAACAAGTCCACTGGACTAGTTGAAGTCTCTTGTGACGTTGTGTTTGATGAAACTAACGGCTCTCAAGTAGAGCAAGTTGATCTTGATGAGATAGGTGAAGAACAGGCTCCATGCATCGCGCTAAGGAACATGTCCATCGGGGATGTGTGTCCTAAGGAATCCGAAGAGCCTCCAAGTACACAAGATCAACCATCCTCCTCCATGCAAGCATCTCCACCAACTCAAAATGAGGATGAGGCTCAAAATGATGAAGAGCAAAATCAAGAAGACGAGCCACCTCAAGATGATAGCAATGATCAAGGGGGAGATACAAATGATCAAGAAAAGGAGGATGAGGAAGAACCAAGACCGCCACACCCAAGAGTCCACCAAGCAATCCAACGAGATCACCCCGTCGACACCATCCTCGGCGACATTCATAAGGGGGTAACTACTCGATCTCGGGTTGCTCATTTTTGTGAACATTACTCTTTTGTTTCCTCTATTGAGCCACACAGGGTAGAGGAAGCTCTCCAAGATTCGGATTGGGTGGTGGCGATGCAAGAGGAGCTCAACAATTTCACGAGGAATGAGGTCTGGCATTTAGTTCCACGTCCTAACCAAAATGTTGTAGGAACCAAATGGGTCTTCCGCAACAAGCAAGATGAGCATGGTGTGGTGACAAGGAACAAAGCTCGACTCGTAGCCAAAGGGTATTCACAAGTCGAAGGTTTGGATTTCGGTGAAACCTATGCACCCGTAGCTAGGCTTGAGTCAATTCGCATATTATTGGCCTATGCTACTTACCATGGCTTTAAGCTCTATCAAATGGACGTGAAAAGTGCCTTCCTCAATGGACCGATCAAGGAAGAGGTCTATGTTGAGCAACCTCCCGGCTTTGAAGACAGTGAGTATCCTAATCATGTCTATAGGCTCTCTAAGGCGCTTTATGGGCTCAAGCAAGCCCCAAGAGCATGGTATGAATGCCTTAGAGATTTCCTTATTGCTAATGGCTTCAAAGTCGGCAAGGCCGATCCTACACTCTTTACTAAAACTCTTGAAAATGACTTGTTTGTATGCCAAATTTATGTTGATGATATTATATTTGGGTCTACTAACGAGTCTACATGTGAAGAGTTTAGTAGGATCATGACACAGAAATTCGAGATGTCGATGATGGGGGAGTTGAAGTATTTTCTAGGATTCCAAGTCAAGCAACTCCAAGAGGGCACCTTCATTAGCCAAACGAAGTACACTCAAGACATTCTTGCTAAGTTTGGGATGAAGGATGCCAAACCCATCAAGACACCCATGGGAACTAATGGGCATCTCGACCTCGACACGGGAGGTAAGTCCGTGGATCAAAAGGTATACCGGTCGATGATTGGTTCATTGCTTTATTTATGTGCATCTCGACCGGACATTATGCTTTCCGTTTGCATGTGTGCAAGATTCCAATCCGACCCTAAGGAATCCCACCTTACGGCCGTAAAACGAATCTTGAGATATTTGGCTTATACACCTAAGTTTGGGCTTTGGTACCCTCGGGGATCCACATTTGATTTACTTGGTTATTCGGATGCCGATTGGGCGGGGTGCAAAATCAATAGGAAGAGCACATCGGGGACTTGCCAGTTCTTGGGAAGATCCTTGGTGTCTTGGGCTTCAAAGAAGCAAAATTCGGTCGCTCTTTCCACCGCCGAAGCCGAGTACATTGCCGCAGGACATTGTTGCGCGCAATTGCTTTGGATGAGGCAAACCCTGCGGGACTACGGTTACAAATTAACCAAAGTCCCTTTGCTATGTGATAATGAGAGTGCAATTAAAATGGCCGACAATCCCGTCGAGCATAGCCGCACTAAGCACATAGCCATTCGGTATCATTTTCTTAGGGATCACCAACAAAAGGGGGATATCGAGATTTCTTACATTAATACTAAAGATCAATTAGCCGATATCTTTACCAAGCCACTTGATGAACAATCTTTTACCAGACTTAGGCATGAGCTCAATATTCTTGATTCTAGAAATTTCTTTTGCTAAGCTTGCACACATAGCTCATTTGAATACCTTTGATCATATCTCCTTTATATGCTATGACTAATGTGTTTTCAAGTCTATTTCAAACCAAGTCATAAGTATATTGAAAGGGAATTGGAGTCTTCGGCGAAGACAAAGGCTTCCACTCCGTAACTCATGCTTCGCCATCACTCCGAGCAACTCTCTATTCCTTGGGGAGAAATGAGCATCAAAGAAAAGGACTTCATCCTTGGAGGAGAGAGTAAAAGCTCAAAAGCAAAAGGACCGGATTTCGTCTTTGGTATAATCTTAACTCATTTACTTTTGACCAAAGGGGAAGAAATTACTTTAAGGGCTCTAATGATTCCGTTTTTGGCGATTCATGCCAAAAAGGGGGAGAAATGAGCCCAAAGCAAAAGGACCGCACCACCACCACCAAATTCAAAAACTTAGTGCTTTCCAAAAGTCTTTATCATTTGGTATCCTATTGTGTTCAAAAGGGGGAGAAAGTAGTATTTCAAAAATGGTATATCAAAACCCTCTTGAACACTAAGAGGTGGATCTCTTTTAGGGGGAGTTTTGTTTAGTCAAAGGAAAAGCATTTGAAATAGGGGGAGACAATTTCAAATCTTGAAAATGCTTTGCAAACTCTTATTCATTTACCTTTGACTATTTGCAAAAGATCTTTGAAATGGATTTACAAAAAGAATTTGCAAAAACAAAACATGTGGTGCAAACGTGGTCCAAAATGTTATATAAGAAAGAAACATTCCTTGCATATCTTGTAAGTAGTTATATTGGCTCAATTCCAAGTAACCTTTGCACTTACATTATGTAAACTAGTTCAATTATGCACTTCTATATTTGCTTTGGTTTGTGTTGGCATCAATCACCAAAAAGGGGGAGATTGAAAGGGAATTAGGCTTACACCTAGTTCCTAAATAATTTTGGTGGTTGAATTGCCCAACACAAATATTGGACTGACTAGTTTGCTCTAGTGTATAAGTTATACAGGTGCAAAAGGTTCACATCTAGCCAATAAAAAGACCAAGTGTTGGATTCAACAAAGGAGCAATAAGGCAACCGAGGGCACCTCTGGCTGGAGGCACCGGACTGTCCGGTGTGCACCGGACAGTGTCCGGTGCGCCCGTAGACTTCGTTTTCTACCCTTCGCCAGAGGACTTCGACTTCAACCCTTCGCCCTCGGGAATTCGCGGAGGCCGGCGCGCTATAATTCACCGGACTGTCCGGTGTGCACCGGACATGTCCGGTGCGCCAACGAACCGCGGCCTCCGGAACTCGTCATCCTCGGGTTTTCACGACAGCCGCTCCGCTATAATTCACCGGACTGTCCGGTGTGCACCGGACTGTCCGGTGTGCCAGCGGAGCAACGGCTCTCTGCGGCGCCAACGGCTCCCTGCGCAGCATTAAATGCGCGCGCAGCGCGCGCAGACGTCAGGGCTGCCCATACCGGTGCACCGGACATCAAACAGTGCATGTCCGGTGTGCACCGGACACCTCGGCAGGCCCACAAGTCAGAAGCTTCAACGGTCAGAATCCAACGGCAATGGTGACGTGGCAGAGGCACCGGACTGTCCGGTGTGCACCGGACTGTCCGGTGCGCCATCGAACAGAGGCTGCCAGCAACGGTCACTTTTGGTGGTTGGGGCTATAAATACCCCAACCACCCCACCATTCATTGCATCCAAGTTTTCCACTTCTCAACCACTTACAAGAGCTAGGCATTCAATTCTAGACACATTCAAAGAGATCAAATCCTCTCCAATTCCACACAAAACCCTAGTGACTAGTGAGAGTGATTTGCCGTGTTCATTTGAGCTCTTGCGCTTGGATTGCTTCTTTTCTTTCTCACTTGTTCTTGTGATCAAAACTCCATTGTAATCAAGGCAAGAGGCACCAATTGTGTGGTGGCCCTTGCGGGGAAGTTTTGTTCCCGGCTTTGATTAGAGAAGAGAAGCTCACTCGGTCCGAGGGACCGTTTGAGAGAGGGAAGGGTTGAAAGAGACCCGGCCTTTGTGGCCTCCTCAACGGGGAGTAGGTTTGCAAGAACCGAACCTCGGTAAAACAAATCTCCGTGTCTCATTTGCTTATTCGCTTGGGATTTGTTTTGCGCCCTCTCTTGCGGACTCATTTATTATTACTAACGCTAACCCCGGCTTGTAGTTGTGTTTATATTTGTAAATTTCAGTTTCGCCCTATTCACCCCCCCCTCTAGGCGACTATCACTCGGGCACTCCACCTCGATGCCCAGTTCCACCTGTTCTCTTAGGGGGACCTCTCCGTGGGAGAATACTGCCGCCAGATGAAGGGCATGGCTGACTCTCTCCGCGATCTCGGCGAGCCAGTTGCCGATCGTACCTTGGTGCTGAACCTCCTGCGTGGCCTCAGCCCCCGCTACGGCCACCTGAAAGCTCTCATCAAGAGGAGCGTGCCCTTCCCCACCTTCCACACCGCGAGGAACGAGCTTCTCCTCGAGGAGCTCACCATGGCACATGAGGCGCCCACTCCTGCCTCGGCTCTCTACAGCGCTCCTACCAGCGGTCAGCCTCCTTCAGGGGGCCAGGCCAACCGTCCTCCGTCGACCGGGGCTCCTGCCCGCCCTCCACCCTCCGTCCCGACGGCCCCTCGTCCGACTTCCACGACCGACGGAGGTCGTCGCTCCCGCAAGGGCGACCGTGGGGGTGGCGGATCCTCGCGTGGTGGTCCCTCCGGCCGGGGTGGCGGCCACGCGTGGCCGTCCTTCTACAACCCCTGGACCGGGACCATCGCCATGTGGCCGGGCCAGGCACCGAGTGCCTCCCGTCCCTCGGCGCCGGCCCTCCTGACTGCACCTCACTACGGCATGCCCCCGACGCCTCCTTACGGTGTGCCCATCGTGCCCCAGGCCCCGCCCGCGCTCCTGCCCCCGGGGACCCACACCTCGACGCCTTGGTCCCCGCCGGCTGGCGGTTGGGACAACGCCTCCCTCGCTGCTGCCTTCAGCACCATGGCGATGACCCCACCCCCCTCCGACTCGGTGATCGACTCCGGCGCCTCGTACCACACCACTCCCACGACAGGCATGCTCTCTCGCTCTCATCCCCCCCTCCCCTCTCACCCATCCTTGATCATCGTTGGAAACGGTTCCACTCTGCTAGTCACCTCAGTAGGTGCCTCTGTTCTCCCTGGACCGTTTTACCTCAACGATGTTCTCGTAGCTCCCCACATCACTCACAATCTTCTTTCTGTTCGTTGATTCACCACTGACAACTCATGTTCCATTGAGTTTGACCCCTCTGGTTTTTCTGTGAAGGATCTGGCCACCAGGACCCTTCTCGCCCGCTGTGACAACTCGGGGCCGCTCTACACGCTCTAGCCCTCCACCGTCGGCGTGTCTCCACCTCCTGTCCTGGTCTCCACCACCTCCTCCACCACATGGCATCGTCGTCTCGGCCATCCTGGACCCGACGTCATGACCAAGATTACCAGTAGTCTAGATCCTTCATGTAGTAGGGGACATTTTGAGGGTCTCTGTCATGCTTGTCAGTTAGGCCGACATACTCGTCTCCCATTTACTACTTCTTCTTCTCGGGCTGAGCAGGCTTTTGACCTGGTTCACTGTGATCTTTGGACCTCCCCTGTACTCAGTCTTTCTGGTTATAAATACTATTTGGTGATTTTGGATGATTTTTCCCATTTTCTTTGGACCTTCCCGCTTCGGTTGAAGTCGGACACATTCACCACCCTCACACACTTCTTCACTTGGGTATCCACTCAGTTTCGTCGCCCGGTTCGTGCTCTGCAGTGTGACAATGGCCGCGAGTTCGATAACAACGCCTCTCGCTCTTTCTTCCTCACTCATGGCGTCCAGTTGCGCCTCTCGTGCCCCTACACCTCTGCACAGAACGGCCGAGCCGAACGCATGATCCGCACCACCACCAATATGCTCTGCTGCCTCCTCTTCCAGGCGTCTCTCCCTGCCAGCTACTGGGCAGAGGCCCTGCACACTGCCACCCACCTCCTCAACCGTCTTCCCTCGAAGGCGGTGCGCCATCCTACCCCTCACTTCGCCCTTTATGGCACAGCCCCTTCCTATGACCACCTTCGCGTGTTCGGCTGTGCCTGCTACCCTAACACTTCCGCTACCGCTCCACATAAGCTTTCTCCTCGCTCCACCTGCTGTCTATTCCTTGGCTACTCTCCTGACCACAAGGGGTACCGGTGTCTGGACCTCACCTCTCACCGCATCATCATCTCTTGTCATGTCATCTTCGACGAATATGTGTTTCCCCTTGCTGGCTCCACCCCACCCACCGATCTTGACTCCCTCCTCGAGTCCGATCCGATTCCTCTCCCACCTCCGGCTCCCTGTCTTGCGCCTTGTGCGGCCACTACGACCTCTTCTGCGCCACGCGCGGCCCCGTCGACCCCGCCTGCGCCACGCGTGGCCCCGTCGACCCCGCCTGCGCCACGCGCGGCCCCGTCGACCCCGCCCGCGCCACGCGCGACCTAGTCGACCCTGCCTGCGCCACGCGCGGCCCCGTCGACCCCGGCTCGCTTCGCCAACCCCGCACTCGTCTACCATCGCCGCGACCACGCTACTACCTCGGCGCCCCCCGACTCGAGCCCGCCGATGAGCGCGGCCCGGTTCGCCGACCCCGCCGTCGTCTATCACCACCGCGAGCCGGCCCCACCAGCCGCCCTCGGCGTTCCGGCGGTTCGCTCCGAGTCGTCCGTTTACCACCCGGTCGCCATCCACCGCGACCCCAGGCACGTCTTCACCATTTGACTCGGCGTGCTGCTGGCGTTCTTCGCCCCGTCGACCGGCTAATCCTGGTAGCCGCTACGTCTAGCACTCCACCCGACGCTTCCCCGGTGCCCTCCTCCGTTCGCACTGCCCTCGCCGACCCACATTGGCGTCGTGCTATGGAGGAGGAGTACGCGACCCTCTTGGCCAACCACACCTGGGACCTGGTGCCGCGTCCACCGGGCACCAACATGGTCACTGGCAAGTGGCTCTTTCGCCACAAGCTGACCTCGGACGGCTCCCTCGACCGCTACAAGGCCCGTTGGGTCCTTCGGGGCTTCACCCAGCGCCCCGGAGTGGACTACGACGAGACCTTCAGCCCTGTCGTCAAGTTCGCCACTGTTTGCGCCGTCCTCTCCCTCGCCCTCTCCCGCGACTGGGCGATCCATCAGCTCGATGTCAAGAATGCCTTCCTCCATGGCACTCTGACGGAGACTGTATACTGCAGCCAGCCCACCGGCTTCGTCGACGCTGACCGTCCGGATCTGGTTTGCCGGCTGAATCGGTCCCTGCACGGCCTCAAGCAGGCGCCACGAGCTTGGTACAGTCGCTTCGCCTCCTACCTGGCCTCCATCGGCTTCGTCGAGGCCAAGTCGGACACGTCCCTGTTCATCTACCAGCACGGCAACGACACCGTCCACCTCCTGCTCTACGTCGACGACATTGTGCTCACGACATCCACCGCCGACCTTCTACACCGCACGATCGTCGCCCTTCAGCAGGAGTTCGCGATGAAGGACCTGGGGCCCCTACACCACTTCCTCGGCATCACCGCCGAACGTCGGCCTCAGGGTCTCTTCCTCCACCAGCACCAGTACGCCATTGACATCCTGGAGCGGGCTGGCATGTCTGACTGCAAGCCCTGCTCCACGCCTGTCGACACTCAGGCGAAGCTCTCTGAGGACGACGGGCCTCCGGTCGCCGACGCGACGTCATACCGGAGCCTCACCGGCGCGCTCCAGTACCTCACGTTCTCCAGGCCCGACATCGCTTACGCCGTCCAGCAGGTGTGCCTGCATATGCACACTCCGCGGGAGCCCCATCTCACTGCGCTCAAGCGGATCCTGCGCTACCTCTGCGGCTCCCTCGACTACGGCCTCCTACTCCGCCCATCCCTGACGTCGGAGCTCGTGGTCTACACCGACGCTGACTGGACTGGCTGTCCCGACACGCGCCGGTCCACCTCCGGCTACGCCGTGTTCCTGGGCGCCAACCTCGTCTCTTGGGCCGCCAAGAGGCAGCCCGTCGTCTCTCGCTCCAGCGCTGAGGCCGAGTACCGTGCCGTGGCCAACGGTGTGGCAGAGGCCTCCTGGCTTCGCCAGCTCCTCCACGAGCTCCACAGTCCCCTTCAGCGCGCCACTCTCGTCTACTGCGACAACGTCAGTGCGGTCTACCTCTCCACCAACCCCGTGCAGCATCAGCGCACGAAACACGTCGAGATCGACCTGCACTTCGTCCGCGAGCGTGTCGCTGCCGGTGACGTTCGGGTTCTCAGCGTCCCCACCACGCTGCAGTTCGCTGACATCTTCACCAAGGGACTACCGTCGAGCGTATTCTTAGACTTTCGATCCAGTCTCAACATCTGTACAGGATAGAGTTGTGACTGCGGGGGGTGTTAGACTACCCGTCTAGGGTTTGGGGTGTTCCCCTGTAATTACCATCATACCCTGTAATGGGCCTGTCCCATATACTCAGTCTATTAGTACTACTCCCAACCCTGTTTAGGGTCATGGGTTCTCATTCCAACAGGGGGTAATGACATGATACTAGGCATGGACTGGCTCGAGGATCACAGACCTATGTCTGTGCACTCGGCAAAGAAGTGGATGAAAATTGAATTCGGCAATCGACAGATGATGCTGCAAGAGGTTCTGGCTAAAGTTCAGTCATGCCATGTGGTGACTAGCTTTCAACTGGAGTTCTTAATCAGACAAGAGGCAGTGGAGCAGCTGTTAGAGCTACAGACTGTCCAGCCAAGCCAACAGAGTGGGATTCCTGAGTTAATTTAGAAAGTGGCACACAAGTGCCAACATTTGTTCTCCAAATCCCATAGCTTACCCCTAGAAGAAATATTGATCATGCCATTCCTTTACCCCCTGTGGCACCACCCTTTCGCTTAAGGCCATATAGATATACCCCATAACAGAAAAATGAGATTGAGAAACAAATTCAGGAGATGTTAGACAATGGGATTATTCAACAGAGCTCCCGTCCTTTTGCATCCCCAGTGTTACTTGTTAAGAAAGATGGAGAGTGGAGACTTTGTGTTGACTATAGAAAATTGAATGCTCACATAGTAAAGAACATGTATCCCATGCCAAATTTTGATGAAATTATAGATGAGGTGAGGGGATCTACTATCTTCTCTAAATTGGATCACCGTTCGGGGTACCATCAAATTAGAATCAAGGAAGGAAATGAGTATAAGATAGTGTTTCAAACCCGCCATGGTCATTATGAATATAGAGTTATGTCTTTTGGACTAACTGGGGCACCTGCTACTTTCCAAGATTTCATGAACCAAGTGTTGCAGCCACTACTTTCGCAAATGTGTGGTTGTCATTCTGGACGATGTTCTGGTATATAGTACAGCAGTCATCGCCCATCGCCGATATCTTGTACCACCCTTGACACCTCACCCTTGATGCTAGGTAGAGCTGAAAAAAGCTCGAGCTTGACGAGCTAGCTCGAGCTTGCAGTAGCTTGAACCGGCTCAACACTCAGCTCGGCTCGTGAAAAGTCGGCTCGCGAGCTGGCTCGTGGCTCCACCAAACAACAATTTATTATATAAAATCCTAATTAGCATATAATGTTAATACCACATAAATAATTAATTTATGTTATTTAAAATTATTGTAAAAAAATCTATTTTCTATATTATATTAGTAATATTATTATTTTACTAATTTAAAATGTGTTATATAAATTATTTTTAAAGTTTATATTATAATTGAAGGGCGAGGACCGCTAGATCCATATTGCATGAATATAATTCCCCGTTATCGCTATATATATGAAAAACAAGAATAATCGGTATTTTGCCATTTAGAATGTTGCTTCCGTGTTATAACTACTTTCGTGTCTATGAATTATGAACCAATTTGAGTCTAATATGGTCCTAATGATAATTTTACCAAGCTCATTCTTAATAATAGCAAATATTCAATACTCTCGTGAAATAACCATCAATATCAAAAGGCAAGAATCTTGTCCGAACATCAACGTTTATTCGTCGTAGCGCCACCACCATGGAGGCCAATTAATTAAGCTAGTGCAGCTGCTGCTAGCCGATGACGGGACCTTGACGACGAGGTCCTCGAAGTAGGGTCGGATATCGAACCAATTTGGCTTGCCTCATTCGAGTTTGAGCTGGCTCGTTAGCCTTATAAGCAGACTCGATTTGGCTTGTTAAGGTAACGAGTCAGAGTCAGCTTGGCTCGGCTCGTTGACGAGCTTGATCTGACTTGTTTAGCTCGTGAAGTCAGACCAGGAAAAACAATATATATATAAGGATTAATTTCTAATTAATTCCAAACCAATTTAACAATGAAAAATAGTAATTATACTCATAGTTTCATACACCACATCAATGTAATGCCAAATTAACACACGTCAACGCTAATCAATTCACAATTTACACACATGTTCATCAATTTAACCTACAATTATATTCGCATAGACCAATTTACCACATAGAGACAGTTCATCAATCATTATTTTAACTCATAGGTCATAGACACAACACATAAATATAACATGTTCATCAATTGTTACGTAAATGATATCTCTACTACTTATTAAGACGGTAAGGGTAGCCTTCCGTTCTGCTGTTCTGCGATCTCAGCCGTCCATTCTATCGTGTAAACAATCTCAGCCGTCCGATCCCGCCGTCCGATCCGCGCACCGCAGCCCATGACATAAGGCACATGGAAAACCCTAATCTTCAGCACCCCGCGGTCTCCAGCGCCCCCGCCGCTTGCCAGCCGTCACCCAACCCGCGGCCTCCAGTGTCCCGGCCACCGCTTGCCAGCTTCCACCCTCAACCACCGCCCTGCCTCCTGTCCCCTCCCCTCCCAATGGCACATCTGGTTCCTGCAGACGGGGCAGCCTCTCTCTCTTCCCATCGCAGCCCTGGATAGGGCGAAGACGGGGCGGTCTGCTCCGCCTCCAGCCACGCCGCGACACCTGGTGGCGACTCCGTCGCTTGCTGAGCACACGGTGGACGGGACAGGAGATGGCGGTGGAGGAGGGCCGACGAGGGCGATGGCGCAACAGAGCACCCGGTCGAGGTGATCGGCCGCATTTGGAACCTCGCCTCGGGTGTCTCGTCCGCGCTGGAGTTCGCGTGGGGCGGGACTACCGTGCGCGTGCGCGGAGACGCCAGCGGGTGTCGCGACTTCACCCTCGACGGCGTCTCCGTGTCGGAGGAGGAGGACCTCGAGGGGTTCTACCGCTGGTTCGTGCGCTCCAGGATCCACAGCGTCCCCGATGCGCTCGGCAACCTCCACCCTCCTCGTCGCGACAATCTCAGTCAATCGAGCTCCGCACCAAGCAGGCAACCACCAGCTCGATCTCCTCGCCGTGAGCCTTGCCAACCTCCAGCCCGCTCTCCTCGTCGACATGCGAGGATCTCGGTCGGCCAAGCTCTGTGAACCCGCCCCTCTCGCGTCGAGCTCCGCGTTTCCCCACCCGCCATCCCACCCTTCGTGCTTCCCTGCCCACTCTACCTCTCGCCTATCGTGCCGCCCGCCATCTGCTTCCATCGCAAGGGAATCGAGGATCTCGACGGATCCACCCGCCATCCTGCCCACGTTTCCCCGCAAAACAAATACCCTTAGCACCCCTCCACACCGGTGGCCTTGCTGTGTCCTACTCCTCCTCGGTTGTGCCTGCTGGGGTGGCGGCGGCAGGAACTAGGTAAGGGGAGGGAAGGGAAGGGTATGTATGAGGTAGAGTAGAATCGTAGCGGTGACGCCGTCACACACGGATCTGGACCACCAGATCTCGCAGCTGCGGGATTGCAAGTTCATGCCGGCGGTGGAGGTCAAGGCGCTATGCGAGCAGGCAAAGGTGATCCTCATCGAGAAGTGGAATGTATAGCCTGTGCATTGCCCCGTCACTATGTGTGGCGACATCCACGACCAGTTCTACAACCTCATCGAGCTCTTCCGCATCAGCAGTGAAGCGTCTAACACCAACTACCACTTTTATATAGATATAAACTAAGTATCTAGTGTGATCTCTGATTCTTTAAATTATACCTTGAGATCTCTGATTCTCTGATGCATATATAGAAGATTGGTTATGATGATTCAACAGCTGAATTCTTTTCTGGTGGGGATATAGCTGAGTAAAAATTAGATTATAGAATAGTTGAGCATTGAGGCAAGTTTACTATCTTTGTTTAGTTTGGGGGTGGCTTTGTTAACGGGAAACGTGCATATCTTTCTAGCGCACTTTCCCTTCATGTGATTGATCCGTGAATCTGTACATAACATGTGTGGCAATTTTAGTTCAATTTAACCAATAAACATAGATAGTAAACTTGGCTGAGACTGATCAAACCCGTGCAAAAGTTCTGCGATAGTCACTGCTTGGCTGATGAAGACATTGGGT
The DNA here is from genome assembly GCF_902167145.1 of Zea mays. NCBI lineage: Eukaryota > Viridiplantae > Streptophyta > Magnoliopsida > Poales > Poaceae > Zea > Zea mays. The sequence continues at coordinate 74,368,149 of NC_050100.1, read as the reverse complement.
TCCAACTTGCAGTTTTAGGTGTAGTAGTTATGTACTGCAAATTAACTACTGCAGATTAAAATGTCTCTTCCTATTTTTGGTCGATGGTGCACATGCTATATCTATGTTACTCTCTCCACATAAGGTGTGTGGAGTACTTAACAACAATCTGTTGTGAAATCCATGCTATTAATATTCGATTTTCTATTTCAATTTTCAACCCTTTAGCTAGGTTTTCTGCTTTCTAACTACATTTCAGCATCTACCATAGCTGAAATAATTTTGGGAGTAGGGTCCCAATACTGTATTGAGGCTACTAATTGAACTTCTGATTTAGTTTTTGCACCTGTTGCAAACTGCGGGCTACAAAGTAGTTTTTGCATTTCTAAGGAAAACTGTATTGAGACTTATGAAGGATGCGGTTTGTAGGAATTTGCATGAACAGTTGAGAACAGATGGCAAAGTTTACAGGGTACTGCATACATGAGTGAGAATGTTAGGAAATTGCTGTGTAATGTCTAATTTGTAGTTTAGTAGGCTTGTAAGTAGTGAACGAAACATGTTAGACTAATTATGATTTAGTTGACATTTATACATATATCAAGCCTGCGTTCAGATTGCAGTTTACAAATCCTGAAAAAAAGTTTCACCGACTATGTTTGCATATTCTTCAATTATAAACCATTGTGAGCCTCTTTTCTGTTTTCCTTGATTGTGCATTGCTGTTTTGGTCGAGAAATATTAGGGATGTGAAAACACATATACCAGAGATAGAATCATATTGATCTTTGCTTTCCTTTGCATTGCTCAACATCATACTCATTTACTGTACCATTTTTTCAGCTTGCAGTCATACTGATCATAATTGTTATTGTTCTTTTTCAGTATCAGATTGTAGAGCAGCTCTGTCTGTGTTTGTCACCTTGGAACACATAATCCCTACTACTCTCCCCCATAAGGTGTGTGGAGTCCCTAACAACAATCTGTTGTGAAATTACACTGATTTTTGCCCATGCGTTAGGACCAAATGATTGCCCCATCTGTTAGGACCAAATGATTGACCCATGTTTTTTTATTGTAGTATATTACATCCTCTCGCTAAATAACTTGTTTTCTACTAGAAACATTGGATGTGTACATACTTTTGTTTGGAAAAATTGGCAGCCTACTAAAAAAATACAATGGATGTGTACATAAGGAATAAAGTATAAACTTCTTGCTTTCTCTTTTAATTTGATCATATGAGGTAGTCTGGTAGGGGAATTACTTGATGTTCCTTGTCTCGACGCTTTTACACTTACCCACAGACCATCATTCTGCTCCACTTTATCGCAGTCGTCTTATCTGAAATCAAGTTTATAGAGTAGTAGAGGAGGCTCACGTTTAGATTAACGTTAAGCTAAGACTTCGTAATAAAACAATCTAATCTTTTTGGTTTTAATACTTTTTCTTGTTGTTTTTCAGATTATAGAGCAGCTCATGGTTAAATAACACATCCAAATCGAGGTCGACATCCCATCCACAATCATCACCGTGTTCGCTGCTCGTGACGATCGTCGTTCTCTTCAATCGCTTCAACGTAGTGAGTTCTCTACTTCAAACTAAATGGTTATTAAAGATTGCATAGCTCATTTATGGTTGCATAGCTCAAGTAATTTTACATAGCTTATTTATGGTTGCATGTGAATAGTAAGGTTGCCTTTTTTTAATATTAGATATTGACAGAGCTCATTTATCAATAGACATTGTCACCATGCCTTATTTTCAGCAATATCTTTCTCTACATAAATCAGGTGCATGCTGACTATTGTTGTTAATGAGGATAGTATGGTTGTTAGGTGTATGAAAAATGCTAAGAAACTATTCTATGTTTAACTATATGAATATGTTTAGTTAGGTGTGTATGAATATGTTTAACTATACAACGCGGCAAGAAACACATAATGATGACGAATGCATGTAGCTCCACAGCCACATCAGTGGAAGCAGAGTGGGAAGGGGGTGGAATCGTACCATGGGAGGTGCAGGTGTTGTGTTAATTCAAGAATCTAGCTTGCTTATATGCTATACTATGTTTGCTATTTTTTCATCATTCGTGAATAGTGTTCACTTGAGCTGAAAAGTATAGCTAATCTAACCAATGGGTTACATCTTTCTTTTGGATTTGGACTTTATCCGACTATTAATTGATCTGGTCCTTAAATTTTAGGATGTCATCTGCTCCTTAAATTTTAAGAGGACATCTGGTCCTTAGATTGTAAAATCTCATGGCGTATGTTTAGAGGTATTCAGGTATCAATTCTGATTTTACCTAACTCTGATGCATTTGATAGCAGTATGGCACTATGCATTGACTTCTCCCATTACTTTTGCAGCTGGGGTGGTTGAAGCAGACCTGCCTTCATTCTTTACCTACACAACTTTAGATACGATGTCATCTCTTTTACCATGTTACTGATAACCCACAACTGTCATTAGCTCCCTCCCTCTTCTGATCTGAATTAATTTAGACACTTGCTGGCAGAATTGGACGAATTAACCTTATTGCCACTTGTTTTGTTTGTGGGGCTTTTCATGTTCCTGTGCACCAATGTAGCAGTCCTGGGTGACGTGCACGCCATTGGAGATGAACCTTACATCCCATCTTCCCATCTGTCGGTACCCTGAAACTAGGTACCCCTTACTACTGTATAAAGACGCAGTACCCACGCGGCTATTTTTAGTCGCGTGGTAAAAGAGTTGTATGTGGGACCAGGCCATGACTCGCCCCAGCCTCGGGCGACTACTCTGGGCCAGCAACATCACCTGACCCCACCACATGGGCGGGTCCGGTGCCACCACGTGTCCAGAGAAAGTGACATACTCTGAGGTATCACCAGTGAGTCCGGACCCCAATGGGAAGGTGCCGGGCCCCTGTATATACGGTCTGGGCCTCCAAGTTTGGTCCAGGACCTCCACGTGTGCGAACCGGACCCCTGGAATAGGATCCGGACCCACTGTATGGGGTCCAGGCCGTCCACAGTGGGGTCCCAGGGTCCTAGGACAAAGCATACCTAGGCCTTAATCAGGACCTAGGCGGGGGTTCGGTGCCGACACGTGTCCAGACCTGATCTGGTGGGATCCGGACCTTATCACATACACTCCTGCTCACCGCCCAGGCGGAGACCCGATGCTGCCACGTGGCCTACTGCGCGCGGCGTAAGCCAACGGGCGGAGCCTGACATAAAGCCTCTGGGCTACGTGCGTCTTTGCATTTATTACGGATAAGACGTGCGTTTGTCCATTCCAGTGACAGGCGGCGCGCCCAGTCCACGTTGCAAGGACAATGACTCACCATTACTCCTGCGTTACCAGGAAAAGGGTCACTACCTATCAATACTGCATGGACTGCAGTCATCATGACTCCCGCTGATTACTCATGCGTTACTAAGGCGGAGGGAATCTGAACGGCTTCGCCTATACGCCTCTACTCATGTGTGCTATCAGCATTAATTATTCACATAATGTATTCCTTCCATTATGCTCCAGGGCCCGCATGTCGGAGCTCAGCATCCTTGTATGTACCCCCTTAAACTATAAAAGGGAGGGGACACAGCGTTACAGGGGACACGTTCAATACAACTTACACACAGTGGAGGTAGGGTATTATGCTCCAGCGGCCTGAACCACTATAAACCCTCGAGTGTTCTTGTGTTCATCTGAAATTCATAAAACAGGCAAGTGCTTAGGCCCCCTCCTCATCTTAGGATTAGGGCGGGTGCACTCCGCCACCCGGCCGGAGGATTTTCCCTCCGACATTTGGCGCACCAGGTAGGGGTCTGGCTTTAGGTTTTTTGCCTGTTTTCTTGCTCGACACGATGGTTCAGATCGTCGAGCACCGCAACTTGTCTCCCGAGGACTTCCTGATGGAGGAAGGGGCAGCATCTTCCGTGCCACGAGGCTCTTACCGCCCTGCGCCTGGTGCTGCTGCTGCTATGCACGCCCGCGCAGCAGCACACGCCTGCGCAGACATCCAGAGCTCCGTCGGGGGCTGCTCCTGGTGGGGTGTTGTTTGCAGCCAGGGAGTTACTACGTAACCCCCAGGCTCCACGACCTCGCTGGGGGCCATGAGGCAGTGGCATGAAGATGTCGACTGTCTCCTTGGCATGGCCCATCTTGGCTCGGCCAGGTCCCGGCCGCGATCATTCCGGCGTCAACGCGAGGCGTTGGCATCTGTGCGCTCACCCTCAGTGAAGAGTGCACGGACTGGCGACCTGTGGGCAGAGCTCAACCGGAGGCGTGCGGGCGAGGCTGCTCGAGTGTCTCTGGAGAGGGCGCGTGAGCGCCGTCATAACTTCGAGGGTCGCAACCTCGACCAAGACTTCACTGCAAGGGGTGCCCGAATCCAGGCGGGTGTCCCATGTGTCGGCGTGGGTTGTGCCGCACTAGCAGATCATCTCCACGCGGCGACTTTGCCACCCAAGTTCCGGCCACACCTGCCAGAGAAGTACAACGATACATCAAACCCGTCAGAATTCTTGCAGGTCTACATCACCACCATTACGGTAGCTAGTGGAAACACTACCATAATGGCAAGCTACTTCCATGTAGCCTTGACCGGGCCGGCCCGGACCTGGCTCATGAACCTCACCCCGGGGTCAATCTAGTCCTGGGAAAAGCTCTATGCACGGTTCACAGCAAACTTCGCCAGTGCTTATCAGCAGCATGGCGTGGAGGCTCATCTCCATGCAGTGATGCAGGAATCCGGGGAGACTCTCCGGGCTTTTATCTCCCGCTTCACCAAGGTACGAGGGACTATACCTCGCATCTCCGATGCCTCTATTATCACTGCTTTCCGACAGGGAGTGCGTGATGAGAAGATGTTGGAGAAATTGGTGACGCATGACGTAGAAACCATCACTACACTCTGTGCTCTAGCCGACAAATGCGCCAGAGCTACCGAGGGCCATGCATGGCACTAGGCACCGCAGACTGGAGTTACCCAGACGGGTGGCTCAGGTGTCGCCACCCAGGGCGGTGGCAAGAAGAAGAAGAACTGCGGTCACGATAGGCCCCAGTCTGGTGCTCTGGTCGCCGTAGCTGCGGCTGGGGGCCGGGACGAGCGCGGCAAGCGCCCACGGCAATAGGGAAGTAAGTGGATCATGCCCTGTCCATCCCAACAGTCGCCATAGTGCCTCGGAATGCCGAGAGATCCTCAAGCTCACGAAGCGCATTAGCGAGCGGTGTGAGCAACCCTCCAAGGATGGCTCGCCGCCTCGTCGCCGGCCTGGCAAGGAGAAGGTTGACGAAGGGGACCTGGCCGCGGGAGAACGAGACCTCGGGTATCAGTCCCCCGAGCAAGTCCTCAAGGACATCCTCACTGGAGACTCTGACTCTAGTGATGACAACGACCGCCGCAAGAAGCTATACATGATGTATGGCAGAAGCTGGGAGCTCACCTCCCGTAGGAACGTAAAGTCCCTGCGTCGCGAGGTCCTTTCGGCGACCCCAGGGGTCCCGAAGGCAACCCCACATCAACGGTGGCGGAGCACCACTTTCTCCTTCAGGGCATCCGACTGCTGAAAGTCGCTTAGAGGGGGGTGAATAGGCAAATCTGAAATTTATAAACTTTAAGCATGACTACAAGCCGAGGTTAGCGTTAGAAATAAAGTCGAGTCCGAAAGAGAGGGCAAAAACAAATCACAAGCAAATGAAGCGGATGACACGGTGATTTGTTTTACCAAGGTTCGGTTCTTGCAAACCTACTCCCCGTTGAGGTGGTCACAAAGACTGGGTCTCTTTCAACCCTTTCCCTCTCTCAAACGATCACCTAGACCGAGTGAGCTTTTCTCCTTAATCAACGAGTCACTTAGACCCCTTACAAGGACCACCACAACTTGGTGTCTCTTGCTTGATTACAAGTTGCTTGAGAACAAGAATGGAGGAAGAAGAAAAGCGATCCAAGCGACAAGAACTCAAATGAACACAAATATCTCTCTCTCACTAGTCACTAATTGTTTGGAGTGATCTTGGACTTGGGAGAGGATTTGATCTTTTGTTTGTGTCTTGGAGTGAAGTCTTAGAGCTCTTGTATTGAATGCAATGGCTGAAAACTTGGATGCCTTGAAGTGTGGTGGTTGGGGGGTATTTATAGCCCCAACCACCAAAATGGTCGTTGGGGAGGCTGTCTGTCGATGGGTGCACCGGACAGTCCGGTGCGCTAGCCACGTCACCCAACCGTTAGGGTTCGACCATTGGAGCTCTGACAGCCTGGGCCACCGGACAGTCCGGTGGTGCACCGGACAGTCACTGTTCACTGTCCGGTGCGCCTTCTGGCACTGCTCTGACTCTGCGCACGCTGTCCGCGCATTGTTCACTGTTCACTTTTGCAGACGACCGTTGGCGCAGTAGCCGTTGCTCCGCTGGCACAACGGATAGTTCGGTGCTACACCGGACAGTCCGATGAATTATAGCGGAGTGGCTCTCCAAAAACCAGAAGCTGAGCAGTTCAGAGTTGATCTCCTTGGTGCACCGGACACTGTCTGGTGGCACATCGGACAGTCCGGTGCGCCAGACCAGGGCAGGCTCCGGTTGGTTTTGCTCCTTTCTTTTTGAACCCTAACTTTAACTTTTTATTGGTTTGTGTTGAACTTTTGGCACCTATAGAACATGTAATCTAGAGCAAACTAGTTAGTCCAAATATTTGTGTTGGGCAATTCAACCACCAAAATTATTTAGGAAAAGGTTTGACCCTATTTCCCTTTCAATCTCCCCCTTTTTGGTGATTGATGCCAACACAAACCAAAGTGAATATATAAGTGCAGAATTGAACTAGTTTGCATAAGGTAGGTGCAAAGGTTGCTTGGAATTAAACCAATTTAAAGTTTTATAAGATATGCATGGATTGCTTTCTTTCTTTTAACATTTTGGGCCACACTTGCACCACTTGTTTTGTTTTTGCAAATGTTTTTGGAAATTCTTTTCAAAGTCTTTTTGCAAATAGTCAAAGGTATATGAATAAGATATAGAGAAGCATTTTCAAGATTTGAAATTTTCTCCCCCTGTTTCAAATGTTTTTCCTTTGACTAAACAAAACTCCCCCTTAATGAAATTCTCCTCTTAGTGTTCAAGAGGGTTTTTACCATTTGAAAGAGGATCAAATATTTTAGATACTAATGTTGAAAAACTCCTCCTTAAAATATAGATACCAAATGAGATAGAATTTCTTAGAGGAATACTAATTTCAAAGATACCAATTGAAAACAACTTTGTTTCGAAAATTTTTGAAATTGGTGTGGTGGTGCGGTCATTTTGCTTTGGGCTAATACTCTCTCCCCCTTTGGCATTAATCACCAAAAACGGAGTCGTTAGAGCCCTTTTTACTTTCTCCCCAATGGTATGAGTAATAAGAGTGAAGATTAAACCAAAGTGGAGAGCGATGCGGAGTGACGGCAGAGGGTAAATAATACCGGTAGAGTGGAGTGGAAGCCTTGTCTTCGCCGAAGACTCCATTTCCCTTTCAATCTATGACTTAGCATAAGAGTTGACTTGAAAACACATTAGTCATAGCACATGAAAGAGATATGATCAAAGGTACATAAATGAGCTATGTGTGCAAAGTATCAATCAAAATTCCAAGAATCAAGAATGTTTAGCTCATTCCTAAGTTTGGTAAAGGTTTTCTCATCTAGTGGTTTGGTAAAGATATCGACTAATTGTTCTTTGGTGCTAACATAAGCAATCTCGATATCCCCCCTTTGTTGGTGATCCCTCAAAAAGTGATACCGAATGGCTATGTGCTTAGTGCGGCTGTGCTCAACGGGATTATCCGCCATACAGATTGCACTCTCATTATCACATAGGAGAGGGACTTTGGTTAATTTGTAGCCATAGTCCCTAAGGGTTTGCCTCATCCAAAGCAATTGCGTGCAACAATGGCCTGCGACAATGTACTCGGCTTCGGCGGTAGAAAGAGCTACTGAATTTTGTTTCTTTGAAGCCCAAGACACCAGAGATCTTCCCAAGAACTGACAAGTCCCTGATGTGCTCTTTCTATCAATTTTACACCCTGCCCAATCAGCATCTGAATAACCTATTAAATCAAAAGTGGATCCCTTGGGGTACCAAAGACCAAACTTAGGTGTATGAACTAAATATCTCAAGATTCTTTTCACGGCCCTAAGGTGAACTTCCTTAGGATCGGCTTGAAATCTTGCACACATGCATACGGAAAGCATAATATCCGGTCGAGATGCACATAAATAGAGTAAAGATCCTATCATCGACCTGTATACCTTTTGATCTACGGATTTACCTCCCGTGTCGAGGTCGAGATGCCCATTGGTTCCCATGGGTGTCTTGATGGGCTTGGCATCCTTCATTCCAAACTTGGTGAGTATGTCCTGAGTATACTTGGTTTGGCTGATGAAGGTGCCCTCTTGGAGTTGCTTGAGTTGAAATCCTAGGAAGTACTTCAACTCTCCCATCATAGACATCTCGAATTTTTGAATCATAATCCTAGTAAACTCTTCACAAGTAGATTTGTTAGTAGACCCAAATATGATATCATCAACATAAATTTGGCATACAAACAAATCATTTGCAATAGTTTAGTAAAGAGAGTAGGATCGACTTTGCCGACTTTGAAGCCATTAGTGATAAGGAATCTCTTAGGCATTCATACCATGCTCTTGGGGCTTGCTTGAGCCCATAAAGCGCCTTAGAGAGTTTGTACACATGATTAGGGTACTCACTATCTTCAAAGCCGGGAGGTTGCTCAACATAGACCTCTTCCTTGATTGGTCCATTGAGGAAGGCACTCTTCACGTTCATTTGATAAAGATTGAAGCCATGGTAAGTAGCATAGGCAAGTAATATACGAATTGACTCAAGCCTAGCTACGGGTGCATAGGTTTCACCGAAATCCAAACCTTCGACTTGTGAATATCCCTTGGCCACAAGTCGGGCTTTGTTCCTTGTCACCAAACCATGCTCATCTTGCTTATTGCGGAAGACCCACTTGGTTCCTACAACATTTTGGTTAGGACGTGGAACAAGATTCCATACCTCATTCCTCGTGAAGTTGTTGAGTTCGTCTTGCATTGCCAACACCCAATCTAAATCTCTTAATGTGTCTTCCACCCTGTATGGCTAATAGAAGACACAAAAGTGTAATGTTCACAAAAATGAGCGACACGAGATCGAGTGGTTACCCCCTTATGAATGTCACCGAGGATGGAGTTCACGGGGTGATCTCGTTGTATCGCTTGGTGGACTCTTGGGTGAGGCGGTCTTGGACCTTGATCATCTTCCTTGTCTTGGTCATTAGCATCTCCCCCTTGATCATTGTCCTCCTCTTGAGGTGGCTCCTCTTGATCTTCATTTTCATTATCTTGAGCTTGATCCTCATCTTGAGTTGGTGGAGATGCTTGCATGGAAGAAGATGGTTGATCTTGTGCTTGTGGAGGCTCTTCTGATTCCTTAGGACACACATTCTCAATGGACATGTTCCTTAGCACGACGCACGGAGCCTCTTCATCATCTAGCTCATCAAGATCAACTTGCTCTCCTTGAGAGCCATTAGTCTCATCAAACACAATGTCACAAGAAACTTCAACTAGTCCAGTGGACTTGTTAAAGACTCTATATGTCCTTGTGTTTGAATCATATCCTAGCTTAGTAAAAAGCCTTCTACAGCCTTAGGAGCAAATTTAGATTTTCTACCTCTTTTAACAAGAATAAAACATTTGCTACCAAAGACTCTAAAATATGAAACATTGGGCTTTTTACCGGTTAGGAGTTCATATGATGTCTTCTTGAGGATTCGGTGAAGTTAGAGACGATTGATGGCGTAGCAAGCGGTGTTGATTGCTTCCGCCCAAAACCGGTCCGAAGTCTTGTACTCATCAAGCATGGTCCTCACCATGTCAAGTAGAGTTCTATTCTTCCTCTCCACTACACCATTTTGTTGTGGTGTGTAGGGAGAAGAGAATTCATGCTTGATGCCCTTGTCCTCAAGAAAGCCTTCAATTTGAGAGTTCTTGAACTCCGTCCCATTGTCGCTTCTAATCTTTTTGATCCTTAATCCGAACTCATTTTGAGCCCGTCTCAAGAATCCCTTTAAGGTCTCTTGGGTTTGAGATTTATCCTGCAAAAAGAACACCCAAGTGAAGCGAGAATAGTCATCCACAATAACAAGACAATACTTACTCCCGCAGATGCTTATGTAAGCGATCGGGCCGAATAGATCCATGTGGAGTAGTTCAAGCGGCTTGTCGGTCGTCATGATGTTCTTGTGTGGATGATGAACACCAACTTGCTTCCCTGCCTGACATGCGCTACAAATCTTGTCTTTCTCAAAATGAACATTGATTAGTCCCAAAATGTGCTCTCCCTTTAGAAGCTTGTGAAGATTCTTCATCCCAACATGGGCTAGTCGGCAATGCCAGAGCCAACCCATATTAGTCTTAGCAATTAAGCAAGTATCGAGTTCAGCTCTATTAAAATCAACTAAGTATAGCTGACCCTCTAATACTCCCTTAAATGCTACTGAATCATCACTTCTTCTAAAGACAGTAACACCAATATCCGTAAAAAGACAGCTGTAACCCATTTTACATAATTGAGAAACTGAAAGCAATTTATAATCTAAAAAATCTACAAGAAAAACATTGGAAATAGAATGGTCAGGTGATATAGCAATTTTACCAAGTCCTTTGACCAAACCTTGATTTCCATCCCCGAATGTGATAGCTCTTTAAGGATCATTGTTTTTCTCATAGGAGGAGAACATCCTTTTCTCCCCAGTCATGTGGTTTGTGCACCCGCTATCAATTATCCAACTTGAGCCCCCGGATGCATAAACCTACAAAACAAGTTTAGGCCTTGTTCTTAGGTACCCAAACGGTCTTGGGTCCTTTCACATTAGAAACAAGCACCTTGGGTACCTAGACACAAGTCTTTGAGCCCTTGTGTTTGGCCCCAACATATTTGACAACTACTTTGCCTGATTTGTTAGTTAAAACATATGAAGCATCAAAAGTCTTAAATGAAATATTAGGTTCATTTGATGCAATAGGAGATTTCTTCTTAGGCAATTTGACATGAGTGGATTGCCTAGAACTAGATGCCTCACTCTTATACATAAAAGCATGATGAGAGCCAGAGTGAGACTTCCTAGAATGAATTCTCCTAATTTTGTGCTCGGGATAACCAATTGGTATAAAATATATCCCTCGTTATCCTGAGCCATGGGAGCCTTACCCTTAACAAAGTTAGATAATTTCTTGGGGGCATTAAGCTTGACATTGTCTCCCTGTTGGAAGCCAATGTCATCCTTAATGCCAGGGTGTCTCCCATTATAAAGCATACTTCTAGCAAATTTAAATTTTTCATTTTCTATCTCATGCTCATTAATTTTGCTAGTTAGTTGTGCTATGTGATCATTTTGTTGTTTAATTAAAGCTAGGTGATCATGAATAGTATCAACATTAATATCTCTACATCTCATGCAAATAGACACATGCTCAACGGTGGATGTAGAGGGTTTGCAAGCATTTAATTCATCAATCTTAGCATGTTACATGGCATTCTCATTTCTAAGATTGGAGATAGAAACATTGCAAACATTTAAATCCTTAGCCTTAGAAATTAATTTATTATTCTCAATCTTAAGGCTAGAAAGTGATTCATCCAACTTGTCAATTTTAGAAATCAAACTAGCATTATCATTTTTAAGTTTGACAAGAGAATCATCACAAACATTTAATTTCTCAAACTTAGCAATTAATTTTGCATTCTCATTTCTAAGGTTGGAGATAGTATCATGGCAAATGATAAGCTCACTAGTCAATTTTTCACATTTTTCTATCTCCTGAGCATAAGCATTTTTAACCTTAACATGCTTCTTGTTTTCCTTAATAAGGAAGTCCTCTTGGCTATCCAAGAGTTCATCCTTCTCATGAATAGCACTAATTAATTCATTCAATTTTTCCTTTTGTTGCATGTTTAGGTTGGCAAAAAGAGTAAGCAAATCATCCTCATCATCACTAGAGCTAGCCTCATCACTAGATGTTGCATATTTAGTAGAAGCTCTAGATTTTACCTTCTTTTTGCCGTCCTTTGCCGTGAGGCACTTGTGGCCGACGTTGGGGAAGAGGAGACCCTTGTTGACGGCGATGTTGGCGGCGTCCTCGTCGGAGGAGGAGTCAGTGGAGCTCTCATCGGAGTTCCACTCCCGACACACGTGGGCATCGCCGCCCTTCTTCTTGTAGTATCTCTTCTTTTTCTTCCTCTTTCCCTTCTTGTCATCGCCCCTGTCACTATCACTAGACAATGGACATTTAGCAATAAAATGACCGGGCTTACCACATTTGTAGAAAACTTTCTTGGAGTGGGGCTTGTAATCTTTCCCCCTCCTTTGCTTGAGGATATGGCGGAAGCTCTTGATGATGAGCGCCATTTCCTCGTTGTCGAGCTTGGAGGCATCGATGGGGAGCCTACTTGATGTAGACTCTTCTTTCTTCTCCTCCGTCGCTTTGAATGCGACGGGTTGCACCTCGGGTGTGGAGGTGGCGCCTCGCTCGATGATATGTTTGGAGCCTTTGATCATCAATTCAAAGCTCACAAACTTCCCTATAACCTCCTTGGGAGACATTAGCTTGTATCTAGGATCACCACGAATTAATTGAACTTGTGTAGGGTTAAGAAAAACGAGTGATCTTAGAATAACCTTGACCATTTCATGGTCATCCCATTTTGTGCTACCGAGGTTGCGCACTTGGTTCACCAAGGTCTTGAGCCGGTTGTACATGGCTTGTGGCTCCTCTCCTTGGTTGAGCATTAATCGACCGATCTCCCCCTCGATCGTCTCCTGCTTGGTGATCTTGGTCACCTCATCTCCTTCGTGCGCGGTCTTGAGCACGTCCCAAATCTCTTTGGCACTCTTCAACCCTTGCACCTTATTATACTCCTCTCGACTTAGAGAGGCGAGGAGTATAGTGGTGGCTTGGGAGTTGAAGTGCTGGATTTGGTCGACCTCCTCCGAATCATAGTCCTTGTCCCCTTCCTTTGGTACCTGCGCTCCATACTCAACAATATCACATATGCTTTTGTGGAGTGAGGTTAGGTGATGCCTCATTTTATCACTCCACATAGAATAATCTTCACCGTAAAAAACCGGTGGTTTGCCTAATGGGACAGAAAGTAATGGAGTGCGTTTGGAAATGCGAGGATAGCGGAGGGGCATCTTACTATACTTCTTGCGCTCATGGCGCTTAGAAGTGGCGGATGTCGATTCAGAGCCGGAGGCGGAAGGTGACGAAGAGTCGGTCTCGTAGTAGACCACTTTCTTCATCTTGTCACCCTTTCGTTGTGTCTTGATGGAGGAAGAGGATTCCTCCTTATTCTTGTGGGCGGACTCCCTCGAATGGGTTCTCACCGAGCTTGTGGACTTGTCACCGCCGGTCCCGATCTCCCTCTTGGCGTGATCTCTCTACATCACTTCAAGCGGTTAGGCTCTAATGACGTACCGACTCTGATACCAATTGAAAGTCACCTAGAGGGGGTGAATAGGCAAATCTGAAATTTATAAACTTTAAGCACGACTACAAGCCTAGGTTAGCGTTAGAAATAAAGTCGAGTCCGAAAGAGAGGGCGAAAACAAATCACAAGCAAATGAAGCGGATGCCACGGTGATTTGTTTTACTGAGGTTCCACAACAGGAAAACAGTTAATTCCCGTCGGCCAGGAACCGACGGGAATAAGCACTAAACCGACGGGAATAATTAATTCCCGTCGGTTTAGGGCTTATTCCCGTCGGTTGTCAGCCGCCAAGCGTCCCTTGTCGGGGATAAGGTTATCCCCGTCGGCCGCCGACGGGAATACTTAATCCCCATCAGCCAATATCGAGCCGACGGGCATTACGGCTAATTCCCGTCGGCCACCACAACTGACGGGAGTAACTAATTAATCCCTGTCGGTTGACTTGGCCGACGGGAGTTACTAATTAATCCCCGTCGGCTGACCTGGCCGACGGGAGTTACTAATTAATCCCCGTCGTCCAGGTCAGCCGACGGGAATTAACTGGGCCGACGGGAGTTAATAGTTAATTCCCGTCGGCTATGGTCAAACCGACGGGAATTAACTGGGCCGACGGGAGTTAACCTATAATTCTGCAACAGCAACACCAAATTAGATATTTCTCCACAATTGCACACATAACATACACAAAACATATATATCACAAACATATGACAAAACATATCACATGAACATATAAATCACAAACGCATTGACATCACACATCACAAACACATTGATATAATTCACACATCACAAACATTTCAGATATGAGAGTGTTTACACAAACATAATGTCCACGAGTTAAAATACATAACGAGCACGAGTTCAAGTGTTTAGAGATAACCACCACTTGGGTGGTTAGAGCTTTGACCGCTGCCGCCACCACCACCAGGAGGAGGGAACGCGAAGAGCGAGTCCACAAATCCAGTCCCTGCTACGGGATCAGAACCACTACTGTGACTGAACCTCCCAAGTAATTAGGCCCACCTACAGTTGTCCTTATCTAACACACATCAGACACCCTGTAGATGTTCCTAAGTCACTTGACAAGTTCGGTATCTTTCCTTACCTTTCCAGGAACGTTTCACCCGTCTTGCGGACATTACAGAACATCGGAGATAAAGAAATGCGGAAGCGATTACATAACTTACATTTATTTAAAAAGTAAGATCGAGTTGTTTATTACAGACCAGAAATATAAACGAGTGCAGAGTAGTATTATTACATAACTAAGGGAGGCAAAAACTCCTCCCGATAAGTTTTTCACAAAAGTTCTATATGGAGGACCAAGTCCTCCCGCATCTTCACTCTTGTTTCTCCTCCTTAGGAACCACCTTAGTACAGAAGCAACAGAAATCTGCTACTTCCTCACCTAAAAACAACGAAGGGATAAACCCTGAGTATGGAATTACTCAGCAAGTCTTACCCGACTAAAGAAAAGACTCTCAAGGGTATGCTGGTTTAAGGGAGTCAAGGTAAGGCTTCTCAATAATCAAAGACTCTGTTTTGCAGAAATGCTTACTAAAGTGGATCCTTAAAAATCCAGTTTTATTTGTCAGGTTAGGTAAACTTACTTATCTCTAGAGTTCTCTCTAACCTAGTTCAAACACTTATCCTGAACTAGCCAAGTTCTTAATTCTTCCTTCATCTTCACTGGATTGCTACGTGTAGGGCAGTGACCAAGTCTTCATAAACGCGAAGGTACGGCGATCCGAATCGATTATACTCAGCTGAGGATCTCCAATCACACGACATATGTAGCACTTAACCCTTGCATATGTCAACCCGCCACTGGGTTTCTTAAGACCAGATCAGGTTCACGCAAACCGAGAGTACAGATACACCATCGTCCAGCCTCTTGCCATGGAGGGTACACGCTACTCTCGCCACCGCTCCACGCCCATTTCGTGTTATCTTATTCTGGCCTTAGTCTGCCCGAGGCAAGGCTTACCCATGACGAGGCATGTGACCAGTTAAAGGGTCCTCGATCATCAAGCCTACATCGACAAGGTCCTTAATCGACTCAGATGGAGACACTACACCGAGACTCTCTTCTCGTGCAAGTCACCCGCCCGGTCTCAGCTTAATCTTTTCAACCCAAAAACTTGGTACCTGGCAGAGGTACATCTTTTCCGATGTTGAATCCATCACGGCCGTGATGGATTCACCATCAAGTTTTATTTTTGAAAACAACCCTCCCACTTTGCCAAACATCTTTTGTAAAACAAATCCTTTTGTTTTTCTAGAGCAATACTAAGCATAGTAAAATCTTTTTGTAAAAACAGGGTTTCAAGGAAGGTAATCAAGTTCAAGGAAGGTAATGCAGGAATTGTTTAAGCATTCAACTCCTATCACCTAATGCAGCAATCAAGTGAGAAAGATTTTAAAAACATCAAGGAAGGTGGCAAATGCACTGGGGCTTGCCTTCGTTCGTAGGTGAGTCTAGCTCGGATCCACAAATATCAAAGTAGAAGCAGTTTCCTGCCTGAGAATCCGAGGGTGGTGATGTCTTCTCTTGAGTGACTTCCACTTCTTCTTCACGTTCTAACATAACCATATATATACATATATAAGAATGAATGCCATGAAATGCTCATGAGAGTGCGAAGATAATAAAGATTTATTATCTAAGTCTTGAATACAACTTTCCTTCATGGAACTCCGAGAACTTAGGGTTTCCGGAGTCAGTAAAGGAGTTCAAAGGGCAGGGGGGTTTGGGTTCTAGTTATCAAACATGGTCCAAATCAATTCAAACTCTACCCAAGGCTTTTAAATAATGTGGGGAGTTCATATAAAAATTTTGAACATTTTTGGCATTACTATTAATTCTCTAAAATTCCAGAACTATTTCTTTAAGTTATTTTAAATGCCCTAAAATTCTCTGTTTAAACTAAAAATCATGAAACTATTTTTATTAAATTCTAGGGAAAATAATAAGCCTAGGAAAATTGGTTTCACAATTTTAGGATTTTTCTACAATTTATAACAAATTTCCAAAGCTCTACTGAAAAAGAAAAAGGAAAAAGGTTGAACAGGACTGGGCCAGTTCTAGCCCAGTCGGCCCAACCCAAAGGGAAAGGCGTGCCCGCGCCCGCGCACTGGCAACTTTGCACAGGGGCCCTTGCGTTTCTGTCTAACAGCGAACGAGTTCTTTCACTGTTTAACAGAGCCACTGACAACTTGCAAAAGAGACCCCCTGTTTCTGTTTCTTCGCAGTGGGAGGTCCCCGATGGCGTTCATGCACGACCGAGCTCCGGCGAGCGTCTGTACCGGCCGAATGGGGCTATGACTGGCGCTCCTGAGCAGCGGACATCAAATCGGACCTACCCCGAGTATTTCCCCCAACCTAATTGCACGAATGGCAACCTATTAAGCTCTGTCCGCGTGAACCGAACGGGTGGCGGACAGATGAGTGCGTTCCCGGTGATCTAGAGCTATTCCGTACAAATTGGCGGTTCGGAAAGCATCACAGAGCGACAAGAGTGCTCAAAAAAGGGAGAGTGAGGGATGAATTGACCTAGAAAGGGCTGGCCGAAGTGAGGTGAGTTTTGCGGTGGCGGAAACCAGTTTGGGGGAAATAAGAAATTCTCGAGCTCTGGCGAACGATCGTGGCTAATTAGTGGTGGCTGGTTAGCTGATGACCCTGCGGAGCTGATCACGGGCTTAATTTATAGGCGGCTTCGTCGGTGGCCGGTGAATCGGGCGAGACGCGCGACAGTCGGAGGTAGAAGAAGGCACTGGCGCAAGCGCTAGGTGGCTTCTACCGTGGCGGTAGTTCCGGTGGTCGACGGGAAGCTAGAGGAAGTCACGGTGATGTGGTGGCGCGGTTAGGACACGCGGCGCAGGGCCAGAACACGGCGGTTCGCCGGCGAGGTTATCTGCCCAGCCGCAAAGTAGAAAAGAAAGCCACGGTGAGTCACCGGAGTGACCTCCAGCTCACCGCCGGCAAGGATCTTTCACCGCACGTCCTTATCCACCCACCCCGAGCGCGAGTCCTAACGCCGGCGGCACGAATCGCGGCGGAGGAGTGATCGACGGCGATGAAGTGTTCTGAACTTAATTCGGTCACTGTACCATGGAGCACTTCCTTCAGACAACCTGAGAGACAGACTTGGAGCTTGGTTTTCTCTTAATTTTGAATGACAACTCAACTCAAACTCTGCATCAAAGTTGTAAAGCAACATACCATCTGCAATATTTCCATATGATGCTGCCACAAAAACCCATTGGATCATGCTTGAATTTAGGCTTGAAGTTGATGTCAGTTCACTGTTAGTCTGAAAATTCAGACCTTAGCAGCCTGACAGCCTGACTTTGAGCATGATTATATTCAATTTATTCTTAACAACTATGCTCACAACCTTAAGCAAAGTTGTTCTCCTTTGTTTGCTCTATAACTTTGATGTGGTGACTTAGAGCAAAAACCCTATAGTTTGAAAGATACAAGGGCTCAAAGTTGAAGAAAACACACTGATATTTAACATGAAATCTCAATTAGGGTCCTTTTTGCAAATGAGTCCAAAACTTAGGGTTTGGCTTGCAAATTCACATATGAGTGACCCAAATGACTTAAGGTACTTATTTAACTTGGTTTTTGCACTTTAATCCAAAAGTGGACTAATTTTGCACATAGGTCCCTAGGGTTTGGTTTTAGGGTTTTCGAGGGTCCAAATAGGGTTTCTGGTATCCCAGGGGTATAAATGTGATTCAACTTTATTCTTGGGAATAATTTATGGCTATTCTCCTAAAGCTTTTAGGTTTTCTCAACTTGGGTTAAGTCTTACCCCCTTTAATCTCTATTTAGGGTAAAGCTTCCTACCCAGGGTTCTATTTGCAAAGTGCTATAACAATACAACTTGTTTGAAATTTTTGCCTAGTGAATGCACTCTAGGTGTATCAAACATATGCAATGCCAATGCTTATGATGTCATGCTCAAGTTTTAGTTACAGTAACACCAGAGGTGTTACATCCTTCCCCCCATAAAAGAATCTCGTCCCGAGATTAAAAGTCCTAGGGTAAGTAATGGAAAAGGAAACGAGGCATACTTTTATTTCCTTATTTCTGGTACAAGGCATGGGTGGTTTGGGAATTACTCCTTTATTACAACAGCTATACAGGCTTTACAATTTACAAGAGGCTAAAAAGCCTGGGAAATTCTTATCTAAGAAGTCTTGAGTTTCCCATGTAGCCTCATCTTCGGAATGCTGGTTCCACTGTATCTTATAAAACTTGAGAGTTTTTCTCCGGGTAACCCTATCCTTTTGATCCAAGACTCGAATAGGGTGCTCAGAGTATGTCAAGTCCGGTTCAAGGACAACATCTGTTACTTTAATGGTTCGATCGGGAACCCGAAGACACTTCTTCAATTGTGACACATGGAACACATTATGTATAGCAGACAAAGTTTCGGGGAGTTGCAGTCGATACGCCACTGGTCCGCATTGCTCAAGTACCAGGAATGGACCAATGTACCTAGGTGCAAGCTTCCCTTTAACCCCGAAACGTGATACTCCCTTCATTGGTGAAACTTTCAGGTAGACATAGTCCCCTTCATGAAAATACAAGGGCATTCGCCGTTTGTCTGCATAACCCTTCTGACGAGCTTGTGCTTTCTTCATATTATGAATAATTTTTTGAACCTTTTCCTCGGCCTCCTTCACCATATCAGGCCTAAAGAAGTACCTTTCCCCAGGTTCAGACCAATTTAGCGGAGTACGACACCGTCGTCCATATAAAGCTTCAAAGGGTGCCATCTTGATACTTTCTTGATAGCTATTATTATATGAAAACTCCGCCAAGGGCAAACATTCATCCCATTTTTGTGAGAAGTCCAGAACACATGCTCGCAACATATCTTCGAGTATTTGATTAACCCTCTCAGTCTGTCCACTCGTTTGGGGATGATAGGCCGAACTGTGGAGCAGCTTGGTACCCAGGGATTTATGGAGTTCTTCCCAGAATTTGGATACAAATTGTGGTCCACGATCCGACACTATAGTCTTTGGAACACCATGCAAACTGAGAATACGGGCAATGTATAACTCCGCATAGGTAATGACGGGATATTTTACTTTGACAGGGAGGAAGTGGGCGATCTTGGTAAGTCGATCAATGATAACCCAAATAGAGTCATACCCTTTTGCGGTCCTAGGCAATCCCACAATGAAGTCCATACTTATGTCTTCCCACTTCCATGTCGGTATTGGTAGTGACGGTAATGGACCGGCAGCTTTCAAATGTATGGCTTTGACACGTCTGCAGGTGTCACATCTCGCCACATAGCGTGCAATTTCGATCTTCATCTTTGTCCACCAGTAATGTTGCTTCAAGTCTTGGTACATCTTAGTGCTTCCGGGATGAATAGAGTAGCGGCTAAGATGTGCTTCATCAAGAATTTGCTGGCGGAGCTCTTCATTCTTTGGCACCACTATGCGGTTATCAAACCATACAATGCCTTCATCATCTTCTTTGAAACATTTGGCTTTTCCAGCCCTTAACTTCTCACGAATGTGCTTCATACCCTTATTATCTTTTTGGGCATCAATTATCTTTTGCAAGAGGACTGACTCAAGCTTTAGCTGATTCAAAGTTCCTTGTTGGACCATTCCCAGTTTTAGCTTCTCCATCTCTTGACATAAAGTGTTGTCAGAGGTCTTCACCATAAGACAGTGACAAGAAACCTTACGGCTTAGTGCATCTGCCACAACATTGGCTTTGCCTGGGTGATAATGAATTTCCAGTTCATAGTCCTTAATAAGCTCAAGCCATCGCCTCTGCCTCATATTCAATTCTGACTGGGTGAAGATATACTTCAAGCTTTTATGATCTGTATAAATATGACAGATATTTCCCAGCAGATAGTGACGCCAAATTTTCAGGGCATGAACCACAGCAGCTAGCTCCAGATCATGAGTTGGGTAATGCTCCTCATGTCGGCGCAACTGCCTTGAAGCATATGCAATTACTCGGCCTTCTTGCATTAGCACGCAGCCGAGTCCACTGCCTGATGCATCACAATATACATCAAAAGGCTTGGTGATGTCCGGTTGAGCCAATACCAGAGCAGTGGTTAATAATGTCTTCAATTGTTCAAAGGCTTCATCACACTTCGAAGACCAATTGAATTTAACATCATTCTTCAATAAACTTGTGATTGGCTTCACAAGCTTTGAAAAGTCTGGTATGAATCTGTGGTAATATCCCGCCAGTCCAAGGAAACTTCGGACTTGATGAACAGTGGTTGGGGGTTTCCACTCCAAAATGTCCTTGACTTTGTTGGGGTCTACCGCAATCCCTCTGGCAGATAGAACATGTCCCAGAAATTGAATTTCCTCCAGCCAAAACGCGCATTTGCTGAACTTGGCATACAACTGATGTTCCCTCAGGCGCGTTAACACGATCCGTAAATGTTGGGCGTGCTCCTCTTCATTTTTGGAATATATCAAAATGTCATCAATGAAGACCACTACGAATTTATCCAACTCGGGCATGAATACCGAGTTCATCAAATACGTGAAGTGGGCCGGAGCATTTGTTAACCCGAAAGACATTACCAGATATTCAAACAACCCATACCGCGTAGTGAAGGCGGTCTTTGGTATATCTTCGGGCCGAGTACGGATCTGGTGATAGACCGATCAAAGATCAATCTTTGAAAATACCCTTGCTCCAGTTAGTTGATCAAATAGAATGTCAATCCTTGGAAGAGGGTACTTGTTTTTGACAGTGACCTCATTCAGTGGTCGATAATCCACACACATCCGTAAAGTTTGATCCTTCTTTTTGACGAATATGGCTGGACAACCCCATGGCGATGAGCTTGGCCGGATGAATCCTTTCTCCAGGAGATCTTGTAATTGAATCTTCAATTCTGCCAACTCATTCGGAGGCATACGGTACAATCTTCGAGAAATGGGAGCCGTACCGCGTTTTAACTCAATTACAAACTCTAAATCCCGTTCAGGTTGCAGTCCCGGCAAATCCTCAGGAAATACATCGGGAAACTCGCATACTACCAGAATATCCTTGATTTCCGGTACCATGACTTCATAAACTCTGCCAGTAGTTTTGTTTGGAATGGGGATGGGCAAAAGAATTTCTTCTTGATTATGACTCAACCTGATGGTTCTTTGATCAGTATTGAGTGTTGCTTTATGCTTGGCCAACCAATTCATACCCAAAATAACATCTATGTCTTGGCCTTTCAGGACGATCATATTGGTAGGAAAGTCCCGTCCGGCCAATGATACGGGCACTTGATAGGCCACTTCTCTAGTAAAAATTTGTCCCCCAGGTGAGTGTATTTTAAATCCCTCTTTTGATTCATGACATGCAATGTGATGTTGCTCCACAAATTTCTTGCTAATGAACGTATGCGAAGCACCAGAATCAAAAAGAATGACTGCAGGGTGATTGGCCACGAGGAACATACCCATCATTATCGGCTCTCCGTCCGGTGTAGTGGCCACTTGTGTATAGTATATGCGTCCCGTCTTCTTGAAATTTTTGCCCTTAACATTTCCCTTGCTTTGAGATGAATTCCCCGATCCTTGCTGATTATTCGACTGATTCTGCTTGGGATAGGGGCAATCTTTGATGAAATGCCCAGACTTGCCACAATTGAAACATCCGGTTGAAGAACTGGGCAAAGCAGGGAATCGAGTGCCTGGGGCACCCGGCTGACTTGGGGCAGTGGGGGCATTATTGGGACGAATAATTATTGGCTGCTTGAAAGGGAAGGATGGTGCACGTGGATGATTCTGGTTAGAAGGCCGGAGAATAAACCGTTGCCTCTTTACCGGGCCCTGACTAGGCCTGTTTTCTCCACTCCCCTTGATCTTTCCAGAACTTGCATATTTCGCTTCTACTGCCAATGCTGTACTGACAACTCTTCCATAAGTCAAGTCAATGCAAGTAGCCATTTTTCTCTGCAGTCGATCATTTAATCCTCTCATAAAGCAATTTTTCTTTTTCAGATCAGTGTTCACCTGATCGATTGCATATTGTGATAGATGATTGAACTTATTGAGATACTGGTTAACAGTATCCCCTCCTTGTTTCAGCTTCATGAATTCTTCTTGCTTCATATGTAGAACACCTTCAGGTATATAATGCTCACGGAAGGCCACTTTGAATTCTTCCCAGGTTATTTGATGATTGGCCGGTTGAACGGCCACAAAATTACCCCACCAAGTGCTGGCAGGTCCGCGCAGTTGCTGGGCTGCGAATAAAGGCTTCTGAGTTTCTGAACAGCGCAACAGTTTCAATCACTCGAAGCCATTCATCGGCTTCCAACGGATCTTCAGCTTTCACAAACAAAGGCGGACGTGTCTCCGAAAAGTCCAGATAAGAAGTTTCGCAGGGGCCCTGTTGATAGCCCCGCCCACCCTGCTGCTGGAACTATTGGCCCGCCATTTCTCTCAGAAAGCGGGTATTGTCAGCAGTTGCATTCACTAAGGCGGCAATCGCCTCAGCCAGTGTGGGAGGAACAGGAGGTGGATTTGGTGTAGATTCCCTCCCACGGGAGGTACCAGCTCCGTCCTGAGCTCGAGTCTTGGAAGGCATCTGTGGCAACAACATTTGAAAACAATATGATATGCCAAAGAAAAAAGCCATCCATTTTACATTACCAAAAGTAATGTTACAGACTCAAGACTCTTACAACAGGATACAATACCTAGTATACAATAGCACTACCTATGATACACTAGTACAACCTACAATACGCTACACTACTTCTACTATACCACTAGTCCTGCTTCCCATTGCTTTTGGCGGCCTCGTCGTCGGGTGTCGGAGACCATTCGTCAACCAGCCTCAGGGAAGGAGGGGGCTGAAAAAGGTCTAACTCACCACCAAGCGCGTGTCCTGCAACATGCGAGGGTCCGGCTTCTGATTCAACAGGGTGCGCATGTGCACTAGGGTGTAATTGCGAATACAGTACATGGACTTCCTCATGTAAAGTATTGCAATAGACCTGCAGGTTGTCGACAGCTGAGCTAAGTTCCTTGATTCGGGCTTGAGCCCTTGCCTCTTTAGCACAAGCCAGCAAACGGGACTGAACTGCCCAGTCGAGCGCCAAGTCCCGATCAGCAAGCTGATCCCGCAGGTGGCAGATGTCTCTTCTTAATTCATTTATTCTATCTCCATCCGCAACCCATATGTTGGTCCTGTGTTGCAATTCCGCTTGAAGTTGATTTACTCGTGCCTCAAGATCCCCTATTGGATCATTGCTCCCACTGCTACTGTCCTCATGTCGAGGGGCCAGTTGATGCCGAGGCACACCGATTGGGCCAGTTTACTTGCGCGCCGTTTTCCTTGTGCGCGGCGACATCTTTCTAAGGGGGAAAATTTTATTAGTATAATTCTTAGCATGATGCATGTGTAATTATATAATCAACCTTAGTTGATTCAACCTTCTATACATTGCACTCTTCCTATCTAGTCTTTAAGATAAACTCTTCAGAATACTCAGGTAAGAAGGGAAAAGATTTTATAGATAAGCTTTTAGAAAATCTTTTGAAGATGCCTGATAATATCTGCAAAGAAGGGCTACGCTCCGATACCAGCTGTGACGGAACCTCCCATGTAATTAGGCCCACCTACAGTTGTCCTTGTCTAACAGACATCAGACACCCTGTAGATGTTCCTAAGTCACTTGACAAGTTCGGTATCTTTCCTTACCTTTCCAGGAACGTTTCACCCGTCTTGCAGACATTATAAAACATCGGAGATAAAGAAATGCGGAAGCGATTATATAACTTACATTTATTTAAAAAGTAAGATCGAGTTGTTTATTACAGACCAGAAATATAAACGAGTGCAGAGTAGTATTATTACATAACTAAGGGAGGCAAAAACTCCTCCCGATAAGTTTTTCACAAAAGTTCTATATGGAGGACCAAGTCCTCCCGCATCTTCACTCTTGTTTCTCCTCCTTAGGAACCACCTTGGTACAGAAGCAACAGAAATCTGCTACTTCCTCACCTAAAAACAACGAAGGGATAAACCCTGAGTATGGAATTACTCAGCAAGTCTTACCCGACTAAAGAAAAGACTCTCAAGGGTATGTTGGTTTAAGGGAGTCAAGGTAAGGCTTCTCAATAATCAAAGACTCTGTTTTGCAGAAATGCTTACTAAAGTGGATCCTTAAAAATCCAGTTTTATTTGTCAGGTTAAGTAAACTTACTTATCTCTAGAGTTCTCTCTAACCTAGTTCAAACACTTATCCTGAACTAGCCAAGTTCTTAATTCTTCCTTCATGTTCACTGGATTGCTACGTGTAGGGCAGTGACCAAGTCTTCATAACCGCGAAGGTACGGCGATCCGAATCGATTATACTCAGCTGAGGATCTCCAATCACACGACATATGTAGGACTTAACCCTTGCATATGTCAACCCGCCACCGGGTTTCTTAAGACCAGATCAGGTTCACGCAAACCGAGAGTACAGATACACCACCGTCTAGCCTCTTGCCACGGAGGGTACACGCTACTCTCGCCACCGCTCCATGCCCATTTCGTGTTATCTTATTCTGGCCTTAGTCTGCCCGAGGCAAGGCTTACCCATGACGAGGCATGTGACCAGTTAAAGGGTCCTCGATCATCAAGCCTACATCGACAAGGTCCTTAATCGACTCAGACGGAGACACTACACCGAGACTCTCTTCTCGTGCAAGTCACCCGCCCGGTCTCAGCTTAATCTTTTCAACCCAAAAACTTGGTACCTGGCAGAGGTACATCTTTTCCGATGTTGAATCCATCACGGCCGTGATGGATTCACCATCAAGTTTTATTTTTGAAAACAACCCTCCCACTTTGCCAAACATCTTTTGTAAAACAAATCCTTTTGTTTTTCTAGAGCAATACTAAGCATAGTAAAATCTTTTTGTAAAAACAGGGTTTCAAGGAAGGTAATCAAGTTCAAGGAAGGTAATGCAAGAATTGTTTAAGCATTCAACTCCTATCACCTAATGCAGCAATCAAGTGAGAAAGATTTTAAAAACATCAAGGAAGGTGGCAAATGCACCGGGGCTTGCCTTCGTTCGTAGGTGAGTCTGGCTCGGATCCACAAATATCAAAGTAGAAGCAGTTTCCTGCCTAAGAATCCGAGGGTGGTGATGTCTTCTCTTGAGTGAGTTCCACTTCTTCTTCGCGTTCTAACATAACCATATATATACATATATAAGAATGAATGCCATGAAATGCTCATGAGAGTGCGAAGATAATAAAGATTTATTATCTAAGTCTTGAATACAACTTTCCTTCATAGAACTCCGAGAACTTATGGTTTCCGGAGTCAGTAAAGGAGTTCAAAGGGCAGGGGGGTTTGGGTTCTAGTTATCAAACATGGTCCAAATCAATTCAAACTCTACCCAAGGTTTTTAAATAATGTGGGGAGTTCATATAAAAATTTTGAACATTTTTGGCATTACTATTAATTCTCTAAAATTCCAGAACTATTTCTTTAAGTTATTTTAAATGCCCTAAAATTCTGTGTTTAAACTAAAAATCATGAAACTATTTTTATTAAATTCTAGGGAAAATAATAAGCCTAGGAAAATTGGTTTCACAATTTTAGGATTTTTCTACAATTTATAACAAATTTCCAAAGCTCTACTGAAAAAGAAAAAGGAAAAATGTTGAACAGGACTGGGCCAGTTCTAGCCCAGTCGGCCCAACCCAAAGGGAAAGGCGTGCCCGCGCCCGCGCACTGGCAACTTTGCACCGGGGCCCTTGCGTTTCTGTCTAACAGCGAACGAGTTCTTTTACT
The DNA here is from genome assembly GCF_902167145.1 of Zea mays. Lineage (NCBI taxonomy): Eukaryota > Viridiplantae > Streptophyta > Magnoliopsida > Poales > Poaceae > Zea > Zea mays. The sequence goes on along the minus strand of NC_050100.1, from coordinate 74,341,837 downwards.
GTTTAACAGAGCCACTGACAACTTGCAAAAGAGACCCCCGGTTTCTGTTTCTTCGCAGTGGGAGGTCCCCCGACGGCGTTCATGCACGACCGAGCTCCGGCGAGCGTCTGTACCTGCCGAATGGGGCTATGACTGGCGCTCCCGAGCGGCGGACATCAAATCGGACCTACTCCGAGTATTTTCCCCAACCTAATTGCACGAATGGCAACCTATTAAGCTCTGTCCGCGTGAACCAAACGGGTGGCGGACAGATGAGTGCGTTCCCGGTGATCTAGAGCTATTCCGTACAAATTGGCGGTTCGGCAAGCATCACAGGGCGACAAGAGTGCTCAAACAAAGGAGAGTGAGGGATGAACTGACCTAGAAAGGGCTGGCCGTGGTGAGGTGAGTTTTGCGGTGGCGGAAACCAGTTTGGGGGAAACAAGAAATTCTCGAGCTCTGGCGAACGATCGTGGCTGATTAGTAGTGGCTGGTTAGCTGATGACCCTGCGGAGCTGGTCACAGGCTTAATTTATAGGCGGCTTCGTCGGTGGCCGGTGAATCGGGCGAGACGCGCGGCGGTTGGAGGTAGAAGAAGGCACTGGCGCAAGCGCTAGGTGGCTTCTACCGTGGCGGTAGTTCCGGTGGTCGACGGGAAGCTAGAGGGAGTCACGGTGATGTGGTGGCGTGGTTAGGACACGCGGCGCAGGGCCAGAACATGGCGGTTCGCCGGCGAGGTTATCTGCCCAGCCGCAAAGTAGAAAAGAAAGCCACGGTGAGTCACCGGAGTGACCTCCAGCTCACCGCCGGCAAGGATCTTTCACCGCACGTCCTTATCCACCCTCCCCGAGCGCGAGTCCTAACGCTGGCGGCACGAATCGCGGCGAAGGAGTGATCGATGGCGATGAAGTGTTCTGAACTTAATTCGGTCACTGTACCATGGAGCACTTCCTTCAGACAACCTGACAGACAGACTTGGAGCTTGGTTTTCTCTTAATTTTGAATGACAACTCAACTCAACTCTGCATCAAAGTTGTAAAGCAACATACCATCTACAATATTGCTATATGATGCTGCCACAAAAACCCATTGGATCATGCTTGAATTTAGGCTTGAAGTTGATGTCAGTTCACTGTTAGTCTGAAAATTCAGACCTTAGCAGCCTGACAGCCTAATTTTGAGCGTGATTATCTTCAATTTATTCTTAACAACTATGCTCACAACCTTAAGCAAAGTTGTTCTCCTTTGTTTGCTCTATAACTTTGATGTGGTGACTTAGAACAAAAACCCTATAGTTTGAAAGATATAAGGGCTCAAAGTTGAAGAAAACACACTGATATTTAACATGAAATCTCAATTAGGGTCCTTTTTGCAAATGAGTCCAAAACTTAGGGTTTGGCTTGCAAATTCACATATGAGTGACCCAAATAACTTAAGGTACTTATTTAACTTGGTTTTTGCACTTTAATCCAAAAGTGGACTAAATTTGCACATAGGTCCCTAGGGTTTGGTTTTAGGGTTTTCCAGGGTCCAAATAGGGTTTCTGGTATCCCAGGGGTATAAATGTGATTCAACTTTATTCTTGGGAATAATTTATGGCTATTCTCCTAAAGCTTTTAGGTTTTCTCAACTTGGGTTAAGTCTTACCCCCTTTAATCTCTATTTCGGGTAAAGCTTCCTACCCAGGGTTCTATTTGCAAAGTGCTATAACAATACAACTTGTTTGAAATTTTTGCCTAGTGAATGCACTCTAGGTGTATCAAACATATGCAATGCCAATGCTTATGATGTCATGCTCAAGTTTTAGTTACAGTAACACCAGGGGTGTTACAACTACCACCCGCTTCGGGCGTAACCTATGCAAGTTAGCAAATATCAACACGTTAAATGCAAATATCAAAAAGTATACAAGTGTATAAATTAATCGACAGTTATCAAACGTACCCTATCTCCAGGTGCAGGTATATGTGTCGGAGGGGTGTTGAACTGTGGTGGCGGAGCTGGTGTGTTTGCAAACTGGCTCCATTGTGGTGGCGGTGGAAAATTTGTTGCCATGCCCTGTTGCTGCATTAACTGTTAAACATATGTGTTAATATTAAAGATGTTGTATTGAAATATAATAATTTAGAGTTCGGATTATGTATACTCACTTGATACATCGCTTGGTTATGTGCATTGCATGCCTCCATAAATTCTCGTTGTTGTCTCATCTCCTCACGCATCCTCATAATCTCCAACTCCTGCTCGTTCGGTCGACGAGAGCATGAGCTACGGGAAGACGAACCCGTCCTCTGAGATCTCACCGACGACGAGTCAATGAATCCGTCGAAGAGTGTGTATCTATAAGTGATTCAAAAAATGTGATTACTTCATAATCAATTTAGTGGCAACCATATAATTTCATAAGTTAGAGCTTACCGTCCATGCGCTTTGCCACCACCACTTGCGTACACCACCGAGGGATCCACCGGTTCATGGTGCCAGTCGAAGTCAGGGCCATGGCGACGAACCATCTCCTCCCCATATGCCGCTTATACATCATTCACAACCTTACAAATGCAGGAATTTCTATACTTTAAACGTTTGTACTTTTTGGCCAAAACTCACCAGCCGATCCGTGGCTGTCTGGCTGCAGAGCTGGTCAGGGTTGTTTGGGTCTGGTCCTTTGTGGCCCTCCTGGTAGACCTCAATGTCACTAGGCTTTTGGCCACTCGTAGCTTCCTGTATAAACAAAATACATTCATAAGCAATCGTATTATTTGCTGATCGACATAGATAGATCAAACTTACCATTCTTTTAGCTTTTCGTATCATGTCGTCACCGCCAAACTTGTGGTTAGGATTGTTTCCTCGATATTGTCTGTGATGCGCTGACGCTTTCTGGAAGCCTTCGGAAGCCCAATATCAACACCAAGCATAGTACACATCAGACACGGGCGCCATCCATGGAACCATCACCTGCACACACAATGTTACATATTATATCAATCACAACAATCAATATAAAGGGTAAAACAAATTGAATACTAACCTCACGATATTGATCCTCAGTCAAATATATCTTTGAGGACCCTTCCTTTTTATTCAAGGGGCCTGCTTCTTCCGGATGATTTTGAAAATACAGGTTTGTAGCCTGAATTCTCGCATAGTATATGGCATCCTTTACCAGCTTCTTTGCATTGTTTTGGAAGACACGTTCAGCGTGCCCCATGTAATCCTCTCCGTCAGGCAACCGATATCGAAGCTACAACATAAAGAATACAAATACAATGGTATAAGTCATAGATTTACAATATTAAGAAACATAACAAAAATAATAAAGAATTCATACCCAAAAGTCATTACACACAAGTCCCTGTCTGTCAGTGTGGTTTCGTTCCTTTTTAAACTTGTACTCGTCCCAGGTACTGACGAGCACCTCATCCTCGGTATCACCGTTTGACACCTTCACTATACCAGGGTAGTGAAGGCGGCAAAGAGAACCCAACGTAAGGTTAACCTGAGTGTGGTGTCCCTTGCCATCAAAGAACAGGTCCTCCCAATTCCTGCATTACACAAAAACATTAACAATACACATAATAGTTATATGAGATAAGTTAATATATTACACTCACCGATCTCCATGTGTCATGATTAAAGTCCTATCAGCCTCTCGCTCTATCGCGTGACGAGGCTTTACTGAGTGGCTTTTTCTTGAGCGACGTGTGTGTGTCGCTGAAGAGCCTCCTGAGCCATCATCCATCGAGTTGTCAGCCAGTTTGCCATGTTGGCCCCACTGGTCCCACGCCTGTTGCTGCTCTCTCTGGTGGTCCCACTGGTCCCATGGCTGGTGATGCTGTGCGGCCTGGTCCCATGTCCCGTGCTCCACCTTCTCATTGTGCTCCACCTCCTCATTGTGCTGCTCAGCCTCATTGTGCTGCTCCTCCTCAATGTGCTGCTCCTCAGTGTGCTGCTCATCCTGGTACATACAACTCAAGATTTATTTGTAAATATGTAAACAAATTTATTTGTACAAGATATGTTACCTCATCTCCATGTACCGCGCTCAACAGCTCTCAACGTCTGCTGCTGCTTGAAGAACTGCCCTGAAAAAGGCCCAGGCCCTTGAACAGCCCCTTCACTGACTTCTTTGATTTTGGCGGCATCCTGCATAAAAAATAAGAAATTATTCATTAGTGCATCAAAAATGACATAATACTTAAAAATATAAACATGAGAAATAACAAAACAACTTTACTTGTTAAATATCATCAAAATCAGGATCTATTTGTTCTCTTCTATGCAGAGGTCGCCATGTAACTTTTCTCCTAACAGGTTGTCTTCTCCGTCTCTCAGGAAAAGTTAAGTCGTTAATGTCTGCAACTAGTGAATCTAATGCCGGTGCAGGATCAATATGAAAACTAGTGGGCAACTCTTCTTCTTGAAACACCTCATCAACCTGCTCAAGGTGACCAATTTGATATTCGTCCTTGAAACATTATGTTCTTCTACAAAGTAACAACTTGTGAAGTGTGCTACCTCCTTTAGTTTAAATTGTTCTGCAATACATCCTTCAACTCTTGTCTTATTGCCCACCATTTCTCTAAGCTTCTTTAATGCTCTTTCTATATGAAACATCCACCTATACTGAACATGACCACCGACCTTAGCCTCATATGGAAGATGTATAAAGAGATGCTGCATAGGATTGAAGAAACCCGGTGGAAATATTTTTTCCAATTTGCACAAAAGCACCGGTGCCTATTTCTCCAGCTGTTCCATCACATCTCTTCTGATTTCTTTAGCACACAACTGTCTGTAGAAATAGCTAACTTCAGCTAATGTTTTCCACATAGGTTCGGAAATGTACCCACGAAACATTACAGGCATGAGCCTCTCCATAATTATGTGGAAGTCATGGCTCTTCAGTCCATTCATCTTCATTGTCTTCAAGTTCACAGATCTTCTAAAACCAGCGGCATAACCATCGGGGAATTTAATATCCTTCATCCACTTCATCACTTTTTTCTGTTGCTTAGATTTCAGACAATAGTCAGCTTTTGGTTTGCCTCCGTTTTCTCTAAGCACTTGGGTTGGACGATCACATATCACTTCTAAGTCCATGCGTGCCTTGTCATTGTCTTTCGTTTTATCAGGGAAATCCATGCATGTATTTATGAGGGCTTGGCAAAAGTTACTCTCTTGATGCATGACGTCGATATTGTGCATCAAAATCAATGACTTAGCATAAGGAAGCTCCCACAAGCCACATATGTGAGTCCAGTTATGCTCCTCACCAAAACATTGATACCTTTTCCCACTCTCGTCTAGGACAAGTTTCATATGCTCTTCTGTAATTTCTATCCCACTACGTCGCTTGGGCGGTCCCTTCATGACGATGGTGCCCTTCCTAAACTCCTTTCTCTGCCTTCTGAAGGTGTGATTGAAGGGTAGAAAACATCTATGGCAATCAAAGTAACATATCTTGCCACCAGCACTAAGACGAAAACAATGTGTATCTTTAGCACAATAAGGACACATCAATCTACCATGCACGCTCCATCCAGAGAAAATACCATACGCCATAAAATCATGAACCGAGAACAGATATGCAACACGAAGATTGAACTTCTGCTTCTTGAAGCAGTCATAGGCTTCCACACCTTGCCATAGCTTCTTTAACTCTTCAATCAGTGGTTGAAGCATCACATTGAGGCGTACGCCAGGATGCTCAGGCCCAGGTATAACAAGACATAGGAACATAAACTCATATTTCATGCAAAGAGCAGGTGGAAGGTTGTACGGTATGGCAATGACAGGCCAACATGAATACGACGCAACGGTCATATTGAACGGCGTGAAACCATCAGTTGCCAAGCCGATACGAACGTTTCTTGCATCGCTCTGGATCAAATTTGTCAAGAGCCTTCCATGCATCACCATCTGACGGGTGCACCATTAAACCATCTTGTCTGTTCGTACAATCTTTATGCCACCTCATGTGCATAGCGGTCTTCCTCAAGAGAAACAAACGTTTCACTCTAGGAGTGAGAGGCATGTACCGAAGCCGTTTATGTGCAACCTTTGTCACCACCTTCTCCCCATCTTCATTTACAAGCTCCACGTACCTCGACTTCCCACATTTTAAGCATTTCTGCTCTCTGCCATGTTCCTTCCAAAAAAGCATACAGTTGTCCTGGCAAACATCAATCTTCTCATACTCCATATCAAGACCTTCAAGCAATTTCTTGGATTGGTACATGTCTTTGGGCATCTTGTGACCCGTAGGAAGAACCTCGCTAATCAAATCCACAAGCACCTTGTAACAATTAATTGAGAATGCAAACTTGGACTTGATTGACATCAGCCTGGTCACGAATTCGAGTACGGTCACGTCAGTGTGCCCGTGAAGAGGCTCTTCTGACGCTTTGAGGAGGTCGAAGAAATTCTGAACCTCCGGTGTAGGTGAATCATGATGATCTGGGGCCAATTCAGGCTGCAGATCCTCAAGCATCTGGTCCATCCTATCAACATCATCTTCACTGTCATCAACTTCTACTTCTGTTGCTCGTTCAACATCTTCACCGTGGAGATACCAGACCTTATAGCCTGGCACGAAACCATGTGAGCACAGGTGTAGTGTGACCTGCCTCTTGGTGTGGCTCGTCATATTTCTACATTTATTGCATGGACACCTAATATTATCTATTTGTGATAAAGCAGCTGCATGGTCCAAAAACATCTGCGTCTTGGCAAACCATTCACTTGTGTGACATCCACCCTTCTTGAAACCTTCATACATCCAATCACGTCTATCACCCATTATTGCGGCTGTGTGTACGAGTAAAAAGTGCGTGTGAGACAATCATGTTTCTACACGTCACACATACATCTATAGGTAAGTAGTAAAACTATATATATACATAAATAACTATATATACACATAAATAACATCAAATTAACATGATATTCATCAATTAACAATATTTGCAAACATCCAATCCATCAAATTAAATTATAATTGCAGAACATCAAATTCATTACCTATAACATCAAATCTATCAAATTGATTAATGCTTGCATAACATCAATTTCATTAAATAATATCATCAAATACATCATATCATATTTATAAAATCAAGTTACAAATAACAAATATCATACATCAAATAATATTAGGTCAAACCATACTAACAAATAACAATATTAAACAAATTATAATCGCATTACAGCTAACTCCCGTCGGCCATAAAAACCGACGAAAATTAAAACATAAACCATTTGTTAAATCAACTATAATAATAGAATTAATATTTACCTAACATCAAGCCACACATGATATTAAAACTAGCAAGTATAATGCATAAAGTCATATGAAAACTAAGAACACTATCAATTAACAATTTTAAACTACCTTTAATCATATGAAAGTTAACTCCCGTCGGCCACAAAAAACCGACGAAAATAATCACATATTAATTCACATTTAGAAATAAGATTATACCTCGACGACTCGAACTCGAACGCGGACCGGATGGCGAGCCCTCGGTTGCGGTGGTTGACCGGTGTGTCGAGGCACTGGCGGACGACGGACGACGGTGGGCTGGGGACAGCGACGCTTGTGGACGGCGGCGACTTGTTGAGGGTGGACGGCGGACGACGGGGGCTAGGGGGCGGCGCAGCTCGGGCGGGCCGGGGGCTGTGTGGGGGCGCTCGAGGCGGGGGCGCGGGTCGGGGCGGCGTCGCGCGCTCGGCCGGGGGCGGGGCCACGTGGGGCGCTCGGCGGGGGGCAGCGGAGGCGCAGCTCGGCCAGGGGCGGCGGCGCGGGCGGGGGCTTGGGCGGGCGTGGCTAGGGGCGGCGGCGCTCAGGGCGGGCGCGGCTACAGGCGGCGGTGCTCGGCGGGTGCGGCTAGGGGCGGAGGTGGCGACGAGGTAGAGGCCGATGGCGGTTTGAAGGTAAACCAAGGTGAATGAGCCCGCGCGTGGTCTCGGCCGGTCTCATAACTGGTTAATCCCCGTCGACCTGTGACGTGGCCGACGGGAGTTAACGTAATCCCTGTCGGCCTGGGACGTGGCCGACGGCGTTAAAGTAATCTCCGACGGCCTGAGATGTGGCCGGAGTTAACATAACTCTCGTCGGCTGCTAGTGGGCCGACGGGAATCTTTAGAATTCCTATAGTGTTCGGTTCTTGCAAACCTACTCTCCGTTGAGGTGGTCACAAAGACCGAGCCTCTTTCAACCCTTTCCCTCTCTCAAACAGTCACCTAGACCGAGTGAGCTTTTCTCCTTAATCAATGGGTCACTTAGACCCCTTACAAGGACCACCACAACTTGGTATCTCTTGCTTGATTACAAGTTGCTTGAGAACAAGAATGGAGGAAGAAGAAAAGCGATCCAAGCGACAAGAACTCAAATGAACACATATATCTCTCTCACTAGTCACTAATTGTTTGGAGTGATCTTGGACTTGGGAGAGGGTTTGATCTTTTGTTTGTGTCTTGGAGTGAAGTATTAGAGCTTTTGTATTGAATGCAATGGCTGAAAACTTGGATGCCTTGAAGTGTGGTGGTTGGGGGGTATTTATAGCCCCAACCACCAAAATGGCCGTTGGGGAGGCTATCTGTCGATGGGCGCACCGGACAGTCTGGTGCGCCACCGGACACTATCCAGTGCGCCAGCCACGTCACCCAATCGTTAGGGTTCGACTGTTGGAGCTCTGATAGCCTGGGCCACCGGACAGTCCGGTGGTGCACCGGATAGTCACTATTCACTATCCGGTGCGCCTTCTGGCGCTGCTCTGACTCCGCGCGCGCTGTCCGCGCACAATTCACGTTCACTGTTCACTTTTGCAGACGACCGTTGGCGCAGTAGCCGTTGCTCCGCTGGCATACCGGACAGTCCGATGAATTATAGCGGAGTGGCTCTCCAAAAACCCGAAGCTGAGCAGTTCAGAGTTGATCTCCCTGGTGCACCGGACACTGTCCGGTGGCACACCGAACAGTCCGGTGCGCCAGACCAGGGCAGCCTCCGGTTGGTTTTGCTCCTTTCTTTTTGAACCCTAATTTTAACTTTTTATTGGTTTGTGTTGAACCTTTGGCACCTGTAGAACATGTAATGTAGAGCAAACTAGTTAGTCCAAATATTTGTGTTGGACAATTCAACCACCAAAATTATTTAGGAAAAGGTTTGACCCTATTTCCCTTTCAACTGCCCCGAAAACATGGCAGGGGCTGGCATACTACCACTCATCACCGCCCCTGTCATCGCCAACATGAGGTTACATCATGTCCTGATTGATGGTGGAGTTGGGCTCAACGTCATCAGTCATGCTGCGTTCAAGCAGCTACAGATCCCAGGATCCCGACTGGGACTCTCTCGCCCATTCTCCGGAGTGGGCCCTCAACCGGTGTATCCCCTTGGGAGCATCTCACTCCCGGTTACATTCGGGACTGAGGAGAACTTCCACACTTAGAACGTCCAGTTCGATGTTGCGGAGGTTAACCTCCCTTTCAATGCCATCATTGGCATGCCGACCATGTACCGGTTCATGGCCATTGCCCATTACGGGTACTTGGTCCTCAAGATGCCATCCCCTGCTGGGGTCCTCACCGTGCGGGGCGACTGCCCCGCTGCGCTTGCAGCTATTGAGTGGCACGCCCTGGCGGCAGAAACCGCTCGCCTGGATGACGGGGGGAGAGACCCCTCGACTTCCTGTATCAAGGCGCCTACCAAGGTGCCTAAGGTGCAACCATCTGGAGCAGACGGTGGTCCCATCAAGACTATCCAGCTCGGCGGGGATTCCTCCCAGACCACTCGCATCGCGGGCAATCTGGAGGAGAAATAGGAAATCGCGCTCGTCGCCTTCCTCCAGGCAAATGCTGACGTATTCACATGGGAACCATCGTAGATGCCTGGGATCCCCAGGGAGGTGATCGAGCACCATCTGAAGATCCATCCTGATGCCAAACCGGTGAGTCAGAAGCCTCGGAGACAGTCCATTAAGCGGAAGGATTTCATCCGTGAGGAGGTCCGGAAGCTGCTACGCGCTGGCTTCATCGAAGAGGTCCATCACCCAGTATGGCTGGCCAATCCAGTCATCGTTCCCAAGGCTAACGGGAAGCTTCGGATGTGCATCAACTACACCAACCTCAATAAGGCCTGTCCCAAGGACCCATATCCACTTCCACGAATAGATCAAATCGTGGATTCTACCTCTGGGTGCGACCTCCTGTCCTTCCTAGATGCTTATTCTAGTTTCCATCAGATCCAGATGTCTAGGCAGGATAGGAAGCATACCGCTTTTGTAAGTGTGGATGGACTTTACTGTTATGTTGTAATGCCTTACGGTCTAAAAAACGCCTTGCCAACATTTGTACGGGCGATGAGTAAGACTTTTGGTGACCTGATTAGGGATAGGGTAGAGGTATACGTTGATGACATTGTGGTCAAGACTAAGAGAGGGTCGACCCTAGTGGAAGACTTAACCCTGGTCTTTGACAAGCTGCGGGCAACACGCACGAAGCTGAACCTAGAAAAGTGTGTCTTTGGTGTCTCCGCAGGGAAGTTGCTGGGATTCTTGGTTTCGCACCGGGGCATTGAAGCAAACCCGCAGAAGATCAAAGCAATTGAGACAATGAGGCCTCCGGCCCGAATCAAGGACGTCCAGAAGCTTACGGGGTCACTGGCCGCCCTTAGCCGCTTCATCTCAAGACTGGCTAAGAGGGCGCTACCTTTCTTCAAGCTATTACGGAAGTCTAGCCCATTCTCTTGGACTGAGGAGGCAGAACGAGCCTTTCAAGAGTTGAAACAGCACCTTGTGTCCCTACCAATACTAGTAGCTCCAGAGCCAGGGGAGTCGTTGTACTTATACATTGCAGTGGCTACAGAGGTGGTGAGCATGGTGCTGGCCGCTGAAAGGACAGCACAACATCCCCAGGGCAGTCAGAAAGTTCCCCTAGGAGAAGGTGGTGGTCCGACCACCACGATGGTGATGGAAGGTCAAGAGTTTGAGGGCTCAGGACCAACCGTAGGGGTCCGAACCATCCAGAAGCCAGTCTACTACGTCAGCGAAGTCCTCCATGAGGCGAAGGCCAGGTACCTTGAGACGGACAAGCTTATCTATGTTATACTTGTTGCGTCCAGGAAGTTATGCCACTATTTTCAGGCACACAGGGTCGTGGTGGTGACCTCCTTCCCGTTAAGGGCCATTCTCCACAACTCTAACGCCACAGGCAACATCGCCAAGTGGGCCGCAGAGCTTGCTGAGTTCCAACTGGACTTCCAGCTCGCCACGCTGTCAAGAGCCAGGTCCTGGCTGACTTCATCGTGGAATGGACCCCTTCTCCGAGCGCTCCTGGGGGTCCGGATCCCGATTCGGACCCCACACCTGCGGAGCCTAGGGCTCCAATCTTCACCGAGCCCCACTAGACGCTCTTCTTCGATGGATCCGCCCGCCTGCAGGGTGGAGGTGCTGGAGTGGTCCTCATCGGCCGAAGCGGAGATCAAGTGAAGTACATGGTGCACCTTGAGTTCAAGGCCACCAACAACATGGCAGAGTATGAAGCACTGATTTTCGGCTTGTCTGCGGCCCTATCCCTAGGGATCCGCCAGCTCCTTGTAAAGGGGGACTCCCAGCTGATTATCAAGTAGGTCCATGGAGAATGTAGCTACAACGAGCCCAGGCTCGCAGCTTACCTCCTCCACATAAGGAAGCTAGAAAAGGATTTCATTGCCCTGAAACTGCAACATGTTCCTCGGGCTAACAACTCAACAGCAGATGAACTCTCCACGAGGGCATCAACTTGGGCACCCGTGCCCGAGGGCATTTTCGAAAGACGGCTGCTGAGACCTACCGCCCAGCCTGCCGAACCGGGCGAAGGGGGCGAGACTAGCACCTCGAAGCTAGCGGTTCCGGTGGCGTTCCATCTGCAGAACCCACCAAGGATTGTATGTGCTACAGAGGGTCCTGCCAACCTCTTAGTGCCACAGCCAGTAGCTCAGAGTGGTCGCGATGCATGGATCTCTAAGGTCTGGGACTACTTGAAAGAAAATATCCTTCCTGAAGATCATGTGTCCGCAGAGCGCATAGTGCGGTTGGTTAAATGATACATGGTGGTAGAAGGGGATCTATACCGCGATGGCGCCAACAACATTCTCATGCGGTGCATCACCCAGGAGGAGGGCCGTGCGTTGCTCGTGGAGATCCATGGAGGTGAGTGCGGAAGTCATTCATCATCCCGCACACTGGTTGGTAAGGCCTTCCGGCACAGTTTCTATTGGCCAACCGCACTCCAGGATGCAGCTGAGTTGGTAAAGTCCTGCAAAGCATGTCAGTTCCATGCAAAGCAGATACACACACCGGCTCAGGCTCTGTAAATGATTTCACCCTCCTGGCCATTCGCTGTATGGGGGGTGGATATCCTGGGACCATTCCCCAGGGCTGTTGGCGGGTACCGTTTCCTCTTCGTCGCTATCGACAAATTCACAAAGTGGCTAGAGGCCACCCTTGTGGTCAGTATCACCCAGGGTGCTGCTGTTGCCTTCCTCAAGTCAATTATTTGTAGATTTGGGGTCCCAAGCCGTATCATTACGGACAACGGGACCCAGTTCAAAAGTTGGCTCTTCCAAGAGTATTGCGAGGGCATCGGCACCCAGCTCTGCTTTGCGTCTGTGGCTCATCCCAAGAGCAATGGCCAAGCTGAGAGGGCAAACGCAGAAATCCTTAGAGGACTCAAGACACGCACTTATGACTGCTTAAAAAAGCATGGTGCAAATTGGGTCAACGAGCTTCCGTGCGTACTATGGGGGAACCGGACCACACCCAGCCGAGCTACCAGGGAGACCCCATTCTTCCTGGTCTACGGGGCTAAAGCATGTCTTCCCCCGGAAATTCATTATGAGCTCGCCACGGGTCCAGGCTTTCGATGAATCTATGCAGGAACAACTACGGCGGGAGGACCTAGACTTCATCGACGAACGTAGATGGCGAGCGGCGATCCGCAATGCACTGTACAACCAAGCGCTCAGACGCTACCACCAGCTAGGGGCGGACCCACAGGGTGTTCTAGGTGGGCCCTAGCACACCCTAAGCCAACCCACCAAGGCCCAGCCCCTGTATCTTCTTCCCCAGTTCGTCATCGGTCTTCATGTTTTCATGCAGAGTCGACTACGCCAGAATGCCGCCGCGGCGTTCGTATGTCATGCCCTTGTGCCTGTGCCTAGCCTTTGTGCGTCCAACACCTATAGCCCTATACCCAGTCGGTGCCTACCTAACCCAAGTGTTCAGCCGTTGTGTGCTTAGGTTCTAACTGCTATTATCTTTTCAGTTTTTTACCGGTGAAGTTAGGGTGTCTAAGGTTGTTTTCTGATGATTTAATTAATAATCTCCCAATTATGTCATACTTGCTTGCCATGTCTCATAGATTTTGCGTGTGTATTTAGGGGTTGGAGTAGTAGTATATGTTGATCATAATGGGAATTTATGGTTTAAATTATGATTATTTTAAGCAGCAACGCTAATTCGTCCTAGTATACCAAAACTGATTATACAAAATTGTATATAAAAAATTGTTGTGGCACACCCTATATAAAATCCTAGGTCCGCCACTGCCACCAGCGGTTTGTGCATAGTAGGGAGCTAGAGTCGAGGACCTAGTCCTAAGGCGAGTACTGAACCGAGAAGGGCTCCACAAACTCTCCCCCAGTTGGGAAGGACCCTTCAAGGTGACGGAAATATGCCGACCCGGGTGTGTTCGCCTTGCCACAACAGAAGGAGTACCTCTTCCCAATCCCTAGAATATAGAGCATCTCTGTAAGTTCTATCCATAGAAGCAAAACTGGGGGGTTGAGTTTTTTCCTTTGTAACTAGGTTGCACATATGTGTACGTCAATCCAGTGAGGCCCGCCCTTGTAAGCCCGGGCTGGTGGTCTACACCCATGTGTATCAAGTTATAAGGAAAAGATTTACCCCCAGATGTGCTTTTGTGATGGTTTTATTCTACTTCAGTTTACAAGCATTATTTTTTATCTAACCCACCCATATAGTTTCCCACCCTTGCTGGTATGATGACATCCGAAATGAGTAGCCAGGCTTGCATTTCAGGACTCCTCTACTGCTGCAGGGGGTCCGGCAACCTGGGGTCCAATCCTAGAGAATGGGCGTTCATCTCCTGGGGTGGTCCGGAGTTGTGTAGCTGCTTAGCAAGGTTCTGTACCCTAGGCCTGCACGCTCCACCACTCTGCAACGGGCGCCCTAGTATTTGGAACTGTGATCCTGTGGGTCTGGGTATACAGCTTGGCTTCCTAGGCTAAATCATGCAGGTCCTGTTGCATGAATCAAAGGATGAAAGATACCAGATGGTGGGTCCTATGGGTGTGCGCCTAAAACTTCAAAGACGAAGCTGTGTGCAGGTCCAGGTCCCAGTAGAGAGGTAGGTAGTGTCAAACTGTAGAGACTACCTCCTAGGGGCCGGGCCACCAACTTTTTCTTTGGTATACTGGTATCCAGCCTTGACACGTCGAGCCTACCTCCCAGGGGGCCAAGTACCAGGTGGTAGTTGATGACGCTACACACAACAAGGGCAAATAACATACAAATAAGTTCCAGTGCTACTTGATTAACGGTTCTTAAAATATGTTACATAACCAAAAGTTATTACAGCCGCCCCCTAGCGGGACCCTCGCCTTGTCTCTACGGGTACAGCTATTCGGCGTCGGTAGGATCACGCTGAAAGTGAGCGGCCACCATCTCCACTGCATCTTGTACGCTCTCCCGGGCGGCATCTTCTGTGGAGGCTACCGCACCATCGATCACCAGTGCCAAGGATATGGCGGGGTCGTGACTCCAGAAGCACGTCAGGACGTATTCAACCACCGCCCGGCAGAGCTTGCTGCCCTCTACCTCCAGATGGGCACCGAGGATCTGATCCAGGCACCGAAGGTGGTCGGTGGCGGAGTCCAGCACCAGAAGGGCATCAGAGATCGACACTGCCAGCTCCGACACTGGGATGGGGCTCATCCCTAGTGGCACCAGTGTCGTGCTTGCCTCACCGGCCCACTCGGCGATGCGCTGGACCCTGGCGCAGTGTTCTGCTTGGAGATCTTCAAGGGCCTTTTTGGTGGTCTCCATTGCCTGGGGGCCTGGCGCCGCCTGCGCCGCATTAAACTGGCAGATCTGCTCCTCCAGCTTCCTCTCTTTTTCCTCGGCTTCGAGCTCGTGCTTGGTCAGCAACTCTCCTCACCGGGTGAGCATTTCTTCCCTGAAGGCGAGATCTGTCTCTCACCTGGCGAGGTCCGTCTCCCGCCTGTCCAAGGACAGCTCCTTCTCCTTAAGGTTCTCCTCGGCGAGGGCGGCGTCGCTGGCCTTGCCCTTGAGCTCTTGCTGCCATTTCTGCAGCCTTTCGATGGCCTTCACCAGCTGGGCCCGCTGGGCTTCCAGAGTCTGGTCCAGAGCACTCAGTTTGGCCTGGTACTCCATCGTGAGGGCCTCCCTCTGAGTCACAGCTTCCTCCCTTCTGGCCACCTTCTTCTCCCTCCGGGTTGCCTCTAGCTCCCTAGCACACACCCTCTGGAGGTCTCTCTTGTACTCCTTGTGGTCCCGCTCGAGTTGGGACCGCTCGGAGGTGAACTATCGGGACGCCTGAAAGTCGCCTAGAGGGGGGTGAATAGGGCGAATCTGAAATTTACAAACTTAAGCACAACTACAAGCCGGGTTAGCGTTAGAAGTATAAACGAGTCCGAGAGAGAGGGCGCAAAACAAATCGTGAGAAAATAATGAGCGAGACACGATGATTTGTTTTACCGAGGTTTGGTTCTTGCAAACCTACTCCCCATTGAGGTGGTCACAAAGACCGGGTCTCTATCAACCCTTTCCCTCTCTCAAATGGTCACTCGGACCGAGTGAGCTTCTCTTCTCAATCAAACGGGACAACAAGTCCCCGCAAGGACCACCACACAATTGGTGTCTCTTGCCTCGGTTACAATTGAGATGATCACAAGAAAGAATGAGAAAGAAAAGAAGCAATCCAAGCGCAAGAGCTCAAATGAACACAACAAATCTCTCTCTCTAATCACTAAAGCTTTGTGTGGAGTTGGGAGAGGATTTGATCTCTTCGGTGTGTCTTGTATTGAATGCTATAGCTCTTGTAAGGTGTAGAAGTGTAGAAACTTGGATGCCATTGAATGTGGGGTGGTTGGGGTATTTATAGCCCCAACCACCAAAAATGGCTGTTGGAAGTGTGCTGTCGTATGGAGCACCGGACAGTCCGGTGCGCTAGGCACGTCAGCAGACCGTTGGGGTTCGACCGTTGGAGCTCTGACTTGTGGGCCTCTGGGTTGTCCGGTGGTGCACCGGACAGGTCCTGTAGACTGTCCGGTGCGCCACTGCGCGTGCTCTGACTCTGGCGTGCACTGTAGCACATTGAATGCGGTTGCAGTCGACCGTTGCGCGCGAAGTAGCTGTTGCTCCGCTGGCACACTAGACAGTCCGGTGTGCACCGGACACTGTCCGGTGACTCACCGGACAGTCCGGTGAATTATAGCGG
Source organism: Zea mays (assembly GCF_902167145.1). Taxonomy (NCBI): domain Eukaryota; kingdom Viridiplantae; phylum Streptophyta; class Magnoliopsida; order Poales; family Poaceae; genus Zea; species Zea mays. The sequence goes on along the minus strand of NC_050100.1, from coordinate 74,325,337 downwards.
AGCGCCCTCTGATTTTCCCGAAGGTGAAGAGTTCAGCCTCAAGTGCCCTGGTGCACCGGACACTGTCCGGTGCGCCAGACCAGGGTGCCTTTTGGGATGTCTTTTGCTCTCTTTGTTTGAACCCTTTATTGGTCTTTTTATTGGCTTATTGTGAACTAGTTAGTCCAATTATAGACTAGAGCAAACTAGTTAGTCCAATTATCTGTGTTGGGGAATTCAAGCACCAAAATCAATTATGAAAAGGTGTAAGCCTAATTCCCTTTCAATCTCCCCCTTTTTGGTGATTGATGCCAACACAAACCAAAGCAAGTATAGAAGTGCATAGTTGAACTAGTTTGCATAATTGTAAGTGCAAAGGTTACTTAGAATTGAACCAATAAATTCTCATAAGATATGCATGGATTGTTTCTTTATATTTTACATTTTGGACCACGCTTGCACCACATGTTTTGTTTTTGCAAATTCTTTTGTAAATTCTTTTCAAAGTCCTTTTGCAAATAGTCAAAGGTAAATGAATAAGATTTTGAGAAGCATTTTCAAGATTTGAAATTTTCTCCCCCAGTTTTAGATGCTTTTCCTTTGACTAAACAAAACTCCCCCTTAATAAAATCCTCCTCTTAGTGTTTCAAGAGGGTTTTAAGATACCATTTTTGAAAGTGCTACTTTCTCCCTCTTTTGAATATAATAAGATGTTAATTGAAAACTTCATCATTTTAAAACCTTTTGAAAATGGGTGGTGGTGCGGTCCTTTTGCTTTGGGCTAATACTTTCTCCCCCTTTGGCATGAATCGCCAAAAACGGATACTTGAGTGAAATATAAGCCCTTTTTAACTACTTTCTCCCCTTTGGCGAATACAATATGAGTGAAGATTATACCAAAGACGGAGAGATGCTCGGAGCGATGGCGAAGGATGAGTAATTCGATGGAGTGGAATGGAAGCCTGTGTCTTCGCTGAAGACTCCAAATCCCTTTCAATCTATGACTTGGTTTGAAATTTACTTGAAAAATACATTAGTCATAGCATAAAAAGAGACATGATCAAAGATATATTAATGAGCTATGTGTGTAACACATCAAAAGAAATTCCGAGAATCAAGAATGTTTAGCTCATGCCTAAGTTTGTTAAAAGTTTGTTCATCTAGTGGCTTGGTAAAGATATCGGCTAATTGTTCCTTAGTGTTAATATATGCAATCTCGATATCTCCCTTTTGTTGGTGATCCCTTAAGAAATGATACCGAATGGCTATGTGTTTAGTGCGGCTATGCTCAAAGGGATTATCCGCCATGCGGATTGCACTCTCATTATCACATAGAAGAGGAACTTTGGTTAATTTGTAACCATAGTCCATAAGGGTTTGCCTCATCCAAAGTAGTTGCGCGCAACAATGACCTGTGGCAATATACTCGGCTTCGGCAGTAGAAAGAGCGACGGAATTTTGCTTCTTTGAAGCCCAAGACACCAGGGATCTTCCCAAGAACTGGCAAGTCCCCGATGTGCTCTTTCTATTAATCTTACACCCCGCCCAATCGACATCCGAATAACCAATTAAATCAAATGTGGATCCCCGAGGGTACCAAAGCCCAAACTTAGGAGTATGAACCAAATATCTCAAGATTCGTTTTACGGTCGTAAGGTGAGCTTTGTAACACCCCTGGTGTTACTGTAACTAAAACTTGAGCATGGCATCATAGCATTGGCATTGCATATGTTTGACACACCTAGAGTGCATTCACTAGGCAAAAATTTCAAACAAGTTGTATTGTTTTAAGTGTTTTGCAACTAGAACCCTGGTTAAGGAACTTAACCCTAAATGGGGATTATAGGGGTAAAACTTTACCCAAGTTAAGAAAACCTAAATACTTTAGGGTAAAAGTCATAAAATGACCCTAAGAATAAGCTTGAATCACTTTTATTCCCCTGAGATGCCAGAAACCCTAATTGGAACCCTGGAAAACCCTAAACCAAACCCTAGGGGCTTCTGTGCAAAATTAGCCCACTTTTGGGCTAAAGTGCAAAAACCAAGCCAAATAGGTTTCTTAAGTCCCTTGGTTCACAAAAATGTGTACTTGAAAGCAAAACCCAAGGTTTTGGACCTAAATGCAAAATGGACCTCATTTGAGTTTTGCTCTAAGTCTGAAAATCAGTGAATGGGCTCAACTTTGGGGCTTTGTAACTTACAAAGTATAGGGTTTTTACCTTAGGTCACCACATCAAAGTTGAAGACCCATTATAGGAGAACAACTTTGCTTAAGGTTGTGAGCTTAGTTGTTAAGAAGAATTTAGAGAAAACCAAGCCTAAAGTTGGGTTGTCAGGCTGTTATGTCTGAATTTTCAGACTAGCAGTGAACTGACCTCGACTTCAAGCTAGGTTTTGAGCATAATCCAGTGCTCAAATATGTTCAAGTCCTATAGTCGAATTGTAGATGGTATATTGCTCTACAATTTTGTTTAAGAAAGGCAATCGAGTTGCTGCACAAAATTGGAAGTTATGGGCTCTGGAAACTGGACTCTCAGTCACTCTGAACCGGTATTCCCATGGTACAGTGACCGCTTAACTGAAGAAGATCGGGTTCGTCCTCACCGCCGGTAGCCGCCGCCGTTGATCGCGACTCGTCACGATTCGTGCTCGGTGGTCTTTGGATAAGCACTGCCGATACGTGTCCTCAACGGCGGTGAGCTGGAAGTCACCCCGCTCGGCCACGGCACGTTCTCCCCCCCCCTAGCTCACCGCCCGCGGTAAGTACTCGCCGTCGACCGCCGCCTCTCGGCCGGGTGCCGCGTGGCTCTACACTTTCACCGTGTCGCCATGACCTTCTCTGAACCCTCCGTAGCTCACCGGAGTTACTGCCACGCTATGGGACACGTACTCCGTGCGCCAAGCTTCTTCCTCCCATCCGGCCGCCAGCGCAATTTGCTCAAATTGATCGCCGCCGCCCATGAACTCTATAAATTGAAGCCACCACACGCTCCGTATGGTAGTCAAGTACCTCGACGTCCAGTATTGCTCCCAGTGGTTCACCGATGAGCTCTAATTCCAAGTTTCCCCCAATTCCATCCGCCGCACCGTGAAAACTAGCCCTCCCGTGGCCAGCTCGTTCTGGTGAGTCGCCATCCAATTCGTATACTGTTTTCGTGCCTCTGCATGCTTGTGATGCTCTCGGTGGCGTCCGTTTGCTCAGTCCGGCCATGGTTGTACGGGAACGTGAGCTCGACGCCCCGGTTTCCGCCCTAAGCGTGGGCAGAGCAATTTCTTGGAGCACCGTTCGAAATTGAGGGCCGTTCTTAGGTCGCCTTAGGTCCGTAGAGACTCTCCGACCGTTAGCTTGAGTAGTCCTCGCCGGCCATGTCCAGTACGGGTCACGCCGGGAAGAATCCAGGGCGCGGCGTGGTCAGGGGCTATCGCGGGGAAGAAACAGAAGCTTGAGGGCGTTTCTGCAAATCGTCAGTGACTGCGTACAATAGTAAAAGGACCTTTTTCGGATTAGCTAGAAGCGCGAGGCCCTTTCTGCAAAATCGCCTGGGCGCGGGCGCGCGCGCGCGGGCGCGAGCGCGCTGTTCTCCCTGGACCTGGGCTTGTTGGGCCAGAATCGGCCCAGTACTGTTTTATCGTTTTCTTTTTTCTTTTCAGCAGAACTTTGAAAAACTGTAGAAAATAGTAGAAAAATCCTAAAATTATGAGACCAATTTTCCTAGGCTTGTTATTTTCCATAGTATTTAATAAAAATAGTTTTATGATTTTTAGTTTGAACAGGGAATTTTAGGGTATTTAAAATAGCCTAAACTATTGATTCTGGATTTTTAGAGAATAAATAATAAGCCCAAAATTTCCCAAACTTTTTATGTGAGCTTATCACATTATTTAGAAGCCATGGGTAGAGTTTGGTTTGATTTGGACCTTGTTTGATCACTAAACCCAAAACCACCCCCTCCCCTGCTCCATGAACTCCTTTACCGACTCCGGAAACCCTAAGTTCCCGGAACTCCGTGAAGGCAAGTTGTATTCAAGACATAACTAATAAGTTTATGTTATCTTTGCATCCTCATGAGCATCCCATGGCATCCATTCTTATACATATGTATGGTTATGATTAGAACGAGAGGAAGAGGTAGAAGTAACTGAAGAGGAGACACCACCACCACCACCTTCGGAGTCTCAGGCTGGGAATCATTTCTACCTTGACATCTGTGGATCTGAGCCTGATTCACCAGTAAACGAAGGCAAGCCCCGGTGCATGCAACCCCTTTCCTTGTGTTTTTAAAATACTTTTCGCACACTTTAAGTCTAGTGAAATGTGCATTAGGTTCATAGGAGTTGCTTGGAACCCTTTGATGCATTGCTTTTCCTTGATATCCATACCTTTATAGATACTTCGGTGAAGTATCAAAATATGATTTACAAAAATGCTTAGACTTGCTTAGATCTTGTGGATAGAAGTTGTCCTCAATTTAACCATGGAGAGGATGGCTTCTACCTGCGAGAATATTTTCGTTTGGAGCAATAGTGGGATCTTACTGCAAAGTTCCCCGTGATGCTCTTTCATCCTAAGGAACAGACACATTCCTAAGGGTGGAAATACTTAAATTGAAACTTGGGGTAGGAACAGGTGATGTTCTACCCAGGTTGGTTAAGGATTAACGCGTATGTAGGCGTGCTGACCGAGGACCCTTTAACTGGTCACATGCCTCGTCATGGGTAAGCCTTGCCTCGGGCAGACTAAGGCCGGAATAAGACAACACGAGATGGGCGTGGAGCGGTGGCGAGAGTAGCGTGTACCCTCCGTGGCAAGAGGCTGGACGGTGGTGTATCTGTGCTCTCGGTCTGCGTGAACCTGATCCGGTCTTAAGAACCCCGGTGGCGGGTTGACATATGCAAGGGTTAAGTGCTACATATGTCGTGTGATTGGAGATCCTCAGCTGAGTATAATCGATTCGGATCGCCGTACCTTCGCGGTTATGAAGACTTGGTCACTTTTCTACAACCTAGAGTCAGGAGGTGAACACTATGGATAAAACTAATGTTGTCTTGATTTGATGTGAAATTAGACTAGATGCAAATAGAGTCTATTAATACTTAAGATGGCATTAAAAGATGAAAAGTAAGGACTCACTTAGTAAGCTTCTTCTGCAAAACTATAAGTTGATTTTTGCTAAAGCCTCTCCTTGACTCCTATTTATCCAGCATACCCTTGAGAGTCTTTTTCTTAGACGGGTAAGACTTGCTGAGTATTCCATACTCAGGGTTTATCCCTTTGTTGTTTTTAGGTGAGGAAGCGACAAACTTTTGTTGCTTCTGCTCCAAGGTGGTTCCAAAAGAAGAAAATCAAGACTGAAGTGCGGGAGGACTCGGTCCTCCGTTTAGGATCTTTTGTTTATTAAACTTATCGGGAGGAGTTTGTGCCTCCCCTGGCTTGTATAATATTACTACTCTGCACTCACTTATAGTCTGGTCTGTAATAAAAATAACTCAAGCTTGCTTTCAAAATAAAATGTAAGTTTATGTAATTCGCTTCCGCATTTCTTCATCTCCGATGTTCTGTAATGTCTACAAGATGGGTGAGACGTTCCTGGTAAGGTGAGGAAAGATACCGAACTTGTCAAGTAGTTCAGGGGCACCTACAGGGTTGTCTGATGTCTGTGAGACAAGGACAACTGTAGGTGGGCCTAATTACTTGGGAGGTTCCGTCACAGCTGGTATCGGAGCGTAGCCCTTCTTGGCAGATATTATGAAGCATCTTCAAAAGAATTTTCAAAAGTCTTACCTAGAAATTCTTTTCTCCTCTTACCTAAGTATTCTGAAGAGTCTATCTTAAAGACCAGATAGGAAGAGTGCAATGTATAGAAGGTTGAATCAACCAAGGTTGATTCTGTATTTATTCATGCATCATGCTAAGAATTATACTAATAGCATTTTCCCCCTTAGAAAAGATGCCGCCACGTACCAGGCTAACGGCACGCAAGTCTATGGGACCAATTGGGGTGCCTCGGCATCAATTGGCTCCCCGACATGAAAGTAGCAGCAGTGGAAGTAACGACCCTATCGGAGACCTTGAAGCTCGTGTGAGTCGACTTCAGGCAGCACTGCAACAAAGGACTGAGGCTTGGGTCGCTGACGGTGATAGAATCAATGAACTGAGAAGGGACATCCGACATCTGCAGGATCAACTCGCTGATCGAGACTTAGCACTTGACTGGGCCGTACAGTCTCGTTTGCTAATGTGTGCTAAGGAAGCAAGGGCTCAGGCCCGAGTTAAAGAACTTAGCTCGATTGTTGATGACCTGCAGGTTTACTGCAACACATTGCACGAGGAAGTCCATGTATTATACTCACAACTACACCCAAGTGAGCCTGCACCACCTGCTGAGGCAGAAGCTGGACCATCTCACATTGCGGGACGTGCGCTGGGTGGGGAGTTAGACCTTTTTGAGCCCCCTCCTTCTTTGAGGTTGGTTGATGTCTGGACTCCCACACCTGACGATGAGGCCGCCAAGACTAATGGCAAGCAGGACTAGTAGTGTAATAAAAGTAGAGTAGTGTATTGTAGGGTGTACTGTTGTATAATAGGTTTAACTTTTGTAAAATGGGTAATGTATCCTGCTGTATAATATTGAGTCTGTATCATTACTTTTTATAGTAATGTAAAATGGAAGGTTTTCTCTGGCACATTATGTTTATTCAAATGTTTTTGCCTCAGATGCCGACCAGGACTCGTGCACAGGATGCAGCCGGAACATCCGGGGGTCGGGACGTTACCCCGAATCCACCTCCCGTTCCACCCACGCTTGCCGAGGCAATTGCTGCCTTGGTGAACGCCACAGCCGACAACACCCGCTTCCTGAGGGAGATGGCGGGTCAGCAACAGCTTCAACAACAAGCAGGAAGAGGATTCCAACAAGGTCCCCGTGAGACCACTTATCTGGATTTCTCTGAGACTCGTCCACCTCTATTCGTCAAAGCAGAAGACCCGCTCGAGGCCGACGAATGGATACGGGTCATAGAGCAGAAGTTTGGCCTTCTACGCTGTTCGGAAGTACAGAAGCCACTGTTTGCAGCACAGCAACTCCGAGGACCTGCCAGTACTTGGTGGGGAAACTTTGTGGCCATCCAGCCGGACAACCATCAAATTACATGGAACGAGTTCAAAGCAGCTTTCCGTGAACATTACATCCCCGAGGGAGTGCTGCACATGAAACAAGAAGAGTTTATGAAACTGAAGCAAGGGGGAGATACTGTTAATCAGTATCTCAACAAGTTCAATCACCTGTCACAGTACGCAATTGATCAGGTGAATACGGATTTGAAAAAGAAGAATTGTTTTATGAGAGGACTGAACGACCGGATGCAGCGAAAAATGGCTGCATGTATTGATCTTACTTATGGAAAGGCTGTCAGCACAGCCTTATCTGTGGAGGCCAAATATGCAAATTCTGGAAAGACTAAGGGATTCGGTGGTGAGCGGCCTAATCAGGGCTAGGCGAAGAAACCACGGTTTGTGATTCGACCCTCAAACCAAAATCGCCCTTTTTCTCGTCCACCTTCATTTCCCTTCAAGCAGCCTATTATTATCCGCCCCAACAATGCCCCCACTACCCCAAAACAGCCGGGTGCCCCAGGCACTCGATTTCCTGCCTTGCCAAGTTCTTCAACTGGATGTTTTAACTGTGGCAAATCTGGGCATTTTATTAAAGATTGTCCCTATCCAAGGCAAAATCAGGCTAATAATCAGCAAGGATCGGGAAATTCAGCTCCAGGCAAGGGAAGTACTTCGGGCAAGAATACCAAGAAAACGGGGCGTGTATACTACACTCAAGTGGCTACTACACCGGAAGGAGAGCCGGTGATGATGGGTACGTTTCCCGTGGCCAGTCACCCTGCAATAATTCTTTTTGATTCTGGTGCTTCGCATACCTTCATTAGCAAGACATTTGTGGAGCAACATCATATTGCATGTCATGAATCAAAAGAGGGATTTAAAATTCATTCACCTGGGGGACATATTTTTACTAAAGAAGTGGCCTATGGAGTGCCAGTAACAATGGCCGGACGGAACTTTCCTGCTAATATGATCGTTCTGAAAGGCCAGGATATAGATGTAATTTTGGGAATGAATTGGTTAACCCAATACAAGGCAATCCTCAACACTGAACTCAGAACCGTCAGGTTGAGCTATAACCAAGACAAGATTCTCTTGACTCTCCCCGCAACCAATCCGGCCAAAACTTCTGGTAGAGTCTATGAAGCCATTGTACCGGAGATCAAGAACATTCCGGTAGTATGTGAGTTCCCAGATGTATTTCCGGAAGATTTGCCTGGACTGCCCCCTGAAAGAGATGTAGAATTCGTAATTGAGCTAAAGCCCGGTACGGCTCCCATCTCCCGAAGATCGTACCGTATGCCCCCTAATAATTGGCGGAATTGAAGATTCAATTACAAGACCTGCTGAATAAGGGATTTATCCGGCCAAGCTCGTCCCCTTGGGGTTGTCCCGCCATTTTTGTTAAGAAGAAAGATCAAACCTTGAGAATGTGCGTGGATTATCGACCCCTAAATGAGGTCACAATCAAGAATAAGTACCCCCTTCCCAGAATCGACATCTTATTTGATCAACTGACTGGGGCGAGGGTATTTTCCAAAATTGATCTCAGATCGGGCTATCATCAAATCCGTATTCGGCCCGAGGATATACCGAAGACCGCGTTTACTACGCGGTATGGATTATTTGAATACTTGGTAATGTCTTTTGGGCTCACAAATGCTCCTGCCCATTTCACCTATTTGATGAACTCGGTGTTCATGCCCGAGTTGGACAAGTTCGTGGTGGTCTTCATCGATGATATCTTGATATATTCTAAGAATGAAGAGGACCATGCTCAGCATTTACGGATTGTATTGACGCGCCTAAGGGAACATCAGCTATATGCCAAGTTCAGCAAGTGCGCGTTCTGGCTGGAAGAAATTCAATTTTTGGGGCACATATTATCAGCTAAAGGAATTGCGGTAGATCCTAGCAAGGTCAAAGATATTCTGGAGTGGAAACCCCCAACAACTGTTCACCAAGTCCGGAGTTTTCTTGGACTAGCTGGGTATTATCGCAGATTCATACCAGACTTTTCTAAGCTTGTGAAGCCAATCACAAGTTTGTTGAAGAATGACACTAAGTTCAATTGGTCTTCTAAGTGCAATGAAGCCTTTGAGCAACTGAAGACACTATTGACCACTGCTCCGGTATTAGCTCAACCGGACATCACTAAACCTTTTGATGTATATTGTGATGCCTCTGGCAGTGGACTCGGCTGTGTACTGATGCAAGAGGGCCGAGTGATTGCGTATGCTTCAAGGCAGTTGCGCCGGCATGAGGAGCACTATCCAACTCATGATCTGGAGCTAGCTGCTGTGGTTCATGCCCTAAAGATTTGGCGTCACTATCTGCTGGGAAATATCTGTCACATATATACAGATCATAAAAGTTTGAAGTACATCTTCACCCAGTCAGAGTTAAATATGAGGCAAAGACGATGGCTTGAGCTCATTAAAGACTATGAGCTAGAGATCCATTATCACCCAGGCAAGGCCAATGTGGTGGCAGATGCACTGAGCCGTAAGGTTTCCTGCCACTGTCTTATGGCGAAGACCTTCGAGAACACTTTGTGTCAGGAAATGGAAAAGCTAAACCTGGGGATCATTCAACAAGGGACTCTAAATCAGTTAAAGCTTGAGTCAATCATTTTGCAAAGGATAATTGATGCTCAAAGGGATAATCTGGGTATGAAGCACATTCGAGAAAGGATAAAGGCTGGAGTAGCCAAGTGTTTCAAAGAAGACGATCAAGGTGTGATATGGTTTAAAAACCGCATAGTTGTGCCAAAGAACGAAGAGCTCCGCCAGCAAATTCTGGATGAAGCACATCTTAGTCGTTATTCTATTCATCCCGGAAGCACTAAGATGTATCAAGACTTAAAGCAACACTACTGGTGGACTAAGATGAAGATTGAAATTGCACGCTATGTGGCTAAATGTGACACTTGTAGACGTGTCAAGGCCATACACATGAAAACTGCTGGTCCATTGCAATCTTTGCCAATCCCAACATGGAAATGGGAAGACATTAGTATGGACTTTATTGTGGGATTACCCAGGACGGCCAAAGGGTATGATTCTATTTGGGTTATAGTTGATCGACTCACGAAGATTGCCCACTTCTTACCTGTTAAAGTCACATATACAATAGCCACTTATGCAGCATTATACATTGCCCGTATTCTCAGTTTGCATGGTGTTCCAAAGACCATTGTGTCGGATCGTGGACCTCAATTTGTAGCCAAGTTCTGGGAAGCACTTCACAACTCCTTGGGTACTAAATTACTCCACAGTTCGGCTTATCATCCTCAAACCAGTGGACAGACTGAGAGGGTGAACCAAATACTTGAAGATATGCTGCGGGCATGTGTCCTGGATTTCTCACCAAAATGGGATGAATGTTTGCCCCTAGCGGAGTTTTCATACAATAACAGTTATCAAGAAAGTATCAAGATGGCACCTTTTGAAGCTTTATATGGACGACGGTGTCGAACTCCGCTAAATTGGTCTGAACCTGGAGAAAGATATTTCTTTAGGCCTGATATGGTGAAAGAGGTCGAAGAAAAGGTTCAGAGAATTATTCATAATATGAAGAAAGCTCAGGCTCGGCAAAAGAGTTATGCAGACCGACGACGACAACCCTTATGCTTTCTGGTAGACGATTATGTCTACTTAAAGGTTTCACCAATGAAGGGTGTATCGCGTTTCGGGGTAAAAGGGAAACTTGCACCCAGGTACATTGGTCCATTCCTGGTACTTGAGCGATGTGGACCAGTGGCGTATCGACTTCAGCTCCCCGAAACATTGTCTGCTGTGCATAATGTGTTCCACGTGTCACAACTGAAGAAGTGTCTTCGGGTTCCTGATCGAACCGTTGAAGTGACTGATGTTGTCCTGGAACCAGATTTAACATACTCGGAACATCCTATTCGAGTTCTGGATCAAAAGGACAGGGTCACCCGAAGAAAGACTCTCAAGTTCTACAAGATACAGTGGAACCAGCATTTGGAAGATGAGGCTACATGGGAAACCCAAGACTTCTTAGATAAGAATTTCCCAGGCTTTCTAGCCTCATGTAAATTGTAAAGTCTGTATAGCTGTTATAATAAAGAAGTAACCCCCACATCACCCCTGTCTTGTACCAAAAATAAGGAAATAAAAATGTGATGCGTTTCCTTTACCATTACTTACCCTACGATTTTTAATCTCGGGACGAGATTCTTTTATGGGGGGAAGGATGTAACACCCCTGGTGTTACTGTAACTAAAACTTGAGCATGGCATCATAGCATTGGCATTGCATATGTTTGACACACCTAGAGTGCATTCACTAGGCAAAAATTTCAAACAAGTTGTATTGTTTTAAGTGTTTTGCAACTAGAACCCTGGTTAAGGAACTTAACCCTAAATGGGGATTATAGGGGTAAAACTTTACCCAAGTTAAGAAAACCTAAATACTTTAGGGTAAAAGTCATAAAATGACCCTAAGAATAAGCTTGAATCACTTTTATACCCCTGAGATGCCAGAAACCCTAATTGGAACCCTGGAAAACCCTAAACCAAACCCTAGGGGCTTCTGTGCAAAATTAGCCCACTTTTGGGCTAAAGTGCAAAAACCAAGCCAAATAGGTTTCTTAAGTCCCTTGGTTCACAAAAATGTGTACTTGAAAGCAAAACCCAAGGTTTTGGACCTAAATGCAAAATGGACCTCATTTGAGTTTTGCTCTAAGTCTGAAAATCAGTGAATGGGCTCAACTTTGGGGCTTTGTAACTTACAAAGTATAGGGTTTTTACCTTAGGTCACCACATCAAAGTTGAAGACCCATTATAGGAGAACAACTTTGCTTAAGGTTGTGAGCTTAGTTGTTAAGAAGAATTTAGAGAAAACCAAGCCTAAAGTTGGGTTGTCAGGCTGTTATGTCTGAATTTTCAGACTAGCAGTGAACTGACCTCGACTTCAAGCTAGGTTTTGAGCATAATCCAGTGCTCAAATATGTTCAAGTCCTATAGTCGAATTGTAGATGGTATATTGCTCTACAATTTTGTTTAAGAAAGGCAATCGAGTTGCTGCACAAAATTGGAAGTTATGGGCTCTGGAAACTGGACTCTCAGTCACTCTGAACCGGTATTCCCATGGTACAGTGACCGCTTAACTGAAGAAGATCGGGTTCGTCCTCACCGCCGGTAGCCGCCGCCGTTGATCGCGACTCGTCACGATTCGTGCTCGGTGGTCTTTGGATAAGCACTGCCGATACGTGTCCTCAACGGCGGTGAGCTGGAAGTCACCCCGCTCGGCCACGGCACGTTCTCCCCCCCTGGCTCACCGCCCGCGGTAAGTACTCGCCGTCGACCGCCGCCTCTCGGCCGGGTGCCGCGTGGCTCTACACTTTCACCGTGTCGCCATGACCTTCTCTAAACCCTCCGTAGCTCACCGGAGTTACTGCCACGCTATGGGACACGTACTCCGTGCGCCAAGCTTCTTCCTCCCATCCGGCCGCCAGCGCAATTTGCTCAAATTGATCGCCGCCGCCCATGAACTCTATAAATTGAAGCCACCACACGCTCCGTATGGTAGTCAAGTACCTCGACGTCCAGTATTGCTCCCAGTGGTTCACCGACGAGCTCTAATTCCAAGTTTCCCCCAATTCCATCCGCCGCACCGTGAAAACTAGCCCTCCCGTGGCCAGCTCGTTCTGGTGAGTCGCCATCCAATTCGTATACTGTTTTCATGCCTCTGCATGCTTGTGATGCTCTCGGTGGCGTCCGTTTGCTCAGTCCGGCCATGGTTGTACGGGAACGTGAGCTCGACGCCCCGGTTTCCGCCCTGAGCGTGGGCAGAGCAATTTCTTGGAGCACCGTTCGAAATTGAGGGCCGTTCTTAGGTCGCCTTAGGTCCGTAGAGACTCTCCGACCGTTAGCTTGAGTAGTCCTCGCCGGCCATGTCCAGTACGGGTCACGCCGGGAAGAATCCAGGGCGCGGCGTGGTCAGGGGCTATCGCGGGGAAGAAACAGAAGCTTGAGGGCGTTTCTGCAAATCGTCAGTGACTGCGTACAATAGTAAAAGGACCTTTTTCGGATTAGCTAGAAGCGCGAGGCCCTTTCTGCAAAATCGCCTGGGCGCGGGCGCGCGCGCGCGGGCGCGAGCGCGCTGTTCTCCCTGGACCTGGGCTTGTTGGGCCAGAATCGGCCCAGTACTGTTTTATCGTTTTCTTTTTTCTTTTCAGCAGAACTTTGAAAAACTGTAGAAAATAGTAGAAAAATCCTAAAATTATGAGACCAATTTTCCTAGGCTTGTTATTTTCCATAGTATTTAATAAAAATAGTTTTATGATTTTTAGTTTGAACAGGGAATTTTAGGGTATTTAAAATAGCCTAAACTATTGATTCTGGATTTTTAGAGAATAAATAATAAGCCCAAAATTTCCCAAACTTTTTATGTGAGCTTATCACATTATTTAGAAGCCATGGGTAGAGTTTGGTTTGATTTGGACCTTGTTTGATCACTAAACCCAAAACCACCCCCTCCCCTGCTCCATGAACTCCTTTACCGACTCCGGAAACCCTAAGTTCCCGGAACTCCGTGAAGGCAAGTTGTATTCAAGACATAACTAATAAGTTTATGTTATCTTTGCATCCTCATGAGCATCCCATGGCATCCATTCTTATACATATGTATGGTTATGATTAGAACGAGAGGAAGAGGTAGAAGTAACTGAAGAGGAGACACCACCACCACCACCTTCGGAGTCTCAGGCTGGGAATCATTTCTACCTTGACATCTGTGGATCTGAGCCTGATTCACCAGTAAACGAAGGCAAGCCCCGGTGCATGCAACCCCTTTCCTTGTGTTTTTAAAATACTTTTCGCACACTTTAAGTCTAGTGAAATGTGCATTAGGTTCATAGGAGTTGCTTGGAACCCTTTGATGCATTGCTTTTACTTGATATCCATACCTTTATAGATACTTCGGTGAAGTATCAAAATATGATTTACAAAAATGCTTAGACTTGCTTAGATCTTGTGGATAGAAGTTGTCCTCAATTTAACCATGGAGAGGATGGCTTCTACCTGCGAGAATATTTTCGTTTGGAGCAATAGTGGGATCTTACTGCAAAGTTCCCCGTGATGCTCTTTCATCCTAAGGAACAGACACATTCCTAAGGGTGGAAATACTTAAATTGAAACTTGGGGTAGGAACAGGTGATGTTCTACCCAGGTTGGTTAAGGATTAACGCGTATGTAGGCGTGCTGACCGAGGACCCTTTAACTGGTCACATGCCTCGTCATGGGTAAGCCTTGCCTCGGGCAGACTAAGGCCGGAATAAGACAACACGAGATGGGCATGGAGCGGTGGCGAGAGTAGCGTGTACCCTCCGTGGCAAGAGGCTGGACGGTGGTGTATCTGTGCTCTCGGTCTGCGTGAACCTGATCCGGTCTTAAGAACCCCGGTGGCGGGTTGACATATGCAAGGGTTAAGTGCTACATATGTCGTGTGATTGGAGATCCTCAGCTGAGTATAATCGATTCGGATCGCCGTACCTTCGCGGTTATGAAGACTTGGTCACTTTTCTACAACCTAGAGTCAGGAGGTGAACACTATGGATAAAACTAATGTTGTCTTGATTTGATGTGAAATTAGACTAGATGCAAATAGAGTCTATTAATACTTAAGATGGCATTAAAAGATGAAAAGTAAGGACTCACTTAGTAAGCTTCTTCTGCAAAACTATAAGTTGATTTTTGCTAAAGCCTCTCCTTGACTCCTATTTATCCAGCATACCCTTGAGAGTCTTTTTCTTAGACGGGTAAGACTTGCTGAGTATTCCATACTCAGGGTTTATCCCTTTGTTGTTTTTAGGTGAGGAAGCGACAAACTTTTGTTGCTTCTGCTCCAAGGTGGTTCCAAAAGAAGAAAATCAAGACTGAAGTGCGGGAGGACTCGGTCCTCCGTTTAGGATCTTTTGTTTATTAAACATATCGGGAGGAGTTTGTGCCTCCCCTGGCTTGTATAATATTACTACTCTGCACTCACTTATAGTCTGGTCTGTAATAAAAATAACTCAAGCTTGCTTTCAAAATAAAATGTAAGTTTATGTAATTCGCTTCCGCATTTCTTCATCTCCGATGTTCTGTAATGTCTACAAGATGGGTGAGACGTTCCTGGTAAGGTGAGGAAAGATACCGAACTTGTCAAGTAGTTCAGGGGCACCTACAGGGTTGTCTGATGTCTGTGAGACAAGGACAACTGTAGGTGGGCCTAATTACTTGGGAGGTTCCGTCACAAGCTTCCTTAGGTTCGGCTTAGAATCTTGCACACATGCATACGGAAAGCATAATATCCTGTCGAGATGCACATAAATAGAGTAAAGATCCTATCATCGACCGATATACCTTTTGATCGACGGATTTACCTCCCGTGTCGAGGTCAAGATGCCCATTGGTTCCCATGGGTGTCTTGATGGGCTTGGCATCCTTCATTCCAAACTTGTTTAGAATGTCTTGAATATACTTCGTTTGGCTAATGAAGGTGCCCTCTTGGAGTTGCTTCACTTGAAATCCCAAGAAGTACTTCAACTCCCCCATCATCGACATCTCAAATTTCTGTGTCATGATCCTACTAAATTCCTCACATGTAGATTCGTTAGTAGACCCAAATATAATATCATCAACATAAATTTGGCATACAAACAAATCATTGTCAAGAGTTTTAGTGAATAGAGTAGGATCGACCTTTCCAACTTTGAAGCCATTAGTGATAAGAAAATCTCTTAGGCATTCATACCATGCTCTTGGGGCTTGCTTGAGCCCATAAAGCGCCTTAGAGAGTTTATATACGTGATTAGGGTATTCACTATCTTCAAAGCCAGGAGATTGCTCAACATAGACCTCTTCCTTGATTGGTCCATTGAGGAAGGCACTTTTCACGTCCATTTGATAAAGCTTAAAGCCATGGTAAGTAGCATAGGCAAGTAATATGTGAATTGATTCAAGCCTAGCTACGGGTGCATAGGTTTCACCGAAATCCAAACCTTCGACTTGTGAGTATCCCTTGGCCACAAGTCGGGCTTTGTTCCTTGTCACCACACCATGCTCATCTTGCTTGTTGTGGAAGACCCACTTGGTTCCTACAACATTTTGATTAGGACGTGGAACTAAATGTCATACCTCATTTCTAGTGAAGTTGTTGAGCTCCTCTTGCATCGCCACTACCCAATCCGAATCTTGAAGTGCTTCCTCTATCCTGTGTGGCTCAATAGAGGAAACAAACAAGTAATGTTCACAAAAATGAGCAACACGAGATCGAGTAGTTACCCCCTTTTGAATATCGCCGAGGATGGTGTTCACGGGGTGATCTCGTTGGATTGCTTGGTGGACTCTTGGGTGTGGCGGCCTTGGAACTTGTTCATCTTCCTCATCTTGATCATGGGCATCTCCCCCATGATCATTGCTCTCCTCTTGAGGTTGCTCAACTTCTTGATCTTCTCCTACATCATTTTGAACCTCATCCTCATCTTGAGTTGGTGGAGATGCTTGCATTGTGGAAGATGGTTGATCTTGTGCATGTGGTGGCTCTTCGGTTTCCTTAGGACACACATCCCCAATGGACATGTTCCTTAGCGCGACGCACGGAGCCTCTTCATCACCTATCTCATCAAGATCAACTTGCTCTACTTGAGAGGCGTTAGTCTCATCAAACACAATGTCACAAGAAACTTCAACTAGTCCGGAGGACTTGTTAAAGACTCTATATGCCCTTGTGTTTGAATCATAACCTAGTAAAAAGCCTTCTACAGTCTTAGGAGCAAATTTAGATTTTCTACCTCTTTTAACAAGAATAAAACATTTGCTACCAAAGACTCTAAAATATGAAATATTGGGCTTTTTACCGGTTAGGAGTTCGTATGATGTCTTCTTGAGGATTCGGTGTAGATACAACCGGTTGATGGCGTAGCAGGCGGTGTTGACAGCCTCGGCCCAAAACCGATCCGAAGTCTTGTACTCATCAAGCATGGTTCTTGCCATGTCCAATAGAGTTCTATTCTTCCTCTCCACTACACCATTTTGTTGTGGCGTGTAGGGAGAGGAGAACTCATGCTTGATGCCCTCCTCCTCAAGGAAGCCTTCAATTTGTGAGTTCTTGAACTCCGTCCCGTTGTCGCTTCTAATCTTCTTGATCCTTAAGCCGAACTCGTTTTGAGCTCGTCTCAAGAATCCCTTTAAGGTCTCTTGGGTATGAGATTTTTCCTGCAAAAAGAACACCCAAGTGAAGCGAGAATAATCATCCACAATAACTAGACAGTACTTACTCCCGCCGATGCTTATATAAGCAATCGGGCCGAATAGGTCCATGTGTAGGAGCTCGAGTGGCCTGTCAGTCGTCATAATGTTCTTGTGTGGATGATGAGTACCAACTTGCTTC
This sequence comes from Zea mays, assembly GCF_902167145.1. Taxonomy (NCBI): domain Eukaryota; kingdom Viridiplantae; phylum Streptophyta; class Magnoliopsida; order Poales; family Poaceae; genus Zea; species Zea mays. The sequence goes on along the minus strand of NC_050100.1, from coordinate 74,307,841 downwards.
CCTGCCTGACATGCGCTACAAATCCTGTCTTTCACGAAATGAACATTTGTTAGTCCCAAAATGTGTTCTCCCTTTAGAAGTTTGTGAAGATTCTTCATTCCAACATGTGCTAGTCGGCGATACCAGAGCCAGCCCATGTTAGTCTTAGCAATTAAGCAAGTGTCGAGTTCAGCTCTTTCAAAATCTACCAAGTATAGCTGACCCTCTAACACTCCCTTAAATGCTACTGAATCATCACTTCTTCTAAAGACAGTAACACCTATATCTGTAAAAAGACAGTTGTAGCCCATTTTGCATAATTGAGAAACGGAAAGCAAATTGTAATCTAAAGAGTCTACAAGAAAAACATTGCAAATGGAATGGTCAGGAGATATAGCAATTTTACCCAATCCTTTGACCAAACCTTGATTTCCATCCCCGAATGTGATTTCTCGTTGGGGATCTTGGTTTTTCTCATAGGAGGAGAACATTTTCTTCTCCCCTGTCATATGGTTTGTGCACCCACTATCGATGATCCAACTTGAGCCTCCGGATGCATAAACCTACAAAACAAGTTTAGTTCTTGACTTTAGGTACCCAAATGGTTTTGGGTCCTTTGACATTAGATACAAGAACTTTGGGTACCCAAACGTAAGTCTTTGATCCCTTGTGTTTGCCCCCAACATACTTGGCAACTACCTTGCCTGATTTGTTAGTTAAAACATAAGATGCATCAAAGGTTTTAAATGAAATGTTAGAATCATTCGATGCGATAGGAGTTTTCTTCTTAGGCAATTTTGCACGGGTTGATTGCCTAGAACTAGATGTCTCACCCTTATACATAAAAGCATGATTAGGGCCAGAGTGAGACTTCCTAGAATGAGTTCTCCTAATTTTGCTCTCGGGATAACCGGCAGGGTACAAAATGTAACCCTCGTTATCCTGAGGCATGGGAGCCTTGCCCTTAACAAAGTTAGACAATCTTTTGGGAGGGCATTGAGTTTGACATTGTCCCCCTTTTGGAAGCCAATGTCATCCTTGATGCCAGGGTGTCTCCCACTATAGAGCATGCTTCTAGCAAATTTAAATTTTTCATTTTCTAAGTCATGCTCATTAATTTTAGCATTAAGTTGAGCTATGTGATCATTTTGTTGCTTAATTAAAGCCATATGATCATGAATAGCATCAATGTTAATGTCTCTACATCTAGTGCAAATAGTAACATGCTCAGCGGTAGATGTAGAGGGTTTGCAAGATTTTAATTCAACAACCTTAGCATGTAATATATCATTTTCACTTCTAAGGTTAGAAATAGTAACATTGCAAACATCAAAGTCTTGAGCCTTAGAAATCAAATTTTCATTTTCATTTCTAAGGCTAGCAAGAGAATCATTTAATTTTTCAATCTTAGCAAGCAAATTAGCATTATCATTTCTAAGATTGGAAATCGAATCATCACAAACATTAGAATCAACCTTAGCAATAAGTTTAGCATTTTCATTTCTAAGGTTGGCAATAGTATCATGGCAAGTGCTTAGCTCACTAGATAATTTTTCACATTTTTCTACTTCTAGAGCATAAGCATTCTTAACCTTAACATGCTTCTTGTTTTCTTTAATAAGAAAGTCCTCTTGTGAATCCAAGAGATCATCCTTCTCATGAATAGCACTAATTAATTCATTTAATTTTTCTTTTTGTTGCATGTTAAGGTTGGCAAAAAGGGTGTGCAAGTTATCCTCCTCATCACTACAATTATCCTCATCACTAGAGGTTTCATATTTAGTGGAGGATCTTGATTTTACCTTCTTCTTTTTGCCATCCTTTGTCATGAGGCACTTGTGGCCGACGTTGGGGAAGAGAAGACCCTTGGTGACGGCGATGTTTGCGGCATCCTCGTCGGAGGAGGAGTCGGTGGAGCTCTCGTCGGAGTCCCATTCCCGGCAAACATGGGCATCGCCGCCCTTCTTCTTGTAGTACCTCTTCTTCTCCTTTCTTCTCCCCTTCTTGTCATTGCCCTTGTCACTATCACTAGATAATGGACATTTAGCAATGAAATGACCGGGCTTACCACACTTGTAGCATACTTTCTTGGAGCGGGGCTTGTAATCCTTCCCCCTCCTTTGTTTGAGGATTTGGCGGAAGCTCTTGATGATGAGCGCCATTTCCTCGTTGTCGAGCTTGGAGGCGTCGATGGGTGTTCTACTTGATGTAGATTCCTCCTCCGTCGCCTTGAATGCGACCGGTTGTGCTTCGGACGTGGAGGGGCCATCAAGCTCGACGATTTTCTTTGAGCCTTTGATCATCAACTCAAAGCTCACAACATTCCCTATTACTTCCTTGGGAGTCATTAGTGTATATCTAGGATTGCCATGAATTAATTTAAACTTGAGTAGGGTTAAGGAAAACAAGTGATCTAAGAATAACCTTAACCATTTCGTGGTCATCCCATTTTTTGCTCCCGAGGTTGCGCACTTGGTTCACCAAGGTCTTGAGCCGGTTGTACATATCTTGTGGCTCCTCCCCTTGGTGAAGTCGGAAGCGACCGAGCTCCCCCTCGATCGTCTCCCGCTTGGTGATCTTGGTCACCTCGTCTCCTTCGTGTGCGGTCTTTAGCACGTCCCAAATTTCCTTTGCGCTCTTCAACCCTTGCACCTTATTATACTCCTCTCGACTTAGAGAGGCGAGGAGTATAGTTGTGGCTTGGGAGTTGAAGTGTTGGATTTGTTCGACCTCCTCCAAGTCGTAATCCTTGTCTCCCTTCTTTGGTACCTGCACTCCATACTCAACAATATCCCATATGCTTTTGTGGAGTGAGGTTAGGTGATGCCTCATTTTATCACTCCACATGGAATAATCTTCACCTTCAAACATAGGTGGTTTGCCTAATGGAACAGAGAGTAATGGAGTGCGTCTAGAAATGCGAGGATAGCGAAGGGGCATCTTACTATACTTCTTGCGCTCATGGCGCTTTGAAGTGGTGGAGGCCGATTCCGAGCCGGAGGTGGAGGGTGACTAAGAGTCGGTTTCATAGTAGACCACCTTCCTCATCTTCTTCTTCTTGTCACCCATCCGATGGGACTTGAAGGAGGAAGAGGATTCCTCCTTGTGCTTGTGGGCGGACTCCCTTGAGTGTGTTCTTCCCGAGCTTGCGGTCTTGTCGCCGGTCCCGAGATCCCTCATGGCGGATGCTCCCGACATCACTTCGAGCGGTTAGGCTCTAATGAAGCACCGGCTCTGATACCAATTGAAAGTCGCCTAGAGGGGGGTGAATAGGGCGAATCTGAAATTTACAAACTTAAGCACAACTACAAGCCGGATTAGCGTTAGAAGTATAAACGAGTCCGAGAGAGAGGGCGCAAAACAAATCGTGAGCAAATAAAGAGCGAGACACGATGATTTGTTTTACCGAGGTTCGGTTCTTGAAAACCTACTCCCCGTTGAGGTGGTCACAAAGACCGGGTCTCTTTCAACCCTTTCCCTCTCTCAAACGGTCACTCGGACCGAGTGAGCTTCTCTTCTCAATCAAACGGGACAACAAGTCCCCGCAAGGACCACCACACAATTGGTGTCTCTTGCCTTGGTTACAATTGAGATGATCACAAGAAAGAATGAGAAAGAAAAGAAGCAATCCAAGCGCAAGAGCTCAAATGAACACAACAAATCTCTCTCTCTAATCACTAAAGCTTTGTGTGGAGTTGGGAGAGGATTTGATCTCTTTGGTGTGTCTTGTATTGAATGCTATAGCTCTTGTAAGGTGTAGAAGTGTAGAAACTTGGATGCCATTGAATGTGGGGTGGTTGGGGTATTTATAGCCCCAACCACCAAAAATGGTCGTTGGAAGTGTGCTGTCGTATGGCGCACCGGACAGTCCAGTGCGCCAGCCACGTCAGCAGACCGTTGGGGTTCGACCGTTGGAGCTCTGACTTGTGGGGCCTCTGGGCTGTCCGGTGGTGCACCAGACAGGTCCTGTAGACTGTCTGGTGCGCCAACTGCGCGTGCTCTGACTCTGGCGCGCACTGTAGCGCATTGAATGCGGTTGCAGTCGACCGTTGCGCGCGAAGTAGTCGTTGCTCCGCTGGCACACCGGATAGTCCGGTGTGCACCGGACACTGTCCGGTGAATTATAGCGGAGCGCCCTCTGATTTTCCCGAAGGTGAAGAGTTCAGCCTCGAGTGCCCTGGTGCACCGGACACTATCCGGTGGCACACCGGACAGTCCGGTGCGCCAGACCAGGGTGCCTTTTGGGATGTCTTTTGCTCTCTTTGTTTGAACCCTTTCTTGGTCTTTTTATTGGCTTATTGTGAACCTTTGGCACCTGTAGAACTTATAGACTAGAGCAAACTAGTTAGTCCAATTATTTGTGTTGGGCAATTCAACCACCAAAATCAATTCGGAAAAGGTGTAAGCCTAATTCCCTTTCAACGCCGTATTGGTGCGCTCCTCCAGTTGGGTGCGCCAGTCACTAAGGCGCTGGTGCTCAGCTTCAAGCGCCTCCCACTCCCGCAAGATTGCTGCCTCAGTTTCACTAAGGACCTTGTGGGCATGGGACAACATGCGGGGGAGGGGGACTGGCGCAGCTTCTTGCTCGGCACCCGACCGGAGTCGCCGCCCAAACACCACCTCCATCTCCTCCGGAGCAGGTGGGGGGTTGGAGCTGGAAGCGCCTCTTGTGTCACCCCCAGCATCGGGAGTGGGCACAGATCCCCCAGCTGGGACCTCCTCCACCACTGCGACGCCGCCTGACGACGGCGCCACTGCCGCCGGACCCCCGGCTGCGGCATGGGAAGCCGCTGGCGCTGTCCTGGTAGCAGTTGGGAGCGGACTGCCGGCACCACCCTCAGCAGATTCCTGCTGCTGAGAGCCAGACCCGTCGGTGGGCCTGGTATCTGGCGGAGGAGGCGTGGCCTTGGGAGCAGCAGAGGAAGAAGCCCTGGCAAACAGATGATGGGTTAAGACTTGTCGGCATGATGATTAGGCTCGAAGAAAAAGGGACTACACTTACTTGGGCCCCTGGACTTTCCACTGACCCTAGAAGCGAGGCGATCGCCGCTCCTGCTACTGCTGCTGTTGCTGTTGTTGTTGCTGCTGCTGCTCCTGGGGGTGATCACCCCCGGATGGTGGGGGTGGAGGCGGGACCGGAGGACTAACGCGCCTCTGCGCGTCGTGGGCCTGGGAGCTGGCCTCCTCGGTCCCACCTGTAGCCCTTTGATGCTTCTGGGGGGGCTCCGAAATGAGCAACCCATCAGTGCGACGCAGCCTGCGTCGCCTCTCCTCCTTCGACCCCTCGGAGCTACCTAGGGCAGAGGCACTGCTTGCAGCCCCTTTGCCCTTGTCCAAGGGGCTGAGGGCCATGGCGGGATTGGCACTGGGAGCCACACCGGTGGGCTGGGGACCCCCAGCCGGTGCATCAGAGATCTGGATCCCCCGGAGGGGGTCTCGGCCGCCGGTCTGACGAACCGCCACGCACGCTGTCGTTGAGGGTCAGCAACGTGGCCAAGATCGCCGTCCTCAGGCCTGGGTCATCACAGAGCGCCGGGATGTCCTGGGGGAGTATCAGGGATTCAGGGACAAAAGTTTCCCAAGTAACCCCCCACCAGGAGTTCCAGCTCGTCCCAGGATAGATCTGTACCCGGCCCGCGCTGGATCCTACCGATGTCGTTCGGGCCGGTGAACTAGTAGGACAGGCGTGGCCTCCTCTGCAGCAGCACGATCCGGCGCTTCAGGAGATCGTCGACCACGTGCATTGATGTCAGGCTACGCGTAGCCAAGACCTTGATCCTATCCAATACGAGCAAGAACTCTGGCGAGAGGGATGGCTTGGTACTCCATTGTTTGCGGTCGAGGGTTGGCCCATTGATCATCAGGATGAGGCGGTCATTGGCCTCGGTGCTGGCAATCACCCAGTCGCTGCGCCAGTTTTCCCACCTCGCACCACCAAAGGTGGAGATGTAGACTAAGGTCGGATCTGGCCTTGTCTGAAAGTAGTAGGCACCGATGTGGTCTCTAGTCTTCCCGGACCTGACCAACACGAAGAAGTAGTGGAAGAGGGAAGTGTAGGGGGCCACACCTATGAACATCTCGTAGAGGTGGACAAAGATTGTTGCCTAGAGGATGGAGTGGGGCGTGAGGTGTTGAAGCTGAAGCCCGAACTCCTCCAGCAGTAGCAGGAAGAAGGGCGAAATCGGCAGCACCAACCCGCAAGAAGTGTAAGAGGTGAACAGCACAAACTCCCCGGCGGTGAGATCGCCAAGGGGAGCAACACTGGCACGAATTCTTCTGGCGAGCCCTGGCGCGCTCCACCCAAGCAGGCCACGCACCAGATTGAGCGCTTCCTTAGCCTGGAAGCGATCAGGATGATCGAGCGAAGCCATGGCATGTGCGGCGGCGCGGGCGTGGAACAGAGGAGCACGAAGGCAAAGGGGCGCAGCTGATTGGAAAAGAATGCGAAAAGGTAACTGCTGCACGCGGGGTGAATCCTTTTTTAAGGAAATATGAATCCTTTCTCAGGGAAACTCTCCCGCGCGCCCCTGAAACGCCGCAAGAAATCCCGTTCGACGAGCACCTAGGACCCAGGCAGCCCAGTGTCTGACACGGGGGCCCGGGTCCACAAGTCATACAGTTCGTGTGCCGGATTTCGGGTGCGGAAAGAGTGGGATGCGAACCGCCGCACACGATAGCGTGCCTCCTTGGGGCCGCTGCAGAAGACAAAAGGTTATTTTAAACCAGTGCAGCGGTAACGAGGCGCCCCGCGCATGGCCCGAGGAAACCACCAGGCGTGGGGATCGTGGGTCAGTCAGCCGCGGGGATAGATATGGAAGTTGACATGACTGAAGGTGGATTGACAGTGGGCGCGTCAGCAGACGTGCTAAAACAGCGCCAATCACAGATCAAGCCATGTTGAGGCAAAGTACAAGCTTTGGACCCACCTGCAGGCTCGCATCCTCCCCTGAGGTGGGCCCGGGGCCACTGTCGGTACCCTGAAACTAGGGTACCCCTTACTAATGTATAAATACGCAGTACCCACGCGGCTATTTTTAGTCGCGTGGTAAAAGAGTTGTATGTGGGACCAGGCCATGACTCGCTCCAGCCTCGGGCGACTACTCTGGGCCAGCAACAGCACCTGACCCCACCACATGGGTGGGTCTGGTGCCGCCACGTGTCCAGAGAAAGTGACATACTCTGAGGTATCACCAGTGAGTCCGGACCCCCATGGGAAGGTGCCGGACCCCTGTATATACGGTCCGGGCCTCCAAGTTTGTTCCAGGACCTCCACGTGTGCGAACCGGACCCCTGGAATGGGATCCGGACCCCCTGTATGGGGTCCAGGCCATCCACAATGGGGTCCCAGGGCAGAGCATACCCGGGCCTTAATTAGGACCCAGGCGGGGGTCCGGTGCCGACACGTGTCCAGACCTGATCTGGTGGGATCCGAACCTTATCACATACACTCCTGCTCCCCACCCAGGCGGAGACCCGATGCTGCCACGTGGCCTACTGCTTGTGGCGTAAGCCAACGGGCGGAGCCTAACATAAAGCCTTTGGGCTACGCGCGTCTTTGCATTTATTACGGATAAGACGTGCGTTTGTCCATTCCAGTGACAGGCGGCGCGCCCAGTCCACATTGCGTGGGCTGTGCTGTTACTCACACGTTACCATAGCAAGGACATTGACTCACCATTACTCCCGCGTTACCAGGAAAAGGGTCAATGCCTATCAATACTGCATGGTCTGCAGTCATCATGACTTCCGCTGATTACTCATGCGTTACTAAGGTGGAGGGAATCTGAACGGCTCCGTCTATACGCCTCTACTCATGTGTGCTGTCAGCATTAATTATTCTCATAATGTATTCCTTCCATTATGCTCCTGGGCCCGCATGTCGGAGCTCAGCATCCTTGTATGTACCCCCCTTAAACTATAAAAGGGAGGGGACACAGCGTTACAGGGGACACATTCAATACAACTTACACACAGTGGAGGTAGGGTATTACGCTCCAGCGGCCTGGACCACTATAAACCCTCGAGTGTTCTTGTGTTCATCCGAAATTCATAAAACAGGCAAGCGCTTAGGCCCCCTCCTCATCTTAGGATTAGGGCGGGTGCATTCCGCCACCCGGCCGGAGGATTTTCCCTCCGACACCATCCATTTGTGTTAGTGCTACCCATGCCTTCCCTTCTCCTTGTTTGTGGTCTCAAGTCAATTCAGTTGAGCACTTGTTATACACTACCATGGTGCTACCTAACTTGTCTACCATGTTCAATAGTTTAAGAGCTGCTGGTGGTAGAGCTAATGGTGATGGATCCAAGAAGATAGAGAACATGTGATCGACCTAAGGCAGTTTCAGCTCCAGAGGTAAATACTGAACTTCAAGTAAATATTGATGTATGTTGAATGAACCTGTTACATATGGTACAGTTTGTTACTGTGACCTGGTCTTTTTAGATGTTAATAAGATAAGCTTAGAATAGAGTTGGTCTTAGCACATTCAGTCTTTCACATAAGCTCTACATTTTGTGAATTACATCCTACATCCACGTTGACATCACGATAGGTCCTCTGATTCTTATCAGCCATGGTCAAAAGGAAGCCCATAATATCATAAAGAAAACTTGACAGTATTGCTAACTTGTGCATATCCTTTTTTCTTATTACACAAAAGAAGGTTGATGGAATAGATTTTCTTGTTGTGACGCAAGCATGCAAATTTGCAAAAGATCACGCTGTCTCAAATGGCCCAATTGTGAGTAACTTCTGTTACTTGGATGCACCCCATGTAGAACTATTATTAGGAGTTCAGAGTTAGCTTGGTTGTTTGTAGACTGAAGCAGGCTAAGCTACTTAAGTTATTTTTAGTTATTCCTTGTTTGTAGACTGAAGCAGGCTAAAACAAAGTATACAAGTAACTTATGTTACTAGATTATTATTGAATTTTTTAGGTGTATCGCCGCAGCCAAGAGCAAGCGCGGGCATAGGAGCTGCCACTGTTAATTGTTTTATTTATTGTTTGAAATTCAATAGTTCAGACTGATTAGGGGCAATTGGAAGAACAGGGCACGTGTATTCCTCTCTTTGTAGGTGCTCAACCATCTTTGCAAGTGCTCAACTAATCTTGATTAATACAAGTTCAATCATGTTATTGCGATAGCCTACAGTTAGGGAGGAAGCTAAACGTTTTCACTATCTCTATCTAAGCACAACACTCTACATGTGAATTCACGGTCAGGTTTTGAGGTGAGATTTTTTTATTTTATTCAACTGAACTTATTTCCATCATGAGAGCCTTTCCATCACAAAATACATCACTATTCGATGATTAGTCTCAATATAATTTACAGGTCTAATTTTGTAGTCGCTTAAATGGCATCCTCGTGTACATTTGATAATTCACTGAATCAGAGGATTCTAATGTATGGATGTGGAACGTTGATGCCATTCTAAATATGTTTGCTTGACACAGTAAGATAGTGACATGACCAAACTTTTCTTTAGTTTGTACCGTGCAGTGATGAATTTTCTATAGTATTTCAATTGTGTCGTGTAGCGATGAGTTTTCTAGGTCCTCTTCCTGTGTCATGGAACTGAAATACCATAATACAGTCTAGCTATCTCAAATTTCTGTGAACTAAAGTGTATGTCCTATTCTCTGTCATTTTAGAAGGGGAAGAAACATGGAAGGAAATCTGGAGTAAGTCATGATGTAACTTCTGAAAGTTCTTATGCATAGAAGGTAATAATACCTGGTGTCGATATACTCATGTGATTATATGGAATTGTGAATTTGGGTTTGGGCTCGGGTATAGTCGCCTACCAATCTGGTCACAACTGTTGATCATTGTTGGAATAGAGAAGTATAAAACATTGAAAGTATTCCTGGTAAGGTCTCTCAGGTACTGATACTTTGAACATATTACAAAACTGTTTCTGTTTCTGTTTTTTATATGTGTTGTCTGTTTTCATATAAATGTTGTACACTAACATTTTATCTCATCGAATAATTTGTGTTGTTGTAGGTTGTCTACGCTGGAGATGAGAACAACATTGTGCATTCATGGCTTCTATTGGCTATTGTACTTCCTTTTCACTTTGTATGTGCTTGTCCCAAGTAATTGGAGCCTGATGCAAACACAATGGAGATCGGCAGGGGTGCTGGAATTAGTATAATCGAAATAAAAACAGTCCTAGAGAAGCAATTAAGGGAGCAAACATTGTGTACACAGATGTTTGGGCCAGCATGGGACAAAAGGAAGAAGTTGGTTATATAAAGCAGAAGTTTCATGGATTCACGATATGTCTGTTTGTGCTATTCTTAAATGAGCAAAACATGTATGCACCTTTTGACTTTTGGCTTTTATTTATATGGTACAAAAGGTATTTGTAGCTACTCTTCGGCTAAATCTTGATATTTTTCATTGTAGAAACTGGCACTGCTCTAGACTGAGCCAGTGCTGAACAGTTGAAGATGTCATCCCCCATCCTTCCTCTTTCAAAACTTCATACATAGGAAAAGAAAAGAAAAAAATACTATTTAGAAGCAAGGTCAGGTGATTGCTGCCTTATATCAGTTGAACCTACAAGAATGTTCTTTCCTTATTTCTTTTCTATGTAATTCCATGGATGATAGGAAACAATGTATTTAAGTGTTAGTATCACGGTTGGGTATATTTCAAGGTGCCCGTAGACTGTGTTTAGTTGAACATACCAGATGGGTCCTAATACTTGCATTGAAGTTATTGGGCACTCAGTTGCATGGTGTAATCTGTTCTAGCTGTTAATATTTTAAAGGGAGATCTTCCTTTTGTGATTAATACTTTGATTTGATAATGTTTGACCTTGCCTTGGATTACTGTACATTGTTCCTTCTGTTGGTGGGGGTAAGGTAGCCTAAAACTACAGTGATAGTTATCATTCTGAGTTACACCATACTTAGCAACTATTTATATATCGAGTTTTTTCTCGTTGGTGCTAAGTATCAAATGTTTGATCTCATCATTTTTCTTGTTTTAACTAAACCACCCTAAATTCCAGTTATTAAACTTTGACTCTATAAGTTCACCCTAACCTGTAAAAGTTATCAGAGTTGTGTGTGCTTTCATTGAACTCTCTCCTTTTTTACGCCAACTAAACTATATCTCTTTTGATTCTGTATTTGGTTTGCAAGGTTTGGTTGACATGAAAAAACCTCCTGAAATGATATCTGGCAATATGAAGGTAGGTAGGTGGATTACTAGGGATTGTCTCAAAGTGCCTATTTGACGGTCACATCAAAATGTCGTTGATGCTTATGTTTTTATGCAGCCATGTGTGTGTATTCTGAACTGTTTGTGAGGTTTGCATGGATGGTACATCCCCGAAATAATTGTAGTAGAAGGAAGCAGAATTACAGTAAACCATATCACAATCCTACGTCAATTGTTCTTGTTTTTTCCTGCCATTATATGGGGAATGAAACAAACTGTGAGTAGGTCTTACCTAATTCTTAAATCCTGGCAGGGTCAGCAAACTCGTTTGAAAGAAAATACTTGGAAAGGGAACTCTTGGCCAAGCTTTTGGTGACTTGTGCACAACTCAAGAGCACTTGCTGAGCCAGAGGCAGCTACTCCAGGGGTATGGTCCATATATTTTGCACATAACTGAACTTTTTTCAATAGTTGGTGACTTGGTTCCAAAGTCTCCATCGACCATCTGTCTTCTTTGCGAGGTTCCAACATGTTCTATCTACCTTGGAGGATGCCGTGACCGATGCGCCAAAAGCGACCAAGTTCCTGGGCCAAATATTTGCCAGAGTCGTACTGGAAGACGGGATCTCACTAACGGAGTGGGATGGCAGGGAAGAGCTAGCAGGACAGCATGCCCTGGAGGACAGCCTCGCATCCGAGGATCTGGGGAGCATGCTGGAGTCCATCAGAGTGGAGAGGGCCAAATATTCACTGATGTGCTTTCAGTTCCCTGTTGGACGTATCCACCGTCAGTTGAAGCAGAGGACGTAGGCAAATGGTCGTGTTGGTGCCACCGCAGCCGTCTACTCAGCTGCCATCCTAGAGTACTTGACTGTCGAGGTTCTGGAGCTGGCTGGGAATGCTAGCAAGGATCTGAAGGTAAAGCGTATCACCCCTCGCCATTTGCAGCTAGCCATTCGTGGAGACGAGGAGATGGACACCCTCATCAAGGGCACCATCGCATGCGGAGGTGTCATACCGCACATTCACAAGTCCTTGATCAACAAGTCATCCAAGGAGTGAAGACTAGGGGATGTGCATCTTTAGTTTAAACTGGACTTCTGTGCGCTCCTAGGCGAGTCCTTGTTGTCCTGTAGGTTTTAGCTGAGCTGTCAGGTTGGAGCTCCTCTGTGTAACGCTTGCCTGGTACTGCTTCATCAGTTATTTGGTTATTGTGTTTGTGTTGAGTTGTTAACTTCAGGGGTGCAAACCTGGATGCTTATTTAGTTATGTGACTATTGCTATTCGGTTTATGTTGTGGTTTATTTTTATTTTTACATTTTTTGTAGCTACAATTATACTTATAATATGTTGTTGGTAGCCCTGTGGGGTGCTGGGCGCTCAGATTTATCATCTAAAGCAAAGAATTACTATGCTATTTGGTTTATGTTGTGGTTTATTTTTATTTTTACATTTTTTAGCTGCAATTATACTTATAATATGCTGTTGGTAGCCCTGTGGGGTGCTGAGGGCTCAGATTTATCATCTAAAGCAAAGAATTACTGAAGTATGTACCTGTAGCTTTTTGGTTCTTATAATTGCTTAGGGCTGTTACCTTTTTTGGTTACAGATATACTGCTCTATTTGATTTTTTTTCATTGAACTTCAAGAGAGTGCATTTAGAGTTATTGCGGATAACTATGTCACGGATGATGGTCGAACGAGTGTTGTCCATTGTGCTCTTGCTTTTGGCAAAGACGATCATTGTGTTTGCCTTGTTGTTGGGATATTTGAGGTTGGAATTATTCTTCTTTAATTCATGTACATCCTCACTAACTACTGTGCCTCTAATGCTAAGGTATTAAGAGGTTAAGAGAAATGGGAAGATCAGTAAACCAGTAATCTACTAATCTCCTTTTCAGAAACTTGGGGAAATAGCGCTATGTATTTAACTAAAATGACACTATCGAACCATAAGTCATTGGTCTAATCTAAGTGTCACTACAGTTTTTACATAAGTTAGTTCACTGGAGAATAGACTTATCCGCCTTCAGTAATGCATTTGTTGTGTTCTTTCCACTAATACTGGTACTAAGCTTTTTGTTATGCTGATGTCATAATTAACGATAGGGTGGTCACTTGGTCACTGCGCGTGGGCCACGAAATTTCGTCATGCATATGTAAGTGAAAACTTCGTCATGTAGATGTGAGCCACGAAACACGTCGAACTCAGGTGGCGTTTGGTTGAGCACTTGTAATGGTAACATTAATTTAAATAAATAACATTGGTATCTATTACCATGGGAATGAAAAGCGCTGATTGTTTGCATAGATATGGTAACGTTTTCTATGGGCAGTGCGTGCGGCCGCGCTTGCCGTTTGCGTTGCAGGCCGTGTTTGCGTTGCGTCGATCTGTAGGCTGTGCGCTTGTCATTTGCGTTGCAGACCGTGTTTGCGTTGCGTCGATCTGCAGGTCGCGCTCTCGCTTCCACGTGATCTATAGCATAACTACATAATCATATAACACATATTTGTATATATAAGTTATCGAGATATTATATATTCCAGATGCAATGCACGGGCACTAACCTATCTAATATAATACACTACTAGGTGAGTGCCCGTGCGTCACAGGCCCGAGTTTCTCTTTGATGTCATCCCGGAGAGCTCGCGGATGTCATCCTCTATCTCATAACTGTATAACACATATTTGTATATATAAGTTATCGAGATATTATATGTCCCCGTTGCAACGCACGGGCACTGACCTAGTGTGTGTGTATATATATATATATATATATATATATATATATATATATATATATATATATATATATATATATATATATATATATATATATATATATATATATATATATATATATATATATATATATATATATAGTTTCGTTTTGCTGGAATATGATAGCTCATGAGCTGGCTCGTTAATGAACCGAGATAGGATGTCCGCTCAGCTCAAGAAAAAATTCAAACGAGCTGATCCGAGCCGAGATGACCACAAATAGAGCGAGCCGACGAGACACGTCCAACCCTACCTAGAAGTCCCACGGGTTGTAGAAGATGCGGACGCGCTTCGCGCTGAAGCCTTTGCCCACCTTGATGCCCAGTGACAACACAAACCACCACCACGTTTGGTAGATCCTCATCGATCACCACCGGCGTCGTTGGGATGCCCACCAACTCCGGCCACAACGTCATCTTCGGGTCAACACCAGCCATTGTCGATTAAATTATTAGGCTATTCACAATGGGAGTTTCGTAGCACTCTTTCCAACGCTGCCACATCATCATAAGTGCTATATATGAAACTATGAATGAAACAATGTCTCTCAATGCAATATTTCATGTCACTATTTCCTAGGCTAACATACCAATTAAATGTCGCAACTCAATGGCCATTAGAAGTTAGTAAATTATGTGAATATGAAACAAATCACTCTCAATGTAGGTTTCACACGGTTTCCAAGACATTGGAAACGAGTTGACATTGTTTCATCCTATGAAACTAATTTCATCTCATGAAACTCAATCATCTTAAATGATATGCCATGTCACCAAAAAACCTGATGTGGCACACTATTAAATGTGCATGAAACCACTATTGAGAATAGCCTTAGCCATATATCCCAGAACCCACACCACGCGCGTAACGTACTTATAGATGCATCGTGTTTGGGTCTATATGGTTGTAAACCATAAGGGAATGCAGGGTATGCGACCGCTCAGGGCCTCCAAGGTCGCTAGGGTCTCCGTTTGTCGAGATTATGTCTAAATACATATACGTTACAGATAAATCTCTATTCTTGTTCCATTATTGTGTCTCTCTGATTTTCTGGCAATCATCTCTTCGTGGTCGTGCATTAGTCCGCTTGATAACGAATACTAAATATTAATTGATACGGGAAGGACGGAAGGTGTTGTACACGTGTGTCTGTCGCGTTGCTTAATTCTAGCCTACCGGAGGGCCGACCTTGATCACCTACATTGCTTAATCCTAGTTTAGTTCGCTAAACTTTGTTTTCAGAAAATTTGCTCTAATGTATTTAGACTTGGTTTACGGTGCATTTTAAGGTTTAGGTTAGTTTGACAAATTTAAAAGTAAAATACTCGCTCTCAAAACAAATGCAGAGTTATATTACATAATATGTATAATTTTATGACCCATAAAATTTAGTAACAGTGTCTCCGGTCATATTATTTTGAATAAATTTACGTAAATCATCAATTTCTTTTATTTTATAGATATCATTTAAAAGTTGGAACTAATGCAGACTCAAACTTTCGTATCCGATCTCCATATAGATTTTCGCTTAAGGGCCCCGAATGTCAGACGGGGCCTGGCCTTTATGCTGGTGTTGTGTACGGCAACTAGGACTGCCGCCCTTGGCCGGAGTGAATTTGGTTCGGTTGTGTCACCCCTTGCCAGCTGCATATCGCTGTCTGTCCTCAACGGCCCGATTCAGCGAGAACCAAATGAACCAATGGATTGTTGCCTTTGGCAATTTGTAGCTAGCTTGACAGTACTTGCATTGGTAGCTCTTATTGATGTTAGTTTTCGAACACTTGATGTTGCAAAGGACAGCATAGTTTCTCCGGCTGTGTTGTCGTCACTCGAATCCAGAAGACGTAAAACACACCAGCTGCAGATCGGGGTGACAATACCGAGGCTGCCCAAAATCTCCATGCACGTCGTTCATAATTAAGGTGGCCCGGCCGGCCTAGCTATCTATAAATAGCATCAAGATCGATGGCAGATGCATTCCTGTATCCAACTTCGTCATTAGTTCCTACTAGCTCATTTAGTAGCTAGGGGATCAGCAGTAGAGTCCGGATCGGAGTGAGGAAGTTAACGGAGGCCGGGAAAGAGAATGAGCAGCGAGAAGACGTCGTGGCCTGAGGTGGTGGGGTGGCCGGCGGCGGCGGCGGTGACCCAGATCAACAGCGACAGGCCCGACGTGGCCATCGAGGTGGTCCCGGACGGCACCAACGTGCCACCGGGGTACAATGCCCTCCGCGTCCGCGTCTACTTCGACGCCGCCAACGCCAGTGGCCCCGTCCTCTACACTCCCGTCCTTGGTTGATTCTTGTTCGACCATTTACTTGATCGATCGACGGCAGCGTGGCGTCGCCATAGACTGATAGAAGCTGGAACGTACGTACTAGCTATACTGGAAGCAGCAGACACTTCGTGGTTAATTTGTTCTTCATTCGTCATCTGGAGAGGATGATATGATCAACGTACGGGCCAGATTTGGCTTTAGTTTGCGAGTGTGTGTGTCTTGTATGTCCTAGTAGTTTAATTTGGATACGCCGTCGTGTTCGTGTATGTTCACAGCATCCATGCAGTTGCAGTTGCATGTACGCTAGTTGAATAATATAATACTGTTGTTTGGGTGACCTCGATCGTCACTCTTTGACTTTTTCAGCGTAATTTTAGGTCTGTTGGGAAGCGCATAGATTTTTTGAAAACTAGATTATGGAAACTACAATGCATCCAAACTAGATTATGAAAACTATAATTGGAAGTGTGTAAAAACAATGGACGCGCTAGAAACATAGTTAGATATCTTTGTGTCGAATTTAAACTGAAAACTATCCCTGATGCAGGCATGCAGCATTTTATCTTTGAAAATTCAAGATGTTACCGGAATCGCCAAGCACTCAGCAAAGCCTTAAAAACACTCGGCAGTCGCACTCGGCAAAGAGAGCTCGACATACAGTGCATCGACAAAGCCGTCTTTGCCGAGTACTTTTTCTCGGGCACTCGACAAAGTGGTTTGCCGAGTGCCAGAGAGCACTCGGCAAAGAAAAGTAGCCGTTACGACGACGGGTGACGGAGACGGAGTCTTTGCCGAGTGTCCCAGGCGACACTCGGCAAAGGAGTTACCTTTGCCGAGTGTCGGCCTGACAGCACTCGGTAAAGAATCCGCCAGAGAGAGTCCCCATGTCAGGTACTTTGCCGAGTGCTTGGCATGGCACTCGACAAAGCGTGCTTCTTTGCTGAGTGCCATAGACATTACAATTGGCAAAGAACCTATACCGGTGCCCAGGTCTTGGTTCTTTGCCGAGTGTTATGACCCTGACACTCGGCAAAGCACCTCTTTGCCGAGTGTTACACTCGGCAAAGTGACCAGTATACACCTTTTTATTTGTTTTTTATATTCCATCCAAACAAACAAAAGATACCACATATACATCACATATATCACAGATATCATCACAAACATAAATATCAAACACAAACATAAATATCCAAGTTCTCAACGCAAACATAAGTATAAAGAACATAAGTCTCTCATAAGTCTCAAGCCCTGACATAACTATTCAACACAAGTTCAACACAAGTTCATAAGTCTCATAAGTATCAAGAACATAAGTATTCAACACAAATTCTGAAGTCTAAACACTGAAAACATAACTCTCATGGAGGTGGGCGGTTCTACTGGTGCTGCGTTGGGCTGAACCCTTCATGAGGGTTGTTGGATGCCGCCCCAGATTGGCCCTGCACAGAGAAGAGATTGCATGTGTTATACCAGATGCATTACCAACATCTAACTACAATATTGATACTCACAGGAGTATGGAAGATAGCAGGGTCAACTGCAGGGAACAATGGAGGTGGCAGAGCGAAGCCCTGTGCGGCGCCAAGGCTCTGCATGTACTGGAACATCTCCGACATCCTCTGATGATCTGCCAGGCGAGCCTCCCGCTCCGCCATCATCCTCGCCTCCATCTCGTGACGTTCCCTCCTCTCTTCTTCTAGTTGGGTCTGTAATTGTCGGGGACCATAATTAGGGGTACCCCCAAGACTCCTAAACTAGGCTGGTAATCACCATCAGCACAAGCTGCAAAAGCCTGATGGGCGCAATTCAGGTTAAGGCTCCGTCCACTCAAGGGACACGATCTCGCCTAGCCCGAGCCTAGCCTCGGGCAGGAACAGTAGACCCAGGCGGATTCACGCCTCGCCCGAGGGCCCCCTCAAGCAACGGACGCACCTTTGACTCGCCCGAGGCCCAGCTCGGGCAGGCTTCGTAGTGAAGCAACCTTGGCCAGATCACCTCGCCAACCGACCAAATCGCAGGAGCATTCAATGCAAGGATCGCCTGACACCGTATCCTGACGCGCGTTCCTCAGTCGGCAGGGCCAAAGTGACCGCAGTCACTTCGCCCCTCCACTGACTGACCTGATAGGAAAACAGTGTCGCCTGCCCTACTCTGACTGCTGTGCCACCCGCCAGGGTGAGGCTGACAGCAGCCGAGTCCAGCCTCAGGCGCCATAGGAAGCTCTGCCTCGCCCGACCCCGGGGCTCGGCCCCCGCCTCAACCTCGGAAGACGGTCTCCGCCTCGCCCGACCCCATGGCTCGGACTCAACCTCGACCTCGGAAGACGGTCTCCGCCTCGCCCGACCCCAGGGCTCGGACTCAACCTCGACTTCGGAAGACGGTCTCCGCCTCGCCCGACCCTAGGGCTCGACCTCAACCTCGACCTCGGAGGAGTCACCGCCTCGCCCGACCTTGGGCTCGGACCGACCACGTTGCAGGGGGGTACATCATTACCCTACCCCTAGCTAGCTTAGGCTACGGGGAACAAGACCGGCGTCCCATCTGGCTCGCCTCGGTAAATAAGTAATGATGGCACCCCGCGTGCTCCCATGACGACGGCGGTTCTCAGCCCCCTACGGAAGCAAGGAGACGTCAGCAAGGACCCGACAGCCCCGACAGCTGTGCTTCTACAGGGCTCAAGCGCTCCTCCGACGGCCACGACATCACATGCACAGGGCACTAACACCTCTCCGACAGCCACGTCAACATGTACATAGGGTTCTGGCTCCTCTCTGTCGGGCACGTTAGCATACTGCTACACCCCCCATTGTACACCTGGGCCCTCTCCTTACATCTATAAAAGGAAGGTCCAGGGCCCTCGTACGAGAAGGTGGTCGCGCGGGAGGACGGGCTAACGAGCAGGCTCTCTCCCTCTCTCGCGAACGCTTGTAACCCCCTACTGCAAGCGCATCCGCCCTGGGCGCAGGATAACACAAGCCGCGGTTCCCTTTTTTCCCCCTTGTGTTCCATCTCGCGCCGACCCATCTGGGCTGGGACACACAGCGACAATTTACTTGTCGGTCCAGGGACCCCCCGGGTCGAAACGCCGACAGTTGGCGCGCCAGGTAGGGGCCTGTTGCGTGTTGACGAACAGCTTCCCGTCAAGCTCGAGATGGGTAGTCTCCAGCAACCTCTCCAACCCGGGACACTGCTCCGTTTCGAGAGTCTCGAGTTCATGTCCCTCGATGGTAGCTACGACATGGTACTCCTTCCTCCGCCGCGCGACAACGACGGTCGTCGGCCCGCTTGGCGGCGGCGGACTCGGCGACGTCTTCCCCCCATGGCGGAAGAGCAGCATCCGGGCCTGTCCCGTCACCTTCCTCGCCGCAGGAGAAGGAGGCGGGGCAACCATGGCCAAGCAGGAGGCAGCACCTCGTTGGCTGTCGAGCGAGTCAACGACGCCTGCGCCCCAGCGGGGGACACGTCGGGCGTTGACCTCGCGTCTGAGACGAAGACAAGCGTCGTTTCCCCGCAACACGCCAACCCCAAGCGGACGAATGACGCCAGCACGCTCGCGAAGGACTTGCTGGGCGTTAGCCTCGTACCTGAGATAACGGTGCAGTCCGTCCCCGACGCGACTTCGTCACCATCCGTCGATCAAGAGGTATCGTCTGTTTTCCACCCTGTGCCTTTTAGATTCAGCTTCGACCCACCGAGTGACCCCGCTTCGGTGGACGCTTTCATAAAGGCATATCCTAACCTTTCGGGGTACCATATGTGGTCAACCTAGGACCGATTGACGGCCATCTCGACCTACAGGCCCCTGGGGTCCGAGGAAAACGACGAGCCCGACTCTGGTTGGGATTTCTCCGGGCTCGGTAATCCTAGCGCCATGCGAGACTTCATGACCGCATGTGACTACTGCCTCTCCGATTGCTCCAATGATGGCCACAGCCTTGACGACGAGGACTATGGCCCAAGTCGCGAATGTTTCCACGTCGATCTAGGGGGTCCCGACGAAGGCAACCACCTTGGTATGCCGGAGGACGGCGATCCCCCTAGGCCTGCGCCTCGCGTTGACATCCTTCGGGAGCTAGCTGTGGTCCCAGTCCCTGCGGGGGGTCAGGACACACAGCTCGAGCAAATCCGCGAGATGCAGGCCAGACTCGACGAGGAAGCAGGACAATTTGTGTAGCTCTGGCAGAACATCGGGTAGGAGTGGGCAGGCCGAGCACTAGCCGGAGAAGCGCGTCGTCTGGCCCAGGACGCCCAGCACCGCGTCGCTGACGATGCCAGGGCAAGGCTGCCCCCGGCTTCCAGTGGGGTCGGCCAGAACCTGGCTGCAGCAGCAATACTACTCCGAGCGATGCCGGAGCCATCCACCACCGAGGAGCGGCATATCCAGGGAGAACTCAAGAATCTCCTGGAGGATGCCGCGGTCCGACGGGCCAAAAGCTCTGCCTCCCCAAGGCAAGGGTACCCCCCGGAGCATCGTGCCGCGACTTCCCGATTCATGCGGGAAGCCTCGGTCCACACCGGGCGCACGCGGGACGCAACGCCTGCAGCCCCGGGTCGCCTCGGCAACGAGCACCATCGCCGCGAGCGTCGAGCCCACCTCGACGAGAAGGTGCGCCGAGGCTACCACCCCAGGCGTGGGGGACACTACGACAGCGGGGAGGATCGGAGCCCCTCGCCCGAACCACCCGGTCCGCAAGCTTTCAGCCGGGCCATACGACGGGCGCCGTTCCCGACCCGGTTCCGAGCCCCGACTACCATCACCAAGTACTCGGGGGAAACAAGGCCAGAACTGTGGCTCGCGGACTACCGGCTGGCCTGCCAGCTGGGTGGAACGGACGATGACAACCTCATCATCCGCAACCTCCCCGTGTTCCTCTCCGACGCCGCCCAGGCCTGGCTGGAGCATCTGCTTCCTGCACAGATCTCCAACTGGGACGACCTGGTCAAAGCCTTCGCCGAAAACTTCTAGGGCACATACGTGCGCCCTGGGAACTCCTGGGGTCTCTGAAGCTGCCGCCAGCAGCCAGGAGAATCCCTGCGAGACTACATCCGGCGATTTTCGAAGCAGCGCACCGAGCTGCCCAACATCACCGACTCAGATGTCATCGGCGCGTTCCTCGCCGGCACCACTTGCCGCGACCTGGTGAGCAAGCTGGGTCGCAAGACTCCCACCAGGGCGAGCGAGCTGATGGACATCGCCACCAAGTTCGCCTCTGGTCAGGAGGCGATCGAGGCCATCTTCCGGAAGGACAAGCAGCCTCAGGGACGCCGGCAGGAAGACGTCCCCGAGGCGTTCGCTCAACGCAGCATGAAGAAGAAGGGCAAGAAGAAGTCGCAAGCGAAACGTGACGCCACCGACGCAGATCTTGTCGCCGCCGCCGAGCACAGGAACCCTCGGAAGCCTCTCGGAGGGGCCAACCTGTTCGACAAGATGCTCAAGGAGTCGTGCCCCTATCATCAGGGTCCCGTCAAGCACACCCTTGAGGAGTGCGTCATGCTCCGGCGCTACTTCCATAAGGCCGAGCCCCCGGCGGAAGGCGACAAAGGCCATGACAACGACAAGAAGGAGGGCCACAAAGCAGAGGAGTTCCCCGAGGTCCACGACTGCTTCAGGATCTACGGTGGGCAAATGGCGAACGCCTCGGCTCAGCACCGCAAGCAGGAGCGCCGGAAGGTCTGCTCGGTGAAGGTAGCGGCGCTAGTCTACCTAGACTGGTCCGACAAGCCCATCACCTTCGACCAAGGCGACCACCCCGACCACGTGCCGGGCCCGGGGAAGTACCCGCTCGTTGTCGATCCCGCATCGGCAACGTCAGGCTTACCAAGGTCCTCATGGACAGAGGCAGCAGCCTCAACATCATCTACGCCGAGACCCTTGGGCTCTTGCAGATTGATCTGTCCACGATCCGGGCCGGTGCGGCGCCCTTTCACGGGATCATCCCCGGGAAGCGCGTCCAGCCCCTTGGGCAACTCGATCTGCCCGTCTGCTTTGGGACTCCCTCCAATTTCTGAAAGGAAACCCTCACGTTCGAGGTGGTCGGGTTCCGAGGAACCTACCACGCAGTGCTGGGGAGACCATGCTACGCCAAGTTCATGGCCGTCCCCAACTACACCTACCTCAAGCTCAAGATGCCGGGCCCCAACGGGGTCATCACCGTCGGATCCATGTACCGACACGCGTAGGAATGCAACGTGGAGTGCATGGAGTACGCTGAGGCCCTCGCCGAATCCGAGGCCCTCATTGCCGACCTGGAGAGCCTCTCCAAGGAGGTGCCAGATGCGAAGCGCCACGCCGGCAACTTCGAGCCAGCAGAGGCGGTTAAGTCCGTCCCTCTCGACCCCAGCAACGATGCCTCCAAGCAAGTCCGGATCGGCTCCGAGCTCGACCCCAAAAAGGAAGCAGTGCTCGTCGACTTTCTCCGCGCGAATGCCGAGGTTTTTGCGTGGAGTCCCTCGAACATGCCCGGCATACCGAGGGATGTCGCCGAGCACTCGCTGGATATCCGAGCTGGAGCTCGACCCGTGAAGCAGCCTCTACGCCGATTCGATGAAGAAAATCGCAGAGCCATAGGCGAGGAGATCCACAAGCTAATGGCTGCGGGGTTCATCAAAGAGGTATTCCATCCCGAATGGCTAGCCAACTGTTGGGGGCCTTCGGCTTCCGAAGGTCCTCAAAAACATGATTTAACAATGTTTCTGGAGTAAAGTACATTAACAGGTACCTTCGGATTCGGATCAGAGCCACGGTACGAAGAAGCACAAAGGTTGGCGCAGAGCCGAAGCTTGTAGAAGAGCTTCGGAGTAGCGGCGGAAAAGGAAACCGACTTAAAGATGAAAAACCAGATTAGACCTCGAAGAGTTATCATAGAGTTATTGATAAATGTAAAGGGCATTATTGTAATTTTCCATGGGCTGCGACCCGTGCCTATAAATAGGTGAACAGTATCCCCGTACTGTTCACGCTGATTCAGCATTGGCTTTTGCATCACGCTTGTACTTTTACCTTCTCACGAGCTGAAGGTACACTTATAATGTAATATTATCTTTACTTTTCCATCATAATAAAATGGAAATGATTCGACAATAATACACAACTGTATATGTTATCTTTATGCTTCATATAATCCCTTCTTCATTATTATATTTTATGCTGATGAAGGTATGTCCTTCATAACCTTCGTCCGAAAATCATTATATCCTTAAGGAAATAATGCTTAGAAGGACGAAGGATATTAACATTTAACATTTTGTGTTGCCTTGTTCTTGATTCATAGCATTTGAGAACAAGTCCCCAACACCAACCCTGTGCTTGTGAAAAAGAAAGGTGGGAAATGGAGGATGTGTGTAGACTACACTGGTCTAAACAAAGCATGTCCGAAGGTTCCCTACCCTCTGCCTCGCATCGATCAAATCGTGGATTCCACTGCTGGGTGCGAAACCCTGTCATTCCTCGATGCCTACTCAGGGATCAAATTGTGGATTCCACTGCTGGGTGTGAAACCCTATCATTCCTCGATGCCTACTCAGGGTATCACCAAATCAGGATGAAAGAGTCCGACCAGCTCGCGACCTCTTTCATCACACCCTTTGGCATGTACTGCTATATTACTATGCCATTTGGTTTGAGGAATGCAGGCGCGACATACCAAAGGTGCATGAACCACGTGTTCAGAGAGCACATTGGCCGAACGGTCGAGGCTTACGTTGATGACATCGTAGTCAAGACGAGGAAAGCCTACGACCTCCTCTCTGACCTTGAAACGACATTCAAGTGTCTGAAAGCGAAGGGCGTGAAACTCAATCCCGAGAAGTGTGTCTTCGGAGTCCCCCGAGGCATGCTCCTGGGGTTCATCGTCTCCGAGTGGGGCATCGAGGCCAACCCGGAGAAAATCGCGGCCATCACCAACATGGGGCCTATCAAGGACTTGAAAGGAGTACAGAGGGTCATGGGATGCCTTGTGGCTTTGAGCCGCTTCATCTCGCGCCTCGGCGAAAGAGGCCTACCCCTGTACCGCCTCTTAAGAAAGACCGAGCGCTTCACTTGGACCCCCAAGGCCGAGGAAGCCCTCGGGAACTTAAAGGCGCTCCTTACAAGCGTGCCCATCCTGGTGCCCCCCGCTATGGGAGAAGCCCTCTTGATCTACGTAGCCGCAACCACTTGGTCAGCGCCGCGATCGTAGTCGAGAGACGAGAAGAAGGGCATGCATTGCTCGTCCAGAGGTCGGTCTACTTCATCAGTGAAGTACTGTTCGAGACCAAAATCCGCTACCCGCAAATTCAGAAGCTACTGTACGCGGTAATTCTGACGCGGCGAAAGTTGCGACACTACTTCGAGTCTCATCCGGTGACTGTGGTGTCATCCTTCCCCCTGGGGGAGATCATCCAGTGCCGAGAGGCCTCGGGTAGAATTGCAAAGTGGGTGGTGGAGATCGGGCGAGACAATCTCGTTCGCCCCTCGGAAGGCCATCAAGTCCCAAGTCTTGGTGGACTTTGTGGCTGAATGGGTCGACACCCAGCTTCCAGCAGCTCCGATCCAACCAAAACTCTGGACCATGTATTTCGACGGGTCGCTGATGAAAACAGGAGCGGGTGCGGGCCTGCTCTTCATCTCACCCCTCGGAAAGCACCTCCGCTACGTGCTGCGCCTCCATTTCCCGGCGTCAAACAACGTGGCCGAGTACGAGGCTCTGGTTAACGGGTTGCACATCGCCATCAAGCTAGGGGTTCGGTGCCTCGACGCTCATGGCGACTCGCAGCTTGTCATCGACCAAGTCATGAAGAACTCCCACTGCCGTGACCCGAAGATGGAGGCCTACTGTGACGAGGTTCGGCGCCTGGAAGACAAGTTCTACGGGCTCGAGCTCAACCACATCGCTCGACGGTACAACGAGACTGCGGACGAGCTGGCTAAGATAGCCTCGGGACGGACAACGGTTCCCCTGGACGTCTTCTCCCGAGACCTACATCAACCCTCCGTCAAGACCGACGAGACGCCCGAGCCTGGGGAGGCCTCGGCCCAGCCCGAGGCACCCTCGGCCGCCGAGGGTGAGGCACTGCACGTCAAGGAAGAGCGGAATGGGGTCACGCCTAATCGAAACTGGCAGACCCCGTACCTGCAATACCTCCACCGAGGAGAGCTACCCCTCGACAGAGCCGAGGCTCGGTGACTGGCGCGGCGCGCCAAGTCGTTCGTCTTACTTGGTGACGAGAAGGAGCTCTACCACTGCAGCCCCTCAGGCATCCTCTAGTGATGCATATCCATCGCCGAAGGTCAGGAGCTATTGCAAGAAATACACTCGGGGGATTGCGGTCATCACGCAGCACCTCGGGCCCTCGTTGGAAACGCCTTCCGACAAGGTTTCTACTGGCCGACCGCGGTGGCCGATGCCACTAGAATTGTACACACCTGCCAAGGGTGTCAATTCTACGCAAGGCAGACAAACCTACCCGCTCAGGCTCTGCAAACAATACCCATCACCTAGTCATTTGCTGTGTGGGGTCTGGACCTCGTCAGTCCCTTGCAGAAGGCACCCGGGGGCTTCACGCACCTGCTGGTCGCTATCGACAAATTCTCCAAGTGGATTGAGGTCCGACCCCTAAACAGCATCAGGTCCGAACAGGCGGTGGCGTTCTTCACCAACATCATCCATCGCTTTGGGGTCCCGAACTTCATCATCACCGACAACGGCACCCAGTTCACTGGCAAGAAGTTCCTGGACTTCTGTGAGGACCACCACATCCTGGTGGACTGGGCCGCCGTAGCTCACCCCATGACGAATGGGCAGGTAGAGCGTGCCAACGGCATGATTCTGCAGGGACTTAAGCCGAGGATCTACAACGACCTCAACAAGTTCGGCAAGCGATGGATGAGGGAACTCCCCTCGGTGTTCTAGAGTCTGAGGACGACACCAAGCCGAGCCATGGGCTTCACGCCGTTTTTTCTAGTCTATGGGGCCAAGGCTATCTTGCCCACAGACTTAGAATACGGTTCCCCGAGGACAAGGGCATACGACGACCGAAGCAACCAGACCAACCGAGAAGACTCACTGGACCAGCTGGAAGAGGCTCGGGACATGGCCTTCCTACACTCGGCACGGTATCAGCAGTCTCTGCGACGCTACCACGCCCGAGGGGTTTGGTCCCGAGACCTCCATGTGGGCGACTTGGTGCTTCGGCTACGACAAGACGTCCGAGGGCGCCACAAGCTCACTCCTCCCTGGGAAGGGCCGTTCATCATCGCCAAGATTTTGAAGCCCGGAACATACAAGCTGGCCAACAGTCAAGGCGAGGTCTACAGCAACGCTTGGAACATCCGACAGCTACGTCGCTTTTACCCTTAAGATGTTTTCAAGTCGTTCATATACCTCGTTCTCTTTACATACACAAATAGAGTCTAACCTTCAAGGAAGGGTCAGCCTTGCTGCGGCAAAGCCCGACCCTCCCTCGGGGGCTAGAAGGGGGGAACCCCCTCTGCGTCAAAATTTTCCTTGGAAAAGGTCTTTCTGCCAGAACATCTTTCGCGCTTTTCGACTGCTTCGATAGCGGGATCCTAAAAACGATGGAGTACACGTAAGCGGCAAGGCCGACTGAGCCGAGGGACTCCTACGCCTCCAGGATACGGATACCTCACTCATCACCTTCTGCGATAAGTAACTCACGCTCGGATAAGCGATTCTGCTGACCAAACAAGTCTTAACGCTCGAAAACTTTTCTGCCGAAACGATTTTTCATGCCTTCTTGACTATATCGATAACAAAATCCTGCGGACGAGTAAGAGTACACGTAAGCAGCGAGGCCGACCGAGCCGAGGGACTCTTACGCCTCCGGGGTACGGATACCTCACTCATCACCTTCCGCGATAAGTAACTCTCGCTCGGATAAACGATTCTGCTACCGACAAACAAGTCCTGATACTCGAAACAAGAGGAAAATAAACACAACTTTATAACGCGACAATGATATGTTTGGGCCTCGGCGGCCGCAAAAAACATACGCACACTACAGACAAACTGTTCATGCAGGTTCAGACATCAATAGGGGGAGCAGCAGCACCCTCGGCATCGTCTCCACCTTCGGCGGAATCTGGCCCGGCCTCGGACGGCGACACGGGCGAAGGATCTCCACCTCGAAGGAAGATGTCAGCACTGCGCCTGGGCCATCGCCGCCAGGGTCTCCTCTAGGAACCCGGCCCGAGCAGACGGCTTGACCGGCCGCTCTGTAGCCTCAGCCAGCTGTCCCCCAAGGACATCAGCCCGGCTCATGGCCTCGGCAGCCCGACTCCGGGGTCGGTCCCGCCAGTAGACGACCTGGCTAGGTTCCAGCCGCCGCTGCTACGCCTCCTCGTCCGGGGAAGTCCCCTGCTCCTGGGCCGACGAAGCTTCTTCTCGAGCCGACTCCGCCTCTGTCCACGCTGACACCGCTGCCTCTGGCTCTGGCTCATCGCAGAGCGGCTGAGGGTTTCTTTAATTGAGCAAGAGAAGCCTTGGGTGGCAAGGCCGACCGAGCCGAGGGACTCCTACGCCTCCGGGATACGGATACCTCACTCGTCACCTTCCGCACAGGGCAACTCACACTTGGTTAAGCGGTTCAGCTAGCCGACAGGCGAGTCCTAGTGCTTGAAATGAGGAAGAAACACGGTATCGCACCCAAAATACCAAGATGTTCAGGCCTCGACAGCCACAATGAACAGACACCGGCACTCAAGGTGCCATTACAAACGGAACTCCGGTTCCACTCCCGCGGGTATGAACAACCTCCACATCGGGGGGCCTGTGGGACGACAAACTCCGGGTGACTCGCCGGCGACCTCTGCAGCAGCAGTGATGGTCCCAGGGCGGATGCCACCGCTGGAAGGCTCTCGTTCGCGTCCCCTCGCGGAGGACGAGAACAAGATATTAAAGCCAAAGAGCCGGAGGCACGGAGCGCAGATGGCGCCGACGATCTCGTCGGCGGAGAAACCTTCTCCGGCTGCCACCACCTCAGCACCGGCGGCAGCGTCCACCTGCCCACCAACACTGCACCAGCGAGCGCTGGCCGCCCCAAAGCGCACCGGCAGGTCCTCACCCCCGTCCTCGCCACGAAAACGAGAACGGGACCGTCCTAGAACACGAGTACCGCCCTCGCGGCGTACGACGTGTTGTGAGACCCTCCGGTGCAACCGGCCACAGTCGCCCGGGCAAAGGACAGAATGCTGCACCCTGGCCGGGCAGCAGCAGTTCGCCTTCCCCTGCATGGCTGGAGGACGCCTCCTCCGCAGAGCTGGAGGATGGTTTCCACCCCAGATGCCGGAGGAAGAAGCGGGACGCCAGCCCACGCGAAGGCAGGCCCCGGCTCGCCCCCCGCCCCAGCAAGGATGATGAAGATCCTTGAAGCTGAGGGCGGGGCAGAGGCTGCAGCCCGGCTTGCTTCTCCCCACCATCGAACCGGTGGTCACCCTCCTGCGTGACCATCGGCGAGGGGATGCAGCCGGGCTGCCTGATGAAAATCCTTGAAGCCGAGCAATGGCTGAAAGGTGCCAACCTCCACGAAGTTGCGCTCCTCCAACAGCAACAAGACGAAAGCAACGCGGGCGCCCCCCCATCTGGGGGCTCAGAAGCTGGAAGGGCGCAATGCATGAGGGGAGTGCGAAGGCATGGCTACCACCCAGGGGGTCGATCCCTTTTTAAAGGCGACTCTCCCCACTCGTGTCCTCAGGCGTCACGGACTAAGTCTTCACCAACGCGCTCCAGGGTCCTCCCCCTACGACACGGGGGCTGGGTCCCACACGTCATGCAAGCTGGCCCAGGACAGAAGAAGCCAAACCGCCGCGCGCGGAGCGCGTAATCGCCCAGCGGTTACAAGCACTCCTCCATCTTCGCCTAAACCAGCGGGTGAAATGGCGGACCGCCATGCAGACGGCATGCAACTACACCACGGGGAGGCACCCTTTCGACTTCGACGCATCCAGCGTGGAGGCCCAGGCCCACACGTCATGTAACTGGTGCGCCGGTTACTACATGCAAAAAACTGCACCGCCACTTGAAAGTCACCTAGAGGGGGGTGAATAGGGCGAATCTGAAATTTACAAACTTAATCACAACTACAAGCTGGGTTAGCGTTAGAAATAAGAACGAGTCCGAGAGAGAGGGTGTAAAACAAATCGCGGGCAAATAAATAGTGTGACACAAGGATTTGTTTTACCGAGGTTTGGTTCTTGCAAACCTACTCCCCGTTGAGGTGGTCACAAAGACCGGATCTCTTTCAACCCTTTCCCTCTCTCAAACGGTCCCTCGGACCGAGTGAGCTTCTCTTCTCAATCAAACAGGAACAAACTTCCCCGCAAGGACCACCACACAATTGGTGTCTCTTGCCTTGGTTACAATTGAGTTGTTCGCAAGAAAGAATGAAGGAAGGAAGCAATCCAAGCGCAAGAGCTCAAAAGAACACAACAAATCTCTCTCACTAATCACTAAAGCCTTGTGTGGAATTAGGAGAGGATCTGGTCTATTTGGTCTGTCTAGTATTGAATGCTATAGCTCTTGTAAGGTGTAGAAGTGTAGAAAACTTGGATGACTTGAATGTGGGGGTGGTTAGGGTATTTATAGCCCCAACCACCAAACTTGACCGTTGGTGGAGGCTGCTGTCGACGGGCGCACCGGCCAGTCCGGTGCGCCAGCCACGTCACCTGGCCGTTGGGTTCCAACCGTTGGAGCTCTGACTTGTGGGCCCGCCTGGCTGTCCGGTGTGCCACCCGCGCGTGCTCTGCTCCTCTGCGCGCGCAGGCGCGCATTTAATGCGTTGCAGTCGACCGTTGCGCGCGAAGTAGTCGTTGCTCCGCTGTCACACCGGACAGTCCGGTGGCTCACCGGACAGTGCGGTGAATTATAGCGGAGCGGATTCCCGAAGCTGGTGAGTTCAGAGTTGCTCTCCCTTGGGGCACCGGACACTGTCCGATGGTGCACCAGACAGTCCAGTGAATTATAGCTGAGCTCCTCTGAAAATTCCCGAAGGTGAAGAGTTGGGCGTCGAGTTCCCTAGTGCACCGAACACTGTCCGGTGGCACACCGGATAGTCCGGTGCGCCAGACCAGGGTGCCTTTCGGGTTGTCTTTTGCTCTCTTGTTTGAACCCTTTTCTTGGTCTTTTTATTGGCTTATTGTGAACCTTTGGCACCTGTAGAACTTATAGACTAGAGCAAACTAGTTAGTCCAATTATTTGTGTTGGGCAATTCAACCACCAAAATCAATTAGGAAATAGGTGTAAGCCTAATTCCCTTTCAATCTCCCCCTTTTTGGTAATTGATGCCAACACAAACCAAAGCAAGTATAGAAGTGCATAATTGAACTAGTTTGCATAATTGTAAGTGAAAAGGTCACTTAGAATTGAGCCAATATAAATTCATAAGATATGCATGGATTGTTTCTTTATTTTCATCATTTTGGACCACGCTTGCACCACATGTTTTGTTTTGCAAATTCTTTTGTAAATTCTTTTCAAAGTCCTTTTGCAAATAGTCAAAGGTAAATAAATAAGATTTTGCGAAGCATTCTCAAGATTTCAAATTTTCTCCCCCTGTTTCAAATGCTTTTCCTTTGACTAAACAAAACTCCCCCTCAATAAAATCCTCCTCTTAGTGTTCAAGAGGGTTTTAAGATATCAATTTTGAAAATACTACTTTCTCCCCCTTTTGAACACAATGAGATACCAATTTGAAAACATAATTTTTTGTAAAATTAGGTGGTGGTGCGGTCCTTTTGCTTTGGGCTAATACTTTTTCCCCCTTTGGTAAAAGACATATGAGTGAAGATTATACCAAAGTCGAAGAGATGCTCGGAGCGACGGCGAAGGATGAGTTATGGAGTGGAGTGGAGTGGAAGCCTTTGTCTTCGCCGAAGACTCCAATTCCCTTTCAATACACCTATGACTTGGTTTGAAATTCACTTGAAAACACATTAGTCATAGCATATATAAAAGAGACATGATCAAAGGTATATTCATGAGCTATGTGTGCAAAGCATCAAAAGAAATTCCTAGAATCAAGAATATTTAGCTCATGGCTAAGTTTGTTAAAGGTTTGTTCATCTAGTGGCTTGGTAAAGATATCGGCTAATTGTTCCTTAGTGTTGATATATGCAATCTCGATATCTCCCTTTTGTTGGTGATCCCTTAAGAAATGATACCGAATGGCTATGTGTTTAGTGCGGCTATGTTCAACGGGATTATCCGCCATGCGGATTGCACTCTCATTATCACATAGAAGAGTAACTTTGATTAATTTGTAACCATAGTCCCTAAGGGTTTGCCTCATCCAAAGCAATTGTGCGCAACAATGACCTGCGACAATATACTCGGCTTTGGCGGTAGAAAGAGCGACGAAAATTTGCTTCTTTGAAGCCCAAGACACCAAGGATCTTCCCAAGAACTGGCAAGTCCCCGATGTGCTCTTTCTATTAATTTTACACCCCACCCAATCGGCATCCGAATAACCAATTAAATCAAAAGTGGATCCCCGAGGGTACCAAAGCCCAAACTTAGTAGTATAAACTAAATATCTCAAGATTCGTTTTACGGCGTAAGGTGAGCTTCCTTAGGGTCGGCTTGGAATCTTGCACACATGCATACGGAAAGCATAATATCCGGTCGAGATGCACATAAATAGAGTAAAGAGCCTATCATCGACCGGTATACCTTTTGATCGACGGATTTACCTCCCGTGTCGAGGTCGAGATGCCCATTGGTTCCCATGGGTGTCTTGATGGGTTTGGCATCCTTCATCCCAAACTTGTTTAGAATATCTTGAATATACTTTGTTTGGCTAATGAAGGTGCCCTCTTGGAGTTGCTTCACTTGAAATCCCAAGAAGTACTTCAACTCCCCCATCATAGACATCTCGAACTTTTGTGTCATGATCCTACTAAATTCTTCACATGTAGATTCGTTAGTAGACCCAAATATAATATCATCAACATAAATTTGGCATAAAACATATCATTGTTAAGAGTTTTAGTGAATAGAGTAGGATCGACCTTTCTGACTTTGAAGCCATTAGTGATAAGAAAATCTCTTAGGCATTCATACCATGCTCTTGGGGCTTGCTTGAGCCCATAAAGCGCCTTAGAGAGTTTGTAAACATGGTTAGGATACTCACTATCTTCAAAGTCGGGAGGTTGCTCAACATAGACTTCTTCCTTGATTGGTCCATTGAGGAAGGCACTTTTCACGTCCATTTGGTAAAGCTTAAAGCCATGGTAAGTAGCATAGGCAAGTAATATACGAATTGACTCAAGTCTAGCTACGGGTGCGTAGGTTTCACCGAAATCCAAACCTTCGACTTGGGAGTATCCTTTGGCCACAAGTCGAGCTTTGTTCCTTGTCACCACACCATGCTCATCTTGCTTGTTGCGGAATACCCACTTGGTTCCTACAACATTTTGATTAGGATGTGGAACCAAATGCCATACCTCATTCCTAGTGAAATTGTTGAGCTCCTCTAGCATCGCCACCACCCAATCCGAATCTTGTAGTGCTTCCTCTACCCTGTGTGTCTCAATAGAAAAAACAAAAGAATAATGCTCACAAAAATGTGCAACACGAGATCTAGTGGTTACCCCCTTATGAATGTCGTCGAGGATGGTGTCGACGGGGTGATCTCGTTGGATTGCTTGGTGGACTCTTGGGTGTGGCGGCCTTGGTTCCTTATCCTCCTTGTCTTGATCATTTGCATCTCCCCCTTGATCATTGCCGTCATCTTGAGGTGGCTCATCTTTTTGATCTTCTCCTTCATCAACTTGAGCCTCATCCTCATTTTGAGTTGGTGGAGATGCTTGCGTTGAGGAGGATGGTTGATCTTGTGCATTTGGAGACTCTTCGGATTCCTTAGGACACACATCCCCAATGGACATGTTCCTTAGCGCGACGCACGGAGCCTCTTCAACACCTATCTCATCAAGATCAACTTGCTCTACTTGAGAGCCATTAGTCTCATCAAACACAACGTCACAAGAAACTTCAACTTGTCTAGAGGACTTGTTAAAGACTCTATATGCCCTTGTGTTTGAATCATATCCTAGTAAAAAGTCTTCTACAGTCTTAGGAGAAAATTTAGATTTTCTACCTCTTTTAACGAGAATAAAGCATTTGCTACCAAAGACTCTAAAATATGAAATATTGGGCTTTTTACCGGTTAGGAGTTCGTATGTTGTCTTCTTGAGGATTCGGTGTAGATACAACCGATTGATGGCGTAGCAGGCGGTGTTGAATGCCTCGGCCCAAAACCGATCCGAAGTCTTGTATTCATCAAGCATGGTCCTTGCCGTGTCCAATAGAGTTCTATTCTTCCTCTCCACTACACCATTTTGTTGTGGGGTGTAGGGAGAAGAAAACTCATGCTTGATTCCTTCTTCCTCAAGAAAGCCTTCGATTTGAGAGTTCTTGAACTCCGTCCCGTTGTCGCTTCTAATTTTCTTGATCCTCAAGCCGAACTCATTTTGAGCCCGTCTCAAGAATCCCTTTAAGGTTTCTTGGGTATGAGATTTTTCCTGTAAAAAGAACACCCAAGTGAAGCGAGAATAATCATCCACAATAACTAGACAGTACTTACTCCCGCCGATGCTTATGTAAGCTATCGGGCCGAATATATCCATGTGTAGGAGCTCGAGTGGCCTGTCAGTCGTCATGATGTTCTTATGTGGATGATGAGCACCAACTTGCTTCCCTTCTTGACATGCGCTAGAAATCCTGTCTTTCTCAAAATGAACATTTGTTAGTCCCAAAATGTGTTCTCCCTTTAGAAGTTTGTGAAGATTCTTCATTCCAACATGTGCTAGTCGGTGATGCCAGAGCCAGCCCATGTTAGTCTTAGCAATTAGGCAAGTATCGAGTTCAGCTCTATCAAAATCTACTAAGTATAGCTGACCCACTAACACTCCTTTAAATGCTATTGAATCATCACTCCTTCTAAAGACAGTAACACCTACATCTGTGAAAAGACAGTTGTAGCCCATTTTGCATAATTGAGAAACGGAAAGCAAATTGTAATCTAAAGAATCTATATGAAAAACATTGGAAATGGAATGGTCAGGTGATATAGCAATTTTACCCAAACCTTTGACCAAACCTTGATTTCCATCCCCGAATGTGATAGCTCGTTGGGGATCTTGGTTTTTCTCATAGGAGGAGAACATCTTCTTCTCCCCTGTCATGTGGTTTGTGCACCCGCTGTCGATGATCCAACTTGAGCCCCCGGATGCATAAACCTACAAAACAAGTTTAGTTCTTGGTTTTAGGTACCCAAACGGTTTTGGGTCCTTTGGCATTAGATACAAGAACTTTGGGTACCCAAACACAAGTCTTTGATCCCTTGTGTTTGCCCCCAAAAAACTTGGCAACTACCTTGCCGGATTTGTTAGTTAAAACATAAGATGCATCAAAAGTTTTAAATGAAAGGTTAGATTCATTTGATGCAATAGGAGCTTTCTTCCTAGGCAATTTAGCACGGGTTGATTGCCTAGAGCTAGATGTCTCACCCTTATACATAAAAGCATGATTGGGGCCAGAGTGAGACTTCCTAGAGTGAATTCTTCTAATTTTGCTCTCGGGATAACCGGCAGGGTATAAAATGTAACCCTCGTTATCCTGAGGCATGGGAGCCTTGCCCTTAACAAAATTAGACAATCTTTTAGGAGGGGCATTAAGTTTGACATTGTCCCCCTTTTGGAAGCCAATGCCATCCTTTATGCCAGGGCGTCTCCCTCTATAGAGCATGCTTCTAGCAAATTTAAATTTCTCATTTTCTAAGTCATGCTCAGCAATTTTAGCATCTAATTTTGCTATATGATCATTTTGTTGTTTAATTAAAGCCATGTGATCATGAATAGCATCAATGTTAATATCTCTACATCTAGTGCAAATGGAAGTGTGCTCAACGGTAGATGTAGAGGGTTTGCAAAATTTTAATTCTACAACCTTAGCATGTAATATATCATTTTCACTTCTAAGGTTAGAAATGGAAGCATTGCAAACATCAAAATCTTTAGCCTTAGCAATCAATGTTTCATTTTCAATCCTAAGGCTAGCAAGTGAGACATTCAATTCTTCAATCTTAGCAAGTAAATTAACATTATCATCTCTAAGATTGGGAATTGAATCATCACAAACATTAGAATCAACCTTAGCAATTAATTTAGCATTTTCATTTCTAATGTTGGCAATAGTGTCATGGCAAGTGCTTAGCTCACTAGATAGTTTTTCACATTTTTCTACTTCTAGAGCGTAAGCATTTTTAACCTTAACATGCTTCTTGTTTTCTTTAATAAGAAAGTCCTCTTGGGTGTCCAGGAGATCATCCTTTTCATGAATAGCACTAATCAATTCATTTAACTTTTCTTTTTGTTGCATGTTTAGGTTGGCAAAAAGGATGCGCAAATTATCTTCCTCATCACTAGCATTATCATCACTAGAGGACTCATCTAGTGGAGGATTTGGATTTAACATTCTTTTTGCCGTCCTTTTCCATGAGGCACTTATGGCCGACGTTGGGGAAGAGGAGTCCCTTATTGACGGCGATGTTGGCGGCGTCCTCGTCGGAGGAGGAGTCGGTGGAGCTCTCGTCGGAGTCCCACTCCCAGCAAATATGGGCATCGCCGCCCTTCTTCTTGTAGTACCTCTTCTTCTTTCTTCTCCCCTTCTTGTCGTCGCCCCTGTCACTATCACTAGATAATGGACATTTAGCAATGAAATGACCGGGCTTACCACATTTGTAGCAAACTTTCTTGGAGCGGGGCTTGTAGTCTTTCCCCCTCCTTTGCTTGAGGATTTGGCGGAAGCTCTTGATGATGAGCGCCATTTCCTCGTTGTCGAGCTTGGAGGCGTCGATGGGTGTTCTACTCGATGTAGACTCCTCCTTCTTCTCCTCCGTTGCCTTGAATGCAACTAGTTGTGCTTCGGATGTGGAGGGGCCATCTAGCTCGTTGATTTTCTTTGAGCCTTTGATCATCAATTCAAAGCTCACAAAGTTTCCTATCACTTCCTCGGGAGACATTAGTGTGTATCTAGGATTACCATGAATTAATTGAACTTGAGTAGGGTTAAGGAAAACAAGTGATCTAAGAATAACCTTAACCATCTCATGGTCATCCCATTTCTTACTCCCGAGGTTGCGCACTTGGTTCACCAAGGTTTTGAGTCGGTTGTACATGTCTTGTGGCTCCTCCCCTTGGCGAAGTCGGAAGCGACCGAGCTCCCCCTCGATCGTTTCCTGCTTGGTGATTTTGGTCACCTCGTCTCCTTCGTGCGCAGTCTTTAGCGTGTCCCAAATCTCCTTAGCACTTTTCAACCCTTGCACCTTATTATACTCCTCTCGACTTAGAGAGGCGAGGAGTATAGTTGTGGCTTGGGAGTTGAAGTGTTGGATTTGGGCCACTTCGTCCTCATCATAATCTTCATCCCCTACGGATGGTACCTGTACACCAAACTCAATAACATCTCATATACTTTTGTGGAGTGAGGTTAGGTGATATCGCATCAAATCACTCCACCTAGCATAATCTTCACCATCAAACGTTGGTGGTTTGCCTAATGGGACAGAAAGTAAAGGCGTATGTTTAGAAATGCGAGGATAGCGTAGAGGGATCTTACTAAACTTCTTGCGCTCATGGCACTTAGAAGTTACGGACGGCGTGTCGGAGCCGGAGGTGGATGGCGATGAGGATTCGGTCTCGTAGTAGACCACCTTCCTCATCTTCTTCTTGTCACCGCTCCGACGCGACTTGTGTGAAGGGGATTCCTTTTCCTTCCCCTTCCCTTTGTTGTAGGACTCTCCCGATGGAGCCTTCCCGTGGCTTGTAGCGGGCTTCTCGCCGGTCACCATCTCCTTCTTGGCGTGATCTCCCGACATCACTTCGAGCGGTTAGGCTCTAATGAAGCACCGGGCTCCGATACCAATTGAAAGTCGCCTAGAAGGGAGGGTGAATAGGGCGAATCTGAAATTTACAAACTTAATCACAACTACAAGCCGGGTTAGCGTTAGAAATAAGAACGAGTCCAAGAGAGAGGGTGTAAAACAAATCGCAGGCAAATAAAGAGTGTGACACAAGGATTTGTTTTACCGAGGTTCGGTTCTTGCAAACCTACTCCCCGTTGAGGTGATCACAAAGACCGGGTCTCTTTCAACCCTTTCCCTCTCTCAAACGGTCCCTCGGACCGAGTGAGCTTCTCTTCTCAATCAAACGGGAACAAACTTCCCCGCAAGGACCACCACACAATTGGTGTCTCTTGCCTTGGTTACAATTGAGTTGTTCGCAAGAAAGAATGAAGGAAGGAAGCAATCCAAGCGCAAGAGCTCAAAATAACACAACAAATCTCTCTCACTAATCACTAAAGCCTTGTGTGGAATTGGGAGAGGATTTGATCTATTTGGTGTGTCTAGTATTGAATGCTATAGCTCTTGTAAGGTGTAGAAGTGTAGAAAACTTGGACTACTTGAATGTGGGGGTGGTTGGGGTATTTATAGCCCCAACCACCAAACTTGACCGTTGGTGGAGGCTGCTGTCGACGGGCGCACCGGACAGTCCGGTGCGCCACTGGACACTGTCCGGTGCGCCAGCCACGTCACCTGGTCATTGGATTCTGACCGTTGGAGCTCTGACTTGTGGGCCCGCCTGGCTGTCCGGTGGTGCACCGGACAGGCCCTGTAGGCTGTCCGGTGTGCCACCCGCGCATGCTCTACTCCTCTGCGCGCGCAGGCACGCATTTAATGCGTTGCAGTCGACCGTTGTGCGCGAAGTAGTCGTTGCTCCGCTGTCACACCGGACAGTCCGGTGTGCACCGGACACTGTCCGGTGACTCACCGGACAGTCCGGTGAATTATAGCAGAGCGGATTACCGAAGCTGGCGAGTTCAGAGTTGCTCTCCCTTGGGGCACCGGACAGTCCGGTGAATTATAGCTGAGCTCCTCTGAAAATTCCCGAAGGTGAAGAGTTGGGCATCGAGTTCCCTGGTGCACCGGACACTGTCCGGTGGCACACCGGATAGTCCGGTGCGCCAGACCAGGGTGCCTTTCGGGTTGTCTTTTGCTCTCTTGTTTGAACCCTTTTCTTGGTCTTTTCATTGGCTTATTGTGAACCTTTGACACCTGTAGAACTTATAGACTAGAGCAAACTAGTTAGTCCAATTATTTGTGTTGTGCAATTCAACCACCAAAATCAATTAGGAAATAGGTGTAAGCCTAATTCCCTTTCACCACTTACGCCAATGTCACGCCTTCTCGACTGCAGAACCGGTGCCGCGACTCGAGGCAACCCTGCGCACGGCCCAACAGTGCCAACCAAGCGCATCGGTCACGGGTCAGTCAGCCGCGGGAGAAGGCGCGACGGTCGATATGGCCAAAAGTGGGCCGGTAGTAATGGCGGTGGCAGGCGGGCGGAAGCAGCAGTCAAATCATCTGCAGGCTCACGTCCCCTCCTAGAGCAGCAGGGGAGCCCTCTCCCACGGCGTGAAGACGACGCGCCCGTGTTCCGTCCCTCGAACGGCTGGCAATGGCTGCCCCGCGAACCACTCGTCCCGTCGCATTAACTCCGCGGCAAGGCAGGCGACACCTTTGGCAGGCGAAGCGAGCGACGCTTCACCTCCGCCATGATGACCGCGTCAAAAAAGGTGTGCCACATCGTTTAATTTCGTATCCTTTTCCTCTTCCCCTTTCTCTCTCTTGCTACAGGGACCGGGAAAGGGGATACTCCGAAAGGGATCCTTCTCCGCGAAGGAAGCAGGCCCCGAGCCCTCCTACTGATCAGGGGTTCGAAGGCTGGCCCCTCGGAAGGGTTCGACAGCCGCCCAGAGCACTCGGGCTTCAGGCTCATTACTGGTCAGAGGTTCGAAGGCTGGCCCCTCGGAAGGGTTCGACAGCCGCCTTAGGCCACTCGGGCTCCGTGCCACTACTGATCAGGGGTTCGAAGGCTAGCCCCCCGAAGGGTTCGACAGCCACCTCAGAACACGCAGAGCGAGGGATGACTCTGGGTACGTCCGATACATGGCCGAGGCTCGAGCTACGCTCCCGAGGTACCCTAGGACATTTCCAAGACCAGCAGGAGCGATTTTGTAACGGAATCCCATCAGAGGGAGGCATCGAGCCCTCGGACCCTATCAAACGGGACCGGGTCCAGCAAATCACCTACAGGTACTTTTGGAGCACGCCTCTGGGCCACCAGCCGACCATTATCGAACGGGGCACGGGCGTCCACTCGGATCACCTGTTAGCAACTCACTGGAGACACCATGTTCGGCGCCCTCCGAGGGCAACATGGCACTTTCCCCCTCCTCCTTGCGGAAAGGCAACGAAGGGGCGTATGATAAAAGCCGAGTTAGTCCTTGACCGTCCTCTCGCTCTGTGCAGAGGCTCGGGGGCTGCTCTCGCAAACTCGGCTCCAGCCAAACCGTTGACAGCGTCAACATACCAGCCCGAGAACTTGGAACCTGACCATGCACCCGGGCTACGATCAGATCGCATGAGGGAACAACCAGACTGACCGAGGCATCACGAAAGGCACTAAGACCTCGGAGGAGTCAAACCACTCCTCCGAGGCCTCAGGGGCTACACCCAGCGGGTGTGCTCGCGCGCATCCATCGGAACAAAATGTAACCGAGAAAGGCCGGTCCCCTTGCAAAAAAGTGCGACAAAGCCTCCAAGCGAGTACCAACACTCCCTTTGAGGCTCGGGGGCTACTGTCGAGGACCATAATTAGGGGTACCCCCAAGACTCCTAAACTCGGCTGGTAATCACCATCAGCACAAGCTGCAAAAGCCTGATGGGCGCAATTCAGGTCAAGGCTCCGTCCACTCAAGGGACACGATCTCGCCTCGCCCGAGCCCAGCCTCGGGCAAGAACAGTAGACCCAGGCGGATTCACGCCTCGCCCGAGGGCCCCCTCAAGCAACGGGCGCACCTTCGACTCGCCCGAGGCCCAGCTCGGGCAGGCTTCGCAGTGAAGCAACCTTGGCCAGATCGCCTCGCCAACCGACCAAATCGCAGGAGCATTCAATGCAAGGATCGCCTCACACCGTATCCTGATGCGCGTTCCTCAGTCGGCAGGGCCGCAGTGACCGCATTCACTTCGCCCCTCCACTGACTGACCTGACAGGAAAACAGCGCCGCCTGCCCTGCTCCGACTGCTGTGCCACCCGCCGGGTGAGGCTGACAGCATCTGAGTCCAGCCTCAGGCGCCATAGGAAGCTCCGCCTCGCCCGACCCCGGGGCTCGCCCCCCTCCTCAACCTCGGAAGGCGGTCTCCGCCTCGCCCGACCCCAGGGTTCGGACTCAACCTCGACCTCGGAAGACGGTCTCCGCCTCGCCCGACCCTAGGGCTCAGACTCAACCTCGACCTCGGAAGACGGTCTCCGCCTCGCCCGACCCCATGGCTCGGCCTCAACCTCTACCTCGGAGGAGTCACCGCCTCGCCCGACCTTGGGCTCGGACCAACCACGTTGCAGGGGGGTACATCATTACCCTACCCCTAGCTAGCTCAGGCTACGGGGAACAAGACCGGCGTCCCATCTGGCTCGCCCCGGTAAACAAGTAATGATGGCACCCCGCGTGCTCCCATGATGACGGTGGTTCTCAGCCCCCTACGGAAGCAAGGAGACGTCAGCAAGGACCCGACAGCCCCGACAGCTGTGCTTCTACAGGGCTCAAGCGCTCCTCCGACGGCCACGACATCACATGCACAGGACACTAACACCTCTCCGACAGCCACGTCGGCATGTACATAGGGTTCTAGCTCCTCTCTGCCGGGCACGTTAGCATACTGCTACACCCCCCATTGTACACCTGGGCCCTCTCCTTACATCTATAAAAGGAAGGTCCAGGGCCCTCGTACGAGAAGGTGGCCGCGCGGGAGGACGGGCTGACGAGCAGGCTCTCTCCCTCTCTCACGAACGCTTGTAACCCCCTACTGCAAGAGCATCCGCCCTGGGCGCAGGATAACACGAGCCGCGGTTCCCTTTTTTCCCCCTTGTGTTCCATCTCGCGCCGACCCATCTGGGTTGGGACACGCAGCGACAATTTACTCGTCGGTCCAGGGACCCCCCGGGGTCGAAACGCTGATAGTAATATTACAAGCCAACGTTATAGTAACTCAAAGCGAAGATATATAACTCAAGTAAGGATGAGTTACAGAAGCACTAACCTCGAGTTGCTGTATGCGAAGCTATGAGCTGTCATGCCGAGGTCGTATGGCTGGACTCGAGCCCGTGCTCCTTGCTCTCACCTGAGACAGAGTGGGAGTGGAGGACGAGTCGATTGCCCCGTCGGCAAACCAGTACCACTCATGTCTCTTGCCTCCTCCGACCCTCATGAGCACATCGGGGTCGATCGGCTCGGTGCTCAGATCATATTCTGGGCCATGGACCTCCTGCGCCATGGCAGTGTAGTCATGAAGGCGGCTGTAGACGGCGGGGTTGGCGTAGGCCTCGAGCCCGTCATCCGGGTTGTAGGTGACGTCAGACGTCGCCTTGCCCTTATGGGCCATAGCATAGGCCGAGAAGGTGGAGCAAGGCTGGCCACCATGTGACGCTGCCTGCAAGAAAACCAACGAGATAGTTAGAAATAATATCTAATCCAGTGCTATATACCTAAATAAAAAAGAGGGCATACCCATGCTTCGGCATATTGGCCCAGGCTCCGACTGCCTTGGTGGTGGGAGGGACCTTGCATCATCATACGCCGTTCCCGGCTAGCGTTGTGCGCCTTGTCCCACTCAGCCGAACACCACCTATCCACCATCTGCTCCCAGCAGAGAGGATGTGCGGCGCACCAATGTGGAATCACCTACAAAGTAAACACGTAAAGTGCATATCAGAAGATAAAATAAAATTTATGCATGGAGTACTGGTACCAAACAAGCATGACTTTACCTGCAGGTACTGGTCCCTGGTCAACGACATGGTTCGGGCTTGCTGCTTGGTCACCCTCTCCCCAAGGACGGAGCCGTGGTAGGTGACGATGGCCTGGATTTGGGCCTCATAGTGCATGTCCACGACGAGCTTCTTACAGCTCGTGGTGGCCACCACATCTGCCCTAGCCTCGTATCCAGCCTCGCATCTGAAGAAATCCTGCATACAAAAACGATGTATCCATACATTATTTTAAGAATTTGCAACGAATGCGACATATTTTACATTATACTAAGACTTACCCACAACTGTTGCTTCACCCGCTCTACCTTGTTATTGAATTCCTGACTGTCCCGGTCTACTGCATCAGGGGCGACGGCGTAGTTGTCGAAGGTGTAGGCTAGGCCCGTCACTCCGGCGTACTCAACCAGTCCAGGGAAGTGTTCCTTGCATAGCAGCTCGAGGATGCCATTGGGGAGGCGATGATGACCCCCAGCATAATCCACAACCGTCCAAGACCTGTCCAAGTGATAAATAAAAAGTATTAGTTTATATTATGATTTTGAACATATAATATGAACAAGAATGAAGAATATAAAGTTACATATCTCTCCCCATTTGGCCGAATCAGCGGTCGCCTGTCCCGAAGTATGGGACGCTAAGGGAGACTCGCGGGACCTCGTAGGTAGATGCTCCTCGAACCTGAGCCGCCAGAACCTGAGGCGTCCTGCTGCTGGTCGTCGTCGTCCTAAGGCGCCGCCTGCTGCTGGACAAGGTCGTCTTGCTGCGCCGCCTGCTCTGCCTCGTCCGCCGTCCTACTCCTCCTCCCCCCTCCTCCTCCTCAGCCAATTACCGCCGACCATATTTGTCCAAAAACCTGCAATTAAGAGTAAACAAATAAGCACATATAAAAAGATGTATTTAAAAACCTGTGTGAAATAAAAAGTCATATAGCATTACATCGATTAAAAATAATCTTCATATGTGTCGCGGTTAGCCGGATCATAACTCTCATCATCACTATCAACCATTTCAATCTCAAAACCATCGGAAGACGCAAGTTCGTCATTAATGTCATTGCCTTCAAGGATTACTAAGTCATTATCATTTTGCACCTCATCATCCTCCTCATCAACAACCATTTCAATATCTACGTCCATTCCGATAGCTTCGGTTAAGTCTATCTCAAATCACCCTTCTAGTCCATCTTCTTGGAAGAACTCTCCATCATATGTGTCCGGGTCTAAGTTGTAATCCTCATCGTTAGGAACAGGTAACCTCCCGTGCGGCGATACCTTATACACAATATCCCAACCCTTAAGATGTTCTTTCGTTTGGCACGCATATGGGAGATAATACACTTGTGTTGCCTGTTAGGCCACGATATAGACATCGTCTCCTGGTAAGGTGGAATCTTGTCGAATTTCGACTATCCCAAGATTAGAATGTGTCTGTCTCGTCACTTGAGGGTCAAACCAATGACATTTGAATATCACTGGAGTAAGAGGTTTGGAACCATAAAAATTGAGCTCATATTTTTCTTCGATTCGTCCAAAATAATCGACATTGTCAAGACCGGGCCTGGCATAAAGACTCCAGAATACGTTGTTTTCCGATTGGGCCGACTTTTGTCGTAGTTTGTTGTGCGAAAACGGTATCCATTGATGTCATACCCAGAATATTTCTTGACCCTATAAGCAAAGTCGTTGGCTACTTGTCTCAACAAGGCACTCATAGACGGATCTCTTTGGCCCTGCAAGTATTCGCAAGTTAAAAGACGCTAAATTGAGTTCAAAGACGTATCTCTTTTACAAACTAAGCACGTACCTTACGTTTGAACCAGGAAATGAAATCGGGCAACCCATTTCTCGCACCCTTTCTAAGAAGAGTGTCATATTCCTGTGGAGTGGGGTCCCTTGATCGACGTTAGAATTCATGAAGAAATTGTTCCATGTATGGCGTCACCTCTTCAAGACTGTTTAAAAATTCGAGCACCATGCTCACTCAACATGGCCGTGAACTTGCCATCCAGCTATTTAAATTTTTTTCAAACACCTGGATTTTTAAACACCTGGATGGCAAGTTTACGGCCATGTTGAGTGAGCATGGTGCTCGAAGTTTCCGGTCCACTTCTGAAATCGGTCGTAACTTGTGCTAAGTAGCATGGATATCATTTTTGCATGCACGGTTTTCTAAGTTTCGAGTGACTTGCAGTTCAAATCTGAATTTTTCGAAGAAATTCAAATAAACGAACTAAATCTACTAGCTATTGAAAACACTGTTATAATTGTACCAAAATGGTACATGTAGGTCTACATAGTGTAGGAACATTCCACAAAAAGTTTGGTGACCAAAATAAAAAAATAAAAATATGCTTTGC
This sequence comes from Zea mays, assembly GCF_902167145.1. Taxonomy (NCBI): domain Eukaryota; kingdom Viridiplantae; phylum Streptophyta; class Magnoliopsida; order Poales; family Poaceae; genus Zea; species Zea mays. The sequence continues at coordinate 74,263,385 of NC_050100.1, read as the reverse complement.
TGAGTGTCCACATAAGACACTCGGTAAAGACTCTCTTTGCCGAGTGCCAGATATTTGACACTCGGCAAAGAATATGCTTTGCCGAGTGCCAGCTTTCGGCCCTCGGCAAAGACTAACGACCGTCAGCTGTAAACGGCTGCTAACGGCCCTTTGCCGAGAGCCATCTTTGCCGAGTGTTTGACGCTCGGCAAAGCAGTCTTTGCCGAGTGCTTCGTTGTGCCGAGTGTCCTGCACTCGGTAAACAAGCTCTTTACCGGGCGCAGGACTTTGCCGAGTGCGGCGCTCGACAAAGTCTTCTTTGCCGAGTGTTCGATAAAAAGCACTCGGCAAAAGTCCGAATTCTGGTAGTGTCAATTGACTTGAAAAAAAGTATCTCGAAGAGAGGAACACGGAATCACACATCTGAATGGCCTGAAATGATCCTACTAGACGTACATCACATGGCTCAGCTTCCAGTGAAGAGTGTCAATTTCAGTTGGCATCAAGCATGTTTGGACAACTTTTCAGTTGTTTCCGTCTCCCTGTCAGTTGCATTTTCTTTCTTCTTCTCGGCTATCTTCATGGATGGAGAATATTTTCAGTAGTCTTTTGCGTTTGTGTACCAGTACAATAGTTGTCTAGGATGGTTTCAGTGGTTGCATTTTTAATTAAAATCTTTATATAATCTGCAGCCATACCACTTTATAATTTATATATAATCTATAGCCGGAATACCACATAAGCGTACTAGTTCATGATGGTGCGAGTGAACTGGGGTGTGACTAGCTTGTAAAAAACTGGGTGGCGTATGTTCATATATGCTGAAGATTTAAAAAAAGTGAAGGGGTGGGCTGGTCTTTTTCAATTCAAAAATGCCAGAAACTTGTTTCTAGAAATTGGCTTCCAAACAGCCATGACAAAAAACTTGCAATCTTTGTCGAGTGCCTAGTTTTGTGGCACTCAGCAAAAGAAAACTTCTATTGGGCCTTCGAGTAGTAGCTATGCCAAGTGTTTGGGTGGCACTCGACAAATGTGGTGCCTTTGCCGAGTATTGTAGTCATAGCACTCAACAAATTTGGTTTCCTGGTGTCTAGGTTGATTTTTCTTTAGACACTTGACAAAGTTTATTTGTTTTTTCTTTCCCTAAACTTTTTCTACTGTCTTCCTAAAGTAACTAAAAGAGTTTGTTATATCTATTAAATTTACTTTATTTAATTTAATTTTTTCAAATAATTTAAATTTGAACCGTAAGTAATAACTCGAATAATGGAAAACAATGATTACAAAAATGGTATTCATGTTATCAAGCACAGGTTGAGGTCTCGTTCAAGAACATGCCAGAAATTTAGAACATCCTCTTCACGAAACATATGACCACGAAGTTACGATCCAATTGTTTACAAATTGTATAAAATTCAAACAAAGTCAGAAAATCATGAAACTTGTCGAGATATCATTGGTATTATATGTAGAGGTTGTGATAAAAAACATTAACAATGTTTCGTGAAAGTTGTCATATACTATATGTACAAACCTAGTCAACCTTCACACGAAATTATGAAACTTCTACAAAAATTGTCAATGTTGCGGGAAACCAACGGTCGGTCGGGCAGCCAACACACGCAGACCAGATATACGTCGTTGTTGCAATTGTCTCGATCTCGTAAATGCAACTCTGACCACCTAAGTGCTAGAAATCCTCAGGGTTCTATGTATGCCAATTGCCTTGACCTGTCAAATATGGAGGGTGTGTGGTGGTGTGGTGATCAGATTCGCTTTGTAGATGTACAATAATAAGTCAAACAATAATTTCTGATCTCATTGTTTGGATCTGTCTATGCTGGTTGCATTGATCGCCCCTCTTTAGCCAATTGCCGTCTTTTCAAAGTCGGTAATGAATAAATAAATGAATGTGTGTGGCCGAGAAAAATAAACTTACCTAAATCACAATCTAGAGAATTATTGGTCTTAGAATGACGCAAATACCTAGAAATAGGGTAGTAAAATGATATTAAAGTGAATGTCTTAACAAGGATAAGATCCCTTGAGTATAGGGCTGAAAATAAGCTTGAGCCTCGCAAGCGGGCTCGAGTTTGGAGCAACTCGGTTCAGCTCGAAGCGGCTCACGAGCCAAGCCGAGCCGAACCTATTTTTTAGGCTCGTCCATAAACCGAGCCACCTTGTTCTGCCTCGCGAGCTACATCACCTGTGCTGAATTAATCAATCTGCAGAATTATACTAGATTATTAGCACATTTATTCTTCTAGTCGAGCCAAGCTCGGCTAGTTTTCAGCCCTACTTGAGTTAGGAATATAGATGGCCAAACGGGTCATGCTAAATGGGCCGGCACTAAGTACGGCACGTCCCATAGTGCTTCGGCACGACACGAGCATGATTCATATAGTGCCGGCACGACACGAGTCTAGTGCCATGCTTGGGCCACCACCCCAGCACGACGGGCTGGCACAGGCACGACACGATTAACTGACCGACACGATTATGCACGACTTAGACCAACATGTGGTTTATAGATGTGATTGTGATATGTGCACCTGATTGTACATTGTTATTTGTTATGATTTACACATAATGAATTCACTTTATAATGATATAAATATTCAAGTTTTAAAATTATATATATAATCTTAAAGATTTTCTATATTTTTTGAGCTTTTAAAATAAAATAGTGTCTGGGCTGGCACGTACACTATTAGATATTAGTATCGTATAGTGCCGGCACGGCACGATTAGGCACTATAGTGTAGTGACTGGGCCGCTGCTTAGACACTAGTGCTGGCACGACACGACACGATTACTAATAGTGCCTAATAATGTCGTGCCTAATAGTGCTAGTGTCGGGCTGGGACGGGCGGCCCTGTTTGGCCATCTATAGTTAGGAATATAGATGTCCAAATGGGCGGCACGGCCCAGCCCGAGCCCGTTCCAGCCCGGCCTGTTTGAGCCCGAACAGATAACCGGGCCGGGCCGTCCGACGGGCTGCCTATGTCATCCGAGCACGGCACTAAACAGGCCCATCCGTGCCGGGCTGGCCCGGAAAGCACGACCCATGAAGGAGCCCAGCCCAGCCCGAGCACGGCAAGAACACAGTTGCAAATTCACACAGTTTACATTTGCACAGTTAAGTATATACAGATTCACACTTGCACATGCACAAAACAAAAATATAAAGATAAGTACCGGATGTGCCACGCCGGGAGGAGGGAGCACCAGAGTGCGCCACGCCGGGAGGAGGGAGCAGGGAGCCAGGGAGGGAGCACCGGACTGTGCCCGGGACGGAGTGCGCTGTTAGCCGCACCGGGAGGAGGGACCAAAGAGCACCGGAGCTCTCGAGGAGGGAGCACCGGAGTTCGCCGGAGAAGAATGGAGCCGGAGAAGAGACAGGGAGCTCTAGAGGAGAGCAGGCGCCCGGGACCGAGAGCACCGGAGGCAGCCGCGCAAGGGACCGAGAGCACTGGAGGCGCACGGCACCGAGAGCACCGGAGGAGCACCGGAGGCAGCCAAGCACGGAGAGGAAGCCGCCGCCACGCACGGAGAGGAACCCCGAGAGAGACCAAGATGCGGATCCAGGAGCCGCCGCACGGAGAGGATGCAAGAGCGGCAAGCGAGAGAGCGTTAGGGTTAGGGTTACCATGGACACGGTGCGGGAGGGACTGCGGGCGCGCGGCTGCGGCCTGCGGAGTGCGCTATTTGGGCCATTGGGAGGCAGCCAGGTATTTGTAAAGCCGTTGGGACTTGGGAGTGCTGTGAATGGGCCGGTTTAAAAGCCCAGCTGATAACGGGTCGTGCTCAGGCCAGCCCAACGGGCTCAAATTCCTGTCGAGCCCGGCACGCTATCCAGGCCGGGCTAAATCCGGGCCCGCTTCATTCCATGCCGTGCCGGGCTCGTGTCGTGCTAAAAAACCATGCTTCGTGCTAGGCTAACGGGCCACGTGTTTTCTGGACATCTATAGTTAGGAATACATGCATGTCATAATTAAGACCTGCAGAGTCGTGACCATTCACCTAAGTCGATATAAAGGATACATTACATGGATTCCTTATACGAGAATTGATTACATGCGTGTTCAAAGGATGAATAGCAGTATATAGCGTAATAAAGAAACAAAACGTAAAGTTTTTGATGTTGTCATCAGCAAAAGCTGCAGACTGATGATACGGCGGGGGCACGATCTAGCCGATGACCGCAGTCCTGACGACGACGTTCCGGTCGTCGGCGACGATGATGACGCGGTTGGGGTCGTAGTCGGTCGGCAGCGTGGTGGTCTCACTGTAGAAGTCCGTTGACACGTCGGGCCTGTCGCTGCTGATCTGCAGCGCCGCGTTCAGCGTCACCCACCCCACCACCTCCGGCCACGACGTCTTCTGGCCGTCGTCGTCAGCTGCCGCCACCGCCGCCGGCGTCGTCCTCCCCATTAGTCGTATGTGTTTCTACTAGCTAGCTTGAAGCTTCTTCGTGCTGCTGGATAAAGCACTCAGCACATCTCCATCGTATTTATAGCATTATTACAGTAGTGCACATAGTGCAAGTACTCAGTTACATGTCGTTCAGATGAATGCTCTGTTGTAAAATTAGAGAAATAAGTGACATGCTTCCTTCATATTTAAATAAATTAAATATTCTAATTCCGAATAAAACAAGCATATAACTCAGATAAATGCCATATATAATTATTGCAGCAATGAACAGTAGCAATTCTAGAACATGTAAACATGTAAAATAGCTACTCAGATCCATTTCATAATTAAACATGGCTTGCAGATGAAGAAGGCAGATTAAACTAATAAACATGATTGTTTATCTTAAAATATTGCTCTCAAAATAGCGGGTTGCTGTAATAAACAGCCCTCCAACGCTAATAGGTGATCAGAGATCCTCGACTAACGTGACAGCCCTATCTTACTAAATCAGGGTTTTAGATCAGATGTAATAAGCCTAATAATCAAATATAAAAACTAATAGTAAGGAGCTGTGTACTAAATAAAATAACAGAATTTAACACAGGTAAACAGCCTCAACAAAGAGAGATTTAATTAGGCACAAATAATATCAATGCTAAAAATGATAATACACTAAAACCCAGACTGTCACGTTGTCTCACTACACCGCTATCATCATCGAGCACACAAATCCGCCCACAACAGTGCAATCACACCCAAGTATTTAATACTAGCAGATTGCACAAAATTAAACAATAAATAAAGTGAGATAATGGGTAACTCACAGCACGTAGAAAATCTACGTGGGAAGACCAGCTCAGCGAACACAAGGTTCTGTCCCAGAAAACCAATTCCGCCGCCCACGTCCGGGCCTGCACGGCGGGAGGTTGACGGAGATACTAGAGCCGCTGCCGGAGCCGAGGGAGACGTCCACGGCACCAGCCCGAGAAGACGAACACCGCGCAGCAGGGAGCCCAGGCACCAGGCCACGGTGGACAATAATCAGAACAGACAGAGCACCACACAGGTGCACTGGTGAGACAACAGAGCGCAGGAGAACCTCGCTGCGCACAAGCAGTACCACCTCCACCTTTTTCCACCAGCAGGATTAACACCAGAACACCAAGAATCGAAGGAATCGATCCAAATCGTGACTGGAACCGAGAGGAGGAATAGGAACAGAGAGCTGGGATTTTTGGCGAGTTGCAGAGCAGGGAACAAGTTTCCATACTTAAGGAACCGAGGGAGAAACGGTTGCAGAAGGGCGGCGTAGAGATCGGCGAGCGCAGAACTGCTCGTCTTCAGAACGCCGCCGCCACCCTGGCTTTTCTCCGCTCACTCGCTCGCTCACGGCTGTTGCTGCTGCTGTTGGGTCTATGCTTCGTCGCCGAAGGTCTTCAAGGGAGAAGCGGCTTTATAATGTGTGAGCAGGTATCTTCGGACTTGTATCAGAAAGGGAGAAGCTCAAAAGATACAAAGGTTGACACAGCGCCGAAGCTGTGAAGCAGGAAAGCTTCGGCATGTTCGCAGAAAAGGGAACCGACTTAAAGATGAAAAGGCCATTTAGACCTCGATAGAGTGCTATAGAATTATCACCAAATGTAAAGGGCATGTATGTAATTTTGTATGGGTTGTACCCCGTGCCTATAAATAGGTGAACAGTACCCCCGTACTGTTCACGTTGACTTGGCATTTGCTTCTGCATCATATTTGTACTTTCATCTCCTTCCAAGCCGAAGGTACATTTATAATTCGATATTGTCTCTATTTCTCTATGATGATATAATAAAGTTAAATGTATGATGTTATATGATTATTCATGCCATCTTTTATGTTTCATATGCTTCGTCTTTCATTAACGTATACTGTGATCATGAAGGTTCGTCCTTCATGACCTTCGTCCGAAGATCGTTATATCCTAAGGGAAATAATGCTTCAAAGGACGAAGGACTTTATCGTTTAATATTCTCTGTGTTGCCTTGTTCTTAACTCATAGCATTTGAGAACAAGTCCCCAACATTGGCGCCCACCTCCGGTGAACTCACTTCCACTTTTTGAGCTGATGGCTTCGTTCAACGACCAAGCTGGAGCTGCTTCGGACCCGAAGCTGGTGCTACCGATCACAGGTGGCTCGTCCTCAGAGCCAGCTAACAAGAAACAGAAGAAGGAAGCACAGAGAAGGGTACAGCATGTTGGGGTGCAAGGACCCTTCATCAAGACAAGATGGTCTCACATTCCTATTACCTTCTCCCAAGAGGACCTTCAGCTCAAAGATTACCCACACAACGATGCCATGGTTATCTCTTGTGTTATCAAAGGATTTCTGGTCCACAATGTCTTGGTTGACACAGGCAGTGCAGCTGACATCATATTTGCTAAAGCCTTCAGACAAATGCAAGAGCCAGAAGATAAGATTCATGATGCTACACATCCTCTCTGTGGCTTCGGAGGAAGACAGATTGTAGCACTGGGCAAGATCACCATGTCAGTGACCTTCGGATTCATCAACAACACTAGAACTGAGCAAGTTGTGTTTGACATTGTTGACATGGAATATCCTTACAATGCAATTATTGGTCGTGGTACTCTTAATGCCTTCGAAGCAATCCTTCATCCTGCTTATCTTTGCATGAAGATACCTTCGGATCAGGGACCCATTGCTATCCATGGAAGTCAGGAAGCCGCAAGAAGGGCCGAAGGTAACTGGACTGACTCAAAAGCAATCCATAATATAGATAGAGCCGAAGCTTGTGAACAGTACAAATTCAGAAGGGAGAAAGCAGCTTCAGCAGATCAGCCGAAGCCTATGCTCTTATGTGAGGACATAGCAGAGCAGAAGGTGCTGTTAGGCTCTCAACTATCCGAAGAGCAGGAAAAAACCTTGATAAGGTTTTTGTTCAATAACAAAGATGTTTTTGCATGGTCAGCCAATGATCTATGCGGAGTTAATAGGGATGTTATTGAGCACTCGCTCAATGTCGATCCATCCTTCAGACCCAGAAAGCAAAGGCTTCGGAAAATGTCAGATGATAAGGCCGAAGGTGCTCGCAACGAAGTCAAAAGACTCCTCAGTGCAGGAGTTATTAGAGAAGTGAAGTACCCAGAATGGCTGGCTAACACTGTTATGGTAAAAAAGGCCAATGGCAAGTGGCGAATGTGCATCGATTTTACAGATCTTAACAAGGCTTGTCCGAAGGATGAATTCCCACTACCAAGGATAGACTCTTTAGTTGATGCAGCAGCTTCGTCAGAGCTCATGAGTCTGTTAGACTGCTATTCAGGCTATCACCAAATTTGGATGAAGAAGGAAGATGAGCCGAAGACTAGCTTCATCACTCCAAGTGGCACATATTGCTATCTTCGGATGCCTGAGGGGCTCAAAAACGCTGGAGGAAGTTTCAGCCGAATGACTGCGAAGGTTCTTCAATCTCAAATAGGCAGAAATGTGTTAACTTATGTTGATGACATCATTGTCAAAAGCACGAAGCAGGAGAATCATATTGCTGATCTGCAGGAGACCTTCGCCAGTTTCAGGCAAGCTGGCTTAAAGTTAAATCCAGAAAAATGTGTCTTCGGAGTGAAGAAGGGGAAATTTCTTGGATGCTTGGTTTCAACAAAGGGAATTGAAGCCAATCCAAGTAAAATTGAAGCTATACTTCGGATGGAGCCACCAACTACAAAGAAGGGGGCTCAAAGATTGACAGGAAGGTTGGCATCTCTCAATAGATTCATATCCAGATCGGCAGAGAGAAATTTACCATTCTTCGAAGTGCTGAAGTCGGCCAAAGTCTTTCAATGGGGACCAATCCAGCAGAAGGCTTTCGAAGAACTGAAACAGTATTTGATAGATCTAACAACATTGACTCCACCAATGCCAGGGGCTCCTTTATTGTTATATGTGGCAGCTTCGCACTCAGCGGTAAGTGCAGCGCTTGTTCAGGAGAAGCTTGATGGTCAAGTCAAAAGGCAGGCCCCAATATATTTTGTTTCCGAGGTCCTTAGTTTATCAAAGAAAAATTATACAGAGTTGGAGAAGATACTGTATGCTGTCTTGATGGCCTCCAGGAAGCTTCGGCACTATTTCCAAGCTTACAACATAATTGTTCCTTCATCACAACCTCTGAAGGATATTATGAGGAACAGAGAAGCTACTGGAAGGATTGGAAAATGGGCTGCAGAGCTCAATGAATTTTGTATTGAATATGTTCATAGATCTTCGATTCAGTCGCAGGCACTGGCAGACTTTATTGCTGATTGGACACCAGGGGCTCAGGAGGAGGAAACAAATAAAGACAACGAAGCCTGGATAGTGTTTTGTGATGGATCTTGGGGAACCTTCGGAGCAGGAGCGGCTGCTGTGTTGGTTTCACCTTCCAAAGTCAAAACCTGTTATGCGGCAAAACTTGATTTTAATTGCACAAATAACATTGCTGAGTACGAAGCATTGATTTTAGGTCTTCGGAAGTTAAAAGCAATGGGAATCAGAAGGGCCATACTTAAAACTGATTCCCAGGTTGTTTCGGGTCATATTGACAAAAGTTGTAAGGCTAAGGATCCGAAGCTTGAAAAATATCTGGATATGGTTCGAAGAGTCGAAGCTTCCTTCGAAGGGTTTTCTGTCAAGAATATCCCTCGAGGACAAAATGAGCATGCTGATCTGCTAGCTAAGTCAGCAGCACAGGGGCTGCCTTTACCTTCGGATGTGTTCTTTGAAACAATAAAAGCACCTTCGGTGGAACTCCTTGAAAGAGCAGTTCTTAATATATCTCCTGTTTTTAGTGAAGATTGGAGAACTGAGATCATCTCTTACCTTCAGGGTAAATTTCTTTCAGATGACGAAGCTTATAACAAGAGAATAGAGGCAAGAGCTCGTCCATATGTCATGATAGAAGGGGAGTTGTACAAACATGGAGTTTGTGCTCCGTTGCTCAAATGCTTATCCAGAACCGAAGGTATAGAGTTAATGAAAGAAATACATGCAGGCCTGTGTGGATCTCACATCGGATCTAGGCCGTTACTTGGAAAAATTTTCCGTCAAGGATTTTATTGGCCGAAGGCAGCTTCGGATGCAGCAGAATTGGTTCAAAAGTGCGAAGGTTGTCAGAAATGTGCAAGAGATCAAAAACAACCTTCGTCCTTGACACAGCTCATACAACCCACTTGGCCATTACAAAGGTGGGGCCTTGACTTGTTAGGTCCGTTGCCACCGGCCCAAGGGAACTTGAGATATGTTGTGGTAGCTGTGGAATATTTTTCTAAATGGATTGAGGCGAAGCCTTTAGCCACAATAACTTCGGCTACCGTCCAAAAGTTTTTCTGGCAGAATATTGTTTGTCGTTTCGGGGTGCCAAAGGCTATCACTGTGGACAATGGAACACAGTTTGACTCCGAAGCTTTCAGGGATTTCTGTGACCAAATTGGTACGAAGATCCATTTTGCATCAGTCAGGCACCCGGAGTCAAATGGACTCGTTGAAAGAGCCAACGGCATTATAATGACAGGAATAATGAAGCTAATCTTCAATCAACCTAGAGGAAAATGGCCAGATCAGCTAACCAAAGTGGTGTGGAGCCACAACACGACAACATCAAGGTCTACAGGCTTCACTCCATTTAAGTTATTATTCGGTGACGAAGCAATAACTCCAGAGGAAGCTAAAGCCGGATCAATAAGGATAGTAGCTTCGGCAGAATCAGATTCCGAAGCTGCTTATTCTATAGAAAAAGATGCTTTAGAAGGGATCAGACTGCAAGCCGTGGAGAATATTAATAAATATCAAGCTGAAACAGTCAAATGGCGGGATAGAAAGGTTCGGCTAAAAAATATTGAGCCAGGGCACTTGGTACTTCGGAGGGTGGCCAACCCGGAAACAGTGGGCAAATTGCAGTTGAAATGGGACGGGCCTTTCTTAGTAGCATCTTCGTCAAGGCCCGGTTCATACAGATTGAAAGATATGGACGGCAATGACATTCCTAGGTCTTGGAATGCGGATGAGCTTCGGCGATATTATGTATAATTCGATGTAATTTTTCACATTTTTATTTTTTCTTTCATGGCACCCTTTTCCTTTCCAAAGGGGGAGAAAGGTTTTTAATGGGGCCAGCATATGTAATTTCCTTTTTTAGTCTTATAAGAGCAAAATCCCCCAAAGAATGTAAATGTAAAAGCTGAGAGCGCACCATCGAGTGCCGAAAAGTAAAAACGAAGAAGCTCCAAAGACGTTCCTAAGGGAATGCAGAGCTTATACCGCCTAAGTAAAAGGCGAAGAAGCTCCAAAGACGTTCCTAAGGGAATGCAGAGCTTATACCGCCTAAGTAAAAGGCGAAGAAGCTCCAAAGTCGTTCCTAAGGGAATGCAGAGCTTACAGCGAAAAGTCAACGCTGATTCCGCCAAAAGTAAAGGCGAAGAAGCTCCAAAGTCGTTCCTAAGGGAATGCAGAGCTAAGGTGTGATTGTTTTTAAGAAAATAATGGCTATGAATATAGCTTCGGATACGTGTTTGGCCATTCATTTGCACAACACATTACATCATAGCATTTGCATTCATAAACATTCATCTAGGCATATGTAGGATAATCATCTTCATCGCATAAAATGATTGCTTCGGCAAGAAGAGAAAAAAGAAAGGGAAAAAGAGCTTCGTGCACAAAAAAGAGGGGAAACTGTTGTTTTTATGAAGGAGAGCTTCGGAAAAAAGGAAAATGTTGTTTTCTATGCTTCGTTGCGTATGAAAAGAAGGGAAGGTGTTTTTTTTCGCCTTCGGCTCAAAAAAGGAAATTTCGTCCACATCAAAGCATTTCTCATAAATCAGTGAAAGGTTAAGGATATATTACAAGGTATGAACAGTATACATGGAAGTTTTGTTTACATTTACAAAAGTTATCTCAAAAGTTTTTCAAGTACTGTCTGCAGTCTACTATCTAAATCTCCAAGGAGCTTCGGCTTCGGCGTTATTTTTGATCATCAGCTTCGGCTTCGTCATCCTACATGAATAAGGTCATTGGAAGTCAGAATCAAGTTTATAGGAAAAGGTAAGCACAAGGTATGATTTCTTACTGGATCAAGGTGGCTACGAGCTTCGTCTCCAGCTTTCTCTCGACCACCTTTTGTCCATATCATTTTTACAAATCGATTCGAGATGCTTCGGGCGAGATCAGGGATGTCATCCAGGATTGATGGTGACAAAGTAAAATTTGGCCTATTGACAATTTTCCCATGATCACAGCCAGCCTTCATGAAGGCTGCAGCAGTCCCTCGAGAAGCCACCCAGGCACAGAAGTCACCATGCCCAGCTATGACTTCGTCGAGCTCGTCAATCTCCCCCTCAATGTGTTCGAAGGTTTTTGGTAGATCTTCAGCTGAGGGGGTAAATTTTTCGCTGCTAGCTCCAACCGAGTAAAAAATCTTTCTTAATCGTTGAATGCACTTGTTGCTAAATTCCAGGCATTTTTCTTGAAGATTTGTCAGTAGTTTTCTCAAATCCGAATTCTGCTGAGCTTCGGCTTCAAGTTTTTCATTGAGATCTTGTTTTTCTCGTTCGAACTGCTCAGACTGGCGGAGAAGCTTCGAGTTTAGTTCTGATATTTTTGCTTCAGCTTCCGCCAGTAAGCCTTCGGCTGCCTGGAGCTCAAAGTTCTTTTTCTCAAAAGCATCTGATTGCTCCTTTATTTTGTTTTCCAAATTTCCGATTATAATTTCATGCTTTTTATCTTCAAGATCTTGCTGCATTTGCAAGGCTTTGCTCAATAACATACTCTACACAAACACAACCTTCGTCAGACATGTTTTTATTAGAAGCAATAAAGGTTAAGAGACGTCATTCACCTTGAAGTTGGAGTAAAACAAACTACCAACGACATGTTGTCGTCGGTAGCGGCTGATATCTGCTTCTAGCTTCGGGAATCCAATACTCTTGGACAGAGTACTAATAACTTTGGCCCCTGTTTGGTCCCGAATACACTCTAATTTCTCATCATCAACGCCTCCGAAGAGGAGTGCCCCAGGTTTGTATCCACAGGATTGGGCATACTCTTTAAGCTCTTCTATTTCAGCTTTTGTTAGATGTTCTCCAACTAAGTTTTGGAACGCGAAGGCTTCGTTTTCTGAAGCTTCGTCAGCAATTTCTTTTCCTTTCTTTGACGCTACGGTCACAGTCTCTTCGGCAACAGTGGCAGCTTCTTCTGCAGCCATGTCTAGCAGCATTTGGTCAATATGTTCAATTGTGCTCTCTAAATTCAAATCTTCAGCTGAGGCAACTTCGGCGGTTGCGGCCTCCGAAGGTGCAATTTCAATATCTACCCCCTCTGCAGCTGCTCGTGTTTTTTGGGCCGAAGCTCTTGGCGGTGTTTTGTCAATTACCTCTGTTACGGTAATGATTCTTTGTTTCTTTGCCTTGATTGTTTTCCTCGATTTCTCGGGCTCCTTGTCCTTCTGAAAAAACTTTGTCAGTTGAGGATCCAGTGGACTTAGCTTCGCAGGTAAGGATTCAGTCATTACCTTCAGAATTTCCTCAACAACAGCAGCAGAAGGTGATGCGGGAGTTTCTTCTGCTTCGGATATTTGTTGCTTCGGAGAAGAAGTTTTCCTTTTCTTCGGTATTTTCTTCTTTATTGGCTCTTTCTCACCTTCATCTAGGGCTTCAGTTCCCCGTTTCCTTTTTTGGCCTCCGGCACCTTTGTTCAGATTTTCGTAGTCTGGGTATTCGAAACCCAAGGCGTCCAACACCCGATTCAGTCTTCGTTTTGGACGGGTGCCGAAGGCTGCGGTCATCAATTGATCTTCTTTTTTAGAATAATTACCAAGTATCTCGTTGCACATCACTTCAATCGTATCCAGCCACTCTTGGCAAGGAGTTTTAAAGTATTTCTTAAATTTGAAGTAGTAAGGCAAGCGTACAAGTTCACCTTTTTTCTTCTCCCCCTCCAGCTTCGGCATTTCCCACTCTTTTACACTAGGGAAAACCTTGAAAGCCAAGAATTCCTGGACCAGGTCCCTTGTACTGATATTCTCTGCAATTATTTTGAATTCATACATTGCTTTTTGAGTCGGACCCTCTGGTAACATGTGGCACTGGGGGCGGGTTTCTCCGAAGGTCAGTTCAAGTGGACTCTGCACAAGCTTTTCCTTATCGTCATCAACCTTGACGTAGAACCATTCCGATTTCCACCCTGCTGCCCATTTGCTTCGGTAGCTGATCACAGGATACTTCGTAGTTTTCCGATAAGCAAAATTATAGCAACCAAAATTCTCATGTAATCCATCTTTTCTAGCCTTTGTCTGATAGTGCAATTCGTGAACCCGGCAAAAGCTGTCCGCAAACGGTTCCACCGCCTGGCTTCGGAGTGCCCAGATATAAACATTGAGCCTAACGATAGCGTTGGGGGTCAGCTGGTGAAAATAGATTCCAAAATTCTTTAATATCTCTGCAATAATCCCATGAAGGGGGAATCTTAATCCAGCCTTTAGGAAGCTCTTAAAAATAACAATTTCATCTTTTTCCGGCTTTGGGGTAGTCTCTTCTCCCCCGAAGCGTAATAGCTTCTTTTGATTTTCAGTAAAATAGCCTGACTTTACCATCTTGGACAAATCAGCCTTCGAAACAGTAGATTTCCCGAAGTCCAAATGGCTGGGTTTGCTTGGCGTAGCAAGGTGATAATCATCTTCGGGGTCAGTTTCCTCAGCATCTTCTCCTTCTGCTTCAGCGATTGTTTGTTCTACATCATCAATAGGAGCCTTTTCCGAAGTCACTAGCCCGGATCGTTGCATGGCTTCGGAGATAGGGACAGTCTCCGAAGCTTCAGTTTCGTCCCCCTCACGTTCAACCCTAGCGGTAGAACGGACTCTGGCCATTTAACTATGAACTTGTGAAACTTTAATACTTTTTTCTCCGAAGCAGGCTTCAAGATGGAGCTTCGTTCAATTCTGACAAACAAGCTTCGGCGACGGTTAAAAATTTTGGCAGCAAAACAGTGCAAATAGCAGTAAATGCTATGGTAACTTCACACCTACTCGTCTGTTTATATAGTGCTGCAGGTAAGAAGGCGAAGCGCCAGAAGTTTTACACCAGGCGGACACCCGCTCGCACTCGCTGAACGGTGGACCACAGAGACCGAACAGTAACTCTGCAAGGTGGGGCCGCTACGCGCAGGGAGAGTGAATCGTTTCTCGGCAACGAGCTCAGGGAAGGTGTTTTTTGGACCTTCGGCTCCCCGAAGCTTAAGAGACTTTTTTCACGGATCAAGCTCGTTACGAAAAACGATCTAGCACCACGAAAGGGGCTACTGTTGGGTCTATGCTTCGTCGCCGAAGGTCTTCAAGGGAGAAGCGGCTTTATAATGTGTGAGCAGGTATCTTCGGACTTGTATCAGAAAGGGAGAAGCTCAAAAGATACAAAGGTTGACACAGCGCCGAAGCTGTGAAGCAGGAAAGCTTCGGCATGTTCGCAGAAAAGGGAACCGACTTAAAGATGAAAAGGCCATTTAGACCTCGATAGAGTGCTATAGAATTATCACCAAATGTAAAGGGCATGTATGTAATTTTGTATGGGTTGTACCCCGTGCCTATAAATAGGTGAACAGTACCCCCGTACTGTTCACGTTGACTTGGCATTTGCTTCTGCATCATATTTGTACTTTCATCTCCTTCCAAGCCGAAGGTACATTTATAATTCGATATTGTCTCTATTTCTCTATGATGATATAATAAAGTTAAATGTATGATGTTATATGATTATTCATGCCATCTTTTATGTTTCATATGCTTCGTCTTTCATTAACGTATACTGTGATCATGAAGGTTCGTCCTTCATGACCTTCGTCCGAAGATCGTTATATCCTAAGGGAAATAATGCTTCAAAGGACGAAGGACTTTATCGTTTAATATTCTCTGTGTTGCCTTGTTCTTAACTCATAGCATTTGAGAACAAGTCCCCAACAGCTGCCCTAGTAAAACATGCCTCCGTGGTGGGCTGCTCGGCCACCGGGCCTTGAAGCGGCCCACCCAGCTGTTTTTTTTAATAATAAGGTGGAAACACAAAATCGGACAGCAATCCCCACCATTTTCACTCTTATTTTCTGATCAATGTCATTGAGCTCCCGTACTGTTTATATACTACTTTTTGGCAGAGGTACTTGTTAGGTTTGAACCAAAGCCTATCCCAGTGTACTCCAACCCTGCACGAGTAAGCGGAGGACTACGCCTTGATCCACAAACCCTAGTGTGAGAATCTTCGCACAAAAGGCACATAGTACTAGGCAGATTATCTGCTTCTCTTACGGGGCAGGGCGTTACGGTCATGCCCTTTAATATCTATTCATGAACTCACTAGAGAGAAAGCCCCATTCTCTCCCTGACTGCGACCCCACAGTCAGCTCATATAGGTGAAATCATTAAGGAAATTCTGTAGGACAATTTCCCTGCTTATAGCATTGACTTCATTAAGAGCATATCGCTCAACCTGCCATACAGACAGAGCACAGCAGCTAATGAGACTCTTTGTCTTTTGTGCTCTTGGTTCCACAGTGCTTCGTTTCCTGGAGCCTGGATCTCGGGATCTCCGGTCACACAGGACAGTTATCCGCAGTTGAAACCGCTAACAGGGTACGAGTCCCATTCCCATGCACGCTGCTTGGATTGGCTTTTGAGCCAGCCCTTTGGTGAAAGGATCAGCAAGGTTCCTTTCAGACTTGATGTAATCTACGGTTATTACACCCGTCTCTCTAGCATGCCGACATGAATCAAGTCGTCTTCTGATATGCCTCGAGGATTTTTGGTTGTCCTTTCTACTGTTCACTTTCAGCAACACAGAAGTGTTGTCACAGTATACTAGGACAGCCGGTATCGGCTTTGCTAGCATTGGAAGGTCTGATAACAGGTCTCTCAACCATTCAGCCTCCAATGCTGCTGAATCAAGTGCAACTAATTCAGCCTCCTTGGTGGAACGTGTCGACACTGATTGTTTAGACGATCTCCATGACACGACCCCACCAGCTAAAGTGAACACATAGCCACTTGTAGACTTCATTTGATCCGAGTCAGAGATCCAGTTTGCATCACTGAATCCTTCAAGTACTGACGGAAATTCGGTATATTTAATACCAAGATTCATCGCTCCCTTCAAATACCGAAGCACTCTGTACAAGGCTACCCAGTGTCTATCTCCTGGACTGGCCGAATAACGAGCCAGTCTGCATACTGCATATGAGATATCTGGTCTAGTTGCACTGCTCAAGTACATGAGAGATCCGATGATCTGCGAATATAGTAGCTGGTTCACAGGCTCGCCTTCATATTTACTGAGCGTGTAGGATGGATCATAGGGCGTGGTGACTGGTTTACAGTCCACATGTCCAAAGCGAGTCAGGACCTTTTCCACATAATGGGATTGTGACAAAGTAATCCCATCCTCACCCTTTATCAGCTTGATGTTCAGTATAACATCAGCTTCACCCAAGTCCTTCATATCAAAGTTCTTGGAGAGGAATAATTTTGTCTCCATGATAGCCTCCAAATCGGTCCCAAATATCAATATGTCATCAACGTATAAACACATGATGACACCTTTGCCCCCAGAGAAGCGATAATACACACACTTGTCGGCTTCGTTTACACAAAACCCAGCAGTGGTCAGAGTATTATTAAACTTCTCATGCCATTGTCTGGGAGCTTGCTTAATACCGTATAAGGATTTAATCAAGCGACACACTTTGCTCTCTTGTCCTTTAACCACAAATCCTTCTGGTTGCTGCATATAAATTTCCTCTTCCAGCTCTCCATTTAGGAATGCTGTCTTTACGTCCATTTGATGGACAAGAAGTTTATAAGCAGCTGCCAGCGCTAAAAGCACACGGATTGTGGGCAATCGAGCCACCGGAGAATAAGTATCAAAATAATCCTCCTCTTTCTTTTGAGTAAAACCCTTAGCCACAAGACGGGCCTTGTACTTTTCAATAGTACCATCGGGTCTCCTCTTCCTCCTAAAGATCCATTTGCAGCCCACAGGCTTGCAACCAGCTGGGAGATCAGTTATCTCCCAAGTTCCGTTCGAGATGATTGAATCCATCTCGCTACGGACAGCCTCCCTCCAGTACTCTGCATCCGGAGATGTATATGCCTATGTGAGGGAGCGTGGTTCTTCATCCACTAGATAAATAATATAATCATCACCCAGAGACTTTTCAGTCCTTTGTCTCTTACTCCTCCTTAACTCCAAATTTGGAGTCTGGTCATGGACACTCGAGGGCAGAGAATATGTCCGAGATGGACCATCTGGGGCCACTACTTCCTTATCCCGCATAGGGAAGATGCTCTCAAAGAATGTCACATCCCGAGACTCCATTATTACATTTACAGCGATTTCGCTTGTCTCGGAATGGACCACTAGAAATCTATAAGCTGCACTGTTATGTGCATAACCTAGGAAGACACAGTCTACGGTCTTAGGGCCTAGCTTTCTCTTCTTCGGCAACGGGACATTCACCTTTGCAAGGCAGCCCCAAGTTCGAAGATGCGAAAGATCTGACTTCCTTCCTTTAAATCCTTCATAGGGCGTGGCCTCACGGTTGCGAGGCGGCACCCTGTTCAGGACATAGCACACCGTGAGTACTGCCTCGCCCCACCAGATGTCAGGCATCCCCGAACTTTGCAACAGAGCATTAGCTAAGTCACACACCGTTCGGTTCTTCCTTTCAGCTACCCCATTTGACTGAGGTGAATATGGAGCAGTGGTTTCATGAATGATTCCACACTCTTTGCAGTACTCATCAAAAAGGTTGGAAAGGTATTCACCTCCTCTATCAGACCGAAGCCTTTTAATTTTCTTGTCTAACTGGTTTTCAACTTCAGTCTTATAGATCTTAAAGTGTTCTAGTGCCTCATCTTTAGTTCTGAGTAAGTAAATATAACAGAACCTAGTAGCATCATTTATCAAGGTAAGAAAGTATCTTTTACCGCCTTTTGTGATTATACCATTCATCTCACAGATATCTGAGTGAATTAGTTCTAAAGGAGTGGTACTTCTGCCTTCAACCGTATGAAACGGTTTTCTTGGCTGCTTAGCTTGCACACAAATACCACATTTTACACCTTTAACATGTTTATATTCAGGAATTAAAGACATGTCACTTAATCTCTTAATGGCCTCAAAATTCACATGACACAAACGGGAATGCCATATATTATTAATGGAATCGTTATTACAGACCACATTAACATGGTAAGAAGAATGATTATTCAAAACAGAAAGACGGAACAAACCGCCTGACTCATATGACTTTCCAACAAAAGTACCAAACTTAGACAGGACCACTTTATTAGACTCAAACACTAATTTGAGACCCTGTCGACATAGCAGCGACACTGATATGAGGTTCCGGCTCATCGATGGCACATAGAGTACGTCCTTCAGAACGAGCGTCTTTCCTGAAGTTAACTTCAGGTAGACCTGTCCAGTACCTCGAACTGCTGCCGGAACACCATTTCCCATCAAGACTGGTGCGCTGGTGTATCCCTGGAATGAAGAGAACATGGATCGATCAGCACAAATATGAACAGTAGCACCGGAATCCATCCACCAGTCATCTGATGGACTTGCCATAAAGGCCTGAGGTGCATACCCTCGGGTGGAGTTAACCACCACGTTCCCTTCTTTGCGCTGAGGTGGAGGACCTTTTCCCTTCCTAAGTTTGCATCTCCGAGCTGTATGCCCCGAGACACCACAAACGTAGCAGATAAAGTCCTCCTTTTTCTTCTTCATCTTTTTGGACTTAGGTTGGTTCATATTCTTCTGTGGGGAGTTCTTCTTCTTCTTCTGGAATTTTCTATCTCCACCCTTCTCAACAACGTGAGCCTGGAGTTGCTGGGATGGCTTGTTACTGGACCTTGCACGCTCTTCCACATTTATCGCAGCTGACAACTCAGTGAGAGTCATTTGCTTCTTCATGTGGCGGCGTGAAGTCACAAAGTCTCGCCAAGAAGGCGGGAGCTTTGCCAGTATTGCATTCACCTGAAAGCTGTCTGGTAGGACGCAGCCATATTGGACCAAGTCCCTAACAAGGAGTTGAATCTCCTGTAGCTGCTCCATAACAGACCTTCCCTCAACCATTTTATAGTTGAGGTAGTTTTCCGTTGTGAATGACTCATTGCCATTGTCAATTTCAGAGAACTCATTCTCAAGTTCAGTCCATAGACCCTTGGCGGAGGTAAAACCAGAGTACACATCAAATAAGCGGTTCGACAAGACGTTCAGCAGACGAGACAAGCATGCCTCATTGGCTTCGTCCCACTTGGCCTTCTCCGCTAGTGCGGCGGCCTTCGCTGCATCATCAGAATCATCTGATGCAGCCTGTGGAACAGCCGACGTCACTACCCAAAATAATTTTAGGTCAGTGAGCCACATGCGAGTCTTAATCTGCCAGCGCTTAAAGCTTGCGCCGTCGAACGCTTCAGGCTTAATGACATCAGAACTGGAGGCCATAATACGAATTGGTTTTCTGGATTGTTGTAAAATTAGAGAAATAAGTGACATGCTTCCTTCATATTTAAATAAATTAAATATTCTAATTCCGAATAAAACAAGCATATAACTTAGATAAATGCCATATATAATTATTGCAGCAATGAACAGTAGCAATTCTAGAACATGTAAACATGTAAAATAGCTACTCAGATCCATTTCATAATTAAACATGGCTTGCAGATGAAGAAGGCAGATTAAACTAATAAACATGATTGTTTATCTTAAAATATTGCTCTCAAAATAGCGGGTTGCTGTAATAAACAGCCCTCCAACGCTAATAGGTGATCAGAGATCCTCGACTAACGTGACAGCCCTATCTTACTAAATCAGGGTTTTAGATCAGATGTAATAAGCCTAATAATCAAATATAAAAACTAATAGTAAGGAGCTGTGTACTAAATAAAATAACAGAATTTAACACAGGTAAACAGCCTCAACAAAGAGAGATTTAATTAGGCACAAATAATATCAATGCTAAAAATGATAATACACTAAAACCCAGACTGTCACGTTGTCTCACTACACCGCTATCATCATCGAGCACACAAATCCGCCCACAACAGTGCAATCACACCCAAGTATTTAATACTAGCAGATTGCACAAAATTAAACAATAAATAAAGTGAGATAATGGGTAACTCACAGCACGTAGAAAATCTACGTGGGAAGACCAGCTCAGCGAACACAAGGTTCTGTCCCAGAAAACCAATTCCGCCGCCCACGTCCGGGCCTGCACGGCGGGAGGTTGACGGAGATACTAGAGCCGCTGCCGGAGCCGAGGGAGACGTCCACGGCACCAGCCCGAGAAGACGAACACCGCGCAGCAGGGAGCCCAGGCACCAGGCCACGGTGGACAATAATCAGAACAGACAGAGCACCACACAGGTGCACTGGTGAGACAACAGAGCGCAGGAGAACCTCGCTGCGCACAAGCAGTACCACCTCCACCTTTTTCCACCAGCAGGATTAACACCAGAACACCAAGAATCGAAGGAATCGATCCAAATCGTGACTGGAACCGAGAGGAGGAATAGGAACAGAGAGCTGGGATTTTTGGCGAGTTGCAGAGCAGGGAACAAGTTTCCATACTTAAGGAACCGAGGGAGAAACGGTTGCAGAAGGGCGGCGTAGAGATCGGCGAGCGCAGAACTGCTCGTCTTCAGAACGCCGCCGCCACCCTGCCTTTTCTCCGCTCACTCGCTCGCTCACGGCTGTTGCTGCTGCCCTAGTAAAACATGCCTCCGTGGTGGGCTGCTCGGCCACCGGGCCTTGAAGCGGCCCACCCAGCTGTTTTTTTTTTATAATAAGGTGAAAACACAAAATCGGACAGCATGCTCTGTGAGACGAGTATCGCACGCATCGCCCGCCCTTGGCCGCATCGCCCATGCATATGCACATGTGCTCACCATGCACTCATTGGCTTCTTCCTTGCTTGATGATGTACGTATCGTTCTTCCAAATACAAATGTACGCATGAACTTGCAGAAACTTTAAGTTCGCTTTAGTTTTATATTCTTCCCTCTGTTTTAAATCATATATATATATACGACGTTTTGGTTTGTCTAAATCTATGTTTTTGTTGTGCATGCAACCAGATATATGTATTATGTCTAAACATGTAGTAAAGAAATACATTGCAAGATTTGATCAGGTCATAGTAGTGTAGTAGACCTAGTCAGCGTGTGCATGGTAATATATGCCGACTGTATTGTTTCTATGTGAATTATTGGAGTTTACTGGACTTGGCCCATTTACTCAATAATAAATTATAGAATAAATAATGTCAAATGTCCACTAATGTATGGTGAGAATTAATAAAAGTGGTGAATTTTTAATCCCACGTGGGAAGTAGAAGATGGATGGACTTAAATAGATTGTCTCTTGTCGTTACTTGACAGCGAACTATGAGAGAGAGGAAGCTAAAGCAACACCAACGTGTTTCATTTTTTTTTGTCTGTTTATTCGTGTGTCTTGAGACTTGAGACATGGCGACATACCGTAATCGAGTCAATTTCTTCCTTTTTTTCGTGTGTTTATCCCCAGACTAATCCTCTATACTTTCTCTTTGAAAGGCTCACGGTGGGGGCGAGAGCAGTACCTCCAAAATCTCGCTCCACTAAAGAACCTGCACAAGTTGAGATGAGTCAGATTTTTTTTAGCGATCACACAACTTTAAACTGCACTACGACATCTATAGGCTTCAACGACGACATCAGGTACTCATATTCGAAAGGTTGTAGTGATCCTCACTATAAGAAATGTTGAGTTCATTGTTTATGTTTTCGTTAGATGTGTTCAAGACGGATTTAATCTGCTACGCAATCATGCTATTATTTACTGCATATAGTTTATCTATTGTTCATATAGTAATTGTTTGAGGAATCAATTTAATTCTAAAAGTGTGCAATTCTCTAATGTCTCCCATTGGTAACATTGCTGAAGAGCTAGTCATTTGTCCCTAATTCAGTTGGCATCACCACCAATACCTCGTCTAATTGCATGCCATTCATCACCACCCGCAATGATTAATTGTTGGTCCAGCCACTAAATTGTAGGTATCTGATTCTACTTGATGATATATTCATATCTAAAAAATAAGTGAAATTGTGGTTCATATATGATCTGTTTCCACCCCCCAACTTAAGCCAACATTTACATAAACATGGGGTTCAAGACTTGTAGAGACAAATTGAAGTGCTTAAGAGTGTGACCACTACTACAAAAACAAAATTGATCACAGAGGTGCTTGTTTCTGTTTGATCAATCACATGCAGAAATCGTGTTCAGAATAGACAAAGTCTATCTCTAAAAATTGATTTACAGATGTGTATGTCTTAACCCATTTTCAGAGGCATGCCAGTTATGATGTTGCCTCAAGAAATCGGCCTAAATCCCACAAAAGCTAAGTTTTTTCACAGTAGCTACCGTCTTCGTTCCCCACCTCACACCCTAGACCGACCTAGAGGGAGGCTATCAGCAACGGAAAGCTCACCGCCGACGATATCGCTTCCCCGAAGTGACACCGTTTGGCACGATGCATGGGCAAACTCGCCACCACCCTGTCTTTAACCATCGGAGACTAGGTTTAGGGGGTCGAACAGAACACATTACCCACTACGGTCGGAGGTATGCCTTTTCAGCCTGAGTATACTTCGATGTTTTCCAACTGGGGTTCGGGAGGGATGACTTCACCTGTATTTTGGTCACAAGTATCAGAAAATCCGATGCCTACCATGAGTTCCCCTGTCTTTAACGGATCGAATCCAAACTGTGGAAACAACAATGTGAAACCTATTTCGAGTTCTACTCTGTCCCAGTTGAGATGTGCCCACCATGCATTTTGTGGGTTTAGCCATGCATCTACTGGGTCCAGTCGATGGAAGCTAGAATACGAGAGATGAGTTAGGGGGCTTTATGTGTAGACTTGTGTACTAGCTTTGGAAGGGATCAACACAATTTACTCATTATGCAATTCTACCACATACATCAGTCGACTTCAGTGACTGAGTACATTGAACAGTTTGACCATAGTGATGATAACAAGATGAATGCTCTGAAGGCATATCGAAGGGCCAAGGCACTATGCTTGAAGTGTGGAGACAAATGGGGTCACTCGCACAACAGACGTTAGACAGTGAGATATACCCCATAACAGAAAATGAGATTGAGAAACAAATTCAGGAGATGTTAGACAGTGAGATTATTCAACAGAGCTCCCATCCTTTTGCATCACCAGTGTTACTTGTTAAGAAGAAAGATGGAGAGTGGAAACTTAATTTGTGTTAACTACAGAAAACTAAATGCTCACACAGTAAAGAACAGGTATCCCATGCCAATTTTTGATGAAATTATAGATGAGCTGAGGGGAGCTTCTATCTTCTCTAAATTAGATCACCGTTCGGGGTACCATCAAATTAGAATCAAGGAAGGAGATGAGTATAAGATAGTGTTTCAAACCCACGATGGTCATTATGAATATAGAGTTACGCCTTTTGGACTAACTGGGGCACTTGCTACTTTACAAGATTTCATGAACCAAGTGTTGCAGCCACTACTTTCGCGAGCCAGACCAAAAAAACAATATGTATATAATGATCATTTTCTAGTTAATTCCAAACTAATTTAACAATAGAAAATAGTAATTATACTCATAGTTTCATAGACCACATCAATTTAACACCAAATTAACACACTTCATCACTCATCAATTCATAATTCACACATTTATCAGTTTAACCCACAATTATATTCACATAAACCAATTTAACACATAGAGACAGCTCATCAATCATTAGTTTAACTGATAGGTCATACACACAACACATATATATAGCATGTTCATCAATTGTTACGTAAATGATATGCATGTAGTTTCGTTTTGCTGGAATGTGATAGCTCGTTAGCAAACTGAGCTGACTCTTTAACGAACCAAGCAAGGACGATGTCAGCTCAGCTCGTGAAAAATTTCAAACGAATCGATCTGATCCAAGCCGAGCTGACCACAAACAGAGTGAGCTGACAAGCCACGTCCAGCCCTACCTAGAAGTCCCGCGGGGCATAGAAGACGCGGACGCATACTTCGCGCTGAAGCCTTTGCCCACCTCGATGCCCAGCGGCAGCACCTCCATCACCTAGAGGTGATAATGGATCACTATTCAAATGCTTCTTCACAAAATGCTAGAGGCTTTAATAAATTTTAGTTTAAAAGTAAATAGAAATAAAGCTCGATTCTAATTCGATTCGATTCTTAAATCTTATAGCGTAAAATTTAAAACCGGTTGTTACGTCTACCACCGCCACGTCTGGACTGTCGTGGTTGATCCTCATCACCGCACACCACCGGCGTCACCAGGATGCCCACCAACTGCAGCCACGATGTCCTCTTCGGGTCAGCACCCGCCATTGTGGATTAAATTATTAGCTATATATATATCCCAGTACCCACACCGCCCATGTACCTTACTTATAGATGCATCGTGTCCGTTGTTGGGTCTATATGGTCGTATGACATTAGAGCATGTACAGTGATGTTTAATGTATAGGCTTTTGAGATATCTAAAGTGAGCATTTGCAAAAAAAAAAAAATCGTAGAACCGTCTCTCCATGAAGAGACAGATGCCTCTAGCTCGTAACCCAAGTTGCAGCAGACGCCCCACTTCCCACTATACGAATTTGGTGTCTGTTCTATGATCCGATGATGTACAAGTGCATTTCCTTCTATATTTATTAATAAGCTACATTTACAGACAATCTATTGTATAATAGAGTCTCTTAGTTGTCTATTCAGTTTCGAGAACATTTTTAGTGTCTCTCCGATATACATGTCTTGTGTGCGACAACAAGGACGGCCGCCCTTGGCCGGAGTGGATTTGCTTTGTGTCACCCCTTGCCAGCTGCATGCGGCGTACTTAAAATTTTGATCAAGCATTGTCGTCTGTGGCCGGTCTCTGCTAACAAGCATCCTCGTTAAAATTTTGATCAAGGCTGGAGTATATATTCAAGATTCAAAGCTCATGGGATATTCAAGATCCAGTGTATGGCTGCTTTATTTATAAGGATCAAATAGGTCTGGTTCTCACAAAAAACGATTACACAACATAGTATCAACCTCTACACGACTGATCTCAACAAACAGACTTGATGAAATTAGACTGTAACCTAAAACCTTTGGAATAAAGGATAATTTTCTGAATCCTGTGTTTTTGAACTTATTCCTGTGAAATTCTTATATCATTTATGTGAAAGGTGGATAGATGGGCTCGTTACAACAACCAACCTCTTACTAAAAGAGCTATTACACAATCCCTAACTTTTTCTTAGATATTTTTTTATGAACCACTTAGTCCTAATGGCAAAATGGTACACTTTTGATATGTGTGAAGCTATATTCATTTTAGGGCTGATCTAGTGATAAGGGAATTTGTAGGTGATCCATGGGAGGAACTCACTTGCTATTCAATTTTGAATATCAAATGATTTGGTACCACCATATATTCTCTCCAATTCCCTTGTCACCAAACTAGCCCTTAGGGTCTTATTTGATTTGCTATTTAATTTGGTTTTGCCATTGTCTGACGGGCACGAGCTCATCTTAACTTTGCTTTATCTCGACATCAATTTCACGATGACGTAACGTGTTGTCCCTTATCTCAAACTCTAACACTTCGAGGTCCAGTATCAGAAACCATCCACTCGTAATTTCGAGGCCCAAACCATCAAATCTAGAGATACAGATGTGTATCTCTCCTCCATAATTTTAATGCATATATATTTCGAGGCCCCAACTGAAGCAATGCACTGGTTAGGGTTGGAATGGTGGCGGGTGCAAGCGGCAGGGCTTCCGCCTAGGGGGGACGGAGGCTTCACTTTCATAGTTGGCGATGACGGTTGAAGAAAGCCCCCGATTGCCACGCGAGAGTAATGGGGAGGGGGTGGCAACTGTTGTTTAGACGGCGTCAATGTGGTCTGACCGGTGCATAGAGTCAAATGGTCTGACCGGAGTTGGCTAAACTATGTACTGGCCTGGGCTTCCTTTATTATTGGAAGCACATGGCTCTTAATATATAAACTATATAATATATATATTCGTTTTGCTAGAATGTGATAGCTTATTTAGCTCACGAGCTGGCTCATTAATGAACCGAGCTAGGATGTCTGCTCAGCTCATGAAAAAATTCAAACGAACTGAGCTGACCACAAATAGAGCGAGCCGACGAGCCACGTCCAACCCTACCTAGAAGTCCCACGGGTCGTAGAAGATGCGGACGAGCTGAAGCCTTTGTCCACCTCGATGCTCAGCGACAACACGAACTTCGTCGAGTGTTTTCCAGACTTTTTCGAGTGCTTCAGACACTCGGCAAAAATGCTCATTCCAATAGTGCATGTTGTCCCTTATCTCAAACTCTAAAACTTCGAGGTCTAGTATCAAAAATCGTCCACTCGTAATTTCGAGGCCCAAACCATCAAATCTAGATACAAATGTGTATCTCTCCTCCATAATTTTAATGCATATATATTTCGAGGCCCCAACTGAAGCAATGCACTGGTTAGGGTTGGAATGGCGGTGGGTGCAAGCGGCTAGGCTTCTGCCTCGAGGGGAGGGAGGCTTCGCTTTCCTAGTCGGCGACGACGGTTGAAGAAAGCCCCTGATTGCCTCGCGAGAATAATGGGGAGGGGATGGCAACTGTTGTTTAGACGGTGTCAATGTGGTCTGACCGGTGCATAGAGTCAAATGGTCTGATCGGAGTTGGCTGAACCGTGTACTGGCCTGGGCTTCCTTTATTATTGGAAGCACATGGCTCTTAATATATAAACTATATAATATATATATATATATATATTTGTTTTTCCAGAATGTGATAGCTCATTTAGCTCACGAGCTAGCTCGTTAACGAACCAAGCTAGGATGTTTGCTCAGCTCGTGAAAAAATTCAAACGAATTGCGCTGACCACAAATAGAGCGAGCCGACGAGCCACGTCCAACCCTACCTAGAAGTCCCACGGGTCGTAGAAGACGCGAATGAGCTGAAGCCTTTGCCCACCTCGATGCCCAGCGACAGCACAAACTTCGCTGAGTGTTTTTCAGACTTTTTCGAGTACTTCAGACACTCGGCAAAGAAGCTGATTCCGATAGTGCATGTTGTCCCTTATCTCAAACTCTAACACTCCGAGGTCTAGTATCAGAAATCGTCCACTCGTAATTTCGAGGCCCAAACCATCAAATCTAGATACAGATGTGTATCTCTCCTCCAGAATTTTAATGCGTATATATTTCGAGGCCCCAACTGAAGCAATGCACTGGTTAGGGTTGGAATGGCGACGCGTGCAAGCGGCTAGGCTTCTGCCTCGGGGGGAGGGAGGCTTCGCTTTCCAAGTCGGCGACGACGGTTGAAGAAAACCCCCGATTGCCTCGTGAGAATAATGGGGAGGGGATGGCAACTGCTGTTTAGACGGTGTCAATGTGGTCTGACCGGTGCATAGAGTCAAATGGTCTGACCGGAGTTGGCTGAACCGTGTACTGGCCTGGGCTTTCTTTATTATTGGAAGCACATGGCTCTTAATATATAAACTATATAATATATATATATTTGTTTTGCCAGAATGTGATAGCTCATTTAGCTCACGAGCTAGCTCGTTAACGAACCAAGCTAAGATGTCTGCTCAGCTCGTGAAAAAATTCAAACGAACTGCGTTGACCACAAATAGAGCGAGCCGACGAGCCACGTCGAACCCTACCTAAAAGTCCCACGGGTCGTAGAAGACGCGAATGAGCTGAAGCCTTTGCCCACCTCGATGCCCAGCGACAGCACGAACTTTGCCGAGTGTTAGTCAGGCTTTTTCGAGTGCTTCAGACACTCGGTAAAGAAGCTGATTCCGATAGTGCATATTGTCCCTTATCTCAAACTCTAACACTTTGATGTCCAATATCAGAACCGTCCACTCGTCGATTCCCAAACCATCAAACCTAGATACAGATGTGTATCTCTCCACCATAATTTTAATGCATATATCGCTGTCTGTCCTCAACTGCCCGATTCAGCGAGAACCAAATGAACCAATGGATGGTTGCCTTTGGCAATTTATAGTTAGACAGTACTTGCATTGGTAGCTCTTACTGATGTTAGTTTTCGAACGCTTGATGTTGCAAAGGACAGTATAGTTAATAGTTTCTCCGGCTGTATTGTCATCACTCGAATCCGGAACACGTAAAACACACCAGCTGCAGATCGGGGTGACAATACCGAGGCTGCTGAAAATCTCCGATCCATGCACGTCGTTCATAAGGTGGCCCGGCCGGCCTATCTATAAATACCATCAAGATCAATGGCAGATGCATTCCTGTATCCAACTAGCTCATTTAGTAGGGGATCAGCTGTAGAGTCCGGATCGGATAGTGAGGAAGTGAACGGAGGGAAAGAGAATGAGCAGCGAGAAGACGTCGTGGCCGGAGGTGGTGGGGTGGCCGGCGGCGGCGGCGGTGACCCAGATCAACAGCGACAGGCCCGACGTGGCCATCGAGGTGGTCCCGGACGGCACCAACGTGCCACCGGGGTACAATGCCCTCCGCGTCCGTGTCTACTTCGACGCCGCCAACGCCAGCGGCCCCGTCCTCTACACTCCCGTCCTTGGTTGATTCTTGTTCGACCACTTACTTGGTCGATCGACGGCGGCGTGGTGTCGCCATAGACGTACTAGCTATACTGGAAGCAGCAGACACTTCGTGGTTTGTTCTTCATTCGTCATCTGGAGAGGATGATTTGGCTTTAGTTTGCGTGTGTGTGTCTTATATGTGCTAGTGGTTTAATTTGGATAAGTCGTCGTGTTCGTGAATGTTCACAGCATGCATGCAGTTGCAGTTCAACCTTGCATGTACGCTAGTTGAATAATATAATACTAGTTTGGTGCCCGTGCGTTGCAACGGTATACAAAATATTCAACAAAATGTTAGTGTATACTGATTCATAAAAACAAACACTACATATATTATCACCCTTAATATCTCAAATTCTTTAACTGATTGCAAGACATGGAAAAGTTTAAATAATAAGCAAGCTAGCACTCCTTTGCACATATAATTGTTAGGCAATATATAAAGTGTCTTAGCCCTCATGTTACTTTAGGAAAGAAAAGTTCTGCAACTGCAACAGATGATGATTTTCTAATTACTTTTGGTGCAGTCACTTTAGCCCTGCGCCCATTCCACTCTTAGAAAGCATAGAGGCCTGCTGATCTAAATGGTGCTTCAAAGAAATACTTCATATTACTCTCAATAGTAAGTTGGCTTTCAGCATCTTTGAGAGGGTTTACAAAAAATATGTCAAATGATAGAACAAAGAATATCATCAGACGGTTTTATGCTAATTTTCGCTTTTCTTTTTTAGCAGACCACCGAATCTCTTCAGCAGAGGCTTCTTCTTATACTGTTGGTGCTGTTTAGTTGGTGATGCTCTGCCACTGTTCTCCTTAGTTGAGTGCAACCCGTTGCTGTCAAGACCTGCATCCCCCTTGTTTCAGAAGGTACTTTTCTTGCGCCTCTCTGGATTCAGCTGACATTTCCTGTAAGGCTGAAGCTAGACCCTCCATTGCCTTCTTAATTTTCTCAAGCTCATCTTTGCTAGCCTCAAGCTCGTCAGCCAGCTGGTTCTTCTGTTCATTTAAGGTCTCAATTTCTGAGCTAGTATTCTTATCACTCTTCAGGGCATCCATTTTCTCTTCTTCCACTGTATGAAGCTTCAGCCTAAGCCCTTCGACCTCTGTCCATAGATCTGCCGCCTCTTTCTCTGTTGCATCTGCCCGTTGGCCGGACACAACAATATCACTCTTGAGCTTTGTCAGCTCATCCTCCAAGAACCTGACTTTGTCACGAAGAGCAGCAACTTCAGATTCTCTGTCACGAAGCAAACTACTTGTTGAATCCAATTCTTCCATTGCTGAATTCAAAGATTCACCCTTCAAAATATTAGACTGATCAGCCTCTTCCAATCTGACCTCGAGAAGTTGTGCCTTCTTCTGCCATTCGTGAGCTAACTGCTTTGACTTGGAACCAAAATTCCTAGCATCATCAACATCACTCTTAAGTTCATCAATCATGCGCTCCAATCGAACTGTCTTTTCTTCAGCAGCCTTTTTTTTCTCAAGCTCAAGCTTCAATGCAAAGTTCTCTTCTTCAAGATTCTAAATCCTCTCTGCAGTCTTCTTCCTGTTGCCATCCACCTTGGAATCAAGCTGTCCTTTGAGGTGTGTAATAACCTCTGTAGTGAGATGCTCAACTTCCTGGGCCTTCACCTCAGAAGCCCTAACGGCATCATCTACCTGGCTGAGGGCTTCATTCTTGGCATCAATTGCGTCGACCAGCTCATACCTGGCCTTCTCCAGCTGCTCCACTGTCGACCGCAGCACAGCGTCATCAGCCTCCTGCTGGCCATGGATGCTTGCCTGCTCCGATTCTCCGGCAGGGAGTTTGTCTGCCTCTTGCGCCTCAATAGCCCTCCTTTGCACATCAAGCGCATCCTGCAGCTTGGCATTAGCCTCATCAGCCACCTTCTTGGCACGCTTCAGCTCAGCAAGAACTTTGCACTTCTCCTTCTCGTTCTCCACCAACTGCTCTTTGCGTTCACGAGCTCTTCTCGGATCGCGGCAAGCTGCGCCTGCTGCTCCTGCGGCGGCTTCGCGGGCTTCCCCTTCTGAAACCATCAATACAACTCTGAATTCCGCGAAAAAGCATGAGGATTTTCGTGCCCGCAGGCGGTGGCATGGTAGTCGCGGATTACCATACCTCTGGAGTCGTAGCGAGGCGAGAGGCGGCGGCCTTGGGCGTTGGCGCCTTGCGGTCGGCCGACCCCGAGCCGGGGGACTTGTCAGCAGTGCGCGGCGTGCCATGGCCGGCGGCGCTCGCCTTGGGCACGGCTGGCTTGCGCGGCTTGCTGTCCTTGGGGGTTGGCGGCGTGCCGCCTCCGCCGCCCTTCTTCTCCTTGTCCGGTTTGCCGTTGCTCTTCGCCTCGACGGAGCCAGATCTGCGCTCCAACCAAGAAACGGAACCACCGTCAGACGACGAGGATCCACCGCCGCTGCCCGCGGGGATCCACCTCGAGGGCGGAGTTGTTGTGACGCATGACGACCGTCCATCCTCTCCAACGTGAGCCCTATTCTCGAGGAGGAGATCACCGGAGAGGTTGGTAGATACAACGCACCTGGGCCGCTCCTCCCCGGTAGAAACCTCCTAGAGTAGGGAGTGAGGTCCCTGATGCGACGAAGAGGAGGGCAAGGAGGAAGCCACTGGTGGGGTAGGGGAATATGGAAGGTTGCCTCGACCGATTCATCTGATCCCGATAGACCACCGGCGGGGGATTTGGTGGCTCCTCCTGCATCCCCACGCCCCCGCCTTCGGCGTTGAAGGAGGGGAGGCGGAAGAGGTTTGCCTCGACGACGCTATACGGCTTAGGCTACACGTCGGCGACGGAGGAGGGGTACCACAGGAGGAATGAGCGGGGCGGCGATATTGAAGATGGAGGTTGGATGCGGGTTAGGGTTTTGTGAGAACGTGAGGATGGTGGGCACACGGGTTGGGGAGCGGAGATCCGTAGCGTGGGAGAATGGGAGCGTTCGAAAGCAGTATGGCTGGACGGCGGGTTGAATACCCAAAAAGATAGGGGTCTTTTTGCAAATAAATGACGCACGACAACCGTTGAAACTGGTGCTTTAAGTATAGTATAGATATTGTTGTTTGGGTGCCTCGATCGTCACTCTTTAAGACCTTTTCAGCGTAATTTATTAATCATTTGCGCAAAAAAACAAATATCTAAATAAAACTCATACAGTATACAAACATACATGAAATATACAATAATGAAAAACTAAACTCCGACAAGGGGATCCTTTGTCACATGTCATGTTTAATATTGCTGCTGACATGCTTTCAGTCTTAGTCGAGAGAGCTAAGGATCATGGGCAAATAGGTGGGGTAGTGCCCCACTTATTTGATGGAGGTCTATCTATCCTACAATATGCAGATAACACGGTTCTATTTTTGTTTGGGTCAAGATTGGTTGCCTGCATACGTGTGATCTAGACTGTATCCACAGTTGTAGCACAAGCCAAAAGTATCGCTTCTGATTGCATGTGCATGTACGCAAGCACGTTCGGTTTCTAGCGGGCCGAGCTCGCATGGGCCAGGTCACGCTCACCCACAGAACCAATCAGGTGGATAGTGTCTCCAATTTGTTTGTTTCCTGGCTTAGTGGCTTTAATTAAAAATATTAGAAATGTCATCTTTCTTGGCGCGGTTGTTGGTCTCTTTGGTTACACAAAAATAATATCGTATTTGAAAATAAAAACAATTCTTCTCCCTTACAGGTCATTTATTCCATTGCATATTGGCTTGGAACATGAGCTATTTTACAGAAGGCGGAGTTGTGACCTATGGTTGTGGAGGCTACGCAGTACTTTGTGTAGGTGGCCATGGAATTTTTTTCCCCTGTGGATTGATTACCATTAGAGTGTGGATTATCAACTTTATTTGTCTTTAAGTTGTGTACTTCTTAAGCAGAGGCTGGAAAAAATTTCAACTTGTATACCCTCGATGTAATGTGCTTGAAAATATTAATAAAAGCTTCCTTTATCAAAAAATTGTGGTTAAGGTTAATTTGGTACCCATGGGTAAAATGGTATTTTTATCCTTCATTTCACTAACACAGTTAGAGGGCCAAACTGACAGAAAGACTAGAAGAAATCAAAAGGTATTTAGAGAAGAAAGGGTGGAAGGAGGGGAGAGGTTGGGTAGGCGGCAGGCAACGGGCTATCCGTGTAGTATTTGTCACTGTGTCACGCCGAGAAGTATATGACGCATTTCACTCTGGCATGACGCATGGCACAGTACACGCTTCGATCACACATACATACAGGACACACACCAAACCTGCATGCGCATGCACTTGTTTACGTGCAGTGCAGCAGTGGCTAATAATCATGGCGGCTAGCCTAATTACTAGCTTCAGCGGTGTCGGCCGACGGCGAAGAACGCGAGCGCGCCGATGAGCGGCGTGTTGGTGTAGGTGGAGGGTTCTGTCTGCGCGTAGTTGTCGCGACTGTCGGTGAAGGCGTCGTCGCTGCCGTCAGGCCCGCCGACGACGGCGCCCACGAGCACGTTGGCGTCGGGGTCCGGCGAGTGCAGGTACCGGAACCCCTCGTCGCAGCCGATGCGCGTGGGGTGGTCGCGCACCGATGGCATGGACGCGCCGCGGTGGTGCACGTGCCGCGGGTACCGCGCCCCGAACCCCACCATGTAGGACATCCCCGCCGGGTTGGCGCCCAGGATGTAGTCCACCTGCCTCTTGGCGGCGGCCGCCAGCGCGGACGCCGGCACCCCCGCGCAGCTACCGCAGGAGACCCGCGCGCCGGTGAGGGACTTGGCGTGCGCGAGGAGGAGGAGAAAAGACAATCTAGATACGAAGCTGTGGCTGAAGAAGCTTCGGCTTAGCACGATGACGATGGTGAAAGGCGAAACCGACTTAAAGGAGAAAAGACTGCTTAGTCCTCAACAACTTGCCTTATGGTCAATAGTAAATATCAGGGACATGAATGTAATTTTGTCCAGACTGTGTCCTATGCCTATAAATATATGAACAATAACACCGTACTGTTCACGCTGACTTGTAATCACTCTCGCGCCACTCCCGCTTCTTCACCTTCTGTCAAGCCGAAGGTACAGATGCAATATAAATGTGATTGAAGTTTATCCATGTTTATAAAAAGAGAATATAAATAGTCCAATAATTTGAAATGACTATTCATATTCTCTTTGTGTTTCGTGTCTCTGTTTATATCCTTGCTTATTGAAATGATGAAGGTAAGTCCTTCATGACCTTCGTCTGGAGATTATTATGTCCCAAGAGATATAATGCTTCGAAGGACGAAGGTCTTTAATCGTTAACAATTGTGTTGCTTTGTTCTTGGTGCATAGCATTCGAGAGCAAGGACCAACAGGCGTCATCCACGAGAGTTTGTATCTCTATCTTGTTCTTTACCTTCCACATTTATATTAAGTATTTAAGTTTCAATCTTGTCTTCTAGTTAGATTATTTAGGATTTAAACTTAGCCATTGCGGTAGAGATAGCAACACTTAGACAAAACCTAGTTTGCACATTATAGATTGTTTATTTCCATAGGTTTTGCTTTAGGGATTTATTTGTAGCCTAGTTTAAAGAAAGTTTTAGAAGTCCTAATCAACCCCCGCCTCTTAGGCGTCACCGTTTTCTTCACATCCGACATTGAACAATCGTTGGCTCAAATGCATAGTTAGCACACATCCAATACCTCTGTCGATAGGTGTCATGATCCTCAGACTTGTCAACCTTGCAAGGATCACCACAAAAACACATAGGCACTGGAACACTAGTTGGCAAAGGCCGTTCCTAAATTTCGATAAGTTCTATAAGACTCAAAAATATAATTTATTACATTTAGTACAACGCTTACCTTTGTTGAGCATATTTACCGCGCTAGACATCCTACAAATTGATAATATGACAATAAAAATGCTTCTAAAAATGATATCCAAAATGTAACCCTGACCCTATTAATTAGACATAACAAAAGAGGGAAAAAGGAGGGAGATTACCTTGATACAAAGGAACAATGGATCCAAGTCGATGTTTTAGGTTGATGTTTGTCGTTTGGAAGAAGAGAAATGAGTAGAAAGAACTGACGGCTGAAGGGGTATAATTATAGACACGTACCTCGACGCCAAGATCCATGGCGCCGAGGTACCCACTGATATCCATGGCGCCTACTTCGGCGCCAAGATTCATGACGCTGAGGTGCTGCCACGTCAGATCCACTATGGTGACGATTCTTGCATATGCACACCAAAATAATTGGCGCCTACACGTTGTGTCTCGGCGCCAATGATGATGGCGCTGAGCTAAGGGTCAATTTTTTGAAATAAAACTGCAAAAGTCATATTTGTGAAAATAAAACCCTAAAAGGGCTAAAATGCAAAACAGTTGGCCACCATGGAGGCAAATTAATTAAGCTAGTGCAGCTGCTGCTAGCCTATGATGGGACCTTGGTGACGAGGTCCTCGAAGTAGGGTCGGATATCGAACCAACTCGGCTCGGCTCATTCGAGTTTGAGTTGGCTCGTTAGGCTAACGAGCAGGCTCGGTTTGGCTTATTAAGCTAACGAGTCAGAGTCAGCTCGGCTCGGCTCATTTACGAGCTTGAGCTAGCTCGTTTAGCTCGTGAGATAGACCAGGAAAAATAGTATGTATATAATGATCAATTTCTAATTAAGTCTAAACCAATTTAACAATGGAAAATAGTAATTATACTCATAGTTTTATATACCACATCAATGTAACACCAAATTAACACACATCAACACTCATCAATTCACACATCGAGCTGCACCAACAAGAACCACACCAATGCATTTACCTTTTCCTCCAATTGGGTCCAGTAAGCCAGCTGGAGGGCCTGAAGATCATTGAGGGGGTGGTTCTCCAACAAGCAAAAATGATGATAACAAGCTGAATGCGCTGAAGGCATATCAAAGGGCTAGGGGACTATGCTTCAAGTGTGGAGACAGATGAGGTCACTCGCACAAGTGCTCGGCTAGTGTACCATTGCACATGGTAGAAGAGATGTGGGCGTTAGCCATATGAAAGCATCTAAGCCCTTGGTTGGTTTTAGTGATTAATGATAACATTAGATTATATGTGACTAATGTGTGTTTTGTAATGCAAATGGTAAGTTAGGTCGCATTATAGTAAGTTGCGCTGCTAAGGTGAAAACAATCCCTCAGATGAGAACTTGAAGCGGCGGCTAAAAAAGGCAAATCAAAAGATGAAGGTCTTCATATTCCGAGTGGCGAAGGAGTTGCAGACACTTAGTATAGAATTAGGTCTTCTATTTTTATTTTAGGCATACTATAAAGATGGGTTGTGGATGAGTAGTTTGACCAAGAGAATTCTAGTGTAGTGTTGGTGCATATTCACACTCACATCTAGTGCTAGGTGTCACTCTATAACACACTCACAAGTTAGAACGAAAACGGTTTAGAAAAACCTAAGGAATAGAATTTGGGTTTGTTGTCTTAGGGGCACAGGACTGTCTGGTGCACCCTCTGAAAGTGAGGCCAGCTAGCCTCGGGGGCAGTGCCTCTACCCCCGAGAAACTCGAGAATGATAAGTTCGCGAAGTTGAATTTTAGCAGTCACACCGGACTGTCCGGTGTGCACCGGACAGTTATTGTTCGCTGTCCGGTGCACTGTCAGTCCAACGGCTAGCTGTCAGAACTAGTCGTTGGAGCCGACCGTTGGCGCTCCGGTGGCGCACCGGACTGTTTGGTGCGCTCAAGCGCAGAGAGCTATAGCAACGACTAGTTTGGTGGTTGGGGCTATTTGCACCTCTTCCACCAGCCTCATTTAGTGTCTTGCTTCCCACATTCAAGTGCATTCATTGCTAGGGCATTGCAAGCCCCACAAAGCCTAGTGAGGTGATTAGAAAACCATAATCCCGTGTTAGGACCTCGTTAGTGCACGTGAGAGCCTCCTAGAGGACACACCACATGCATTAGGCTTCTCTTGGTCAAGTGAAAGTCTGTGGATTGTTACTCTTGGTGATCGACATCACCTAGACGGCTTGGTGGCGATTGGAGCGCGGTGATCACCCCGAAGGATTTGTTGGTGACCCGGCTCAAGTTTGTATGTGGTCGTGAGGGATCCACAGTGCCGGAGTGGCAAAGGATCACCTCATAGTTAGCACTTGGTTCTTGTGAGGACCAAGGGGGAGCGATACCCTTGCGCGGGTGCTCCAACGAGGATTAGGGAAGAGTGCTGACTCTTCGATTCCTCAGAAAAAATGGAGGAGTCTTATTACCCTTGCTTTACATTTCGCATTTACTTTGAGCATTTCACTTTGTGCAATTACTTAGCAAGTACTTGCAGTAATGACTTAGGGTTGTTGTTTTTCTAGTAGTATTCATTTATTGGTAGTAATTGGGTGAAGTTAGGCTTGTGCTTAGGGTTTAACTTTTGTTGGAATTTTAGAAAAGCCCAATTCACCCCCCCCTCTTGGGATCGTGATCCTTTCAATTGTTATCAAAGCCTAGTTGCTCCTAGTTTAGCTTAATCGCTAGAGTAGCGATGTCCGGTGGGGATGGACCTCCTCCCGTTTTTTATGGTGACGATTTTCCTTATTGGAAAATTTGTATGGAAGCTTATCTAGAGGCTATAGACATTGGTGTTTATAAAGCCACCACTCAAGGGTTCCCCGAACCTAGAGATCCCACAAATCTTGTAGGTGAAGAGTATAATTATGAAAAATGGAATGCTAAGGCCAAAAACACTCTCTTTAGGGGCCTTTGCAAAGATGTTTACAATAGAGTAAGAAATCACAAAAATGCTCATGATTTTGGTTGGATATTTGTGCTCTACATGAAGGAACTAAAAGTGAGCGTAAGGAGAGATATCATATTGCAATGAAAAAATTAAATTTTTTTTAAATGCTTGCAAATGAGAATGCTAATGATATGTACTCACGACTTAACATTCTTGTAGAGGAAGTCAATGGTTTGGGGAAAATTCTTAGTGTCCTCCCAATTTACAAATATGGACACATTGTCACTGTGCTACATCAAATGGATCTTTCTATTACTACACCAACTCAAATATTGGGAAAGATCAATGCTCATGAAATGTATATGCATATAAATGACAAGGATGGGTCTTCTTCCAAGAGAAAAGATTTGGCTCTCAAAGCTAGCCAAGAAAAGAAAGGGAAGGCCAAAATGCAAGTTGAGGAAGAATCTTCAAGTGATGATGATCTTGATACAAACATTGTCTTGATGGTGAGAAAGACCACAAAAATGTTGAAGAAACTCAATCAAGAAGGTATCAAGTTTGATTCAAGAAAGAAGAAGGTCTTCTCTCGCAAAAGAAAGCCCATCTCCGAGATGGATTGCTATATTTGTGGAGAACTTGGTCATCTTGCTCATCAATGCAACAAGCCCAAGTAAAACAAGTTCTAGGGCAAGAAAGATGATGATAGTGATGATGAGAAGAAGGAAAATAAATTCTTCAAGAGGAAGGAACGCAAGCACAAAAGATTTCATAAAAAGAAAAATGGAAAAGCATATATTGTTGGTGACTGGCTCACTGACATTAAATCCTCAAGCAGGTCTTCTTCAAGTGAAGAAGAAAATGATGAAAAGGTTGCCGCCATCGCTGGGGATTTCTCTTCACCACCACCATCACCTTCATCCACTTCACACCTATGCCTCATGGCTAAAGGTGAACGGAAGAAAGTGATGACGAGTATGCTTCTCCTACCTATGATGAATTAGCTAACTTACTTAAAGAATATACTCAAATCATTAGAAAGTCAAAAGCTAAATATGACAAGTTAAAGGATGAAAATGAGTTCTTAACTGCCAACTATGACATAGTTGTTAAAGCTAGTGAAGAAATGAAGGAAGAAAATAAAACTATGTCATCCACCAAAAATGGGCTCAAAACCTCCCTTAAAGATGCCAAAGATAAATGTGAAAAATTAAGTGAAGAAAATAGGGAGCTAAAAGATAGACTTGTCAAAGTAAAGGAAGATTATACAAAAAAATGATTATGATAATCTTATTATTGCAAATGAGCTTTTGTCTTGTAATACACATGAGGCTATTAACCCTGTTGTTAAGATTGATGTAGCAACCTCAAGTGATGATTTGAGCCAAGTTGATCAGTCTAGTCTTCATGATGAATTGATTGAAAAAGTTGAAGTCGTGACACTAGAGAACTAGGAATTGAAGAAGTACTTAACAGATGCAACCACTAGAGGAAAAGTTGCCATAAAAAGCAATGATATTAATAATGAGTTGACAGTGGACAATGAAAGACTTAGAGATGAAGTCAAGAAACTTAAGATTGAGAAAGAACATCTTGCCACAAGTGTACAAAGTTCAACAAAGGCCAATACCTTCAAAATGAGTTACTCATGAACATTGTTATGAAAAATAATAAGAGTGGTATTGGATACAATTCTTTTGTGCAAAAGAAAGCAATAAGTCAATACAAGGCAAAACAGACTCCTAAGCCAATCAAGTGCTATGAGTG
Source organism: Zea mays (assembly GCF_902167145.1). Lineage (NCBI taxonomy): Eukaryota > Viridiplantae > Streptophyta > Magnoliopsida > Poales > Poaceae > Zea > Zea mays. The sequence continues at coordinate 74,223,832 of NC_050100.1, read as the reverse complement.
TGGAAAAAAGGACATTTTGCGCAGAACTGCAAAGCCACACCACCAACTCCCTTGCCAAAGCACTCAAGACCATTTGCTTTCAATGCTCGTTATGTACTAAGAAAAGTTGCAAATGGAAAAGTAAAAGTAACATTTCTAGGTCCACCAAGCAAGAGTAGACCTAGAAAATTTGGGTTGCAAAGTCCTTGATTGAGAAAGTTACTGGTCCTATGCAAAATAGGGCCCCAAGATCGAAGCTTGATTTGTTTGCTCGTGTAGGTGAACTACAAGACTGATGGGAGCCATTAGGTAATTGACAGTGTATGCACTCAACATATGACTGGCAACCCACAGATGTTCACCTCACTAGATGAAGATATTGATGAACAAGATAAAATCACTTTTGGGGATAATTCAAAAGGAAAAGTTTAAGGGCTTGGTAAGGTGGCAATTTCAAATGATCTTTCAATTTCAAATGTTCTCTTGGTGTCGCCATTAAGCTTCAACTTGCTATCAGTGAGTCAACTTTGTGATCTTGGCTTTCAGTTCTTATTCACTCCTACAGAGGTTGTTGTGTCTAAAATGGATGATGAGTCAGTGATATTCAAAGGATTTAGATACAACAGCATATACTTAGTGGATTTCTCTTCTGTAAGATGCAAACCTAAGGACTTGCCTCTTTACCAAAGCATCTCTTGGATGGCTATGGCATAGAAGGCTTGCACATGTTGGAATGAGCACACTCAAGAAGATTCTAAAGAAAGACATGGTTAGAGGATTGAAGGATGTTGTATTTGAAAAGGACAAGCTTTGTAGTGCATGTCAGGCTAGAAAGCAAGTTGCCAACACTCATCCTACAAAAGCTTTTATGTCAACATCAAGGCCACTAGAGTTACTTCACATGGATCTATTTGGATCAACAACTTATGCTAGTGTTGGTGGCAACCTCTATTGTCTGGTAATTATTGATGATTTTTCAAGATATACTTGGGTGTTCTTTCTTCATTACAAGTCTGAGGTTGCATCAATATTCAAGAAATTTGCTAAGAAGGCTCAAATGAATTTGACTGCAAAATCAAGAAAATAAGAAGTGACAATGAAAAGGAATTTGACAACACCAATATTCATGAGTATTGTGATGAAATTGGGATCAAGCATGAAGTTTCTGCAACATATACACCCCAACAAAATGAAGTTGTTGAAAGAAATAACATAAATTTGATCACTCTTGCAAGGACAATGATTGATGAGTATAACACACCGGAGAGGTTTTGGGCTGAAGCTGTCAACACTGCATGCTATGCATCAAACAGAATATTTTCTCACTGGCTACTTGAGAAGACTCCCTATGAATTGCTAAATGGGGAAAAGCCAGATGTCTCCTTCCAGGTGTTTGGATGCAAATGCTACATCTACAAGAAACGCCATCACCTAGGGAAGTTTCAAAGACGTTGTTATATTGGTTTCTTACTTGGTTATTCATCAAAATCCAAAGCATATCGAGTATTCAATCATGCCACTGGTGTGGTGGAAGAAACATATGATGTGGAATTTGATGAGACTAATGGCTCCGAAGGAGCACTTGAAAATCTTGATGATGTAGGTGATGAACCACTTAGGGAAGCCATGAAGAATATGCCAATTGGAGCTATCAAACCAAAAGAAGATGGAGAAGAGGTGCAAGATATCAACAGACCTTCTTCATCAAATGTACCACATGATGATGAAAAAGATGAGAGACATGCAAATAAAGATACATTTGTCTCTCATGAACAAGCATGGGTACAAGCCAAAGATGTTGATGCTCCAAGATATTCTTCCCAAGTGGTTGACAAGAGGAACTCATCACTACTTCAAGCACATCCACAAGATCTTATCATTGGGAGTCCTTCACAAGGGGTTATTACTCGTTCTCAAAGATATGCTTCATTTATTGAACATCACTCTTTTATCTCTTGTATTGAGCCTACATGTATAAATGAGGCGCTACAGGATTCAGACTGGGTGAATGCCATGCATGAAGAATTAAATAACTTCACTCAGAATCAAGTTTGGACCCTGGAGAAGCCTCCACAAGATGCAAGGGTCATTGGAACAAAATGGGTGTTCAAAAACAAACAAGATGATCAAGGTGTAATTGTGCGGAACAAATCAAGGCTTGTTGCAAAGGGGTTCTCTCAAGTTGAAGGCTTAGATTTTGGAGAGACCATTGCACCGGTTGCTCGACTTGAAGCCATTTGTATCCTTCTTGCATATGCATCCTGCTATGACATAAAGATTTACCAAATGGATGTAAAAAGTGCATTTTTAAATGGCTTCATAAATGAACTAGTATATGTGGAGCAACCACCGGGTTTGAAGACCCTAGATATCCTAATCATGCTTACAGGTTGTCCAAGGCGCTATATGGTCTAAAGCAAGCTCCAAGGGCTTGGTATGAGCATATTCGCGACTTCCTCATTGAGAAGGGCTTCAAGATTGGGACCATCGACACCACTCTATTCACAAAGAAACATAATGGTGATATTTTAATTTGTCAAGTTTATGTTGACGATATAATCTTTGGCTTGACAAATGATTGTCATTGCAAGGAATTTGGTGAGTTGATGTCGAAGGAGTTCGAGATGTCAATGATTGGTGAGCTAACCTTCTTCTTCGGCTTCCAAGTCAAGCAAATGAAAGATGGAAACTTCCTCTCACAAGAGAAGTACACCAAAGACTTGTTGAAAAGATTCAAAATGGAGAAGTGCAAACCAATCAAGACACACATGCCTACTAATGGACATCTCGACCTAGATGAGGGAGGTAACCCGGTTGATCAAACTCTCTACCGTTCTATGATTGGTAGTTTGTTGTATCTTACCGCATCTAGGCCCGATATCATGTTTAGTGTCTATATGTGTGCTCGATTTCAAGCAAATCCTAAGAAAGCTCATCTTCACGCTGTTAAAAGAATTCTTAGGTATCTTAAGCACACCCCAAGTGTTGGTCTTTGGTATCCCAAAAGAGCTACTTTTGATTTAATTAGCTATTTCGATTTGGATTACGCCGGTTGCAAAATTGATAGAAAAAGTACATCAGGAGGATGCCATTTGCTTGGTACATCACTATTTTGAAGGACCTCTAAAAAGCAAAACAGTGTTGCATTGTCAACCGCCAAAGCAGAATAGATTGTCGCGGGTGCTTGTTGCACAAAAATTCTTTATATGAAACAAACTCTTCTAGACTATGATGTAGTTCTAGAAAAGGTACCTTTGTTGTGTGATAATGAGAATGCTGTTAAAATTGCTAATAATCTTGTATAACACTCTTGCACCAAGCACATTGATATCCTTCATCACTTCCTTAGAGATCATGTTGCTAAAGGAGATATAATCTTAGAAAGAGTGAGATCGGAAGATCAATTAGCGGTTATTTTCACGAAGCCTTTAGCAAAACCCGCTTTTGTATGTTGAGGAATGAGCTAAATATTCTTGATCTCAGAAATTTTACTTAATTATAAAATGGTGATGTCAAGCGTGCATTGTATATTTAAATTTCTTGCATTGCATCTAGAGCTTGTCTAACCTAGTTAAGATAACCGCCAACAAAGCGAGTGAAAAAGCTTAACTCGGGCTTAAACTTAACAAGTTCTAGATTTTAAGCTTTTGGTAGTTAAATTTCATTTACTATGCAATTGTTGGTTTTTGAGATATGCATGTGGTACTACACTTAGGGGAGTATTCACAACTCAATTCATACATGAAACCTCTAGTGCAATACCCAAATGCAAAATCTCACCATTGGCCTATTTTCTCTAAAAACTATCTAGCCTATGGCACAATATTTTGAAAAATATGAGAGAATATATGAGGGTGCCAATACCTGTCCCAACAGGTGTTCTTTTGTGTGCTTATAAGTTGGGATTTGGTTTGGTTCAAAATTTCCTAGAAAAAATTCAAATTCCCTCTATCTGGGCTCAACGGACTATCTGGTGTGCACCGGACACTGCACTGTGCAATGTCTGGTGCACCGGCTAGGCGCACGTGGATCTGCCACTGTGTAGCCATGTTTGGTGGTCCACCGGACAGTGAGTGTGTATTGTCTGGTGTGCATCGGACATGCGTTGTACACTGTCCGGTGTGCCCATGAAGCGTTTTTAAATAACCTTCTCCTGCTCGCGCTCGAGGCCAGGCCTTCACTTCTCTCGCTCACCCTCTGCTCTCTGTCTCTCTATGGTGGGCTCTCTGCTCCACCGGCCTTCCCTCACCGGCGGCCATCTTCGGCATGTTGCCCCCTCTCGAGCTCGTGCTCCCCCCTTCCCTGGTGAGCAGCTACTTCCCACCTTCTCTTCTTCCCCCCTTGTGAGGAGCTCAGATCCCACCTTATGCACTCAAATCAAAATCTTGTGAAATCAGTGAATTATTGTGTCCTTGAGTGCCCCTAGTACACTATCAAGCCTTCCCTTGCAGGTGTTGTGCTCCTTTGGAAGGTTTTGAACTCGAAAATAGCCATTTCTCTACCTAAACCAAATCTCGCGCACCAAGTGCTCGGTGAAATGCCCAAACCAGTCAAAATAGCTCAAATTGACCTCAACTTTTTCCAACTACTACCCGTACCTCTTATGCCAAATTTCACGCCTATCCGATATTCTAGACACCTGTTTCACAACCTCGTCACCTTTATGGTGATCTATTTCGAGCCGAGTGCCTAAATTATTTTTCCTCTGCCAAACTTCAAACCAAGCACCCACTTCACTCATTTTCATACAAATATACCTATCAGTGAAGTATCGACTCAATTCCCAGTCATTTCATGCCTCATTTTGAATTTCAAACCCTCTATGACACAATTCACCGTTCAAACGTTGTTCTCGCGTCGTTTGACCTCTGTTTCTCCAAATCACTCTATTTTGTGTCCTAACTCTCTATGTATGTATTTATTTACATTTCATATACTTATGACTATGTGACTAATATGTGCTCACCTCTTCTGTCATTTCAGTGATTTCGCCTGCTCGCCTGCGCGTCTCCTGTCCTGCCTGGTTTCTCTCTCTCGAGAAGTTCCTAGGTAGCTATCACTCTATTCAGGCCTTACCTACTGCTCTCTACTCTCGCTTATCTTTTCTCCTTTCTTGCAGCAGTCAGTTTGGGATGGTGAGGACGAAGAATATCACACCATCAGGGGGAGGAGATGATGAGGACCCTCCTCACCCCTTCAGACAGGTCAAGGGCAAGACTATCTACCTTAACCAGCAAGAGGGCAAAAAGAAGAGGCGTCTGGATAGAGCCGCTCGTGCAGCGCTTGCAGCAGCAACAATAGATCAGGCAGAGCAGGGAGGTCAGTTAAGGATTTCCTCTTATCAGATCGCCTTCCGAGTTCGTCGCCTCGTGTCTCGGACTCTCCTCCACTGCTCGCTCCACTCCTTCCGACCCAGTCTCCACTCCACCTCCCACTTCGCCAGCTCCTGCCGCTCTCGAGCCATCCACCACTCCTACTACTTCCACCACCTCCACCACTCCTGCTTCCACTGCTCCCGCTTCCGCTCCACCTATTCCTCCACCTCGCTTCCGGGAGCATGACGAGACCGAGGTGAGACCGCTTGTTGTGGATCCTCACCTGCTTGATCTTCAGCGAGCCACAGTTGCATGGGTACATCAGTTCAGACACGTACCCGTGGATTCTTGGTTGCCAGCTCAGAGGGACCCAGTAGTTGCGCCACTCTTCAGCACCAGGACCTAGGAGTCCTTCAGGGCCCAATTGTCTGCTCAAACTACCCTGAGAGCGCATTGGTGTTTGGATCTTCTTGCCTTCCTTTCAGCAGCTAGTGCACAGTCAGAGGTCACATCACATATCTGCTAGGTTTTCACTCTCTTTTGACCTTCGGTGGCAGATATGTTGAGTAGTGGTTCAGAGTCTTCTATGCCATAGTATGGATTGACCTAGATCATCAGTGGATGAGGTTCAGGTTTGAGCGAGAGGATGTGACTCTGCATGCAACTCAGATCAGAGAGTTGTTTGGATTTTCTAAGTCATCAATGAGGCTCCACAGTTTGTGCTATGGCACGTCAGATACTCCTCGTCGCCCTCACGGTGAAGTTGCCCCTACCACTGCTCACATTGTCGCCCGGTTTCGACCTCCGTTCACAAATGGGTCACGGCGTTCTCCAGCAGCAAAGTTCCTATATGAGCTCATGAGGCGCAATTTGCTACCCAGGATGGGATAGAGAGAAGCCACCACTCATATCCAGCTCTGGCTTCTCGGTGCCTTGATCTCACACTCTAAGTTTGATGTGGTCGATTTTCTGATTTATGAGATTGAGGACACAGTTTTGGATGGTCTCCGTGCTCGGCGTCAGCTACCGTACGCCCACTATCTCTGTCACATATTTGCTCGGCTGAGCCGGCCTCCTCAGTTCTAGGCCACCCTCGAGTCTCTAGACTACAGTTCGGCTTCTATCGCTCAGCTCCAGAGGACACTGCTCCAGCTCTGACAGATACTGGATCGTAGCCAGCGTTAGAGTCAGCACCTCTAGCCTCTACTGCAGATCCTGGATCCGAGACTGACTCCGATACTCAGCTCGTGTTTGCTCTTCTGCCTCGACCGCGACCTGATGCGCCTTCACCTCCTCCATATTCTTCTAGGATGTAGGTTCGGGTCACCCTTTTGGTGTTGGACACCAAAGGGGGGAGATGTGAGTTGTGAGAGCTAAGGGGAGTTAGGGAGTTAGTTTAGAGAGCTCTTGATCTTTTGATGTAATATATATGCATGATACTCTTTGTACTATCTCTGTAATAGCTCCACTTTTGTATGATGTTTAACTCACAAACTCCGTGATATTCTCTCGATGTTTGTTAATGACTATGTGTGTGTATTATGTTTTCACCTATGATGTTGTCACCAGTCGTTCAGTTCTTATTCATGGATTTCATTTCATACTTGTATGAACAAGAAACTTATGTTGTGTATGCACTTATACTTACTATTCTATTACATGATTTTTTTTCTGCCAAATTTGTTGGGTATCACTAACCATCTTCTCTATTGACAGAAAAACAAATAAACTACTCTCACACTCTTGTAGGGTTGTCATCAATCACCAAAAAGGGGGAGATTGAAAGCATCTTGGCCCCTGGTTGGTTTTAGTGATTAATGACAACATAAGATTATATGTGACTAACGTGTGTTTTGCGGAGCAAATGGTAAGTTAGGTTGCATTACAGGAAGTTGCATTGCAACGGAGAAAACAATCCCTCAGATGAGAACTTGAAGCGACGGCTGAAAAAGATGAATCAAAAGATGAATGTCTTCATATTCCGAGTGTCGAAGGAGTTGCCGACACTTGTATAGAATTAGGTCTTCTATTTTTATTTTAGCCATACTATAAAGAGGGGTTGTGGATGAGTAGTTTGACCAAGAGAATTCTAGTGTAGTGTTGGTGCATATTCACCCTCACATCTAGTGCTAGGTGTCACTCTATAACACACTCACAAGTTAGAACGAAAACGATTTAGAAAAATCGAAGGAACAGAATCTGGGTTTGCTGTCTTAGGGGCACTGGACTGTCTGGTGCACCCTCTGACAGTGGGGCTAGCCAGCCTCAGGGGCAGTGCCTCTGCCTTGGAGAAACCCGAGAGCGACGAGTTCATGAAGTTGAATTTTAGCGGTCACACCGAATTGTCCAGTGTGCACCACACAGTCACTGTTCACTGTCTGGTGCATTGTCAGTCCAGCGGCTAGCTGTCAGAACTAGCCGTTGGAGCCGACCGTTGGTGCACTGATTGTGGTAGAACCTCCCAAGTTATTGGGCCCACATGCACTTGTCCTTGTCTCAAAGACCTCAGACAGTTGTGCATGTGCACTAGATAACTTAACAGGATCCATCCGAGTGTCCCAAGGACCTCGGATAAACCACTTATAACCAGAACCGCAGGATTAAGTAAACACAAATCACACACAAACAATTTTGCAGCGGAAATCTTTTTACCAAATTTTACATGTTACATCAAGTTTTACAATGTACATGATCGGAGTGATTACAAAAGTGATTCAAAGAAATAACTTTGAATTGTTATAAATTGTTTATAAGTTTGAAATATATGCTAGCTTAAGTGACAATCCTCAATAAGAAGTATAGAAGAAGTACTTAGACTTATAAGAAGGTCGTGCCCACCAGCGCTTAACACCAATCACAATCAAAGTGACTCGTAACCTGCAGCAACAATGTGTAAAACCCTAAGTACGCAAGTACTCAGCAAGACTTACCCGACTAAAGAAAAGACTCTCAAGGATATGCGGGTTAAATAGGAATCAAGGAAAAGGCTTTAGCAAGAATCAACTTAGATACTTTTGCAGAAATAGCTTACTAAAGTGAGTCCTTACTTTCAACGTTTTAATGCTAGATTAAGTATTAATAGACCTTGTTTGCATCTAGTCTAATTTCACCATCACATTATTCAATCCAACATGATTTTTGCTCATTAAGATTCCATCCATGACTTAGATTGCAGGGCAGTGACCAAGTCTTCATGTTCGAGAAGTAACGGCGATCCGAATAGATTAATACCCAGATGGGGATCTCCAATCACATGACATATGTAGCACTTAACCCTTGCATATGTCAACTCACCACCGGGGTTCTTAAGACCAGATCAGGTTCACGCCAACCGAGAGCACAGATACACCACCGTCCAGCCTCTTGCCACGGAGGGTACACGCTACTCTCGCCATCTCTCCACTCCCATTGTGTGTTGTCTTATTCTAGTATTAGTCTGCCCGAGGCAAAGCTTACCCATGATGAGGCATGTGACCAGTTAAAAGGTCCTCGATCATCAAGCCAACATTCAGTATAATCCTTAATCAACCTGGGTAGAACATCACCTATTCCTAGCCCAAGTCCAGATTTAAGTACTTCCATCCTTAGGATTGTTTGTATTCCTTAGGATGAAAAGAGCATTATAGGGAACTTTGCAGTAAGATCCCACCACTGCTCCCAATGAAAATATTCTTGCAGGCAGAAGCCATCCTTCCTCAGGATAACCCCTGAGCTAGGCATTAACGCAAAGGACAACCTCTATCCGCAAGATTTACCTCTAGGCAAGGCTAAGCAATTTTGTAAATCATATTTGATACTTCACCAGAAGTATCTATAGAAGGAATGGATTTCAGGGTAGCCAATGCATCAAAGGGTTCCAAGCAACTCCTATAAACCTAATGCACATTTCGCTAGACTTAAAGTGTGTAAAAAATTATTTAAAAACACAAGGAAGGGGTTGCATGCACCAGGGCTTGCCTGGAATAAACACTACGTTAGTGTTTGTTAGGTGGCGACCACTTGATGACCATCCTTTTGTCTTGACATTTGTTCAGGCAGGTTCGTCCATCAGCATCACCATGCGGATTAGCCCGCGCTTGGGGTCGACTTGGCTCGTCTTCCGCATCACGCGATTAATTAACGTACCTGAATGAAATGCATTATGCACATGAATACATATAGACAAGAATATTACAAACCTAAATAGTGCTACGCGATAGTGAATTAAACACCTAGCGGCGAGGCATTGTACAATTTTATACGGAAACACTAGTTACCGATATACGACTACGCCCAATTATTACACTTTTCTAGCGTAATCGCATCTACTTCAAACATCAAGTAATAATAAGCTAAGCACAAGTCTTTTGTCAAAACACCCAATATCAAATTACTCGTCACATATTTATTCACTATTTTCGAATACCGACAACTTAGAGTATGGGGGCATATTAACAAACTTTCTAAATTGTGTTTCTCAATTATCTTGAATTCCACGCTAATTAGATAGGTCGATGCCATTCACTGTTAATTACACGAGGTAATTTGCACATCCCTCATGACATCGAACTAAATACCAAACCTAGAATAAACTAACTAATTAAGCAGGGCATCGACTATATCAATTAACCAAATTGACATAATGACACTAGAAAATCTATCAACTAGCTGATAGGAATACTAAGCCTATCTTTTACATCATCAGCTCACCTGAATATTGTATAATTTAATCTACCTTTCGCATTACTAACTCCATCGTATTTCACACATATTTAACACTACCACAACGCGCTTGTGCCAACACGAGGATTATTACGATTAATAAATCTAGCCAATCAAATTACCATTCCAACTATCCGAAGTAACAAGTTCGCTTACCAATATTAAGTCGCTCCACTTCCATGGACACGGCGATAAATTCTATTTCAGACTTTCCATCGAGTACTAGGTAGATGTCACCCAGGGTTCTTCTTTTCTTCAGTAATTGTCGGTGTTTCGAGACCGGGGGGTCCCTGAGCCGACGAGTGAGTGTGCCGCGTGCCCCAGCCCAGATGGGTCGAGCGCGTGGGCGAGCGTGAAGGGGGGAAAGGCGAGGTGGCCGGAGACGGGCGTGAGAGAGGTGGAAATCCCGCGGCCTTCGTGTTCGTCGCGCGCCCAGGTCGGGTGCGCTTGCAGTAGGGGGGTTACAAGCGTCCACGCGGGTGAGGGAAGCGAGCGGCCCCAAGAGAGCGCCTGTCCCGTCCTCGGTCCCGCACGGCCAACCTTCTCTAAGAAGGCCCTGGTCCTTCCTTTATAGGCGTAAGGAGAGGATCCAGGTGTACAATGGGGGTGTAGCAGAGTGCTACGTGTCTAGCGGAGGGAGAGCTAGCGCCCTAAGTACATGCCAATGTGGCAGCCGGAGAGATCTTGGCACCCTGCTGGCGTGATGTCGTGGCTGTCGGAGGAGCGGCGGAGCCTGGCGGAGGGACAGCTGTCGGTGCGGTCGAGTCCTTGCTGACGTCCCCCTGCTTCCGTAAGAGAGCTGAGAGCCGCCGTCGTCACAGAGCTCGTGGGGCGCCATCATTGCCCATCTGGCAGAGCTAGCCAGATGGGACACCGGTCTTGTTCTCTGTGACCCGAGTCGGCTCGGGGTAGGATGATGATGGCGCTTCCCGTTGACGTGGCGGGCCTGTGCCCTAGGTCGGACGACGTGGGGGCTCCTCCGAAGCCGAGGTCGAGTCTATCTTCCGTGGCCGAGGCCGAGCCCGAGCCCCTAGGTCGGGCGAGGCGGAGATCGTTCGGCAGAGGCCAGGGCGGAGTCCGAGCCCTATGGTCGGGCGAAGCGGAGTTCGTCGTCTTCTGGGGCTGTGCCCGAGTCCGAGCCCTGGGTCGGGCGGAGCGGAGTTCGCCATCTTCCGGGTCTTAGCCCGAGTCCGAGCCCTGGGTCGGGCGGAGCGGAGTTCGCCGTCTTCCGGGTCTTAGCCCGAGTCCGAGCCCTGGGTCGGGCGGAGCGGAGTTCGCCGTCTTCCGGGTCTTAGCCCGAGTCCGAGCCCTGGGTCGGGCGGAGCGGAGTTCGCCGTCTTCCGGGTCTTAGCCCGAGTCCGAGCCCTGGGTCGGGCGGAGCGGAGTTTCCTATGGCGCCTTTGGCAAGGTCTGACTGCCTGTCAGACTCACTCTGTCGAGTGGCGCTGCAGTTGGAGTGGCGCAGGCGGCGCTGTCCTTCTGTCAGACCGGCCAGTGGAGCGGCGGAGTGACGGCGGTCACTTCGGCTCTGCCGGGGGGCGCGCGTCAGGATAAAGGTGTCAGGCCGCCTTTGCGTTAAATGCTCCTGCAACTCGGTCAGTCGGTGCGGCGATTTAGTCAGGGTTGCTTCTTAGCGAAGCCAAGGCCTCAGGCGAGCCGGAGATGTGTCCGCCGTTAAAGGGGGCCTCGGGCGAGACGGAAGTCCCTCGAGGTCGGCTGCCCTTGTCCGAGGCTAGGCTCGGGCGAAGCGTGATCGAGTCACTCGTATGGACTGATTCCTGACTTAATCGCACCCATCAGGCCTTTGCAGCTTTATGCTGATGGGGGTTACCAGCTGAGAATTAGGCGTCTTGAGGGTACCCCTAATTATGGTCCCCGACAGTAGCCCTCGAGCCTCGAAGGGAGTGTTAGCACTCGCTTGGAGGCTTTCGTCGCACTTTTTTGCATTTTGTTCCGGTGGGTGCGCGCGAGCGCACCCGCCGGGTGTAGCCCCCGTGGCCTCGGAGGAGTGGTTTCACTCCTTCGAGGTCTTAATGCCTTGCGTAATGCTTCGGCTGGTCTGGTTGTTCCCTCATGCGAACTGGCTGTAGCCCGGGTGCACGGTCGGGGCCCAAGCTCTCTGGCTGGTATGTTGACGCTGTCAACGGTTTGGCCGGAGCCGGGTTTGCGAGAGCAGCCCCCGAGCCTCCGCACAGGGCGAGAGGGCGATCAGGGACAGACTCGGCTTTTTTTACATACGCCCCTACGTCGCCTTTTCGCAAGGAGGAGGGGGGAGAGCGCCATGTTACCCTCGATGGGCACCGAACATGGTGTCTCCGGTGAGCTGCAAGCGGGTAATCCGAGTGGACGTCCGTGCCCCGTTCGTTGGGGTCGGCTAGGGGCTCAGAGGCACGCCCAAAAGTACCTGCGGGTGATCTGCCGGACCCAGTCCCCTGGCGACGGGGTCCGAGGGCTTGATGCCTCCCTCCGATGGGATTCCGTTACAAGATCGCTCCCGCTGGTCTCGGAAATGTCCTAGGGTACCTCGGGAGCGCAGCCCGAGCCTTGGTTATGTATCGAACGTACCCCTGGTCATCCCTCGCTCGGCGTCTGAGGCGACTGTGAACCCTTCGGGGGCCAGCCTTCGAACCCCTGATCAGTAATGGGCGCGGAGCCCGAGTAGCCTGAGGCGGCCGTGGAGCCCTTCGGGGGGCCGGCCTTCGAACCTCTGACCAGTAGTGGGTGTAGGGCCCACGCGATCTGAGGCGACTGTTGAACCCCTCGGAGGGCCAGTCTTCGAACCTCTGATCAGTAGGGGGGCTCGGAGCCCGGTTCCTTCACAGGGAAGGATCCTTTTCGGGGTATCCCCCTTTCCCGGTCCCTGTTGCAAGAGATAGAGAAAGAGGAAAAAAGGAAAAGGATACGAAATCGAACGACGTGGCGTACCTTTTTTGGCGCGGTTATTACGGCGAAGGCGAAGCGTCGCCCGCTTCTCCTGCCAGAGGCGCCGCCTGTCCCGCCGCGAAGTTAATGCGACGGGGTGAGTGGTTGGCGGGGCGGCCGTTGCGCGTGCGCGAGCCGTTCGAGGGACGGATCACGGGTGCGTCGTCTTCACGCCGTGAGAGGAGGCTCTCTTGCTGTCCCTGGATGGGACGTGAGCCTGGCTGACGACGCGACCGCTGCTCCCGCCCACCTGCCACCGTCATTACTGCCGGCCCACTTTCGGCCGTATTGACCATCGTGCCAGGCTGGGGCCGCTGGGTCGCCTCGAGTCGCGGCATTGGTTCCGCAACCGAAGAGGCGCAGCGGTGGCGCAAGTGGCGGTGCAGTTGCCTGCATGCAGCATTCGGCGCGCCGGTTGCGCGACGCGTGGGCCTGGGCCTCCGTGCTGGCGCGCTGGGAGTCGGAGAAGCGTGTCCACTTGGCGCGGTTGCATGCCGCCTGCATGGCTGCCCACTCCTTCCGCCCGTTGGTCTGGGCAAAAGTGGGGGGGCGCTTGTAACCGCTGGACGGTTGCATGCACCGCGCGCGGCGCTTTGGCTTCTTCTGCTCTGAGTCGGTTTGCATGACATGCGGGACCCAGCCCCCTCGCCGCAGGGGAGGGCCTTGGAGTGTGTTGGAGAAGACTCAGCCCGTGGCGTTTGGGGGCGCACGTAGGGAGAGCTGCCTTTAAAAGGAGGGTGACCCCTTTTGGAAGGCAACCATGTCTTCTTCCTCCCTCATGTGTCGCGTCTTTTCACCTTCCAAGCCCCCGGATGGGGGGTACCCGCCGTCTTCTCGCCTCATCGTTGGAGGAACGCAACTCCGCGGGAGTTGGTACCTTTCAGCCATCGTTCGGCTTCAAGGATTTTCATCATGCAGCCCGGCCGCACCCCTCCACCGGCGGTCACCCAAGATGGTGACCTCCAGCTTGATGGTGGGGGAAAGCGAGCCGGGCTGCGAGCCCTCCCTCAGCCTCAAGGATTTTCATCACCAAGGCTGGGGAGGGGAGTGCGCCGAGTTGGGGTCGGCCCCTGCATGGGCGATGGTCCGCTCCTTCACTCAGTGATGGGGGGAGGAGCGGTTGTCGTCCGTGGCGCTGGCAGCTGCAGCGTGCCCGGCTTTCGAGCGCGAGTGGCTTCGGAGCCGCTCGCGGCGCCGGCGTCTGCCACGGCAGCTGGAAGAGGTTCTTCCGTCGGCGTGATAGCCATGGCCGGCCACGGACTGACCTCCAACTCTACGGCCTTCTGCCCGTCCTTGCCTCACGAGTTTTGGCATGGGCGGGGGTCTCCTGGCAGCGACATCCGCCCTGAGGTCAGTGCTGCTGCTGTTCGACCCCCCGGAGCAGAAGTCGTCGTCGTCGCCGCTGCTGGAGCAGGTGACGGCGCGCCGTTCGTCGGTCTTCCGTTGCTCCGCAGGCCTTCCCCCATGGAGTGGGGTTGCTCGTACTCGCGGAGGGGGAACCAGAGTTCCGTTTGTGATGGCACCTTGAATGCCAGCGTGTTTTTGTTCATTGTGGCTGTCGAGGCCTGAATATGTATGTAGTTTCGGCACGGAGCCGTGTTTTTTCCTCATTTTCGAGCGCTAAGTCTCGCCTGTTGATTATCTGAACCGCTTTACCAAGCATGAGTCGCCCCGTGTCAAGGTGACGAGTGAGGTATCCGTATCCCGGAGGCGTATAGGAGTCCCTCGGCTCGATCGGCCTTGTTGTTTGAGGCTCCTCTAGCTTAGTTAAGGAGACCCCTTGGCCGCTCTTCGATGAGCCGAGGCCAGGGGTAGCGATATCAGCTCGAACAGAGGCGGAGTTGGCTCGAAAATGGGAACCTGGTTGGCCGGAGCCTAGCCGGGTTGTCCGTCAGCGGGGCCGACGCCGGAGTCGATCAGCCGAGGCCTCGGGCCGGGCTGGCGCCCTTGGAAGATGGTCGGCCGAGGCCCCAGGGGTAACCGGCCGAGCCGCCTGCTCGGGCCGAATTCCCGGAGAAGTCCCTGGACCGCGTCGCCGTCCGAGGCTGGGTCGGATCTCGCTGAAGGTGTTGTCGATGCCGAGGGTGCTAGCCCCCTTCCAGCGTGAAGACCCGAGCCTGCAGGATCAGATTACCTTGTAGCGTGTGCCTTCTGCGGCCGCTGAGGCCAGAAAACACACCCTCGCTGCGCTGTAAAGCTGCGCCTTTTTTCCTCTTATTCCGAGCATCTGGACTTTTTCGTCGGTAACAGGGATGTTTGTGCGGGCGAGAGTTGCTTTTCGCGGAAGGTGATGAGTGAGGTATCCGTATCCCGGAGGCGTAGGAGTCCCTCGGCTCGGTCGGCCTTGCCGCTTACGCGTACTTTCACCCGTCCATGAGGCCCTGTCTCCGACTCAGTCGAGAAAGCTTGAAGGACCGCTTCGGCAGAAGAGCTTCCGAACGTAAAGACTTGTCCGGTCCACGGAGTCACTTTATCCGAACGCGAGTTACTTATCGCAGAAGGTGATGAGTGAGGTATCCGTATCCCGGAGGCGTAGGAGTCCCTCGGCTCGGTCAGCCTTGGCTGCTTACGTGTACTCCGTCGTTTCCAGGATCCGCTTTTCGAAGTAGTCAAAAAGCACGAAAGAAATTCTGCTAAAAAGAGATCTTTTTTCGAGGAAAAAATTCGACGCAGAGGGGGTCTCCCCCCCTTTTAGCCCCCGAGGGAGGGTCGGGCTTTGCCGAGGCGAGGCCGACCCTTCCTTGATGACTAAACTTTGCGTGGGTGCGAGGTATATGAACAACTTGAAAACATCTTAAGGGTAGAAGCGACGTAGCTGTTTGATGTTCCAAGCGTTGCCGTAGATCTCGCCTTGATTGTTGGCCAGTTTGTATGTTCCGGGCTTCAGAACTTTGGCGATGACGAATGGCCCCTCCCAGGGGGGCGTGAGTTTGTGCCTCCCTCGGGCGTCTTGCCGCAGCCGAAGCACCAGGTCGCCCACCTGGAGGTCTCGGGGCCGGACCCCTCGGGCGTGGTAGCGTCGCAGGGACTGCTGGTACCGCGCCGAGTGTAGTAAGGCCTTGTCCCGAGCCTCTCCCAGCTGGTCCAGCGATTCTTCTCGGCTAGCTTGGTTGCTTTGATCGTTGTAGGCCCTCGTCCCCGGGGAGCCGTATTCCAGGTCAGTGGGCAAGATGGCCTCGGCCTCGTAGACCAGGAAGAACGGCGTGAAACCCGTGGCTCGGCTTGGCGTCGTCCTCAGGCTCCAGACCACCGAGGGGAGTTCCTTCATCCATCGCTTGCCGAACTTGTTGAGGCCGTTGTAGATCCGGGGCTTGAGCCCTTGCAGAATCATGCCGTTGGCATGCTCCACTTGCCCATTCGACATGGGATGGGCCACGGCGGCCCAGTCCACCCGGATGTGGTGATCCTCGCAAAAATCCAAGAATTTTTTGTCGGTGAACTGGGTACCGTTGTCGGTGATGATGGAGTTCGGGACCCCGAAGCGATGAATGATGTTGGTGAAGAACGCCACCGCCTGCTCGGACCTGATGCTGTTCAGGGGTCGGACCTCGATCCACTTGGAGAATTTGTCGATGGCGACCAGCAGGTGCGTGTAGCCCCCGGGCGCCTTCTGCAAGGGACCGACGAGGTCCAGACCCCATACAGCAAAGGGCCAGGTGATGGGTATCATCTGCAGAGCCTGAGCGGGCAGGTGGGTCTGCTTCGCATAGAATTGGCACCCTTCATAGGTGCGGACAATTCTAGAGGCGTCAGCCACCGCCGTTGGCCAGTAGAAGCCTTGCCGGAAGGCATTCCCGACAAGGGCTCGAGGCGCTGCGTGATGGCCGCAAGCCCCCGAGTGTATTTCTCGCAGGAGTTCCTGACCTTCGGCGATGGAGATGCATCGCTGTAGGATGCCCGAGGGGCTGCGGTGGTAGAGCTCCTCCTCATCGCCCAGCAAGACGAATGACTTGGCGCGTCGCGCTACCCGCCGAGCCTCGGCTTGGTCGAGGGGTAGCTCTCCTTGGCGGAGATATTGCAGGTACGGGGTCTGCCAATTTCGATCAGGCGAGGCCCCGTTCTGCTCCTCCTCGACGTGCAGTGCCTCGGCCCCGGGAGCCGAGGGTACCTCGGGCCGAACCGAGGGCGCCTCGGGCTGAGCCGAGGGCGCCTCGGGCTGAGCCGAGGGTGCCTCGGGCTCGGGCGTGTCGTCGATCTTGACGGAGGGTTGATGCAGATCCCGGGAGAAGACGTCCGGGGGGACCGTCGTTCGCCCCGAGGCTATTTTAGCCAACTCATCCGCAGTCTCGTTGTAGCGCCGAGCGATGTGGTTAAGCTCGAGCCCGAAGAACTTGTCTTCCAGGCGCCGAACTTCATCGCAGTAGGCCTCCATCTTCGGGTCGCGGCAGTGGGAGTTCTTCATGACTTGGTCGATGACGAGCTGCGAGTCACCGCGGGCGTCGAGGCGTCTGACCCCTAGCTCGATGGCGATCTGCAACCCGTTGACCAGAGCCTCGTACTCGGCCACATTGTTGGACGCCGGGAAATGGAGGCGTAGCACGTAGTGTAGGTGCTTCCCGAGGGGCGAGATGAAGAGCAGGCCCGCGCCGGCTCCCGTCTTCATCAGCGACCCGTCGAAAAACATGGTCCAGAGCTCCGGTTGGATCGGAGCCGTCGGTAGCTGGGTGTCGACCCATTCGGCTACGAAGTCCGCCAACACCTGGGACTTGATGGCCTTCCGAGGGGTGAACGAGATTGTTTCGCCCATGATTTCCACCGCCCACTTTGCGATCCTGCCCGAGGCCTCTCGGCACTGGATGATCTCCCCCAGGGGGAAGGATGACACCACAGTTACCGGATGAGACTCGAAGTAATGTCGTAACTTCCGCCTCGTCAGGATCACAGCATACAGCAGCTTCTGAACTTGTGGGTAGCGGATCTTGGTCTCGGACAATACCTCGCTGACGAAGTAGACTGGCCTCTGAACGGGCAATGCATGCCCTTCTTCTTGCCTCTCGACCACAATCGCGGCGCTAACCACCTGAGTGGTCGCGGCGATGTAGACCAAGAGGGCTTCTCCATCAGCTGGGGGCACCAAGATAGGCGCCTTTGTAAGGAGCGCCTTCAGGTTCCCGAGAGCTTCCTCGGCCTCAGGGGTCCAAGCGAAACTCTCGGCCTTCCTTAAGAGGCGGTATAGAGGCAGACCTCTTTCGCCGAGGCGTGAGATGAAGCGGCTCAGGGCCGCAAGACATCCCATGACCCTCTGTACACCTTTTAAGTCCTTGATAGGCCCCATGCTGGTGATGGCTGTGATCTTCTCTGGGTTGGCTTCGATGCCTTGCTCGGAGACAATGAACCCCAGGAGCATGCCCCGGGGCACCCCGAAGACACACTTCTCGGGATTGAGCTTGACTCCTTTCGCCTTGAGACATCGGAATGTCGCTTCAAGGTCGGAGAGGAGGTCGGAAGCCTTCCTTGTCTTGACTACAATGTCATCGACGTAGGCCTCGACTGTGCGACCGATGTGTTCGCCGAACACATGGTTCATGCACCGCTGGTACGTCGCGCCCGCATTCCTCAAACCGAACGGCATGGGGACATAGCAGTACATGCCGAAGGGCGTGATGAAAGAAGTCGCGAGCTGGTCGGACTCTTTCATCCGGATTTGGTGATACCCTGAGTAGGCATCGAGGAAGGACAGGGTTTCGCACCCAGCAGTGGAATCCACGATTTGATCGATGCGAGGTAGAGGGTAGGGAACCTTCGGACATGTTTGTTGAGACTAGTGTAGTCTACACACATCCGCCATTTCCCCCCTTTCTTCCTCACAAGCACAGGGTTGGCAAGCCATTCGGGATGGAATACCTCTTTGATGAACCCTGCTGCCATTAGCTTGTGGATCTCCTCGCCTATCACTCTGCGCTTCTCCTCGTCGAATCGGCGCAGAGGCTGCCTGACGGGTCGGGCTCCGGCCCGAATATCCAGCGAGTGCTCGGCGACATCCCTCGGTATGCCGGGCATGTCCGAGGGACTCCACGCAAAGACGTCGGCGTTTGCGCGGAGAAAGTCGACGAGCACTGCTTCCTATTTGGGGTCGAGCCCGGAACCAATCCGGATCTGCTTGGAGGTGTCGCCACTGGGGTCGAGAGGGACGGCCTTAACCGTCTCCGCTGGCTCGAAGTTGCCGGCATGACGCTTCACGTCTGGCACCTCTTTGGAGAGGTTCTCCCGGTCGGCGATGAGGGCCTCGGACTCGGCGAGGGCCTCGGCGTACTCCACGCACTCCACGTCGCATTCGAACGCGTGTTTGTACGTGGGGCCGACGATGATGACCCCGTTGGGGCCCGGCATCTTGAGCTTCAGGTAGGTGTAGTTAGGGACGGCCATGAACTTCGCGTAGCATGGTCTCCCCAGTACCGCGTGGTAGGTCCCTCGGAACCCGACCACCTCGAACGTCAAGGTCTCCCTTCGGAAGTTGGAGGGCGTTCCGAAGCAGACGGTAAGGTCGAGTCGTCCGAGGGGCTGGACGCGCTTCCCAGGGATGATCCCGTGGAAGGGCGCAGCGCCTGCTCGGACGGAGGACAGATCGACGCGCAGGAGCCTGAGGGTCTCGGCGTAGATGATGTTGAGGCAGCTGCCCCCATCCATCAGGACCTTGGTGAGCCTGACGTTGCCGACGATGGGGTCGACGACGAGCGGGTATTTCCCCGGGCTCGGCACGTGGTCGGGGTGGTCAGCCTGGCCGAAGGTGATGGGCTTGTCGGACCAGTCTAGGTAGACTGGCGCCGCCACCTTCACCGAGCAGACCTCCCGGCGCTCTTGCTTGCGATGCCGAGCCGAGGCATTCGCCGCATGCCCACCGTAGATCATGAAGCAGTCGCGGACCTCGGGGTACTCTCCTGCTTGGTGATCTTCCTTCTTGTCGTCGTCGTGGGCCCTGCCACCCTCTGCGGGTGGCCCGGCCCTGTGGAAGTGGCGCCGAAGCATGACGCACTCCTCGAGGGTGTGCTTGACGGGCCCCTGATGATAGGGGCACGGCTCCTTGAGCATCTTGTCGAAGAGGTTAGCACCTCCGGGGGGCTTCCGAGGGTTCTTGTACTCGGCGGCGGCGACAAGGTCCGCGTCGGCGGCGTCGCGTTTCGATTGCGACTTCTTCTTGCCTTTCTTCTTGGCGCCGCGCGGAGTAGACGCCTCGGGAGCCTCTTCCGATGGGCGGCCCTGGGGCTGCTTGTCCTTTCGGAAGATAGCCTCGACCGCCTCCTGGCCAGAGGCGAACTTGGTGGCGATGTCCATCAGCTCGCTCGCCCTGGTGGGGGTCTTGCGACCCAACTTGCTCCCAGGTCACGGCAGGTGGTGCCGGCAAGGAACGCGCCGATGACATCCGAGTCGGTGATGTTGGGCAGCTCGGTGCGCTGCTTCGAGAATCGCCGGATGTAGTCCCAGAGCGACTCTCCCGGCTGTTGCCGGCAGCTCCGAAGGTCCCAGGAATTCCCGGGGCGCACGTACGTGCCCTGGAAATTGCCGGCGAAGGCTTGGACCAAATCGTCCCAGTTGGAGATCTGCCCCGGAGGCAGGTGCTCCAACCAGGCGCGAGCAGTGTCGGAGAGGAACAGGGGAAGGTTACGGATGATGAGGTTGTCGTCGTCCGTTCCACCCAGTTGGCAGGCCAGGCGGTAGTCCGCGAGCCACAGTTCCGGTCTCGTTTCCCCCGAGTACTTCGTGATAGTAGTCGGGGGTCGGAACCAGGTCGGGAATGGCGCCCGTCGGATGGCCCGACTGAAGGCATGCGGACCGGGCGGTTCGGGCGAGGGACTCCGATCCTCCCCGCTGTCGTAGCGCCCCCCACGCCTGGGGTGGTAGCCTCGGCGCACCCTTTCGTCGAGGTGGGCCCGACGGTCGCGACGGTGATGCTCGTTACCGAGGTGGCCCGGGGCCGCAGGCGCGGTGTTGCGCATGCGCCCGGTGTAGACCGAGGCTTCCCGCATGAATCGGGAAGTCGCGGCGTGAGGTTCCGAGGGGTATCCCTGCCTTCGGGAGGCAGTGCTCTCGGCCCGTCGGGCCGCAGCGCCTTCCAGGAGATTCTTGAGCTCTCCCTGGATTCGCCGACCCTCGGTGGTTGATGGCTCCGGCATCGTGCGGAGGAGCATCGCTGCGGCTGCCAGGTTCTAACCGACCCCGCTGGATGCGGGCGGCGGCCTGACCCTGACATCGTTGGCGACGCGGTGCTGGAGACCCTGGGGCAGGTGACGTATTTCTCTGGCCGGGGGTTGGCCCGCCCATACCTGCCCGACGTCCCGGCGGATCGTCTCAAGCGCCCCTGTTCCCTCGTCGAGCCTGGCCTGCGCCCCACGGACTTGCTCGAGCTGTGGGTCGTGACCCCCCGCCGGAACGGGGACCACAGCTAGCTCCCGCGGGATGTCGGCGCGAGGCACCGGCCTAGGAAAATCACCGTCCTCCGGCATGCCAAGATGGTTGCCTTTGGAGGGATCCCCTAGCTCGACGTGGAAACATTCGCGGCTTGGAACGCAATCCTCGTCGCCAAGGCTGCGGCTTCCGTCGGAACAGTCGGAGAGGCAGTAGTCACATGCGGTCATGAAGTCCCGCATGGCACTGGGGTTGCCAAATCCAGAGAAATCCCAACAGATGCTGGGATCGTCATCTTCCTCGGACCCAGAGGGCCCGTAGGTCGAGACGTCCGTCAATCGGTCCCAAGGCGACCGCATACGAAACCCCAGTGGGGTTGCACTCGCCTCAATGAGAGCGCCCGCCAAAGCGAGGTCGCTAGGCGGGTTGAGGCCGAGTCGAAATGACGTAAGATGGGAGTTAGTCAGTACCTTTTGGTCGACGAGGAGCGACGTAGTCACATCGGGGACTGGTTGCACCGTCGTCTCAGGTACGAGGGCGACGTCCTGCAAGCTCTCCGCGAGCGCGCTGGCGTCGTCTTCTTGCTCGGGATCAGCGCGTCGCGGGGGGACGGCGCTTGCCTTCGTCCCGAACGCGAGGTCGACGCCCGGCGTGCCCTCCGTTGGGGCGCTGGGAACGTCGATTCGCTCGACGGCCGACGAAGCGCGGCCTCCCGCTTGGCCTTGGTTGCCCCGCCTCCTCCTCCGTTGGTGGGGGAGAGGACGGAGCGAGCTCGACTGTTGTTCTTCCACAACGCGGGGAAGATGTCGTCGATTCCGCCGCCGGCGGGCGGGTTGTCGGCCGCCATTGTCGTTGTCGCGCGGCGGTGGAAGGAGTATCATGTCGTAGCTGTCGTCGAAGGACATGAACTCAAGACTCCCGAAACGGAGCACCGTCCCGGGCCGGAGAGGTTGCTGGAGACTGCCCATCTGGAGCTTGACGGGAAGCTGTTCGTCAGCACGCAGCAGGCCCCTACCTGGCGCGCCAACTGTCGGTGTTTCGAGACCGGGGGGTCCCTGAGCCGACGAGTGAGTGTGCCGCGTGCCCCAGCCCAGATGGGTCGAGCGCGTGGGCGAGCGCGAAGGGGGGAAAGGCGAGGTGGCCGGAGACGGGCGTGAGAGAGGTGGAAATCCCGCGGCCTTCGTGTTCGTCCCGCGCCCAGGTCGGGTGCGCTTGCAGTAGGGGGGTTACAAGCGTCCACGCGGGTGAGGGAAGCGAGCGGCCCCAAGAGAGCGCCTGTCCCGTCCTCGGTCCCGCGCGGCCAACCTTCTCTAAGAAGGCCCTGGTCCTTCCTTTATAGGCGTAAGGAGAGGATCCAGGTGTACAATGGGGGTGTAGCAGAGTGCTACGTGTCTAGCGGAGGGAGAGCTAGCGCCCTAAGTACATGCCAATGTGGCAGCCAGAGAGATCTTGGCACCCTGCTGGCGTGATGTCGTGGCTGTCGGAGGAGCGGCGGAGCCTGGCGGAGGGACAGCTGTCGGTGCGGTCGAGTCCTTGCTGACGTCCCCCTGCTTCCGTAAGAGAGCTGAGAGCCGCCGTCGTCACAGAGCTCGTGGGGCGCCATCATTGCCCATCTGGCGGAGCTAGCCAGATGGGACACCGGTCTTGTTCTCTGTGACCCGAGTCGGCTCGGGGTAGGATGATGATGGCGCTTCCCGTTGACGTGGCGGGCCTGTGCCCTAGGTCGGACGACGTGGGGGCTCCTCTGAAGCCGAGGTCGAGTCTGTCTTCCGTGGCCGAGGCCGAGCCCGAGCCCCTGGGTCGGGCGAGGCGGAGATCGTTCGACAGAGGCCAGGGCGGAGTCCGAGCCCTGTGGTCGGGCGAAGCGGAGTTCGTCGTCTTCTGGGGCTGTGCCCGAGTCCGAGCCCTGGGTCGGGCGGAGCGGAGTTCGCCGTCTTCCGGGTCTTAGCCCGAGTCCGAGCCCTGGGTCGGGCGGAGCAGAGTTCGCCGTCTTCCGGGTCTTAGCCCGAGTCCGAGCCCTGGGTCGGGCGGAGCGGAGTTCGCCGTCTTCCGGGTCTTAGCCCGAGTCCGAGCCCTGGGTCGGGCGGAGCGGAGTTTCCTATGGCGCCTTTGGCAAGGTCTGACTGCCTGTCAGACTCACTCTGTCGAGTGGCGCTGCAGTTGGAGTGGCGCAGGCGGCGCTGTCCTTCTGTCAGACCGGCCAGTGGAGCGGCGGAGTGACGGCGGTCACTTCGGCTCTGCCGGGGGGCGCGCGTCAGGATAAAGGTGTCAGGCCGCCTTTGCGTTAAATGCTCCTGCAACTCGGTCAGTCGGTGCGGCGATTTAGTCAGGGTTGCTTCTTAGCGAAGCCAAGGCCTCGGGCGAGCCGGAGATGTGTCCGCCGTTAAAGGGGGGCCTCGGGCGAGACGGAAGTCCCTCGAGGTCGGCTGCCCTTGTCCGAGGATAGGCTCGGGCGAAGCGTGATCGAGTCACTCGTATGGACTGATTCCTGACTTAATCGCACCCATCAGGCCTTTGCAGCTTTATGCTGATGGGGGTTACCAGCTGAGAATTAGGCGTCTTGAGGGTACCCCTAATTATGGTCCCCGACAGTAATCAACTGCTGAAGCTCTTCTTCTGACGAGTACTGGAGTGACATTCGACGAAGCGTGAGCGCGAGAGTGAGGATCGCAAGTCGTCGACACAGTGCTGTGATTAAGGGTGATGGCGAGGCGGAGATCGAGGATGAGCATATGAAGGAAATGACGATGTTATCGCTCACAGCACGAAGGCGAACGACAACGACATGGGTAGTGCTGGATGTGGTCGAATTCGTTCAGAGCTTCACTTCGACGACCACCAGATCGATATCGGGACTCGACGGCAGCGCAACACCACCACGGGACAGAGGCAAACTGGCTACGACGGCCTAGGACGGGTGCGGAGGCTGACAGCAGGGAACTTCGCGATGGACAGCGAGGCTCGACGGCGTTGGGGTTTTGCTACAAGGCAAAGTCGAGCACACAGGGTGACCAGCTTCGGATCCGGAGCAGGCCGAGCGAGAAGACGTGGCTGCGCGCAGAGGAACTCGGCTGTTTCTTTCCCCGTTTGCCGCGCCAGACTGGGCGAGCACTAGAGAGATCCGACCGGCGTAGGGAAGGAGCTCGGTACGGACACTGGGAGGAGCTCGACTGGTTTGGAGGAACAGGGAGGGAGCACGCGCGCACAGGAGATGGGCACACGGTGCGGTCACGGAACCGAGCAGGGAGCAAGCCGGTGCGCGTGGGAAGCTGAGAGGAGGACGCTGGGCGCGGCCAGCCATGGAGCTTGGGGAAAGGGAACCGGCGAGCTCGGCTAGGGAGGGGAAGCAGGGGCGCGGCCCGCGCGAGCAGAGGAAGACGGGATTCGACGGCGCCGTGGGGAAGAGCCGCTCGGCATAGAGGAGCACGCCATGGGAGCCGCGCGGCGAGCTAGGGGCGAGCTGCAGCAGGGAGCCACGGCAAGCGCAGGGAGCAGCAGCCGACCAGGGGGCACGCGCGCGCCATGGGAGACAGAGGAGCGCGCGTGGGAGGAGCCGCTCGGCTGGGCGCGGTCCGAGCTGAGGCAGGAAGGGAGCGCCGTGGAGGTTGGGGAAAGCAGCGACCGGCGCGGTGGAGCACGCAACCCAGGGCACGGCGGAGGGAGATGGGCACTCGGCCAGAAGATGAGCGCCGACTGCATTTTTGAAGAGCCCAGGGGCGGCGCTGTAGAAAAATATCAGGGGAAGAAGGATAGCGACGATGCTGCGCGGTGGCGAGAAAATCAGGAGGAAGATAACGACGACTTGAAAAAAAAATCTGTACCGACGTGCAGCAGATTTTTTTCTCACATTTTCCTTTTACTTCCCCTTATTTTTATAAAGAAATTTATAGATATTTCGGGGTATAAAATAAGGGTCTATAAAATATAAAGAAGGGTCGAACAAATGAGATCGACAGCAAAAATTGGACAGGATTTGATTTGGCAAATATTCTGAAGTCGGATGAATTCATATCGTTAATTCACTTTTTGAAGATTTAGACCGAAGCGAGAAGCAACGGACTGAATTAAACGGATTTCAGCTTCTGTATTTTAATCTGCATTTGATTCAGTTGACTTCAGATGATTTCCGTTCGCTACTCGAACACTCGACTAGAGAATAATTCAATCAAGAATCTGTAGACGCGATGTCATGGTTGACAGAAGGGGATTAAATTATTTTACACTGAAAGCTTAGTCGTCGAGTTCTTCTTAATCTGTTCGGGATAAAATCATCCGAGTGGGTCGGGCTTCCGAGTTCGCATTCGCGCGAGCGATAAATTTTAAATAATCATCGGACTCACCGATTTTTGGAACAGCTATGTTCCGAACATCACGAAAATTTAGGAAGAGCCCGGATAAATAAAAACGGTGTCGAACTCACGACAACGAAACAAATGCGATATTAAAATCATGATAGACGGAAATGATTAAAATTTTAGCATTTGTTTTATCCACTGATATGACATGCTTAAATCCATACTCGTTGTCGAGCGGAATATAACACCAGGGGTGTTACAGCCCTCCTCCCTTAAAAGAATCTTGTCCTGAAATTCGGAGCGAAACTTTTAAGAGTAGAGAAGCATGTAACCCATGTCCATATCAGCGATAATCATGAGACAGTTCCAAGCAAAGGCGAGTGTCTCTGAATGTGGTTTCTCTAGTGGACATATCATGTATCGCCTTAGGCTAATTTAAAGATGTCCATTAGTATAGACAATGTCTACCAGAAGAACACATAAGATTCCATGTATGCAGTTTGTTTTTTCTGATAACACTGTACTATCTGAGTCTGTTGAGCGAGCGGTAAATACACGATTTTACCTAAACAGAACCACATGCAACCTCTTGGGTAAAACACACAGAAAGAGGTTTACCAACAAGTGGTCACGAGAAATTCATAGCACACAGATGGGTGTGAATGTCAAATAACATCACAGTTAACTTGTGTTATCCAAGTCTATGAAAGGTGATATAAATTCGAGAAAATCACCAGCGGAGGGATCTGTAGATGCTACCTTCGTAACCAATCCATTTTATCGAGCACTAATCATGGCTCGAACTGATCACACACGTTAGAAAACCATACGTGAGGCGATCGAGACACGACTAGAGCAAAAACTAGGTGGTTACTGGCCAACTTAACTTAATTCTTGCAAGCACTTCCTTAGGATGGGTTGAACCAAAGTGAGTTCAGACAACTCGATAAAACGATCTCTAAACTCAACCTTTGTTCATTGGGCAGTTACAAGTTAGTAAAACCAACTTGTTGAACTACTTTTGACATTGAGTAAGTCCTCTTATTATCCATCGGTAAGCCAAGAATTGAGAGTTCACATTTGCTAATAGGAGATAATGTATTTGGGTAGAAATCCATTTGGTTAGGTTGTTCATCTGTTTCTTCATGCGAGATGAACTGACTTGGTTCGGGAATACATGGATTAAATAAGGGAGCGAATGAACAAACTCCTACATTTCAGCAGTAGGGGAAACATATCTCCATTTTGAGAGCTAATCAGTTGTCTCTCCAACACTAAAAAGATCCAAGGCTTCACCTTTACACAAAGGACGTAAAGGGAACTTGTATACGTGCAGTCACTACTAAGATCAAAAGAAAAGAGACCACACATGAAAGTGGTATGCCCTTTTGATCTGACAGAGATGATAGATGTTGCTTGATCACTTGACAAACAACATAAAAACTGTTTCAAGGGAAGGTCCACGAAAGATAACACATCAGTGTAGTTCCACAATGGATCATGACTAGAGACCTCGATACCAGCATGCGCCAAGCAGCATAACCTTGCGTGTACATTCACAAGGGGCTCTCAGTTTCGCGGCGGCACAATAAGTCCTTAACCATGACACCATTACAAAACTGGCACCAATAATGAATCTCACGTGGGAAAACTAGACATTGTGCCAAGATAACACATTGATATAGTCTCATAATGGATGACAACTACCACTGTGATACCAGCGCGTGCCGAGCAGCACAACCATGTGTGTACATTCACAGGAGGCCCTCGGTTTCGTCACGACATCATCAATTTTAGTCATAACGCCATTACCAGATGTAACCAATGAGAAATCTCGCCACACCAATAGAATGAGTAGGGGGGACAATATATAAAGAGACTCTACCTGTCAGAATGGTTACAAGTAGAGAGCCCGATGAAATGAACAAGGCATGGCCATAACCAAAAATAAATTGAGGAAGGAGTACGATGGGAGACTGTTATTTCAGCCCCAAGCATATTTCTATGCCCATCGCAACGATTACAAGGCCAAGGATTAGTATCTGATTAGACACGGAGGGAAAACAATCACAAGATGAAGTTGGTATGCCTTCGATAAATATGAGGAAACCAAAGGCATCAAACTCAAGAAAATAATCGGACATGTGTTTCCTAGGTTGGGTTGATAAAGCAACAATGCAATTCTCCAGGAGAGGCAAAATAGAATAGAGATATCAAATTGCACCAACCGAACAAGGGAATGGTTTTGGAAGGAAATATGACTCGAGATTCTTGTTTTAAGCCTGAGTACACTTTATGCCCAGCAAAGAAATTATCTAAGCATTTATTTGTATGTGTTTGGTCATGGAGTGATAATGGATAATTCAAATTTGGGTCATGGTTCACTAAATAAGAACATGGCCTAATTTTGGGTTTAGGCAAACAGCTCACAAACATTCTATTGCCACATCAAGCATAAGAGCAAACACATTTTGCACTAATGGTCAAATTAAGAAAAGCTGGAAGCCATCTAAACAAGTATCTCTAATACCCACATCATTTACAATCATCGGCTACTGGAATAAAGATGAGAAAAGCATTTTGGGTGTATAGGTGACAAACATGATGCAACAATCAGGATGCATGCTCGTCCTATACGTCCTCACGAATTTGTGCCAATCTAATGTGGCAGTACCGTTCTATCTCTGTGGCATACATACGACTCTCACGGTATTTTGCTAGTCGTCAGCTACACATACATATTCGAGGTTAGTGTACCTGTAGAAAATTCCATCACAACCCAATTTCCCATGATGCAAGATCCACACATGACAGTTTATCACAGTTTATACTCCATATATTGCTATATGGAGGCCAGCTCATCATTAAGCGCCGAGCCATGCATAGGCGTCGTTGCCACACTTTAACCATAGGGCAACTCATTATGGTAACTCACCTTCTTACCTGAGCGTAGGTGCGTCGTTGCAAGTACATTACACTTCTCAGTATTCCCATGTCTGTATACCCATACACATCCATGGGGTATTGGATCCCAGAAAAGTAAATACTCCATATCGCAGCCTTCATATATACATATGTAAAACATGTATATAGTCAAGCGCTTTTTATACTCTTCCCTAGACCGACGTTTGTTCGGTCATGCTCTCACATCTCGCCTTACCTGAGCCTCGATCCATTCAAAACTGAATGGCCTCAAAAATAACAATACACATGTATGCAATACCCCCGATTGTGGGTTAGTGGTTTTTAAATAAGCCACCTAATAGTCCTTAATTTAGGGCTTAACAAAGGATGTCACAAGCATTATAGTTTTTCAAAACTGTTTTTCAAAGCCAAACAATGTGATTAGTTGAAAATAGGTTTTTCGAAACCAAACTTTTTTTTTGAAAATACGTATGTGACCGTATATACTTAATCCTGCTCCGATACCAGCTGTGGCAGAACCTCCCAAGTTATTGGGCCCACATGCACCTGTCCTTGTCTCAAAGACCTCGGACGGCTGTGCATGTGCACCAGATAACTTAACAGGATCCGTCCGAGTGTCCCAAGGACCCCGGATAAACCACTTATAACCAGAACCGTGTGATTAAGTAAACACAAATCACACACCAACAATTTTGCAGCGGAAATCTTTTTACCAAATTTTACATGTTACATCAAGTTTTACAATGTACATGATCGGAGTGATTACAAAATTGATTCAAAGAAATAACTTTGAATTGTTATAAATTGTTTATAAGTTTGAAATATATGCTAGCTTAAGTGACAATCCTCAATAAGAAGTATAGAAGAAGTACTTAGACTTATAAGAAGGTCGTGCCCACTGGCGCTTAACACCAATCACAATCAAAGTGACTCGTAACCTGCAGCAACAATGGGTAAAACCCTAAGTACGCAAGTACCTAGCAAGACTTACCCGACTAAAGAAAAGACTCTCAAGGATATGCTGGTTAAATAGGAATCAAGGAAAAGGCTTAAGCAAGTCAACTTAGATAATTTTGCAGAAATAGCTTACTAAAGTGAGTCCTTACTTCCAACATTTTAATGCTAGATTAAGTATTAATAGACCTTGTTTGCATCTAGTCTAATTTCACCATCACATTATTCAATCCAACATGATTTTTGCTCATTAAGATTCCATCCATGACTTAGATTGCATGGCAGTGACCAAGTCTTCATGTCCGAGAAGTAACGGCGATCTATATCGATTAATACCCAGTTGGGGATCTCCAATCACACGACATATGTAGCACTTAACTCTTGCATATGTCAACTCGCCACCGGGGTTCTTAAGTCCAGATTAGGTTCACGCCAACCGAGAGCACAAATACACCACCGTCCAGCCTCTTGCCACGGAGGGTACACACTACTCTCACCATCTCTCCACTCCCATTGCGTGTTGTCTTATTCTGGTATTAGTCTGCCCGAGGCAAAGCTTACCCATGATGAGGCATGTGACCAGTTAAAAGGTCCTCGATCATCAAGCCTACATTCAGTATAATCCTTAATCAACCTGGGTAGAACATCACCTGTTCCTAGCCCAAGTCCGGATTTAAGTACTTCCATCCTTAGGATTGTTTGTATTCCTTAGGATGAAAAGAGCATTATAGGGAACTTTGCAGTAAGATCCCACCACTGCTCCCAATGAAAATATTCTTGCAGGCAGAAGCCATCCTTCCTCAGGATAACCCCTGAGCTAGGCATTAACGCAAAGGACAACCTCTATCCGCAAGATTTACCTCTAGGCAAGGCTAAGCAATTTTGTAAATCATATTTGATACTTCACCAGAAGTATCTATAGAAGGAATGGATTTCAAGGTAGCCAATGCATCAAAGGGTTTCCAAGCAACTCCTATAAACCTAATGCACATTTCGCTAGACTTAAAGTGTGTAAAAAATTATTTAAAAACACAAGGAAGGGGTTGCATGTACCGGGGCTTGCCTGGAATAAACACTATGTTAGTGTTTGTTAGGTGGCGACCACTTGACGACCATCCTTTTGTCTTGACATTTGTTCAGGCAGGTTCGTCCATCAGCATCACCATGCGGATTAGCCCGCGCTTGGGGTCGACTTGGCTCGTCTTCAGCATCACGCGATTAATTAACGTACCTGAATGAAATGCATTATGCACATGAATGCATATAGACAAGAATATTACAAACCTAAATAGTGCTACGCGATAGCGAATTAAACACCTAGCGGCGAGGCGTTGTACAATTTTATACGGAAACACTAGTTACCGATATACGACTATGCCCAATTATTACACTTTTCTAGCGTAATCGCATCTACTTCAAACATCAAGTAATAATAAGCTAAGCACAAGTCTTTTGTTAAAACACCCAATATCAAATTACTCGTCACATTTTTATTCACTATTTTCGAATACCGGCAACTTAGAGTAAGGGGGCATATTAACTAACTTTCTAAATTGTGTTTCTCAATTATCTTGAATTCCACGCTAATTAGATAGGTCGATGCCATTCACTGTTAATTGCACGAGGTAATTTGCACATCCCTCATGACATCGAACTAAATACCAAACCTAGAATAAACTAACTAATTAAGTAGGGCATCGACTATATCAATTAACCAAATTAACATAATGACACTAGAAAATCTATCAACTAGCTGATAGGAATACTAAGCCTATCTTTTAGGTCATCAGCTCGCCTGAATATCGTATAATTTAATCTACCTTTCGCATTACTAACTCCATCGTATTTCACACATATTTAACATTACCACAACGCGCATGTGCCAACACGAGGATTATTACGATTAATAAATCTAGCCAATCAAATTAACATTCCAACTATCCGAAGTAACGAGTTCGCTTACCAATATTAGGTCGCTCCACTTCCATGGACACGACGATAAATTCTACTTCAGACTTTTCGTCGAGTACTAAGTAGATGTCACCCAGGGTTCTTCTTTTCTTCAGTAATCAACTGTTGAAGCTCTTCTTCTGACGAGTACTGGAGTGGCATTCGACGAAGCGTGAGCGCGAGAGTGAGGATCGCAAGTCGTCGACACAGTGCTGTGATCAAGGGTGATGGTGAGGCGGAGATCGAGGATGAGCACATGAAGGAAATGACGATGTTGTCGCTCACAGCACGAAGGCGAACAACAACGACATGGGTAGTGCTGGATGTGGCCGAATCCGTTCAGAGCTTCACTTCGACGACCACCGGATCGATATCGGGACTTAACGGCAGCACAACACCACCACGGGACGGAGGCAAACTGGCTACGACGGCCTAGGACAGGTGCGGAGGCTGACAGCAGGGAACTTCGCGATGGGCAGCGAGGCTCGACGGCGTCGGGGTTTTGCGACAAGGCAAAGCCGAGCACACAGGGTGACCAGCTTCGGATCCGGAGCAGGCCGAGCGAGAAGACGTGGCTGCGCGCAGAGGAACTCGGCTGTTTCTTTCCCCGTTTGCCGCGCCAGACTGGGCGAGCACCAGAGAGATCCAACTGGCGTAGGGAAGGAGCTCAGTACGGCCATGGGGAGGAGCTCAACTGGTTTGGAGGAACAGGGAGGGAGCACGCGCGCACAGGAGATGGGCACACGGTGCGGTCACGGAACCGAGCAGGGAGCAAGCCGGTGCGCGTGGGGAGCTGAGAGGAGGACGCTGGGCACGGCCAGCCGTGGAGCTTGGGGAAAGGGAACCGGCGAGCTCAGCTAGGGAGGGGAAGCAGGGGCGCGGCCCGCGCGAGCAGAGGAAGACGGGATTCGACGGCTTGGCAGAGAGGAGCACGCCATGGGAGCCGTGCGGCGAGCTGGGGGCGAGCTACAGCAGGGAGCCACGGCGAGCGCAGGGAGCAGCAGCCGACCAGGGGGCACGCGTGCGCCATGGGAGACAGAGGAGCGCATGTGGGAGGAGCCGCTCGGCTAGGCGCGGTCCGAGCTGAGGCAGGAAGGGAGCGCCGTGGAGGTTGGGGAAAGCAGCGACCGGTGCGGTGGAGCACGCTACCCAGGGCACGGCGGAGGGAGATGGGCACTCGGCCAGAAGATGAGCGTCGGCTGCATTTTTGAAGAGCCCAGGGCCGGCGCCGTAGAAAAATATCAGGGGAAGAAGGATAGCGACGATGTTGTTCGGTGGCGAGAAAATCAGGAGGAAGATAACGACGACTTGAAAAAAAAATCTGTACCGGCGTGCAGCAGATTTTTTCTCACATTTTCCTTTTACTTCTCTTTATTTTTATAAAGAAATTTGTAGATATTTCGGGGTATAAAATAAGGGTCTATAAAATATAAAGAAGGGTCGAACAAATGAGATCAACATCAACAATTGGACAGGATTTGATTTGGCAAATATTCTGAAGTCGGATGAATTCATACCGTTAATTCACTTTTTGAAGATTTAGACCGAAGCGATAAGCAACAGACTGAATTAAACGGATTTTGGCTTCTGTATTTTAATCTGCATTTGATTCAGTTGGCTTCAGATGATTTCCGTTCGCTACTAGAACACTCGACTAGAGAATAATTCAATCAAGAATCTGTAGACGCGATGTCATGGTTGACAGAAGGGGATTAAATTATTTTACACTGAAAGCTTAGTCGTCGAGTTTTTCTTAATCTGTTCAGGATAAAATCATCCGAGTGGGTCGGGCTTCTGAGTTCGCATTCGCGCGAGCGATAAATTTTAAATAATCATCGGACACATCGATTTTCGGAACAACTATGTTCCGAACATCACGAAAATTTAGGAAGAGCCCGGATAAATAAAAACGGTGTCGAACTCGCGACAAACGAAACATATGTGATATTAAAATCGTGATAGACGAAAATGATTAAAATTTTAGCATCTGTTCTATCCATTGATATTACGTGCTTAAATCCATACTTGTTGTCGAGCAGAATATAAACACCAGGGGTGTTACACTGGTGGCGCACCGGACTGTCCGGTGCGCCCATGCGCAGAGAGCTACAACAACGGCTAGTTTTGGTGGTTGGGGCTATTTATACCCCCTCAACCAGCCTCATTTAGTGTCTTGCTGCCGACATTCAAGTGCATTCATTGCTAGAGCATTGCAAGCCCCACAAAGCCTAGTGAGGTGATTAGAAAATCATAATCCTGTGTTAGGACCTCATTAATGCACGTGAGAGCCACCTAGAGCACACACCACATGCATTAGGCTTCTCTTGATCAAGTGAAAGTCTATGACTTGTTACTCTTGGTGATCGGCATCACCTAGACGGCTTGGTGGCGATTGGAGCGCGGTGATCACCCCGAAGGATTTGTTGGTGACCCAGCTCAAGTTTGTACGCGGTCGTGAGGGATCCACCGTGCCATTGTGGCAAAGGATCACCTCATAGTGAGCACTTGGTTCTTGCGAGGACCAAGGGGGAGCGATACCCTTGCGCGGGTGCTCCAACGAGGACAAGGGAAGAGTGCTAACTCTTCGATAGCTCGGCAAAAAATTGGAGGAGTCTTATTACCCTTGCTTTACATTCCGCATTTACTTTGAGCATTTCACTTTGTGCAATTACATAGCAAGTACTTGTAGTAATGACTTAGGGTTGTTGTTTTTCTAGTAGTATTCATTTATTGCTAGTAGTTGGGTAAAGTTGGCCTCGTGCTTAGGGTTTAACTTTTGTTGGAATTTTAGAAAAGCCCAATTCACCGCCCCTCTTGGGCATCATGATCCTTTCACCATAGATGGAGAGGGTGCAACTGAAGAAACTGCAACACCAATGAGTCTCAGGTTCAAGAAAGCATTCGGGTAATATCTGTTGCTGCTGTTAGTGGTAGTGAAGGAACCAAAACCATCAGACTCTAGGGTTTAGTTCATTGCCAGCGAGTGCTTGTTCTGGTGGATTGAGGCAGCTCGGCTAGTTTTTTGGGGAGCCATCATCTTATGGGAGTGATGCCAGGAGTTCAACTTTTGCCCAAGCCTGTTCAGGGTCGAGTAGCAGATGGGGGTACCATGTGGAGCAAATATAGAGTACCTGAGTGCAAGTGGTTGTGTGTGGGTTTCACTTTTTCGACTAACTTCAAGATCCTACCACTTGGGGGTAAAGACATGATACTAGGCATGGACTGGCTCGAGGATCACATACCTATGTCTATGCACTGGACAAACAAGTGGATGAAAATTGAATATGGCAATCGACAGATGATGCTGCAAGGGGTTCTGGCTAAAGTTCAGTCATGCCATGTGGTGACTAGCTTTCAACTGGAGTCCTTAATTAGACAAGAGGCAGTGGAGCAGTTGTTAGAGTTGCAGACTGTATAGCCAAGCCAACAGAGTGAGATTCCTAAGTTAATTTAGAAAATGATAGACAAGTGCCAACATTTGTTCTCCAAATCCCATTGCTTACCCTAAGAATAAATATTGATCATGTCATTCTTTTACCCCCTGGGGCACCACCATTTCGCTTAAGGCCATATAGGTATACCCCATAACATAAATCTGAGATGAGAAACAAATTCAGGAGATGTTAGACAATGGGATTATTCAACACAGCTCCTGTCCTTTTGCATCACCAGTGTTACTTGTTAAGAAGAAAGATGAAGAGTGGAAACTTTGTGTTGACTATAGAAAACTGAATGCTCACACAGTAAAAAACAGGTATCCCATGCCAATTTTTGATGAAATTATAGATGAGCTGAGGGGAGCTTCTATCTTCTCTAAATTGGATCACTGTTCAAGGTACCATCAAAATAGAATCAAGGAAGGAGATGAGTATAAGACAGTGTTTCAAACCCGCCATGGTCATTATGAATATAGAGTTATGACTTTTGGACTAACTGGGGCACCTACTACTTTCCATGATTTCATGAACCAAGTGTTGCAGCCACTACTTTCGCGGATGTGTGGTTGTCATTCTGGACGATGTTCTGGTATATAGTGTTGTAGCCATCACCCATCGCCGACATCTGAGAGCACCTAGAGGGGGGGTGAATAGGTGATCCTGTAAAAACTTAAAACTTATAGCCACAAAACTTGATTAAGTGTTAGCACAGTAGAATCAAGTGGCTAAGAACCGAGCTCTTGTGAAACACAATAGTCTCAAAGAAAACAAGCACAAGAGACACGATGATTTATCCCGTGGTTCGGCCAAGTATAACACTTGCCTACTCCATGTTGTGGCGTCCCAATGGATGAGGGTTGCACTCAACCCCTTTCAAGTGATCCAATGATCCACTTGAATACCATGGTTGTTTTCTTTCTTATACTCTTTCCCGTTTGCGAGGAATCTCCACAACTTGGAGTCTCTCGCCCTTACAACAAAGATCAAAGTGAAAGCACTTAGAGTAAGGGAGGGAAGCAATACACACAAATCTGCAGCAATACGCACACACACAGCCAAGACTTGAGCTCAAATGAATCGCAACAAGTTCACCACTAGAACAGAGCTCAAATCACTAAGAAAGTCAATCAAGTGTGCGGAGATGGAATATGGAAGACTTAGAATGCTCAAAGTATGCTTGGGTGACTCCTCCATGCGCCTAGGGGTCCCTTTTATAACCCCAAGGCAGCTAGGAGCCGTTGGAGGATTCTTGGAAGGCAATTCTTGCCTTCTATCGGGTGGCACACCGGACAGTCCGGTGCACCACCGGACATCCACTGTTCATTGTCCGGTGCGGATCTCCTTCCTAAAATGGCACAGCCGACCGTTGTAGAATTGTAGCCGTTGGCGCACCGGACTCTGTCCGATGCACACCGGACAGTCTGGTGCCCCCAGCCGACCGTTGGCTGGGGCCACGCGTCGCGCGCGGATTGCACGGCCGACCGTTGCGCTGGCGGCCGTTGGCTCACCGGACAGTCCGGTGCACCACCGGACAGTCCGGTGAATTATAGTCGTACGCCGTCGCCGAATTCCCGAGAGTGGCCAGTTCGCCAGAGCCATCCTGGCGCACTGGTGATAGTCGCCTAGAGGGGGGGTGAATAGGGCGAAACTGAAATTTACAAATATAAACACAACTACAAGCCGGGTTAGCGTTAGTGATAAAGAAAACGAGTCCGCGAGAGAGGGTGCAAAACAAATCGCAAGCAAATAAGAAGTGTGACACGCGGATTTGTTTTACCGAGGTTCGGTTCTCGCAAACCTACTCCCCGTTGAGGAGGCCACAAAGGCCGGGTCTCTTTCAACCCTTCCCTCTCTCAAACGGTCCCTCGGACCGAGTGAGCTTCTCTTCTCAAATCAAAGCCGGGAACAAAACTTCCCCGCAAGGGCCACCACACAATTGGTGCCTCTTGCTTTGATTACAATGGAACTTTGATCACAAGAACAAGTGAGAAAGAAAAGAAGCAATCCAAGCGCAAGAGCTCAAAAAGAACACGGCAAATCTCTCTCTCTAATCACTAAAGCCTTTTGTGGAATTGGAGAGGATTTGATCTCTTTTGGTGTGTCTAGAATTGAATGCTAGAGCTCTTGTAGTGGTTGAGAAGTGCAAAACTTGGATGCAATGAATGGTGGGGTGGTTGGGGTATTTATAGCCCCAACTACCAAATGTGGCCGTTGGGAGGCTGTCTGTTCGATGGCGCACCGGACAGTCCGGTGCACACCGGACAGTCCGGTGCCCCCTGCCACGTCATCATTGCCGTTGGATTCTGACCGTTGAGGCTTCTGACTTGTGGGCCCTCCTGGGTGTCCGGTGCACACCGGACAACTCCTGTTCATTGTCCGGTGCGCCGGAATGGGCGCGCCTGACTTCTGCGCGCGCAGAGCGCGCATTAAATGCGCGGCAGAGAGCCGTTGGCGCGGAGGTAGCCGTTGCTCCGGAGACGCACCGGACAGTCCGGTGCACACCGGACAGTCCGGTGAATTATAGTGGACTAGCCATTGGAGTTTCCCGAAGCTGGCGAGTTCCTGAGGCCGACCTCCCTTGGAGCACCGGACACTGTCCGGTGTACACCGGACAGTCCGGTGAATTATAGCGGAGTCGCCTCTGGAAATTCCCGAAGGTGGCGAGTTTGCTTTGGAGTCCTCTAGTGCACCGAACATGTCCGGTGGTGCACCGGACACTGTCCGGTGGCACACCGGACAGTCCGGTGCGCCAGACCAGAGGTGCCTTCGGTTGACCCTATGCTTCTTGGTTGAATCCAAAACTTGATCTTTTTATTGGCTGAGAGTGAACCTTTTACACCTGTATAATCTATACACTTGAGCAAACTTAGTTAGTTCAAATGTTTGTGTTGGGCAATTCAACCACCAAAATTAATTAGGGACTAGGTGTAAGCCTAATTCCCTTTCAATCTCCCCCTTTTTGGTGATTGATGCCAACACAAACCAAAGCAAATATAGAAGTGCATAATTGAACTAGTTTGCATAATGTAAGTGTAAAGGTTGCTTGGAATTGAGCCAATATAAATACTTACTAGATATGCAAGGATTGTTTCTAACTTATAACATTTTGGACCACGCTTGCACCACATGTTTTGTTTTTTTGCAAATTCTTTTTGTAAATCTTTTTCAAAGTTCTTTTGCAAATAGTCAAAGATAATTGAATAAGATTTTGCAAAGCATTTTCAAGATTTGAAATTTTCTCCCCCTGTTTCAAATGCTTTTCTTTTGACTAAACAAAACTCCCCCTAGAAGAGATCCTCCTCTTAGTGTTCAAGAGGGTTTTGATATACCATTTTTGAAATACTACTTTCTCCCCCTTTTGAACACAATAGGATACCAATTGAAAATATTCAATCACTAAGTTTTTGAAATTGATGGTGGTGGTGCGGTCCTTTTGCTTTGGGCTCAATTCTCCCCCTTTTTGGCATGAATCGCCAAAAACGGAATCATTAGAGCCCTTGAAGTGCTATCTTCCCCTTTGGTCATAAATAAATGAGTTAAGATTATACCAAAGACGAAGTCCGGTCCTTTTGCCTTGGGCTTTTACTTTCTCCCCCAAAGACAAAGTCCTTTTCTTTGATGCTCATGCTTTTCTCCCCCAAGAATGGAGAGGTTCGACGGCGAAGGAAGAGTTACGGAGTGGAAGCCTTTTTGTCTTCGCCGAAGACTCCAGTTCCCTTTCAATATACCTATGACTTGGTTTGAAATAGACTTGAAAGCACATTAGTCATAGCATATGAAAGAGATATGATCAAAGGTATATAAATGAGCTATGAGTGCAAGTTAACAAAAGAAATTCCTAGAATCAAGAATATTTAGCTCATGCCTAAGTTTGTTAAAAGATTGTTCATCAAGAGGCTTGGTAAAGATATCGGCTAATTGATCTTTAGTGTTAATGTAAGAAATCTCGATATCTCCCTTTTGTTGGTGATCCCTAAGAAAATGATACCGAATGGCTATGTGCTTAGTGCGGCTATGCTCGATGGGATTGTCGGCCATTTTGATTGCACTCTCATTATCACATAGCAAAGGGACTTTGGTCAATTTGTAACCGTAGTCCCGCAGGGTTTGCCTCATCCAAAGCAATTGCGCGCAACAATGGCCTGCGGCAATGTACTCGGCTTCGGCGGTGGAAAGAGCGACCGAATTTTGCTTCTTT
Source organism: Zea mays (assembly GCF_902167145.1). Classification (NCBI taxonomy): domain Eukaryota; kingdom Viridiplantae; phylum Streptophyta; class Magnoliopsida; order Poales; family Poaceae; genus Zea; species Zea mays. The sequence continues at coordinate 74,184,813 of NC_050100.1, read as the reverse complement.
GAAGCCCAAGACACCAAGGATCTTCCCAAGAACTGGCAAGTCCCCGATGTGCTCTTCCTATTGATTTTACACCCCGCCCAATCGGCATCCGAATAACCAATCAAATCAAATGTGGATCCCCGAGGGTACCAAAGTCCAAACTTAGGAGTATAAGCTAGATATCTCAAGATTCGTTTTACGGCCGTAAGGTGAGATTCCTTAGGGTCGGCTTGGAATCTTGCACACATGCATACGGAAAGCATAATGTCCGGTCGAGATGCACATAAATAGAGTAAAGAACCTATCATCGACCGGTATACCTTTTGATCCACGGACTTACCTCCCGTGTCGAGGTCGAGATGCCCATTAGTTCCCATGGGTGTCTTGATGGGTTTGGCATCCTTCATCCCAAACTTAGCAAGAATGTCTTGAGTGTACTTTGTTTGGCTAATGAAGGTGCCCTCTTGGAGTTGCTTCACTTGAAATCCTAAGAAGTACTTCAACTCCCCCATCATAGACATCTCGAACTTTTGTGTCATGATCCTACTAAATTCTTCACATGTAGACTCGTTAGTAGACCCAAATATAATATCATCAACATAAATTTGGCATATAAACAAGTCATTTTCAAGAGTCTTAGTGAATAGAGTAGGATCGGCCTTTCCGACTTTGAATCCATTTGCAATGAGAAAATCTCTAAGGCATTCATACCATGCTCTTGGGGCTTGCTTGAGCCCATAAAGCGCCTTAGAGAGCTTATAGACATGATTAGGATACTCACTGTCTTCAAAGCCGGGAGGTTGCTCAACATAGACCTCTTCCTTGATTGGTCCATTGAGGAAGGCACTTTTCACGTCCATTTGATAAAGCTTAAAGCCATGGTAAGTAGCATAGGCCAATAATATGCGAATTGACTCAAGCCTAGCTACGGGTGCATAGGTTTCACCGAAATCCAAACCTTCGACTTGAGAGTATCCCTTGGCCACAAGTCGAGCTTTGTTCCTTGTCACCACACCATGCTCATCTTGCTTGTTGCGGAAGACCCATTTGGTTCCTACAACATTTTGATTAGGACGTGGAACTAAATGCCATACCTCATTCCTAGTGAAGTTGTTGAGCTCCTCTTGCATCGCCACCACCCAATCCGAATCTTGAAGTGCTTCCTCTACCCTGTGTGGCTCAATAGAGGAAACAAAAGAGTAATGTTCACAAAAATGAGCAACACGAGATCTAGTGGTTACCCCCTTATGAATATCGCCGAGGATGGTGTCGATGGGGTGATCTCGTTGGATTGCTTGGTGGACTCTTGGGTGTGGCGGCCTTTGTTCCTCTTCATCCTCCTTGTCTTGATCATTTGCATCTCCCCCTTGATCTATGCCGTCATCTTGAGGTGGCTTATTTGATTGATCTTCTTCTTCATCAACTTGAGCTTCATCCTCATTTTGAGTTGGTGGAGATGCTTGTGTGGAGGAGGAAGGTTGATCTTGTGCATTTGGAGGCTCTTCGGATTCCCTAGGACATACATCTCCAATGGACATGTTCCTTAGGGCGATGCACGGAGCTTCTTCCTCACCTATCTCATCAAGATCAACTTGCTCTACTTGAGAGCCATTAGTCTCATCAAACACAACGTCACATGAGACTTCAACTAGTCTAGTGGACTTGTTAAAGACTCTATATGCCCTTGTGTTTGAGTCATAACCCAGTAAAAAGCCTTCTACAGTCTTAGGAGCAAATTTAGACTTTCTACCTCTTTTAACAAGAATAAAGCATTTGCTACCAAAGACTCTAAAATATGAAATGTTGGGCTTTTTACCGGTTAGGAGTTCGTATGATGTCTTCTTGAGGATTCGGTGTAGATACAACCGGTTGATGGCGTAGCAAGCGGTGTTGACCGCCTCTGCCCAAAACCGATCCGAAGTCTTGTACTCATCAAGCATGGTCCTTGCCATGTCCAATAGAGTTCGATTCTTCCTCTCCACTACACCATTTTGTTGTGGGGTGTAGGGAGAAGAGAACTCATGCTTGATTCCCTCCTCCTCAAGGAAACCTTCAATTTGAGAATTCTTGAATTCTGTCCCATTGTCGCTTCTTATTTTCTTGATCCTTAAGGCGAACTCATTTTGAGCCCGTCTCAAGAATCCCTTTAAGGTCTCTTGGGTTTGAGATTTTTCTTGCAAAAAGAATACCCAAGTGAAGCGAGAATAATCATCCACAATAACTAGACAGTACTTACTCCCGCCGATGCTTATGTAAGCGATCGGGCCGAATAGATCCATGTGTAGGAGCTCCAGTGGCCTGTCGGTCGTCATTATGTTCTTATGCGGATGATGAGTGCCAACTTGCTTCCCTGCTTGGCATGCGCTACAAATCCTGTCTTTCTCAAAATGAACATTTGTTAGTCCCAAAATGTGTTCTCCCTTTAGAAGCTTATGAAGATTCTTCATCCCAACATGAGCTAGTCGGCGGTGCCAGAGCCAACCCATGTTAGTCTTAGCAATTAAGCAAGTGTCGAGTTCAGCTCTATCAAAATCTACCAAGTATAGCTGACCCTCTAACACTCCCTTAAATGCTATTGAATCATCACTTCTTCTAAAGACAGTGACACCAACATCAGTGAATAGACAGTTGTAGCCCATTTGACACAATTGAGATACAGAAAGCAAGTTGTAATCTAAAGAATCAACAAGAAAAACATTGGAAATGGAATGGTCAGGAGATATAGCAATTTTACCCAAACCTTTGACCAAACCTTGATTTCCATCCCCGAATGTGATCGCTCTTTGGGGATCTTGGTTTTTCTCATATGAGGAGAACATCCTTTTCTCCCCTGTCATGTGGTTTGTGCACCCGCTGTCGAGTATCCAACTTGAGCCCCCGGATGCATAAACCTACAAAACAAGTTTAGTTCTTGACTTTAGGTACCCAAATGGTTTTGGGTCCTTTGGCATTAGACACAAGAACTTTGGGTACCCAAACACAAGTCTTTGAACCCTTGTGCTTGCCCCCAACATATTTGGCAACTACCTTGCCGGATTTGTTAGTTAACACATAAGATGCATAAAAGGTTTTAAATGAAATGCTATGTTCATTTGATGCAATAGGAGTTTTCTTAGGCAACTTAGCACTGGTTGGTTGCCTAGAACTAGATGTCTCACCCTTATACATAAAAGCATGATTTGGGCCAGAGTGAGACTTCCTAGAGTGAATTCTCCTAATTTTGCTCTCAGGATAACCGGCAGGGTACAAAATGTAACCCTCGTTATCCTGAGGCATGGGAGCCTTGCCCTTAACAAAGTTAGACAATCTTTTAGGAGGGGCACTAAATTTGACATTGTCTCCCCTTTGGAAGCCAATGCCATCCTTGATGCCAGGGCGTCTCCCACTATAGAGCATACTTCTAGCAAATTTAAAATTTTCATTCTCTAAGTTATGCTCGGCAATTTTAGCATCTAGTTTTGCTATATGATCATTTTGTTGTTTAATTAAAGCCATGTGATCATTTATAGCATCAATGTTAACATCTCTACATCTAGTACAAATGGAAACATGCTCAATGGTAGATGCAGAGGGTTTGCAAGATTTTAATTCTACAACCTTAGCATGCAAGATATCATTCTTAGTTCTAAGGTCGGAAATGGTAGCATTGCAAACATCAAAATCTTTAGCCTTAGCAAGTAATTTTTCATTTTCATTCCTAAGGCTAGCAAGAGATATGTTCAATTCTTCAATCCTAGCAAGCAAATCATCATTATTATCTCTAGGGTTGGGAATTGAAACATTGCAAACATGAGAATCAACCTTAGCTAACAAATTGACATTTTCATTTCTAAGGTTGTCTATTGTTTCATGGCAAGTGCTTAGCTCACTAGATAATTTTTGACATTTCTCAATTTCTAGAGCATAAGCATTTTTAACCTTAACATGCTTCTTATTTTCTTTAATAAGGAAGTCTTCTTGGGTGTCCAAGAGATCATCCTTTTCATGAATAGCACTAATTAATTCATTAAGCTTCTCCTTTTGTTGCATGTTGAGGTTGGCAAAAAGAGTACGCAAATTATCTTCCTCATCACTAGCATTATCATCACTAGAGGATTCATATTTAGTGGAGGATTTGGATTTAACCTTCTTTTTGCCGTCCTTTGCCATGAGGCACTTGTGGCCGACGTTGGGGAAGAGGAGTCCCTTGGTGACGGCGATGTTGGCGGCGTCCTCGTCGTCGGAGGAGTCGCTAGAGCTCTCGTCGGAGTCCCACTCCCGACAAATATGGGCATCGCCGCCCTTCTTCTTGTAGTACCTCTTCTTCTCCTTTCTTCTCCCCTTCTTGTCGTCGCCTCGGTCACTGTCACTTGATATAGGACATTTAGCAATAAAATGACCGGGCTTACCACATTTGTAGCAAACCTTCTTGGAGCGGGACTTGTAATCTTTCCCCCTCCTTTGTTTGAGGATTTGACGGAAGCTTTTGATGACGAGTGCCATCTCCTCATTGTCAAGCTTGGAGGCGTCGATTGGTTGTCTACTTGGTGTAGATTCCTCCTTCTTTTCTTCCGTCGCCTTGAATGCGACGGGTTGAGCTTCGGATGTGGTGGGTTCGTCAAGCTCGTAGATTTTCCTCGAGCCTTCGATCATGCACTCAAAACTTACAAAATGCCCGATTACTTCCTCGGGGGTCATTTTAGTATATCTAGGATTACCACGAATTAATTGAACTTGAGTAGGGTTAAGGAAAATAAGAGATCTTAGAATAACCTTAACCACTTCGTGGTCATCCCACTTTACGCTCCCGAGGTTGCGCACTTGGTTCACCAAGGTTTTGAGCCGGTTGTACATGTGTTGTGGCTCCTCCCCTTTGCGAAGCCGGAACCGACCGAGCTCCCCCTCGATCGTTTCCCGCTTGGTGATCTTGGTGAGCTCGTCTCCCTCGTGCGCGGTTTTGAGCACATCCCAAACCTCCTTGGCGCTCTTCAACCCTTGCACTTTGTTATACTCCTCTCTACTTAAAGAGGCAAGGAGTATTGTTGTCGCTTGAGAGTTGAAGTGCTCGATTTGGGCCACTTCATCCTCATCATAATCCTTATCCCCTACGGATGGTACCTGTGCACCAAACTCAACAACATCCCATATACTTTTGTGGAGTGAGGTTAGATGAAATCGCATTAAATCACTCCACCTAGCATAATCTTCACCATCAAAAGTTGGTGGTTTGCCTAAAGGGACGGAAAGTAAAGGTGCATGTTTAGAAATGCGAGGGTAATGTAGGGGAATCTTACTAAACTTCTTACGCTCTTGGCGTTTAGAAGTTACGGAGGGCGCATCGGAGTCGGAGGTCGATGTTGATGAAGTGTCGGTCTCGTAGTAGACCACCTTCCTCATCCTCTTTTGCTTGTCTCCGCTTCGATGCGGCTTGTGGGAAGAAGATTTTTCCTTCTTCTCTTTGTGGTGAGAAGAAGATTTCTTCTCCTTCCCTTTGTTGGAGGAGATCTTCTTCTTCTCCCTCCTCTTGGTGCGGGACTCTTCCGATGAAGTGCTCCCGTAGCTTGTAGTGGGCTTTTCGCCAGTCTCCATCTCCTTCTTGGCGTGATCTCCCGACATCACTTCGAGCGGTTAGGCTCTAATGAAGCACCGGGCTCCGATACCAATTGATAGTCGCCTAGAGGGGGGGTGAATAGGGCGAAACTGAAATTTACAAATATAAACACAACTACAAGCCGGGTTAGCGTTAGTGATAAAGAAAACGAGTCCGCGAGAGAGGGTGCAAAACAAATCGCAAGCAAATAAGAAGTGTGACACGCGGATTTGTTTTACCGAGGTTCGGTTCTCGCAAACCTACTCCCCGTTGAGGAGGCCACAAAGGCCGGGTCTCTTTCAACCCTTTCCTCTCTCAAACGGTCCCTCGGACCGAGTGAGCTTCTCTTCTCAAATCAAAGCCGGGAACAAAACTTCCCCGCAAGGGCCACCACACAATTGGTGCCTCTTGCTTTGATTACAATGGAACTTTGATCACAAGAACAAGTGAGAAAGAAAAGAAGCAATCCAAGCGCAAGAGCTCAAAAAGAACACTGCAAATCTCTCTCTCTAATCACTAAAGCCTTTTGTGGAATTGGAGAGGATTTGATCTCTTTTGGTGTGTCTAGAATTGAATGCTAGAGCTCTTGTAGTGGTTGAGAAGTGCAAAACTTGGATGCAATGAATGGTGGGGTGGTTGGGGTATTTATAGCCCCAACTACCAAATGTGGCCGTTGGGAGGCTGTCTGTTCGATGGCGCACCGGACAGTCCGGTGCACACCGGACAGTCCGGTGCCCCCTACCACGTCATCACTGCCGTTGGATTCTGACCGTTGAGGCTTCTGACTTGTGGGCCCTCCTGGGTGTCCGGTGCACACCGGACAACTCCTGTTCATTGTCCGGTGCGCCGGAATGGGCGCGCCTGACTTCTGCGCGCGCAGAGCGCGCATTAAATGCGCGGCAGAGAGCCGTTGGCGCGGAGATAGCCGTTGCTCCAGAGACGCACCGGACAGTCCGGTGCACACCGGACAGTCCGGTGAATTATAGTGGACTAGCCGTTGGAGTTTCCCGAAGCTGGCGAGTTCCTGAGGCCGACCTCCCTTGGAGCACCGGACACTGTCCGGTGTACACCGGACAGTCCGGTGAATTATAGCGGAGTCGCCTCTGGAAATTCCCGAAGGTGGCGAGTTTGCTTTGGAGTCCTCTGGTGCACCGGACATGTCCGGTGGCACACCGGACAGTCCGGTGCGCCAGACCAGAGGTGCCTTCGGTTGACCCTATGCTTCTTGGTTGAATCCAAAACTTGATCTTTTTATTGGCTGAGAGTGAACCTTTTACACCTGTATAATCTATACACTTGGGCAAACTTAGTTAGTTCAAATGTTTGTGTTGGGCAATTCAACCACCAAAATTAATTAGGGACTAGGTGTAAGCCTAATTCCCTTTCAACTGGACACTGTCCGGTACACCACCGGACACTGTCCGGTGCACCACCGGACAGTCCGGTGCACCCAGACTGAGCAGCAGTTGGCTGTACACAGCCAACTCTTTTCCAATCCTTTTCTTTTCCTGATTCAAGCACTTAGACAAATATATTAGTACACAAAAACCAATGTACTAAGTCTAGAATCATACCTTCTTGTTGATTTGCACTTCATTCATCACTTGGCACATAATTACTCACTTTAATATGTGTTGTGCACTTAATCACCAAAATATACTAGAGATGGCCCAAGGGCACATTTCCCTTTCAATCTCCCACTTTTTGGTGATTTATGCCAACACATCAAAGAGCAACAAATAGAAGTGCAACATCAATGCAGATGAGAACAAGAATTGTTTTTGATTCAAATTTGGCATATTTGGATCATTCTTTGCCACCACTTGGTTTGTTTTTGCAAATCAAATTCAACTTCCTATCTCTAAGTCAAACACACTTGTTGAGGCATAAAGAGAGGTATTCCAAGAGAAATTGATCAAAGATCCAAAAACTCCCCCTTTTTCCCATAATCAAACATTCTCCCCACAAGAGACCCACTTTTGACAACAAGAGACAATAAGAGTATTATGATAAAACAAAGGTTCTAACTCTACTATTTTCAAAATTCTCAAGTGGTAGCTGATCCATTTGCTTGCTTTGGCCTTAATTTCTCCCCCTTTGGCATCAAGCACCAAAACGGGATCATTGTTGGCCTTTTAACCTCATTGCCTCACCAAAATTGTCAATTAAGAGCAAAAAGGCAATAAGTATATAGAGATGAACTTGGAGTTAAGTACCCTCTCATCGGAGTGCAGTGGAAGTCTTTCATGGTCCAAGTCCACCTTTCCCTTTCAATCCACTTTTGAGACTAAAACAAATAAACTCAAACACAAGGTTAGTCTCAAAGTGTCAAGTTGTAGCATGTCTCCCCCTAAATAAGTGCATCACTTGCAAATGGACTTGTGAGGTCCGGGGGGTCATGGGTACAACTTGAGCACTACAAATGAACACAATCGATTGAAATGCATAATTTACATGATCAAAGGCATAAAACACATGTATGCTATAGATCAATCCAAGTTCCGCGAATCTAAGACATTTAGCTCACTACGCAGCCTGCAAAAGGTCTTCTCATCTAAAGGCTTGGTAAAGATATCGGCTAGCTGGTTCTCGGTGCTAACATAAAACACTTCGATATCTCCCTTTTGTTGGTGGTCTCTCAAAAAGTGATGTCGGATGTCTATGTGCTTAGTGCGGCTGTGTTCAACAGGATTATCCACCATGCGGATTGCACTCTCATTATCACATAGGAGTGGGACTTTGCTCAGACTGTAGCCAAAGTCCCGGAGAGTTTGCCTCATCCAAAGTAGTTGCGCGCAACATTGTCCTGCGGCAACGTACTCGGCCTCAGCGGTGGATAGGGCAACGGAGGTTTGTTTCTTTGAACTCCAAGACACCAGGGACCTTCCTAGGAATTGGCACGTCCCTAATGTACTCTTCCTATCAACCTTGCATCCAGCATAATCGGAGTCTGAGTATCCAATCAAGTCAAAGGTAGACCCCTTTGGATACCAGATCCCGAAGCAAGGCGTAGCAACTAAATATCTAAGTATTCGCTTAATGGCCACTAGGTGACATTCCCTTGGATCGGATTGAAATCTAGCACACATGCATACGCTAAGCATAATATCCGGTCTACTAGCACATAAATAAAACAAGGATCCTATCATAGACCGGTATGCCTTTTGATCAACGGACTTACCTCCTTTGTTGAGGTCGACATGTCCGTCGGTTCCCATTGGAGTCTTTGCGGGCTTGGTGTCCTTCATCCCGAACCGCTTGAGCAAGTCTTGCGTGTACTTCGTTTGAGAGATGAAGGTGCCGTCCTTGAGTTGCTTCACTTGAAACCCAAGGAAGTAGTTCAACTCGCCCATCATAGACATCTCGAATTTCTGTGTCATCACCCTGCTAAACTCTTCACAAGACTTTTGGTTAGTAGAACCAAATATTATGTCATCGACATAAATTTGGCATACAAATAGATCACCATCATAAGTCTTAGTGAAAAGAGTTGGATCGGCTTTCCCAACCTTGAAAGCATTAGCAATTAGAAAATCTCTAAGGCATTCATACCATGCTCTTGGGGCTTGCTTAAGTCCATAGAGCACCTTAGAGAGCTTACACACATGGTCGGGGTACCGTTCATCCTCAAAGCCAGGGGGTTGCTCCACATACACCTCCTCCTTGATTGGCCCGTTAAGGAAGGCGCTCTTCACATCCATTTGGAACAACCTAAAGGAATGGTGAGCGGCATAGGCTAACAAAATGCGAATAGACTCTTGCCTAGCCACAGGAGCAAAAGTCTCCTCAAAGTCCAAACCTGCGACTTGGGCAAAACCTTTTGCCACAAGTCGAGCCTTGTTCCTTGTCACCACTCCGTGCTCGTCTTGCTTGTTGCGGAACACCCACTTGGTTCCCACAACGTTTTGCTTTAGACGTGGCACCAGGGTCCAAACTTCATTTCGCTTGAAGTTATTGAGCTCTTCCTGCATGGCTAACACCCAGTCCGGATCTAGCAAGGCCTCTTCTACCCTGAAAGGCTCAATAGAAGAGACAAATGAGTAATGCTCACAAAAATTAACTAATCTAGAGCGAGTAGTTACTCCCTTGCTTATATCACCCAAAATCTGGTCGACGGGATGATTCCTTTGAATCGTCGCTCGGACTAGAGTGGGAGGGGCTTGTGGTGCTTCTTCCTCCATAACTAGATTATCTTGTGCTCCCCCTTGATCACACGCCTCTTCTTGATGAACCTGTTCATCGTCTTGAGTTGGGGGATGCACCATTGTTGAGGAAGAAGGTTGATCTTGCTCTTTTTGTTCCTGTGGTCGCACATCTCCAATTGCCATGGTGCGTATTGCGACCGTTGGAACGTCATCTTCATCTACATCATCAAGATCAACTTGCTCTCTTGGAGAGCCATTAGTATCATCAAATACAACGCCGCTAGAGACTTCAACCAAACCCGATGATTTGTTGAAGACCCTATACGCCTTTGTATTTGAGTCATATCCTAACAAAAACCCTTCTACTGCCTTGGGAGCAAATTTGGAATTCCTACCTTTCTTCACTAGAATATAACATTTACTCCCAAATACACGAAAGTATGATACGTTGGGTTTGTTACCGGTTAGAAGTTTGTACGACGTCTTCTTGAGGAGGCGATGAAGGTAGACCCGGTTTATGGCGTGGCAGGCTGTGTTCACAGCTTCCGACCAAAACCGCTCGGGAGTCTTGAATTCACCAAGCATCATCCTCGCCATGTCTATAAGTGTCCTGTTCTTCCTCTCTACCACACCATTTTGCTGTGGTGTGTAGGGAGCGGAGAACTCGTGCTTGATTCCTTCCTCCTCAAGGTACTCCTCCACTTGCAGATTCTTGAACTCGGACCCATTGTCGCTCCTTATCTTTTTCACCTTGAGCTCAAATTCGTTTTGAGCTCTCCTTAGGAAGCGCTTTAGGGTCCCTTGGGTTTCTGTTTTATCCTACAAAAAGAATACCCAAGTGAAGCGGGAAAAATCATCAACAATAACAAGACCATATTTACTTCCCTCGATGCTGAGGTAGGCGACGGGTCCGAAGAGGTCCATGTGAAGTAGCTCCAAAGGTCTTGATGTGGTCATCACATTTTTGCTATGATGAGAACTTCCCACCTGTTTACCTGCTTGACAAGCTGCACAAGGTCTATCTTTTTCAAAAGTTACATTGGTTAGACCTAACACATGTTCTCCCTTTAGAAGTTTATGAAGGTTCTTCATCCCAACATGTGCTAGACGGCGATGCCACAGCCAGCCCATGCTAGTCTTAGCGATTAAGCATGCATCTAGGCCGGCCTCCTGCTTCGAAAAATCAACTAAATAGAGTTTGCCGTCTAGTACACCCTTAAAAGCTAATGAACCATCACTCCTTCTAAAGACAGACACATCTTCATTGGTAAATAAGCAATTGTAACCCATATTGCATAGTTGACTGACGGATAACAAGTTATACCCGAGCGATTCAACTAAGAACACATTAGATATGGAATGCTCGGAAGAAATAGCTATCTTTCCTAGACCTTTAACCTTGCCTTGGTTCCCATCTCCAAAGATGATCGAATCCTAGGAATCTTTGCTCTTGACGTAGGAAGTGAACATCTTCTTCTCCCCCGTCATGTGGTTTGTGCATCCGCTGTCGATAATCCAGCTTGAGCCCCCGGATTCATAAACCTGCAAGGAAAATTAGGCTTGGGTCTTAGGTACCCAACTCTTGTTGGGTCCTACAAGGTTAGTTACAATATCCTTTGGGACCTAAATGCAAGTCTTATCTCCTTTGCATTTGGCCCCCAGCTTCCTAGCAACCACTTTCTTATTTTTACATGAAAGTACAAAATTAGTGTTGCAGGCATGAAAAATAGTAGCAGATTTATTTTGCATTTTCTTAGGCACATGATGAACAACATTGTTTCTAGGCATATTTCTACTATGCACAAAGGAAGAATTGGAAACAATCATGGCATGTGAATCATAAGCATTATAACTCCTATTATGATGAGCATTCCTAGAAATTTTTCTATCATAAATAAATGCATGATTCTTTTGACTACTACTAGCCATAGGAGCCTTGCCTTTTTCCTTGTTGAAAATGGGAGCCCTTTGGCATGTTAAGTTCTTGGCTTCCCTCTTAAAGCCAAGCCCATCCTTAATTGAGGGGTGTCTACCAACAGTGTAAGCATCCCTAGCAAATTTTAATTTATCAAAATCACTTTTGCAAGTCTTAAGTTGAGCATTAAGACTTGCTACTTCATCATTTAATTTGGAAATAGAAATTAAATGTTCATCACAAGCATCAACATTAAAATCCTTGCATCTATTGCAAATTACAACATGCTCTACACAAGGACTAGATTTATTAACTACCTCTAGCTTAGCATTTAAATCATCTTTCAAAATCTTCAAGCTAGAAATAGATTCATTGCAAATAGATAATTCAGAAGATAGTAATCCATTCCTTTTAATCTCTAAGGCAAGAGACTTTTGAACACTAATATATTTATCATGTTCCTCATACAAAATGTCCTCTTGCCTCTCTAGCAGTCTATCTTTTTCATTCAATGCATCAATCAACTCATTTATCTTTTCTACTTTAGATCTATCTAATCTTTTGAACAAGCTAGTGTAATCTACTTCATCATCACTAGAGTCCTCATCACTAGAAGTAGAGTACTTAGGAGTTTCTCGAGCATTTACCTTCCTCTCCTTTGCCATTAGGCAAGTGTGGCGCTCGTTGGGGAAGAGCGACGATTTGTTGAAGGCCGAGGCGGCGAGTCCTTCGTCGTCGGAGTCGGACGAAGAACAATCCGAGTCCCACTCTTTGCCAAGGTGTGCCTCTCCCTTCTCCTTCTTGTAAACCTTCTTGTTCTCTCTCTTCCCATGTCTTTCGTCTCCCTGGTCATTTTCATTATCGGGACATTGAGCAATAAAATGACCTGTCTTACCGCACTTGAAGCAGGAACGCTTTCCCTTTGCCTTGTTCTTGTTTGAGTACTCCTTGCGTCCCTTCAATGCGGTCTTGAAGCGCTTGATAATGAGGGCCATTTCATCCTCATTTAGCCCGACTGCCTCAACTTGCGCCACCTTGCTAGGTAGTGCCTCTCTGCTACTTGTTGCTTTGAGAGCAACCGTTTGAGGCTCGTAGATGGGCATTGGACCATTCAATGCCTCATCAACGTATCTTGCTTCCTTGATCATCATACGCCCGCTTACAAACTTTCCGAGTATTTCCTCGGGCGTCATCTTGGTGTACCTAGGATTTTCACGGATAGAATTCACAAGATGAGGATCAAGTACAGTGAAGGACCTGAGCATAAGTCGGACGATGTCGTGGTCCGTCCATCTCGTGCTTCCATAGCTCCTGATCTTGTTGACCAGGGTCTTGAGCCTGTTGTACGTTTGAGTTGGCTCCTCCCCCTGATCATTGCGAACCGTCCTAGTTCGCCTTCCACCAACTCCATCTTGGTGAGCATGGTGGCATCGTTCCCCTCATGAGAAATCTTGAGGGTGTCCCAAATTTGCTTGGCATTATCCAAGCCACTCACCTTGTGGTACTCGTCCCTGCACAAGGATGCTAGCAAAACAGTGGTAGCTTGTGCATTTTTATGGATTTGCTCATTGATGAAAATGGGGTTGTCAGTATTATAAAAAAGCATTTCGTTTTCAACGATCTCCCAAATACTTGGATGGAGAGAGAATAGGTGACTACGCTTTTTGTGAATCCAAAATGAGTAGTCTTCTCCATCAAAGTGCGGAGGTTTCCCAAGTGGAATTGAAAGTAAATGAGCATTGGAGTTTAACGGAATACGAGAATAATCAAAAGAAAAGTTTGAGTTAACCGATTTCTTTTTCTCGTCGTCGTCGTCTCTTTGGGAAGAAGAAGACTCGTCACTGTCATAGTAGACTATCTTCTTGATGCGCCTCTTCTTCCCGTCCTTCTTCTTGTGACTCGAGCCAGAGTCAGTGGGCTTATCGTCTCTTGGCTCGTTGAAGATGGACTCCTTCTCCTTATCGTTGACCACCATCCCCTTTCCCTTAGGATCCATCTCTTCGGGCGATTAGTCCCTTTTGTGAAGAGAACGGCTCTGATACCAATTGAGAGCACCTAGAGTGGGGGTGAATAGGTGATCCTGTAAAAACTTAAAACTTATAGCCACAAAACATGATTAAGTGTTAGCACAGTAGAATCAAGTGGCTAAGAACCGAGCTCTTGTGAAACACAATAGTCTCAAAGAAAACAAGCACAAGAGACACAATGATTTATCCCGTGGTTCGGCCAAGTATAACACTTGCCTACTCCACGTTGTGGCGTCCTAATGTACGAGGGTTGCACTCAACCCCTTTCAAGTGATCCAATGATCCACTTGAATACCACGGTTGTTTTCTTTCTTATACTCTTTCCCGTTTGCGAGGAATCTCCACAACTTGGAGTCTATCGCCCTTACAACAAAGATCAAAGTGAAAGCACTTAGAGTAAGGGAGGGAAACAATACACACAAATCCGCAGCAATACGCACACACACAGCCAAGACTTGAGCTCAAATGAATTGCAACAAGTTCACCACTAGAACAGAGCTCAAATCACTAAGAAAGTCAATCAAGTGCGCGGAGATGGAGTGTGGAAGACTTAGAATGCTCAAAGTATGCTTGGGTGACTCCTCCATGCGCCTAGGGGTCCATTTTATAGCCCCAAGGCAGCTAGGAGCCGTTGGAGGCATTCTTGGAAGCCAATTCTTGCCTTCTGTCGGGTGGCGCACCGGACAGTCCGGTGCACCACCAGACATCCACTGTTCATTGTCCAGTGTGGATCTCCTTCCTAAAATGGCACAACCGACCGTTGCAGAATTGTAGCCGTTGGCGCACCGGACACAGTCCGGTGCACACCGGACAGTCCGGTGCCCCCAGCCGACCGTTGGCTGGGGCCACGCGTCGCGCGCGGATTGCACGACCGACCGTTGCACTGGCGGCCGTTGGCTCACCGAACAGTCCGGTGCACCACCAGACAGTCCGGTGAATTATAGCCGTACGCCGCCGACGAATTCCCGAGAGTGGCCAGTTCGCCAGAGCCATCCTGGCGCAACGGACACTGTCCGGTGCACCACCGGACAGTCCGGTGCACCCAGACTGAGCAGCAGTTGGCTGTACACAGCCAACTCTTTTCCAATTCTTTTCTTTTCCTGATTCTAGCACTTAGACAAATATATTAGTACACAAAAACCAATGTACTAAGTCTAGAATCATACCTTCTTGTTGATTTGCACTTCATTCATCATTTGGCACATAATTACTCACTTTAATATGTGTTGTGCACTTAATTACCAAAATATACTAGAGTTGGCCCAAAGGCACATTTCCCTTTCAACATCTTGTACTACCCTTGACACCTCACCCTTGATGCTAGGTAGAGCTGAAAAAAAGCTCGAGCTTGACGAGCTGACTCGAGCTTGCAGTGGCTTGACTCGATTTGGACCGGCTCGACGCTCAGAACGAGCTCGAGCCGAGCCTTTTTTTGCTCGTGAAAAGAGCGAGTCACCCAGCTTTAGCTCGTGGCTCGATCCAACAACAATTTGTTAAATAAAATCCTAATTAGCATATAATGTTAGTACCACATAGATAATTAATTTACGTTATTTGAAATTATTGTACAAAATCAATCTATTTTCTATATATTATATTAGTACTATTATTATTTTAATAAATTAAAATATGTTATTTAAATTATTTTTAAGGTTTTATATTATAATTGGAGGGCAAGTTCGCGTTTACGAGGACCGCTAGATCCATCTCTAGTATAAACATCGCATGAATATAATTCCCCGTTATCGCTATATATGTGAAACACAGGAATAATCGGTATTTTGCTATTTAGAATATTGCTTCCGTGTTATAACTACTTCTGTGTCTAAGAATTATGAACTAATTTGAGTTTAATATGGTCCTGATGACAATTTTACGAAGCCCATTCTTAATAATAGCAAATATTCAATACTCTCGTCAAATACACATCAATATCAAAAGGCAAGAATCTTGTCCGAACATCAACGTTTATTCATAGTAGTGCCACCACCATGGAGGCCAATTAATTAAGCTAGTGCAACTAATGCTAGCCGATGACGGGACCTTGACGACGAGGTCCTCGAAATAGGGTCAGATATCGAACCAATTCGGCTCGGCTCATTCGAGTTTGAGCTGGCTCGTTAGGCTAACGAGTAGGTTCGGTTTGGTTTGTTAAGTTAACGAGTCAGAGTCAATTTGGCTCGGCTCGTTTACCAGCTTAAGCCGGCTCGTTTATCTCGTGAGTCAGACTAGGAAAAAAACGATATGCATACAATGATCAATTTCTAATTAATTTCAAACCAATTTAACAATGGAAAATAGCAATTATACTCATAGTTTCATAGACCACATCAATGTAACACCAAATTAACACACATCAACAATCATCAATTCGCAATTCACACACATGTTCATCAGGTTAACCTATAATTATATTCGCATAAACCAATTTAACACATAGAGACATTTCATCAATCATTAGTTTAACTCATAGGTCATAGACAAAACATATAAATATAACATGTTCATCAATTGTTACGTAAATTTATATATATATACCGGAATCGATGACCAAAGCCTTAAAAACACTCGGCAAACACTTTGCCGAGTGTCGCACTCGGCAAAGAGCACTACAAGACGGTTCACTTACAACGACCTACAGTTGGTTGCTAAAACGGCCTTCAGCGACCTACGATTGGTCGCTAAAAACTTTTAGCGACCCATAAGGATGGTCGCTGTAAGTGCCGTCGCTAAAGGCTTTAGCGACCGACATCTTTTTAGCGATCGACCGTCTGTTGCTGATATTGTATATTTAGCGACCAACCGTGGGTTGTTGTACTATAGATTTAGCAACCAACCGTAAGTCGTCATACTATACATTTAGCAACCAACAGAAAGTCGCCCTTTTTATAGTTGTTATTAATAATAATATACATTTAATTAAGCACCACAAATCACAGATTTTTATACACAAATCATAAAGACATACAAAGTTAATCAGTATACCACAGTCATAGATCCATCACATAAACACAAAAGCACCACAATTATATATTCACAAAAGCATCACAATTATAATATCATTCACAACTAGATCATTTACAGATAGCTAGCTAGATCATTCACAAAAGCTCCAGAGATGATCAGTCACAAAAGCACAGCGACATCACTCCAACTTGAAGCAGTTCAAAAGCCCACAACTACATCATTAATGTTTCATATCACTCCAGCTATTGTTCAAAAGCCCACAACTACATCACTCTAGCTGCTCCAGAGTTGATCAGTCACAAAAGCACCAAAGCTACACTAATGCTTCAAGCAGTTCAAAAGCCTTCAGACAACCACTCCAGCTTCTTATATCCTCCTGTTTTAAGGTACAAGCTTTCTTTGTCCAGAACACCCTAGAAAAAAGTACATCAAATTAGTATATTGTTGCTACATTTGCAAATAAAAATACAGTTTTGATGCCTTATCTACCTCCACTAGGCGGTGTTGCAGCCTTATGCACCAACTTCAGCCTTATACACTAATCCTTTGTGGTCCTTTCTTTTTTTTCATGTAGGTGATTCTGGTACGCAGGTATTTACTAAAGCTGTAATAGCAGCTCCAAACAAAATTAGTACAAGCACAACATATTACATGGTACAAAGTAGAATTAATGTCTATAATTTAGAAAATTTACAGTGTGCATACAGACTTTTGTTTTTAAGCTAAATTAGTGGAGGCTCAAAGAGGCAGAAAACAGAGCTGTACGAATCTAAGATGAACCTAGGATATAGAAGGAACCAAAGGAATCCAGCTCTGGTTAGAGAATAAAATGATGAAACAGTGTGTATATGTATATAGTATAGGTTATGAGCAGGTTTATGTCTATCTGTTTGTTGTAGGATCCTAGTGCACATTGATAACCACAGTTTTAGAAAGATTCACGATGTCTCCTGATTAGCTGGTGGCGCCTCTTGATCTTGCTACAACGCCTTCCTGTCCCGTGTCTCCTCCATGTGATAGGTCTGGAGGTGTTGAGGGCACTGGTCTCATCTCACTGCTTCTGGGGCTGCAGCAACGAAAGGAGTGGCAAAAACCCAAATGCCTTGACGCCTTTGCAGATGAATCAAATTACCTGTCAAGGCAATATGTGCTTGTAGTGATGTGGTGAATCAAATTACCTAACCGGCCACTGCCAATTCTTGTCACTTTGTCTTCTCTGTTTTTGAAGTTCTTGTTTTAGTAGGCTCTATGGTTGGACGTATCTCAGAATTTTCATGTAATTTTCTCCCTTTTTAATCATTTCTTTTGGGCATAAATTTCCATGGTCCTCAACGCCAGCAGAACCATCCCTGCCAAATCATATCATTCTTTTTCTCCTGTGAATGAATCGACACCTCTATGGGTTCTCTCTCCAACACTAGTGATAAGCAATCTTCAGCAGGTATAAAGCAATGTGTTTCTGCACAACTGCAGAGTTCGAAGGGCCGTTTTCAATTGGGTGCTTGGCATTCTCATGAAACATATGATTTTGCACAGCATTGACTCCATCCTGAACGACACTGCCCTAAGGTTGTGTCTGAACAGCATCTTGCAATCCACTGCGGCCTGAAACTACACCAGCAGATTCTTCCTGTTCAGAGGCAGAGCCAGAGGGAGGTTCGACATCACCTGGCACTGTACTCAATCCTTTGTTCATAGACACTCAAGGTTTCTCGCTGATGGCATTGAAGCGACTGATCGTTCCCTGACCTGTACAATCCTCTATTACTGTGTCTACATCATTCTTAGATACACCAGCGGTTTTCTGCAATTGCTCATTGTGTGATGATATACTCGAGACCTTGTAGAATTCTAGAAGCACTGAAATTTTGCACACTGTTCCCTTATCTGCAATCTTACCAAGATGTGTGTAAGTGATCTACACCATGTAAGTATGTAACTGCAACATTGATACATTACTTATACACTAATAAGTAATAATGGCCTCATCCACTTTACCATTAATCAAAGGTGCACCGGCACACTCCTGCAATTCAGCTGTAACCTTCTTGGGTATTTTGATATAAGTTTGCCCCTCTATGAAGGCATAACCATCCTTCACATCTGAATCTGAAATATCCTTTGGTGTAGCATCCTCTATGGATGTATTCATAATACCAGTCATAGCATCCTCTACAGGGGTGCTAATAATGTCCTGAAGATTTACTTCTGTCATGGTTAAATAAAGAGGATCTTCTTGAGAATGCAAATCTTCAAAAAAAAAATTATGTGCAGGGTTACCTGTTATGGGAAGTGCTGAATCAGGAGTACCACCTAATGATATTTGCCATGTACATGATCAGTTGCTGGCGCTGTACAACTTTGACTGAAAAATAATTGTGATAAAATAAAGAAGACCGATGGATGACGTAAACAAGAAAGTGCTTCGCGTATTTTGAATTGCTACACCAGAACCGATGGAATTAATACTCCCAACCTCAGCTAAAGCATATCATCATCACAGTCTAAGCAAAACCCCAAAGACTGATAAAGAAATCGACGGTTGCAAATATGAATAACATGTCCTAATCCTTGGTCGAGGTCGTGAAGAAACAGGAGATGAAGAGAAGGGAAACTAACCTAACCTGCTGCTAGACGCTCGCTCCCAAGCTCGGCAAGAGCAGGTTCAGCCTCGAGGACACCTTTCCTTGCCGCTCGATGGAGAGTGGCGGGGCGTCCGCGCACTGGTGACGATGAGGGGGGGGGGCAGGGCCGGGCCGGTGGCACACCAGTGTCGAGGAGGCCTGCTCAATCGCGTCCTGCAACAAGCTCCCTGTTGTTCTCCTCTAGCTTAGCGTTCGCACTGCGCAGCTCCACGCCCTCCACCGCCAACACATCAGCCCTCTCCTCTCCGCGGCCGAGGGCGGGGTGGCGTCATCAACGAGCGACGGGACGAGGCCGCGATGGGGCAGAGCCGCAGAGGTGACGGCGGCTGCGCTTGTGGTTTGGTGTATGGAATAGGGTTTCGTTTATTTAATAGGCCTTTAGATGGGCTTTGGTGAGTAAATAAGAAACACAAAAAATCACGTACCCCTATTGTCGGCGTTTCGAGACCGGGGGGTCCCTGGGCCGACGAGTGAAATGCCGCCGCGTGCCCCAGCCCAGATGGGTCGACGCGAGGCCGAGCGCGAAGGGGGGAGAAAGGTGGCCGGAGACAGGCGTGAGAGAGGTGGAAATCCCGCGGCCTTCGGGTTCGTCCCGCGCCCAGGTCGGGTGCGCTTGCAGTAGGGGATTACAAGCGTCCACGCGGGAGAGGGAGCGAGCGGCTTCAAGCGAGCGCCTGTCTCATCCTTGTCCCCGCGCGGCCAACCCTCTGTAAGAGGGCCCTGGTCCTTCCTTTTATAGGCGTAAGGAGAGGATCCAGATGTACAATGGGGGGTGTAGCGGAGTGCTACGTGTCTAGCGGAGGAGAGCTAGCGCCCTAAGTACACGCCGTCGTGGCAGCCGAAGAGGTTTTGGCACCCGGTTCGTGTGATGTCGTGGCCGTCGGAGGAGCGCTGGAGCCTGGCGGAAGTACAGCTGTCGAAGCTGTCGAGTCCTTGCTGACGTCCTCGTGCTTCCGAAAGGGGGCGGAGAGCTGCCGTCGTCAGGGAGCGTGCGGGGCGCCATCATTGCCTATCTGGCGGAGCGAGCCAGATGGGACGCCGGTCTTGTTCCCCGTAGCCTGAGTCGACTTGGGGCAGGGTAATGATGGCGCCTCCCGTTGACGTGGCCGGCCCGCGCCCTAGGTTGGGCGATGTGGAGGCTCCTCCGAGGTCGAGGTCGAGTCTGTCTTCCGTGGCCGTGGTCGAGTCCGAGCCCCTGGGTCGGGCGAGGCGGAGACCGTCGGCTGAGGCCAGGGCTGAGTCCGAGCCCTGGGGTTGGGCGAAGCGGAGTTCGTCGTCTTCCGGGGCTTAGCCCAAGTCCGGGCTCTGGGTCGGGCGGAGCGGAGTTCGCCGTCTTCCGGGGCTGAGCCCGAGTCCGAGCCCTGGGTCGGGCGGAGCGGAGTTCGCCGTCTTCAGGGGCTGAGCCCAAGTCCGAGCCCTGGGTCGGGCGGAGCGGAGTTCGCCGTCTTCAGGGGCTGAGCCCAAGTCCGAGCCCTGGGTCGGGCGGAGCGGAGTTCGCCGTCTTCAGGGGCTGAGCCCAAGTCCAAGCCCTGGGTCGGGCGGAGCGGAGTTCGCCGTCTTCAGGGGCTGAGCCCAAGTCCGAGCCCTGGGTCGGGCGGAGCGGAGCTTCCTATGGTGCCTGAGGCCGGGCCTGACTGCCTGTCAGTCTCACTCTGTCAAGTGGCACTGCAGTCGGAGCGGCGCAGGCGACGCTGTCTTTCTGTCAGGCCGGTCAGTGGAGCGGCGAAGTGACGGCGGTCACTTCGGCTCCGTCGACTGAAGGGCGCGTGTCAGGATAAAGGTGTCAGGCCACCTTTGCATTAAATGCTCCTGCGATTTGGTCGGTTGGCGCGGCGATTTGGTCAGGGTTGCTTCTTGGCGAAGACAGGGCCTCGGGCGAGCCAAAAATGTGTCCGTCGCTGGAGGGGGGCCTCGGGCGAGACGGAGATCCTCCGGGGTCGGCTGCCCTTGTCCGAGGCTAGGCTCGGGCGAGGCATGATCGAGTCCCTCGAATGGACCGATCCCTGACTTAATCGCACCCATCAGGCCTTTGCAGCTTTATGCTGATGGGGGTTACTAGCTGAGAATTAGGAGCCTTGAGGGTACCCCTAATTATGGTCCCCGATAGTAGCCCCCGAGCCTCGAAGGGAGTGTTAACACTCGCTTGGAGGCTTTTGCCGCACTTTTTTGCAAGGGGACTAGCCTTTCTCAGTTGCGTTTTGTTCCGGTGGGTGCGCGCGAGCGCACCCGCCGGGTGTAGCCCCCGAGGCCTCGGAGGAGTGGTTTGACTCCTCCGAGGTCTTAATGCCTCGCGCAATGCTTTGGCTGGTCTGGTCGTTCCTTCATGCGAGCTGGCCGTAGCCCGGGTGCACGGTCGGGTCCCAAGTTCTCGGGCTGGTATGTTGACGCTATCAACGGTTTGGCCGGAGCCAGGTTTGCGAGAGCAGCCCTCGAGCCTCTGCACAGGGCGAGAGGACGATCAGGGACAGACTCGACTTTTTTACATACGCCCCTGCGTCGCCTTTCCGCAAGGAGGAGGGGGGGAAAGCTCCATGTTGCCCTCGGTGGGCGCCGAACATGGTGTCTCTGGTGAGCTGCTGGCGGGTAATCCGAGCGGACGTCCTTGCCCCATTTGCTAGGGGTCGGCTAGAGGCCCAGAGGCGCGCCCAAAAGTACCTGCGGGTGATCTGCCGGACCCGGTCCCCTGTCGACGGGGTCCGAGGGCTCGATGCCTCCCTCTGATGGGATTCCGTTACAAGATCATTCCCGCTGGTCTCGGAAATGTCCTAGGGTACCTCAGGAGCGCAGCCCGAGCCTTGGTTATGTATCGAACGTACCCATGGTCATCCCTCGCTCTGCGTCTGAGGCGGCTGTGAACCCTTCGAGGGCCAGCCTTCGAACCCCTGATCAGTAGTGGGCGCGGAGCCCGAGTAGCCTGAGGCGGTCGTTGAACCCTTCCGAGGGGCCGACCTTCGAACCTTTGACCAGTAGTGGGTGTGGAGCCCACGCGCTCTGAGGCGGCTGTTGAACCCCTCCAAGGGGCCAGCCTTCGAACCTCTGATCAGTAGGGAGGCTCGGAGCCTGGTTCCTTCACGGGGAAGGATCCTTTTCGGGGTATCCCCCTTTCCCGGTCCCTGTTGTAAGAGAGAGAAAGAGGAAAAGGAAAAGGATGCGGAATTTGAACAACGTGGCGTACCTTTTTTGACGCGGTCATTATGGCGAAGGCAAAGCGTCGCTCGCTTCCCCTGCCAGAGGCGCCGCCTGTCCCGCCGCGGAGTTAATGCGACGGGGCGAGTGGTTCGCGGGGCGGCCGTTGCGCGTGCGCGGGCCGTTCAAGGAACGGAACACGAGCGCGTCGTCTTCACGCCGTGAGAGAGGGTTCTCTCGCTGCCCCCGGATGGGACGTAAGCTTGGCTGACGACGTGACCGCTGCTCCTGCCCGCCTGCCACCGCCATCACTGCCGGCCCATTTTTGGCCGCATTGACCGTCGCGCCAGGCTGGCGCTGCTGGGTCGTGCGCTGGGTCGCCTCGAGTCGCGGTATTGGTTCCGCAGTCGAGGAGGCGCGGTAGTGGCGTGGGCGGCGGTGCAGTTGCTCGCACGCAGCATCCGGCGCGCCGGTTGCATGACGCGTGGGCCTGGGCCTCCATGCTGGGCGTGTTGGAAGTCAGAGGAGTGTGCCCACTTGGCGCGGTTGCATGTCGCCTGCACGTCTACCCGCCCTTTCGCCCGCTGGTCTGGGCAAAAGTGGAGGGCCACTTGTAACCGCTGGGCGGTTGCATGCACCACGCGCGGCAGTTTGGCTTCTTCTGCTCTGGGCCAGCTTGCATGACGCGTGGGACCCAGCCCCCGCGCCGCAGGGGGAGGACCTTGGAGCGTGTTGGAGAAGACTCAGCCCGCGACGGCTGGGGATGCAAGTAGGGAGAGTCGCCTTTAAAAGGAGGGTGACCCCCTTGAAAGGCGACCATGTCTTCGCGCTCCCTTATGCATCGTGTCTTTCCACCTTCCGTGCCCCCGGATGGGGGATGCCTGCAGTCCTTCCGCCTTGTCGTTGGGAGAACGCAACTCCGTGGGAGTTGGTACCTTTCAGCCATCGTTCGGCTTCAAGGATTTTCATCAGTCAGCCCGGCCGCATCCCCTCGCCGGTGGTCACCCGAGACGGTGACCACCAGCTCCTGGGTGGGGAGAAGCAAGCCGGGCTGCGATCTTGGTCCCACCCTCAGCTTCAAGGATGTTCATCATCCCCGCTGGGGTGGAGGTCGGGCTGAGCCGGAGCTCTACCTCCCGCGCGGTTTCGTGGGTCAGCCTCTCCTTCATCGTTCGAGGGAGAGGGCGCTCACTGGCCCTGCGAGAGGGGCGGACTTCGACAACGCGGGGCTGGCCGACTGCGGGCGTCGTTAGCCTCGGCGCGTTGGACTCGCCAGCTTGGCTCCCAGTGCCCCCTCCTGCCGCGAAGGCGGTTGTCGCGCCATGCGCACGGGAGGACCGCCCAAGATGTCGTGCGCTGCCAGGGCGGCGTTCGTGTTCTGGGGCGGTCCTGCCCTTGCACCGGTACGGCGCCTCCACGCGGAGGTCGGTGCCCCACTCGTCCGGGAGGATCTGAGTGGGGATCTGCCGAAGTGCTGACGGCCCCTGTCATCGGTGCCGAGGTGGAGGCGGCTCGAGAAGTCCCCGTTGCCGACGGGATCACCGCCACCATCCGCGCTTCGGGCCTCCGGCTCTTTGTACTTGTCCTCGCCCCTCGAGCGTTGGAGTAGGCGAGGGCAAGGTTGAAGTAGCGTCAGCCCTGAGGCCATCGCTGCTGCAGTTCGGCCACCCGGAGCGGGGGTCGTTGTTGTTGCTGCCGGAGCGAGCGACGGCGAGCCGCCCGTCGGTCTTCTGCTGCTCCGCAGGCTCCCCCCCGTCGAGTGGGGTTGTTCGTACCTGCGGAGACGGAACCGGAGTTCCGTTTGTAATGGCACTTTGAATGTCGGTCTTTTGTTCATTGTGGCTGTCGGGGCCTGAACATGTATGTATTTTTTCCTCATTTTCGAGCACTAAGACTCGCCTGTTGGTTGTCTGAACCGCTTCACCAAGCGTGAGTTGCCCCGTGTAAAGGTGACGAGTGAGGTATCCATATCCCGGAGGCGTAGGAGTCCCTCGGCTCGGTCAGCCTTGTCGTCCGAGGCTTCTCTTGCTTAGTTAAAGGAACCCTTCGGCCGCTCTTCGATGAGTCGAGGCCAGGGGTAGCGGTGTCAGCACGAACAGAGGCAGAGTTGGCTCGAAAAGAAGACCTGGTCGGCCGGAGCCTGGCTGGGTCGTCCGTTAGCGGGACCGACGCCGGAGTTGATCTTCCGAGGCCTCGGGCCGGGCTGATGTCTTCGGGGGACAGCTGGCCGAGGCCTCGGGGTGACCAGCCGAGCCGCCTGCTCGGGCCAGATTCTCGGAGAAGATCCTGGCGGCGATGGCCCGGGCGTGGTGGTGACGTCGTCCTTCAGAGTGGAGATCCTCGGACCGCATCGCCGTCCGAGGCCAGGTCGGACCTCGCCGAAGGTGTAGTTGACGCCGAGGGTGCTGCTGCTCCCTTCAACCGTCAAGATCCGAGCCTGCGGGATCGGATCATCTTGTAGTGTGTGTTTTCTGCGGCCGCCGAGGCCCAAACACACCCTCGCCGTGTTGTAAAGCTGCGTTTCTTTTCCTCTTGTTTCGAGTATCTAGACTTTTTCGTCGGTAACAGAATTGTCTGTGCGAGCGAGAGTTGCTTCTCGCGGAAGGTGATGAGTGAGGTATCCGTATCCCGGAGGCGTAGGAGTCCCTCGGCTCGGTCGGCCTTGCCGCTTACGCGCACTCTTACCCGTCCATAGGGTTCTGCCACCGACGCAGTCGAGAAGGCTCGAAGAATCGCTTCGGCAGAGGAGCTTTCGAACGTGGAGACTTGTTCGGTCCGCGGAATCACTTATCCGAACGTGAGTTACTTATCGCAGAAGGTGATGAGTGAGGTATCCGTATCCCAGAGGCGTAGGAGTCCCTCGGCTCGGTCAGCCTTGGCTGCTTACGTGTACTCCGTCGTTTTCAGGATCCACTTTCGAAGAAGTCGAAAAGCACGAAAGACATTCTGGCAGAAAGGATCTTTTTTCGAGGAAAAAATTCGACGCAGAGGGGGTTCCCCCCTTTTAGCCCCCGAGGGAGGGTCGGGCTTTGCCGAGGCAAGCCGACCCTTCCTTGATGACTAAACTTTGCGTGGGAGCGAGGAATATGAACAACTTGAAAACATCTTAAGGGTAGAAGCGACATAGTTGTTGGATGTTCCAAGCGTTGCTGTAGACCTCGCCTTGACTGTTGGCCAGCTTGTACGTTCCGGGCTTCAGAACTTTGGCGATGACGAACGACCCCTCCTAGGGGGGCGTGAGCTTGTGCCGCCCTCGGGCGTCTTGTCGCAGCCGAAGCACCAGGTCGCCCACCTGGAGGTCTCAGGACCGGACCCCTCGGGCGTGGTAGCGTCGCAGGGACTGCTGGTACCGCGCCGAGTGTAGCAAGGCCTTATCCCGAGCCTCTTCCAGCTGGTCCAGCGAGTCTTCTCGACTAGCTTGGTTGCTTTGGTCAGCATAGGCCCTCGTCCTCGGGGAACCGTATTCTAGGTCTGTGGGCAAGATGGCCTCGGTCCCATAGACTAGAAAGAACGGCGTGAAGCCCGTGGCCCGGCTCGGCGTTGTCCTCAGGCTCCAGACCACCGAGGGGAGTTCCTTCATCCATCGCTTGCCGAACTTGTTGAGGTCGTTGTAGATCCGAGGCTTGAGTCCTTGTAGAATCATGCCGTTGGCACGCTCTACTTGCCCATTCGTCATGGGGTGAGCCACGGCGGCCCAGTCCACCCGGATGTGGTGATCCTCGCAGAAGTCCAGGAACTTTCTGCCGGTGAACTGGGTGCCGTTGTCGGTGATGATGGAGTTCGGGACCCTGAAACGATGGATGATGTTGGTGAAGAACGCCACCGC
Organism: Zea mays; assembly: GCF_902167145.1. Lineage (NCBI taxonomy): Eukaryota > Viridiplantae > Streptophyta > Magnoliopsida > Poales > Poaceae > Zea > Zea mays. The sequence continues at coordinate 74,158,614 of NC_050100.1, read as the reverse complement.
CTGCTCGGACCTGATGCTGTTTAGGGGTCGGACCTCGATCCACTTGGAGAATTTGTCGATGGCGACCAACAGGTGCGTGTAGCCCCCGGGTGCCTTCTGTAAGGGGCCAACGAGGTCCAGACCCCACACGGCAAAAGGCCAAGTGATGGGTATCGTCTATAGAGCCTGGGCAGGCAGGTGGGTCTGCCTTGCGTAGAATCGACACCCTTCGCAGGTGCGGACAATTCTAGTGGCATCGGCCACCGTCGTCGGCCAGTAGAATCCTTGCCGGAAAGCGTTTCCGACAAGGGCTCGAGGCGCTGCATGATGGCCGCAAGCCCCCGAGTGTATCTCTCGTAGGAGTTCCTGACCTTCGGCGATGGAGATGCATCGCTGGAGGATGCCTCAGGGGCTACGGTGGTAGAGCTCCTTCCCATCTCCCAGCAAGACGAACGACTTGGCACGTCGCGCCAACCGCCGAGCCTCGGCTCGGTCGAGGGGTAGCTCTCCTCGGTGGAGATATTGCAGGTACGGGGTCTACCAGTTTTGATTAGGCGTGACCCCGCTTTGCTCCTCCTCGACGCGCAGTGCCTCACCCTCGGGGGCCGCGGGTGCCTCGGGCTGAACCGAGGGCGCCTCGAGCCGAGCTGAGGGTGCCTCGGGCCGAGCCGAGGATGCCTCGGACTGAGCCGAGGGTACTTCGGGCTGGGCCGAGGGTGCCTCGGGCTCGGGCGTGTGACGGAACCTCCCAAGTAATTAGGCCCACCTACAGTTGTCCTTGTCCAACGGACATCAGACAACCCTGTAGGTGCCCCTGAACTACTTGACAAGTTCGGTATCTTTCCTTACCTTACCAGGAACGTCTCACCCATCTTGTAGACATTACAGAACATCGGAGATAAAGAAATGCGGAAGCGAATTACATAAACTTTACATTTATTTCAAAAGTAAGCTTGAGTTATATTATTACAGACCAGCCCTAAAGGTGAGTGCATAGAGTAATATTATACAAACCAGGGAGGCAAAAACTCCTCCCGAGAAGATAAAAGCAAAAGATCCTAGGTGGAGGACCGAGTCCTCCCGCACATCAGTCCTGATTTTCTTCTTTTGGAACCACCTTGGCACAGAAGCAACAAAAGTCTGCTACTTCCTCACCTAAAAACAACGAAGGGATAAACCCTGAGTATGGAATACTCAGCAAGTCTTACCCGACTAAAGAAAAGACTCTCAAGGGTATGCTGGCTTAAGGGTGTCAAGGTAAGGCTTTTCAATAATCAAAGACTCTGTTTTGCAGAAAAGCTTACTAAAGTGGATCCTTAAAATCCAATTTTATTTGTCAAGTTAAGTAAAATTACCTGCCACTAGAGTTCTTTCTACCCTAGTTCAATCACTTGTCCTGCACTAGCCAATTTCTTAACAAGAGCCCATCGTCTTTAGTGGAATGCTACGTGTAAGTCAGTGGCCAAGTCTCCATAACCGCGGAGGTACGGCGATCCGAATCGATTATACTCAGCTGAGGATCTCCGATCACACGACATATGTAGCACTTAACCCTTGCATATGTCAACCCGCCACCGGGGTTCTTAAGACCGGATCAGGTTCACGCAAACCGAGAGCACAGATACACCACCGTCCAGCCTCTTGCCACGGAGGGTACACGCTACTCTCGCCACCGCTCCACTCCCATTTCGTGGTATCTTATTCCGGCCTTAGTCTGCCCGAGGCAAGGCTTACCCATGACGAGGCATGTGACCAGTTAAAGGGTCCTCGGTCAGCAGGCCTACATCGAGACGGTCCTTAATCGACTCAGACGGAGACACTACACCGAGACTCTCTTTCTCGTGCAAGTCACCCGCCCGGTCTCAGCTTAATCTTTTTAACCCAAAAACTTGGTACCTGACAGAGGTACATCTTTTCCGATGTTGAATCCATCATGGCCATGATGAATTCACCATCAAGTTTTATTTTTGAAAACATCCCACCCACTTTTGCCACATCATATTTGGTAAAAACAAAACCTTTTGTTTTTCTAAAGCAAAGCTAAGCATAGAAAAACCTTTTTGTAAAAACAGGATTTCAAGGGGGGGTAATCAAGATCAAGGAAGGTAATGCAGGAATTGTTTAACAATCAACTCCTATAACTTAATGCAGCAAGCAAGTGAGAAAGATTTTAAAAACATCAAGGGAGGTGGCAAATGCACCGGGGCTTGCCTTCGTTAACAGGTGATTCAGGCTCGGATCCACAAATGTCGAAGCAGAAACTATTCCTGGCCTGAGTGTCCAAAGGTGGTTGCACTTGCTCTTCGGGGACTTCTACCTCTTCTTCACGTTCTACTCATAACCATACATAAGTATAAGAATGGATGCCATGGGATGCTCATGAGGATGCAAAGATAACATAAACTTGTTATTTATGTCTTGAATACAACTTGCCTTCACGGAGTTCCGGGAACTTAGGGTTTCCGGAGTCGGTAAAGGAGTTCATAGGGCAGGGGGGGTGTTTTGGGGTTTGGTGATCAAACAAGGTCCAAATTAATTCAAACTTTACCCAAGGCTTCTCAATATTGAATAACACTCATATAAAAATTTTGGGCATTTTAGGACCTATCAATTATTTTCTAAAAATCTATAATCAAGACTTTTAACTACTTTAAATACCCTAAAATTTCTTACTTCCACTAAAAATCACCAACTTATTTTTGTTAAATACTATAGAAAATAACAAACCTAGGAAAATTAGTTTCACAATTTTAGCATTTTTCTACATTTTTCTACATATTTATAAAGTTTTCCTGAAAAAGAAAAAGAAAAGGGATAAACAGAACTGGGCCGATTCTGGCCCAGACGGCCCAAGCCTCAGAGAAAACGGAACGCGCCCGCGCCCGCGAGGGAGATTTTGCGCAGAGGCCCTCGGCGTTTTGACTAAACCAGAACAGGGTCGCTTACTGTTTAAGCAAGTCACTGACGCTTTGCAGAAAAGCCCTCCAATATCTATTTCTTCATCCGACACGTCCTCGACGACGGCAGCGCACGGAGAAACTCCGGCGAGCGCGTAGACCGGCCGATAGGGGCTATGACTAGCGCTCTCCGTCGACTAACACCGAATTCGTACCTTAATTGATGTTTCCCCTAACTTAATTTCACCAATTGGACACTAAAACTCACTGGCCACGGTGACCGCGAGCAGCGTGGCAAGATCATCGTGTTCCCGGCGAGTGGTAGTCTCTTGGTTCGAATTAGAGGTTCAGTAAGCATCGCAGGGTGGCCAGAGTGCTCAAACAAGAGAGAGTTAGGGATGGACGGACCTAGAAAGGGCTGGCCGCGGTGAGGTTGCTCTTCACGGTGTTCTTGAACCGAATTGGGGAGAATGCGCAATTCGGGCGGGCTGGTGGACGATCGAGGGTGGGAGTGGTTGCTACAGCTTCACAATTATATGGCGCAACTGTCCCCGCCCTCAATTTATAGGCTTCCAGGGCGGTGGCTCTCAATTTGACCGCGATGCGTTGGCGGCCGGAGACGGGGAAGAAGCCTGGCACGCGCAGTTACGTGGCCAACGGCGTGGCAAGCTCCCCGGCGACGATGGGATGGCCCAAGGGATTCACGGTGACACGGTAGAAAGCTAGGCCACGCGGCGCGATGCCGGGAAGCGGCGGTTCTCCGGCGAGCTTATCGTGCCAGCCGCAAAGCAGAGAGAAAAGGGGGGGGGGGGGGGGTCGTCGGAGTGGTGGCCAGCTCACGGCGGTGAAGATTTTTACTGGGGAGTGCTTATCTGATGTCCATGGTGCACGAATCACGGCGAGCGGTAATCGACGGTGACGGTCACCGGCGATGGGCAGGGGGGGTGAACCTGTGATCTTCTTCAGTACTGTACCATGGCGATCCCATTCAGACAGTCTGTCAGCCGAACTTGGAGCATCATTATCTCTTAACTTCTAATGTCAACACATGTCGAGCTCTGCAGCAAAAGTGTAGAGCAATATGCCCTCTACAACTTTGTAATATGATGATGCCACAAAAACTCATTGGATCATGCTTGAATTTGAGCTAGAAGTTGATGTCAGTTCACTGCTAAACAGAATTTCAGTTCAAAACAACCTGACAGTCGAACTTTGATGGCGTTTTTCTCTAAATTCTTCATAACAACTATGCTTGCAACCTTTAGCAAAGTTGTTCTCCTATAATGGGTCTTAAACTTTGATGTGGTGACCTAGGGCAAAAACCCTATACTTTGTAAGTTACAAAGCCCCAAAGTTGAGCCCATTCACTGATTTTCAGACTTAGAGCAAAACTCAAATGAGGTCCATTTTGCATTTAGGTCCAAAACCTTGGGTTTTGCTTTCAAGTACACATTTTTGTGAACCAAGGGACTTAAGAAACCTATTTGGCTTGGTTTTTGCACTTTAGCCCAAAAGTGGGCTAATTTTGCACAGAAGCCCCTAGGGTTTGGTTTAGGGTTTTCCAGGGTTCCAATTAGGGTTTCTGGCATCCCAGGGGTATAAATGTGATTCAACTTAGTGTTTGGGGATGTTTTATGACTTTTCTCACAAGCCCAAAAGTTTTTCTCAACTTGGGTTAAGTTTTACCCCTTTAACCACTAGTTAGGGTTAAGTTCTTTAACCAGGGTCCTAATTTGTAAAACTTTAAAACAATACAACTTGTTTGAAATTTTTGCCTAGTGAATGCACTCTAGGTGTATCAAACATATGCAATGCCAATGCTATGATGTCATGCTCAAGTTTTAGTTATAGTAACACCAGGGGTGTTACATCCTTCCCCCCATAAAAGAATCTCGTCCCGAGATTAAAATCCTAGGGTAAGTAATGGTAAAGGAAATGCATCACATTTTTATTTCCTTATTTTTGGTACAAGACAGGGTGATGTGGGGGTTACTTCTTTATTACAACAGCTATACAGGCTTTACAATTTACATGAGGCTAAAAAGCCTGGGAAATTCTTATCCAAGAAGTCTTGGGTTTCCCATGTAGCCTCAGCTTCCGAATGCTGGTTCCACTGTATCTTGTAGAATTTGAGAGTCTTTCTTCGGGTGACCCTGTCCTTTTGATCCAGAACTCGAATAGGATGTTCCGAGTATGTTAAATCTGGTTCCAGGACAACATCAGCCACTTCAACGGTTCGATCAGGAACCCGAAGACACTTCTTCAATTGTGACACGTGGAATACATTATGCACAGCAGACAATGTTTCGGGGAGCTGAAGTCGATACGCCACTGGCCCATATCTTTCCAGAATAAGAAAAGGACCAATATATCGTGGTGCAAGTTTTCCTTTAACTCCGAAACGCGATACACCCTTCATTGGTGAGACCTTCAAGTAGACATAGTCTCCTTCCAGGAAATATAAGGGCATTCGCCGTTTGTCTGCATAACTCTTTTGCCGTGCTTGAGCTTTCTTCATATTATGGATAATTCTCTGAACCTTTTCTTCAACCTCTTTCACCATATCAGGTCTAAAGAAGTATCTTTCTCCAGGTTCAGACCAATTTAACAGAGTTCGACACCGACGTCCATATAAAGCTTCAAAGGGTGCCATCTTGATACTTTCTTGGTAGCTATTATTATATGAAAACTCTGCTAGGGGCAAACATTCATCCCATTTTGGTGAGAAATCCAGGACACATGCCCGCAGCATATCTTCAAGTATTTGGTTCACCCTCTCAGTCTGCCCACTGGTTTGAGGATGATAAGCCGAACTGTGGAGTAATTTAGTACCCAAGGAGTTGTGAAGTGCTTCCCAAAACTTGGCTACAAATTGAGGTCCACGATCCGACACAATGGTCTTCGGAACACCATGCAGACTAAGAATACGAGCAATGTACAATTGGGCGTAGACAGTAACCGGGGAATTTGTTTTGACCGGCAGAAAGTGAGCAATCTTTGTAAGTCGATCAACAATCACCCAGATAGAGTCATATCCTTTTGCGGTCCTGGGCAATCCCACAATGAAGTCCATGCTTATGTCTTCCCATTTCCATGTTGGTATTGATAATGACTGCAATGGACCGGCAGTTTTCATGTGTATGGCCTTGACACGTCTGCAGGTGTCGCATTTAGCCACATAGCGTGCAATTTCAATCTTCATTTTTGTCCACCAGTAATGTTGCTTTAAGTCTTGATACATCTTAGTGCTTCCGGGATGAATAGAATAACGACTAAGATGTGCCTCATCCAGAATTTGCTGGCGGAGCTCTTCGTTCTTTGGCACAACTATGCGGTTTTTAAACCATATCACACCTTGATCGTCTTCTTTGAAACACTTGGCTGTTCCAGCCCTTATCTTTTCTCGTATGTGCTTCATACCCAGATTATCCTTTTGAGCATCAATTATTCTTTGCAAAATGATTGACTCAAGCCTTAACTGATTTAGAGTTCCTTGTTGAATGATCCCCAAGTTTAGCTTTTCCATTTCTTGACACAAAGTGTTCTCGAAGATCTTCGCCATAAGACAGTGGCAGGAAGTCTTACGACTCAATGCATCTGCCACCACATTGGCCTTGCCTGGGTGATAATGGATCTCCAATTCATAGTCTTTAATGAGCTCAAGCCATCGTCTTTGCCTCATATTTAACTCTGACTGGGTGAAGATGTACTTCAAACTTCTATGATCTGTATATATGTGACAGATATTTCCCAGCAGATAGTGACGCCAAATCTTTAGGGCATGAACCACAGCAGCTAACTCCAGATCATGAGTTGGATAGTGCTCCTCATGCCGGCGCAACTGCCTTGAAGCATACGCAATCACTCGGCCCTTTTGCATCAGTACACAGCCGAGCCCACTGCCAGATGCATCACAATACACATCGAAAGGCTTAGTGATGTCCGGTTGAGCTAATACCGGAGCAGTGGTCAATAGTGTCTTCAGTTGCTCAAAGGCTTCATTGCACTTAGAAGACCAATTGAACTTAGTGTCATTCTTCAACAAACTTGTGATTGGCTTCACAAGCTTAGAAAAGTCTGGTATGAATCTGCGATAATACCCAGCTAGTCCAAGAAAACTCCGGACTTGGTGAACAGTTGTTGGGGGTTTCCACTCCAGAATATCTTTGACCTTGCTAGGATCTACCGCAATTCCTTTAGCTGATAATACGTGCCCCAAAAATTGAATTTCTTCCAGCCAGAACGCGCACTTACTGAACTTGGCATAAAGCTGATGTTCCCTTAGGCGCGTCAATACAATCCGTAAATGCTGAGCATGGTCTTCTTCATTCTTAGAATATATTAAGATATCGTCGATGAAGACTACCACGAATTTGTCCAGCTCGGGCATGAACACCGAGTTCATTAGATAAGTGAAATGGGCAGGAGCATTTGTGAGCCCGAAAGACATCACCAAGTATTCAAACAATCCATACCGCGTAGTGAATGCGGTCTTCGGTATATCCTCGGGCCGAATACGGATCTGATGATAGCCCGACCTGAGATCAATTTTGGAAAATACCCTTGCCCCAGTCAGTTGATCAAATAAGATGTCGATTCTGGGAAGGGGGTACTTATTCTTGATTGTGACCTCATTCAGGGGCCGATAGTCCACGCACATGCGCAAGGTTTGATCCTTCTTCTTCACAAAGATGGCGGGACAACCCCACGGGGACGAGCTTGGCCGGATAAATCCCTTATTCAGCAGGTCTTGTAATTGAATCTTCAATTCTGCCAATTCATTAGGGGGCATACGGTACGACCTTCGAGAAATCGGAGCCGTACCGGGCTTTAGCTCAATCACAAATTCTACATCTCTTTCAGGGGGTAGTCCAGGCAAATCTTCCGGAAATACATCTGGAAACTCACATACTACCGGAATGTTCTTAATCTCCGGTACAATGGCTTCATAGACTCCACCAGAAGTTTTGGCCGGATTGGTTGCGGGGAGAGTCAAAAGAATCTCTTCTTGGTTATAGCTCAACCTGACGGTTCTGAGTTCAGTGTTGAGGATTGCCTTGTGTTGAGTTAACCAATTCATTCCCAAAATTACATCTATATCCTGGCCTTTCAGAACAATCATGTTAGCAGGAAAGTTCCGTCCGGCCATTGTTACTGGCACTCCATAGGCCACTTCTTTAGTATAAATGTGTCCCCCAGGTGAATGTATTTTAAATCCCTCCTTTGATTCATGGTATGCAATATGATGTTGTTCCACAAACTTCTTGCTAATAAATGTATGCGAAGCACCAGAATCAAAAAGAATTATTGCAGGGTGACTGGCCACAGGAAACGTACCCATCATCACCGGCTCTCCCTCCGGTGTGGTAGCCACTTGCGTATAATATACTCGCCCCGTTTTCTTGGTATTCTTGCCCGAAGTACTTCCCTTGCCTGGAGCTGAATTTCCCGATCCTTGCTGATTATTAGCCTGATTTTGCCTTGGATAGGGACAATCTTTAATAAAATGCCCAGATTTGCCACAGTTAAAACATCCAGTTGAAGAACTTGGCAGCGCAGGGAATCGAGTGCCTGGGGCACCCGGCTGCTTTGGGGTAGTGGGAGTATTATTGGGGCGGATAATGATAGGCTGTTTGAAGGGAAATGAAGGTGGACGAGAAAAAGGGTGATTTTGGTTTGAGGGTCGAATCACAAACCGTGGTTTCTTCGCCTGGCCCTGATTAGGCCGCTCACCACCGAATCCCTTAGTCTTTCCAGAATTTGCATATTTGGCCTCCACAGATAAGGCTGTGCTGACAGCCTTTCCATAAGTAAGATCAATACATGCAGCCATTTTTCGCTGCATCCGGTCGTTCAGTCCTCTCATAAAACAATTCTTCTTTTTCAAATCCGTATTCACCTGATCAATTGCGTACTGTGACAGGTGATTGAATTTGTTGAGATATTGAGTAATGGTATCTCCGCCTTGTTGTAACTTCATAAACTCCTCTTGTTTCATGTGCAGCACTCCCTCAGGAATGTAATGCTCGCGGAATGCTGCTTTGAACTCGTTCCATGTAATTTGATGGTTGTCCGGCTGGATGGCCACAAAGTTCCCCCACCAAGTACTGGCAGGTCCTCAGAGTTGCTGTGCTGCAAACAGTGGCTTCTGTACTTCCGAACAGCGTAGAAGGCCAAACTTCTGCTCTATGACCCGTATCCATTCGTCGGCCTCGAGCGGGTCTTCTGCTTTGATGAAGAGAGGCGGACGAGTCTCAGAGAAATCCAGATAAGTGGTCTCACGGGGACCTTGTTGAAATCCTCTTCCTGCTTGTTGTTGAAGCTGTTGCTGACCCGCCATCTCCCTCAGGAAGCGGGTGTTGTCGGCTGTGGCGTTCACCAAGGCAGCAATTGCCTCGGCAAGCGTGGGTGGAACAGGAGGCGGATTCGGGGTAACATCCCGACCCCCGGATGTTCCGGCTGCATCCTGTGCACGAGTCCTGGTCGGCATCTGTGGCAAAAACATTTGAAGTAAACATAATGTGCCAGAGAAAACCTCCCATTTTACATTACTATAAAAAGTAATGATACAGACTCGATAGTACATAACAGGATACAATACCCATTATACAGAAGTTCAACCTATTAACAGGATACAATACCCATTATACAGCAATACACCCTACAATACCCTACAATACACTACTCTACTTCTATTACACCCTTATTCCTGCTTGCCATCGGTCTTGGCGGCTTCATCGTCAGGTGTGGGAGTCCAGACATCTACCAACCTCAAGGAAGGAGGAGGCTCAAAAAGGTCTAACTCCCCACCCAGCGCACGTCCCGCAACGTGAGATGGTCCAGCTTCTGCCTCAGCAGGTGGTGCAGGCTCACTTGGGTGTAGTTGTGAGTATAATATATGGACTTCCTCGTGCAAAGTGTTGCAGTAAACCTGCAGGTTATCAACAGTCGAGCTAAGTTCTTTAACTCGGGCCTGAGCCCTTGCTTCCTTAGCACACATTAGCAAATGAGACTGGACGGCCCAGTCAAGAGCTAAGTCTCGATCAGCGAGTTGATCCTGCAGATGTCGGATGTCCCTTCTCAGTTCGTTGATTCTATCACCGTCAGCGACCCAAGCATCAGTCCTATGTTGAAGTGCTGCTTGAAGTCGACTCACACGAGCTTCAAGGTCTCCGATCGGGTCGTTGCTTCCACTGCTGCTACTTTCATGTCGGGGAGCCAATTGATGCCGAGGCACCCCAATTGGTCCCGTGGACTTGCGAGCCGTTAGCCTGGTACGTGGCGGCATCTTTTCTAAGGGGGAAAATGTTATTAGTATGATTCTTAGCATGATGCATGTATAATTACAGAATCAACCTTAGTCGATTCAACCTTCTATATGTTGCACTCTTCCTATCTGGTCTTTAAGTTAGACTCTTCAGAATACTTAGGTAAGAAGAGAAAAGAATTTCTATGTAAGACTTTTGAAAATTCTTTTGAAGATGCCTCATAATATCTGCCAAGAAGGGCTACGCTCCGATACCAGCTGTGACGGAACCTCCCAAGTAATTAGGCCCACCTACAGTTGTCCTTGTCCAACGGACATCAGACAACCCTGTAGGTGCCCCTGAACTACTTGACAAGTTCGGTATCTTTCCTTACCTTACCAGGAACGTCTCACCCATCTTGTAGACATTACAGAACATCGGAGATAAAGAAATGCGGAAGCGAATTACATAAACTTTACATTTATTTCAAAAGTAAGCTTGAGTTATATTATTACAGACCAGCCCTAAAGGTGAGTGCATAGAGTAATATTATACAAACCAGGGAGGCAAAAACTCCTCCCGAGAAGATAAAAGCAAAAGATCCTAGGTGGAGGACCGAGTCCTCCCGCACATCAGTCCTGATTTTCTTCTTTTGGAACCACCTTGGCACAGAAGCAGCAAAAGTCTGCTACTTCCTCACCTAAAAACAACGAAGGGATAAACCCTGAGTATGGAATACTCAGCAAGTCTTACCCGACTAAAGAAAAGACTCTCAAGGGTATGCTGGCTTAAGGGTGTCAAGGTAAGGCTTTTCAATAATCAAAGACTCTGTTTTGCAGAAAAGCTTACTAAAGTGGATCCTTAAAATCCAATTTTATTTGTCAAGTTAAGTAAAATTACCTGCCACTAGAGTTCTTTCTACCCTAGTTCAATCACTTGTCCTGCACTAGCCAATTTCTTAACAAGAGCCCATCGTCTTTAGTGGAATGCTACGTGTAAGTCAGTGGCCAAGTCTCCATAACCGTGGAGGTACGGCGATCCGAATCGATTATACTCAGCTGAGGATCTCCGATCACATGACATATGTAGCACTTAACCCTTGCATATGTCAACCCGCCACCGGGGTTCTTAAGACCGGATCAGGTTCACGCAAACCGAGAGCACAGATACACCACCGTCCAGCCTCTTGCCACGGAGGGTACACGCTACTCTCACCACCGCTCCACTCCCATTTCGTGGTATCTTATTCCGGCCTTAGTCTGCCCGAGGCAAGGCTTACCCATGACGAGGCATGTGACCAGTTAAAGGGTCCTCGGTCAGCAGGCCTACATCGAGACGGTCCTTAATCGACTCAGACGGAGACACTACACCGAGACTCTCTTTCTCGTGCAAGTCACCCGCCCGGGCTCAGCTTAATCTTTTTAACCCAAAAACTTGGTACCTGACAGAGGTACATCTTTTCCGATGTTGAATCCATCATGGCCATGATGAATTCACCATCAAGTTTTATTTTTGAAAACATCCCACCCACTTTTGCCACATCATATTTGGTAAAAACAAAACCTTTTGTTTTTCTAAAGCAAAGCTAAGCATAGAAAAACCTTTTTGTAAAAACAGGATTTCAAGGGGGGGTAATCAAGATCAAGGAAGGTAATGCAGGAATTGTTTAACAATCAACTCCTATAACTTAATGCAGCAAGCAAGTGAGAAAGATTTTAAAAACATCAAGGGAGGTGGCAAATGCACCGGGGCTTGCCTTCGTTAACAGGTGATTCAGGCTCGGATCCACAAATGTCGAAGCAGAAACTATTCCTGGCCTGAGTGTCCAAAGGTGGTTGCACTTGCTCTTCGGGGACTTCTACCTCTTCTTCACGTTCTACTCATAACCATACATAAGTATAAGAATGGATGCCATGGGATGCTCATGAGGATGCAAAGATAACATAAACTTGTTATTTATGTCTTGAATACAACTTGCCTTCACGGAGTTCCGGGAACTTAGGGTTTCCGGAGTCGGTAAAGGAGTTCATAGGGCAGGGGGGGTGTTTTGGGGTTTGGTGATCAAACAAGGTCCAAATTAATTCAAACTTTACCCAAGGCTTCTCAATATTGAATAACACTCATATAAAAATTTTGGGCATTTTAGGACCTATCAATTATTTTCTAAAAATCTATAATCAAGACTTTTAACTACTTTAAATACCCTAAAATTTCTTACTTCCACTAAAAATCACCAACTTATTTTTGTTAAATACTATAGAAAATAACAAACCTAGGAAAATTAGTTTCACAATTTTAGCATTTTTCTACATTTTTCTACATATTTATAAAGTTTTCCTGAAAAAGAAAAAGAAAAGGGATAAACAGAACTGGGCCGATTCTGGCCCAGACGGCCCAAGCCTCAGAGAAAACGGAACGCGCCCGCGCCCGCGAGGGAGATTTTGCGCAGAGGCCCTCGGCGTTTTGACTAAACCAGAACAGGGTCGCTTACTGTTTAAGCAAGTCACTGACGCTTTGCAGAAAAGCCCTCCAATATCTATTTCTTCATCCGACACGTCCTCGACGACGGCAGCGCACGGAGAAACTCCGGCGAGCGCGTAGACCGGCCGATAGGGGCTATGACTAGCGCTCTCCGTCGACTAACACCGAATTCGTACCTTAATTGATGTTTCCCCTAACTTAATTTCACCAATTGGACACTAAAACTCACTGGCCACGGTGACCGCGAGCAGCGTGGCAAGATCATCGTGTTCCCGGCGAGTGGTAGTCTCTTGGTTCGAATTAGAGGTTCAGTAAGCATCGCAGGGTGGCCAGAGTGCTCAAACAAGAGAGAGTTAGGGATGGACGGACCTAGAAAGGGCTGGCCGCGGTGAGGTTGCTCTTCACGGTGTTCTTGAACCGAATTGGGGAGAATGCGCAATTCGGGCGGGCTGGTGGACGATCGAGGGTGGGAGTGGTTGCTACAGCTTCACAATTATATGGCGCAACTGTCCCCGCCCTCAATTTATAGGCTTCCAGGGCGGTGGCTCTCAATTTGACCGCGATGCGTTGGCGGCCGGAGACGGGGAAGAAGCCTGGCACGCGCAGTTACGTGGCCAACGGCGTGGCAAGCTCCCCGGCGACGATGGAATGGCCCAAGGGATTCACGGTGACACGGTAGAAAGCTAGGCCACGCGGCGCGATGCCGGGAAGCGGCGGTTCTCCGGCGAGCTTATCGTGCCAGCCGCAAAGCAGAGAGAAAAGGGGGGGGGGGGTCGTCGGAGTGGTGGCCAGCTCACGGCGGTGAAGATTTTTACTGGGGAGTGCTTATCTGATGTCCATGGTGCACGAATCACGGCGAGCGGTAATCGACGGCGACGGTCACCGGCGATGGGCAGGGGGGGTGAACCTGTGATCTTCTTCAGTACTGTACCATGGCGATCCCATTCAGACAGTCTGTCAGCCGAACTTGGAGCATCATTATCTCTTAACTTCTAATGTCAACACATGTCGAGCTCTGCAGCAAAAGTGTAGAGCAATATGCCCTCTACAACTTTGTAATATGATGATGCCACAAAAACTCATTGGATCATGCTTGAATTTGAGCTAGAAGTTGATGTCAGTTCACTGCTAAACAGAATTTCAGTTCAAAACAACCTGACAGTCGAACTTTGATGGGGTTTTTCTCTAAATTCTTCATAACAACTATGCTTGCACCCTTTAGCAAAGTTGTTCTCCTATAATGGGTCTTAAACTTTGATGTGGTGACCTAGGGCAAAAACCCTATACTTTGTAAGTTACAAAGCCCCAAAGTTGAGCCCATTCACTGATTTTCAGACTTAGAGCAAAACTCAAATGAGGTCCATTTTGCATTTAGGTCCAAAACCTTGGGTTTTGCTTTCAAGTACACATTTTTGTGAACCAAGGGACTTAAGAAACCTATTTGGCTTGGTTTTTGCACTTTAGCCCAAAAGTGGGCTAATTTTGCACAGAAGCCCCTAGGGTTTGGTTTAGGGTTTTCCAGGGTTCCAATTAGGGTTTCTGGCATCCCAGGGGTATAAATGTGATTCAACTTAGTGTTTGGGGATGTTTTATGACTTTTCTCACAAGCCCAAAAGTTTTTCTCAACTTGGGTTAAGTTTTACCCCTTTAACCACTAGTTAGGGTTAAGTTCTTTAACCAGGGTCCTAATTTGTAAAACTTTAAAACAATACAACTTGTTTGAAATTTTTGCCTAGTGAATGCACTCTAGGTGTATCAAACATATGCAATGCCAATGCTATGATGTCATGCTCAAGTTTTAGTTATAGTAACACCAGGGGTGTTACAGGGCGTGTCGTCGATCTTGATGGAGGGTTGATGCAGGTCTCGGGAGAAGACGTCTGGGGGAACCATTGTTCGCCCCGAGGCTATTTTAGCCAGCTCATCCGCAGTCTCGTTGTAGCGCCGGGCGATGTGATTGAGCTCGAGCCCGTAGAACTTGTCTTCCAGGCGCCGAACCTCATCGCAGTAGGCCTCCATCTTCGGGTCGCGGCAGTGGGAGTTCTTCATGACTTGGTCGATGACGAGCTGCGAGTCACCGCGAGCGTCGAGGCGTCGGACCCCTAGCTCGATGGCGATCCGCAACCCGTTGACCAGAGCCTCGTACTGAGCCACATTGTTGGACGCCGGGAAATGGAGGCGTAGCACGTAGCGTAGGTGCTTCCCGAGGGGCGAGATGAAGAGTAGGCCTGCGCCGGCTCCTGTCTTCATCAACGACTCGTCGAAGAACATGGTCCAGAGCTCCGGTTGGACCGGAGCTGTTGGGAGCTGGGTGTCGACCCATTCGGCCACGAAGTCCGCCAAGACCTAGGACTTGATGGCCTTCCGAGGGGCGAACGAGATTGCTTCGCCCATGATTTCCACCGCCCACTTTGCGATTCTACCCGAGGCCTCTCGGCACTGGATGATCTCCCCCAGGGGGAAGGATGACACCACAGTTACCGGATGAGACTCGAAGTAGTGTCGCAGCTTCCGCCGCGTCAGGATCACCGCGTACAGTAGCTTCTGAACTTGTGGGTAGCGGATCTTGGTTTCGGACAGTACCTCGCTGACGAAGTAGACTGGCCTCTGAACGGGCAATGCATGCCCCTCTTCTTGCCTCTCGACCACAATCGCGGTGCTAACCACCTGAGTGGTTGCGGCGACGTAGATCAGGAGGGCTTCTCCGGCAGCTGGGGGCGCCAAGATAGGCGCATTCGTGAGGAGCGCCTTCAGGTTCCTGAGGGCTTCCTCGGCCTCAGGGGTCCAAGTGAAGCACTCGGCCTTCCTTAAGAGGCGGTACAGAGGCAGACCTCTTTCGCCGAGGCGTGAGATGAAGCGGCTTAGAGCCGCGAAACATCCCATGACCCTCTGTACGCCTTTTAAGTCTTTGATGGGCCCCATGCTGGTGATGGCTGCGATCTTCTCCGGGTTGGCTTTGATGCCCCGCTCGGAGACGATGAACCCCAAGAGCATGCCTCGGGGCACCCCGAAGACACACTTTTCGGGATTGAGCTTCACGCCTTTCGCCTTGAGACATCGGAATGTCACTTCAAGGTTGGAAAGGAGGTCGGAGGCTTTCCTCATCTTGACTATGATGTCATCGACGTAGGCCTCGACCGTCCGGCCAATGTGTTCGCCGAACACATGGTTCATGCACCGCTGGTACGTCGCGCCCGCATTCCTCAAGCCGAACGGCATGGTGACATAGCAGTACATGCCGAAGGGCGTGATGAAAGAAGTCGCGAGCTGGTCGGACTCCTTCATCCTGATTTGGTGATACCCGGAGTAGGCATCGAGGAAAGACAGGGTTTCGCACCCAGCAGTGGAATCCACGATTTGATCGATGCGAGGCAGAGGGTAGGGAACCTTCGGACATGCTTTGTTTAGACCAGTGTAGTCTACACACATCCGCCATTTCCCTCCTTTCTTTCTCACAAGCACAGGGTTAGCAAGCCATTCGGGATGGAATACCTCTTTGATGAACCCTGCCGCCATTAGCTTGTGGATCTCCTCGCCTATGGCTCTGCGCTTCTCTTTGTCGAATCGGCGCAGAGGCTGCTTGACGGGTCGGGCTCCGGCTCGGATGTCCAGCGAGTGCTCGGTGACATCCATCGGTATGTCGGGCATGTCCGAGGGACTCCACGTGAAGACGTCGGCGTTCGCACGGAGAAAGTCGACGAGCACTGCTTCCTATTTGGGATCGAGCTCGGAGCCAATCCGGACTTGCTTGGAGGTGTCGCTGCTAGGGTCGAGGGGGACGGACTTAACCGTCTCCGCTGGCTCGAAGTTGCCGGCATGACGCTTCACGTTTGGCACCTCCTTAGAGAGGCTCTCCAGGTCGGCGATGAGGGCCTCGGACTCGGCGAGGGCCTCGGCGTACTCCACGCACTCCACGTCGCATTCGAACGCGTGTTTGTACGTGGGGCCGACGGTGATAACCCCGTTGGGGCCCGGCATCTTGAGCTTGAGGTAGGTGTAGTTGGGGACGGCCATGAACTTCGCGTAGCATGGCCTTCCCAGTACCGCGTGGTAGGTTCCTCGGAACCCAACCACCTCGAACGTCAGGGTCTCCCTTCGGAAGTTGGAGGGTGTTCCGAAGCAGACGGGAAGGTCGAGTTGTCCGAGGGGCTGGACGCGCTTCCCGGGGATGATCCCATGGAAAGGCGCAGCGCCTGCCCGGACCGAGGACAGATCGACACGCAGGAGCCTGAGGGTCTCAACGTAGATGATGTTGAGGCTGCTGCCTCCATCCATGAGGACCTTGGTGAGCCTGACGTCGCCGATGACGGGGTCGACAACGAGCGGGTATTTTCCCGGGCTCGGCACGTGGTCGGGGTGGTCGGCTTGGTCGAAGGTGATGGGCTTGTCGGACCAGTCTAGGTAGACTGGCGCCGCCACCTTCACCGAACAGACCTCCCGACGCTCTTGCTTGCGGTGCCGAGCCGAGGCATTCGCCGCTTGCCCACCGTAGATCATGAAGCAGTCGCGGACCTCGGGGAACTCTCTTGCCTGGTGATCTTCCTTCTTGTCGTCGTCGCGAGCCCTGCCACCCTCCGCGGGTGGCCCGACCCTGTGGAAGTGACGCCGAAGCATGGCGCACTCCTCAAGGGTGTGCTTGACGGGCCCCTGGTGATAGGGGCACGGCTCCTTAAGCATCTTGTCGAAGAGGTTGGCACCTCCGGGGGGTTTCCGAGGGTTCTTGTACTCGGCGGCGGCGACAAGGTCCGCGTCGGCGGCGTCGCGTTTCGCTTGTGACTTCTTCTTGCCCTTCTTCTTGGCGCCGCGCTGAGTTGATGCCTCGGGGGCATCTTCCGGTGGGCGGCCTTGGGGCTGCTTGTCCTTCCGGAAGATAGCCTCGACCGCCTCCTGGCCAGAGGCGAACTTGGTGGCGATGTCCATCAGCTCGCTCGCCCTGGTGGGGGTCTTGCGACCCAGCTTGCTCACCAGGTCGCGGCAGGTGGTGCCGGCGAGGAACGCGCCGATGACATCCGAGTCGGTGATGTTGGGCAGCTCGGTGCGCTGCTTCGAGAATCACCAGATGTAGTCCCGGAGAGACTCTCCCGGCTGCTGTCGGCAGCTTCGGAGGTCCGAGGAATTCTCAGGGCGCACGTACGTGCCCTGGAAATTGCCGGCGAAGGCTTGGACCAGGTCGTCCCAGTTGGAGATCTGCCCTGGAGGCAGGTGCTCCAACCAGGCGCGAGCGGTGTCGGAGAGGAACAGGGGGAGGTTGCGGATGATGAGGTTGTCATCGTCCGTTCCACCCAGTTGGCAGGCCAGCCGGTAGTACGCGAGCCACAGCTCCGGTCTCGTCTCCCCCGAGTACTTTGTGATAGTAGTCGGGGGTCGGAACCGGGTCGGGAACGGCGCCCGTCGTATGGCCCGGCTGAAGGCCTACGGACCGGGTGGTTCGGGCGAGGGACTCTGATCCTCCCCGCTGTCGTAGCGTCCCCCACGCCTGGGGTGGTAGCCTCGGCGCACCCTCTCGTCGAGGTGAGCCCGACGGTCGCGGTGATGGTGCTCGTTGCCGAGGCGTCCCGGGGCCGCAGGCGCTGTGTTGCGCGTGCGCCCGGTGTAGACCGAGGCTTCCCGCATGAATCGGGAAGTCGCGGCGCGATGTTCCGAGGGGTGCCCCTGCCTTCGGGAGGCAGAGCTTTCAGCCCGCCGGACCGCGGCACCCTCCAGGAGATTCTTGAGTTCTCCCTGGATTCGCCGCCCCTCGATGGTCGATGGCTCTGGCATCGCACGGAGAAGCATTGCTGCTGCAACTAGGTTCTGGCCGACCCCACTGGAAGCGGGTGGCGGCCTCATCCTGACATCGTCGACGATGCGGTGCTGGAAGCCCTGGGGTAGATGACGCATTTCTCCGGCCGGAGGTTGGCCCGCCCATTCCTGCCCGACGTCCCGGCGGATCGGCTCAAGCGCTCCTGCTCCCTCGTCGAGCCTGGCCTGCACCCCGTGGATTTGCTCGAGCTGTGGGTCATGGCCCCCCGCCTGAACGGGGACCACAGCTAGCTCCCGTGGGATGTCAACGCGAGGCACCGGCCTAGGGAGATCACCGTCCTCCGTCATGCCGAGATGGTTGCCTTCGGAGGGACCCCCTAGATCGACGTGGAAACATTCACGGCTTGGGCCACAGTCCTCGTCGCCGAGGCTGCGGCTACCGTCGGAACAGTCGGAAAGGCAGTAGTCGCATGCGGTCATGAAGTCCCGCATGACACTGGGGTTGCCAAGTCCAGAGAAATCCCAACAGAAGTCGGGCACGTCGTCTTCCTCGGACCCAGAGGGCCCGTAGGTCGAGACGTCCGTCAGTCGGTCCCAAGGTGACCGCATACGAAACCCCAGATGGTTTGGACTCGCCTCTATGAGAGCGCCCGCCAAAGCGAAGTCGCTTGGCGGGTCGAGGCTGAATCCAGGGGGCGTGAGATGGGAATCGGTCGGTACCTCTTGGTCGACGGGCGGTGATGAAGTCACGTCGGGGACTGACTGCACCGTCGTCTCAGGTACGAGGGTGACATCCAGCAAGCTTTTCGCGAGCGTGCTGGCGTCGTCCGTTTGCTCGGAATCGGCGTGTTGCGGGGAGACGGCGCTCGTCTTCGTCTCAAACGCGAGGTCGATGCCCAACGCGCCCCCCGTTGGGGCGCTGGCGCCGTCGACTCGCTCGACAGCCGACGAGGCGCTGCCTCCTGCTTGGCCTTGGTTGCCCCGCCTCCTCCTTCGTCGGCGGGGGAGAGGACGGGGTGAGCTCGAATGTCGTTCTTCCACCACGCGGGGAAGACGTCGTCGATTCCGCCACCGGCGGGCGGGCTGTCGGCTGCCATTGTCGCTGTCGCACGGCTAGGGAAGGAGTATCATGTCGTAGCTGCCGTCGAGGGACATGAACTCAAGACTCCCGAAACGGAGCACCGTCCCGGGCCGGAGAGGTTGCTGGAGACTGCCCATCTGGAGCTTGACGGGAAGCTGTTCGTCAACACGCAGCAGGTCCCTACCTGGCGCGCCAACTGTCGGCGTTTCGAGACCGGGGGGTCCCTGGGCCGACGAGTGAAATGTCGCCGCGTGCCCTAGCCCAGATGGGTCGACGCGAGGCCGAGCGCGAAGGGGGGAGAAAGGTGGCCGGAGACAGGCGTGAGAGAGGTGGAAATCCCGCGGCCTTCGTGTTCGTCCCGCGCCCAGGTCGGGTGCGCTTGCAGTAGGGGATTACAAGCGTGCACGCGGGAGAGGGAGCGAGCGGCTTCAAGCGAGCGCCTGTCTCTCCTTGTCCCCGTGCGGCCAACCCTCTGTAAGAGGGCCCTGGTCCTTCCTTTTATAGGCGTAAGGAGAGGATCCAGGTGTACAATGGGGGTGTAGAGGAGTGCTACGTGTCTAGCGGAGGAGAGCTAGCGCCCTAAGTACACACCGTCGTGGCAGCCGGAGAGGTTTTGGCACCCGGTTCGTGTGATGTCGTGGCCGTCGGAGGAGCGCTGGAGCCTGGCGGAAGTACAGCTGTCGAAGCTGTCGAGTCCCTGCTGACGTCCTCGTGCTTCCGTAAGGGGGCGGAGAGCTGCCGTCGTCAGGGAGCGTGCGGGGCGCCATCATTGCCTATCTGGCGGAGCGAGCCAGATGGGACGCCGGTCTTGTTCCCCGTAGCCTGAGTCGACTTGGGGCAGGGTAATGATGGTGCCTCCCGTTGACGTGGCCGGCCCGCGCCCTAGGTTGGGTGATGTGGAGGCTCCTCCAAGGTCGAGGTCGAGTTTGTCTTCCGTGGCCGTGGTCGAGTCCGAGCTCCTGGGTCGGGCGAGGCGGAGACCGTCGGCTGAGGCCACGGCTGAGTCCGAGCCCTGGGGTCGGGCGAAGCGGAGTTCTTCGTCTTCCGGGGCTTAGCCCGAGTCCGGGCTCTGGGTCGGGCGGAGCGGAGTTCGCCGTCTTCAGGGGCTGAGCCCAAGTCCGAGCCCTGGGTCGGGCGGAGCAGAGTTCGCCGTCTTCAGGGGCTGAGCCCAAGTCCGAGCCCTGGGTCGGGCGGAGCGGAGTTCGCCGTCTTCAGGGGCTGAGCCCAAGTCCGAGCCCTGGGTCGGGCGGAGCGGAGTTCGCCGTCTTCAGGGGCTGAGCCCAAGTCCGAGCCCTGGGTCGGGCGGAGCGGAGCTTCCTATGGTGCCTGCGGCCGGCCTGACTGCTTGTCAGCCTCACTCTGTCAAGTGGCACTACAGTCGGAGCGGCGCAGGTGGCGCGGTCTTTCTGTCAGGCCGGTCAGTGGAGCGGCGAAGAGACGGCGGTCACTTCGGCTCCGTCGACTGAAGGACGCATGTCAGGATAAAGGTGTCAGGCCACCTTTGCATTAAATGCTCCTGCGATTTGGTCGGTTGGCGCGGCGATTTGGTCAGGGTTGCTTCTTGGCGAAGACAGGGCCTCGGGCGAGCCGGAAATGTGTTCGTCGCTGGAGGGGGGCCTCGGGCGAGACGGAGATCCTCCGGGGTCGGCTGCCCTTGTCCGAGGCTAGGCTCGGGCGAGGCATGATCGAGTCCCTCGAATGGACCGATCCCTGACTTAATCGCACCCATCAGGCCTTTGCAGCTTTATGCTGATGGGGGTTACCAGCTGAGAATTAGGAGCCTTGAGGGTACCCCTAATTATGGTCCCCGACACCTATAGCGACCCACCATTAGTCACACACTTACCTCATAGCGACTGACCATAAGTCGTTAAATTTCTAGACTTTTAGCGACCCACAGAGCGTCGATATAAACACATTTAGCGACCAACCGTCGATCCATAACTTTTAGCGACCAACCGTCGGTCCCTAATAAGGGTCGCTAAAAATCAACCATCGTGTAGTGGAGGGCTCGACACATAGTGCATCGACAAAGCCGTCTTTGCCGAATACTTTTTCTCGGGCACTCGACAAAGTGGTTTGCCGAGTGCCAGAGAGCACTCGGCAAAGAAAAGCAGCCGTTACAGCGACGGGTGACGGAGACGGAGTCTTTGCCGAGTGTCCCAGGTGACACTCGGCAAAGGAGTTACCTTTGTCGAGTGTCTGCCTGACAGCACTCGGCAAAGAATCCGCCAGAGGGGTCCCCATGTTAGGTACTTTGCCGAGTGCCTGGTATGGCACTCAGCAAAGCGTGCTTCTTTGCCGAGTGCCAGAGCCATTACACTCGGCAAAGAACCTATACCGATGCCCAGGTCTTGGTTCTTTGCCGAGTGCTATGGTCCTGACACTCGGCAAAGGACCTCTTTGCCGAGTGTCACACTCGGCAAAGTGACCGGTACACACATTTTTTATTTGTTTTCCCTATTCCATCCATCCAAACAAAAGATATTTCATAGATATCACATATATACATCACAGATCATCACCGACATATATAGCCAACACAAACAGTATTAACACAAATTCTGACATAAGTATTCAACATAAGTTGAGAGGTTCTCAACACAAACAGTATTAACAGAAGTTCAGAAGTATCAACACAAGTTCACAAGCTCTGACAAGTATTCAACATAAGTTTTGTGTTCGAAACACTAAAAACATAACTCTCATGGAGGTGGGCGGTTGGACTGGTGCTGCGTTGGGCTGAACCCTTCATGAGGGTTGTTGGATGTCGCCCCAGATTGGCCCTGCACAGAGAAGAGATTGCATGTGTTATACCATATGCATTACCAACATGTAACTACAATTTTGATACTCACAGGAGTATGGAACAGAGTAGGGTCAACTGCAGGGAACAATGGAGGTGGCGGAGCGAAACCCTGTGCGGCGCCAAGGCTCTGCATGTACTGGAACATCTCCGCCATCCTCTGACCAGCCGCCGCCCGCTCCGCCATTATCCTCGCCTCCATCTCTTGACGTTCCCTCCTCTCTTCTTCTAGTTGGGTCTGTAATATAACATGTTCATCAATTGTTACGTAAATTATATATATATATATATATATATAGTTTCATTTTGCTGGAATATGATAGCTCATTTAGCTCACGAGTTGGCTCGTTAACGAACCGAGCTACGATGTCACTCGACTCGTGAAAAAATTCAAACGAGCCGATTCGAACCGAGCTGACCACAAATAGAACGAGCCGACTAGCCACGTCCAACCCTACTTAGAAGTCCCAAGGGTAGAAGAAGACGCGGACGAGCTGAAGCCTTTGCCCACCTCGATGCCCAGCGACAGCACAAACTTCGCCGAGTGTTTTCTAGACTTTTTCTAGTGCTTTAGACACTCGACAAAGAAGTTGATTTTGGTAGTGCATGTTGTCCCTTATCTCAAACTCACTTCGAAGTCCAGTATCAGAAACCGTCCACTCGTAATTTCGATTCCCAAACCATCAAACCTAGATATAGATGTGTATCTCTCCTCCATAATTTTAATGCATATATATCGTCGCCAGGGTGCCCACCAACTCCGGCCACGGTGTCCTCTTCGGGTCAGCACCCGCCATTGTCGATTAAATTATTAGCTATATATATCCTAGAACCCACACCGCCCATGTAGCGTACTTATAGATGCACCGTGTCCGTTGTTGGGTCTATATGGTTGTATAACTTTAGGATATGTACAATGGTGTTTAATGTAGAGGCTCTTGAGATGTTTAAAGTGAGCATTTGCAAAAAAAATATAGAGCTGTCTCTCCATGAAGAGACAGATGTCTCTAGCTCGTAACCTAAGTTACAATAGACGCCGCACTTCCCACTGTACGAATTTGGTGTCTGTTCTATCGATCCGATGATGATGTACAAACACATTTCCTTCTATATTTATTAATATGCTACATTTACAGACACTCTATTGTATAATAGAGTCTCTTAGTTATCTATTGAGCTTGGAGAACCGTTTTAGTGTCTCTCTAATATACATGTGCTTATGCTAGTGTTGTGTGCCACAACAAGGACGGCCGCCCTTGGCCGGAGTGGATTTGCTTTGTGTCACCCCTTGCCAGCTGCATGCGGCGTACTTAAAATTTTGATCAAGCATTGTCGTCTGTGGCCGGTCTCTGCTAACAAGCATCCTCGTTAAAATTTTGATCAAGGCTGGAGTATATATTCAAGATTCAAAGCTCATGGGATATTCAAGATCCAGTGTATGGCTGCTTTATTTATAAGGATCAAATAGGTCTGGTTCTCACAAAAAACGATTACACAACATAGTATCAACCTCTACACGACTGATCTCAACAAACAGACTTGATGAAATTAGACTGTAACCTAAAACCTTTGGAATAAAGGATAATTTTCTGAATCCTGTGTTTTTGAACTTATTCCTGTGAAATTCTTATATCATTTATGTGAAAGGTGGATAGATGGGCTCGTTACAACAACCAACCTCTTACTAAAAGAGCTATTACACAATCCCTAACTTTTTCTTAGATATTTTTTTATGAACCACTTAGTCCTAATGGCAAAATGGTACACTTTTGATATGTGTGAAGCTATATTCATTTTAGGGCTGATCTAGTGATAAGGGAATTTGTAGGTGATCCATGGGAGGAACTCACTTGCTATTCAATTTTGAATATCAAATGATTTGGTACCACCATATATTCTCTCCAATTCCCTTGTCACCAAACTAGCCCTTAGGGTCTTATTTGATTTGCTATTTAATTTGGTTTTGCCATTGTCTGACGGGCACGAGCTCATCTTAACTTTGCTTTATCTCGACATCAATTTCACGATGACGTAACGTGTTGTCCCTTATCTCAAACTCTAACACTTCGAGGTCCAGTATCAGAAACCATCCACTCGTAATTTTGAGGCCCAAACCATCAAATCTAGAGATACAGATGTGTATCTCTCCTCCATAATTTTAATGCATATATATTTCGAGGCCCCAACTGAAGCAATGCACTGGTTAGGGTTGGAATGGCGGCGGGTGCAAGCGGCTGGGCTTCCGCCTCAGGGGGGACGGAGGCTTCGCTTTCATAGTTGGCGACGACGGTTGAAGAAAGCCCCCGATTGCCACGCGAGAATAATGGGGAGGGGGTGGCAACTGCTGTTTAGACGGCGTCAATGTGGTCTGACCGGTGCATAGAGTCAAATGGTCTGACCGGAGTTGGCTAAACTGTGTACTGGCCTGGGCTTCCTTTATTATTGGAAGCACATGGCTCTTAATATATAAACTATAAAATATATATATATTCGTTTTGCTAGAATGTGATAGCTTATTTAGCTCACGATTTGGCTCGTTAATGAACCGAGCTAGGATGTCTGCTTAGCTCATGAAAAAATTCAAACGAACTGAGCTGACCACAAATAGAGCGAGCCGACGAGCCACGTCCAACCCTACCTAGAAGTCCCACGGGTCGTAGAAGATGCGGACGAGCTGAAGCCTTTGCCCACCTCGATGCTCAGCGACAGCACGAACTTCGTCGAGTGTTTTCCAGACTTTTTCGAGTGCTTCAGACACTCGGCAAAAATGCTCATTCCAATAGTGCATGTTGTCCCTTATCTCAAACTCTAAAACTTCAAGGTCTAGTATCAAAAATCGTCCACTCGTAATTTCGAGGCCCAAACCATCAAATCTAGATACAGATGTGTATCTCTCCTCCATAATTTTAATGCATAAATATTTCGAGGCCCCAACTGAAGCAATGCACTAGTTAGGGTTGGAATGGCGGCGGGTGCAAGCGGCTAGGCTTCTGCCTCGGGGGGGAGGGAGGCTTCGCTTTCCTAGTCGGCGACGACGGTTGAAGAAAGCCCCCGATTGCCTCGCGAGAATAATGGGGAGGGGATGGCAACTGCTGTTTAGACGGTGTCAATGTGGTCTGACCGGTGCATAGAGTCAAATGGTCTGATCGGAGTTGGCTGAACCGTGTACTAGCCTGGGCTTCCTTTATTATTGGAAGCACATGGCTCTTAATATATAAACTATATAATATATATATATATATATATTTGTTTTTCCAGAATGTGATAGCTCATTTAGCTCACGAGCTAGCTCGTTAATGAACCAAGCTAGGATGTTTGCTCAGCTCGTGAAAAAATTCAAACGAACTTCGCTGACCACAAATAGAGCGAGCCGACGAGCCACGTCCAACCCTACCTAGAAGTCCCACGGGTCGTAGAAGACGCGAATGAGCTGAAGCCTTTGCCCACCTCGATGCCCAGCGACAGCACAAACTTCGCTGAGTGTTTTTCAGACTTTTTCGAGTGCTTCAGACACTCGGCAAAGAAGCTGATTCCGATAGTGCATGTTGTCCCTTATCTCAAACTCTAACACTCCGAGGTCTAGTATCAGAAATCGTCCACTCGTAATTTCGAGGCCCAAACCATCAAATCTAGATACAGATGTGTATCTCTCCTCCAGAATTTTAATGCGTATATATTTCGAGGCCCCAACTGAAGCAATGCACTGGTTAGGGTTGGAATGGCGACGCGTGCAAGCGGCTAGGCTTCTGCCTCGGGGGGAGGGAGGCTTCGCTTTCCAAGTCGGCGACGACGGTTGAAGAAAGCCCCCGATTGCCTCGTGAGAATAATGGGGAGGGGATGGCAACTGCTGTTTAGACAGTGTCAATGTGGTCTGACCGGTGCATAGAGTCAAATGGTCTGACCGGAGTTGGCTGAACCGTGTACTGGCCTGGGCTTTCTTTATTATTGGAAGCACATGGCTCTTAATATATAAACTATATAATATATATATATATTTGTTTTGCCAGAATGTGATAGCTCATTTAGCTCACGAGCTAGCTCGTTAACGAACCAAGCTAAGATGTCTGCTCAGCTCGTGAAAAAATTCAAACGAACTGCGTTGACCACAAATAGAGCGAGCCGACGAGCCACGTCGAACCCTACCTAAAAGTCCCACGGGTCGTAGAAGACGCGAATGAGCTGAAGCCTTTGCCCACCTCGATGCCCAGCGACAGCACGAACTTTGCCGAGTGTTAGTCAGGCTTTTTCGAGTGCTTCAGACACTCGGTAAAGAAGCTGATTCCGATAGTGCATATTGTCCCTTATCTCAAACTCTAACACTTTGATGTCCAATATCAGAACCGTCCACTCGTCGATTCCCAAACCATCAAACCTAGATACAGATGTGTATCTCTCCACCATAATTTTAATGCATATATCGCTGTCTGTCCTCAACTGCCCGATTCAGCGAGAACCAAATGAACCAATGGATGGTTGCCTTTGGCAATTTATAGTTAGACAGTACTTGCATTGGTAGCTCTTACTGATGTTAGTTTTCGAACGCTTGATGTTGCAAAGGACAGTATAGTTAATAGTTTCTCCGGCTGTATTGTCATCACTCGAATCCGGAACACGTAAAACACACCAGCTGCAGATCGGGGTGACAATACCGAGGCTGCTGAAAATCTCCGATCCATGCACGTCGTTCATAAGGTGGCCCGGCCGGCCTATCTATAAATACCATCAAGATCAATGGCAGATGCATTCCTGTATCCAACTAGCTCATTTAGTAGGGGATCAGCTGTAGAGTCCGGATCGGATAGTGAGGAAGTGAACGGAGGGAAAGAGAATGAGCAGCGAGAAGACGTCGTGGCCGGAGGTGGTGGGGTGGCCGGCGGCGGCGGCGGTGACCCAGATCAACAGCGACAGGCCCGACGTGGCCATCGAGGTGGTCCCGGACGGCACCAACGTGCCACCGGGGTACAATGCCCTCCGCGTCCGTGTCTACTTCGACGCCGCCAACGCCAGCGGCCCCGTCCTCTACACTCCCGTCCTTGGTTGATTCTTGTTCGACCACTTACTTGGTCGATCGACGGCGGCGTGGTGTCGCCATAGACGTACTAGCTATACTGGAAGCAGCAGACACTTCGTGGTTTGTTCTTCATTCGTCATCTGGAGAGGATGATTTGGCTTAAGTTTGCGTGTGTGTGTCTTATATGTGCTAGTGGTTTAATTTGGATAAGTCGTCGTGTTCGTGAATGTTCACAGCATGCATGCAGTTGCAGTTCAACCTTGCATGTACGCTAGTTGAATAATATAATATATTGTTGTTTGGGTGCCTCGATCGTCACTCTTTAAGACCTTTTCAGCGTAATTTATTAATCATTTGCGCAAAAAAACAAATATCTAAATAAAACTCATACAGTATACAAACATACATGAAATATACAATAATGAAAAACTAAACTCCGACAAGGGGATCCTTTGTCACATGTCATGTTTAATATTGCTGCTGACATGCTTTGAGTCTTAGTCGAGAGAGCTAAGGATCATGGGCAAATAGGTGGGGTAGTGCCCCACTTAATTGATGGAGGTCTATCTATCCTACAATATGCAGATAACACGGTTCTATTTTTGGACAATGACTTAGAAAAAACTCGCAAAATGAAGCCATTGCTTTGTGTATTCGAGAATGAGCAGCGAGAAGACGTCGTGGCCGGAGGTGGTGGGGTGGCCGGCGGCGGCGGCGGTGACCCAGATCAACAGCGACAGGCCCGACGTGGCCATCGAGGTGGTCCCGGACGGCACCAACGTGCCACCGGGGTACAATGCCCTCCGCGTCCGTGTCTACTTCGACGCCGCCAACGCCAGCGGCCCCGTCCTCTACACTCCCGTCCTTGGTTGATTCTTGTTCGACCACTTACTTGGTCGATCGACGGCGGCGTGGTGTCGCCATAGACGTACTAGCTATACTGGAAGCAGCAGACACTTCGTGGTTTGTTCTTCATTCGTCATCTGGAGAGGATGATTTGGCTTTAGTTTTGCGTGTGTGTGTCTTATATGTGCTAGTGGTTTAATTTGGATAAGTCGTCGTGTTCGTGAATGTTCACAGCATGCATGCAGTTGCAGTTCAACCTTGCATGTACGCTAGTTGAATAATATAATATATTGTTGTTTGGGTGCCTCGATCGTCACTCTTTAAGACCTTTTCAGCGTAATTTATTAATCATTTGCGCAAAAAAACAAATATCTAAATGAAACTCATACAGTATACAAACATACATGAAATATACAATAATGAAAAACTAAACTCCGACAAGGGGATCCTTTGTCACATGTCATGTTTAATATTGCTGCTGACATGCTTTCAGTCTTAGTCGAGAGAGCTAAGGATCATGGGCAAATAGGTGTGGTAGTGTGGGGGACAGATATCCCCGGGTCCACTAGAAGGATAAAAGACCTCACGAAAGGCCTAAGGGCCCAATAAATCGTAAGGTCACTCCTTCATGGGCCTGGGGAGGAACGACCAGTGAACCAGATCGACATAAGGCCGGGTTGGTGCAAGCCCGGACGGCCCCACAGCGTTGAGCAAGCGATCGCAACAGAAGATCTGACTTTCCCGCGCTGGAGCCCCGTACGACGGAACCAGGCAATGATAAGTCGACAGAATCATAGGAAGATAGACTAAAACGGTTCACTATCTTTTAGGTGCACATTGTTATCATATTCACATGTATTGCCTTACGGTCGAATATATAAGGCCTAGGGGGCACCCCTTCAGAACGATAGATCCCATTACTCAGCCATCCACTCCGTCTCTCTACGCTCTAGCTTCAGAGAGCTACCTTGTAACCCGTTACATAAAGCACACTCGCCAGGACGTAGGGTGTTACGCATCTCAAAGCGGCCCGAACCTGTAAACACTGTCCATTATTCCTCGTGCATCCGGGACGAACCATTTAGCTACAGTCGGCGACACCGTCCTACTCCTAAAACACCTTGAGGGGCAACCCCGGGTGTGCGGTCGGACCCAAAACACCGACAGCTGGCGCGCCAGGTAGGGGGTGTGTCACCGATCTAAGCTAGCTCAATGGCCGTCACCTTCCACCGCAAGATCACCCTCCGTCCCGGGTCCGTATTTTGCTTTGGAACTATCTCGTCCATAGCAGATGAAGAGGGAACTCTACACCGCATCGCCGACCCGCCAAAGAA
Organism: Zea mays; assembly: GCF_902167145.1. NCBI lineage: Eukaryota > Viridiplantae > Streptophyta > Magnoliopsida > Poales > Poaceae > Zea > Zea mays. The sequence goes on along the minus strand of NC_050100.1, from coordinate 74,129,190 downwards.
GAAGTCCACTCCAACACGCTCCGAGAATATCGGGGTGAAGAAGGAAAAAGCGCAACCTCCAGCGCTCCGAAAAAAGATCGCCTTCGGCAAGCCAGGGGCCGAGGGCCCACTGACCCGGAGAACTCCACTGTCTACTTCCTCGACGAAAGAATGGACACAAATCACAAGGAAGAAGGAGGCAAACAAGGCCGGGAGGAAGCAAGTTGTTCTTTCCGTTCCTCCGCCCTCAAAGGAGAACAGAAAGAAGATCGCCACGACCGCCGCATCATTCTACCCCGACGTCCTCTTCATCGGGAGAGTGGAGTCGCCCCCCGTCTCCGACGACGAGCTGACCGTGCCCGGAGAAGAACCTCCTCAGCGGGAATCCCGCCGACGGAGGAACCGACGCCAAAATATCTGGCGACATCACGAGGCCGGAGAGCGGGACCCAGAGCAACCTGTCTCGTGAGACGAGGTCTCAGAGATAGGAGAAACTCCGGAGGAACGCGTCTTCAGAGAACGAAGGAACTCCCGACGGCGTGATCGCCGACGAACTCAGGAACAAGTCGAGCATGACGCAAGGCAACGTCGGGAAAATTCACTCTTCGGGCGTAACCTGAATCCCGACTTCGCCCGAGCCATGAACACGCCGAGTGAAGTCGGAGGAGTACTAGCTCGGATAGCTGATGGACTCCCTCGGACTCCCGACACTGAGGGCTATCGACGACTGTTCACCCAAGCAGCCAACCATCTTCTACCTCTTGCTCACCCGCCGAACAATCTACGACACACCATCAACAGTCGCCGGGACGCGCGAAGCTCCATCAATGCTTCGCGTGAGCGACGACATGAGAACGAGATCCGCCGCCGGGAGGAGTACGACAGGGATCATGGCATCCCAGCTCGGAGTCAGGCCACCAGAACCGAGTCAGCAACGGCCTCGACTGGTAGTACTACCCGGGGACGGTCGAGGAACCACAACGACTACTCCCCTCCCCGGGACATACATCATCCCCGACGACAGGAGGACACGTGTGGAGTGACTGCCCTTACTCCATGCCTTAGGGCCATTCAGTGGCCCCTTAACTTCAAGGTATCCAATGTCGACAAATATGAACCTAAGCAGGATCCAGGAGGCTGGCTGGCCGTCTACACCACCGCCGCTCGAGCCGCCGGAGCATCCGAGGACGTGATGACTGCGTACTTACCCATTGTCCTCGGGCAAGACGCACTACAATGGCTGCGACATCTACCCCGACACTACATCGACGACTAGAGCGACTTCAATCGACGCTTCACCGCCAACTTTCAGTCCCTCTCCGACAAACCAGCGCAACCATGGGAACTCAAATCCATCACGCGCCGGGGGGACGAAACTCTCCGGTCGTACCTCAAAAGGTTCCAGACCATGAGAAATCATATCCCCGAGGTCACGGAGGCGGCCGTGATCGAGGACTTCTACGGAGGATCCAATGACTCGGCCTTCGTCCGAGCCATACTGCAGAAAGCGCCGACTACCTCCGAGCAGCTGTTCCAGGAAGCCGACCTCTATATCACCGCCGACGAGCGAGCTCAAGACCTCATTGGGGGAGCGAAGCCCGCACCGGCAGCACCACTACGTGACACGAACCAGCAACCCGACAAACGCTGGGAGAAGAGACCGCGCGAGGAAGTGCACGCCGCCGGACCACCTGCCTCTCGCGCCCGGGAGGACCTCGCGGAGGCGAGCGCACGTTGGACGACATCCTCGACGCCCAGTGCCCGTACCACAAGGACATGCGCCACACCCTTCGGAACTGCAGGGACTTCAAGCACTCCGTCGGGCACGGTCGACCCTTCCAACCTCTACCTCCTCCTCCGCCGCGGGGAGGACCAGAAGAACCACGACAACCCCAGCAGCAGGAGGAGGGAGGAGGAGGAGCCTTCCCACGCGTTGACAGGGAGGTCAACATCATCTTCGGCGGACACGGATCGCAGGAGAACAGAAGACAACAAAAGCTCACCGATCGCCAGATATTGGTGGCGACCACCGGTCCTCCCGCTCCGTACCGATGGTCGGAGCACCCAATCACTTCCACTCGGGCAGATCAATGGCTCAACTTCGACCACCCAGGCAAATACCCGCTCCTCGTCGATCCGGTGATCCGAGAGAGCAGGGTGAAGAAGGTGTTAGTGGACGGGGGGAGCAGCATCAACGTCACCTTCCCCCGGACACTCCAAGGCTTGGGAGTTCACCTCAAAGAGCTCCGCGAGTCAGACACTCCTTTCTTCGGCATCGTGCCGACCAAAGGGGAATACCCGCTGGGCCACATCTACATGCCCGTCACCTTTGGAACTCCGGAGAACTACAGAACCGAGTTCCTGAGGTTCGAAGTGGCAAACTTTGACTGAGGGTACAACGCCATCATCGGGAGGCCAGGATTGGCAAAATTCATGGCCATCCCGCATTACACGTACATGATATTGAAGATGCCAGGACCACAAGGAATCATAACTGTGCGCGCTGACTTCAAAGGCGCCGCAGAATGTTTCCGAGTGGCCATACAAGCAGCCCTCATCACAAAACTGTCGCCGACTTCTTCAGTGCAGGCGAACTCTAAGCCTGAGGAAGACCTTGCAACACCGACAAATGAAGCTCAAGCCGTGACCTCTATGCAGCCGACTGAAGAAACTAAAAGGATCAACCTGGGGTTTGCTGATGAGCGCAAGACTGCCATCATCAGCTCCTGACTGGACGATAAATAGGAAGGCGCGCTCGTCCAGTTTCTGCAAGATAACCGAGACGTATTCGCATGGCAACCTGCGGTTATGTCGGGAGTCCCGAGAGAACTGGCCAAGCACAAACTGAAGGTCTATCCCCAGGCAAGGCCGATCCGGCAAAAACTACGTCGATTCACGCCCGACAAAAGAGAGGCCATTCGCGCTGAGCTGGCCCGCTTGGTCGCGGCTGGGTTTATTAGAGAGCTGTTACATCCCGAGTGGTTAGCCAACCCTGTTCTTGTACTCAAAAAGAATAAAGTGGATTGGCGCATGTGCGTCGACTATACGGATCTCAACAAACATTGTCCGAAGGATCCCTTCGGGCTCCCTAGGATAGATCAGGTGGTAGACTCCACCGCTGGATGTTCTGTGCTATCTTTCTTGGACTGTTATTCCGAATATCATCAGATTAGCTTGGCAAAGGAAGACGAGGAAAAACAGCGTTCATCACTCCGTTCGGTGCTTTCTGCTATACCTCCATGCCGTTTGGCCTCAAAAACGCTGGAGCGACTTATCAAAGAGCCATTCAAACATGCTTAGCCGATCACTGGGGCAAGCGTGTGGAAGCCTACGTGGATGACGTGGTAATCAAAACAGAGAACTCGGAAAACTTCATCGAAGACTTACAGCTGGTTTTCAACAGTCTACGGCGATATCGATGGAAGCTTAATCCCGAAAAATGTGTCTTTGGGGTACCAGCAGGAAAGCTACTCGGATTTATTGTCAGCCACCGGGGAATTGAAGCTAATCCGGATAAGATTGAAGCTATAATGAAAATGGAGGCACCACGATCGCAAAAGAAGGTTCAACGACTTACCGGATGTATGGCAGCCCTGAGCAGATTTATATCCAGACTGGGAGAAAAAGGCTTAACATTTTACAAGCTACTCAAGAAAGTGGATAAGTTTTAGTGGACTTCAGAAGCACAGGAAGCCCTAGATGCACTGAAGAAATTCTTGACAACCCCACCAGTACTGAAGCCGCCATGGCGAGCCACATCAACTCAACCAGTTGAAGATCTGCTGCTGTATATCTCTTGCACGACTCACGTGGTAAGCACCGCGTTGGTAGTCGAGTGAGCAGAAGAAGGACATGCCTACCCAGTGCAACATCCTGTTTATTTCATCAGTGAAGTTCTGGGTCCCTCAAAGAAAAAGTATCCTCAAGTTCAGAAGCTATTATATGCAGTACTTCTAACTGCCCGCAAGCTACGTCACTACTTTGATGACCACAAAGTCATAGTAGTCACTGGTTTTCCGATAGGGGATATCCTTCACAACAAGGAAGCCATTGGCCGAATAGCCAAGTGGGCCTGTGAACTGGGATCTCATGACATCAAATTTCGACCTCGCACTGCCATCAAAACTCAAGCATTGGTTGACTTCATATCAGAATGCACTGAACAACAAGTACCAGAGAACCCAGAAACTGCAGAAGTATGGCGGATGTATTTTGATGGCTCGCTGAAGCTGCAGGGAGCAGGCGTGGGAATTCTCTTGATCGCACCTGGAGGCGAGCACCTCAAATATGCCCTCCAGTTGCTATTTCCAGCCTCTAACAATGCAGCCGAGTATGAAGCTCTGATCCATGGACTGAACATCGCTATATCATTAGGCATCAAGAGACTGATGGTATACGGAGATTCTTTGGTAGTCATAAGCCAGATAAACAAAGAATGGGACTATTCGAATGATTCAATGGGAAAATACTGCACTGCCGTCCGAAAACTAGAAGATAAATTTGAAGGTCTGGAATTTCATCATGTAGAAAGAGATCGAAACACGGCAGCCGATGTATTGTCCAAGCTAGGATCCAGTCGAGCTCAGGTCCCACCCGGAGTCTTTGTACAAGAAATACCACAGCCAAGCATCTCAATGGATCAGGCAGAAGAGTGTAATATCGTGAATCAACCAGAGTCAGGCTCTGATGACTGGAGAAGGCCGATCATCAGATATATAAAGAATGAAGAGGAGCCAGACGATAGAAATGCAGCCGAGCGCATCGCTAGACAGTCAGCTCACTACACACTCATTGGGGAGACGCTATACAGAAGGGGTGCATCAGGCATCTTCATGAAATGCATTCTCTCATCTACTGGGAAGCGACTTCTAGATGAGGTCCATGCTGGACAATGTGGAATACACGCAACATCCAAGACACTAGTCGGGAAGGTCTTCAGGTCGGGATTCTATTGGCCAACAGCGAAAAGTGATGCAGCCGAGTTAGTTCGAAGATGCGAAGCTTGCCAGTACTTGTCAAAGCAACAACATCTACCAGCACAGCAACTGCAGACCATACCAGTGACTTGGCCCTTCGCATGCTGGGGGCTAGATATGATTGGACCTTTCAAGAAAGCTCAAGGAGGATACACTCACGTGCTGGTAGCAATCGACAAATTCACTAAATGGATAGAGTTCAAACTCATTGCTTCTTTAACCTCAGCTAAAGTCGTGGAATTCATACAAGACATAATATTCAGGTTCGGAATACCGAACAGTATCATAACCGACCTGGGATCCAACTTCACAAGTTCAGAGTTCTTCGATTTCTGCGAGCAAAAAAGCATTCAGGTCAAGTATGCTTCGGTAGCACACCCGAGAGCCAACGGGCAGGTTGAACGAGCTAACAGGATGATATTGGAAGCACTCAGGAAAAAGGTCTTCGATAAAAATGAAAAGTTCGCAGGAAAGTGGATAAGGGAATTGCCCTACGTCGTTTGGAGCCTAAGAACCCAACCTAGCCGAGCTCTGCATAGAAACACTCCTTTCTTCATGGTCTACGGGTCAGAGGCAGTACTACCTGCTGATCTCAAGTTTGGGGCGCCAAGGCTGATCTTTGAAAGCATAGCAGAGGCCGAAGCAACTAGGCTGGAAGATGTTGATGTACTCAAAGAAGAGCGGCTGAACGCAGTAATTCAATCGGCACGGTACCAGCAGACTCTGAGACGCTATCACGATAAGGCCGTGCAACAACGATCCTTTTCAGTGGGAGATCTCGTCCTCCGCCGAATTCTAACGGGGGAGGGACGGCACAAGTTATCGCCCTTATGGGAAGGACCATTCATAGTAGCAGAAGTCACTCGGCCGGGATCATATCGTCTCACTCAAATGGACGACACAGAAATTGGGAACTCCTGGAATATAGAACACCTCAGGAAGTTTTATCCCTAGCTGTATCTCAAAAGCTATCGGGACGACAATGTACTCTGTAAAGTGGGAAATATGTCATCAATAAAAAAGGCTTCAAGAATACTCAGTTCATTCATGATTGACTTGCATTCTTACTTAACTCGGGGTGACCACTATGCCCTGCTAATGGAGCAATCGGCTTAAGTCGGCAACAACTTAAGACGGTGCAACATGCTCGCACTTACTTAACTCGGGGTGACCACTATGCCCTGCTAACGGAGCAATCGGCTTAAGTTGGCAACGACTTAAGACGGTGCAACATGCTCGCGCTTACTTAACTCGGGGTGACCACTATGCCCTGCTAACGGAGCAATCTGCTTAAGTCGGCAACGACTTAAGACGGTGCAACATGCTCGCGCTTACTTAACTCGGGGTGACCACTATGCCCTGCTAACGGAGCAATCGGCTTAAGTCGGCAACGACTTAAGACGGTGCAACATGCTCGCGCTTACTTAACTCGGGGTGACCACTATACCCTGCTAACGGAGCAATCGACTTAAGTCGGCAACGACTTAAGACGGTGCAACATGCTCGCGCTTACTTAACTCGGGGTGACCACTATGCCCTGCTAACGGAGCAATCGGCTTAAGTCGGCAACGACTTAAGACGGTGCAACATGCTCGCGCTTACTTAACTCAGGGTGACCACTATGCCCTGCTTACGGAGCAATCGGCTTAAGTCGGCAACGACTTAAGATGGTGCAACACGCTCGCGCTTACTTAACTCGGGGTGACCACTATGCCCTGCTAACGGAGCAATCGGCTTAAGTCGACAACGACTTAAGACGGTGCAACATGCTCGCGCTTACTTAACTCGGGGTGACCACTATGCCCTATTTACAAAAGAATTCGATTTAAGTCAGCAACGACTTAAGGCGATTTCGCATGCTTACGAATACTCATATAGGGGTGACTTCTATATCCCGTAAACAAGTTTCAAAACCATCGCACAACATTTTACTACTGCAAATTTATGTACTGTTGAATTCTAAAACAATAGGAGAGTAACAATATCATTCAAATGCTGAATTGGTGTTCTCTAACAAATATCCGATCATGATAACCGCGCGCTCAAAGCACGCAAAATATTTTCTCTATTTTGCAATATCTTTCTCAGGAGCAACCGACGAAGAAGGGTGACTTGAGGAATCAGGAGCAGCGTTCACGTCAGCCCTTATATCATCAAGAACAACCACGCCGGGTCTCCTCATCAAGATTCGCCCCGCACGAATGGTTTTATCCATGGCTCTGTCGCGCTGAGCCCTCAGAGTAACGGAAGTTTCTTCAGCAACTTTAACAGCCAACTGAGCGGTCTCTAGCTTCTGGGCGATGGATTTCTTGGAAGCACAAAGTTCTTTGATAGCAGCATCCTTAGCCGATATCAACTGCCGGAGACGGATCACGTCATCCGTGGATTCCTGCAGCTTACAGCGATGATTGTCTAACTCCTCCATGGTGAAGCGATGACTCTTCTCTAGGATGGTCAACGAATTGCTGGAATCACGATATAGTCTATCAAGATTGTCACGAGAAGCAACAAGGGCACGTTTTTCTTCCTGTAAACAAGAATCAGCTCTTTCAAACATCAAGCAGGCAATAAGAACACAGCAATACAAGGCACAGTTTCATAAGTCACCTTTTCAGAATCAAGATGAGCGCGAAGAGTAGAGTTCAGCGTGTTAGCGTCATTCAGAGCAGCAGAGACCCGACCTAGCTCAGTCTGGCTTTGAGAATACCTTTCCTCAAAATCAGAACACCGCCGGACCAACTCGGCCTGGCCTTGAGAATGTTTTTCTTCAAGGACGGAAATCTGCCGAGCCATATCTGTCGAGAGACAACCAAGCAAAAAGAGTCAAAGTGTAAAGCAGTTCAATAAGGTAGACAAAGAGAAGCAAAAGAGCACTAACCAGCATTTGTCGCCTCCAAGTCAGAGACATGATGTTGAAGCAACACCGGATTCCAACGTGCCAGAGACGAAGCTCCTTCTAGAACAGAAGCACCTTGCAACCTCAGCTGACTAGCCATCCCGTCCACCAAGGCCTGATATGGAGAACAGATGAGTGAAATGACAACAATTCATATGGTGTAAAAGTCAGGCTAGAATATATCACAGTACCTGGAGGTTGGAGAAGAACGAAGGGACTCCCAAATCGTGAGAGATCAATTGACGACTCGGCATAGGGTCACCACCCAAAGTAGCTCGTAATGAACCAGCAGGAACCAACTCAGTGCAATCAACAGAGCCCAAAACTTGGTCGGCGGGAACGCTAGCCTCTAAAGCAACCCCCTGGCCCAAAGCTTGGGCTACCACCATGCAACCAGAGTGCGGCGGAGATCCCGCGTGAACATCCATGGAAGTACAAGAGGGAGAACCCGCTCGAACACCCTCGGGGGCTGGGCCATAGCTTGCGCTACCTACTTGAGCCGGATCGCCTCCGGCAGTACCCTCGGGGGCTGGGCAGTGGCTTGCGTTTCCAGCACGAGCCGAATCATCCCCAGCAACATCCTCGGGGGCTGGGTAAGTGTCAACACCATCCTTGAGGACCAAGTTCTCCGCAGTAGCCGCCTCTAAGGCTGAGGGTCCCTCAATTACTTCCATGGGAGCAAGACGATCCAAGTCAGTTTCCTGACCCTCAGGACCGCGCTCTAAGGTCGATGAGGCATGGGACGCTGCCCGGGATGACCCCAACCTGGCGTCGAGCACATCAGCACAAACCTCCGTCGCACCATCATCCGCTGGCTCTGATAACAGATCTTCTGGAACCATATCTTCAAGAGTCTGATCAAAGTTTGCCAGGGACAATTCTTGTAGACCAATGAGGGCAGACAGAGCAGGAGAAGGAACTCCACTACTTTCCCCACTGGCGACATACTGCCGACTGTTCTTCCGAGTCAAAGGGACCTCATCTTCTTCCTCCTCGTCGTTTTCATCAGCAACACAGACAACACACCCATTGGGGTCAGCAGCAGATGGAGCACACCCATTGGGGTCAGCAGCAGATGGAGCACCCCCATTGGGGTCAGCAGCAGATGGAACACCCCCATTGGGGTCAGCGTCAGTAAATTCAGGCACAGGCACTTCTTCAGCAGCATGAACCGAAGGACCAACGTCCCGATCCAAACTAGATACTCGCCGAAGACGTCTCTTTTTCTTTTTTTGCTCATCAGCAGAAGGATCAAGTTGATTGGCTCGGCAAGGGCGTCTTAGGCGAACACTGACAGGTCTCTAAATATCCAAGGTTGTATCAGTTTCTGGGAGAGGTGCCACCACCAATGTCCCAGCAGGAGCAGCATCAGAAGAGTCCTCAGCCAGCAAATCAAGCATAGCACTTATCTCTCCGTTACTAGGATCCAAAGGCACCTCAAAGTGGACCTGCCGCTCATCATCAGGAATTTCCCCGAGCGAGGCGACCAAAGCGCTAACTTCTTCGGTAGAGGGTCGCACTCTAAGGCCCAAACCACCATCAGCGACAGGTGGATTCGACACAAAATGAGTGAAGGCTTTGGTAGGAGGCAGGTTCCAGGCCGAGTATGCCACTGGGGCACCAACATTTGATACCTTGCCTCTAAGAATCATTTCAAGTCGGTTCACCAAATCTGCAGCGGGAATTTTCTGTTGGTAACCCGAGTCGAGTCAGCTAGACCTCGGTACAGATAAGCCGGGTATACCCTATCCTTCAACGGCTGAATGTTCTTAAAAACAAAATCAGCAACCACAGCCTCAGCAGTCAGACCCCTCTTCTTCAGCAGTCCAACTTCAGCTAGCAAAGCCCCTGCCTCAGCCACCTCCTGATCTGTGGGGGACTCGGTCCAACTCGGGGTGCGAACGTCCGGCTGTCTCCCCGACCGTGGGGGGAGAGAACTTCCGTGGTTTTCAACAATAAACCACTCCAAGCACCATCCCTTAATACTGTCCTTGAGAGGGATTTCAAGATAATCAGTCTTCCTCCCACGGCGCATCTCCAAACTAGCGCCCCCAACCAGCTGATGCTGCCCCCCGGCCATTCCAGGGCAACAGTGATACAGGTACTTCCACAGTCCAAAATGGGGCAGAACGCTAAGAAAAGCTTCGCACAAATGAACGTAAATAGAAATTTGCAGAATGGAATTGGGATTCAGATGGGTCAAGTTAAGACGATAGAAATCAAGGAGGCCGCGGAAAAAGGGAGAAATGGGGAGAGCGAGACCGCGGAGAAGAAAAGGAACGTAAATCACGGATTCATGGGTATCCTCTGTCGGGACAGTAACCCCATGACAAATCCGCCAAGAACAAAGCTCCCTCGGGGGAAGGACCCCGATGCACACAAGGTGGAGAAGGTCAGGCTCGGAGACAACAGACATATGGTTACCTGCGAAAGGCAACTGGCTGTTGGGGTCGATGGGGGGAATCACCGCAGCGAATGAACTCGAGACCTTTCTCTTGGGCGCCATCTCAACTCTACTGGCGAACAGAGCGGGAGCCGAATTGCAGAGAGGATCTGGAGGTAGGAAAGCAAGAACTAGGGCACAGAAAGAAGAGGCGGCTGAAAGCGCAGTACATATGGGATATTCCCGAGTCAGATACCGTTTCCAAAAGCGCCCAGTCAGCACCCGGCAGTTACTTCTAAAACACCGGTGTGCCACGTTGTCACCCTGCAGTTACTTCTAAAACACCGGCGAGCCACGATGTCACCCGGCGGTTACTTCTAAAACCCCGGTGTGCCACATCATCACTCGGCTATTATCCTCAAAGTGGCCGACACGGCCCGTTCTAACTCGGCTGTTATTTCTAAAACGCCGACGTTATCGCCAGTCGCTCGGCAGCTATCTCTAAAGCGCCGACGATGTCCTCAGTCGCTCGGCAGTTATCTCTAAAAAACGCTGGCGACGTCACAAGTCACTCGGCTGTCACCTCTAAGAGCGCTGACATGGTCATCAGTCATTCCGACGCTGACATGGTCTCATCATCGCTCGGACTCTATTTCAAATGCGTAAATATTGACAATAATAGCTCGGCCATCACCCCCAAAGCGGCGATATGATGCCCGAATTACTTAGTCTCTATTCCGAAGGAATCAACTTCACAAGTAAGAGATCAACTTACTACGAAGCAAAATAATTGACACAGGAGGAGACGAAGATATTCTTCATTAAGGGAAGTAACCGTACTTACAAATCAACTCATTATGAGTTGATACTTCCCTACTGCTATTACTACTACTACTACACTACACTATACTACTCTACACTACTAAATACTGCTACATTATTTCATTACACTATGCTAATATCTAAAGACCAGTGGCATCTAGCCACTGGCCTTGTTGCTGCCCTTGCTGCTGCCGCCGCCGTTGCTGCCCCTGCTGCTGCCGCCGTCGCCACCCTTGTCGTCGCCGCTGCCGCCCCTACCGCCACCGTCACCGTCATCGTCGCCGTCGCCTCCGTCGTCGTCGTCGTCGTCACCATCGCCGTTCTCCTCGGGCGAGTCCTCCTCGTCCGAGGAGTACTCCGACTCATCCGAGCCCTCGAGCCCGGAGCGCTCGACGGCCTGGATGTAAGTCCAGACCTCCGCGGCAATCCCCTGAGAGTCGTCCGAGTCGTCGGACGACGCCGGGGGAGAGACAGGAGCCGGAGACCCCTCAGACTCAGAGGAGAACTCCTCCTCTGAGTATTCCGAGTCACCGAAGTCCTCGGATGGAGGAGTCGGCTCGCGCTTGCGTTTGTTACCCTTGCCCAGGGTGGAAATAAAGAAAGAAGAAGAAAGCAAGCAGCAGAGAACAGCAAGAGATGTGAAAAAGCCGAAGAGGAAAAGGCATTATTTATAGAAGAAGAAGGCAACCACTCACCTCCAACCACGGTCACTGAACAGTCGCGAAGCATTCAATACACACTTCAACCCGTCTGAAGACACGTTAGGCGGCTGACGCCGTTTCACGCAATGCAACACCCATTGGGACTCCAGTCAACCGCGCGGGCGATATGATTACACCCGCCGTCACATCACATTACTACTCAGAAGCAGCCGGCTAAAACACTCAGTGTACCAAGCCGTCCCTTGCCCACACCCATTGGGGGGGGACGCCCAGGAATTATTAGTATATTTTTCAAAACTGTCACATCCGTGCAGAGCATGCAATGAATACTTCAAGACAAAAATGAGATATCAGTAAGGATCAAAGGAAAGCCAAATATAGCCGGTGAAGTACAAAATCTGACCGACAGAAGCGACGTGAAGACTAGCCAGGGAACGTCCATCAAATGTCCAATCAGTCGCAGAGCGAATAAATTGGACCACCTAGCAAGATATGGGCGGATCACGAACTCGGCTGCAAAAGACAAAATACATGCTGACCTCTAAAGCATAATATTGATGACATAATGCTGACCTCTAAGGCATTCGGAAAAAGAAAGGATTACTCTCAGCAAAAAGACACGAAATGAAGACCTTCGAGTGGATTATCTTCAAAAATCCACTCGAAGCTCGGGGGCTACACCCATTGGGTGCACCTCCGGTGCACCCAATGAATCACCATTTCAAGAGAAAACAACGCCAGCTTCTAAGGCATAAGGCAAGATTGAAGGCAAGATTGACCTCCAACCAAAGTGCAAGTGGAAAATAAAAATAAATTCTGATGAAGACCTTCGAGTGGATTATTTTCCAAAATCCACTCGAAGCTCGGGGGCTACACCCATTGGGTGCACCTCCGGTGCACCCAATGAAGTTTGGGGTCCTACAATATGAAATGCCGACCTCTAAGGCACAAGTATGAAACAAGGCTCCAGTTTACGAGTGATCAAAGCAGAAGGAGACAATAAGAAATCGTTTTTGCCAGATTGCTTGGAAAGCATTTCTTGTCATAAACAAAGACCGCAAGCTGGACCTAGGATCTTTGGGCTGATTATCTCAAAATCAGCCCGAAGATCGGGGGCTTGTGGGGGACAGATATCCCCCGGGTCCACTAGAAGGATAAAAGACCTCACGAAAGGCCCAAGGGCCCAATAAATTGTAAGGTCACTCCTTCATGGGCCTGGGGAGGAACGACCAGTGAAGCAGATCGACATAAGGCCAGGTTGGTGCAAGCCCGGACGGCCCCACAGCGTTGAGCAAGCGATCACAACAGAAGATCCGACTTTCCCGCGCTGGAGCCCCGTACGACGGAACCAGGCAAGGATAAGTCGGCAGAATCATAGGAAGATAGACTAAAACGGTTCACTATCTTTTAGGTGCACATTGTTATCATATTCACATGTATTGCCTTACGGTCGAATATATAAGGCCTAGGGGGCACCCCTTCAGAACGATCGATCCCATTACTCAGCCATCCACTCTGTCTCTCTACGCTCTAGCTTCAGAGAGCTACCTTGTAACCCGTTACATAAAGCACACTCGCTAGGACGTAGGGTGTTACGCATCTCAAAGCGGCCCGAACCTGTAAAGACTGTCCATTATTCCTCGTGCATCCGGCACGAACCATTTAGCTACAGTCGGCGACACCGTCCTACTCCTAAAACACCTTGAGGGGCAACCCCGGGTGTGCGGTCGGACCCAAAACACCGACATGTAGTGCCCCACTTAATTGATGGAGGTCTATCTATCCTACAATATGCAGATAACACAGTTCTATTTTTGGACAATGACTTAGAAAAAGCTCGCAAAATGAAGCCATTGCTTTGTGTATTCGAGCAAATTTCAGGCTCAGAATAAATTTTACAAAAGTGAGTTGCTCTGCTTTGAGGATGCTCAAGAATCCTTAGAATCGTATTTGGAATTGTTTGGCTGCAAACATGGGGTCCTACCTTTAAAATATTTAGGCATACCTATCCATTACAAAAAAAACTTCAAAACTCCAACTTGAGAGAGATTGAAGAACGAGTGGAGAAGAGGCTTGCTAATTTGAAAGGAAAACTTATTTCAATTGGAGGTAGATTGACATTGATTAATTCAGTACTTAGTAGCCTTCCAATGTATATGATGTCCTTCTTTGCTATCTCCAAAGGCGTTCTTAAAAAACTAGATTATTTTCGCTCTCGTTTCTACTGGCAAGGGGATGAGAATAAAAGAAAATATTTCCTTTTTAGATGGACTATCCTATGCCAACCTAAAGATCAAGGAGGACTTGGGATCCATTATTTGAGTGTTAAGAATATAGCCTTACTAAGTAAGTGGTTATTCAAACAATTAACATGAGAGGGGACTTGGCAACAAATTTTAATTAATAAATATTTGGGCTCAAAACCGCTGGTCCAAGCCGAATGGGAAATAGGAGACTCACATTTTTAGTCTTGTTTGGTGAAGGTGAAGCAAGACTTTCTTCGCTTTGGAACCTTCAAAATTAACAATGGGTCGTAGGTGAGGTTCGAGGAAGAAACGTGGCTTGGAGCAAAAGCTTTAAAAGACCAATACCCTGGGTTATATAGTATAATAACTAGAAACAAGCACATGACCGTTGACACGGTTCTTACGATAACACAACCTAACATCTCTTGGAGATGAACTTTTGTTTGGGTCAAGATTGGTTGCATGCATACGTGTGATCTAGACTATATCCGCAGTTGTTGCACAAGCCAAAAGTATCGCTTCTGATTGCATGCGCAGGTACGCAAGCACGTTCGATTTCTAGCGGGCCGAGCTCGCATGGGCCAGGTCACGCTCACCCACAGAACCAATCAGGCGGATAGTGTCTCTAATTTGTTTGTTTCCTCACTTAGTGGCTTTAATTAAAAATATTAGAAATGTCATCTTTCTTGGCGCGGCTGTTACTTTCTTGGCGCGGCTATTGGTCTCTTTGGTTACACAAAAATAATATCGGATTTGAAAATAAAAACAATTCTTCTCCCTTACAGGTCATTTATTCCATTGCACATTGGCTTGGAACATGAGCTATTTTACAGAAGGCAGAGTTGTGACCTATGGTTGTGGAGGCTACGCAGTACTTTGTGTAGGTGGCCATGGAATTTTTCCCCCTGTGGATTGATTACCATTAGAGTGTGGATTATCAACTTTATTTGTCTTTAAGTTGTGTACTTCTTAAGCAGAGGCTAGAAAAAATTTCAACTTGTATACCCTTGATGTAATGTGCTTGAAAATATTAATAAAAGTTTCCTTTATCAAAAAATTGTGGTTAAGGTTAATTTGGTACCCATGGGTAAAATGGTATTTTTGTCCTTCATTTCACTAACACAGTTAGAGGGCCAAACTGACAGAAAGACTAGAAGAAATCAAAAGGTATTTAGAGAAGAAAGGGTGGAAGGAGGGGAGAGGTTGGGTAGGCGGGAGGCAACGGGCTATCCATGTAGTATTTGTCACTGTGTCACGCCGAGAAGTATATGACGCATTTCACTCTGGCATGACGCATGGCACAGTACACGCTTCGATCACACATACATACAGGACACACACCAAACCCGCATGCGCATGCACTTGCTTACGTGCAGTGCAGCAGCAGTGGCTAATAATCATGGCGGCTAGCCTAATTACTAGCTTCAGCGGTGGCGGCCGGCGGCGAAGAACGCGAGCACGCCGACGAGCAGCGCGTTGGTGTAGGTGGAGGGTTCTGTCTGCGCGTAGTTGTCGCGGCTGTCGGTGAAGGCGTCGTCGCTGCCGTCAGGCCCGCCGACGACGGTGCCCACGAGCACGTTGGCGTCAGGGTCCGGTGAGTGCAGGTACCGGAACCCCTCATCGTAGCCGATGCGCGCGGGGTGGTCGCGCACCGATGGCATGGACGCGCCGCGGTGGTGCACGTGCTGCGGGTACCGCGCCCCAAACCGCACCATGTAGGACATCCCCGTCGGGTTGGCGCCCAGGATGTAGTCCACCTGCCTCTTGGCGGCGGCCACCAGCGCGGACGCCGGCACCCCCGTGCCGCTGCCGCAGGAGACCCGCACGCCGGTGAGGGACTTGGCGTGCGCGAGGAGGAGGAGAAAAGAGAATCTAGATCCGAAGCTGTGGCTGAAGAAGCTTCAGCTTAGCACGATGACGATGGTGAAAGGCGAAACCGACTTAAAGGAGAAAAGACTGCTTAGTCCTCGACAACTTTCCTTATGGTCAATAGTAAATGTCAGGGACATGAATGTAATTTTGTCCAGACTGTGTCCTATGCCTATAAATATATGAACAATAACACCGTACTGTTCACGCTGACTTGTAATCACTCTCGTGCCACTCCCGCTTCTTCACCTTCTGTCAAGCCGAAGGTACAGATGCAATATAAATGTGATTGATGTTTATCCATGTTTATAAAAAGAGAATATAAATAGTCCAATAATTTGAAATGATTATTCATATTCTCTTTGTGTTTCGTGTCTCTGTTTATATCCTTGCTTATTAAAATGATGAAGGTAAGTCCTTCATGACCTTCGTCTGGAGATTATTATGTCCCAAGAGATATAATGCTTCGAAGGACGAAGGTATTTAATCGTTAACAATTGTGTTGCTTTGTTCTTGGTGCATAGCATTCGAGAGCAAGGACCAACAGGCGTCATCCACGAGAGTTTGTATCTCTATCTTGTTCTTTACCTTCCACATTTATATTAAGTATTTAAGTTTCAATCTTGTCTTCTAGTTAGATTATTTAGGATTTAAACTTAGCCATTGCGGTAGAGATAGCAACACTTAGACAAAACCTAGTTTGCACATTATAGATTGTTTATTTCCATAGGTTTTGCTCTAGAGATTTATTTGTAGCCTAGTTTAGAGAAAGTTTTAGAAGTCCTAATCAACCCCCTCCTCTTAGGCGTCACCGTTTTCTTCACATCCGACGTTGAACAATCGTTGGCTCAAATGCATAGTTAGCACACATCCAATACCTCTGTCGATAGGTGTCATGATCCTCAGACTTGTCAACCTTGCAAGGATCACCACAAAAACACATAGGCACTGGAACACCAGTTGGCAAAGGCTGTTCCTAAATTTTGATAAGTTCTATAAGACTCACAAATATAATTTATCACATTTAGTACAACGCTTACCTTTGTTTAGCATATTTACCGCGTCTAGACATCCTACAAATCAATAACATGATAATAAAAAATGCTTCTAAAAATGATATCCAAAATGTAACCCTAACCCTATTAATTAGACATAACAAAAGAGGGAAAAAGGATGGAGATTACCTTGATACAGAGGAACAATGGATCCAAGTCGATGTTTTAGGTTCATGTTTGTCATTTGGAAGAAGAGAAATGAGTAGAAAGAACTGACGGGTGAAGGGGTATAATTATAGACACCTACCTCGACGCCAAGATCCATGGCGCCGAGGTACCCACCGATATCCATGGTGCCTACTTCGGCGCCAAGATTCATGACGCCGAGGTGCTGCCACGTCAGATCCACCGTGGTGACGATTCTTGCATATGCACACCAAAATAATTGGCGCCTACACGTTGTGTCTCGGCGCCAATGATGATGGCGCTGAGCTAAGGGTCAGTTTTTTGAAATAAAACTGCAAAGGTCATATTTGTGAAAATAAAACCCTAAAAGAGCTAAAATGCAAAACAGTTGGCCACCATGGAGGCAAATTAATTAAGCTAGTGCAGCTGCTGCTAGCCTATGATGGGACCTTGGCGACGAGGTCCTCGAAGTAGGGTCGGATATCGAACCAACTCGGCTCGGCTCATTCGAGTTTGAGCTGGCTCGTTAGGCTAACGAGCAGGCTCGGTTTGGCTTGTTAAGCTAACGAGTTAGTGTCAGCTCGGCTCGGCTCATTTACGAGCTTGAGCTGGCTCGTTTAGCTCGTGAGATAGACCAGGAAAAACAGTATGTATATAATGATCAATTTCTAATTAAGTCTAAACCAATTTAACAATGGAAAATAGTAATTATACTCATAGTTTCATATACCACATCAATGTAACACCAAATTAACACACATCAACACTCATCAATTCACACATCGAGCTGCACCAACAAGAACCACACCAATGCATTTACCATTTCCTCCAATCGGGTCCAGTAAGCCAGCTGGAGGGCCTGAAGATCGCTGAGGGGGTGGTTCTCCAACAAGCAAAAATGATGATAACAAGCTGAATGCACTGAAGGCATATCAAAGGGCCAGGGGACTATGCTTCAAGTTTGGAGACAGATGAGGTCACTCGCACAAGTGCTCGGCTAGTGTACCATTGCACATGGTAGAAGAGATGTGGGCGTTAGCCATATGAAAGCATCTAAGCCCTTGGTTGGTTTTAGTGATTAATGATAACATAAGATTATATGTGACTAATGTGTGTTTTTAAAGCAAATGGTAAGTTAGGTCGTATTATAGTAAGTTGCGCTGCTACGGTGAAAACAATCCCTCAGATGAGAACTTGAAGCGGCGGCTAAAAAAGGCAAATCAAAAGATGAAGTTCTTCATATTCCGAGTGGCGAAGGAGTTGCAGACACTTAGTATAGAATTACGTCTTCTATTTTTATTTTAGGCATACTATAAAAATGGGTTGTGGATGAGTAGTTTGACCAAGAGAATTCTAGTGTAGTGTTGGTGCATATTCACACTCACATCTAGTGCTAGGTGTCACTCTATAACACACTCACAAGTTAGAACGAAAACGGTTTAGAAAAACCTAAGGAATAGAATTTGGGTTTGCTGTCTTAGGGGCACAGGACTGTCTGGTGCACCCTCTGAAAGTGAGGCCAGCTAGCCTCGGTGGCAATGCCTCTACCCCCGAGAAACTCGAGAGCGATAAGTTCACGAAGTTGAGTTTTAGCAGTCACACCGGACTGTCCACTGTGCACCGGACAATTACTGTTCGCTGTCCGATGCACTGTCAGTCCAACAACTAGCTGTCAGAACTAGTCGTTGGAGCCGACCGTTGGCGCTCCGGTGGCGCACCGGACTGTTCGGTGCGCCCATGCGTAGAGAGCTATAGCAACGACTAGTTTGGTGGTTGGGGCTATTTGCACCTCTTCCACCAGCCTCATTTAGTGTCTTGCTTCCCACATTCAAGTGCATTCATTGCTAGGGCATTGCAACCCCCACAAAGCCTAGTGAGGTGATTAGAAAATCATAACCCGTGTTAGGACCTCGTTAGTGCACGTGAGAGCCTCCTAGAGCACACACCACATGCATTAGGCTTCTCTTGGTCAAGTGAAAGTCTATGGATTGTTACTCTTGGTGATCGGCATCACCTAGATGGCTTGGCGGCTATTGGAGCGTGGTGATCACCCTGGAGGATTTGTTGGTGACCCGGCTCAAGTTTGTACGTGGTCGTGAGGGATCCACCGTGCCGGAGCGGCAAAGGATCACCTCATAGTTAGCACTTGGTTCTTGCGAGGACCAAGGGGAGCGATACCCTTGCACGGGTGCTCCAACGAGGATTAGGGAAGATTGCTGACTCTTTGATTCCTCAGCAAAAAATGGAGGAGTCTTATTACCCTTGCTTTACATTTCGCATTTACTTTGAGCATTTCACTTTGTGCAATTACTTAGCAAGTACTTGCAGTAATGACTTAGGGTTGTTGTTTTTCTAGTACTATTCATTTATTGGTAGTAATTGGGTGAAGTTAGGCTTGTGCTTAGGGTTTAACAATTGTTGGAATTTTAGAAAATCCCAATTCACCCCTCCTCTTGGGATCGTGATCCTTTCAATTGGTATCAAAGCCTAGTTGCTCCTAGTTTAGCTTAATCGCTAGAGTAGCGATGTCCGGCGGGGATGGACCTCCTCCCGTTTTTGATGGTGACGATTTTCCTTATTGGAAAATTCGTATGGAAGCTTATATAGAGGCTATAGACATTGGTGTCTATAAATTCGCCACTCAAGGGTTCCCCGAACCTAGAGATCCCACAAATCTTGTAGGTGATGAGTATAATTATGAAAAATGGAATGCTAAGGCCAAAAACACTCTCTTTAGGGGCCTTTGCAAAGATGTTTACAATAGAGTAAGAAATCACAAAAATGCTCATGATTTTGGTTGGATATTTGTGCTCTACATGAAGGAACTAAAAGTGAGCGTAAGGAGAGATATCATATTGCAATGAAAAAATTAAATTCTTTTTAAATGCTTGCAAATGAGAATGCTAATGATATGTACTCACGACTTAACATTCTTGTAGAGGAAGTCAATGGTTTGGGGAAAATTCTTAGTGTCCTCCCAATTTACAAATATGGACACATTGTCACTGTGCTACATCAAATGGATCTTTCTATTACTACACCAACTCAAATATTGGGAAAGATCAATGCTCATGAAATGTATATGCATATAAATGACAAGGATGGGTCTTCTTCCAAGAGGAAAGATTTGGCTCTCAAAGCTAGCCAAGAAAAGGAAGGGAAGGCCAAAATGCAAGTTGAGGAAGAATCTTCAAGTGATGATGATCTTGATACAAATATTGTCTTGATGGTGAGAAAGACCACAAAAATGTTGAAGAAACTCAATCAAGAAGGTAACAAGTTTGATTCAAGAAAGAAGTTCTTCTCTCGCAAAAGAAACCCATCTTCGAGATGGATTGCTATATTTGTGGAGAACTTGGTCATCTTGCTCATCAATGCAACAAGCCCAAGTAAAACAAGTTCTAGGGCAAGAAAGATGATGATAGTGATGATGAGAAGAAGGAAAAGAAATTCTTCAAGAGGAAGAAAGGCAAGCACAAAAGATTTCATAAAAAGAAAAACGGAAAAGCATATATTGTTGGTGACTGGCTCACTGACATTAAATCCTCAAGCAGGTCTTCTTCAAGTGAAGAAGAAAATGATGAAAAGGTTGCCGCCATCGCTGGGGATTTCTCTTCACCACCACCATCACCTTCATCCACTTCACACCTATGCCTCATGGCTAAAGGTGAACAGAAGAAAGTGATGATGAGTATGCTTCTCCTACCTATGATGAATTAGCTAACTTACTTAAAGAATATACTCAAATCATTAGAAAGTCAAAAGCTAAATATGACAAGTTAAAGGATGAAAATGAGTTCTTAACTGCCAACTATGACATAGTTGTTAAAGCTAGTGAAGAAATGAAGGAAGAAAATAAAACTATGTCATCCACCAAAAATGGGCTCAAAACCTCCCTTAAAAATGCCAAAGATAAATGTGAAAAATTAAGTGAAGAAAATAGGGAGCTAAAAGATAGACTTGTCAAAGTAAAGGAAGATTATACAAAAAAATTGATTATGATAATCTTATTATTGCAAATCAGCTTTTGTCTTGTAATACACATGAGGCTATTAAACCTGTTGTTAAGATTGATGTAGCAACCTCATGTGATGGTTTGAACCAAGTTGATCAGTCTAGTCTTCATGATGAATTGATTGAAAAAGTTGAAGTCGTGACACTAGAGAACCAGAAATTGAAGAAGTACTTGACAGATGCAACCACTAGAGGAAAAGTTGCCATAAAAAGCAATGATATTAATAATGAGTTGACAGTGGACAATGAAAGGCTTAGAGATGAAGTCAAGAAACTTAAGATTGAGAAAGAACATCTTGCCACAAGTGTACAAAAGTTCAACAAAGGCCAATATCTTCAAAATGAGTTACTCATGAACACTGTTATGAAAAACAATAAGAGTGGTATTGGATACAATTCTTTTGTGCAAAAGAAAGCAATAAGTCAATACAAGGCAAAATAGACTCCTAAGCCAATCAAGTGCTATGAGTGTGGAAAAAAGGACATTTTGCGCACAACTGCAAAGCCACACCACCAACTCCCTTGCCAAAGCACTCAAGACCATTTGCTTTCAATGCTCGTTATGTACTAAGAAAAGTTGCAAATCGAAAAGTCAAAGTAACATTTCTAGGTCCAACAAGCAAGAGTAGACCTAGAAAATCTGGGTTGCAAAGTCCTTGATTGAGAAAGTTACTAGTCCTATGTAAAATAGGCCCCCAAGATTGAAGCTTGATTTGTTTGCTCATGTAGGTGAACTACAAGACTGATGGGAGCCATTGGGTAATTGACAGTGTATGCACTCAACATATGACTGGCAACCCACAGATGTTCACCTCACTAGATGAAGATGTTGATGAACAAGATAAAATCACTTTTCGGGATAATTCAAAAGGAAAAGTTTAAGGGCTTGGTAAGGTGGCAATTTCAAATGATCTTTCAATTTCAAATGTTCTCTTGGTGTCGCCATTAAGCTTCAACTTGCTATCAGTGGGTCAACTTTGTGATCTTGGCTTTCAGTTCTTATTCACTGCTACAGAGGTTGTTGTGTCTAAAATGGATGATGAGTCAGTGATATTCAAAGGATTTAGATACAACAGCCTATACTTAGTGGATTTCTCTTCTGTAAGATGCAAACCTAAGGACTTGCCTCTTTACCAAAGCATCTCTTGGATGGCTATGGCATAGAAGCCTTGCACATGTTGGAATGAGCACACTCAAGAAGATTCTAAAGAAAGACATGGTTAGAGGATTGAAGGATGTTGTATTTGAAAAGGACAAGCTTTGTAGTGCATGTCAAGCTAGAAAGCAAGTTGCCAACACTCATCCTACAAAAGCTTTTATGTCAACATCAAGGCCACTAGAGTTACTTCACATGGATCTATTTGGATCAACAACTTATGCTAGTGCTGGTGGCAACCTCTATTGTCTGGTAATTATTGATGATTTTTTAAGATATACTTGGGTGTTCTTTCTTCATTACAAGTCTGAGGTTGCATCAATATTCAAGAAATTTGCCAAGAAGGCTCAAAATGATTTTGACTGCAAAATCAAGAAAATAAGAAGTGATAATGAAAAGGAATTTGACAACACCAATATTCATGAGTACTATGATGAAATTGGGATCAAGCATGAAGTTTCTGCAACATATACACCCCAACAAAATGGAGTTGTTGAAAGAAAGAACATAACTTTGATCACTCTTGCAAGGACAATGATTGATGAGTATAACACACCGGAGAGGTTTTAGGCTGAAGCTATCAACACTGCATGCTATGCATCAAACAGACTATTTTCTCACTGGCTACTTGAGAAGACTCCCTATGAATTGTTAAATGGGAAAAAGCCAGATGTCTCCTTCCGGGTGTTTGGATGCAAATGCTACATCTACAAGAAACGCCATCACCTAGGGAAGTTTCAAAGACGTTGTGATATTGGTTTCTTACTTGGTTATTCATCAAAATCCAAAGCATATCGAGTATTCAATCATGCCACTGGTGTGGTGGAAGAAACATATGATGTGGAATTTGATGAGACTAATGGCTCCCAAGGAGCACTTGAAAATCTTGATGATGTAGGTGATGAACCACTTAGGGAAGCCATGAAGAATATGCCAATTGGAGCCATCAAACCAAAAGAAGATGAAGAAGAGGTGTAAGATATCAACAATCCTTCTTCATCAAATGTACCACATGATGATGAAAAAGATGAGAGACATGCAAATAAAGATACATTTGTCTCTCATGAACAAGCATGGGTACAAGCCAAAGATGTTGATGCTCCAAGATATTCTTCCCAAGTGGTTGACAAGAGGAACTCATCACTACTTCAAGCACATCCACAAGATCTTATCATTGGGAGTCCTTCACAAGGAGTTATTACTCATTCTCAAAGATATGCTTCATTTATTGAACATCACTCTTTTGTCTCTTGTGTTGAGCCTACATGTATAAATGAGGCACTACAAGATTCGGACTGGGTGAATGCCATGCATGAAGAATTAAACAACTTCACTCAGAATCAAGTTTGGACCCTGGAGAAGCGTCCACAAGATGCAAGGGTCATTGGAACAAAATGGGTGTTCGAAAACAAACAAGATGATCAAGGTGTAGTTGTGCGGAACAAATCAAGGCTTGTTGCAAAGGGGTTCTCTCAAGTTGAAGGCTTAGATTTTGGAGAGACCATTGCACCGGTTGCTCGACTTGAAGCCATTCGTATCCTTCTTGCATATGCATCCTGCTATGACATAAAAATTTACCAAATGGATGTAAAAAAGTGCATTTTTAAATGGCTTTATAAATGAACTAGTATATGTGGAGCAACCACCGGGTTTGAAGACCCTAGATATCCTAATCATGCTTACAGGTTGTCCAAGGCGCTATATGGTCTAAAGCAAGCTCCAAGGGCTTGGTATGAGCGTCTTCGCGACTTCCTCATTGAGAAGGGCTTCAAGATCGGGACCGTCGACACCACTCTATTCACAAAGAAACATAACAGTGATATTTTCATTTGTCAAGTTTATGTTGACGATATAATCTTTGGCTTGACAAATGATTGTCATTGCAAGGAATTTGGTGAGTTGATGTCGAAGGAGTTCGAGATGTCAATGATTGGTGAGCTAACCTTCTTCTTTGGCTTCCAAGTCAAACAAATGAAAGATGGCAACTTCCTCTCACAAGAGAAGTACACCAAAGACTAGTTGAAAAGATTCAAAATGGAGAAGTGCAAACCAATCAAGACACACATGCCTACTAATGGACATCTCGACCTAGATGAGGGAGGTAACCCGGTTGATCAAACTCTCTACCGTTCTATGATTGGTAGTTTATTGTATTTGACCGCATCTAGGCCCGATATCATGTTTAGTGTCTATATGTGTGCTCGATTTCAAGCAAATCCTAAGAAAGCTCATCTTCACGCTGTTAAAAGAATTCTTAGGTATCTTAAGCACACCCCAAGTGTTGGTCTTTGGTATCCCAAAAGAGCTACTTTTGATTTAATTAGCTATTCCGATTCGGATTACGCCGGTTGCAAAATTGATAGAAAAAGTACATCCGGAGGATGCCATTTGCTTTGTACATCACTATTTTGAAGGACCTCTAAAAAGCAAAACAGTGTTGCCTTGTCAACCGCCAAAGCAGAATACATTGTCGCGGGTGCTTGTTGCACACAAATTCTTTATATGAAACAAACTCTTCTAGACTATGTTGTAGTTCTAGAAAAGGTACCTTTGTTGTGTGATAATGAGAATGCTGTTAAAATTGCTAATAATCTTGTACAACACTCTTGCACCAAGCACATTGATATCCTTCATCACTTCCTTAGAGATCATGTTGCTAAAGGAGATATAATCTTAGAAAGAGTGAGATCGGAAGATCAATTAGCGGTTATTTTCACGAAGCCTTTAGCAAAACCCGCTTTTGTATGTTGAGGAATGAGTTAAATATTCTTGATCTCAGAAATTTTACTTAATTATAAAATGGTGATGTCAAGCATGCATTGTATATTTAAATTTCTTGCATTGCATCTAGAGCTTGTCTAACCTAGTTAAGATAACCGCCAACAAAGCGAGTGAAAAAGCTTAACTCGGGCTTAAACTTAACAAGTTCTAGATTTTAAGCTTTTGGTAGTTAAATTTCATTTACTATGTAATTGTTGGTTTTTGAGATATGCATGTGGTACTGCACTTAGGGGAGTATTCACAACTCAATTCATACATGAAACCTCTAGTGCAATACCCAAATGCAAAATCTCACCATTGGCCTATTTTCTCTAAAAACTATCTAGCCTATGGCACAATATTTTGAAAAATATGAGAGAATATATGAGGGTGCCAATACCTGTCCCAACAGGTGTTCTTTTGTGTGCTTATAAGTTGGGATATGGTTTGGTTCAAAATTTCCTAGAAAAAATTCAAAATTCCCTCTGTCTGGGCTCAACGGACTATCTGGTGTGCACCGGACACTGCACTGTGCAATGTCCGGTGCACCGGCTGGGCGCGCGTGGATCTGCCACTGTGCAGCCATGTTCAGTGGTCCACCGGACAGTGAGTGTGTGTTGTCTGGTGTGCATCGGACAGACGTTGTACACTGTCCGGTGTGCCCATGAAGCGTTTTTAAATAACCTTCTCCTGCTCGTGCTCGAGGCCAGGCCTTCACTTCTCTCGCTCACCCTCTGCTCTCTGTCTCTCTACGGTGGGCTCTCTGCTCCACCGGCCTTCCCTTACAGGCGGCCAGCTTCGGCATGTTGCCCCCTCTCGAGCTCGTGCTCCCCCCTTCCCTGGTGAGCAGCTACTTCCCCCTTCTCTTCTTCCCCCCTTGTGAGGAGCTCAGATCCCACCTTATGCACTCAAATCAAAATCTTGTGAAATTAGTGAATTATTGTGTCCTTGAGTGCCCCTAGTACACTATCAAGCCTTCCCTTGCAGGTGTTGTGCTTCTTTGGGAGGTTTTGAACTCGAAAATAGCCATTTCTCTACCTAACCCAAATCTCGCGCACCAAGTGCTCGGTGAAATGCCCAAACTAGTCAAAATAGCTCAAATTGACCTCAACTTTTTCCAGCTACTACCCGTACCTCTTATGCCAAATTTCACGCCTATCCAATATTCTAGACACCTGTTTTACAACCTCGTCACCTTTATGGTGATCTATTTCGAGCCGAGTGCCTAAATTATTTTTCCTCTGCCAAACTTTAAACCAAGCACCCACTTCACTCATTTTCATACAAATATACCTATCTGTGAAGTATCGGCTCAATTCCCAGTCATTTCATGCCTCATTTTGAATTTCAAACCCTCTATGACATAATTCACCGTTCAAACGCTGTTCTCACGCCGTTTGACCTCTGTTTCTCCAAATCACTCTGTTTTTGTGTCCTAACTCTCTATGTATGTATTTATTTACATTTCATATACTTATGACTATGTGACTAATATGTGCTCATCTCTTCTGTCATTTCAGTGATTTCGCCTGCTCGCCTGCGCGTCTCCTGTCCTGCCTAGTTTCTCTCTCTCGAGAAGTTCCCAAGTAGCTATCACTCTATTCAGGCCTTACCTACTGCTCTCTACTCTCGCTTATCTTTTCTCCTTTCTTGCAGTAGTCAGTTCGTCGCCTCGTATCTCGGAATCTCTCCTCCACTGCTCGCTCCACTCCTTCCGACCTAGTCTCCACTCCACCTCCCACTTCGCTAGCTCCTGCCGCTCTCGAGCCATCCACCACTCCTCCTGCTTCCACCACCTCCACCACTCCTGCTTCCACTGCTCCCGCTTCCGCTCCACCTATTCCTCCACCTCGCTTCCGGGAGCATGACGGGACCAAGGTGAGACCGCTTGCTGTGGATCCTCGCCTGCTTGATCTTCAGCGAGCCACAATTGCATGGGTACGTCGGTTCAGACACGTACCCGTGGATTCTTGGTTGCCAGCTCAGAGGGACCCAGCAGCTACGCCACTCTTCAGCACCAGGACCTAGGAGTCCTTCTTCAGGGCCCAATTGTCTGCTCAGATTGCCCTGAGAGTGCACCGGTGTTTGGATCTTCTTGCCTTCCTTTTAGCAGCTGGTGCACAGTCAGAGGTCACATCACATATCTGCTAGGTTTACACTCTCTTCTGACCTTCGGTGGCAGATATGTTGAGGAGTGGGTCAGAGTCTTCTATGCCACAGTATGGATTGACCCAGATCATCAGTGGATGAGGTTCAGGTTTGAGCGAGAGGATGTGACTCTGCATGCAACTCAGATCAGAGAGTTGTTTGAATTTTCTAAGTCGTCGACGAGGCTCCACAGTTTGTGCTATGGCACGTCAGATACTCCTCATCGCCCTCACGGTGAAGTTGCCCCTACCACTGCTCATGTTGTCGCCCGATTTCGACCTCCGTTCACAAATGGGTCACGGCGTTCTCCAGCAGCAAAGTTCCTATATGAGCTCATGAGGCGCAATTTGCTACCCAGGATGGGATAGAGAGAGGCCACCACTCATATCCATCTCTGGCTTCTCGGTGCCTTGATCTCACACTATGAGTTTGATGTGGTCAATTTTCTGATTTATGAGATTGAGGACACAGTTTTGGATGGTCTATATGCTCGGCGTCAGCTACTATACGCTCACTATCTCTGTCACATATTTGCTCGGCTGAGCCGGCCTCCTCAGTTCCAGGCCACCCTCGAGTCTCTAGACTGCAGTTCGGCTTCTATCGCTCAGCTCCTGAGGACACTGCTCCAGCTCTGATAAATACTGGATCGCAGCCAGCGTTAGAGTCAGCACCTCCAGCCTCTACTGCAGATCCTGGATCCGAGACTGACTCCGATACTCAGCTCGTGTTTGCTCTTCTACCTCGACCGTGACCTGATGCGCCTTCACCTCCTCCTTCTTCTGGGATGTAGGTTCGGGTCACCCTTTTGGTGTTTGACGCCAAAGGGGGGGGAGATGTGAGTTGTGAGAGCTAAGGGGAGTTAGGGAGTTAGTTGAGAGAGCTCTTGATCTTTTGATGTAATATATATGCATGATACTCTTTGTACTATCTCTGTAATAGCTCCACTTTTGTATGATGTTTAACTCACAAACTCCATGATATGCTCTCGATGTTTGTTAATGACTATGTGTGTGTATTATGTTTTCACCTATGATGTTGTCACCAGTCATTCAGTTCTTATTCATGGATTTCATTTCATACTTGTATGAACAAGAAACTTATGTTGTGTATGCACTTATACTTACTATTCTATTACATGATTTTTTTTATGCCAAATTTGTTGAGTATCACTAACCATCTTCTCTATTGACACAAAAACAAACAAACTACTCTCACACTCTTGTAGGGTTGTCATCAATCACCAAAAAGGGGGAGATTGAAAGCATCTTGGCCCCTGGTTGGTTTTAGTGATTAATGACAACATAAGATTATATGTGACTAACGTGTGTTTTGCGGAGCAAATGGTAAGTTAGGTTGCATTACAGGAAGTTGCATTGCAACGGAGAAAACAATCCCTCAGATGAGAACTTGAAGCGGCGGCTGAAAAAGACGAATCAAAAGATGAAGGTCTTCATATTCCGAGTGTCGAAGGAGTTGTCGACACTTGGTATAGAATTAGGTCTTCTATTTTTATTTTAGCCATACTATAAAGAGGGGTTGTGGATGAGTAGTTTGACCAAGAGAATTCTAGTGTAGTGTTGGTGCATATTCACCCTCACATCTAGTGCTAGGTGTCACTCTATAACACACTCACAAGTTAGAACGGAAACGGTTTAGAAAAACCGAAGGAACAGAATCTGGGTTTGCTGTCTTAGGGGCACTGGACTGTCCGGTGCACCCTCTAAAAGTGGGGCCAGCTAGCCCCAGGGGCAGTGCCTTTGCCCTCAAGAAATCCGAGAGCGACGAGTTCGTGAAGTTGAATTTTAGCGGTCACATCGGATTGTCCGGTGTGCACCACACAGTCACTGTTCACTGTCCAGTGCATTGTCAGTCCAGCGGCTAGCTGTCAGAACTAGCCGTTGGAGCCGACCGTTGGTGCACTGGTTGTGGCAGAACCTCCCAAGTTATTGGGCCCACATGCACCTGTCCTTGTCTCAAAGACCTCATACAGCTGTGCATGTGCACCAGATAACTTAACAGGATCCGTCCGAGTGTCCCAAGGACCCCAGATAAACCACTTATAACCAGAACCGCAGGATTAAGTAAACACAAATCACACACCAACAATTTTGCAGCGGAAATCTTTTTACCAAATTTTACATGTTACATCAAGTTTTACAATGTACATGATCGGAGTGATTACAAAAGTGATTCAAAGAAATAACTTTGAATTGTTATAAATTGTTTATAAGTTTGAAATATATGCTAGCTTAAGTGACAATCCTCAATAAGAAGTATAGAAGAAGTACTTAGACTTATAAGAAGGCCGTGCCCACCGGCGCTTAACACCAATCACAATCAAAGTGACTCGTAACCTGCAGCAACAATGGGTAAAACCCTAAGTACGCAAGTACTCAGCAAGGCTTACCCGACTAAAGAAAAGACTCTCAAGGATATGCGGGTTAAATAGGAATCAAGGAAAAGGCTTTAGCATGAATCAACTTAGATACTTTTGCAGAAATAGCTTACTAAAGTGAGTCCTTACTTTCAACATTTTAATGCTAGATTAAGTATTAATAGACCTTGTTTGCATCTAGTGTAATTTCACCATCACATTATTCAATCCAACATGATTTTTGCTCATTAAGATTCCATCCATGACTTAGATTGCAGGGCAGTGACCAAGTCTTCATGTCTGAGAAGTAACGGTGATCCGAATAGATTAATACTCAGCTGGGGATCTCCAATCACACAACATATGTAGCACTTAACCCTTGCATATGTCAACTCGCCACCGGGGTTCTTAAGACTAGATCAGGTTCACGCAATCTGAGAGCACAGATACACCACCGTCCAGCCTCTTGCCACGGAGGGTACACGCTACTCTCGCCATCTCTCCACTCCCATTGTGTGTTATCTTATTCTGGTATTAGTCTGCCCGAGGCAAAGCTTACCCATGATGAGGCATGTGACCAGTTAAAAGGTCCTCGATCATCAAGCCTACATTCAGTATAATCCTTAATCAACCTGGGTAGAACATCACCTGTTCCTAGCCCAAGTCCTGATTTAAGTACTTCCATCCTTAGGATTGTTTGTATTCCTTAGGATGAAAAGAGCATTATAGGGAACTTTGCAGTAAGATCCTACCACTGCTCCCAATGAAAATATTCTTGCAGGCAGAAGCCATCCTTCCTCAGGATAACCCCTGAGCTAGGCATTAACGCAAAGGACAACCTCTATCCGCAAGATTTACCTCTAGGCAAGGCTAAGCAATTTTGTAAATCATATTTGATACATCACCAGAAGTATCTATAGAAGGAATGGATTTCAAGGTAGCCAATGCATCAAAGGGTTTCCAAGCAACTCCTATAAACCCAATGCACATTTCGCTAGACTTAAAGTGTGTAAAAAATTATTTAAAAACACAAGGAAGGGGTTGCATGCACCGGGGCTTGCCTAGAATAAACACTACGTTAGTGTTTGTTAGGTGGCGACCACTTGACGACCATCATTTTGTCTTGACATTTGTTCAGGCAATTTCGTCCATCAGCATCACCATGCGGATTAGCCCGCGCTTGGGGTCGACTTGGCTCGTCTTCCGCATCACGCGATTAATTAACGTATCTGAATGAAATGCATTATGCACATGAATGCATATAGACAAGAATATTACAAACCTAAATAGTGCTACGCGATAGCGAATTAAACACCTAGCGGCGAGGCATTGTACAATTTTATACGGAAACACTAGTTACCGATATACGACTACGCCGAATTATTACACTTTTCTAGCGTAATCGCATCTACTTCAAACATCAAGTAATAATAAGCTAAGCACAAGTCTTTTGTCAAAACACCCAATATCAAATTACTCGTCAAATTTTTATTCACTATTTTCGAATACCGACAACTTAGAGTAAAGGGGCATATTAACTAACTTTCTAAATTGTGTTTCTCAATTATCTTGAATTCCACGCTAATTAGATAGGTCGATGTCATTCATTGTTAATTACACGAGGTAATTTGCACATCCCTCATGACATCGAACTAAATACCAAACCTAGAATAAACTAACTAATTAAGTAGGGTATCGACTATATCAATTAACCAAATTGACATAATAACACTAGAAAATCTATCAACTAGCTGATAGGAATACTAATCCTATATTTTACATCATCAGCTCACCTGAATATCGTATAATTTAATCTACCTTTCGCATTACTAACTCCATCGTATTTCACACATATTTAACACTACCACAACGCGCCTGTGCCAACACGAGGATTATTACGATTAATAAATCTAGCCAATCAAATTACCATTCCAACTATCCGAAGTAACGAGTTCGCTTACCAATATTAAGTCGCTCCACTTCCATGGACACGGTGATAAATTGTACTTCAGAATTTCCGTCGAGTACTAGGTAGATGTCACCCAGGGTTCTTCTTTTCTTCAGTAATCAACTGTTGAAGCTCTTCTTCTGACGAGTACTAGAGTGACATTCGACAAAGCGTGAGCGCGAGAGTGAGGATCGCAAGTCGTCGACACAGTGCTGTGATCAAGGGTGATGGCAAGGCGGAGATCGAGGGTGAGCACATGAAGGAAATGACGATGCTATCGCTCACAGCACGAAGGCGAACGACAACGACATGGGTAGTGCTGGATATGGTCAAATCCGTTCAGAGCTTCACTTCGACGACCACCGGATCGATATCGGGACTCGACGGTAGCGCAACACCACCACGGGATGGAGGCAAACTGACTACGACGGTCTAACGGAACGGGTGCGGAGGCTGATAGTAGGGAACTTCGTGATGGGCAGTGAGGCTCAACGGCGTCGGGGTTTTGCGACAAGGCAAAGTCGAGCACACAGGGTGACCAGCTTCGGATCCGGAGCAGGCCGAGCGAGAAGACGTGGTAGCGCGCAGAGGAACTCGGCTGTTTCTTTCCCCGTTTGCCGCGCCAGACTGGGGGAGCACCAGAGAGATCCGACCGGCGTAGGGAAGGAGCTCGGTACGGACACAAGGAGGAGCTCGACTGGTTTGGAGGAACAGGGAGGGAGCATGCGTGCATAGGAGATGGGCACACGGCGCGGTCACGGAACCGAGCAGGGAGCAAGCCGGTGCGCGTGGGAAGCTGAGAGGAGGACGCTGGGCGCGGCCAGCCATGGAGCTTGGGGAAAGGGAATCGGCGAGCTCGGCTAGGGAGGGGAAGCAGGGGCACGGCCCGCGCGAGCAGAGGAAGACGGGATTCGACGGCGCCGTGGGGAAGAGCCGCTCGGCAGAGAGGAGCACGCCATGGGAGCCGCGTGGTGAGCTGGGGGCGAGCTGCAGCAGGGAGCCACGGTGAGCGCAGGGAGCAGCAGCCGACCAGGAGGCACGCGCGTGCCATGGGAGACAGAGGAGCGCGCGTGGGAGGAGCACTCGGCCAGAATATGAGCGTCGGCTGCATTTTTGAAGAGCCCAGGGGCGGCGCCGTACAAAAATATCAGGGGAAGAAGGATAGCGACGAAGCTGTGCGGTGGCGAGAAAATCAGGAGGAAGATAACGACGACTTGAAAAAAATCTGTACCGACGTGCAGCAGATTTTTTTCTCACATTTTCATATTTTCCTTTTACTTCCTCTTATTTTTATAAAGAAATTTATAGATATTTCAGGATATAAAATAAGGGTCTATAAAATAGAAGGGTCGAACAAATGAGATCGACAGCAACAATTGGACAGCATTTGATTTGGCAAATATTCTAAAGTCGGATGAATTCATACTGTTAATTCACTTTTTGAAGATTTAGACCGAAGCGAGAAGCAACAGACTAAATTAAACGGATTTCGGCTTCTGTATTTTAATCTGCATTTGATTCAGTTGACTTCAGATGATTTCCGTTCGCTACTCGAACACTCGACTAGAGAATAATTCAATCAAGAATCTGTAGACGCGATGTCATGGTTGACAGAAGGGGATTAAATTATTTTACACTGAAAGCTTAGTCGTCGAGTTCTTAATCTGTTCGGGATAAAATCATCCGAGTGGGTCGGGCTTCCGAGTTCGCATTCGCGTGAGCGATAAATTTTAAATAATAATCGGACTCATCGATTTTTGGAACAGCTATGTTCCGAACATCACGAAAATTTAGGAAGAGCCCGGATAAATAAAAACGGTGTCGAACTCACGACAACGAAACAGATGCGATATTAAAATCATGATAGACGGAAATGATTAAAATTTTAGCATCCATTTTATCCACTGATATTACATGCTTAAATACATACTCGTTGTCGAGCGGAATATAAACACCAGGGGTATTACAACCCTCCTCCCTTAAAAGAATCTTGTCCCGAGATTCGGAGTGAAAACTTTTAAGAGTAGAGAAGCATGTAACCCATGTCCATATCAGCGATAATAATGAGACAGTTCCAAACAAAGGCGAGTGTCTCAGAATGTGGTTTCTCTAGTGGACATATCATGTATCGTCTTAGGCTAATTTAAAGATGTTCATTAGTACAGACAATGTCTGCCAGAAGAACACATAAGGTTCCATGTATGCAGTTTGCTTTTTCTAATAACACTGTACTATCTGAGTCTGTTGAGCGAGCGGTAAATACGCGATTTTACCCAAACAAAACCAGATGCAACCTCTTGGGTAAAACACACAGAAAGAGGTTTACCAACAAGTGGTCACGGGAAATTCATAGCACACGAGATGGGTGTGAATGTCAAATAACATCACAGTTAACTCGTGTTATCCAAGTCTATGAAAGGTGATATAAATTCGAGAAAATCACCAGCGGAGGGATCTGTAGATGCTACCTTCGTAACCAATCCATTTTATCGAGCACTAATCATGGCTCGAACTGATCACACACGTCAGAAAACCATACGTGAGGCGATCGAGACACGACTAGAGCGATGACTAGGTGGTTACCGGCCAACTTAACTTAATTCTTGCAAGCACTTCCTTAGGATGGGTTGAACCAAAGTGAGTTCAGACAACTCGATAAAACGATCTCTAAACTCAACCTTTGTTCATTGGGCAGTTACAAGTTAGTAAAACCAACTTGTTGAACTACTTTTGACATTGAGTAAGTCCTCTTATTATCCATCTGTCGGCGTTTCGACCCCGGGGGTCCCTGAACCGACGAGTAAAATTGTCGCTGCGTGTCCCAGCCCAGATGGGTCGGCGCGAGATGGAACATAAGGGGGGAGAGAACCGCGGCTCGTGTTATCCTGTGCCCAGGGCAGATGCGCTTGCAGTAGGGGGTTACAAGCGTTCGCGAGGGAGAGAGAGAGAGCCTGTTCGTCAGCCCGTCCTCCCGCGCGACCACCCACTCGTATGAGGGCCCTGGACCTTCCTTTTATAGATGCAAGGAGAGGGTCCAGGTGTACAATGGGGGTGTAGCAATACGGTAACGTGTCCGGCAGAGAGGAGCCAGAGCCCTATGTACATGCCAACGTGGCTGTTGGAGAGGTGCTAGAGCCCTGTGCATGCGATGTCGTGGCCGTCGGAGGAGCGCTTGAGCCCTGTAGAAGCACAGCTGTCGGGGCTGGTGGGACCTTGCTAACGTCTCCTTGCTTCCGTAGGGGGATGAGAACCGCCGTCATCATGGGAGCACGCGGGGTGCCATCATTACTTGTTTACCGGGGCGAGCCAGATGGGACGCCGGTCTTGTTCCCCGTAGCCTGAGCTAGCTAGGGGTAGGGTAATGATGTACCCCCCCTGTGGCGTGGTCGGTCCGAGCCCAAGGTCGGGCGAGGTGGTGACTCCTCCTGAGGCCGAGGCCGGGGTTGGTTGAGGACGCGATTCCTTCTGAGGTCGGGGCCAAGGTCGAGCCCTAGGGTCGGGCGAGGCGGAGATCGTCTTCCGAGGTCGAGGTTGAGGCCAAGCCCTGGGGTCGGGCGAGGCAGAGACTGTCTTCCGAGGCCGGGGTTGAGGCCGAGCCCTGGGGTCGGGCGAGGCGGAGCTTCCTGTTGCGCCTGAGGCTGGACTTATTTGTTCTCAGCCCTGCCCTGGCGGGTGGCACAGCAGTCGGAGCGGGGCAGGCGGCGCTGTTTTCCTGTCAGGTCAGTCAGTGGAGGGGCGAAGTGATTGCGGTCACTTCGGCCCTGTCGACTGAGGAACGTGCGTCAGGATAAGGTGTCAGGCGATCCTCGCATTGAATGCTCCTGCAATACGGTCGGTTGGCGAGGCGATCTGGCCAAGGTTGCTTCACTGCGAAGCCTGCCCGAGCTGGGCCTCGGGCGAGTCGAGGGTGCGCCCGTTGCTTGAGGAGGCCCTCGGGCGAGGCGTGAATTCGCCTGGGTCTACTGTTCCTGCCCGAGGCTGGGCTCGAGCGAGGCGAGATCGCGTCCCTTGAGCGGATGGAGCCTTGACCTTTTTTGACGTTGTCATCAGTCTCTGCAACTTGTGCTGATGGTGATTACTAGCCGAGTTTAGGAGTGTTGGGGGTACCCCTAATTACGGTACCCGACAGTAGCCTCCGAGCCTCAAAGGGAGTGTTGGTACTCGCTTGGAGGCTTTGTCGCACTTTTTTGCAAGGGGACCAGCCTTTCTCGGTTACATTTTGTTTCGGTGGGTGCGCGCGAGTGCACCCGCCGGGTGTAGCCCCCGAGGCCTCGGAGGAGTGGTTTGACTCCTCTGAGGTCTTAATGCTTTTTGCGATGCCTTGGCCGGTCTGGTTGTTCCCTCATGCGATTTGATGGTAGCCCGGGTGCATGGTCGGGTTCCGAGTTCTCGGGCTGGTCTGTTGACGCTGTCAACGGTTTGGCCGTAGCTAGGTTTGCGAGAGCAGCCCCCGAGCCTCTGCACGGAGCGAGAGGACGATCAAGGACTGACTCAGCTTTTATCATACGCCCCTTCGTCGCCTTTCCACAAGGAGGAGGGGGGGAAAGCGCCATGTTGCCCCTGGGGGGCGCCGAACACGGTGTCTCCAGTGAGTTGCTAACGGGTAATCCGAGCGGATGCCCGTGCCCCGTTCGATAAGGGTCGGCTAGTGGCCCAGAGGCGCGCTCCAAAAGTACCTGCAGGTGATTTGCCGGACCCGGTCCCGTTCGATTGGGTCCGAGGGCTCGATGCCTCCCTCTGGTGGGATTCCGTTACAAAATTATTCCTGCTGGTCTCGGAAATGTCCTAGGGTACCTCGGGAGCGTAGCCCGAGCCTCGGCCATGTATCGGACGTACCCAGAGTCATCCCTCGCTCTGCGTGCTCTGGGGCAGCTGTCGAACCCTTCGAGGGGCCAGCCTTCGAACCCCTGATCAATAGTGGGCGCGGAGCCCGAGTGCTCTGAGGCGGCTGTTGAACCCTTCCGAGGGGCCAGCCTTCGAACCTCTGATCAGTAATGAGCCTGAAGCCCGAGTGCTCTGGGGTGGCTGTCGAACCCTTCCGAGGGGCCAGCCTTCGAACCCCTGATCAGTAGGAGGGCTTGGGGCCCGCTTCCTTCGTGGAGAAGGATCCCTTTCGAAGTATCCCCTTTCTCGGTACCTGTAGAAAGAGAGAGAAAGGGGAGAAGGAAAAGGATATGAATTTAAACGGCGTGGCGCACCTTTTTTGACGCGGTCCTCATGGCGGAGGTGAAATGTCGCCCGCTTCACCTGCCAAAGGTGTCGCTTGCTCTACCGCAAAGTTAATGCGACGGGACGGACGATTCGTGGGGTGGCCATTGCGCGTGCGTGAGTCGTTCGAGGAACGGACGTTTCGCCTTCGAGTTTGAATTTCGCGGCAGGTTCGGGCGAAGTGTTGAACGGATCTCGCCCGGGCCTTTATATACTCGGAAGAGGGGCCGGCGGTGGTTCTTTACTCTGCTGCTCGCCTTCTGCTTTGGTTTCCGCAACCTAAGAGAATAGCCAGAGAAAAGAAAACCGTGCACCTCGTTCCTTCCGCCTCCACCCCTTTCGTTCGGTGATGGCCGACAGGGTGACCGTTGTTTCGCCGCGCGATCCGTGGCCTCTCTCCACCGTCACGGTGGATGATCTAGAGGCCCTCGTCGCCGATGGCTTGCTTCGTCCCCTCTCCGGTGACCCGCAGCCGGAGTGGGTGGTCCCCGCGAGCGAGGTCGTCCCGACTCCGCCAGCAGGGTATGTGGTTAGTTTCGTCTCCTTCCACGAGCGGGGGTTCGGAGTGCTAGCAAGTCGTTTCATGCGGGCGCTCCTGCATTATTACGGGGTGGAGCTGCACAACTTCAACCCCAACTCCATTGCGCAAGCGGCCATCTTCGCGGCGGTTTGCGAGGGTTTTCTGGGGGTTGACCCCCACTGGGATTTATGGACCCATCTCTTCTCCGCGGAGCTTTTCGCCTTGACGATGGGGGAAAAGAAGGTCCGCATGGCGGTGCGGGCCGGTGGCTGCACCCTCTAGTTGAGGCAGGCGCGCGCGCAGCAATACATCCCTGCCATCCTTGTGTCTTCGAACAAGGGGTGGCACCGCCGGTGGTTTTACCTCCGGAATGACGACAGAAGGCTTCCGTCGTTTTCCCAACTAGTGGTGACCGCCGCCGGTAGCAACTGGCGTTGGGGGGCCACGCGCGAGAAACAAGAGAATCTCCAGCCTCTTCTGGAGGCCTTGCAGAGTTTGCGAGATGGGGGACTCACCGCTGCGGGGGTAGTCGCCGCCATCCATCGCCGGAGGGTGCTCCCTTTGGCAGAGCGGCTGTTGCCGCTCACGGAGATGAAGCCAGGGGTTGATTTGGAGGGCTCGCAGATGTCCTCGGTTCCCCTTTCCACCGACGACCTCCGCAGACGGGTAGCGGGCACGGTAGGGAGGCTGGATGCCGGCGCCCTTACCCAGCCCGTGATGCGTCCCGAGTGTGGGTACGTGTCCCTGGTGAGTGTCCGCTCCTTCTTCTACCTTGTGCCGGGTTGCCTTTGATTCTTACCGTCGGGATTTCCGTTCGTCTCCAGGAGTTGGGGTTTTTCAAGCCCTCCCTGCCACCGGTCCCGGAGGACGCGGTGGACCGAGCCGCGCGGAGGGTCGCCGCGGAGAAGAAGAAGGAGAAGAAGGACGCGGAGAAGGCCCGGGCTCGCGAGCGGATGCGGGCCCGGCACGCCTTGGAGAGGCACCGTCGGAGGCAGGAGAGGGACGGGCTCCCGAGGGAGCCGTCGCCGGAGACGCCCGACGACGACGATGATGATGACGATGATGACGAGGAGGACGACATGGCGGCCTGCCTTGGCCTTAGCCCGGTTCTGAGGCTGGGCCAGGGATCATCGAGCCAGCCTCCAAGTGGGCTGGAGCCGTCGGCATCTGAGGCCGGGCCATCTAGGTCTTGGTCCGAGGAGCGGGGGCAGGCCGAGCGGGTACTTGACCCCTTGGCCGAGGTAGTTGAGGTGACCCCAGGGAGTCAGGCCGACCCGCCTGTCCCCCAAGAGCAGTCGCCCGTGCCGACCGTACAGGAGGTTGATCCTCAGGCCGTTGTGACTGAGCCTAGGCGAACTGTCCCTTCGGTGCCCCGGGAACGGTGCCGAAGCCTGCAGCGGGGCAAACCTCGGCAGCGCCTGTGGGGATCGAGGCCCGAGGGGCCTCCCCGCAGGCACGATTGGCCTTGGTCCGGAGCGGGTAAGTATCTAAGGATACCACTGTTTTGGCTCCTTCTTCGTGTGTCCTGATCCCGCTTTATCTTTTCCTCTTAGCAAACGGAGGCAAGGTTCGGCCGGTCTGGCTCCTTGGAAGGCCCTTAAGACGATGCCAGCTTCTGCAGCCAGTGCTGTGCCGTGCCACGCCAGTTGGCTGGCCTCCGCACAAGATGCCCTCAAGCAGGGGGCCCAGGCGGCATGAGTTGCCATGGGGCAAGCTCCCCAGGCTGACCCCTCCGTCGAGGCGGCCATCGTGCCGGGGGAGGCTGCTGGCGCGGCCGTGGCCTTGAGCCCACCTGACGTGTTGTCGGCGCCGGCACCAGCTCCTGCCGAGGCCGTTGCTGTTTTGCCCGTGGAGCCACCCGTCGCCGCTGATGCTGAGATGGCTGAGGTGCCGCTGCTCGAGGTCGGTGATCGGAAGCCCGCCTCCTTGGCCGAGGGGGTACCCGATGCGTCGGCTACAGGGGGTCCCGACGCCTTGGAGGAGGGGGGCGCAGAACCGCGGCCCGTCTTGGGGAGCGGCGACCTCATCCCCGCACGGCGCAATCCCAATGAGCGGCGTGGGCAGGCGCTCCGGTTCTGGACCCGCGGCACCTCGAAACCCTTCTTCGTCCTTGACGATGAGCGGGAGGAGCAGTCTCGGGATGAGCTCCGTGAGTATGCCGAGGCAGCGATGGGGTTGCTTCGGTCGACCATGGAGATCCTTTCCAGGGACGTTCCCAGGATCCTCCAGGTAAGGATTTCAGGCATACCTTTCGCGTGACCAGGGCATTCTTTGTGACACCCTGCTTCCCTTCCTCAGGATCTGACGGATCTGAGCACCGCAAAGTCGCTGTTCATCCGCCGCGAGGCCGACGTCTGGGGTTCACTGCTGTTGGGGCGAAGGCGAAGACGCTACCCTTCGCTCGATGCCTTCGCCAATCTCGCCGCACCAACGGAGACAAGACGACTAGCAGTCTCCACCCTTCGTCTAATACGCTGCAAGACGAAGGCCTACGACGAGGTCGCTCCGTCTCACGGCCTCGTCCAACGTGAAGGCCCACATAGAATTCGGTCCATTGTAACGGGCCCCGCCGCGGCTGCTGTGCATTACGGGCCCGGTTTGTAAAGGCTTTTCTATAATGATAGTTTGTAACCCTGCTTTATGGGAATATTCCGGGGATGACCTAGGCGCCTGAGGGCACATGCGTCCTTAATCCATGACGCTGGGCACTCAGGTACCTATAAATACCCCTGCACAGTGCCCTTGAGAGGCTAGATTAACAGTGCAATTGCCCTCTTGAGCTAAAACCTTGTCTGTATTACTTTCACTCCCTCGTTGGATCATCTTGCTTGGGAGAGCAAGTTCCAACATTTGGCGCCCACCGTTCGTGCTACGAAAAACCACCTGCGATGGCACCCAAGAGAGCTAGCTCGAAGGCAGCCCCATCCGTTGACGAAGCTGCGAAGGCAACGCTGCTGGCTGAGAAAAAGGGCAAGGCCCTTGTCGACACCACCCACCAAGAAACCTACGAAGACGACGCATTCAGCAAGAGGCAGCGCAATGAGCAACCCACACCCGAAGGCAGTCTCCGCACCTGTAGCTCCGGAGGACAACTGCAACCTCCCCCAGGCTTCGCTCCACCGGAGGCTGCGGACGCCACCGAGGGTCGTGCTTATCGAGGCTACTGAATGCCTCGCCCAATGGAGCGCCGAGGTAGCGGACCTTCGGTTGCTCTGTGATGAGCTGGAGGTGGAGGCAGCGGCGGCACGCGTAGAGGCGCAGCAGCGACAGGTGGAGCTTGGCCAGGTCATCGGCGAGCGGGACCAATCTCGGAACCAGGCTGCCGAGGCTGAAAGTCGGGCTGAGACCCTTGGGGGCCAGCTAGCCGAGGTGTCTGCTCGGGCCGGAGCCCTTGCGGAGGACCTGGCCGTGGCCGTCGGGTCTGCCCAGTCCGCCCAAGCCACAGCCTCGGAGCAGCGTGCCCGGGCTGAAGGTATGTTTTGGCCGCTTTGTGACTTCGATTCAACTTCATTCTTCAACTCGTGTCTGAAGAATTCTGTTTGGCTATTTGCAGAGTTCGAGTCAGCCCTCAACGAGTCCGCCAAGGCACTTGCCCAGGCGGCTGAGCAGAAGGAGGCTGACCGCGTGGCCATGTCTGAAGCTATCTCGGCCTTCTGCCAGGTCTTTGGTCTTGACGACGTCCCCTCGGGAAGTTCCCCCCAGAGTCGCCTGCAGGCCTTGGGCAGCCATGTGTGCAGCAGACTCCGCGAGGCGCTGCATCACGACGTTAGGCGGGCCTTCGCCGTGCTCGCTTCCCACTACGACGTGGACCTGGAGCGAGTCAGCGAGGGGTACTATCTACCCAACGAAGATGAAGCTGCCTTAGCCAAGGTTCAGAGGCTTGACGCGGCCGTCGCGGGCCCAAGCGCGGTGCTAG
Organism: Zea mays; assembly: GCF_902167145.1. NCBI lineage: Eukaryota > Viridiplantae > Streptophyta > Magnoliopsida > Poales > Poaceae > Zea > Zea mays. The sequence continues at coordinate 74,088,132 of NC_050100.1, read as the reverse complement.
CGTCCTCCTTCGAGGTGGAGATCCTTCCGCTTGCGTCGCCGTCCAAGGCCGGGGCGGATCTCACCGAGGGTGGAGACGGTGCTGACGGTGCCGCTCCTCCCCCGGGCGATGCTTGATTCTGTCGGGGCAGTTTGTTTGGAACATGCATGTGTTTTTTTGCGGCCGCCGAGGCCTAAACACTTTGTCGTCGTGTTATAAAGCTGATGTTGGGGGCCTTCGGCTTTCGAAGGTCCTCAAAAACATGATTTGACAATGTTTTCCAAGTGAAATATGTGAACATGTATCTTCGGTTTCGGATCATGAGCATACAGAGCATGGTTAGGATGAAGCCTGAGCGAGACGAAAGATGATTATGACGAAGGACAAGGTGATCACGAAGCTGTGCGCAGGAAAGCTTCGGCATAACAGTAGAAAAGGGGAACCGACTTAAAGATGAAAAGGCAAATTAGACCTCGAAGAATTACTATAGAGTTATTAGCAAATGTAAAGGGCATGAATATAATTTTTCATGGGCTGCGTCCCTTGCCTATAAATAGATGAACAGTACTCCCGTACTGTTCACGCTGACTTGGCATTCGCTTTTTGCATCACGCATGTACCCTTACTTTCTGTCAAACCGAAGGTACATCTATAATTTGTTATTGTGGATATGGTAATGCAAATAAAAATAAGTTGATGATAATGTTTATATTATTTTTCGTATTTCGTATATGAATTCTTCCTCATCATTTATTGTGCTCACGAAGGTTTTTCCTTCACAACCTTCGTCCGGAATTCATTATATCCGAAGGGAAATAATGTCTCGAAGGACGAAGGACTTTAACATTTAACACTTTTCATGTTGCCTTGTTCTTAACTCTTAGCATTTGAGAATAAGTCCCCAACATTGGCGCCCACCTCCGGTGAACTCACTTCCACTTTTTGAGTTTCGAACACCTTCGGCAAGCATAGACCTTCGTCATGCCGCCAAAGAAAGCTTTAGCAATAGGGGCTGCAGCTCTGCAACCGCTGGACCCCAACCAGGAGACCCTCTCTCTTCGGGAGGCCCGAAGCTAGAAGAGGAAGGCCACCAGTCCAATGCCTCAGGAGGACGAATTGGATCAAGAGATCAGAGATATGGAGATGCTTCATCAGCAGGTGCAAAGGAAGAAGGAAAAGATGGCTAGGCTAGCTGACCTGCAAAGGTAGATAGACGAAGCCTCCGAAGAAGTTCGCCATCTTACTCAAGATGAGCAGAACCGAAGGCCTCAACACAGAGAGCTTCATCAGGAGGGCTTCTTCAACGAAGATGACTGGTATGAGAATTTCCATCATGGAAATTTTGCTTTTGATGATGCTTCTCCTCTGTCAGCAGAACTGCAGGCTACACCTTGGCCTCCGTCCTACAAGCCACCTCAACTCCCCATGTACGACGGCCACTCAGATCCGAAGCAGTTTCTGATGAGCTACGAAGCAACAATATCTTCCTATGGTGGCAATACTGCAGTCATGGCGAAGTCTTTTGTCATGGCTGTCAAGAATGTTGCACAAACCTGGTACTCCTCCCTTCGGCCAGGAACAATCACATCATGGCAGAAGCTGAAGGATATGCTGATCACCAGTTTCCAAGGGTTTCAAACGAAGCCGGTCACTGCTCAAGCTTTATTCCAGTGCACCCAAGATCACGAAGAATATCTTCAGGCGTATGTCCGAAGATTCTTACGCCTGAGGGCACAAGCGCCAACAGTGCCCAATGAAATTATCATTGAGGCCACGATTAAGGGGCTTCGGCCGGGACCTTCAGCCCAATACTTTGCAAGGAAACCCCCTCAGACTCTGGAGAAATTGCTTTAGAAGATGGATGAATACATCCACGCTGACAATGACTTCCGACAGAGAAGGGAGGAAGCTTACAGATTCTCCGAAATAGCCAGGGGCTTTGGAGGGAGGTTTCATCCTAGACATGTCAGATCGATTCATTCCACTTAGAATGATGACAGGGGAAGCGAACAGCAGAGGCCGCAATATTCCTCACAGGCTTCCCAGGCTTCGGGGCAGCAGCAGAATTATCCTCGGTCTCTAGCTCCAAGGGGCAGAGGTGCCAGGGGCTTCGGAGGAAGATTTGGGGATCAGCCAAGGAAAATTTATTGCTTATTCTGTGGTGAGGACAAGGGCCACACCACCAGGATGTGCCATGTCACCATCCAGAAACAAAAAGAAGTAGCAGAAGCTGCAGCCCAACAGACCCAACCGAAGCAGGTCATGCATACTGCTTTGTACCACTCGCCTTATATCCCAGAGTATGTGGGTAACCACCCTACAGGTTCTGTTGCTTCGGAAAGTCAATCTCAGACATCTTGGCAACATCTTCCACCTCCACCACCAATGCAACGAGGCCAGCAGCCAGAAGGGAGTCAGCATACTCAACATCAACGAGACTTCAGAGAAGAGTCCGAGGCTCGCACAGTCAATAGTATTGTGCCGGAATCGAAGCACATTTATTGACAAATATCCTACCTCGGCAGCAGTTTTTGCATTCAATATCATTTTCTTTTAATAAGGAACAATTATTGAAAGTCTAAGTGTTTTTTGTCGTTTTCAATTTCTTTTAATAGCTTCGACTTTGCTATAGTACAAGTATACCTTCTCCACGGAATAACGGAGTCCAAAAAGTTGCCGAAGCATAAGAATTTATGGTTACACTGTGAATCTTCGAAATAACAAAAAGTCGTTCCTAAGGGAGCGCAGCGTAAGTTTTCTGCTCAAAAGTCGTTGCGAAGGGAATGCAGAGCTTACAGCGAAAAATAAACGCTGATTCCGCTGAAAGTAAAAGGCGAAGAAGCTCCTAAGGGAACTTACAGCGAAAAATAAACGCTGATTTCGCTGAAAGTAAAAGGCGAAGAAGCTCCTAAGGGAGGCTTACAGCGAAAAATAAACGCTGATTCCGCTGAAGTAAAAGGCGAAGAAGCTCCTAAGGGAGACTTGCAGTGAAAAAATGTCGATCTTCGGCAAATATCATTTTGCATAACATCACATCATCACATCATTTGCATAACATAACATCATACATCATGTTGCATCAACGACGCAAGAAGGGGGTTTCAGTGTTGATATTCGAAGATTGTTTCGAAGAAATAGTGCTAGGGCACAATAATAGTTATTGAAGAACTATACCTTCGTCAAACTCTGAAATGAAAAGATCTATTGGTTATTGATGTTACGAGGATTGGTTACTGATTTTATGAAAACGCGGATATTATTTACAAAGCATGAAAAGAAGGGAAGGTGTTTTTTTGCCGAAGGCTCAAAAACGGTATGTATGTGAAGTTTCATGCATCGTAAAGAATAGAACCATAAATAGCTTATATATTACATTCAAAGTTACAAAATATTACACATGTTCCTCAGCAAACATTACATTCTAAATGTTTTTTCAATAACATCTAATCTTCCCTTAGAACTACTTCTGCAGCTTCGTTTAGTAGCTGATCAACAACTTTATCCATGATAGCTTCGGCCATTTTTCTAATTTCGTCGTCCCCTTCACGTGGGGGTCCACCGATGGCTCGGCAGGCTCTGAGGGAGGAGAAAGTGCGGCTGTGTTACAAAGTGTAAACAGGTTCGAAATCAAAAAATTACAACAAAAAGCCAAAAACTACTAGTCAATACCTATTTGCCCTTCGGGATCCGCACTTTTCTCAGCGGCCTCTGCTACTTTTCTAGCGTCATGAATACCTTTCTCGCTTCTTCGTATAATTTCTTGGGCCATCTCCCGGCCACCATTGTCCCAGATGTCGGTGAAAAATTTTCCACCGACCAGGCTCGCTTCGGCCGAGGGGTCTTTTATATCTTCATAGGATAAGGCGGCTTCGGATTGTGCCAAGAATTTCACATGGTCACAGCCTTTCCTCTCCAAAATAGTGGTAATCCCCCTGGCACCCGAAAAGGCACATATGTCTCCACGACTATTCAAAATTTCTTCAAAAGCTTCAGCTTCATGGCTGATCCATCCAATTGGGCCTTCGGGGTCACCCCTTATGAAGTTCTCCTCACTTGAGAATGCGCCAACGCTGGCGAAGCTGGTTCTTATTTTCTTAACACATTCTATAGATTTTTCATAGCACTTTTTCTTGGATGCCCGAAGCTCTTCAACGTTTTTTCTAAATGTTTGCCCCATTGTTCACTAATTTCTCGTTTTGTTTCTTCAAGTGTGCACTCTTCTTTAGCTCTGACTAGCTATTTCCGAAGATCCTCAATTTCGCGCTTCTGAGCCTCAGCTTGAGCTTTGAAAGCAGCTTCGTCTTCTTTTATTTTATTCACTAACGAGTGTAATATTTTATCTTTTTCGAGGCCTTCGTTCCTTAGTTCAATTACTTCGGAACGAAGGTTGCCCAAGGCTATGGTACACCCTTCGTCTTCGGCATCTTTTTGTGCCCTTAGGGCATTGCTAAGTATAAGGCCCTGAAAAAAAATGTGTCTTAACAAGTTTAAGCAAATGAAAATTTTTGGTTTCAAGAAATAATACAAAGATCTCATTTTTTCACCTTTAAACTATTGTATGCTAAGGCCAGCTCGTTCTTTGACAACACTGAGAGCCCGTCTTCTAGTGTTGGGAATCCGAAGCTTTTGCTCATCTCCCGACAGACAGAAATCTCCTTGCTGTCAGGGAGACAATACAAGAAGTCTTCTTCTCCGCTGCCGTTGAATATCAACGCCCCCTTTGGATATTTCAGTTTTTGGACATAGAACTGAGCCTCTTGCTTTTCTTTTTCACTCAACTCTTTCCCCGAAGCATGTTGTAAAATATAATTGGAAGCTTCGGAAAATGCTTCGGGGGCGGCAGTGCCAGTTTCTTCAGTTAAAATTTGTTCTGTTGTTTCTGTTTCTTTGGTTTCCAAGGATTCCACCTTGGCGGGCTCTGAAGGCCTAGCTTCAGTCTTAGCTTGGTGCTTTGAAGCTTCGGCACCAAAGGCTTCGATTTGCACTTCGGGAGTTTCGACAATTCTCTTTGGAGTAGTGCTTGAAGACTTTATTGTCTCCAATACATCCAGTACATTAACCATCCTTTTCCTTTTGGGGTCAATGCTGGACCCTTTTGGCTTTTTGGTACTTCAACTTTTGTTGAAGGACTTAAAATTTCAGATGTCCTTGTTTCTTTAGTCTTTAGTTCTTCTATTTTCTCTATCTCCGGCATTATGACCGACTCTTCAACATTCGGCAGGGGAGTCGGCTCCCTGGCTTCGGGGGCCGAAGAGGATTCACCGACAAACTCGGGTACTGTGGCCGATTCAATATAGCGTGGCCGGTGCGTAAGAACCTTTATCTTCTTCCTCTTTGGCACTGGCTCACTAAGAGCGGCTGAAGCAACCTCCTTCGCAGAGGCCGTATCTTTCCTTTTTTGACCCCGCGTTGGGTAACGATAGTCAGGATATATGAACCCAATGGCATCAAATACCCGGTTCAGCCTTTTCTTCTTCCGGCCTCCGAAGGCTGTGGACAGTGCAGTATCTTCTGCCTTCGAGTATGGCCCAAGCAGCTCATCACTTATGGCCTCAATACTTTTCAGCCAGTCATCATCTAGCTCGACGAACTTATCTCCATATTTGAAGGTGAATTTTAACCTAACTAGTCCACCGGTTTCCTTTGGCATTTCCCACTTTTCCGCAAGTGGCCATACTCTGAAGACAATATGCTCCTGGATCAAATCCCTCGTCCCGATGAAAGAACAAACTACACCGAAGGCTCTCCGGCATTCTTCGGCTGCTTCGTCAATTTCCACCTTCGGTTTCCGAAGGCCGAAGCGCTGCCAGATAGGGCGCATAATGATATCTTTAATATCTTCTCGCGCCTTCAAGTCGTTCTTCACATAGAACCATTCCTTCATCCAGTCCCCAGGCCATCTCTTCCGAAAAGTTGGCACGGGACAGCTTGACCCAGAGCGGGCACCGAAGCTGTAGCAGCCAAAATTGTTATGGTATTGCTCTTTACCCCAGGGTTTTGTCTCATATAATAACTCATGCATGCTACAGAAACTTTTGGCATTTGGCTCCAAACCTTGGCTCTTCACAGCCCATACGAAGATGCCCATCCTTATGATTGCTTCGGGGGTAATTTGATGGAGGCAGATTTCGAATATCTTCAAAACTTCCACGACGAAAGTGCTCAAAGGAAACTGAAGTCCAGCCTTAAGGAAGCTTCGGAATATCACGACTTCATTCTCCTCGGGAGTCGGACAAGTTTTCTCCCCTTCGTCAGCCCTCACAATAGATAAATCCCGAAAATGTCTACCCCTCATATTGACAAGATGACTTTGTTTAATGCTTGATTTCCCAAAAACTACATGGCTTGGTCGCCAAGGTCGATCTTCGAAATCTTCACCACCACTTTCCACATCATAGTTGTCGCTGTCACCAGTGTCTTCAGATAGGCCCTCTAAAATCTCCTTAGTAATCTTCTCTGTGTTTGTTTTTGCTATTGATTCAAGGAAGCCGAGATTCATTTCTTCGGAAAGGCTTAGCTTCGTCTCAGCGACAACTTCTTGTCTTCAGACATCTTCGAAAATGCTAAGAAAGTGCTCTCAAAGACGAAGCTTAAAAATTTAAAAGCCAGGCAAGCGTTGGTGTGCAAAGAGCTAAAAATTAGGAAGGCAAGAGCCGACGGCAAGAAAGTGTGCTAAATGTGCTTGCGGTGCGTCCTTATTTATACGCCCAGCACGTCGCAAGTGGCAGGGTCCCACTTGTCATTGACTATTGCTATTCTAGCAAAGGGAAGGTGTTTTTTCGGACCTTCGGCTTAAGGCCTTCGTCCATATCGCAATCTGAATTTATTATTCTAGCAAATTAATATTGCGAGGGGCTACTGTTGGGGGCCTTCGGCTTCCGAAGGTCCTCAAAAACATGATTTGACAATGTTTTCCAAGTGAAATATGTGAACAAGTATCTTCGGTTTCGGATCATGAGCATAGAGAGCATGGTCAGGACGAAGCCTGAGCGAGACGAAAGATGATTATGACGAAGGACAAGGTGATCATGAAGCTGTGCGCAGGAAAGCTTCGGCATAACAGTAGAAAAGGGGAACCGACTTAAAGATGAAAAGGCAAATTAGACCTCGAAGAATTACTATAGAGTTATTAGCAAATGTAAAGGGCATGAATGTAATTTTACATGGGCTGCGTCCCTTGCCTATAAATAGATGAACAATACTCCCGTACTGTTCACGCTGACTTGGCATTCGCTTTTTGCATCACGCCTGTACCCTTACTTTCCGTCAAACCAAAGGTATATCTATAATTTGTTATTGTGGATATGGTAATGCAAATAAAAATAAGTTGATGATAATGTTTATATTATTTTTCGTATTTCGTATATGAATTCTTCCTCATCATTTATTGTGCTCACGAAGGTTTTTCCTTCACAACCTTCATCCGAAATTCATTATATCCGAAGGGAAATAATGTCTCGAAGGACGAAGGACTTTAACATTTAACACTTTTCATGTTGCCTTGTTCTTAACTCTTAGCATTTGAGAACAAGTCCCCAACAGCTGCGTTTCTTTTCCTCTTGTTTCGAGTATCCGGACTTGTTCGTCAGTAGCAGAATCGCTTATCCAAGTAAGAGTTATTTTTCGCAGAAGGTGACGAGTGAGGTATCTGTATCCCGGAGGCGTAGGAGTCCCTCGGCTCGGTCGGCCTTGCCGCTTACATGCGCTCTTATTCGTTTTGCGGGATTCTGTTGTCGATATAGTCGGGAAACACGAAAGTCGTTTTGGTAGAAAACTTTTCCGAGGAAAATTTTGACGCAGAGGGGGTTCCCCCCTTTCTAGACCCCGAGGGAGGGTCGGGCTTTGCCGAGGCAAGGCTAACCCTTCCTTGACGGTCAGACTCTATTTGTGTATGTAAAGAGAACGAGGTATATGAACGACTTGAAAACATCTTAAGGGTAAAAGCAACGTAGCTGTCGGATGTTCCAAGCGTTGTTGTAGACCTCGCCTTGACTATTGGCCAGCTTGTATGTTCCGGGCTTCAAAATATTAGCGATGATGAACGGCCCTTCCCAGGGAGGAGTGAGCTTGTGGCGCCCTCGGGCGTCTTGCCGCAACCGAAGTACCAAGTCTCTCACCTGGAGGTCTCGGGGCCGAATTCCTCGGGCGTGGTAGCGTCGCAGAGACTGCTGATACCGTGCCGAGTGTAGTAAGGCCATGTCCTAAGCCTCTTCCAGCTGGTCCAGTGAGTCTTCTCGGCTGGTCTGGTTGCTTTGGTCGTCGTACGCCCTCGTCCTCTGGGAACCGTATTCTAAGTCTGTGGGCAAGATAGCCTCGGCCACATATACTAGAAAGAACGGCGAGAAGCCCAAGGCTCGGCTTGGTGTCGTCCTCAGACTCCAGACCACCGAGGGTAGTTCCTTCATCCATCGCTTGCCGAACTTGTTGAGGTCGTTGTAGATCCTCGGTTTTAGTCCCTGCAAAAGCATACAGTTGGCACGCTCTACCTGCCCATTCGTCATGGGGTGGGCTACGACGGCCCAGTCCACACGGATGTGGTGGTCCTCGCAGAAGTCCAGGAACTTCCTGCCAGTGAACTGGGTGCCATTGTCGGTGATGATGGAGTTCGGGACCCCAAAGCGATGGATGATGTTGGTGAAGAACGCCACCGCCTGCTCGGACCTGATTCTGTTTAGGGGTCGGACCTCGATCCATTTGGAGAATTTGTCGATAGCGACCAGCAGGTGCGTGAAGCCCCCGGGTGCCTTCTGCAAGGGACCGACGAGGTCCAGACCCCACACCGCAAACGGCCAGGTGATGGGTATCGTCTGCAGGGCCTGAGCGGGCAGGTGCGTCTGCCTTGCGTAGAATTGACACCCTTGGCAGGAGCGTAAAATCCTAGTGGCGTCAGCCACCACGGTCGGCCAGTAGAAACCTTGTCGGAAGGCGTTTCCACAAGGGCTCGAGGTGCTGCGTGGTGACCGCAAGCCCCCGAGTGTATCTCTTGCAATAGCTCCTGACCTTCGGCGATGGATATGCATCGTTGAAGGATGCCTGAGGGGCTGCGGTGGTAGAGCTCCTTTTCGTCACCCAGTAAGACGAACGACTTAGCGCGCCGCGCCAGTCGCCGAGCTTTGGCTTTGTCGAGGTGTAGCTCTCCTCGGTGGAGATATTGCAGGTATGGGGTCTGCCAGTTTCGATTAGGCGTGACCCCATTCCGCTCTTCCTCGACGCGCAGTGTCTCACCCTCGGCGGCCGAGGGTGCCTCGGGCTGGGCCGAGGCTTCCTCAGGCTCGGGCGTGTCGTCGGTCTAGACGGAGGGTTGATGTAGGTCTCGGGAGAAGACGTCCGGGGGAACCGTTGTCCGCCTCGAGGCTATTTTAGCCAGCTCATCCGCAGTCTTGTTGTACCATCGAGCGACGTGGTTGAGCTCGAGCCCGTAGAGCTTGTCTTCCAGGCGCCGAACCTCGTCGCAGTAGGCCTCCATCTTCGGGCCGAGGCAGTGGGAGTTCTTCATGACTTGGTCGATGACAAGCTGCGAGTCGCCACGAGCGTCGAGGCGCCGAACCCCTAGCTCGATGGCGATGCGCAACCCGTTAACTAGAGCCTCGTACTCGGCCACGTTGTTTGACACCGGGAAATGGAGGCGCAACACGTAGTGGAGGTGCTTTCCGAGGGGTGAGATGAAGAGCAGGCCCACACCCGCTCCTGTTTTTATCAGCGACCCATCGAAATACATGGTCCAGAGTTCCGGTTGGATCGAAGCTGTTGGTAGCTGGGTGTCGACCCATTTAGCCACGAAGTCCGCCAAGACTTGGGACTTGATGGCCTTCCGAGGAGCGAACGAGATTGTCTCGCCCATGATCTCCACCGCCCACTTTGCAATCCTACCCGAGGCCTCTCGGTACTGGATGATCTCCCCCAGGGGGAAGGATGACACCACAGTCACCGGATGAGACTCGAAGTAGTGACGCAACTTTTGTCGCGTCAGAATTACCGCGTACAGTAGCTTCTGGATTTGCGGGTAGCGGATCTTGGTCTCGAATAGCACTTCACTGATGAAGTAGACCGGCCTCTGGACGAGCAATGCATGCCCTTCTTCTCGTCTCTCGACCACGATCGCGGCGCTGACCACCTGAGTGGTTGCGGCTACGTAGATCAAGAGGGCTTCTCCCGCAGCGGGGGGCACCAAGACGGGCGCGCTTGTAAGGAGCGCCTTTAAGTTTCCGAGGGCTTCCTCGGCCTCGGGGGTCCAAGCGAAGCGCTCGGTCTTCCTTAAGAGGCGGTACAAAGGTAGGCCTCTTTCGCGGAGGCGCGAGATGAAGCGGCTCAGAGCCGCAAGGCATCCCATGACCCTCTGTACTCCTTTTAAGTCTTTGATAGGCCCCATGTTGGTGATGGCCGCGATTTTCTCCGGGTTGGCCTCGATGCCCCGCTCGGAGACGATGAACCCAGGAGCATGCCTCAGGGGACTCCGAAGACACACTTCTCGGGATTGAGTTTTACGCCTTTCGCCTTCAGACACTTGAATGTCGTTTCAAGGTCAGAGAGGAGGTCAGGGGCTTTCCTCGTCTTGACTATGATGTCATCGACGTAAGCCTCGACCGTTCGGGCGATGTGCTCTCCGAACACGTGGTTCATGCACCTTTGGTATGTCGCACCTGCATTCCTTAAACCAAATGGCATAGTAATATAGCAGTACATGCCAAAAGGTGTGATGAAAGAAGTCTCGAGCTGGTCGGACTCTTTCATCTTGATTTGGTGATAACCCGAGTAGGCATCGAGGAATGACAGGGTTTCGCACCCAGCAGTGGAATCCACGATTTGATCGATGCGAGGCAGAGGATAGGGAACCTTCGGACATGCTTTGTTTAGACCAGTGTAGTCTACACACATCCTCCATTTCCCTCCTTTCTTTTTCACAAGCACAGGGTTGGCTAGCCATTCGGGATGGAATACCTCTTTGATGAACCCTGCAGCCATCAGCTTGTGGATCTCCTCGCCTATGGCTCTGCGCTTTTCTTCGTCGAATCGGCGCAGAGGCTGCTTCACGGGTCGGGCTCCAGCTCGGATATCCAGCGAGTGCTCAGCGACATCCCTCGGTATGCTGGGCATGTCCGAGGGACTCCATGCAAACACCTCGGCGTTCACGCGGAGAAAGTCGATGAGCACTGCTTCCTATTTGGGGTCAAGCTCGGAGCCGATCTGGACTTGCTTGCAGGCGTCGTTGCTGGGGTCGAGGGGGACGGACTTAACTGCCTCCGCTGGTTTGAAGTTGCCGGCGTGGCGCTTCGCATCAGGCACCTCCTTGGAGAGGCACTCCAGGTCGGCGATGAGGGCCTCGGATTCGGCGAGGGCCTCAGCGTACTCCACGCACTCCACGTCGCATTCGTACGCGTGTCGGTACGTGGATCCGACGGTGATGACCCTGTTGGGGCCCGACATTTTGAGCTTGAGGTAGGTGTAGTTAGGGACGGCCATGAACTTGGCGTAGCATGGTCTCCCCAGCACTGCATGGTAGGTTCCTCGGAATCCGACCACCTCGAATGTGAGGGTTTCCTTTCGGAAGTTGGAGGGAGTCCCGAAGCAGACGGGCAGATCGAGTTGTCCAAGGGGCTGGACGCGCTTCCCGGGGATGATCCCGTGAAAAGGCGCCGCACCAGCCCGGATCATGGATAGATCGATTTGCAAGAGCCCGAGGGTCTTGGCGTAGATGATGTTGAGGCTGCTGCCTCCGTCCATGAGGACCTTGGTGAGCCTGACGTTGCTAATGACGGGGTCGACGACGAGCGGGTACTTTCCTAGGCTCGACATGCGGTCGGGGTGGTCGCCTTGGTTGAAGGTGATGGGCTTGTCGGACCAGTCTAGGTAGACTGGCGCCGCCACCTTCACCGAGCAGACCTCCCGGCGCTCCTGCTTGCGGTGCTGAGCCGAGGCGTTCGCCACTTGCCCACTGTAGATCATGAAACAGTCGTGGACCTCGGGGAACTCTTCTGCCTTGTTGCCCTCCTTCTTGTCGTTGTCTCGGCCTTTGCCATCTTCCGCCGGGGGCCCAGCCTTATGGAAGTAGCGCCGAAACATGACGCATTCCTCAAGGGTGTGCTTGACGGGACCCTGGTGATAGGGACACGACTCCTTGAGCATCTTGTCGAATAGGTTGGCCCCTCCGGGAGGCTTCTGAGGGTTCCTGTGCTCGACGGCGGTGACAAGATCTGCGTCGGCGGCGTCGCGTTTCACTTGCGACTTCTTCTTGGCCTTCTTCTTTGTGCCGCTCTGGGCGGACGCCTCGGGAACGTCTTCCTGCTGGCGTCCCTGAGGCTGCTTGTCCTTACGGAAGATGGCTTCGACCGCCTCCTGACCAGAGGCGAACTTGGTGGCGATGTCCATCAACTCGCTCGCCTTGGTGGGAGTCTTGCGACCCAGCTTGCTCACCAGGTCGCGGCAAGTGGCACCGGCGAGGAACGCCCCGATGACATCTGAGTCGGTGATGTTGGGCAGCTCGGTGCGCTGCTTCGAAAATCACCGGATGTAGTCTTGCAGGGATTCTCCTGGCTGCTGGCGGCAGCTTCGGAGATCCCAAGGGTTCCCAGGGCGCACGTATGTGCCCTTGAAGTTTCCGGCGAAGGCCTTGACCAGGTCGTCCCAGTTGGAGATCTGCGCAGGAGGTAGATGCTCTAGCCAGGCTCGGGCGGCGTCAGAGAGGAACAGGGGGAGGTTGCAGATGATGAGGTTGTCATCGTCCGTTCCACCCAGTTGGCAGGCCAGCCGGTAGTCCGCAAGCCACAGTTCCGGCCTCGTTTCCCCCGAGTACTTAGTGATGGTAGTCGGGGCTCGGAACCGGGTCGGGAACGGTGCCCGTCATATGGCCCGGCTGAAAGCTTGCGGACTGGGTGGTTCGGGCGAGGGGCTCTGATCCTCCCCGCTATCGTAGCGTCCCCCACGCTTGGGGTGGTAGCCTCGGCGCACCTTCTCATCGAGGCGGGCTCGATGGTCGCGGCGGTGGTGCTCGTTGCCGAGGCGACCCGGGGTTGCAGGCGTTGCGTCCCACGTGCGCCCGGAGTGGACCGAGGCTTCCCGCATGAATCGAGAAGTCGCGGCGCGATGCTCCGGGGGTACCCTTGCCTTTGGGAGGTAGAGCTTTCGGCCTGTCGGACCGCGACCTCCTCCAGGAGATTCTTGAGTTCTCCCTGGATACGCCGCCCCTCGGTGGTGGATGGCTTTGGCATCGCTCGGAGTAGAATTGCCGCTGCAGCCAGGTTCTGGCCGACCCCACTGGAAGCCGGGGGCAGCCTTGCCCTGGCATCGTTAGCGATACGGCGCTGGACATCCTGGGCCTGATGACGCGCTTCTCCGGCTAATGCTCGGCTTGCCCACTCCTGCCCGATGTTTTGCCGGAGCTGCACAAGTTGTCCTGCTTCCTCGTCGAGCTTGGCCTGCATCTCACGGGTGTGCTCAAGCTGTGTGTCCTGACCCCCCACAGGGACTGGGACCACAGCTAGCTCCCGCAGGATGTCAACGCGAGGCGCAGGCCTAGGGGGATTGTTGTCCTCCAGCATACCAAGGTGGTTGCCTTCGTCGAGACCCCCTAGATCGACGTGGAAACATTCGCGACTTGGGCCACAGTCCTCGTTGTCAAGGCCGTGGCCATCATCGGAGCAATTGGAGAGGCAGTAGTCACATGCGGTCATGAAGTCTCGCATGGCACTGAGAGCACGGAGCCCGGAGAAATCCCAACCAGAGTCGGGCTCGTCATCTTCCTCGGAACCCAGGGGCCCATAGGTCGAGACGGCCGTCAGTCGGTCCCAGGATGACCACATATGGTACCCCAGAAGGTTGGGGTATGCCTTTATGAAAGCATCCACCGAAGCGGGGTCGCTTAGTGGATCGAAGCTGAATCTAAAAGGCACAGGGTGAAAAACGGACGGTACCTCTTGATCGACGGATGGTGACGAAGTCGCATAGGGGACGGACTGTACCGTTATCTCAGGTACGAGGCTAACGCCCAGCAAGTCCTCCGCAAGGGTGCTGGCGTCATCTGTCCGCTTGGGGTTGGCGCGTTGCGGGGAAACGACACTCGCCGTCGTCTCGGGTGCGAGGTCAACGCCTGACATGTCCCCCACCGGGGTGCCGACGAGGTGCTGCCTCCTGCTTGGCCACAGTTGCCCCGCCTCCTCCTCCTGCGGCGAGGAAGGTGGCGGGACAGACCCGGATGTTGCTCTTCCGCCACGGGAGGAAGACGTCGTCGAGTCCGCCGCCGCCGGGCGGGCTGACGGCCGCCGTTGTTGCCGTCGTGCTGCGGAGGAAGGAGTACCATGTCGTAGCTGTCGTCGAGGGACATGAACTCAAGACTCCTAAAACGGAGCAGCGTCCCGGGCTGGAGAGGTTGTTGGAGACTACCCATCTGGAGCTTGACGGGAAGTTGTTCGTCAACACGTAGCAGGCCCCTACCTGGCGCGCCAACTGTCGGTGTTTCGACCCCGGGGGGTCCCTGGACCGACGAGTAAAATTGTCGCTGCGTGTCCCAGCCCAGATGGGTCGGCGCGAGATGGAACACAAGGGGGGGAGAGAACCGCGGCTCATGTTATCCTGCGCCCAGGGCGGATGCGCTTGCAGTAGGGGGTTACAAGCGTTCGCGAGGGAGAGAGAGAGAGAGCCTGTTCGTCAGCCCGTCCTCCCGCGTGACCACCCACTCGTATGAGGGCCCTGGACCTTCCTTTTATAGATGCAAGGAGAGGGTCCAGGTGTACAATGGGGGTGTAGCAATACGCTAACGTGTCCGGTAGAGAGGAGCCAGAGCCCTATGTACATGCCAACGTGGCTGTTGGAGAGGTGCTAGAGCCCTGTGCATGCCATGTCATGGCCGTCGAAGGAGCGCTTGAGCCCTATAGAAGCACAGCTGTCGGGGCTACCGGGACCTTGCTGACGTCTCCTTGCTTCCGTACGGGGCTGAGAACCGCCGTTGTCTTGGGAGCACGCGGGGTGCCATCATTACTTGTTTACCGGGGCGAGCCAGATGGGACGCCTGTCTTGTTCCTCGTAGCCTGAGCTAGCTAGGGGTAGGGTAATGATGTATCCCCCCTGTGGCGTGGTCGGTTTGAGCCCAAGGTCGGGTGAGGCGGTGACTCCTCCTGAGGTCGAGGCCGGGGTCGGTTGAGGGCGCGATTCCTTCTGAGGTCAGGGCCGAGGTCGAGCCCTGGGGTCGGGCCAGGCAGAGACTGTCTTCCGAGGTCGAGGTTGAGGCCGAGCCCTGAGGTCGGGTGAGGCAGAGACCGTCTTCCGAGGCCGGGGTTGAGGCCGAGCCCTGGGGTCGGGCGAGGCGGAGCTTCCTGTTGCGCTTGAGGCTGGACTTAGCTATTGTCAGCCCTGCCCTAGCGGGTGGCACAGCAGTTGGAGCGGGGCAGGCGGCGCTGTTTTCCTGTCAGGTCAGTCAGTGGAGGGGCGAAGTGACTGCGGTCACTTCGGCCCTGTCGACTGAGGAACGTGCGTCAGGATAAGGTGTCAGGCGATCCTCGCATTGAATGCTCCTGCGATACGGTCGGTTGGCGAGGCGATCTGGACAAGGTTGCTTCACTGCGAAGCCTGCCCGAGCTGGGCCTCGGGCGAGTCGAGGGTGCGCCCGTTGCTTGAGGAGGCCCTCGGGCGAGGCGTGAATTCTCCTGGGTCTACTATTCCTGCCCGAGGCTGGGCTCGAGCGAGGCGAGATCGCGTCCCTTGAGCGGACGGAGCCTTGACCTTTTTTGACGCTGTCATCAGTCTCTGCAACTTGTGCTGATGGTGATTACTAGCTGAGTTTAGGAGTGTTGGGGGTACCCCTAATTATGGTACCCGACACCATCGGTAAGCCAAGAATTGAGAGTTCACATTTGCTAATAGGCGATCATGTATTTGGGTAGAAATCCATTTGGTTAGGTTGTCCATCCGTTTCTTCATGCGAGATGAACTGACTTGGTTCGGGAATACATGGATTAAATAAGGGAGCGAGTGAACAAACTCCTACATTTCAACAGCAGGGGAAACAGATCTCCATTTTGAGAGCTAATCAGTTGTCTCTCCAAAACTAAAATGCTCCAAGGCTTCACCTTTACACAAAGGACGTAAAGGGAACTTGTATACGTGCAGTCACTACTAAGATCAAAAGAAAAGAGACCACACATGAAAGTGGTATGCCCTTTTGATCTGACAGAGATGATAGATGTTGCTTGATCACTTAACAAACAACATAGAAACTGTTTCAAGGGAAGGTCCACGGAAGATAACACATCAGTGTAGTTCCACAATGGATCATGACTAGAGACCTTGATACCAGCATGCGCCAAGCAGCATAACCTTGCGTGTACATTCACAAGGGGCTCTCAGTTTCGCGGCGG
Source organism: Zea mays (assembly GCF_902167145.1). Taxonomy (NCBI): domain Eukaryota; kingdom Viridiplantae; phylum Streptophyta; class Magnoliopsida; order Poales; family Poaceae; genus Zea; species Zea mays. Next base: position 74,071,807 of record NC_050100.1, on the reverse strand, counting down.
CACCATAAGTCCTTAACCATGACACCATTACAAAACTGGCACCAATAATGAATCTCACGTGGCAAAACTAGACATTGTGCCAAGAAACACATTGATATAGTCTCATAATGGATGACAACTACCACTGTGATACCAGCGTGTGCCGAGCAGCACAACCATGTGTGTACATTCACAGGAGGCCCTCAGTTTCATCACGACATCATCAATTTTAGTCATAACACCATTACCAGACGTAACCAATGAGAAATCTCGCCACACCAATAGAATGAGCAGGGGGGACAATATACAAAGAGACTCTACCTGTCAGAATGGTTACAAGTAGAGAGCCAAATAGATTATGGCCCGATGAAATGAACAAGGCATGGCCATAACCAAAAATAAATTGAGGAAGGAGTACAATGGGAGACTGTTATTTCAGCCCCAAGCATATTTCTATGCCCATCGCAACGATTACAAGGCCAAGGATTAGTATTTGATTAGCACGGAGGGAAAACAATCGCAAGATGAAGTTGGTATGCCTTCGATAAATATGAGGAAACCAAAGGCATCAAACTCAAGAAAATAATCGGACATGTCTTTCCTAGGTTGGGTCATAAAGCAACAATGCAATTCTCTAGGAGAAGCAAAATAGAATAGAGATATCAAATTGCACCAACCGAACAAGGGAATGGTTTTGGAAGGAAATATGACTCGAGATTCTTGTTTTAAGCCTGAGTACACTTTATTTCCAGCAAAGAAATTATCTAAGCATTTATTTGTATGTGTTTGGTCATGGAGTGATAACGGATAATTCAAATTTGGGTCATGGTTCACTAAATAAGAACATGGCCTAATTTTGGGTTTAGGCAAACAACTCACAAACATTCTATCGCCACATCAAGCATAAGAGCAAACACATTTTGCACTAATGGTCAAATTAAGAAAAGCTGGAAGCCATCTAAACAAGTAACTCTAATACCCACATCATTTAGAATCATCGGCTACTGGAATAAAGATGAGAAAAGCATTTTGGGTGTATAGGTGACAAACATAATGCAACAATCAGGATGCATGCTCGTCCTATACGTCCTCACGAATTTGTGCCAATCTAATGTGGCAGTACTGTTCTATCTCGGTGGCATACTTACGACTCTCACGGTATTTTGCTAGTCGTCAGCTACACATACGTTTTCGAGGTTAGTGTACCTGCAAAAAATTCCATCACAACCCAATTTCCCATGATGCAAGATCCACACATGACAGTTTATCACAGTTTATACTCCATATATTGCTATATGGAGGCCAGCTCATCATTAAGCGCCGAGCCACGCATAGGCGCCGTTGCCACACTTTAACCATAGGGCAACTCATTATGGTAACTCACCTTCTTACCTGAGCGTAGGTGCGTCGTTGCAAGTACATTACACTTCTCAGTATTCCCATGTCTGTATACCCATACACATCCATGGGGTACTGGATCCCAGAAAAGTAAATACTCCACATCGTAGCCTTCATATATACATATGTAAAACATGTATATAGTCAAGCACTTTTTATACTCTTCCCTAGACCGACTTTTGTTCGGTCATGCTCTCACATCTCGCCTTACCTGAGCGTTGATCCATTCAAAACTGAATGGCCTCACAAATAACAATACACATGTATGCAATACCCCCGGTTGTGGGTTAGTGGTTTTTAAATAAGCCACCTAATAGTCCTTAATTTAGGGCTTAACAGAGGATGTCACTAGCATTATAGTTTTTCAAAACTGTTTTTCAAAGACAAACAATGTGTTTAGTTGAAAATAGGTTTTTCGAAACCAAACTTTTGTTTTGAAAATACGTATGTGACCGTATATACTTAATCCTGCTCTGATACCAGCTCTGGCAGAACCTTCCAAGTTATTGGGCCCACATGCACCTGTCCTTGTCTCGAAGACCTCAGACGGCTGTGCATGTGCACCAGATAACTTAACAGGATCCGTCCGAGTGTCCCAAGGACCCCGGATAAACCACTTATAACCAGAACCGTGGGATTAAGTAAACACAAATCACACACCAACAATTTTGCAGCGGAAATCTTTTTACCAAATTTTACATGTTACATCAAGTTTTACAATGTACATGATCGGAGTGATTACAAAATTGATTCAAAGAAATAACTTTGAATTATTATAAATTGTTTATAAGTTTGAAATATATGCTAGCTTAAGTGACAATCCTCAATAAGAAGTATAGAAGAAGTACTTAGACTTATAAGAAGGTCGTGCCCACCAGCGCTTAACACCAATCACAATCAAAGTGACTCGTAACCTACAGCAACAATGGGTAAAACCCTAAGTACGCAAATACCCAGCAAGACTTACCCGACTAAAGAAAAGACTCTCAAGGATATGCTGGTTAAATAGGAATCAAGGAAAAGGCTTTAACAAGTCAACTTAGATACTTTTGCAGAAATAGCTTACTAAAGTGAGTCCTTACTTCCAACATTTTAATGCTAGATTAAGTATTAATATACCTTGTTTGCATCTAGTCTAATTTCACCATCACATTATTCAATCCAACATGATTTTTGCTCATTAAGATTCCATCCATGACTTAGATTGCAGGGCAGTGACCAAGTCTTCATGTCCGAGAAGTAACGGCGATCTGAATCGATTAATACCCAGTTGGGGATCTCCAATCACACGACATATGTAGCACTTAACCCTTGCATATGTCAACTCGCCACCGGGGTTCTTAAGTCCAGATTAGGTTCACGCCAACCGAGAGCACAGATACACAACCGTTCAGCCTCTTGCCACGGAGGGTACACGCTACTCTCGCCATCTCTCCACTCCCATTGTGTGTTGTCTTATTCTGGTATTAGTCTGCCCGAGGCAAAGCTTACCCATGATGAGGCATGTGACCAGTTAAAAGGTCCTCGATCATCAAGCCTACATTCAGTATAATCCTTAATCAACCTGGGTAGAACATCACCTGTTCCAAGCCCAAGTCTGGATTTAAGTACTTCCATCCTTAGGATTGTTTGTATTCCTTAGGATGAAAAGAGCATTATAGGGAACTTTGCAGTAAGATCCAACCACTGCTCCCAATGAAAATATTCTTGCAGGCAGAAGCCATCCTTCCTCAGGATAACCCCTCAGTTAGGCATTAACGCAAAGGACAACCTCTATCCGCAAGATTTACCTCTAGGCAAGGCTAAGCAATTTTGTAAATCATATTTGATACTTCACCAGAAGTATCTATAGAAGGAATGGATTTCAAGGTAGCCAATGCATCAAAGGGTTTCCAAGCAACTCTTATAAACCTAATGCACATTTCGCTAGACTTAAATTGTGTAAAAATTATTTAAAACATAAGGAAGGGGTTGCATGCACCGGGGCTTGCCTGGAATAAACACTATGTTAGTGTTTGTTAGGTGGCGACCACTTGACGACCATCCTTTTGTCTTGACATTTGTTCAGGCAGGTTCGTCCATCAGCATCACTAGCCCGCGCTTGGGGTCGACTTGGCTCGTCTTTCGCATCACGCGATTAATTAACGTATCTGAATGAAATGCATTATGCACATGAATGCATATAGACAAGAATATTACAAACCTAAATAGTGCTACGCGATAGCGAATTAAACACCTAGCGGCGAGGCGTTGTACAATTTTATACGGAAACACTAGTTACTGATATACGACTACGCCCAATTATTACACTTTTCTAGCGTAATCGCATCTACTTCAAACATCAAGTAATAATAAGCTAAGCACAAGTCTTTTGTTAAAACACCCAATATCAAATTACTCGTCACATTTTTATTCACTATTTTCGAATACCGACAACTTAGAGTAAGAGGGCATATTAACTAACTTTCTAAATTGTGTTTCTCAATTATCTTGAATTCCACGCTAATTAGATAGGTCGATGCCATTCACTGTTAATTGCACGAGGTAATTTGCATATCCCTCATGACATCGAACTAAATACCAAACCTAGAATAAACTAACTAATTAAGCAGGGCATCGACTATATCAATTAACCAAATTGACATAATGACACTAGAAAATCTATCAACTAGCTGATAGGAATACTAAGCCTATCTTTTACGTCATCAGCTCGCCTGAATATCGTATAATTTAACCTACCTTTCGCATTACTAACTCCATCGTATTTCACACATATTTAACACTACCACAACGCGCCTGTGCCAACACGAGGATTATTACGATTAATAAATCTAGCCAATCAAATTACCATTCCAACTATCCGAAGTAACGAGTTCGCTTACCAATATTAAGTTGCTCCACTTCCATGGACACGACGATAAATTCTACTTTAGACTTTCTATCGAGTACTAAGTAGATGTCACCTAGGGTTCTTCTTTTCTTCAATAATCAACTGATGAAGCTCTTCTTCTAACGAGTACTGGAGTGGCATTCGATGAAGCGTGAGCACGAGAGTGAGGATCGCAAGTCGTCGACACAGTGCTGTGATTAAGGGTGATGGTGAGACGGAGATCGAGGATGAGCACATGAAGGAAATGACGATGTTGTCGCTCACAGCACGAAGACGAACGATAACGACATGGGTAGTGCTGGATGTGGCCGAATCCGTTCAGAGCTTCACTTCGACGACCACCAGATTGATATCGGGACTCGATGGCAACGCAACACCACCACGGGACGGAGTCAAACTGGCTACGACGACCTAGGACAGGTGCGGAGGCTGACAACAGGGAACTTCACGATGGGCAGCGAGGCTCGACGGCGTCGGGGTTTTGCGACAAGGCAAAGTCGAGCACACAGGGTGACCAGCTTCGGATCCGGAGCAGGCCGAGCGAGAAGATGTGGCTGCGCGCAGAGGAACTCGGCTGTTTCTTTCCCTTTCCCTGTTTGTCGCGCCAGACTGGGCGAGCACCAGAGATTTCAGACCGGCGTAAGGAAGGAGCTCGGTACGGACACAGGGAGGAGCTCGACTGGTTTGGAGGAACAGGGAGGGAGCACGCGCGCACAGGAGATGGACACACGGCGCGGTCACGGAACCGAGCAGGGAGCAAGCCGGTGCGCGTGGGGAGCTGAGAGGAGGACACTGGGCGCGGCCAGCCGTGGAGCTTGGGGAAAGGGAACCGGCGAGCTCGGCTAGGGAGGGGAAGCAGGGGCGCGGCCCGCGCGAGCAGAGGAAGACGGGATTCGACGGCGCCGTGGGGAAGAGCCGCTTGGCAGAGAGGAGCACGCCATGTGAGCCGCGCGGCGAGCTGGGGGCGAGCTGCAGCAGGGAGCCACGGCGAGCCAGGGAGCAGCAGCCGACCAGGGGGCACGCGCGCGCCATGGGAGACAGAGGAGCGCGTGTGGGAGGACCCGCTCGGCTAGGCACGGTCCGAGCTGAGGCAGGAAGGGAGCGCCGTGGAGGTTGGGGAAAGCAGCGACCGGCACGGTGGAGCACGCAACCCAGGGCATGGCGGAGGGAGATGGGCACTCGGCCAGAAGATGAGCGTCGTCTGCATTTTTGAAGAGCCCAGGGGCGGCACCGTAGAAAAATATCAGGGGAAGAAGGATAGCGACGATGTTGTGCGGTGGCGAGAAAATCAGGAGGAAGATAACGACGACTTGAAAAAAAATCTGTACCGGCGTGCAGCATATTTTTTTCTCACATTTTCACATTTTCCTTTTACTTCCCCTTATTTTTATAAAGAAATTTATAAATATTTCGGGGTATAAAATAAGGGTCTATAAAATATAAAGAAGGGTCGAACAAATAAGATCAACAACAACAATTAGACAGGATTTGATTTGGCAAATATTCTGAAGTCGGATGAATTCATATCGTTAATTCACTTTTTGAAGATTTAGACCGAAGTGAGAAGCAACGGACTGAATTAAACGGATTTCGGCTTCTGTATTTTAATCTGCATTTGATTCAGTTGACTTCACATGATTTCCGTTCGCTACTCGAACACTCGACTAGAGAATAATTCAATCAAGAATATGTAGATGCGATGTCATGGTTGACAGAAGGGTATTAAGTTATTTTACACTGAAAGCTTAGTCGTCGAGTTTTTCTTAATCTGTTCGGGATAAAATCATCCGAGTGGGTCGGGCTTCCGAGTTCGCATTCGCGCGAGCGATAAATTTTAAATAATCATCGGACGCATCGATTTTTAGAACAGCTATGTTCCGAACATCACGAAAATTTAGGAAGAGTCCGGATAAATAAAAACGGTGTCGAACTCGCGACAAACAAAACAGATGTGATATTAAAATCGTGATAGACAAAAATGATTAAAATTTTAACATCTGTTTTATCCATTGATATTACGTGCTTAAATCCATACTCGTTGTCGAGCGGAATATAAACACCAGGGGTGTTATACTGGTGGCGCACTGGACTGTCTGGTGCGCCCATGCGCAGAGAGCTACAACAACGGCTAGTTTTGGTGGTTGGAGCTATTTATACCCCCTCAACCAGCCTCATTTTGTGTCTTGCTGCCGACATTCAAGTGCATTCATGCACGTGAGAGCCACCTAGAGCCCCACAAAGCCTAGTGAGGTGATTAGAAAATCATAATCCGGTGTTAGGACCTCATTAATGCACGTGAGAGCCACCTAGAGCACACACCACATGCATTAGGCTTCTCTTGGTCAAGTGAAAGTCTATGACTTGTTACTCTTGGTGATCGGCATCACCTAGACTGCTTGGTGGCGATTGGAGCGCGGTGATCACCCCGAAGGATTTGTTGGTAACCCAGCTCAAGTTTGTACGCGGTCGTGAGGGATCCACCGCGCCAGAGTGGCAAAGGATCACCTCATAGTGAGCACTTGGTTCTTGCGAGGACCAAGGGGGAGCGATACCCTTGCGCGGGTGCTCCAACGAGGACTAGATACAGATGTGTATCTCTCCTCCATAATTTTAATGCATATATATTTTGAGGCCCCAACTGAAGCAATGCACTGGTTAGGGTTGGAATGGCGGCGGGAGCAAGCGGCTGGGCTTCCGCCTCAGGGGGGAGGGAGGCTTCGCTTTCATAGTCGGCGACGACGGTTGAAGAAAGCCCCTGATTGTCGCGCGAGAATAATGGGGAGGGGGTGGCAACTGCTGTTTAGACGGCGTCAATGTGGTCTGACCGGTGCATAGAGTCAAATGGTCTGACCGGAGTTGGCTAAACCGTGTACTGGCCTCGACTTCCTTTATTATTGGAAGCACATGGCTCTTAATATATAAACTATATATATAAACTATATAATATATATATATATATTCGTTTTGCTAGAATGTGATAGCTCATTTAGCTCACGAGCTGGCTCGTTAACGAACCGAGCTAGGATGTCTGCTCAGCTCGTGAAAAAATTCAAACGAACTGAGCTGACCACAAATAGAGCGAGCCGACGAGCCACGTCCAACCCTACCTAGAAGTCCCACGGGTCGTAGAAGACGCGGACGAGCTGAAGCCTTTGCCCACCTCGATGCTCAGTGATAGTCGCCTAGAGGGGGGGGGTGAATAGGGCGAAACTGAAATTTACAAATATAAACACAACTACAAGCCGGGGTTAGCGTTAGGAATAAAGAACGAGTCCGCAAGAGAGGGCGCAAAACAAATCCCAAGCGAATAAGCAAGTGAGACACGGAGATTTGTTTTACCGAGGTTCGGTTCTTGCAAACCTACTCCCCGTTGAGGAGGCCACAAAGGCCGGGTCTCTTTCAACCCTTCCCTCTCTCAAACGATCCACGGATCGAGTGAGCTTCTCTTCTCAAATCAAAGTCGGGAACAAAACTTCCCCGCAAGGGCCACCACACAATTGGTGCCTCTTGCCTTGATTACAATGGAGTTTTGATCTCAAGAACAAGTGAGAAAGAAAAGAAGCAATCCAAGCGCAAGAGCTCAAATGAACACGGCAAATCACTCTCTCTAGTCACTAGGGCTTTGTGATGAATTGGAGAGGATTTGATCTCTTTGTATGTGTCTAGAATTGAATGCCTAGCTCTTGTAAGTGGTTGGGAAGTGGAAAACTTGGATACAATGAATGGTGGGGTGGTTGGGGTATTTATAGCCCCAACCATCAAACTTGACCGTTGGCAGGGCTGTCTGTTCGATGGCGCACCGGACAGTCCGGTGCACACCGGACAGTCCGGTGCCCCCTGCCACGTCATCACTGCCGTTGGATTCTGACCGTTGGAGCTTCTGACATGTGGGCCCGCCTGGGTGTCCGGTGCACACCGGACAGGAACTGTTTGATGTCCGGTGTGCCAGCATGGGCGATCCTGACTTCTGCGCGCGCAGAGCGCGCATTAAATGCGCGGCAGAGAGCCGTTGGCGCGGAGATGACCGTTGCTTCGGAGTCGCACCGGACAGTCCGGTGCACACCGGACAGTCCGGTGAATTATAGCGGACTAGCCGTTGGCGTTTCCCGAAGCTGGCGAGTTCCTGAGGCCGACCTCCCTTGGCGCACCGGACACTGTCCGGTGTACACCGGACAGTCCGGTGAATTATAGCCGAGTCGCCCTGGAAATTCCCGAAGGTGGCGAGTTTGAGTCTGAGTCCCCTGGTGCACCGGACAGGTACTGTTCACTGTCCGGTGGCACACCGGACAGTCCGGTGTGCCAGACCAGGGGTGCCTTCGGTTGCCCCTTTGCTGAATCCAAAACTTGGTCTTTTTATTGGCTGAGGGTGAACCTTTTACACTTGTATAATCTACACACTTGGGCAAACTAGTTAGTCCAATTATTTGTGTTGGGCAATTCAACCACCAAAATTATTTAGGAACTAGGTGTAACCCTAATTCCCTTTCAATCTCCCCCTTTTTGGTGATTGATGCCAACACAAACCAAAGCAAATATAGAAGTGCATAATTGAACTAGTTTGCATAATGTAAGTGTAAAGGTTGCTTGGAATAGAGCCAATATAACTACTTACAAGATATGCATGGAATGTTTCTTTCTTTATTTAGCATTTTGGACCACGCTTGCACCACATGTTTTGTTTTTGCAAACTCTTTTGTAAATCCTTTTCAAAGTTCTTTTGCAAATAGTCAAAGGCAAATGAATAAGATTTTGAGAAGCATTTTCAAGATTTGAAATTTTCTCCCCCTGTTTCAAATGCTTTTCCTTTGACTAAACAAAAAAACTCCCCCTAAATTAAATCCTCCTCTTAGTGTTCAAGAGGGTTTTGATGTAAGATTTTTGAAATCCCCCTTTTGACATAATAGGATATCAATTGATAAATACTTTTGGAAAACACTAAGTTTTTGAAATTGGTGGTGGTGCGGTCCTTTTGCTTTGGGCTTATTTTCATTTCTCCCCCTTTTTGGCATGAATCGCCAAAAACGGAATCATTAGAGCCCTGGAAGTGCAATTTTCACCTTGGGTCATAAATAAATGAGTTGAGATTATACCAAAGATGAAGTCCTTTTGCTTTGAATTCTCCCCCTAAGGATGGAGAGAAGCACGGAGTGGCGGCGAAGGATGAGTTACGGAGTGGAAGCCTTTGTCTTCGCCGAAGACTCCAATTCCCTTTCAATACATCTATGACTTGGTTTGAAATAGACTTAAAAAAACATTAGTCATAGCATATGAAAGAGATATGATCAAAGGTATATAAATGAGCTATGCGAGCAAGTTAGCAAAAGAAATTCCTAGAATCAAGAATATTTAGCTCATGCCTAAGTTTGTTAAAAGATTGTTCATCAAGAGGCTTGGTAAAGATATCGGCTAATTGATCTTTAGTATTAATGTAAGAAATCTCGATATCTCCCTTTTGTTGGTGATCCCTCAAAAAGTGATACCGAATGGCTATGTGTTTAGTGCGGCTATGCTCGACGGGATTGTCGGCCATTTTGATTGCACTCTCATTATCACATAGCAAAGGAACTTTGGTCAATTTGTAACCGTAGTCCCGCAGGGTTTGCCTCATCCAAAGCAATTGCGCGCAACAATGGCCTGCGGCAATGTACTCGGCTTCGGCGGTGGAAAGAGCGACCGAATTTTGCTTCTTTGAAGCCCAAGACACCAAGGATCTTCCCAAGAACTGGCAAGTCCCCGATGTACTCTTTCTATTAATCTTACACCCTGCCCAATCGGCATCCGAATAACCAATCAAATCAAATGTGGATCCCCGAGGGTACCAAAGCCCAAACTTAGGAGTATAAGCCAAATATCTCAAGATTCGTTTTATGGCCGTAAGGTGGGATTCCTTAGGGTCGGATTGGAATCTTGCACACATGCAAACGGAAAGCATAATGTCCGGTCGAGATGCACATAAATAAAGCAATGAACCAATCATCGACCGGTATACCTTTTGATCCACGGACTTACCTCCCGTGTCGAGGTCGAGATGCCCATTGGTTCCCATGGGTGTCTTGATGGGCTTGACATCCTTCATTCCAAACTTGCTTAGGATGTCTTGAGTTGCTTTACTTGGAATCCTAAGAAATACTTCAACTCCCCCATCATAGACATCTCGAATTTCTGTGTCATAATCCTACTAAACTCTTCACATGTAGACTCGTTAGTAGACCCAAATATAATATCATCAACATAAATTTGGCATACAAACAAGTCATTTTCAAGAGTTTTAGTAAAGAGTGTAGGATCGGCTTTTCCGACTTTGAAGCCATTTGCAATAAGGAAATCTCTAAGGCATTCATACCATGCTCTTGGGGCTTGCTTGAGCCCATAAAGCGCCTTAGAGAGCCTATAAACATGGTTAGGGTACTCACTGTCTTCAAAGCCGGGAGGTTGCTCAACATAGACCTCTTCCTTGATCGGTCCGTTGAGGAAGGCACTTTTCACGTCCATTTGATAAAGCTTAAAGCCATGGTAAGTAGCATAGGCCAATAATATGCGAATTGACTCAAGCCTAGCTACGGGTGCATAGGTTTCACCGAAATCCAAACCTTCGACTTGTGAATACCCTTTGGCCACGAGTCGAGCTTTGTTCCTTGTCACCACACCATGCTCATCTTGCTTGTTGCGGAAGACCCATTTGGTTCCTACAACATTTTGGTTAGGACGTGGAACTAAATGCCATACCACGTTCCTCGTGAAATTGTTGAGTTCCTCTTGCATTGCCACCACCCAATCCGAATCTTGAAGTGCTTCCTCTATCCTGTGAGGCTCAATAGAGGAAACAAAAGAGTAATGTTCACAAAAATGTGCAACACGAGATCGAGTGGTTACCCCCTTATGAATGTCGCCGAGGATGGTGTCGACAGGGTGATCTCGTTGGATTGCTTGGTGGACTCTTGGGTGTGGCGGCCTTTGTTCTTCATCCTCCTTGTCTTGATCATTTGAATCTCCCCCTTGATCTATGCCGTCATTTTGAGGTGGCTCATTTGATTGATCTTCTTCTTCATCAACTTGAGCTTCATCCTCATTTTGAGTTGGTGGAGATGCTTGCGTGGAGGAGGATGGTTGATCTTGTGCATGTGGAGGCTCTTCGGATTCCTTAGGACACACATCCCCAATGGACATGTTCCTTAGCGCTATGCATGGAGCCTGTTCTTCACCTATCTCATCAAGATCAACTTGCTCTACTTGAGAGCCGTTAGTTTCATCAAACACAACGTCACATGAGACTTCAACTAGTCCAGTGGACTTGTTAAAGACCCTATATGCCCTTGTGTTTGAGTCATAACCAAGTAAAAAGCCTTCTACAGTTTTAGGAGCAAATTTAGATTTTCTACCTCTTTTAACAAGAATAAAGCATTTGCTACCAAAAACTCTAAAGTATGAAATGTTGGGCTTTTTACCGGTTAGGAGTTCATAAGATGTTTTCTTGAGGATTCGGTGAAGATATAACCGGTTGATGGCGTAGCAGGCGGTGTTGACCGCTTCGGCCCAAAACCGGTCCGGTGTCTTGTACTCATCAAGCATGGTTCTTGCCATGTCCAATAGAGTTCGATTCTTCCTCTCCACTACACCATTTTGTTGAGGTGTGTAGGGAGAAGAGAACTCATGCTTGATGCCCTCCTCCTCAAGGAAGCCTTCAATTTGTGAGTTCTTGAACTCCGTCCCGTTGTCGCTTCTTATTTTCTTGATCCTTAAGCCAAACTCATTTTGAGCCCGTCTCAAGAATCCCTTTAAGGTCTCTTGGGTTTGAGATTTTTCCTGTAAAAAGAATACCCAAGTGAAGCGAGAATAATCATCCACAATAACTAGACAGTACTTACTCCCGCCGATGCTTATGTAAGCGATCGGGCCGAATAGATCCATGTGTAGGAGCTCCAGTGGCCTGTCGGTCGTCATTATGTTCTTGTGTGGATGATGAGCTCCAACTTGCTTTCCTGCCTGGCATGCGCTACAGATCCTGTCTTTCTCAAAATGAACATTTGTTAATCCTAAAATGTGTTCTCCCTTTAGAAGCTTGTGAAGATTCTTCATCCCAACATGCGCTAGTCGGCGATGCCAGAGCCAGCCCATGTTAGTCTTAGCAATTAAGCAAGTGTCGAGTTCAGCTCTATCAAAATCTACCAAGTATAGCTGACCCTCTAACACTCCCTTAAATGCTATTGAATCATCACTTCTTCTAAAGACAGTGACACCTACATCAGTGAATAGACAGTTGTAGCCCATTTGACATAATTGGGAAACAGAAAGCAAGTTGTAATCTAAAGAATCAACAAGAAAAACATTGGAAATAGAATGGTCAGGAGATATAGCAATTTTACCAAGTCCTTTGACCAAACCTTGATTTCCATCCCCGAATGTGATAGCTCGTTGGGGATCTTGGTTTTTCTCATATGAGGAGAACATCCTTTTCTCCCCGGTCATGTGGTTTGTGCACCCGCTGTCGAGTATCCAGCTTGAGCCCCCGGATGCATAAACCTACAAAACAATTTTAGTTCTTGACTTTAGGTACCCAAACGGTTTTGGGTCCTTTGGCATTAGACACAAGAACTTTGGGTACCCAAACACAAGTCTTGGAGCCCTTGTGTTTGCCCCCAACAAATTTGGCAACTACCTTGCCGGATTTGCTTGTAAGCACATAAGAAGCATCAAAAGTTTTAAATGAAATATCATGATCATTTGATGCAATAGGAGTTTTCTTTCTAGGCAACTTGGCACGGGTTGGTTGCCTAGAGCTAGATGTCTCACCCTTATACATAAAAGCATGATTAGGGCCAGAGTGAGACTTCCTAGAATGAATTTTCCTAATTTTGCTCTCGGGATAACCGGCAGGGTACAAAATGTAGCCCTCGTTATCCTGAGGCATGGGAGCCTTGCCCTTAACAAAGTTGGACAATCTCTTAGGAGGAGCACTAATTTTGACATTGTCTCCCCTTTGGAAGCCAATGCCATCCTTAATGCCCGGGCGTCTCCCATTATAAAGCATGCTACGAGCAAATTTAAATTTCTCATTTTCTAAGTTGTGCTCGGCAATTTTAGCATCTAGTTTTGCTATATGATCATTTTGTTTTTTAATTAAAGCCATATGATCATGAATAGCATTAATATCAACATTTCTACATCTAGTACAAATAGATACATGCTCAACAATAGATGTAGAGGGTTTGCAAGAATTAAGTTCAACAATCTTAGCACGAAGTATATCATTCTTATCTCTAAGATCGGCAATTGTAACTTTGCAAACATCAAAATCTTTAGCCTTAGCAATCAATTTTTCATTCTCTAATCTAAGGCTAGCAAGAGAAATGTTTAATTCTTCAATCCTAGCAAGCAAATCATCATTATTATCTCTAGGATTGGGAATTGAAACATTACAAACATGAGAATCAACCTTAGCATTTAAACTAGCATTTTCATTTCTAAGGTTGTCAATCATCTCACGGCAAGTGCTTAGCTCACTAGACAATTTTTCACATTTTTCAATTTCTAGAGCATAAGCCTTTTTAACCTTAACATGTTTCTTGTTTTCTTTAATTAGACAATCCTCTTGGGAATCCAAAAGGTCATCCTTTTCATGAATAGCACTGACTAACTCATTTAATTTTTCTTTTTGAGCTATGTTAAGGTTGGCAAAAAGGGAACGCAAACTATCTTCCTCATCACTAGCATTGTCATCACTAGAGGATTCATATTTAGTGGAGGATTTAGATTTAACCTTCTTTTTGCCGTCCTTTGCCATGAGGCACTTGTGGCCGACGTTGGGGAAAAGAAGTCCCTTGGTGACGGTGATGTTGGCGGCGTCCTCGTCGTCGGAGGAGTCGCTTGAGCTTTCGTCGGAGTCCCACTCCCGACAAACATGGGCATCTCCGCCCTTCTTCTTGTAGTACTTCTTCTTCTCCTTTCTTCTCCCCTTCTTGTCGTCGCCTCGGTCACTGTCACTAGATATGGGACATTTAGCAATAAAATGACCGGGCTTACCACATTTGTAGCAAACCTTCTTGGAGCGGGACTTGTAGTCTTTCCCCCTCCTTTGTTTGAGGATTTGGCGGAAGCTCTTGATGACGAGCGCCATCTCCTCATTGTCAAGCTTGGAGGCGTCTATTGGTTGTCGACTTGGTGTAGACTCCTCCTTCTTCTCCTCCGTTGCCTTGAATGCAACGGGTTGGGCTTCGGATGAGTCGCCAAGCTCGTTGATTTTCCTCGAGCCTTCTATCATGCACTCAAAACTTACAAAATGCCCGATAACTTCCTCGGGGGTTATTTTAGTATATCTAGGATTACCACGAATCAATTGGACTTGAGTGGGATTAAGAAAAATGAGAGATCTTAAAATAACATTTACCACTTCGTGGTCGTCCCACTTCTTGCTCCCGAGGTTGCGCACTTGGTTCACCAAGGTTTTGAGCCGGTTGTACATGTGTTGTGGCTCCTCCCCTTTGCGAAGCCGGAACCGACCGAGCTCCCCCTCGATCGTTTCCCGCTTGGTGATCTTGGTGAGCTCGTCTCCCTCGTGTGCGGTTTTGAGCACATCCCAAATCTCCTTGGCGCTCTTCAACCCTTGTACTTTGTTATACTCATCTCTACTTAGAGAGGCGAGGAGTATTGTTGTTGCTTGAGAGTTGAAGTGCTCGATTTGGGCCACCTCATCCTCATCATAGTCCTCATCCCCTACGGATGGTACCTGCGCGCCAAACTCAACAACATCCCATATGCTTTTGTGGAGCGAGGTTAGATGAAATCGCATTAAATCGCTCCACCTAGCGTAATCTTCACCATCAAAAGTTGGTGGTTTGCCTAATGGGACGGAAAGTAAAGGTGTATGTTTGGAAATGCGAGGGTAGCGTAGGGGGATCTTACTATACTTCTTGCGCTCTTGGCGCTTAGAAGTGACGGAGGGCGCATCGGAGTCGGAGGTCGATGTTGATGAAGTGTCGGTCTCGTAGTAGACCACCTTCCTCATTCTCTTGTGCTTGTCGCCTTTCCGATGCGGCTTGTGGGAAGAAGATTTTTCCTTCTTTTCTTTGTGGTGAGAAGAAGATTTCTTCTCCTTCCCTTTGTTGGAGGAGCTCTTCTTCTTCTCCCTCCTTTTGGTGCGGGACTCTTCCGATGAAGTGCTCCCTTGGCTTGTAGTGGGCTTTTCGCCGGTCTCCATCTCCTTCTTGGCGTGATCTCCCGACATCACTTCGAGCGGTTAGGCTCTAATGAAGCACCGGGCTCTGATACCAATTGATAGTCGCCTAGAGGGGGGGGTGAATAGGGCGAAACTGAAATTTACAAATATAAACACAACTACAAGCCGGGGTTAGCGTTAGGAATAAAGAACGAGTCCGCAAGAGAGGGCGCAAAACAAATCCCAAGCGAATAAGCAAGTGAGACACGGAGATTTGTTTTACCGAGGTTCGGTTCTTGCAAACCTACTCCCCGTTGAGGAGGCCACAAAGGCCGGGTCTCTTTCAACCCTTCCCTCTCTCAAACGATCCACGGATCGAGTGAGCTTCTCTTCTCAAATCAAAGTCGGGAACAAAACTTCCCCGCAAGGGCCACCACACAATTGGTGCCTCTTGCCTTGATTACAATGGAGTTTTGATCTCAAGAACAAGTGAGAAAGAAAAGAAGCAATCCAAGCGCAAGAGCTCAAATGAACACGGCAAATCACTCTCTCTAGTCACTAGGGCTTTGTGATGAATTGGAGAGGATTTGATCTCTTTGTATGTGTCTAGAATTGAATGCCTAGCTCTTGTAAGTGGTTGGGAAGTGGAAAACTTGGATACAATGAATGGTGGGGTGGTTGGGGTATTTATAGCCCCAACCATCAAACTTGACCGTTGGCAGGGCTGTCTGTTCGATGGCGCACCGGACAGTCCGGTGCACACCGGACAGTCCGGTGCCCCCTGCCACGTCATCACTGCCGTTGGATTCTGACCGTTGGAGCTTCTGACATGTGGGCCCGCCTGGGTGTCCGGTGCACACCGGACAGGAACTGTTTGATGTCCGGTGTGCCAGCATGGGCGATCCTGACTTCTGCGCGCGCAGAGCGCGCATTAAATGCGCGGCAGAGAGCCGTTGGCGCGGAGATGACCGTTGCTTCGGAGTCGCACCGGACAGTCCGGTGCACACCGGACAGTCCGGTGAATTATAGCGGACTAGCCGTTGGCGTTTCCCGAAGCTGGCGAGTTCCTGAGGCCGACCTCCCTTGGCGCACCGGACACTGTCCGGTGTACACCGGACAGTCCGGTGAATTATAGCCGAGTCGCCCTGGAAATTCCCGAAGGTGGCGAGTTTGAGTCTGAGTCCCCTGGTGCACCGGACAGGTACTGTTCACTGTCCGGTGGCACACCGGACAGTCCGGTGTGCCAGACCAGGGGTGCCTTCGGTTGCCCCTTTGCTGAATCCAAAACTTGGTCTTTTTATTGGCTGAGGGTGAACCTTTTACACTTGTATAATCTACACACTTGGGCAAACTAGTTAGTCCAATTATTTGTGTTGGGCAATTCAACCACCAAAATTATTTAGGAACTAGGTGTAACCCTAATTCCCTTTCACTCAGCGACAGCACAAACTTCATCGAGTGTTTTCCAGACTTTTTCGAGTGTTTCAGACACTCGGCAAAATAGCTCATTCCAATAGTGCACGTTGTCCCTTATCTCAAACTCTAACACTTCGAGGTCTCGTATCAGAAATCGTTCACTCGTAATTTCGAGGCCCAAACCATCAAATCTAGATACAGATGTGTATCTCTCCTCCATAATTTTAATGCATATATATTTCGAGGCCCAACTGAAGCAATGCACTGGTTAGGGTTGGAATGGCGGCGGGTGCAAGCGACTAGGCTTCTGCCTCGGGGGGAGGGAGGCTTCGCTTTCCTAGTCGGCGACGACGGTTGAAGAAAGCCCCCGATTGCCTCGCGAGAATAATGGGGAGGGCATGGCAACTGCTGTTTAGATGGTGTCAATGTGGTCTGACCGGTGCATAGAGGCAAATGGTCTGACTAGAGTTGGCTGAACCGTGTACTGGCCTGGGCTTCCTTTATTATTGGAAGCACATGACTCTTAATATATAAACTATATATATATTGTCGGGGACCATAATTAGGGGTACCCTCAAGACGCCTAATTCTCAGCTGGTAACCCCCATCAGCATAAAGCTGCAAAGGCCTGATGGGTGCGATTAAGTCAGGAATCAGTCCATACGAGTGACTCGATCACGCTTCGCCCGAGCCTAGCCTCGGACAAGGGCAGCCGACCTCGAGGGACTTCCGTCTCGCCCGAGGCCCCCCTTTAACGGCGGACACATCTCCGGCTCGCCCGAGGCCTTGGCTTCGCTAAGAAGCAACCCTGACTAAATCGCCGCACCGACTGACCGAGTTGCAGGAGCATTTAACGCAAAGGCAGCCTGACACCTTTATCCTGACGCGCGCCCCCCGGCAGAGCCGAAGTGACCGCCGTCACTCCGCCGCTCCACTGGCCGGTCTGACAGAAGGACAGCGCCGCCTGTGCCACTCCAACTGCAGCGCCACTCGACAGAGTGAGTCTGACAGGCAGTCAGACCTTGCCAAAGGCGCCATAGGAAACTCCGCTCCGCCCGACCCAGGGCTCGGACTCGGGCTAAGACCCGGAAGACGGCGAACTCCGCTCCGCCCGACCCAGGGCTCGGACTCGGGCTAAGACCCGGAAGACGGCGAACTCCGCTCCGCCCGACCCAGGGCTCGAACTCGGGCTAAGACCCGGAAGACAGCGAACTCCGCTCCGCCCGACCCAGGGCTCGGACTCGGGCTAAGACCCGGAAGACGGCGAACTCCGCTCCGCCCGACCCAGGGCTCGGACTCGGGCACAGCCCCAGAAGACGACGAACTCCGCTTCGCCCGACCACAGGGCTCGGACTCCGCCCTGGCCTCTACCGAACGATCTCCGCCTCGCCCGACCCAGGGGCTCGGGCTCGGCCTCAGCCACGGAAGACAGACTCGACCTCGGCTTTGGAGGAGCCCCCACGTCGTCCGACCTAGGGCACAGGCCCGCCACGTCAACGGGAAGCGCCATCATCATCCTACCCCGAGCCGACTCGGGTCACAGAGAACAAGACCGGTGTCCCATCTGGCTAGCTCCGCAGATGGGCAATGATGGCGCCCCACGAGCTCTGTGACGACGACGGCTCTCAGCTCTCTTACGGAAGCAGGGGGACGTCAGCAAGGACTCGACCGCACCGACAGCTGTCCCTCCGCCAGGCTCCGTTGCTCCTCCGACAGCCACGACATCACGCCAGCAGGGTGCCAAGATCTCTCCGGCTGCCACATTGGCATGTACTTAGGGCGCTAGCTCTCCCTCCGCTAGACACGTAGCACTCTGCTACACCCCCATTGTACATCTGGATCCTCTCCTTACGCCTATAAAAGGAAGGACCAGGGCCTTCTTAGAGAAGGTTGGCCGCACGGGACCGAGGACGGGACAGGCGCTCTCTTGGGGCCGCTCGCTTCCTTCACCCGCGTGGACGCTTGTAACCCCCCTACTGCAAGCGCACCCGACCTGGGCGCGGGACGAACACGAAGGCCGCGGGATTTCCACCTCTCTCACGCCCGTCTCCGGCCACCTCGCCTTTCCCCCCTTCGCGCTCGCCCACGCGCTCGACCCATCTGGGCTGGGGCACGCGGCACACTCACTCGTCGGCTTAGGGACCCCCCGGTCTCGAAACGCCGATAGTTGGCGCGCCAGGTAGGGGCCTGCTGCGTGCTGACGAACAGCTTCCCATCAAGCTCCAGATGGGCAGTCTCCAGCAACCTCTCCGGCCCGGGACGGTGCTCCGTTTCGGGAGTCTTGAGTTCATGTCCATCGACGGCAGCTACGACATGATACTCCTTCCACCGCCGCGCGACAACGACAATGGCGGCCGACAACCCGCCCGCCGGCGGCAGAATCGACGACGTCTTCCCCGCGTGGTGGAAGAACAACATTCGAGCTCGCTCCGTCCTCTCCCCCGCCAACGGAGGAGGAGGCGGGGCAACCAAGGCCAAGCGGGAGGCCGCGCTTCGTCGGCCGTCGAGCGAATCGACGCCCCCGACGCCCCAACGGAAGGCACGCCGGGCGTCGACCTCGCGTTCGAGACGAAGGCAAGCGCCGTCCCCCCGCGACACGCTGATCCCGAGCAAGAAGACGACGCCAGCGCGCTCGCGGAGAGCTTGCAGGACGTCGCCCTCGTACCTGAGACGACGGTGCAACCAGTCCCCGATGTGACTACGTCGCTCCTCGTCGACCAAAAGGTACTGACTAACTCCCATCTTACATCATTTCGACTCGGCCTCAACCCGCCTAGCGACCTCACTTTGGCGGGCGCTCTCATTGAGGCGAGTGCAACCCCACTGGGGTTTCGTATGCGGTCGCCTTGGGACTGATTGACGGACGTCTCGACCTACGGGCCCTCTGGGTCCGAGGAAGATGACGATCCCAGCATCTGTTGGGATTTCTCTGGATTTGGCAACCCCAGTGCCATGTGGGACTTCATGACCGCATGTGACTACTGCCTCTCCGACTGTTCCGTCGGAAGCCGCAGCCTTGGCGACGAGGACTGCGGCCCAAGCCGCGAATGTTTCCACGTCGAGCTAGGGGATCCCTCCGAAGGCAACCATCTTGGCATGCCGGAGGACGGTGATTTTCCTAGGCCGGTGCCTCGCGCCGACATCCCGCTGGAGCTAGCTGTGGTCCCCGTTCCGGCGGGGGGTCACGACCCACAGCTCGAGCAAGTCCGCGGGGCGCAGGCCAGGCTCGACGAGGGAATAGGGGTGCTTGAGACGATCCGCCGGGACGTCGGGCAGGTATGGGCGGGCCAACCCCCGGCCGGAGAAATACGTCACCTGCCCCAGGGTCTCCAGCACCGCGTCGCCAACGATGTCAGGGTTAGGCCGCCGCCCGCATCCAGCGGGGTCGGTCAGAACCTGGCAGCCGCAGCGATGCTCCTCCGCACGATGCCGGAGCCATCAACCACCGAGGGTCGGCGAATCCAGGGAGAGCTCAAGAATCTCCTGGAAGGCGCTGCGGCCCGACGGGCCAAGAGCACTGCCTCCCGAAGGCAGGGATACCCCTCAGAACCTCACGCCGCGACTTCCCGATTCATGCGGGAAGCCTCGGTCTACACCGGGCGCACGCGCAACACCGCGCCTGCGGCCCCGGGCCACCTCGGCAACGAGCATCACCGTCGCGACCGTCGGGCCCACCTCGACGAAAGGGTGCGCCGAGGCTACCACCCCAGGCGTGGGGGACGCTCCGACAGCGGGGAGGATCGGAGTCCCTCGCCCGAACCGCCCGGTCCGCAGGCCTTCAGTCGGGCCATCCGACGGGCGCCATTCCCGACCCGGTTCCGACCCCCGACTACTATCACGAAGTACTCGGGGGAAACGAGACCGGAATTGTGGCTCGCGGACTACCGCCTGGCCTGCCAACTGGGTGGAACGGACGACGACAACCTCATCATCCGTAACCTTCCCCTGTTCCTCTCCGACACTGCTCGCGCCTGGTTGGAGCACCTGCCTCCGGGGCAGATCTCCAACTGGGACGATTTGGTCCAAGCCTTCGCCGGCAATTTCCAGGGCACGTACGTGCGCCCCGGGAATTCCTGGGACCTTCGGAGCTGCCGGCAACAGCCGGGAGAGTCGCTCCGGGACTACATCCGGCGATTCTCGAAGCAGCGCACCGAGCTGCCCAACATCACCGACTCGGATGTCATCGGCGCGTTCCTTGCCGGCACCACCTGCCGTGACCTGGTGAGCAAGTTGGGTCGCAAGACCCCCACCAGGGCGAGCGAGCTGATGGACATCGCCACCAAGTTCGCCTCTGGCCAGGAGGCAGTCGAGGCTATCTCCCGAAAGGACAAGCAGCCCCAGGGCCGCCCATCGGAAGAGGCTCCCGAGGCGTCTACTCCGCGCGGCGCCAAGAAGAAAGGCAAGAAGAAGTCGCAATCGAAACGCGACGCCGCCGACGCGGACCTTGTCGCCGCCGCCGAGTACAAGAACCCTCGGAAGCCCCCCGGAGGTGCTAACCTCTTCGACAAGATGCTCAAGGAGCCGTGCCCCTATCATCAGGGGCCCGTCAAGCACATCCTCGAGGAGTGCGTCATGCTTCGGCGCCACTTCCATAGGGCCGAGCCACCCGTAGAGGGTGGCAGGGCCCACGACGACGACAAGAAGGAAGATCACCAAGCAGGAGAGTACCCCGAGGTCCGCGACTGCTTCATGATCTACGGTGGGCATGCGGCGAATGCCTCGGCTCGGCATCGCAAGCAAGAGCGCCGGGAGGTCTGCTCGGTGAAGGTGGCGGCGCCAGTCTACCTAGACTGGTCCGACAAGCCCATCACCTTCGGCCAGGCTGACCACCCCGACCATGTGCCGAGCCCGGGGAAATACCCGCTCGTCGTCGACCCCATCGTCGGCAACGTCAGGCTCACCAAGGTCCTGATGGATGGGGGCAGCTGCCTCAACATCATCTACGCCGAGACCCTCAAGCTCCTGCGCGTCGATCTGTCCTCCGTCCGAGCAGGCGCTGCGCCCTTCCACGGGATCATCCCTGGGAAGCGCGTCCAGCCCCTCGGACGACTCGACCTTCCCGTCTGCTTCGGAACGCCCTCCAACTTCCGAAGGGAGACCTTGACGTTCGAGGTGGTCGGGTTCCGAGGGACCTACCACGCGGTACTGGGGAGACCATGCTATGCGAAGTTCATGGCCGTCCCCAACTACACCTACCTGAAGCTCAAGATGTCGGGCCCCAACGGGGTCATCACCGTCGGCCCCACGTACAAACACGCGTTCGAATGCGACGTGGAGTGCGTGGAGTACGCCGAGGCCCTCGCCGAGTCCGAGGCCCTCATCGCCGACCTGGAGAACCTCTCCAAAGAGGTGCCAGACGTGAAGCGTCATGCCGGCAACTTCGAGCCAGCGGAGACGGTTAAGGCCGTCCCTCTCGACCCCAGTGGCGACACCTCCAAGCAGATCCGGATTGGTTACGGGCTCGACCCCAAATAGGAAGCAGTGCTCGTCGACTTTCTCTGCGCAAACGCCGACGTCTTTGCGTGGAGTCCCTCGGACATGCCCGGCATACCGAGGGATGTCGCCGAGCACTCGCTGGATATTCGGGCCGGAGCCCGACCCGTCAGGCAGCCTCTGCGCCGATTCGACGAGGAGAAGCGCGGAGTGATAGGCGAGGAGATCCACAAGCTAATGGCAGCAGGGTTCATCAAAGAGGTATTCCATCCCGAATGGCTTGCCAACCCTGTGCTTGTGAGGAAGAAAGGGGGGAAATGGCGGATGTGTGTAGACTACACTGGTCTCAACAAAGCATGTCCGAAGGTTCCCTACCCTCTACCTCGCATCGATCAAATCGTGGATTCCACTGCTGGGTGCGAAACCCTGTCCTTCCTCGATGCCTACTCAGGGTATCACCAAATCCGGATGAAAGAGTCCGACCAGCTCGCGACTTCTTTCATCACGCCCTTCGGCATGTACTGCTATGTCACCATGCCGTTCGGTTTGAGGAATGCGGGCGCGATGTACCAGCGGTGCATGAACCATGTGTTCGGCGAACACATCGGTCGCACAGTCGAGGCCTACGTCGATGACATCGTAGTCAAGACAAGGAAGGCTTCCGACCTCCTCTCTGACCTTGAAGCGACATTCCGATGTCTCAAGGCGAAAGGAGTCAAGCTCAATCCCGAGAAGTGTGTCTTCGGGGTGCCCCGGGGCATGCTCCTGGGGTTCATTGTCTCCGAGCGAGGCATCGAAGCCAACCCGGAGAAGATCGCAGCCATCACCAGCATGGGGCCTATCAAGGACTTAAAAGGCGTACAGAGGGTCATGGGATGTCTTGCGGCCCTGAGCCGCTTCATCTCACGCCTCGGCGAAAGAGGTCTGCCTCTGTACCGCCTCTTAAGGAAGGCCGAGAGTTTCGCTTGGACCCCTGAGGCCGAGGAAGCTCTCGGGAACCTGAAGGCGCTCCTTACAATGGCGCCTATCTTGGTGCCCCAGCTGATGGAGAAGCCCTCTTGGTCTACGTCGTCGCGACCACTCAGGTGGTTAGCGCCGCGATTGTGGTCGAGAGGCAAGAAGAAGGGCATGCATTGCCCGTTCAGAGGCCAGTCTACTTCGTCAGCGAGGTATTGTCCGAGACCAAGATCCGCTACCCACAAGTTCAGAAGCTGCTGTATGCTGTGATCCTGACGAGGCGGAAGTTACGACATTACTTCGAGTCTCATCCGGTAACTGTGGTGTCATCCTTCCCCCTGGGGGAGATCATCCAGTGCCGAGAGGCCTCGGGCAGGATCGCAAAGTGGGCGGTGGAAATCATGGGCGAAACAATCTCGTTCGCCCCTCGGAAGGCCATCAAGTCCCAGGTGTTGGCGGACTTCGTAGCCGAATGGGTCGACACCCAGCTACCGACGACTCTGATCCAACCGGAGCTCTAGACCATGTTTTTCGACGGGTCGCTGATGAAGACGGGAGCCGGCGCGGGCCTGCTCTTCATCTCGCCCCCCGGGAAGCACCTACGCTACGTGCTACGCCTCCATTTCCCGGTGTCCAACAATGTGGTCGAGTACGAGGCTCTGGTCAACGGGTTGCGGATCGCCATCGAGCTAGGGGTCAGACGCCTCGACGCCCGCGGTGACTCGCAGCTCGTCATCGACCAAGTCATGAAGAACTCCCACTGCCGCGACCCGAAGATGGAGGCCTACTGCGATGAAGTTCGGCGCCTGGAAGACAAGTTCTTCGGGCTCGAGCTTAACCACATCGCTCGGCGCTACAACGAGACTGCGGACGAGCTAGCTAAAATAGCCTCGGGGCGAACGACGGTCCCCCCGGACGTCTTCTCCCGGGATCTGCATCAACCCTCCGTCAAGATCGACGACACGCCCGAGCCCGACGCACCCTCGGCTCAGCCCGAGGCGCCCTCGGTTCGGCCCGAGGTACCCTCGGCTCCCGGGGCCAAGGCACTGCACGTCGAGGAGGAGCAGAACGGGGCCACGCCTGATCGAAATTGGCAGACCCCGTACCTGCAATATCTCCGCCAAGGAGAGCTACCCCTCGACCAAGCCGAGGCTCGGCGGGTAGCGCGACGCGCCAAGTCATTCGTCTTGCTGGGCGATGAGGAGGAGCTCTACCACCGCAGCCCCTCGGGCATCCTACAGCGATGCATCTCCATCGCCGAAGGTCAGGAACTCCTGCGAGAAATACACTCGGGGGCTTGCGGCCATCACGCAGCACCTCGAGCCCTTGTCGGGAATGCCTTCCGGCAAGGCTTCTACTAGCCAACGGCGGTGGCTGACGCCTCTAGAATTGTCCGCACCTGCGAAGGGTGCCAATTCTATGCGAAGCAGACCCACCTGCCCGCTCAGGCTCTGCAGATGATACCCATCACCTGGCCCTTTGCTGTATGGGGTCTGGACCTCGTCGGTCCCTTGCAGAAGGCGCCCGGGGGCTACACGCACCTGTTGGTCGCCATCGACAAATTCTCCAAGTGGATCGAGGTCCGACCCCTGAACAGCATCAGGTCCGAGCAGGCGGTGGCGTTCTTCACCAACATCATCCATCGCTTCGGGGTCCCAAACTCCATCATCACCAACAACGGTACCCAGTTCACCGGCAAAAAATTCTTGGATTTTTGCGAGGATCACCACATCCGGGTGGACTGGGCCGCCGTGGCCCATCCCATGTCGAATGGGCAAGTGGAGCGTGCCAACGGCATGATTCTGCAAGGGCTCAAGCCCCGGATTTACAACGGCCTCAACAAGTTCGGCAAGCGATGGATGAAGGAACTCCCCTCGGTGGTCTGGAGCCTGAGGACGACGCCAAGCCGAGCCACGGGTTTCACGCCGTTCTTCCTGGTCTACGGGGCCAAGGCCATCTTGCCCACTGACCTGGAATACGGCTCCCCGAGGACGAGGGCCTACAACGATCAAAGCAACCAAGCTAGCCGAGAAGAATCGCTGGACCAGCTGGGAGAGGCTCGGGACAAGGCCTTACTACACTCGGCGCGGTACCAGCAGTCCCTGCGACGCTACCACGCCCGAGGGGTCCGGCCCCGAGACCTCCAGGTGGGCGACCTGGTGCTTCGGCTGCGGCAAGACGCCCGAGGGAGGCACAAACTCACGCCCCCTGGGAGGGGCCATTCGTCATCGCCAAAGTTCTGAAGCCCGGAACATACAAGCTGGCCAACAATCAAGGCGAGATCTACGGCAACGCTTGGAACATCAAACAGCTACGTCGCTTCTACCCTTAAGATGTTTTCAAGTTGTTCATATACCTCGCACCCACGCAAAGTTTAGTCATCAAGGAAGGGTCGGCCTCGCCTCGGCAAAGCCCGACCCTCCCTCTGGGGCTAAAAGGGGGGAGACCCCCTCTGCGTCGAATATTTTCCTCGAAAAAAGATCTCTTTTTAGCAGAATTTCTTTCGTGCTTTTTGACTACTTCGAAAAGCGGATCCTGGAAACGACGGAGTACACGTAAGCAGCCAAGGCTGACCGAGCCGAGGGACTCCTACGCCTCCGGGATACGGATACCTCACTCATCACCTTCTGCGATAAGTAACTCGCGTTCGGATAAAGTGACTCCGTGGACCGGACAAGTCTTTACGTTCGGAAGCTCTTCTGCCGAAGTGGTCCTTCAAGCTTTCTCGACTGAGTCGGAGACAGGGCCTCATGGACGGGTGAAAGTACGCGTAAGCGGCAAGGCTGACCGAGCCGAGGGACTCCTACGCCTCCGGGATACGGATACCTCACTCATCACCTTCCGCGAAAAGCAACTCTCGCCCGCACAAACATCCCTGTTACCGACGAAAAAGTCCAGATGCTCGGAATAAGAGGAAAAAAGGCGCAGCTTTACAGCGCAGCGAGGGTGTGTTTTCTGGCCTCAGCGGCCGCAGAAGGCACACGCTACAAGGTAATTTGATCCTGCAGGCTCGGGTCTTCATGCTGGAAGGGGGCTAGCACCCTCGGCATCAACGACACCTTCAGCGAGATCCGACCCAGCCTCGGACGGCGACGCGGTCCAGGGACTTCTCTGGGAATCTGGCCCGAGCAGGCGGCTCGGCCGGTTACCCCTGGGGCCTCGGCCGACCATCTTCCAAGGGCGCCAGCCCGGCCCGAGGCCTCGGCTGATCGACTCCGGCATCGGCCCCGCTGACGGACAACCCGGCTAGGCTCCGGCCAACCAGGTTCCCATTTTCGAGCCAACTCCGCCTCTGTTCGAGCTGATATCGCTACCCCTGGCCTTGGCTCATCGAAGAGCGGCCAAGGGGTCTCCTTAACTAAGCTAGAGGAGCCTCAGACAACAAGGCCGATCGAGCCGAGGGACTCCTACGCCTCCGGGATACGGATACCTCACTCGTCACCTTGACACGGGGCGACTCATGCTTGGTGAAGCGGTTCAGATAATCAATAGGCGAGACTTAGCGCTCGAAAATGAGGAAAAACACGGCTCCGTGCCGAAACTACATACATATTCAGGCCTCGACAGCCACAATGAACAAAAACACGCTGGCATTCAAGGTGCCATCACAAACGGAACTCTGGTTCCCCCTCCGCGGGTACGAGCAACCCCACTCCATGGGGGAAGGCCTGCGGAGCAACGGAAGACCGTCGAACGGCACGCCGTCACCTGCTCCAGCAGCGGCGACGACGACGACTTCTGCTCCGGGGGGTCGAACAGCAGCAGCACTGACCTCAGGGCGGATGCCGCTGCCAGGAGGCCCCCGCCCATGCCAAAACTCGTGAGGCAAGGACGGGTAGAAGGCCGTAGAGTTGGAGGTCAGTCCGTGGCCGGCCATGGCTATCACGCCGGCGGAAGAACCTCTTCCAGCTGCCGTGGCAGACGTCGGCGCCACGAGCGGCTCCGAAGCCACTCGCGCTCGAAAGCTGGGCACGCTGCAGCTGCCAGCGCCACGGACGACAACCGCTCCTCCCCCCATCACTGAGTGAAGGAGCGGACCATCGCCCACGCAGGGGCCGACCCCAACTCGGCGCACTCCCCTCCCCAGCCTTGGTGATGAAAATCCTTGAGGCTGAGGGAAGGGGAGGGCTCGCAGCCCGGCTTGCTTTCCCCCACCATCAAGCTGGAGGTCACCATCTTGGGTGACCGCCGGTGGAGGGGTGCGGCCGGGCTGCATAATGAAAATCCTTGAAGCCGAACGATGGCTGAAAGGTACCAATGTCACACCCGGTTTTAGAAGGCAAACCGAATGCGAACCATGTACGTGCCAGGATCAGTTATTCACGTACACAGCAGTTACATAACCTGGACATCATCACACAGTGCTCAAATAGTATTAATAAGGGAAATAGTCGATTACACCATACGTCTGAGACGTCCATATAGTTCTTACAATAAATCAAAGTGCGAAAACGAAACGTAGATAACACGGCCTTCACAGGCAGCCGACTGGGGGTTGCCGCTAACCCACACCTAGAACTCGTCGTAGTCTTGGAACTCCTGGAAGTCTCCTTCCACAGCTTCATCTTCTCCTGAGCAGTGGTTGCAATGCTGACAACCTGGGGGGGGGGGTTTGGTGTGTAGAGCAAGGGTGAGTACACATCAACATACTCAGCAAGTATCCTGTTTGGCTGTAGTGGACTAGCTTTATGTGGGGATCAGTCAAGCAGTTGCTTTTAGTTGGTCAGGTTATTACTTACTAGTAGAAAGCCAGGTTTTAACATTAACCCAAGTTATTAACCCAATGTACCCTTTCCAAACGGAAAGAATACCACTTACCAATACCATAATCATAACCAGAACCATCAATCTCATTGCCACCTGTACCAAAATATCTCTGATCAAGTATCACTAATCTCTGGAGCTCCCTTGGCCGCTCATAACCGTGAGCACGGCTGATATATCAGTTTCATAACACTCTGCAGAGGTTGTGCACTTTACCCACAAGCCGTGATTCCCTCTTGCCTCGGGCCGATCAAACCCTTAAACACTACCAAGGTGGATAGGCAGGGTTTCACTACGTAGCCTTTACAAAGATTCCCCGGGGCTGTAGCCACCCGTTAGGTTTCCTAAATGCACCGCACTCCTCCCCAAGGGGCGAACCCAAACTTGGCAGAGCGAGCCGCATACACCGAGCCCCATTGACGGCACGACGGCTAAGTGAACTACATCCCGGATCCTCTAATTATTCAGCTAAGGGCACCCCATTCCACCCTCATGGTTGCACTGTTTTCCCGGGCGGTCATCCATAGAACAGGTCCTTACGGAGAGGCACTCGAGAAACCGCTCGAGTCCCCTTGAAAACCACAAGTATAATCATAAAGAAGAACGGGAAAACAGCGTATCATAGATAATCACATCATGTTCATTGATTAGAGTTGAGCAATAGCATCAGACTAAGTAGTAATAATCCGACCCAAATAGGTAAACAAGGACATGGATAACAAAAGCTAGTCAATCCTTAGGTATAAATGTGTAATGCGGGAGGTGAATTAAAGAATGAATAGGACAGAGATAGGTCAAAGGACACTTGCCTCCACCAACCGACTGCTGCTCAGGGGCTTCTCCTGCGAATTCCTCGGGCTCTTCGACCGGATCGTTCTCTATGCGAGCGCAAACATACATACATCCATCCACATTTAATACAAAAGAACAGTACACCATACAAGGGAACAAATAAAGTGAGTATGCATCAAGTATGACATTCGATAACGCATTTGTTATGGTTAGAAAGAAACGGGAAAGGTCTCGCAGGGGGTTAAATCTTATGCACTAATGACACAATTGGTTTTTAACAAAATAATTCTGTTATATATATTTATATATACTAATGGAAACCTAATCACTTTTAGTTGATCAACATTGCACAGGGTAAACAATTAACTACGTGAATCAATAACATAACGGAATTTTAAATTAAACTTCCTATTTTCCCATAGCATGAACAGTGATTAGCCTACTTAAAATACAGTAATTATGATCACAGAAAGTAAATAAAATAAAATAAAAAAAATAAAAAAAACAGAGGGGGGGGGGGGCGGTTGAACCGGCCCTAGGGGCGGTTGAACCGGCCCGGGGGCAGGCGGCCGAGCTGGGGCGGCCGAGCGCGGGGGGCGGCCGAGCTGGGGCCGGGGGCGGCTGAGCCGGGGCCGAGGCCGGCTGAACCGGCCCGGGACAGGGGGGCGCGGCCAGGGGGCCAGGCGGCCGGGGCGCGGGCTAGGGGCGGCTGGCGGCCGGGCGGGGCGCGGCTGGGGGCGGCCGAGGGCCGGCCAGCGGCGGCCAGGGGCCACGGCGGGGCTGGGGCGGCTGCCGGCGCGGCCAGGGGGCGCGCGGGGGTGGGGAGAGAAGAGGAGAGGGAGGAGAGGGAGGAGGGGGAGGGGGCTCACCGGCGGGGGATCGACGGCGAGGGGCGGCCGGCGGCAGGGGGCGGCGCGGCGGCCTAGGGTAGGGGGCAGGGGCGGCGGCGGCTTAGGGTAGGGGGCAGGGGCGGCGGCGGCTTAGGGTGAGGGAGAGAAAATGAGAGAAAATGAGAGGGAGGGAGAGAGAATTGGGAAAAATAGAGGGGGTGGGGGGGCGGCTTGGGCCAATTGGGCCCAAGGGGGGGCGCCAGGGGGCGGCTGGGCCGGCCGGGGTCGGCCCAGGGCGCGGGAGAGAGAGAAAGGGGAGAGAGAAAGAGAGAGAAGGAAAGATAAAAGATTTTCCGCTTGTTCTCGAAATCCGATCTTTTAGATGAATGCGATTGCACTTTCAAACAACCAAAAATGCAAGGGCGGCATGGTGCATCAAACAACATAAAGTATTTAGGGTTTTTTATACATACGGGAATTCCAAACCGAATCCCGCTAAACTTTGAAAAAGGTCAAGGTTTAGCGAGGGGAAAAAGAAAAGGAAAAGGTAACGCCCGAATTTTGGCGAGTAAAGAAAAGAAAAAATTCAACTGCAAAATTCGGGGCGTTACAAACCTATCCCCCTTAAAAGAATCTCGCCCTCGAGATTCAGGGCTGGCTAGCAAAGAGCTCCGGGTACTTGGCCATCAGATCATCTTCACGCTCCCAGGTTGCTTCTTCCTCAGAGTGGTGACTCCATCTGACTTTGCACATTCTGACGGTCTTCCTTCGGGTGACTCTATCTGCAACCTCAAGGATCTGAGCTGGCTTCTCAATATAGGTCAAGTCCTCCTGGACTTCAAGACCTTCCACTGGCAACTGCTCTTCTGGCACACGCAAACACTTCTTCAATTGAGACACATGAAAGACATCATGCACAGCAGACAAATTCTCTGGCAGGCTGAGCTGATAAGCCACTTCTCCACGCTTTGAGAGAATTTGATACGGACCAATGTAGCGGGGTGCCAGCTTGCCTTTGACTCCGAATCTTCTGACTCCTCTGATCGGTGACACTTTCAGATAGACAAAGTCTCCGACTTCGAAACTCAGCTCTCTTCTTCTTGTGTCTGCATAGCTTCGCTGCCTTGATTGCGCTATCTTCAGATTCTCTCGGACCATCTTGATGTTCTCTTTGGCTTCAAGCAAAATATCTGGCCCAAACACCTGCTTCTCTCCAGGCTGATCCCATTGCAACGGAGTTCTGCAACTCCTTCCATACAGCGCTTGAAACGGTGACATCTTCAAACTGGCCTGGTAACTGTTGTTATAGGAAAACTCCGCGTAAGGCAATCGCTTGTCCCATCCGGACTGATCTTGCAACGCACAGGCTCTCAACATATCTTCAAGGATTTGATTGGTTCTTTCAGTCTGACCATCTGTCTGCGGGTGATAAGCTGAACTGAAATTCAGATGCGTGCCCAAGGCTTCATGCAACTGCTGCCAGAAATGAGAGGTGAACTGCGTTCCTCTGTCTGACACTATCTTCTTTGGCACACCATGAAGACAGACGATCCGAGACATATACAATTCTGCCAATACTGCACTGTTGTAGTTGGTCTTGACAGGTATGAAGTGGGCTGACTTGGTCAAGCGGTCCACTACTACCCAAATGGAATCGTAGCCGGCTCGAGTGCGAGGCAATCCGACTATGAAATCCATACCAATTTCATCCCATTTCCACTGAGGGATCTGCAATGGTTGCAACAATCCAGCTGGTCTCTGGTGTTCTGCCTTAATTCTTCGACAACTATCGCACATAGCCACATGCTCTGCGATTTCTCTTTTCATTCCGTACCACCAGAATTTCTTCTTCAGATCCTGATACATCTTCTCACTGCCAGGGTGAATCGAATAAGCTGTCTCATGAGCTTCCTTAAGAATCAACTCCCGAATAGACTGGACATTGGGAACACACAAGCGGTCTTTGAACCATACCACACCTTCTGCATCTTCTCGAAAGTCTTTGCCTCTGCCATCTAGAATCAATCGCCGACTCTCACTGATCTTCTCATCATTTTTCTGCGCTTCTTTGATTTCGCGCTCCAAGGTAGGTTCCAATTCAACTGTGACTCCTCGCGAATTGTTCAGAAACCCGAGACTCAACCTGTCAAACTCTTTGGCCAACTCATAAGGCATCGGACGAGCGACCATCAGATTGACTTGACTCTTTCTGCTCAAAGCATCTGCCACTACGTTCGCTTTTCCTGGATGGTAATGAATCTCCAACTCATAGTCTTTGATCAATTCTAACCATCTTCGTTGCCTCATGTTCAATTCTGACTGAGTGAATATGTACTTCAGACTCTTGTGGTCTGTGTAAACATCGCATTTCTGTCCATACAGATAGTGCCTCCATGTCTTCAGTGCGTGAACCACTGCTGCCAACTCTAGATCATGGATTGGGTAGTTCTTCTCATGAACCTTCAGCTGTCGGGACGAGTAAGCCACAACTCTTCCCTCTTGCATCAACACACATCCCAAACCTGTGTAACAAGCATCGCAATACACCGAGAAGGGCTTGTGCACATCAGGCAAGACTAGGACAGGCGCTGTTGTCAACTTCTCTTTCAGCGCTTCAAAGGCCTCTTGGCATTTCTGGGTCCACTTGAACTCAACCTTGTTGCCTAGCAACGCTGTCATTGGCTTCGCAATCTTCGAAAACCCTTCAATGAATCGCCGATAATATCCGGCCATTCCAATGAAGCTCTTGATTCCTCGAGCATCCGTTGGCGCTTTCCAGTTTAGAATGTCTGCCACTTTCTTCGGATCCACAGCCAATCCTTCTTTGTTGATTATGTGACCCAAGAACAGGACTTCACTGATCCAGAACTCACACTTGCTCAACTTTGCATACAACTGGTGCTCTCGCAATCTCTGCAATACCATCCTCAAATGATCTGCGTGCTCTTCTTCGCTTTGAGAATAAACCAGAATGTCATCAATGAATACCACCACAAACTTATCAAGGTAATCCATGAATACACTGTTCATCAAGTTCATGAAGAATGCTGGCGCATTGGTCAAACCAAAAGACATCACTGTGAACTCATATAAACCATGCTTGGTAATGAATGCCGTCTTCGGAATGTCCGAAGGTCGGATCCTGAGCTGATGATAACCTGACCTCAGATCGATCTTGGAGAACACACTGGCTCCTCTCAACTGGTCGAACAGATCTTCTATTCTGGGCAAAGGATACTTGTTCTTGATCGTGACTTCATTCAAAGCTCGATAATCGATACACATCCTCTTGGTGCCATCTTTCTTCTCCACAAACAAGACAGGGGCGGCCCAAGGCGAGGTGCTTGGCCGGATGTAACCTTTCTCTGACAGCTCATCAATCTGCTTCTTAAGCTCAACCAACTCTGGTCCAGATATTCTGTAAGCTCTCTTAGAGATGGGGGCGGTTCCAGGAAGAAGCTCTATAGCAAATTCAACTTTCCGCTCTGGTGGCATACCCGGTAAATCCTTTGGAAACACATCTGGGAATTCAGACACAACCTTGATACTCTCAATTGGGTCTGCTTCACTGCTATCGACAGCCATCTGATAACAACTTCCTTTCTTTGGCTCAGGCGGGACTAACTCGGTCACCACTTCCTCTCCTAGTGGGGACACCAACTTGATTGTCCTTTTATCACAACTGATAACTGCCTGATACTTATCTAACCAATTCATCCCTAGGATGACATCTATTCCCTGAGTACCCATTACTATAAGGTTGGCGGGAAACGCTATCCCCCTTATTTCCACACTTACATTTAAACAAATGCTATCAGCTCGAATTCTACCACCGGCTGAGTCAATTTGAATAGGGGTTGACATGGTAGTAATTGGAAGATTATGTGCTTCTACCCATGATGCAGTAATGAAAGAATGCGTTGCTCCAGTATCAAATAACACTTCTGCAATATGGGAGTCGACTGGGAACATACCTACTATCATGTCGGGGGTCTCCTGAACTGCTTCAGCCTCCAAGTGGTTCAGCCTTCCATGATTATAGCGCGGCTGAGGGCGATTGCCTGCTCCAGGCTGAGACACATTCTGCTTTGCTGGGGCATTGGGGCCTGACTGCTGCTGGGCTGCCTTCTTCGGACATTGCATCACCCAATGGCCTTGCTCTCCACAGTGGAAACATGCCCTGTTTCCAACCTGAGCTGGTGCTGCCTGACTGTTCTGCTGATTTGCTGGGGCAGGAAGACGAGGTGTCTGCTGATTCTGCCTCTGAAACTGACCTCCTCCTGACTGATTGCTCTGACGATTCTGGTACTGATGCTGAGGATACTGCCTTTGGAACTGCTGATACTGCTGACGCTGCTGATGCTGCTGAGGTGGACGCTGGTTCTGCCTGAACTGCTGAGGTTGATTGCCTGAGAAACGGGGACGGCTGCTGCTTCCAGGCTGGGGTCCACTGATCTTGCGCTTACGATCTTCCATCTCCTTACGCTTCCTTTCTGTCATGATTGCTCTGTCAATCAGGTGCTGGAATGTCGGGAAGGTGTGATTCATCAGCTGATACTGCAGAGGGTCAACCAAGCCTCTCAGAAAACGGTATTGTCGCTTGGCGTCGGTGTTGACATCTTCGGGAGCGTAGCGAGACAACTGCAGAAACCTGTCCCGATACTCACTGACAGACGATGACCCTTGCTTAAGGGCCAGGAACTCCTCCTTCTTCACTGTCATCAGACCTGCAGGCACATGGTACTGACGAAAGCTACCTCTGAACTCTTCCCAGGTGATGGTGTCGGGGTTGGCATGGGTGGCGAGGTAAGACTCCCACCATGACTGGGCTGCTCCTCTCAACAGACGGGGACCATACAGAACTTTCTCCCTGTCATCGCACTGAGCGGTATGCAACTCCCGCTCCACAGTGCGCAGCCAATCTTCAGCATCCATGGGGTCAGAAGAATGAGCGAACGTTGGTGGATGACCTCTCATGAATTCAGCACGCTTATCTCTAGGCATCTGAGGCATCTGAGGCTGGGGTGGAGCCTGCTGCTGCTGCTGCTGCTGAATGGCGGCCAGAGTCTGACCGATGGCTTGAACTGCCTGAGTCTGCATCAGAAACATCTGCTCAATCGACATCGGGGGCGGGGGCGGCAGCTGCTGCTGCTGGGGCGCCTCATCTTGCTGACCGGCTTGCTCCTGCTGAGCACGCCTTCCTCCTCTGCGCCTGTTCTCTGACATCTGCAGAACGCAACCACACATCAGAACTGATCTGGCAAAGCTTGCAGCATAAGAAAAGAGTATAGAATTCTCCAACAGCACTGAACAGATGAGCATCTTCACTGATCTCCAACACAGACCACACAGCTTCTCAGATAAAGAGGAAAGTAGAATAAAGGTTTTCCCAACTATATAACTAACTTTATTGACATAGTATGTAAACCAAAATGCAGGGGATACCCACACTCTGGTGACAATCATTACAAAGATCCAAACCAAACATAGTTCATCATGACAAACATAGATGCACAGGATATAGCAAACTATCCTGTCTAACTAAGACTAACTAAGACTGAGACTAACGCTAAGACTGAAGCTTCTATGTATATATATTTCGTATTAATTACAAGGTCCAACTCTAACGATCTATGGCTCTAGAGTTATCTTGGTCTTGCAGGCGGGATTGCCATAAGACTGGTGTCCACGCTGAGGTGAGCGGTACGGGTGCTGAGTCCCAACGGGAGCGGGGGAACCACCATCCAAATAACGACGTTCCGCGCGCTCAGCCCGCAGCAGGGCGATCTCAGCACGAGCCCTACTCAGCTCGTCTAATGCATGGTCCAGCTCCGTGTTTAGCACGGCGGCTAGGTTGACTGTGCTGCTCAACCTAGGATTGCCCTCACCGACAGGTGAGACAATCACGCCTCCTGTGCTGCCAGATGAACGGCGGGGGTAATACTTCAGGTCAAGGCCGTCAGCTGCCCCACCGAAAACCGAGCAGTAGTGCGAAAGCGCACGCCGTGCAGCATCTTGCATGGCTGCCTCAGCTGAGTCCCGCTCAGAGATAGAATAGTGCTCTGAGCAAGCCTCCGCTCCCTGGAGACTGTTCTCCGGGCAGCGCACCAAGCAAGTTGCCTCCCAGCGATCCGGGTAGACCCCGCGACTGTGCTGGTAGACCACACAACGATACTCGACGGACCAAGTATGCCGGTCAAATGCCCGACGTAGCAGGGTGTCGAGCGCATCGTGGAAGTGACACCCGCGAGCAGCGTCGCGAGTGATGGGTCGAGCAACCCATCCTTCCGGCTCAAGGTTAGCAGAGAAGTCGGTGTCGTGGCTCGAGCTGTCGTCGCCATCTCCGTCGTCTGGGTCTCCTCCAGCAGCTACTCCAGAAGCTGGGACGCCCAGTGGTGGTGCAGGGGGCGCCTCCAGGGGAAGCACAGGAGAGCAGCTCCTCACAGACTCTATCTCCTGGTGGAGCGAGAAGGAAGAGCTCTGCTGCTCCTGTCGTCGACGTTCCTGCTCCTCACGCAGGCGGTGGTGTAGTCTCTCCAAGTGGCTGGACTGTCCGGCCACAGGACGGCGAAGCGGACGCTCAGCAAGGCGGGAGGGTAAGAAGGGGATGACTGACTTACGTGCAGTGTGTCTAAGTCGAGCCATCTACAAAAGACATCGCAAGCAAAAGGGTGAGAACAGAATCAATATGACCAGCAAATAATGAATCATAAGTGAATGAAGGATTAGAATAAAACATGTTTTTCATCAAGGTATAATATATAGTAGAACATAGGTTTGGTCGGTAGGACCAACTTTTGAAGGGATATCAAAGTCAAGGAAGAGACAGAGGTCTATAGTCCTTAGAACGACCATTCTACTCTAGGTTAGCGGTCCTACAGTCAGCACGGCTTTGATACCACTTATGTCACACCCGGTTTTAGAAGGCAAACCGAATGCGAACCATGTACGTGCCAGGATCAGTTATTCACGTACACAGCAGTTACATAACCTGGACATCATCACACAGTGCTCAAATAGTATTAATAAGGGAAATAGTCGATTACACCATACGTCTGAGACGTCCATATAGTTCTTACAATAAATCAAAGTGCGAAAACGAAACGTAGATAACACGGCCTTCACAGGCAGCCGACTGGGGGTTGCCGCTAACCCACACCTAGAACTCGTCGTAGTCTTGGAACTCCTGGAAGTCTCCTTCCACAGCTTCATCTTCTCCTGAGCAGTGGTTGCAATGCTGACAACCTGGGGGGGGGGGGGGTTTGGTGTGTAGAGCAAGGGTGAGTACACATCAACATACTCAGCAAGTATCCTGTTTGGCTGTAATGGACTAGCTTTATGTGGGGATCAGTCAAGCAGTTGCTTTTAGTTGGTCAGGTTATTACTTACTAGTAGAAAGCCAGGTTTTAACATTAACCCAAGTTATTAACCCAATGTACCCTTTCCAAACGGAAAGAATACCACTTACCAATACCATAATCATAACCAGAACCATCAATCTCATTGCCACCTGTACCAAAATATCTCTGATCAAGTATCACTAATCTCTGG
Source organism: Zea mays (assembly GCF_902167145.1). NCBI lineage: Eukaryota > Viridiplantae > Streptophyta > Magnoliopsida > Poales > Poaceae > Zea > Zea mays. The sequence continues at coordinate 74,034,645 of NC_050100.1, read as the reverse complement.
AGCTCCCTTGGCCGCTCATAACCGTGAGCACGGCTGATATATCAGTTTCATAACACTCTGCAGAGGTTGTGCACTTTACCCACAAGCCGTGATTCCCTCTTGCCTCGGGCCGATCAAACCCTTAAACACTACCAAGGTGGATAGGCAGGGTTTCACTACGTAGCCTTTACAAAGATTCCCCGGGGCTGTAGCCACCCGTTAGGTTTCCTAAATGCACCGCACTCCTCCCCAAGGGGCGAACCCAAACTTGGCAGAGCGAGCCGCATACACCGAGCCCCATTGACGGCACGACGGCTAAGTGAACTACATCCCGGATCCTCTAATTATTCAGCTAAGGGCACCCCATTCCACCCTCATGGTTGCACTGTTTTCCCGGGCGGTCATCCATAGAACAGGTCCTTACGGAGAGGCACTCGAGAAACCGCTCGAGTCCCCTTGAAAACCACAAGTATAATCATAAAGAAGAACGGGAAAACAGCGTATCATAGATAATCACATCATGTTCATTGATTAGAGTTGAGCAATAGCATCAGACTAAGTAGTAATAATCCGACCCAAATAGGTAAACAAGGACATGGATAACAAAAGCTAGTCAATCCTTAGGTATAAATGTGTAATGCGGGAGGTGAATTAAAGAATGAATAGGACAGAGATAGGTCAAAGGACACTTGCCTCCACCAACCGACTGCTGCTCAGGGGCTTCTCCTGCGAATTCCTTGGGCTCTTCGACCGGATCGTTCTCTATGCGAGCGCAAACATACATACATCCATCCACATTTAATACAAAAGAACAGTACACCATACAAGGGAACAAATAAAGTGAGTATGCATCAAGTATGACATTCGATAACGCATTTGTTATGGTTAGAAAGAAACGGGAAAGGTCTCGCAGGGGGTTAAATCTTATGCACTAATGACACAATTGGTTTTTAACAAAATAATTCTGTTATATATATTTATATATACTAATGGAAACCTAATCACTTTTAGTTGATCAACATTGCACAGGGTAAACAATTAACTACGTGAATCAATAACATAACGGAATTTTAAATTAAACTTCCTATTTTCCCATAGCATGAACAGTGATTAGCCTACTTAAAATACAGTAATTATGATCACAGAAAGTAAATAAAATAAAATAAAAAAAATAAAAAAAACAGAGGGGGGGGGCGGTTGAACCGGCCCTAGGGGCGGTTGAACCGGCCCGGGGGCAGGCGGCCGAGCTGGGGCGGCCGAGCGCGGGGGGCGGCCGAGCTGGGGCCGGGGGCGGCTGAGCCGGGGCCGAGGCCGGCTGAACCGGCCCGGGACAGGGGGGCGCGGCCAGGGGGCCAGGCGGCCGGGGCGCGGGCTAGGGGCGGCTGGCGGCCGGGCGGGGCGCGGCTGGGGGCGGCCGAGGGCCGGCCAGCGGCGGCCAGGGGCCACGGCGGGGCTGGGGCGGCTGCCGGCGCGGCCAGGGGGCGCGCGGGGGTGGGGAGAGAAGAGGAGAGGGAGGAGAGGGAGGAGGGGGAGGGGGCTCACCGGCGGGGGATCGACGGCGAGGGGCGGCCGGCGGCAGGGGGCGGCGCGGCGGCCTAGGGTAGGGGGCAGGGGCGGCGGCGGCTTAGGGTAGGGGGCAGGGGCGGCGGCGGCTTAGGGTGAGGGAGAGAAAATGAGAGAAAATGAGAGGGAGGGAGAGAGAATTGGGAAAAATAGAGGGGGTGGGGGGCGGCTTGGGCCAATTGGGCCCAAGGGGGGGCGCCAGGGGGCGGCTGGGCCGGCCGGGGTCGGCCCAGGGCGCGGGAGAGAGAGAAAGGGGAGAGAGAAAGAGAGAGAAGGAAAGATAAAAGATTTTCCGCTTGTTCTCGAAATCCGATCTTTTAGATGAATGCGATTGCACTTTCAAACAACCAAAAATGCAAGGGCGGCATGGTGCATCAAACAACATAAAGTATTTAGGGTTTTTTATACATACGGGAATTCCAAACCGAATCCCGCTAAACTTTGAAAAAGGTCAAGGTTTAGCGAGGGGAAAAAGAAAAGGAAAAGGTAACGCCCGAATTTTGGCGAGTAAAGAAAAGAAAAAATTCAACTGCAAAATTCGGGGCGTTACAACCAACTCCCGCGGAGTTGCGTTCCTCCAACGATGAGGCGAGAAGACGGCGGGTACCCCCCATCCGGGGGCTTGGAAGGTGAAAAGACGCGACGCATGAGGGAGGAAGAAGACATGGTTGCCTTCCAAAAGGGGTCACCCTCCTTTTAAAGGCAGCTCTCCCTACGTGCGCCCCCAAACGCCACGGGCTGAGTCTTCTCCAACACACTCCAAGGCCCTCTCCTGCGGCGCGGGGGCTGGGTCCCGCATGTCATGCAAACCGACTCAGAGCAGAAGAAGCCAAAGCGCCGCGCGCGGTGCATGCAACCGCCCAGCGGTTACAAGCGACCCCCCACTTTTGCCCAGACCAACGGGCGGAAGGAGTGGGCAGCCATGCAGGCGGCATGCAACCGCGCCAAGTGGACACGCTTCTCTGACTCCCAGCGCGCCAGCACGGAGGCCCAGGCCCACGCGTCGCGCAACCAGCGCGCCGGATGCTGCATGCAGGCAACTGCACCGCCACTTGCGCCACCGCTGCGCCTCTTCGGTTGCGGAACCAATGCCGCGACTCGAGGCGACCCAGCGGCGCCAGCCTGGCGCGACGGTCAATACGGCCGAAAGTGGGCCGGCAGTAATGACGGTGGCAGGCGGGCGGGAGCAGCGGTCGCGTCGTCAGCCAGGCTCACGTCCCATCCAGGGGCAGCAAGAGAGCCTCCTCCCACGAAGTGAAGACGGTGCGCCCGTGATCCGTTCCTCGAACGGCTCGCGCACGCGCAACGGCCGCCCCGCCAACCACTCGCCCCGTCGCATTAACTCCGCGGCGGAACAGGCGGCGTTTCTGGCAGGAGAAGCGGGCGACGCTTCGCCTTCGCCGTGATAACCGCGCCAAAAAAGGTACGCCACGTCGTTCGATTTCGTATCCTTTTCCTTTTTCCTCTTTCTCTATCTCTTGCAACAGGGACCGGGAAAGGGGGATACCCCGAAAAGGATCCTTCCCTGTGAAGGAACCGGGCTCCGAGCCCCCCCTACTGATCAGAGGTTCGAAGACTGGCCCTCCGAGGGGTTCAACAGTCGCCTCAGATCGCGTGGGCCCTACACCCACTACTGGTCAGAGGTTCGAAGGCCGGCCCCCCGAAGGGCTCCACGGCCGCCTCAGGCTACTCGGGCTCCGCGCCCATTACTGATCAGGGGTTCGAAGGCTGGCCCCCGAAGGGTTCACAGTCGCCTCAGACGCCGAGCGAGGGATGACCAGGGGTACGTTCGATACATAACCAAGGCTCGGGCTGCGCTCCCGAGGTACCCTAGGACATTTCCGAGACCAGCGGGAGCGATCTTGTAACGGAATCCCATCGAAGGGAGGCATCGAGCCCTCGGACCCCGTCGCCAGGGGACCAGGTCCGGTAGATCACCCGCAGGTACTTTTGGGCGTGCCTCTGGGCCCCTAGCCGAACCCCAACGAACGGGGCACGGATGTCCACTCGGATTACCCGCTTGCAGCTCACCGGAGACACCATGTTCGGTGCCCATCGAGGGTAACATGGTGCTCTCCCCCCTCCTCCTTGCGGAAAGGCGACGTAGGGGCGTATGTAAAAAGCCGAGTCTGTCCCTGATCGCCCTCTCGCCCTGTGCGGAGGCTCGGGGGCTGCTCTCGCAAACCCGGCTCCGGCCAAACCGTTGACAGCGTCAACATACCAGCCCGAGAGCTTGGGCCCCGACCGTGCACCCGGGCTACGACCAGTTCGCATGAGGGAACAACCAGACCAGCCGAAGCATTACGCAAGGCATTAAGACCTCGAAGGAGTGAAACCACTCCTCCGAGGCCTCGGGGGCTACACCCGGCGGGTGCGCTCGCACGCACCCACCGGAACAAAATGCAACCGAGAAAGGCTGGTCCCCTTGCAAAAAAGTGCGACGAAAGCCTCCAAGCGAGTGCTAACACTCCCTTCGAGGCTCGAGGGCTACTGTCGGGGACCATAATTAGGGGTACCCTCAAGACGCCTAATTCTCAGCTGGTAACCCCCATCAGCATAAAGCTGCAAAGGCCTGATGGGTGCGATTAAGTCAGGAATCAGTCCATATGAGTGACTCGATCACGCTTCGCCCGAGCCTAGCCTCGGACAAGGGCAGCCGACCTCGAGGGACTTCCGTCTCGCCCGAGGCCCCCCTTTAACGGCGGACACATCTCCGGCTCGCCCGAGGCCTTGGCTTCGCTAAGAAGCAACCCTGACTAAATCGCCGCACCGACTGACCGAGTTGCAGGAGCATTTAACGCAAAGGCGGTCTGACACCTTTATCTTGACGTGCGCCCCCCGGCAGAACCGAAGTGACCGCCGTCACTCCACCGCTCCACTGGCCGGTCTGACAGAAGGACAGCGCCGCCTGCGCCACTCCAACTGCAGCGCCACTCGACAGAGTGAGTCTGACAGGCAGTCAGACCTTGCCAAAGGCGCCATAGGAAACTCCGCTCCGCCCGACCCAGGGCTCGGACTCGGGCTAAGACCCGGAAGACGGCGAACTCCGCTCCGCCCGACCCAGGGCTCGGACTCGGGCTAAGACCCGGAAGACGGCGAACTCCGCTCCGCCCGACCCAGGGCTCGGACTCGGGCTAAGACCCGAAAGACGGTGAACTCCGCTCCGCCCGACCCAGGGCTCGGACTCGGGCACAGCCCCAGAAGACGACGAACTCCGCTTCGCCCGACCACAGGGCTCGGACTCCGCCCTGGCCTCTGCCGAACGATCTCCGCCTCGCCCGACCCAGGGGCTCGGGCTCGGCCTCGGCCACGGAAGACAGACTCGACCTCGGCTTCGGAGGAGCCCCCACGTCGTCCGACCTAGGGCACAGGCCCGCCACGTCAACGGGAAGCGCCATCATCATCCTACCCCGAGCCGACTCGGGTCACAGAGAACAAGACCGGTGTCCCATCTGGCTAGCTCCGCAGATGGGCAATGATGGCGCCCCACGAGCTCTGTGACGACGGCGGCTCTCAGCTCTCTTACGGAAGCAGGGGGACGTCAGCAAGGACTCGACCGCACCGACAGCTGTCCCTCCGCCAGGCTCCGTTGCTCCTCCGACAGCCACGACATCACGCCAGCAGGGTGCCAAGATCTCTCCGGCTGCCACATTGGCATGTACTTAGGGCGCTAGCTCTCCCTCCGCTAGACACGTAGCACTCTGCTACACCCCCATTGTACATCTGGATCCTCTCCTTACGCCTATAAAAGGAAGGACCAGGGCCTTCTTAGAGAAGGTTGGCCGCGCGGGACCGAGGATGGGACAGGCGCTCTCTTGGGGCCGCTCGCTTCCTTCACCTGCGTGGACGCTTGTAACCCCCCTACTGCAAGCGCACCCGACCTGGGCGCGGGACGAACACGAAGGCCGCGGGATTTCCACCTCTCTCACGCCCGTCTCTGGCCACCTCGCCTTTCCCCCCTTCGCGCTCGCCCACGCGCTCGACCCATCTGGGCTGGGGCACGCGGCACACTCACTCGTCGGCTTAGGGACCCCCCGGTCTCGAAACGCCGACATATATATATATTTGTTTTTCCAGAATGTGATAGCTCATTTAGCTCACGAGATACCTCGTTAACGAACCAAGCTAGGATGTCTGCTCAGCTTGTGAAAAAATTCAAACGAACTGCGCTGACCACAAATAGAGCGAGCCGACAAGCCACGTCGAACCCTACCTAGAAGTCCCACGGGTCGTAGAAGACGCGTATGAGCTGAAGCCTTTGCCCACATCGATGCCCAGCGACAGCACGAACTTTGTCGAGTGTTTTTCAGGCTTTTTCGAGTGCTTCAGACACTTGGTAAAGAAGCTGATTCCGATAGTGCATATTGTCCCTTATCTCAAACTCTAACACTTTGATGTCCAATATCAGAACCGTCCACTCGTCGATTCCCAAACCATCAAACCTAGATACAGATGTGTATCTCTCCACCATAATTTTAATGCATATATCGCTGTCTGTCCTCAACTGCCCGATTCAGCGAGAACCAAATGAACCAATGGATGGTTGCCTTTGGCAATTTATAGTTAGACAGTACTTGCATTGGTAGCTCTTACTGATGTTAGTTTTCGAACGCTTGATGTTGCAAAGGACAGTATAGTTAATAGTTTCTCCGGCTGTATTGTCATCACTCGAATCCGGAACACGTAAAACACACCAGCTGCAGATCGGGGTGACAATACCGAGGCTGCTGAAAATCTCCGATCCATGCACGTCGTTCATAAGGTGGCCCGGCCGGCCTATCTATAAATACCATCAAGATCAATGGCAGATGCATTCCTGTATCCAACTAGCTCATTTAGTAGGGGATCAGCTGTAGAGTCCGGATCGGATAGTGAGGAAGTGAACGGAGGGAAAGAGAATGAGCAGCGAGAAGACGTCGTGGCCGGAGGTGGTGGGGTGGCCGGCGGCGGCGGCGGTGACCCAGATCAACAGCGACAGGCCCGACGTGGCCATCGAGGTGGTCCCGGACGGCACCAACGTGCCACCGGGGTACAATGCCCTCCGCGTCCGTGTCTACTTCGACGCCGCCAACGCCAGCGGCCCCGTCCTCTACACTCCCGTCCTTGGTTGATTCTTGTTCGACCACTTACTTGGTCGATCGACGGCGGCGTGGTGTCGCCATAGACGTACTAGCTATACTGGAAGCAGCAGACACTTCGTGGTTTGTTCTTCATTCGTCATCTGGAGAGGATGATTTGGCTTAAGTTTGCGTGTGTGTGTCTTATATGTGCTAGTGGTTTAATTTGGATAAGTCGTCGTGTTCGTGAATGTTCACAGCATGCATGCAGTTGCAGTTCAACCTTGCATGTACGCTAGTTGAATAATATAATATATTGTTGTTTGGGTGCCTCGATCGTCACTCTTTAAGACCTTTTCAGCGTAATTTATTAATCATTTGCGCAAAAAAACAAATATCTAAATAAAACTCATACAGTATACAAACATACATGAAATATACAATAATGAAAAACTAAACTCCGACAAGGGGATCCTTTGTCACATGTCATGTTTAATATTGCTGCTGACATGCTTTGAGTCTTAGTCGAGAGAGCTAAGGATCATGGGCAAATAGGTGGGGTAGTGCCCCACTTAATTGATGGAGGTCTATCTATCCTACAATATGCAGATAACACGGTTCTATTTTTGGACAATGACTTAGAAAAAACTCGCAAAATGAAGCCATTGCTTTGTGTATTCGAGCAAATTTCAGGCTCAGAATAAATTTTACAAAAGTGAGTTGCTCTGCTTTGAGGATGCTCAAGAATCCTTAGAATCGTATTTGGAATTGTTTGGCTGCAAACATGGGGTCCTACATTTAAAATATTTAGGCATACCTATCCATTACAAAAAAAACTTCAAAACTCCAACTTGAGAGAGATTGAAGAACAAGTGGAGAAGAGGCTTGCTAATTTGAAAGGAAAACTTATTTCAATTGGAGGTAGATTGACATTGATTAATTTAGTACTTAGTAGCCTTCCAATGTATATGATGTCCTTCTTCGCGATCTCCAAAGGCGTTCTTAAAAAACTAGATTATTTTCGCTCTCGTTTCTACTGGCAAGGGGATGAGAATAAAAGAAAATATTTCCTTTTTAGATGGACTATCCTATGTCAACCTAAAGATCAAGGAGGACTTGGGATCCATTATTTGAGTGTTAAGAATATAGCCTTACTAAGTAAGTGGTTATTCAAACAATTAACATGAGAGGGGACTTGGCAAAAAAATTTAATTAATAAATATTTGGGCTCAAAACCGCTGGTCCAAGCCGAATGGGAAATAGGAGACTCACATTTTTAGTCTTGTTTGGTGAAGGTGAAGCAAGACTTTCTTCGCAATGGAACCTTCAAAATTAACAATGGGTCGTAGGTGAGGTTCGGGGAAGAAACGTGGCTTGGAGCAAAAGCTTTAAAAGACCAATACCCTGGGTTATATAGTATAATAACTAGAAACAAGCACATGACCGTTGACACGGTTCTTACGATAACACAACCTAACATCTCTTGGAGATGAACTTTTGTTTGGGTCAAGATTGGTTGCCTGCATACGTGTGATCTAGACTGTATCCGCAGTTGTAGCACAAGCCAAAAGTATCGCTTCTGATTGCATGCGCAGGTACGCAAGCACGTTCGGTTTCTAGCGGGCCGAGCTCGCATGGGCCTGGTCACGCTCACCCACAGAACCAATCAGGCGGATAGTGTCTCTAATTTGTTTGTTTCCTGGCTTAGTGGCTTTAATTAAAAATATTAGAAATGTCATCTTTCTTGGCGCGGCTGTTACTTTCTTGGCGCGGCTGTTGGTCTCTTTGGTTACACAAAAATAATATCGTATTTGAAAATAAAAACAATTCTTCTCCCTTACAGGTCATTTATTCCATTGCACATTGGCTTGGAACATGAGCTATTTTACAGAAGGCGGAGTTGTGACCTATGGTTGTGGAGGCTACGCAGTACTTTGTGTAGGTGGCCATGGAATTTTTTCCCCCGTGGATTGATTACCATTAGAGTGTGGATTATCAACTTTATTTGTCTTTAAGTTGTGTACTTCTTAAGCAGAGGCTGGAAAAAATTTCAACTTGTATACCCTAGATGTAATGTGCTTGAAAATATTAATAAAAGCTTCCTTTATCAAAAAATTGTGGTTAAGGTTAATTTGGTAACCATGGGTAAAATGGTATTTTTGTCCTTCATTTCACTAACATAGTTAGAGGGCCAAACTGACAGAAAGACTAGAAGAAATCAAAAGGTATTTAGAGAAGAAAGGGTGGAAGGAGGGGAGAGGTTGGGTAGGCGGCAGGCAATGGGCTATCCATGTAGTATTTGTCACTGTGTCACGCCGAGAAGTATATGACGCATGGCACAGTACACGCTTCGATCACACATACATACAGGACACACACCAAACCTGCATGTGCATGCACTTGCTTACGTGCAGTGCAGCAGCAGTGGCTAATAATCATGGCGGCTAGCCTAATTACTAGCTTCAGCGGTGGCGGCCGGCGGCGAAGAACGCGAGCGCGCCGACGAGCGGCGCGTTGGTGTAGGTGGAGGGTTCTGTCTACGCGTAGTTGTCGCGGCTGTCGGTGAAGGCGTCGTCGCTGCCGTCAGGCCCGCCGACGACGGCGCCCACGAGCACGTTGGCGTCGGGGTCCGGCGAGTGCAGGTACCGGAACCCCTCGTCGCAGCCGATGCGCGTGGGGTGGTCACGCACCGATGGCATGGACGCGCCGCGGTGGTGCACGTGCCGCGGGTACCGCGCCCCGAACTCCACCATGTAGGACATCCCCGCCGGGTTGGCGCCCAGGATGTAGTCCACCTGCCTCTTGGCGGCGGCCACCAGCGCGGACGCCGGCACCCCCGTGCCGCTGCCGCAGGAGACCCGCGCGCCGGTGAGGGACTTGGCGTGCGCGAGGAGGAGGAGAAAAGACAATCTAGATCCGAAGCTGTGGCTGAAGAAGCTTCGGCTTAGCACGATGACGATGGTGAAAGGCGAAACCGACTTAAAGGAGAAAAGACTGCTTAGTCCTCGACAGCTTGCCTTATGGTCAATAGTAAATGTCAGGGACATAAATGTAATTTTGTCCAGACTGTGTCCTATGCCTATAAATATATGAACAATAACACCGTACTGTTCACGCTGACTTGTAATCACTCTCGCGCCACTCCCGCTTCTTCACCTTCTGTCAAGCCGAAGGTACAGATGCAATATAAATGTGATTGATGTTTATCCATGTTTATAAAAAGAGAATATAAATAGTCCAATAATTTGAAATGATTATTCATATTCTCTTTGTGTTTCGTGTCTCTGTTTATATCCTTGCTTATTGAAATGATGAAGGTAAGTCCTTCATAACCTTCGTCTGGAGATTATTATGTCCCAAGAAATATAATGCTTCGAAGGACGAAGGTCTTTAATCGTTAACAATTGTGTTGCTTTGTTCTTGGTGCATAGCATTCGAGAGCAAGGACCAACAGGCGTCATCCACGAGAGTTTGTATCTCTATCTTGTTCTTTACCTTCCACTTTGAGATGAAGGTGTGCATGGTATGAAGGTGTGGTCTGAAGGAAGGACAATCTAGATCCGAAGCTGTGGCTGAAGAAGCTTCGACTTAGCACGATGACGATGGTGAAAGGCGAAACCGACTTAAAGGAGAAAAGACTGTTTAGTCCTCGACAGATTGCCTTATGGTCAACAGTAAATGTCAGGGAAATGAATGTAATTTTGTCCAGACTGTGTCATGTGCCTATAAATAGATGAACAGTAACACCGTACTGTTCACGCTGACTTGTAATCAATCTCGCGCCACTCCCGCTTCTTCACCTTCTGTCGAGCCGAAGGTACAGATGTAATATAAATGTGATTGATGTTTATCCATGTTTATAAAAAGAGAATATAAATAGTCCAATAATTTGAAATGATTATTCATATTCTCTTTGTGTTTCATGTCTCTGTTTATATCCTTGCTTATTGAAATGATGAAGGTAAGCTCTTCATGACCTTTGTCTAGAGATCATTATGTCCCAAGGGAGATAATGCTTCGAAGGACGAAGGTCTCTAATCGTTAACAATTGTGTTGCTTTATTCTTGGTGCATAGCATTCGAGAGCAAGGACCAACAGGCGTCATCCACGAGAGTTTATATCTCTGTCTTGTTCTTTACCTTTCGCATTTATATTAAGTATTTAAGTTTCAATCTTGTCTTCTAGTTAGATTATTTAGGATTTAAACTTAGCCATTGCGGTAGAGATAGCAACACTTAGACAAAACCTGGTTTGCACATTATAGATTGTTTATTTCCATAGGTTTTGCTCTAGGGATTTATTTGTAGCCTAGTTTAGAGAAAGTTTTAGAAGTCATAATCAACCCCCTCCTATTAGGCGTCACCGTTTTCTTCACATCCGACATTGAACAATCGTTGGCTCAAATGCATAGTTAGCACACATCCAATACCTCTGTCGATAGGTGTCATGATCCTCAGACTTGTCAACCTTGCAAGGATCACCACAATAACACATAGGCACTGGAACACTAGTTGGCAAAGGCCGTTCCTAAATTTCGATAAGTTCTATAAGACTCAAAAATATAATTTATTACATTTAGTACAACGCTTACCTTTGTTGAGCATATTTACCGCGTCTAGACATCCTACAAATCGATAATATGACAATAAAAAATGCTTCTAAAAATGATATCCAAAATGTAACCCTAACCCTATTAATCAGACATAACAAAAGAGGGAAAAAAGAGGGAGATTACCTTGATACAGAGGAATAATGGATCCAAGTCGATGTTTGTCGTTTGGAAGAAGAGAAATGAGTAGAAAGAACTGACGGCTGAAGGGGTATAATTATAGACACGTACCTTGGCGCCGAGGTACCCGCCGATATCCATGGCGCCTACTTCGGCGCCAAGATTCATGACGCCGAGGTGCTGCCACGTCAGATCCACTATGGCGACGATTCTTGCATATGCACCAAAATAGTTGGCGGCTACACATTGTGTCTCGGCGCCAATGATGATGGCGCCGAGCTAGGGGTCAATTTTTTGAAATAAAACTGCAAAGGTCATATTTGTGAAAATAAAACCCTAAAAGGGCTAAAATGCAAAACAGTTGGCCACCATGGAGGCAAATTAATTAAGCTAGTGCACCTGCTGCTAGCCTATGATGGGACCTTGGTGACGAGGTCCTCGAAGTAGGGTCGGATATCGAACCAACTCGGCCCGGCTCATTCAAGTTTGAGCTTGCTCGTTAGGCTAACGAGCAGGCTCGATTTGGCTTGTTAAGCTAACGAGTCAGAGTCAGCTTGGCTCGGCTCATTTATGAGCTTGAGCTGGCTCGTTTAGCTCGTGAGTTAGACCAGGAAAAACAGTATGTATATAATGATCAATTTCTAATTAAGTCTAAACCAATTTAACAATGAAAAATAGTAATTATACTTATAGTTTCATATACCACATCAATGTAACACCAAATTAACACACATCAACACTCCTCAATTCACACATCGAGCTGGACCAACAAGAACCACACCAATGCATTTACCTTTTCCTCCAATCGGGTCCAGTAAGTCAGCTGGAGGGCCTGAAGATCGCTGAGGGGGATCCAACAAGCAAAAATGATGATAACAAGCTAAATGCGCTGAAGGCATATCGAAGGGCCAAGGACTATGCTTCAAGTGTGGAGACAGATGAGGTCACTCGCACAAGTGCTCGGCTAGTGTACCATTACACATGGTAGAAGAGATGTGGGCGTTAGCCATATGAAAGCATCTAAGCCCTTGGTTGGTTTTAGTGATTAATGACAACATAAGATTATATGTGACTAATGTGTGTTTTGTAGAGCAAATGGTAAGTTAGGTTGCATTATAGGAAGTTGCGCTGCTACGGTGAAAACAATCCCTTAGATGAGAACTTGAAGCGACGGCTGAAAAAGGCAAATCAAAAGATGAAGGTCTTCATATTCCGAGTGTCGAAGGAGTTGCGGACACTTAGTATAGAATTAGGTCTCCTATTTTTAGTTTAGGCATACTATAAAGATGGGTTGTGGATGAGTAGTTTGACCAAGAGAATTCTAGTGTAGTGTTGGTGCATATTCACACTCACATCTAGTGCTAGGTGTCACTCTATAACACACTCACAAGTTAGAATGAAAATGGTTTAGAAAAACCTAAGGAATAGAATTTGGGTTTGCTGTCTTAGGGGCATAGGACTGTCTGGTGCACCCTCTGACTGTGAGGCCAGACAGCCTCGGGGGCAGTGCCTCTGCCCCCGAGAAACTCAAGAGACATAAGTTCGCTAAGTTGAATTTTAGCGGTCACACCGGATTGTCCGGTGTGCACCGGACAGTCACTGTTCACTCTCCGGTGCACTGTCAGTCAAACGGCTAGCTGTCAGAACTAGTCGTTGGAGCCGACCGTTGGCGCACCGGTGGCGCACTAGACTGTTCGGTGCGTCCATGCGCAGAGAGCTGTAGCAACGACTAGTTTGGTGGTTGGGGCTATTTATACCTCTTCCAGCAGCCTCATTTAGTGTCTTGCTTCCCACATTCAAGTGCATTCATTGCTAGGGCATTGCAAGCCCCACAAAGCCTAGTGAGGTGATTAGAAAATCATAATCCCGTGTTAGGACCTCGTTAGTGCACGTGAGAGCCTCCTAGAGCACACACCACATGCATTAGGCTTCTCTTGGTCAAGTGAAAGTCTATGGCTTGTTACTCTTGGTGATCGGCATCACCTAGATGGCTTGGTGGCGATTGGAGCGCGGTGATCACCATGGAGAATTTGTTGGTGACCCGGCTCAAGTTTGTACGTGGTCGTGAGGGATCCACCGTGTCGGAGTGGCAAAGGATCACCTCATAGTTAGCACTTGGTTCTTGCGAGGACCAAGGGGGAGCGATACCCTTGCGCGGGTGCTCCAACGAGGATTAGGGAAGAGTGCTGACTCTTCGATTCCTCGGCAAAAAATGGAGGAGTCTTATTACCCTTGCTTTACATTTCGCATTTACTTTGAGTATTTCACTTTGTGCAATTACTTAGCAAGTACTTGCAGTAATGACTTAGGGTTGTTGTTTTTCTAGTAGTATTCATTTATTGCTAGTAGTTGGGTGAAGTTGGGCTTGTGCTTAGGGTTTAACTTTTGTTGGAATTTTAGAAAAGCCCAATTCACCCCCCCTCTTGGGATCGTGATCCTTTCAATTGGCATCAAAGCCTAGTTGCTCCTAGTTTAGCTTAATCGCTAGAGTAGCGATGTCCGGCGGGGATGGACCTCCTCCCGTTTTTTATGGTGACGATTTTCCTTATTGGAAAATTTGTATGGAATCTTATCTAGAGGCTATAGATATTGGTGTCTATAAAGGCGCCACTCAAGGGTTCCTCGAACCTAGAGATCCCACAAATCTTGTAGGTGATGAGTATAATTATGAAAAATGGAATGCTAAGGCCAAAAACACTCTCTTTAGGGGGCCTTTGCAAAGATGTTTACAATAGAGTAAGAAATCACAAAAATGCTCATGATTTTGGTTGGATATTTGTGCTCTACATGAAGGAACTAAAAGTGAGCGTAAGGAGAGATATCATATTGCAATGAAAAAATTAAATTCTTTTTAAATGCTTGCAAATGAGAATGCTAATGATATGTACTCACGACTTAACATTCTTGTAGAGGAAGTCAATGGTTTGGGGAAAATTCTTAGTGTCCTCCCAATTTACAAATATGGACACATTGTCCCTGTGCTACATCAAATGGATTTTCTATTACTACACCAACTCAAATATTGGGAAAGATCAATGCTCATGAAATGTATATGTACATAAATGACAAGGATGGGTCTTCTTCAAAGAGAAAAGATTTGGCTCTCAAAGTTAGCCAAGAAAAGAAAGGGAAGGCCAAAATGCAAGTTGAGGAAGAATCTTCAAGTGATGATGATCTTGATACAAACATTGCCTTGATGGTGAGAAAGACCACAAAAATGTTGAAGAAACTCAATCAAGAAGGTATCAAGTTTGATTCAAGAAAGAAGAAGTTTTTCTCTCGCAAAAGAAAGCCCATCTCCGAGATGGATTGCTATATTTGTGGAAAACTTGGTCATCTTGCTCATCAATGCAACAAGCCCAAGAAAAACAAGTTCTAGGGCAAGAAAGATGATGATAGTGATGATGAGAAGAAGGAAAAGAAATTCTTCAAGAGGAAGGAAGGCAAGCACAAAAGATTTCATAAAAAGAAAAACGGAAAAGCATATATTGTTGGTGACTCGCTCACTGACATTAAATCCTCAAGCAGGTCTTCTTCAAGTGAAGAAGAAAATGATGAAAAGGTCGCCGCCATCGCTGGGGATTTCTCTTCACCACCACCATCACCTTCATCCACTTCACACCTATGCCTCATGGCTAAAGGTGAACGGAAGAAAGTTATGACGAGTATGCTTCTCCTACCTATGATGAATTAGCTAACTTACTTAAAGAATATACTCAAATCATTAGAAAGTCAAAAGCTAAATATGACAAGTTAAAGGATGAAAATGAGTTCTTAACTGCCATGTATGACATAGTTGTTAAAGCTAGTGAAGAAATGAAGGAAGAAAATAAAACTATGTCATCCACCAAAAATGGGCTGAAAACCTCCCTTGAAGATGCCAAAGATAAATGTGAAAAATTAAGTGAAGAAAATAGGGAGCTAAAAGATATACGTGTCAAAGTGAAGGAAGATTACACAAAAAATAAAATTGATTATGACAATCTTATTATTGCAAATGAGCTTTTGTCTTGTAATACACATGAGTCTATTAACCCTGTTGTTAAGATTGATGTAGCAACCTCATGTGATGATTTGAGCCAAGTTGATCAGTCTAGTCTTCATGATGAATTGATTGAAAAAGTTGAAGTCGTGATACTAGAGAACCAGAAATTGAAGAAGTACTTGACAGATGCAACCACTAGAGGAAAAGTTGCCATAAAAGCAATGATATTAATAATGAGTTGACAATGGACAATGAAAGGCTTAGAGATGAAGTCAAGAAACTTAAGATTGAGAAAGAACATCTTGCCACAAGTGTACAAAAGTTCAACAAAGGCCAATACCTTCAAAATGAGTTACTCATGAACACTGTTATGAAAAATAATAAGAGTGGTATTGGATACAATTGTTTTGTGCAAAAGAAACCAATAAGTCAATACAAGGCAAAACAGACTCCTAAGCCAATCAAGTGCTATGAGTGTGGAAAAAAGGACATTTTGCGCACAACTACAAAGCCACACCACCAACTCCCTTGCCAAAGCACTCAAGACCATTTGCTTTCAATGCTCATTATGTACTAAGAAAAGTTGCAAATGGAAAAGTCAAAGTAACATTTCTAGGTCCACCAAGCAAGAGTAGTCCTAGAAAATTTGGGTTGCAAAGTCCTTGATTAAGAAAGTTACTGGTCCTATGCAAAATAGGGCCCCCAAGATTGAAGCTTGATTTGTTTGCTCATGTAGGTGAACTACAAGACTGATTGGAGCCATTGGGTAATTGACAGTGTATGCACTCAACATATGACTGGCAACCCACAGATGTTCACCTCACTAGATGAAGATGTTGATGAACAAGATAAAATCACTTTTGGGGATAATTCAAAAGTAAAAGTTTAAGGGCTTGGTAAGGTGGCAATTTCAAATGATCTTCAATTTCAAATGTTCTCTTGGTGTCGCCATTAAGCTTCAACTTGCTATCAGTGGGTCAACTTTGTGGTCTTGGCTTCCAGTGCTTATTCACTCCTACAGAGGTTGTTGTGTCTAAAATGGATGATGAGACAGTGATATTCAAAGGATTTAGATACAGCAACCTACACTTAGTGGATTTCTCTTCTGTAAGATGCAAACCTAAGGACTTGCCTCTTTACCAAAGCATCTTTTAGATGGCTATGGCATAGAAGGCTTGCACATGTTGGAATGAGCACACTCAAGAAGATTCTAAAGAAAGACATGGTTAGAGGATTGAAGGATGTTGTACTTGAAAAGGACAAGCTTTGTAGTGCATGTCAGGCTCGAAAGCAAGTTGCCAACATTGATCCTACAAAAGCTTTTATGTCAACATCAAGGCCACTAGAGTTACTTCACATGGATCTATTTGGATCAACAACTTATGCTAGTGTTGGTGGCAACCTCTATTGTCTGGTAATTATTGATGATTTTTCAAGATATACTTCAGTGTTCTTTCTTCATTATAAGTCTGAGGTTGCATCAATACTCAAGAAATTTGCCAAGAAGGCTCAAAATGAATTTGACTGCAAAATCAAGAAAATAAGAAGTGACAATGAAAAGGAATTTGACAACACCAATATTTATGAGTACTGTGATGAAATTGGGATCAAGCATGGAGTTTCTGCAACATATACACCTCAACAAAATGGAGTTGTTGAAACAAAGAACAGAACTTTGATCACTCTGGCAAGGACAATGATTGATGAGTATAACACATCAGAGAGGTTTTGGGCTGAAGCTGTCAACACTGCATGTTATGCATCAAACAAACTATTTTCTCACTGGCTACTTGAGAAGACTCCCTATGAATTGCTAAATGGGAAAAAGCCAGATGTCTCCTTCCGGGTGTTTGGATGCAAATGTTACATCTACAAGAAACGCCATCACCTAGGGAAGTTTCAAAGATGTTGTGATATTGGTTTCTTACTTGGTTATTCATCAAAATCCAAAGCATATCGAGTATTCAATCATGCCTCTGGTGTGGTGGAAGAAACATATGATGTGGAATTTGATGAGACTAATGGCTCCCAAGGAGCACTTGAAAATCTTGATGATGTAGGTGGTGAACCACTTAGGGAAGCCATGAAGAATATGCCAATTGGAGCCATCAAACCAAAAGAAGATGAAGAAGAGGTGCAAGATATCAACAGACCTTGTTCATCAAATGTACCACATGATGATGAAAAAGATGAGAGACATGCAAATAAAGATACATTTGTCTCTCATAAACAAGCAAGGGTACAAGCCAAAGATGTTGATGCTCCAAGATATTCTTCCCAAGTGCTTGACAAGAGGAACTCATCACTACTTCAAGCACATCCACAAGATCTTATCATTGGGAGTCCTTCACAAGGGGTTATTACTCATTCTCAAAGATATGCTTCATTTATTGAACATCACTCTTTTGTCTCTTGTGTTGAGCCTACATGTATAAATGAGGCGCTACAGGATCCGGACTGGGTGAATGCCATGCATGAAGAATTAAACAACTTCACTCGGAATCAAGTTTGGACCCTAGAGAAGCCTCCACAAGATGCAAGGGTCATTGGAACAAAATGGGTGTTCCAAAACAAACAAGATGATTAAGGTGTAATTGTGCGTAACAAAGCAAGGCTTGTTGCAAAGGGGTTCTCCCAAGTTGAAGGCTTAGATTTTGGAGAGACCTTTGCACCGGTTGTTCGACTTGAAGCCATTTGTATCCTTCTTGCATATGCATCCTTCTATGACATAAAACTTTACCAAATGGATGTAAAAAGTGCATTTTTAAATGGCTTCATAAATGAACTAGTATATGTGGAGCAACCACCGGGTTTGAAGACCCTAGATATCCTAATCATGCTTACAGGTTGTCCAAGGCGTTATATGGTCTAAAGCAAGCTCCAAGGGCTTGGTATGAGCATCTTCGCGACTTCCTCACTGAGAAGGGCTTCAAGATCGGGACCGTCGACACCACTCTATTCACAAAGAAACATAACAGTAATATTTTCATTTGTCAAGTTTATGTTGACAATATAATCTTTGGCTTGACAAATGATTGTCATTGCAAGGAATTTGGTGAGTTGATGTCGAAGGAGTTCGAGATGTCAATGATTAGTGAGCTAACTGTAAGTGCAATCAACCCTAATTGAGGGTTTTGGTGATTAAATGACAAAACAAACAGAGATTCTAACAAGTTTGCTCCTAGCATGTACATAGTAATTCTACAGACAGGAGAAGCACAGATCTTACGAGCATAAAAATAGAAAGCACAGCGGACTTAAAATTCCACATCAAATGGCGTGCTCCAAGTGCTTAGAAACATTTGTGGTGCTCAATTTATAATTCTTGAGTCATAGGAATCGCCGTACAATTAAGAGGGATCTGCGATGGTTAAGTAAGTTGTGCAATGAGCTAAGTTCAAAATCCCTTGAAAACATCTTCGAGAACATTTTTCCAGATCATGAATGCCCTTGAGAAAAACAAATTTTACTTCCCACAAAAACTCCACTTTTGTTCTCTTCAAAATACTCAAAATTTGGTTTCGGCCCTGAAAACCGGTTCAACCGGTCCTGAAACCAGTTCAACCGGTTTTGGGACTGCTCCTCTGCCATCCCTGCTCTGACCTGTCTGACAGTCAGAGTTGTCAGAAAAGTCGTTGCAGATCTTTTGGGAAAACCGGTTGAACCGGATTTTTCCCCTAATCAACCGGTTTTGAATCCGGTCGAGTCTCTGGCTGAGTAGGTTAGTGAACCGGGATCTCCCTGGTAGAAACCGGTTCAACCAGTCTGAAAACCGGTTCAACCAGTTTTTACTCTTTTTCTCCCAACGGCTGCCAGCTTTTGGGGGATCCTTTATATACCCCCTCACACTCTCTCTCTCATTTACTTCTGCCTCTCCCACGAAATCTTGGCTGACCAAACTCCCAACAAGTGCATGCATTTCACCTTTCACACCCGCAATCGCATCTCCTTCAATCATTTGAAGGACCCTTGGTGTGAGGTGAACTCGATCGAACACGCTGTTAATTTCATCTCGATTCTCATATTCTCTTTGTTCTTGAGCTCATTGCAAACTTAACCTTGTGTGGATTTGTTACTCTTGGAACCTCGTGTCCCTTGACGGTTAGAGGTTGCTTGGGAGTCTCCAAATTTGTGGACGACCTCAAGAAGTTTGTATCACCCGCTCTTTGAGCTTATTTGAGAAGAGATTGCCTTGACCTTTGTGGTCAGCTTGTGGAGGATTAGGGTTGGAAAAGACCCGGCCCTTTGTGGGCTCCTCAACGAGGAGTAGGACACCTTTGTGGTGGTTGTCGAACCTCGGGTTATATTGCGTGTTCTTGTATGTTGTTGTTAAGCGCTTTAAATTCGTTGGTTGGTTCATATTATCTATTCGAGTAGATTTTGTGTAGCTCAAGTCTTTAGCTATATTCTTCACTACTTCGTATTTGTTTAACAGATTATCTAATCTAAGTTGAGCAGGTTCAAACTTGTTCAGTTGTAATTAAAATCAACTGAACCGGTTTGCACCAGTGCAACTTTAATTTAACCTATCTCAAAGTTTTTAGTGAAAATTTTCAGGTGTAGCCTATTCACCCCCCCCCTCTAGGCTACTTTCACTAACCTTCTTCTTCGGCTTCCAAGTCAAGAAAATGAAAGATGGAAACTTCCTCTCACAAGAGAAGTACACCAAAGACTTGTTGAAAAGATTCAAAATGGAGAAGTGCAAACCCATCAAGACACACATGCCTACTAATGGACATCTTGACCTAGATGAGGGAGGTAACCCGATTGATCAAACTCTCTACCGTTCTATGATTGGTAGTTTATTGTATCTTACCGCATCTAGGCCCGATATCATGTTTAGTGTCTATATGTGTGCTCGATTTCAAGAAAATCCTAAGAAAGCTCATCTTCACGCTGTTAAAAGAATTCTTAGGTATCTTAAGCACACCCCAAGCGTTGGTCTTTGGTATCCCAAAAGAGATACTTTTGATTTAATTAGCTATTCCGATTTGGATTACGCCGGTTGCAAAATTGATAGAAAAAGTACATCCGGAGGATGCCATTTGCTTGGTACATCACTATTTTGAAGGACCTCTAAAAAGCAAAATAGTGTTGCCTTATCAACCGCCAAAGCAGAATACATTGTTGCGGGTGTTTGTTGCACACAAATTCTTTATATGAAACAAACTCTTCTAGACTATGGTGTAGTTCTAGAAAAGGTACCTTTGTTGTGTGATAATGAGAATGCTGTTAAAATTGCTAATAATCTTGTACAACACTCTTGCACCAAGCACATTGATATCCTTCATCACTTCCTTAGAGATCATGTTGCTAAAGGAGATATAATCTTAGAAAGAGTGAGATCGGAAGATCAATTAGCGGTTATTTTCACAAAGCCTTTAGCAAAACCCGCTTTTGTATGTTGAGGAATGAGTTAAATATTCTTGATCTCAGAAATTTTACTTCATTATAAAATGGTGATGTCAAGCGTGCATTGCATATTTAAATTTTTTGCATTGCATCTAGAGCTTGTCTAACCTAGTTAAGATAACCGCCAACAAAGCGAGTGAAAAAGCTTAACTCGGGCTTAAACTTAACAAGTTCTAGATTTTAAGCTTTTGGTAGTTAAATTTCATTTACTATGCAATTGTTGGTTTTTGAGATATGCATGTGGTACTGCACTTAGGGGAGTATTCACAACTCAATTCATACATGAAACCTCTAGTGCAATACCCAAATGCAAAATCTCACCATTGGCCTATTTTCTCTAAAAACTATCTAGCCTATGGCACAATATTTTGAAAAATATGAGAGAATATATGAGGGTGCCAATACCTGTCCCAACAGGTGTTCTTTTGTGTGCTTATAAGTTGGGATTTGGTTTGGTTCAAAATTTCCTAGAAAAATTCAAAATTCCCTATGTCTGGGCTCAACGGACTATCTAGTGTGCACCGGACACTGCATTGTGCAATGTTCGCTGCACCAGCTGGGCGCGTGTGGATCTACCACTGTGCAGCCATGTTCGGTGGTCCACCGGACAGTGACTGTGTGTTGTCCGGTGTGCATCGGACATGTGTTGTACACTGTCCGGTGTGCCCAGGAAGTGTTTTTAAATAACCTTCTCCTGCTCGCGCCCGAGGCCAGGCCTTCACTTCTCTCGCTCACCCTCTGCTCTCTGTCTCTCTACGGCGGGCTCTCTGCTCCACCTGCCTTCCCTCACCGGTGGCCAGCTTCGGCATGTTGCCCCCTCTCGAGCTCGTGCTCCCCCCTTCCCTGGTGAGCAGCTGCTTCCCCCTTCTCTTCTTCCCCCTTGTGAGGAGCTCAGATCCCACCTTATGTAGTCAAATCAAAATCTTGTGAAATCAGTGAATTATTGTGTCCTTGAGTGCCCCTAGTACACTATCAAGCCTTCCCTTGTAGGTGTTGTGCTCCTTTGGGAGGGTTTGAATCCAAAAATAGCCATTTCTCTACCTAACCCAAATCTCGCGCACCAAGTGCTCGGTGAAATGCCCAAACCGGTCAAAATAGCTCAAATTGACCTCAAAGTTTTCTAGCTACTACCCATACCTCTTACGCCAAATTTCACGCCTATCCGATATTCCAGACACCTGTTTCACAACCTCGTCACCTTTATGGTGATCTATTTCGAGCCAAGTGCCTAAATTATTTTTCCTCTACCAAATTTCAAACCAAGCACCTAGTTCACTCATTTTCATACAAATATACATATCCGTGAAGTATTGGCTCAATTCCCAGTCATTTCATGCCTCATTTCGAATTTCAAACCCTCTATGACACAATTCACCGTTCAAACACTGTTCTCGCGTCGTTTGACCTCTGTTTCTCCAAATCACTCTGTTTTTGTGTCCTAACTCTCTATGTATGTATTTATTTACATTTCATATAATTATTACTATGTGACTAATACGTGCTCACCTCTTCTGTCATTTCAGTGATTTTGCCTGCTCGCCTGCGCGTCTCCTGTCCTGCCTGGTTTCTCTCTCTCGAGAAGTTCCCAGGTAGCTATCACTCTATTCAGGCCTTACCTACTTCTCTCTACTCTTGCTTATATTTTCTTCTTATCTTGCAGCAGTCAGTTTGGGATGGTGAGGACGAAGAATATCACATCATCAGGGGGAGGAGATGATGAGGACCCTCCTCGCCCCTTCAGACAGGTCAAGGGCAAGACTGTCTACCTTGACCAGCAAGAGGGCAAAAAGAAGAGGCGTCTGGATAGAGCCGCTCGTGCAGCACTTGCAGTAGCAGCAGCAGATCAGACAGAGTAGGGAGGTCAGTTAAGGATTTCCTCTTATCAGATCACATTCTGAGTTCGTCGCCTCGTGTCTCGGACTCGCTCCTCCACTGCTCGCTCCACTCCTTCCGACCCAGTCTCCACTCCACCTCCCACTTTGCCAGCTCCTACCGCTCTCGAGCCAACCACTCCTACTGCTTCCACCACCTCCACCACTCCTGCTTCCACTACTCCCGCTTCCGCCCCACCTATTCCTCCACCTTGCTTCCGGGAGCGTGACGAGATCGAGGTGAGACCGCTTGCTGTTGATCCTTGCCTGCTTGATCTTCAGCGAGCCACAATTGCATGGGTACGTCGGTTCAGACACGTACCCGTTGATTCTTAGTTGCCAGCTCAGAGGGACCCAGCAGTCGCGCCACTCTTCAGCACCAGGACTGAGGAGTCCTTCTTCAGGGCCCAATTGTATGCTCAGATTGCCCTGAGAGCGCACTGATGTTTGGATCTTCTTGCCTTCCTTTCAGCAGCTAGTGCACAGTCATAGGTCACATCACATATCTGCTAGGTTTACACTCTCTTCTGACCTTCAGTGGCAGATATGTCACACCCGGTTCCGGTGGGCAGAACCGAGTGCATACCATATGTGTGCCAAGATCCATTTCCATACATATGTTGACGTCATAAGTGTAATATATCAAAAGACAATGCAATAAAGGTGTAAAGAGAGTAGAGTACTTTATTACATCATCTGAATCATTGTATCATTAACAAGTATCAACATCAAAGTAGGGCGAAAATAAATAACATGGGTAATCTCCCACAGGAAGATGACCGGTGCATCGTTAGACTTAGAATTCATCGTCGTCATCTCTATCAAAGTCACCAGCATCACCCTTGGATCAAAATATTAGCAAGGGTGAGCTCACTTATGGTCGGGGCTCAGCAAGTGGGGGAAAAATTAATGCAAGTTTAACAAGGTGAGGCTAAGGTTGAGCAGTAAGCATTTTAGTTGGTCAACATTTTATTCACAACACATGTTTTACTAATAAGTGTGAATCCCAAGTATTCCCATTAAACAAAGGTATAAGAGTATATCAAAAACACTTAAGTGAAACCACTTAAGCAAACCATTGGTAGATCATCGGATCTCGATTTATTATCCATCTTTAAGTTCAATTATCATGTGAGGAGTCCAGGTTGCTCTTAACCGTGAGCACGACTGACATATCAGTTTTACACTTTGCAAAGGTGGTACAACTTTACCCACAATCCATGTATCCCATCTAGCCTGGGTTGATCAGACTCGTAAATACTACCAAGGTGAATGGCTAGGGATCCATTATGAGGCTTTCACAAAATACACTTAATACAAAGCAGTCCGCTAAGGTTTCCAAGTCGGTGTGGAGGCCCTCTAGGCGAGGTACCTTAGCCAAGAATACGTCCCCATGTTAACGTGAGCTACCACCACTGCCGCTCCCCCTCTTGCCCATATTTCAGGTAAGGTTGCTAGGTACTAAGCATATAAAGCTAATTACCAAAGCTAGAGCCATGATAGCACTCGTGGTTGCACTGTTATCCTGGGTGGTCACTCCATGTTCCAATTAATATGAAATAATCTTGTTTAACCATCGGGTTAATATCATAACACCACTTTCAATTTCGGAACATTAATATCAAATAATGAGTGACATCAAAATTATTAAGTTGAGCGGTAGCACAAATTTGCAAAGCATAGTATTTTCCCAGGGTAATCAAGGAATACAATTGGTAAATCTAGGAAATCCTTAATTAGGTAAATCCCATCAAATTATGCAGTATATCCAAAAAGCAAACATTATTATATGCATTAATTGGGTACAAATAGAATATGCAGAGGGAGAATCCACTTGTGTTGCTCGAACGTGTCCTGCATGCGGGTCGTCCTCGAACGTGTTAGGCTCGTCTACCTCACAGTCCACTTCTAGCATCGATTTGTGTATCGCACATACAAAAGAATACATACGCCGAATAAATAAACATACACCAGTACAGGGTAATCATTCACCATTACATTCACATTAACACATCGCACTTATCACACACATAAATACGTTCTAAACGCGTAAATACTTATTAATTCAATTATGACTATTATTGCGAGTCATTAACGGTGAAATTATGAGTAGGTGCTATAATAATAGTTTTAACTAGTATTAATACGTATTAACATCCTTTATAAAAATAAAAGCTAATTATTTTCTTTAACACTAATAAATAGACTAATAGATTTTATTCTTTTTATTTCTAACTAGAATTTATGCGTATAGCTAAAAATGAAACTACTAACATTAATATTCTAAAAATAAACATAAATCACCAATTGGGCTTTTTATAACATAAGCAGGGTTATTTTGACATAAACAAGTATTTTATTAATTCTAAAAAGTTAAGTGCTATACTTATGAGCATTTTTATTTTGGCTAGTAAGAATCTATTTTCCATACGACTAGTGGTATTTTCTCCTTTCTTTCTAAAAGAAAATATTATTAAAAATAATCGGATATAAATAATCTAAAATCCTATAATGTTTATAGGGAAATTTGGATCCATACCATTAAAAGATCACCACTTTGGATCCATACCATTACTATCTCACTTACATATGGGTCCACATGAGTCAATGACATGTGGGGTCCATGGTATATATCTAAAGTTTGGATCTTTTAATGGTATAGATCCAATAGTTCCATGTTTATATGGTCATGAATTCTATACCATTTACTAGTTCCATTAAAATGAACCTATGGTTATAATTCTCAAATAGTTTCCAAAGTTCAATGTGACCAAAATTAACTATAAAATTTCCTATCTAATGTTTTTATCACCAACGTGTGACTACTAAATTTTCGTCATATTTTTTTCTAATCCAACATTCTAAAAGTCATCGCATCGAATAACATGAATAATCACGGTGCACTACTAACCGCATATATCTACCAAAAATTCCATAGCACGCATACACGTGAATTTCGAATCGCAGCATGCTCATATTACAACATAATAAATATACAATTCACAAATTGAATCAAAAGAAATTTCAAAAATACATAAAATATTTTTGGGTCATCTTCAACCTTGAGTTTGTACGTGTGACGGGGAGGGTTCGACGGGGGTTCGGTCGGGTGGAGAAGAGCAGGGGCTCGACTTCGGATGGCGGATGGCGTAGCTCCGGCGAGCTCCACGGGCTCTGGCGTGGCGAACTCCGGCGACGACTGTGGTGGCTCTAACGGCGAGGAAAGTGAGAGAAAGTATGGGGCAAGCTCGGGTAGGGAGAAGGGAGAGAGGAGGAGCTCAGTTTTTATAGAGGAGAGGGAGAGAGAGGGAAGGTCGGTCGAGGGAAGGGAGAGAGGTGGCCGGAATTTTCATGGTCATCAATGGAGGTAATGGGAGTAACGGAGGAGTGAAGGGAGGAAGAAACGGTCGCAGTGATGATCCTTAACGCGGTGGGCGAACGGATGTGTGGATTGCTCGGCTGCTCAGTCGGTCAGTCCGCCTGGGCGCGGCCTGGTGCAGCGCGCCTGGCGACTGTCGAGGTCGCAGGCAGGGCGTTTGGTGGGCATGGCTGTTGGCTCGGGGTGGGGTCGTGGGGCGCGTCGGGCTCGGACGCGGCGGGGCTCCTAGCGCGCGGGTCTCTGGTCGCGGCCTGGCGCGGTCATGCAGGGCGCCGCTCGGCGGGCGCGGGGCCGGTCGTTTCCTGGCAGCTTGCGCGGGACAGAGAGAAGCGAGGGAGGGAGGAGAGAGAATAGAGGAGGGAGAGGAAGAACAGGGGGGCGGCGACTGGGAAGAAGCCAGGGGAAGGGTGCGACGGCTGGTGAGTAAATGGGCCTTAGTGGGCCTAGGGTTAGGGTTTTGTCTTTTTTCTATTTCTTTTTCTAAATTCGAAATACATTTTTAAATAACTCAAAAATTCATAATAACTAAACCAAAACTATTTATAAATAAAATATTTATTTTTAGACTAATAATTATTATATTATATTATTTACTAGGTTTTTTCTATAAGGAGAAATGCTATTAAATATCCAATAATCAATCAGGCGCAATAAAAAAATTTCAAATGCAAATAAATAATAAACACTTGAATAAAAATTTATTACCCTAATTACCATGAATAACTAAATACATATTTTTAGTTGATGGTTTTTATAGTGTTACAGTTCAGACACGTACCCGTGGATTCTTGGTTGCCAGCTCAGAGGGACCCAGCAGCTGCGCCACTCTTCAGCACCAGGACTCAGGAGTCCTTCTTCAGGGCCCAATTGTCTGCTCAGATTGCCCTGAGAGCGCACCGGTGTTTGGATCTTCTTGCCTTCCTTTCAGTAGCTGGTGCACAGTCAGAGGTCACATCACATTTCTGCTAGGTTTACACTCTCTTCTCACCTGCGGTGGCAGATATGTTGAGGAGTGGGTCAGAGTCTTCTATGCCACAGTATGGATTGACCCAGATCATCAGTGGATGAGGTTCAGGTTTGAGCGAGAGGATGTGACTCTACATGCAACTAAGATCAGAGAGCTGTTTGGATTTTCTAAGTCGTCGACGAGGCTCCACAGTTTGTGCTATGGCACGTCAGATACTCCTCGTCGCCCTCACGGCGAAGTTGCCCCTGCCACTGCTCACGTTGCCGCCCAATTTCGACCTCCGTTCACAAATGGGTCACGGCGTTCTCCAGCCGATTTCACTCTAGCAACAAAGTTCCTATATGAGCTCATGAGGCGCAATTTGCTACCCAGGATGGGATAGAGAGAGGCCACCACTCATATCCAGCTCTGGCTTCTCGGTGCCTTGATCTCACACTCCGAGTTTGACGTGGTCGATTTCCTGATTTGTGAGTTTGAGGACACAGTTTTGGATGGTCTCCGTGCTCGGCGTCAGCTACTGTACGCTCACTATCTCTGTCACATATTTTCTCAGCTGATCCGGCCTCCTCAGTTCCAGGGCACCCTCGAGGCTCTAGACTGCAGTTCGGCTTCTATCACCCAGCTCCTTAGGACACTGCTCTAGCTCTGACAGATACTGTATCGCAGCCAGTGTTAGAGTCAGCACCAACTCCAGCCTCTTCTGCAGATCCTAGATCCGAGACTGACTCCGATACTCCGCTCGTGTCGGGGACCATAATTAGGGGTACCCTCAAGACGCCTAATTCTCAGCTGGTAACCCTCATCAGCGTAAAGCTACAAAGGCCTGATGGGTGCGATTAAATCAGGGATCAGTCCGTACGAGCGACTCGATCGTGCCTCGCCCGAGCCTAGCCTCGGACAAGGGCAGCCGACCCCGGAGGATTTCCGTCTCGCCTGAGGCCCCCCTCCAACGGCGGACACATCTCCGGCTCACCCGAGGCCCTGCCTTCGCTAAGAAGCAACCCTGACTAAATCGCCGCACCGACCGACCGAACCGCAGGAGCATTTAACGCAAAGGTGGCCTGACACATTTATCCTGACGCGCGCCCCCCGGCAGAGCCGAAGTGACCGCCGTCACTTCGCCGCTCCACTGACCGGCCTGACAGAAGGACAGCGCCTGCGCCACTCCGACTGCAGTGCCACTTGACAGAGTGAGACTGACAGGCAGTCAGGCCCTGCCAAAGGCACCACAGGAAGCTCCGCTCCGCCCGACCCAGGGCTCGGACTCGGGCTGAGTCCCGGAAGACGGCGAACTCCGCTCCGCCCGACCCAGGGCTCGGACTCGGGCTGAGTCCCGAAAGACGGCGCACTCCGCTCCGCCCGACCCAGGGCTCGGACTCGGGCTAAGTCCCGGAAGACGGCGAACTCCGCTCCGCCCAACCCAGGGCTCGGACTCGGGCTAAGTCCCGGAAGACGGCGAACTCCGCTCCGCACGACCGAGGGCTCGGACTCGGGCTAAGTCCCGGAAGACGGCGAACTCCGCTCCGCCTGACCCAGGGCTCGGACTCGGGCTCAGCCCCAGAAGACGACGAACTCCGCTCCGCCCGACTCAGGGCTCGGACTCGGGCTCAGCCCCAGAAGACGACGAACTCCGCTCCGCCCGACCCAGGGCTCGGACTCGGGCTCAGCCCCAGAAGACGACGAACTCCGCTTCGCCCGACCCTAGGGCTCGGACTCCGCCCTGGCCTCTGCCAAACGACCTCCGCCTCGCCCGACCCAGGGGCTCGGACTCGGCCTCGGCCATGGAAGACAGACTCAACCTCGGCTTCGGAGGAGCCTCCACGTCGCCCAACATAGGGCGCAGGCCAGCCACGTTAACAGGAAGCGCCATCATCACCCTACCCCGAGCCGACTCGGGCTGCAGAGAACAAGACCGGTGTCCCATTTGGCTAGCTCCGCCAGATAGGCAATGATGGCGCCCCGCAAGCCCTGTGACGACGGCGGCTCTCAGCTCTCTTACGGAAGCAGGAGGACGTCAGCAAGGACTCAACCGCTCCGACAGCTGTCCCTCCGCTAGGCTCCGTTGCTCCTCCGACGGCCACGACATCACACCAGCTGGGTGCCAAGATCTCTTCGGCTGCCACATCGGCATGTACTTAGGGCACTAGCTCTCCCCCGCTAGACATGTAGCACTCCGCTACACCCCCATTGTACACATGGATCCTCTCCTTACGCCTATAAAAGGAAGGACCAGGGCCCTCTTAGAGAAGGTTGGCCGCGCGGGGACGAGGACGGGACAGGCGCTCTCTTGGGGCCGCTCGCTTCCCTCACCCGCGTGGACGCTTGTAACCCCCTACTGCAAGCGCACCCGACCTGGGCGCGGGACGAACACGAAGGCCGCGGGATTTCCACCTCTCTCACGCCCGTCTCCGGCCACCTCGCTTCCCCCCTTCACGCTCGCCCACGCGCTCGACCCATCTGGGCTGGGGCACGCAGCGACATTCACTCGTCGGCTTAGGGACCCCCCGGTCTCGAAATGCCGACAGTTGGCGTGCCAGGTAGGGGCCTGTTGCGTGTTCACGAACAGCTTCCCGTCAAGCTCCAGATGGGCAGTCTCCAGCAACCTCTCCGACCCGAGACGGTGCTCCGTTTCGGGAGTCTTGAGTTCATGTCCTTCGATGGCAGCTACGACATGATACTCCTTCCACCGCCGCGCGACAACGACAATGGCGGCCGACAGCCCGCCCGCCGGCGGCGGGATCGACGACGTCTTCCCCGCGTGGTGGAAGAACAACACTCGAGCTCGCCCCGTCCTCTCCCCCGCCAACGGAGGAGGAGGCGGGGCAACCAAGGCCAAGCGGGAGGCCGCGCCTCGTCGGCTGTCGAGCGAGTCGACGTCCCCAGCGCCCCAACGGGGGGCGCGTCGGGCGTCGACCTCGCGTTTGAGACGAAAGCGAGCGTCGTCTCCCCGCGACACGCCAACCCCGAGCAAGTGGACGACGCCAGCGCGCTCGCGGAGAGCTTGCAGGACGTCGCCCTCGTACCTGAGACGGCGGTGCAATCAGTCCCCGACGTGACTATGTCGCTGCTCGTCGACTGAAAGGTACCGACCGATTCCCATCCCACGTCATTTGGACTCAGCCACAACCCGCCTAGCGACCTTGCTTTGGCGGGCGCTCTCGTAGAGGCGAGTTCAAACCCTCTGGGGTTTCGCATGCGGTCGCCTTGGGACCAGTTGACGGACGTCTCGACCTACGGGCCCTCTGGGTCCGAGGAAGATGACGATCCCAACATCTGTTGGGATTTCTCTGGATTTGGCAACCCCAGTGCCATGCGGGACTTCATGACCGCATGTGACTACTGCCTCTCCGACTGTTCCGACGGTAGCCGCGGCCTCGACGACGAGGACTGCGGCCCAAGCCACGAATGTTTCCACGTCGAGCTAGGGGATCCCTCCGAAGGCAATCATCTCGGCATGCCGGAGGATGGTGATCTCCCTAGGCCGGTGCCTCGCGCTGACATCCCGCGGGAGCTAGCTGTGGTCCCTGTTCCGGCGGGGGGTCACGACCCACAGCTCGAGCAAGTCCGCGGGGCGCAGGCCAGGCTCGACGAGGGAGCAGGAGCGCTTGAGCCGATCCGCCGGGACGTCGGGCAGGTATGGGCGGGCCAACCCCCGGCCGGAGAAATACGTCACCTGCCCCAGGGTTTCCAGCACCGCGTCGCCAACGACGTCAGGGTCAGGCCGCCACCCGCATCCAGTGGGGTCGGTCAGAACCTGGCTGCAGCAGCGATGCTTCTCCGCGCGATGCCGGAGCCATCAACCACCGAGGGTCGGCGAATCTAGGGAGAGCTCAAGAATCTCCTGGAAGGCGCTGCGGTCCGACGGGCCGAGAGCTCTGCCTCCCGAAGGCAGGAATACCCCTCGGGACCTTATGCCGCGACTTCCCGATTCATGCGGGAAGCCTCGGTCTACACCGGGCGCACGCGCAACACCGCGCCTGCGGTCCCGGGCCACCTCGGCAACGAGCACCATCATCGCGACCGTCGGGCCCACCTCGATGAGAGGGTGCACCGAGGCTACCACCCCAGGCGTGGGGGACGCTATGACAGCGGGGAGGATCGGAGTCCCTCGCCCGAACCACCCGGTCCGCAGGCCTTCAGCCGGGCCATCCGACGGGCGCCGTTCCCGACCCGGTTCCGACCCCCGACTACTATCACAAAGTACTCGGGGGAAACGAGACCGGAACTGTGGCTCGCGGACTACCGCCTGGCCTGCCAACTGGGTGGAACGGACGACGACAACCTCATCATCCGCAACCTCCCCCTGTTCCTCTCCGACACCGCTCGCGCCTGGTTGGAGCATCTGCCTCCGGGGCAGATCTCCAACTGGGATGACCTGGTCCAAGCCTTTGCCGGCAATTTCCAGGGCACGTACGTGCGCCCCGGGAATTCCTGGGACCTCCGAAGCTGCCGGCAGCGGCCGGGAGAGTCTCTCCGGGACTACATCCGGCGATTCTCGAAGCAGCGCACCGAGCTGCCCAACATCACCAACTCGGATGTTATCGGCGCGTTCCTTGCCGGCACCACCTGCCGCGACCTGGTGAGTAAGTTGGGTCGCAAGACCCCCACCAGAGCGAGCGAGTTGATGGACATCGCCACCAAGTTCGCCTCTGGCCAGGAGGCGGTCGAGGCTATCTTCCGAAAGGACAAGCAGCCCCAGGGCCGCCCATCGGAAGATGCTCCCGAGGCGTCTACTCCGCGCGGCGCCAAGAAGAAAGGCAAGAAGAAGTCGCAAGCGAAACGCGACGCCGCCGACGCGGACCTCGTCGCCGCCGCCGAGTACAAGAACCCTCGGAAGCCCCCCGGAGGTGCCAACCTCTTCGACAAGATGCTCAAGGAGCCGTGCCCCTATCATCAGGGGCCCGTCAAGCACACCCTTGAGGAGTGCGTCATACTTCGGCGCCACTTCCACAGGGCCGGGCCACCCGCGGAGGGTGGCAGGGCCCGCGACGACGATAAGAAGGAAGATCACCAAGCAGGAGAGTTCCCCGAGGTCCGCGACTGCTTCATGATCTACGGTGGGCATGCGGCGAATGCCTCGGCTCGACATCGCAAGCAAGAGCGCCGGGAGGTCTGCTCGGTGAAGGTGGCGGCGCCAGTCTACCTAGACTGGTCCGACAAGCCCATCACCTTCGACCAAGCTGACCACCCCGACCACGTGTCGAGCCCGGGGAAATACCCGCTCGTCGTCGACCCCATCGTCGGCAACGTCAGGCTCACCAAGGTCCTTATGGACGGGGGCAGCTGCCTCAACATCATCTACGCCAAAACCCTCGGGCTCCTGCGCGTCGATCTGTCCTCCATCCGAGCAGGCGCTGCGCCCTTCCACGGGATCATTCCCGGGAAGCGCGTCCAGCCCCTCGGACGACTCGACCTTCCTGTCTGCTTCGGAGCGCCCTCCAACTTTCGAAGGGAGACTCTGACGTTCGAGGTGGTCGGGTTCTGAGGAACCTACCACGCGGTATTGGGGAGGCCATGCTACGCGAAGTTTATGACCGTCCCCAACTACACCTACCTGAATCTCAAGATGTCGGGCCCCAACGGGGTCATCACCGTCGGCCCCACGTACAAACACGCGTTCGAATGCGACGTGGAGTGCGTGGAGTACGCCGAGGCCCTCATCGCCGACCTGGAAAGCCTCTCCAAAGAGGTGCCAGACGTGAAGCGCCATGCTGGCAACTTCGAGCCAGCGGAGACGGTCAAGGCCGTCCCTCTCGACCCCAGTGGCGACACCTCCAAGCAGATCCAGATCGGTTCCGGGCTTGACCCCAAATAGGAAGCAGTGCTCGTCGACTTTCTCCGCGCAAACTCCGACGTCTTTGCGTGGAGTCCCTCGAACATGCCTGGCATACCGAGGGATGTCGCCAAGCACTCGCTGGATATTCGGGCCGGAGCCCGACCCGTCAGGCAACCTCTGCGCCGATTCGACGAGGAGAAGCGCAGAGTGATAGGCGAGGAGATCCACAAGCTAATGGCAGCAGGGTTCATCAAAGAGGTATTCCATCCCGAATGGCTTGCCAACCCTGTGCTTGTGAGAAAGAAAGGGGGGAAATGGCGGATGTGTGTAGACTACACTGGTCTCAACAAAGCATGTCCGAAGGTTCCCTACCCTCTGCCTCGCATTGATCAAATCGTGGATTCCACTGCTGGGTGCGAAACCCTGTCCTTCCTCGACGCCTACTCAGGGTATCACCAAATCAGGATGAAAGAGTCCGACCAGCTCGCGACTTCTTTCATCACGCCCTTCGGCATGTACTACTATGTCACCATGCCGTTCGGTTTGAGGAATGCGAGTGCGACGTATCAGCGGTGCATGAACCATGTGTTCGGCGAACACATCGGTCGCACGGTCGAGGCCTACGTCGATGACATCGTAGTCAAGACAAGGAAGGCTTCCGACTTCCTCTCCGACCTTGAAGTGACATTCCGATGTCTCAAAGCGAAAGGCGTCAAGCTCAATCCCGAGAAGTGTGTCTTCGGGGTGCCCCGGGGCATGCTCTTGGGGTTCATCGTCTCCGAGCGGGGCATCGAAGCCAACCCGGAGAAGATCGCAGCCATCACCAGCATGGGGCCCATCAAGGACTTAAAAGGCGTACAGAGGGTCATGGGATGTCTCGCGGCCCTGAGCCGCTTCATCTCACGCCTCGGCGAAAGAGGTCTGCCTCTGTACTGCCTCTTAAGGAAGGCCGAGTGTTTCACTTGGACCCCTGAGGCCGAGGAAGCTCTCGGGAACCTGAAGGCGCTCCTCACAAAGGCGCCTATCTTGGTGCCTCCAGCTGAAGGAGAAGCCCTCTTGGTCTACGTCGCCGCGACCACTCAGGTGGTTAGCGCCGCGATTGTGGTCGAGAGGCAAGAAGAGGGGCATGCATTGCCCGTTCAGAGGCCAGTTTACTTCGTCAGCGAGGTATTGTCCGAGACCAAGATCCGCTACCCACAAGTTCAGAAGCTGCTGTATGCGGTGATCCTGACGAGGCGGAAGTTGCGACACTACTTCGAGTCTCATCCGGTAACTGTGGTGTCATCCTTCCCCCTGGGGGAGATCATCCAGTGCCGAGAGGCCTCGGGCAGGATTGCAAAGTGGGCGGTGGAAATCATGGGCGAGACAATCTCGTTCGCCCCTCGGAAGGCCATCAAGTCCCAGGTATTGGCGGACTTCGTAGCCGAATGGGTCGACACCAAGCTCCCGACGGCTCCGATCCAACCGGAGCTCTGGACCATGTTTTTCGACGGGTCGCTGATGAAGACGGGAGCCGGCGCGGGCCTGCTCTTCATCTCGCCCCTCGGGAAACACCTACGCTATGTGCTACGCCTCCATTTCCCGGCGTCCAACAATGTGGCTGAGTACGAGGCTCTGGTCAACGGGTTGCGGATCGCCATCGAGCTAGGGGTCTGGCGCCTCGACGCCCGCGGCGACTCGCAGCTCGTCATCGACCAAGTCATGAAGAACTCCCACTGCCGCGACCCGAAGATGGAGGCCTACTGCGATGAGGTTCGGCGCCTGGAAGACAAGTTCTACGGGCTCGAGCTTAACCACATCGCTCGGCGTTACAACGAGACGGCGGACGAGCTGGCAAAAATAGCCTCGGGGCGAACAACGGTTCCCCCGGATGTCTTCTCCCGGGATCTGCATCAATCGTCCGTCAAGATCGACGACTCGCCCGAGCCTGAGGCGCCCTCGGTCCAGCCCGAGGTACCCTCGGCACAGCCCGAGGCACCCCCAGCTCGGCCCGAGGCGCCCTCGGTTCAGCCCGAGGTACCCTCGGCCTCCGAGGGCGAGACACTGCACGTCGAGGAGGAGCAGAGCAGGGCCACGCCTGATCGGAATTGGCAGACCCCGTACCTACAATATCTCCGCCAAGGAGAGCTACCCCTCGACCGAGCCGAGGCTCGGCGGGTAGCGCGACGCGCCAAGTCGTTCGTCTTGCTGGGCGATGAGAAGGAGCTCTACCACCACAGCCCCTCGGGCATCCTCCAGCGATGCATCTCCATCGCCGAAGGTCAGGAACTCCTGCAAGAGATACACTCGGGGGCTTGCGGCCATCACGCAGCGCCTCGAGCACTTGTCAGGAATGCTTTCCGGCAAGGCTTCTACTGGCCAACGGCGGTGGCAGACGCCACTAGAATTGTCCGCACCTGCGAAGGGTGCCAATTCTATGCGAAGCAGACCCACCTGCCCGCTCAGGCTCTGCAGACGATACCCATCACCTGGCCCTTTGCTGTGTGGAGTCTAGACCTCGTCGGTCCCTTGCAGAAGGCGCCCGGGGGCTACACGCACCTGCTGGTCGCCATCGACAAATTCTCCAAGTGGATCGAGGTCCGACCTCTGAACAGCATCAGGTCCGAGCAAGCGGTGGCGTTCTTCACCAACATCATCCATCGCTTCGGGGTCCCGAACTCCATCATCACCGACAACGGTACCCAGTTCACCGGCAGAAAATTCTTGGACTTCTGCGAGGATCACCACATCCGGGTGGACTGGGCCGCCGTGGCTCATCCCATGTCGAATGGGCAAGTAGAGCGTGCCAACGGCATGATTCTACAAGGGCTCAAGCCTCGGATTTACAACGACCTCAACAAATTCGGCAAGCGATGGATGAAGGAACTCCCCTCGGTGGTCTGGAGCCTGAGGACAACGCCGAGCCAAGCCACGGGTTTCACGCCGTTCTTCCTGGTCTACGGGGCCGAGGCCGTCTTGCCCACTGACCTAGAATACGGCTCCCCGAGGACGAGGGCCTACAGCGATCAAAGCAACCAAGCTAGCCGAGAAGACTCGCTGGACCAGCTGGAAGAGGCTCGGGGCAAGGCCTTACTGCACTCGGCGCGGTACCAGCAGTCCCTGCGACGCTACCACGCCCGAGGGGTCCGGCCCCGAGACCTCCTGGTGGGCGACCTGGTGCTTCAGCTGCGGCAAGACGCCCGAGGGAGGCACAAGCTCACGCCCCCCTGGGAGGGGCCTTTCTTCATCGCCAAAGTTCTGAAGCCCGGAACGTACAAGCTGGCCAACAGTCAAGGCGAGGTCTACGGCAACGCTTGGAACATCCAACAGCTACGTCGCTTCTACCCTTAAGATGTTTTCAAGTTGTTCATATACCTCGCACCCACGCAAAGTTTAGTCATCAAGGAAGGGTCGGCCTCGCCTCGGTAAAGCCCGACCCTCCCTCGGGGGCTAAAAGGGGGGAACCCCCTCTGCGTTGAAATTTTTCCTCGAAAAAAGATCTCTTCTGCCAGAATGTCTTTCGTGCTTTCTGACTACTTCGAAAAGTGGATCCTGAAAACGACGGAGTACACGTAAGCAGCCAAGGCTGACCGAGCCGAGGGACTCCTACGCCTCCGGGATACGGATACCTCACTCATCACCTTCTGCGATAAGTAACTCGCGTTCGGATAAAGTGATTCCGCGGACCGAACAAGTCTTTACGTTCGGAAGCTCTTCTGCTGAAGCGATCCTTCGAGCCTTCTCGACTGAGTCGGTGACAAGGCCTCATGGACGGGTGAAAGTACGCGTAAGCGGCAAGGCCGTCCGAGCCGAGGGACTCCCACGCCTCCGGGATACGGATACCTCACTCATCACCTTCCGCGAGAAGCAACTCTCGCTCGCACAAACATCCCTGTTACCGACAAAAAAGTCCAGATACTCGAAACAAGAGGAAAAGAGACGCAGCTTTACAACGCAGCAAGGGTGTGTGTTCTGGCCTCGGCGGCCGCAGAAGGCACACGCTACAAGACAATCTGATCCTGCAGGCTCGGGTCTCAACGCTGGAAGGGGCTAGCAGCACCTTCGGCATCGACGACAACTTCGGCGAGGCTCGACCTAGCCTCGGACGGCGACGCGGTCCGAAGACCTCCACTCCGAAGGATGACGTCATCACCACGCCCGGGCCATCGCCGCTAGGATCTTCTCCGGGAATCCGGCCCGAGCAGGCGACTCGGCCGGTCACCTCTGGGGCCTCATCCAACCATCTTCCAAGGGCGCCAGCCCGACCCGAGGCCTCGGCTGGTCAACTCTGGCGTCGGTCCCGCTAACGGACAACCCGGCTAGGCTCCGGCCAACCAGGTTTTCATTTTCGAGCCAACTCCGCCTCTGTTCATGCTGATACCGCTACCCCTGGCCTCGGCTCGTCGAAGAGCGGCCAAGGGGTACCTTTAACTAAGCTAGAGAAGCCCCAGACAACAAGGCCGACCGAGCCGAGGGACTCCTACGCCTCTGGGATATGGATACCTCACTCGTCACCTTGACACAGGGCGACTCATGCTTGGTGAAGCGGTTCGGATAATTAACAGGCGAGTCTTAGCGCTCGAAAATGAGGAAAAAACACGGCTCCGTGCCAAAATTACATACATGTTCAGGCCTCGACAGCCATAATGAACAAAAACACTGGCATTCAAAGTGCCATTACAAACGGAACTCCGGTTCCGTCCCCGCGGGTACGAACAACCCCATAAGATTGGGGAAACCATGGAGCGATCGCGGGCCGACGGGCGGCCCGCCGCCGCCCGATCCGGCAACAGCGACAACCACCCCCGCCCCGGGCGACGAAGCAGCTTCAGCAGCGGCTTCGGGGCAGGTGCTACGGCAGAAGGACTCTCACCCGCCGAGGACGAGAGCCAGCCATTCAGGTCGGGAGACGGAGGCCCAGGGCTACTGGCGGAGTTGGCAATCTCATCGGTAGAGAAGCCATCTCCGGCTGCCGACGCCTCGAAGCGCGCCGGCAGGTCTTCGCCCTAGCCAGAACTGCCCAGGGCGTGGGCGCCGCCCTCGCGGTGCGCGGCGCAACCGTCGTCCGGACGGAGGGCGTAGCGCTGCGCCCTGGCTGAGTGACGGCGGCCCACCTATCCCGGCGTGGCTGGAGGAAGTCTCCGCGAAGCTGGAGGATGCCATTCTCCCCCAGACGCCAGGGGAAGAAAAGGGTAACCGACCCACGTGGAGGCAGCCCCCCGACTCGCCTCATCCTCCATCTTGGCCTAGATGACGAAAATCCTTGAGGCTGAGGGAGGGGCAGAGGCCGCAGCCCGGCTCGCTTTTCCCCACCATCAAGCTGGAGGTCACCATCTTGGGTGACCGCCGGTGGAGGGGTGCAGCCGGGCTGCATGATGAAAATCCTTGAAGCCGAACGATGGCTGAAAGGTACCAACTCCCACGGAGTTGCGTTCCTCCAACGATGAGGCAAAAAGACGGTGGGTATCCCCCATCCGGGGGCTTGGAAGGTGGAGAGACGCGATGCATAAGGGAGCAAGAAGACATGATCGCCTTCCGAAAGGGGTCGCCCTCCTTTTAAAGGCAACTCTCCCTACTTGCGCCCCCAACCGTCACGGGCTGAGTCTTCTCCAACGCGTTCCAAGGCCCTCCCCTGCGGCACGGGGGCTGGGTCCCGCATGTCATGCAAACCGACTCGGAGCAGAAGAAGCCAAACCGCCGCGCGTGGTGCACTCAACCGCCCTGCGGTTACAAGTGACCCTCCACTTTTGCCCAGACCAACGGGCGAGAGAGGCGGGCAGCCATGCAGGCGGCATGCAACCGCGCCAAGTGGACGCGCTTCTCCGACTCCCAACGCGCCCAGCCTGGAGGCCCAGGCCCACGCGTCACGCAACCGGCGCACCGGATGCTGCATGCAAGCAACTGCACCGCCACTTGCGCCACCACCGCGCCTCTTCGGTTGCGGGACCAATACCGCGACTCGAGGCGACCCAGCGCACGACCCAGCAGCGCCAGCCTGGCGCGACGGTCAATGCGGCCGAAAGTGGGCCGGTAGTAATGACGGTGGCAGGCGGGCGGGAGCAGCGGTCACGTCGTCAGCCAAGCTCACGTCCCATCCAGGGGCAGCAAGAGAACCCCCTCTCACGGCGTGAAGACGACGCGCCCGTGATCCGTTCCTCGAACGGCACGCGCACGCGCGACGACCGCCCCGCCAACCACTCGCCCCGTCGCATTAACTCCGCGACGGGACAGGCGGCGCTTCTGACAAGAGAAGCGGGCGACGCTTCGCCTTCGCCGTAATAACCGCGCCAAAAAAGGTACGTCGCGTCGTTCGATTTCGTACCCTTTTCCGTTTTTTCCTCTTTCTCTATCTCTTGCAACAGGGACCGGGAAAGGGGGATACCCCGAAAAAGATCCTTCCCCGTGAAGGAACCAGGCTCCGAGCCTCCTTACTGATCAGAGGTTCGAAGGCTGGCCCCCGAAGGGTTTCAACAGCCGCCTCAGATCGCGTGGGCCCTACACCCACTACTGGTCAGAGGTTCGAAGGCCGGCCCCCCCGAAGGGTTCCACGGCCGCCTCAGGCTACTCGGGCTCCGCGCCCATTACTGATCAGGGGTTCGAAGGCTGGCCCCCGAAGGGTTCACAGTCGCCTCAGACGCCGAGCGAGGGATGACCAGGGGTACGTTCGATACATAACCAAGGCTCGGGCTGCGCTCCCGAGGTACCCTAGGACATTTCCGAGACCAGCGGGAGCGATCTTGTAACAGAATCCCATCGGAGGGAGGCATCGAGCCCTCGGACCCCGTCGCCAGGGGACCGGGTCCGGCAGATCACCCGCAGGTACTTTTGGGCATGCCTCTGGGCCCCTAGCCGACCCCTAACGAACGGGGCACGGACGTCCACTCGGATTACCCGCTTGCAGCTCACCGGAGACACCATGTTCGGCGCCCATCGAGGGTAACATGGCGCTTTCCCCCCTCCTCCTTGCGGAAAGGCGACGCAGGGGTGTATGTAAAAAAGCCGAGTCTGTCCCTGATCGTCCTCTCGCCCTGTGCGGAGGCTCGGGGGCTGCTCTCGCAAACCCGGCTCCGGCCGAACCGTTGACAGCGTCAACATACCAGCCCGAGAACTTGAGCCCCGACCGTGCACCCGGGCTACGGCCAGTTTGCATGAGGGAACAACCAGACCAGCCGAAGCATTACGCAAGGCATTAAGACCTCGGAGGAGTGAAACCACTCCTCCGAGGCCTCGGGGGCTACACTCGGCGGGTGCGCTCGCGCGCACCCACCGGAACAAAATACAACCGAGAAAGGCTGGTCCCCTTGCAAAAAAGTGCGACGAAAGCCTCCAAGCGAGTGCCAACACTCCCTTCGAGGCTCGGGGGCTACTGTCGGGGACCATAATTAGGGGTACCCTCAAGACGCCTAATTCTCAGCTGGTAACCCCCATCAGCGTAAAGCTGCAAAGGCCTGATGGGTGCGATTAAGTCAGGGATCAGTCCGTACGAGCGACTCGATCGTGCCTCGCCCGAGCCTAGCCTCGGACAAGGGCAGCCGACCCCGGAGGATTTCCGTCTCGCCCGAGGCACCCCTCCAACGGCGGACACATCTCCGGCTCGCCCGAGGCCTTGCCTTCGCTAAGAAGCAACCCTGACTAAATCGCCGCACCGACCGACCGAACCGCAGGAGCATTTAACGCAAAGGTGGCCTGACACCTTTATCCTGACGTGCGCCCCCCGGCAGAGCCGAAGTGACCGCCGTCACTTCGCCGCTCCACTGACCGGCCTGACAGAAGGACAGCGCCGCCTGCGCCACTCCGACTGCAGTGCCACTTGACAGAGTGAGACTGACAGGCAGTCAGGCCCTGCCAAAGGCACCACAGGAAGCTCCGCTCCGCCCGACCCAGGGCTCGGACTCGGGCTGAGTCCCGGAAGACGGCGAACTCCGCTCCGCCCGACCCAGGGCTCGGACTCGGGCTGAGTCCCGGAAGACGGCGAACTCCGCTCCGCCCGACCCAGGGCTCGAACTCGGGCTAAGTCCCGGAAGACGGCGAACTCCGCTCCGCCCAACCCAGGGCTCGGACTCGGGCTAAGTCCCGGAAGACGGCGAACTCCGCTCCGCCCGACCCAGGGCTCGGACTCGGGCTAAGTCCCGGAAGACGGCGAACTCCGCTCCGCCCGACCCAGGGCTCGGAC
Source organism: Zea mays (assembly GCF_902167145.1). Lineage (NCBI taxonomy): Eukaryota > Viridiplantae > Streptophyta > Magnoliopsida > Poales > Poaceae > Zea > Zea mays. Next base: position 73,993,775 of record NC_050100.1, on the reverse strand, counting down.
TCGGGCTCAGCCCCAGAAGACGACGAACTCCGCTCCGCCCGACCCAGGGCTCGGACTCGGGCTCAGCCCCAGAAGACGACGAACTCCGCTTCGCCCGACCCCAGGGCTCGGACTCCGCCCTGGCCTCTGCCAAACGACCTCCGCCTCGCCCGACCCAGGGGCTCGGACTCGGCCTCAGCCATGGAAGACAGACTCAACCTCGGCTTAGGAGGAGCCTCCACGTCGCCCAACATAGGGCGCAGGCCAGCCACGTCAACAGGAAGCGACATCATCACCCTACCCCGAGCCGACTCGGGCCGCAGAGAACAAGACCGGTGTCCCATCTGGCTAGCTCCGCCAGATAGGCAATGATGGCGCCCCGCAAGCCCTGTGACGACGGCGGCTCTCAGCTCTCTTACGGAAGCAGGAGGACGTCAGCAAGGACTCAACCGCTCCGACAGCTGTCCCTCCGCCAGGCTCCGTTGCTCCTCCGACGGCCACGACATCACACCAGCTGGGTGCCAAGATCTCTCCGGCTGCCACATCGGCATGTACTTAGGGCACTAGCTCTCCCCCGCTAGACACGTAGCACTCCGCTACACCCCCATTGTACACCTGGATCCTCTCCTTACGCCTATAAAAGGAAGGACCAGGGCCCTCTTAGAGAAGGTTGGCCGCGCGGGGACGAGGACGGGACAGGCGCTCTCTTGGGGCCGCTCGCTTCCCTCACCCGCGTGGACGCTTGTAACCCCCTACTGCAAGCGCACCCGACCTGGGCGCGGGACGAACACGAAGGCCGCGGGATTTCTACCTCTCTCACGCCCGTCTCCGGCCACCTCGCTTCCCCCCTTCGCGCTCGCCCACGCGCTCGACCCATCTGGGCTGGGGCACGCAACGACATTCACTCGTCGGCTTAGGGACCCCCCGGTCTCGAAACGCCGACAGCTCATGTTTGCTCTTCTGCCTCGACCGTGACCTGATGTGCCTTCACCTCCTCCTTCTTCTTCTAGGATGTAGGTTCGAGTCACCCTTTTGGTGTTTGACGCCAAAGGGGGAGAGATGTGAGTTGTGAGAGCTAAGGGGAGTTAGTTGAGAGAGCTCTTGATCTTTTGATGTAATATATATGCATGATACTCTCTGTAATATCTCTGTAATAGCTCCACTTTTGTATGATGTTTAACTCACAAACTCCATGATATGCTCTCGATGTTTGTTAATGACTACTATGTGTATTATGTTTTCACCTATGATGTTGTCACCAGTCGTTCAGTTCTTATTCATGGATTTCATTTCATACTTGTATGAACAAGAAACTTATGTTGTGTATGCACTTATACTTACTATTCTATTACATGATTTTTTCTACCAAATTTGTTGAGTATCACTAACCATCTTCTCTATTGACACAAAAACAAACAAACTACTCTCACACTCTTGTAGGGTTGTCATCAATCACCAAAAAGGGGGAGATTGAAAGCATCTAGGCCCCTGGTTGGTTTTAGTGATTAATGACAACATAAGATTATATGTAACTAATGTGTGTTTTGCGGAGCAAATGGTAAGTTAGGTCGCATTATAGGAAGTTGCATTGCAACGGAGAAAACAATCCCTCAGATGAGAACTTGAAGCGGCGGCTAAAAAGGCGAATCAAAAGATGAAGGTCTTCATATTCCGAGTGTCGAAGGAGTTGCGGACACTTGGTATAGAATTAGGTCTTCTATTTTTATTTTAGTCGTACTATAAAGAGGGGTTGTGGATGAGTAGTTTGACCAAGAGAATTCTAGTGTAGTGTTGGTGCATATTCACCCTCACATCTAGTGCTAGATGTCACTCTACAACACACTCACAAGTTAGAACAAAAACGGTTTAGAAAAACCTAAGGAACAGAATTTGGGTTTGCTGTCTTAGGGGCACTGGATTGTCCGGTGCACCCTCTGACGGTGGGGCCAGCCAGCCCCAGGGGCAGCGCCTCTGCCCTCGAGAAACCCGAGAGCGACGAGTTCGTGAAGTTGAATTTTAGCGGTCACACCAGATTGTCCGGTGTGCACCAGACCATCACTGTTCACTGTTCGGTGCATTGTCAGTCCAGCGGCTAGCTGTCAGAACTAGTTGTTGGAGCCGACCCATGCGCAGAGAGCTACAACAACGGCTAGTTTTGGTGGTTGGGGATATTTATACCCCCTCAACCAGCCTCATTTAGTGTCTTACTACCCACATTCAAGTGCATTCATTGCTAGAGCAGTGCAAGCCTCACAAAGCCTAGTGAGGTGATTAGAAAATCATAATCCGGTGTTAGGACCTCATTAATGCACGTGAGAGTCACCTAGAGCACACACCACATGCATTAGGCTTCTCTTTGTCAAGTGAAAGTCTATGACTTGTTACTCTTGGTGATTGACATCACCTAGACGGCTTGGTGGCGATTGGAGCGCGGTGATCACCCCGGAGGATTTGTTGGTGACCCGGCTCAAGTTTGTACGCGGTCGTGAAGGATCCACCGCGTCGGAGTGGCAAAGGATCACCTCATAGTGAGCAATTGGTTCTTGCGAGGACCAAGGGGGAGCGATACCCTTGTGCGGGTGCTCCAACGAGGACTAGGGAAGAGTGCTGACTTTTTGATACCTCGACAAAAAATTGGAGGAGTCTTATTACCCTTGCTTTTAGGGATGGCAATCGGGTGGGTAATACGCGGATATATAATTCGTGGGTATGGATCTCTACCCATACCCGTATCTGTCGGGTATCTGCTATCCAGCGGATACCCGTTACCCGCCCGTCCACTATAATTTTAGCATTCAACATCAAACAACAATTTTATTACAATTCAAAACTAATTATCATTCCATCATCATAAAATGATAATTTCAGCACCAATCAACATGTCATAAAAAAAATTGAAAAATTAGAATTTAGGATAATATATTAAATCTGGATGACCCACGTACCAGATACCCATTGGGTAACGAGTATGGATATTGAATATCCATACCCGCGAAAAATTATCCGCGAATACCTTATTATATCCATAACCGTACCCGTGGATATCAAATTCCACCATACACATATCCAATGGATAATTATCCGCGGTTATTTACCCATACCCATATCCATTGCCATCCCTACTTGCTTTACATTCCGCATTTACTTTGAGCATTTCACTTTGTGCAAATACATAGCAAGTACTTGTAGTAATGACTTAGGGTTGTTGTTTTTCTAGTAGTATTCATTTATTACTAGTAGTTGGTTAAAGTTGGGCTTGTGCTTAGGGTTTAACTTTTGTTGGAATTTTAGAAAAGCCCAATTCACCGCCCACTCTTGGGCATCACGATCCTTTCACCATAGATGGAGAGGGTGCAACTCTGAAAAAACTGCAACACCAATGAGTTTCAGGTTCAAGAAAGCATTTGGGTAATATCTATTGCTGCTGTCAGTGGTAGTGAAGGAAACAAAACCATCAGACTCTAGGGGTTTAGTTCATTGCCAGCGAGTGCTTGTTCTGGTGGATTGAGGCAGCTCGCTAGTTTTTTGGGGAGCCATCATGGAGTGATGCCAGGAGTTCAACTTTTGCCCAAGCATGTTCAGGTTCGAGTAGCAGATGGGGGTACCATGCATGTGGAGCAAATATAGAGTACCTGGGTGCAAGTGGTTGTGTGTGGGTTTCACTTTTTTGACTAACTTCAAGATCCTGCCACTTGGGGGTAAAGACATGATACTAGGCATGGACTGGCTGGAGGATCACATACCTATGTCTATGCACTGGACAAACAAGTGGATGAAAATTGAATATGGCAATCGACAGATGATGCTGCAAGGGGTTCTGGCTAAGGTTCAGTCATGCCATGTGGTGACTAGCTTTCAACTGGAGTCCTTAATCAGACAAGAGGCAGTGGAGCGGTTGTTAGAGTTGCAGACTGTCCAGCTAAGCCAACAGAGTGAGATTCCTGAGTTAATTTAGAAAATGATAGACAAGTGCCAACATTTGTTCTCCAAATCCCATTGCTTACCCCTAGAAGAAATATTGATCATGTCATTCCTTTACCCCGTGGGGCACCACCATTTCGCTTAAGGCCATATAGGTATACCCCATAACAGAAAAATGAGATGAGAAACAAATTCAGGAGATGATAGACAGTGGGATTATTCAACAGAGCTCCCGTCCTTTTGCATCACCAGTGTTACTTGTTAAGAAGAAAGATGGAGAGTGGAAACTTTGTGTTGACTATAGAAAACTGAATGCTCACACAGTAAAAAACAGGTATCCCATGCCAATTTTTGATGAAATTATAGATGAGCTGAGGGGAGCTTCTATCTTCTCTAAATTGGATCACTGTTCAAGGTACCATCAAAATAGAATCAAGGAAGGAGATGAGTATAAGACAGTGTTTCAAACCCGCCATGGTCATTATGAATATAGAGTTATGACTTTTGGACTAACTAGGGCACCTGCTACTTTCCATGATTTCATGAACCAAGTGTTGCAGCCACTACTTTCGCGGATGTGTGGTTGTCATTCTGGACGATGTTTTGGTATATAGTGTTACAGCCATCGCCCATCGCCGACATCTTGTACTACCCTTGACACCTCACCCTTGATGCTAGGTAGAGCTGAAAAAAGCTCGAGCTTGACGAGCTGACTCGAGCTTGCAGTGGCTTGACTCGGTTTGGACGGGCTCGACGCTCAGAACAAGTCCGAGCCGAGCCTTTTTTTTCTCGTGAAAAGAGCGAGTCACCCAGCTTTGGCTTGTGGCTCAACCCAACAACAATTTGTGAAATAAAATCCTAATTAGCATATAATGTTAGTACCACATAGACAATTAATTTACGTTTTGAAATTACTGTACAAAATCAATCTATTTTCTATATATTATATTAGTAATATTATTATTTTAATAAATTAAAATATGTTATTTAAATTATTTTTAAGGTTTTATGGAGGGCAAGTTCGCGTTTACGAGGACCGCTAGATCCATCTCTAGTATAAACATCACATGAATATAATTCCCCGTTATCGCTATATATGTGAAAGGAATAATCGGTATTTTGCTATTTAGAATATTGCTTCCGTGTTATAACTACTTCCGTGTCTAAGAATTATGAACTAATTTGAGTTTAATATGGTCCCGATGACAATTTTACGAAGCTCATTCTTAATAATAGCAAATATTCAATACTCTCGTCAAATACACATCAATATCAAAAGGCAAGAATCTTGTCCGAACATCAACGTTTATTCATCGCAGCGCCACCACCATGGAGGCCATTTAATTAAGCTAGTGCAGCTGCTGCTAGCCGATGACGGGACCTTGACAACGAGGTCCTCGAAATAGGGTTAGAGATATCGAACCAATTCGGCTCGGCTCATTCGAGTTTGAGCTGGTTCGTTAGGCTAACAAGCAGATTCGGTTTGGCTTATTAAGTTAACGAGTCAGAGTCAGCTTAGCTCGGCTCGTTTATCGGCTTAAGCCAACTCGTTTATCTCGTGAGTTAGACTAGGAAAAACAGTATGTATATAATGATCAATTTCTAATTAATTTCAAACCAATTTAATAATGGAAAATAGTAATTATACTGATAGTTTCATAGACCACATCAATGTAACGCCAAATTAACACACATCAACAATCATCAATTCACAATTCACACACATGTTCATCACTTTAACCTATAATTATATTCGCATAAACCAATTTAACACATAGAGACATTTCATCAATCATTAGTTTAACTCATAGTCTGTAGACAACACATAAATATAACATGTTCATCAATTGTTACGTAAATGATATATATATATATATATATATATATATATATATATATATATATATATATATATATATATATATATATATATATATACTAGGTGAGTGCTCGTGCGTTGCAACGGGAACATATAATATCATTATAATTTATATACAAAATGTGTCTTATATTGTTATAAGAAAATGTTTTATAATCCATTTGTGATCTTGGCCATACATTAATTTTGTTGTTTTAATTTAGCTGTTTCGCACTATATTGTAACCATCAGTATCATGCAGACTTCGATATATGTCACGATTTGGATGGTCTCATCATTGGAGAGCACGTGCCACACCTGCCGAAAAAAGTTCCCTCGTACATTATCAGTCATCAGGCACACACCACCATACACGCTTGCTTAAATAAAAAGGCAAGTGTGTCTGTGTTTGCGAAAAGAAATTGTCGGGGACCATAATTAGGGGTACCCTCAAGACTCCTAATCTCAGCTGGTAACCCCCATCAGCACAATGCTGCAAAGGCCTGATGGGTGCGATTAAGTCAAGGATCGGTCCACTCAAGGGACACGATCTCGCCTCGCCCGAGCTCAACCTCGGGCAAGGGCAGCCGACCCCGGAGGATTTACGTCTCGCCCGAGTACCCCCTCCAGCAACGGACACACCTTCGGCTCGCCCGAGGCCCAGTCTTCACCAAGAAGCAACCTTGGCCAAGTCGCCACGCCGATCGACCGTATCGCAGGAGCATTTAATGCAAAGGTGGCCTGACACCTTATCCTGACGCGCGCCCTTCAGTCGACAGAGCCGAAGTGACCGTAGTCACTTCGCCGCTCCACTGACCGGCCTGACAAGAGGACAGCGCCGCCTGCGCCGCTCCGACTGCTGTGCCACTCGACAGAGTGAGGCTGACAGCAGCCAAGTCCGGCCTCAGGCGCCATAAGAAACTCCGCATCGCCCGACCCCAGGGCTCGGACTCGAGCTCAGCCCCGGAAGACGACGAGCTCCGCTTCGCCCGACCCCAGGGCTCGGACTCGGGCTCAGCCCCGGAAGACGACGAACTCCGCATCGCCCGACCCCAGGGCTCGGACTCGGGCTCAGCCCCGGAAGACGACGAACTCCGCTTCGCCCGACCCCAGGGCTCGGACTCGGGCTCAGCCCCGGAAGACGACGAACTCCGCATCGCCCGACCCCAGGGCTCGGACTCGGGCTCAGCCCTGGAAGACGACGAATTCCGCTTCGCCCGACCCAGGGCTCGGACTCGGGCTCAGCCCCGAAAGACGACGAACTCCGCATCGCCCGACCCCAGGGCTCGGACTCGGGCTCAGCCTCGGAAGACGACGAACTCCGCTTCGCCCGACCCCAGGGCTCGGACTCAGCCCTGGCCTTAGCCGACGGTCTCCGCCTCGCCCGACCTAGGGGCTCGGACTCGACCTCGGCCTTGGAAGACAGACTCGACCTCGAACTCGGAGGAGCCTCCACCTTGCCCAACCCAGGGCTCGGACCGACCACGTCACAGGAGGCGTCATCATTACCCTACCCCAAGCTAACTCAGGCTACGGGGAATAAGACCGGCGTCCCATCTAGCTCGCCCCGGTAAACAAGTAATGATGGCGCCTCGCATGCTCTATGACGACGGCGGCTCTCAGCCCCATTACGGAAGCAAGGAGACATCAGCAAGGACTCGACAGCCCCAACAGTTGTCCTTCCGCCAGGCTCCAGCGCTCCTCCGACGGCCACGACACCACACGAACCGGGCGCCAAAACCTCTCTGGCTGCCACGATGGCATGTACTTAGGGCACTAGCTCTCCTCCGCTAGACATGTTAGCACACTGCTACACCCCCCATTGTACACTTGGATCCTCTCCTTATGCCTATAAAAGGAAGGTCCAGGGCCCTCTTACAGAGGGTTGGCCGCGTGGGGAAGGACGGGACGGCGCTCGCGTAAGCCGCTCGCTCCCTCCCGCGTGGACGCTTGTAACCCCCTACTGCAAGCGCACCCGACCTGGGCGAGGGACAAACACGAAGGCTGCGGGTTTCCCCTTTTACGCCTGTCTCCCTCCAGCTTCTTCCACCCTTCGCGCTCCGTCTCGCGCCGACCCATCTAGGCTGGGGCACGCGGCGACAATTTACTCGTCGGTCCAGGGACCCCCCGGGTTCGAAACGTCGACAGTTGGCGCGCCAGGTAGGGGCCTGCTGCGTGTTGACGAACAGCTTCCCGTCAAGCTTCAGATGGGCAGTCTCCAGCAACCTTTCCAGCTCGGGATGGTGCTCCGTTTCGGGAGTCTTGAGTTCATGTCCCTCGACGGCAGCTACAACATGATACTCCTTCCCCCGCCGCGCGACAGCGACAATGGCGGCCGACAACCTGCCCGTCGACGGCGGAATCGACGACGTCTTCCCCACATGGTGGAAGAACAACATTCGGGCTTGTCCCGTCCCCTCCCCCGCCGACGGAGGAGGAGACGGGGCAACCAAGGCCAAGCAGGAGGCGGCACCTCATCGGCTGTCGAGCAAGTCGACGGCGCCGGCGCCCCAACAGGGGGTACGTCGGGCATCGACCTCGCGTCTGAGACGAAGACGAGCACCGTCTCCCCGTGACACGCCAACTCCAAGAAAACAGACGACGCCAGCGCGCTCGCAAAGGACTTGCTGGGCGTCAGCCTCGTACCTGAGACGACGGTGCAGTCTGCCCCTGACGTGACTTCGTCACCGCCCGTCGACCAAGAGGTACCGACCGATTCCCATCTCGTGCCTTTTGGATTCAGCCTCGACCCACCAAGCGACTTCACTTTGGTGGATGCTCTCATAGAGGCGAGTCCAAACCCTCTGGGGTATCGTATTTGGTCACCCTGGGACCGGCTGACGGCCGTCTCGACCTACGGGCCCTCGGGTTCTGAGGAAGATGACGAGCCCGACTTTAGTTGGGATTTCTCCGGACTTGGTAACCCTAGTGCCATGCGGGACTTTATGACCGCATGCGACTACTGCCTTTCCGACTGTTCCGACGGTAGCCGCAGCCTCGGCGACGAGGACTGCGGCCCAAGTCGTGAATGTTCCACGTCGATCTAGGGGGTCCCGACGAAGGCAACCATCTTGGTATGCCGGAGAACGGTGATCCCCCTAGGCCTGTGCCTCGCGTTGACATCCTTCGGGAGCTAGCTGTGGTCCCCGTCCCAGCGGGGGGTCATGACCCACAGCTCGAGCAAATCCGCGAGATGTAGGCCAGGCTCGACGAGGGAGCAGGAACACTTGAGCCGTTCCGCCGGGACATTGGGCAGGAATGGGCAAGCCAACCTCCGGCCGGAGAAGTGCGTCATCTACCCCAGGGCATCCAGCACCGCATCGCCGACGATGTCAGGGTAAGGCCGCCACCGGTTTCCAGTGGGGTCGGCCAGAACCTGGCTGCAGCGGCAATACTTCTCCGCGCGATGCCGGAGCCATCAACCACCGAGGGGCGGCGTATCCAGGGAGAGCTCAAGAATCTCCTGGAGGATGCCGCGGTCCGACGGGCCGAAAGCTCTGCCTCCCGAAGGCAGGGGTACCCCCCGGAACATCGCGCCGCGACTTCGCGATTCATGCGGGAAGCCTCGGTCCACACCGGGCGCACGCGCAACACAGCGCCTGCGGCCCCGGGTCGCCTCGGCAACGAACACCCTCACCGCAACCGTCGAACCCACCTCGACGAGAGGATGCGCCGAGGCTACCACCCCAGGCGTGGGAGACGCTACGACAGCGGGGAGGATCGGAGTCCCTCGCCCGAAACACCCGGTCCGCAGGCTTTCAGCCGCGCCATACGACGGGCGCCGTTCTCGACCCGGTTCCGAACCCCGACTACTATCACAAAGTACTCGGGGGAGACGAGACCGGAACTATGGCTTGCGGACTACCGGCTGGCCTGCCACCTGGGTGGAACGGACAATGACAACCTCATCATTCGCAACCTCCCCCTGTTCCTCTCCGACACCGCTCGAGCCTGGCTGGACCACCTACCTCCGGGGCAGATCTCCAACTGGGACGACCTGGTCCAAGCCTTCGCCGACAATTTCCAGGGCACGTACGTGCGCCCAGGGAACTCCTGGGATCTCCGAAGCTGCCGCCAGCAGCCAGGGGAGTCTCTCCGGGACTACATCCGGCGATTCTTGAAGCAGCGCATCGAGCTGCCCAACGTCACCGATTCGGATGTCATCGGCGCGTTCCTCGCCGGCACCACCTGCCGCGACCTGGTGAGCAAGCTGGGTCGCAAGACCCCCACCAGGGCGAGCGAGCTGATGGACATCGCCACCAAGTTCGCCTCTGGCCAGGAGGCAGTTGAGGCCATCTTCCGGAAGGACAAGCAGCCCCAGGGCCGCCTACCGGAAGATGTCCCCGAGGCGTCAACTCAGCGCGGCACCAAGAAGAAAGGCAAGAAGAAGTCGCAAGCGAAACGCGACGCCGCCGACGCGGACCTTGTCGCCGCCACCGAGTACAAGAACCCTCGGAAACCTCCCGGAGGTGCCAATCTCTTCGACAAGATGCTCAAGGAGCCGTGCCCCTATTATCAGGGGCCCGTCAAGCACACCCTTGAGGAGTGCGCCATGCTTCGGCGCCACTTTCACAAGGTCGGGCCACCTGCGGAGGGTGGCAGGGCCCGCGACGACGATAAGAAGGAGGATCATAAGGCAGGAGAGTTCCCCGAGGTCCATGACTGCTACATGATCTACGGTGCGCGAGTGGCGAACGCCTCGGCTCGGCACCGCAAGCAAGAGCGTCGGGAGGTCTACTCGGTAAAGGTGGCGGCGCCAGTCTACCTAGACTGGTCCGACAAGCCCATCACCTCTGACCAAGACAACCACCCCGACCATGTGCCGAGCCCGAGGAAATACCCGCTCGTTGTCGACCCCATCATCGGCAACGTCAGGCTCACCAAGGTCCTCATGGACGGAGGCAGCAGCCTCAACATCATCTACATCGAGACCCTCGGGCTCCTGCAGATCGATCTGTCCTCGGTCTGGGCAGGCGCTGCGCCTTTTCACGGGATCATCCCCGGGAAGCGCGTCCAACCCCTCGGACAACTCGATCTACCCGTCTGCTTTGGGACACCCTCCAACTTCCGAAGGGAGACCCTCACGTTCGAAGTGGTCGGGTTTCAAGGAACCTACCACGCAGTGCTGGGGAGGCCATGCTACACCAAGTTCATGGCCGTCCCCAACTACACCTACCTCAAGCTCAAGATGTCGGGCCCCAACGGGGTCATCACCGTCGGCCTCACGTACCGACACGCGTACGAATGCGACGTGGAGTGCGTGGAGTACGCCGAGGCCCTCGCGAATCCGAGGCCCTCATCGCCAACCTGGAGAGCCTCTCTAAGGAGGCGCCAGACGTAAAGCGCCACGCCGGCAACTTCGAGCCAGCGGAGACGGTTAAATTCGTCCCTCTCGACCCCAGCAACGACGCCTCCAAGCAGATCCAGATCGGCTCTGAGCTCGATCTCAAATAGGAAGCAGTGCTCGTCGACTTTCTCCGTGCAAACGACGACGTCTTCGCGTGGAGTCCCTCGGACATGCCCGGCATACCGAGGGATGTCGCCGAGCACTCGCTGGATATCCGAGCTGGAGCCCGACCCGTGAAGCAGCCTCTGCGCCGATTCGACGAAGAAAAGCGCAGAGCCATAGGCGACGAGATCCACAAGCTAATGGCGGCAGGGTTCATCAAAGAGGTATTCCATCCCGAATGGCTTGCCAACCCTGTGCTTGTGAGAAAGAAAGGAGGGAAATGGCGGATGTGTGTAGACTACACTGGTCTAAACAAAGCATGTCCGAAAGTTCCCTACCCTCTGCCTCGCATCGATCAAATCATGGATTCCACTGCTGGATGCGAAACCCTGTCTTTCCTCGATGCCTACTCAGGGTATCACCAAATCAGGATGAAAGAGTCTGACCAGCTTGCGACTTCTTTCATCACACCTTTCGGCATGTACTGCTATGTTACCATGCCGTTCGGTTTGAGGAATGCGGGTGCGACATACCAAAGGTGCATGAACCACGTGTTCGGCGAACACATTGGCCGAACGGTCGAGGCCTACATCGATGACATCGTAGTCAAGACAAGGAAAGCCTCCGACCTCCTTTCCGACCTTGGAGCGACATTCCGATGTCTCAAGGCGAAAGGCGTAAAACTCAATCCCGAGAAGTGTGTCTTCGGGGTCCCCCGAGGCATGCTCTTGGGGTTCATCGTCTCCGAGCGGGGCATCGAGGCCAACCCGGAGAAGATCGCGGCCATCACCAGCATGGGGCCCATCAAGGACTTCAAAGGCGTACAGAGGGTCATGGGATGCCTTGCGGCTCTGAGCCGTTTCATCTCGCGCCTCGACGAAAGAGGCCTGCCTCTGTACCGCCTCTTAAGGAAGGCCGAGTGCTTCACTTGGACCCCTGAGGCCGAGGAAGCCCTCGGGAACCTGAAGGCGCTCCTCACGAACGCGCTCATCTTGGTGCCCCCCGCTGCCAGAGAAGCCCTCTTGATCTACGTCACCGCTACCACTCAGGCGGTTAGCGCCGCGATTGTGGTTGAGAGACGAGAAGAGAGGCATGCATTGCCCGTCCAGAGGCCAGTCTACTTCATCAGTGAGGTACTATCCGAGACCAAGATCTGCTACCCACAAATTTAGAAGCTGCTATACGCGGTGATCCTGACGCGGCGGAAGTTGCGACACTACTTCGAGTCTCATCCGGTAACTGTGGTGTCATCCTTCCCCCTGGGGGAGATCATCCAGTGCCGAGAGGCCTCGGGTAGAATTGCAAAGTGGACGATGGAAATCATGGGCGAGACGATCTTGTTCGCCCCTCTGAAGGCCATCAAGTCCCAGGTCTTGGCGGACTTTGTGGCTGAATGGGTCGACACCCAGCTCCCAACAGCTCCGATCCAACCAGAACTCTGGACCATGTTTTTCGACGGGTCGCTGATGAAGACAGGAGCAGGAGCGGGCCTGCTCTTCATCTCGCCCCTCGGGAAGCACCTACGCTACGTGCTACGCCTCCATTTCCCGGCGTCCAACAATGTGGCCGAGTACGAGGCTCTGGTCAACGGGTTGCGCATCGCCATCGAGCTAGGGGTCCGACGCCTCGACGCTCGCGGTGACTCGCAGCTTGTCATCGACCAAGTCATGAAGAACTCCCACTGCCGCGACCCGAAGATGGAAGCCTACTGCGATGAGGTTCGGCGCCTGGAAGACAAGTTCTATGGGCTCGAGCTCAACCACATCGCCCGACGCTACAACGAGACTACAGACGAGCTGGCTAAAATAGCCTCAGGGCGAACAACGGTTCCCCCGGACGTCTTCTCCCGAGACCTGCATCAACCCTCCGTCAAGACCGACGATACACCCGAGCCTGAGAAGGCCTCGGCCCAGCCTGAGGCACCCTCGGCTCAGTCCGAGGCACCCTCGGCTCGGCCCGAGGCACCCTCGGCTCAACCCGAGGCACCCTCGGCTCGGCCCGAGGTACCCTCGGCCCCCGAGGGTGAGGCACTGCGCGTCGAGGAGGAGCGAAGCGGGGCCACGCCTAATCGAAACTGGTAGACCCCGTACCTGCAATATCTCCACCGAGGAGAGATACCCCTCGACCGAGCCGAAGCTCGGCGGTTGGCGCAGCGCGCCAAGTCGTTCGTCTTGCTGGGAGACGGGAAGGAGCTCTACCACCGCAGCCCCTCAGGCATCCTCCAGCGATGCATTTCCATCACCGAAGGCCAGGAGGTCTTACAAGAGATACACTCGGGGGCTTGCGGCCATCACGCAGCACCTCGAGCCCTTGTTGGAAACGCCTTCCGACAAGGCTTCTACTAGCCGACCGCGGTGGCCGACGCCACTAGAATTGTCTGCACCTGCCAAGGGTGTCAATTCTATGCAAGGCAGACCCACCTGCCCGCTCAGGCTCTGCAGACCATACCCATCACCTGGCCGTTTGCAGTGTGGGGTCTGGACCTCGTCGGCCCCTTGCAGAAGGCACCCGGGGCTACACGCACCTGTTGGTCGCCATCGACAAATTCTCCAAGTGGATCGAGGTCCGAGCCCTAAACAGCATCAGGTCCGAACAGGTGGTGGCGTTCTTCACCAACATCATCCATCGCTTTGGGGTCCCGAACTCCATCATCACCGACAACGGCACCCAGTTCACTGGCAGAAAGTTCATGGACTTCTGCGAGGATCACCACATCCGGGTGGACTGGGCCGTCGTGGCTCACCCCATGATGAATGGGCAAGTAGAGCGTGCCAATGGCATGATCCTGCAAGGGCTCAAGCCGCGGATCTACGACGACCTCAACAAGTTCAGCAAGCGATGGATGAAGGAGCTCCCCTCGGTGGTCTGGAGTCTGAGGACAACGCTGAGCCGAGCCACGGGCTTCACACCGTTCTTTCTAGTCTATGGGGCCGAGGCCATCTTGCCCACAGACTTAGAATACGGTTCCCCGAGGACGAGGGCCTACGCCAACCAAAGCAATCGATCTAATCGAGAAGACTCACTGGACCAGCTGGAAGAGGCTCGGGACATGGCCTTACTACACTCGATGCGGTACCAGCAGTCCCTGCGACGCTACCACGCCCGAGGGGTTCGGTCCCGAGACCTCCAGGTGGGCGACCTGGTGCTTCGGCTGCGACAAGACGCCCGAGGGCGGCACAAGCTCACACCTCCCTGGGAAGGGCCGTTCGTCATCGCCAAGGTTCTGAAGCCCGTAACATACAAGCTGGCCAACAGTCAAGGCGAGGTCTACAGCAACGCTTAGAACATCCGACAGCTACGTTGCTTCTACCCTTAAGATGCTTTCAAGTCGTTCATACACCTCGGTCACACACAAAGTCTAGTCATCAAGGAAGGGTCAGCCTTGCCTCGGCAAAGCCCGACCCTCCCTCGGGGGCTAAAAGGGGGGAACCCCCTCTGCGTCAAAAATTTCCTCGGAAAAAGATCTTTTCTGCCAGAATGTCTTTCGTGCTCTTCGACTACTTCGAAAGTGGATCCTGAAAACGATGGAGTACACGTAAGCAGCCAAGGCTGACCGAGCCGAGGGACTCCTACGCCTCCAGGATACGGATACCTCACTCATCACCTTCTGCGATAAGTAACTCACGCTCGGATAAGTGATTCCACGGACCGAACAAGTCTTCACGCTCGAAAACTCCTCTGCCGAAACGATTTTTCGGGCCTTCTCGACTACGTCGGTGACAGAACCCTATGGACGAGTAAGAGTGCGCGTAAGCGGCAAGGCCGACCGAGCCGAGGGATTCCTACGTCTCCGGGATACGGATACCTCACTCATCACCTTCCGTGAAAAGTAACTCTCACTCGGACAAGCAATTCTGTTACCGACAAATAAGTCCAGATACTCGAAACAACAGGAAAAAGAATGTAGCTTTACAACACGAGACAGTATGTTTGGGCCTCGGCGGCCGCAGAAAACATACGCATACTACAAGATAACCCGATCCTGCAGGCTCGGATCTTGACAGTTGAAGGGAGCAGCAGCACCCTCGGCGTCAACTACACCTTCGGCGAGGTCCGGCCTAGCCTCGGACGGCGACACGGTCGGAGGATCTCCACTCCGAAGGACGACATCAGCACCACGCCCGGGCCATCGCCGCTAGGGTCTTCTCCAGGAATCCGGCTCGAGCAAACGGCTCGGCCGGCCACCCCGAAGCCTCAGCCAGCTGTCCCCCGAGGACATCAGCCCGGCTCGTGGCATCGGCGACTCAACTCCGGCGTCGGTCCCGCCAGTGGACGACCCGGCCAGGCTCCGGCCGACCAAGTCTTCTTTTCGAGCCAACTTCGCCTCTGTCCGTGCTGACACCGCTACCTCCGGCTTCGGCTCATTGAAGAGCGGCCGAGGGTCCCTTTAACTAGGCAAGAGAAGCCTCGGACAGCAAGGCCGACCGAGCCGAGGGACTCCTACGCCTCCGGGATACGGATACCTCACTCGTCACCTTCGCACGAGGCGACTCACGCTTGGTGAAGCGGTTCAGATAGCCGACAGGCGAGTCTTAGTGCTCGAAATGAGGAGAAAACACGGCTCCGTGCCAAAAATACATACATGTTCAGGCATACATGTTCAGGCCCCGACAGCCGTAATGAACAGACACCGGCACTCAAGGTGCCATTACAAACGGAACTCCGGTTCCATCCCCGCGGGTACGAACAACCCCCCCCCACATTGGAGGGCCCGCGGGGCGATAAGGCTCCAGGTCGCCCACCGTCGCCCGCTCCAGCAGCAGCGACAACGACCTCCGCTCCGGGTGGCCGAACTGCAGCAGCGATGGCCTCAGGGCGGACGCCGCTGCAACAATGCCCTCGCCCACATCTACGCTCGAGGGGCGAGGACAAGTACAAAGAGCCGGAGGCCCGGAGCGCGGATGGTGGCGGTGATCCCGCCGGCAACGAGGACTTCTCCAGCCGCCGCCACCTCAGCACCGACGACAGGAGCCGTCTACCCACCGGCAGATCCCCACTCGGATCCTCCCGGACGAGTGGAGCACCGACCTCCGCGCAGAGGCGCCGTACCGGGGCAAAGGCAGGACAGCCCTAGAACACGAACGCCGCCCTAGCAGCGCGCGACGTCTTAGGCGGTCCTCCGGTGCGCGCGACGCAACAACCGCCCTTGCGGCGAGAGGAGGCACCGGGAGCCAAGCCAGAGCCAGCTGAGCCAGCGAGCCCGACGCGCTGAAGCTGACGACACTCGCCGCCGATCGGCCCCGCGTTGTCGAAGTTCGCCCCTCCCGCTAGGCCGGTGAGCGCCCTCTCCCTTGAATGCTGAAGGAGAGGTTGACCCACGAACCCGCGCGGGAGGTAGAGCTCCGGCACAGCCCGGCCTCCGCCCCAGCAAGGATGATGAAGATCCTTGAAGCCGAGGGCGGGACCAAGATCGTAGCCCGGCTTGCTTCTCCCCACCCAGGAGCTGGTGGTCACCGTATTGGGTGACCACCGGCGAGGGGATGCGGTCGGGCTGCCTGATGAAAATCCTTGAAGCCGAACGATGGCTGAAAGGTACCAACTTCCACGAAGTTGCGTTCCTCCAACGACAAGGCGGAAGGATTGCGGGTGTTCCCCATCCGGGGGCTCGGAAGGTGGAAAGACGCGATGCATAAGGGAGCGCGAAGACATGGTCGCCTTTCAAGGGGGTCACCCTCCTTTTAAAGGCAACTCTCCCCACTTGCGTCCTCAGCCATCGCGGGATGAGTCTTCTCCAACACGCTCCAAGTTCCTCCCCCTACGACACGGGGGCTGGGTCCCACGCGTCATGCAAGCTGGCCTAGGGCAGAAGAAGCCAAACCGCCGCGCGCGGTGCATGCAACTGCCCAGCGGTTACAAGCATTCCTCCACTTTCGCCCAGACCAGCGGGTGAAAGGGCGGACAGCCATGCAGTCGGCATGCAACCGCGCCAAGTGGACGCACCCCTTCGACTCCAACGCGCCCAGCATGGAGGCCCAGGCCCACACGTCATGCAACCGGCGCGTCGGTTGCTACGTGCGAGAAACTGCACCGCCCCTCGTGCCACTACCGCGCCTCCTCGACTGCGGAACCAATACCGCGACTCGAGGCAACCCTGCGCATGACCCAACAGTGCCAGCCAGGCGCACCGGTCACAGGCCAGTCAGCCGCGGGAGAAGGCACGACGGTCGATGCGGCCAAAAATGGGCCGACAGTAATGGCGATGGCAGGAGGGCGGAAGCAGCGGTCATGTCGTCAGCCAAGCTCACGTCCCCTCATGGGACAGCGAGAGAACCCTCTCCCACGGCGTGAAGACGGCGCGCCCGTGTTCCGTTCCTCGAACGGCTCGCGCACGCGCAACGGCTGCCCCGCGAACCACTCGTCCCGTCGCATTAACTCCGCGGCGGGACAGGCGGCACCTGTGGTAGGAGAAGCGGGCGACGCTTCGCCTTCGCCATAACGACCGCGTCAAAAAAGGTGTGCCACGTCGTTTCGATTTCGTATCCTTTTCCTTTTCCTCTTTCTCTCTCTTACAACAGGGACCGGGAAAGGGGATACCCCGAAAGGGATCCTTCTCCGTGAAGGAAACGGGCCCCGAGCCCCCCTACTGATCAGAGGTTCGAAGGTCGGCCCCTCGGAGGGGTTCAACAGCCGCCTCAGAGCGCTCGGGCTCCGCGCCCACTACTGGTCAGAGGTTCAAAGGCCGGCCCCCCGGAAGGGTTCAACGGCCGCCTCAGGCCACTCGGGCTCCACGCCCACTACTGATCAGGGGTTCGTAGGCTGGCCCTCGAAGGGTTCACAGCCGCCTCAGACACAGAGCGAGGGATGACCCTGGGTACGTTCGATACATAACCAAGGCTCGGGCTATGCTCCCGAGGTACCCTAGGACATTTCCGAGACCAGCGGGAACGATCTTGTAACGGAATCCCATCAGAGGGAGGCATCGAGCCCTCGAACCCCGTCAAAAGGGGACCGGGTCCGACAGATCACCCGCAGGTACTTTTGGAGCGCGCCTCCGGGCCTCTAGCCGACCCTAACAAATGGGGCACGGGCGTCCACTCGGATTACCCATTAGCAGCTCACTGGAGACACCATGTTCGGCGCCCTCCAAGGGCAACATGGCGCTTTTTCCCCCTCCTCCTTGTGGAAAGGCGACGCAGGGGCATATGTAAAAAAGTCGAGTTTGTCCTTGACCGTCCTCTCGCCCTGTGCGAAGGCTCGGGGGCTGCTCTCGCAAACCCAACTCCGGCCAAACCGTTGACAGCGTCAACATACCAGCCCGAGAACTTGGGACCCGACCGTGCACCCGGGCTACGGCCAGCTCGCATGAGGGAACAACCATACCGGCCGAAGCATTGCGAAACGCATTAAGACCTCGAAGGAGTCAAACCACTCCTCCGAGGCCTCGGGGGCTACACCCGGTGGGTGCGCTCGCGCGCACCCACCGGAACAAAACGCAACCGAGAAAGGCTGGTCCCCTTGCAAAAAAGTGCGACAAAAGCCTCCAAGCGAGTATTAACACTCCCTTCGAGGCTCGGGGGCTACTGTCGGGGACCATAATTAAGGGTACCCTCAAGACTCCTAATCTCAGCTGGTAACCCCCATCAGCACAAAGCTGCAAAGGCCTCATGGGTGCGATTAAGTCAAGGATCGGTCCACTCAAGGGACACGATCTCGCCTCGCCCGAGCCCAGCCTCGGGCAAGGGCAGCCGACCCCGGAGGATTTACGTCTCGCCCGAGGACCCCCTCTAGCAACGGACACACCTTCGGCTCGCTCGAGGCCCAGTCTTCACCAAGAAGCAACCTTGGCCAAGTCGCCACGCCGACCGACCGTATCGCAGGAGCATTTAATGCAAAGGTGGCCTGACAGCTTATCCTGATGCGCGCCCTTCAGTCGACAGAGCCGAAGTGACCGTAGTCACTTCGCCGCTCCACTGACCGGCCTGACAAGAGGACAGCGCCGCCTGCGCCGCTCCGACTGTTGTGCCACTCGATAGAGTGAGGCTGACAGCAGCCAAGTCTGGCCTCAGGCGCCATAGGAAACTCCGCATCGCCCGACCCCAGGGCTCGGACTCGGGCTCAGCCCCAGAAGACGACGAGCTCCGCTTCGCCCGACCCCAGGGCTCGGACTCGGGCTCAGCCCCGGAAGATGACGAGCTCCGCTTCGCCCGACCCCAGGGCTCGGACTCGGGCTCAGCCCTGGAAGACGACGAACTCCGCATCGCCCGACCCCAGGGCTCGGACTCGGGCTCAGCTCCGGAAGACGACGAACTCTGCATCGCCCGACCCCAGGGCTCGGACTCGGGCTCAGCCCCGGAAGACGACGAACTCCGCTTCGCCTGACCCTAGGGCTCGGACTCAGCCCTGGCCTCAGCCGACGGTCTCCGCCTCGCCTGACCCAGGGGCTCGGACTCGACCTCGGCCTTGGAAGACAGACTCGACCTCGAACTTGGAGGAGCCTCCACCTCGCCCAACCCAGGGCTCGGACCGACCATGTCACAGGAGGCGCCATCATTACCCTACCC
Organism: Zea mays; assembly: GCF_902167145.1. NCBI lineage: Eukaryota > Viridiplantae > Streptophyta > Magnoliopsida > Poales > Poaceae > Zea > Zea mays. The sequence goes on along the minus strand of NC_050100.1, from coordinate 73,974,067 downwards.
CAAGCTAACTCAGGCTATGGGGAACAAGACCGGCGTCCCATCTAGCTCGCCCCGGTAAACAAGTAATGATGGCGCCCCGCATGCTCTATGACGACGGTGGCTCTCAGCCCCCTTACGGAAGCAAGGAGACGCCAGCAAGGACTCGACAGCCCCGACAGCTGTCCTTCCGCCAGGCTCCAGCGCTCCTCCGACGGCCACGACACCACACGAACCGGGCGCCAAAACCTCTGCGGCTGCCACGATGGCATGTACTTAGGGCACTAGATCTCCTCCGCTAGACACGTTAGTGATAGTCGCCTAGAGGGGGGGTGAATAGGGCGAAACTGAAATTTATAAATATAAACACAACTACAAGCCGGGTTAGCGTTAGAAAAATAAACGAGTCCGCGAGAGAGGGCGCAAAACAAATCCCAAGCGAATAAGCAAGTGAGACACGGAGATTTGTTTTACCGAGGTTCGGTTCTTGCAAACCTACTCCCCGTTGAGGAGGCCACAAAGGCCGGGTCTCTTTCAACCCTTCCCTCTCTCAAACGGTCCCACGGACCGAGTGAGCTTCTCTTCTCTAATCAAAGCCGGGAACAAAACTTCCCCGCAAGGGCCACCACACAATTGGTGCCTCTTGCCTTGATTACAATGGAGTTGTGATCTCAAGAACAAGTGAGAAAGAAAAGAAGCAATCCAAGCGCAAGAGCTCAAATGAACACGGCAAATCACTCTCTCTAGTCACTAGGGTTTTGTGTGGAATTGGAGAGGATTTGATCTCTTTGAATGTGTCTAGAATTGAATGCCTAGAGCTCTTGTAGTAGTTGAGAAGTGGAAAACTTGGATGCAATGAATGGTGGGGTGGTTGGGGTATTTATAGCCCCAACCACCAAAAGTGACCGTTGCTGGCAGCCTCTGTTCGATGGCGCACCGGACAGTCCGGTGCACACCGGACAGTCCGGTGCCTCTGCCACGTCACCATTGCCGTTGGATTCTGACCGTTGAAGCTTCTGACTTGTGGGCCTGCCGAGGTGTCCGGTGCACACCGGACATGCACTGTTTGATGTCCGGTGCACCGGTATGGGCAGCCCTGACGTCTGCGCGCGCTGCGCGCGCATTTAATGCTGCGCAGGGAGCCGTTGGCGCCGCAGAGAGCCGTTGCTCCGCTGGCACACCGGACAGTCCGGTGCACACCGGACAGTCCGGTGAATTATAGCGGAGCGGCTGTCGTGAAAACCCGAGGATGACGAGTTCCGGAGGCCGCGGTTCGTTGGCGCACCGGACATGTCCGGTGCACACCGGACAGTCCGGTGAATTATAGCGCGCCGGCCTCCGCGAATTCCCGAGGGCGAAGGGTTGAAGTCGAAGTCCTCTGGCGAAGGGTAGAAAACGAAGTCTACGGGCGCACCGGACACTGTCCGGTGCACACCGGACAGTCCGGTGCCTCCAGCCAGAGGTGCCCTCGGTTGCCTTATTGCTCCTTTGTTGAATCCAACACTTGGTCTTTTTATTGGCTAGATGTGAACCTTTTGCACCTGTATAACTTATACACTAGAGCAAACTAGTCAGTCCAATATTTGTGTTGGGCAATTCAACCACCAAAATTATTTAGGAACTAGGTGTAAGCCTAATTCCCTTTCAATCTCCCCCTTTTTGGTGATTGATGCCAACACAAACCAAAGCAAATATAGAAGTGCATAATTGAACTAGTATACATAATGTAAGTGCAAAGGTTACTTGGAATTGAGCCAATATAACTACTTACAAGATATGCAAGGAATGTTTCTTTCTTATATAACATTTTGGACCACGTTTGCACCACATGTTTTGTTTTTGCAAATTCTTTTTGTAAATCCATTTCAAAGATCTTTTGCAAATAGTCAAAGGTACATGAATAAGAGTTTGCAAAGCATTTTCAAGATTTGAAATTGTCTTCCCCTATTTCAAATGCTTTTCCTTTGACTAAACAAAACTCCCCCTAAAAGAGATCCACCTCTTAGTGTTCAAGAGGGTTTTGATATACCATTTTTGAAATACTACTTTCTCCCCCTTTTGAACACAATAGGATACCAAATGATAAAGACTTTTGGAAAGCACTAAGTTTTTGAATTTGGTGGTGGTGGTGCGGTCCTTTTGCTTTGGGCTCATTTCTCCCCCTTTTTGGCATGAATCGCCAAAAACGGAATCATTAGAGCCCTCCTTAGTATTTTCTTCCCCTTTGGTCATAAGTAAATGAGTTAAGATTATACCAAAGACGAAATCCGGTCCTTTTGCTTTTGAGCTTTTACTCTCACCCCCAAGGATGAAGTCCTTTTCTTTGATGCTCATTTCTCCCCAAGGAATAGAGAGTTGCTCGGAGTGATGGCGAAGCATGAGTTACGGAGTGGAAGCCTTTGTCTTCGCCGAAGACTCCAATTCCCTTTCAATATACCTATGACTTGGTTTGAAATAGACTTGAAAACACATTAGTCATAGCATATAAAAGAGATATGATCAAAGGTATTTAAATGAGCTATGTGTGCAAGCTAGCAAAAGAAATTTCTAGAATCAAGAATATTGAGCTCATGCCTAAGTCTGGTAAAAGATTGTTCATCAAGTGGCTTGGTAAAGATATCGGCTAATTGATCTTTAGTATTAATGTAAGAAATCTCGATATCCCCCTTTTGTTGGTGATCCCTAAGAAAATGATACCGAATGGCTATGTGCTTAGTGCGGCTATGCTCGACGGGATTGTCGGCCATTTTGATTGCACTCTCATTATCACATAGCAAAGGGACTTTGGTTAATTTGTAACCGTAGTCCCGCAGGGTTTGCCTCATCCAAAGCAATTGCGCGCAACAATGTCCTGCGGCAATGTACTCGGCTTCGGCGGTGGAAAGAGCGACCGAATTTTGCTTCTTTGAAGCCCAAGACACCAAGGATCTTCCCAAGAACTGGCAAGTCCCTGATGTGCTCTTCCTATTAATTTTGCACCCCGCCCAATCGGCATCCGAATAACCAATCAAATCAAATGTGGATCCCCGAGGGTACCAAAGCCCAAACTTAGGTGTATAAGCCAAATATCTCAAAATTCGTTTTACGGCCGTAATGTGTGATTCCTTAGGGTCGGATTGGAATCTTGCACACATGCACACGGAAAGCATAATGTCCGGTCGAGATGCACATAAATAAAGCAATGAACCAATCATCGACCGGTATACCTTTTGATCCACGGACTTACCTCCCGTGTCGAGGTCGAGATGCCCATTAGTTCCCATGGGTGTCTTGATGGGTTTGGCATCCTTCATCCCAAACTTGGTTAGAATGTCTTGAGTGTACTTCGTTTGGCAAATGAAGGTGCCCTCTTGGAGTTGCTTGACTTGGAATCCTAGAAAATACTTCAACTCCCCCATCATCGACATCTCGAATTTCTGTGTCATGATCCTACTAAACTCTTCACATGTAGACTCGTTAGTAGACCCAAATATAATATCATCAACATAAATTTGGCATACAAACAAGTCATTTTCAAGAGTTTTAGTAAAGAGTGTAGGATCGGCCTTGCCGACTTTGAAGCCATTAGCAATAAGGAAATCTCTAAGGCATTCATACCATGCTCTTGGGGCTTGCTTGAGCCCATAAAGCGCCTTAGAGAGCCTATAGACATGATTAGGATACTCACTGTCTTCAAAGCCGGGAGGTTGCTCAACATAGACCTCTTCCTTGATTGGTCCATTGAGGAAGGCACTTTTCACGTCCATTTGATAGAGCTTAAAGCCATGGTAAGTAGCATAGGCCAATAATATGCGAATTGACTCAAGCCTAGCTACGGGTGCATAGGTTTCACCGAAATCCAAACCTTCGACTTGTGAATACCCTTTGGCCACGAGTCGAGCTTTGTTCCTTGTCACCACACCATGCTCATCTTGCTTGTTGCGGAAGACCCATTTGGTTCCTACAACATTTTGGTTAGGACGTGGAACTAAATGCCATACCTCGTTCCTCGTGAAATTGTTGAGCTCTTCTTGCATTGCCACCACCCAATCCGAATCTTGAAGTGCTTCCTCTACCCTGTGTGGCTCAATAGAGGAAACAAAAGAGTAATGTTCACAAAAATGAGCAACCCGAGATCTAGTGGTTACCCCCTTATGAATATCGCCGAGGATGGTGTCGACGGGGTGATCTCGTTGGATTGCTTGGTGGACTCTTGGGTGTGGCGGTCTTGGTTCTTCCTCATCCTCCTTTTCTTGATCATTTGCATCTCCCCCTTGATCATTGCCGTCATCTTGAGGTGGCTCATCTTCTTGATTTTGCCCTTCATCAACTTGAGCCTCATCCTCATTTTGAGTTGGTGGAGATGCTTGCGTGGAGGAGGATGGTTGATCTTGTGTACTTGGAGGCTCTTCGGATTCCTTAGGACACACATCCCCGATGGACATGTTCCTTAGCGTGATGCATGGAGCCTGTTCTTCACCTATCTCATCAAGATCAACTTGCTCTACTTGAGAGCCGTTAGTTTCATCAAACACAACGTCACAAGAGACTTCAACTAGTCCAGTGGACTTGTTAAAGACCCTATATGCCCTTGTGTTTGAGTCATAACCAAGTAAAAAGCCTTCTACAGTTTTAGGAGCAAATTTAGATTTTCTACCTCTTTTAATAAGAATGAAGCATTTGCTACCAAAAACTCTAAAATATGAAATGTTGGGCTTTTTACCGGTTAGGAGTTCATATGATGTCTTCTTGAGGATTCGGTGAAGATATAACCGGTTGATGGCGTAGCAGGCGGTGTTGACCGCTTCGGCCCAAAACCGGTCCGGTGTCTTGTACTCATCAAGCATGGTTCTTGCCATGTCCAATAGAGTTCGATTCTTCCTCTCCACTACACCATTTTGTTGTGGCGTGTAGGGAGAGGAGAACTCATGCTTGATGCCCTCCTCCTCAAGGAAGCCTTCAATTTGAGAGTTCTTGAACTCCGTCCCGTTGTCGCTTCTTATTTTCTTGATCCTTAAGCCGAACTCATTTTGAGCTCGTCTCAAGAATCCCTTTAAGGTCTCTTGGGTTTGAGATTTTTCCTGTAAAAAGAATACCCAAGTGAAGCGAGAATAATCATCCACAATAACAAGACAATACTTACTCCCGCCGATGCTTATGTAAGCAATCGGGCCGAATAGATCCATGTGGAGTAGCTCAAGCGGCCTGTCGGTCGTCATGATGTTCTTGTGTGGGTGATGGACTCCAACTTGCTTCCCTGCCTGGCATGCGCTACAAATCCTGTCTTTCTCAAAATGAACATTTGTTAATCCTAAAATGTGCTCTCCCTTTAGAAGCTTATGAAGATTCTTCATCCCAACATGGGCTAGTCGGCGGTGCCAGAGCCAACCCATGTTAGTCTTAGCAATTAAGCATGTGTCGAGTTCAGCTCTATCAAAGTCTACTAAGTATAGCTGACCCTCTAACACACCCTTAAATGCTATTGAATCATCACTTCTTCTAAAGACGGTGACACCTACATCAGTAAAAAGACAGTTGTAGCCCATTTGACATAATTGTGAAATAGAAAGCAAGTTGTAATCTAAGGAATCAACAAGAAAAACATTGGAAATAGAATGGTCAGGAGATATAGCAATTTTACCAAGTCCTTTGACCAAACCTTGATTTCCATCCCCGAATGTGATAGCTCGTTGGGGATCTTGGTTTTTCACATATGAGGAGAACATCCTTTTCTCCCCTGTCATGTGGTTTGTGCACCCGCTATCGAGTATCCAACTTGAGCCCCCGGATGCATAAACCTACAAAACAATTTTAGTTCTTGACTTTAGGTACCCAAACGGTTTTGGGTCCTTTGGCATTAGAAACAAGAACTTTGGGTACCCAAACACAAGTCTTGGAGCCCTTGTGTTTGCCCCCAACAAATTTGGCAACTACTTTGCCGGATTTGCTAGTAAGCACATAAGATGCATCAAAAGTTTTAAATGAAATGGCATGATCATTTGATGCATTAGGAATTTTCTTCTTAGGCAACTTAGCATGGGTTGGTTGCCTAGAGCTAGATGTCTCACCCTTATACATATAAGCATGATTAGGGCCAGAGTGAGACTTCCTAGAATGAATCTTTCTAATTTTGCTCTCAGGATAGCCGGCAGGGTACAAAATGTAACCCTCGTTATCCTGAGGCATGGGAGCCTTGCCCTTAACAAAGTTAGATAAGTTCTTTGGAGGAGCATTAAGTTTGACATTGTCTCCCCTTTGGAAGCCAATGCCATCCTTAATGCCAGGGCGTCTCCCATTATAAAGCATGCTACGAGCAAATTTAAATTTCTCATTTTCTAGATTGTGCTCGGCAATTTTAGCATCTAATTTTGCTATATGATCATTTTGTTGTTTAATTAAAGCCATATGATCAAGAATAGCATTAACATCAATATCTCTACATCTAGTGCAAATAGAAACATGCTCAAGATTAGATGTAGAGGGTTTGCAAGATTTAAGTTCTACAACCTTAGCATGCAACATTTCATTCTTAGTTCTAAGGTCGGAAATAGTAGCATTGCAAACATTAAAATCTTTAGCCTTAGCAATTAAATTTTCATTCTCTAATCTAAGGCTAGCAAGAGATGCATTCAATTCATCAATCTTAGCAAGCAAGTCAATGTTATCATCTCTAAGATTGGGAATTGAAACATTACAAACATGTGAATCAACCTTAGCATTTAAAATAGCATTTTCATTTCTAAGGTTGATAATCATCTCACGGCAAGTGCTTAGCTCACTAGACAATTTTTCACATTTTTCTACTTCTAGAGCATAAGCCTTTTTAACCTTAACATGTTTCTTGTTTTCTTTAATTAGACAATCCTCTTGGGAGTCCAAAAGGTCATCCTTTTCATGAATAGCACTAACTAATTCATTTAACTTTTCTTTTTGAGCTATGTTAAGGTTGGCAAAAAGGGAACGCAAATTATCCTCCTCATCACTAGCATTATCATCACTAGAAGATTCATATTTAGTGGAGGAGTTGGATTTAACCTTCTTCTTTTTGCCGTCCTTTGCCATGAGGCACTTGTGGCCGACGTTGGGGAAGAGGAGTCCCTTGGTGACGGCGATGTTGGCGGCGTCCTCGTCGTCGGAGGAGTCGCTTGAGCTTTCGTCGGAATCCCATTCCCGACAAACATGGGCATCGCCGCCCTTCTTCTTGTAGTACCTTTTCTTCTCCTTTCTTCTCCCCTTCTTGTCGTCGCCTCGGTCACTGTCACTAGATATAGGACATTTAGCAATAAAATGACCGGGCTTACCACACTTGTAGCAAACCTTCTTGGAGCGGGACTTGTAGTCCTTCCCCCTCCTTTGCTTGAGGATTTGGCGGAAGCTCTTGATGACGAGCGCCATTTCCTCATTGTCGAGCTTGGAGGCGTCTATTGGTTGTCTACTTGGTGTAGACTCCTCCTTCTTCTCCTCCGTTGCCTTGAATGCAACGGGTTGGGCTTCAGATGGGTCGCCAAGCTCGTTGATTTTCCTCGAGCCTTCTATCATGCACTCAAAACTTACAAAATGCCCGATAACTTCCTCGGGGGTCATTTTAGTATATCTAGGATTACCACGAATCAATTGAACTTGAGTGGGATTAAGAAAAATGAGAGATCTTAAAATAACATTTACCACTTCGTGGTCATCCCACTTCTTGCTCCCGAGGTTGCGCACTTGGTTCACCAAAGTTTTGAGCCGGTTGTACATGTGTTGTGGCTCCTCCCCTTTTTGAAGCCGGAACCGACCGAGCTCCCCCTCGATCGTTTCCCGCTTGGTGATCTTGGTGAGCTCATCTCCCTCGTGCGCAGTTTTGAGCACATCCCAAATCTCCTTTGCATTTTTCAACCCTTGCACTTTGTTGTATTCTTCCTTGCTTAGAGAGGCAAGGAGTATGGTTGTGGCTTGAGAGTTGAAGTGCTCGATTTGGGCCACCTCATCCTCATCATAGTTTTCATCCCCTACGGATGGTACCTGCGCACCAAACTCAACAACATCCCATATGCTTTTGTGGAGCGAGATTAGATGAAATCGCATTAAATCGCTCCACCTAGCGTAATCTTCACCATCAAAAGTTGGTGGTTTGCCTAGTGGGACGGAAAGTAAAGGTGTATGTTTGGAAATGCGAGGGTAGCGTAGAGGGATCTTACTATACTTCTTGCGCTCTTGGCGCTTAGAAGTGACGGAGGGCGCATCGGAGTCGGAGGTCGATGTTGATGAAGTGTCGGTCTCGTAGTAGACCACCTTCCTCATCCTCTTGTGCTTGTCGCCTTTCCGATGCGGCTTGTGGGAAGAAGATTTTTCCTTCTTCTCTTTGTGGTGAGAAGAAGATTTCTTCTCCTTCCCTTTGTTGGAGGAGCTCTTCTTCTTCTCCCTCCTTTTGGTGCGGGACTCTTCCGATGAAGTGCTCCCGTAGCTTGTAGTGGGCTTTTCGCCGGTCTCCATCTCCTTCTTGGCGTGATCTCCCGACATCACTTCGAGCGGTTAGGCTCTAATGAAGCACCGGGCTCTGATACCAATTGATAGTCGCCTAGAGGGGGGGTGAATAGGGCGAAACTGAAATTTATAAATATAAACACAACTACAAGCCGGGTTAGCGTTAGAAAAATAAACGAGTCCGCGAGAGAGGGCGCAAAACAAATCCCAAGCGAATAAGCAAGTGAGACACGGAGATTTGTTTTACCGAGGTTCGGTTCTTGCAAACCTACTCCCCGTTGAGGAGGCCACAAAGGCCGGGTCTCTTTCAACCCTTCCCTCTCTCAAACGGTCCCACGGACCGAGTGAGCTTCTCTTCTCTAATCAAAGCCGGGAACAAAACTTCCCCGCAAGGGCCACCACACAATTGGTGCCTCTTGCCTTGATTACAATGGAGTTGTGATCTCAAGAACAAGTGAGAAAGAAAAGAAGCAATCCAAGCGCAAGAGCTCAAATGAACACGGCAAATCACTCTCTCTAGTCACTAGGGTTTTGTGTGGAATTGGAGAGGATTTGATCTCTTTGAATGTGTCTAGAATTGAATGCCTAGAGCTCTTGTAGTAGTTGAGAAGTGGAAAACTTGGATGCAATGAATGGTGGGGTGGTTGGGGTATTTATAGCCCCAACCACCAAAAGTGACCGTTGCTGGCAGCCTCTGTTCGATGGCGCACCGGACAGTCCGGTGCACACCGGACAGTCCGGTGCCTCTGCCACATCACCATTGCCGTTGGATTCTGACCGTTGAAGCTTCTGACTTGTGGGCCTGCCGAGGTGTCCGGTGCACACCGGACATGCACTGTTTGATGTCCGGTGCACCGGTATGGGCAGCCCTGACGTCTGCGCGCGCTGCGCGCGCATTTAATGCTGCGCAGGGAGCCGTTGGCGCCGCAGAGAGCCGTTGCTCCGCTGGCACACCGGACAGTCCGGTGCACACCGGACAGTCCGGTGAATTATAGCGGAGCGGCTGTCGTGAAAACCCGAGGATGACGAGTTCCGGAGGCCGCGGTTCGTTGGCGCACCGGACATGTCCGGTGCACACCGGACAGTCCGGTGAATTATAGCGCGCCGGCCTCCGCGAATTCCCGAGGGCGAAGGGTTGAAGTCGAAGTCCTCTGGCGAAGGGTAGAAAACGAAGTCTACGGGCGCACCGGACACTGTCCGGTGCACACCGGACAGTCCGGTGCCTCCAGCCAGAGGTGCCCTCGGTTGCCTTATTGCTCCTTTGTTGAATCCAACACTTGGTCTTTTTATTGGCTAGATGTGAACCTTTTGCACCTGTATAACTTATACACTAGAGCAAACTAGTCAGTCCAATATTTGTGTTGGGCAATTCAACCACCAAAATTATTTAGGAACTAGGTGTAAGCCTAATTCCCTTTCAGTTAGCACACTGCTACACCCCCCATTGTACACCTAGATCCTCTCCTTACGCCTATAAAAGTAAGGTCCAGGGCCCTCTTACAGAGGGTTGGCTGCGCGGGGAAGGACGGGACGGCGCTCGCGTAAGCCGCTCGCTCCCTCCCGCGTGGACGCTTGTAACCCCCTACTACAAGCGCACCCGACCTAGGCGCGGGACAAACACGAAGGCCGCGAGTTTCCCCTTTTACGCATGTCTCCTTCCGGCTTCTTCCCCCCTTCGCGCTCCGTCTCGCGCCGACCCATCTGGGCTAGGGCACGCGGCGACAATTTACTCGTCGGTCCAGTGACCCCCGGGTTCGAAACGCCGACAGAAATAAAGACAGATTGGCACAAAAGCTACTCCGACGATGGCGAGTGGTCATTGCTGTCGGTCCTCCTCTGTGTCACCTCCGGCATCGAGATGACGCCACAGTCCTTGATATAGTAGTCATCGAACACGCGCGACATGGCGAGTACTGATGACTCTTAGCTGGGCTGCCAAACGAAGTGCACCCTAGGCTCATCAGCAAGGTAGTACACCTGGCCGTTGCACCATCGGATGTGCTACTCCTCTACATACATCTTGTTCGAGGACACTCACACAACGTCAGCAACGGTCGTCGTCCCAACGCACAAGAATTCATGGCCAGTCAGTAGTGACTTACGTGGTAGGTTGGACTTCAGGTGGATGATGAGCTGGACGGCGTGATGGCGCCGTCGTTGGATGCGGTGCCCAGAACAACCTGAGAGTCGCCGGCCAGGGATGGCAATGGGTCGGACTCGGATCGGGTATGGTAAATATCCGCCCACGGCAATACCCGCAGGCATTACTCATACCCGCCCGTGACTATACCCATTGGTAGGATTTTGTACCCGTGCCCGTACCCATCGAGTATCAGGCGAGTATCGGATACCCGCGGGTATAATTACACTCCACACAAATAAACACACATGGTTGACAAATGACAAGGTAGAACAAAAAACAAGACATAATAAATCTGATTACTATTACAAAAGCAAGCAATATATGAGTACATAGCGTTTAGACTTTATACTTAGACAAATATATTCATATAGAAATAATAGTAGTAACACAAGCACGTTGATCCGTCTAAAATTAATTGTCATAGTGATTTCATACACATGCTACCTATGAAGTTCGCCATTCGATCTGAATTTCTGGTTAAAATTTAGTACGTGACGCATTGTAATAGGTTGAGGATACAAACATAAAGAATCATGTTCTCTTACCTGAAGATTTTTTCGAAGCTCAAAGCTTCCTTGCTTCGGTGATGTTGCTTGCTGTCTGGGTGGCTTGCTGCCTCCGTTAAGGGACACACCTGCATCGAGAGTCAACGTTGTGCCGCCATGCCAGGGGCCCGCGTCCACGCCAGGGGACATGCCTGCGCAGCCGAGACGAGGTCAGCACCTACGCCGCCACGACGAGGTCCAGTACTGATGTCGCCGTGCCGGGGTCCACGCCTGCGTCGATGCATAGAGCAATGGAGCTGAACTCCTAGCATGTGGGGCATCCAGGCATGTGGTCGGTGACCAGTGGGATAACATGGTGGTCTGGAGGAGACTGGGAGGTGGGAGCTAGGCTCGTAGGGGTGGGAGATTGGGTGTGGACATTACTTGGGAGTTGTAGCCGCCGCCAAGTAGGGGATCAGGGGAGGGGATTTTGCGCTAGGTTAGATGAACGATGGAGCATGGGCTGTTGGGCCTTTTTTTAGTAAGCTAAAATAGTTTCATTAGTTTGGGTATCCACCGGATACCCGCGGGTAGGAGATAAAACCCGTACCCGACCCGATTTTATCGCGGGTCGGGTACGGGCGAGCCCCACGGGTCAAATTCCGTGCCCGAATCCGAACGCGTCGAATATCCGAACCCGCGGGTAAAATTGTCATCCCTATCGCCAGCGTTGGCGATGACCATGAGGTCCCTCTGTTTGATGATGGATAGCGCGGTGCAGCCGCTCTCGACCGCGTCCAAGCGGCGACTGCGCCGGAGCTTACCATACACGGCGGCGCATGCGGCCACGTAAGACTGCTTCAAGAGGTCGAACTGACAGTCGTCAAGCTTCTTCTCGTTGTCGAAGAGCGATGCCAACGCGAGCGCCTCCTGCTAGTGGTGTTTGTTTGGGGTTTCCAAGTAAGAAACATGTATTCATCTTTGGCGTTGGTTTATGAAAATGACTCACAAGTCAAATCCATGGAAAAATATTACGGAGAATAAATGTCACGCATGCAAAAAAGGAATTTAAGTTGAAAACATTATTTAAACAAAAGAAATTGCATGCAAGGCTCTTCTTTAAAATACTACTCCCTCCATCCAAAAATATAATTCAAGAATCTCTACACATTATGCAAGGGTAGCAGGTGGGCTTCAGGAGAGATGTAATAGTTGTTTTTACTATAATAGATGTAGACATAAACACATGTGGTGTAGTGGTAGCTACGAGCATATTTGCTTGAGGGGTCGCGAGTTCAAATCCCCTTGGGGCCATTTGTACTTTTTTAATTAGATTTTAGCTATGCGTGGGATGTACGTGGGAATGGGCTTTGCGGGGAGGGGGAATGAGAAATGCCGAATAAGGAATGAGAATGGCAGGGAATGGTGGCAGAACATGAGAATGGATTGGGAATGACAACTGTACGGGGAGGGGGAATGGAAAGGCAGGGAAAGGCGAATGACAGCGTAACCCTTACTGCCTTAATAAGTAGTATATATATATAGTTTCGTTTTGCTGGAATGTGATAGCTCATGAGCTAGCTCGTTAACGAACTTAGAAGTCCCAAGGGTCGTAGAAGACGCGGACGAGTTGAAGCCTTTGCCCACCTCGATGCCCAGCGACAGCACAAACTTCGCCGAGTGTTTTCTAAACTTTTTCGATTGCTTTAGACACTCGACAAAGAAGTTGATTTTGGTAGTGCATTTTGTCCCTTATCTCAAACTCACTTAGAGGTCCAGTATAAGAAACCGTCCACTCGTAATTTCGAGACCCAAACTATCAAACCTAGATACATATGTGTATCTCTCCTCCATAATTTTAATGCATATATCGCTGTGTGTCCTCAACTGCCCGATTCAGCGAGAACCAAATGAACCAATGGATGGTTGCCTTTGGCAATTTATAGTTAGACATTACTTGCATTGGTAGCTCTTACTGATGTTAGTTTTCGAACGCTTGATGTTGCAAAGGACAGTATAGTTTCTCCGGCTGTATTGTCATCACTCGAATCCAGAAGACGTAAAACACACCAGCTGCAGATCGGGGTGACAATACCGAGGCTGCCCAAAATCTCCATGCACGTCGTTCATAATTAAGGTGGCCCGGCCGGCCTAGCTATCTATAAATAGCATCAAGATCGATGGCAGATGCATTCCTGTATCCAACTTCGTCATTAGTTCCTACTAGCTCATTTAGTAGCTAGGGGATCAGCAGTAGAGTCCGGATCGGAGTGAGGAAGTTAACGGAGGCCGGGAAAGAGAATGAGCAGCGAGAAGACGTCGTGGCCGGAGGTGGTGGGGTGGCCGGCGGCGGCGGCGGTGACCCAGATCAACAGCGACAGGCCCGACGTGGCCATCGAGGTGGTCCCGGACGGCACCAACGTGCCACCGGGGTACAATGCCCTCCGCGTCCGTGTCTACTTCGACGCCGCCAACGCCAGCGGCCCCGTCCTCTACACTCCCGTCCTTGGTTGATTCTTGTTCGACCACTTACTTGGTCGATCGACGGCGGCGTGGTGTCGCCATAGACGTACTAGCTATACTGGAAGCAGCAGACACTTCGTGGTTTGTTCTTCATTCGTCATCTGGAGAGGATGATTTGGCTTTAGTTTTGCGTGTGTGTGTCTTATATGTGCTAGTGGTTTAATTTGGATAAGTCGTCGTGTTCGTGAATGTTCACAGCATGCATGCAGTTGCAGTTCAACCTTGCATGTACGCTAGTTGAATAATATAATACTGTTGTTTGGGTGGCCTCACTAGTACAATTTGGCTTATACAACCGGTATCCTTTTTACATCTCAGGCGGTTCGGATAGAAAACCGCCTGGGATGTCCCAGGCTATTCGGACCGCCTGTGATGTATTAGTATCACAAGGCGATCTGAAATACAAACCGCTTGTAATGCTCGATTTGTTTCACAAACGGTCCGTAATGAAAAAACCGTCTGTGATGCACGATTCATATCACAAGCGGTTCTCAATTAGAACCGATTGTGATTTGATTACCATATTAATATTTTAATTTTTAACAAAAAAATGCAAATACAATTTAAATGAATTTTAATAGCACTCATAGATAACTAGAGAGATTTTAAATTAATTGGCAACCACAATGCATAGTCGATCATACATGCTAACAAATACAATTTGATTCATACAATTTTTCATGAACTACCATTTTTCCGCATGTATGACTTTAAGTTCTTATCAATTTTCTTTTCCACACGCTTGATTCTCTCTCGACCGTTAAAGACGAACATCTCTTCATACTTATTGTATTCCTCATCTCCGTCTCCCACATTCTCAACTCCAACAATTTTTTGCTTTTCAGAAATAACTACATGCATCTTCTCATCTGCTGGATCGAGTACATAGAACACTTGTGCAACACATTCGGCGAGAACCCACGGGTCATCTTTATATCCTACCTTCTTTAAGTCTACCAGTGTGAGTCCGTAGTTATCCACTGTCACCCCCACGGGATGTTGTACCCATTGGCACTTAAATAAGGGTATTTTCATGCTTGGGTCATAATCAAGTTCTCATATTTCCTCTATGAATCCAAAATATGTGGTCTTCTGTCCCTGTAGGTCAAAAGCATCGATACGAACACCGCTATTTTGTGCAACACTTTTCATGTCTTTTGATTTAGTGTAGAATGTGTACCCATTGATGTCATATGCTTGCCATGATGTCACAAAACACGATGGCCCAGAAGCCAAATTCTTCATTGTTTTCTCTTCCAAAGAGTCTCCGAATGGGATGTTTTTGTCCATTAACCATTCGTTGAAATAATGTTTGTGCTCCCTCATGATCCAGTCCTCTGTGCGGTTCTGATTTTCTTTACAAAGCTCATCCAGGTGTTCCTCTATGTAAGGCTCGGCTATCATGAGATGTTGTAGTACACTACCATGAGCACAATGTACTAGCTTGTAATCCTCAATGCGAAAAGTTTTCCTGCCCATTCTCTCTCTCCCACATAGTTTACCCTCATGTTTAGGTACAGGCACACATATCATTGTTCCATCACTGATGTAATCTATACAGCTCTCAATCACTTCTTCTGTAGTGTATCCCTCCATGATTGAACCCTCTGGGTGAGCGCGATTTCGCACATAACCTTTTCATACTCCCAGGTATCGCTCCAACTGAAACATATGATGTAAATATAGTAGCCCTAATATTTTTATCTGATCCACGAGATGTATGATTAGGTGTACTTGCATATCAAAAAATGATGGAGGAAAACACATTTCAAGCTTGCACATAGTCTCGATTATGTATGCCTTTAGATAGTCTAAGTCTTCTAAAGCTATTACTTTTTGTGAAACCGCATTGAAAAAGTAACACAAGCGTGTGATGACAACTTTGACATGCTCTGTTTCGAGGGCTCTTACCGCAATTGGGAGGAACACCGTCATCATCACATGGCAGTCATGAAAGTTGTAGCCAAATAGAGACAAGTCCTTCATCCTGACTAGTTTGCTGATATTGGATGAGAAACCTGTGGGCACTTTGGCCCCACGCAAACATTTGCAAATCCTTGTTCTCTCCTCAACTGACAAGTTGTAGCTAGCTAGGGGGAGGTAAGGCTTCCCTTGGATGAAGTTTCGATCTGATTTGAAGATCTACTAGATCATTGCGTGATTTAAGTCCATCCTTTTTCTTACTCGGCATGCCCAGCAAGGTTCCAATGATGTTGTCAAAAACATTCTTTGTTACATGCATCAAATCAATGCTGTGGCAAATTTCCATATCCTTCCAGTATGGGAGGTACTTGAAAAAAATTGATTGCTTCTTGAAAGTTGTGTAAGTTGAAGGGTCAGTTCTCTTTCTCTTTTCTCCTTTGTTTTTTCCCTTTCCGAATACAACATGAATGTTCTTTACAAATTCAAAAACAAGTTTCCCACTATAAGGCTTTGGTGCACCTTCACTTTACAGTTCATTGTTAAATTCCTGTTTCATCTTTCGGTACTTATGCTGCTTCATCAAGAATCGTCTATGTCCCATGAACACCAACTTCTTGGATGATTTAAGGTACATGGAAGCAGTTCCATCGACGCACACTACACAACCATTCTTTCCTTTAGTCTTTTGCCCTGATAGTGTGGCGCCACCGGGAGAATCATGGATGGTAACAAATATAATTGCTCTTAAGTTGAAATACTCATGGCAATACTCATCCCATATTCGAACTCCTTCATTCCAGAGCTTTGTCATATCTTCCATAAGAGGTTCTAGGAACACATCAATATCAACACCAGCTGATTTCGGACCTTGAATAAGAATAGTCAACATAATGTACTTTCTTTTGTGACACAGCCATGATGGAAGGTTGTACATCGTTAAAGTCACGGGCCAGGTGCTATGTACACTTCTTTTTCACTAAATGGATTCATTCCGTCTGTATCCAAAGCAAATATTACATTTCTGGTTTCATTGGCAAACTCAGGATACATAAGATCGAAATTTTTCCATTGTGATGCATCAGCAGGGTGTCAAATCTGTTTGTTACTCTGCTTGCGATTTTCAGCATGCCAACGCATAAGCTCAGCCTCCCTAGGATTTGAGAACAAACGTTTCAAGCGATCAATTACTGGAAGATACCACATCACCAAAGCTAGGATCCTTGACTTCTTTTTCCCATCCATGCCATCAAAAGTGTCATCGTCACTTTTAGGTCCAATAGTGGATATCTTGTTTTTATTTTTCTTCAGGAATTTTTTTGCACACTCTTGATTGTAGCTCTTCTTGTATCGACTGACATTGCAAACTGGGCATCTTGTTGCGTTCTCAAAATCGCCACGATACAGAATACAATGGTTCGGACAAGCATGAATTTTTTGCACACCCAGAGCTATGGGAGATATAAGCTTCTTCGCTTTATAAGTGCTTGTTGGTAGTTTGTTGGGTTTTGGTAGTAATTGGGACAGAAAATTCAAAAGATCTGTGAAGCTAGTATCAGACCATCCGGCGCTAGCCTTCAACTTAAGAAGTTCTAGAACTATATGCAGTGTAGTAAACTCTTTGTCACAACCCTTTGATTCATCATATAAAGGTTCTTTTGAGGCACTTTCCAGTCCCTCCATTTTAGATAGCCCCTTCTGTGATCCCACAGAACTCAACATTTCTGGTTCCATATGGCGCAACATCTCTTCCCAATCAAATTCTTCAAAATTTTGATTGGCATCCACAGAATCCACTTTACCATCCACTTTATCTAAAATTCTGACAACTCTCTCGTCATTACCAGGCACTTCACATGGATCCAACTCACCATGTTCTGTCCATATCGTGCAATTGTTTTTAAACCCTCTTTTCAACAGATGTGATTGGATTACTCCTGTATCTCTCCAAGCTACCTTATTATCACAATTGATGCACGGACATAATATCTCCTTACTCTTTCGCAAATTTGCGTGCTTGTTGGCCACTTCAATAAAGCTTCTCAAATTTCGAATGTACGACGGATGTGGTCTTGGCACATTGTACATCCAACCTCGGTCCATTACCTATCCCTATATTGATTAACATCAATAAAATCATTAATTAATTGAATTCATCCATAAAACATGAAACGAATTGATGTGCATGAAAATGAAACAACATTGCAGCAATAGGTACCTTGAGGTGAGACAACTGTGTTTCTAAAGAATCTTTAAATTAGATCAACTACAAGTCCAAATCTTGGAATTCCTAAGCTTTTCTTGAAATCCGGTCTATATTACAAAATTGAGGAAAAATCGCATCAAAATGAGAAAGAAAACAAACGAAGATCATATATATGCATAAACTCTTGAAATCAATCAATAAACTCAAAAACAAAACCTTCTCCCTGTAGATCTCAAAAAAAAAATACTCGTCGCCGCTACAGTGATGTGACTGTTCTGGGAGATATGGTTCTGGAACCCGTGGGCTAGTCCTTTTATACTGTACACACATCGCAGGCGGATTTTTAGAAAAACCGCTTATGATATATAACATCACATGCGCTTTTTATTCCGACCGCCTGTGAAGTTAATCTATCACAGGCGGTCGGAATAAAAAAGTGCATGTGATGTTATATATCACAAACGGTTTTTCTAAAAATCCGCCTGTGATTGTTTACAATATAAAAGGCTTGTTGGTTCCAGCAGGAACCCTAACTCCCGGCCAAGCTGACACAGTTGCGCCACCAGGCTGATCAACTACGTCGTCGTCCACGAGCCCAAGCGCTGCCGTCCCTGTCCCCGAGCCCAAGCGCCGCCGTCCCCGTCCCCGAGCCCGAGCGCCGAGCGCCGTCGTCCCCGAGCACGAGCGCCGACGTCCATGTCCCCGAGCACAAGCGTCGTCGTCCCCGTCCTCGAGCCCGAGCGCTGAGCGCCGCCGTCCCCGAGCCCGAGGTCGAGCGCACGAGGAGCCCTGAAAATAGCTCCAATCACCTGAGAGAGATCGCGACAAGTAGTGTTGTTTCTCTTGAATTTTTGTGATTTCACTGAACAGAGTGCTTAGCTTTACAGTGTTCTGCATCTATATATACAACTCTTGATCAGATGCTATGCTTTTTTTGTGGTAACCATCACTGAACTTAACACGGTCTTAATCAGATGCTATGCTAGTATCTCTTCGTGTACTATAAATGGTGATCAACTGTTGTTTTCAGATGTTGTAGTATCACTGAACTTAACATAGTCTTAATCAGATGCTATAGTAGTTTCTTTGTTGTTGCTAGCAGTGTGCATGCTGGATTAATGTCACAGTTCAAAGATATAATAGATGAAGCTTACAATACTTTGGGAGTCTTGACTTCATCTCATCAACAAAGAGGGGACAATGAACTGATGTATGCTTTTTAAATTCAAGAGAAACAACTTTGTGTTTGAATCATAGCTTTTCAAATTTCAGAAGTTAATTGATGGCAGATTACTTGTTACAGACTTTGTGTTGTTACTGTATTGTTCCCCTGATTATTAAGCTAATTATTCGTCTGAACAACATCCCTGGTTTGGCCACTATGACTCGTGGATAAAATGGCTATCTAGAAAAGAAATGGTTAATCAAATGCTTATCAGAACTGCTGGTCATTATGCTTATATTGTTGGTGTTTTCACTTACATATTTTGTTAAGGTCACCATTTTTGCTTTAGTAGCTTGTTGCCAGTCAGTTATAAGATGCTTGCTAGCTGTGTATGCTTATTGCTTGGTTGTCAATTACTTCTCATGTATCAGTTTTTTTATTTCTTTTCTCCCTTCTGATTAAATGTTTGTATACCATTAAGATGTTATTGCAATGAATAACTATGCCTACTGCCTAGACTGGGAAGGGACACATATAGGCAGTATACTATGCGCAGGCTTTGCATAACTTTTGCAATTCAATTATATCCCCAGAATAGCCCAATTCTTAATACACTATTTTCTGTTAGTTCATTTAACAAACTGATAATATTCATTCATAGTTCTTACTTTTCAACATGCGATGAAAATATTGTGTTCTGATACCCCCTGTGTTTCTATTGCAAGTTCTTCTTTTTTCTGCTCCTCTTTGGCATATATAGGAGTAGTAGTAGTAGTAGGGTGGATTATATATGTTGGTGTTGTGTGAACTGTGGTGGCCAGTGAAGTGTGAATTGTTTTTTTCCTTTTTCGCCCATAAGTTTAGAGATTGAGAAATTATGACCATGTAATTTGGTGAACCATGACACTTTAGGTGTTAGTATCCTTCGAATGAAGAATTTTGTGTCCCTCCATCGATGTCAGTTGTTTGATCTTGTCATGGATAGTTGATGCAACTACTAGATGTGTATGGGACACTAAGACCCCTTCTTAGTAGAAAATCTCCATAGTGATTGGGGCAACAAGTCTATTTTTAGTGTTTTTTGACTACCTATATTTGTTTGATAATCATTGGGGCAAATGTGCTTATGGCCCTCATACCCTAGAACACTACCTTAACTTAGCCTATGTACCCACCCCTAGGGGTTTTCTATTAGGGCCCATGGACCAAAAGGACTCAACTCTTGAGACACTAGGGCCCCAAAACACTTAAGCTACTAGAACACAAAAACATGTTCTCTTGGCACTCATGGGGTACTTCACGGGACCCCATGAGGCAAGGTGGCTCTTGAAAGGATATAAATGATGTCAAGGTCAAATCCAAATGATATTATTTCTTTGGCATTTTGGATAAGGCCACATACATCATGGAAGTACATCATGGAACCCCCTTATCGAGCACTGAGTACCGACCAGCCCGACTAATCGCGACTAATCGTGATTAGTTGGACGATCTGAAAACAATGCTCTAGGATATATGTATATCCTCGGTCGACCCCCGTATTGATGGAACCAGCTGTGCACTAGGTACCTACTAGGATGGATGTGTTCCGCACCGGTGCGTCTAACAGGGTTAATGAAGACGCAGCCAAACTTGAATGGCAGACAACGAGCAGCTTCGATGAAGGCAGCGGGGAGGAGGATAGTTCTAGTGATGACAATCTTTTTCCTCCTATACTTGCTCGGCTTTTAGTCCATTATTAAGGTACTGCAGACCGCTTTGGCCCCTCTAGCTGAGAGAACGCTACTACTAGCTCGCTAGGACAGTTGCCAAAAACCATGGAAGCACATATCTATTTGGGACTTATGCAGAATGGTTCGGCTGAATGCCTGAATCGGGCCGGGAAGCACGGAGCAGACAGAAGTGCACTTTCCAATGCAGTTAGACAGAGAAGGCATGGCTGTGATGTTATAATGCCAAAGGACCCCAAGAAGAGATTATGGCCTGTCGTTTACCACGATAGCCCGTTATTTGTGGGCTTCACCGAGGGCTGGAAACATTTGGTGGCAACAAACGACCTTCGGGCTGGGGACGTCTGCGAGCGTGTTAAGGGTGAAAGGGAATTAGGCTTACACCTAGTTCCTAAATAATTTTGGTGGTTGAATTGCCCAACACAAATCTTTTGGACTAACTTGTTTGCCCAAGTGTATAGTATATACAGGTGTAAAAAGGTTCACTCTCAGCCAATAAAAAGACCAAGTTTTGGATTCAATAAAAGAGCAAAGGGGCAACCGAAGGCACCCCTGGTCTGGCGCACCGGACTGTCCGGTGTGCCACCGGACAGTAAACAGTACCTGTCCGGTGCACCAGGGGACTCAGACTCAAACTCGCCACCTTCGGGAATTTCCAAGGCGACTCGGCTATAATTCACCGGACTGTCCGGTGTACACCGGACAGTGTCCGGTGCGCCAAGGGAGGTCGGCCTCAGGAACTCGCCAGCCTCGGGTTTGCGCGGCAGCCGCTCCGCTAAAATTCACCGGACTGTCCGGTGTGCACCGGACTGTCCAGTGTGCCAGCGGAGCAACGGCTCCCTGCAGCGCCAACGGCTCCCTGCGGTGCATTTATTGCGCGCGCAGCGCGCGCAGACGTCAGGCACGCCCATACCGGTGCACCGGACATCAAACAGTACATGTCCGGTGTGCACCGGACACCCAGGCGGGCCCACAAGTCAGAAGCTTCAACGGCTAGAATCCAACGGCAGTGTTGACGTGGCAGGGGCACCGGACTGTCCGGTGTGCACCGGACTGTCCGGTGCGCCATCGAGCAGACGCCTCCAGCCAACGGTCAAGTTTGGTGGTTGGGGCTATAAATACCCCAACCACCCCACCATTCATTGCATCCAAGTTTTCCACATCCCAACCACTTACAAGAGCTAGGCATTCAATTCTAGACACATACAAAGAGATCAAATCCTCTCCGATTCATCACAAAGCCCTAGTGACTAGAGAGAGTGATTTGCCGTGTTCATTTGAGCTCTTGCGCTTGGATTGCTTCTTTTCTTTCTCACTTGTTCTTGAGATCAAAACTCCATTGTAATCAAGGCAAGAGGCACCAATTGTGTGGTGGCCCTTGCGGGGAAGTTTTGTTCCCGGCTTTGATTTGAGAAGAGAAGCTCACTCGATCCGTGGATCGTTTGAGAGAGGGAAGGGTTGAAAGAGACCCGGCCTTTGTGGCCTCCTCAACGGGGAGTAGGTTTGCAAGAACCGAACCTCGGTAAAACAAATCTCCGTGTCTCACTTGCTTATTCGCTTGGGATTTGTTTTGCGCCCCCTCTTGCGGAATCGTTCTTTATTCCTAACGCTAACCCCGGCTTGTAGTTGTGTTTATATTTGTAAATTTCAGTTTCGCCCTATTCACCCCCCCTCTAGGCGACTATCAATTGGTATCAGAGCCCGGTGCTTCATTAGAGCCTAACCGCTCGAAGTGATGTCGGGAGATCACGCCAAGAAGGAGATGGAGACCGGCGAAAAGCCCACTACAAGCCAAGGGAGCACTTCATCGGAAGAGTCCCGCACCAAGAGGAAGGAGAAGAAGAAGATCTCCTCCAACAAAGGGAAGGAGAAGAAATCTTCTTCTCATCACAAAGAGAAGAAAGAAAAATCTTCTTCCCACAAGCCGCATCGGAGCGGTGACAAGCACAAGAGGATGAGGAAGGTGGTCTACTACGAGACCGACACTTCATCACCATCCACCTCCGGCTCCGACGCGGCATCCGTCACTTCTAAGCGCCAAGAGCGCAAGAAGTATAGTAAGATCCCCCTACGCTACTCTCGCATTTCAAAGCATACACCTTTACTTTCTGTCCCATTAGGCAAACCACCAACTTTTGATGGTGAAGATTATGCTAGGTGGAGCGATTTAATGCGATTTCATCTAACCTCGCTCCACAAAGGTATATGGGATGTTGTTGAGTTTGGTGCGCAGGTAGCGTCAATAGGGGATCAAGACTATGATGAGGATGAGGTGGCCCAAATCGAGCACTTCAACTCACAAGCCACAACAATTCTCCTCGCCTCACTAAGTAGAGAGGAATATAACAAAGTACAGGGGTTGAAGAACGCCAAGGAGGTTTGGGATGTACTCAAAACCGCGCACGAGGGAGACGAGCTCACCAAGATCACCAAGCGGGAAACGATCGAGGGGGAGCTCGGTCGGTTCCGGCTTCACAAAGGAGAGGAGCCACAACACATGTACAACTGGCTCAAGACTTTGGTGAACCAAGTACGCAACCTCGGGAGCAAGAAGTGGGACGATCACGAAGTGGTAAATGTTATTTTAAGATCTCTCATTTTTCTTAATCCCACTCAAGTACAATTGATTCGTGGTAATCCTAGATATACTAAAATGACCCCCGAGGAAGTTATCGGGCATTTTGTAAGTTTTGAGTGCATGATAGAAGGCTCAAGGAAAATCAACGAGCTTGGCGACTCATCCGAAGCCCAACCCGTTGCATTCAAGGCAACGGAGGAGAAGAAGGAGGAGTCTACACCAAGTCGACAACCAATAGACGCCTCCAAGCTTGACAATGAGGAGATGGCGCTCGTCATTAAGAGCTTCCGCCAAATCCTCAAACAAAGGAGGGGGAAAGACTACAAGTCCCGCTCCAAGAAGGTTTGCTACAAATGTGGTAAGCCCGGTCATTTTATTGCTAAATGTCCTATATCTAGTGACAGTGATCGAGGCGACGACAAGAAGGGGAGAAGAAAGGAGAAGAAAAGGTACTACAAGAAGAAGGGCGGCGATGCCCATGTTTGTCGGGAATGGGATTCCGATGAGAGCTCAAGCGACTCCTCCGACGATGAGGACGCCGCCAACATCGCCGTCACCAAGGGACTTCTCTTCCCCAACGTCGGCCACAAATGCCTCATGGCAAAGGACGGCAAAAAGAAAAAGGTTAAATCTAACTCCTCCACTAAATATGAATCTTCTAGTGATGATAATGCTAGTGATGAGGAGGATAGTTTGCGTTCCCTTTTTGCCAACCTTAACATAGCTCAAAAGGAAAAATTAAATGAATTAGTCAGTGCTATTCATGAAAAGGATGATCTTTTGGATTCTCAAGAGGATTGTCTAATTAAAGAAAACAAGAAACATGTTAAGGTTAAAAAGGCTTATGCTCTTGAGATAGAGAAATGTGAAAAATTATCTAGTGAGCTAAGCACTTGCCGTAAGATGATTGACAACCTTAGACATGAAAATGCTAATTTAAATGCTAAGGTTGATTCACATGTTTGTAATGTTTCAATTCCCAATTCTAGAGATAATAATGATGATTTGCTTGCTAGGATTGAAGAATTGAACATTTCTCTTGCTAGCCTTAGAATTGAGAATGAAAAATTGCTTGCTAAGGCTAAGGATTTTGATGTTTGCAATACTACCATTTCCGACCTTAGAACTAAGAATGATATCTTGCATGCTAAGGTTGTAGAATTAAAATCTTGCAAACCCTCTACATCTACCATTGAGCATGTTTCCATTTGTACTAGATGTAGAGATATTGATATTAATGCTATTCATGATCACATGGCTTTAATTAAAAAACAAAATGATCATATAGCAATATTAGATGCTAAAATTGCCGAGCATAACTTAGAGAATGAAAAATTTAAATTTGCTAGAAGCATGCTTTATAATGGGAGACGCCCGGGCATTAAGGATGGCATTGGCTTCCAAAGGGGAGACAATGTCAAAATTAGTGCCCCTCCTAAGAGATTGTCCAATTTTGTTAAGGGCAAGGCTCCCATGCCTCAGGATAACGAGGGTTACATTTTATACCCTGTCGGTTATCCCGAGGACAAAATTAAGAAAATTCATTCTAGGAAGTCTCACTCTGGCCCTAATCATGCTTTTATGTATAAGGGTGAGACATCTAGTTCTAGGCAATCAACCCGTGCTAAGTTGCCTAAGAAGAAAATTCCTAATGCATCAAATGATCATGCTATTTCATTCAAAACTTTTGATGCTTCTTATGTGTTGACTAACAAATCCGGCAAAGTAGTTGCCAAATTTGTTGGGGGCAAACACAAGGGCTCCAAGACTTGTGTTTGGGTACCCAAAGTTCTTGTTTCTAATGCCAAAGGACCCAAAACCGTTTGGGTACCTAAAGTCAAGAACTAAAATTGTTTTGTAGGTTTATGCATCCGGGGGCTCAAGTTGGATACTCGACAGCGGGTGCACAAACCACATGACAGGGGAGAAAAGGATGTTCTCCTCATATGAGAAAAACCAAGATCCCCAACGAGCTATCACATTCGGGGATGGAAATCAAGGTTTGGTCAAAGGATTGGGTAAAATTGCTATATCCCCTGACCATTCTATTTCCAATGTTTTTCTTGTAAATTCCTTAGATTACAATTTGCTTTCCGTATCTCAATTATGTCAAATGGGCTACAATTGTCTTTTTACTGATATTGGTGTCACTGTCTTTAGAAGAAGTGATGATTCAATAGCATTTAAGGGAGTGTTAGAGGGTCAGCTATACTTGGTAGATTTTGATAGAGCTGAACTCGACACTTGCTTAATTGCTAAGACTAACATGGGTTGGCTCTGGCACCGCCGACTAGCTCATGTTGGAATGAAGAATCTTCATAAGCTTCTAAAGGGAGAACACATTTTAGGACTAACAAATGTTCATTTTGAGAAAGACAGGATTTGTAGCGCATGCCAAGCAGGAAAGCAAGTTGGCACTCCTCATCCGCATAAGAACATAATGACAACCGACAGGCCACTGGAACTCCTACACATGGATCTATTCGGCCCGATCGCTTACATAAGCATCGGCGGGAGTAAGTACTGTCTAGTTATTGTGGATGATTATTCTCGCTTCACTTGGGTATTCTTTTTACAGGAAAAATCTCAAACCCAAGAGACCTTAAAGGGATTCTTGAGACGGGCTCAAAATGAGTTTGGCTTAAGGATCAAGAAAATAAGAAGCGACAACGGGACGAAGTTCAAGAACTCACAAATTGAAGGCTTCCTTGAGGAGGAGGGCATCAAGCATGAGTTCTCTTCTCCCTACACACCTCAACAAAATGGTGTAGTGGAGAGGAAGAATCGAACTCTATTGGACATGGCAAGAACCATGCTTGATGAGTACAAGACACCGGACCGGTTTTGGGCCGAAGCGGTCAACACCGCCTGCTACGCCATCAACCGGTTATATCTTCACCGAATCCTCAAGAAAACATCTTATGAACTCCTAACCGGTAAAAAGCCCAACATTTCATACTTTAGAGTTTTTGGTAGCAAATGCTTTATTCTTGTTAAAAGAGGTAGAAAATCTAAATTTGCTCCTAAAACTGTAGAAGGCTTTTTACTTGGTTATGACTCAAACACAAGGGCATATAGGGTTTTTAACAAGTCCACTGGACTAGTTGAAGTCTCATGTGACGTTGTGTTTGATGAAACTAACGGCTCTCAAGTAGAGCAAGTTGATCTTGATGAGATAGGTGAAGAACAGGCTCCATGCATAGCACTAAGGAACATGTCCATTGGGGATGTGTGTCCTAAGGAATCCGAAGAGCCTCCACATGCACAAGATCAACCATCCTCCTCCACGCAAGCATCTCCACCAACTCAAAATGAGGATGAAGCTCAAGTTGATGAAGAAGAAGATCAATCAAATGAGCCACCTCAAAATGACGGCATAGATCAAGGGGGAGATTCAAATGATCAAGACAAGGAGGATGAAGAACAAAGGCCGCCACACCCAAGAGTCCACCAAGCAATCCAACGAGATCACCCCGTCGACACCATCCTCGGCGACATTCATAAGGGGGTAACCACTCGATCTCGTGTTGCACATTTTTGTGAGCATTACTCCTTTGTTTCCTCTATTGAGCCACACAGGGTGGAGGAAGCACTTCAAGATTCGGATTGGGTGATGGCGATGCAAGAGGAGCTCAACAACTTCACTAGGAATGAGGTATGGCATTTAGTTCCACGTCCTAACCAAAATGTTGTAGGAACCAAATGGGTCTTCCGCAACAAGCAAGACGAGCATGGTGTGGTGACAAGGAACAAAGCTCGACTTGTGGCCAAAGGGTATTCCCAAGTCGAAGGTTTGGATTTCGGTGAAACCTATGCACCCGTAGCTAGGCTTGAGTCAATTCGCATATTATTGGCCTATGCTACTTACCATGGCTTCAAGCTTTATCAAATGGACGTGAAAAGTGCCTTCCTCAACGGACCAATCAAGGAAGAGGTCTATGTTGAGCAACCTCCCGGCTTTGAAGACAGTGAGTATCCAAATCATGTCTATAGGCTCTCTAAGGCGCTTTATGGGCTCAAGCAAGCCCCAAGAGCATGGTATGAATGCCTTAGAGATTTCCTTATTGCTAATGGCTTCAAAGTCGGAAAAGCCGATCCTACACTCTTCACTAAAACTCTTGAAAATGACTTGTTTGTATGCCAAATTTATGTTGATGATATTATATTTGGGTCTACTAACGAGTCTACATGTGAAGAGTTTAGTAGGATCATGACAAAGAAATTCGAGATGTCTATGATGGGGGAGTTGAAGTATTTTCTAGGTTTCCAAGTAAAGCAACTCCAGGAGGGCACCTTCATTAGCCAAACGAAGTACACTCAAGACATTCTAACCAAGTTTGGAATGAAGGATGCCAAGCCCATCAAGACACCCATGGGAACCAATGGGCATCTCGACCTCGACACGGGAGGTAAGTCCGTGGATCAAAAGGTATACCGGTCGATGATTGGTTCATTGCTTTATTTATGTGCATCTCGACCGGATATTATGCTTTCCGTTTGCATGTGTGCAAGATTTCAATCCGACCCTAAGGAATCCCACCTTACGGCCGTAAAACGAATCTTGAGATATTTAGCTTATACTCCTAAGTTTGGGCTTTGGTACCCTCGGGGATCCACTTTTGATTTGATTGGTTATTCGGATGCCGATTGGGCAGGGTGTAAGATTAATAGGAAGAGCACATCGGGGACTTGCCAGTTCTTGGGAAGATCCTTGGTGTCTTGGGCTTCAAAGAAGCAAAATTCGGTCGCTCTTTCCACAGCCGAAGCCGAGTACATTGCCGCAGGCCATTGTTGCGCGCAATTGCTTTGGATGAGGCAAACCCTGCGGGACTACGGTTACAAATTAACCAAAGTCCCCTTGCTATGTGATAATGAAAGTGCAATCAAAATGGCTGACAATCCCGTCGAGCATAGCCGCACTAAGCACATAGCCATTCGGTATCATTTTCTTAGGGATCACCAACAAAAGGGAGATATTGAGATTTCATACATTAATACTAAAGATCAATTAGCCGATATCTTTACCAAACCTCTTGATGAACAATCTTTTACCAAACTTAGGCATGAGCTCAATATTCTTGATTCTAGAAATTTCTTTTGCTAACTTGCACGCATAGCTCATTTATATACCTTTGATCATATCTCTTTCATATGCTATGACTAATGTGTTTTTAAGTCTATTTCAAACCAAGTCATAGATGTATTGAAAGGGAATTGGAGTCTTCGGCGAAGACAAAGGCTTCCACTCCGTAACTCATCCTTCGCCGCCACTCCATGCTTCTCTCCATCCTTAGGGGGAGAATTCAAAGCAAAAGGATTTCATCTTTGGGGGAGAAAGTAAGTCCAAAGCAAAAGGACTTCATCTTTGGTATAATCTCAACTCATTTATTTATGACCCAAGGTGAACATTGCACTTCGAAGGCTCTAATGATTCCGTTTTTGGCGATTCATGCCAAAGGGGGAGAAAGTAAGAGCCCAAAGCAAAAGGACCGCACCACCACCAAATTTCAAAAACTTAAGTGTTGAATA
This sequence comes from Zea mays, assembly GCF_902167145.1. Taxonomy (NCBI): domain Eukaryota; kingdom Viridiplantae; phylum Streptophyta; class Magnoliopsida; order Poales; family Poaceae; genus Zea; species Zea mays. The sequence continues at coordinate 73,945,367 of NC_050100.1, read as the reverse complement.
TTCTCAATCGGTATCCTATTGTATTCAAAAGGGGGAGAAAGTAGTATTTCAAAATGATATATCAAAACCCTCTTGAACACTAAGAGGAGAATCTATTTTAGGGGGAGTTTTGTTTAGTCAAAGAAAAAGCATTTGAAACAGGGGGAGAAAATTTCAAATCTTGAAAGTGCTTCTCAAAATCTTATTCATTTGCCTTTGACTATTTGCAAAAAGAACTTTGAAAAGGATTTACAAAAGAGTTTGCAAAAACAAAACATGTGGTGCAAGCGTGGTCCAAAATGCTAAATAAAGAAAGAAACATTCCATGCATATCTTGTAAGTAGTTATATTGGCTCAATTCCAAGCAACCTTTACACTTACATTATGCAAACTAGTTCAATTATGCTCTTCTATATTTGCTTTGGTTTGTGTTGGCATCAATCACCAAAAAGGGGGAGATTGAAAGGGAATTAGGCTTACACCTAGTTCCTAAATAATTTTGGTGGTTGAATTGCCCAACACAAATCTTTTGGACTAACTTGTTTGCCCAAGTGTATAGTATATACAGGTGTAAAAAGGTTCACTCTCAGCCAATAAAAAGACCAAGTTTTGGATTCAATAAAAGAGCAAAGGGGCAACCGAAGGCACCCCTGGTCTGGCGCACCGGACTGTCCGGTGTGCCACCGGACAGTAAACAGTACCTGTCCGGTGCACCAGGGGACTCAGACTCAAACTCGCCACCTTCGGGAATTTCCAAGGCGACTCGGCTATAATTCACCGGACTGTCCGGTGTACACCGGACAGTGTCCGGTGCGCCAAGGGAGGTCGGCCTCAGGAACTCGCCAGCCTCGGGTTTGCGCGGCAGCCGCTCCGCTAAAATTCACCGGACTGTCCGGTGTGCACCGGACTGTCCGGTGTGCCAGCGGAGCAACGGCTCCCTGCAGCGCCAACGGCTCCCTGCGGTGCATTTATTGCGCGCGCAGCGCGCGCAGACGTCAGGCACGCCCATACCGGTGCACCGGACATCAAACAGTACATGTCCGGTGTGCACCGGACACCCAGGCGGGCCCACAAGTCAGAAGCTTCAACGGCTAGAATCCAACGGCAGTGTTGACGTGGCAGGGGCACCGGACTGTCCGGTGTGCACCAGACTGTCCGGTGCGCCATCGAGCAGACGCCTCCAGCCAACGGTCAAGTTTGGTGGTTGGGGCTATAAATACCCCAACCACCCCACCATTCATTGCATCCAAGTTTTCCACATCCCAACCACTTACAAGAGCTAGGCATTCAATTCTAGACACATACAAAGAGATCAAATCCTCTCCGATTCATCACAAAGCCCTAGTGACTAGAGAGAGTGATTTGCCGTGTTCATTTGAGCTCTTGCGCTTGGATTGCTTCTTTTCTTTCTCACTTGTTCTTGAGATCAAAACTCCATTGTAATCAAGGCAAGAGGCACCAATTGTGTGGTGGCCCTTGCGGGGAAGTTTTGTTCCCGGCTTTGATTTGAGAAGAGAAGCTCACTCGATCCGTGGATCGTTTGAGAGAGGGAAGGGTTGAAAGAGACCCGGCCTTTGTGGCCTCCTCAACGGGGAGTAGGTTTGCAAGAACCGAACCTCGGTAAAACAAATCTCCGTGTCTCACTTGCTTATTCGCTTGGGATTTGTTTTGCGCCCCCTCTTGCGGACTCGTTCTTTATTCCTAACGCTAACCCCGGCTTGTAGTTGTGTTTATATTTGTAAATTTCAGTTTCGCCCTATTCACCCCCCCTCTAAGCGACTATCAAAGGGGCTAGACGATGGTGAGCCGGTGTACTCTGTTCGGATGTGTGGTCACAAAATTTAAAGCCGCCCCGACTTCATCTGTGCACTTCTCTTCTCTTAGGTTAGCAGCCCACCTAAGAGAAGAGAAGTGCACAGATGAAGCCGGGGCGGCTTTAAATTTTGTGACCACACATCCAGACAGAGTACACCGGCTCACCATCGTCTAGCCCCTTAACACGCTCGCAGACGTCCCCAGCCCGAAGGTCGTTTGCTGCCACCAAATGTTTCCAGCCCTCGGTGAAGCCCACAAATAACGGGCTGTCGTGGTAAACGACAGGCCATAATCTCTTCTTGGGGTCCTTTAGCATTATAACATCACAGCCATGCCTTCTCTATCTAATTGCATTAGAAAGTGCACTTCTGTCTGCTCCGTGCTTCCCGGCCTGATCCTGCTCCGGAATTTTGTCCTTCGTAGGCAGTAAAGACTCTGGGACCTCACAGTTACTAGACATTTTGCCTTCCTATTTGGGGAGTAAAGGAGGGACACGGAGACAGGCCTTGAGGCGTCGCCATCGCCTTCACCGCCGTCGGTAGATGGGGAGACCGCCGGCGGTGGCGGCCGGGTACAGCTAGGGTTTGGGCTCGATTTCTTTTGAATCACCTTTTCTCCAAGTTCCCTTATTGATGGAACCAGTATATCAGACTAACAGTATATCCTCGGTCGACCCCCTTATTGATGGAACCAGCTGTGCACTAGGTACCTACTAGGAGCACCGGTGCATCTAACAGAGTTGATGAAGACGCGACCAAACTTGAATGGCAGACAACGAGCAGCTCCGGTGAAGGGAGCGGGGAGGATAGTTCTAGTGACGACAATCCTTTTCCTCCTATACCTCCAAGGAAGAAAAAACATCAGATGAGCTTGATGACGACTATATTCCCAACGATGAAGAGGTAAATAGAAATATGTCGACTATATTCTAAAATAATGTTCATATATGAAAGGCCATTAATTGTTTCAATATATAGATTTCAAATGAAGAGAAGAAAGAGGATGCATGTTCTACACGAAACACGGAGGATGCTCCGATGCCTGAATCATCCGTTTCACACAAACGGAAACGAGGGCGACGAGGTCCCAATCAGATGAAAGAAGGTGCAGTTATGTACATAACAAAACTCAATGCAGAGGGGTTTCCTGAAGAACCACTTGACGTGGTTACAAAGTTTTGAAATTCTTGCGGGTCTACTGTTAGAGATATAGTGCCAATCACACTTCAGAAATGGAAGGATTTAGATGAAGACACCCGCAATAAGCTATGGGCTAAGTTGTCTGAGTCATTCAAGGTCCCAAAAGGCACAGAGGATGCAGTAAGGAAGTCGATGCTCTCTGCTATGGCCAAGATGTTTCGTGGGTGGAAGACCGAGATGAATAGGGATTTTTTGAAGAAGAATAAGGTTCCTCCGCCCAAGAAAATGGGGGAAATCACTCAAGCTCAGTGGGAGAAATTTGTTCGTCAGAAGACCGAACTGAAGGCCAAAGAACTGGGCAAAACTAATTCTCAGAGAGCAAAGATGAACAAACACCTCAATCGCCTGGGGTCAACCGGATATCACCATAAAGTTGTGCAGTGGAACAGGATAATCGAGGAAGCTATAGCTAACGACACTTTGGACCCAATATTAAAAGATATCGATGAGCGAACTATTCGTTGGATCTTAGGTCGGGCAGGTTTGACTGAGGACGGCAAACTTTTGCATCCAGAATGGGTAGGCGAAGTTTCGACAAAAATTCAAGAATATGCAGAAAAGAGAAAGAAGGGCGAATTTAAGCCTCGGAGGGAGAATGACATACTAACTGCAGCACTAGGCAATCCTGAACACACTAGACGGGCTTAGGGAATCTCTTCTAAGATTTCCTGGAGAGAGGCGTTTCCAGAGTATGCGGCGTCATATAGGAAACACGAGAAGTCGAAAAGGACCCTTGAAGAGACTATTGATGAAAGGGTACAAAAGGCTATTAATGACGTGATGAAGAAAATGAAGAAAACAAAATGCATATCATGTGAACTCAAGCCAGGCCACATGAGTCCACCTCTAGTCCCTAGCAGCGTAGGATCAGTGCAAGACTTCGTATCGGGCACCAAGTACCCTGTAGACGATATTGTTGAGGACAAGCCTTGCTTTCTTCATATTCCAATCAATCAATCTGGGACAAAAACAAAACAAGCTGCTACTGGTTTGGTAAAACCAGGACTTGTTAACTACAAGGATAATCCTGTCCCGCGACACTATGTTGTGGTCCAAGTTCTAGAGATCACAGACAGTGGTTGTGAAGATTGGGAGATAGACTTTCCAGTTGAGGGGATCATAACTTTGCAGGAGGCAATGAACAAGTTGGTCCTTTGGCATCGACGTGACATCAAGTTGGGTGATGAGTCGATCTTAAGCTGTCTATCGCGTCATAAGTCACCAACGCCGAATTCAACACCAATGCAACAGAAAGATAGTTCGATCATTCCATACCCCATGGTGCAGGAAAATATAGCACCGACCTCCATAAAAACCGTTGAAACAATCATATCACCTCTTGCGAAGGAACTCGACGAGGGGGACATAGACAAAATTGTTCCTCAGAATGTCGATGCAAACATCAAAAAGGAAGCAAAGGTTGACACCAATGTTGAAGGGCCAACTACTTCAAAGAAAATTCATCAGTGAATTGCCACTAACAATGTCAAGAAACCGTCAGAAGCAGTGACATGCTACCTGCAAAAATTGAAGAGAGTTATGACAGATCAATCAAAAGCGGAATCAGCATCTCGTGGAGTACGCACACGGTCCCAAATAGATAATTTCGAAGTATGGGAAGAAGATGGAATGATTCATACTCGAGAATCATCACGTCTTAAAATCAATATCCCGATATACAAGAAGGAGGATGTTCCTCCTAAATTTGTGAATGGGAGGCCGTTCTTGACGACGGTGCAACTTTCTAAGTTGTCGACTCCGGAGATTAGAATGCATGAGTGGTACATGGTAGCTAGCAACAAATACAAACTCGAGGACTTCACATTTGTTGTGCCAGAAGATGCATTTTGGAGCAAAGATAATATAGATCCTGTGCGGCATTTATTCTTTGACGATCTGTGGTCGTTGTACCACCGACAAAGGATGGAAACCAACTACTTAACCCTCTTTTGCTTGTAAGTACCTCTAAACTTTCATATTTGTTAGTTTTGTACACGCACACATAAACGAGAGTCTAACGATTAACACTTTTTACACGTAGGATGCAATACATGGATGATAAGAAGAAACAACTTAAGACAGGGTTCTTGACCCGTTGATGATATCCCAAGCTCGCTACAAAGAAGTTGTTCGGAGACATGGAGAAGAATACAAAGACTTGGATGATGATGAATTTGAGAAAGCCGTCAAACAGAATCAAAGAAAGAAAATGAAGATAATGGTGGCATACATTGGACGAGCCATGTATAATCATGTACAACATGGCAAAGACTTAATAATAGCTCCGCACCACTTTAAGTAAGTTCTTGACATGGTTTTGAACTACAAATTGTGGCAATCGTGATCTTAACATGTGTTTTCGTCTATGTCTATATAGTGACCACTACATTTGTATCATGATCTTTCCAAAGCATGGTAAAGTCGTGGTCTTCGACTCACTGAGAATGGAAAAGGATGCGTATAATGACTTCTTGAAGATTTTAGAGAAGTATGATTATTATTGCACACTTGTACTTATTACAACTTAACAAATGTATTCTTAATCTCACAATGCTATTCTTATATGCAGTGCATACCGTTTTTATTGGAAAGATCTTGGCGGCGAACATCCAGAGGACAACCCTAATTTGTCAATATCATTATTTCCATATGGTGACAAACAACCTCCGGGTACTGTCCTGTGCGGTTATTATGTATGCTTATGGTGTCGTGTCACCTTCCATTACATGGTCAATCGTGAGGATGTAAGTTCGCTATCATTGTCTATGTTGCAATTTTTATGTTATATTGTTGCTCATCACATTACTCTTAGCACCGCTTGCTTTTTTCTTTCATTGCAGGTTCCTAAATCCAAGATCAATGCTGAATGGTTAGAAAGAGATATGGTTTCCGTCGGCTTGGCTAAGGTTGTAAAAGACTTGCTTTACTTTATGCGCCATGAAGTTCTTCATCAACAAGGGCTATTCTACAATACAAATGGAAATTTGCAACACTTCCCAGAACTAAGTTTGTACACGATATCACACAGTATTTAGATCTTTAGTTTGGAACTTGAGATGTTCAGTTGTACATGGAACTTGAGAGTTGAGATGTTGAGTTGTTGAGTTGTATATGGAACTTGATATGTGTATCATTGTGGTTTAGTGCTAATACTAGTATTGTTATCGTTCTGTGAATGTGTTTTGTGATCTATATAAATCTGATGTATGAATCTGGATTCTGTATATTGATTTGTTATTAATATCATTTGTATATTAATTCTGTATATGAATCTGGAATCTGTATATTGAAATACAGTCGGACCTATATTTAAAACCGCCTATGGTATGTGTCTAACACAAGCGACTAGGATTAGAAACCGCCTGTGATGTGTGTCTATCACAGGCGGTTCCTTTAGATAGAACCGCCTGTGATGTGTGTCTATCACAAGCGGTTTTTGATTGACCGCATGTGATGTTGTTTTACATCACAGGCGGTGCACCACAAGCGGTTCCTGGAATCGCCTGCGTAGAGGCTAACTGGACCGCCTGTATAGAGGTTTACTGTAGTAGTGCCTCGATCGTCACTCTTTATGACTTTTTCAGCGTAATTTATTCACTACAAGAAAACGTTGAAGGAGTGTCGGCCCAGACACTCTTAATATTGTAAAAGTGTGGGGTTTTACTATACCGACACTCTTAAATTAAGAGTGTCGGGGTGCCGAGAAAACCCACACTCTTAACTTAAGAGTGTCGGGTTCTGCGAAAGCCGCACACTCTTATTTTTTAACCCTACCCAAACACGGTTGCTCTGTCTTCGGTCTTCCTTAGCATCCTCACCAAAAATCCCTACCGCGTCGCCGTCGTTTCTCCCACCGCGCCACCGTCTTCCCCTGCAGCCGCGCCGCGCCCCTCCCCTGCACCCGCGTCGTGCCCCTGCAGCCGCGCCGCGCCGCCCTCCCGCCCTGCATGAAAGGATCACGATGCCCAAGAGGGGGTGAATTGGGCTTTTCTAAAAATCAACACTAATTAAAACCTAAGCAAGAGCCTAACTTCACCCCAACAAATAGCACTAAGAGAATAATACTAGAAATACAACAATACTAGGACAATACTTCAAATACTTGCTAAACAAATACACAATGTAAAATGCTTGAATTAAGTGTGAAATGTAAAGCAAGGTTTAGAAGACTCTTCCGATTTTTCCCGAGGTATCGAAGAGTCGGCACTCTCCACTAGTCCTCGTTGGAGCACCCGCGCAAGGGTATCGCTCCCCCTTGGTCCTCGCAAGAACCAAGTGCTCACTACGAGATGATCCTTTGCCACTCCGGGGCGGTGGATCTCTCACGACCGCTTACAAACTTGAGTCGGGTCACCAACAAGATCTCCATGGTGATCACCAAGCTCCCAAGGCCACCAAGCCGTCTAGGTGATGCCGATCACCAGGAGTAACAAGCCATAGACTTTCGCTTGACCAAGAGAAGCCTAATGCAAGTGGTGTGTGCTCTAGGTGGCTCTCGCTAGCGCTAATGAGGACCAAATGCGGGATTAAGATTCTCTAATCTCCTCACTAGGCTTTTGGTGCTTGAAATGCTCTACCAATGTGCTGGAATTAATGTGGGCAGCAAGACATTGAATATGGTGGGTGGAGGGGGTATAAATAGCCCTCACCCACCAACTAGCCATTACAGGCAATGTTCTACGCATGGGCGCACCTGATAGTCCGGTGCGCCAACGGTCGACTCCAACGGCTAGTTATGACAGTTAGCCATTGAGCAGATGGCACACCGGACAGTGAACAGTCACTGTCCGGTGCGCCACTAAAATTCCACTCGGGAACCTTGCGCTCTCGGGTTTCTGCATGGGGAAACCCTTCCCCTGAGCCAGCCTAGCCCCACCTGGCAGAGGGCGCACCGGACAGTCTGGTGCCCCAAGGCCAGAAACCCTATTTTCTGTTTTATGCTATTTTTCAAATTGGTTTTTGTTCTAACTTGTGAGTGTGTTCTAGAGTGTCACCTAGCACTATATGTGAGTGTGAATATGCACCAACACTACACTAGAACTCTCTTGGTCAAACTACTCATCGACAACCCCTCTTTATAGTACGGCTAAAACAAAATAAAAGACCTAACTAAATCACGAGTGTCTGCAACTCCTTGACACTCGGACTACGTAGACCTTTACTTTTTGATTCATCGATTTAGCCGTCGCTTCGAGTTCTTATCTCCGGGATTGTTTTCACCGTTGTAGTGCTTCTACCTGTAATGCGACCTAACTTACCATTTCTCTCTGCAAAACATATGTTAGTCACATATAGCATTACGTTGTCATTAATCACTAAAACCAACCAGGGGCCTAGATGCTTTCAATCTCCCCCTTTTTGGTGATTGATGACAACCCTACAAGTTTTGTGAGAGTAGTTTGTTTTGAAATTTCTGTCAATAGAGAAGATGGTTAGTTGTACTCAGTAATCTTTGATAGAAAAAGTGTGTAACATAATAATATGAATGAGCGCATACACATCGTAAGTTTCTTGTTCATATAAAAATGAAATCAAATCGATGAACAAGAACTAGAAGATTGGTGATAACATATAAGGTAAAACATAATACACACACAGTCAACATAAGCATCGAGAGTATATAATAGAGTTTGTGAGCCAAAAGCATCATACAAAACTGGAGCTAGTACTGAGAGTAACAAGCACATATATTACATCAAAATGACTCTCTACTAACTCTCTAACTCCCCCTAGCTCACACAACTCATATCTCTCCCCCTTGGGCGTCAAACACCAAAAGGGAACCCGAACCTACACATCAGAAGAGGGAGGAGGAGGCGGGGGCGCATCCGGTCGCGGTCATGGCAGTAGAGCGAACGCCAGCTGTGGGTCAGAGTCAGTCTCGGATCCAGGATCTACTATAAAAGCTGGAGCTAGTACTGACTCAGACAGAGGTTGCGCTGCAGGAGCTGCCGGAGCTGAAGAAGTCACAGACATCGCCACAGCGGTAGTGGTAACAGCAGGAGCTGGTGGCACTGGCGGCTGAGAGCTGACGGAGCCAATGACCGGCAACGTGAAAACAAGGGTGACCGGCCGGAGCGGAGAGGAAGAAGGACCAAATGTAGGAAGAGGGGGTTCTGGCTGAATAGCTAGCACAACAGGAGCCTGAAGAGGTGGAGGCGGTGTTGTCTGAACTGGGGGAATCGGTACATCAGTATGCTGAAGCATGAGAGTCATGAATGCCCTGTTCTCAACCCGGTCCTGAAGAAGCTGCTGCTGTAGAGTATCCTGCCTGTCCTGAATCGTCTGAAACATCGAGAGCATTCTCTCGGACATCTGCTGCTCGACGGCTACCAAGTGAGCCTGCTGCTGAGTGAGAGTCTGGAGGATCGCCGCAAGAGCAGGGTCAATGGCAGGAGGGGTAGCAGGGGCAGCACCACTAGAACTCCAGCCTCATGATCATGAGTGCGAGGAGGCATAGGAGGCGGAGGTGGAACCCCAAAGTCGTCATCATCATCATCATCATCATCATCATGGACTGTTGCGCCCTGAGTCTCAAACTGATGGAAGGTGGTATCATCGGCCTGAGTATCAATCACTGGAGCAGGTGCTGGCACAGGATCCTCTGGAGCTAGACTGTACAACCCAAAGATGAGGCGAGAGGCCTCAAGAGTACCCTGGAACTGTGGGGGCCGAATCAGCTGAGCAAAGATGTGACACAGATAGTGAGCATAAGGCAGCTGTCGATGAGCACGTAGACCATCCAGTACGGTGTCCTCGATCTCACAAATGAGAAAATCCACAACATCAAACTCTGAGTGAGAAACTAGGGCACCATGGAGCCAAAGCTGAATATGAGTGGCAGCCTCCCTGTAACCCATTCGTGGCAGAAGCGTCCGTATCATGAGCTGATATAGAAACCTGGCCGCTGTGGTGAAGTCTGCCGGAGAACGTCGCGACCCATCTGAGAAGGGCGGTCGGAACAAAGCCACGACGTGAGCTGTACCAGGAGCAACTCCGCCGTGAGGGCGACAAGGAGGGTCAGAGGTGCCATAGTACATGTTGTGAAGACGAGTCGATGACTCGTTTAATCCAAACACCTGACAAATCTGACTGGCATGAATGGTAACATCCTCTCGCTCAAATCGGAATCTCATCCAGTGGTGATCAGGGTCGATCCATATAGTAGCATAGAAAACTCGAACCCATTCCTCAACATATCTACCGCTGGTAGTCAAAAGAGTGACAAGTCTAGGCAGATAGGAGAGGTGAACCTCAGAGTCGGCACCGGCAGCTAGCAGGAAGGCAAGGAGATCCAATAGTTGGTGCGCTCATAGAGCAATATGAGCTGACAACTGTGCTCTGTAGAAAGACTCCTGAATCCTGGTACTGAATGGATCTGCCGTTGCAGGGTCTCTCTGTGCAGGTAACCAAGACTCCACGGGTACGTATCTAAACCGACGTACTCGTGCCGCTGTAGCACGCTGAAGATCAAACAGTCTGGGATCCGCAGCAAGTGGTCGCACCTCAGTCTCATAGCGCTCCCGGAAGCGAGCAGGTGGGATAGGAGGAGCGGAAGCGGGAGGAGCAGTGGAAGCTAGAGTAGTGGAGGTGGTGGGTATGGCTGAGGTGGTGGATGGCGCAGGAGTGACGGGGGCAAGCGAAGTGGGTGGAGGAGTGGTAGCAGTGGTGGGAGTGGTAGGAGCGGAGGAGCGAGGACGAGAGGCGAGGCGACGAACTCGATAGGCAATCTGATTAGAAGAAATCTACAACTGAGCTCCTTGCTCTGTCTGCTCAGTGGCTGCTACTGCTGCTGCTGCTGCTCGGGCTGCTCTGTCCAGACGCTGCTTCTTGCGGCCTTCCTGCTGCTCCAAATAAACGGTCTTTCCCTTGACCTGCCTGAAGGGGCGAGGAGGATCCTTGTCATCTCCTCCCCCTGGCCAACACATTCTTCGTGTGTGGCATCCTGGCCTGACGACTACAAATGAGAGAGAGAAGCTAAGCACAAGTCGATAACTGCCGATAGAATATCAGAAGAGTGGATGTTGAAAGTTCCCTATGCTCGGGAACAGGATCTGGATGTCGCCTAGAGGGGGGTGAATAGGCGAATAATAATTATCACTTTATAACTAGAAATTCTTACTCTACTCGAAGGCTGGATCGCAGTGGAATGAAGGACCCTTCGAGTAGGTTGCAGCGGAATTGAAGTTTTTGTCTTAAAATACCCTAGTCCTCGTTGGAGTTAGCCACACCTTGGCTTGGAGTCTATTTCAACTCCTTCCTCCGTTTGCTCAGATCTGTCAGTGCGATAGAAAGAGCCTTCCACTATGTTGATATCAATTACAATGATGTTGTGGATGGTTACAATCTTCTCGACAGCACTCCGGTAGAGTAACAATGCACTCAAGATATTGCTCTAGCTCTCAGCAGCACTTCCCCTCTCTCTAAAGACTTATAACTTCGCCTCTACACAAACTAGAGAGATACACAAGAGAGGGAGAGAGAGAATTGATCCAAATGATGTATGCACTTGTTGGCTGCTCTTGTATACCTGTTGGAGGCGCCTAGGAGTCCCTTTTATAGACCCAAGGGGCCTAGGAGCCGTTGGAATTCATTTTGGAAGGCAATACTTGCTTTCTGTCGGGTGGCGCACCAGACAGTCCGGTGCACCACCGGACAGGTCCTATAGCTTGTCCGGTGCGCGATCTCCTTCCAAATCGGGCTCAACTGACCGTTGGAGCAACGGTCGTCTTGGCTCACCGGACACTGTCCAGTGCACACCGGACAGTCCGGTGCGCCAACTATCCGTTGGCTCAGGCCACGCGTCGCCCGCTGATCGCGCTGCCGACCGTTGGCACAGTCGACCGTTGGCTCACCGGACAGTCCGGTGCACCACCGGACAGTCCGGTGAATTATAGTCGTACGCCGCCAAACTTCTCCCGAGAGCGGCCTGTTTACCGGAGTTCAGTCTGGCGCACCGGACACTGTCCGGTGTGCCAGACTGAGCAGAGTTTTTGGCTGCACCGAGCCAAGACTTTTTGCAATTCTTTTCTCGCTATTTCTAGCACTTAGACATAATATGTTAGTACTCAAAAACAATTCACTAAGTGTAGAGACACACCTTATTCTTATTTTGCACTTCTTTAGCATTTGACATGATTGAGATTGATGTTGGACTCATAAACCATCAAGTCAACTTGACTTGATCTAGATTTGTCATTTCTGAGCTCCAACATCCTGCAAAGGTCACATAGAATATCTCCAAACATAGGAACACCCCAAACTAAAGATTAAGGTGCAATTAGCTCTTTTGGGCTGCTTCCAGTTCTGATTTTGACATTGGTTCTCCTTCTAGTGACCTTGTTCACTTTTTGAGCTTGGTCTTGAGCCTTATGACTTACACCACATAATTGTAGATGTTACCTCATTGGTTGTAAGTCATGTCCTTATGTAGTGTTCCTTGATGCACCATAACTCTTCTTAACTCGATCAACCTTGATTCCGCAAGTCTTCTTCTTCACCCCTGGCCTTGGGTTTCTGGTCTCCTTGACTTTCTCCCATGCACTCGGTACCTCGAAGCTCTTCTTGCTTCCATCCTTGGCTTGATTGGTTGTCTCTGAGTTATGCACATCGAGTCTCACTTAAGCAATGTCCATCTTTCTTGTGATGTCCATTATCTATAAATAATTCAGTCTTTGGACCATCACACTTGTTCACTTGTGTTGAACCATATTAGCTTTGCATAAAACACCTGTTCAACACTTAGCACACTTGTTAGTCCTTTAATTGGGTTGTCATCCAAACACCAAAACCCACAAGAGAGCTTTCAATCTCCCCCTTTTTGGTGATTGATGGCAACACAATTAAAGCTTACACAAGAATAAGATTTAAAGCATAAATTTTGAATTCTAAGTTTATAGAATGCTCCCCCTAAATATGTGCTTACATCAAAATCTTAATTTTGGCCTTATATGCCAAATTGCACATACTTAGGCTAATTCGAAGCATTACTACACCTTAGCACATGTGGGATGTATTGTCGATAATTAAACATATGCACATATTCAGAGTTAAACACCAATCAGTTGAGTGGATATACCACAGGAATATCAACCTACCACTATTCACAATTAAGATACCAATTTAAAACAATTTTAAAGCACCAGAACCACATGAATATCTATTACAGGATAAACACAATAGCTACTAATTGATTCATATCAACAGAAGCACTAATTTTGCATTATCACCATATAATACAACAAGAAGCATATGATAAGAATTATCAATACAACTAACACAAACTAACACATTCCTTCCTTAAGATCAAAGGAACTCAAGGAAACCTAAGCTTTAATGCACAAAATTCTCCCCCTTTGACATCAAACACCAAAACCATATTCAAGCAAGAACATAGGATGATGTCAAGGGACAGCAGGGTATTTAGTAGATAAAATACAACACACTAACATTACTCCCCCTTACACATTAAGCATATGCAACACACGCATTGGAGGAAAATTAAGATACAAATATGCAAAAGGTCAACACTTCCTTTTGTACTTTTACCCTGTTGTGATGTACTTTCCATCTTGAGAGTTTAATCTCTAGGAAGCTCCTTCACACTTGTGCCTGATCCTTTATCCTAACCTTGTCTTGTTGCTGAGACACCAGACTTAGAACAAGTTATAGTATTGTGGCACAAGATGAGGCTTCTAATCTAGTGATTACCAAAAGATATCAATTGAAGCACACTACCACGGCTACCAATTGAAAAATCATTACTATCATAGCTCCATGATATTTAAAGATAAGCATCTAGTATCACCAAATATTATAGAGCATGAGCAATCTATAAATATGCAATTACTCACAACTTAAGATACTAAATACTTGACTTATGGAGGTACCCAAGTCCTGATTATTCCATTTCTTGCTCATCTTCCCTTTTTTGAGACTATACAATATCACTCAAGAAACAATTAGTCTCAAAAGACACAAGTTATGTGTGCTCCCCCTAAAGTTGTGCATCAAGTATTTGAATGACTTGCACTTTGCACATTCTAGCGTCCTCAGAACTAGAGGGGATCACAACATACCTTGGTCTAGGCATAATATATCAATTGCATCAAAAAAAGATACCAATTGAATAGATGACATAATACAACTTATGACTAGTGGAAACAATGCATGCCTCAAGATATATAACATTTTAAAAGCAACGTAGGCACACTTCACACATGATGATCATTGCAACATATATACCAATTAAAAAACGACAAGATCATGCATATAAAGCACAATGTCTAAGCACACCATGATTAAGAAGTATTTTCTTAGGTACACCAAAGGAAACAACATTTTAAAGCATAAGGCACCTAAGCCAAGATACTACCAATTGAAAGGCAAGAACATAGCTATGATCACAATCAACGAAACTTCAAGATATTCAATGAAATTGCATAGTTCCATCCTTCATACCTTTGCCTTTTACCTGAATGCCATGAGAGCACTTGTTGTCACCAATTTAGGGCTCCTTTTGCTCATGCACCTCATAGCTCAAGAAGGTGCATTATAGGCACAACATGGATTTGGTATACACACAGTATCAAAATAGGGTAATTATGTGAACATGGACTAAACAAGATGTCATGCTTGCACACATAGGTTAATCATTAAACACCATATAGCATGACTTACAAAAAGATACAAGTTTATCCACGAACACAGAAAGAGTTAATCATGGTGAATATATCAAATGACAAGCTACCCATTGAATGATTCAAGAGATATATCATATAGAACAGACAATCATGATTAAGCAAGCATCATTATGATCTTTGAAATCATGAACCATTGATTGAAAGGTATTCAACACAGGCAATCTCAAAAGCATAACTACTCCAAGGATAGGTAGCACAACAATCCAATCTTAAGAGCAATAATGTACTTAAGATACACGGGTACCGTCATTTGGAGAGCAAGTTGCAGATTCTCATCAAGGTCCTTTGCTTGATTCACCAATAATGATTAAGGACCTCTACAACATATTTAACTTGGGATGAACATGGGATTAATATTGCACCATAATTCAACCTTGGGTTAATAGATAGACAATAAAGATTAATAGCTTAAGCATAGAGTTTGAATTAACCATCTTAAGCTCTCCCATGGTCTCCAGTCCATCTCGAGGCACCTGCATGGTCTAGTTGGCACAGTTTGGTACCCATCTCGGGATGGGTCCATAACGATCATCCAAAAGAGCCTTTGGTACCCAAATAGCAATTGTGCTAGTTCTAGGTGATCTCATTACTGATCTAGCACAAGTGTATGGTTTGGGTCTCCTAAGCGAATAAGATTGAGATAAATTTACTTACTTAGGAACCTTACCCTTTTTACATACCTTGGATAGATGACCATGCTCACCACACATGTAGCAGAAGCGTCGCTCAACCTGACATGACACTTGTTGTTTGTCTTTTTCCTTAGTGAGGGTCATCTTGGAGGGTGTACGTCTTTGATTCTTCATGAGCGGACATGAAGTGATCATATGGTCCTTATCGTTGCATCCAAAACATCTCCTCATTCCTTCATCCTTGTCTTTGTGTGGACAAGATGCAATGAAGTGACCTAATTCCTTGCACTTGAAACACCTCCTTTTTTCCTCTTCCCTTTTTTCTCTTGGATGACATAGAGAGATGATCAGTGCAAACAACATGACTAATTGAATTTTTACCTTTTTCCTTGTTCATGTTGATTTCTTCATTTATTGCTTTAGGAACATCCTTCTTATGGAGTTTAACACTTGTTGCGGTTTCTCCCATCTCAAGCTTCTTCACCACGTGCCCGTGGATATATATCTTGAGGAGGTTGAGCAATGCGTCTTCTCCTTAGTTGCTTTGCTTTTTTGTTCCTTTCTTTATTGATGAGCAACTTTTCTTTTGATCCTGCAGCTTGATGCTCATTCAAAAATTGGCTTCTTTTGAGCAACAGGGGTTAGCACATGGTGATATATTATCTAAATGCGCACGTGTGCAAGAATGAGGTTCACATGAATTTAAGTTTGCAATTACAACCTCATGAGCAACATCAAGCATGATATGGTCATCAACTAATTCATTATGAGAATAAGATAGCATATCATATTTTTCACTTAGAGCAAGTTTTTCTAAATTTATCATTTTTACTTGACTCTTAAGCATAGAATTCTTAGTTTTAAGTTGAGCAACATTAGATAATACATCATGATTATTTCTTTGCTCAAATAAAACAGATTCATACTGTTGGACCAAATTATCATGAGAGCACTTTAGCTCCTCATGTTCTTTGGTCATCTTCTCCAGACTGTCGTTGGTTTTGATGAGAGTCTCCTCTAGCCTGAGAAGCATCTCGCCTTGTTCCTTGTTCCTCCTCAATAGCTTAACCAAGAGCACTTTGTCTTCTTTGTTGAGATGGGTGTAGAACCGACGAATCTCCTCTTCTTCCACATCGACGGTCTCATTTTCCCTGTCATTATTATCAGTGGAAGCAATACAGGAAAATGTACCTTGTGGTGAAGACTCATCCTCGCTATCATCCTCATATTCCTCCTCATCATCGCTTTCGTCTCCACTATCATTGTTAGCAATAAGACATTTATAACTAGTGGAAGACAAACATGTTGGTGAGGTGGATTCATCGTTTGGTTGCCATCGTTTTTCTTCTCCCTTTGAAAGGTTAGTACCACAAGCAACATAGGGAGTAGAAGTAGTACAATTGGACTCAGAATATTTTATTTTAATTCTAGTCCATAGATCATGAGCATCAACAAATAAATCACTATCACTACTCATGATGGCAAAATAAGCACCTCTAAAAAGAGAGTCAACTAAGATGTTGCAAGCATGGTGATTGAGAGATAGACATCTTAGTTCAGCATTAGAAGGTTTTTTACTAATATCAGAGGGAAAAATACTTCTACTGAAGATCTGTCTCAAATCAGGATCAATATGCATGAAAGCATTATAAATAGACACAGACCAAGATTTATAATTAGAACCATTGCCTAAAAGAAGTTCTAGAGTTACCTCTTGTGACGACATCGTCATCTCCGAACGGCTAAGCCCACACTGGAGAGGCCTAGCTCCGATACCAATTGAAAGTTCCCTATGCCCGGGAACAGGATCTAGATGTCGCCTAGAGGGGGGTGAATAGGTGAATAATAATTATCACTTTATAGCTGGAAATTCTTACTCTACTCGAAGGCTGGATCGCAGTGGAATGAAGGACCCTTCGAGTAGGTTGCAGCGGAATTGAAGTTCCTGTCTTAAAATACCCTAGTCCTCGTTGGAGTTAGCCACACCTTGGCATGGAGTCTATTTCAACTCCTTCCTCCGTTTGCTCAGATCTGTCAGTACGACAGATAGAGCCTTCCACTATGTTGATATCAATTACAACGATGTCATGGATACTTACAATCTTATCGACAGCACTCCGGCAGAGTAACAATGCGCTCAAGATATTGCTCTAGCTCTCAGCAGCACTTCCCCTCTCTCTAAAGGCTTATAACTTCGCCTCTACACAAACTAGAGAGATACACAAGAGAGCGAGAGAGACAATTGATCCAAATGATGTATGCACTTGTTGGCTGCTCTTGTATACCTGTTGGAGGCGCCTAGGAGTCCCTTTTATAGACCCAAAGGCCTAGGAGCCGTTGAAATTCATTTTGGAAGGCAATACTTGCTTTCTGTCGGGTGGCGCACCGGACAGTCCGGTGCACCACCGGACAGGTCATGTAGCTTGTCCGGTGCGCGATCTCCTTCCAAATCGGGCTCAGCTGACCGTTGGAGCAACGGTCGTCTTGGCTCATCGGACACTGTCCGGTGCACACCGGACAGTCCAGTGCGCCAACTATCCGTTGGCTCAGGCCACACGTCGCCCACTGATCGCGCTACCGACCGTTGGCACAGTCGATCGTTGGCTCACCGGACAGTTCGGTGAATTATAGTCGTACGCCGCCAAACTTCTCCCGAGAGCGGCCTGTTTACCGGAGTTCAGTTTGGCGCACCGGACACTGTCTGGTGCACCACCGGACAGTCCGGTGTGCCAGACTGAGCAGAGTTTTTGGCTGCACCGAGCCAAGACTTTTTGCAATTCTTTTCTCGCTGTTTCTAGCACTTAGACATAATATGTTAGTACTCAAAAACAATTCACTAAGTGTAGAAACTGTAATACCCAATTTGTAATTTGTAAGAGATAATATAAAAGGGGACACAATTTTACTTCATCCATATGTGAGTTTGACTTTTATGCATCATCACATGTGAACACCCTATGTAAAAACAAATAATTAATAAGATAAAAGCCACTAAAATATGTATCATGCTGGTTTTCATTTTTGTGTGCATATTGTGACCATATAAGAAATCATATGAAAGGAAAATATTAAAGTCCCAAAGTGGAATCCAGAATATAAAAGAAATTATATAAGTAGAAAAAAAAGAAAATATATAAAGATATAAAGATAAAAATAATATATATCTAAAAATATTTCCAAAGTTGGTACTCTTGATTTTACAATACAATTTAAGGATAAATTGAGCCCCAAAGGTTTGAATTAAATTTGAATACAAATGGGATTTGAAAAGAAAGAAAAGAAATGTAGAAATAAAAGAAAAAGAGGAAGAGGTCTTACCTGGGCCGCAGACCAGCTTTCGGCCCACCTCTGAATTGCTCACGCGCGGCCCACTCCCCAGTTGTCAGCCTCTCTCGCGCGCTCGTCCGTTTGGCTGGTCGGTGGGCCCGGCCGCTCAGGGTTTGCCATCCGTGGGTGTCCCTCTCTGCCGGACTGGCCCACTCGTCAGTCAAGCCTCAAACCCTCCCAGTCATCGTCTCCACGGGATTTGCGGTCCACGCCGAACACCTCGGAGCTGCCGTTGGGTCACCCGATTTCCCCGTGGCTTGACTCCGTCTCGCGCTGGCTACAAAAGCGGACGACTTCCCCACATCCTCGTAACTCGTTGGTTCCTTCGGCTGCCCCTGTTTCTCCAAATTTCCACCCGCCATTGTTGCCAAGTGAAAGAACCACCGCCGTGATTGCCCTCATCCACACCGCGATTAGTCCTCTGCGCTAGAGCCTGGGTACCTGCTTGGCGCGGCACAGCTTCGGCCGCCGTCAATTTTCCCCCGCCGGTGTCCTGCGCAAGCTCAATTCGTCGCCGTAGTGAAGACCTCCGCCGTGCGCCGTGGGCAGGCCTCCCGGTGACCTAATCCTCGGTAAAACTCCCACCTCTGTGTTCGCTATCTTCCTAATTTCATTTTGCACCCACTGATTTAGCGAATCAACTCATGGGTGGGCGAATTGGGTCGCTCCGGCGAGGGCTTTGCCGCGGCATGGCGCGGTGAGCCGTCGGAGGGGATCGAGAGGTAGGAGAGAGTTGTGAGCCGTTGATCTTTTGTTGAACGGCTCCGATTAGAGGAACGATACCCCTTCGGCCGGGATGCAATCCGGGCCGCACGATGGGAATCGGAGAGCTGCAGCGTGATCTCGGGTTCATAATATCCGGACCGTTGGATCTCGATCCAAGGGCGCCGATGGAGTACCCCTTTCGGCGATAGTAAGATCTAATCCTAGCCGTAGGCGCGGGATCGAGCGGTCCTGAAAGCCTGATACCCCTTCGGCTTGTACTTTTGTTAAAGAGCCCCCGAGAAAATTACAAATCAACCCGCCGTCCAGAGAACTCTATTCACTGAGTCTCGGAAAATTTACGCCATAGCCCCTGTGTTTTCTGGAATTCGAGGCCTAGTCCAGGGGATATTAAAAAAACCGAGAAATGATTATAGAATTTAGTTTTTAATAAAAAACAATTCTAGAAACTTGTAAAATTCATAGAAATTCCATTTTTAGTCCAAATTGAGCCATTCAAATTTCTAAAATTTTGTAATAATATTCTCTACCATTTAGTGGCTCTGTTTTGGCATGTAAACAGTAAGAAAATTAATTTATCATCTAATCCTATTATAATCACATTAAATCTTAGAAAATTCACAACTTGAATTCTATAACTCCAAATTTAGTGATTCCAGTTCCTATAATCTCATTTTAATGTGTAGATTTTTACTGTATATTTTATTCATCTGTTTAGTGTGATGTTGATTTTGGCTATACTATGTATGTATTGTGTTGATGCGAGTAGACGAGCAAGCCACTGTGGAAACTGAGGTTCAACAAGTAGAAGTAGCTGAGCAGGAGCTCATTGAAGGCAAGTTGTGCCCTTGATCACTTACTTTTCCCAGCAATGTTCTTATTAATTTTAATGATCTGCATAGGTTAATTTTGATGGGAGCCTTTATGTTACCCCAGTTTTGATTACCTCTATACCTTGTTCACCCCTGAAATATTTTTGGGTAGTACTTGCTATTGCTTTATGTGGATTGGGTATGGAGATACACTACTCATGATTATTCTGTTATTATCTTGTTATTATTACTGTTCATGTTAAGATCATTAAATTAATGGGAACATGGAGCGACCACCCGGGAAAACAGTGCTACCACAAGGGTTTAATGGGACGCCCTTGGCTGATTAACTAGGAAAGCTAGTGGAGGGCTACCTTACCCGAAAGGGGCAAGGGCAGTAGGGGAGTGGTCAGTGTAGGGAGGTCCCTGGTTGATTTTGCTGCGATGGCGGTCAGCCAGGAACCCTGCATTGGAACTTCCTATAAACTGTAGCGGGTAGTCTGAAGCTAGTGGAACTTTGTAAAGGCCTCGTAATGTTACCCTGCCTCGCTTCCTTGGTAGAGGTGTATGGGATTCATGACCCCTTGGCAGATGGGTAACACGGCTTGTGGGTAAAGATGCGCAACCTCTGCAGAGTGTAAAACTAGTATACTAGCCGTGCTCACGGTCAAGAGCGGCTCGGACCCTCACATGATTAAATATGGAACTTAAATTCAATTTGACATTTGCATCGCATTTGGGATTATTTTACTATTACTGTTCTCTATTATTATTAAGGTTTGGTATTTACTTACACTTAGTAATTGCTAATAAAATTTTGACCAACTTATAAAAGCAATGCTCAGCCTCAGCCTTTATTCCATTGATTAGCCTTACACTACATGAACTCCCACCTTTGGTGAGTTCATGCCACATTATTCCCCACGACTTGTTGAGCTATGAACGTATGTGAGCTCACTCTTGCTGTCTCACACCCCCCCACAGGAGAAGAGCAGGTGGTCGAAGAGGAGCCGCCTAACACTGAGGAGTTCGATCTGATCTAGGTGGCGTTTCTCAGTCGACATTGGCGCCGACGATCCTTAGTTCGTTTTATATTTATCTCTTATTTTGTAATAAGTCTTCCGCTATGTAATAAATACTCTGATGATTTATGACATTTATCTCTATACACTCTGTTATTATATATGTTGTCTTCTTGGCGCATGTATGAGATGCACCCGGCTTTGTCCTTTAAAACCGGGTGTTACAGAAGTGGTATCAAAGGAAATGTTGACTGTAGGACGAAACCTAGATAGAAATGGACAAAACCCTTACCTACTTACCTTACTCTGATTCATTATATACTTATCTCACCTTGGTCTTGTCTCACCTTCTGCTTTTCTACTCTGATTAATCTTATCCTTTCTACTCTAAGACAAGATGAATCTCACACCTTGGAATCCTACATTTATGACCTTTTTAAGAGATAGAAGACCTAAGACAAAAAAAATTTAAAAATATTTTCTCTATTAAAAATGTTGGTTGATTGTTCTGATGATCAATGCCTGATTTGCTTCTTTGATTGATTGAAATAGTATAGACGGGCATCTTAGCATGTACCACCATAAGGTAATGTATTAGCTTTAGTGGATAACACACTAATCTACTTAGCTAATAAATCCCCCGCAGTAACATTTCTCGTAATTACTCGCCTTGTCTACAATTCTTCCTTTCTTACCCTGTGTTTCTAACCCAGATGGACTACCCCTATAGTGTTAGAAGAGAGCACTATAGACGTAATACTTGGTATGTCATGGCTAAGAAAGGCAAAGGCCGTTATAGCATGTGGTAGAGGTACCGTGGAACTCACTACCACTAAAGGAGAAAGGTTTCAAGTTAATATTGCAGTAACCTCCTCATCCATGCGTGAAATGTTCCTTATGCCTGAGGAGTTTGTTGGTGACAACATCCATGTGGTTAGAGATTTTTCGGATGCCTGTAGAAGAGTTAAAGGGACTGAAGAATCAGTTAACGGAATTACAAGAGGCTAGTTACTTACGTCCGAGCACCTCACTTTGGGAAGCACCGGTATGTTTGTACCGAAGGAGGATGGATCACAAGAGATGTGTGTGGATTATTGGTCCCTTAATGATGTTATTGTGAAGAACAAGTATCCCTTACCCCACATTGAAGATTTATTTAATCAGATGAGAGGTGCAAGGGTATTCTCGAAGGTTGATCTCCGATCAGGTTATCACCAAATGAAGATTAGGCCATCGGATATTCTCAAGACGGATTTCTCGACCCGATATGGTTTATACGAGTTCACCGTCATATCATTTGGACTAACTAATGCACCAACCTATTTTATGGATCTGAAGAATAAGGTGTTCATGATTTGGATAGATTCGTCGTGGTATTCATCGACGATATTCTTATCTATTCTAAGAGTGAAAGTGGTCATGAAGAACATCTAAGGTTGATGCTACAGAAGCTACGAGATAATCAACTCTACACCAAGTACAGTAAATGCGAGTTCTGGATTGATGAGGTGTCATTCCTTGGACATGTCATTTCTAATGGAGGAATATCAGTGGATCCTGCTAAAGTAAAGGAGATAGTGGCGTGGAGCATACCCACTATAGTTACTGAGGTCCAGAGTTTCTTGGGACTTACAGGATATTATTGGAGATTTATTGAAGGACTTTCTAAGATTGCTAAGCCTATGACCTCACTTTTGGAGAAGGGAAGAGAGTTTAAGTTGGACAAGAAGTGCCAAGATAGCTTTGATCAATTAAAGATGAGATTAATGTCATCACCAGTGTGGATTATGCCAAATCTATAGAAGGGATTTGATATTTATTGTGATGCATGTGGCCAAGGATTGGGATGTGTGCTCATGCAAGAAGGACATGTGATCGCCTACGCGTCTCGTCAGCCGCGGAAACAAGAGTTGAACTACCCCACGCATGACTTATAACTGGCTGCCGTTGTGCATGCACTTAAGATTTGGAGACACTATATTATGGGAACTAAGTGCCAAGTATATACGGATCATAAGAGTTTGAAGTATATATTCACTCAGAAGGATCTCAACCTTAGGCAACGCCGTTGGTTGGAGCTTATTAAGGATTATGATTTAGAAATTCATTACCACCCGGGCAAGGCAAATTTGGTTGCAGATGCCTTGAGTCGGAAGGAACATGTTCACTCCGCTTTCGTTGTCCAGCTACCTGATGAACTAGCAAAAGATTTTGAGAGACTCAACCTGGGAATTGTTACACATATGGAAGGAGTGACTATTGAATTGGAACCTACCTTGGAGCAAGAGATTCGTAAAGGTCAGATTGGTGATGCTAAAATCCAGGAGATTAAGGATCTGATTACTAAAGGTCGAGGTCCGAAATTCACGGAAGATGAGCAAGGCACCGTATGGTTCAAGGACAAGATATGTGTCTCTGAGACTGAAAGCCTTCGTGAGACTATTTTAAAGGAAGCCCGTGACTTGTATTATTCTATTTATCCTGGTAGTACCAAGATGTATCAGGATTTGAAGCAGAAGTACTGGTGGTATGGATTAAAGAGAGATGTGGCTATGTGCGATGTGTGTCAAAGAGTTAAGGCTAAACACGAGAGGCCAGCTGGACTACTGCATCCACCAAAGATAGCCAAGTGGAAGTGGGAAGAGATTGGTATGGACTTCTTTACTGGATTGCCTCGCACCTCAAGAGGATGTGATTCTGTATGAGTTATTGTGGATAGACTAACCCAAAGTGGCTCATTTCATTCCGGTCAAGACTACTTATAAGGGATCACAATTGGCTAAGTTATACATGTCTCGGATTGAGTCTCTACACGGTGTACCGAAGTGGATCATTTTGGATAGAGGATCACAGTTTACCTCCAGACTTTGGAAAAGTTTTCATGAGAATTTGGATACGAATTTGAAGTTTAGTTTGGCCTGCCATCCTCAGACTGATGGACAGACTGAAAGGACTAATTAAGTATTGGAAGACACGTTGAGAGCTTGTACCCTTCAGCATGGTAGTAGTTGGGACAAGAGTCTACCTTATGTTGAGTTCTCATATAATAATAGTTGCTAGGCCAGTCTGAAGATGTTACCGTTCCAGACTCTGTATGACAGGAAATGCAGGACTCCTCTATTTTGGATCAAACTGGTGAAAGGCAGTTGTTTGGGCTTGAGATTATACAGGAAGCAGAAGAACAAGTTCAGCAAATAAGGGAGAATTTGAGAACTGCACAATCTAGGCAGAAAAGCTATGCTGATACCCGGAGAAGATTGCTTGAGTTTAAGGAGGGAGATTATGTCTACTTAAAGGTGTCACCGCTCAGGGGTATGAGAAGATTTAAAGTCAAAGGAAAGTTGTCCCCTCGCTTTATTGGACCCTTCTTAATCTTAAAGTGAGTGGGTGAGGTTGCATATCAATTAGAGTTACCGGATCATCTTGCGGATGTTCATGATGTCTTTCATGTATCTCAGCTGAAGAAATGTCTCAGGGTGCCTGAAGAACAGTTACCGATGGAAGACCTTAGTGTTCAAGAAGACTTGACTTATGCTGAGTACCCCATCAAGATTTTGGATACTTTGACTCGAGTTACAAGGAATAAGGTTATAAAGATGTGTAAAGTTCAATGGAGTCACCACGGTGAAGATGAAGCAACTTGGGAAAGAGAAGAAGAGCTTCGTATAGATTTTCCCCACCTTTTCCCTAGATCTTCCTAAATCTCGAGGACGAGATTTCTTTTTAAGGGGGGTAGGATTTGTAATACCCAATTTGTAATTTGTAAGAGATAATATAAAAGGGGACACAATTTTACTTCATCCATATGTGAGTTTGACTTTTATGCATCATCACATGTGAACACCCTATGTAAAAACAAATAATTAATAAGATAAAAGCCACTAAAATATGTATCATGCTGGTTTTCATTTTTGTGTGCATATTGTGACCATATAAGAAATCATATGAAAGGAAAATATTAAAGTCCCAAAGTGGAATCCAGAATATAAAAGAAATTATATAAGTAGAAAAAAAAAGAAAATATATAAAGATATAAAGATAAAAATAATATATATCTAAAAATATTTCCAAAGTTGGTACTCTTGATTTTACAATACAATTTAAGGATAAATTGAGCCCCAAAGGTTTGAATTAAATTTGAATACAAATGGGATTTGAAAAGAAAGAAAAGAAATGTAGAAATAAAAGAAAAAGAGGAAGAGGTCTTACCTGGGCCGCAGACCAGCTTTCGGCCCACCTCTGAATTGCTCACGCGCGGCCCACTCCCCAGTTGTCAGCCTCTCTCGCGCGCTCGTCCGTTTGGCTGGTCGGTGGGCCCGGCCGCTCAGGGTTTGCCATCCGTGGGTGTCCCTCTCTGCCGGACTGGCCCACTCGTCAGTCAAGCCTCAAACCCTCCCAGTCATCGTCTCCACGGGATTTGCGGTCCACGCCGAACACCTCGGAGCTGCCGTTGGGTCACCCGATTTCCCCGTGGCTTGACTCCGTCTCGCGCTGGCTACAAAAGCGGACGACTTCCCCACATCCTGGTAACTCGTTGGTTCCTTCGGCTGCCCCTGTTTCTCCAAATTTCCACCCGCCATTGTTGCCGAGTGAAAGAACCGCCGCCGTGATTGCCCTCATCCACACCGCGATTAGTCCTCTGCGCTAGAGCCTGGGTACCTGCTTGGCGCGGCAAAGCTTCGGCCGCCGTCAATTTTCCCCCGCCGGTGTCCTGCGCAAGCTCAATTCGTCGCCGTAGTGAAGACCTCCGCCGTGCGCCGTGGGCAGGCCTCCCGGTGACCTAATCCTCGGTAAAACTCCCACCTCTGTGTTCGCTATCTTCCTAATTTCATTTTGCACCCACTGATTTGGCGAATCAACTCATGGGTGGGCGAATTGGGTCGCTCCGGCGAGGGCTTTGCCGCGGCATGGCGCGGTGAGCCGTCGGAGGGGATCGAGAGGTAGGAGAGAGTTGTGAGCCGTTGATCTTTTGTTGAACGGCTCCGATTAGAGGAACGATACCCCTTCGGCCGGGATGCAATCCGGGCCGCACGATGGGAATCGGAGAGCTGCAGCGTGATCTCGGGTTCATAATATCCGGACCGTTGGATCTCGATCCAAGGGCGCCGATGGAGTACCCCTTTCGGCGATAGTAAGATCTAATCCTAGCCGTAGGCGCGGGATCGAGCGGTCCTGAAAGCCTGATACCCCTTCGGCTTGTACTTTTGTTAAAGAGCCCCCGAGAAAATTACAAATCAACCCGCCATCCAGAGAACTCTATTCACTGAGTCTCGGAAAATTTACGCCATAGCCCCTGTGTTTTCTGGAATTCGAGGCCTAGTCCAGGGGATATTAAAAAAACCGAGAAATGATTATAGAATTTAGTTTTTAATAAAAAAACAATTCTAGAAACTTGTAAAATTCATAGAAATTCCATTTTTAGTCCAAATTGAGCCATTCAAATTTCTAAAATTTTGTAATAATATTCTCTACCATTTAGTGGCTCTGTTTTGGCATGTAAACAGTAAGAAAATTAATTTATCATCTAATCCTATTATAATCACATTAAATCTTAGAAAATTCACAACTTGAATTCTATAACTCCAAATTTAGTGATTCCAGTTCCTATAATCTCATTTTAATGTGTAGATTTTTACTGTATATTTTATTCATCTGTTTGGTGTGATGTTGATTTTGGCTATACTATGTATGTATTGTGTTGATGCGAGTAGACGAGCAAGCCACTGTGGAAACTGAGGTTCAACAAGTAGAAGTAGCTGAGCAGGAGCTCATTGAAGGCAAGTTGTGCCCTTGATCACTTACTTTTCCCAGCAATGTTCTTATTAATTTTAATGATCTGCATAGGTTAATTTTGATGGGAGCCTTTATGTTACCCCAGTTTTGATTACCTCTATACCTTGTTCACCCCTGAAATATTTTTGGGTAGTACTTGCTATTGCTTTATGTGGATTGGGTATGGAGATACACTACTCATGATTATTCTGTTATTATCTTGTTATTATTACTGTTCATGTTAAGATCATTAAATTAATGGGAACATGGAGCGACCACCCGGGAAAACAGTGCTACCACAAGGGTTTAATGGGACGCCCTTGGCTGATTAACTAGGAAAGCTAGTGGAGGGCTACCTTACCCGAAAGGGGCAAGGGCAGTAGGGGAGTGGTCAGTGTAGGGAGGTCCCTGGTTGATTTTGCTGCGATGGCGGTCAGCCAGGAACCCTGCATTGGAACTTCCTATAAACTGTAGCGGGTAGTCTGAAGCTAGTGGAACTTTGTAAAGGCCTCGTAATGTTACCCTGCCTCGCTTCCTTGGTAGAGGTGTATGGGATTCATGACCCCTTGGCAGATGGGTAACACGGCTTGTGGGTAAAGATGCGCAACCTCTGCAGAGTGTAAAACTAGTATACTAGCCGTGCTCACGGTCAAGAGCGGCTCGGACCCTCACATGATTAAATATGGAACTTAAATTCAATTTGACATTTGCATCGCATTTGGGATTATTTTACTATTACTGTTCTCTATTATTATTAAGGTTTGGTATTTACTTACACTTAGTAATTGCTAATAAAATTTTGACCAACTTATAAAAGCAATGCTCAGCCTCAGCCTTTATTCCATTGATTAGCCTTACACTACATGAACTCCCACCTTTAGTGAGTTCATGCCACATTATTCCCCACGACTTGTTGAGCTATGAACGTATGTGAGCTCACTCTTGCTGTCTCACACCCCCCCACAGGAGAAGAGCAGGTGGTCGAAGAGGAGCCGCCTAACACTGAGGAGTTCGATCTGATCTAGGTGGCGTTTCTCAGTCGACATTGGCGCCGACGATCCTTAGTTCGTTTTATATTTATCTCTTATTTTGTAATAAGTCTTCCGCTATGTAATAAATACTCTGATGATTTATGACATTTATCTCTATACACTCTGTTATTATATATGTTGTCTTCTTGGCGCATGTATGAGATGCACCCGGCTTTGTCCTTTAAAACCGGGTGTTACAGAAACACACCTTGTTCTTATTTTGCACTTCTTTAGCATTTGACATGATTGAGATTGATGTTGGACTCATAAACCATCAAGTCAACTTGACTTGATCCAGATTTGTCATTTCTGAGTTCCAACATCCTGCAAAGGTCACATAGAATATCTCCAAAAATAGGAACACCCCAAACTAAAGATTAAGGTGCACTTAGCTCTTTTGGGTTGCTTCCAGTTCTGATTTTGACATTGGTTCTCCTTCCAGTGACCTTGTTCACCTTTTGAGCTTGGTCTTGAGCCTTATGACTTACACCACATAATTGTAGATGTTACCTCATTGGTTGTAAGTCATGTCCTTATGTAGTGTTCCTTGATGCACCATAACTCTTCTTAACTCGATCAACCTTGATTCCGCAAGTATTCTTCTTCACCCCTGGCCTTGGGTTTCTGGTCTCCTTGACTTTCTCCCATGCACTCGGTACCTCGAAGCTCTTCTTGCTTCCATCCTTGGCTTGATTGGTTGTCTCTGAGTTATGCACATCGAGTCTCACTTAAGCAATGTCCATCTTTCTTGTGATGTCCATTATCTATAAATAATTCAGTCTTTGGACCATCACACTTGTTCACTTGTGTTGAACCATATTAGCTTTGCATAAAACACCTGTTCAACACTTAGCACACTTGTTAGTCCTTTAATTGGGTTGTCATCCAAACACCAAAACCCACAAGAGAGCTTTCAGATGTCTACCTGGAAAGGTCACACGAGAGGTGAAAATCCAGGCAGGGCAGGAGACGGCTCACGGGTAGGCAAGGTCACTGAAATGACAGAAGAGGTGAGCACGTATTAGTCACATAGTCATAAGTATATGAAATGTGAATAAATACATACACAGAGAATTATGGCACAGAAAACGAGAGATATGGCGATCGAGAGGTCAAACGACGCGAAAACGGCGTTTGAACAAGAAATAGTGTCATAGGAGGTTTGAAATTCGAATTGAGGTATGAAAAGACGTGGAATTGAGCTGATACTTCACGAATAGGTTTATATGGGTAAATATGAGTGAAGTGTGTGCTTGGTTTGAATTTAGGCAAGGAAAATGAAATTTAGGCACTCGGCTCAGAATTGATCGCTTGAAACAAGGAATTGGGTGAAATTGAAGCCTAGAATATCGGATTGGCGTGAAATTGCGCGAATATGTTATTGAAGGTGTTGTGAAGGTGCCTGAAAAGTTTGGGTTCAATCGGAGCAATTTTGAGTGGTTTGGGCATTTCACCGAGCATGTGGCGTGCGGTGAATTAGGGTTCTGGAGAAATGGTTGATTTAAGGATTGAAACCCTCCCAAAGGGAGCTAGGAACCTGCAGGGATATTCAATAGAGCACTAGGCACATTCACAACCACTTGGATTCACAGAATTTGATAGGAATTTGAATTTGCACAAAAGGAGGGAGGGGAGAGCTTCACTGGTGGCAGAAACAGAGAGAGAAAAGGGGGAAAGAGTGGGGGGAAGCTCACCGAGAGGGAAGAGTAGGCACTGGCAGGAGCACAACCTCGCTAGAGTACGGCCGCCGGCGAGAGAGAGTGGTGGAGACCGCCGGAGAGATCCCAAAGAGCAGACAGACAGAGAGGAGTGCTGAGAAGGAGTGTCTGGCCTCGGGCTCGGGCGTGGGAAGAATTTTTAAAAACCCGATTATGGGCGCACCGGACAGTCTACAGTGCCTATCCGGTGCACACCGGACAGCGCACAGGAAAAGGAGTTCTTGCGCGCGCGCGGCCGGTGCACCGGACAGTGCACAGTGCAGTGTCCGGTGCACACCGGACTGTCCGGTGAGCCCAGACAGAGGGAAATTTTGAAATTTTTGAATTTTTCTATCTAGTTTTCAACCAAACCAAATCCCAACTTATAATCACACAAAATAACACTTGTTGGGACAGGTATTGGCACCCTCATATATTTTCTCATAATTTTGAAAATATTTTGCCATAGGCTAGATAATTTTTAGAGAAAATAGGCAAATGGTGAGATTTGCATTTTGGCTTTGCACTAGGGGTTTTCATGAAAGATTTGAGTTTTGAATACCCCCCCCCTAAGTGTAGTGCCTCATGCATATCTCAAGAACCAACAATTGTATAGTAAGTAAGAATTTAAGTACTAAAAGCTTAAAACTAAGACTTGTCAAGTTTGATCCCGAGTTAAGCTTTTTCACTCGCTTTGTTGGCGGTTATCTCAACTAGGTTAGACAAGCCCTAGATACAATACAAGAAATTTAAACATGCAATGCAAGCTTGACAACACCATTTGACATCTTAAATAAAATTTCTGAGATCAAGTATATTTAATTCATTCCTCAACATGCAAAAGCGGGTCTTATCAAGTGGCTTAGTGAAAATATTCGCTAATTGATCTTCCGACCTCACTCCTTCTAAAAGGATGTCTCCTTTAGCAACATGATTTCTAAGGAAGTGATGACGGATATCAATGTGCTTGGTGTGAGAGTGTTGTACAGGATTATTAGCAATTTTAACGGCACTCTCATTGTCACACAACAAAGGTACCTTTTCTAGAACTTTGCCATAGTCTAGAAGAGTTTGTTTCATATATAAAATTTGTGTGCAACAAGCACCCGCGGCAATGTATTCCGCTTCGGCGGTTGACAAGGCAACACTATTTTGCTTTTTGGATGTCCATGATACTAGTGATCTCCCAAGCAAATGGCACCCCCAGAAGTACTTTTTCTATCAATTTTACAACCGGCATAATCCGAATCGGAATAGCCAATTAAGTCAAAAGTAACTCCTTTGGGATACCACAGACCAACACTTGGGGTGTGCCTGAGATACCTAAGAATTCTTTTAACAGCATGAAGATGAGCTTTCTTAGGATTAGATTGAAATCTAGCACACATGCAGACACTAAACATGATATCGGGCCTAGATGCGGTAAGATACAATAAGCTACCAATCATAGAGCGGTAGAGAGTTTGATTAACCGAGTTACCTCCCTCATCTAGGTCGAGATGTCCATTTATTGGCATAGGTGTCTTGATTGGTTTGCACTTCTCCATGTTGAACCTTTTCAACAAGTTTTTGGTATACTTCTCTTGTGAGAGAAAGTTACCATCTTTCATTTGCTTGACTTGAAAGCCGAGGAAGTACGTCAGCTCACCAATCATTGACATCTCGAACTCCTTCGACATCAACTCACCAAATTCCTTGCAATGATAGTCATTTGTCGAGCCAAAGATTATGTCATCAACATATACTTGACAAATGAAAATATCACCGTTATGTTTCTTAGTGAATAGAGTTGTGTCGACGGTCCCGATCTTCAAGCCCTTTTCGATGAGGAAGTCGCGAAGATGCTCATACCAAGCCCTTGGAGCTTGCTTTAGCCAATATAGCACCTTGGACAACCTGTAAGCATGGTTAGGATATCTAGGGTCTTCAAATCCAGGTGGTTGCTCAACATATACAAGTTCATTTATGAAGCCATTTAAAAATGCACTTTTTACATCCATTTGATAAAGCTTTATATCATAGCATGATGCATATGCGAGTAGGATACGGATGGCTTCCAGTCGAGCAACCGGTGCAAAGGTCTCTCCAAAATCTAAGCCTTCAACTTGGGAGAATCCCTTTGCAACAAGTCTTGCCTTGTTCCTTACAATCACGCCTTGATCATCTTGTTTGTTTCTGAACACCCACTTTGTTCCAATGATTCTTGCATCTTGTGGGGGCTTTTCCAGGGTCCAGACTTGGTTACGAGTGAAGTTGTTAAGTTATTCATGCATGGCGTTCACCCAGTCCGGATCCTATAGCGCCTCATCTATACATGTAGGCTCAACACAAGAAACAAAGGAGTTATGTTCAATAAAAGAAGCATGTTTATGTGATCGAGTAATAACTCCTTGTGAAGGACTCCCAATGATTTGGTTTTGAGGATGAGCTTGAAGTAGTGATGAGTTTCTCCTGTCAACCACTTGGGAAGAAGATCCTGGAGCATCAACATCTTCGGCTTGTACCCTTGCTTGTTCATGAGAGACAAATGTATCTTCATTTGCAGGGCTCTCATCTTTTTCATCATCTTGTGGTACATTTGATGAAGAAGGTCTGTCAATGTTTTGCACCTCCACTTCATCTTATTTTGGTTTGATAGCTCCAATTGGCATGTTCTTCATTGCTTCTCTAAGTGGCTCATCACCTACATCATCAAGATTTTCAAGTGCTCCTTGGGAGACATTAGTCTCATAAAATTCCACATCATATGTTTCTTCTACCACGCCAGTGGCATGATTGAATACTCGATATGCTTTGGACTTTAATGAATAACCCAAAATAAAACCAATATCACAACGTCTTTGAAACTTCCCTAGGTTATGGCGTTTCTTGTAGATGTAGCATTTGCATCCAAACACCCGGAAGAAGGAGACGTCTGGCTTTTTCCCATTTAGCAGTTCATAGAGAGTCTTCGCAAGTAGCTGGTGAGGAAATAGCCTGTTTGATGCATAACATGCAGTGTTGAAAGCTTCGGCCCAAAACCTCTCCTGTGTGTTATACTCATCAATCATTGTTCTTGCAAGTGTGATCAAGGTCCTATTTTTCCTTTCAACAACTCCATTTTGTTGAGGTGTATATGTTGCAGATACTTCATGCTTGATCCCAATTTCATCACAGTACTCATGAATGTTGGTGTTGTCAAATTCTTTACCATTATCACTTCTAATCTTCTTGATCTTGCAATCAAATTCATTTTGAGCTTTCTTGGCAAACTTCTTGAATATAGATGCAACTTCAGATTTATCATGGAGAAAGAACACCCAAGTGTATCTTGAGAAATCATCAACAATCACCAGACAGTAGAGGTTGCCACTAGCACTTACATAGTTTGTAGGTCCAAATAAATCCATATGAAGTAGCTCCAGTGGCCTTGATGTTGACATGAAAGCTTTTGTAGGATGTGTGTTAGCAACTTGCTTCCCAGCTTAACATGCACTACAAGGCTTGTCCTTTTCAAATACAACATCCTTTAATCCTCTAACCATGTCCTTCTTTAATACCTTCTTGAGTGTGCTCATCCCAACATGTGCAAGCCTCCTATGCCAAAGCCATCCAAGTGATGCTTTCGTGATGAGGCAAGTTCTTAAGTCTGCATCTTCTGAGGTGAAATCCACTAAGTAGAGATTGTTGTATCTAAATCCTTTGAACACCATTGATTCATCATCCATTTTTGATACAATAACCTCTGTTGGAGTGAATAAGCATTGAAGTCCAAGATCACAGAGTTGACCCACTGATAAAAGATTGAAGCTCAACGGTGCAACCAAGAGAACATTTGACATTGATAAATCATTTGAAATTGTCACCTTGCCAAGTCCTTGAACTTTCCCTTTTGAATTGTCCCCAAATGTGATTTTGTCTTGTCCATCAACATTCTCATCAAGTGAGGTGAACATCCGTGGGTTGCCTGTCATATGTTGTGTGCATCCACTGTCAATAACCCAATGGCTCCCACCGGTCTTGTAGTTCACCTACATCCACAGACAAATCAAGCTTGAGTTTTGAGGGCCCTATATTGCATAGGACCAGTGACTCTCTCAATCAAGGACTTTGCAACCCAAAATTGTCTAGGTCTACTCTTGCTTGGTGGACCTAGAAATATAACTTTGACCTTTCCATTTGCAACTTTTCTTAGAACATAATGAGCATTTAAAGCAAATGGTCTTGAGTGCTTAGGCAAGGGAGTTGGTGGTTTGGCTTTGCAGTTGTGGGCAAAGTGACCTTCTTTTCCACACTCAAAGCACTTGATAGGCTTATGAGTCTGCTTTGGCTTGTATTGAGTAGTTGCTTTCTTTTGTACAAAAGCATTGTATCCAATACCACTCTTGTTGTTTTTCATGACAGTGTTCATGAGCAATTCATTTTGGAGGTATTGGCCCTTGTTGAACTTTTGCACACTTGTTGCAAGATGTTCTTTTTCACTCTTAAGTTTCTTGACCTCATTTTAAGCCTTTCATTATCCACTTCCAGCTCATTGTTGAAATCATTGTTCTCAATAGCAACCTTTCCTCTAGTAGTTGCATTAGTCAAGTATCTCTTCAATTTTTGGTTGTCTAAAGTCAAGACTTCAACTTTTTCGATCAATTCACCATGTAGACTAGTTTGCTCTCCTTGACTCAAATCATCACATGAGGTTGCTACATCAATCTTAACAACAGGGTTAATAGCCTCATGTGTATTGCAAGATAAAAGTTCATTTTCAACAAAAAGATTATCATGATCAAATTTAATCTTAGTATAGTCTTCCTTGATTTTCACTAGTCTATATTTCAACTCCCTGTTAGCTTCATTTAACTTGTCACATTTATCCTTAGCATCTTTTAGGGAGGTTGTGAGCTCATTTACAGTGGATGACATAGTTTTGTTCTCTTCTTTCATTTCATCACTAGTTTTCATAACTATGTCATATTTGGCATTTAAAGATTCATTTTCATTTTTTAACTTATCACATTTAGCTTTTGACTTCCTAATGATTTAAGTGTATTCTTTAAGCAAGTCAGCTAGTTCATCATAGGAAGGTGAAGCAAATTTCTCATCACTATCACTATCACTATTATCAGTAATATCAATATCATTTTGTACCTTCCGTTCACCTCTAGCCATGAGGCATAGGTGAGAATTCGATGATGGCGATGGTGGTGGTGAAGAGAAGTCCCCAGCGATGGTGGCAACTTTTTCATCATTTTCTTCTTCACTTGAAGAAGATCCACTTGATGACTCAATGTCAGTGAGCCAATCACCAACAATATATGCCTTTTCATTCTTCTTTTTGTGGAACTTCTTGTGCTTCCCATCCTTCCTCTTGAAGAATCTCTTTTCCTTTTTCTCATCATCGCTGTCATCTTCTTTCTTGCCCTTGAACTTGTTCTTCTTGGGCTTGTTACATTGATGAGTAAGATGACCAAGCTCTCCACAGTTGTAGCAATCCATCTCAGAAATGGGCTTTCTTTTGCTGGAAAAGAATTTCTTCTTTCTTGAATCAAATTTGATGTCTTCTCTGTTGAGCTTCTTTAACATCTTGGTGGTCTTCCTCACCATCAAGGCAATGTTAGCATCAAGGTCATCATCACTTGAGGATTCTTCCTCAATTTATACTTTAGCTTTTCCTTTTCTTTCTTGATTTGCTTTGAGAGCCAAATCCTTTCTTTTGGAAGATGACTCATCCTTGTCATTGATGTGCATGTATATCTCATGAGCATTGATCTTTCCCAATATCTGTGTAGGTGTGGTAACTGAAAGATCCATTTGATGCAGCACAGTGACAATGTGTCCATATTTGTCAATTGGGAGGACATTGAGAATCTTTCTCACAACATCCGGTTGTGAGATTTGAGTAAGCCCCAAGCCATTCACTTCCTCTACAAGAATATTGAGACGTGAGTACATAGCATTGGCATTTTCGTTAGCAAGCATTTCAAAAGAATTTAACTTTCTCATAGCAATGTGATATCTCTCCTCACGCTCACTCCTAGTTCCTTCATGTAGAGCACAAATGTCCATCCACAAATCATGTCCACAAATCATGAGCATTTTTATGATTTCTAACTCTATTGAACACATCTTTGCAAAGGCCTCTAAAAAGGATGTTTTTGGCATAAGCATTCCATTTCTCATAATTAAACTCATCACCTACAAGATTTGTGGGATCTCTAGGTTCGGGGAATCCTTGTGTGGCGGCTTTGTAGACACCAATGTCTATAGCCTCTAAATATGCTTCCATACGAATTTTCCAATATGAAAAATCGTCACCATCAAAAACGGGAGGAGGTCCATCCCCACCGGACATCGTTACTCTAGCGGTTAAGCTAATCTAAGAGCAACAAGGCTCCGATACCAATTGAAAGGATCACGATGCCCAAGAGGGGGGTGAATTGGGCTTTTCTAAAAATCAACACTAATTAAAACCTAAGCAAGAGCATAACTTCACCCCAACAACTAGCACTAAGAGAATAATA
The DNA here is from genome assembly GCF_902167145.1 of Zea mays. Classification (NCBI taxonomy): domain Eukaryota; kingdom Viridiplantae; phylum Streptophyta; class Magnoliopsida; order Poales; family Poaceae; genus Zea; species Zea mays. The sequence continues at coordinate 73,909,162 of NC_050100.1, read as the reverse complement.
CTAGAAATACAACAATGATAGGACAATACTTCAAATACTTGCTAAACAAATACATAATGTAAAATGCTTGAATTAAGTGTGAAATGTAAAGCAAGGTTTAAAATACTCCTTCATTTTTTTCTCGAGGTATCGAAGAGTCGGCACTCTGCACTAGTTCTTATTGGAGCACCCGCGCAAGGTATCGCTTCCTATTGGTCCTCGCAAGAACCAAGTGCTCACTGTGTCACGCCGAAAAGTATATGACGCATTGCACTCTAGCATGACGCATGGCACAGTACACGCTTCGATCACACATACATACAGGACACACACCAAACCTACATGTGCATGCACTTCTTACGTGCAGTGCAGCAGCAGGGGCTAATAATCATGGCGGCTAGCCTAATTACTAGCTTCAGCGGTGGCGGCCGGCGGCGAAGAAGGCGAGCGCGCCGACGATCGGCGCGTTGGTGTAGGTGGAGGGTTCTGTATGCGCGTAGTTGTCGCGGCTGTCGGTGAAGGCGTCGCTGTCGTCAGGCCCGCCGACGACGGCGCCCACGAGCACGTTGACGTCGGGGTCCGGCGAGTGCAGGTACTGGAACCCCTCGTCGCAGCCGATGCGCGCGGGGTGGTCGCGCATCGACGGCATGGACGCGCCGCGGTGGTGCACGTGCCGCGGGTACCGCGCTCCGAACCCCACCATGTAGGACATCCCCGCCGGGTTGGCGCCCAGGATGTAGTCCACCTGCCTCTTGGCGGCGGCCACCAGCGCGGACGCCGGCACCCCCGCGCCGCCGCCACAGGAGACCCGCGCGCCGGCGAGGGACTTGGCGTGCGCGAGGAGGAGGAACGCCGTGGAGGTGACGTACTGCATGTTGCTGTCGCCCTCCTTGAACAGGAGGCCCCCCGGCGTGAACTGCGACGGCTGGAAGCCGGAGGCGCCCGGCACGAGCGAGCACACGTAGGCGTCGGCGTGCGCCTTGTAGAGCCGCAGCGCGTCGTCCTCCGCGTGGCCCTTGCCCTTACCCACCATGCCCTGCAGGAACGCCTTGGAGAGGAGGACCTTGGTGCCCACGCGCTTGTCGTCCCAGCTGAAGGTGAAGTCGTCCTGCTCCGCGCCTAGGATGTGCCCGTTGGAGTAGATGTACGACAGGTACATGTCCGACGAGTTCCCCTGCGCCGCCGTCGCCATGTGCAGCCAGGCCGCCGCCCACAGCAGCTCGTCCTGGTTGACGAAAAAAAACCGTACTGAAAGGCTGACACCAACGAAGGCGACAAGAGAATCAAAGCTACGGACAGAAAGCTTACCTGGTAGCCAGAGTAGGAGCAGTAGAACGGGCAGGCCACGGAGCTGAGCGAGTCGCTGTACGAGCCCCTGTACCGGTCCGCGAAGTCAAACACCTGCAAGCGCACGCGCGAGCGCGACACGACGACGACGGATCAGAGGATCAGGGCACACGTCGCGTCACGGCTCACGGGCGGGCACGCACGCACGCCGCCCAAGAGCAAGGCAGAGGCATGTCATGTGAGATGTGACTGCACGCGTACCTTGTGAGCAGTCTGGAGCAGCTTGGCGGAGTAGGCAGGGTCACAGGTCCGGAACACGATCGACGCGGCAGCGAGCGCGGCGGCGGTCTCCCCGGCGACGTCGGAGCCAGGCCTGTCGGGCGTGACCTTGTACACCTCGCGCGGGGTGTCCATGTCCTCGGGCCGCTCCCAGCACTTGTGGTCTTGGTACGGGTCGGCCACCTGCACGTAGAGCGCGTCGGGGGCCGCTGCGGCCGCCTTGAGCAGGTAGTCGGCGCCCCAGCGCACGGCGGCCCTGCCGGTGACGCCGGCGTCGGCGCCGGCGCCGCCGCTGGGCATGAACTCGAGGACGCTCCACGACAGCATGGTGACGGTGAAGGCCATGGGCAGGCCGAACTTGACGTTGTCCCCGGCGTCGTAGTAGCCGCCGGCGAGGTCAAGCCCTGCCGCGGAGCCGTCGGTCAGGCCGGAGTCGCCGCGCCACGTCACGCGCTGCCCCGGCGGGAGCTTTCCCGACCGCTGCGCCTCGAAGAAGAGCAGCGCCTTGTCGAGCGCGTCCGCGTAGTTGAACGCCGCCACGCCGTTGCCGCCACACGCCGTGAGGCAGAGGACGGCGGCGGCGAGAGCCAGCTGGGACGATGACACCGTGGCCTTGGCAGAGCTCCTCGTCTCCGTCGACGTTGGCGCCATCGTCGTTGTCGTTGGCAATGCAACTAGCTAGACATGTATACACATATATATAGGGCGATGGACCAACAGTGTGTGGAGTAGTAAAATGTACTAGCTGCTTCCTGCTGGTACTGGTAGGGCAGTGACACGCAAGCAGACGACAGGTATGGTAGTTGTTGGTTGGAAGCAACTGAAAAGGCGGAATCTGTTGCGGGGCAGTTGAGTGCAGTGCAGCGTCCTCCGTGGAAGCAACTGAAGGCCGGGTGGTCAAACTGCGGCCCGGGGTCACGGGCGGGCCGACCGTCCGGCGGCGACTTGCGGCGGAGGCAGGCAGTCCTCCTCCGTCCCGTCCGGCCGGGCTTGTAGCCACTACATGGACCACGGCGACGAACTGGCTGTGGCTGCTACGACGACTCGTGAACCCGAAACGAATCTCGCGAGAACGCATCACAGTTCACAAGAGGCTACTACTAGCTTGTAGGAGTAGGCGAGTAGCTAGCAGCAGTCCGCTCACGTTGGACGTATTCTATATATATTGCATAGTTCGTCGTGGTGTGTGCTTTTAGCATTTTCAATAACTGTGCAAGCGATGAGTTTGTTATCCATGCGAGAAGTCAGTTATTCGAAACGAGAACGACCACTATTTTAAGACAAAAGAATCAAGAATCTTTTTTAAGAGAGAATTATACATGCATATAAGTTTGCTATGATCTATTTAGACATATTAATTGCCTCAAGAATCTTTTCGAAACAGCAACTCATCGTTCTCTTCTCTATGGAGATAGTTATCCTCATAACATGGAGCATATGTAAGTGCCGAATTGCATGGCTATTTGAGAACACAGACCCAACGGTGCAGCAATGCAAGCATGAATTCACAAAGAAATTACTTCTGGTCATCCACAGAGCGCGGGGAAGATTCGATTCCTCCATTCCTAACTGGATTCAGCAATGGTAGTCTTAATTAGCACCTCCCTTGTGTAATTTTGCTCATTGTATATTCTGAACTATAATTTTCTAGTAATAATAAAATTTTTAGTAGAGGTTCCCCTCCTGTTCTCTCAAAAAAAATGCCTTGTTGGTTTGGTGGACTACCTATCCAAAGGTGGTAACTAAAGGGTTTCTCATTTTTCAAAAAGTGCAACTAAAGGGTTTCTTTTAGAGAACCCCTACACCACCGTCTGTTAAATATGCATGGTTAGCCAATTAAGCCAGCGATGAATTTACCATCCATGGCCAATTAAACTTTTGTAAGAGAAACCTTGCGTGTGATCGAGTTTGTTATGATCTGACTAGGCGTGCTGTCTTATTCATCTTTTTTGTGCCATTAGCATATTGAGAAGAGTTTGCCATTCAAAGCTAAGTCCTTTTTTATATATTAAAAAAAGTACTCAAAATGTCTCTGTTTGTTACGATCTTATTTGTCTTTTGTGGAGTATGCTACCTTTGTTCCCCACTCTAAGTTGTTTTGATACTTAGACCGTCGAAAGTATCATTCGTTTGGAGGAAGTATCATTTGCATTAAGACCAACTAAGCTGGTGATGAGTTTTTCGTTCAATTTACGCTAGAGGTTCTTTTCAAAGAACCCCAACACCAACGTTTGTTAAAATCGGGTTAGACGTATTGCTTAATTCATTCATTCATTCATCTTGGGCCCTGTTTGGGAACACCTAATTTTTAAGAAACTGGTTTATAAAAAATGAGTGGTTCTCAACATACCAATTTATAACTCAGTTTATAAAAATTAAATTCTCAGTTTTTTAAAAACCAATAAGCTGGTATCTTCAAGCTAAAAGATAAAAACTGTTTCCTTAAAAACTAGGTTACTGCTAAACAGTGCCTAATTCAGCAATGATAAATTCGCCCTCTAAATTTAATATAAGTTTTTCTTTGAGGATTTTTCAGGGAGAGAGCCGACCGGATACGTACATCCAGCAACAAGCAAGCAGAAGCTGCGCCGGGACGGACGGAGAATATGCGGCCTGATTAATTTATCTCTGGCTCTCTTATCACTAGCTTTGCTTGTGAGATTGATCAGCTAGCCGCCGCCGCGCCGTTCCGACTTCCGAGTTCTGGTCGCGTGGTCGTCGTCGTTCCGAGTTCCGAGGCGGCCATCATGGCGGTGGAGCTGGAGCAGGCAGCCATGGAACTCGTGAGAGCAAGCCAAGATCACGGGAGCGCCAGACAAACTGCTAAACAGACAACGCCCGGTGCCGGCCCGGACCGGCCCATTCACTGTAACAGGCTGCGATGGGGGAAGGGCCTGACATGGCGGCGGCGAAGGACGCGGCGGTGGCGGTGGCGCTAAGCAGCGGGCACCGGGTGCCGGTCGTGGGCTGGGCGTGTGCGTGTCTCTTGGGTAGGGGTATACTACGACAAGTGGTGCACTGACCAGTGATCCAGAGACACAGCCCCACATGCCATAGACTTACTCACCTTTCCTAACAGTGTGGCGGATGGAGAAGCCGGACGTCCGCGGCCTCATCCACGCCGCGCTCCGCGTCGGCTACCGCCACCTGGACTGCGCCGGTGACCAGAGTCCCCCGGAACCCGACCGCCCAGCGCCCACCCATGATCCACTACCACCGCGAATCGCCGGCCTTGTCTGATCCTGTCCACCTGGAGCTGCCCTAGGTCACTGTGGGGCAAGGCGCTCTTGTACTGGCTACTGGCAAATCCATGGGCCTGTTTGGTTGAGCTATTTTCTGACCAGCTTTTCTGAAAATCTGACTGTGAGGAAAATCTGGCTGTGAGGAGAATCTGAGTATCATTACGATTACGTGTGGAGAAATATAAAATTGTTCATAGGGCTTAGGATTTAGAAAGTGACGGATTTCTATTATTACAACGACTCAACCGATTATGTGTTTATGTTGATTTTGGATGGTTTTTGATCCAACAAATTTTATAGAAGCTGGCTGAAAAGCTGAGCGTTTGGCAGTACGCAGTAGCTTTTGGTGGCTAGAAGCTGCTAGAAGCCAAAACAAACAGGCCCCATGTCTGGGGCTGCCAATGGTTCAGGCGTGCTCAATTAACAGTGCCCTAGGCTGCTGACGCTGATGAGATGAGTGGGATTTCTTTTGCAGATCCTATCATTTTGATAACTGTGTTTCAGACCGGGTTACAACCATGGTTCTGTTCATCGCAACCAAGGTTGTCTACTAGAATGAAGCTGACTAACAGAATGCGAAGAGGATAGGATCTGATTCATCACTACCAGAATGAAGCTGACTACTAGAATGTCAAGAGGATAGAATCTGTTCATCACAATCACAACCAAGGTTGTCTGAATTACAGAATGCTTCCTTCTGTAGAACTGACTCCATAAATTGGTTGAAATGGTTGCAGCGGTTGGTTTCACAACCATGTTTAGCATTCAGCAGCTACCAAAAAAATCACCCAGTGATACTTAATTCCAGCCGTTAACCCTGCATTTTAGCATATTTGGAATTGTTATGGTGCCCATGGCCAGCAGCATGTGGTGTCTGTTGCTACCAGAAATTGGTTGAGCAGCAGGCGTCTGCTGCTACCAGAAATTGGTTGAGCAGCAGGCGTTGATCTCACTTTCGCAGAGAGACTCGAATGCTTTTCTCGTCAAAGCACCAAAGAAAGAAACTAAAGGAATATGTAGTAGATTAAAGAAAATGATAACTGTTGATCTCTCGTCTTTGCAGCTTACAATAGTGCTTATATATCCCGTCTCTAACTGGATATAAAACTAACTTATTCTAAATAATAGGAAAAGATTACAACAAACTCTTATCTTTGTGGCCGCCAACTCCAAGGATTTGCATGATGGCCTGGCAAATATCTTGGTTATGTATTCCTGCTTATTTCCCACGTATTCTCTGGATGATAATTTCTTTTTCTTTCTTTTCTTTCTCCTGCAGATGCGTATTAAACTTTTGGCTACAGACGTCCCTGCATCAGCAACAAAATTGCATTCAACATATGCCCCCCTGTTTTTCGAGCAAACTTAGTGTGTCGAAAAACATATCCCGGCAACGATTCAACATCGAATCGGCTTATGTTTTAAATAATAGTAACACATTTCTGATAATATTTCTCTCTCTCTCTGTTTTTTAGGGCTATTTCCTCAACTCACCGGCCGTAATCTTCACTAGTAATAATTGGATCCGTGCATTAACCAAAATCAGCCCATTGTGATTACCGGCCTCTTCCTGTTTTCCTAGCTCTACGCCTCCATACCAAACTAGCGACATTATACTCATTCTCAATACTCCGTCGACTGAAACTGGCCCAAACGACTGGACAGCGAGCACCTTACCCTTGCCTTTGTTTCCTCAGCGCTCAACGCTCCTCGCATCCGTCGCTAGGGTTCTCAACACCACTTGCCCACGCCAGCATCGCGACACCAGCACGAGTGGCACACCGGCGAGGCGCCAGTGCGACCATGGCTGTGATCCGCCAGCCTGACGGCGGCTGTACACAGCATCAGTGCATCAGCTGCTACGCGAAGCACCATCCTGGCAAAGGTGCGAGCAAGCGGTCCCAGGTGGCGCGGTCATCTTTGACTCAAGCAACTTTCCGTCACGCATCTGCTCCACCACTTGGCCAACACAGCCTCTCCGACCTGGATCTCCAGGCATCCGGATCTGCAGCACCTGAAGACAGCCATCCGCTGCCAATCAACTGCCCCCATCTGCAGAGCACCTGCCTAGGTATTCTCTCAACCAATTTAGTGCCCTAGATGCTACTATGCTGTATAATCTAATTCTCTTAGCCGACATAATTATTCTTACATTATATCCAGACTTAGTTTTTTTTTTTAAAAAAAAAATAACTCTGCTACTAGCTTCAAATCTTAGCACGCCCCTTGCCACACGCTAGGATAGTACTTTTTCAAATACTTTCCGTTAAGGGCCTTGGGTAATTTCCTTCCTTGGGCGTCCTCAACAAAATATGCGTTCCCATGCACGATGCCTACCACCTTGAACGGGCCTTCCCAATTTGGTGACCATTTGCCGAACTTATTATCCCTAGACCCTATGGGCAAAATCGTTTTCCATACTAATTCCCCGATCTGAAACGATTTCTCTCTTACCCTTTTATTGTAAGCTCTTGCTACCCTCAATTTTTCTTTCTGTATCTCCTTTAAAGCTGTTAATCGGCTTTCACTACTTCCATCAATCCTGTCCATCATCAACTCGCCATACACTACTGCCGATAATCCATCCTGACAAGCCACTCTACAAGCTTGCAGATTCACTTCAATAGGAAGCACCGCTTCTTGCCCATACACTAATTCAAATGGTGTTACCTTAGTTGCCCCATGCCGAGAAACTCTATGAGCCCATAATGCCTCTGATAGTACTTCATGCCATCTTTTTGGCTTTTCTGCAATCTTTTTCTTTATTAATCTTATCAATACCTTGTTACTGGATTCAGCCTGCCCATTAGCTTGCGCGTAATATGGCGATGAATTCAATAACTTGATCTGCAAGGATTTGGCAAATTCTTTAAATTGTTGAGACATAAAAGCAGCTCCTTGATCTGTTGTTAATGTCTGCGGAATGCCAAATCTGTACACAATATGTTCTAGCACAAAACTTATCACTTCCTTATGTGTCATGTTCTTCAAAGGCACAGCTTCGGTCCATTTAGTAAAATAATCGGTAGCCACCAGCACAAACCGATGCCCTCTAGATGAAGATGGATGAATTTCACCAACGAAATCCAACCCCCATCCTCTGAATGGCCACGGCTTTATAATAGGATGCAATATGCTAGCTGGTGCTGACTGAATATCTCCAAATCTTTGACACGCCTCACACCCTTTAAAGTACCTAAAACAATCCTCCATCATAGTCGGCCAATAAAATCCTGCACGTTTTAACATCCATCTCATTTTGTGGGCCGACTGATGGGTACCACACATACCCTCATGGACCTCTCCCATAGCTACTCTTGACTCCTCTTCACCCAAACATTTCAGCAACAAACCATCTATCGTTCGCCGGTATAATTCATCTCCCATCAAGGTATACTTTAATACTTGTCTCCGGACGCTTCTATCATTGGTGCTACTGGGGTTTCGCAAACATTCAATCAATGGTTTCCTCCAATCAGAATTACCCATCCCACCTTGTAGCTCGGCCTCGAATTTTTTTTGGTCTGAGTTACTCTTCTCTATACTATTGATGCCTGCAAACATTGGCTCCTTCTGGATAAAGAATTGCCCTCTCTCTATGTTATATCCCGATGCTTGCTGTGCCAAAAAATTAGCTCTACCATTCTTGTCTCTAGATATATGCACAATAGTGAAAGTATCCATTTTTTTAACAATATCTAGACATCTGTCTAAATAATTACGCAGCATACCATCTAAACACTGAAATTCCCCTCTCACCTGTTGTACCACAAGCAATGAATCCCCAAACACATCTATATCTTTTATTCCCATACCATCTAAATGCATTAACCCAAACAACAAAGCCTCATACTCAATCTGATTGTTAGTGCAGCAATATTCAATCCTAATTGATGTTTCATGCCATAAACCATTTGGTGACACTAAAACATAGCCGATTCCCTGTCCTTCTTTACACACAGAACCATCAAAAAATAATTGCCAAGGACGAATATTAAGACATGAGATTTCCTGCTCTACATCAACCCTATGATCAGTTATAAAATCGGCTATAACTTGCCCTTTCATAGAACATAAAGACTCATAAATTAGATCATACTCTATCAAAGCATATGCCCACTTCCCGACTCGACCACTAAGAATTGGCTTTTGCAACATATATTTAACCACATCCGTTTGACATACTACAGTACAAGTACTTGAGAGCAAATAATGTCGAAACCTAGTGCATGCAAAGTACAAGGATAAACAGAGTTTTTCAATGAACACATACCTGCTCTCGCTGTCCAGCAGACGACGGCTTAAATAGGCCACCACACTCTCTTTCCCACCATGTTCTTGTATTAAGACAGCGCCGATTACCTTCTCTTGTGCTGCAATGTACAATTTGAAAGGCACTCCCGCCTTGGATGCTTTAAGCACTGGCGGCTTTGCCAAATATCCCTTAATAACAGCGAATGCCTCCCTCTGTTCAGCTCCCCACTTAAAGTCAGATTCATGTTTAAGCCGAATAAGAGGTACGAATGACTCAATTTTGCCGGCCAAATTGGATATAAATCGCCTTAAGTAATTAATCTTTCCTAATAACCTTTGAACGTCCCTTTTGCATGTCGGCTCTCCCAATTTATCAATTGCTTCCACCTTTTTTGGATCAATCTCAATCCCGTGTTCATGCACCATAAAGCCTAAAAACTTACCAGCCGACACTCCGAATGCGCACTTAAGGGGATTCATCTTTAAACCATACTTTCGCATCCTCTCCAACGCCAACCGTAAATCGGCTAAATGGTCATTGAAAGCAGCCGATTTAACCACAACATCATCAATGTAGATTTCTAATACAATGCCCAAAAGATCATGAAAAATAAGGTTCATGGCCCGTTGATATGTTGCACCAGCATTCTTTAATCCAAATGTCATCACAACCCATTCAAACAACCCGACAAAACCAGGGCAACGAAAGGCTGTCTTAGATACATCCTCTTCGGCCATAAAAATCTGGTTATACCCTGCATTACCATCCAAAAAACTAATGATTTTATTCCCCGAAGCCTGATTAACAAGTTCATCGGCTATGGGCATTGGGTATTCATCTTTCGGGGTCGCCCTATTTAGATCCCTAAAATCCACACAAATCCTGATCTTCCCTGTATTTTTCTTCTCAACCGGCACTATATTGGAGACCCACTCCGCATACCTGCATGGCCTTATGAAATTTGCTTTTAACAGCCGATCAACTTCTTCCTTAACTCTGTCATGTATGGTGTGGTTAAATCGTCTAGGTGGCTGCTTATGTGGCCTAAACCCATGCTTAATTGGTAGCCTATGTTCAACCAACTCCCTGCTCAGCCCTGGCATCTCAGTATAATCCCATGCAAAACAGTCTCTAAACTCTCTAAGTAAAGCACATACCTTTTGCCTCTGACTGGCTATTAATTTAGCACTTACAAATGTTGGTCTTGGCACCTTCCCGTCTCCAATGTCCACTTCCTCTAGCTTATCAACAGATGAGAACCCCTGCCCTAACTTTCCAATATCATCAAAATCATCCACCACCTCACCCATATCGTTTTTGTTTAAACGATATTCATCTGTCCTCTCCTGTAACCATTTTAAACTATCGTGTTCATTCATTTATAACATTGAGTCATTGAGCCGTGCTATGTCAGCCGGCTTTACATGAATAGGCACAAAACTATCTCGCTCTACACTAATAAAATCATATCCTGACAAATCCCTTCCTGTCAAACACCGCATATCACCGTGCTGCCATTCCATTGGCGTTTCCATGAGTGCGACACACATAGCGGTGTCTGCTTCAATGACCTCCACCTGATCACCTACCCATTGAACCAAAAACTGATGCAGAGTAGATGGCACACAACCATTAGCATGTATCCAATCTCGCCCTAGCAAAACATTATACCTCCCTTTCACATCCACCACGAAGAAGGCCGTCGGGACAGTTTTACTGCCCACTGTGAGTTCAACAGACATAATCCCTTTTGCTTGTGATGGCTCTCCTGAAAACCCACTTAGATTCATGTTCGTCTTAATTAGCTCACTCTCTTTGTATCCTAATTTAGAAAACACGGATAGCGGCATTACATTTACACCTGCTCCCCCATCGACTAGCATGCCCCCCATTGGCCTCCCATCAATGTGACCACGAACATATAATGGTTTTAGATGAGATCCCTGCTCACTTGTTTTTTCAAACACAGCACGCTCAGCCCCCAATGTTAGCTCAGCCACATCTCCCTCTCCTGCTCTGAACTCAGTAGGTAAAACAAACACCATGTTTATATCCATGTCCCCTTGTGCTTCAGTGCTTTCTTCTTTATCGGAACCACTGCTGTTGTCATCATCTTTTTCCTCCCTGGCCAATCGTTTCTCCCTCCATGTTTTCTTAGGGATAACCATTGGCCTATCCTCGTTAAACCATCTGTCACGTTCCTCCTCTTCCATCTTTTCTGTCATTTCCATAGTCCTCAACCGCTGGACACGACGCTTTTGCGTACGACTTAACCCAGGTGGACACCATCTCGGTGCTGGTTTTGTACCGGGCGCAACTGAACCATGATTTTTCTTGCCCCCCACGTCCAATACACTGCCAGCTGAAGCTCGACCAGTAGGACCTACATTCTGGGTGACATCAATCAACATATTTTTTCCACCTGTATCAACATGTTCTCTAAACGGCATTCTTGCTGGTATTGCTCTTTGTTTATTATTGCAACCTGATTGTTCGGCCAATGTGTGATGCTCCCCCCTATAGTGGCCATCCATCACAACACCGGGACCAACTATGCGTTGATTTGCAATCATTTCAGCCCTGCGTTCACCATCCCAGCTAGCAAAATTATTCATTTCTCGTGCAGCCCCTACGTCAAGCCTCATGCGCTTGCTGCTCATCCCTTGTCCACCACCACTTTGTGGCCTGATCACCTGTAATCTGTTTATCCCAGCAGCAGCTACGTGTCCATGTACTATGTTTGGCTTGGCCGCCACTTCTTCACCGTTCTTTATGTAATTCTTTATGACAGCCACCTGACCATTCTGCTTTGCCACCTCTGCCTGGGAACCTTCTGCAGCATTTAATATGTCGCACTCCACTGTTCCCACTATGATTTTTGAGCAGCTTTTCCTCAGCGGCTCATTTTGCCTATCAACAATAATTCCCCCTTCTAATTTTTTGCCCATACATAGCCCTCTAGCATCCACTGGGTTGCGAGGAGACCATTTCTTTTGAATCTGCGAGCGCGACTCCTCGGGGTCTTCTGATATGGTAATAGCCCCGGGCCGACTCCCCATACTTCTCCCTAGCCTGCTCCACACTCCACCTCCATGCCTTCGCTCTGTCTCCAAATATGGCCGCTTCGGGAATTCACGTTGTGAGAACAAATATTGGCTTTCTGCATGAGCACAGTCTTCCCTGCTTCTCCAGTTCAACGGCCCTTCCCTTTGTCCAAAGAAACTGCCTTGTGCCCATTCTGGAGTCCTGGGCCTCTTGAAACCTCTAGGATGTTGGAACTCATTTCTTTTCCATTGTGAAGTATATTTATTGATCAAAAATTCAGAAGTCGGTTTAAAGACAGACTGAACCCTTTTTCTCTCGTTTATTTTCCACACACCGACTTCCGGACTCTTCGGTTTTATCATCTTGAGTTTGAGATCATCAGAGATAACCACATTCTTGCCTTTAGTAGTTTCGGCCTGATCTGTCCGAACTAACACTCTTTTGCCCTCGAAATCAATTACATTGATAGGGAACGGATCTTTATCAAGCTTCATTTTGCTAGCTTCTCCAAATGTCAATCGTCCATCAGCTAGGGCCGATTGTATCTGACGACGAAAATAATTACACTCGTTAGTAGAATGAGAAAATGAATTATGCCATTTACAATAATCTTTCTTAGCCAATTGTTCAGGGGGTGGAATCACATGCCCCTCCCTTAATCTAATGATGTTATTCTGTAATAAGATGTCAAACAATTTATCACACTTGGACACATCAAATGTATATTTCATCTCTTCCCTTTTCCCTGGACTTGGCTTTAAAAAAGCACACGTCATGGGCCTACCCTTTGGCGCATCTACCCATTCAGCCACACATACATCTGTCTCTTCATCACTGTCATTATTGGGCTCTAACATGTTAACCCCCTGTTTCTCTTTCTCCCTGCCATTTGTATCTCTAAATCGGCTATACTGTTTATTGTCCCTAGCACGACTTTCATGGGTGATAGCACGCTGCATGACTTGGTTTATGTCAGTAAAATCTTGCCCCTCTAGTTTCTCCCTCAGATAGGATGATAACCCTGCGAAAGCTAAATCGGCCAGATCCTTTTCCCCTAAAGTTAAGCTATAACATCTGTTTCTTGTTTCTCTAAACCTTCTAATGTATTCAAAAACAGTTTCATTATATTTCTGCCTAACCATGGTAAGATGTGATAGCCTGAGTTCAGTATCACCACAATAAAAATAATCATGAAATTTCTGCTCTAAACATGCCCACGTAGTAACTGAATTTGGTGCTAAAGATGTGAACCAATTGAAAGCGGTACTAGATAATGATAAAGGAAATAATTTCACTTTGTGGGCATCTGTTATACCAATTTCACTTACCTGCGCTAGGTATTGTCCTACATGCTCGTAGGTAGTTTTTGAATCATCCCCAGAAAATTTCACAAAGTCCGGGATTCTAAAACCTCGAGGATATGGCACAGTGTCAAAAAATTCAGGATAGGGCTTCCTATATGACCTAGTATGCCCTTTGGGCTCAAAACCAAATTCCCTGAGAGTCCTTGCCACTTGTTCTCTAACACCCTCAGATCTCTCACCCTCAGCTGCTGTATGTGTGACTCCCGATGCTGATAACAGCGCTCTCTGCTCCCCAATCCTGTAATCATTTGGAACAAATCCTTGTGGGATCTTGTTCCCTATAGGTGGAATAGATGGCCCGTATGCCATACTATGATAATATGGCTGTTGTAGGTTAAAGTTCATTACTGAATCTCCACTCCTCTCATTAACAGTTTGGTTTACATCATTATGCGCAACTGCTCCATTATAACTAGGCGCATATGAAAGATTTTCTACACGCTTACCCTGCAATTCTCCTTGAACCTGTTGAACTATAGATCGGATCTGTCTAGGCATATTATTATTCATATCTTGCTTAAACTCAGATCTAAATGTGTCAAAAGAATTGCGCACTCCCTCAGAAATCATGTGTGTTATTTCTGCGACATCAGTCCCATATTTGCTAGCTACAGCGATATCAATCATGTGAGCTAGTTCTTCACAAGTGACAGATGAACTTACCTTCTTGCTGGACGTGCTTGCCCCACCAATCTGTTTGATCACACCATTCTTGGTTTTTCGAAAGCAAGCTAATCTCTCGTTCCGTTTCTCCTCCATCTCTCGTGCGATTTCTTCTTCAATCTCCTTCCGGTCCGCCTCTGTAAGGTCCTCCATCGTGACCTTGATCACGTTCAAGGGATGAACTTCAGATTTGTCCGGCGCCGCTTTCTTCGCTGTCTTGTCCTCCATAGCCCCGACTATGATTGGCGATGAGGACGCCAATCACCAGCAGTTTGCCGCCGTGAAACGATTACAAATCGTTCCCCAGCGGAGTCGCCAAATCTGTTGCTACCAGAAATTGGTTGAGCAGCAGGCGTCTGCTGCTACCAGAAATTGGTTGAGCAGCAGGCGTTGATCTCACTTTCGCAGAGAGACTCGAATGCTTTTCTCGTCAAAGCACCAAAGAAAGAAACTAAAGGAATATGTAGTAGATTAAAGAAAATGATAACTGTTGATCTCTCGTCTTTGCAGCTTACAATAGTGCTTATATATCCCGTCTCTAACTGGATATAAAACTAACTTATTCTAAATAATAGGAAAAGATTACAACAAACTCTTATCTTTGTGGCCGCCAACTCCAAGGATTTGCATGATGGCCTGGCAAATATTTTGGTTATGTATTCCTGCTTATTTCCCACGTATTCTCTGGATGATAATTTCTTTTTCTTTCTTTTCTTTCTCCTGCAGATGCGTATTAAACTTTTGGCTACAGACGTCCCTGCATCAGCAACAAAATTGCATTCAACAGTGTCATCAAAACCCTGATATCACTCAGTGAAACAAAAAGTTGTCTCGAACACCTGATTTCGACCGGGCCAGGAGGACATCACCCGGTCTTTTAATTAGCGGATGTTTTTGAGCTTCCGTTCTACTGCAGTTTTGTTTTGTTTTTTTTTATTTTGCCCACCACTCTGTTCCATAACCATGGCCATGTGCTTGAACTAGCCTGCAAGAATAGCTAGCTTGAAGAAGCTGCAGCTAGATTATCTCGATCGCTATCTTATTCACTTCCTGGTCGCTACTAGGCATTAGGGATGGCAACGAGCACAGATTACCCACGTGCCCGCGGGCACAAACCCTATAGGTTACGGGTTTGGGTTTGGATTTATAACCGCAGGTAAGGGTACGGGCTTAAATGTGTACTCAATAGATTTATCTTCGCGGGTATAAAATGTTTGAACCCGTGCCCGTATACCCGCGAACCCGATATATATATATATATATATATATATATATATATATATATATATATATATATATATATATATATATATATATATATATATATATATATGGCCGGTATAACGGGAGTCCTGGCTTCCAATAGTTAAAGGAAGCCCAATTCGATCATCCCTGCAACCTGGTTCAACTCAGCGCACCGACTGGATCAGGCTGTCGGTTGTACCACCCGCACTCACGTCTGTGCGCGCAAAAAATAAATGCATGCATGAGTCAAACACGTCCCCTTGCATATGCATAAATTTAGGAAAGATATGTGTGGCGGTTTCTATTTTTAAATGCTTTATTTCCTCTATAAATTTAGGATCGCTGCAACAGCCATGCAACTAGACTCATAAGGACCATTTTATGATATATACTGCTACTAAATATGTTACCCTATGTAGATAATTATGCAATTCGGTATACTGCGTAAAAATCTGTTACCAGCTGCATGTACACAAATTTATGATAAAAATAATGTGCAATGAAAGGAAATGAATTGCACGCATAAAAACAAAAAAAATCGTATTTAATGTTTTATTTTCTTCATAAATATATGATCCATCCAACAGCCATGCAACTAAACACATTAGATCTAGTTTATGATATATATTGGTACAAATTATACTACATGGTGTAGCTATTTATGTGATTCGTTACACTGCATAAAAAATCTGGCATGTTGTTCACTGGTGGACGCATCTCCGAATTGGAGCGTAATAACCTTGAGTTTTGAGCATAAAATCCTTCAATTATAAGCATAAATACCGAGTCAATGTGAGAGGCTGATATCTCTAGTAGGTTGTTATTACGATCCTATTTTTATGGCACATCCGAAAAAACATGGCAACCGCATGCATTAGAACTAGTTTATGATATATATTGATACAAATTATACTACATGATGTAGGTATTTATGCAATTCGTTACACTGCGTAAAAAATCTGGCATATTGTTCACTGGTGGACGCATCTCCGAGTGGAGCGTAAAAACCTTAAGTTTTGAGCATAAAATCCCTCAATTATAAGCGTAAATACTGAGTCAATGTGAGAGGTTGATAGCTCTAGTAGGTTGTTATTACTATCCTATTTTTATGACAGATCCGAAAACATGGCAGCCGCATGCATGCGGTTTCTATTTTTATACGGATCCAAATTATGGCAAAAATCGTGGGAGTTTCCATTGCATGCACGTAAATTACGAACAACATAAATCAAGGAATTGTCTTTCCAATATGCATGCAGTAAACTGATATACGAACTCCGTGTTTAAGCATAAAATCATACAGTTTTTGGCGTAAATAATACATGTGGTAGGCATAAAACACAATAATCGAAAAGAAAACTGCGCCGGATCGGAGGATGTCACACGCGATCATCTCTGCGCGCATCTCGGGCCTTCCGTGACGTCGCTCGCTCAAACATCGCGCCTCATGCGTCGTCGTCGCTACTCGCACGTCGAGGGGTGTCGCTTGCTCGCCGGCCTTGGAAGTGTCGCCTCCTCGGGACCTCGGGGCCGCCGCCGCTTGCCCGCACAAGGGCCCCGCTGTCGCTCGCCCTCTAGATCGGGGAGCCACCGCCACCGACCTGGGAACCGCCGCCACTACTCCGGATCGAGGAACCTCCGCCACCGCGTGTCGAGGTCATGGAGTTGCGGCCACCGGCTAGGGGTCCACCGCCGTGCACGCTCTAGGGCAACCGCCGTCGTCGCACGCGGCGTCGCTAATGAATCGGGGTGGAGCGTAAAAACTGAACCCTAGCACTCCGGGTCCTGTTTTATAGACGTCCGGATGTGGTCCGGCTCGACCGGATTGCACCGTCCGACCTGGGCTTCCTCTAGTTATTGGAAGCCCTGGGCTCCTAATATATAAACTATATATATATGTGTGTGTGTGCTGGAAACCCTAACTCGGTCTCAGCAAACCTTACACCCGTCTGTTCTCGTTGTGGCGGTCGCCCCTATCCCCATTCCCCATCCGGCTCCGGCAATCCCACGCGGCCACACCCAGGCGGTCCAGCACTCCAGCTCCACCGCTCGGCCGCTCCAGCACGGCAGCGCCGCCCTACCCCTGTCCCACGCGGCCACACCCAGGAGGCCAGGTCGCCAGGACCCAGCGCGTTTGCGGGCTGCGACAGTCCAGCGTCCTACGCCAGTCCACTTCACCGGTCCGTCCAGCGTCCAGCGGCTACCGACTGGCAGTGCGGTCATCACCAGCCGTCCAGCGGCAGCGGCACAGCGCCGTCCAAGCTCCAAGGACCAAGGTCAGCCTGGAGCCCTCGATCTCTAGTGTCCAGTGCCAATTTCAGCCTAGAATTTTGCCCTCACATGTACATATTATTTGTTTTGGTATTATTTATCTATATTTGGTATGTTAAATTGAATACGTGCGTTCTCTTGTAGTTGTGATGGCAACCCCTGCCAATAGCAGCCAACATGAACTCACTGAACTTTTTTCTGGAATAAAGTATGTCTCAGCAAATATTTTCTTCCCAAAAGTATGTGAGATCAAACTAAAAATGAAAGAATGGAGGGAAGATGAAAATGTGACAATTAGAGAAATGTCTAAGGCCATGATAGCCAAATATGATAAGTGAAAGTCGCCTAGAGGGGGGTGAATAGGCAAATCTGAAATTTATAAAGTTTAAGCACAACTACAAGCCGGGGTTAGCGTTAGAAATATAATCGAGTCCGAAAGAGAGGGCGAAAAACAAATCACAAGCAAATAAGGCGGATGACACAATGATTTGTTTTACCGAGGTTCGGTTCTTGCAAACCTACTCCCCGTTGAGGTGGCCACAAAGACCGGGTCTCTTTCAACCCTTTCCCTCTCTCAAACGGTCACTTAGACCGAGTGAGCTTTTCTCTTCAATCAAACGGGACACTTAGTCCGCTACAAGGACCACCACAACTTGGTGTCTCTTGCTTGATTACAAAGATCTTAGGAACAAGAAATGGGGAAGAAGAAAAGCGATCCAAGCGCAAGAGCTCAAAAGAACACAACAAAAAACTCTCTCTTCTAGACACTAATGCTTTGAGTGGAATTGGGACTTGGAGAGATTTTGATTCACTCTATTTGTGTCTTGTATTGAATGCACTAGCTCTTGTATTGGGTGGAATGTCTGAAAACTTAGATACCTTGAAGTGTTGGTGGTTGGGGGTATTTATAGCCCCAACCGCCCAAAGTGGCTGTTGGGGAAGGCTTCTTTCGACGGGCGCACCGGACAGTCCGGTACGCCAGCCACGTCACCCAACCGTTAGGGTTCGACCGTTGGAGCTCAGACATGTGGGGCCACCGGACAGTGACTGTGCACTGTCCGGTGCGCCATCTGCGCCTGCTCTGACTTCTGTGTGCGCAACCCGCGCACTGTAGATCACTGTTCACCTTTTGCAGACGACCGTTGGTGCTGTAGCCGTTACTCCGCTTGGCACACCGGACAGTCCGGTGAATTATAGCGGAGAGCCATTTTTAGAAACCCGAAGCTTAGCAGTTGGAGGGGATTCTTCCTGGTGCACCGGACACTGTCCGGTGGCACACCGGACAGTCCGGTGCGCTAGACCAGGGCAGCCTCGGTTTTCTTGCTCCTTTGATTTGAACCCTTTTTTTATATTTGTATTGGTTTGTTGTGAACCTTTGGCACCTCTAGAACATATACTCTAGAGCAAACTAGTTAGTCCAATAATTTGTGTTGGGCAATTCAACCACCAAAATCAATTAGGAAAAGGTGTGACCCTATTTCCCTTTCAATCTCCCCCTTTTTGGTGATTGATGCCAACACAAACCAAAGCAAATATATAAGTGCAGTACTTGAACTAGTTTGCAAAAGGTAAGTGCAAAGGTTACTTGGAATTAAACCAATTTATAATTCATAGGATATGCATGGATTGCTTTATTTATTTTAACATTTGGGACCTCGTTTGCACCACTTGTTTTGTTTTTGCAAATGTTTTGGAAATTCTTTTTCAAAGTCTTTTGCAAATAGTCAAATGTAAATGAATAAGATTTCGAGAAGCATTTTCAAGATTTGAAATTTTCTCCCCTGTTTCAAATGCTTTTCCTTTGACTAAACAAAAGTCCCCCTTAATGAAATTCTCCTCTTAGTGTTCAAGAGGGTTTTAGATATTAATTTTGAAAGAGGTCATACCAATTTGAAATTATATCAAAAATAAGATACCAAAAAACTTCTTTTAATACAAATTGAAAGACTACATTTTTGAAATTGGTGGTGGTGCGGTCCTTTTGCTTTGGGCTAATACTTTCTCCCCCTTTGGTATGAATCGCCAAAAACGGATACTTGTGAGTGAAATATAAGCCCTTTTACTTTGTCTCCCCCTTTGGCAAACAATATATGAGTGAAGATTATACCAAATTGGAGAGCGGTGCGGAGTGACGGCGAAGGATGAATAATTCGATGGAGTGGAGTGGAAGCCTTGTCTTCGCCGAAAACTCCATTTCCCTTTCAATCTATGACTTAGCATGAAATACACTTGAAAACCGCATTAGTCATAGCACATGAAAGAGATATGATCAAGTGTATAAATGAGCTATGTGTGCAAGGAATCAATCAAAGTTCCTAGAATCAAGAATGTTTAGCTCATGCCTAAGTTTGGTAAAAGTTTTCTCATCTAATGGCTTGGTGAAGATATCGGCTAATTGTTCTTTTGTGCTAACATATGCAATCTCAATATCCCCCCTTTGTTGGTAATCCCTCAAAAAGTGATACCGAATGGCTATATGCTTAGTGCGGTTGTGCTCAACAGGATTATCCGCCATGCAGATTGCACTCTCATTATCACATAGGAGAGGAACTTTGGTTAATTTGTAACCATAGTCCCTAGGGTTTGCCTCATCCAAAGCAATTGCGCGCAACAATGGCCTGCGGCAATGTACTCGGCTTCGGCGGTTGAAAGAGCTACGAAATTTTGTTTCTTTGAAGCCCAAGACACCAGGGATCTTCCCAAGAACTGACAAGTCCCTGATGTGCTCTTTATATAAATTTTACACCCTGCCCAATTAGCATCTGAATATCCAATTAAATCAAAGGTGGATCCCCTGGGGTACCAAAGGCCAAACTTAGGAGTATGAACTAAATATCTCAAGATTTGTTTTATGGCCCTAAGGTGAACTTCCTTAGGATCGGCTTGGAATCTTGCACACATGCATACGGAAAGCATAATATCCAGTCGAGATGCACATAAATAGAGTAAAGATCCTATCATCGACTGATATACCTTTTGATCTATGGATTTACCTCCCGTGTCGAGGTCGAGATGCTCATTGGTTCTCATGGGTGTCTTGATGGGCTTGGCATCCTTCATTCCAAACTTGGTGAGTATGTCTTTAGTGTACTTCGTTTGGCTAATGAAGGTGCCCTCTTGGAGTTGCTTCACTTGAAATCCTAAGAAATACTTCAACTCCCCCATCATAGATATCTCGAATTTTTGAATCATAATCCTACTAAACTCTTCGCAAGTAGATTTGTTAGTAGACCTAAATATAATATCATCAACATAAATTTGGCATACGAACAAAACATTTGCAATTGTTTTAGTAAAGAGAGTAGGATCGGCTTTTCCGACTTTGAAGTCATTAGCGATAAGAAAATCTCTTAGGCATTCATACCATGCTCTTGGGGCTTGCTTGAGCCCATAAAGTGCCTTAGAGAGTTTGTAAACATGGTTAGGGTACTCACTATCTTCAAAGCCGGGAGGTTGCTCAACATAGACCTCTTCCTTGATTGGTCCATTGAGGAAGGCACTCTTCACATCCATTTGATAAAGCTTGAAGCCATGGTAAGTAACATAGGCAAGTAATATACGAATTGACTCAAGCCTAGCTACAGGTGCATAGGTTTCACCGAAATCCAAACCTTCGACTTGTGAATATCCCTTGGCCACAAGTCAGGCTTTGTTCCTTGTCACCACACCATGCTCATCTTGCTTGTTGCGGAAGACCCACTTGGTTCCTACAACATTTTGATTAGGACGTGGAACTAAATGCCATACCTCATTCCTCGTGAAGTTGTTGAGTTCCTCTTGCATTCACTACAACATATATGACCTTCTATGACGATTGTACGATGACATTAAAGAAATTTGTCATTAATTTGATTCGTTTATGACGATTTCTAGCCGCCAGCCAAGTTTAGTGACAAAAATCTAACATCTGTCATAAAAAATGTCATAAATTATTCACAAATCATATTTATGACGATATTACTTGACATTTTGCATTTGTCATTGAAAAAATTACTCGTCATAACTTGTCATACATCATGATTGTGATGATATCAAATAACAATGTCAAATTGTAAGAGAGATTTAATCTATTTTTAGAAAATAAAATCGTACAATTTATCTCTGTGCTCATGTTCTGTAGTAAGGCCACGTCATACTGGATATGGAGTTATGTATGATATTGTGGGTCACATGACGTGTTTTATTTGTTTAATAAAATTTTAAATTTGCACGTAGAAAAGTAGCATGTAGATACGCCATAAAAGCGTACACCATCTATAGGCACACAAACCCTATATATTCAATAATGTATGTTGAATTTAGAAGAAGAAAATGATGAGCTATGATGTAAAATGATGTAGACTTAGACTATCTTCAGTGGGTATGGGGATAGTCTAAACCTATATTATTCTATATCACGTGATCAACTTATATCATTCTACATCATGTAAATCACATGATGTAAAATAATGTAGGCTTAGACTATCCTCGTACACATATTCAATATTCACTCTACGAACAGCACAACTTATAGTGTAGAATAATGCAAAATAGTGTTTTTGGCTAAACTATGAATAAACTGTTACATATGGTCTTACGAAACTAAAACATTATCGTTATAAAAATGGGGGAAATAAAAAAAATAATGATGAACCTTGAATAGAGTTTTGGCATCCTTTACAAATGTACCAATACCATTACACCAATAATATAATTTAATTTGATATAAACAAAAATCTCTATTTTTTAAGCGAGAGTCGTGTGTGGTACTTTGAAAAAAACTCACAGTTGGGTTCGACCTTGCCGTCTCCCACTCTCCCTTCTCGCGCCGTTGGAGGCAAATCGCCGCGCCGCCCCCTCCGCCCCCGTTGTCCGCCTTGGTTCCCTCCTCGCACCTCCCTCTTCTGCCCCCTCCCTCGTTGCCCGCCCTCCAGCGACAACTGCTCCCCTCCCACACGCGCGACTCCTCCCAGCACCGTTTAGGGTCTCGCGACTCGGCGGCGAGGCGGCCTTTGTCGGCAAACTCGGGCACGACGAGTTCGGAAGAATGCACGCGGCCATCCTCCACAACAACGGCATCGACTACTATGTCGTCGTCTTCGATGTGGGCGCGCGCACTGCACTCGTCTTCGTCACCCTATGCGCCGATGGGGAGCGTGAACCCCAGTGCCGACATGGTCCTCAATGCCAACGAGCTCATTATGAGGGTGAGTTTCCCTGGCTCCATGGTGGCCCCATACATTTGCGCTCCATGATCTGTAGACGATCCCATCTATTGATTTTGATGCTTGGATCTAGGAAGCGACCACTAGGTTTCTTGCATTAATTTCGTGTGGAGATGGCGCGACACAACCCTGACGGTGATCCTCTTCGCCGCATTCTCACATATATGCATCGCCATCTCTTTCCTTCCCTCTCCCGTCCAGTGGCGAAGCCAGCATGGAATCGAAGCCTGAGCACTCGGACCTCTGGTTACTGGCTATTGCTGTCCCTGTACTTGCTGGTGTCTATATGGTGGTGTGGATGCCTGTACCCGCGAGGCGAACACCACACATGGGTGGATGCGGAGCCCGGGCATATGCCCGGGCGTGCGAGGCATTGACTCTGCCACTGCTCCCTTCATAGATCTGCTGAATAGTCGTTGTCACGTTCTTGTTCTTGAGGGCCATGTGCCATGCGCGTGGTGGACTGATGCATGGAGAAGAGCGTTCTTGTTCTAGAGCCTAGCAACCATGTGTGTACTTTTTTACTGTTGAAATGAACTTCTTGTCATACTTCTGTGGGGAAACAAAATTGAAGCATTCTTTTTCTGTAGATGTTGGCATCTAATTTCCTTCCTACACAATAATGGTTTCTATTTATCATCTATTGCTTATGAAATAAATTGAACCAATAGTTGATCTCTTATTCTTGCTGGGAATGGACATCTTTCTTTCTTTTTTAAATAATCGGAGATAGTAGTAATGTTGACATTGCTCCATTTCATTTATGATGAATATGGACATCCTTTATGGCAGTGCCTGCTTGCATTAGTAGCCAACAATCATTTTGTTTTAGTTGTACATATACATGCACTTTCATGCCCCCAACTGTTTGCATGTCACTTTGACAAAGTTATTTATATTATGTGGATAAGAGCTTTTGCATTCTAGAACCATGCCAACCGATGTCCACTGGTGTCATCACAGGTTCTAAAACCGTGCTAGAATTTGCATTTTAAAGCAGTTGCTACACTGATGACTAGTATATTTCCCCTCATTTTCTTGAGTATTTTATCTTTATTTAGGAAAAGGTGAAGGTAAAAACAGCTAGCTTTTGTTGCAAGCATGTTCACATGAAGCCCTTTTATATAGATAAATTAATGTTCATTCCGTTTCATAATTTCTTAGAGGAAAAGGTGAAGGTAAAAACAGCTAGCTTTTGTTGCAATCATATTCACATGAAGCCCTTTTATATAGATAAATTAATGTTCATTCCGGTTCATAATTTCTTAGAGGTATGCACGACCTGCTGAATTTGGCCTAACAAATGGCTGAATTCTCACCTTTTACGTTTTGTTTACACTTGTGTCCTACAACCTCATTTTATAGATAATCTGATAATATATAGGTGGAGTACCTTCCTGTTTTCTACCCTCTTGAGATCAAGCAAGAGAATGCCCTTCATTATGGGAGGACGTAAGTATGGGTGGGTGGGTTTGTAGGGGCTCTTGCGCCTTCTTTTTGTTAATATATGATGGCCCAACTCTGAACAAGAAGGGGTTCAATTAAATAATTTTTGGCAATTAGCAAATAATTTTTCACAATTGAAGAAAAAGAGGTTTGGTTGAATAAAAACAATACTAAATGACACTGTGTTGTTCAGCTCTGACTCAAATTTTATATGTTCATAAATAGATATTTGTTGGTAAGGGACATAACACTTCACATGCCCATATGACTTTAGAAGCTCATGGATCCTTTTAGTGTCTCCTGAAATTGAGGTAACTACAATACATATTGTTGAGAGCTGCCATCTTGGGTAAGAGTTGTACTAACCCCTCTTCGTTCTCATGTTTGAAAGGTATATGAAGGGATGATAGTTTGATGCCATCCACGTGACAGTGACCTTGAGGTAAGATGATCAAATACATATCACTATCTATTTCTTTTTCTCTGTCCATACTTGAGACCAATGTCTCTTTGGTAGATGGATCCTATGAAACTAAATAACTTACAGACATCCGAGCCCTTAGAAAGGTTCAAATTGTCCGTTTGTCTCCACCTCGATTGGTATATCTTCTTTCCGCTCTTTTACTGAGATATCATGAGAGATGGTGTTTCTTTTATGTAAAAGAAACACAATAGTGCAATGCCTGATCAGTTGGTTAATTGAGCACTGTAACTTGGATAGATGTTGTGGATCATTTCTTTGTCACACCACATGAGATAGCTGCATCGTGCATTTATTTTGTGCTTCCACTAACAAAGATTAGACGCTAAGCAGTAATAGAGAGGCACTGAATACCAGCATTCTACATTAATACATTATGCAGGCCATTGACACCAATATAGATCATGTTGAGCCTGAGCACAAAGACCTTCTGAGAGGTTATTAACAGCAACCTGCATCTTCACATTACTTTTACAACAGGATTTACATTGCCTCATTAATATGATGACATCCAAATTATCTTTTCGCAGTCCATGAAGTGGGAGGTGGCTCTACAATGTGTTGCATCCACTCAGTTGGATCTAATCTTACTCGTACTAGGGAGCTACTAGAGTTGTAGTAGAATGTGTTCATGCAGAGCGGGCAAGAAGCTTTCACAGTGGGTAAGGATTCAAACAGGACTCCAACAAGTGTGCATGAGGTATATACACAATTTGATCTCCCAATAGTCAAGAAATGTTATAGTCTAGTGTCTTGGTGATCTCAAATATTGTGTTAAATGTATTTGTCTAAAACATTCTTGCAGCTGGTTGTACCTATTTGTTCCCTGGAAACTGGAGTGCTTGGAAAGAGAATCAAAAGGTCTCTAACTGGTGGGCATGAGATGCAGTCTACCCAGGACAAGTGATCAGGGAGGCTAGCATGGTAAACTTGACATTTCTCCTCATAAATTATCATAAGTCGCACATAACTCAATCCTACAAAATAAATATGTTCATCTTATAACTAACATCACCGCTGCATGACAGCATGAATGGTGAGCTGTAATTTTCCATGAAAATGCTGCAGGTGAAGGAAGCAATACTCCAACATGTCAAGTTACAAAACCTTCAAGTTCAGTGAGATGGGGTGACAGGAGTAGCTAACCACAGTTGAGGCGACAAAAATACATATCCAAGTTTAGGTCCTTGTGCAGATAGACAGATAAACAAGTATGACAGTCACTTCAGAAGTAGCTTCCACTCCCTATGTTTTGCAAGGTAGAGAGCTCCACGATGTAGATTCCAGACCCAATGTTGCGCAAGGTAGTAAAAGTTGTACACATCTGTTAGCCTGTTGCTGTTGTTGATCTGGTGATGAACATTCTCTTCTACAAAATCAAAAGATGTTTTATTTACATAGAAATTGGACATATGAAGCTTCTGTTGAGTGCATGATAATTCAATATATTATGGGTTATATTCCATGATATGAATTCATATGATGTGTTTCTTGTGATGACGATTATAGTTGTGTCACAAATGCTTCGCCACATCACTTGCCATGCCAGGTGCCACCTCGCAATTTGTGGAAAAAATCGTCACAACAATTTTGTCACGTCATCTGCCACGTAATCAAATCTATGACAAATGTTTTTGTTATAAAGGTTTTGCCACACCATCGCCATGTGGCAATGCATGGTTGTACTAATTGTGACGTTTTTACAGTCACTTATGACGAAATAGAGAGTCATAGATTTAGTGACGAATCTAGTGTGTGTCATAAAATCTATGACGATTTTTTTATAATCGTCATTGTAGTCCATTTAACACGCACCTTCTATGACGGTGGCCTTTTCGTCATAATGGCGTCACCAAAATACAACCTATGACAAATAAACACTAGTTAGTGACATAATCATAATGTCATAGAAGGCCTAAAAGGTTGTAGTGATTGCCAACACCCAATCCGAATCCCTTAATGTGTCTTCTACCCTGTATGACTCAATAGAAGACACAAAGGAGTAATGTTCACAAAAATGAGCAACACGAGATCGAGTGGTTACCCCCTTATGAATATCACCGAGGATGGAGTTCACGGGGTGATCTCGTTGTATTGCTTGGTGGACTCTTGGGTGTGGCGGTCTTGTGCCTCATCATCTTCCTTGTCTTGATCATTAGCATCTCCCCCTTGATCATTGTCCTCCTCTTGAGGTGGCTCCTCTTGATCTTAATTTTCATCATCTTGAGCTTGATCCTCATCTTGAGTTGGTGGAGATGCTTGCATGGAGGAAGATGGTTGATCTTGTGCTTGTGGAGGCTCTTCGGATTCCTTAGGACACACATCCCCAATGGACATGTTCCTTAGCGCTATGCACGGGGCCTCTTCATCATCTAGTTCGTCAAGATCAACTTGCTCTACTTGAGAGCCATTAGTCTCATCAAACACAATGTCACAAGAAACTTCAACTAGTCCAGTGGACTTGTTAAAGACTCTATATGCCCTTGTGTTTGAATCATAACCAAGTAAAAAGCCTTCTACAGCCTTAGGAGCAAATTTAGATTTTCTACCTCTTTTAACAAGAATAAAGCATTTGCTACCAAAGACTCTAAAATATGAAACAATGGGCTTTTTACCGGTGAGGAGTTCGTACGATGTCTTCTTGAGGATTCGGTGAAGGTAGAGACGGTTGATGGCGTAACAAGCGGTGTTGATTGCTTCCGCCCAAAACCTGTTCAAAGTCTTGTACTCATCAAGCATGGTCCTCGCCATGTCAAGTAGAGTTCTATTCTTCCTCTCTACTACACCATTTTGTTGTGGAGTATAGGGAGAAGAGAACTCATGCTTGATGCCCTCATCCTCAAGAAAGCCTTCTAGTTGTGAGTTCTTGAACTCCGTCCCGTTGTCGCTTCTAATCTTTTTTATCCTTCATTTTGAGCCTGTCTCAAGAATTCTTTTAGGGTCTCTTGGGTTTGTGATTTTCCTGCAAAAAGAACACCCAAGTGAAGCAAGAATAATCATCCACAATAACAAGACAATACTTACTCCCGCCGATGCTTATGTAAGCGATTGGGCCGAATAGATCCATGTGGAGTAGCTCAAGCGGCCTGTCGGTCGTCATGATGTTCTTGTGTGGATGATGAACACCAACTTGCTTCCCTGCTTGACATGCGCTAGAAACCCTGTCTTTCTCAAAATGAACATTTGTTAGTCCCAAAATGTGCTCTCTCTTTAGAAGCTTATGAAGATTCTTCATCCCAACGTGGGCTAGTCGGCGATGCCAGAGCCAACCCATGTTAGTCTTAGCAATTAAGCAAGTGTCGAGTTCAGCTCTATTAAAATCAACTAAGTATAGCTGACCCTCCAACACTCCCTTAAATGCTACCGAATCATCACTTCTTCTAAAGACAGTAACACCTATATCCGTAAAAAGACAGTTGTAACCCATTTTACATAATTGAGAAATAGAAAGCAAGTTGTAATCTAAAGAATCTACAAGAAAAATATTGGAAATAGAATGGTCAGGTGATATAGCAATTTTACCAAGTCCTTTGACCAAACCTTGATTTCCATCCCCGAATGTGATAGCTCTTTGGGGATCATTGTTTTTCTCATAGGAGGAGAACATCCTTTTCTCCCCAGTCATGTGGTTTGTGCACCCGCTATCAATGATCCAACTTGAGCCCCCGGATGCATAAACCTATAAAACAATTTTAGGCCTTGTTCTTAGGTACCCAAACGGTCTTGGGTCCTTTCACATTAGAAACAAGCACCTTGGGTACCCAAACACAAGTCTTTGACCCCTTGTGTTTGCCCCCAACATATTTGGCAACTATTTTGCCTGATTTGTTAGTTAAAACATATGATGCATCAAAAGTCTTAAATGAAATGCTATGTTCATTTGATGCAATAGGAGATTTCTTTTTAGGCAATTTAACATGTGTGGATTGCCTAAAACTAGATGCCTCACTCTTATACATAAAAGCATGATGAGAGCCAGAGTGAGACTTCCTAGAGTAAATTCTCCTAATTTTGTGCTCGGGATAACCAGCAGGATACAAAATGTAACCCTCGTTATCCTGAGCCATGGGAGTTTTGCCCTTAATAAAGTTAGACAGTTTCTTAGGGGCATTAAGCTTGACATTGTCTCCTTTTGGAAGCCAATGCCATCCTTAATCCCAGGGCGTCTCCCATTATAGAGCATGCTTCTAGCAAATTTAAATTTTTTATTTTCTAAGTCATGCTCATTAATTTTGGCACTAAGTTGAGCTATGTGATCATTTTGTTGTTTGATTAAAGCTAGATGATCATGAATAGCATCAACATTAATATCTCTACATCTAGTGCAAATAGTAACATGCTCAATGGTAGATGTAGAGGGTTTGCAAACATTTAATTCATCAATCTTAGCATGTAAAATAGCATTTTCATTCTTAAGATTGGAAATAGAAACATTGCAAACAATTAAATCTTTAGCCTTAGCAATTAATTTTTCATTTTCAATTTTAAGGCTAGAGAGAGATGCATTCAACTTGTCAATCTTAGTTATCATACTAGCATTATCATTTCTAAGACTAACAATTGAATTATCACAATCATCTAACTTCTCAACCTTAGCAATCAATTTAGCATTTTCACATCTAAGGTTGGAAATAGTGTCATGGCAAGTGCTAAGCTTACTAGTCAATTTTTCACATTTTCTACTTCTTGAGCATAAGCATTTTTAACCTTAACATGCTTATTATTTTCTTTAATTAGGAAGTCCTCTTGGCTATCCAAGAGTTCATCCTTCTCATAAATGGCTCCTATCAATTCATTTAGTTTTTCTTTTTGTTGCATGTTGAGGTTGGCAAAAAGGGCAAGTAAATTATCCTCATCATCACTAGAGTTCTCCTCATCACCAGATGTTGCATATTTAGTGGAGGCTCTAGATTTTACCTTCTTTTTGTTGTCCCTTTCCATGAGGCACTTGTGGCCGACGTTGGGGAAGAGGAGACCCTAGTTGACGGCGATGTTTACGGCGTCCTCGTCGGAGGAGGAGTCGGTGGAGCTCTCATCGGAGTCCCACTCCTGGCAAACATGGGCATCGCCGCCCTTCTTCTTGTAGTATCTTTTCTTTTCCTTCTTCTTCCCTCTCTTGTTGTCGCCCCTATCACTGTCACTAGAAATAAGACATTTTGCTATAAAGTGATCGGGCTTACCACACTTGTAGCAAACCTTCTTGGAACAGGGCTTGTAGTCTTTCCCTTTCCTTTGCTTGAGGATTTAGTGAAATCTTTTGATGATTAAAGACATCTCCTCATTGTCGAGTTTGGAGGCGTCGATGGGGAGCCTACTTGACGTAGACTCTTCTTTCTTTTCTTCTGTCGCTTTGAATGCGACGGGTTGCACCTCGGGTGTAGAGGTGGCGCCTCGCTCGATGATTTGTTTGGAGCCTTTGATCATTAGCTCAAAGCTCACAAACTTTCCTATCACTTCCTCGGGAGACATTAGTTTATATCTCGGATCACCATGAATTAATTGAACTTGAGTAGGGTTAAGAAAAACGAGTGATCTAAGAATAACATTGACCATTTCGTGGTCATCCCATTTGGTGCTCCCGAGGTTGCACACTTGGTTCACTAAGGTCTTGAGCCGGTTGTACATCGCTTGTGGCTCCTCCCCTTGATGAAGCATGAAGCGACCGAGCTCCCCCTCGATCGTCTCCCACTTGGTGATCTTGGTCACCTCGTCTCCCTCGTACGCGGTCTTGAGTACGTCCCAAATTTCTTTGGCACTCTTCAACCCTTGTACCTTATTATACTCCTCTCGACTTAGAGAGGCGAGGAGTATAGTAGTGGCTTGGGAGTTGAAGTGCCGAATTTGGGCTACCTCATCCGAGTCATAGCCTTCATCCCCCACGGATGGTTCCTGCGCACCAAACTCAACAATGTCCCAAATGCTAGCGTGGAGTGAGGTTAGATGGTGCCTCATTTTATCACTCCACATACAATAATCTTCACCATAAAAAACTGGTGGTTTGCCTAGTGGGACGAAAAGTAAAGGAGTGCATTTGGAAATGCGAGGATAGCGTAAGGGGATCTTACTAAACTTCTTGCGCTCATGGCGCTTAGAAGTGACGGACGGTGTCGGTGTTTTGGGTCCGACCGCACACCCGGGGTTGCCCCTCAAGGTGTTTTTAGGAGTAGGACGGTGTCGCCGACTGTAGAAATATGGTTCGTGCCAGGTGCACGAGGGACGATGGACAATGTTTACAGGTTCGGGCCGCTTAGAGATGCGTAACACCCTACGTCCTGGTGAGTATGCTTGGTGATTGAGGTTACAAGGTAGCTCTCTGAATTGAGAATGCAGAGAGTTGAGGTGGGTGGCTGAGTAAAAAGGGTCGATCGTTTTGAAGGGGTGCCCCCTAGGCCTTATATATTCGACCGTGGGGCAATACACGTGGATATGATAACTATGTGCACCTAAAAGATAGTGAAATGTTTGAGTTTATCTCTCTATAGTTCTGCCGACCTATCCTCGCATGGCTCCGTTGCATGGGGGCTCCAGCGCGGGAAAGTCGGATCTCTGTTGTGGTCGCTCGCTCAACGTTGTGGGCCGTCCGGGCTTGCACCAATCCGGCCTCATGTCAACCTGCTTTGCTGATTGTCCCTCCCCAGGCCCACGAAAGAATGATCTTACGATTTATTGGGCCCTTGGGCCTTTCGTGAGGTCTTTTACTCTTCTAGTGGACCCGGGGGATATCTGTCCCCCACAAGCCCCCGATCTTTGGGTTGATTTTGAGGTAATCAGCCCAAAGATCCCAGGTCCAGCTTGCAGGTAATTCGGGGAAAACGATTTCTTACTGTCTCCTCCTGCTTTGATCACTCGTAAACTGAAGCTTTGTTTCGTGCTTGTGCCTTAGAGGTCGGCATTTCATTTTGTAGGACCCTAAACTTCATTGGGTGCACCGGAGGTGCACCCAATGGGTGTAGCCCCCGAGCTTCGAGTAGATTTTAGAAAATAATCTACTCGAAGGTCTTCATCAGAAATTATTTTCATCTTTACTCTTGTGCTTTGGTTGAGGACTAGCCTTGTCTTTAATCTTGTCTTATGCCTTAGAGGTCGGCACCATCTTGGCTTGAAATGGTGATTCATGGGGTGCACCGAAGGTGCACCCAATGGGTGTAGCCCCCGAGCTTTGAGTGGATTTTTGAAAATAATCCTCTCGAAGGTCTTCATTTTGTGTCCTTTTGCTGAGAATAACCCTTTCTTTTTTCTGAATGCCTTAGAGGTCAGCATTATGTCATCCATATTATGCTTTAGAGGTCAGCATGTATTTTGTCTTTTTCAGCCGAGTTCGTGATCTGCCCATATCTCGCTAGGTGGTGCAATTTATTCGCTCTGTGACTGATTGGACATTTGATGGACGCTCTCTGTCTAGTCTTCACGTCGCTTCTGTCGGTCATATTTTGTACTTCATCGACTATATTTGGCTTTCCTCTGATCCTTACTGATATCTCATTTTTGTCTTGAGGTATTCATTGCATGCCCTGCACGGATGTGACAGTTTTGAAAAATATACTGATAATTCCTGGGCGTCCCCCCCCAATGGGTGTGGGCAAGGGACGGCTTGGTACGCTGAGTGTTTTAGCCGGCTGCTTCTGAGTAGTAATGTGATGTGACAGCGGGTGTAATCATATCATCCGCGTTGCTGACTGGAGTCCCAATGGGTGTTGTGTTGCGTGAAACGGCATCAGCCGCCTGACGTGTCTTCAGACGGGTTGAAGTGCTTATTGAATGCTTTGCGACTGTTCAGTGACCGTGGTTGGAGGTGAGCGGTTGCCTTCTTCTTCTATAAATAATGTCGTTGCCTCTCTGGCTTTTTCACATCTCTTGCTGTTCTCTGTTGCCTGCTTTTCTTCTCTCTCTTTCGCTTCCACCATGGGCAAGAACAACAAGCGCAAGCGTGAGCCGACTCCTCCATCGGAGGATTTTGGTGACTCGGAGTACTCAGAGGAGGAGTTCTCCTCTGAGTCTGAGGGGTCTCCGGCTCCCATCCCTCTGCATGAGTCGTTTGATGATTCAGACGACTCCTAGGGGCTTGCGGCGGAGGTCTGGACTTACATCCGGGCCGTCGAGCGCTCCGGGCTCGAGGGCTCGGATGAGTCGGAGTACTCCTCGGACGAGGAGGACTCGTCCGAGGAGGACGGCGGCGGCGATGGCGAGGACGACGACAACGACGACGAAGGCGGTGGCGGCGGTGACGGTGACGGCGGCGGCAGGGGCGGCAGCAAGGATGGCGACGGCGGCAGCAGCAGGAGCGGCAGCGGCGGCGGCAGCAGCAGGGGCAGCAACAGGGGCGGCAGCGGTAGAGGCAGCAACAGGGCCAGTGGCTAGATGCCACTGGTCCTTAGATGTTAGTATAGTATAGTTAGAATAATGTAGTATTATTTAGTAGTGTAGAGTAGTATAGTGTAGTGTAGTAGTAGTAGTAGTAGTAGTAGTAGTAGTAGTAGTAGTAGTAGTATAATGTAATGTAGTTATAGTAGTAGTAGGGAAGTATCAACTCATAATGAGTTGATTTGTAAGTATGATATCTTCCATTTAATGAAGAAATTATGTTGCCTTCTCTGTGCCAATTATCTTGCTTATTTGTGAAGTTGATTTCCTTGGAATTTGTAAGTGAATAACTCTGGCATCATTTCGACATTTTTAGAGGTAGCTGCCGAGTAACTTGTAGACGACGTCGGAGTTTTAGAGGTAACTGCCGAGCGACTGAAGACAACGTCAGCGTTTTAGAGGTAACTGCCGAGCGACTGAACATGATGTCGGAGTTTTAGAGGTAACGCCGAATGACTTGAAGACAACGTCAGCGTTTTTAGAGGTAACGCCGAGTGACTGAACACGATGTCGGAGTTTTAGAGTCAACTGCTGAGCGACTTGAGGGCGACGTCAGCATTTTAGAGGCAACGCCGAGCGACTTAACACGATGTCGGAGTTTTAGAGTCAACTGCCGAGCGACTTGAGGACGACGTCAGCATTTTAGAGGTGACGCCGAGTAACTGAACACGATGTCGGAGTTTTAGAGTTAACTGCCGAGCGACTTGAGGGCGACGTCAGCGTTTTAGAGGTAACGTCGTGCGACTTGAAGGCGACGTCAGCGTTTTAGAGGTAACGCCGAGCGATAGCGGGCTGCGTGGGCCACTTTGAGGATAATAGCCGAGTGATGATGTGGCGCACCGGTGTTTTGAAAGTGACTGCCGGGTGATGACGTGGCACGCCGGTGTTTTGAAAGTAACTGTCGGGTGATGATGTGGCACGCCGGTGTTTTGAAAGTAACTGCCGGGTGATGACGTGGCACGCCGGTGTTTTGGAAGTAACCGCCGGGTGCTGACTGGGCGCTTTTTGAAACGGTATCTGGCTCGAGAATATCCCATAAGTGCTGCGCTTTTAGCCGCCTCTGCTTTCCGTGCCCTAGTTTTTGCTTTCTTGCTTCCGAATCCTCTCTGCAATTCGCCTCCCACTCTACTCGCCGGTAGAATCGAGATGGCGCCCAAGAGGAAGGCCTCGAGTTCGTCTGCCGCGGTGATTCCTCCAATCGACCCCAACAGACAGTTGCCTTTCGCAGGTAACCACATGTCTGTCATCTCCGAGCCCGAACTTCTCCACCTAGTGTCCATCGGGGTCCTTCCCCCGAGGGAGCTCTGTTCTTGGCGGATTTGCCATGGGGTCACTGTCCCGACAGAGGATACCCATGAGTCCGTGATTTACGCTCCTTTCCTTCTCCGCGGCCTCGGTCTTCCAATTTCTCCCTTTTTCCGCGGCCTCCTTGATTTCTACCATCTTAACTTGACCCATCTGAATCTCAATTCTATCCTGCAAATTTCCATTTTCATTCATTTATGCGAAGCTTTTCTTGGCGTGCTGCCACATTTTGGGTTGTGGAAGTACTTGTATCACTGTCGCCCTGGGATGGACGGAGGGCAACATCAGTTGGTTGGGG
This sequence comes from Zea mays, assembly GCF_902167145.1. Classification (NCBI taxonomy): domain Eukaryota; kingdom Viridiplantae; phylum Streptophyta; class Magnoliopsida; order Poales; family Poaceae; genus Zea; species Zea mays. Next base: position 73,874,437 of record NC_050100.1, on the reverse strand, counting down.
GTGCTAGCTTGGAGATGCGCCGCGGGAGGAAGACTGAGTATCTTGAAATCCCTCTCAAAGACAGCATCAAGGGATGGCGCTTGGAGTGGTTCATTGTTGAGAATTATGGAAACTCTCTCCCCCCTCGATCGGGAAGACAGCCGGACGTTCGCACCCCGAGTTGGACCGAGTCCCCCACGGATCAGGAGGTAGCTGAGGCAGGTGCTTTGCTAGCTGAAGTTGGATTGCTGAAGGAGAGGGGTCTGACTGCTGAAGCTGTGGTTACTGATTTTGTCTTCAAGAATATTCAGCCGTTGAAAGACAGGGCATACCCGGCTTATCTGTATCGAGGCCTAGCCGACTCAACTCGGGTTACCAACAGAAGAATTCCCTCCGTAGACTTGGTAAACCGACTTGAGATGATCCTTAGAGGCAAGGTGTCAAATGTTGGCGCCCCAGTGGCATACTCAGCCTGGAACTTGCCTCCTCCCAAAGCCTTCACTCTTTTTGTGTCGAATCCACCTGTCACTGATGGCAATTTGGGCCTTAGAGTGCGACCCTCTGCTGAAGAAGTTAGCGCCTTGGTTGCCTCGCTCGGGGAGATTCCTGATGATGAACGGCAGGTCCATTTTGAGGTGCCCCTGAATCCTAGTGATGCAGAGATAAGTGCTATGCTTGATTTGCTGGCTGAGGACTCTTCTGATGCTGCTCCTGCTGGGACATTGGTGGTGGCGCCCCTCCCAGAGGCTGGTACGATCTTGGATATTCAGAAGCCTGCCAGTACTCGCCCGAGGCGCCCTTGCCGAGCCAATCAACCTGATCCTTCTACTGATGAGCAGAAAAAGAAAAAGAGACGCCTCCGGCGAGTATCCAGTTTGGATCGGGACGTTGGTACTTTGGTTCCTGCTGCTGAAGAAGTGCCTGTGACTGAATTTATTGACACTGACCCCAATGGGTGTGCCCAATCTGCTGCTGACCCCAATGTGGGTGCTCCATCTGTTGTTGATCCCAATGGGGGTGCTGCCTGTGTTGCTAATGAAGACGATGGGGAGGAAGAGGATGAAGTTCCTTTGACTCGGAAAAACAGTCGGCAGTTCATCGCTAGTGGTGAAAGTAGTGGAGTTCCTTCTCCTGCTTTGTCTGCTCTCATTGGTCTGCAAGAATTGTCCCTGGCGAATTTTGATCAGACTCTTGAGGATATGGTTCCAGAGGATTTGTTATCAGAGCCAGCAGATGATGGTGTGATGGAGGTTTGTGCTGATGTGCTTGATGCTGGGTTGAGGTCGTCCCGTGCCTCGTCGACCTTAGAGCGCGATCTCGAGGGTCAGGAGACTGACTTGGATCGTCCTGGTCCCATGGAAGTAACTGAGGGCCCATCAGCCTTAGAGGTGGCTACCGCAGAGAACTTGGACCCCAAGGATGGTGTTGACACTTGCCCAGCCCCCGAGGATGTTGCCGGGGATGACTTGGTTCGGGTGGGAAGTGCAAGCCACTGCCCAGCCCCCGAGGGTGCTGTCGGGGATGATCCGGCTCAAGTGGGCAGTGCAAACTTTTACCCAGCCCCCGAGGGTGTCCGAGCGGGGTCTCCCTCTTGTACTTCCATGGACGTTCATGCGGGATCGCCTCCGCACTCCGGCTGCATGGTGGTAGCCCAAGCTTTGGACCAGGGAGTCGCTTTAGAGGGCAGCGTCCCCGCTGACCAAGTTTTAGGCTCTGTTGATGGCACTGAGTTAGCTCTTGTCGGTTCGTTGCAAGCTGCTTCGGGTGGCGGCCTTACGCCCGGTCATCAATTGATCTCTCATGATTTGGGGGTCCCTTCGTTCTTTTCCAACCTCCAGGTACTGTGATATATTTTAGCTTGATTTTTACACCGTAGGAACTGTTGTCATTACACTCATCTGCTCTCTTTATCAGGCTTTGGTGGACGGGATGGCTAGCCAGCTGAGGTTACAGGGTGCTTCTGTTCCAGAAGTAGCTTCGTCTCTTGCACGTTGGAATCCAGTGTTACTTCAACATCGTGTCTCTGACTTGGAGGCGACCAATGCTGGTTAGTGCTTTTTTGCTTCTCTTTGTCTTCACTATTAAACTGCTTTACATTCTGACCCCTTTTGTTTGATTGTCTCCTGCTAGGTATGACTCGGCAGATTTCCACTCTTGAAGAAAAACATTCTCGAGATCAAGCTGAATTGGTCCAGCGGTGCTCTGACTTTGAAGAAAAGTATTCTCAAAGTCAGACTGAACTAGCTCAGGTCTCTACTGCCTTAGATGACGCCAATGCACTGAGCTCTTCCCTTCACGCTCAGCTTAATTCTGAAAAGGTGACTTGTGAAACTGTGCCTTGCCTCGTTGTGCTCCTATTGCTTGCTTGATGTTTGAGGGAGTTGACTTTTGTTTGTAGGAAGAAAAACGTATCATTGCTGCTTCTCGCGACAGTCTTGACAGATTGTATCGCGATTCTAGCAACTCGCTGACTATCCTGGAGAGGAGTCATCGCTTCACCATGGAAGAGTTAGACAACCAACGCTGTAAACTGCAGGAATCCACGGATGAGGTGACCCGGCTCAAGCAATTGATATCAGCGAAGGATGCTACTATCAAAGAACTCTGTGCTTCCAAGAAATCCATCGCCCAGGAGTTAGAAGCTGCTCGGTTGGCTGTCAAGGTTGCTGAAGAAACTTCCGTTACTCTCAGAGCACCAGCGCGACAGAGCCATGTATAAGGCCATTCGGGCGAGATGAATCTTGATGAGGAGACCCGACGTGGTTGTTCCCGAAGATATAAGGGCTGACGTGAATGCTGCTCCTGATTCCTCGAGTCGCCCTTCCTCGTCGATTGCTCCTGAGAAAGATATCACAAAATAGAGAAACATTTTGCGTGCTTTGAGCGCGCGGTTAGCATGGTCAGACATTTGTTAGAGGATGTCATTTCAGTACTTAAACGACATTGTTATTCTCCTATTGTTTCAGAATTCATCAGTTCGTAAATTTGCAGTAGTAAAATGATGTGCGATGGTTTTGAAACTTATTTGCGGGATGTAGAAGTCATCCCTGTATGAGTAATCGTAAGCGCGTCAGATCGCCTTGAGTTGCTACTGACTTAAGTCGGTTGCTTTTGTTAATAGGGCATAGTGGTCACCCCGAGTTATGTAGGCGCGAGCATGTTGCACCGGCTTAAGTTGTTGCCGACTGAAAGGGAATTAGGCTTACACCTAGTTCCTAAATGATTTTGGTGGTTGAATTGCCCAAAACAAATAATTGGACTAACTAGTTTGCTCTAGTGTATAAGTTATACAGGTGTAAAAGGTTCACACTTAGCCAATAAAAAGATCAAGTATTGGATTCAACAAAGGAGCAAAGGGACAACCGAAGGCACCTCTGGTCTGGGGCACCGGACTGTCCGGTGCACCACCGGACAGTGTTCGGTACACCAGAGGACTCCAACTCAAACTCGCCACCTTCGGGAATTTCCAGAGGCACTCCGCTATAATTCACCGGACTGTCCGGTGTACACCGGATAGTGTCCGGTGCTCCAAGGAAGAGCGGCCTCAGGAACTCGCCAGCTTCGGGAAATCAGAGCGGCTGCTCCGCTATAATTCACCGGACATGTCCGGTGTACACCGGACTGTCCGGTGCAACTTCGGAGCAACGGCTACTTCGCGCCAACGGCTACCTGCAGCGCATTTAATGCGCGCCAGAAGCACACAGAAGTCAGGAACGCGCGCGCTGGCACACCGAACATTGAACAGTACATGTCCGGTGTGCACCGGACATCCAGGCGGGCCCAGAAGTCAGAGCTCCAACGGTCGAATCCCAACGGAATTGGTGACGTGGCTGGCGCACCGGACATGTCCGGTGTGCACCGGACTGTCCGGTGCACCATACGACAGACAGCCTCCACCAACGGTCATGTTTGGTGGTTGGGGCTATAAATACCCCAACCACCCCACCATTCATTGCATCCAAGTTTTCGAGCTTCCAACCACTATACAAGAGCTAGCATTCATTGCAAAGCACACCAAAAGAGATCAAATCCTCTCCCAACTCCACACAAAGCTTTAGTGTCTAGAGAGAGTGATTTGTAGTGTTCATTTGAGCTCTTGCGCTTGGATCGCTTCTTTTCTTTGGCATTCTTTCTTGTGATCAAACACTCACTTGTAATTGAGGCAAGAGACACCAATTGTGTGGTGGTCCTTGCGGGAAGTTTGATTCCCAAGTGATTTGAGAAGAGAAGCTCACTCGGTCCGAGGGACCGTTTAAGAGAGGGAAGGGTTGAAAGAGACCCGGCCTTTGTGGCCTCCTCAACGGGGAGTAGGTTTGCGAGAATCGAACCTCAGTAAAACAAATCCGCGTGTCACACTCTTCATTTGCTTGCGATTTGTTTTGCACCCTCTCTCTCGCGGACTCGTTTTTATTTCTAACGCTAACCCGGCTTGTAGTTGTGTTTATATTTGTAAATTTCAGTTTCGCCCTATTCACCCCCCTCTAGGCGACTATCACCGACTTTAGCCGATTGCTCCGTTAGCAGGGCATAGTGGTCACCCCGAGATAGGTAAGCGTGAGCATGTTGCATCGGCTTAAGTCATTGCCGACTTAAGTCGATTGCTCCGTTAGCAGGGCATAGTGGTCACCCCGAGTTAAGTAAGCGCGAGCATGTTGCACCGGCTTAAGTCGTTGCCGACTTAAGTCGATTGCTCCGTTAGCAGGGCATAGTGGTCACCCCGAGTTAAGTAAGCGCGAGCATGTTGCACCGGCTTAAGTCGTTGCCGACTTAAGTTGATTGCTCCGTTAGCAGGGCATAGTGGTCACCCCGAGTTAAGTAAGCGCGAGCATGTTGCACCGGCTTAAGTCGTTGCCGACTTAAGTCGATTGCTCCGTTAGCAGGGCATAGTGGTCACCCCGAGTTAAGTAAGCGCGAGCATGTTGCACCGGCTTAAGTCGTTGCCGACTTAAGTCGATTGCTCCGTTAGCAGGGCATAGTGGTCACCCCGAGTTAAGTAAGCGCGAGCATGTTGCACTGGCTTAAGTCGTTGCCGACTTAAGTCGATTGCTCCGTTAGCAGGGCATAGTGGTCACCCCGAGTTAAGTAAGCGCGAGCATGTTGCACCGGCTTAAGTCGTTGCCGACTTAAGTCGATTGCTCCGTTAGCAGGGCATAGTGGTCACCCCGAGTTAAGTAAGAGTGCAAGTTAATCATGAACAAACTGAGTATCTTGGAAGCCCTTTTTTATTGATGACATATTTCCATTTTACAGAGTACATCGTCGTCCCGATAGCTTTTGAAATACAGCTAGGGATAAAACTTCCTGAGGTGTTCTATATTCCAGGAGTTCCCGACTTCTGTGCCGTCCATCTGAGTGAGACGATATGATCCTGGCCGAGTGACTTCTGCTACTATGAAGGGTCCTTCCCATAAGGGTGGTAACTTGTGCCGTCCCTCCCCTGTTAGAATTCGGCGGAGGACGAGATCTCCTACTGAGAAGGATCGCTGCCGCACGGCCTTGTCGTGATAGCGCCTTAGAGTCTGCTGGTATCGTGCTGATTGGATTACTGCATTCAGCCGTTCTTCCTCGAGTACATCAATGTCCTTCAGCCTGGTGGCTTCAACTTCTGCTATGCTTTCGAAGATCAACCTTGGCGCTCCGAACTTGAGGTCGGCTGGTAATACTGCCTCTGACCCATAGACCATGAAGAAAGGAGTGTTTCCATGCAGAGCTCGGCTAGGCTGGGTTCTTAGGCTCCAGACGACATAGGGCAATTCCCTTATCCATTTTCCTGCGAACTTTTCATTATTATCGAAGACCTTTTTCCTGAGTGCTTCTAGTATCATCCCGTTGGCTCGCTCCACCTGCCCGTTGGCTCTTGGATGTGCTACAGAAGCATACTTGATCTGAATGCTTTTTTGCTCGCAGAAGTCGAAGAACTCTGAACTTGTGAAGTTGGATCCTAGGTCAGTTATGATGATGTTTGGTATCCCGAATCTGAATATTATGTCTTGTATGAATTCCACGGCCTTAGCTGAGGTCAAAGAGGCAATAGGTTTGAATTCTATCCATTTAGTGAATTTGTCGATTGCTACCAGTACATGAGTGTATCCTCCTTGGGCCTTCTTGAAAGGTCCAATCATATCCAGTCCCCGGCACGCAAAGGGCCAAGTCACTGGTATGGTCTGCAGTTGTTGTGCTGGTAAATGTTGTTGTTTTGACAAGTACTGGCAAGCTTCGCACCTCTGAACTAGTTCGGCTGCATCACTCTTCGCTGTTGGCCAATAGAATCCTGACCTGAAGACCTTCCCGACTAGTGTCTTAGATGCTGCGTGTACTCCACACTGCCCAGAATGGACCTCATCCAGAAGTTGCTTCCCAGTAGATGAGAGGATGCACTTCATAAGGACGCCTGATGCACCCCTTCTATATAATGTTTCCCCAATGAGTGTGTAGTGAGCTGACTGTCTAGCAATACGCTCGGTCGCATTTTTGTCATCTGGTTCCTCTTCATTCTTTATATACCTGATGATTGGCCTTCTCCAGTCATCAGAGTCTGACTCCAGTTGATTCACAATATTACACTCTTCTGCTTGATCCATTGAGATGCTCGGCTGTAGTATTTCTTGTACAAAGACTCCAGGTGGGACCTGAGTTCGACTGGATCCTAGCTTGGACAATACATCGGCTGTCGTGTTCCGATCTCTTTCTACATGATGAAATTCCAGACCCTCAAATTTATCTTCCAGCTTTCGGACGACAGTGCAGTACTTTCCCATTGAATCGCTTGAACAATCCCACTCTTTGTTTATCTGGCTAATGACTACCAGAGAGTCTCGGTACACCATCAGTCTCTTGATGCCCAATGATATGGCGATGTTCAATCCATGGATCAGAGCTTCATACTCGGCTGCATTGTTGGAGGCCGAAAACAGCAACTGGAGGGCATATTTGAGGTGCTCGCCTCCAGGCGCGGTGAAGAGAATTCCCGCTCCTGCTCCCTACAGCTTCAGCGAGCCATCAAAATACATTCGCCATACTTCTGCAGTCTCTGGGTTATCTGGTACTTGCTGTTCAGTCCACTCTGATACGAAATCAACCAATGCTTGAGTTTTGATGGCAGTGCGAGGTCGAAATTCGATGTCATGAGATCCCAGCTCACAAGCCCACTTGGCTATTCGACCAATGGCTTCCTTGTTATGAAGAATATCCCCTATCGGAAAACCAGTGACTACTATGACTTTGTGGTCATCAAAGTAGTGACATAGCTTGCGGGCAGTTAGAAGTACTGCATATAATAGCTATTGAACTTGAGGGTACTTTTTCTTCGAGGGACCCAGAACTTCACTGATGAAGTAAACAGGATGTTGCACTGGGTAGGTATGTTCTTCTTCTGCTTGCTCGACTACCAACACGGTGCTTACCACGTGAGTCATGCAAGAGATGTACAGCAGCAGATCTTTAGCTGGTTGAGTTGATGTGACTCGCCATGGCGGCTTCAGTACTGGTGGTGTTGTCAAGAATCTTTTCAGTGCATCTAGAGCTTCCTGTGCCTCTGAAGTCCACTGAAACTTATCCACTTTCTTGAGTAGCTTGTAAAATGGTAAACCTTTTTCTCCCAGCTTGGATATAAATCTGCTCAGAGCTGCCATACATCCAGTAAGTCGCTGAACCTTCTTTTGTGATCGAGGTGCTTCCATCTTCATGATAGCTTCAATCTTATCCGGATTAGCCTCAATTCCCCGGTGGCTGACAATAAACCCGAGTAACTTTCCTGCTGGTACCCCAAAAACACATTTTTCGGGATTAAGCTTCCATCGATACCGCCTCAGGCTGTTGAAAACCAGCTGTAAGTCTTCGATGAAGTTTTCCGAGTTCTCCGTTTTGATTACCACATCATCTACGTAGGCATCTACACGCTTGCCCCAGTGATCGGATAAGCATGTTTGAATGGCTCTTTGATAAGTCGCTCCAGCGTTTTTGAGGCCGAACGACATGAAGGTATAACAGAAAGCACCAAACGGAGTAATAAACGACGTTTTTTCCTCGTCTTTCTTTGCCAAACTAATCTGATGGTATCCGGAATAGCAATCCAGGAAAGACAGCACAGAACATCCAGCGGTGGAGTCTACCACCTGGTCTATCCTCGGGAGCCCGAAGGGATCCTTTGGACAATGTTTGTTGAGATTAGTATAGTCGACGCACATGCGCCAATCCACTTTATTCTTTTTGAGTACAAGAACAGGGTTGGCTAACCACTCGGGGGTGTAACACCTCTCTAATGAATCCAGCCGCGACCAAGCGAGCTAGCTCGGCGCGAATGGCCTCTCTCTTGTCGGGCGTGAAACGTCGTAGTTTTTGTCGGATCGGCCTTGCCTAGGGATAGACCTTCAGTTTGTGCTCGGCCAGTTCTCTTGGGACTCCCGACATATCCGCAGGTTGCCACGCGAATACGTCTCGTTTATCTTGTAGAAACTGGATGAGCGTGCTTTCCTATTTGTCGTCCAGGCTGGAGCTGATGATGGCAGTCTTGCGTTCATCAGCGAACCCCAGGTTAATCCTTTTAGTTTCTTCAGTCGGCCGAATAGAGGTCGCGACCTGAGCTTCGTTTGCCGGTACTGCAAGGTCCTCCTCAGGCTTAGAGTTCGCCTGTGTTGAAGAAATTGTCGACGGCTTGGTGATGAGGGCCGCTTGGATGGCCACTCGGAAACACTCTGCGGCGCCTTGGAAGTCGGCGCGCACAGTTATGATTCCTTGTGGTCCTGGCATCTTCAGTATCATGTACGTGTAATGAGGAATGGCCATGAATTTGGCCAATCCCGGCCTCCCGATGATGGCGTTGTACCCGCAGTCGAAGTTCGCCACTTCGAACCTCAGGAACTCGGTTCTGTAGTTCTCCGGAGTTCCGAAGGTGACGGGCATGTAGATGTGGCCCAGCGGGTATTCCCCTTCAGTCGGCACGATGCCGAAGAAGGGAGTGTCCGACTCGTGGAGCTCTTTGAGGTGAACTCCCAAGCCTTGGAGTGTCCGGGGAAAGGTGACGTTGATGCTGCTCCTCCCGTCCACTAGCACCTTCTTCACCCTGCTCTCTCGGATCACCGGATCGACGAGGAGCGGGTATTTGCCAGGGTGGTCGAAGTTGAGCCATTGATCCGCCCGAGTGAAAGTGATCGGGTGCTCCGACCACCGGTATGGGGCGAGAGGACCGGTGGTCGCCACCAGTATCTAGCGATCGTTGAGCTTTTGTTGTCTTTTGTTCTCCTGCGACCCGTGTCCGCCGAAGATGACGTTGACCTCCCTGTCAACGCGCAGGAAAGCTCCTCCTCCTCCCTCCTCCTGCTGATGGGGTTGTCGTGGTTCTTCTGGTCCTCCCCTCGGCGGAGGAGGAGGTAGAGGTTGGAAAGGTCGGCCGTGCCCGACGGAGTGCTTGAAGTCCCGGCAGTTCCGAAGAGTGTGGCGCATGTCCTTGTGGTACAGGCACGGGGCGTCGAGGATGTCGTCCAGCGTGCGCTCGCCTCCGCGAGGTCCTCCTCAGGCGCGAGAGGCTGGTGGTCCGGCGGCGTGTACTTCTTCACGAGGTCTCTTCTCCCAGCGTTTGTCGGGCTGCTGGTTCGCGTCGCGTCGTGGTGCCGCTGGTGCGGGCTTCGCTCCTCCGATGAGGTCCTGGGCCCGCTCGTCGGTGGTGATGTAGAGGTCGGCTTCCCGGAACAGCTCCTCGGAGGTAGTCGACGCCTTTTGCAATATGGCTCGGACGAAGGCCGAGTCATTGGATCCTCTGTAGAAGTCCTCGATCACGGCTGCCTCCGTGACCTCAGGGATACGATTTCTCATGGTCTGGAACCTTTTGAGGTATGACCAGAGAGTTTCGTCTCCCCGGCGCTTGATGGATTTGAGGTCCCACGGTTGCGTCGGTTTGTTGGAGAGGGACTGGAAATTGGCGGTGAAGCGTCGACTGAAGTCGCCCCAGTCGTCGATGCAGTGTCGGGGTAGAAGTCGCAGCCATTGCAGCGCGTCTTGCCCGAGGACAATGGGTAAGTACGCGATCATCATGTCTTCGGACGCCCCGGCAGCTCGAGCAGCAGTGGTGTAGACGGCTAGCCAGCCCCCTGGATCCTGCTTAGGTTCATATTTATCGACATTGGATACCTTGAAGTTAGGGGGCCATTGGATGGCCCTAAGGCGTGGAGTAAGAGCAGACACTCCACACGTGTCCTCCTGTCGTCGGGGATGATGTCTGTCCCAGGGAGGGGAGTAGTTGTTGTGGTTCCTCGACCGTCCCCGGGTAGTACCGCCAATCGAGGCCGTTGCCGACTCAGTTCTGGTGGCCTGGCTCTGAGCTGGGATGCCATGATCCCTGTCGTACTCCTCCCGGCGGCGGATCTCATTCTCATGCCGTCGTTCACGCGAAGCATTGATGGAGCTTCGCGCGTCTCGGCGACTGTTGATGGTGTGTCGTAGATCGTTCGGCGGGTGAGCAAGCGGTAGAAGATGGTTGGCTGCCTGGGTGAACAGTCGTCGGTAGCCCTCGGCGTCGGGAGTCCGAGGGAGTCCGTCAGCTATCCGAGCTAGTACTCCCCCAACTTCACTCGGCGTGTTCATGGCTCGGGCGAAGTCGGGATTCAAGTTGCGCCCGAAGAGTGGGTTCTCCCGGCGTTGCCTTGCGTCTTGCTCAGCTTGTTCTTGGGCTCGGCGGCGATCACGTCATCGGGAGTTCCTTCGTTCTCTGAAGACGTGTTCCTCCGGAGTTTCTCCTATCTCCGAGACCTCGTCCCACGAGACAGGTTGCTCCGGATCCCGTTCTCCGGCCTCGTGATGTCGCCGAACGTTCCGGCGTCGGTTTCTCCGTCGGCGGGATTCTTGTTGAGGTGGTTCTTCTCCGGGTGCGGTCGGCTCGTCGTCGGAGACGGGAGGCGACTCTACTCTCCCGATGAAGAGGACGTCGGGATAGAATGATGCTGCTATCATGGCGACCTTCTTTCCGTTCTCCTTTGAGGGCGGAGGAACGGAAAGAACAACTTGCTTCCCCTTGGTCTCCTTCTTCCTCGCGATTTGTGTCCATTCTTTTGTCGGGGAAGTAGACAAGGGAGTTCTCCGGGTCAGCGGGCTCTCGGCCCCTGACTTTCTGAAGGCGATCTTTTTCCGGAGAACTGGATGTTGTGCTTCTCCGACATTTTCGGAGTTTGTTGGAGGAGACTTCTTTTTCGGCGGATCTGCAATGCTGTGTAGAGTTCCCTCTTCATCTTCTACGAATGAGATTGTTCTGAAGCAGAATTCGGATCCGGGACGGAGGGTGATCTTGCTGTGGAAGGTGACGGCCATTGAGCTAGCTTGGATCGTCGACACACCCCCTACCTGGCGCGCCAGCTGTCGATGTTTTGGGTCCGACCGCACACCCGGGGTTGCCCCTCAAGGTGTTTTTAGGAGTAGGACGGTGTCGCCGACTGTAGCAAAATGGTTCGTGCCAGGTGCACGAGGGACGGTGGACAATGTTTACAGGTTCGGGCCGCTTAGAGATGCGTAACACCCTATGTCCTGGTGAGTATGCTTGGTGATTGAGGTTACAAGGTAGCTCTCTGAATTGAGAATGCAGAGAGTTGAGGTGGGTGGCTGAGTAAAAAGGGTCGATCGTTTTGAAGGGGTGCCCCCTAGGCCTTATATATTCGACCGTGGGGCAATACACGTGGATATGATAACTATGTGCACCTAAAAGATAGTGAACTGTTTGAGTTTATCTCTCTATAGTTCTGCCGACCTATCCTCGCATGGCTCCGTTGCATGGGGGCTCTAGCGCGGGAAAGTCGGATCTCTGTTGTGGTCGCTCGCTCAACGTTGTGGGTCGTCCGGGCTTGCACCAATCCGGCCTCATGTCAACCTGCTTTGCTGATTGTCCCTCCCCAGGCCCACGAAAGAATGACCTTATGATTTATTGGGCCCTTGGGCCTTTCGTGAGGTCTTTTACTCTTCCAGTGGACCCGGGGGATATCTGTCCCCACAGACGGCGTGTCGGAGCCGAAGGTGGAGGGCGACGAAGAATCGATCTCGTAGTAGACCACTTTCTTCATTTTCTTCTTCTTATCGCCACTCCGGTGCGACTTGACGTGGGGAGGTGATTCCTCCCTCTTCTTGTTGCCGGACTCTCCCGATGGAGCTTTCCCGTGGCTTGTGGCGGGCTTCTCGTCGGTCACCATCTCCTTCTTGGCGTGAGCTCCTGACATAACTTCGAGCGGTTAGGCTCTAATGAAGTACCGGGCTCTGATACCAATTGAAAGTCGCCTAGAGGGAGGTGAATAGGCAAATCTGAAATTTATAAAGTTTAAGCACAACTACAAGTCGAGGTTAGCGTTAGAAATATAATCGAGTCCGAAAGAGAGGGCAAAAAACAAATCACAAGCAAATAAGGCGGATGACATGATGATTTGTTTTACCGAGGTTCGGTTCTTGCAAACCTACTCCCCGTTGAGGTGGTCACAAAGACCGGGTCTCTTTCAACCCTTTCCCTCTCTCAAACGGTCACTTAGACCGAGTGAGCTTTTCTCTTCAATCAAACGGGACACTTAGTCCGCTACAAGGACCACCACAACTTGGTGTCTCTTGCTTTGATTATAAAGATCTTAGGAACAAGAAATGGGGAAGAAGAAAAGCGATCCAAGCGCAAGAGCTCAAAAGAACACAACAAAAAACTCTCTCTTCTAGTCACTAATGCTTTGAGTGGAATTGGGACTTGGAGAGATTTTGATTCACTCTATTTGTGTCTTGTATTGAATGCACTAGCTCTTGTATTGGGTGGAATGTCTGAAAACTTGGATACCTTGAAGTGTTGGTGGTTGGGGGTATTTATAGCCCCAACCACCAAAGTGGTCGTTGGGGAAGGCTTCTATCGACGGGCGCACCGGACAGTCCGGTGCACCACCGGACACTGTCCGGTGCGCCAGCCACGTCACCCAACAGTTAGGGTTCGACCGTTGGAGCTCTGACATGTGGGGCCACCGGACAGTCCGGTGGTGCACCGGACAGTCACTGTGCACTGTCCGGTGCGCCATCTGCGCCTGCTCTGACTTCTGCGCGTGCAGCACGCGCACTGTAGATCACTGTTCACCTTTTGCAGACGACCGTTGGCGTTGTAGCCGTTACTCCACTTGGCACACCGGACAGTCCGGTGCTACACCGGACAGTCCGGTGAATTATAGCGGAGAGCCATTTTCAGAAACCCAAAGCTTAGCAGTTGGAGGGGATTCTCCCTGGGGCACCGGACACTGTCCGGTGGCACACCGGACAGTCCGATGCGCCAGACCAGGGCAGCCTCGGTTTTCTTTGCTCCTTTGATTTGAACCCTTTCTTTTATATTTGTATTGGTTTGTTGTGAACCTTTGGCACCTGTGGAACATATACTCTAGAGCAAACTAGTTAGTCCAATAATTTGTGTTGGGCAATTCAACCACCAAAATCAATTAGGAAAAGGTGTGACCCTATTTCCCTTTCAATAAGTATTGGACTGATGTTCAAGGACTTATGGCTATTGCTGTTATCCTTGATCCACGCCTTAAGATGACAATGTTGCATGCTTGTTATATTGCTTTGTTGGGAGAGGAAGAAGCTGAGATATATGTTTCAAAGAGTTATGAAGTGCTAACTAATTTGATAAATCAGTACCTATTGCAATCTGATCAAGAGTGTGTGGGTACATCATCTAGTGGCGCTTCTTTTACAACTACAATTAGTGCAACTGCTGTTTTGTCAATATTCAAATCACTTGCTGCAAGTAAAAAGACAACAACCATTGTGAAAAGCAAGAATGAGCTAGATCGCTATTTGGAAGAAGAAACTCTTCCTCATGATGAGAATGAGTACTTCGATATACTTGGTTGGTGGAAGGTTGCTGGTACTTGTTATCCTACATTGAGGTTAATTGCTCGTGATGTTTTGGCTATTCCAATAACCACAGTAGCTTATGAATCAACTTTTAGCATTAGTGGTAGGGTTCTAAGTGAGCATCGGAGTCGTCTCACACCACAAATGTTAGAAGCTTTGATGTGCACTCAAAGTTAGTTTCGTCATGCTCTTAAAGGTAAAGAAATGTGCCTTGCTAATATTCTAAGTGAATCAATTTTCTATATACTAATATGTATTTTGTTTTACAATATAGGTGAAGATAATGTGGATGTTAATAGCTTTTGGTCATGTCTTGAAGACATTGAAGAGGAAATGAAGGAGGATCCTTGTATCGCTTCGGATGATTAGTTTAAACTTAAATTTGTGATTGTTATCCTATAACTTGTTTGACATTTATTATTGCTATGAACTGATGTCTTGGAAGTTGTAAACTATATATGTATGGAACTGGAGCTGTTGTATGTTTGTTGTATGGGACTATTTGGAAATTGCTTGTGTTTGAAATTATTACTTGTTGTATGGCGGCCACGCGGGTTTGTTCGCGGGTCTCTTGCACCCGCGGGTGTGTCGTGGGTCTATTGCGCCCGCGGGCGCACCCGCGGGTTTATAAAACCCACGGGTGACGGGTACAGATGTTATACAGTACCCGACGCGGGTTGCGGGCACGAGTACATGTTTGCTATTTGCTGGCGGGTATGGGTTTATAAAACCAATGCCCGCGGGTTTTGTACCCGTTGCCATCCCTACTAGGCATACAACTAAGTAAGGATATGTTTGGTTTGAGATCAAAGTGGGATGGGGCGGGGGCGACATCGTCCCCTCGATTTTTTTGGATCACGCCGCCACAAAAAGACTACTCCGGTATTTACTTCGTCCCTACGTGACTCTCATCCAAACATTATAAAAACTGTGACCGCTCTCTCCCATTCCACTACGTACATCCAACCAAACACACCCTAAGTTCCTCGCCCTTTGCACAATATTGAAGACAGCATGGCATGCAATGGAAGAACTTGTTTCCATGGGACTGGTGCGCAGCATTGGAGTCAGGTAAACCGAATTTTCTCAGTTTTGCTGGCACCAGACTGAAATGTTTAGTCTTGGCAAGCTTCCCTTTGTATTAACCAAATTTTCTCTGTTTTACTTGTGACGCTGAATTTGCATTCTTGCTGAAACCCAGCAAATAGTTAATATGAGGAAATATTGATTTATCATGTACAAAATACACGTCTCAATCGCTATTTCGTCTTGCTGTAAGTATAATTCGACTGTCTAATTCAGGACGGATATAAGAGTATTCGAGTTTGAAAATTTATAGAAATTATTGGGTAATATGTTTTTTATATAAACATAGTTAAAGCTAGGCAGGTTTGATTTAGAAAAAAAAACTAGGATTAGTTAAAATTTGAATCGGATAGAGTACAAATCGCTGAATACACTTGCAAATTCAAACCTATCCTTGCAAAGTGGACACGGATACGGACGGTGTCGTGGGTCTTCCTCAGTCATCACACAAGTCTCCTGTTCGGCTGTCCCCACTTCCCAGCAACGCAACCCAGCCATGGCGACACCGCCGCCGCGACCGGGACCGGCCGCCGCATCCGCGGCGGTCTCCCTCCTCGACCACCTCGAGCACGCGAATTTCGCTCCACCCCCTCCCCCTCCGCCGCCGCCCTCCCCCACCACCGTCCTCACCGCGTGGTCGCGCCTCCGCGACCCTAACTCCACCTCCCCCGCTGACGCACTCGCCGCGCTAGAGACGCTCCACCACCACCGTCGCGCGCTCCGCCTCTCGTCCGCGCACGCCTCGCTCCTGCTCCCACTGCTCCCGCTACACCCCCGCCTCGTGGCCACGCTGCTCGCCGCTGCCCCGCACCTCGGCCCCGCCTCCGTCCCGGCCTCCCTCCCCTTCGCCCCTCGCCTCCTCCTCCTCGGCGCCCGCGCCTCCGCCAAGGATCTCCCGGGCCGTGCCAGCTTCGGGGAACCCGCTTCCACCGCGAAGAATCCCGCCGGCAGCGGTGAGCCTGCCGATGGCCAGGACGACGACCCTGTTGTAGCTGTGGGCCGCATTCTTGAAGATGTGGAGCGGGGCGGTCAGAGCATCGATGATGTCGACCACCTCGCCCTTGCAGGGGTTGGTTACGCGCTGGCGTCTGCTGACGAGGTGCAGTTCAGAAGGATCATTGTGCCCTTGCTTAGGATCTGTGGCAGGACTGGGAATCTGTCTGTCGGTGTTCGGGTGCTTAAGCTGATGGAATGGCTGGTAATGGGATTCATCGAGTCCAGGAAGATGAGGAATGCTCAGGTGCTCTTTGAGATGACTTCACCGGAGGAGTGTGAGGGCGAGAACTATTGTGTGCTGTTACCAGCGGTGATGTTGGCCTGCGGTGGGTTGCGGGCACTGAGGGTTGCTTCGGCTAGGTACCGGTTGGACTTTGATCCACGGCTGAAGCAGGCGCCTGAGCGGACAATTCAGTTTGCAGCTGAGCGGGCTGTTTTAGAAGGGAGGCCGGCCGATGACCAGCATATCCTTGTTCAGTGTGTCGCATTGGGGCTGTCACGGTGTGGGCAGGTCGCGTTTCACGAATCGGTGTTACGGTGTGTCTGTATGGGATTGCTAAAGGAGCTCCTCCCACTTCCTGATTTTCTTAGGAGGTCGGTCCAAAACGCAGGAGGGAACTCAAATGAGGTTATCAAGGCTCAGGTCAATAAACACCTTGATAGTGTTCTTTTCAAAGAGGCAGGCCCAGTGACTGGGGTTCTTTGCAACCAGTATTCATATGCCAATGACAAGGCTAAAAGCTTTGTCGAAACTTGTGTATGGGAGTACGCACAGGAGATTTATCGTCATCTTCGTGCAGCAGTGTTGCTGCACCGGGGGAAGCAGGATGGCTTGATTACGGCGATTGACAAGAATGCTGAGGCCTCATTTCTTATGGTTGTAGTCTTTGCAGCCGAGGTCGCTAAACACAGGCTAAATGCTAAGTCCTCCGAGGGGTTCCAACCTGAGGTTGCTGCTAGAATCTTGGTGGCGTTCTCTTGTGTGGAACATCTTAGGCGACTGCGTCTCCCTGAGTACACTGAGGCAGTCCGGAGTGCTGTGCTTGCCAATCAAGAGAATGTAGCAGCTACTGCTTTGTTCATCGAGTCAATACCTTCATATACTGAACTGACAAGTGAACCAGGTTATTTCAATAGCAGTTCTCTTGCTGCTATGCCGTGACTACTGCTATGATGTGCTAGCAACTGTTGGTTAAGATTCATGTTTGGTGTGTTACAGATTTACTGGCCTTGGATAGACCAACAACATATAACTGGTACAGAGATGAGGTTCAGACATCACGCATGCTGTTTTACTTGCGGGTTGTGCCAACTTGTGTTAGCCTCATTCCAGTTCATACGATGCAGGATAAACTGGCCTCAATCATGTTCTTGTATCCTTTATTATTATTATTTTGCATTCCATTCTATTGTGTTGTCTTCTTATTTATTATTATTTATTTGTTTATCAAGACTTTCAGTATAAAAAACGATATGACCCTTAGCATGAAAAAGATATCTACAACATCCAAATGAGAAAGTTACAAGTGCTTCACACTCTGTGATGGTATCGTTCCTGTCATCTGGCAGTGATGCTGATCAGGATGATCGAGCAGCTTTGAAAGAGCGACTTGCCTTTTACTACATCAAGAGATCTTTGGAGGTAGTTCATTTGGCATCATTTTTCCAATATTATATTCGATTTCGGAATGTAATGTGACTTATTTTCTGACCTTGATCTTAAAAATAGGCTTATCCTGGGTTAACACCGTTTGACGGATTAGCATCAGGAGTTGCAGCACTTGTACGGCATCTTCCCGCAGGCAGTGCTGCCATTCTTTTTTGTATCCATAGCCTTGCTGTCAAGGCTAAAGATCTTTGTGAGACTGCAAATGTTCAGAACAAATCCTTGTGGAGGTCATGGGAAGAGAGCACAGATCCATGTAAGAAAACATTGGATCTGTTGCTGAGACTAATCTTCCTTGTGGATATTCAGGTTAGATTATATATGGTCAATTTTCTTCCCCCTCATGGCTTGATCTATGGTTCTCTAGAATTGTTAGTTAGCGCAGTTCTTGCATTTAGAGTATGCTTTGTCGGTTTGCAGAATATTAGTTTAGGGTTTCTCTACAATAATGCATATACTAAAGTAGCCTAATGTTTCTTGTGTGCTTGCTATGGAGCCTCACTTGGCACGTTCTATGTTTTTTTATTATCAAGGTTTTCTTCTCTTTTGCAGTCATTCCCTTACCTGTTGAAGGAGCTGGCACAGTTGGTGACCCTGCTACCAAAGGAAGGCCAGGATGCGGTCCTTGATGACATGCACACCCATGTCGCGGAGTCTGACGATGTCACTCGGAAGCCGGTACTCGTGTCGTGGCTGCAGTCCCTCTCCTACCTAAGCTCACAGTCGAGCCGTGAATCTCACAGCAAGGCCAAGAGTGCTACTGCATCCGTAGCAAGCGATGAGCTGCTGGACAGAGCCGTGGCACGCTTGTGATACCATCTTGTCGGTAAATTGGATGGATGCGTGTTGCAAGTAAGTGAGTAAATTAGATGCATCTTGCAGCCTTGCAGGGATTAATCCTTGAGATCTACCAACAATGAGTAGTACAAATGAGTTTTCGAGACAGGATCTCTCATCAAATAAAGGGCCCACGCCATCTTTCGCCTTTTCAACTGAGAGGAATCGATCCAGATAATAGCTAGTTCAGCAACAGCCAGGATAAGGATACAGTGAAACAAGATCTTAAGTATTCAGCTAGTTAGAGGACTGAATTCAACTTGTCTGTCAGTGTCGGCCTGGGCGGTCGCCTTGGTCCCCCCCCCCCCCCCCCCCCCCCCCCCCCCCCCCCCCCCCCCCCCCAAGTTCACAAGACCCAGCCCTAGGTGTATAGATATAGTTGTCAGACTATCAGTATATGGTCTAATAGTTCTGTGAAATGTCGAATAGTTAGCAACCACGACATATTTATAGCTCGGCCATATTTAAACATGTTAGAAGAAAATTTTAATGTAACATGTATCTTTTTATTTACTTGTTGTTTGATATGAATATTTTTATTAGTAATATTTATATACAAAATAATTAGAAGGGTCTTTGTTTTAAATCTTATTCGAATCATAACTGAGATGATGCACTAACCATGGGGTATATGAGAATGGATGCCTAGACTTGTGAGTTCTACAGCTAGTGGCACTAAGCCACTAACCATGGGGTACATGATTTTATTCCAAACTTTCTTGTACATGTGGCCTGAATGAACATCCTGCCCTAAAACAAATAAGCGCCCAGTATCCCTTTAGCAGACCAAATACTTGCCATCACTGCGCAGCAAATAAGGTTTAACCCATCTGTCAAAAGACCAAGGGATTTTCACAATCATCATCTGTCGAAAGCAGAGCATGGCTGTAAAGTGCCTTCAGAATGCCCAAGGAATTGCTTGTTGTTGGCATGGTGTGTTGAACAGTTGAAGTAACTTAAGCCTGATCGCCTCAGAGTTGCTCTACAGGTCAAAAGACAGGAGGATCTCGCAACCTGCTTGAGTTCAGATTTTGATATTTTTTTAAAATACTGAAATTTGAACCTTCTGCTAACAGTCAGTAACCAGCTATTTTTCTCTTTCAGACCTTGTTTGGTTGCATAGGAATCAAAGGGAATTGGGGGGGTACTGAGTAGTAATCCTCTTCAACCCATGCCCCCTGAACCTGATCCATGGAGGATAGAAGGGTTAACAAGACAAAGGGCTGTTTGGTAGCACGCCTAAACCGTCACGTTTCGCCACAGTTTTGCCGCTGGCGCCGGGCGTTCCACACCAAACTAGCCTAAAGTATTTAAAAACAACTGGGCCTGGACACGCGGTCGGAGTGTACTGTCGGGATCGAAACAAGGCAGATTTCGGCCTGCTCCAAGCCCAGCCAAATTTCGAGGGTCCGCTCAACCCTCTGCTTTTTCTTCAATCCGTTCACCCCGCGACCCTGCGTGCCCCCCTCCCTCCCTCAGTCCCTCTCTCTCGCTCTCGGCGACGACTGGGCGACCGCCGCCGCCGCTGCGCCGCCCTTGTCCAGGTGCCCAGGTCTTCGCAGGCGCCTTCGCCAGGTCTTCGACGGTAACGAGCACCAACCGGGTATGCGCACCCCTTCTCCTCCCTTCATGCTGCGCGAAACCGAGCGCCCGAACCCTAACTTGGATCTGATCCAGTTGCAAGCGCGGGCCCCATGTATTATGCCTAATATCTTCCATTTTTCTGCAAAATATTACTGGGTTTACACGTGCATGCCCTTTGCTGGGGTCCGCCCCTGTCTGAACCCTAACCTAAGCTGTTTGGATCTGATTTAGTTACGAGTGTATACGTGTATTGGCACCTATTCGGATCTCCGAACTCTTTTCGCCAAAAAATTACTGGTTGAACATGTGTACACCATGGGTCCGCCACCCTATCTTTCAGTGTTCATTGGTTTCTGTGTTTCCTTCTCACTTGTGTTGCTACTGTGGGTACTGGGTATAGAAGGTTTCGCTCAGTTTCCTTTGCTTCCATTTGAAATGGTCTGTTTCTTAAACCCCCGCAGAATGTGTGAAAATTTTGAGTTGTAATTGGTTCGTGCGCTCAAAACAAACTGCAAATGTTAGTGTCTGTTTGTTCAGAGAGGTATATACTGTGTACTAGCGTTGACCAGTCTGCTAGTTGAATGGTCTATCCTGTTGGACACCTTATTAGTGTTTAGACAGGCAGCATATCTTGTATCCTATAAAGGAAGCGAAATTGTGCTGAACTGCTGATCATTAGTAAAAATGGAAGCGATGTGTTTATTTATGTTCTTTATTTTGGATTTTGAGGGTGGAGGGGAGGGTGTGTGTGAACGCAAGCATGTGATGTTATCTATTCTTTTGGTGGAATTCCTGAACTGACGTTTTTTTATTACTGCTGTCCAGATTCAGGGAATATAAGTAAAATGAGGCCAGTTTTTTGTGGGAACCTTGACTATGATGTTCGCATCTCAGAGGTTGAGCGCCTTTTTGGGAAGTATGGAAGGGTGGAACGAGTGGATCTAAAGACAGGTTAGTCTGTTACTCTGTTCATTGTTATGTCCTCGAATTTATTTATGATCTATAATAGCAAAACAATCGTTGCTCCTGCAGCTATATGCTGTTTTTGGTCAAAGGCAGTGCTCTATTTTATTAAGTGAATTACATCCAGTGTCAGCAACTGCAGCTTTGAATCATTCTCTCTCCAATTTAGATACTGAAGCATTACTGAATGTATATATCCATCCATAAGACAATGCTGCTGGATTTGCATTTAAAAAAAATCAATTATCTAGCCATCCAAAAACAGAGCAATGCCTTTGTTTAAATTTTGTTTTTATCAATTGATCTGCAATATTTGTTCAATCACAAATACACGATTTTCACATGACTCCTCTAAGAATGTGATCTTTGTACGGAAACTACTATCACCATGATGTGGCAGAGATTGTCAATCTTCACCCATGCCTGGTGCAAAGAAGCTGCAAAAGGATCAAGTTGTTACTTCATCCGTTGTGAAGCCAGAGGAGTTTCAGGAAAATCAGATTATGTTTATGTTTTACTGTTATAAGTCATTGGACAAGTGTATATCAGGATAAATTAGAAGAAAAAAGTTCTTTCTTCAAATTTAGGTCCAGTACTCAATTATTTCTTTGCCGCAGGGATATCATGGAGCATATGTGCTCTTCCTGGTTGATGGACTGGCTCTACCTTTACTGCCTCTGCCTGTGCCCCATCTCATGCCTTGTCCATCTCCAGGAGTTCACAAGTCCACCGTGGCATCTGTTCACATGGAAACGACCACCTCGTGACTGATGTCTTACTTTTACGATCAACATTGCATCCTCCTCCCCCGCCTCATCACCATTTCCTCGCCAATCCAACCATGCCAATCTCATGGCCGGCTGGAGAGTGGAGAGAAGTGGAGGTTGCACCACCAATTCTTTGATGTGCCACGAATGTTTGGATTGTTGTACTCTACTACTCTGACATCATTTAGTTCAACATAAACAAGGTCTGTTCCTGTTTATTATAGTGTATCAGACTGTAGATTTGTGAGGTGATCTTAGAAAAGTTTAAAGGAGAGACTGCATCATGGTTTATCTTGTTGCCTTTTCTGTTTATGTTATTGGACCATACTGTAATTTCTTTGAACAAGTCACTTATTCTACCTTGTTCAACATGAAGGGTTTGCATTTGTCTACATGGAAGATGAACGCGATGCTGAAGATGCTATCAGTAGACTTGATGGAATTGATTTTGGCAGAAAAGGAAGGAGGATCAGGGTTGAGTGGACAAAGGTGAGCATATGTGGAAAAGAGTATTAACTGACCCATTAGCGCATGATAACCTAGTCTTGTTTTACTGAATTACCATATCCATTATTTTTCAGGAGGATCGCACTGTTGGCCGAAAAAGCAGCTCAAGGAGGTCTCCAACCAATACAAAACCGACCAAAACCTTGTTTGTGATCAACTTTGACCCGATCAACACAAGAATCCGAGATCTGGAGAGGCACTTCGATAAATATGGCAGGGTCGCAAATGTAAGAATCAAAAAGAACTTTGCCTTTATCCAGTTTGAGATACAGGAGGATGCTACAAGAGCATTGGAGGGTACTAATGGAAGGTACTAGCTTATGCTTGTCTTTTACTTCTGCAGAATATTTTAGCCATGATATTTTATTCCTAGTTTGCTGATTTGCTCCACCGCCTTTAGTTGAATTTGTGTCTGCATGCTACACCTTGATTGAATCTGGCATTTTTGTGGCCAGCCATTTCATGGACAGGGTGATCTCTGTTGAGTATGCACTTCGTGATGACGATGAAAAAGGTGAAAGAGGGAACGGGTACAGCCCAGACAGGAGAGGTCGTGAAAGATCCCCAGGTAGAAGGCGTTCTCCTAGTCCCTACGGTAGAGGACGGGAGAGAGGTAGCCCAGATTACGGGAGAAGCAAGGAGAGGGGGAGCCCAGACTATGGCAGGGGAGGACGCAGCCCTGATAATGGCAGGGGAGTAAGCCCAGCTGGTGGTGGCAGAGGCGATCATGCCAGGGGTGGAGGGCGCAGTCCTGACTATGATCGCCAGCGCCGGGAAGCTAGTCCTCCAGGTTATGACAGGTCCCCCAGGTTAGCAGTACCCTCTGGTGTCATCTCGAATATTTGCACGTTGTGGTATCTAGTAATGCATCAGTGCGTAATGACTTGTTTGCATTGTGTAGCCGCTCACCTGGGAGGGAGGCGAGAGAGTAGAAGCAGCGTTCCATTCCATGCCTGTGTTCAAGCATCAGATGAATGTGCAAGTTGGTAATGTTAGCCAGCAGGAAACTTGTCTACTATGCGCGTTAGCTCGTGTTTGACTTTCCACCCATTTCAGTATGAAGCGACCTCAGAATGTAACTCATGTAGTAGTATTTTTTCAATGGTAGCTTTCAGCACTGGTTTGAACCTGTTGTTGGCTTTATTTTCTGAGTAAAATGCACCACTCGAACTTTACGCATTGTGTCACTTGGGTACTGAACTCAGAAAACCAGTTAAACGGATCATGAAACTTTGTTGGCCCATGTAAAACCATTCAAAGTCAGTTCTATAAACCGGTAGCCACTTTTGTCATTTGGGTTCTCGAACTTTCATTAGGATGTTCTAACTTGGTATACCACGTTGCTATTATGTTTTTAATGAGTGGTGTTCATGTTACGAAGGTCTATCTTTATATTGTAAACCTTAGCATCATTTAGTTTTTATATGTTTGTAGATTTGTCATCAATTACCAAGAACAGAGAGTGAATGAGTGACAGGTAGACTAATATGTTTTTATATCAAGATAGACAAGATTTAGCTTCAAATTGGACTCGTTTTCCCTCAACAAATAAAGGCTTGGGCTAAAAAAATCCTACCTAATGGGGAAGTCGTTGGCGAAGTCACAAGGCCCTCTACTTTTCATTATAAAACCGATAAACCAGAAAAAGATGGATTGTTTTGCGAAAGAATCTTTGGACCCATAAAAAGCGGAATTTGTGCTTGTGGAAACTCTCGAGCGAGTGTAGCTGAAAACGAAGACGAAAGATTTTGCCAAAAAATGCCAGGTAGAATTTGTTGATTCTCGGATACAAAGATATCAAATGGGATACATCAAACTAGCATGTCCAGTGACTCGTGTGGTATTTGAAAGGTCTTCTTAGTTATATTGCAAATCTTTTAGATAAACCCCTTAAGAAATTGGAGGGCCTAGTATATGGTGATTTCTCTTTTGCTAGGCCCAGCGCTAAATAGTGTAACTTTAGCCATGGAGATGATGTGTGAGAAGATTGTCATTATTAATTGATGCTAAAGTTTGAAGACCTAAGTAACATAAAATACCAAGTTCGGAGATAAATGACATAACATGCATGCAAGTTTGAGGTTCCAAGTGGCTCTATCGTGGATGCTAGTTGTATCGATATCCGGTTTCCTTAATCTGGCTTTGGACGGTTTTGTAGCTGACAGTTTTTGAGTTTGGGGCTCAAGCAGTGATTGCGCGGTGCTGATAGGAGTGATAATGGATCACGATCCTAACTGTTTTTCACAATTTGTTAGGGACTTAAATTTAAAAATTAATTTTAGTTTAATTTTAAAAATGAATAATATAGTATAAAATTTAGAGCACATTGTCACCCTAGGTGCTGATGAATATCTAGATTGCTTCATCTGCCCTCACTGTTATGCAAGAATCGACATTTTAGTTAGCCACTCTAATCTGTCCAAACAAGAAGGCCAGCTAATCTAGATTAACTTCCCGCTCCAACTAGTCACTAGCCAAAGCCGATTCAAACAGGTCCCCACATCACACGAAATTTTGGCAGCTGTGGAGCTGGAGCTGCAATGGTGGACACGGACTGAGATTGCCTCGCCTCGTGGTCACATCACACGAAATGGTGCGTGGGGTACTCGTGCTCCGAGCCATTGTAGTCGTAGTAGAGCCTCTCCCCCTTGGAGATGTCCCTGTTGGCCAACAGCAGCACCCGGCACTCGCCGCCGACGGCGAACCGCACGCACTTGACGTTCTGCTTCCTCCTCCCCTCCCTGAGCAATCAATACAAGCACACAAGGGTTCAGTCGTTCAGCCAAAGATCGACGGAAACTGCAATGCGCAATGGGAACCGACGGCATGGGGCTCTCTACTCACGGCGTGTGGTTGTTGATGCCGTTGATGAACCGCGCGATGTTGCTGCGGCGGTCGGGGCAGATGACGAGGCTGCGGGCCGGCGATGCCGCCGACAGCAGCGTCATCATGCTGTCGCCGTCGTCGTGCTCCCGGTTGCGGAGGAAGTCGACGTCGCCGACGTACTCGGTGATGATGGTGAGGTCGCGGATGGGGCGGTCCGCCTCCACCGTGAACCCTTCCACGGGGTCGTACGCCACGACCAACGGCGGCCACTCCCCGCGCGCCATCATCTGCTGGCACCGCGCCAGCGTCTCCGCGTCCTCCCTGCCCAGCACCTGCATCCCGCCGGCCTCCAGCGCCGCGCGGTTCGCGGACCGCGGCGCCATGCCGGGCTGGTACGTGAGCTCGTTGCTGAACGCGGCGCCCGTCGCCGTCAGCGCCGTCGCCAGCGACGCCATCTGCCGCAGCCGCTGCGCCGGGTCGGGGCTAGGCACGAAGGGCAGCAGCCTACGGCTCTTCTTCTTCGACGCCACCAGCGCGCCCCCGTGCTTCCGCTTCCGCTTCTTCAGCTCCGCCGCTTCCACCAACGGCGTCGGGCTCCGCTGGATCTTGAAGAAATCCACGATCTTCGTCTGGACCAGCGGGAACTCTGCGACAGGGACACGAACAAATCGCCGACGGTTAATTGACTGAGCCAAAGAAGCAACTGGCAACTGAAACCGCAGAGGAAAAATGTACTCACGCTTCGGCTTCTTGCCGGCAGCGGCGGGTTCGGATTTGGAGGAGGCCGGGGCGCGGCAGGACGGGCAGTACCAGTCGCCGGCGGGGACGCGCGGGAGGATGGGGCGGAGGCAGAAGATGTGGAACCCGCAGTCGCACCCGTCGCACAGCATCAGCTCCGCGGCCGCGTCCCCGGACCCGCACGCCTCGCACCTCACGTCGTCGTCGGCGGCGGCGGCCTCCGGCCCTGGACCTGGCGGCGTCCGCGCCCGGGTCCGGCGACGGAGCTGGCTCGCGGCGCCCATCTGTCTACCGCACGCGGGATCCGAGATGTCGGGCGGGGACTGGTGGAGTGGAGGTGGGCGCGTCGGCGGGTGGGTTGGGGTACGGAAGGGGAGGAGTTCAGGTGGGTAAATAGCAATGGCGGCGAACTGGCGGGAGTGGGCGAGGATTTTGGCGCGCACGGGGTTTCGGCTTCGCGGGAACGGAGGTAAGCGGCGCGCGCCACCAACCCGGACCCGCCCTGCGTCACGAGGGGTGTAGATGGGCTTTGGTGGTTACTGTTGGGCCGGCCATCTTTAAATGAACAAGAACAAGTTGTGCATGATTCTGATTCCGAGTATTAGATAGGCATTAGATACATGAGTAAGGTAAAGAGTGACTATATTCTTCTAGAAAAAGAAAGAATAATTTACATGAACTTTAACTAAAAGGGTTATCTACTATATACAGGTCCCTTGTACTCATTAAATAAATAGAAAATCTTCGTTGCGTAAATGTAATATCCTGACTTCGGTGGATGGTGATATTTTGGCTCAAGGCTTAAAAGAATTAGTAGTATTTTCATACCAACAAAGTACATATTATTTTTCGAAGTCTATCCGGAACGAACCTTGAAGTTAAGTGTGTTTGGCTTGGAGCAATTTGGGATGGGTGATTGTCCGGGAAGTTTTCTCGGGTGCACATGAGTGAGGAAAAAGTATGCATAAAAGACTTGTATTGGTCTGTGGGGACGATACATAATTCTAAAGCTGCCAGGAGTAAGTATCGCCGGTCCGGAAGTGGACGAGGTGTTATGAATGGTATTGGTATTAGAGTCAACCAACGTGGTTTCACGGGCGTGTGTGGGCTATGGGTTTAGGTATATGGCGCATGACGCATGTGGTCCTAGAGTGGTCATATGACATGGCATATGACGACACTAGACATACAGACGTGGCCAAGAGGGGGGTTCCTGGCTTGGGGTTGACCGACGAGGACGTCAGTCTTCTAAGGGGTCGATTGTGATATTCTAGCCCCGATGGATGGTGATATTCTCGTTCAAGGCTTAATAGAATTAGTAATGTACTCATATCAGCAAGGTGCATCTTGTTTTTTGGAAGCTTATCTTGAAAGAACCTCCAAATTAAGTGTGCTTGGCTTGGAGCAATTTTGAATGGGTGACCCACCGGGAAGTTTTCTCGGGTGCGCATGAGTGAGAACAAAGTGTGTATAAAAGATCCGTGTTGATCTGTGGGGATGATATATAATCCTAGAAAGCTGTAAGGAGTAAATACCGCCGGTATAGGAGTGGACGGGACTAAGTGCTTTCAGTACATTCTTTTCTCTCTTTTTTTTGCAGTGTATGTAGATAAACAGTGGGAGCACAATATTTTTTCTCTACTAGGGAGCTTTGGTTCATAGGTTGATCCGTGATAAGCTCGAGCTCCTCTCCTCGAGATTTTTGTTGTGATAAATAATTAAATTTGGAGTTACTATCGTTAGTAAGGGTATGTTTGGTTTTAGGGGTTAATCTTTAGCCCCTATTTTTTAGTCTAGTTTAGTCCTAATTTATAAGTGTTTTATTTTTATGGACTAATTTTTAATCTCTCTATTTTATTCTATTTTAGTACCTAAATTATCAAATACAAAAAACGAGAATATAGTTCTATTTTCCGTAGTTGACAATTTATGGACTAAAATAAAATAAAATGGAGATAAAAAATTAGTCTCTAAAAACCAAACACCCTTTACTAGCAGGAGAATAAAATGGGGACTAAAAATTGATCTGTAACCGTAGATCTATGAATGAGTGGTCTTCTTCGCGCGTTAATCTGGAACGCTGGATCGAGATCAAGCGGTCCACGCTGCATACTGGTTTGAGATGAGCGGGATTTAATCTTGATCGTCGGTTGATGATCCAACGGTACATAGGAGCCTATACCCCTTCGTCGAGGTATTGTTATTTAAGAGCCCCTACAGTTTTAAGAAATCAACCCGCACTCCACCACAGCAGAAGAATCCTTTCACTCAGGTCCAATATTTTGCAAGGTAGTCCGTGAACTTCTAGATTTTGTATCCGCAATCCATGAACGTGGTTTTACACAAATTAAAATCTGGACACTTGATTTTTAAGTATAAAACTAATATAAAAATGCTTACAAACTTAGGAAATTCATAACTTCTTTGTGTTAACTCCGAATATAGTGGTTCTCGAGCCTACGATCTCGTAGCGACGTGCAAAGTATTATTGTGTGGTTTGTTTACATATTGAGAGCACCTAGAGGGGAGGTGAATAGGTGATCCTGTAAAAACTTAATGCCACAAACTTGATTAAGTGTTAGAGCAATAAAGCCAAGTGGCTAGAGAGGAGTCCTTGTGAAACACAACAACCACAAAAGATCAACACAGAGAGGCACAATGGTTTATCTCGTGGTTCGGCCAAGTCCAACACTTGCCTACTCCACGTTGTGGCGTCCCAACGGACGAGGGTTGCACTCAACCCCTTTCAAGCGGTCCAAAGACCAACTTGAATACCACGGTATTTTTCTTCCTTTCACTATATCCCGTTTGCAAGGAATCTCTACAACTTGGAGTCTCTCGCCCTTACAAAAGATGATCACAAATGAGCACGGAAGTAAGGATGGGATGAGCAACACACACAAGTCCACAACAATACGCACACACACACACGGCCAAGACTTGAGCTCAAATGAATATCTCAAGTTCTCACTAGAACGGAACTCAAATCACTAAGAATGTCAAACAAGTGCGCAAGAACGAAGTGTGAATGATCAAGAATGCTCAAAGTGTGCTTGGTGTTATCCTCCATGCGCCTAGGGGTCCCTTTTATAGCCCCAAGGCAGCTAGGAGCCGTTGAGAGCATTCCAGGAAGGCAATTCTTGCCTTCTGTCGACTGGCGCACCGGACAGTCCGGTGCACCACCGGACACTGTCCGGTGCGGATTTTTTTCCTATTTTGGCGCAGCCGACCGTTGGCGATTTGGATCTGTTGGCGCACCGGACAGTCCGGTGCCCCCTTCAGACCGTTGGCCCGGCCACGCGTCACGCGTGGATTGCGCGGCCGACCGTTGGCTCGGCCGACCGTTGGCTCACCGGACAGTCCGGTGAATTTTAGCCGTACGCCGCTGACGAATTCCCGAGAGCGACCTTTTCACCAGAGTCAGCCTGGCGCACCGGACACTGTCCGGTGCACCCAGACTGAGTAGAGTCTTGGTTGCTCGAGCCAAGTCTTTTCCAATTGTCTTTTCTCTGATTCTAGCACTTAGACAAATATGTTAGTACACAAAAACCAATGTACTAAGTCTAGAATCATACCTTTGTATTGATTTGCACTTTGTCCACCCTTTGGCATATACTTATTCCCTTAATGTGTGTTGGGCACTTAATCACCAAAATCTTATAGAAATGGCCCAAGGGCACATTTTCCTTTCAATCTCCCCCTTTTTGGTGATTTATGCCAACACAGCAAAAAGCAACTAAAAGAAGTGCAACATCAATGCAAATGAGAACACAAATTTCTTTTGATTCAAATTTGACATATTTGGATCATTCT
The DNA here is from genome assembly GCF_902167145.1 of Zea mays. NCBI lineage: Eukaryota > Viridiplantae > Streptophyta > Magnoliopsida > Poales > Poaceae > Zea > Zea mays. Next base: position 73,844,827 of record NC_050100.1, on the reverse strand, counting down.
TTGCCACCACTTGGTTTGTTTTTGCAAATCAAACTCAATTTCCTATCTCTAAGTCAAATTCACTTGTTGAGGCATAGAGAAAGATATTACAAGAGAAATTGATCACTGATTCAAAAACTCCCCCTATTTCCCATAATCAAACATTCTCCCCACAAGAGACCAACTTTTGACAAAAAGAGACATTTAGAATTTTGACAAATCAAAAGTCCTAACTCTACTATTTTCAAAATCCTCAAGTGGTAGCTGATCCATTTATTGCTTTGGCCCTTAATTTCTCCCCCTTTGGCATCAAGCACCAAAACGGGATCATTTTTGGCCTCTAAACCTCATTGCCTCACCAAAATTGTCAATTAAGATCAAAAGGCAATAAGAGACACGGAGATGAACTTGGAGTAAGTTACCCTTTCATCGGAGTGCAGTGGAAGTCTTTCATGGTCCAAGTCCATCTTTCCCTTTCAATCTACTTTTGGGACTAAATCAAGCAAGCTCAAACACATGGTTAGTCTCAAAGAGTCAAGTTGTAGCACATCTCCCCCTAAATATGTGCATCACTTGCAAATGGACTTGTGAGGTCCGGGGAGTGTTTGTACAACTTGAACACCACAAATACATAACAAAATGCATAAAGGAACATGATCAAAGCATAAGACACATGTATGCTACAAATCAATCCAAGTTCCGCGAATCTAATACATTTAGCTCACTACGCAGCCTGCAAAAGGTCTTCTCATCTAGAGGCTTGGTAAAGATATCGACTAGCTGGTTCTCGGTGCTAACATAAAACACTTCGATATCTCCCTTTTGCTGGTGGTCTCTCAAAAAGTGATGCCGGATGTCTATGTGCTTTGTGCGACTGTGTTCAACAGGATTATCCGCCATGCGGATAGCACTCTCATTATCACATAGGAGTGGGACTTTGCTCAGATTGTAGCCAAAGTCCCGGAGGGTTTGCCTCATCCAAAGTAGTTGCGTGCAACACTGTCCTGCAGCAACATACTCGACCTCAGCGGTGGATAGGGCAACAGAAGTTTGTTTCTTAGAACTCCAGGACACCAGGGACCTTCCTAAGAATTGACACGTCCCTGATGTACTCCTCCTATCAACCTTACATCCAGCATAATCGGAGTCTGAATATCCAATTAAGTCAAAGGTAGACCCCTTTGGATACCAGATCCCGAAGCAAGGCGTCGCAACTAAATATCTAAGAATTCGCTTCACAGCCACTAAGTGACACTCCCTTGGATCAGATTGAAATCTAGCACACATGCATACACTAAGCATAATATCCGGTCTACTAGCACATAAGTAAAGCAAGGAACCTATCATAGACCGGTATGCTTTTTGATCAACGGACTTACCTCCTTTGTTGAGGTCGACGTGTCCGTCAGTTCCCATTGGAGTCTTTGCGGGCTTGGCGTCCTTCATCCCAAACCGCTTGATCAAGTCTTGCGTGTACTTCGTTTGGGAGATGAAAGTGTCGTCCTTGAGTTGCTTCACTTGGAACCCAAGGAAGTAGTTCAACTCGCCCATCATCGACATCTCAAACTTTTGAGTCATCACCCTGCTAAACTCTTCACAAGACTTTTGGTTAGTAGAACCAAATATTATGTCATCGACATAAATTTGGCACACAAATAGGTCACCATCACAAGTCTTAGTGAATAAAGTTGGATCGGCTTTCCCAACCTTGAAAGCATTAGCAATTAAGAAGTCTCTAAGGCATTCATACCATGCTCTTGGGGCTTGCTTAAGTCCGTAGAGCGCCTTAGAGAGCTTAAACACGTAGTCGTGGTACCGTTCATCCTCAAATCCAGGGGGTTGCTCTACGTACACCTCCTCCTTGATTGGCCCGTTTAGGAAAGCGCTCTTCACGTCCATTTGGAACAACCAGAAAGAATGGTGAGCGGCATAGGCTAACAATATGCGAATTAACTCTAGCCTAGCCACAGGAGCAAAAGTCTCCTCAAAGTCCAAACCTGCGACTTGGGCATAACCTTTTGCCACAAGTCTAGCCTTGTTCCTTGTCACCACTCCGTGCTCGTCCTGTTTGTTGTGAAATACCCACTTGGTTCCCACAACGTTTTGCTTGGGACGTGGCACCAGTGTCCAAACTTCATTTCTCTTGAAATTGTTGAGCTCCTCCTGCATGGCCAACACCCAGTCCGGATCTAGCAAGGCCTCTTCTACCCTGAAAGGCTCAATAGAAGAGACAAAAGAGTAATGCTCACAAAAATTAACTAATTTAGAGCGAGTAGTTACTCCCTTGCTAATATCACCCAATATCTGGTCGACGGGATGATTCCTTTGAATCGTCGCTCGAACTTGAGTTGGAGGGGCTTGAGGTGCTTCTTCCTCCATAGCATGATCAACTTGTGCTCCCCCTTGATCACACACCTCTTCTTGATGAACCTGTTCATCGTCTTGAGTCGGGGGTTGCACCATTGTTGAGGAAGAAGGTTGATCTTGTTCTTGGTGTTCCTGTGGTCGCACATCTCCAATCGCCATGGTGCGAATTGCGGCCGTTAGAACGTCTTCTTCATCTACATCATCAAGATCAACAACTTGCTCTCTTGGAGAGCCATTAGTCTCATAAAATACAATGTCGCTAGAGACTTCAACCAAACCCGATGATTTGTTGAAGACCCTATACGCCTTTGTATTTGAGTCATAACCTAACAAAAACCCTTCTACAGCTTTGGGAGCAAATTTAGAATTCCTACCTTTCTTTACTAGAATGTAGCATTTACTCCCAAATACACGAAAGTATGAAACATTGGGTTTGTTACCGGTTAGAAGCTCATACGAAGTCTTCTTGAGGAGGCGATGAAGGTAGACCCGGTTTATGGCGTGGCAAGCCGTGTTCACGGCTTCCGACCAAAACCGCTCGGGGGTCTTGAACTCTCCAAGCATCGTCCTCGCCATGTCAATGAGAGTCCTGTTCTTCCTCTCTACTACACTATTTTGCTGTGGTGTGTAGGGAGCGGAGAACTCGTGCTTGATTCCTTCCTCCTCAAGATACTCCTCCACTTGAAGGTTCTTGAACTCGGACCAGTTGTCGCTCCTTATCTTCTTCACCTTGAGCTCAAATTCATTTTGAGCTCTCCTTAGAAAGCGCTTGAGGGTTCCTTGGGTTTCAGATTTATCCTGCAAAAAGAATACCCAAGTGAAGCGGGAAAAATCATCAACAATTACTAAACCATACTTACTTCCCCCGATGCTAAGGTAGGCGACAGGTCCGAAGAGGTCCATATGCAGCAGCTCCAGGGGTCTTGATGTGGTCATCACGTTCTTGCTGTGATGAGCATTTCCCACTTGTTTACCTGCTTGACAGGCTGCACAAGGTCTATCTTTTTCGAAAGTCACATTTGTTAGACCTAACACATGTTCACCCTTTAGAAGTTTGTGAAGGTTCTTCATCCCCACATGTGCTAAACGGCGATGCCACAGCTAGCCCATGCTAGTCTTAGCAATTAAGCATGCATCTAGACCGGCCTCCTCTTTTGCAAAATCAACTAAATAAAGTTTGTCGTCTAGTACACCCTTAAAAGCTAATGAACCATCACTTCTTCTAAAGACCGACACATCTACATTCGTGAATAAGCAATTATATCCCATATTACAAAGTTGACTAACAGACAACAAGTTATATCCGAGCGATTCTACTAAAAACACATTAGAAATGGAATGCTCAGATGAAATTGCTATTTTTCCTAGTCCTTTAACCTTGCCTTGGTTCCCATCACCGAATATGATTGAATCTTGGGAATCTTTGTTCTTGACGTAGGAGGTGAACATCTTCTTCTCCCCCGTCATGTGGTTTGTGCATCCGCTGTCGATAATCCAGCTTGAGCCCCCGGATGCATAAACCTGCAAGGCATTTTAGGCTTGGGTCTTAGGTACCCAACTCTTGTTGGGTCCTACAAGGTTAGTAACAATGGTCTTAGGGACCCAAATGAAAGTTTTATCTCCCTTGCATTTTGCCCCTAATTTCCTAGCAATCACCTTCTTATCCTTTCTACAAATTTCAAAGGAAGCATTGCAAGCATGATAAATTGTAGAAGGTTCATTAACTATCTTCCTAGGAACATGAGCAACATTTATCCTAGGCATATGATGGATGGCATTTTTCCTAAGCATATCTCTACCATGCACATAGGAAGAACTTGAAGCAAGCATTGCATTTGAATCATAAGCATTACAACTCCTATCATGATGAACATTTCTAGAAAATTTCCTATCATAAATAAATGCATGATTCTTTTGAGAACTAGTAGCCATAGGGGCCTTCCCTTTCTCCTTGGCGGGAATGGGAGCCTTATGACTTGTTAAGTTCTTGGCTTCTCTCTTAAAGCCAAGCCCATCCTTAATTGAGGGGTGTCTACCAATCGTGTAGGCATCCCTTGCAAATTTTAATTTATCAAATTCACTTTTGCTAGTCTTAAGTTGAGCATTAAGACTAGTCACTTCATCATTTAATTTAGAAATGGCCACTAGGTGTTCACTACAAGCATCAACATTAAAATCCTTACACCTATTGCAAATCACAACATGTTCTACACAAGAGTTTGATTTATTTGCTATTTCTAACTTGGTATTCAAGTCATCATTAATACTCTTTAAGCTAGAAATAGATTCATGGCAAGTAGATATTTCACATGAAAGCATTTCATTTCTTTCAACTTCTAGAGCAAGAGAATTTTGTGCACTAACAAACTTATCATGCTCTTCATATAAAAGATCCTCTTGTTTTTCTAAAAGTCTATTTTTCTCATCCAAAGCATCAATCAACTCATTGATCTTATCAATTTTAGTTCTATCTAATCCTTTGAATAAACATGCATAGTCTATTTCATCATCACTAGATTCATCATCACTTGAAGAAGCATATGTAATAGTACTTCTAGCATTTACCTTCTTCTCCTTTGCCATGAGGCATGTGTGATGCTCGTTGGGGAAGAGAGCCGACTTGTTGAAGGCTGAGGCGGCGAGTCCTTCATTGTCGGAGTCGGACGAGGAGCAATCCGAATCCCACTCCTTTCCAAGATGTGCCTCGCCCTTCGCCTTTTTGTAGGTCTTATTCTTTTCCCACTTTCCGCTCTTCCCTTGTTCCTGGTCACTATCATTATCAGGACAGTTAGCAATAAGGTGACCAATCTTACCACACTTGAAGCAGGAGCGCTTCCCCTTCGTCTTGCTCTTGTTGGGATGCTCCTTGTGACCTTTGAGCGCCGTCTTGAAACGCTTGATGATGAGGGCCATTTCTTCCTCGTTAAGCCCGACCGCCTCAACTTGCGCCACCTTGCTAGGTAGCGCCTCCCTGCTCCTTGTTGCTTTGAGAGCAATGGTTTGAGGCTCGTGGATTGGGCCATTTAACGCATCATCAATGTATCTTGCCTCCTTGATCATCATCCGTCCGCTCACAAACTTCCCAAGTATTTCTTCGGGCGTCATCTTGATGTACCTAGGATTCTCACGAATAGAGTTAACAAGATGAGGATCAAGGACGGTGAAGGACCTTAGCATAAGTCGGACGACGTCGTGGTCCGTCCATCGCGTGCTTCCATAGCTCCTTATTTTGTTGACGAGGGTCTTGAGCCTGTTGTACGTTTGGGTTGGCTCCTCCCCCCTGATCATTGCGAACCTTCCTAGTTCGCCTTCCACCAACTCCATCTCGGTGAGCATGGTGACGTCATTTCCCTCATGCGAGATCTTGAGGGTGTCCCAGATCTGTTTGGCGTTGTCCAAGCCACTCACCTTATTGTACTCTTCCCTGCACAAGGATGCTAAAAGAATAATAGTAGCTTGTGCATTTTTATGGATTTGTTCATTGATAAACATGAAGTTATCGGAACTATCAAATTGCATCCCATTTTCTACTATCTCCCATATACTTGGATGAAGAGAAAACAAGTGGCTACGCATTTTGTGACTCCAAAATCCGTAGTCCTCTCCATCAAAGTGTGGAGGTTTACCAAATGGAATGGAAAGCAAATGAGCATTTGAATTATGCGGAATACAAGAGTAATCAAAAGAAAAGTTCGAGTTAACCGTTTTCTTTTTCTCCTCGTATTCGTCGTCCTTTTGAGCAGAGGAAGATTCGTCGCTGTCGTAGTAGACAACCTTCCTGATGCGCCTCTTCTTCTTTCCATCTCTCTTCTTTTGACTCGAGCCGGAGTCATTGACTTTGTCGTCTCCTGGCTCGTTGAAGATGGACTCCTTCTCATTGTCGTTGACCACCATCCCCTTGAGAGCACCTAGAGGGGGGGGGGGGTGAATAGGTGATCCTGTAAAACTTGAACTTTAATGCCACAAAACTTGATTAGGAGTTAGCACAATAAAGCTAAGTGGCTAGAGAAGAGTTCTTGCAAGACACGATAACCACAAGAAGATCAACACAGATAGACACAAAGGTTTATCCCGTGGTTCGGCCAAGTCCAACACTTGCCTACTCCACGTTGTGGCGTCCCAACGGACGAGGGTTGCAATCAACCCCTCTCAAGCGGTCCAAAGACCCACTTGAATACCACGGTGTTTTGCTTTTTATTATATCCCGCTTGTGAGGAATCTCCACAACTTGGAGCCTCTCGCCCTTACAATATGATGTTCACAAAGAAGCACTGAAGTAAGGCTGGGATGAGCAACGCACACAAGACACAAAATCAGAGCACAAACACGCACACAAGTCACAACTAGAGCTCTCAACACAACCCAAAGAGTTCTCTACTCAAATGGAGCTCTAGTTGCTATCACAAAGAATCGAATGCGCGGAATTGGAGTCTTGGTGCTTAGGAATGCTTAGAGAATGCTTGGTGTACTCCTCCATGCGCCTAGGGGTCCCTTTTATAGCCCCAAGGCAGCTAGGAGCCGTTGATAGCATTCCAGGAAGGCAATTCTTGCCTTCTGTCGCCTGGCGCACCGGACAGTCCGGTGCACCACCGGACACTGTCCGGTGCGGATTTCTTTCCTTCTTTGGCGAAGCCGACCGTTGGAGATTCAGAGCCGTTGGCGCACCGGACACTGTCCGGTGCCCCCTTCTGACCGTTGGCTCTGCCACGCGTCGCGCGCGGATTACGCGGCCGACTGTTGGCTCACCGGACAGTCCGGTGATTTATAGCCGTACACCGCCGTCGAAGTCCCGAGAGCAGCCAGTTGACAGACGCCAGCCTGGCGCACTGGACACTGTCCGGTGCACCACCGGACAGTCCGGTGCACCACCGGACAGTCCGGTGCACCTAGACCGAGGAGTCTTTTGGCTGTTCACAGCCACCTTCTCCATAATTGTTTCTCCTGTTTCTAGCACTTAGACACAATACATTAGTCTTCAAAACAATGTACTAAGTCTAGAAACATACCTTTAATCTTGATTTGCACTTCTTGAGTCCTTGGCACAATTTAACACTTAGGCACTTGTGTTGGACACTTAATCACCAAAATACTTAGAAATGGCCCAAGGGCACATTTCCCTTTCAATCTCCCCCTTTTTGGTGATTTATGCCAACATAATAAAAAGCAACTAAAAGAAGTGCAACATCAATGCAAATGAAAACTCAAATTTGTTTTGATTCAAATTTGGCATATTTGGACCATTCTTTGCCACCACTTGGTTTGTTTTTGCAAATCAACCTCAATTTCCTATCTCTAAGTTAAACACACTTGTTGAGACATAAAGAGAGTTGTTCCAAGAGAAATTGATCAAAAATTTCAAAAACTCCCCTTTTTTCCCATAATCAACCATTCTCCCCACAAGAGGCCAACTTTTGACAAAAGAGACAGTAAGAGATTTTTGACAAACCAAAAGCTCTATTCTACTATTTTCAAAATTCTCAAGTGGTAGCTGATCCATTTGCTGCTTTGGCCTTATTTTCTCCCCCTTTGGCATCAAGCACCAAAACGGGATCAATCTTGGCCCTTTAACCCCATTGCCTCACCAAAATCTTCAACTAAGAGTAAAAGGCAATAAGAGTACAAAGATGAACTTGGAATCAGTTACTCTTTCATCGGAGTGCAGTGGAAGTCTTGCATGGTCCAAGTCCACCTTTTCCCTTTCAAACCTCCTTTGAGACTAAATTAAGCAAACCCAAGCACACAATTAGTCTCAAAGGGTCAAGTTGTAGCACATCTGCCCCTAAATATGTGCATCACATGCAAATGGACTTGTGAGGTCCGGGGAGTGCTTGTACAACTTGAGCACCATAAATAAACAACAAAATGCATTAAGGAACATGATCAAGGCATAAAACACATGTATGCTATAAATCAATCCAGGTTCCACGAATCTAAGACATTTAGCTCACTACGCAGTTTGCAAAAGGTCGACTTATCTAGAGGCTTGGTAAAGATATCGGCTAGCTGGTTCTCGGTGCTAACATGAAACACTTCGATATCTCCCTTTTGCTGGTGGTCTCTCAAAAAGTGATGCCGGATGTCAATGTGCTTTGTGCGGCTGTGTTCAACAGGATTATCCGCCATGCGGATAGCACTCTCATTATCACATAGGAGTGGGACTTTGCTCAAATTGTAGCCGAAGTCCCTGAGGGTTTGCCTCATCCAAAGTAGTTGCGCGCAACACTGTCCCGCGGCAACATACTCGGCCTCAGCGGTGGATAGGGCAACAGAAGTTTGTTTCTTAGAACTCCACGACACCAGGGACCTTCCTAAGAATTGGCACGTCCCCGATGTACTCTTCCTATCGACCTTACATCCAACATAGTCGGAGTCTGAATATCCAATTAAGTCAAAGGTAGACCCCTTTGGATACCAGATCCCGAAGCAAGGCGTAGCGACTAAATATCTAAGAATTCGCTTCACTGCCACTAAGTGACACTCCCTTGGATCAGATTGAAATCTAGCACACATGCATACACTAAGCATAATATCTGGTCTACTAGCACATAAATAAAGTAAGGACCCTATCATAGACCGGTATGCCTTTTGATCAACAGACTTACCTCCTTTGTTGAGGTCGGTGTGTCCGTCGGTTCCCATTGGAGTCTTTGCGGGCTTGGCGTCCTTCATCCCAAACCGCTTGATCAAGTCTTGCGTGTACTTCGTTTGGGCGATGAAGGTCCCATCCTTGAGTTGCTTCACTTGGAACCCAAGGAAATAGCTTAACTCGCCCATCATCGACATCTCAAACTTTTGAGTCATCACCCTGCTAAACTCTTCACAAGACTTTTGGTTAGTAGAACCAAATATTATGTCATCGACATAAATTTGGCACACAAAAAGATCACCATCACAAGTCTTAGTGAATAGCGTTGGATCGGCTTTCCCAACCTTGAAAGCATTAGCAATTAAAAAGTCTCTAAGGCATTCATACCATGCTCTTGGGGCTTGCTTAAGTCCATAGAGCGCCTTAGAGAGCTTACACACGTGGTCGGGGTACCGTTCATCCTCGAAGCCAGGGGGTTGCTCCACGTACACCTCCTCCTTGATTGGCCCATTGAGGAAGGTGCTCTTTACATCCATTTGGAACAACCTGAAAGAATGGTGAGTAGCATAGGCGAACAATATGCGAATTGACTCTAGCCTAGCCACAGGAGCAAAAGTCTCCTCAAAGTCCAAACCTGCGACTTGGGCATAACCTTTTGCCACAAGTCTAGCCTTGTTCCTTGTCACCACCCCGTGCTCGTCTTGTTTGTTGCGGAACACCCACTTGGTTCCCACAACGTTTTGCTTGGGACGAGGCACCAGTGTCCAAACTTCATGTCTCTTGAAGTTGTTGAGCTCTTCCTGCATGGCCAACACCAAGTCCGGATCTAGCAAGGCCTCTTCTACCCTGAAAGGCTCAATAGAAGAGACAAAAGAGTAATGCTCACAAAAATTAACTAATCTAGAGCGAGTAGTTACTCCCTTGCTAACATCACCCAAAATTTGGTCGACGGTATGATTTCTTTGAATCGTCGCTCGAACTTGGGTTGAAGGTGCCGGTTGTGCTTCTTCCTCCATTTCATGATCATCTTGTGCTCCCCCTTGATCACACGCCTCTTCTTGATGAACCTGTTCATCGTCTTGAGTTGGGGGATGCACCATTGTTGAGGAAGAAGGTTGATCTTGCTCCTTTTGTTCCTGTGGCCGCACATCTCCAATCGCCATGGTGCGTATTGCGGCCGTTGGAACGTCTTCTTCATCTACATCATCAAGATCAACAACTTGCTCTCTTGGAGAGCCATTAGTCTCATAAAATACAACGTCGCTAGAGACTTCAACCAAACCCGATGATTTGTTGAAGACCCTATACGCCTTTGTATTTGAGTCATAACCTAACAAAAACCCTTCTACAGCTTTGGGAGCAAACTTAGAATTTCTACCTTTCTTCACTAGAATATAACATTTGCTCCCAAATACGCGAAAGTAAGACACATTGGGTTTGTTACCGGTTAGAAGCTCATAAGAAGTCTTCTTGAGGAGGCGATGAAGGTACACCCGGTTTATGGCGTGGCAAGCCGTGTTCACAGCTTCCGACCAAAACCCCTCGGGTGTCTTGAATTCTCCAAGCATTGTCCTCGCCATGTCTATGAGCGTCCTGTTCTTCCTCTCTACCACACCATTTTGCTGTGGTGTGTAGGGAGCGGAGAACTCGTGCTTGATCCCTTCCTCCTCAAGGTACTCCTCCATGTTGACCAACTCATTGTAGCTGTTGGCCCTGACGGTGTTGAGACGGTCACGGAGCTTAGTGCTGAGCCCCCTCCTGAACCTGTCTCTCTTCTTCTCGTCCGTATCTGCATGATATCCAGCATACTGGCACAGGTCATTAAAAGCCTGGGTATACTGCAATACTGTTCTGTTGCCCTGAGTGAGTGCCAGAAACTCGTTGAGCTTTCGGTCCATAATCCCGGCTGGTATGTAGTGTCCCCTAAAAGCTGCCTTGAACTCTCTCCATTCCACCTCTCGGTCCTCTGGCTGCATAGCAAGAAAGTGGTCCCACCAAGTCCTTGCGGGTCCACAAAGCAGCTGGGTGGCGAACCTGACTTTAGTGACCTCTGAACAAGCTCCATGGAGTAGCAGGAATTTGGATTCCACTACTCTCAACCATACATCTGCATCAAGTGGGTCCTCTGCCCTTGTGAACAATGGAGGCTGGGTACTGAGAAACTCCTGGTAGGTAGCTGCCGCGGGGTGACGCTGATGATCTCCACCACCATAGTGCTGAGGTGGTGGCTGACGCTGAGCTAGCTGCCTCAAGATCTCATTCTGCTGAGCCATTAGCTCCTGCAGAGTGGGAGGCGGTGGCGGCGGTGGAGGAGCGCGCTCATTCTGACCGCGACGCTGTCTCCCGGCCATCTGAAAAATCACATATATACTTAATACCATATCTTCAAGTTCAAGGTTTAATCGCGGTGAAGGAGCCAAAGGTGAATTGATAGATTCCGACATAAACAAAAGGATTTCAAAAGGCATAACTTTCCTTCCAACTTAAAAATTAACAGCATCCATCCACTTATGCTTCCCAAAAGAGTTTATCATGATTACATCAATGGTCCCAAAAAGACTCAACTCTATCTAGCCTAGTACCCCAAAGGTGCAAAAGCTAAGCTAGCTGTGAGGAGTCCTACCATCACCGACTTCTAACTCCATCCCTGATACCTAGTGAGCGAACGAGGCAACACTCGACTCGGGGGAAGGTGGTCTCCCTGAGCCAGCAGTGTCCAAGCTGGAGGCAGGCTCCTCTCCTCCCTCAATGTCGACGTCCTCGTTGGCCTCCATATCCTGGATCTCCTGGTGATGCATATCCAGGTGCTCATTAGCCTCGGCAAGCTGCTGCTGGGTGTTAATGAGCTGATCCTCGAAAACCTCGATGGTGTTCTCCCTGGTACCCACTAATTCCCCCAGCTCTTGGATCTCATTGGATAGCTGCTCCACCTGCAAGTCCTTTTCCACCATCTCAGTGGACAAATCAACCACGAGCTCCTCTCTGTTGTCCAGGGTGATCTTTGTTGCCTCCAACAATGCCATCAGATGGGACATTGCTTCACCACGCATCACTTGCAGACGGTATAGGGCATTCATGCACCGCACTGTCAAGTGAGCAGTCTGGCCTGGGTAGATAGCCCAGATGTCCTTGGCATGCTCCACCCGATCCTTCCACATTGGGTCGTCCTCCCTTTCCGCGGGGAACAAGCCAATGGGGTGGGTAGACAGCTCCAAGGGATGGAATCCGTAGAAGGTGGTCAACCCGTGCAGAGCAATTGCATCGATCGTGTCCTCGGCCTGGTATCCAAAGGACTCAGAGTCCAGTGAACGCCAGCCTGGCTGCAGGGGATGAGGCTCCAGGGTCATCCTCACCCTACAGCGGGGCACTCGATGCTTCTCGAACTGCTGCACCACGTACTGCGGAGGTGTCGTGTATCCGGCCCCCTGAAGTACCTCCCATAAAATGCGGGGAAAGCCCTCTCGTGCAAGCCCGTCAGTGTGGGACAGTGCATTTCCGTCGTCTGAGGATCCGTGGGAAGTCATCTGTGTACGGTTAAGCGTAAGAAAAAGAAAAGAATTATAAAAAGAACAAGAAAAATAAGACTCAGCTTCTCTCCAACTAAAAAAATGGTACTGGGGAACTTAGTTGGTCATAATTTAAGTCCTTACTAAATTTTCCATTTGTTTAATTTAAGAATGCATGCATGCTCGTCCTGAACGACCTCACAGCAATGTAAAAAGGAATAGGGAAGAACTCTCGTCCCTTAAAGTGGCCTGTAGGGCCTAATCACTTAGCCACCTAGCTACCCTTCTATCATCCTAAGGCTTCACGTCCTAGGTCTATCCTGCTCATCCTACGATCTATCCAACATTGTTTCTATCAAGTTTTACTTCGGAAAAGGATGGTATTTATATTTTATTAATTCCTCTGTGGTGGTACGAGCTCCGATACCAGTTGTGGCGGAACTGCCCGAATTATTCCAACTTAAGTGCCTAAGCCCCGCCTTAGAGGCTAGACCACACTTAAATGGGAATAACCCGTCAATCCCTCGGATCTAGTCCGACACGGCCACTGACAGGATCAAGTACCACAATCTCACTCGATGGTGAGTCACAGAGCAAATACAATAAAGCACAAAACCATGCATGTAAGAGTATTAAATTATTACATTACCATCAGAGTTTTGCAAAAGTAGTCATCATTGTTCGAAGTGCAGCGGAATGAAACTAACGGTAAATAAACAGAGAGATGGGGAAGCCTGTCCCATCACTCCTCATGCTCCTCCTCAGCCGAGGTAGGGTCCCACTCGACAGTCCAACCCGGTGGCAAGATGGACGGCCAAGTCACTCCAGCAACCATGTCCTCCAGAGAACCTGTAAAATTATGCCACAAGCAAGGCTGAGTATACTAATACTCAGCTAGACTTACCCGGTGTGAGGAGTCTACTCCTCTACCTCTAGACATGCAGCTATTTGGTTGAGGGGTTTGGTTTGCCAAAAGCACTAGCTGAGTCTAAAATCAAGTTTTAGCTTTTCAAGTTTTAGTATGCTCCTTTTTAAACTAGATGAGTACATAGCTACTCATACATGGTATCAAACATTTTTAGCAATCAACATCTTTTGCCAGTCAACTCATTTCCACTTATTACTCAATGCAGTACAATGGATCAAGCAATCTCATTAGCTGCGAGAAGCAGATGATTCGAATCGAGTTTTTATCCTTGCAAGGTAAACCTAAACACACGACATGCAGGGGCACTACGTCCCCACACACATCAACTGTTCCCATCGATTCCCTGGCAACAGAAAGGGGCTCACCGCCTTGGCGTACAATGCCTCACTGACCCCGACTGCCGTCGTGCAGTGACCGCACTTGTACCCACCATAACCGGAATGGGAGACCACGTCTCAGGTCGCGTGAGGAGGGCAATCTGCGGGCAGGTTCACTCAGGTACTAGGCTTACCGATTTACCATATTTCTCGGTATGTGTTTAGTACGTTCAAACGCTTGACACAGGTATCCGCACGTTAATCCTTATTCCATTTTCCCATCTCGTAGACAACCAATCCCCATGGATTGTTGTCCACAGACTAGTATCATGATGATATGAAAGTGGGTACAACCAATTCCTAATCTCGCGCGAGTGCTAGAAAAATCACTCGTCTTCTACCGAGATCCTAATTAAATAAAGCAGCTACTCGACCTAGCATACTAGTATCCATCAAAAGGAATCCTGAGTTCATGCAACTAGGGTTTCAGTCAACTCCTACACTTAAGTGCACAGTACAAGCCTACAAACATTAAGTGCAGTAAAATAGCATATAGAACGGTTATGCATAAAACCGGGGCTTGCCTTCCAAGGCTGTGGCAGGTAGATCCTCTAGTGCAGGCTCGGGTGCTGGATCCGGGGCTACCTCCTGAGCAGCTCCTTGCTCCGGCACGAGGACGTACTCTCCGTCAGCAAGGTTACAGTCTATCGAATTGCAATGAACATGTATGTCATGATTATGCAGGATTTAATAACATTATGCTAAGAGAAGAAAAACTAAGTTAATGAGTAACTTAGGGTTTCTGGGTCATACGTGGCTTTTAGTGGTTTATGCTTATCACTCTAGGTTTAGGTTTTGTTAGGGATAGACATAGTGAATTGGTATTGCCTTTACATATTTCAGTGGACAGGTTATAAAGGGTTTTAGGATGACACTAATTCCTATTATTCATTTTCCCTTTCTTTATTTTCTATTTATGGTTTCTAGTGTAGGGTTGAACTACAACAGTGGTTTAACTTTTTCCAAAAATTCTGTACAAATTACAGTGGGTTGCCATTGGTCATTATAGCCTGTTCTAGGAATTTGAGGTTTAAAATAAAAAGGCTATGCTTTAGACAAAAATAACAAAAGTTGTGTAAAATGGGCCACTTTGCACTACATCTCTTAATTAGGGGTGGGTTCTGTCCTAAGGGTTATTTTTGTTGGCATCTAACAGTAATAATAAGCTTCTGTGCCAAAGATCACAGAAAGCTAAGGGATGGTTATTTAGTTATGATTTTCTAAAGTTTAATACCAAAAAGTCACTTTCTACTACATTGTTATTTGAAAAATGTCAAACCGCAGATTTCATATTTTTCCTAAGTTCTTAATAACAAAACATTAATTATCCCAAGGGTTGGGGTGTTTTCACCTTGGGGTTATTTTTGTAGGGGTTTTCTAAATTTTCCTTGTTTTCTTAAAATAAAAGGGATCCTACATATTTTATACTAAACCAGGGTATAATAGATTTTTCTAGTGAACTACATTGAATAAGTACTCTAACAAAAATAGGGGTGCCCTCTGGTTCATCATTTTAATCACCTTTTCCATTTTTCTTTATCTTAAGCATATTATAAAATAAATGGCAAAAGCTACCTTAATGGGGTGGACAGAGAGGTTTAGCATTTTTAAACAAGTCAGTAGGTGGATATAAACTTCTCCAAATTTTCCTAACCCTAGTCAAATAGTGCAAATATTTTTCTTCCTATTATTTAGCTTTTGGCCAAAACAATAATTAAATCAGAACCCTAAAGTTTTCTGTAGTACATAAGAGTTTTATATTTTTTCTAAGTAGTTTACATTATTTAAAGTCTGACAAAATTGGTTTGACTAAATTTGGATAAATAAAACAGAAGTTATGGATTATTCAAGTTCTGTCAAAATTTAAATCAGATTTAAATAAAGGTTTCCTGGAAAACTACTTTGCACCGAGGACCCTGGGTTATTTACAAACTAACTCTCTCAGTTATACCCCTGCGTTACTATTCATTTGAGTCACTGACATTTCGCAAAACCCCCCCTGCTTCTTTTCTTCTCCCCCGCGGTCCTTCCCTAGGTTTAAACAGTACCCGCAAGAGAGAAAAAGGTGGCACGGCTTACCTGCGGCGAGAGAGGTCCAGCGAGGGGCGGGGTTGGCTCGGGGAGGCTCTGGCGGTCACAACGATGTACGGCTCGACGGCGGGGATGGCCGGAATCGCTCGGTCCACGTGCGCAGGCAGGTGTCTTCGTCGGCGGCGGGTGTGCCGGCCAATTCACGGCGATCTAGTTCAATCCATTGGCACGGTGAGCTTCACGGGGTGATGTAGAGGCTATCTGTGCCTTGAATCGAAAAATGGCGCAGTGGCTTACCCGGTCTACGCTCGCCGACGGTCGGAGGGAGTCCGGCGACCGTGGACTGGCCTCTCCGGTGAAGCAGACTTCGATTCCTCGCTCGGGGAGCTTCACCGAGGTGTGCTCAGTTGTCTCCGAGGGTCGGACGGGGCTGGGAAAGGCTTGGTTGGCCGGTCTACGGCGGCAGGGGCTCGGGTGGCCGCGGACACGCCGTGCACGGGCAACCGACGGTGAGTTTGAGCTCCGGTGAGGTTGAGCGCGTGCGGAGGGGTGTGGTCTACGCCTGAGTGGGCTTTATAGGCGCGGGCACAGACGGGGGACACTAGCGCGGCTCGGCGAGGCACGGGGTCGGGCGCGGGCGTGCTCTGGCGTGTGCAGAGCGCGTCGAACACGTGTAGGTTTTCTTCTGCCCGTGTTCCACAGCTCGCCCAAGTCGCAAACGTGCGAATCTTGGCAAAAATCTGGCGCGAGTCTTTTCGTGGCACCTAGGGCTGTCTCTCATCCGTGAGTCACCATGGCAGATATGCCCTAGGTAGGGAGATCTTTGGATGCCAAATCAGGTATGTCTCCCTGTCCACCTCGCGACAAAAACAATGCCAAGGCATGTCAAACGTCAAGGTCTCGGGCTCAACTTTTTCCAGGGGGTGCCCTAGGTGGTATGCCACATTTTTGGTATAGAACTTAGGTGGTTTTGGTGCCATCTTCAAGGTGAACACGGTGAATATTTAGATTAGGTGTAGTTTTTGACTTAGAGAAAATTAGAGAGCTCTAGCTCTTTCTCTACTTAGGGAATGGATTTGGGGTTTCTTAAGGGGCCTTTTAGCAATGTTTCCTCTCTATAATTGTAGGTTAATAAGTTACTTAACTTTGTGCCAAAGATTTGATCATGACTTGCACCTTTGCTTAAACTCTTCCCTTTAACCAAGGTGCTTAGGAGATAGGGTTCAAGAGAGGCTTAGGGTTCACTCCCCCCTTGTCCAAAGTGATAATTGCACACAACTAGGGTAATGCTTTTGGTCATTCACATCTCTTGGTTAAAACCTAGCCTCCAAGGCTCTTACACTTTGCTCCTTAAGCTTCTTCCACATGTGATCATAGTCCTTAGTGCATAGATGTGCCCTAGCCATGGTAACACCTGAGGTGTTACACATATGTCCTCTGCCTTCATACCTCTAAGGGTATGAAGCCGCATCGTACCCCTCCTCGGGCAACGTATGATGCTAAGTTGTACCGGTATGGTCGGACCATAGGTCACGACAAAACTTCAGATGCAAATGAGTCATGCAATGTATATGGCATGCTGCATTTATCAATAAACTTCACTTCCTTCAGATACAATACAAACCTCAAATAATACTTCATCTGCCTTCAGATACAATACAAACCTCAAATAATACTTCATCTGCCTTCAGGGTGTGAATTAATCTCATGGGTGATACTCGAACTATAATCATCATCGATATATGATAGAGCATCAATATAATATAATCAAGTAAAACATCATCATAGAGTTCAAATATGAAGAATCCAATAATTCTGAATATTAGAGTGTAGATGATAGAAATAACAGGTCAAAACGGTAGCAACCACCGCTACATTCACTTGCCTTCATCGAAGAAGAAAAATGTACTAGGCATGATCTGGAGTGTAGCCACCTGCTAGCGGGTATAAAACTTAGTACAAATATTTCACAAAAGTTTGCCAACAATCAACAAATCGCTCCTACACTTGAAACCAAGACCTGGTGAAAAGACTCCCACCCAGAACCACATGCCATACATCAGCAGCATTGTTTGTTAATTTTGTATCTTTAAAATTATAATAGTAGTGATATCAAACAAATACTCTAGGAGTATCTACACAAAATACTCTACAACTTTGGTATTCAATGGATAATTAAATTCTGTCATGTATAAGTTCTAAAACATCTAACAAGATAACTGACTGAATCTGTTTCAGACAGCAGCATAGTTAACTTCAAAATTCGATATCTCCCAAACTACTAAACCAAAAATTATGAACTTCTGCTGACAGTAATAACTTTTATCCCTCTACAAAAATCTCCATAGTTGGAATAGCCAATTCGGCCATTTACTAGATGAAACCTACCAGTGAACAGACCAGCTCATTTTTGTCAGGCAAACAGGAACAACCACAGTAAAACAAACATAACTGGAGTTTCAAAATTCATATGAATGCACTCTTTAACAATCTGGAAAGCTTATGAAATTATCTACAACTTCTTTTAACAACCTAAAGTTTAATTATGTTGATACAATTGCCTAAATCTTAAGAGGACAGATTCTGCACAGAATTATGAGACTGAGAAACTGCTATAATCAAACTACAATAACTTTCTGATCTAATATCCGATTGAGGTGTTCTTCACGGCCACAGAAAGATCTACAAATTATCTACGACTCATAATATACTTTTTATTTTTTTGAGGCCACTAAGAGCACGGAAAACTGGCATGAACAGAAACTGTCGAATCTGCCACCCTGCGGTGACTAATTTCGAGATCAAAATCTAATCCCCCATCTAATCCAACCAAGAAAGGCTAATTGCAGGGCCTAAAACTCATCCAAAACAAGGGAAATCATTCATCAAGTGGAGAAAAGAGAGAGAGGAAAGGAAATCCAATCAATTCTTGGAGAGGAACGATGACGATGGGCGACGGTATGCCCTCATCTCCCCTCTCTTCTCTCCCTTTTTCTTCCTCTCTTCTCTTGGGGCAAGGCACAAAAGGGTGATGGCTGCTAGGGGTGGGAGGACGTGGCTTCTAGGGTTAGGGAGGTATAAATAGAAGAAAACTTTCACAATCCTAATATCCAATGGCTCAGATCAAACGACACTCAAAAAGACTCATCCGGACTCCAAACAAGGTAAACTAGTGATTGATCGGAATCATCTTGATGAGATCTATACATCTACGGCCTCCGATCATCCATAGGACACACCATATTTGGATTATAAATATGGTTTAATTTTTAGGGCGTTACATAGATGGACCACACCTTGATAAAATCTATGTCGTCCAGTCTAATGTGAACGGTTGCGATTAGATCGAGACATACCGCTTCGCGAATAAAATCCGAGCCGCAAATTTTTGATCTGAGGGCTAGGTTAAGTCATAGGCGTGGTACTCCCTAGATCGTCGATCTCTGATCCGAGAGTCAGCATTGCATACCGACTCAGCGCGGGATTAGATCTAATTGAAGCCATCCAGAATAGATCCAACGGCCGTAAGTCCACGATACCCCTTCGGCCGTGCATTTTTCTAAAGAACCCCTGATGAAGTAGAAATTGAACCCGTCGTCCAGTGCTGCAGTGCCTGAGCCTTAGGAAGTTTACACAGAGGCCCTTGGGTTGTGTGGATATCGTGCGTCCAGTCCAGAGAGTTAGAAAAATCAGGGAAATGTTATAGAAATTGAATTTTAGTGTAAAAATTAATACTAGAATGTGTTTAATTCATAGAAAATGCATACTAAGTCCAAATTAATCCATTCCAATTCCTATAGTTTTGTAATATTATTGTTTATCATTTAGTACCACTGTTTTGACATGAATGTCACAATAAAATTAATATCATATTTAACCTTGTACAAAATATATAAAACCTTCAGAAATCCATAACTTAAAATCTATAACCCCACAATTAATGATTCTTGTTCCTGTGATCTTATTTTAATAAATAGATTATTAATATGTATTTTGTATACATGTTTGGTGTGATGTTAATTTTGTCTATACTATGTGTTTTTGTATTGCTACGATTAGGAGTGAGGTCACGAGGATCTGAAGAATCACCCTGGTACATGGAATCTCAAGTCCCAGGCAAGTTGTGCCCTTGATCACTTCCTTTTACCCAGTCATATTCTTATTAATCATAATGATCTGCATACGTTAATTTGATGGGATCCAATAGGTTACCCTAGTTTTGGCTATCTTTATACCTTGTTTTACCACTAAATTTTTTTGGTAGTATATGCTATTGCTTTATGTGGTTTTGGGTATAGAGATATACATTACTCATGTTCACACTTTTGTTATCAGTTTATTATTTACTGTTCATGGTAAGATCATTATGTTAATGGGAACATGGAGAACCACCCGGGAAAACAGTGCCACCACAAGGGTGGTATGGGATGCCCTTGGCTGACTAATTAGGAAAGCTAGTGGAAGAATACCTTACCTGAAAGGGGCAAGGGCAGTAGGGGAGTTGCATGCAGGGAGGTTCTCGGGTTGATTTTGCTGGGATGGCGGTCAGACGAGGGATTCTTGCAAGTGCTCTTCCCATAACTTTACCGGGTTTTTGGAAGCTAGTGGAACTTTGTAAAGGCCTCGTAGTGGATCCCTAGCCATTCACCTCGGTAGTGTCTAAGGGCCTTGCAAACCCTGTTGACATGGGATACATTACTTGTGGGTACAGGGTTGTCGGGGACCATAATTAGGGGTACCCTCAAGACGCCTAATTCTCAGCTGGTAACCCCCATCAGCATAAAGCTGTAGAGGCCTGATGGGTGCGATTAAGTCAGGGATCAGTCCATACGAGCGACTCGATCACGCCTCGCCCGAGCCTAGCCTCGGGCAAGGGCAGCCGACCCCGGGGGATCTCCGTCTCGCCCGAGGCCCCCCTTTTAACGGCGGACACATCTCCGGCTCGCCCGAGGCCTTGCCTTCGCTAAGAAGCAACCCTGACTAAATCGCCGCGCCGACCGACTGAGTCGCAGGAGCATTTAACGCAAAGGTGGCCTGCCACCTTTATCCTGACGCGCGCCCCCCGGTAGAGCCGAAGTGACCGCCGTCACTTCGCCGCTCCACTGACCGGTCTGACAGAAGGACAGCGCCGCCTGCGCCACTCCGACTGCAGTGCCACTTGACAGAGTGAGACTGACAGGCAGTCAGGCCCTGCCAAAGGCGCCATGGGAAACTCCGCTCCGCCCGACCCAGGGCTCGGACTCGGGCTAAGCCCCGGAAGACGACGAACTCCGCTCCGCCCGACCCAGGGCTCGGACTCGGGCTAAGCCCCGGAAGACGGCGAACTCCGCTCCGCCCGACCCAGGGCTCGGACTCGGGCTAGGCCCCGGAAGACGGCGAACTCCGCTCCGCCCGACCTAGGGCTCGGACTCGGGCTAGGCCCCAGAAGACGGCGAACTCCGCTCCGCCCGACCCAGGGCTCGGACTCGGGCTAGGCCCCGGAAGACGGCGAACTCCGCTCCGCCCGACCCAGGGCTCGGACTCGGGCTCAGCCCCGGAAGACGACGAACTCCGCTCCGCCCGACCCAGGGCTCGGACTCGGGCTTAGCCCCAGAAGACGACGAACTCCGCTTCGCCCGACCCCAGGGCTCGGACTCCGCCCTGGCCTCGGCCGAACGACCTCCGCCTCGCCCGACCCAGGGGCTCGGACTCGGCCTCGGCCACGGAAGACAGACTCGACCCCGGCTTCGGAGGAGCCTCCACGACGCCCAGCCTAGGGCACAGGCCCGCCACGTCAACAGGAAGCGCCATCATCACCCTACCCCGAGCCGACTCGGGCCGCAGAGAACAAGACCGGTGTCCCATCTGGCTAGCTCCGCCAGATAGGCAATGATGGCGCCCCGCAAGCCCTGTGACGACGGCGGCTCTCAACTCCCTTACGGAAGCAGGGGGACGTCAGCAAGGACTCGACCGCTCCGACAGCTGTCCCTCCGCCAGGCTCCGTTGCTCCTCCGACAGCCACGACATCACACCAGCAGGGTGCCAAGATCTCTCCGGCTGCCACATTGGCATGTACTTAGGGCGCTAGCTCTCCCTCCGCTAGACACGTAGCACTCTGCTACACCCCCATTGTACACCTGGATCCTCTCCTTACGCCTATAAAAGGAAGGACCAGGGCCTTCTTAGAGGAGGTTGGCCGCGCGGGGACGAGGACGGGACAGGCGCTCTCTTGGGGTCGCTCGCTTCCCTCACCCGCGTGGACGCTTGTAACCCCCCTACTGCAAGCGCACCCGACCTGGGCGCGGGACGAACACGAAGGCCGCGGGATTTCCACCTCTCTCACGCCCGTCTCCGGCCACCTCGCTCTCCCCCCTTCGCGCTCGCCCACGCGCTCGACCCATCTGGGTTGGAGCATGCGGCACACTCACTCGTCGGCTTAGGGACCCCCCGGTCTCGAAACGCCGACAGTTGGCGCGCCAGGTAGGGGCCTGCTGCGTGCTGACGAACAGCTTCCCGTCAAGCTCCAGATGGGCAGTCTCCAGCAACCTCTCCGGCCCGGGACGGTGCTCCGTTTCGGGAGTCTTGAGTTCATGTCCTTCGACGGCAGCTACGACATGATACTCCTTCCACCGCCGCGCGACAACGACAATGGCGGCCGACAACCCGCCCGCCGGCGGCGAATCGACGACATCTTCCCCGCGTGGTGGAAGAACAACTTTCGAGCTCGCCCCGTCCTCTCCCCCGCCAACGGAGGAGGAGGCGGGGCAACCAAGGCCAAGCGGGAGGCCGCGCTTCGTCGGCTGTCGAGCGAATCGACGTCCCCAGCGCCCCAACGGGGGGCGCGTCAGGCGTCGACCTCGCATTGGAGACGAAGGCGAGCGCCGTCCCCCCGCGACACACCAATCCCGAGCAAGTGGACGACGCCAGCGCGCTAGCGGAAGTCTTGCAGGACGTCGCCCTCGTACCCAGGACGACGGTGCAACCAGTCCCCGACGTGACTATGTCGCTCCTCGTCGACCAAAAGGTACCGACCGATTCCCATCTTACGTCATTTCGACTCGGCCTCAACCCGCCTAGCGACCTCGCTTTGGCGGGCGCTCTCGTTGAGGCGAGTGCAACCCCTCTGGGGTTTCGTATGCGGTCACCTTGGGACCGGCTGACGGACGTCTCGACCTACGGGCCCTCTGGGTCCGAGGAAGATGACGATCCCAGCATCTGTTGGGATTTCTCCGGATTTGGCAACCCCAGTGCCATGCGGGACTTTATGACCGCATGTGACTACTGCCTCTCCGACTGTTCCGACGGTAGCCGCAGCCTTGACGACGAGGACTGCGGCCCAGGCCGCGAATGTTTCCACGTCGAGCTAGGGGATCCCTCCGAAGGCAACCATCTCGGCATGCCGGAGGACGGTGATTTCCCTAGGCCGGTGCCTCGCGCTAACATCCCGCGGGAGCTAGCTGTGGTCCCCGTTCCGGCGGGGGGTCACGACCCACAGCTCGAGCAAGTCCGCGGGGCGCAGGCCAGGCTCGACGAGGGAGCAGGAGCGCTTGAGTCGAACCGCCGGGACGTCGGGCAGGTATGGGCGGGCCAACCCCCGGCCGGAGAAATACGTCACCTGCCCCAAGGTTTCCAGCACCGCGTCGCCAACGACGTCAGGATCAGGCCGCCGCCCGCATCCAGTGGGGTCGGTCAGAACCTGGCAGCCGCAGCGATGCTCCTCCGCACGATGCCGGAGCCATCAACTACCAAGGGTCGGCGAATCCAGGGAGAGCTCAAGAATCTCCTGGAAGGCGCTGCGGCCCGACGGGCCGAGAGCACTGCCTCCCGAAGGCAGGGATACCCCTCGGAACCTCATGCAGCGACTTCCCGATTCATGCGGGAAGCCTCGGTCTACACCGGGCGCACGCGCAACACCGCTCCTGCGGCCCCGGGCCACCTCGGCAACGAGCACCATCATCGTGATCGTCGGGCCCACCTCGACGAAAGGGTGCGCCGAGGCTACCACCCCAGGCGTGGGGGACGCTACGACAGCGGGGAGGATCGGAGTCCCTCGCCCGAACCACCCGGTCCGCAGGCCTTCAGTCGGGCCATCCGACGGGCGCCATTCCCGACCCGGTTCTGAACCCCGACTACTATCACAAAGTACTCGGGGGAAACGAGACCGGAACTGTGGCTCGCAGACTACCGCCTGGCCTGCCAACTGGGTGGAACGGACGACGACAACCTCATCATCCGCAACCTCCCCCTGTTCCTCTCCGACACTGCTCGCGCCTGGTTGGAGCACCTGCCTCCGGGGCAGATCTCCAACTGGGATGACTTGGTCCAAGCCTTCGCCGGCAATTTCCAGGGCACGTACGTGCGCCTCGGGAATTCCTGGGACCTCCGAAGCTGCCGGCAGCAGCCGGGAGAGTCTCTTCGGGACTACATCCGGCGATTCTCGAAGCAGCGCACCGAGCTGCCCAACATCACCGACTCGGATGTCATCGGCGCGTTCCTCGCCGGCACCACCTGCCGCGACCTGGTGAGTAAGTTGGGTCGCAAGACCCCCACCAGGGCGAGCGAGCTGATGGACATCGCCACCAAGTTCGCCTCTGGCCAGGAGGCGGTCGAGGCTATCTTCCGAAAGGACAAGCAGCCCCAGGGCCGCCCATCGAAAGAGGCTCCCGAGACGTCTACTCCGTGCGGCGCCAAGAAGAAAGGCAAGAAGAAGTCGCAAGCGAAACGCGACGCCGCCGACGCGGACCTTGTCGCTGCCGCCGAGTACAAGAACCCTCGGAAGCCCCCCGGAGGTGCTAACCTCTTCGACAAGATGCTCAAGGAGCCGTGCCCCTATCATCAGGGGCCCGTCAAGCATACCCTCGAGGAGTGCGTCATGCTTCGGCGCCACTTCCACAGGGCCGGGCCACCCGCAGAGGGTGGCAGGGCCCGCGACGACGACAAAAAGGAAGATCACCAAGCAGGAGAGTTCCCCGAGGTCCGCGACTGCTTCATGATCTACGGTGGGCATGCGGCGAATGCCTCGGCTCGGCATCGCAAGCAAGAGCGCCGGGAGGTCTGCTCGGTGAAGGTGGCGGCGCCAGTCTACCTAGACTGGTCCGACAAGCCCATCACCTTCGACCAAGCTGACCACCCCGACCGCGTGCCGAGCCCGGGGAAATACCCGCTCGTCGTCGACCCCATCATCGGCGACGTCAGGCTCACCAAGGTCCTGATGGACGGGGGCAGCTGCCTCAACATCATCTACGCCGAGACCCTCAGGTTCCTGCGCGTCGATCTGTCCTCCGTTCGAGCAGGCGCTGCGCCCTTCCACGGGATCGTTCCTGGGAAGCGTGTCCAACCCCTCGGACGACTCGACCTTCCCGTCTGCTTCGGAACGCCCTCCAACTTCCGAAGGGAGACTTTGACGTTCGAGGTGGTCGGGTTCCGAGGAACCTACCACGCGGTACTGGGGAGGCCATGCTACGCGAAGTTCATGGCCGTCCCCAACTACACCTACCTGAAGCTCAAGATGCCGGGCCCCAACGAGGTCATCACCGTCGGCCCCACGTACAAACACGCGTTCGAATGCGACGTGGAGTGCGTGGAGTACGCCGAGGCCCTCGCCGAGTCCGAGGCCCTCATCGCCGACCTGGAGAACCTCTCCAAAGAGGTGCTAGACGTGAAGCGTCATGCTGACAACTTCGAGCCAGCGGAGACGGTTAAGGCCGTCCCTCTCGACCCCAGTGGCGACACCTCCAAGCAGATCCGGATCGGTTCCGGGCTCGGCCCCAAATAGGAAGCAGTGCTCGTCGACTTTCTCCGCGCAAACGCCGACGTCTTTGCGTGGAGTCCCTCGGACATGCCCGGCATACCGTGGGATGTCACCGAGCACTCGCTGGATATTCGGGCTGGAGCCCGAGCCGTCAGGCAGCCTCTGCACCGATTCGACGAGGAGAAGCGCAGAGTGATAGACGAGGAGATCCACAAGCTAAAAGAAACAAAAAGTGTCAAGCTCAGCCCTGAAAGGTGAGTCCTCGGGGCGTCCCAGGGCACGGTCTTGGAGTTCATTATCTCCAAACGGAGCATCGAAGCCAACCAGGAGAAAACCCCGACCATCGCACGGCACCCCGAGCCCTTGCTGGGGGTACCCGGGGGCTGCACACACCCCCGAGAAAGGCCGCCTGTCATCGCCGACGTTCTGGAGCCCGGAACGTACGAGCTGGCCGGCAGTCAAGGCGAGGTCTACGGCAACGCTTGGAACGTCCGACAGCTACGTCGCTTCTACCCTTAAGATGTTTTCAAGCTGTTCGTATACCTCGCTCATACACAAGTATCAGTCGTCAAGGAAGGGTCGGCCTCGCCTCGGCAGAGCCCGACCCTCCCTCGGGGGCTAAAAAGGGGGAACCCCTCTACGTCGAGATTGGATGTACTTCTCCACATCAAAAATTTTCGATCAAAAAGGGGGCTTCTGCGTTCTCCCGGCTATGTCAGAAGCAGGGTCCCGGGGAGCGAACGTGGGTGCATGTAAGTGGCGAGGCCGACTGAGCCGAGGAACTCCTATGCCTCCGGGTTAGGGACACCTCACTCATCACCTGCCACGAAAAATGACCCAACTCTGGAAGCCACCCTATTATTGACAAGCTGGGCCGGACACGCAAATTGAAAGAAAGGAGAGTACGACTTCATGCAAGAAAAACAAAGTGTTCAGGCCTCAGCGGCCGCGGTAAGACGCACATTCAACAGAAACTGTTCCAACAAGAGTTAGGCGCCGCCTTGGGAAGGAGCCGCGCCCTCAGTTCCGTCCCCGCCGTCGGTAAGGTCCATCTCGGCTTCCGGCGACGGCGCAGGGGGAAGGATCTCCGCCTCAAAGGTGGTCGCCAGCGCCGCGCTCGGACCCGCGGCGACCGCGTCGAGCCGCTGAACTTCCGCCAGGGCAGCTTCGTCCTCGTCAGGGAGACAATACCCCTCACTAACCCGTTCCAGGTCCACAACGTAGTGGGAAGCGAGCACGGCGAAGGCCCGCCTGACGCCGTGGTGTAGCGCCTCGCGGACTCTGCCGCGCGCGTGATCACCCAAGGCTTGAAGGCGGCTTTGAGGGGAGCTTCCTGAAGGGACGTCGCCGGAGCCAAGGACCCGATAAACATCCGAGACGGCCTCGGACATGGCCGCGAGGTCAGCCTCCCTCTGCTCGGCAGCTCCGGCAAGCGCCTCGGCGAGCGCCTTGGCGGACTCGTCAAGGGCGGACTCGAGCTCTGCGAACAACCAGAAGAAAGACCTCAAGCACAAGCAGAGGAAACCGACAAGAACAAGAACCAGGGACGACCAAGGCGTACCTCCGGCTCGGGCACGCTGCTCCGAGGCCGCAACCTGGGCTGCGGCTAGGTCGGCCGCGAGGGTCTCAGCCCGGCTTTCGGCCTCGGCAGCCCGGCCCCGAGATTGGTACCGCTCCTCGACGACCTGGACGAACTCCGACCGCTGCCGTTGCGCCTCCGCGCACGCTGCTGCCGCCTCGGCTCTTAGGTCAGCGCAGAGCAACTGGAGGTCCGCTACCTTGGCGTCCTGCTGAGAAAGGCGCGCAGTAGCCCCGGCGAGCGAGGTCCTCAGGGATCGCAGCGAGCCCCAAACATCGACCTCACGGCGGATGAATGACGACTTGGCAGCGCTCCGATCCGTCAGGTCCTGGGGAAGGAAACAGGGCGTCACGACGAACGCCTCGCTCACGGAAAGGAAAAGGTATGCCTGAAACCGTTACCTGAAGGATTTTGGGGACGTCCCTACAGAAAACCTCCAACGACGACCGGAGCGACTCCACCGTTGCTTCAGCACGCTCGCGGAGCTCATCCCAGGACTGGTCCTCCTGTTCATCGTCAAGAACGAAGACAGGGTCCGAGGCCTCGCGGGTCCGAAATCGGAGCAGCTGGCGCCGGGCCTCGGGGCTCCGCCGCACAGCGATGAGGCTGCCGCCCGGCTGGACGGATCGCGCGTCCACACCCACCTCTTCTGAGGCACTGGGCGCCGACGCATCAGCCATCCCGACGCTGGCAGCAACCGGTCGCTCTCCGACTGGGACGGCGGCGACTCCGGTAGCGGCAGGCGCCAGCATGGCCGGCACGACAGGCGGGTTCGGGATCACGTCGGCGTCAGCCCCCTCCCCTATCACGATGGCCGCCTCGGCAGAAGAGCCAGCCTCGGGAACCTGCTCCCCAGAGACAGGCGACGCCCGAGTCCCCTGCGGTGAAACGCCCTGCGAAAGGGTCGGCTGAACCACAAGGCCCGGGGCGGCGCTGGCCACACAGACCGGCGCCGTCTTAAGGGCCTTCCGGGGTGCCAGGTCGGTCTGGCCATGGCTTCGCTTGCTGAGAAAGAAAAGAAAAGGAAAATCACGGCCGAGACATGTGAATGGGAAGCCAAGACGAAGACATTCTGAGATACTTACCCACTTCGGGCCATGATCCACCGCGCATGGGGGAGTTTTCTTGGATCCCGGCTCCCAGAACAGCCGCCGAGGTCCGCTTCGCCGGCAACTTCGGCGCCACCCTTGCTTTGGACGCCCGGGGAGCAGATTGCCCGGGCATGGTCACGACGACTTGAGGGTCACCCCCATGCGCTGCCGGTACGAGCGACGGCCCCTGGGGAGCCGACGCCCTGACCTGGCCCTCCGGAGCCGCCTCAGCTCCTCCAGCCGAGGGGTCAGGCGACCTCTCGGGTCGCCCCCGTGCCTCGGGCCGGGACCCCGACGCACCAACTCCGGGGACTGATGGTGTCGGCCCGCTCGGGGGCTGGCTCGACGACTCCTGGCCACACCCCAAGCCGGGGCTGAGGCTGAGACGGGCGGCAATGTCGTCCTCCTCCTCATCGTCATCGTCATCATCGTCGTCGGGCGTCTCCGGCGACGGCTCCCTTGGGAGTCCCTCCCTCTCCTGCTGGCGACGACGTTTCTCCAAGGCGTCCCGAGCCCGCCTCCGCTCGCGGGCCCGAGCCTTCTCCGCATCCTTCTTCTTCTTCTCCTCCGCGGCGACCCGCCGCGCCGCTCGGTCCACCGCGTCCTCCGGGACCCGTGGCAGGGAGGGCTTGTGCCACCCCACCTCCTAAAGAAGGGGGGAAAGAAACCCGATCGTAAGAACCAGGAGCAACCCGATGTATGAAGAAGGAAGGAGCGAACACTCACCAGAGTTACGCACCCCTGGTCGGGGCGCATCCGAAGCTGGGAGAAGGCGTGGGAGTCCGGTTTCCCCATCGCAGCCGACACCCGCCATTGGAGGGCGTCGAAGGGAAGAGGATCAGGGGACATTCGTGAGCCCTCCCAGTCAGCCTCCGGGGTCATCTCCCATAGCGGCAGCCGCTGCTCCGCCAAGGGAAGCACCCTCCGATGGTGGATGGCGGCAACCACTCCCGCAGCGGTGAGTCCCCCCTCCCGCAACGCCTTCAGGGCCTGGAGAAGGGGTTCGAGGTTCTTCTGTCTCTCGTGCGGGGTCCCATGGCGCCAGGCGTCGGTGGCGGCGGTGACTACTCGCTGGGAGAACGGTGGGAGCGACTCACCGTCATTCCGGAGGTAGAACCACCGGCGCTGCCACCCCTTGTTCGAGGACGCAAGGATGGCAGGAATGTACTGCAACGCCCGTGACTGCCTCAGCAGGAGGGTGCAGCCGCCGGCCCGCACCGCTGCACGGACCTTCCTCTCCCCCGTCGGCAAGGCAAAAAGCTCGGCGAAGAAGAGATGAGTCCACAAATCCCAATGGGGGGCGATCCCCAAATACCCTTCGCACACCGCTACGAAGATAGCGGCCTGCGAGATGGAATTGGGGGTGAGGTTGTGCAACTCCACCCCATAGTGGAACAGGATTGCCCGCATGAAGCGGCCTGTCGGCACACCGAATCCCCGCTCGTGGAAGGAGACGAAGCTCACGACGTACCCCGGCGGTGGGGATGGAGCGACTCCACCCATGGGAGGAATCCATTCTGGTCGCTGCTCATCGGTGAGAGGGCGAAGCAAACCCTCGCCGACCAGCTCCTCCAGATCGCTCGCCGTCACCGTGGAGAAGGGCCACGGATCGCGCGGTGAGATGATGGTCACCCGATCAGCCATCACCAAGACGGAAGGGATGGCGGCGCAAGGGGCAGGAAGGGCGGTTTCCTCTTCTCTGGCTAAAGTCTCTCGGGTTGCGAAAACCTAAAGGAAGAGGCAGGAAGCAGAGCGAAGAACCGTCACCAGAACCTCTCCCGGGTACATACAGCCCAGGGCGAGACTGTTTCCAGCGCTCCGCCCGGACCGGACGCGGGATTCAAAAAACGCGAAGCGAAACAGCCGTTCCTCGAACGGCTCGCGCACGCGCAACGGCCGCCCCGCCAACCACTCGCCCCGTCGCATTAACTCCGCGGCGGGACAGGCGGCGTTTCTGGCAGGAGAAGCGGGCGACGCTTCGCCTTCGCCGTAACAACCGCGCCAAAAAAGGTACGCCACGTCGTTCGATTTCATATCCTTTTCCTTTTTTCCTCTTTCTCTATCTCTTGCAACAGGGACCGGGAAAGGGGGATACCCCGAAAAGGATCCTTCCCTGTGAAGGAACCGGGCTCCGAGCCCCCCCCCTACTGATCAGAGGTTCGAAGGCTGGCCCTCCGAGGGGTTCAACAGTCGCCTCAGATCGCGTGGGCCCGACACCCACTACTGGTCAGAGGTTCGAAGGCTGGCCCCCCGAAGGACTCCACGGCCGCCTCAGGCTACTCGGGCTCCGCGCCCATTACTGATCAGGGGTTCGAAGGCTGGCCCCCGAAGGGTTCACAGTCGCCTCAGACGCCGAGCGAGGGATGACCAGGGGTATGTTCGATACATAACCAAGGCCCGGGCTGCGCTCCCGAGGTACCCTAGGACATTTCCGAGACCAGCGGGGGCGATCTTGTAACGGAATCCCCATCAGAGGGAGGCATCGAGCCCTCGGACCCCGTCGCCAGGGGACCGGGTCCGGCAGATCACCCGCAGGTATTTTTGGGCGTGCCTCTGGGCCCCTAGCCGACCCCCAACGAACGGGGCACGGACGTCCACTCGGATTACCCGCTTGTAGCTCACCGGAGACACCATGTTCGGTGCCCATCGAGGGTAACATGGCGCTCTCCCCCCTCCTCCTTGCGGAAAGGCGACGTAGGGGCGTATGTAAAAAAGCCGAGTCTGTCCCTAATCGCCCTCTCGCCCTGTGCGGAGGCTCGGGGGCTGCTCTCGCAAACTCGGCTCCGGCCGAACCGTTGACAGCGTCAACATACCAGCCCGAGAACTTGGGCCCCGACCGTACACCCGGGCTACGGCCAGTTCGCATGAGGGAACAACCAGACCAGCCGAAGCATTACGCAAGGCATTAAGACCTCGGGGGAGTGAAACCACTCCTCCGAGGCCTCGGGGGCTACACCCGGCGGGTGCGCTCGCGCGCACCCACCGGAACAAAACGCAACCGAGAAAGGCTGGTCCCCTTGCAAAAAAGTGCGACGAAAGCCTCCAAGCGAGTGTTAACACTCCCTTCGAGGCTCGGGGGCTACTGTCGGGGACCATAATTAGGGGTACCCTCAAGACGCCTAATTCTCAGCTGGTAACCCCCATCAGCATAAAGCTGCAGAGGCCTGATGGGTGCGATTAAGTCAGGGATCAGTCCATACGAGCGACTCGATCACGCCTCGCCCGAGCCTAGCCTCGGGCAAGGGCAGCCGACCCCGGGGGATCTCCGTCTCGCCCGAGGCCCCCCTTTTAACGGCGGACACATCTTCGGCTCGCCCGAGGCCTTGCCTTCGCTAAGAAGCAACCCTGACTAAATCGCCGCGCCGACCGACCGAGTCGCAGGAGCATTTAACGCAAAGGTGGCCTGCCACCTTTATCCTGACGCGCGCCCCCCGGCAGAGCCAAAGTGACCGCCGTCACTTCGCCGCTCCACTGACCGGTCTGACAGAAGGACAGCGCCGCCTGCGCCACTCCGACTGCAGTGCCACTTGACAGAGTGAGACTGACAGGCAGTCAGGCCCTGCCAAAGGCGCCATGGGAAACTCCGCTCCGCCCGACCCAGGGCTCGGACTCGGGCTAAGCCCCGGAAGACGGCGAACTCCGCTCCGCCCGACCCAGGGCTCGGACTCGGGCTAAGCCCCGGAAGACGGCGAACTCCGCTCCGCCCGACCCAGGGCTCGGACTCGGGCTAGGCCCCGGAAGACGGCGAACTCCGCTCCGCCCGACCCAGGGCTCGGACTCGGGCTAGGCCCCAGAAGACGGCGAACTCCGCTCCGCCCGACCCAGGGCTCGGACTCGGGCTAGGCCCCGGAAGGCGGCGAACTCCGCTCCGCCCGACCCAGGGCTCGGACTCGGGCTCAGCCCCGGAAGACGACAAACTCCGCTCTGCCCGACCCAGGGCTCGGACTCAGGCTCAGCCCCAGAAGACGACGAACTCCGCTTCGCCCGACCCCAGGGCTCGGACTCCGCCCTGGCGTCTGCCGAACGACCTCCGCCTCGCCCGACCCAGGGGCTCGGACTCGACCTCGGCCACGGAAGGTTTCAAGGGAGAAATCACCGATAACAAGCATGGCTAAATCATCAGTTGTTGGCATGGCATATTGCACATGATCTCCTTCTTTGGCTCCAATAATTCTGATGATAAATTCCTCGTCTGCGTGTTCAGTAAGCCTTTCCTTAGCAATTCTGAATTTTTTAGCGAAAGGATTATGGGTGTCCAACATCTGTAATAGTTCATGAACAATTTGTGGTTGTATAGGAGAATCAGGAGCGTCATCACTTGATAAAGACCGTATTCGATTATTTACCTCAAGTGATGTATCATATACATAAAGTTGAAGGAATTTTGGGGGCTGGTCGATCATTGGTAGTAATGAGCCTATTCGATGATGGATCTGACCACATATCTTGAAGACTGGTGGTCCGCGACCATCATTCAATGATCTATCAATATGGGCACCCATAGATGTAAATGCAAACGAGCAATTGTATTGCCTTATATTTTGCATGAAGGTCTTTGAAACCACATCGCCATCAAATCTAGCTAATGACAATAAAGGTTCGGGCCTAGGTCTATAAGCAGGTTGCGAACTTTACCACCTTTACAACAACTATTGTAGATGACAGATCTTGTTCCCACAGATGACCTTATTCTCTCGTTGTGCCAAAAAAGTGCGGAGCAATGAATACATTGGTATGATGGTCTTCCATAATACGATCGATCATGGTATGAAGCTGCAAATTTCGTCACCATGCATAGAAATAACGAAGGAAATTAAGAGAAGGCCAGTAAGAATTTAATAACAAAACATCTTTAGTTCTAACCTTGCAATTTTTAAATAGTCTTATTATCTATTATGTAATTATTTTTTTAACAATCTTAAGTAATTAATGGATTTACTCATTGTCACAATTTACCTTTGATCGTTTTTACAAAATCTGGATCGAAGTGTCCACATTGCAATGTGGGAGTATGCTAAGAGGGCGTGCTGGATCCTAGTACAGTTGTATTCATCCTCAATATTGGATATTGTTTAAAACTGAAAGGGAAATGTGCCTTTGGGCCATTTCTAAGTATTTTGGTGATTAAGTGCCAACACAAGTGCTTAAATGTGAATCTATGCCCATGGATGAACAAAGTGCAAATCACAAGTAAAGGTATGTTTCTAAGCCTTAGTACATTGGTTTTGTGCACTAATATATTTGTCTAAGTGTTAGAAACAGAGAGAAGAAGAAAAGGAGAATGTTGGCTGTGTACAGCCAACAGGCTGTTTCGGTCTGGGGCACCGGACTGTCCGGTGGTGCACCGGACAGTGTCCGGTGCGCCAGGCTGCCTCGACCTGAAGACGCCGCTCTCGGGAATTTGCCGACGGCGTACGGCTAAAATTCACCGGACTGTCCGGTGTGCACCGGACTGTCCGGTGAGCCAACGGTCGGCCGAGCCAACGGTCGGCCGCGGAATCTGCGCGCGACACGTGGTCTGGCCAACGGTCGGAAGGAGGCACCGGACTGTCCGGTGTGCACTGGACTGTCCGGTGCGCCAGATCCGCAACGGTCGGCAACGGTCGGCTGCGCCTGTTAAGGAAAGAAATCGGGCACCGGACAGTGTCCGGTGTGCACCGGACTGTCCGGTGCGCCCGACGACAGAAGGCAAGGATGGCCTTCCAGATTTGTTCTCAACGGCTCCTAGCTGCCTTGGGGCTATAAAAGGGACCCCTAGGCGCATGGAGGAGGACACCAAGCATTCCTACAACATTCTTAAGCACCAAGACATCGATCTCGCGCATTCGTTTCATTGTGATAGCATATAGAGCTCTTGTGGAGTTGTGAACTCTTTGAGTTGTGTTGCGAGCTCTTGTTGCTGCTTGTGTGCGTGTTGCTTTGATCTTTTGAAGTCTTGTGTGCGTTGCTCATTCCCTCCCTTACTCCGTATTTCTTTGTGAATCTTAAGTGTAAGGGCGAGAGACTCCAAGTTGTGGAGATTCCTCACAAATGGGATATTGAAAGGCAAAGCAAAACACCGTGGTATTCAAG
Organism: Zea mays; assembly: GCF_902167145.1. Lineage (NCBI taxonomy): Eukaryota > Viridiplantae > Streptophyta > Magnoliopsida > Poales > Poaceae > Zea > Zea mays. The sequence goes on along the minus strand of NC_050100.1, from coordinate 73,810,581 downwards.
TTGGTCTTTGGACCGCTTGAGAGGGGTTGATTGCAACCCTCGTCCGTTGGGACGCCACAACGTGGAGTAGGCAAGCGTTGGTCTTGGCCGAACCACGGGATAAACCACTGTGTTCTCTCTGTGATTGATCTCTTGTGGTACTGTGTTTTGTTGAGACTCCTCTCTAGCCACTTGGCAATAATTGAGCTAACACTTAACAAGTTTTTGTGGCTATAAGTTTAAGTTGTACAAGATCACCTATTCACCCCCCCCTCTAGGTGCTCTCAATTGGTATCAGAGCCGTTCTCTTCAAGAAAGGGACTAACCGCCCGAAGAGATGGATCCTAAGGGGAAGGGAATCGTGATCAACGACAAGGAGAAGGAGTCCTTCGTCAACGAGCCAAAGGATGACAAGTCCAACGACTCGGGCTCAGGCCATAGACGAAAAGATGGGAAGAAGAAGAAGACAAGGCGCATCAAGGAGATTGTCTACTACGACAGCGACGAATCTTCCTCTTCCCAAAAGGACGACGACAACGACTACAGGAAGACGGTCAATTCGAACTTTTCATTTGACTATTCTCGTATTCCACTTAATTCGAATTCGCATTTGCTTTCCATTCCTCTTGGCAAACCTCCACACTTCGATGGGGAGGACTACGGATTTTGGAGTCACAAAATGCGTAGTCACTTATTCTCTCTCCATCCAAGCATATGGGAGATTGTAGAGAATGGAATGAAATTTGATAGCTCGGATAGTCCTATGCTTATAAATGAACAAATCCATAGAAATGCACAAGCTACTACTGTTCTCTTAGCATCTTTGTGCAGGGAAGAATACAATAAGGTGAGCGGCTTGGACAATGCCAAGCAGATATGGGACACCCTCAAGATCTCTCACGAGGGCAACGACGTCACCATGCTCACCAAGATGGAGTTGGTAGAGGGCGAACTTGGGAGATTCGCTATGATAAGGGGGGAGGAGCCAACCCAAACATACAACCGGCTCAAAACCCTTGTCAACAAGATAAGAAGCTATGGAAGCACGCGATGGACGGACCACGACGTCGTCCGCCTAATGCTAAGGTCCTTTACCGTTCTTGATCCTCATTTGGTGAATAATATTCGTGAGAATCCCAGGTACACCAAAATGTCGCCCGAAGAAGTTCTTGGGAAGTTCGTAAGCGGGCGAATGATGATCAAGGAGGCAAGATACGTGGACGACGCGTTGAACGGTCCTATCCATGAGCCTCAACCCATTGCTCTCAAGGCAACAAGGAGCAAGGAGGCGCTACCCAGCAAGGTGGCGCAAATTGAGGCGGCCGGTCTTAATGATGAAGAGATGGCCCTCATCATCAAAAGATTCAAGACGGCACTAAAGGGTCGCAAGGGACAGCCAAGCAAGACTAAGACCAAGGGAAAGCGATCATGCTTCAAATGCGGTAAGCTTGGTCATTTTATTGCTAACTGTCCCGACAATGATAGTGACCAGGAACACAGGAGCAAGAGGGAAAAGAAGAAGCATTACAAGAAGGCCAAGGGCGAGGCACATATCGGAAAGGAGTGGGATTCGGATTGCTCCTCCTCCGACTCCGACAATGAAGGACTCGCCGCCACTGCCTTCAACAAATCATCCCTCTTCCCCAACGAGCGTCACACATGCCTTATGGCAAGGGAGAAGAAGGTATGTAATCAAAACAATGTCACTTATGATTCTTCCAGTGATGATGAGTCTAGTGATGATGAAATAGATTACTCTAGTTTGTTCAAGGGATTGGATAGAACTAAAGTAGATAAAATTAATGAATTGATTGATGCCTTGAATGAAAAAGATAGACTCTTAGAAAAACAAGAGGACATTTTGTATGAAGAGCATGACAAATTCGTAGAGGCACAAAAATCTTATGCTTTAGAAGTTAAAAGAAATGAAGTGCTTTCTAGTGAACTATCTTCTTGTCATGAAACCATTGCTACTTTAAAGAGTGTTAATGATGACTTAAATGCTAAACTAGAAGTAGCTAGTAAATCTAATTCTTGTGTAGAACATGTTGAGATTTGCACTAGGTGTAAAGATTTCGATGTTGATGCTTGTAGTGATCATTTAGTTTCAATTTCCAAATTAACTGAGGAATTGGCTAGTCTTAATGCCCAACTTAAGACTAGCAAGAATGAATTTGATAAACTAAAATTTGCAAGGGATGCCTACACGATCGGTAGACACCCCTCAATTAAGGATGGACTTGGCTTCAAGAGGGAAGCCAAGAACTTAACAAGCCATAAGGCTCCCATTCCCGCTAAGGAGAAAGGGAAGGCCCCTATGGCTACTAGTGTTAAAAAGAACCATGCCTTTTTGTATCATGATAGGAGACAAACTAGAAATGCTCATAGGAGTCATAATGCGTACGATGATTTTTCTCATGCTATGTTTGCTTCTAGTTCTTCATATGTGCATGATAGAAATGTTGGTAGAAGAGATGTTGTTCATAATATGCCTAGGAGAAATGTTGTTAATATTCCTAGGAAAGTTAATGAGCCTTCTACAATATATCATGCTTTGAATGCTTCCTTTGCAATTTGTAGAAAGGATAGGAAGGTAATTGCTAGGAAATTAGGGGCAAGATGCAAGGGAGACAAAACTTGCATTTGGGTCCCTAAGAATATTTGTGCTAACCTTGTAGGACCCAACATGAGTTGGGTACCTAAGTCCCAAGCCTAAATTTGCCTTGCAGGTTTATGCATCCGGGGGTTCAAGCTGGATTATTGATAGCGGATGCACAAACCATATGACGGGGGAGAAGAAGATGTTCACCTCCTACGTCAAGAATAAGGATTCCCAAGACTCAATCATATTCGGTGATGGGAATCAAGGCAAGGTAATAGGGTTAGGTAAAATTGCAATTTCTAATGAGCACTCTATCTCTAATGTGTTTTTAGTAGAGTCTCTAGGATATAATTTACTATCTGTTAGTCAATTATGCAATATGGGATATAACTGTCTATTTACAAATGTAGATGTGTCTGTCTTTAGAAGAAGTGATGGTTCACTAGCTTTTAAGGGTGTATTAGACGACAAACTGTATTTAGTTGATTTTGCAAAAGAAGAAGCCGGTCTAGATGCATGCTTAATAGCTAAGACTAGCATGGGCTGGCTGTGGCATCGCCGCTTAGCACATGTGGGGATGAAGAACCTTCACAAACTTCTAAAGGGTGAACACGTGATAGGATTGACTAACGTTCAATTCGAAAAAGATAGACCTTGTGCAGCTTGTCAAGCAGGTAAACAGGTGGGAGGAGCGCATCACAGCAAGAATGTGATGACCACTTCAAGACCCCTGGAGCTGCTGCATATGGACCTCTTCGGACCCGTCGCCTATCTGAGCATAGGAGGGAGTAAGTATGGTCTAGTTATTGTTGATGACTTTTTCCGCTTCACTTGGGTGTTCTTTTTGCAGGATAAGTCTGAAACCCAAGGGACCCTCAAGCGCTTCCTCAGGAGAGCTCAAAATGAGTTTGAGCTCAAGGTGAAGAAGATAAGGAGCGACAACGGGTCCGAGTTCAAGAACCTCCAAGTGGAGGAGTTCCTTGAGGAGGAAGGGATCAAGCACGAGTTCTCTGCTCCCTACACACCTCAGCAAAATGGTGTGGTAGAGAGGAAGAACAGGACGCTAATCGATATGGCAAGGACGATGCTAGGAGAATTCAAGACCCCCGAGCGTTTTTGGTCGGAAGCCGTGAACACGGCTTGCCATGCCATCAACAGGGTCTACCTTCACCGCCTCCTCAAGAAGACTTCGTATGAGCTGCTAACCGGTAACAAACCCAATGTATCTTACTTTCGTGTATTTGGGAGCAAGTGCTACATTCTAGTGAAGAAAGGTAGAAATTCTAAGTTTGCTCCCAAAGCTGTAGAAGGGTTTTTGTTAGGTTATGACTCAAATACAAAGGCGTATAGAGTCTTCAACAAATCATCGGGTTTGGTTGAAGTCTCTAGCGACGTTGTATTTGATGAGACTAATGGCTCTCCAAGAGAGCAAGTTGTTGATTGTGATGATGTAGATGAAGAAGATGTTCCGACAGCCGCTATACGTACCATGGCGATTGGAGAAGTTCGGCCACAGGAACAAGATGAACAAGATCAACCTTCTTCCTCAACAATGGTGCATCCCCCAACTCAAGACGATGAACAGGTTCATCAACAGGAGGCGTGTGATCAAGGGGGAGCACAAGATGATCATGTGATGGAGGAAGAAGCGGAACCAGCACCTCCAACCCAAGTTCGAGCAATGATTCAAAGGGATCATCCCGTCGACCAAATTCTGGGTGACATTAGCAAGGGAGTAACTACTCGATCTCGATTAGTTAATTTTTGTGAGCATTACTCCTTTGTCTCTTCTATTGAGCCTTTCAGGGTAGAGGAGGCCTTGCTAGATCCGGACTGGGTGTTGGCCATGCAAGAGGAGCTCAATAACTTCAAGAGGAATGAAGTTTGGACACTGGTGCCTCGTTCGAAGCAAAATGTTGTGGGAACCAAGTGGGTGTTCCGCAACAAACAGGACGAGCACGGAGTGGTGACAAGGAACAAGGCTCGACTTGTGGCAAAAGGTTATGCCCAAGTCGCAGGTTTGGACTTTGAGGAGACTTTTGCTCCTGTGGCTAGGTTAGAATCAATTCGTATCCTGCTAGCATATGCCGCTCACCATTCTTTCAGGTTGTTCCAAATGGATGTCAAGAGCGCTTTCCTCAACGGGCCAATCAAGGAGGAGGTGTACGTGGAGCAACCCCCTGGCTTCGAGGATGAACGGTACCCCGACCATGTGTGTAAGCTTTCTAAGGCGCTCTATGGACTTAAGCAAGCCCCAAGAGCATGGTATGAATGCCTTAGAGACTTTCTAATTGTTAATGCTTTCAAGGTTGGGAAAGCCGATCCAACTCTTTTTACAAAGACATGTGATGGTGATTTGTTTGTGTGCCAAATTTATGTCGATGACATAATATTTGGTTCCACTAACCAAAAGTCTTGTGAAGAGTTTAGCAGGGTGATGACGCAGAAATTCGAGATGTCGATGATGGGCGAGTTGAACTACTTCCTTGGGTTCCAAGTGAAGCAACTCAAGGACGGCACCTTCATCTCCCAAACGAAGTACACGCAAGATCTGCTAAAGCGGTTTGGGATGAAGGACGCCAAGCCCGCAAAGACTCCGATGGGAACCGACGGACACACCGACCTCAACAAAGGAGGTAAGTCTGTTGATCAAAAAGCATACCGGTCCATGATAGGTTCTTTGCTTTATTTATGTGCTAGTAGACCGGATATTATGCTTAGCGTATGCATGTGTGCTAGATTTCAATCCGATCCTAAGGAGTGTCACTTAGTGGCGGTAAAGCGAGTTCTGAGATATTTAGTTGCTACGCCTTGCTTTGGGCTCTGGTATCCAAAGGGGTCTACCTTTGACTTAGTTGGATACTCAGATTCCGATTATGCTGGATGTAAGGTCGATAGGAAGAGTACATCGGGGACGTGCCAATTCTTAGGAAGGTCCCTGGTGTCGTGGAACTCTAAGAAACAAACCTCCGTTGCCCTATCCACCGCTGAGGCCGAGTACGTTGCCGCAGGACAGTGTTGCGCGCAACTACTTTGGATGAGGCAAACCCTCCGGGACTTTGGCTACAATCTGAGCAAAGTCCCACTCCTATGTGACAATGAGAGTGCTATCCGCATGGCGGAAAATCCTGTTGAGCACAGCCACACAAAGCACATAGACATCCGGCATCACTTTTTGAGAGACCACCAGCAAAAGGGGGATATCGAAGTGTTTCATGTTAGCACCGAGAACCAGCTAGCCGATATCTTTACCAAGCCTCTAGATGAGAAGACCTTTTGCAGGCTGCGTAGTGAGCTAAATGTCTTAGATTTGCGGAACTTGGATTGAATTGTAGCATACATGTGTTTATGCCTTTGATCATGTTCATTCTGCATTTTGTTGTTTATTGAGGTGCTCAAGTTGTACAAACACTCCCTGGACCTCACAAGTCGGTTGCAAAGTGATGCACATGTTTAGGGGGAGATGTGTTACAACTTGACCCTTTGAGACTAACCATATGCTTGAGTTTGCTTGATTTAGTCTCGAAGGAGGATTGAAAGGGAAAAGGTGGACTTGGACCATGAAAGACTTCCACTGCACTCCGATGAGAGGGTAACTTATTTCAAGTCCATCTAATGAACTCTTATTGCCATTTGCTCTTAATTGGAGATTTTTGGTGAGGCAATGGGGTTAAAGGGCCAAAGTTGATTCCGTTTTGGTGCTTGATGCCAAAGGGGGAGAAAATAAAGGCCAAAGCAATAAATGGATCAGCTACCACTTGAGAAATTTTGAAAATAGTGAAATAGAGCTTTTTGTTTTGTCAAAACTCTCTTATTGTCTCTTTTGTCAAAAGTTGGTTTCTTGTGGGGAGAAGTAATGATTATGGGAAATAGGGGGAGTTTTTGAAATCTTTGATCAATCTCTTTTGGAATGACTCTCTTTATGCTTCAACATGTGTGTTTGACTTAGAGATAGAGATTTGAGTTTGATTTGCAAAAACAAACCAAGCGGTGGCAAAGGATGATCCATATATGCCAAAAAATGAATCAAAATAGATTTGAGTTCTATTTGAAGTGATTTTGCACTTGTTCTAGTTGCTTTATGTTGTGTTGGCATAAATCACCAAAAAGGGGGAGATTGAAAGGGAAATGTGCCTTTGGGCCATTTCTAAGTATTTTGGTGATTAAGTGCCAACACAAGTGCTTAAATGTGAATCTATGCCCATGGATGAACAAAGTGCAAATCACAAGTAAAGGTATGTTTCTAAGCCTTAGTACATTGGTTTTGTGCACTAATATATTTGTCTAAGTGTTAGAAACAGAGAGAAGAAGAAAAGGAGAATGTTGGCTGTGTACAGCCAACAGGCTGTTTCGGTCTGGTGCACCGGACAGTGTCCGGTGCGCCAGGCTGCCTCGACCTGAAGACGCCGCTCTCGGGAATTTGCCGACGGCGTACGGCTAAAATTCACCGGACTGTCCGGTGTGCACCGGACTGTCCGGTGAGCCAACGGTCGGCCGAGCCAACGGTCGGCCGCGGAATCTGCGCGCGACACGTGGTCTGGCCAACGGTAGGAAGGAGGCACCAGACTGTCCGGTGTGCACCGGACTGTCCGGTGCGCCAGATCCGCAACGGTCGGCAACGGTCGGCTGCGCCTGTTAAGGAAAGAAATCGGGCACCGGACAGTGTCCGGTGTGCACGGGACTGTCCGGTGCGCCCGACGACAGAAGGCAAGGATGGCCTTCCAGATTTGTTCTCAACGGCTCCTAGCTGCCTTGGGGCTATAAAAGGGACCCCTAGGCGCATGGAGGAGGACACCAAGCATTCCTACAACATTCTTAAGCACCAAGACATCGATCTCGCGCATTCGTTTCATTGTGATAGCATATAGAGCTCTTGTGGAGTTGTGAACTCTTTGAGTTGTGTTGCGAGCTCTTGTTGCTGCTTGTGTGCGTGTTGCTCTGATCTTTTGAAGTCTTGTGTGCGTTGCCCATTCCCTCCCTTACTCCGTATTTCTTTGTGAATCTTAAGTGTAAGGGCGAGAGACTCCAAGTTGTGGAGATTCCTCACAAACGGGATATTGAAAGGCAAAGCAAAACACCGTGGTATTCAAGTTGGTCTTTGGACCGCTTGAGAGGGGTTGATTGCAACCCTCGTCCGTTGGGACGCCACAACGTGGAGTAGGCAAGCGTTGGTCTTGGCCGAACCACGGGATAAACCACTGTGTTCTCTCTGTGATTGATCTCTTGTGGTACTGTGTTTTGTTGAGACTCCTCTCTAGCCACTTGGCAATAATTGAGCTAACACTTAACAAGTTTTTGTGGCTATAAGTTTAAGTTGTACAGGATCACCTATTCACCCCCCCTCTAGGTGCTCTCAAAAACCATCGGGGGGAAAGGTGTGTTCATTGTCTTACATGTTGATGCTAGTTTTCGCTGATCTAGCACTCGCTTACGTATACGCCTTGCTTCTGTATGAGATAAAGTTGATGGGGCGTAACATGCATTGTTATCATCTGTCACGACAAACTTGTCATGAGCATATTAAAAGCTAGGCTTTTGTTGTTTTTAAAGGACTGTACTAAAGGACTTACTCCGCTTTTTGTGGTTGTTTGGATTTAAGGGGTCCATGTCAAAGTAGTTCCCATAAATTCGCACCTATTTTTCCTAATTATATATGCTAATCAATATCACTGCACATAGTAGATGAAGAATAGGATAGTATTCTATAGATCTCCTAGATCAGACGTCTCTCTCTATATATATAGTTCGTATGATCTCTATATATAATATATATGTACATGTTTGTATAGATCAGCTATATAGTGATCATCAGACATGTATAAGCACATGGTTGTGTGAACAGTTTACGAAGCACAAGTAAAAAAATGCAAACAAAGCAAGATTAATTTGGACACATACATACGTATGTATACATCTACATAGAGTTTTTAACTATACATGTGTTTAAACATGTTTGTCTAAATAAACTATTCATGGTGAGTTTGGTGTACACATATAATTAGTAAATTCAGTAGAGGAGGAAGTAGAGGGAAATCATATACATATCAGATGCCTTTGTTGCTACTTAAAGATAAATAAGTTGATGCCTTGGTCGCTAATTAAGAAATTGTGTATGAACAAAATTACTGAATTTGTTGATAGAAAGGTATCACACTATATAGCAAAAGCAGTACATCAACCAAGTGGGTTGGGATGAAATTTATGCAGTAGTGCAATAGAACACAAGGCACTCTGAAGCAGAAGGTATGAGAAGACTTACGTTCGTGTATGGAAAAATTCCAATAGCTCGTTTCTTGCTCACGAACTTTGTCTTCAACACAGGACCAATATGACCTACATGATGAAAAATGAGAACTTAGAAGCGTGGCAACTTCTTTTTGTTGTTGATTGCATTTTTTACTCGAAAAAGTGGGTTACGAATCGGCTCTAAAGGTAGGAAACAGATGCAACTTTGATCAATGTTGTCCAATTTAAAAAAAAATTAAAGCCAAAAACCTGTTCCAGGTTCAGCCAAAAACCTTTATATCCTACGACACATAATGAACACTATACGTATATATTGGAAGGCATCGCCATCTGGCACCTGAACGCAGAAAGTGTCAAGTGTTTTTTTCCGGGTGTCCGAACCTCACCAAGGTAAAGAAGTGAAACCGAATTGCAAACCAATCAACATATAAGTTGACGACGAGAGAAAAAAGCACACATTGTCAGAACCAGTTTATTTGTGACCATAAACAATACACATATGTTTAATGTCCAGACAACATGCATTATCAATCTAGCAACAATCTATTTGTTTTGTACTCATAGTACGCCCAATGTGAACGCTACCAGAACTCACCAAATGGAGCACATCACGCAGCTGCCGGTAGAAACCCCAAACCCTAGGACGACGAAGTCGGACAAAGATTGCACAAACGGAGGACACCAATGGAGCACAGCACACAGCTGTCGGTAGAAACCCTAAACCCTAGGACGACAAAGCCGGACAAAGAGTGCACAAACGGAGGACAGGAACCCTAAAACCACAACGCCGACCAAAATACTGAGCAGTAGCCCCCGTGCCAGGCCTAAAGAAAACTAGGGGGTGTGCACTGCCGGCAGAAGGATCCATAGATGCAGCCAAACCAATATAGGAAAAGCCAAGACCAAGTATTGACCATCAATTACAGATCCAACGATTGAAAATGTAGTAGTTGTTCACATTTCGTAATGCGCATGGATAATGGAATCATGGTCCAAACCATAACGTGTGCAAGATCTGTAGAGGAGGCAATTAAAGGGTCTGACCAACAGAAAACACAAACAGTAAAACCACAATCCCGACCAAACAAAAGAAGACGAAAAAATGAACATAAGGATTTAAGGATTTTTTTGTAATCATTCCTGCAGCGAACTGATTAACGCGAGTTTGAGCGCGAGCGGGATGCCCGGCTATCCATGATGGCCAAACGGATGACTGATATGCGGGAGGACGATGGGTAGGACTGAAATGTATCCCTTCTTGTGGACATTATTTTTCTTTTGAGATGAGAGGATGGGGACGGTGGCAGAAAAAAATACTTTGTTTTTTCTAGAAAAAAAAGGAGTCAACCATTGTTGAATACGAAGCCATAGGAGCACGGAGAGGGAAACACGGAGTGGAAGACGACGGCTGAAGGAGATCTGAAGTGGAGGAAATCAGATCTGCCGCCCCCGAGCAGCCAGGATCAAAGCAACCAGTTCCCAAAACAGCCCCGAAACCGTTGTCTCGCTCATGACTCCAAATCTGTCGCCCAGAATTTCGCACCACGGAGCTACAGAGCAAAGCCACCCTGTCGTACTGAGCATGCAGTGGGCCAACGACGCTCGACACTGTTCAGATCTAGGGTTGGGATGAACGAGCACCTTGTGCTCGCCCTCTGAGGCGTATGCGAGGGGAAAGGAAACACCAGCCATGAGCTCTTCTCACCTGTGGCGACGACGAACGGCAACCGCGGTGGCGAAGCAACAGGATAAGGCAGCGGCAAAGACGTGTCCGCTGGCAGCTAGGCCTTTTTTGGCCGTAGCGACGGGCGATCTGGAGACTTCTAGGTCTATGTCGAAGACACAGGCAACTGACTTTGTATAAAGAGAAACGTGGATGGACTAACTGGCGCTCCAACCGTTGATGTGTGATCTAATGGGTGATGTTTTTCAGCCGACGTGGATGGGCTAAGCGGCGCAGGTTTGAACCGGCTTTGTATAAAGAGAAATTTCCGAGACGTAGTCAACCAGATTAAAGACACAACTAATAACAACTCCAAAAACTCTCTTTTATTAACCATATAATATCTAAAATAGAGAGAAAACGAAAAATAAACAAGCTCCAACAACTCCTCTAAACACCCAGTAAATTTACAACGTCCCCAATAATTACCTCATCGTCCCGTATATTTTCGTTGCCCGTGGCTTTTCCCAAACGTCCTTTGCACCGCGAGCTTGACCACGTATAGGAATAGGACTGCCATGAGTTGTGGGCTTAAGACGCTAACCTACTTTGCCACAACCGTGGCCACCTGGGACGCCGTAAAGGTCGACGTGGGCATGCTGACGAGCAGGCTCGCAAGTACAGGGATTGGTATTTGTTACACTCGGAATTAAGGACTATTCCAGATACAGCTCAAATGTTAACATTAAGTCACACACATATACGATGACTCATGACACATAATCAATATCATATCTTTATTATATAATATTAGTTCTGTACAAATATAACTAAATAAAATACACCATATGACGACAACGATTCTCTACAACTAAACTGACGATATAGACATCTGCGAACTCATCGTAGCATCCTTCATGCTCCCCTAGCGGTAGTTGTTCTTGACCTGGTATGGTTATAGCAATGATGAGCTCCCATATTGTCATCGCACAGCGAGCGCGGGGAAAAATGTGTATGAGCTCACTTACGGTGGGGCTCATGTGTAGTGTAAGGTTTGCTAGGTAAAATGGATAAGACTGAGCATTGCTTTTAAACAAGTTAATCAAAATTTTATAATCAATTACTATATGTAAGTAAATATCAACCCAATTAAATAATTGATGATAACGAATAATAAATCTCACAATGCAGTGCATGACAGGTTAAATTTAATTCCATAAATGCATGTGCTATGGTCCGAGCCGCTCTTGACCGTGACCACGTTGATATACCATTTTTACACTCTACTAAGGTTGCGCATCTTTACCCACAATTCGTTATACCCATCTGTCTTGTGATATCCTGGCCCCTGAGATGGTGATATCCTGGCCCAAGGCTTAATAGAATTAATAGAGTATCCATACCAACAAGGCACATCTTTTTTTAGAAGTCTATCTCGAAAGATCCTCCAAGTTAAGAGTGCTTGGCTTGAAGCAATTTGGGATGGGTGACCAACCAAGAAATTTTCTCGGGTGCGCACAAAAAGACTCATGATGGTATGTGGGGACAATATATGATCCTAGCGAGCTGCCAGGAGGAAGTACCGCCGGTCCGGGATTGGACGGGGTGTTACAAGTGATATCAGAGCCGACCCTCGCGGTTTCACGGGCGTGTGTGGGTTAGGGGTTCAAGTATATGGCGCATGTGGGCCCGGAGTTGTCACATGGCATGGCATATGACGACACTAGGCACAAAAACGTGGCTAAGAGGGGAGGTTCCTAGATTGGGGTTGACCGACGAGGACGTCAGGCTTCTAAGGGGCGTAGATTGTGATATTCTGGCCACTGGGATGGTGATATCCTCGCCCAAGGCTCAATAGAATTAATAGAGTATCCATACCAACAAGGTACATCTTCTTTTTTCGGAAGTTTGTCTCGAAAGAACCTCCAAGTTAAGCGTGCTTGGCTTGGAGCAATTTGGGATGGCTGATCGACCGGGAAGTTTTCTCGTGTGCACATGAGTGAGGACAAAGTGCGCACAAAAGACTCATATTGGTTTGTGGGGACAATATATGATCCTAGCGAGCTGCCAGAAGTAAGTACCACCGCGGGGGCATAAATCTCATACACCTCTACCGAGGAGGGGAGGTAGGGTAGCACTATGAGACATTCTAAAGTTCCACTAGTTTGAGAAAAACTCGTTACGGTTTCAGGCAAAAGGGAGCATAGGAATCCCTCGTCCAAACAACTATCACGGATAGTTTGACCCGAGAACCTCCCTATACTCTGCAGCGATTCACTCCCCGCTTGCCCCTTTCGGATAAGGTAATCTCTCTCTACCTTTTCTAATTAATTGGCCAAGGACGTCTCATTCCACCTTTGTGGTAGCACTGTTTTATCGTATAGTTCTCCATGTTCTAGTTAACAAAATATTCTTATAATGAACAATAATTAAGCCAACAATAATGATAAAACATGATCATAATTTAGATATAATATTAACCACAAAAACCTGGTAGAGCAATAGCAAGACTATCCAATAATTCATTTGTATGCAAGGTGTAGGGTAAACCAAACTAGGTAACCTATTAGGTCCCATCATGTCACAGTGATTAAACATAAACATTATCAGGTCAAAGAATGTGATCAAGGACACAACTTGCCTTTCCTTGCAAATTCCATTGCTCAGGTGCTTCCCTAAAAGTCAGGCTTCATATTTCTCGTAACCTTGCATATATTCGTAGCAAAACATATATATATGCAAACAATTAATAAAAATATCATTACAGCAAATATGTAAACAAACCACACAATAATACTTTGCACGTCGCTACGAGATCGTAGGCTCGAGAACCACTATATTCGGGGAAAATGTGCCCTTGGGCCATTTCTATAAGATTTTGGTGATTAAGTGCCCAACACACATTAAGGGAATAAGTATATGCCAAAGGGTGGACAAAGTGCAAATCAATACAAAGGTATGATTCTAGACTTAGTACATTGGTTTTTGTGTACTAACATATTTGTCTAAGTGCTAGAATCAGAGAAAAGACAATTGAAAAAGACTTGGCTCGAGCAGCCAAGACTCTGCTCAGTCTGGGTGCACCGGACTGTCCGGTGGTGCACCGGACTGTCCGGTGGTGCACCGGACTGTCCGGTGCACCAGGCTGACTCTGGTGAAAAGGCCGCTCTCGGGAATTCGTCGGCGGCGTACGGCTAAAATTCACCGGACTGTCCGGTGAGCCAACGGTCGGCCGCGCAATCCGCGCGTGACGCGTGGCCGGGCCAACGGTCTGAAGGGGGCACCGGACTGTCCCGTGTGCACCGGACAGTGTCCGGTGCGCCAACGGCTCCAAATCACCAACGATCGGCTGCGCCAAAACAGGAAAGAAATCCGCACCGGACAGTGTCTGGTGGTGCACTGGACTGTCCGATGCGCCAGTCGACAGAAGGCAAGAATTGCCTTCCTGGAATGCTCTCAACGGCTCCTAGCTGCCTTGGGCGGTGAGCCAATGGCCGCATGCGCAACAGTCGGCCACCAAATCCGCAGGCGACGCGTGGCCCGCTCCAACGGTCGGCAGGGTGCACCAGACTGTCCGGTGTGCACCGGACAGTGTTCTGTGCGCCAACGGCTACAACTCTGCAATGGTCGGCTGTGCCATTTTAGAAAGGCGATCTGCACCGGACCATGAACAGTGCCTGTCCGGTGGTGCACCGGACTGTCCGGTGCGCCACTCGACAGAAGGCAAGAATTGCCTTCCCAGATTGCCTCCAAGGGCTCCTAGCTGCCTTGGGGCTATAAAAGAGGCCCCTAGGCGCATGGAGGAGAGAACCAAGTATTCCTTGATCATTCCTAAGCACCAAGTTCCATTCTCGCGCATTCGATTCTTTGAGATAGTGACTTGAGCCCCATTTGAGTAGAGAACTCCTCGAGTTGTGTTGTGAGCTCAAGTTGTGGCTTTGTGTGCGTGATTGTGCTCTTGTTTTGAGTCTTGTGTGTGTTGTTCTCCCCTCTCTTACTTCTGTGCTTCTTTGTGATCATCAATTGTAAGGGCGAGAGGCTCCAAGTTGTGGAGATTCCTCGCGAACGGGAGATAGTAAAAGAAAGGAAAACACCGTGGTATTCAAGTTGATCATTGGATCACTTGAAAGGGGTTGAGTGCGACCCTCGTCCAGTGGGACGCCACAACGTGGAGTAGGCAAGTGTTATACTTGGCCGAACCACGGGATAAATCACCGTGTCTCTTGTGCTTATTTTCTTCGTGACCATTGTGTTTCACAAGAGCTTGATCCTTAGCCACTTGATTCTATTGAGCTAACACTTAACCAAGTTTTGTGGCTACAAGTATTTGATTTTTACAGGATCACCTATTCACCCCCCTCTAGGTGCTCTCAATTGGTATCAGAGCCGTTCTCTTCACAAAAGGGACTAATCGCCCGAAGAGATGGATTCTAAGGGAAAGGGGATGGTGGTCAACGACAAGACAAAAGAGTCCATCGTCAACGAGCCAAGAGATGATAAGCCCTCGGACTCTGGCTCAAGTCATAAGAAAAGAGACGGGAAGAAGAAGAGGCGCATCAAGAAGATCGTCTACTACGACAGCGATGAGTCTTCTTCTTCCCCAAGAGACGACGACGACGAGAAAAAGAAACCGGTTAACTCAAACTTTTCTTTTGATTATTCTCGTATTCTGTTTAACTCCAATGCTCATTTACTTTCAATTCCACATGGGAAACCTCCGCACTTTGATGGAGAAGACTACTCATTTTGGAGTCATAAAATGCGTAGTCACCTATTCTCTCTCCATCCAAGTATTTAGGAGAGTGTTGAAAACGGAATGCTTTTTGATAGTACTGACAACCCCGTTTTCATTAATGAGCAAATCCATAAAAATGCTCAAGCTACCACTGTTTTGCTAGCATCCTTGTGCAGGGACGAGTACCACAAGGTGAGCGGCTTGGATAACGCCAAGCAAATTTGGGACACCCTCAAGATTTCTCACGAGGGGAACGACGCCACCATGATCACCAAGATGGAGTTGGTGGAAGGCGAACTGGGAAGGTTCGCAATGATCAGGGGAGAGGAGCCAACGCAAACATACAACAGGCTCAAGACCCTGGTCAACAAGATTAGGAGCTATGGAAGCACGAGATGGATGGACCATGACGTCGTCCGACTTATACTCAGGTCCTTCATTGTTCTTGATCCTCATCTTGTGAACTCAATTCGTGAGAATCCTAGGTACACAAAGATGACGCCCGAGGAAATACTCGGAAAGTTTGTAAGCGGGCGCATGATGATCAAGGAAGCAAGATACGTTGATGAGGCATTGAATGGCCCATTGCCCATCAACGAACCTTAAACCGTTGCTCTCAAAGCAACAAGCAGCAGGGAGGCACTACCTAGCAAGGTGGCACAAGTTGAGGCGGCCGGGCTAAACGAGGATGAGATGGCCCTAATCATAAAGCGCTTCAAGACCGCATTGAAAGGACACAAGGAGTACTCAAACAAGAACAAGGCAAAGGGAAAGCGCTCCTGCTTCAAGTGCGGTAAGACTGGTCATTTTATAGCAAATTGTCCCGATAACTCTATTGACCAGGAACAAGGAAAGGGCGGGAAGAAAGAGAAGCAAAAGAGCTATAGGAAGGCAAAGGGCGAGGCACACATCGGAAAGGAATGGGACTCGGACTGCTCATCTTCTGATTCTGACGACGAAGGACTCGCTGCCTCAGCCTTCAACAAGTCCTTTCTCTTCCCCAACGAACGCTACACCTGCCTCATGGCAAAGGAGAAAAAGGTAAGCGTTCGTGAAACTCCTAAGTATACTACTTCAAGCGATCATGAATCTAGTGATGATGAAGTAGACTATACTGAATTATTTAAGGGTTTAGATAGATCAAAAGTAGATAAAATTAATGAATTGATTGATGCCTTAAATGAGAAAGATAGACTACTAGAGAGGCATGAAGATATTCTGTATGAGGAACATGACAAGTTTGTTAGTGTTCAAAAGTCTCTTGCCTTAGAAATAAAGAGAAATGAATTACTATCTTCTGAGTTATCTACTTGCAATGAAACTGTGGCTAGCTTGAAGAGTATTAATGATGATTTAAATGCCAAGCTAGAAGTAGTTAACAAATCTAGTTCTTGTGTAGAGAATGTTGTAATTTGCAATAGATGCAAGGATTTTAATGTTGATGCTTGTGATGAACATTTAATTTCCATTTCTAAATTAAATGAAGTAGCAAGTCTTAATGCTCAACTTAAGACTTGCAAAAGTGACTTTGATTAATTAAAATTCGCTAGGGATACCTACACTATTGGTAGACACCCCTCAATTAAGGATGGGCTTGGCTTTCGGAAGAAAGCCAAGAACTTAACAAGCCAACAGGCTCCCATTCTCAACAAGGGGAAAGGGAAGGCCCCTATGGCTAGTAGCATTCAAAAGAATCATGCGTTCATTTATGATAGAAAAGTTTCTAGGAATGCTCATTATAATAAGAGTTATGGTACTTATGATTCACATGCTATGATTGCTTCAAGTTCTACTTTTGTGCATGGCAGAAGTAGGCCTAGGAAGGGAAATGTTATTCATCATGTGCCTAAGAAAATGCATAATGAATCTGGTACTGTTTTTCATGCCTGCAACACTGATTTTGTACTTTCATATAAAAAATAAGAAAGTGGTTGCTAGGAAGTTGGGGGCCAATGCAAGGGAGACAAGACTTGAATTTGGGTCCCAAAAGATATTGTAACTAACCTTGTAGGACCCAACAAGAGTTGGGTACCTAAGACCCAAGCCTAATTTGCCTTGTAGGTTTAT
Source organism: Zea mays (assembly GCF_902167145.1). Lineage (NCBI taxonomy): Eukaryota > Viridiplantae > Streptophyta > Magnoliopsida > Poales > Poaceae > Zea > Zea mays. The sequence continues at coordinate 73,793,289 of NC_050100.1, read as the reverse complement.
GCATCCGGGGGCTCAAGCTGGATTATCGACAGCGGATGCACACACTGTCCGGTGCACCACCGGACAGTCCGGTGTGCCAGACTGCGCTGAGTCTTGGCTGCTCCAGCCAAGTCTTTTCCTTTTTCTCTTTTCTCTGATTCTAGCACTTAGACAAATATATTAGTACACAAAAACCAATGTACTAAGTCTAGAATCATACCTTCTTGTTGATTTGCACTTCATTCATCATTTGGCACATAATTACTCACTCAATATGTGTTGGGCACTTAATCACCAAAATATACTAGAAATGGCCCAAGGGCACATTTCCCTTTTAGCTACAAGCGCCAACGGTCGTCTGCAACACTACAGTGAACAGTGCAACTGCGCGCACAGAAGTCAGAGCAGGCGCCAGATGGCGCACCGGACAGTGAACAGTGACTGTCCAGTGCACCACTGGACTGTCCGGTGGCCCCATTGTCAGAAGCTCCAACGGTCGGAACCCAACAGTCTGGTGACATGGCTGGTGCACCAGACAGTGTCCGGTGGCACATCGGACTGTCCGGTGCGCCATACGACAGAAGCCTTCACCAACTGTCATTTTGGTGGTTGGGGCTATAAATACCCCCCAACCACCACACTTCAATGCATCCAAGTTTTCAGCCATCAAACCTCATACAAGAGCTCTAGACTTCATTCCAAGACACAAACAAAGAGATCAAATCCTCTCCCAAGTCCGGAATCACTCCAAACAAATTAGTGACTAGAGAGAGAGACTTTCGTGTTCTTTTGAGCTCTTGCGCTTGGATCACTTTTCTTCTTCCTCTATTCTTGTTTCCAACTCACTTGTAATCAAAACAAGAGACACCAATTGTGTGGTGGTCCTTGTGGGGACTTAGTGTCCCATTTGATTGAGAAGAGAAGCTCACTCGGTCTAAGTGACCGTTTGAGAGAGGGAAAGGGTTGAAAGAGACCCAGTCTTTGTGACCACCTCAACGGGGAGTAGGTTTGCAAGAACCGAACCTCGGTAAAACAAATCACCGTGTCATTCGCTCTTATTCGCTTGTGATTTGTTTTCACCCTCTCTTTCGGACTCGTTTATATTTCTAACGCTAACCCCGGCTTGTAGTTGTGCTTAAACTTTATAAATTTCAGATTTTCCTATTCACCCCCCTCTATGCGACTTTCAACTTCTTTGGGTGACAAGGTTATTGAAGGTCAGATAATGGCAGGCACTCACAAGTCAAAAATTGTGCTCATTCCTCGTGTGTCATTGACATTGAAAAATACAAAGTGACCATTTGTCCTTCAAAGACGCCAATACCTGATAAAAGTGTACTATACAATGACAATCAATAAGAGCCAAGGACAAACACTTTCAAAGGTTGGCGTATATCTCAAAAAACCAATTTTTACACATGGTCAGCTCTACGTTGCCATATCAAGAGTTACATAAAAAAGGACTTTCTATTCTCATTGAAGATGAATCAGGCAATTGCAGTTCTATGACCCGAAACATAGTATACAAAGAGGTTTTCGAACGTATTGCCGAACAAGATCCTCATGAATAGTGTTCTGTATTTCTATTATCATGCATGTGTATATATACATAACATTGTTCCCACGCTTATATACAAGAACGTCAGACATGATATATATATATATAAAGCATACAGACTACCTCATATATGATAGGTAAGACATATATAACATATATTATTACTAATCTCCTTGTTCGCTTTGTAAAAAAAACTTCATATCCATTTTTGGGTACCTTACCAACAACTTATTAAAATATCATGTTTGCCTATGTGCAGGTGTAATAACTTTCAACAATGTTGTTCACGCCGATTGCAGAACTGGATCCTAGGAGTACAAATGTTGCAATAAGAGTGTGTATCATTAGAAAGTGGGAATTCTGAGGAGCAACAAATGATGGGCCTCTACGCCATGTCAACCTTATCTTAGCTGATGAACAGGTACTACAATAAACAATGTACACTGCACCACAACTTATTCTATACGATACAATTCTTTACATGTTTAATAACATTCTTGTCATAATAGAAATTATTTTCCACATGTAACAATAACACAGGCACGCATATAACATCCACAATTCTAAGATGGTATGTGTATCACACAACGCTCATTTGTGAACTACAATTCATATAACAATGCTTACAAAAAATTGATTATCAGTCATACAGTATAATTATAAACATTGACTTCATACCATTTCTAGGTACAAAGTTGATTACACGGACTACAGATTTATAAGTAAATATATTCAATTCACATTTAACACACTATAGACTTCATGCATTTTAGCTCTTTTTTTAGTGTTGCTGCATTACTTACTCACTATACTGCAACATCTTACAAACTCATGCTAACCTATTATAATATCAGGGCACAACCATCCACGCTGAGATTCAAGCCGCCCTAGTAGCTGACAAAGACTCATTAATCCAAATTGACAAAGTCTATGAGCTCAAACGCTTTCGTGTTGCTCCATCCAGAAACTATTACAAACATGTTGGAAAATAGTATGATGATACAATTCACTCTTTACACTCAACCAAAAGTAGTCAAGGATCCACCACCCACCTTTCCAAGATATGCCTACAAACTCACATCTTTCGAAGATATAGGCGACAATTGAAAGGGAAATAGGGTTAACCTTTTCACATAATTAATTTTGGTGGTTGAATGCCCAACACAAATATATGGACTAACTAGTTTGCTCTAGAATACATGTTCCACAGGTGCAAAAAGGTTTAACACAAACCAATAAATATTCAAGTTAGGGATCCAAGTTTTCTGAAGTTCTCATTCAATACAAGAGCTAGTGCATTCACTCCTAGACACAATTCAAAAGATCAAAGCCTCTCCAAGTCCCAAATTCATTCCAACCACCTAGTGACTTGAGAGTGTGTGTGTTCGTGTTAATTTGCGCTCTTGTTGCTTGGATCGCTTTCTTTCTTCCTCATTCTTGTTCCCAAGTGACTTATAATCAAAGCAAGAGACACCTAAGTGTGTGGTGGTCCTTGTGGGGTCTAAGTGACCTGTTTGATTAAGGAGAAAGCTCACTCGGTCTAAGTGACCGTTTGAGAGAGGGAAAGGGTTGAAAGAGACCTGGTCTTTGTGACCACCTCAATGGGGATTAGGTTCTTTGGAACCAAACCTCGGTAAAACAAATCACAGTGTTCATTCGCTTGATTTCTATTTGATTTGTTTTCCCCTCTCTTCCGGACTTGTTTTCAGTTCTAACGCTAACCCCGACTTGTAGTGTGTGTTTAAAGTTGTAAATTTTAGATTACACCTATTCACCCCCCCCCCTCTAGGCGACTTTCAATTGGTATCAAAGCTCGGTGCTTCATTAGAGTCTAACAACTCGAAGTGATGTCGAAAGATCACGCCAAGAGGGAGATCATGACCGACGACAAGCCCACAAGCTCGGGGAGAACCCTCTCAAGGGAGTCCGGCCACAAGAATAAGGAGGAATCCTCTTCCTCCAACAAGACACATCGGAAGGGTGACAAGAAGAAGATGAAGAAAGTGGTCTACTACGAGACCGACTCTTCGTCACCCTCCACTTCATCAAGCTCCGACTCGTCCATCGCTTCTAAGCGCCATGAGCGTAAGAAGTATAGTAAGATGCCACTTCGTTATTGTGGGGGACAGATATCCCCTAGGTCCACTGGAAGAGTAAAAGACCTCACGAAAGGCCCAAGGGCCCAATAAATCGTAAGGTCATTCTTTCGTGGGCCTAGGGAGGGACAATCAGCAAAGCAGGTTGACATGAGGCCGGATTGGTGCAAGCCCGGACGGCCCACAACGTTGAGCGAGCGACCACAACAGAGATCCGACTTTCCCGCGCTGGAGCCCCCATGCAACGGAGCCATGCGAGGATAGGTCGGCAGAACTATAGGGAGATAAACTCAAACGGTTCACTATCTTTTAGTTACACATTGTTATCATATCCACGTGTATTGCCCCACGGTCGAGTATATAAGGCCTAGGGGGCACCCCTTCAGAACGATCGACCCTATTACTCAGCCACCCACCTCAACTCTCTGCACTCTCAATTCAGAGAGCTACCTTGTAACCTCATTCACCAAGCATACTCACCAGGACGTAGGGTGTTACGCATCTCTAAGCGGCCCGAACCTGTAAACATTGTCCACTGCCCCTCATGCATCTGGCACGAACCATTTTGCTACAGTCGGCGACACCGTCCTACTCTTAAAAACACCTTGAGGGGCAACCCCGGGTGTGCGGTCGGACCCAAAACACCGACAGCTGGCGCGCCAGGTAGGGGGTGTGTCGACGATCCAAGCTAGCTCAATGGCCGTCACCTTCCACAGCAAGATCACCCTCCGTCCCGGATCCGTATTCTACTTCGGAACAATCTCATCCGTAGCAGATGAAGAGGGAACTCTACACCGCATTGCAGATCCGCCAAAAAAGAAGTCTCCTCCAACAAACTCCAAAAATGTCGGAGAAGCGCAACCTCCAGCTCTCCGGAAAAAGATCGCCTTCAGAAAGTCAGGGGCCGAGAGCCCGCTGACCCGGAGAACTCCACTGTCTACTTCCCCGACAAAAGAATGGACACAGATCGCGAGGAAGAAGGAGACCAAGGGGAAGCAAATTGTTCTTTCCGTTCCTCCGCCCTCAAAGGAGAACGGAAAGAAGGTCGCCACGACAGCAGCACCATTCTATCCCGACGTCCTCTTCATCGGGAGAGTGGAGTCGCCTCCCGTCTCTGACGACGAGCCGACCGCACCCGGAGAAGAACCACCTCAACGAGAATCCCGCCGACGGAGAAACCGGCGCCGGAATGTTCGGCGACATCACGAGGCCGGAGAACGGGATCCGGAGCAACCTGTCTCGTGGGACGAGGTCTCGAAGGTAGGAGAAACTCCGGAGGAACACGTCTTCAGAGAACGAAGGAACTTCCGACGACGTGATCGCCGCCGAGCTCAAGTACAAGCTGAACAAGACGCAAGGCAACGCCGGGAGAATCCACTCTTCGGGCGCAACCTGAATCCCGACTTCGCCCGAGCCATGAACACGCCGAGTGAAGTTGGGGGAGTACTAGCTCGGATAGCTGACGGGCTCCCTCGGACTCCCGACGCTGAGGGCTACCGACGACTGTTCACCCAGGCAGCCAACCATCTTCTATCGCTTGCTCACCCGCCGAACGATCTACGACACGCCATCAACAGTCGTCGAGACGCGCGAAGCTCCATCAATGCTTCGCGTGAACGACGGCATGAGAACGAGATCCGCCGCCGGGAGGAGTACGACAGGGATCATGGCATCCCAGCTCGGAGCCAGGCCACCAGAACTGAGTCGGCAACGGCCTCGACTGGCGGTACCACCCGGGGACGGTCGAGGAACCACAACAACTCCCCTCCCCGGGACAGACACCATCCCCGGCGACAGGAGGACACGTGTGGAGTGTCTGCCCTTACTCCACGCCTTAGGGCCATTCAATGGCCCCCTAACTTCAAGGTATCCAATGTTGACAAATATGAACCTAAGCAAGATCTAGGGGGCTAGCTAGCCGTCTACACCACCGCTGCTCGGGCCGCCGGGGCGTCCGAGGATGTGATGACCGCGTACTTAACCATTGTCCTCGAGCAAGACGCGCTACAATGGCTGTGACATCTACCCCGACACTGCATCGACGACTGGGGAGACTTCAGTCGGCGCTTCACCGCCAATTTTCAGTCCCTCTCCGACAAACCGGCGCAACCGTGGGACCTCAAATCCATCAAGCGCCGGGGAGACGAAACTCTCTGGTCATACCTCAAAAGGTTCCAGACCATGAGAAATCATATCCCTGAGGTTACGGAGGCGGCCGTGATCGAGGACTTCTACAGAGGATCCAATGACTCGGCCTTCGTCCGAGCCATATTGCAGAAGGCGCCGACTACCTCCGAGGAGCTGTTCCGGGAAGCCGACCTCTACATCACCGCCGACGAGCGGGCCCAGGACCTCATCGGAGGAGCGAAGCCCGCACCGGCGGCACCACGACGCGACGCGAACCAGCAACCCGACAAACGCTGGGAGAAGAGGCCCCGCGAAGAAGTACACGCCGCCGGCCCACCAGCCTCTCGCGCCCGAGGAGGACCTCGCGGAGGCGAGCACACGCTGGACGACATCCTCGACGCCCAGTGCCCGTACCACAAGGACATGCGCCACACTCTTCGGAACTGTCGGGACTTCAAGCACTCCGTCGGGCAGGGCCGACCCTTCCAACCTCTAACTCCTCCTCCACCGAGGGGAGGACCAGAAGAACCACGACAACCCCATCAGCAGGAGGAGGGAGGGGGAGGAGCTTTCCCGCGCGTTGACAGGGAGGTCAACGTCATCTTCGACGGACACGGGTCGCAGGAGAACAAAAGACAACAAAAGCTCAACGATCGCCAGATACTGGTGGCGACCACCGGTCCTCCCGCCCCATACCGGTGGTCGGAGCACCCGATCACTTTCACTCGGGCGGATCAATGGCTCAACTTCGACCACCCAGGCAAATACCCGCTCCTCGTCGATCCGGTGATCCGAGAGAGCCGGGTGAAGAAGGTGCTAGTGGACGGGGGGAGCACCATCAACGTCACCTTCCCCCGGACACTCCAAGGCTTGGGAGTTCACCTCAAAGAGCTCCACGAGTCGGACACTCCCTTCTTCGGCATCGTGCCGACTGAAGGGGAATACCCGCTGGGCCACATCTACATGCTCGTCACCTTCGGAACTCCGGAGAACTACAGAACCGAGTTCCTGAGGTTCGAAGTGGCGAACTTCGACTGCGGGTACAACGCCATCATCGGGAGGCTGGGATTGGCCAAATTCATGGCCATTCCTCATTACACGTACATGATACTGAAGATGCCAGGACCACAAGGAATCATAACTGTGCACGCCGACTTCCAAGGCGCCGCAGAGTGTTTCCGAGTGGCCATCCAAGCGGCCCTCACCACCAAGCCGTCGACGATTTCTTCAACACAGGCGAACTCTAAGCCTGAGGAGGACCTTGTAGTACCGGCAAACGAAGCTCAGGTCGCGACCTCTATGCGGCCGACTGAAGAAACTAAAAGGATCAACCTGGGGTTCGCTGATGAACGCAAGACTGCCATCATCAGCTCCAGCCTGGACGACAAAAATAGGAAAGCGCGCTCATCCAGTTTCTGCAAGATAACCGAGATGTATTCGCATGGCAACCTGCGGATATGCCGGGAGTCCCAAGAGAACTGGTCGAGCACAAACTGAAGGTCTATCCCCAGGCAAGGCCGATTCGGCAAAAACTACGTCGTTTCACGCCCGACAAGAGAGAGGCCATTCGCGCCGAGTTAGCTCGCTTGGTCGCGGCTGGATTTATTAGAGAGGTGTTACACCCCGAGTGGTTAGCCAACCCTGTTCTTGTACTCAAAAAGAACAAAGTGGATTGGCGCATGTGCGTCGACTATACTGATCTCAACAAACACTGTCCGAAGGATCCCTTCGGGCTCCCGAGGATAGATCAGGTGGTGGACTCCATCGCTGGATGTTCTGTGCTATCTTTTCTAGATTGCTATTCCGGGTACCATCAGATTAGTTTGGCAAAGGAAGACGAGGAAAAAACAGCGTTCATTACTCCGTTTGGTGCTTTCTGTTATACCTCCATGTCGTTCGGCCTCAAAAACGCTGGAGCGACTTATCAGAGAGCCATTCAAACATGCTTAGCCGATCACTGGGGCAAGCGTGTGGAGGCCTACGTAGATGATGTGGTAATCAAAACGGAGAACTCGGAAAACTTCATCGAAGACTTACAGCTGGTTTTCAACAGTCTGAGGCGGTATCGATGGAAGCTTAATCCCGAAAAATGTGTTTTTGGGGTACCAGCAGGAAAGTTACTCGGGTTTATTGTCAGCCACCGGGGAATTGAGGCTAACCCGGATAAGATTGAAGCTATCATGAAGATGGAAGCACCTCGGTCACAAAAGAAGGTTCAGCGACTTACTGGATGTATGGCAGCTCTGAGCAGATTTATATCCAGGCTGGGAGAAAAAGGTTTACCATTTTACAAGCTACTCAAGAAAGTGGATAAGTTTCAGTGGACTTCAGAGGCACAGGAAGCTCTAGATGCACTGAAAAGATTCTTGACAACACCGCCAGTACTGAAGCCGCCACAGCGAGCCACATCAACTCAACCAGCTGAAGATCTGTTGTTGTACATCTCTTGCACGACTCACGTGGTAAGCACCGCGTTGGTAGTCGAGCGAGCAGAAGAAGGACATACCTACCCAGTGCAACATCTTGTTTACTTCATCAGTGAAGTTCTGGGTCCCTCGAAGAAAAAGTACCCTCAAGTTCAGAAGCTATTATATGCAGTACTTCTAACTGCCCGCAAGCTACGTCACTACTTTGATGACCACAAAGTCATAGTAGTCACTGGTTTTCCGATAGGGGATATTCTTCACAACAAGGAAGCCATTGGCCGAATAGCCAAGTGGGCTTGTGAGCTGGGATCTCATGACATCGAATTTCGACCTCGCACTGCCATCAAAACTCAAGCATTGGTTGATTTCGTATCAGAGTGGACTGAACAGCAAGTACCAGATAACCCAGAGATTGCAGAAGTATGGCGAATGTATTTTGATGGCTCGCTGATGCTGCAGGGAGCAGGAGCAGGAATTCTCTTCACCGCACCTGGAGGCGAGCACCTCAAATATGCCCTCCATTTGCTGTTTCCGGCCTCCAACAATGCAGCCGAGTATGAAGCTCTGATCCATGGATTGAACATCGCCATATCATTGGGCATCAAGAGACTGATGGTGTACGGAGACTCTCTGGTAGTCATTAGCCAGATAAACAAAGAGTGGGATTGTTCAAGCGATTCAATGGGAAAGTACTGCACTGCCGTCCGAAAGCTGGAAGATAAATTTGAGGGTCTGGAATTTCATCATGTAGAAAGAGATCGGAACACGGTAGCCGATGTATTGTCCAAGCTAGGATCCAGTCGAACTCAGGTCCCACCTGGAGTCTTTGTACAAGAAATACTACAGCCGAGCATCTCAATGGATCAAGCAGAAGAGTGTAATATTGTGAATCAACTAGAGTCAGACTCTGATGACTGGAGAAGGCCAATCATCAGGTATATAAAGAATGAAGAGGAACTGGATGACAAAAATGCGGCCGAGCGTATTGCCAGACAGTCAGCTCACTACACACTCATTGGGGAAACATTATATAGAAGGGGTGCATCAGGCGTCCTCATGAAGTGCATCCTCTCATCTACTAGGAAGCAACTTCTGGATGAGGTCCATGCTGGGCAGTGTGGAATACACGCAGCATCCAAGACACTAGTCGGGAAGGTCTTCAGGTCAGGATTCTATTGGCCAACAGCGAAGAGTGATGCAGCCGAATTAGTTCAGAGGTGCGAAGCTTGCTAGTACTTGTCAAAACAACAACATTTACCAGCACAGCAACTACAGACCATACCAGTGACTTGGCCCTTCGCGTGCTGGGGACTGGATATGATTGGACCTTTCAAGAAGGCTCAAGGAGGATACACTCATGTACTGGTAGAAATCGACAAATTCACTAAATGGATAGAATTCAAACCCATTGCCTCTTTGACCACAGCTAAGGTCGTGGAATTCATACAAGACATAATATTCAGATTCGGGATACCAAACAGCATCGTAACTGACCTAGGATCCAACTTCACAAGTTCAGAGTTCTTCGACTTCTGCGAGCAAAAAAGCATTCAGATCAAGTATGCTTTTGTAGCACATCCAAGAGCCAATGGGCAGGTTGAGCGAGCCAACGGGATGATACTGGAGGCACTCAGGAAAAAGGTCTTCAGTAAGAATGAAAAGTTCGCAGCAAAATGGATAAGGGAATTACCCTATGTCGTCTGGAGCCTAAGAACCCAGCCTAGTTGAGCTCTGCATGGAAACACTTCTTTCTTCATGGTCTATGGGTCAGAGGCAGTATTACCAGCCGACCTCAAGTTCGGAGCGCCAAGGTTGATCTTCGAAAGCATAGCAGAAGTCGAAGCCACCAGGCTAGAGGACATTGATGTACTCGAGGAAGAACGGCTGAATACAGTAATCCAATCAGCATGATACCAGCAGACTCTAAGGCGCTATCACGACAAGGTCGTGCGGCAGCGATCCTTCTCAGTAGGAGATCTCGTCCTCCGCCGAATTCTAACGGGGGAGGGACGGCACAAGTTATCTCCCTTATGGGAAGGACCCTTCATAGTAGCAGAAGTCACTCGGCCAGGATCATATCGTCTCACTCAGATGGACGACACAGAAGTCGGGAACTCTTGGAATATAGAACACCTCAGGAAGTTTTATCCCTAGCTGTATTTCAAAAGCTATCGGGACGACGATGTACTCTGTAAAATGGAAATATGTCATCAATAAAAAAGGCTTCAAAGATACTCAGTTTGTTCATGATTAACTTGCATTCTTACTTAGCTCGGGGTGACCACTATGCCCTACTAACGGAGCAATCGGCTTAAGTCGGCAATGACTTAAACCAGTGCAACATGCTCGCGCTTACTTAACTCGGGGTGACCACTATGCCCTGCTGAACGGAGCAATCGGCTTAAGTCGGCAACAACTTAAACCGGTGCAACATGCTCGCGCTTACTTAACTCGGGGTGACCACTATGCCCTGCTAACGGAGCAATCGGCTTAAGTCGGCAACGACTTAAACCAGTGCAACATGCTCGCGCTTACTTAACTCGGGGTGACCACTATGCCCTGCTGAACAGAGCAATCGTCTTAAGTCGGCAACGACTTAAACCGGTGCAACATGCTCGCGCTTACTTAACTCGGGGTGACCACTATGCCCTGTTAACGGAGCAATCGACTTAAGTCGGCAACGACTTAAGGCGGTGCGACATGCTCACGCTTACTTAACTCAGGGTGATCACTATGCCCTGCTGAACAGAGCAATCGGCTTAAGTCGGCAGCGCCTCAAGCCGGTGCAACATGCTCGCGCTTACTTAACTCGGGGTGACCACTATGCCCTGCTGAACGGAGCAATCGGCTTAAGTCGGCAACGACTTAAACCGGTGCAACATGCTCACGCTTACTTAACTCGGGGTGACCACTATGCCCTGCTAACGGAGCAATCGGCTTAAGTCGGCAACGACTTAAGGCGGTGCGACATGCTCACGCTTACTTAACTCGGGGTGACCACTATGCCCTGCTGAACAGAGTAATCGGCTTAAGTCGGCAACGACTCAAACCGGTGCAACATGCTCACGCTTACTTAACTCGGGGTGACCACTATGCCCTGCTAAACAGAGCAATCGGCTTAAGTCGGCAGCGCCTCAAGCCGGTGCAACATGCTCGCGCTTATACAACTCAGGGTGACCACTAAGCCCTATTAACAAAAGGAACCGACTTAAGTTAGTAGCAACTCAAGGCGATCTGACGCGCTTACGATTACTCATATAGGGATGACTTCTATATCCCGCAAACAAGTTTCAAAACCATCGCACATCATTTTACTACTGCAAATTTACGAACTGATGAATTCTGAAACAATAGGAGAATAACAATGTCATTTAAATACTGAAATGACGTCCTCTAACAAATGTCTGACCATGATAACCACGTGCTCAAAGCACGCAAAATGTTTCTCTATTTTGTGATATCTTTCTCAGGAGCAATCGACGAGGAAGGGCGACTCGAGGAATCAGGAGCAGCATTCACGTCAGCCCTTATATCTTCGGGAACAACCACGCCGGGTCTCCTCATCAAGATTCGCCCCGCCCGAATGGCCTTATCCATGCCTCTGTCGCGCTGGGCTCTGAGAGTAACGGAAGTTTCTTCAGCAACCTTGACAGCCAATCGAGCAGCTTCTAACTCCTGGGCGATGGATTTCTTGGAAGCACGGAGTTCTTTGATAGTAGCATCCTTCGCTGATATCAATTGCTTGAGCCGGGTCGCCTCATCCATGGATTCCTGCAGCTTACAGCGTTGGTTGTCTAACTCTTCCATGGTGAAGCGATGACTCCTCTCCAGGATGGTCAGCGAGTTGCTAGAATCGCGATACAATCTGTCAAGACTGTCGCGAGAAGCAGCAAGGATACGTTTTTCTTCCTGCAAACAAAAGTCAACTCCCTCAAACATCAAGCAAGCAATAGGAGCACAACAAGGCAAGGCACAGTTTCATAAGTCACCTTTTCAGAATTAAGCTGAGCGTGAAGGGAAGAGCTCAGTGCATTAGCGTCATCTAAGGCAGCAGAGACCTGATCTAGTTCAGTCTGACTTTGAGAATACTTTTCATCAAAGTCAGAGCACTGCTGGACCAATTCAGCCTGATCTCGAGAATGTTTTTCTTCAAGAGTGGAAATCTGCCGAGTCATACCTAGCAGGAGACAATCAAACAAAAGGGGTCAGAATGTAAAGCAGTTTAATAGTGAAGACAAAGAGAAGCAAAAAAGCACTAACCAGCATTGGTAGCCTCCAAGTCAGAGACACGATGTTGAAGTAACACTGGATTCCAACGTGCAAGAGACGAAGCTACTTCTGGAACAGAAGCACCCTGTAACCTCAGCTGGCTAGCCATCCCGTCCACCAAAGCCTGATAAGGAGAACAGATGAGTGTAATGACAGCAGTTCATGCGGTGTAAAAATCAAGCTAAAGTATATCACAGTACCTGGAGGTTGGAAAAGAACGAAGGGACCCCCAAATCATGAGAGAACAATTGATGACCGGGCGTAAGGCCGCTACCCGAAGCAGCTTGCAACGAACCAGCAGGAACCAACTCAGTGCCATCAACAGAGCCCAAAACTTGGTCAGCGGGGACGCTGCCCTCTAAAGCGACTCCCTGGTCCAAAGCTTGGGCTACCACCATGCAGCCGGAGTGCGGAGGCGATCCCGCATGAACGTCCATGGAAGTACAAGAGGGAGACCCCGCTCGGACACCCTCGGGGGCTGGGTCATAGTTTGCACTGCCCACTTGAGCCGGATCATCCCCGGCAGCACCCTCGGGGGCTGGGCAGTGGCTTGCACTTCCCACCCGAACCAAGTCATCCCCGGCAACATCCTCGGGCGCTGGGCAAGTGTCAACACCATCCTTGGGGTCCAAGTTCTCTGCGGTAGCCACCTCTAAGGCTGATGGGCCCTCAGTTACTTCCATGGGACCAAGACGATCCAAGTCAGTATCCTGACCCTCGAGATCGCGCTCTAAGGTCGACGAGGCACGGGATGACCTCAACCCAGCATCAAGCACATCAGCACAAACCTCCATCACACCATCATCTGCTGACTCTGATAACAAATCCTCTGGAACCATATCCTCAAGAGTCTGATCAAAATTCGCCAGGGACAATTCTTGTAGACCAATGAGAGCAGACAAAGCAGGAGAAGGAACTCCACTACTTTCACCACTAGCGATGAACTGCCGACTGTTTTTCCGAGTCAAAGGAACTTCATCCTCTTCCTCCCCGTCGTCTTCATTAGCAACACAGGCAGCACCCCCATTGGGATCAGCAACAGATGGAGCACCCACATTGCGATCAGCAGTAGATTGGGCTCCCTCGGGGGAAGGACCTCGATGGACACGAGGTGGAGAAGTTCGGCCTCGGAGATGACAGACATGTGGTTACCTACGAAAGGCAACTGGCTGTTGGGGTCGATTGGAGGAATCACCGCGGCAGACGAACTCGAGGCCTTCCTCTTGGGCGCCATCTCGATTCTACTGGCGAGCAGAGTGGGAGGCGAATTGCAGAGAGGATTCGGAAGCAAGAAAGCAAGAACTAGGGCACGGAAAGCAGAGGCAGCTAAAAGCGCAGCACTTATGGGATATTCCCGAGCCAGATACCGTTTCAAAAAGCGCCCAGTCAGCACCCGGCGGTTACTTCCAAAACACCGGCGTGCCACATCATCACCCGGCAGTTACTTCCAAAACACCGGTGTGTCACATCATCACTCGGCTATTATCCTCAAAGTGGCCCACGCAGCCCGCTATCGCTCGGCGTTACCTCTAAAACGCTAACGTCGCCCTCAAGTCGCTCGGCAGTTGACTCTAAAACTCCGACATTGTGTTCAGTCACTCGGCGTCACCTCTAAAACGCTGACGTCGTCTTCAAGTCGCTCGGCGTTACCTCTAAAATGCTGACGTCGCCCTCAAGTCGCTCGGCAGTTGACTCTAAAACCCCGACATCGTGTTCAGTCACTCGGCGTTACCTCTAAAACGCTGACGTTGTCTTCAAGTCATTCGGCGTTACCTCTAAAACTCCGACATCGTGTTCAGTCGCTCGGCAGTTACCTCTAAAACGCTGACGTTGTCTTCAGTCGCTCGGCAGTTACCTCTAAAACTCCAACGTCATCTACAAGTCACTCGGCAGCTACCTCTAAAAACGTCGATATGATACCAGAGTTATTTACTTACAAATTCCAAGGAAATCAACTTCACAAATAAGCAGGATAATTGGCACAGAGAAGGCAACATAATTTCTTCATTAAAGGGAAGATATCATACTTACAAATCAACTCATTATGAGTTGATACTTCCCTACTACTACTACTACTACTACATTACATTATACTACTCTATACTACTGATACTACTACATTATACTACTTCTAATCTATACTAATATCTAAAAATCAGTGGCATTTAGCCACTGGCCTTGTTGCTGCCCTTGCTGCTGCCGCCGCCACCGCTGCCGCCCCTGCTGCCGCCGCCGTCGTCACCCTTGCCACCGCCGCTGCTGCCCCTGTCGCCGTCGTCACCGTCGTCGCTGCCACCGCCTTCGTCGTCGTCGTCGCCGCCGTCGTCGTCATCGCCATCGCCGCCACCGCCCTCCTCGGACGAGTCCTCCTCGTCCGAAGAGTACTCCGACTCATCCGAGCCAGCGAGCCCGGAGCGCTCGACGGCCCGGATGTAAGTCCAGACCTCCGCCGCGAGCCCCTGGGAGTCGTCTGAGTCGTCAGACGACTCACGCAGGGGAATGGGAGCCGGAGACCCCTCAGACTCAGAGGAGAACTCCTCCTCTGAGTACTCCGAGTCACCAAAATCCTCCGATGGAGGAGTCGGCTCACGCTTGCGCTTGTTGTTCTTGCCCATGGTGTAAGCGAAAGGGAGAGAAGAAAAGCAAGAAACAGAGAACAGCAAGAGATGTGAAAAAGCCGGAGAGACAACGACATTATTTATAGAAGAAGAAGGCAACCGCTCACCTCCAACCACGGTCACTGAACAGTCGCAAAGCATTCAATAAGCACTTCAACCCGTCTGAAGACACGTCAGGCGGCTGACGCCGTTTCACGCAACACAACACCCATTGGGACTCCAGTCAACAGCGCGGATGATATGATTACACCCGCCGTCACATCACATTACTACTCAGAAGCAGCCGGCTAAAACACTCAGCGTACCAAGCCATCCCTTGCCCACACCCATTGGGGGGGACGCCCAGGAATTATCAGTATATTTTTCAAAACTGTCACATCCGTGCAGGGCATGCAATGAATACCTCAAGACAAAAATGAGATATCAGTAAGGATCAGAGGAAAGCCAAATATAGTCGATGAAGTACAAAATATGACCGACAGAAGCGACGTGAAGACTAGACAGAGAGCGTCCATCAAATGTCCAATCAGTCGCAGAGCAAATAAATTGCACCACCTAGCGAGATATGGGCAGATCACGAACTCGGCTGAAAAAGACAAAATACATGCTGACCTCTAAAGCATGATATGGATGACATAATGCTGACCTCTAAGGCATTCAGAAAAAAGAAAGGGTTATTCTCAGCAAAAGGACACAAAATGAAGACCTTCGAGAGGATTATTTTCAAAAATCCACTCAAAGCTCGGGGGCTACACCCATTGGGTGCACCTTTGGTGCACCCCATGAATCACCATTTCAAGCCAAGATGGTGCCGACCTCTAAGGCATAAGACAAGATTAAAGACAAGGCTAGCCCTCAACCAAAGCACAAGAGTAAGATGAAAATAATTTCTGATGAAGACCTTCGAGTAGATTATTTTCCAAAATCTACTCGAAGCTCGGGGGCTACACCCATTGGGTGCACCTCCGGTGCACCCAATGAAGTTCAGGGTCCTACAATATGAAATGCCGACCTCTAAGGCACAAGCACGAAACAGAGCTTCAGTTTACGAGTGATCAAAGCAGGAGGAGACAGTAAGAAATCGTTTTCCCCAAATTACCTGCAAGCTGGACCTGGGATCTTCGGGCTGATTACCTCAAAATCAACCCAAAGATCGGGGGCTTGTGGGGGACAGATATCCCCCGGGTCCACTGGAAGAGTAAAAGACCTCACGAAAGGCCCAAGGGCCCAATAAATCGTAAGGTCATTCTTTCGTGGGCCTGGGGAGGGACAATCAGTAAAGCAGGTTGACATGAGGCCGGATTGGTGCAAGCCCGGACGGCCCACAACGTTGAGCGAGCGACCACAACAGAGATCCGACTTTCCCGCGCTGGAGCCCCCATGCAACGGAGCCATGCGAGGATAGGTCGGCAGAACTATAGGGAGATAAACTCAAACAGTTCACTATCTTTTAGTTACACATTGTTATCATATCCACGTGTATTGCCCCACGGTCGAGTATATAAGGCCTAGGGGGCACCCCTTCAGAACGATCGACCCTATTACTCAGCCACCCACCTCAACTCTCTGCACTCTCAATTCAGAGAGCTACCTTGTAACCTCATTCACCAAGCATACTCACCAGGACGTAGGGTGTTACGCATCTCTAAGTGGCCCGAACCTGTAAACATTGTCCACTGCCCCTCGTGCATCTGGCACAAACCATTTTGCTACAGTCGGCGACACCGTCCTACTCTTAAAAACACCTTGAGGGGCAACCCCGGGTGTGCGGTCGGACCCAAAACACCGACAGCTATCCTCGTATTTCAAAGCGCGCTCCTTTACTTTCCGTTCCCTTAGGAAAACCACCATATTTTGATGGTGAAGATTATTGTATGTGGAGTGATAAAATGAGGCATCACCTAACCTCACTCCATGAAAGCATTTGGGATATAGTTGAATTTGGAGCGCAGGTACCACAAGTGGGGGATAAGGACTATGACTCGGACGAGGCCGCCCAAATTAGGCACTTTAACTCCCAAGCCACGTCTATACTCCTCGCCTCCTTATGTCGAGAGGAGTATAACAAGGTGCAAGGGTTAAAGAGCGCCAAAGAAATTTGGGACGTGCTCAAGACCGCACACGAAGGGGACGAGGTGACCAAGATCACCAAGCGAGAGACGATCGAGGGGGAGCTCGGTCGATTCGTCCTCGACAAAGGAGAAGAGCCGCAAGCCATGTACAACCGGCTCAAGACCATGGTGAGCCAAGTGTGCAACCTCAGGAGCACCCAATGGGATGACCATGAAATGGTCAAGGTTATTCTACGATCCCTCGTTTTTCGTAATCCTACTCAAGTTCAATTAATTCGTGGGGATCCTAGATACAAATTAATGTCTCCCAAGGAAGTGATAGGCAAGTTTGTGAGCTTCAAACTTATGATCAAAGACTCCAAACATATTGTCAACTTGGAGCAAGGCGCCACCTCCACACCCGAGGTGCAACTCGTCGCATTCAAGGCAACGAAAGAAGAGAAGAGGGAGTCTACACCCAGTAGGCTTCCAATTGATGCCTCCAAGCTCGACAACGAGGAGATGGAGCTCATCATCAAAAGCTTCCGCCAAATCCTCAACCATAGGAGGGGGAAGGACTACAAACCCCGCTCCAAAAGGGTGTGCTACAAATGTGGTAAGCCCGATCATTTCATCGTTAAATGTCCAATGTCTAGTGAAAGTGACAGGGATGACGACAAGAAGGGGAAGAAGAAGGAGAAGAAAAGGTACTACAAGAGGAAGGGCGGCGATGCCCACGTGTGTCGGGAATGGGACTCCGACGAGAGCTCCACCGACTCCTCCTCCGACGAGGACGCCGCCAACATCGTCGTCAACAAAGGCCTCCTCTTCCCTAACGTCGGCCACAAGTGTTTCATGGCCAAGGACGGCAAGAAAAAGAAGGTACAATCTAGAGCCACCCCCAAATATACAACATCTAGTGATGAGGGTAGCTCTAGTGAAGATGAAGATGATTTACTTACTCTTTTTGCCAACCTCAGCATGGAACAAAAGAAAAAATTAAATGAATTAATAGAAGCTATTCATGAGAAGGATGATCTCTTGGAAAGCCAAGAGAACTTCCTTATTAAGGAAAACAAGAAACATGTTAAATTGAAAAGTGCTTATGCTCAGGAAGTAGAAAAATGTGAAAACCTAACCAAAGAGCTTAGCATTTGTCATGACTCTATTTCAAGCCTTAGAACTGAGAATGCTAGTTTAATTTCTAAGGTTAAAGAATTGAATGTTTGCAATGATACAATTTCTAGTCTTAGAATTGAGAATGATAGTTTAAATGCTAAGATTGAGAAATTGAGTGCTTGCAAACCCTCTACATCTACTGTCGAGCATGTTTCCATTTGCACTAGATGTAGAGATATTAATGTTGAAGCTATTGATGATCACATTGCCATGATTAAACAACAAAACGATCACATAGATAAATTAACTGCAAAAATTAATGAGCATGAACTTGAAAATGAAAATTTTAAATTTGCTAGAAGCATGCTTTATAATGGGAGACGCCCTGGCATTAAGGATGGCATTCGTTTCCAACAGGGAAACAATGTCAAGCTTAATGCCCCCAAAAGATTGTCCAACTTTGTTAAGGGCAAGGCTCCCATGGTTCAGGATAATGAAGGCTACATTTTATATCCTGCTAATTATCCTAAGCACAAAATTAGGAAGATTCATGCTAGGAGATCTCATTCTATTTCTCACCATGCTTTTATGTATAAGAATGAGGCATCTAGCTCTAGGCACTCCACTCATATTAAATTGCCTAGAAAGAAAATTCCTACTGCATCAAATGAGCATAACATTTCATTTAAGACTTTTGATGCATCATATGTGCTTACTAACAAATCAGGCAAATTAGTTGCCAAATATGTTGGGGGCAAACACAAGAGCTCCAAGACTTGTGTTTGGGTACCCAAGGTGCTTGTTTCTAATGTGAAAGGACCCAAGACCATTTGGGTACCTAAGAACAAGGCCTAAAATTGTTTTGTAGGTTTATGCATCCGGAGGTCAAGTTGGATAATCGATAGTGGATGCACAAACCACATGACAGGGGAGAAAAGGATGTTCTCCTCCTATGAGAAAAACGAAGATCCCCAATGAGCTATCACATTCGGGGATGGAAATCAAGGTTTGGTCAAAGGACTTGGTAAAATTGCTATATCACCTGACCATTCTATTTCCAATGTTTTTCTTGTAGAATCTTTAGATTACAATTTGCTTTCTGTTTCTCAATTATGTAAAATGGGCTACAACTGTCTTTTTACAGATATAGGTGTTACTGTCTTTAGAAGAAGTGACGATTCAATAGCTTTTAAGGGAGTGCTAGAGGGTCAGCTATACTTAGTTGATTTTAATCAAGCTGAACTAGACACTTGCTTAATCGCTAAGACTAATATGAGTTGGCCCTGGCATCGTCGACTAGCCCATGTTGGAATGAAGAATCTTCATAAGCTTCTAAAGGGAGAACACATTTTGGGACTGACAAATGTTCATTTTGAGAAAGACAGGGTTTGTAGCGCATGTCAAGCAGGAAAGCAAGTAGGCGTCCATCATCCACACAAGAATATCATGACAACTGACAGGTCGCTCGAGCTACTCCACATGGATTTATTTGACCTGATCGCTTACATAAGCATCGACGGGAGTAAGTACTGTCTAGTTATTGTGGATGATTATTCTCGCTTCACTTGGGTATTCTTTTTGCAGGAAAAATCACAAACCCAAGAGACATTAAAAGGATTCTTAAGATGGGCTCAAAATGAGTTCGGACTAAGGATAAAAAAGATAAGAAGCGATAATGAGACGGAGTTCAAGAATTCACAAATTGAAGGATTTCTTGAGGAGGAGGGCATCAAGCATGAGTTCTCTTCTCCCTACACACCTCAACAAAATAGTGTTGTAGAGAGGAAGAATAGAACTCTACTGGACATGGCAAGGACCATGCTTGATGAGTACAAGACTCCGGACCGGTTTTGGGCTGAGGCGATTAACACCGCCTGTTACTCCATCAATCGGCTCTACCTTCACCGAATCCTCAAGAAGACATCATATGAACTCCTCACCGGTAAAAAGCCCAATGTTTCATATTTTAGATTCTTTGGAAGCAAATGTTTTATTCTTGTTAAAAGAGGTAGAAAATCTAAATTTTCTCCTAAGGCTGTAGAAGGATTTTTACTTGGTTATGACTTAAACACAAGGGCATATAGAGTCTTCAACAAATTCACTGGATTAGTTGAGGTTTCTTGTGACATTGTGTTTGATGAGACTAATGGCTCCCAAGTGGAGCAAGTTGATATTGATGAATTAGATGATGAAGAGGCTCCATGCGTTGCGCTAAGGAACATGTCCATTGGGGATGTGTGTCATAAGGAATCCGAAGAGCCCACACAAGATCAACCGTCATCTTCCATGCAAGCATCTCCACCAACTCAAAATGAGGATCAGGCTCAAAATGAAGATCAAGAGGATGAGCCACCTCAAGAGGAGGACAATGATCAAAGGGGAGATGAAGAGAATGAAGACAAGGAACATGATCAAGAAATACAGGGTCAAAGACCGCCACATCCAAGAGTCCACCAAGCAATTCAACGAGATCACCCCGTCAACTCCATCCTCGGTGACATTCATAAGGGGGTAACCACTAGATCTCGAGTTGCTTGTTTCTGTGAACATTACTCTTTTGTGTCCTCTATTGAGCCATACAGGGTAGAGGATGCACTAAGAGATCCGGATTGGGTGCTGGCAATGCAAGAGGAACTCAACAACTTCACAAGGAATGAGGTATGGCATTTAGTTCCACGTCCTAATCAAAATGTTGTAGGTACCAAATGGGTATTCCGCAACAAGCAAGATGAGCATGGTGTGGTGACAAGGAACAAAGCCCGACTTGTGGCCAAGGGTTATTCACAAGTCGAAGGTTTGGACTTTGATAAAAACTTATGCACCCGTAGCTAGGCTTGAGTCAATTTGTATATTACTTGCCTATGGTACTTACCATGGCTTTAAGCTTTATCAAATGGACGTGAAAAGTGCCTTCCTCAATGGATCAATCAAGGAAGAGGTATATGTTTAGCAACCTCCTGGCTTTGAAGATAGTGAGTACCCTAACCATGTGTATAAACTCTCAAAGGCGCTTTATGGGCTTAAGCAAGCCCCAAGAGCATGGTATGAATGCCTGCGAGATTTTCTTATCACTAATGGCTTCAAAGTCGGAAAAGCTGATCCTACTTTCTTTACTAAAACTGTTGCAAAAGATTTGTTTGTATGCCAAATTTACGTTGATGATATCATATTTGGGTCTACTAATAAATCAACTTGTGAAGAGTTTAGTAGGATCATGATACATAAATTCGAGATTTCTATGATGGGGGAGTTGAAGTATTTCCTAGGATTTCAAATCAAGCAACTCCAAGAGGACACCTTCATCAGCCAAACAAAGTACATTCAAGACATACTTACGAAGTTTGGGATGAAGGATGGCAAACCCATCAAGACACCCATGGGAACCAATGGGCATCTCGACCTCGACACAGGAGGTAAATCAGTAGATCAAAAGGTATACCAGTCGATGATAGGATCTTTACTCTATTTATGTGCATCTCAACCGGATATTATGCTTTTTGTATGCATGTGCGCAAGGTTCCAAGCCAATCCTAAGGAAGTTCACCTTAGGGCCGTAAAGAGAATCATGAGATACTTAGTTTACACTCCTAAGTTTGGGCTTTGGTTCCCCAAGGGATCCACTTTTGATTTAATAGGTTATTCCGATGTCGATTGGGCATGGTGTAAAATTGATAGGAAGAGCACATCAGGGACTTGTCAGTTTCTGGGGAGATCCCTGGTGTCATGGGCTTCAAAGAAACAAAACTCAGTAGCTCTTTCCACCGCTGAAGCCGAGTACATTGCCGCAAGCTATTGTTGTGCGCAACTACTTTGGATGAGGCAAACCCTCAGGGACTATGGCTACAAATTGAGCAAAGTCCCTCTCCTATGTGACAATGAGAGTGCAATCCGCATGGCGGATAATCCCGTTGAACACAGCCGCACTAAGCACATAGACATTCGGTATCATTTTCTCAGAGATCACCAACAAAGGGGATATCTAAATAGCTTATGTCAACACCAAGAATCAATTAGCTGATATCTTTACCAAGCCATTAGATGAGAAAACCTTTAGCAAACTTAGGAATGAGCTAAATATTCTTGATTCTCGGAATTTTGATTGAAACGCTGCACACATAGCTCATTTATATACCTTTGATCATATCTCTTTCATTTGGCATAAATGCATACTTCTTATTCTTATTATGCCAAAGCTACGACTAATGTGTTTTCAAGTGCATTTCTATACTAAGTCGTATATTGAAAGGGAAATGGACTATGTGACGAAGACAAGGCTTCCACTCCACTCTAACGGTATCATTTATCCTTCGTCGCTACTCCACTCACTCCAAATTAGTATAATCCTTCACTCATATTTACTTGTAGCAATGGGAAAAAAGTAATTAAAGGGCTCTCAAAGTCTTCGTTTTTGGCGATCAATGCCAAAGGGGGAGAAATTATTAAGCCCAAAGCAAAAGGACCGCACCACCAAATTTCAAAATTTTCTTAATAAAGCTTTAATTGATATTTTTCATTGGTCAATATCTCAATTATTACCCTTATCTTGAGAAAGCAAAATCTCAATTGGTATTAAACTTCAATTGGTATCTTGCAATGACAATTTCTTCAATTAGGTATATTTAAAGGTAGATTTTCAAAGTTGGTATCTATTAAAACCCTCTTGAAAACTAAGAGGAGAATTTCATTGAGGGGGAGTTTTGTTTAGTTAAAGGAAAAACATTTGAACCAGGGGGGATTTCAAATCATGAAAATGCTTCTTGCAATCTTATTCATATACCTTTGACTATTTGCAAAAGACTTTGAAAAGATTTTCCAAAAAGATTTGCAAAAACAAAACAAGTGGTGCAAATGTGGTCCAAAATATTAAATAAAAGAAAGCAATCCATTCACATCTAGTGAGATTATCAATTGGTTTAATTCCAAGTAACATATGTACTTACCTTATGCAAACTAGTTCATTTCTGCACTTTATATATTTGCTTTGGTTTGTGTTGGCATCAATCACCAAAAAGGGGGAGATTGAAAGGGAAATAGGGTTAACCTTTTCCCACAATTAATTTTGGTGGTTGAATGCCCAACACAAATATATGGACTAACTAGTTTGCTCTAGAATACATGTTCCACAGGTGTAAAAAGGTTCAACACAAACCAATAAATATTCAAGTTAGGGATCCAATTCAAAGGAGCAAAAGAAACCAAGTGTGTTGTGGTCTAGCGCACCGGAGTGTCCGGTGCAACAGGCCCGTACTGGGTTGAACCAGCCACTCTCGGGTTTCAGCAGACGCGCTCCACTATAATTCACCGGACTGTCCGGTGTGCCAGTAGAGCAACGACTAACTCGCGCAACGGTCGACTGCAAAAGGCACTAACACAGGAACAGTACGCGCAGAGTCAGAGCCGCAGAGTCAGATGTGCACCGAATAGTGTCCGATGTGGCACCGGACTGTCCGGTGCCGCAAGAGGACAAAGCCCCCAACAGTCGACCGAGCTCCAAACCCTAACGGTTGGGTGATGTGGTGGCGCACCGGACAGTGAACATGACTTGTTCGGTGGCGCACCGGACTGTCCGGTGCGCCCATCGCTAGCAGTCTTCCCCAACGGCTACTGGGTGGTTGAGGGCTATAAATACCCCACAACCACCACAACTCCAAGCATCCAAGTTTTCTGAAGTTCTCATTCAATACAAGAGCTAGTGCATTCACTCCGAGACACAATTCAAAAGATCAAAGCCTCTCCAAGTCCAAAATTCATTCCAACCACCTAGTGACTTGAGAGAGTGTGTGTTCGTGTTCATTTGCGCTCTTGTTGCTTGGATCGCTTTCTTTCTTCCTCATTCTTGTTCCTAAGTGACATGTAATCAAAGCAAGAGACATCTAAGTGTGTGGTGGTCCTTGCGGGGTCTAAGTTACCCGTTTGATTAAGGAGAAAGCTCACTCGGTCTAAGTGACCGTTTGAGAGGGGGAAAGGGTTGAAAGAGACCCGGTCTTTGTGACCACCTCAATGGGGATTAGGTTCTTTGGAACCGAACCTCGGTAAAACAAATCACTGTGTTCATATGCTTGATTTCTATTTGATTTGTTTCCCCCTCTCTCTCGGACTTGTTTTCAGTTCTAACGCTAACCCCGGCTTGTAGTGTGTGTTTAAAGTTGTAAATTTCAGATTACGCCTATTCACCCCCCTCTAGGCGACTTTCAACAATGTTGACAATAAAACGTACTTGATTGGTAAGATATGATTCATAAATTTTTATGTCATCATTCCCTATGCAAAGTTGTTTAGTCTGTTAAATTCATATAGTGCTTCTTTAACAACTATACATATGTTCTAGGAATCTTGACAGAAATTGGATTTTACATCATGTTGGTTACAACAACTCAAACATCATCAGAGACATATTTCTCAAGGACATAAAGTAAGAAAATCATGCAAAAATAATTCTCTCATACTAACATTTTCATCAATGTGCTTTTCTTTCCTTTTTTTTGTTGCACAAACACTTCTTAATTTTATTGCACCAGCAATACCTCTACAAAAGTGACGCTTTGGGGACACCAAGCATCTAGCTTCTCTGTCGATAACATATGCGATGAGAATGATAACAAACATGTTGTCGTACTATTTGTTGGATGCCTTGCTAAGAGATTCAAAGGTAGTGTACTAAACATTCGAAATCACAGTTACACTATCTACATTTACAAATACAATAACAAGTGTGTTACTCCCAATGTAGGAGAAGCATATCTAAGTGCCACGACATCATGTACATGGTACTTCAACCCAGACAATCCTGAAGCCCAGATGTACTACAACAAGTAAGGGGAAAAAAGTCAGACATTACCTATCTTTGTAGTCATATTTTTTTCACAAACAGTTTCCAAACACTTGCTCCTCGTAATAAAAATTGTTGGTACCACCAAGACCTTGTAGGCATTTACCTTTTATATTTTTTATACACAACTGGTTGTATGCTTGTTATGCCTTTTAAATAGCATACATTACATGCAATTATTTATTAGTCGTTTCAAAACTGAGCTACAACTCTTTAGTTTGAAGTTATTCAGATATTTCTGTTGCTAAAAACATATACTTGAAATTAAATTATTAAAAATATACAGTCACGTTTCTAAGTTTCACAAACCTTTTATAGAGAAAATGCAAGGTGACATAGTATAAAACAAGTAATGTGTACCACAACCTGGTTAATTTTCGCCAAAACCATTATTTTACTTACAAAACTCCATTATTTATTACCACAATTTTATAGACAATTCTTCCAATTGTGTCTCTTCTCAGTACATATTTTAAAATTGATGTACATTTCAGAATAATCTTAATTTTCTTTCATCTTTTATAAACAATACATACTTTGCTGCTACATTATTCACAGAAAAATAACAAGGCTTCTCTAATCCATTTAATACCATTACAACAACAAGTTTCTATTAACTTCGTAAATAAAAAACATAAATGTTTACTTTCCTTCCTAATTACACAATTGTTTGATAATATCTCATCATTCTTATCATATCGTTTAAAGGTTGCTAAACACTAAGTTCCAAATGTTACGCCCCCAAGCAACCGCGGAAGAATTACAGGCTTCTCAAACACTCAACATCGAAGACAAGACCATTGAAGAACTACTTCAGCTAGATCCAGATATGTTCCCTGTAATAACCACAAATTTCTCTATTATTAAATTTCATCAGTATATAAAGCGCAATATAACTATTGACAACAAACTTCTTTTCCAAAATACAGGAACAAGGTTTCAGATGCACCGTCACTATATCACGCCTCATACAAAATGGTAGATGGTGGTTCCCATCCTGTATCAAGTGCAACAAGTCTTCATCCCAGACATCTACTGGGTACCAATGCACATCATGCAATGGGACAGAAACAGAGTACAGGTAACCATATACAAAAACACCAAACAGTTATGATTTTGCATACAGAGGAAAATGTCGTCTTCTTGCATAGTTATCTAATAACTGCTATAAAACACTAACAATTCCTAGCTCACGATATAAACTCAACTTCATTGCCACTGATGGAACATCCAAAGCAGAATTCTTTTGCTTTGATACTATAGCTAAACGAATAGTAGGAAAATCTTGTCAAACCCTTTTTAGCACATCAGATGTTTCTCGGGGTCCTCCTCCAGACCCAGCTGCCATTGTCTCCCTCAAATTCACATTTGCAGTTACCATCAACATGTCTGCATTCTGTGTCACAAATCGAATCTTTTCTATCCTTTCTGTCCTAACAAATCATGTAAGGCAAGCATCAATACCATGTGCCACACAAAACCTTTCCCAACAACAGATGTTAAAACAAGACAACACATTTGATGTCATAACCACACAAGAATCTCCAGCAACATCGTTTGCCAAACTATCCACTTCTACCAAACAAGAAAATGTGGTAAGATATTTCTTAACATTAACTATAATTATTCTGTATCAACTTATATATACCTATATGAACTCATCAACTGTATTTTGGCAGGCACGATGCAAACTTACGTATTCTGAAACTCTACACGACACAAATGTAAGTATGCTATTTTGATACATTTCAATTACACATGTTCCTACAAACTCTCAGATGAAACATGTTTTAACATCAGGATTACATATGTTCTCACACTAAAACAATTGTCTATTCTTATTGCAACAAAAACAAATATTACAATCTACTCTTGCTTCATACATATCTTAAATTACTTCCACGGTCACATTTATATGCACACGCTTCCTACTATAAATTTAGTTTCCAAGAAAAATACAGGTCCATCAACTAACATGGGTGAACTTCTAAATTAGTACTATACCATATTATCCAAGAGCAGCAAATATCAACTTATATGGCCAACTATCCAATCACGAATTAGTACTAATTACTTTAAAAATCTGCTTGTGTAATTATACATGAACTGACAATTCTTATCCACTTATTTACAGGTTGATGAACAGATTTCAGTTGAAGTCAATAAAAACAGCCTCGCGTCACCTCCTAAGAAGTATGTATCTATAAAAAATTGAAGCCAAATCACAAACACTATTTAAATTCTGCATGTATCAATCCTGGTTCATACTAACACTAACAAACATATAGGATCAAGACTACCCAACTAGGTTCTACACACCCTGACAACCTTAATGATTAGATCATCAATGATCTCATGATGTTCTCATGAAGGTACTACACCATCTACTCTCCTGTCATGTACATAATTTTCAATCAATATAATCTGAGTATTCTTCTCATAGCCATACCAAAAAGATAAAACAACTTCAAGACTCTTTAACTACTGACGCTCACCTTTTTTGTACAGGTAGTATGACAAGCATCATCACTTTTGGAGCACAAATTCTTTTGTGTATATATAACCAAACCGCTGAATCTTTCGTAGTGCTGTATATATTGAACAGATCTTCGGCTGTTGAATCTTGCTAATGAAGTATCTTTACTACTCTATATGTTCTTATTGTAGGCGTCCACATGTGGCCGTGTTCTGCCTCCCAGGACGTCGGTCGCGATATTCCAGCGACTCTCCATCCCCCGCCGCCATCATCGACCTCCACGCCCTCCACATTTCACGGATCATCCTCCGCTCCTGTGGGCGTTCACAAGTGCACCGTGCCCCCGCTCCCGTCTTCCCCGCCTCCCTTGCACGAGATGCCCGTCGCTGATGGACCCCTCCCGAGAATGCCGCGCCAAGCAGCCTCCTCGCCCCCTCCTCCGCGGCCCCCTTCCATCCTCGCATGTGCACTCGGTACTTCCATTCGCACTAGCCTGCACTCTATCCGCAGTAACCGCTCTCTGCCTGCCTTCCTCCCTGTTCGGGTCCCACACGATGGTGGTTTCCAAAATCTGAGGGCGACAGCGCTACACAAGGAGAAGGCATGGGTCGTCGTGCAGAGGAAGGTCGAGGTCATGGATCATGCGGAGCTCACCAAAGCCTACTACCATAGGGACAAGGGGAAAATCGTGCCACCCCCTAGCTCGCGCGATGCTCAGCGATGGTACGCCTTCCTTTGGTATGGTGCCCTGATAATCACCTCCCACCGTACCCCCACCCCTAACCCCACTCGCATGATGCCCAGGGAGAGCCTACATCCTCCCCGCCTCGCTCATGATCAGCCGAGTTGGCCGCCGTTCTCAAGGGCCCTCTCGTCGGTGCCCTCACGGGCCCTCTTGCCGGCGCTGCATGCGAGTAAGCCGTGTGCGGCTCCATCAAAGGGCTTCACCGAGGGGTTTCTAACGACGGTGAGTGCACACACACCAAGGACAGGAGCAGCATATCAGCTCTGGGTCCAACAAGAGCAACAGTGGACAAAGCTCAGGGCCCATGTCGTGCTCTGCCAGATCCATTCACGATGAGTCGTGTCGTGTTGTGGTCGACATGGCGACCCGCGGTTGCCCACACTCGTTAGACAGGACGACGGCGTCCACGCGCGACAGCTCGTCATGCCATTTGCGGCCGTGAACAGGAACCAGGTAGGTCCCTTCTCATCTTAGGGTTAGGGTTTTGGGATGGGAAAACTTTGAGGTTTTCTAATTTGCCTTTCTAATCATGCAATTTCCCTAGATTTGAGTCGAATCTAACCCAATTTTGTTGGTCTCGGTGGGATTTGGCTAATTTGGGCGCCATGGCCTAGGTCAGCGTACAGATCTGGTTAGAAACTCTTTGTACTGTAACCATACAACGCAGATCCTTATGTTTCAATACATTGTATGTGTTGACACATGGTCATTTGATGTTGTTATGTAGTGCTTATATCCTGCTTTGGAATATAGTTCCAAGAAGAACGCCAAGGGGAACAAACCTAGAAAAGAAAGAAACATAATTTTTGAAGGTTTCAGAACGCCTAGAGAAGCTATTGAAGTTCAGTATTTCTTTTCTTGTCCAACCAATTAGTAGTAGTTTCTGTTAGCTTATTAGTCCATATGAATTTATGAAAAATCCACAACATACATGTGCAGCTGTTTGTCACTATCTATATTAGTTACCTCGTTGTGATTAAGAATAAGGACCACATGGTTTCTAGACTAAATAAAAATATAGACAAGTTGCTGCGATATGTTTGTTGTGTGCATATATTGTAAAATAGTTATGAAACTTTGCACATATTTACAACACACATATAGAACAGATCTGTTTTGGAATGATAAAACTACTTCAATTACTTCTAAGACTGTTTAGTTCGAACTGAAGATTATTGTTTTCCCCTTTCCTCTCTGCCACATGGCCATTCTATTACTCCATTTGTCATTCTATTTGATCTAAAGAAAGGACATTAGTGCAAGATACATATGTGTTTCAAACTTGCTTATGAAACTATGTTCATTTAGTCATTTAGTCATTTTTAGAAATTGTATACATTTTTCATTCTAATTTACAAAGCTTAGATATATCTTCAATGAATTCTGCATTTTTATTTCTGTGCATGTACACCTTGTGTTGTTTGTGACCAGCAAGCACACTGTCTGCAGACTTAGTCGTAATAGAGCCCACAAAAACAGTGTTGATCCCAAACTGTGTAACTACCATACAATACTAAATGGAAACAGCTCGTTGTAATATTCTGTGGATACTTTGTTTCTTTGAAGCAGCGTCTCTGTTCTGTGGATACTTTGCTTCTTTGAAAATACCTGCAATCGATTGTTTTACTAAAGTGTAGAGTGTAATAATAAGGCAAATGACCAACCTTCATAGAATTCATATGCCATCAGCAGTTTTACCATTTAAGCTACACTATTTTAAAATATATTTTTGCTATGGTAAGTACTCTTATGTGTCCTGCCTTACTGTTCATCCATTCTCAAGTATACTCTTTGATCTTTTGATATGTGTGCAGGCCCAGAACATATGCAATTTAGTTTTTTTATAAGTCCTCCAAGATTTGGTTAGTTGCTTCATGCTTTCTCTTTTTCTCTCTTAATACTTAGCTCAATTTTGTTCATACTGGTATGTTTGATCTGTGTTATACTGCTATGTGCTATTTTATTTCAGTGTAGGAGGTTACGACAGAGTCTCATTCGATTTTCAGTTATTCAGTTTTCAGTGAAAATACTACTAAACTGAATTGTCTATCTCCTTGTTCTTGTGCTTGTTTCTAGAATCTCTATTAGCAAGGATATCTTTTGAGATTATGTTTCTGCTAACCCCAGGTTTCTTTTCAGCACCACAAATTTTCTTATTAGTCTTCTTCACTATATTCTTTTTTAGCAATGCTAGATCATCCTTCGATATAGAGCTAATGAAGCATCTGGTTTAGTATTATTAAGTTTAGATGAGTGACCCATATTTTGAAACTGTTCTTGGAAAACTGCACCAATAGCCAGTCTCGTTAGGAGAAACATAGACTGAGTCTTCATAATCTTTGTTTTTCCTCTGCCTTACGTCAATTTTCACCCATTATCTAAAAGCAAATGTTTTATCTTGTTCCAGAGATCTTGCTTATGTTTGTTGAGGGGTCCTCCCCTTGGCTTCTTCATTTCAAGCTTGTTGATCACATGGCCAGATGTGGCTTGCAGATCAACCACCTTAGTGTTCTTCATTGAAATCCTATCATCCCCAGTGTCTTCATCCACCTTGCAATCATTACTCTCCATCACAGCACCATTGTTCTTCGGCAGGAGCTTTAAAACACCTCTCTATTGGAATCCTACCATTACCAGCTTCCCCATCCACCTCAGTTTGACTTGACAGAATCTTACCATCACCGATAATACCCCTTTTCCCTTGCAACCTTAAAACCTCCTATTGGCTAGAATCAGTTGCTTTGCCCTGATCAGTCTCGGAAACATGCTACTGCTAAACTGAAACCTGCTACTACTAAGCAACTTGCTTAACTGATACTGCTAAGCCACTACTACTTGCTAATTAGAACCTGTTCAAACTTGTTAAACTGTTATTTGCTAGCTGAAGCCACTGCTAACTAAAAACTGCTATTGCTAAGCCACTGCTACCTACTAACTGAGGCCAACCTTAGTTGTTTCTTCTCAGTTTTGCCTGACTCAATTTTCTAAACCCAACCTTTCATTATCTCAATTTCTCATGAGGATATTACCTGATGTTGTGCAAACATACAATACTTATCAATATCGCTAAAAAGAATATATTAGTGCACGGTCGTCAAAAGAGTCTATATTGATTCATTAGAAATAATTTGTGTGATATTAATAATGTTTGTTCGACATCAATTAAGTCTATTTAGGTTGGCATATTTATCCCTACTACTATTAAGACACCAGTGTGGGCGCTGGCGCGGCCAATGCCCCCGCCTCGTCTCCACCTAGGCACCTACGCGCAGCCTGCCGACTGCCATGTGGACCCACCTCGGCTATCCCTCAGCGCACATGCCCGACCAGCCATGCCAGGCTTGCCAGCGCAGCCGCTCGACTAGCCAGGCCCCGGCAAAGCCTTCCCGGCTTCCCGTACGTGCACCAGGGACCAATCCTTTGGAAGCCACGGCAATGGCGCCCAGATCTGCTTTGCCTTCCCCTACGCGCTGCACCCACAAATTTGGCAGGCGCAGCAATGCCGCCCAGGACCCCGCATCGCCTTCCCCTACGCGCTGCACCCACAAATTTGGAAGCTTGGTCAATGGCGCCCAGCCCCAGCATCGTGTTCCCCTACGTGCTCCAGGCTCCAGCATTACCTTCTCCTATGCGCTGCACCCACAAATTTGGAAAGCACAATCTGCGTCACCGATTTTGGAAAGCACGATCTCGGTCAAGCAATCACAACAACTATACCCCAAATTTCGCGCTCGTCCTCATTAAAAAGGTCGTCATTCCATCCTGCGCCCCACCATCGACCATTGACTCCATCCTGCGCCCACCAACGTCCAGGTGAGTCCGCTATGGTCCTTCATTGTTTTGTATATTCTCAGTTTGGTTCTTTTCTCTTTTTGGTTTAGCTGTTTACGAACTTATAAGCAGGAGCCTACTCCCCATTTGCCTCAGTTCATGGAAAATATTCTAGAGAAACAAGAGTGAGCTTTTCTTTTAAGGTTAGTATTTTCAATTTTTGTTCCATGTATTAACCACTCGTGTAAAGTTTAGTTTTTGTTATTTTTAAATTTGTCAATACATTACATAATCCTGTCAGGTTGCACACCATGGTACATTGTGGACCTGTAGGAAAAAACAATCATTCAACTTTCATTCGTACTATCTCCTAAGAATAGTGATAGCATGCCACCAGACAAAAGCTAATGGTGTTGTATTCTTGAACTTTAAAAACCTGAACAAACTCAGTATTCTAAGAGGTTCATAGTGTTTTTGCCTAGTAGTCTGAGAGATAAGCACTTCCATTTTGCCTCGAGCCGATGTTTAGGTGATCTGAATACTACTAAAAATTAAAAAGTACATCATCTTCTTTTCTGTATTTGGCAATGGACAATGAGTGTGGTAGCTTGCCTGTTCTCTAGAAATTGTGTTCTTTTATAATGGTGCACAAATGCTTTCAAAATTATTAACAAGCATAGTCTCCAGTAATTCCAGTTAAATTTTCTTGCATTCTCCTCGTACATATGAACTTGATGTGCTAATAACACTACCTTTATTGCAATCGTTTATGGATCTGCAATTCCCTAATGGGAAACTAACATATGTTTAGGGTTTAGGGGATATCAACTGGTGGTTTTCTCCTGTTATTTTGGTGGGTTACTTCAAGCTCATAGAAAATATCCTATAGAACCAAGAGTGAGTTTTTCTTGTAAGGTTAGTATTTTTCAGTTTTTGTCGCATGATAAAACCACTCGTGTAAAGTTTAGTTTATGTGCTTTTTATTTTTTTTCAAAACATTATATTTTCCTGTTAGGTTGCATAACACATAATTTTTTCCATGTGTTGTTGCTAACTAAAAATGTTATCTATGTTTATGTATTAGTTCATAGTGTATTCATATCTGCTTTGCTTTCTTAACGATGTACAAATACACTTGCTCTATTCATAGTGTTTTTGCCTTGTATTATGAGAGATTAGCACTTCCATTTTGCCTTGAGCTGATGTTCAGGTGATCTGAATACTACTAAAAATTAATTAGCACATCATCTTCTTTTCTATATTTGGCAATGGACAATGAGTGTGGTAGCTGGCTTGTTCTCTGGAAATTGTGTTATCTTATAATGGTGCACAAATGCTTTCAAAATTATTAACAAGCATAGTCTCCAGTAATTCCAATTAAATTTCCTTGCATTTTCCTCGTACATATGCAGCAGATGCGCTAATAACACTATCTTTATTGTAATCGTTTATGGATATGCAATTCCCTAATGGGCAACTAACATATGTTGTTGTTTAGGGGATACTAGCCGGTGGTTTCTTCTGTTCTTTTGGTGGGTTACTTCAAGCTCATAGAAAATATCCTAAAGAAACACGAGTGAGCTTTTCTTGTAAGTCGATCATGTTTTGTTTTTTTTTTGCCAGACTGACATTCCAGAGAAAGAAATGGAGGCTGAGAGGACGAGATGCCAATAGTGAATTATCGGTCAGTGGAGATTCATAGGGATTCCCCGGCTGCTAGCAGCTCAAGCAGATCAGGAAGTGGCTCATCTTCATCCAATGGTACAGTACAATGGAACAAATGAGTATCTGTCAGCATAAATGGTGAGTTATCGATCGAGTAGCTTGTTAATTCATTAAAATTCCTTGTAGATTCAGACTCTAATGTTACGATTTATTTTTTCAGTAACCAATGTCATGTGCTGGTGTAGTTTATTTTTTCAATCCATATATATATACTTGCTAAATCTGTTTTTCTCTTCACCTTGTCTTGTGAGTTGCCTCATTTTCTTACGTAACAAAGTAATCTTGTGTGTTATTTTGTTGTAAAATATGTTATGCAGTTATCTAAATTGATCTACAGTTATGAGCCTCTGTTATGCAAATTACCTAGACCTGTTTTTGTTGTGGAGACCTGAAGATTCTGAAAATGCATTATGTAGTTTGCAGTTATATGGTTTTGCATACCTGTATCTATTTGTGTAATACATTTGCCTGTATATGTGCAGCTTATATCTATCATTCTTCATGTCTGCAGATGACTGCATCTTCATGTATGAAGGGCTACCTATTCCTGTTTTCTTCATTTATGTAGGTATGCATATGACTGAAGATGACTAAACAGGACATTCTTCAGTTATACATGTTAGGAAGTTAGGCATTTTTAGTTTTAATTTAATCCAGAAAAACAGTGCGATATATGTGATGACATGTATGTGCATGTGTGTATGACTACTCGCATAAGCAGTAAACAGCAATGAAACATGCACAAATACGAAGAACAGAGTGTACCCAGCGGAGGGACCGATGCTCAAGGCATCAGTGGCTCCATTCACACGAGACATCTCGTGTGTTTGTTCGATGTAGTCGTACGAAGTCGGTGCAGGAAGATGTACGCTGTGCAGTCCCTCGAACGGTCGCCGGGAAGAAGAACAGCAGCACGCGTCAACTCGGGAAGGCGACGAACAGCAAGCTGTGAACGAAGCAGCTGGACAAACAGATCACGCGAGCAGTCGCGAAGACGCTCCCCAAAAATCTGATCGCCCGCACACCCGTGCAAGTGTATCTCTGCGGTCGGTGATTTCGGAGGCCTGCTCTCCCACTCTCTCTGTGCTCGCAGAAGATGGGACGGGAATGTGTTGTTTGCAATTCGCGTGAGATAATTCGCATCACTGGAAGAGCCCTCCCTCTCCATTCTTATAGGCGGTCAGAAGGAGGGAGAAGAACAACGGACAGAAACGGTCGCGCATTAGAACTGGAAACTGACGACAGTAACTGACGTCCGTTACTAGCCATAAGACAGGAATATTCGGACCAAGGTCCGATCTACCACGAGCCACGAGCCACGGCCACGGCCCGGCCCGGCCGGCGGCGGCGGCGCGCGCGCGCGCGCGTGTGGCAGTCCTTCATCCTTTTCTCAACTTCTCAATAGATGCACCAATGGTCCACCTATTTAAGTTGATTGATTTGTCCTTTGAACTTCCAATATGGTACTAAATAATTAGTACACCATAGCATTAAAGTGGGCCATTAGAATTGACTATTATTGAATATTAATTTGGGCCAAGCCCACATTAATCCAACAATCCCCACCAAATGCTAAGTCACACAAAAAAGCTCTCATCATCTCAAACGTTTGATATACTGGTGTTTCGATGGAGACTGTTAAGTTGAACATCCACCTAGAACTTAGACTACACTTGACCACAACTGCACAATGGACTAGGCCTTGAATTGGCAGTTTTGTGTGGAATGAGTTTCATCTAAACTCTTTACCAGTACTAGATTGTTGAACGCATCCCCTCTGGTTGGAGCATATAAGTCAAACTCCATAGCCTTTCATGGGTATCTAGAAACCACCCAGATCTCATAAACTGTGACTAGCAGTTAACCCATATAGGTATGTTCCTCTAAAGATGTTCTGTAGGACAACATCTTTGCTTCACAAAGCCACTTGGAACATATTAAGGTGTAAACACCAACCTACCTCACAGTAAGGAAAGATATGCATCTGAAATGAGCCTTATTAAGGGTCTTTCCTCTCAGTCTACCACTAGCTTGTTTCACCATTCTAATTCACGGGATCTCCGATCACATAGAACAGGTTACCACTATGATAAACTTTAGGTGGGTCTCATGCCCATCTCACTTGATGCACTATCTATCACACTACGTGATAGCCCCTTAGTAAATTGATCTGCCAGATTTTTAGACGTATGGACATAATCCAACGCTATTACTCCGGAGTTTCTCAATTTCCTGACAGATTTCAAACGCCTCTTTATGTGCCTTGTCGACTTCATATTATCCTTAGAACTGTTTATCTTAATTATCACAGTCTGATTATCACAGTTCATGGAAATAGCCGGCACAGGTTTTTCAACCACCGGTAAATCCATAAGGAGTTCACGAAGCCACTCAGCCTCAACTGAAGCGGTATCTAATGCTGTGAGTTCTGCTTCCATAGTCGACCTCGTTAAGATGGTCTGCTTGCAAGACTTCCATGAAACAGCACCACCTCCAAGTGAAAACACATATCCACTTGTGGCATATATCTATCTCATCAGCATCAGATATCCAGTTTGCATCACAATAACCCTCCAGAACTGTTGGGTACCCGGTATAATGGATGCCTAAACTCATAGTACCCTTTAGATAGCGCAAAACTCTCTCAAGAGCACGCCAGTGATCATCTCCCGGATTTGAAACAAATCGACTAAGTTTGCTCACAGCAAATGAGATGTCAGGCCTCGTAGCGCTAGCTAAATACATGAGTGAACCAATTATTTGGGAATATCTCAATTGATCCCTAGCTATCCTTCGATTTTTCTTTAATAGCTTACTAGGATCATAAGGCGTTGGAGCAGGTTCACATTCGCTAAAACCAAAGCGACTCAAAACCTTTTCCACATAATGGGATTGCACAAGTGTGATCCCACCAATGCCTTCTCTCAGTAGCTTAATGTTAAGAATAACATCAGCTTCTCCCAAATCTTTCATTTCAAAATTATTAGACAGAAAGTCTTTTGTCTCTTTAATCACATCAAGACTCGTCCCCAAGATTAGAATGTCATCAACATATAGGCATAAAATTACTCCCTCGCCCCCACCATACCGATAGTATACACATTTGTCTGCTTCGTTCACAACAAAACCGGCAGATGTCAAAGTTCTATCGAACTTTTCATGCCATTGCTTAGGTGCTTGTTTTAGGCCATATAAAGATTTCAATAATTTACACACCATGCCTTCTTGACCGTTTGCTACAAACCCAGCTGGCTGCTCCATGTAAATTTCCTCATCTAGCTCTCCATTTAGGAATGCTGTCTTAACATCCATTTGATGGACGAGTAGACCATGAGAGGCAGCCAAAGAAAGTAGCACACGAATTGTGGTCAATCGAGCCACAGGTGAATAAGTATCAAAGAAATCCTCACCTTCCTTCTGTGAATAGCCTTTAATTACAAGCCTCGCCTTGTACCTTTCAATAGTACCATCAGGCCTAAGTTTTTTCTTGAACACCCATTTACTTCCAATGGGCTTACACCCATAAGGACGCTCAACTACCTCCCAAGTTGCATTAGACATAATAGAATCCATCTCACTCCTTATTGCTTCCTTCCAAAAGTCAGCATCAGGAGAGGAATATGCCTCTTCAATGGTACTTGGTGTGTCATCCACAAGATATACAATGTAATCATCACCAAAGGACTTTGCAATCCTTGGTCTCTTACTCTTTCGAGTTGATACATTGTCATTTTCCACATGATTATGTATATGGGATTCCTCAGTGTGTTCTACCGGAATAAAATGCTCATGGGGTATCGTTGGTTCATCATTAGACGTATCATGTGTAGCTTTCATGGGAAATTCGTCCTCAAAAACGTAGCATCTCTGGACTCCATAATTGTACCAACCAACATGTCCGGTACTCCAGAGTTTATAATTAAAAACCTATATCCAATGCTGTGGAAAGAATACCCAAGGAAAACACAATCAACAGTTTTCGGTCCTAATTTGCGCTTCTTGTTAATAGGCACATTCACTTTAGCCAAACAACCCCAGGTGCGCAAATAGGAGATATTTAATTTCTTCTTTTCCCATTCCTCGAATGGTGTGATTTCTTTGTTCTTTGTGGGAACTTTATTCAGGACATGACACGCCGTCAAGATCGCCTCACCCCACCATTCCTTAGATAGCCCTGAAGTCTCTAACATGGCGTTAACCAAATCAGTTAGAGTACGGTTCTTTCTTTCAGCAACCCCATTGGATTGTGGTGAGTATGGCGGTGTCCTCTCATGAATAATACCATGTTCCACACAAAAATCAGAAAAATCACCCGAAAAATATTCTCCACCACGATCAGACCTTAACCGTTTAATTTTCCTCTCGAGTTGATTTTCAACTTCAGCTTTGTAGGTCTTAAAATAATGCAAAGCTTCATCTTTTGATTTTAAGAGATACACATAACAAAATCTAGTAGAGTCATCGATAAAAGTAATAAAATATCGCTTGCCTCCTTTAGTCAATATTCCGTTCATCTCACATAAATCGGAATGTATTAAGTCTAGTGGTGCCAAATTCCTCGCCTCCGCAGCCTTGTGAGGCTTGCGAGGTTGCTTAGATTGCACGCACACCTGGCACTTAGAACCTTTGACTAAATCAAATTTCGGGATTAAATTTAAATCTGCTAACCGCGAGACACAACCAAAATTGATATGACAAAGTCGTGAATGCCAAATATACGACTCATTCGAAACAACATTGTTCACAGACTTATTACACGCATCATGCAAAGATAAGCGGAACAAGCCTCCGCTGTCATAGCCTTTTCCAACAAACGTTCCATACTTAGACAGTATACATTTATTAGACTCAAAGACAATTTTGTAGCCATCTCGACACAATTGAGAGCCACTAACTAGATTCTTTTTGATGGAGGGGACATGCTGCACGTTCTTCAATAGCACCGTCTTTCCCGAAGTAAACTTCAGAATGACTGTACCAACACCAAGAACACGCGCATGTGATCCGTTCCCCATCAGCAAGGCTCCAGTCCCTTTGCACTGATAAGAAGAAAATAAAGAAATATCAGCACACACATGAATATTAGCACCGGTATCAGCCCACCACTCAGGGGATTGACACACTGAAAGAACAGTAGGTAAAAGATTACCATACCCCGATGTTCCTTCTGCAGTCTCGCTAACAACCATGTTTACTGTTTTCTTCTCTTGAGCTGGTTTTTTCTCTTGCTTAAATTTGCGGTCTGGACAAGCGCTTGCCCAATGATCAGTACTCCCGCAAACAAAGCAACCAGCTCCTTTGTTCTTCTTTTTGAACGAGGCTGTCTGCTTGGGCTTCGTGGCATTCTGTTGCTTGTTCTTCTTTTTATTATTATGTGATGCATTGGAGTTCTTCTTTTGTACCATATTGGCACTAGAAGTCTCAACTCCTTTTCCACGAGTGTCTTTTGCTCTCGCCCTCTCCTCAACATCAAGAGAACCAATAAGCTCAGCCACGCTAAACTCTTGTCTCTTATGTTTTAGAGTGGTAGCAAAGTCCGTCCAAGAAGGTGGCAGTTTAGCGATAATACCGCCGGCCACGAACTTGTCAGGCAAGACACATGGGAATTGTTCGAGTTCTTTAGCCAGTGCCTGTATTTCATGAGCCTGTTCAACTACAGGACGGTTTTCCACCATCTTATAGTCAAATAGCTGCTCCATGATGTACAGCTCGCTACCAGCATCAGAAACACCAAACTTCTCATCTAATGCATCCCATAACTCTTTTGCAGATGTGCACGTTAGATAAGAATCAACATACTTGTTGGCAAGAGCGCCAATCACGGCGCCTCGAAACAGGTTATCGGCAACGTCGAACATTCTCTCCTCTTCAGGAGTGAACTGTTCGGGTTTCCCCTGTGCGGCGTGATAGCAGTTCATTGCGGTCAACCACAGTATCATCTTACTACGCCATCTCTTGTAAAACGTCCCATCAAAAGGTTCAGTTGGTTTTAACGCAGCAGCAAAACCACTAACAGAAAAATGCCTAATATCAGATTTTTGGATTGTTAGGAAGTTAGGCATTTTTAGTTTTAATTTAATCCAGAAAAACAGTGCGATATATGTGATGACATGTATGTGCATGTGTGTATGACTACTCGCATAAGCAGTAAACAGCAATGAAACATGCACAAATACGAAGAACAGAGGCATCAGTGGCTCCATTCACACGAGACATCTCGTGTGTTTGTTCGATGTAGCCATACAAAGTCGGTGCAGGAAGATGTACGCTGTGCAGTCCCTCGAACGGTCGCCGGGAAGAAGAACAGCAGCACGCGTCAACTCGGGAAGGCGACGAACAGCAAGCTGTGAACGAAGCAGCTGGACAAACAGATCACGCGAGCAGTCGCGAAGACGCTCCCCAAAAATCTGATCGCCCGCACTACCACGAGCCACGGCCACGGCCACGGCCCGGCCCGGCCCGGCCCGGCCGGCGGCGGCGGCGGCGGCGCGCGCGCGCGCGTGTGGCAGTCCTTCATCCTTTTCTCAACTTCTCAATAGATGCACCAATGGTCCACCTATTTAAGTTGATTGATTTGTCCTTTGAACTTCCAATATGGTACTAAATAATTAGTACACCATAGCATTAAAGTGGGCCATTAGCATTGACTATTATTGAATATTAATTTGGGCCAAGCCCACATTAATCCAACAATACAGGTATGTAGGTTTTGTTTAACTATTTTCGGCTGTTCAAATTATATATAGCCAATTTTCTTATTTTTTGGTCCTTTGTGTCAGAAAGGAGTTCCGGCCTATACTGCTCCACAACCAGAAGAGGCAATGACTGCTCTCAAACAAAGAGCTTCGAAATTGGGTGTATGTCTTTTGGGGTTGTTTCTATTAGATATGATACTTAATGCAGTGTTGGTTTATGAAGATCTCTCTCCAAGTCGTTGGTCCTCTGGAGCCCGTCACCTAAAAGGTCAACATCTTGGGCTCCATGGATATCGGCAAGTTTGTGCCACAAAAAGCTTGTTTACGATGGCGCAGAAGGCCAGTACACAATCTTTGTTTTTTGATTCTGTGTATGTAGTAAATTGTCGAGATATTTGTCTATTCTGTATTGATTCTTTAAAAATAATTTATGCAATATTATAGTGTTTGTTCGAGATCTGTTCATTCTATTTATAATAATAATACACATTTATGTCGTCAATATAATATTAGTGTTACATGGATTTTGTATATCATAATGTTTTTTGTCATTCAGTATTTATGTTTTATACTAATTTTTAACTTTCGTGGCAACACACGGGTACATACCTAGTAATATATAAGTTTGTACAAACCCACAAACATGTCGGTTGACTATGTAACTATCGTAACTGCTATAATTATCATGTTAGAATTATAGGCATTTTCCGTATTATTTTAATTCCATAAAGTAACATTATGATGATGACATATAACAAAAAATTAACCATAGAAATCGTGATTTCAAATTGATCCATACCAATATGGATCAAGAGAACATAGAGCATATGAATCATATAAATATAATAAGTATATAAACATGGTTCATAAATTATTACGGAACAACTAAAAATAAGTAGATAGCAATATAAACAGCATGACTGTAAAACTAAAACAAACAGATATAACATATTACTAGTAGGGTGCCCGTGCGTTGCTACGGCAACTTAAAAATTGATACAAAACAATGACACAATATAATTACAATCTTTGATTGATGATTTTGTAGCTAACAAACAACGCCACCATCAGAAAGGACACGTCAATGAACAGACCAAAATCCACCTTTAGCTAAGAAATTTACTTGTGAGAAACCCCTAGCTGCAAATTCCAATTCAGCATAACTAAAGCAGTGAGGAGGCTTTGAGAAATTCAGCTTGGAAAACTTTTCCAATAAAATATATGCTTGCATTACGAGTTTTTTGTGAAAGTTTTCCAAGTGATCTTGAGGATGTTAATCCCTATAGAACAACAATGTTGCACTGAAGCTTCTCCCCCACAATGCTTCTCCTCATGCTTCAAATCCTTGAGCAGCAGCAACATACAATTTAATAAGCAAAAATAACAATTAGATAATGCAGGATGTATTAAAGAAACTACTGATTTAGTAGTTGACCATTACTTGTCTAACACAACCCAGCTTGCATGTGATTTCTTGCACTCAACAGCTACAACATCAGGAGAGCCAAAAACAAGATTATACCTCACATTAATCTATAGAAACAACAAATTAAGCACACAAGCATACAACAACAATAATAAGATGTAAACGAGCATTAGCCCCAGCTCAAATGTCTATATCATACACATCAATTTTCTTAACTCTAATAAATCACATTTCTGATCCAACATAGACTTATGGCCACATGTACAGTCTCCAACGAACAACATAAAGCCCCAGAACTTTTTGTCTGAAATAGAGAAGTGTTCATATACTTTCAGTTTTTAGGCAACTACTGCAAAACCAGAGAAACATTAACAACTATAGGCAATAAAAACCATGGATTTAGGCGATCATTGTAACTAAAGTGAAAATGATTAGTGATACCAACAAACGTGCACATGAGCCAAAAACCAGAAATAATACCAAAGCTATGTGACAGGATGATGACAAGTATGATGCTACCGCCTCGCCCAGATGATGGGGTCTTGTGGCTGCCCTAACTGCGCCACCACCTTCTCTGCCACCACAGTTGCGATGAGTGCTCGTGCGTTGCAACGGAACCGAATAATAATACGATAACTTACATGTACATATGTGTGTTATATTGTTATAGTATGTGTTCGTTCGTTGCGACGGAAGTAAAAAATTTGTATGAAACATTGATACGGAACGACAAACATCACTATAATATGCAAAATCCGTGTGGAAAACATTATCAATATCACACAAATTATTTATAAAAAGTTTATTTAGAATTTTTAATTACAGACAAATGTGTCGACAACCGTACACTAATCAGCTAATCCTTTTTAGTGATATCGATAAGTCTCTGTTGTATGTTTGCAGGGATGACATATCGACATGAATTGTCCTCATAACTTAACAGAACAATCACAAAGTTCCTTCGAAGAATCTTTGCATCCTACAGACAAAGACATAAGAGAACAAAACATCAATTTGTATTATATGACTGGAATGTATGTTTTGAACATGAAACGAACGTACTACACTCACCCTACAAA
This sequence comes from Zea mays, assembly GCF_902167145.1. Classification (NCBI taxonomy): domain Eukaryota; kingdom Viridiplantae; phylum Streptophyta; class Magnoliopsida; order Poales; family Poaceae; genus Zea; species Zea mays. Next base: position 73,750,300 of record NC_050100.1, on the reverse strand, counting down.
TTTCATTCGTCTGTCATTCCCCCACATCGTCATAGCTTGTAGAACGAGGTAGATGGTATTAAACCTATAGAATAATGTTTGGCCAACTATGTTTTATACAATTGTTGGGGACTTGTTCTTAAGTGCTATGAATTAAGAACAAGGCAACATAAAGTGTTAAATGTTAACGTCCTTCGTCCATGAAACATTATTCCCTTGAGGATAATGGGCCTTGGACGAAGGTTGACGAGAGTAAAATTACGAAGCTTAAGTCTTCGTAATAAAATTTCAATACATATTGTGAGACAGCATAAAATAAAAGGTATAAAAGGGGTAAATAAATCATAGACGAATTATATTATATTTACTTAATATATTGAATCATTGAATACAATAATACCTCTGCCTTGGCAAAGGTTGGATTCCAGAAGATGCGACGGTAATTATCAGAATGCGTGAACAGTAAAGGAATACTGTTCACTATTTATAGGCACAGGACGCAGCCTGTGAGAAATTACAAGTATGCCCCTTATGAAAGCTTACAACATTGACTCAGACCTTTATGGACTAAAAGGTCATTCTATCTTTAAGTCGGTTTGTAATACCGAAGCTTCACGAAGAGGAACCTTCGGCCATCTTATACAAACAGCTTCAGCCGAAGACCGCTTCTTCCTGTAAGACCTTCGGCGACGAAGCATAGGCCCAACAGTAGCCCCTTTCGCGGTGCTAGATCGTTTTTCGTAACGAGCTTGATCCGTGAAAAAAGTCTCTTAGGCTTCGGGGAGCCGAAGGTCCAAAAAACACCTTCCCTGAGCTCGTTGTCGAGAAACGATTCAATTTCCCAGCGCGTAGCGGTCCCACCTTGCAGAGTTACTGTTTGGTCTCTGCGGTCCACTGCACAGCGAGTGCAAGCGGGTTTCCGCCTGGTGTAAAAATCCTGGCGCTTCGCCTTCTTTCCTGCAGTACTATATAAACAGATGAGTAGGTGTGAAGTTACCACAGCATTCATTGCTATTTGCACTGTTCTGCTGCCAAAATTTTTAACCATCGCCGAAGCTTATCTGTCGGAATCAAACGAAGCTCTAGTTTGAAGCCTGCTTCGTCAGAAAAAACTTCGGAAGAAGAAAGTATTAAATTTCCACACATTCATAATTAAATGGCCAGAGTGCGTTCTACCGCCAGGGTTGAGCGTGAGGGGGGCGAAACTGAAGCTTCGGAGACTGTTCCCATCTCCGAAGCCATGCAACGATCCGGGCTGGTGACTTCGGAAAAGATCCCTAGTGATGATGCAGAACAAGCAGAACAAGCAATCGCTGAAGCAGAAGAAGAAGATATTGAGGAAACTGATCCCGAAGATGATTATCGCATTGCCATGCCAAGCAAGCCCAGCCACTTGGACTTCGAGAAATCTACTGTTTCGAAGGCTGATCTGTCCAAGATGGTAAAGTCAGGCTTTTTTACTGAAAATCAGAAGAAGCTATTATGCTTCGGGGGAGAAGAGACTACCCCAAAGCCGGAGAAGGATGAAATTGTTATTTTCAAGAGCTTCCTAAAGGCTGGATTAAGATTCCCCCTACATGGGATTATTGCAGAGGTACTGAAGAGGTTCGGTATCTATTTTCACCAGCTGACCCCTAACGCTATCGTTAGGCTTAGTGTTTATATCTGGGCACTCCGAGGCCAAGCGGTGGAGCCGTTTGCGGACAGCTTTTGCCGAGTTCACGAGCTGCACTATCAGACGAAGGCTAGAAAGGATGGATTACATGACAATTTTGGTTGCTATAATTTTGCTTATCGGAAAACTACGAAGTTTCCTGTGATCAGCTACCGAAGCAAATGGGCAGCAGGCTGGAAATCGGAGTGGTTCTATGTCAAGGTTGATGACGATAAGGAAAAGCTTGTGCAAAGTCCACTTGAACTAATCTTCGGAGAAACCCGCCCCCACTGCAACATGACACCAGAGGGTCCAACTCAAAAAGCAATGTATGAATTCAGAATAATTGCAGAGCATATCAGTACAAGGGACCTGGTTCAGGAGTTTTTGGCTTTCAAGGTTTTTCGTAGTGTAAAAGAGTGGGAAATGCCGAAGCTGAAGGGGGAGAAGAAAGAAGGTGAACTTGTGCGTTTACCTTACTACTTCAAGTTTAAGAAATACTTTAAAACACCTTGCCAAGAGTGGCTGGATACGATTGAAGTGATGTGCAATGAAATACTTGGCAATTATTCTAAAAAAGAAGATCAGTTGATGACCGCAGCCTTCGGCACCCGTCCGAAGCGAAGACTAAACCGAGTGCTGGACGCCCTGGGTTTCGAATACCCTGATTACGAAAATCTGAACAAAGGTGCCGGAGGCCAAAAAAGGAAAAGGATAACTGGAGCCTTAAATGAAGATGAAAAAGAACTACCAAAGAAGAAAATTCCGAAGAGGAAGAAAGTGTCTTCTCCGAAGCGTAAAATATCCGACGAAGAAGAAACCCCCGCATCACCCTCTGCCGCTGACGTTGAGGAAATTCTGAAGGTAATGACTGAATCCTTACCTGCGAAGCTAAGTCCACTGGGGCCCCAACTGACAAAGTTTTTTCAGAAGGACAAGGAGCCCGAAAAATCGAAGAAAATAATCAAAGCAAAGAGACAAAGAATTATCACTGTGACAGAAGTAATTGACAAGACACCGCCAAGAGCTTCAGCTCAGAAAACACCAGCGGCTGCGGAAGGGACAGATATTGAAATTACACCTTCGGAGGTCGCAGCTGCCGAAGCTGCCTCAGCTGAAGATTTGAACCTGGAGAGCACAATCGAACACATTGACAAAATACTGCTAGACATGGCTGCAGAAGAAGCTACCACCGCCACCGAAGAGGCCGCGACCGCAGCGTCGGAGAAAGGGAAAGAAATTGCTGATGAAGCTTCAGAAAACGAAGCCTTCATGTTCCAGAATTTAATTGGGGAAAAACTATCAAAAGCTGAGATAGAAGAGCTTAGAGAGTATGCCAAATCCTGCGGATACAAACCTGGAGCACTCCTCTTCGGAGGCGTTGATGATGAAAAATTAGATTGCATTCGAGATCAAACCGGAGCCAAAGTTATCGGTACTCTGTCAAAGAGTATCGGTTTTCCGAAGCTGGAGGCAGACATCAGCCGCTACCGACGACAACATATCGTTGGTAGTTTATTTTATTCCAATTTCAAGGTGAACTACTTTTCCCTTAACTTTTATTGTTTCTAATAATGAAAACACGTCTGACGAAGGTTGATTTCGTGCAGAGTATGCTGTTGAGCAAAGCCTTGAAAATGCAGCAAGATTTTGAAGACAAAAAGCACGAAGTTATAATTGAAAATTTGGAAAGCAGAATAAAGGAGCAATCAGATGCTATCGAGAAAAAGAACTTCGAGCTCCAGGCAACCGAAGGTTCATTGGCGGAAGCCGAAGCAAAAATAACAGAACTGAACTCGAAGCTTCTTCGCCAATCTGAGCAGTTCGAACGAGAAAAGCAAGACCTTAATGCAAAACTTGAAGCCGAAGCTCAACAAAATTCAGATTTGAGAAAACTATTGACGAGCCTTCAAGAAAAATGTTTGGAATTTAGCAACAAATGCATTCAACGATTAAGAAAGATTTTCCACTCAGTTGGAGCCAGCAGTGAAAAATTCACCCCTCGGCTGAAGATCTACCGAAGACCTTCGAACATATTGAGGGTGAGATTGACGAGCTCGACGAAGTCATAGCTGGGCACGGTGACTTCTGTGCCTGGGTGGCTTCTCGGGGCACTGCTGCAGCTTTCCTGAAAGCTGGCTGCGATCATGGAAAGATTGTCAATAGGCCAAATTTCACTTTATCACCATCAATCCTAGATGACATTCCTGATCTCGCCCGAAGTATCTCTAATAGATTTGTAAAAATGATATGGACAAAAGGTGGGCGAGAAAAGGCTGGAGACGAAGCTCGTAGCCACCTTGAACCAGTAAGAAACCATACCTTGTGCTTACCTTTTCCTGCAAGCTCGATTTTGACTTACAACGACCTTATTCATGTAGGATGACGAAGCCGAAGTCGATGATTAAAAAATGACGCCGAAGCTGAAACTCCTTGGAGATTAAATAGTAGACTGTAGACAGTACTTGAGAAAGTTTTGAGATAACTTTTGTAAATGTAACTAAAACTTGTCTTTAATGAGTTCTGTTCATACCTTGTGATATATCCTTATCCTTCCATTGATGTATGAGAAGTGCTTTGATGTGGACGAAATTTTCTTTTTTGAGCCGAAGGCGAAAAAAAACACCTTCCCTTCTTTTCGTACGCAGCGAAGCATAGAAAACAACATTTCCCTTCTTCCCGAAGCTCTCCTTTTTGTACACGAAGCTCTTTTCTTTTTGCCAAAGCAAGCATTTATGCCATGATGATGATTATCCTACATATGCCTGGATGAATGTCTATGAATGCAAATGCTATGATGTAATGTGATGTGCAAATGAATGTCCAAGCGTGTATCCGAAGCCATACTCATAGCCATTATTTCCTTAAAAACAATCACACCTCAGCTCTGCATTCCCTTAGGAACGACTTTGGAGCTTCTTCGCCTTTACTTTTGGCGGAATCAGCGTTGATTTTTCGCTGTAAGCTCTACATTCCCTTAGGAACGACTTTGGAGCTTCTTCGCCTTTACTTTTGGCGGAATCAGCGTTGACTTTTCGCTGTAAGCTCTGCATTCCCTTAGGAACGACTTTGGAGCTTCTTCGCCTTTACTTTTCGGCACTCGATGGTGCGTTCTCAGCTTTTACAATTACATTCCTTGGGGGATTTTGCTCTTATAGAACTAAAAAAGGAAATTACATGTGATGGCCCCATTAAAAACCTTTCTCCCCCTTCAGAAAGGAAAAGGGTGCCATGAAAGAAAAATAAAAAATATGAAAAATTACATCGAGTTATACATAATATCGCCGAAGCTCATCCGCATTCCAAGATCTAGGAATGTCGTTGTCGTCCATATCCTTCAATCTGTATGAACCGGGTCTTGACGAAGATGCTACTAAGAAAGGTCCATCCCATTTCAACTGCAACTTGCCCACTGTGTCTGGGTTGGCCACTCTCCGAAGCACAAAGTGTCCTGGCTCAATATTCTTTAGCCGAACCTTTCTATCTCGCCATTTGATTGTTTCGGCTTGATATTTATTGATGTTCTCCACGGCTTGCAGCCTGATCCCTTCTAAAGCATCTTTTTCCACAGAATAAGCAACTTCGGAACCTGATTCTGCCGAAGCTACTACTCTTATTGATCCGGTTTTAGCCTCCTCCGGAGTTATTGCTTCGTCACCGAATAATAACTTGAATGGAGTAAAGCCTGTAGACCTTGATGTTGTTGTATTGTGGCTCCACACCACTTTGGTTAACTGATCTGGCCACTTTCCCCTGGGTTGATTGAAGATCAACTTCATTATTCCCGTCATTATAATGCCATTGGCTCTTTCAACGAGTCCATTTGACTCCGGATGTCTGACTGATGCAAAATGGATCTTCGTACCAATTTGATCACAGAAATCCCTAAAAGCTTCGGAGTCAAACTGTGTTCCATTATCCACAGTAATAGCCTTTGGTACCCCGAAACGACAAACAATATTCTGCCAGAAAAACTTTTGGACGGTGGCCGAAGTTATTGTGGCTAAAGGCTTTGCCTCAATCCATTTAGAAAAATATTCCACCGCCACTACAACATATCTTAGGTTCCCTTGGGCCGGTGGTAATGGACCTAACAAGTCAAGGCCCCACCTTTGCAATGGCCAAATGGGTTGTATGAGCTGTGTTAAAGACGAAGGTTGTTTTTGATCTCTTGCACATTTCTGACAACCTTCGCACTTTTGGACTAATTCCGCTGCATCCGAAGCTGCCTTCGGCCAATAAAATCCTTGGCGGAAAACTTTTCCAAGTAACGGCCTAGATCCAATGTGAGATCCACACAGGCCTGCATGTATTTCTTTCATCAACTCTATACCTTCGGTTCTGGATAAACACTTGAGTAGCGGAGCACAAACTCCATGCTTGTACAACTCCCCTTCTATCATGACATATGGACGAGCTCTTGCCTCTATCCTCCTGTTATAAGCTTCGTCATCTGAAAGGAATTTACCCTGAAGGTAAGATATGATCTCAGTTCTCCAATCTTCGCTATAAACAGGAGATATATTGAGGACTGCTCTTTCAAGAAGTTCCACCGAAGGTGCTCTTATTGTTTCGAAGAACACATCCGAAGGTAAGGGCAGCCCCTGTGCTGCTGACTTAGCTAGCAAATCAGCATGTTCATTTTGTCCTCGAGGGATATTTTTGACAGAAAATCCCTCGAAGGAAATTTCAACTCTTCGAACCATATCCAGATACTTTTCAAGCTTCGGATCTTTAGCTTTGCAACTCTTGTCAATATGACCCGAAACAACTTGGGAATCAGTTTTAAGAATGGCCCTTCTGATCCCCATTGCTTTTAGCTTCCGAAGACCCAGAAGCAGGGCTTCGTACTCGGCAATGTTGTTTGTGCAACTAAAATCAAGTTTTGCCGCATAGCAAGTTTTAACTTTGGAAGGTGAAACCAACACAGCAGCCGCTCCCGCTCCGAAGGTTCCCCAAGACCCATCGCAAAACACTGTCCATGCTTCGGCGTCTTTATTTGTTTCTTCCTCCTGAGCCCCTGGCGTCCAGTCAGCAATGAAGTCTGCTAACGTCTGGGACTGAATCGAAGATCTATGAACATATTCAATACAAAATTCATTGAGCTCTGCAGCCCATTTTCCAATCCTTCCAGTAGCTTCTCGGTTCCTCATAATATCCTTCAGAGGTTGTGAAGAAGGAACAATTATGTTGTAAGCTTGAAAATAGTGCCGAAGCTTCCTGGAGGCCATCAAGACAGCATACAGTACCTTCTCCAACTCTGTATAATTTTTCTTTGATAAACTAAGAACCTCGGATACAAAATATATTGGGGCCTGCCTCTTGACTTGACCATCAAGCTTCTCCTGGACAAGCGCTGCACTTACCGCTGAGTGCGAAGCTGCCACATATAATAACAAAGGAGCCCGTGGCGTCGGTGGAGTTAATGTTGTTAGATCTATCAAATATTGTTTCAGCTCTTCAAAAGCCTTCTGCTGGATTGGTCCCCATTGAAAGACTTCGGCTGACTTCAGCACTTCGAAGAATGGTAAGTTTCTCTCTGCTGATCTGGATATGAATCTATTGAGAGATGCCAACCTTCCTGTCAATCTTTGAGCCCCCTTCTTTGTAGTTGGTGGCTCCATCCGAAGTATAGCTTCAATTTTACTTGGATTAGCTTCAATTCCCTTTGTTGAAACCAAGCATCCAAGAAATTTCCCCTTCTTTACTCCGAAGACGCATTTTTCTGGATTTAGCTTTAAACCAGCTTGTCTGAAATTGGCGAAGGTCTCCTGCAGATCAGCAATATGATTCTCCTGTTTCGTGCTTTTTACAATGATGTCATCAACATAAGTTAGCACATTTCTGCCTATCTGAGACTGGAGAACCTTCGCAGTCATTCTGCTAAAACTTCCTCCAGCGTTTTTGAGCCCCTCAGGCATCCAAAGATAGCAATATGTGCCACTTGGAGTTATGAAGCTAGTCTTCGGCTCATCTTCCTTCTTCATCCAGATTTGATGGTAGCCTGAATAACAGTCTAACAGACTCATGAGCTCTGAAGAAGCTGCTGCATCAACTAAAGAGTCTATCCTTGGCAATGGGAATTCATCCTTCGGACAAGCCTTGTTAAGATCTGTAAAATCGATACACATTCGCCACTTACCATTGGCCTTTTTTACCATAACAGTGTTAGCTAGCCATTCTGGGTACTTTACTTCTCTGATAACTCCTGCACTGAGAAGTCTTTTGACTTCGTTACGAGCACCTTCGGCCTTATCATCTGACATTTTCCGAAGCCTCTGCTTTCTAGGTCTGAATGATGGATCGACATTGAGCGAGTGCTCAATAACATCCCTGTTAACTCCACAGAGATCATTGGCTGACCATGCAAAAACATCTTTGTTGTTGAACAAAAACCTTATCAAGGTTTTCTCTTGTTCTTCGGATAACTGAGAGCCCAACAGCACCTTCTGCTCTGCTATATCCTCACATAAGAGCATGGGCTTCGGCTGATCTGCTGAAGCTGCTTTCTCCCTTCTGAATTTGTATTGTTCACAAGCTTCAGCTCCATCTATGTTATGGATTGCTTTTGAGTCAGTCCAGTTTCCTTCGGCCCTTCTGGCAGCTTCCTGACTTCCATGAATAGCGATGGGTCCTTGATCCGAAGGTATCTTCATGCAAAGATAAGCAGGATGAAGAATTGCTTCGAAAGCATTGAGGGTGCCACGACCAATAATTGCATTGTAAGGGTATTCCATGTCAACAATGTCAAACACAACTTGCTCAGTTCTAGTGTTGTTGATGAACCCGAAGGTCACTGACATGGTGATCTTGCCCAGTGCTACAATCTGTCTCCCTCCGAAGCCACAGAGAGGATGTGTAGCATCATGGATCTTATCTTCTGGCTCTTGCATTTGTCTGAAGGCCTTAGCAAATATGATATCAGCTGCACTGCCTGTGTCAACCAAGACATTGTGGACCAGAAATCCTTTGATAACACAAGAGATAACCATGGCATCGTTGTGTGGGTAGTCCTTGAGCTGAAGATCCTCTTGAGAGAAGGTAATAGGAATGTGAGACCATCTTGACTTGATGAAGGGTCCTTGCACCCCAACATGCTGTACCCTTCTCTGTGCTTCCTTCTTTTGTTTCTTGTTAGCTGGCTCTGAGGACGAACCACCTGTAATCGGGAGCACCAGCTTCGGGTCCGAAGCAGCTCCAGCTTGGTCGTTGAACGAAGCCATCAGCTCAAAAAGTGGAAGTGAGTTCACCGGAGGTGGGCGCCAATGTTGGGGACTTGTTCTTAAGTGCTATGAATTAAGAACAAGGCAACATAAAGTGTTAAATGTTAACGTCCTTCGTCCATGAAACATTATTCCCTTGAGGATAATGGGCCTTGGACGAAGGTTGACGAGAGTAAAATTACGAAGCTTAAGTCTTCGTAATAAAATTTCAATACATATTGTGAGACAGCATAAAATAAAAGGTATAAAAGGGGTAAATAAATCATAGACGAATTATATTATATTTACTTAATATATTGAATCATTGAATACAATAATACCTCTGCCTTGGCAAAGGTTGGATTCCAGAAGATGCGACGGTAATTATCAGAATGCGTGAACAGTAAAGGAATACTGTTCACTATTTATAGGCACAGGACGCAGCCTGTGAGAAATTACAAGTATGCCCCTTATGAAAGCTTACAACATTGACTCAGACCTTTATGGACTAAAAGGTCATTCTATCTTTAAGTCGGTTTGTAATACCGAAGCTTCACGAAGAGGAACCTTCGGCCATCTTATACAAACAGCTTCAGCCGAAGACCGCTTCTTCCTGTAAGACCTTCGGCGACGAAGCATAGGCCCAACAACAATGATTATTATAGAACAAATTCAAACTGTTGAGAAGAAGAAAATATCCTCTTAAGTCAATTGGAACACCAGTCCGAATTGTATGTTCCCACTTAAAAATATCCTCCGCCCATCCAGAACGTTTCTGGCTTTAAGCAATCTTATATTTCTTTGAGGCCATGATAATCGTTTCCGCGAACCTCTTGTATGACATGTGTTTATATCAATCTTGAGTCGGTGTAAAGTCGATAAAAGTCACATACTTTTTAACATGATCTATTACGAAAAGGGCGTGACATCCGTTGAATTTCCATGGTATAAGAACCTATAAAATATCAGTCATTAGGATTGCAAAGAAGTGTCCTTTATAAATACATTCGAAATGAACACATACTTACGTATCTACAACTTATAGATTTAAAATTTTAATAAAACACTTTGAGAAGTAAATAATATCTGTGCTCCAACTGTTTTTCATTTATTGGTTGCTAACTTCCGTTAAAAAATAAGTGTGTATGTTTTCTATTTTTAATTGAACTGACGGTAGAAATCAGTATCAACACCCTTCCCGAGGTCTTGGAAAGTCGGAGTTGTCGATGGAAGACCAAACAATCGCGGCACAGGAGGTGCTCTGATGGCATCCCGACACAAGAGGTTGTCTAGCGGTTACAACGTCAAGACGTCTGGACTTGGGGGTGTATTTTGCTTCGCCGTTGTGCTGTCAATGGGGGCTGGTGCATAGTGCTTGCTCTTCTCAGGGTGGGTGCAGAGGTTTATTTGATTTGGTTTTGTTAGTCACCCATCTTAGGGAGAAGTATTGTGTTTGTACGATTGACGAAATCTAACGGACAACTACACACCAGGAGACTTGGGGGTATATATTTTATTAAAAGGGTTTCTGTATTTTATTAGAAGGGGCATGCTCAAAATAATATAATCTACTAACTTTAATCACAAAAGAATTAATTCTAGTGTCTGAGCCCTACTCATTTTAATAGCTTACATTTAAATTTATGATAAACTTAGTGTCTACGCCTCACATATTTTAATACTACATCAGTCTTGACCTCACAAAAAGGCTACATTCTCTATTTAACTTACGATTAGCAAGACTACGACATACGACATGATTTTAATTACACCAAACAAACTCAAATTAAATTGTGACACTAAATAAACGGTTGCGATATTAAATCCACATCGACTTGTGAACTTAACAACCAATATTTCAAATTATTTAAATTCTAAAATAGTAATTTATAAAATAAAATTTGTCGTAAGGGCTAGATCCTAATTAAACCTAGATATTAGGGGATAGAATAAAATTTGTACCTTGGAATATCAGCAGGGCAGAGGAGCACCTTGGGGCTTCGACCACGGCGTCGCGACGACAAGCACGATAGGGACAAGATCATGGAGCAGAGAGGCGAGGGTGTCGAGGAAAGAGATTGATGTTGCCAGTAATGGCGTGTAAGACAAGAAAAAGTCTGTCGATTAGGGGAACAAATATGGGAAAGATGAAAGGAATTGACGTACAAGGGAAGGAGATTAGAAGAGAGGAAACAAACCTAGCGACTGCTACATTCCATACGGAACACAAATTTACGAGCATCCAACGGCTCAGGACCCTGACGACGAGCAGTGTGATTAGAAATATGTTGACCCAAATAGATCGCGTGTTGCTTACGGAGAGGAGGCTAGGGAGTCTAAGCTAACATTCGTGAGACTGAATTGCAGGCACAAAAAGAGGGAGAGCGTATAGAAAGGGATATCAACATGGCTCCATTTATGGCTAGTGAGGGCACCGCAGATTTCCACCTTTCTATCAATGAGGAAATTTGGGAAGGAAAGAGATTCACACATTCAAGAAAAGAGAGCGAGGAAAATATAGGAAGGAATCCACCTCGCCTAAAATTTGGTGGTTGTACATCAAGGACACTCGCATTTGTTTGTTGCACGGAAGTAAATAAGACAAGAAATAACGCACTGAGGTAAATAAGTACGGTCACATTTATTTGTTGCACATTTACAGGTATTGGCATCCTAGGAAGATATGTAGAGTAGCTTGCAACGCAAAGATGAAACCACATGCAAAATATCTCCTTTGTTTGAAACCGTACATCCTGGGAAGAAATAACGCAAGGTCAGTTTCCGGTCGCATTTGTTTGTTCCCCCTAAATTCTATCATAGGCGCACCGGAGCAATGAATTCAGATGGCTAACTGACCCAAATTTCTTTGCGATCTGCTAGCAACGACTTGAAAATCATTGATCTTGAAATAAAAAATATTGACATGTGGTCTTACACCACATGCAAGCGCATCACATCCTGCACAGGATGCAAACTTGTCAGCATCATATGATATTTCTTAAAACGGAGTACACCTACTTAAATTCCAACTTGAGATTACCGTGGTCAAAAGGCTCGCCTAGAGGACTTGATGAGTTGGTACGCCTTGCTTATTTTCCATCCACACCATCAAAAGCCTGCATAAACACCATTCGATGTAAACTAAAAAATGGAAGGATTGACATGATATTTCAATAAAAATGAAGCTATTAGATCCCAGGAAAATCGAAAACTCCAATCAAAAGTTCAGAAAGATATTCAGGGATGCTAAGATCCACAAAATTGATTATGAAAACCTAGATATCATGGATGTGAAGATGCCTTGAATTAAAAAGAAGTGCTAGAAGTGCACATAAAGACTTTCAAACCTGATAAAGAAAGAGAAGCAGATCATGAGGAACATTAGATTAATCACAGATCCCATGTGCGTGTAACAATCAATTCACAATCAACTCACAGAAGAACTCAATGACCTCATTGGCTGTCATGCCATCCAAGTTTCCCTAATCCGTGTTCAACCTGCAGAAATGTCAAATTCACATATTAAAGAAAATCAGAAATATCATAGGAACACCTAGTACATAGGAACAATAAATCACAGACACCGACCAACGGGGCTTGCTACAATAAAAAAGTATTATGATCAGCAAGACCACAAGTAGTTTAATAATATCAACATCTTTCACTTTCCAACATCAGTCTACCCATTCCTGATGAAGATCCTAGCATACCAAAATACCAAGGTCCATGACATGTAGGCTATCCCATAAGTGCACCCAATTCCAAGGCCTTGCTGATATCAGTAGATGACGAATTAAGACATGCTGCATTCTGTATAGACATGCAAAAGAACCAAATAATGTGTCAGTGTATTGTGCCTGCAAGTTTTCTACACACATCGACAAAAGACTGATTCTAGCAGCAAGTGTTCTACACACATCAAAGAAAGATTGATTTTTGGAGAAAAACCAAAGAGGCCCATAGTATCTGAAACCAGTTTTAGATAGAATAAAATATCCAGATTTATGTCTGTCCCCACGTTCATTCATGTTCTACAAACAAAGGATCAGGGGAATACCATCTATTTATCTGATTACCTATTAGCACGGACATTCTGCTGCTTCAACATGCCCCCTCATCAATGGCCGACATCACCTACAAAACAGTGAGGGCTCTCAGTTGGTTGGACCTGGCATTTGGTCTTCTCATGGCAAAACATCTATAGAGGCTCTGCTTGCCTCTGGGACCTCCAAACAGTAAGATGGTTACAAAAAATATGACTCGACAACAGTAGGCCGAAACTTCTGTTGGACACATGTTGTGTGAAGTTTTGGAAAAAATTGCTTAATCATCAACCTATTTCCTTCTTGAATAACCTGTCTCAAGAGGAGCCAAATGTCACCAAAGCGGTATTATACCATAGCAACATATTTCTAAGGTAAATTACTTACATCAATTCACATGAAATGAATTCAATTCCCTATTTTAGACTCCAATATTTCCCATGGCATTTTTGTGCACTTCATCTTTGTTCAGTTTTTGAACATCCAAGTTCTTCAAACTCGATTCTAAACTGAAGAACGAGCTCCATTGTACATAAATGAGAATATGCTTTAGTAAGTCACTTCGTCAAGTACAACCGTATGCATCTCTCGGCACACACCACTTCGGACACAGAAAACAAGTTCTTTTACATACCAATAACGATAAAAACTGGAAAAAAAAATTAGCCTAGATCCTTGTACCTGTATTGTTGTTGGAAATCCAGCAAGCTGCCGAACTTAATAAGGTCAGCGAGCGAAGGGATCTGGTCCTCCATCTCAAATAGCAGGCCTTGAGAGATCTCCTATGCGAAGTAGATCGTGAACTCAATCTTTTCTCTGTAGCTCCACTTGTTGTCACCACTCTGCACGTACAGCTTGGAATCCTCCCTTTCCCACCTAATCATTTAGCTGATTTATACGAAGAAACAAACAAATAAACAGTCGGGTCTATACAAAGAAACAAGTGTAACTTGCAGTAAACGGGCATTCAGAATGATTAGAAGGTATTTCTCATCAATTAGATCAGACACATCAAGGTCTTCCTCATTATGCCCGCACTATACAAACTTCCGCCAAAAATAAACTAAAACTTGTATCAGAACAACAACGAAAGCAGGGGGAAATCAGTTGGTTAGAGTTCTCTTAGATAAATGCCTCGATTGTCCCCATGGTTCAGCCATCGAAGAGATGGTGAAGACAACCAACCACCATCATATGCTCAACTACCACTATTGCTTCAGCTCATATCCATGTATTCACGCCGGTCTCAATTTGGCCAGTGCATAGGCTGAGCATCTGTGACACATCATATAAAAAACCTACGAAAATCTATTGTAGTATTAGTTCAGTGATAGTAGAAAATATCCAAACGGGCACTTAGAGGCCCATGTGCCCTCCTCCAAATCCAATACGGCCATGCCAATAGGACTGTAAGGAACCTGAATTGCTGCTTCTGTTTTATGCCAACACGTTCTTTTTTATTCTACTACCCGGTACTCATCACCCACCAACTGATAAATTATTAATCATGGACGCTGGGATGGGAATGCTCACCGACAACATTCTGATCACCAGATGAACTGGCATTGATTGATAAGCAGATCGCACATGTTGCTCCCATCTATCCAATGCTTCAAGCTGGTGCACACTAACTGCTTCTGCACATAACTCTTGGAATTTTTGCATGAACAAAATGGTGTCATATGATACAAACCAAATGTACCGAAACAAGAACATCTTAAACTCGCGATTCCTTCATTGTATCATCAGCTTCTCTCGTTAATGCCTAAACAGTGTGAAGCAAAAAAAAATTAGATTTACACAAAAAATAAGGACATGTTATATTCTAGCATTAACCAATCTGGAATTAGGTGTAGCTATGAGTCTATGACCTAACCATTCTGATATTGCCAAGAGTGATGCATCCATTCCTGTCTGGTTCCAATAAAAAATTGTGATTTCAGATAGAAAGGCTCGTCTACTGTTAAGGTATTTGATAGAGCCTGTAGCAGTTCAAGAATACATCAATCACTACAGATTGCTGGTATTTAGAAAAGATTATGAACACATATGACACCAGATAGATGTACTATGAAAATATATTTCATGATGAATCTAATGGTGCTTAGATGGTGATATACTGATATAAATATGATTAATTATTTAATTGGTATTTTCTTGTATAAGCTTTTCTTAATTTAAGGTGGATTGACTTAGGACAAAAAATAGAATGAACATTCTATTTGGGGTGAAGTTTTTAGCTTGCTAGCACAACATTCAATTTTAAATGAGAGTATTGGCAACTGAGTCGTCCAAGAACTAATAAATCAAGGATCAACTGAGTCTGTTTGGGCATGGTAAAATGAAGTGCATCTGCCAAAAAGTAAGGTAAGTAACTAAGTATCTTTTGGATGTTTGGAGGATCAGATGTTGTTGCAGAATGTTTGTTGACTAATTGCAAGTCAAATGAATTAAAGGGGAAAACAGATAAGCACTAAGATTTTTATATGAAAGCTGTGTGAGCCAACCTGCTAAGAGCTCTAAATGTCCTGTCCCAGAAGTAGTGGCGGAGCCAGCCCAAATTTGAAGCCTATCGACTCACAAAATTCATCCATGCCAACCAAACAAATAGAATAATTACCTTATCTGTTGCACGGGTGTGAAGGAGCTGGAGATGCAGATCAGGTGTCACAAATTCTATAACCAAATTGCATAATGCATAAGCAATCAAACAATACACCCCTAATTCTTTAGGCTAAACGAACTGCACTAAGCCTATGTTTCAAATTTCAAGATTACTATTGGATTGTGTTCATCACACAAATAGGTCAAGTACCAACATGCTAATCAATAAGAACAGTAAAGGGGCATTACCTACAAAAAATGTTACATCTAAATAGAACTAACTTGGAGGCAATGTAAGCTCTGAATGTCTGAAACATTGAAACAAAGTCTGAACTCTGAAATTGTCTCCCTAATCCTCACCTCATCCCATCTGTGCCGATGGATGGTGGGTGCCTCGCCTGAGCTGTTGTGTGGTGCTGCGGACGAGGTGGGCGCTTGTGCAGAATGAAGATGGGGTCGCAGAGCGACGTGGCCGACGGCGGACCGATGAATGAGAGGGTACTTTTTACTTTCATTAATAGATCATCAAGCAAAATAAAACAGTAATTGTCTAGCATGTAAGCACTATTTTTTAATTTGATACCCCTCATTCAGAGTTTTTGCACAAACTTAGAACTGGAGGCTGAAAGTAAGCAAATTGACTTCATCTTTTAGTTTGATGAAGATCAAATGAATTTAAAAGCTTGAGAAGATGAAAAGATCTCATATGTATGACCAAGAGATGAAAGCAAATGGCTTCAAGCCAATAAAGTCACGAGAGATGAAAGCAAATAGGTTCACATGTAGGATACAACAGAAAGTTATGTATACAGGAACAAATGCTAATAGAATTGTGCATTTATCATATTTTAGAAACTGTAGGCCTTGTTCATCCTGCCCCCAATGAGTATTCCTATCAGTACACATGTAGGCTAGCATTTTTTTAGTTGTAATACTTGCTTAGCTGCAGATCACTGGCTAGCTAGAAAAAACCTAAGTAGCAACAGTGGAACAGTCTGAGTATAGCTGTCCGAGTATGGTAATTAAATCCAGAGATTTTAGAACATAGAAATAATGAACTGAAATCATAACGGAAAGAGCAGCAAAAAAAACAGGAAAACTGCATCTTGCTAGCCAGCAAACATTTACAACACCTTGTTATCAGCTCAGATAATGAATTTCGAAGAAAAAAGATGGTAAGCATTCAACCCCAGTGCCAGTAAGAATTTCTAAGATAACACAACAATGTTCTTTCTCAAGACAAATCAATACACACACCAAAAGTATGAGCTGACCACTCATGGATGGCGAGCCTGTTACTCCCTATAATTCTTTCCTGCTCATAAATACAAAGGAACAGGGCATCCAATTTGAGAGCATATCAATGTCGACAATTATAGGATGTCGCACACATGGTGCCATGCAACAATGTCGCATATAATATATTTTCTTTCCCTCTATACTTTTGAGCCACACTTGTTGTTCTTCAATTTCATAAACCGTGGTCTAAAAAATAAATATGCAAAATCATCTAGAAAGGCGTTTCTGAAACCATGCCTTTTAGAGTTTAGAAAACTTGATTTTTTTCCTTAACTGCAGGCGGTGGAATAGAGTTTCTCTTAACTGTTGGTGGTGGAATAGATTTCAAAAAATGGATTTAAACATCGGGTTAGATTTTTTATGACAGTTAGGTTTAAACTCCTCTATCACACCGGTGTAAGAACACAAAAAAAAATCCCCAAATATTGCTAATCCACCATCATTGCTTCGGTATAGCGATTATGGTGTGACAATAAATCGATTCATATGCTAATACATCTGAATTCCCGGAAGGCTCCCTTGATGGTGAGCAGAATAGTAAAGGTGCCAATGGCGGGGAGGTCGATGGCGAGCCCCACCTCTAGCAGGTAGTCGATGCCCCGGTCTCCTAACAGATCCTTCATCAGCATCACGATGAAGTCGTACGGCACCTTCAATGGCAACTCCAGCTTGGTGCTACCCCTCGCCGCAATCCACCCATTTCTATACCCCGAATTAAGTACATCCGGTCAGATCCCTAAGGATTGGGTGCCGGCAGGGGACCAGGGCGACTGAACCACGCACCTTTGGGCCGAGGAGGCACACAAGGAACAGATCGATTGGCGTAGGAACAAAGCGAGCAAGGAAGAGGGGGCTTACGAGTCGAGGAGGAGGACGTCGGCGTGGCCCTGCGTGGTCTTGGCGAGGAGGGAGCCGGCGACGTCGCCGCGAAGCACAACTACCATCGCCTTCTCCCCCGCCTCCGCCATTGCCAGAGCTAGGTTGTTTCCATGCAGTACCTTGTTGCACAAATGTCTTTGGCTGCTTCTATCCTTACCACATGCTAGAGGGGCGGCTCAGGAGGCGAGGGCGCGCAGGCGAGGGCACTGCGAGGGTCTGGCACTGTGCGTGGAGCGGAACGGGGGGTGGGACATCTTCCCTACCGCGGGAATGGCGGGGCTCGGGCAAATAACATCGTGGGGAGGCGGGCAGGCGGGGCATGGTGTGGACGCCCTCACGGGGGGTGTGGGAGGGGGAGGGCGGCGTCAAGGATGTCGCGGCGAGATTTGCGGTGGTGCGCGCTGGGAGTTGCGCGAGATCCACGCTTGGCGTGCTGGCTGTCGCGGATGTGGCTCCCCATCGTGGGAGGCAGGGTGGGCGAGGTCACGGATGTGGCGGTCGCTGATGGCGCTCCCCATCGTGGGAGGCAGGGTGGGCGAGGTCGGTGGTGAGATAGATGGGTAGCGGATGGGAGCGCGGGGGCGGCGCGGGATGCAGGGAAGGGACGACGCGGGCGGGGCGGGATCGCAGGGAGGAAGACGGCGCGGGCGCGGGCTGGAGCGGGGGCACGGTGAGGGTGGTGGACGCCCTCGCTCCAGCCTTAAGGTGTAGTAGAGATATAATGACAGAACAGATGAGACAAATACATGACTACATATGAAATAGCAGAGGTGAATATATGAAACATATGTAATCTGCAGAACGCAAAACAGTAGGGAAATAAACTGATCATACCCTCCCATACGCTCTGATGATCCGGATCCTTGTCCACTTGTCATGTCGTCAGGAAGAAGACGTTTTTGGGCAGTCGCATAGACGCTCCCCAAAAACCTAATTGCCGATCCCCGAGCAGGGTCTTGAACGGCAAGGGCTTCGGAGGCACCTGCCCTCTCGCCTCTCTGTGCGCGCAGAGCTACGAGATGGAAACACCCTCACTTGCGGCTGTGGACTTGTGACACTGAAATGGTTCTGTTCTCGTGTGTGTCAAGTGTCAGGGGTTCTCCTCTATTTAACCTCTCGCAGAGGGAAGCTGAAGGAGAAGAGTCTGCACGCGACACGCCAAGAGACGGGTGTCTGAAGGACAATGGTCTCGCATGCAGCTGACGAAGAGACAAGAAGCTGAAAGGTTTACGCGGTTAGTGGGTGCTAAAAATTAACACAACCACACCACGCCCGCTCGCCTGCCTGCCTGCCTGCCTCGCCACGCCACGCCACGCCACGCCCGGCCCAGCCGGCGGCGCGCGCGCGCGTGTGGCACGCCCTTGTCCATTTCTTGACTTCTCAAGTTAAGTGGAATAAATCCCACCATATAAGTCAAGCCAAAATACCCTTGGACTTCCAATGTGGTACTATTGGTATTCTCCACCATTACACACCATAGAGTTTATTCAATAAATGGGTCAAGCCCATAAAAGATCCAACAATCCCCACCAAACTCTAGGGTTTGTAATGATGAAGTATCAGAATCACAATCCTTTGATATACCAGTGTTTCGATGGAGACTGTTAAGTTGAACATCCATCTAGAATAAGAGTTTCACTCATTCACAACTGAACAATGGACTATGCCTTGAATTGACAGTTTTGTGCGAAATAAGATTCACTCAAATCCTTTGTTGATACTAGGCTGCAAAAGGGTATTCCCGCTGTTTAGAAGCATATAAGTCACACTTCAGTGCCTTTCATGAGTATTTAGGGATTACCCAAGTCCCATAGACTGTGACCAGCAGTCTGACTCATATAGGTGTATTCCTCAAAAGATGTTCTATAGGACAACATCTCACCTTTATAAGACTCTTGGAATACATTAAGGTAAAAACCATCCTGCCTTACAGATAGGAAAGATGTGCATCAGAAATGAGTTAAGGAAGGGATCTTTCCTCACAATCTACTCCTAGCTTGTTTCTCCACTCTACTTCACGGGATCTCCGATCACATAGAGCAGGTTACCACTAGAGTAGATTTCACATGGGTCTCATACCCATTTCCCTCGATGCACTTTCTACCACATTGCGTGACAGACCCTTAGTGAATTGATCTGCCAGATTATTCGATGTGTGGACATAATCCACAGTTATAACTCCGGAGTTTTTCAACTTTCTGACAGATTTCAATCTCCTCTTAACATGCCTTGTAGACTTCATGTTATTCCTAGAACTGTTAACCTTTGTAATCACCGTTTGGTTGTCACAGTTCATGGAAATATCCGGTATCGGTTTTTCAACTACCGGTAAGTCCAATAGGAAATCACGAAGCCACTCGGCCTCAGCCCCAGCAGTGTCTAATGCTGCAAGTTCTGCTTCCATTGTAGACTTCGTTAAGATAGTCTGCTTGCAAGACTTCTAGGAAACAGCGCCACCTCCAAACAGAAACACATATCCGCTTGTGGCATAAAGCTCATCAGCATCAGAAATCCAGTTGGCATCACAATAGCCTTCCAGCACTTTTGGGTTTCCGGTATAATGAATATCGTATGTCATAGTACCTTTCAAATACCGCAACACTCTCTCAAGAGCACGCCAGTGATCATCTCCTGGTTTCGACACAAATCGACTTAGCTTACTCACAGCATAAGAGATGTCTGGCCTTGTTGCACTTGCAAGGTACATGAGCGAGCCAATGATCTGGGAGTATGTCAATTGATCCCTTGCTATTCTCCGATTCTTTCTCAATAGCACACTAGGGTCATAAGGTGTTGGAGCAGGATCACAGTCACTAAAACCAAAGCGACTCAATACCTTTTCCACATAATGGGATTGCAACAAAGTTACCCCACCATCAGCTTCTCTAACAAGCTTGACGTTTAGAATGACATCAGCTTCTCCCAAATCTTTCATTTCGAAATTGCTCGATAGAAGATTTTTAACTTCCTCAATCACATTGAGATTTGATCCAAAGATCAAGATGTCATCAACATAAAGGCACAACATAACAGACTCACCCCCACCATACCGATAATACACACATGTGTCAGATTCATTTACAACAAAGCCAGCTGTTGTAAGAGTATTATCAAACTTTTCATGCCATTGCTTAGGTGCTTGTTTTAGGCCATACAATGATTTTATCAACCTGCACACCTTGTTCTCTTGACCATCCGCGATGAACCCTTCTGGCTGATCCATATAGATCTCCTCATCCAACTCTCCATTAAGGAAAGCTGTCTTAACATCCATATGATGAATTATAAGACCATAAGAGTCTGCCATGGCTATTAATGTGCGGATTGTAGTCAATCGAGCCACTGGTGAGTAGGTATCAAAGAAATCTTCACCCTCCTTTTGGGTATATCCTTTGGCCACAAGCCTTGCCTTGTACCTCTCGATTGTACCATCAGGCCTAAGCTTTTTCTTGAAGATCCATTTGCAACCTATAGGTTGACAACCATAAGGACGGTCAACGACCTCCCAAGTTCCATTAGACATAATAGATTCCATCTCACTCCTTACTGCTTCCTTCCATAAGTCAGCATCAGGAGAGGAATATGCCTCACTAATGGTAGTTGGTGTGTCTTCCACAAGGTACACTATAAAGTCATTACCAAAGGATTTTGCAACCCTCTGTCTCTTGCTCTTTCGAGTGACTATAGTGTCATCCTCCTCAGGGATGTGCACGTGAGAATCCTCAGCATGATCTATAGGAATCGACAGTTCGTGCTCATGGGGAATTATAGTCTCATGACTTGTATCACTAGGTGTATTCTTCATGGGAAACTCATTCTCAAAAAATGTTGCGTCTCTTGATTCCATGATAGTATCAACATACATATCAGGCACATCAGATTTTATAATTAAGAACCTATACCCAGTGTTGTGAAAGGAGTACCCAAGGGAATATACAATCAACAGTTTTAGGCCCAAGTTTACGCTTTTTGTTGATTGGCACATTCACTTTAGCCAAGCAACCCCAAGTGCGTAAATATGAGAGATTTAATCTTCTCTTTTTCCATTCCTCAAATGGTGTGATCTCTTTGTTCTTTGTTGGAACTCTATTCAGGACATGACATGCCGTCAAAATCGCCTCACCCCACCATGCCTTGGATAATCCCGTTGTACTCAACATGGCATTCACCAAATCTGTTAGAGTGCGGTTTTTCCTTTCAGCAATCCCATTAGATTGTGGTGAGAATGGCGGTGTCCTCTCATGAATAATACCATGTTCCATGCAGAACTCATCGAACACATTAGAGAAATATTCTCCACCTCGATCAGACCTTAACCGTTTTATTTTCCTCTCAAGTTGGTTCTCAACTTCAGCTTTATAGGCCTTAAAATAATTGAACGCTTCATCTTTTGTTTTTTAAGAGATACACATAGCAAAATCTAGTGGAGTCATCTATAAAAGTGAGAAAGTATCTTTTACCACCTTTGGTCAAAAATTCCATTCATCTCGCACAGATCAGAATGAACAAGTTCTAGAGGTACCAAACTCCTCGCCTCAGCAGCCTTGTGAGGCTTGCGGGGTTGTTTTGATTCAACACACACATGGCACTTAGACTTTTTGACCAAGTTAAATTTAGGAATTAGATTTACATTTGCTAATCGCATAAGACAGCCAAAGCTTGCATGACAAAAACGTGAATGCCATAAATCTGACTCATCAGAAAAATGAACAGAATTCACCAGTTTATTACACACATCATGCAGTGATAAGCGGAACAAACCTCCGCAGTCATATCCTTTACCAACAAAAGTACCATGTTTCGACACAACACATTTATTAGACTCAAGAACAACTTTGTACCCATCTCGACATAGCATAGATGCGCAAACGAGATTCTTCTTGATAGAGGGCACATGTTGCACGCTCTTCAATGGCACCGTCTTTCCCGAAGTAAACTTCAGAATGACCGTACCAACACCAAGAACTTGAGCACGCGACCCATTTCCCATTAACAAGGCGCCAGACCTCCCGACCTGATAGGAAGTGAACATAGAGGCATCATCACACACATGAATGTTTGCACCACTGTCCATCCACCACTCAGGTGAATTACAGACTGAAAGAACAAATGGTAAAGAATTACCATACCCAGATGTTCCACCTTCAGTTTCAGTGGTTACAACATTAGCTGATTTCTTGTCTTGAGTGAACTTGCGATCAGGGCACTCTCTTGCCCAATGTTGATCACTGCCACAGACAAAACATCCTCCCTTTCCCTTGTTGTTGTTGTTCTTCTTTTTAAATTGTGCTGTTTGAACAAGTTTATTTGAATTCTCTTGTTTGTTCTGGTTTTTCTTCTTGTTAAACTTGCGGAAGTTTCTCTTCTGCACCACATTAGCAGTAGAGGTCTCCACACCTTTTCCATTGTCCTTTGTTCTAGCTCTTTCCTCAACATCAAGAGTACCAATGAGCTCTTCCACATTGAACTCTTGTCTCTTATGTTTGAGAGAGGTAGCAAAGTCCTTCCAAGAAGGTGGCAACTTGGCAATTATACCGCCAGCCACAAACTTGTCAGGCAAAGGACAAGGAAAAAGTTCGAGTTCCTTAGCTAGTGCCTGAAACTCATGAGCCTATTCCACAACAGATCGGTTCTCAACCATCTTGTAGTCCTACAGCTGCTCCATGAGGTACAACTTGCTACCAGCGTCAGTTACTCCAAACTTTCCGACAAGTGCATCCCACAGCTCTTTCCCTGTGGGAAGGATGATATAGCTTTTCTGGAACTTTGTATCCAGTGCGCTAATTACTGCTCCTCGAAAGAGGTTGTCTTCAGCCTTAAACTTAGCCTCATCCTCAGGAGGTAAGTTGGCAGGCTTGCCCTCAGCGGCATGAAAACAAGACATTGCAGTTAGCCACAATTCCATCTTAGCTTTCCATATCAAGAAGTTTTTACCATAAAAAGATCAGGCTTTAGCACAGCAGCAAAACCTCTGACAGAAAAATGCCTAACACTAGGTTTTTGGATTGTTAGAATTATAGGCATTTTTCGTATTATTTTAATTCCATAAAGTAACATTATGATGATGACATATAACAAATAATTAACCATAGAAATCGTGATTTCAAATTGATCCATACCAATATGGATCAAGAGAACATAGAGCATATGAATCATATAAATATAATAAGTATATAAACATGGTTTATGAATTATTACGGAACAACTAAAAATAAGTAGATAGCAATATAAACAGCATGACTGTAAAACTAAAACAAACAGATATAACATATTATATAATGACAGAACAGATGAGACAAATACATGACTACATATGAAATAGCAGAGGTGAATATATGAAACATATGTAATCTGCAGAACGCAAAACAGTAGGGAAATAAACTGATCATACCCTCCCATACGCTCTGATGATCCGGATCCTTGTCCACTTGTCATGTCGTCAGGAAGAAGACGTTTTTGGGCAGTCGCGTAGACGCTCCCCAAAAACCTAATTGTCGATCTCCGAGCAGGGTCTCGAACGGCAAGGGCTTCGGAGGCACCTGCCCTCTCGCCTCTCTGTGCGCGCAGAGCTACGAGATGGAAAGACCCTCACTTGCGGCTGTGGACTTGTGACTCTGAAATGGTTCTGTTCTCGTGTGTCAAGTGCCAGGGGTTCTCCTCTATTTAACCTCTCGCAGAGGGAAGCTGAAGGAGAAGAGTCTGCACGCGACACGCCAAGAGACGGGTGTCTGAAGGACAACGGTCTCGCATGTAGCTGACGAAGAGACAAGCAGCTGAAAGGTTTACGCGGTTAGTGGATGCTAAAAATTAACCACACCACACCACGCTCGCCTGCCACGCCCGGCCCGGCCGGCGGCGGTGGCGCGCGCGCGCGTGTGGCACGCCCTTGTCCATTTCTTGACTTCTCAAGTTAAGTGGAATAAATCACACCATAAAAGTCAAGCCAAAAGACCCTTGGACTTCCGATGTGGTACTATTAATATTCTCCACCGTTACATATCATAGAGTTTATTCAATAAATGAGTCAAGCCCATAAAAGATCCAACATATCACCTCTGTACAATGTGCAACTCTTTCAAACGCTGAACCTGGTTTCCTTTATCTTTGTCGTTATATTCTAATTTACTCTCTATGAATCATAAAATCACCCTACATTATACAGTACTGCTAGTTGAAATAAAACGGAAAAGGAGATAGAGAAAGATCGGTCCTATCCATCAATCAATCTATCTATCTTTATTTATCTCTCTATCTCTCTGTATATAGAAAGACAGAATTACCAGAACTTCAAAAGAGAGGAAGCACCACCAGGCCGCGCGACGGAGCAAAACGAAACGCGGCAGCCAGCACAACCCAGCAGAGCGCGACTCGACTCGAATCGAATAGTCCCGTCCTTTCGGTTCTACCTTTCCCTCCCGCGCCGCCGCAGCCGCCTCCAGGGCCGCGGAAACCCTAGCCACCTCGTCAGTGCCGCGCGCCGGGTGTCTCGCCGCCGCCCGTCACTGCCGCTGACACCGCCGGAGCGATCGGATCTCGAGACCGTCAGGAGACACGATGGAGGATTGGGGTGAGCGCCTCGCTCGCTCTCTCTCTCTCTCTCTCTCTCTCTCTCTCTCTCTCTCTCTCTCTCTCTCTCTCTCTCTCTCTCTCTCTCTCTCTCTCTCTCTCTCTCTCTCTCTCTCTCTCTCTCTCTCTCTCTCTCTCTCTCTCTCTCTCTCTCTCTCTCTCTCTCTCTCTCTCTCTCTCTCCCTCTGTCTCGACTCCCCGATCCGCGCGCCATCGCTAGTTCCCCGACGCGAGTACTTCGTGTTCCGATGCGCGGTTCGTGGTGGGGCCCCTGGCCTCGCACCGTCCCACCACGGCGGCTCCGTATCTAGAGTGGGGAGCTCTCGCCGCCGTCCCACGGCGGTCTCCTAGGATTTGTTCGGAGATCATCTGCTCGTGAGCTGTGGCTATATCCGTTCCGTTATGCTACAGATTTTTTTGGCACCTGTTCCAGCTAGTTGAAGTGACCCTCATTGCTACAGTAATTAGTAATCCTTTTCCCCTAAGTTTTAGGTGTTCCTTTTTAAATAAAGTTTCTCTGATTGGATTATCCTGATAGCTAAAAACCCCCCACCCCCTATAGGCACCCTGCTAACGCCTGCCTACTTCTCCAACGCCCTTACACCTATCTGAACCTTGCTCGCAGTTATGTTTTAGTTTGTTATGGCACTTCCATATGCATTGTTCCGTGTGTTATGGGAACTAATCTATGCTGCATTTCAGATTCTGAAGATTTCCAGCCCGTTGCTCCTGTTGTGAAAGTCGAGCCACTTAAAAATCAGTGGGCTGATGAAGATGTCGATGCCGACGACGTAAAAGATTCATGGGAGGAAGAAGAGGAAGAGGAGGTAAAAATGAAAACATATGATTTATTAATTGGTGCTCAAATCCTTTTATTTAACTTTGGTTCTCAATGTAGGCAAAAGTGAATCCACTCTTGTTTATTTATATTACAATTCAATTTCTATTTAGTTGTGACAGTTATAAGCATGACTGCCTGCACGCTGAAGACATTAGTCAACAGTTATTCCTTTTTCCATTCCTTAAATGCTGGAAATAATATGTTGGAGATGCTTGATGCATGTGCTCGGTTCTATATGCTTTCACCTTTGCAGTGTGGGTGTGGTTTTCTGTTCACTACCAGTCTGTTTGCATTCCTAACCTTGAATTAGATGATGATTGTACGAGTAGTTGAATAGCTCAAACTGCTAATCACGTGGGCTTGAGTCGTGCAATGCAATTTTCGAGCATCATACCGTTTCTCATTAAAATACACTTCCAAAGGAATGTAATTCGGTGAGTGTAAGCCGCTGTGATTATTTCTAGCATTGATTCGCAAAGCAACGAGCATCATACTGCCAGTTGCATGATTGTTTGTGGATGCCAACCACTTATATAAGCTATTAATATTGAAGTGTCGCTGATTGAGTGCTGTCTGTCGTTTTGTTTTACCGCACCCTGTAGAAACCTAAGCCAGCGGCTGTGCAAAAGAACGCGACGAAACCTAGCGCTAAGGCTCCTGCTAAAAAGGGAAAACAGCAAGCATCAACAAGTGCCGAGGAACCAGACGAGCCTTTGAGTCCCACTTCAGAGAAAATTCGCCAACAGAGGTATTTGTTTTTTTTATGGCCTGCTTATTTTTGGTACTTCTCATAAGAACTTGGTCATGTGATGCTGCTGTTTCTGTCTTTGAACTAGACTGCCGGTCTGCTCATGGTTGCAATGTGTACCTCTTATACAGGCTTGTGGAAGAAGCTGACTTCAAGTCAACTACAGACCTTTTTGCAAAGAAGAGCGGTGAACAAAAGTCACTAGATACTTTTATCCCAAAGTCCGAGAGCGACTTTGCGGAATACGCGGAGCTTATTGCAAATAAACTGCTCCCCTACGATGTACGCTAACAGTTAACATTGCCAACACTGTATGTCTCAGGTTTTGCACCCTTCTTCGGCGGGATATTTGACCTCATGCTTGCATTTGCAGAAAAGTTTTCACTACATGGCTCTCCTCAAGAATGTCATGAGACTTTCCATGACACCGTTGAAAGGCTCGGACGCGAAAGACATATCTTCCTCCGTGACGGCGATTGCTAACGAGAAGATCAAGGCTGAGAAAGAGGCCGCAGCAGGCAAAAAGAAACAAGGTAACGAGCTTCAACTATTACGGCACGCGTTAATATGTCTTGTAGGCAGGGCATGATCATGGTCACAGATGTGATGTTGATACCCGAATGGATGGCAGGAGCGAGAAAGAAGCAGCTCCACATCGAGAAAGGAGACGACGACTTCATCCCCGGACGGGGTGGTGGCTACGATGACCCGGACGAGTACGACTTCATGTGATTTGGCTGGAAGGAAGAGTAAGTAGGGTTAATAGGTTTCCGTCTTGTATACATTTGGCAAGCAGAGAACATATCACGAGAGTTTGCGGCATACTATACTATGGCATGGAACATGCGTTATCTGTTTGAGGATGAATTTTGACTCTGCAGGACAAGAAGATCACAAGTGCTTACTTAATTGTTATTGAATCTCTGTGGTATTTTTTTAGCATACATTGCATTTTCATTTATTTTTTGTCAACTGTACTGTAATACTGTCGTCGGTATGTACTGTAATATTGTCGCTGGTACGGGGCGTGAAGGTATGTCACACCCGGGTTTTGGGGCACAAAGACCCGGACGCAAACATAATCACCAGGTGTGCTAGGACCAAGTCTCACACATATGATGAATCATGGCCAATATCGAATGTCACATCTTTACTATATAACAAGAGTTCTATATAAAATAAATAAATAAATACATTATAAGGAGACAACGGTCCAGCAACCCAAAGTTGACTGAGAGACGACGACCTAGACCTCTCACGAACACATCGCAGCATCCTCTAAGCGCCTCATCCTGCGGTACCTGTTCTTGACCTGTGGGGGGTGTGAGACAGCAAGAGTGAGCTCACATACGTTCATCGCTCAACAAGTTGTGGGGAATAATGTGCATGAACTCGCCAAAGGTGGGAGCTCAGGTGAAGTGTAAGGCTTACCAAAGAGGATGGTTAGAGCTGAGCATTGCTTTTAAAGTTGGTCAAAATTTTATTAGCAGTTACTAGGTATAAGTAAATACCAACCCAATTAAGTAGTAGAACAAAAGTAACAACCTCACCTGCGATGCAATGCATATGAAAAATTGAATTTAGGTTCCATAATTTAATCATCAGAGAGTCCTGAGCTACTCATGACCATGAGCTCGGCTAGTATACCAGTTTTACACTCTGCAGAGGTGGTACCCTTTACTCACAAGTCATGTTACCCATCTGCCAAGGGATCGCGACTTCCCATACACCTCTACCGAGGAGGCGAGGTAGGGTAACACTACGAGGCCTTTACAAAGTTCCACTAGCTTCAGAAAACCCGCTACAGTTTATAGGAAGCTCCAATGCAGGGTTCTTGTCTGACCGACATCGCAGCAAAATCAACCAAGGACCTCCCTACACTGACCACTCCCCTACTGCCCTTGCCCCTTCGGGTAAGATAGTCCTCCACTAGCTTTCCTAATTAATTAGCAAAGGGCGTCCATAAACCCTTGTGGTGGCACGTGTTTCTCAAGTTAAGCTCTATGTTCCAATTAACATTAATGATCTTGACATGAACATACATAGAATAACAAAATAACTGGAACATAGATATGATAAATAATTATTCCAAATTCATGTAAAGCAATAGCAAACTACCCAAGTGATTCAGGGGTAAACAAGGTAATGAGATAAACAATCTAGGGTAACCTATTGGGTCCCATCAAAATTAACCTATGCATGAATAAATGATATTAAAGAACATTATTGGGTAAAAAGTGGTCAAGGGCACAACTTGCCTGACACTTGAGATTCCAGGTGACAAGATGAACTTCAGATCCTCGTAACCTCACTGCTAGTCGTAGCAATACAAACAGACATGGTATAGACAAAATTAACATCATACCAAACATAAGAACATACTGCATAATAATGATCTACGCGTTGCTACGAGACCGTGGGAACGAGAACCACTAAGATCGGAGTTACGGTTAAGGAGTTATGAATTTCCGAAGGTTTTATGTGTTTAGTACGGAAATAATTAAGTGGTCAAATTTAATATAGTTTTCATGCTAAAACAGAGTCATTATGTTCTAAACAATATTAATACAAAATTATAGAAATTGGAACGGGTCAAAAACGAGTTAAAATGAATTTTCTATGATTTACACAAGTTCTAGTATTTATTTTTGCATTAAAAATAAATTCCTATTTCATTTTCCCCGGTTTTCTAATTTCCTGGACTGAGCGCAATATTTACAGAAAACACAGGGGCCTTGGGGCAAAACTTTCTAAGACTCAGAGAGCCAGCAGTAGGACTGCGAGTTGATTTCGTATAAGAACAGGGATTCTTTAGCAAAATTACACGACCGAAGAGGTACACGCTGATCTCGACCGTTCGATTCTCAATCGAGGGCTCAGATTAGTTTTAACTTATACCGAACCGGTACGCAACCCTAGTCCCAGGATCTAAGATCTACGCTCCATATCCAACCACGTTTTCTCCGCTCACAAGCCCTCGGATGAACCGCCAACGGATCAGATTTTAAGTGTGAAGGGGGTACACTCCCGCACCCCATCTCCACCGTCTACACGGAGATCCACGGCTGAAAGACCATCGTCCTCCACGGTTCACCCGACGGCGGTGTAATCTCCTCCCCAAGGCGGAGCATCGCCGGGGAAAATCCCGATTATAGACCGGAGCCCCGATTTCTATTCCTAGCTCAAGATACATGAAACAGAAGACATAGCGAATCATCTAAGTGAGAGCACCTAGAGGGGGGGGTGAATAGGTGATCCTGTAAAACTTAAAACTTAAGCCACAAAACTTGGTTAAGTGTTAGCACAATAATCACCAAGTGGCTTAGAGAGGAGTCTCAACAAAACACAACCACAAAGATATCAATCACAGAGATGGCACAGTGGTTTATCCCGTGGTTCGGCCAAGACCAACGCTTGCCTACTCCACGTTGTGGCGTCCCAACGGACGAGGGTTGCAATCAACCCCTCTCAAGCGGTCCAAAGACCCACTTGAATACCACGGTGTTTTGCTTTGCTTTTCTTAATCTCGTTTGCGAGGAATCTCCACAACTTGGAGTCTCTCGCCCTTACAAAGATGTTCACAAAGAAGCACGGAGCAAGGGAGGGATTAGCAACTCAACACAAGACACAAAGATCACAGCAAATACACACACACAAGACCCAGACTTGAGCTCAAGAGACTAGCACACTAGAATGGAGCTCAAATCACTAGAATGTCGAACAAGTGCGCAAGATTGGAATGTGAGTGATCAAGAGTGCTCTCGGAATGCTTGGTGTGCTCCTCCATGCGCCTAGGGGTCCCTTTTATAGCCCCAAGGCAGCTAGGAGCCGTTGAGAGCAATCTGAGAAGGCAATTCTTGCCTTCTGTCGTCTGGCGCACCGGACAGTCCGGTGCACACCGGACACTGTCCGGTGCTCGATTTCTTTCCTTAACTGGCGTAGCCGACCGTTGGCAGCCAGAGAGCCGTTGGCGCACCGGACATGTCCGGTGCACACCGGACAGTCCGGTGCCCCCTTCTAGCCGTTGGTTCGGCCACGTGTCCCGCGCAGATCGCGCGGCCGACCGTTGGCTCACCGGACAGTCCGGTGCACACCGGACAGTCCGGTGAATTATAGCCGTACGACGCCGGTGAATTCCCGAGAGTGGCCACTTCGCTCGAACCAGCCTGGCGCACCGGACACTGTCCGGTGCATCACCGGACAGTCCGGTGCTCCCAGACTGAGCAGATTCTTGGCTGCTCGAGCCAAGACATTTCCAATTGGATTTTTCCTGTTTCCAGCACTTAGACACAATACATTAGTCTATAAAACAATGTACTAAGTCTGAGAAACATACCTTTATCCTTGGTTTGTATTTTGTCCACCATTTTACATTTAAGCACTTGTGTTAGACACTAAATCACCAAAATACTTAGAAATGGCCCAAGGGCACATTTCCCTTTCAATCTCCCCCTTTTTTGGTGATTTATGCCAACACAATATAAAGCAAGTAGGACAAATACAAAATCAATTCAAATAAGAACTCAAATTGTTTTGATTCAATTTTGACATATATGGATCACCTTTTGCCACCACTTGGTTTGTTTTTGCAAATCAAACTCAAATTTCTATCTCTAAGTCAAACACACATGTTAAGACATAAAGAGAGTCATTCCAAGAGAAATTGATTCAAGATTTCAAAAACTCCCCTTTTTCCCATAATCACCACTTCTCCCCACAAGAAGCCAACTTTTGACAAGAGAGACAATAAAAGAGTTTTTGACAAACCAAAAGCTCTATTCTACTATTTTCAAAATCTCTCAAGTGGTAGCTGATCCATTTATCGCTTTGGCCTTTATTTTCTCCCCCTTTGGCATCAAGCACCAAAACGGGATTAATCTTGGCCCTTGAACCCCATTGCCTCACCAAAATCTTCAATAAGAATACAAAGGCAATAAGAGTACATGAGATGAACTTGGAATAAGTTACCCTCTCATCGGAGTGCAGTGGAAGTCTTTCATGGTCCAAGTCCACCTTTTCCCTTTTAATCCTTCTTTGAGACTAAATCAAGCAAACTCAAGCACATGATTAGTCTCAAAGGGTCAAGTTGTAACACATCTCCCCCCTAAACATGTGCATCACTTTGCAACGGACTTGTGAGGTCCAGGGAGTGTTTGTACAACTTGAGCACCATTACTAAGCAACAAGATGCATAAGGAACATGATCAAAAGGCATAAACACATGTATGCTACAAATCAATCCAAGTTCCGCGAATCTAAGACATTTAGCTCACTACGCAGCCTGCAAAAGGTCTTCTCATCTAGAGGCTTGGTAAAGATATCGGCTAGCTGGTTCTCGGTGCTAACATGAAACACTTCGATATCTCCCTTTTGCTGGTGGTCTCTCAAAAAGTGATGCCGGATGTCTATGTGCTTTGTGCGGCTGTGCTCAACAGGATTTTCCGCCATGCGGATAGCACTCTCATTATCACATAGGAGTGGGACTTTGCTCAGATTGTAGCCAAAGTCCCTGAGGGTTTGCCTCATCCAAAGTAGTTGCGCGCAACACTGTCCTGCGGCAACATACTCGGCCTCAGCGGTGGATAGGGCAACGGAAGTTTGTTTCTTAGAGTTCCATGACACCAGGGACCTTCCTAAGAATTGACACGTCCCCGATGTACTCTTCCTATCGACCTTACATCCAGCATAGTCGGAATCTGAATATCCAATTAGGTCAAACGTAGACCCCTTTGGATACCAGAGCCCGAAGCAAGGCGTAGCAACTAAATATCTAAGGATTCGCTTCACTGCCACTAAGTGGCACTCCTTAGGATCGGATTGAAATCTAGCACACATGCATACGCTAAGCATAATATCCGGTCTACTAGCACATAAGTAAAGTAATGACCCTATCATTGACCGGTATGCCTTTTGATCAACGGACTTACCTCCTTTGTTGAGATCAGTGTGTCCGTCGGTCCCCATCGGAGTCTTTGCGGGCTTGGCATCCTTCATCCCAAACCGCTTCAGCAAGTCTTGCGTGTACTTCGTTTGAGAGATGAAGGTGCCGTCCTTGAGTTGCTTCACTTGGAACCCAAGGAAGTAGTTCAACTCGCCCATCATTGACATCTCGAATTTCTGCGTCATCACCCTGGTAAACTCTTCACAAGACTTTTTATTAGTAGAACCAAATATTATGTCATCGACATAAATTTGGCACACAAAAAGATCACCGTCACAAGTCTTAGTGAAAAGAGTTGGATCGGCTTTCCCAACCTTGAAAGCATTAGCAATTAAGAAATCTCTAAGGCATTCATACCATGCTCTTGGGGCTTGCTTAAGTCCATAGAGCGCCTTAGAGAGCTTACACACGTGGTCGGGGTACCGTTCATCCTCGAAGCCAGGGGGTTGCTCCACGTACACCTCCTCCTTGATTGGCCCGTTGAGGAAAGCGCTCTTCACATCCATTTGGAATAACCTGAAAGAATGGTGAGCGGCATATGCTAGCAAAATACGGATTGACTCTAGCCTAGCCACAGGAGCAAAAGTCTCCTCAAAGTCCAAACCTGCGACTTGGGCATAACCTTTTGCCACAAGTCGAGCCTTGTTCCTTGTCACCACTCCGTGCTCATCTTGTTTGTTGCGGAACACCCACTTGGTTCCCACAACATTTTGCTTGGGACGAGGCACCAGTGTCCAAACTTCATTGCGCTTGAAGTTGTTGAGCTCCTCTTGCATGGCCAACACCCAGTCCGAATCTAGCAAGGCCTCTTCTACCCTGAAAGGCTCAATAGAAGAGACAAAGGAGTAATGCTCACAAAAATTAACTAATCGAGATCGAGTAGTTACTCCCTTGCTAATATCACCCAGAATTTGGTCGACGGGATGATCCCTTTGAATCATCGCTCGAACTTGGGTTGGAGGTGTCGGTTGCGCTTCTTCCTCCATCACATGATCATCTTGTGCTCCCCCTTGATCACACGCCTCCTGTTGATGAACCTGTTCATCGTCTTGAGTTGGGGGATGCACCATAGTTGAGGAAGAGGGTTGATCTAGCTCATTTTGTTCCTGTGGCCGCACCTCTCCAATCGCCATGGTGCGTATTGCGGCCGTTGGAACGTCTTCTTCATCTACATTATCACAATCAACAACTTGCTCTCTTGGAGAGCCATTAGTCTCATCAAATACAACGTCGCTAGAGACTTCAACCAAACCCGATGATTTGTTGAAGACTCTATACGCCTTTGTATTTGAATCATAACCTAACAAAAACCCTTCTACAGCTTTGGGAGCAAACTTAGAATTTCTACCCTTCTTCACTAGAATGTAGCATTTGCTTCCAAATACACGAAAGTACGATACATTGGGTTTGTTACCGGTTAGAAGCTCATACGACGTCTTCTTGAGGAGGCGGTGAAGGTAGACCCTGTTGATGGTGTGGCAAGCCGTGTTCACACGGCTTCCGACCAAAAACGCTCGGGGGTCTTGAACTCTCCAAGCATCGTTCTCGCCATATTGATTAACGTCCTGTTCTTCCTCTCTACCACACCATTTTGCTGTGGTGTGTAGGGAGCGGAGAACTCGTGCTTGATCCCTTCCTCCTCAAGGTACTCCTCCACTTGAAGGTTCTTGAACTCGGACCCATTGTCGCTTCTTATCTTTTTCACCTTGAGCTCAAACTCGTTTTGAGCTCTCCTTAGGAAGCGCTTGAGGGTCCCTTGGGTTTCAGACTTATCCTGCAAAAAGAATACCCGAGTGAAGCGGGAAAAGTCATCAACAATAATTAGACCATACTTACTTCCTCCTATGCTTAGATAGGCGACGGGTCCGAAGAGGTCCATATGTAGCAGCTCCAGGGGTCTTGATGTGGTCATCACATTCTTGTTGTGATGCGCTCCTCCCACTTGTTTACCTGCTTGACAAGCTGCACAAGGTCTATGTTTTTCGAAAGTAACATTGGTTAGACCTATCACATGTTCTCCCTTTAGAAGCTTGTGAAGGTTCTTCATCCCCACATGTGCTAAGCGGCGATGCCACAGCCAGCCCATGCTAGTCTTAGCAATTAAGCATGCATCTAGACCGGCCTCCTCTTTTGCAAAATCAACTAAATAAAGTTTGTCGTCTAATGCACCCTTAAAAGCTAGTGAACCATCACTTCTTCTAAAAACAGACACATCTACATTTGTAAATAGACAATTATATCCCATATTGCATAATTGACTAACAGATAGTAAATTATATCCCAGAGACTCAACTAAAAACACATTAGAAATAGAGTGCTCATTTGAGATTGCAATTTTACCTAACCCTTTTACCTTGCCTTGGTTCCCATCACCAAATATGATTGAATCTTGGGAATCCTTGTTTTTGACGTAGGAGGTGAACATCTTCTTCTCCCCCGTCATATGGTTTGTGCATCCGCTGTCGATAATCCAGCTTGAACCCCCGGATGCATAAACCTGCAAGGCAAATTTAGGCTTGGGACTTAGGTACCCAACTCTTGTTGGGTCCTACAAGGTTAGTCACAATTGTCTTAGGGACCCAAATGCAAGTTTTATCACCCTTGCATTTTGCCCCTAATTTTCTAGCAACTATCTTCCTATCCTTTCTACAAATAGCAAAGGAAGCATTTAAAGCATGATATATTGTAGAAGGACCATCCATAACTTTCCTAGAAACATGAACAATATTCTTTCTAGGCACATGATGAACATATCTCCTAGACATATCTCTATCATGCATATAAGAAGAACTAGAAGCAAGCATAGCATGTGAATCATAAGCATTATAAGCATTACAACTCCTATGAGACTGTCTTTTATCATTGTACATAAAAGCATGGTTCTTTTTAGTACTACTTGCCATAGGGGCCTTCCCTTTCTCCTTGGCGGAGATGGGAGCCTTACGGCTTGTCAAGTTCTTGGCTTCCCTCTTGAAACCAAGCCCATCCTTAATTGAGGGGTGTCTACCAACCGTGTAGGCATCCCTAGCAAATTTTAGTTTATCAAAATCACTCCTGCTAGTCTTAAGTTGGGCATTAAGACTAGCTATTTCATCATTTAATTTTGCAATAGAAGTTGTGTTCACTACAAGCATCAATATCAAAATCTTTACATCTATTGCAATTAACAACATTTTCTACACAAGTTGTTGATTTACTAGCTACTTCTAACTTAGTATTCAAATCATCATTAATGCTCCTTAAGTTAGAAATTGTCTCATGGCAAGAAGATAATTCACAAGAAAGCATTTCATTTCTTTTAACTTCTAGAGCATGAGATTTTTGTGCTTCTACAAATTTGTCATGTTCTTCATACAACAAATCCTCTTGCTTTTCTAAAAGCCTATTCTTATCATTCAAGGCATCAATCAACTCATTAATTTTATCTACCTTGGTTCTATCTAGGCCCTTAAATAAACATGAATAATCTATTTCATCCTCATCACTAGATTCGTCCTCACTTGAAGAAGCATAAGTAGAGTTTCGAGTACATACCTTCTTCTCCCTTGCCATAAGGCATGTGTGACGCTCGTTGGGGAAGAGGGATGACTTGTTGAAGGCAGTGGCGGCGAGTCCTTCATTGTCGGAGTCGGAAGAGGAGCAATCTGAATCCCACTCCTTGCCTAGATGCGCCTCGCCCTTTGCCTTCTTATAGTTCTTCTTCTTCTCCCTCTTGTTCCCTTGATCCTGATCACTATCATTTTCGGGACAGTTAGCAATAAAATGACCAAGCTTACCACATTTGAAGCATGAGCGCTTCCCCTTTGTCTTGGTCTTGCTTGGCTGCCCCTTGCGACCTTTTAGCGCCGTCTTGAATCTCTTGATGATGAGAGCCATCTCTTCATCATTAAGTCTGGCCGCCTCAATTTGTGCCACCTTGCTAGGTAGCGTCTCCTTGCTTCTTGTTGCCTTGAGAGCAAGAGGTTGAGGCTCATTGATTGGACCATTCAATGCGTCATCCACATATCTTGCTTCCTTGATCATCATTCGCCCGCTCACGAACTTTCCAAGTATCTCCTCGGGCGTCATCTTGGTGTACCTAGGATTCTCACGAATATTGTTTACAAGATGAGGATCAAGGACAGTAAAAGACCTTAGCATTAGGCGGACGACGTCGTGATCCGTCCATCGCGTGCTTCCATAGCTTCTTATCTTGTTGACAAGGGTCTTGAGCCGGTTGTACGTTTGGGTTGGCTCTTCTCCCCTTATCATAGCGAATCTCCCGAGTTCGCCCTCCACCAACTCCATCTTGGTGAGCATTGTGACGTCATTCCCCTCATGAGAGATCTTGAGGGTGTCCCAAATTTGCTTAGCGTTAACCAAGCCGCTCACTTTATGGTATTCATCCCTGCACAATGAAGCTAGAAGA
The DNA here is from genome assembly GCF_902167145.1 of Zea mays. NCBI lineage: Eukaryota > Viridiplantae > Streptophyta > Magnoliopsida > Poales > Poaceae > Zea > Zea mays. The sequence continues at coordinate 73,713,136 of NC_050100.1, read as the reverse complement.
ACAGTAGTAGCTTGTGCATTTTTATTAATTTGCTCATTAATAAACATGGGACTATCACTACTATCAAAATGCATTCCATTCTCAACTATCTCCCATATGCTTGGATGGAGAGAGAACAAATGACTACGCATTTTGTGACTCCAAAATCCGTAGTCTTCTCCATCAAAATGAGGAGGTTTACCAAGTGGAATGGATAATAAATGAGCATTTGTACTTTGCGGAATACGAGAGTAGTCAAAATAAAAGTTTGAATTAACCGGTTTCCTTCTCTCGCAGTCGTTGTCGTCGTTGTCCTTTTGGGAGGAAGTGGACTCATCGCTGTCGTCGTAGTAGACGATCTCCTTGATGTGTCTTGTCTTCTTCTTCTTCCCATCTTTGCGTCTGTGGCCAGAGCCCGAGTCGGTAGGCTTGTCATCCTTCGGCTCGTTGACGAAGGACTCATTCTCCTTGTCGTTAATCACGATTCCCTTCCCCTTAGGATCCATCTCTTCGGGCGGTTAGTCCCTTTCTTGAAGAGAACAACTCTGATACCAATTGAGAGCACCTAGAGGGGGGGGGGGTGAATAGGTGATCCTGTAAAACTTAAAACTTAAGCCACAAAACTTGGTTAAGTGTTAGCACAATAATCACCAAGTGGCTTAGAGAGGAGTCTCAACAAAACACAACCACAAAGATATCAATCACAGAGATGGCACAGTGGTTTATCCCGTGGTTCGGCCAAGACCAACGCTTGCCTACTCCATGTTGTGGCGTCCCAACGGACGAGGGTTGCAATCAACCCCTCTCAAGCGGTCCAAAAACCCACTTGAATACCACGGTGTTTTGCTTTGCTTTTCTTAATCCCGTTTGCGAGGAATCTCCACAACTTGGAGTCTCTCGCCCTTACAAAGATGTTCACAAAGAAGCACGGAGCAAGGGAGGGATTAGCAACTCAACACAAGACACAAAGATCACAGCAAATACGCACACACAAGACCCAGACTTGAGCTTAAGAGACTAGCACACTAGAACGGAGCTCAAATCACTAGAATGTCGAACAAGTGCGCAAGATTGGAATGTGAGTGATCAAGAGTGCTCTCAGAATGCTTGGTGTGCTCCTCCATGCGCCTAGGGGTCCCTTTTATAGCCCCAAGGCAGCTAGGAGCCGTTGAGAGCAATCTGGGAAGGCAATTCTTGCCTTCTGTCGTCTGGCGCACCGGACAGTCCGGTGCACACCGGACACTGTCCGGTGCCCGATTTCTTTCCTTAACTGGCGCAGCCGACCGTTGGCAGCCAGAGAGCCGTTGGCGGTGCACACCGGACAGTCCGGTGCCCCCTTCTAGCCGTTGGTTCGGCCACGTGTCCCGCGCAGATCGCGCGGCCGACCGTTGGCTCACCGGACAGTCCGGTGAATTATAGTCGTACGACGCCGGTGAATTCCCGAGAGCGGCCACTTTGCTCGAACCAGCCTGGCGCACCGGACACTGTCCGGTGCACCACCGGACAGTCCGGTGCACCACCGGACAGTCCGGTGCTCCCAGACTGAGCAGATTCTTGGCTGCTCGAGCCAAGACATTTCCAATTGGATTTTTCCTGTTTCCAGCACTTAGAAACAATACATTAGTCCATAAAACAATGTACTAAGTCTGAGAAACATATCTTTATCCTTGGTTTGTACTTTGTCCACCATTTTACATTTAAGCACTTGTGTTAGACACTAAATCACCAAAATACTTAGAAATGGCCCAAGGGCACATTTTCCTTTCACTAAGGACATTTTTTTTGTGCCATGGGTGCGCGCGGAGCTCACCCACGGCACGGAGCGGCCCCGCGGTGGCGGCCGCACGGCGGCGAGAAATTGCCAACCCCAAACCCCGTTGATCCCTTCGAAACTACGTGCACGCAAATTACCAAGACAACAGAAGGATTGGGGGTGATTCTCACCTTGGTTTGGCGCCTGCAGCAATGTTGCCCACGACGGACCACGAATCAGCAGCGGCGGCGATACTTCTGCAACTCACGACGATGGCGCACGACACGGCGTCCAGGGCTCCAACAGGAAGGTTGCTGCAGCACGTCCAGGGTGGGAACTAGTGACTCGTCCACCGGTCACAAGGCTGGAGGGTGAAGTTCACGGCCGAGGCGCGATGGGAAAAGGGATGGCGTGGCAGTGAGCGCGCAACAGCGGAGTGCAGGCGGTGGCGGAGCATCTAGGTCAGGCCTCGGCTTTATAGTCTGGCGTAGGGACGAGCTCGACCAACTAAACCCAGGGTTGAGGCGAGATTTCCGGCGATTTCGACGGCAGCGCGAGAAAGGGGAAAACTCCCGTGCGACCCGCGCGGGCTGTTACCGTCGCGGCGACCGGGATGACAAGAGGGGCCCGCGACTCAGTGAAAGGCTGAGAGTGGGCGCAAGTTGCGCAGCTGAGACAGGAGATGGCGCTGACCAGTGGGGGCCACCGGCCAGAGAGCGCGCACGTGAGTGAGTGGCAAGCGGGCCCGTGGTGTCAGCGTGCCGCGCACAGTCGGTTTGGGCCGCGCGGAGGGGAAAGGGTAAGTGGGCCAAATTTGGGATCTACGGCCCAGGTAGGTTCTTCCTCCCCTTTTCTTTTTTATTTTTTTATTTTCCTTTCTTGTTTTCTTTTATTCTTAACTATTTTGAATTTTAAATTTGAATTTTGAATACGAATTTCACCATTGAGTCAAGTATACGAATTCAAGCTTCTAGTGGAGGAATAATATATTTTTATTTACTTATTTTTATCCACAAAATTCTTATTTTCTTATCTTTTCTAAATTTTACAATTCCTTTTGGATTTTAAATTCCACTTTGGACTTTAATATATTTCTTATCACATTGTTATTTTATTTTGTCACAATGTGCACACAAAAGAAAATCTCAGCATGATGCATAATTTGTTTTTGGGTATCTTTTGTTTATTTATTTATTTGTTTTCATGTGATGTTCTCATGGAATGATAAATATGGATAACACACATATATACAGGAATATCATTTCTCCTTTTAGGTTATCCTCCACAAGTTACAAGTTGGGTATTACAAGGTAGAAAATCCGAGACAGAAAGGTGGCCTAGATCTAGGACCCGTTGAAACAGTGTGTTAAGGGCACCTGTGTCGAATTCAATTGTGTAAGAGCATCTCCAACATATGTCAATACTCTTTGATCCCAATCTTTAATTCAGAGAAATTTTAAAACCGACATCCAACAGAACCTAATCTGCTAAATCTGTAATCTATAGAGACAAAAACCAGCTGTTTGCTTCGGATTAAAGTCAATTGTTTGGACTCTACAATGTATAAAGACAAAAACACAGAGTAGAAGCCAAGCGAACTTCTCACCCTATTTTTATTGGATATGCTCATATAAAGACTCCTGATTCATTTGGCATAAAAAATGTAACGCATGCGAAATCACTTGAGAGAGCAGTTGATTCATTTGAGAGGTGACTTTCAAATTTCAATTCATTCATTCGTTCATCTCCAGAATAGTGTAGAGAGCCAGACATGAGACGCCTCCAAAACGGGACAATTCGTTCAATGTAACTTCTTAACCTGAGCGTCTAGAAACTATCCCTCCCTAGTAAGATATCCCTCCCTAATACGTTCTCCGTTTTTTAATATATAACATCGTTAATTTTTAAAAAAACTTTAACCACTCGTCTTATTCAAAATATTTATTCGAAGATCTAAAATTTCAAGTAACGCCCAAATTACCTTAAGTGATAAAATAAATTATAACAAAATAAATAATATTTCAAAGTTTTTGTTGATTAAGAGTGATTAAAGTTTTCAAAAAATTAATAGTGTCATATATTTAAGAATGGAGGTAGTATAATTCTTCTCGAATTACAGTACCTCGTCTATCTAGTTAGCAGTGGCGGCCATGAGGGTGGGGCGGAGGGGCCGCCACCCCGGGCCCCTAATTATATAGGGCCCGAATCTAGTTATACATTCAATAATTAGACTATCAGACACAATAGCTTAATAGTGAAATATCGAATAATTAACAGTCACGAAACGTTCACAATCCGGTCGTATTTAAACATGTTAAAAGAACTTTTAAGATAGTACTATAATATGTATCTTTTTATTTATTTGTTGCTTTATATGAATATTTTTAGATGCGTCTTTAGTTTATATATTGATATCATTTTTATATAACAATAGTTTGATGGACCTCTATTTTAAATTTGCACCGAGCCCCTAAAACCTCTAGTCCGCCGCTGCTAGTTAGGTTCTGATTCTTTTTATTTTTAAGTTAGTTTTATATTAAAAGTAAAAAGAAATAAGATCCAACTAGACAAGGTGAGAAAAATTGCATTAACGAATGATATTTTCTAGGATGAGGTATTTTCTAGATGGTCAGTTTTTTTTTATATTGTCCCATAGTTGAGCGGAGAGCTTTTGACGTCGGCTAGTTTGGACGGGCCATTTTCTTGGGACCATTTTCAGGAAGACAGGAACCAGCCTCAAAATAGCAACGGCGACACCGCGACAGGCAGCTCGCTCCCCTCCCGCCCCACTCGTCGGCTAGTCGCCTAGTCCCTTTCCCTTCCACACGATTCGGAGCAGCACGTGCGCGTCAAACCTTACCACCACCGCCATCGTCTTGCGGCTAAATTGCCTTGAGACGCCGCAGCACTGCAGCAGCACAGGGGGGGAGAAGGGGCGGGCGCTCGAGTGAACCACCACTACACTACTCCGCGTCTCCCTCCCCTGGCTACGAGGCTATAATAACGAGCGCGTAAGACGGCCGGCGGCGCACGCAGCCATGTCCGCGCACCTCCGCCTACTCTCGGCCGCCCACGTCTCCGCGCCCACACCCACCTCCCTCCACCGCCTCCGTGGCCCTCCTCCTTCTCCTCCCGCGGCCCGCCTCCGGCTGCTGCTGCGACCGCCGCGGCTCGGGGGGAGCCAGGCGCGCTTCGCCGGCGCCGTCCGCTGCTCCGGCTCGGCGTCGGCGCCGGCGGTCGCGCGGGTTGGCGAGGACAGCGACGCGGCGGCGGGCATATGGGAGCAGGTGCGGGATATCGTCGTGTTCGCCGGCCCCGCGCTAGGGCTCTGGATCTGCGGTCCGCTCATGAGCCTCATCGACACCATGGTCATCGGCCAGACCTCCGCACTCCAGCTCGCCGCGCTAGGTTCGTCCTCCTCCCTTCCTATCTTTCTCCCTCGTCTTCTCCGATGCTGCGACTTTTGTAACTGTATGTAACAGACGACTGATATTGAGCGTCTCTGGGTCATCCAACCCCCGAGAATGCAAGCGCTTCTCGGCGCGCCTCATATCATACATGTCTTTAATTCATATGATATCATCTCCATAGGTTTGCAGAGTAGCTCCATCTGTAAATTCCTCGTCTAGCAGCTCAATGATATCATACATATCTTTCCTTTCAGGGCCTGGGACAGTGTTCTGCGATTACCTAAGCTACATATTCATGTTCCTCTCGGTCGCAACATCCAACATGGTGGCCACCTCCTTAGCCAAAAAGGTGTGCCCTCTAATTCTATCGGAGACACACTCTTCTTCTTTGTTAATCATGTTTTAAGAACAGTCTGTGGTCCAGTCTGTCAGGCGAAGAGGATACCAACCTTAGCTACGAGCAATATTTCTGTCCGTCGTGTTCTACCCACCTAGGGCTCGTTTGGATACTCTAGTATTCACCTCAATTCGCATGAATTGAGGCGGATTGAGGTGTAGGTGAATACTAGAGTATCCAAACAAAGTCTTAAAGTTCTTGCCGAACTAGAGTTACATGGCTACCTATTCTGATATAAGTTTGCCCCTCTCTCCACATGAGCATGCGACTATACATTTGATTTGCTATTAAGAATACCATACTTGTACTTCACACCGCACATACATAGGGTACTACCTGGCAGCAAGTGCTTGCTTCATGCCAAGGATTTTGTTGCTTGGTACATTGCTATGCTCCTACTTTGTGTGCTCGTGCTTGCTAGTAGACTTTAACAATGTGTCGAATGGCAATCACTTTCATGGATTTTGCGTTCTTGCTGTATTGGTTATCTAATCTGGTTGCAGTTACCATACACAGGATGAAGAACTTACACAACATCAAGTGTCTATGTTACTGTTTCTTGCTCTTGCTTGTGGCATAGGAATGTTTTTGTTCACCAAGGTGTTTGGTACTCAAGTATTGACTGGTAAGCCTTTGCAGTAAAATATTCTGCGAACCTGCAACAATCATCTTGTTCTTCATACTTCCTTGGAAGTGCTGAGCATTTCTGTATTTTCTAATGAAAAAAAAACTGATGAGTTATTTTTTCACTGTAATATCTCGTTTTATGCTTTGCTGCCTTGTCCTAGAGGCCTAGACAATTACTGCTTTTATCTTTACTGCTGAACTTATTTTAAATCGTTTGTCAGATTAGGACATTTTGTTAGGATCTATGAAATATAAGACACATTTGAATTTGTCCTGTCAGTTTATTCTTTGGCATATAGTTTTTTTTTGCCCCTTATGATGCATTGTTTCATTAACTATATAATTTTTTTAACTTCTTTCCTCTTCCCTCTGCAGCTTTTACTGGATCTGGGAATTATGAACTTATTTCTTCGGCCAATACATATGCACAGGTCTGTATAGTTGAACATATCTCTCTGCAATGTTATCACGGCATCACCCCATTTTAATTGATAGAAAAGGAAATATTTCTGGTTAAAGCTAGCATCGTGTGGTTTCGAGTTTTCTTTTATTGAGCATTAGCAGTAAAAAGGATCAATAGTATAAGTGGATATGGTGCAAAGTTCAGTTTTATGATGTATGTCAAATAAAACCTCAGAGGCTTGTGTATGAGAGTGGGAAGCAGGCAGAAAAGAAAGGCATGCTACAAAAGACTCCTGCATATGAAGTTTACATGTAGGATATCATAGGGTATAGAGTTAACCTTTTATTTTTGTGTGCAGTAACGTATATCAATATGTATACTTGCTTTCAGATAAGAGGTTTCGCATGGCCTGCAGTTCTTGTTGGCTTAGTTGCTCAAAGTGCTAGGTACTTGTTGTGCTCATTCTCTTATTTATTGGATATAATTTGCTAGTTCTTCTATTTTGTACCTGCTGGATTTGTCCCATGTTTCTTTTTTTTTCTCGACCAAGGGGAGAGACGTCCCCTGATTTTTTCACTTAAGAAGTTGATGCTGCGACTCGAACCCGGGCTGGCCCAGCAGACCGCTTCTTTGGCGTGTCCGGCTGACCAATTGCACCGTGAGAGTGTTGGCTTGTCCCATGTTTCTTCCTTTGTTAAACTATAGTTTGTGTTATTCGGATTTGAAAAGTAAATTTACTACAAAAGAAAATATGCTAAAAGTTAATCCAAGTCATGATATGTAATTTTGAATGGGACCTAAAAGTTATATCTCTAGACGACATGCCTACTTGCCTTCAAATGCTCTTCTTGTGGATTTGTGGTAGAGCATTGAAAACCTGGATATAAGTCTAGTTGAATACTGGTTGGTATCTCTTTGAGTTGGACACTTGGTACTTTCAAGAATAGTCATCAATTGTAGTCACCTATTCTCCGTATTGCCATGAATAAACAGACATGGGCTACACTGCTACTACATGCTTATAATAATGCAATGGTTCAAATTAGTCTTTTATACTACAGCTATTCTTGATTGGATGCTTATCTTATTATATAGTGTGTTTGTTATACCTCAGTCTGGGCATGAAGGACTCTTGGGGTCCTTTGAAGGCATTGGCAGCTGCTAGTGTTATAAATGGTGTTGGTGATATATTTCTTTGCTCTGTTTGTGACTATGGAATTGCTGGTGCTGCCTGGGCAACTATGGTTTCACAGGTACAGACACACTTGGCACTTTCTTAATCACCATGTGACTTCTCCTTAATGACACTTTTTACTTGTTATGGCACTCCTCAATCTTTTATGGAAGGCATGTTTGAGAGCCTTTTCAACGTAGGACTTGTTAGACCATCTTGCACATTATGCTAGAAACTGAGGTAATGAAGTTTTTGGTTAGTTTAATTGTAAGATAATGGTTTGTACCTATGGAAGGATACTCGCCCCAATTTAAGGGAAATGATATAATCAATGAGGGGCACACAAGAACTTGAAAAGAATGGTTTGTACCTATGGAAGGATGTTCCTCTCAATTTGAGGGAAATGATATAATCAATGAGGAGCAAACAAGAACTAGATAGATGATTCTTTATTCTTGCTATGCCATAGGCTTGGCCTAGGCGGGCCACATCCCAACAAGAATGTGTAACAACATGAGCATGGCAAAGTTGTTGATCATTCATTGTGTAGCTTAATAAGCACTGAGCAAGTGAGCATGGGTCCACAAAGCTGTCGATCATGCACTGTTTAGCTTAATAAGCACACCATCCAACTTGCTCATAAGTGAAACACACATTAGTAAAAGTTTTTTTTTCTGTCACTCCATTTTGAGAAGCCTATGTGGTTTGTATTGATATTGGAAACCTCATTGCTTATCAGCAAGTTTTTTCTCTCTTTCTTCATGCTTGACTATTCAATTGTTTTCTAGAGTGACTATTTTTTTGACACACAATCAGGTTGTTGCAGCTTTCATGATGATGCAAAATCTAAGCAATAAGGGTTTTCGAGCTTTCTCATTTACGATTCCATCAGTTAGAGAGCTATTGCAGATATTTGAAATTGCAGCTCCTGTTTTTGTGACAATGACGTCCAAGGTAACATTTTCTGGTCTAGCAATCTTGCATCCTTTCCTTGTATCACTGTAATGAATTATTTCAAAATTCTCTGTAGGTGGCATTTTATGCATTGCTCACATATTCTGCGACTTCTATGGGAGCAATAACGCTTGCAGCCCATCAGGTTTATGCTTGTAACTCATGAAATGATTGCTCGCAAGGGAATATTTGTAAAAAGGGACTTTGACAAATGTGCCATTTACTCAATTCTTTTGAAGGTTATGATCAATGTCTTATGCATGTGTACTGTTTGGGGCGAACCTCTGTCTCAAACTGCACAGTCATTCATGCCTGAGCTGGTATATGGTGCTAATCGGAATCTGACCAAGGTACCTATTGATTACATTGTTACAAATTTATGTGGATAACAAAACAGTTACCCTTCCTGGCATGGACAGCAATGTGTATTTGATGATCGCGTGTCCATGCGTAATTATGAATCGTATTTCATATGGTTCAGCTAAACGGAACTTATTACACCCAATGAATCAATGATACAGTTAGCTCTTCTAACCAGTTAGTTTCTTAACAAACGTACTATATGCTTTGTATGAAAGTGTATTTTCACATGTCTTCCTTTCTTTTCCCCATAGTATAACTGCACGAGCATTTTATTCATTACTTCGAAAGATCCTAAAACGAACTTTTAAATCTAGGCAAGGATGCTATTGAAGTCACTTGTGATCATTGGAGCGATAACTGGATTGACCTTGGGGGTAGTAGGGACACTTGTTCCATGGCTTTTCCCCAGTGTCTTTACCAATGACCAAAGGGTCATCCAGCAGGTCCGTTGCATTGCTTTAGATTTATTATCATATATATTATTCTTGATTCACCACTAATTTCTACCATTGAATTTTGACTATGAGTATTTTTTTTTCTCAACCATCATCTGTAACTCATCAAATCTGATTTTATCATCAACAGATGCACCGAGTACTGGCTCCATATTTCAGTGTATTGCTGGTGACTCCTTCAATACACTCCCTTGAGGGAACACTCTTGGTAAGCTGATAAACTTTTTTATTTCATTTCTCCGATCCACGCCGATTCTTCTGTAAATTGCACTGGTTGACTAAACTTGTTTGGTTTGTACCCAAACTAGCCCTGCCAAATTTTAGCAGCAACAATTTAAGTCAGGTGTTGGTTCGACGTTGCATTTGGCCAAGCATTTGTAGGAAAAATGCATGGCATATGAACCATAAACCACGGTTTTTTTTGCTAAATTTTGGGAATCATCCAAGCTCCTAGGGCTAGGGGTGAAAACGGAAACGGTAATTTTCGGATACCGAGAATCGTTTTCGAAATTTTACCGAAATTTAGGGCTAAACGGACACGAAAACGGTAGAAAATAACCGGAAATGGAAATGGTTTGGGTCTTTTCCGACCGTTTCCGTAAATTACAGTTTTTATTCGGTATTTTACTGTCGGTAATGAATTCGATATTTTCCAGAAAAATATTAAATCTGAACCGATCTTTATAAATTCATCTTGACTTAGAAAAATATGAAACTAATTTTATTATTTTTTCTGAAATCAAGATCTATCTAGTTGTATATAGTTTAGAATTGTTTGAAACTTTTATGGATCTTATTTATGTTTTCTTACTAGTTATTACTCTTGATGCATATTCATAATTTGCACGAGAACCTAAGAAGGACTAGGAGAACACCAATTATGTTGACTATGTCAAGTAGTAGTAGTACAATTAGAATGCAAGTGCCATGTCATTATGCACATCTTGATTCTATAGTCATATGCTACTGGACTTACTGTTGCTTTATTTAAATATATGATAATAATTTTATTATTGCATTACATTGTCTTATATTTATTGTGACCTCCTTCCTTATATTAAAATGTCTTATAAATTATTGTTTATATTATGATGGGTCAAGTTATATGGCTAGTTCTATGCTCCATAGTTTGATGTGTGGTATTGTTTTATGGTTATCAATGTATTATGATGTGTTTATATTATGTATTTTCGATCAGATAGTTTTGTTTTGTAAGGTATTGTTTATGCACTTGTATTTGTGAGATATTAATTTAATCTTTCATGAAGTTGTAATTATTTATATATTATTACTAATTTTTATATGGATGTATGACTTGTGTGAATTTTTGAAGTCAATTGAGGGTACATGTTACGGTTTTACCAATCGTATTTTTCAGATTCTGACCGTTACCATGTATTTTCCGTATCGAACTTCAGTTTCCGATATTTCCGAATTACTGATGTTGTTTTCGTTTCCGAGGAAAAATATGAAAACGGAAATGGTTTTTAGTGTTTACCGACCGTTATCACTCCTACCTAGGGCTGCTTAAATTTTTCAGTGGCTGATTTGGGCACACAGGCCAAATACGCCATGCCACATTAATCTGCATGCTTGGATTGCTTTTGCAATAAGCAACAGAACAATAGAGCTCTATGTACTACTTCCAGACAAAAGCACATAGCAGTTGCCCACCATTATGACATGGTAGTAGTATATTTTTAAGAGCAGCATATGCTTGCCCACCATTTGATGGACAATGTACTGACATCTATTGTTTTCGTCCTAATTTAGGCTGGAAGGGATTTGAGATATTTGAGTCAATCAATGGGTGTCTGCTTTTCCATTGGAACCCTTCTCTTGATGGTATGCCTAGTTTCTTCCCCTCTTTTTTCACGCAACTCATTGCTGGGTGTCCACGTGAATTTGTTCTACTTCAATTAAAAAGAGAGGATCAGGCCATCTATGAATTTGAGATCTAAACCATCAATGGTAATAATGCAGTTTTACTGTCTACGACCCTCACTTTTTGAATGATGGCAGCTGCGAAGGCTGTGAGATTGATCAACTAGCGAGAGTCCGAAGTCCTTAGTTAGCAACTCAAAACTTAAAAGGGCTTCCTGACGATGATGAATTTGTCTTTTCTTGTTTCACCTTGAAAGCTTCTCCGCAGCAAGGGTAGCTTGGCAGGATGCTGGTGGGTTCTCGTCTTATTTCAGTGGGTATGGCCGTTTCTATACGTTGAACACCTTACATCTAACACCTAATGCCATAAACCTGTAATTAGTCCTAAACTGGTTTCTTTGAACAACGTCGCCATTCCAGAGCCGGTTCGGAAGCGCTTTGCTACGACTTGTTTCTCCGACGGGCATGCTGTTCAACAAAAACTTCAACCAGGTCGAGTACATTGAGGCAAAAACGACATGAAGATGCACTGTACCCATCACAAGAGGTGGGATGATGAAGATGTAGAAAATGAGGCACAGAAACCTGGAAAGATGAATAGATGCAAAAGGATTCGCAAAAACCATGGGAAGATCATTTGGGCAAATCACTTCCGTCCAGAAGGGGATCAGAGTTGGCTACGATCACTTCCATTCGTCCTAGGAACTATATACCTCACAGATTCATGGAAGCTGAGAACTGTAGTAGTGGCTACGCTTTCCAACACTTGGCAGTTTGCGCCCGTAGAATGGAGTTAAACTGAGTGCTAAATTTTGTTTCTTGTTACTAACCGTTAAGAATCACGAGATGGTTAATGATGGTTGAGCTTGTCCAGAAAACATGGATAAGTGAGGTCTCAAAAAATGTAGCATCTTTTCCAATATTATCGTTTCTTATGCCATCATCACACAGGATCTCTTGCTTTCTCGTAGCGATTCCCATATCGTTTCTGCTGTCTCCGGAATTTTATTAATATCGTCACAATGTCCAGAGAACTGTCATCTGAGCTATCAACAAACACTAGAGCCTCGTTTCTGCAGCAGCCAGCACTAGAGCCCCGATCGATCGATCGATCAATCAGTCAGTCAGTTCTCATAAGTCATAACCATAGGGCTCGAAGAGAGTCGCGCAGGGGTCGTCGTCGTTCTGCAGCACGGTGGCGGCTCGCTCCATCTCCTCCCTGATGATCCAGATGGTCTGCCTGTCGACGACGCGGCCGAGGTCATGGCCGGTCTCGAACGGATCCTCGATGCACATCAGGTGGCGGTCGCCCCCGACGCGCGTCGTCCAGCCCTTCTCCTGCTTTCTGCTACCCATTCGCGTTGAATTCACAACAGATCACGCCAACAAGTTAAAAACCGAAATCCTGCTGCTGCCTACCTGATCGTCTTCCCCAGGCGGACGGAGATGACGTCGCGCTTGTAGCGGTGCTGGGACGCCCAGTAGTGGAAGAACCCCCACAGCAGCTCACCAATGCTGGCCTTGTTGCCGGCGCCAAAACCCTGGAGCTGGTCGACTCTGTCGAAGTACGCGCACTCAGTGCCGTCGACCGTCAGGGTGTAGGTTGGCTCCATGGCCTGGTTGGTTGTATCGACAAACAAACGCCAAGCAGCTCATAACCGTGACATGATCGAACACCATGCAAAGTAATGAATCCCATAACAAAAGCTGGGTAGGGGAAAAACCTGCAGGCAAGGCAGAATCCTTGGCTCGCGGAGCTGCAAGAAGTTGATGCACATAAGAACATACCTGCAGGTTCATGTAAACAAACAAAAAAGAAGAAGAAGATTAGAACCCAGATTTGTGAAAAGAAAGAAGCATTTCATGGTTTTTACTCACGCGTAGCTGGAGAGCGTCCCACGGTACGCCTCGTTCACGCCTCTCTGTTTGGCCCAATGCTTCACAAGAAAGGCCAGCTGAAGCAACCTCTCGTCTATCCGTGCGTAATCCTTCAGAAGCCTCGTGTTGGCGACGGCGAGGAGGTTGTTGATGCATATGTCGCAGGAGAAACCACTTCCCGGATCCGACATCCTTACGATCGGAACTCTAGCACCGGTGATTGCCTACATGAGTTTCATTGTCAGAGACTGGAGAGGAACTCTAGCACTGAACGCAATTGCAAGAAGAAGTAGACAAGAACGCTGCGTGATTCAGTTGCAAAATTCAAGGGAAGGATTTACCTCCACGTTCTCGAAACCGTCGGCCCTCAACACGTCTGCTAGTCTCACAAGAACCTCGACCGCGCTCTCGGCGCCGGTCTCCATCTCGAGACAGACGTCCACGTCGCTGTGCGACGTGCCGAACGAATTGGCGCACGATCCGTAGAGATGCATCTGCGCGTGGGGACACTCCTTGCGGACGGACCTGGCGAGGGAGTCCACGAGCTGCTCCTGCTTGGACCTCTGCTCTCCCGACGGCTTCAGGGACTCGTAGACCGCGAGGAAGCCAGGCGCGAAGGCGTCCATGTCGCGGCGGCGTTCCGCCGGTGACCCGCGCGTCCTGCCCTGCAGGCGTGGAACTCGGTTCGGTGGGGGCGTGGCCTGGGTGCCATCCGTGGGCAGAGAACGCTTCACGTCGTCGTCGTTCTTTTCGTCATCTTGCTGGTCCATGAGAAGCAGGCGGCGGTCACCGTCGTCCTCCTGCCGCTGCTCGCGCTCACCCTCGCCCTCCGGTTGGGGTTGGTCCTCGGCTTCACCAACGCCCCCCTCGTCCCCGCGGGAGTGGGCTTCGCAGAGCGCCGCGCGATCCTCGCCCTCGGCCTTCCTCTGCACGGCGACCCACGCCTTCTTCTCCTTGTGCGCCGCCGCCGCCGCCTTGGGCCTCTGGAGGAAACCAGCGTCGTGCGGGTGCGGGGCGGGGAGGAAGGCAGGCAGGGAGCGGGCTCCACCGTCGAGGGGGCTCCTGCCCCTCGGGCCGTTCACATGCGCACCGGCGAAGCGGCCCGCATTGCGTGCCCTGAGGTCGTTCGTCGGCGGGCGCGGGCGCGGGCGCGCCGCCGCGCCCGGCCAGGGGGGAGAATGGTATCGGCGGGAAGGATGAGGCGGTGGCGGCGGTGGGACGGGCGGGCGAGGGCGGGGAGGCGGGAGCCAGTCGGGGCGCGTGGGCGGGACGATGAAGAGGCGCTCGTCGTGGCGCAGCAGCGCCGGGACCGGGGCCCGCGGCGCGATGAGGCGGTGCGGCGGCTCAGTGCGCGTGAGCGCGGTCGGGCGCGGCTTGGGGGCCGGGATGAGGAAGCGGAGGAAGGGGTCGACGGGGCGCGGCGGCGGGGCCTCGGCGGCGTGGTCCTTGGCGTCGCCGCCGGCCATGGCGCAGGCGAGGGTGGTTCGTCCGGTGGCGTGGGCGAGGAAGGCGTGAGTGGGGCGTGGGGGAGAGCAGAGCAGCTGCCCTGCCCGGCTTTGGTCCCTCGCCTCGCTCGCCTTTTAAAAAGGGCCGCCACCCCCCTTGCGCTTCCCTGCCTTCTCTCGATCAAGGATTTCGTTGCATATTTGCATTTCAAATCAAAATTTTCTGGCTATAGTGTTGCGTAGTGCGTAAATATTGAATTGCGAGCGTTAGAATGTGTTTCTGATCATCTTCAACATATTCTAAATCATTGTTTCTAAATCATTACGTATTTCATATCAAAGAGTAAGGGGAGAGAGAGAGCCAATAGGAAAGGCTGTTGCCCCTTTTATGCCAGAAGATGGGTTGGTGAGGGTGGCACTTGTCAGATTAGGACCTACCACATCCTATATGCTATACTCTCAACTAGGGACATTCTATGCAATAACACATTAATGCATTTATTGTTCTAGACCTCTCGGTTCGACCAAATTAATAAAGCTGGACAGAGTTTAAAAATCACGAACACTCCATTTGTACTCTTAATTATTGAGAGTGAGGTTAACAATATAGCCCTAGCTTTATACTCCCTTCGTTCCAAAACATTGTTTTTTTCTTTCATAAAGCATTTTGGTTCTTATACATTGGACGTAAACTTATGACCCACTTCTATTCTCTCCTCTTATTCTTTCTTCGTCGTCTTAGTATAAGGTATACCAATAATTCTCTTTTATACTTAGACTTACTTGAGATGCCTTTCAGTCAAACATAAGTGTCATCTAAGATATAATATGGCACAATCTCCAAGGCACAACAAATAAGGATATTTGTTGACAATTATATATAGTGTTTTCATGAAACTACATCTGAAGGTAAATCTATTCATATGGTATTCAGATACCCAAACTCACTATTAGAGAAAAAAATATCATGCAATAAAGATTAGAATGACTGATTCAATGTAACCCATAAAACATCAACTATATATAGCTGGAGGGATTGTAATGGCAATTAGGGTGCTTTTGGCATCATGCATCGTTTTCGATTTTTATCGATAGAATGAGAACCAAATTTCACAACATTAAAAATATTCTGCTCAAAAAGATCTGGGAGAGCTAAGTGCTCAAAGTGTTTAGTTGATAATTGAGCTTGTAATATTCTTTATATTTATGTTCATCAATCTATAATGCACCGAGAGGATATAGGGGATTACACGTCCTGCGGCTTGAAAGACTCACCCAGTCACCCTGTGCTGATAACTAGGTTGCACCCAGGATCAGTGCGCCTTCATGCATCTCTCCCGTTTTGGTGCAAAATTGTGAAAGTATATATAGCAGTGGTCCGAATTGCAATTATGTAATTAACATTATCTTAAGGGAGGAAACTGCAAAATTTAGGGTTTCTTTGCATCTCTCCCGTCGGCTCCTCCCCTCCCAAGTCCCACCTCACCTCTCCTCCTCGCGAAGTATCGGCGGCGGCGAGCGCGGCAGGCTAGGTCAACTCGATCCTTCTTTCCCCACTGACCGATCTGGCAAAACCTTGTCTACGTTGGTTGATGTGTGTGCTTCGTCCAATCTCGCAGAGCCTCGTTGCTGAGGAGGGGAGATGGCGGGTATGGGCGATATGCCGATGAGGCCTGCGCGGCCGGGCCCGCCGATGCAGCACCGTGGTCCGCCCCCGATGGCGCGCCTCCGCCCCGAACCAATCGACCGCGAGAAGGTCAGTTCTTACACCCCCTCCCCCCCTTGCTCCCGGCGTCAGGCTTCTACTGTGGAATGTGAATCCCGCGATGCTCCTTGTGGTGGATTGCGCTCTCACAAGTAGCTGGACACTGACGTGCAACTCCACAGCATTAGGTTAGATTTTGCTTGCGTCCAGAGGAATGTGAATGCTGACTAATCCTACCGGTAACATTTTCTCTTGTGTGCAGACCTGTCCTCTGCTGCTCAGGGTTTTCACAAGGGTAAGCGTGCTTATGTCTTCTTGTTTTTGTCCCAACGAATGCATTTATTGGTTACTCCATGCTGATTAGCACTTTACTTTAGTGTATTGATTGAGACTTGGGAACCTGTAGTATACTTAATACTTGATTCACTTGTTTGCGTTGCTACTGCAATTTTTTGGTCGATTTTGTTGTACCTATAGTGCATGGTGGACAGAAGAAAGCTTTTCATCATCAAACTATGTCTTTTCTTATATAAAAATGTAATTTACTGCCAGTTTACTTGCACTGGGACTGCCAGTCTGTAGAAAGCACAGTAGTAATCATGATACATTAGAATCTAGAAGCTGGGAGTACATTTTTGTGTGGGTGATCTGCACAGATGTACCATTAAGATTTAAGAGTGCTACATATATTGTGCACATCTTGTCTTACATGCCTTGCAGTAGAGATTGATAAGACACCATGGACCATGCACTGAAGAAAGTTGACCGTTTGTTACTGTTTCCAGGTTGCTGGTCACCACCAAAATGAAGAGTTTGCAGTGAGAGGGAAGGAACCAAAGGATGAAGTTCAGATTTACACATGGAAGGATGCGACCCTCCGCGAGCTCACTGATCTTGTATGTCCTTTCTACAGACTTAACTTGTTTGTGCCACTTCAAGGAAAAAATATGTCTATTTACACCTTGAGGAACGTAGGGTGCCTTATAATAACATACCACTGGGTTTGAGCAATAGCTATTGAGTCCTGAGCCTGCATGTCAATAACACTTTAAATCTTATCAGTTATGATTATTTTTTCAGGTGAAAGAGGTTGCTCTTCCAGCAAGAAAAAGGAATGCAAGGCTTTCTTTTGCATTTGTATACCCAGACAAGAATGGTCGTTTTGTTGTCAGACAGGTAAGGTTGTAAGAATTTGGGCATGTTTGGACACTTGGCTCCATCTCGCCTTGCTTTGCTGGGCAAACTAGCCTTGCCAGGCAAAACTGGATGTTTGGTTAGTTTTCCTGGGTGGGCGCTAGGTTACTCGGCGCTGTTTGGTTTCCAGTTAAAAACTTGCTTTTGCTGGCAAGCTTTGTGATTTAACTGCTTGGTACTATTGCTCATAAAGATACACTCGCCAAATTGCCTTATAGGTGAGATTTCCTACATCTATCTAAATGAACACAACCTGCTTGAAGTTTTGCAGTACACATATCATAACAAGTCATATATAGTTATATACAATACAAGACGACGAAAGAACGATCCCAAGCATTACGACGGGCACAATATTCCACAT
Organism: Zea mays; assembly: GCF_902167145.1. Taxonomy (NCBI): domain Eukaryota; kingdom Viridiplantae; phylum Streptophyta; class Magnoliopsida; order Poales; family Poaceae; genus Zea; species Zea mays. The sequence continues at coordinate 73,695,151 of NC_050100.1, read as the reverse complement.
GTCATACACCCAAAATACACCATGCCAAATATAGTTTCATATGTCCAAGATGCGTATATTGCCTTGTGTACATTATAATTTTTATCCCTGTATAGGTTCATATGGTCTGTACCATTCATCATTAGTTTCAAAGTGCCAAAATACACAGTATGTCAGTGTTTCCATACTTTTAAAAGCTAAATTAGCCAGTCACTAACATGTGCATTAACAAAGTTATATAAAGAGTTTAATCCATAGGAATATAGGATTGTGATCCATGACCATTGTGCTTGTGCCGCCCACTATTTGATGCATTCCTCCAGCTGCCCCTGCAACATGCTAGCGATCCTAAAATTTTCAGCAAGATGAGTGTACAATTCAAGGCGCGGTAGCAAAGGACACCCCATGTTATCGATGATCCTGTAAATTCCCTTATTTGAATCAGTGACATGAGTGAAGCATATAGTCTCAGACTTTTGGGGTACAAGTCTTGAATCATGGCATAATCGTTCTTTTCATTCTTCATTTTCTTCTAGTCATCATCAGGTTTCTCCTTAGAATCACCTGTGTAGGACCGTTAGAATCTGGAAGAGTATCAGAATCATAGTACTGAGATGGATTATTGTTCACATCTACTTGTTTTTTACTCTTTCTCCCGTTGCCATTGGGATCGTCAGCATGTCTTGGTGGGCCGTCAAAAGGTGCTTGAAGCACACTAAATTCTCTAATAGTTTGTTTTCCTGTGAAGATAAACTCTATTTCATCATAGAATGGAATTGGAACGTTGTAGTGCTTGGCTCTCTTGTGGGCATTCTATATTTGACATAGAATAGCATGTCTTATTAGTTATCCAGTGTGTAATAAAAGACATGTGCCTAACAAAACATTTTAGACATACATACTTAGATTCCGTCTTCACAATCTCTATTTCATCATGGATTATCTTCTTCTGGACACCATCCCAACTCTTGTTCCACTGCATTGTTGCCCTTTCATGACTTGTCTTGTTGAATGTTTGAAGGTGGGTTCGACCTTCGCTTACGGTCATGGAAGAGGCGACGATGCCAAAACTCTTGCAGAGCTCGGATTCCAGGTACGTATGATATGAATGTGATGCATTGTGCTATTTCAGATCTACACTTTTGGCCAGTGCACAAAATATTTATGAATGCTGCTTCGTTCTGCAGATCGGTGATTACTTGAGCGTTGCAATCATGTAGACGGTGCCCGCACCGGATGTAATTGCTGTGATGTCAAAAGGGCTCTGGTTGCAACAGTAAGGCATGATTCTCTGTTAGCACTAGGAACTGCAACCAGAATTGTCTGTAATACCGGTAGTATCAAATTTACCTAGACACTTCGAACGAGCAAGGCGTCTGTAATACCGGTACTTACCTGTGGTGCCTGGAGCTTCCAAATCTGGATAGCGTGGGTTTTTCATTGAGAATGTTAAGTTGGCTCGGGTTCCTATGAAGTCAAACACAGGAAAGTTTGCATCTTGGAGCCAGACCAGAGTTTGCATCTTGGAGCCAGACCAGTTGGGCAAATTTTGTTTCGCCATTTCTAAAATCTTGTAGCCAGGCTAGATTTGAGATAACAGTTTAGATAATAGTTACTCTAAAATTGAACTGATGGTCGAATTTGCACCGGAGATTGGTCTCTTTATGAACAGTAAAAGAACAGTACAATTATAATGCATCTGATAGAATGCAAAAGAAATAAATGCATGACTTGCAACCATTTTTCAGAGGCAAGGTACCAACAGTTTTAACGCGATTTTCTCAGTTACGTAACCATGACATTTTTTTCTCATCACGCAAACTATCCCTTCCGTTCCAAATTTTAATACTTTTCTAGATACATTCCGTTTGATACAGTATATATCTAAATACATAGCAAAAGCGGTTGAAATTAAAAAAAACAAAATGTCTTCTAATATGGAACATATCAGAGGGAGTAGAAAGCAACACGACTCCCGCTGGCATCATGGCATGTTGCTCAGGTTCTGAAGCTTCACGCCCAACTTCTCAAGTTCTTCGATCTCAACCTCGAACTGAGTCCTAGACATATACTGTCATGTGGTCCAGACATGTGCTGTTGCTAAAGATACGATGTCACTGGTTGCTAAATATCATGACAGACCGTGGTGTTCTTTCGCTAGCATTTTACCAGGAGTTATCTTTTTAATTTGAGACACTTTGATTTTCACAACTCTTCTCCAGTTGAACAGGAAGCAGCAGCAGCAACAGCTCTATTGTCTCACCTGCACTTAAATACACATGTCAGTATCAGGAAATACAGGCTTTAGTTTGTCTTTAGGACTGACCATCAGATGAACTTGTGCAATCTAAATATCTGCTGATAGGAGTAAGCTCAAGAAAATCAAATCATTTACAGACCCCTTAATGCCATATGCAATCTTCCATCATCAAACAACCATTGTTCATTGACCAGCCATTCCCTTGTTGATCAGCTGAGGAAAGGCAACCAGCTTGACATCCAGTTCCAACATCCTTTCTCTTCACAGACCACACTGCATGATGCAGAAAGACTAGGCTGCGGGGTACAGCACCCGCAGAAGTGCTTTTGTTCTCAATTAGCTCATAGAAAAGCTGGAATGCCTCTGAAGTTCCATCCAGAACCTGGCTGTGAACTGCCACACCCAGTTCATGGCGCTTCCGCAAGCTGAACAAAGAAAACTCCGCGGCATTTATTACAGCAATATAGCACTCACTGTCAGGCATAAGATCCCTCTTCAACATTGAGAGCACCAGCTCGTACCCTTGTTCGAAATCCTCCTCCTTACAATGTCCTAGGATTAGTGTCTTGAATGCTAGGAAATCGACCTTGCTCCTAATATCCAGCAGCTGCCCGAATAACAACCTGGCCTTCTTTGCCTTGCCATTCTCACAGAGGTACTTAAAAACTGGATTGTAATATGCAATGAGTGGCACACAACCACCTCTTTTCTTGAGAACCTCCTTCTCCAAGAGGCTGTCCACAAGCTCCTCTGCTCGACCAAACTCACCGTTCTCGCACAACGCCCGGGTCACGATGCTGTAACTCGCAGAGTCACGCCTCACGCGGAGCTCCATCGTCTGATCAAACACCTTCTTCGCGTCCTGTATCCGCCCTTCTCTACAATGCGCGGCCATCAGCGTATTGAACGTGCACGTGTCCGGCTTAAATGAGTCCATCCCGAACACCTCCTTCACCAGCTCCATCCTTCCGGCCTGGCAGAAGCCCTGCATCATGGTGTTGTAGGTGATCCTGTTCGGCCGCACGCCTTCCACGAGCATCATCTTGAAGAGCGACAGCGCCTCATCGGCAAGCCTCCTCGCACAGCACGCCCTGATCATGGTGGTGTAGGTGACCACGTTAGGGAAGGCGCCAGCCTCCCCGCCTTGCTCGCCCACGCGCATTCCATCAAACAGCCTGCGCGCGGTGGCCAGGTCCCCCGCTCGGCACAGAGCAGCCAACATGGAGTTGTACGTGATGGCGTCGGGCGCGAAGGCGTAGGCCTCCGGCAGGAAGCGGAAGAGCCTGAGGAGCGCGGGGGCGGACGGGCACGGCGAGGCGGTGGAGAGGCCGTGGATGAGGGTGTTGAGCGTGGCCACGTCGGGGGAGGCGCCGGGGCAGCGCAGGAGCGCGGCGAGGAGGGAGTTGAAGGAGTGCGGCGATAATTGCTGGATGAAAGAGATGAATCTACGAGGTCCGACTCCGAGTCCGAGGGGAGCGAAGTCAACCAATTAAGTCAACGTGAGCACTCGCCTGCCAGCCTATATTAAACCGCACGCACGGGCACGGCCTTGGACCTCCTCCTTGGAACGCAGGAAGCCATCAAGCAATCTGCTCGCTCGCCGCTCGCTCGTAGTCATATCGCACCGCCGCAGCATCAGCGGCTTCGTCCATACCATGCAGCACGCGCACATGAAGGAGGCGCCGGCGTCAGTGGTGGAGGTGGATGCGGTGGAGCTGGAGGTGGCCGACATTCTGACCAACATGAAAAGGCTCATGCGGGAGAGGCGGTGCGAGCGCAAGCGCAAGCGCGCCGCGGCCGCGGCCGCGGCCGCCGTCCCTAGTGCTGACACCCCGCTCGCTTACCCGCAGAGCGGTGGGGACGACGCGGCGCCGAAGGACGCCTCCGATCGCCCAGACCAGGCAAGCTCGGGCCAGCACCTGACGAAGAGGATAGTTTGGAGACTCAAATTCCCACCCGGATCCAAAGTGATTAAGGGAAAACTTAGTTCGTTTCTCTCCTAGCTAGCTAGTCCCCTTTAATCTAGGAGGCGATCGGATCTGATCAAGCAGCAGCAGGCGGTCTGTGCCGGCCGTTGGCGGACCTGAACGAGCCGGCGTGCGCGGAGGTCGACGTGGACGAACAGCAGCAAACACGGCAGAGGCGATGCAGTAGGCGTAACTGGGCGGGCTAGCGGTAGAGGTAGCAGCAGCTAATATAAGTTAGTGTTTTTTCTTGCCATGGACGAGGCCGTTGAAGTACGCCATGGGTGAGGTAGGAGCTAGGAAGAGCTAGCTAGGAACTCAAACGTGTTCGTATTTGATCTGAGAGATGCATTGAGCGAGCCTGTAAGGTCGGCAATGTTATTTCCTGTAATAATTTATACGTAGAAGCGAGTTTGTGCATCTGAATCATCGATCGGCAATGTTATTTCCTGTAAGATCGATGGAATTGATCTGTACATATGAGCGTTTTGTGCTTCTGGCGCCGCCGCCGACCATGACGATCGTTGCCTTTGCCTCTCGCGAGCCATATATAGACGCGCGATGCATTCTCTTGGCCGTCGTGTACAGTAGTTGCATGTGTGTCTACGCCTACCATGCACGTACGTTCAGCTATACACACACTACGTACGTACGCATACATTCCATTCCATTCCATTCTCTTGGCCCTCGTCGGACGATGCTTCCACTGTGTAGCAAGCATGGCTATATTGGGCCGGTCATGGTACTGACGACGTCTCCCTGGCTCTATTTGCGTATGGCTTAACTTGACGACAGCGCGTGTCAGTGGCTCGATCTAGACAGCACCTGCTAGTGGGCAGTGGCTAATCTCACGACGGATCAGACATAGATGACACACACTAGAGGGCGACCGTTTCTGGATTAATTGGCTGTTGGTCTGTGGGAGACAGAGCCGCTGTTCATCTGGATAATATACGTACGACATGCATGGTGGTTTTGAAGGGTTTTTTTCCATGTTGTCTCTTGGTCGTGAGCCAAAAGTTACCAGAAAACTCCTGGCTAGTTCTTTCTTGGGTGGGAGCCTGGGAGGTGAACGTGTGATGCGGGTAGAGGTAGGGAGCAGCAGCCGCATCATTGGCTTCGTCATCAACCGAATAACTGATGGTCTTTGCAAAATGTTAGAAACTTTCAAACTGTCAAGTTTGTGAAGACTGTACGTAGTATTTGTGTTATAATTATAGGCATTTTTCATATCATTTTAATTTCATAAATTAATATTATGATAATGACATATAAAAGATAATTAATCATAGAAATCGTGATCTTAAATATATCCATAACAATATGGATCATGGGAACATAAAACATATGAATCATATAATTCTCTGTTCTGTCTTACCAGGCTCCAAGGGGATTCGAACTCGTGACCCGTAGCTACCACTACACCACATGTGTGCTTATGTTTATATCTATTATAGTAAAAACATATACTACATCTCTCTCGAAGCCCACCTGCTACCCTTATACAATGTGTAGTAGTAGATAAGTATCACCGAGATTATTAAATTATATTTTCGGATTGACGGACTAGTATTTAAAAAAGAGCCTTGTATGCAATTTCTTTTGTTTGAATAATGTTTTCAACTTAAATTCATTTTTCCCATGTGTGACATTTATTCTCCGTAATATTTTTCCATAGATCTGACTTATAAGTCATTTTCATAAACCAATGCCAAAAATGAATCCATGTTTCTTACTTGGAAACCCCAAACAAACAACACTAGCACGAGGCGCTCGCGTTGGCGTCGCTCATCGACGACGAGAAGAAGCTTGGCGACTGCCAGTTCGACCTCTCGAAGCAGTCCTACGTGGCCCATGCGCCGCTGTGTACGGCAAGCTCCGGCGCAGCCGCCGCTTGGACGTGGTCTAGAGCGGCTGCACCGCGCTGTCCATCGTCAAACAGGGGGACCTCATGGTCGTCGCCAACGCCGACGACTCTCGGGTTGTTCTGGGCACCACAACCGACGATGGCGCCATCACGCCGTCCAGCTCATCATCCACCTGAAGCCCAACCTGCCACGTAAGTCGCTACTGACCGGCCATGAATTCTTGTGCGCTGGGATGACGGTCATTGTTTCTGTTGTGTGAGTGTCCTCGAACAAGATGTATGTAGAGGAGTAGCACATCCGGTGGTACAACGACCAGGTGTACTATCTCGCTGATGAGCCCGGGGTGCACTTCATTTGGCAGCCCAGCCAAGAGTTATCGGTACTCACCATGTCGCGCGCATTCGACGACTACTATATCAAGGATTGTGACGACTACTATAATATGACAGAACAGATGAGATAAATTTATGGCTACATATGAAACAACAGAGATGAATATATGAAACATATATAATATGCAGAACGCAAAACAGTAAGGAGATAAATTGATCATACCCTCCCATGCGCTCTGAGGATCCAGATCCTTGTCCAGCTTCTCTTGTCATGTCGCCATGAAGAAGAAGATGTTTTGGGCAGTCACGTAGATAGACGCTCCCCAAAAACCTAATTGCCGATCCCCCATGCAAGGTCTCGAACGTCAAGGGCTTCGGAGGCACCTGCCCTCTCGCTTCTCTGTGCGCGCAGAGCTACGAGATAGAAATACCCACACTTGCGGCTAGACTGTGGTTCTGAAAGTGTTCTGCTCACGTACCAAATGACAGGGGTTCTACCCTACTTAACCTTTCGTGGAAGGAAGCTGAATGAGAAGGGTCGCATGCGGCACGCCAAGAGACGAGCAGCTGAAGGATTGTTGGAACTTGCTCTCCTGGGCAAGTTGATCCAACGGGGGAGTGAAAGCAATGTAAACAAGGCTTTGATTCGAGATGGCAATAGCTCTGTTAATCTAGCCTCTCAAGGGCACTATGCGAGGGTATTTATAGGTACCTGAGTGCCCGACATCCTGAGTTAAGGACGCATGTGCCCTTAGGCGCCTAGGTTATCCCCGGAATATTCCCATAAAGCAGGGTTACAGACTGTAATTACAGGGAAACCTTCACAAATTAGGCCCGTAATGCGCAGCGGCCACGCATGGCCTATTACAATGGACCGGATCACGCGTGGGCCTCCATGTTGGACGAGGCCGCGGGATAGGACGACCTCGTCATGGGCCTTCGTCCAGCGACGCGTGGGACGAAGGGTAAGTCTGCCAGTCGTCTTGTCTTCGTTGGTGCAGCGTGGCTGGCGAAGGCATTGAGCGAAGGGTGGCGTCTTCGCCTTCGCCCCAACATTTGCCCTCCGAGGGACCAGTTCGACTATGTCAGCTGGTGCCGAAGGCGCTGCTAGATGGTGGAGACGCTGCCCTCGCTCGAAGTGGTTCCGCGGGGGTTTTTGACATGACCGTTGATTGACGCCGCACTGTTGGATTGCGTGCTTCCTGAAGCGTCGCGCCCTGTGTATATAAAGGGGGCGGGGGCGACGTGGATTGAAATTTACCTTTCTGCGCGCCGTGAAAACCCTAGCCTCCCTTTCAAACTGCTCGCTTGCTCGTCTGCCCTCCTTGCTCCTGTTCGTTGGAGAACTGGCCCACGTGAAGCAGACCGCGCGCCGTCGTCGATGGTACGTAGCCATGCCGTCTTCCTCCTCGTCTGCTGCGACCACGCCGATGGCCGAGGCGTCTTCTGAAGATCTCTCGGGCACTGTGGCGGTGGCGGAATTACGACCGGGTGATACAGTGGAATTCGGTGTTTCGCGGATGTCGTTGGTCCGCGTGCAAGATATGCAACAGTTGGGGTATTTTGGCGGCGGGGTTGGTCGGGTCCCGGGGGCGGAGGAGGTCCCCGAGCCCGAGGGCGAATTGGTTGTTTTTGAGGCATTTTTCATCGCCGGCCTTCGCCTGCCTGCGCATCGTTTTGTGTCGGAGGTTTTGCAGAAGTTCGAAGTGCAGGTTCATCAGCTGACACCAAACGCCATGGTGGCGTTGGCGAAGTATGTCTGGGCAACAACGTCGTATGGCGGTCAGCCTTCGGTGGAGGTCTTCGCCAAGCAATACTGTCTGCACTGGCAGAAGAGAAAAATTGGACATAAGATTGCGCAATTCGGATCGTGCACTTTCACGCCGAAGTCCGGGAAGACTTCGATAGAAGTTGTGGAGCTCGTCCCCTGTGCCCGAAATAAGTGGGGCAACTGGTGGGACTACTAGTTTTATGTTTCGGAGGTTGAAGTCGAAGACCACCCAGGGCTCCCTGCCGCCATTATGTGTTCTCATTATTATGTGGCATACCCGTCGTTTGAAGTGGCAGAGGATGATGAAAATGAGAGGGCCCTTCGGATTGCTGCCCGCACGAGTAGTGGGCGTGATCTAGTTGAGGAATTCATAGGGTATGGGGTGTGACCCTTGGCGCATGGATGGGCGCTGGGCGAAGTATGCCCTCGCGAGATGCCCTCCCTGGGTGGACGGAAGGTGCGAAGTCCGCGTTTTGCTTTGGATTTGCGAGGGCGGGATCCTACCGCGGTTGTGTGTGAGGCGGAGGATGGGGCGGTGAGAATTGTTGGGCGCTATGTGCCGAAGACGGAGGCCCAGCGGAGTTAGGATATACGTGGATCCAACGACCGCCTGAATAGGGTCTTCGAGTTGAATTGTTTGCCGTATGGCGGTTATCCTGGGGAGGACGTCGTCGACCGCCGCGGGAAAAAACCAGCGGCTGTGACTGAGGATGACCCCGTGTCGGAGGCCGCCTCAGCCACTAAAAAGAGGAAGCTAGGTACTGCGGTGGGAGAACTGGGGGTCTCCGATAGCTTTGCTATGGAGTTGATGGGGACATGCGCGGCCCCCGGGGGAAGGATGTCTTCGCCTGAGCTCCGGGAGTCTTCGGCGCGGATGCTGGAGGTTACCGGGGGTCGATGGCCCAAGAACGTTCCTATCCCCCGCGCGGCTGGCGAAGACTTCTTTACGTCTCGCATGGCTCGTGACTTGAGAGTGTTTCCTTACGGACGGAATATTGCTGCTGTTGTGTCGGCAGTGATGAACAAGGATCGCCAGGATGTTGCGCAGAAGCGCCGAGCGGTCATCAGGCTCCCCGAAGCTAGGCCGAAGAGGGCGCGGGGAACTGCGAAGGCTACCGTCCCCGGCGGTAGCCAGCCGATGCTGGCGGCGAAGCCGGCCGCCCCTGGGTCCAGCAAGGTGCCGGAGAGCGTGAAGGCGGTCGGTGCAGGCGGAACCAAGTCTGCCCCGGACGGAGCTGCAAAGGTCCGGGAATTGCCTTCGCTGGGGAAACGCGTTGCCGACTTCGACACAAATATTAGCGTGTACGACTATCTCGTTGGTAAGCATTTTTTTAACTGGGATACGTTGCAGGGTCGGACGAGGGGCAACTTGTTGTTGTCCCGCCTGCGGTGGCAACCACGACATATACCGCGGTGCTTGGGGCGAAGGGTGGCGCTTTCAGCGCTGGCGGCGAGATTTCGGCGGCCACTGCCGTCAAGGACGAAGCGGGCACTATGTCCCACCGGCTGAGGGAGGCGTCGCAGCAGCTGTCGCAGCAGCTGAGTCAGGTAAGTTGAGCTGGACTTCGGTGTTTGCCGCTTTTCATGGGGATTGTAGTCTCATGTGTGTCTGTTAGGCGGTCGACTTCGCCGACCGTGTGGCGTCGGGTGCCCTTACTGCAGATGTGTTTGCCGAAGTCGAGAGACTTCGGGCGCAGCACGCGGACGCCGTCTGGGAGAAGTCGGCTGTGGATAGCAAGAGCCGCAAGCTGGCGGAGAAGGTGGCCGCCCTGGAGGGCGAGAGGACGGACCTCCGGCGCCAGCTGGTGGAGGAAAGGAGGGAGGCCAACCAGGCCATCGCCGAGGCGCAGGCGGAGGCCAAATTGGCGCGGGCGGAGGGGAGTCTCACCAGCCAGCGCGTCGAGGAGTGGGAGGTGCGGTTCAACGCTCTGCAGGCCCGCATGGAGAGGGCCGAGGCCTCTACGCGCTCGGAAGTTGAGCGGACGCGCAAACAGCTCGTGGACTCATACCGCGAGCTGGGTGCGCGGACTGCTAACTTCGAGGTGCCCGACCGAGAGGCGAGCCTTCGCTTCCTCGAGTGGCTGCAAGAGGAACTGCTGGCGCTCCCGACCATCGTGGAGGGATTCATGTCCTTTGCCTCCCTCGTCACCTGCGAAGGGGCCATGAATGCGCTATCCCACGAGGGGTGTAGTCACTATGAGGGCTTCGACCGATCCGATGAAGACTTTGGGCGCGATATTTTTAAGGTCGAAGACCCTGTGGTGAAGGACTTCGCGGGGGCCCTCTTCGACCGGATGTGGGGCCCCCACGGTCGGGAGGCGGTTAGGGAGCGGTCTGACCGGGCGAGGGATCAGGTAAAGTTTGTCTTTCGTTTCGTGTCGTTGAATGTGGGTATACGTGGGTTTGCTGAATCGGTGTGCTGTGTTGTAGATGGCGTGTGCCGAGGACGTGGAGGACTTCGTACATCTGAACAGCGCGCGGCCCGAAGCGGAGGTCAACCCGGTGGTGGCCGAGGCTGCGGTCGACCCGGCACCGCTCCCAGAAACCGGTGAAGGCTCCCGCGCTGCCCCTGCGGCTACTGTGTCTGGTGGAGGCTCGTCGCCAGCCACTGTATCGATGGCGGAGGATCCCCCGAAGGCGGTGACGGAGCTGGCAGCGGAGGATCCCATGGTGGCGGCTGGGTCTTCGCAGGTGGCTTAGTGGGTGTGGGGTAGTTAGAGAATTTTGTCTATGTTACTGAACCTTGATTGCTGCGCAGGTTCAAGATTTTGGGCCTGCGCACGCAACCGCTACTGCTAATTTTGTGGCGGCTTCGACCGTGGTCGCTGGAAATGAATCGGATGAGTCTACGTCTAAGTTTTCTGAGTTTGATGACTCTAGGAGTTCGGTTGTGTGGACGGAAGAGTCTTCGGATGAGGACTTGGATTATTTTGCGGCCTTGGATGTGGCTGCGGCGGAGGCTTCTCCGCGTGTTACGGATGTTGAAGTTTTGCCTGGTCTGAGTGCTGGGCGTAGGCGGCAAAGAGCGGTGGCGAAGCGTAGAGTGAGTGAAGTGGATGGTGGTCGGCTTCGTGTGGGTAGGGCTGGCAAGCGAGAATTGTTGTCCTCGCCGGCTGGGGTGAGCTTGGGTGAGGGGGAGTTGCGAAGTCTTTTTGAGGGTGAGGAGCTGAGGATAATGTTGTTTAACTATAGGGAGATGGGAATCATTCCGAAGGTTGAACCAATGTAAGGTGTGATGCCCTCGCTGTACGTGTGTAACTATAGTTTGTATGATGAGGTTGTGCGCCTTCACGCACTCGGCTATGTTTATAGGGGCGTTGCGCACTTGGTCTAGCACATTTATTATGTCGGTCCAGCTGCGCCTGTAGTCGGTCTTTGCGCGGACAGTTTCTCGATGTAGACTTTTGCACGGATGTAATGTGCCTTCGATTTTGCGCACTCGTTGTGCTAGTCCGGCTGCACCCTTAGGCGACTTTTGCACGGATAGTCTTTTGAAGAAGACTTCGATTTTGCGCACTTGTTGTGCTAGTCCGGCTGCACCCTTAGGCGACTTTTGCACGGATTGTCGCACGCAAGGGTAGCCAACGCTGCCCCTCGCGGTGACTTTGTATTGGTCGAATGCCGAAGACCGTCGATGCAGTCTTTTTTCGACGTAGATTTTTGCGAGGGATTTTTCGCGTGTATATTACATGGCTCCGCCTCGTTAAAAACCTCACCCCCGGGAGGAAAATAGTGCGGGCCGGAATAAAATTGTTTTGCGAATTACAAGGGCGAGCTGGCCCTGAGGAGTCAAACAAAAAATTTGCGGAGATTATCAATGTTCCAAGAATGCTCTAGGTCCTCGCCGGATGGCGTTGTGAGCCTGTACGCGTTGGGGGACGCCTTCGTCTTGACGATGAAAGGGCCCTCCCACTTGGGCTCCAGCTTGCCCCGGGACTCTGTCCGTGCTGTCCGGACGAGTACGAGGTCTCCTTCGCTGAATTCCCTCGGGATGACCGTGTGGTCGCACCATGCTTTTGTTTGAGCTTGGTATTTGTTTAGAGCCTATAGGGCGAAGACGCGGTCTCCGTCGATGAGGTCCTTCGAAGTGGGCTCGTCCACATCGGGGACGACTGACTGGACTGTCCGTGGTGACCCATGTTTTATTTCTTGCGGGGTCATGGCCTCCGATCCATATAGAAGGCGGAAAGGGGTGAACCCGGTCGCCCTGCACTCAGTCGTGTTCAGTGCCCAGACCGCTTTAGGTAACAGGTCGGCCCACTTGCCCTTTTTGTCGTCGAGGAGCATCTTCTTGACGGCTGTGAAAATTTTGCCATTTGCGCGTTCCACATCTCCGTTGGATTGCGGGTGGTACACTGAGGCGAAGGCAAGCTTGGTGCCAATGGAGAAGCAGAAATCCTTGAAGTCTTGGCTGTCAAATTGCTTGCCATTGTCAACTGTGAGTTCGGACGGGACTCCGAAGCGGCAAACAATGTTTTGCCAGAAGAATTTCTGGGCAGTCTTCGATGTTATTGTGGATACAACCCTTGCCTCGATCCATTTGGTAAAATACTCGACAGCGACGAAGGTGAACTTGAGGTTCCCCTGGGCCGTGGGCAAGGGCCCGCCAATGTCCAGGCCCCAGCGCTGAAGTGGCCATGTGTGGGCGATTAGCTTCGTGAATTGCGAAGGGCTTCCCGAGCGTGGAGAAAATTTCTGGCAGGCTTCGCAGGACCTTGTGACCCGATTTGCAGTGCAGATCATGGCGGGCCAGTAGAAACCTTGACGGATTACCTTTGCGGCTAGGGCCCTAGGCCCTGCGTGAGAGCCGCAAGTCCGGCTGTGGACTTCGCGCAGAATTTGGACGCCTTCGGTCTCGGTGACACATTTAAGCATTGGTTGACTGACCCCCTTCTTGTAAAGCTGGCCTTCAATTAGTGCGAAGTCCCGGCTTCGATGTTTGAGGCGCTTGGCCTCATTGATGTCGGTTGGATGATAGTACCCCTGCAGGAACAGGGTTATTGGTGCCCGCCAGTCTTCGGTCATGATAAGGTTGACTATGCGGTGGCCCTCGCTGTCATTGGTTATTTGGAGCCCCTCTGGGCTGCGGACGGCTGGCGTGCCGATGACATGATAGAATACGTCGGAGGGCAGGGCCTCGCCTCTGGCGGCTGCCTTGGCCAATGCGTCGGCCTCCTCATTCTTGGCTCGGTCCACATGCTGCAAGGTGAAACCTTTGAATTGCCTCTCGAGACTACGGATAGCCGCGAGGTACTGCATAAGTGCGGGGTCCTTCGCTGCGTAGTCTTTCTCAACTTGGTCGGCGACTACCTTAGAGTCTGTTCTGATGATGCAGGTGGTGACGCCAAGTGCCCTTAGCTTGCGAAGGCCGAGGATGACAACTTCGTATTCTGCTATGTTGATAGTGCATCTGTCAGACTCCAAAGCAAAGCTGAGGCGTGCTGTGTATCTGTTCTTGACCCCTGTGGGTAAAGTAATGACTGCAGCGGCGCCTGCCCCCGCATGGCACCATGCGCTGTCGCAATGGATTGTCCACACCTTCTCTGCGGACGGGTCCAGCTGTGTTATTGGCCCAGTCCAGTCGACGACAAAGTCTGCCAGGACTTGTGACTTGATGGTTGTCCTGAGTTCGAATGTGATGTGGTAGCCGGAGGGCCGCCCATTTGGCAATCCGGACTGATGCCTCCGGATTTCTAAACAATTCACCGAGTCCCCTATCTGAGGTGACCCAGACCTTGAATGCTTCAAAATAATGGCGCAAATTGCGCGAAGCCATAACAACTGCATAGGCGATTTTTTCCAGTTCTGTCATATTGCATTTTGATGTCGTAAGTACTTCGGAGACGTAGTAAACTGGACATTGCTTGACCGTGCCCTCTCTGCTCTGCTCTTGAATCAGTGCTGCGCTGACTGCATGCGGTGAAGCTGCTATGTAGAGCAACAGGGGTAGCGAGGGGTCTGGGCTTGTGAGAATCGCCAACTCTGGCAGGTACTGCTTCAATGAAGCGAAGGGCGCCGCCTGCTCTGGTCCCCATGCGAAGTCCTTTGCGCCACGGAGTGTTTTGAGGAAAGGGAGGCTTCGCTCTGCGGATTTAGAGATGAATTGTTGAGGGCGGCCAATCTGCCTGTCAGTCGTTGGACGTCTCTGGCTGACTGTGGGGGCGTCATGTTGATGATGGCCTAGATTTTAGTTGGATTGGCTTCAATCCCGTAGTGCGACACCAGGTAGCCCAATATTTTCCCCTGGCGAACGCCGAAGACACACTTTTCGGGGTTTAGGCGAAGTCGTGTGTCCCGCATGTTCGCAAACGTTTCGGCGAGGTCAGCCAGATGGTCTTCCTTGCTTCGGCTGGCGACGACGATGTTGTCCACATACGTAAATATATTTCTACCGACTTGGCCCTCGAGCACCGTTTTGGTGAGCCGAGAGAAAGTGGACCCGACGTTCTTAAGTCCCTCCGGCATTCTGATGAAGCAATACATGCCGAAGGGTGTTATGAAGCTGGTGCTCGCCTTGTCCTCCTCCTTCATGTATATTTGATGGTAGCCGGAGAAGCAATCAAGGAGTGACATGACTTCGCACCCGGCCGCACTATCGACGATTTTGTCGATCCGAGGCAGCGGAAGTTGTCCTTGGGGCAGGCCTTGTTAAGACTGGTGAAATCGATGCACATCCGCCATTTGCCGCTCTTCTTCTGCACCATCACTACGTTGGCGAGCCATGTAGGGTAGGCAATTGGCTCGATAAATTTGGCCTCAAGCAGGCGATGTACCTCAGCCTTGGCGGCCTCTATCTTCTCATCAGACATCTTGCGCAGCCGCTGTTTCTTCGGCCTTACCGAAGGGTCAATTCCCAAGCTGTGCTCGATGATGGAGCGACTGACTCCGACCAGGTCGAGGGCGGACCAGGCGAAGACGTCTTTATTCTTGGACAGACAGCAGAGGAGTCTCTCCTCGTCATGCGAAGTGAGGTCTTCGCTAATGGTGACAGTCTGCTTGGGTGTCGCCTTGTCGAGGGGGACAGTCTTGGTCCCATCGTTGCTTTGCAGCTGTGCTTTGCCATGTTCTTCGACGGTTGGGCTGACAGATTCGGGGACTTCGCGCTGGGCCGTGAGGTAGTGTACATTTCTTTGTCCGGGAACGAAGTCTCTTTCTATGTTACGCGCAGCCTGCTGGTTGCTGTAGACTGTGATGGCGCCTTGCGGACCTGGGATCTTCATGCACAGGTACAGTCCGTGAATGGCTGCCTCAAACTTGTTGATGGAGCCCCGACCCATTATGGCGTTGTACGGGTACACCATGTCGACGATGTCGAATGTGAGTTGCTCACTTCGGGCATTGGGTGCTACACCGAAGGAGAGAGGTAACTCTATTTTGCCGACAGGAAAGGTGCCCTTGCCGCCGAAGCCGTACAGCGGGTTGTCCGAAGGCTTGAGCAGGCTGTGGCTTATGCCCATGCGATCGAAGGCATGGAGGAAAATGATATCTGCCTGGCTGCCATTGTCGACTAAGACTTTGTGCAGATCCCATCCTGCCACGCTGCAGTTGATAACCATGGCGTCGATGTGTGGTGCGCTGCGCAGATCGACGTCGCGGGCGTCGAAGGTCAATGGCACATGGGACCACTTCATCTGCACGACTGGACCGGTGACGACGACGTGGTTGATGCTGCGGTAATGGTCCCTCTTCTGTCGCTTTGTGTCGAAGTCGGCGCTAGACCCCCCAGTGATCATGTGAATGACTCCGCGATACGGCTAATCGACGAAGTCTTCTTGCTTTAGGGCTTAGGGGTGGTTGTGGTGGTGGACGTTTTGCTGTTGCTGGTGTGGGGGTGGGGGTGGGGGAGGTACGATTTGTACCTCCTGGTGATGTTGGTATGCGTGGTGCGGTGGGTGCGGAGCGGGGCCGTGGTTGTATGGCTGGGGGGGGTTGCTGGTATGTGTGCGCGACAACTCTAGGGTTGTCGGCTGGTTGCACTCGTGCCATCCTGTCTCTGGTGGCCTTCGTTTCTGGGCAGTCTCTTGTAGGGTGGGCGCAGTCTTCGCCGTGGAACATGCAGTAAAATCTGCACGGCTGCTGCGCGCGTCCCCGGCCCCGACCACGAGTTTCGTTTCCGCGGCCCTGGGGGGGATACTCCTGGCGGCGAGGGGCCTCGCCAGCGGGGTTCTGGTTGGCGATGTTGTGCACCTGCTGCTGATTGCGGCCGTCCCGATCGGAGTCTGCCTGCGAGGGCCTCGTCCATGTGCGGCTGGACTGTGGAGTGTCTTTGGGTTTCCTCTGAGACTCGACTTTGCGCTGGTGGAGCTCTTCAGATCTGGCGTATTTTTCGAATAGCTGATACAGCTCCTGGAGGTTCTTGGGCGGATCCCGGATGCAATGGCTATAAAGGACGCCGGCCCGAAGGCCACTGATGGCGTAGTGGATGGCGATCTGGTCATCAACCGAAGGAAGTTGTGACTTGAGGGTCAGAAACTTGCGGTAGTACTCCCGTAGAGTCCCTTTTTCCAGCTACTTGCAGAGTGAAAGTTCAGCCAAGGCGTCGGTGTCTGGGCGGTACCCTTGGAAGTTGAGCAAGAATTTGTCCCGGAGACTTCTCCAGGAGTCGATGGACAATGGGGGCAACCTGGTGTACCAGGTGAGGGCTAGGCCTTCGAGGGCGATGATGAATGACTTGGCCATCGTGGCGTCGTCCCCTCCAGATGATGCAACGACGACCTGATAACTCATGATGTACTATGCTAGGTCAGTGCTGCCGTTGTACTTGGGATAGGTCCCTGCCCTAAAGTTGGCGGGCCATGGTGACACTTGCAGGTTTTGCGCCAGGGGACTTCGCTCGTCGAGGTAGTTGACACCTTGGAATGCCGTGGCGTGTGGGATGGCGTGGCCGTGCTGAGGGAAGTACAGGTCTTCGTCTTGTGCGCGCTGTTGTAGGGGTGGGCCGTGTTGCAGGCTGAGGTGGCCTTCGCGCTGCATGAGCGCGATCTCTTGTTCGAGCTCCTGAGCCTTCTGCTCTTCGTCGCGTATCATCTGTCGCACCTTAGCTTGTGCAGACACACGTTGGCGCTTGGCCTCAAGGATCTCTTTTTTGCTTCTAGAGGTTGCGGTTCTTGATGCGCAAGGCGCGCAGCTGTAGCTACTCCTCCGCTGAAACGCCGATGACTTCGCCGTCCTCGATGACGTCTGCGCCCTCCGGTGGAGCGAAGCCTGGGGGAAGTTGCGGTTGTCCTCCAGAGCTGCAGGTGCGGAGACTGCCTTCGGGAGTGGGTTGTTTGTTGCGCTGCCTCTTGCTGAGTGCGTCGTCTTCGGTGGCCTCTTGGTGGGTGGTGTCGATGAGGGCCTTGCCCTTTTTCTCGGCCAGCAGTGCTGCCTTCGCAGCCTCGTCAGCCTTCGAGCTAGCTCTCTTGGGTGCCATCGCGGGTGGTTTTTCCGTAGCACGAACGGTGGGCGCCAAATGTTGGAACTTGCTCTCCTGGGCAAGTTGATCCAATGGGGGAGTGAAAGCAATGTAAACAAGGCTTTGATTCGAGATGGCAATAGCTCTGTTAATCTAGCCTCTCAAGGGCACTGTGCGGGGGTATTTATAGGTACCTGAGTGCCCGGCATCCTGAGTTAAGGACGCATGTGCCCTCAGGCGCCTAGGTTATCCCCGGAATATTCCCATTAAGCAGGGTTACAGACTGTAATTACAGGGAAACCTTCACAAATTAGGCCCGTAATGCGCAGCGGCCACGCAGGGCCTGTTACAATGGGCCGGATCATGCGTGGGCCTCCATGTTGGACGAGGCCGCGGGATAGGACGACCTCGTCATGGGTCTTCGTCCAGCGACGCATGGGGCGAAGGGTAAGTCTGCCAGTCGTCTTGTCTTCGTTGGTGCAGCGTGGCTGGCGAAGGCATCGAGCGAAGGGTGGCATCTTCGCCTTCGCCCCAACAAGGATAAGGGTCTTGCATGCGGCACGCCAAGAGACGTGCAAGAGTTGAAACTCTTGAAACTCCCGCGGTTAATGAGTGCTAAAAATTAACACAACCACACCACGCCCGCTCGCCACCTACCTACCTGCCTGCCTGCCTGCCTGCCTCGCCACGCCCGGCCCGAGCCCGGCCCGACCGGCGGCAGCTGCGGCGCGCGCGCGTGTGGCACGCCCTTGTACGTTTCTTGACTTCTCAAATTAAGTGGAATAATTCCCACCATATAAGTCAAGCCAACGACCCTTGGACTTCCAATATGGTACTATTGGTATTCTCCACCATTACACACCATAGAGTTTATTGAATAAATGGGCCAAGCCCATAAAAGATCCAACAATCCCCACCAAACTCTAGGGTTTGTAATGATGAAGTATCAGAATCACAGTCCTTTAATATACCAGTGTTTCGATGGAGACTGTTAAGTTGAACATCCATCTAGAATAAGAGTTTCACTCATTCACAACTGAACAATGGACTAAGCCTTGAATTGACAGTTTTGTGCGAAGTAAGATTCGCTCAAATCCTTTGCTGATACTAGGCTGCAAAAGGGTATTCCCGCTGTTTAGAAGCATATAAGTCACACTTCAGTGCTTTTCATGAGTATTTAGGGATTACCCAAGTACCATAGACTGTGACCAGCAGTCTGACTCATATAGGTGTATTCCTCAGAAGATGTTCTGTAGGACAACATCTCACCTTTATAAGACTCTTGGAATACATTAAGTTAAATACCATCCTGCCTTACAAATAGGAAAGATGTGCATCAGAAATGAGTTAAGGAAGGGATCTTTCCTCACAACCTACTCCTAGCTTGTTTTTCCACTCTACTTCACGGGATCTCCGATCACATAGAGCAGGTTACCACTAGAGTAGATTTCACATGGGTCTCATACCCATTTCTCTCGATGCACTTTCTATCACATTGCGTGACAGACCCTTAGTGAATTGATCTGCCAGATTATTAGATGTGTGGACATAATCCATCGTTATAACTCCGGAGTTTTTTAGCTTTCTGACAAATTTCAATCTCCTCTTAACATGCATTGTAGACTTCATGTTATTCAGAACCGTTAACCTTTGTAATCACAGTTTGTTTGTCACAGTTCATGGAAATAGCCGGTATCGGTTTTTCAACTACCGGTAAGTCCAATAGGAAATCACGAAGTCACTCGGCCTCAGCCCCAGCAGTGTCTAATGCTGCGAGTTCTGCTTCCATTGTAGACTTTGTTAAGATAGTCTGCTTGCAAGACTTCCAGGAAACAGCGCCACCTCCAAACAGAAACACATATCCGCTTGTGGCATAAAGCTCATCAGCATCAGAAATCCAGTTGGCATCACAATAGCCTTCCAGCACTTTTGGGTTTCTAGTATAATGAATACCGTATGTCATAGTACCTTTCAAATATCGCAACACTCTCTCAAGAGCACACCAGTGATTATCTCCTGGTTTTGACACAAACCGACTCAGCTTACTCACATCATATGAGATGTCTGGCCTTGTTGCACTTGCAAGGTACATGAGCGAGCCAATGATCTGGGAGTATGTCAATTGATCCCTTGCTATTCTCTGATTCTTTCTCAATAGCATGCTAGGGTCATAAGGTGTTGGAGCAGGATCACAGTCACTAAAACCAAAGCGACTCAATACCTTTTCCACATAATGAGATTGTAACAAAGTTACCCCACCATCACCTTCTCTAACAAGCTTGATGTTAAGAATGACATCAGCTTCTCCCAAATATTTCATTTCGAAATTGCTCGATAGAAGATTTTTAACTTCCTCAATCACATTGAGATTTGATCCAAAGATCAAGATGTCATCAACATAAAGGCACAACATAACAGACTCACCCCCACCATACAGATAATACACACACGTGCCAGATTCATTTACAGCAAAGCCAACAACTGTAAGAGTATTATCAAACTTTTCATGCCATTGCTTAGGTGCTTGTTTTAGGCCATACAATGATTTTATCAGCCTGCACACCTTGTTCTCTTGACCATCCGCAATGAACCCTTCTGGTTGATCCATGTAGATCTCCTCATCCAACTCTCCATTTAGGAAAGCTGTCTTAACATCCATCTGATGAATGATAAAACCATAAGAGGCTGCCACGGCTATTAATGTGCGAATTGTAGTCAATCGAGCCTCTGGTGAGTAGGTATCAAAGAAATCTTCACCCTCTTTTTGGGTATATCCTTTGGCCACAAGCATTGCCTAGTACCTTTCAATTGTACCATCAGGCCTAAGCTTTTTCTTGAAGATCCATTTACAGCCTATAGGTTGACAACCATAAGGATGGTCAACGACCTCCCAAGTTCCATTAGTGTCGGGTACCGTAATTAGGGGTACCCCCAATGCTCCTTAACCTGGCTGGAAAACATCCTCAAAACAGACCGTAAAGACCGGTAATCGCGATTCAAAGTTGAAGTCCCGGACGGACTCACGCCTCGCCCGAGGGCCTCCTCAGGCAGTGGGCGCACCCTCGGCTCGCCCGAAGCCAAGCTCGGGAAAACTTTGTCGTGCAGCGACCTCGGCCAAATCGCCTTACCAACCGACCGTATCGCATGCGCATTTAATGCGGGGATCGCCTGACACCTTATCCTGACACGCGTGCCTCAGTCGGCAAGGTCGAAGTGACCGCAGTCACTTCGCCCCTTTACTGGTCGTTCTGACAGGAAAACAACACTATTCACCCTGTTCCGACTACTGTGCCAACCACCAGGGTAAAACTAACGACAGTAAGTCACGACCTCCCCCGAGTTCAGCCTCGGGCGTAACAGGGAGCTCCGCCTCGCCCAACCTCAGGCCTCAGCCTCAGCCTCGGCCTCGGGAGAAGGTCTCCGCCTCGCCCGACCCCAGGCCTCGGCCTCAGCCTCGGCCTCGAGAGAAGGTCTCCGCCTCGCCCGACCACGGGCCTCGGCCTTAGCCTCGGCCTTGGCCTCGGGAGGAGTCACAACCTCGCCCGACCTCAGCCTCGGCCTTAAGAGAAGACTCCGCCTCGCCCGACCTCGATCTCGGACCGACCACGCTACAGGGGATGCATCATTACCCTACCCCTAGCTAGCTGCCTCAAGCTACGAAGGAACAAGACCGGTGTCCCATCTAGATTACTCCGATAATAGGTAATGATGGTTCCCTGCGTGCGTCCATGACGTTGGTTGTTCTCAACTCTCTACGAAAGCAAAGAAACGTCAGCAGGACCCCGGGCCGCAACGCCAGCTGCGCTTCTACAGGGCTCAAGCACTTCTCCACCAGCCACGTTAGCACATAGCTACACCCCCATTGTACAGCTGGACCATCTCCTTGTATCTATAAAAGGGGATGTCCAGGGCCTTCCTAAAGGAGGCACGCACGCAAGCAGAGAAGGCAGAGTGGGAGAGACGTGGAGGAGGCTAACTCAGACGACTCACGTCAAGGCCAAACCCTCTCTCTCTCTCTCTCTCTATCTCTATCTCTCGCGACGCTTGTAACCCCTACTACGAGCACCCCAGTGCAAGATAATATAAGCCTTATCCTCCCTCTTGTGTTTCATCTTGCATCAACCCATCTGGGCAGGGACACACAACATCAAATTCATTGGTCGGTTGAGGGTCCTCGCGGGCCCCGACAGTTGGCGCGCCAGGTAGGGGCTCGCTGCGTGTTGGCAATACTTTCCCGTTGAGTTCCAGATGAATAATCTTCAGGAACCTCTTCGGCATGGGATGGGGCTCTACTTCGGGAGTCTCGAGTTCGTGTCCCCCGATGGCAGCTACAGCATGGTACTCCTCTCCCCGCAGCACGACAACAACGACGGTCATCAGCTCGCATGGCGGAAGCGAACTCGACGACGACTTCCCCCCGTGGCGGAAGAGGAACACCTGGGTTCGTCCCGCTACCCTCCTCGCCGGAGGAGGAGGAGACGGGGCAACCGTGGCCAGGCAGGAGGCGACACCTCATCGGCTGTCGGACCAAAGCGCGTCGACGACGCCGGCACCCCTGCGGGGGACATGTCTGGTGTTGTCCTCGCACCTGAGACAACGACGGGTGTCGCTCCCCAGCAACGTGCCAACCCCAAACGGACTGATGACGCCGGCGCCCTTGCGAGGGACTTGTCAGACATTAGTCTCGCACCTGAGATAACGACACATTCCATCCCCGATGCGACTTCACCACCGTCCATCAACCAACACTACCGGAAACGGGCGCTTTGCCGAGTGCCCGAAGCACTCGGCAAAGCTTTACAAACACTCGGCAAAGGCTTTGCCGAGTGTGACACTCGGCAAAGAAGGCTCGGCAAATAGTGCATCAACAAAGCCTTCTTTGCCGAGTACTTTTTCTTGGGCACTCGACAAAGAGGTTTGCCGAGTGCCAGGGAGCACTCGGCAAAGAAAAGCGGCCGTTATGGTGACGGGTGACGGAGACGACGTCTTTGCCGAGTGTCACGGATGACACTCGGCAAAGGAGTTACCTTTGCCGAGTGTCTTTCCAGAAGCACTCGGCAAAGAGCTGTCACACCCGGTTTTATGGAACAAAGCCGAGTGCATCTCATACATGCGCCAAAGAAGACAACATAAATAATAACAGAGTGTATAGAGATAAATGTCTTAATATAATCAGAGTACTTATTACATAGCGGAAGTCTTACAAAATAAAATATAAATATAACAGGATCTAACATCCATCCGTGGCACCAGAAAGCTGACTGGGAGACGCCACCTAGATCAAGTTGAAAGCCTCAGTGTTAGGCGGCTCCTCTTCGACCACCTGTTCTTCTCCTGTGGGGGGGTGTGTGAGACAGCAAGAGTGAACTCACATACATTCATAGCTCAACAAGTCGTGGGGAATAATGTGGCATGAACTCACCAAAGGTGGGAGTTCATGAAGTGTAAGGCTGATCAATGAAATAAAGGCTGAAGCTGAGCATTGCTTTTATATGTTGGTCAAAATTTTATTAGCAGTTACTAAGTGTAAGTATATACCAAACCATAGTAATAATAAGTAAAAATAATAATAAAATAATCCCAGATGCAATGAAATGACAGATTGAGTTTAAGTTCCATAGATTAATCATGTGAGTGTCCGAGCCGCTCATGACCGTGAGCACGGCTAGTATACCAGTTTTACACTCTGCAGAGGTTGCGCATCTTTACCCACAAGTCGTGTTACCCATTTGCCACGGAGTTGATCAGACCCCATACACCTCTACCAAGGAAGCGAGGCAGGGTACCACTACGAGGCCTTTACAAAGTTCCACTAGCTTCAGACTACCCGCTACAGTTTATAGGAAGCTCCAGTGCAGGAATCCCTCGCCTGACCGCCATCGCAGCAAAATCAACCCAAGGACCTCCCTACACTGACCACTCCCCTACTGCCCTTGCCCCTTTCGGGTAAGGTAGCCCTCCACTAGCTTTCCTAGTTAATCAGCCAAGGGCGTCCCATTAAACCCTTGTGGTAGCACTGTTTTCCCGGGTGGTTCTCCATGTTCCCATTAACATAATGATCTTATCATGAACAGAAAATAATGAACAAATAATAACAAGTATAAAAAAATGAGTGATGAATATCTCTATACCCAAAGCCACATAAAGCAATAACATGTACTACCCAAAAGTTTAGTAGTAAAACCAGTGGTGAAACAAGGTATAAAGATAGTCAAAATCTAGGGTAACCTATTGGGTCCCATCAAAATTAACCTATGCAGATCATTATGAATAATAATAACATGAATGGGTAAAAGGAAGTGATCAAGGGCACAACTTGCCTTCCACGAGCTCCTGCTCAGCAGTCTCTACCAGCAGAACCTCAGGATCCTCTGTGACTTGCTCGTCTACTCGCATCAATACAATACATACATAGTATAGCAAAAATTAACATCACACCAAACATGTAATTAAAATACACAATAATAATCTAAGCATTAAACTAAGATCACAGGAACTGGAATTATTAATTTTGGAGTTTTAGATTTTAAGTTATGAATTTTCCAAGGTTTTATGTATTTAATACAAGATTGAGTGCTAGATAAATTTTAATGTGTTTTTATGTCAAAATAGAGGCACAAATGGATATACAATAATATTATGAAAATTTAGGAATTGGAATGGACCAATTTGGAGTTCATATGCATTTTCTACAAATTAAACAAGTTTCTCAATTAAATATATACTAGAAATCTATTTTTAAATTAGTTCCCCTGATTTTCCAAATTCTCTGGACTGGGCCTTAATTACAGAAAACTCCAGGGGGCTCGGTATAATATTTCTTAAGACACAGAGCGCCAGCCGCATGGATGGCGGGTTGGTTTCCCCAAAACCCAGGGGCTTATTTGCCTAATTGCTCGACTGAAGGGGTATCCACACATTTGGGCCGCTCGATCTCACTCCTACAGCCCAGATTAGATCTACATTCATTAAACTGGTACGCGATAAGGGCTTTCGGATCTAGATCTAACGGCTCTGGTCTAATGAAACGAGGTGTTAATCCTATCCATCCATCACGAAACGAACGGACGACGCGCGATTCTGCATCTCCCTCTCTCAGCTCTTTCCTCCACTAGACACAGGGCGGCGGCGCCCCAAGGCCGAGTGGTGGCGCCATGGCCGCGTGCCCCAGTGCTCTCTCTCTCCCCTGATGATCCACCGGTGCTGGCTAAGACCCGACAGGGGTACCCCGGCGGCACGCCGGCCCCAAGGACCGCCTCCTGAGATTAGCAGCGGCCACACCTTCTTCCTCCCTGAGCTCGCGCGACGGTCGAGCATTGGTCAGGCCCGGCGAGCGGTGATCGGTGGAACATTAATCCACCGTTTGGAGCGCTAGCTAAATCCACGCGGCATAGAAATGACGGCGAACGCCAAGGCCAAAACCTTACCGCTGTTAGAAGAGCAGGCCGAGTCGTCCACGGAAGACCAGCGCGATGGAGCCCCCTGGCGGCGGCGAGCGGCTGAATCCAAAGCGTCTGGCGCCCGGAAGCTAGGGAGAGAGAAAGGGACGGGGTCCGGTATATGAATCCCCACGGAGAGGGTGACGTGGCCGTAACAACCCCGGCAACCGTGCGTGGGTTGTTGAACCATGGCGACAATCGCGCAGAGCAGGAAGCATCACTGGTAAGCGGGGCCTACGCGTCATACACACGGAAAGGAAAGAAGCGGAGAGAAAACGCGCAGCGCGCGATGCGAGGGGCTGATTGCCCGGTCCCACATGTCGGCACCGCAGACTTCATCCCACAGCGAGTGGAGGAGATGGCCAGTGGGCCCGCAGAGCCAGTGGGTCGCGCGGATGGGAAGTTAGAGTGGGTCGAAATGGAGGTCTGAGGCCCAAATAGCCTTTTATTCTTTTCCTTTTTATTCTCTATTTCCCTTCCTCTATTCCCAAATTCAATTTGAATTTCGAATTTGAATTCAAACTTGTGCTTAATTTATTCTCAATTAATGTTGTGGAATTTAGAATACCAACTTTGGAAATATAATTATATTATTATTTTTTATATCATTTCTCTTCTTCTCATTTTCAAAAACCCTAATTTTAAATTTAGGGTTTTATTCCACTTCTAAGAATTATTATCTTATTATTATTACCTTATTATTTCATTCAATGCACAAACATATCACTCCAACATGATGCATATTTTTTTTATCCTTTGTTTTAGTTCATCTCTAAATTTTATGTATGCTCTTTTTATGATGCAAACGAGGCACATATAATAAGAAAATCACTATATAATCCCTTTATACAATTTTGAGTATTACAAGAGCCCGCCAGGGAGGGTCCCCATGTCAGGCTCTTTGCCGAGTGCTCTGTGCGGCACTCGGCAAAGCCAGCCTCTTTGCCGAGTGCCAGCGACGTAACACTCGACAAAGTCCCTAAACCGGTGCCCAGGTTTTTGCTCTTTGCCGAGTGTTACACTCGGCAAAGTGACCAGTATATACCTTTTTATTTGTTTTTTGTATTCCATCCACACAAACAAAAGATATCACATATATACATCACAAATATCATCACAAACATAAATAGCCAACACAAACATAAAACCGTCACCACAAACATAAATATCCATCACAAACATAAGTGTTCAACACAAGTATCAAACACAAACATAAGTCTCAAACGTCGCAAGCTCTCACATAAGTATCAAACACATACATAAGTATTATACACAAGTTCTGAAGTCTAAAACAATGAAAACACAACACTCATGGAGGTGGGCGGCTTGACCGGGGCTGCGTTGGGCTGAACCCTTCCGGAGGGTTGTTGGATGCCGCCCCAAATGGCCCTGCACAGAGAAGAGATTGTATGTGTTATACCAGATGCATTACAAACATCTAACTACAATTTTGATACTCACAGGAGTGTGGAAGAGAGCAGGGTCAACTGGAGGGAACAATGGAGGTGGTGGAGCGATGCCCTGTGCTGTGCCAAGGCTCTGCATGTACTGGAACATCTCCGCCATCCTCTGATGATCTGCCCGGCGCTCCGCCTCTCGCTCCGCCATCATCCTCGCCTCCATCTCGTGATGTTCCCTGCTCTCTTCTTCTAGTTGGGTTTGTAATATTACAAGCCAACGTTATAGTAACTCAAAGAGTAGGTATATAACTCAAGGAAGGACGAGTTACAGAAGCACTAACCTCGAGTTGCTGTATGCGATGCTGTGAGCTGTCGTGCTGAGGTCGTATGGCTGGACTCGAGCCTGTGCTCCTTGCTCTCACCTGAGACAGAGTGGGAGTGGAGGACGAGTCGATTGCCCCGTCGGCAATCCAGTACCGCCCATGTCTCTTGCCTCCTCCGACCCTCATGAGCACATCGGGGTCGATCGGCTCGGTGCTCGGATCATAGTCTGGGACATGGACCTCCTGCACCATGGCGGTGTAGTCATGGAGGCGGCTGTAGATGGCGGGGTTGGTGTAGGCCTCAGGCCCGTCATCTGGGTTGTAGGTGACGTCGAACGTCGCCTTACCCTTATGGGCCATAGCATAGGCCGAGAAGGTGGAGCAAGGCCGGCCACCATGTGACGCCGACTGCAACGAAAACCAACGAGATAGTTAGAAATAATATCTAACTCAGTGCTATATATCTAAATAAAAAAGATGGCGTACCCATGCTTCGGCATATTGGCCCAGGCTCTGGCTGCCTTGGTGGTGGGAGGGGCCTTGCATCATCAAACGCCGTTCACGGCTAGCGGTGTGCGCCTCGTCCCACTCAGCCGAACACCACCTATCCACCATCTGCTCCCAGCACAAAGGATGTGTGGTGCACCAATATGGAATCATCTACAAAGTAAACACGTAAAGTGCATATCAGAAGATAAAATAAAATTCATGCATGGAGTACTGGTACCAAACATGCATGACTTTACCTGCAGGTACTGCTACCTGGTCAACGACATGGTTCGGGCTTGAGGTTTGGTCACCCTCTCCCCAAGGATGGAGCCGTGGTAGGTGTTGATGGCCTAGATTCGGGCCTCATAGTGCATGTCCACGACGAGCTTCTTACAGCTCGTGGTGGCCACCACATCCGCCCTAGCCTCGTATCCAGCATCGCATCTGAAGAAATCCTGCATACAAAAACGATGTATCCATACATTATTTCAAGAATTTGCAACGAATGCGACATATTTTACATTATACTAAGACTTACCCACAGCTCTTGCTTCACCCGCTCCGCCTTGTTATTGAATTCCCGGCCGTCCCGGTCTACTGCATCGGGGGCGACGGCGTAGTGGTCGAAGGTGAAGGCTGGGCCCGTCACTCCGGCGTACTCCACAAGTCCACGGAAGTGTTCCCTGCACAGCAGGCCGAGGATGCCATTGGGGGGCGACGATGACCCCCAACATAATCCAAAACCATCCAAGACCTGTCCAAGTGATAAATAAAAATTATTAGTTTATATTATGATTTCGAACACATAATATGAACAAGAATGAAGAACATAAAGTTACATACCTCTCCCCTTCCGGCCGAATCAACGACCGCCTGTCCCGAAGTATGGGACGCTGAGGGAGACTCGCGGGGCCTCGTAGGTAGATGCTCCTCGAACTTGAGCCGCCTGAACCTGAGGCGTCCTACTGCTGGTCGTCGTCGTCCTGCTGCTGGTCGTCGTCGTCCTGAGGCGCCGCCTGCTGCTGCGCTGCCTGCTCTGCCTCGTCCTGCTGCGCCGCCTGCTCTGCCTCGTCCGCCGTCCTCCTCCTCCTCCCCCTCCTCCTACTCAGCCAACCGCCCACCATATTTGTCCAACAACCTACAATTAAGAGTAAACAAATAAGCACATATAACAATATGTATTTAAAAATAGGTGCGAAATAAAAAGTCATATAGCATTACATCGATTAAAAATAATATTCATATGTGTCGGGGTTAGTCGGATCATAACTCTCATCATCACTATCAAGCATTTCAATCTCAACACCATCGGAAGACGCAACCTCGTCATTAATGTCATTGCCTTCAAGGATTACTAAGTCATTATCATTTTGCACCTCATCCTCCTCCTCATCAACAACCATTTCAATATCTACGTCCATTCCGATAGCTTCAGTTAAGTCTATCTCAAATCGCCCTTCTAGCCCATCTTCTTGGAAGAACTCTCCATCATATGTGTACGGGTCTAAGTTGTAATCTTCATCGTTAGGAACAGGTAACCTCCCGTGCGGCGATACCTTATACACAACATCCCAACCCTTAAGGTGTTCTTTTGTTTGACACACATATGGGAGATAATACACTTGTGTGGCCTGTTGGGCCACGATATAGACATCGTCTCCTGCTAAGGTGGAATCTTGTCGAATTTCGACTATCCCAAGATTAGAATGTGTCCGTCTCGTCACTTGAGGGTCAAACCAATGACATTTGAATATCACTGGAGTAAGAGGTTTGGAACCATAAAAATTGAGCTCATATATTTCTTCGATTCGTCCAAAATAATCGACATTGTCAAGGCCGGGCGTAAAGACTCTAGAACACGTTGTTTTCCGATTGGGCCGACTTTTGTCGTAGTGTGTTGTGCGAAAACGGTATCCATTGACATCATACCCAGAATATTTCTTGTCACACTCGGTTTTAGAAGGCAAACCGAATGCGAACCATGTACGTGCCAGGATCAGTTATTCACGTACACAGCAGTTACATAATATGGACATCATCACAAAGTGCTCAAAATAGTATTAATAAGGGAAATAGTCGATTACATCATACGTCTGAGACGTCCATATAGTTCTTACAATAAATCAAAGTGCAGAAAAGAAACGTAGATAACGCGGCCTTCACAGGCAGCCGACTGGGGGTTGCCGCTAACCCACACCTAGAACTCGTCGTAGTCTTGGAACTCCTGGAAGTCTCCTTCCACAGCTTCATCTTCGCCCGAGCAGTGGTTGCAATGCTGACAACCTGGGGGGGGGGTTTGGTGTGTAGAGCAAGGGTGAGTACACATCAACATACTCAGCAAGTATCCTGTTTGGCTGTAGTGGACTAGCTTTATGTGGGGATAAGTCAAGCAGTTGCTTTTAGTTGGTCAGATTATTATTTACTAGTAGAAAGCCAAGTTTTAGCATTAACCCAAGTTATTAACCCGATGTACCCTTTCCAAACGGAAAGAATACCACTTACCAGCACCATAGTCATAACCAAAACCATCAATCTCATAACCACCTGTACCACAATGTCTCTGATCAAGTACCACTAATCACTGGAGCTCCCTTGGCCGCTCATAACCGCGAGCACGGCTGATATATCAGTTTCATAACACTCTGCAGAGGTTGTGCACTTTACCCACAAGCCGTGATTCCCTCTTGCCTCGGGCCGATCAAACCCTTAAACACTACCAAGGTGAATAGGCAGGGTTTCACTACGTAGCCTTTACAAAGATTCCCCGGGGCTGTAGCCACCCGTTAGGTTTCCTAAATGCACCGCACTCCTCCCCAAGGGGCGAACCCAAACTTGGCAGAGCGAGCCGCATACACCGAGCCCCATTGATGGCACGACGGCTAAGTGAACTACATCCCGGATCCTCTAATTATTCAGCTAAGGGCACCCCATTCCACCCTCATGGTTGCACTGTTTTCCCGGGCGGTCATCCAAAGAACAGGTCCTTACGGAGAGGCACTCGAGAAACCGCTCGAGCCCCCTTGAATACCACAAGTACAACATCATAATAAGAGAAGGGAAAACAGCGTATCATAGATAATCTCATCATGTTCATTGATTAGAGTTGAGCAATAGCATAAAGCTAAACAGTAATAATCCAACCCAAATAGGTAAACAAGGACAGGGATAACAAAAGCTAGTCAATCCTTAGGCATAAATGTGTAATGCGGGGGGTGAATTAAATAATGAATAGGACAGAGATAGGTCAAAGGACACTTGCCTCCACCAACCGACTGCTGCTCAGGGGCTTCTCCTGCGAATTCCTCGGGCTCTTCGACCGGATCGTTCTCTATGCGAGCGCAGACATACATACATCCATCCACATATTTAATACAAAAGAACAGTACACCATACAAGGGAACAAATAAAGTGAGTATGCATCAAGTATGACATTCGATATCGCATTTGTTATGGTTAGAAAGAAACGGGAAAGGGTCTCGCAGGGGGTTAAATCTTATGCACTAACGATCAATTACAATTGGTTCTTAACAAAAGAATTCCGTTATATGCACTAGTGGGAACCTAATCATTTTAAGTTGTTCAACAGCGCACGAGATAAACAATTAACTACATAAATCAATTAGCATAACGGATTTTTAAATTAAGCTTCATATTTCAATAACATTAACAATGACTAGCCTACCTAAAATAAAATAGCTATGATCACAGAAAGTAAATAAAATAAAATAATAAAAAAAATAAAAAAAACAGAGGGGGGGGGGGGGGCGGTTGAACCGGCCCTAGGCAGGGCGGCCGAGCTGGGCGGCCGGGGCGGCTGAGCCGGCCCGGTTGAACCGGCGGCCAGGCGAGCGCGCGGGGGGGGGGGGGGGGGTCGGGCTGGCCAGGCGGCCGAGCCGGCCAAGCGGCCAGGCGGGCGCGCGACCAGGGCGGCCAGGCGGGCGGCCGAGGGCGGCCAGCGGGGGGGGGGGGGGGGGGGGGTTGGGGTGGCCGGGGGCGCGGCCAAGGCCGGCCGGGCGGGCGGCCAGGGCGAGCCGGCCATGGCGGCGGCCATGGCGCCGAGCGGCGAGGGGAAAGGGGAGGGGGGATGGGGGGAGAGGAGAGGGGGAGGGGGCCTCACCGGCGACGGGGACGGGGACGGGGACGGGGCGGGGCGGCCGAGCGGGGCGGCCGATCGGCGACGGGGCAGGGGGCGGCGGCGGCTTAGGGCAGGGGTAGGGGCGGCGCTAGGGAGAGAATGAGAGAAAATGAGAGGGAGAGGGAGAGGGTTTTGGGAAAAAGGGGAGGTGGGGGGGCGGCATGGGCCAATTGGGCCCAAGGGGGGGCGCCAGGGGCGGCTGGGCCGGCCGGGGTCGGCCCACGGCGCGGGAGAGAGAAAAAGAGGAGAGAGAAAGAGAGAGAAAAAGAAAGAAAAGATCTTCTCCTTATTTTCGAAATCCGATCTTCCTACATGAATGCATTTGCACTTTCAAAGCAATCAAAAGAAATGCAAGGTTCGGCATGGTGCATCAAACAACATAAAGTATTTAGGGTTTTTCTTACACGGGAACTCCAAACCGAATCCCGCTAGAACTTTGGAAAAGGTCAAGGTTTAGCGAAGGGAAAAAGGAAAAGAAAAGGTAACGCCCGAATTTTGGCGAGTAAAGAAAAGAAAAAAAATTCAACTGCAAAAATTCGGGGCGTTACAAACCTATCCCCCTTAAAAGAATCTCGCCCTCGAGATTCAGGGCTGGCTAGCAAAGAGCTCTGGGTACTTGGCCATCAGATCATCTTCACGCTCCCAGGTTGCTTCTTCCTCAGAGTGGTGATTCCATCTGACTTTGCACATTCTGATGGTCTTCCTCCGGGTGACTCTATCTGCAATCTCAAGGATCTGAGCTGGCTTCTCAACGTAGGTCAAGTCCTCCTGGACCTCAAGACCTTCCACTGGCAACTGCTCTTTTGGCACACGCAAGCACTTCTTCAACTGAGACACATGAAAGACATTATGCACAGCAGACAAACTCTCTGGCAAACTGAGTTGATAGGCCACTTCTCCTCGTCTTGCAAGAATCTGATACGGACCAATGTAGCGGGGTGCTAGCTTGCTTTTCACTCCGAATCTTCTGACTCCTCTGATCGGTGACACTTTCAGATAGACAAAGTCTCCGACTTCAAAACTCAGCTCTCTTCTTCTTGTGTCTGCATAGCTTCGCTGCCTCGATTGCGCTATCTTCAGATTCTCTCGAACCATCTTGATGTTCTCTTCGGCTTCAAGCAAAATGTCTGGCCCAAACACTTGCTTTTCTCCAGGCTGATCCCATTGCAACGGAGTTCTACAACTCCTTCCATAAAGCGCTTGAAACGGTGACATCTTCAAACTGGCCTGATAACTGTTGTTATAGGAAAACTCTGCATAAGGCAATCGCTTATCCCATCCGGACTGATCTTGCAACGCACAGGCTCTCAACATGTCTTCGAGAATTTGATTGGTCCTTTCGGTCTGGCCATCCGTCTGCGGATGATAAGCTGAACTGAAATTCAGATGCGTGCCCAAGGCTTCATGCAACTGCTGCCAGAAATGAGAGGTGAACTGCGTTCCTCTATCTGACACTATCTTCTTTGGCACACCATGAAGACAAACGATCCGAGACATATACAATTCTGCCAATACTGCACTGTTGTAGTTGGTCTTGACAGGTATGAAGTGGGCTGACTTGGTCAAACGGTCCACCACTACCCAAATAGAATCGTAGCCGGCTCGAGTGCGAGGCAATCCGACTATGAAATCCATACCAATTTCATCCCATTTCCACTGAGGGATCTGCAACGGTTGCAACAATCCAGCTGGTCTCTGGTGTTCTGCCTTAATTCTTCGGCAACTATCGCACATAGCCACATGCTCTGCGATTTCCCTCTTCATTCCGTACCACCAGAATTTCTTCTTCAGATCCTGATACATCTTCTCACTACCAGGGTGAATCGAATAGGCTGTCTTATGAGCTTCCTTAAGAATCAACTTCCGAATGGACTGGACATTGGGAACACATAAGCGGTCTTTGAACCATATCACGCCTTCTGCATCTTCTCGAAAATCTTTGCCTTTGCCTTCTAGAATCAATCGCCGAATCTCACTGATCTTCTCATCACTCTTCTGCGCTTCTTTGATTTCGCGCTCCAAGGTAGGTTCCAACTCAACTGTGACTCCTCGCGAATTGTTCAGAAATCCGAGACTCAACCTGTCAAACTCCTTGGCCAACTCGTAAGGCATCGGACGAGCGACCATCAGATTGACTTGACTCTTTCTGCTCAAAGCATCTGCCACTACGTTTGCTTTGCCTGGATGGTAATGAATCTCCAACTCATAGTCTTTGATCAGCTCTAACCATCTTCGTTGCCTCATGTTCAACTCTGACTGAGTGAATATGTACTTCAGACTCTTGTGATCTGTGTAAACATCACATTTCTGTCCATACAGATAGTGCCTCCATGACTTCAGTGCATGAACCACTGCTGCCAACTCCAGGTCATGGATTGGGTAATTCTTCTCATGAACCTTCAACTGTCGGGACGAGTAAGCCACAACTCTTCCCTCTTGCATCAACACACATCCCAAACCTGTGTAACAAGCATCGCAATACACCGAGAAGGGCTTGTGTACATCAGGCAAGACTAGGACAGGCGCTGTAGTCAACTTCTCTTTCAGCGCTTCAAAGGCCTCTTGGCATTTCTGGGTCCACTTGAACTCAACTTTGTTGCCTAGCAACGCTGTCATTGGTTTCGCAATCTTCGAAAACCCTTCAATGAATCGCCGATAATATCCGGCCATTCCAATGAAGCTCTTGATTCCTCTAGCATCTGTTGGCGCTTTCCAGTTCAGAATGTCTGCCACTTTCTTCGGATCCACAGCCAATCCTTCCTTATTGATTATGTGACCCAAGAACAGGACTTCACTGATCCAGAACTCACACTTGCTCAACTTTGCATACAACTGGTGCTCTCGCAATCTCTGCAAC
The DNA here is from genome assembly GCF_902167145.1 of Zea mays. Classification (NCBI taxonomy): domain Eukaryota; kingdom Viridiplantae; phylum Streptophyta; class Magnoliopsida; order Poales; family Poaceae; genus Zea; species Zea mays. The sequence goes on along the minus strand of NC_050100.1, from coordinate 73,660,940 downwards.
ACCATCCTCAAATGATCTGCATGCTCTTCTTCGCTATGAGAGTAAACTAGAATATCATCAATGAATACCACCACAAACTTATCAAGGTAATCCATGAATACACTATTCATCAAGTTCATAAAGAATGCTGGCGCATTGGTCAAACCAAAAGACATCACTGTGAACTCGTACAACCCATACTTGGAAATGAATGCCGTCTTCGGAATGTCCGAAGGTCGGATCCTGAGCTGATGATAACCTGACCTCAGATCAATCTTGGAGAACACACTGGCTCCTCTCAGCTGGTCGAACAGATCTTCTATTCTGGGCAAAGGATACTTGTTCTTGATCGTGACTTCATTCAGAGCTCGATAATCGATGCACATCCTCTTGGTGCCATCTTTCTTCTCCACAAATAGGACAGGGGCGGCCCAAGGCGAGGTGCTTGGCCGAATGTAACATTTCTCTGACAGCTCATCAATTTGCTTCTTAAGTTCATCCAACTCTGGTCCAGATATTCTGTAAGCTCTCTTAAAGATAGGGGCGGTTCCAGGAAGAAGCTCTATAGCAAACTCAACTTTCCGCTCTGGTGGCATACCTGGTAAATCCTTTGGAAACACATCTGGGAATTCGGAAACAACCTTGATACTCTCGATCGGGTCTGCTTCACTGCTATCAACAGCCATCTGATAACAACTTCCTTTCTTTGGCTCAGGTGGGACTAACTCGGTCACCACTTCCTCTCCTAGTGGGGACACCAACTTGATTGTCCTTTTATCACAACTGATAGCTGCCTGATACTTATCTAGCCAATTCATCCCTAGGATGACATCTATTCCCTGAGTACCCATTACTATAAGGTTGGCGGGAAACGCTATCCCCCTTATTTTCACACTTATATTCAAACAAATGCTATCGGCTCGAATTCTACCACCGGCTGAGTCAATTTGAATGGGGGTTGACATGGTAGTAATTGGAAGATTATGTGCTTCTACCCATGATGCAGTAATGAAAGAATGCGTTGCTCCAGTATCAAATAACACTTCTGCAATATGGGAGTCGACTGGGAACATACCTACTATCATGCCGGGGGTCTCCTGAACTGCTTCAGCCTCCAAATGGTTCAGCCTTCCATGATTATAGCGCGGCTGAGGGCGATTGCCTGATCCAGGCTGAGACACATTCTGCTTCGCTGGGGCATTAGGGCCTGACTGCTGCTGGGCTGCCTTCTTCGAACATTGCATCACCCAGTGGCCTTGCTCTCCACAGTGGAAACACGCCCTTTTTCCAACCTGAGCTGGTGCTGCCTGACTGTTCTGCTGATTTGCTGGGGCAGGAAGACGAGGGGCCTGCTGATTCTGCTTCTGAAACTGACCTCCTGACTGATTGCTCTGACGGTTCTGGTACTGGTGCTGAGGATACTGCCTTTGAAACTGCTGATGCTGCTGAGGTGGACGCTGGTTCTGCCTGAACTGCTGAGGTTGATTGCCTGAGAAACGAGGACGGCTGCTGCTTCCAGGCTGGGGTCCACTGATCTTGCGCTTACGATCTTCCATCTCCTTACGCTTCCTTTCTGTCATGATTGCTCTGTCAATCAGGTGCTGGAATGTCGGGAAGGTGTGGTTCATCAGCTGATACTGCAGAGGGTCAACCAAGCCTCTCAGGAAACGGTATTGTCGCTTGGCGTCAGTGTTGACATCTTCAGGAGCATAACGAGACAATTGCAGAAACTTGTCCCGGTACTCACTGACAGACAATGGCCCTTGCTTGAGGGCCAGGAACTCCTCCTTCTTCACTGTCATCAGACCTGCAGGAACATGGTACTGACGAAAGCTACCCCTGAATTCTTCCCAGGTGATGGTGTCGGGGTTGGCATGGGTGGCGAGGTAAGACTCCCACCATGATTGGGCTGCTCCTCCCAACAGACGGGGACCATACAAGACTTTCTCCCTGTCATCGCACTGAGCGGTATGCAACTCCCGCTCCACAGTGCGCAGCCAATCTTCAGCATCCATGGGGTCAGAAGAATGAGCGAACGTTGGTGGATGACCTCTCATGAATTCAGCACGCTTGTCTCTGGGCATCTGAGGCATCTGAGGCTGAGGTGGAGCTTGCTGCTGTTGCTGCTGCTGCTGAATGGCGGCCAAAGTCTGACCGATGGCTTGAACTGCCTGAGTCTGCATCAGAAACATCTGCTCGATGGACATCGGGGGCGGGGGCGGCAGGTGCTGCTGCTGGGGCACCTCTTCCTGTTGAGCGGCTCGCTCCTGCTGAGCACGCCTTCCTCCTCTGCGCCTGTTCTCTGACATCTGCAGAATGCAACCACACATCAGAACTGATCTGGCAAATCTTGCAGCATAAGAGAAGAGTATAGAATTCTTCAACAGCACTGAACAGGTGAGCATCTTCACTGATCTCCAACACAGACCGCACAGCTTCTCAGATAAAGAGGAAAGGAGAATAATGGGTTTCCCAACTATATAACTAACTTTATTAACATAATAGGTAAACCAAAATGCAGGGGATACCCACACTCTGGTGACAATCATTACAAAGATCCAAACCAATCATAGTTCATCATGACAAACATAAATGCACAGGATATAGCAAACTACCCTGTCTAACTAAGACTAACTAAGACTGAGACTAACGCTAAGACTGAAGCTTCTATGTATATATATTTCGTATTAATTACAAGATCCAACTCTAACGATCTATGGTTCTAGGGTTATCTTGGTCTTGCAGGCGGGATTGCCATAAGACTGGTGTCCACGCTGAGGTGAGCGGTACAGGTGCTGAATCCCAACGGGAGCGGGGGAACCACCATCCAAATAACGACGTTCCGCGCGCTCAGCCCGCAGCAGGGCGATCTCAGCACGAGCCCTACTCAGCTCGTCTAATGCATGGTCCAGCTCCGTGTTTAGCACGGCGGCTAGGTTGACTGTGCTGCTCAACCTAGGATTGCCCTCACCGACAGGTGAGACAATCACGCCTCCTGGGCTGCCAGATGGACGACGGGGGTAATACTTCAGGTCAAGACCGTCAGCTGCCCCACCGAAAACCGAGCAGTAGTGCGAAAGCGCACGCCGTGCAGCATCTTGCATGGCTGCCTCAGCTGAGTCCCGTTCAGAGATAGAATAGTGCTCTGAGCAGGCCTCTGCACCCTGGAGACTGTTCTCCGGGCGGCGCACCAAGCAGGTTGCCTCCCAGCGGTCCGGGTAGACCCCGCGACCGTGCTGGTAGACCACACAGCGATACTCGATGGACCAAGTATGCCGGTCAAATGCCCGACGTAGCAGGGTGTCGAGCGCATCGTGGAAGTGACACCCGCGAGCAGCGTCGCGAGTGATGGGTCGAGCAACCCATCCTTCCGGCTCAGGGTTAGCAGAGAAGTCGGTGTCGTGGCTCGAGCTGTCGTCGCCATCTCCGTCGTCTGGGTCTCCTTCAGCAGCTACTCCAGAGGCCGGGGCGCCCTGTGGTGGTGCAGGGGGCGGCTCCAGAGGAAGCACAGGGGAGCAGCTCCTCACAGACTCTATCTCCTGGTGGAGCGAGAAGGAAGAGCTCTGCTGCTCCTGTCGTCGACGCTCCTGCTCCTCACGCAGGCGGTGGTGTAGTCTCTCCAAGTGGCTGGACTGTCCGGCCACGGGACGGTGAAGCGGACGCTCAGCAAGGCGGGAGGGTAAGAAGGGGATGACTGACTTTCGTGCAGTGTGTCTAAGTCGAGCCATCTACAAAAGACATCGCAAGCAAAAGGGTGAGAACAGAATTAATATGACCAGCAAGTAATGAATCATAAGTATATGAAGGATTAGAATAAAACATGTTTTTCAGCAAGGTATAATATATAGTAGAACATAGGTTTGGTCGGTATGACCAACTTTTGAAGGGATATCAAAGTCAAGGCAGAGACAGAGGTCTATAGTCCTTAGAACGACCATTCTACTCTAGGTTAGCGGTCCTACAGTCAGCACGGCTTTGATACCACTTATGTCACACCCGGTTTTAGAAGGCAAACCGAATGCGAACCATGTACGTGCCAGGATCAGTTATTCACGTACACAGCAGTTACATAATATGGACATCATCACACAGTGCTCAAAATAGTATTAATAAGGGAAATAGTCGATTACATCATACGTCTGAGACGTCCATATAGTTCTTACAATAAATCAAAGTGCGGAAAAGAAACGTAGATAACGCGGCCTTCACAGGCAGCCGACTGGGGGTTGCCGCTAACCCACACCTAGAACTCGTCGTAGTCTTGGAACTCCTGGAAGTCTCCTTCCACAGCTTCATCTTCGCCCGAGCAGTGGTTGCAATGCTGACAACCTGGGGGGGGGGGTTTGGTGTGTAGAGCAAGGGTGAGTACACATCAACATACTCAGCAAGTATCCTGTTTGGCTGTAGTGGACTAGCTTTATGTGGGGATAAGTCAAGCAGTTGCTTTTAGTTGGTCAGATTATTATTTACTAGTAGAAAGCCAAGTTTTAGCATTAACCCAAGTTATTAACCCGATGTACCCTTTCCAAACGGAAAGAATACCACTTACCAGCACCATAGTCATAACCAAAACCATCAATCTCATAACCACCTGTACCACAATGTCTCTGATCAAGTACCACTAATCACTGGAGCTCCCTTGGCCGCTCATAACCGCGAGCACGGCTGATATATCAGTTTCATAACACTCTGCAGAGGTTGTGCACTTTACCCACAAGCCGTGATTCCCTCTTGCCTCGGGCCGATCAAACCCTTAAACACTACCAAGGTGAATAGGCAGGGTTTCACTACGTAGCCTTTACAAAGATTCCCCGGGGCTGTAGCCACCCGTTAGGTTTCCTAAATGCACCGCACTCCTCCCCAAGGGGCGAACCCAAACTTGGCAGAGCGAGCCGCATACACCGAGCCCCATTGACGGCACGGCGGCTAAGTGAACTACATCCCGGATCCTCTAATTATTCAGCTAAGGGCACCCCATTCCACCCTCATGGTTGCACTGTTTTCCCGGGCGGTCATCCATAGAACAGGTCCTTACGGAGAGGCACTCGAGAAACCGCTCGAGCCCCCTTGAATACCACAAGTACAACATCATAATAAGAGAAGGGAAAACAGCGTATCATAGATAATCTCATCATGTTCATTGATTAGAGTTGAGCAATAGCATAAAGCTAAACAGTAATAATCCAACCCAAATAGGTAAACAAGGACAGGGATAACAAAAGCTAGTCAATCCTTAGGCATAAATGTGTAATGCGGGGGGTGAATTAAATAATGAATAGGACAGAGATAGGTCAAAGGACACTTGCCTCCACCAACCGACTGCTGCTCAGGGGCTTCTCCTGCGAATTCCTCGGGCTCTTCGACCGGATCGTTCTCTATGCGAGCGCAGACATACATACATCCATCCACATATTTAATACAAAAGAACAGTACACCATACAAGGGAACAAATAAAGTGAGTATGCATCAAGTATGACATTCGATATCGCATTTGTTATGGTTAGAAAGAAACGGGAAAGGGTCTCGCACGGGGTTAAATCTTATGCACTAACGATCAATTACAATTGGTTCTTAACAAAAGAATTCCGTTATATGCACTAGTGGGAACCTAATCATTTTAAGTTGTTCAACAGCGCACGAGATAAACAATTAACTACATAAATCAATTAGCATAACGGATTTTTAAATTAAGCTTCATATTTCAATAACATTAACAATGACTAGCCTACCTAAAATAAAATAGCTATGATCACAGAAAGTAAATAAAATAAAATAATAAAAAAAATAAAAAAAACAGAGGGGGGGGGGGCGGTTGAACCGGCCCTAGGGGCGGTTGAACCGGCCCTAGGCAGGGCGGCCGAGCTGGGCGGCCGGGGCGGCTGAGCCGGCCCGGTTGAACCGGCGGCCAGGCGAGCGCGCGGGGGGGGGGGGGGGGGGGGGGGGCGGGCTGGCCAGGCGGCCGAGCCGGCCAAGCGGCCAGGCGGGCGCGCGACCAGGGCGGCCAGGCGGGCGGCCGAGGGCGGCCAGCGGGGGGGGGGGGGGGGGGGGGGTTGGGGTGGCCGGGGGCGCGGCCAAGGCCGGCCGGGGGCTAGGGGCCAGGCGGGCGCGCCAGGGCGCGGCCGGGCGGGCGGCCAGGGCGAGCCAGCCATGGCGGCGGCCATGGCGCCGAGCGGCGAGGGGAAAGGGGAGGGGGGATGGGGGGAGAGGAGAGGGGGAGGGGGCCTCACCGGCGACGGGGACGGGGACGGGGACGGGGCGGGGCGGCCGAGCGGGGCGGCCGATCGGCGACGGGGCAGGGGGCGGCGGCGGCTTAGGGCAGGGGTAGGGGCGGCGCTAGGGAGAGAATGAGAGAAAATGAGAGGGAGAGGGAGAGGGTTTTGGGAAAAAGGGGAGGTGGGGGGGCGGCATGGGCCAATTGGGCCCAAGGGGGGGCGCCAGGGGCGGCTGGGCCGGCCGGTGTCGGCCCACGGCGCGGGAGAGAGAAAAAGAGGAGAGAGAAAGAGAGAGAAAAAGAAAGAAAAGATCTTCTCCTTATTTTCGAAATCCGATCTTCCTACATGAATGCATTTGCACTTTCAAAGCAATCAAAAGAAATGCAAGGTTCGGCATGGTGCATCAAACAACATAAAGTATTTAGGGTTTTTCTTACACGGGAACTCCAAACCGAATCCCGCTAGAACTTTGGAAAAGGTCAAGGTTTAGCGAAGGGAAAAAGGAAAAGAAAAGGTAACGCCCGAATTTTGGCGAGTAAAGAAAAGAAAAAAATTCAACTGCAAAAATTCGGGGCGTTACATTTCTTGACCCTATAAGCAAAGCCATTGGCTACTTGTCTCAACTCGGCACTCATAGACGGATCTCTTTGGCCCTGCAAGTATTCGCAAGTTAAAAGACGCTAAATTGAGTTCAAAGACGTATCTCTTTTACAAACTAAGCACGTACCTTATGTTTCAACCAGGAAATGAAATCGGGCAACCCATTTCTCGCACCCTTTCTAAGAAGAGCATCATATTCTCGCAAGTGGCAACCCATTTCTCACAAACTAAGCCAGAATTCATGAAGAAATTGTTCCATGTATGGCGTCACATCTTCAAGGTTGGTCAATACGTATAGCATGATATGCCGCCACTCTTCATGTGTCAGGGTCTTGGTGGTCGAGCCACTTGCGCTTCCGAGTTGGCCTCGAAATATGCTAAGGTTCGATTCATTGTCGCCATCATTGTAACGAGGGGGTGGATTATGCACGCTCGGCAGTTTGTCACCATAATAAGTTGTTGTGAAGTTTGAGACCTCCTCTAGAATGTATGCCTCTGCAATGGAAGCCTCGATTTTGCATTTATTTCTACATTTCTTTCGAATAGTCTTTAGACATCTCTCGATTGGATAGCACCAACGTCCCTACACAGGCCCCCCCATTCGTGCCTCATAGGGGAGATGAAGAATCAAATGCTGCATTGGATTGAAGAAGCCGGGTGGAAATATCTTCTCAAGCTTACACAGTAACACGGGTGCCAATCTTTCCAAGTCTGCAACTACGGTCCGAGATAACTCTTTTGCACAAAGCTGACGGAAGAAATAGCTCAACTCTGAAAGCGCTAGCCAGACATGCTCAGGGACATAGCCTCGAACCATCGCAGGAAGAATCCGTTCAATCCATATGTGGAAGTCATGACTCTTCATCCCTAAGACTTGCATAGTAGATATGTTCACTCCCCTACTCAGGTTAGCTGCATACCCATCAGGGAACATCAACATCTTGATCCACTGAAGTACTTCCTTCCTCTGGGCCCTGCTTAGGACGAAATCGGCCTTAGGCCTTCTCCACGTCTTTCCGCCACTTGGCGGCTTCATCTCTAGTTTTGGTCTATCACATAACGCTGCCAGATCCACTCTTGCCTTCACATTATCCTTTGACTTATCAGGAATGTCCATAATTGTTGCCCACAGTGCCTCGGCAACATTCTTTTCAGTGTGCATTACGTCAATGTTGTGTGGAAGGAGCAGGTCGTCATAATAGGGGAGCCGAGTCAAGCCAGACTTATGTGTCCACATATGCTGCTCACCATATCCCACAAAACCACCTTCTATATTGGCCACGAGCCCATCTATCTGTTGACGAATTTCAGCACCAGTCATCGTTGTAGGTGGGCGTTCTGTCACTACGACACCTTTCGTAAAGTTCTTGATGTCTAGGCGGAATGGATGGTCAGTAGGAAGAAATTGTTGATGTTTATCGAAGGACGAATATTTGCCACCCTTTTTCAACCAAATGAACCTAAGAGCTTCCTTGCAAACTGGGCATGGGAACTTACCGTGAACACACCAGGCACAGAATAGCCCATAGGCCGGTAAGTCATGCATGGAGTACTGGTACCAAACATGCATTCTGAAGTTTGTCTTCGTAGCTCGGTCATACATCCATACCCCTTCCTCCCAGGCACGTACCAATTCATCGATCAAAGGCTCCATGTACACGCCCATTTTATTCCCCGGGTGTCCGGGAATTATCAACGACACAAATATACTCTGCCTTTGAAAGCACACACTAGGGGGGAGATTGATTGGGATAACAAACACGGGCCAACATGTGTACGGGGTAGCGCTCATTCCATAGGGATTAAACCCATCTGTGGCCAATGCAACACATACATTACGAGCCTCTTCGGCTTTCTCATGGTGAATGGCATCAAAGTGTTTCCATGCTTCACCATCGGATGCATGCACCATCTTGTCAGGATTGTATCGTTTTCCATTTTTGTGCCATGTCATCTGTTTCGCGGATTCCTCTGTCATGTACATACGCTGGATCCTCGGTATGAACGGAAGGTGTCGTAGGATTGTCAAGGGGATGTCGAGCTGCCTCTTCTGTCCATCACCAGAGTCTACCTCCATGAACCTAGACGATGTACACTTGGGACAGTACTTTGCCTCCGCGTATTCTTTCCTAAATAGCACGCAGCCCTTCGGACAAGCATGAATCTGCTCATACGTCATCTTGAGTGCACGAAGGAGTTTCTGTGCCTCGTACATGCTCTTTGGCAGAACGTGATCATCCGGAAGTAGGCTCCCAATAACCGTCAACAAGCCATCGAATGCGTCTCTACTCATGCTGTACTGCGACTTGAACACCATTACACGCCCAATGGCATCCAGTTGAGAAACCTTTGTCTGGCCGTGAAGGGGCTTCTGTGCCACGTCGAGCATGTCGTAGAACGCCTTTGCAGTCGGCTCTGGCTCGTCATGCATACATCCTCCCGTGTACTGTGCCTCCTGATAGTCGTTCAACATATCTGCTACCCCCGCATCCGCGTCATAATCCTCGACACATTGTCTCAGCACCTCCTCTCTCGTACGATGCGCTTCACCATGAAATATCCACCGAGTATAGCCCGGCGTAAATCCATTCTTCCAAATATGTTCTACCATGGCCTTCTTTGGTTTTCTTTTCCGGTTGGCACATTTGTTGCACGGGCATGGGACTAGACTCGCTCCTTTAGCAGCTTCGCCATATGCCCGTTCCACGAAATCATCGGTCTTTCTAATCCATTCAGTGGTGACATCGTTCCTTCCTCTACGACCCGTGTACATCCAATCACGATCCTCCATCCTCTAACAGAAGCCTAGCAACAGAAAATTTCGGCAGCACCTCCCCTGCACGGGGAGGTTTTGAAATCCTGCAAATAAAAGTATCAGCACGATGGCTGTCTTCCACGCATAATTCAATGGCACGATGGCCGACAATCCATGCATAAAATGATAAGGACATTCAACCAACGCACAAATACCCTCATTCTCCTTCTCATTAAAAATGTGACTGTGTCTACTTTGATTACATTAATATAAACATGTCTACTTTGATTACATTAATATAAACATATGTTTGTTCAAATTAAATCATGGTAAAATCATGAACACGCATATAAACACGCATATAAATAATATTGTTTATTAACTAATAAACACGTAACATATAAACATGCATAAAATCATGAACACACATATAAATAATATAAACACGCATAATTTATACCTTGCGACGGTGCGGCGAGGTGGCGGCGTGACGAGCGAGCGGGTGCGGCGGGCGTGGCGGGCACGGCCGCGGGGAGGGGGCGGGCGCGCCGAGGGGCCCAGCGCGGCGAGTGGCCGCCGCGGCGAGCAGGCGGGCGGGCGCCTGAGTGGGGGGGGGGCGGCGTGCCGGCGTGGAGGGGCGAGCACTCGCGGCGGCGGGCAGACGACGCGGCGACGGGCAGACGGCGCGGCGGCGGGCAGCAGGCGCGGCGACGGGCAGAGAAGAGAAAGAAGAGAGCGTGAGAGAAAAGAAAGGAGAAAGAAGAACGGTCGGATAGTTTATTTCCTGACTTTGCCGAGTGCCCGCGATCTGGCACTCGGCAAAGTTTTTTTTTAAAATTTTAAAATATTCTTTGCCGAGTGCCAGATCGTGGGCACTCGGCAAAGTAGTCTTTGCCAAGTGTCTCCGTTGCGACACTCGGCAAAGATTCTTTACTTACTCTTTGCCGAGTGCCCACCAGCTGGCACTCGGCAAAGCCTGCTTTGCCGAGTGTCATTTGTGGACACTCGGCGAATAACTTTTTTATTTTTTTTATTTTCCCAACCAAAATTTTTGTGATGTGTTCCTACACTATATAGACCTACATGTACCATTTTTAGATAATTATAAAAGTGTTTTCAATCGTTAGTAGATTTAGTTCGTTTATTTGAATTTCTTCGGAAAATTCAGATTTGAAATGCAGGTCACTCGAAACTTGAAAAACCGTGCATGAAAAAATGATATTCATATTACTTAGCATAAGTTACGACCGATTTCAGGAGCGGACTGGAAACTTCGAGCAACATGCTCACTAAACATGGCCGTGAACTTGCCATCCACATGTTTAAAAATTGTATAAAACACAAACAAAGTCAGAAAATCATGAAACTTGTCCACGTGTCATGATATCATATGTACAGGCTGTGATAAAAATTTTAGAATGTTTGGAGAAAGTTGTGAGACACAATGTGTAGAAACCTAAGAGAACTACACATAAAATCATAGAGTTTCAATGTGGATCTCTTAGGTTTGTACACATAGCGCGTCATAGTTTTCTCGAAAATTTTTCAATTTTTTATCACAACCTGTACATATGATATCATGACACGTGGACAAGTTTCATGATTTTCTGACTTTGTTTGTGTTTTATACAAATTTTTAAACATGTGAATGACAAGTTCACGGCCATGTTTAGTGAGCATGTTGCTCGAAGTTTCCGGTACGCTCCTGGAATCGGTCGTAACTTATGGTAAGTAACATGAATATCATTTTTGCATGCATGGTTTTTCAAGTTTCGAGTGACCTGCAGTTCAAATCTGAATTTTCCGAAGAAATTCAAATAAACCAACTAAATCTACTAATGATTGAAAACTCTGTTATAATTGTCCACAAATGATACATGTAGGTCTACATAGTGTAGGAACATACCACAAAAAGTTTGGGAGACAAAATCAAAAAAATAAAAATATACTTTGCCGAGTGTCTAGAGAAGACACTCGGCAAAGCGTCCTTTGCCGAGTGCCCAATATTTGGCACTCGGCAAAGAAGACTCTTTGCCGAGTGCCAACCCTCGGCTCTCGGCAAAGACTAACGACCGTCAGCTTTGGGACGGCCGCTGACGGCCCTTTGCCGAGCGCCACCTTTTCCGAGTGTTTCACACTCGACAAACGTGTCTTTGCCGAGTGGGGTCCTGTGCCGAGTGTCCAGCACTCGGTAAAGAGGCTCGTTGCCGAGAGCCTAACTTTACCGAGTGCGGCTCTCGGCAAAGCCTTCTTTGCCGAGTGCCCGACAAAAGGCACCCGGCAAAGAGGCCGACACTCGGCAAAGCCTCGGATTCTGGTAGTGCAAGAGGTACCATCCGTTTTCCACCCTGTTCCCTTTAGATTCAGCTTCGATCCACCAAGCGACCCCGCTTCGGTAAGCGCTTTCGCAAGGGCATATCCTGACCTTCCAGGGTACCATATGTGGTCAACTTGGGTCCGGCTGATGGCCGTCTCAACCTCCGGACCCACGGGTTCCGAGGAAGAGGACGACCCCGACTTCGGTTGGGATTTCTCCGGACTCCGTAATCCCAGTTGTCGGCGTTTCGACCCCGGGGGGTCCTTGGACCGACGAGTAAATTGTCGCTGCGTGTCCCAGCCCAGATGGGTCGGCGCGAGACGGGACACAAAGGGGGGAGAACAGTAAGGGGAAACCGCGGCCTTCGTGTTGTCCTGCGCCCAGGGCGGATGGATGCGCTTGCAGTAGGAGGTTACAAGCGTTCGCGTGGGAGAGAGAGAGTGAGGGCCTTATGCGTCGGCCCGTTCTCCCGCGCGGCCAACCTTCTCGTAGGAGAGCCCTGGACCTTCCTTTTATAGGCATAAGGAGAGGGTCCAGGTGTACAATGGGGGGTGCTAACGTGTCTAGCAGAGAGGAGCTAGAGCCCTAAGTGCATGCCGTCGTGGCATTCAGAGAGGTTTTGGCACCCTGTTCATGTGATGTCATGGCCGTCGGAGGAGAGCTGGAGCCCTGCGGAAGTACAGCTGTCGGGGCTGTCGGATCCTTGCTGACGTCTCCTTGCTGACGTAAGGGGCTGGGAGCTGCCATCGTCATGGAGCGTGCGGGTGTCATCATTACTTGTTTACTGGGGCGAGCCAGATGGGACGCCGGTCTTGTTCCTCGTAGCCTGAGCTAGCTAGGGGCAGGGTAATGATGGCCCCCCTGGCGATGTGGCCGGTCCGGACCCGAGTTTGGGTGAGGTGGCGATTCCTCTGAGGACGAGGTTGAGTCCGAGCCCTGGGGTCGGGCGAGGCGGAGTTCGTCGTCTTCCGGAGCCTAGGCTGAGTCCGAGCCCTAGGGTCGGGCGAGGCGGAGTTCGTCGTCTTCCGGAGCCGAGGCTGAGTCCAAGCCCTGGGGTCGGGCGAGGCGGAGTTCGTCGTCTTCCGGAGCCGAGGCTGAGTCCGAGCCCTAGGGTCGGGCGAGGCGGAGTCCATCGTCTTCCGGAGCCGAGGCTGAGTCCAAGCCCTGGGGTCGGGCGAGGCGGAGTTCGTCGTCTTCTAAGTCGCGGTTGAGTCCGAGCCCTGGGGTCGGGCGAGGCGAAGTCCATCTTCCGAGGCCGAGACGGGGGCCGAACCCTGGGGTCGGGTGAGGCGGAGCTTCCTATGTCGCCCGAGGCTGGACTTAGCCGCTGTTGACCTCACTCTGGCGAGTGGCACGGTAGTCGAAGCAGGGCAGGTGGTGCTGTATTCCTGTCGGGTCGGTCAGTGGAGCGGCGAAGTGACTGCGGTCACTTTGGCCCTATCGACTGAAGAGCGTGCATCAGGATAAGATGTCAGGCGATCCTTGTATTAAATGCTCCTGCGATATGGTCGGTTGGTGTGGCGATTTGGCCAAGGTTGCTTCTCCACGAAGCCTACCCAAGCTGTTCCTCGGGCGAGTCGACGGTGCGTCCGTTGCTTGAGGGGACCCTCGGGCGAGGCGTGAATCTTCCGGGGTCGGCTGTCTTTGTTCGAGGTCGGGCTCGGGCGAGGCGGGATCGTGTCCCTTGAGCGGAGCCTTGGCCTGAATCGCGCCCATTAGGCCTTCGCAACTTTGTGCTGATGGGGTTTACCAGCTGAGATTAGGAGTCTTGGGGGTACCCCTAATTATGGTCCCCGACAGTAGCCCCCGAGCCTCAAAGGGAGTGTTGGCACTCGCTTGGAGGCTTTTGTCGCACTTTTTTGCAAGGGGACCGGCCTTTCTCGGTTGCATTTTGTTCCGATGGGTGCGTGCGAGCGCACCCGCCGGGTGTAGCCCCCGAGGCCTCGGAGGAGTGTTTTGACTCCTTCGAGGTCTTAGTGCCTTTCGTGATGGCTCGGCCGGTTTAGTTGTTCCCTCATGTGAACTGGTCGTTGCCCGGGTGCTTAGTCAGGTCCCAAGTTCTTGGGCTGGTATGTTGACGCTGTCAACGGTTTGGCCGGAGCCGGGTTTGCGAGAGCAGCCCCCGAGCCCCCGCACAGAGCGAGAGGACGGTCAAGGACAAACTCGACTTTTTTCATATGCCCCTGCGTCGCCTTTCCGCAAGGAGGAGGGCGAAAGCGCCATGTTACCCTCGGAGGGCGCCGAACATGGTGTCTCCAGTGAGTTGCTAACAGGTGATCCGAGTGGATGCCCGTGCCCCATTCATTAGGGGTCGGCTAGTGGCCCGGAGGCGCGCTCCAAAAGTACCTACGGGTGATTCGCCGGACCCGGTTCCCTTTTGACGGGGTCTGAGGGCTCGATGCCTCCCTCTGGTGGGAGTCCGTTACAAAATCGTTCCCGTCAGTCTCGGAAATGTCCTAGGGTACCTCGGGAGCGTAGCCCGAGCCTTGGTTATGTATCGAACGTACCCAGGGTCATACCTCGCTCTGCGTGCTCTGAGGCGGCTGTCGAACCCTTCGGGGGCCAGCCTATGAACCCCTGATCAGTAGTGGGCGCGGAGCCCGAGTGGCCTGAGGCGACCGTTGAACCCTTCCGAGGGGCCAGCCTTCGAACCTCTGACCAGTAGTGGGCGCGGAGCCCAAGTGCTCTGAGGCGGCTGTTGAACCCTTCCGAGGGGCCAGCCTTCGAACCTCTGATCAGTAGGGGGCTCGGGGCCCGCTTCCTTCGCGGAGAAGGATCCCTTTCGGAGTATCCCCTTTCCCGGTCCCTGTAGCAAGAGAGAGAAAGAGGAAGTGGAAAAGAATACGAAATCGAATGACGTGGCACACCTCTTTTGACGCGGTCATCATGGCGGAGGTGAAGCGTCGCCTGCTTTGCCTACCAAAGGTGCCGCCTGTCCTGCCGCAGAGTTAATGCGACGCGACAAGTGGTTCGCGGGGTAGCCGTTGTGCGTGCGCGAGCCGTTCGAGGAACGGAACACGGGCGCGTCGTCTTCACGCCGTGGGAGAGGGTTCTCTTGCTGTCCCAGGAGGGGGCGTGAGCTTGCTAACGACTTGACTGCTGCTTCCGCCCGCCTGCCACCGCCATTACTGCCGGCCCATTTCTGGTCGTATCGACCGTCGCACCTTCTCCCGCGGCTGATTGACCCGTGACCGATGTGCTCGGTTGGCACTATCGGGTCATGCGCAGGATCGCCTCGAGTTGCGACACCGGTTCCGCAGTCGAGGAGGCGCGACACTAGCGCGAGTGGCGGTGCAGTTTCTCGCACGTAGTAATCGGCGCGCCGGTTACATGACGTGTGGGCCTGGGCCTGGTCATCCACTGGCGGGACCAACGCCGGAGTCGAGTTGTCGAGGCCACGAGCCGGGCTGGTGTCCTCGGGGGACAGCTGGCTAAGGCTTCGGGGCGGCCGGCCGAGCCGTCTGCTCGGTCCGGGTTCCTGGAGGAGACCCTGGCGGCGATGGCCCGGGCGCGGTGCTGACGTCGTCCTTCGGAGCGGAGATCCTTCGCCTGTGTTGCCGTTCGAGGCCCGATCGGACTTCGCCGAAGGTGGAGTTGACGCCGAGGGTGCTGCTGCTCCCCCTCCATCGACGTCCGAGCCTGCAGGATCGGTTCGCCTGTAGTATGCATATGTTTTTTGCGGCCGCCGAGGCCCAAACATATTGTCGTCGTGTTGTAAAGCTGCGTTTCTTTTCCTCTTGTTTTGAGTATCAGGGCTTGCTCGTCGTAGCAGAATCGTTTATCCGAGCTAGAGTTACTTCTCACGGAAGGTGATGAGTGAGGTATCTGTATCTCGGAGGCGTAGGAATCCCTCGGCTCGATCGGCCTTGCCGCTTACGTGTACTCTTGCTCGTCCGCGTGATTCTACTATCGACGTAGCCGAGAAAACCCGAAAAACCGTTTCGGCAGAAAGTCTTTTGAGCGTTAAGGCTTGTTTGGTCAGCAGGATCGCTCATCTGAACGCGAGTTACTTCTCGCAGAAGGTGATGAGTGAGGTATCCGTATCCCGGAGGCGTAGGAGTCCCTCGGCTCGGTTGGCTTTGCCTACTTACGTGTACTCCGTCATTTTCATGATCCCACTACCGAAGTAGTCGAAAATCACGAAAGATATTCTGGCAGAAAGACTTTTTCCGAGGAAAATTTTGACGTGGAGGGGGTTCCCCCCTTCTAGCCCCCGAGGGAGGGTCGGGCTTTGCCGAGGCAAGGCTGACCCTTCCTTGATGGTTAGACTTCATATGTAAACGAGGTATATGAACGACTTGAAAACATCTTAAGGGTAGAAGCGACGTAGCTGTCGGATGTTCCAAGCGTTGCTGTAGACCTCGCCTTGACTGTTGGCCAACTTGTACGTCCCGGGCTTCAAAACCTTGGCGATGACGAACGGCCCTTCCCAGGGAGGCGTGAGCTTGTGCCGCCCTCGGGCGTCTTGTCATAGTCGAAGCACCAAGTCGCCCACCTGGAGGTCTCGGGACCGAACCCCTCGGGCGTGGTAGGGTCGTAGGGACTGCTGATACTGCGCCGAGTGCAGTAAGGCCACGTCCCGAGCCTCTTCTAGCTGGTCCAGTGAGTCTTCTCGGTTGGTTCGATTGCTTTGGTCGTCGTACGCCCTCGTTCTCGGGGAACCGTATTCTAAGTCTGTGGGCAAGATGGCCTCGACCCCATAGACTAGAAAGAACGGTGTGAAGCCCGTGGCTCGGCTCGGCGTTGTCCTCAGACTCTAGACCATCGAGGGGAGTTCCTTCATCCATCGCTTGCCGAACTTGTTGAGGTCGTTGTAGATCCTCGGCTTGAGTCCTTGCAGAATCATGTCGTTGGCACGTTCTACCTGCCCATTCGTCATGGGGTGTGCCACGGCGGCCCAGTCCACCCGGATGTGGTGGTCTTCGCAGAAGTCCAGGAACTTTCTGCCGGTGAACTGGGTGCTGTTGTCGGTGATGATGGAGTTCGGGACCCCAAAGCGATGGATGATGTTTGTGAAGAACGCCACCGCCTGTTCGGACCTGATGCTGTTTAGGGGTTGGACTTCGATCCACTTGGAGAATTTGTCAACGGCGACCAGCAGGTGTGTGTAGCCCCCGGGGTGCCTTCTGCAAGGGACCGACGAGGTCCAGACCCCACACAGCAAACGACTAGGTGATGGGTATTGTTTGCAGAGCCTGAGCGGGTAGGTGCGTCTGCCTTGCGTAGAATTGACACCCTTGGCAGGTGCGGACAATTCTAGTGGCGTCGGCCACCGCGGTCGGCCAGTAGAAACCTTGTCGGAAAGCGTTTCCAACAAGGGCTCGAGGCGTTGCGTGATGCCCGCAAGCCCCCGAGTGTATTTCTTGTAAGAGCTCCTGGCCTTCGGCGATGGATATGCATCACTGGAGGATGCCGGAGGGGCTGCAGTGGCAGAGCTCCTTCCCGTCACCCAGCAAGACGAATGACTTGGTGCGCCGCGCCAGTCGCCGGGCTTCGGCTCTGTCGAGGGGTAGCTCTCCTCGATGGAGATATTTGCAGGTACGGGGTCTGCCAGTTTCGATTAGGCGGGACCCCATTCCACTCTTCCTCGACGCGTAGTGCCTCACCCTCGGGGGTCGAGGGTGCCTCGGGCTGAGCCGAGGGCGCCTCGGGCAGGGCCGAGACCTTCTCAGGCTCGGGCGTGTCGTCGGTCTTGACCGAAGGTTGATGTAGGTCTCAGGAGAAGACGTCCGGGGAACCGTTGTCCACCCCGAGGCTATCTTAGCCAGCTCGTCCGCAGTCTCGTTGTACCGCCGGGCGACGTGGTTGACCTCGAGCCCGTAGAACTTGTTCTCCAGGCGCCGAACCTCGTCGCAGTAGGCTTCCATCTTCGGGTCGCGGTAGTGGGAGTTCTTCATGACTTGGTCGATGACAAGCTGCAAGTCACCGCGAGCGTCGAGGCGTCGGACCCCTAGCTCGATGGCGATGCGCAACCCGTTGACCAGAGCCTCGTACTCGGCCACGTTGTTGGACGCCGGGAAATGGAGGCGTAGCACGTAGTGGAGGTGCTTCCCGAGGGGCGAGATGAAGAGCAGGCCCGCGCCTGCCCCTGTTTTCATCAGCGACCCGTCGAAAAACATGGTCCAGAGTTCCGGTTGGATAGGAGCTGCCGAAAGCTGGGTGTCGACCCATTCAGCCACAAAGTCCGCCAAGACTTGGGACTTGATGGCCTTCCGAGGGGCGAACGAGATTGTCTCGCCCATGATTTCCACCGCCCACTTTGCAATCCTACCCGAGGCCTCTCGGCACTGGATGATCTCCCCTAGGGGGAAGGATGACACCACAGTAACCAGATGAGACTCGAAGTAGTGTCGCAACTTCCGACGCGTCAGAATCACCGCGTACAGCAGCTTCTGAATTTGCGGGTAGCGAATCTTGGTCTCGGACAGTACCTCACTGATGAAGTAGACCGACCTCTGGACGGGCAATGCATGCCCTTTTTCTCGTCTTTCGACCATGATCGCGGCGCTGACCACCTGAGTGGTAGCGACGATGTAGATCAAGAGGGCTTCTCCAGCAGTGGGAGGCACCAGGATGGGTGCGTTCGTAAGGAGCGCCTTCAGGTTCCCGAGGGCTTCCTCGGCCTCGGGGGTCCAAGTGAAGCACTCGGTATTTCTTAAGAGGCGGTACAGAGGTAGGCCTCTTTCGCCGAGGCACGAGATGAAGCGGCTCAGAGCCGCAAGGCATCCCATGACCCTCTGTACGCCTTTCAAGTCCTTGATGGGCCCCATGTTGGTGATGGCCGCGATTTTCTCTGGGTTGGCCTTGATGCCCCGCTCGGAGACGATGAACCCCATGAGCATGCCTCGGGGGACTCCAAAGACGCACTTCTCGGGATTGAGTTTTACGCCTTTCGCCTTGAGACACTTGAATGTCGTTTCAAGGTCGGAGAGGTGGTCGGAGGTTTTTCTCGTCTTGACTACGATGTCATCGACGTAAGCCTCGACGGTCCGACCAATGTGTTCGCCAAACACATGGTTCATGCACCTTTGGTACGTCGCACCCGCATTCCTCAAACCAAATGGCATAGTAACGTAGCAGTACATGCCAAAAGGTGTGATGAAAGAAGTCGCGAGCTGGTCGGACTCTTTCATCTTGATTTGGTGATACCCTGAGTAGGCGTCGAGGAATGACAGGGTTTCACACCCAGCAGTGGAATCCACGATTTGATCGATGCGAGACAGAGGGTAGGGAACCTTCGGACATGCTTTGTTTAGACCAGTGTAGTCTACACACATCCGCCATTTCCCTCCTTTCTTTCTCACAAGCACAGGGTTAGCAAGCTATTCGGGATGGGATACCTCTTTGATGAACCCTGCGACCATCAGCTTGTGGATCTCCTCGCCTATGGCTCTGCGTTTTTTTTCATCGAATCAGCGCAGAGGCTGCTTCACGGGTCGGGATCCAGCTCGGATATCCAGCGAGTGCTCGGCGACATCCCTCGGTATGCCAGGCATGTCCGAGGGACTCCACGCGAAAACTTCGGCGTTCGCGCGGAGAAAGTCGACGAGCACTACTTCCTATTTGGGGTCGAGCTCGGAGCCGATCCGGATCTGCTTGGAGGCGTCGTTGCTGGGGTCGAGAGGGACGGACTTAACCGTCTCTGCTGGCTCGAAGTTGCCGGCGTGGCGCTTCACGTCTGGCACCTCCTTGGAGAGGCTCTCCAGGTCGGCGATGAGGGCCTCGGACTCGGCGAGGGCCTCGGCGTACTCCACGCACTCCACGTCGCATTCGTACGTGTGTCGGTACATGGGGCCGACGGTGATGACCCCGTTGGGGCCCGACATTTTGAGCTTGAGGTAGGTGTAGTTGGGGACGGCCATGAACTTGGCGTAGCATGGCCTCCCCAGTACTGCTTGGTAGGTTCCTCGGAACCCGACCACCTCGAACGTAAGGGTCTCCCTTCAGAAGTTGGAGGGAGTCCTGAAGCAGACAGGCAGATCGAGTTGTCCGAGGGGTTGGACGCGTTTCCCGGGGATGATCCCGTGAAAAGGCGTCGCGCCTGTCCGGATCGAGGACAGATCGATCTGCAGGAGCCCGAGGGTCTCGACGTAGATGATGTTGAGGCTGCTGCCTCCGTCCATGAGGACCTTGGTGAGCCTGACGTTGCCGATGACGGGGTCGACAACGAGCGGATATTTCCCCGGGCTCGGCACGTGGTCGGGGTGGTCGCCCTGGTCGAAGGTGATTGGCTTGTCGGACCAGTCTAGGTAGACTGGCGCCGCCACCTTTACCGAGCAGACCTCCCGACGCTCTTGCTTGCGGTGCCGAGCCGAGGCGTTCGCCACTTGCCCACCGTAGATCATGAAGCAGTCGTGGACCTCGGGGAACTCCTCTTCCTTGTGATCCTCCTTCTTGTCGTTGTTGTGGGCCCTGCCACCTTCCGCCGGTGGCCCGGCCTTGTGAAAGTGGCGCCGAAGCATGACGCACTCCTCAAGGGTGTGTTTGTCGGGCCCCTGATGATAGGGGCACGACTCCTTGAGCATCTTATCAAAGAGATTGGCACCTCCAGGAGGTTTTCGAGGGTTCTTGTACTCAGCGGCGGCGACAAGGTCTGCGTCGGTGGCGTCGCGTTTCACTTGCGACTTCTTCTTGTTCTTCTTCTTGGTGCCGCGCTGAGTGGACGCCTCGGGGACGTCTTCCGGCTGGCGGCCCTGGGGCTGCTTGTCCTTCCGGAAGATGGCCTCAACCGCCTCCTGGCCAGAGGCGAACTTGGTGGCGATGTCCATCAGCTCGCTCGCCCTGGTGGGGGTCTTGCGACCCAGCTTGCTCACCAAGTCACGGCAGGTGGTGCCGGCGAGGAACGCGTCGATGACGTCCGAGTCGGTGACGTTGGGTAGCTCGGTGCGCTGCTTCGAGAATCGCCGGATGTAGTCCCGGAGAGACTCTCCCGGCTGCTGGCGGCAGCTTCGGAGATCCTAGGAGTTCCCAGGGTGCACGTATGTGCCCTGGAAGTTGCCGACGAAGGCTTGGACCAGGTCTTCCCAGTTGGAGATCTGCCCTGGAGGCAGATGCTCCAGCCAGGCTCGAGCGGTGTCGGAGAGGAACATGGGGAGGTTGCGGATGATGAGGTTGTCATCGTCCGTTCCACCCAGCTGGCAGGCCAGTCGGTAGTCCGCGAGCCACAGTTCCGGCCTCGTCTCCCCCGAGTACTTTGTGATGGTAGTCGGGGTTCGGAACCGGGTCGGGAACGGCGCCCGTCGTATGGCCCGGCTGAAAGCCTGCGGACCGGGTGGTTCGGGCGAGGGACTCCGATCCTCCCCGCTGTCGTAGCGTCCCCCACGCCTGGGGTGGTAGCCTCGGCGCACCCTCTTGTCGAGGTGGGCTCGACGGTTGCGGTGGTGGTGCTCGTTGCCGAAGCGACCCGGGGCCGCAGGCGCCGTGTTGCGCGTGCGCCCGATGTGGACCGAGGCTTTCCGCATGAATCGGGAAGTCACGGCGCGATGCTCCGAGGGGTACCCCTGCCTTCGGTTGGCAGAGCTTTCGGCCCGTCGGACCGCTGCATCCTCCAGGAGATTCTTGAGCTCTCCCTGGATACGCCGCCCTTCGGTGGTCAATGGTTCCGGCATCGCGCGGAGTAGTATTGCTGCTGCAGCCAGGTTCTGGTCGACCCCACTGGAAGCCAGTGGCGGCCTTGCCCTGACGTTGTCGGCAACGCGGTGCTGGATGCCCTGGGGTAGATGACGCGCTTCTCCGACCGGAGCTTGGTCTGCCCATTCCTGCCCGATGTTCCGCTGGAACTGCTCAAGTGTTCCTGCTCCCTCGTCGAGCCTGGCCTGCATCTCGCGGATTTGCTCGAGCTATGCGTCCTGACACCCCGCAGGGACTGGGACCACAGCTAGCTCCCGAAGGATGTCAACGCGAGGCGCAGGCCTAGGGGGATCGCCGTTTTCCGGCATACCAAGATGGTTGCCTTCGCCGGGACCCCCTAGATCGACGTGGAAACATTCACGACTTGGGCCGCAGTCCTCGTCGCCGAAGCTGCGGCTACCATCGGAACAATCGGAGAGGTAGTAGTCGCATGCGGTCATGAAGTCCCGCATGGCACTGGGGTTACCGAGCCCAGAGAAATCCCAACAAAAGTCGGGCTCGTCATCTTCCTCGGAACCCGAGGGTCCGTAGGTCGAGACGGCCGTCAGTCTGTCCCAGGGCGACCGCATATGGTACCCCGGAGGGTTGGTACATGCCTCTATGAAGGCTTCCACCGAAGCGAGGTCGCTTGGTGGGTCGAAGCTGAATCCAAAAGGCACGAGATGGGAATCAGTCGGTACCTCTTGGTTGACGGGCAGTGACAAAGTCGCGTCACGGGCGGACTGCACCGTTGTCTCAGGTATGAGGGCGACGCCCAGCAAGTCCTTCGTGAGCGTGCTGGCGTCGTTCGTCTGCTTGGGGTTGGCGTGTTGCGGGGAAACGACGCTCGTCTTCGTCTCAGACGCAAGGTCGAAGCCTGACGTGTCCCCCGCCGGGGCGACGGCGTCGTCGACTTGCTCGACAGCCGACGAGGTGCCGCCTCCTGCTTGGCCATGGTTGCCCCGCCTCCTCCTCCGTCAGCAGGGGAGGTTACAGGACAAACCCGGATGTTGTTCTTCCGCCATGTGTGGAAGACGTCGTTGATTCCGCCGCCGGCGGTGTAACACCCCTGGTGTTACTGTAACTAAAACTTGAGCATGGCATCATAAGCATTGGCATTGCATATGTTTGACACACTTAGAGTGCATTCACTAGGCAAAAATTTCCAACAAGTTGTATTGTTCTAGTGTTTTTCAAATAGGACCCTTGATAGGGAACTTAACCCTAAATAGGGATTAAAGGGGTAAAACTTAATCTAAGATGAGAAAACCTAAAAGCTTTAGGGAAATAGTTATAAAATATCCCCAAAAACAAAGTTGAATCACCTTTAAACCCTAAGATACCTAAAACCCTAATTGGAACCTAGGAAAACCCTAAAATCAAACCCTAGGGACTTATGTGCAAAAGTGATGAACCTTTGGACTAAAGTGTAAAAACTGCTATGTTTAAACATATAAAGTCATTTGGTTCACAAATATGTGAATTTGCAAGTTAAACCCTAAGTTTTGGGCTTACTTGCAAAAATCACCTCTTAAGCACTATAGAGCCTAAGTCTGAAATTCAGTTTAGTTGGTTCAACTTTGGAGCCCTGTATCTTTTAAAATATAGGGATTTTGCCCAAAGGACCACAACAAGTTTGTAAAGCAATTAAAGGAGAACAACTTTGCTTAAGAGTGTGAGCATTGTTGTTAAGGAATTATTGGAGATAATTAAGCCTGAAAATTGGCTGTCAGGCTGATTCAATCTGAAATTCAGAAGTTCTGTGTAACAAAGCCATCTTTGGGGTTGAATTAAACCTTGATCCATGGCTCAAATAGGTTTAATCCCTATAGTCGATTTGTAGCTGGTATGTAGCACTACAACTTTGGTGCAGAGACTTGGGCCTGTTGCCACATGAAATTGGAAGAAAACTCCCCTGCAAATTGCTATGTCAGGCAGGTAACAAAAACTGAAACTGGCCATGGTACAGTAGATCTACACTGATGAAGATCACGATTCACCCCTCCTGCCCATCGCCGGTGGCCGTCGCCGTCGATTGCCGCTCGCCGTGATTCGTGCGCCGTGGCCATCAGATAAGCATCGCCCAGTAAAAATCTTCACCGCCGGTGAGCTGGACACCACTCCGACGGCCTTCCATTTCCCCCCCCCGCTTTGCGACTGGAGCGGATTAGCTCGCCGGAGAACCGCCGCTTCCCGGCCTCGCGCCGCGTGGTTTTGCTTTCCACCGCGACACCGTGACTCGCTACGGCCATCTAATCGTCGCCGGTGAGCTTGCCACGACGTTAGCCACGTATTCACCGCGCCGCCTTCTTCTTTATCTCCGGTCGCCAACACGGCTCGGCCAAATTGAGCACCACCGTCCGCGGGCTCTATAAATTGACCGTACCCCCAGCTCCGCCATGCATCCAAGCACCTACTGCACCCACCTGCATCCCGAAACCCCCACTAGAGAACGCGAATTTGGGATTTCCCCAAAACAGTTGAAGAACACCGCGAAGAGCAACCTCACCGCGGCCAGTCCTATACCGGTCAGTTCGTCCCTCACTCTCACTTGTTCAAGCACTCTTGACGCTCTGTAATGCTTGCCGAACCATCAATTCATACGGAGTAGCTTTAAATCGCCGGGAACACGACGATCTTGCCGCGCTGCTCACGGTCACCGTGGCCAGAGCAAAATATTTGATCATTTGTGCAATTAAATTAGGGGAAACATTCTTCAGGTAGTGAATTCGGTTTAGGCCAAAGCTAAGCGCCGGTCACGGTCCCGTTCGGCCGGTCTGCTGGCTCGCCGGACTTCGGCCATGCGTGAACGCCATCGGGGACTCCACCTTGCAAAAGAACAGAACTACAGGGGTCTATCTGTAAACGTCAGAGACTCTGTTAAACAGTGAAAGAATTCGTTCACAGATAGACAGAAACGTGGGGGTCCCTGTGCAAAATCGCCAGGGCGCGGGCGTGCGCGCGCGCTTCTTCCCCCTGACTGGGCCGATGGGCTGAAACCGGCCCATCACTATTGCAACCTTTTCCTTTTTCTTTTTCTGTAGATCTTTGTAAATTTGTTAAAAATTGTAGAAAAATCCTAAAATTGTGAAACCAATTTTCCTAGGCTTGTTATTTTCCCTAGTATTTAATAAAAATAGTTTCATGATTTTTAGTTTAAACAGAGAATTTTAGGGCATTTAAAGTGATTAAAAGTATTAGTTAGGGATTTTTAGAAAATAATTAGTAAGTCCAAAAATGCCCAAACTTTTTATGGGAACTTAAAGAAATATTTAGAAGCCTTGGGTATGGTTTGAGTTGATTTGGACCCTGTTTGATCACCAAACCCAAAACCACCCCCCTGCCCTATGAACTCCTTTACCGACTCCGGAAACCCTAAGTTCTCGGAGTTCCGTGAAGGAAAGTTATATTCAAGACATAGATAATAAGTTTATATTATCTTTGCATCCTCATGAGCATGCCATGGCATCCATTCTTATACCTATGTATGGTTATGATTAGAACGTGAAGAAGAAATAGAAGTCACCGAAGATAGGACACCACCACCTTCGGATTCGCAAGCAGGCAACTGCTTCTACTTCGATATTTGTGGATCCGAACCCGAATCACCTGTAAACGAAGGCAAGCCCCGGTGCATTTGCCACCTCCCTTGATATTTTTTAAAATCTTTCTCACTTGCTTGATGCATTAGGTGATAAGAGTTGATTGCTAAAACACTTCCTGCATTACCTTCCTTGAATTTGATTACCTTCCTTGATCACCCATTTTACAAAAGATTTTAATGCTTAGCCTTGCTTTAGAAAACAAAATGTTTTGTTTTTACAAAATATGATGTGGCAAAAGTGGGTGGGATGTTTTCGAAAATAAAACTTGATGATGGATCTATCAAAGGCCTTGATAGGTTCAACATCGGAAAAGATGTACCTCTGCCAGGTACCAAACTTTGGGTTTGAAATAATTAAGATGAGACTGGGCGGGTGACTTGCACGAGAAAGGAGTCTCGGTGTAGTGTCTCCGTCTGAGTCGATTAAGGACCTTGTCGATGTAGGCTTGATGATCGAGGACCCTTTAACTGGTCACATGCCTCGTCATGGGTAAGCCTTGCCTCAGGCAGACTAAGGCCAGAATAAGATAACACAAAATGGGCGTGGAGCGGTGGCGAGAGTAGCGTGTACCCTCCGTGGCAAGAGGCTGGACGGTGGTGTATCTGTGCTCTCGGTTTGCGTGAACCTGATATGGTCTTAAGAACCTCGGTGGCGGGTTGACATATGCAAGGGTTAAGTGCTACATATGTCGTGTGATTGGAGATCCTCAGCTGAGTATAATCGATTCGGATCGCCGTACCTTCGCGGTTATGAAGACTTGGTCACTGACTTACACGTAGAATTCCACTAAAGACGATGGGCTTTTGTTAAGAAATTGGCTAGTGCAGGACCAGTGATTGAACTAGGGTAGAAAGAACTCTAGTGCAGGTAATTTTACTTACTTGACAATTAAAATTGGATTTTTAAGGATCCACTTTAGTAAGCATTTCTGCAAAACAGAGTCTTTGATTTTTGAAAAGCCTTACCTTGACTCCCATATAACCAGCATACCCTTGAGAGTCTTTTCTTTAGTCGGGTAAGACTTGCTGAGTAATTCCATACTCAGGGTTTATCCCTTCATTGTTTTTAGGTGAGGAAGTAGCAGATTTCTGCTGCTTCTGTGCCAGGGTGGTTCCCAAAGAAGAAAAACAAGACTGAAGTGTGGGAGGACTCGGTCCTCCACATAGGATCTTTTGCTTATAACTTATCGGGAGGAGTCTGTGCCTCCCTTGGTTTGTATAATATTACTACTCAGCACTCGCCTTTTTAGTTCTGGTCTGTAATAAAATAACTTAAGCTTGCTTCTAGAATAAATGTAATTTATGTAATCGCTTCCGCATTTCTTTATCTCCGATGTTCTGTAATGTCTGCAAAACGGGTGAAACGTTCCTGGTAAGGTAAGGAAAGATACCGAACTTGTCAAGTGACTTAGGAACATCTACAGGGTGTCTGATGTCTGTTGGACAAGGACAACTGTAGGTGGGCCTAATTACTTGGGAGGTTCCGTCACAGCTGGTATCGGAGCGTAGCCCTTCTTTGCAAATATTATGAGGCATCTTCAAAAGGATTTTCGAAAGTCTTACCTGAAAACTCTTTACTCTTCTTACCTAAGTATTCTGAAGAGTCTATCTTAAATACCAGATAGGAAGAGTGCAATGTATAGAAGGTTGAATCGACTAAGGTTGATTCTGTACTTACACATGCATCATGCTAAGAATTATACTAATAAAATTTTCCCCCTTAAAAAGATGCCGCCTCGCACAAGGCTAACGACACGCAAGTCAACGGGACCGATTGGAGTGCCTCGGCATCAACTGGCCCCCCGACATGAAAGCAGCAGCAGTGGAAGTAATGACCCCATCGGAGATCTTGAAGCCCGAGTGAGTCGACTTCAAGCGGCGCTTCAACACAGGATCGATGCTTGGGTCGCAGACGGAGATAGAATCAATGAACTAAGAAGGGACATCCGTCACATGCAGGATCAGCTTGCTGATCGAGACTTAGCACTTGACTGGGCAGTACAGTCTCGTTTGCTAGCATGCGCTAAGGAAGCAAGGGCTCAGGCCCGAATTAAAGAACTTAGCTCAACTGTCGACAACCTGCAGGTCTACTGCAATACGTTGCATGAGGAAGTCCATGTACTATACTCACAATTACACCCTAGTGTGCCTGCACACCCTGCTGAGGCAGAAGCCGGACCCTCTCACGTTGCGGGACGCGCGCTGGGTGGGGAGTTAGACCTTTTTGAGCCCCCTCCTTCCTTGAGGTTGGTTGACGTCTGGACTCCCACACCTGACGATGAGGCCGCCAAGAGTAATGGAAAGCAGGACTAATGGTGTAATAGAAGTAGAGTAGTGTATTGTAGGGTGTATTGTTGTATAATAGGTTGAACTTTTGTATAATGGCTAATGTATCCTGTTATGTAATATCGAGTCTGTATCATTACTTTTTATAGTAATGTAAAATGGAAGGCTTCTCTGGCATATTATGTTTACTTCAAATGTTCTTTGCCACAGATGCCGACCAGGACTCGAGGACATGACGCAGCAGGAACTTCTGGGGGAAGGGATGTTACCCCAAACCCACCTCCGGTTCCTCCCACGTTAGCCGAGGCGATTGCTGCCTTGGTGAATGCCACCGCAGACAATACCCGCTTCCTTAGGGAAATGGCGGGTCAACAACAATTCCAGCAGCAGGCAGGAAGGGGTTATCAGCAAGGCCCCCGTGAAACTACTTATTTGGACTTCTCTGAAACCCGTCCACCCCTATTCGTCAAAGCTGAAGATCCACTAGAAGCTGATGAGTGGATACGGGTTATTGAACAAAAGTTTGGTCTTCTCCGCTGCTCAGAAACGCAGAAGCCGTTATTCGCAGCACAACAACTACGTGGTCCTGCCAGTACCTGGTGGGGAAATTTTGTGGCTATTCAACCTGTCAACCATCAAGTCACCTGGGAAGAGTTTAAAGCAGCCTTCCGTGAGCACTACATACCCGAAGGAGTGCTGCATATGAAACAAGAGGAATTTATGAAGTTAAAACAAGGAGGAGATACCGTCAATCAGTATCTCAACAACTTTAATCACCTGTCGCAGTATGCCATCGACCAGGTGAATACTGATTTAAAGAAGAAGAACTGTTTTATGCGAGGTTTAAATGATCGGCTACAGAGAAAAATGGCCACATGCATAGATCTCACGTATGGAAAGGCTGTCAGCATAGCCTTATCTGTTGAAGCAAAATACGCAAGTTCTGGGAAGAATAAGGGATTCAGTGGTGAGAGGCCTAATCAGGGCCAGGCGAAGAAGCAACGGTTTGTGATCCGGCCTGCAAGCCAAAATCGCACTTTTTCTCGTCCACCCTCATTCCCTTTCAAACAGCCAATCATTATTCGCCCCAACAATACCCCCACTACCCCAAATCAGCCGGGTGCCCCAGGCACTCGATTCCCTGCCTTGCCTAGTTCTTCAACTGGGTGTTTTAATTGCGGCAAGTCGGGACATTTCATCAAAGACTGCCCATATCCTAAGCAAAATCAATCAAATGCTCCGCAAGGATCTGGGAGATCAGCTCAGCCCAAAGGAAATGCTGTGGGGAAAAATACAAAGAAGACGGGGCGTGTATATTACACCCAAGTGGCCACTACACCGGAAGGAGAGCCGGTGATGATGGGTACGTTTCCCGTGGCCAGTCACCCTGCAATTATTCTTTTTGATTCTGGTGCTTCGCATACCTTCATTAGCAAGAAATTTGTGGAGCAACATCACATTGCATGCCATGAATCAAAAGAGGGATTTAAAATTCATTCACCTGGGGGACACATTTTTACTAGAGAAGTGGCCTATGAAGTGCCAGTAACAATGGCCGGACGGAACTTTCCTGCTAACATGATTGTTCTGAAAGGCCAGGATATAGATGTAATTTTGGGTATGAATTGGTTAACCCAACACAAGGCAATTCTCAACACTGAACTCAGAACCGTCAGGTTGAGCTATAATCAAGAAGAGATTCTTTTGTCTCTCCCCGTAACCAATCCAGCCAAAGCTTCTGGTAGAATATTTGAAGCCATTGTACCGGAGATTAAGAACATTCTGGTAGTATGTGAGTTTCCAGATGTATTTCTGGAAGATTTGCCTGGACTGCCCCCTGAAAGGGATGTAGAATTCGTAATTGAGCTAAAGCCCGGTACGACTCCCATCTCCCGAAGATCATACCGTATGCCCCCTAATGAGTTGGCGGAATTGAAAATTCAATTACAAGATCTACTGAATAAGGGATTCATCCGGCCAAGCTTGTCCCCATGGGGTTGCCCCGCCATTTTTGTTAAGAAGAAGGATCAAACCTTGCGAATGTGCGT
The DNA here is from genome assembly GCF_902167145.1 of Zea mays. Taxonomy (NCBI): domain Eukaryota; kingdom Viridiplantae; phylum Streptophyta; class Magnoliopsida; order Poales; family Poaceae; genus Zea; species Zea mays. The sequence goes on along the minus strand of NC_050100.1, from coordinate 73,631,530 downwards.
GGATTATCGACCCCTGAATGAGGTCACCATCAAGAATAAGTACCCTCTTCCAAGGATCGACATCTTATTTGATCAACTGACTGGGGCGAGGGTATTTTCCAAAATTGATCTCAGGTCGGGCTATCACCAAATCCGTATTCGGCCCGAGGATATACCGAAGACCGCGTTTACTACGCGGTATGGATTGTTTGAATACCTGGTAATGTCTTTCGGGCTCACAAATGCTCCTGTCCACTTCACCTATTTGATGAACTCGGTGTTCATGCCCGAGTTGGACAAGTTCGTGGTAGTCTTCATCGACGATATCTTGATATATTCTAAAAATGAAGAGGACCATGCTCAGCATCTACGGATTGTATTGACGCGCCTGAGGGAACATCAGCTGTATGCCAAGTTCAGCAAGTGCGCGTTCTGGCTGGAAGAAATTCAATTTTTGGGGCACGTGTTATCGGCTAAAGGAATTGCGGTAGATCCTAGCAAGGTCAAAGATATTCTGGAGTGGAAACCCCCAACCACTGTTCACCAAGTCCGGAGTTTTCTTGGACTAGCTGGGTATTATCGCAGGTTCATACCAGATTTTTCTAAGCTTGTGAAGCCAATCACAAGTTTATTGAAGAATGACATTAAGTTCAATTGGTCTTCTAAGTGTAATGAAGCCTTTGAGCAATTGAAGACATTATTAACCACTGCTCCGGTATTGGCTCAACCGGACATCACTAAGCCTTTTGATGTATATTGTGATGCATCTAGCAGTGGGCTCGGCTGTGTACTGATGCAAGAGGGCCGAGTAATTGCGTATGCTTCAAGGCAGTTGCGCCGACATGAGGAGCATTACCCAACTCATGATCTGGAGCTAGCTGCTGTGGTTCATGCCCTGAAAATATGGCGTCACTATCTGCTGGGAAATATCTGTCACATATATATAGATCATAAAAGTTTGAAGTACATCTTCACCCAGTCAGAGTTAAATATGAGGCAAAGATGATGGCTTGAGCTTATTAAAGACTATGAACTGGAGATTCATTATCACCCAGGCAAGGCCAATGTGGTGGCAGATGCACTGAGTCGTAAGACTTCCTGCCACTGTCTTATGGCGAAGACCTCCGAGAACACTTTGTGTCAAGAGATGGAGAAGCTAAACCTGGGGATAATCCAACAAGGGACTCTGAATCAGCTAAAGCTTGAGTCAATCATTTTGCAAAGGATAATTGATGCTCAAAAAGATAATCTGGGTATGAAGCACATACGAGAGAAGATAAAGGCTGGAGTAACCAAATGTTTCAAGGAAGACGATCAAGGTGTGATATGGTTTAAAAACCGCATAGTAGTGCCAAAGAACGAAGAACTCCGCCAGCAAATTCTTGATGAAGCACATCTTAGTCGTTATTCTATTCATCCCGGAAGCACTAAGATGTACCAAGACTTAAAGCAACATTACTGGTGGACAAAGATGAAGAACGAAATTGCACGCTATGTGGCTAAGTGTGACACTTGCAGACGTGTCAAGGCCATACACATGAAAACTGTTGGTCCATTACAGTCTTTGCCAATATCAACATGGAAATGGGAAGACATCAGTATGGACTTTATTGTGGGATTGCCGAGGACCGCAAAGGGATATGACTCTATTTGGGTGATTGTTGATCGACTTACAAAGGTTGCTCATTTTCTGCCGGTCAAGACATATTACCCGGTACTTACCTATGCGGAATTATATATTGCTCGTATTCTAAGTTTGCATGGTGTTCCAAAGACTATAGTGTCGGATCGTGGACCACAATTTGTATCCAAATTCTGGGAAGAACTTCATAAATCCCTGGGTACTAAGTTACTCCACAGTTCGGCCTATCATCCTCAAACCAGTGGACAGACTGAGAGAGTGAACCAAATACTTGAAGATATGCTGCGGGCATGTGTTCTGGACTTCTCACAGAAATGGGATGAATGTTTGCCTTTAGCGGAGTTTTCATATAATAATAGCTATCAAGAAAGTATCAAGATGGCACCCTTTGAAGCTTTATATGGGCGTCGATGTCGTACTCCGCTAAATTGGTCTGAACCTGGTGAAAGGTGCTTCTTTAGGCCTGATATGGTGAAAGAGGCCGAGGATAAGGTTCAGAAAATTATTTATAATATGAAGAAGGCACAAGCTCGTCAGAAGAGTTATGCAGACACACGGCGAATGCCCTTATATTTCCTGGAAGGAGACTATGTTTACCTGAAAGTCTCACCAATGAAAGGAGTATCGCGTTTTGGGGTTAAAGGGAAGCTTGCACCCAGGTACATTGGTCCATTCCTGGTACTTGAGCAATGTGGACCAGTGGCATACCGACTCCAACTACCCGAAACCTTGTTTGCTGTGCATAATGTGTTCCACGTGTCACAATTGAAGAAGTGTCTTCGGGTTCCTGATGGAACCGTTGAAGTGACAGATGTTGTCCTTGAACCAGACTTGACATATTCTGAGCATCCCATACGAGTCTTGGATCAAAAGGACAGGGTTACCCGGAGAAAAACTCTCAAGTTTTATAAGATACAGTGGAACCAGCATTCTGAAGATGAAGCTACTTGGGAAACTCAAGACTTCTTGAATAAGAATTTCCCAGGCTTTCTAGCCTCATGTAATTTGTAAAGTGTATATAGTTATTGCAATAAAGGAATGAACCCCCACATCACCCCTGCCTTGTACCAGAAATAAGGAAATAAAAGTATTCCGCGTTTCCTTTTCCATTACTTACCCTAGGACTTTTAATCTCGGGACGAGATTCTTTTATGGGGGGAAGGATGTAACACCCCTGGTGTTACTGTAACTAAAACTTGAGCATGGCATCATAAGCATTGGCATTGCATATGTTTGACACACTTAGAGTGCATTCACTAGGCAAAAATTTCCAACAAGTTGTATTGTTCTAGTGTTTTTCAAATAGGACCCTGGATAGGGAACTTAACCCTAAATAGGGATTAAAGGGGTAAAACTTAATCTAAGATGAGAAAACCTAAAAGCTTTAGGGAAATAGTTATAAAATATCCCCAAAAACAAAGTTGAATCACCTTTAAACCCTAAGATACCTAAAACCCTAATTGGAACCTAGGAAAACCCTAAAATCAAACCCTAGGGACTTATGTGCAAAAGTGATGAACCTTTGGACTAAAGTGTAAAAACTGCTATGTTTAAACATATAAAGTCATTTGGTTCACAAATATGTGAATTTGCAAGTTAAACCCTAAGTTTTGGGCTTACTTGCAAAAATCACCTCTTAAGCACTATAGAGCCTAAGTCTGAAATTCAGTTTAGTTGGTTCAACTTTGGAGCCCTGTATCTTTTAAAATATAGGGATTTTGCCCAAAGTGACCACAAACAAGTTTGTAAAGCAATTAAAGGAGAACAACTTTGCTTAAGAGTGTGAGCATTGTTGTTAAGGAATTGTTGGAGATAATTAAGCCTGAAAATTGGCTGTCAGGCTGATTCAATCTGAAATTCAGAAGTTCTGTGTAACAAAGCCATCTTTGGGGTTGAATTAAACCTTGATCCATGGCTCAAATAGGTTTAATCCCTATAGTCGATTTGTAGCTGGTATGTAGCACTACAACTTTGGTGCAGAGACTTGGGCCTGTTGCCACATGAAATTGGAAGAAAACTCCCCTGCAAATTGCTCTGTCAGGCAGGTAACAAAAACTGAAACTGGCCATGGTACAATAGATCTACACTGATGAAGATCACGATTCACCCCTCCTGCCCATCGCCGGTGGTCGTCGCCGTCGATTGCCGCTCGCCATGATTCGTGCGCCGTGGCCATCAGATAAGCATCGCCCAGTAAAAATCTTCACCGCCGGTGAGCTGGACACCACTCCGACGGCCTTCCATTCCCCCCCCGCTTTGCGGCTAGAGCGGATTAGCTCGCCGGAGAACCGCCGCTTCCCGGCCTCGCGCCGCGTGGTTTTGCTTTCCACTGCGACACCGTGACTCGCTACGGCCATCTAATCGTCGCCGGTGAGCTTGCCACGACGTTAGCCACGTATTCACCGCGCCGCCTTCTTCTTTATCTCCGGCCGCCAACACGGCTCGGCCAAATTGAGCACCATCGCCCGCGGGCTCTATAAATTGACCGTACCCCCAGCTCCGCCAAGCATCCAAGCACCTACTGCACCCACCTGCATCCCGAAACCCCCACCAGAGAACGCGAATTTGGGATTTCCCCAAAACAGTTGAAGAACACCGCGAAGAGCAACCTCACCGCGGCCAGTCCTATACCGGTCAGTTCGTCCCTCACTCTCACTTGTTCAAGCACTCTTGACGCTCTGTAATGCTTGCCGAACCATCAATTCATACGGAGTAGCTTTAAATCGCCGGGAACACGACGATCTTGCCGCGCTGCTCACGGTCACCGTGGCCAGAGCAAAATATTTGATCATTTGTGCAATTAATTAGGGGAAACATTCTTCAGGTAGTGAATTCGGTTTAGGCCAAAGCTAAGCGCCGGTCACGGTCCCGTTCGGCCGGTCTGCTGGCTCGCCGGACTTCGGCCATGCGTGAACGCCGTCGGGGACTCCACCTTGCAAAAGAACAGAACTACGGGGGTCTATCTGTAAACGTCAGAGACTCTGTTAAACAGTGAAAGAATTTGTTCACAGATAGACAGAAACGCGGGGGTCCCTGTGCAAAATCGCCAGGGCGCGGGCGTGCGCGCTTCTTCCCCTGACTGGGCCGATGGGCTGAAACCGGCCCATCACTATTGCAACCTTTTCCTTTTTCTTTTTCTGTAGATCTTTGTAAATTTGTTAAAAATTGTAGAAAAATCCTAAAATTGTGAAACCAATTTTCCTAGGCTTGTTATTTTCCCTAGTATTTAATAAAAATAGTTTCATGATTTTTAGTTTAAACAGAGAATTTTAGGGCATTTAAAGTGATTAAAAGTATTAGTTAGGGATTTTTAGAAAATAATTAGTAAGTCCAAAAATGCCCAAACTTTTTATGGGAACTTAAAGAAATATTTAGAAGCCTTGGGTATGGTTTGAGTTGATTTGGACCCTGTTTGATCACCAAACCCAAAACCACCCCCCTGCCCTATGAACTCCTTTACCGACTCCGGAAACCCTAAGTTCTCGGAGTTCCGTGAAGGAAAGTTATATTCAAGACATAGATAATAAGTTTATATTATCTTTGCATCCTCATGAGCATCCCATGGCATCCATTCTTATACCTATGTATGGTTATGATTAGAACGTGAAGAAGAAATAGAAGTCACCGAAGACAGGACACCACCACCTTCGGATTCGCAAGCAGGCAACTGCTTCTACTTCGATATTTGTGGATCCGAACCCGAATCACCTGTAAACGAAGGCAAGCCCCGGTGCATTTGCCACCTCCCTTGATATTTTTTAAAATCTTTCTCACTTGCTTGATGCATTAGGTGATAGGAGTTGATTGCTAAAACAATTCCTGCATTACCTTCCTTGAATTTGATTACCTTCCTTGATCACCCGTTTTACAAAAGATTTTAATGCTTAGCCTTGCTTTAGAAAACAAAATGTTTTGTTTTTACAAAATATGATGTGGCAAAAGTGGGTGGGATGTTTTCGAAAATAAAACTTGATGATGGATCTATCAAAGGCCTTGATAGGTTCAACCACGGAAAAGATGTACCTCTGCCAGGTACCAAACTTTGGGTTTGAAATAATTAAGATGAGACCGGGCGGGTGACTTGCACGAGAAAGGAGTCTCGGTGTAGTGTCTCCGTCTGAGTCGATTAAGGACCTTGTCGATGTAGGCTTGATGATCGAGGACCCTTTAACTGGTCACATGCCTCGTCATGGGTAAGCCTTGCCTCGGGCAGTCTAAGGCCAGAATAAGATAACACGAAATGGGCGTGGAGCGGTGGCGAGAGTAGCGTGTACCCTCCATGGCAAGAGGCTGGACGGTGGTGTATCTGTGCTCTCGGTTTGCGTGAACCTGATCTGGTCTTAAGAACCCCGGTGGCGGGTTGACATATGCAAGGGTTAAGTGCTACATATGTCGTGTGATTGGAGATCCTCAGCTGAGTATAATCGATTCGGATCGCCGTACCTTCGCGGTTATGAAGACTTGGTCACTGACTTACACGTAGCATTCCACTAAAGACGATGGGCTTTTGTTAAGAAATTGGCTAGTGCAGGACCAGTGATTGAACTAGGGTAGAAAGAACTCTAGTGCAGGTAATTTTACTTACTTGACAATTAAAATTGGATTTTTAAGGATCCACTTTAGTAAGCATTTCTGCAAAACAGAGTCTTTGATTTTTGAAAAGCCTTACCTTGACTCCCATATAACCAGCATACCCTTGAGAGTCTTTTCTTTAGTCGGGTAAGACTTGCTGAGTAATTCCATACTCAGGGTTTATCCCTTCGTTGTTTTTAGGTGAGGAAGTAGCAGATTTCTGCTGCTTCTGTGCCAGGGTGGTTCCCAAAGAAGAAAAACAAGACTGAAGTGCGGGAGGACTCAGTCCTCCACATAGGATCTTTTGCTTATAACTTATCGGGAGGAGTCTGTGCCTCCCTTGGTTTGTATAATATTACTACTCAGCACTCGCCTTTTTAGTTCTGGTCTGTAATAAAATAACTTAAGCTTGCTTCTAGAATAAATGTAATTTATGTAATCGCTTCCGCATTTCTTTATCTCCGATGTTCTGTAATGTCTGCAAAACGGGTGAAACGTTCCTGGTAAGGTAAGGAAAGATACCGAACTTGTCAAGTGACTTAGGAACATCTACAGGGTGTCTGATGTCTGTTGGACAAGGACAACTGTAGGTGGGCCTAATTACTTGGGAGGTTCCGTCACAGGCGGGCGGGATGACGGTCGCCATTGTCGCTGTCGCGCGGCAGAGGAAGGAGTATCATGTCGTAGCTGCCGTCGAGGGACATGAACTCAAGACTCCCGAAACGGATCATCGTCTCGGGTTGGAAAGGTTGTTGGAGACTACCCATCTGGAGCTTGACGGGAAGCTGTTCGTCAACACGCAGCAGGCCCCTACCTGGCACGCCAACTGTCGGCGTTTCGACCCCAGGGGGTCCTTGGACCAACGAGTAAATTGTCGCTGTGTGTCCCAGCCCAGATGGGTCAGCGCGAGACGGGACACAAAGGGGGAAAACAGTAAGGGGAAACCGCGGCCTTCGTGTTGTCCTGCACCCAGGGCGGATGGATGCGCTTGCAGTAGGGGGTTACAAGCGTTCGCGTGGGAGAGAGAGAGAGAGCGAGGGCCTTATGCGTCGGCCCGTTCTCCCACTCGGCCAACCTTCTCGTACAAGAGCCCTGGACCTTCCTTTTATAGGCGTAAGGAGAGGGTCCAAGTGTACAATGGGGGGTGTAGCAGTGTGCTAACGTGTCTAGCAGAGAGGAGTTAGAGCCCTAAGTACATGCCGTCGTGGCAGTCGGAGAGGTTTTGGCACCCTGTTCATGTGATGTCGTGGCCGTCGAAGGAGAGCTGGAGCCCTGCGGAAGTACAGCTGTCGGGGCTATCGGATCCTTGCTGACGTCTCCTTGCTGACGTAAGGGGCTGGGAGCTACCGTCGTCATGGAGCGTGCGAGGTGTCATCATTACTTGTTTACTAGGGCGAGCCAGATGGGACGCCGGTCTTGTTCCTCGTAGCCTGAGCTAGCTAGGGGCAGGGTAATGATGGCCCCCTGGCGACGTGGCCGGTCCAGACCCGAGTTTGGGCGAGGTGGCGATTCCTCTGAGTCCGAGCCCTGGGGTCGGGCGAGGCGGAGTTCGTCATCTTCCGGAACCGAGGCTGAGTCCGAGCCCTGGGGTCGGGCGAGGCGGAGTCCATCGTCTTCCGGAGCCGAGGCTGAGTCCGAGCCCTGGGGTCGGGCGAGGCGGAGTTCGTCGTCTTCTAAGTCGCGGCTGAGTCCGAGCCCTGGGGTCGGGCGAGGCGAAGTCCATCTTTCGAGGCCGAGACGGGGGCCGAACCCTGGGGTCGGGCAAGGCAGAGCTTCCTATGTCGCCCGAGGCTGGACTTAGCCACTGTCGACCTCACTCTAGCGAGTGGCACGGTAGTCAAAGCAGGGCAGGTGGCGCTGTATTCCTGTCGGGTCGGTCAGTGGAGCGGCGAAGTGACTACGGTCACTTCGGCCCTGTCGACTGAAGAGCGTGCGTCAGGATAAGATGTCAGGCGATCCTTGTATTACATGCTCCTGCGATATGGTCGGTTGGTCAGGCGATTTGGCCAAGGTTGCTTCTCCGCGAAGCCTACCCAAGCTGTGCCTCGAGCGAGTCGACGGTGCGTCCGTTGCTTGAGGGGACCCTCGGGCGAGGCGTGAATCTTCCGGGGTCGGCTGTCTTTGCCCGAGGTCGGGCTCGGGCGAGGCGGGATCGTGTCCCTTGAGTGGAGCCTTGGCCTGAATCGCGCCCATCAGGCCTTCACAACTTTGTGCTGATGGGGTTTACCAGCTGAGATTAGGATTCTTGGGGGTACCCCTAATTATGGTCCCCGACACCAGTGCCATGCGAGACTTCATGCTTGCATGTGACCACTGCCTCTCCGGCTGCTCCGACGATGACCACAGCCTTGACGACGAGGGTTATGGCCCAAGTTGCGAGTGTTTCCACATCGATCAGGGGGATCACGACGAAGACAACCACCTCGGCATGCCAGAAGATGACGATGCCCCTCTGCCTGCGTCTCGCGTTGAGATCCTGCGGGAGCTAGCTGTGGTCCGAGTCCCTGCGGGGGATCAGGGCACACAGCTCGAGCAACTCCGCGAGATGCAGGCCAAGCTCGACGAAGAAACATGGCGACTTGTGCAGCTCCGACAGGACATCGAGCAGGAGTGGGCAGGCTGAGCACTCGCCGGAGGAGCGCGTCATCGGGCCTGAGACGTCCAGCGCCGTATCATCGACGATGCCAGGGCAGGGCTGCCCCCGGCCTTCAGCGGGGCCAGCCAGAACCTAGCTGCAGCAGCAATGTTACTTTGGACAATGCCGGAGCCATCCACCACCGAGGGGCGATGTATCCAGGGCGAGCTCAAGGGCCTCCTGGAAGACGCCACTGTCCGACGAGCCGAGAGCTCTGCCTCCCGGAGGCGAGGAGACCCCTCGGAGCATCGCGCAGCGTCCTTCCGACGTATATGCGAGGCCTCGGTCTGCACCGAGCACACAGGAGACAGGACACCCACCGCCCGGGATCGCCTCGGTGACGAGCAACACCGCCGCGACCGCCGAGCCCGCCTCGAGGAGAAGGTGTGCCAAGGCTACCACCCTAGGCGCGGGGGACGCTACGACAGTGAGGAGGATCGGAGTCCCTCGCCCGAGCCACTGCGTCCGCGAGTCTTCAGCCGGGCCATACGACAGGCGCCGTTCCCAGCCCGATTCTGTGCCCCGACTACCATTACCAAGTACTCAGGGGAGACGAGGCCGTAGTTGTGGCTCGCAGATTATCGGCTGGCATGCCAGTTGGGAGGGACGGACGACGACAACCTCATCATCCGCAACCTTCCCCTCTTCCTCTTCGACGCTGCCCGGGCCTGGCTAGAGCATCTGCTCCCTGCGTAGATCTTCGGCTGGGACGACCTAGTCAAGGCCTTCGCGGGAAATTTCCAAAGTACGAACGTGCGCCCTGGGAACTCATGGTATCTCCAAAGCTGCCGGAATCCCTGCGAGAGTACATCCGGCGGTTTTCAAAGCAGCGCACCTAGTTGCCCAACATCACCGACTCGCACGTCATCAGCGCTTTCCTCGCCGGCACCACTTGTCGGGACCTGGTGAGCAAACTGGGACGCTCCCACCAAGGCGAGCGAATTGATGGACATAGCCACCAAGTTCGCTTCTGGTCAGGAGGCGGTCGAAGCCATCTTCCGGAAGGACAAGCAGCCTCAGGGAAGGCAGAAGGAAGACATCCCCGAGGCGTCCGCCCAGCGTGGCACGAAGAAGAAAACCAGGAAGAAGGCGCAAGCAAAACGCGACGTCGTTGACTCGGATCTCGTCGCTGCTGCCGAGCATAGGAATCCTCGGAAGCCTCCCGGAGGGCCAACATGTTCGACAAGATGCTCAAGGAGTCTTGCCCCTATCACAGGGGTCCCGTCAAGCACACCCTTGAAGAGTGCGACATGCTCCGGCGCTACTTCAACAAGGCAAGACCCACAACGGAAGGTGGCAAGGACCAAGGCAACAACAAGAAGGGGGCGACAAGGAAGAGGAGTTCCCAGAGGTCCACAACTGCTTCATGATCTATGGCGGACAGGTGGCGAACGCCTCGGCTCGGCACCGCAAGCAGGAGCGCCGGGAGGTCTGCTCGGTGAAGGTAGCGGCGCCAGTCTACCTAGACTGGTCCGACAAGCCCATTACCTTCGACCAAGGCAACCACCTCGACTGTGTATCGAGCCCAGGAAGGTACCCGCTCGTCGTCGACCCTATCATCGGCAATGCTAGGCTCTCCAAGGTCCTCATGGACGGAGGCAGCGGCCTCAACATCATCTATGCCGAGACCCTAGGGCTCTTGGGGATCGATCTGTCCGCAATCCGGGCCGGTGCAGCACCTTTCCATGGGATTGTCCCCGACAAGCGTGTCCTGCCCCTTGGGCAACTCGATTTGCCCGTCTGTTTCGAAACTCCCTCCAACTTTCGAAAGGAAACCCTCACTTTCGAGGTAGTCGGGTTCCGAGGGACCTATCACGCGGTGTTGGGAAGACCATGCTACGCCAAGTTCATGGTCGTCCCCAACTACACGTACCTCAAGCTCAAGATGTCGGGCCCCAACAGAACCATCACCGTCGGATCCACATACCGCCACGCTTACGAGTGCGACGTGGAATGCGTGGAGTACGCCAAGGCCATCGCCGAGTTCGAAGCCCTCATCGCCGACCTGGATTGCCTCTCCAAAGAGGCGCCCGACGCAAAGCGGTGCGCCGGCAACTTCGAACCAGCCGAGGCGGTTAAGTCCGTCTCCCTCGACCCCAGCAACGACGCCAGCAAGAAAGTCAGGATCGGCTCCGAGCTCGACCCCAAATAGGAAGCAGTGCTCGTAGACTTTCTCCGCGCAAACGCCGAAATTTTTGCGTGGAGTCCCTCGGACATGCCTGGCATACTGAGGGATGTCGCCGAGCACTCACTGGACATCCGAGCCAGTGCCCGACCCGTGAAGCGGCCCCTACGCCGCTTTGATGAAGAAAAGCGCATGGCCATAGGCGAGGAGGTCCACAAGCTAATGGCTGCAGGGTTCATCAAAGAGGTATTCCATCAAGAATGGTTAGCTAACCCTGTGCTTGTAAAGAAAAAAGGTGGGAAATGGAGGATGTGCATAGACTACACTGGGTTAAATAAAGCATGTCCAAAGGTTCCCTACCCTCTGCCTCGCATCGATCAAATTGTGGACTCCACTGCTGGGTGCGAAACCCTGTCTTTCCTCGACGCCTATTCAGGCTATCACCAAATCAAGATGAAAGAATCCGACCAGCTCGCGACTTCTTTCATCACACCCTTTGGCATGTATTGTTATACTATTATGCCATTTGGCTTGAGGAATGCAGGTGCAACATACCAAAGGTGCATGAACCACGTGTTCGGAGAGCACATCGGCAGAACAGTTGAGGCTTACGTCGATGACATCGTTGTCAAAACGAGGGAAGCCTCCGACCTCCTCTCTGACCTTGAGATAACATTCAGGTGTCTAAGAGCGAAGGGTGTAAAACTCAATCCTGAGAAGTGTGTCTTCGGAGTCCCCCGAGGCATGCTCCTAGGGTTCATCGTCTCCGAACGAGGCATCGAGGCCAACCCGGAGAAAATCGCGGCCATCACCAACATGGGGCCAATCAAAGATTTGAAAGGAGTACAAAGGGTCATGGGATGCCTTGCGGCTCTGAGCCGCTTCATCTCTGTCACACCCGGCTTTAAGGAACAAAGCCAGGTGCATCTCATACATGCGCCAAGAAGACAACATATATAATAACAGAGTGTATAGAGATAAATGTCACAATAATCAGAGTATTTATTACATAGCGGAAGTCTTATTACAAAATAAAAGAATAAATACAAAACGAACTAAGAATCGTCCTTGGCGCAAAGTCAACTGGGGAAACGCCACCTAGATCAGATCAAACTCCTCGCTTTGTGGCTCCTCCTGAACCACCTGTTCTTCTCCTGTGGGGGGGTGTGAGACAGCAAGGTTGAGCTCACACATGATCATCGCTCAACAAGTTGTGGGGAATAATGTGGCATGAACTCACCAAAGGTGGGAGCTCATGGAGTGTAAGGCTTATCAAAGAGAATGGTTAAAGCTGAGCATTGCTTTTAAAGTTGGTCAAAATTTTATTAGCAGTTACTAAGTATAAGTAAATACCAAACCTTAAGTAAAGTAATAGAACAAAATTAATAATAAACCCATGCAATGCAAATGACCAAATTGAATTTAAGTTCCATAATTTAATCATCAGAGAGTCCTGAGCTGCTCATGACCGTGAGCTCGGCTAGTATACCAGTTTTTACACTCTGCAGAGGTTGTACCCTTTACCCACAAGTCATGTTACCCATCTACCAAGGGGTCGCGACTCCCATACACCTCTACCTAGGAAGCGCGGCAGGGCAACACTATGAGGCCTTTACAAAGTTCCACTAGCTTCCGAAAACCCGCTACAGTTTATGGGAAGAGCACTTGCAAGAATCCCCCGTCTGACCGCCATCGCAGCTAAATCAACCCGAGAACCTCCTTGCATGCAACTCCCCTACTGCCCTTGCCCCTTTCGGGTAAGGTAGTCTTCCACTAGCTTTCCTAATTAGTCAGCCAAGGGCGTCCCATTAAACCCTTGTGGTGGCACGTGTTTCTCAAGTTAAGCTCTATGTTCCAATTAACATTAATGATTTTGACATGAACATAAATAGAATAACAAAAGAATTGGAACATAGATAAAATGAATGATTATCCCAAAACCATGTAAAGCAATAGCAAACTACCCAAGTGAATCAGGGGTAAGCAAGGTAATGAGATAAACAATCTAGGGTGACCTATTGGGTCCCATCAAAATTAACCTATGCATAGATAAATGATATTAAAGAACATTATTGGGTAAAAAGTGGTCAAGGGCACAACTTGCCTTCAATGAGCTCCTGCTCAGCTACTTTAATCTGCTGCTCACCAGGATCCTCAGTCACGGGCCCTTCTACTCGCCACAATACAAACAAGGACAGTATATAGGAAAATTAACATCACACCAAACATGTAAACAAATACATAGTAATAATCTACACATTAAAATAAAATCCTAGGAACAGGAATCATAATTTTTGGAGTTATAGATTTTAAGTTATGGATTTTCAAAGGTTTTATGTGTTTGAAATGGAATTAAATGAGGAATGAATTTTCTTACTGATTTCATGACAAAACATAGGCTCTAGGTGATAGATAATAAATTTACAAAATTTTAGGAACTGGAATGGCTCAATTTGGACCAAGTATGGATTTTCTATTAATTTAACAAGTTTTAGTAATTATTTTCATATTAAAAACCTATTTTTCAATTTATTTATTCAATTTTAAATTGCACTGGATTGGGCCTCAATATCTGAGAACAGCAGGGGGCCTGGGGTAAATATTCCTAAGGCTCAGAGCACAGTGTAATAGGACGGCGGGTTGATTAACTAACATTATAAGGATTCTTTTGCAAATCGGCCAACCGAAGGGGTATCGACTGATCATGGCCGTTGGATTAAAACCTACGGTCACGATTAGATACGCCCGTGCCTTAACCTGTACACAACCTAGGCCCTTGGATCCGGGTTCATCGCCCGAGATCTGGCCACGTATACACTAGATCCTAAGCGCCCATCCACCGATCAAGGGCCGCGACAAATCGCAGCGAAACAGTGTGGTGGCTTCTAATCCAGACCGTCCACACAACATCCGACGGTCACCTGCGTTCTTCCTCCCAGCAAGCTCCCAAGCAGCCGCGCGCCTGCCCCTGCGGCGGCGCCATTGCCGGCCAACCCTGCCCCGCGGTCAGACGTGTATTTCCAATCGTAGACTAGCGCAGGATAAAGAGGAAACTAACACGAACTCGAGGGGTGCCTCACCGAGGGTTGGGATGAAGACAGGGCTGATCGCGATGTGGATGACGGCGAGCGTCCACGGCTGCGAGGATTTCCCCCGGCGAGGTTTCCTCCCTGCGGCCGACACCGATGCACCCACCCGTGAGGCGCCCAGCGAACTCAACATGCAGTCGTAGGGTCGGAGAGCTGACGAAATTCCGAGCGCAGAGACGGCGACACCAGCGCACTGCTTCACTCAGTCCCTCCGCGTGGCCTTGTCCGGTGAACTGAGAAGGAGGGGAAAAAGAGGGGAAGGTCGCCCATGAGTTGCGGCTACGATACTTATACGCAGGTAAAAGGGGTCACATCCTGGTGTTAGGTCCCAAGTTGGGAGAACGGAGCCCGGCGCGAGAATCCCGGGCGGATTCTGGTGGCACGAACGACCCGGCTGTGGAGCATGCGCCGAAATCGGGAGAGGGGCGGACCTGGCGGATAAGCAGGCACAGAGCGAGAAAGGCGACTAAGGGAATCCCCCCGGTGACCACAGATGGAGTCGTTTCAACAAACGCGCGTGCGACGCGGAGGTGATGAATCCGACATCGTGGCCCCACCTGGCCGACGCAGATACGGGTCGCAACACGCACGGCGAGTCCCTAGTCAAGCGGGCCCACGTGTCGGCGTCCGTTTGAGGTGAGCGCGGTTAGTTAAATGGCTGGGGTGTTTAGCTGGGCCGACCGTGAGGAGGAGTGGGCCGAGGCGTGTGAGAGTTTTGTGGGCTGCAGCATGAATTTCGGCCTAGAGCTTGGCTTGTTTCTTTTTTTTTCTTTTATCCTATTTTGTCTTCTTTCTGGTTTAAATTCCAAATTTGAATTTGAATCCTTTTAGGAGTTGCACATTTGAGTCCAATGTACACCTTCAAATCCATTACAGAAATAGTATATTTTATTATATGTATTTTTTATACTCATTTCACTCACATAATATTGTTTCTTTTTTCTCTTTTTCTAAATTCTTGAAATTCCTTAGATCTTAGATTCTATTTTAGGCTTGATATATTACTTTTCCCCTTATTTTTATATTGTCACCAAAATGCACACCAAAATAAAATCTAGCATGATGCATAATTTAGTGGCATGTATTTTATTAATTATTTTCAATATGGTGTTCACATGTGATGATAAGTAGACTCAACTCACACATAAAAAAATAAAGGAAATAACTTTTCTCCTTTTATATGATCTCTTACAAATTGGGTATTACAAATCCTACCCCCCTTAAAAAGAATCTCGTCCTCGAGATTTGGGAAGATCTAGGGAAAAGATGGGGAAAGTCTATTCGAAGCTCTTCTTCTCTTTCCCATGTTGCTTCATCCTCTCCATGGTGACTCCATTGTACTTTGCACATCTTTATCACCTTAATTCTTGTAACTCGAGTCAATGTATCAAGAATCTTGATCGGATACTCTGTGTAAGTCAAATCACCCTGAACACTGAGCTCTTCCATTGGTAACTGTTCCTCAGGGACACAGAGACACTCCTTAAGTTGAGACACATGGAATACATTATGTACATCAGTTAGATTATCAGGTAGCTCGAGTTAATAGGCCATCTCTCCAACTTGCCTAAAAACTTCGAATGGTCTAATAAAGCGAGGGGACAATTTGCCCTTAACTTTAAATCTCCTCATTCCACGAAGTGGTGACACCTTGAGGTACACATGATCACCTTCCTCAAACTTCAGTGGTCTTCTTCTATTATCAGCGTAGCTCTTTTGCCTGGTTTGAGCTACCCTCAAATTCTCCCGAATTATACGGACTTGTTCTTCTGCCTCTTGAATGAGTTGAGGTCCAAAGAACTATCTTCCCCTAGTCTGATCCAATATAGAGGAGTCCTGCATTTCCTGCCATACAGAGTCTCGAGCGGTGACATCTTGAGACTGGCCAGGTAACTATTATTATATGAGAACTCAACATAAGGTAGATTCTTGTCCCAACTACTACCATGCTGAAGGGCACAAGCTCTCAGCACGTCCTCCAATACTTGGTTAGTCCTTTCAGTCTGTCCATCAGTCTGAGGATGGTAAGCCGAACTAGAATTCAACTTCGTATCCACATCCTCATGAAAACTTTTCCAAAATCTGGAGGTAAACTGTGATCCTCTATCCAAAACGATCTTCTTTGGTACACCGTGTAGAGACACAATCCGAGCCATATATAACTCTGCCAATTGAGATACCTTATAAGTAGTCTTGGCCAGAATGAAATGAGCCACTTTGGCCAGTCTATCCACAATCACCCATATCGAATCATATCCTTTCGAGGTGCGAGGCAATCCAGTAATAAAGTTTATACCAATCTCTTCCCACTTCCATTCGGGTATCTTTAATGGGTGTAATAGTCCAGCTAGTCTTTGGTGTTCGGCCTTAACTCTTTGACACACATCGCACATAGCCACATGTGTAGCCACATCTCTCTTCAGTCCATACCACCAATACTTCCGCTTCAAATCCTGATACATCTTGGTACTACCAGGATGAATAGAATAATCCGAGTCATGGGCCTCCTTTAAAATAGTCTCTCGAAGGCTTTCAATATCTGGAACACACATCCTGTCCTTGAACCATACAGTGCCTTGCTCATCTTCCGTGAATTCCGAACCTCGACCTTCAGTAATCAGATCCTTAATCTCTTGTATCTTAGCATCACCAATTTGTCCTTAATTTGCGGATTTCTTGTTCCAAGGTAGGTTCCACATCAATAATAACTCCTTTAGTGTGAGCAACTATCCCCAGGTTAAGTCTCCTGAAATCCTCAACAATCTCATCGGGTAGCTGGGCAACAGCAGCTGAATGAACATGCTCATTCGACTCAAGGCATCTGCAACCAAATTCGCCTTGCCCGGGTGATAGTGAATCTCCAACTCATAATCCTTAATAAGCTCCAACCAACGGCGTTGCCTAAGGTTGAGATCCTTCTAAGTGAATATATACTTCAAACTCTTATGATCCGTGTATACTTGACACTTGGTTCCCATAATATAATGTCTCCAAATCTTAAGCGCATGCACAACGGCTGCCAGTTCTAAGTCTTGAGTGGGGTAGTTCAACTCATGTTTCCGCAACTGACGAGACGCGTAGGCGATCACATGTCCTTCTTGCATGAGCACACATCCCAAGCCTTGGCCGCAGGCATCACAATAAACGTCAAATCCTTTCTATAGATCTGGCATAACCAACACTGGGGTGACATCAATCTCAACTTCAGTTGGTTAAAACTATCTTGGTACCTCTCGTCCCACTTAAACTCTCTTCCCTTCTCTAGAAGTGAGGTCATAGGCTTAGCAATCTTAGAAAATCCTTCAATAAATCTCCGATAGTATCCTGCAAGCCCCAAGAAACTCCGGACCTCAGTAACTGTAGTGGGTATGCTCCACGCCACTATCTTCTTGACTTTAGAAGGATCCACTGATATCCTTCCATGATATGTTCAAGGACTGGCATCTCGTCAATCCAGAACTCGTATTTGCTAAACTTGGCGTAGAGTTGATTATCTCGTAGCTTCTGTAGCACCAATCTCAGATGTTCCTCAGGATCACTATCACTCTTGGAATAACTAAAAATATCATCGATGAAAACCACGACGAATCTATCCAGATCATGAACACATTATTCTTCAGATCCATAAAATAGGTTGGTGCACTAGTTAGTCCAAATGACATAACGATGAACTCATATAAACCATATCGGGTCGAAAAATCCGTCTTGGGAATATCCGATGGCCTAATCTTGATTTGATGGTAACCCGATCGGAGATCAATCTTCGAGAATACCCTTGCACCTCTAATTTGATTAAATAAATCCTCAACGCGGGGTAATGGATACTTGTTCTCCACAGTGACGTCGTTAAGAGACTTATAATCCACGCACATCCCTTGCGATCCATCCTTCTTCTGTACAAACAGTACCGGTGCTCCCCAAGGTGAGGAACTCGGACGTATGTACCCATCCTCTTGTAATTCTGTTAACTGCTTCTTCAATCCCTTTAACTCTTCTACAGACATCCTGTATGGCCGTTTGAAAGTAGGGGCAGTCCCAGGTAAGAGATCAATGATAAACTCAATTCCCCTATATGGTGGCATCCTTGGTAACTCTTCTGTGAAGACATCCGAAAAATCTCTAACCACACGGATGTTGACACCAACAAACTTCCCATCTACTAAGAATGCCGCTAGTCTGGTGACAGTAGTTACTGCAATTCCAACTTCAAATCTTTCTTTTTTGGAACTGGTGAGTTCTACGGTTCCCTTAGCACAATGTATATATTGCCTTTGCCTTTCTTAACCATGACATACCAAGGATCACGTCTATAGTGCTTTCTTCTAACACTATAGGGGTAGCCCATCTGGGTTAGAAACACAGGATAAGAAAGAAAGGATTGTAGACAAGGCATGTAATCACGAGGCATGTTACTTTGGGGGATTTATTAGTTGAGTGTGTCGCCTACTAAAGCTAATTCATTACCTTATGGTGGTACATGCTAAGATGTCCAACTATAATGTTTCAATCAATCAAAGAAGCAAATCAAGCATTTACCATCAGAACAATCAACCAACATTTTTTAAATAGAGAAAATAGCTTTAACTTTTGTCTAGGGTCTCCTATCTCTTCAAAAGTTCATAAATGTAGGATTCCAAGGTGTGAAATCCATCTTGTCTCAGAGTAGAAAATGTAAGAATGATCAGAGTAGAACAGGAAAAGGTGAGACAGGATCAAGATAAGGTAAGTAGATAAGGGTTTTGTCCATTTCTATCTAGGTTTCGTCCTACAGTCAACATTTCCTCTGATACCACTTCTGTCACACCCTGCTTTAAGGAACAAAGCCAGGTGCATCTCATACATGCGCCAAGAAGACAACATATATAATAACAGAGTGTATAGAGATAAATGTCACAATAATCAGAGTATTTATTACATAGCGAAAGTCTTATTACAAAATAAAAGAATAAATACAAAACGAACTAAGGATCGTCCTTGGCGCAAAGTCAACTAGGGAAACGCCTCCTAGATCAGATCAAACTCCTCGCTTTGTGGCTCCTCCTGAACCACCTGTTCTCCTGTGGGGGGGTGTGAGACAGCAAGGGTGAGCTCACACATGATCATCGCTCAACAAGTTGTGGGGAATAATGTGGCATGAACTCACCAAAGGTGGGAGCTCATGGAGTGTAAGGCTTATCAAAGAGAATGGTTAAAGCTGAGCATTGCTTTTAAAGTTGGTCAAAATTTTATTAGCAGTTACTAAGTATAAGTAAAACCAAACCTTAATTAAAGTAATAGAACAAAATTAATAATAAACCCATGCAATGCAAATGACCAAATTGAATTTAAGTTCCATAATTTAATCATCAGAGAGTCCTGAGCTGCTCATGACCGTGAGCTCGGCTAGTATACCAGTTTTTACACTCTGCAGAGGTTGTACCCTTTACCCACAAGTCATGTTACCCATCTGCCAAGGGGTCGCGACTCCCATACACCTCTACCTAGGAAGCGCGGCAGGGCAACACTACGAGGCCTTTACAAAGTTCCACTAGCTTCTGAAAACCCGCTACAGTTTATGGGAAGAGCACTTGCAAGAATCCCCCGTCTGACCGCCATCGCAGCTAAATCAACCCAAGAACCTCCTTGCATGCAACTCCCCTACTGCCCTTGCCCCTTTCGGGTAAGGTAGTCTTCCACTAGCTTTCCTAATTAGTCAGCCAAGGGCGTCCCATTAAACCCTTGTGGTGGCACGTGTTTCTCAAGTTAAGCTCTATGTTCCAATTAACATTAATGATTTTGACATGAACATAAATAGAATAACAAAAGAATTGGAACATAGATAAAATGAATGATTATCCCAAAACCATGTAAAGCAATAGCAAACTACCAAAGTGAATCAGGGGTAAACAAGGTAATGAGATAAACAATCTAGGGTGACCTATTGGGTCCCATCAAAATTAACCTATGCATGGATAAATGATATTAAAGAACATTATTGGGTAAAAAGTGGTCAAGGGCACAACTTGCCTTCAATGAGCTCCTGCTCAGCTACTTCAATCTGCTGCTCACCAGGATCCTCAGTCACGGGCCCTTCTACTCGCCACAATACAAATAAGCACAGTATATAGGAAAATTAACATCACACCAAACATGTAAACAAATACACAGTAATAATCTACACATTAAAATAAAATCCTAGGAACAGGAATCATAATTTTTGGAGTTATAGATTTTAAGTTATGGATTTTCAAAGGTTTTATGTGTTTGAAATGGAATTAAATGAGGAATGAATTTTCTTACTGATTTCATGACAAAACATAGGCTCTAGGTGATAGATAATAAATTTACAAAATTTTAGGAACTGGAATGGCTCAATTTGGACCAAGTATGGATTTTTCTATTAATTTAACAAGTTCTAGTAATTATTTTCATATTAAAAACCTATTTTCCAATTTATTTATTCAATTTTAAATTGCACTGGATTGGGCCTCAATATCTGAGAACAGCAGGGGTATCGACTGATCATGGCCGTTGGATTAAAACCTACGGTCACGATTAGATACGCCCGCGCCTTATCCTGTACGCAACCCAGGCCCTTGGATCCGGGTTCATCGCCCGAGATCTGGCCACGTATACACTAGATCCTAAGCGCCCATCCACGGATCAAGGGCCGCGACAAATCGCAGCGAAACGGTGTGGTGGCTTCTAATCCAGACCGTCCACTCAACATCCGACGGTCACCTGCGTTCTTCCTCCCAGCAAGCTCCCAGGCAGCCGCGCGCCTGCCCCTGCGGCGGCGCCATTGCCGGCCAACCCCGCCCCGCGGTCAGACGTGTATTTCCAATCGTAGACTAGCGCAGGATAAAGAGGAAACTAACACGAACTCGAGGGGTGCCTCACCGAGGGTTGGGATGAAGACGGGGCTGATCGCGATGTGGATGACGGCGAGCGTCCACGGCTGCGAGGATTTGCCCCGACGAGGTTTCCTCCCTGCGGCCGACACCGATGCACCCACCCGTGAGGCGCCCGGCGAACTCAACATGCAGTCGTAGGGTCGGAGAGCTGACGAAATTCCGAGCGCAGAGACGGCGACACCAGCGCACTGCTTCACTCAGTCCCTTCGCGTGGCCTTGTCCGGTGAACTGAGGAGGGGAAAAAGAGGGGAAGGTCGCCCACGAGTTGTGGCTACGATACTTATACGCTGGTAAAAGGGGTCGCATCCTGGTGTTAGGTCCCAAGTTGGGAGAATGGAGCCCGGCGCGAGAATCCCGGGCGGATTCTGGTGGCACGAACGACCCGGCCACGGAGCATGCGCCGAAATCGGGAGAGGAGCGGACCTGGCGGATAAGCAGGCACGGAGCGAGAAAGGCGGCTAAGGGAATCCCCCCGGTGACCACAGATGGAGTCGTTTCAACAAACGCGCGTGCGACGCGGAGGTGATGAATCCGACATCGTGGCCCCACCTGGCCGACGCAGATACAGGGTCGCAACGCACACGGCGAGTCCCTAGTCAAGCAGGCCCACGTGTCGGCGTCCATTTGAGGTGAGCACGGTTAGTTAAATGGCTGGGGTGTTTAGCTGGGCCGACCGTGAGGAGGAGGAGTGGGCCGAGGCGTGTGAGAGTTCTGTGGGCTGCAGCATGAATTTCGGCCCAGAGCTTGGCTTGTTTCTTTTTTTTATTTTATCCTATTTTGTCTTCTTTCTTGTTTAAATTCCAAATTTGAATTTGAATCCTTTTAGGAGTTGCACATTTGAGTCCAATGTACACCTTCAAATCCATTACAGAAATAGTATATTTTATTATATGTATTTTTTTATACTCATTTCACTCACATAATATTGTTTCCTTTTTCTCTTTTTCTAAATTCTTGAAATTCCTTAGATCTTAGATTCTACTTTAGGCTTGATATATTTCTTTTCCCCTTATTTTTATATTGTCACCAGAATGCACACCAAAATAAAATCTGGCATGATGCATAATTTAGTGGCATGTATTTTATTAATTATTTTCAATATGGTGTTCACATGTGATGATAAGTAGACTCAACTCACACATAAAAAAATAAAGGAAATAACTTTTCTCCTTTTATATGATCTCTTACAAATTGGGTATTACAATCTCGCGCCTCGGCGAAAAAGGATTGCCCTTGTACCGCCTCTTAAGGAAGGCCGAGTGCTTCACTTGGACTCTCGAGGCCGAGGAAGCCCTCGGAAACTTAAAGGCGCTTCTTACTAATGCGCCCATCTTGGTGCCCCCCGCTGCGGGAGAAGCTCTCTTGATTTACGTAGCCGCAACCACTCAGGTGGTCAGCGCCGCGGTCGTAGTCGAGAGACAAGAAGAAGGGCATACACTGCTCGTCCAGAGGCCAGTCTACTTCATCAGCGAGGTGCTTTCCGAGACCAAGATCCGCTACCCACAAATCTAGAAGCTACTGTACGTAGTAATTCTAACACGACGAAAGTTGCGACACTACTTCGAGTCTCATCCGGTGACTGTGGTGTCATCCTTCCCCCTGGGAGAGACCATCCAGTGCCGAGAGGCCTCGGGTAGGATAGCAAAATGGGCAGTGGAACTCATGGGCGAAACACTTTCATTCGCTCCTCGGAAGGCCATAAAATCCCAAGTCTTGGCAGACTTCCTGGCTGAATGGGTCGACACACAATTGCCGACAGCTCCAATATAGCCTGAACTTTGGACCATGTACTTTGATGGGTCGCTTATGAAAACAGGAGCAGGTGCTGGCTTGCTCTTCATCTCACCCCTCGGGAAACATGTGTGCTACGTACTGCGCCTCCATTTTCCGGCGTCAAACAACATGGCCGAGTACGAGGCCTTCGTTAATGGACTGCGCATCACCGCCGAGCTAGGGGTTCGGCGCCTCGACGCTCATGGCGACTCGCAGCTCGTTATTGACAAGTCATGAAGAACTCTCACTACCGCGATCGGAAAATGGAGGCCTACTGCGACGAAGTTCGGTGCTTGGAAGATAAGTTCTATGGGCTGGAGCTCAACCATGTTGCTCGACGGTACAATGAGACCGCGGATGAGCTAGCTAAAATAGCCTCGGGGCGAACGACGGTTCCCCCGAACGTCTTCTCCAGGGACATATATCAACCATCCGTCAAAATCGACGACGCGCCCGAACCCGAGGAGACCTCGGCCCAGCCCGAGGTACCCTCGGCCACCGAGGGTGAGGCCCTGCGCATCGAGGGAGAGCAGAATGGGGTTGCGCCAAACCTGAACTGGCAGACCCCATACTTGGAATATCTCCTCCGAGGAGAGCTGCCCCTCAACAAGGCCGAAGCTCGGCGACTGGCTCGGCGCGCCAAGTCATTCGTTTTACTGGGTGATGAAAAAGAGCTGTACCACCGCAGCCCCTCAGGCATTCTCCAACGATGTATATCCGTCGCCCAAGGACAAGAGCTGTTACAGGAAATACACTCGGGGGCTTGCGGTCACCATGCAGCGCCTCGGGCCCTCGTGGGAAATGCTTTCCGACAAGGTTTCTACTGGTCGACCGCAGTGGCCGATGCCACTAGGATTGTACGCTCCTGCCGAGGGTGTCAATTCTACGCAAGACAGACGCACCTGCCCGCTCAGGCCCTCCAGACAATACCTATCATTTGGCCGTTCGCCGTGTGGGGTCTAGACCTCGTCAGTCCCTTGCAGAAGGCACCCGGGGGCTTCACGCACCTGCTGGTCGCCATCGACAAATTCTCCAAGTGGATCGAGGTCCGACCCTTAACCAGCATCGGGTCCGAGCAGGCGGTGACGTTCTTCACAAACATCATCCACCGCTTTGGGGTCCCAAACTCCATCATCACCGACAACGGCACGCAGTTCACTGGGAAAAAGTTCCTAGACTTCTGCAAATTCCACCACATCCGAGTGGACTGGACCGCCGTTGCTCACCCGATGACAAACAGGCAGGTGGAGCGCGCCAATGCATGATTTTGCATGGACTAAAGTCGAGGATCTACAACGACCTCAACAAGTTTGGCAAGCGGTGGATAAAAGAACTGCCCTCGGTGGTTTGGAGTATGAGGACGACGCCGAGCCAGGCCACGGGCTTCTCGCCGTTTTTCCTAGTCTATGGGACCGAGGCCATCTTACCCACGGACTTGGAATACGGTTCCCCAAGGACAAAGGCTTACGACGACCGAAGCAACCAGGCCAGCCGAGAAGATTCACTGGACCAGCTGGAAGAGGCTCGGGACGTAGCCTTACTACACTCGGCGCGGTATCAGCAGTCACTGCGACGCTACCACGCCCAAAGGATTCGGCCCCGAGGCTTCCAAGTGGGAGATTTGGTGCTTCGGCTACGACAAGACGCCCGAGGGCGCCACAAGCTTACTCCTCCCTGGGAAGGGCCATTCATCATCGCCAAAGTTCTGAAGCCCGGGACATACAAACTGGCCAACGATCAAGGCGAGGTCTACAACAACGCTTGGAACATCGAACAACTACGTCGCTTTTACCCTTAAAGTGTTTCAAGTCGTTCATGTACCTCGATCCCCTTACATGCATAAATAAAAAGTCTAACCGTCAAGGGAGGATTGGCCTTGCCTCAACAAAAACTGAACCTCCCTCGAGGGCTAGAAGGGGGGAACCCCCTCTGAGTCAAAATTTTCCTCGGAAAAGTTTTCTACCAAAACGACTTTCGTGCTTTTCGACTATATTGATAACGGAATCCTAAAAACGATGAGAGGAACACTTAAACGGCAAGGTCGACTGAGCCGAGGGACTCCTACGCCTCCGGGATACGGATACCTCACTCATCACCTTCCGCGAAAAGTAACTCATGCTCGGATAAGCGATTCTGCTACCGAACAAGTCCTAACGCACGAAACAAGAGGAAAGAAAACGCAGCTTTATAATCCGACAAAAAAAATATTTAGGCCTCGGCGGCCGCAAAAAACATACGCATACTTAGAACAAACTGTTCCTGCAGGCTCAGACATCGGCAGGGGGAGGAGCAGTACCCTCGGCGTCGTTTCCACCCTCAGCAGAATCTGGCCCGGCCTCAGACGGCGACACGGGCGGAAGGACCTCCACCTCGAAGGAGGAAGCCAGCATCGCGCTTGGGCCCTCGACAGCCGCGTCAAGCCTCTAGACCTCGGCTAAGGCGGCCTCCTCTTCGTCGGGTAAGCAGTACCCCTCGCTGACCCGCTCCAGATCCACATCGTAGTGGGAGGCGAGGACGGCGAAGGCCCGCCTAACGCCATGGTGCAGCGCCCCGTGGAGTCTGCTGCGCACATGGCCGCCCAAGGCCCACAGGTGACTCTGGAGGGAGCTACCCGATGGGACGTCGTCGAGGCCAAAGGCCCGGCAAAAAGGCCGAGATAGCCTCGGACATGGCCACACGGTCGGCCTCCTTCTGCTCAGCCGCCTGGGCAAGCGCCTCGCAGTTCTTGATGGACTCGTTAAGAGCCATCTCGAACCCTGAAGATAGCCGAACAATATCCTTCAGACGCGAGGAGGAGAATGAAGACAAAAACAAAGTCATAAAGCGGGCAAAACATACCTTTGGCCCGGGCACGTTGTTGCGAGGCCACGGCTTGGGCGGACTGGGCAGACCCGACGGCCATGACCAGGCCCTCCGCAAGGGTCCCAGCCCGAGCGGACACCTCAGCTAGCCGCTCCGTAGCCTCAGCCAGCTAACCCCTAAGGGCCTCAGCCCGACTCACGGCCTTGGCAGCTTGGCTCTGAGATTGGTCCCGCTCGCTGCTGACCTGGCCAAGCTCTAGCTGCCGCTTCTGCATCTCCTCGGCGTGGGAAGCCACCTGCTCCCGGGCCGACGAAGCCTCCGCGCGTGCCGACGCCGCCTCTGTCCGCGTCGTCGCTGCCTCCGACTTTAGCTTATCGCAGAGCAATCGAAGGTTCGCCACCTCGGCGCTCCGCTAGGCAAGGCGCTCATTGGCCTCGGTAAGCGCGGCCCACTGGGATCGCAGCGACTCCCAATCACCGCTTTCGCGGCGGATGAACAGCGACTTGGCGGTGCTCACGTCCGCAAGCTCCTGAGGAAGGAAAACAAGATATCACAAAGAATGCCCTGGTCACGCAAGGTGTATGTCTAAATCCTTACCTGGAAAACCCTGGGAACGTCCCTGGAAAGGATTTCCATGGTCGACCGAAGCGACCTCATCGCCGCCTCGGTATACTCACGGAAACTATCCCGAGACTTCTCCTCCAACTCATCGTTGAGGGAGAGGAGGGGCTCCAAGGTGTCGCAGCTCCAGAACAGGAGCGGCTGCCCACACCACTCATTGGGATTGAGCTGCGCAGGGATAAGGCCGCTGCTCCCAAGGACAGGCCACGGTTCTGCGCGCCCCTCCACCGAGGCGTCGGGTCCCCCTGCAGTCGATGCATCGGGTACCACCGCCGTTGACGTACTGGGCCTCTCCTCGGCTAAGGTGGCAGGCCTCCGATCACCGACCTCGGCAATGACAGCCGCCCTCTCCTCATGGCCGAGAACGGGGAGGTCGGGGAGGACCACGGGCAGCGGCGCCTCAGCCATCCCGACATCGGAGGCGACGGGCGGCTCCACGGGCGAATCAGCGACGACCCCGACAGGAGTTGATGCCGGCGCCGGCAACAAGTCAGCCGGGCTCGAGGTCGCGGCCGCGTCAGCGGCCTCCCCCAGCATGATGGCCGCTCCAACAGGGGGTCAGCCTGGGAGGCTTGCCCCATGGCAGCTCGTGCCGCCGGCCCCCCCCCCCCCCCCGCCGGAGGGCGCCTTGTGCGGAGGCCAACCAACCGGCATGGCGCGCCGCAGCACTGGGTGTAGAGGCCGGCCCCGTCTTAAGGGCCTTCGTGGGGGCCAGACCAGCCGAGCCCTGCCTCCGCTTGCTGAAAGAAAGAGAGGGAGTAAGTTCAAGACACACAGAGAAAAAACCAAAACAGAGGTATCCTCAGATACTTACCCGCTCCGGGGCAAGGCCAACCGTGCTCGCGGGGAGGCCCCTCGGGCCCCGGTCTCCACAGGCGCTGCCGAGGGTTGCCCCGGTGCCGTCTTCGGCGCCGCTTCCACCTTGGGAGCCTGAGGCGCTGTAACACCCAAAATTATATTTTGGGATTTATAAAAGATGCTTCAAAAGAATAAGGATTAAGATATCCCTTAATAAGGGATCCTCACCTTTAAAGTTACTTCTCATAAAATAAATGTGTTCTCTACATAAGGGATGGAATAAAAAGATCATCATAGGAATTAAATTACCCTTTGGTTGAATTATAAATTTAGGATAATTTCTCCAAAGATTTAAATACCTTCTAATCAAGATTTCATTTTTGAAATGACTTATTCTAACCAAAATAGATAATAAACACTTTTTCAGTATATTTTTCCTAGAATGAATAGATATAAGACATTAAACTTTTGATTTAGCTTTTAATTATACTATACATTCAAAATAGTATTTCTTTTAAGAATACTAAAGTCTTTTGTGTGTGCACTACGAACTTATAGTACCGGATAAAATAATTAATATAAGCATATGCAACTAAACATTGCATCCATGCCGAGGTTTTGATTGTACATTTAAATTGGAGTTTGAAACTTAAAACCGAATGTGAATATGAATGAATTTGGAAACTGAAACTAAGAAAACAGGAAAAAAATGAAAAGGAAATGAAAAAAATGGGTAAAGTCTCACTATGTCGTACGCTCAGCCTGCTCTAATCTGCCTTGGTCCAGATTTGGAATCCCATAGTGCCCACGTCCTTTTCTTTGTTTTTTTTCTATTGTATAATTTATTCTATAATTACTGACTGCTATCTGCATTATGCGGACATGGGAAATGGTGGCATTGTTTGTTTGTTCTCCATCTCTGGTTCGGCTACAACCTCGTTCGCGGGCTGAACAAAATTTGCCGCACTATGTCACGGGCTTCACGGGATCACGCCCTGCTCCCTCGGGTTGCTGTCCCGGGATCAAAACAGAACTGCGAGATTACCGTAACTGATTAGCGCATATGAAGCCTGGCCCTAGCCATAAAAAGCCACGCACCACGCCCTATTGTCCCAGCAGATCGAGAGAGAGGGACAGCATCATTGCTGTGCGCCTGTGCGAGCAGAGATAGAACTTGAACCACCGTGCCCGGTGTTGAGAGGGTGAAGCTGCTGCGTATAGGAGAGATATGAAGACTGCTGCTGCAGATCCTGGTCCGCCGGTCCGCGACCCAAGCCAAGAACACGTGCACAGGCGAGAGTATCCGAGTGAGATAGCCATTGCGGGTGAATCGAGCGCATGGCGATGTGTCTTCGGCGTAGCGAAAGCATGGTCGGACCCGCCGTGAAGTCGTCGCGGCCAACTCCGGCTTCGCGGACTCCAGCCCGAACCGTCTTGTCACCGACCGCACAGCCTCCGCGCTCGGGTCCATCGTTTTCGTCGTGCCTAGCGTGCTCATCTTGGCGGCTGCCTGGTGCCGCTGTTCTCAGAGCTTGGGAAAGAAGACCACCTCGTAAACGTTCGATCCGGATCGTGCGGATGGGGATGGATCCGAGGTTAATCCAATGTGAACCGTCGATCGTCAGTTTGAAGGCCCAGATTTGTTACAAGGTACCTCTTTCACTCAATTGGATCGAGACCGTTGAGATGTCATCGGACGGCTGTGGGCGTACTGGATCTCTTAAATTTCAGGATCTAATCGGGGCCGTCCGTATTTGATCTGGCGGCCCAAACGCATCGGTACCCCTTTTGTTCGACATCTTTTACAAAAGAACCCCTGCAGATTTTATAAAATAACCCGCCATCCCCACATAGTTAAAAACAGATACAAACAGGCCCCTGGTTGTTATAAAGTGCACCCTGTGCCTTCCGGAAATTGTGTCAGCAGCCCAGGTGTTGAATAAAAGGGATAAAATAATTCAGAAAATGATTTTTAGTTTAAAAATAAATCAAGAAACTTGTTTAATTCGTATTAAATCCATTTTAACTCCAAATTAATTCATTCTAGTTGCTTTAGACTTGTAATAATATTGTTTATTGTCTTGTAACTTCATTTTGTTATGAAACCTAAACTGAAATTTTGTACTTAATTTCTTTATTACACCACTATTAAATCTTTAGAAATTCATAACTCAATAACCGTAACTCCGTTTTGATCCATTCTAGTTGCATTAGTCACACAATAATATTTATTATCATCTGGTACCTTTATTTTGTCATGAAATATAGGTTAAAATGTTGCACTTAGTCTATTCTATACTTAACCACGTGGATCTTCGGAAAACCATAACTTCATAACCGTAGCTCCGAATTTAGCGATTCTCGAACCCTCAATCTCGTAGCAACGCGTAGATTATTCTTGCACAGTTTATTCTTATGTTTGGTGTGATGTTAATTTTGCCTATACATGTTTGTCTGTATTGCTACGTTTAGCAGTGAGGTAACGAGAATCTGAAGATCATCCTGGTACCTGGAATCTCAAGTCCCAGGCAAGTTGTGCCCTTGATCACTTCTTTTACCCACTCATGTTCTGATTAATCATAATGATCTGCATAGGTTAATTTTGATGGGACCCAATAGGTTACCCTAGTTTGTCTATCTTTATACCTTGTTTACCACTGAACTTTTTGGGTAGTACTTGCTAGTGCTTTATGTGGTTTTGGGTATGAAGATACATTATTCATGATCACACTTTTATTATCTGTTTATTATCACTATTCATGATAAGATCATTATGTTAATTGGAACATGGAGCGACCACCCGGGAAAACAGTGCTACCACAAGGGTTTAATGGGACGCCCTTGGCTGATTAATTAGGAAAGCTAGTGGAAGACTACCTTACCTGAAAGGGGCAAGGGCAGTAGGGGAGTGGTCAGTGTAGGGAGGCCCTCGGGAGGATTTTGCTGCGATGGCGGTCCTGCAAGGGATTCCTGCATTGGAGCTTCCTATAAACTGTAGCGGGTTTTCTGAAGCTAGTGGAACTTTGTAAAGGCCTCGTAGTGTTACCCTGCCTCGCCTCCTCGGTAGAGGTGTATGGGAAGTCGCGATCCCTTGGCAGATGGGTAACATGACTTGTGGGTAAAGATGCGCAACCTCTGCAGAGTGTAAAACTGGTATACTAGCCGTGCTCACGGTCATGAGCAGCTCGGACCCTCACATGATTAATTTATGGAACTAAATTCAATTTGTCATATGCATTGCATCGCAGGTGATGTTGTTACTTTTGTTCTACTGCTTAATTGGGCTGGTATTTACTTATACTTAGTAATTGCTAATAAAATTTTGACCAACTTTAAAAGCAATGCTCAGCTCTAACCATCCTCTTTGGTAAGCCTTACACTTCACATGAGCTCCCACCTTTGGCGAGTTCATGCACATTATTCCCCACAACTTGTTGAGCGATGAACGTATGTGAGCTCACTCTTGCTGTCTCACACCCCCCCACAGGTCAAGAGCAGGTACCACAGGATGAGGCGCATGGAGGATGCTGCGATGAGTTCGTGAGAGATCTAGGTCGTCGTCTCCCAGTCAACTTTGGGTTGCTGGACCGTTGTCTCCTTATAATGTAATTATTTATTTATTTTGTATAGAACTCCTGTTATATAGTAAAAATGTGACATTCGATCCTGTGCCATGATTCATCATATGTGTGAGACTTGGTCCCAGCACACCTGGTGATTATGTTCGCGCCCGGGTCTTGGTGCCCCGAAATCCGGGTGTGACAGGCGCTGAGAGGGCGGCCCGCCCAGGCGTCGTCCCGACGACCGAGGGACCAACCTCCTGTAAAGCCGGCACGAGCGCTTGCTCTTGGGGGACAGGCATGTGACGGAACCTCCCAAGTAATTAGGCCCACCTACAGTTATCCTTGTCCAACAGACATCAGACAACCCTGTAGATGTTCCTGAATCACTCGACAAGCTCGCTATCTACTTTCTTACCTTTCCAGGAACGTTTTACCCGTCTTGCAGACATTACAGAACATCGGAGATATAGAAATGCGGAAGCGATTACATAAACTTACATTTATTTAGAAAGTAAGATCAAGTTATTTATTACAGACCAGAGTTATAGAACGAGTGCTGAGTAGTATTATTACAATACCAAGGGAGGTAAAAACTCCTCCCGATAGTTTTTACTTAAAAGTTCTATATGAAGGATCCTTTCCTCCCGCACTTCATTCCTTGTGTTCTTCTTTTGGCACCACCTTAGAGCAGAAGCAACAAAAAATTGTCGCTTCCTCACCTAAAAACAACGGGGGAATAAACCCTGAGTATGGAATTACTCAGCAAGTCTTACCCGACTAAAGAAAAGACTCTCAAGGGTATGCTGCCACACCCGGTTTTGAAGGCAAACTGAATGCGAACCATGTACGTGCCAGGATTAGAACTCACGTACGCAGTGATTACATAAATGACTTATCATAGCACAATGCTTCGAATAACAATAGAGAGTAAGTAATAATATTAAAGACTATAGTCATTTACATAATAAAAATCAAAGTGCACATAATAGAAACGTAGCCAACGTAAACAAACCCACCACAGGCAGCTGACTGGGTGAGGTCGCTAGCCTAATCCTCGAACTCGTCGAAGTCCTAGAACTCCTGGAGATCCGCCTCGACGCCTTCTTCTTTACCTGAGCATAGATTGCACCAAAGGCAACCTGGTGTTTTGTGAAAGCAAGGGTTTGTACACATCAACGTACTCAGCAAATGTCCTGTTTGGCTTAGGTGGACTAGCTTTATGTGGGGTTAAGCTCAAGCAGTTGCTTTTAGTTGGTCAGATATTTATTTTTTAATGGAAGCCAAGTTTTAGCAATAACCAACCCATGAACCATTTCCTCATCGAGGAACATCATTATCATCATCGAACCAAAACCATAAATAGAACCATTGAATCTCAGATCATCTGTATCTCTAATCAAAGAGGATCCCAAGGCCGCTCTTAACCGTGAGCACGGCTGATATATCAGTTTCATAACACTCTGCAGAGGTTGCACACTTTACCCATGAGCCGTGATTCCCTTTCTGCCCGAGGATCGCGACTCCCCATTGATCACTTCCAAGGTGAACTGGCAGGGTCTCACTACATGGCTTTTCCCTAGGGTCCTCACTATGCAAATGTTGGAAATGACCATTGCATAAAGTCCATCTGACGTCCCAAACCTATAACTCTGCCCTCAGGAAAAAGCCGTGGGACGATGCCCGTACCTAGATCCCTGAGCGAGAATATAGGAGCCATAACAGATGCCTCCGTTTCCCAATGACCAAAAACCAACACCCAACATAAGACTTCCCTAATTACTTGGCCAAGGGCGTCCCATACCATCCTCATGGTTGCACTGTTTTCCCGAGGTGTCGCTCCCCGAACAGGTCCTTATGGAGAGGCACTCAGGAAACAGCCTGAGTCCCCTAAAGTGTCACAGGACCACCATTGGGATAACATCATCGTATCATAAGTAATCACATCATGTTCATTGATTAAAGTAAAGCAAAAGCATGAAGCTAACCATAATAACCCAAAAGGTAATCAAGGACAAGGTAAATACAAAGCTAGTCAATCCTTAGGTTTCAATTGAGTAATGCGGGATAGTGATTTATAAATTAAATAGGACATAATAGGTCAAAGGACACTTGCCTTCACCAAACAGATGCTCACGGTCTCCAACTTTGTAGAACTCGAAGAGCTTGATCTCGGGACCAGTGGTTCACCAAATCTTGATCGTCGCTTCCTCGAAGCTCAGGAACAGATCACAATCTATTCGCGACGCGCAATGAATACAAACAGACACAAGCAAACATATACTTGCATAAGGACATTACACCATACAAGATAAAATATTATCAAAACGAGCAATATAAAAATAGAGAGCGCTTCTACGGTCACACGAGGAAATAAGCGCTGAAATCGAAACTATGGTTGAGACGGTATGGTTTTCGGAAGGTTTGCACAATAAACGTGTAACCTATGTTCTAGGTCGATAAATCATTTGCGAAAGATACTCTAAAGAAAAATTTAACGTGGCATTAATCGAGATTGTAATTTGATCGGAAACCACATTTTTAAACTGATCGGATTATATTTATGAACACGATGCATAAGACTCACTATGTTTAAACATGTAATAAATTTATAAACGACACGACATACGGATACCACTAAATTATATCGTTTTATATTAATCGAATATTGAATATAACGTCTAAGTCGGCATAATCACTTAACAGGTTCGATCGAACTGTTATTTTAAATAACCGGCACTAAACAAGAAATTAATTATTTAACATGAACGATGCGGCGAAGCGATTTTATCAAAGCGCCTGAATAGCGATTTATGTGAGCGGCGACGCGAGCGAACAGTGCGAATTAGCATGAGCGACGACACGCGAAACAACCCTGCGACATACGCGAAGGGGCACACGGACAACGCGCACGACAACACATGACCATGCGCGACTGACGCGTGACGACGCACGCGAACATCACGCGACAACATGCGAACCATACGTGTGACGCGAACGCGCAAATGAACGACAACGTACAAGCAGCACACGAATGACACGCGAAACAGCATGCCACCGCATGCGGAACAGGCCACGCGATAGGCGGAGAAAAACTAATTAGATGTCGTGCTTAAACTAAACAAGTATTAAATAAATAAAAAGTATTTAAGTTAATATTAACCATGTTAATTTTTATTATCAAAGCGCAAGTTGAACACTACACATTTAATCTAATTAGAATATTAATCTAACAAATATCAGTCGAGCAAACGTTAAGTTAACTATCTAAAATATGCGACCTAACGAATTAACATTATTAACATAATTGTTTATAAGCGAAAACAATTTATTATCACTCGCAGACGCTGCGCGACATACATGACTTAGCGCGCGGCGATGCACACGATCCGCACGCGTGACACGCGAAGACAACGTGTGGAGACACGCGCAAAACAACACGCGCGATCCAACATGTCATCGTGCGCGGAACAGCATGCGCGACATACAAGAAAGATATGAATAGATGACGCGCATACACTAAGCGAGTATTAATGTAAAATATTTGAGTTGGCATTAATCAAATTAACGAGTATTTGTAAAGCGCAAGTTAGAACTATAAATTAGTTTTAATTTAAAAGTCATTCTTTAACCACTATCGAATGAACAAATAATTAATTACTTAAGACCTGCAACATACCAAAATAACGTGACTAATACGAAATTGATGTTGTTACGAAGTTAACACGGCTGGAACGAGTCACGACGGGTTTACGACGCAAATTATATTGAATAAATAGCATCTCTTGAATTTAAACTACGTGGCGCGATTCTATTGGTTGAACCGAAGTCACACGAAAGGCCACATGACGTGCAGCCGTAGAGGATCCGGTATGAGGTTGTTCCCACATGCGGCCAGCAGATTAGGCGTGCATGCATGTGAGGGGCCCATGCGCACCTGCAGGCTGCATGTGTGGGAAACGCACGGAGGGGAAGTGGGAACTTGCATGCGTGGGCCCGCGACGGTTTCTTCTACCTCTCTCTTCTTTCTTCTCCCCGCATCAAGGTTTACAAAACCGGTAAAAACCGGCGTTAAACCGATCGGTTTACCGAAACCGTCGGGGTGCGGTTTCGGTTAACCACCGGTTTTTTTCCAAATTCGTTCCAAATTTAAAAAATTTGAAAAAAATCATAAAAACCAAAAACCACCGATAAACCGTTTTTGGGACCGGTAAACCGTTATTTTAGACCGGTAAACCGACATTTTTTGCCGGGAAACCGGATTTAATGCCACAATTAAGTATTTAATGATCAATTTAGGTATATATTAGTCTTGTTTAATGTTATAAGTTATATGTGAAGATGTTATATGCTATATATGAAAATGAATCCCGTATCTCAAGTCAAGTTTAGGCATTTAGTGGTCAAATTTGGTTTCATTTCCTGTCTAAGATGGATTCCGTGGATCAAGTAGCTTTAGTTCTTCAAATAAGTATCCGTTTGGACAAAACTCAATCTAGAACCCTTAGCTCCAGTTCTTCTGTATGTGTTCCTAAGATTTGCTGATCAGAAGAAACGTTCAACACTTGGTGAGGTGCACATGCAATACACAAACACCAAACACACATACCGGTATATTTTTTGCTTTGTGGATAAGTATTTGTTTGTCGTTCTTGTTTTCTCAATAATGTATCTCATATCTATAGACCTATCACTATCACTATGACGGATTAGAACTATATCACGATACTTCCAACATGCCAAAGTACTATCACTATGACTCGAGCTGAACATGTGAGTATTGTGAAATAAGTTGACCTATGTGTAATTGCCTTGTTGGAGAGTTATAAAAAGAACTTGTATTTGAGTATTGCGAAGTTCACTGGTTGTTTATTGCATGAGAACTGGAGTTTGTGGTTGCATATGTATGTTGTATGTTATTTTGGTGAACACATGTCGTGTAGATCAATTAATATTTACTGTGCAATGTGAATTGAGCAAACTACAAATAAATCTTGTTAAAAAAAATTCATTTTTTCTGTAAAAACAGCAAAAACCGGTTTGTTTTGCGGTTAACCGACGGTTTAGAACGGTTCCTCGCCGGTTTTTCACCGGTTTTCCACCGGTAAACCGTTTCGAATTCAAATTGATTTGAATTGTCAAACCGGTCGGTTTTTACCGGTTTTCACCAGTTTACCGACGGTAAACCGTTACCAGTGGGTAGCGATTTTTGTAGGCTAAACGGTTTTGTAAACCGTGCCCCGCATGCAGCCATGCACGCACGCACGCATAGACGGTTGCACAGGGGCTTCTTCTTCGTAGTGGGCATGGCAGGGGCTCGGACGGGCGCCAGCAGGGGAAGGCCACAGGGGACGTGGTGGGCCCTCGCCGGCGAGGCTCGCCAGAGCGGCGCGCGGACTCGCAGGGCACGCTGCGCAGCAGTGCCGAGGCAGGTGCGCGAGGTGGGTTGGGGGTAGGCAGCCGGCGGCGACTCGCTGGTTAGGCTGTGAACAGGCAATGGCGGTGACACAGCACGTAGGGAAGGGAGCAAGGGGCTGCGGGCACAGGCATGGCTGCTGCTTGTAGCAGCGATCAGAGGGGACGGCGCCGGTAGGGAGAAATGGCTAGGGCGCGGCGCAACGTCGATGTGGTGAGGCAGTGTAGCAATACACGCCCGAACAAGGCGAGGTCGCGTGTGTAGGGCTGGACAGCCGAGCAGGGCGCCATGGCCGCCGCGCTGGGCTGTTGCGCAGGCTGTCGCGCGCGCTGGCCGCCGCGGGCCACGCCGAAGCAACCGCGCATCCGCGCCGAGCCACCGGACCTGGCTGCGTTGGTTGCGCGCTGACTGCGTGCCGCGCTACGCGCAGTGAGGAGCGCAGGGGCAAGGGACGAAGACGTCGTCGGGCTCGGCCTAGCCTACGCGCGTCGAGACGAACGTAGGGACAGAGGGGCGAAAGGAGCATACCTGGTAACCGAGGGCTTGCGCGATCTGGATTTGAGGGCGAGACGAGGGGTTATGCGATGGCTAGGGATGTATTTATAGAAAAGAGAGGATGTAGAAGGCGGTTACAAAATTTGTCGCAGATCGCCTTCTGATCGAGCAAAGGAGACTGTTGCGCGACGAGTTGCGCGAAACAATGTACGATAGAGACTGAGTCAGACGGGTGGTAGACAGGATTAGATAAAATTAGACGGAGATGGTTAGAGCTAGACTGTGGGCCCAAAATGACGAGGATAGCCGACGCGAGCAGCATGCTGTTCGCGAGAAGAAGCGGTTCGATGATCTCGCGAAAAAGAGTACGAGATCTGGAACAGGTTCGACGAGAGGAAGAAATATATATATATATATATATATATATATATATATATATATATATATATATATATATATATATATATATATATATATATATATATATATATATATTATCGCGTTTCCAAGATTTTGTAGTTTTCGCAAATACTAAATTTTAGGTATTTAATTATTATTAAAGAAACTGAAATTCATAATTGATACTCGAGGAAACGTTTTCAAAGGTTCCCGAAAAAATTTTGGAAACAAGATCAAGATAATTCGATATAGTTTGAATAACCTTTGCACTCATAAACGCTATGCAACAAAATGAACGCAACAATCAAAGTTTCTCCAGGATTTTATTTTACTACGCCAAAACTCATATATATATATATATAATAAAATAACTCTCCATCATTTAGAAAAAGAGAAGAAAAGCAGGTAAAGAAGAGGGTAACACCTGAATTTGGTGGATATTAGAAAAGAAATTTTATACCTCCAAATTCAGGGTGTTACAAATCTAACCCCCTTAACAGGAATCTCACCCCGAGATTCAAGAAGAAGCTAGCAAGCAAAACAAGGTTGGTTCTTCGGTTGTTCACAAGATCTTACAAATAGATCTACCCACTAAAAGAGACTCATGACTCTCTCGGCTCGACGCGTATGTCTAGCAACCTGCCACTCTCATCGCTTGTTTGAATTAATTTGTACTTTGAGCGAGTGAAGACAATTTCTTCTGGATTATCATTGGTTGAGTTCTGCTTGAAGGCCTTCTTCGCGAGCCGGTCTAGTCGCTTCTTGGGGCATTGGCAAATGAAGTGGCCTTCTTCCTTGCAGTAGAAACAAGCACCTCTTATTTTGACCTCTCTGTGAGTCAGCTTTGCTTGATTGCCAGCAGATGATGGTTGATCGGTTGCCTGCATGCTGAACAACTGAGCTTGATTTGATTCTCCTGTTTGGGTATTCACGAGCTTTGGCGCTTCTGCTTGCGGTTGAGGCGGTTTAATCTTGTACCCAAACATTTTTCTAGCCCTCTTGTTGTTCTTCATTCCATTCAGCAGATATCTATGTGACTCATCCTTCCTTTTCACCACTATTGAGGTTGGAATCTTGTTGTTGACCTCATCCACTTTATC
Organism: Zea mays; assembly: GCF_902167145.1. Taxonomy (NCBI): domain Eukaryota; kingdom Viridiplantae; phylum Streptophyta; class Magnoliopsida; order Poales; family Poaceae; genus Zea; species Zea mays. The sequence continues at coordinate 73,593,631 of NC_050100.1, read as the reverse complement.
TTCATTGGGATTCCTCATCTAGGTAGGGGGGAAAAGGGAGAGTGAGACAAGGTTTCACACGGTTCATGATATATACAAAGGGAAAATATGAAACAAGGACATTTAGACATTTATATCAGAAAGGGAGTGCCAGCTAGCGTGAAACAAGGATGGTGTTGTATTTTGACATGAATAGGTTGATGGTATTGTGTTTCAAGGGAAGAATAGCAAGAAAACAAGGTTGGCACATAGATTCTTTGATTCGACTCGGACTCTGCCTAACTGGGCAAGTACAAGAGGAAAAGGGTAGAGAGAGAAAAGAGGTAAGCATAGATGGATTAAAGGGAGAGAGCAGGAAAAGAGAACCCAACTACCCAACTATATGGCACTCACTTAGTGAACTAATGTCATTGCGGACCAAGGGCCACAACACATCAACACTCATCACAAAGAAGCAAATCAGTCATCACACAAAGACAAACAGCACAAGCGTACAACAACAAACATCTCGTTGATATATGTTCCTTTTAATTAAATGGTGGTTCTTCTTGAAAAGGGAATAACTGCTCTCTAAGGTTGTTGAAGGACAAGGAGAAGAACAAGACGTGTCGGATAGGGACACGAGTACAATAAGGGATGGAGTTAAAGCAAGGACTGTAATCTACAAGGGAGAAAATGCAACCAAGGGTAGGGTAGGTAAAACACCATTCTCAAATTGAGATGGAAAACATGATATTTAAAAAGGTAGGCATAAGATAAGCATCATGGGAAGATCTAGAGATTACAAAGGTAAGGGAGGTAATAGGAAAAAGCACACCAAAAGATCGAGTTTAGGCAAGACTTGCAGAGTGATAGAGGAAAAGGGATCGAACAAGAGTGGGATGGGTAAGACAACACTCTTGAACTAGGATGGGAGGGGAGGCATAAAATGCACATACAGGATAAGCACCAAGGTAAAGATCGAGAGATGACAAGGGTTAAGGTGATAACGGGAAAACACACAATAAAGGATGTATTTTAGACAAAACTTGCAAGGCGTCGAAGAAGGGGGAGCAATCAATGGTGAAGTAGATGAGGCATTATCCCCGAACAGGGATGGAAATGAGGAGGCTTCAAAGGGTAGGTTCAATGTAAGCAGGAAGACAAGGGAATAGATATCACGAGGGTCTGAAGGTAATAATGGACAATGATATAGGAGATGAGGTAAATAGGCATAAGACAAAGGATATAAGTACCATAGAGGATGGAGTTAAGATAGGACCTGTAAATGGAAAAGGACAGGGTACGTCCAAGGGCCAGATAAGTAAACTGTCACTCTCCAATTGAGGTGGAAGAGAGGAGATTTTTAAAGAGCCAAAATAAAGATGAGTATCAAGGCAAGATCGATGGATGACAAGGAGATGGTGATAGCAAATAAAACACACAACAAAGGATGGAATTAAGACAAAACCTGTACAACAAGGAGTGAAAAGAAATCAAGGGAGAGATAGGTAACTCACAGCCTCAAACTGGGTTGAAGGGAAGGGGAGGCTTTTAAAGGATAAGCTCAAGGTAAGCATTTAGGTAGAAGACGTAAATATCGCAAGGGTCAAAGGCGATAACAAACAAGGGTATAAGAGAAAAGATGAAGGCATAGAAGAGCCAGTGATATGAGTACAACAAAGAATGGAGTTAAGATAAGACTCATACCTAGCAAAGATGGGGTTCTGACCAAGGGCAGGATAAATAAAACACTTCCCTCGAATTGAGATGAGAGAGGGATTTTTAAATAACAGACATTAGATAGTCATCAAGGTAAGATGGAGAGACGACGAAGGTAAAGGTAATAACAGACAACAAAGGGTGGAGTTAAAACTCGCAAGCGACAAGGAATAGGATACAACTAAGGGAAAATATGTAACCTTCAGCTTTTAAAATTGAGACGAAAGGGAGAAGGTTTTGGAGCGCAGGTATAATATGGGCATCAAGGTAAGATATAGAGGTGTCAAAGGCGAAGGTGATAATAACAAAAGGCATAACAAAGGATAGAGTTAAGGCAAGACTCGCGAAATGATGAAGTGGAGAAAACAATCAAGGTAAGATAGGTGATGTTTCAATAGAATGGTTGAAGTAAGAATTCATTACAAAAGGAAGTTACAAGGAATTAACGAGATCACCAAGGATGTGCGAAATAAAATGAATGTTCATGGATCATCGAGAAACAAGGGTGGTCAAGGGCATGTTAACTGAAATGTTTATAAACAAAAATTAGGGTATAAAGATAAGCAAATATAAAAAGATAAGAGTATGCAATACCCCAAGGATACGGGCATACCAAAACAAGGAAATAAAAAAACCAAAGGATAACAACTTAACAACGAAATAAGAAGGGATTTCAGAGGACAAGAAATTCATGGACATGTAAACTAAAGTTTATAAGTAGACCGTAGAAATTCAGATATAAGTATTTGAAACAAGAGTATTGAAGAATCTAATGGTACGAGCATGTCAATACTAAGGGAATAAAGATAGTAAAAGGTAGTGATTTAATGACGGAGGAGGGAAGAATCCCATCAGACAAAAAGGTTATGGTCAGGGGGCATCTACAAGGATGTCGCAAGCACAAGAGAAAGATCAGATCTAATAGATTGAGAGAAGTAAAGACCATACTAGAATAAAATACTTTTGGCAAGGGGGCATATAGAGGCACATCATAGAATTAGTCGAGGTGACTAATATTTTGAAGCAGAATCAAGGATGAAGTGGAGTAATAATCAATAAGTCCTTAAAACGGCCAATGCTACTCTAGGTCAGCGGTCTTATAGTCAACACGGCTTTGATACCTGTAACGCCCTGAATTTGGGGGTAGAATTTTTTCTTCTTTTCTCTCACCAAATTCGGGCGTTACTCTCTCTTCTCTTTCCCCGTTTGCTCCTTCTTCCCAATTTCAAACCAGTATAGCGGCAGGTGTCCGTGTCATGTATAAACCAAAACCTAAGTGTCATGGGTGTTGCATCATGCCGAAGCACATTTCTTTGTCTGAGGTTGAGTGTTCGTCTCGTCCCGTTCCGGATTTTGATTCGCGTTTTAAGTCCGTTTAGTGGTCCACGCGCGTCGTGGGTTTTCAATCCGCGAAGTGGCTCGGCCCAGCCCAACTTAGCCCAGCCCAGCTCAGCCGGCCCGGCCCGCCCCAGCTTGCGCGCCCCTGGCGCCCAACCCCCCCTGCGCCCCCCCATCCTCTCTCTCTCCCTCATTTGGATCTCCCGCGCAACAACTTCCCTCTCCCTCTCCCACCTCTCTCTCCCCGTGGTGCCCTAGGGTTTGGAGACGGCGATCACCGGATTTTGGACCCCGAGGTGAGCTCCCCCTCCCCTCCCCTTCTCTTCTCTCTCTCTCTCTCTCTCTCCCTTCTCTTCTTCCCCCCGCGCGTGCCCTCCCTCTCCCCCTGCCCGCGCGCGACCCCGCCCGTCCCCGCCCCTGCTCGGCGCGGCGGCGCCCGACCCCTGCCTCCCCTCGCGCGGCGGCCCCCTGCCCCTCCCGCGGCGGCTCCCCGCCCGGCCTCCCTCCCCGGCGGCGTGCGGCCCCCGCTCGGCCCCCTCGGCTCCCCGGCGGCGCTCGGCCGCCTGCCCCTGCCCCTCCCGCGGCGGCTCCCCGCCCGGCCTCCCTCCCCGGCGGCGTGCGGCCCCCGCTCGGCCCCCTCGGCTCCCCGGCGGCGCTCGGCCGCCTGCCCCTGCCCGTCCCGCGGCGGCTCCCCGCTCGGCCCTCCCCGCTCGGCCCTCCCCGCTCGGCCCCTCCCCGGCGGCGCCCGGCTCGCCCGCTCGGCGCCCGTCCCCGGCTCCCCCGCCCGGCCTCCCTCCCGCGGCCTCGCCCGCCCCTCCCCGGCCCCGGCGGCCTCGCCCGCCCCCGCCCGTCCCCCGACCCCGCGGCGGCGATCCCGCCCGCCCCTGCTCGCCGATTCGCGTCCCCGGTGCGGCCCCCGGCACGGCCTTCGGCCCCGGCGCGGTCCCCGGCGCGGCCCCGGCCGGTTCAACCGCCCCTGGGCCGGTTCAACCGCCCTTCCCCCCGTTCGGCCGCCCGTTCCCGTCCCGGCCTCGCCCGACCATATCTTCGCTCGCCCGCGCTCGCGGTGATTATTCGTTAATTAACGTGCTGTGTCGCGCGCTTCGCCGCGCGACGGTTTGTCTAATTTCAGATTCTATCTGTGTGTTGCGTCGTGCGCTTCGTCGCGCGACGATCCATTTTTTTGTCTCAGGTTGTTTAAGGTGTAACGCCGCGTGTGCATTCACGCGACGTTCCACTTTGGACTCAGTTTAGTCGACGTATGTCGTCGTGCGCTTCGTTGCGCGGCGCTTAACGTCTCCTCGTAACTAAGGCGAAGTGTCTCGTTGCGTGCTCGGTCGCGCGACGAGTCGTTAACTTTTTAATTTGTTTTAGAGAGCTTTGTCGCGCGTCTCGCCGCGCGACCATCCTTTTTATTTATCTCCACCTGCTGATAATAATTAGACATGAAACATGACTTTACTTTACGCTAAACATAGTGTCTACATTAAATTTCCTTCCATTAAGCGAGTGGTTAATTTATAATCATGTAACGTGATCGTTTCTCGACTGTCTTTTCCTCTTTCTCTCTTAACCGTACTCGCGAGCCCGCGTGGAACGTCTGTTTACTTATTGCATTCTATTGTATGGTGTACTGTTCTTTTGTATTAAATATGTGGATGTATGTATGTTTGCGCTCGCATAGAGAACGATCCGGTTGAAGAGCCCGAGGAACTCGCGGGAGAAGCCCCTGAGCAGCAGTCGGTTGGTGGAGGCAAGTGTCCCTTGACCTATCTCTGTCCTATTCATTCTTTAATTCACCTCCCGCTTTACATATTTATACCTAAGGTTTGACTAGCTTTTGTTATCCCTGTCCTTGATTACCTACTTGGGTTGGATTATTACTGTTTAGCTTTATGCTATTGCTTAACTCTAATCAATGAACATGATGAGATTATCTATGATACGCTGTTTTCCCTTCTCTTATGATGTTGTACTTGTGGTCTTCAAGGGGGCTCGAGCGGTTTCTCGAGTGCCTCTTCGTAAGGACCTGTTCTATGGATGACCGCCCGGGAAAACAGTGCAACCATGAGGGTAGAATGGGGTGCCCTTAGCTGAATAATTAGAGGATCCGGGGTGTAGTTCACTTAGTCGTCGTGCCGTCAATGGGGCTCGGTGTATGCGGCTCGCTCTGCCAAGGTTGATTTGTCCCTTGGGGAGGAGTGCGGTACATTTAGGAAACCTAACGGGTGGCTACAGCCCCGGGGAATCTTTGTAAAGGCTACGTACTGATGCCCTGCTAGGTCACCTTGGTAGTGATCAATGGAGAGTCATGATCTCCGGGCAGAATGGGAATCACGGCTTGTGGGTAAAGTGCACAACCTCTGCAGAGTGTTTGAAAACTGATATATCAGCCGTGCTCGCGGTTATGAGCGGCCAAGGGAGCTCCAGTGATTAGTGGTACTTGATCAGAGACACTGTGGTACAGGTGGTTATGAGATCGATGGTTCTGGTTATGACTATGGTGCTGGTAAGTGGTATTCTTTCCGTTTGGAAAGGGTATATCGGGCTAATAACTTGGGTTAATGCTAAAACTTGGCTTTCTCTACTAGCAATAATAATCTGACCAACTAAAAGCAACTGCTTGACTTATCCCCACATAAAGCTAGTCCACTACAGCCAAACAGGATACTTGCTGAGTATGTTGATGTGTACTCACCCTTGCTCTACACACCAAACCCCCCCCCCCAGGTTGTCAGCATTGCAACCACTGCTCAGGCGAAGATGAAGCTATGGAAGGAGACTTCCAGGAGTTCCAAGACTACGACGAGTTCTAGGAGTGGGTTAGCGGCAACCCCCAGTCGGCTGCCTGTGAAGGCCGCGGTTATCTACGTTTCTTTTCCGCACTTTGATTTATTGTAAGAACTATATGGACGTCCTAGACGTATGATGTAACCGACTATTTCCCTTATTAATACTATTTTGAGCACTGTGTGATGATGTCCATATTATGTAACTGCTGTGTACGTGAATAACTGATCCTGGCACGTACATGGTTTGCATTCGGTTTGCCTTCTAAAACCGGGTGTGACATAAGTGGTATCAGAACCGTGCTGACTGTAGGACCGCTAACCTAGAGTAGAATGGTCGTTCTAAGGACTATAGACCTCTGTCCCTTCCTTGACTTTGATATCCCTTCAAAAGTTGGTCATACCGACCAAACCTATGTTCTACTATATATTATACCTTGCTGAAAATCATGTTTTATTCTAATCCTTCATTCACTTATGATTCATTATTTGCTGGTCATATTAATTCTGTTCTCACCCTTTTGCTTGCGATGTCTTTTATAGATGGCTCGACTTAGACACACTGCACGAAAGTCAGTCATCCCCTTCTTACCCTCCCGCCTTGCTGAGCGTCCGCTTTGCCGTCCCGTGGCCGGACAGTCCAGCCACTTGGAGAGACTGCACCACCGCCTGCATGAGGAGCAGGAACGTCGACGACAGGAGCAGCAGGGCTCTTCTTTCTCGCTCCAACAGGAGATAGAGTCTGTGAGGAGCTGCTCCCCTGTGCTTCCTCTGGAGGCGCCCCCTGCACCACCACTGGGCGCCCCAGCTTCTGGAGTAGCTGCTGGAGGAGACCCAGACGACGGAGGTGGCGACGACAGCTCGAGCCACGACACCGACCTTTCTGCTAACCATGAGCCGGAAGGATGGGTTGCTCGACCCATCACTCGCGACGCTGCTCGCGGGTGTCACTTCCACGATGCGCTCGACACCCTGCTACGTCGGGCATTTGACCGGCATACTTGGTCCGTCGAGTATCGCTGTGTGGTCTACCATCACAGTCGCGGGGTCTACCCGGACCGCTGGGAGGCAACCTGCTTGGTGCGCTGCCCGGAGAACAGTCTCCAGGGTGCTGAGGTCTGCTCAGAGCACTATTCTATTTCTGAGCGGGACTCAGCTGAGGCAGCCATGCAAGATGCTGCACGGCGTGCGCTTTCGCACTACTGCTCGGTTTTCGGTGGGGCAGCTGACGGTCTTGACCTGAAGTATTACCCCCGTCGTCCATCCGGCAGCACAGGAGGCGTGATTGTCTCACCTGTCGGTGAGGGCAATCCTAGGTTGAGCAGCACAGTCAACCTAGCCGCCGTGCTAAACACGGAGCTGGACCATGCATTAGATGAGCTGAGTAGGGCTCGTGCTGAGATCGCCCTGCTGCGGGCTGAGCGCGCGGAACGTCGTCACTTGGATGGTGGTTCCCCCGCTCCCGTCGGGACTCAGCACCCGTACCGCTCACCTCAGCGTGGACATCAGTCTTATGGCAATCCCGACTGCAAGACCAAGATAAATCTAGAACCATAGATCGTTAGAGTTGGATCTTGTAATTAATACGAAATATATACATAGAAGCTTCAGTCTTAGCGTTAGTCTCGCTCTTAGTTAAGTCTTAGTTAGACAGGGTAGTTTGCTATATCCTGTGCATTTATGTTTGTCATGATGAACTATGTTTGGTTTGGATCTTTGTAATGATTGTCACCAGAGTGTGGGTATCCCCTGCATTTTGGTTTACCTATTATGTTAATAAAGTTAGTTATATAGTTGGGAAACCTCTTATTCCACTTTCCTCTTTATCTGAGAAGCTGTGTGGTCTGTGTTGGAGATCAGTGAAGATGCTCATCTGTTCAGTGCTGTTGAAGAATTCTATTCTCTTTTCTTATGCTGCAAGATCTGTTAGATCAGTTCTGATGTGTGGTTGCATTCTGCAGATGTCAGAGAACAGGCGCAGAGGAGGAAGGCGTGCTCAACAGGAGCGAGCCGCTCCGCAGGATGAGGTGCCCCAGCAGCAGCACCTGCCGCCCCCGCCCCCGATGTCCATCGAGCAGATGTTTCTGATGCAGACTCAGGCAGTTCAAGCCATCGGTCAGACTTTGGCCGCCATTCAGCAGCAGCAGCAACAACAACAGCAGGCCCCACCTCAGCCTCAGATGCCTCAGATGCCCAGAGACAAGCGTGCTGAATTCATGAGAGGTCATCCACCAACGTTCGCTCATTCTTCTGACCCTATGGATGCTGAAGATTGGCTGCGCACTGTGGAGCGGGAGTTGCATACCGCTCAGTGCGATGACAGGGAGAAAGTTCTGTATGGTCCCTGTCTGTTGAGAGGAGCAGCCCAGCCATGGTGGGAGTCTTATCTCGCCACCCATGCCCACCCTGACGCCATCACTTGGGAAGAGTTCAGAGGCAGCTTTCGTCAGTACCATGTTCCTGCAGGTCTGATGACAGTGAAGAAAGAGGAGTTCCTGGCTCTCAAGCAAGGGTCATCGTCTGTCAGTGAATACCGAGACAGATTTCTGCAGCTGTCTCGCTATGCTCCTGAAGATGTCAACACCGACGCCAAGCGGCAGTACCGTTTCCTGAGAGGCTTGGTTGACCCTCTGCAGTACCAACTGATGAATCACACCTTCCCAACATTCCAGCACCTGATTGACAGAGCAATCATGACGGAGAGAAAGCGCAAGGAGATGGAAGATCGTAAGCGCAAGATCAGTGGACCCCAGCCTGGAAGCAGCAGTCGTCCTCGTTTCTCAGGCAATCAACCTCAGCAGTTCAGGCAGAACCAGCATCCACCTCAGCAGCATCAGCAGTTCCAAAGGCAGTATCCTCAGCATCAGTACCAGAACCGTCAGAACCATCAGTCAGGAGGTCAGTTTCCGAGGCAGAATCAGCAGGCACCTCGTCTTCCTGCCCCAGCAAACCAGCAGAGCAATCAGGCAGCACCAGCTCAGGTTGGAAACAGAGCATGTTTCCATTGTGGAGAGCAAGGCCACTGGGTGATGCAATGTCCGAAGAAGGCAGCCCAGCAGCAGTCAGGCCCCAATGCCCCAGCAAAGCAGAATGTGCCTCAGCCTGGAGCAGGCAATCGCTCTCAGCCGCGCTATAATCATGGAAGGCTGAATCACTTGGAGGCTGAAGCAGTTCAGGAGACCCCCGACATGATAGTAGGTATGTTCCCAGTCGACTCCCATATTGCAGAAGTGTTATTTGATAATGGAGCAACACATTCTTTCATTACTGCATCATGGGTAGAAGCACATAATCTTCCAATTACTACCATGTCAACCCCCATTCAAATTGACTCAGCCGGTGGTAGAATTCGAGCCGATAGCATTTGTTTGAATATAAGTGTGGAAATAAGGGGGATAGCGTTTCCCGCCAACCTTATAGTAATGGGTACTCAGGGAATAGATGTCATCCTAGGGATGAATTGGCTAGATAAGTATCAGGCAGTTATCAGTTGTGATAAAAGGATCATCAAGTTGGTGTCCCCACTAGGAGAGGAAGTGGTGACTGAGTTAGTCTCACCTGAGCCAAAGAAAGGAAGTTGTTATCAGATAGCTGTTGATAGCAGTGAAGCAGACCCAATTGAGAGTATCAAGGTAGTGTCTGAGTTCCCGGATGTGTTTCCAAAGGACTTACCGGGTATGCCACCAGAGCGGAAAGTTGAGTTTGCCATAGAGCTTCTTCCTGGAACCGCCCCTATCTTCAAGAGAGCTTACAGAATATCTGGACCAGAGTTGGATGAACTTAAGAGGCAAATTGATGAGCTGTCAGAGAAAGGTTACATTCGGCCAAGCACCTCGCCTTGGGCCGCCCCTGTCCTATTTGTGGAGAAGAAAGATGGCACCAAGAGGATGTGCATTGATTACCGAGCTTTGAATGAGGTCACGATCAAGAACAAGTATCCCTTGCCCAGAATAGAAGATCTGTTCGACCAGTTGAGAGGAGCCAGTGTGTTCTCCAAGATTGATCTGAGGTCAGGTTATCATCAGCTCAGGATCCGACCTTCGGACATTCCGAAGACGGCATTCATTTCCAAGTATGGGTTGTATGAGTTCACAGTAATGTCTTTTGGTTTGACCAATGCGCCAGCGTTCTTTATGAACTTGATGAATATTGTATTCATGGATTATCTTGATAAGTTTGTGGTGGTATTCATTGATGACATTCTGGTTTATTCTCAAAGCGAAGAAGAGCATGCAGATCATTTGAGGATGGTATTGCAGAGATTGCGAGAGCACCGGTTGTATGCAAAGTTGAGCAAGTGTGAGTTCTGGATCAGTGAAGTCCTGTTCTTGGGTCACATAATCAACAAAGAAGGATTGGCTGTGGATCCGAAGAAAGTGGCAGACATTCTGAACTGCAAAGCGCCAACAGATGCTCGAGGAATCAAGAGCTTCATTGGAATGGCCGGATATTATCGGCGATTCATTGAAGGGTTTTCGAAGATTGCGAAACCAATGACAGCGTTACTAGGCAACAAAGTTGAGTTCAAGTGGACCCAGAAATGCCAAGAGGCCTTTGAAGCGCTGAAGGAAAAATTGACTACAGCGCCTGTCCTAGTCTTGCCTGATGTGCACAAGCCCTTTTCGGTGTATTGCGATGCTTGTTACACAGGCTTATGTGTGTTGATGCAAGAGGGAAGAGTTGTGGCTTACTCGTCCCGACAGTTGAAGGTTCATGAGAAGAATTACCCCATCCATGATCTAGAGTTGGCAGCAGTGGTTCACGCACTGAAGACATGGAGGCACTATCTGTATGGACAGAATTGCGATGTTTACACAGATCACAAGAGTCTGAAATACATATTCACTCAGTCAGAATTGAACATGAGGCAACGAAGATGGTTAGAGTTGATCAAAGATTATGAGTTGGAGATTCATTACCATCCAGGCAAAGCAAACGTAGTGGCAGATGCTTTGAGCAGAAAGAGTCAAGTCAATCTGATGGTTGCTCGTCCGATGCCTTATGAGTTGGCCAAGGAGTTTGACAGGTTGAGTCTCGGATTTCTGAACAATTCGTGAGGAGTCACAGTTGAGTTGGAACCTACCTTGGAGCGCGAAATCAAAGAAGCGCAGAAGAATGATGAGAAAATCAGTGAGATCCGGCGACTGATTCTAGATGGCAGAGGCAAAGATTTTCGAGAAGATGCAGAAGGCGTGATATGGTTCAAAGACCGCTTGTGTGTTCCCAATGTCCAGTCTATTCGGGAGTTGATTCTTAAGGAAGCTCATGAGACAGCCTATTCGATTCATCCTGGCAGTGAGAAGATGTATCAGGATCTGAAGAAGAAATTCTGGTGGTACGGAATGAAGAGGGAAATCGCAGAGCATGTGGCTATGTGCGATAGTTGCCGAAGAATTAAGGCAGAACACCAGAGACCTGTTGGATTGTTGCAACCGTTGCAGATCCCTCAGTGGAAATGGGATGAAATCGGTATGGATTTCATAGTCGGATTGCCTCGCACTCGAGCCGGCTACGATTTCATAGTGGACCGCTTGACCAAGTCAGCCCACTTCATACCTGTCAAGACCAACTATAGCAGTGCCGTATTGGCAGAATTGTATATGTCTCGGATCGTTTGTCTTCATGGTGTGCCAAAGAAGATAGTGTCAGACAGAGGAACGCAGTTCACCTCTCACTTCTGGCAGCAGTTGCATGAAGCCTTGGGCACGCATCTGAATTTCAGTTCAGCTTATCATCCGCAGACAGATGGCCAGACCGAAAGGACCAATCAAATTCTTGAAGATATGTTGAGAGCCTGTGCGTTGCAAGATCAGTCCGGATGGGATAATAGATTGCCTTATGCAGAGTTTTCCTATAACAACAGTTACCAGGCCAGTTTGAAGATGTCACCATTTCAGGCGCTTTATGGAAGGAGTTGCAGAACTCCGTTGCAATGGGATAAGCCTGGAGAGAAGCAAGTGTTTGGGCCAGACATTTTGCTTGAAGCCGAAGAGAACATCAAGATGGTTCGAGAGAATCTGAAGATAGCGCAATCGAGACAGCGAAGCTATGCAGACACAAGAAGAAGAGAGCTGAGTTTCGAAGTCGGAGACTTTGTCTACCTGAAAGTGTCACCGATCAGAGGAGTCAGAAGATTCGGAGTGAAAGGCAAGCTAGCACCCCGCTACATTGGTCCGTATCAGATTCTTGCAAGACGTGGAGAAGTGGCCTATCAGCTCAGTTTGCCCGAGAATTTGTCTGCTGTGCATGATGTCTTTCATGTGTCTCAGTTGAAGAAGTGCTTGCGTGTGCCAGAAGAGCAGTTGCCAGTGGAAGGTCTTGAAGTCCAGGAGGACTTGACCTACGTTGAGAAGCCAGTGCAAATCCTTGAGGTTGCAGACAGAGTCACCCGAAGGAAGACCATCAGAATGTGCAAAGTCAAATGGAATCATCACTCTGAGGAAGAAGCAACCTGGGAGCGTGAAGATGATCTGATGGCTAAATACCCTGAGCTCTTTGCTAGCCAACCCTGAATCTCGAGGGCGAGATTCTTTTAAGGGGGATAGGTTTGTAACGCCCTGAATTTGGGGGTAGAATTTTTTCTTCTTTTCTCTCACCAAATTCGGGCGTTACTCTCTCTTCTCTTTCCCCGTTTGCTCCTTCTTCCCAATTTCAAACCAGTATAGCGGCAGGTGTCCGTGTCATGTATAAACCAAAACCTAAGTGTCATGGGTGTTGCATCATGCCGAAGCACATTTCTTTGTCTGAGGTTGAGTGTTCGTCTCGTTCCGTTCCGGATTTTGATTCGCGTTTTAAGTCCGTTTAGTGGTCCGCGCGCGTCGTGGGTTTTCAATCCGCGAAGTGGCTCGGCCCAGCCCAACTTAGCCCAGCCCAGCTCAGCCGGCCCTTTCTGCCCGAGGATCGCGACTCCCCATTGATCACTTCCAAGGTGAACTGGCAGGGTCTCACTACATGGCTTTTCCCTAGGGTCCTCACTATGCAAATGTTGGAAATGACCATTGCATAAAGTCCATCTGACGTCCCAAACCTATAACTCTGCCCTCAGGAAAAAGCCGTGGGACGATGCCCGTACCTAGATCCCTGAGCGAGAATATAGGAGCCATAACAGATGCCTCCGTTTCCCAATGACCAAAAACCAACACCCAACATAAGACTTCCCTAATTACTTGGCCAAGGGCGTCCCATACCACCCTCATGGTTGCACTGTTTTCCCGAGGTGTCGCTCCCCGAACAGGTCCTTATGGAGAGGCACTCAGGAAACAGCCTGAGTCCCCTAAAGTGTCACAGGACCACCATTGGGATAACATCATCGTATCATAAGTAATCACATCATGTTCATTGATTAAAGTAAAGCAAAAGCATGAAGCTAACCATAATAACCCAAAAGGTAATCAAGGACAAGGTAAATACAAAGCTAGTCAATCCTTAGGTTTCAATTGAGTAATGCGGGATAGTGATTTATAAATTAAATAGGACATAATAGGTCAAAGGACACTTGCCTTCACCAAACAGATGCTCAGGGTCTCCAACTTTGTAGAACTCGAAGAGCTTGATCTCGGGACCAGTGGTTCACCAAATCTTGATCGTCGCTTCCTTGAAGCTCAGGAACAGATCACAATCTATTCGCGACGCGCAATGAATACAAACAGGCACAAGCAAACATATACTTGCATAAGGACATTACACCATACAAGATAAAATATTATCAAAACGAGCAATATAAAAATAGAGAGCGCTTCTACGGTCACACGAGGAAATAAGCGCTGAAATCGAAACTATGGTTGAGACGGTATGGTTTTCGGAAGGTTTGCACAATAAACGTGTAACCTATGTTCTAGGTCGATAAATCATTTGCGAAAGATACTCTAAAGAAAAATTTAACGTGGCATTAATCGAGATTGTAATTTGATCGGAAACCACATTTTTAAACTGATCGGATTATATTTATGAACACGACGCATAAGACTCACTATGTTTAAACATGTAATAAATTTATAAACGACACGACATACGGATACCACTAAATTATATCGTTTTATATTAATCGAATATTGAATATAATGTCTAAATCGGCATAATCACTTAACAGGTTCGATCGAACTGTTATTTTAAATAACCGGCGCTAAACAAGAAATTAATTATTTAACATGAACGATGCTGCGAAGCGATTTTATCAAAGCGCCTGAATAGCGATTTATGTGAGCGGCGACGCGAGCGAACAGTGCGAATTAGCATGAGCGACGACACGCGAAACAACCCTGCGACAAACGCGAAGGGGCACACGGACAACGCGCACGACAACACATGACCATGCGCGACTGACGCGTGACGACGCACGCGAACATCACGCGACAACACGCGAACCATATGCGTGACGCGAACGCGCAAATGAACGACAACGTACAAGCAGCACACGAATGACACGCGAAACAGCATGCCACCGCATGCGGAACAGGCCACGCGATAGGCGGAGAAAAACTAATTAGATGTCGTGCTTAAACTAAACAAGTATTAAATAAATAAAAAGTATTTAAGTTAATATTAACCATGTTAATTTTTATTATCAAAGCGCAAGTTGAACACTACACATTTAATCTAATTAGAATATTAATCTAGCAAATATCAGTCGAGCAAACGTTAAGTTAACTATCTAAAATATGCGACCTGACGAATTAACATTATTAACATAAGTGTTTATAAGCGAAAACAATTTATTATCACTCGCAGACGCTGCGCGACATACATGACTTAGCGCGCGGCGATGCGCACGATCCGCACGCGTGACACGCGAAGACAACGTGTGGAGACACGCGCAAAACAAACACGCGCAATCCAACACGTCATCGTGCGCGGAACAGCATGCGCGACATACAAGAAAAATCTGAATAGATGACGCGCATCCACTAAGCGAGTATTAATGTAAAATATTGTTGGCATTAATCAAATTAACGAGTATTTGTAAAGCGCAAGTTAGAACTATAAATTAGTTATAATTTAAAAGTCATTCTTTAACCACTATCGAATGAACAAATAATTAATTACTTAAGACCCGCAACATACCAAAATAACGTGACTAATACGAAATTGATGTTGTTACGAAGTTAACGCGACTGGAACGAGTCACGACGGGTTTACGACGCAAATTATATTGAATAAATAGCATCTCTTAAATTTAAACTACGTGGCGCGATTCTATTGGTTGAACCGAAGTCACACGAAAGGCCACATGACGTGCAGCCGTAGAGGATCCGGTATGAGGTTGTTCCCACATGCGGCCAGCAGATTAGGCGTGCATGCATGTGAGGGGCCCATGCGCACCTGCAGGCTGCATGTGTGGGAAACGCACGGAGGGGAAGTGGGAACTTGCATGCGTGGGCCCGCGACGGTTTCTTCTACCTCTCTCTTCTTTCTTCTCCCCGCATGCAGCCATGCACGCACGCACGCATAGACGGTTGCACAGGGGCTTCTTCTTCGTAGTGGGCATGGCAGGGGCTCGGACGGGCGCCAGCAGGGGAAGGCCACAGGGGACGTGGTGGGCCCTCGCCGGCGAGGCTCGCCAGAGCGGCGCGCGGACTCCCAGGGCACGCTGCGCAGCAGTGCCGAGGCAGGTGCGCGAGGTGGGTTGGGGGTAGGCAGCCGACGGCGACTCGCTGGTTGGGCTGTGAACAGGCAATGGCGGTGACACAGCACGTAGGGAAGGGCGCCATGGCCGCCGCGCTGGGCTGTCGCGCAGGCTGTCGCGCGCGCTGGCCGCCGCGGGCCACGCCGAAGCAACCGCGCATCCGCGCCGAGCCACCGGACCTGGCTGCGTTGGTTGCGCGCTGACTGCGTGCCGCCCTACGCGCAGTGAGGAGCGCAGGGGCAAGGGACGAAGACGTCGTCGGGCTCGGCCTAGCCTATGCGCGTCGAGACGAACGTAGGGACAGAAGGGCGAAAGGAGCATACCTGGTAACTGAGGGCTTGCGCGATCTGGATCTGAGGGCGAGACGAGGGGTTATGCGATGACTAGGGATGTATTTATAGAAAAGAGAGGATGTAGAAGGCGGTTGCAAAATTTGTCGCAGATCGCGTTCTGATCGAGCAAAGGAGACTGTTGCGCGACGAGTTGCGCGAAACAGTGTACGATAGAGACTGAGTCAGACGGGTGGTAGACAGGATTAGATAAAATTAGACGGAGATGGTTAGAGCTAGCCTGTGGGCCCAAAATGACGAGGATAGCCGACGCGAGCAGCATGCTGTTCGCGAGAAGAAGCGGTTCGATGATCTCGCGAAAAAGAGTACGAGATCTGGAACAGGTTCGACGAGAGGAAGAAATATATATATATATATATATATATATATATATATATATATATATATATATATATATATATATATATATTATCGCGTTTCCAAGATTTTGTAGTTTTCTCAAATACTAAATTTTAGGTATTTAATTATCATTAAAGAAACTGAAATTCATAATTGATACTCGAGGAAACGTTTTCAAAGGTTCCCGAAAAAATTTCGGAAACAAGATCAGGATAATTCGATATAGTTTGAATAACCTTTGCACTCATAAACGCTATGCAACAAAATGAACGCAACAATCAAAGTTTCTCCAGGATTTTATTTTACTACGCCAAAACTCATATATATATATATATAATATAATAACTCTCCATCATTTAGAAAAAGAGAAGAAAAGCAGGTAAAGAAGAGGGTAACACCTGAATTTGGTGGATATTAGAAAAGAAATTTTATACCTCCAAATTCAGGGTGTTACAGTATGCTAGCTTAAGGGAGTCAAGGTAAGGCTTCTCAATAATCAAAGACTCTGTTTTGCAGAAATGCTTACTAAAGTGGATCCTTAAAAATCCAGTTTTATTTGTCAAGTTAAGTAAAATTACCTGCAACTAGAGTTCTTTCTACCCTAGCTCAATCACTTGTCCTGCACTAGCCAATTTCTTAACAAACCATCATCTTTAGTGGATTGCTACGTGTAAGTCAGTGACCAAGTCTTCATAACCGTGAAGGTACGGCGATCTGAATCGATTATACTCAGCTGAGGATCTCCAATCACACGACATATGTAGTACTTAACCCTTGCATATGTCAACCCGCCACCGGGTTCTTAAGACCAGATCAGGTTCACGCAAACCGAGAGCACAGATACACCACCGTCCAGCCTCTTGCTACGGAGGGTACACGCTACTCCCGCCACCGCTCCACGCCCATTTCATGTTATCTTATTCTGGCCTTAGTCTGCCCGAGGCAAGGCTTACCCATGACGAGGCATGTGACCAGTTAAAGGGTCCTCGGTCATCAAGCCTACATCGAGACGGTCCTTAATCGACTCAGACGGAGACACTACACCGAGACTCTCTTCTCGTGCAAGTCACCCTCCCGGTCTCAGCTTAACCATTTAAACCCAAATCTTGGTACCTAGCAGAGGTACATCTTTTCCGATGTTGAACCCATCATGGCCATGATGGATCCACCATCACATTTTATTTTTGAAAACAACCCTCCCACTTTGCCAATCATCTTTTGTAAAACAAATCCTTTTGTTTTTCTAGAGCAATACTAACCATAGTAAAACCTTTTGGTAAAAAATAGTGTTTCAAGGAAGGTAATCAAGTTCAAGGAAGGTTATGCAGGAATTGTGTAAGCATTCAACTCCTATCACCTAATGCATCAATCAAGTGAGAAAGATTTTAAAAACATCAAGGAGGGTGGCAAATGCACCGGGGCTTGCCTTCGTTAGTAGGTGAGTCAGGCTCGGACCCGCAGATATCGAAGTAGAAACAATTTCCGGCCTGAGATTCCGAAGGTGGTGGTGTCTTCTCTTCGGTCACTTCGATTTCTTCTTCGTTTTCTAAATATAACCATATAGGTATATATAAGAATGAATGCCATGTAATGCTCATGAGAGTGCAAAGATAATAAAGATTTATTATCTAAGTCTTGAATACAACTTTCCTTCACGGAACTCCGAGAACTTAGGGTTTCCGGAGTTAGTAAAGGAGTTCAAAGGGTAGGGGGGTTTGGGTTCTAAGTATCAAACAAGATCCAAATCAACCCAAACTCTACCCAAGGCTTCTAAATAATGTGTAGAGCTTATATAAAAAGTTTGAGCAATTTTGGGATTACCATTTATTTTCTAAAAATCCAGAACTAATGTTTTAAGCTACTTTAAATACTCCAAAATTCCTTATTTTATCTAAAAATCAGTCAACTATTTTTATTAAATTCTATGGAAAATAAGAAGCCTAGGAAAATTAGTTTGACAATTTTATGAATTTTCTTTAATTTTCTACATATTTCTAAAGTTCCATTGAAAAAGAAAAGGGAAAACTCTAAACAGTACTGGGCTGACATCAAACCAGGCGGCCAAGGCCCACGCGGAATCGTGCGCGCGCTGGCATCTTTACAGAAAGGGCCTCGGAGTTTTTACTAATCGAAAACAGGTTCTCTCACTGTTTAACAGAGTCACTGACCGTTTACAAAAAGACCCCCGCACTCCTATCTATTCTCAGTTGGAAGTCCACGACGGCGTTCGCGCACAGCCGAGCTCCAGCGAAACGTCTGGACCGACCGATTGGGGCAACGGCTAGGTTCTTCGAGCGACTGACACGAAATTGGAGCTACCTCGATCATTTCCCCCAACCTAATTTCATCTATGGACAATTGGTTTGCTCTGGCCACGGTGACCGTGAACATCACGACGAGACAACCGTGTTCCCAGCGACCAGAGGACTTCTAGTTCAATTAAGTGGGTCGACGAGCATCACCAGCATGCACAGATGCTAGAACAGGAACAAAAAGGGTATGAGCAGACCTATGGAGGGCTGGCCGCGATGAGGTTGGTTTTCGGGTGGCGGAGAACTGATTTGGGGCGAATTCAAAATTCACGAGCTCAGGCGAATGATTGCTAGCGAGACGCGGTGGCTGGGTGGGTGATGATGTTGCGAAGCTCGCTGCGGGCTCAATTTATAGATCCCAGGGGCGGTGGTGCTTGAATTGAAGATGGCGCGGTGGCGGCCGAAGAGGGAAAGGTTACTGGTGCAAGTGAACTCGTGTCAACCGTCATGGCGATTATTCCGGTGATCGACGGAGAGCAAGGGTGAGTCACGATGATGCGGTAGACAGTCTGAGACACGCGGCGGACAACGGCAAATGCTTGACGGCGGTGAGAACCTTTATTCAAGGGCGGTGAGCAAGGGGAGAGGGATTGTGGCTAGCCGGAGTGGCGTCCAGCACACCGGCGGCGAAGATCTTTCACTCGCGACGCTATCCATCCACCCTGGGCACGAATCGCGACGTCGACAGCACGAATCACGGTGGAGGGAGCCGTCGGCGGGAGGACAGCCGCGCTGGCGTTCTGATCCACCGGGGCACTGTACCATCAGAATCTCATTTCAGAGCATCTGACAGTCAATATTTAGGCTTGATTTTCTCCCAATTTCAAATGGCAACTCAATTAACTTTCTGCAGCAATATTGTAGAGCTATAAACTAGCTACAAGTTTGTCATAGCAACCATGGTTCAATTCTTAATAAATCAAGCTTGAATTCACACCCAAAGCTGACTCTGTTACACTGAACATCTGAATTTCAGAGTGGAACCAACCTGACAGCCAAACTTTAGGCTTAATTATCTTCAATTTACTCTTAACAACTAAGCTCACATCCTTAAGCAAAGTTGTTCTCCTATGATTGAGCTACAAACTTGATGTGGTGATCTAGGGCAAAAACCCTATGATTTAAAAGTTACAGGGCTCCAAAGTTGAGCCCTTAACTCTGAAATCCAGACTTAGGTTATTTAGGACTTAAGAGGTGATTTTTGCAAATAAGCCCAAAACTTAGGGTTTAACTTGCAAATTCACATATTTGTGAACCAAAGGACTTAATATGCCTTAATATTGTAGTTTTTACACTTTAGTCCAAATGTGCACAATTTTTGCACATAGGCCCCTAGGGTTTGGATTTAGGGTTTTCCAGGGTTCCAATGGGGGTTCTTGGTATCTCAGGGGTATAAATGTGATTCAAGTTCATTCTTGGGAACATTTTATGACTATTCCCCTAAAGCTTTTAGGTTTTCTCAATTTGGGTTATGTTCTACCCCTTTGATACCTATTTAGGGTTAAGTTCCCTATCAGGGTTCTATTTGCAAAATGCTATAACAACACAACTTGTTTGAAATTTTTGCCTAGTGAATGCACTCTAGGTGTGTCAAACATATGCAATGCCAATGTTTATGATGCCATGCTCAAGTTTTAGTAGCAGTAACACCAGGGGTGTTACATCCTTCCCCCATAAAAGAATCTCGTCCCGAGATTAAAAGTCCTAGGGTAAGTAATGGAAATGGAAATGGAAATGTGTCACATTCTTATTTCCTTATTTCTGGTACAAGGCAGGGGTGGTTTGGGACTCACTCTTTTATTACAACAGCTATACATGCTTTACAAATTACAAGAGGCTAAAAAGCCTGGGAAATTCTTATCTAAAAAGTCTTGAGTTTCCCATGTAGCCTCATCTTCGGAATGTTGGTTCCACTGTATCTTATAGAACTTGAGAGTTTTTCTTTGGGTAACCCTGTCCTTTTGGTCCAAGACTCGAATAGGATGCTCAGAATATGTCAAGTCTGGTTCAAGGACAACATCTGTCACTTCAACGGTTCGATCGGGAATCCGAAGACACTTCTTCAATTGGGACACGTGGAACACATTATGCACAGCAGACAAAGTTTCGGGTAACTGAAGTCGGTATGCCACTGGTCCACATTGCTCAAGTATAGGGAATGGAGCAATGTACCTGGGTGCAAGCTTCCCTTTAATCCCGAAACGCGATACTCCCTTCATTGGCGAAACCTTTAGGTAGACATAGTCTCCCACAAGGAAGTATAAGGGCATTCACCGTTTGTCTGCATAACTCTTTTGACGAGCTTGAGCTTTCTTCAAATTATGAATTATTCTTTGAACTCTTTCTTCAGTCTCTTTCACCATATCAGGCCTGAAGAAGTACCTTTCACTAGGTTCAGACCAATTTAGCGGAGTACGACATCGTCGTCCATATAAAGCTTCAAAGGGTGCCATCTTGATGCTTTCTTGGTAGCTATTATTATATGAGAACTCTGCTAACGACAAACATTCATCCCATTTTTGTGGAAATTCTAGAACACATGCCCGTAGCATATCTTCAAGTATTTGGTTCACTCTCTCAGTCTGTCCATTGGTTTGAGGATGGTAGGCCGAACTATGGAGCAATTTGGTACCCAGGGATTTATGAAGTTCCTCCCAGAATTTGGATACGAATTGAGGTCCACAATCCGACACTATAGTCTTCGGAACATCGTGCAAACTGAGAATATGGGTAATGTACAACTCCGCATAGGTGATGACGGGATATTTTACTTTGACTGGAAGGAAGTGGGCGATCTTTGTAAGTCGATCAATGATAACCCAAATGGAGTCAAAGCCTTTTGCTGTTCTGGGTAATCCCACAATAAAGTCCATTCTAATATCTTCCCATTTCCATGTAGGGATCGGCAAAGATTGTAATGGACCAGCAGTCTTCATGTGTATGGCCTTGACACGTCTGCAAGTGTCACACTTAGCCACATAGCGTGCAATTTCAATTTTCATCTTCGTCCACCAGTAGTGCTGCTTTAGATCATGATACATCTTAGTGCTTCTAGGATGAATAGAATAGCGACTAAGATGTGCTTCATCTAAAATTTGCTGGCGGAGCTCTTCATTCTTTGGCACCACTATGCGGTTGTTGAACCATATCACACCTTGATCGTCTTCTTTGAAACATTTGGCTGTTCCAGCCCTTATCTTCTCACGTATGTGTTTCATACCCACATCATCTTTCTGTGCGTCAATTATCCTTTATAAGATGACTGACTCCAGCTTCAAATGATTTGAAGTCCCATGTTGAATCATTCCCAGGTTTAATTTCTCCATCTCCTAGCATAATGTAATGTCAGAAGTCCTCACTGTTAGACAATGGCAGGAAGCCTTACGACTGAGTGCATCTGCCACTACATTTGCTTTTCCTGGGTGATAATGGATTTCTAATTCATAATCCTTGATTAGCTCGAGCCATCGCCTTTGTCTCATATTCAATTCTGACTGGGTGAAGATATATTTCAAGCTTTTATGGTCTGTATAAATATGACAGACATTACCCAGCAAATAATGACGCCAGATCTTTAGGGCATGAACCACCGTAGCTAACTCCAGATCATGAGTAGGATAATGTTCCTCATGTCGGCGCAACTGCCTTGAAGCATATGCAATTACTCGACCTTCTTGCATTAGCACACAGCCGAGGCCACTGCCTGATGCGTCACAATACACATCAAAGGGCTTATTAATATCCGGTTGAGCCAATACCGGAGCAGTGGTTAATAATATCTTCAATTGTTCAAAAGCTTCATCACACTTTGAAGACCAATTGAATTTAATATCATTCTTCAATAAACTTGTGATTGGCTTCACAAGCTTAGAAAAATCTGGTATGAATCGGCGGTAATATCCAGCCAGTCCAAGGAAACTTCGGACCTGATGAACAGTGGTCGGGGGTTTCCACTCCAAAATGTCCTTGACTTTGCTGGGATCCACCGCAATCCCCCTGGCAGATAGTACATGTCCTAGAAACTGAATTTCCTCCAGCCAAAACACGCATTTGCTGAACTTGGCATATAACTGATGTTCACTCAAGCGTGTTAACACGATCCGTAAGTGTTGGGCATGCTCCTCTTCATTCTTGGAATATATCAAAATATTGTCTATGAAGACCACCACAAACTTGTCCAACTCGGGCATGAATACCGAGTTCATCAAATACGTGAAGTGGGCAGGAGCATTTGTCAATCTGAAAGACATTACCAGGTATTCAAATAATCCATACCGCGTAGTGAATGCGGTCTTTGGTATATCCTCGGGCCGAATACGGATCTGGTGATAGCCCGATCTGAGATCAATCTTGGAAAATACCCTTGCTCCAGTCAGTTGATCAAATAGAATGTCAATCCTTGGAAGAGGGTACTTGTTTTTGATAGTGACCTAATTCAGGGGTCGATAATCCACACACATCCGTAAAGTTTGATCCTTCTTTTTGACGAATATGGCTGGACAACCCCAAGGCGACGAGCTTGGCCGGATAAACCCTTTCTCAAGTAGATCTTGTAATTGAATCTTCAGTTCTGCCAACTCATTTGGAGGCATTCTGTACGATCTTCTAGATACGGGAGCCGTACCGGGCTTCAACTCAATTACAAACTCTACCTCCTGTTCAGGTGGCAATCCAGGCAAATCCTCTGGAAAGACATCGGGAAACTCGCATACTACCGGAATATCTTTGATTTCCGGTATAACGGCTTCATAAACTCTGCCAGTAGCTTTGGTTGGAATGGGGATAGGCAAAATAATTTCTTCGTGGTTATGACTCAACCTGATAATTCTCTGATCAGTGTTGAGGGTTGCTTTGTGTCTGGCTAACCAATTCATGCCCAAAATGACATCTATATCTTGGCCTTTCAGAACGATCATATTAGCAGGAAAGTCCCGTCCGGCCAATGTTACGGGCACTTGATAGGCCACTTCTCTAGTAAATATTTGTCCCCCTAGTGAGTGAATTTTAAACCCTTCTTTTGATTCATGGCATGAGATGCAGTGTTGCTCCACAAATTTCTTGCTGATGAATGTATGCGAAGCACCAGAATCAAAGAGAATAACTACGGGATGATTGGCCACAAGGAACGTACCCATCATTACCGGCTCACCGTCCGGTGTAGTGGCCACTTGCGTATAATATATGCGTCCCGTCTTCTTTGTATTTTTTCCCATAGTATTTCCCTTGGCTTGAGATGAATTCCCAGATCCTTGCTGATTATTTGACTGGTTCTGCTTTGGATAAGGGCAATCCTTGATAAAATGCCCAGACTTCCCACAATTGAAACATCCAGTCGATGAACTGGGAAGGGCAGGGAATCGAGTGCCTGGGGCACCCGGCTGATTTGATGCAGTAGGGGCATTATTGGGACGAATAAAGACTGGCAGCTTAAAAGGAAAGGAGGGTGGACGAGAGAATGAATGATTCTGGTTGGAAGGCCGGATGACAAACCGTTGCCTCTTCACTGGGCCCTGACTAGGCCTGTCACCTCCAAAACCCTTGGATTTTCCGATGCCTGCATACTTCGCTTCTACTGCCAGTGCTGTACTGACAGCTCTTCCATAAGTAAGATCTATGCAGGTTGCCATCTTTCTTTGCAGTCGATCATTTAAACCTCTCATAAAGCAATTCTTCTTCTTCAGATCGGTGTTCACTTGATCGATTGCATATTGCGACAAATGATTGAACTTATTGAGATACTGATTAACAGTATCCCCTCCTTGTTTCAGCTTCATAAATTCTTCTTGCTTCATGTGAAGGACACCTTCTGGTATATAGTGTTCGCGGAAGGCCACCTTGAATTCTTCCCATGTTATCTGATGATTGGCTGGTTGAACGGCCACAAAATTTCCCCACCAAGTGCTGTCAGGGCCACACAGTTGTTGGGCTGCAAATAAGGGCTTCTGGGTTTCCGAACATCGCAGAAGTCCGAACTTTTGCTCGATAACACGAAGCCATTCGTCTGCCTCTAACGGGTCTTCAGCTTTGACAAACAGCGGTGGTCGCGTCTCTGAGAAGTCCAAGTAAGAGGTTTCACGGGGACCCTGTTGATAACCCCGCCCGCCTTGTTGTGGAAACTGTTGACCCGCCATCTATCTCAGAAAACGGGTATTATCCGCGGTCGCATTTACCAAGGCGGCAATCGCCTCGGCTAGTGTGGGAGGGACAGGAGGTGGATTTGGGGTAGACTCCCTCCCACTGGAAGTTCCAGCTGCATCCTGTGATCGGGTCTTGGACGGCATCTGTGGCAACAACATTTGGAAACAATATGATATGCCAAAGAAAAACCATCCATTTTACATTACCAAAAAGAGTAATGTTACAAACTCAGATTTTTACAACAGGATACATTACCTATTATACAATAGCGCTACCTATTATACAATAGTACAACCTATTATACAATACACTACTTTTATTTCTACTACTACACCATTATTCCTGCTTCCGGTTGCTTTTGGCAGCCTCGTCGTCGGGTGTGGGAGACCATTCATCAACCAGCCTCATAGAAGGAGGGGGCTGAAAAAGGTCCAACTCACCACCAAGCGCTTGTCCCGCAATATGCGAGGGTCCGGCTTCCGACTCGACAGGATTCGTAGGCTCACTGGGATGCAGTTGCGAATATAATACATGAACTTCTTCATGTAAGGTATTGCAATATGTCTGCAGGTCTTCAACGGCCAAGTTGAGCTCGGCTACCCGAGCTTGAGCCTTTTGCTCCTTGTCCCATGCAAGCGAACGAGATTGAACAACCCAGTCGAGTGCCAAATCCCGGTCCGCGAGCTGATCTCGCAGATGGCGGACGTCTCTTCTCAACTCATTTATTCGGTCGCCATCTGCGACCCAGATATCCGTCCTGCGGCGGAGTTCCGCTTGGAGCCGACTTACTTCAGCTTCGAGATCCCCTATAGGATCGTTGCTTCCACTACTACTATTATCATGTCTTGGGGCCAGCTGGTGACACGACACACCAATCGGTCCAGTATGTTTGCGCGCTATTCTCCTTGTGCGCGGCGGCATTTTTCTAAGGGGGAAAATTAGATTAGTATAGTTCTTAGCATGATGCATGTATAATTACAGAATCAACCTTAGTCGATTCACACCTTCTATATGTTGCACTCTTACTACCTGGTCTTTAAAATAAACTCTTCAGAATACTTAGGTAAGAAGGGAAGAGAGTTTCTAGATAAGTCTTTTTAGAAAATCCTTTTGAAGATGCCTCATAATATCTGCAAAGAAGGGCTTCGCTCCGATACTAGCTGTGACGGAACCTCCCAAGTAATTAGGCCCACCTACAGTTGTCCTTGTCCAATAGACATCAGACAACCCTGTAGATGTTCCTGAATCACTCGACAAGCTCGGTATCTACTTTCTTACCTTTGCAGGAACGTTTTACCCGTCTTGCAGACATTACAGAACATCGGAGATATAGAAATGCGGAAGCGATTACATAAACTTACATTTATTTAGAAAGTAAGATCAAGTTATTTATTACAGACCAGAGTTATAAAACGAGTGCTGAGTAGTATTATTACAATACCAACGGAGGTAAAAACTCCTCCCGATAGTTTTTACTTAAAAGTTCTATATGGAGGATCCTTTCCTCCCACACTTCATTCCTTGTGTTCTTCTTTTGGCACCACCTTAGAGCAGAAGCAACAAAAATTTGTCGCTTCCTCACCTAAAAACAATGGGGGAATAAACCCTGAGTATGGAATTACTCAGCAAGTCTTACCCGACTAAAGAAAAGACTCTCAAGGGTATGCTGGCTTAAGGGAGTCAAGGTAAGGCTTCTCAATAATCAAAGACTCTGTTTTGCAGAAATGCTTACTAAAGTGGATCCTTAAAAATCCAGTTTTATTTGTCAAGTTAAGTAAAATTACCTGCAACTAGAGTTCTTTCTACCCTAGTTCAATCACTTGTCCTGCACTGGCCAATTTCTTAACAAACCATCATCTTTAGTGGATTGCTACGTGTAAGTCAGTGACCAAGTCTTCATAACCGCGAAGGTACAGCGATCCGAATCGATTATACTCAGCTGAGGATCTCCAATCACACGACATATGTAGCACTTAACCCTTGCATATGTCAACCCGCCACCGGGGTTCTTAAGACCAGATCAGGTTCACGCAAACCGAGAGCACAGATACACCACTGTCCAGCCTCTTGCTATGGAGGGTACACGCTACTCCCGCCACCGCTCCACGCCCATTTCGTGTTATCTTATTCTGGCCTTAGTCTGCCCGAGGCAAGGCTTACCCATGACGAGGCATGTGACCAGTTAAAGGGTCCTCGGTCATCAAGCCTACATCGAGACGGTCCTTAATCGACTCAGACGGAGACACTACACCGAGACTCTCTTCTCGTGCAAGTCACCCGCCCGGTCTCAGCTTAATCATTTAAACCCAAATCTTGGTACCTGGCAGAGGTACATTTTTTCCGATGTTGAACCCATCATGGCCATGATGGATCAACCATCACATTTTATTTTTGAAAACAACCCTCCCACTTTGCCAATCATCTTTTGTAAAACAAATCCTTTTGTTTTTCTAGAGCAATACTAAGCATAGTAAAACCTTTTGGTAAAAAACAGGGTTTCAAGGAAGGTAATCAAGTTCAAGGAAGGTAATGCAGAAATTGTTTAAGCATTCAACTCCTATCACCTAATGCATCAATCAAGTGAGAAAGATTTTAAAAACATCAAGGAGGGTGGCAAATGCACTGGGGCTTGCCTTCGTTAGTAGGTGAGTCAGGCTCGGACCCGCAGATATCGAAGTAGAAACAATTTCCGGCCTGAGATTCCGAAGGTGGTGGTGTCTTCTCTTCGGTCACTTTGATTTCTTCTTCGTTTTCTAAATATAACCATATAGGTATATATAAGAATGAATGCCATGTAATGCTCATGAGAGTGCAAAGATAATAAAGATTTATTATCTAAGTCTTGAATACAACTTTCCTTCACGGAACTCCGAGAACTTAGGGTTTCCGGAGTCAGTAAAGGAGTTCAAAGGGCAGGGGGGTTTTGGGTTCTAAGTATCAAACAAGGTCCAAATCAACCCAAACTCTACCCAAGGCTTCTAAATAATGTGTAGAGCTTATATAAAAAGTTTGAGCAATTTTGGGATTACCATTTATTTTCTAAAAATCCAGAACTAATGTTTTAAGCTAGTTTAAATACTCCAAAATTCCTTATTTTATCTAAAAATCAGTCAACTATTTTTATTAAATTCTATGGAAAATAAGAAGCCTAGGAAAATTAGTTTGACAATTTTATGAATTTTCTTTAATTTTCTACATATTTCTAAAGTTCCACTGAAAAAGAAAAGGGAAAACTCTAAACAGTACTGGGCTGACATCAAACCAGGCGGCCCAGGCCCACGCGGAATCGCGCGCGCGCTGGCATCTTTACAGAAAGGGCCTCAGAGTTTTTACTAATCGAAAACAGGTTCTCTCACTGTTTAACAGAGTAACTGACCGTTTACAAAAAGACCCCCACACTCCTATATATTCTCAGTTGGAAGTCCACAACGGCGTTCGCGCACAGCCGAGCTCCGGCGAGCCGTCTGGACCGACCGATTGGGGCAACGGCTAGGTTCTTCGAATGACTGACACGAAATTGGAGCTACCTCGATCATTTCCCCCAACCTAATTTCATCTATGGCCAATTGGTTTGCTCTGGCCACGGTGACCGTGAACATCACGGCGAGACAACCGTGTTCCCGGCGACCAGAGGACTTCTAGTTCAATTACGTGGGTCGACGAGCATCACCAACATGCACAGATGCTAGAACAGGAACAAAAAGGGTATGAGCAGACCTGTGGAGGGCTGGTCGCGATGAGGTTGGTTTTCGGGTGGCGGAGAACTGATTTGGGGCGAATTCAAAATTCGCGAGCTCAGGCGAATGATTGCTAGCGAGACGCGGTGGCTGCGGGCTCAATTTATAGATCCCAGGGGCGGTGGCGCTTGAATTGAAGATGGCGCGGTGGCGGCCGGAGAGGGAAAGGTTACTGGTGCAAGTGAACTCGTGTCAACCGTCGTGGTGATTATTCCGGTGATCGACGGAGAGCAAGGGTGAGTCACGGTGATGCGGTAGATAGTCTGAGACACGCGGCGGACAACGGCGAAGGCTTGATGGCGGTGAGAACCTTTATTCAAGGGCGGTGAGCAAGGGGAGAGGGATTGCGGCTAGCCGGAGTGGCGTCCAGCACACCGGCGGCGAAGATCTTTCACCCGTGACGCTATCCATCCACCCTGGGCATGAATCGCGACGTCGGCAGCACGAATCACGGTGGAGGGAGCCGTCGGCGGTGGGGACAGCCGCGATGGCGTTCTGATCCACCGGGGCACTGTACCATCAGAATCTCATTTCAGAGCATCTGACAGTCAATATTTAGGCTTGATTTTCTCCCAATTTCAAATGGCAACTCAATTAACTTTCTGCAGCAATATTGTAGAGCTATAAACTAGCTACAAGTTTGTCATAGCAACCGTGGTTCAATTCTTAATAAATCAAGCTTGAATTCACACCCAAAGCTGACTCTGTTACACTGAACATCTGAATTTCAGAGTGGAACCAACCTGACATCCAAACTTTAGGCTTAATTATCTTCAATTTACTCTTAACAACTAAGCTCACATACTTAAGCAAAGTTGTTCTCCTATGATTGAGCTACAAACTTGATGTGGTGATCTAGGGCAAAAACCCTATGATTTAAAAGTTACAGGGCTCCAAAGTTGAGCCCTTAACTCTGAAATCCAGACTTAAGAGGAGATTTTTGCAAATAAGCCCAAAACTTAGGGTTTAACTTGCAAATTCACATATTTGTGAACCAAAGGACTTAATATGCCTTAATACTGTAGTTTTTACACTTTAGTCCAAATGTGCACAATTTTTGCACATAGGCCCTTAGGGTTTGGATTTAGGGTTTTCCAAGGTTCCAATGGGGGTTCTTGGTATCTCAGGGGTATAAATGTGATTCAAGTTCATTCTTGGGAACATTTTATGACTATTCCCCTAAAGCTTTTAGGTTTTCTCAATTTGGGTTATGTTCTACCCCTTTGATCCCTATTTAGGGTTAAGTTCCCTATCCAGGGTTCTATTTGCAAAATGCTATAACAACACAACTTGTTTGAAATTTTTGCCTATTGAATGCACTCTAGGTGTGTCAAACATATGCAATGCCAATGTTTATGATGCCATGCTCAAGTTTTAGTAGCAGTAACACCAGGGGTGTTACAAGGCGGATCGGCCTGACCCCCCGGAGTCACCCCAATTATCTCGGCCAAGGGGTCAAGTACCCCCTCGGCCTGCCTCTGCTCCTCGGACCGGGACCTTGGTGTCTCGGCCCTAGGCACTGATAGTGCCAGCCCACTTGGAGGCTGGCTCGACGACCCCTGGCCTAGCCTCGGGTCTGGGCTGAGGCCAAGTCGGGCCGCCATGTCATCGTCTTCGTCATCATCATCATCATCATCATCATCATCATCATTATCATCGTCGTCAGGCGTCTCTGGCGACGGCTCCAACGGGAGCCCATCCCTCGCCTGCCTCCGACGACGCTTCTCCAAGGCTTCCCGAGCTCGCATCCTCTCGCGAGCTCGGGCCTTTTCCACGTCCTTCTTCTCCTTTTCCTTCTCTGCGGCGAGCCTACGCGCGGCTCGGTCCGCCGCGTCCTCCGGGACCGGTGGCCGGGAGAGTTTAAAACCCCTCAACCCCTGGGGACGAACAAAAATCCCAACAGTAAGAATTAAAGACGTAAAAAACTCTACGCAAAACAGAAGGAGGATCAGACACTTACCAGGGACACGTACCCATGGTCGGGGCGCAACGAGGGCTGGCTAAGGACGCCAACATCCAGCCTCCCTACCGTACTCGCTACCCGCCTGAGGAGGTCGTCGGCGGAGAGGGAGGTCGAGGACATCCGCGAGCCCTCCAAATCGACCCCCGGCTTCATCTCCGAGAGCCGCAACCGCCGCTCTGCCAAAGGGAGCACCCTCCGGCGATGGATAGCGGCGACGACCCCCGCAGCGGTAAGGCCCTCATCTCGTAACTTCTGCAAGGCACGCAGAATAGGCAGGAGCTTCTCCTAGTTCTCGCGTGTGGCCCCCAGCGCCAGTTATTGCCGGCGGCGGTCACCACTCGTTGAGAAAACGGCGGAAGCATCCCGTCGTCGTTCTGGAGATAAAACCACCGGTTCTGCCACCCCTTGTTCGAAGATACATGGGAGGCAGGGATGTACTGCTGCGCACACCCCAACCTCAGCTGGAGGGTGTAACCACCGGCCCGCACCGCCATGCGGACCTTCTTCACATCCGTTGACGCGGCAAAGAACTCCGCGGAGAAGAGATGGGTCCACAGGTCCCAGTGAGTGTCAATCCCCAAAAACCCCTGGCAAACCGCCGAAAATGGCCGCTTGCGCAATGGAGTTGGGGTTGAAGTTATGCAGCTCCACCCCGTAGTGGTGCAGGAGCGCCTGCATGAAGTGGCTCGTCGGCATCCCAAAACCCTGCTCATGGAAGGGGATAAAACTGACCACGTACCCCGGCGGCGGAGTCGGGTCGGCCTCGCTCCCGGGGGCCATCCACTCAGGCTGCGGCCCGCCGGAGAGAGGATGGAGCAAACCATCGGTAACAAGGGCCTCCAGATCTTCCACAGTAACGGTGGAGAAAGGCCACGGGTCGCGCGACGGAACGACGGTCGCCTTGTCGGCCATCGCCGAACGAAAGTGGTGGAGGCGGAGGGGATGAGGTGCGCAGTTTTCTTTTCTCTGACTACTCTCTTAGGTTGCGGAAATAGAAGCAGAAGGCAAGCGCAAATGGCAGGGTAAAGAACCACTGCCGGCCCCTCTTCTGGGTATATAAAGGCCCAGGCGAGATCCACCCAAAACATCGCCCGAACCCGTCGCGAAATTCAAACTCGAAGGTGAAACGATTTTTCTGTTCCTCGAATGACTCGCGCACGCGCAACAGATGCCCCGCGAATCGCCCGTCAAAGCGACTCAATACCAAAGTGACTCAATACCTTTTCCATATAATGAGATTGTAACAAAGTTACCCCACCATCACCTTCTCTAACAAGCTTGATGTTAAGAATGACATCAGCTTCTCCCAAATCTTTCATTTCGAAATTGCTCGATAGAATATTTTTAACTTCCTCAATCACATTGAGATTTGATCCAAAGATCAAGATGTCATCAACATAAAGACATAACATAACAGACTCACCCCCACCATACCGATAATACACACACGTGTCAGATTCATTTACAGCAAAAAATTACTGCCAAGCCCAAAATGGAAAAGGATAATCTGCACAAACAAAAAAACGGTCACAATTAAATAGCCAACAAACAATAATACAAATCTGCTTACATGAAATGTTTATCTAAGAGAAAGAAAAATTGGAACAATACACTGTCATATCTGAGCATATGGACATCTTCAAGTCTCTTGTTATGAATGCGCTTTCGTAGTTTCAGATTGAAATCTAAAGGGGTGGTGCTCTTGTCACTACAGAAATGCATACACCAAGGTATCCTGACACCACTCTCCATGAGCAGCAAGACCTTCTCACGCTCCCTTGATTCAGTAATCCCACTGCTGTTCACCAGCTTGTCCAACTGCAGAAAGATATTACTGAAGTTACATATGTAATTCTATACAAGTACCATCATATATATAGTAAAACACAATTACGACATAAAAATGCCAAGAATAATATGATCTGTTTGTATGATGTCCTGGAAATACAATACTTCTATTAATGGCCCAAAGAATTCAGGCAACTAAGCCTTACTCAGAACTTAGAATAGATCAAAAGGCAAGAACCACCTAGTTGATCCTAACAAAATACTATTGAAGCGACACACAAGGATCTTGTATCCCCACAAAACTACACCTAAAATGTGCATCAACAACCTCATGCCTCAATGAGCCAGTTCATAGCGTTATCTATTGATTATGTCAGATTTTACATGTAAGCACGAGCTACATCGACTACTGAAAAATAACACAAGGAAAATCTTGTAGCATACAGAGCATCAAACTAAGAAGTTCTTTATGCCCTGAGCTCATGCTAATGTCTGCTAGGTAGCAGCACCACTGGTCTAGTAGACCGAAATCCAATTCATATTACAGAATCGCCTCGTGCAGCACGCCTCTACCGATTGCGGGCATAAATGACGATTGGACAAGCCTGACACTGCATAAATAAAGGTCATATGAATAGTTAGAATGGATGTAGTACAATGGTATTGTTTGGATTACAAAAACCTACTGATATTGTTAATTTTAGTAGTGTTGGTGATGTTAGTGATATGATAGCACCAACAAAGCTATTGAAAATGCTAATCATATTTTAAAAACAATTTACATGCTAAATCCTAAGATACTGAGTGGAACTTCACTTTTTTCAACATGTTAAATGTTATTAGAAAAATACTTGACATTTTTTATTCTTCTCCATTCTAATTCTAACTAAGTTCTTTTAGAATAGCGAAAATAGACCTGCCAAAGCTTTAGCCTTCATGTGGTCATCTTCCAGCTTTCCTACATTGTCACGATTTTCACACTTGGATAATAAATGGTTGATTAAAGGATATTTTTCTAAAAAGTAGAGAGTCAATACTACAATTATTAGCATGGGTGCACAAAGTAAAGTTATAGTTTCTAAAATAGCAAGAAGAAACATCCAAAGAATTCTAAAATATGTGCATTCAAAGTAAAGTTACAATTTCTAAAAATGGAGAAGAATAAAAAAGAAGAAAACTGAAAATATATCAATTACCTTTTTGCTGGTAGCAACATCTATTGCTTGCTTCAACAAAGATATGACTACTTAGTTGACATGCTGCAAAGAAGCAGACTTGTACTAAGAAAATGGAACTTGTTTAAAAGTGACAACTTGTTTTTGATCACTCCATCATGCACCACTTAAATCGGCAAGCAATAAAAGATTTTGCAGTGCGATGGCTTCCTTGTTTGCTCCTCTTACAATAGCATGCAAAGAATTCTCCTAATGGATGTTTAGGAACAGGAATGAGCTTCCCCACGAATGCCAGCGACAAACTGTAGAGAAACAAGGGATTGATCAGGCGCAATAGAGGGAAAGAAACGTGTCATGATTCTACCAATTTCATCAGCAAGCATATGAAAACCTTACCTAAAGAAAGCAAGACCTATCGATACAAATAAATAACAGTAGAGAATACAAAATATATCGGCAAAATAGATTATGAATTTTTTAAGTCGTCGATGCTATAGTCTTACAAAGAACAAATAAAATTGCATCTATCAAGGTAGTTGATTTGCTACTGGACTCAAAAAAAGCGAGCATGACCCGCTTCTATACACTAAGAGAGAAAACTGCAGTTTGGCCTATTTTCAAAATCATGTGAAAATACAAATCCGACTCTGATTGCCATGAAACCAGAATCACATCTTCCCCCGATGTGTTGTACACTGAACAGAGAAAAAGGTGTAGCTTAACCTATTTAACAAAATTAGTTGCAAAACCAAACTTGATGCAAAGTTATCTTCAACTCGATTGTTACCCATTTCCAAAATGAAGGCATCATACCCTACTGATAGAAATCTTAGCGCCCTTTTGTTTTAAAGTTGGTTATTGAACAAATTTAGACTGACAGGGCACAACACAATATTGTCGTAGTGTGTGAGGTAGTAGTTCCCACTAATAATGTGAAGAAACCATTGTGGTGATATATATGGTGACTCAGATAACCTTAACAAGCAGCAAACTGATAGCTAACACTGATTCGGTCTGAAGCAACCTTACCTGCACTCTTTTTTGAATAACTAAAGTAGACCAACATGTTGAAACTATCGGTCTGCTTTGGTTATCACATCAGAACATGTTGATTTCCAAGCAGAGACAGAAACTTACGCGATGACAAGGTTGACAAGTCTCCCTAAACTCTGCGACAAACCCGAGTTGCTCTAGAACACGCCAGCTATTGACATGGACACCAATGGAGCCGCCATATATTCTCAGTCTTTGACTTCTCCAACACAAGGCTCGCAATTCCTTTCCTGCAGGATGTGAATCAATCAGCAACAGAACATTTTTGTTGTTGACATGGCAGCAAAGTACTTCAGAAATCAAAACTGAACCTAAGGTTTGCCATCCTAATTTGTCTATTTTAGCAAGGGCTATAGGTGACAGGTGGTGGGCACGCCTGTACACCTATGCATAGGCATCTTATACGCACACATAGAAGCAACCATACATGCAACCCTGAGCAATGATTTCACATCATTTGATAGCATCCCTTATTCCCTTTCTTTTGGCCAGAACTGATCCCAACCTAGAGCATAGCGCAGACGCATACAAAGGCAATCAACTTACCTCTCCTCCTAACGGAGTAGCCTCTGATCCTTCGCTTTGCTGGAGATACAGTGGAAGGCCTGAAAACGAAAAAGGAGAGGTTAGGCGAGGAGGGTCTAGGTGGCCGTCGCGGGGAAGGAACAAGGCAAGGATTGCGTAGATCTGGTCATTACATTTCAACATCCTCCATCGATTGACTGGCGTACGACCAAAATCAACGGTGGATCCTACCGAACAAAGATCTGGTGCGGTGCGTGTAGACTCACCTGAGACGAAAGGGAGAAAGGGAGGTCGCCGGAGGGGAACGATTCCTTGGCCCAAGGAGATCTTGTAGGCCCCTGTCTGGCCTGAGCCCATAGAGGCAGGCGAAGACCCCGAATACGGTGGCGGACAGCGTCACTTGCACAAAGTCGAGGAATGCAAGCCAGTAGCGCCTGGTGGCTCCCTCGGACTACGGCGACACACCTGGCGTATAGTCGAGGAGTGAGAGGCCGGCGCGGGTGGCGACTTCGTAGTAGACGTGGTCGTTGTGCGGGGATTCGGTGAAGTAGGCTAGCATGCTGGCGAGGGCGAGGAGTGCGAGGAGGCCCCGTGTGTCGGGGACCATAATTAGGGGTACCCCCAAGACTCCTAATCTCAGCTGGTAACCCCCATCAGCACAAAGCTGCAAAGGCCTGATGGGCGCGATTAAGGTCAAGGCTCAGTCCACTCAAGGGACACGATCTCGCCTCGCCCGAGCCCAGCCTCGGGCAAAGGCAGCCGACCCCGGAGGATTCACGTCTCGCCCGAGGGCCCCCTCAAGCAACGGACACACCTTCGGCTCGCCTGAGGCCCAGTCTTCGCAGAGAAGCAACCTTGGCCAGATCGCCATGCCAACCGACCATATCGTAGGAGCATTTAATGCAAGGATCGCCTAACACCTTATCCTGACGTGCGCTCTTCAGTCGACCGAGCCGAAGTGACCGCAGTCACTTTACCGCTCCACTGACCGACCTGACAGGAATACAGCGCCACCTGCCCTGCTCCGACTGTCGTGCCACTCGCCAGAGTGAGGTCGACAGTGGCTAAGTCCAGCCTCGGGCAACATAGGAAGCTCCGCCTCGCCCGACCCCAGGGCTCGGACTCAGCCTCGGCTCCGGAAGACGACGAACTCCGCCTCGCCCGACCCTAGGGCTCAGACTTAGCCTCGGCTCCGGAAGACGACGAACTCCGCCTCGCCCGACCCCAGGGCTCGGACT
The DNA here is from genome assembly GCF_902167145.1 of Zea mays. Lineage (NCBI taxonomy): Eukaryota > Viridiplantae > Streptophyta > Magnoliopsida > Poales > Poaceae > Zea > Zea mays. Next base: position 73,557,584 of record NC_050100.1, on the reverse strand, counting down.
CAGCCTCGGCTCCAGAAGACGACGAACTCCGCCTCGCCCGACCCCAGGGCTCGGACTCAGCCTCGGCTCCGGAAGACGACGAACTCCGCCTCGCCCGACCCCAGGGCTCGGACTCAGCCTTGGCTCCAGAAGGCGATGGACTCCGCCTCGCTCAACCCAGGTGTGGCAGAACTGCCCGAATTATTCCGAATTAAGTGCCTAAGTCCCGCCTTAGAGGCTAGATCACACTTAAATGGGAATAACCCGTCAATCCCTCGGATCTAGTCCAACGAGGCCACTGACAGGATCAAGTACCACAATCTCACTCGAAGGTGAGTCACAAAGCAAATACAATAAAGCATAAAACCATACATTAAGGAGTATTAAATTATCATTGTTCGAGTGCAGCGGAATAAAACTAACGGTAAATAAACAAAGAGATGGGGAAGCCTGTCCCATCACTCCTCATGCTCCTCCTCAGCCGAGGCAGGGTCCCACTCGACAGTCCAGCCCGGTGGCAAGATGGACGGCCAAGTCACTCCAGCAACCATGTCCTCCAGAGAACCTGTAAAAAATTATGCCACAAGCAAGGCTGAGTATACTAATACTCAGCTAGACTTACCCGGTGTGAGGAGTCTACTCCTCTACCTCTAGACATGCAGCTGTTTGGCTGTGGGGTTTGGTTGCCAAAAGCACTAGCTAAGTTTCTAAATCAAGTTTTTAACTTTGTCAAGTTTAAGTGTGACTCTTAACTAGGGGTAGGTTCTGTCCTAAGGGTTATTTTTGTTGGCATCTAACAGTAATAACAAGCTTCTGTGCCAAAAATCACAGAAAGCTAAGGGATGGTTATTTAGTTGTGATTTTCCAAAGTTTAATGCCAAAAGACACTTTCCACTACCTTGTTATTTGAAAAATGTCAAACAGCAGATTTCATATTTTTCCTATGTTCTTCATAACAAAACATTAACTATCCCAAGGGTTGGGGTGTTTTCACCTTGGGGTTATTTTTGTAGGGTTTTTCTAAATTTTACTTGTTTTCTTAAAATAAAAGGTATCCTATTCATTTTGTACTAAACCAGGGTATAATAGATTTTTCTAGTGAACTACACTGAATAAGGGGACTAACAAAAATATGAGTGCTCCCTGGTTCCTTCTTTAAATCACCTTTCCCATTTTCTTTAACTTTAAGCATAATGTGAATTAAATGGCAAACTCTACCTTAATGGGGTGTACAGAGGGGTTTATCATTTTTAAATAGGTCAGTAGGTGGTCATGTACTTCTCCAAATTTTCTTAACCTCAGTTAAATAGTGCAACCATTTTTCTTCCTATTATTTAGCTTTTGGCCAAAACAATAATTAAATCAGAACCCTAAAGTTTTCTGTAGCACATAGGGGTTTTATATTTTTCTTAAGTAGTTTATATCATTTAAGATCTGACAAAATTGGTTTGACTCAATTTGGATGAATAAAACAGAAGATATGAATTATTCAAGTTCTGTTTAAATTTTAAATCAGATTTAATAAAAGGTTTCCTGGAAAACCACTTTGCACCAAAGTCCTCGGGTTATTTCCAAACTAACTCTCTCAGTTATACCCCCGCACTACTATTCATCCGAGTCACTTACATTGCGCAAAACCCCCTAGCCTTCTCTTCTTCTCCCCCGCGGTCCCTCCCTAGGTTTAAACAGTACCCGCGAGAAAGAAAAGGGTGGCGCGGCTTACCGGCGGCGAGAGAGGTCCCGCAAGGGGCGGGGTTGGCTCCGGGAGGCTCTGGCGGTCACAACGATGTACGACTCGACGGCGGGGGTGTCCGGAATCGCCCGGTCCACGTGCGCAGGCGGGTGCTTTCATCGGCGGCGGGTGTGCCGGCCAAACCACGGCGACCTAGTTCAATCCAATGGCACAGTGAGCTTCACGGGGTGACGTAGAGGCTGTGTGCACAAGGAATCGAAGAATGGAGTAGAGGATTACCCAGTCTACGCTCGCCGGCGGTCGGGTGGAGTCCGGCGACCGTGGACTGGCCTCTCCGGCGAAGCAAACTTCGATTCCTCGCTCGGGGAGCTTCACCGAGGTGTGCATAGTCTTCTCCGAGGGCTGGACGGGGCTGGGAAAGGCCTTGCTGGCCGGTCTATGGTGGCAGGGGGATCGGGCGGCCGCGGACACGCCGTGCACGGGCAAACGCCGGTGGGTTTGAGCTCCGGTGAGGTCGAGCGCGTGCGGAGGGGTACGGTCAAAGTCCCTGGGCATTTTATAGGCGCGGGCGCGGGCCATGGCGCCAGCTTGGCTTTGGCGCGACGCGGGGCACGCGGGGCGTGCGTCGGGCGTGCTCTGGCGAGTCCAGAGCGCGTCGAACACGTGGCCGTTGATTTCTGCCTTTGTTCTTGCGCCTGCTGAGCAGCCAAACGTGTGAATCTCGCCCTACGGCTTGTGTAAGATTTCTTCCCTGCACCTAGGGCTACCTAGTTCATGTAAGTTCCAAGGGAAGATCGGGTCTGGTTGAGAAGATATGGTGGCGCCAAGTCTTGTCTGTCTGCACTGTTCAACCCGAGACAAAACAGGTGCCAACCCATGTCAAACGGTCTTGGCTTGGGTTCAAACTCTTCCAGGGGGTTCCTTAGATAATTTGGCTCCTTTTTGTTATTTAGACCCTGGGGTTTTGGTGCCATTAGCTAGGTGAACACCCCTGATCTCTAGATTAGGGCTGATTTTGGGACTTAGAGGGAATGGGGGTGATTCCATAGTGTTCTCCACTTGGGGCTGATTTAGGGGTCTTATAGGGGTCTTTTGGCAAAGTTCCTTTGCTGTCATTTGTAAACATTTTGGTACTCTTAAACTTTGTTAAGGTTTAAATTATGAAATGTGCATTTGCTTGACCTTTCTCTCAACTAAAGGCTTTAAGAGAGGGGGGTGTCCAAGGTTCAGTCCTCCTTTGCCCTAGGTGATCATTGCCTAAAAGCTTGGGAAAAACTTGGGTCCTTGGTATTTCTTATCTCACTCATGCTTCCAGGGTTTTAAGCACTCCCTTTCCTTCAAGTTTTAACCACATGTGATAATAGGTATATGTTCCATTAGGAAGCCAACACCTTGGTAACACCTGGGATGTTACACCAGGGCCCGGACTCAACCTCGACCTCGGAGGAATCGGCACCTCGCCCAAACTCGGGTCCGGACCGGCCACGTCGCCAGGGGGGCCATCATTACCCTGCCCCTAGCTAGCTTAGGCTACGGGGAACAAGACCGGCGTCCCATCTGGCTCGCCCCAGTAAACAAGTAATGATGACACCCCGCACGCTCCCTGGCGACGGCAGCTCCCATCCCCTTACGTCAGCAAGGAGACGTCAGCAAGGATTCGACAGCCCCGACAGCTGTCCTTCCATAGGGCCCAAGCGCTCCTCCGACGGCCACGACATCACATGAACAGGGTGCCAAAACTTCTCCGACTGCCACGGCGGCATGTACTTAGGGCTCTAGCTCCTCTCTGCTAGACACGTTAGCACACTGTTACACCCCCCATTGTACACCTGGACCCTCTCCTTACGTCTATAAAAGGAAGGTCCAGGGCCCTCGTACGAGAAGGTTGGCCGCGCGGGAGAACGGGCCGACGCATAAGGCTCTCGCTCTCTCTTTCTCCCACGCGAATGCTTGTAACCCCCTACTGCAAGCGCGCCCGACCTGGGCGCAGGGCAACACGAAGGCCGCAGGTTTCCCCTTTGCCTATTTCTTCCCCCCTTCGTGCTCCGTCTCGCGCTGACCCATCTGGGCTGGGACACGCGGCGACAATTTACTCGTCGGTCCAGGGACCCCCCGGGGTCGAAACGCCGACAGTTGGCGTGCCAGGTAGGGGCCTGCTGCGTGTTGACGAACAACTTCCCGTCAAGCTCCAGATGGGTAGTCTCCAGCAACCTTTTCAACCCGGGACGATGCTCCGTTTCGGGAGTCTTGAGTTCATGTCCCTCGACGGCAGCTACGACATGATACTCCTTCCTCCGCCGCGCGACAGCGACAATGGCGGTCGTCAGCCCACCCGCCTGCAGCGGAATCAACGATGTCTTCCCCACATGGCGGAAGAACAACATCCGGGTTTGTCCCGTCACCTCCCCCACCGACGGAGGAGGAGGCGGGGCAACCATGGCCAAGGAGGAGGCGGCACCTCGTCGGCTGTCGAGCAAGTCGACGACGCTGGCACCCCAGCGGGGGACACGTCGGGCTTCGACCTTGCGTCTGAGACAAAGACGAGCGTCGTTTCCCCGCAACACACCAACCCCAAGCAGACGGACGACGCCAGCACGCTCGCGAAGGACTTGCTGGGCGTTGCCCTCGTACCTGAGACAACGGTGCAGTCCGCCCCTGATGCGACTTCGTCACCGCCCGTCGACCAAGAGGTACCGACCGATTCCCATCTCGTGCCTTTTGGATTCAGCTTCGACCCACCAAGCGACCTCGCTTCAGTGGAAGCCTTCATAGTGGTATGTACCAACCTCCGGGGTGCGATATGCGGTCGCCCTGGGACAGACTGACGGCCGTCTCGACCTACGGACCCTCGGGTTCCGAGGAAGATGACGAGCCCGACTTTTGTTGGGATTTCTCCGGGCTCGGTAACCCCAGTGCCATGCGGGACTTCATGACCGCATGCGACTACTGCCTCTCCGATTGTTCCGATGGTAGCCGCAGCTTCGGCGACGAGGACTGCGATCCAAGTCGTGAATGTTTCCACGTCGATCTAGGGGGTCCCAGCGAAGGCAACCATCTTGGTATGCCGAAAAACGGCGATCCCCCTAGGCCTGCGCCTCGCGTTGACATCCTTCGGGAGCTAGCTGTGGTCCCAGTCCCTGCGGGGGGGGGGGGGGGGGTCAGGACGCACAGCTCGAGCAAATCCGCGAGATGCAGGCCAGGCTCGACGAGGGAGCAGGAACACTTGAGCAGTTCCGACGGAACATCGGGCAGGAATGGGCAGACCAAGCTCCGGCCGGAGAAGCACGTCATCTACCCCAGGGCATCCAGCACCGCATTGACGATGACGTCAGGGCAAGGCCGCCACCGGTTTCCAGTGGGGTCGGCCAGGACCTGGCTGCAGCAGCAATACTACTCCGCGCGATGACGGAACCATCGACCACCAAAGGGCGGCGTATCCAGGGAGAGCTCAAGAATCTCCTGGAGGATGCCGCGGTCCAACGGGCCGAAAGCTCTGCCTCCCGAAGGCAGGGGTACCCCAGGGAGCATCGCGCCGCGACTTCCCGATTTATGCGGGAAGCCTCGGTCCACACCGGGCGCACGCGCAACACGGCGCCTGCGGCCCCGGGTCGCCTCGGCAACGAGCACCACCACCGCAACTGTCGAGCCCACCTCGACGAGAGGGTGCGCCGAGGCTACCACCCCAGGCGTGGGGGACGCTACGACAGCGGGGAGGATCGAAGTCCCTCACCTGAACCACCCGGTCCGCAGGCTTTCAGCCGGGCCATATGACGGGCGCCGTTCCCGACCCGGTTCCGAACCCCGACTACCATCACAAAGTACTCGGGGGAGACGAGGCCGGAACTGTGGCTCGCGGACTACCGACTGGCCTGCCAGCTGGGTGGAACGGACGATGACAACCTCATCATCCGCAACCTCCCCCTGTTCCTCTCCAACACCGCTCGAGCCTGGCTAGAGCATCTGCCTCCGGGGCAGATCTCCAACTGGGACGACCTGGTCCAAGCCTTCGCCGGCAACTTCCAAGGCACGTATGTGCGCCCTGGGAACTTCTGGGATCTCCGAGGCTGCTGCCAGCAGCCAGGAGAGTCTCTCCGGGACTACATCCGACGATTCTCGAAGCAGCGCACCGAGCTGCCCAACGTCACCGACTCGGACGTCATTGGCGCGTTCCTCGCCGGCACCACCTGCCGCGACCTGGTGAGCAAGATGGGTCGCAAGACCCGCACCAGGGCGAGCGAGCTGATGGACATCGCCACCAAGTCCGCCTCTGGCCAGGAGGCGGTTGAGGCCATCTTCCGGAAGGACAAGCAGCCCCAGGGCCGCCAGCCGAAAGACGTCCCCGAGGCGTCCGCTCAGCGCGGCACCAAGAAGAAGAACAAGAAGAAGTCACAAGCGAAACGCGACGCCACTGATGCGGACCTTGTCGCCGCCGCTGAGTACAAGAACCCTCAGAAACCTCCTGGAGGTGCCAATCTCTTCGATAAGATGCTCAAGGAGCCGTGCCCCTATCATCAGGGGCCCGTCAAGCACACCCTTGAGGAGTGCGTCATGCTTCGGCGCCACTTTCACAAGGCCGGGCCACCGGCGGAAGGTGGCAGGGCCCACAACAACGACAAGAAGGAGGATCACAAGGCGGAGGAGTTCCCCGAGGTCCACGACTGCTTCATGATCTACGGTGGGCAAGTGGCGAACGCCTCGGCTCGGCACCGCAAGCAAGAGCGTCGGGAGGTCTGCTCGGTAAAGGTGGCGGCGCCAGTCTACCTAGAGTGGTCCGACAAGCCCATCACCTTCAACCAGGGCGACCACCCCGACCGTGTGCCGAGCCCGGGGAAATATTCGCTCGTTGTCGACCCCGTCATCGGCAACGTCAGGCTCACCAAGGTCCTCATGGACGGAGGCAGCAACCTCAACATCATCTACGCCGAGACCCTCGGGCTCCTGCAGATCGATCTGTCCTCGATCCGGGCCGGCGCGGCGCCTTTTCACGGGATCATCCTCGGGAAACGCGTCCAACCCCTCGGACAACTCGATCTGCCTGTCTGCTTCGGGACTCCCTCCAACTTCCGAAGGGAAACCCTCACGTTCGAGGTGGTCGGGTTCCGAGGAACCTACCATGCAGTACTGGGGAGGACATGCTACGCCAAGTTCATGGCCGTCCCCAACTACACCTACCTCAAGCTCAAAATGTCGGGCCCCAACGGGGTCATCACCGTCGGCCCCACATACCGACACGTGTACGAATGCGACGTGGAGTGCGTGGAGTACGCCGAGGCCCTCGCCGAATCCGAGGCCCTCATCGCCGACCTGGAGAGCCTCTCCAAGGAGGCGCCAGATGCGAAGCGCCACGCCGGTAACTTCGAGCCAGCAGAGACGGTTAAGTCCGTCCCTCTCGACCCCAGCAACGACGCCTCCACGCAGATCCAGATCGGCTCCGAGCTCGATCCCAAATAGGAAGTAGTGCTCGTCGACTTTCTCCGCGTGAACGCCGAAGTTTTCGCGTGGAGTCCCTCGGACATGCCTGGCATACCGAGGGATGTTGCCGAGCACTTGCTGGATATCCGAGCTGGATCCCGACCCGTGAAGCAGCCTCTGCGCCGATTCAACGAAGAAAAGCGCAGAGCCATAGGCGAGGAGATCCACAAGCTAATGGCCATAGGGTTCATCAAAGAGGTATTCCATCCCGAATGGCTTGCCAACCCTGTGCTTGTGAGAAAGAAAGGAGGGAAATGGCGGATGTGTGTAGACTACACTGGTCTAAACAAAGCATGTCCGAAGGTTCCCTACCCTCTGCCTCGCATCGATCAAATCGTGGATTCCACTGCTGGGTGCGAAACCCTGTCTTTCCTCGATGCCTACTCAGGGTATCACCAAATCAGGATGAAAGAGTCTGACCAGCTCGCGACTTCTTTCATCACGCCCATTGGCATGTACTGCTACATTACTATGACATTTGGTTTGAGGAATGCGGGTGCGACGTACCAAAGGTGCATGAACCACGTGTTCGGAGAGCACATTGGTCGAACGGTTGAGGCTTACGTCGATGACATCATAGTCAAGACAAGGAAAGCCTCCGACCTCCTCTCCGACCTTGAAACGACATTCCGGTGTCTCAAGGCGAAAGGCGTGAAACTCAATCCCGAGAAGTGTGTCTTCGGAGTCCCCCGAGGCATGCTCCTGGGGTTCATCATCTCCGAGCGGGGCATCGAGGCCAACCCGGAGAAAATCGCGGCCATCACCAACATGGGGCCCATTAAGGACTTGAAAGGCGTACAAAGGGTCATGGGATGCCTTGCGGCTCTGAGCCGCTTCATCTCGCGCCTCGGCGAAAGAGGTCTACCTCTGTACCGCCTCTTAAGAAAGACCGAGTGCTTCACTTGGACCCCCGAGGCCGAGGAAGCCCTCGGGAACCTGAAGGCGCTCCTTACGAACGCACCCATCCTGGTGCCTCCCGTTGCCGGAGAAGCCCTTTTGATCTACGTCGCCGCTACCACTCAGGTGGTCAGCGCCGCGATCGTGGTCGAAAGACGAGAAGAAGGGCATGCATTGCCCGTCCAGAGGCCGGTCTACTTCATAAGTGAGGTACTATACGAGACTAAGATCCGCTACCCACAAATTCAGAAGTTGTTGTACACGGTGATTCTGACGCGGCGAAAGTTGCGACACTACTTCGAGTCTCATCCGGTGACTGTGGTGTCATCCTTCCCCCTGGGGGAGATCATCCAGTGCCGAGAGGCCTCGGGTAGGATTGCAAAGTGGGCGGTGGAAATCATGGGCGAGACAATCTCGTTCGCCCCTCGGAAGGCCATCAAGTCCCAAGTCTTGGCGGACTTTGTGGCTGAATGGGTCGACACCCAGCTTTCGGCAGCTCCTATCCAACCGGAACTCTGGACCATGTTTTTCGACGGGTCGCTGATGAAAACAGGGGCAGGCGCGGGCCTGCTCTTCATCTCGCCCCTCGGGAAGCACCTCCGCTACGTGTTGCGCCTCCATTTCCCGGCGTCCAACAACGTGGCTGAGTACGAGGCTCTGGTCAACGGGTTGCGCATCGCCATCGAGCTAGGGGTCCGACGCCTCAACGCTCGCGGTGACTCGCAGCTCGTCATCGACCAAGTCATGAAGAACTCCCACTGCCGCGACCCAAAGATGGAAGCCTACTGCGATGAGGTTCGGCGCCTGGAGGACAAGTTCTACGGGCTCGAGCTCAACCACTATGGTGGAACTGCCCGAATTATTCCAACTTAAGTGCCTAAGTCCCGCCTTAGAGGCTAGACCACACTTAAATGGGAATAACTCGTCAATCCCTCGGATCTAGTCCGACGAGGCCACTGACAGGATCAAGTACCACAATCTCACCCGATGGTGAGTCACAGAGCAAATATAATAAAGCATAAAACCATACATTAAGGAGTATTAAATTATTACATCATCATCATCGGAGTTTTTGCAAAAGTGGTCATCATTGTTCGAAGTGCAGCGGAATAAAACTAACGATAGATAAATGGAGGGATGGGGAAGCCTGTCCCATCACTCCTCATGCTCCTCCTCAGCCGAGGCGGGGTCCCACTCGACAGTCCAACCCGGTGGCAAGATGGACGGCCAAGTCACTCCAGCAACCATGTCCTCCAAAGAACCTGTAAAATTATGCCACAAGCAAGGCTGAGTATACTAATACTCAGCTAGACTTACCCGGTGTGAGGAGTCTACTCCTCTACCTCTAGACATGCAGCTGTTTGGCTGTGGGGTTTGGTTGCCAAAAGCACTAGCTGAGTTTCTAAATTAATTTTTAACTTTGTCAAATTTAAGTGTGACTCTCTTAAGGCTAAATATGTACTATCTACTCATACATAGTAGCAAACATTTTTAGCAATCAACATCTTGTATCAACTCATCATATTTCCACTTGTTACTCAATGTAGCAGCATGGATCAAGCAGTCTCATTAGCTGCGAGAAGCAGACGATTCGAATCGAGTTTTTATCCTTGCAAGGTAAACCTAAACACACGACATGTAGGGGCACTCCGTCCCCACACACATCAACCGTCCCCATCGGTTCCCTGGCAACAGAAAGGGGCTCACCGCCTTGGCGTACAATGCCTCACTGACCCCGACTGCCGCCGTGCAGTGACCGCACTTGTACCCACCATAACCGGAATGGGAGACCACGTCTCAGGTCGCGTAGGAGGGCAATCTGCGGGCAGGTTCACTCAGGTACTAGTCTTACCGATTTACCATATTTCTCGGTATGTGTTTAGTACGTTCAAACGCTTGACACACGGTACCACACCTTAATCCTTATTCAAATTTTCATCCCGTGGACAACCAATCCCCATGGATTGTTGTCCACAAACCAGCATCATTATGAGAAGAAAGTGGATACAACCAATTTCCTGACCTCACGCGAGTGCTAGAAAAATCACTCGACTTCTACCGAGATCCTAATTAATAAAGCAGCTACTCGACCTAGCATACTAGTATTCATCTCAACAGGATTCCTGAGATCATGCAACTAGGGTTTCAACCAACTCCTACACCTAAGTGCACAATCAATCCTACAATCATTAAGTGTAGTAAAATAGCATAAATAACAGGTTATGCATAAACCGGGGCTTGCCTTCCAAAGCAGTGGCAGGCAGATCCTCTGATGCAGGCTGTGGTGCTGGGTCCGGTGCTACCTCCTGAGCAGCTCCTTGCTCCGGCACGAGGACGTACTCTCCGTCAGCGATGTTGCAATCTATCGAATGCAATGAATATGTATGTCATGATTATGCAGGATTTAATAACATTATGCTCAAAGGAAGGAAAACTAAGTTAGTTAGTAACTTAGGGTTTCCTGGTTATACGTGGCTTGTAGTAGTTTATGCTTATCATTCTTGGTTTAGGTTTTGGTAATGATAAGCATAGTGGATTTGTATTTTTCTCCTGTTATATTTCAGTGGGCAATTTAAAAAGGGTTTTGCTAGTTGGGCTTGGGTGACACAAGTTTCTATTATCAATTTCCCCTTTTTCATTTTCTAATTATGAATTCTAGTGTGGGTTTGAACTACAACAGTGGTTTAACTTTTTCCAAAAATTCTGTAAAAATTACAGTGGGTTGCCATTGGTTAATATAGCCTTCTCTACGAATTTGAGGTTCAAAACAAAAAAGGCTATGCTTTAGACAAAAATAACAAAACTTGTGTAAATGGGCCACTTTGTACTACAACTCTTAACTAGGGGTGGGTTCTGTCCTAAGGGTTATTTTTGTTGGCATCTAACAGCAATAACAAGCTTCTGTGCCAAAAATCACAGAAAGCTAAGGGATGGTTATTTAGTTGTGATTTTCCAAAGTTTAATGCCAAAAAGGCACTTTCCACTACCTTGTTATTTGAAAAATGTCAAACAGCAGATTTTATATTTTTCCTATGTTCTTCATAACAAAAGATTAACTATCCCAAAGGTTGGGGTGTTTTCACCTTGGGGTTATTTTTGTAGGATTTTTCTAAGTTTTCCTTGTTTTCTTAAAATAAAAGGTATCCTATTTATTTTATACTAAACCAGGGTATAATCAATTTTTCTAGTAAACTACACTAAATAAGTATACTAACAAAAATATGGGGGCTCCCTGGTTCTTTATTTAAATCACCTTTCCTATTTTCTTTAACCTTAAGCATAACGTAAAATAAATGGCAAACTCTACCTTAATGGAGTGGACAGAAGGGTTTATCATTTTTAAATAGGTCAGTAGGTGGTCATGTACTTCTCCAAATTTTCTTAACCTCAGTTAAATAATGCAACTATTTTTCTTTCTATTATTTAGCTTTTGGCCAAATCAGTATTTAATTCAGAACCCTAAAGTTTTCTATAGCACATAGGGGTTTTATATTTTTCTTCAGTAGTTTATATTATTTAAGATCTGACAAAATTGGTTTGACTCAATTTGGATGAATAAAATAGAAGATATGAATTATTCAAGTGCTGTTTAAATTTTAAATCAGATTTAATTAAAGGTTTCCTGGAAAACCACTTTGCACCGAAGTCCTCGGGTTATTTCCAAACTAACTCTCTCAGTTATACCCCCGCGCTACTATTCCTCTGAGTCACTGACACTGCGCAAGACCCCCTAGCTTTCTCTTCTTCTCCCCCGCGGTCCCTCCCTAGGTTTAAACAGTACCCGCGAGAAAGAAAAGGGCGACGCGGCTTACCGGCGGCGAGAGAGGTCCGGCGAGGGGCGGGGTTGGCTCCGGGAGGTCCTGGCGGTCACAATGGTGTACGACTCGACGGCGGGGGTGGCCGGAATCGTCCGGTCCACCTGCACAGGCGGGTGCTCTCATCGGCGACGGGTGTTCCGGCCAAACCACGGCGATCTAGTTCAATCCAAAGGCATGGTGAGCTTCACGGGGTGACGTAGAGGCTGTGTGCACAAGGAATCGAAGAATGGAGCAGAGGATTACCCGGTCTACGCTCGCCGGCGGTCGGGTGGAGTCCGGCGACCGTGGACTGGCCTCTCCGGCGAAGCAAACTCCGATTCCTCGCTCGAGGAGCTTCACCGAGGTGTGCTCAGTCTTCTCCGAGGGTCGGACGGGGTTGGGAAGGGTTCTGTTGGCCTGTCTACGGTGGCAGGGGGATCGGGCGGCCGCGGACACGCCGTGCACGGGCAAACGCCAGTGGGTTTGGGCTCCGGTGAGGTCGAGCGCGTGCGGAGGGGTACGGTCAAGGTCCCTGGGTGCTTTATAGGCGCGGGCGCGGGCCATGGCGCCAGCTTGGCTTTGGCGCGACGCGGGGCACGCGGGGGGGGGGGGGGGGGGCGTGCTGTGGCGAGCTCAGAGCGCGTCGAACACGTGGCTCTTTGCTTCTGTCCATGTTCTTCCCTCTGCTGAGCGGCCAAAACGTACGAATCTTGCCCTAGAGCCTGTGAGAGATCTCTTCCCTGCACCTAGAGCCTGTGAGAGATCTCTTCCCTGCACCTAGAGCTACCTAGTTCATGTGAGTTCCAAGGGTAGATGTGGTCAGGTTAGAGAGATATGGGGGTGGGAAGTCGGCTATGTCAGAGATGTCCAAACCGAGACAAAAATGGTGCCAAGTCGTGTCAAACATCTTAGGGTAGATGTCAACTTTTTCTAGGGTATTCTAGGGTTAATTTGGCGCCACTTTGTCAATTGGGTCGAAGTGTTTTGAAGTTTGAATGAGGGTGAACATGTGTGATCTTTGGCCAAAGGTTAGTTTTGGACTTAGGCAATTTCTGATTTTTCTTTTGTGCTCAAACCTTTGGTGAACCTTTTGGGGTTTTTCTGAAATCTTTTTGGGGTTACTTTCTTACTATTATTTGTAGGTTATTAAGTGTACTACAACTTTTATATTTGGCCCAAGCCATGATCATAAGGTTTTCATGACCTTTTGGTCATACTTACATCTAGGGTTCCCATTGTCCAAAGGGGTTTGCTTTAGGGTTTTGGGCAATTCTCCCCTTTAGATGTGCATGATAAGTTAGGGTATGATATCCAAGTTGGGTAGCACTTGCTTAGGACCTTGAATTCTAAGTTTGATGTACTTTGCTCAAACTAACCCACATGTGATAGTAGGTTTAAATGGTGTAGCCCTGGGTGGACACCCTGAGTAACACCTGGGGTGTTACAACCACATCGCCCGACGATACAACGAGACTGCGGACGAGCTGGCTAAGATAGCCTCGGGGCAGACAACGGTTCCCCCGGACGTCTTCTCCCGAGACCTACATCAACCCTCAGTCAAGACCGACGACACGCCCGAGCCTGAGAAGGTCTCGTTCCTGCCCGAGGCGCCCTCGGCTCAGCCTGAGGCGCCCTCAGCTCAGCCCGAGGCACCCTCGGCCCCCGAGGGTGAGGCACTGCACGTCGAGGAAGAGCGGAATGGGGTCCCGCCTAATCGAAACTGGCAGACCCCGTACCTGCAATATCTCCACCGAGGAGAGCTACCCCTCGACAGAGCCGAAGCTCGGCGACTGGCGCGGCGCGCCAAGTCATTCGTCTTGCTGGGTGACGGGAAGGAGCTCTACCACCGTAGCCCCTCCGGCATCCTCCAGCGATGCATATCCATCGCCGAAGGTCAGGAGCTCTTACAAGAAATACACTCGGAGGCTTGCGGTCACCACGCAGCGCCTCGAGCCCTTGTTGGAAACGCTTTCCGACAGGGTTTCTACTGGCCGACCGCGGTGGCCGACGCCACTAGAATTGTCTGCACCTGCCAAGGGTGTCAATTCTACGCAAGGCAGACGCACCTACCCGCTCAGGCTCTGCAAACAATACCCATCACCTGGTCGTTTGCTATGTGGGGTCTGGACCTCGTCGGTCCCTTGCAGAAGGCACCCGGAGGCTACACGCACCTGCTGGTCGCCGTTGACAAATTCTCCAAGTGGATCGAAGTCCGACCCCTAAACAACATCAGGTCCGAACAGGCGGTGGCATTCTTCACCAACATCATCCATCGCTTTGGGGTCCCAAACTCCATCATCACCGACAACGGCACCCAGTTCACCGGCAGAAAGTTTCTGGACTTCTGCGAAGACCACCACATCTGGGTGGACTGGGCCGCCGTGGCACACCCCATGACGAATGGGCAGGTAGAACGTGCCAACGACATGATTCTGCAAGGACTCAAGCCGAGGATCTACAACGACCTCAACAAGTTCGGCAAGCGATGGATGAAGGAACTCCCCTCGGTGGTCTGGAGTCTGAGGACAACGCCGAGCCGAGCCACGGGCTTCACACTGTTCTTTCTAGTCTATGGGGCCGAGGCCATCTTGCCCACAGACTTAGAATACGGTTCCCCGAGGACAAGGGCGTGCGACGACCAAAGCAATCAAACCAACCGAGAAGACTCACTGGACCAGCTGGAAGAGGCTCAGAACGTGGCCTTACTGCACTCGGCGTGGTATCAGCAGTCCCTGTGACGCTACCACACCCGAGGGGTTTGGTCCCGAGACCTCCAGGTGGGCGACTTGGTGCTTCGGCTGCGACAAGACGCCCAAGGGCGCCACAAGCTCACGCCTCCCTAGGAAGGGCCATTCATCATCGCCAAGATTTTGAAGCCCGGAACATACAAGCTGGCCAACAGCAACGCTTGGAACATCCGACAGCTACGTCGCTTCTACCCTTAAGATGTTTTCAAGTCGTTCAGACACCTTGTTTACATACGCCAATAAAGTCTAACCATCAAGGAAGGGTCAGCCTTGCCTTGGCAAAGCCCGACCCTCCCTCGGGGGCTAGAAGGGGGGAACCCCCTCCACGTCAAAATTTTCCTCGGAAAAAGTCTTTCTGCCAGAATATCTTTCGTGCTTTTCGACTACTTCGGTAGTGGGATCATGAAAACGACGGAGTACACGTAAGCAGGCAAGGCCAACCGAGCCGAGGGACTCCTACGCCTCCGGGATAGGGATACCTCACTCATCACCTTCTGCGAGAAGTAACTCGCGTTCGGATGAGCGATCCTGCTGACCGAACAAGCCTTAACGCTCAAAAGACTTTCTGCCGAAACGGTTTTTTGGGGTTTTCTCGGCTACGTCGATAGTAGAATCCCGCGGACGAGCAAGAGTACACGTAAGCGGCAAGGCCAACCGAGCCGAGGGATTCCTACGCCTCTGGGATATGGATACCTCACTCATCACCTTCCGTGAGAAGTAACTCTAGCTCGGATAAACGATTCTGCTACCGACGAGCAAGCCCTGATACTCGAAACAAGAGGAAAAGAAACACAGCTTCACAACACGACGATAGTATGTTTGGGCCTCGGCGGCCGCAAAAAACATATGCATACTACAGGCGAACCGATCCTGCAGGCTCAGACGTCGATGGAGGGGGAGCAACAGCACCCTCGGCGTCAACTCCACCTTCGGCGACGTCCGACCGAGCCTCGGACGGCAACACGGGCGAAGGATCTCCGCTCCGAAGGACGACGTCAGCACCACGCCCGGGCCATCGCCGCCAGGTTCTCCTCCAGGAACCCGGCCCGAGCAGGCGGCTCGGCCGGCCGCCCCGAAGCCTCAGCCAGCTGTCCCCCGAGGACACCAGCCTGGCTCGTGGCCTCGGCAACTCGACTCCAGCATTGGTCCTGCCAGTGGACGACCCGGCCAGGCCCCGGCCGAAGAAGCTTCCTTTTTCGAGCCAACTCCTCCTCTGTCCACGCTGACACCGCTACCCTCGGCCCCGGCTCACCGCAGAGCGGCCGAGGGTTTCTTCGACTAAGAAAGTGAAGCCTCGGGTGGCAAGGCCGACCGAGCTGAGGGACTCCTACGCCTCCGGGATACGGATACCTCACTCGTCACCTTCTGCATAGAGCAACTCACATTTGGTTAAGCGGTTCGGCTAGCAGACAGGCAAGTTCCAGTGCTCGAAAATGAGGAAAAAACACGGTATTACACCCAAAAATACCTACATGTTCAGGCCCCGACAGCCACAACGAACAAGCCCCGGCACTCAAGGTGCCATTACAAACGGAACTCCGGTTCCACCCCCGCAGGTACGAACAACCCCCCACACTGGAGGGCCTGCGGGACAACAAAACGCCGACAGGTGGCTCACCGCCGCCCGCTCCGGCTGCAGCGACAACGACCTCCGCTCCGGGCGGCCAAACAGCAGCAGCGATGACCTCAGGGTAGACGCTGCTGCGACAAGGCCCTCGCCCACGACCCCACTCGAGGGGCGAGGACAAGCTACCAAGGCCATGGAGTCATAGGTCAGTCTGCGGGTGACTCCGGCTATCTCGTCGTCGGAGAAACCTCTTCCGACTGCCTCGGTGGGTGGTGGCACCGGAAAGCAGCGCCGAAGCCGCTCAGGCCGGAGAGCCAGACACGCGGCATCTGCCAGCGCCACGAACGGCGAACGCTCTTCCCCCCGATCACTGAGGGAAGGAGCGGGCCGCTGCCCGCGCGGAGATAGGCCCCAACTCGGCGCACTCCCCTCCCCAGCACTGATGATGAACATCCTTGAAGCTGAGGGAGGGGCAGAGGCCGCAGCCCGGCTCGCTTCTCCCCACCATCGAACACCGGCGAGGGGATGCAGTCGGGCTGCCTGATGAAAATCTTTGAAGCCGAGCGATGGCTGAAAGGTACCAACTTCCGCGAAGTTGCTTTCCTCCAACGACAGCAAGACGGAAGCAACGCGAGCGCTCCCCATCCGGGGGCTCGGAAGGTGGAAGGACGCGATGCATGAGGAGAGTGCGAAGACATGGTTGCCATCCAAGGGGGTCACCCTCCTTTTAAAGGCGACTCTCCCCACTTGCGTCCTCAGCCGGCACGGACTAAGTCTTCTCCAACACGCTCCAAGGTCCTCCCCCTACGACACGGGGGCTGGGTCCCACACGTCATGCAAGCTGGCCTAGGACAGAAGAAGCCAAACCGCCGCGCGCGGAGCGCACAACAACCCAGCGGTTACAAGCTTTCCAACACTATCGCCCGGACCAGCGGGTGAAAGGGCGGACCGCCATGCAGGCGGCATGCAACCGCACCAAGGGGCGCACCCTTTCGACTTCGACGCGTCCAGCATGGAGGCCCAGGCCCACACGTCATGTAACCGACGCGTCGGTTACTACGTGTGAGAAACTGCACCGCCACTCGCGCCAGTACCGTGCCTCCTCGACTGCGGAATTGGTGCCGCGACTCGAGGCGACCCTGCGCATGACCCGATAGTGCCAACCGAGCACATCGGTCACGGGTCAGTCAGCCACGGGAGAAGGTGCGACGGTCGATACGGCCAGAAATGGGCCGGCAGTAATGGCGGTGGCAGGCGGGCGGAAGCAGCAGTCAAGTCGTCAGCAAGCTCACGCCCCCTCCTGGGACAGCAGGAGAACCCTCTCCCACGGCGTGAAGACGACGCACCCGTGTTCCGTTCCTCGAACGGCTCGCGCACGCACAACGTCTGCCCCGCGAACCACTCGTCCCGTCGCATTAACTCCGCGGCAGGACAGGCGACACCTTTGGCAGGCAAAACAGGCGACGCTTCACCTCCGCCATGATGACCGCGTCAAAAAAGGTGCGCCACGTCATTCGATTTCGTATCCTTTTCCACTTCCTCTTTCTCTCTCTTGCTACAGGGACCGGGAAAGGGGATACTCCGAAAAGGATCCTTCTCCGCGAAGGAAGCGGGCCACGAGCCCCCCCATTGATCAGAGGTTCGGAGGCTGGCCCCTCAGAAGGGTTCAACAGCCGCCTCAGAGCGCTCGGGCTCCGCGCCCACTACTGGTCAGAGGTTCGAAGGCTGGCCCCCTCGGAAGGGTTCAACGACCGCCTCAGGCCACTCGGGCTCCGCGCCCACTACTGATCAGGGGTTCGTAGGCTGGCCCCTGAAGGGTTCGACAGCCGCCTCAGAGCACGCAGAGCGAGGGATGACTCTGGGTACGTTCGATACACAACCAAGGCTCGGGCTACGCTCCCGAGGTACCCTAGGACATTTCCAAGACCAACGGGAACGATTTCGTAACGGAATCCCACCAGAGGGAGGCATCGAGCCCTCGGACCCTGTCAAAAGGGGACCGGGTCCGGCAAATCACCTGCAGGTACTTTTGGAGCGCGCCTCCGGGCCACTAGCCGACCCCTAACGAATGGGGCACGGGCGTCCACTCGGATTACCCGTTAGCAACTCACTGGAGACACCATGTTCGGCGCCCTCCGAGGGCAACATGGTGCTTTCCCCCCCCCCTCCTCCTTGCGGAAAGGCGACGAAGGGGCATATGAAAAAAGCCGAGTCTGTCCTTGACCGTCCTCTCGCTCTGTGCGGAGGCTCGAGGGCTGCTCTCGCAAACCTGGCTCCGGCCAAACCGTTGACAGCGTCAACATACCAGCCCGAGAACTTGGGACTCGACTATGCACCTGGGCTACGGCCAGTTCGCATGAGGGAACAACCAGACCGGCGAAGCATCACGAAACGCGCTAAGACCTCGAAGGAGTCAAACCACTCCTCCGAGGCCTCGGGGGCTACACCCGGCGGGTGCGCTCGCGCTCACCCACCGGAACGAAACGCAACCGAGAAAGGCCGGTCCCCTTGCAAAAAAGTGCGACAAAAGCCTCCAAGCGAGTATCAACACTCCCTTCGAGGCTCGGGGGCTACTGTCGGGGACCATAATTAGGGGTACCCCCAAGACTCCTAATCTCAGCTGGTAACCCCCATCAGCACAAAGCTGCAAAGGCCTGATGGGCGCGATTAAGGTCAAGGCTCAGTCCACTCAAGGGACACGATCTCGCCTCGCCCGAGCCCAGCCTCGGGCAAAGGCAGCCGACCCCAGAGGATTCGCGTCTTGCCCGAGGCCCCCCTCAAGCAACGGACACACCTTCGGCTCGCCCGAGGCCCAGTCTTCGCAGAGAAGCAACCTTGTCCAGATCGCCACGCCAACCGACCGTATCGCAGGAGCATTTAATGCAAGGATCGCCTGACACCTTATCCTGACGCGCGCTCTTCAGTCGACAGAGCCGAAGTGACCGCAGTCACATCGCCGCTCCACTGACCGACCTGACAGGTATACAGCGCCGCCTGCCCTGCTCCGACTGTCATGCCACTCGCCACGGTGAGGTCGACAGCGGCTAAGTCCAGCCTCGGGTGACATAGGAAGCTCCGCCTCGCCTGACCCTAGGGCTCGGACTCAGCCTCGGCTCCGGAAGATGACGAGCTCTGCCTCGCCCGACCCCAGGGCTCGGACTCAGCCTCGGCTCCGGAAGACGAAGAACTCCGCCTCGCCCGACCCCAGGGCTCGGACTCAGCCTCGGCTCTGGAAGACGACGAACTTCGCCTCGCCCGACCCCAGGGCTCGGACTCAGCCTCGGCTCTGGAAGGCGATGGACTCCGCCTCGCCCGACCCAGGGCCCGGACTCAACCTCGACCTCGGAGGAATCGCCACCTCGCCCAAACTCGGGTCGGACAGGCCACGTCGCCAGGGGGGCCATCATTACCCTGCCCATAGCTAGCTCAGGCTACGGGGAACAAGATCGGCGTCCCATCTGGCTCGCCCCAGTAAAGAAGTAATGATGACACCCCGCACACTCCATGACGACAGCAGCTCCCAGCCCCTTACGTCAGCAAGGAGACGTTAGCAAGGATTCGACAGCCCCAACAGCTGTCCTTCCACAGGGCCCAAGTGCTCCTCCGACGGCCACGACATCACATGAACAGGGTGCCAAAACCTCTCTGACTGCCACGGCGGCATGTACTTAGGGCTCTAGCTCCTCTCTGCTAGACACGTTAGCACACTGCTACACCCCCATTGTACACCTGGACCTTCTCCTTACGTCTATAAAAGGAAGGTCCAGGGCTCTCGTATGAGAAGGTTGGCCGCGCGGGAGAACGGGTCGACGCATAAGGCTCTCGCTCTCTCTCTCTCCCACGCGAACGCTTGTAACCCCCTACTGCAAGCGCGCCCGACCTGGGCGCAGGGCAACACGAAGGCCGCGGGTTTCCCCTTTGCCTGTTTCTTCCCCCCTTCATGCTCCGTCTCGCGCCGACCCATCTGGGCTGGGACACGCGGTGACAATTTACTCATCGGTCCAGGGACCCCCCGGGGTCGAAACGCCGACACCGTGTGAGTAGCGATGTGGTGGCGTCGCACGCGGGCTATCGCGGTGTGGGAGGCGGCGACCGCGTGGTCAGGGTGGGGGCTGAGGGTGCGCAACACGAGGCGAGGGCACGAGGTGGGGCATGGAACCAATGCAAGGCAAGGGGCGAGCACGCGAGGGCGGACATTGCGCGCGAGTTTCCCGGCATGGATCACGGACAGGGCAGAAGGGAGGAAGGTGGACGCCGGTGCGGCAGTGGTGGCGAGGGCGAAGGGGGCGCGGTGCTGCGTCGCGGGGGTGGGTCGAACGTAGGAGGTGGCGTGCGCACAAGCATGCGAGGATGGAAGGGAGGCAGGGAGGATCACGACCCGGTTTTCCCAACGGGAAGACGGGGGAGTGTCGCGGCGGGGAGAGGGGGCGCGTGAAAGACGGGTGCGGGGGCACGGTGTACTATGGACGCCATCAATAGAGTCTTATAGGGTAGTAGAGATTTATGTTATAGCGAAACAAGTAGAAGAGTGTGCTATAAGTTGTGCATCGGAAAAATAGCATGTAAATCTATAGAATCAATTCCATCTCTCACCCCATGAATTTGAGATAGGCTTATTGATAACTTTGGAAAGTGGTGGAATGTCGCATTCTAAAAAAACAACCTATTCCATTAGTAAGATTCCAATTCCTCAAAATGAAAGGAAATAAACGGGACCTTATAGTTTTTTTGTGGATAGGTCTAGCTCTAGAGCCATTGGACCAAGGAGTCGAGCCGAACCAGCTTTCTGGCTCGTGAGTTAGTCGGTTGCCCGTGCGTTGCGACGACTTACAACAATACCCATATAAACTATCCACCAAAAAAATCAATATTTTTTATTGATTGTCTCCGCTTTCTGTATAATATTTTTTTGATTTAGCTCACTGATGTTATTATTTACTCCATCTAATATGTCTTGGTACAACA
Organism: Zea mays; assembly: GCF_902167145.1. NCBI lineage: Eukaryota > Viridiplantae > Streptophyta > Magnoliopsida > Poales > Poaceae > Zea > Zea mays. The sequence continues at coordinate 73,536,467 of NC_050100.1, read as the reverse complement.
CGACCAATGAAGTGAGCGATTAGAAGAGAGTTCACAACGGCTGACTGAACGAACAAAAATTATAAAATGACATAATTCCACCATACAGAGACCAAATAAGAGAAAGTTTGTGAGCTCAAGTTTCTAAAATAAGTCACATGAACTCAAACTTATAAAAAAGATAGATCAAAATATGGAGTGATTGCTAAAGTCACGCATCAATAAAAACTGGATGCGCTCCATATAAACTATGCTACTTCGTAGCAATTACTAATATTTAAAACCAACAAATAACCTTTTATTTTATTGTTAGTTTGATAAATCATTGTTGCTCCATCCAATCCAGCAACCTCAAACACCATAGAGTCCATTGCGCCAATATGGTCTCAGAAACGACCTAATGTTTGCAAGAGCCAAGAACGTCGTGTCATGCTTGGGCTATAGCTATCGATGTTTGGAGCCCGACCGCACACCCGGGGTTACCCATTGCGGTGCTTTTGGGTAGGACGGTGCTGTTGACTGTAACTCAATGGTTCGTTCGAGATGCACGAGGGATGATAGAGAATTTTCTACAGATTCGGGCCGCTTTGATATGCGTAACACCCTACTTCCTGGCGTGGATCTTTATGTGGTAGGTTACAAGGGAAGTCTCCTGTATGGAGAAAAGCTAGAGGCTAGGTAGATGATCAATGATTCTGATGGGGTACCCCCTAGGCCTTATATACTTGACCGTGGGACATTACATGCGTGTATGATGACGATGTGTACCTAAGTAATAGTGAACTGACTGAACTTATCTTCCTATAATCTTGCCGACTTATCCTCATTTTGTTCTGACGTCCGAGGGTGCTGTGCGGGAGAATCAAACCAGCGCTGTGGATAATGCTTAAACCCAACAAACCGCTTGTGCCTAAGTCTGCTTCTTCCTCATGTCGGCCCATTCCGCCAGCAATTCTCCCTTGGCCCACGAAGGGACAGCCTTGCGAGACAATAGGCCCAAAGCCTTTCGCGAGGCCTTCTTGTCGTCTAGTGGACCCGGGGGATATGTGTGACACTATGAAAATCATTAAATAAAAATAATACATTTAGTTAATAATGATATTTGTGGTAATTAATTTTCTCTTAAGTGTTCGTTATTTACTTGCTTTTGGAATGATTTTTGAATGCTCATGATTGATTTTGAATATGGAATATCATTTCTCTTAAATGAAAATTCACATAAATAATATAATAAATATTAGTCCAAGAATTTATATTTTATTTACAAATAATTTCGGTTTGATTATTATAAATGTTATGATTATTTGAATAGGTATTTCGAAATTAGAAAAAAAAAGAAAAAAACAAAACCTAATCCTAATCTACCCAGCCGAAGCGGCCCATTAGGCCCATGAAGCCGGCCGCGCCTTGTAGGATTACGGGGAGGCTACGCTAGCGCAAAACAAAAATTTTCATCCCCATAATACCAAGAACTACTGCGGTTATAGGTCATGGAATTACCACTAGACGCGCAGAGCAGCGGAAGACGTCTCGATGTAGACGAACGCGTCGAGCAGTGCCGTGCAGTCGCCGGCGTCCTTCACGTCCTCGCACGGTTCGCCCAAGTGCTCCAGATGTAGCACCTCCGAGGTATCCACACGTACAGGGAGGAAGCGCCGCGTACCGAACTGCTAGGTTCGTGACGGCGGCTTGGCGAGGGCGAGAGGTGGGCGGCGGCTGTTAGTTCGCTGGTGGCGAATTAGGTTATCCTTAACCGCGCCCCCGCCCCTCAATATATAGGCGTTATGGTGGGCTTCTGACGCCGAGGCCCATCATTAACCCTAAAGCCCAGTCTAATTTCGGATCTAATCCGAATTAGGCTTCCTTCCCCTTAAGTGTGTGACCCTATAGGTTCACGTACAAATAGACATAGCCCGAGTACTCTTACTTGGCCCAATAATTGACAGCGGCCTCTAGCAAGACATGTCAACTCCTATGTGTACGTAAAGATCATATCAGACGAACCATTGCGACATTAAGTACATGCTGTTCCCTTTGTCTCACGATATTTGGTCTGGCTCCAAGCTGACCTCTCTTTCTCGATACTGTGAATTGGAATCCTTTCAATGGTTAACTCTTAACCCTAGCACGGCCATGCATTTCTTGATCCAATCACTCGAGGGGCCCAGAGATATCTCTCTCACAAAGAGAGGGACAAATTCCATCTTGACTGACCATGCCTCATAGCATGCTTCCTGACAAACCCAAAACTACCTTTATAACTACCCAGTTACGGGATAGCGTTTGATAGTCCCTAAGTAAGTCAATTCACATCTTGAGAACATGCGACAATCTCAGGTCTAAGGATACAGTATTCATGTTGCAAGAAGAGAACTATATTACAATATCTCACGTTGGGTCGGTCCAGCCTCATGTCATACATGTGCCCACATTATTAATTTAACATCTCCATGTTCATGACTTGTGAAATGTAGTCATCAACTAATACATGTGCTAGTCATCGACTCTGACTAGGGACATCATTTAGAATAACCATATAAGTAAAGAATCTCACAAACAATTCACATAATTGCTAATCAATACAAGGTGCCTTCCATGGATATTCAATTAAGCAATATATATATCATGGATACAAAGAAATATGCTCATCTCTATGATTATCTCTAGGGCATATTTCTAACAGTCTCCCACTTGCACTAGAGTTAATCTAGAAGATATCTAATACCCATAGATCTCACGTGTGCCTCATGCTTAGGTTGTGGAAGAGGTTTTGTCAAAGGATCAGCAACATTCAAATCCGTATGTATTTTGCATATCTTTATCTCACCCCGCCTAATGAATTCCCGTATGAGGTGAAACTTCCGCAGTACGTGTTTGTTTTTCTGGTGGTTCCTTGGCTCCTTAGCTTGCGCAATAGCCCCATTGTTGTCACAGTAGAGGTTCAATGGGCTAGATGCATTAGGAAACACACCGAGCTCGATGAGGAACTTTCTTATCCAAACACCTTCCTTCGCAGATTCAGAAGCTGCAATGTACTCGGCTTCTGTTGTAGAATCAGTCACAGTCTCCTGTTTGGAACTCTTCCAACTAACAGCACCACCATTTATTGTGAACACAAAACCTGATTGCGATTTTAACTCGTCTGGGTCAGTTTGGAAGCTAGCATCGGTGTAACCAGTTACAACGAGCTCCTCCTTACCCCCATATACCAGGAACATATCTTTAGTCCTTCTTAAGTACTTAAGAATGCCTTTTACTGCTGTCCAGTGATCCTCACCTGGATCAGCCTGGTATCTACTCGTAGCACTTATAGCGTATGAAACATCTGGGCGTGTACTTATCATGGCATACATGATTGATCCAATCGCTGAGGCGTATGGTACCTTACTCATGCGCTCTCGCTCATTAGCCGTCGCAGGACATTGCATCTGGCTAAGGTGTTTACCATGTGACATAGGTATGAAACCTTTCTTGGACTGTTCCATGTTGAACCGTTTCAAAACCTTGTCAATGTACGTATCTTGACTTAATCCTATAAGCCTCTTCGACCTATCTCTATAGATCCTTATGCCCAAAATATATGCTGCTTCCCCTAAGTCCTTCATAGAAAAACTCTTTTTCAGTGAAGCCTTGACGGACTCCAGCATAGGAATGTCATTCCCAATCAATAATATGTCATCCACATACAAGATCAGAAATACAACAGCGCTCCCACTTTCCTTCTTGTAAACACAAGCTTCTTCTTCATTCTGATGAAAACCAAGCCCTTTGATCACTTCATCAAAACGAATGTTCCAACTCCGAGATGCTTGCTTCAACCCATAAATGGATTTCTGAAGTTTGCATATCTTTCCAGCATTGATCGGATCGACAAAACCCTCGGGTTGTATCATATACACGTCCTCATCAAGGTTTCCATTAAGGAAAGCTGTTTTGACATCCATCTGCCAAATCTCATAATCGAAATATGCGGCAATAGCTAGAATGATCCGAATAGATTTAAGCATCGCTACTGGCGAGAATGTCTCGTCATAGTCAACTCCTTGAACTTGTCGAAAACCCTTTGCAACAAGTCGAGCCTTATAGATGTGAACATTTCCATCCATGTCTTTCTTCTTCTTATAGATCCATTTGCATTCTATAGGTCTAACACCATCAGGCGGGTCAACCAAGTTCCAAACTTGATTTTCTCCCATGGAATCTATCTCGGATCTCATGGCGACATGCCATTTCTCGGAATCTGGGTCCATCATCGCTTCTGAATATGTTGCAGGTTCATCGTTGTCTAACAACAACACTTCCCCATTGCCCAACAATAGCACTTCTCCTCGTGCCTCGCGAAGCCTTGCTGACCTTCGTGGTTGTGGTGGTGTTTCTCTTGCCATAGACGTCTCAACTTGTTCTGCTACATTAGCATCACTTGTTGAATCTTGTCCCACTGGCTCATCCTGAACTTCTTCAAGATACACCTTTTGTTTACTTTTCTCTCTTTTGAGAAACTCTTTCTCTAAGAACACACCGTTCCGGGCGACAAACACTTTGCCCTCTGACCGGTGGTAAAAGTAATATCCTAAAGTTTCCTTTGGATATCCCACGAACATGCACTTGTCCGATTTTGGAGTGAGTTTATCCGACTGTAGTCGCTTGACGTAAACCTCACAACCCCAAATCTTCAGAAAAGACAAGCTGGGAGTCTTCCCAGTCCACATCTCATATGGTGTCTTAACTACGGACTTAGACGGTACCCTATTTAGTGTGAAAGCTGCTGTTTCTAGAGCGTATCCCCAAAACGACAAAGGTAGGTCCGACTGGCTCATCATTGATCGAACCATATCCAATAAAGTCCGATTACGTCGCTCAGACACGCCATTCCTCTGAGGCGTTCCAGGCGGCGTAAGCTGTGGAACAATTCCACAACTCTTTAGATGATTGCTAAACTCATGACTCAAATATTCACCACCACGATCTGATCGCAGTGCTTTAATTTTCTTGCCACGCTGATTTTCTACTTCATTCTGAAACTCTTTGAACTTTTCTAAGGATTCAGACTTGTGTTTCATTAAGTAGACATACCCATATCTACTAAAATCATCAGTGAAGGTTATGAAGTATTGGAATCCTCCCCTAGCTGTCGTACTCATTGGTCCGCACACATCAGTATGTATGAGTTCCAATAAATCTAACGTCCTCTCCGGTAAACCCGTGAAGGGCGCCTTGGTCATCTTACCAAGTAAGCAAGCTTCACATGTCTCGTATGATTCAAAATCAAACGAAGTTAAAAGCCCATCAGAATGAAGCTTCTTCATGCGATTCTCACTTATATGACCCAAACGACAGTGCCACATGTAGGTAGGACTTAAATCATTAGGCCGAGGCCTTTTAGCACTAATATTACAGATAGGTGCATCATCAAGATTTAAAATGAATAACCCATTCATAATGGATGCAAAAGCCACAAACATGCCATTCTTAGAGATCACACAACCATTGTTTTCACTCGCAAATGAATAACCATCCTTCATCAAACATGAAGGAGACATAATGTTTCGACTCATACTAGGAACTAGATAACAATTATTTAACTCCAAAATAAATCCTGATGGGAGGTGGAGTTGCATCGTCCCGACAGTCAACGCAGCAACTCTTGCATTATTGCCTACCCGGAAATCAACTTCTCCTCTTTTCACGCTTCTACTTCTTATCATTCCCTGCATCGAATTGCAAATATGGGCAACCGATCCGGTATCAAATACCCAAGAATTAATATAAGAATCAGCAAGAAAAATTTCTGTAATGTGAATAGCAAGTGTACCTGCTGCGGCTGTACCCTTACCGCCGCGATCCTTAATAGAGGCCAAGTACTGCTTGCAATTCCTTTTCCAGTGACCAAGTTCTTTGCAATAAAAGCACTCTGCATCTGCAGCTGGTCCAGCCTTGGGCTTTTGATTTGGCTTGGATACTGTATCCTTTGCCTTGCCCTTCTTCTTTTGAGATTTACCCTTCTTCTTAAAGTTGGGTTTGTTTTGGACCGCCATCACATGGCCGCTGCTGCCAGCGCTTTTCTTTATGTCCCCCTCTGCTGTTTTCAGCATGCCACATAGTTCATTGAGGCCCCTCTCCGCCCCATGCATATGGTAGTTCGTGATGAAGTTTCCATAGCTGGGCGGAAGAGATGCCAAAATGAAGTCAGTGGCCAACTCTTGGCTTATTGGGAAGCCTAGCTTCTCCAACCTCTGACTGTAACCAACCATTTTGATTACATGTGGCCCAACTGCTGCGCCTTCTGCTAGCTTGCATTCCAGAAAGGCTTTGGACACATTGAACCTTTCAGTCCTAGCCTGAGTCTGGAACATATCCTTGAGCGCCACGATCATATCGTACACCTCATGGTTTGTCTCAAACTGCATCTGGAGCTCAGGCTCCATGCAAGCAAGCATTAGGCAACTCACTTCAAGATTAGCATCCATTGCTTTCTTGTAAGCGGTTTTAGCTGCAGCAGTTGCATTTTCACCAGGATCCTCTGGCAGTGGGGTGTCTAGAACGTCTTCCTTTTTTTCAGCCCTGAGAACAATTCTCAGGTTACGGATCCAATCCGTATAGTTTGTTCCATTTAACTTATCCTTTTCAAGAATTGATCGCAAAGTAAATGTTGGTGTGCTAGGTGCCATCTACAACAAAATAATGCAAAATACTAAGACAAAAATATCCATGACAGAGTAAATCATATTAAACATTTAATAGTCTACTCCCACTAAAATCAATATCCCTCGATTGATACTTAGTGATTCAGAACCCACAACTAACAAGTCTACTAGTGAGCTTTAGCATCACCGCTAGAAGACAAGGTAGATCGGTAAGCAACTCCTTGCTAATCATATCATATATATGACTCCTGTTGTTGGGTGACATCTCTATGTCTCGGCTCCCAACCTTATGCCTCAAAGTCCTTAACCATTAAGCTGACTTTGTTTAAGTTAACCAACCCTTTCTGCAGTTCGTATCCGATACAAACCTATCTAGTCAAGGAAAACTGGTGGCACCCTAATTTCATAGACCCACCACCAATTGTACAAGACTTATGATAGTGCAAGGTTTGGAGAGGCATTAAAGCTTAAACATTTATGAGGGATCGTCCTACTTATAACATCGCACGCAAAGACATATATGCAATATAAACAAGTAGAACAATAAGAATGGCATTCACACAACAGTTGTGATTCGGTATGGCTTGCTGTCACATGGTGATCCCCATCTCCAATAATCTGTCCATCACGATGATCTCCATCTCCATGATATAGATATGCCATCCTCCAGGTGATGAGTCCTTCAAGACCTATCTAACGTATGCTGGTAAACAAATTACATATACGCTTTGGATCATCACATGTTGACACGCAGGTCATTACATTAATTTTGGACAATACATGTGGCTCCAGCCGTATTGCCCTGGTCACGACACGCAGGTCATGAATAATTTATTAACATGCATCATATACACAATAGCCATACCGATCACATGTCCTGCAAAAAACAGGTTAGACAAACACGTTTCTATACGTTCGCCACTACACAATAGCCAAAACCTCACAGGATTCCATGCATCGTATGTATGGAAATTCCACTGGAAATCTCATGCGGTTGATCAAATCAACCCAAATCCGAGACTTTCGACCCGAAGAAGATTACACTCATGACGTTGATCTGTTACATCAATCTGCTAGTTGTGTACGCAGTTAGCCCCGATGGTGATTCCAGCCGGTAGGGGCAAGTCGCGCACATAACAGAGAAGGACGAACTGATCTCTCCAGTCATATCCGATGTAATCGACTTCAACCCTTTATAACCAATTGATCTAATCAAACCGTGCATCAAGTAGATCCATCTCATGAACCTAGATCCAGACCTAAAACTACGCAGAACCTGGCTCTGATACCACTGTAGGATTACGGGGAGGCTACGCTAGCGCAAAACAAAAATTTTCATCCCCATAATACCAAGAACTACTGCGGTTATAGGTCATGGAATTACCACTAGACGCGCAGAGCAGCGGAAGACGTCTCGATGTAGACGAACGCGTCGAGCAGTGCCGTGCAGTCGCCGGCGTCCTTCACGTCCTCGCACGGTTCGCCCAAGTGCTCCAGATGTAGCACCTCCGAGGTATCCACACGTACAGGGAGGAAGCGCCGCGTACCGAACTGCTAGGTTCGTGACGGCGGCTTGGCGAGGGCGAGAGGTGGGCGGCGGCTGTTAGTTCGCTGGTGGCGAATTAGGTTATCCTTAACCGCGCCCCCGCCCCTCAATATATAGGCGTTATGGTGGGCTTCTGACGCCGAGGCCCATCATTAACCCTAAAGCCCAGTCTAATTTCGGATCTAATCCGAATTAGGCTTCCTTCCCCTTAAGTGTGTGACCCTATAGGTTCACGTACAAATAGACATAGCCCGAGTACTCTTACTTGGCCCAATAATTGACAGCGGCCTCTAGCAAGACATGTCAACTCCTATGTGTACGTAAAGATCATATCAGACGAACCATTGCGACATTAAGTACATGCTGTTCCCTTTGTCTCACGATATTTGGTCTGGCTCCAAGCTGACCTCTCTTTCTCGATACTGTGAATTGGAATCCTTTCAATGGTTAACTCTTAACCCTAGCACGGCCATGCATTTCTTGATCCAATCACTCGAGGGGCCCAGAGATATCTCTCTCACAAAGAGAGGGACAAATTCCATCTTGACTGACCATGCCTCATAGCATGCTTCCTGACAAACCCAAAACTACCTTTATAACTACCCAGTTACGGGATAGCGTTTGATAGTCCCTAAGTAAGTCAATTCACATCTTGAGAACATGCGACAATCTCAGGTCTAAGGATACAGTATTCATGTTGCAAGAAGAGAACTATATTACAATATCTCACGTTGGGTCGGTCCAGCCTCATGTCATACATGTGCCCACATTATTAATTTAACATCTCCATGTTCATGACTTGTGAAATGTAGTCATCAACTAATACATGTGCTAGTCATCGACTCTGACTAGGGACATCATTTAGAATAACCATATAAGTAAAGAATCTCACAAACAATTCACATAATTGCTAATCAATACAAGGTGCCTTCCATGGATATTCAATTAAGCAATATATATATCATGGATACAAAGAAATATGCTCATCTCTATGATTATCTCTAGGGCATATTTCTAACACGCCTAACCCTAAGCCGCGCCCACCCTGCTCTATCTCCCAGCCGCCGCCGCCGCCGCCTGGTTCCTCCCTCTCTGACCACCGCCGCTTCCTCTCTCCCTTCCGTTCCTCTCTCTCCCCTCGCTTCTCTCTCTCTTGCGCGACGCAGCCTCTAGACGGCCGAGCCGCCAGCAGCCCCTGCAGCCGCCGCGCAGCAGGTCTCCGCCAAGCCACGCCCAACGCCCGAGCTCGAGCCTCGAGCTGCGCAGCCGACCCACGCGGAGCGCCCCGACGCTCTTCTCCCGTCCAAGCCCGACCGCGCGCAAGACCCGTCGCAACCGTGTGCTGCCGCCGAGCGCACCCAATCCGTGCCCCACGCGAATCCGGCGCCGACCCTGCGCGCCCAACCGAAGCCCCGCGCCCAGGACGCCGCAACCGAGTCACCCGCCCACGACCGTTCGTCTTCGTCGTTAATGGAGCTTCAATAGTCCGTTTCTCCTTCCCCACGTTCTTCTCCATTGAAACCGACGGCATCAATGGCCTTGAATACCCTGGCCGCCCTTCCTCTCTCCCCGACAACCTCTCTCCTCCCCTCCCTCTCTCTATAAAAGGGTAGCCGAGCCCTTCTACCTCTCCATCCCCAAGCTCGCTCTCACAAGCTCCACTTCGCGGCTCGCTTGTTTGCGTGTGTTTCCGCCATCGCGCCGCTCGTCGTAACTAGAGGTCCCTGCCCCTTCCCCGTCGCCGGCGAAGGCGTACACAAGTCACTGGCGTCCCCTTCGACGAATCATTGTCGTAGACACGTCGTCGCCGTCCGTCCCGCAGTCCGTGGAGCCTCACCGGAGACGTGCCCGAACCCCATCCAAGCCTCGTCGTGCCTTCGCCTAGTCGCGCGCTTGAGTCCGTTCGCCGCCGTCCGTTCACACAAGGTTGAAAATAACCCCAGCCTGTTAATGTATTTTCTAAATCGTGTTTGAATTACTTAATTGATGTTATGAATTATTGTTGTAATATTGATGCAATTTGGCGATTCACGCATATGATTTTTAGAGATGCGATGTATACGTGTAGCCAAAATCGAACCCCGCGACAATACTTTGAATATGCGTATGATTTTAAAAATGAGTACGGTCACTATTCACTACTTTAGTGATTTTCATACTAGAATTGTTTATAATTAATTTTGCTTTAGTGTGTGAAGCGATAATTGGTTAGTATTAATATAAGTATAACTTTGGTGATATAAGAAATTGAAATAGGAATTAAGCCACGTATTTTCGGTCAAATAAAAATATAGATTTTTACTACTCATAATAAATATATTCATAAGTATAGCACTTAATTACTTAAATAGTAAAATGGTCATAATAACCATGAATAGGTTATTAAAAGTCCCATTTAGTAATTTACATTAATTCTTAGAATATTAATGTTAGAAGAGTTATAAATAAATAATTTTTAGTTATGCGTTAAAATTCTATTTAGAAAAGAAAGGACAAAACCGAAATAGTAGAATTTATAATTAGTCGCTCATACTTTTCTAATAAGAAATTGATAATTATATTGGTAAACGTAGATTTCTTACTAATGAGATAGATAATTTGTTCTAATAACCTTTTTAATAGACATCATGATTTAACAAGATTTATTATAGATGTTTAAGTATAGTCGTATTAAATAGAAACTTAAAAGTAGTATGTCATATAACTTTTCTAACAATTATATAATGGCTTAATTAAGTGCTCACATCGTCATAAAAATAAGAGTTAATAACATACCAATGAATATAATATTCATTCTTAGGTCATTTGTTTCTAGACTAAATGTAAAGACAAATAATAGAGTAATTATGTCCTCTGATAACCTAGTTAATTAGATTTATATTTGTTTACAACTGTTTATATATGTTTAGTTAATCATTTAATCAAACTTAGTCCATATTATTTATATATTTATATATATCACTTAGTTCCCCTAAAGAATAAAACTAATGAAAATAGTGTTCATGTTCTTTAATAATAATTAAAATGTTAGTTTATATATTGTTTTATGCATAGCTTTCTTAATAAGGAGTATAGGACATGTACTTTCTAATTTCTAATGAAACTAAAAGATAGTGGCTTATTCATTGTCTTTTACATAAAAGTTCATTTAAAGCATATACCATAACTTTCCATAAATAGGTGTTTAATAATAATAATGACCTTTTCACATAAAACCTATTTAGACTTATATCTTAATTTATCATAAGTGATAGGTTTAACAATGAATTATATGTTCCATAATGCTTCTAAAATTAATAACGCGATTAGTAGCCCATTAACCCTAGATATATATAACTTATATCTATTCTAAAAGGTTAAAAATGTTTAATATCGTTATAACGTGTTTTATCGTCTTATAAACCCTTAATCTTAGACATATCGCATATGACGTTTTATAAAAGACTAAATTGGTGAACCAAATATTTGTATATTTTAATTAAGATATTTTTAAGCTCATGTCTTATTTTATAAAGTATATATCACACTTTTTGAAAAGAATATTTTTTATTATAACCCTTGCGACGTTTTTGAAAAGCAAACGCTCTTTTTGTTAGGCTTTCTTTTAGCTCTACGTATGATGACTGTTGTATGTTATTGAATGGTGTTTGTTCTTCTTGTTTGTTTGTGTGATATTCAGTGGTTGATCTAGTAGTTGAGAATCAAGATATATTTCGTGGAAGAACCTCAAGTTTTCAATAAGCAAGGCAAGTGGACTTCTCCCTCTGCATACTCTGTTTGATCCCAAACAATACATTTAATAAAGTTTATTCTTTCGGATATATATGCATAATTTGACGGGTTACCTATTTAGATAACCTTTCCAACCTTATTCCTTGATCAAACCTGGGAATTATACTTTACATTTGTAGCTATGCTATTGCTACAACTTAACTTTATGCAGTCACTCTCGCTTATGATATTAATGTTCCAAATGGTAAGATCACTTTGTTGTTGTGAATCCGATGGTTAAACAAGATTATTGCATATTAATTGGAACATGGAGTGACCACCCGGGAAAACAGTGCTACCATGAGAACTATCATGGCTCTGGTCTTGGCTAAATAACTAGGGAAGTCTTATGTTGGGTGTTGGTCGTGGTCGACCAGGAACGGGGGCATCTAGCAAGCTCTTATAGTTCCGACTCAGGCAGATTGGATACGGGCATAGTTACCAAAGCTTTACCCTGTAGTCTGGACTATAAGTTGGTTAAGGTAGGTGTGCCTTATGCAGTTTGACCATTTCCAGCATTTGCGTAATGAGGACTCTAGGGGGAAGCCTCGTAGTGAGACCCTGGCCATTCACCTCGGAAGTGAATACGGGTCTAGCTAACCCGGGCTAGAAGGGAATCGTGACTGATGGGTAAAGATGCGCCACCTCTGCAGAGTGTAAAACTGATATATCAGCCGTGCTCACGGTTATGAGCAGCCTGGACTCCTCACATGATAATTGAACTTGAAGATGGAAATAAATCGAGATCCGATGATCTGCCAATGGTTTGCTTAAGTGGTTTCACTTAAGTGTTTTTGATATACTCATGTACCTTTGTTTAATGGGAATTGTCGGGGACCATAATTAGGGGTACCCTCAAGACGCCTAATTCTCAGCTGGTAACCCCCATCAGCATAAAGCTGCAGAGGCCTGATGGGTGCGATTAAGTCATGGATCAGTCCATACGAGCGACTCAATCACGCCTCGCCCGAGCCTAGCCTCGGGCAAGGGCAGCCGACCCCGAGGGGTTTCCGTCTCGCCCGAGGCCCCCCTTTTAACGGCGGACACATCTCTGGCTCGCCCGAGGCCTTGTCTTCGCTAAGAAGCAACCCTGACTAAATCGCCGCACCGACCGACCGAGTCGCAGGAGCATTTAACGCAAAGGTAGCCTGACACCTTTATCCTGACGCGCGTCCCCCGGCAGAGCCGAAGTGACCGCCGTCACTTCGCCGCCCCACTGACCGGTCTGACAGAAGGACAGCGCCGCCTGCGCCACTCCGACTGCAGTGCCACTTGACAGAGTGAGACTGACAGGCAGTCAGGCCTTGCCAAAGGCGCCATAGGAAGCTCCGCCCGACCCAGGGCTCGGACTCGGGCTAAGGCCCCGGAAGACGGCGAACTCCGCTCCGCCCGACCCAGGGCTCGGACTCGGGCTAAGGCCCCGGAAGACGGCGAACTCCGCTCCGCCCGACCCAGGGCTCGGACTCGGGCTAAGGCCCCGGAAGACGGCGAACTCCGCTCCACCCGACCCAGGGCTCAGACTCGGGCTATGGCCCCGGAAGACGGCGAACTCCGCTCCGCCCGACCCAGGGCTCGGACTCGGGCTAAGGCCCCGAAAGACGGCGAACTCCGCTCCGCCCGACCCATGGCTCGGACTCGGGCTAGGCCCCAGAAGACGACGAACTCCGCTCCACCCGACCCAGGGCTCGGACTCGGGCTAGGCCCCAGAAGACGACGAACTCCGCTTCGCCCGACCCCAGGGGTCGGACTCCGCCCTGGCCTCGGCCGAACGACCTCCGCCTCGCCCGACCCAGGAGCTCGGGCTCGGCCTCGGCCATGGAAGACAGACTCGACCTCGGCTTCGGAGGAGCCTCCACGTCGCCCGACCTAGGGCACAGGCCCGCCACGTCAGCAGGAAGCGCCATCATCACCCTACCCCGAGCCGACTCGGGCCGCAGAGAACAAGACTGGTGTCCCATCTGGCTAGCTCCGTCAGATAGGCAATGATGGCGCCCCGCTAGCCCTATGACGACGGCGGCTCTCAGCTCCCTTACGGAAGCAGGGGGACGTCAGCAAGGACCCAACCGCTCCGACAGCTGTCCCTCCGCCAGGCTCCGTTGCTCCTCCGACAGCCACGACACCACACCAGCTGGGTGCCAAGATCTCTCCGGCTGCCACATTGGCATGTACTTAGGGCACTAGCTCTCCCCCGCTAGACACGTAGCACTCTGCTACACCCCCATTGTACACCTGGATCCTCTCCTTACGCCTATAAAAGGAAGGACCAGGGCCTTCTTAGAGAAGGTTGGCCGCGCGGGGACGAGGACGGGACAGGCGCTCTCTTGGGGTCGCTCGCTTCCCTCACCCGCGTGGACGCTTGTAACCCCCTACTGCAAGCGCACCCGACCTGGGCGCGGGACGAACACGAAGGCCGCGGGATCTCCACCTCTCTCACGCCCGTCTCCGGCCACCTCGCTTCCCCCCTTTGCGCTCGCCCACGCGCTCGACCCATCTGGGCTAGGGCACGCGGCACACTCACTCATCGGCTTAGGGACCCCCCAGTCTCGAAACGCCGACAGTTGGCGCGCCAGGTAGGGGCCTGCTGTGTGTTGACGAGCAGTTTCCCGTCAAGCTCCAGATGGGCAGTCTCCAACAACCTCTCCAACCCGGGACGATGCTCCGTTTCGGGAGTCTTGAGTTCATGTCCCTCGACGGCAGCTACGACATGATACTCCTTCCCCGGCCGCGCGACAACGACAATGGCGGCCGACAACCCGCCCGCCGGCGGCGGAATCGACGACATCTTCCCCGCGTGGTGGAAGAACGACTTTCGAGCTCGCCCTGTCCTCTCCCCCGCCAACGGAGGAGGAGGCGGGGCAATCAAGGCCAAGCGGGAGGCCGCGCTTCATTGGCTGTCGAGCGAATCGACGTCCCCAGCGCACCAACGGGGGGCGCGTCGGGCGTCGACCTCGCGTTTGAGACGAAGGCGAGCACCGTCCCCCCGCGACACGCCAATCCCGAGCAAGTGGACGACGCCAGCTTGCTCGCGGAGGGCCTGCAGGACGTCGCCCTCGTACCTAAGACGACGGCGCAATTAGCCCCCGACGTGACTATGTCGCTCCTCGTCGACCGAAAGGTACTGACTAATTCCCATCCTACGTTATTTCGACTCGGCCTCAACCCGCCTAGCGACCTCGCTTTGGCGGGCGCTCTCGTTAAGGCGAGTGCAACCCCTCTGGGGTTTTGTATGCGGTCGCCTTGGGACCGATTGACGGACGTCTCGACCTACGGGCCCTCCGGGTCCGAGGAAGATGACGATCCCAGCATCTGCTGGGATTTCTCTGGATTTGGCAACCCCAGTGCCTCTCCGACTGTTCCGACGGAAGCCGTAGCCTTGACGACAAGGACTGCGGCCCAAGCCGCGAATGTTTCCACGTCGAGCTAGGGGATCCCTCCGAAGGCAACCATCTCGGCATGCCGGAGGACGGTGATCTCCCTAGGCCGGTGCCTCGCGCCGACATCTCGCGGGAGCTAGCTGTGGTCCCCGTTCCGGCGGCGGGTCACGACCCACAGCTCGAGCAAGTCCGCGGGGCGCAGGCCAGGCTCGACGAGGGAGCAGGAGCGCTCGAGTCGATCCGCCGGGACGTCGGACAGGTATGGGCGGGCCAACTCCCGGCCGGAGAAATACGTCACCTGCCCCAGGGTTTCCAGCACCGCGTCGCCGATGTCGCCAGGGTCAGGCCGCCACCTACATCCAGTGGGGTCGGCCAGAACCTGGCTGCAGCAGCGATGCTCCTCCGCGCGATGCCGGAGCCATCCACCACCGAGGGTCGGCGAATCCAGGGAGAGCTCAAGAATCTTCTGGAAGGCGCTGCGGCCCGACGGGCCGAGAGCTCTGCCTCCCGAAGGCAGGGATACCCCTCGGAACCTCATGCCGCAACTTCCCGATTCATACGGGAAGCCTCAGTCTACACCGGGCGCACGCGCAACACCGCGCCTGCGGCCCCGGGCCACCTCGGCAACGAGCACCATCGTCGCGACCGTCGGGCCCACCTCGACGAAAGGGTGCGCCAAGGCTACCACCCCAGGCGTGGGGGACGCTACGACAGCGGGGAGGATCGGAGTCCCTCGCCCGAACCACCCGGTCCGCAGGCCTTCAGCCGGGCCATCCGGCGGGCACCGTTCCCGACCCGTTTCCGACCCCCGACTACTATCACAAAGTACTCGGGGGAAACGAGGCCGGAATTGTGGCTCGCGGACTACCGCCTGGCCTGCCAACTGGGTGGAATGGACGACGACAACCTCACCATCCGCAACCTCCCCCTGTTCCTCTCCGATACTGCTCGCGCCTGGTTGGAGCACCTGCCTCCGGGGCAGATCTCCAACTGGGATGATTTGGTCCAAGCCTTCGCCGGCAATTTCCAGGGCACGTACGTGCGCCCTGGGAATTCCTGGGACCTCCGAAGCTGCCGGCAACAGCTGGGAGAGTCTCTTTGGGACTACATCCGGCGATTCTCGAAGCAGCGCACCGAGCTGCCCAACATCACCGACTCAGATGTCATCGGCGCGTTTCTTGCCGGCACCACCTGCCGCGACCTGGTGAGCAAGTTGGGTCGCAAGACCCCCACCAGGGCGAGCGAGCTGATGGACATCGCCACCAAGTTCGCCTCTGGCCAGGAGGCGGTCGAGGCCATCTTCTGAAAGGACAAGCAGCCCCAGAGCCGCCCGTCGGAAGAGGTTCCCGAGGCGTCTACTCCGCGCGGCGCCAAGAAGAAAGGCAAGAAGAAGTCGCAAGCGAAACGCGACGCTGCCGACGCGGACCTTGTCGCCGCTGCCGAGTACAAGAACCCTCGGGAGCCCCCTGGAGGTGCCAACCTCTTCCACAAGATGCTCAAGGAGCCGTGCCCCTATCATCAGGGGCCCGTCAAGCACACCCTTGAGGAGTGCGTCATGCTTCGGCGCCACTTCCACAAGGCCGGGCCACCCGCAGAGGGTGGCAGGGCCCTCGACGACGACAAAAAGGAAGATCACCAAGAAGGAGAGTTCCCCGAGGTCCGCGACTGCTTCATGATCTACGAAAGGCATGCGGCGAATGCCTCGGCTCGGCATCGCAAGCAAGAGCGCCGGGAGGTCTGCTCGGTGAAGGTGGCGGTGCCAGTCTACCTAGACTGGTCCGACAAGCCCATCACTTTCGACCAAGCTGATCACCCCGACCATGTGTCGAGCCCGGGGAAATACCCGCTCGTCGTCGACCCCATCATCGGCGACGTCAGGCTCACCAAGGTCCTGATGGATGGGGGCAGCTGCCTCAACATCATCTACGCCGAGACCCTCAGGCTCCTGTGCGTCGATCTGTCCTCCGTCCGAGCAGGCGCTGCGCCCTTCCACGGGATCATTCCTGGGAAGCGCGTCCAGCCCCTCGGACGGCTCGACCTTCCTGTCTGCTTCGGAACGCCCTCCAACTTCCGAAGGGAGATTTTGACGTTCGAGGTGGTCGGGTTCCGAGGAACCTACCACGCGGTATTTGGGAGGCCATGCTACGCGAAGTTGATGGCCGTCCCCAACTACACCTACCTGAAGCTCAAGATGCCGGGCCCCAACGGGGTCATCACCGTCGGCCCCACGTACAAACACGCGTTCAAATGCGACGTGGAGTGCGTGGAGTACGCCGAGGCTCTCGCCAAGTCCGAGGCCCTCATCGCCGACCTGGAGAACCTCTCCAAAGAGGTGCCAGACGTGAAGCGACATGCCGGCAACTTCGAGCCAGCGGAGACGGTTAAGGCCGTCCCTCTCGACCCCAGTGGCGACACCTCCAAGCAGATCCGGATTGGTTCCGGGCTCGACCCCAAATAGGAAGCGGCGCTCGTCGACTTTCTCCGTGCAAACGCCGACGTCTTTGCGTGGAGTCCCTCGGACATGCCCGGCATACCGAGGGATGTCGCCAAGCACTCGCTAGATATTCGGGCCGGAGCCCGACCCGTCAGGTAGCCTCTGCGCCGATTCGACGAGGAGAAGCGCAGAGTGATAGGCGAGGAGATCCACAAGCTAATGGCAGCATGGTTCATCAAAGAAGTATTCCATCCCGAATGGCTTGCCAACCCTGTGCTTGTGAGAAAGAAAGGGGGGAAATGGCAGATGTGTGTAGACTACACTGGTCTCAACAAAGCATGTCCGAAGGTTCCCTACCCTCTACCTCGCATCGATCAAATCGTGGATTCCACTGCTGGGTGCGAAACCCTGTCCTTCCTCGATGCCTACTCAGGGTATCACCAAATCCGGATGAAGGAGTCCGACCAGCTCGCGACTTCTTTCATCACGCCCTTCGGCATGTACTGCTATGTCACCATGCCGTTCGGTTTGAGGAATGCGGGCGCGACGTACCAGCGGTGCATGAACCATGTGTTCGGCGAACACATCGGTCGTACAGTCGAGGCCTACGTCGATGACATCGTAGTCAAGACAAGGAAGGCCTCCGACCTCCTCTCCGACCTTGAAGTGACATTCCGGTGTCTCAAGGCAAAGGGCGTCAAGCTCAATCCCGAGAAGTGTGTCTTCGGGGTGCCCCGAGGCATGCTCCTGGGGTTCATCGTCTCCGAGTGGGGCATCGAAGCCAACCCGGAGAAGATCGCAGCCATCACAGCATGGGGCCCATCAAGGACTTAAAAGGTGTACAGAGGGTCATGGGATGTCTTGCGGCCTTGAGCCGTTTCATCTCACGCCTCGGCGAAAGAGGCCTGCCTCTGTACCGCCTCTTAAGGAAGGCCGAGCGCTTCACTTGGACCCCTGAGGCCGAGGAAGCTCTCGGGAACCTGAAGGCGCTCCTCACCAAGGCGCCTATCTTGGTACCCCCAGCTGATGGAGAAGCCCTCTTGGTCTACGTCGCCGCGACCACTCAGGTGGTTAGCGCCGCGATTGTGGTCGAAAGGCAAGAAGAGGGGCATGCATTGCCCGTTCAGAGGCCAGTTTACTTCGTCAGCGAGGTACTGTCCGAAACCAAGATCCGCTACCCACAAGTTCAGAAGCTGCTGTACGCAGTGATCCTGACGAGGAGGAAGTTGCGACACTACTTCGAGTCTCACTCGGTAACTGTGGTGTCATCCTTCCCCCTGGGGGAGATCATCCAGTGCCGAGAGGCCTCGGGCAGGATTGCGAAGTGGGCGGTGGAAATCATGGGCGAGACCATCTCGTTCGCACCTCGGAAGGCCATCAAGTCCCAAGTCTTGGCGGACTTCGTAGCCGAATGGGTCGACACCCAGCTACCGACGGCTCCGATCCAACCGGAGCTCTGGACCATGTTTTTCGACGGGTCGCTGATGAAGACGGGAGCCGGCGTGGGCCTACTCTTCATCTCGCCCCTCGGGAAACACCTACGCTACGTGCTACGCCTCCATTTCCCGGCGTCCAACAATGTGGCTGAGTACGAAGCTCTGATCAACGGATTGCGAATTGCCATCGAGCTAGGGGTCTGACGCCTCGACGCTCGCGGCGACTCGCAGCTCGTCATCGACCAAGTCATGAAGAACTCCCACTGCCGCGACCCGAAGATGGAGGCCTACTGCGATGAGGTTCGGCGCCTGGAAGACAAGTTCTACGGGCTCGAGCTTAACCACATCGCTCGGCGCTACAACGAGACTGCGGACGAGCTGGCAAAAATAGCCTCGGGGCGAGCGTCGGTTCCTCCGGACGTCTTCTCCCGGGATCTGCACCAACCCTCCGTCAAGATCGACGACGTGCCCGAGCCCGAGGTACCCTCGGCCCAGCCTGAGGTACCCTCGGCCCATCCCGAGGCGTCCTCGGTTCAGCCCGAGGTACCCTCGGCCCCCGAGGGCGAGGCGCTGCGCATCGAGGAGGAGCGGAGCGGGGCCACGCCTGACCGAGATTGGCAGACCCCGTACCTGCAATATCTCCGCCAAGGAGAGCTACCCCTCGACCATGCCGAGGCTCGGCGGGTAGCGCGACGCGCCAAGTCGTTCGTCTTGCTGGGCGATGAGAAGGAGCTCTACCACCGCAGCCCCTCGGGCATCCTCCAGCGATGCATCTCCATCGCCGAAGGTCGGGAACTCCTGCAAGAGATACACTCGGGGGCTTGCGGCCATCACGCAGCACCCTGAGCCCTCGTCGGGAATGCTTTCCGGCAAGGCTTCTACTAGCCAACGGCGGTGGCCGACGCCACTAGAATTGTCCGCACCTGCGAAGGGTGTCAATTCTATGCGAAGCAGACCCACCTGCCCGCTCAGGCTCTGCAGACGATACCCATCACCTGGCCCTTTGCGGTGTGGGGTCTGGACCTCGTCGGTCCCTTGCAGAAGGCGCCCGGAGGCTACACGCACCTGCTGGTCGCCGTCGACAAATTCTCCAAGTGGATCGAGGTCCGACCCCTGAACAGCATCAGGTCCGAGCAGGCGGTGGCGTTCTTCACCAACATCATCCATCGCTTCGGGGTCCCAAACTCCATCATCACCGACAACGGCACCCAGTTCACCGGCAGAAAATTCTTGGATTTTTGCGAGGATCACCACATCCGGGTGGACTGGGCCGCCGTGGCTCATCCCATGTCGAATGGGCAAGTAGAGCGTGCCAACGGCATGATTCTACAAGGGCTCAAGCCTCGGATTTACAACGACCTAAACAAGTTCGGCAAGCGATGGATGAAGGAACTCCCCTCGGTGGTCTGGAGCCTGAGGACAACGCTGAGCCGAGCCACGGGTTTCACGCCGTTCTTCCTGGTCTACGGGGCCGAGGCCGTCTTGCCCACTGACCTGGAATACGGCTCCCCGAGGACGAGGGCCTACGACGATCAAAGCAACCAAGCTAGCCGAGAAGACTCGCTGGACCAGCTGGAAGAGGCTCGGGACAGGGCCTTACTACACTCGGCGCGGTATCAGCAGTCCCTGCGGCGCTACCACGCCCGAGGGGTCCGACCCCGAGACCTCCAGGTGGGCGACCTGGTGCTTCGGCTGCGGCAAGACGCCCGAGGGAGGCACAAGCTCACGCCCCCTGGGAGGGGCCATTCGTCATCGCCAAAGTTCTGAAGCCCGGAACGTACAAGCTGGCCAACAGCCAAGGCGAGGTCTACGACAACGCTTGGAACATCCAACAGCTACGTCGCTTTTACCCTTAAGATGTTTTCAAGTCGTTCATATACCTCGCACCCACGCAAAGTTTAGTCATCAAGGAAGGGTCGGCCTTGCCTCGGCAAAGCCCGACCCTCCCTCGGGGGCTAAAAGGGGGGAAACCCCCTCTGCGTCAAAATTTTCCTCGAAAAAAGATCTCTTTTACCAGAATATCTTTCGTGCTTTTTGACTACTTCGAAAAGTGGGTCCTGGAAATGACGGAGTACACGTAAGCAGCCAAGGCTGACCGAGCCGAGGGACTCCTACGCCTCCGGGATACGGATACCTCACTCATCACCTTCTGCGATAAGTAACTCGCGTTCGGATAAAGTGGCTCCACGGATCGAACAAGTCTTTACGTTCGGAAGCCCTTCTACCGAAGCGATCCTTCGAGCCTTCTCGACCGAGTCGGTGACAGGGCCTCATGGACGGGTGAAAGTACGCGTAAGCGGCAAGGCCGACCGAGCCGAGGGACTCCCACGCCTCCGGGATACGGATACCTCACTCATCACCTTCCGCGAGAAGCAACTCTCGCTCGCACAAACATCCCTGTTACCGACAAAAAGTCCAGATACTCGAAACAAGAGGAAAAGAGATGCAGCTTTACAACGCAGCGAGGGTGTGTGTTCTAGCCTCGGGGCCGCACAAGGCACACGCTACAAGACAATCCGATCCTGCAGGCAAGGGTCTTCACGCTGGAAGGGAGCTGCAACACCCTCGGCATCGACGACACCTTCGGCGAGGCCCGACCTAGCCTCGGACGGCGACGCGGTTCGAGGTTCTCCGCTCCGAAGGACGACGTCATCACCACGCCCGGGCAATCGCTGCCAGGGACTTCTCCGGGAATCCGGCCCGAGCAGGCGGCTCGGCCGGTCGCCCCTGGGGCCTCGGCAGACCATCTCCCGAGGGCGCCAGCCCGACCTGAGGCCTCGGCTGATCAACTCCGACGTCGGTCCCGTCAACGGACAACCCGGCTAGGCTCCGGCCAACCAGGTTTCATTCTCGAGCTGACTCTGCCTCTGTTCATACTGATATTGCTACCCCTGGCCTCGGCTCGTCGAAGAGCGGCCGAGGGGTCTCTTTAACTAAGCTAGAGGAGCCTCGGACAGCAAGGCCGACCGAGCCGAGGGATTCCTATGCCTCCGGGATACGGATACCTCACTCGTCACCTTGACACGGGGCGACTCACGCTTGGTGAAGCGGTTCAGATAATCAACAGACGAGTCTTAGCGCTCAAAAATGAGGAAAAAACACGGCTCCGTGCCAAAATTACATACATGTTCAGGCCCCGAAAGCCGTAATGAACAAAACACTGGCATTCGAAGTGCCATTACAAACGGAACTCCGGTTCCCCCCTCCGCAGGTACGAACAACCCCACTCGATTGGGGTGGGCCTGCGGAGCAACCGAAGACCGGCGAACGGCGCGCCGTCACCTGCTCCAGCAGCGACGACGACGACGACTTCTGCCCCGGGGGGCCGAACAGCGGCAGCACTGACCTCAGGGCGGATGCTGCTGCCAGGAGGCCCCCGCCCATGCCCAAACTCGAGAGGCAAGGACGGGCAGAAGGCCGTAGAGTTGGAGGTCGGTCCGTGGCTAGCCTTAGCTATCACGCCGGCGGAAGAACCTCTTCCAGCTGCCATGGCAGACGCCGGCGCCGCGAGCGGCTCCGAAGCCACTCGCGTCCGAAAGCCAGGCACGCTGCAGATGCCAGCGCCATGGACGACAACCGCTCCTCCCTCCGTTCACTAAGTGAAGGAGCGGGCCGCCGCCCACGCGGGGGCCGACCTCAACTCGGCACACTCCCCTCCCCAGCCCTGGTGATGAAAATCCTTGAGGCTGAGGGAGGGGCAGAGGCCGCAGCCCGGCTCGCTTTCCCCCACCATCAAGCTGGAGGTCACTGCCTTGGGTGACCGCCGGTGGAGGGGTGCAGCCGGGCTGCATGATGAAAATCCTTGAAGCCGAACGATGGCTGAAAGGTACCAACTCCCACGGAGTTGCGTCCCTCCGACGACGAGGCGAAAAGACGGCGGGTTCCCCCCATCCGGGGGCTTGGAAGGTGGAAAGACGCGACGCATAAGGGAGGAAGAAGACATGGTCGCCTTCCGAAAGGGGTCACTCTCCTTTTAAAGGCAACTCTCCCTGCTTGCGCCCCCAACCGTCACGGGCTGAGTCTTCTCCAACACGCTCCAAAGCCCTCCCCTGCGGCGCGGGGGCTGGGTCCCGCATGTCATGCAGACCGGCTCCGAGCAGAAGAAGCCAAACCGCCGCGCGTGGTGCACGCAACCGCCCAGCGGTTACAAGTGACCCTCCACTTTTGACCAGACCAACGGGCGAAAGGGGCGAGCAGCCATGCAGGCGGCATGCAACCGCGCCAAGTGGACGCGCTTCTCCGACTCCTGAAACGCCAGCATGGAGGCCCAGGCCCACGCGTCGCGCAACCGGCGCGCCGGATGCTGCATGCAAGCAACTGCACCGCCACTTGCGCCACCACCGCGCCTCCTCGATTGCGGAACCAATACCGCAACTCGAGGCGACCTAGCGCGCGACCCAGAAGCGCCAGCCTGACGCGGTGGCCAACGCGGCCAAAAGTGGGCCGGCAGTAATGACGGTGGCAGGCGCGCGGGAGCAGCGGTCACGTCGTCAGCCAAGCTCACGTCCTATCCGGGAGCAGCAAGGGAACCCCCTCTCACGGCGTGAAGACACCGCGCCCGTGATCCGTTCCTCGAACGGCTCACGCACGCGCAACGGCCGCCCCGCCAACTACTCGCCCTGTCGCATTAACTCCGCGGCTGGACAGGCGGCGCTTCTGGCAGGAGCAGCGGGCGACGCTTCGCCTTCGCCGTAACAACCACGCCAGAAAAGGTACGCCACATCGTTCGATTTCGAATCCTTTTCCTTTTTTCCTCTTTCTCTATCTCCTGCAACAGGGACCGGGAAAGGGGGATACCCCGAAAAGGATCCTTCAGTGTGAAGGAACCGGGCTCCGAGCCTCCCCCTACTGATCAGAGGTTCGAAGGCTGGCCCTCCGAGGGGTTCAACAGCCGCCTCAGATCGCGTGGGCCCGACACACACTACTGGTCAGAGGTTCGAAGGCCGGCCCCCCGAAGGGTTCCACGGCCGCCTCAGGCTACTCGGGCTCCGTGCCCATTACTGATCAGGGGTTCGAAGGCTGGCCCCCGAAGGGTTCACAGTCGCCTCAGACGCCGAGCGAGGGATGACCAGGGGTACGTTCGATACATAACCAAGGCTCGGGCTGCGCTCCCGAGGTACCCTAGGACATTTCCGAGACCAGCGGGAGCGATCTTGTAACGGAATCCCATCGGAGGGAGGCATCGAGCCCTCGGACCCCGTCGCCAGGGGACCGGGTCCGGCAGATCACCCGCAGGTACTTTTGGGCGTGCCTCTGGGCCCCTAGCCGACCCCCAACGAACGAGGCACGGACGTCCACTCGGATTACCCGCTTGCAGCTCACCGGAGACACCATGTTCGGTGCCCATCGAGGGTAACATGGCGCACTCCCCCCTCCTCCTTGCGGAAAGGCGACGTAGGGGCGTATGTAAAAAAGCCGAGTCTGTCCCTGATCGCCCTCTCGCCTTGTGCGGAGGCTCGGGGGCTGCTCTCGCAAACCCGGCTCCGGCCGAACCGTTGACAGCGTCAACATACCAGCCCGAGAACTTGGGCCCCGACCGTGCACCCGGGCTACGGCCTGCTCGCATGAGGGAACAACCAGACCAGCCGAAGCATTACGCAAGGCATAAAGACCTCGAAGGAGTGAAACCACTCCTCCGAGGCCTCGGGGGCTACACCCGGCGGGTGCGCTCGCACGCACCCACCGGAACAAAATGCAACCGAGAAAGGCTTGTCCCCTTGCAAAAAAGTGCGACGAAAGCCTCCAAGCGAGTGCTAACACTCCCTTCGAGGCTCGGGGGCTACTGTCGGGGACCATAATTAGGGGTACCCTCAAGACGCCTAATTCTCAGCTGGTAACCCCCATCAGCATAAAGCTGCAGAGGTCTGATGGGTGCGATTAAGTCAGGGATCAGTCCATACGAGCGACTCGATCACGCCTCGCCCGAGCCTAGCCTCGGGCAAGGGCAGTCGACCCCGAGGGGTTTCCGTCTCGCCCGAGGCCCCCCTTTTAACGGCGGACACATCTCCGGCTCGCCCGAGGCCTTGTCTTCGCTAAGAAGCAACCCTGACTAAATCGCCGCACCGACCGACCGAGTCGCAGGAGCATTTAACGCAAAGGTAGCCTGACACCTTTACCCTGACGCGTGCCCCCCGGCAGAGCCGAAGTGACCGCCGTCACTTCGCCGCCCCACTGACCGGTCTGACAGAAGGACAGCGCCGCCTGCGCCACTCCGACTGCAGTGCCACTTGACAGAGTGAGACTGACAGGCAGTCAGGCCTTGCCAAAGGCGCCATAGGAAGCTCCGCCCGACCCAGGGCTCGGACTCGGGCTAAGGCCCCGGAAGACGGCGAACTCCGCTCTGCCCGACCCAGGGCTCAGACTCGGGCTAAGGCCCCAGAAGACGGCGAACTCCGCTCCGCCCGACCCAGGGCTCGGACTCGGGCTAAGGCCCCGAAAGACGGCGAACTCCGCTCCGCCCGACCCAGGGCTCGGACTCGGGCTAAGGCCCCGGAAGACGACGAACTCTGCTCCGCCCGACCCAGGGCTCGGACTCGGGCTAGGCCCCAGAAGACGACGAACTCCGCTTCGCCCGACCCCAGGGGTCGGACTCCGCCCTGGCCTCGGCCGAACGACCTCCGCCTCGCCCGACCCAGGAGCTCGGGCTCGGCCTCGGCCATGGAAGACAGACTCGACCTCGGCTTCGGAGGAGCCTCCACGTCGCCCGACCTAGGGCACAGGCCCGCCACATCAGCAGGAAGCGCCATCACCACCCTACCCCGAGCCGACTCGGGCCGCAGAGAACAAGACTGGTGTCCCATCTGGCTAGCTCCGCCAGATAGGCAATGATGGCGCCCCGCTAGCCCTGTGACGACGGCGGCTCTCAGCTCCCTTACTAAAGCAGGGGGACGTCAGCAAGAACCCAACCGCTCCGACAGCTGTCCCTCCGCCAGGCTCCGTTGCTCCTCCGATAGCCACAACACCACACCAGCTGGGTGCCAAGATCTCTCCGGCTGCCACATTGGCATGTACTTAGGGCACTAGCTCTCCCCCGCTAGACACGTAGCACTCTGCTACACCCCCATTGTACACCTGGATCCTCTCCTTACGCCTATAAAAGGAAGGACCAGGGCCTTCTTAGAGAAGGTTGGCCGCGCAGGGACGAGGACGGGACAGGCGCTCTCTTGGGGCCGCTCGCTTTCCTCACCCGCGTGGACGCTTGTAACCCCCTACTGCAAGCGCACCCGACCTGGGCGCGGGACGAACACGAAGGCCGCGGGATCTCCACCTCTCTCACGCCCGTCTCCGGCCACCTCGCTTCCCCCCTTCGCGCTCGCCCACGCGCTCGACCCATCTGGGCTGGGGCACGCAACACACTCACTCGTCGGCTTAGGGACCCCCCGGTCTCGAAACGCCGACAGGAATACTTGGGATTCACATTTATTAGTAATCAGGTGTTGATAATAAAATATTGACCAACTAAAATGCTTACTGCTCAACCTCAGCCTCACCTTGTTACCTTGCATTAGTTTTTCCCCCACTTGCTGAGCCCCGACCATAAGTGAGCTCACCCTTGCTTAAATTTTGATCAGAAGCTTGCAGATGAAGAAATGATGTTGAACTCCATGGATGCTAGTCTAGTGATACCCCCGGTCATCTTCCTGTGGATGGATGTCCATGTTCGCTGTACTTTGATGAATAAAGGTTAAGACATTATGTCTATTCGAAGTGTAATATGTTGATATAATCATTATTTACGCTTTTATGCATTGTTCTTTTGATATATTACACTTGTGACGTCAACATATGTGTGGAAATAGATCCTGGCACACATATGCTATGCACTCGGCTCTGCCCTTTGGAAACGGGTGCGACAGAAGTGGTATCAAAGCAATGTGACCGTAGGTCGCTAGATTAGTTAGAAATGGAAAGCCCAGTCAGTCTTTCAAAGCCTGATATATTTTCCTCCATAAAAACTTACTTTATATAAAATCTCGTCTCTTTTATCTTCAATCCTTCTTGTCTAATTTTTGGTCTATCCGAAGGTTCTAATGAGAAGCATTGCAAGATGATCAAGCTAGGATTTCGGAACTTGAAGTGAAGTTTGCTAGAAGAAACCCTCTCGAAGCTATCGACGATGCCCTATTCTCTATCTTATCCCCACTCTGCAAGAAGTTTTGTTATGGATCCCCTGGATCTATTATTTGACTTCTTGGCTAGGTTGATAGGATTGTTCTTTAGTATTAAGATTTTCGACTAGATCGGTAATGGCGATATTATATTATAAGTGGTTTTCTAAATCCCTAATATTGCTATATAACCCTTGACTTCTTATACTTTTGTTTTCTTGCCATTGTATTGTCATCCTTGGACAATATCTACCTTGATATAATAAACTTTTGCCTCTCTACTTTTCTCCTTGATAATGCTTTATCCCTATTGAATTCTTGTACTTTTGTTTTCTTGCAATTGTATTGTCATCCTTGGACAATATCTACCTTGAGATATTGAACCCTTTGTCTCTCTACTTGATACTGCCCTTGTATTTTGCATCCTTAAAAAAAGGAAAAAAACTTTCTCATATCCTTGGTTGTATAATTTATCCTCGCTTCACCAGTTAGTGGTTATCTTATTTCATTATTGGTCATTAACAATAATGTTTTGGTCTTGTCTAACTCCTTGATAATTCTTACCTGACTCCTTGACTTTATAATATCTTTCTTATTCCAAACCTTGTCTCACCTTTTGTTTTGGTTGAATGAGTAGAAATGGATTGTGTTGTGCTGGTATACTTGAGTTCATTGTCCTTTGTGTTCATGTTTGATTTGCTTCTTTGAAATGATTGTTGGTGTATTGTGTGACTTTTGTCCACAATGGTATCAGTTAGCTAGGTAAAACCTTAGATAGATGGGTTTTCTCTGCTCTCTATAATCTGTCTTTGCTCAACCCTTTCGTCCCTTCCATTCTTGCATACCCATACAGATGTCATACCTTGGAATGTCAACTACAAGTGATGTCACTAAATGCAAAGAATGTGGTGTGTTGGCAAGTCAAAACAACACTATAAATAAAACAACTGATGAACAGACATTCAAGACCCAAAAGGATGCACAACCAAACCAACAGACAAGTGATCTTAGAACATGTTATTGTTGTGAGTACTATGGAATTCCTTGTCGCCAGATCAGTACAAACGAAAGTGAAACTACAAACCAGAAGAACCGGATTTTATTTTCTGGCATAAACAGACAAATGCCTCCCCAAGAACAACTAGTAGCAGACTCTCTCATACCTAATGCACTGTCAGTTGACGAATCGCAAAGTATTCCAAAAAGGAAACATCACAAGGATGCCCAGCCCCAAGAAGAAACACAGGAGTGTTACATTGATGGATGGACTATTACCTGCACACAGTTTCAGCCACGTCGTCGCATCAGGTCCAAGAAACGAAAAGGGAAACATGGAAAAAGTCAAGAAATAACTTCAAGAAAAGCTTGCTATCAATGTGGACGTGAAGGTCATTACTTCCGTAACTGTCCTGAGAAGAGTTCACTACAGATCACCTCCAAGATGAAGCTATCTCAGTCTTCAGACATGGAATATGAACAAAAATGCACAGAAACTTCTACCAACAACGTAAAGAGAACTCCACCATGTAACTTATCAAGTCGTGCTTGCTTTGGCTGTGGTGATATTGGCCATCTTGTTAATGGTTGTCCTAAGAAGGATGTGGAGATCAATAAGGTCCAAAAGAAAAGACAACACCCTCAAACCCATGCATCAACAAAGAATAAACAACAGAAAGAGTCCACAGGAAAGATAAGTTATGCAGTGACTGGAACCATTCCATATGATAATGCGGTGATTTTTGGAACACTAGTCATTCACAAAACCATCGCCACCGTGTTGTATGATCCTCGTATAACACATTCTCTTATCAGTGTCCAGTTTGCAACAAAGTATGGTATCTTTAAGTGTCCCTTAAGATCAAGAAAGACCATCAGTACACCTGAAGGAAAAATGTTAGTAAACTACATATGTCCGAAAGTAAGTGTTAAAATCAACGGGATAGATTTTCCAGCTGATCTCCTAGTGATAGAATCAATGAGAAAGGATGTGATTCTTGGAAAGAATTGGTTACAAAGAACTAAGGCAGTAATCCTACATAGAACCATATGTTTGGAAACCCCATCTGGAGAAAGAATAGTAGTTGAAGACAATCAACCTCCAGCTCTGAAGATTGGTGCATCTGACAAGGAAGAATAATATATCATTTAGCTAGAAGAAGGAGTATGTCTCGCGAAAAGAAGTCAAGATGTTGCCCTCTCAAGATTTGTAATTGTGCTAAGTGATATATGAATAAACTTGGAGAATCTCTCGCACCTATTGTGTTTTGCCTCTTTATAAAGAAAATAAAGTATGGTGTCATCTAAAGCAATGTGATACTCTAGTTGCCCTAAAATTCCGCTCAAGTCTTTCTCTCAAATGTGTGCTCAAAGAATTACTCTTGGATCAGAAAGATGATTTGGATATCGTGCTCTGTAATTTATAAAGTGCAAAAGATCTTTGTTAAGGATTATAACACTTGTACGCTCTTGTAGTATGATGAAGCTAGGCGGAATCGGAAATCATCCTTAACTAATCTTATTTTGAAAAAAAAGTTGTGTTCGCTCTTCATCTTAATGTCATACAAGCCTCTTATGCAGTCTGTCTCACTAACTCTTTTACCCTCTGACTAGATGATGAACCCCAATGGAAATGAAGTAAATGATGCCAACGACAATATTCCTACCTTAACAACTATGAACGAGAAAAATGAGTCACCGAGATATTCGATGAATGGAATAAAGAACAACAAAAGGAATAGAAAAATGTTTGGATACATGATTAGTCCACCTCAACCACAAGAGAAAGCCACGAAACACATGGATACCCAAACAGAAGAATCAAGTCAGACACAGCTACATGAGATACAGACACCCAATCAACCCTCACCACCTATTGGTCAAGCAAAGTTGACTCGCAAAGAACTTAAAGCAAGAGGTGCTTGCTACTACTGCAAAAACGAAGGACATCTTATTCGCGAGTGCCCCAAGAAGCGTCTAGACCGAATAAAGAAGAAAGCTGCAAAGCATGACCTAAGCAATACTTCAGAAGACTCACCATTTTATAAGTATGATGATGAAGGTCGATTGATTAATATA
The DNA here is from genome assembly GCF_902167145.1 of Zea mays. Taxonomy (NCBI): domain Eukaryota; kingdom Viridiplantae; phylum Streptophyta; class Magnoliopsida; order Poales; family Poaceae; genus Zea; species Zea mays. The sequence goes on along the minus strand of NC_050100.1, from coordinate 73,506,100 downwards.
CATTTTGGAGCAGAGAAGTAAGGAAGTTCCTTAAGTTTGGAGGAGTTCAATGAGAACTAAGAACCTACACATAAACTATGTATCTCCTTTGCTTTCATGCTAGCCTTTCTTAATCTCGAGGACGAGATTCTTTTTAAGAGGGGTAGATTTGTGACACTATGAAAATCATTAAATAAAAATAATACATTTAGTTAATAATGATATTTGTGGTAATTAATTTTCTCTTAAGTGTTCGTTATTTACATGCTTTTGGAATGATTTTTGAATGCTCATGATTGATTTTGAATATGGAATATCATTTCTCTTAAATGAAAATTCACATAAATAATATAATAAATATTAGTCCAAGAATTTATATTTTATTTACAAATAATTTCGGCTTGATTATTATAAATGTTATGATTATTTGAATAGGTATTTCGAAATTAGAAAAAAAAAGAAAAAAACAAAACCTAATCCTAATCTACCCAGCCGAAGCGGCCCATTAGGCCCATGAAGCCGGCCGCGCCTAACCCTAAGCCGCGCCCACCCTGCTCTATCTCCCAGCCACCGCCGCCGCCTGGTTCCTCCCTCTCTGACCACCGCCGCTTCCTCTCTCCCTTCCGTTCCTCTCTCTCCCCTCGCTTCTCTCTCTCTTGCGCGACGCAGCCTCCAGACGGCCGAGCCGCCAGCAGCCCCTGCAGCCGCCGCGCAGCAGGTCTCCGCCAAGCCACGCCCAACGCCCGAGCTTGAGCCCCGAGCTGCGCAGCCGACCCACGCGGAGCGCCCCGATGCTCTTCTCCCGTCCAAGCCCGACCGCGCGCAAGACCCGTCGCAACCGCGTGCTGCCGCCGAGCGCACCCAGTCCGTGCCCCACGCGAATCCGGCGCCGACCCTGCGCGCCCAACCGAAGCCCCGCGCCCAGGACGCCGCAACCGAGTCACCCGCCCACGACCGTTCGTCTTCGTCGTTAATGGAGCTTCAATAGTCCGTTTCTCCTTCCCCACGTTCTTCTCCATTGAAACCGACGGCATCAATGGCCTTGAATACCCCGGCCGCCCTTCCTCTCTCCCCGACAACCTCTCTCCTCCCCTCCCTCTCTCTATAAAAGGGTAGCCGAGCCCTTCTACCTCTCCATCCCCAAGCTCGCTCTCACAAGCTCCACTTCGCTGCTCGCTTGTTTGCGTGTGTTTCCGCCATCGCGCCGCTCATCGTAACTAGAGGTCCCTGCCCCTTCCCCTTCCCCGTCGCCGGCGAAGGCGTACACAAGTCACTGGCGTCCCCTTCGACGAATCACTGTCGCAGACACGTCGTCGCCGTCCGTCCCGCAGTCCGTGGAGCCTCACCGGAGACGTGCCTGAACCCCATCCAAGCCTCGTCGTGCCTTCGCCTAGTCGCGCGCTTGAGTCCGTTCGCCGCCGTCCGTTCACACAAGGTTGAAAATAACCCCAGCCCGTTATTGTATTTTCTAAATCGTGTTTGAATTAATTAATTGATGTTATGAATTATTGTTGTAATATTCATGCAATTTGGCGATTCACGCATATGTTTTTTAGAGATGCGATGTATACGTGTAGCCAAAATCGAACCCCGCGACAATACTTTGAATATGCGTATGATTTTAAAAATGAGTACAGTCACTATTCACTACTTTAGTGATTTTCATACTAGAATTGTTTATAATTAATTTCGCTTTAGTGTGCGAAGCGATAATTGGTTAGTATTAATATAAGTATAACTTTGGTGATATAAGAAATTGAAATAGGAATTAAGCCACGTATTTTCGGTCAAATAAAAATATAGATTTTTACTACTCATAATAAATATATTCATAAGTATAGCACTTAATTACTTAAATAGTAAAATGCTCATAATAACCATGAATAGGTTATTAAAAGTCTCATTTAGTAATTTACATTAATTCTTAGAATATTAATGTTAGAAGAGTTATAAATAAATAATTTTTAGTTATGCGTTAAAATTCTATTTAGAAAAGAAAGGACAAAACCGAAATAGTAGAATTTATAATTAGTCGCTCATACTTTTCTAATAAGAAATTGATAATTATATTGGTAAACGTAGATTTCTTACTAATGAGATAGATAATTTGTTCTAATAACCTTTTTAATAGACATCATGATTTAACAAGATTTATTATAGATGTTTAAGTATAGCCGTATTAAATAGAAACTTAAAAGTAGTATGTCATATAAATTTTCTAACAATTATATAATGGCTTAATTAAGTGCTCACATCGTCATAAAAATAAGAGTTAATAACATACCAATGAATATAATATTCATTCTTAGGTTATATGTTTCTAGACTAAATGTAAAGACAAATAATAGAGTAATTATGTCCTCTCATAACCTAGTTAATTAGATTTATATTTGTTTACAACTGTTTATATATGCTTAGTTAATCATTTAATCAAACTTAGTCCATATTATTTATATATTTATATATATCACTTAGTTCCCCTAAAGAATAAAACTAATGAAAATAGTGTTCATGTTCTTTAATAATAATTAAAATGTTAGTTTATATATTGTTTTATGCATAGCTTTCTTAATAAGGAGTATAGGACATGTACTTTCTAATTTCTAATGAAACTAAACGATAGTGGCTTATTCATTGTCTTTTACATAAAAGTTCTTTTAAAGCATATACCATAACTTTCTATAAATAGGTGTTTAATAATAATAATGACCTTTTCACATAAAACCTATTTAGACTTATATCTTAATTTATCATAAGTGATAGGTTTAACAATGAATTATATGTTCCATAATGCTTCTAAAATTAATAACGCGATTAGTAGCCCATTAACCCTAGATATATAACTTATATCTATTCTAAAAGGTTAAAAATGTTTAATATCGTTATAACGTGTTTTATCGTCTTATAAACCCTTAATCTTAGACATATCGCATATGACGTTTTATAAAAGACTAAATTGGTGAACCAAATATTTGTATATTTTAATTAAGATATTTTTAAGCTCATGCCTTATTTTATAAAGTATAGATCACACTTTTTTGAAAAGAATATTTTTTTATTATAACCCTTGCGACGTTTTTGAAAAGCAAACGCTCTTTTTGTTAGGCTTTCTTTTAGCTCTACGTATGATGACTGTTGTATGTTATTGAATGGTGTTTGTTCTTCTTGTTTGTTTGTGTGATATTCAGTGGTTGATCTAGTAGTTGAGAATCAAGATATATTTCGTGGAAGAACCTCAAGTTTTCAATAAGCAAGGCAAGTGGACTTCTCCCTCTGCATACTCTGTTTGATCCCAAATAATACATTTAATAAAGTTTATTCTTTCGGATATATATGCATAATTTGATGGGTTACCTTTTTAGATAACCTTTCCAACCTTATTCCTTGATCAAACCTGGGAATTATACTTTACATTTGTAGCTATGCTATTGCTACAACTTAACTTTATGCAGTCACTCCCGCTTATGATATTAATGTTCCAAATGGTAAGATCACTTTGTTGTTGTGAACCCGATGGTTAAACAAGATTATTGCATATTAATTGGAACATGGAGTGACCACCCGGGAAAACAGTGCTACCATGAGAACTATCATGGCTCTGGTCTTGGCTAAATAACTAGGGAAGTCTTATGTTGGGTGTTGGTCGTGGTCGACCAGGAACGGGGGCATCTGGCAAGCTCTTATAGTTCCGACTCAGGCAGATTGGATACGGGCATAGTTCCCAAAGCTTTACCCTATAGTCTGGACTATAAGTTGGTTACGGTAGGTGTGCCTTATGCAGTTTGACCATTTCCAGCATTTGCGTAATGAGGACTCTAGGGAGAAGCCTCGTAGTGAGACCCTGGCCATTCACCTCGGAAGTGAATACGAGTCTAGCTAACCCGGGCTAGAAGGGAATCGCGACTCATGGGTAAAGATGCGCCACCTCTGCAGAGTGTAAAACTGATATATCAGCCGTGCTCACGGTTATGAGCAGCCTGGACTCCTCACATGATAATTGAACTTGAAGATGGAAATAAATCGAGATCCGATGATCTGCCAATGGTTTGCTTAAGTGGTTTCACTTAAGTGTTTTTGATATACTCATGTACCTTTGTTTAATGGGAATACTTGGGATTCACATTTATTAGTAATCAGGTGTTGATAATAAAATATTGACCAACTAAAATGCTTACTGCTCAACCTCAGCCTCACCTTGTTACCTTGCATTAGTTTTTCCCCCACTTGCTGAGCCCCGACCATAAGTGAGCTCACCCTTGCTTAAATTTTGATCAGAAGCTTGCAGATGAAGATATGATGTTGAACTCCATGGATGCTAGTCTAGTGATACCCCCGGTCATCTTCCTGTGGATGGATGTCCATGTTCGCTGTACTTTGATGAATAAAGGTTAAGACATTATGTCTGTTCGAACTGTAATATGTTGATATAATCGTTATTTACGCTTTTATGCATTGTTCTTTTGATATATTACACTTGTGACGTCAACATATGTGTGGAAATAGATCCTGGCACACATATGCTATGCACTCGGCTCTGCCCTTTGGAAACGGGTGCGACAATATGCGTCCCCCAGAAGCCCCTAATCTTTGAGTTGATTTTGAAATAATCAGCCCAAAGATTCTGGGTCCAGCTTGCGACTCTGTGACTTGATTTTCATTTTGGTGATGGGCGCTTCCAAAGGTGTGCCTGTTGAACGTTGCTTCTGAACTCTGAGTGACTCAATAAAAAACATCCTTCAAAGGTCCTCCTTCGGTGCTTTGGAGATCAGTGTCTTGTCATCAGATCGTGCTTTGGAAGTCAGCATTTGGAACTTTTGAGTAGGTCTTTGAAAACTAACCATTCAAAAGTCTTCATTTCATGCCTCAGAAATTGGCGCTCTGTTATCAGCCTATTCTTTAGAAATCAGCATTCTGTCTTCTGGAGTTTAAGAATCTATTGGGTGCACCTCCGGTGCACCCAATGGGTGTAGCCCCCGAGCTTTGAGTGGATTTTTGAAAATAATCCACTCAAAGATCTTCATCTTATGTTTTAGAAATCAGCATTTTATCTTCATCTCATGCTTTAGAAATCAACATTTTGCTGTTTTCATGCTCTTGCGAATTCAAACAATGTTGTCTGCCCATGTCTTGTTAGGTTTGAAATTTATTTGATCGGTGACAGATTGGACGTCTGGTAGATGGCTCTTAGCTGGTCTTCACCCTGCTCTGTGCTTCAATGCTTCTGCTGACTAGACTTGCAGTTCAGTAGCTATATTTGGATTTCCTTCGATCTCTATCGATCTCTTCCTTCTGTCTCAATACATTCATTGCGTATACTGTATGGATATGACTTGTTCAGAAAATCTATTAAAAATTCCTGGCCGTCCCCCCCAATGGGTGTGACCAAGGGACATCTTAGTACACAGAGCGTTTAGCATACTATCTTTGTCGGTGTTTTGGGTCCGATCGCACACCCGGGGTTGCCCCTCAAGGTGTTTTTAGGAGTAGGACGGTGTCAACAACTGTAGCAAAATGGTTCGTGCCGATTGCACGAGGGACAGTGGACAAGGTTTACAGGTTCGGGCCGCTCAGAGATGCGTAACACCCTACGTCCTGGTGAGTATGCTTGGTGGACAAGGTTACAAGAGAGCTCTCTGAGTGCAGAGAGTTAACGTAGGTGGCTAAGTAATAGGGTCGATCGTTCTGAAGGGGTGCTCCCTAGGCCTTATATACTCGACCGTGGGGCAATACATGTGGATATGATAACAACGAGTAGCTAAAAGATAGTGAACTTCTTGAGTTTATCTCCGTGTAACCCTGCCGACTTATCCTCGCATGGCTCCGTTGCATGGGGGCTCCAGCGCGGGAAAGTCGGATCTCTGCTGTGGTCACTCGCTCGACGTTGTGGGTCGTCCGGGTTTACATCAATCCGGCCTCATGTCGATCTGCTCTGCTGGTTGTCTCTCCCCAGGCCCACGAAAGAATGACCTTATGATTTATCGGGCCCTTGGGCCTTTCGTGAGGTCTTTTACTCTTTAGTGGACCCGGGGGATATCTATCCCCCACAAGCCCCCGATCTTTGGGTTAATTTAGAGGTAATCAGCCCAAAGATCCCAGGTCCAGCTTGCAGGTGATTTGAAGAAAATGACTTCCTGTTGTCTTCTCCTGCTCTGATCACTCGTTGACCGAAGCTTAGTTTCGTGCTTGTGCCTTAGAGGTCGGCATTTCAATTTGTAGGATTCTGAACTTCATTGGGTGCACCAGAGGTGCACCCAATGGGTGTAGCCCCCGAGCTTCGAGTAGATTTTTAGAAAATAATCTGCTCGGAGGTCTTCCTCAGAAATTATTTCCATTTGTGCTCCTGCGTTTTGGTTGAGGGTTGGCCTTTTAATTTTGTCCCACGCCTTAGAAGTCGGCACTGTCTTGGCTTGGAATGATAATCCATGGGGTGCACCGGAGGTGCACCCAATGGGTGTAGCCCCCGACCTTCAAATGGATTTTTGAGGATAATCCATTCGAAGGTCTTCCTTTCGTGTCTCTTTGCTGAAAATTATCCTTTCTGTTTGTAGAAATTGGCATGAAGCTATTTGCACTATGCTTTGGAGGTCAGCATTATGTCATCAATATTTTGCTTCAGAGGTCAGCATATATTTTGTCTTTAGTAGCCGAGTTCGCAATTCATCCATATCTTGCTAGGTAGTGCAGTTTATTTGCTCTGCGACTGATTGGACGTTTGATGGACGTTCTCTGTCTAGTCTTCACGTCGCTTCTGTCGGCCATATTTTGTACTTCGCTGGCTATATTTGGCTTTCTTCTGATCCTTACTGATATCTCATTTTTGTCTTGAGGTATTTACTGCATGCTCTGCGCAGATGTGACCGTTTTGAAAAATATACTGATAATTCCTGGGCGTCCCCCCCAATGGGTGTGGGCAAGGGACGGCTTGGTACGCTGAGTGTTTTAGCCGGCTGCTTCTGAGTAGTAATGTGATGTGACGGCGAGTGTAATCATATCCTCCGCACTTTTGACTGGAGTCCCAATGGGTGTAGTGTTGCGTGAAACGGCGTCAGCCGCCTGACGTGTCTTCAGACGGGTTGAAGTGCTTATTGAATGGTTTGCGACTGTTCAGTGACCGCGGTTGGAGGTGAGCGGTTGCCTTCTCCTTCTATAAATAACGCCGTTGTCTCTCTGGCTTTTTCACATCTCTCGTTGTTCTCTGTTGCTTCCCTCTCTTCTCTTCTTGTGCTTCCACCATGGGCAAGAACGACAAACGCAAGCGCGAGCCAACTCCTCCATCGGAGGAGTTTGGTGAATCGGAGTACTCAGAGGAGGAGTTCTCCTCTGAGTCCGAGGGGTCTCCGGCTCCCATCCCCCTGCGTGAGTCGTCTGACGACTCAGACGACTCCCAGGGGCTTGCGGCGGAGGTCTGGACGTACATCCGGGCCGTCGAGCGCTCTGGGCTCGAGGGCTCGGATGAGTCGGAGTACTCCTCGGATGAGGAGGACTCGGACGGTGGCGGCGAGGACGAGGACGACGACGACGACGACGACAGCGGCGAAGGCGGTGGCGGCGGTGACGGCAGCGGCAGGGGCGGCAGCGGCGGCAGCAAGGACGGTGACGACGGCGGCAGCAGGGGCAGCAGCGGCGATGGCGGCAGCAGCAGAGGCAGCACCAGGGGTGGCAGCGGCGGCGGCAGCAACAGGGCCAGTGGCTAAATGCCACTGGTCTTTTATATATTAGTATAGTATAGTTAGAATAATGTAGTAGTAATTACTAGTGTAGAGTAGTATAGTGTAGTAGTAATGTAATGTAATGTAGTAGTAGTAATAGGGAAGTATCAACTCATAAAGAGTTGATTTGTAAGCATGATTTCTTCCCCTTAATGAAAAAATGACGTTGGCTTTTCCTTGATAACTTGTCTTGCTTGTTTGTGAAGCTGATTCCTTTGAGACAGTAGATGAATAACTTGGGGATCAAACTGATGCTTTCAGAAATAGCTGTCTAGTAACTTGTAGACGGTGTTAGCGCTTTTAGAGGTAACACCGAGCAACCGAAGACTGTTATCAGTGTTTTAGAAGCAACGCCGAGTGATTGGGAAGCGACGTCGGCATTTTAGAGGTAATGCCGAGCGACTTGAGAAGATGTCAGAGGGCGACGCCAGCGTTTTAGAGGTAACACCGAGCGACTGAAAGGCGACGTCGGCGATTTAGAGGCAACGCCGAGCGACTGAACACTGTATCAGCGTTTTAGAGGCAACGCCGAGTGATTGGAAAGCGACGTCAGCATTAGAGGTAATGCCGAGCGACTTGAGACGATGCTAGAGGGCGACTTCAGCGTTTTAGAGGTAACACCGAGCCACTGAAAGGCGACGTCGGCGTTTTAGAGGCAACGTCGAGCGACTGAACACTGTATCAGCGTTTTAGAGGCAACGCCGAGTGATTGGAAAGCGACGTCAGCATTTTAGAGGTAATGCCGAGCGACTGAACGCGATATCAGCGTTGTAGAGGCAACGCCGACTGACTGGAAAGCGACGTCAGCATTTTAGAGGTAATGCCGAGCGACTGAACACGAAATCGGCATTTTGGAGGCAACGCCGAGTGATAGCGGGCCGCGCGAGCCACTTTGAGGACGATGGCCGAGTGATGAGGTGGCGCACCGGTGTTCTGGAGATAACTGCCGGGTTTCCACGTGGCATGCCGGGGTTTTAGAAATAACTGTCGGGTGATGACTGGGCACTTTTTGAAACGGTATCTGGCTCGAAAATATCCCATAAGAGTTGCGCTTTTAGCCGCCTTTGCTTTCCGTGCCCTAGTTCTTGCTTTCCCGCTTCCGAATCCTCTCTGCCATTCGCCTCCCACTCTGCTCGCTGGTAGAATCAAGATGGCACCCAAGAGGAAGACCTCGAGCTCGTCTGCTGTGGTGATTCCTCCAATCGACCCCAACAGCCAGTTGCCTTTCGCAGGTAACCACATGTCTATCATTTCTGAAACTGAACTTCTCCACCTCGTATCTATCGGGGTTCTTCCTCCGCGAGAACTCTGTTCTTGGCGGATTTGCCATGGGTTTACTGTTCCGACAGAGGATACCCATGAGTCCGTTGTTTACGCCCCTTTCCTTCTCCGCGGCCTTGGCCTTCCCATCTCTCCCTTTTTCCGCGGCCTCCTTGATTTCTACCATATTAACTTGACCCATTTGAACCCCAATTCAATTCTGCAAATCTCCATTTTCGTTCATTTATGCGAAGCCTTTCTTGGCGTGCTGCCACATTTCGGTTTATGGAAATACTTGTATCATTGTCGCCCTGGGATGGCCGGGGGACAACATCAGTTGGTCGGGGGTGCCAGCTTGGAGATGCGCCGCGGGAGGAAAACTGAATATCTCGAGATCCCCTCAAGGACAGTATTAAGGGATGGCGCCTGGAGTGGTTCATAGTTGAGAATTATGGGAATTCTCTCCCCTCCCGGTCGGGAAGACAGCCGGACGTTCGCACCCCAAGCTGGACTGAGTCTCCCACAGATCAGGAGGTAGCTGAGGCAGGTGTGTTGCTAGCTGAAGTTGGACTGCTGAAAGAGAGGGGTCTGACTGCTGAAGCTGTGGTTACTGACTTTGTTTTCAAGAATATTCAGCCTTTGAAAGACAGGGCCTACCCAGCTTATCTGTATCGAGGGCTAGCCGACTCAACTCGGGTCACTAACAGAAGAATTCCCTCTGCAGACTTGGTGAGTCGACTGGAGATGATCCTTAGGGGTAAAGTGTCAAATGTTGGTGCTCCTGTGGCATACTCGGCCTGGAACCTGCCTCCTCCCAAAGCCTTCACCCTTTTTGTGTCGAATCCACCTATTACTGATGGCAGTTTGGGCCTTAGAGTGCGACCCTCTGCTGAAGAAGTTAGTGCTTTGGTTGCCTCGCTTGGGGAGGTTCCTGATGACGAACGACAAGTCCATTTTGAGGTGCCCCTGAACCCTAGTGATGCAGAGATAAGCGCTATGCTTGATTTGCTGGCTGAGGATTCTTCCGACGCTGCTCCTGCTGGGGTGTTGGTAGTGGCGCCCCTCCCAGAAGCTGATACAACTTTGGATACTCAGAAGCCCGTCAGTACTCGCCCGAGGCGCCCTTGCCGAGCCAATCAGCCTAATCCTTCTGCTGATGAGCAGAAGAAGAAAAGGAGACGCCTCCGACGAGTATCCAGTTTTGATCGGGACGCTGGTACCTTAGTTCCTGCTACTGAAGAAGTGCCTGCGACTGGATCTACCGACGCTGACCCCAATGGGTGTACCCAATCCGCTGTTGATCCCAATGTGGGTGCCCCATCTGTTGCCGATCCCAATGGGTGTGCTGCCTGTGTTGCCAATGTGGACGATGAGGAGGAAGAAAATGAGATTCCTTTGACTCGGAAAAACAGTCGGCAGTTCATTGCCAGTGGTGAAAGTAGTGGAGTTCCCTCTCCTGCTTTGTCTGCCCTCATTGGTCTGCAAGAACTGTCCCTGGCCAACTTTGATCAGACTCTTGAGGATATGGTCCCAGAGGACTTGTTATCGGAGCCAGTGGATGATGGTGCAATGGAGGCTTGCGCTGACGTGCCCGATGCTGGGTTGAGGTCATCCCGTGCCTCGTCGACCTTAGAGCGCGATCTCGAGGGTCGGGAGACTGACTTGGATCGTCCTGGTCGTATGGAAGTAGCTGAGGGCCCGTCAACCTTAGAGGTGGTTACTGCAGAGAGCTTGGACCTCAAGAGTGGTGCTGACACATGCCCAGCCCCCGAGGATGTCGCCGGGGATGACTTGGCTCGGGTGAAGAGTGTAAGCCACTGCCCAGCCCTCGAGGGTGCTGCCGGGGATGATCCGGCTCAAGTGGGCAGTGTAAACTATGACCCAGCCCCCGAGGGTGCCCGAGCGGGGTCTCCCTCCTGTACTTCCATGGATGTTCATGTGGGATCTCCCCCACATTCTGGTTGTATGGTGGTAGCCCAAACTTTGGATCAAGGAGTCGCTTTAGAGGGCAGCGTCCCCGCTGACCGAGTGTTGGGCTCTGTTGAAGGTACTGAGCTGATCCCTGCTGGTTCGTTGCAAACTGCTTCGGGTGGTGGCCTTGCGCCTGGTTATCAACTGATCTCTCCTGATTTGGGGATCCCTTCATTCTTTTCCAACCTCCAGGTACTGTGATGTATTTTAGCTTGATTTTCACATTGTATGAATTGCTATCATTACACTCATCTGTTTTCCTCATCAGGCTTTGGTGGATGGGATGGCTAGCCAACTGAGGCTACAGGGTGCTTCCGTCCCAGAAGTAGCTTCGTCTCTTGCATGTTGGAATCCAGTGTTACTTCAACATCGCGTCTCTGAATTGGAGGCAACCAACACTGGTTAGTGCCCTTTTTGCTTCTCTTTGCCTTCGCTGTGGACTGCTTTACCTTCTGACCCTGTTTTGTTTGATTATCTCTTGCTAGGAATGACTCGGCAGATTTCAATTCTTGAGGAAAAACATTCCCGAGATCAGGCTGAATTGGTTCAGCGGTGTGCTGACTTCGAGGAGAAGTACTCTCAGAGCCAAACTGAACTGGGACAAGTCTCTGCTGCCTTGGATGACGCCAATGCACTGAGTTATTCTCTTCGTGCTCAGCTAGATTCTGAAAAGGTAATTTACAAAACTGTGCTTTGCCTTGCTGTGTTCCTATTACTTGTTTGGTTCTTGAAGGAGTTGATTTTTGCTTGCAGGAAGAAAAGCGTATCCTCGTTGCCTCTCGTGACAGTCTTGACAGATTGTATCGTGATTCTAGCAACTCACTGACCATCTTGGAGAGGAGTCACCGCTTTACTATGGAGGAGTTGGACAATCAACGCTGTAAGCTGCAGGAATCCGCTGACGAAGTGACCCGCCTCAAGCAGTTGATATCAGCAAAGGATGCTACCATCAAAGAACTCCGAGCTTCCAAGAAGTCCATTGTTCAAGAGTTAGAAACTGCTCGACTGGCTGCTAAGGTTGCTGAAGAGACTTCTGTTACTCTCAGAGCCCAGCGCGACAGAGCCATGGACAAGGCTATTCGGGCGGGACGAATCTTGATGAGGAGACCCGGCGTGGTTGTTCCTGAAGACATAAGGGCTGATGTGAATGCTGCCCCTGATTCCTCGAGTCGCCCTTCTTCGTCGGTCGCTCCTGAGAAAGACATTGCGAAATAGAGAAACATTTTGCGTGCTTTGAGCGCGCGGTTAGCATGATCAAGTATTTGTTAGAGGACATCAGTTCAGCGTTCGAATGATATAATTATTCTCTTATTGTTTCAGAATTCATCAGTTCGTAAATTTGCAGCAGTGAAATGACACGCGATGATTATGAAATTTGTTTGCGGGATATAGAAATCATCCCTGTATGAGTAATCATAATTATGTCAGATCGCCTGAAGTCCCTCCTGACTTAAGTCGATTATTTTTGTTAATAGGGCGTAGTGGTCACCCTAAGTTGCATAGACATGAGCATGTCGCACCGGCTTAAGTCGCCGCTGACTTTAGCCGATTGCTCCATTAGTAGGGCATAGTGGTCACCCCAAGTTAAGTAAGCGTGAGCATGTTGCACCGCCTTAAGTCGTTGCCGACTTAAGTCGATTGCTCCGTTAGTAGGGCATAGTGGTCACCCCAAGTTAAGTAAGCGTGAGCATGTTGCACCGCCTTAAGTCGTTGCCGACTTAAGTCGATTGCTCCGTTAGTAGGGCATAGTGGTCACCCCAAGTTAAGTAAGCGTGAGCATGTTGCACCGCCTTAAGTCGTTGTCGACTTAAGTCGATTGCTCCGTTAGTAGGGCATAGTGGTCACCCCAAGTTAAGTAAGCATGAGCATGTTGCACCGCCTTAAGTCGTTGTCGACTTAAGTCGATTGCTCCGTTAGTAGGGCATAGTGGTCACCCCAAGTTAAGTAAGCGTGAGCATGTTGCACCGCCTTAAGTCGTTGCCGACTTAAGTCAATTGCTCCGTTAGTAGGGCATAGTGGTCACCCCGAGTTAAGTAAGCGTGAGCATGTTGCACCGCCTTAAGTCGTTGTCGACTTAAGTCGATTGCTCCGTTAGTAGGGCATAGTGGTCACCCCGAGTTAAGTAAGAATGCAAGTCAATCGCAAACAAACTGAGTATCTTTGAAATCTCTTTTTTATTGAGGACATATTTCCACTTTACAGAGTACATTGTCGTCCCAGCAGTTTTTGAAACACAGCTAGGGGTAAAACTTTCTGAGGTGTTCTATGTTCCAGGAGTTCCCAACTTCTGTGCCATCCATCTGAGTGAGACGATAAGATCCGGGCCGAGTGACTTCTGCTACCATGAAGGGTCCTTCCCATAAGGGTGATAACTTGTGCCGTCTCTCCCCCGTTAGAATTCGGCGGAGGACGAGATCTCCTATTGAGAAGGATCGTTGTCGCACAGCCTTGTCGTGATAGCGCCTTAGAGTCTGCTGGTACCGTGCTGATTGGATTACCGCGTTTAGCCGTTCTTCTTCAAGTACATCAATGTCCTCCAGCCTGGTGGCCTCAGCTTCTGCTATGCTTTCGAAGATCAATCTTGGCGCCCCAAACTTGAGATCGGCGGGTAGCACTGCCTCCGACCCATAGACCATGAAGAAAGGAGTGTTTCCATGCAGGGCTCGGCTAGGTTGGGTTCTTAGGCTCCAAACGACATAGGGCAATTCCCTTATCCACTTTTCTGCGAATTTTTCATTCTTATCGAAGACCTTTTTCCTGAGTGCCTCCAATATCATCTCGTTGGCTCGCTCAACCTGCCCGTTGGCTCTTGGATGTGCTACAGATGCATACTTGATCTGAATGCTCTTTTGCTCACAGAAGTCGAAAAATTCTGAACTTGTGAAGTTGGATCCTAAGTCAGTTATGATGCTGTTTGGTATACCGAATCTGAATATTACGTCTTGTATGAATTCCACGGCCTTAGCAGAGGTTAAAGAAGCAATGGGCTTGAACTCTATCCATTTAGTGAATTTGTCGATCGCCACCAATACATGAGTGTATCCCCCTTGAGCTTTCTTGAAAGGTCCAATCATATCCAGTCCCCAGCAAGCGAAAGGCCAAGTTACTGGTATGGTCTGCAGTTGCTGTGCTGGCATGTGTTGTTGCTTTGACAAGTATTGGCAAACTTCGCACCTCTGAACTAACTCGACTGCATCGTTCTTCGCTGTTGGCCAATAGAATCCTGACCTGAAGACCTTCCCGACTAGTGTTCTAGAGGCTGCATGTATTCCACATTGCCCAGCATGGACCTCCTCCAGAAGTTGCTTCCTACTGGTTGGGAGAATGCACTTCATGAGGACGCCTGATGCGCCCCTTCTGTATAATGTCTCCCCAATGAGTGTATAGTGAGCCGACTGTCTGGCAATGCGCTCTGCCGAGTTCTTGTCGTCTGGTTCTTCTTCATTCTTTATATACTTAATGATCGGCCTTCTCCAGTCATCAGAGTCTAACTCGGGTTGATCTATGATGTTGCACTCTTCTGTTTGATCCATTGAGATACTCGGCTGTAGAATTTCTTGCACGAAGACTCCGGGTGGGACCTGAGTTCGACTGGATCCTAACTTGGACAGTACATCGGCTGCTGTGTTCCGATCTCTTTCTACATGATGAAATTCCAAACCCTCGAATTTATCTTCCAGCTTTCGTACGACAGCGCAGTATTTTCCCATTGAATCGCTTGAACAATCCCACTCCTTGTTTATCTGGCTGATGACTACCAGAGAGTCTCCGTATACCATCAATCTCTTGATGCCCAATGATATGGCGATGTTCAATCCATGGATCAGAGCTTCATACTCGGCTGCGTTGTTGGAGGCCAGAAATAGCAACTGGAGGGCGTACTTGAGGTGTTCGCCTCCAGGTGCGGTGAAGAGAATCCCTGCTCCGGCTCCCTGCAGCTTCAGCGAGCCATCAAAATACATTCACCATACTTCTGCAGTCTCTGGGTTATCTGGTACTTGCTGTTCAGTCCACTCTGATACGAAATCAACCAGTGCTTGAGTTTTGATGGCAGTGCGAGGTCGGAACTCGATGTCATGAGATCCCAGCTCGCAAGCCCATTTGGCTATTCGGCCAATGGCTTCCTTGTTGTGAAGAATATCCCCTATTGGAAAACCAGTCACTACTATGACTTTGTGGTCATCAAAGTAGTGACGCAGCTTGCGGGCAGTTAGAAGTACTGCGTATAATAGCTTCTGAACTTGAGGATACTTTTTCTTTGAAGGGCCTAGAACTTCACTGATGAAGTAAACAGGATGTTGTACTGGATAGGCATGTCCTTCTTCTACTCGCTCGACTACCAACGCGGTGCTCACCACGTGAGTCGTGCAAGAGATATACAGTAGCAAATCTTCAGCTGGCTGAGTTGACGTAGCTCGCCGGGGTGGCTTTAGTACTGGTGGTGTTGTCAAGAATTTTTTCAGTGCATCTAGAGCTTCTTGTGCTTCTGAAGTCCATTGAAACTTATCCACCTTCTTGAGTAGCTTGTAAAATGGCAAACCTTTTTCCCCCAGCCTGGATATAAATCTGCTCAGAGCTGCCATACACCCAGTAAGTCGCTGAACCTTCTTTTGTGATCGAGGAGCTTCTATCTTCATGATAGCTTCAATCTTATCCGGATTAGCCTCAATTCCTCGGTGGCTGACGATAAACCCGAGCAACTTTCCTGCTGGTACCCCAAAAACACATTTTTCGGGATTAAGCTTCCATCTATATCGTCTCAGGCTGTTGAAAACCAGCTGTAAGTCTTCGATGAAGTTTTCCGAATTCTCCGTTTTGATTACCACATCATCTACGTAGGCCTCCACACGCTTGCCCCAATGATCGGCTAAGCATGTTTAAATGGCTCTCTGATAAGTCGCTCCAGCGTTTTTGAGGCCGAACAACATGGAGGTATAACAGAAAGCACCAAATGGAGTGATGAACGCCGTTTTTTCCTCGTCTTCCTTCGCCAAACTAATCTGATGATATCCGCAATAGCAATCTAAGAAAGACAGCACAGAACATCCAGCGGTGGAGTCCACCACCTGATCTATCCTTGGGAGCCCGAAGGGATCCTTCGGACAGTGTTTGTTGAGATCAGTATAGTCGACACACATGCGCCAATCCACTTTATTCTTTTTGAGTACAAGAACAGGGTTGGCTAACCACTCGGGGTGTAATACTTCTCTAATAAATCCAGCCGCGACCAAGCGAGCTAACTCGGCGCGAATGTCCTCTCTTTTGTCGGGCGTGAAACGACGTAGCTTTTGCCGAATCGGCCTCGCCTGGGGATAGACCTTCAGTTTGTGCTCGGCCAGTTCTCTTGGGACTCCCGGCATATCCGCAGGTTGCCACACGAATACGTCTCGGTTATCTTGCAGAAACTGGACGAGCGCGCTTTCCTATTTGTCGTCCAAGCTGGAGCTGATGATGGCAGTCTTGCGCTCATCAGCGAACCCCAGGTTGATCCTCTTGGTTTCTTCAGTCAGCCGCATAGAGGTCGCGGCCTGAGCTTCGTTTGCCGGTACTGTGAGGTCCTCTTCAGGCTTAGAATTCGCCAGTGTCGAAGAAACCGCCGACGGCTTGGTGGTGAGGGCTGCTTGGATGGCCACTCGGAAACACTCTGCGGCGCCTTGGAAGTCGGCGCGCACAATTATGATTCCTTGCGGCCCTGGCATCTTTAGTATCATATATGTGTAATGAGGGATGGCCATGAATTTGGCCAGTCCCGGCCTCCCGATGATGGCGTTGTACCCGCAGTCGAAGTTCGCCACTTCGAACCTTAGGAACTCGGTTCTGTAGTTCTCCGGAGTTCCGAAGGTGACTGGCATGTAGATGTGGCCCAGCGGGTATTCCCCTTCCGTCGGCACGATGCCGAAGAAAGGAGTGTCCGACTCGTGGAGCTCTTTGAGGTGAACTCCCAAGCCTTGGAGTGTCCGGGGGAAGGTGATGTTGATGCTGCTCCCCCGTCCACTAGCACCTTCTTTACCCGGCTCTCTCGGATCACCGGGTCGACGAGGAGCGGGTATTTGCCTGGATGGTCGAAGTTGAGCCACTGATCCTCCCGAGTGAAAGTGATCGGGTGTTCTGACCACCGGTATGGGGCGGGGGGACCGGTGGTCGCCACCAGTATCTGGCGGTCGTTGAGCTTTTGTTGTCTTTTGTTCTCCTGTGACCCATGTCCGCCGAAGATGATGTTGACCTCCCTGTCGACGCGTGGGAACGCTCCTCCTCTTCCCTCCTCCTGCTGATGGGGTCGTCGTGGTTCATCTGGTCCTCCCCTCGGCGGAGGAGGAGGTAGAGGTTGGAAGGGTCGGCCGTGTCCGACGGAATGCTTGAAGTCCCGGCAGTTACGAAGAGTGTGGCGCATGTCCTTGTGGTACGAGCACTGGACGTCGATGATGTCGTCCAGCGTGCGTTCGCCTCCATGAGGTCCTCCTCGGGCGCGAGAGGCAGGTGGTCCGGCGGCGTGTACTTCTTCGCGAGGCCTCTTCTCCCATCGTTTGTCGGGTGGCTGGTTCGCGTCGCGTCGTGGTGCTGCCGGTGCGGGCTTTGTTCCTCCGATGAGGTCCTGGGCCCGCTCGTCGGCGGTGATGTAGAGGTTGGCTTCCCGGAACAGCTCCTCGGAGGTAGTCGGTGCCTTCTGTAGTATGGCTCAGACGAAAGCCGAGTCATTGGATCCTCTGTAGAAGTCCTCGATCACGACCGCCTCCGTGACCTTGGGGATACGATTTCTCATGGTCTGGAACCTTTTGAGGTACGACCAAAGAGTCTCGTCCCCCCGGCGCTTGATGGATTTGAGGTCCCATGGTTGCGCCGGCTTGTCGGAGAGGGACTGGAAGTTGGCGGTGAAACGTCGACTGAAGTCGCCCCAGTCGTCGATGCAGTGTCGGGGTAGATGTCGCAGCCATTGCAGCGTGTCTTGCCCAAGGACAATGGGTAAGTACGCGGTCATCACATCTTCGGACGCCCCGGCAGCTCGAGCCGCGGTGGTGTAGACGGCTAGCCAACCCCCTGGATCCTGCTTAGGTTCATATTTGTCGACATTGGATACCTTGAAGTTGGGAGGCCACTGGATGGCCCTAAGGCGCGGAGTAAGAGCAGATACTCCGCACGTGTCCTCCTGTCATCGGGGATGATGTCTGTCCTGGGGAGGGGAGTTGTGGTTGTGGTTCCTCGACCGTCCCCGGGTGGTACCGCCAGTTGAGGCTGTTGCCGACTCAGTTCTGGTGGCCTGGCTCTGAGCCGGGATGCCATGATCCCTGTCGTACTCCTCCCGGCGGCGAATCTCGTTCTCATGCCGCCGTTCGCGCGAAGCATTGATGGAGCTTCGCGCGTCTCGGCGACTGTTGATGGCGTGTCGTAGATCGTTTGGCGGGTGAGCAAGCGGTAGAAGATGGTTGGCCGCCTGGGTGAACAGTCGTCGGTAGCCCTCAGCGTTGGGAGTCCGAGGAAGTCCATCAGCTATCCGAGCTAGTACCCCCCCGACTTCGCTCGGCGTGTTCATAGCTCGGGCGAAGTCGGGATTCAGGTTGCGCCCAAAGAATGAGTTCTCCCGGCGTTGCCTTGCATCTTGCTCGGCTTGTTCCTGAGCCCGGCGGCGATCACGTCGTCGAGAATTCCTTCGTTCTCTGAAGACGCGCTCTTCCGGAGTTTCTCCTATCTCCGAGACCTCGTCTCGCGAGACAGGTTGCTCCGGATCCCGTTCTCCAGCCGCGTGATGTCGTCGAACGTTCCTGTGCCGGTTCCTCCGTCGGTGGGATTCTCGTTGAGGCGGTTCTTCTCCGGGTGCAGTCGGCTCGTCGTCGGAGACGGTAGGTGACTCCACCCTCCCGATGAAGAGGACGTCGGGGTAGAATGGTGCTGCTGTCGTGGCGATTTTCTTTCCGTTCTCCTTTGAGGGCGGAGGAACGGAAAGAACAACTTGCTTCCCCTTGGTCTCTTTCTTCCTCGCGATCTGTGTCCATTCTTTTGTCGGGGAAGTAGACAGTGGAGTTCTCCGGGTCAGCGGGCCCTCGACCCCTGACTTTCCGGAGACGATCTTTTTCCGGAGAGCTAAAGGTTGCGCTTCTCCGACATTTTCGGAGTTTGTTGAAGGAGACTTCTTTTCCGGCGGATCCGCAATGCGGTGTAGAGTTCCCTCTTCATCTGCTATGGACGAGATTGTTCCAAAGCAGAATACGGATCCGGGGCGGAGGGTGATCTTGCTGTGGAAGGTGACGACCATTGAGCTAGCTTGGATCGTCGACACACCCCCTACCTGGCGCGCCAGCTGTCGGTGTTTTGGGTCCGACCGCACACCCGGGGTTGCCCCTCAAGGTGTTTTTAGGAGTAGGACGGTGTCAACAACTATAGCAAAATGGTTCGTGCCGATTGCACGAGGGACAGTGGACAAGGTTTACAGGTTCGAGCCGCTCAGAGATGCGTAACACCCTACGTCCTGGTGAGTATGCTTGGTGGACAAGGTTACAAGAGAGCTCTCTGAGTGCAGAGAGTTAACGTAGGTGGCTAAGTAATAGGGTCGATCGTTCTGAAGGGGTGCTCCCTAGGCCTTATATACTCGACCGTGGGGCAATACATGTGGATATGATAACAACGAGTAGCTAAAAGATAGTGAACTTCTTGAGTTTATCTCCGTGTAACCCTGCCGACTTATCCTCACATGGCTCCGTTGCATGGGGGCTCCAGCGCGGGAAAGTCGGATCTCTGCTGTGGTCACTCGCTCGACGTTGTGGGTCGTCCGGGTTTACATCAATCCGGCCTCATGTCGATCTGCTCTGCTGGTTGTCTCTCCCCAGGCCCACGAAAGAATGACCTTATGATTTATCGGGCCCTTGGGCCTTTCGTGAGGTCTTTTACTCTTTAGTGGACCCGGGGGATATCTATCCCCCACAATCTTGGAGTAGTAACGTGATGTGACTGCGGGGTGTAATCATATCGCCCAAGCAGTTGACCTTAGTCCAAATGGTGTCATGTTATGCGAAGCGGCATCTGTTGCCTGACTCATTTTTAGGTGGTTTGAATTGCTTATTGAATACTTGCGACTGTTCAACGAGCGTGGTAGGAAGTGGACGGTCACCCCTGCCCTCTATAAATAGCCTTCTTGCACTGTTGTTCTCTTCACTCGGTCTTAGATCATCTGTTACTTTCTTCTTCTTTCATCCTCTTCTCCATTCGACCATGGGCAAAGGCAAGAGAGGTCGCGGCTCGTCCCACCATGCTGGCGACAAGCGGAAGCGCGATCCAAGTCCTCCGTCGAAGGACTTCGGCGACTCTGAGTACTCGGAGGAGGAGGTTTCTGAAAGGGAAATAGGGTTTAACCTTTTTCCTATAAATGATTTTGGTGGTTGAATGCCCAACACAAATAATTGGACTAACTAGTTTGCTCTAGATTATATATTCTATAGGTGCCAAAGGTTCAACACAAACCAATAAAAAGATCAAAGTTAGGGTTCAAAAGAAAGGAGCAAAAGAAACCGAAGAGAACCATGGTCTGGCGCACCGGACTGTCCGGTGTGCCACCGGACAGTGTCCGGTGCACCAGGGGCGAGCGACTTCAACTCTTCACCTTCGGGTTTCTGAGGCCGAGCTCCGCCATAATTCATCGGACTGTCCGGTGTGCCACCAGACTGTCCGGTGTGCCAGCGGAGCAATGGCTAGCGAGCGCAACGGTCGTCTGACAACGCACAGTGCGCGGACAGTTCGCGCAGAGTTAGAGCAGCCACCAGAAGGCGCACCGAACAGTGAACAGTGCTTGTCCAGTGCGGCACTGGACTGTCCGGTGCCCCAAGAAGTCAAAGCTCCAACGATCGAAACCGTCAGAACCCTAACGGTTGGGTGACGTGGCTGGCGCACCGGACTGTTCGGTGGCGCACCGGACTATTCGGTGGCGCACCGGACTGTTCGGTGCGCCCATCGACAGCAGCCTTCCCCAACAGTTGAATTGGTGGTTGGGGCTATAAATACCCCCCAACCACCTCCACTCCAACCATCCAAGCATTCACTACTTCTCATTCAATACAAGAGCAATAGACACTACTCCAAAGACACAATTCAAGAGATCAATCCACTCAAAGTATCAAAATCCACTCTAGCGCATTTAGACTCTTGAGAGGATCATTTGTGTTTCCTTGTGCTCTTGTTTGCTTGGTTGGCTTTCTTCTTTCTCATTCTTGTTCTCTAAGTGACTTGTAATCATAGCAAGAGACACCAAGTGTGTGGTGGTCCTTGTGGGGTCTAAGTGACATGTTTGATTAAGGAGAAAGCTCACTCGATCTAAGTGACCGTTTGAGAGAGGGAAAGGGTTGAAAGAGACCCAGTCTTTGTGACCACCTCAACGGGGACTAGGTTCTTTGGAACTGAACTTCGGTAAAACAAATCACCATGTTCACCCGCTTTATTTCTTGGTTGATTTGTTTTCCCCCTCTCTCTCGGACTCAGATTTTATTCTAACGCTAACCCCAGCTTGTAGTGTGCTTAAAGTTTGTAAATTTAAATTTCCGCCTATCCAGCCCCTCTAGGCGACTTTCAATTGGTATCAAAGCCTGGTACTTCATTAGAGTCTAACCACTCGAAGTGATGTCGGGAGATCACGCCAAGAGGGAGATCGTGACCGGTGGCGACAAGTCCGCAAGCTCGGGAAGAACTCATTCGAGGGAGTCCAGCCACAAGAACAAGGAGGAATCCTCTTCCTCCATCAAGTCACAACGGAGAGGTGACAAGAAGAAGAAGATGAAGAAAGTGGTCTACTACGAGACTGACTCTTCGTCACCCTCTACCTCCGGCTCCAAATCAGCGTCGGTCACTTCTAAGCGCCATGAGCGCAAGAAGTATAGTAAGATGCCCCTCCGCTATCCTCGCATTTCCAAACGCACTCCATTACTTTCCGTTCCCTAGGCAAACCACCATTTTTTGATGGTGAGGATTATTGTATGTGGAGTGACAAAATGAGGCATCACCTAACTTCACTCCACAAAAGCATATGGGATATTGTTGAGTATGGAGCGTAGGTACCGAAGGTAGGGGACACGGACTACGATTCAGACGAGGCTGACCAAATTCGACACTTTAACTCCCAAGCCACAACTATACTCCTCGCCTCTTTGTGTCGAGAGGAGTATAATAAGGTGCAAGGATTAAAGACGGCCAAAGAAATTTGGGACGTCCTCAAGACCATGCACAAAGGGGATGAGGTGACCAAAATCACCAAGCGGGAAACGATCGAGGGGGAGCTCGGTCGATTCATCCTCAACCAAGGAGAGGAGCCACAAGCCATGTACAATCGGCTCAAGACCTTGGTGAATCAAGTGCGCAACCTCGAGACCACAAAATGGGATGCCCATGAAATGGTCAAGATTATTCTAAGATCACTCGTTTTTCGTAATCCTACACAAGTTCAATTAATTCGTGGTGATCCTAGATATAAGCTAATGTCTCCCGAGGAGGTTATAGGAAAGTTTGTGAGCTTTGAATTAATGATCAAAGGCTCCAAACATATCGTCAACTTGGAGCAAGGCGGCACCTCCACACCTGATGTGCAACCCGTCACATTAAAGGCGGCGGAGGAATCTACGCCAAGTAGAATCCCCATCGACGCCTCCAAGCTCGACAACGAGGAGATGACGCTCATCATCAAGAGCTTCCGCCAAATCCTCAAGCAAAGGAGGGGGAAGGACTACAAACCCCGCTCCAAATGGGTGTGCTACAAATGTGGTAAGCCCGGTCATTTTATCACTAAATGCCCTATGTCTAGTGATAGTGACAGGGACAACAACAAGAAGGGGAGGAAGAAGGAGAAGAAGAGACACTACAAAAAGAAAGGTGGCGATGCCCATGTGTGTCGGGAATGGGACTCCGACATGAGCTCCATCGACTCCTCCTCCGATGAGGACGCCGCCAACATCACCGACAACAAGGGTCTCCTCTTCCCCAACATCGGCCACAAGTGCCTCATGGCAAAGGATGGCAAAAGGAAGAAGGTAAAATCTAGAGCCTCTACTAAATATACAACATCTAGTGATGAGGGTAGCTCTAGTGAAGATGAGGATAATTTGCTTACCCTTTTTGCCAACCTTAACATACAACAAAAAGAAAAACTAAATGAATTGATAGGTGCTATTCATGAGAAGGATGAACTCTTGGATATCCAAGAGGAACTCCTTATTAAGGAAAATAAAAAACATGTTAAGGTGAAAAATGCTTATGCTCAGGAGATAGAGAAATGTGAAAACTTGACTAAAGAACTTAGAATTTGCCATGACACTATATCCAACCTTAGAACTGAGAATGTTAGTTTAATTGCTAAGGTTGAAAAATCAAATGTTTGTCATGATTCAATTGGCAATCTTAGAAATGAAAATGCTTGTTTAATTGCTAAGATTGATAAATTGAATGAATCAATTGCTAGCCTTAAAACTGAGAATGATAAGTTAATTTCTAAGGCTAAAGATTTGAATGTTTGCAATATTTCTATTTCCAATCTTAGAAATGAGAATGCCATGTTACATGCTAAGATTGATGAATTAAATGCTTGCAAACCCTCTACATCTAGTGTTGATCATGTTACTATTTGTACTAGAATTAGAGATATTAATGTTGATGCTATCCATGATCACCTTGCTTTAATTAAACAACAAAACGATCACATAGCTCAACTAATTGCTAAAATTAATGAGCATGAAATTGAAAATAAAAAATTTAAATTTGCTAGAAGCATGCTCTATAGTGGGAGACGCCCTGGCATTAAGGATGACATTGGTTTCCTACAGGGAAGCAATGTCAAGCTTAATGCACCTAAGAAATTGTCTAACTTTGTAAAGGGCAAGGCTCCCATGGGTCAGGATAACGAGGGTTACATTTTATATCCTGCTGGTTATCCTGAGCATAATATTAGGAGAATTAATGCTAGGAAACCTCATAATGTTTCACATCATGCTTTTATTTATAAAAGTGAGGCTTCTAGCTCTAGGCAATCAACCCATGTTAAATTGCCTAAAAAGAAAACTCCTACTACATCAAATGAGCCTAATGTTTCATTTAAGACTTTTGATGCTTCATATGTACTTACTAACAAATCAGGCAAAGTAGTTGCCAAATATGTTGGGGGCAAACACAAGGGTTCAAAGACTTGTGTTTGGGTACCCAAGGTGCTTGTTTCTAACGTGGAAGGACCCAAGACTGTTTGGGTACCTAAGAACAAGGCCTATAACTGTTTTGCAGGTTTATGCATCTGGGGGCTCAAGTTGGATTATTGAAAGCAGGTGCACAAACCACATGACAGGGGAGAAAAATATGTTCTCCTCCTACGAGAAAAAGGATGATCCCCAAAGAGCTATCTCATTCGAGAATGGAAATCAAGGTTTGGTCAAAGGACTTGGTAAAATTGCTATATCACCTGACCATTCTATTTCCAATGTTTTTCTTGTAGATTCTTTAGATTAAACTTGTTTTCAGTTTCTCAATTATGCAAAATGGGCTACAACTGTCTTTTTACAGATGTAGGTGTTACTGTCTTTAGAAGAAGCGATGATTCAGTAGCATTTAAGGGAGTATTAGAGGGTCAACTATACTTAGTTGATTTTAATAGAGCTGAACTCAATACTTGCTTAATTGTTGAGACTAATATGGGTTGGCTCTAGCATTGCCGACTGGCCCATGTTGGGATGAAGAATCATCACAAACTTCTAAAGGGAGAGCACATTTTGGGACTAACAAATGTTCATTTTGAGAAAGACAAGGTTTGTAGCTCATGTCAAGCAGGGAAGCAAGTTGGTACCCATCATCCACACAAAAACATCATGACAACGGACATGCCACTAGAGTTACTCCACATGGATCTATTCGGCCCGATAGCTTACATAAGCATCGGAGAGAGTAAGTACTGTCTAGTAATTGTGGATGATTATTCTCGCTTCACTTGGGTATTCTTTTTGCAGGAAAAATCTCAAACCCAAGAGACTTTAAAGGGATTCTTAAGACGGGCTCAAAATGAGTTCGGATTGAGGATCAAGAAAATAAGAAGCGATAATGGGACGGAGTTCAAGAACTCTCAAATTGAAGGCTTTCTTGAGGAGGAGGGCATCAAGCATGAGTTCTCTTCTCCCTACACACCTCAGCAAAATGGTGTAGTGGAGAGGAAGAATAGAACTCTACTAGACATGGCGAGAACCATGCTTGATGAGTACAAGACTCCGGACCGGTTCTGGGCTGAGGCGATTAACACCGCATGCTACTCCATCAACCGGCTCTACCTTCACCGAATCCTCAAGAAGACATCTTATGAACTCCTCACCGGTAAAAAGCCCAATGTTTCATATTTTAGAGTCTTTGGTAGCAAATGTTTTATTCTTATTAAAAGAGGTAGAAAATCTAAATTTGCTCCTAAGGCTGTAGAAGGCTTTTTACTAGGATATGATTCAAACACAAGGGCATATAGAGTCTTCAACAAATCCACTGGATTAGTTGAGGTTTCTTGTGACATTGTGTTTGATGAGACTAATGGCTCCCAAGTGGAGCAAGTTGATCTTGATGAGCTAGATGATGAAGAGGCTCTGTGCGTCGCACTAAGGAACATGTCCATTGGGGATGTGAGTCCAAAGGAATCCGAAGAGCCTCCACAAGCACAAGATCAACCATCATCTTCCATGCAAGCATCTCCACCAACCCAAGATGAGGATCAAGCTCAAGATGATGAAAATGAAGATCAATAGGATGAGCCACCTCAAGAGGAGGATAATGATCAAGGGGGAGATGACAATGATCAAGATAAGGAAGATGATCAAGAAGTACAGGGTCAAAGACCGCCACACCCAAGAGTCCACCAAGCGATTCAAAGAGATCACCCCGTGAACTCTATCCTCGGTGATATTCATAAGGGGGTAACAACTCGATCTCGAGTCGCTCATTTTTGTGAACATTACTCTTTTGTGTCCTCTATTGAGCCATACAGGGTGGAGAATGCACTAAGAGACTCGGATTGGGTGTTGCCAATGCAAGAGGAGCTCAACAACTTCACGAGGAATGAGGTATGGCATTTAGTTCCACGTCCTAACCAAAATGTTGTAGGAACCAAGTGGGTATTCTGCAACAAGCTAGATGAGCATGGTGTGGTGACAAGGAACAAAGCCCAACTTGTGGCCAAGGGATATTCACAAGTCGAAGGTTTGGATTTCGGTGAAACCTATGCACCCGTAGCTAGGCTTGAGTCAATTCGTATATTACTTGCCTATGCTACTTACCATGGCTTTAAGCTTTACCAAATGGATGTGAAAAGTGCCTTCCTCAATGGACCAATCAAGGAAGAGGTCTATGTTGAGCAACCTCCTAGCTTTGAAGATAGTTAGTATCCTAACCATGTCTATAAACTCTCAAAGGCGCTTTATGGGCTCAAGCAAGCCCCAAGAGCATGGTATGAATGCCTAAGAGATTTCCTTATCACTAATGGCTTCAAAGTTGGAAAAGTCGATCCTACTCTATTTACTAAAACCATTGCAAAATATTTGATTGTATGCCAAATTTATGTTGATAATATCATATTTGGGTCTACTAACAAATCTACTTGTGAAGAGTTTAGTAGGATCATGATTCAAAAATTTGAGATGTCTATGATGGGGGAGTTGAAGTATTTTCTAGGATTTCAAGTCAAGCAACTCCAAGAGGGCACCTTCACCAGCCAAACCAAGTATATTCAAGACATACTCAACAAGTTTGGAATGAAAGATGCCAAACCCATCAAGACACCCATTGGAACTAATGGGCATCTCGACCTCGACACGGGAGGTAAATCCGTAGATCAAAAGGTATACCGGTCGATGATAGGATCTTTACTCTATTTATGTGCATCTCGACCGGATATAATGCTTTACGTATGCATGTGTGCATGGTTCCAAGCCGATCCTAAGGAAGTTCACCTTAGGGCCGTGAAAAGAATCATGAGATATTTAGTTTATACACCTAAGTTTGGTCTTTGATACCCCAAGGGATCCACCTTTGATTTAATAGGATATTCAGATGCCGATTGGGCAGGGTGTAAAATTGATAGGAACAGCACATCAGGGACTTGTCAGTTTCTGGAAAGATCCCTGGTGTCTTGGGCTTCAAAGAAACAAAACTTAGTAGCTCTTTCTACCGCCGAAGCCGAGTACATTGCCGCAGGCCATTGCTGTGTGCAATTACTTTGGATGAGGCAAACCCTCAGGGACTATGGCTACAAATTGAGCAAAGTCCCTCTTCTATGTGATAATGAGAGTGCAATCCGCATGGCGGATAATCCCGTTGAACACAACCGCACTAAGCACATAGATATTCGGTATCACTTTTTGAGGGATCACCAACAAAGGGGGATATCGAGATAGCTTATGTTAGCACCAAAGAACAATTAGCCGATATCTTTACCAAACCATTAGATGAGAAAACCTTTACCAACCTTAGGAATGAGCTAAACATACTTGATTCTCGGATTTTTGATTGAAACATTGCACACATAGCTCATTTATATGCCTTTGATCATATCTCTTTTATGTCTACGACTAATGTGTTTTCAAGTGTATTTCTATGCTAAGTCATAGATTGAAAGGGAAATGGAGTCTTCGGCGAAGACAAGGCTTCCACTCAACTCTATCGGTATTATTCATCCTTCGTCGTCACTTCGTATCACTCTCTACTTTGGTATAATCTTCACTCATATTTA
This sequence comes from Zea mays, assembly GCF_902167145.1. Lineage (NCBI taxonomy): Eukaryota > Viridiplantae > Streptophyta > Magnoliopsida > Poales > Poaceae > Zea > Zea mays. The sequence goes on along the minus strand of NC_050100.1, from coordinate 73,478,473 downwards.
CTTGTACCATTGAGGGGAATAGAAGGGCTCTCAAAAGACTCTGTTTTTGGCGATTAATGCCAAAGGGGAGAAATATTAAGCCCAAAGCAAAAGAACCGCACCACCAAACTTCAAAAATTATTTTCGAAATGATGATTTATGTTTGTCTTTTCAATTGGTATCTTATGATGAAATATTTTAGTTGATATATTTCAAAATTGATATGTTTTCAATTGGTTAGTATTTTTCAAATTGGTATCTAAATATATTTGATCTTCTTTCAATTAGTATTTACAAAACTTGGTAAAACCCTCTTGAACACTAAGAGGAGAATTTCATCCAGGGGGAGTTTTGTTTAAGTCAAAGGAAAAGCATTTGAAACAGGGGGAGAAAATTACAAGTCTTGAAAATGCTTCTCGCAAAACTTATTCGTATACCTTTGACTATTTACAAAAAGACTTTGAAAATATTTTCCAAAAGAAACTGCAAAAACAAAACATGTGGTGCAAGCGTGGTCCAAAATGTTAAATAAAAGAAAGCAACCATGCATATCTAGTAAAACTATAAATTGGTTTAACTCCAAGCAACCTTAGCACTTAACTTATGCAAACTAGTTCAATTCTGCACTTATATATTTGCTTTGGTTTGTGTTGGCATCAATCACCAAAAAGGGGGAGATTGAAAGGGAAATAGGGTTTAACCTTTTTCCTATAAATGATTTTGGTGGTTGAATGCCCAACACAAATAATTGGACTAACTAGTTTGCTCTAGATTATATATTCTACAGGTGCCAAAGGTTCAACACAAACTAATAAAAGATCAAAGTTAGGGTTCAAAAGAAAGGAGCAAAAGAAACCGAAGAGAACCCTGGTCTGGCGCACCAGACAGTGTCCGATGCACCAGGGGCAAGCGACTTCAACTCTTCACCTTCGGGTTTCTGAGGCCTCGCTCCGCTATAATTCACCGGACTGTCCGGTGTGCCAGCGGAGCAACGACTAGCCAACGCAACGGTGGGCTCCAACGATCGTCTGACAACGCACAGTGCGCAGACAGTTCGCGCAGAGTCAGAGCAGCCGCTAGAAGGCGCACCGAACAGTGAACAGTGCATGTCCGGTGCCCCAAAAAGTCAAAGCTCCAACGGTCGAAACTGTCAGAACCCTAACGGTTGGGTGATGTGGCTGGCGCACCGGACTGTCCGGTGCGCCCATCAACAACAGCCTTCCCCAACGGTTGAATTGGTGGTTGGGGCTATAAATACCCCCAACCACCTCCACTCCAACCATCCAAGCATTCACTACTTCTCATTCAATACAAGAGCAATAGACACTACTCCAAAGACACAATTCAAGAGATCAATCCGCTCAAAGTCTCAAAATCCACTCTAGCGCATTTAGACTCTTGAGAGGATCATTTGTGTTTCCTTGTGCTCTTGTTTGCTTGGTTGGCTTTCTTCTTTCTCATTATTGTTCTCTAAGTGACTTGTAATAAAAGCAAGAGACACCAAGTGTGTGGTGGTCCTTGTGGGGTTTAAGTGACCCATTTGATTAAGGAGAAAGCTCACTCGGTCTAAGTGACCGTTTGAGAGAGGGAAAGGGTTGAAAGAGACCCGGTCTCTGTGACCACCTCAATAGGGACTAGGTTCTTTGGAACCGAACCTCGGTAAAACAAATCACCATGTTCATCTGCTTTATTTCTTGGTTGATTTGTTTCCCCCCTCTCTCTCGGACTCGGATTTTATTCTAACGCTAACCCCGGCTTGTAGTGTGCTTAAAGTTTGTTAATTCCAGTTTCTGCCTATCCACGCCCTCTTGGCGACTTTCAGTTTCCTCCGAGTCCGAAGGGTCGCTGGCCCTCGCCTCTCCCCCGACATCGTCTAATGACTCGGACGACTCCTAGGGGATAGCTGCGGAGGTGTGGACGTACATCCGCTCCGTCGAGCGTGCCGGGCTCGAGGGGTCGGATGAGTCAGAGGTCTCCTTTGATGAGGAGGATTCCTTCGGCTCGTCCAAGGAGCGGAGCGGCGATGACAGCGACGATGAGGGCGATGGCGGAGGTGGCGACAGCATCGACGGTGGCGGCGGAGGAGGCGACGATGACGACGGCAATGGCGGTGAAGGCGACAACGGTGGCAACGACGGCAGTGGCAGCGGCGGTGGCAAGGTTAGTGGCAAGGCACCACTGGTTTAAATAGTAGTATAGATAGTTAATAGTAATGGTAGTATTAGTAGAATAATGTAGTAGTAGTTAGTAGTATAGCGTAGTGTAAGTAGTAATGTAATGTGAAGTAGTAGAAGATAGGGGAAAAAAGGCCGGCAAATAATGAGTCAGTCTTTGAGTTTGTGTAATCTCCCCCCTCAATATTAATGAAAGGTTTCAGATGTTTCCAGTGAAAGTTCTGTTTTGCTGCTTTTTCTGTTCACACGATTGTATGATGTTGCTGGCATTTTAAAGGTAACCGTCGAGCGATGTATGATGTTGCTGGCATTTTAAAGGTAACCGCCGAGTGATGGCTGACATTTCTGACGCTTTAGAGGTAGCCGCCGAGTCATATCTGATGCCGCCGGTGTTTTGGAGGTAACTGTCGAGCGATGGCTGACACTGCTGGCGCTTTAGAGATAACCGCCGAGTCATATCTGACGCTTGGAACTTAGCTTTCCCGAGTAATGACTTGACACTTTTTAGAAATAGTGCCCGACCCGGGAAACCCCATTTATACTCGCGCCGATGTGCAGTTTTGATTTCCGAGCCCTAACTTCACATTTCCGCCTCGAACCACTCCTCTGTTTCCCTGAGATCTCGCCCCTATTCGTTCCGCCGGCAAGATTGCGATGGCGCCGAAACGGAAGAGGCAAAACTCCGTCGCGGCAGTCATCCTGCCCATCGACCCCAACAGCCAATTGCCATTCGCGGGTAACCACATGTCCGTTATCTCAGAATCTGATCTCCTTCATCTTGTCGACGTTGGGGTTTTGCTTCCGAAAGAGCTCTGCTCTTGGCGAATTTGCCGCGGGGTCACCGTTCCGATAGAGGATACCCATGAATCTATCGTTTACGTTCCTTTCCTTATTCGTGGTCTTGCTCTTCTCGTCTCTCTTTTTCCGCGGCCTCCTTGATTTCTCCGAATTGAACTTGACTCATTTGAACCCTAATTCCATCTTGCAAATTTCCATTTTTATACATCTGTGTGAGGCCTTTCTCGGGATTCTTCCCTATTTTGGTCTCTGGAAATACCTCTATCACTGTCGGCCCAGGATGGCTGGGGGACAGCACCAACTTGTTGGCGGCGCTAGCCTAGAGCTTCGTCGCGGGAGGAAATCAGAGTACCTCGAAATTCCCCTTAAGGACAACATCAAAGGGTGGCGTCTTGAGTGGTTCATTATAGAGAATCACTGCAAGTCACTCCCCCTCGGTTAAGGAGACAACTAGATGTACGCACACCAACCTGGATAGAATCTCCAACTCCTTCAGAGATAACAGAGGCTAAGGTACTGCTTGCCGAGATCTGCCTGCTCAAGGATAGAGGTCCGACTGCTGAAGCTGTGGTTGCTGATTTCATTTTCAAGAACATTCAACCCTTGAAGGACAGGGCGTACCCTGCTTATTTGTACAGTGGCGTTAACGATTCTACCTGGGTTATGAATAGGAGAATCCCCACTGAAGATCTGATGAGCTGACTGGATATGATCCTGAGGGATAGAGTTTCAAATGCTAGTGCTCCTATGGCCTATTCTGCTTGGAACCTACCTCCAATCAGGCCATTTTCTAAGTTGTGTCCGACCCTCCTGCTAGCGATGGTAGTGAGAGCACCTAGAGGGGGGTGAATAGGTGATCCTGTAAAATCAAATACTAAATAGCCACAAACTTGATTATTAAAGCGTTAGTGTGACCAAGTAGCTATGAAGCGAGTTCTTGTGGACAAAACAATCACAGAAAAGCAACACAAGAGACACGCGATTTTTATCCCATGGTTCGGCCAAGTAACAATTGCCTACTTCCACGTTGTGGTGTCCCAATGGACGAGGGTTGCACTCAACCCCCTTTCAAGTGATCCAATGATCAACTTGAATACCATGGTCTTTTATCTTTTGAGTATCCTTCCCGTTTGTGAGGAATCTCCACAAGTTGGAGCCTCTCGCCCTTACAATACTGATCACAAAGAAAGCACAAGAGTAAGGATGGGAGAGCAATGTAATATCCCAGGTGTTACTCAGGGTGTCCACCCAGGGCTACACCATTTAACCTACTATCCCATGTGGGTTATTTTGAGTAAAGTACATCAAACTTAGAATTCAAGGTCCTAAGCAAGTGCAACCTATCATGGATATCATACCCTAACTTATCATGCATATCTAAAGGAGAGAATTGCCCAAAACCCTAAAGCTAACCCCTTTGGATAATGGGAACCCTAGATGTAAGTAGGATCAAAAGGTCATGTAAACCTTATGATCATGGCTTGGGCCAAATATAAAAGTTGTAGTACACTAAATAACTTACAAATAATAGTAAGGAAGTAACCCCAAAAAGATTTCAGAAAAGCCCCAAAAGGTTCACCAAAGGTTTGAGCACAAGAGAAAATTCAGAAATTGCCTAACTCCAAAAACTAACCATTGGACAAAGATCCCACATGTTCACCCTCATCCAAAATTCAAAACACTTCGACCCAATTGACAAAGTGGCGCCAAATTAACCCTAGAATGCCCTGGAAAAAGTTGACACATACCCTTAGACGTTTGACACGACTTGGCACCATTTTTGTCTCGGTTTGGACATGTCTGACACAGCCGACTTCCCACCCCCATATCTCTCTAACCCGACCACATCTACCCTTGGAACTCACATGAACTAGGTAGCTCTAGGTGCAGGGAAGAGATCTACCACAGGCTCTAGGGCAAGATTCGTACGTTTTGGCCGCTCATTAGAGGGAAGAACACGGGCAGAAGCAAAGAGCCACGTGTTCGACGCGCTCTGAGCTCGCCAGAGCACGCCCGCGCGCGCCCCCGCGTGCCCCACGTCGCGCCAAAGGTCAGCCGATGCCATGGCCCACGCCCGCGCCTATAAAGCACCCAGGGAGCTTGACCGTACCCCTCCGCACGCGCTCAACCTCGCCGGAGCTCAAACTCACCGGTGTTTGCCCGTGCATGGCGTGTCTGCGGCCACCCGAGCCCCTACCACCGTAGACCGGCCAGCCAAGCCTTTCCCAACCCCGTCTAGCCCTCGGAGAGGACTGAGCACCCCTTGGTGAAGCTCCCCGAGCGAGGTATCGAAGTTTGCTTCGCTGGAGAGGCCAGTCCACGGTCGCCGGACTCCATCCGACCGCCGGCAAGCGTAGACCGGGTAAGCCACTGCGCCATTTTTCGATTCAATGCACAAATAGCCTCTACATCACCCCGTGAAGCTCACCGTGCCATTGGATTGAACTAGATCGCCGTGATTTGGCTGGCACACCCGCCGCCGACGAGGACACTCGCCTGCGCGCGTGGACCGAGCGATTCCGGCCACCCCCGCCGTCAGGCTGTACACCGTTGTAACCGCCAGAGCCTCCCCGAGCCAACCCTGCCCCTCGCCGGACCTCTCTCGCCGTCGGTAAGCCGCGCCACCCTTTTCTTTCTCGCGGGTACAGTTTAAACCTGGGGAGGGACCGCAGGGGAGAAGAAAGGAAAGTCAGGGGGTTTTGCGCAATGTCAGTGACTCAGATGAATAGTAGCGCGGGGGTATAACTGAGAGAGTTAGTTTAGAAATACCCCAGGGACTTCGGTGCAAAGTGGTTTTCCAGAAACATTTTATTAAATCTGATTTAAAATTTGAACAGAACTTGAATAATTCATAACTTCTGTTTTATTCATCCAAATTTAGTCAAACCAATTTTGTCAAATCTTAAATAATATAAACTACTTAGGAAAAATATAAAACCCCTATGTACTACAGAAAACTTTGGGGTTCTGATTTAATTATTGTTTTGGCCAAAAGCTAAATAATAGAAAGAAAAATAGTTGCACTATTTGACCAAGGTTAAGAAAATTTGGAGAAGTTTATGTCCACCTACTGACCTGTTTAAAAATGCTAAACCTCTCTGTCCACCCCATTAAGTTAGTTTTTGCCATTTATTTTACAATATGCTTAAGATTAAGAAAAAAAGAAAAGGTGATTTAAATAATGAACCAGGGGGTACTCTTATTTTTGTTAGAATACTTATTCAATGTAGTTCACTAGAAAAATCTATTATACCCTGGTTTAGTATAAAATAAGTAGGATGCCTTTTATTTTAAGAAAACAAGGAAAATTTAGAAAAACCCTAAAAAATAACCCCAAGGTGAAAACACCCCAACCCTTGGGATAGTTAATGTTTTGTTATTAAAAACTTAGGAAAAATATGAAATTTGCTGTTTGACATTTTTCAAATAACAATGTAGTAGAAAGTGCCTTTTTGGCATTAAACTTTGGAAAATCACAACTAAATGATCATTCCTTAGCTTTCTGTGATTTTTGGCACAGAAGCTTATTATTACTGTTAGATGCCAACAAAAATAACCTTTAGGACAGAACCCACCCCTAATTAAGAGTTGTAGTGCAAAGTGGCCCATTTACACAACTTTTGTTATTTTTGTCTAGGGCATAGCCTTTTTAAATTGAACCTCAAAGTCCTAGAACAGGCTATAATGACCAAAGGCAACCCACTGTAATTTTTACAGAATTTTTGGAAAAAAAAGGTTAAACCACTGTTGTAGTTCAAACCTACACTAGAAACCATAAATAGAAAATAAAGAAAGGAAAAATGAATAATAGAAATCAGTGTCATCCTAAAACCCTTTGTAAATTGTCCACTAAATTATAATAAGGAAATACCAATCCACTATGCTTATCCTTAACAAAACCTAAACCTAGAATGATAAGCATAAACCACTAAAGCCACGTGTGACCAAGAAACCCTAAGTGGCTAACTAACTTAGTTTTTCTTCCTTTAGCACAATGTTGTTAAATCCTGCATAATCATGACATACAAATTCATTGCATTTCGATAGATTGTAATCTCGCTGACGGGGAGTACGTCCTCGTGCCAGAGCAAGGAGCTGCTCAGGAGGTAGCCCCGGATCCAGCACTAGAGCCTGCACTAGAGGATCTGCCTACCACAGCTTTGGAAGGCAAGCCCCGGTTTATGCATAACCTGTTATTTATGCTATTTTACTATACTTAATGATTGTAGGATTGAATGTGCACTTAGGTGTAGGAGTTGTTTGAAACCCTAGTTGCATGATCTCAGGAATCCTATTGAGATGGATACTAGTATGCTAGGTCGAGTAGCGGCTTTCTTAAATTAGGATCTCGGTAGAAGACGAGTGATTTTTCTAGCACTCGCGCGAGATCAGGAGTTGGTTGTACCCACTTTCATATCATCATGATACTAGTCTGTGGACAACAATCCATGGGGATTGGTTGTCTACGAGATGGGAAATTGGAATAAGGATTAACGTGCGGATACCTGTGTCAAGCGTTTGAACGTACTAAACACATACCGAGAAATATGGTAAATCGGTAAGCCTAGTACCTGAGTGAACCTGCCCGCAGACTTTGCCCCTCATGCGACCTGAGACGTGGTCTCCCATTCCGGTTATGGTGGGTACAAGTGCGGTCACTGCACAACGGCAGTCGGGGTCAGTGAGGCATTGTACGCCAAGGCGGTGAGCCCTGATCTGTTGCCAGGGAATCGATGAGGACGGTTGATGTGTGTGGGGACGGAGTGCCTCGCCACGTCGTGTGTTTAGGTTTACCTTGCAAGGATAAAAACTCGATTCGAATCGTCTGCTTCTCGCATCTAATGAGACTGCTTGATCCATTGTACTGCATTGAGTAACAAGTGGAAATATGATGAGTTGATACAAGATGTTGATTGCTAAAAAATGTTTGCTACCATGTATGAGTAGATAGTACACATTTAGCCTTAAGAGAGTCACACTTAAATTGGCAAAGTTAAAACTTGACTTAGAAACTCAGCTAGTGCTTTTGGCAACCAAACCATACAGCCAAACAGCTGCATGTCTAGAGGTAGAGGAGTAGACTCCTCACACCGGGTAAGTCTAGCTGAGTATTAGTATACTCAGCCTTGCTTGTGGCATAATGTTTTTACAGGTTCTTTGGAGGACATGGTTGCTGGAGTGACTTGGCCGTCCATCTTGCCACCGGGTTGGACTATCGAGTGGGACCCTACCTCGGTTGAGGAGGAGCATGAGGAGTGATGGGACAGGCTTCCCCATCCCTCCATTTATTTATCGTTAGTTTTATTCCACTACACTCGAACAATGATGGCTACTTTTGCAAAACTCTGATGGTGATGTAATAATTTAATACTCCTTAATGCATGGTTTTATGCTTTATTGTATTTGCTCTGTGACTCACCATCGAGTGAGATTGTGGTACTTGATCCTGTCTGTGGCCTTGTCGGACTAGATCCGAGGGATTGACGGGTTATTCCCATTTAAGTGTGGTCTAGCCTCTAAGGTGGGACTTAGGCACTTAAGTCGGAATAATTCGGGCAGTTCCGCCACAACTGGTATCGGAGCTTGTACCACCACAGAGGAATCAATAAAATATAAATACCATCCTTTTCCGAAGTAAAACTTGATAGAAACAATGTGGATAGATCGTAGGACGATCAGGATAGACCTAGGACGTGAAGCCTTAGGATGATAGAAGGGTAGTTAGGTGGCTAAGTGATTAAGCCCTACCGGCTACTATAAGGGATGGGAGTTCTTCCCTATTCCCTTTATATTGATGTGAGGACGTTCAGGACGAGCATGCATGCATTCTTAAATAAACAAATGGATAATTGAGTAAAGACTTAAATACAAAATGATGACCAACTGAGTACCCCAGTACCTTTTTTTATAATTAGAGAGAGGCTGAGTCGTATTTTTCCTTGTTCTTTTTATAATTCTTTTTCTTTTACTTACGCTTAACCGTACACAGATGACTTCCCACGGATCCTCAGGCGACGGGAATGCACTGTCCCACACTAACGGGCTTGCACGAGAGGGCTTTCCCCGTATTTTTTGGGAGGTACTTCAGGGGGCCGGATACATGACACCTCCTCAGTACGCGGTGCAGCAATTCGAGAAGCACCGAGTGCCCCGCTGTAGGGTGAGGATGACCTTGGAGCCTCATCCCCTGCAGCCAGGCTGGCATTCACTGGACTCTGAGTCATTTGGATACCGGGCTGAGGACACGATCGAGGCGATTGCTCTGCACGGGTTGACCACTTTCTGCGGATTCCATCCCTTGGAGCTGTCTACCCACCCCATTGGCTTGTTCCCCGCAGAAAGGGAGGACGACCCAATGTGGAAGGATCGGGTGGAGCACGCCAAGGACATCTGGGCTATCTACCCAGGTCAGACTGCTCACTTGACCGTGCGATGCATGAATGCCCTATACCGTCTGCAAGTGATGCGTGGTGAGGCAATGTCCCATCTGATGGCATTATTGGAGGCAACAAAGATCACCTTGGACAACAGGGAGGAGCTTGTGGTTGATTTGTCCACTGAGATGGTGGAAAAGGACCTGCAGGTGGAGCAGCTATCCAATGAGATCTAAGAGCTGGAGGAATTAGTGGGGACCAGGGAGAACACCATCGAGGTTCTCGAGGATCAGCTTATAAACACTCAGCAGCAGCTTGCTGAGGCTAATGAGCACCTGGATATGCATCACCAGGAGATCCAGGATATGGAGGCCAACGAGGACGTCGACATTGAGGGAGGAGAGGAGCCTGCCTCCAGTTTGGACACTGCTGGCTGAGGGAGACCACCTTCCCCCGAGTCGAGTGTTGCCTCATTCGCTCACTAAGTATCAGGGATAGAGTTAGAAGTCGGTGATGGTAGGACTCCTCGTAGCTAGCTTAGCTTTTGCACCCTTGGGGTACTAGGCTAGATAGAGTTGAGTCTTTTGGCCGTTGATGTAATCATGATAAACTCTTTTGGAAGCATGGTTGATGGATGGTGTTAGTTTTAAATTGGGAAGAAAAGTTTACGACTTTTGAATGTCTTCTATGTTTATGTTGGAATCTATCAATTCGCCTTTTAACTCTTTCGCCGCGATTAAACCTTAAACTTGAAGATGTGTTATTGAGAGTGCATGTGATTTTTCAGATGGCTGGGAGAGCGCGTCGTGGCCAGAATGAGCGCGTTCCTCCACCGCCGCCACCGCCTCCCACTCTGCAGGAGCTAATGGCTCAGCAGAATGAGATCTTGAGGCAGCTAGCTCAGCGTCAGCCACCACCTCAGCACTATGGTGGTGGAGATCATCAGCGTCACCCCACGGCAGCTACCTACCAGGAGTTCCTCAGTACCCAGCCTCCATTATTCACCAGGGCAGAGGACCCACTTGATGCAGATGTATGGTTGAGAGTAGTGGAATCCAAATTCCCGCTACTCCATGGAGTTTGCTTAGAGGTCACAAAAGTCAGGTTCGCCACCCAGTAGCTTCACGGACCCGCAAGGACTTTGTGGGACCATTTTCTTGCTATGCAGCCAGATGACCGAGAGGTGGAATGTAGAGAGTTCAAGGCAGCTTTCAGGGGGCACCATATACCAGCCGGAATTATGGACCGAAAGCTCAACGAGTTTCTGGCACTCACTCAGGGCAACAGGACAGTGTTGCAGTATGCTCAGGCTTTTAATGACCTGTGCCAGTATGCTGGTTATCATGCAGACACAGACGAGAAGAAGAGAGACAGGTTCTGGAGGGGGCTCAACACTAAGCTCCGTGACCGTCTCAACACCGTCAGGGCCAACAGCTATAATGAGTTGGTCAACATGGCCATCTCCCAGGAGGACTGTATCACAGCTCGTCAGGCAGAAAAGAAGAGGAAGACCCCTGTGGCAGGACCTTCAGCTCAGCCACAGCGTTTCAGGATTGTGTCTGACACCCAGAGCAGGGGACCTCAGCAACAGCAAGGGCGTTGGGTGATCCGACCACAACAGCAGCAGCAGCAGGCACCCAACCGTAACCAGTACCCAGCTCAGAGGAACAATCAACAGCAGCAGCAGTATCGTCAGGCAAATGACAACAGGTGTTTCACTTGCGGCAACACCGGACATTATGCCAAGAATTGCCCAAGAAACCAGCAGAGGCAGGGGCAGAATGTTAATCAGAACCAAGGCAAGACGCAGAAGGTGCAAGTGAGGCAAGGCAGGCTAAACTTCACCACCATGGCTGATATTCCAGAGGGAGCACCCATCTTGACTGGTATCTTTACAGTTTTGAATTATCCTGCTATTGTTCTTTTTGATTCTGGTGCATCACACAGTTTTATCAGTACCAAATTTAGTGCCAAGTGTCAGTTACCTTTCCTTCACACCAACGGGGGTATTACAATTTCAACACCAGGAGGCAGGATTGCCACCTATCAGATCAATAGACACGTACCAATTAAGCTGGGTAGTTTCATTTCTAAAACCACTCTCTTGATAATGGGATTGGATAGTGTGGATATCATCCTAGGGACTGATTGGTTATCGCGACACCACACGGTGATTGATGTCGCAGCCAGAGCCATAGAAATCCACTCCCCTTTGGATGGTGAGATCACCTTATATCTACCCGACCAGGGTTGTACCCGTTCCTGTGCCTTCGTTATGATAGAATCCCCTGTGGAAAAGGTCCCTGTGGTCTGTGACTACCCAGATGTTTTTCCAGATGAATTGCCAGGGATGCCACCTGACCGAGACATCGAGTTCGCAATCGAATTGCAACCCGGGACTGCTCCTATTTCTAAAAGACCCTATAGGATGCCTCCCGCAGAATTAGCAGAACTGAAAAAGCAATTGCAAGAGTTATTGGACAAGGGGTTCATTTGCCCAAGTACTTCACCATGGGGATGTCCTGCCTTATTTGTGAAGAAAAAGGATGAGAGTTTGAGATGTGTGTTGATTATCGTCCTATCAATGCGGTGACTATCAAGAACAAATACCCACTGCCCCGCATTGATGTCTTGTTTGATCAATTGGTGGGAGCCAAGGTGTTCTCCAAGATAGATCTTCGCTCGGGCTACCACCAGATCAAGATCCGAACCAGTAATATTCCCAAGACGGCCTTCTCAACCAGATATGGGCTTTATGAGTTTTTGGTGATGTCCTTTGGGCTAACCAATGCCCCGGCTTATTTTATGTACCTAATGAACTCAGTATGGTCGTTTTCATTGATGATATTCTGGTCTATTCCAAGAATGAAGCCGAGCACACCAAACATTTGCATATTGTACTTCAGAGACTGCGTGACCATCAGTTGTATGCTAAATTGTCTAAATGTGAATTCTGGCTGAAGGAGATTAAATTCTTGGGTCACACAATTTCTCAGGATGGGATATCAGTTGATCCTGAGAAGGTACAAGAGGTAATGGATTGGAAACCCCCGACTACAGTGAGGCAGATTCGGAGTTTTCTGGGATTGGCAGGGTATTATCGACGATTTATTTCGGATTTCTCCAGAATTGCCAAACCAATGACTGAACTGTTAAAGAAGGGAGTCAAGTATGATTGGAGCCAAAAGTGCGAAGATGCTTTTCATACACTAAGGCAGCATTTGACAACAGCTCCAGTGCTGGCACAACCTGACAACACCAAGCCCTTTGAAGTTTATTGTGATGCTTCCGGTACAGGATTGGGATCTGTCTTAATGCAAGATAACAGAGTAATTGCTTATGCCTCCCGAGCACTCAGACCCCATGAGCAGAACTACCCTACACATGATCTGGAGTTAGCAGCTGTGGTTCATGCCCTCAAGATATGGAGACACTACCTGATGGGAGCTCACTGTAACATTTACACGGATCACAAGAGCCTCAAATACATTTTCACTCAGGCAGATTTGAACATGAGGCAGAGGAGATGGTTGGAGTTAATCAAGGACTATGATTTGGAAGTACATTACCATCCGGGCAAGGCCAATGTTGTGGCAGATGCCTTGAGCAGAAAGGCCCAGTGCAATTGTATGAGCATGGATGCAAGGGTTACCACCCTGTGTGATGAGTTGTGCAAATTGAACCTGGAAGTTGTTTCTTCTGGTGACTGAAACTATATCTCGGTGGAGCCCTCATTGCAAGAGCAAATAGTCAGGGCATAGATTGAAGACAAGGGTGTTCAGGTTATCAGAGACATGATCAAGCAGAAGGCAGAGAAATACAAGTGCTTCCGTCAGGACAGCAAGGGAATTTTATGGTTTGGAGATCGATTGGTTGTTCCCAAGGACCCTGAGCTCAGAAAGAAGATATTGGATGAAGCTCACCTTTCCAAATTCTCCATGCACCCTGGTAGCAACAAGATGTACCATGATCTCAGATCCTTATACTGGTGGACCAGGATGAAGAGGGAAATTGCCAAGTATATATCCGAGTGTGACACCTGCCAGAGAATCAAAGCCAGTCATTTGAAGGCAGCATGCCCTTTGCAACCCCTTCCCATACCATCTTGGAAATGGGAGGACATTTGCATGGACTTTATCATGGGATTGCCCAATACCTCCAGGCACCATGATTCCATTTGGGTTATTGTGGACAGATTGACCAAGACTGCTCATTTCGTACCAGTGCATACCACCCACAAGACAGAGAAGTATGCAGAAATTTATGTTGATCAAATAGTGCGGTTGCATGGTATTCCAAAGACAATTGTATCTGACAGAGGAGCACTGTTTGTGGCACGCTTTTGGGAGCAGCTGCAAGAATCACTTGGGACCCAGGTACTACGAAGCTCAGCATACCATCCCCAAACAGATGGCCAGACGGAAAGGGTAAATCAGATTTTGGAAGACATGTTGCGGGCATGTGCACTACACTACGGAAAGGATTGGGACAAGTGTCTTTCTTTGGCAGAGTTTTCTTATAATAACAGCTACCAGTCCAGTCTGAAGATGGCACCTTTTGAAGCCTTATATGGGAGAAGGTGTAGGACCCCGCTGAATTGGTCTCAAGCAAGAGAAAGGGAAATATTTGGGCCAGATTTGGTACTTGAGGCAGAGGAAAAGGTCAGAGTTATTACAAAGAACTTAGAAGGTGCTCAGGCCAGGCAAAAGAGCTATCATGACAAGAGGCGGAAGCCTCTATAGTTTGAAGTGGGAGATCATGTTTATCTTAAGGTGTCACCCACCAAGGGTGTCCAGAGATTCGGGATCAAGGGCAAGTTAGCTCCTCGCTACATTGGACCCTATAGGATCAAAGCAAGTTGTGGACCCGTGGCCTATCAATTGGAATTGCCACCTCACATGTCAGCTATTCATGATGTGTTCCATGTATCTCAGCTGCGGAAATGTGTCCGCCTACCCACTGAAGTGCTACCTGAACCAGACATTGAGATAGAACCAGACTTGTCCTATCGAGAGTACCCCGTCAAGGTACTGGATCAGAAAGAAAGGTCACCGCGGGCAAAGTCCATCAGAATGTATAAGGTTCAGTGGAGTCACCATTCAGTAGAAGAAGCTACATGGGAAACTAAGGATTTTCTATGCTCTCGCTTCCCCGACTTTCTGCCCAAAGGAGTCGGTACGTAACCCAGAACCCCACCCCCACCTGCCCTTTGAATACCAATATAAGAAAAACTTAGATAGCAAGGGTAGTCTGAGTTGTGGTTTTAACTTAAAAAGGACTTCATTCTGAAGTTGCAAAGAGAATGACATTCGAAGAGCAGTTAGCAAGTGAAACGTGGATAAAAGAAAGAGTAGCACACCAACACACCTTCAAGCACCCCTCTAAGGGACTCCACCTGAAATCTCGGGACGAGATTCCTTTAAGGGGGGAGGGCTGTAACATCCCAGGTGTTACTCAGGGTGTCCACCCAGGGCTACACCATTTAACCTACTATCCCATGTGGGTTATTTTGAGTAAAGTACATCAAACTTAGAATTCAAGGTCCTAAGAAAGTGTAACCTATCATGGATATCATACCCTAACTTATCATGCATATATAAAGGAGAGAATTGCCCAAAACCCTAAAGCTAACCCCTTTGGATAATGGGAACCCTAGATGTAAGTAGGATCAAAAGGTCATGTAAACCTTATGATCATGGCTTGGGCCAAATATAAAAGTTGTAGTACACTAAATAACTTACAAATAATAGTAAGGAAGTAACCCCAAAAAGATTTCAGAAAAGCCCCAAAAGGTTCACCAAAGGTTTGAGCACAAGAGAAAATTCAGAAATTGCCTAAGTCCAAAAACTAACCTTTGGACAAAGATCCCAAATGTTCACCCTCATCCAAAATTCAAAACACTTCGACCCAATTGACAAAGTGGCGCCAAATTAGCCCTAGAATGCCCTGGAAAAAGTTGACACATACCCTTAGACGTTTGACATGACTTGGCACCATTTTTGTCTCGGTTTGGACATGTCTGACACAGCCGACTTCCCACCCCCATATCTCTCTAACCCGACCACATCTACCCTTGGAACTCACATGAACTAGGTAGCTCTAGGTGCGGGGAAGAGATCTCCCACAAGCTCTAGGGCAAGATTCGTACGTTTTGGCCGCTCAGTAGAGGGAAGAACACGGGCAGAAGCAAAGAGCCACGTGTTCGACGCGCTCTGAGCTCGCCAGAGCACGCCCGCGCGCGCCCCCGCGTGCCCCGCGTCGCGCCAAAGGCCAGCCAACGCCATGGCCCGCGCTCGCGCCTATAAAGCACCCAGGGAGCTTGACCGTACCCCTCCGCACGCGCTCAACCTCGCCGGAGCTCAAACTCACCGGCGTTTGCCCGTGCACGGCGTGTCCGCGGCCACCCGAGCCCCTGCCACCATAGACCGGCCAGCCAAGCCTTTCCCAACCCCGTCTAGCCCTCGGAGAGGACTGAGCACCCCTCGGTGAAGCTCCCCGAGCGAGGAATCGAAGTTTGCTTCGCCGGAGAGGCCAGTCCACGGTCGCCAGACTCCATCCGACCGCCGGCAAGCGTAGACCGGGTAAACCACTGCGCCATTTTTCGATTCAATGCACAGATAGCCTCTACATCACCCCGTGAAGCTCACCGTGCCATTGGATTGAACTAGATCGCCGTGATTTGGCCGGCACACCCGCCGCCGACGAGGACACCCGCCTGCGCGCGTGGACCGAGTGATTCTGGCCACCCCCCCCCCCCCGTCAGGCCGTACACCGTTGTAACCGCCAGAGCCTCCCCGAGCCAAGCCCGCCCCTCGCCGGACCTCTCTCGTCGCCGGTAAGCCGCGCCACCCTTTTCTTTCTCGCGGGTACTGTTTAAACCTGGGGAGGGACCGCGGGGGAGAAGAAAGGAAAGTCAGGGGGTTTTGCGCAATGTCAGCGACTCGGATGAATAGTAGCGCGGGGGTATAACTGAGAGAGTTAGTTTAGAAATACCCCAGGGACTTCGGTGCAAAGTGGTTTTCCAGAAAACCTTTTATTAAATCTGATTTAAAATTTGAACAGAACTTGAATAATTCATAACTTCTGTTTTATTCATCCAAATTTAGTCAAACCAATTTTATCAAATCTTAAATAATATAAACTACTTAGGAAAAATATAAAACCCCTATGTACTACAGAAAACTTTGGGGTTCTGATTTAATTATTGTTTTGGCCAAAAGCTAAATAATAGGAAGAAAAATAGTTGCACTATTTGACCAAGGTTAAGAAAATTTGGAGAAGTTTATGTCCACCTACTGACCTGTTTAAAAATGCTAAACCTCTCTGTCCACCCCATTAAGTTAGTTTTTGCCATTTATTTTACAATATGCTTAAGATTAAGAAAAATAGAAAAGGTGATTTAAATAATGAACCAGGAGGTACTTCTATTTTTGTTAGAATTCTTATTCAATGTAGTTCACTAGAAAAATCTATTATACCCTGGTTTAGTATAAAATAAGTAGGATGCCTTTTATTTTAAGAAAACAAGGAAAACTTAGAAAAACCCTACAAAAATAACCCCAAGGTGAAAACACCCCAACCCTTGGGATAGTTAATGTTTTGTTATTAAGAACTTAGGAAAAATATGAAATCTGCTGTTTGACATATTTCAAATAACAATGTAGTAGAAAGTGCCTTTTTGGCATTAAACTTTGGAAAATCACAACTAAATGATCATCCCTTAGCTTTCTGTGATTTTTGGCACAGAAGCTTATTATTACTGTTAGATGCCAACAAAAATAATCTTTAGGACAGAACCCACCCCTAATTAAGAGTTGTAGTGCAAAGTGGCCCATTTACACAACTTTTGTTATTTTTGTCTAGGGCATAGCCTTTTTAAATTGAACCTCAAAGTCCTAGAACAGGCTATAATGACCAAAGGCAACCCACTGTAATTTTTACAGAATTTTTGGAAAAAAGGTTAAAACACTGTTGTAGTTCAAACCTACACTAGAAACCATAAATAGAAAATAAAGAAAGGAAAAATGAATAATAGAAATCAGTGTCATCCTAAAACCCTTTGTAAATTGTCCACTAAATTATAATAAGGAAATACCAATCCACTATGCTTATCCTTAACAAAACCTAAACCTAGAATGATAAGCATAAACCACTAAAGCCACGTGTGACCAAGAAACCCTAAGTGGCTAACTAACTTAGTTTTTCTTCCTTTAGCACAATGTTGTTAAATCCTGCATAATCATGACATACATATTCATTGCATTTCGATAGACTGTAATCTTGCTGACGGGGAGTATGTCCTCGTGCCGGAGCAAGGAGCTGCTCAGGAGGTAGCCCCGGATCCAGCACCAGAGCCTGCACCAGAGGATCTGCCTACTACAGCTTTGGAAGGCAAGCCCCGGTTTATGCATAACCTGTTATTTATGCTATTTTACTATACTTAATGATTGTAGGATTGAATGTGCACTTAGGTGTAGGAGTTGTTTGAAACCCTAGTTGCATGATCTCAGGAATCCTATTGAGATGGATACTAGTATGCTAGGTCGAGTAGCTGCTTTCTTTAATTAGGATCTCGGTAGAAGACGAGTGATTTTTCTAGCACTCGCGCGAGATCAGGAGTTGGTTGTACCCACTTTCATATAATCATGATACTAGTCTGTGGACAACAATCCATGGGGATTGGTTGTCTACGAGATGGGAAATTGGAATAAGGATTAACGTGCGGATACCTGTGCAAGCATTTGAACATACTAAACACATACCGAGAAATATGGTAAATCGGTAAGCCTAGTACCTGAGTGAACCTGCCCGCAGACTTTGCCCCTCACGCGACCTGAGACGTGGTCTCCCATTCCGGTTGTGGTGGGTACAAGTGCGGTCACTGCACGACGGCAGTCGGGGTCAGTGAGGCATTGTACGCCAAGGCGGTGAGCCCTGATCTGTTGCCAGGGAATCGATGGGGACGGTTGATGTATGTGGGGATGGAGTGCCTCGCCACGTCGTGTGTTTAGGTTTACCTTGCAAGGATAAAAACTCGATTTGAATCGTCTGCTTCTCGCAGCTAATGAGACTGCTTGATCCATTGTACTGCATTGAGTAACAAGTGGAAATATGATGAGTTGATACAAGATGTTGATTGCTAAAAAATGTTTGCTACCATGTATGAGTAGATAGTACACATTTAGCCTTAAGAGAGTAACACTTAAATTGGCAAAGTTAAAACTTGACTTAGAAACTCAGCTAGTGCTTTTGGCAACCAAACCCCACAGCCAAACAGCTGCATGTAGACGTCTAGAGGTAGAGGAGTAGACTCCTCACACCGGGTAAGTCTAGCTGAGTATTAGTATACTCAGCCTTGCTTGTGGCATAATTTTTTTACAGGTTCTTTGGAGGACATGGTTGCTGGAGTGACTTGGCCGTCCATCTTGCCACCGGGTTGGACTGTCGAGTGGGACCCTACCTCGGCTGAGGAGGAGCATGAGGAGTGATGGGACAGGCTTCCCCATCCCTCCATTTATTTATCGTTAATTTTATTCCGCTGCACTCGAACAATGATGGCTACTTTTGCAAAACTCCGATGGTGATGTAATAATTTAATACTCCTTAATGCATGGTTTTATGCTTTATTGTATTTGCTCTGTGACTCACCATCGAGTGAGATTGTGGTACTTGATCCCGTCCGTGGCCTTGTCGGACTAGATCCGAGGGATTGACGAGTTATTCCCATTTAAGTGTGGTCTAGCCTCTAAGGTGGGACTTAGGCACTTAAGTCGGAATAATTCGGGCTGTTCCGCCACAAGCAACACACGCAAGACTCAAATCCGCAGCACACACATGCACACAAGCTAAGATTTGAGCTCAAACGTAGCACAGTGAGTTCACAACTCAAACGGAGCTCAAATCATTAATACAATCAATCAAATTCGTGGAGGCGGAGTCTGGGAGTCTTAGAATGCTTAGAGAATGCTTGGTGTTGTGCTCCATGCGCCTAGGGGTCCCTTTTATAGCCCCAAGGCAGCTAGGAGCCGTTGGATGTCAATTTGGTAGGCAATTATTGCCTTATGTCGAGTGGTGCACCGGACAGTCCGGTGCACCACCGGACAACTACTGTAGCAGTCCGGTGCGCGATCTCCTTTCATATCGGGCGCTGCCGACCGTTGAGCCTCGGGACCGGTTGGCGCACCGGACACTGTTCGGTGCACACCGGACAGTCTGGTGTGCCCAACCGACCGTTGGCGCGACCACGTGTCACGCGTTGATCACGCGGCCGACCGTTGGCCGCTGGCGTCGTTGGCTCACCGGACAGTGTCCGGTGTGCTAGGCCAGAGCTCGTTTTGGCTGAACTTTGCCAACTCTTCTCCAATTCGAATCTTCTTTTCTTGGCACTGTTTCTAGCACTTAGATAACCATGTTAGTATACACAAACAACTCACTAAGTCTAGAAACATACCTTGCTCTTGATTTCACACTTCTTACTCATTTGGCACATAAGAACTCACTCAATATGTGTTGGACATCTAATCACCAAAACACTTATAGAAATGGCCCAAGGGCACATTTCCCTTTCAATCTCCCCCTTTTTGGTGATTTATGCCAACACATCAAAAAGCAACAAAAGAACTGTACCATCAACGCAAATGAAGATTTGGCATATTTGGATCACTCTTTGCGACCACTTGGTTTGTTTTTGCAAATCAAATTATTTTTCCTATCTCTATGTCAAACACACTTGTTTGGGCACACCGAGAGATAATTGATTAAGTGCCAAACACTCCCCCTTTTCCCATAATCAAAATTCTCCCCCATAAGAGATCAAATTTTGTAATAAGAGTATTTTGACAAAACCAAATTCTAACTCCTCTACTCCTGTATTTTCAAAATTCACAAGTGGTTGGCTAATCCATTTTGTTTTGGCCTTAATTTCTCCCCCTTTGGCATTAAGCACCAAAACGAGATCATTCTTGGCCCTTAAACCCCATTGCCTCACCAAAATGTCAATGACGAGTAAAAAGGTAATGAGAACACAAGTATGAACTTGGAATTAAATACACTAATACCGGAGTGCAGTGGAAGTCTTTTAGCCGTCCAAGTTCACTTTCCCTTTCAATGTACCTTTGAGACTACATCAAGTGTACTTAACCAAACAAGTTAGTCTCAAAGGGGTCAAGTTGTAGCACATCTCCCCCCTAAACATGTGCATCATGGGCATACGAACTTGTGAGGTCCGGGGATGACTTGTACAACTTGAGCACCATAAATATTCAACGAATAATGTAAATGCTTAAAGTAACATGATCAAAGGCATAGACTACATGTATGCTATAGATCAATCCAAGTTACGCGAATCTAAGACATTTAGCTCACTTCGCAACCAGCAAAACGTTTTCTCATCCAACGACTTGGTGAAGATATCGGCTAGCTGGTTCTCGGTGCTAATATGATAAATATCGATATCTCCCTTTTGCTAGTGGTCTCTCAGGAAGTGATGCCGGATGTCTATGTGCTTAGTGCGGCTATGTTCAACAGGATTATCTGCCAAGCGGATTGCACTCTCATTGTCACATAGGAGTGGGACTTTGCTCAGATTGTAGCCAAAGTCCCGGAGGGTTTGCCTCATCCAAATTAGTTGCGCGCAACACTGTCCTGTGGCAACGTACTCGGCCTCAGTAGTGGATAGGGCAACGGATGTTTGTTTCTTGGAACTCCAGGACACCAGGGACCTTCCTAGAAATTGGCACGTCCCTGATGTGTTCTTCCTATCAACCTTGCACCCGGCATAATTGGAGTCTGTGCATCCAATTAAGTCAAAGGTAGACCCCTTTGGATACCAGATCCCGAAGCAAGGCGTAGAGACTAAATACCTAAGAATTCACTTAACGGCCACAAGGTGACATTCCTTGGGGTCGGATTGAAATCTAGCACACATGCATACACTAAGCATAATGTCTGGTCTACTAGAACAAAGATAAAGTAATGAACCTATCATTGACCGGTATGCCTTTTTATCAACGGACTTACCTCTTTTGTTGAGGTCAAGATGCTCGTCAGTTCCCATAGGTGTCTTCGCGGGCTTGGCGTCCTTCATACCAAACCTCTTGAGAAGATCTTGAGTGTACTTTGTTTGGGAGATGAACGTGTCGTCCTTGAGTTAATTCACTTGGAATCCAAGGAAGTAGGTCAACTCGCCCATCATCGACATCTCGAACTTTTGCATCATTACCCTACTAAACTCCTCACAAGACTTTTGATTAGTAGAACCAAATATTATGTCATCGACATAAATTTGGCAAACAAAAAGATCACCATTGCATGTCTTTGTGAAAAGAGTGGGATCGGCTTTCCCAACCTTGAAAGCATTAGAAATAAGGAAATCTCTAAGGCATTCATACCATGCTCTTGGGGCTTCCTTAAGTCCATAGAGCGCCTTAGAGAGCTTATATACATGGTCGGGATACCTGTGATCCTCAAAGCCAGGGGGTTGTTCCATGTATACCTCCTCCTTGATTGGCCCATTGAGGAAAGCGCTCTTCACGTCCATTTGAAACATCCTAAAGGAGTGGTGAGCGGCATTGGCTAATAAAATTCGAATTGACTCTAGCCTAGCCATAGGAGCAAAAGTCTCCTCGAAATCCAAACCTGCGACTTGGGCATAACCTTTTGCCACAAGTCGAGCCTTGTTTCTTGTCACCACCCCGTGCTTGTCTTGCTTGTTGCAGAACACCCACTTGGTTCCCACAACGTTTTGCTTTGGACATGGCACCAGGCTCTAGACTTCATTTCTTTTGAGGTTGTTGAGCTCTTCCTGCATGGCTAACACCCAGTTCGGATCCTGCAAGGCCCTTCTACCCTAAAAGGCTCAATAGAAGAGACAAACGAGTAATGCTCACAAAAAATAGCTAATCGTGAGCGAGTGGTTACTCCCTTGCTGATGTCACCCAAAATCTGGTCGACGGGGTGATGTCTTTGGATTGACGCCCGGACTTGAGTTGGAGGGGCTCGTGGTGCTTCTTCCTCCATAACCTGTTCTTCTTGTGCTCCCCCTTGATCACGCTCCTCTTCTTGAGGTACCTGTCCATCATCTTGAGTTGGGCGATGCACCAGTGTCGAGGAAGAAGGCTAATCTTGTTCATGTAGTTCCTATGGTCGCACATCACCTATCGCCATCGTGCGCATTGCGGCCATCGGAACTTCATCTTCATCTATGTTATGAAGATCAACTTGCTCTCTTGGAGAGCCATTAGTCTCATCAAATACAACGTTGCTAGAGACTTCAACTAATCCTGATGATTTGTTGAAGACCCTATACGCCTTTGTATTTGAGTCATATCCTAGTAAAAACCCTTCTACAGCTTTGGGAGCAAATTTAGAATGTCTACCTTTCTTCACCAGAATGTAGCATTTGCTTCCAAATACACGAAAGTAAGAGACATTGGGTTTGTTACCAGTAAGAAGTTTGTAGGAGGTCTTCTTGAGGAGGCGATGCAGATAGAGCCGGTTTATGGCATGGCAAGCTGTGTTCACAGCTTCCGACCAAAACCGCTCGGGCGTCTTGAACTCTCCAAGCATCGTCCTTGCCATGTCGATTAGCATCATGTTCTTCCTCTCTACCACACCATTTTGCTGTGGTCTGTAGGGAGCGGAGAACTCGTGCTTGATGCCTTCCTCCTCAAGAAACTCTTCAACTTGTAGATTCTTGAACTCGGACCCATTGTCGCTTATTATCTTCTTCACCTTAAGCTCAAACTCATTTTGAGATCTCCTTAAGAAGCGATTTAGGGTCCCTTGGGTTTCTGACTTATCCTATAAAAAGAACACCCAAGTGAAGCGGGAAAAATCATCAACAATTACAAAACCATACTTACTTCCCCCGATGCTTAGATAGGCAACGGGTCCAAAGAGATCCATGTGAAGGAGCTCGAGTGGTCTTGATGTTGTCATCACATTCTTGTCGTGATGAGTGCTTCCCACCTGTTTTCCTGCCTGACATGCTGCATAAGGTCTGTCTTTCTCAAAACAGACATCTGTTAGTCCTAACACATGATCTCCCTTTAGAAGCTTATGAAGGTTCTTCATCCCAACATGTGCTAGACGGCGATGCCATAGCCAACCCATGTTAGTCTTAGCCATTAAGCATGCATCTAGATCGACATTCTCTTTTGAAAAATCAACTAAATAGAGCTTGTCATCTAATACACCCTTAAAAGCTAATAAACCATCACTCCTTCTAAAGACAGATACATCTACATTTGTGAGTAAACAATTATAACCCATGTTACATAATTGACTCACAGATAACAAATTATACCCGAGCGATTCAACTAAAAATACATTAGAGATAGAATGCTTGGAGGTGATGGCTATCTTTCCCAATCCTTTGACCTTGCCTTGGTTCCCATCTCCAAAGATGATCGAATCCTAGGAATCCTTGTTTTTGACGTAGGAGGTGAACATTTTCTTCTCCCCCGTCATGTGGTTTGTGCATCCGCTGTCGATAATCCAGCTTGAGCCCCCGGATGCATAAACCTGTAAGGCAATTAAGCTTGGGTTTTAGGTACCCAACTCTTGTTGGGTCCTACAAGATTAGTCACAATATCTTTTGGAACCCAAATGCACATTTTGTCTTCCTTGCATTTGGATCCCAACTTTCTAGCAACTACTTTTGCATTCTTACACGAAAGTACAAAGGCAGTATTGCAAGTATGGTAAACAGTAGTAGGACCATTGCAAGTTCTCCTAGGCGCATGAGACACAACATGATTACGCCTAGGCCTATTTCTACCATAAGAATAAGTAGAGCTCGAAGCAACCATAGCATGAGAAGTATGATAACCAGGTAAAACAGCATGATCATAGCATCTATCATTATGAGCATGCCTAGTAAATTTCCTATCATACATATAGGCATTATTCTTTTGAGAACTACTAGCCATAGGGGCCTTCCCTTTCTCCTTGTTGAGAACGAGAGTCTTTTGGCTTGTTAAGTTCTTGGTTTCCTTTCGAAACCCAAGTCCATCCTTAATTGAGGGGTGTCTACCAATGGTGTAGGCATCTCTAGCAAATTTTAATTTCTCATAATCAACTTTGCTAGTCTTAAGTTGAGCATTAAGACTTGCCACCTCATTGTTTAATTGAGTAATAGAAGCAAGATGTTTATCATAGGCATCAACATCAAAGTCCTTACATCTATTACAAATAATGATATGCTCTACACATGAACTAGTTTCATTTACTTCCTCTAGCTTAGCATTTAATTCATCATTTAAATTTTTTAAGCTAGAGACAGATTCATGGCAAGCAGACAACTCAGAGGATATCATTTCATTTCTTTTAATTTCTAAAGCAAGGGATTTTTGAACACTAACAAACTTGTCATGTTCCTCATATAAAATGTCCTCTTGCTTTTCTAGCAGTTTATCCTTTTCATTAAGAGCATCAATTAATTTATTAATTTTCTCTACCTTAGCTCTATCTAAACCCTTAAACAATTCAGAGTAATCTACTTCATCATCAGAAGATTCCTCATCACTAGAAGAAGAGTACTTAGGAGTATCTCGAATACATACCTTCTTCTCCTTAGCCATAAGACATGTATGACGTTCGTTGGGGAAGAGTGAAGACTTGTCGAAGGCCGAGGCAACCAGTCCTTCATCGCTGGAGTCGGATGAAGAGCAGTCAGAATCCCATTCTTTTCCAAGATGCGCCTCGCCCTTCGCCTTCCTGTAATTCTTCTTCTCCTTCCCATGTCTTTCTTGTGCCTGGTCATTTTCATTATCGGGACATTGAGCAATAAAGTGACTAGTCTTACCGCATTTGAAGCATGAGCGCTTTCCCCTTGTTTTATTCTTGTTGGGGTACTCTTTGCGTCCTTTGAGTGCGGTCTTGAAACACTTGATGATAAGCGCCATCTCATCCTCATTAAGCCCAGCAGCCTCCACTTGTGCTACCCTGCTTGGTAGCGCCTCCTTGTTGCTAGTTGCTTTGAGAGCAATGGGTTGTGGCTCGTAGACGGGTAGTGGACCGTTTAGTGCATCGTCTACGTATCGAGCTTCTTTCACCATCATACGCCCGCTTACAAATTTTTTGAGTATTTCCTTAGGCGTCATCTTGGTGTACCTGGGGTTTTCACGGATAAGATTCACAAGATGGGGGTCAATAAGTGTAAATGACCTGAGCATGAGTCGGACGACGTCATGATCCATCCATCTTGTGCTTCCACAGCTTCGGATCTTGTTGACCAGGGTCTTGAGCCTGTTGTAGGTTTGTGTTGGCTCTTCTCCTCTGATCATGGCGAATCTCCCTAGCTCGCCTTCTACCAATTCCATCTTGGTGATCATTGTAGCATCATTTCCCTCATGCGAGATCTTGAGGGTGTCCTAGATTTGTTTGGCGTTGTCCAAGCCGCTAACCTTGTTATATTCATCCCTACACAGAGATGGTAGCAAAACAGTAGTGGCTTGGGCATTTTTATGAATTTGTTCATTAATAAGCACAAGATTATCCGTACTATCAAAGTGCATCCCATTTTCCACAATTTCCCAAATGCTAGGATGGAGAGAAAATAGATGACTACACATTTTATGGTTCCAAAATGAGTAATCCTCTCCATCGAAGTGTGGAGGTTTTCCAAGAGGAATAGAAACTAAATGGGCATTTGAATTATACGGAATACGAGAATAATCAAAGGAATAGTTTGGATTAACCGTCTTTTTCTTGGACGAGGAGTCGTCGTCGTCGTCCCTTGGTGAAGACGAAGATGCATCACTGTCATAGTAGATGATCTTCTTGATGCACCTCTTCTTTTTCCCGTCCCTCTTCTTGTGTTTCGAGCCTGAGTTAGTGGGCTTGTCGTCTCTTGGCTCGTTGAAGATGGACTCCTTTTCTTTGCCGTTGACCACCATCCCCTTTCCCTTAGGATCCATCTCTTCGGGCGGTTAGTCCCTTAGATGAAGAGTACGGCTCTGATACCAATTGAGAGCACCTAGAGGGGGGGGTGAATAGGTGATCCTATAAAATAAAATACTAAATAGCCACAAACTTGATTATTAAAGCGTTAGTGTGACCAAGTAGCTATGAAGCGAGTTCTTGTGGACAAAACAATCACAGAAAAGCAACACAAGAGACACGTGATTTTTATCCCGTAGTTCGGCCAAGTAAAACTTGCCTACTTCCACGTTGTGTCGTCCTAATGGACGAGGGTTGCACTCAACCCCTTTCAAGTGATCCAATGATCAACTTGAATACCACGATCTTTTATCTTTTGAGTATCCTTCCCATTTGTGAGGATCTCCACAAGTTGGAGCCTCTCGCCCTTACAATACTGATCACAAAGAAAGCACAAGAGTAAGGATTGGAGAGCAACACACGCAAGACTCAAATCTGCAGCACACACACGCACACAAGCCAAGACTTGAGCTCGAAACATAGCACAGTGAGTTCACAACTCAAACAGAGCTCAAATCACTAATACAATCAATCAATTTCGTGGAGGCGGAGTCTAGGAATCTTAGAATGCTTAGAGAATGCTTGGTGTTGTGCTCCATGCGCCTAGGGGTCCCTTTTATAGCCCCAAGGCAGCTAGGAGCCGTTGGACATCAATTTGGTAGGCAATTCTTGCCTAGTCTCGTTTCGGTTTTCATTTCGCGAATTGGATTCCGATCTGTGGTTGTGCGTGCCGCGGGATTTTGACCCACGGTGCGGCCCAGCCCAGCCCGGTCGCTCTAGCCCGCGCGCCCCCGACGCCCTGCCCCCCATGTGCGCCCCCTCCTTTCTCTCTCTTTCTTCCATTTGATTTTCCCGCCCAGCAACTTTCTCTCCTCCATCTCTCTCCCCCGTGGTGCCATAGGTTTTGGAGACGGTGATCGCCGGATTTAGACCCCGAGGTGAGCTCCCCTCCCCTCTCCCTATCCCTCTCTCTCTTCCCCTCCCCCTCCCCTTTCTTCTTCCCTGCGCCCCCTTCTTCTCCCTTGCGCGCGACCCCACTCGTCCCCTTCGCGCGCGCGCGTCCCTGCGCGCAGCCCCCTGGCGCGGCGGTGTGGCCCCTCCCCGGCCCCCTGGCGCGGCGGCGCGGCCCCTCCCCCTGGCGCGGCGGCGCGACCCCCTTCCCGGCCCCCTGGCGCGGCGCGCGGCCCCGTCCCGGCCCCCGGCCCCTCGGGTGCGGCTACCTGGCGCCCCTGCTCGGCCTCTAGCCCTTGGCAGCGCGGCCCCTCGCGGCTTGCCCAGCGCATTCCCGCACGCGCAGCCCTAGCGTGCGCGGCGATCGAATTTCAGTTTAATTAGTTTTGAATTTAGTTTAATGAACGTGTTGCATCGCGTGCTTCGTCGCGCGACAAATGAGTTTAAATTCAGATTTATTAGTGTGGTGCGTCGCACGCTTCGTCGCGCGACGAATTAGTTTGATTTCAGATTCTATTAATGTGTTGCGTCGCGTGCCTCATCGCGCGACGATTCGTCTTAATTTTAGATTATTCAAGGTGTGGCGTCGCGTGTCCAGTTGCGCGACGTTTCGTTCTGAAGTCAGTTTAGATGACGTATGCCGTCGTGCGTTTTGTCGCACGACGCTTGACGCTATTTTTTATAATTAATGCAAATGTATCGTTGCGCGCTCCGTTGCGCGATGGGTCGTTTATGTCTTAATTCAATTTAAGTGTTGTGTTGCGCGTTTCGCCGCGCGACAATCTTTTTAATTCTACTTTGATCTGCTTATGATGATTAAATACAGAACATGACTTTATCCTATGCTTAGCTCAATTGCCAAATTAATACTGTTCTGTTTAGACGAGTATTTTAATTTATAATCGTGTGACGTGATCACTCGTCGACCATAGCCTCGACCGTTACCTTCTCTTTCTCGCTTAGCCGTAGGTGTGAGCCCTACGTCGAACGTTTGTTTATTTATTACATTCTATTGTATGGTGTACTATTCTTTTGTATTAAATTTATGGAATGTATGATTGAACTCGCATAGATAACGGTCAGTTGGTGGATTCTGAAGGAGTTGCAGGTGAAGACCCTGAGCAGCAGTCGGTTGGTGAAGGAAAGTGTCCCTTGACCCATCTATATCCTACTCATTCTTATAATTCACTTCCCGCATTTACACAATTTATACCTAAGGCTTGACTAGCTTTTGTTTATCTTGCCCTTGTTTACCTATTTTGGTTGGGTTATTTTGGTTTAGCTATATGCTAGCGCTTCACATTAATCAATGAAAATGATAAGATTATCTATGATACACTGTTTTCCCTTTTTTTAATAATGATGGTACTGTGACATTTAAGGGGACTCGAGCTGTTTCTCGAGTGCCTCTCCGTAAGGACTGGTTCGTTGGATGACCGCTCGGAAAAACAGTGCAACCATGAGGGTGGAGTGAGACGCTCTTAGCTGAATAATTAGAGGAACTAGGGTGTAGTTCGCTTCGCCATCGTGCCGTTAATGGGGCTCGGTATATGAGGCTCGCTCTGCCAAGGTTGGTTCGCCCCTTAGGGAGGAGTGCGGTGCATTTAGGAAACCTAATGGGTGGCTACAGCCTCAGGAAATCTTTGTAAAGGCTACATAGTGAAACCCTACCTATTCACCTTGGTAGTGTTTAAGGGTTTGATCGGCCCGAGGCAAGAGGGAATCACAACTTTTGGGTAAAGTGGGCAACCTCTGCAGAGTGTTATGAAACTGATATATCAGACGTGCTCGCGGTTATGAGCGACCAAAGGGAGCTCCATTGATTAAAGATACTGGATCAGAGATGTTTGGTTTATAGGTGGTGATGAGGATGATGGTTATGATTATGCTTATGGTAATGGTAATTGGTATTCTTTCCGTTTGGAAAGGGTACATTTGGGTTAATAACTTGGGTTAATGCTAAAACCTAGCTTTCTACTAGTAATAATAACCTGACCAACTAAAAGCAACTGCTTGACTTAACTCCACATAAAGCTACTCCACTACAGCCAAACAGGACATTAGCTGAGTATGTTGATGTGTACTCACCCTTGCTCTACACACCAAACCCCCCCTTCCCCAGGTTGTCCTCATTGCAACCACTGCTCAGGAGAAGATGAAGCCATGGAGGAAGACTTCCAGGAGTTCTAGGAGTACGATGAGTTCTAGGCATGGGTTAGCGGCAAACCCCCAGTCGGCTGCCTATGAAGGCCATGTGTATCTACGTTTCTTTTCCACACTTTGATAATTTTTAAAGTCTATGTGGATGTCTCGGACATCATGATGTAATCAACTATTATACCTTCTTTTATGTTATTATTTGAGCACTGTGTGATGATGTCCAGTTATGTAACTGCTGTGTACGTGAGTTGCTGATCATGGCACGTACATGATTCACATTCGGTTTGCCTTCTAAAACCGGGTGTGACATAGGTGGTATCAAAGCCGTGCTGACTGTAGGACCGCTAACCTAGAGTAGAATGGTCGTTCTAAGGATTATAGACCCCTATTATCACCTTGACTTTGGTTCCCCTTCAAGAGTTGGTCATATTGACCAAACCTATGTTCTACTATATATTATTATACCTTGCTGAAAATTTTGTTTTATTCTAATTCTTCATTTATTTATGGTCTACTTACTGGTCATATTAGTTCTGTTCTCACTCTTATGCTTACGGTGTCTTTTGTAGATGGCTCGTCTTAGACACACTGCACGGAAGTCAGTCATTTCTTTCTTGCCTTCTCCTCTCGCGGAGCGTCCGCTTCGCCGTCCGGTGACTGGTCAGTCTAGCCACTTGGAGAGGCTGCACCACCGCCTGCACGAGGAGCAGGAGCGTTGACGACAGGAGCTGGAGCAGCAGGGCTCTTCTTTCTCGCTTCAGCAGGAGATAGAGTCTGTGAGGAGCTGCTCCCCTGTGCTCCCGCTGGAGGTGCCCCCTGCACCACCACTGAGCGCCCCAGTCGCTGGAGTAGCTGCTGGAGGAGACCCAGACGACGGAGGTGATGACAGCAGCTCGAGCCACAGCACCGACCTTTCAGAGGAGCAGGAGCTGGAGGGATGGGTTGCTCGACCCATCACTCATGACGCCGCTCGCAGGTGTCACTTTCACGACGCGCTCGACACCCTGCTGCGCCAGGCACTCGACCGACACACTTGGTCCATCGAGTATCGCTGTGTTGTCTTCCAGCACAGTCGCGGGGGTTTACCCGGACCGCTGGGAGGCGACCTACTTGGTGCGCCATCCGGAGAACAATCTCCAAGGTGCGGAGGTCTGCTCAGAGCACTACTCTATCTCTAAGCGGGAATCAGCTGATGCAGCCATGCAAGATGCCGCACGGCGTGCGCTTTCGCACTACTGCTCAGTGCTCGGCGGGTTAGCCGATGGTCTCAACCTGAGGTATTACCCTC
Source organism: Zea mays (assembly GCF_902167145.1). NCBI lineage: Eukaryota > Viridiplantae > Streptophyta > Magnoliopsida > Poales > Poaceae > Zea > Zea mays. The sequence goes on along the minus strand of NC_050100.1, from coordinate 73,447,808 downwards.
GCCACCCATCTGGCAGCACAGGAGGCGTGGTTGTCTCACATGTTGGTGAGGACAATCCTAGGTTGAGCAGCACAGTCAACCTAGCCGTCGTGCTAAACACGGAGCTGGACCATGCATTAGACGAGCTGAGTAGGGCTCTTGCTGAGATCGCCCAGCTGCGGGCTGAGCGCGTGGAGCATCGTCACCTGGATGATGGCTCCCCCGCTCCAGTCAGGACTCAGCACCCGTACCGCTCACCTCAGTGTGGACACCATGCTTATGGTAACCCCAACTGCAGGACCAGGATAAATTTAGAACCATAGATCATCAGCGTCAGATCTTGTAATTAATGCTTAAAAAATATAGAAGTTATAGTCTTAGTTTTAGTCTCACTCTTAGTCTTAGTTAGACATGGTAGTTTGCTTATCCTGTGCCTTTTATGTTTGTCATGATGAACTATGATGGATTTGGATCTTTGTAATGACTGTCGCCAGGGTGTGGGTATCCCCTGCACTTTCGTTTACCTGTTAAATGTTAATAAAATTAGTTATCAAGTTGGGAAGCCCTTTTATTCCGCTCTCCTCTTTATCTGAGAAGCTGTGTTTGCCTGTGTTGGAAATTAGTGAAGATGTTCATATGTTCAATATTGTGGAAGGATTCTATACTCTTTTCTTATGCTGCAAGGTTTGCAAGATCAGTTCTGATGTGTGATTGCATTATGCAGATGTTAGACAGCAGGCGTAGAGGGGGAAGGCGTGCTCAGCAGAAGCAGGCAGCACCACAAGATGAGGCACCCCAACAGCAGCTGCCACCACCGCCCCCGATGACCATCAAGCAGATGTTCCTAATGTAGACTTAAGCAGTTCAAGCCATCGGTCAGACTCTAGCCGCCATTCAGCAACAGCAGCATCAGCCCCCACCTCAGCCTCAGATGCCTCAGATGCCCAGGGACAAGCGTGCTAAATTCATGAGAGGACATCCCCCAATGTTTGCTCACTCTTCTGACCCTATAGATGCTAAATATTGGCTGCGTACCATGGAGCGAGAGTTGCACACCGCTCAGTGCGATGACAGGGAGAAAGTTCTGTATGGTCCCTGTTTGTTGAGAGGAGCAGCTCAGTCTTGGTGGGAGTCTTACCTCGCCACCCACGCCAACCCCGACACCATCACTTGGGAGGAATTTAGAGACAATTTCCGCCAGTATCATGTTCCAGCAGGTCTGATGACAGTGAAGAAGGAGGAGTTCCTAGTGCTCAAGCAAGGGCCTATGTCTATCAGTGAGTACCAAGACAGGTTTCTGCACCTGTCCTGCTATGCTCCTGAAGATGTCAACACAGACGCCAAGAGGCAGTGTCGCTTCCTGAGAGGCTTAGTTAATCCTCTGCAATATCAGCTGATGAACTACACCTTCCCCACATTTCAGCACCTGATTGACAGAGCGATCATGACAGAGAAGAAGCGCAAGGAGATGGAGGATCGCAAGCGCAAGATTGGTGGACCTCAGCCTGGAAGCAGCAATCGCCCTCGTTTCTCAGGCAACCCACCTCAGCAGTTCAGACAGAACCAGCGCCCACCTCAACAGCAGCAGTTTCAGAAGCAGTACCCTTAGTACCAGCAGCAGAATCGCTAGAACAACCAGTCAGGAGGAGGTCAGTTCCATAGGCAGAATTAGCCGGGACCTCGCCTCCCCACCCCAACAACCAACCAGAGCAGTCAAGCAGCCCCGGTCCAAGGCGGAAGCAGAGCATGTTTCCACTGTGGAGAGCAAGGCCATCGGATGATGCAATGTTCGAAGAAGGCAGCCTAGCAACAGTCGGGCCCTAGTGCCCCAGCAAAGCAGAATGTGTCTCAGCCTGGAACAGGCAATCGCTCCCAGCCATGCTACAACCATGGGAGACTGAACCATTTGGAAGCTGAAGCAGTTCAGGAAACACCCGACATGATAGTAGGTATGTTTCCAGTCGACTCCCATATTGCAGAAGTGTTATTTGATACTGGAACAACACATTCTTTTATTACTGCATCATGGGTAGAAGCACATAATCTTCCAATAACTACCATGTCGACACCCATTCAAATTGATTCAGCCGGTGGTAGAATTCGAGCCGATAACATTTGCTTGAATGTAAGTGTGGAAATAAGGGGATAGCGTTTCCCGCTAATCTCATAGTAATGGGTACTCAGGGAATAGATGTCATCCTAGGGATGAATTGGCTAGATAAGTACCAAGCAATTATCAGTTGTGATAAGAGGACAATTAAGTTGGTGTCCCCACTAGGAGAAGAAGTGGTAGCTAAGTTAGTCTCACCCGAGCCAAGGAAAGGAGGTTGTCATCATATGGATATTGATAGCAAGGAGACAGATTCACTCGAGATTATCAAAGTGGTGTCTGAATTCCCAGATGTGTTCCCAGAAGACTTACCAGGCATGCCACCTGAGTGGAAAGTTGAGTTTGCCATAGAGCTTCTTCCTGGCACCGCCCCCCATTTCTAAACGAGCCTACAGGGTATCTGGACCAGAGTTAGTTGAACTCAAGAAGCAGATCGATGAGCTGTCAGAGAAAGGTTACATCAGGCCAAGCACCTCGCCTTGGGCCGCCCCTATCCTATTCGTGGAGAAGAAAGATGGCACTAGAAGGATGTGCATCGATTATCGAGCTCTGAATGAGGTCACAATCAAGAATAAGTACCCCTTGCCCAAAATAGAAGATCTGTTCGACCAGTTGAGAGGAGTCAGCGTGTTTTCAAAGATAGATCTGAGGTCAGGTTATCACAAGCTCAGGATCCGACCCTCAGACATTCCGAAGACATCATTCATTACCAAGTATGGGTTGTATGAGTTCACTGTTATGTCCTTTGGCCTAACGAATGCACCAGCCTTCTTCATGAATCTAATGAACAGTGTATTTATGGATTATCTTGACAAGTTCGTGGTGGTATTTATTGATGATATTCTTATATATTCTCAAAGTGAGGAAGAACATGTGAATCATTTGAAGATTTATTGCATAGATTACGAGAGCACTAGTTGTATGCCAAGTTGAGTAAGTGCGAGTTCTGGATCAATGAAGTCCTGTTCTTGGGTCACATAATTAACAAAGACGGATTAGCTGTGGATCCGAAGAAAGTGGCAGACATTCTGAACTGGAAAGCGCCAACAGATGCTCGAGGAATCAAGAGTTTAATTGGAATGGCCTGATATTATCGGTGATTCATTGAAGGGTTTTCGAAGATCGCAAAACCAATGACAGCTTTGCTAGGCAACAAAGTTGAGTTCAAGTGGACCCAGAAATGCCAAGAAGCCTTCGAAGCGCTGAAAGAGAAGTTGACTACAGCGTCTGTCTTAGTCTTGCCTGATGTGCACAAGCCCTTCTCAGTGTATTGCGACGCTTGTTACACTGGTTTGGGATGCGTGTTGATGCAAGAGGGAAGAGTTGTGGCTTACTCGTCCTGACAGCTGAAGGTTCATGAGAAGAATTATCCAATCCATGACCTAGAGTTGGCAGCAGTGGTTCCCGCACTGAAGACATGGAGGCACTATCTGTATGGGCAGAATTGTGATGTTTACACAGACCACAAGAGTCTGAAGTACATATTCACTCAGTCGGAGCTAAATATGAGACAACGAAGATGGTTAGAGTTGATCAAAGACTATGAATTGGAGATTCATTACCATCCAGGCAAAGCGAACATAGTGGCAGATGCTTTGAGCAGGAAAAGTCAGGTCAATATGATGGTCGCTCATCCGATGCCTTATGAGTTGGCCAAAGAGTTTGACAGATTGAGCCTCGGATTTCTGAACAGCATGCGAGGAGTAACAGTTGAGTTAGAGCCCACCTTGGAGCGGGAAATCAAAGAGGCACAGAAGAATGATGAGAAGATCAGTGAAATCCGGCAGCTGATTCTAGAAGGAAGAGGCAAAGATTTTTGGGAAGATGCAGAAGGTGTGATATGGTTCAAGGACCGTTTGTGTGTTCCCAATGTCTAGTCCATTCGGGAGTTGATCCTCAAGGAAGCTCATGAGTTAGCTTATTCTATACACCCTGGAAGTGAGAAGATGTATCAGGATCTGAAGAAGAATTTCTGGTGGTACGGAATGAAAAGGGAGATCATAGAGCATGTGGCTATATGTGACAGTTGTCAAAGGATCAAGGAAGAGCATCAGAGGCCAGCTGGATTGTTGCAACCGTTGCGAATTCCTCAGTGGAAATGGGATGAAATCGGGATGGACTTCATAGTCAGATTACCTCGCACTCGTGCCGGCTACGATTCCATTTGGGTAGTGGTGGACCGCTTAACCAAGTCAGCCCACTTCTTACCTATCAAGACTAACTACAGCAGTGTAGTGTTGGCGGAGTTGTACATGTCCTGGATCGTTTGTCTTCATGGTGTGCCAAAGAAGATAGTGTCAGACAGAGGAACGCAGTTCACCTCTCATTTCTGGCAGCAGTTGCATGAAGCCTTGGGTACACATCTGAATTTCAGTTCAGCTTATCATCCGCAGACCGACGGTCAGACTGAAAGAACCAATCAAATCCTCAAAGATATGTTGAGAGCCTGTGCGTTGCAAGATCAGTCCGGATGGGAGAAGAGATTACCAGATGCAGAATTCTCCTATAACAACAGTTACTAGGCCAACTTGAAGATGTCACCATTTCAGGCGCTCTATGGAAGGAGTTGTAGAACTCCATTGCAATGGGATCAGCCTAGAGAAAAGCAAGTGTTTGGGCCAGACATTTTGCTCGAAGCTGAAGAGAACATCAAGATGGTTCGGGAGAACCTGAAGATAGCGCAGTCAAGGCAGCGAAGTTATGCAGACATAAGAAGGAGAGAGCTGAGTTTTGAAGTCGGAGATTTTTACTACCGGAAGGTATCGCCGATCAGAGGAGTCAGAAGATTCAGAGTCAAGGGCAAGCTAGCACCCCATTATGTTGGTCTGTATCAGATTCTCGCAAAGCGTGGAGAAGTGGCCTATCAGCTCAGTCTGCCAGAAGGTTTGTCCGTAGTGCATGATGTCTTTCATGTGTCTCAGTTGAAGAAGTGTCTGCGTGTGCCAGAAGAGCAGTTGCCAGTGGAAGGTCTGGAGGTCCAGGAGGACTTGACCTACATAGAAAAGCCAACGCAGATTCTTGAGACTGTAGACAGGGTCACCCGAAGGAAAACTATCAGAATGTGCAAAGTCAGATGGAGTCACCACTCTGAGGAAGAAGCAGCCTGAGAGCGTGAAGATGACCTGATGGCTAAATATCCCGAACTCTTTGCTGGCCAACCTTGAATCTCGAGGGCGAGATTCTTTTAAGGGGGATAGGTTTGTAATGCCTTGAATTTGGGGGTAGAATTTTTTCTTCTTTTTACTCACCAAATTTAGGAGTTACTCTCTTTTCTCTTCCCATTTCACTCCTTCCCAATTTCAAAGCGGTGTAGCGACTGATGTCCGTATTACGTGTAAACAAAACCTAAGTTGACATGGGTGTTGCATCATGCCGAATCATATTTCTTTTGTCTGATGTCGTGCTTAATCGCGTGTTTGCCTAGTCTCGTTTCGGTTTTCATTTCACGAATTGGATTCCAATCTGTGGTTGTGCATGCCGCGGGATTTTGACCCGCGGTGCGGCCCATCCCAGCCCAGCCCGACCCAGCCCGACCTAGTCCGACCCGCTCTGGCCCGCGCGCCCCCGGCGCCCTGCCCCTCCGCCATGTGCGCGCTCCCTCCCTTCTCTCCCTTTCTTTCATTTGATTTTCCCACGCAGCAACTTCCTCTCCTCCATCTCTCTCTCCCTCGTGGTGCCCTAGGTTTTGGAGACCGTGATCGCTAGATTTGGACCCCGAGGTGAGCTCCCCTCTCCCTCTCCCTCTCTCTCTTCCCTCCCCCTCCCCTTTCTTCTTCCCTGAGCGCCCCCTTCTTCTCCCCTGCGCGCGACCCCGCCCGTCCCCCTCGCGCGCGCGGCCCATTCCCGTCCCCCTCGTGCGGTGGCGCGGCCCCTCCCCGGCCTCCTTGCGCGGAGGCATGGCCCCCTCCCCGGCCCCCTCGCGCGGCGCGTGGCCCCCTCCCCAGCCCCCTCGCCCGGCGCGCGGCTCCCTCTCTAGCCCCCACGTGTGGCGGCGTGGCCCCCTCCCCGGCCCCCTCCCCGGCCCCCTCGCGCGGCGCGTGGCCCCGTCCCGGCCCTCAGCCCCTCGGACGCGGCTCCCTGGCGCCCCTGCGCGCGGCCCCTGGCCCCTGGCAGCGCGGCCCCTCGCGGCTTGCCCAGCGCGTTCCCGCGCGCGCAGCCCCAGCGCGCGCGGTGATCGAATTTCAGTTTAATTAGTTTTGAATTTAGTTTAATGAACGTGCTACATCGCGCGCTTCGTCGCGCGATGATTGAGTTTAAATTCATATTTATTAGTGTGGTGTGTCGCGCGGCGAATTAGTTTGATTTCAGATTCTATTAATGTGTTGCGTCGCGCGCCTCGTCGCGCGACGATTCGTCTTAATTTCAGATTATTCAAGGTGTGGCGTCGCGCGTCCAGTTGCGAGACGTTTCGTTCTGAAGTCAGTTTAGATGACGTATATCGTCGTGCATTTCATCGCGCGACGCTTGATGTTATTTTTTATAATTAATGCAAATGTCTCGTTGCGCGCTCCATCGCGCGACGGGTCGTTTATGTCTTAATTCAATTTAAGTGTTATGTCGCGCGTTTCGCCGCGCGACAATCTTTTTAATTCTACTTTGATCTGCTTATGATGATTAAATACGGAACTTGACTTTATCCTATGCTTAGCTCAATTGCCAAATTAATACTGTTCTGTTTAGACGAGTATTTTAATTTATAATTGTGTGACGTGATCGCTCGTCGACCATAGCCTCGACCGTTACCTTCTCTTTCTCGCTTAGTCGTAGGTGTGAGCCCTGCGTCGAACGTTTGTTTATTTATTACATTCTATTGTATGGTGTATTGTTCTTTTGTATTAAATTTGTGGAATGTATGTTTGAACTCGCATAGATAATGGTCAGTTGGTGGAGTTCGAAGGAGTTGCAGGTGAAGACCCTGAGCAGCAGTCGGTTGGTGAAGGCAAGTGTCCCTTGACCCATCTATGTCCTACTCATTCTTATAATTCACTTCTTGCATTTACACAATTTATACCTAACGCTTGACTAGCTTTTGTTTATCTTGTCCTTGTTTACCTATTTTGGTTGGGTTATTTTGGTTTATCTATATGCTAGCGCTTCACATTAATCAATGAACATGATGAGATTATCTATGATACACTATTTTCCCTTTTTTATGATGATGGTACTGTGACATTTAAGGGGACTCGAGCTATTTCTCGAGTGCCTCTCCGTAAGGACTGGTTCGTTGGATGATCGCCCGGGAGAACACTGCAACCATGAGGATGGAGTGGGACGCCCTTAGCTGAATAATTAGAGGAACTGGGGTGTAGTTCGCTTCGCCGTCGTGCCGTTAATGGGGCTCGGTGTATGCGGCTCGCTCTGCCAAGGTTGGTTCGCCCCTTGGGGAGGAGTGTGGTGCATTTAGGAAACCTAACGGGCGGCTACAGCCCCAGGAAATCTTTGTAAAGGCTACATAGTGAAACCCTGCCTATTCACCTTGGTAGTGTTTAAGGGTTTGATCGGCCCGAGGCAAGAGGGAATCACAGCTTGTGGGTAAAGTGTGCAACCTCTGCAGAGTGTTATGAAACTGATATATCAGCCGTGCTCGCGGTTATGAGAGGCCAAGGGAGCTCCATTGATTAGAGATACTGGATCAGAGATGTTTGGTTTATAGGTGGTGATGAGGATGATGGTTATGATTATGCTTATGGTAATGGTAAGTGGTATTCTTTCCGTTTGGAAAGGGTACATTTGGGTTAAAACTTGGGTTAATGCTAAAACCTGGCTTTCTACTAGTAATAATAACCTGACCAACTAAAAGTAACTGCTTGACTTAACTCCACATAAAGCTAGTCCACTACAGCCAAATAGGACATTTGCTGAGTATGTTGATGTATACTCACCCTTGCTCTACACACCAAACCCCCCCCCCTTCCCTAGGTTGTCCTCATTGCAACCACTGCTCAGGAGAAGATGAAGCCATGGAGGAAGACTTCCAGGAGTACGATGAGTTCTAGGCGTGGGTTAGCGGCAAACCCCCAGTCGGCTGCCTGTGAAGGCCGTGTGTATCTATGTTTCTTTTCCGCACTTAGATAATTGTTAAAGACTATGTGGATGTCTGGGACATCATGATGTAATCGACTATTATACCTTCTTTTATGTTATTATTTGAGCACTGTGTGATGATGTCTAGTTATGTAACTGTTGTGTACATGAGTTGCTGATCCTGACACGTACATGGTTCGCATTTGGTTTGCCTTCTAAAACCGGATGTGACAACCGGACAGTCCAGTGAATTATAGCCACGTCGCCTCTCTCTTTTCCCGAGAACGGCCAGTTGACGCCGAGCCAACCTGGGGCACCGGACACTGTCCGGTGTGCCAGGCCAGAGCTCGTTTTGGCTGAACTTTGCCAACTCTTCTCCAATTCGAATCTTCTTTTCTTGGGACTGTTTTTAGCACTTAGATAACCATGTTAGTATACAAAAACAACTCACTAAATCTAGAAACATACCTTGCTCTTGATTTCACACTTCTTACTCATTTGGCACATAAGAACTCACTCAATATGTGTTGGACATCTAATCACCAAAATACTTATAGAAATGGCCCAAGGGCACATTTCCCTTTCAAGTAGCCTGGGTCTTAGAGTGTGACCCTCTCCTGAGGACATTGCGACTCTGATTGCCCCACTTCGGAGTCTCCCAGAGGATGATGAAAGTCGCCTAGAGGGGGGGTGAATAGGCGGAAACTGAAATTTTACAACTTTAAGCACACTACAAGCCGGGGTTAGCATTAGAATAAAATCCGAGTCCAGAAGAGAGGGGAAAACAAATCAACCAAGAAAATATAGCGGATGACATAGTGATTTGTTTTTACCGAGGTTCGGTTCTAAAGAACCTAGTCCCCGTTGAGGTGGTCACAAAGACCAGGTCTCTTTCAACCCTTTCCCTCAATCAAACGGTCACCTTGACCGAGTGAGGCTTCTTCCTTAATGTCACGGGTCACATAGACCCCGCAAGGATCACCACACAATTGGTGTCTCTTGCCTCACTTACAAAGCACTTGAGAGTAAGAAGTGAGAAAGAAAAAAAACCAAGCCAAGCAAACAAGAGCAACAAAGAAACACAATGATCCTCTCACAAGTCCTAATGCACTAGAATTGAATTGGGGACTTTGATCGGATTAGTGGCTTTGATTTGTGTCTTGGAGTGTTGCACTTTGCTCTTGTATTGAATGGAGAGTGTTGAATGCTTGGATTGTTGGAGTGGAGGTGGTTGGGGGTATTTATAGCCCTCAACCACCAAAACAACCGTTGGGGGTGGCTGCTGTCGATGGGCGCACCGGACAGTCCGGTGCGCCAGCCACATCACCCAACTGTTAGGGTTCTGACGCAGTCGACCATTGGAGCTCTAACTTCTAGTGGCACTGGACAGTCCGGTGCTGCACCGGACATGCACTGTTCACTGTCCAGTGCGCCTCAGACCTCTGCTCTAACTTCTGCCGTGAACTATAGCGCTGTCAGGGGCACCGTACAGTCGACCATTGCGCCAAAGAGCCGTTGCTCCGGTGGCACACCGGACAGTCCGGTGAATTATAGCGGAGTGGCGATGGAGAAACCCGAAGGTGAAGAGTTCGGAGTTGTACGGTCCTGGTGCACCGGACACTGTCCGACGGTACACCGGACAGTCCGGTGCGCTAGAGCAGGGTACACTTGGGTTCCTTTTGCTCCTTTCTTTTTGAACCCTAACTTGATCTTTTTATTGGGTTGTGTTGAACCTTTAGCACCTGTAGAATATATAATCTAGAGCAAACTAGTTAGTCCAATTATTTGTGTTGGGCATTCAACCACCAAAATCAAGTATAGGAAAAGGATAAACCCTATTTCCCTTTCAATCTCCCCCTTTTTGGTGATTGATGCCAACATAAACCAAAGCAAATATATAAGTGTAGAATTGAACTAGTTTGCATAAGGTAAGTGCATAGGTTGCTTGGAATTAAACCAATTTTCAATTTCATTAGACATGCATGGTTTGCTTTCTTTTATTTTAACATTTTGGACCACATTTGCACCACTTGTTTTGTTTTTGCAAATTCTTTTGGAAAATCTATTCAAAGTCTTTTTGCAAATAGTCAAAGGTATCTGAATAAGATTTCGAGAAGCATTTTCAAGATTTGAAATTTTCTCCCCCTGTTTCAAATGCTTTTCCTTTGACTAAAACAAAACTCCCCCTGGATGAAATTCTCCTCTTAGTTTTCAAGAGGGTTTTAATAGATACCAATTGAAACTTATACTTGGGATGTTTTTGAAAATGTATCAATTGAAAATCAACATACCAATTTGAAATATATCAACTAAAAATTTTCATCATAAGATACCAATTGAAAAGACAAGCATAAATCATCATTTCGAACATTTTAGAAGTTTGGTGGTGCGGTCCTTTTGCTTAGGGCTAATACTCTCTCCCCCTTTGGCATTAATCGCCAAAAACGGAGACTTTGTGAGCCCTTTATTTAAGCTTTCTCCCCATTGGTACAAGTAAATAAGAGTGAAGATTTATACCAATTTGAGAGTGATGTGGAGTGATGGCGAAGGGTAAATGATACCGGTAGAGTGGAGTGGAAGCCTTGTCTTCGCCGAGGACCCCATTTCCCTTTCAAGCTACGACTAAGCATAGTAATACACTTGAAAACCCATTAGTCGTAGACATAAAAGAGATATGATCAAAGGTATATAAATGAGCTATGTGTGCAATGTTTCAATCAAAGTTCTGAGAATCAAGTATATTTAGCTCATTCCTAAGTTTGCTAAAGGTTTTCTCATCTAATGGTTTGGTAAAGATATCGGCTAATTGTTCTTTGGTGCTAACATAAGCGATCTCGATATCCCCTTTGTTAGTGATCCCTCAAGGAGTGATATCGAATGTCTATGTGCTTAGTGCGGCTGCGTTCAACGGGATTATCCACCATGTGGATTGCACTCTCATTGTCACATAGGAGAGGGACTTTGCTCAATTTGTAGCCATAGTCCCTGAGGGTTTGCCTCATCCAAAGTAATTGCGCGCAACAATGACCTGCGGCAATATACTCGGCTTTGGTGGTAGAAAGAGCTACTGAGTTTTGTTTCTTTGAAGCCCAAGACACCAGGGATCTCCCCAGAAACTGACAAGTCCCTGATGTGCTCTTCCTATCAATTTTACACCCTGCCCAATCAGCATCTGAATATCCTATTAAATCAAAGGTGGATCCCTTGGGGTACCAAAGTCCAAACTTAGGAGTATAAACTAAATATCTCATGATTCTTTTCATAGCCCTAAGGTGAATTTCCTTAGGATCGGCTTGGAACCTTGCACACATGCATACAGAAAGCATAATATCTGGTCAAGATGCACATAAATAGAGTAAAGATCCTATTATCAACTGGTATACCTTTTGATCTATGGACTTACCTCCTGTGTCGAGGTCGAGATGCCCATTTGTTCCCATGGGTGTCTTGATGGGTTTGGCATCCTTCATTCCAAACTTGTTAAGAATGTCTTGAATGTACTTTGTTTGGCTGATGAAGGTGCCCTCTTGGAGTTGCTTGACTTGAAATCCTAAAAAATACTTCAACTCCCCCATCATTGACATCTCGAATTTTTGAATCATGATCCTACTAAACTCTTCACAAGTATATTTGTTAGTAGACCCAAATATGATATCATCAACATAAATTTGGCATACAAACAAATCCTTTGCAATAGTTTTAGTAAAGAGTGTAGGATCGGCTTTTCCGACTTTGAAGCCATTAGTGATAAGAAAATCTTGCAGGCATTCATACCATGCTCTTGGGGCTTGCTTGAGCCCATAAAGCGCCTTTGAGAGTTTATAAACATGGTTAGGGTACTCACTATCTTCAAAGCCGGGAGGTTGCTCAACATAGACCTCTTCCTTGATTGGTCCATTGAGGAAGGCACTTTTCACGTCCATTTGATAGAGCTTAAAGCCATGATAAGTAGCATAGGCAAGTAATATGCGAATTGACTCAAGCCTAGCTACGGGTGCATAGGTTTCACCGAAATCCGAACCTTCGACTTGTGAATAGCCTTTTGCCACAAGTCGGGCTTTGTTCCTTGTCACCACACCATGCTCATCTTGCTTGTTGTGGAATACCCACTTGGTACCTACAACATTTTGATTAGAACGTGGAACTAAATGACATACATCATTCCTTGTGAAGTTGTTGAGTTCCTCTTGCATTGCTAACACCCAATCTGAGTCTCTTAGTGCATCCTCCACCCTGTATGGCTCAATAGAGGACACAAAAGAGTAATGTTCACAAAAATGAGCAACTCGAGATCGAGTGGTTACCCCCTTATGAATGTCACTGAGAATGGAGTTCACGGGGTGATCTCTTTGAATCGCTTGGTGGACTCTTGGGTGTGGTGGTCTTTGACCCTAAATTTCTTGCTCATCTTCCTTATCATGGTCATCTCCCCCTTGATCATTGTCCTCCTCTTGAGGTGGCTCATCCTCTTGATCTTCATCTTCATTGTCTTGAGCTTGGTCCTCATCTTGAGTTGGTGGAGATGCTTGATTGGAAGATGACGGTTGATCTTGTGCTTGTGGAGGCTCTTCGGATTCCTTAGGACACGCATCCCCAATGGACATGTTCCTTAGCGCGACGCACGGGGCCTCTTCATCATCTAGCTCATCAAGATCAACTTGCTCCACTTGGGAGCCATTAGTCTCATCAAACACAATGTCACAAGAAACCTCAACTAATCCAGTGGATTTGTTGAAGACTCTATATGCCCTTGTGTTTGAGTCATAACCAAGTAAAAAGCCTTCTACAGCCTTAGGAGCAAATTTAGATTTTCTACCTCTTTTAACAAGAATAAAGCATTTGCTACCAAAGACTCTAAAATATGAAACATTGAGATTTTTACCAGTGAGGAGTTCATAAGATGTCTTCTTGAGAATTCGGTGAAGGTAGAGCAGGTTGATGGAGTAGCAGGCGGTGTTAATCGCCTCAGCCCAAAACCGGTCCGGAGTCTTGTACTCATCAAGCATGGTCCTTGCCATGTCCAGTAGAGTTCTATTCTTCCTCTCCACTACACCACTTTGCTGAGGTGTGTAGGGAGAAGAGAACTCATGCTTGATGCCCTCCTCCTCAAGAAAGCCTTCTATTTGTGAGTTCTTGAACTCCATCCTATTGTCGCTTCTTATCTTCTTGATTCTTAATATAAACTCATTTTGAGCTCATCTTAAGAATCCTTTTAAAATCTCTTGGGTTTGAGATTTTTCCTGTAAAAAGAATACCCAAGTGAAGCGAGAATAATCATCCACAATTACTAGATAGTACTTACTCCCGCCGATGCTTATGTAAGCAATCGGGCCGAATAGATCCATGTGGAGTAGTTCCAGTGGCCTGTCCGTTGTCATGATGTTCTTGTGTGGATGGTGGGTTCCAACTTGCTTTCCTGCTTGGCATGCGCTACAAACCCTGTCTTTCTCAAAATGAACATTGGTTAGTCCCAAAATGTGTTCTCCCTTTAGAAGTTTGTGAAGATTCTTTATCCCAACATGGGCTAGTCGACGATGCCAGAGCCAACCCATATTAGTCTTAGCAATTAAGCAAGTATCGAGTTCAGCTCTATTAAAATCAACTAAGTATAGCTGACCCTCTAATACTCCCTTAAATGCTACTGAATCATCACTTCTTCTAAAGACAGTAACACCTATATCCGTAAAAAGATAGTTGTAACCCATTTTACATAATTGAGATATAGAAAGCAAATTGTAATCTAAAGAATCTACAAGAAAAACATTGGAAATGGAATGGTCAGGTGATATAGCAATTTTACCAAGTCCTTTGACCAAACCTTGATTTCCATCCCCGAATGTGATAGCTCTTTGGGGATCTTTGTTTTTCTCGTAGGAGGAGAACATTCTTTTCTCCCCTGTCATATGGTTTGTGCATCCGCTGTCTATTATCCAACTTGAGCCCCCGGATGCATAAACCTGCAAAACAATTTAGGCCTTGTTCTTAGGAACCCGAACGGTCTTGGGTCCTTTCACATTAGAAACAAGCACCTTGGGTACCCAAACACAAGTCTTGGAGCCCTTGTGTTTGCCCTCAACATATTTGGCAACTACTTTGCCTGATTTGTTAGTAAGCACATAAGAAGCATCAAAAGTTTTGAATGAAACATTATGATCATTTGATGCAGTAGGAGATTTCTTTTTAGGCAATTTGACATGAGTTGATTGCCTAGAGCTAGATGCCTCATTCTTATACATATAAGCATGGTGAGAAATAGAATGAGATTTTCTAGCATGAATTCTCCTAATCTTATGCTCAGGATATCCAGCAGGATATAAAATGTAACCCTCATTATCCTGAGCCGTGGGAGCCTTGCCCTTAACAAAATTGGACAATCTTTTGGGGGGCATTAAGCTTGACATTGCTTCCCTGTTGGAAACCAATGCCATCCTTAAGGCCAGGGCGTCTCCCACTATAGAGCATACTTCTAGCAAATTTAAATTTTTCATTTTCTATCTCATGCTCATTAATTTTTGCAGTTAGTTGAGCTATATGATCATTTTGTTGTTTAATTAAAGCAAGGTGATCATGAATAACATCAACATTAATATCTCTACATTTAGTACAGATAGTGACATGATCAACAGTAGATGTTGAGGGTTTGCAAGCACTTAATTCTTCTATCTTAGCATGTAATATTGCATTTTCATATTTAAGATAGGAAATAGAATCATTGCAAACATTTAAATCTCTAGCCTTGGAAATTAAACTAGCATTCTCAGTTTTAAGACTAGAAATTGATTCATTCAATGTATCAATCTTAGCAATTAAACTAGCATTTCCATTTCTAAGATTGACAATTGAATCATGGCAAGCATTTAATTTTCCAACCTTAGCAATTAAATTATCATTCTCAGTTCTAAGGTTTGAAATAGTGTCATGGCAAATGTTAAGCTCCTTAGTCAAGTTTTCATTTTTATCTACTTCTTGAGCATAAGCATTTTTCACTTTAACATGCTTTTTGTTTTCCTTAATAAGAAATTCCTCTTGGCTATCCAAAAGTTCATCCTTCTCATGAATAACTCCTATTAATTCATTTAGTTTTTCCTTTTGTTGCATGTTAAGGTTGGCAAAAAGGGTAAGCAAATTGTCCTCATCTTCACTAGAGCTACCCTCATCACTAGATGTTGTATATTTGGTAGAGGCTCTAGATTTTACCTTCTTCTTTTTGCCATCCTTTGCCATGAGGCACTTATGACTGACGTTGGGGAAGAGAAGACCCTTGTTGACGATGATGTTGGCGGCATCCTCGTCGGAGGAGGAGTCAGTGGAGCTCTCATCGAAGTCCCATTCCCGACATACGTGGGCATCGTCGCCCTTCTTCTTGTAGTACCTCTTCTTCTCCTTCTTATTTCCCCTCTTGTCGTCGCCCCTGTCACTATCACTAGACATAGGACATTTTGTAATAAAATGACCGGGCTTACCACACTTGTAGCACACCCTCCTGGAGCGGGGTTTGTAATGTTTCCCCCTCCTTTTCTTGAGGATTTGGCGGAAGCTCTTGATGATGAGCGTCATTTCCTCATTATCGAGCTTGGAGGCATCGATGGGAAGCCCACTTGATGTAGACTCTTCTTCCTTCTCCTCTGTCGCTTTGAATGCGACGGGTTGCACCTCGGGTGTGGAGGTGCCGCCTTGCTCCACGTTGACTATTTGTTTGGAGCCTTTGATCATCAATTCAAAGCTCACAAACTTCCCTATAACCTCCTCGAGAGACATTAGCTTATATCTAGGATCACCACATATTAATTGAACTTGTGTAGGATTGCAAAAAACGAGTTATCTTAGAATAACCTTGACCATTTCATGGTCATCCCATTTGGTGCTCCCGAGGTTGCGCACTTGATTCACCAAGGTCTTGAGACGGTTGTACATAGCTTGTGGCTCCTCTCCTTGGTTGAGGACGAAACGACCGAGCTCCCCCTCGATCGTCTCCCGTTTGGTGATCTTGGTCACCTCGTCTCCCTCGTGCACAGTCTTGAGCACGTCCCAAATCTCCTTGGCACTTTTCAACCCTTGCACCTTATTATACTCCTCTCGACATAGAGAGGCGAGGAGTATAGTAGTGGCTTGGGAGTTAAAGTGCCGGATTTGGGCAACTTCGTCTGAATCATAATCTTCGTCCCCTACGTTTGGTACCTGCACTCCAAACTCAACAATATCCCATATACTTGCGTGGAGTGAGGTTAGGTGATTCCTCATTTTATCACTCCACATACAATAGTCTTCACCATCAAAAACTAGTGGTTTGCCTAGTGGGATGGAAAGTAATGGAGCACGTTTAGAAATGCGGGGATATCGTCAGGGGATCTTACTAAACTTCTTGCGCTCATGGCGCTTAGAAGTGACGGGCGCCGCGTCGGAGCCGAAGGTGGATGGCGACGAAGAATCGGTCTCGTAGTAGACCACTTTCTTCATCTTCTTCTTCTTGTCACCACTCCGATGCGACTTGACTCGTGGAGGTGATTCCTCCCTTCCTTTGGTGCCGGACTCCTTTGATGGAGGCTTTCCGTGGCTTGTGCCTGTTTCCACCTCCCTCTTGGCGGATCCTCCCGACATCACTTCGAGTGGTTAGACTCTAATGAAGTACCGGGCTCCGATACCAATTGAAAGTCGCCTAGAGGGGAGGTGAATAGGCGGAAACTGAAATTTACAACTTTAAGCACACTACAAGCCGGGGTTAGCGTTAGAATAAAATCCAAGTCCGGGAGAGAGAGGAAAACAAATCAACCAAGAAAAAATAACAGATGACACGGTGATTTGTTTTACCGAGGTTTGGTTCTAAAGAACCTAGTCCTCATTGAGGTGGTCACAAAGACCGGGTCTCTTTCAACCCTTTCCCTCTCTCAAACGGCCACCTAGAACGAGTGAGGCTTCTTCCTTAATCTCACGGGTCACTTAGACCCCGCAAGGATCACCACACAATTGGTGTCTCTTGCCTTGATTACAAAGCACTTGAGAGTAAGAAGTGAGAAAAAAAAGAAAACCAAGCCAAGCAAACAAGAGCAACAAAGAAACACAATGATCCTCTCACAAGTCCTAATGCACTAGAATTGAATTGGGGACTTTGATCTGATCGGTGGCTTTGATTTGTGTCTTGGAGTGTTGCACTTTGCTCTTGTATTGAATGGAGATTGTTCAATGCTTGGATTGTTGGAGTGGAGGTGGTTGGGGGTATTTATAGCCCTCAACCACCAAAACAACTGTTGGGGGTGGCTGTTGTCGATGGGCGCACCGGACACTATCCGGTGCGCCAGCCACGTCACCCAACCGTTAGGGTTCTGACGCAGTCGACCATTGAAGCGCTGACTTCTAGTGGCACAGGACAGTCCGGTGCCACACCGGACAGGCACTGTTCACTATCTGGTGCGCCTCTGACCTCTTCTCTGACTTCTGCCGTGATTTGTAGCGCTGTCAGGGGCACTGTACAGTCGACCATTGCGCCGAAGAGCCGTTGCTCCGCTGTCACACTGGACAGTCCGGTGAATTATCGCGGAGTGGCGCTGGAGAAACCCGAAGGTGAAGAGTTCGTAGTTGTATGGTTCTGGTGCACTGGACACTGTCCGGTGCGCCAGACCAGGGTACACTTGGGTTTCTTTTGCTCCTTTCTTTTTGAACCCTAACTTGATCTTTTTATTGGTTTGTGTTGTACCTTTAGCACCTGTAGAATATATAATCTAGAGCAAACTAGTTAGTCCAATTATTTGTGTTGGGCATTCAACCACCAAAATCAAGTATAGGAAAAGGTTAAACCATATTTCCCTTTCAGATGAGAGGCAGACTTATTTTGAGATGCCAGCTAGCACTGACGACGCGGAGATAGATGTTGTGCTTAGTTTGCTGGCTGGGGAATCATCTGACTCGACCCAAGCCGAGCCAATGGCTATCACAGCTGTACAAGAACTTGGTGAAGCAGTGGAGACTCGGAAACCTGAAGGTTCCCGCCCAAAGTGTCCACGCCGAGTGAGCCGCCCGACTGCACCTGTTGAGGAAAAAGGAAGAAGAGGAGACTTTGGCGACTGTCATGCTTGGACCAGGGGGCAGGTCCTTCTACTCCGGTACATGATGAGGTACCGGCAAAGGCCCTTCCTGAGGTTGATGTCAAGGGTTGTCACCATGCACAAGATGCTGTTTGTGTAACACCCCTGGTGTTACTGTCACTAAAACTTGAGCATAACATCATGAGCATTGCCATATCATGTGTTTGTTACACTTAGAGTTCATTCACTAGGCAAAAATTTCAAACAAGTTGTATTGATATGACTTGGTATGTGAGTAACCCTAGGATAGAGTACTTAACCCTAAACTGGGCTTATGAGTGAAAATGAAGCCTAAATAAGTTAAAATCTCAAAACTCATTAGAAATGATCATAAGATATCACCATTAATGGACTTTGGTAGCACTAAAACCCTAAAGTGTTGAAAACTCTGAAAAGACCCCTGAAAAACCCTGAATTGAAACCCTATGGGGTTATGTGTAAATTTTGTACACTTTTGGACCCAAGTGCAAAAACGAAGGTACTAGAGCACCTCAAATCATATGGTTCACACATTTGAGGATTTGCAAATCAAACCATGAGATTTGGGCTTATTTGCAAAAAGCCACTATATACCTCTCATATGCCTAAGTCCAAAACCAGTGAACAGGGCTGACTTTGGAGCTCTGTATTTCTAAAAATACAAGGAATTTGTCTAGGGTCAACACATCAAACTTGTAGAGCTAGGAATAGAGAACAAATTTGATTAAGTGACTAAGCACCGGTGCTGTACAAAAATTGGAGTTAAAAGGACCAGAAGTCGGGCTGTCAGACCACCCTGAGACTGAATACTAACTGCCAGTGAGTTCTGAGGAACTTTGGGCTCGATTTTTGCTCAGAGAAATAAGCAAATGGGAAAGATCCCTATAGCAGAATTGTAGCTGGTGTATAGAGCTACAAGTTTGTTATAGATGGATTGGCAAGTTCTCACACAAAAATCCGAGTTCTAGGCATTACAATTCTGTCTGTCAGGCGCTCTGAATCACGATTTCCAATGGTACAGTGTTCAGATCAGATCGCCAAGTTCAGGTACCTCACCGCCGGCGACCTTGCGTGCGGATTTGTGCCATCACCACGATTCACGCCCGAATTAAACACGGATAACGATCCCCGGGTAAAAGATCTTGTCGCGGATGAGCTTGGAAGTACTATGCGCTCGGTTATTCATCTATTCGCGCCGGCGACGTGGCCGAGCGGCCATCACCGGCGTGTTCGCCATTCACCGTGGGGGTGCCACGCCTTAGGACGTTTATCGCGTCGTCATGAGCCATAGTGACTATTCAGTAACCGTCGTAGCTCAATTACCCTGCGATCGCCACGGTAGATCACCGCAGTGACTCACCCCCCTTCTCGGCCGCCAGCGTAATCCCTTCGAATTGGACACCACCGCTCACTGACTCTATAAATTGAGTATGTCGTGAGCTCCGTAGGGTAATTACCCAATCAAAGCACCAGCACTTGCCTTCAATTGTTCACCAGAGCCTTCGAATTGCTCACTTCCCCCAAATCGGTTTTCCGTCGCCGTGAAAGACTCTCATCGTGGCCAGTGCGCTTCAGGTCCGTTCATGCCCTATGTTCACTCATTTCAGTACTCTGATGTGCTCTTGATACTCCCTGACCCAGCCAGTTAACCTAGAACCCATCAGATCACCGGTAACCCTTTGAATTGTCCCCGGATTGCACGGTCACCGTGAGTAGAGAGGTTCGGAGCTCGAACCGTGCAATTGATTGAGGGGAAACGTTTGTTAGATGTTGAATTAGGTATCAGCCAAGTTAGAGCATCGGCCATCGCGTGTCTTGGCCAGTACAGGCTCGTCGGAGCTCGGCCTGCCACCGTGCTACGTCGTGGACCAAGAGCTGTGAAGAAATAGAAATATAGGGGGGTTTTGTGAGTTGTCAGTGACTCAGGGAATAGTACGTTGACTCTTTTCGAGTTCTTTAAAATGCCAGAGGCCTTTGCGCAAAGTTATCAGCGCGGGCGCGCACGCGGGCGTGTTCTGCCTATGCTGGGCTGGCTTGGGCCAGATTAAGCCCAACATTGTTGATCATTTTCCTTTTTCTTTTTCTGTTAGAGTTAGAAAATCCATAGAAAATTCCAGGAAAATACTAAAAATGTGAGACCAATTTTGTTAGACTCCTAAATTTCTATAGCATTTAATAAAAATAGTTTTAGGATTTTTAGTATAAACAAAGAATTATGTAATATTTAAAAGGGCTTAAACCTATACCTCTAGAATTTTAGAAATTGATTAATAACTCCAAAAATCACTAAACTTTTTGGATAAGCTTAAAATGATATTTAGAAACCCTTGGGTGAAGTTTGACTTGATTTGGACAATGTTTGATACCTAAACCCCAAAACCCTAATCTTCTAAGTAGTGCCTACCCTATGAAATAAAATACTGACTCTGAAAACCCTAGTTTCCTGGAGTACTGTGAAGAAAAATTGTATTCAAGATACAATTTGATAAACCTTTTCTATTATTGCATTTTCATAAGCATTACATGAGCACATGGTTATATATGATTATATATAGAAAACAAAGAAGAAGTAGAGGCTGAAGAAGGAAGAGCTACACCACCACCTGAAGACCCACCTGCCGGGAACTGCTTTTATTTTAATATTTGTGGAGCAGAGCCCGACTCTCCTATAACACAAGGCAAGCCCCGGTGCATTTGCCACCTCCTTGCTATTTTACAATATTTCTCACTTGCTTGATGCATTAGGTGATAGGAGTTGTGTGCTAAACAATTGCTGCATTTCCTTCCTTGGAGGATTGATTACCTTTCCTTGATCACCTGTTTTATAAAAAGGTTTTTCTTATGCTTAGTCTTGCTCTAGAAAAACAAAATATTTTGTTTTGACAAAAGATGATGCTTCACAGTGGATGGGATGTTTTCAAAAATAAAACTTGGTGGTGGATCCATCATGGCCATGATGGGTTCAACATCGGAAAAGATGTACCTCTGTCAGGTACCAAACTTTGGGTTGAAATGATAAAGCTGAGACCGGGCGGGTGACTTGCACGAGAAGAGAGTCTCATTGTAGTGTCTCCGTCTGAGTCGATTAAGGACCTTGTCGATGTAGGCTTGATGATTGAGGACCTTTTAACTGGTCACATGCCTCATCATGGGTAAGCTTTGCCTCGGGCAGACTAATACCAGAATAAGACAACACGCAATGGGAGTGGAGAGATCGTGAGAGTAGCGTGTACCCTCCGTGGCAAGAGGCTGGACGGTGGAGTATCTGTGCTCTCGGTTGGCGTGAACCTGATCTAGTCTTAAGAACCCCAGTGGCGAGTTGGCATATGCAAGGGTTAAGTGCTACATATGTCATGTGATCGGAGATCCCCAGCTGGGTATTAATCGATTCGGATCGCCGTTACTTCTCGGACATGAAGACTTGGTCACTGACCTACACGTAGCATTCCAGTAAACAAAAAGGGAGGATAAAAGATGGCTAGTATAGGCCAAGTGCTTGAACCAGGGTAGAAAGAACTCTAGATTCAGGTAATGACTTAACTTGCTAATAAAAACTGGATTTTTAAGGATCCACAGTTAGTAAGAATTTTTGCAAACAGAGTCTTGATTCTAGATTAAACCTTACCTTGACTCCCTCAAGCCAGCATATCCTTGAGAGTCTTTTATTTTGACGGGTAAGACTTGCGAAAGTACACTTCGTACTCAAGGTTTTTGAACCCATGTTGTTGTAGGTGAGGAAGCAACAAACTTTTGTTGCTTTTGCTCCAAGGTGGTGCCAAAGGAAGAATCTCAAGAGTGAAGCCTCGGGAGGAAGTGTACTCCTTTAAAAACTTTATACCTGTGTACGAGAGGGGTTTTTGTCTCCCGGGTTTGTAATAATATTACTTCTGCACTCATATATATTACTGGTCTGTAATAACGACACTCTTCTTATATTTTAATGTAAATTAAGTTACTGTAATTGCTTCCGCTTATTCGTTCCTCCGATGTGTTGTAATATCTGCATGACGGGTGAAACGCTCTTGGGAAAGATAAAGAATACAGATACCAAACTTGTCAAGTGATCAGGTGCATCTACGGGGTTGTCCGAGGTCCGTTGCCCGTTGGACAAGGACGACTGTAGGTGGGCCTGATGACTTGGGAGGTTCCGTCACAGCTAGTATCGGAGCGAAGCCCATCTCTTCAGATATTATGAGGCTTTTCAAAAAGAATTTTCAAAGACTTATCTAAGAAAACTTCTTTCATTCTTATCTTACTACTTTCTGAAGTACTCATCTTATAAGACCAGGTAACAGAGTGCAATGTATAGAAGGTTGTGAATCAACAAAGTTTGATTCTGTAATTATGCATGCATCATGTTAAAAACTATACTAATAAAGTTTTCCCCCTTATGGAGATATGTCGTCACGCACGAGGAAAACCACGCGTAAGTCCACTGGACCGATTGGCGTACCTTAGCACCAGCTGGCTCCAATGCAAGGCATGAAGAGAGCAGCACCGGCTGTAATGACCCCATCGGAGACCTAAAAGCCCAAGTGGAGCAGCATCGAACGGAGCTATGTCACAAAACAGGGTGTGGGTAGAAGATGGTCAGCGTATAAATGAGTTAAGAGCTGACATCCGACATCTGCAAGACGAGCTTGCTGAACGGGATTTGGCAATCGACTGGGCTTTCAACTCACGTTCAATTGCTTGGGACCGGGAAGCCAAAGCTCGTGCTCATGTGGCGGAGCTTAGCACGGCCGTTGACAACTTGCAGGTGTATTGCAATACATTACATGAGGAAGTTCATGAACTGTATTCACGACTGCACCCAGACGTACCTGCCGACCCCGTTGGAATGGGAGTCGGACCCTCAGGAACAGCAGGTGAAGCACTTGGTGAGGAATTGGACCTTTTCAAGCCCCCTCCTTCTATGAACCTAGCTGACGAACGGTCCCCTACAACAGACAGTGAAGCAACCAAAGAGGATAAATATTAGAATAGTATAGTTTAGCTATAGTACTAATGTAAAATAGGTAATAAAGTCATGTTGTGCATATGAGTCTGTATCATTACATCTTGGTAATGTGAAATGATGGTATGTATCAGCATGTTATATTTTTCCCAAATATTTATTTGCTTCAGATGCCATCGAGGACTCGTGCACATGACGGCGCGGGTACTTCCCGTGGTCGGGAAGACACACCCAATCCACCGCTAGTACTGCCAACGTTGGCCGAGGCTATCGCTGCCTTGGTCAATGCAACCGCCGATAACACCCGCTTTCTACGTGAAATGGCCGGAAATCAATTTCAGCAACAAGGCAGAAGGGCTTATCCGCAGGGACCCCGTGAAACTTTGTACCTGGATTTCTCGGAAACCCGTCCCCCACTTTTCGTTAAAGCCGAAGACCCTCTAGAATCCGACGAAAGGATATGGGTTATAGAGCAGAAATTTGGACTCATCCGCTGCACTAAAACACAAAAGTCATTGTTCGCGGCTCAACAGCTAAGAGGCTCTGCCAGTACATGGTGGGAAAAATTTGTGGCCATTCATCCTGCCGAACATTAGGTCACGTGGGATGAATTTAAATTGGCGTTTCGTGAGCACTATATTCCAGAAGGAGTGCTGCACATGAAACAGGAGGAATTCATGCGACTCAAGCAAGGAGGAGATACTGTCATGTAGTATCTCAACAAATTCAATCATTTGTCCCAGTATGCAATTGATCAGGTAAATACTGACCTGAAAAAGAAGAATTTCTTCATGAGAGGCCTCAATGACCGGCTTCAAAGAAAAATGGCCACCTGCCTTGATCTCTCCTACAGTAGGGCTGTCAGCACAGCGCTGGCAGTTGAAGCTAAGAACACAGGCCCTGGGAAGTCGAAGGGATTCGGAGGTGATGGGTCCAACTAGGGGCCTAAAAAGCGACCAAGGTTGGTCATCCGACCTTTCAATCAAAACTGTTCTTCACCTCGTCCACCCTCCTACCCCTTCAAACAGCCTGTCTTCATCTGCCCTGCCACTGCCCCCACTTCAACAAGTAAGCCGAGTGCCCCTGGTGCTCGTTTCCCCGCTCTCCCTAGCTCCTCAACTGGCTGCTTCAATTGTGGGAAGTTTGGACATTTTATCAAAAATTGCCCATATCCGAGGCAGAACAAATCAAACAATCAGCAGAGCTCAGGGAGCTCAAATCAAGGCAAGGGAAACATGACAAATAATACAATGGGCAAGAATACAAAGAAGACTGGGAAAATATTGTTGGGGCGAAGGCAAAGACGCCACCCTTCGCTCGTCGTCTCTCGCTGCAGTCGCTGGTTTGACGAAGACAAAACGGGCAGGGACACCCTTCGCTTCATTCAGCACCAGACGAAGGCCTGCGGTGACGCCTCCCCGTAGCACGGCCTCGTCCTGCTCTGAGGCCCACGTGTGATCTGGCCCATTGTAACGGGCCCCGCGTGGCCGCCTTTGTGTTACGGGCCTAGTTTGTAAAGGCATTCTTGTAATTACGGCTTGTAACCCCGCTTTATGGGAATATTCTGGGGATAAACTAGGTGTCTGAGGGCACATGCGTCCTTAACACAAGGCGCTGGGCACTCAGATACCTATAAATACCCCCGCACAGTGCCCGTGAGAGGCTAGATCAACAGAGCTATTGCCCCCGTGCGCGTAACCCTGTTGTCACCACCGTTCACCCTTGTTGGCTTCCTTGCCGCTGAGAGCAAGTGCCAACAAATATACTACACACAAGTGGCCACTACACCGGAGGGAGAGCCGGTTATGATGGGTACGTTTCTTATGGCCAATCACCCAGCAATTATTCTCTTTGATTCTGGTGCTACACATACATTCATAAGCAAGAAGTTTGTGGACAAATATTGCATTCCTTGCATTGAATCAAGGGAAGGGTTTATTATTCATTCGCTTGGGGGACAAATATTCACTAAAGAAGTGGCTTTCCATGTGCCCGTAACATTGGCTGAATGGGACTTTTCCACTAACATGATTGTTCTGAAAGGCCAAGATATAGATGTAATTCTGGGCATGAATTGGTTAGCCCAGCACAAAGCTATCCTCAATACTGATTTAAGAACCATCAGGTTGAGCTATGGCCATGAAGAAGTTCTTTTGTCCATTCCTGTAGCTATTCTAGCTAAACCATTTGGCAGAGTCTATGAAGTTATCATACTGGAAATCCAAGATATTCCGGTAGTATGTGAATTCCCGGATGTCTTTCCGGAAGATTTGCCTGGATTACCTTGAGAAAGAGATGTAGAGTTTGTGATTGAACTGAAGCCTGGTACGGCTCCTGTTTCTAGAAGGTTGTACCGAATGCCTCCAAATGAAATGGTAGAGCTCAAGACTCAATTACAAGATCTACTGGAGAAGGGATTCATCCGGTCTAGTTCGTCACCTTGGGGATGTCCAGCAATCTTTGTCAAGAAGAAGGATCAAACGCTTCGGATGTGCGTGGACTACAGACCCCTTAATGAGGTCACAATCAAGAACAAGTACCCTCTTCCCCGGATTGATATCTTGTTTGATCAGCTTACCGGAGCTCGGGTATTTTCCAAAATTGACCTCAGGTCGGGCTATCATCAGATCCGTATCCGACCCAAAGATATACCCAAGACCGCATTTACTACGCGGTACGGATTATTTGAATATTTGGTTATGTCTTTTGAATTAACAAATGCTCCTGCCCACTTCACATATCTAATGAACTGGGTATTTATGCCCGAGTTGGACAAATTTGTGGTGGTCTTCATTGATGATATCTTGATATATTCCAAGAATGAAGAGGAGCATGCTTAGCATCTACGGATCGTATTAATTGCGCTTAAGGGAGCATCAATTATATGCTAAGTTTAGCAAGTGCGCATTTTGGCTGGAGGAAATCCAATTTCTGGGACATGTACTCTCTACGAATGGGATTGCGGTTGATTCCAGCAAGGTCAAGGATATTCTAGAGTGGAAACCGCCAACCACTATGCATCAGGTTCGAAGTTTCCTTGGACTAGCTGGTTATTACCACCGATTTATCCCGGATTTCTCTAAGCTTGTGAAGCCAATCACAAGTTTATTAAAGAATGATACAAAATTTAACTGGTTCTCAAGATGCAATGAAGCCTTCGAGCAGCTGAAGGTATTATTGACCACTGCTCCGGTATTAGCTCAACCAGACATTGAAAAGCCTTTTGATGTGTATTGTGACGCATCAGGCAGTGGCCTCGGATGTGTCTTGATGCAAGGGGGCCGAGTTATAGCGTATGCTTCAAGATAGTTGCGTCGGCATGAGGAACATTATCCAACTCATGACTTAGAATTAGCTCCTGTGGTTCATGCCCTTAAAATATGGTGTCATTATCTGCTGGGAAATATCTGTCGTATATAAACAGATCATAAAAGCTTGAAGTACATTTTTACCCAGTCAGAACTAAATATGAAGCAGAGGAGATGGCTTGAGCTAATTAAGGATTATGAATTGGAAATTCACTATCACCCAGGCAAGGCCAACATGGTGGCAGATGCACTAAGTCGCAAGGCTTCCTGCCATTGTCTTACAGTGAAAACCTCTGACATCACATTATGCCAAGAAATGGAGAAGTTAAACCTGGGAATGATCAACATGGAACATTAAATCAATTAAAGCTTAAGTCAGTCCTTCTGCAAAACATAATTGATGCACAAAGAAGTGATGAAGGTATGAAACACATTCATGAGAAAATGAAAGCCGGTAAAGCAAACTGTTTCGGAAAGGATGATCAAGGCATAGTATGGTTTAACAACCGCATAGTTGTGCCCAAGAATGATGTTGTATGCCAGCAAATTTTAGATGAAGCACATCTTAGTCGCTATTCCATTCATCCCGAAAGCACTAAGATGTATCATGATCTAAAGCAACATTATTGGTGGACAAAAATGAAGATGAAATTGCACGCTATGTGGCAAGATGCGACACTTGTAGACGTGTCAAAGCCATACACATGAAAACTGCTGGTCCATTGCAATCTTTACCTATCCCAACCTGGAAATGGGAAGACATTAGCATGGACTTCATTGTGGGATTACCTAGGACAGCAAAAGGGTTTGATTCTATTTGGGTTATAATTGATCGGCTTACGAAAATAGCTCAGTTTCTGCCAGTTAAGACGTACTACCCGGTCATCACTTATGCCTAGATATATATTGCTCGTATTCTCAGTTTGCACGGGATTCCAAAAACTATAGTGTCGGACCGTGGACCACGATTTGTATCCAAATTCTGGGAAGAACTCCACAAATCTTTGGGTACTAAGCTGCTTCACAGTTCGGCCTATCATCCCCAAACCAGTGGACAGACTGAGAGAGTAAACCAAATACTTGAAGACATGTTGCGGGCATGTGTTCTGGAATTCCCACAGAAATGGGATGAATGTTTACCATTGGCGGAGTTTTCATACAACAACAGCTATCAAGAGAGCATCAAGATGGCACCCTTTGAAGCTTTATATGGACGACGATGTCGTACTCCAATGAATTGGTCTGAACCAGGAGAAAGATGGTTTTCAGGCCTGATATGGTTAAAGAAATGGAAGAAAAAGTTCAACGAATTATACATAATTTGAAAGAAGCACAAGCTCGACAAAAGAGTTATGCAGACAAACGATGCCAACCCCTGTACTTTCAAGTTGAATATTATGTCTACCTGAAAGTATCGTCAATGAAGGGGGTATCTCGTTTCGGTGTAAAGGGAAAGCTTACACCCCGGTACATTGGTCTGTTCCCCATTCTTGAACAATGTGGACCAGTGGCATACCGACTCCAACTACCCAAAACATTGTCTGCAGTGCACAATGTGTTCCATCTGTCCCAATTGAAGTGTCTTCGGGTTCTAGATCGAACCATTGAAGTGACAGATGTTACCTTGGAACCAGACTTAACATATTCAGAACATCCTATTCGAGTCCTGGATCAAAAGGACAGGGTTACCCAAAGAAGAACTCTCAAATTTTATAAGATACAATGGAACCAACACACAGAATATGAAGCTACATGGGAAACCCAAGACTTTTTAGAAAAGAATTTTGTAGGCTTTCTAGCTTCATGTAATTTGTAAGATATGTACAATTGTTGTAAAGAGAAATAAACCCCATACCACCCCCTGCCTTGTTTAAGAAATAAGGAAATAAAAATATGTCGCGTTTATTTTTCCACTACTTGCCCTAGGACTTTTAATCTCGGGACGAGATTCTTTTATGGGGGGAAGGATGTAACACCCATGGTGTTACTGTCACTAAAACTTGAGCATAACATCATGAGCATTGGCATATCATGTGTTTGTTACACTTAGAGTGCATTCACTAGGCAAAAATTTCAAATAAGTTGTATTGATATGACTTGGTATGTGAGTAACCCTAGGATAGAGTACTTAACCCTAAACTGGGCTTATGAGTGAAAATGAAGCCTAAATAAGTTAAAATCTCAAAACTCATTAGAAATGATCATAAGATATCACCATTAATGGACTTGGGTAGCACCAAAACCCTAAAGTGTTGAAAACTCTGAAAAGACCCTTGAAAAACCCTGAATTGAAACCCTAGGGGTTTATGTGTAAATTTTGTACACTTTTGAACCCAAGTGCAAAAACCAAGGTATTAGAGCACCTCAAATCATATGGTTCACACATTTGAGGATTTGCAAATCAAACCATGAGATTTGGGCTTATTTGCAAAAAGCCACTCTATACCTCTCATATGCCTAAGTCCAAAACCAGTGAACAGGGCTGACTTTGGAGCTCTGTATTTCTAAAAATACAAGGAATTTGTCTAGGGTCAACACATCAAACTTGTAGAGCTAGTTGCGAGGCCCTGCCAGCGCTTGGTGGGGAAATTATGTGGCTATCCAGCCTGCTGGTCATCAAATTACCTGGACGAATTCAAACTGGCTTTCCGGGAGCACTATATTCCTGAAGGGGTGCTCCATATGAAACAAGAAGAATTTATGAAGCTCAAACAGGGTGGAGATACTGTCACTCAGTATCTCAACATATTCAACCACTTGTCCCAGTATGCCATTGATCAAGTCAACACTGATCTAAAGAAGAAAAATTGTTTTATGAGAGGCCTTAGTGACCGGCTGCAGCGAAAAATGGCCACATGCCTCGATCTATCTTATAGCAGGGCTATCAGCACGGCACTGGCCGTCAAAGCCAAATATGCAGGCCCAGGAAAATCAAAGCGCTATGGAGGCGACAGGCCCAACCAAGGGCCTGAGAAGAGACAAATGTTGGTAATCCGACCTTTTAATCAGAACCGTTCTTCACCACGTCCACCCTCCTACCCTTTCAAACAACTGGTCTTTATCTGTCCTGCCACTGCCCCCACCTCAACAAATTAGTCGGGTGCTCCTGGTACTTGTTTCCCCGCCCTCCCAAGCTCCTCAACAGGCTGCTTTAATTGTGGAAAGTTCGAACATTTTATCAAGGACTGTCCATACCCGAAGCAGAACAGATCAAATAATCAACAGAGTTCAGGGAGTTCTACTCAAGGCTAGGGAAATGCGGCGAACAATACCGCGAGTAAAAATATGAAGAAAACTGGGCGGATTTATTATACGCAAGTGGCCACGACACCGGAAGGAGAACCGGTTATGATGGGTACGTTTCTCGTGGCCAATCACCCTGCAGTTATGCTTTTTGATTCTGGTGCTTCACATACATTCATAAGCAAGAAGTTTGTGGAGCAACATTGCATTCCATACAATGAATCAAGGGAAGGGTTTATAATTCATTCGCCTGGGGGACCAATATTCACTAAAGAGGTGGCTTTCCATGTGCCCATAAAATTGGCTGAACGGGACTTTCCTACCAACATGATTGCTCTAAAAGGCCAAGATATAGATGTAATTCTGGGCATGAATTGGTTAGCCCAACATAAAGCTATCCTCAACACTGATCTGAGAACCATCAGGTTGAGTTATGGCCAAGAAGAGGTTCTCTTGTCTATCCTTATAGCTATTCCAGCTAAACCAATTGGCAGAGTATATGAAGCTATCATACCAGAGATCCAAGATATTCCAGTAGTATGTGAATTCCTGGACGTCTTTCCGAAAGATCTGCCTGGATTACCTCCAGAAAGATATGTAGAATTTGTGATTGAGTTGAAGCCCGGTACGTGTCTCAATTGAAGAAGTGTCTTTGGGTTCCCAATCGAACCATTGAAGTAACGGATGTTGCCTTAGAACCAGACTTGACATATTCAGAACATCCTGTTCGAGTCTTGGATCAAAAGGACAGGATTACCCGAAGAAAAACTCTCAAGTTTTACAAGATACAGTGGAACCAACATTTAGAAGATGAGGCTACATGGGAAACTCAAGACTTTTTAGAAAAGAATTTCCCAGGCTTTTTAGCCTCATGTAAATTGTAAAGTATGTACATTTGTTGTAATAAAGGAATGAGCCTCATACCACCTCTGCCTTGTACCAAAAAAATAAGGAAATAAAGATATGTCGCGTTTCCTTTTCCATTACTTGCCCTAGGACTTTTAATCTCGAGACGAGATTCTTTTATGGGGGGAAGGATGTAACACCCCTGGTGTTACTGCCACTAAAACTTGAGCATAACATCATAAGCATTGGCATATCATGTGTTTGTTACACCTAGAGTGCATTCACTAGGCAAAAATTTCAAACAAAGTTGTATTGATGTGACATTTCATGAGTGAAACCTTAGGATACAGTGCTTAACCTAGACTGGGCTTAAGGGAGTAAACAAAGCCTAATAAGAGAAAACTTCAAAACTTAGTTAAAATAATCATAAAATGTCACCATGGATGGACTTAAGTAGCATCCAAACCCTAGAAGCACCAAAATCCCTAAATGGACCCCTGAGAAACCGTGGACTGAAACCCTAGGGGGGTTGTATGCAAAATGTGCACATTTTTGGACCTAAGTGCAAAAACCATGAAATTAGGGTATCTTAACTCATATGATTCACATGTATGTGGATTTGCAACTTAAACCCTAAGTTTTGGGCCTATTTGCAAAAAGCCACATTTGAGCTCTATTGAGTTAAGCTTGAAATTAAGTGGAATTGGCTCAACTTTGGGGCCCTATATCTTCCAAATTATGAAGATTTTGCCCTAGGTCAACACATCAAGTTTGTAGAACTATAAAAGGGGAACAACTTTTCTATAGAGATTAAGCCCTGATACTATGAAAAGTTTTGAGAAAGTTGGACCCAAAGATGGGCTGTCAGACTGTCTTAAGTCTGAATTCAGACTGACAGTGTGATTGAGCCACCTTTGAGCTGGGATTCGAGCATGATCTAGTAAGAATTTGGGAGTGACTGCTATAGTAAGATTGAAGCTGGATAGTAGAGCAACAACTTTCTTAAAGATGGATTAGGAAGTAGCTGCATGAAAAATTAAGATCCAGGCCCTGCAAAATGGTCTGTCAGACACTCTGATGGTAACCACCATGGTACAGTAACTAAAATAGATTACAAGTTCAGCCCCTCCCTCGCCGCTGGTGACCTTTGCGTCGTGATTTGTGTCGTCGCCGCGATTCGTGCTCTCTAGTAAGTGGATAACCACAGCGGAGTAAAGATCTTAGCACCAGATCAGCTCGGGCTCGATCACGAATGAGTTTCACCGTACCCACTTGCTCGTCGTGCGGCCGGGATAGACCTCGCCGCTGTTGGCCGCTCACCGCTGTGCGCCACATGCTAAAGCACTAGACCACGTCGCAGTGAAGCACGTCATGCATGCCCGGTGATCGCTGGAGAGCTGCCACAGTGAAAGCCACTAACCCCGAGCGCCAGTAACCTTCTTCCTCTCCGGTCGCCAGCGCATCGTCGTGAAATTGGACGCCACCGCTCAAGCTTGCTATAAATTGCTGACCATGCATGCTCCGCTAGGTAGTTGTGCAACCAGTGAAGCAACCCATGCCTCGAATCATCCCCTAGAACTCCCCAATTTGGGATTTCCCCCAAATCACTCAAGAACACCGAGCGGTTTGACCTCGCCGTGGCCAGCGCATCTCAGGTCCGTTCATGTCCTCTGAGTCCTCGTTTCAGTATCCTTGGATGCTCCTGATACTCTCTGACCAATACAATTGAGCTAGAGTCCCTAGGATCGCCGGGAACGTGTTCGGTTACCCGTGGTGTCCGCTGTCACCGTGAACAGAGCGTGTTAGGGTCCCGTTAATGAAATTAGTTGAGGGGAAACACTCATTAGAGCTTGAATTAGGTTTAAACCGAAGAAGAGCACCAGCCGTTGCGGGATCCGGCCGGCGTGGGCTCGCCGGAGCTCGGTTCTCCGTCGGGTCGCGTCGTGGACTTCGAGTTGCGAAGAAATAAATGCGGGGGGTGTTCCTGCAAATGTCAGTGAGACATAAGAATAGTACTGTGACCCTTTTTTAGTTATTCAAATCGAGAAGGGCATTTTTGCAAAACCAGCAGCGCGGGCGCGCTTCTGCCTGTTGATGGGCCGACTTGGGCCAGTTACGGTCCAGAACTGTTCATTGTTTTTCTTTTTCCTTTTTTGCCAGAGCTAAAGAAATTCTAGAAAATTACAGAAAAATGCTAAAAATACCAGACCAATTTTGCTAGACTTCTAATTTCCTATAGTATTTAATAAAAATAGTTTCATGATTTTTAGTTCCCACATGGAATTTTGGGGCATTTAAAAAAGCCAAAATTCATACTTCTGGAATTTTAGAGAGTCTTTTATAATCCCAAAATTCACCAAACTTTTTAAATAAGCTTTAAATATTATTTATAAGCCTTGGGTAAAGTTTGGTATGATTTGGACCATGTTTGATACTTAGAACCCAAAACCCTAGCCCCTGCCCTATGAACTTCACTATAGACTCCGAAAACCCTAATTTCTCGGAGATCCGTGAAGGAAAGTTATATTCAAGACATTAGATAATAAACTTTTATTATCTTAGCATTTTCATGAGCATTACATAAGCATTCATGATTATATATGGTTATATATAGAGAACGAAGAGGAAATAGAAGTTGAAGAAGCAAGGACTTCACCACCACCACCACCCGAAGAACCTCACGCAGGAAACTACTTTTATTTTGATATCTGAGGAACATAGCCTAATTCACCTATCACTCAAGGCAAGCACCAGTGCATTTGCCACCCCTTGTTATTTTAAAATCTTTCTCATTTACTTAAAGCATTAGGTGATAGGAGTTGTGTGCTAAACCAATTGCTGCATTTCCTTCCTGGGATTTGATTACTTCTCTTTAATCCCCTGATTTACAAAAAGGTTTTTCTTATGCTTAGCTTTGCTTTAGAAAACAAAAATGTTTGTTTTCACAAAAGATGATATTGCAAAGTGGGTAGGATGTTTTCGAAAATAAGACTTGATGGTGGATCCATCATGGCCATGATGGGTCCAACATCGGAAAAGATGTACCTCTGCCAGGTACCAAACTTTGGGTTTGAAATGATAAAGCTGAGACCGGGCGGGTGACTTGCACGAGAAGATAGTCTCGGTGTAGTGTCTCCGTCCGAGTCGATTAAGGACCTTCTCGATGTAGGCCTGCTGACCGAGGACCCTTTAACTAGTCACATGCCTCGTCATGGGTAAGCTTTGCCTCGGGCAGACTAATACCAGAATAAGATAACACACAATGGGAGTGGAGAGATGGCGAGAGTAGCGTGTACCCTCCGTGGGAAGAGGCTGGACGGTGGTGTATCTGTGCTCTTGGTTGGCGTGAACCTGATCTGGTCTTAAGAACCCCGGTGGCGAGTTGACATATGCAAGGGTTAAGTGCTACATATGTCGTGTGATTGGAGATCCTCAGCTGAGTATAATCGATTCGGATCGCTGTAACTTCGCGGACATGAAGACTTGGTCACTGACTTACACGTAGCATTCCAGTGAGTAAGAAGGGTTGAAAAGAAATCGGCTAGTATAAGTCAAGTGATTGAACTCGGGTAGAAAGAACTCTAGCTGTAGGTGACTTCACTTAACCCGACAAGTAAAATTTGATTTTTAAGGATTCACTAGGTGAGTGCCCGTGCGTTGCGACGGAGGTTTAATATTTTATTAAACATATAAGCAGAACGACAAATATCACTATGATATGTAAAATCCATGTGATAAACATTATCAATACCAGACATTATTTCTAAAGAGTCAATTTAGAATCTTGTAATGACAGACAAATATGTCGACAACCATACACTAATCTGATCCTTTTTAGCGATATACAGAACGGAGGAAAATTCGACCAAGCATATATACAAGAAAACATTTGTCTCTCTCTCTTCGTCGTGCTCATGCATGCATGACCGTGGTGCCCCCGTGACCGCGACGCAGGGAAAAAACACGAATTGTACTCTGCTCGTAGTAGCGCATGAAAACCAGCACGACGACGACAGAATAGCACCGGCACATCCACGACCACGCAACAACAGCGTGGTGGGCGGGCGGAACGGAAGGCACACATCGCCTATCATCCAGCGAATAGTCAAGGGAATAAAAATGGTGTCTCGCATAGTCAAGGGAATAAAAATCACAAGAAACATAAAATAGATCACAAATTCAACATAATTACCTGAGAAGCTGTTGTGATAGGTGACAAATTCTGGAGGCGCGAAAAGAGGGAGAGCAGATAGAAACTGGGGGTGTGGCTACATTTATAGCCGGTAAGGACACTGCCGATTTCCACCTTCCATCAATGGAAAAAGTTGGAAAGGAAAGAGATCCACACATCCAAGGAAATAGAGCAGAGGAAAATATAGGAAGGGATCCACCTCGGCTAAAATTATGGAGGTAAATATGATATTCGCACTACAAACATAAGGCAGACAATAACGTAAGGAGGGAAACTCGTCTACACAGGCGTGATTGGTGGCTTTCTTTCCAACCTGGCCACTCGAATCTACAAAGGCATGGTTTGTTGCTTTCTTTAGTCTGGTCGCTTGCCTGGTCGGCTATATGCATGAAAAGGCTTCGGCCAGACTTCACCAGAGATCTCACGGGGCAGGCTTCACCAGCAGCATGCTAGTGCGCATCGTCAGTAGTGCTGACGACAACATTCTCTATTATGTCGATTTCATTCTTCAAGAACTTGTCGTACCACAGCGCAGAGAGTTTTGGCGTCCTCGGCAGCTCCGGGTCCTAGAAATCGACATGGTAGAGGCCGTATCGCGAGTAGTAGCCCGCCAGCAGCTCAAACACGTCCAGGAATGACCAGACGAAGTATCCCTTCACGTTGGCTCTGTTCCTGCAGGAAGCACACACAAGATGGATCATGTGTTTTGCCTGCCTTCAGTTAATTTTATATCCCGTAGTACCTGAGTGCAGCGAGTGCGCTGCCCATGTAGGCAGTCAAGTACTCGGCTCTCTCGTGTTTTGCTTAAAAGGTCTTTTTTCAGAATTAATTTGTTTATATGTGTCCAACGTTAGTGAGACCGGTACCTAGAGAGTTAGACTTTGCCAATAAAAACAATTGAGCAAATGTTCCTACACAGGCTCACCTACTTTTCAATAAATTTCTGAACATCAACTTCAGTCAAAGAACTTTCGGGGGGCCATATAACCTAGGCAATAGGAACTTCACCAGCTTCAGCATCGGGGAACCTTAGGAACAAGCACATATTCCCATAAGTTGCAGCAAAAAATAGATTTCTAAAACACACAGAAGTAGCTATCAACCCCAATGATTAGGTGACTAAACTTACGGGATAACAACAGCATCAACCCTTCAAGCTTGGCGGGTGCAATTTGCCGAAGAAAAATATGAAATTCAACTAAAGAAAAAAACACATGAAAAAAACACATGACCATTTCTACAAAGTAACACGCAAAGAGCATCTATCATGTTATAAAAAAAATAAGAGCATCTACTGAAATAGAGCAAGCAGCAATACCTCCTTGGAGACGATGCAGAGGCGGCCATCAGCCATGCCGTGCTCGACGAACGTCCTTGCGACGTAACCAGCAGCATTCCCTCCCCCGACGATCACATACCTGCAGTTTGGAAGTTGCTTGAGATCTGAGAAGGAATCTTTGTGCTGGCTAGCCCAAGACCCAAGCAATCCATTCACCTTATATGTAGGGACGTGAGGCGGTGGTGCGTGTGGACGTAGGACGGATCAATCTGGAGCGCCTCCTCGCACTCCTTGATGGCCTCGCCAAGGCAGCAGAGGCCATTGAGAGCGGCAGTGCGGTTGCCCCGGCACTTGGCTTTGTCGAGGTAGAGGGCGAGGGTGCGGTCGTAGAGCATGGGGAGAGGTGGACAGGTGAGCGACAGACGGCGCCGCCGAAGACGAGGATAGGGTGCGATGTCTAGGCTATGGAGCATGGGCCAGGCACCGGATGCGGCAGGCGCGGGGGCAATCGCGAGCGAGGAGGACGGGAGCAGGGCACGCAAGCACCGCGGGGTGGGGGACGACGATGCCGGGTGGGTGAGGGGGAGGTGGTTTCTACCCATGCGAGCGCCGCCAAAGATGGTGGCGTGAGGGAGGTTGACGTATCATGCGGTGGGCACACGACATGATCCTACGGCCACTGAGCGACAGAACCAAGGTAGGTAGATCCTACGGCCACGGAGAGGCAGAACGATGGTGCACGGTCTACAATAGTCTTATATAATAGTAGAGATTGTTAGTAAGCATTTCTGCAAACAGAGTCTTTGATTATTGATAGGCCATACCTTGATTCCCAAAGACCAGCATATCCTTGAGAGTCTTTTACTTTGACGGGTAAGTCTTGCGAAAGTACACTTCATACTCAGTGCTTTGTCCCATGTTGTTTTAGGTGAGGAAGCGGCAAATTTTTGCTACTTTTGTTCAAAGGTGGTGCCCAAAGAAGAAAATCAAGACTAAAGCTGTGGGAGGAAAGGTCCTCCGTTAAAAAAAACTTTTTACTGTTTATTCGGGAGGGGTTTTTGCCTCCTAGGTTATGTAATAATAATACTCAGCACTCATATATATTTTGTTCTGGTCTATAACTATATAACTCTATCTTACTTTTCAATAAAGTAAGTTATTGTAACTGCTTCCGCATTTTCGTACCTCCGATGTATTGTAATGTCTGCGTGACGGGTGAAACGCTCTTGGGAAAGGTAAGGAATTCAGATACCGAACTTGTCAAGTGATCAGGTGCACCTGCAGGGTTGTCTGAGGTCCGTTGGACAAGGACAACTGTAGGTGGGCCTAATGACTTGGGAGGTTCTATCACAAGATTGACCTCATGTCGGGTTATCATCAGATCTGTATCTGACCCGAAGATATACCCAAGACCGCATTCACTATGCGGTATGGATTATTTGAATATTTGGTTATGTCTTTCGGACTAACAAATGCTCCTGCCCACTTCACATATCTTATGAACTCGGTATTCATGCCCGAGTTGGATAAATTCGTGGTGGTATTCATTGATGATATCTTGATATATTCTAAGAATGAAGAGGAGCATGCTCGGCATTTGCGGATCATATTAACGCGCTTAAGGGAGCACCAATTATATCCTAAGTTCAGTAAGTGCGGGTTCTGGCTGGAGGAGATCCAATTTCTGGGACATGTATTATCTGGCAAGGGGATTGCGGTGGATCCCAACAAAGTCAAGGATATTTTGGAGTGGAAACCCCCAACCACTGTACAACAAGTCAGAAGTTTCCTTGGACTGGCTGGTTATTACCGTCGGTTCATTCCAGATTTTTCCATGCTTGAGAAACCAATCACAAGTTTATTGAAGAATGATACCAAATTTAATTGGTCTTCGAAATGTAATGAAGCCTTTGAGCAGCTGAAAGTATTATTGACCACTTCTCCGGTATTGGCTCAACCAGACATTGAAAAGCCCTTGTATTGTGATGCATCAGGCAGTGGTCAAGGCTGTGTTCTAATGCAAGAGGGTCGAGTGATAGCTTATGCTTCGAGGCAGTTGCGCCGGCATGAGGAACATTATCCAACTCATGACCTGGAGTTAGCTGTTGTGGTTCATGCCCTAAAAATATGGCGTCATTATCTACTGGGGAATATCTGTCATATTTATACAGATCATAAAAGCTTGAAGTATATTTTTACCTAGTCAGAGTTGAATATGAGGCAGAGGAGATGGCTTGAGCTTATTAAGGATTATGAACTGGAGATTCACTATCACCCAAGCAAGGCTAATGTAGTGGTAGATGCGTTAAGTCGCAAGGCTTTCTGCCATTGTCTGACGATGAAGACTTCTGACATTACGTTGTGCCAAGAAATGGAAAAATTGAACCTAGGAATAATTCAACATTGAACTTCAAATCACTTGAGGCTTGAGTCAGTCCTCTTGCAAAGGATAATTGATGCCCAAAGAAATGATGAGGGTATGAAACACATTCATGAGAAAATAGAGGTTGGTAAAGCCAACTGCTTCAGAAGAGATGATCAAGGTGTTGTATGGTTTAACAACCGCATAGTTGTGCCCAAGAATAATGAAATCCGCCAGCAAATTTTAGATGAAGCACATCTTAGTTGCTATTCTATTCATCCCAGAAGCACTAAGATGTATCATGATCTAAAACAGCATTATTGGTGGACAAAGATGAAGATTGAAATCGCACGCTATGTGGCAAGATGTGACACTTGCAGACGTGTCAAAGCCATACATATGAAGGTTGCTGGTCCATTACAATCTTTACCTATACCAACATGGAAATGGGAGGATATTAGTATGGATTTCATTGTGGGGTTACCCAGGACAACAAAAGGGTATGATTCCATTTGGGTTATTGTTGATCGACTTACAAAGATCGCCCACTTCCTTCCAGTTAGGGTCAAGTATACAGTGGCCACATATGCAGAGTTATACATTGCCCGTATTCTCAGTTTGCATGGTGTTCCGAAGACCATAATGTCAGATCGTGGATCGCAATTTGTGTCCAAATTTTGGGAAGAACTTCACAAGGCTTTGGATACTAAGTTGCTCCATAGTTCGGCCTATCATCCTCAAACCAGTGGGCAGACTGAGAGAGTGAATCAAATACTTGAGGACATGTTACGAGCTTGTGCTCTAGAATTTCCACAGAAATGTGATGAATGCTTGCCATTGGCGGAGTTCTCATACAATAATAGCTATCAAGAAAGCATCAAAATGGCACCCTTTGAAGCTTTGTACGGACGACGGTGTCGTACTCCGTTAAACTGGTCTGAACCAGGTGAAAGAAGTTTTTTCAGACCAGATATGGTAAAGGAAATAGAAGAGAAAGTTCAACGAATAATTCATAATTTGAAAGAAGCCCAAGCTCGACAGAAGAGTTATGCAGACAAGGGACGTCAACCCTTACACTTTCAAGTTAAAGATTATGTCTACCTGAAAGTTTCTCCAATGAAGGGTGTATCATGTTTCTCCAATGAAGATATGGACCAGTGGCATACCGACTCCAGTTACCCGAAACCTTGTCTGATGTGCATAATGTGTTCCACGTGTCTCAATTGAAGAAGTGTCTTTGGGTTCCCGATCGAACCATTGAAGTAATGGGTGTTACCTTAGAACCAGACTTGACATATTTCGAACATCCTATTCGAGTCTTGGATCAAAAGGATAGAATTACCTGAAGGAAAACTCTCAAGTTTTACAAGATACAGTGGAACCAACATACAGAAGATGAAGCTACTTGGGAAACTCAAGACTTTTTAGATAAGAATTTCCCAGGCTTTTTAGCTTCGTGTAAATTGTAAAGATATGTACACTTGTTGTAATAGAGGAATGAACCCCATACCACCCCTACCTTGTACCACAAATAAGGAAATAAAAGTATGACATGTTTCCTTTTCCATTACTTGCCCTAAACTTTTAATCTCGGGACGAGATTCTTTTATGGGGGGAAGGATGTAACACCCCTGGTGTTACTGCCACTAAAACTTGAGCATAACATCATAAGCATGGGCATATCATGTGTTTGTTACACCTAGAATGCATTCACTAGGCAAAAATTTCAAACAAGTTGTGTGGATATGACTGATTGTGGGTAAAAACCCTAGAATAGGGTACTTAACGCTATATTGGACTCAGAAGAGTAAACAAAGCCTAATAAGAGAAAACTTCAAAACTCATAGTCATAAAATGTCACCATGAATAGACTTAAGTGGCATCCAAACCCTAGAAGTACCAGAAACCCCAAAATAGACCCCTAGAAAACCCGTGATTGAAACCCTAAGGGGTTATATGCAAAATGTGCACATTTTTGGACCTAAGTGCAAAAACCATGAAATTAGGGTACCTTAACTCATATGATTCACATGTATGTGGATTTGCAACTTAAACCCTGAGATTTGGACTTATTTGCAAAAAGCCCCACTTAAACTCTATTGAGTTAAGTCTGAATTTGAGTGGAATTGGGTCAACTTTGAAGCCCTATATCTTCCAAATTATGAAGATTTTGCCCTAGGTCAACACATCAAGTTTGTAGAGCTATAAAGGAGGACAACTTTGCTATAGGGATTATGCCTTGGTGCCATGAAATGTTTTGAGATAATTAGGCTCAAAGTTGGGCTGTCAGACTGCCCTAAGTCTGAATTCAGACTGACAGTGTGATTGAGCAATCTTTGGACTGGAATTCAACCATGATCTAGTGAGAGTTTGGCTATGGTTGCTATAGCAATATTATAGCTAGATCATTGGACAACAACTTTGCTATTGGCCGATCGACAAGTTGTCATGTAAAAACCTAAGATCCAAGCTCTGCAAAGTGGTCTGTCAGGCGCACTGAATAGAGACTCCATGGTACAGTAACTGAACAAGATCCCAAGTTCATCCCCCTTCGCCGCTGGTGACCGTCGCGCCGCGATTCACGCTGGTCGCTGTGATTCGTGCACCGTGACTTGCGGATAACCGTGGGCGAGTAAAGATCTTGGCGCCTGGATCGACTGGGGCTCGGTCACAGCTAAGCTCACCGTGCCCACTTGCTCATTGATCGGTCGGATAGACCTCGCCGCCGTTGGCCGATTACCGCCGTGCGCCACGTGCTAAAGCACTTGACCACGTCGCAGTGAATCACATCGTGCATGTCCGGTGATCGCCCGGGAGCTTGCCACGGTGAAAGCCACTAATCCCGAGCGCCAGTAACCTTCTTCTTCTCCAGCCGCCACGCGTCTCTCTCAAATTCACTTGCCACCGCTCAAGCCTGCTATAAATTGCCGACCCCGCCGGCTCCGCTAAGTAATTGTGCACCCAGTAGAGCAACCCGTGCCTCGAATCATCCACTAGAACTCCCCAATTTGGGATTTCTCCCAAATCACCCAAGAACACTGAGCGGTGTGACCTCGCCGTGGTCAGCTCGTCTCAGGTCCGTTCATGCCCATTGTCCTCTTGTTTCAGCACCAT
Organism: Zea mays; assembly: GCF_902167145.1. NCBI lineage: Eukaryota > Viridiplantae > Streptophyta > Magnoliopsida > Poales > Poaceae > Zea > Zea mays. The sequence goes on along the minus strand of NC_050100.1, from coordinate 73,406,336 downwards.
TACTTGCTCCTGATACTCGCTGACCCATTCAATTTAGTTAGGCGGTCCTAGATCACCGGGAACGCTGTTGAGTGTCCGTCGTGCCCGCTGTCATCGTGGACAGAGCGTGTTCGAGCTTCGATAGTGAAATTAGTTGAGGGGAAACACTTATTAGGGCTTGAATTAGGTCTGCGCCGAAGTAGAGCACCGGTCGTTGCATGAATCGGCCGGTGTAGGCTCACCGGAGCTCGGCCCTGCGCTGTTCGCCGACGTGGACTTCGGGCTGTGAAGAAATAGAACTAGGGGGATGTTTTTGTAAAGTGTTAGTGACTCTAGGAATAGTACTGCGACCCCGCTTCAAGTTATTCAAAATGTCGGGGGCCTATTCGCAAAGTCAATACCGCGGGCGCGGGCGCGCACGCTTCCGCCTGTAGATGGGCCGACTTGGGCCAGTTCCGATCCAACACTGTTCATTGCTTTTCCTTTTCTTTTTCTATCAGGGTTTAAGAATTTCTAGAAAATTGAAGAAAAATGCTAAAAATACCAGACCAGTTTTACTAGGCTCCTAATTTTCCATAGTATTTTATAAAAATAGTTTCAGGATTTTTAGTTCTAATAAGGAATTTTGGGGCATTTAAAATGGCCAAAATCCATACTTCTGGAATTTTAGAGAATAATTAATAATTCCAAAATTCACCAAACTTTTTAGGTAAACTTTAAATAATATTTAGAAGCCTTGGGTAAAGTTTGGTATGATTTGGACCATGTTTGGTACTTAGAACCCAAAACCCTAGCCCCCCTACTCTATGAACTTCACTATAGACTCCAAAAACCCTAGTTTCCCGGAGATCCGTGAAGGAAAGTTATATTCAAGACATTAGATAATAAACTTTTATTATCTTTGCATCTTCATGAGCATTACATGAGCATTCATGATTATATATGGCTATATCTAGAGAACGAGGAGGAAATAGAAGTTGAAGAAGCGAGGACCCAGTTGCTGCATTTCCTTCCTTGGATTTGATTACTTCTCCTTAATCCCCTTATTTACAAAAGGTTTTTCTTATGCTTAGCCTTTCTCTAGAAAACAAAATGTTTTGTTTTTACAAAAGATGATGCTTCAAAGTGGGTGGGATGTTTTCAAAAATAAAACTTGATGGTGGATCCATCATGGCCATGATGGGTTCAACATCGGAAAAGATGTACCTCTGCCAAGTACCAAACTTTGGGTTTGAAATGATAAAGCTGAGACCGGGTGGGTGACTTGCACGAGAAGAGAGTCTCGGTGTAGTTTCTCCGTCTGAGTCGATTAAGAACCTTCTCGATGTAGGCTTGCTGATCGAGGACCCTTCACATGACTCATCATGGGTAAGCTTTGCCTCGGGCAGACTAATACTAGAATAAGATAACACGCAATGGGAGTGGAGAGATGGCGAGAGTAGCATGTACCCTCCGTGGCAAGAGGCTAGACGGTGGTGTATCTATGCTCTTGGTTAGCGTGAACCTAATCTGGTCTTAAGAACCCCGGTGGCGAGTTGACATATCCAAGGGTTAAGTGCTACATATGTCGTGTGATTGGAGATCCTCAGCTGAGTATAATCGATTCGGATCGCCGTAACTTCGCGGATATGAAGACTTGGTCACTGCCCTACACGTAGCACTCCAGTGAATAAGAAGGGTTGTTAAGAAATTGACTAGTATAGGTCAAGTGTTTAAACTAGGGTAGAAAGAACTCTAGATGCTAGTAACTTTACTAAACTTGACAAATAAAACTGGATTTTTAAGGATCCACTATTAGTAAGCATTTCTACAAACAGAGTCATTGATTATTGAAAAGCCACACCTTGAGCCCCAAAGGCCAGCATATCCTTGAGAGTCTTTTATTTTGACGGGTAAGACTTGCGAAAGTACATTTCGTACTCAGGGCTTTGTCCCATGTTGTTAGGTGAAGAAGCAGCAAATTTTTGTTGTTTCTGTTCCAAAGTGGTGCCCAAAGAAGAAAATCAAGACTAAAGCTGCGGGAGGAAGGGTCCTCCGTTAATAAAAACTTTTTACTGTTTATCGGGAGGGGGTTTTGCCTCCTAGGTTATGTAATACTAGTACTCAGCAATCTTATATTTGTTCTGGTCTATAATAAATACTACTCTTTCTTACTTTTCAATAAAGTAAGTTATTGTAACTGCTTCCGCATTTTCGTACCTCCGATGTATTGTAATGTCTGCGTGACGAGTGAAACGCTCTTGGGCAAGGTAAGGAAATCAGATACCGAACTTGTCAAGTGATTAGGGGCACCTGCAGGGTTGTCTGAGGTCCGTTGGACAAGGACAACTGTAGGTGGGCCTAATGACTTGGGAGGTTCTGTCACAAAATTACTGTGTTTAATCGTTCTTCCTCCAGTACATCAATATCCTCTAGCCTGGTAGCTTCTGTCTCGGCTATGCTTTCGAAAGTCAAACTTGGTGCCCCGAATATGAGGTCGGCGGGTAGCACTGCTTCTGAACCGTAAACCATGAAGAACGGAGTATTTCCATGCAGAGCTCGACTAGGTTGAGTTCTCAAGATCCAAACCACATATGGCAGCTCTCTGATCCACTTTCCTGCAAGCTTTTCATTTTTGTCGAATACTTTCTTCCTAAGCGCTTCCAGTATCATTCTGTTGGCCCTTTCTACTTGGTCGTTGGCTCTTGGATGTGCTACGGATGCATACTTAATCTGGATGTTGTGTTGCTCATAGAAGTCAAAGAATTCAGAGCTGGTGAAGTTGGATCCTAGGTCGGTAATGATGCTATTTGGTATCCCAAACCTAAATATTATGTCTTGTATGAATTCTACTGCTTTGGCTGAGGTTAAAGAGGCGATGGGATTATACTCTATCCATTTTGTGAACTTGTCAATGGCAACCAACACATGAGTACAACCTCCCTAAGCTTTCTTGAAAGGTCTGATCATATCCAGCCCCCAGCATGCAAATGGCCATGTTATAGGGATGGTCTGCAGCTGTTGTGCTGGTAAATGTTGTTGCTTTGATAAGAATTGGCAAGCTTCACATATCTGGACTAACCCGGCAGCATCACTCTTCGTTGTTGCCCAATAGAAACTAGATCTAAAAACCTTCCCGACCAGAGTTCTGGATGCTGTGTGTACTACGCACTGTCCGGCGTGGATTTTATCCAATAGCTGCTTCCCAGTAGTCGAGGAAATGCACTTCATGAGGACTCCAGTCGCACCCCTTCTGTACAGTGTGCCTCCTATGAGGGTGTAGTGGGCCGACTGCCTTGCGATGCGTTCTGTTGTAGCCTTATCATCCGATTCTTCTTCATTTTTTATGTACCTGATGATAGGCTCTCTCTAGTCACTGGGGTCCGACTCTGGTTGGCTCAAGGTGTTGCATTCTTCTGCCTGATCTGAGAGAATACTCGGGTGTGAAACTTCTTGGACGAAGATCCCAGGTGAGACTTGGGCCCGACTGGATCCCAGCTTCGACAACGTGTCTGCTGCTGCGTTGCGGTCTCTTTCCACATGGTAGAACTCCAACCCTTCAAATTTGTCCTCCAGTTTTCGGACGACATCAGCTTCTTAATGCTTAGTGATATGGCGATGTTCAACCCATGAATCCATGCTTCATATTCCGCTGCATTATTTGATGCTAGAAATAATAACTGGAGTGTATACTTGAGATGTTCTCCTCCAGGAGCATTGAAGAGGATTCCTGCACCCGCTCCCTGCAGCTTCAGCGAGTCGTCAAAGTACATTCGCCATACTTTAGTAGCCTCCGGGTTGTCTGGGACTTGATGCTCAGTCCACTCTGATACGAAGTCAACCAGTGCTTGAGTCTTTATTTCCGTGCGAGGTCGGAACTCTATGTCATGAGCTCTCAGCTCACAGGCCCACTTGGCTATCCTTTCGATGGCTTCTTTGTTGTGAAGAATGTCCCTATTGGAAATCCGGTGACTACTATGACTTTGTGGTCGTCAAAGTAGTGACGGAGCTTGCGAACGGTTAGAAGTACCGTGTATAGTAGTTTTTGAATATGGGGATACTTCATTTTTGAGGTCCGAGAACTTCGCTGATGAAGTAGACCGGATGCTGCACCAGATATGTATGTTCTTCCTCCACCCGCTCGACTACTAACATAGTGCTTACCATGTGAGTCGTGCAGGAGATGTATAACAACAGATCTTCTGCCGTCTGATTCGATGTGGCTCGGCGTGGTGGCTTGAGTACTGGTGGTGTAGTCAGGAACTTGTTCAGTGCCTCTAGAGCTTCATGTGCCTCTGTGGTCCACTGAAACTTGTCCACCTTTTTGAGTAGCTTGTAGAATGGCATGCCTTTTTCTCCTAGCCTTGATATGAACCTACTCAGGGCTGCCATGCATCCAGTAAGCCTCTGTACCTTTTTATGTGACTGCGGCGCTTCCATTCTCATGATGGCCTCGATTTTTTCTGGGTTGGCTTCAATTCCCCGGTGGCTGACTGTAACGCCCCGAATTTCAAGTTGAATTTTTTCTTTCTCTATCGCTCGCTAAATTCGGGCGTTACCTCTCTTTCCCCATTTCTTTCGCTAAAACCCTACCTATTTTCAAAACTCCAAGTCGTATAATAATAATAAACCCTAGAAATATTTTATTTAGTTGTTGCATCATGCCGGACCTTGCAGTTTTTGCTGTTTGATTGAGAGAGTTTGTGAATCATGCATTTTGGTGGTGAATTATGGCTAGAATAGAAAAAAAATAAATAGAAAACCCTTCCCCCCCTCACTCGGCCCAATTCCCCTCCCCGCGGCCCAGCCTGGCCGGCGGCTGGCCGTCATTCCCCCCCCCCCTCCCGCGGCCCAGCCGCTTTCCTTTCCCCCCCCCCCCCCCCCCGTGCGGCCTGCTTCCCCCTCTCCCCTTCCCCTTCGCACCGTGGGCCAGTGACGTCGTGGCCCAGCTCGCCCCCTCGCACCCCCCCTCTTTGGGCCCAAGTGGCGGCCCAGCCGCACCACCCCCCCCCCCCCCCCCCCCGCATCCCCGCGCGCGGCGCGCGACGGTTACGCCCGCCGCCGCCTCTCCCCCCTGTGGGCCCCACCCGTTAGCCCTCCCCAAACCCCCCCTTTCTCTCTCTCCTCCCCTCTACCCCCCCCCCCCCCCGCACGATCTCCTCCCTCCCCTACCTCGCGTCGCTCCCCTGCCCGCCCCCGGCTCGCCCGACGCCTCTGCCCGTCACCCGCCCGTGGTGAGCCTCGACCCCCTCCCTTTCTTCCTCCCCTCCTCGTCCCTACTTCCCGGCGCGGCGGAGCCCCGGCCCGGCGTCCTGGCGCTCGGCGGCGCGGCCATGGCGGCTCGGCTCTCTGGCGCAGTCGGCCCCAACCTCGCCCGCCCTCGGCGCCCCTCCCCTACCTCGCGTCCGCAGCACGGCACGGCATCCCGGCCTCGGTGCGGGGCGCGCCCGCCCCGACCCCCCCCCCCCCCTCCTCCCTCGCGCCCGTCTGGCTGGCGTGGCGTGCCCGCCCGCGGCCCCAGCGCGGCTCGGCGCGGCCAGAGCTTGGCCACGGCGGCCAGAGCTTGGCCACGGCGGCCAGAGCTTGGCCACGGCGGCCGGAGCTCGGCTATGGCGTCCCACGCAGCCCCCTCCCACTCGTGGTCGACCCCCGGCGCAGTGCGCAGCCCTGCCCGGCGCGGCCTGCCCTCGCGACTCGCCCGCAGCGTGCTCGCTGCTCGCGGCAGCGCCCGGCGCGGCGTGCTGGCTCGGTCCAGCGCGCGGCTTCCTCGCGTCCGCGGCGTGGTGCGGCCCCTAGCGTGGCGCGCTCGCTGCTCGCGTCCGCGGCGCGCCGCAGTCCCCGATGTGGCGCGTTCGCGGTCCCTGCCCGACGTAGCGCGCGGCTAGCAACTCGCTAGTTCGTTCGCTCGTCCGTGCAAAGTTTAGACGTCACGCTTAGTCATTTATCTTTTAGGTGTGAATTGTCGCGCGACGATGCTCTTCACCAATTAAAAGTGCTAGTACTAATGGGACTGTATCAAGAAGCGGCGATAACTAGGCATGGGTTAATTATGCTTAGATAATAGCTATCTTTACACCTATATTAAATATCAGTTAGTATGACTACATGAAATGTAGTGGCTAAGTTCGTTCTTTCTCTTAACATGAACATAACGAGCTGTCAATTGTAGTAATGGTTATGATTCTATTAGCGCGTGTGACCGATCCTTATTGTTGGAACTAAGTGGAACTAGAGCAAGTAATGGCTAGTTATGCGTCTACCTGTAATACGCCTTGAGTATAGATTTAACCACTGTGAGACCTTCCTTCTTCTCTTTCTAGCCATGGCATATGCAATATCGTATGTGATACTCTATGCATATTTAATCTATTTGTTCTCTTGTAATGGTGTATTGTTTGTTTCCTAATTCGAATGGATGGATGGATGCATGTATGCTTGCGCTCGCATAGAGAACGATCCGGTTGAGGAGCCCGAAGAACTCGCAGGAGAAGCCCCTGAGCAGCAGTCGGTTGGTGGAGGCAAGTGTCCCTTGACCTATCTATGTCCTATACATTCTTTAATTCACCTCCCGCATTACACATTTATACCTAAGGATTGACTAGCTTTTGTTATCCATGTCCTTGTTTACCTATTTGGGTTGGATTATTATTGCTTAGTCTTATGTTATTGCTCAACTCTAATCAATGAACATGAGGAGAATGATCAATGATACGCTGTTTTCCCTTCTTTTATTATGATGTTATACTTGTGGTCTTCAAGGGGGCTCGAGCGGTTTCTCGAGTGCCTCTCCATAAGGACCTGTTCGTTGGATGACCGCCCGGGAAAACAGTGCAACCATGAGGGTGGAATGGGGTGCCCTTAGCTGAATAATTAGAGGATCCGGAGTATAGTTCGCTTCGCCGTCGTGCCGTTAATGGGGCTCGGTGTATGCGGCTCGCTCTGCCAAGGTTGATTTGTCCCTTGGGGAGGAGTGCGGTACATTTAGGAAACCTAACGGGCGGCTACAGCCCTGGGGAATCTTTGTAAAGGCTACGTAGTGAGACCCTGCCTACTCACCTTGGGAGTGTTCAAGGGTCTGTACAACCCGAGGCAAAAAGGGAATCACGGCTCATGGGTAAAGTGCGCAACCTCTGCAGAGTGTTAGAAAACTGATATATCAGCCGTGCTCACGGTTATGAGCGGCCAAGGGAGCTCCAGTGATTAGTGGTACTTGATCAGAGATGTTTGGATTGCAGGTGACAATGAGACTGATGGTTCTTGGTTTTGACTCTGGTAATGGTAAGTGGTACTCTTTCCATTTGGAAAGGAGTACATTTGGGTTAATAACGTGGGTTAACTCTAAAACTTGGCTTTCTCTACTAGTAATAATAATCTGACCAACTAAAAGCAACTGCTTGACTTACCCTCCACATAAAGCTAGTCCACTACAGCCAAACAGGACACTTGCTGAGTATGTTGATGTGTACTCACCCTTGCTCTACACACCAACCCCCCCCCCCTTCCCAGGTTGTCCGCATTGCAACCACTGCTCAGGCGAAGATGAAGCCATGGAAGGAGACTTCCAGGAGTTCCAAGACTACGACGAGTTCTAGGCGTGGGTTAGCGGCAACCCCCAGTCGGCTGCCTGTGAAGGCCGCGTTTATCTACGTTTCTTTTCCGCACTTTGATTATTGTAAGGACTATGTGGATGTCTCCGACATGTGATGTAATCGACTATTATTTCCCTTTTTAATACTATTTGAGCACTATGTGATGATGTCCATGTTATGTAACTGCTGTGTACGTGAATTGCTGATCCTGGCACGTACATGGTTCGCATTCAGTTTGCCTTCTAAAACCGGGTGTGACACTGATAATGAACCCGAGTAACTTTCCTATCGATACTCCGAAGACACACTTCTCTGGATTGAGTTTCCACCGGTATCGCCTCAAGCTGTTGAAAACCAGTTGCAAATCTTCAATGAAGTTTTCTGAGTTTTCTGTTTTGATTACCACATCATCAACATAAGATTCCACTCGCTTGCCCTAGTGATTGACTAAGCAGGTTTGGATAGCTCTCTGGTATGTCGCTCATGCGTTCTTGAGGTCAAACGGCATGGAGGTATAGCAGAAAGCTCCAAACGAGGTAATAAATGCAGTTTTCTCCTCATCTTCTTTTGCCAAGCTAGTCTGATGGTACCCAGAATAGCAGTCTAGGAAGGACAACATAGAACATCCAGTAGTTGAATCACCCACTTGATCTATTCTAGGGGGTCCAAAAGGGTCCTTCGGATAGTGCTTGTTGAGATCAGTATAGTCGACGCACATGCGCCAATCCACTTTATTCTTTTTTAGTACAAGAACAGGATTTGCTAGCCACTCAGGATGCAGTACTTCTCTAATGAACCCTGCTGCCACTAAGCGAGCTAACTCAGCGTGAATACCTTCTCTCTTATCAAGTGTGAAACAACACAATTTTTGTCGAATCGGCCTTGCTTGAGGATAGACCTTCAGTTTGTGCTCGGCCAGGTCTCTCGGGACTCCTGGCATATCCGCAGGTTGCCATGCGAATATGTCTCGGTTATCTTGCAGGAACTGGACGAGCACGCTTTCCTATTTGTTGTCGAGGCTAGAGGTGATGATGGCGGTCTTGCGTTCATCAGCGAACCCTAGGTTGATCGTCTTTGTCTCCTCAGTCGATCGCATAGAGGTCATGGCTTGAGTTTCATTTGCTGGTACTGCGAGGTCTCCATCAAGTTTTGTGTTCACCCGCGTGGAGGAAGTCGTCGGCGGTCTATTAGTGAGGGCTGCCTGGATAGCTCCCCGAAAGCATTCCGCGGGGCCTTAGAAGTCGGCGCGCATGGTGATGATTCCTTGTGGTCCTGGCATCTTCAATATCATGTACGAGTAGTGCGAATGGCCATGAATTTCGCCAATCCTGGCCTGTCGATGATGGCGTTGTATCTGCAGTTGAAACTCGCCACCTCGAACCTCAGGAACTCGGTTCTGTAGTTTTCTGGAGTTCCAAAGGTAACAGACATGTAGATATACCCGAGCGGGTACTCCCCTTCGGTCGGCACAATGTCGAAGAAAGGGGTGTCTTACTCGGTGAGGTCTTTGAGTGCGACTCCCAAGCCCAGGAGCGTCCAGGGGAAGGTAACATTGATGTTGCTTCCCCCGTCCACTAGTACTTTCTTTACCCTGCTCTCTCGGATCACTGGATCGACGAGGAGCGGGTACTTGCCCGGATGGTCGAAGTTGAGCCATTGATCCGCCCAGCTAAAGGTGATCGGGTACTCCAACCACCGATAGGGGGCCGGAGCACTGGTGGTCGCCACCAGCACCTGTCGTCCATTGAGCTTTTGCTGCCTTCTGTTCTCCTGCGACCCGTGTCCTCCGAAGATGACGTTGACCTCTCCATCGATGCGCGGGAATGCTCCACCCCTTCCCCCTTCCTGTTGCTGAGGCTGCCTGGGCTCGCCAGGCCCTCCTCGTGGTGGGGGAGGTGGTCAAGGCTGGAACGGTCGGCCATTCCCGATGGAATGCTTGAAGTCTCTGCAGTTCTGCAGGGTATGGCGCATGTCCTTGTGATACGGGCACCGGGCATCGAGGATGTTGTCTAGTGAGCATTCGCCTCCACGGGCTGCCCTTCGGGCACGAGAGACGGATGGTCAGGCAGCGTGGACCTCTTCATGGGGCCTCTTCTCCCAACGCTTGTCGGGTTACTGGTTTGCGTCACGCCGTGGTACTGGTGGCGCAGGTTTCGATCCCCCGATGTGGTCCTGGGCCCATTTAGTAGCGGTGATGTAGAGGTCCGCTTCTCGAAACAGCTATTCGGAGGTGGTCGGTGCTTTCTGCAGTATAGCTCGAACGAAGGCCGAGTCATTAGATCCCCGGTAGAAGTCCTCAATCACTACTGCGTCAGCGACCTCGGGGATGCGATTTCTCAAGGTCTGAAACCTCTTGAGGTACGACCGAAGTGTTTCATCCCCCCGACACCTGATGAATTTGAGGTCCCATGGCTGCGCCGGCTTGTCGGAGAGGGACTGAAAGTTGGCGATGAAACACCGACTGAAGTCGCTCCAGTCATGGCAGGTGTCGTAGCCACTGCAATGCATCCTGCCCGAGAACAATGGGCAAGTATGCAGTCATCACATCTTCAGTTGCCCTAGCGGCCCGAGCTGCGGTCGTATAGATGGCCAACCAGCCTCCTGGGTCCTGCTTAGGCTCATATTTGTCGACGTTGGAGACCTTGAAGTTTGGGGGCCACTGGATGGCCCTAAGACGCGGAGTAAGCGCGAATACTCCACATGTGTCCTCCTGTCGACGTTCGTGATGCCGATCCCGGGGAGGGGAGTTGTTGATGTACCGTCTCGATCATCCCCGGGTCGGGCCACTAGTTGAGGCTGCTGCCGACTCAACTCGGGTGGCGCGACTTTGAGCCAGGACGCCATGGTCCTGGTCGTACTCCTGCCGGCGCCTTATCTCGTTTTCGTGTCGTCGTTCATGCGAAGCATTGATGGAACTCTATGCGTCTCGCCGACTGTTGATGGCATGCCGCAGATCGCTCGGGGGGGGGGGGGGGTGAGCGAGGGGTAGAAGATGATTAGCTGCCTGAGTGAGTAGCCACCGATAGCCCTTAGCATCGGGAGTCCGTGGGAGGCCATCAGCTATCCGAGCCAACACTCCTCCGACTTCACTCGGCGTGTTCATTGCACGAGCAAAGTCAGGGTTCAGGTTTCGAGCGAAGAGAGGATTCTCTCGGCATAACCTCGCATCCTGCTCAGCTTGTTCTCGATCACGGTCTTGAGCCTACCGATGGTCACATCGGCGAGAATTACTCCTTTCTCTGAAGACTCATTCATCAGGAGTTTCTCCTACTTTCGAGACTTCATCCCGGGATACGGGCTGCGATGGGTCCCGTTCCCCAGCCTCGTGATGTCACCGAATATTCTGATGTATGTTCCTTCGTCGCCGAGCTTCTCGCTGGGGAGGTTCTTCCCCTGGCATGGTTGGCTCATCGTCGGAGATGGGAGATGACTCCAATCTCCCCCCGATGAAGAGGACGTCGGGGTAGAAAGGAGTTGTTGCGGTGATGAATTCCTTTCCGTCCTTCTTTGAGGGTGAAGGTGTCGAAAGGATAACTTGACAAGCTTCCACCTTGCTTGCTTCCTTTTTCCTTGTAATCCGTGTCCACTCCTTTGTGGGCAAAGTGGGCAACGGGGTTCTTCGGGCAAGTCAATTCCCGGCTCTCGACTTGCAAGAGGCAGTCTTCGTCTAGGGCGCAAGAGGTTGCGCTATTCGCTGCTTTGTTCTGACTTTCTCACGGATTTCTGAGGAAGGCTTCCTCTCCGGTGGATCCGCTATGCGGTGCAGAATTCCCTTCTCATCTGCTACAGACGAGATGGTCTCGAAGCAGAATATGGATCCAGGGCGGAGAGCAATCTTGCACTAGGAAGTGACAACCATTGAGCTAGCTTGGATCAACGACACACCCCCTACCTGGCGCGCCAGCTGTCGGTGTTTAGAGCCCGACCACACACCCAGGGTTACCCCTTGCGGTGCTTTTGGGTAGGACGGTGTTGTTGTCTGTAACTCAATGGTTCATGCGAGATGCACGAGGGATGACATAGAATTTTCTACAGGTTCGGGCCGCTTTGAGATGCGTAACACCCTACTTCCTGGCGTGGATCTTTATGTGGTAGGTTACAAGGGAAGTCTCCTATATGGAGAAAAGCTAGTGGCTAGGTAGATGGTCGATGATTCTGATGGGGTACCCCCTAGGCCTTATATACTTGACCGTGGGGCATTACATGCATGTATGATGACGATGTGTACCTAAGTAATAGTAAACTGACTGAACTTATATTCCTATAATCTTGCCGACTTATCCTCATTTTGTTCCGACGTCCGAGGGCGCTGCGCGGGAGAATCAGACCAGCGCTGTGGATAATACTTAAACCCAACAAACTGCTTGGGCCTAAGTCTGCTTCTTCCTCATGTCAGCCCATTCCGCCAGCAATTCTCCCCTGGTCCATGAAGGGACGGCCTTGCGAGACAATAGGCCCAAAGCCTTTCATGAGGCCTTCTTGCCTTGTAGTGGACCGGGGGATATTTGTCCCCCACAGTAACCTCGACCCGTAGCGCTGGTCCGGCCTGACACGATTATATTTTTTTATTTTACAAAAAAACGTATATACATATATATAATTTATATTCAATATTTAAAACATCTGAGCATGATGTTCTACTGGTTAGACAACTTTACCTAGTGTCTACCGCCCTTCTTCCATCAGGTCATGGGTTCGAACCCCACCTTTCCATCAGGGCATGGGTTCAAACCCCACCTATTGCACCGTTTTTAATATTTTACGCTAATTTAATCAAATGGTTTGAAGGGCTAACGGGATGGCCCGGCAGAGTCAGCAGGCCGGCATGACGTGCCTGGGCCAGAGTTGTGGCCCGCGGGCGTCTGGCCCGTGCCGGGTCGCGGTTTGGCCATCTATAGCCATGCAGCGGATTAATTTAAAATAGCTGTGAGGGGTTATTTGTAAAAAGATGACGTAGGACGACCGTTGAAACTGGTGCTTTAAGTATACTAGTCGATTGCCTGTGCGTTGCGACGGCTTACAACAATACCCATGTAAACTATCCACCAAAAAAATTCAATATTTCTTTATTGATCGTCTCCGCTCTCGGTATAATATTTTTTTTGATTTGGCTAACTGATGTTATTGTTTACTCTATCCAATATGTCTTGGTACAACACGACCAATGAAGTGAGCAATTAGAAGAGAGTTCACAACGACTGTCCGAACGAACAGAGATTATAAAATGACATAATTCCACCATACAGAGACCAAATAAGAGAAAGTTTGTGAGCTCAAGTTTCTAAAATAAGTCACATGAACTCAAACTTATAAAAAAGATAGATTAAAATATGGAGTGATTGCTAAAGTCAGGCATCAATAAAAACTGGATGTGCTCCATATAAATTATGCTACTTCGTAGTAATTACTAACGTTTAAAACCAACAAATAACCTTTCATTTTACTGTTAGTGTGACAAATCATTGTTGCTCCATCCGATTAAGCAACCTCAAACACCATTGAGTCCATTGCGCCAATGTGGTCTCAGAAACGACCTAATGCTGGCAAGAGAAAAGAACGTCGTGTCATGCTTGGGCTGTAGCCTCGGCCCGTAGTGCTGGCCCGGCCCAACACGATTATAATTTTTTTTATTTTACAAAAAAAAAACTTATATACATATATACAATTTATATTCAATATTAAAACATTTGAACATGATGTTCTACTCGTTAGACAGCTTCATCGAGTGTCTTTTGCCCTTCTTCCATCAGGTATGGGTTCGAACCCCAACTCCTGCATCGTTTTTTTTAACATTTTACATTGATTTAATTAAATGGGCCGATGGGCTAACGGGCTGGCCCGGCATAGTCAGCAGGTCGGCATGACGTGCCTGGGCCAGAGTTGTGGCCCGCGGGCATCTGGCCCGTGCCGGGCCGCTGTTTGGCCATCTATATGCGTGCATCGGGTTAATTTGAAATAACTGTGAGGGGTTATTTGTAAAAAAAATAACATGCATCGGGTTAATTTGAAATAGCCGTGAGGGATTATTTGTAAAAAAATGACACGGGACGACCGTTGAAACTGGTGTTTTAAGTATAGTATAGATATAGATTAATCAACTTATAAAATAATAATGAATATTATATAATTTTACTTATAATATTAAATAATAGTTATATTTTTATATTTATATATTATTAAATTACTATATAATGTAATAATATTTATAAAGATGTAGCTCGTGAGTCGAGCCGAGCCTCCTCTAGCTATTGAGTGGTCGAGCTCGATCAACGTCGTTTCTAGCCCTACTTGTGGCTAGCACACCCAAAACCTCTACATCGCAAGGAGGCCTCCAGTGCTAGCTGCTCAAACTCCTCCACGGGCTGCTCAAATAGAATAGAAGGATTGAACTGCCACAAGTCACACAAATCGAACTGGTAGTCACACGATCCATGTGTCTCTTCGAGACTTATATAGACTAATGGTTAGACTAACACTTACAAGAACCTAACTTCATTACAACATAACAATATTGCATGTGATCACTGTTGGGGACTTGTTCTCAAATGCTAAGAGTTAAGAACAAGGCAATACAGAAAACGTTAAATGTTAAAGTCCTTCGTCCTTCAAAGCATCATTTCCCTTGAGATATAATGAATTTCGGACAAAGGTTATGAAGGACATACCTTCATAAACATTACATATCATAATGAAAAAGGAATTACATGGAATATAAGAGATAACATGAATAGATATGTATTATTATCAACTCATTTTTATTTCATTGTCATAGAAGAATAAGAATGACGTTGGGTTACAAATATACCTTTGACTTGAAAGAAGATAAAAGTACAAGCGTGATGCAAAAGCAAATGCCAAGTCAGTGTGAACAGTACGGGAGTACTGTTCACCTATTTATAAGCATGGGTCACAGCCCATGTAAAATTACATCCAGTCCCTTTGCTTTTGATAGTAACTCTATAGTAATCTATCGGAGTCTAAATAGCCTTTTCCTCTTTAAGTCGGTTTCCTCTTTTCTGTCATCATGCCGAAGCTTCCTTGCGCACAGCTTCGGCTCTGTTCCATCCTTGGTTCTCTTTGTGTTTCTTCATACAACAATTTTGAGTTGTCCGAAGGGTTCGAGTCCGAAGGTACCTGCTCATGTATTACACTCCAGAAACATTGTCAAATCACGTTTTTGAGGACCTTCGGAAGCTGAAGGCCCCCAACAGTAGCCCCTCGCAATATTAATTTGTTAGGATAATAAATTCAGATTGCGATATGGACGAAGGCCCTAAGCCGAAGGTCCGAAAAAACACCTTCCTCTTGCTAGAATAGCAACAGTCAATGTCAAGCGGGGCCCTCCTGTTCTCAATGGGTCAGATGTATAAATAAGAGCATACCGCAATGTCATTTGGTACGCTTTCTTTGCCATCTGCTCTTGCTTACTCAGTTTTTAGCTCCTGCGCGACAAGACTTGCTTAATTTGTAAGTTTTTAAGCTTCGGCTTTAAAAGCGGTTTTTGGTGTTTCCGAAGATGTCTGAGGATAAAAAAGTTGTTGCTGAAACAAAGCTGAGCCTTATTGAGGAGAAGAATCTTGGCTTTCTTGAATCAATATCAAAGACAAATACAGAAAAGATTACAAGGGAAACTTTGGAAGGTTTATCTGAAGATACTGGTGATAGTGACAGTTATGATGCCGAAAGTGGGGGGGAAGACTCGGAAGATCGACCCTGGCGGCCAAGCCATGCAGTTTTTGGAAAATCAACCATTAAACAAAGCCATCTTGCCAATATGAGAGGTAGATACTTTCGGGATTTGTCTATTGTGAGGGCTGACGAAGGAGAGAAGACTTGTCCTACTCCTAAGGAAAATGAAGTCGTGATCTTCCGAAGCTTCTTCAAAGCTGGGCTTCGGTTTCCTCTAAGCAGTTTTGTGGTTGAAGTTTTGAAGATATTTGAAATCTGCCTTTATCAAATTACTCCCGAAGCAATCATAAGAATGGGAATCTTCGTATGGGCCGTGAAGAGCCAAGGTTTGGAGCCAAATGCAAAAAGTTTCTGCAATATGCATGAGCTGTTATATGAGACGAAACCCTGGGGTAAGGAACAATATCATAACAATTTTGGCTGCTATAGCTTCGGTGCTCGATCTGGGTCAAGCTGTCCTGTGCCAACCTTTCGAAAGAGATGGCCCAGAGACTGGATGAAGGAATGGTTCTATGTGAAAAATGATTTGAAAGCACGAGAAGATATTAAAGATATCATCATGCGCCCTATCTGGCAGCGCTTCGGCCTCCGGAAACCGAAGGTGGAAATGGATGAAGCAGCCCAAGAATGCCAGAGAGCCTTCAGCATAGTTTGCTCTTTCATCGGGACTAGGGACTTAGTTCAAGAGCACGTGGCCTATAGGATATGGCCATTGGTAGCTAACTGGGAAATGCCGAAGGAAAACAACAACAACCCACACGAAGGTGGCCTGGTTCGGCTAAAATATACCTTCAGGTTCGTAGACCAATTTATCGAGCCAGACGACGATTGGTTGAAATGCGTTGAGGCTACAAGTGATGAGTTGCTCGGACCGTACTCAAAGGCAGAAGATACTGCGCTATCAGCGGCCTTCGGAGGCTGAAAAAAGAAGAGGCTGAACAGAGTTTTTGATGCTATTGGGTTCGTCTATCCTGACTACCGTTACTCAATACGAGGTCAAAAAAGGAAAGGTACGACTTCTGTGAAGGAAGTTGCTTCGGCCGCTCCTAGTGAGCCAGCGCCGAAGAGAAAAAAGATGAAAGTTCTTACGCACCAGCCACGCTATATTGAGCCGGCCACAATGCCTGAGTTTGTCGGTGAAACCTCTTCGGCCACTGAAGCTAAAGAGCCTACTTATCTGCAGAATATTGAAGAGCTGTCTGCAATGCCGGAGACAGAAAAAATGGGAGAACCGAGGGCTGAAGAGACAAAGACATCAGAAGTTTTAAGTCCTTCAGCAAGAGTTGAGGTGCTAATGCCAACGCCGAAGGCACAAAAGGACCTTACAACAACTCCCAAGAGAAAGAGAATGGTTAACGTGCTAGATGTACTAGAAACAATAAAATCTTCAAGCTCTACTTCGAAGATAGCTGTCGAAACTCCAAAAACAGAAATTGAGGCCGAAGCTGCCAAAAGTCAAGTAGGAACCGAAACTGGGCTTTCAGAGCCCGCCAAGAGGGAATTCTTGGAAATTGGAAAAGATAGAGAAAAAGAATCTGTAGAAGAAATTTTATCCGAGAAAACCGCCATCTCTATTCCCGAAGCATCTTCCGAAGCTCCCAACTATGTCTTACGCCATGCTTCGGGTAAAAATCTGACTGAAAAAGAAAAGCGAGAAGCTCAGTTTTATGCGCAAAAATTGAAATATCCAAAAGGGGCGTTGATATTCAATGGCAGCGGAGAAGAAGACTTCTTGTACTGCCTCCCAGACAGCAAGGAGATCTCTGTCTACCGGGAGATGGTAAGAAACTTCGGATTCCCAACTCTAGAAGATGGGCTTTCAGTTTTGTCCAAAGATGAATTAGCCGACAGCTTAGCATATAACAGCTTAAAGGTGAGAAAATACACTTTTCGTGTGGTTAAAAACTCATGTGTTTATTTCTTAATATCACATTCCTTTTGCAGGGCCTTATTCTCAGCAATGCCCTCAGAGCGCAAAAAAGTGCCGAAGATGAAGGGTGTGTCATGGCTTTAAACAACCTTCGTTGCGAAGTAATTGAGATAAGGAACGAAGGTCTTGAAAAAGATAAAATATTACACTCATTGGTGAATAAAATAAAGGAAGACGAAGCTGCTTCCAAAGCTCAAGCTGAGGCCCAGAAGCGCGAAATTGAGGATCTTCAGAAACAGCTAGCCGAAGCTAAAGAAAAATGCACAATTGCAGAAGCCAAACGAGAAATCAGTGAACAATGGGCAAATCATTTAGAGAAAAACGTTGAAGAACTTCGTGCATCCAAGGAAAGGTGTTATGAAAAGTCTATAGAGTGTGTTAAGAAAATAAAAACTAGCTTCGCCAACGTTGGCGCGTATTCAAGCGAGGAAAATTTCATAAAGGGCGACCCCGAGGGCCCAATTGAATGGACCAGCCACGAAGCCAAAGCCTTTGAGGAAGTTTTGAATCGCCGCGGAGACATATGTGCCTTTTCGGGTGCTAGGGGGATTGCCACTATTTTGGAGAGTAGAGGCTGCGATCATGTGAAATCCTTGGCACAAGCCGAGGCCGCCTTGTCTTCTGAAGATATAAAAGACCCTTCGGCCGAAGCAAGCTTGGTTGTCGGTAAATTTTTCACCGACATCTGGGAAAATGGTGGCTGGGAGATGGTTCAAGAAATTATAAGGAAAAGTAAAAAAGGTATTCACGATGCTAGAAGTGTAGTAGAGGCCGCTGAGAAAAGTGCGGATCTCGAGAGGCGAATAGGTATTGACTACTAAGTTTTGACTTTATGTTGTAATTATATGATTTCGGACTTATTTACACTTTGTAACACAGCCGCGCTATCTTCTCCCGCAGAGCCCGCCGAGCCATTGGCGGACCCCAACGCAAAGGGGGATGACGAAATTAGAAAAATGGCCGAAGCTATTATGGATAAGGTTGTTGATCAACTACTAAACGAAGCTGCGGAAGTAGTCTTAAGAGAAGATTAGCTGCTATTGTAAAGACATTGGGAATGTAATATTTGCTGGACAAAGTGTGTAATATTTTTATAACCTTGAATGTAATATATAAGCTGCTTGTAACTCAATTCTTTACGATGCATGAAACTCTACGTACATACCGTTTTTGAGCCTTCGTCGAAAAAACACCTTCCCTTCTTTTCATGCTTCGTGAAGAATATCCATATTTTATAAAAACATCCAATCCTCGTAAAAAATATTGTGCCTCGTAAGCAATAGGTCTTTTCATTTTAGAGTTCGACAAAGGTATGCTTCTTCAATAATTATTTTGTGCCTTGGCACTGCTTCTTTGAAAACAATCTCCGATGATCAACATTGAACCCCCTTCTTGTGTCATTGATGCAATGTGATGTATGATGCTATGCTATGCAAATGATGTGATGATGTGATGTTATGCAAAATGATATTTGTGCCGAAGATCAATGCTGACTTTTTGCTGCAAGCCTCCCTTAGGAGCTTCTTCGCCTTCTATTTCGGCGGAATCAGCGTTTATTTTTCGCTGTAAGCCTCCCTTAGGAGCTTCTTCGCCTTCTATATCGGCGGAATCAGCGTTTATTTTTCGCTGTAAGCCTCCCTTAGGAGCTTCTTCGCCTTCTATTTCGGCGGAATCAGCGTTTATTTTTCGTTGTAAGCCTCCCTTAGGAGCTTCTTCGCCTTCTATTTCGGCAGAATCAGCGTTTATTTTTTGCTGTAAGCTCTGCATTCCCTTTGGAACGACTTTTGAGCAGAAAACTTACGTTGCGCTCCTTAGGAACGACTTTTTGTAACTTTGGCAACTTATGCTGCATTGCGTAGAACGACCTTTCTGTATCTCCGAAGATACTTTCTGTAATCATGAGCTTTTAAGGCCGAGCTTTTCGTGCTTCGGCGATTTTTCTGACTCCATAAATCTATGAAGAATATATATTTTCACTTTGGTAAAAAAACGAAGCTGTTACAAGAATTTGAAAATGAGAAGAAAAACTTAAGCTTTAATGATTGTTCCTTATTTAAACGAAAAATGAAAACGAATGCAAGAACTGTTGCCGAGGTAGGATATCTTCTAGTAGATGTGCTTCGACTCTGGCACAGTACTGTTGACTGTGCGAGCTTCGGACTCCTCTCTGAAGTCTCGTTGCTGATGAGTGTGTTGGCTCCCTTCTGGCTGCTGGCCTCGTTGCATTGGTGGTGGAGGTGGAGGCTGTTGCCAAGACGCCTGAGATTGACTTGCCGAAGCGACAGAAGCTGCAGGATGGTTACCCACATACTCTGGAATGTACGGTGAGTGATATGAAGCAGTATGCATAACTTGCTTCGGGTGGCTCTGTTGGGCTGCAGCTTCTGCTATCTCTTTCTGTTTCTGGATGGTGACATGGCACATCCTGGTAGTATGGCCCTTGTCCTCACCGCAGAATAAGCAATAAATTTTGCTGGGCTAATCCCCAAATCTTCCTCCGAAGCCCCTGGCGCCTCTGCCCCTTGGAGCTGGTGGCCGAGAATAGCTCTGTTGTTGCCCCGAAGCCTGAGAGGAGTATTGTGGCCGCTGTTGCTGACTTCCTCTGTCATCATTTTGAGTGGAATGGATTGATCTTACATGTCTTGGGTGGATTCTCCCTCCGAAGCCCCTGGTCATTTCGGAGAACCTGTAAGCTTCCTCTCTTCTTTGACGAAAATCATTATTAGTGCGGATGTATTCATCCATCTTTTGGAGCAGCTTTTCTAGGGTCTGAGGGGGTTTCCTGGCGAAGTATTGGGCTGTAGGTCCTGGCCGAAGTCCCTTGATCATGGCCTCAATGACAATTTCATTGGGCACCGTTGGTGCCTGTGCCCTCAGACGCAAGAACCTTCGGACATACGCCTGAAGGTATTCTTCGTGATCCTGAGTGCACTGGAATAAAGCTTGAGCGGTGACCGGCTTCGTTTGAAACCCTTGGAAACTGGTAATCAGCATGTCCTTCAGCTTCTGCCATGACGTGATTATTCCTGGCCGAAGAGAGGAGTACCAGGTTTATGCAACATTCTTGACAGCCATGACGAAAGACTTCGCCATAACTGCAGTATTGCCACCATACGAAGATATGGTTGCTTCGTAGCTCATCAAAAACTGCTTCGGGTCTGAGTGTCCGTCGTACATGGGAAGCTGGGGTGGCTTGTAAGACGGGGGCCAAGGTGTAGCATGTAGTTCTGCTGACAGAGGAGAAGCATCATCAAAAGTAAAATTTCCATGATGGAAATCCTCATACCAGTCATCCTCGTTGAAGAAGCCCTCTTGATGAAGCTCTCTGTACTGAGGCCTTCGGTTCTGCTCATCTTGAGCTAGATGACGAACTTCTTCAGAAGCTTCGTCTATCTGCCTTTGCAGATCAGCTAGCCGAGCCATCTTTTCCTTCTTCCTTTGTACTTGCTGATGGAGCATCTCCATATTCCTGATCTCTTGGTCCAAGTCGTCCTCCTGGGGCGTTGGACTGGTGGCCTTCCTCTTCTGGCTTCGGGCCTCTCGAAGAGAAAGGGTCTCCTGGTTCGGGTCCAGCGGTTGTAGAGCTGCAGCCCCTATCACTGAAGCTTTCTTTGGCGGCATGACGAAGGTCGATGCTTGCCGAAGGTGTTGAAACCCAAAAAGTGGAAGTGAGTTCACCGGAGGTGGGCGCCAATGTTGGGGACTTGTTCTCAAATGCTAAGAGTTAAGAACAAGGCAACACAGAAAACGTTAAATGTTAAAGTCCTTCGTCCTTCAAAGCATCATTTCCCTTGAGATATAATGAATTTCGGACGAAGGTTATGAAGGACATACCTTCATAAACATTACATATCATAATGAAAGAGGAATTACATGGAATATAAGAGATAACATGAATAGATATGTATTATTATCAACTCATTTTTATTTCATTGTCATAGAAGAATAAGAATGACGTTGGGTTACAAATATACCTTTGACTTGAAAGAAGATAAAAGTACAAGCGTGATGCAAAAGCAAATGCCAAGTCAGCGTGAACAGTACGGGAGTACTGTTCACCTATTTATAGGCACGGGTCATAGCCCATGTAAAATTACATCCAGGCCCTTTGCTTTTGATAATAACTCTATAGTAATCTATCGGGGTCTAAATAGTCTTTTCCTCTTTAAGTCGGTTTTGAAAGTCGCCTAGAGGGGGGTGAATAGGGCGAAACTGAAATTTACAAAATTAATCACAACTACAAGCCGGGGTTAGCGTTAGAAATATAATCGAGTCAGAGAGAGAGGGTGCAAAACAAATCACAAGCGAATAAAAGAGTGTGACACGCGGATTTGTTTTACCGAGGTTCGGTTCTTGCAAACCTACTCCCCGTTGAGGTGGTCACAAAGACCGGGTCTCTTTCAACCCTTTCCCTCTCTCAAACGGTCCCTCGGACCGAGTGAGCTTTTCTTCTCAATCACTTGGAACACAAAGTTCCCGCAAGGACCACCACACAATTGGTGTCTCTTGCCTCAATTACAAGTGAATTTGATCTCAAGAAAGAATGAGAAAGAAAGCAATCCAAGCGCAAGAGCTCAAAAGAACACAACAAATCACTCTCACTTAACACTAAAGCTTTTGTGGAATTGGGAGAGGATTTGATCACTTGGGTGTGTCTTGTATTGAATGCCTAGCTCTTGTAAGTGGTTGGAAGTGTGAAAACTTGGATGACTTGAATGTGGGGTGGTTGGGTGTATTTATAACCCCAACCACCAAACTAGCCGTTTGGTGGAGGCTGCTGTCGCATGGCGCACCGGACAGTCCGGTGCGCCACCGGACACTGTCCGGTGCGCCAGCCACGTCACCAGGCCGTTGGGTTCCGACCGTTGGAGTTCTGACTTGTGGGCCCGCCTGGCTGTCCGGTGGTGCACCGGACAAGCTCTGTAGGCTGTCCGGTGTGCCACCCGCGCGTGCTCTGCTCCTCTGCGCGCGCTGGCGTGCATTTAATGTGTTGCAGTCGACCGGTTGCGCGAAGTAGTCGTTGCTCCGCTGGCTCACCGGACAGTCCGGTGTGCACCGAACATGTCCGGTGAATTATAGCGGAGCAGAAATCCGAAGCTGGCGAGTTCAGAGTCGCTCTCCTCTGGAGCACCGGACACTGTCCGGTGTGCACCGGACATGTCCGGTGAATTATAGCGAAGCGCCTCTGAAAATTCCCGAAGGTGCGAAGTTTGGCTTGGAGTCCCCTGGTGCACCGGTCACTGTCCGGTGGCACACCGGACAGTCCGGTGCGCCAGACCAAGGCTGCCTTCGGTTATCCCTTGCTCTCTTTGTTGAACCCAATTCTTGGTCTTTTTATTGACTAATTGTGAACCTTTGGCACCTGTAGAACTAATAGACTAGAGCAAACTAGTTAGTCCAATTATTTGTGTTGGGCAATTCAACCACCAAAATCAATTAGGAAATAGGTGTAAGCCTAATTTCCTTTCAATCTCCCCATTTTTGGTGATTGATGCCAACGCAAACCAAAGCAAATATAGAAGTGCATAATTGAACTAGTTTGCATAATGTAAGTGCAAAGGTTGCTTGGAATTTAGCCAATATAAAACTTATAAGATATGCATGGATTGTTTCTTTGATTTTTTGACATTTTGGACCACGCTTGCACCACTTGTTTTGTTTTTGCAAATTCTTTTGTAAATCTTTTTCAAAGTTCTTTTGCAAATAGTCAAAGGTAAATGAATAAGACTTTGCGAAGCATTTTCAAGATTTTAAATTTTCTCCCCCTGTTTCAAATGCTTTTCCTTTGACATAAACAAAACTCCCCCTAGATGAAATCTCCTCTTAGTGTTCAAGAGGGTTTTAAGATATTGATTTTGAAAGTACTACTCTCTCCCCCTTTTGAACACAATGAGATACCAATTTTTAAAAATCATACCAATTGAAAAATTCTTTCTAAAATTAGTACTAATTGAAAACCAAAATTTTTAAATTGGTGGTGGTGCAGTCCTTTTGCTTTGGGCTCATGCTCTCTCCCCCTTTGGCATATATCGCCAAAAACGGAATCATTAGAGCCCTTTTCTAACTACTTTCTCCCCTTCGGCAAAATAAAATATGAGTGAAGATTATACCAAAGACGGAGTCCTTTTGCTTTGGACTCAGGCTCTCTCCCCCAAAGATGGAGAGTTGCCTGGAGCGACGGCGAAGGATGAGTTACGGAGTGGAAGCCTTTGTCTTCGTCGAAGACTCCAATTCCCTTTCAATACACCTATGACTTGGTTTGAAATAGACTTGAAAAACACATTAGTCATAGTCATATGAAAGAGACATGATCAAAGGTATATGAATGAGCTATGTGTGCAAATCAACAAAAGAAGTTCCTAGAATCAAGGATATTTAGCTCATGCCTAAGTTTGTTAAAAGTTTGTTCATCAAGTGGCTTGGTAAAGATATCGACAAATTGATCTTTAGTGTTAATGTATGCAATCTTGATATCTCCCTTTTGTTGGTGATCCCTTAGAAAATGATACCGAATGGCTATGTGTTTAGTGCGGCTATGCTCAACGGGATTATCCGCCATGCGGATTGCACTCTCATTATCACATAGAAGAGGAACTTTGGTTAATTTGTAACCGTAGTCCCTAAGGGTTTGCCTCATCCAAAGTAGTTGCGCGCAACAATGGCCTGCGGCAATGTACTCGGCTTCGGCGGTAGAAAGAGCTACGGAATTTGGCTTCTTTGAAGCCCAAGACACCAAGGATCTTCCCAAGAACTGGCAAGTCCCCGATGTACTATTCCTATTAATTTTACACCCCGCCCAATCGGCATCCGAATAACCAATCAATTCAAATGTGGATCCCCTAGGATACCAAAGCCCAAACTTAGGAGTATAAACTAAATATCTCAAGATTCGTTTTACGGCCGTAAGGTGAGCTTCCTTAGGGTCGGCTTGGAATCTTGCACACATGCATACGGAAAGCATAATATCCGGTCGAGATGCACATAAATAGAGTAAAGAGCCTATCATCGACCGGTATACCTTTTGATCCACGGACTTACCTTCCGTGTCAAGGTCGAGATGCCCATTTGTTCCCATGGGTGTCTTGATGGGTTTGGCATCCTTCATCCCAAACTTGCTTAAGATATCTTGAGTATACTTCGTTTGGCTTAGGAAGGTGCCCTCTTGGAGTTGTTTCACTTGAAATCCTAAGAAGTACTTCAACTCCCCCATCATTGACATCTCGAATTTCTATGTCATAATCCTACTAAATTCTTCACATGTAGACTCGTTAGTAGACCCAAATATAATATCATCAACATAAATTTGGCATACAAACAAGTCATTTTCAAGAGTTTTAGTGAATAAAGTAGGATCGGCCTTTCCGACTTTGAAGCCATTATTTATAAGGAAATCCCTAAGGCATTCATACCATGCTCTTAGGGCTTGCTTGAGCCCATAAAGCGCCTTAGAGAGTTTATAAACATGGTTAGGGTACTCACTATCTTCAAAGCCGGGAGGTTGCTCAACATAGACCTCTTCCTTGATCGGTCCGTTGAGGAAGGCACCCTTCACGTCCATTTGATAAAGCTTGAAGCCATGGTAAGTAGCATAGGCTAATAATATACGAATTGACTCAAGCCTAGCTATGGATGCATAGGTTTCACCGAAATCCAAACCTTCGACTTGGGAGTATCCTTTGGCCACAAGTCAAGCTTTGTTCCTAGTCACCACACCATGCTCGTCTTGCTTGTTGCGGAAGACCCATTTGGTTCCTACAACATTTTGATTAGGACGTGGAACCAAATGCCATACCTCGTTCCTAGTGAAGTTGTTGAGCTCCTCTTGCATCGCCACCACCCAATCCGAATCTTGTAGCGCTTCCTCTACCCTGTGTGGCTCAATAGAGGAAACAAAAGAGTAATGCTCACAAAAATGTGCAACACGAGATCTAGTGGTTACCCCCTTATGAATGTCGCCGAGGATGGTGTCGACGGGGTGATCTCGTTGGATTGCTTGGTGGACTCTTGGGTGTGGCGCCTTTGGTTCTTCATCCTCCTTGTCTTGATCATTTGCTTCTCCCCCTTGATCATTGCCGTTATCTTGAGGTGGCTCATTTGCTTGATTTTCTCCTGCATCAACTTGAGCCCCATCCTCATTTTGAGTTGGTGGAGATGCTTGCGTGGAGGAGGATGGTTGATCTTGTGCACTTGGAGGCTCTTCGGATTCCTTAGTACACACATCCCCAATGGACATGTTCCTTAGCGCGATGCACGGAGCCTCTTCATCACCTATCTCATCAAGATCAACTTGCTCTACTTGAGAGCCATTAGTCTCATCAAACACAATGTCACAAGAAACTTCAACTAGTCCCGAGGACTTGTTAAAGACTCTATATGCCCTTGTGTTTGAATCATATCCTAGTAAAAAGCCTTCTACAGTCTTAGGAGCAAATTTAGATTTTCCTACCTCTTTTAACAAGAATAAAGCATTTGCTACCAAAGACTCTAAAATATGAAATGTTGGGCTTTTTACCAGTTAGGAGTTCGTATGATGTCTTCTTGAGGATTCGGTGTAGATATAATTGGTTGATGGCGTAGCAAGCGGTGTTGACCGCCTCAGCCCAAAACCGATCTGAAGTCTTGTATTCATCAAGCATGGTTCTTGCCATGTCCAATAGAGTTCTATTCTTCCTCTCCACTACACCATTTTGTTGTGGCGTGTAGGGAGAGGAGAACTCATGCTTGATGCCCTCTTCCTCAAGGAAGCCTTCGATTTGTGAGTTCTTGAACTCCGTCCCGTTGTCGCTTCTTATTTTCTTGATCCTTAAGCCGAACTCATTTTGAGCCCGTCTCAAGAATCCCTTTAAGGTCTCTTGGGTATGAGATTTTTCCTGCAAAAAGAATACCCAAGTGAAGCGAGAATAATCATCCACAATAACTAGACAGTACTTACTCCCGCCGATGCTTATGTAAGCGATCGGGCCGAATAGATCCATGTGTAGGAGCTCCAGTGGCTTGTCGGTCGTCATGATGTTCTTGTGTGGATGGTGAGTACCAACTTGCTTCCCTGTCTGGCATGCGCTACAAATCCTGTCTTTCTCAAAATGAACATTTGTTAATCCTAAAATGTGCTCTCCCTTTAGAAGCTTATGAAGATTCTTCATCTCAACATGGGCCAGTCGGCGGTGCCAGAGCCAACCCATGTTAGTCTTAGCAATTAAGCAAGTGTCGAGTTCAGCTCTATCAAAATCTACCAAGTATAGCTGACCCTCTAACACTCCCTTAAATGCTACGGAATCATCACTTCTTCTAAAGACAGTAACACCTACATCAGTAAATAGACAGTTGTAACCCATTTGACATAATTGAGAAACGGAAAGCAAATTGTAATCTAAGGAATCTACAAGAAAAACATTGGAAATGGAATGGTCAGGTGATATGGCAATTTTACCCAAACCTTTGACCAAACCTTGGTTTCCATCCCCGAATGTGATAGCTCGTTGGGGATCTTGGTTTTTCTCGTAGGAGGAGAACATTTTCTTCTCCCCTGTCATGTGGTTTGTGCACCCGCTGTCGATTATCCAACTTGAGCCCCCGGATGCATAAACCTACAAAACAAGTTTAGTTCTTCACTTTAGGTACCCAAATGGTTTTGGGTCCTTTGGCATTAGATACAAGAACTTTGGGTACCCAAACACAAGTTTTTGATCCCTTGTGTTTGCCCCCAACATATTTGGCAACTACCTTGCCGGATTTGTTAGTTAAAACATAAGATGCATCAAAAGTTTTAAATGAAATGTCATGATCATTTGATGCACTATGAGTTTTCTTCTTAGGCAACTTAGCACGGGTTGGTTGCCTAGAGCTGGATGTCTCACCCTTATACACAAAAGCATGGTTAGGGCCAGAGTGAGACTTCCTAGAATGAATTTTCCTAATTTTGCTTTCAGGATAACCGGCAGGGTACAAAATGTAACCCTCGTTATCCTGAGGCATGGGAGCCTTGCCCTTAACAAAGTTAGATAATTTCTTAGGTGGGGCATTAAGTTTGACATTGTCCCCCTTTTGGAAGCCAATGCCATCCTTGATGCCAGGGCGTCTCCCTCTATAAAGCATGCTTCTAGCAAATTTAAACTTTTCGTTTTCTAAGTCATGCTCGGCAATTTTAGCATCTAATTTTGCTATATGATCATTTTGTTGTTTAATTAAAGCCATGTGATCATAAATAGCCTTAACATCAACACCTCTACATCTAGTACAAATAGAAGTATGCTCAACGGTAGATGTAGATGGTTTGCAATATTTTAATTCTACAACCTTAGCATGCAATATATCATTTTTACTTCTAAGGTCGGAAATGGTAGCATTGCAAACATCAAAATCTCTAGCCTTAGCAAGCAATTTTCCATTTTCATCTCTAAGGCTGGCAAGAGAAATGTTCAATTCTTCAATCTTAGAAATCAAATCATCATTATCATTTCTAGGATTGGGAATTAAAACATCACAAATATGTGAATCAACCTTAGCTAATAAATTAGCATTCTCATTTCTAAGGTTGTCAATAGTCTCATGGCAGGTGCTTAGCTCACTAGATAATTTTTCGCACTTTTCTACTTCTAGAGCATAAGCATTTTTAACTTTAACATGCTTCTTGTTTTCTTTAATAAGGAAGTCCTCTTGGGAGTCCAAGAGATCATCCTTCTCATGGATAGCACTAATCAATTCATTTAATTTTTCTTTTTGTTGCATGTTTAAGTTGGCAAAAAGAGTACGTAAATTATCTTCCTCATCACTAGCATTATCATCGCTAGAAGACTCATATCTAGTGGAGGATTTGGATTTAACCTTCTTCTTTTTGCCGTCCTTTGCCATGAGGCACTTGTGGCCGACGTTGGGGAAGAGAAGACCCTTGTTGATGGCGATGTTGGCGGCGTCCTCGTCGGAGGAGGAGTCGGAGGAGCTCTCGTCTGAGTCCCACTCGCGGCATACGTGGGCGTCGCCACCCTTCTTCTGGTAGTATTTTTTTCTTCTCCTTTCTTATCCCCTTCTTGTCGTCGCCCCTGTCACTGTCACTAGAAATAGGACATTTTGCTATAAAGTGACCGGGCTTACCACATTTGTAGCACACTTTCTTGGAGCGGGGTTTGTAGTCCTTCCCCCTCCTTTGTTTGAGGATTTGGCGGAAGCTCTTGATGACGAGCGCCATTTCCTCATTGTCGAGCTTTGAGGCGTCTATTGGTTGTCTACTCGGTGTAGACTCCTCCTTCTTCTCCTCCGTCGCCTTGAATGCGACCGGTTGTGCTTCGGACGTGGAGGGATCATCTAGCTCGTTGATTTTCTTTGAGCCCTTGATCATATACTCAAAGCTTACAAAATTCCCGATTACTTCCTCGGGAGTCATTAGTGTGTATCTAGGATTACCACGAATTAATTGAACTTGAGTAGGGTTAAGTAAAATAAGTGATCTAAGAATAACCTTAACCATCTCGTGGTCGTCCCACTTTTTGCTCCCGAGGTTGCGCACTTGGTTCACCAAGGTTTTGAGCCGGTTGTACATGTCTTGTGGCTCTTCCCCTTTGCGAAGCCGGAAGCGACCGAGCTCCCCCTTGATCGTCTCCCGCTTGGTGATCTTGGTTAGCTCATCTCCCTCGTGCACGGTCTTGAGCACGTCCCAAACTTCCTTGGCGCTCTTCAACCCTTGCACCTTGTTATACTCCTCTCGACTTAGAGAGGCGAGGAGTATAGTTGTGGCTTGGGAGTTGAAGTGCTCGATTTGGGCCACCTCGTCCTCATCATAATCCTCATCCTCTACGGATGGTACCTGTGCTCCAAACTCAACAACATTCCATATACTTTTGTGGAGTGAGGTTAGATGAAATTTCATTAAATCACTCCACCTAGCATAATCTTCACCGTCAAAGGTTGGCGGTTTGCCTAATGGAACGGAAAGTAATGGAGTATGTCTAGAAATGCGAGGGTAGTGTAAGGGGATCTTACTAAACTTCTTGCGCTCATGGCGCTTAGAAGTTATGGAGGGCGCGTCGGAGCCGGAGGTGGAAGGTGATGAAGTATCGGTCTCGTAGTAGACCACCTTCCTCATCTTCTTTTTCTTGTCGCCACTCCGATGAGACTTGTGGGAAGAGGATTTCTTTTCCTTCCCTTTCTTTTTGTTGCGGGACTCTTCCGATGAAGCCTTCCCGTGACTTGTAGTGGGCTTGTCGCCGGTCTCCATCTCCCTCTTGGCGTGATCTCCCGACATCACTTCGAGCGGTTAGGCTCTAATGAAGCACCGGGCTCTGATACCAATTGAAAGTCGCCTAGAGGGGGGTGATAGGGCGAAACTGAAATTTACAAAATTAATCACAACTACAAGCCGGGGTTAGCGTTAGAAATATAATCGAGTCCGAGAGAGAGGGTGCAAAACAAATCACAAGCGAATAAAAGAGTGTGACACGCGGATTTGTTTTACCGAGGTTCGGTTCTTGCAAACCTACTCCCCGTTGAGGTGGTCACAAAGACCGGGTCTCTTTCAACCCTTTCCCTCTCCCAAACGGTCCCTCGGACCGAGTGAGCTTTTCTTCTCAATCACTTGGAACACAAAGTTCCCGCAAGGACCACCACACAATTGGTGTCTCTTGTCTCAATTACAAGTGAATTTGATCTCAAGAAAGAATGAGAATGAAAGCAATCCAAGCGCAAGAGCTCAAAAGAACACAACAAATCACTCTCACTTAACACTAAAGCTTTTGTGGAATTGGGAGAGGATTTGATCACTTGGGTGTGTCTTGTATTGAATGCCTAGCTCTTGTAAGTGGTTGGATGTGTGAAAACTTGGATGACTTGAATGTGGGGTGGTTGGGGGTATTTATAACCCCAACCACCAAACTAGCCGTTTGGTGGAGGTTGCTGTCGCATGGCGCACCGGACAGTCCGGTACGCCACCGGACACTGTCCGGTGCGCCAGCCACGTCACCAGGTCGTTGGGTTCCGACCGTTGGAGTTCTGACTTGTGGGCCCGCCTGGCTGTCCGGTGGTGCACCGGACAAGCTCTGTAGGCTGTCCGGTGTGCCACCCGTGCGTGCTCTGCTCCTCTGCGCGCGCTGGCGCGCATTTAGTGCGTTGCAGTCGACCGTTGGCGCGAAGTAGTCGTTGCTCCGCTGGCTCACTGGACAGTCCGGTGTGCACCGGACATGTCCGGTGAATTATAGCGGAGCGGAAATCCGAAGCTGGCGAGTTCAGAGTCGCTCTCCTCTGGAGCACCGGACATTGTCCGGTGTGCACCGGACATGTCCGGTGAATTATAGCAAAGCGCCTCTGAAAATTCCCGAAGGTGCGAAGTTTGGCTTGGAGTCCCTTGGTGCACCGGACATTGTCCGGTGGTGCACCGGTCACTGTCCGGTGGCACACCGGACAGTCCAGTGCGCCAGACCAGGGCTGCCTTCGGTTATCCCTTGCTCTCTTTGTTGAATCCAATTCTTAGTCTTTTTATTGACTAAGTGTGAACCTTTGGCACCTGTAGAACTAATAGACTAGAGCAAACTAGTTAGTCCAATTATTTATGTTGGGCAATTCAACCACCAAAATCAATTAGGAAATAGGTGTAAGCCTAATTCCCTTTCAGGTTTCCTCTTTTCTGTCATCATGCTGAAGCTTCCTTGCGTACAGCTTCGGCTCTGTTCCATCCTTCGTTCTCTTTGTGTTTCTTCATACAGCAATTTTGAGTTGTCCGAAGGGTTCGAGTCCGAAGGTACCTGCTCATGTATTACACTCCAGAAACATTGTCAAATCACGTTTTTGAGGACCTTCGGAAGCCGAAGGCCCCCAACAATCACCAACCCTTCCTTTTGATAGAGGACTCTCATGGTAACCCTAAGGCTATTCTCGGCACTAGTTTCATGACACCATTTTTAATGTTGCGAGGCCAATAAAATTAAGATAAAATGAAGAATGAAATATATTGTCTCAATAAAGAGTTTTATGACACAATTTTATAGGCTACCACATAATGTAAATGTTGCACCTAAATAACTAATAGAGATAGATGAAATATGTGGAGATAAAATAATTTGCACTCAATGGTGGTTTCATGCGCTTTTACTACAGGAAAAACATGAAAAAACATCGGCCAGGAACCGACGTTCTTACTCTAATAGCCTGACATTCTTAACTAACATACAATATTTGACGTACTTAAATAACTAAGAATGTCGTGGTCGATGATGTTATTAAGTTAAGTACGTCGGTCGGCCCAAACCCAACGTATTTAAACAGATAAGAACGTCGGTACGAAGGGGCCGACATTCTTAACTACGAGCCATGTGGCACCCAGTCGAGGCTCCGTGGGCGAGTCACATGGCATTAAGTATGTCGGCCATTAAGACCGACGTTCTTAAATGGCCACCAGGCCAACCGCTGGCATTGCCACGTGGCTTAAAGTAAGCTGGATGTTATTATTATTATTATTATTTTAAAATATAAACCCTATTCTAGCTCTCTCACCAGACGGTAAGCCTACAGAACAGAGTTTATATTTTAAAACATGCATACATATATACACGCAATAGTCCAAAACACAAGTCTCAAACACTAGTTCACACACATATAGACAATAGTCCATAAGTCCACACGGCGAAAGTCCAAACATCACATAAAAAGTCTACAAGTCCATCAAGCTTAAGGTGGGTCGTCGGTCGAGTTAAAGATCTGGTCGACGAAGTTCATACCGACGTCCGGAGTAGGATGCGACCCCGAACCCTACAAAAGATGTGGTCCATATGTTACCGTATATATTTAGCTTGATTTACCACATTTTAGTTAACTAAAGCTCAAAGTAGACTTAACTTACCACTCCAGGTAATGGAGATGGGTTTGTTTGCCATGGAGCATATCCGTAAGGCATTTTTGACGGCCCCATAGGAGGATATCCCCACGACATCAGTGGCAACATCATCGGCGTTGGCATCTGAGGCGGCATCGACGTTTGCATCTGAGGTGGCATCTGCGAAGTCATATGAGGTTAAAAAATTAGGTACCACCATTTACCTTATAACAAGTGCTTGAGGTAAATGGCAGTACCTACAATCATATCGCAACAACACAAAAGGTAAATTTAAACACAAAAAAATTAAACCTTTGAAGCGTAGGGACGGTGCTGGAAGCACGGCCCCGAGCGAGCGGTAGTGGAGGCGTCAACGTGCACTTGGCCTCAACGGTGGACACAAGGGCGACCTAGACGGAGCAGGTCGGTGAGCGCATGGCCACCGAGCGTCAGCAACGGGCGGGAGCTGAGGCGGCCACCGAGCGTCGGATGTCGGGGGTGAGGACTATGTGTCATTAACCCAACATACATATGCCAAGATACACAATCATAAGAATTTTTAGAATCAGGGCAACTTTTTGCTCCTTCAATTTTAACACACATTAGGTGTGCTCTTTGTAAAAATTTAACATCACTAAGCGTATATATGGTTCTCTAATGCGAATGACAACATAAATTTCCACGTAAGCGGTAACATAGAGCACTCACTAATCTTTCATAGTGCAGTATGTTATCTCTAATATGAATATCTCAACAAACATGAACCCTAATATGAATATCACAACAAAAATGATCCGTAATATGAATATCACAACAAAAATGAACTCTAATACGAACTGTTTCCATAACACAATCAATAATGTATCTAGGGCTATGTCGTTATGAACTTATAGTACGGTAGGTGAGCTCACCTATGCGGATGGCAGACAGTGGCGTGCACGGACGACGACACGGACGAGCGGACGATGGGGGAACGTCGAGAACGGTGGCGCGGGCACGGGCACGCCCTGTTGGAGGCACGACAGGCGAGCGGTAGGTGGGCGGGCGGCTCGGGCGCGGGAGAGCAATGGCGCGGTGGGGGGGTGGCACCGGCGGCGAACGCGACGAAGCAGGAGAGCGCTAGAAAGCCGAGCGGGAGAGGGATAAGAAAAGAGGAGGAGACGACACGCGGTTTCAAAAACGAAGAAGAACGTCGGTCGGGGCGAGACCGACGTTCTTAATTCTTAAAGAACGTTGGCTAGGCTGAGATCGACGTACTTAAACTTATGTATGTCGGCCTGCGCTCTGGCCGACCGACGCACTTACGTTGGCTAGGCTGAGATCGACGTACTTAAACTTATGTATGTCGGCCTGCGCTCTGGCCGACCGACGCACTTAACGGTAAGTCCGTCGGCCACAACAAACTGACGTTCTTAACCAGATTAAGGAACGTCAGGCCAACGTGTTTTCTCGGTTTTTCTGTAGTGTTTTCTATACCTTAGAGACATAGTTTCATGGTTGTGAAACTAGTTTCAAGTGCAGTACGTGTCATGTCATTAAAAATCTTATGTGGTGTGCTAATTAATAATATCAATAATTCTCTTATGAAACTCGAATTCCCTAAAACACCATGGTAATTAACCGACCGGTTGTGGCACCTCCTACAGGGGCCATATTACATTGCACTGCATATGTGAATATTATTACATTTTTTGAAAGAAAAAGATAATAACGCCGATACCATATATGTTGCTATATATTGCATCATTACATATGGACACATACCATATTCGTTTGCCCAGTTATTCTAATCCTAGCTATCTAATTTTACACAACCTAATCGCTACTCTACATTACTGGTCTCAAAACAAATCATCAACCTAATCACTACTTTACTTTCATATCCGCGGATCGGAGAGAGCAAATGCATGCATGCATGCTTCAAATCAAAGCACCAACATCATCGCCGCGTAGTCCTCGAGGACGAGAAGCCTCTGCTCCTTGTTGTACGAGTACATGACGCTGACCATCCTGGCGGTGTTCAAGCAGACCTGCGCGATGTCCGAGGGGAAGGTCCTCCGGCAGAAGCACTCCCTGTTGAGCTCCACCCACTCCCTCGCGATCAGGCCGCGCATGTGCGCTTCCGCCTCGCCGGGGCTGCGGCTAGGGTTCTCCATGAGGTAGAAGTCCCTGTAAGACCCATCGAATCCTTCCTGAGCCTCATCCTGCAAAGCCCATGCACACATCAAGTATGATTGGATTGCAAAATTTGAAGGTAAAAGCATTTAATTAACAAGCTAGTATGTAGTGTATGGTTCGACGAACTAACAACGACCTCTGCGCTGCCCATGTCATCCCAGAGCCTGAGGATCTTGGCTGGGCAGGAGATGATCGAGGGCATGTGGTCGATGATCGCTTCTTCTTCTTCCTCGGTGCTTGGGTCATCATACCCTAGCATGCTGAATATGTGCAGAAATGTGAGCGGCACTCCTGATGTGACGACGCCATTTCGTAGGTAGTCCTCCGCCGTAGGGACCTGGTCGGTCGCTAGCCATCTCGCCTCAACCATGAAACCGTCGAACAGCACCACCCACTACACAAAGTTACGTTGTTGGATTTCTAGCTAGCGTAAGCAGTTGCTCGATCATTAGCAGCAGGAAACTGATTTATTTATGAATCATTTTAACCAGTTTTAAATCAACTGGTATATTTTTTATTTATTTATGAATGTTTGTCTTGATCAAACCGAAGAGAAGCATACATAAGATAAAGGTGTTTATGAACATACTGCTTTCCTGAGACGATTGATAGGGTTAGATCCATGCTCCTTGTGGGCAATCTCTGCGATCTCGTTCGTAACGGTGTGGAGGGCCTTATAGCATGATCTCATGCAACTGGGAAGTGAATCAGCAGCCGCAGTATCCCACCTGCAGCCAATGTTGTGGGTTTTTTTCTCATATATATTAGCATTGTTTACTAGCTATTTCCCCTTCACTCTAAAACAATATTTACTACTATGTTAATTGTGGTTGTATAGCTTTTAATTAATTTCTAGACACATATATATAGTTTAAATTTACTACTACTTACATTTTGACTGCCTCGGTGAAGGCGGAGAGCTCCTCCAGGGTGCCAACGAGATCGAATATGTCGTCCACGACGTAGACCCGGTATCTGGAGAAAGAAGATCCTTGGAGTGCTGCCATGGACCACATGTACCATTTCATCACCTGATCCCGTACCACAGGTATTTCTTCAGCCAACCCTAGGTCCATCCACCACCTGCATCGATCACATTATATATATTTGTTGATCAAATATCTCACCATTTTGTAACTCATAAACAAAAGAAGAAGAAAAAAATATATGCCACTCACCATTTTGTAACTCAAACAAAAGAAGAGAAGAAGAAAAAAATACGCCACTCACGCTTGGCAAATAATTTTTTTATTGTTCGTTCTAGCTCCGAATTTTTGTGTCCAGATTCAAATAGATGACGATAAATATATAGACACGTATATATATTAAATATTGTATGAATCTAGCTACTATTAACACCCTATAACATACTATATATTATTTTGGTGCGAAGGGAGTATTTTTTTTCTTTTTAGTTGCATAAACTGCTGAAGAATCGAAACAATATATCATGTCAACTGATCTAGCTAGCTAACACAAGATCGTTTACACGTACCTTTTAATCTCTCGCATCTCTCTCTGATGCAGCGACTTGTTGAGCTGGAACTCGGCAACTGCGAGTCTCTCCACGGCGGCGTCTCTGCAGCTGGAGGGCAGGCTCTGCAGGTAGCGGAGGTGATGCCTGGCCTTGTACTGCGTCAGGCTGAGGTGGTAGGGGTGGTCCAGGGACTGCCGCACGTACTCCGCGAGGCTAGGGTTGTCCTGGTACCTGACGGCGGACGCGAGGTGGCTGCTCGAGAACTCCTTGGCCCTGTGGAGCAGCGCCGCCTCCTCCCCTCCCACGTCCAGGTGGGACATGTCGTGCAGGCCCAGGAGCCCTCTGACGTCGTTGTTCAGAGATAGCTTGAAGTCGCCGCTGACGCCGTCGATGAACCTCCGTAGAACATCCTCTTCTGCAGATGCACATGGACGACGACGACGACGAGATGTTTAATTTCTTTCTTCTTTCGTCTGCTGTGTGTAGTACTGGGTGTTTATCACTACTAACTTGCTGAGACATCATGGCCTGCCTCTCTCAGGAGCCTGAACGCGAGTGTTGCGTCGAAGAGGTCGTCGCTGTGGAGGAGACGCGTGCAGGCGCCCGTCGCCATGGCGCCCTCGATCTCTTCCTCGAAGAAGTGGTCGATGCAGAGGCGCTTGAGGTTGTCGATGGTGACCAGCATCTCCCGCCCGCCGCCGCTCTTCTTCTGACGCTGACGCAGCATCCGTTTGACGTCCGTCGTCAGGCCCTCCTACGTACGTACATATGTATGTTTCATGTATGGAGAGTGAGGACATGCATGCATGCATGTGGTGATGTATGAAGAAGAAGAAGAATAAATGGACATGTCTTTGCTAGGCAGCAGGATAGCTACCTGGAGATCGAAGTCACTCCGCAGCAGCGTGTTGGACGACGATGATGCCGCCAAAGTACGGACCAAGTGGCCGCGCTGGCGGACTTGGTGGTGGCTGTTTGCAGCCGCCGACGAAGCTGCTGCAAGGAGAAGAGGCTCCACGAAGGAGGAGGAGGAGGAGGAAGAGATGACGCGTGCAGGTGCAGCAGACATGGTTGCTCCTGGTAGAGAGTACATCGTCTACTACTCGAACTAACTGAACAACAACCAGCTAATCAATCAGAAACCAAAGCAAGCCGCTGCTAATGGCGATGCGCCGATGTATAGCTGTGAGCAGCTAGCTGTGCCTGCTTGTGAGTGAGTGATATGCATCGAGGTGAGCGCAGGCCCTCCAATTTATAGGGCGAGTTTGTATGCAGCTTCTTCCGATGCTTCATTAGGGATTTAGGGTCTATTCTGAGGGCATACAGAACACATCACCTTCATTCATTCATTCAGTCACTGTGCGCGTGTGAATGTGCAACTGTTGTGTTGCTGCTGCATGCATGCTGTGCGAACGAGACTATATGTGTACATTCGAGCCGCCCGGCCCGGTCCGGCTCAGTCTAAAAAGAACTGTATTGTTTGAATTTCGGGTTAAACCGGTCCGTTTGAATTTTGGGCCGTGCCGGGCCGGCCCACGGGCTTAGCCCTTGGCCCACGACCCGACACGTAATTGTTTAAATGTGCTGGACTCATTTCGGGTGGCCCCGAAATTCAATTTTTGTCCCGAAATTCACAATAGGGTCCGAAATTCACATTAGGGCCAAGAATTCACATCAGAGCCCTAAATTCAAAACAAATTTAATAAAGCAAATAAAATATAAGACAAATAAATTTGACCAAAAGCAAACTTAATATTTGTATTAAGCTACCCGAGGTATGCAATGACTATCTCATTTACAAATCATTTTGTTAGAAGAAAAAAAAGAGTATAATCAGCTATATACAAAGTTTGTAAGTTCAGTTTATTATCTAATGTTCATAACAAAAGTAAAATTACATCACATACTCTAATTCAAAGCTAAAAAAACATTTAACTAGCATTATCTCTTGCTTTGTGTTCTTTATAAAGTACATGAAAGTGTGAAATGAAGTGTGGTTTTAATACATATATGAGCCTTTTCGTGTCTTTATATGAACCATTTCGTATCTGACTTAAACGGGCCGTGCTCGTGCCCGCCCATAGGCCGCGACTTTTCGGCCCAAACCCGGCCCGACACTAAAATATTTCGGGTAATATCGTATCTGGGTCGTGTTTTTTTTCCATACTTCAGACCAGTCCATCAGATGCGGCTCAAATGTACACCTATAAATGAGACCGGCCCTCGGCCCAACCAGTGAACAACGTTTTTGTACAGATTAACTGTATCGCAACTTCTTTTCATGTTGCAATGGATAAAAAAACGCTGTTGCACGTGCAGTTCTACCGCGTAGTGTCGAGTCTGTCGACCTCGTATCTTTGTTCTCCAATATTTGTTGCTCTCTGGTTTATTTATAAACTAAAATATGACAAATAAAAAAAATGGAAGAAGCATTTGTTTGGAGAAAAAGATGAGCATGTGTTAAGGGGTGTTTGGTTAGAGGAACTAAATATTAGTCTCTAGTTTTTAGTCTCATTTAGTCCCTTTTTTGCCAAACACTAGGACTAAAATATGGACTAAAATGATTTAGTCTTTAGTCCTTCACATATGTGCTA
This sequence comes from Zea mays, assembly GCF_902167145.1. Lineage (NCBI taxonomy): Eukaryota > Viridiplantae > Streptophyta > Magnoliopsida > Poales > Poaceae > Zea > Zea mays. The sequence goes on along the minus strand of NC_050100.1, from coordinate 73,368,124 downwards.
AAAGAGACTAAACCATATTAATTTCACATTTACCCCTCATTTAGTTCAATTGTACTAATAACAGGAGAATGTTAAAGGCTATTTTAGTCTTATTATTAGTCATTTAGTATATTCTTACTATTTTTAGCCCCTAAAACTAAACATGTTAGGGACTAAACTTTAGTCCCCTAACTAAACTTTAGTCTCTAGACTAAAGAAACCAAACATGGCCTAAATATGGAACACAGATGTAATAATTTAGTGTCAGGAAACGATTATTCTTCCAAAAAAAAGCTCCATTTAATTCTCTATATGATGGCGACGTACGACCACAGTTGGTCCCCGGTACGTATAAAACACATCCAATAATACAGAGAAATGTAATGTCTTTTTCTCACACTGTTCCACAATATATCATGTCACTGTTGAAATTGAAACCGATGTGTGTAATCCCCCCTGCCTGCCTGCAGCAGTGCACCACGTTTATTACATGACAACGCGAGGCGCCTAGGGTCAGCGGAACAGCGACGTCCATCGTTTGTAAGATCGATGTGTGTATATGCACTATATATGCATGTATGGCTACTTCAAAAAGCAAATGTAATATGTACTTCAAAATAATTATTTGAGGGCACATACAGTTTATATAGAGCATCGATCTCCGAACAATTTCCTTTACTTTTTTTCTAATGACAACAACTGTTGCAGCTACAATTCATAAAGATAAAATAATGTAAAAGCCACAACCAGATTAAAAGTCGCAGCAAGCCACAGCTATCAAGCTGTTGTATTTTAGGTGCCTTGAATATAGACCGTTTTCAGGCGACGATGCTAGCTACGGCCATAGCTCTTTCTATGCCACTAGTGATGCTGATGCGGGCAGCGGGGTGTAGTACTACCAAAATCCGACTCTTTGCCGAGTGCATTTTGTCGTAAAAAACTTCTTTACATACTGGATGTAAAGGATCTCTTTTACAACCCCTCGAATATACTAGCTGCTGGTCTATATAAATAGAAGAAAAACAAATTATTAAAGGTTTTTTTTGTAAATTTTGATCTGTGTTTGTGGGCCTCCGAGTGATGGATGTAAGGGGTGTAAAAGATAACGTTTACATCCGGTATGTACAGAATTTTCTTCCATTTTGTCGGACACTCGCTAAAGCATTATTTGCTGAGTGTCAAACACTCGGCGAAATGCGACGTCCGTCTATAGCTGACGACCGTTAACTTTGTTGAGTGCTAGACGTTGACACTCGGCAAAATAGCTTATTTGCCGACCGTCTTCCGGCAGACACTCGGCAAAGCATATTTTCATTTTTTTTCTTTTTCTCACTAGACTTTTTTTGGTGTGTTCCTATACTATGTAGACCCACATGTACGATTTTGGCACAATTATAAAAGTGTTTGCTATAACTACTAGATTTTGTTCGATTAATTGAATTTTCCACTGATAATTCAGATTTAAATTGCAAGTCACTCGAAAGATTAAAAACCGTGATTGTAAAAAATGATATTCATATTATTTAGCATAAGTCACATCCTATTATAAGAGAAGACCAGAATTTTCGAGCACTATTCTCACGAAACAAGACTGTGAACTTACCATCCGGTTGTTTTAAAATTATATAAAACATAAACAAACTCAGAAAATCATGAAACTTATCATGATATCATATATAGAAACTATAATAAAAATATTAAAAATATTTCGTAAAAATTATTACGTGCGGGGCGTATATAGCTGAATCGTGGTGATCAAGGTATGAGAGACTGCATGCCCGCAGCAGCCGCAAATAATGGGAGTTGGAATCCCATTGAACTGTAGGGATTATTCTCGTGGTCTCAAGAGAGAGACTGCAGCTACAGCCCACACAATGCAAGACGACACTAGCGTGCACAGGATCTAGGCTAGCTGGGCAATGCTACGAGCAGTATTGTGTGAAATGATGACGGTTAATTGTCACCTAATTAGTAATAAGGCCCCTAGGAATCGATCCTGACCACATATGGTCACGGAGTTGTTGGACTTTGACGACGACCAAACGCGGAGCATGCGTAAGCGATGAAGGTAGCAGCAATGGCGACGGCCCCCTGTCCTGTGCTGTCCTCTTCAGCTCGCATAGCAGCATGCTATTCACAAGCTACTAGGACCTAGGAGCATATATATATATATAGATACCAAAAGTCGAGACGGCGACCGGTACGCGGAGTGACTTGACCATCACCAACAGTACGTGACAGGTGACACTCTAGCTTAGTGCTGGGAATCTGAGCCCGTGCTTTTCGGGCCATCACGAACACGGCCTGAAAATAAGAGCCTAAAGCATGGCCCGACACGAAATAATATGGGTCAGGCTAGTATGACCCGAAGGCAGGCCTGGATCGGGTCTCAATTTCGACCCGTCAGGCCTCCGGCACGGCCCGTATAGATAGGTCGGGCTTGGGCCGACACGGCCCAATTAAGACCAATCTGTTTAATTTCTTTAATTTAGTAAGATATTGAATTTATATTGTTGTTATAGTTTGAGTTTATATGGTTAAACGATGCTAGAATTGTTTAATATATTTAATTTAGTAAGCTATGAACTTTATATGGTTATAATATTTTAATTTTATTTGGTCAAATATACGGGCCGGGCTTGAGCCAGCACGGCCCAACGAAGGCATGACGTGGTTTAGGGTCGTGCTGGGCCACTGTTTTTACACTTCGGGTCGGCACAACACGGCCCAAAAATTGTTTGGGCTTTCCTGCTCCGAACCCGTTTGGCACGAATCACGATGGGCTTAGGCACTGTTTTTACACTTTGGGTCAGCACGGCACAACTCAAAAATTGTTTGAGCTTTCCTGCCTCGAACACGTTTGGCATAAAGCACGATGGGCTTGGAATCGAGCTAGCCCGGCCCGGCCCAATTCCCAGCACTACTCTAGCTCTTATTTTTCTTACTGTACACGGTTTTGGGGACCAACTGCATGTTGTCACGGTCGGATGCACACATGACATGACCAGCAGGCGGCAATGGACACAGAGAGAGACGTGCCACATGGCACATAGGCGCTGCACTGGTGCACCAGTCTACGTACTGTGTGCGCGCATGCTGCACTGCTGCAGGTAACGACGCATCCATACTGCTGCGTGCTATAGTGATTGGTTCTGGCGAGATGTTCCTATAGATGTTCAAATGGGCGGCACGGTCCGGCCCAACCCGAGTACGACTTGGCCTCGTCCGTTTGAGCTCGGCACGGTTAGGCCCGATCACTTAACCGTGTTGTGCCGGCCCGCCCGACGTGCCCAGACAGCTACCCGAGCACGGCACGGTGGAGGCCCGACCATGCCGGGCTAGGCCGAATAGCACGGCCCATTTAGCAACCCGGGCCGACCCGAGCCCGCAAATCACACAACCATACTTAGCACAAAAAACCTAAAACTGACATCACAAAATCCTCTCCTGTACACACTATGCCGCAGTATAATAAGTCGTACATTAATTAGCGACCAAACAACACAGCTCACAAGATATATACAGTACAACAACCTATACAAATGTGCATGAATGGATTTACCAAAAAAAAGGTACACTCAACGTAGACATATTCTACAGAATCGAGATCCGATGGTTCCAACTGCACAGGGGCACAACTAGTCGTTAGGCTGACCGCAGCCGTGTCCTCTAAATTTTCCCCCCTAAATGCTATTATGCAGTCACATCAGCAAAATTCTCTCTTCTATATTTACTCTTCCTGCAATATATAGTTTCCCCTATATATTCCCCTATATATCCCCTACACATAAAATATATTTTTCTATCCCTACTTTACATCTATTATCAATTTGTTATCAACTAACAACTACTCGGGCATGAAACACGAGACTGTAACAGTAGTAGTGGGCAGCGCTAGAACGGGAGGGAGAGAGAAGGGGAACGCCAGGTAGAGGGCACTGCAGGGGGAGGCGGTGCGGGAGGAAGGGGTTGATTTTTGCCCCTTGCATGAGCACAGTAATAGGGGAAGGGAGCCGTAGAGCTGTGCGTTGTGGATAGTCTTAGAGCATGAGAAATCAGGCTGCATATCATAATGGAGCTAAGAAATGGCATCCACTGGAGTCGTCAGTGACTCCAATATATTGGACCACTGGTCATATATGTAGGTACACCAGCATGCAATTCTGAATCTCTCGCTGTAGGATAGCCAATAGCCTTGAACCCCTTTTCAGTGTCGACAACTCGGCTATGCCATTGTAGACGGTCAGCGTCCTTCTTGACTCTGAGAACGATGTCGGCTCTGTCCTGAACTATGACGGCACCCCCTGGCCGGAGAATGCGATCCATCTCAACCAGGATGTCGATAATCCCACACCTGACAGAGAATATTTTTGTGTCAAGATGGATGGCTGAGCCGGGGACTTAATTTAACTGCAAGGGAGGGAGCAGAGCAGCCGAGCAGGGAGGGAGGGAGCAGAGCAGCCGAGTAGAGAGCAGGGAGCCCACCACGCCGAGAGCAGGGAGGGAGCAGAGCAGCTGAGCAGAGAGCAGGGAGACCGCCGCGCCGAGAGCAGGGAGCCCGCCGTGGCCCGAGAGGAGGGAGCAGGGAGCGCTGCGCCGAGGCCCGAGAGGAGGGAGCGTCGCCGCCGCGCCGAGAGCAGGGAGCGCGGAGCGCCGCGCCGAGAGGAGGGAGCCTGTGGCCCGCGCCGAGAGGAGGGAGCAGGGAGCGCCGCGCCGAGGCCCGAGATGAGGGAGGGAGCGCCGCGTCGAGAGCAGGGAGCGCCGCCGCCGCACGGAGAGCCAGAACGCAGGAGCGAGAGTGTGTTAGGTTAGGGTTAGGGCGCCGGACGCGCACGATTTATACAGACGGTGTGGGCGTGCGGCTACGGGCTGCTTAGGGTTAGGGCGATGTTGGGCCGTTCGTGGCTCGCGTAAGGCAGCCTAGTACGGTACCTGAGTTGTTGAACGGGCCGGTTTAAAGGCCCGGCCGATAACGGGCCGTGCCCGGGCTAGCCCAACGGGCTCAAATGTCTGTCGAGCCCGGCACGCTCTACGGGCCGGGCTCAGCCCGGGCCCGCTTCAAACCGTGCCGGGCCGGGCTCGTGTCGTGCTAAAAACACGTGCTTCGTGCCGGGCTAACGGGCCACGTGTTTTTTGGACATCTATAGATACTCCTGCCAGGCGTCCTCACGCGTGCAGGTGGGCGTAGGCCATGCAGCCCCAAGTTAAGCCACGCAAGACGAGACATTTTTAGGTTGCTTTTTTACTATATCTTTTAATTAAAAAATTAATCACTGAATTGATTTCATATTTATGTCTATGTGATAGTATTAAGCAAAACTAGACCACTCATGCTATATAATATTTAAAGATTTATTTATGTATCCTTCTCTAATACATGTTTCTGTGCAACCAACTAACTAAAGTCTAAATCTAATTTGCACAAGACTATACAAGCAACCAAACGAAAGAAACTATATATATGAACTCACTCGGTTTGTACCAATACTAGCTAGGCTCATGCATGCTAGTCTGTCTAGATAGGCGCGCGTAGCCACACATGCATGCAATGCAACTACTATACACGAGCGGTTGGTGCCAGGCAAAGGCAACGATCGTCATGGTCGGCGGCGGCGCCAGAAGCACAAACTCGCTTCTACGTACGTACGTCCTCGCTCGCTTAATGCATCTCTCAGATCAAATACGAACACGTTTGATCGAACAATTCCTAGCTAGCTCTTCCTCCTACCCACCCCCATGGCAAGAAGAAACACTAACTTGCTGCTAGCTGCTACCCTCTACCGCTAGCCCGCACGGTTTGGCTACCCAGCCGGTTACGCCTACTGCAGTACTGCCGCATTGCCTCTGCCCAGTCTGCCTCCGTGCACGCCGGCTCGTTCAGGTCCGTTAACGGCCGGCACAGGCCACCTGCTGCTGCTTGATCAGATCCGATCCCCTCCCAGATTGAATGGTGATGATAAATTCTAAACATATTTTCCGAACATGAGTTATGATGCCTGTTGGGGGCCTTCGGCTTCCGAAGATCCTCAAAAACAGGATTTAACAGTATTTCTGGAGTATAATGTGTGAACAGGTATCTTCGGACACAAGTCGGCATCACAGTAGACCAGAATAATACGAAGGTTGATACAGCGCCGAAGGTGTGAGCAGGAAAGCTTCGGCGTGGCAACAAAAAGTGAAACCGACTTAAAGATGAAAAGGTTATTTAGACCTCGATAGATTACTATAGAATCATTATCAAGTGTGAAGGGCATGAATGTAATTTTGTATGGGTTGTGCCCCGTGCCTATAAATAGGTGAACAGTACCCCCGTACTGTTCACGCTGACTTGGCATTCACTTTTGCGTCACGCTTGTACTTTCATCTTCTTTAAGTTGAAGGTACATCTATAATTCAATGTTATTTCTGTTTATATATAATAATAATATATAATTATCTATGTTATCTTTTATATTCCTTACAATTCATTCTTCGTCGCTATATAATGTATTTATGAAGGTACGCCCTTCATAACCTTCGTCCGAAAACCATTATATCCTAAGGGGAATAATGCTTCGTAGGGCGAAGGATTTAACCGATTAATATTTTCTATGTTGCCTTGTTCTTATAGCATTTGAGAACAAGTCCCCAACATTGTCGCCCACCTCCGGTGAACTCACTTCCACTCTTTGAGTTTTTTGAACACCTTCGGCGATCATAAACCTTCGTTATGGCGCCGAAGAAAGCTTCAGCGACTGGGGTTGCAGCTCTGCAACCGCTGGACCACAATCAGGAAACAGTCTCCCTTCGGGAGGCCCGAAGCCAGAAAAGAAAGGCTGTTAGCCCGACACCACCAGAGGACGAGATAGATCAAGAAATCAGAGATATGGAGATGCTTCATCAACAAGTGCAGAGGAAGAAAGAAAAGATGGCCAGGCTAGCTGAACTGCAGAGGCAGATAGACGAAGCCTCTGAAGAAGTTCGTCATCTTGCCCAGGATGAGCAACACCGAAGACCTCACCACCAAGACCTTCATCAGGAGGGTTTTCCCAACGAAGATGACTGGTATGACAATTTCCATCACGGGAATTTTGTTTTTGATGATGCCTCTCCTCTGTCCGCTGAGCTGCAGGCTACACCTTGGCCTCCGTCCTACAAGCCGCCTCAGCTTCCCGTATTCGATGGCCACTCAGACCCGAAGCAGTTTTTGATGAGCTACGAAGCAACAGTATCTTCGTATGGTGGCAATGCTGCAGTCATGGCCAAATCTTTTGTTATGGCTGTCAGGAGTGTTGCTCAAACCTGGTATTCCTCCCTTCGACCAGGAACGATCACTTCATGACAGAAGCTGAAGGACTTGTTGTTAACTAGCTTCCAAGGGTTTCAGACGAAGCCGGTTACTGCTCAAGCTCTGTTCCAGTGCACCCAAGATCACGAAGAATACCTTCAGGCGTATGTCCGGAGGTTCTTGCGTTTGAGGGCACAGGCACCAACGGTACCCAATGAAATTGTCATTGAGGCCATGATCAAGGGGCTTCGGCCAGGACCGTCAGCTCAGTACTTCGCTAGGAAGCCTCCTCAAACTTTGGAGAAGCTGCTCCAGAAGATGGACGAGTACATTCGGGCCGATAATGATTTTCGCCAAAGAAAGGAGGAGGCTTTCAAGTTTTCTGAAATGACCAGGGGCTTCGGAGGAAGGTTCTATCCGAGGCACGTTAGATCAATTCATAACTCTACCCAAAATGATGATCGAGGGAGCCAACAGCAAAGGCCACAGTATTCCTCACAGGCTTCGGGGCAACAACAAGGCTCCTTCCGACCACCAGCTCCAAGAGGCAGAAGCGCAAGGGGCTTCGGCGGAAGATTTGGAGATCAACCAAGAAGAATCTTTTGCTTGTTTTGCGGTGAGAACAAAGGCCATACCACCAGGATGTGCCATGTTACCATCCAGAAGCAAAAGGAAATAGCCGAAGCCGCAGCACAACAAGCTCAACCGAAGCAGGTCATGCATACAGCTTCGTATCATTCGCCCTACATCCCAGAATATGTGGGCAACCACCCTGCAGTTTCTGTTGCTTCGGCGAGTCAACCTCAAGCTTCCTGGCAACAGCCTCTGCCTCCACCTCCGCTGCAACAAGGCCAGCAGCCAGAAGGGAGCCAGTATGCTCCACACCAAAGGGACTTCAGAGAGCAGTCCGAAGCTCGTACAGTTAACAGCACTGTGCCAGAGTCAAAGCACATCTATTGACAAATATCCTACCTTAATAGCAATCTTTTTCATTCAGTTTTATTTTCTGTAATAAAGGACATTGTTTAGGTTTCATGTAAATAGTTTCGTTGATTCCCACAAGGAAAATATATTTTCTTCACAGGCTTAAATTGTTGAAGTTTAAAGACTTGTGATAACAAAGAGGATCTTCGAACTATCGAAAATTCTTCGAAGCAACAAAAAGTCGTTCTAAGGAACGCAGAGTAAGTTTGCCGAAGTCACAAAAAAGTCGTTCCAAAGGGAGCACAGTGTAAGTTTTCTGCTCCAAAGTCGTTCCAAAGGGAATGCAGAGCATACAGCGAAAAGTCAACGCTGATACCGCCTAAGTAAAAGGCGAAGCGCGAAAAGTCAACGCGAATACCGCTGAAAGTAAAAGGCGAAGAAGCTCCTAAGGGAGGCTTACAGCGAAAAATAAACGCTGATTCCGCTAAAGTAAAAGGCGAAGAAGCTCCTAAGGGAGGCTTATAGTAAAAAGACAATGCTGATTCAAAAAATTATGTGTTTTGTCGCAGGAATGTGTGCATCTTCGGAATAAACACCATCTTACACAGCATAACATCATCGCATCATTTCACATAGCATAAGCATCATACATCATGTTGCATATGGCACAAGAAGGGGACATGACATCGATCTTCGGAAGAATGTTTTGAAAGGGGAAAATCATGCTAAGTAGCTTCGGAGAACATTTTCACGAAGTTTATTCATCAGAGCACCACGAATATTGTTGTGACAAATGGAAATTATTCTTCACGAAGCATGAAAAGAAGGGAAGGTGTTTTTTCGTCAAAGACTAAAAAACGGTACGTATGTAAAATTTCATGCATCGTAAAGAATTAAATGATAAAAGCATGTATATTACATTCAGGGCTACAAGATGTCACACATATTACATTTCAGAAGTTTAATTTACAATAGTATTTAATCTTCTCTCAGAACAACTTCTGCAGCCTCATTCAGGAGCCGATTGACGACTTCGTCCATAATGGCTTCAGCCATCTTTTTAATTTCGTCGTCTCCTTTCGGCTGAGGGCCCGGAGACGCTTTGGCAGGATCTGAAGTAGGACAGGATACGGCTACATTGCTATTTCAAATGGCAAACGAAGCTTAAAACCAAAAATTACAACACAATAAAAACTATTAGTTAATACCTAATTGCCCTTCGGGCTCTGCGCTCTTCTCAGCAGTCTCAGCTACTTCTCTAGCGTCGTGGATACCCTTTTCACTTTTTCGAATGATTTCTCGGGCCATCTCTCGGCCACCATTATCCCAGATATCGGTGAAAAATTTTTCACCAGCCATGCTAGCTTCGGCCGAAGGATCCCTTGCATCTTTGAAGGGCAGAGCATCTTCGGATTGCGCTAGAATCTTTACGTGTTCGCAGCCCTTTTTCTCTAAAATTGTGGCAATCCCTCTGGCACCCGAGAAAGCACATATATCTCCACGGCTATTTAAAATTTCCTCGAAGGCCTCAGCTTCGTGGTCGATCCATTCGATGGGACCCTCGGGATTGCCTCTTGTAAAGTTCTCTTCGCTTGAGAATGCGCCGACTTTGGCGAAGCTAGCTTTTAACTTCTTAACACACTCTATAGATTTGTTATAGCATCTCTTCTTGGACGAACGAAGCTCTTCAACAGTTCCTTCTAAGTAATCTGCCCATTGGTCGCTGAGTTCTCGCTTTGTTTCCTCAAGTATGCGTTCTTCCTTGGCTCTGGCCAGTTGTTTCCGAAGATCTTCAATTTCGCGCTTCTGAGCTTCAGCTTGACCTTTAAAAGCAGCTTCGTCTTCCTTTATTTTATTTATCAATGAGTGTAATATTTTATCTTTTTCGAGACCTTCGTTCCTCAGTTCGATTACTTCGGAACGAAGGTTGCTCAGGGCTATAGCACACCCTTCGTCTTCAGCATCCTTCTGTGCCCTGAGGGCATTGCTAAGTATCAGGCCCTGCAAAGAGAAATATGTGTGTGTCAATAGATTTAAACAAACGAAAAATTTTGGTCTCAACAAAAATACAAGGATCTCATTTGTCGTGCCTTTAAGCTATTATAGGCCAGGCTGTCGGCCAGATCGTTCTTCGACAGCACCGAGAGCCCGTCTTCTAAAGTTGGGAATCCGAAGCTCTTGCTCATCTCCCGACAGACAGAAATCTCCTTGCTGTCAGGGAGACAATACAAAAAGTCTTCTTCTCCACTGCCATTGAATATTAACGTCCCCTTTGGATACTTCAGTTTTTGGGCGTAGCGCTGGGCCTCTTGCTCTTCTTTTTCTGATAGTTTTTTCCCCGAAGCATGACGAATAATATAATCACGAACTTTGGAGGATGCTTCGGGGGCAATGACGCTGATTTCTTCAGCAAAAGCTGGCTTTGTTATTTTTTCTTCCTCAGTTTCCAAGGATTTTATCTTCGCGGGCTCTGAGGACCCAGCTTCGGCTTCAGTTTCTTGCTCTGGAGCTTTAGTATCAGAAATTTCAGTTGTTGTTTCAGGAATGGCAGCAGCCTTCTTCGGAGGTGTGCTTGAAGATTTGATTGTTTCCAGTACATCTAACACATTAGCCATTCTCTTTCTTTTCGGAGTCACTACTGGCACTTTTTGATTTTTTACTGTCTCAACATTTGCTGCAGGACTCACAACTTCAGATGTTTTTTCTTCAGTTGGTTTTTTCACTTTTTCCATTTTTTCTGTGGATAGCGCTTCGGCCATTTCTTCGGTTTTTGGTAGCAAAATCTTCGGTTCTTCCAATTCTATCCTCGTTGGCGCTTCGGCCATTTCTGCAACTTCTGGCAGCAAGGTTGGTTTGGTTGGCTTTTTAGCCTCGGTGGCCGAAGAAGTTTCTCCGGTAAACTCAGGCACCGAAGCTGGTTCAATATAGCGCGACCGATGTGTGAGGACCTTTATCTTCTTTCTTTTCGGTTCTGGCTCGCTAGGAGCAGTTGCAGCTTCTTCTTCTGCAGAGGTTGTGTTTTTTCTCTTCTGCCTTCGAATGGGATAGCAATAGTCAGGGTAGACAAACTCGATTGCATCAAATACCCGATTCAGCCTCTTCTTTTTTCGGTCTCCGAAGGCTGCTGACATTGCAGTATCTTCGGCCTTCGAATAAGCCCCAAGCAGTTCATCACTTAAGTTTTCAATACTTTTTAACCAGTCATCATCTGGCTCAACGAATTTATCTCCAAACTTAAAAGTGTACTTCAGCCTGATAAGTCCACCTTCGTCGGCCTCCTTTATGGTTTCCTGCGGCATTTCCCATTTCTCCGCGAGCGGCCATACCCTGAAGGCAATGTGCTCTTGTACTAAATCTCTAGTTCCAATAAAAGAACAGATAACGCCGAAGGCTCTTTGGCATTTTTCGGCAGCTTCATTCATTTCAACCTTCGGCCTCTGAAGGCCGAAGTTTTGCCAAATAGGGCGCATAATTACACCCTTGATATCTTCTCGTGCTGACAGATCATTCTTCACATAAAACCATTCTGTCATCCAGTCTCCGGGCCATCTCTTCCGAAAAGTTGGCACGGGACAGCTTGACCCGGACCGAGAAACGAAACTGTAGCAGCCAAAATTATTGTGATACTGTTCTTTACCCCAAGGTTTTGTTTCGTATGATAATTCGTGTATATTGCAGAAGCTTTTTGCATCAGGCTTCAGACCTTGGCTTCTCACGGCCCACACGAAGATATTCAGCCTTATGATTGCCTCGGGGGTAAGTTGATGAAGATAGACTTCGAAGATTTTCAGCACCTCCACGACGAAGCTGCTCAAGGGAAATCGCAGTCCAGCTTTCAAAAAGCTTCGGTATACTACGACTTCATTCTCTTCAGGGTGTGGACAAGTTTTTTCACCTTCGTCGGCCCTCACAATGGACAAATCCCGGAAATACCTTCCTCTCATGTTGACCAGATGATTCTCTTTGATAGTTGATTTACCATAAACTGAATGGCTTGGTCGCCAGGGACGATCTTCGGAGTCTTCACCACCACTGTCCACATCATAACTGTCACTGTCACCAGTATCTTCAGACAAACCTTCCAGAATCTCCTTGGTGATTTTTTCTGTATTGGTCTTTGACATCGCTATAAGAAACCCCAAGTTTTTCTCTTCGTCGAGGCTCAGCTTCATCTCAGCAGCAGCCTTCTTATCTTCAGACATCTTCGGAGACACTAAAAAACTATTTTCAAAGCCGAAGCTTCAAAACTAAAAGCTTAGCAAATCTTAGTGCACAAGAGCTAAAAATTGAGTGAGCGGGAGCAGATGGCCAGAGAGCGTGTCAAATGAGTTTGCGGTATGACCATATTTATACGCCAAATGCGTTGAAAATTGACAGACCCCGCTTGTCAGTGAATGTTGCTATTCTAGCAAAGGGAAGGTGTTTTTTCGGACCTTCGGCGTAAAGCCTTCGTCCATGTCGCAATCTAAATTTATTATTTTAAACAAATTAATATTGCGAGGGGCTACTGTTGGGGGCCTTCGGCTTCCGAAGGTCCTCAAAAACAGGATTTAACAGTATTTCTGGAGTATAATGTGTGAACAGGTATCTTCGGACACAAGTCGGCATCACAGTAGACCAGAATAATACGAAGGTTGATACAGCGCCGAAGGTGTGAGCAGGAAAGCTTCGGCGTGGCAACAAAAAGTGAAACCGACTTAAAGATGAAAAGGCTATTTAGACCTCGATAGATTACTATAGAATCATTATCAAGTGTGAAAGGCATGAATGTAATTTTGTATGGGTTGTGCCCCGTGCCTATAAATAGGTGAACAGTACCCCCGTACTGTTCACGCTGACTTGGCATTCACTTTTGCGTCACGCTTGTACTTTCATCTCCTTCAAGTTAAAGGTACATCTGTAATTCAATGTTATTTCTGTTTATATATAATAATAATATATAATTATCTATGTTATCTTTTATATTCCTTACAATTCATTCTTCGTCGCTATATAATGTATTTATGAAGGTACGCCCTTCATAACCTTCGTCCGAAAACCATTATATCCTAAGGGGAATAATGCTTCGTAGGGCGAAGGATTTAACCGATTAACATTTTCTATGTTGCCTTGTTCTTATAGCATTTGAGAACAAGTCCCCAACAATGTCGTCATTCATCTCAGAGAATATAAACTTGAAACTGAACTCGTGCATTGAGAAACAAAATAAAAAGACAAATGTCTCTCTAATAAAAAATTATTTTCATTTCTGTACAAGTTGAATTTGAAGTTTATATTTTATGTGATAGTTGGGGGCGTTAAAATGTATATCATAAAAATATATTAAGAGTTTTTTTCAACATCATATTTTCGAGCGAGCGGATTTAGGGTCTGTTTGGTTGGGCTGTGGCTGTGAAAAAAGTTGTTGTGGGCTGTGAGCTGTGGAAAAAGCCGCTGTAGGCTGTAAGCTGTTAAAAAGCTAAAAACCGTTTGGTGGAAACCACTAAAAGTCGTTAAAAATTATTCGATATATGTTTTCATAGTTCCATCCAAAAAGCCACTAAAAACATGTCCAGGGGTGCTTTCAGATCTGCACTATAAGAAAGTCGGCTTTTAAAAAAAGCTGCTTCATGGATCCAGCCCTTTGGTTGTCTTTTGGCTTTTAGGGGGGCAAATGCCAAAACCAAAAATCAAACCAAACACACCCTTACTTTATCGCTTCCTAGGCTCCAAGGCCTGTGCGCTTTAATACAGGAGGTTAGGCGTGCGTCGGGTGATGACACGTGGTGCCGCGCCCACGATGATTGGGTGACCGCGTGAAGAATGACACGTGGGCCCCGCCTCTCCCCAATGTAACGAACTCGCGTCGTGTTCTGGTGGTGTTCGCGGGAGGACCCTGTTGGAATATTATATAAGTGAATTGTCCACCTCTTCCTATCAACTTAAGCTTTTGAGTTGAATTGGTTGGTGCATGCAACTTAATATAGTATCAGAGCCAGAGGTCTCGAGTTCGAATCCTGGTTGGCACAATTAAATAAAATAATTGTTGCTCACTCCTATATTTCATGTCAGAGATCAAAAGAGGCTCGACGTGAGGGGGAGTGTTGGAATATAATATATATCCCCTCCCCTCAACTCCATATCTAAATAAAAGCGGTAAGGAAAAAGTTTTAATAAAAAAAAAGAATCAATGGATTCATGATTAAACCCCTCCTACTTCTTGTATTTTCATACATTTTGATTAAGTGAGGGATCAAATAGAAATATGTAGTCAACTTTATTTGAAGGTAGTTTGGAGGATTATAAATATGAATATTGCTTTCCAATTTGTTTTTGCATTAATTGCGACTTCCTCATTTTTAGTCTGAACTTTTACCTATTTTTTCATATATTCAACCTGCAATTATTATTTTCTCTGCTTCATGCGGCTATATCATTTACTCATTGATAATTTGTTTTTTACCTCATTCTTTTCTGTCTATTTATTTATTTATACTATACTTAAAGCACCAGTTTCAACGATCGTCCTGCGTCATCTTTTTACAAATAACCCCTCACAGCTATTTCAAATTAATCCGCTGCACGCCCAAATGGCGGTCCGGCACGAGCCAGACGTCTGCGGGCCACACAACTCTGGCCCAGGCACGTCATGCCGGCCTGCTGACTGTGCCAAGCCAGTCCGTTAGCCTATTAGATTAAATCAGCATAAAATGTTAAAAAATAGTGCAGGAGGTGGGGTTTGAACCCATGCCCTGATATAGAAGAAGAACGAAAGACACTAGGTAAAGCTGTCTAACTAGTAGAACATCATACATTCATACTTAGATGTTTTTTAATATTGAATATAAAAAATATATATGTATATACTTTTTTTGTAAAATAAAAAAATATAATCATGTCGGGCCGGACCAGCACTACGGCCCGAGGCTACATCCCAATCACGGCACGACGTTCTTAGCTTTTGCAAGCATTAGGTCGTTTCTGAGATCACATTGGCGCAATGGACTCCATGATGTTTGAGGTTTCTAAATTAGATGGAGCAACAATGATTTGTCACACTAACAGTAAAAATGAAAGGTTATTTGTTGGTTTTAAATATTAGTAATTGCTATGAAGTAGCATAATTTATATGGAGCGGATCCAATTTTTATTGATGCCTGACTTTAGCAATCACTCCATATTTTGATCTATCTTTTTATAAGTTTGAGTTCATGTGACTTATTTTAGAAACCTGATCTCACAAACTTTCTCTTATTTGGTCTATGTATGGTAGAATTATGTCATTTTATAATCTATGTTTGTTCAGTCAGTCGTTGTGAACTCTCTTCTAATCGCTCACTTTATTGGTCGTGTTGTACTAAGACATATTAGATGAAGTAAATAATAACATCAGTTAGCCAAATCAAAAAATATTATATGGAGAACGGAGACAACCAATAAAAATATTTATTTTTTTGGATAGTTTACATGAGTATTGTTGTAAGCCGTCGCAACAACGCACGGGCAACTGACTAGTTAATTATTTATATGGTGGCTACGTTATTACCATTGGTGTTATTACTATTCTTGTGAACACAACTTCTTGTGACTTTTGAGGAGGTAAATTTAGACGTGTGTTAGAAAATAGTAGTATATTATATTCATCAAAATGCTCTCCACTATGTGTGTTTTAGCGTGTTTGGTTTAAGGAAAATAAGGTAGCACATCATCTTCTTACTCTTGCTTTCTTGTTTGGTTTGTAAAATAGAATGAGTTGATCGATCACTATTTCATTTCTCATACGCTAATAATTAGTGGCATCTCTAGTGTTGGTAGAGTAGCTAGACTACATACGCCCCCATGTTTGTTTGGGTGAGGTCAATATATATATATATATATATATATATATATATATATATATATATATATATATATATATATATATATATATATATATATATATATATATATATATATATATATATATATATATATATATATATATATCGACTGATTGGTTCCTTGCACCCGTGCAGCTACGCTCGCGCGAAGCTGGCTGACCGGATACGGCCGTTTCCACCGTACGAGCAGATGCAGACAATTAGCGTCCAAATGGCTTGTTTTGCATCCACTCGTGCAACACACGCGTTCTAAGTGCAGACAACCAAACGTATGCTTATACGAAGTCAACGCACCCAATGATTTAGGACGAAGCAATGCGGGCAACCAATCATCACTATACCACAACCTAGCTATAACGACTTACTTACAGTCGGTATAAACCGTTATAGCAACGTACTATCAGTCGCTATAGAGTTATACCGACTAACTCTTTCTGACGATGTAAGTGGCTGAGAGCACCTAGAGGGGGGGTGAATAGGTGATCCTGTGAAACTTGAAACTTAATCCACAAAAACTTGATTAGGTGTTAGCACAATAATGCCAAGTGGCTAGAGAGGAGTCTCAACAAAACACAATAACCACAAGAGATCAATCACAGAGATGTCACAGTGGTTTATCCCGTGGTTCGGCTAAGACCAACGCTTGCCTACTCCACGTTGTGGCGTCCCAACGGACGAGGGTTGCAATCAACCCCTCTCAAGCGGTCCAAAGACCCACTTGAATACCACGGTGTTTTGCTTGCTTTACTATATCCCGTTTGCGAGGAATCTCCACACTTTGGAGCCTCTCGCCCTTACACTTGAAATTCACAAAGAAGCACGGAGTAAGGGAGGGATGAGCAACACACTCAAGACAAGAAATCATAGCAACACCACGCACACAAGTCGCAACAAGAGCTCACAACACGACTCAATGAGTTCACAACTCAACTAGAGCTCTAATTGCTATCGCAAGGAACCAAAAGCGCGGAATCGATGTCTTAGTGCTTAGGAATGCTTAGAGAATGCTTGTTATCCTCCTCCATGCGCCTAGGGGTCCCTTTTATAGCCCCAAGGCAGCTAGGAGCCGTTGAGTGCATTCCAGGAAGGCATTTCTTGCCTTCTGTCGCTTGGCGCACCGGACACTGTCCGGTGCGGATTTCTTTCCTTCTTTGGCGAAGCCGACCGTTGGCGCCTTGGAGCCGTTGGCGCACCGGACACTGTCCGGTGCACACCGGACAGTTCGGTGCCCCCTTCTAGCCGTTGGCTCGGCCACGCGTCGCGCCCGGATTAAGAGGCCGACCGTTGGCTCACCGGACAGTCCGGTGAATTATAGCCGTACGCCGTTAATTTCTTCCCGACAGCAGCAAGTTCGCCTGAGCCAGCCTGGCGCATCGGACATTGTCCGGTGCACCACCGGACAGTCCAGTGCACCCAGACAGAGCTGACTTTGGCAGAACAAAGCCATCTGTTCTCCAATTCGATTTCTCCTGTTTCCAGCACTTAGACACAATACATTAGTCTCTAAAACAATGTACTAAAGGCCTGTTTGGTTCGCGGCTAACTGTGCCACACTTTGCCTAAGGTTAGTCGTCCGAATTGAAGAACTAACCTTAGGCAGAAAAGTTAGGCAAAGTGTGGCAAGTTAGGTAGTAAACCAAACAGGCCCTAAGTCTGAGAAACATACCTTTATACTTGATTTGTACTTTGTCCACCTTTTGACACTTAGGCACTTGTATTGGACACTAAATCACCAAAACACTTAGAAATGGCCCAAGGGCACATTTCCCTTTCAATCTCCCCTTTTTGGTGATTTATGCCAACACAACATAAAGCAAGTAGAACAAGTACAATATCAATTCAAATAAGAACTCAAATTTGGCATATATGGATCATTCTTTGCCACCACTTGGTTTGTTTTTGCAAATCAACCTCAAATTCCTATCTCTAGCTCAAAAACACTTGTTGAGACATAACAAGAGTTGTTCCAAGAGAAATTGATCAAAGATTTCAAAAACTCCCCTTTTTTCCATAATTAATCCTTCTCCCCACAAGAGACCAACTTTTGATAATAAGAGGCAAACAAGAGTATTTTGTCAAACAAAAACTCTAACTCTACTTTTTCAAAATTTCTCAAGTGGTAGCTGATCCATTTCTTGCTTTGGCCTTATTTTCTCCCCCTTTGGCATCAAGCACCAAAGCGGAATCAATTTTGGCCCTTTAACCCCATTGCCTCACCAAAATCTTCAACTAAGAGTAAAAAGGCAATAAGAGTACAAAGATGAACTTGGAAAAAGTTACTCTTTCATCGGAGTGCAGTGGAAGTCTTGCATGGTCCAAGTCCACCTTTTCCCTTTCAAACCTCCTTTGAGACTTAATTAAGCAAACTCAAACACACAGTTAGTCTCAAAGGGTCAAGTTGTAGCACATCTCCCCCTAAATTTGTGCATCACTTGCAAATGGACTTGTAAGGTCCAGGGAGTGCTTGTATAACTTGAGCACCATAAATAAACAACAAAATGTTTAAGGAACATGATCAAGGGCATAAACACATGTATGCTATAAATCAATCCAAGTTCCGCGAATCTAAGACATTTAGCTCACTACGCAACTTGCAAAAGGTCTGCTCATCTAAAGGCTTGGTAAAGATGTCGGCTAGCTGGTTCTCGGAGCTAACATGAAACACTTCGATATCCCCCTTTTGCTGGTGGTCTCTCAAAAAGTGATGCCGGATGTCTATGTGCTTTGTGCGGCTGTGTTCAACAGGATTATCCGCCATGCGGATAGCACTCTCATTATCACATAGGAGTGGGACTTTGCTCAAATTGTAGCCAAAGTCCCTGAGAGTTTGCCTCATCCAAAGTAGTTGCGCACAACACTGTCCTGCGGCAACGTACTCGGCCTCAGCGGTGGATAGGGCAACAGAAGTTTGTTTCTTAGAACTCCATGACACCAGGGACCTTCCTAAGAATTGGCACGTCCCCGATGTACTCTTCCTATCGACCTTACATCCAGCATAATCGGAGTCTGAATATCCAATTAAGTCAAAGGTAGACCCCTTTGGATACCAGATCCCGAAGCAAGGCGTAGCGACTACATATCTAAGAATTCGCTTCACCGCCACTAAGTGACATTCCCTTGGATCGGATTGAAATCTAGCACACATGCATACACTAAGCATAATGTCTGGTCTACTAGCACATAAATAAAGTAAATACCCTATCATTGACTGGTATGCCTTTTGATCAACGGACTTACCTCCTTTGTTGAGGTCGGTGTGTCCGTCGGTTCCCATTGGAGTCTTTGCGGGCTTGGCGTCCTTCATCCCAAACCGCTTGATCAAGTCTTGCGTGTACTTCGTCTGGGATATGAAGGTCCCGTCCTTGAGTTGCTTCACTTGGAACCCAAGGAAGTAGTTCAACTCGCCCATCATCGACATTTCGAATTTCTGCGTCATCACCCTGCTAAACTCTTCACAAGACTTTTGGTTAGTGGAGCCAAATATTATGTCATCGACATAAATTTGGCACACAAACAGATCACCATCGCAGGTCTTAGTGAAAAGAGTTGGATCGGCTTTCCCAACCTTGAAAGCATTAGCAATTAAAAAGTCTCTAAGGCATTCATACCATGCTCTTGGGGCTTGCTTAAGTCTATAGAGCGCCTTAGAGAGCTTACACACGTGGTCGGGGTACCGTTCATCCTCGAAGCCAGGGGGTTGCTCCACGTACACCTCCTCCTTGATTGCCCCGTTGAGGAAAGCGCTCTTCACAACCATTTGGAACAACCTGAAAGAATGGTGAGCAGCATATGCTAGCAAAATACGAATGGACTCTAGCCTAGCCACAGGAGCAAAAGTCTCCTCAAAGTCCAAACCTGCGACTTGGGCATAACCTTTTGCCACAAGTCGAGCCTTGTTCCTTGTCACCACCCCGTGCTCGTCTTGTTTGTTGTGGAACACCCACTTGGTTCCCACAACATTTTGCTTGGGACGAGGCACCAATGTCCAAACTTCATTCCTCTTGAAGTTGTTGAGCTCCTCTTGCATGGCCAACACCCAGTCCGGATCTAGCAAGGCCTCTTCTACCCTGAAAGGCTCAATAGAAGAGACAAAGGAGTAATGCTCACAAAAATTAACTAATCGAGACCGAGTAGTTACTCCCTTGCTAATGTCACCCAAAATTTGGTCGACGGGATGATCCCTTTGAATCGTTGCTCGAACTTGGGTTGGAGGTGCTGGTTGCGCTTCTTCCTCTATCACATGAACATCTTGTGCTCCCCCTTGATCACACGCCTCTTCTTGATGAACCTGTTCACCGTCTTGAGATGGGGGATGCACCATTGTTGAGGAAGAAGGTTGATCTTGCTCCTTTTGTTCCTGAGGTCGTACATCACCAATCGCCATGGTTCGTATTGCGGCCGTCAGAACATCTTCTTCATCTACATCATCAAGATCAACAACTTGCTCTCTTGGAGAGCCATTAGTCTCATCAAATACAACGTCGCTAGAGACTTCAACCAAACCCGATGATTTGTTGAAGACCCTATACGCCTTTGTATTTGAATCATAACCTAACAAAAACCCTTCTACAGCTTTGGGAGCAAATTTAGAATTCCTACCCTTCTTCACTAGAATGTAGCATTTACTCCCAAAAACTCGGAAATACGAAACATTGGGTTTGTTACCGGTTAGTAGCTCGTATGAAGTCTTCTTGAAGAGGCGATGAAGGTAGACCCTGTTGATGGCGTGGCAAGCCGTGTTCACAGCTTCCGACCAAAAGCGCTCAGGGGTCTTGAACTCTCCAAGCATCGTCCTCGCCATGTCTATAAGCGTCCTGTTCTTCCTCTCTACCACACCATTTTGCTGTGGTGTGTAGGGAGCGGAGAACTCGTGCTTGATTCCTTCCTCCTCAAGGTACTCCTCCACTTGAAGGTTCTTGAACTCGAACCCATTGTCGCTCCTTATCTTCTTCACCTTGAGCTCAAACTCGTTTTGAGCTCTCCTTAGGAAGCGCTTGAGGGTCCCTTGGGTTTCAGATTTATCATGCAAAAGGAATACCCAAGTGAAGCGGGAAAAGTCATCAACAATAACTAGACCATACTTACTTCCTCCTATGCTTAGATAGGCGACGGGTCCGAAGAGGTCCATATGTAGCAGCTCCAGAGGTCTTGATGTGGTCATCACATTCTTGCTGTGATGCGCTCCTCCCACTTGTTTACCTGCTTGCCAAGCTGCACAAGGTCTATCTTTTTCGAAAGTAACATTGGTTAGACCTATCACGTGTTCTCCCTTTAGAAGCTTGTGAAGGTTCTTCATCCCCACATGTGCTAAGCGGCGATGCCTTAGCCAGCCCATGCTAGTCTTAGCAATTAAGCATGCATCTAGACCGGCCTCCTCTTTTGCAAAATCAACTAAATAAAGTTTGTCGTCTAATACACCCTTAAAAAGCTAATGAACCATCACTTCTTCTAAAGACAGACACATCTACATTTGTGAATAGACAATTATATCCCATTTTGCATAATTGACTAACAGATAACAAATTATATCCAAGAGACTCAACTAAAAACACATTAGATATAGAGTGCTCGGATGAAATAGCAATTTTACCTAACCCTTTTACCTTGCCTTGATTCCCATCACCGAATATTATTGAATCTTGGGAATCCTTGTTTTTGACGTAGGAGGTGAACATCTTCTTCTCCCCCGTCATATGGTTTGTGCATCCGCTGTCAATAATCCAGCTTGAACCCCCGGACGCATAAACCTGCAAGGCAAATTTAGGCTTGGGTCTTAGGTACCCAACTCTTGTTGGGTCCTACAAGGTTAGTCACAATTGTCTTAGGGACCCAAATGCAAGTTTTATCTCCCTTGCATCTTGCCCCTAACTTCCTAGCAATCACCTTCTTATTCTTTCAACAAATGGCAAATGAAGCATTGCAAGCATGATATATTGTAGAAGGTTCATCAACTTTCCTAGGAACATTAACAACATTTCTCCTAGGCATATGAACAACATATCTCCTAGACATATCTCTACCATGCATATAGGTAGAACTAGAAGCAAACATGGCATGAGAGTCAAAAGCATCATAAGCATTACAACTTGTAATACTCAAAAGTGTATAAAAGGATTATATGGTGATATCCTTATTTTATGTGTCATATTTGCATCATGAAAAGAGCATACATGTAATTAAGAGGATTTAATCCAAACAAATGATTCTAAAATAAAATAAAGTACATCTTGTTGGAGTTTTATGTTTGCGCATTAAATAAAAATACAAATAATATAAAAATGACTAGAAATTGGTTTAAACCCTAAATTGAAAATTAGGGTTTGAAAATAAGAAGAGAAATGATATAAAAATATAAATAATATAAATATATTTCTAAAATTTGTATTTTTCATTTCACAATATGATTTGATAACAAATTTGCACAAGGTTTGAAACTAAATTCGAATTCAAATTGACTTTAGAAATAAAGAAAGGAAAATGGGAGATAAAAAGAAAAGGGAAAGCAAAATCTATTCTGTTTGGGCTCCTCCCCTCATTTCGGCCCATTTCCACACCCTCACCCCCGCCGGCCCAAACCTCCCACCGCGCGCGCGCGCCAGCTCTCTGTCGCATGGGGGCCGCTTGCCAGTCCGTAGTGTTAGCGGCCGTGTCTCACTGATGGGTGGCCCCGGCACGTCAGATGCTCCCTCTCCGCCGTAACCGAACCCGCGGAGTCTTCGCCGCGCGGACCGCGCCTGCCTCGCATGGGAAGCTTTCCGGGGACCTCGGAGTCGCGTAACCGTCGCACCCCTACACGCCTTAAAGACCCCGTTTCCATCGTCGGGACCCTTGATAGCCTCTTCGTTCCTTGGAACGCAAACGCGCCGCCGCTAGAGTAGAGCTCAGTCCGCCGCGCGCCCAGGTCCGCTCGCCGTCGACTTGCTCTCCGTGTAGTGCTCGGAATTCACCTCCGTGACCTCCTGAAGCCAGCGCAGGGATCGCCCGGGACTGTCTTCACCTCTGGAGCGTTGAATCGCTCGTCGACGTCGAACCAAGCCAAGGAACCGCGCCTTCACGTCATCGGGATCACCCTCGCGATAAAAGACTGGTATGGCCACCCTGGTGATTTCGCCTCCCTCCCCTCTTTCCTTCGGTGTAGTTTAGCTCGGATTAGGTCGGTGGGTCGCCAAATCGCCGTGTCCGGCCATGGCGCCGCCGTAGGGTGAAGCGCCTGGCCGCCGGTGTTGACCGTGGGAGGTTTAAGAGAGACTCAGTGCGCGATGTCGAGCGTGGGCCGTCGGATGAGGAATGGACGGTCCCGATTAGTAGCCGGGAGTACCCTTTCACGCGTGTGATCCCGACCGTGTGATCCGATCAGACGGAACGGGTGGAGTCCGGAGTTTGTAAAATCCACGCCGTAGATTTTTGATCTGACGATTAGGGTAGCGTACCGATTCGGTATTAAGTAGATCTAATCCTGGCCACTGAAGACTAATCGAACCGCTAGAGCTCCCTGAAACCCCTCAGTGGGCGCAGATTTGCGCATAGGCCCCCTGAAGTATTTAGTTAACAACCCGCAGTCCATTGGCCACTGTTCTCTGAGTCTCGGTAATCTTGCGCCAGAGCCCCTGACTTTTCCAGAAATTGACGCCTAGTCCAGAGAACAAATAAAACCAGAGAAATGAATTTAAAAAATGGATTTT
Organism: Zea mays; assembly: GCF_902167145.1. Lineage (NCBI taxonomy): Eukaryota > Viridiplantae > Streptophyta > Magnoliopsida > Poales > Poaceae > Zea > Zea mays. Next base: position 73,344,413 of record NC_050100.1, on the reverse strand, counting down.
TAGTATTAATTAAATGCCAGAATTTGTATAATCCATAGAAAATTCATGTTAACTCCAAATTGAACCATTTCAATTTCTAAAATTTTGTAATAATATTCTCTATCATTTAGTGTCTCTGTTTTGACATGAAAGCAGTAAGAAAATTAATTTCTCATCTAATCCTATTTTAATCACATTAAACCTTAGGAAATTCATAACTTGAAATCTATAACTCCAAATCTAGTGATTTCAGTTCCTATGATCTCATTTTAATGTGTAGATTTTTACTGTATATTTTATTTGCATATTTGATGTGATGTTAATTTATGCTATATTATGTATGTATTGTGTTGATGCGAGTAGACGAGCAAGCCACTATAGATTCTGAGGTTCAACAAGTAGAGATAGCTGAGCAGGAGCTCATTGAAGGCAAGTTGTGCCCTTGATCACTTACTTTTCCCAGCCATGTTCTTATTAATTATAATGATCTGTATAGGTTAATTTTGATGGGATCCAATAGGTTACCCCAGTTTTGGTTATCTTTATACCTTGATCACCCCTGAAATATTTTTGGGTAGTACCTGCTATTGCTTTATGTGGATTTGGGTATGAAGATACACTATTCATGATTATTCTGTTATTATCTTGTTATTATTATTGTTTATGTTAAGATCATTAAATTAATGGGAACATGGAGCGACCACCCGGGAAAATAGTGCTACCACAAGGGTTTAATGGGATGCCCTTGGCTGATTAACTAGGAAAGCTAGTGGAGGTCTACCTTACCCGAAAGGGGCAAGGGCAGTAGGGGAGTGGTCAGTGTAGGGAGGTCCTTGGTTGATTTTGCAGCGATGGCGGTCAGGCAAGAACCCTGCATTGGAGCTTCCTATAAACTGTAGCGGGTTTTCTGAAGCTAGTAGAACTTTGTAAAGGCCTCGTAGTGTTACCCTGCCTCGCCTCCTCGGTAGAGGTGTATGGGAAGTCGCGATCCCTTGGCAGATGGGTAACATGACTTGTGGGTAAAGATGTGCAACCTCTGCAGAGTGTAAAACTGGTATACTAGCCGTGCTCACGGTCATGAGCGGCTCGGACCCTCACATGATTAATTATGGAACTTAAATTTAATTTGACATTCACATCGCATTTGGGATTATTTTACTATTACTTTTCTTTATTAATATTAAGGTTTGGTATTTACTTACACTTAGTAATTGCTAATAAAATTTTGACCAACTTATAAAAGCAATGCTCAGCCTCAGCCTTTATTTCATTGATCAGCCTTACACTTCATGAACTCCCACCTTTGGTGAGTTCATGCCACATTATTCCCCACGACTTGTTGAGCTATGAACGTATGTGAGCTCACTCTTGCTGTCTCACACCCCCCACAGGAGAAGAACAGGTGGTCGAAGAGGAGCCGCCTAACTCTGAGGCTTTCGACTTGATCTAGGTGGCGTCTCCCAGTCAGCTTTCTGGCGCCAAGGATAGATTCTGATTTTAGATCCTGCGATATTTATCTCTTATTTTGTAAGACTTCCGCTATGTAATAAAGTACTTTGATTATGTGACATTTATCTCTATACACTCTGTTATTATATATGTTGTCTTCTTTGGCGCATGTATGAGATGCACCCGGCTTTGTTCTTTAAAACCGGGTGTGACAGAAGTGGTATCAGAGGAAATGTTGACTGTAGGACGAAACCTAGATAGAAATGGACAAAACCCTTATCTACTTATCTTACTCTGATTCATTCCATACTTATATTATCTTAACCTGTCTCACCTTGTGCTACTCTACTCTGATTATTCTTACCTTTACTACTCTAAGACAAGATGGATTTCACACCCTGGAATCCTGCCACTATGATCTTCTTAAGAGATAGGGAACCTAAGACGAAATTAAAACTATTTTCTCTATTTAAAATTGTTGATTGATTGTTCTGATGATAGATGCTTGATTTGCTTCTTTGGTTGATTGAAATAGTATAGACGGGCATCTTAGCATGTACCACCATAAGGTAATGAATTAACTTTAGTAGGTGACACACTAATCTACTTAGTTAATAAATCCCCCGTAGTAACATATCTCGTAATTACTCGCCTTGTCTACAATTCTTCATTTCTTACCCTATGTTTCTTACCCAGATGGGCTACCCCTATAGTGTTAGAAGAGAGCACTATAAACGTGATCCTTGGTATGTCATGGTTAAGAAAGGCAAAGATAGTTTATACACTGTGCTAAGGGAACCGTAGAACTCACCAGTTCCAAAGGAGAAAGATTTGAAGTTGCAATTGCAGTAACTACCGCCACCAGACTAGCGACATTCTTAGTAGATGTGAAGTTTGTTGGTGACAACATCCATGTGGTTAAGGATTTTCCGGATGTCTTTCCAGAGGAGTTACCAGGGACGCCACCATATAGGGAAGTTGAGTTTGTCATTGATCTCTTACCTGGGACTGCTCCTATTTCTAAACGGCCATACATGATGTTCGTAGAAGAACTAAAGGAACTCAAGAAGCACTTAACGGAGTTGCAAGAGGCTGGGTACATTCGTCCGAGTCTTCACCTTGGAGAGCAACGGTTCTGTTTGTACAAAAGAAGGACGGATCACAGCGGATGTGTGTGGATTATAGGTCCCTTAATGACGTTATCGTGAAGAACAAGTACATGTTACCCCGCATTGAGGATTTATTTGATCGGATGAGAGATGATAGGGTATTCTCGAAGATTGATCTCCGATCGGGTTACCATCAAATGAAGATTAGACCATCGGATAATTCAAAGACGGATTTCTCGACCCTATATAGTTTATATGAGTTCACTATTATGTCATTTGGACTAACTAATGCACCAGCCTATTTTATGGATCAGAAGAATAAGGTGTTCATGATCTGGACAGATTCGTCGTGGTTTTCATCACGATATTTTTAGTTATTCCAAGAGTGATAATGATCATGAGGAACATCTGAGATTGGTGCTACAGAAGCTACAAGATAATCAACTCTACGCCAAGTACAGTAAATGCGAGTTCTGGATTGACGAGATGCCAGTCCTTGAACATATCATGGAACGATATCAGTGGATCCTGCTAAAGTCAAGAAGATAGTGGTGTGGAGCATACCCACTACAGTTACGGAGATTCGGAATTTCTTGGGGCTTGTAGGATACTATCGGAGATTTATTGAAGGATTTTCTAAGTTTGCTAAGCCCATGACCTCACTTATGGAGAAGGGGAGAGAGTTTAAGTGGATGAGAAATGCCAAGAGGGCTTTGATCAATTAAAGAAGAGGTTGATGTTGCCACCAGTGTTGGTTATGCCAGATCTACAAAAGGGATTTGATATTTATTGTGATGCATGTGGCCAAGGCTTAGGATGTGTGCTTACGCAAGAGGGACATGTGATTGCCTATGCGTCTCGTCAGTTACGGAAACATGAATTGAACTACCCCACTCATGACTTAGAATTGGTAGCCATTGTGCATGCGCTTAAGATTTGGAGACATTATATTATGGGAACCAAGTGCCAAGTGTACACAGATCATAAGAGTTTGAAGTATATATTCATTCAGAAGGATCTCAACCTTAGGCAACATCGTTGGTTAGAGCTTATTAAGGATTATGATTTGGATATTCACTATCATCCGGGCAAGGCAAATTTGGTTGTAGTTGCCTTGAGTCGAAAGGAGCATGTTCATTCAGCTGTTGTTGCCCAGCTACCTGATGAGATTGTTGAGGATTTCAGGAGACTTAACCTGGGGATAGTTGCCCACACTTAAGGAGTTACTATTGATGTGGAACCTACTTTGGAGCAAGAAATCCGCAAAGGACAAATTGGTGATGCTAAAATACAAGAGATCAAGGATCTGATTACTAAAGGTAGAGGTCTAGAGTTTACAGAGGATGAGCAAGGCACGATATGGTTCAAGAATCGGATTTGTGTTCCTGATATCGATAGTCTTCGGGAAACCATATTGAAGGAGGCACATGATTCAGTTTATTCTATCCACCCTGGGAGCACTAAGATGTATCAGGATTGGAAGCAAAAATATTGGTGGTATGGATTGAAGAGAGATGTGGCCGCACACGTGGCTATGTGCGATGTGTGTCAAAGAGTTAAGGCTGAACACCAGAGGCTAGCCGGACTACTACACCCACTGAAGATACCTGAGTGGAAATGGGAAGAAATTGGCATGGACTTCATTGTTGGATTACCCCGCACGTTTGGTGGATATGATTCTATATGGGTGATTGTGGACAGGCTAACTAAAGTAGCCCACTTTATTCCAGTGAAGACCACGTATTCAGGAGCCAAGTTAGCAGAGTTGTACATGGCACGGATTGTCTGCCTACATGGTGTGCCAAAGAAGATTGTGTCAGACCGGGGATCACAGTTTACCTCTCGATATTGGAAGAAGTTGCACGAGTCCTTGGATACGAGATTGAATTTTAGTTCGGCTTACCATCCACAGACTGATGGGCAGACTGAGAGGACCAACCAAGTGCTTGATGATATGTTAAGAGCTTGTGCTCTTAAACATGGTGGAAGTTGGGATAAGAGTTTACCTTATGCTGAGTTCTCCTATAATAATAGCTATCAGGCCAGTTTGAAGATGTCACAGTTTGAGGCTTTATATGGCTGAAAGTGCAGGACTCCATTATATTGGGATCAAACTGGTGAAAGGCAGTTGTTTGGGCCTGAGATTATACAGGAAGCAGAAGAACAAGTTCATCAAATAAGGGAGAATTTGAGAACTGCACAGTCCAGGCAGAAAAGCTATGCTGATACCCGGAGAAGACTGCTTGAGTTTAAGGAGGGAGATTATGTTTATTTGAAGGTGTCACCACTCCGGGGTATGAGAAGATTCAAAGTCAAAGAAAAGTTGTCCCCTCGCTTTATTGGACCCTTTTTAATCTTAAAGCAGGTGGGAGAGGTTGCATATCAATTGGAGTTACCGGATCATCTTGCGGATGTTCATGACGTCTTTCATGTATCTCAGCTGAAGAAATGTCTTAGAGTACCTGAGGAACAATTACCAATGGAGGACCTTAGTGTTCAAGAGGATTTGACTTATGCTGAGTACCCCATCAGGATTCTTGATACATTGACTCGAGTTACAAGGAATAAGGTTATAAAGATGTGCAAAGTGCAATGGAGCCACCACGGTGAAGATGAAGCAACTTGGGAAAGAGAAGAAGAGCTTCGGATAGATTTTCCCCACCTTTTCCCTAGATCTTCCTAAATCTCGAGGACGAGATTATTTTTAAGGGGGGTAGGATTTGTACGTAATACTCAAAAGTGTATAAAAGGATTATATGGTGATATCCTTATTTTATGTGTCATATTTGCATCATGAAAAGAGCATACATGTAATTAAGAGGATTTAATCCAAACAAATGATTCTAAAATAAAATAAAGTACATCTTGTTGGAGTTTTATGTTTGCGCATTAAATAAAAATAATAATAATATAAAAATGACTAGAAATTGGATTAAACCCTAAATTGAAAATTAGGGTTTGAAAATAAGAAGAGAAATGATATAAAAATATAAATAATATAAATAGATTTCTAAAATTTGTATTTTTCATTTCACAATATGATTTGATAACAAATTTGCACAAGGTTTGAAACTAAATTCGAATTCAAATTGACTCTAGAAATAAAGAAAGGAAAATGGGAGATAAAAAGAAAAGGGAAAGCAAAATCTATTCTGTTTGGGCTCCTCCCCTCATTTCGGCCCATTTCCACACCCTCACCCCCGCCGGCCCAAACCTCCCACCGCGCGCGCGCCAGCTCTCTATCGCATGGGGGCCGCTTGCCAGTCCGTAGTGTTAGCGGCCGTGTCTCACTGATGGGTGGCCCCGGCACGTCAGATGCTCCCTCTCCGCCGTAACCGAACCCGCGGAGTCTTCGCCGCGCGGACCGCGCCTGCCTCGCATGGGAAGCTCTCCAGGGACCTCGGAGTCACGTAACCGTCGCACCCCTACGCGCCTTAAAGACACCGTTTCCATCGTCGTGACCCTTGACAGCCTCTTCGTTCCCTGGAACGCAAACGCGCCGCCGCTAGAGTAGAGCTCTGTCCGCCGTGCGCCCAGGTCCGCTCGCCGTCGACTTGCTCTCCGTGTAGTGCTCGGAATTCACCTCCGTGACCTCCTGAAGCCAGCGCAGGGATCGCCCGGGACTGTCTTTGTGGCGGAACTGCCCGAATTATTCCAACTTAAGTGCCTAAGCCCCGCCTTAGAGGCTGGACCACACTTAAATGGGAATAACCCGTCAATCCCTCGGATCTAGTCCGACACGGCCACTGACAGGATCAAGTACCACAATCTCACTCGAAGGTGAGTCACAGAGCAAATACAATAAAGCATAAAACCATACATGCCACAATGTTAAATTATTACATCACCATCATCATCATCGGAGTTTTTGCAAAAGTAACCATCATTGTTTGAAGTGCAGCGGAATAAAACTAACGATAATTAAACAGAGAGATGGGGAAGCCTGTCCCATCACTCCTCATGCTCCTCCTCAGCCGAGGCAGGGTCCCACTCAACAGTCCAACCCGGTGGCAAGATGGACGGCCAAGTTATCCCGGCAACCATCTCCTCCAGAGAACCTGTAAAAATTATGCCACAAGCAAGGCTGAGTATACTAATACTCAGCTAGACTTACCCGGTGTGAGGAGTCTACTCCTCTACCTCTAGACATGCAGCTGTTTGGCTGTGGGGTTTGGTTGCCAAAAGCACTAGCTGAGTTTCTACATCAAGGTTTTAACTTAGTCAAAGTTAAGTGTGACTCTCTTAAGGCTAAAAATGGACTATCTACTCATACATGGTAGCAAGCATTATTAACAATCAACATCTGATCTCAACTCATCGTACTTCCACTTATTACTCAATGCAGTACAATGGATCAAGCAGTCTCATTAGCTGCGAGAAGCAGACGATTCGAATCGAGTTTTTATCCTTGCAAGGTAAACCTAAACACACGACATGCAGGGGCACTCCGTCCCCACACATATCAACCGTCCCCATCGATTCCCTGGCAACAGAAAGGGGCTCACCGCCTTGGCGTACAATGCCTCACTGACCCCGACTGGCCGTCGTGCAGTGACCGCACTTGTACCCACCATAACCGGAATGGGAGACCTCGTCTCAGGTCGCGTGAGGAGGGCAATCTGCGGGCAGGTTCACTCAGGTACTAGGCTTACCGATTTACCATATTTCTCGGCATGTGCTTAGTACATTCAAACGCTTGACACAGGTATCCGCACGTTAATCCTTATTCCTTTTTCCATCTTGCAAACAACCAATCCCCATGGATTGTTGTCCACCAACTAGTATCATGACAGTGTGAAAGTGGGTACAATCAATTTCCTGATCTCGTGCGAGTGCTAGAAAAATCACTCGTCTTCTACCGAGATCCTAATTAAATAAAGCAACTACTCGACCTGTCATACTAGTATTCATCTCAAAGGGATTCCTGAGATCATGCAACTAGGGTTTCAAACAACTCCTACACCTAAGTGCACAATCAAACCTACAATCATTAAGTGAAGTAAAATAGCATAAATAACAGGTTATGCATAAAACCGGGGCTTGCCTTCCAAAGCAGTGGCAGGCAGGTCCTCTGGAGCAGGCTCGGGTGCTGGGTCCGGGGCTACCTCCTGAGCAGCTCCTTGCTCCGGCACGAGGATGTACTCTCCGTCAGCAAGATTACAGTCTATCGAAATGCAATGAACATGTATGTCATGATTATGCAAGATTTAAGAACATTAAGCTAAAGAAACTAAGTCAAGAAGTAATTTAGGGTTTCTTAGTCATGCGGGGCTTCTAGTGGTATATAGATATAAACTTATTACCTTTTAAGATTAGGTTTTCTTTTAGATTATTACAGTGGATTGGTATTGCCTTTATAGATTTTAGTGGACAATTTACAAAGGTCTTAAGATGACATAAATTTCCATTATTCATTTTCCTTTCCTTAATTTCCATTTAGGGTTTCTAGGGTAGGTTTGAACTACAACAGGGTTTTAAAAATTTCCAAAAATTCTGTAAAAATTACAGTGGGTTGTCACTGGCTATTTTAGCTTATTTTGAGAATTTGAGGCTTAAAGTATAAAAGTTAGGCTTTAAACAAAAATAACAAAGTTAGGCAAAAAGGGCCACTTTACACTACAAGTCTTTTATTAAAGTGGGTCCTGACCTAATGGTTATTTTTGTTGGCCTCTAGTAGTGATAAAAAGCTCTTGTACCAAAAAGGACAGAGGGCAGCATGATGGTTGATTAATGATGGATTTTTGAAGTTTGGTGCAAAAAGGGTGATTAGAACTAACTTGTTATTTGAAAAATATCAAACAACAGATTTCAGATTTTTCTTAAGTTCTTATTATCAACACATTAGTTATCCTAAGGTTTGGGGAGGTTTTACCTTAGGGTTATTTTTGTAGGGTTTTTCTAAGTTATCCTTGTTTTATTAATTTAAAAGGTAGCTTTCTTATTTTACACTACAGCAGGGTATGATACATTTTTCCAGTGAACTACATTGACTAAGTATCTCAACAAAAATAGGGGTGCCCTCTGGTTCATTATTTATGTCACTTTTTCTATTTTTCTTAAACTTAAGCATATTATGGAATAAGCGGTTAAAACTAATTTAATGAAATGGACAGAGGGGTTTAACATTTTTAACTAGGTCAGTAGGTAGATATAAACTTCTCCAAATTTTTCTAACCTTAGTTAAATAGTACAACCATTTTTCTTGCTATTATTAAGCTTTTGGTCCAAACTGTAATTAAATCATAACTTTATATTTTTCTCTAGTGCTTATGGGGTTTTATATTTTTCTTAGACAGGTTACATTATTTAGAGTCTGGCAAAATTAGTTTGACCAAATTTGGATAAACCAAACAGAAGTTATGGGTTTTTAAAGTTTCTGTTTGAATTTAAATCAGGTTTTAATTAAGTTTTTCTGGAAAAACAGTTTGCGCCGAGGTCCCTGGGTTTAAACCGAATCAAACCTCGCAGATCTACCCTTACGCCACTATTCACTTGAGTCTCTGACTTTTCACTTAACCCCCTGGATTTCTCTCCCTCTCACCCGCAGTCCTTCCCTTAACTGAAACAGTAGCCGCGGGAAAGAAAAGGGTGGCGCGGCTTATCGGCGGCGAGGGAGGTCCGGCGAGGTGGTCAGCGATGTTCAGGAGGTCGCGACGGTCACGTCGATGTGCGGGTCGGCGTCAGAGGTGGTCGGAGCTCCCCTGGCCACGAACACAGGCGGCGGGGATCGACGGCGGCGCCTGCTCCGGCCAAACCACGGCGGGAGAGTTCAATTAATGGGCACGAGGAGCTTCACAGAATGACACAGAGGCCATGCGCGCAACGAATCGGGAAATGGTGAAGGGGTTTACCCGGTCCACGTGCGCCGGCGAGTTCTTGAACTCCGATGAGCGCGATTTGGCTTCTCCGGTGACGCGGGCCCTCGGTTCAAGCTTGAGCAAGGCTCACGGTCTCACCAGGAAGCTATCTGGGGGCTTGAATCGAACGGAGGGGGACTGGAGAGGGGTTGGCCACGGCGGTGGCTCTTGGTCGGCACTGGCGGGCTGCGGGGAGGTCGCCGGAGTTAATGGCTGGCTCGGGCGAGTCCGGCGAGGTACGGAGGGGATAACGGGAAAGGCAACCGAGCGCTGGGGCGGGTTTTATAGGCGCGGACGCGGCCGGGGCGCCGGTTCAACCGTTTGGCGCGACGCGGGCACGCGGGGCGCGCGCGCGGGTGTGCTCTGGCGAGCTCAGAGCGCGTCGAACACGTGGCGCGTTGCTTCTGCCCGTGTTCTTCGCTCTGCTGAGCGGCCAGGCGTACGAATCTCGCCCTACCGCCTGTGGGGGATCTCTTCCCTGCACCTAGAGCTACCTAGTTCATGTGAGTTCCAAGAGTAGATGTGGTCTGGTTGAGGAGATATGGTAGCGCCAAGTCTTGTCTGTCTGCCCTGTGCAAACCGAGACAAAACCAGTGCCAACTCGTGTCAAATGGTTTTGGCTTAGGTTCAAACTTTTCCAGGGCATTCTAGGGTTTATTTGGCGCCACTTTGCTAATTGGGTCGACTGGTTTTGAAAAGGGGATCAAGGTGAACATGAGGGATCTTTGCTCAAGGGTTGGTTTTTGACTTAGACAAAATCTGCATTTTTCCCTTGTGTTCAACCTTTGGTGATCTTTTTAGGACCTTTCTGAAAACTTTTTGGGGTACTTCCTTACTATTAATTGTAGGTTATTAAGTATATTACAACTTTTATATTTGGCCCAAACCATGATCATGATGTTTACATGATCTTTTGATCATGGCTTCAATTAGGGTTATAATTGCCCATGGGGGTTTTGCTCTAGGGTTTTGGGAGATCCCCACTTAGATGTGCATGATAAGCTAGGGCATGACATCCAAGGTGGATTACACTTGCTTAGGACCTAGAATTCCAAGTTTGGTATACTTTGCCCAATTCAGTCTTCATGTGATAATGGGTAAAAGGGGTAACCCTGGGATGGACACCCTGAGTAACACCTGGGGTGTTACAGCCCTCCCCCCTTAAAGGAATCTCGCCCCGAGATTTAGGTAGAGTCCCTTGGAGGGTGCTTGAAGGTGTGCTGGTGTTGTTTTTCCTTTATACTTAAGTTTCTCTTGTTACCTGCTCTTCGAATGTCATCCTCTTTGCAACTTCAGAAGGAAGCCCTTCTTAAGTTAAATCCACAACTTAGACTACCCTTGTTATCTAAGTTTTTCTTATAATTGACTTCAAAGGGCAGGCGGGGGTGGGGTTTTGGGGTTACATACCGATTTCTTTGGGCAGAAAGTCGGGGAAGCGAGAGCGTAGAAAATCCTCCGTTTCCCAAGTAGCTTCTTCTGCTGAATGGTGACTCCACTGAATCTTATACATTCTGATTGATCTTGCCCGAGTTGATCTCTCCTTTTGATCCAATACCTTGACGGGGTACTCTTGGTAGGACAAGTCTAGTTCTATCTCAATGTCTGGCTCCGGTAGTACTTCAGTGGGTAGACGAACGCATTTCCGCAGCTGAGACACATGGAACACATTATGAACTGCTGACATGTGAGGTGGCAATTCTACTTGATAGGCTACGGGTCCACAACTTGCCTTGATCTCATAGGGTCCAATGTAGCGAGGGGCTAACTTGCCCTTGATCCCAAATCTCTGGACACCCCTGGTGGGTGATACCTTAAGGTAGACATGATCTCCCACCACAAACTATAGAGGCTTCCGCCTCCTATCATGATAGCTCCTTTGCCTGGCCTGAGCAGCTTCTAAGTTCTTGGTAATAACCCTGACCTTTGCCTCTGCCTCGAGTACCAAGTCTGGCCCAAAAATTTCCCTTTCTCCTACTTGAGACCAGTTTAGTGGTGTCCTGCACCTTCTCCCATACAAAGCCTCAAAAGGTGCCATCTTCAGACTGGACTGGTAGCTGTTATTGTACGAAAACTCTGCCAAAGACAGACACTTGTCCCAATCCTTCCCGTAGTGTAGGGCACATGCTCGCAACATGTCTTCCAAAATCTGATTCACCCTTTCGGTCTGGCCATCTGTTTGTGGGTGATATGCTGAGCTTCGGATTACTTGGGTTCCAAGTGATTCTTGCAGTTTTTCCCAAAAGCGTGCCACAAACAGTGCTCCTCTATCAGATATAATGGTCTTGGGAATACCATGCAATCTCACTATCTGATCAACATAAATTTCAGCATACTTCTCTGTCTTGTGGGTGGTGTGCACTGGCAAGAAATGAGCAGTCTTGGTCAACCTGTCCACGATAACCCAAATAGAATCATGGTGCCTGGAGGTATTGGGTAATCCCACTATGAAGTCCATGCAAATGTCCTCCCATTTCCAAGATGGTATGGGAAGGGGTTGCAAAGGGCCTGCTGTCTTCAAGTGACTAGCCTTTATCCTCTGGCAAGTATCACACTCGGATATGTACTTGGCAATTTCTCTTTTCATTCTAGTCCACCAATATAAAGATCTGAGGTCATGGTACATCTTGGTGCTACCAGGGTGCATGGAGAATTTGGAAAGGTGAGCTTCATCTAGTATCTTCTTTCTGAGCTCAGGGTCCTTAGGAACAACCAATCGATCTCCAAACCATAGAATTCCCTTGCTGTTCTGTCGGAAACACTTGTATTTCTCTGCCTTTTGCTTGATCATATCCTTGATAACCTGAACACCCTTATCCTCAACCTGTGCCCTGACTATCTGTTCTTGCAATGAGGGCTCCACCGAGATATAGCTTAGGTTGCCCGAAGGAACAACCTCCAGGTTCAGCTTGCACAACTCATCACACAGGGTGGTCACTCCCATATCCATGCTCATACAATTACACTGGGCCTTTCTGCTCAAGGCATCTGCCACAACATTGGCCTTCCCTGGATGGTAATGCACCTCCAAATCATAATCCTTGATCAACTCTAACCATCTCCTTTGCCTCATGTTCAGATCTGCCTGAGTGAAAATGTACTTGAGACTCTTGTGATCAGTGTAGATGTTACAGTGAGCTCCCATCAGGTAGTGTCTCCATATCTTGAGGGCATGAACTACTGCTGCCAACTCCAAATCATGTGTTGGGTAGTTCTGCTCATGGGGTCTGAGTGCCCGGGAAGCATAAGCAATCACTCTGTTCTCTTGCATCAAGACACATCCCAAACCAGTACCAGAAGCATCACAATAAACTTCAAATGGCTTGGTGTTGTCAGGTTGAGCTAGCACTGGGGCTGTTGTCAAATGCTGCCTCAAGGTATGAAAGGCACCTTCACACTTTTGGCTCCACTCAAATTTGACTCCCTTCTTCAACAATTCAGTCATTGGTTTGGCAATTCTGGAGAAATCCGGAATAAATCGTCGGTAATACCCTGCCAATCCCAGAAAACTCCGAATCTGCTTTACTGTAGTCGGGGGTTTCCAATCCATTACCTCTTGCACCTTCTCAGGATCAACTGATATCCCATCCTGAGAAATTGTATGACCCAAAAACTTGATCTCCTTCAGCCAAAATTCGCATTTAGACAACTTAGCATACAATTGATGGTCACGCAGTCTCTGAAGTACAGTATGCAAGTGTTTGGTGTGCTCGGCTTCATTCTTGGAATAAACCAGAATATCATCAATGAAAACGACCACAAACTTGTCTAACTCTGGCATGAATACTGAGTTCATCAAATACATAAAATAAGCCGGGGCATTGGTCAGCCCAAAAGACATCACCAGAAACTCATACAGTCCATATCTGGTAGAGAAAGCCGTCTTGGAAATATCGCTGGCACGGATCTTTATTTGATGGTATCCTGAGCGAAGGTCTATCTTGGAGAATACCTTGGCTCCTACCAACTGATCAAACAGAACATCAATGCGGGGCAGTGGGTATTTGTTCTTGATAGTCACCGCATTGAGAGGGCGGTAGTCAACACACATCCTCAAACTCTCATCCTTTTTCTTCACAAATAATGCTGGACATCCCCATGGTGAAGTGCTTGGACGAATAAACCCCTTGTCCAACAACTCTTGCAATTGCTTCTTCAATTCTGCCAATTCCGCGGGAGGCATCCTATAGGGTCTCTTGGAGATCGGAGCAGTCCCGGGTTGCAACTCAATTGCGAACTCAATGTCTCGGTCAGGTGGCATCCCTGGTAATTCTTCCGGAAACACATCCGGGTAGTCACAGACTACTGGGATCTCTTTCACTGGGGACTCTAACATAACAAAGGCACAAGATCGGGTACAACCCTGGTTGGGTAAATACAACACAGTCTCGCCATAAGCAGGGGAATGGATTTCAATGGCTCTGGCTGCAATGTCCAATACTGCCTGATGCCTGGTCAACCAGTCAGCTCCCAAAATAATATCCACGCTATCCAATCCTAAGATGAGAAGGGTGGTTCTAATCACCAGACTACCAAATTTTATAGGCACTTGCCTGTTGATTTGATAAGTGGCAACTCTGCCTCCTGGTGTTGAAATTGTAATGCCCCCATCGGTATGGTGAAAGGGCAACTGGCATTTGGCACTAAACTTGGCACTGATAAAACTATGCGATGCACCCGAATCAAATAAAACAATAGCAGGATAATTCAAAACTGTAAAGATACCAGTCATGACGGGTGCTCCCTCTGGAATGTCAGCCATTGTGGTGAAATTCAGCCTGCCCTGCCTCACTTGCACCTTCTGTCTCTTGCCTTGGTTCTGATTGACATTTTGCCCCGGCCTCTGCTGGTTCCGGGGGCAATTCTTGGCATAATGCCCAGTGTTACCACAAGTGAAGCATCTGTTGTCATTTGCCTGGCGGTACTGCTGCTGCTGGTTATTCCTCTGAGCTGGAAACTGGTTGCGGTTGGGTGCCTGCTGCTGCTGCGGTGGTCTGATCACCCATCTCCCTTGCTGCTGCTGGGGGCCCCTGCCCTGGGTGTCGGACACAACTCTGAAGCGCTGTGGCTGAGCTGAGGGTCCTGCCACAGGGGTCTTCCTCTTCTTCTCTGCCTGCCTAGCTGTAATGCAGTCCTCTTGGGAGATAGCCATGTTGACCAACTCATTATAGCTGTTGGCCCTGACGGTGTTGAGACGATCCCGGAGCTTAGTGCTGAGCCCCCTTCTGAATCTGTCCCTCTTCTTCTCATCTGTATCTGCATGATATCCCGCATACTGGCACAAGTCATTAAAGGCCTGGGCGTACTGCAACACTGTCCTGTTGCCCTGAGTGAGTGCCAAGAACTCATTGAGCTTCCTGTCCATGATCCCGGCTGGTATATGGTGTCCCCTGAAAGCTGCCTTGAACTCCCTCCACTCCACCTCTCGGTCCTCTGGCTGCATAGCAAGAAAATGATCCCACCAAGTCCTTGCGGGTCCGCGAAGCTGCTGGGTGGCGAACCTGACTTTGGTGACCTCTGAGCAAGCCCCATGGAGTAGTGGGAATTTGGATTCCACCACTCGCAGCCATACATCTGCGTCAAGTGGGTCCTCCGCCCTTGTGAACAATGGAGGCTGGGTGCTGAGGAATTCCTGATAGGTGGCCGCCGCGGGGTGACGCTGGTGGTCTCCACCACCATAATGCTGGGGTGGTGGCTGACGTTGAGCCAGCTGCCTCAGGATCTCATTCTGCTGAGCCATGAGCTCCTGCAGAGTGGGAGGTGGTGGCGGCGGTGGGGGAACGCGCTCGTTCTGGCCACGACGCTGCCTCCCGGCCATCTGAAAAACCACATACTTACTTAACACCACAGTTCCAAATCTTAAAATTTTATCACGGGGAAAAAGTTAAAACAGCATGATAGACTCCGACTTCAACAAAAGGGATTTTAAGAGGCATAAATTCTTCCTTCCAAAATTAAACTGATAACAGCATTCATCAACAAGCCCCCAAGAGAGTTTAACACGATTACATCAAATTGTTCCAAAATGACTCAACTCTATCTAGCCTAGTACCCCAAGGGTGCAAAAGCTAAGCTAGCTGCGAGGAGTCCGACTATCCGACTTCTAAGCCTATCCTGGACACCTAGTGAGCGAACGAGGCAACACTTGACTCGGGGGAAGGTGGTCTTCCCGAGCCAGCGGTGTCCACACTGGAGGCAGGCTCATCTCCTCCCTCAATGTCGACGTCCTCGTTGGCCTCCTGGTCCTGGATCTCCTGGTGATGCATGTCCAGGTGCTCGTTAGCCTCAGCAAGCTGCTGCTGAGTGTTAATGAGCTGATCCTCGAGGACCTCGATGGTGTTCTCCCTGGTACCTACCAGCTCTTCCAACTCCTGAATATCAGTGGATAGCTGCTCCACCTGCAAGTCCTTCTCCACCATTTCCTGAGATAGGTCAACCACGAGCTCCTCTCTGTTATCCAGCGTGATCTTTGTTGCCTCCAGCAGTGCCATCAGGTGGGACATTGCCTCACCGCGCATCACCTGCAGACGGTACAGAGCATTCATGCACCGTACTGTCAAATGCGCAGTCTGACCTGGGTAGATGGCCCAGATATCCTTGGCATGCTCCACCCGATCCTTCCACATTGGGTCGTCCTCCTTCTCAGCGGGGAACAAGCCAATGGGGTGGGTAGCTAGCTCCAAGGGATGGAATCCGCAGAAGGTAGTCAATCCATGCAGAGCGATCGCCTCGATCGTGTCCTCTGCCCGGTACCCGAAAGACTCTGAGTCCAAGGAGCGCCAGCCTGGCTGCAGGGGATGAGGCTCCAAAGTCATCCTCACCCTACAGCGGGGCACCCGGTGCTTCTCGAACTGCTGCACCGCGTACTGAGGGGGTGTCGTGTATCCGGCCCCCTGAAGTACCTCCCACAGAATGCGGGGAAAACCCTCTCGTGCAAGTCCGTCAGTGTGGGTCAGTGCATTTCCGTCATCGGAGGATCCGTGGGAAGTCATCTGTGTACGGTTAAGCGTAAGTAAAAGAAAAAGAATTAAAAAAAAGAATAAGGAAAAGTAAAACTCAGCCTGTCTCTAGTTAAGTAGAAAGGCACTACGGACCTAATTGGTTGTTATCTTATTTTTAAGTCCTTTACTCAGTTATCCATTTGCTTAATTATGAATGCATGCATGCTCGTCCTGAACGGCCTCACATCAAGATAAAAGGAATAGGGAGGAACTCCCATCCTGTAAAAGTGGCCTGTAGGGCCTAGTTACTTAGCCGCCTAGCTACCCTTCTCTTATCCTAAGGCTTCACGTCCTAGGTCTATCCTGCTCGACCTACTATCTATCCAACATTGTTTCTATCAAATTTTACTTGGAAAATTGATGGTATTTATATTTTATTGATTCCTCTGTGGTGGTACAAGCTCCGATACCAGCTGTGGCGGAACTGCCCGAATTATTCCAACTTAAGTGCCTAAGCCCCGCCTTAGAGGCTGGACCACACTTAAATGGGAATAACCCGTCAATCCCTCGGATCTAGTCCGACACGGCCACTGACAGGATCAAGTACCACAATCTCACTCGAAGGTGAGTCACAGAGCAAATACAATAAAGCATAAAACCATACATGCCACAATGTTAAATTATTACATCACCATCATCATCATCGGAGTTTTTGCAAAAGTAACCATCATTGTTTGAAGTGCAGCGGAATAAAACTAACGATAATTAAACAGAGAGATGGGGAAGCCTGTCCCATCACTCCTCATGCTCCTCCTCAGCCGAGGCAGGGTCCCACTCAACAGTCCAACCCGGTGGCAAGGTGGACGGCCAAGTTATCCCGGCAACCATCTCCTCCAGAGAACCTGTAAAAATTATGCCACAAGCAAGGCTGAGTATACTAATACTCAGCTAGACTTACCCGGTGTGAGGAGTCTACTCCTCTACCTCTAGACATGCAGCTGTTTGGCTGTGGGGTTTGGTTGCCAAAAGCACTAGCTGAGTTTCTACATCAAGGTTTTAACTTAGTCAAAGTTAAGTGTGACTCTCTTAAGGCTAAAAATGGACTATCTACTCATACATGGTAGCAAGCATTATTAACAATCAACATCTGATCTCAACTCATCGTACTTCCACTTATTACTCAATGCAGTACAATGGATCAAGCAGTCTCATTAGCTGCGAGAAGCAGACGATTCGAATCGAGTTTTTATCCTTGCAAGGTAAACCTAAACACACGACATGCAGGGGCACTCCGTCCCCACACATATCAACCGTCCCCATCGATTCCCTGGCAACAGAAAGGGGCTCACCGCCTTGGCGTACAATGCCTCACTGACCCCGACTGGCCGTCGTGCAGTGACCGCACTTGTACCCACCATAACCGGAATGGGAGACCTCGTCTCAGGTCGCGTGAGGAGGGCAATCTGCCGGCAGGTTCACTCAGGTACTAGGCTTACCGATTTACCATATTTCTCGGCATGTGCTTAGTACATTCAAACGCTTGACACAGGTATCCGCACGTTAATCCTTATTCCTTTTTCCATCTTGCAAACAACCAATCCCCATGGATTGTTGTCCACCAACTAGTATCATGACAGTGTGAAAGTGGGTACAATCAATTTCCTGATCTCGCGCGAGTGCTAGAAAAATCACTCGTCTTCTACCGAGATCCTAATTAAATAAAGCAACTACTCGACCTGTCATACTAGTATTCATCTCAAAGGGATTCCTGAGATCATGCAATTAGGGTTTCAAACAACTCCTACACCTAAGTGCACAATCAAACCTACAATCATTAAGTGAAGTAAAATAGCATAAATAACAGGTTATGCATAAAACCGGGGCTTGCCTTCCAAAGCAGTGGCAGGCAGGTCCTCTGGAGCAGGCTCGGGTGCTGGGTCCGGGGCTACCTCCTGAGCAGCTCCTTGCTCCGGCACGAGGATGTACTCTCCGTCAGCAAGATTACAGTCTATCGAAATGCAATGAACATGTATGTCATGATTATGCAAGATTTAAGAACATTAAGCTAAAGAAACTAAGTCAAGAAGTAATTTAGGGTTTCTTAGTCATGCGGGGCTTCTAGTGGTATATAGATATAAACTTATTACCTTTTAAGATTAGGTTTTCTTTTAGATTATTACAGTGGATTGGTATTGCCTTTATAGATTTTAGTGGACAATTTACAAAGGTCTTAAGATGACATAAATTTCCATTATTTATTTTCCTTTCCTTAATTTCCATTTAGGGTTTCTAGGGTAGGTTTGAACTACAACAGGGTTTTAAAAATTTCCAAAAATTCTGTAAAAATTACAGTGGGTTGTCACTGGCTATTTTAGCTTATTTTGAGAATTTGAGGCTTAAAGTATAAAAGTTAGGCTTTAAACAAAAATAACAAAGTTAGGCAAAAAGGGCCACTTTACACTACAAGTCTTTTATTAAAGTGGGTCCTGACCTAATGGTTATTTTTGTTGGCCTCTAGTAGTGATAAAAAGCTCTTGTACCAAAAAGGACAGAGGGCAGCATGATGGTTGATTAATGATGGATTTTTGAAGTTTGGTGCAAAAAGGGTGATTAGAACTAACTTGTTATTTGAAAAATATCAAACAACAGATTTCAGATTTTTCTTAAGTTCTTATTATCAACACATTAGTTATCCTAAGGTTTGGGGAGGTTTTACCTTAGGGTTATTTTTGTAGGGTTTTTCTAAGTTATCCTTGTTTTATTAATTTAAAAGGTAGCTTTCTTATTTTACACTACAGCAGGGTATGATACATTTTTCCAGTGAACTACATTGACTAAGTATCTCAACAAAAATAGGGGTGCCCTCTGGTTCATTATTTATGTCACTTTTTCTATTTTTCTTAAACTTAAGCATATTATGGAATAAGGGGTTAAAACTAATTTAATGAAATGGACAGAGGGGTTTAACATTTTTAACTAGGTCAGTAGGTAGATATAAACTTCTCCAAATTTTTCTAACCTTAGTTAAATAGTACAACCATTTTTCTTGCTATTATTAAGCTTTTGGTCCAAACTGTAATTAAATCATAACTTTATATTTTTCTCTAGTGCTTATGGGGTTTTATATTTTTCTTAGACAGGTTACATTATTTAGAGTCTGGCAAAATTAGTTTGACCAAATTTGGATAAACCAAACAGAAGTTATGGGTTTTTAAAGTTTCTGTTTGAATTTAAATCAGGTTTTAATTAAGTTTTTCTGGAAAAACAGTTTGCGCCGAGGTCCCTGGGTTTAAACCGAATCAAACCTCGCAGATCTACCCTTACGCCACTATTCACTTGAGTCTCTGACTTTTCACTTAACCCCCTAGATTTCTCTCCCTCTCACCCGCAGTCCTTCCCTTAACTGAAACAGTAGCCGCGGGAAAGAAAAGGGTGGCGCGGCTTACCGGCGGCGAGGGAGGTCCGGCGAGGTGGTCAGCGATGTTCAGGAGGTCGCGACGGTCACGTCGATGTGCGGGTCGGCGTCAGAGGTGGTCGGAGCTCCCCTGGCCACGAACACAGGCGGCGGGGATCGACGGCGGCGCCTGCTCCGGCCAAACCACAGCGGGAGAGTTCAATTAATGGGCACGAGGAGCTTCACGGAATGACACAGAGGCCATGCGCGCAACGAATCGGGAAATGGTGAAGGGGTTTACCCGGTCCACGTGCGCCGGCGAGTTCTTGAACTCCGATGAGCGCGATTTGGCTTCTCCGGTGACGCGGGCCCTCGGTTCAAGCTTGAGCAAGGCTCACGGTCTCACCAGGAAGCTATCTGGGGGCTTGAATCGAACGGAGGGGGACTGGAGAGGGGTTGGCCACGGCGGTGGCTCTTGGTCGGCACTGGCGGGCTGCGGGGAGGTCGCCGGAGTTAATGGCTGGCTCGGGCGAGTCCGGCGAGGTACGGAGGGGATAACGGGAAAGGCAACCGAGCGCTGGGGCGGGTTTTATAGGCGCGGACGCGGCCGGGGCGCCGGTTCAACCGTTTGGCGCGACGCGGGCACGCGGGGCGCGCGCGCGGGCGTGCTCTGGCGAGCTCAGAGCGCGTCGAACACGTGGCGCGTTGCTTCTGCCCGTGTTCTTCGCTCTGCTGAGCGGCCAGGCGTACGAATCTCGCCCTACCGCCTATGGGGGATCTCTTCCCTGCACCTAGAGCTACCTAGTTCATGTGAGTTCCAAGAGTAGATGTGGTCTGGTTGAGGAGATATGGTAGCGCCAAGTCTTGTCTGTCTGCCCTGTGCAAACCGAGACAAAACCAGTGCCAACTCGTGTCAAATGGTTTTGGCTTAGGTTCAAACTTTTCCAGGGCATTCTAGGGTTTATTTGGCGCCACTTTGCTAATTGGGTCGACTGGTTTTGAAAAGGGGATCAAGGTGAACATGAGGGATCTTTGCTCAAGGGTTGGTTTTTGACTTAGACAAAATCTGCATTTTTCCCTTGTGTTCAACCTTTGGTGATCTTTTTAGGACCTTTCTGAAAACTTTTTGGGGTACTTCCTTACTATTAATTGTAGGTTATTAAGTATATTACAACTTTTATATTTGGCCCAAACCATGATCATGATGTTTACATGATCTTTTGATCATGGCTTCAATTAGGGTTATAATTGCCCATGGGGGTTTTGCTCTAGGGTTTTGGGAGATCGCCACTTAGATGTGCATGATAAGCTAGGGCATGACATCCAAGGTGGATTACACTTGCTTAGGACCTAGAATTCCAAGTTTGGTATACTTTGCCCAATTCAGTCTTCATGTGATAATGGGTAAAAGGGGTAACCCTGGGATGGACACCCTGAGTAACACCTGGGGTGTTACAGTCTTCGCCTCTGGAGCGTTGAATCGCTCGTCGACGTCGAACCAAGCCGAGGAACCGCGCCTTCACGTCGTCGGGATCACCCTCGCGATAAAAGACTGGTATGGCCGCCCTGGTGATTTCGCCTCCCTCCCCTCTTTCCTTTGGTGTAGTTTCGCTCGGATTAGGTCGGTGGGTCGCCAAATCGCCGTGTCCGGCCATGGCGCCGCCGTAGGGTGAAGCGCCCGGCCGCCGGTGTTGACCGTGGGAGGTTTAAGAGAGACTCAGTGCGCGATGTCGAGCGTGGGCCGTCGGATGAGGAATGGACGGTCCCGATTAGTAGCCGGGAGTACCCTTTCACGCGTGTGATCCCGACCGTGCGATCCGATCGGACGGAACGGGTGGAGTCCGGAGTTTGTAAAATCCACGCCGTAGATTTTTGATCTGACGATTAGGGTAGTGTACCGATTCGGTATTAAGTAGATCTAATCCTGGCCACTGAAGACTAATCGAACGGCCAGAGCTCCCCGAAACCCCTCAGTGGGCGCAGATTTGCGCATAGGCCCCTGAAGTATTTAGTTAACAACCCGCAGTCCATTGGCCACTGTTCTCTGAGTCTCGGTAATCTTGCGCTAGAGCCCCTGACTTTTCCAGAAATTGACGCCTAGTCCAGAGAACAAATAAAACGAGAGAAATGAATTTTAAAAATGGATTTTTAGTATTAATTAAATGTCAGAATTTGTATAATCCATAGAAAATTCATGTTAACTCCAAATTGAACCATTTCAATTTCTAAAATTTTGTAATAATATTCTCTATTATTTAGTGTCTCTGTTTTGACATGAAAGCAGTAAGAAAATTAATTTCTCATCTAATCCTATTTTAATCACATTAAACCTTAGGAAATTCATAACTTGAAATCTATAACTCCAAATCTAGTGATTCCAGTTCCTATGATCTCATTTTAATGTGTAGATTTTTACTGTATATTTTATTTGCATGTTTGATGTGATGTTAATTTATGCTATACTATGTATGTATTGTGTTGATGCGAGTAGACGAGCAAGCCACTGTGGATTCTGAGGTTCAACAAGTAGAGATAGCTGAGCAGGAGCTCATTGAAGGCAAGTTGTGCCCTTGATCACTTACTTTTCCCAGCCATGTTCTTATTAATTATAATGATCTGCATAGGTTAATTTTGATGGGATCCAATAGGTTACCCCAGTTTTGGTTATCTTTATACCTTGATCACCCCTGAAATATTTTTGGGTAGTACCTGCTATTGCTTTATGTGGATTTGGGTATGAAGATACACTATTCATGATTATTCTGTTATTATCTTGTTATTATTACTCTTTATGTTAAGATCATTAAATTAATGGGAACATGGAGCGACCACCCGGGAAAATAGTGCTACCACAAGGGTTTAATGGGACGCCCTTGGCTGATTAACTAGGAAAGCTAGTGGAGGTCTACCTTACCCGAAAGGGGCAAGGGTAGTAGGGGAGTGGTCAGTGTAGGGAGGTCCTTGGTTGATTTTGCTACGATGGCGGTCAGGCGAGAACCCTGTATTGGAGCTTCCTATAAACTGTAGCGGGTTTTCTGAAGCTAGTGGAACTTTGTAAAGGCCTCGTAGTGTTACCCTGCCTCGCCTCCTCGGTAGAGGTGTATGGGAAGTCGCGATCCCTTGGCAGATGGGTAACATGACTTGTGGGTAAAGATGTGCAACCTCTGCAGAGTGTAAAACTGGTATACTAGCCGTGCTCACGGTCATGAGCGGCTCGGACCCTCACATGATTAATTATGGAACTTAAATTTAATTTGACATTCGCATCGCATTTGGGATTATTTTACTATTACTTTTCTTTATTAATATTAAGGTTTGGTATTTACTTACACTTTGTAATTGCTAATAAAATTTTGACCAACTTATAAAAGCAATGCTCAGCCTTAGCCTTTATTTCATTGATCAGCCTTACACTTCATGAACTCCCACCTTTGGTGAGTTCATGCCACATTATTCCCCACGACTTGTTGAGCTATGAACGTATGTGAGCTCACTCTTGCTGTCTCACACCCCCCACAGGAGAAGAACAGGTGGTCGAAGAGGAGCCGCCTAACTCTGAGGCTTTCGACTTGATCTAGGTGGCGTCTCCCAGTCAGCTTTCTGGCGCCAAGGATAGATTCTGATTTTAGATCCTGCGATATTTACCTCTTATTTTGTAAGACTTCCGCTATGTAATAAAGTACTCTGATTATATTGTGACATTTATCTCTATACACTCTGTTATTATATATGTTGTCTTCTTTGGCGCATGTATGAGATGCACCCGGCTTTGTTCTTTAAAACCGAGTGTGACACAACTCCTATAAGACTGTCTTCTATCATGGTACATAAAAGCATGGTTCTTTTTAGCACTACTAGCCATAGGGGCCTTCCCTTTCTCGGCGGAGATGGGAGCCTTATGGCTTGTTAAGTCCTTGGCTTCCCTCTTGAAGCCAAGTCCATCCTTAATTGAGGGGTGTCTACCAATCGTGTAGGCATCCCTTGAAAATTTTAGCTTGTCAAATTCATTCTTGCTAGTCTTAAGTTGGGCATTAAGACTAGCCAATTCATCATTCAATTTGGAAATTGAAACTAGATGTTCACTACAGGCATCAATGTCAAAATCTTTACACCTATTGCAAATCATAACATGTTCTACACAAGAGTTAGATTTACTAGCTATTTCTAGCTTAGCATTCAAATCATCATTTATGCTCCTTAAGCTAGAAATTGTCTCATGGCAAGAAGATAGTTCACAAGAAAGCATTTCATTTCTTTTAACTTCTAAAGCATGAGATTTTTGTGCCTCTACAAATTTGTCATGCTCTTTATATAAAAGGTCCTCTTGTTTCTCTAAAAGTCTATCCTTTTCATTCAAGGCATCAATCAATTCATTAATCTTATCTATTTTAGTTCTATCCAATCCCTTGAACAAACTAGAGTAATCTATTTCTTCATCACTGGACTCATCATCACTAGAAGAATCATAAGTGGCATTGTTTCGAGTACATACCTTCTTCTCCTTCGCCATGAGGCATGTGTGACGCTCTTTGGGGAAAAGGGATGACTTGTTGAAGGCGGTGGCGGCGAGTCCTTCATTGTCGGAGTCGGATGACGAACAATCCGAGTCCCACTCCTTGCCAAGGTGTGCCTCGCCCTTAGCCTTTTTGTATGCCTTCTTCTTCTCCCTCTTGTTCCCCTGTTCCTGGTCACTATCATTATCGGGGCAGTTAGCGATAAAATGACCAATCTTACCACACTTGAAGCATGAGCGCTCCCCCTTTGTCTTGGTCTTGCTTGGCTGTCCCTTGTGACCCTTTAGCGCCGTCTTGAAGCGCTTGATGATGAGAGCCATCTCTTCATCATTTAGCCCTGCCGCCTCAACTTGTGCCACCTTGCTAGGTAGCGCCTCCTTGCTTCTTGTTGCTTTAAGAGCAAAGGGTTGAGGCTCATTGATTAGACCATTCAATGCGTCGTCCACGTATCTCGCCTCCTTGATCATCATTCGCCCGCTCACGAACTTCCCAAGAACTTCTTCGGGCGACATCTTGGTGTACCTAGGATTTTCACGAATATTGTTCACCAGATGTGGATCAAGTACAGTAAAGGACCTTAGCATTAGGCGAACGACATCGTGGTCCGTCCATCGCGTGCTTCTATAGCTCCTTATTTTGTTGATGAGGGTCTTGAGCCGATTGTATGTTTGGGTTGGCTCCTCGCCCCTTATCATTGCAAATCTCCCGAGCTCGCCCTCTACCAACTCCATCTTGGTGAGCAAGGTGACGTCGTTCCCTTCATGAGAGATCTTGAGGGTGTCCCAGATCTGCTTGGCATTGTCCAAGCCGCTCACCTTATGGTACTCGTCCCTGCACAAAGAGGCTAACAACACAGTAGTAGCTTGTGCATTTTTATGAATCTGTTCATTAATAAATATAGGACTATCCGAGCTATCAAATTTCATTCCATTCTCAACAATCCCATATACTTGGATGGAGAGAGAACAGGTGACTACACATTTTGTGACTCCAAAATCCGTAGTCCTCCCCATCAAAGTGTGGAGGTTTGCCAAGAGGGATGGAAAGCAAATGTGCATTTGAGCAATGCGGAATACGAGAGTAATCGAAAGAAAAGTTCGAATTAACCGTCTTTCTTTTGTCGTAGTCGTTGTCGTCGTTGTCCTTTTGGGAAGAAGTGGACTCATCGATGTCGTCGTAGTAGACGATCTCCTTGATGCGTCTTGTCTTCTTCTTCTTCCCATCTTTGCGTTTGTGGCCCGAGCCCGAGTCGGTAGGCTTGTCATCCTTCGGCTCGTTGACGAAGGACTCCTTCTCCTTATCGTTGACCACAATTTCCTTCCCCTTAGGATCCATCTCTTCGGGCGATTAGTCCCTTTGTGAAGAGAACGGCTCCGATACCAATTGAGAGCACCTAGAGGGGGGTGAATAGGTGATCCTATGAAACTTGAAACTTAATCCACAAAAACTTGATTAGGTGTTAGCACAATAATGCCAAGTGGCTAGAGAGGAGTCTCAACAAAACACAATAACCACAAGAGATCAATCACAGAGATGGCACAGTGGTTTATCCCGTGGTTCGGCCAAGACCAACGCTTGCCTACTCCACGTTGTGGCGTCCCAACGGACGAGGGTTGCAATCAACCCCTCTCAAGCGGTCCAAAGACCCACTTGAATACCACGGTGTTTTGCTTGCTTTACTATATCCCGTTTGCGAGAAATCTCCACACTTTGGAGCCTCTCGCCCTTACACTTGAAATTCACAAAGAAGCACGAAGTAAGGGAGGGATGAGCAACACACTCAAGACAAGAAATCACAGCAACATCACGCACACAAGTCGCAACAAGAGATCACAACACGACTCAATGAGTTCACAACTCAACTAGAGCTCTAATTGCTATCGCAAGGAACCAAAAGCACGGAATCGATGTCTTAGTGCTTAGGAATGCTTAGAGAATGCTTGTTATCCTCCTCCATGCGCCTAGGGGTCCCTTTTATAGCCCCAAGGCAGCTAGGAGCCGTTGAGTGCATTCCAGGAAGGCATTTCTTGCCTTCTATCGCTTGGCGCACCGGACAGTCTGGTGCACCACCGGACACTGTCCGGTGCGGATTTCTTTCCTTCTTTGGCGAAGCCGACCGTTGGCGCCTTGGAGCCGTTGGCGCACTGAACACTGTCCGGTGCACACCGGACAGTCCGATGCCCCCTTCTAGCCGTTGGCTCGGCCACGCGTCGCGCCCGGATTAAGCGGCCGATCGTTGGCCCGGCGACCGTTGGCTCACCGGACACTGTCCGGTGCACACCGGACAGTCCAGTGAATTATAGCCGTACGCCGTTAATTTCTTCCCGAGAGCAGCAAGTTCGCCTGAGCCAGCCTGGCGCATCGGACATTGTCCGGTGCACCACCGGATAGTCCGGTGCACCCAGACAGAGCTGACTTTGGCAGAACAAAGCCATCTCTTCTCCAATTCAATTTCTCCTGTTTCCAGCACTTAGACACAATACATTAGTCTCTAAAACAATGTACTAAGTCTGAGAAACATACCTTTATACTTGATTTGTACTTTGTCCACCTTTTGACACTTAGGCACTTGTATTGGACACTAAATCACCAAAACACTTAGAAATGGCCCAAGGGCACATTTCCCTTTCAGTGGCGTCGACATAAACTTATAGCGACAAACATGTGTATACCGACAGACGGTTAGACGTTAAAAAGATATACCGACTAACATATTTATCTTGATGGACAGCCTGTTAGAACTTATACTGACACACTGTCTAACGAGATATATGTATTTTTACCGACTAACAATCCAACGCTACGGCTATATGAGCCTAGAAAAATATATTACTAGCAGTTTCCAATTATCATCAACATCAGATAACAATTGTACTGCATTCATACATAGCTCATGTTGACATAGCTCATGTTTTCATTCATGACAATAACAATTGTACTGCATTCATACATAAAGATCACAAGTTTGCTTTTGTTGTAATAAAGATCAAAATAAGCAGCAACAACACTAAGTTTGGCTTGTGAAAGCTCAGAGATACTAGCTAGTACAACCACATGTTGGTTTCACAATTTTAAGTTCACTTGCAAATTTTGTCTTTTGGAGAAAATACAAAACAAAATATCTAGCTGCATCCATCCAAAAGAACTTTTGATCTTTCTTGTTGTAGCATCTATAGGTACCACCACGATCTGCTTGCTATTGTCATCATGGAGTAAACAAGTGACTTACTACCTCTAGGACCTCCCTCCTGACAAAATTAAAACCCAAATCATTAGTAGACTACATAGAAATCCATTCCAAAATAAACTATAGAATATATACCACCATTGCTCCATGATTAAGCTAAATATACAATAGCTGAACGCAAAAGAACTGCATGATCACAACACCTTGCTGCTGCTTATTGAGCTGCATGAATTTTAGAGAGCAGCTACTCAAGTGTCCTTGCTAGTGTCTGTGCTATGTTGATCAAACAAGTGTCCTTGCTGCTACTCAAGGACACCTTGTTGCTACTCAAAATATCAAACTAGAGCATCAACTTCTGTCAATGATCCATGCAAACAACCCTTGAGTTTTTAAGGAACAAACTAGCATGCCATGGAGATCATTTGCTAGCTTAAGTTTTTAGTGACTAGTAGAGCTAGACTAATAGAGATATATCCATTCAATCATAACCAGTAGCAGCCACATACCTACTAAAATCAAGAATATCTACTGAAATCAGCCACATAGCCAGAAGCAGTCATAACCAAGAATATCTACTGAAATCAGTGGTAGATGCCACAAAATAGAATTGTGGTACAATGTCAATCATATATATATATATATATATATATATATATATACCTATAGCACTCTGGGATGATTTTGATGTCTTGCTCACCTTTAGCTATATAATCATAGAAACCATTAGTTAGAAAATATGCAATCACCATATATGAAAAAACAATAAGGGGATAGCTTATTACTCTCTTGTACGGCCATGCGATCGACATCCGATTGGCATCACCCATCTCCTCCAAATAACCATATGGGCAAGGTAGAAGGGCATCCCTTTTCAGCACAACATTCACAACAACCTCACACTATTGCTTTCCTAGAGCAACTCCTCCTAGCACTGAGCTTGGATTAGTTGAAATAATTGTTCCCTTAGCCACAAGATAATATCTCAATATGGCATATAAGATCACATCCTTTCCAATCTGAAGCAAAAAATGAAATTATAAGAATATAATAAATGTACAGAACCACTAGCAAATGAGAATTAGAAACTACAGAACCACTATTATGACATTATCATTATTACCCCTGTCAAAGCTTGTTGACTCTGCAACTACAACAACCCCACTATTTTGAATAGCTCTACCCTCATCATAGGAGTGTGTGTGGAAATTGAATCCATTTATGGTATAGCTATTACACTTGTGTGCAATCATCATTGGTGCCTTGGCTAAAATTTTAATCTCGTCTGATGCTTCTTCACACGTTTCTTCCACCTAAATTTGAAATGCTACCATTAAAGTATATGTGAATTCCATCTCAAATAAATCTATTAAGTTTATTTCTTACTTACATGCAACCTAAGCCACTCATGAAAGGATTGATGCTGCATGCGGTTGATATCTCGTTTATTTTGAAGACCAATTGAGGATAGATAGTGAGCATGCTTGCTGCAAAGGTCATTTTATCACTTCAACATGCAAAAGGTAGTGATCATGTGATGAGAAGATATATACTTATATACATAACTTACTCCAAGTAAGGCCCTATATTGCAATAGTTGAACAAAACATATTTGTGGGCTTGTAGCCATGTCTTGTGGTCTAAAGTAACTATGCATTTTCCGAACAATCCACGACCAATTCTATGGAAGAAAGGAGTTGTACTACAATCTTCATCATTTGCAACTAGATGGTTCAATTGAGACTCGCCATGTAAATAGCGAGCACAAAATGTAAGGCATTCAGTAAACATAGACCACTCCATGATTGATCCTTCACAATGACTTTTTGTATGAACATAACCCTTCAATCTCATTAGATACCTATGCACATAAATAAAAGGATCATTGATAACATTATAGCATAGCGTACATGATTTTTATTCGCTATGCTACAATATGCATATGAAAGTACCTCTCTATCGGCCACATGCTTTGAAAATGGGCTAGACCTGCTATTTTTGCTTGAGCGGGAAGATGTACCATCAAGTGTACCATAATATCAAAAAAAGAAGGCAGGAATATAGTCTCAAGAAAGCTCAGAGTTTCAGCTATATCAGCCTCAAGACTTTTCATGTCACTTATTCGAATGGCTGGTGCAGAAAGTTTATTGAAAAAAAATTAGATATACGGATCACTCCAGCACTGGCTATTGTAGGCAATATTTTTCTAACAACAAGTGGCAGCAAGTGTTGTAGAATAATGTGGCACTCATGACTCTTAAGTCCAATTATTTTCCTCTCATTGACATGTACATTATGTCGTATATCATCTGCATAACCATCAGGAAACTTCACCCCTTTTAGTACTTGGCAAAATAATTTCCTCTCGGCAGGACTCAATGAGTAAGGTGCTGGTGGTAAATAAAGTTGGTCTTCTACTTCAATAGGGTGAAGATCACTTCTAATACCTATGGCCTGAAGGTCTAACCGAGAATTCAAGTTATCCTTTGATTTCCCATTTGTGCCCAGGAATGTATTAAGTAAGCTTTCACTCACATTTTCCCTATGTGCATGATGTCAAAATTATGTCTCAACAATAAATCTTTCCAGTATGGTAGTTGAAACCAAATAGATCTCCTTTTGAAAATGACTAATGGTTCCCCTTGCTTGCGTCTCTTATTTGCCGGTTTCTTTCTAGATGGATCCTTGCCAAAAGTTTGATTAAGATCTTTAGTGCACTCTAAAATTTGTTCTCCAGAAAGCGGAGTAGGTGCTGGCCTAAACTCAGTTTTACCAAATCTATCAATGTCAAACCTAAATGGATGGTCATCAAGCAAGAATCTACGATGATCCATATAGCAATTCTTACTGCCATTACTAAGTCTAAGTGAACAAGTGTGGTAGTTGCAATCAGGACATGTTGCTTCCCCAGATGTGACAGATCCAGATTCCAGATGTGTATCCTAGACCTAGGAAATCGGTAATAGTCCATAATAGTGCAGCTCGCAACTTGAAGAATTCACCCTTTGAAGCGTCATAAGTTCCAGCTCCATTGACGAACATATCTAGCAGATCATCAACAAGGGGTTGATAATAGACATCCATGTCACTACTAGGTCCATTTTGACCAGGAATCAACAAAGAAAGGATGAAATTTGATTGCTTCATGCACATTGAAGGTGGAAAGTTGTAGGGAATACAAATACCAGGCCAAACACTATAGCTAACATTCATGGACCTAAATGGATTAAAGCCATCAGTTGCAAATGCAAGGCGAATATTATGGCTATCTGCAGCAAACTCTAGATGTTTGTTCTCAAAGTCCTGCCATAGGGGTGAATCTATTGGATGATGTCTAAGTAAACCATCTTTTTTTGACCTTCAGCATGCCATCGTGTTAGATTTGCTATTTTAGAGGTCAAAAATAACCTTTGGAGCATTTTCTTTATTGGGAAGTATCGAAGAACCTTCTTTGGAACCTTATACACATGTTTCCCATCTAGACATGAATTCAGATCTAAATTCTTCTTCCAATAGATAATCCAATCATTTTCGCATGAATGAATACTTATATACCCAATTCCTACAGTTTTCACCAATTTCTTAGCTTCATAAAAAAATTTCGGGAGTGCTGAACCCTCAGGGTGTGCATCATTAAGTAAATCAAGTAGTAAGTTAAAAGATCTATCAGTCTATCTGAAAGTCGCCTAGAGGGGGGTGGATAGGCGGAATCTAAAAAATTATAAACTTAAGGACACACTACAAGTCGGGGTTAGCGTTAGAATTAAATTCGAGTCCAAAAGAGAGGGAAAACAAATCAACCAAGAAGTAAAGCAGATGAACACGATGATTTGTTTTACCGAGGTTCGGTTCTAAAGAACCTAGTCCCCATTGAGGTGGTCACAAAGACCGAGTCTCTTTCAACCCTTTCCCTCTCTCAAACGGTCACTTAGACCGAGTGAGCTTTCTCCTTAATCAAACGGGTCACTTAGACCCGCAAGAACCACCACACACTTGGTGTCTCTTGCTTTGATTACAAGTCACTTGAGAACAAGAATGAGGAAGGAAGAAAGTGATCCAAGCAAAAAGAGCACAAAGAACACGAACAAAACTCTCTCTCAAGTCACTAAGTGGTTGGAGTGGAATTGGCACTTGGAGAGGCTTTGATTCTCTTGATTTGTGTCTAGGAGTGAATGCACTAGCTCTTGTATTGAATGTGAAGTGCTGGAAACTTGGATGCTTGGAGTGGTGGTGGTTGGGGGTATTTATAGCCCTCAACTACCACATAGCCGTTGGGGATGGCTGCTGTCGATGGGCGCACCGGACAGTCTGGTGCGCCAGCTACGTCACCCAACCGTTAGGGTTCAGGAGCTTCTGTCCGTTGGAGGCTTTGTCTTCTAGTGGCACCGGACAGTCCGGTGCCGCACTAGATAGGCACTGTTCAGTCTCCGGTGCGCCTCTGACGGGCGGCTGACTCTGCGCGCACTGTTCTTCACTGTTCATCTGATTCTTCAGCTTTTGCAGTCGACCGTTGCGCGAAGGAGTCGTTGCTCCACTGGTGCACCGGACAGTCCGGTGAATTATAGCGGAGCGCGCCCTAAGAAACCCAAGAGTGGAGAGTTGGACGTTGTATGGTCCTAGTGCACCGGACACTGTCCGGTGGCACACCGGACAGTCCGGTGCGCCAGACCAGGGCATACTCGGTTTTTTTGCTCCTTTGAATTTGATCCCTAACTTCAATCTTTTATTGGTTTGTGTTGAACCTTTATGCACCCGTAATATATAATCTAGAGCAAACTAGTTAGTCCAATATTTGTGTTGGCCATTCAACCACCAAAATTATTTATAGGAAAACATTAAACCATATTTCCTTTCAATCTTCCCCTTTTTGGTGATTGATGCCAACACAAACCAAAGAAAATATATAAGTGCAGAATTGAACTAGTTTGCATAAGGTAAGTGCATAGGTTACTTGGAATTAAACCAATTTATAATTTCACTAGATGTGCATGGATTGCTCTCTTTTATTTAACATTTTGGACCACATTTGCACCACTCGTTTTGTTTTTGCAAATTCTTTTTGAAAACTTTTTCAAGATCTTTTTGCAAATAGTCAAAGTTAAATGACTAAGATTGCAAGAAGCATTTTCAAGATTTGAAATTTCTCCCCCTATTTCAAATGCTTTTCCTTTGACTAAACAAAACTCCCCCTAAATGAAATTCTCCTCTTAGCTTTCAAGAGGGTTTTAATAGATACCAATTGGAAGTATATTTAGATGCCGATTTTGAAAATCTATCTTTAAATATACCAATTGAAAATATTATACCAATTGAAGAAATTGCTTTTCACAAGATACCAGTTGGAAAAACAAACTTTTGTGAAAACCAAATAAATCATCATGTCGAAAATTTTTGAAGTTGGTGGTGCGGTCCTTTTGCTTTGGGCTAATACTTTCTCCCCTTTGGCATTAATCGCCAAAAACGGAGACTTTGAGAGCCCTCTTTACTTTCTCCCCCATTGGTAAATGAAATATGAGTGAAAGATTATACCAATGTGAGAGTGATGTGGAGTGACGACGAAGGGTAAATGATACCGTTAGAGTGGAGTGGAAGCCTTGTCTTCGTCGAAGACTCCATTTCCCTTTCAATATATGACTTAGTATAGAAATATACTCGAAAAAGACATTAGTCATAGCCTTGGTACATAATAAATAGGAAATATGCATTTGTACCAAAATGAAAGAAATATGACCAAAGGTATATAAATGATCTATGTGTGCAATGTTTCAATCAAAATTCCGAGAATCAAGAATATTTAGCTCATTTCTAAGTTTGCTAAAGGTTTTCTCATCTAATGGCTTGGTAAAGATATCGGCTAATTGTTCTTTGGTGCTAACATAAGCTATCTCGATACCCCCCTTTGTTGGTGATCCCTTAGAAAGTGATACCGAATGTCTATGTGCTTAGTGCGGCTGTGTTCAACGAGATTATCCGCCATGCGGATTGCACTCTCATTATCACATAGGAGAGGGACTTTGCTCAATTTGTAGCCATAGTCCTTGAGGGTTTGCCTTATCCAAAGTAATTGCGCACAACAATGGCCTGCTGCAATGTACTCGGCTTCAGCGGTAGAAAGAGCTACTGAGTTTTGTTTCTTAGAAGCCCAAGACAACAGGGATATTCCTAGAAACCGACAAGTCCCTGATGTGCTCTTCCTATCAATTTTACACCCTGCCCAATCGGCATCTGAATATCCTATTAAATCAAAGGTTGATCCCATGGGGTACCAAAGTTCAAACTTAGGAGTGTAAACTAAATATCTCATGATTATTTTTATGGCTCTAAGGTGAATTTCCTTAGGATCGGCTTGGAACCTTGCACACATGCATACGAAAAGCATAATATCCGGTCGAGATGCACATAAATAGAGTAAAGATCCTATCATCGACCGATATACCTTTTGATCTACGGATTTACCTCCCGTGTCGAGGTCGAGATGCTCATTTGTTCCCATGGGTGTCTTGATGGGCTTGGCATCCTTCATTCCAAACTTGTTAAGTATGTCTTGAATGTACTTTGTTTGGCTGATGAAGGTGTCGTCTTGGAGTTGCTTGACTTGAAATCCTAGTAAATACTTCAACTCCCCCATCATTGACATCTCGAATTTTTGTATCATGATTCTACTAAACTCTTCACAAGTAGATTTGTTAGTAGACCCAAATATGATATCATCAACATAAATTTGGCATACAAACAAATCTTTTGCAATAGTTTTAGTAAAGAGAGTAGGATCGGCTTTTCTGAATTTGAATCCATTAGTGATAAGGAAATATCGCAGGCATTCATACCATGCTCTTAGGCTTGCTTGAGCCCATAAAGCGCCTTTGAAAGTTTATAAACATGGTTAGGGTACTCACTATCTTCAAAGCCGGGAGGTTGCTCAACATAGACCTCTTCCTTGATTGGTCCATTGAGGAAGGCACTTTTCACGTCCATTTGATAAAGCTTAAAGCCATGGTAAGTAGCATAGGCAAGTAATATACGATTGACTCAAGCCTAGCTACGGGTGCATAGGTTTCACCAAAGTCCAAACCTTCGACTTGTGAATAACCCTTGGCCACAATTCGAGCTTTGTTCCTTGTCACCACACCATGCTCATCTTGCTTGTTGCGGAATACCCACTTGGTACCTATAATGTTTTGATTAGGACGTGGAACTAAATGCCATACCTCATTCCTTGTGAAGTTGTTGAGCTCCTCTTGCATAACCAGCACCCAATCCGAATCTCTTAGTGCATCCTCCACCCTGTATGGCTCAATAGAGGACACAAAAGAATAATATTCACAGAAATGTGTAACTCGAGATCTAGTGGTTACCCCCTTATGAATGTCACAGAGGATGGAGTTGACGGGGTGATCTCGTTGAATTGCTTGGTGGACTCTTGGGTGTGGCGGTCTTTGACCCTGAATTTCTAGCTCATCTTCCTTGTCTTTGTTATGGTCATCTCCCCCTTGATCATTGTCCTCCTCTTGAGGTGGCTCATCCTCTTGATCTTCATCATCTTGAGCCTAATCCTCATCTTGAGTTGGTGGAGATCTTTGCATGGAAGATGATGGTTGATCTTGTGCTTGTGAAGGCTCTTCGGATTCTTTAGGACACACATCCCCAATGGACATGTTCCTTAGCGCGATGCACGGAGCCTCTTCGTCATCTAATTCATCAAGATCAACTTGCTCCATTTGGGAGCCATTAGTCTCATCAAACACAATGTCACAAGAAACCTCAACTAATCCAGTGGATTTGTTGAAGACTCTATATGCCCTTGTCTTTGAGTCATAACCAAGTAAAAAGCCTTCTACAGCCTTGGGAGCAAATTTAGATTTTCTACCTCTTTTAATAAGAATAAAGCATTTGCTACCAAAGACTCTAAAATATGAAACATTGGGATTTTTACCGGTGAGGAGTTTATATGATGTCTTCTTGAGGATTCGGTGAAGGTAGAGCCAATTGATGGAGTAGCAAGCAGTGTTGATTGCTTCCGCCCAAAACCGGTCCGGAGTCTTGTACTCATCAAGCATGGTTCTTGCCATGTCCAATAGAGTTATATTCTTTCTCTCCACTACACCATTTTGTTGAGGTGTGTAGGGAGAAGAGAACTCATGCTTGATGCCCTCCTCCTCAAGAAATCCTTCTATTTGTGAGCTCTTGAACTCCGTCCCGTTGTCGCTTCTTATCTTTTTGATTCTCAATCCGAACTCATTTTGAGCTCATCTTAAGAATCCCTTTAAAGTATCCCTTTAAAGTATCTTGGGTTTGAGATTTTTCTTGCAAAAAGAATACCCAAGTGAAGTGAGAATAATCATCCACAATTACTAGACAGTACTTACTCCTGCCGATGCTTATGTAAGCTATTGGGCCGAATTGATCCATGTGGAGTAGTTCTAGTGGCCTGACCATTGTCATTATGTTCTTGTGTGGATGATGGGTGCCAACTTGCTTTCCTGCTTGACATGCGCTACAAACCATGTCTTTCTCAAAATGAACATTTGTTAGTCCTAAAATGTGCTCTCCCATTAGAAGCTTGTGAAGATTCTTCATCCCAATATGGGCTAGTCGGCGATGCCAGAGCCAACCCATATTAGTATTAGCAATTAAGCAAGTATCGAGTTCAGCTTTGTTAAAATCAACTAGGTATAACTGACCCTCTAATACTACCTTAAATGCTACTAAATCATCACTTCTTCTAAAGACAGTAACACATATATCTGTAAATAGATAGTTGTAACCCATTTTGCATAATTGAGAGACTGAAAGCAAGTTGTAATCTAAAAAATCTATAAGAAAAACATTGGAAATAGAATGGTCAGGTGATATAGCAATTTTACCAAGTCCTTTGACCAAGCCTTGATTTCCATCCCCGAATGTGATGGCTCTTTGGGGATCTTCGTTTTTCTCGTAGGAGGAGAACATTCTTTTCTCCCCTGTCATGTGATTTGTGCATCCGCTATCAATTATCCAACTTGAGCCCCCAGATGCATAAACCTACAAAACAATTTAGGCCTTGTTCTTAGGTACCCAAACAGTCTTGGGTCCTTTCACGTTAGAAACAAGCACCTTGGGTACCCAAACACAAGTCTTTGACCCCTTGTGTTTGCCCCTAACATATTTGGCAACTACTTTGCATGATTTGTTAGTAAGCACATAAGAAGCATCAAAAGTCTTAAATGAAATATTAGGCTCATTTGATGCAGTACGAGTTTTCTTTTTAGGCATTTTAACATGTGTAGAATGCCTAGAGCTAGATGCCTCATTCTTATACATAATAGCATGATGTGAAATAGTATGAGGTTTCCTAGCATGAATTCTCCTAATTTTGTGCTCAGGATAATTAGCAGGATATAAAATATAGCTCTCATTATCCTGAACCATGGGAGCCTTGCCCTTAACAAAATTAGACAACCTTTTAGGGGCATTAAGCTGGACATTGCTTTCCCTGTTGGAAACCAATGCCATCCTTAATATCAGGGTGTCTCCCGCTATAGAGCATGCTTCTAGCAAATTTAAATTTTTCATTTTCAATTTCATGCTCATTAATTTTAGCAGTTAATTGAGCTATATGATCATTTTGTTGTTTAATTAGAGTAAGGTGATCATTTATATCATCAATATTAACATCTCTACATCTAGTACAAATAGTAACATGATCAATAGTAGATGTAGAGGGTTTGCAAACATTTAATTCATCTATCTTAGCATGTAATATGGCATTCTCATTTCTAAGACAGGAAATAGAATCATTGCAAACACTTAAATCTTTAGCCTTGGAAATTAAACTATCATTTTCAGTTCTAAGGCTGGAAATTAATTCATTCAATTTATCAATCTTACCACTTAAACTAGCATTTTCATTTCTAAGATTGGAAATTGAATCATGGCACATGCTAAGCTCCTTAGTCAAATTTTCATTTTTCTCTACCTCCTGAGCATAAGCATATTTTACTTTAACATGCCTTTTTTTCTTTAATAAGGAATTTCTCTTGGCTATCCAAAACTTCATCCTTCTCATGAATAGCTCCTATCAATTCATTTAATTTTTCTTTTTGTTGCATGTTAAGGTTGGCAAAAAGAGTAAGCAAATTATCTTCATCATCACTAGAACTACTCTCATCACAAGATGTAGTATACTTGGGGGGGTTTTAGTTTGTACCTTCTTCTTTTTACCGTCCTTTGCCATGAAGCATTTGTGGCCGACGTTGGGGAAGAGGGGCCCTTGTTGACGGCAATGTTGGCGGCGTCCTCGTCGGAGGAGGAGTCGGTGGAGCTCTCATCGGAGTCCCATTCCCGACACACGTGGGCATCACCGCCCTTCCACTTGTAGTACTTCTTCTTCTCCTTCTTCTTCCCCTTCTTGTCGTTGTCCCTGTCACTATCACTAGACATTGGACATTTAGCGATAAAATGACCGAGCTTACCATACTTGTAGCACACCCTCTTGGAGTGGGGTTTATAGTCTTTCCCCCTCCTTTGCTTGAGGATTTGGCGAAAGCTCTTGATGATGAGCGCCATCTCCTCATTGTCGAGCTTGGAGGCGTCGATGGGGAGCCTACTTGATGCATGTGGGGGACAGATATCCCCCGGGTCCACCAGAAGGACAAGATGCCTCGCGAAGGGCCCGTGGGCCCAATAATCCGCAAGGTCATCCCTTCGTGGGCCTAGGGAGGAACGTCCAATAAACCGGCTCGACGCAAGCCCAGGCGGCCTGAAGAATTCAAGCGGAGATCACAACAGTGACTCGACCTTCCCGCGCAGGGGCCACGTACATCGAAACTGAGTGAGGATGAGTCGGCTGAATTATAGGAAGATAGACTCAGTTAGTTCACTATTACTTAGGCACGCATTGTTATCATATCCACATATAATGCCCCATGGTCGAGTATATAAGGCCTAGGGGCACCCCTTCAAGACGATCGACCTCATTCTACTTAGCCACACACACTAGCTCTCTACGTTTCCAATACTAGAGAACCTCTTTGTAACCCACCACATAAAGTGCTCACACCAGGACGTAGGGTGTTACGCATCTCAAAGCGGCCCGAACCTGTACACAACTGTCCACTGTTTCTCGTGCAACTAGCACGAACCATCGAGCTACAGTCGATAACACTGTCCTACACCAAAAAGCACCTTGAGGGGCAACCCCGGGTGCGCGGTCGGACCCAAAACACCGACAGCTAGCGCGCCAGGTAGGGGGTGTGTCGTCGATCCAAGCTAGCTCAATGGCTGTCACCTTCCAGCACAAGATCATCCTCTGTCCCAGGTCTGTGTTCTGCTTTGGAACTATCTCATCTGTAGCGGATGAGGAGGGAACTCTGCATCGCATCGCGGACCCACCGAAGAGAAAGTTGTCCTCAAAGGTCTCCGAGAAAATCGGAGCAAAACAGGGAAAAGCGCAACCTCCAGCGCTCCGGGAAAAGATCACCTTCAGCAAGCTAGGAGCCGAGGGTTCGTCTACCCGGAGAACACCGCTGTCTACCTCTCCGACGGAAGAATGGACACGGATCACAAGGAGAAAAGAAGCGAATGAGGTCAAGGGCCGTCAAGCTGCTCTTTCTGTGCCTCCACCCTCAAAGGAGAACAGAAAAAAGATCGTCGCGACAGCTGCTCCATTCTACCCCCGATGTCCTCTTCATCGGGGGAAGAGTGGAATTGAATCCTATCTTCGACGATGAACCAACTGCACCAGGAGAGGAACCTCTTCATCGGGAGTCTCTGAAAGGGAAATGTGCCCTTGGGCCATTTCTAAGTATTTTGGTGATTGAGTGCAAACACAAGTGCTTAAATGTGAAAATATGCCCATGGATGAACAAAGTGCAAATCACAAGTAAAGGTATGTTTCTAAGCCTTAGTACATTAGTTTTGTGTACTAACATCTTGTCTAAGTGTTAGAAACAGGAGAAAGAAGAAAAGAAAAGAAGTGGAGAGTGGCTGTGTACAGCCAAAGGCTGCTTCGGACTGGGGCACCGGACTGTCCGGTGTGCACCGGACAGTGTCCGGTGCGCCAGACCAGCGCGGAGCAAACCAGCCGCTCTCGGGTTTTTCTCCGGCGACTTCGGCTAAAATTCACCGGACTGTCC
The DNA here is from genome assembly GCF_902167145.1 of Zea mays. Taxonomy (NCBI): domain Eukaryota; kingdom Viridiplantae; phylum Streptophyta; class Magnoliopsida; order Poales; family Poaceae; genus Zea; species Zea mays. Next base: position 73,304,876 of record NC_050100.1, on the reverse strand, counting down.
GGTGTGCACCGGACTGTCCGGTGAGCCAACGGTCGGCCGGGCCAACGGTCGGCCGCGTGATCGGCGCGCGACACGTGGCCGAGCCAACGGTCGGAAGGAAGCACCGGACTGTCCGGTGTGCACCGGACTGTCCGGTGCGCCAGATCTGCAACGGTCGGCTTCGCCATTTAAGGAAAGGAATCGGGCACCGGACACTGTCCGGTGTGCACCGGACTGTCCGGTGCGCCCGACGACAGAAGGCAAGAATAGCCTTCCAGATGTGCTCTCAACGGCTCCTAGCTGCCTTGGGGCTATAAAAGGGACCCCTAGGCGCATGGAGGAGATAACCAAGCATTCCTTGAGCACTCTTGATCACTCACACATCAATCTCGCGCACTTGTTCGACATTCTAGTGATTTGAGCTCCGTTCTAGTGTGCTAGTCTTTTGAGCTCAAGTCTGGGTCTTGTGTGTGCGTATTCGCTGTGATCTTTGTGTCGTGTGTGAGTTGCTAATCCCTCCCTTGCTCTGTGATTCTCTGTGAACATCTTTTGTAAGGGCGAGAGGCTCCAAGTTGTGGAGATTCCTCGCAAACGGGATTGAGAAAAGAAAAGCAAGAACACTGTGGTATTCAAGTTGATCATTGGATCACTTGAGAGGAGTTGAGTGCAACTCTAGTCCGTTGGGACGCCACAACGTGGAGTAGGCAAGTTTTGTACTTGGCCGAACCACGGGATAACCACTGTGTCATCTCTGTGATTGAATTCTTGTGGTTATTGTGTTTTGACTCCTCTCTAGCCACTTGGCATAAACTGTGCTAACGTCTAATCAAGTTTTGTGGCTATAAGTTTAAGTTTTTACAGGATCACCTATTCACCCCCCCCCTCTAGGTGCTCTCAATTGGTATCGGAGCCGTTCTCTTCAAGAAAGGGACTAACCGCCCGAAGAGATGGATCCTAAGGGGAAGGGAATTGTGATCAACGACAAGGAGAAGGAGTCCTTCGTCAACGAGCCAAGGGATGACAAGTCCAATGACTCGGGCTCGGGCCACAAGCGAAGAGATGGGAAGAAGAAGAAGACAAGACGCATCAAGGAGATCGTCTACTACGACAGCGATGAGTCCTCTTCTTCCCAAAAGGACGACGACCACGACAAACAAAGGAAACCGGTTAATTCTAACTTTTCTTTTGACTACTCTCGTATTCCGCAAAGTTCAAATTCACATTTGCTTTCCATTCCACTCGGCAAGCCCCCACACTTTGATGGGGAGGACTACGGATTTTGGAGCCACAAAATGCGTAGTCACCTATTCTCTCTCCATCCTAGCATATGGGAGATTGTAGATAGTGGAATGCACTTTAATAGTTCGGATAGTCCTATATTCATTAATGAGCAAATCCATAAGAATGCACAAGCTACTACTGTTCTTCTAGCCTCATTGTGCAGGGATGAATATAATAAAGTGAGTGGCTTGGATAACGCCAAGCAAATCTGGGATACCCTCAAGATCTCTCATGAGGGAAATGACGCTACCTTGCTCACCAAAATGGAGTTGGTGGAGGGCGAGCTTGGACGGTTCGCGATGATAAGGGGCGAGGAGCCAACTCAGACATACAACCGGCTCAAGACCCTTATCAACAAAATAAGGAGCTACGGAAGCACGCGATGGACGGACCACGACGTCGTCCGACTAATGCTCAGGTCCTTTACCGTTCTTGATCCTCATTTGGTGAATAATATTCATGAGAATCCCAGGTACACCAAAATGTCGCCCGAAGAAGTCCTAGGAAAATTCGTCAGCGGGCGAATGATGATCAAGGAGGCAAGGTATGTGGACGACGCCTTAAATGGACCGATCAACGAGCCGCAACCTTTTGCTCTCAAAGCCACAGGGAACAAGGAGGCGCTACCCATCAAGGTGGCGCAAATTGAGGCGGCCGGTCTTAATGAAGAAGAAATGGCCCTCATTATCAAGAGATTCAAGACGGTGCTAAAGGGTCGCAATGGACAGCCGAGCAAGACTAAGACCAAGGGGAAGCGATCATGCTTCAAATGCGGTAAGCTTGGTCATTTTATTGCTAACTGTCCCGATAATGATAGTGACCAGGAAAAGGGAAACAAGAGGGAAAAGAAGAAGCATTACAAGAAGGCAAAGGGCGAGGCGCATCTAGGCAAGGAGTGGGACTCGGATTGCTCCTCGTCCAACTCCGACAATGAAGGACTCGCCGCCACCGCCTTCAACAAATCAACCCTCTTCCCCAACGAGCGTCACACATGCCTTATGGCAAGGGAGAAGAAGGTATGTACTCGCAACTCTACCTATGCTTCTTCAAGTGAGGACGAATCTAGTGATGAGGATGAAGTAGATTATTCATGTTTGTTCAAGGGCTTAGATAGATCTAAGATAGACAAAATTAATGAATTAATTGATGCCTTGAATGAAAAGAACATACTTTTAGAAAAGCAAGAGGATTTATTGTATGAAGAGCATGATAAATTTGTTGAGGCACAAAAATCCTATGCTTTAGAAGTTAAAAGAAATGAAATGCTTTCTTTTGAACTATCTACTTGTCATGAAACCATTTCTACTTTGAAAGGTGTCAACAATGATTTAAATGCTAAATTAGAAGTAGCAAATAAATCCAATTCTTGTGTAGAAAATGTTGTTATTTGCAATAGATGTAAAGACTTTGATATTGATGCTTGTAGTGAACACATAGCTTCTATTGCAAAGTTAAATAATGAAGTGGCTAGTCTTAATGCCCAACTTAAGACTAGCAAAAGTGAATTTGATAAGTTAAATTTTGCAAGGGATGCTTACACAATAGGAAGACATCCCTCAATTAAGGATGGGCTTGGCTTCAAGAGGGAAGCCAAGAACTTAACAAGCCATAAGACTCCCATCTCCACCAAGGAGAAAGGGAAGGCTCCTATGGCTAATAGTGTTAAGAAGAATCATGCTTTCATGTACTATGATAGGAGATATTCTAGAAATGCTTTTAGAGGTCATGATGTTTTTGATTCACATGCTTATGACTCTTATGCTATGACTGCTTCTAGTTCTCATGTTATGCATGGTAGAAATGGGCTTAGAAGAAATGTTGTTCATCAAGTTACTAGGAAAAATGTTGTTCCTAAAAAGAATGTTATTCATGCTCCTAGGAAAGTAGCAAATGAACCTTCTACCATTTATTATACTTGCAATGCTCCCTTTGCTATTTGTAGAAAGGGCAAGAAGGTAATTGCTAGGAAGTTAGGGGCAAGATGCAAGGGAGATAAGACTTGCATTTGGGTCCCTAAGGAAATTGTGACTAACCTTGTAGGACCCAACAAGAGTTGGGTACCTAAGTCCCAAGCCTAAATTTGCCTTGCAGGTTTATGCATCCGGGGGTTCAAGCTGGATTATCGACAGCGGATGCACAAACCATATGACGGGGGAGAAGAAGATGTTCACCTCCTACGTCAAGAATAAAGATTCCCAAGATTCAATTATATTCGGTGATGGGAATCAAGGCAAGGTAAAAGGTTTAGGTAAAATTGCAATTTCTAATGAGCACTCCATATCTAATGTGTTTTTAGTTGAGTCTCTTGGATATAATCTGCTATCTGTGAGTCAATTATGCAATATGGGATATAACTGTCTATTTACAAATGTAGATGTGTCTGTCTTTAGAAGAAGTGATGGTTCACTAGCTTTTAAGGGTGTATTAGACGGCAAACTTTATTTAGTAGATTTTGCAAAAGAAGAGGCCGGTCTAGATGCATGCTTAATAGCTAAGACTAGCATGGGCTGGCTGTGGCATCGCCGCTTAGCACATGTGGGGATGAAGAACCTTCACAAGCTTCTAAAGGGAGAACACGTGATAGGTCTAACTAATGTTCAATTCGAAAAAGATAGACCTTGTGCAGCTTGTCAGGCAGGGAAACAGGTGGGAGGCTCTCATCACACCAAAAATGTGATGACGACATCAAGACCCTTGGAGATGCTGCATATGGACCTTTTTGGACCCGTCGCCTATCTGAGCATAGGAGGAAGTAAGTATGGTTTAGTTATTGTTGATGATTTTTCCCGCTTCACTTGGGTGTTCTTTTTGCAGGATAAGTCTGAAACCCAAGGGACCCTCAAGCGCTTCCTCAGGAGAGCTCAAAATGAGTTTGAGCTCAAGGTGAAGAAGATAAGGAGCGACAACGGGTCCGAATTCAAGAACCTTCAAGTGGAGGAATTCCTTGAGGAGGAAGGGATCAAGCACGAGTTCTCCGCTCCCTACACACCACAGCAAAATGGTGTGGTAGAGAGGAAGAACAGGACGCTAATCGATATGGCAAGGACAATGCTTGGAGAATTTAAGACCCCCGAGCGGTTTTGGTCGGAAGCCGTGAACACGGCTTGCCACGCCATCAACAGGGTCTACCTTCACCGACTCCTCAAGAAGACGTCGTATGAACTACTAACCGGTAACAAACCCAATGTATCGTACTTTCGTGTATTTGGGAGTAAATGCTACATTCTAGTGAAGAAGGGTAGAAATTCTAAGTTTGCTCCCAAAGCTGTAGAAGGGTTTTTGTTAGGTTATGACTCAAATACAAAGGCGTATAGAGTCTTCAACAAATCATCGGGTTTGGTTGAAGTCTCTAGCGACGTTGTATTTGATGAGACTAATGGCTCTCCAAAAGAGCAAGTTGTTGATTGTGATGATGTAGATGAAGAAGATGTTCCGACGGCCGCCATACGCACCATGGCGATTGGAGAAGTGCGGCCACAGGAACAAGATGAGCAAGATCAACCCTCTTCCTCAATTATGGTGCATCCCCCGACTCAAGACAATGAACAGGTTCATCAAAAGGAGGCGTATGATCAAGGGGGAGCACAAGATGATCACGTGATGGAGGAAGAAGCGCAACCGGCACCTCCAACCCAAGTTCGAGCGACGATCCAAAGGGATCATCCCGTCGACCAAATTCTGGGTGACATTAGCAAGGGAGTAACTACTCGTTCTCGATTAGTTAATTTTTGTGAGCATTACTCTTTTGTCTCTTCTATTGAGCCTTTCAGGGTAGAAGAGGCCTTGCTAGATCCGGACTGGGTGTTGGCCATGCAAGAGGAGCTAAACAACTTCAAGCGCAATGAAGTTTGGACACTGGTGCCTCGTCCGAAGCAAAATGTTGTGGGAACCAAGTGGGTGTTCCGCAACAAACAGGATGAGCACGGGGTGGTGACGAGGAACAAGGCTCGACTTGTGGCAAAAGGTTATGCCCAAGTCGCAGGTTTGGACTTTGAGGAGACTTTTGCTCCTGTGGCTAGGCTAGAGTCCATTCGTATTTTGCTAGCATATGCCGCTCACCATTCTTTCAGGTTGTACCAAATGGATGTGAAGAGCGCTTTCCTCAACGGGCCAATCAAGGAGGAGGTGTACGTAGAGCAACCCCCTGGCTTCGAGGATGAACGGTATCCCGACCATGTGTGTAAGCTTTCTAAGGCGCTCTATGGACTTAAGCAAGCTCCAAGAGCATGGTATGAATGCCTTAGAGACTTTTTAATAGCTAATGCTTTCAAGGTTGGGAAAGCCGATCCAACTCTTTTTACAAAGACATGTGATGGTGATTTGTTTGTGTGCCAAATTTATGTCGATGACATAATATTTGGTTCTACTAACCAAAAGTCTTGTGAAGAGTTTAGCAGGGTGATGACGCAGAAATTCGAGATGTCGATGATGGGCGAGTTGAATTACTTCCTTGGGTTCCAAGTGAAGCAACTCAAGGACGGCACCTTCATCTCCCAAACGAAGTACACGCAAGATCTGCTAAAGCGGTTTGGGATGAAGGATGCCAAGCCCGCAAAGACTCCGATGGGAACCGACGGACACACCGACCTCAACAAAGGAGGTAAGTCCGTAGATCAAAAAGCATACCGGTCAATGATAGGGTCATTACTTTACTTATGTGCTAGTAGACCGGATATTATGCTTAGCGTATGCATGTGTGCTAGATTTCAATCCGATCCTAAGGAGTGTCACTTAGTGGCAGTGAAGCGAATTCTTAGATATTTGGTTGCTACGCCTTGCTTCGGGCTCTGGTATCCAAAGGGGTCTACCTTTGACTTAGTTGGATACTCAGACTCCGACTATGCTGGATGTAAGGTCGATAGGAAGAGTACATCGGGGACGTGCCAATTCTTAGGAAGGTCCCTGGTGTCATGGAACTCTAAGAAACAAACATCCATCGCCCTATCCACCGCTGAGGCCGAGTATGTTGCCGCAGGACAGTGTTGCGCGCAACTACTTTGGATGAGGCAAACCCTCCGGGACTTTGGCTACAATCTGAGCAAAGTCCCACTCCTATGTGATAATGAGAGTGCTATCCGCATGGCGGAAAATCCTGTTGAACACAGCCGCACAAAGCACATCGACATCCGGCATCACTTTTTGAGAGACCACCAGCAAAAGGGAGATATCGAAGTGTTTCATGTTAGCACCGAGAACCAGCTAGCCGATATCTTTACCAAGCCTCTAGATGAGAAGACCTTTTGCAGGCTGCGTAGTGAGCTAAATGTCTTAGATTCGCGGAACTTGGATTGAATTGTAGCATACATGTGCTTATGCCTTTGATCATGTTCATTCTGCATTTTGTTACTTACTATGGTGCTCAAGTTGTACAAACACTCCCCGGACCTCACAAGTCCGTTGCAAAGTGATGCACATGTTTAGGGGGAGATGTGTTACAACTTGACCCTTTGAGACTAACCATTTGCTTGAGTTTGCTTGATTTAGTCTCGAAGGTGAATTGAAAGGGAAAGGTGAACTTGGACCATGAAAGACTTCCACTGCACTCCGATGAGAGGGTAACTAATTCCAAGTTCATCTCATGAAATCTTATTGCCATTTGCTCTTAATTGAAGACTTTGGTGAGGCAATAGGGTTAAAAGGCCAAGATTAATCCCGTTTTGGTGCTTGATGCCAAAGGGGGAGAAAATAAAGGCCAAAGTGATAAATGGATCAGCTACCACTTGAGAGATTTTGAAAATAGTAGAATAGAGTTTTTGTTTTGTCAAAAGGCTTTTATTGTCTCTTATTGTCTCTATTGTCAAAAGTTGGTTTCTTCTGGGGAGAAGTGTTGATTATGGGAAATAGGGGGAGTTTTTGAAATCTTTGATCAATCTCTTTGAAATGACTCTCGTTATGCTTCAACATGTGTGTTTGACTTAGAGATAGAGATTTGAGTTTGATTTGCAAAAACAAACCAAGTGGTGGCAAAAGATGATCCATATATGCCAAAATTGAATAAAACTCAAAGTCAGTTTTTATTTGAAGTGATTTTGCACTTGTTCTAGTTGCTTTATGTTGTGTTGGCATAAATCACCAAAAAGGGGGAGATTGAAAGGGAAATATGCCCTTGGGCCATTTCTAAGTATTTTGGTGATTGAGTGCAAACACAAGTGCTTAAATGTGAAAATATGCCCATGGATGAACAAAGTGCAAATCACAAGTAAAGGTATGTTTCTAAGCCTTAGTACATTAGTTTTGTGTACTAACATCTTGTCTAAGTGTTAGAAACAGGAGAAAGAAGAAAAGAAAAGAAGTGGAGAGTGGCTGTGTACAGCCAAAGGCTGCTTCGGACTGGGGCACCGGACTGTCCGGTGTGCACCGGACAGTGTCCGGTGCGCCAGACCAGCGCGGAGCAAACCAGCCGCTCTCGGGTTTTTCTCCGGCGACTTCGGCTAAAATTCACCGGACTGTCCGGTGTGCACCGGACTGTCCGGTGAGCCAACGGTCGGCCGGGCCAACGGTCGGCCGCGTGATCGGCGCGCGACACGTGGCCGAGCCAACGGTCGGAAGGAAGCACCGGACTGTCCGGTGTGCACCGGACTGTCCGGTGCGCCAGATCTGCAACGGTCGGCAACGGTCGGCTTCGCCATTTAAGGAAAGGAATCGGGCACCGGACACTGTCCGGTGTGCACCGGACTGTCCGGTGCGCCCGACGACAGAAGGCAAGAATAGCCTTCCAGATGTGCTCTCAACGGCTCCTAGCTGCCTTGGGGCTATAAAAGGGACCCCTAGGCGCATGGAGGAGATAACCAAGCATTCCTTGAGCACTCTTGATCACTCACACATCAATCTCGCGCACTTGTTCGACATTCTAGTGATTTGAGCTCCGTTCTAGTGTGCTAGTCTTTTGAGCTCAAGTCTGGGTCTTGTGTGTGCGTATTCGCTGTGATCTTTGTGTCGTGTGTGAGTTGCTAATCCCTCCCTTGCTCTGTGATTCTCTGTGAACATCTTTTGTAAGGGCGAGAGGCTCCAAGTTGTGGAGATTCCTCGCAAACGGGATTGAGAAAAGAAAAGCAAGAACACTGTGGTATTCAAGTTGATCATTGGATCACTTGAGAGGAGTTGAGTGCAACTCTCGTCCGTTGGGACGCCACAACGTGGAGTAGGCAAGTTTTGTACTTGGCCGAACCACGGGATAACCACTGTGTCATCTCTGTGATTGAATTCTTGTGGTTATTGTGTTTTGACTCCTCTCTAGCCACTTGGCATAAACTGTGCTAACGTCTAATCAAGTTTTGTGGCTATAAGTTTAAGTTTTTACAGGATCACCTATTCACCCCCCCCCTCTAGGTGCTCTCAGTCTCGCCGATGGAGGAACCGACGCCGAAATATTCGGCGACATCACGAAGCCAGAGAACGGGATCCGGCGCAACCCGTATCACGAGATGAGGTCTCAGAAGTGGGAGAAACTCCAGAAGAACGGGTCCTCCAAGAAAGAAGGAACTCTCGACGACGTGACCGTCGGCAGGCTCAAGAACAGGCCGAGCAGGAAACAAGGCAACGTTGGGAAAATCCACTCTTCGGACGCAATCTGAACCCCGACTTCGCCCGGGCCATGAACACGCCGAGTGAAGTTGGAGGAGTGTTGGCTCAGATAGCTGATGGCCTCCCCCGGACTCCCGACGCCGAGGGCTATCGGCGGCTGTTCACTCAAGCAGCCAACCACCTTCTACCCCTCGCTCATCCGCCGAACGATCTACGACACGCCATCAACAGTCGGCGGGACACACGGAGCTCCATCAACGCTTCACGCGAACGACGACACGAGAACGAGATCCATCGCCGGGAAGAGTACGACAGGGATCACGGCATCCCGGCACGGAGTCAGGCCACCAGGACCGAATCGGCCACGGCTTCGACTAGTGGCACCACCCGGGGACGGTCGAGGTACCACGACAACCACTCCCCTCCCCGGGAAAGACATCATCACCGACGACAAGAAGACAGTTGTGGAGTATCGGCGCTTACTCCACGCCTCAGGGCCATTCAATGGCCCCCTAACTTCAAGGTCTCCAACGTCGACAAATATGAACCTAAGCAGGATCCGGGAGGCTGGCTGGTCGTCTACACCACCGCCGCCCAAGCCGCTGGGGCGACTGAGGATGTGATGACCGCGTACCTGCCTATCATCCTTGGGCAAGACGCACTGTAATGGCTGCGACACCTACCACGACACTGCATCGACGACTGGAGCGATTTCAGTCGACGCTTCACCGCCAACTTCCAGTCTCTCTCCGACAAACCGGCGCAACCATGGGACCTCAAATCCATCAAGCGCCGGGGGGATAAAACTCTCCGGTCGTACCTCAAAAGATTCCAGACCATGAGAAATCGTATCCCGAGGTCGCGGGGGCAGCAGTGATCGAGGACTTCTACCAGGAATCCAATGACTCGGCCTTCGTCCGAGCCATACTACAAAAGGCTCCAACCACTTCGGAACAGCTATTTCGGGAAGCCGACCTCTACATCACCGCCGATGAACGAGCCCTAGACCTCATCAGAGGAGCAAAGCCTGCACCGACAGCACCGCGACGCGACACGAACCAGCAACCCGACAAACGCTGGGAGAAGAGGCCTCGTGAAGAGGTCCACGCCACCGGACCGCCCGCCTCTCGCGCCCGAGGAGGATCTCGCGGAGGCGAACGCACGCTGGACGACATCCTCGACGCCCAGTGCCCGTACCACAAGGACATGCGCCACACCCTACAGAACTGCAGAGACTTCAAGCACTCCGTGGGGAACGGCTGACCCTTCCAACCTCTACCTCCTTTCCCATCGCGAGGAGGACCAGGAGAACCGCGACAACCCCAGCAGCAGGAGGAAGGAGGAGGAGCTTTCCCGCATGTTGACAGAGAAGTCAACGTCATCTTCGGTGGACATGGGTCGCAGGAAAGCAAGAGACAACAAAAGCTCAACGATCGTCAGATACTGGTGGCGGCTACCGGTCCACCCGCTCCGTACCGATGGTCCGAACACCCGATCACCTTCACTCGGGCAGATCAGTGGCTCAACTTCGACCACCCTGGCAAGTACCCGCTCCTCGTCGATCTGGTGATCCGAGAGAGCAGGGTAAAGAAGGTATTAGTGGACGGGGGGAGCAGCATCAACGTCACCTTCCCCCGAACACTCTAAGGCTTGGGAGTTCACCTCAAAGAGCTCCACGAGTCGGACACTCCTTTCTTCGGCATCGTGCCGACTGAAGGAGAATATCCGCTGGGCCACATCTACATTCCGGTCACCTTCGGAACTCCGGAGAACTACAGAACCGAGTTCCTGAGGTTCGAGGTGGCGAACTTCGACTGCGGATATAACGTCATCATCGAGAGGCCTGGATTGGTGAAGTTCATGGCCATTCCGCATTATACATACATGATATTGAAGATGCCAGGACTACAAGGGATCATAACTGTGCGCGCTGACTTCCAAGGCGCCGCAGAATGTTTCCAAGTAACCATTCAGGCGGCCCTCACCACCAAACCATCGGCGACTTCTTCTGCGTAGGCGAACTCAAGGCGTGAGGAAGATCTCGCAGTACCCGCGAATGAAGCTCAAGCCGTGACCTCTATGCGGCCGACTGAAGAAACCAAGAGAATCAATCTTGGGTTCACCGACGAACGCAAGACTGCTATCATCAGTTCCAGTCTGGATGACAAATAGGAAGGCGCGCTCGTCTAGTTTCTGCAAGATAACCGAGACATATTCGCATGGCAACCTGCGGATATGCCGGGAGTCCCGAGAGAACTGGCCGAGCACAAACTGAAGGTCTACCCCCAGGCGAGGCCAATCCGACAAAATTTACGCCGCTTCACACCCGACAAGAGAGAAGCCATCCATGCTGAGTTGGCTCGCTTGGTCACGGTAGGATTCATTAGAGAGGTGTTACATCCTGAGTGGTTAGCTAATCCTGTTCTTGTACTAAAAAAGAATAAACTGGATTGGCGCATGTGTGTCGACTATACGGATCTCAACAAACACTGTCCGAAGGATCCCTTCGGGCTTCCTAGGATAGATCAGGTGGTAGATTCAACCGCCGGATGTTCTGTGTTGTCTTTCTTGGATTGCTACTCTGGGTATCATTAGATTAGTCTAGCAAAAGAAGACGAGGAAAAAACAGCATTCATCACTCTGTTCGGAGCTTTCTGCTATACCTCCATGTCATTCGGCCTCAAGAATGCTGGAGCGACTTATCAGAGAGCTATTCAAACATGCTTAGCCGATCACTGGGGCAAGCGTGTGGAAGCTTATGTGGATGATGTGGTGATCAAAACAGAGAATTCAGAAAACTTCATTGAAGATTTACAACTGGTCTTTAACAGTCTACGGCGATATCGATGGAAGCTTAATCCCAAAAAATGTGTTTTCGGAGTACCAGCAGAAAAGTTGCTCGGATTTATTGTCAGCCTCCGGGGAATTGAAGCCAATCCAGAGAAGATCGAGGCTATCATGAGGATGGAAGCACCACGATCACAGAAGAAAGTACAAAGACTTACCAGATGTATGGCCGCTCTGAGCAGATTCATATCCAGGCTAGGAGAGAAAGGCTTACCATTCTATAAGTTGCTCAAGAAGGTAGACAAATTCCAGTGGACTTCAGAAGCACAAGAAGCTCTAGATGCGCTAAAAAATTCTTGACAACACCACCAGTGCTAAAACCGCCACGCCGAGCCACGCCAACTCAACCGGCTGAAGATCTGCTATTATACATCTCTTGCACGACTCACGTGGTGAGCACCGCGTTGGTTGTCGAGCGAGCGGAAGAGGGACATGCATACCCAGTACAACATCCTGTCTATTTCATTAGTGAAGTCCTGGGTCCCTCGAAGAAGAAATACCCTCAAGTTCAGAAGTTATTATATGCAGTACTTCTAACTGCACGCAAGCTCCGTCACTACTTCGACGACCACAAAGTCATAGTAGTCACTGGATTTCTGATAGGGGATATTCTCCACAACAAAGAAGCCATCGAAAGAATAGCCAAGTGGGCCTGTGAACTGGGATCTCATGACATCGAGTTTCGACCTCGCACCACAATCAAAACTCAAGCACTGGTTGACTTTGTATCAGAATGGACCGAGCAACAGGTGCCGGATAACCCAGAAACTACAGAAGTATGGCGAATGTATTTTGATGGCTCGTTGAAGCTGCAGAGAGCAGGCGCAGGGATCCTCTTTATTGCACCTGGAGGCGAACAACTCAAATATGCTTTTCAATTGCTGTTTCCAGCATCCAACAATGCAGCAGAATACGAAGCCCTAAATCATGGACTGAACATTGCCATATCACTGGGTATCAAGAGACTGATGGTATATAGAGATTCTCTGGTGGTCATAAGTCAGATAAACAAAGAATGGGATTGCTCGAATGATTCCATGGGAAAATATTGCACTGCTGTCCGGAAACTAGAAGACAAATTTGAAGGACTGGAATTTCATCATGTGGAGAGAGATCGCAACACGGCAGCTGACACATTGTCCAAGCTCGGGTCCAGTCGGGCTCAGGTCCCACCTGGAGTTTTCGTACAGGAAATACTGCACCCAAGTATCTCACTAGATCGGGTGGAGGAATGCAATGCTTTTAGCCAACCAGAGTCAAATTCTGATGACTGGAGGGAGACGATCATTAAGTACATAAAAAATGAGGAGGAACCAGATGACAAAAATGCAGCAGAACGAATTGCAAGGCAGTCAGCTCACTATACTCTCATTGGGGAAACACTATACAGAAGGGGCGCATCAGGAGTCCTCATGAAATGCATTCTCTCAGCCACCGGAAAGCAACTGCTAGAAGAAGTCCATGCTGGGCAATGTGGGATACACTCAGCATCCAGAACCCTGGTTGGGAAGGTCTTCAGGTCGGGTTTCTACTGGCCAACAGCGAAGAGTGATGCAGTCGAGTTAGTCCAGAGGTGCGAAGCCTGCCAGTATCTGTCAAAACAGCAACATCTACCAGCGCAGCAACTGCAAACCATACTCGTAACTTGGTCGTTCGCATGCTGGGGATTGGATATGATTGGACCTTTCAAGAAAGCTCAGGGAGGATACACTCATGTACTGGTTGCTATCGACAAATTCACTAAATGGATAGAGTTCAAACCCATTGCTTCTCTAACTTCAGCTAAGGCAGTGGAATTCATACAAAGCATAATATTCAGGTTTGGAACACCGAATAGCATCATAACCGACCTGGGATCCAACTTCACAAGTTCAGAATTCTTCGATTTCTGCAAGCAAAAGAGCATTCAGATCAAATATGCTTCGGTGGCGCACCCAAGAGCCAACGGGCAGGTAGAAAGAGCCAACATGACGATATTAGAGGCGCTCAGAAAGAAAGTTTTCGACAAGAATGAAAAGTTCGCAGGAAAGTGGATCAGAGAGCTGTCGTATGTTGTTTGGAGCCTGAGAACTCAACCTAGTCGAGCTCTGCATGGAAACACACCTTTCTTTATGGTCTATGGTTCGAAAGCAGTGCTACCTGCTGATCTCAAGTTTGGGGCACCAAGGTTAATCTTTGAAAACATAGCAGAAGCTGAAGCTACTAGACTGGAGGATGTCGATATACTAGAAGAAGAACGATTGAATACGGTGATTCAGTCAGCCCGATATCAGCAAACTCTAAGGCGCTATCATGACAAGGCCATACGGCATCGATCCTTCGCAGTAGGAGACCTCGTCCTCCGCCGAATTCTAACGGGGGAGGGACGGCACAAACTGTCGCCACTATGGGAAGGACCGTTCATAGTAGCAGAAGTCACTCGGCCTGGATCGTATCGCCTTACTCAAATGGATGGCGCGGAAATTGGGAACTCATGGAACATAGAGCATCTCAGGAAGTTTTACCCCTAGCTAGATCTCAAAAGCTATTGGGACGACAATGTACTCTGTAAACTGGGAAATATATCATCAATAAAAAGACTTCAAAAGTACTCGAATTGTTCACTGTCAACCGACACGATTATTTAACTCGGGGTGACCACTATACCCTACTAACGGAGCAATTGGCTTAAGTCGGCAATGACTTAAAACGGTGCGACATGCTCACGCTTACTTAACTCGGGGTGACCACTATACCCTACTAACGGAGCAACCGGCTTAAGTCGGCAATGACTTAAGGCGGTGCGACATGCTCACGCTTACTTAACTCGGGGTGACCACTATACCCTACTAACGGAGCAATCGGCTTAAGTCGGCAATGACTTAAGGCGGTGCGACATGCTCACGCTTACTTAACTCGGGGTGACCACTATACCCTACTAACGGAACAGTCGGCTTAACTCGGCAATGACTTAAGGCGGTGCGACATGCTCACGCTTACTTAACTCGGGGTGACCACTATACCCTACTAACGGAGCAATCGGCTTAAGTCGGCAATAACTTAAGGCGGTGCGACATGCTCACGCTTACTTAACTCGGGGTGACCACTATACCCTGCTAACGGAGCAATCGGCTTAAGTCAGCAATGATTTAAGGCAGTGCGACATGCTCACACTTACTTAACTTGGGGTGACCACTATACCTGTGGCAGAACCTCCCAAGTTATTGGGCCCACATGCACATGTCCTTGTCCCAAAGACCTCAGACGGCTATGCATGTGCACCAGATAACTTAACAGGATCTGTCCGATTGCCCCAAGGACATCGGATAAACCACTTACAACCAGAACCGCGGGATTAAGTAACACAAATCACACACACCAATATTGTTGCAGCGGAAATCTTACTACCAAATTTTATAGGTTACAAAAATTTTACATTAGTTTATCGGAGTGATTACAAAAGTATAAGTTTGAAATATATATGCTAGCTCAAGGGATCATCCTCAATAAGAAGTATCGAAGGGTTACTTAGACTTATAAGAAGGCCGAGCCCACCGACACTTAACACCATTAACAACAGCACAAAGTTAGAACCTGAAAAACAACAGGGAATAAAACCCTGAGTATGGAATTACTCAGCAAGACTTACCCGACTAAAGAAAAGACTCTCAAGGGTATGCTGGCTTAAGGGAGTCAAGGTAAGGCTTCTCAATAATCAAAGACTCTGTTTTGCAGAAATGCTTACTAAAAGTGGATCCTTAAAAATCCAGTTTTATTTGTCAAGTTAAGTAAAATTACCTGCAACTAGAGTTCTTTCTACTCTAGTTCAATCACTTGACCTGCACTAGCCAATTTCTTAACAAACCTTTCATCTTTACTGGAGTTCTACGTATAGGGCAGTGACCAAGTCTTCATAACCGCGAAGGTACGGCGATCCGAATCGATTATACTTAGCTGAGGATCTCCAATCACACGACATATGTAGCACTTAACCCTTGCATATGTCAACCCGCCACCGGGGTTCTTAAGACCAGATCAGGTTCACGCGAACCGAGAGCACAGATACACCATCGTCCAGCCTCTTGCCACGGAGGGTACACGCTACTCTTGCCACCGCTCCACGCCCATTCCGTGTTATCTTATTCTGGCCTTAGTCTACCCAAGGCAAGGCTTACCCATGACGAGACATGTGACCAGTTAAAGGGTCCTCGGTCATCAAGCCTACATCGACACGGTCCTTAATCGACTCAGACGGAGACACTACACCGAGACTCCTTTCTCGTGCAAGTCACCCGCCCGGTCTCAGCTTAATCATTTCAACCCAAAAACTTGGTACCTGGCAGAGGTACATCTTTTCCGATGTTGAACCCATCACGGCCATGATGGATCCACCATCAATTTTTATTTTTGAAAACAACCCTCCCACTTTATCAATCATCTTTTGTAAAACAAATCCTTTTGTTTTTCTAGAGCAATACTAAGCATAGTAAAACCTTTTTGTAAAAACAGGGTTTCAAGGAAGGTGATCAAGTTCAAGGAAGGTAATGCAGGAATTGTTTAAGCATTCAACTCCTATCACCTAATGCAGCAATCAAGTGAGAAAGATTTTAAAAACATCAAGGAAGGTGGCAAATGCACCGGGGCTTGCCTGAGTAACACTAGGTTAGTGTTGTTAGATGACGTTCGCGTGACGAGCAGCCTTTGTCCTGGTACTTGATCGGGTTATCCATCTGCATCATCCCGCGGGTTAGCCCGCACTTGGGATCGACTTGGCTTGTCTTCCGCATCACGCGATTAATTAACGTACCTGAATGAAATGCATTATGCACATGAATGCATATCGACAAGAATATCACACACCTAAATAGTGCTACACGATAGCGAATAAAACACCTAGCGGCGAGGGGTTGTACCATTTTATTCGAAAACACTAGTTATCAGCGTATGACTAAGCGTAATAATTACGCTTCTCGAACCTATCACAAACATCACAAACAACAAACTATACACATTAAATATAATTAGCCTACACAACTCACCAGCTAATTAATTAAATACTAACTTTATCCCTTGCTTTATAAATTATACTACATCGCTCATAAAGAACTATTTAAATTTTATTTCACTCCTCACATATTTTACATGTCCACAAATAATCAAACATTTCTTTATGTTATTTATTTAGTGCAATTGACAATGATAAAATTCATCAGATAGCTATATGAAATACTAAATCTATCCTTTACGTCGCCACCTCGCTTAGATATTCCTAAATTAATCTACCTTTCGTATTACTAAACCCATCGTACTTCACTTATTTTTAACACTACCACAACGCGCCTGCGCTAAATACGAGGATTATTACGACTAATAATTCTAGTTAATCCAATCATCAGATAAACTTACAAAAATTATAAATCGGCTCACCAGCATCAAACGCGACTCAATACTCGTACGAATGCTGATAAATCCTGGCTCGAGCTTCCTGTCGTGCACTTGGTGAACACTATGTTGTTGGCTCCGTCTTCACCCGACTCTTGGGATTTCTTGACGACGCACGGAATGACGACGGAATCGAGAACGTCAAGGAGCCAGCGGACGAGTAGCACGCTGACGAATCCAATATAGAGCTTTGGATACGGTCGAGGGCGCTGGTGTTGTAGCTAAGACATCACAACGATGACACTACGGACGGTGAAGATAGGGTGATAGTGTGAAACAGTGTTCGTGAAGACAACCACGCGTGGATGGTTACGTGGCATCGACGACCAAGACATCGGCGAGGTCCGTGCGGCTAGGCGAAAATATTTATGGAGGACACGGCGAGCGCCGCCAAAACGCGTGGAGCTCATAGGGCCAAATTTTGGCGAGGACGAGCACACACGACGCGGCGACGAACGACAACGAACAAGGCGAAGCTCGACGACAAACACGAGCACACGCGAAGCCCGACGACAACGGGATCGAGCTCGCGATAGGAAATGATGACGACGCGGTAAGCTGAAACAGGGACGCGTTAACATGGGGCTGGATTCGGCTCTGGAGCTCGACGCGCACGGACAATAGCGAAGAGCTCGGTGCGATGGCCACGGCAAACGCCAGGGCGCGCGGCGAGCAGAAAGCGCGGCCGAGCAGAGCAGAACAGAGGGCAGGGCGCAGTTGGGGAAGAAGCTGTGCGCCGCGATGGAGAGCTGGGGCTGTCCGGCCAAAGGAGCGCAGGCAGGCTGGACGCGGTGAACCCCAGAACGCGCGACGCGGCCATGGGAGAGGAGCTGAGCGCAGAAATCAGGGGCGAGCGCCGAGGGCGAGCTTGAGCAGGAGCTTGCAGCCGGCAGAGGAGCTTCGACAAGCTGGACAGAGGGCGCTCGGCCATGGATGAGGCGAGGAGCCGGGGCGACGCGCGCAGAGGAGCTGGGAGATCCGACCGGCGCCGCCATAGGAACAAGGGAGTAGCAGGGGCGCGGCACCAGAGAAGGAAGAGCCGTGCAGGGAGCAGAGAAGATGGGAGGGCGAACAGAGCAGGGCGCCATGGTCAGCAGGAATCCGAGCAGAGCGCGGCGGGGAAACACCAGGGGACTTCACGGCACGCCATGGAAGGGAGCTCTACGAGCAGGGCAGAGGGAACAGAGGCCTCGGCGCCGGCGAGCAGCTGCAGGGGAGATCGCAGTCCGAGCGCCGAGCAGGGAGGAATCCGCGGCGAGCGGGGACGCGGCGAACTGAAGGAGCAGGGAGGGCGCGGCCCAAGCTCGGCCATGGGCGAGCTCGGAGGGAGGAGATCCTGGGCGCGTGCCAGGGAGCCGCACGACGAGCGCAGGGCATGGCTCTGCTCCTCCGCGCGTGGGAGAGGAAGCTTGCTCGCGGTGCTTGAAATTCTGGCTGGGCGTGAAGCGGAAGAAGCAAAGGAGGAGATAACGCGAGCAGGAGATGAACGCCGCGAGGGATAAGAACAACGACAGAAATATCCACGGTTTGAGCGGTAGGAGATAAACTCCAGAGAGAAATCGCATGCGTGGAAGGAGATAAGGCAGAGGAATTCAGCGGTGGAAAGGATATTTGCAACAGGATATTTTCCCCTTCATTTTATCCTTTTTATTTTACGCAAACTATACAAATATCTATACTCTGAGATTAAAGTTAAAAGAGATATAAACGAGTCGGATCCAAATAGTATTAGATACAAAAATTCAGATATAATTTAATTTAGCGAACACTATGAAGTCGGATGAATCTGTACCGTTAATTTACTTTTAAAGATTTCGATTGAGACGAGAAACAAATGGGCTGAATCATGAAACGAAGAATCCGAAGTTTACGGTTCTGACTAAATTTTGTTTAGATAGTTTTCGTGACTATTTTGGACAACACTGGTTTAGTCAATCTTGGATAAAAATTTATCCGATGTCTAAACACAGTTGATTTTATTATTTTACAGAGTGTGCCGAAGAATAAATTGGATAATAACTTCGCGCACGATTTTTCTCGGACAACGTGCGATACAGATTATTTCGCCTCGAACATTTTAATCGTCGAGTTCTTCTTAATCTGTTCGGTACAAAATCATCTGATTGGGTCGGGCTTCCGAATTCGTATTCGCGCGAGCGATGAGTTTGAAATATTCACCGGACGCACCGATTTTCAGAACAACTATGTTCCGAACATCACAAAAATTTAGGAAGAGCCCGGATAGATAAAATAAAAACGATGTCGCACTCGCGACAAACGAAATAGATGCGATATTAAAATCGCGATAAGCGAAGATGATTGAAATTAAAAATCCGTTTTATCCACTGACATTGCGTGCTTAAATCTGTACTCGTTGTCGAGCGTAATATAAACACCAGGGGTGTTACAATACCCTACTAACAGAGCAGTCGGTTTAAGTCGGTAATGACTTAAATCGGCAAGGTACACCCTCGTCTACCTAACCCCGCACAAGCACGTTTGCGATTGCTTATCTTAGGGCGACCTCTATGCCCCGCGAAGAAATTTCATACTGCATTTACTTCTGCGATTGTAGATACTGTTGTATTCTAACAACGGGAAAACAATAGCGGCATTCAGTACTAAAAAGTGTTTTCTAACAAAATATCCGAGCACACTATCCACGTACTCAAAACATTTAGTGTTTCTATTTGGTAATGTTCTTCTCAGGAGCAACCGACGAAGAGGGACGACTTGAGGAATCAGGAGCAACATTCACATCTGCCACTATGTCGTCAGGAACAACCACGTCGGGTCTCCTCATCAGGATCCGCCCCGCGCGAATAGCTTTTTGCATAGCTTTGTCGCGCTGGGCCCTCAGAGTAGCATAAGTCTCTTCAGCAGCCTTGACAGCCAACCGAGCAGTTTCTAGCTCCAGAGCGACTGATTTCTTGGAAGCACGTAGATCCTTGATGATAGTATCCTTGTTCGACACCACTTGCCTGAGGCGAACCATATCGTCCAAGGACTCTTGCAGCTTATAACAATGAGTATCCAAATCTTCCATGGTGAAGCGATGACTCCTCTCCAAGATGGTCAACGAGTTGCTGGCATCGCGATATAGCTTGTCAAGATTGTCGCGATAAGTGGCCAGAACACGTTTTTCCTCCTGCAGACAAGAATCAGTTTCTCCAACGTCAAGCAAGCACTAAGAACACAACAGACAAAACCAAGTAAAGCTTAATTCACTGGTCACCTTTTCAGAGTCGAGCTGAGCATGGAGAGTGGAGTTCAGCGTGTTAGCATCATTCAAAGAAGCAGAAACCCGGGCCAGTTCAGTCTGACCTTGAGAATATTTTTCTTCAAGATCAGAGTACCGCTGGGCCATATCTGTCAAGAAATAGTCAAGCAAGGGTGTTCAGTTAAAAAGCAGAATTAATCAAGTAGTCAAAGAAGAAACAAAGGGCACTAACCAGCATTTGCCATCTCCAAATCAGACACCCGCCGCTGAAGCAGCACTGGATTCCAATGTGCCAGAGATAGAGCCCTTTCCGGGACAGAAGCACCCTGTGACCTCAGCTGACCAACCATTTCATTAACCAATGCCTGACATTAAAAGCAAATGAGTGTCAGAACAATATCACACCTGGGGTACAGCCAGATCAGTAAAAACCAAGTTACCTGGAGGTTGGAAAAGAATGAAGGAACTCCCAAGTCGTGAGAAGTTAATTGATGGCTCGATGAAGGATCACCAACCGGAACAACCCGCAATGCATCAGTGGGGACCAGGTCAGTATCATCAGCAGAGGTCAAAACTCTGTCATCAGGAGCGCTGGCCTCTAAGGCGACTTCCTGACCCGAAGCTTGAGCTGCTGCCATGCAACCAGAATGCGGAGGAGAAGACCCTACGTGAACGTCCATGGAAGTGTGAGAGGGAGAACCGACTCGGACACCCTCGGGGGCTGGGTCATAGCTCGCGCTACCCATCCGAGCTGGGTCATCCCCGGCAACACCCTCGGGGGCCGGGTAAACGCTAGCGCCATCCTTGAGGGCCGAGCTCTCCGTAACAGCCACCTCTAAGGCTGAAGGACCTTCACCCACTTCCATGGGAGCAGAACAATCCAGACCAGCCTCCTGACCCTTAAGACCGCGCTCTAAGGTCGATGAGGCACGGGACACTGCTCGAGATAACTCTAGCCCGACATCAGGCACATCAGCACAAATATCCATCATTCCACCATCTGCCGGCTCCGACAACAGATCTTCTGGGACCATGTCTTCAAGAGTCTTGTTGGGGACTTGTTCTAAAATGCTATGAATTAAGAACAAGGCAACATAAAATGTTAAATATCAAAGCCCTTCGTCCGCTGAAGCGTTATTTCCCTGAGGATTTAATGAACTTCGGACGAAGGTCATGAACGAAGAATTACGAAGGTTCTACCTTCGTAATCAGAAGTAAAATAATGCAAAATGTAATATAAAGTATAAAACGTTTAAAGAATATTAAGAATGAATAACATAATTTGCTCATTTTATAATACAAATTGAGATATTATAACATGATGCTTGGTTACATTTATACCTTTGCCTTAACAAAGAACAATAATTCCAGAGTAATGCGTTAGCAGTTACAGGATTGCGTGAACAGTAGAGGAGTATTGTTCACTATTTATAGGCACAGGACACAGCCTGTAAGAAATTACAATCATACCCCTTACAAAAGATTACAATTATGACTCAGACCTTTATGGACTAAAAAGTCATTCCATTTTTAAGTCGGTTCGACCCTTCACCTTCGGATATGCTAAAATATCGAAGCTTCATGAGCGGTAGCTTCGGTGTTACGTATAAACAGGTTTTGCCGAAGGTGTTTCTTCCTGTAGGACCTTCGGCGACGAAGCATGGTCCCAACAGTAGCCCCTTCGCGGTGCTAGATCGTTTTTCGTAACAAGCTTGATCCGTGAAAAAAGTCTCTTAGGCTTCGGGAAGCCGAAGGTCCGAAAAACACCTTCCCTGAGCTCGTTGCCGGGAAACGATACAATTTCCGAGCGCGAAGCGGTCCCACCATGCAGGTTCACCTTCTCGGGTTTTGTGGCCCACCATTCAGTGGGTGCGAGCGACTGTTTGTCCGGTGTAAAAGACTTTGATGATTCACCTTCTTACCTGCAGCACTATATAAACAGACGGGTAGGTGTGAAGTTACCACAGAATTCATTGCTATTGCACCGTTTTGCTGCCAAAAATTTAACCATAGCCGAAGCTTGACTTTTGCATTCGAACGAAGCACCACTTTGGATTCTGCTTCGTCACAAGAAGAGCTTCGGAAAAAAGGTTATTAATTTCCAAAAAACTTCCAAGAAATTTATAATCAAATGGCCAGAGTACGCTCCACTGCCAGGGTTGAGCGTGATGGAGATGAGACCGAAGCCACTGAAACTGTTCCGATTTTCGAAGCAATGAGGCGTTCTGGGCTGGTTTCATCAGAGGACACACCTGTTGCCGAAGCAACACAAGCTGATGTTGAAGAAGTTGGTTCCGAAGATGAGTACAGCTGCGGGGTGCCAAGTAAACCTAGTCATCTGGACTTTGGAAAGTCCACCATTTCTGAAGCTGATCTTCCTAAAATGGTGAAGATGGGTTATTTTAGTGAGGCCAAGAAGGAATTAATTTGTTTTGGTGGAGAGGAAACTATCCCAAAGCCAGGAAAGGACGAGGTAGTAGTCTTCAAAAGTTTTCTTAAAGCTGGTCTAAGGTTCCCCCTAAACAAGATGATTGCTATTGTACTAAAGAAGTTTGGGATTTACCTTCATCAGCTGACCCCTAATGCTATTGTTAGGTTAAGTGTTTACATTTGGGCCCTTTGTAGCCAGGGGGTGGAATCGTTCGGTGAGGGTTTCTGTCGAGTTCATGAATTACACTACCAGACTAAAGCCAGAGGAGATGGTCTACACGAAAATTTTGGTTGCTACAACTTTGCTTATCGCAAGACTACGAAGTTTCCAGTGATAAGCTACCGAAGAAAATGACCAGCTGGATGGAAATCTGAATGGTTTTATGTTAAAGTTGATGAAGATGAAGATAAATTGGTTCAGAGTCCGCTAGAACTGATCTTCGGAGAGACGAGGCCCCGATGCAACATGATAATGGGGAGCCCGAGTCAGATTGCTTTGGCTGAATTTCGAGTGATTTCAGATCATATTGGCACTAGAGACTTAGTGCAGGAATTTTTGGCTTTTAAAGTGTTCCCAACACTGAGGGAGTGGGAGATGCCGAAGCTAGAGGGAGAAAAGAAGAAGGGAGAACTTGTTCGATTGCCTTATCACTACAAGTTTAAGAAACACTTTAAAGCATCCTGCCAGGAATGGTTGGACACAATTGAGATTATGTGCAACGAGATCCTCGGTAACTACTCTAAGAAAGAAGATCAGTTAAGGACTGCAGCCTTCGGCACTCGTCCAAAACGAAGATTAAATCGGGTGCTAGACGCCTTGAATTTTGATTACCCTGATTATGAGCAACTGGGCGGAAATGCCGAAGGCCAGAAAAGAAAAAGAATTGCCAGCGTCCTTGATAAAGAAGGCACCAAATTGGCTAAAAAGGACAAAGAAATTTCTGAGAAAAGGAAACTGAGCCCTGAGCCGGAGGCAACTGCTCCAAAGAAAAGAAAAGCTACATCCCCAAAACCGAAGACGCCAGCCCGAGAGGAGGAAGCTCCTGCAACACCTTCTACTGCTGAAGTGGAAGAGATTCTAAAGGTAATGATGGAACCTTTGCCTATCAAGCTAAGTCCGCTGGTGCCAGAACTGACGAAGTTTTTTTAGAAGGAAAAAGAACCTTCGGCAACAGAAAGTCCCGCTAAGCCGAAAAAACGGAGAATTATCTAAGTGGCCGATGTCATTCACCAGACACCGCCACCAACATCGGCATCAAAAATACCATTTATTGAAAGCGCTGTTACTGCCGAAACCACAACTACTGGAGCAACCACTGGAGCCGAAGCCACCGGAGCCGAAGCCGAGACCACCGAAGATCCTAATCTAGAAACCACACTTGGTGATATTGACAATATACTTCTAAAAATGGCTGAAGAAGAAGCTACTGCGGCCGCGGTGGACATGGCAATTGAGAAAGGAAAAGAGCAAATTGAAGACACTTTGGAAGAAGAGAACTTTAATTTTCAAGATATACTTGGACAGGAATTATCAGAGGCTGAGAAAGAAGAGCTAAAGAAATATGCTATATCCTGTGGATACAAACCAGGATCTCTGCTGTTTGGCGGAGTCAACGAAGGGAAACTAAGATGCCTTCGGAATCGAACCGAGGCCAAGGTTGTTAGGACCTTCTCAAAGAGCGTTGGTCTGCCGAAGATTGAGGCGGACCTCTGCAGGTACCAGCGACAGCATATCGCCGGTAGCCTGCTCTATGCTAATTTCAAGGTAAAAACTCTCAACTTTTTATTGTTTTTTAAATTAAGATGTTTTCTGACGAAGGTTGATTTGGCAGAGTATATTGCTAAGTAAGGTGCTGAGGATGCAACAAGATCTTGAGGACGAGAAAAACGAAGCTACCATCAAAGATCTAGAAAACAAAGCCGAAAGTTACGAAGCTGCTTTGAAGAAAAAGGACTTCGTCATTCAAGATCTTGAAAACAAAGTTAAAGATCACGAAGCTGCCTTGGAAAAGAAAGACCTCGTCATCCACTGTGTGGAAGGTTCACTCGCTGAAGCTCAAGCCGAAATTGACAAATTGAACAACGAATTACTTATAAAATCAGAAAAATCTGAGCAAGAAAAGAAGAATCTCGAAACAAGTCTGAAGACCGAAATTGAGAAGAATTCAAATTTGCAGAAATTATTGAAGGAGCTTCAGGAAAAATGCTTAGATTTTGGCAACCGATGCGTGCAGCGGCTGAAGGATGTGTTTTACTCAATTAGAGCCAGCTCTGATAAATTTACACCTTCAGCCGAAAACCTGCCAAGCACCTTTGAATACATTGAGGACGAAGTTGATGCACTTGACGAAGTTATCGCTGGGCATGCCGATTTCTGCGCCATGTTAGCTTCTCGAGGCACGGGTACTGCTTTCCTGAAGGCTGGCTGCACGCACGGGAAAATTGTAAATAGGCCAAACTTCAGTTTATCACCGGCAGATTTGGTTGACATCCCCAGCCTAGCCCGAAGCATAGGGAACAGATTTATGACCTAGATTTGGATAAACGGCGGGCGAAAAATGGCTGGTGACGAAGCTCGGAGCCACCTTAAGCCAGTGAGAAACTTATACTTGTTACTTTTACCTTCTCCTTGAATCTTGTGCCTTTCTCATTCCGTTTTAATACGTACAGGATGATGAAGCTGAAGAATGATGAGCTGAAGCTTAACAGATGCTCTGAAAGACTTTTCTGCATAAGAGTCTAGAGAAATTTTTGTAATATAATTGTAAAGAAACTTATGTAAATTTGTGCATACCTTGTAATATATCTTTTCCTCTTCATCCGTGTACAATCTGCTTTGCTGTGGACGAAATTTTATTTTTGAGCCGAAGGCGAAAAACACCTTCCCTTCTTTTCGTACACATCGAAGCATGAAAATTTCTTCTTTTTCCGAAGCTTTATCCTCATAGCTGAAGCATCTGCCTTTTCTGTATGATATGATGATAATGATCCTATGTATGTCTAAATGAATGTTTATGAATGCAAATGTCATGATGTAATGTATCGTGCAAATGAATATCCGAATATATATTCAAAACCATAATCATAGCCTTCATTCCCTTAGGAATGACTCAAATCTTTTTGCCGCTTATTTTTCGGCTTCACCGTTTACTTTTCGGTGTATCAGCGCTGACTTTTCGCTGTAAGCCTCCCTTAGGAGCTTCTTCGCCTTTTACTTCGGCGGAATCATCGTTTATTTTTCATTGTAAGCCTCCCTTAGGAGCTTCTTCGCCTTTTACTTCGGCGGAATCAGCGTTTATTTTTCGCAGTAAGCTCTGCATTCCCTTAGGAACGACTTTTGAGCTTCTCCCTGTTTTCTTTTCTTTTTCCTTTGCACTCGATGGTGCGTTCTCAGCTTTTACATTTACATCTTTGGGGGATATTACTCTTATAGGATTGAAATAAGAAAAAGAAAAATTACATGCTGTGGCCCCATTAAAAACCTTTCTCCCCCTTTGGAAAGGAAAAGGGTGCCACAAGAAAGAATAGAAAAAATACATCAAGCTAAACATAATATCGCCGAAGCTCATCCGCATTCCATGATCTAGGAATGTCGTTGCCGTCCATATCCTTCAATCTGTAGGAACCGGGTCTTGACGAAGATACTACCAGAAAAGGTCCTTCCCACTTCAGCTGTAACTTGCCTACTGTCTCTGGGTTGGGTACTCTTCGAAGCACCAAATGTCCTGGTTCAATGTTCTTTAACCGAACCTTTCTATCACGCCATTTTATTGTTTCAGCTTGGTATTTATTGATGTTTTCCACAGCTTGAAGCCTGATCCCTTCTATAGCATCTTTTTCCACAGAGTAATCAGCTTCTGCTTCGTCTTTTGCTGAAGCTACTATTCTTATTGATCCTGCTTTGGCTTCTTTCGGAGTTATTGCTTCGTCACCAAACAATAATTTGAATGGTGTAAAACCTGTTGATCTTGATATTGTTGTGTTGTGGCTCCACACCACTTTGATTAATTCGTCTGGCCACTTTCCCCTGGGCTGATTGAAGATTAACTTCATTATGCCTGTCATTATGATGCCATTAGCCCTTTCAACAAGTCCATTTGACTCCGGATGCCGAACTGATGCAAAATGGATCTTCGTGCCAATTTGTTCACAAAATTCTCTGAAAGCTTCGGAATCAAACTGTGTTCCATTATCCACGGTAATAGCCTTCGGCACTTCGAAGCAACAGACAATATTTTGCCAGAAAAACTTTTGAATAGTGACCGAAGTAATTGTGGCTAAAGGCTTTGCCTCAATCCACTTAGAAAAATATTCCACTGCCACTACAACATATCTTAAGTTTCCTTGTGCTGGTGGTAACAGACCTAACAAATCAAGACCCCACCTTTGCAATGGTCAAGTGGGTTGTATTAACTGGGTTAGAGACGAAGGTTGTTTTTGATCTCTTGCACATTTCTGACAACCTTCGCACTTTTGGACTAATTCCGTTGCATCCGAAGCTGCCTTTGGCCAATAAAATCCTTGACGAAAAACTTTTCCAAGCAAAGGCCTAGATCCAATGTGAGATCCACACAGGCCTGCATGTATTTCCTTCATCAATTCTATACCTTCGGCTCTGGATAAACACTTGAGTAATGGAGAACAGACCCCATGCTTGTACAGCTCCCCTTCTATTATAACATATGGTCGAGCTCTTGCCTCTATCCTCCTGTTATAAGCTTCGTCATCTGAAAGAAAGTTACCCTGAAGGAAAGAGATGATCTCAGTTCTCCAGTCTTCACTATAAACAGGAGATATATTGAGGACTGCTCTTTCAAGAAGCTCAACCGAAGGTGCTTTTATTGTTTCGAAAAATACTTCCAAAGGTAAGGGCAGCCCCTGTGCTGCTGACTTGGCTAGCAAATCAGCATGTTCATTTTCTCCTCGAGGAATATTTTTGACAGAAAACCCTTCAAAGGAAGCCTCAATCCTTCGGACCGTGTCTAAATATTTCTCAAGCTTCGGGTCTCTTGCTTTACAACTCTTGTCAATATGACCAGAAATAACCTGGGAATCAGTTTTAAGAACTGCCCTTCTAATTCCCATTGCCTTTAACTTCCGAAGACCCAAGAGTAAAGCTTCGTACTCAGCAATGTTATTTGTGCAACTGAAATCAAGTCTTGTTGCGTAACAAGCTTTAACTCTGGAGGGTGCGACCAACACAGCGGCTGCTCCTGCCCCAAAGGTTCCCCAAGAACCATCGCAGAATACTGTCCAAACTTCAGCGTCTTTACTCGCTTCTTCTTCCTGAGCCCCTGGCGTCCAGTCAGCAATAAAGTCTGCTAACGCTTGGGATTGAATCGAAGATCTATGCACATAATCAATGCAGAACTCATTGAGTTCCGCAGCCCATTTTCCAACTCTTCCAGTAGCTTCTCTATTTCTCATAATATCCTTCAATGGTTGTGAAGAAGGGACAATTATATTGTATGCTTGAAAATAGTGCCGAAGCTTCCTAGAGGCCATCAAAACAGCATACAACACCTTTTCCAATTCTGTATAATTTTTCTTTGATAAACTAAGAACCTCGGATACAAAGTATATTGGGGCTTGCTTTTTGACTTAGCCTTCAAGCTTCTCTTGGACAAGTGCTGCACTTACCGCTGAGTGCGAAGCTGCCACATATAACAACAGAGGAGCCCCTGGCGTTGGTGGAGTTAGCGTCGTTAGGTCTATCAAATATTGCTTCAGCTCTTCGAAGGCTCTCTGCTGGACTGGTCCCCATTGAAAAACTTCGGCTGACTTTAGCACTTCGAAGAATGGTAAATTTCTCTCTGCTGATCTAGATATGAATCTGTTGAGAGATGTCAGTCTTCCTGTCAATCTTTGAGCCCCCTTCTTTGTACTTGGTGGTTCCATTCGAAGGATAGCTTCGATTTTATTTGGATTAGCCTCATTCCCTTTTGTTGAAACTAGGCAGCCAAGGAATTTCCCTTTCTTCACTCCGAAAACACACTTTTCTGGATTCAGTTTTAGACCAGCCTGTCTAAAATTAGCGAAGGTCTCCTGCAGATCAGCAATGTGATTTTCTTGCTTCGTGCTTTTTACAATGATATCATCAACATAAGTTAGCACATTTCTGCCTATCTGAGAATGAAGAACCTTCGCTGTCATTGTACTGAAGCTTCCTCCAGCATTCTTGAGCCCCTCTGGCATCCGAAGGTAACAATATGTTCCACTAGGGGTTATGAAGCTGGTTTTTGGCTCATCCTCCTTCTTCATCCAAATTTGATGATAGCCTGAATAACAATCTAGCAGACTCATAAGCTCTGATGAAGCTGCTGCATCAACTAGGGAATCTATCCTTGGCAATGGAAACTCATCCTTCGGACAAGCCTTGTTGAGATCAGTAAAATCAATACACATCCTCCATTTGTCATTGGCCTTTTTTACCATAACAATGTTAGCCAGCCATTCTGGGTATTTTACTTCTCTGATAACTCCAGCACTGAGGAGTCTTTTCACTTCATTCCGAGCACCTTCGGCCTTGTCATCAGACATCTTCCGAAGCCTCTGCTTTCTGGGTCTGAAAGATGGATCAACATTGAGCGAGTGTTCAATAACATCCCTGTTGACTCCGCAAAGATCATTAGCTGACCATGCAAAAACATCTTTGTTGTTGAAGAGAAACTTTATCAAAGTTTTCTCTTGTTGCTTAGACAATTGAGATCCCAGTAGCACCTTCTGCTCTGCGATATCTTCGCATAAAAGCATGGGTTTCGGCTGATCGGCCGAAGCAGCCTTCTCCCTTCTGTACTTGTACTGCTCACAAGCTTCAGCTTCATCTATATTGTGGATTGCTTTTGAATCAGTCCAATTCCCCTCGGCCTTTCTAGCAGCTTCCTGACTCCCATGAATAGCAATAGGTCCCTGATCCGAAGGTATCTTCATGCAAAGATATGCTGGATGAAGAATTGCTTCGAAAGCATTGAGTGTTCCGGGACCAATGATAGCATTGTAGGGATATTCCATGTCGACAATGTCAAACACGACTTGCTCAGTCCTTGTATTGTTGACGAATCCAAAGGTTACTGGCATGGTGATCTTACCAAGCGCTACAATCTGTCTTCCTCCGAAGCCACAAAGAGGGTGCGTAGCATCATGAATCTTGTCTTCGGGCTCTTGCATTTGTCTGAAGGCCTTAGCAAATATAATATCCGATGCACTGCCTGTATCAACCAGAACATTGTGGACTAGAAATCCTTTGATCACACAAGAGATAACCATAGCATCATTGTGTGGGTAATCCTTGAGCTGAAGATCCTCTTGAGAGAAGGTAATTGGAATGTGAGACCATCTTGACTTGATGAAGGGTCCTTGTACCCCTACATGTTGTACTCTTCTCTGTGCCTCCTTCTTCTGTTTCTTGTTAGCCGGCTCTGAACATGAACCGCCTGTTATCGGGAGGACTAGCTTCGGAGCCGAAGGAGTTCCAGCTTGGTTCTTGAACGAAGCCATTGTCTCAAAAAAGTGGAAGTGAGTTCACCGGAGGTGGGCGCCAATGTTGGGGACTTGTTCTCAAATGCTATGAATTAAGAACAAGGCAACATAAAATGTTAAATATCAAAGCCCTTCGTCCGCTGAAGCGTTATTTCCCTGAGGATTTAATGAACTTCGGACGAAGGTCATGAATGAAGAATTACGAAGGTTCTACCTTCGTAATCAGAAGTAAAATAATGCAAAATGAAATATAAAGTATAAAACATTTAAAGAATATTAAGAATGAATAACATTATTTGCTCATTTTATAATACAAATTGAGATATTATAACATGATGCTTGGTTACATTTATACCTTTGCCTTGACAAAGAACAATAATTCCAGAGTAATGCGTTAGCAGTTACAGAATTGCGTGAACAGTAGAGGAGTACTGTTCACTATTTATAGGCACAGGACACAGCCTGTAAGAAATTACAATCATACCCCTTACAAAAGATTACAATTATGACTCAGACCTTTATGGACTAAAAAGTCATTCCATCTTTAAGTCGGTTCGACCCTTCACCTTCGGATATGCTAAAATATCGAAGCTTCATGAGCGGTAGCTTCGGTGTTACGTATAAACAGGTTTTGCCGAAGGTGTTTCTTCCTGCAGGACCTTCAGCGACGAAGCATGGTCCCAACAAGTCTGATCAAAGTTTGCCAGAGACAATTCTTGCAGACCAATGAGAGCAGACAAGGCTGGAGAAGGAACACCACTACTTTCCCCGCTGACTATGTAGCGTCGGCTGTTCTTCTGAACTAGAGGGATTTCATCCTCCTCTTCCTCATCTTCATCAATAACGCGGACGGCACACCCATTGGGTTCAGCATCATCTAGGTCACACCCATTGGGTTCAGCATCAGTCGGGTCACACCCATTGGGGTCAGCTTTAGCAAAAACTGGCACGGGCACTTCCTCAGCAGCAGGAGCAGAAGGACCAGCATCCTGATCCAAGCTTGACACTCGGCGAAGACGTCTCTTCTTCTTTTTCTTCCCTTCAGTAGGAGAAGTTGGTTGATTGGCTCGGCGAGGACGCTTCGGGTGAACACTATCAGACCTCTGAATATTCAAAGCTTTGCCAGCCTCTGGGATGGGTGCTACATCCAATGTTTCAGCAGGGGCTGCGTCAGAGGAATCTTCAGCCAACATATCCAGCATGGCACTTATCTCAGCATCACTTGGATTCAAAGGTACCTCGAAATGAACCTGCCTCTCGTCATCAGGGATTTCACCAAGTGAGGCAACCAAAGCACTAACCTCTTCGGGAGAGGGTCGCACTCTAAGGCCCAAACCGCTAACACCGGCAAGAGGATTCGACACAAAATTGGTAAAAGCCTTGGAAGGAGACAGATTCCAGGCCGAGTATGCAACAGGAGCACCGATGTTCGACACCTTGCCTCTGAGTATCATCGCGAGCTGGCTGACCAAATCCACTGCAGGAATTCTTCTGTTGGTAACCTGGGTCGAATCAGCGAGGCCTCGATACAAATAAGCCGGGTAGGCTCTGTCCTTTAATGGCTGAATGTTCTTGAAAACGAAATCGACGACCACAGCTTCTGCAGTCAGACCCCTCTCTTTCAATAGTCCAACCTCAGCAAGCAGAGCCCCTGCCTCAGCCACCTCCAGGTCTGTGGGGGACTCGGTCCAGCTCGGAGTACGAACATCTGGCTGTCTACCTGACCGTGGGGGGAGGGAATTCCCGTGGTTCTCCACGATAAACCACTCTAGGCACCATCCTTTGATGTTGTCCTTGAGTTTGATGTCGAGGTAGTCGGCCTTTCTCCCACGGCGCATCTCCAAACTCGCGCCCCCACAAGCTGGTGCTGCCCTCTAGCCATCCCAGGCCGATAGTGGTACATGTACTTCCATAGGCTGAAGTGTGGCAGAATACCAAGGAAAGCTTCGCACAAGTGAACAAAAACGGAAACTTGCAGAATAGAATTGGGATTCAGGTGGGTCAGATTCAAGTGATAGAAGTCAAGGAGACCGCGGAAGAAAGGGGAAATTGGAAGAGCAAGGCCGTGGATGAGAAAAGGAACGTAAATGACGGATTCGTGGGTGTCTTCTGTCGGAACAGTGACCCCACGGCAGATCCGCCAAGAACAGAGCTCCTTCGGAGGAAGAACTCCGATGGATACGAGATGGAAAAGGTCAGATTCAGAGACAACAGACATGTGGTTACCTGCAAAAGGCAACTGACTGTTGGGATCGAAGGGGGGAATGATTGCGGCAGACGGACTCTGGGATTTCCGCTTGGGCGCCATCTCAACCGTGCTGGCGAACAGAGCGAAGGCAGTATTGCAAGATAGCAGAGAAGGCCTGGATGCAGAAAAGCAAAACTAGGGCACAGAACGCAGAGGCATGTGACAGTGTAGTACATATGGGGTTTTCCCGGGCCAGACGCCATTTCTAAAAAGCGCCCAGTCATCACCCGGCGGTTACTTCTAAAACGCTGGCGTGCCATGTCATCACCCGGCGGTTATTTCTAAAACGCTGGCGTGCCATGTCATCACCCGGCTGTTATTTCTAAAATGCTGGTGTGCCATGTCATCACTCGGCCGTTATTTCCAAAACGGCCGACGCAACCCAATTTAACTCAGCTGTTATTTCTAAAAACGCTGACGTTAGCAGACTTCACTCGACCACTATTTCCAAAGCGGCTGACGTGGCCCATTATCACTTGGTTGTTACTTCTAAAAAACGCCGACGTCGCCAGTAGTCACTCGGCTGTTATTCCTAAAACAGTGACGTGGCTCCAGAGGATTCGGTTGTTACCTCTAAAACGCCGACATCGCCAGTAACCGCTCGGTCGTTATTTCTAAAATACCGACATGGCCCGCTATCACTCGGCTGTCACTTCTAAAAGCCCCAACATCGCTGATAATCACTCGGTCGTCACTACTAAAGTGCTGGCATCACGAAGAAGGCAGTATGAAGCGTGACTCAATGACTCTAAGTCACTACTCAAGCATTACGTTCAGAAACAACCTCTGCAGTAGGCATTAGCACGATCGACGATCAGCAAGAAGGCAAAATGATACACACAAGATGGGGCGAAATCATTCTTCATTATAAGGGAAGCACTACCGAACTTACAAATCAACTCATTATGAGTTGATGACCTCCCCATTACTACATCATATTTCACTACACTATACTACTAGCTACTACTACATTATTTCACTAATACTACTTCTACTACTAATCTATACTAACATTTAAAACTAGTGGCATCTAGCCACTGGCCTTGTTGCTGCCCCTGCTGCTGCCCTTGCTGCCGCCACCGCCGTCGCCGCTGCCACCTTTGCCGCCACCGTCACCGCTCTTGCCGTCGCCTCCGCCGCCATCACCATCGCCTCTGTCGTCGTCGCCGTCACCACCATCGCCGCCGCCACCCTCCTCGGACGAGTCCGAGGAGTCCTCCTCATTCGAGGAGTACTCCGACTCATCCGAGCCCTCGAGCCCGGCGCGCTCGACGGCCCGGATGTAGGTCCATACCTCCGCGGCGATCCCCTGGGAGTCGTCTGAGTCATCAGACGACGCCGGGGGAGAGGCAAGAGCCGGTGAACCCTCGGACTCGGAGGAGAACTCCTCCTCCGAGTACTCCGAGTCACCGAAGTCCTCCGAGGGAGGAGTCGGCTCACGCTTGCGTTTGTCGCCGGAGTGATGCGAAGAACTACCACCCTTCTTGCTCTTGCCCATGGTGGAGTAGAGAGAAAGAGAAGAAAGTAAACAGTGAGCAACGGTAAGAGATGTGAAAATGCCGGAGAATACTATTTATAGACGAAGAAGGCAACCGCTCACCTCCTACCACGGCCACCGAACAGTCGTAAAAATTCAATATGCAATTCAAACCGTCTGAAGACACGTCAGGCGGCTGACGTCGTTCCACGTAACACGACACCCATTGGGACTTCAGTCAACTGCTTGGGCGATATGATTACACCCGCGGTCACATCAAGTTACTACTCAGAAGCAGTTTGCTAAACGCTCAGTGCACCAAGCCGTCCCTTGCCTACACCCATTGGGGGGGGGGGGACGTCCAGGAATTTTCAATAGATTTTCCCAAGCAGTCACATCCTTACTGTATATGCAATGAATACCCCAAGACAAAAGGAGGATATCAACAGATATCAGAGGAAAGCCAAATATAGCCGCTGAGGTACAAGTCTAATCGACAGAAGCATTGAAGCACAAAGTGATATGAAGACTAGCCAAAGACCATCTATCGAACGTCCAATCAGTCGCAGATCAAATAAATTGCCAGACCTAGCAAGATATGGGCAGATCATGTACTCGGATTCAAAGACAAAAATGTATGTTGACCTCTAAAGCATAATGTTGATGACATAATGCTGACCTCTAGGGCATTCGACAAAAGAAAAGGATGATTCCTAAGGGAAAAAAGGGACACCATGAGATGAAGACCTTCGGGCGGATTATTTTCAAATATCCACTCGACGCTCGGGGGCTACACCCTTCGGTGCACCCAATGAATAATCATCCTCGAAAGACAAAACGCTGAACTCTAAAGCATATGGCAAAACTAAGGCAAGGCTGACCTCTGAAAAAAGCACGGGTGGAAGATAAAAGTAATTTCTGAGAAGACTTGAAATGAAGACCTTCGAGTGGATTATCTGCAAAAATCCACTCGAAGCTCGGGGGCTACACCCATTGGGTGCACCTTCGGTGCACCCAATGAACTTCAAAGTTCTACTGTACAAAATGCTGACCTCTGAAGCATGAACCAGAGACAGAACACCAAATTTCGAGGAGTAATAGTGGAAGAAGACGGTAAAAGATCGTTTTTACCGGATCACTCAGAGTTCAGAGGTAGTGACCCGGCAGGCTTACTTTCAAGGCATTTCTTGTTAAAATCAAAAACTACAAGCTGGACCTTGGATCTTTGGGCCGGTTATTTCAAAATCAACCCAAAGATCGGGGGCTTGTGGGGGACAGATATCCCCCTTGTCCACCAGAAGGACAAGATGCCTCGCGAAGGGCCCGTGGGCCCAATAATTCGCAAGGTCATCCCTTCGTGGGCCTGGGGAGGAACGTCCAATAAACCGGATCGACGCAAGCCCAGGCGACCTGAAGAATTCAAGCGGAGATCACAACAGTGACCCGACCTTCCCGTGCAGAGGCCACGAACATCAAAACTGAGCGAGGATGAGTCAGCTGAATTATAGGAAGATAGACTCAGTTAGTTCAATATTACTTAGGCACGTGTTGTTATCATATCCACATGTAATGCCCCACGGTCGAGTATATAAGGCCTAGGGGGCATCCCTTCAAGACAATCGACCTCATTCTACTTAGCCACACACACTAGCTCTCTACGTTTCCAATACTAGAGAACCTCTTTGTAACCCACCACATAAAGTGCTCACACCAGGACGTAGGGTGTTATGTATCTCAAAGCGGCCCGAACCTGTACACAATTGTCCACTGTTTCTCGTGCAACTAGCATGAACCATCGAGCTACAGTCGATAACACCGTCCTACACCAAAAAGCACCTTGAGGGGCAACCCCGGGTGCGCGGTCGGACCCAAAACACCGACAATGCAGACTCTTCTTTCTTCTCTTCCGTCGCTTTGAATGTGACGGGTTGCACCTCGGGTGTGGAGGTGCCGCCTTGCTCCAAGTTGATGATGTGTTTGGAGCCTTTGATCATTAGTTCAAAGCTCACAAACTTCCCAATTACCTTCTCGGGAGACATTAGCTTATATCTAGGATCACCACATATTAATTGAACTTGAGTAGGATTACGAAATATGAGTGATCTAAGAATAACCTTGACCATTTCATGGTCATCCCATTTTGTGCTCCCGAGGTTGCGCACTTGATTCACCAAGGTTTTGAGCCGGTTGTACATTGCTTGTGGCTCCTCTCCTTGGTTGAGGACGAATCGACTGAGCTCCCCCTTGATCGTATCCCGCTTGTTGATCTTGGACGTCCCAAATCTCCTTGGCGCTTTTTAACCCTTGCACCTTATTATACTCCTCTCGACATAGAGAGGCGAGGAGTATAGTAGTGGCTTGGGAGTTAAAGTGTCGTATTTGGGCGACCTCGTCCGAGTCGTAGCCCTCGTCCCCCACCGTAGGTACCTGCGCTCCAAATTTAACAATGTCCCATATGCTTGCGTGGAGTGAGGTTAGGTGATGCCTCATTTTATCACTCCACATGCAATAATCCTCACCATCAAAATATGGTGGTTTGCCTAATGGAACGGAAAGTAAAGGAGCGCGCTTTGAAATACGGGGATAACGAAGTGGCATCTTACTATACTTCTTGTGCTCATGGCGCTTAGAAGTGACAGACGCGGCGTCGAAGCCGGATGTGGAGAGTGACGAAGAATCAGTCTCGTAGTAGACCACTTTCTTCATCATCTTCTTCTTGTCACTACTCCAATGTGACTTGACGCGAGGAGGTGATTCCTCATTGCCTTTGGCGCCGGACTCCCTTGATGGAGCCTTCCCGTGGCTTGTGGCCTTCTCGCCGGTTTCCATCTCCCTCTTGGCGGATTCTCCCGACATCACTTCGAGTGGTTAGACTCTAAATGAAGCATCGGGCTCTGATACCAATTGAAAGTCGCTTAGAGGGGGTGGATAGGCGGAATTTGAAAAATTATAAACTTAAGCACACACTACAAGCCGGGGTTAGCGTTAGAATTAAATTCGAGTCCAAAAGAGAGGGAAAACAAATCAACCACGAAGTAAAGCGGATGAACACGGTGGTTTGTTTTACCGAGGTTCGGTTCTAAAGAACCTAGTCCCCGTTGAGGTGGTCACAAAGACCGGGTCTCTTTCAACCCTTTCCCTCTCTCAAACGGTCACTTAGACCGAGTGAGCTTTCTCCTTAATCAAACGGGTCACTTAGACCCCGCAAGGACCACCACACACTTGGTGTCTCTTGCTTTGATTACAAGTCACTTGAGAATAAGAATGAGGAATGAAGAAATCGATCCAAGCAACAAGAGCACAAAGAACACGAACAAAACTCTCTCTCAAGTCACTAAGTGGTTGGAGTGGAATTGGCACTTGGAGAGGCATCGATTCTCTTGATTTGTGTCTAGGAGTGAATGCACTAGCTCTTGTATTGAATGTGAAGTGCTGGAAACTTGGATGCTTGGAGTGGTGGTGGTTGGGGTGTTTTATAGCCCTCAACCACCACATAGCTGTTGGGGATGGCTCCTGTCGATGGGCGCATCGGACAGCCCGGTGCGCCACCGGACACTGTCCGGTGCGCCAGCCACGTCACCCAACCATTAGGGTTCAGGAGCTTCTGACCGTTGGAGGCTTTGTCTTCTAGTGGCACTGCACAGTCCGGTGCCGCATCGGACAGGCACTGTTCAGTGTCCGGTGCGCCTCTGACGGGTGGCTCTGAATCGGCAAGCACTGTTCTTCACTGTTCATCTAAAAAAAGTGTCTCGTTTTTACGTGCCTTAGCTTGGGGCTACATGGCCTATGCCCGCCTGCACGCGCGGGGACGCTCGGCAGGCAAAGCCTGAAAAACACTCGGCAACGACTTTGCCGAGTGTCGCACTCGGCAAAGAGGGCTCGGCACACAGTACATCGGCAAAGCCTTCTTCGTCGCGTACTTTTTCTCGGGCACTCGGTAAAGACTTTGCCGAGTGCTAGGAAGTACTCGGCAAAGAAAAGCTGCCGTCACGGCGTCGGGGTGACGGAGACGACATCTTTGCCGAGTGTCCTAGGTGACACTCGGCAAAGGAGTCACCTTTTGCCGAGTGTCTGCCGGCCAGCACTCGACAAAGAATCCGTCAGCAGGTCCCCATGTCAGGTTCTTTGCCGAGTGTTTTATATGGCACTCGGCAAAGCGTGCCTCTTTGCCGAGTGCCAGGGCCACTACACTCGGCAAAGAACTTATACCAATGCCCAGGTCTTAGTTCTTTGCCGAGTGCTATGGTCCTAACACTCGGCAAAGTAACTCTTTGCCGAGTGTGACACTCGGCAAAGTGACCAGTACATACCTTTTTTATTTGTTTTTCCTATTCCATCCAAACAAACAAAAGATATTTCACAGATATCACATATATACATCACAGATCATCACAGACATAAATATCCAACACAAACATTAATATACAAACATAAGTTCAGAAGTTCTCAACACAAATAGTATCAACACAAGTTCAGAAGTATCAACACAAGTTCGGAAGTATCAACACATAAGTCTAAAGCTCTGACATAAGAATTCAACATAAGTTTTGTAGTCTAAACTCTAAAAACATAACTCTCATTGAGGTGGGCGGTTGGACTGGTGCTGCGTTGGGCTGGGCGAACCATGAGGGTTGTTGGATGCCGCCCCAGATTGGCCCTGCACAGAGAAGAGATTGCATGTGTTATACCAGATGTATTACCAACATCTAACTATAATTTTGATACTCACAGGAGTATGGAACATAGCAGGGTCAACTGCAGGGAACAATTGAGGTGGCGAAGCAAAACCCTGTGCGGCGCTAAGGCTCTGCATGTACTGGAACATCTCCACCGTCCTCTGATGATCTGCCAGGCGAGCCTCCCGCTTCGCCATCATCCTCGCCTCCATCTCTTCTAGTTGGGTCTGTAATATTACAAGTCAATGTTATAGTAACTCAAAGAGAAGGTATATAACTCAAGGAAGGACGAGTTACAGAAGCACTAACCTCGCGTTGCTGTATGCGATGTTGTGAGCTGTCGTGCCGAGGTCGTATGGCTGGACCCAAGCCCGTGCTCCTTGCTCGCACCTGAGACAGAGTGGGAGTAGAGGACGAGTCGATTGCCCCGTCGGCAATCCAGTACCGCCCATGTCTCTTGCCTCCACCGACCCTCATGAGCACATCAGGGTCGATCTGCTCGGTGCTCGGATCATATTCTGGGCCATGGACCTCCTGCGCCATGGCGGTGTAGTCATGAAGGCGGTTGTAGACGGCGGGGTTGGTGTAGGCCTCGGGCCCGTCATCCGGGTTGTAGGTGATGTCGGACGTCGCCTTGCCCTTATGGGCCATAGCATAGGCCGAGAAGATGGAGCAAGGTCGGCCACCATGTGACACCGACTGCAAGAAAACCAACGAGATAGTTAGAAATAATATCTAATCCAGTGTTATATACCTAAATAAAAAAGAGGGCTTACCCATGCTTCTGCATATTGGCCCAGGCTCTGGCTGCCTTGGTGGTGGGAGGGATCTTGCATCATCATACGTCGTTCTCGGCTAGCGTTGTGCGCTTCGTCCCACTCAGGCGAGCACCAGCTATCCACCATCTGCTCCTAGCACAGAGGATGTGTGGCACACCAATATAGAATCATCTACAAAGTAAACACGTAAAGTGCATATGAGAAGATAAAATAAAATTCATGCATGTAGTATTGGTACCAAACATGCATGACTTTACCTGCAGGTACTGGTCCCTAGTCAACAACATGGTTCGGGCTTGCTGCTTGGTGACCTTCTCCCCAAGGATGGAGTCGTGGTAGCTGACGATGGCCTGGATTCGGGCCTCATAGTGCATGTCCACGTCGAGCTTCTTACAGCTCGTGGTGGCCACCACATCCGCCCTAGCCTCGTATCCAGCCTCGCATCTGAAGAAATCATGCATACAAAAATGATGTATCCATACATTATTTCAAGAATTTGCAACGAATGCGACATATTTTACATTATACTAAGACTTACCCACAGCTCTTGCTTCACCCGCTCTGCCTTGTTATTGAATTCCTGGCCGTCCCGGTCTACTGCATTGTGGGCGATGGTGTAGTGGCCAAAGGTGTCGGCTGGGCCCGTCACTTCGGCATACTCAATCAGTCCAGAAAGTGTTCCCTGCACAGCAGGCCGAGGATGCCATTGGGGAGGCGACGATGACCCCCAGCATAATCCACAACCGTCCAAGACATGTCCAAGTGATAAATAAAAAGTATTAGTTTATATTATGATTTTGAACACATAATATGAACAAGATGAAGAATATAAAGTTACACGCCTCTCCCCATCCGACCGAATCAGCGGCCGCCTGTACCAAAGTATGGGACGCTGAGGGAGACTCGCGGGACATCGCAGGTAGATGCTCCTCGAACCTGAGGCGCCAGAACATGAGGCGGTCTGCTTAGCTTCGTTGTCGTCCTGCTGTTGGTCGTCGTCATCCTGCTGCGTCGCCTGCTGCTGGACAAGGTCGTCCTGCTGCACCGCCTGCTGTGTCTCATCCTGCTCTGCCTTGTTCGCCCTCCTGCTCCTCCTCCCCCTCCTCCTACTCAGCCAACCGCCCACCATATTTGTCCAAAAACCTGTAATTAAGAGTAAACAAATAAGCACACATATAAAAAAGATGTATTTAAAAACAGGTGCGAAATAAAAAGTCATATATCATTACATCGATTAAATATAATCTTCATATGTGTTGGGGTTAGCCGGATCATAACTCTCATCATCACTATCAACCATTTCATAGTCAACACCATTGGAAGGCGCAAGTTCGTCATTAATGTCATTGCCTTCAAGGATTACTAAGTCATTATCATTTTGCACCTCATCAACAACCATTTCAATATCTATGTCCATTCCGATAGCTTCGGTTAAGTCTATCTCAAATCGCCCTTCAAGCCCATCTTTTTGGAAAAACTCTCCATCATATGTGTCCGGGTCTAAGTTATAATCTTCATCGTTAGGAACAGGTAACCTCCTGTGCGGCGATACCTTATACACAACATCCCAACCCTTAATATGTTCTTTCGTTTGGCACGCATATGGGAGATAATACACTTGTGTGGCCTGTTGGGCCACGATATAGACATCGTCTCCTGGTAAGGTGGAATCTTGTCGAATTTCGACTATCCCAAGATTAGAATGTGTCTGTCTCGTCACTTGAGGGTCAAACCAACGACATTTGAATATCACTGGAGTAAGAGGTTTGGAACCATAAAAATTGAGTTCATATATTTCTTCGATTCGTCCAAAATAATCGACATCGTCAAGGCCGGGCGTAAAGACTCCAGAACATGTTGTTTTCCGATTGGGCCGACTTTGGTCGTAGTTTGTTGTGTGAAAACGGTATCCATTGACGTCATACCCAGAATATTTCTTGACCCTATAAGCAAAGCCTCAATTTTGCATTTATTTCTACATTTCTTTCAGATAGTCTTTAGACATCTCTCGATTGG
Source organism: Zea mays (assembly GCF_902167145.1). Taxonomy (NCBI): domain Eukaryota; kingdom Viridiplantae; phylum Streptophyta; class Magnoliopsida; order Poales; family Poaceae; genus Zea; species Zea mays. The sequence continues at coordinate 73,263,499 of NC_050100.1, read as the reverse complement.
ATAGTACCAACGTCCCTGCATGGGCCCCCCCATTCGTGCCTCATAGGGGAGATGAAGAATCAAATGCTGCATTGGATTGAAGAAGCCGGGTGGAAATATCTTCTCAAGCTTACATAGTAACACGGGTGCCAATCTTTCCAAGTCTTCAACCACGGTCCGAGATAACTCTTTTGCACAAAGCTGACGGAAGAAATAGCTCAACTCTGAAAGTGCTAGCCAGACATGCTCAAGGACATAGCCTCAAACCATCGCAGGAAGAATCCATTCAATCCATATGTGGAAGTCATGACTCTTCATCCCTAAGACTTGCAAAGTAGATAAGTTCACCCCTACTCAGGTTAGCTAAATACCCATCAGGAAACATCAACATCTTGATCCACTGAAGTACTTCCTTCCTCTGGGCCTTGCTTAGGACGAAATCAGCCTTAGGCCTTCTCCATGTCTTTCCACGACTTGGCGGCTTCATCTCTTGGTTTGGTCTATCACATAACGCTGCCAGATCCACTCTTGCCTTTACGTTATCCTTTGACTTATCAGGAATGTCCATAATTGTTGCCCACAGTGCCTCGGCAACATTCTTTTTAGTTTGCATCACATCAATGTTGTGTGGAAGGAGCAGGTCGTCATAATAGGGGAGCCGAGTCAAGCCAGACTTATGTGTCCACATATGCTGCTCACCAAATCCCACAAAACCACCTTCTGTATTGGCCACGAGCCCATCTATCTGTTGACGAATTTCAGTACCAGTCATCGTTGCAGGTGGGCGGTCTGTCACTACGACACCTTTTGTAAAGTTCTTGATGTCTAGGTGGAATGGATGGTCAGGAGGGAGAAATTTTTTATGTTTATCGAAGGGCGAATATTTGCCACCCTTTTTCAACCAAATGAACCTGAGAGCTTCCTTGCAAACTGGGCATGGGAACTTACCATGAACACACCAGGCGCAGAATAACCCATACGCCAGTAAGTCATGCATGGAGTATTGGTACCAAACATGCATTCTGAAGTTTGTCTTCGTAGCTCGATCATACGTCCATACCCCTTCCTCCCAGGCACGTACCAATTCATCGATCAAAGGCTCCATGTACACGCCCATTTTATTCCCCGGGTGTCCGGGAATTATAAACGACATGAATATATTCTGCCTTTGAAAGCACACACCAAGCGGGAGATTGATTGGGATAACAAATACGGGCCAACATGTGTACAGGGCAGCGCTCATTCCATAGGGATTGAACCCATATGTGGCCAACGCAACACGTACATTACGAGCCTCTTCGGCTTTCTCACGGTGAATAGCATCAAAGTGTTTCCATGCTTCACCATCAGATGCGTGCACCATCTTGTCAGGATTGTATCATTTTCCATTTTTGTGCCATGTCATCTATTTCGTGGATTCCTCTGTCATGTACAGACACTGGATCCTCAGAATGAACAGAAGGTGTCATAGGATTGTCAAGGGGATGTCGAGTTGCCTCTTCTGTCCATCACCAGAGTCTACCTCCATGAACCTAGACGATTTACACTTGGGACGGTACTTTGCCTCCGCGTATTCTTTCCTAAATAGCACGCAACCCTTCGGACAGTCATGAATCTGCTCATACGTCATCTTGAGTGCACGAAGGAGTTTCTGTGCCTCGTACATGCTCTTTGGCAGAACGTGATCATCCGGAAGCAGGCTCCCAATAACCATCAACAAGCCATCGAATGCATCTCTACTCATGATGTACTGCGACTTGAACACCATTACACGCCCAATGGCATCCAGTTGAGAAACATTTGTCTGGCCGTGAAGGGGCTTCTGTGCCACGTCAAACATGTCGTAGAACGCCTTTGCAGTCGGCTCTGGCTCGTCATCCATACATCCTCCTGTGTACTGTGCCTCCTGATAGTCGTTCAACATATCCGCTACCCCCGCATCCGCGTCATAATCCTCGACATGTTGTCTCAGCACTTTCTCTCTCGTACGATGCGCTTCACCATGAAAAATCATGTCCGGATCTAGCAAGGCCTCTTCTACCCTGAAAGGCTCAATAGAAGAGACAAAGGAGTAATGCTCACAAAAATTAACTAATCGAGACTGAGTAGTTACTCCCTTGCTAATGTCACCCAAAATTTGGTCGACGGGATGATCCCTTTGAATCGTTGCTCGAACTTGGGTTGGAGGTGCTGGTTGCGCTTCTTCCTCTATCACATGAACATCTTGTGCTCCCCCTTGATCACACGCCTCTTCTTGATGAACCTGTTCACCGTCTTGAGATGGGGGATGCACCATTGTTGAGGAAGAAGGTTGATCTTGCTCCTTTTGTTCCTGAGGTCATACATCACCAATCGCCATGGTTCGTATTGCGGCCGTCGGAACATCTTCTTCATCTACATCATCAAGATCAACAACTTGCTCTCTTGGAGAGCCATTAGTCTCATCAAATACAACGTCGCTAGAGACTTCAACCAAACCCGATGATTTGTTGAAGACCCTATATGCCTTTGTATTTGAATCATAACCTAACAAAAAGCCTTCTACAGCTTTGGGAGCAAATTTAGAATTCCTACCCTTCTTCACTAGAATGTAGCATTTACTCCCAAAAACTCGGAAATACGAAACATTGGGTTTGTTACCGGTTAGTAGCTCGTATGAAGTCTTCTTGAGGAGGCGATGAAGGTAGACCCTGTTGATGGCGTGGCAAGCCGTGTTCACAGCTTCCGACCAAAAGCGCTCAGGGGTCTTGAACTCTCCAAGCATCGTCCTCGCCATGTTTATAAGCGTCCTATTCTTCCTCTCTACCACACCATTTTGCTGTGGTGTGTAGGGAGCGGAGAACTCGTGCTTGATTCCTTCCTCCTCAAGGTACTCCTCCACTTGAAGGTTCTTGAACTCGAACCCATTGTCGCTCCTTATCTTCTTCACCTTGAGCTCAAACTCGTTTTGAGCTCTCCTTAGGAAGCGCTTGAGGGTCCCTTGGGTTTCAGATTTATCCTGCAAAAGGAATACCCAAGTGAAGCGGGAAAAGTCATCAACAATAACTAGACCATACTTACTTCCTCCTATGCTTAGATAGGCGACGGGTCCGAAGAGGTCCATATGTAGCAGCTCCAGAGGTCTTGATGTGGTCATCACATTCTTGCTGTGATGCGCTCCTCCCACTTGTTTACCTGCTTGCCAAGCTGCACAAGGTCTATCTTTTTCGAAAGTAACATTGGTTAGATCTATCACGTGTTCTCCCTTTAGAAGCTTGTGAAGGTTCTTCATCCCCACATGTGCTAAGCGGCGATGCCTTAGCCAGCCCATGCTAGTCTTAGCAATTAAGCATGCATCTAGACCGGCCTCCTCTTTTGCAAAATCAACTAAATAAAGTTTGTCGTCTAATACACCCTTAAAAGCTAATGAACCATCACTTCTTCTAAAGACAGACACATCTACATTTGTGAATAGACAATTATATCCATTTTGCATAATTGACTAACAGATAACAAATTATATCCAAGAGACTCAACTAAAAACACATTAGATATAGAGTGCTCGGATGAAATAACAATTTTACCTAACCCTTTTACCTTGCCTTGATTCCCATCACCGAATATTATTGAATCTTGGGAATCCTTGTTTTTGACGTAGGAGGTGAACATCTTCTTCTCCCCCGTCATATGGTTTGTGCATCCGCTGTCAATAATCCAGCTTGAACCCCCGGACGCATAAACCTGCAAGGCAAATTTAGGCTTGGGTCTTAGGTACCCAACTCTTGTTGGGTCCTACAAGGTTAGTCACAATTGTCTTAGGGACCCAAATGCAAGTTTTATCTCCCTTGCATCTTGCCCCTAACTTCCTAGCAATCACCTTCTTATTCTTTCAACAAATGGCAAATGAAGCATTGCAAGCATGATATATTGTAGAAGGTTCATCAACTTTCCTAGGAACATTAACAACATTTCTCCTAGGCATATGAACAACATATCTCCTAGACATATCTCTACCATGCATATAGGTAGAACTAGAAGCAAACATGGCATGAGAGTCAAAAGCATCATAAGCATTACAACTTGTAATACTCAAAAGTGTATAAAAGGATTATATGGTGATATCCTTATTTTATGTGTCATATTTGCATCATGAAAAGAGCATACATGTAATTAAGAGGATTTAATCCAAACAAATGATTCTAAAATAAAATAAAGTACATCTTGTTGGAGTTTTATGTTTGCGCATTAAATAAAAATAAAAATAATATAAAAATGACTAGAAATTGGATTAAACCCTAAATTGAAAATTAGGGTTTGAAAATAAGAAGAGAAATGATATAAAAATATAAATAATATAAATATATTTCTAAAATTTGTATTTTTCATTTCACAATATGATTTGATAACAAATTTGCACAAGGTTTGAAACTAAATTCGAATTCAAATTGACTTTAGAAATAAAGAAAGGAAAATGGGAGATAAAAAGAAAAGGGAAAGCAAAATCTATTCTGTTTGGGCTCCTCCCCTCATTTCGGCCCATTTCCACACCCTCACCCCCGCCGGCCCAAACCTCCCACCGCGCGCGCGCGCCAGCTCTCTGTCGCATGGGGGCCGCTTGCCAGTCCGTAGTGTTAGCGGCCGTGTCTCACTGATGGGTGGCCCCGGCATGTCAGATGCTCCCTCTCCGCCGTAACCGAACCCGCGGAGTCTTCGCCGCGCGGACCGCGCCTGCCTCGCATGGGAAGCTCTCCGGGGACCTCGGAGTCGCGTAACCGTCGCACCCCTACACGCCTTAAAGACCCCGTTTCCATCGCCGGGACCCTTGACAGCCTCTTCGTTCCTTGGAACGCAAACGCGCCGCCGCTAGAGTAGAGCTCAGTCCGCCGCGCGCCCAGGTCCGCTCGCCGTCGACTTGCTCTCCGTGTAGTGCTCGGAATTCACCTCCGTGACCTCCTGAAGCCAGCGCAGGGATCGCCCGGGACTGTCTTCGCCTCTGGAGCGTTGAATCGCTCGTCGACGTCAAACCAAGCCGAGGAACCGCGCCTTCACGTCGTCGGGATCACCCTCGCGATAAACGACTGGTATGGCCACCCTGGTGATTTCGCCTCCCTCCCCTCTTTCCTTCGGTGTAGTTTAGCTCGGATTAGGTCGGTGGGTCGCCAAATCGCCGTGTCCGGCCATGGCGCCGCCGTAGGGTGAAGCGCCCAGCCGCCGGTGTTGACCGTGGGAGGTTTAAGAGAGACTCAGTGTGCGATGTCGAGCGTGGGCCGTCGGATGAGGAATGGACGATCCCGATTAGTAGCCGGGAGTACCCTTTCACGCGTGTGATCCCGACCGTGTGATCCGATCGGACGGAACGGGTGGAGTCCGGAGTTTGTAAAATCCACGCCGTAGATTTTTGATCTGACGATTAGGGTAGCGTACCGATTCGGTATTAAGTAGATCTAATCCTGGCCACTGAAGACTAATCGAACGGCTAGAGCTCCCCAAAACCCCTCAGTGGGCGCAGATTTGCGCATAGGCCCCTGAAGTATTTAGTTAACAACTCGCAGTCCATTGGCCACTGTTCTCTGAGTCTCGGTAATCTTGCGCCAGAGCCCCTGACTTTTCCAGAAATTGACGCCTAGTCCAGAGAACAAATAAAACCAGAGAAATGAATTTAAAAAATGGATTTTTAGTATTAATTAAATGCCAGAATTTGTATAATCCATAGAAAATTCATGTTAACTCCAAATTGAACCATTTCAATTTCTAAAATTTTGTAATAATATTCTCTATCATTTAGTGTCTCTGTTTTGACATGAAAGCAGTAAGAAAATTAATTTCTCATCTAATCCTATTTTAATCACATTAAACCTTAGGAAATTCATAACTTGAAATCTATAACTCCAAATCTAGTGATTTCAGTTCCTATGATCTCATTTTAATGTGTAGATTTTTACTGTATATTTTATTTGCATATTTGATGTGATGTTAATTTATGCTATACTATGTATGTATTGTGTTGATGCGAGTAGACGAGCAAGCCACTATAGATTCTGAGGTTCAACAAGTAGAGATAGCTGAGCAGGAGCTCATTGAAGGCAAGTTGTGCCCTTGATCACTTACTTTTCCCAGCCATGTTCTTATTAATTATAATGATCTGCATAGGTTAATTTTGATGGGATCCAATAGGTTACCCCAGTTTTGGTTATCTTTATACCTTGATCACCCCTGAAATATTTTTGGGTAGTACCTGCTATTGCTTTATGTGGATTTGGGTATGAAGATACACTATTCATGATTATTCTGTTATTATCTTGTTATTATTACTCTTTATGTTAAGATCATTAAATTAATGGGAACATGGAGCGACCACCCGGGAAAATAGTGCTACCACAAGGGTTTAATGGGACGCCCTTGGCTGATTAACTAGGAAAGCTAGTGGAGGTCTACCTTACCCGAAACGGGCAAGGGCAGTAGGGGAGTGGTCAGTGTAGGGAGGTCCTTGGTTGATTTTGCTGCGATGGCGGTAAGGCAAGAACCCTGCATTGGAGCTTCCTATAAACTGTAGCGGGTTTTCTGAAGCTAGTGGAACTTTGTAAAGGCCTCGTAGTGTTACCCTGCCTCGCCTCCTCGGTAGAGGTGTATGGGAAGTCGCGATCCCTTGACAGATGGGTAACATGACTTGTGGGTAAAGATGTGCAACCTCTGCAGAGTGTAAAACTGGTATACTAGTCGTGCTCACGGTCATGAGCGGCTCGAACCCTCACATGATTAATTATGGAACTTAAATTTAATTTGACATTCGCATCGCATTTGGGATTATTTTACTATTACTTTTCTTTATTAATATTAAGGTTTGGTATTTACTTACACTTAGTAATTGCTAATAAAATTTTGACCAACTTATAAAAGCAATGCTCAGCCTCAGCCTTTATTTCATTGATCAGCCTTACACTTCATGAACTCCCACCTTTGGTGAGTTCATGCCACATTATTCCCCACGACTTGTTGAGCTATGAACGTATGTGAGCTCACTCTTGCTGTCTCACACCCCCCACACGAGAAGAACAGGTGGTCGAAGAGGAGCCGCCTAACTCTGAGGCTTTCGACTTGATCTAGGTGGCGTCTCCCAGTCAGCTTTCTGGCGCCAAGGATAGATTCTGATTTCAGATCCTGCGATATTTATCTCTTATTTTGTAAGACTTCCGCTATGTAATAAAGTACTCTAATTATATTGTGACATTTATCTCTATACACTCTGTTATTATATATGTTGTCTTCTTTGGCGCATGTATGAGATGCACCCGGCTTTGTTCTTTAAAACCGGGTGTGACAGAAGTGGTATCAGAGGAAATGTTGACTGTAGGACGAAACCTAGATAGAAATGGACAAAACCCTTATCTACCTATCTTACTCTGATTCATTCCATACTTATATTATCTTAACCTGTCTCACCTTGTGCTACTCTACTCTGATTATTCTTACCTTTACTACTCTAAGACAAGATGGATTTCACACCCTGGAATCCTGCCACTATGATCTTCTTAAGAGATAGGGAACCTAAGACGAAATTAAAACTATTTTCTCTATTTAAAATTGTTGATTGATTGTTCTGATGATAGATGCTTGATTTGCTTCTTTGGTTGATTGAAATAGTATAGACGGGCATCTTAGCATGTACCACCATAAGGTAATGAATTAACTTTAGTAGGTGACACACTAATCTACTTAGTTAATAAATCCCCCGTAGTAACATATCTCGTAATTACTCGCCTTGTCTACAATTCTTCCTTTCTTACCCTGTGTTTCTTACCCAGATGGGCTACCCCTATAGTGTTAGAAGAGAGCACTATAGACGTGATCCTTGGTATGTCATGGTTAAGAAAGGCAAAGACAGTTTATACACTGTGCTAAGGGAACCGTAGAACTCACCAGTTCCAAAGGAGAAAGATTTGAAGTTGCAATTGCAGTAACTACCGCCACCAGACTAGCGACATTCTTAGTAGATGGGAAGTTTGTTGGTGACAACATCCATGTGGTTAAGGATTTTCCGAATGTCTTTCCAGAGGAGTTACCAGGGACGCCACCATATAGGGAAGTTGAGTTTGTCATTGATCTCTTACCTGGGACTGCTCCTATTTCTAAACGGCCATACAGGATGTTCGTAAAAGAACTAAAGGAACTCAAGAAGCACTTAACAGAGTTGCAAGAGGCTGGGTACATTCGTTCGAGTCTTCGCCTTGGAGAGCAACGGTTCTATTTGTACAAAAGAAGGACGGATCACAGCGGATGTGTGTGGATTATAGGTCCCTTAATGACGTTATCGTGAAGAACAAGTACATGTTACCCCGCATTGAGGATTTATTTGATCGGATGAGAGATGATAGGGTATTCTCGAAGATTGATCTTCGATCGGGTTACCATCAAATGAAGATTAGACCATCGGATAATTCAAAGACGGATTTCTCGACCCTATATAGTTTATATGAGTTCACTATTATGTCATTTGGACTAACTAATGCACCAGCCTATTTTATGGATCAGAAGAATAAGGTGTTCATGATCTGGACAGATTCGTCGTGGTTTTCATCACGATATTTTTAGTTATTCCAAGAGTGATAATGATCATGAGGAACATCTGAGATTGGTGCTACAGAAGCTACAAGATAATCAACTCTACACCAAGTACAGTAAATGCGAGTTCTGGATTGACGAGATGCCAGTCCTTGAACATGTCATGGAACGATATCAGTGGATCCTGCTAAAGTCAAGAAGATAGTGGTGTGGAGCATACCCACTACAGTTACGGAGATTCGGAATTTCTTGGGGCTTGTAGGATACTATCGGAGATTTATTGAAGGATTTTCTAAGTTTGCTAAGCCCATGACCTCACTTATGGAGAAGGGGAGAGAGTTTAAGTGGATGAGAAATGCCAAGAGGGCTTTGATCAATTAAAGAAGAGGTTGATGTCGCCACCAGTGTTGGTTATGCCAGATCTACAAAAGGGATTTGATATTTATTGTGATGCATGTGGCCAAGGCTTAGGATGTGTGCTTACGCAAGAGGGACATGTGATTGCCTATGCGTCTCGTCAGTTATGGAAACATGAATTGAACTACCCCACTCATGACTTAGAATTGGTAGCCATTGTGCATGCGCTTAAGATTTGGAGACATTATATTATGGGAACCAAGTGCCAAGTGTACACGGATCATAAGAGTTTGAAGTATATATTCATTCAGAAGGATCTCAACCTTAGGCAACATCGTTGGTTAGAGCTTATTAAGGATTATGATTTGGATATTCACTATCATCCGGGCAAGGCAAATTTGGTTGTAGTTGCCTTGAGTCGAAAGGAGCATGTTCATTCAGCTGTTGTTGCCCAGCTACCTGATGAGATTGTTGAGGATTTCAGGAGACTTAACCTGGGGATAGTTGCCCACACTTAAGGAGTTACTATTGATGTGGAACCTACTTTGGAGCAAGAAATCCACAAAGGACAAATTGGTGATGCTAAAATACAAGAGATCAAGGATCTGATTACTAAAGGTAGAGGTCCAGAGTTTACAGAGGATGAGCAAGGCACGATATGGTTCAAGAATCGGATTTGTGTTCCTGATATCGATAGTCTTCGGGAAACCATATTGAAGGAGGCACATGATTCAGTTTATTCTATCCACCCTGGGAGCACTAAGATGTATCAGGATTGGAAGCAAAAATATTGGTGGTATGGATTGAAGAGAGATGTGGCTGCACACGTGGCTATGTGCGATGTGTGTCAAAGAGTTAAGACTGAACACCAGAGGCCAACCGGACTACTACACCCACTGAAGATACCTGAGTGGAAATGGGAAGAAATTGGCATGGACTTCATTGTTGGATTACCCCGCACGTTTGGTGGATATGATTCTATATGGGTGATTGTGGACAGGCTAACTAAAGTAGCCCACTTTATTCCAGTGAAGACCACGTATTCAGGAGCCAAGTTAGCAGAGTTGTACATGGCACGGATTGTCTGCCTACATGGTGTGCCAAAGAAGATTGTGTCAGACCGGGGATCACAATTTACCTCTCGATATTGGAAGAAGTTGCACGAGTCCTTGGATACGAGATTGAATTTTAGTTCGGCTTACCATCCACAGACTGATGGGCAGACTGAGAGGACCAACCAAGTGCTTGAGGATATGTTAAGAGCTTGTGCTCTTAAACATGGTGGAAGTTGGGATAAGAGTTTACCTTATGCTGAGTTCTCCTATAATAATAGCTATCAGGCCAGTTTGAAGATGTCACAGTTTGAGGCTTTATATGGCTGAAAGTGCAGGACTCCATTATATTGGGATCAAACTGGTGAAAGGCAGTTGTTTGGGCCTGAGATTATATAGGAAGCAGAAGAACAAGTTCAGCAAATAAGGGAGAATTTGAGAACTGCACAGTCCAGGCAGAAAAGCTATGCTGATACCCGGAGAAGACTGCTTGAGTTTAAGGAGGGAGATTATGTTTATTTGAAGGTGTCACCACTCCGGGGTATGAGAAGATTCAAAGTCAAAGGAAAGTTGTCCCCTCGCTTTATTGGACCCTTTTTAATCTTAAAGCGGGTGGGAGAGGTTGCATATCAATTGGAGTTACCGGATCATCTTGCGGATGTTCATGACGTCTTTCATGTATCTCAGCTGAAGAAATGTCTTAGAGTACCTGAGGAACAATTACCAATGGAGGACCTTAGTGTTCAAGAGGATTTGACTTATGCTGAGTACCCCATCAGGATTCTTGATACATTGACTCGAGTTACAAGGAATAAGGTTATAAAGATGTGCAAAGTGCAATGGAGCCACCACGGTGAAGATGAAGCAACTTGGGAAAGAGAAGAAGAGCTTCGGATAGATTTTCCCCACCTTTTCCCTAGATCTTCCTAAATCTCGAGGACGAGATTATTTTTAAGGGGGGTAGGATTTGTACGTAATACTCAAAAGTGTATAAAAGGATTATATGGTGATATCCATATTTTATGTGTCATATTTGCATCATGAAAAGAACATACATGTAATTAAGAGGATTTAATCCAAACAAATGATTCTAAAATAAAATAAAGTACATCTTGTTGGAGTTTTATGTTTGCGCATTAAATAAAAATAATAATAATATAAAAATGACTAGAAATTGGATTAAACCCTAAATTGAAAATTAGGGTTTGAAAATAAGAAGAGAAATGATATAAAAATATAAATAATATAAATATATTTCTAAAATTTGTATTTTTCATTTCGCAATATGATTTGATAACAAATTTGCACAAGGTTTGAAACTAAATTCGAATTCAAATTGACTCTAGAAATAAAGAAAGGAAAATGGGAGATAAAAAGAAAAGGGAAAGCAAAATCTATTCTGTTTGGGCTCCTCCCCTCATTTCGGCCCATTTCCACACCCTCACCCCCGCCGGCCCAAACCTCCCACCGCGCGCGCGCGCCAGCTCTCTATCGCATGGGGGCCGCTTGCCAGTCCGTAGTGTTAGCTGTCGTGTCTCACTGATGGGTGGCCCCGGCACGTCAGATGCTCCCTCTCCGCCGTAACCGAACCCGCGGAGTCTTCGCCGCGCGGACCGCGCCTGCCTCGCATGGGAAGCTCTCCGGGAACCTCGGAGTCGCGTAACCGTCGCACCCCTACGCGCCTTAAAGACACCGTTTCCATCGTCGTGACCCTTGACAGCCTCTTCGTTCCCTGGAACGCAAACGCGTCGCCACTAGAGTAGAGCTCTGTCCGCCGCGCGCCCAGGTCCGCTCGCCGTCGACTTGCTCTCCGTGTAGTGCTCGGAATTCACCTCCGTGACCTCCTGAAGCCAGTGCAGGGATCGCCCGGGACTGTCTTCGCCTCTGGAGCGTTGAATCGCTCGTCGACGTCGAACCAAGCCGAGGAACCGTGCCCTCACGTCGTCGGGATCACCCTCGCGATAAAAGACTGGTATGGCCGCCCTGATGATTTCGCCTCCCTCCCCTCTTTCCTTCGGTGTAGTTTCGCTCGGATTAGGTCGGTGGGTCGCCAAATCGCCATGTCCGGCCATGGCGCCGCCGTAGGGTGAAGCGCCCGGCCGCCGGTGTTGACCGTGGGAGGTTTAAGAGAGACTCAGTGCGCGATGTCGAGCGTGGGCCGTCGGATGAGGAATGGACGGTCCCGATTAGTAGCCGGGAGTACCCTTTCACGCGTGTGATCCCGACCGTGCGATCCGATCGGACGGAACGGGTGGAGTCCGGAGTTTGTAAAATCCACGCCGTAGATTTTTGATCTGACGATTAGGGTAGCGTACCGATTCGGTATTAAGTAGATCTAATCCTGGCCACTGAAGACTAATCGAACGGCCAGAGCTCCCCGAAACCCCTCAGTGGGCGCAGATTTGCGCATAGGCCCCTGAAGTATTTAGTTAACAACCCGCAGTCCATTGGCCACTGTTCTCTGAGTCTCGGTAATCTTGCGCCAGAGCCCCTGACTTTTCCAGAAATTGACGCCTAGTCCAGAGAACAAATAAAACCAGAGAAATGAATTTAAAAAATGGATTTTTAGTATTAGTTAAATGCCAGAATTTGTATAATCCATAGAAAATTCATGTTAACTCCAAATTGAACCATTTCAATTTCTAAAATTTTGTAATAATATTCTCTATCATTTAGTGTCTCTGTTTTGACATGAAAGCAGTAAGAAAATTAATTTCTCATCTAATCCTATTTTAATCACATTAAACCTTAGGAAATTCATAACTTGAAATCTATAACTCCAAATCTAGTGATTCCAGTTCCTATGATCTCATTTTAATGTGTAGATTTTTACTGTATATTTTATTTGCATGTTTGATGTGATGTTAATTTATGCTATACTATGTATGTATTGTGTTGATGCGAGTAGACGAGCAAGCCACTATAGATTCTGAGGTTCAACAAGTAGAGATAGCTGAGCAGGAGCTCATTGAAGGCAAGTTGTGCCCTTGATCACTTACTTTTCCCAGCCATGTTCTTATTAATTATAATGATCTGCATAGGTTAATTTTGATGGGATCCAATAGGTTACCCCAGTTTTGGTTATCTTTATACCTTGATCACCCCTAAAATATTTTTGGGTAGTACCTGCTATTGCTTTATGTGGATTTGGGTATGAAGATACACTATTCATGATTATTCTGTTATTATCTTGTTATTATTACTCTTTATGTTAAGATCATTAAATTAATGGGAACATGGAGCGACCACCCGGGAAAATAGTGCTACCACAAGGGTTTAATGGGACGCCCTTGGCTGATTAACTAGGAAAGCTAGTGGATGTCTACCTTACCCGAAAGGGGCAAGGGCAGTAGGGGAGTGGTCAGTGTCGGGAGGTCCTTGGTTGATTTTGCTACGATGGCGGTCAGGCAAGAACCCTGCATTGGAGCTTCCTATAAACTGTAGCGGGTTTTCTGAAGCTAGTGGAACTTTGTAAAGGCCTCGTAGTGTTACCCTGCCTCGCCTCCTCGGTAGAGGTGTATGGGAAGTCGCGATCCCTTGGCAGATGGGTAACATGACTTGTGGGTAAAGATGTGCAACCTCTGCAGAGTGTAAAACTGGTATACTAGCCGTGCTCACGGTCATGAGCGGCTCGGACCCTCACATGATTAATTATGGAACTTAAATTTAATTTGACATTCGCATCGCATTTGGGATTATTTTACTATTACTTTTCTTTATTAATATTAAGGTTTGGTATTTACTTACACTTTGTAATTGCTAATAAAATTTTGACCAACTTATAAAAGCAATGCTCAGCCTTAGCCTTTATTTCATTGATCAGCCTTACACTTCATGAACTCCCACCTTTGGTGAGTTCATGCCACATTATTCCCCACGACTTGTTGAGCTATGAACGTATGTGAGCTCACTCTTGCTGTCTCACACCCCCCACAGGAGAAGAACATGTGGTCGAAGAGGAGCCGCCTAACTCTGAGGCTTTCGACTTGATCTAGGTGGCGTCTCCCAGTCAGCTTTCTGGCGCCAAGGATAGATTCTGATTTTAGATCCTGCGATATTTACCTCTTATTTTGTAAGACTTCCGCTATGTAATAAAGTACTCTGATTATATTGTGATATTTATCTCTATACACTCTGTTATTATATATGTTGTCTTCTTTGGCGCATGTATGAGATGCACCCGGCTTTGTTCTTTAAAACCGAGTGTGACACAACTCCTATAAGACTGTCTTCTATCATGGTACATAAAAGCATGGTTCTTTTTAGCACTACTAGCCATAGGGGCCTTCCCTTTCTCCTTGGCGAAGATGGGAGCCTTATGGCTTGTTAAGTCCTTGGCTTCCCTCTTGAAGCCAAGTCCATCCTTAATTGAGGGGTGTCTACCAATCGTGTAGGCATCCCTTGCAAATTTTAGCTTGTCAAATTCATTCTTGCTAGTCTTAAGTTGGGCATTAAGACTAGCCAATTCATCATTCAATTTGGAAATTGAAACTAGGTGTTCACTACAGGCATCAATGTCAAAATCTTTACACCTATTGCAAATCATAACATGTTCTACACAAGAGTTAGATTTACTAGCTATTTCTAGCTTAGCATTCAAATCATCATTTATGCTCCTTAAGCTAGAAATTGTCTCATGGCAAGAAGATAGTTCACAAGAAAGCATTTCATTTCTTTTAACTTCTAAAGCATGAGATTTTTGTGCCTCTACAAATTTGTCATGCTCTTCATATAAAAGGTCCTCTTGTTTCTCTAAAAGTCTATCCTTTTCATTCAAGGCATCAATCAATTCATTAATCTTATCTATTTTAGTTCTATCCAATCCCTTGAACAAACTAGAGTAATCTATTTCTTCATCACTGGACTCATCATCACTAGAAGAATCATAAGTGGCATTGTTTCGAGTACATACCTTCTTCTCCTTCGCCATGAGGCATGTGTGACGCTCTTTGGGGAAAAGGGATGACTTGTTGAAGGCGGTGGCGGCGAGTCCTTCATTGTCGGAGTCGGATGACGAACAATCCGAGTCCCACTCCTTGCCAAGGTGTGCCTCGCCCTTAGCCTTTTTGTATGCCTTCTTCTTCTCCCTCTTGTTCCCCTGTTCCTGGTCACTATCATTATCGGGGCAGTTAGCGATAAAATGACCAATCTTACCACACTTGAAGCATGAGCGCTTCCCCTTTGTCTTGGTCTTGCTTGGCTGTCCCTTGTGACCCTTTAGCGCCGTCTTGAAGCGCTTGATGATGAGAGCCATCTCTTCATCATTTAGCCCTGCCGCCTCAACTTGTGCCACCTTGCTAGGTAGCGCCTCCTTGCTTCTTGTTGCTTTAAGAGCAAAGGGTTGAGGCTCATTGATTGGACCATTCAATGCGTCGTCCACGTATCTCGCCTCCTTGATCATCATTCGCCCGCTCACGAACTTCCCAAGAACTTCTTCGGGCGACATCTTGGTGTACCTAGGATTTTCACGAATATTGTTCACCAGATGTGGATCAAGTACAGTAAAGGACCTTAGCATTAGGCGAACGACGTCGTGGTCCGTCCATCGCGTGCTTCTGTAGCTCCTTATTTTGTTGATGAGGGTCTTGAGCCGATTGTATGTTTGGGTTGGCTCCTCGCCCCTTATCATTGCAAATCTCCCGAGCTCGCCCTCTACCAACTCCATCTTGGTGAGCAAGGTGACGTCGTTCCCCTCATGAGAGATCTTGAGGGTGTCCTAGATCTGCTTGGCATTGTCCAAGCCGCTCACCTTATGGTACTCGTCCCTGCACAAAGAGGCTAACAACACAGTAGTAGCTTGTGCATTTTTATGAATCTGTTCATTAATAAATATAGGACTATCCGAGCTATCAAATTTCATTCCATTCTCAACAATCCCATATACTTGGATGGAGAGAGAACAGGTGACTACACATTTTGTGACTCCAAAATCCGTAGTCCTCCCCATCAAAGTGTGGAGGTTTGCCAAGAGGGATGGAAAGCAAATGTGCATTTGAGCAATGCGGAATACGAGAGTAATCGAAAGAAAAGTTCGAATTAACCGTCTTTCTTTTGTCGTAGTTGTTGTCGTCGTTGTCCTTTTGGGAAGAAGTGGACTCATCGCTGTCGTCGTAGTAGACGATCTCCTTGATGCGTCTTGTCTTCTTCTTCTTCCCATCTTTGCGTTTGTGGCCCGAGCCCGAGTCGGTAGGCTTGTCATCCTTCGGCTCGTTGACGAAGGACTCCTTCTCCTTATCGTTGATCACAATTTCCTTCCCCTTAGGATCCATCTCTTCGGGCGATTAGTCCCTTTGTGAAGAGAACGACTCTGATACCAATTGAGAGCACCTAGAGGGGGGGTGAATAGGTGATCCTATGAAACTTGAAACTTAATCCACAAAAACTTGATTAGGTGTTAGCACAATAATGCCAAGTGGCTAGAGAGGAGTCTCAACAAAACACAATAACCACAAGAGATCAATCACAGAGATGGCACAGTGGTTTATCCCGTGGTTCGGCCAAGACCAACGCTTGCCTACTCCACGTTGTGGCGTCCCAACGGACGAGGGTTGCAATCAACCCCTCTCAAGCGGTCCAAAGACCCACTTGAATACCACAGTGTTTTGCTTGCTTTACTATATCCCGTTTGCGAGAAATCTTCACACTTTGGAGCCTCTCGCCCTTACACTTGAAATTCACAAAGAAGCACGGAGTAAGGGAGGGATGAGCAACACACTCAAGACAAGAAATCACAGCAACACCACGCACACAAGTCGCAACAAGAGATCACAACACGACTCAATGAGTTCACAACTCAACTAGAGCTCTAATTGCTATCGCAAGGAACCAAAAGCACGGAATCGATGTCTTAGTGCTTAGGAATGCTTAGAGAATGCTTGTTATCCTCCTCCATGCGCCTAGGGGTCCCTTTTATAGCCCCAAGGCAGCTAGGAGCCATTGAGTGCATTCCAGGAAGGCATTTCTTGCCTTCTATCGCTTGGCGCACCGGACAGTCTGGTGCACCACCGGACACTGTCCGGTGCGGATTTCTTTCCTTCTTTGGCGAAGCCGACCGTTGGCGCCTTGGAGCCGTTGGCGCACCGGACACTGTCCGGTGCACACCGGACAGTCCGGTGCCCCCTTCTAGCCGTTGGCTCGGCCACGCGTCGCGCCCGGATTAAGCGGCCGATCGTTGGCCCGGCGAGGGGTTGGCTCACCGGACACTGTCCGGTGCACACCGGACAGTCCGGTGAATTATAGCCGTACGCCGTTAATTTCTTCCCGAGAGCAGCAAGTTCGCCTGAGCCAGCCTGGCGCATCGGACATTGTCCGGTGCACCACCGGACAGTCCGGTGCACCCAGACAGAGCTGACTTTGGCAGAACAAAGCCATCTCTTCTCCAATTCGATTTCTCCTGTTTCCAGCACTTAGACACAATACATTAGTCTCTAAAACAATGTACTAAGTCTGAGAAACATACCTTTATACTTGATTTGTACTTTGTCCACCTTTTGACACTTAGGCACTTGTATTGGACACTAAATCACCAAAACACTTAGAAATGGCCCAAGGGCACATTTCCCTTTCAGTGGCGTCGACATAAACTTATAGCGACAAACATGTGTATACCGACGGACGGTTAGACGTTAAAAAGATATACCGACTAACATATTTATCTTGATGGACAGCCTGTTAGAACTTATACTGACACACTGTCTGACGAGATATATGTATTTTTACCGACTAACAATCCAACGCTACGGCTATATGAGCCTAGAAAAATATATTACTAGCAGTTTCCAATTATCATCAACATCAGATAACAATTGTACTGCATTCATACATAGCTCATGTTTTCATTCATGACAATAACAATTGTACTACATTCATACATAAAGATCACAAGTTTGCTTTTGTTGTAATAAAGATCAAAATAAGCAGCAACAACACTAAGTTTGGCTTGTGAAAGCTCAGAGATACTAGCTAGTACAACCACATGTTGGTTTCACAATTTTAAGTTCACTTGCAAATTTCTCTTTTGGAGAAAATACAAAACAAAATATCTAGCTGCATCCTTCCAAAAGAACTTTTGATCTTTCTTGTTGTAGCATCTATAGGTACCACCACGATCTGCTTGCTATTGTCATCATGGAGTAAACAAGTGACTTACTACCTCTAGGACCTCCCTCCTGACAAAATTAAAACCCAAATCATTAGTAGACTACATAGAAATCCATTCCAAAATAAACTATAGAATATATACCACCATTGCTCCATGATTAAGCTAAATATACAATAGCTAAACGCAAAAGAACTGCATGATCACAACACCTTGCTGCTGCTTATTGAGCTGCATGAATTTTAGAGAGCAGCTACTCAAGTGTCCTTGCTAGTGTCTATGCTATGTTGATCAAACAAGTGTCCTTGCTGCTACTCAAGGACACCTTGTTGCTACTCAAAATATCAAACTAGAGCATCAACTTCTGTCAATGATCCATGCAAACAACCCTTGAGTTTTTAAGGAACAAACTAGCATGCCATGGAGATCATTTGCTAGCTTAAGTTTTTAGTGACTAGTAGAGCTAGACTAATAGAGATATATCCATTCAATCATAACCAGTAGCAGCCACATACCTACTAAAATCAAGAATATCTACTGAAATCAGCCACATAGCCAGAAGCAGTCATAACCAAGAATATCTACTGAAATCAGTGGTAGATGCCACAAAATAGAATTGTGGTACAATGTCAATCATATATATATATACCTATAGCACTCTGGGATGATTTTGATGTCTTGCTCACCTTTAGTTATATAATCATAGAAACCATTAGTTAGAAAATATGCAATCACCATATATGAAAAAACAATAAGGGGATAGCTTATTACTCTCTTGTACGGCCATGCGATCGACATCCGATTGGCATCACCCATCTCCTCCAAATAACCATATGGGCAAGGTAGAAGGGCATCCCTTTTCAGCACAACATTCACAACAACCTCACAATATTGCTTTCCTAGAGCAACTCCTCCTAGCACTGAGCTTGGATTAGTTGAAATAATTGTTCCCTTAGCCACAAGATAATATCTCAATATGGCATATAAGATCACATCCTTTCCAATCTGAAGCAAAAATGAAATTATAAGAATATAATAAATGTACAGAACCACTAGCAAATGAGAATTAGAAACTACAGAACCACTATTATGACATTATCATTATTACCCCTGTCAAAGCTTGTTGACTCTGCAACTACAACAACCCCACTATTTTGAATAGCTCTACCCTCATCATAGGAGTGTGTGTGGAAATTGAATCCATTTATGGTATAGCTATTACACTTGTGTGCAATCATCATTGGTGCCTTGGCTAAAATTTTAATCTCGTCTGATGCTTCTTCACACGTTTCTTCCACCTAAATTTGAAATGCTACCATTAAAGTATATGTGAATTCCATCTCAAATAAATCTATTAAGTTTATTTCTTACTTACATGCAACCTAAGCCACTCATGAAAGGATTGATGCTGCATGCGGTTGATATCTCGTTTATTTTGAAGAACAATTGAGGATAGATAGTGAGCATGCTTGCTGCAAAGGTCATTTTATCACTTCAACATGCAAAAGGTAGTGATCATGTGATGAGAAGATATATACTTATATACATAACTTACTCCAAGTAAGGCCCTATATTGCAATAGTTGAACAAAACATATTTGTGGGCTTGTAGCCATGTCTTGTGGTCTAAAGTAACTATGCATTTTCCGAACAATCCACGACCAATTCTATGGAAGAAAGGAGTTGTACTACAATCTTCATCATTTGCAACTAGATGGTTCAATTGAGACTCGCCATGTAAATAGCGAGCACAAAATGTAAGGCATTCAGTAAACATAGACCACTCCATGATTGATCCTTCACAATGACTTTTTGTATGAACAGAACCCTTCAATCTCATTAGATACCTATGCACATAAATAAAAGGATCATTGATAACATTATAGCATAGCGTACATGATTTTTATTCGCTATGCTACAATATGCATATGAAAGTACCTCTCTATCGGCCACATGCTTTGAAAATGGGCTAGACCTGCTATTTTTGCTTGAGCGGGAAGATGTACCATCAAGTGTACCATAATATCAAAAAAAGAAGCCAGGAATATAGTCTCAAGAAAGCACAGAGTTTCAACTATATCAGCCTCAAGACTTTTCATGTCACTTATTCGAATGGCTGGTGCAAAAAGTTTATTGAAAAAAATTAGATATACGGATCACTCCAGCACTGATTATTGTAGACAATATTTTTCTAACAACAAGTGGCAGCAAGTGTTGTAGAATAATGTGGCACTCATGACTCTTAAGTCCAATTATTTTCCTCTCATTGACATGTACATTATGTCGTATATCAGCTGCATAACCATCAGGAAACTTCACCCCTTTTAGTACTTGGCAAAATAATTTCCTCTCGGCAGGACTCATTGAGTAAGGTGCTGGTGGTAAATAAAGTTGGTCTTCTACTTCAATAGGGTGAAGATCACTTCTAATACCTATGGCCTGAAGGTATAACCGAGAATTCAAGTTATCCTTTGATTTCCCATTTGTGCCCAGGAATGTATTAAGTAAGCTTTCACTCACATTTTCCCTATGTGCATGATGTCAAAATTATGTCTCAACAATAAATCTTTCCAGTATGGTAGTTGAAACCAAATAGATCTCCTTTTGAAAATGACTAATGGTTCCCCTTGCTTGCGTCTCTTATTTGCCGGTTTCTTTCTAGATGGATCCTTGCCAAAAGTTTGATTAAGATCTTTAGTGCACTCTAAAATTTGTTCTCCAGAAAGCGGAGTAGGTGCTGGCCTAAACTCAGTTTTACCAAATCTATCAATGTCAAACCTAAATGGATGGTCATCAAGCAAGAATCTACGATGATTCGTATAGCAATTCTTACTGCCATTACTAAGTCTAAGTGAACAAGTGTGGTAGTTGCAATCAGGACATGCTGCTTCCCCAGATGTGACAGATCCAGATTCCAGATGTGTATCCTAGACCTAGGAAATCGGTAATAGTCCATAATAGTGCAGCTCGCAACTTGAAGAATTCACCCTTTGAAGCGTCATAAGTTCCAGCTCCATTGACGAACATATCTAGCAGATCATCAACAAGGGGTTGATAATAGACATCCATGTCACTACTAGGTCCATTTTGACCAGGAATCAACAAAGAAAGGATGAAATTTGATTGCTTCATGCACATTGAAGGTGGAAAGTTGTAGGGAATACAAATACCAGGCCAAACACTATAGCTAACATTCATGGACCTAAATGGATTAAAGCCATCAGTTGCAAATGCAAGGCGAATATTATGGCTATCTGCAGCAAACTCTGGATGTTTGTTGTTAAAGTCCTGCCATAGGGGTGAATCTATTGGATGATGTCTAAGTAAACCATCTTTTTTTGACCTTCAGCATGCCATCGTGTTAGATTTGCTATTTTAGAGGTCAAAAATAACCGTTGGAGCATTTTCTTTATTGGGAAGTATCGAAGAACCTTCTTTGGAACCTTATACACATGTTTCCCATCTAGACATGAATTCAGATCTAAATTCTCCTTCCAATAGAGAATCCAATCATTTTCGCATGAATGAATACTTATATACCCAATTCCTACAGTTTTCACCAATTTCTTAGCTTCATAAAAAAATTTCGGGAGTGCTGAACCCTCAGGGTGTGCATCATTAAGTAAATCAAGTAGTAAGTTAAAAGATCTATCAGTCTATCTGAAAGTCGCCTAGAGGGGGGTGGATAGGCGGAATCTAAAAAATTATAAACTTAAGGACACACTATAAGTCGGGGTTAGCGTTAGAATTAAATTCGAGTCCAAAAGAGAGGGAAAACAAATCAACCAAGAAGTAAAGCAGATGAACACGATGATTTGTTTTACCGAGGTTCGGTTCTAAAGAACCTAGTCCCCATTGAGGTGGTCACAAAGACCGGGTCTCTTTCAACTCTTTCCCTCTCTCAAACGGTCACTTAGACCGAGTGAGCTTTCTCCTTAATCAAACGGGTCACTTAGACCCGCAAGAACCACCACACACTTGGTGTCTCTTGCTTTGATTACAAGTCACTTGAGAACAAGAATGAGGAAGGAAGAAAGCGATCCAAGCAAAAAGAGCACAAAGAACACGAACAAAACTCTCTCTCAAGTCACTAAGTGGTTGGAGTGGAATTGGCACTTGGAGAGGCTTTGATTCTCTTGATTTGTGTCTAGGAGTGAATGCACTAGCTCTTGTATTGAATGTGAAGTGCTGGAAACTTGGATGCTTGGAGTGGTGGTGGTTGGGGGGTATTTATAGCCCTCAACTACCACATAGCCGTTGGGGATGGCTGCTGTCGATGGGCGCACCGGACAGTCTGGTGTGCCAGCTACGTCACCCAACCGTTAGGGTTCGGGAGCTTCTGACCGTTGGAGGCTTTGTCTTCTAGTGGCACCGGACAGTCCGGTGCCGCACTAGATAGGCACTGTTCAGTCTCCGGTGCGCCTCTGACGGGCGGCTGACTCTGCGCGCACTGTTCTTCACTGTTCATCTGATTCTTCAGCTTTTGCAGTCGACCGTTGCGCGAAGGAGTCGTTGCTCCACTGGTGCACCGGACAGTCCGGTGAATTATAGCGGAGCGCGCCCTAAGAAACCCGAGAGTGGAGAGTTGGACGTTGTATGGTCCTAGTGCACCGGACACTGTCCGGTGGCACACCGGACAGTCCGGTGCGCCAGACCAGGGCATACTCGGTTTCTTTGCTCCTTTGAATTTGATCCCTAACTTCAATCTTTTATTGGTTTGTGTTGAACCTTTATGCACCCGTAATATATAATCTAGAGCAAACTAGTTAGTCCAATATTTGTGTTGGCCATTCAACCACCAAAATTATTTATAGGAAAACATTAAACCATATTTCCTTTCAATCTTCCCCTTTTTGGTGATTGATGCCAACACAAACCAAAGAAAATATATAAGTGCAGAATTGAACTAGTTTGCATAAGGTAAGTGCATAGGTTACTTGGAATTAAACCAATTTATAATTTCACTAGATGTGCATGGATTGCTCTCTTTTATTTAACATTTTGGACCACATTTGCACCACTCGTTTTGTTTTTGCAAATTCTTTTTGAAAACTTTTTCAAGATCTTTTTGCAAATAGTCAAAGTTAAATGACTAAGATTGCAAGAAGCATTTTCAAGATTTGAAATTTCTCCCCCTATTTCAAATGCTTTTCCTTTGACTAAACAAAACTCCCCCTAAATGAAATTCTCCTCTTAGCTTTCAAGATGGTTTTAATAGATACCAATTGGAAGTATATTTAGATGCCGATTTTGAAAATCTATCTTTAAATATACCAATTGAAAATATCATACCAATTGAAGAAATTGCTTTTCACAAGATACCAGTTGGAAAAACAAACTTTTGTGAAAACCAAATAAATCATCATGTCGAAAATTTTTGAAGTTGGTGGTGCGGTCCTTTTGCTTTGGGCTAATACTTTCTCCCCTTTGGCATTAATCGCCAAAAACGGAGACTTTGAGAGCCCTCTTTACTTTCTCCCCCATTGGTAAATGAAATATGAGTGAAAGATTATACCAATGTGAGAGTGATGTGGAGTGACGGCGAAGGGTAAATGATACCGTTAGAGTGGAGTGGAAGCCTTGTCTTCATCGAAGACTCCATTTCCCTTTCAATCTATGACTTAGTATAGAAATATACTCGAAAAAGACATTAGTCATAGCCTTGGTACATAATAAATAGGAAATATGCATTTGTACCAAAATGAAAGAAATATGACCAAAGGTATATAAATGATCTATGTGTGCAATGTTTCAATCAAAATTCCGAGAATCAAGAATATTTAGCTCATTTCTAAGTTTGCTAAAGGTTTTCTCATCTAATGGCTTGGTAAAGATATCGGCTAATTGTTCTTTGGTGCTAACATAAGCTATCTCGATACCCCCCTTTGTTGGTGATCCCTTAGAAAGTGATACCGAATGTCTATGTGCTTAGTGCGGCTGTGTTCAACGAGATTATCCGCCATGCGGATTGCACTCTCATTATCACATAGGAGAGGGACTTTGCTCAATTTGTAGCCATAGTCCTTGAGGGTTTGCCTCATCCAAAGTAATTGCGCACAACAATGGCCTGCTGCAATGTACTCGGCTTCGGCGGTAGAAAGAGCTACTGAGTTTTGTTTCTTAGAAGCCCAAGACAACAGGGATATTCCTAGAAACCGACAAGTCCCTGATGTGCTCTTCCTATCAATTTTACACCCTGCCCAATCGGCATCTGAATATCCTATTAAATCAAAGGTTGATCCCATGGGGTACCAAAGTTCAAACTTAGGAGTGTAAACTAAATATCTCATGATTATTTTTATGGCTCTAAGGTGAATTTCCTTAGGATCGGCTTGGAACCTTGCACACATGCATACGGGAAGCATAATATCCGGTCGAGATGCACATAAATAGAGTAAAGATCCTATCATCGACCGATATACCTTTTGATCTACGGATTTACCTCCCGTGTCGAGGTCGAGATGCTCATTTGTTCCCATGGGTGTCTTGATGGGCTTGGCATCCTTCATTCCAAACTTGTTAAGTATGTCTTGAATGTACTTTGTTTGGCTGATGAAGGTGTCGTCTTGGAGTTGCTTGACTTGAAATCCTAGTAAATACTTCAACTCCCCCATCATTGACATCTCGAATTTTTGTATCATGATTCTACTAAACTCTTCACAAGTAGATTTGTTAGTAGACCCAAATATGATATCATCAACATAAATTTGGCATACAAACAAATCTTTTGCAATAGTTTTAGTAAAGAGAGTAGGATCGACTTTTCTGAATTTGAATCCATTAGTGATAAGGAAATATCGCAGGCATTCATACCATGCTCTTAGGCTTGCTTGAGCCCATAAAGCGCCTTTGAAAGTTTATAAACATGGTTAGGGTACTCACTATCTTCAAAGCCGGGAGGTTGCTCAACATAGACCTCTTCCTTGATTGGTCCATTGAGGAAGGCACTTTTCACGTCCATTTGATAAAGCTTAAAGCCATGGTAAGTAGCATAGGCAAGTAATATACGATTGACTCAAGCCTAGCTACGGGTGCATAGGTTTCACCAAAGTCCAAACCTTCGACTTGTGAATAACCCTTGGCCACAATTCGAGCTTTGTTCCTTGTCACCACACCATGCTCATCTTGCTTGTTGCGGAATACCCACTTGGTACCTATAATGTTTTGATTAGGACGTGGAACTAAATGCCATACCTCATTCCTTGTGAAGTTGTTGAGCTCCTCTTGCATAACCAGCACGCAATCTGAATCTCTTAGTGCATCCTCCACCCTGTATGGCTCAATAGAGGACACAAAAGAATAATATTCACAGAAATGTGTAACTCGAGATCTAGTGGTTACCCCCTTATGAATGTCACGGAGGATGGAGTTGACGGGGTGATCTCGTTGAATTGCTTGGTGGACTCTTGGGTGTGGCGGTCTTTGACCCTGAATTTCTAGCTCATCTTCCTTGTCTTTGTTATGGTCATCTCCCCCTTGATCATTGTCCTCCTCTTGAGGTGGCTCATCCTCTTGATCTTCATCATCTTGAGCCTAATCCTCATCTTGAGTTGGTGGAGATCTTTGCATGGAAGATGATGGTTGATCTTGTGCTTGTGAAGGCTCTTCGGATTCTTTAGGACACACATCCCCAATGGACATGTTCCTTAGCGCGATGCACGGAGCCTCTTCGTCATCTAATTCATCAAGATCAACTTGCTCCATTTGGGAGCCATTAGTATCATCAAACACAATGTCACAAGAAACCTCAACTAATCCAGTGGATTTGTTGAAGACTCTATATGCCCTTGTCTTTGAGTCATAACCAAGTAAAAAGCCTTCTACAGCCTTGGGAGCAAATTTAGATTTTCTACCTCTTTTAATAAGAATAAAGCATTTGCTACCAAAGACTCTAAAATATGAAACATTGGGATTTTTACCGGTGAGGAGTTTATATGATGTCTTCTTGAGGATTCGGTGAAGGTAGAGCCAATTGATGGAGTAGCAAGCAGTGTTGATTGCTTCCGCCCAAAACCGGTCCGGAGTCTTGTACTCATCAAGCATGGTTCTTGCCATGTCCAATAGAGTTATATTCTTTCTCTCCACTACACCATTTTGTTGAGGTGTGTAGGGAGAAGAGAACTCATGCTTGATGCCCTCCTCCTCAAGAAATCCTTCTATTTGTGAGCTCTTGAACTCCGTCCCGTTGTCGCTTCTTATCTTTTTGATTCTCAATCCGAACTCATTTTGAGCTCATCTTAAGAATCACTTTAAAGTTTCCCTTTAAAGTATCTTGGGTTTGAGATTTTTCTTGCAAAAAGAATACCCAAGTGAAGTGAGAATAATCATCCACAATTACTAGACAGTACTTACTCCTGCCGATGCTTATGTAAGCTATTGGGCCGAATTGATCCATGTGGAGTAGTTCTAGTGGCCTGTCCATTGTCATTATGTTCATGTGTGGATGATGGGTGCCAACTTGCTTTCCTGCTTGACATGCGCTACAAACCATGTCTTTCTCAAAATGAACATTTGTTAGTCCTAAAATGTGCTCTCCCTTTAGAAGCTTGTGAAGATTCTTCATCCCAATATGGGCTAGTCGGCGATGCCAGAGCCAACCCATATTAGTATTAGCAATTAAGCAAGTATCGAGTTCAGCTTTGTTAAAATCAACTAGGTATAACTGACCCTCTAATACTACCTTAAATGCTACTAAATCATCACTTCTTCTAAAGACAGTAACACATATATCTGTAAATAGATAGTTGTAACCCATTTTGCATAATTGAGAGACTGAAAGCAAGTTGTAATCTAAAAAATCTATAAGAAAAACATTGGAAATAGAATGGTCAGGTGATATAGCAATTTTACCAAGTCCTTTGACCAAGCCTTGATTTCCATCCCCGAATGTGATGGCTCTTTGGGGATCTTCGTTTTTCTCGTAGGAGGAGAACATTCTTTTCTCCCCTGTCATGTGGTTTGTGCATCCGCTATCAATTATCCAACTTGAGCCCCCAGATGCATAAACCTACAAAACAATTTAGGCCTTGTTCTTAGGTACCCAAACAGTCTTGGGTCCTTTCACGTTAGAAACAAGCACCTTGGGTACCCAAACACAAGTCTTTGACCCCTTGTGTTTGCCCCTAACATATTTGGCAACTACTTTGCATGATTTGTTAGTAAGCACATAAGAAGCATCAAAAGTCTTAAATAAATATTAGGCTCATTTGATGCAGTAGGAGATTTCTTTTTAGGCATTTTAACATGTGTAGAATGCCTAGAGCTAGATGCCTCATTCTTATACATAATAGCATGATGTGAAATAGTATGAGGTTTCCTAGCATGAATTCTCCTAATTTTGTGCTCAGGATAATTAGCAGGATATAAAATATAGCTCTCATTATCCTGAACCATGGAAGCCTTGCCCTTAACAAAATTAGACAACCTTTTAGGGGCATTAAGCTGGACATTGCTTTCCCTGTTGGAAACCAATGCCATCCTTAATACCAGGGTGTCTCCCGCTATAGAGCATGCTTCTAGCAAATTTAAATTTTTCATTTTCAATTTCATGCTCATTAATTTTAGCAGTTAATTGAGCTATATGATCATTTTGTTGTTTAATTAGAGTAAGATGATCATTTATATCATCAATATTAACATCTCTACATCTAGTACAAATAGTAACATGATCAATAGTAGATGTAGAGGGTTTGCAAACATGTAATTCATCTATCTTAGCATGTAATATGGCATTCTCATTTCTAAGACAGGAAATAGAATCATTGCAAACACTTAAATCTTTAGCCTTGGAAATTAAACTATCATTTTCAGTTCTAAGGCTGGAAATTAATTCATTCAATTTATCAATCTTACCACTTAAACTAGCATTTTCATTTCTAAGATTGGAAATTGAATCATGGCACATGCTAAGCTCCTTAGTCAAATTTTCATTTTTCTCTACCTCCTGAGCATAAGCATATTTTACTTTAACATGCCTTTTTTTCTTTAATAAGGAATTTCTCTTGGCTATCCAAAACTTCATCCTTCTCATGAATAGCTCCTATCAATTCATTTAATTTTTCTTTTTGTTGCATGTTAAGGTTGGCAAAAAGAGTAAGCAAATTATCTTCATCATCACTAGAACTACTCTCATCACAAGATGTAGTATACTTGGGAGGGGTTTAGTTTGTACCTTCTTCTTTTTACCGTCCTTTGCCATGAAGCATTTGTGGCCGACGTTGGGGAAGAGGGGTGTCACACCCGGCTTTAAGGGACAAAGCCAGGTGCATCTCATACATGCGCCGATAAGACAACATATACAATAACAGAGTGTATAGAGATAAATGTCATAAAACATCAGAGTATTTATTACATAGCGGAAGACTTAATACAAAATAAAAGAATAAACATAAAACAAACTAAGGATCGTCGGCGCCAATGTCAACTGAGAAACGCCACCTAGATCAGATCATACTCCTCGCCTTGTGGCTCCTCCTGAACCACCTGTTCTTCTCCTGTGGGGGGGGGGGTGTGAGACAGCAAGAGTGAGCTCACATACGTTCATCGCTCAACAAGTTGTGGGGAATAATGTGGCATGAACTCACCAAAGGTGGGAGTTCATGAAGTGTAAGGCTGATCAATGAAATAGAGGCTGAAGCTGAGCATTGCTTTTATAAGTTGGTCAAAATTTTATTAGCAATTACTAAGTACAAGTAAATACCAACCCTTAGAAATAATAAATAAAAGTAATAATGAAATAATCCCAGATGCAATGAAATGACAGATTGAGTTTAAGTTCCATAAATTAATCATGTGAGTGTCCGAGCCGCTCATGACCGTGAGCACGGCTAGTATACCAGTTTTACACTCTGCAGAGGTTGCGCATCTTTACCCACAAGTCTTGTTACCCATTTGCCACGGAGTTGATCAGACTCCATACACCTCTACCAAGGAAGCGAGGCAGGGTACCACTACGAGGCCTTTACAAAGTTCCACTAGCTTCAGACTACCCGCTACAGTTTATAGGAAGCTCCAGTGCAGGGTTCTTGCCTGACCGCCATCGCAGCAAAATCAACCCAAGGACCTCCCTACACTGACCACTCCCCTACTGCCCTTGCCCCTTTCGGGTAAGGTAGCCCTCCACTAGCTTTCCTAGTTAATCAGCCAAGGGCGTCCCATTAAACCCTTGTGGTAGCACTGTTTTCCCGGGTGGTTCTCCATGTTCCCATTAACATAATGATCTTATCATGAATAATAATAATAAACAGATAATAAAAAGTATAACAATGAGTGATAAATATCTTTATACCCAAATCCACATAAAGCGATAGCATATACTACCCAAAAAGTTTGTAGTAAAACCAGTGATGATACAAGGTATAAAGATAGTCAAAATCTAGGGTATCCTATTGGGTCCCATCAAAATTAACCTATGCAGATCATTATGATTAATAAGAACATGAATAGGTAAAGGAAGTGATCAAGGGCACAACTTGCCTTCAACGAGCTCCTGCTCAGCTGTCTCTACTTGTTGAACCTCAGATTCCACAGTGGCTTGCTCGTCTACTCGCATCAATACAATACATACATAGCATAGCATAAATTAACATCACATCAAACATGCAAATAGAATATACAGTAATAAACTAGACATTAAAATAAGATCACAGGAATTGGAATCATTAAATTTGGAGTTATATATTTTAAGTTATGAATTTCCAAAGGTTTTATGCATTTAATATAGGGTTAAGTGGGAAATAAATTTTAATGTGTATTTCATGTAAAAATAGTGGTATTATTTGATAGAGAAAAATATTACAAAACTATAGGAACTGGAATGGTCCAATTTGGAGTAAAAATGAATTTTCTACAAATTAAACAAGTTTAGCATTTATTTATGCATTAAAATTGATTTCTGATATTAATTTTTCTGATTTTCAATACTATCTGGATTGGGCCTCCAATTTCATAAAGCGCAGGGGGTTCTGGGTAAAACTCCTGCGACTCAGGGAACAGTGTAAAGGATGGCGGGTTCATTTCTCTAAAACTCAGGGGCCTTTGTGTTAATCGGCGCCCGCGAAGAGGTATCGCGGGATCACGGCCGTTGGATTAGATATGAGCGCACCAGATTAAATATGAACCAAAATGAACCGGTACGCATCCAGGATCGCTGGATCAGATATTGACGGCTACGGTTTTATGAGATTCAGAACTAATCTGAGCCGTCCAGAGAGCGATCAACGGCTCAGACCGTTCCTCCACCAATCCTACACCGGCGCCATCAATCTAGACCGTTGTCCACGGATCCGACGGCCACGGATCCGTCGTTTCCACGCGCGTTGGTTGCCCCCGTACGCCGCGGCCCGGCCACGGCGAAAACCCAACACCGGTGAAGCGAATCTCCGGTGATGACGCAACTACATCTAATTGGACCAGTGCTACACGATACGGTGACGAAAACGGGCACAGGCGATGAATACATACCACGAATCGTGGACGCAAAAGAGCTGCCCACGGTGAAGTGCAGGCGCACGGCGGAGCTTTTCCTCCGACGACCAATTCACGCCACTCCGGCCCCAAATCTTGCATGGAAATACTACGGATATCCTCAAGGTGTCGAGGCGAAGCTCCCTCAATGGCTCAGGTCAGCCCGACGATGGCAGTCGCGTGCTTCAGCCACAGCGGGTTCTGCGGCTGCGGCGGCACTTCTGTCCTTTCGGCGATGGCGAGCTGCGAGAAGATATGGTGGCGGCTAGTAGGGCGAGAACCACAGAGGGGTAGGGATGCAGTCGGGTAAGGAGTCGAGGCCTTAAAGCATGGAGCTGCGCGTGCCGCGGATTCCGAATCATCCGGTGGAAGCGCGCGGATCCGTTGCAACCGTCCGCCGCGAGGAAAGGGGAGAACCTGACGTGCGGGACCCATGCAGCAGCGACGGAGGCCACACGACCAGTCGGGACCCACCCGTAAGCCACACTGAGCGAAGAAACGAACGCCCTGACGAGTCGGTCCCACGGTGCAGCGTAATCCCCGGTCACGACATGGGCGCGGAAGGCGGCTGGCCAGTGGCCCCCCGTTGTCAGAGCGAGCGACGCGC
Source organism: Zea mays (assembly GCF_902167145.1). NCBI lineage: Eukaryota > Viridiplantae > Streptophyta > Magnoliopsida > Poales > Poaceae > Zea > Zea mays. The sequence continues at coordinate 73,232,404 of NC_050100.1, read as the reverse complement.
GCGGGGAGATGGCAGAATGGGCCACGCGGTGGAGATGAATTGTGGGCCGGTTTGGAGTTTAGGGCCCAAGTGCAGTTTCTCTTTTTTCCTTTTTCTTTCTATTTTCTTCTTCTTTTATTTCTAATCCCTTTGAACTTAAATTCTGAATCCAACTTAAGTGCAAATTCGAATTCGTGTTAACTAAGTAATTTGGTCACACCATCATGTGATGAAGTTATCTAATTATATTATTATTTTATATCGGGTAATATCTCTTTCTATCCTCTATTTTCATGGTTTGTTTTCAAGTTAGAGGTTAAATCCCATGGGTCCACTGATATATTGTTAATGACACATTTATTTTATCAATCACAAATGCATGATCAAGTAAAACTCAGCATGATGCAAGATTTAGTGATGTCCTTTGTTAGTCATTTATTGGTTTAAGTGATGTGTCCACATGATATGATAGATGGAGATGGCACACAAGTAATCAAAGGAATATGATTTTCCTCCTTCTAGTTTTTTTTTACAAAGTGGGTATTACAAATCCTACCCCCCTTAAAAATAATCTCGTCCCTGAGATTTAAGAGGATCTAGGGAAAAGATGAGGAAAATCTATGCGAAGCTCTTCTTCTCTTTCCCAAGTTGCTTCATCTTCACCGTGGTGACTCCATTGCACTTTGCACATCTTGATCACCTTATTTCTTGTAACTCGAGTCAAAGTGTCCAGAATCTTGATAGGGTACTCAGTATATGTCAGATCATCTTGCACACTAAGGTCCTCCATTGGTAATTGCTCCTCAGGTACCCTGAGGCACTTCTTTAGCTGGGACACATGAAACACATCATGTACATCTGACAGATGATCGGGTAACTTCAGTTGATATGCAACTTCTCCCACTCGCTTTAAGATCAAGAAAGGTCCGATAAAGCGAGGGGACAACTTTCCTTTAACTTTAAATCTCCTCATACCCCGGAGTGGTGACACCTTCAAATAGACATGATCACCCTCCTTAAATTCCAGTAGCCTTCTCCTATTATCAGCATAGCTCTTTTGCCTGGATTGTGCAATCCTCAAATTTTCTCTTATCATTCGAACTTGTTCTTCTGCCTCTTGAATAAGCTCAGGTCCAAAGAACTGTCTTTCACCAGTTTGATCCCAATACAGTGGAGTCCTGCATTTTCTGCCATATAAAGCCTCAAATGGTGACATCTTCAAACTGGCCTGATAGCTATTATTATAAGAGAACTCCGCATACGGCAAACTCTTATCCCAACTGCCACCATGCTTGAGAGCACAAGCTCTTAACATATCCTCCAGCACTTGGTTAGTCCTCTCTGTCTGTCCATCAGTCTGGGGATGGTAGGCTGAGCTAAAATTCAACTTTGTATCCAAACTCTCATGCAACTTCTTCCAAAACCGAGAAGTAAACTGCGACCCTCGATCAGACACGATCTTCTTAGGTACTCCATGTAGACAAACTATCCGAGTCATATACAATTCTGCTAGCTTGGCTCCCGTATAATTAGTCCTCACAGGTATAAAATGAGCCACCTTTGTCAATCTGTCCACAATTACCCAAATAGAGTCATATCCTGCTGGAGTGCGGGGTAGTCCAACAATGAAGTCCATACCAATTTCTTCCCATTTCCACTCGGGTATCTTCAATGGGTGCAATAGTCCAGCGGGTCTTTGATGTTCGGCCTTGACTCTTTGACACACATCACACTTAGCCACATGGGCAGCAACATCTCTTTTCAGTCCATACCACCAATACTTTTGCTTCAAATCTTGATACATCTTAGTACTCCCAGGGTGGATAGAATAAACTGAGTCATGTGCTTCCTTCAATATAGTTTCCCGAAGACTATCAATTTCAGGAACACAGATCCGATTCTTGAACCATATCGTGCCTTGCTCATCCTCCGTGAACTCTGGGCCTCTACCCTCTGTTATCAGATCCTTGATCTCCTGAATCTTAGCATCACCAACCTGACCTTTACGAATTTCTTGTTCCAAGGTAGGTTCCAATTCAATAGTCACTCCTTCCGTATGTGTAACAATTCCCAGGTTGAGTCTCTCAAAAACTTTTGCTAATTCATCAGGTAGCTGGACAACGAAAGCGGAGTGAACATGCTCCTTCCGACTCAAGGCATCTGCAACCAAATTTGCCTTGCCTGGGTGATAGTGAATCTCCAAATCATAATCCTTAATGAGCTCCAACCAACGGCGTTGCCTAAGGTTGAGATCCTTCTGAGTGAATATATACTTCAAACTCTTATGATCCGTGTATACTTGACACTTGGTTCCCATAATGTAGTGTCTCCAAATCTTAAGAGCATGCACAACTGCTGCCAGCACTAAATCATGAGTGGGGTAGTTCAATTCATGTTTCCGCAACTGACGAGATGCATAGGCAATCACATGACCTTCTTGCATAAGCACACATCCAAGTCCTTGGCCACATGCATCACAATAAATGTCAAATCCCTTCTGCAGATCTGGCATAATCAATACCGGAGGTGACATCAATCTTTCCTTCAATTGATCAAAGCTCTCTTGACATTTCTCATCCCACTTAAATTCTTTTCCTTTCTCCAAAAGCGATGTCATAGGCTTGGCAATCTTAGAGAACCCTTCAATAAATCTCCGATAATATCCTGCGAGTCCCAAGAAACTCCGAATCTCAGTAACTGTATTGGGCACTCTCCACTCCATTATCTCCTTCACTTTAGCAGGATCCACCGCTATTCCTCCATTAGAAATAATATGACCAAGGAATGGCACCTTGTCAATCCAAAACTCGCACTTGCTGAACTTAGCATAGAGTTGATTATCTCGTAACTTCTGTAGCACCAACCTTAGATGTTGTTCCTGATCACTTTCATTCCCAGAATAGATCAGAATATCGTCGATAAACACCACGACGAATCTGTCCAAATACTCCATAAACACCTTATTCATCAAATTCATGAAATAAGCCGGTGCATTGGTTAATCCAAACGACATAACAGTAAGCTCATATAATCCATATCGAGTCGAGAAAGCCGTCTTGGGAATATCTGATGGTCTAATCCTCATCTGGTGGTAACCGGATCAGAGATCAATCTTCGAGAATACTCTAGAACCTCGCATCTGATCAAATAAATCCTCAATACGGGGTAACGGATACTTGTTCTTCACAGTGACATCATTAAGTGATCTATAATCCACACACATCCGTTGCGAACCATCCTTCTTCTTCACAAACAGAACAGGTGCTCCCAGGGTGAGGAACTCGGACGAATGTACCTAGCCTCTTGCAACTCTGTTAACTGCTTCTTAAGTTCGTTTAACTCTTCTACAGACATCCTGTAAGGCCGTTTAGAAATAGGGGCAGTTCCAGGTAGAAGATCAATCACAAACTCAACTCCTCTATCAGGTGGCATCCCTGGTAACTCCTCTGGAAAGACATCCGGAAAAATCTCTAACCACCCGGATGTTGTCACCAACGAACTCCTCAGGTATAAAGAACATTGCACGCATGGATGAGGTGGTTACTGCAATATTAACTTGAAATGTTTCTCATTTAGGACTAGTGAGCTCTATAGTACCTCTACCACATGCTATAATGGCCTTTGCCTTCCTTAACCATGACATACCAAGGATCACGTCTATAGTGCTCTCTTCTAACACTATAGGGGTAGCTCATCTAGGTTAGAAACATAGGGTAAGAAAGGAAGAATTGTAGACAAGGCGAATAATTACGAGGAATGTTACTGCGGGGGATTTGTTAGCTAAGTAGATTAGTGTGTTATCTACTAAAGCTAATACATTACCTTATGGTGGTACATGCTAAGATGCCCGACTATAATGTTTCAATCAATCAAAGAAGCAAATCAAGCATTGATCATCAGAACAATCAACCAACATTTTTAATAGAGAAAATAATTTTAATTTCGTCTTAGGTCTCCTATCTCTTAAAAATGTCATAGGGGTAGGGATTCCAAGGTATGAAATCCATCATGTCTTAGAGTAGAAAAGATAAGAGTAATCAGAGTAGAACAGTAGAAGGTGAGACACGATCAAGATAAGTATAGAGAGAATCAGAGTAAGGTAAGTATAGAATGAATCAGAATAAGGTAAGTAGGTAGGGGTCTTGTCCATTTCTATCTAGGTTTCGTCCTACAGTCAACATTTGCTCCGATACCACTTCTGTCACAACCGGCTTTAAGGGACAAAGCCAGGTGCATCTCATACATGCGCCGAGAAGACAACATATACAATAACAGAGTGTATAGAGATAAATGTCATAAAACATCAGAGTATTTATTACATAGCGGAAGACTTAATACAAAATAAAAGAATAAACATAAAACAAACTAAGGATCGTCGGTGCCAATGTCAACTGAGAAACGCCACCTAGATCAGATCATACTCCTCGCCTTGTGGCTCCTCCTGAACCACCTGTTCTTCTCCTGTGGGGGGGGTGTGAGACAGCAAGAGTGAGCTCACATACGTTCATCGCTCAACAAGTTGTGGGGAATAATGTGGCATGAACTCACCAAAGGTGGGAGTTCATGAAGTGTAAGGCTGATCAATGAAATAGAGGCTGAAGCTGAGCATTGCTTTTATAAGTTGGTCAAAATTTTATTAGCAATTACTAAGTACAAGTAAATACCAACCCTTAGAAATAATAAATAAAAGTAATAATGAAATAATCCCAGATGCAATGAAATGACAGATTGAGTTTAAGTTCCATAAATTAATCATGTGAGTGTCCGAGCCGCTCATGACCGTGAGCACGACTAGTATACCAGTTTTACACTCTGCAGAGGTTGCGCATCTTTACCCACAAGTCGTGTTACCCATTTGCCACGGAGTTGATCAGACTCCATACACCTCTACCAAGGAAGCGAGGCAGGGTACCACTACGAGGCCTTTACAAAGTTCCACTAGCTTCAGACTACCCGCTACAGTTTATAGGAAGTTCCAGTGCAGGGTTCTTGCCTGACCGCCATCGCAGCAAAATCAACCCAAGGACCTCCCTACACTGACCACTCCCCTACTGCCCTTGCCCCTTTCGGGTAAGGTAGCCCTCCACTAGCTTTCCTAGTTAATCAGCCAAGGGTGTCCCATTAAACCCTTGTGGTAGCACTGTTTTCCCGGGTGGTTCTCCATGTTCCCATTAACATAATGATCTTATCATGAATAATAATAATAAACAGATAATAAAAAGTATAACAATGAGTGATAAATATCTTTATACCCAAATCCACATAAAGCGATAGCATATACTACCCAAAAAGTTTGTAGTAAAACCAGTGATGATACAAGGTATAAAGATAGTCAAAATCTAGGGTATCCTATTGGGTCCCATCAAAATTAACCTATGCAGATCATTATGATTAATAAGAACATGAATAGGTAAAGGAAGTGATCAAGGGCACAACTTGCCTTCAACGAGCTCCTGCTCAGCTGTCTCTACTTGTTGAACCTCAGATTCCACAGTGGCTTGCTCGTCTACTCGCATCAATACAATACATACATAGCATAGCATAAATTAACATCACATCAAACATGCAAATAGAATATACAGTAATAAACTAGACATTAAAATAAGATCACAGGAATTGGAATCATTAAATTTGGAGTTATATATTTTAAGTTATGAATTTCCAAAGGTTTTATGCATTTAATATAGGGTTAAGTGGGAAATAAATTTTAATGTGTATTTCATGTAAAAATAGTGGTATTATTTGATAGAGAAAAATATTACAAAACTATAGGAACTGGAATGGTCCAATTTGGAGTAAAAATGAATTTTCTACAAATTAAACAAGTTTAGCATTTATTTATGCATTAAAATTGATTTCTGATATTAATTTTTCTGATTTTCAATACTATCTGGATTGGGCCTCCAATTTCATAAAGCGCAGGGGGTTCTGGGTAAAACTCCTGCGACTCAGGGAACAGTGTAAAGGATGGCGGGTTCATTTCTCTAAAACTCAGGGGCCTTTGTGTTAATCGGCGCCCGCGAAGAGGTATCGCGGGATCACGGCCGTTGGATTAGATATGAGCGCACCAGATTAAATATGAACCAAAATGAACCGGTACGCATCCAGGATCGCTGGATCAGATATTGACGGCTACGGTTTTATGAGATTCAGAACTAATCTGAGCCGTCCAGAGAGCGATCAACGGCTCAGACCGTTCCTCCACCAATCCTACACCGGCGCCATCAATCTAGACCGTTGTCCACGGATCCGACGGCCACGGATCCGTCGTTACCACGCGCGTTGGTTGCCCCCGTCCGCCGCGGCCCGGCCACGGCGAAAACCCAACACCGGTGAAGCGAATCTCCGGTGATGACGCAACTACATCTAATTGGACCAGTGCTACACGATACGGTGACGAAAACGGGCACAGGCGATGAATACATACCACAAATCGTGGACGCAAAAGAGCTGCCCACGGTGAAGTGCAGGCGCACGACGGAGCTTTTCCTCCGACGACCAATTCACGCCACTCCGGCCCCAAATCTTGCGTGGAAAGACTACGGATATCCTCAGGGTGTCGAGGCGAAGCTCCCTCAATGGCTCAGGTCAGCCCGACGATGGCAGTCGTGTGCTTCAGCCACAGCGGGTTCTGCGGCTGCGGCGGCACTTCTGTCCTTTCGGCGATGGCGAGCTACGAGAAGATATGGTGGCGGCTAGTAGGGTGAGAACCACAGAGGGGTAGGGATGCAGTCGGGTAAGGAGTCGAGGCCTTAAAGCATGGAGCTGCGCGTGCCGCGGATTCCGAATCATCCGGTGGAAGTGCGCGGATCCGTTGCAACCGTCCGCCGCGAGGAAAGGGGAGAACCTGACGTGCGGGACCCACGCAGCAGCAACGGAGGCCACACGACCAGTCGGGACCCACCCGTAAGCCACACCGAGCGAAGAAACAAACGCCCTGACGAGTCGGTCCCACGGTGCAGCGTAATCCCCGGTCACGACATGGGCGCGGAAGGCGGCTGGCCAGTGGCCCCCCGTTGTCAGAGCGAGCGACGCTCGCGGGGAGATGGCAGAATGGGCCGCGCGGTGGAGATGAATTGTGGGCCGGTTTGGAGTTTAGGGCCCAAGTGCAGTTTCTCTTTTTTCCTTTTTCTTTCTATTTTCTTCTTCTTTTATTTCTAATCCCTTTGAACTTAAATTCTGAATCCAACTTAAGTGCAAATTCGAATTCGTGTTAACTAAGTAATTTGGTCACACCATCATGTGATGAAGTTATCTAATTATATTATTATTTTATATCGGGTAATATCTCTTTCTATCCTCTATTTTCATGGTTTGTTTTCAAGTTAGAGGTTAAATCCCATGGGTCCACTGATATATTGTTAATGACACATTTATTTTATCAATCACAAATGCATGATCAAGTAAAACTCAGCATGATGCAAGATTTAGTGATGTCCTTTGTTAGTCATTTATTGGTTTAAGTGATGTGTCCACATGATATGATAGATTGAGATGGCACACAAGTAATCAAAGGAATATGATTTTCCTCCTTCTAGTTTTTTTTACAAAGTGGGTATTACAAGGGGCCCTTGTTGACGGCAATGTTGGCGGCGTCCTCGTCGGAGGAGGAGTCGGTGGAGCTCTCATCGGAGTCCTATTCCCGACACACGTGGGCATCACCGCCCTTCCACTTGTAGTACTTCTTCTTCTCCTTCTTCTTCCCCTTCTTGTCGTTGTCCCTGTCACTATCACTAGACATTGGACATTTAGCGATAAAATGACCGAGCTTACCATACTTGTAGCACACCCTCTTGGAGTGGGGTTTATAGTCTTTCCCCCTCCTTTGCTTGAGGATTTGGCGAAAGCTCTTGATGATGAGCGCCATCTCCTCATTGTCGAGCTTGGAGGCGTCGATGGGGAGCCTACTTGATGCATGTGGGGGACAGATGTGGCAGAACCGCCCGAATTATCCCAGCTTAAGTGCCTAAGTCACGCCTCAGGGGCCTTAACACACTTAAATTGGAATAACCCGTCAGTCCCTCAGATCTAGTCTGATGAAGCCACTTAACCAGGATCAAATTCCACAATCTCACTCGAAGGTGAGTCACAGAAGAAATACAATAAAACAGGAAACCTCAAATTAAGTACTGAGTTATTACATAAATCGGAGTTTTTGAGTAGCAAGTAAAGTTCACAAATTAAAGTGCAGCGGATAATCGATGTCGTCGGTAGTGAGGAAATGGGCAAGGCCTAGCCCACTACTCCTCATGCTCCTCTCCTGCCGGAGCAACATCCCACTCGATCGTCCAACCCGGTGGCAGGGTGGTAGGCCAAGTCACACCATCAACTACATCCTGCATGGTACCTGCAAAAATGGTGCCACAAGCAAGGCTGAGTATACTAATACTCAGCTAGACTTAACCGGTGTGAGGAGTCTACTCCTCTACCTCTAGACTATGCAGCTGTTTGGCTGAGGGGTTTGGTTTGCCAAAAGCACTAGCTGTTTCTAAAATCAACTTTTAGCTTTCCAAATTCTACCATCATTATCTTAGCTAGATTTGCTCCTTCTAAGCATACATGGTAACAATCAATTAGTTCAATCAACAAGTTATCTCATATAATCCACATTTCACTTCTTACTCGATGCAGTACAAGGAATCAAGCAGTCTCATTAGCTGCGAGAAGCAGACGATTCGAATCGAGTTTTTAAACCTTGCAAGGTAAACCTAAACACACGGCATGTCAGGGTACTCCGACCCCACACATGACAACCGTCCCCATCGATTCCCCGTTCGCGTCCAGGCCTCACCGCCTTGGCATACAATGCTCCACTGACCCCGGCTGCCGCCGTGCAGTGACCGCACTTGTACCCACCATAGCTAGCATGGGAGACCCTGTCTCAGGTCGCATGAGGGATAAAGTCCGCGCCCGGCTTCACTCAGGTACTAGGTTTACCGGTTACCATTTTTCCCGGCATGTGCTTAGTACGTTCAAAAGCTTGACTCAGGTATCCACACATTAATCCTTAATTCATTTTTCCCGTCTCCTGGACAAGGCATCCTCCCTGGATCCAAGTCCACGGACCAACATATATCCCATTATCAAGATGAATACAATCGATTCCTGACCTCGCGCGAGTGCTAGAAAAATCACTCGACTTCTACCGAGATCCTGATTAGCAAGCAGCTACTCGACCTAGCATACTAGTATTCATCTCAAAAGGAATCCTAAGTTCATGCAACTAGAGGTTTCAACCAACTCCTACACTTAAGTGCACATTGCAATCCTACAAGCATTAAGTGTAGTAAAGTAGCATATAATAACATGGTTATGCATAAAACCGGGGCTTGCCTTCAATTGCTGGGGCTGCGGGGAGATCCTCAATAGTAGCCTCTGAAGCCTGCTCCTGGTCCTCCTCTTGGACAGGTCCTTGCTCGGGGATGAGCACGTACTCTCCGTCGGCAAGATTACAATCTAATGAATGCAATGCGTAAGATATATGCATGATATGATATGTGCTTTAGAATTTATAACTTTAAAGATGTATGGTCTTTTTGAATTTAAACAAGTTAACCTTGCTTATGTAAAACCCTTTAGTGGTATACTTGGTAAATTGGGTTAGTTTTAATGGGATGAGGTTTATTCCTTCTTCTCTTTTCTTTTATTCTCTTTAATGTTTTGGAGTAGGTTTGAACTACAAGTTGCTTTTATAAAATTCCAAAAATTCTGCAAAAATTACAGTGGATTGTTAATGGTGTATGATTCTCTGTCTCAAAATTTGGGGTTCAGAAAGTGAATGGTTTTCTCTGGACAAAATTACCAAATTTTAGGGCAGAAGGGGTACCTTGAACTACAACTATTATTTAACAGTGGGTAGTTTTCAAAAACTTATTTTTGCTGGCTTTTAGGTGTTGTAACATGACTTGATACAAATTTCTAGTCAGTAATACCCTTTAATTCTTTCCCCAAGATTTTTTTAAGGTTTCTAGCCAAAGGGGTGCTTTCTACTACCACTATACTTGAAAAACATCAAACAACAGAGTTCTTATTTTTCTTAGCTAGTATTTTGTGCAAGAGAAATCATTCTAGAGTTTGGCTTCCTTTTGCTTAAGGGAAGGGGTGGTTTGCATTATTTGAGCTAAATGGCCTTTCTCACAAATTACTAGCAAAAGGCATGGGTTCACTTCTTTTTCATGGGTTTGTATTTTTCTCTGGTGGTTTATCTCATCATGGACTTAGCAAATTTTTGGTTGCCCATTATCACATTATTTGGGGTTGCTCATGATTTAGTGGGAAAATGCCTTATTATCATTCTGTATTTATTTTCCCTACTTAAAAAGTTAGGCTGGGGTGCTCTGTATTTTTGTAGTGGGGCTCTGGTGGTTATAAGTTCACTGGATTTTTGTTAACCACTTTGGTTATAGTTTTGCAATTCTAATAATTGATTTTCAGTCTACATAAGGCTAATTAAAGCATCTTAATTAGAAACTGGTCCTAATTAATGGTCTCTGCATTTTTCCTAGGTTCTCTGTTGCATAAGTAAACTAGGAAAAATATTACTAATCACTGTTCAACATTTTCTAATGCTTTTCTGATTTTCTCTAAGTTTTGGACAAAATGGCTTTAAATGAATAACTACATCATAATCTCCAATGCTGGGGCTCCTACTATTTTTAAACAGTGTCTAATTAAGGTATAAGCATCTACAAATTTTCTTAAGCTCAGCACAAAAGAAAAACTAATTTTCCTTAATTAAACAAGGTTTAGGGGGTTTCTGTTTTTAAATTTAAACTCTAAAATTTTGAACAGAAAGCATGAGGTTTACTATTTTTAAATGATAGATCATAATATTCCAGAGCTAGCAAAATTGGTTTGACAGCTTTTCATTAAGATTTCATCAAGTTATGGATTTTCTAAGTTCTCTGGTTATTTTAAAAAGAATAACAGAATTGATTAATGGAAATCCACTTTGCACTGGGGTCCCTGGCGGTTTTTCTAAGTTTTCCTCGCGAATCAGTCCTTAGGTTACTATTTACATGAGTCGCTGACATTACGGAAAACCCCTCGGGTTCTACAGAACCTAACCCGAGGTCCTTCTTCTACCTCAAACAGTAGCCGCGGCGAAGAAAAGGGCGGAGGGGCTTACCGGCGGCAAGACTGTTCCGGTGAAGTGGTCGAGGGCGAAGGGGAGGTCGCGGGGATCACAACGGTGTGCGGAACGCCGTCGGAGATGGCCGGAGTTGGTCGGTCCACGCGCGCAGGCGGGGATGCTCGTCGGCGGCGAGGAGACCGGCCTGGTCACGGCGAGATAGTTCAATCAAATAGGTCAGGGAGGTCCACGGGATGCCAGAGAAGCTATGAGCGCAAGGAATTGGTCGGAGACTCACTGGATAGCTCGGTCCACGCGCGGCGGCGGAAGACCGAAGTCCGGTGAGGTTGATCTCGGGCCTCCGGTGAAGTCCGGTCGGGTCCGAGGGCTTGGAAAGCTTTACGGGCTACTGGCGGAGCTAGCCAAAGCACTGGTTGGGCTGGAGGGTGGCTGGAGTGGGCTGGCCACGGCGGCCGTAGCTCTAGCGGCAATGGCGGGCGGAAATGAGCTCGCCGGAGCTAAGGAACGGTGGCTGGCCGGTGAGGGTGAGTGCGGGGCGAAGAGAGGTGCGCCCGGGGAGGCTTTATAGGCGCGGGCGGGCACGGCCGAGGGCGTGGGCGCGCGGCGGACTTGACCGGACGCCGGGGTGAGCGCGCGTGCGGGTTGGGCGAGCTCTGGCGTGCCAACCAGGGTCGAACACGTGTGCCCGTGCGTTCTGCCCAAGCTCTGGCGCATGTGGTCGCTCATCCGAGCCTGCTCTCGCCTTGGTCAGTGCACAAAACCTCTTCTCCTCCCTACAAGCTACCATTCTTGTGTGGAGGTCATAGGATTTTGCCTACTGGTTGCAGAGATATGGAGCCAGGAAATCTGGTCTGTCTCCCTGCCCAAACCCGAGGCAAATCCCAAGTTTTGTCGTGTCTAGGGCTCGCGTCCCAATGCCATCTTCTGGCACACGACAGAGGGGTTAGTTAGACACAATTTTGTCAATGGGGCCATTAGGATTCGAGTTAGGGATCAAGGTGAACATCCCTGATCTTTGGCTCAAGGTCTGAATTTCAGAATTCTGAAATTCAGAATTCCCAATGAGTCCCAACAAAAGAAGCTTGATTTGGGGGTTTTCTTGAATTATTTTGGCTAAGCTTTCTGAATCTATCTTGTTGCTTATCAAATATACTTTAACTTATATAATTGGCTCAACTCAAAATTTTAAACTTTTCATTCCCTTTTGCTTATTTTCTTGAATTTTGTTCATGGGGTTCACTTAGGGTTCTTAATTAGGGTTGCACATTCTTATCCTTTAAGAGACTCAATTGTCTTGATCATGACACTTTTAAGCATATACTTGGTGAATTCTTTCTTACTTAAGTTATTTTGATGCTCATGCTTACTTTGGTTCACATAAAATAATGGTTCTTGGTTTGGCTTTTTAAGAGAAACCCTAGGTGACACTGGGGTGTCACAGCCTTCCCCCCTTAAAGGAATCCCGTCCCGAGATTCAGGCCAGAGTCCTTCCGAGGTGAAGCGAAGGGTGAGACTGATAGGAAAAGGGTGGGGATTGTTATTATTAGGGCAAAACTGCTCTTCGAATGTCATTCTCTTTGCAACTTCAGAAGGAAGTCCTTTTAAGTTTTACTTTATAGTCACTTCATTCTGAATTAAGATCATATTTTTGGAAATTAGATTCGAAAGGCAGGAGGAGGGGTTGGGGGTGATTACATACCAGCTTCCTTAGGTAGGCAATCGGGGAAGTTGGATCTTAAGAATTCCTCGGTTTCCCAAGTAGCTTCCTCCTCTGAGTGATTACTCCACTGGACCTTAAACATCTTGATTGATTTAGCCCGAGTTGATCTTTCCTTGCAATCCAGAATCTTGGAGGGGTACTCTTGGTACGAGAGATCTGGCTCTATCTCCAATTCTGGCTCTGCTATGATCTCAGTCGGCAATCGAACACACTTCTTCAGCTGAGATACATGGAATACGCTGTGAATGGCAGACATCTTTGAAGGTAACTTCAACTTGTATGCCACGGGTCCACATGCTTCTATGATCTCATAAGGTCCAATGTAACGAGGGGCTAGCTTGCCTTTGATCCCAAACCTCTGCACTCCCTTGGTGGGTGATACCTTGAGGTATACAAAACTTCCCACCACGAACTGGAGAGGTTTCCTTCTTCTATCATGATAGCTCTTCTGCCTGGCCTGAGCAGCTTCTAGATTCTTCTTGATTAGCTTGACCTTCCTTTTGGCTTCAGTCACCAAATCAGGTCCAAAAACTTCTCTTTCACCAGGCTGAGACCAATTGAGTGGTGTCCTGCACCTTCTTCCATAGAGAGCTTCAAAAGGTGCCATCTTTAGGCTGGATTGATAACTATTGTTATAAGCAAACTCTGCCAAGGAGAGGTGCTTATCCCAGTTCTTGCCACAATCGATCGCACAAGCTCTCAGCATATCCTCCAGAATCTGGTTTACCCTTTCCGTCTGACCATCAGTCTGTGGGTGGTAAGCTGAACTCCTGATTAGCTTGGTTCCCAAAGACTCTTGCAATTGTTCCCAAAATCTGGCAACAAATTGGGCTCCTCGGTCAGAAATAATGGTCCGAGGTAATCCATGCAAACACACGATCCGGTCGATATACAATTCTGCATACTTCTGAGCCTTATCAGTGGTGTGCACAGGAAGAAAATGTGCCACTTTCGTCAATCGGTCCACAATAACCCAAATCGAATCATGATGACGAGAGGTGTTGGGTAGACCCAAAATGAAATCCATGCTGATGTCGTCCCACTTCCACGAAGGTACGGACAGTGGTTGCAAAGCTCCAGCGGACTTCAAGTGGCTTGCCTTTATCCTCTGACAGGTGTCACACTCTGATACATACTGGGCTATCTCCCTCTTCATTCTGGTCCACCAGTACAAAAGCTTCAAATCATGGTACATCTTGGTGCTTCCCGGATGCATAGAGAATTTGGAGAGATGAGCCTCATCCAAAATTTTCTTATTGAGATCCTGGTCCTTAGGAATTACCAATCTGCTTTTGAACCATAACACACCCTTCTCATCCTGGCGGAAACAATTATACTTCTCAACCTTCTGATGGAGATTCTTCTTGATAATCTGCACTCCCTTGTCACTGAGCTGGGCCATGATAATCTGGTCTTGCAAAGCTGGCTCAACAGCAATGTGAGACAAAGAACCAGAAGGAATCACTTCAATCTGCATCTTGCTCAACTCATCACACAAGGTGTTAACATGAGAATCCATCAGAATACAGTTGCATTGCAACTTCCGACTCAAGGCATCTGCTACCACATTAGCTTTCCCTGGGTGATAATGTACCTCCAGGTCATAATCCTTGATCAGCTCTAGCCATCTTCTCTGCCTCATGTTGAGATCAGCCTGAGTAAAAATGTACTTAAGGCTCTTATGATCAGTGAAGATGTTGCAGTGGGTTCCCATTAGATAGTGCCTCCACATCTTCAATGCATGAACCACTGCTGCTAACTCCAGGTCATGAGTAGGATAATTTTGCTCATGAGGCCTGAGTGCTCTTGAGGCATAAGCAATGACTCAGTTGTCTTGCATCAAGACACAACCTAGCCCGGTGCCAGAGGCATCGCAATACACATCAAAAGGCTTGCTGCTGTCGGGTTGCGCCAATACTGGTGCTGTGGTCAGATGCTGCCTTAACGCATGGAAGGCATCTTCGCACTTCTGACTCCACACAAACTTGACCTCTTTCTTCAGCAACTCAGTAATAGGCTTCGCAATTCGAGAGAAGTCCGGAATAAATCTTCGGTAATAACCAGCCAATCCCAGAAAACTCCGAATCTGGCGAACAGTCGTTGGTGGCCTCCAGTTCATCACCTCTTGCACTTTATCAGGATCAACAGCTATTCCAGCCTGAGAGATAGTGTGACCCAAGAATTTGATTTCCTTTAGCCAAAAATCACATTTGGATAACTTGGCATAAAGGTGGTGCTCTCGCAGACGTTGAAGTACTACATGCAAATGCCCGGCATGTTCTTCTTCGTTCCTTGAGTACACCAGAATATCATCGATGAAAACCACCACGAACTTGTCCAATTTCGGCATGAAAACAGAATTCATCAGATACATGAAATATGCTGGTGCATTTGTCAGCCCGAATGACATCACCAAGAATTCATATAGCCCATATCTGGTTGAGAATGCCGTCTTCGGAATATCACTTGCTCGTATTTTGATCTGATGGTAGCCAGAGCGAAGGTCTATCTTGGAAAACACCTTGGCCCCGACCAACTGGTCAAAGAGAACATCAATACGAGGCAAAGGATACTTGTTCTTGATAGTTACCGCATTAAGAGGGCGGTAATCTATACACAGCCTCAAGCTTTCATCCTTCTTCTTCACAAACAGTGCTGGACAGCCCCAAGGCGAAGTGCTTGGGCGAATAAATCCCTTATCCAGCAACTCTTGCAACTGCTTCTTCAACTCTGCCAACTCACCGGGTGGCATTCGGTAGGGCCTCTTGGAAATTGGGGCCGTTCCCGGTTGCAACTCAATGGCGAACTCAATATCCCGGTCCGGTGGCATTCCTGGCAATTCATCAGGAAAGACATCTGCATACTCATAGACCACTGGGATCTTCTTCAGGGGTAACTCCGTCATAGAGAAAGCACATGACTGAGAAGAACCCTGACTAGGCAGAATCAAAGTGAAATTCCCGCAGAAGGGAGAATTAACTTCCACGGTACGACTGGCTACGTCGAGCACAACTTGGTGCAAGGTCATCCAATTTGCTCCTAGAATAATGTCCACATTTTCCAATCCCAACACAAGAAGAGTGGTTTTGATAATGTGGCTTCCTAGTTGAATAGGCACACTTTGGTTTAATTGATTAGTTGCAATTTTACCCCCAGGTGTGACTATCATGAATGACCCTTTTGAGTGAGAGAATGGCAGTTTGCAATTAGCACTGAACTTTTGGCTAATGAAACTATGAGATGCACCAGAATCAAACAGAATTAAAGCAGGTTGATTATAAACTGAAAAGGTACCGGTCATGATAGGAGCTCCTTCTGGCACTTCCTCTAGAGCAGTGAAGTTGAGCTTCCCTTGCCTGACTTGCACCTTCTGCTTTCTTCCCTTGTCTTGATTTGGTGCTGGCATCTGCCTCTGCTGGTTCCTGGGACAATTCTTGGCATAGTGGCCCACATTGCCACAAGTGAAACACTTGTTCCCATTGCCCTGGCGGAACTGCTGCTGCTGCGGAGGCTGATTGTTTCTTGGGGCGGGAGCTGGATAGCGGTTGGGTGCCGGCTGCTGCTGCTGCTGAGGTGGCCTGATCACCCATCTGCCTGCCTGCTGCTGAAAACCCCTGCTCTGATTGTGAGAAACAATCCGGAACCTCTGAGCCTGAGCGGATGGTGCTGCCATTGGTGCCTTCCTCTTCTTCTCTGCCCGGTGAGCAACAATGCAATCCTCCTGAGAGATGGCCATGTTGACCAACTCATTGAAGCTATCGGCCCGGACAGTGTTGAGTCGTTCCCGCAGCTTGGTATTGAGACCCCTGCGGAAGCGATCCCTCTTCTTTTCATCAGAATCAGCATGATACCCTGCATACTGGCATAAGTCGTTGAAGGCTTGCGCATACTGCAGTACCGTGCGGGTTCCTTGATTGAGGGCCAGGAATTCGTTCAACTTCCGATCAAGAATGCCAGCTGGAATGTGGTGCCCTCTGAAGGCAGTCTTGAATTCCTCCTAAGATACCTCACGATCAGCGGGGAGCATAGCACGGAAGTGGTCCCACCAAGTCCGAGCAGGGCCGCGAAGCTGCTGTGCGGCGAAGCGAGCCTTGGCCTCATCAGGGCAGTCTCCCGTGAGGAGGGGAAACTTGGACTCGACGACGTGAAGCCACACGTCGGCGTCCAACGGATCCTCTGCCTTGGTGAACAAGGGCGGCTGCGTGCTTAGAAACTCCTGGTATGTTGCCATAGCCGGAGGTCGCTGATGCTGGCCTCCACCATGATGCTGAGGGTGGGGCTGGCGCTGCAAGAGCTGTCGCAGAATTTCATTCTGCTGGGCCATCAGCTCCTGCACTGTGGGAGCTGGAGGAGGTGGCGGGGGAGCTTGCTCATTTTGCCCGCGACGCTGCCTCGCTGCCATCTGAAAACAGAGATTGTCGCCATTGTTATCCCAATTCACATTTCCGAACGACAAGATATCATCTCATATGGAAGGAAAATGCCATAATCATAATATTAGGTTCGAATGAAGATAACATGGTGACAAGGATCCCACAGATATCAAAAGTTTACAGGGTTACATTAATCAGGGGAAGGTACCCATAAGCCTAGTCCAAAATGTGATACCACTAAGCTCGCATAGGTTTCTATCCGCCTAAAAATGTCAAAGCGACTGCTTAACCCTGAGCGGTGGAAGCGACACTGGATACGGGTGAAGGAGGTATCGCGGAGGTAGTCCCATTGGCACCAGGGGCTGGTCCTAGCTCCTCGGGAGCCTCTTCTCCCTCGCTTCCTGCTTCATTGGCCTCCATCTCCAGGTGGTGCATGTCCAAGTGGTCATTGGCTTCCTCAAGTTCCCTCTGCACGTCATGAAGCTGGTTCTCCAAGACACCAATAGTGTTATCTCGGATCTCCACTTGCTGCTCCAGGGTGGTAATACGCTGGTTCAGCCTCTCCACCTGCAGATCCTTTTCCACCAACTCTGTGGATAGGTCGACCACAAAATCTTCCCGACTGTCGAGAGTGAGCTTGGCAGCCTGAGTGGTGTTAGCAAGAAGTGTCATAGCATCGCTCTGAAGGGCCTGAAGGCGGTACAGCGCACTCATGCACTGAACAGTGACCCTCCCAACCAAGTCAGGATACATTGCCCACACATCCTTCACATGGCTCACGCGGTTACACCACATGGGATCATCCTTCTTCTCAGCAGGGAAGAGTCCCAAGGGGTGCATCACCATCTCCAGGGGATGGTAGCCACAGAAAGTCGTCAGAGTCTTCATGGCTGCTGCCTCAACGGTGTCGTCCGTCCTGAGTCCAATCGTTTCAGAGTCAAGAGAACGCCAACCCGGCTGAAGGGGATGAGCCTCCAAAGTTAGCCAGACCCAACAACGAGGTACCCGATGCTCCTCATACAACTGCACCGTGTACAAAGGGGGCGTAGGGTAACCGGCGAAGTTAAGCACTTCCCACAAAATGGAAGGAAAGCCATCGCGAGAAAGGAAGTCAGAACTGAAACGAGAGTCTCCTCCACTGGCGGGGGTGGGTGAATTCATCTGCGGAAGGGAATCAAAGATAAAGATTATGGTGGAAGGAAAAAGAAAAAGAGAGCCCAGATGATTTCGAAGAAAAGGGGTTAGCTCAATTTTAACTCTTCTTTATGTTTTATAATGCATGCATGCGGAAAGAAACGTTGCCTCTCAAAAGGAAAATAGGGTGCCTTTTTAGGGCATCCTAAAATATGAGTATTGGCCCACAGGGCCTAATTAGTTAGCCACCTATTTCTCCCTCTATGCCTAAGGCCTTTCGTCCTAGGTCTAGCGGTCTAGTCCTGACGATCCGTAGTAGCTTCTAGGCAGGTTTTAGATTTTGAAAATTGGTATTCATGGTTTATTGCCCTTCTCTGTGGTGGAATTTGCTCCGATACCAGCTGTGGCAGAACCGCCCGAATTATCCCAGCTTAAGTGCCTAAGTCACGCCTCAGGGGCCGTAACACACTTAAATTGGAATAACCCGTCAGTCCCTTAGATCTAGTCTGATGAAGCCACTTAACCAGGATCAAATTCCACAATCTCACTCGAAGGTGAGTCACAGAAGAAATACAATAAAACAGGAAACCTCAAATTAAGTACTGAGTTATTACATAAATCGGAGTTTTTGAGTAGCAAGTAAAGTTCACAAATTAAAGTGCAGCGGATAATCGATGTCGTCGGTAGTGAGGAAATGGGCAAGGCCTAGCCCACTACTCCTCATGCTCCTCTCCTGCCGGAGCAACATCCCACTCGACCGTCCAACCCGGTGGCAGGGTGGTAGGCCAAGTCACACCATCAACTACATCCTGCATGGTACCTGCAAAAATGGTGCCACAAGCAAGGCTGAGTATACTAATACTCAGCTAGACTTAACCGGTGTGAGGAGTCTACTCCTCTACCTCTAGACTATGCAGCTGTTTGGCTGAGGGGTTTGGTTTGCCAAAAGCACTAGCTGTTTCTAAAATCAACTTTTAGCTTTCCAAATTCTACCATCATTATCTTAGCTAGATTTGCTCCTTCTAAGCATACATGGTAACAATCAATTAGTTCAATCAACAAGTTATCTCATATAATCCACATTTCACTTCTTACTCGATGCAGTACAAGGAATCAAGCAGTCTCATTAGCTGTGAGAAGCAGACGATTCGAATCGAGTTTTTAAACCTTGCAAGGTAAACCTAAACACACGGCATGTCAGGGTACTCCGACCCCACACATGACAACCGTCCCCATCGTCCCTGTTCGCGTCCAGGCCTCACCGCCTTGGCATACAATGCTCCACTGACCCCGGCTGCCGCCGTGCAGTGACCGCACTTGTACCCACCATAGCTAGCATGGGAGACCCTGTCTCAGGTCGCATGAGGGATAAAGTCCGCGCCCGGCTTCACTCAGGTACTAGGTTTACCGGTTACCATTTTTCCCGGCATGTGCTTAGTACGTTCAAAAGCTTGACTCAGGTATCCACACATTAATCCTTAATTCATTTTTCCCGTCTCCTGGACAAGGCATCCTCCCTGGATCCAAGTCCACGGACCAACATATATCCCATTATCAAGATGAATACAATCGATTCCTGACCTCGCGCGAGTGCTAGAAAAATCACTCGACTTCTACCGAGATCCTGATTAGCAAGCAGCTACTCGACCTAGCATACTAGTATTCATCTCAAAAGGAATCCTAAGTTCATGCAACTAGAGGTTTCAACCAACTCCTACACTTAAGTGCACATTGCAATCCTACAAGCATTAAGTGTAGTAAAGTAGCATATAATAACATGGTTATGCATAAAACCGGGGCTTGCCTTCAATTGCTGGGGCTGCGGGGAGATCCTCAATAGCAGCCTCTGAAGCCTGCTCCTGGTCCTCCTCTTGGACAGGTCCTTGCTCGGGGATGAGCACGTACTCTCCGTCGGCAAGATTACAATCTAATGAATGCAATGCGTAAGATATATGCATGATATGATATGTGCTTTAGAATTTATAACTTTAAAGATGTATGGTCTTTTTGAATTTAAACAAGTTAACCTTGCTTATGTAAAACCCTTTAGTGGTATACTTGGTAAATTGGGTTAGTTTTAATGGGATGAGGTTTATTCCTTCTTCTCTTTTCTTTTATTCTCTTTAATGTTTTGGAGTAGGTTTGAACTACAAGTTGCTTTTATAAAATTCCAAAAATTCTGCAAAAATTACAGTGGATTGTTAATGGTGTATGATTCTCTGTCTCAAAATTTGGGGTTTAGAAAGTGAATGGTTTTCTCTGGACAAAATTACCAAATTTTAGGGCAGAAGGGGTACCTTGAACTACAACTATTATTTAACAGTGGGTAGTTTTCAAAAACTTATTTTTGCTGGCTTTTAGGTGTTGTAACATGACTTGATACAAATTTCTAGTCAGTAATACCCTTTAATTCTTTCCCCAAGATTTTTTTAAGGTTTCTAGCCAAAGGGGTGCTTTCTACTACCACTATACTTGAAAAACATCAAACAACAGAGTTCTTATTTTTCTTAGCTAGTATTTTGTGCAAGAGAAATCATTCTAGAGTTTGGCTTCCTTTTGCTTAAGGGAAGGGGTGGTTTGCATTATTTGAGCTAAATGGCCTTTCTCACAAATTACTAGCAAAAGGCATGGGTTCACTTCTTTTTCATGGGTTTGTATTTTTCTCTGGTGGTTTATCTCATCATGGACTTAGCAAATTTTTGGTTGCCCATTATCACATTATTTGGGGTTGCTCATGATTTAGTGGGAAAATGCCTTATTATCATTCTGTATTTATTTTCCCTACTTAAAAAGTTAGGCTGGGGTGCTCTGTATTTTTGTAGTGGGGCTCTGGTGGTTATAAGTTCACTGGATTTTTGTTAACCACTTTGGTTATAGTTTTGCAATTCTAATAATTGATTTTCAGTCTACATAAGGCTAATTAAAGCATCTTAATTAGAAACTGGTCCTAATTAATGGTCTCTGCATTTTTCCTAGGTTCTCTGTTGCATAAGTAAACTAGGAAAAATATTACTAATCACTGTTCAACATTTTCTAATGCTTTTCTGATTTTCTCTAAGTTTTGGACAAAATGGCTTTAAATGAATAACTACATCATAATCTCTAATGCTAGGGCTCCTACTATTTTTAAACAGTGTCTAATTAAGGTATAAGCATCTACAAATTTTCTTAAGCTCAGCACAAAAGAAAAACTAATTTTCCTTAATTAAACAAGGTTTAGGGGGTTTCTGTTTTTAAATTTAAACTCTAAAATTTTGAACAGAAAGCATGAGGTTTACTATTTTTAAATGATAGATCATAATATTCCAGAGCTAGCAAAATTGGTTTGACAGCTTTTCATTAAGATTTCATCAAGTTATGGATTTTCTAAGTTCTCTGGTTATTTTAAAAAGAATAACAGAATTGATTAATGGAAATCCACTTTGCACTGGGGTCCCTGGCGGTTTTTCTAAGTTTTCCTCGCGAATCAGTCCTTAGGTTACTATTTACATGAGTCGCTGACATTACGGAAAACCCCTCGGGTTCTACAGAACCTAACCCGAGGTCCTTCTTCTACCTCAAACAGTAGCCGCGGCGAAGAAAAGGGCGGAGGGGCTTACCGGCGGCAAGACTGTTCCGGTGAAGTGGTCGAGGGCGAAGGGGAGGTCGCGGGGATCACAACGGTGTGCGGAACGCCGTCGGAGATGGCCGGAGTTGGTCGGTCCACGCGCGCAGGCGGGGATGCTCGTCGGCGGCGAGGAGACCGGCCTGGTCACGGCGAGATAGTTCAATCAAATAGGTCAGGGAGGTCCACGGGATGCCAGAGAAGCTATGAGCGCAAGGAATTGGTCGGAGACTCACTGGATAGCTCGGTCCACGCGCGGCGGCGGAAGACCGAAGTCCGGTGAGGTTGATCTCGGGCCTCCGGTGAAGTCCGGTCGGGTCCGAGGGCTTGGCAAGCTTTACGGGCTACTGGCGGAGCTAGCCGAAGAACTGGTTGGGCTGGAGGGTGGCTGGAGTGGGCTGGCCACGGCGGCCGTAGCTCTGGCGGCAATGGCGGGCGGACATGAGCTCGCCGGAGCTAAGGAACGGTGGCTGGCCGGTGAGGGTGAGTGCGGGGCGAAGAGAGGTGCGCCCGGGGAGGCTTTATAGGCACGGGCGGGCACGGCCGAGGGCGTGGGCGCGCGGCGGACTTGACCGGACGCCGGGGTGAGCGCGCGCGCGGGTTGGGCGAGCTCTGGCGTGCCGACCAGGGTCGAACACGTGTGCCCGTGCGTTCTGCCCAAGCTCTGGCGCGTGTGGTCGCTCATCCGAGCCTGCTCTCGCCTTGGTCAGTGCACAAAACCTCTTCTCCTCCCTACAAGCTACCATTCTTGTGTGGAGGTCATAGGATTTTGCCTACTGGTTGCAGAGATATGGAGCCAGGAAATCTGGTCTGTCTCCCTGCCCAAACCCGAGGCAAATCCCAAGTTTTGTCGTGTCTAGGGCTCGCGTCCCAATGCCATCTTCTGGCACACGACAGAGGGGTTAGTTAGACACAATTTTGTCAATGGGGCCATTAGGATTCGAGTTAGGGATCAAGGTGAACATCCCTGATCTTTGGCTCAAGGTCTGAATTTCAGAATTCTGAAATTCAGAATTCCCAATGAGTCCCAACAAAAGAAGCTTGATTTGGGGGTTTTCTTGAATTATTTTGGCTAAGCTTTCTCAATCTATCTTGTTGCTTATCAAATATACTTTAACTTATATAATTGGCTCAACTCAAAATTTTAAACTTTTCATTCCCTTTTGCTTATTTTCTTGAATTTTGTTCATGGGGTTCACTTAGGGTTCTTAATTAGGGTTGCACATTCTTATCCTTTAAGAGACTCAATTGTCTTGATCATGACACTTTTAAGCATATACTTGGTGAATTCTTTCTTACTTAAGTTATTTTGATGCTCATGCTTACTTTGGTTCACATAAAATAATGGTTCTTGGTTTGGCTTTTTAAGAGAAACCCTAGGTGACACTGGGGTGTCACAACAGATATCCCTCGGGTCCACCAGAAGGACAAGATGCCTCGCGAAGGGCCCGTGGGCCCAATAATCCGCAAGGTCATCCCTTCGTGGGCCTAGGGAGGAACGTCCAATAAACCGGCTCGACGCAAGCCCAGGCGGCCTGAAGAATTCAAGCGGAGATCACAACAGTGACTCGACCTTCCCGCGCAGGGGCCACGTACATCGAAACTGAGTGAGGATGAGTCGGCTGAATTATAGGAAGATAGACTCAGTTAGTTCACTATTACTTAGGCACGCATTGTTATCATATCCACATATAATGCCCCACGGTCGAGTATATAAGGCCTAGGGGCACCCCTTCAAGACGATCGACCTCATTCTACTTAGCCACACACACTAGCTCTCTACATTTCCAATACTAGAGAACCTCTTTGTAACCCACCACATAAAGTGCTCACACCAGAACATAGGGTGTTACGCATCTCAAAGCGGCCCGAACCTGTACACAACTGTCCACTGTTTCTCGTGCAACTAGCACGAACCATCGAGCTACAGTCGATAACACTGTCCTACACCAAAAAGCACCTTGAGGGGCAACCCCGGGTGCGCGGTCGGACCCAAAACACCGACAGCTGGCGCGCCAGGTAGGGGGTGTGTCGTCGATCCAAGCTAGCTCAATGGCTGTCACCTTCCAGCACAAGATCATCCTCTGTCCCAGGTCTGTGTTCTGCTTTGGAACTATCTCATCTGTAGCGGATGAGGAGGGAACTCTGCATCGCATCGCGGACCCACCGAAGAGAAAGTTGTCCTCAAAGGTCTCCGAGAAAATCGGAGCAAAACAGGGAAAAGCGCAACCTCCAGCGCTCCGGGAAAAGATCACCTTCAGCAAGCTAGGAGCCGAGGGTTCGTCTACCCGGAGAACACCGTTGTCTACCTCTCCGACGGAAGAATGGACACGGATCACAAGGAGAAAAGAAGCGAATGAGGTCAAGGGCCATCAAGCTGCTCTTTCTGTGCCTCCGCCCTCAAAGGAGAACAGAAAAAAAGATCGTCGCGACAGCTGCTCCATTCTACCCCCGATGTCCTCTTCATCGGGGGAAGAGTGGAATCGAATCCTATCTTCGACGATGAACCAACTGCACCAGGAGAGGAACCTCTTCATCGGGAGTCTTGCCGATGGAGGAACCGACGCCGAAATATTTGGTGACATCACGAAGCCAGAGAACGGGATCCGGCGCAACCCGTATCACGAGATGAGGTCTCAGAAGTGGGAGAAACTCCAGAAGAACGGGTCCTCCAAGAAAGAAGGAACTCTCGACGACGTGACCGTCGGCAGGCTCAAGAACAGGCCGAGCAGGAAACAAGGCAACATTGGGAAAATCCACTCTTCGGACGCAATCTGAACCCCGACTTCGCCCGGGCCATGAACACGCCGAGTGAAGTTGGAGGAGTGTTGGCTCGGATAGCTAATGGCCTCCCCCGGACTCCCGACGCCGAGGGCTATCGGCGGCTGTTCACTCAAGCAGCCAACCACCTTCTACCCCTCGCTCATCCGCCGAACGATCTACGACATGCCATCAACAGTCGGCGGGACACACGGAGCTCCATCAACGCTTCGCGCGAACGACGACACGAGAACGAGATCCGTCGCTGGGAAGAGTACGACCGGGATCACGGCATCCCGGCACGGAGTCAGGCCACCAGGACCGAATCGGCCACGGCTTCGACTAGTGGCACCACCCGGGGACGGTCGAGGTACCACGACAACCACTCCCCTCCCCGGGAAAGACATCATCGCCGACGACAAGAAGACAGTTGTGGAGTATCGGCGCTTACTCCACGCCTCAGGGCCATTCAATGGCCCCCCTAACTTCAAGGTCTCCAACATCGACAAATATGAACCTAAGCAGGATCCGGGAGGCTGGCTGGTCGTCTACACCACCGCCGCCCAAGCCGTTGGGGCGACTGAGGATGTGATGACCGCGTACCTGCCTATCATCCTTGGGCAAGACGCACTGCAATGGCTGCGACACCTACCACGACACTGCATCGACGACTGGAGCGATTTCAGTCGACGCTTCACCGCCAACTTCCAGTCTCTCTCCGACAAACCGGCGCAACCATGGGACCTCAAATCCATCAAGCGCTGGGGGGATAAAACTCTCCGGTTGTACCTCAAAAGATTCCAGACCATGAGAAATCGTATCCCGAGGTCGCGGGGGCAGCAGTGATCGAGGACTTCTACCAGGAATCCAATGACTCGGCCTTCGTCCGAGCCATACTACAAAAGGCTCCAACCACTTCGGAACAGCTATTTCGGGAAGCCGACCTCTACATCACCGCCGATGAACGAGCCCTAGACCTCATCAGAGGAGCAAAGCCTGCACCGACAGCACTGCGACGCGACATGAACCAGCAACCCGACAAACGCTGGGAGAAGAGGCCTCGTGAAGAGGTCCACGCCACTGGACCGCCCGCCTCTCGCTCCCGAGGAGGATCTCGCGGAGGCGAACGCACGCTGGACGACATCCTCGACGCCCAGTGCCCGTACCACAAGGACATGCGCCACACCCTACGGAACTGCAGAGACTTCAAGCACTCCGTGGGGAACGGCTGACCCTTCCAACCTCTACCTCCTTTCCCATCGCGAGGAGGACCAGGAGAACCGCGACAACCCCAGCAGCAGGAGGAAGGAGGAGAAGCTTTCCCGCACGTTGACAGAGAAGTCAACGTCATCTTCGGTGGACATGGGTCGCAGGAAAGCAAGAGACAACAAAAGCTCAACGATTGTCAGATACTGGTGGCGGCTACCAGTCCACCCGCTCCGTACCGATGGTCCGAACACCCGATCACCTTCACTCGGGCAGATCAGTGGCTCAACTTCAACCACCCTGGCAAGTACCCGCTCCTCGTCGATCTGGTGATCCGAGAGAGCAGGGTAAAGAAGGTATTAGTGGACGGGGGGAGCAGCATCAACGTCACCTTCCCCCGAACACTCTAAGGCTTGGGAGTTCACCTCAAAGAGCTCCACGAGTCGGACACTCCTTTCTTCGACATCGTGCCGACTGAAGGAGAATATCCGCTGGGCCACATCTACATGCCGGTCACCTTCGGAACTCCGGAGAACTACAGAACCGAGTTCCTGAGGTTCGAGGTGGCGAACTTCGACTGCGGATATAACGTCATCATCGAGAGGCCTGGATTGGTGAAGTTCATGGCCATTCCGCATTATACATACATGATATTGAAGATGCCAGGACTACAAGGGATCATAACTGTGCGCGCTGACTTCCAAGGCGCCGCAGAATGTTTCCAAGTAACCATTCAGGCGGCCGTCACCACCAAACCATCGGCGACTTCTTCTGCGTAGGTGAACTCAAGGCGTGAGGAAGATCTCGCAGTACCCGCGAATGAAGCTCAAGCCGTGACCTCTATGCGGCCGACTGAAGAAACCAAGAGAATCAATCTTGGGTTCACCGACGAACGCAAGACTGCTATCATCAGTTCCAGTCTGGATGACAAATAGGAAGGCGCGCTCGTCCAGTTTCTGCAAGATAACCGAGACATATTCGCATGGCAACCTGCGGATATGCCGGGAGTCCCGAGAGAACTGGCCGAGCATAAACTGAAGGTCTACCCCCAGGCGAGGCCAATCCGACAAAAATTACGCCGCTTCACACCCGACAAGAGAGAAGCCATCCATGCTGAGTTGGCTCGCTTGGTCACGGTAGGATTCATTAGAGAGGTGTTACATCCTGAGTGGTTAGCTAATCCTGTTCTTGTACTCAAAAAGAATAAACTGGATTGGCGCATGTGTGTCGACTATACGGATCTCAACAAACACTGTCCGAAGGATCCCTTCGGGCTTCCTAGGATAGATCAGGTGGTAGATTCAACCGCCGGATGTTCTGTGTTGTCTTTCTTGGATTGCTACTCTGGGTATCATCAGATTAGTCTAGCAAAAGAAGACGAGGAAAAAACAGCATTCATCACTCTGTTCGGAGCTTTCTGCTATACCTCCATGTCGTTCGGCCTCAAGAATGCTGGAGCGACTTATCAGAGAGCTATTCAAACATGCTTAGCCGATCACTGGGGCAAGCGTGTGGAAGCTTATGTGGATGATGTGGTGATCAAAACAGAGAATTCAGAAAACTTCATTGAAGATTTACAACTGGTCTTTAACAGTCTACGGCGATATCGATGGAAGCTTAATCCCAAAAAATGTGTTTTCGGAGTACCAGCAGAAAAGTTGCTCGGATTTATTGTCAGCCACCGGGGAATTGAAGCCAATCCAGAGAAGATCGAGGCTATCATGAGGATGGAAGCACCACGATCATAGAAGAAAGTACAAAGACTTACCGGATGTATGGCCGCTCTGAGCAGATTCATATCCAGGCTAGGAGAGAAAGGCTTACCATTCTATAAGTTGCTCAAGAAGGTAGACAAATTCCAGTGGACTTCAGAAGCACAAGAAGCTCTAGATGCGCTAAAAAATTCTTGACAACACCACCAGTGCTAAAACCGCCACGCCGAGCCACGCCAACTCAACCGGCTGAAGATCTGCTATTATACATCTCTTGCACGACTCACGTGGTGAGCACCGCGTTGGTAGTCGAGCGAGCGGAAGAGGGACATGCATACCCAGTACAACATCCTGTCTATTTCATTAGTGAAGTCCTGGGTCCCTCGAAGAAGAAATACCCTCAAGTTCAGAAGTTATTATATGCAGTACTTCTAACTGCACGCAAGCTCCGTCACTACTTTGACGACCACAAAGTCATAGTAGTCACTGGATTTCCGATAGGGGATATTCTCCACAACAAAGAAGCCATCGAAAGAATAGCCAAGTGGGCCTGTGAACTGGGATCTCATGACATCGAGTTTCGACCTCGCACCACAATCAAAACTCAAGCACTGGTTGACTTTGTATCAGAATGGACCGAGCAACAGGTGCCGGATAACCCAGAAACTACAGAAGTATGGCGAATGTATTTTGATGGCTCGTTGAAGCTGCAGAGAGCAGGCGCAGGGATCCTCTTTATTGCACCTGGAGGCGAACAACTCAAATATGCTTTTCAATTGCTATTTCCAGCATCCAACAATGCAGCAGAATACGAAGCCCTAAATCATGGACTGAACATTGCCATATCACTGGGTATCAAGAGACTGATGGTATATAGAGATTCTCTGGTGGTCATAAGTCAGATAAACAAAGAATGGGATTGCTCGAATGATTCCATGGGAAAATATTGCACTGCTGTCCAGAAACTAGAAGACAAATTTGAAGGACTGGAATTTCATCATGTGGAGAGAGCAACACGGCAGCTGACACATTGTCCAAGCTCGGGTCCAGTCGGGCTCAGGTCCCACCTGGAGTTTTCGTACAGGAAATACTGCACCCAAGTATCTCACTAGATCGGGTGGAGGAATGCAATGCTCTGAGCCAACCAGAGTCAAATTCTGATGACTGGAGGGAGACGATCATTAAGTACATAAAAAATGAGGAGGAACCAGATGACAAAAATGCGGCAGAACGAATTGCAAGGCAGTCAGCTCACTGTACTCTCATTGGGGAAACACTATACAGAAGGGGCGCATCAGGAGTCCTCATGAAATGCATTCTCTCAGCCACCGGAAAGCAACTGCAAGAAGAAGTCCATGCTGGGCAATGTGGGATACACGCAGCATCCAGAACCCTGGTTGGGAAGGTCTTCAGGTCGGGTTTCTACTGGCCAACAGCGAAGAGTGATGCAGTCGAGTTAGTCCAGAGGTGCGAAGCCTGCCAGTATCTGTCAAAACAGCAACATCTACCAGCGCAGCAACTGCAAACCATACCCGTAACTTGGTCGTTCGCATGCTGGGGATTGGATATGATTGGACCTTTCAAGAAAGCTCAGGGAGGATACACTCATGTACTGGTTGCTATCGACAAATTCACTAAATGGATAGAGTTCAAACCCATTGCTTCTCTAACTTCAGCTAAGGCAGTGGAATTCATACAAAGCATAATATCCAGGTTTGGAACACCGAATAGCATCATAACCGACCTGGGATCCAACTTCACAAGTTCAGAATTCTTCGATTTCTGCAAGCAAAAGAGCATTCAGATCAAATATGCTTCGGTGGCGCACCCAAGAGCCAACGGGCAGGTAGAAAGAGCCAACAGGACGATATTAGAGGCGCTCAGAAAGAAAGTTTTCGACAAGAATGAAAAGTTCGCAGGAAAGTGGATCAGAGAGCTGTCGTATGTTGTTTGGAGCCTGAGAACTCAACCTAGTCGAGCTCTGCATGGAAACACACCTTTCTTTATGGTCTATGGTTCGAAAGCAGTGCTACCTGCTGATCTCAAGTTTGGGGCACCAAGGTTAATCTTTGAAAACATAGCAGAAGCTGAAGCTACTAGACTGGAGGATGTCGATATACTAGAAGAAGAACGATTGAATACGGTGATTCAGTCAGCCCGATATCAGCAAACTCTGAGGCGCTATCATGACAAGGCCATACGGCATCGATCCTTCACAGTAGGAGACCTCGTCCTCCGCCGAATTCTAACGGGGGAGGGACGGCACAAACTATCGCCACTATGGGAAGGACCGTTCATAGTAGCAGAAGTCACTCGGCCTAGATCGTATCGCCTTACTCAAATGGATGGCACGGAAATTGGGAACTCATGGAACATAGAGCATCTCAGGAAGTTTTACCCCTAGCTAGATCTCAAAAGCTATTGGGACGACAATGTACTCTGTAAACTGGGAAATATATCATCAATAAAAAGACTTCAAAAGTACTCGAATTGTTCACTGTCAACCGGCACGATTATTTAACTCGGGGTGACCACTATACCCTACTAACGGAGCAATCGGCTTAAGTCGGCAATGACTTAAAACGGTGCGACATGCTCACGCTTACTTAACTCGGGGTGACCACTATACCCTACTAACGGAGCAACCGGCTTAAGTCGGCAATGACTTAAGGCGGTGCGACATGCTCACGCTTACTTAACTCGGGGTGACCACTATACCCTACTAACGGAGCAATCGGCTTAAGTCGGCAATGACTTAAGGCGGTGCGACATGCTCACGCTTACTTAACTCGGGGTGACCACTATACCCTACTAACGGAGCAGTCGGCTTAACTCGGCAATGACTTAAGGCGGTGCGACATGCTCACGCTTACTTAACTCCGGGTGACCACTATACCCTACTAACGGAGCAATTGGCTTAAGTCGGCAATAACTTAAGGCGGTGTGATATGCTCACGCTTACTTAACTCGGGGTGACCACTATACCCTGCTAACGGAGCAATCGGCTTAAGTCAGCAATGATTTAAGGCAGTGCGACATGCTCACACTTACTTAACTTGGGGTGACCACTATACCTGTGGCAGAACCTCCCAAGTTATTGGGCCCACATGCACCTGTCCTTGTCCCAAAGACCTCAGACGGCTATGCATGTGCACCAGATAACTTAACAGGATCTGTCCGATTGCCCCAAGGACATCGGATAAACCACTTACAACCAGAACCGCGGGATTAAGTAACACAAATCACACACACCAATATTGTTGCAGCGGAAATCTTACTACCAAATTTTATAGGTTACAAAAATTTTACATTAGTTTATCGGAGTGATTACAAAAGTATAAGTTTGAAATATATATGCTAGCTCAAGGGATCATCCTCAATAAGAAGTATAGAAGGGTTACTTAGACTTATAAGAAGGCCGAGCCCACCGGCACTTAACACCATTAACAACAGCACAAAGTTAGAACCTGAAAAACAACAGGGAATAAAACCCTGAGTATGGAATTACTCAGCAAGACTTACCCGACTAAAGAAAAGACTCTCAAGGGTATGCTGGCTTAAGGGAGTCAAGGTAAGGCTTCTCAATAATCAAAGACTCTGTTTTGCAGAAATGCTTACTAAAAGTGGATCCTTAAAAATCCAGTTTTATTTGTCAAGTTAAGTAAAATTACCTGCAACTAGAGTTCTTTCTACCCTAGTTCAATCACTTG
The DNA here is from genome assembly GCF_902167145.1 of Zea mays. NCBI lineage: Eukaryota > Viridiplantae > Streptophyta > Magnoliopsida > Poales > Poaceae > Zea > Zea mays. The sequence continues at coordinate 73,201,114 of NC_050100.1, read as the reverse complement.
ACCTGCACTAGCCAATTTCTTAACAAACCTTTCATCTTTACTGGAGTTCTATGTATAGGGCAGTGACCAAGTCTTCATAACCGCGAAGGTACGGCGATCCGAATCGATTATACTCAGCTGAGGATCTCCAATCACACGACATATGTAGCACTTAACCCTTGCATATGTCAACCCGCCACCGGGGTTCTTAAGACCAGATCAGGTTCACGCGAACCGAGAGCACAGATACACCATCGTCCAGCCTCTTGCCACGGAGGGTACACGCTACTCTCGCCACCGCTCCACGCCCATTCCGTGTTATCTTATTCTGGCCTTAGTCTACCCGAGGCAAGGCTTACCCATGACGAGGCATGTGACCAGTTAAAGGGTCCTCGGTCATCAAGCCTACATCGACACGGTCCTTAATCGACTCAGACAGAGACACTACACCGAGACTCCTTTCTCGTGCAAGTCACCCGCCCGGTCTCAGCTTAATCATTTCAACCCAAAAACTTGGTACCTGGCAGAGGTACATCTTTTCCGATGTTGAACCCATCACGGCCATGATGGATCCACCATCAATTTTTATTTTTGAAAACAACCCTCCCACTTTGCCAATCATCTTTTGTAAAACAAATCCTTTTGTTTTTCTAGAGCAATACTAAGCATAGTAAAACCTTTTTGTAAAAACAGGGTTTCAAGGAAGGTGATCAAGTTCAAGGAAGGTAATGCAGGAATTGTTTAAGCATTCAACTCCTATCACCTAATGCAGCAATCAAGTGAGAAAGATTTTAAAAACATCAAGGAAGGTGGCAAATGCACCAGGGCTTGCCTGAGTAACACTAGGTTAGTGTTGTTAGATGACGTTCGCGTGACGAGCAGCCTTTGTCCTGGTACTTGATCGGGTTATCCATCTGCATCATCCCGCGGGTTAGCCCGCACTTGGGATCGACTTGGCTTGTCTTCCGCATCACGCGATTAATTAACGTACCTGAATGAAATGCATTATGCACATGAATGCATATCGACAAGAAGATCACACACCTAAATAGTGCTACGCGATAGCGAATAAAACACCTAGCGGCGAGGGGTTGTACCGTTTTATTCGAAAACACTAGTTATCAGCGTATGACTAAGCGTAATAATTACGCTTCTCGAACCTATCACAAACATCACAAACAACAAACTATACACATTAAATATAATTAGCCTACACAACTCACCAGCTAATTAATTAAATACTAACTTTATCCCTTGCTTTATAAATTATACTACATCGCTCATAAAGAACTATTTAAATTTTATTTCACTCCTCACATATTTTACATGTCCATAAATAATCAAACATTTCTTTATATTATTTATTTAGTGCAATTGACAATGATAAAATTCATCAGATAGCTATATGAAATACTAAATCTATCCTTTACGTCGCCACCTCGCTTAGATATCCCTAAATTAATCTACCTTTCGTATTACTAAACCCATCGTACTTCACTTATTTTTAACACTACCACAACGCGCCTGCGCTAAATACGAGGATTATTACGACTAATAATTCTAGTTAATCCAATCATCAGATAAACTTACAAAAATTATAAATCGGCTCACCAGCATCAAACGCTACTCAATACTCGTACGAATGCTGATAAATCCTGGCTCGAGCTTCCTGCCGTGCACTTGGTGAACACTATGTTGTTGGCTCCATCTTCACCCGACTCTTGGGATTTCTTGACGACGCACGGAATGACGACGGAATCGAGAACGTCAAGGAGCCAGCGGACGAGTAGCACGCTGACGAATCCAATATAGAGCTTTGGATACGGTCGAGGGCGCTGGTGTTGTAGCTAAGACATCACAACGATGACACTACGGACGGTGAAGATAGGGTGATAGTGTGAAACGGTGTTCGTGAAGACAACCACGCGTGGATGGTTGCGTGGCATCGACGACCAAGACATCGGCGAGGTCCGTGCGGCTAGGCGAAAATATTTATGGAGGACACGGCGAGCGCCGCCAAAACGCGTGGAGCTCGTAGGGCCAAATTTTGGCGAGGACGAACACACACGACGCGGCGACGAACGACAACGAACAAGGCGAAGCTCGACGACAAACACGAGCACACGCGAAGCCCGACGACAACGGGGATCGAGCTCGCGATAGGAAATGATGACGACGCCGCACGGTAAGCTGAAACAGGGACGCGTTAACATGGGGCTGGATTCGGCTCTGGAGCTCGACGCGCACGGACAATAGCGAAGAGCTCGGTGCGATGGCCACGGCAAACGCCAGGGCGCGCGGCGAGCAGAAAGCGCGGCCGAGCAGAGCAGAACAGAGGGCAGGGCGCAGTTGGGGAAGAAGCTGTGCGCCGCGATGGAGAGCTGGGGCTGTCCGGCCAAAGGAGCGCAGGCAGGCTGGACGCGGTGAACCCCAGAACGCGCGACGCGGCCATGGGAGAGGAGCTGAGCGCAGAAATCAGGGGCGAGCGCCGAGGGCGAGCTTGAGCAGGAGCTTGCAGCCGGCAGAGGAGCTTCGACAAGCTGGACAGAGGGCGCTCGGCCATGGATGAGGCGAGGAGCCGGGGCGACGCGCGCAGAGGAGCTGGGAGATCCGACCGGCGCCGCCATAGGAACAAGGGAGTAGCAGGGGCGCGGCACCAGAGAAGGAAGAGCCGTGCAGGGAGCAGAGAAGATGGGAGGGCGAACAGAGCAGGGCGCCATGGTCAGCAGGAATCCGAGCAGAGCGCGGCGGGGAAACACCAGGGGACTTCACGGCACGCCATGGAAGGGAGCTCTACGAGCAGGGCAGAGGGAACAGAGGCCTCGGCGCCGGCGAGCAGCTGCAGGGGAGATCGCAGTCCGAGCGCCGAGCAGGGAGGAATCCGCGGCGAGCGGGGACACGGCGAACTGAAGGAGCAGGGAGGGCGCGGCCCAAGCTCGGCCATGGGCGAGCTCGGAGGGAGGAGATCCTGGGCGCGTGCCAGGGAGCCGCACGACGAGCGCAGGGCATGGCTCTGCTCCTCCGCGCGTGGGAGAGGAAGCTTGCTCGCGGTGCTTGAAATTCTGGCTGGGCGTGAAGCGGAAGAAGCAAAGGAAGAGATAACGCGAGCAGGAGATGAACGCCGCGAGGGATAAGAACAACGACAGAAATATCCACGGTTTGAGCGGTAGGAGATAAACTCCAGAGAGAAATCGCATGCGTGGAAGGAGATAAGGCAGAGGAATTCAGCGGTGGAAAGGATATTTGCAACAGGATATTTTCCCCTTCATTTTATCCTTTTTATTTTACGCAAACTATACAAATATCTATACTCTGAGATTAAAGTTAAAAGAGATATAAACGAGTCGGATCCAAATAGTATTAGATACAAAAATTCGGATATAATTTAATTTAGCGAACACTATGAAGTCGGATGAATCTGTACCGTTAATTTACTTTTAAAGATTTCGATTGAGACGAGAAACAAATGGGCTGAATCATGAAACGAAGAATCCGAAGTTTACGGTTCTGACTAAATTTTGTTTAGATAGTTTTCGTGACTATTTTGGACAACACTGGTTTAGTCAATCTTGGATAAAAATTTATCCGATGTCTAAACACAGTTGATTTTATTATTTTACAGAGTGTGCCGAAGAATAAATTGGATAATAACTTCGCGCACGATTTTTCTCGGACAACGTGCGATACAGATTATTTCGCCTCGAACATTTTAATCGTCGAGTTCTTCTTAATCTGTTCGGTACAAAATCATCTGATTGGGTCGGGCTTCCGAATTCGTATTCGCGCGAGCGATGAGTTTGAAATATTCACCGGACGCACCGATTTTCAGAACAACTATGTTCCGAACATCACAAAAATTTAGGAAGAGCCCGGATAGATAAAATAAAAACGATGTCGCACTCGCGACAAACGAAATAGATGCGATATTAAAATCGCGATAAGCGAAGATGATTGAAATTAAAAATCCGTTTTATCCACTGACATTGCGTGCTTAAATCTGTACTCGTTGTCGAGCGGAATATAAACACCAGGGGTGTTACAATACCCTACTAACAGAGCAGTCGGTTTAAGTCGGTAATGACTTAAATCGGCAAGGTACACCCTCGTCTACGTAACCCCGCACAAGCACGTTTGCGATTGCTTATCTTAGGGCGACCTCTATGCCCCGCGAAGAAATTTCATACTGCATTTACTTCTGCGATTGTAGATACTGTTGTATTCTAACAACGGGAAAACAATAGCGGCATTCAGTACTAAAAAGTGTTTTCTAACAAAATATCCGAGCACACTATCCACGTACTCAAAACATTTAGTGTTTCTATTTGGTAATGTTCTTCTCAGGAGCAACCGACGAAGAGGGACAACTTGAGGAATCAGGAGCAACCGACAAAGAGGGACGACTTGAGGAATCAGGAGCAACATTCACATCTGCCACTATGTCGTCAGGAACAACCACGTCGGGTCTCCTCATCAGGATCCGCCCCGCGCGAATAGCTTTTTCCATAGCTTTGTCGCGCTGGGCCCTCAGAGTAGCATAAGTCTCTTCAGCAGCCTTGACAGCCAACCGAGCAGTTTCTAGCTCCAGAGCGACTGATTTCTTGGAAGCACGTAGATCCTTGATGATAGTATCCTTGTTCGACACCACTTGCCTGAGGCGAATCATATCGTCCAAGGACTCTTGCAGCTTATAACGATGAGTATCCAAATCTTCCATGGTGAAGCGATGACTCCTCTCCAAGATGGTCAACGAGTTGCTGGCATCGCGATATAGCTTGTCAAGATTGTCGCGATAAGTGGCCAGAACACGTTTTTCCTCCTGCAGACAAGAATCAGTTTCTCCAACGTCAAGCAAGCACTAAGAACACAACAGACAAAACCAAGTAAAGCTTAATTCACTGGTCACCTTTTCAGAGTCGAGCTGAGCATGGAGAGTGGAGTTCAGCGTGTTAGCATCATTCAAAGAAGCAGAAACCCGGGCCAGTTCAGTCTGACCTTGAGAATATTTTTCTTCAAGATCAGAGTACCGCTGGGCCATATCTGTCAAGAAATAGTCAAGCAAGGGTGTTCAGTTAAAAAGCAGAATTAATCAAGTAGTCAAAGAAGAAACAAAGGGCACTAACCAGCATTTGCCATCTCCAAATCAGACACCCGCCGCTGAAGCAGCACTGGATTCCAATGTGCCAGAGATAGAGCCCTTTCCGGGACAGAAGCACCCTGTGACCTCAGCTGACCAACCATTTCATTAACCAATGCCTGACATTAAAAGCAAATGAGTGTCAGAACAATATCACACCTGGGGTACAGCCAGATCAGTAAAAACCAAGTTACCTGGAGGTTGGAAAAGAATGAAGGAACTCCCAAGTCGTGAGAAGTTAATTGATGGCTCGATGAAGGATCACCAACCGGAACAACCCGCAATGCATCAGTGGAGACCAGGTCAGTATCATCAGCAGAGGTCAAAACTCTGTCATCAGGAGCGCTGGCCTCTAAGGCGACTTCCTGACCCGAAGCTTGAGCTACTGCCATGCAACCAGAATGCGGAGGAGAAGACCCTACGTGAACGTCCATGGAAGTGTGAGAGGGAGAACCGACTCGGACACCCTCGGGGGCTGGGTCATAGCTCGCGCTACCCATCCGAGCTGGGTCATCCCCGGCAACACCCTCGGGGGCCGGGTAAACGCTAGCGCCATCCTTGAGGGCCGAGCTCTCCGTAACAGCCACCTCTAAGGCTGAAGGACCTTCACCCACTTCCATGGGAGCAGAACAATCCAGACCAGCTTCCTGACCCTTAAGACCGCGCTCTAAGGTCGATGAGGCACGGGACACTGCTCGAGATAACTCTAGCCCGACATCAGGCACATCAGCACAAATATCCATCATTCCACCATCTGCCGGCTCCGACAACAGATCTTCTGGGACCATGTCTTCAAGAGTCTTGTTGGGGACTTGTTCTCAAATGCTATGAATTAAGAACAAGGCAACATAAAATGTTAAATATCAAAGCCCTTCGTCCGCTGAAGCGTTATTTCCGTGAGGATTTAATGAACTTCGGACGAAGGTCATGAATGAAGAATTACGAAGGTTCTACCTTCGTAATCAGAAGTAAAATAATGCAAAATGTAATATAAAGTATAAAACGTTTAAAGAATATTAAGAATGAATAACATAATTTGCTCATTTTATAATACAAATTGAGATATTATAACATGATGCTTGGTTACATTTATACCTTTGCCTTAACAAAGAACAATAATTCCAGAGTAATGCGTTAGCAGTTACAGGATTGCGTGAACAGTAGAGGAGTATTGTTCACTATTTATAGGCACAGGACACAGCCTGTAAGAAATTACAATCATACCCCTTACAAAAGATTACAATTATGACTCAGACCTTTATGGACTAAAAAGTCATTCCATTTTTAAGTCGGTTCGACCCTTCACCTTCGGATATGCTAAAATATCGAAGCTTCATGAGCGGTATTTTCGGTGTTACGTATAAACAGGTTTTGCCGAAGGTGTTTCTTCCTGTAGGACCTTCGGCGACGAAGCATGGTCCCAACAGTAGCCCCTTCGCGGTGCTAGATTGTTTTTCGTAACAAGCTTGATCCGTGAAAAAAGTCTCTTAGGCTTCGGGAAGCCGAAGGTCCGAAAAACACCTTCCCTGAGCTCGTTGCCGGGAAACGATACAATTTCCGAGCGCGAAGCGGTCCCACCATGCAGGTTCACCTTCTCGGGTTTTGTGGCCCACCATTCAGTGGGTGCGAGCGACTGTTTGTCCGGTGTAAAAGACTTTGATGATTCACCTTCTTACCTGCAGCACTATATAAACAGACGGGTAGGTGTGAAGTTACCACAGCATTCATTGCTATTGCACCGTTTTGCTGCCAAAAATTTAACCATAGCCGAAGCTTGACTTTTGCATTCGAACGAAGCACCACTTCGGATTCTGCTTCGTCACAAGAAGAGCTTCGGAAAAAAAGGTTATTAATTTCCAAAAAAACTTCCAAGAAATTTATAATCAAATGGCCAGAGTACGCTCCACTGCCAGGGTTGAGCGTGATGGAGATGAGACCGAAGCCACTGAAACTGTTCCGATTTTCGAAGCAATGAGGCGTTCTGGGCTGGTTTCATCAGAGGACACACCTGTTGCCGAAGCAACACAAGCTGATGTTGAAGAAGTTGGTTCCAAAGATGAGTACAGCTGCGGGGTGCCAAGTAAACCTAGTCATCTGGACTTTGGAAAGTCCACCATTTCTGAAGCTGATCTTCCTAAAATGGTGAAGATGGGTTATTTTAGTGAGGCCAAGAAGGAATTAATTCGTTTTGGTGGAGAGGAAACTATCCCAAAGCCAGGAAAGGACGAGGTAGTAGTCTTCAAAAGTTTTCTTAAAGCTGGTCTAAGGTTCCCCCTAAACAAGATGATTGCTATTGTACTAAAGAAGTTTGGGATTTACCTTCATCAGCTGACCCCTAATGCTATTGTTAGGTTAAGTGTTTACATTTGGGCCCTTCGTAGCCAGGGGTGGAACCGTTCGGTGAGGGTTTCTGCCGAGTTCATGAATTACACTACCAGACTAAAGCCAGAGGAATGGTCTGCACGAAAATTTTGGTTGCTACAACTTTGCTTATCGCAAGACTACGAAGTTTCCAGTGATAAGCTACCGAAGCAAATGACCAGCTGGATGGAAATCTGAATGGTTTTATGTTAAAGTTGATGAAGATGAAGATAAATTGGTTCAGAGTCCGCTAGAACTGATCTTCGGAGAGACGAGGCCCCGATGCAACATGATAATGGGGAGCCCGAGTCAGATTGCTTTGGCTGAATTTCGAGTGATTTCAGATCATATTGGCACTAGAGACTTAGTGCAGGAATTTTTGGCTTTTAAAGTGTTCCCAACACTGAGGGAGTGGGAGATGCCGAAGCTAGAGGGAGAAAAGAAGAAGGGAGAACTTGTTCGATTGCCTTATCACTACAAGTTTAAGAAACACTTTAAAGCACCCTGCTAGGAATGGTTGGACACAATTGAGATTATGTGCAACGAGATCCTCGGCAACTACTCTAAGAAAGAAGATCAGTTAAGGACTGCAGCCTTCGGCACTCGTCCGAAACGAAGATTAAATCGGGTGCTAGACGCCTTGAATTTTGATTACCCTGATTATGAGCAACTGGGTGGAAATGCCGAAGGCCAGAAAAGAAAAAGAATTGCCAGCGTCCTTGATAAAGAAGGCACCAAATTGGCTAAAAAGGACAAAGAAATTTCTGAGAAAAGGAAACTGAGCCCTGAGCCGGAGGCAGCTGCTCCAAAGAAAAGAAAAGCTACATCCCCAAAACCGAAGACGCCAGCCCGAGAGGAGGAAGCTCCTGCAACACCTTCTTCTGCTGAAGTGGAAGAGATTCTAAAGGTAATGACTGAACCTTTGCCTATCAAGCTAAGTCCGCTGGTGCCAGAACTGACGAAGTTTTTTCAGAAGGAAAAAGAACCTTCGGCAACAGAAAGTCCCGCTAAGCCGAAAAAATGGAGAATTATCTAAGTGGTCGATGTCATTCACCAGACACCGCCACCAACATCGGCATCAAAAATACCATTTATTGAAAGCGTTGTTACTGCCGAAACCACAACTACTGGAGCAACCACCAGAGCCGAAGCCACCGGAGCCGAAGCCGAGACCACCGAAGATCCTAATCTAGAAACCACACTTGGTGATATTGACAATATACTTCTAAAAATGGCTGAAGAAGAAGCTACTGCGGTCGCGGTGGACATGGCAATTGAGAAAGGAAAAGAGCAAATTGAAGACACTTTGGAAGAAGAGAACTTTACTTTTCAAGATATACTTGGACAGGAATTATCAGAGGCTGAGAAAGAAGAGCTAAAGAAATATGCTATATCCTGTGGATACAAACCAGGATCTCTGCTGTTTGGCGGAGTCAACGAAGGGAAACTAAGATGCCTTCGGAATCGAACCGAGGCCAAGGTTGTTAGGACCTTCTCAAAGAGCGTTGGTCTGCCGAAGATTGAGGCGGACCTCTGCAGGTACCAGCGACAGCATATCACCGGTAGCCTGCTCTATGCTAATTTCAAGGTAAAAACTCTCAACTTTTTATTGTTTTTTAAATTAAGATGTTTTCTGACGAAGGTTGATTTGGCATAGTATATTGCTAAGTAAGGTGCTGAGGATGCAACAAGATCTTGAGGAAGAGAAAAACGAAGCTACCATCAAAGATCTAGAAAACAAAGCCGAAAGTTACGAAGCTGCTTTGAAGAAAAAGGACTTCGTCATTCAAGATCTTGAAAACAAAGTTAAAGATCACGAAGCTGCCTTGGAAAAGAAAGACCTCGTCATCCACTGTGTGGAAGGTTCACTGGCTGAAGCTCAAGCCAAAATTGACAAATTGAACAACGAATTACTTATAAAATCAGAAAAATCTGAGCAAGAAAAGAAGAATCTCGAAACAAGTCTGAAGACCGAAATTGAGAAGAATTCAAATTTGCAGAAATTATTGAAGGAGCTTCAGGAAAAATGCTTAGATTTTGGCAACCGATGCGTGCAGCGGCTGAAGGATGTGTTTTACTCAATTAGAGCCAGCTCTGATAAATTTACACCTTCAGCCGAAAACCTGCCAAGCACCTTTGAATACATTGAGGACGAAGTTGATGCACTTGACGAAGTTATCGCTGGGCATGCCGATTTCTGCGCCCTGTTAGTGAGAGCACCTAGAGGGGGGGTGAATAGGTGATCCTGTGAAACTTAAACTTATAGCCACAAAAACTTGTTAAGTGTTAGCACAATAATCGCCAAGTGGCTAGAGAGGAGTCTCAACAAAACACAATACCACAAGAGATCAAACACAGAGATGACACAGTGGTTTATCCCGTGGTTCGGCCAAGACCAACGCTTGCCTACTCCACGTTGTGGCGTCCCAACGGACGAGGGTTGCAATCAACCCCTCTCAAGAGGTCCAAAGACCAACTTGAATACCAAAGTGTTTTGCTTTGCCTTTCAATATCCCGTTTGTGAGGAATCTCCACAACTTGGAGCCTCTCGCCCTTACACTTGAGATTCACAAAGAAATACGGAGTAAGGGAGGAACTAGCAACGCACACAAGACTCAAAATCAGAGCAACAGCACACACACAAGTCGCAACAAGAGCTCACAACACAACTCAATGAGTTCACAACTCAACAAGAGCTCTAGATGCTATCACAATGAACCAAATGCGCGGAATCGATGTCTTGGTGCTTAGGAATGTTGTAGGAATGCTTGGTGTGTTCCTCCATGCGCCTAGGGGTCCCTTTTATAGCCCCAAGGAAGCTAGGAGCCGTTGAGCACAAATCTGGAAAGCCATTCCTGCCTTCTGTCGTCGGGGGCACCGGACAGTCCGGTGCACACCGGACACTGTCCGGTGCCCGATTTCCTTCCTTAAATAGCGAAGCCGACCGTTGGCAGACCTAAAGCCGTTGGCGCACCAGACATGTCCGGTGCACACCGGACATGTCCGGTGCACACCGGACAGTCCGGTGCCGTCTTCTAGCCGTTGGCTCGGCCACGTGTCCCGCGCAGATTGCGCGGCCGACCGTTGGCCCGGCCGACCGTTGGCTCACCGGACAGTCCGGTGCACATCGAACAGTCCGGTGAATTTTAGCCGTACGTCGCCGGTGAATTCCCGAGAGCGGCCACTTCGCTCGAGCCAGCCTGGCGCACCGGACACTGTCCGGTGCACCACCGGACAGTCCGGTGCTCCCAGACTCAGCAGATTCTTGGCTGCTCGAGCCAAGACATTTCCAATTGCATTTTTCCTGTTTCCAGCACTTAGACACAATACATTAGTCCATAAAACAATGTACTAAGTCTGAGAAACATACCTTAATTCTTGATTTGTACTTTGTCCACCTTTTTACACTTAGGCACTTGTGTTGGACACTAAATCACCAAAACACTTAGAAATGGCCCAAGGGCACATTTCCCTTTCAATCTCCCCCTTTTTGGTGATTTATGCCAACACAACATAAAGCAAGTAGAACAAGTACAAAATTAAATCAAATAAGAACTCAAAATTGTTTTGATTCAATTTTGACATATATGGATCACTCTATGCCACCACTTGGTTTGTTTTTGCAAATCCAACTCAAATTTCTATTTCTAAGTCAAACACACATGTTAAGACATAAAGAGAGTCATTCCAAGAGAAATTGATTCAAGATTTCAAAAACTCCCCCTTTTTCCCATAATCAATACTTCTCCCCACAAGAAGCCAACAAAAGAGTTTTGACAAACCAAAAGCTCTATTCTACTGTTTTCAAAATCTCTCAAGTGGTAGCTGATCCATTTATCGCTTTGGCCTTTATTTTCTCCCCCTTTGGCATCAAGCACCAAAACGGGATCAATCTTGGCCCCTTTAACCCCATTGCCTCACTAAAATCTGCAACTAAGAGCAAATAGGCAATAAGAGTATAAAGATGAACTTGGAAGAGTTACAATTTTTCATCGGAGTGCAGTGGAAGTCTTGCATGGTCCAAGTCCACCTTTTTCCCTTTCAATTATCCTTGGAGACTAAAACAACCAAACTCAAGTACATGGTTAGTCTCAAAGGGTCAAGTTGTAGCACAGCTCCCCCTAAATATGTGCATCACTTGCAAACAGGACTTGTGAGGTCCAGGGAGTGTTTGTACAACTTGAGCACCACAATAAGCAACAAAATGCAGAATGAACATGATCAAAAGCATAAACACATGTATGCTACATTTCAATCCAAGTTCCACGAATCTAAGATATTGAGCTCACTACGCAGCCTGCAAAAGGTCTTCTCATCTAGAGGCTTGGTAAAGATATCGGCTAGCTGGTTCTCGGTGCTAACATGAAACACTTCGATATCTCCCTTTTGCTGGTGGTCTCTCAAAAAGTGATGCCGGATGTCAATGTGCTTTGTGCGGCTGTGCTCAACAGGATTTTCCGCTATTCGGATAGCACTCTCATTATCACATAGGAGTGGGACTTTGCTCAGATTGTAGCCAAAGTCCCTGAGGGTTTGCCTCATCCAAAGTAGTTGCGCGCAACACTGTCCTGCGGCAACGTACTCGGCCTCAGCGGTGGATAAGGCAACTGAGGTTTGTTTCTTAGAGTTCCATGACACCAGGGACCTTCCTAAGAATTGGCACGTCCCCGATGTACTCTTCCTATCGACCTTACATCCAGCATAGTCGGAATCTGAGTACCCAATCAAGTCAAAGTTAGACCCCTTTGGATACCAGATCCCGAAGCAAGGCGTAGCGACTAAATATCGAAGAATGCGCTTCACAGCCACTAAGTGACACTCCTTCGGATCGGATTGAAATCTAGCACACATGCATACGCTAAGCATAATATCCGGTCTACTAGCACATAAATAAAGCAAAGAACCTATCATGGACCGGTATGCTTTTTGATCAACGGACTTACCTCCTTTGTTGAGGTCGGTGTGTCCGTCGGTTCCCATCGGCGTCTTTGCGGGCTTGGCGTCCTTCATCCCAAACCTCTTTAGCAAATCTTGTGTGTACTTCGTTTGGGAGATGAAGGTGCCGTCCTTGAGTTGCTTCACTTGGAACACAAGGAAGTAGGTCAACTCGCCCATCATCGACATCTCGAATTTCTGCGTCATCACCCTGCTAAACTCTTCACAAGACTTTTGGTTAGTAGAACCAAATATTATCTCATCGACATAGATTTGGCACACAAAAAGATCACCATCGCAAGTCTTAGTAAAAAGAGTTGGATCGGCTTTCCCAACCTTGAAAGCATTAGCAATTAAAAAGTCTCTAAGGCATTCATACCATGCTCTTGGGGCTTGCTTAAGTCCATAGAGCGCCTTAGAGAGCTTACACACGTGGTCGGGGTACCGTTCATCCTCGAAGCCAGGGGGTTGCTCCACGTACACCTCCTCCTTGATCGGCCCGTTGAGGAAAGCGCTCTTCACATCCATTTGGTACAACCTGAAAGAATGGTGAGCGGCATATGCTAGCAAGATGCGAATTGACTCTAGCCTAGCCACAGGAGCAAAAGTCTCCTCAAAGTCCAAACCTGTGACTTGGGCATAACCTTTTGCCACAAGTCGAGCCTTGTTCCTCGTCACCACCCCATGCTCGTCCTGTTTGTTGCGGAACACCCACTTGGTTCCCACAACATTTTGCTTGGGACGAGGCACCAGTGTCCAAACTTCATTGCGCTTGAAGTTGTTGAGTTCCTCCTGCATGGCCAACACCCAGTCCGGATCTAGCAAGGCCTCTTCTACCCTGAAAGGCTCAATAGAAGAGACAAAAGAGTAATGCTCACAAAAATTAACTAATCTCGAGCGAGTAGTTACTCCCTTGCTAATATCACCCAATATCTGGTCGACGGGATGATCCCTTTGAATCGTCGCTCGAACTTGGGTTAGAGGTGCCTGAGGTGCTTCTTCCTCTTCAATTTGAACATCATGTGCTCCCCCTTGATCATGTGCCTCCACTTGAGGTACCTGTTCGTCACCTTGGGTTGGGGGATGCACCATAGTTGAGGAAGACGGTTGATCTTGCTCCAAATGTTCCTGAGGCCGTACATCTCCAATCGCCATGGTGCGTATTGCGGCCGTTGGAACGTCTTCTTCATCTACATCATCAAGATCAACAACTTGCTCTCTTGGAGAGCCATTAGTCTCATCAAATACAACGTCGCTAGAGACTTCAACCAAACCCGATGATTTGTTGAAGACCCTATACGCCTTTGTATTTGAATCATAACCTAATAAAAACCCTTCTACGGCTTTGGGAGCAAATTTGGAATTCCTACCCTTCTTCACTAGAATGTAGCATTTACTCCCAAAAACACGAAAGTACGATACATTGGGTTTGTTACCAGTCAGCAGCTCATATGAAGTCTTCTTGAGGAGGCGGTGAAGGTAGACCCTGTTGATGGCGTGGCAAGCCGTGTTCACGGCTTCCGACCAAAAGCACTCGGGGGTCTTGAATTCTCCAAGCATAGTCCTCGCCATATCTATGAGCGTCCTGTTCTTCCTCTCTACCACACCATTTTGCTGAGGTGTGTAGGGAGCGGAGAACTCGTGCTTGATCCCTTCCTCCTCAAGGAACTCCTCCACTTGAAGGTTCTTGAATTCGGACCCGTTGTCGCTCCTTATCTTCTTCACCTTGAGCTCAAACTCATTTTGAGCTTTCCTTAGGAAGCGCTTGAGGGTCCCTTGGGTTTCAGACTTATCCTGCAAAAAGAACACCCAAGTGAAGCGGGAAAAGTCATCAACAATAACTAGACCATACTTACTTCCTCCTATGCTCAGATAGGCGACGGGTCCGAAGAGGTCCATATGCAGCAGCTCCAGAGGTCTTGACGTGGTCATCACATTCTTGTTGTGATGTGCTCCTCCCACTTGTTTACCTGCTTGACAAGCTGCACAAGGTCTATCTTTTTCGAAATGTACGTTAGTCAAACCTATCACGTGTTCTCCCTTTAGAAGCTTGTGAAGGTTCTTCATCCCCACATGTGCTAAGCGGCGATGCCACAGCCAGCCCATGCTAGTCTTAGCAATTAAGCATGCATCTAGACCGGCCTCTTCTTTTGCAAAATTCACTAAGTAAAGCTTGCCGTCTAATACACCCTTAAAGGCTAGTGAACCATCACTTCTTCTAAAGGCAGACACATCTACATTTGTAAAAAGACAATTATATCCCATATTGCATAGTTGACTAACAGATAGCAAATTGTAACCAAGAGACTCAACTAAAAACACATTGGAGATAGAGTGCTCATTAGAAATTGCAATTTTACCTAACCCTTTTACCTTGCCTTGATTCCCATCACCGAATATAATTGAATCTTGGGAATCCTTATTCTTGACGTAGGAGGTGAACATCTTCTTCTCCCCCGTCATATGGTTTGTGCATCCGCTGTCGATAATCCAGCTTGAACCCCCGGATGCATAAACCTGCAAGACAAATTTAGGCTTGGGTCTTAGGTACCCAACTCATGTTGGGTCCTACAAGGTTAGTGCAAATATCCTTAGGGACCCAAATGCAAGTTTTGTCTCCCTTGCATTTTTCCCCTAACTTCCTAGCAACTATTTTCCTATCCTTTCTACAAATAGCAAAGGAAGCATTTAAAGCATGATAAATTGTAGAGGGTTCATTCATTATTTTCCTAGGAACATTAACAACATTTCTCCTAGGCATATTATGAACAACATTTCTCCTACCAACATTTCTATCATGCACATAAGAAGAACTAGAAGCAAACATGTCATGAGAATCAAAAGCATCATATGCGTTACATCTCCTATAAGCATTTCTAGATTGTCTCCTATCATGGTACATAAAGGCATGGTTCTTTTGCACACTACTAGCCATAGGGGCCTTCCCTTTCTCCTTGGCGGAGATGGGAGCCTTATGGCTTGTCAAGTTCTTGGCTTCCTTCTTGTAGCCAAGTCCATCCTTAATTGAGGGGTGTCTACCAATTGTGTAGGCATCCCTTGCAAATTTTAGCTTATCAAAATTACTCTTGCTAGTCTTAAGTTGAGCATTAAGACTAGCCAATTCATCATTAAGTTTGGAAATTGAAACTAGGTGTTCACTACAAGCATCAATGTCAAAATCTTTACACCTATTGCAAGTTTCAACAATTTCTACACAAGATGTTGATTTACTAGCTATTTCTAACTTAGCATTCAAATCATCATTAACACTTTTTAATTTAGAGATGGATTCATGACAAGTAGATAATTCACTAGAGAGCATTTCATTCCTTTTAATTTCTAGAGCAAGAGAATTTTGTGCACTAACAAATTTATCATGCTCCTCATATAAAAGATCCTCTTGTTTTTCTAGTAATCTATTCTTGTCATTCAAAGCATCAATCAACTCATTAATCTTATTAATTTTAGATCTATCTAATCCCTTGAATAAGCATGAGTAATCTATCTCATCATCATCACTAGACTCATCCTCACTTGAAGAAGCATAAGTACTAGTATCATGAGTACTTACTTTCTTCTCCCTTGCCATGAGGCAAGTGTGACGCTCGTTGGGGAAGAGGGATGACTTGCTGAAGGCGGTGGCGGCGAGTCCTTCATTGTCGGAGTCGGAGGAAGAACAATCCGAATCCCACTCCTTTCCGATATGTGCCTCGCCCTTGGCCTTCTTGTAATGCTTCTTCTTCTCCCTTTTGTTCCCCTTTTCCTGGTCACTTTCATTATCGGGACATTTAGCAATGAAATGACCAATCTTACCACATTTGAAGCACGAGCGCTTCTCCTTTGTCTTGGTCTTGCTTGGCTGTCCCTTGCGACCTTTAAGCGCCGTCTTGAAGCGCTTAATGATGAGGGCCATCTCCTCATTATTTAGCCCGGCCGCCTCAACTTGCGCCACCTTGCTCGGTAGCGCCTCCTTGCTCCTCGTTGCCTTGAGAGCAATGGGTTGAGGCTCATGAATAGGACCGTTCAACGCGTCGTCCACATATCTTGCCTCCTTGATCATCATTCGCCCGCTTACGAACTTCCCCAGAACTTCTTCGGGCGACATCTTGGTGTACCTAGGATTTTCACGAATATTGTTCACCAAATGAGGATCAAGAACGGTAAAGGACCTTAGCATTAGGCGGACGACGTCGTGATCCGTCCATCGCGTGCTTCCGTAGCTCCTTATTTTGTTGATAAGGGTCTTGAGCCGGTTGTATGTTTGAGTTGGCTCCTCGCCCCTTATCATTGCGAACTGTCCAAGCTCGCCCTCCACCAACTCCATCTTGGTGAGCAAGGTGACATCATTCCCCTCATGAGAGATCTTGAGGGTGTCCCAGATCTGCTTGGCATTGTCCAAGCCGCTCACCTTATGGTACTCGTCCCTGCACAAAGAGGCTAGCAACACAGTAGTAGCTTGTGCATTTTTATGAATCTGTTCATTAATAAACATGGGACTATCCGTACTATCAAAGTGCATTCCACTTTCTACAATCTCCCATATGCTAGGATGGAGAGAGAACAAGTGACTACGCATTTTGTGACTCCAAAATCCGTAGTCCTCTCCATCAAAATGAGGAGGTTTACCAAGTGGAATAGATAATAAATGAGCATTAGTACTTTGAGGAATACAAGAGTAATCAAAAGAAAAGTTCGAATTGACCGGTTTCTTTCTCTCGTATTCGTTGTGGTCGTCGTCCTTTTGGGAGGAAGTAGACTCATCGCTGTCGTAGTAGACGATCTCCTTGATGCGTCTTGTCTTCTTCTTCTTCCCATCTTTGCGTCTGTGGCCCGAGCCTGAGTCGTTGGACTTGTCATCCCTTGGCTCGTTGACGAAGGACTCCTTCTCCTTGTCGTTGATCACGATTCCCTTCCCTTTAGGATCCATCTCTTCGGGCGGTTAGTCCCTTTGTGAAGAGAACGGCTCCGATACCAATTGAGAGCACCTAGAGGGGGGGTGAATAGGTGATCCTGTGAAACTTAAACTTATAGCCACAAAAACTTGTTAAGTGTTAGCACAATAATCGCCAAGTGGCTAGAGAGGAGTCTCAACAAAACACAATACCACAAGAGATCAAACACAGAGATGACACAGTGGTTTATCCCGTGGTTCGGCCAAGACCAACGCTTGCCTACTCCATGTTGTGGCGTCCCAACGGACGAGGGTTGCAATCAACCCCTCTCAAGCGGTCCAAAGACCAACTTGAATACCACAGTGTTTTGCTTTGCCTTTCAATATCCCGTTTGCGAGGAATCTCCACAACTTGGAGCCTCTCGCCCTTACACTTGAGATTCACAAAGAAATACGGAGTAAGGGAGGAACTAGCAACGCACACAAGACTCAAAATCAGAGCAACAGCACGCACACAAGTCGCAACAAGAGCTCACAACACAACTCAATGAGTTCACAACTCAACAAGAGCTCTAGATGCTATCACAATGAACCAAATGCGCGGAATCGATGTCTTGGTGCTTAGGAATGTTGTAGGAATGCTTGGTGTGTTCCTCCATGCGCCTAGGGGTCCCTTTTATAGCCCCAAGGAAGCTAGGAGCCGTTGAGCACAAATCTGGAAAGCCATTCCTGCCTTCTGTCGTCGGGGGCACCGGACAGTCCGGTGCACACCGGACACTGTCTGGTGCCCGATTTCCTTCCTTAAATAGCGAAGCCGACCGTTGGCAGACCTGAAGCCGTTGGCGCACCGGACATGTCCGGTGCACACCGGACAGTCCGGTGCCGTCTTCTAGCCGTTGGCTCGGCCACGTGTCCCGCGCAGATTGCGCGGCCGACCGTTGGCCCGGCCGACCGTTGGCTCACCGGACAGTCCGGTGAATTTTAGCCGTACGTCGCCGGTGAATTCCCGAGAGCGGCCACTTCGCTCGAGCCAGCCTGGCGCACCGGACACTGTCCGGTGCACCACCGGACAGTCCGGTGCTCCCAGACTCAGCAGATTCTTGGCTGCTCGAGCCAAGACATTTCCAATTGCATTTTTCTTGTTTCCAGCACTTAGACACAATACATTAGCCCATAAAACAATGTACTAAGTCTGAGAAACATACCTTAATTCTTGATTTGTACTTTGTCCACCTTTTTACACTTAGGCACTTGTGTTGGACACTAAATCACCAAAACACTTAGAAATGGCCCAAGGGCACATTTCCCTTTCAGTTAGCTTCTCGAGGCACGGCTACTGCTTTCCTGAAGGCTGGCTGCACGCACGGGAAAATTGTAAATAGGCCAAACTTCAGTTTATCACCGGCAGATTTGGTTGACATCCCCAGCCTAGCCCAAAGCATAGGGAACAGATTTATGACCTAGACTTGGATAAACGGCGGGCGAAAAATGGCTGGTGACGAAGCTCAGAGCCACCTTAAGCCAGTGAGAAACTTATACTTGTTACTTTTACCTTCTCCTTGAATCTTGTGCCTTTCTCATTCCGTTTTAATACGTACATGATGATGAAGCTGAAGAATGATGAGCTGAAGCTTAACAGATGCTCTGAAAGACTTTTCTGCATAAGAGTCTAGAGAAATTTTTGTAATATAATTGTAAAGAAACTTATGTAAATTTGTGCATACCTTGTAATATATCTTTTCCTCTTCATCCGTGTACAATCTGCTTTGCTGTGGACGAAATTTTATTTTTGAGCCGAAGGCGAAAAACACCTTCCCTTCTTTTCGTACACATCGAAGCATGAAAATTTCTTCTTTTTCCGAAGCTTTATCCTCATAGCCGAAGCATCTGCCTTTTCTGTATGATATGATGATAATGATCCTATGTATGTCTAAATGAATGTTTATGAATGCAAATGTCATGATGTAATGTATCGTGCAAATGAATATCCGAATATATATTCAAAACCATAATCATAGCCTTCATTCCCTTAGGAATGACTCAAATCTTTTTGCCGCTTATTTTTCGGCTTCACCGTTTACTTTTCGGTGTATCAGCGCTGACTTTTCGCTGTAAGCCTCCCTTAGGAGCTTCTTCGCCTTTTACTTCGGCGGAATCATCGTTTAGTTTTCGTTGTAAGCCTCCCTTAGGAGCTTCTTCGCCTTTTACTTTGGCGGAATCAGCGTTTATTTTTCGCAGTAAGCTCTGCATTCCCTTAGGAACGACTTTTGAGCTTCTCCCTGTTTTCTTTTCTTTTTCCTTTGCACTCGATGGTGCGTTCTCAGCTTTTACATTTACATCTTTGGGGGATATTACTCTTATAGGATTGAAATAAGAAAAAGAAAAATTACATGCTGTGGCCCCATTAAAAACCTTTCTCCCCCTTTGGAAAGGAAAAGGGTGCCACAAGAAAGAATAGAAAAAATACATCAAGCTAAACATAATATCGCCGAAGCTCATCCGCATTCCATGATCTAGGAATGTCGTTGCCGTCCATATCCTTCAATCTGTAGGAACCGGGTCTTGACGAAGATACTACCAGAAAAGGTCCTTCCCACTTCAGCTGTAACTTGCCTACTGTCTCTGGGTTGGGTACTCTTCGAAGCACCAAATGTCCTGGTTCAATGTTCTTTAACCGAACCTTTCTATCACGCCATTTTATTGTTTCAGCTTGGTATTTATTGATGTTTTCCACAGCTTGAAGCTTGATCCCTTCTATAGCATCTTTTTCCACAGAGTAATCAGCTTCTGCTTCGTCTTTTGCCGAAGCTACTATTCTTATTGATCCTGCTTTGGCTTCTTTCGGAGTTATTGCTTCGTCACCAAACAATAATTTGAATGGTGTAAAACCTGTTGATCTTGATATTGTTGTGTTGTGGCTCCACACCACTTTGATTAATTCGTCTAGCCACTTTCCCCTGGGCTGATTGAAGATTAACTTCATTATGCCTGTCATTATGATGCCATTAGCCCTTTCAACAAGTCCATTTGACTCCGGATGCCGAACTGATGCAAAATGGATCTTTGTGCCAATTTGTTCACAAAATTCTCTGAAAGCTTCGGAATCAAACTGTGTTCCATTATCCACGGTAATAGCCTTCGGCACTCCGAAGCGACAGACAATATTTTGCCAGAAAAACTTTTGAATAGTGACCGAAGTAATTGTGGCTAAAGGCTTTGCCTCAATCCACTTAGAAAAATATTCCACTGCCACTACAACATATCTTAAGTTTCCTTGTGCTGGTGGTAACGGACCTAACAAATCAAGACCCCACCTTTGCAATGGTCAAGTGGGTTGTATTAACTGGGTTAGAGACGAAGGTTGTTTTTGATCTCTTGCACATTTCTGACAACCTTCGCACTTTTGGACTAATTCCGTTGCATCCGAAGCTGCCTTTGGCCAATAAAATCCTTGACGAAAAACTTTTCCAAGCAAAGGCCTAGATCCAATGTGAGATCCACACAGGCCTGCATGTATTTCCTTCATCAATTCTATACCTTCGGCTCTGGATAAACACTTGAGTAATGGAGAACAGACCCCATGCTTGTACAGCTCCCCTTCTATTATAACATATGGTCGAGCTCTTGCCTCTATCCTCCTGTTATAAGCTTCGTCATCTGAAAGAAAGTTACCCTGAAGGAAAGAGATGATCTCAGTTCTCCAGTCTTCACTATAAACAGGAGATATATTGAGGACTGCTCTTTCAAGAAGCTCAACCGAAGGTGCTTTTATTGTTTCGAAAAATACTTCCAAAGGTAAGGGCAGCCCCTGTGCTGCTGACTTGGCTAGCAAATCAGCATGTTCATTTTCTCCTCGAGGAATATTTTTGACAGAAAACCCTTCAAAGGAAGCCTCAATCCTTCGGACCGTGTCTAAATATTTCTCAAGCTTCGGGTCTCTTGCTTTACAACTCTTGTCAATATGACCAGAAATAACCTGGGAATCAGTTTTAAGAACTGCCCTTCTAATTCCCATTGTCTTTAACTTCCGAAGACCCAAGAGTAAAGCTTCGTACTCAGCAATGTTATTTGTGCAACTGAAATCAAGTCTTGCTGCGTAACAAGCTTTAACTCTGGAGGGTGCGACCAACACAGCGGCTGCTCCTGCCCCAAAGGTTCCCCAAGAACCATCGTAGAATACTATCCAAACTTCAGCGTCTTTACTCGCTTCTTCTTCCTGAGCCCCTGGCGTCCAGTCAGCAATAAAGTCTGCTAACGCTTGGGATTGAATCGAAGATCTATGCACATAATCAATGCAGAACTCATTGAGTTCCGCAGCCCATTTTCCAACTCTTCCAGTAGCTTCTCTATTTCTCATAATATCCTTCAATGGTTGTGAAGAAGGGACAATTATATTGTATGCTTGAAAATAGTGCCGAAGCTTCCTGGAGGCCATCAAAACAGCATACAACACCTTTTCCAATTCTGTATAATTTTTCTTTGATAAACTAAGAACCTCGGATACAAAGTATATTGGGGCTTGCTTTTTGACTTGGCCTTCAAGCTTCTCTTGGACAAGTGCTGCACTTACCGCTGAGTGCGAAGCTGCCACATATAACAACAGAGGAGCCCCTGGCGTTGGTGGAGTTAGCGTCGTTAGGTCTATCAAATATTGCTTCAGCTCTTCGAAGGCTCTCTGCTGGACTGGTCCCCATTGAAAAACTTCGGCTGACTTTAGCACTTCGAAGAATGGTAAATTTCTCTCTGCTGGTCTAGATATGAATCTGTTGAGAGATGTCAGTCTTCCTGTCAATCTTTGAGCCCCCTTCTTTGTACTTGGTGGTTCCATTCGAAGGATAGCTTCGATTTTATTTGGATTAGCCTCAATCCCTTTTGTTGAAACTAGGCAGCCAAGGAATTTCCCTTTCTTCACTCCGAAAACACACTTTTCTGGATTCAGTTTTAGACCGGCCTGTCTAAAATTAGCGAAGGTCTCCTGCAGATCAGCAATGTGATTTTCTTGCTTCGTGCTTTTTACAATGATATCATCAACATAAGTTAGCACATTTCTGCCTATCTGAGAATGAAGAACCTTCGCTGTCATTGTACTGAAGCTTCCTCCAGCATTCTTGAGCCCCTCTGGCATCCGAAGGTAACAATATGTTCCACTAGGGGTTATGAAGCTGGTTTTTGGCTCATCCTCCTTCTTCATCCAAATTTGATGATAGCCTGAATAACAATCTAGCAGACTCATAAGCTCTGATGAAGCTGCTGCATCAACTAGGGAATCTATCCTTGGCAATGGAAACTCATCCTTCGGACAAGCCTTGTTGAGATCAGTAAAATCAATACACATCCTCCATTTGTCATTGGCCTTTTTTACCATAACAGTGTTAGCCAGCCATTCTGGGTATTTCACTTCTCTGATAACTTTAGCACTAAGGAGTCTTTTCACTTCATTCCGAGCACCTTCGGCCTTGTCATCAGACATCTTCCGAAGCCTCTGCTTTCTGGGTCTGAAAGATGGATCAACATTGAGCGAGTGTTCAATAACATCCCTGTTGACTCCGCAAAGATCATTAGCTGACCATGCAAAAACATCTTTGTTGTTGAAGAGAAACTTTATCAAAGTTTTCTCTTGTTGCTCAGACAATTGAGATCCCAGCAGCACCTTCTGCTCTGCGATATCTTCGCATAAAAGCATGGGTTTCGGCTGATCGGCCGAAGCAGCCTTCTCCCTTCTGTACTTGTACTGCTCACAAGCTTCAGCTTCATCTATATTGTGGATTGCTTTTGAATCAGTCCAATTCCCCTCGGCCTTTCTAGCAGCTTCCTGACTCCCATGAATAGCAATAGGTCCCTGATCCGAAGGTATCTTCATGCAAAGATATGCTGGATGAAGAATTGCTTCGAAAGCATTGAGTGTTCCGCGACCAATAATAGCATTGTAGGGATATTCCATGTCGACAATGTCAAACACGACTTGCTCAGTCCTTGTATTGTTGACGAATCCAAAGGTTACTGGCATGGTGATCTTACCAAGCGCTACAATATGTCTTCCTCCGAAGCCACAAAGAGGGTGCGTAGCATCATGAATCTTGTCTTCGGGCTCTTGCATTTGTCTGAAGGCCTTAGCAAATATAATATCCGATGCACTGCCTGTATCAACCAGAACATTGTGGACCAGAAATCCTTTGATCACACAAGAGATAACCATAGCATCATTGTGTGGGTAATCCTTGAGCTGAAGATCCTCTTGAGAGAAGGTAATTGGAATGTGAGACCATCTTGACTTGATGAAGGGTCCTTGTACCCCTACATGTTGTACTCTTCTCTGTGCCTCCTTCTTCTGTTTCTTGTTAGCCGGCTCTGAACATGAACCGCCTGTTATCGGGAGGACTAGCTTCGGAGCCGAAGGAGTTCCAGCTTAGTTCTTGAACGAAGCCATTGTCTCAAAAAAGTGGAAGTGAGTTCACCGGAGGTGGGCGCCAATGTTGGGGACTTGTTCTCAAATGCTATGAATTAAGAACAAGGCAACATAAAATGTTAAATATCAAAGCCCTTCGTCCGCTGAAGCGTTATTTCCCTGAGGATTTAATGAACTTCGGACGAAGGTCATGAATGAAGAATTACGAAGGTTCTACCTTCGTAATCAGAAGTAAAATAATGCAAAATGAAATATAAAGTATAAAACGTTTAAAGAATATTAAGAATGAATAACATTATTTGCTCATTTTATAATACAAATTGAGATATTATAACATGATGCTTGGTTACATTTATACCTTTGCCTTGACAAAGAACAATAATTCCAGAGTAATGCGTTAGCAGTTACAGAATTGCGTGAACAGTAGAGGAGTACTATTCACTATTTATAGGCACAGGACACAGCCTGTAAGAAATTACAATCATACCCCTTACAAAAGATTACAATTATGACTCAGACCTTTATGGACTAAAAAGTCATTCCATCTTTAAGTCGGTTCGACCCTTCACCTTCGGATATGCTAAAATATCGAAGCTTCATGAGCGGTAGCTTCGGTGTTACGTATAAACAGGTTTTGCCGAAGGTGTTTCTTCCTGCAGGACCTTCAGCGACGAAGCATGGTCCCAACAAGTCTGATCAAAGTTTGCCAGAGACAATTCTTGCAGACCAATGAGAGCAGACAAGGCTGGAGAAGGAACACCACTACTTTCCCCGCTGACTATGTAGCGTCGGCTATTCTTCTGAACTAGAGGGATTTCATCCTCCTCTTCCTCATCTTCATCAATAACGCGGACGGCACACCCATTGGGTTCAGCATCATCTAGGTCACACCCATTGGGTTCAGCATCAGTCGGGTCACACCCATTGGGGTCAGCTTTAGCAAAAACTGGCACGGGCACTTCCTTAGCAGCAAGAGCAGAAGGACCAGCATCCTGATCCAAGCTTGACACTCGGCGAAGACGTCTCTTCTTCTTTTTCTTCCCTTCAGCAGGAGAAGTTGGTTGATTGGCTCGGCGAGGACGCTTCGGGTGAACACTATCAGACCTCTGAATATCCAAAGCTTTGCCAACCTCTGGGATGGGCGCTACATCCAGTGTTTCAGCAGGGGCTGCGTCAGAGGAATCTTCAGCCAACATATCCAGCATGGCACTTATCTCAGCATCACTTGGATTCAAAGGTACCTCGAAATGAACCTGCCTCTCGTCATCAGGGATTTCACCAAGTGAGGCAACCAAAGCACTAACCTCTTCGGGAGAGGGTCGCACTCTAAGGCCCAAACCGCTAACACCGGCAGGAGGATTCGACACAAAATTGGTAAAAGCCTTGGAAGGAGACAGATTCCAGGCCGAGTATGCAACAGGAGCACCGATGTTCGACACCTTGCCTCTGAGTATCATCGCGAGCTGGCTGACCAAATCCACTGCAGGAATTCTTCTGTTGGTAACCTAGGTCGAATCAGCGAGGCCTCGATACAAATAAGCCGGGTAGGCTCTGTCCTTTAATGGCTGAATGTTCTTGAAAACGAAATCGGCGACCACAGCTTCTGCAGTCAGACCCCTCTCTTTCAATAGTCCAACCTCAGCAAGCAGAGCCCCTGCCTCAGCCACCTCCAGGTCTGTGGGGGACTCGGTCCAGCTCGGAGTACGAACATCTGGCTGTCTACCTGACCGTGGGGGGAGGGAATTCCCGTGGTTCTCCACGATAAACCACTCCAGGCACCATCCTTTGATGTTGTCCTTGAGTGGGATGTCGAGGTAGTCGGCCTTTCTCCCACGGCGCATCTCCAAACTCGCGCCCCCCACAAGCTGGTGCTGCCCTCTAGCCATCCCAGGCCAATAGTGGTACATGTACTTTCATAGGCCGAAGTGTGGCAGAATACCAAGGAAAGCTTCGCACAAGTGAACAAAAACGGAAACTTGCAGAATGGAATTGGGATTCAGGTGGGTCAGATTCAAGTGATAGAAGTCAAGGAGACCGCGGAAGAAAGGGGAAATTGGAAGAGCAAGGCCGTGGATGAGAAAAGGAACGTAAATGACGGATTCGTGGGTGTCTTCTGTCGGAACAGTGACCCCACGGCAGATCCGCTAAGAACAGAGCTCCTTTGGAGGAAGAACTCCGATGGATACGAGATGGAAAAGGTCAGATTCAGAGACAACAGACATGTGGTTACCTGCGAAAGGCAACTGACTGTTGGGATCGATGGGGGGAATGATTGCGGCAGACGAACTCTGGGATTTCCGCTTGGGCGCCATCTCAACCGTGCTGGCGAACAGAGCGAAGGCAGTATTGCAAGATAGCAGAGAAGGCCTGGATGCAGAAAAGCAAAACTAGGGCACAGAACGCAGAGGCATGTGACAGTGTAGTACATATGGGGTTTTCCCGGGCTAGACGCCATTTCTAAAAAGCGCCCAGTCATCACCCGGCGGTTACTTCTAAAACGTTGGCGTGCCATGTCATCACCCGGCGGTTATTTCTAAAACGCTGGCGTGCCATGTCATCACCCGGCTGTTATTTCTAAAATGCTGGTGTGCCATGTCATCACTCGGCCGTTATTCCCAAAACGGCCGACGCAACCCAATTTAACTCAGCTGTTATTTCTAAAAACGTTGACGTTACCAGACTTCACTCGGCCACTATTTCCAAAGCGGCTGACGTGGCCCATTATCACTTGGTTGTTACTTCTAAAAAACGCCGACGTCGCCAGTAGTCACTCGGCTGTTATTCCTAAAACAGTGACGTGGCTCCAGAGGATTCGGCTGTTACCTCTAAAACGCCGACATCGCCAGTAACCGCTCGATCGTTATTTCTAAAATACCGACATGGCCCGCTATCACTCGGCTGTCACTTCTAAAAGCCCCAACATCCCTGATAATCACTCGGTCGTCACTACTAAAGTGCTGGCATCACGAAGAAGGCAGTATGAAGCGTGACTCAATGACTCTAAGTCACTACTCAAGCATTACGTTCAGAAACAGCCTCTGCAGTAGACATTAGCACGATCGACGATCAGCAAGAAGGCAAAATGATACACACAAGATGGGGCAAAATCATTCTTCATTATAAGGGAAGCACTACCGAACTTACAAATCAACTCATTATGAGTTGATGACCTCCCCATTACTACATCATATTTCACTACACTATACTACTAGCTACTACTACATTATTTCACTAATACTACTTCTACTACTAATCTATACTAACATTTAAAACCAGTGGCATCTAGCCACTGGCCTTGTTGCTGCCCCTGCTGCTGCCCTTGCTGCCGCCACCGCCGTCGCCGCTGCCACCTTTGCCGCCACCGTCACCGCTCTTGTCGTCGCCTCCGCCGCCATCACCATCGCCTCTGTCGTTGTCGCTGTCACCACCATCGCCACCCCCACCCTCCTCGGACGAGTCCGAGGAGTCCTCCTCATTCGAGGAGTACTCCGACTCATCCGAGCCCTCGAGCCCGGCGCGCTCGACGGCCCGGATGTAGGTCCATACCTCCGCGGCGATCCCCTGGGAGTCGTCTAAGTCATCAGACGACGCCGGGGGAGAGGCAGGAGCCGGTGAACCCTCGGACTCGGAGGAGAACTCCTCCGAGTACTCCGAGTCGCCGAAGTCCTCCGAGGGAGGAGTCAGCTCACGCTTGCGTTTGTCGCCGGAGTGATGCGAAGAACTACCACCCTTCTTGCTCTTGCCCATGGTGGAGTAGAGAGAAAGAGAAGAAAGTAAACAGTGAGCAGCGGTAAGAGATGTGAAAATGCCGGAGAACACTATTTATAGACGAAGAAGGCAACCGCTCACCTCCTACCACGGCCACCGAACAGTCGCAAAAATTCAATATGCAATTCAAACCGTCTGAAGACACGTCAGGCGGCTGACGCCGTTCCACGTAACACGACACCCATTGGGACTTCAGTCAACTGCTTGGGCGATATGATTACACCCGCGGTCACATCAAGTTACTACTCAGAAGCAGTTTGCTAAACGCTCAGTGCACCAAGCCGTCCCTTGCCTACACCCATTGGGGGGGACGTCCAGGAATTTTCAATAGATTTTCCCAAGCAGTCACATCCTTACTGTATATGCAATGAATACCCCAAGACAAAAGGAGGATATCAACAGATATCAGAGGAAAGCCAAATATAGCCGCTGAGGTACAAGTCTAATCGACAGAAGCATTGAAGCACAAAGTGATATGAAGACTAGCCAAAGACCATCTATCGAACGTTCAATCAGTCGCAGATCAAATAAATTGCCAGACCTAGCAAGATATGGGCAGATCATGTACTCGGATTCAAAGACAAAAATGTATGTTGACCTCTAAAGCATAATGTTGATGACATAATGCTGACCTCTAGGGCATTCGACAAAAGAAAAGGATGATTCCTAAGGGAAAAAAGGGACACCATGAGATGAAGACCTTCGGGCGGATTATTTTCAAATATCCACTCGACGCTCGGGGGCTACACCCTTCGGTGCACCCAATGAATAATCATCCTCGAAAGACAAAACGCTGACCTCTAAAGCATATGGCAAAACTAAGGCAAGGCTGACCTCTGAAAAAAGCACGGGTGGAAGATAAAAGTAATTTCTAAGAAGACTTGAAATGAAGACCTTCGAGTGGATTATCTGCAAAAATCCACTCGAAGCTCGGGGGCTACACCAATGAACTTCAAAGTTCTACTGTACAAAATGCTGACCTCTGAAGCATGAACCAGAGACAGAACACCAAATTTCGAGGAGTAATAGTGGAAGAAGACGGTAAAAGATCGTTTTTACCGGATCACTCAGAGTTCAGAGGTAGTGACCCGGCAGGCTTACTTTCAAGGCATTTCTTGTTAAAATCAAAAACTACAAGCTGGACCTTGGATCTTTGGGCCGGTTATTTCAAAATCAACCCAAAGATCGGGGGCTTGTGGGGGACAGATATCCCCCTTGTCCACCAGAAGGACAAGATGCCTCGCGAAGGGCCCGTGGGCCCAATAATTCGCAAGGTCAACCCTTCGTGGGCCTAGGGAGGAACGTCCAATAAACCGGATCGACGCAAGCCCAGGCGGCCTGAAGAATTCAAGCGGAGATCACAACAGTGACCCGACCTTCCCGCGCAGAGGCCACGAACATCAAAACTGAGCGAGGATGAGTCAGCTGAATTATAGGAAGATAGACTCAGTTAGTTCAATATTACTTAGGCACGTGTTGTTATCATATCCACATGTAATGCCCCACGGTCGAGTATATAAGGCCTAGGGGGCATCCCTTCAAGACGATCGACCTCATTCTACTTAGCCACACACACTAGCTCTCTACGTTTCCAATACTAGAGAACCTCTTTGTAACCCACCACATAAAGTGCTCACACCAGGACGTAGGGTGTTACGTATCTCAAAGCGGCCCGAACCTGTACACAATTGTCCACTGTTTCTCGTGCAACTAGCATGAACCATCGAGCTACAGTCGATAACACCGTCCTACACCAAAAAGCACCTTGAGGGGCAACCCCGGGTGCGCGGTCGGACCCAAAACACCGACAATGCAGACTCTTCTTTCTTCTCTTTCGTCGCTTTGAATGTGACGGGTTGCACCTCGGGTGTGGAGGTGCCGCCTTGCTCCAAGTCGATGATGTGTTTGGAGCCTTTGATCATTAGTTCAAAGCTCACAAACTTCCCAATTACCTTCTCGGGAGACATTAGCTTATATCTAGGATCACCACATATTAATTGAACTTGAGTAGGATTACGAAATATGAGTGATCTAAGAATAACCTTGACCATTTCATGGTCATCCCATTTTGTGCTCCCGAGGTTGCGCACTTGATTCACCAAGGTTTTGAGCCGGTTGTACATTGCTTGTGGCTCCTCTCCTTGGTTGAGGTCGAATCGACTGAGCTCCCCCTTGATCGTATCCCGCTTGTTGATCTTGGACGTCCCAAATCTCCTTGGCGCTTTTTAACCCTTGCACCTTATTATACTCCTCTCGACATAGAGAGGCGAGGAGTATAGTAGTGGCTTGGGAGTTAAAGTGTCGTATTTGGGCGACCTCGTCCGAGTCGTAGCCCTCGTCCCCCACCGTAGGTACCTGCGCTCCAAATTTAACAATGTCCCATATGCTTGTGTGGAGTGAGGTTAGGTGATGCCTCATTTTATCACTCCACATGCAATAATCCTCACCATCAAAATATGGTGGTTTGCCTAATGGAACGGAAAGTAAAGGAGCGCGCTTTGAAATACGGGGATAACGAAGTGGCATCTTACTATACTTCTTGTGCTCATGGCGCTTAGAAGTGACAGACGCGGCGTCGAAGCCGGATGTGGAGAGTGACGAAGAATCAGTCTCGTAGTAGACCACTTTCTTCATCATCTTCTTCTTGTCGCTACTCCAATGTGACTTGACGCGAGGAGGTGATTCCTCATTGCCTTTGGCGCCGGACTCCCTTGATGGAGCCTTCCCGTGGCTTGTGGCCTTCTCGCCGGTTTCCATCTCCCTCTTGGTGGATTCTCCCGACATCACTTCGAGTGGTTAGACTCTAAATGAAGCATCGGGCTCTGATACCAATTGAAAGTCGCTTAGAGGGGGTGGATAGGCGGAATTTGAAAAATTATAAACTTAAGCACACACTACAAGCCGGGGTTAGCGTTAGAATTAAATTCGAGTCCAAAAGAGAGGGAAAACAAATCAACCACGAAGTAAAGCGGATGAACACGGTGGTTTGTTTTACCGAGGTTCGGTTCTAAAGAACCTAGTCCCCGTTGAGGTGGTCACAAAGACTGGGTCTCTTTCAACCCTTTCCCTCTCTCAAACGGTCACTTAGACCGAGTGAGCTTTCTCCTTAATCAAACGGGTCACTTAGACCCCGCAAGGACCACCACACACTTGGTGTCTCTTGCTTTGATTACAAGTCACTTGAGAATAAGAATGAGGAATGAAGAAATCGATCCAAGCAACAAGAGCACAAAGAACACGAACAAAACTCTCTCTCAAGTCACTAAGTGGTTGGAGTGGAATTGGCACTTGGAGAGGCATCGATTCTCTTGATTTGTGTCTAGGAGTGAATGCACTAGCTCTTGTATTGAATGTGAAGTGCTAGAAACTTGGATGCTTGGAGTGGTGGTGGTTGGGGTGTTTTATAGCCCTCAACCACCACATAGCTGTTGGGGATGGCTCTTGTCGATGGGCGCATCGGACAGCCCGGTGCGCCACCGGACACTGTCCGGTGCGCCAGCCACGTCACCCAACCATTAGGGTTCGGGAGCTTCTGACCGTTGGAGGCTTTGTCTTCTAGTGGCACTGCACAGTCCGGTGCCGCATCGGACAGGCACTGTTCAGTGTCCGGTGCGCCTCTGACGGGTGGCTCTGAATCTGCAAGCACTGTTCTTCACTGTTCATCTAAAAAAAGTGTCTCGTTTTTACGTGCCTTAGCTTGGGGCTACATGGCCTATGCCCGCCTGCACGCGCGGGTACGCTTGGCAGGCAAAGCCTGAAAAACACTCGGCAACGACTTTGCCGAGTGTCGCACTCGGCAACGAGGGCTCGGCACACAGTACATCGGCAAAGCCTTCTTCGTCGCGTACTTTTTCTCGGGCACTCGGCAAAGACTTTGCCGAGTGCTAGGAAGTACTCGGCAAAGAAAAGCTGCCATCACGGCATCGGGGTGACGGAGACGGCATCTTTGCCGAGTGTCCTAGGTGACACTCGGCAAAGGAGTCACCTTTTGCCGAGTGTCTGTCGGCCAGCACTCGACAAAGAATCCGTCAGCAGGTCCCCATGTCAGGTTCTTTGCCGAGTGTTTTATATGGCACTCGGCAAAGCGTGCCTCTTTGCCGAGTGCCAGGGCCACTACACTCGGCAAAGAACTTATACCAATGCCCAGGTCTTAGTTCTTTGTCGAGTGCTATGGTCCTGACACTCGGCAAAGTACCTCTTTGCCGAGTGTGACACTCGGCAAAGTGACCAGTACATACCTTTTTTATTTGTTTTTCCTATTCCATCCAAACAAACAAAAGATATTTCACAGATATCACATATATACATCACAGATCATCACAGACATAAATATCCAACACAAACATTAATATACAAACATAAGTTCAGAAGTTCTCAACACAAATAGTATCAACACAAGTTCAGAAGTATCAACACAAGTTCGGAAGTATCAACACATAAGTCTAAAGCTCTGACATAAGAATTCAACATAAGTTTTGTAGTCTAAACTCTAAAAACATAACTCTCATTGAGGTGGGCGGTTGGACTGGTGCTGCGTTGGGCTAGGCGAACCATGAGGGTTGTTGGATGCCGCCCCAGATTGGCCCTGCACAGAGAAGAGATTGCATCTGTTATACCAGATGTATTACCAACATCTAACTATAATTTTGATACTCACAGGAGTATGGAACATAGCAGGGTCAACTGCAGGGAACAATTGAGGTGGCGAAGCAAAACCCTGTGCGGCGCTGCATGTACTGGAACATCTCCACCGTCCTCTGATGATCTGCCAGGCGAGCCTCCCGCTCCGCCTCCCGCTCTGCCATCATCCTCGCCTCCATCTCTTCTAGTTGGGTCTGTAATATTACAAGTCAATGTTATAGTAACTCAAAGAGAAGGTATATAACTCAAGGAAGGACGAGTTACAGAAGCACTAACCTCGCGTTGCTGTATGCGATGTTGTGAGCTGTCGTGCCGAGGTCGTATGGCTGGACTCAAGCCCGTGCTCCTTGCTCGCACCTGAGACAGAGTGGGAGTAGAGGACGAGTCGATTGCCCTGTCGGCAATCCAGTACCGCCCATGTCTCTTGCCTCCACCGACCCTCATGAGCACATCAGGGTTGATCTGCTCGGTGCTCGGATCATATTCTGGGCCATGGACCTCCTGCGCCATGGCGGTGTAGTCATGAAGGCGGTTGTAGACGGCGGGGTTGGTGTAGGCCTCGGGCCCGTTATCCGGGTTGTAGGTGATGTCGGACGTCGCCTTGCCCTTATGGGCCATAGCATAGGCCGAGAAGATGGAGCAAGGTCGGCCACCATGTGACACCGACTGCAAGAAAACCAACGAGATAGTTAGAAATAATATCTAATCCAGTGTTATATACCTAAATAAAAAAGAGGGCTTACCCATGCTTCTGCATATTGGCCCAGGCTCTGGCTGCCTTGGTGGTGGGAGGGATCTTGCATCATCATACGTCATTCTCGGCTAGCGTTGTGCGCTTCGTCCCACTCAGGCGAGCACCAGCTATCCACCATCTGCTCCTAGCACAGAGGATGTGTGGCACACCAATATGGAATCATCTACAAAGTAAACATGTAAAGTGCATATGAGAAGATAAAATAAAATTCATGCATGTAGTATTGGTACCAAACATGCATGACTTTACCTGCAGGTACTGGTCCCTAGTCAACAACATGGTTCGGGCTTGCTGCTTGGTGACCTTCTCCCCAAGGATGGAGTCGTGGTAGCTGACGATGGCCTAGATTCGGGCCTCATAGTGCATGTCCACGTCGAGCTTCTTACAGCTCGTGGTGGCCACCACATCCGCCCTAGCCTCGTATCCAGCCTCGCATCTGAAGAAATCATGCATACAAAAATGATGTATCCATACATTATTTCAAGAATTTGCAATGAATGCGACATATTTTACATTATACTAAGACTTACCCACAGCTCTTGCTTCACCCGCTCTGCCTTGTTATTGAATTCCCGGCCGTCCCGGTCTACTGCATTGTGGGCGATGGTGTAGTGGCCAAAGGTGTCGGCTGGGCCCGTCACTTCGGCGTACTCAATCAGTCCAGAAAAGTGTTCCCTGCACAGCAGGCCGAGGATGCCATTGGGGAGGCAACGATGACCCCCAGCATAATCCACAACCGTCCAAGACATGTCCCAGTGATAAATAAAAAGTATTAGTTTATATTATGATTTTGAACACATAATATGAACAAGAATGAAGAATATAAAGTTACATGCCTCTCCCCATCCGACCGAATCAGCGGCCGCCTGTACCAAAGTATGGGACGCTGAGGGAGACTCGCGGGACCTCGCAGGTAGATGCTCCTCGAACCTGAGGCGCCAGAACATGAGGCGGTCTGCTTAGCTTCGTTGTCGTCCTGCTGTTGGTCGTCGTCATCCTGCTGCGTCGCCTGCTGCTGGACAAGGTCGTCCTGCTGCACCGCCTGCTGTGTCTCGTCCCGCTCTGCCTTGTTCGCCCTCCTGCTCCTCCTCCCCCTCCTCCTACTCAACCAACCGCCCACCATATTTGTCCAAAAACCTGTAATTAAGAGAAAACAAATAAGCACACATATGAAAAAGATGTATTTAAAAACAGGTGCGAAATAAAAAGTCATATATCATTACATCGATTAAAAATAATCTTCATATGTGTTGGGGTTAGCCGGATCATAACTCTCATCATCACTATCAACCATTTCATAGTCAACACCATTGGAAGGCGCAAGTTCGTCATTAATGTCATTGCCTTCAAGGATTACTAAGTCATTATCATTTTGCACCTCATCAACAACCATTTCAATATCTATGTCCATTCCGATCTCTTCGGTTAAGTCTATCTCAAATCGCTCTTCAAGCCCATCTTTTTGGAAAAACTCTCCATCATATGTGTCCGGGTCTAAGTTATAATCTTCATCGTTAGGAACAGGTAACCTCCTGTGCGGCGATACCTTATACACAACATCCCAACCCTTAATATGTTCTTTCGTTTGGCACGCATATGGGAGATAATACACTTGTGTGGCCTGTTGGGCCACGATATAGACATCGTCTCCTGGTAAGGTGGAATCTTGTCGAATTTCGACTATCCCAAGATTAGAATGTGTCTGTCTCGTCACTTGAGGGTCAAACCAATGACATTTGAATATCACTAGAGTAAGAGGTTTGGAACCATAAAAATTGAGTTCATATATTTCTTCGATTCGTCCAAAATAATCGACATCGTCAAGGCCGGGCGTAAAGACTCCAGAACATGTTGTTTTCCGATTGGGCCGACTTTGGTCGTAGTTTGTTGTGTGAAAACGGTATCCATTGACGTCATACCCAGAATATTTCTTGACCCTATAAGCAAAGCCTCAATTTTGCATTTATTTCTACATTTCTTTCGGATAGTCTTTAGACATCTCTCGATTGGATAGTACCAACGTCCCTGCATGGGCCCCCCCATTCGTGTCTCATAGGGGAGATGAAGAATCAAATGCTGCATTGGATTGAAGAAGCCGGGTGGAAATATCTTCTCAAGCTTACATAGTAACACGGGTGCCAATCTTTCCAAGTCTTCAACCACGGTCCGAGATAACTCTTTTGCACAAAGCTGACGGAAGAAATAGCTCAACTCTGAAAGTGCTAGCCAGACATGCTCAAGGACATAGCCTCGAACCATCGCAGGAAGAATCCATTCAATCCATATGTGGAAGTCATGACTCTTCATCCCTAAGACTTGCAAAGTAGATAAGTTCACCCCTACTCAGGTTAGCTAAATACCCATCAGGAAACATCAACATCTTGATCCACTGAAGTACTTCCTTCCTCTGGGCCTTGCTTAGGACGAAATCGGCCTTAAGCCTTCTCCATGTCTTTCCACGACTTGGCGGCTTCATCTCTTGGTTTGGTCTATCACATAACGCTGCCAGATCCACTCTTGCCTTTACGTTATCCTTTGACTTATCAGGAATGTCCATAATTGTTGCCCACAGTGCCTCGGCAACATTCTTTTTAGTTTGCATCACATCAATGTTGTGTGGAAGGAGCAGGTCGTCATAATAGGGGAGCCGAGTCAAGCCAGACTTATGTGTCCACATATGCTGCTCACCAAATCCCACAAAACCACCTTCTGTATTGGCCACGAGCCCATCTATCTGTTGACGAATTTCAGTACCAGTCATCGTTGCAGGTGGGCGGTCTGTCACTACGACACCTTTTGTAAAGTTCTTGATGTCTAGGTGGAATGGATGGTCAGGAGGGAGAAATTTTTTATGTTTATCGAAGGGCGAATATTTGCCACCCTTTTTCAACCAAATGAACCTGAGAGCTTCCTTGCAAACTGGGCATGGGAACTTACCATGAACACACCAGGCGCAGAATAACCCATACGCCAGTAAGTCATGCATGGAGTATTGGTACCAAACATGCATTCTGAAGTTTGTCTTCGTAGCTCGATCATACGTCCATACCCCTTCCTCCCAGGCACGTACCAATTCATCGATCAAAGGCTCCATGTACACGCCCATTTTATTCCCCGGGTGTCCGGGAATTATAAACGACATGAATATATTCTGCCTTTGAAAGCACACACCAAGCGGGAGATTGATTGGGATAACAAATACGGGCCAACATGTGTACAGGGCAGCGCTCATTCCATAGGGATTGAACCCATATGTGGCCAGCGCAACACGTACATTACGAGCCTCTTCGGCTTTCTCACGGTGAATAGCATCAAAGTGTTTCCATGCTTCACCATCAGATGCGTGCACCATCTTGTCAGGATTGTATCATTTTCCATTTTTGTGCCATGTCATCTATTTCGTGGATTCCTCTGTCATGTACAGACACTGGATCCTCAGAATGAACAGAAGGTGTCATAGGATTGTCAAGGGGATGTCGAGTTGCCTCTTCTGTCCATCACCAGAGTCTACCTCCATGAACCTAGACGATTTACACTTGGGACGGTACTTTGCCTCCGCGTATTCTTTCCTAAATAGCACGCAACCCTTCGGACAGTCATGAATCTGCTCATACGTCATCTTGAGTGCACGAAGGAGTTTCTGTGCCTCGTACATGCTCTTTGGCAGAACGTGATCATCCGGAAGCAGGCTCCCAATAACCATCAACAAGCCATCGAATGCATCTCTACTCATGATGTACTGCGACTTGAACACCATTACACGCCCAATGGCATCCAGTTGAGAAACATTTGTCTGGCCGTGAAGGGGCTTCTGTGCCACGTCAAACATGTCGTAGAACGCCTTTGCAGTCGGCTCTGGCTCGTCATCCATACATCCTCCTGTGTACTGTGCCTCCTGATAGTCGTTCAACATATCCGCTACCCACGCATCCGCGTCATAATCCTCGACATGTTGTCTCAGCACTTTCTCTCTCGTACGATGCGCTTCACCATGAAAAATCCACCGAGTATAGCCCGACGTAAATCCATTCTTCCAAATATGTTCTACCATGGTCTTCTTTGGTTTTCTTTTCTGGTTGGTACATTTGCTGCACGGGCATGGGATTAGACTCGCTCCTTTAGCAGCTTCGCCATATGCTCGTTCCACGAAACCATTGGCCTTTCTAATCCATTCAGGGGTGACATCGTTCATTCCTCTACGGCCCGTGTACATCCACTCACGGTCCTCCATCCTCTAACAGAAGCCTAGCAATAGAAAATTTCGGCAGCACCTCCCCTGCACGGGGAGGTTTCAAAATCCTGCAAATAAAACTACCAGCACGATGGCTGACATACACGCATAATTCAACGGCACGATGGCCGACAATCACACACATATATATTCAATCCATGAGACATCCATGCATAATTCAATAGCATAATTCATATATATATATCCGCTTCTATTCTATCCTTGGAAATGCATGTTTTAGAGTTCGGTATTCTTTTATTAATCTACTAGAAAAAAAAGTTATCCACACAATGCAAATTCTAACTACCTAGTGGCTAGAGATAATATAACTCTAACTATCCATCACATTATCAATCACATGCTCACATATATAGAGAATGATTTACCAAGCGGCGGCGTGGTGCCGGGCGCAACGGTGGTTGAGGGCGAGGCGTGGGGACGGCGGTTGAGGCCGGGGCGCGGTGACGGCGGTGTGGGGGCGCGGCGGTGATGGGGCGCGGAGGTGTGGGGGCGCGGAGCGGCGGTGACGGGGCGGCGGGCGGGCGAGGGAGAGGGGCGCGGGCGCGGCGGCGGGCGGACGGTGCGGCGAGGGGCGGGGCGGGCGGACGGCGCGGGCGTGGCGGGCGGGCGGGCGCAGAACAGCCGGGCGAGGTGAGCGGCGGCGGGGTGAGCGGGTGAGTGACAAAGAGTGAGAGGAGAGGAAGAAGGAAAAAGGAGAAGGCATCGGCCGGTTTATTTCACTTCTTTGCCGAGTGCCCGTGATCTGGCACTCGGCAAAGATTTTTTTTAATTTTAAAATATTCTTTGTCGAGTGCCAGATCGCGGGCACTCGGCAAAGACGGCTTTGCCGAGTGTCAACTTACAGGCACTCGGCAAAGAAGATTCTTTGCCGAGTGTCAACCAGTTGACACTCGGCAAAGCCTTCTTTACCGAGTGTCTTTTTTGGCACTCGGTAAAGCATATTTTTATTTTTTTATTTTGGCAACCAAACTTTTTGCGGTATGTTCCTACACTATGTAGACTTACATGTACCATTTTGGGACAATTATAACATTGTTTTTTATAGCTAGTAGATTTAGTTCGTTTATTTGAATATTTTCGGAAAATTCAGATTTGAACTGCAAGTCACTTGAAACTTGGAAAATCGTGCATGCAAAAATGATATTCATGCTATTTAGCACAAGTTACGACCAGTTTCAGGAGATGACTAGAAACTTCGAGCAACATGCTCACTAAACATGGCCGTGAACTTGTCAACCAGTTGTTTAAAAATTGTATAAAACACAAATAAAGTAAAAAATCATGAAACTTGTCCACGTGTCATGATATCATATGTAGAGGCTGTGATAAAAATTTGAGAATGTTTCGATAAAGTTGTGACACACTATGTGTAGAAACCTAAGCGATCTACACATGAAATCATAGAGTTTCAATGTGGATCTCTTAGGTTTCTACACATAGTGCGTCACAGTTTTCTCAAAACTTTTTCAAATTTTTATCACAGCCTCTATATATGATATCATGACACGTGGACAAGTTTCATGATTTTCTGATTTTGTTTGTGTTTTATACAATTTTTAAACATGTGGATGGTGTTCACGACCATGTTTAGTGAGCATGTTGCTCGAAGTTTCCGATCCGCTCCTGAAATCGATCGTAACTTGTGCTAAATAACATGTGTATCATTTTTGCATGCACGATTATCCAAGTTTCGAGTGACTTGCAGTTCAAATCTGAATTTTCCGAAGAAATTCAAATAAACGAACTAAATCTACTAGTTATTGAAAACACTGTTATAATTGTCCCAAAATGGTACATGTAGGTCTACATAGTGTAGGAACATACCACAAAAAGTTTGGTTGCCAAAATTAAAAACATAAAAATATGCTTTGCCGAGTGTCCAAAGAAGACACTCGGTAAAGACCTTCTTTGCCGAGTGCCAGATATTTGGTACTCGGCAAAGAATCCTCTTTGCCGAGTGCTGGCCTTCGGTCGTCGGCAAAGGCTGACGGCCGTCAGCTTGAGATGGCCGATGACGGCCCTTTGTCGAGTGTTCGCCACTCGGCAAATATGTCTTTGCCGAGTGTGTTTCTGTGTCGAGTGTCCTGTACTCGGTAAACGAACTCGTTACTGAGAGTAGTACTTTGCCGAGTGTGGCTCTCGACAAAGACTTATTTGCCGAGTGTCCGAGAAAAAGCACTCGGCAAAGGCTCGGATTTCGGTAGCGAGCAGTGCAGCATGCGCGCACACAGTACGCAGACTGGTGCACGTGTGTAGTGCATATGTGCCATGTGGCACGTCTCTCTCTATCCATGGCCGCCTGCTAGGAACTGTAGCTGTGTGTGTCTGCGCATATACGACCATGACAGCATGTAGTTGGTCCCCAAAACCGTGCACAGTAAGAAAAAATTAAGAGCTAGAGTGTCACCTGTCACGTACTGTTGGTGATGGTCAAGTCACTCCGCGTACCGGTCGCCATCTCGGCTTTTGGTATCTATATATATGCTCCTAGCAGCTTGTGAATAGCATGCTGCTATGCGAGCTGAAGAGGACAGGGGGCCGTCGCCATTGCTGCTACCTTCATCGCTTACGCATGCTCGGCGTTTGGTCTTCGTCGTCGAAGTCCAACAACTCCGTGACCATCTGTGGTCAGGACCGATTCCTAGGGGCCTTGTTACTAATTAGGCCATGTTCGGTTGTTTGGGATTGGAGCCTTAGATTAATTCCTAGTCGGATTACTTCACTAATTTATATAGATTTTGATGAGCGAGAATAAATTCTGACTTATTCCGGTACAACCGAACGGACTCTTAGGTGACAATTAACCGTCATCATTTCACACAATCCTGCAGTCTCTCTCTTGGGACCACGAGAATAATCCCTACAGTTCAATGGGTCCAACTCCCATTATTTGTGGCTACTGCGGGCATGCAGTCTCTCATACCTCGATCACCACGATTCAGCTATATACGCCCCGCACGCCGTCGCTAGTGCGTGATAATTTTTACGAAATATTTTTAATATTTTTATCATAGTCTCTACATATGATATTATGACAAGTTTCATGATCTTTTGCCTTTATTTGTGGTTTTATACAATTTTAAAACAACTGAATAATAAGTCCACAACCTTGTTTCGTGAGTATGACGCTTGAAAATTCTGATCTTCTCTTTTTCATTTTTCGAGTGACGTGCAGTTCAAATCTGGATTATCCGAGGAAAATTTAATTAAACGAACAAAATCTAATATTTATAGCAAACACTATTATAATTGTGCCAAAATCGAACATGTGGGTCTACATAGTGTAGAACACACCACAAAAATCTAGTGGAAAAAAGAAAAAGATGAAAATATGCGTTGCCGAGTGTCACACTCGGCAAAGAAGCTATTGTGCCGAGTGTCAACGCCTGACGCTCAGTAAAGTTAACGCCCGTCAGCTATAAACGGCTGCTGATGGCCCTTTGCTGAGTGTCGTGTCTCGCCGAGCGTTTGACACTCGACAAAGGAGACTTTGTCGAGTGTCTGTTAATGCCGAGTGTCTCAATTGACAAAGAGTCGGATTCTAGTAGTGCTACGCCCCGCTGGCCGCAGCATCATAACTAGTGGCATAGAAAGAGCTATGGCCGTAGCTAGCATCATCGCGTGAAAAGAGTCTATATTCGAGGCACCTAAAATACAACAGCTTGATAGCTGCGGTTTGCTGCGACTTTAATCTAGTTGTAGTTGTGTTTTCTACATTATTTTATTTTTAAGAGTTGCAG
The DNA here is from genome assembly GCF_902167145.1 of Zea mays. Lineage (NCBI taxonomy): Eukaryota > Viridiplantae > Streptophyta > Magnoliopsida > Poales > Poaceae > Zea > Zea mays. The sequence continues at coordinate 73,160,253 of NC_050100.1, read as the reverse complement.
CTGCAACAGTTGATGTCATTAGAAAAAAAGTAAAGAAAATTGTCCGGAGATCGACGCTCTATATAAACTGTATGTGCCCCCAAATAATTTTTTTGAAGTACATATTGCATTTGTTTTTTGTAGTACATATTGCATTGAGTGTGTACACACATCATCAATAAGATCTTACAAAGGTCCAAACTTGACCACCGTCGCTGTTCCGCTGACCCCACGCACCTCGCATTTGTTATGTAATAAACGTGGTACACTGCTGCAGGAAGGCGGAATACACAGCGCTTTCAAATTCAACAGTGACATCATATATTGTGCAACAGTGCGAGAAAAAGACATTACATTTCTCCGTATTATTGGTTGTGTTTTGTACGTATCGGGAACCAACTGTGGTCGTCGCAATCATAGAGACTTAAATGGAGCTTTTTTTGGAAGAATTATTGTTTCCTGAAACTAAATTACATTTGTGTTCCATATTCAACACACGCTCATCTTTTTTTCTCCAAACAGATACTCCTCTCGTTCCTTTTTATTTGTCACATTTTAGTTAAAAATAAACCAGTGAACGATAAATATTTGAGAATAAAGACGTTAGGTTGACAGACTCGACACTACGGTAGAACTGCACGTGCAACAGCGTTTTTTTATCCATTGCAACAGGAAAAGAAGTTACGGTACAATTAATCTGTACAGAAACTTTTTCACATGGGCCGAGGGCCGGTCTCGCACAGCATGCAGCACAGCAGCAGCAACACAACAGTTAACTGAATGAATGAAGGTGATGTGTGTATGTATCTGTATGCCCTGACCTGAGAATAGACGACCTAATGAATCATCTACACTAACGACAGGATTAATTAATTCGGACAGCATGCAGCTTGACGCTATATGTATGCTGGCATCGGAAGAAGCTGCATGCAAACACGACGGTAGTACGACTCGCCCTATAAATTGGAGGGCCTGCGCTCACCTGGATGCATATCACTCACTCACTCACAACACAAGCAGGCACAGCTAGCTGCTCACAGCTATACATCGGCGCATCGCCATTAATTAGCAGCGGCTTGCTTTGGTTTCTGATTGATTAGCTGGTTGTTGTTCAGTTAGTTCGAGTAGTAGACGATGTACTCTCTACCAGGAGCAACCATGTCTGCTGCACCTGCAAGCATCATCTCTTCTTCCTCCTTCGTGGAGCCTCTTCTCCTTGCAGCAGCTTCGCCGGCGGCGGCAGCGGCAGCTGCAAACAGCCACCACCAAGTCCGCCAGCGCGGCCACTTGGTCCGTACTTTGGCGGCATCATCGTCGTCCAACACGCTGCTGCGGAGTGACTTCGATCTCCAGGTAGCTATCCTGCCTAGCAAAGACATGTCCATTTCTTCTTCCTTCTTCGTACATCACCACATGCATGCATGCATGTCCTCACTCTCCATACATGAAACATACATATGTACGTACGTAGGAGGGCCTGACGACGGACGTCAAACGGATGCTGCGTCAGCGTCAGAAGAAGAGCGGCGGCGGGCGGGAGATGCTGGTCACCATCGACAACCTCAAGCGCCTCTGCATCGACCACTACTTCGAGGAAGAGATCGAGGGCGCCATGGCGACGGGCGCCTGCACGCGTCTCCTCCACAGCGACGACCTCTTCGACGCAACCCTCGCGTTCAGGCTCCTGAGAGAGGCAGGACACGATGTCTCAGCAAGTTAGTAGTGATAAACACCCAGTACTACACACAGCAGACGAAAGAAGAAAGAAATTAAACATCTCGTCGTCGTCGTCGTCCATGTGCATCTGCAGAAGACGATGTTCTACGCAGGTTCATCGACGGCGCCAGCGGCGACTTCAAGCTATCTCTGAGCAACGACGTCAGAGGGCTCCTGAGCCTGCACGACATGTCCCACCTGGACGTGGGAGGGGAGGCGGCGCTGCTCCACAGGGCCAAGGAGTTCTCGAGCAGGCACCTCGCGTCCGCCGTCAGGTACCTGGACGACCCTAGCCTCGCGGAGTACGTGCGGCAGTCCCTGGACCACCCGTACCACCTCAGCCTGACGCAGTACAAGGCCAGGCATCACCTCCGCTACCTGCAGAGCCTGCCCTCCAGAGACGCCGCCGTGGAGAGACTCGCAGTTGCCGAGTTCCAGCTCAACAAGTCGCTGCATCAGGGAGAGATGCGAGAGATTAAAAGGTACGTACGTGTAAAGGTCATCTATTTGAATCTGGACACAAAAAATTTGGAGCTAGAACGAACAATAATTTTTTTTCTTCTTCTTCTGTTTATGAGTTACATAATGGTGAGATATTTGATCAACAAATATATATAATGTGATCGATGCAGGTGGTGGATGGACCTAGGGTTGGCTGAAGAAATACCTGTGGTGCGGGATCAGGTGATGAAATGGTACATGTGGTCCATGGCAGCCCTCCAAGGATCTTCCTTCTCCAGATACCGGGTCGAGATCACCAAGATAATCTCGCTTGTTTACGTCGTCGACGACATATTCGACCTCGTTGGCACCCTGGAGGAGCTCTCCGCCTTCACCGAGGCAGTCAAAATGTAAGTAGTAGTAAATTTAGACTATATATATGTGTCTAGAAATTAATTAAAAGCTATACAACCACAATTAACATAGTAGTAAATATTGTTTTAGAGTGAAGGGGAAATAGCTAGTAAATATTGTTGTTGTTGTTGTTGTTGTTGTTGTTAATTTAAACAATGTTAATATATATGAGAAAAAACCCACAACACTGGCTGCAGGTGGGATACTGTGGCTGCTGATTCACTTCCCAGTTGCATGAGATCATGCTATAAGGCCCTCCACACCGTTACGAACGAGATCGCAGAGATTGCCCAGAAGGAGCATGGATCTAACCATGTCAATCGTCTTAGGAAAGCAGTATGTTCATAAACACCTTTATCTTATGTATGCTTCTCTTCAGTTTGATCAAGACAAACATCCATAAATAAATAAATAAAAATATACCAGTTGATTTAAAACTGGTTAAAATGATTCATAAATAAATAAGTTTACTGCTGCTAATGATCGAGCAACTCCTAACGCTAGCTACAAATCGTAACTTTGTGCAGTGGGCGGTGTTGTTCGACGGTTTCATGGTTGAGGCGAGATGGCTAGCGACCGACCAAGTCCCTACGGCGGAGGACTACCTACGAAACGGCGTCATCACATCAGGAGTGCCGCTCACATTTATGCACATATTCAGCATGCTAGGGTATGATGACCCAAGCACCGAGGAAGAAGAAGAAGCGATCATCGACCACATGCCCTCAATCATCTCCTGCCCAGCCAAGATCCTCAGGCTCTGGGATGACATGGGCAGCGCAGAGGTCGTCGTTAGTTCATCGAACCATACACTACATATACTAGCTTGTTAATTAAATGCTTTTACCTTTAAATTTTGCAATCCAATCGTACTTGATGTGTGCATGGGCTTTGCAGGATGAGGCTCAGGAAGGATTCGATGGGTCGTACAGGGACTTCTACCTCATGGAGAACCCTAGCCGCAGCCCCGGCGAGGCGGAAGCGCACATGCGCGGCCTCATCGCGAGGGAGTGGGAGGTGCTCAACAGGGAGTGCTTCTGCAGGAGGACCTTCCCCTCGAACCTCGTGCAGGTCTGCTTGAACACCGCGAGGATGGTCAGCGTCATGTACTCGTACAACAAGGAGCAGAGGCTTCCCGTCCTCGAGGACTACGCGGCGATGATGTTGGTGCTTTGATTTGAAGCATGCATGCATGCATTGCTCTCTCCGATCCGCAGATATGAAAGTAAAGTCCATGTCATGCAGATGATGATTTGTTTTGAGACCAGTAGTGTAGAGTAGATATTAGGTTGTGTAAAATTAGATAGTTGTGATTAGAATAATTGGGCAAACGAATATGGTATGTAAAGATGCAATATATAGCAACATATATGGTACCGTCGTTATTATTATATTTTTTTCAAAAAAATGTAATAATATTAAAATATGCAATGCAATGTAATATGGCCCCTGTAGGAGGCGCCACGACCGGCCGGTTAATTACCATGGTGTTTTAGGGAATTCGAGTTTCATAAGAGATTTAATGATATTATTAATTAGCACACCATATATGATTTTTAGTGACATCACTACCGGAATCGCAGGCTTTGCCGAGTGTTGTCTTCTTTGCCGAGTGCCTTTTGTCGGGCACTCGGCAAAGAAGGCTTTGCCAAGTGCCGCACTCGGCAAAGAAGGCTTTGCCGAGTGCCGCACTCGGCAAAGTTAGGCTCTCGGCAAAGAGCCCCTTTACCGAGTGCTGAACACTCGGCACAGGACGCACTCGGCAAAGACAAGTTTGCCGAGGGTCAAACACTCGGCAAAGGGGGCTCTCGGCAAAGCGCCGTCAGCGGTCGTCCCAAAGCTGACGACCGTCAGTCTTTGCCGAGAGCCAACGGCTGGCACTCGGCAAAGAGGCTTCTTTGCCGAGTGTTACACAGTAGACACTCGGCAAAGCATACTTTGCCGAGTGTCATCTCTAGACACTCGGCAAAGTATATTTTTATTTTTTTATTTTGTCTCTCAAAATTTTTGTGGTATGTTCCTACACTATGTAGACCTACATGTATCATTTGTGGACAATTTTAACAGAGTTTTCAATCGTTAGTAGATTTAGTTCGTTTATTTGAATTTCTTCGAAGAATTTAGATTTGAACTGCAGGTCACTCGAAACTTGGAAAACTGTGCATGCAAAAATGATATTCATGTTACTTAGCATAAGTTACGACCGATTCCATGAGCGGACCGGAAACTTCGAGCAACATGCTCACTAAACATGGTCGTGAACTTGCCATACAGCTGTTTAAAAATTTTATAAAACACAAACAAAGTCAGAAAATCATGAAACTTGTCCACGTGTCATGATATCATATGTACAGGCTGTGATAAAAATTTTAGAATGTTTGGACAAAGTTGTGAGACACTATATGTACAAACCTAGAAGATCCACATTGAAACTATATGATTTCATGTGTAGTTCTCTTAGGTTTCTACACATAATGTCTCACAATTTTCTCCAAACATTCTAAATTTTTTATCACAGACTCTACATATGATATCATGACACGTGGACAAGTTTCATGATTTTCTAAGTTTGTTTGTGTTTTATAAAACTTTTAAACAGTTGTATGGCAAGTTCACGGCCATGTTTAGTGAGCATGTTGCTCGAAGTTTCTGGTCCGCTCCTGGAATCGGTCGTAACTTATGCTAAGTAACATGAATAACATTTTTGCATGCACGGTTTTCCAAGTTTCGAGTGACCTGCAGTTCAAATCTAAATTTTCCGAAGAAATTCAAATAAACGAACTAAATCTACTAACGATTGAAAACAATTTTCTAATTGTCTCAAAATGGTACATGTAGGTCTATATAGTGTAGGAACATACCACAAAAAATTTGGTTGGGAAAATAAAAAAAATAAAAATGTACTTTGCCGAGTGTCCAAAGAAGACACTCGGCAAAGACTCTCTTTGCCGAGGGCCAGCCTGGCAGCGCTCGGCAAAAACAATAAGTTAAGGTTTTGCCGAGTGCCTGTCAGTCGGCACTCGGCAACGATGGCTTTGCCGAGTGCCAGGTCCGCGGCACTCGGCAAAATGTATTTTAAAATTTTTAAAAAATTCTTTGCCGAGTGCCCGCGATCTGGCACTCGGCAAAGCCGTTGAATAATACTCGGTCGTCTTCCTCTCTTCTTCTCTTCGCTCACTTCCTCTCTTCTCTCTTCTATCTCGCGCCACCGCCGGGCCGCGCCCCGCCCCCACGCCGCACCCACGCCGCCGGGCCGCACTCCGCCGCCCCCACGCCGCCAAGCGCCGCCGCCCCCACGCCACCAAGCGCCGCCGCCGCCCCCACGCCACCAAGCGCCGCCCCCACCAAGCGCCACCGCCCCTGCCGTGCCATCTCCGCCACTCCCCGCTCCGGCCATCGACATTTTCCCTGCGCAGACCGAGGTTGGAAATTAGAGTGTTAAATTTTTCTCACACATTAGTCACTCGAGTGATGTTGGGCTTGCAATTAGGATTTAATTTTTGCAATTAGGATTTAATTTTTGCAATTAGGATTTAATTCTTGTTAAGTTAGAATCATGCAAGTAGAAATAGATCTTTGAAAACCTTGTGCTCACTTGTTCTCAGCACTAATTAGATTGCTCTATTACCTTTGGAGTGTATACTTTAGGTGAATTTTTTCTTACTGTGTGCATGTCAGCCATCGTGCTGTTAGTGTTATTTGCAGGTTTTAAAAACCTCAACGTAAAGGGGAGGTGCTGTCGATTTTTTTTTGTATTAATAGACTTGTGTTTCTCTTTTACAGAGAAGATACTTGTCTTCCTAGCCGCTGCGGGTCTGCCTGCACCGCGTCGCGTCGCCACTGCACCGACCCGCCATAGCCCCACTAGCCTGACTCCACCGCCACCCTAGGTATAACCTCTATTTCCGCATCATGGTCGTAGATCACGTAACCCAGTTAGGCGTCTCCCGTTCGAAAGAGATACGGTGTAGATATGCAGATCTTTGCATATCTACAAATGTATCAGTTTTGAATTGTTCACGTTTTTTGGACAGCCCGCGGTTGCGTAGATGGTGTTAGTTTCCATGCTCTACTCCGGTCCGAGAAAGAGTTTCGGCGTCACCTCCCTGTTGTTCTTCGGACAGTACACTCTCCTGCCAGGACGTGTATCCGGAGAACAGCGGGGAGGTGCTGCCAAAATTATATCTCGGATCGGAGTAGAGCATGGAAACTAACTCCATCTACGCAACCGCGGGTGGGATTAGGACCTATCATCACCTATTAGAAGGTAGGAACGTAGTGTACATGCATTACATGTCTATATTAAACTATACTCGGTTATATATGTTAGAGGATGGAGGACCGTGAGTGGATGTACACGGGCCGCGTTCGACGTAATGATGTCACCCCAGAATGGATTAGGAAGACCGATGCTTTCGTGGAACGGGCATATGGCGAAGCTGCTAAAGGAGCTAGCCTAGTCCCTTGTCAGTGCAGCAAATGTGACAACCGGAAAAGAAAACCAAAGAAGGCCATGGTAGAACATATTTGGAAGAATGGATTTACGCCGGACTATACTCGGTGGATCTTCCATGGTGAAGCGCATCGCACGAGAGAGGAGGTGGTGAGACAACACGTCGAGGATTACGATGCTGATGCCGGGGTAGCAGACATGTTGAACGACTATCACGAGGCACAGTTCGCCGAAGGACGTACGGAGGACGAGCCAGAGGCGACCGCAAAGGCATTCTACGACATGTTTGACGCGGCACAGAAACCCCTTCACGGTGAAAGCATCTAGGCCCCTGGTTGGTTTTAGTGATTAATGACAACGTAATATTATATGTGACTAACGTGTGTTTTGCAGAGACAAATGGTAAGTTAGGTCGCATGACAGGTAGAAGTACTACAACGGTGAAAACAATCCCGGAAATAAGAACTCAAAGCGACGGCTAAAACGACGGAACAAAAGGTGAAGGTCTACGGAGTCCGAGTGTCAAGGAGATGTGGACACTTGCGATTTAGTTAGGTCTTTTATTCTCTTTTAGCCGTACTATAAAGAGGGGTTGTCGATGAGTAGTTTGACCAAGAGAGTTCTAGTGTAGTGTTGGTACACAATCACACTCATATACAGTGCTAGGTGTCACTCTAGAACTCACACACAAGTTAGAGCGAAAACCGATTTGAAAATCAGCTGAAAAACAAGACTTAGGGTTTCTGGCTTAGGGGCACCGGACTGTCCGGTGTGCACCGGACTGTCCGGTGCACCCTCTGCCAGGTGGGGCCAGGCTGGTCCACGGCAGTGTTTTCCCTTCGCAGAAACCCGAGAGCGCAGCCTTCGGAGATGAATTTTAGTGGCACACCGGACACCGCACCGGACTGTCCGGTGTGCACCGGACAGTGGACTGTTCACTGTCCGGTGCGCCATGAGTCCAACGGCTCTCTGTCAGAACTAGCCGTTGGAAGTGACCGTTGGCGCACCGGTGGCGCACCGTTGGCGCACCGGTGGCGCACCGGACTGTCCGGTGCGCCATCACGCAGTAAATTGCCTGTAACGGCTAGTTGGTGGGTGAGGGCTATTTATACCCCCTCCACCCACCATATTCAATGTCTTGCACTCCACATTTATTCCAGCACATTGGTAGAGCATTGCAAGCACCAAAAGCCTAGTGAAGAGATTAGAGAATCATAATCCGCGCTTGTTCCTCATTTGCGCTAGTGAGAGCCACCTAGAGCACACACCACTTGCATTAGGCTTCTCTTGGTCAAGCGAAAGTCTACGGCTTGTTACTCTTGGTGATCGGCATCACCTAGACGGCTTGGTGGCGTTGGGAGCTCGGTGATCACCGTGAAGATCTTGTTGGTGACCCGACTCAAGTTTGTAAGCGGTCTCGAGGGATCCACCGCGCCGGAGTGGCAAAGGATCATCTCGTAGTGAGCACTTGGTTCTTGCGAGGACCAAGGGGGAGCGATACCCTTGCGCGGGTGCTCCAACGAGGACTAGTGGAGAGTGCCGACTCTTCGATACCTCGGGAAAAATTGGAGGAGTCTTCTGAACTTTGCTTTACATTCCGCACTTAATTCAAGCACTTTACATTGCGTATTTGTTTAGCAAGTATTTGAAGTATTATCTTAGCTTTGTTACATTTCTAGTATTATATTCTTAGTGCTAGTTGTTGGGGTGAAGTTGGGCTCTTGTTTAGCTCTTGCTTAGGTTTTAATTAGTGTTGATTTTTAGAAAAGCCCAATTCACCCCCCCTCTTGGGCATCGTGATCCTTTCAATTGGTATCGGAGCCTTGTTGCTCATAGATTAGCTTAACCGCTAGAGTTACGATGTCCGGTGGGGATGGACCTCCTCCCGTTTTTGATGGTGACGATTTTCCTTATTGGAAAATTCGTATGGAAGCATACTTAGAGGCTATAGACATTGGTGTCTATAAAGCCGCCACACAAGGGTTCCCCGAACCTAGAGATCCCACAAATCTTGTAGGTGATGAGTTCAATTATGAGAAATGGAATGCTAAGGCCAAAAACACCCTTTTTAGAGGCCTTTGCAAAGATGTGTTCAATAGAGTAAGGAATCATAAAAATGCTCATGATTTGTGGATGGACATTTGTGCTCTACATGAAGGAACTAGAAGTGAACGTGAGGAAAGATATCACATAGCCATGCGAAAGTTAAATTCCTTTGAAATGCTTACTAATGAAAATGCAAATGCTATGTACTCACGACTTAATATTCTTGAAGAGGAAGTCAATGGATTGGGGCTTACTCAAATCTCACAACCGGATGTTGTGAGGAAGATTCTCAGTGTCCTCCCAATAGACAAATATGGACACATTGTCACTGTGCTACATCAAATGGATCTTTCAGTTACCACACCTACACAAATCTTGGGAAAGATCAATGCCCATGAAATGTACATGCACATCAACGACAAAGAAGAATCATCTTCCAAAAGAAAGGATTTGGCTCTCAAAGCAAATCATGAAAGAAAAGGAAAAGCAAAAATACAAGTTGAGGAAGAATCCTCAAGTGATGATGACCTTGATGCAAACATTGCCTTGATGGTAAGGAAGACCACCAAGATGTTGAAGAAGCTAAATAGAGAAGGCATCAAATTTGATTCAAGAAAGAAGAAGTTCTTTTCCAACAAAAGAAAGCCCATTTCTGAGATGGACTGCTACAACTGTGGTGAGCTTGGTCATCTTGCTCATCAATGTAACAAGCCCAAGAAAAACAAGTTCAAGGGCAAGAAGGAAGATGACAGCGATGATGAAAAGAAGGAAAAGAAATTCTTCAAGAGGAAGGATGGAAAGCAAAAGAGGTTCCACAAGAAGAAGAATGGAAAGGCCTATATTGTTGGCGACTGGCTCACCGACATCGAATCATCAAGTGGGTCTTCTTCAAGTGAAGAAGAGAATGATGAAAAAGTTGCGGCCATCGCCGGGGACTTCTCTTCACCACCACCATCGCCATCATCCACTTCTCACCTATGCCTCATGGCTAGGGGTGAACGGAAGGTACAAAATGATATTAACATTGATGATGATAGTGATAGTGATAGTGATGAAGAATTTGCTTCACCTTCGTATGATGAGTTAGCTGACTTACTTAAAGAATATACTCAAATCATTAGAAAGTCAAAAGCTAAATGTGATAGGTTGAAAAATGAAAATGAATCTTTAAATGCTAAGTATGACATAGTTATAAAGGCTAGTGATGAAATAAAAGAAGAAAATAAAACTATGTCATCAACTGTAAATGAGCTCACAAACTCCCTAAAAGATGCTAAGGAAAAATATGACAAATTAAATGAAGCTAATAGGGAGTTGCAAAATAGACTAGTAAAGATCAAGGAAGACTATACTCAAATTAAATTTGATCATGACAATCTTCTTGTTGAAAATGAACTTTTATCTTGCAAAACACATGAGGCTATTAACCCTGTTGTTAAGCTTGATGTAGCAACCTCATGTGATGATTTGATTCAAGAAGAGCAAACTAGTCTACATGCTGAATTGACTGAAAAAGTTGAAGTCCTGACTTTAGACAACCAAAAATTGAAGAATTACTTGACTGATGCAACTACTAGAGGAAAAGTTGCTATTGAGAACAATGATTTCAACAATGAGTTGGCAGTGGATAATCAAAGGCTTAAGAATGAGGTCAAGAAACTAAAAAGTGAAAATGAACATCTTGCAACAAGTGTGCAAAAGTTCAACAAGGGTCAATACCTCCAAAATGAGCTGCTTATGAACACTGTTATGAAAAATAACAAGAGTGGTATTGGATACAATGCTTTTGTGCAAAAGAAAGCTATCACTCAATACAAGCCAAAGCAGACTCACAAGCCTATCAAATGCTTTGAGTGTGGAAATGAAGGTCATTTTGCCCACAACTGCAAAGCTAAACCACCAACTCCCTTGCCTAAGCACTCAAGACCATTTGCTTTCAATGCTCACTATGTTCTAAGAAAGGTTGCAAATGGAAAGATTAAGGTTACATTCCTAGGTCCACCAAATAAGAGTAGACCTAGACAAATCTGGGTGGCAAAGTCCTTAATTGAGAGAGTCACTGGTCCTATGCAATATAGGGCCCTCAAAACTCAAGCTTGAATTGTCTGTGAATGTAGGTGAACTACAAGACCGGTGGGAGCCATTGGGTTATTGACAGTGGATGCACACAACATATGACAGGCAACCCACGGATGTTCACCTCATTAGATGAGAATGTTGATGGTCAAGATAAAATCACATTTGGAGACAACTCAAAAGGAAAAGTGCAAGGACTTGGCAAGGTGGCAATCTCAAATGATTTATCAATATCAAATGTTCTCTTAGTTGCACCTTTGAGCTTCAATTTATTATCAGTGGGACAACTCTGTGATCTTGGACTTCAATGCTTATTCACTCCATCAGAGGTTATTGTAACAAAAATGGATGATGAATCAATGGTATTCAAGGGATTTAGATACAACAACCTCTACTTAGTGGATTTCACTTCAGAAGATGCAGACTTAAGAACTTGCCTCTTCACCAAAGCTTCTCTTGGATGGCTTTGGCATAGGAGGCTTGCACATGTTGGGATGAGCACACTCAAGAAGGTATTAAAGAAAGATATGGTTAGAGGATTAAAGGATGTGGTATTTGAAAAAGACAAGCCATGCAGTGCATGTCAAGCTGGAAAGCAGGTTGCTAATACACATCCCACTAAAGCTTTCATGTCAACATCAAGGCCACTGGAACTACTTCATATGGATTTATTTGGACCTACAAATTATGTCAGTGTCGGTGGCAACCTCTACTGTCTAGTGATTGTTGATGACTTCTCAAGATACACTTGGGTGTTCTTTCTCCATGACAAATCTGAAGTTGCATCTATATTCAAGAAGTTTGCCAAGAAAGCACAAAATGAATTTGATTGCAAGATTAAGAAGATTAGAAGTGACAATGGCAAAGAATTTGACAACACCAACATTCATGAGTACTGTGATGAAATTGGGATCAAGCATGAAGTATCTGCCACATATACACCTCAACAAAATGGAGTTGTTGAAAGGAAAAATAGGACCTTGATCACCCTTGCAAGAACAATGATTGATGAGTATAACACACCGGAGAGGTTTTGGGCCGAAGCTGTCAACACTGCTTGCTATGCATCAAACAGGCTATTTCCTCACCGGCTACTTGCGAAGACTCCTTATGAACTGCTAAATGGGAAAAAGCCAGACGTCTCTTTCTTCCGGGTGTTTGGGTGCAAATGCTACATCTACAAAAAACGCCATCATCTAGGGAAGTTTCAAAGACGTTGTGATATTGGTTTTCTTTTGGGTTATTCATTAAAGTCCAAAGCATATCGAGTATTCAACCATGCCACTGGCGTGGTAGAAGAAACATATGATGTGGAATTTGATGAGACTAATGGCTCCCAAGGAGCACTTGAAAATCTTGATGATGTAGGTGATGAGCCACTTAGGGAAGCAATGAAGAACATGCCTATTGGAGCTATCAAACCAAAAGAAGATGAAGAAGAGGTGCAAATCATTGACAGGCCTTCTTCATCAAATGTACCACAAGATGATGAAAAAGATGAGAGGCATGCAAATGAAGATACATTTGTCTCTCATGAACAAGCAAGGGTACAAGCCGAAGATGTTGATGCTCCAGGATCTTCTTCCCAAGTGGTTGACAGGAGAAACTCATCACTACTTCAAGCTCATCCTCAAAACCAAATCATCGGGAGTCCTTCACAAGGGGTTATTACTCGATCACATAGACATGCTAATTTTATTGAACATCACTCTTTTGTTTCTTGTGTTGAGCCTACTTGTATAGATGAGGCGCTACAGGATCCGGACTGGGTGAATGCCATGCATGAAGAACTTAACAACTTCACCCGTAACGAAGTTTGGACCCTGGAGAAGCCTCCACAAGATGCAAGAATCATTGGAACAAAGTGGGTGTTCAGAAACAAACAAGATGATCAAGGTGTGATTGTAAGAAACAAGGCAAGACTTGTCGCAAAGGGATTCTCTCAAGTTGAAGGCTTAGATTTTGGAGAGACCTTTGCACCGGTTGCTCGACTGGAAGCCATCAGTATCCTACTTGCATATGCATCATGCTATGATATAAAACTTTATCAAATGGATGTAAAAAGTGCATTTTTAAATGGCTTCATAAATGAACTTGTATATGTTGAGCAACCGCCTGGATTTGAAGACCCTAGATATCCTAACCATGCTTACAGGTTGTCCAAGGCGCTTTATGGGCTAAAGCAAGCTCCAAGGGCTTGGTATGAGCGTCTTCGCGACTTCCTCATCGAAAAGGGCTTCAAAATCGGGACCATCGACACAACTCTCTTCACAAAGAAACATAACGGTGATATTTTCATCTGTCAAGTATATGTTGATGATATAATCTTTGGCTCGACAAATGACTATCATTGCATGGAATTTGGTGAGTTGATGTCGAAGGAGTTCGAGATGTCAATGATTGGTGAGCTAACATACTTCCTCGGCTTTCAAGTCAAGCAAATGAAAGATGGTAACTTTCTCTCACAAGAGAAGTATACCAAAGACTTGTTGAAAAGGTTCAACATGGAGAAGTGCAAACCAATCAAGACCCCCATGCCTACAAATGGACATCTCGACTTAGATGAGGGAGGTAACCCGATTAATCAAACTCTCTACCGTTCTATGATTGGTAGTTTATTATACCTTACCGCATCTAGGCCCGATATTATGTTTAGTGTCTGCATGTGTGCTAGATTTCAATCTAATCCTAAGAAAGCTCACCTTCGCGCTGTTAAGAGAATTCTTAGGTATCTCAAGCACACCACAAGCGTTGGTCTGTGGTATCCCAAAGGAGCTACTTTTGATTTAATTGGCTATTCCGATTCGGATTATGCCGGTTGCAAAATTGATAGGAAAAGTACTTCTGGGGGATGCCATCTGCTTGGTAGATCACTAGTTTCATGGACATCCAAAAAGCAAAAATAGTGTTGCCTTGTCAACTGCCGAAGCGGAATACATTGCCGCAGGTGCTTGTTGCACACAGATTTTATATATGAAACAAACTCTTCTAGACTATGGCGTAGTTCTAGAAAAAGTACCTTTGTTGTGTGATAATGAGAGTGCTGTTAAAATTGCTAATAATCCTGTACAACACTCCCGCACCAAGCACATTGATATCCGTCATCACTTCCTTAGAGATCATGTTGCTAAAGGAGATATCATTTTAGAAGGAGTGAGGTCGGAAGATCAATTAGCGGATATTTTCACTAAGCCACTTGATAAGACCCGCTTTTGCATGTTGAGGAATGAACTAAATATTCTTGATCTCAGAAATTTTATGTGAAATGTCAAATGGTGTTGTCACTTGCATTGCATATTTAAATTCCTTGTATTGCATCTAGGACTTGTCTAACCTAGTTGAGATAACCGCCAACAAAGCGAGTGAAAAAGCTTAACTCGGGTCAAACCTGACAAGTCTTAGTTTTTAAGCTTTTAGCACTTAAATTCTTACTTTTCATGCAATTATTGGTTCTTGAAATATGCATGAGGTACTGCACTTAGGGGGAGTATTCAAAACTCAAATCACTCTTGAAAACCCCTAGTGCAAGCCAAAATGCAAATTTCACCATTTGCCTATTTTCTCTAAAAATTATCTAGCCTATGGCAAAATATTTTGAAAAGTATATGAGGGAGCCAATACCTGTCCCAACAAGTGTTATTTTGTGTGATTATAAGTTGGGATTTGGTTTGGTTAGGAGTTAGATAGAAAAATTCAAAATTTTCCAAACTCCCCTCTGTCTGGGCTCACCGGACAGTCCGGTGTGCACCGGACACTGCACTGTGCAATGTCCGGTGCACCGGCAGCCGCGCGCAAAAATCCTTTTTCCTGTGCGCTGTCCGGTGGTTCACCGGACAGCTACTGTGCGCTGTCCGGTGTGCACCGGACAGGCACTGTAGACTGTCCGGTGCGCCCATATCGCGTTTTTAAAAAGGCCTCCAGCC
This sequence comes from Zea mays, assembly GCF_902167145.1. NCBI lineage: Eukaryota > Viridiplantae > Streptophyta > Magnoliopsida > Poales > Poaceae > Zea > Zea mays. Next base: position 73,145,205 of record NC_050100.1, on the reverse strand, counting down.
CGCAGAGCCGAGCCAGAGGCTCTGTTATTTCTCCCAGCCATCCGTTACTCTCTCTCTGTGGCGTTTTCCCCCCCGCCCGCGATCTCCACCGGCGTCCACCGTCTCCGGCCGTGCTCCGGCGATCTCCTGCGGCTTGAGTTCGTCCTCTCCCTCTCTCTCGGTCAGCTTCTCTCCCTCTGTCATCTCTATCTCTCTTTTCTCTGACAGTGAGGCTGTGTACCACCCCTGTGTACCAATTTCAAATTTCTGTGAAATCCCATGCATCCAATTGGTGAAATGTGTTCCTTGGTCCCTATTACATATCCCTGCAGGTCCTTGGCTCCTTCGGGAGGGTTTTTCCACCCCAAATACGCTTTTCCCTAAAACCCTAATTCCTCGCCCTTCACGTGTTCGGTGAAATGCCCAAACCATCCAAACTTGCTCCAATTGAATCCAAATTTTTCAGGCACCTTCACCTCACTTCCAGTAACCTACCTGCCAAATTTCACACCAATCCGAGATCTCAGGCTTAAATTTCACCAAAATTCCCGTTTTGAGCGATCGTTTCCGAGCCGAGTGCCCAAATCCCTATTTCTTCGCCTAAATTCAAACCAAGCACACACTTCACTCATATTGACCTATATAAACCTATTCGTGAAGTATTGGGTCAATTCCATATCATTTCGTGCCTCATTTCGAATTCCAAACCTCCTATGTCACTATTTATCTGTCAAACGTCGCTTTTACGTCTTTTGACCTCTTGAACGTCCCGTCTCGTGCCATATCTCTCTGTGTATGTATTTATTCACATTTCATATGCTTATGACTATGTGACTAATACGTGCTCACCTCTTCTGTCATTTCAGTGACCTTGTGTGACCGTGTGCCGTCTCCCGTCCTGCCTGGATCGTCATCACTCGTGTGAGCTTTCCAGATAGTCATCTCATTCTTTGCTAAATCTATTGGTCACTTTTGCTCTGTGCTTAGTCACTCTCTCTAATTTGCAGACATCAGATCAGGATGCCGCGCACGAAGAATGCGTCGGCGTCAGGGGGTGGCGACGATGAGGACCCTCGTCGCCCCTTCAGGCAGGTGAAGGGCAAGACTGTCTATTTGGAGCAGCAGGAAGGCCGCAAGAAGCGGCGTTCGGACAGAGAGGCTCGTGCAGCGGCAGCAGCTGCAGCAGCCGCTGCGCAGGTAGCACTTGGAGATCAGCCGCATGTTCCATCCGATCAGATTGCATTCCGTGCTCGTCGTCTCACCTCCCGGTCTCGCTCCTCCTCTCACACCTCCGCTTCCACTCCGCCACCCACCCTGCCTGCTCCCGTCACTCCTATTGCTCCATCCACCTCCACAGCCATACCCACTACCAGCACTACGCCAGCTTCCACTGCTTCCCCTGCTCCCGCTCCCGCTTCAGCTCCTCCTGTCCCTCCACCTCGCTTCCGGGAGCGTGATGAGACTGAGGTCCGTCCTCTGGTTTCGGATCCTCGTCTGTTTGATCTTCAGCGTGCTACTGCAGCACGGGTACGTCGGTTCAGGTACGTACCCGTGGAGTCCTGGCTACCTGCTCAGAGAGACCCAGCAGCAGGTGTTCTTTTCAGCACACGGATTCAGGAGTCATTCTTCCGAGCTCAGATGTCTGCTCAGATAGCGCTGCGAGTGCACCGCCTCTTGGATCTTCCAGCTTTTCTGCTTGCAGCCGGTGCTGAGTCTGAGGCACATCTCACCTATCTGCCTGGCCTCCTGACCCTTCTGACTATCAGCGGCAGATATGTTGAGGAGTGGGTCCGCGTCTTCTACGCCTCCGTTTGGATTGACCCGGATCATCACTGGATGAGGTTCCGCTTTGAGCGAGAGGATGTCACGATCACTGCCAGTCAGATCCGACAGCTCTTTGGATTCCCAGAGTCGACGACTCGCCTTCACAGTCTTTGCTACGGCTCTTCTGACCCTCCGCGTCGCCCTCACGGCGGTGTGGCTCCAGGTATAGCTCACGTCGCGGCTCTGTTCCGCCCGCCTTTTACAGATGGGTCGCGACGTTCTCCAGCAGACTTTACTACAGCAGCGAAGTACTTATATGAGCTCATCAGACGGACACTCCTGCCGAGGATGGGATACAGGGAGGCTACCACTCATATTCAGCTTTGGCTCCTTGGTGCCCTGGTAACCCACTCACAGTTTGATGTTGTGGACTTTCTGATCTGTGAGATCGAGGACACCGTTCTGGATGGGATTCGTGCTCGTCGGCAGCTACCTTATGCTCACTACTTATGCCACATCTTTGCGCAGCTGATTCAGCCGCCTCGATTTTAGAGCACTCTTGAGGCCTCACGCCTTGTATTTGGATCTTACCGTCCTGCTCCTGAGATTCCAGTGCCAGCTTCTGCTTCTGTGTTTGAGTCTCAGGCCGAGGATGCAGCTCTTCGACAGTTTGACACTCAGGGTACAACCGATGATGATGATGATGATTTTGGGGTTCCTCCTCCGCCTCCGCCTCCTATGCCTCCACGCTCACATGATCATGAGGCTGGGAGTTCTCGTGTTGCCCCTGCTCCTCCTCCGGCTTTGGACCCTGCTCTTGCGGCGATTCTGGCCAACCTGGCAGCCGAGGAGGCCCGGTTATCCGAGACGATGCTCTCGATGTTTCAGAGCATGCAGGACAGGCAGGATGCACTTCAGCAGCAGCTCATTCAGGATACGGCAGAGAATAGGGCATTCATGGCTCTCATGCTTCAGCATTCTGGTATCTCAGCACCTCCAGTTCAGTCTGCTCCGCCTCCTCCGCTTCACGCTCCAGTGGTGCCTTCGATTTTGTCTGGACCCCCTGTTGGTACCTCTCCGCTCCGGCCGGTCACTTTGGCGTTCACCTCTCCGGTTCTCAGCTCTGTCTGTCCGCAGCTGCCAGTGCCACCAGCATCTGCTGTTCCCACTACCGCTGTGGCAGTATCTGTGACCGCTTCTGCTCCGGTAGCTCTTGCAGCTTGGCCTCAGTCCGAGTCAGTACCAGCTCCAGCTTCTACCGCAGATCCTGGATCCGAGACTGACTCTGACCCTCCGTCGGCGTTTGCTCTGCTACCTCGACCTCGACCGGATGCGCCCCCGCCGCCTCCTCCTGCTTCAGGTGTTTAGGTTCAGGTCCCTTTTGGTGTTTGACGCCAAAGGGGGAGAGATATGAGTTGTGAGAGCTAGGGGGAGTTAGAGAGTCAGAGTCATTTTGATGTAATATATGTGCCTGCTACTCTCTGTACTAGCTTGATGTTTTTGGCTCACAAACTCGTCATATACTCTCGTTGCGTATGATTGACTGTGTGTATTATGTTTTCACCTTATATCATATCACCAGTCTTCTAGCTCTTGTTTCATTAATTTACCTTCTCTTTTTTATGAACAAGAATCTTATGATGTGTATGCGCTCACTCTTATTATTATGGTACACTTTCTTTCTGTCAAAGATTACTGAGTATAACTAACCATTCTTTCTATTGACAGAATCTTCAAAACAAACTACTCTCACAAAACTTGTAGGGTTGTCATCAATCACCAAAAAGGGGGAGATTGAAAGCATCTAGGCCCCTGGTTGGTTTTAGTGATTAATGACAACGTAATATTATATGTGACTAACGTGTGTTTTGCAGAGACAAATGGTAAGTTAGGTCGCATGACAGGTAGAAGTACTACAATGGTGAAAACAATCCCGGAAATAAGAACTCGAAGCGACGGCTAAAACGACGGAACAAAAGGTGAAGGTCTACGGAGTCCGAGTGTCAAGGAGATGTGGACACTTGCGATTTAGTTAGGTCTTTTATTCTCTTTTAGCCATACTATAAAGAGGGGTTGTCGATGAGTAGTTTGACCAAGAGAGTTCTAGTGTAGTGTTGGTACACAATCACACTCATATACAGTGCTAGGTGTCACTCTAGAACTCACACACAAGTTAGAGCGAAAACCGATTTGAAAATCAGCTGAAAAACAAGACTTAGGGTTTCTGGCTTAGGGGCACCGGACTGTCCGGTGTGCACCGGACTGTCCGGTGCACCCTCTGCCAGGTGGGGCCAGGCTAGAGATGGCAACGGGGAATTCCCCGTCGGATTTTAGCTCCCCATCCCCGTCCCCGCGACGAAAAAATTTCCCCGTGGGGATCCCCACGAACGTTTGCGGGTGACATTTCTTCCCCATCTCGTTACCCGCGGGGATAAATCCCCATCGGGGATCCCCGTACCCGCTTAAATTATAATTAGATCATACTTCATTTGTTATTAATTTAAAACATTGTCACTTATACACATTGTTAGATGTAAAAATTATTATGTGTTCATTAAAATGAACGTATTTGTACAACTAGTGATCTCTTGTCAAGATAATTATTTATTTCTATTATTAACTATTATATAAAAACATAGTCATATGTAAGTTTAACGGGTCCCCACGGGGAACGGGGATGGGGAATGCTTTCCCATCCCCGTCCCCGTTTACTCGTCGGGGGAGAAATTTCCCCCATTTACATCCCCGTGGGGGAAGAAATTTTCCCATCCCCGTCCCCTAATAGAGGAATTCCCCACGGGGAATCGGGGATCGGGTCCCCATTGCCATCTCTAGGCCAGGCTGGTCCACGACAGTGTTTTCCCTTCGCAGAAACCCGAGAGCGCAGCCTTCGGAGATGAATTTTAGTGGCACACCGGACACCGCACCGGACTGTCCGGTGTGCACCGGACAGTGGTCTGTTCACTGTCCGGTGCGCCATGAGTCCAACGGCTCTCTGTCAGAACTAGCCGTTGGAAGTGACCGTTGGCGCACCGGTGGCGCACCGGACTGTCCGGTGCGCCATCACGCAGTAAATTGCCTATAACGGCTAGTTGGTGGGTGAGGGCTATTTATACCCCCTCCACCCACCATATTCAATGTCTTGCACTCCACATTTATTCCAGCACATTGGTAGAGCATTGCAAGCACCAAAATCCTAGTGAGGAGATTAGAGAATCATAATCCGCGCTTGTTCCTCATTTGCGCTAGTGAGAGCCACCTAGAGCACACACCACTTGCATTAGGCTTCTCTTGGTCAAGCGAAAGTCTACGGCTTGTTACTCTTGGTGATCGGCATCACCTAGACGGCTTGGTGGCGTTGGGAGCTCGGTGATCACCGTGAAGATCTTGTTGGTGACCCGACTCAAGTTTGTAAGCGGTCTCGAGGGATCCACCGCGCCGGAGTGGCAAAGGATCATCTCGTAGTGAGCACTTGGTTCTTGCGAGGACCAAGGGGGAGCGATACCCTTGCGCAGGTGCTCCAACGAGGACTAGTGGAGAGTGCCGACTCTTCGATACCTCGGGAAAAATTGGAGGAGTCTTCTAAACTTTGCTTTACATTCCGCACTTAATTCAAGCACTTTACATTGCGTATTTGTTTAGCAAGTATTTGAAGTATTATCTTAGCTTTGTTACATTTCTAGTATTATATTCTTAGTGCTAGTTGTTGGGGTGAAGTTGGGCTCTTGTTTAGCTCTTGCTTAGGTTTTAATTAGTGTTGATTTTTAGAAAAGCCCAATTCACCCCCCTCTTGGGCATCGTGATCCTTTCACACGGCAAGACAAAGGTTTCTCAACTGGATGCCATTGGGCGTATAATGGCGTTCAAGTCGCAGTATAGCATGAGTCGAGACGCCTTCGATGGTTTGTTGACAGTTATTGGCAGCCTGCTTCCGGAGGATCACGTTCTGCCAAAGAGCATGTACGAGGCACAGAAACTCCTTCGTGCACTCAAGATGACGTATGAGCAGATACATGCTTGTCCGAAGGGCTGTGTCCTATTTAGGAAAGAACACACTGAGGCAAAGTACTGTCCGAAGTGTAAATCGTCTAGGTTCATGGAGGTAGACTCTGGTGATGGACAGAAGAGGCAGCTCGACATCCCCGTGACAATCCTACGCCACCTTCCGTTCATACCGAGGATCCAGCGTCTATACATGGCAGAGGAATCCGCGAAACAGATGACATGGCACAAAAAAGGCAAACGATACAATCCTGACAAGATGGTTCACGCATCCGATGGTGAAGCATGGACCCAATTTGATGCCATTAACCATGAGAAAGCCAAAGAGGCTCGTAATGTTCGTGTTGCGCTGGCCACAGATGGGTTCAATCCCTATGGAATGACCGCTGCCCCATACACATGTTGGCTCGTGTTCGTTATCCCCATCAATCTCCCCCCGGCGTATGCTTTCAAAGACAGAACATATTCGTGTCGTTGATAATTCCTGGACACCCGGGGAATAAAATGGGCGTGTACATGGAGCCTTTGATTGATGAATTGGTCCGTGCTTGGGAGGAAGGGGTATGGACGTACGACCGAGCTACGAAGACAAACTTCAAAATGCATGTTTGGTACCAGTACTCCATGCATGACTTTCTGGCGTATGGGCTATTTTGCGCCTGGTGTGTTCACGGTAAGTTCCCATGCCCAGTTTGCAAGGAAGCTCTTAGGTTCATTTGGTTGAAGAAGGGTGGCAAATATTCGTCATTCGATAAACATCGACAATTTCTCCCTCCTGACCATGCATTCCGACTAGACATCAAGAACTTTACGAAAGGTGTCGTGGTGACAGACCGCCCACCTGCAATGATGACTGGTGCCGAAGTTCGCGAACAGATAGATGGTCTCGTGGCCAACCCAGAAGGTGGTTTTGTGGGATATGGTGAGCAACATATGTGGACACATAAGTCGGGCTTGACTCGGCTCCCCTATTATGATGACCTGCTCCTTCCACACAACATTGACGTGATGCACACTAAAAAGAATGTCGCCGAGGCACTTTGGGCAACAATTATGGAGATTCCTGATAAGTCAAAGGATAACGTAAAGGCAAGAGTGGATCTGGCAGAGTTATGTGATAGACCAAACCAAGAGATGAAGCCGCCTAGTGGTGGTAAGACATGGAGAAGGCCTAAGGCCGGTTTCGTCCTGAGCAGGGCCCAGAGGAAGGAAGTACTACAGTGGATCAAGATGTTAATGTTCCCTGATGGGTATGCAGCTAACCTTAGTAGGGGGTGAACTTATCTACTCTGCGAGTCTTAGGGATGAAGAGTCATGACTTCCACATATGGATTGAACGAATTCTTCTGGCGATGGTTCGAGGCTATGTCCCTGAGCATGTCTGGCTAGCGCTTGCAGAGTTGAGCTATTTCTTCCGCCAGCTTTGTGCAAAAGAGTTAGCTTGGACCATGATTGCAGACTTGGAAAGGATGGCACCCGTGTTACTGTGTAAGCTGGAGAAGATCTTTCCACCCGGCTTCTTCAATCCGATGCAGCATTTGATTCTTCATCTCCCGTATGAGGCACAAATGGGGGGGGGGGCGTGCAGGGACGTTGGTGCTATCCAATCGAGAGATGTCTAAAGACTATCCGAAAGAAATGTAGAAATAAATGCAAAATCGAGGCTTCCATTGCAGAGGCATACATACTGGAGGAGGTGTCAAACTTCACAACAACTTACTATGGTGACAAACTGCCGAGCGTGCATAATCCACCCCCTCGTTACAATGATGGCGACAATGAATCGAACCTCAGCATTTTTCGAGGGCAACTCGGAAGCGCAAGTGGTTCAACCACCAAGACCCTGACACATGAAGAGTGGCGGCATATCATGCTATATGTATTGACCAACCTTGAAGAGGTGACGCCATACATGGAGCGATTTCTTCATGAATTCTGGCGTCGATCAAGGGACCCAACTCCACAGGAATATGATACCCTTCTTGGAAAGGGTGCGGGAAATGGATTGCTCGATTTCATTTCCTGGTTTAAACGTAAGGTACATGCTTAGTTTGTCATTTGAAGTTGCTCTTACGTGCGAATAATATAACAATCTAGCGTGTTTGAACTTGTAGGGCCAAAGAGAGTCGTCTATGAGTGCCGAGTTGAGACAAGTAGCCAATGGCTTTGCCTATAGGGTCAGGAAATTTTCTGGGTATGACGTCAATGGATACCGTTTTCGCACAACAAGCTACGACCAAAGTCGGCCCAATCGAAAAACCACGTGTTCTGGAGTCTTTACGCCCGGGCTTGACGAGGTAGAGTATTATGGAAGAATTGAAGAAATATATGAACTCAATTTTTATGGTTCCAAACCTCTTACTCCAGTGATATTTAAATGTCATTGGTTTGACCCTGAAGTTACGAGACGGACACATTCTAATCTTGGGCTAGTCGAAATTCGACAGGATTCCACCTTACCAGGAGACGATGTCTATATTGTGGCCCAACAGGCCACACAAGTGTATTATCTTCCATATGCGTGCCAAACGAAACAACATCTTAAGGGTTGGGATGTTGTGTATAAGGTATCACCGCACGCTAAATTACCTATTCCAAACGATGAAGATTATAACTTAGACACAGACACATATGACGGAGAGTTCTTCCAAGAAGATGGGCTCGAAGGGCGATTTGAGATAGACTTAACCGAAGCGATCGGAATGGAAGTAGATATTGAAATGGTTGTTGATGACGAGGATGATGAGGTGCAAAATGAGAATGACTTAGAAATACTTGAAGGTAATGCCAATGACGAAATTGCGCCTTTAGATGGTGTTGACTATGAAATGGTTGATAGTGATGATGACACTTATGATCCGGCTAACCCGGACACATATGAAGATTATTTTTAATCGATGTAATGCTATATTTCATTTATTTTGCATATGTTTCTAAATACATATTTTTTTATCTGTGCTTAATTGTTTACTCTTAATTGCAGGTTGTTGGACAAAGATGGTGGGCGGTGGGACGAGGACGAGGAGGGGGAGGGGGAGGAGGAGCACCCGTAGGACGGAGGAGGAGGCGCAGCAGGATGACGTCGTACAACAGCAGGTGGAGCGGCAAGCCGCTGTTGATGCGGCACAGCAGGACGACGACGATGCGGCGCAGCAGGACGACGACGACGCCGCCGCTCAGCATGACGTCTCAGGTTCTGGCTCCTCAGGTTCGAGGAGTATCTACCTGCGAGGTCCCGCGAGTCTCCCTAAGCGACCCATACTTCGTGACAGACGTCCGCTGATACGACCCGATGGAGAGAGGTAGGTAACTTTAGATGTTGTTGCTGCTTTTTCATATTATATGTTCAAATTAATAATAGAAACTAATACTTCATCTTAATCACTTGGACAGGTCTTGGATGGTTTTGGAGACTGCAGGGGGTCACGGCCGCAACCCCAATGGCATCCTCGGCCTTCTATGCAGGGAACACTTCCCTGGACTTGTCGAGTACACCGGAGTGACGAGCCCAGCATACACCTTCGACCACTACGCCGTCGCCCCCGATGCAGTAGATCGGGACGACAGACAATTCAACAACAAGGCGGAGCGAGTGAAGCAAGAGCTGTGGGTAAGTCTTCCTCGCACTATATTGTTTAATAAGTCGCATTTGTTGCATATTCTTGAAATAATGTATGGATACATTGTCTTTGTATGTAGGATTTCTTCAGATGCGATGCTGGATACGAGGCCAGGGCGGATGTGGTGTCTACTACGTGTTGTAAGAAGCTCGTCGTGGACATGCACTACGAGGCGCGCATCCAGGCCATCGTCACTTACCACGGCTCCGTCCTTGGGGAGAAGGTGAAGAAGAAGGACGCCCGAACCATGTCGTTGACTCCGGACCAGTACTTGCAGGTAAATACAAAACTTTATTATTGGTACTAAATATGCTTATTTTTATCTTCTGATATGCGGTGTACTTATATTTTTTTATATGATTCCTCATTGGTGTGCCGCACATCCTGAGTGCTGGGAGCAGATGGTGCAGAGGTGGTGCTCGGCTGAGTGGGATGAGGCGCACAACGCTAGCCGGGAACGGCGTTTGCTGATGCAAGGTCCCTCCCACCATCAAGGCAGCCGCAGCCTGGGCAAATACGCGGAAGCATGGGTACGCGCTCTTTTTTATTTAGGTATATAACTTTCGATTAGACATGATTTCTAACCATCTCGTTGGTTTTCTCGCAGTCGGCGGCACATGGTGGCGCGCCTTGCTCCACGTTCTCGGCATATGCTATGGCCCACAAGGGGAAGGCGACGTCCGACGTCACCTACAACCCGGATGACGGGCCCGAGGCGTACACCAACCCCGCCATCCACAGCCGCCTCAGTGAGTACACCGCCATGGCCAAGGAGGTCCATGGGCCAGATTACGATCCGAGGACCGAGGACATCGACGGAGATGTCCTCATGAGGGTCGGAGGAGGCAAGAGGCATGGGCGGTACTGGATTGCCGACGGGGCAATCGACTCGTCCTCCACTCCCACTCTCTCTCAGGTGCGAGCAAGGAGCACGAGCGCGAGCCCAGCCATACGACCTCGGCAGGACAGCTCACAACATCGTATCCAGCAACTCTAGGTTATTCCTTATCTATTCATCGTTCATTGATTATTATATATCTTCTCTTTGTATTATCGTAACATTAGGGCGAAATATTAGAGACTCAGCTAGATGATGAGAGGAGGCAACGTGAGGAGCTGGAGAAGAGGATGATGGAGATGTTCGCGTACATGCAGAGCCTTGGCGCCGCACAGGGTCATGCTCCACCACCTCCGTTGTTCCCTGCAGCTGACCCTGCAGAGTTCACTACTCCTGTGAGTATCAAAATTTTAGTACTGCATGATATATATTCATATGTTCTCACACATACAATCTCTTCTCTGTGCAGGGTCAATCGGCGGCGTCGAACAACCTTCATGCTTCGTCTAGCCCTTCGCCGAACCAGTCCAGATGCCCACCTCGTTGATGATTTGTTTTGTGATGATCCAGACTTACCTTTGTGAGTGTTGGTGATGTTAGTTAGATTTTGTCTTGTGAGATACTTGGTGATGTTAGTGATGATCCAGACTTATATCTGTTTTGTGATGATCCTGACTTATATTTGTGAGACTTTAGTGAGACTTTGTGATATATATGGTGTTGATGATAAATGTGTTCATTCTGTGATGCGATTGATATATAATGTGATGTGAATGATATATATCTTTTGTTTGTTTGGATAGAACAGCAAAAACAAATAAAAAAGAGACATCCTGGTCACTTTGCTGAGTGTAACACTCGGCAAAGGGTCGCTTTGCCGAGTGCTATGACCATGGCACTCGGCAAAGAAGGAAACCTAGGAACCGGTAAAGCCATCTTTGCCGAGTGCTGACCATGGCACTCGGCAAAGAAGGAAACCTGGGAACCGACAAAGCCATCTTTGCCGAGTGCTGTTGCCAAGGCACTCGGCAAAGGGACTGGCAAAGGGACCCACTGGAGGACTCTTTGTCGAGTGCCGGTCCACTAGACACTCGGCAAAGAGTCCTCCTTTGTCGAGTGCCTACGAGAGCTCTCGGCACAGGGACTGGCGGTGGGGCCGACTGGACCCGTCTTTGCCGAGGGCCACGATAGCAGGCACTCGGCAAAATTGGCCTCTTTGCCGAGTGCCAAAGAAGACACTCGGCAAAGGATCCGTCACCGTCACTTGGCGCCGTGACGGTGACTTTTCTTTGCCGAGTGTCAAACGACACTCGGCAAATTCTTTGTCGAGTGCCCGACAAAAAGTACTCGGCAAAGAGACCGCTGTCGATGTACAGTTCGCCGAGCGTTCTTTGCCGAGTGTTACACTCGGCAAAGCCTTTGCCGAGTGTAAAATAGCCTTTGCCGAGTGTCTGAGACACACGACAAAGGAGCTGATTCCGGTAGTGCATGTCACTACACTTGAAACTAGTTTCACAACCATGAAACTACGTCTCTAAGGTATTGAAAACACTACAGGAAAACCGAGAAAATATATCTACCTTATTAAGAACGTTGGTTATTTGTGACCGACGGACTTACAGTTAAGTACGTCGGCCAGCGCAGACCGACGTATATAAGTTTAAGTACGTCGAACTTAGCCTAGCCAACGTTCTTTAAGTATTACGAACGTTGGCCTCGCCCTGACCGACGTTCTTATTCATTTTATGCAATGTGTGTTGTCTTCTCCTCTTTCCTTTCCCCTCTCCCGCCCGTCACCACCCTCTCTGTTCGCCGTCGGTGCCGCCCGCCGCGCCTCCAACAAGGCATGCCCACGTCACTTTCTCGACATGCCCTCGATGTCCGCCCGTCCGCGCCTGTGAGCTTGTCTATCGAACCCTACCGTACCATAACGACATGGCCCTATAAACATTATTGATTGCGTTATGGAAATAGTTTGTATTAGAGTTTTTTGTTATTGTGATATTCATATTAGGGATCATTTTTGTTGAGATATTCATATTAGAGATAACATACTCCACTGTGAAAGATTAGTGAGTGCTCTATGTTACCACTTACATAGAAATTTATGTTGTCATTCGTATTAGAGAACCAAGAAATAGAATATATGCTTAGTGATGTTAAATTTTTACTAAGAGCACACCTAATGTGTGTTAAAATTGAAGAAGCAAAAAGTTGCACTGATTTTAAAAATTCTTATGATTGTATGCCTTGGCATATGTATGTTGGGTTAATGACACATAGTCCTCGCCCCCGACGTCCGACGTTCGGTGGCCGCCCTAGCTCCCACCCGTTGCTGACACTCGGTGGCCGCGTGCTCACTGACCTGCTCCGTCTAGGCCGCCCTTGCGTCCACCGTCGAGGCCAAGTGCGCGTCTGCACCTCCACTACCGCTCGCTCGGGGCCACACCTCCAGCCCTATGCTTCAAAGCATTAATTCTTTTGTGTTTAAATTTATCTTTTGTGTTGTTGCGATATGATTGTAGGTACTGCCATTTACCTTAAGCACTTGTGTTTAAGGTAAATAGCGGTATCTAATTTTTTCACCTCAGATGACTCCTCCTCAGATGTCACCTCAAATGCAAACGTCGATGCCGCCTCAGATGCCAACGCCGATGATGGCGCCTCAGATGTCGTGGGATATCCTCATATAGGGCCGTCACAAATGACTTAGGGATATGCTTCGTGGGTGACAAAACCATCTTCTTCACCTGGAGTGGTAAGTTAAGTCTACTTTGAGTTTTAGTTAAGAAAAATTGAGTTTTAGTTAAGAAAAATGTAGTGAATCAAGCTAAATCTATACGGTAACATATGGACTGTATCTTTTGTAGGGTTCGAGTTCACATCCTACTCTCAACGACGGTACGAACTTCGTCGACCAGATCTACCTTAAACTTGATGGAGTTGTAGACTTTTTTATGTGATGTTTGGGCGTTAATTTGGTCAGCCACACACACCACCAAATCCCGAACACCCACGCGAGCGTTTCAAAATTTAACCAAATTTCATTCAGAACAAAGCAAAAACAAAAAAACGCCATTTCCCTGTCGTCCCAAATGGCCACGGGCGCACCGCCGGAGACGGAGCCGGCGTCGACGGCGGCGGCGCGGAAGCTGCACCACCTGCTCCGCTCCCGCGACCTCCTCCCGGCGCTCTCGTACCTCCGCACCCTCCCTTCCCCCTTCACCCTGCTCCCCAACCACGCGCTCAACGCGCTCCTCCGGGCCCTCGCCGCCGCTGGCCGCGTGCGCGCCGCCGCCTCCCTGTTCCGCGCCATCCCCGCGCCTACGCCGCACTCCTTCAACTCCTTCCTCGCCGCGCTCTTGCGGCGGGGCCGGCGCCGCGCGGCGTCGGCGCTGCTCGCCGCTTTCCTGCGCTGCCCCGGCGCCTCCCCCGACGTGGCCACGCTCAACACCCTCATCCACGGCCTCTCCACTGCCTCGCCGCGCCCGTCTTCCCCCGCGCTCCTCAGGCTCTTCCGCTTCCTGCCGGAGGCCTACGCCTTCGCGCCCGACGCCATCACGTACAACTCCATGCTGGCTGCTCTGTGCCGAGCGGGGGACCTGGCCACCGCGCGCAGGCTGTTCGATGGAATGCGCGCGGGCGAGCAAGGCGGGGAGGCTGGCGCCTTCCCTAACGTGGTCGCCTACACCACCATGATCAGGGCGTGCTGTGCGAGTAGGCTTGCCGATGAGGCGCTGTCGCTCTTCAAGATGATGCTCGCGGATGGCGTGCGGCCGAACAGGATCACCTACAACACCATGGTGCAGGGCTTCTGCCAGGCCGGAAGGATGGAGCTGGTAAAGGAGGTGTTCGGGATGGACTCATTTAAGCCGGACACGTGCACGTTCAATACGCTGATGGCCGCGCACTGTAGAGAAGGGCGGATACAGGACGCGAAGAAGGTGTTTGATCAGATGATGGAGCTCCGCGTGAGGCGCGACTCTGCGAGTTACAGCATCGTGACCAGGGCGTTGTGCGAGAACGGTGAGTTTGGTCGAGCAGAGGAGCTTGTGGACAGCCTCTTGGAGAAGGAGGTTCTCAAGAAAAGAGGTGGTTGTGTGCCACTCATTGCATCTTACAATCCAGTTTTTAAGTACCTCTGTGAGAATGGCAAGGCAAAGAAGGCCAGGTTGTTATTCGGGCAGCTGCTGGATATTAGGAGCAAGGTCGATTTCCTAGCATTCAAGACACTAATCCTAGGACATTGTAAGGAGGGAGATTTTGAAGAAGGGTACGAGCTGGTGCTCTCAATGTTGAAGAGGGATCTTATGCCTGACAGTGAGTGCTATATTGCTGTAATAGATGGCTTTATGCAGAAGGGGAGGATGAAATCTGCCTGGGAGGCTCTTCACAGGATGTTAAACAGTGGTCTTCGACCTAGCACAAGTACGTTCCACTCTGTTCTTCTGGGGCTTTTGAAGAAAGATGGCTGTGCGAAAGAAGCCGCAGATTTGATAGAGATAATGCTGGAGAGGAAGATCAGGCAGAATGTTGACCTTTCTACTAATCTGATTGGTGTGTTGTTCAAAAGTGATCTTAATGACCGTGCATACAAGATTACTAAGCATCTGTACGACAATGGATATTACATTAAGATGGAAAAACTAATCGCGACACTTTGTGAGGACAAGAAGTTCATAGATGCCGCGGAGTTTTCTTTGTTCAGCTTGCGGAAGCGCCATGAACTGGGTGTGGCAGTTCACAGCCAGGTTCTGGATGGCCTTTGCTCGGATCGTAGAACTTCAGAGGCATTCCAGCTTTTCTATGAGCTAAATGAGAACAAAAGGACTTCTGCGGTTGCTGCACCCCGCAGCCTAGTCTTTCTGCATCATGCTCTTGAGGAAGCTGGAATGGTGCAAGAAGCTGGTTTTGTTGCTAAACAGATGAGACGTGCAACTGCCACAACTAGGCGAAGGAGCTAAGGTTTTACTCCATGTTTTTTAGCATCTTTGCGGGGAGGGAAGGGATTCCCACCTGGATAGCTGTTATTGCTAACATGGATAGCCTGACTCTAAGCTATTTTCTTACATAATGGTGCAAGACCAAGGATGCTGGAACTGGATGTCAAGTTGGTTGCCTTTCCTCAGCTGATCAGCAAGGGAATGGCTGGTCATTGAACAATGGTTGTTTGATGATGGAAGATTGCATATGGCATTAAGGGGTCTGTAAATGATTTGATTTTCTTGAGCTAACTCCTATCAGCAGATATTCAGATTGCAGAAGCTCATCTGATGGTCAGTCCTAAAGACAAACTAAAGCCTGTATTTTCTGATACTGACATACTGTGTATTTAAGTGCAGGTGAGACAATAGAGCTGCTGCTGCTGCTTCCTGTTCAACTGGAGAAGAGTTGTGAAAATCAAAGTGTCTCAAATTAAAAAGATAACTCGTAGTAAAATGCTAGCGAAAGAACACCACGGTCTGTCATGATATTTAGCAACCAGTGACATCGTCCTGTCATGATCTTTAGCAACAGCACATGTCTGGACCACATGACAGTATATGTCTAGGACTCAGTTCGAGGTTGAGATCGAAGAACTTGAGAAGTTGGGCGTGAAGCTTCAGAACCTGAGCAACATGCCATGATGCCAGCGGGAGTCGTGTTGCTTTCTACTCCCTCTGCTCTGCTCCATATTAGAAGACATTTTGGTTTTTTTTATTTCAACTGCTTTTGCTATGTATTTAGATATATACTGTATCAAACGGAATGTATCTAGAAAAGTATTAAAATTTGGAACGGAAGGGATAGTTTGCGTGATGAGAAAAAAAATGTCATGGTTAGGTAACTGAGAAAATCGCGTTAAAACTGTTGGTACCTTGCCTCTGAAAAATGGTTGCAAGTCATGCATTGATTTCTTTTGCATTCAATCAGATGCATTATAATTGTACTGTTCTTTTACTGTTCATAAAGAGAATTCCTAGTGCTAACAGACAGTTCTGGTTGCAGTTCCTAGTGCTAACAGACAATTCTGAAGTAGCATTGATAAATATTACAGACAATTCTGGTTGCAGTTCCTAGTGCTAACAGAGAATCATGCCTTACTGTTGCAACCAGAGCCCTTTTGACATCACAGCAATTACATCTGGTGCGGGCACCGTCTACATGATTGCGACGCTCAAGTAATCACCGATCTGCAGAACGAAGCAGCATTGATAAATATTTTGTGCACTGGCCAAAAGTGTAGATCTGAAGTAGCGCAATACATCACATTCATATCATATGTACCTGGAATCCGAGCTCTGCAAGAGTTTTGGCATCGTCGCCTCTTCCATGACCATAAGCGAAGGTCGAACCCACCTTCAAACATTCAACAAGACAAGTCATGAAAGGGCAACAATGCAGTGGAACAAGAGTTGTGATGGTGTCCAGAAGAAGATAATCCATGATGAAATAGAGATTGTGAAGACGGAATCTAAGTATGTATGTGTAAAATGTTTTGTTAGGCACATGCCTTTTATTACACACTGGGTAACTAATAAGACATGCTATTCTATGTCAAATATAGAATGCCCACAAGAGAGCCAAGCACTACAACGTTCCAATTCCATTCTATGATGAAATAGAGTTTATCTTCACAGGAAAACAAACTATTGGAGAATTTAGTGTGCTTCAAGCACCTTTTGACGGCCCACCAAGACATGCTGCCGATCCCAATGGCAACGGGAGAAAGAGTAAAAAACAAGTAGATGTGAACAATAATCCATCTCAGTACTATGATTCTGATACTCTTCCAGATTCTAACGGTCCTACACAGGTGATTCTAAGGAGAAACCTGATGATGACTAGAAGAAAATGAAGAATGAAAAGAACGATTATGCCATGATTCAAGACGTCACTTGTACCCCAAAAGTCTGAGACTATATGCTTCACTCATGTCACTGATTCAAATAAGGGAATTTACAGGATCATCGATAACATGGGGTGTCCTTTGCTAGTGCGCCTGAATTGTACACTCATCTTGCTGAAAATTTTAGGATCGCTAGCATGTTGAAGGGGCAGCTGGAGGAATGCATCAAATAGTGGGCGGCACAATGGTCATGGATCACAATCCTATATTCCTATGGATTAAACTCTTTATATAACTTTGTTAATGCACATGTTAGTGACTGGCTGGTTTAGCTTTTAAAAGTATGGAAACACTATGACATACTGTGTATTTTGGCACTTTGAAACTAATGATGAATGGTACAGACCATATGATGTATTTTGTTGGCATGATGTATTTTGGGTGTATGACATGTGGAATATTGTGCCCGTCGTAATGCTTGGGATCGTTCTTTGGTCGTCTTGTATTGTATATAACTATACTAGAAAAGGAGGCACGCTTCGCGGCGCCCTACCTCCATTAGTCAAATGCATTAACAAACTTTATTTAGTACGATTCAAAGTAGACAACAGTACGCGCCATAAAATAGACTGGTTCGGTATGTCAAAGCTTTTTTAAAAAAAAATCAGAGTACAATGCAAAGGAATGCTAAATTTTACCATTGAAAATTTAAGTATGTAATGACACAAAAAAAGCTGCCAACTAAGACAAGCATAGTAATTTTGAAATTGAAGCCAATTTTTATTCTTGCAACATAATTTGGAGAAATGTGTAATGATAATTGTCGCAGTAAAATATGTCATGATACTTTCAAGTCAAATAGAGCTTCCCTCTCGGCAAGGTGACAAGCCGATAACCATACAACATAGTGTACCGTGAGAGGACAAGAGATATGACACACACCCTGACACGCTCAAACTGGGTCTTAGAACCATCACTTGCATGCTGGTAAATTCAGGTCACACCAAAAGCTTCAGACAATGTTCAGCATAGGGCAAGAAGGCTGGCAGCAACATCACTTGCGCCTCTTGGCCCTTCTGCTCTCCGGCCTCTGTTGCGCCTGCTCAAACTCTTCTTCCGTGGGCTCCGAGCTGCTCGCCTTGGAGTCACATTTGGACATGATGTTCGAGAGGATGGAGTTGAACTGTTTTTTCCGCTCAGCCTTGCGCTGTGAGATAGCCAGTATCAGATCATTCTCCTCACTGTTCTTCCTCTTCCTGCCATGGAGTCCAAGACAACGATCAGTTCGAAACAAGCAAATGGTAGCGGAATGTAACACTGACACCTAAGGGCTTGTTTGGAAGAAAGGGAATTGAGGGAGCTATTGAATAGTAAGGGATTTTAGCAGCCTCAAGTGTTCTGTGGGGATGAAAACTTACTTTGCTCTCCTCTCTAGCGGATTTGTTGGTGGCTCCATCCCTGAGATCTTTTTAGCCCATTTCTCATACACCTTAGTTGACTTCAGCTCACCTGATATTAAAAAGGAATGGCAAGTGCTTTCAGAAACAGATATTTCACTGACAACTAAAATTGCATAACTAGGGCACTTGCTACTGTAACTGTATGAATGAAACTAATTGAAATCCTTCCAAACGACAGCAGTAACTACAACCATGTGTTTACCTTCACCAATCGCCTCATCAATTATATCCTTGAAGCGGTGAGAATCAAGCTTTGGTTCTGAGCAAATCATTGTGCAGAAAAGCCTGAATAGAAGGGAACAATGCCAATATAGAAATTAAAACAAGCATGTTGGACCAGTTTACAGCTTTCACTTTCAGGATAAAGGTTTGAACAAGCATAAAAGGAAATTAAAATTCAAAGAAATCACATGTTCATGTTGCCCTTATATTTTGTATAGAGTTCCTTCAAGTCCGTTTTCTCAGAATCTGACCCTCTATATTTAGCTTCAAATTCTTCAATGTCAGCCTCTGTGACCTGGGAATAAAGATTAAATTAAGTACCATTATATATAAAAATATACACCATGTTCCCAAAATATATGTCACTCTGGCTATACATCTAAACAAGCCAAAAGGATATTCTTTTAGAGACAGAACAATAGAGGTAGTATTATGCCACATCAGAGTTTTCGCTACTATATTTCCCTAAAAAATATCATTGTAAATTAATAGACAACATTAGCCTACAATTAATATAGAAGCAATCATACTTTCTTGTACATTGTTCTGAAGTACTCCTGAAGATTGTCTGCAGCTTCTCCCACCAGTGCCTAGATGAAAAAGGAAGATTCATAAAATAATGCTTGAATCTGAAAGGTAGAATTGGAGTGCTATAAATAAGGTGCGCACATCATCAGTGATGCCAGTATCATCATATAAACGCTCTTTTCTCTGCATCTCCAAGAATGGATATAACCTTCTGCAGCAGCTGAAACTTCTCTTTAGCTTCCTAGCAACATATAACATTATATTTGAGATAATTTGCACTAAATGACTGTAGAAAAACATCCGTGGTTTATGGTTGAGATACTACCTCATCCCCAGGATTCTTATCTGGGTGGAGGCGCAGACTCATGTCACTGATTCAAATAAGGGAATTTACAGGATCATCGATAACATGGGGTGTCCTTTGCTAGTGCGCCTTGAATTGTACACTCATCTTGCTGAAAATTTTAGGATCGCTAGCATGTTGAAGGGGCAGCTGGAGGAATGCATCAAATAGTGGGCGGCACAATGGTCATGGATCACAATCCTATATTCCTATGGATTGAACTCTTTATATAACTTTGTTAATGCACATGTTAGTGACTGGCTAGTTGAGCTTTTAAAAGTATGGAAACACTATGACATACTATGTATTTTGGCACTTTGAAAGTTGAAACTAATGATGAATGGTACAGACCATATGAACCTATACAGGGATAAAAATTAAAAAAACAATCATAATGCACTGATAAGATTTAAAGTGTTATTGACATGGAGGCTCAGGGCCCACTAGCCATTGCTCAAACCCAGTGGTACGTTATTACAAGGCACCTACTTTCATCAAGGTGTAAATAGACATCTATTTTTTTCCTTAAAGTGGCACAAACAAGTTAAGTCTGTAGAAGTAGAAAGGACTTACAAGATCAGTGAGCTCGCGGAGAGTCGCATCCTTCCATGCGTAAATCTGAACTTCATCCTTTGGCTCCTTCCCTCTCACAGCAAACTCTTCATTTTGGTGGTGACCAGCAACCTGGAAACAGTAACAAACGGTCAACTTTCTTCAGTGCATGGTCCATGGTGTCTTATCAATCTCTACTGCAAGGCATGTAAGACAAGATGTGCACAATATATGTAGCACTCTTAAATCTTAATGGTACATCTGTGCAGATCACCCACATAAAAATGTATTCCCAGCTTCTAGATTCTAATGTATCATGATACTACTACTGTGCTTTCTACAGACTGGCAGTCCCAGTGTAAGTAAACTGGCAGTAAATTACATTTTTATATAAGAAAAGACATAGTTTGATGATGAAAAGCTTTCTGCTGTCCACCATGCACTATAGGTACAACAAAATCGACTAAAAAGTTGCAGTAGCAACGCAAACAAGTGAATCAAGTATTAAGTATACTGCAGGTTCCCAAGTCTCAATCAATACACTAAAGTGCTAATCAGCATGGAGTAACCAATAAATGCATTCGTTGGGACAAAAACAAGCTAAGAAGACATAAGCACGCTTACCCTCGTGAAAACCCTGAGCAGCAGAGGACAGGTCTGCACACAAGAGAAAATGTTACCAGTAGGATTAGTCAGCATTCACATTCCTCTGGACGCAAGCAAAATCTAACCTAATGTTGTGGAGTCGCACGTCAGTGTCCAGCTACTTGTGAGAGCGCAATCCACCACAAGGAGCATCGCGGGATTCACATTCCACACTAGAAGCCTGACACCGGGAGCAAGGGGGGCCAGGGGGTGTAAGAACTGACCTTCTCGCGGTCGATTGGTTCGGGGCGGAGGCGCGCCATCGGGGGCGGCCCATGGTGCTGCATCGGCGGGCCCGAAAAACAGGATGCATGCGAGACTTACCGAACCCCGAAAAACGAGACAATTGCCATTATGAAACAACAGAGAAGCGGTTTCGACAAATTGGAGGCGTTGCCGAGGGCTTCTCTATTTTGGAGACGCAGCCAACAGTCAAACACTGATATGGACAACAGAGAGAGATTTGGTTCGGTGGTCAACATTAAACTCACTCCGTGCTCACGCCGTCTATTGTACTCGACGCGAGCTGCTTCGAAACAGAAACCCTAGCCGCCGCCGGTGAGAAAACCTAGCCGCCTTTCTCTGCTCCTCTTGCTGATGGATCGTTCTCCGAGCCAAGTGGTTGCCGATGCTGTACAAGCGGCGCGTGCTGCTGCCGTCGCGGCTGCTGAGGCGAGATGCGCTGCCGTTATCGCAGAGAAGGAGGCCAGTTCGCCGCCATTGCCGTCGACAAGGTCGAAGCAGTGAAGGTGTCATCAAATGTGGTATGTATTATCAAACTCATGTAGTGATCTGGTTGTATTATGAAGGTCGATTTGTAACTAAGCAAAACTGTAATCTTTGTACGCCGTGATTATCATCTTGTTGTTCCACAGGAAATTGTCGACTTTAAGTATCTTGTGAACGTAAAGAATTCGTTGAGATACGCTATTCAAGAAATGAGGAGGCAATCTTCACTGTTGCATTCGGTTCATAAACTGTGTTCCACTATCCCCGAAGTAGAAGGTGGCAAGATAAGAAAGGTTTGTGGGCATTTGGAACATGTGTGCAAGAAGCTAGAGGAAACTTCAATTGTCTGTGAACAAGATTTGGAAACAAAGAATCCTAGTTGGGAGCTTGATGACAACCCTTCCGTAGATGATGAACAACCTTTAGATGATGATGAACTTAGCGAGGGCTACAGTACAGAAGATCCAGAGCTATGGGAAATGGTTTTTGACGACCTCAAGTGGGAAGAGATTAAAGCTAATGTCTCATTTGAAGAGCACTACCGTGTCATAAACTACAGGTTCGAAAAGATAATTGATCGTAACATGTAGTTGTGAGGCAGTGTTTGGTATGGATGAAGTTATTTTGTATGTAATGCTCCAAATGTAGTCTGGAGCATTGTATCTGTCTGTATCTGGTATGGATGAAACATTAGCTTTATGTCTGGTATGGATGAAACATTAGCTTTACGTCTGTATCTGCTTTATGTTCTATGAAACATTAGCTTTATGTGTCCCTTTTGTGTATCTGGTTACCTGTGTCTCGCCCCTTTTATGTTCTATGAAACGACAGAAACTAATGTATCTTGTTATCTGTCTGTATTGTGGCTGGTTATCTGTCTGAAACGACAGAAACTAATGTATCTGGTTACCTGTGTATCTGGTTACCTGACTCTCCAAATGTCTCAACATATGTCTGTATTGTAGCTGGTGATAGAAACTTAAACGACAGAAACTGAAACAGAAATTCTTGGCGACACTAACTGCTGGCGACAGAATCTGAAACGAATCCATAGTATGCACAGAAACTGTCTCCAGTTGTGGTGGCGACAGAACATGAAACAGAGCTCTTATGTTAGCAGAACACAATACAGAAAATGAATAGTGTGCACAGAAAATGGACATCTTCTGAGCACAGCTTCTGGACATCTTCTTCGGAGAAACTATTCCAGGATACATAGTGTGCATAGAAAATGAATGACACAGTACACAATACAGAAAGTGGACATCTTCTGAGCACAGCTTAACATAGTACACAACAACACTGAAACTATTCCAGAGCTTAACACAATACAGACTGAAACTAGTCATAGTGCAGAGCTTAACACAATACAGACTGAAACTATTCCAGAACTGAAACTATTCTAGAACTGAAACTATTCCTGGACTGAAACAAGTCTTAGTGCACAACTTAATACATAACTGAAACAAATAGAGACTGGAAACTAATCCAGTTATTACTGGTTCTTCTGAGCACCAATCCTCAGTCTCTTCTTTGGGGTGATTTTCTTAACTAGCCATTTCCTTGTCGGTGCTGGAGAAGTTGGTGGAGTCAGCTGGGCTGTTGCATCGGCCACCTGTGAATTGATATTTGCACCGACTGGCTCTGGCTCGTAGAGTACAAGATCCAACTGTTGTGTTTCTTGAACCTCAACTTGTTCTGCCTGTTCAAGAACAGTCTGTGAAGGAGTACGCAGCTCTTTTGGAATCCAATTTTTCGTGGTGTTCTTCCGTGGTTTCCTTTTCCTACTAAAAAAACATCAAACATTTAGTTCATGATTACTAAGATAAATTAAGCATATACAAATAAGTAAAAAAACTAGCCTTTTTTTGTGCCATTCAAAGGGCACTTGTAGCTAGATTGGCGATGTCCCAATTCACCACAATTTGGACAAGTGTATTGCCTTTTGAGTCGCTTTTTTGTTTTTTCATTGTCGTTGCTAGTACTCTTTCTACCACTCCCACCCTCGAGGCAGCTTTTAATTCTATTTTTCCTTTGCCTACCAATACCTCTTCTAGCAATCGGTGCAACCACTCTGCTGGCGAAATCAACAGTTGGCCAAAACGAACGGTCACCTATTGGTTCGATCCTTCTTGAATATGCTTTCCTGAATCTTTCAACCGAGTAATAATCGTCAACAAAATTTTCCATGCCTACATCTCTGCAATCTTGGGCTATTATTAGGGCTAGACCATGCTGACACGGTTTCCCAGTGTGCTGCCATTCCTCACAAGAGCACTGTTTCAAGTCTGCATTCACCACATGTTTCATCATACAATTTGTGCTGTCTCGTACCTCTGCCATGAAGGTGTCACATTTTACAATGGACAAGTGACCCAAACCTCTAGTCCTAGCCTTTAGCAACGCTAAGACAGATGGCAAAAATCCTTCCTTCAAGCTTCTGACCAATCCTTCGCCTACGATGAAACAGCTCCATCGTCATCTCTCTAATTTTCTCAACCAAATCACACACAGGAAGGTCTTTGTGGTCTTTAACCCAGTTATTAAAAACCTCAGCCATGTTATTTGTGATGTAATCACATTTGATATCTTTGTTGAAACCACTCCTGTACCAAAGGAATTTGTGGTGTTGGTCTAAGTATTCAGCAATGTTATGAACATTTCTGACCTGGCTCACATGGTGTTCAAATACATCCCTCCTATATGCCCTAGCTGCTGGATACATGTGCTCTGAACCAGCATGGTGTTTGACATAGTTTCCCATTAAGTGTCTGAAGCATTCTCTTCTCTCAGCATGCGGGAAAACATCATTTACAACATGCATCAGGCCTTTTTGTGCATCTGAACATATAGCAAGAACTGTGATATCACCCACGACCTTTTTCAACTGTTTCATGAACCAAATCCAGTTGTCAACCGTCTCAGATTGGAAAAAGCAAAAAGATATAGGGTACATCCAATTGTGGCCATCTACACCAGTAGCTGATGCTAGGTGCCCGTTCCATCTACCGTTCAATGCCGTCGAGTCTACACTAAGGTAAGGTCTGCACCCATCTCGGAACCCTGATATGCATGGACCCAAGGCACAAAAGAATCGACTAAAATAGTACTTCCCATCTTCCAAAATAACATCAATCTCAACCACACTGTCGGGCATCTTTTCAAGTACAGCCTCCCTCCAAGAGAACAAGAGCTGGAAGCTTTCCTCCTAAGATCCATACAACTCTTTCAACGCTTTCTCTTTCCCCTTCCAAACTGTGTCATACCCAATAGTCACGTTATGACTTCCCTGTAGTGTTTGTTGTAACTCTTTTGCACCCATATGTGGTTTCTTCATGAACAAGGGGTTTAGCGTGGAATGCAACCCAACCACTAGTTGGCGTAGTAGTCTTCCTCCTTCCACTTGATGTGCAAGTGTGCACATCGTCTAGTACAGCTACCACAATAGTAGGCAATCCTTTCTTCTCTTAGCGTGCATAGATCCTCCACGGGCAATCACCACCCTTACAATATCCAACATATCTGGTTGTCGAAGTAACATCAATTCCAAGCTCGAATTCATGTTTTATTGCATACTGACGCATAGCAATCCAAAATTCTTTCATGTTAGGAAACAAACAACCTGGCTGCATAGAAGGATTCATCCTATTGTACACCACCCGCTTCTCATCTAGAATGTAGTCTTCACATGCCTCATCACCATGGTGGTCTTCGTTGTCAATATGCACTCTTTCTTGCGAATGAGAAGTTGTACCACTGCTATAAAATCTATCACGCTTTCTATTTTTTGCAGCCTCATCATCTGAATTGAGTCCAAGACTACAATATACCTCATTTTCGCATGGAACTTGTACTCTTCCTTCTTCATCCAACTCATCAGAAACTATAATCGAATCCCAGTCCAGTTGTGTTGTTCCATCAATCCTCTGCACTTCCTATATTACAGACAATGCAGAAGCATCCAATCATCAACGACATTATTTTCACAATTAATGACATAGTTCTGTAAATTTCTCTCACCTCACTGCCAACTATTTCCCCCCTCGCACTGGTGGCGCAGTTGAACTCGGTGCCGCCAATGGCACTAGTGGCGCAGTTGAACTCGATGAAGCATGAGTGGTAAACGTTGATTGCACAGGGTGTAGATCCGGGGAGTTGCAGTCTGGCGAAATGCCGAAGGGGTTGAACTCCATGGTTCCGAACTCACATAAACCCTAAGCAATAGGAGTCGAGGAGAACTCAGGTAAAAGGGAGTTGAGAGGAGCGGTTTCGAATGGAAGACGACGAGAACTCATCGCCGCAACAGCAGGACAGTAGAAGACGACCGCTACACGCAGAGGATACGCAAGAGCTGTCCGCGGCGAAAAGTCTGTCCGCGACGGAGAGAAGAAGACGACGTCTGAGATGGGCGACGGTAATGGCAAAAGGAGACTAATCTCTGTTTGCTCAGCTCCTATTGACTGTCTCGTATCCATTTTAGAGTTTGTCTGCTGGCTGCGTCTCCAAAACAGAGAAGCCCTCGGCAACGCCTCCAATTTGTCGAAACCGCTTCTCTGTTGTTTCATAATGGCAATTGTCTCCCGAAAAACAGGATGCTCGCTACCCGCCTCTATTATTAAAGCGCGGGCACGGCCTTGGGGGTTTGAAAATTGGAACAGCAATCTGCCTGCTCCCATTGCGCCGCCGCAGCAATCCCCACAGGCCACAACACGCGCACATGGAGGCTGCGGCGTCGAATGTGGATCACGCGCCCACGGAGGAGGAAGCAGCGCCAGCGTCGGTGGTGGAGATGGATGCGGAGGAGCTCGGGGTGGCCGGCATTCTGAGCGACCTGAGCAGGCTCATCCGCTCACGGGACCGGCAGGAGCGGCGTCGGGAACGGAGGGAGAGGCACCGCCGGCGGCTGGTGCAGCGAGACGACAATCCCTCCCCAGAACCAGCTCCCGCGGCCGCGTCGTCCGCCGTCCCTAGCCCCGAAACACCGCTCGCGTACCCGCAGAGCGGCGGGGACGACGACACGCCGCCCAAGGACAAGGGCGAGGCCGCCGCCACTGTTCGCCCACGGGACCAGGTGCCGCTGCTTCCCTAGTTACACGATTCTTCATAGACATTATCGCTTAATTGTATTTATAATTTAGGGGCCCTGAGTTGTATCATACAATTTATTTGTTATATCTACATCGATTCCTCGTAGACATTATCACTTAACTGCATTTATGATTTAAGGATTTTTTTATTATACCATGTAATTTATTTGTTGTCTTTTGTACTTAAAAACTATTCTCGTGCAGGTGGCGACGAGGAAGAAGAAGGACACACCGCGGATGGTGCCGTCGAGAGACCTAACTGACGAGCGACTGCTAGAGTGGGCAAAGGCGGCAGAGGATCGGTACCTGTAGGCCATGGCCAAGAAGCAGGAGGCGACCGCGCGGCGGCGCCGCGTCGGCATCCTGCGCGCCAAGGGCCTCTCGCTGGTGTCTAGAAGGATGTGGCGCGCTAGCTAGCTAACCAAACCAAGCTAGCGCACGGTAGAGAAAGTAGTAGCAGCAGCATATATAGCGGGCGTTTAGATTTATAGGGACTAATTTTTAGTCTTTCCATTATAATTATTTTTAGTCTTTAAATTACTAAACATAGTGACTAAAATAGATATAATCTATCTTTTAGTCTATATGTTTGTCAATTTAGAGACTAAAATAGAGACACTAAAAATTAGTCCCTAGTAATAAACACCTGGTAGTAACTATATTTTTTAGTCTTGCCATAGACGAGATCTAGGTTGGTTTAGGGTTTAGGGTTCGATAATGTTCTTTCATGTAATTCGGTCATTTGAACAGTTACATATAGACTATAATCTCGATAGTATCGTATAATAGATTATAATCTCGATCGTATAATCTATAAGTTGGAATTGATTTGTGCAAGCGTTTTGTGCTTCTTGTGCCGGCGCGGCCGCCGACCACGAGGATCGTTTTCTTGTCTGACCGCACTCGCAGGGCGCGGTGGTGCAGTGCAGGTGAAGAAGAACTGGGATCATATCCGTTGGCACGTAGTTTCATCGCACTGCTTTGAGATATGAGATGCATCTATCATTTGAAAGTTTCATCGTTTTCTTGCCTGACCGCACTCGCATGTATAAATTTTTCTACCATTTGAAAGTTTTTAACATTTTGCAAAGACCATCAGTCTTCACAATTTGAAAGTTTCTACCATTGATCCGGCTGCTGCTCCTTACACTCGCCTCTCCTAATTAACGAGCATGCAGGGCTAGCTCGGACCTTGAGACAGCGTCAGCATAGATTGTCCGTCTACTACTCTAGCCTGCGGATGATACTGCATAGTTGACGTGAGGAAAGGAGGAGTATATATACGACGACGACGACGACGTGAGTGAGGTGGAGGCAGTGGCGTAGCTAGCAGATATGACAAGTATGCTCCACGTGTATCACATATATACTATATATATAAATATTTATATAAAAATAAAAAAATTTAAAATGTTAACGTAAAAGGAATATTGCATGAATTGTCTTGTAGCTCTTGTGTCAACGTAAAAAGAATATTGCACGAAATGTCCGCATATACACTATATTTAATTTTTTTGTGTTCAAGGCTATAGCCTAACGAAGTCTCGAGATGGTCTGCTGAACGGACAACAGAACCACAAAATCAACAATCCAATATTTGATCACTTAGATTTTTTTACGGACGCGTCTCATGACATGCCACTGAATACTAGACTGTTGGGTGTATAGGCTTAAGTTAAGACATGGATTGTATCTTAGATGGCCCGAGATAAAATGTTAGATAAACCTTCTTTTCATGCCTACACTACATTTTAAAAACTATCATTATAGTTTTTCATCTATTTTATACTACATCCATCTTAGAATATAATTCGTTTTAGACTAAATATACATTAATTAATTAATCTATAAATGTAGTTTGGATGTTTGTCTATATTTTCATTATCATCATTCATTTGAATGTGGACAAAAAAGGGTAGAAAGAACTATATTTTGAGACGGAGGAAGTATTATAGTTTAAAAATATTTGTAACAAAAAGATGGAGTCGATGGCTAGCAGCTCCGCGAGCGCACCTTGCGACCGCGGAGGCGACTCCAGCTCGGAGCAGCCCGACGCCGGCCATCGACCACCAGCCACCACCACCCCCCACCCACCCCGGCCTCACGCCCCGCGCTATACCACCCACTGGAGCTCCGCGCGCCAGTGCGGTGCCGCTCGGTTCAGGGGCACTCCTCCTCCGCCCAGGTGCCCGCATGCAGGGATGGCTCCTCGCCAACTTCCACTCCACCGCCACCCCAGGTTCGGTTAGCCCTCAAAACCCGGCTCATCTCTGGTTGACCCCATCGTCCCTTCTTCCCCACTACAACACCCACTTCGTCCGAAACGTGGCGAACTACCTTCTCTCAGTGCATCCGGATCGCCTCAGTGTCGTGTGCGTGCGTCCATGGGTGTTCAGGGTTTCGGTCGCCAGTCAGAACATTGCGAATGTCATTGTGACTAGGGGTCCTCTTGTCTTAGCTTCATCCGTGCTCATCCCGCACCACTCCATGGGTTCGGCGATGCTCGCCATTGACTGCCTCGCGAGGTCTTCCGAGGTTGATGATGGTGTTTTCAATGCAACCCAACCACCCCCGCCCTGTGCCCACGTCGTTGTCGCCCATCCCCTCTACTGGGGCCGTACACTGCGAGATCTCCAGGGATACGATTTCGTCTGATAGCGCCGCGGTCTCCGACACTGGAGGAATTACACGTCTTGTCTCACCTGCCCCCCTTCGCTGCCCCCTCCCATACCGACTGTCGCTCGTCTCGCGACAGCCGCTTCCCCCGGGAGCTGCACCCCCTTTTTAAATGCGGTGCTCTCTCCCGCCAAAGCTCCCCCTCGCCACCCCCGCCACCCCTTTCGCCTCCCACCTGCCCCTTCCTGCTGTTTTCGCTGCCTCGCCGCAGACCACCAGGTTCGTGACTGTCGTGACCCAGTTCGCTGCCGCGGTTGCGGTCGCTTCGGCCATCGGCACAAAAGCTACCCGATTCCGATTGCCCGGGTGCTAACCCCCGCCCTCGCCGTCGTTCCTTCAGCCTAGCACCCGCCCCCTGTCCCCGTGTCAGCTGCCCCTTCCCTGAGGAGTCCTCGCTGTCGCCGGGCGTGGCCGCCACCGCCCCACCGTTGAAGCTCACCACCCCCATGTCAACCTCCCTCCCCTCCACCACGCCGCCCTCCGGCACCCTGGCACCACACCCCGATTGCCGCGTCTGCGCGGCAGCGGCTGCTGTGCTGCCCCGCCCCCTTGTCACCCCCGCCCCACCCATTACCCCCCAGTGCTTTGATGTCTGCACGGTTGTTCGTGGCAAGAAGAACCGCCTTGGTCGAGAACTGTCGTCGCCTCGCTCGCCTGACGGCAGACGTCCCCCCCATCCGCCCCAGCTCCCCCGTTGCCGATGCGGGCCTCCTCGTCCTCGCTCCCCTATCACTTGGCACCTCCAGGGCATCCCCTTCCCATGGGGATGGCGACAGCGTCCCCGCCTGGGAAGGACGAACACACTTCTTTGAGACTTGGCTGCCCCAGGGCAACCTACTCCTTAAGAATCGCCTGGTGTTCGCCTTCTTGGATAACCCTGCGGTTATCCCGGACATCTCTGCCTTCGTCAGTGCCGCTCTCGGGTCTACGTGCCCCGACATCCATGTCGAGCTCCTCCCATCTACACGGGGGTCAAGCTCCTGTGGTTCGCCAACAGCTCAGACCGAGAGCGGCTGCGGGCCCTCAGCCCCATCAGATTTGAGGGGTCGTCCCTTACCTTGAAGCGCCCAGAGGAGACCTCTAACAGGTTCACCCGCACCCCCGAATGGTTGGCTCTAGTGGCCCTCACTGACTTCCCTCCGGAGCAGTGGTCGGAGGCCTCTATCCGTCGCTGCTTCACGGCGGGGGCTGAAGTCCTGGAGGTTAACCCGGACTATCTGGATGGCAATAACTTTGGCCCCCTCCAACTGGTCTTGCAAGTGAATCACTACCTTGACATCCCCTATGAGATCCTTGTTTCTGAACCTTGTGGCCTTTCTCGTGAAGGAAGCTTGGTTTAGGTGATGCCTCTCCAGATTTGGCCCCGGTCGGAGCAACTGGATTCCGCCGGGCGCCTGATCCCTTTTTTCCACCACCCCACCACCTCTGAATGCCTTGTTGCACCATGCCGGCTCGTCGGCTGCTCGAGGGGAGCAGTCTCCTATCTCTCCCCAGGAACCCCCTGCCCCCTCCTCTCCCCGCCTGCGACCCCCGCTGGTAACACTCATGCTGTGCAACTCCTTGCCATCGCTGCCTACCTCATAAAAACCGCCAAGCTTCACCTCTCCGCAACGCGCTCCAAAACCCACCCCTCGCTGCATGGTGACCACGTGCCTCGCCTTCCCGCACGCCTCCCAGCTGGCGTTTCGCGCTCCCCCTCCCGGGCCCACTATTGCGCGCTGCCAGAGATCTCCTCGCCTCATGCCTCGCCCACCCTCCACCCCTCGAGCCACGTCGTCGTGGCTCTCGCCTCCACAAAATACCCACTGCTGCCACCCGCAAAAGCTCACGCCTTGCAGATAGGGCCTCTCCGTTGTTTACCCATGCAACAGCCAAAGCCATGCATCGTAAGGCCCTGAAAGAATCCCTCGAGACCTGCTCTGCTGCCGTGAAGTTGGAGACAAAAAAGCACCGCATCCTGTCCAGGACGATGTTCCCCATCCCGATGCCAACCCTTCGCAAGCTTGTTAGGGCTGCGGGGCTGGGCTGCAACGCCGCAAACTCCATTGGAGTGGTGCCTCCTATGGCGGAATGATCACTTCTCTCCCCTTGGCTGTCAGTGGCGGGGCTCTCTACCGTCACAACTGTAGTCGATCTGTTGTCGGTCTATGGTCTGTAATGTCAACCTGTTGTCTCTCTAAGTCTGCTGTCAGGTCGTGCCTGTCTTTGTGCTCCTTAGGTCGGTGTTGTGTGTGCCCCTCTGCCATTGTGGTCGTGTGCTCCTTTGGTGTTCTGTTTGTTCAGTCATGAGTCCAGTTTGTAAAAGTTGTAATGTGCTATCGTGGAACATCCGTGGGTTAGGTGATCCGGATAAATGCACTATCGTTCGTGATGCTATCTCCCTTGCCTCCCCTCTGTTGCTTGCCTGCAAGAGTCCAAACTTTGCGAGCTCAACTGTTCCAAAGCGCGCTCATTTCTGCCTAAAAACCTTCCCAGCTTCCTCTGCCTCAACGCCGCTAGTTCCAGGGGGCGTTGTGACCGCCTGGGACAGCGCTGTGTTCGACCTCACATCCAGCATCTCTCGATCTTTCTCCCTCACCACCACCTTCAGCTCGCACCTAACAGACGTTGAAAGGGAAATGTGCCCTTGGGCCATTTCTAAGTATTTTGGTGATTGAGTGCCAACACAAGTACTTAAATATGAATTTATGCCCATGGATGAACAAAGTGTAAATCATGAGTAAAGGTATGTTTCTAAGCCTTAGTACATTGGTTTTGTGTACTAATATACTTGTCTAAGTGTTAGAAACAGGAAAAAGAAGAGATGAAGAGAGGTGCAAAAGACTTGGCTGTGTACAGCCAAAACTCAGCTCAGTCTGGCACACCGGACTGTCCGGTGGTGCACCGGACAGTGTCCGGTGCGCCAGGCTGACTCGGCGTGAAGAAGCCACTCTCGGGAATTCGCCGACGGCGTACGGCTAAAATTCACCGGACTGTCCGGTGTGCACCGGACTGTCCGGTGAGCCAACGGTCGGGCGGGCCAACGGTCGGCCGCGCGATCTGCGCGGGACACGTGGCCGAGCCAACGGTCGGAAGGGGGCACCGGACTGTCCGGTGTGCACCGGACATGTCCGGTGCGCCAACGGCTCCCAGATCTGCAACGGTCGGCTGCGCTGTTTAAGGAAGGAAATCGGGCACCGGACAGTGTCCGGTGTGCACTGGACTGTCCGGTGCACCCGACGACAGAAGGCAAGATTGGCCTTCCAGATTTGCTCTCAACGGCTCCTAGCTGCCTTGGGGCTATAAAAGGGACCCCTAGGCGCATGGAGGAGTACACCAAGCAACCTTAGAGCATTCTTGATCATCCACACTCAGTCTTTGCGCATTTGTTTGTCATTCTAAGTGATTCGAGCTCCGTTCTAGTGAGAACTTTGAGATAGTCTTTTGAGCTCGATTCTTGGCCGTGTGTGTGCGCATTTTGCTGTGGATTTGTGTGTGTTGCTTCTCTCCCTTACTCCGTGCCTCTTTGTGAACTTCAAGTGTAAGGGTGAGAGACTCCAAGTTGTGGAGATTCCTCGCAAACGAGATAAGAAAGGAAAAGCGTAACACTGTGGTATTCAAGTTGATCATTGGATCACTTGAGAGGAGTTGAGTGCAACTCTCGTCCGTTGGGACGCCACAACGTG
Source organism: Zea mays (assembly GCF_902167145.1). Lineage (NCBI taxonomy): Eukaryota > Viridiplantae > Streptophyta > Magnoliopsida > Poales > Poaceae > Zea > Zea mays. The sequence continues at coordinate 73,112,266 of NC_050100.1, read as the reverse complement.
GAGTAGGCAAGTTTTGTACTTGGCCGAACCACGGGATAAATCACTGTGTCTTCTCTGTGTTGAACTCTTTGTGGTTATCGTGTTGTGCAAGATCGTCGCTCTAGCCACTTGGCTTTAACTGTGCTAACGCTTAATCCAAGTTTTGTGGCTTAAGTTTTCAAGTTTCACAGGATCACCTATTCACCCCCCCTCTAGGTGCTCTCAATTGGTATCAGAGCCGTTCTCTTCAAGAAGGGACTAATCGCCCGAAGAGATGGATCCTAAGGGGAAGGGAATCGTGATCAATGATAAGGAGAAGGAGTCCTTCGTCAACGAGCCCAAAGATGACAAGCCTACCGACTCCGGCTCGGGCCATAGACGGAAGGAAGGGAAGAAGAAGACAAGGCGCATCAAGGAGATCGTCTACTACGACGACAGCGACGAATCTTCCTCTTCCCAAAAGGACAACGACGACAACGACTATGACAAACAAAAGACGGTTAACTCAAACTTTTCTTTTGATTATTCGCGCATTCCGCATAGCTCAAATGCTCATTTTCTCCCCATTCCACTTGGCAAGCCTCCTCACTTTGATGGAGAGGACTACGGATTTTGGAGTCACAAAATGCGTACTCACCTATTTTCTCTCCATCCAAGCATTTGGGAGATTGTGGAAAGTGGAATGAAATTTGATAGCTCGGATAGCCCTTCGTTTATTAATGAACAAATCCATAAAAATGCACAAGCTACTACTGTGTTGCTAGCCTCTTTGTGCAGGGACGAGTATCACAAGGTGAGCGGCTTGGACAATGCCAAGCAGATTTGGGACACCCTCAAGATCTCTCATGAGGGGAATGATGTCACCTTACTCACCAAGATGGAGTTGGTGGAGGGCGAGCTCGGACGATTCGCGATGATAAGGGGCGAGGAGTCGACACAAACATACAACCGGCTCAAGATCCTTATCAACAAAATAAGGAGCTACGGAAGCACGCGATGGACGGATCACGACGTCGTCCGCCTAATGCTAAGGTCATTTACCGTTCTTGATCCTCACTTGGTGAACAATATTCGTGAAAATCCTAGGTACATCAAGATGTCGCCCGAAGAAATTCTTGGAAAATTTGTAAGCGGGCGAATGATGATCAAGGAGGCGAGGTACGTGGACGACGCGTTGAATGGCCCAATCCATGGGCCTCAACCCATTGCTCTCAAGGCAACAAGGAGCAAGGAGGCGCTACCCAGCAAGGTGGCGCAAATTGAGGCGGCCGGCCTTAATGATGAAGAGATGGCCCTCATCATCAAAAGATTCAAGACGGCACTAAAGGGTCGCAAGGGACAACCAAGCAAGACTAAGACCAAGGGAAAGCGATCATGCTTCAAATGCGGTAAGCTTGGTCATTTTATTGCTAACTGTCCCGACAATGACAGTGACCAGGAACACGGGAACAAGAGGGAAAAGAAGAAGCATTACAAGAAGGCCAAGGGCGAGGCACATATCGGAAAGGAGTGGGATTCGGATTGCTCCTCCTCCGACTCCGACAATGAAGGACTCGCCGCCACTGCCTTCAACAAGTCATCCCTCTTCCCCAACGAGCGTCACACATGCCTTATGGCAAGGGAGAAGAAGGTATGTAATCAAAACAATGTCACTTATGATTCTTCCAGTGATGATGAGTCTAGTGATGATGAAATAGATTACTCTACTTTGTTCAAGGGATTGGATAGAACTAAAGTAGATAAAATTAATGAATTGATTGATGCCTTGAATGAAAAAGATAGACTCTTAGAAAAACAAGAGGACCTTTTGTATGAAGAGCATGACAAATTTGTAGAGGCACAAAAATCTTATGCTTTAGAAGTTAAAAGAAATAAAGTGCTTTCTAGTGAACTATCTTCTTGTCATGAAACCATTGCTACTTTAAAGAGTGTTAATGATGACTTAAATGCTAAACTAGAAGTAGCTAGTAAATCTAATTCTTGTGTAGAACATGTTGAGATTTGCACTAGGTGTAAAGATTTCGATGTTGATGCTTGTAGTGATCATTTAGTTTCAATTTCCAAATTAACTGAGGAATTGGCCAGTCTTGATGCACAACTTAAGACTAGCAAGAATGAATTTGATAAGCTAAAATTTGCAAGGGATGCCTACATGATTGGTAGACACCCCTCAATTAAGGATGGACTTGGCTTCAAGAGAGAAGCCAAGAACTTAACAAGCCATAAGGCTCCCATCTCTGCCAAGGAGAAAGGGAAGGCCCCTATGGCAAGTAGTACTAAAAGAAACCATGCATTTATGTATCATGATAGGAGACAAACTAGAAATGCTTATAGGAGTTATAATGCTTATGATGATTTTGACTCCCATGCCATGTTTGTTTCTAGTTCTTCCTATATGCATGGTAGAAATATGTCTAGGAGAAATGCTATTCATCATGTGCCTAGAAAGAACATTATTCATGCTCCTAGGAAAGTAGTGAATGAACCTTCTACAATTTATTGTGCTTTAAATGCTTCCTTTGCTATTTGTAGAAAGGATAAGAAAATAGTTGCTAGGAAGTTAGGGGCAAAATGCAAGGGAGACAAAACTTGCATTTGGGTCCCTAAGGATATTTGCACTAACCTTGTAGGACCCAACATGAGTTGGGTACCTAAGACCCAAGCCTAAATTGCCTTGCAGGTTTATGCATCCGGGGGTTCAAGCTGGATTATCGACAGCGGATGCACAAACCATATGACGGGGGAGAAGAAAATGTTCACCTCCTACGTCAAGAATAAGGATTCCCAAGATTCAATTATATTCGGTGATGGGAATCAAGGCAAGGTAAAAGGGTTAGGTAAAATTGCAATTTCAAATGAGCACTCTATCTCTAATGTGTTTTTAGTAGAGTCTCTTGGATATAATTTGCTATCGGTTAGTCAATTATGCAATATGGGATATAACTGTCTATTTACAAATGTAGATGTGTCTGTCTTTAGAAAAAGTGATGGTTCACTAGCTTTTAAGGGTGTATTAGACGGCAAACTTTATTTAGTTGATTTTGCAAAAGAAGAAGCCGGTCTAGATGCATGCTTAATAGCTAAGACTAGCATGGGCTGGCTGTGGCATCGCCGCTTAGCACATGTGGGGATGAAGAACCTTCACAAGCTTCTAAAGGGAGAACACGTGATAGGTTTACCTAACGTGCAATTCGAAAAAGATAGACCTTGTGCAGCTTGTCAAGCAGGTAAACAAGTGGGAGGAGCACATCACAGCAAGAATGTGATGACCACCTCAAGACCTTTGGAGCTGCTGCATATGGACCTCTTCGGACCCGTCGCCTATCTGAGCATAGGAGGAAGTAAGTATGGTCTAGTTATTGTTGATGACTTTTCCCGCTTCACTTGGGTGTTCTTTTTGCAGGATAAGTCTGAAACCCAAGGGACCCTCAAGCGCTTCCTCAGGAGAGCTCAAAATGAGTTTGAGCTCAAAGTGAAGAAGATAAGGAGCGACAACGGGTCCGAGTTCAAGAACCTTCAAGTGGAGGAGTTCCTTGAAGAGGAAGGAATCAAGCACGAGTTCTCCGCTCCCTACACACCACAGCAAAACGGTGTGGTAGAGAGGAAGAACAGGACACTCATCGATATGGCGAGGACGATGCTAGGAGAGTTCAAGACCCCCGAGTGCTTTTGGTCGGAAGCCGTGAACACGGCTTGCCACGCCATCAACAGGGTCTACCTTCACCGCCTCCTCAAGAAGACTTCATATGAGCTACTAACCGGTAACAAACCCAATGTATCTTACTTTCGTGTATTTGGGAGCAAGTGCTACATTCTAGTGAAGAAGGGTAGAAATTCTAAGTTTGCTCCCAAAGCTGTAGAAGGGTTTTTGTTAGGTTATGACTCAAATACAAAGGCGTATAGAGTCTTCAACAAATCATCGGGTTTGGTTGAAGTCTCTAGCGACGTTGTATTTGATGAGACTAATGGCTCTCCAAGAGAGCAAGTTGTTGATTGTGATGATGTAGATGAAGAAGATGTTCCGACGGCCGCTATACGAACCATGGCGATTGGAGAAGTGCGGCCACAGGAACAAGATGAACGAGATCAACCTTCTTCCTCAACAATGGTGCACTCCCCAACTCAAGACGATGAACAGGTTCATCAACAGGAGGCGTGTGATCAAGGGGGAGCACAAGATAATCATGTGATGGAGGAAGAAGCGGAACCGGCACCTCCAACCCAAGTTCGAGCGATGATTCAAAGGGATCATCCCGTCGACCAAATTCTGGGTGACATTAGCAAGGGAGTAACTACTCGGTCTCGATTAGTTAATTTTTGTGAACATTACTCCTTTGTCTCTTCCATTGAACCTTTCAGGGTAGAAGAGGCCTTGCTAGATTCGGACTGGGTGTTGGCCATGCAAGAGGAGCTCAACAACTTCAAGAGGAATGAAGTTTGGACACTGGTGCCTCGTCCCAAGCAAAATGTTGTGGGAACCAAGTGGGTGTTCCGCAACAAACAAGACGAGCATGGAGTGGTGACGAGGAACAAGGCTCGACTTGTGGCAAAAGGTTATGCCCAAGTCGCAGGTTTGGACTTTGAGGAGACTTTTGCTCCTGTGGCTAGGCTAGAATCCATTCGTATCCTGCTAGCATATGCCGCTCACCATTCTTTCAGGTTGTACCAAATGGATGTGAAGAGCGCTTTCCTCAATGGGCCAATAAAGGAGGAGGTGTACGTGGAGCAACCACCTGGCTTCGAGGATGAACAGTACCCCGACCACGTGTGTAAGCTCTCTAAGGCGCTCTATGGACTTAAGCAAGCCCCAAGAGCATGGTATGAATGCCTTAGAGATTTCTTAATTGCTAATGCCTTCAAGGTTGGGAAAGCCGATCCAACTCTTTTCACTAAGACTTGTGACGGTGATCTTTTTGTGTGCCAAATTTATGTCGATGACATAATATTTGGCTCTACTAATAAAAAGTCTTGTGAAGAGTTTAGCAGGGTGATGACGCAGAAATTCGAGATGTCAATGATGGGCGAGTTGAACTACTTCCTTGGGTTCCAAGTGAAGCAACTCAAGGACGGCACCTTCATCTCCCAAACAAAGTACACGCAAGACTTGCTGAAGCGGTTTGGGATGAAGGACGCCAAGCCCGCAAAGACTCCGATGGGAACCGACGGACACACCGACCTCAACAAAGGAGGTAAGTCCGTTGATCAAAAAGCATACCGGTCAATGATAGGGTCTTTACTTTATTTATGTGCTAGTAGACCGGATATTATGCTTAGCGTATGCATGTGTGCTAGATTTCAATCTGATCCTAAGGAGTGTCACCTAGTGGCGGTGAAGCGAATTCTTAGATATTTAGTTGCTACGCCTTGCCTCGGACTCTGGTATCCAAAGGGGTCTACCTTTGACTTAATTGGATATTCAGATTCCGACTATGCTGGATGTAAGGTCGATAGGAAGAGTACATCGGGGACGTGCCAATTCTTAGGAAGGTCCCTGGTGTCATGGAACTCTAAGAAACAAACTTCCGTTGCCCTATCCACCGCTGAGGCCGAGTATGTTGCCGCAGGACAGTGTTGCGCGCAACTACTTTGGATGAGGCAAACCCTCAGGGACTTTGGCTACAATCTGAGCAAAGTCCCACTCCTATGTGATAATGAGAGTGCTATCCGCATGGCGGAAAATCCTGTTGAACACAGCCGCACAAAGCACATAGACATCCGGCATCACTTTTTGAGAGACCACCAGCAAAAGGGAGATATCGAAGTGTTTCATGTTAGCACCGAGAACCAGCTAGCCGATATCTTTACCAAGCCTCTAGATGAGAAGACCTTTTGCAGGCTGCGTAGTGAGCTAAATGTCTTAGATTCGCGGAACTTGGATTGAATTGTAGCATACATGTGTTTATGCCTTTGATCATGTTCATTCTGCATTTTGTTGCTTATTATGGTGCTCAAGTTGTACAAACACTCCCTGGACCTCACAAGTCCGTTGCAAAGTGATGCACATGTTTATTGGGAGATGTGTTACAACTTGACCCTTTGAGACTAACCATATGCTTGAGTTTGATTTAGTCTCAAAGGAGGTTTGAAAGGGAAAAAGTGGACTTGGACCATGAAAGACTTCCACTGCACTCCGATGAGAGGGTAACTAATTCCAAGTCCATCTCATGAACCCTTATTGCTATTTGCTCTTAATTGAAGATTTTGGTGAGGCAATGGGGTTAAAGGGCCAAGATTGATCCCGTTTTGGTGCTTGATGCCAAAGGGGGAGAAAATAAAGGCCAAAGCAATAAATGGATCAACTACCACTTGAGAGATTTTGAAAATAGTAGAATAGAGCTTTTGGTGGTTTGTCAAGAGCTTTTGGTGGTTTGTCAAAACTCTTGCATTGTCTCTTTGGTCAAAAGTTGGCCTCTTGTGGGGAGAAGTGTTGATTATGGGAAATAGGGGGAGTTTTTGAAATCCTTGATCAATCTCTTTTGGAATGACTCTCTTTATGCTTCAACATGTGTGTTTGACTTAGAGATAGAGATTTGAGGTTGATTTGCAAAAACAAACCAAGTGGTGGCAAAGGATGATCCATATATGCCAAAATTGAATAAAACTAAAATTTAGTTTTTATTTGAAGTGATATTGCACTGGTTCTAGTTGCTTTATGTTGTGTTGGCATAAATCACCAAAAAGGGGGAGATTGAAAGGGAAATGTGCCCTTGGGCCATTTCTAAGTATTTTGGTGATTGAGTGCCAACACAAGTACTTAAATATGAATTTATGTCCATGGATGAACAAAGTGTAAATCATGAGTAAAGGTATGTTTCTAAGCCTTAGTACATTGGTTTTGTGTACTAATATACTTGTCTAAGTGTTAGAAACAGGAAAAAGAAGAGATGAAGAGAGGTGCAAAAGACTTGGCTGTGTACAGCCAAAACTCAGCTCAGTCTGGCACACCGGACTGTCCGGTGGTGCACCGGACAGTGTCCGGTGCGCCAGGCTGACTCGGCGTGAAGAAGCCACTCTCGGGAATTCGCCGACGGCGTACGGCTAAAATTCACCGGACTGTCCGGTGTGCACCGGACTGTCCGGTGAGCCAACGGTCGGGCGGGCCAACGGTCGGCCGCGCGATCTGTGCGGGACACGTGGCTGAGCCAACGGTCGGAAGGGGGCACCGGACTGTCCGGTGTGCACCGGACATGTCCGGTGCGCCAACGGCTCCCAGATCTGCAACGGTCGGCTGCGCTGTTTAAGGAAGGAAATCGGGCACCGGACAGTGTCCGGTGTGCACCGGACTGTCCGGTGCACCCGACGACAGAAGGCAAGATTGGCCTTCCAGATTTGCTCTCAACGGCTCCTAGCTGCCTTGGGGCTATAAAAGGGACCCCTAGGCGCATGGAGGAGTACACCAAGCAACCTTAGAGCATTCTTGATCATCCACACTCAGTCTTTGCGCATTTGTTTGTCATTCTAAGTGATTCGAGCTCCGTTCTAGTGAGAACTTTGAGATAGTCTTTTGAGCTCGATTCTTGGCCGTGTGTGTGCGCATTTTGCTGTGGATTTGTGTGTGTTGCTTCTCTCCCTTACTCCGTGCCTCTTTGTGAACTTCAAGTGTAAGGGTGAGAGACTCCAAGTTGTGGTGATTCCTCGCAAACGAGATAAGAAAGGAAAAGCGTAACACTGTGGTATTCAAGTTGATCATTGGATCACTTGAGAGGAGTTGAGTGCAACTCTCGTCCGTTGGGACGCCACAACGTGGAGTAGGCAAGTTTTGTACTTGGCCGAACCACGGGATAAATCACTGTGTCTTCTCTGTGTTGAACTCTTTGTGGTTATCGTGTTGTGCAAGATCGTCGCTCTAGCCACTTGGATTTAACTGTGCTAACGCTTAATCCAAGTTTTGTGGCTTAAGTTTTCAAGTTTCACAGGATCACCTATTCACCCCCCCCTCTAGGTGCTCTCAGACGTGCCCCTCACCATCACCAACGTCTATGCCCCATCCAACCACCAAGACTCTCCAACCTTCCTTGTTGAACTTGCAGACCTCCTCCCCAGTATCTCAGGCCCCTGGTTGTTGGTCGGTGACTTCAACATGTTGAGAGGCGTTGCTGACAAAAACCAGGGCCACCTGGACAACCACCTTTGCTCCCTGTTCAATAGCACAATTGACTGCCTTGGCGTTGCCGAACTCCAGTTACAGGACTACCTTTTCACCTGGTCTAACATGCGCTCGGTTCCCACATTAGCTCGCCTGGATCGAGCTTTTGTGAACAACTCCCACACCTCTTCCTTCCCCTCCAACTCCCTCACCACTCTACCCAGGCAAACATCCGACCATAAACCACTGCTGGTTTCCATGTCTACCTCCATCCCCAAATCCCAAATTTTCAGGTTTGAAAACACCTGGCTATATCACCCCCCTTCCTCCCTGCATGGCACCTGGAGCTCCCCTGTCCCGACGCAGCTGCCCGGCTCGCAGGTAAGCTCAAGCGCGTACGTGCTGCTGCTAAACAGTGGTCTAAGCGGCACAGGACACCCCCTCCCTTATCTCTAACTGCAGGTTTTTGATTCTCCTTCTCGACTGCCTGGAAGAGCACAGGTGCTTGTCTCCCGCTGAACAGCAAGTCAAGGCAGTTTGCCACGAGCATCTGGCTTTGGCCCTCAAGGCAAAAGCCGCTTTCTGGAAGCAAAGAAGTAAACACCGTGCAATTGTCGAAGGGGACGCGGACACAACCTTCCACCATGCGATTGCGACGCATCAGATGCGCCGAAACCAGATTCAAGCCATCACTGTCGGAGGCCGTGAACTACCCAGCCACGCTAGCAAAAGTGTTGCTGTCACGGATTTCTTCAGGGAGCTCATGAGTTGCAAAAACCCCGCGAGGTGGGATTTCAGCTTGGACACGCTTCACAACAGCTACCCTCGCGCCAGCTCATCGTTGGCCGCCCCCTTTTTGGAGACTGAGGCAAAAAAACATTGTGCGCTTGATGAACAAGAACAGCGCACCGGGGCCTGATGGTTTTGGCCCCAGTTTCTACCTTGCAGCTTGGGACACGGTCTGCCCCTAGGTCTTGTAGATGCTAGAAGCTTTCTACTCTGGTAATATCCAGCTTAGCAGGATCAACCGTGCTTTTGTTGTGCTCTTGCCGAAAAAGCCTGCGCCTGTGTTCATCAGTGACTTCCGCCCTATCTGCCTTCAAAATTGCAGCGTGAAGATCGTCTCCAAAATCCTTACCACCCGGCTGCAACGTGAAATTCACAGCCTCATCTCTTTGGATCAAACTGGTTTCCTCAAGGGCAGGTCGATCTCTGAAAATTTCATGTACGCCCTAGAACTCATCCAATGTTGTCATAAGAGGTCTCCTACCATCGCGCTGAAGCTGGATTTTGTGAAAGCTTTCGACTCCGTCCACTGGGATGCACTGCGATGTGTCCTGCACGCTCGAGGGTTCAGTGAACGATGGCAGAGTTGGATTGATCAACTTCTCAATACATCAATGATTTCGGTGCTGATGAATGGTTGTCTCGGGCCTTGGTGGAGCTGCAGTAGGGGCCTCCGTCAGGGCGATCCACTGTCCCCGTACCTATTCTTACTGGTCGCTGACGTCCTGCAAACCCTCATAAAGTGTGATGGCCGTGTCAAACACCCCCTTACGCCTACAGAACCCTATGCTGTGCTACAATATGCGGATGATACTATGATTGTGATGGAAGGGGACCCAGCCAATGTGTGTGTCTTGAAGAAGCTCCTGGACATCTTCAGCTCGGCAATCGGTCTATGCATAAATTTCCAGAAAAGCGTGCTGGTTCCAATTCACATGGATGAGCCAACTGTTCAACAATGTGTGTCTTTGCTTGGCTGTAGGCGTGAAGGTTTTCCAGACATACCTAGGGTTCACTCTCTCCCTAACAAAGACTAGACTTTCAACCTTTGTTCCTTACATGGCAAAAACAAACAAATACTTAGCGGGTTGGTAAGCCGCTCTCCTCAACCCAATGGGCCGCCTGGTGCTGATCAACTCGGTACTGGATAGTCAGCTCGTATACATCATGAGCTCCCTGCAGTTACTACCAGGTTTCATGAAGAAAGTTGACATCAAACGTCGCTCCTTCTTGTGGTCTGGGAAGGACAGTTGCTCAGGTGCAAAATGTCTGGTAGCCTATGATGGTGTCTATTCAGATAAGGGAGAGGGGGGCCTGGGCGTCACCGATCTGATGACAAGGAACACCTGCCTCCTCCTCAAGTTGCTTCATAGGCTTTTCACTGCTATGGGTTCTTCTTGGGCCGGCTGGGTCAGGGGGCGCGTCTGCTTAGCTACGCTGACCGGTGACATGTCTGGTGATCACTGGATGACCCTGCGCGCCCTGCTCCCCCTCTACAGATCGATTACTACGTGCTTGATCAAGGATGGTCGGTCGACAGCGTTCTGGTTTGATGCTTGGCATGGGGAAGATGACCTATCTACCAAGTTCCCATCCCTCTTCAGTCACGCCAAGAAAATTGAGGTCAGTGTGCGTGAAGTCCTGGAAACTGGCCTTGCAGCACACCTCGTGCCACGCCTGACCCCTCAAGCTGTAGAAGAGCGAGATTCACTTCAGTTGGTTCTCGACGACGTGATGCTGTCCGAGCCGCCGGACGTGCGCCACTGTCCCATTGTTGGCGTTGGAGGCAATCTACATACTGGGAGCCTTTACCGTGTCATGCGCAATGGCGAGGGGGTGCACAGTGCCGAGGCTGTCTTTGTTTGGCGAAACCAAGCCCCCCTCGGGTACGTTTCTTTGGCTGGCTTGTCAACAACGGTCACGTCCAATGTCGCATTAACCTGGCCAGGAAAAAAAGTTGTCCAAGATACTACGTGTGAGGTCTATGGGCAAGCCCCCGAGGACACGGCGCACATCTTCCTCCACTGCGGTTTTGCTTCCAGCTTCTGGGGTACTCTGGGAGTCCAGATTGCCCCGGACCGCAGCAACGTTCTTCTGAGCCTGCTTCGACCGTCCACTATCCCGGCGAAACACTACAACATGTTTGTCCTTCTCTGTTGCTGGCAGCTTTGGAAACACAGGAATGCTGTGGTGTTCCGCGGGGAAAGATCACCGCTTGCAACAACCATGCTACTGTGTCGCTCTGAAGCTGAATTATGGAGACACAGGCTACGACATGAGGACTACCAGATCGTGGCTGCCTGGTGTCGTGCTTTGTATGTAACATAGCATAATCTCATCGATGCAACCTAACCCCCGCTGCTGTACTAAAAAGGCGTTTTGACCACAAAGAAGTAATGCAATTCAGGTGGGGATCCTATCCCCTCCAGTGACATTCAAAAAAAAATATTTGTAACTTGATTTTTACATTTAATACTTGTTATTTTTAAACTTAATCTTTGAAAAGATTAAGTGTATGCATAGCAAATAATGTTTGAATTTTAAGTGTATCACTAAATTATCAAATGATTTGACTGAAATAATTTAATCATGTGTATATGTTTTCATGTGAAGTGTTACGTTGCCGATTGTGGTGCTCGACAAAAACACTTGGCAAAGAGCCGGATTCCGGTAGTGACTGGCGGTCGACTTAATAAAACTGTCAGTACAAATAATTTCTAGAACACATAAAATGAGTTTTTAAGTATTTTAATTAGAAGATGCCCCACCGCCCGTCCTAAGTCACAAGTCCCGGTATTTTTTTCACGCAAAATTCGCGGCTACACGGTAGCTGAAAATCGAACCTCCAACCTCATCCTCGCGTGAAACCTCCTCTACCACTCAATCTATAACATACCTTGTGTGTGGTTTGTGGTTTTGTTGCCCACATGTTACAATAAACCGAACATAAATTGATTGTTTGAGGGTGCAAACGAATTCAAATGAAACAATTGTTAACTACAAAGTTGAATAGCTTTTTAAGTTGTACAATTTTTATTAGTGGGCAAAAGTTTACATTTCAAATTAGTTTATTAGTTGGCACGTGTTCTCCGGGGGATGGCCCGGATCGAGCGCTCACCACCGCCTCACCATGTTGTTGCTCCGCACACTGCGAAACGGTGAAAGGAGCATATTAGGGCATGTTTGGCAACATAGTATTTTTTGGAGTTTTTGGGCAATACCATGGTTTTTGAAGATACCACAGTATTCTATACAATGAGGTGTTTGTTTGTGTTACAGAATAGCTTGTTTTCAAAACCGTAGTATTGTGAATACCATGGTATTTTTTTGGAGTATTTGAAACTCCACTACAACCTAAAATTTTCATCACTTGACTAGCTCATTATTGTACACTTACACTAGAATACTACAGTTTTAAATGTTGTTTCCAAACACGTGTTGCAATACTATAGCTTTGAATACTGTAAAAAATACTATAGTTTTGTCATGACATTGAATACCATAGTATTAAAAAACCATGGGTTTCCAAACATGGCCTTACTTGTTCTGTTTCTCGTTGTGCTGCTGCTGCTACACAAATACTACGGTCTTTTTTAATTTTTTCACTAAGGCCTGTTTGGGAATGCAGTTTTGAAATACTGTAGTTTTGAAATACCATAGTTTACAATTATACATGACATAAATACTACGGTATTGCTTTACCACAGTAAAACTACAGTATTGCTCAAAACCGAGATCTGTTTGGTTCTATTGGAAAAACAAAGTATATGTAGAGAGAAGAGAAGAAAACTGAGGTCCTGAGTGGAGTTTCGAAAACTCCAAAAGTATCATAGTTTTGGGTAAACCATTGTATTTAAAACTGAGTTTTGACTATACAAACCAAACACCTTTTGAGCTACAATACTATAGTTGTCGGCGTTTCGAGACAGGGGGGTCCCTAAGCCGACGAGTGAGTGTGCTGCGTGCCCCAGCCCAGATGGGTCGAGCGCGTGGGCGAGCGCGAAGGGGGGAGAGGCGAGGTGGCCGGAGACGGGCATGAGAGAGGTGGAAGTCCCGCGACCTTCGTGTTCGTCCCGTGCCCAGGTCGGGTGCGCTTGCAGTAGGGGGGTTACAAGCGTCCACGCGGGTGAGGGAAGCGAGCGGCCCCAAGAGAGCGCCTGTCCCGTCCTCGGTCCCGCGCGGCCAACCTTCTCTAAGAAGGCCCTGGTCCTTCCTTTTATAGTCGTAAGGAGAGGATCCAGGTGTACAATGGGGGGTAGCAGAGTGCTACGTGTCTAGCGGAGAGGGAGAGCTAGCGCCCTGGGTACATGCCAATGTGGCAGCCGGAGAGGTCTTGGCACCTTGCTGGCGTGATGTCGTGGCTGTTGGAGGAGCGACGGAGCCTGGCGGAGGGACAGCTGTTGGAGCGGTCGAGTCCTTGCTGACGTCGCCCTGCTGCCGTAAGAGAGCTAAGAGCCGCCGTCGTCACAGAGCTTGGGGAGCGCCATCATTGCCCATCCGGCGGAGCTGGCCAGATGGGACGCCGGTCTTGTTCTTCGTGACCCGAGTCGGCTCGGGGTAGGATGATGATGACGCTCCCTGTTGACGTGGCGGGCCTGTGCCCTAGGCAGGGCGACGTGAGGGCTCCTCCGAAGCCGAGGTCGAGTCTGTCTTCCGTTGCCGAGGCCGAGCCCGAGCCCCCGGGTCGGGCGAGGCGGAGATCGTTTGACCGAGGCCAGGGCGGAGTCCGAGCCCTGGGGTCGGGCGGAGCGGAGTTTCGTCGTCTTCCGGGTCTTAGCCCGAGTCCGAGCCCTGGGGTCGGGCGGAGCGGAGTTCGCCGTCTTCCGGGTCTTAGCCCGAGTCCGAGCCCTGGGGTCGGGCGGAGCGGAGTTCGCCGTCTTCCGGGTCTTAGCCCGAGTCCGAGCCCTGGGGTCGGGCGGAGCGGAGTTCGCCGTCTTCCGGGTCTTAGCCCGAGTCCGAGCCCTGGGGTCGGGCGGAGCGGAGTTCGCCGTCTTCCGGGTCTTAGCCCGAGTCCGAGCCCTGGGGTCGGGCAGAGCGGAGTTTCCCATGGCGCCTCTGGCAGGGCCTGACTGCCTGTCAGACTCACCCTGTCGAGTGGCACTGCAGTCGGAGTGGCGCAGGCGGCGCTGTCCTTCTGTCAGACTGGTCAGTGGAGCGGTGGAGTGACGGCGGTCGCTTCGGCTCTGCCGGGGGGCGCGTGTCAGGATAAAGGTGCCAGGCCACCTTTGCGTTAAATGCTCCTGCAACCTGGTCAGTCGGCGCGGTGATTTAGTCAGGGTTGCTTCTAAGCGAAGCCAAGGCCTCGGGCGAGCCGGAGGTGTGTCCGCCGTAAAATGGGGGGCCTCGGGTGAGACGGAAGTCTCTCGAGGTCGGCTGCCCTTGGCCGAGGCTAGGCTCGGGCGAAGCGTGATCGAGTCACTTGTGTGGACTGATCCCTGACTTAATCGTACCCATCAGGCCTTTGCAGCTTTATGCTGATGGGGGTTACCAGCTGAGAATTAGGCGTCTTGAGGGTACCCCTAATTATGGTCCCCGACAGTAGCCCCCGAGCCTCGAAGGGAGTGTTAACACTCGCTTGGAGGCTTTCGTCGCACTTTTTTGCAAGGGGACCAGCCTTTCTCGGTTGCATTTCGTTCCGGTGGGTGCGCGCGAGCGCACCCGCCGGGTGTAGCCCCCGAGGCCTCGGAGGAGTGGTTACACTCCTTCGAGGTCTTAATGCCTTGCGTAATGCTTCGGCTGGTCTAGTCGTTCCCTCATGCGAACTGGCCGTAGCCCGGGTGCACGGTCGGGGCCCAAGCTCTCGGGCTGGTATGTTGACGCTGTCAACGGTTTGGCCGGAGCCGGGTTTGTGAGAGCAGCCCCCGAGCCTCTGCACAGGGCGAGAGGACGATCAGAGACAGACTCGGCTTTTTTACATACGCCCCTACGTCGCCTTTCCGCAAGGAGGAGGGGGGGAGTGCGCCATGTTACCCTCGATGGGCACCGAACATGGTGTCTCCGGTGAGCTGCAAGCGGGTAATCCGAGTGGACGTCCGTGCCCCGTTCGTTGGGGGTCGGCTAGGGGCCCAGAGGCACGCCCAAAAGTACCTGCGGGTGATTTGCCGGACCCGGTCCCCTGGCGACGGGGTCCGAGGGCTCGATGCCTCCCTCCGATGGGATTCCGTTACAAGATCGTTCCCGCTGGTCTCGGAAATGTCCTAGGGTACCTCGGGAGCGCAGCCTGAGCCTCGGTTATGTATCGAACGTACCCCTGGTCATCCCTCGTTCGGTGTCTGAGGCGACTGTGAACCCTTCGGGGGCCAGCCTTCGAACCCCTGATCAGTAGTGGGCGCGGAGCCCGAGTAGCCTGAGGCGGCCATGGAACCCTTCGGGGGGCTGGCCTTCGAACCCCTGACCAGTAGTGGGCGTCGGGCCCACGCGATCTGAGGCGACTGTTGAACCCTTCGGAGGGCCAGTCTTCGAACCTCTGATCAGTAGGGGGGGCTCGGAGCCCGGTTCCTTCGCGGAGAAGGATCCTTTTCGGGGTATCCCCCTTTCCCGGTCCCTGTTGCAAGAGATAGAGAAAGAGGAAAAAGGAAAAGGGATACGAAATCGAAACGACATGGCGTACCTTTTTTGACACGGTTATTACGGCGAAGACGAAGCGTCGTCCGCTTCTCCTGCCAGAATCGCCGCCAGTCCCGCCGCGGAGTTAATGCGACGGGGCGAGTGGTTGGCGGGGCGGCCGTTGCGCGTGCGCGAGCCGTTCGAGGAACGGGTCACGGGTGCACCGTCATCACGCCGTGGGAGGAGGCACCCTTGCTGTTCCCGGACGGGACGTGAGCCTGGCTGACGACGTGACTGCGGCTCCCGCCTGCCTGCCACCGTCATTACTGCCAGCCCACTTTCGGCCGCCTTGACCGTCGCGCCAGGCTGGCGCCGCTGGGTCGTGCGCTGGTCGCCCCGAGTCGCGGTACAGGCTCCGCAACCGAAGAGGCGCGACGGTGGCACAAGTGGCGGTGCGGTTGCTTGCATGCAGCAACTGGCACGCCGGTTGCTTGACGCGTGGGCCTGGGCCTCCAAGCTGGCGTGTCAGAGGTCGGAGAAGCGCGTCCACCTGGCGCGGTTGCATGCCGCCTGCATGGCTGCCCGCCCCTTCCGCCCGTTGGTCTGGGCAAAAGTGGGGGGTCGCTTGTAACTGCTGGGCGGTTGTGCGCACCACGCGCGGCGGTTTGGCTTCTTCTGCCCTGAGCCGGTTTGCATGACATGCGGGACCCAGCCCCCGAGTCGCAGGGGAGGGCCTTGGAGCGCGTTGGAGAAGACTCAGCCCATGGCGTCTGGGGGCGCACGTAGGGAGAGTTGCCTTTAAAAGGAGGGAGACTCCTTTCTGAAGGCAACCATGTCTTCTTCCTCCCTTATGCGTCGTGTCTTTCCATCTTCCAAGCCCCCGGATGGGGGGTATCCGTCGCCTTTCCGCCTCCTTGTTGGAGGAACGCAACTCCATGGGAGTTGGTACCTCTCAGGCATCGTTCGGCTTCAAGGATTTTCATCACGCAGCCTGGCCGCACCCCGCCACCGGCGGTCACCCAAGATGGTGACCTCCAGTTCGACGGTGGGGAAAGCGGGCCAGGCTGCGGCCTCTTCTCCTCCCTCGGCCTCAAGGATTTTCGTCATCCAGGCCAAGATGGAAGATGAGGCGAGTCGGGGGGCTGCCCCCGCATGGGTCGGCTGCCTTTTTCTTCCCCCCGTGTCTGGGGGAGAATGGCGTCCTTGAGTCCCACGGGGACTTCCTCCAGCCATGCCGGGATAGGTAGGGCGCCAGTGGCCCTGGGTCTCCGCCTCCCGGCCTGAATGGCTGGTTCTCGTCCTCAGCGGGGGAGAGCCCTCCTGTCGTGACACCTGCCCCAAAGCCGCTGCCTAAGCCGCTTCGCTGCCCGGGGCGGGGGTGGTTGTCGTCATGGTTAGAATGGGCGGCAGCGAGCCGCTCATCATTCTTCTGTTGCTCCGCAGGCCTTCCCCCTCGGAGTGGGGTTGTTCGTACCTGCGGAGGGGGAACCGGAGTTCCGTTTGTAATGGCACTTCGAATGCCGGTGTGTTTGTTCATTGCGGCTGTCGGGGCCTGAACATGTATGTAATTTTGGCACGGAGCCGTGTTGTTTCCTTATTTTCGAGCACTAAGTCTCGCCTGTTGATTATCTGAACCGCTTCACCAAGCATGAGTCGCCCCGTGTCAAGGTGACGAGTGAGGTATCCGTATCCCGGAGGCGTAGGAATCCCTCGGCTCGATCGGCCTTGTTGTCTGGAGCTCCTCTAGCTTAGTTAAAGAGACCCTTCGGCCGCTCTTCGATGAGCCAAGGCCAGGGGTAGCGATATCAGTATGAACAGAGGCGGAGTTGGCTCGAGAATGGGAACCTGGTTGGCCGGAGCCTAGCCGGGTTGTTCGTCAGCGGAGCCGACGCCGGAGTCGATCAGCCGAGGCCTCGGGTCGGGCTAGCGCCCTTGGAAGCCGGTTGGCCGAGGCCCCGGGGGTAACCGGCCGAGCCGCCTGCTCGAGCCGGATTCCCGGAGAAGTCCTTGATCGCGCCGCCGTCCGAGGCTGGGTCGGACTTTGCTGAAGACGTCGTCGATGCCGAGGGTGCTACGGCTCCCTTCAGCGTGAAGACCCGAGCCTGCAGGATCAGATCGTCTTGTAGCATGTGCCTTCTGCGGCCGCTGAGGCCAGAAAACACACCCTCGCCGTGCTTGCAAAGCTGCGTCTTTTTTCCTCTTGTTTCGAGCATCTGGACTCTCTGTCGGTAACAGGGATGTTTGTGTGAGCGAGAGTTGCTTCTCGCGGAAGGGACGAGTGAGGTATCCGTATCCCAGAGGCGTGGGAGTCCCTCGGCTCTGTCGGCCTTGCCGCTTACGCGTACTTTCACCCGTCCATAAGGCCCTGTCCCCGACTTAGTCGAGAAAGCTTGAAGGACTGCTTCGGCAGGAGAGCTTCCGAACGTGAAGACTTGTTCGGTCCATGGAGTCGCTTTATCCGAACGCGAGTTACTTATCGCAGAAGGTGATGAGTGAGGTATCCGTATCCCGGAGGCGTAGGAGTCCCTCGGCTCGGTCAGCCTTGGCTGCTTACGTGTACTCCGTCGTTTCCAGGATCCGCTTTCCGAAGTAGTCAAGAAGCACGAAAGAAATCCTGCTAAAAAGAGATCCTTTTTTCGAGAAAAAATTCGACGCAGAGGGGGTCTCCCCCTTTTTAGCCCCCGAGGGAGGGTCGGGCTTTGCCGAGGCTAGGCCGACCCTTCCTTGACGACTAAACTTTGCGTAGGTGCGAGGTATATGAACAACTTGGAAACATCTTAAGGGTAGAAGCGACATAGCTGTTTGATGTTCCAGGCGTTGCCGTAGATCTCGCCTTGATTGTTGGCCAGCTTGTATGTTCCGGGCTTCAGAACTTTGGCGATGACGAATGGCCCTTCCCAGGGGGGCGTGAGCTTGTGCCTCCCTCGGGCGTCTTGCCGCAGCCGAAGCACCAGATCGCCCACCTGGAGGTCTCGGGACCGGACCCCTCGGGCGTGGTAGCGTCGCAGGGACTGCTGGTACCGCGCCGAGTGTAATAAGGCCCTGTCCCGAGCCTCCTCCAGCTGGTCTAGCGAGTCTTCTCGGCTAGCTTGGTTGCTTTGGTCGGTGTAGGCCCTCGTCCTCGGGGAGCCGTATTCTAGGTCAGTGGGCAAGATGGCTTCGGCCCCGTAGACCAGGAAAAACGGCGTGAAACCCGTGGCACGACTCGGCGTCGTCCTTAGGCTCCAGACCACCGAGGGGAGTTCCTTCATCCATCGCTTGCCGAACTTGTTGAGGTCGTTGTAGATCCGAGGCTTGAGCCCTTGTAGAATCATGTCGTTGGCACGCTCTACTTGCCCATTCGACATGGGATGAGCCACGGCGGGCCAGTCCACCCGGATATGGTGATCCTCGCAAAAATCCGAGAATTTTTTGCCGGTGAACTGGGTGCCGTTGTCGGTGATGATGGAGTTTGGGACCCCGAAGCGATGGATGATGTTGGTGAAGAACGCCACCGCCTGCTCGGACCTGATGCTGTTCAGGGGTCGGACCTCGATCCACTTGGAGAATTTGTCGATGGCGACCAGCAGGTGCGTGTAGCCCCCGGGCGCCTTCTGCAAGGGACCGACGAGGTCCAGACCCCATACAGCGAAGGGCCAGGTGATGGGTATCGTCTGCAGAGCCTGAGCGGGCAGGTGGGTCTGCTTCGCATAGAATTGGCACCCTTCGCAGGTGCGGACAATTCTAGTGGCGTCAGCCACCGCTGTTGGCCAGTAGAAGCCTTGCCGGAAAGCATTCCCGACAAGGGCTCGAGGCGCTGCGTGATGGCCGCAAGCCCCCGAGTGTATTTCTTGCAGTAGTTCCCGACCTTCGGCGATGGAGATGCATCGCTGGAGGATGCCTGAGGGGCTGCGATGGTAGAGCTCCTCTTCATCGCCCAGCAAGACGAACGACTTGGCACGTCGCGCTACCCGCCGAGCCTCGGCTTGGTCGGGGGGTAGCTCTCCTCGACGGAGATATTGCAGGTACGGGGCCTGCCAATCTCGATCAGGCGTGGCCCCGCTCTGCTCTTCCTCGACGCCCAGTGCCTCACCCTCGGGGGCCGAGGGTACCTCGGGCTGAGCCGAGGGTGCCTCGGGCTGTGCCGAGGGTGCCCCGGGCTCGGGAGCGTCGTCGATCTTGACGGAGGGTTGATGCAGATCCCGGGAGAAGACGTCCGGGGGGACTGTCGTTCGCCCTGAGGCTATTTTAGCCAGCTCGTCCGCCGTCTCGTTGTAGCGCCAAGCGATGTGGTTGAGCTCGAGCCCGTAGAACTTGTCTTCCAGGCGCCGAACCTCATCGCAGTAGGCCTCCATCTTCGGGTCGCGGCAGTGGGAGTTCTTCATGACTTGGTCGATGACGAGCTGCGAGTCACCGCGGGCGTCGAGGCGTCTGACCCCTAGCTCGATGGCGATCCGCAACCCGTTGACCAGGGCCTCGTACTCAACCACGTTGTTGGACGGCGGGAAATGGAGGCGTAGCACGTAGCGCAGGTGCTTTCCAAGGGGCGAGATGAAGAGCAGGCCCGCGCCGGCTCCTGTCTTCATCAGCGACCCGTCGAAAAACATGGTCCAGAGCTCCGGTTGGATCGGAGCCGTCGGCAGCTGGGTGTCGACCCATTCGGCCACGAAGTCTGCCAACACCTGGGACTTGATGGCCTTCCGAGGGGCGAACGAGATTGTTTCGCCCATGATTTCCACCGCCCACTTTGCGATCCTGCCCGAGGCCTCTCGGCACTGGATGATCTCCCCCAGGGGGAAGGATGACACCACAGTTACCGGATGAGACTCGAAGTAGTGTCGTAACTTCCGCCTCGTCAGGATCACAGCATACAGCACCTTCTGAACTTGTGGGTAGCGGACCTTGGTCTCGGATAGCACTTCGCTGACGAAGTAGACCGGCCTCTGAACGGGCAGTGCATGCCCTTCCTCTTGCCTCTCGACCACAATCGCGGCGCTAACCACCTGAGTGGTCGCGGCGACGTAGACCAAGAGGGCTTCTCCATCAGCTGGGGGCACCAAGACAGGCGCCTTTGTAAGGAGCGCCTTCAGGTTCCCGAGGGCTTCCTCGGCCTCAGGGGTCCAAGCGAAACACTCGGCCTTCCTTAAGAGGCGGTACAGAGGCAGACCTCTTTCGCCGAGGCGTGAGATGAAACGGCTCAGGGCCGCGAGGCATCCCATGACCCTCTGTACGCCTTTTAAGTCCTTGATGGGTCCCATGCTGGTGATGGTCGCGATCTTCTCCGGGTTGGCTTCGATGCCTCGCTCGGAGACGATGAACCCCAGGAGCATGCCTCGGGGCACCCCGAAGACACACTTCTCGGGATTGAGCTTGACTCCTTTCGCCTTGAGACATCGGAATGTCGCTTCAAGGTCAGAGAGGAGGTCGGAGGCCTTCCTCGTCTTGACTACGATGTCATCGACGTAGGCCTCGACTGTGCGTCCGATGTGTTTGCCGAACACATGGTTCATGCACCGCTGGTACATCGCGCCCGCATTCCTCAAACCGAACGGCATGGTGACGTAGCAGTACATGCCGAACGGTGTGATGAAAGAAGTCGCGAGCTGGTCGGACTCTTTCATCCGGATTTGGTGATACCCTGAGTAGGCATCGAGGAAGGACAGGGTTTCGCACCCAGCAGTGGAATCCACAATTTGATCGATGCGAGGCAGAGGGTAGGGAACCTTTGGACATGCTTTGTTGAGACCAGTGTAGTCTACACACATCCGCCATTTCCCCCCTTTCTTCCTCACAAGCACAGGGTTGGCAAGCCATTCGGGATGGAATACCTCTTTGATGAACCCTGCTGCCATTAGCTTGTGGATCTCTTCGCCAATCACTCTGCGCTTCTCCTCGTCGAATCGGCGCAGAGGCTGCCTGACGGGTCGAGCTCCGGCCCGAATATCCAGCGAGTGCTCGGCGACATCCCTCGGTATGCCGGGCATGTCCGAGGGACTCCACGCAAAGACGTCGGCGTTTGCGCGGAGAAAGTCGACGAGCACTGCTTCCTATTTGGGGTCGAGCCCGGAACCGATCCGGATCTGCTTGGTGGTGTCGCCACTGGGGTCGAGTGGGACGGCCTTAACCGTCTCCGCTGGCTCGAAGTTGCCGGCATGGCGCTTCACGTCTGGCACCTCCTTGGAGAGGTTCTCCAGGTCGGTGATGAGGGCCTCGGACTCGGCGAGGGCCTCGGCGTACTCCACGCACTCCACGTCGCATTCGAACGCGTGTTTGTACGTGGGGCCGACGGTGATGACCCCGTTGGGGCCCGGCATCTTGAGCTTCAGGTAGGTGTAGTTGGGGACGGCCATGAACTTCGCGTAGCATGGCCTCCCTAGTACGGTGTGGTAGGTTCCTCGGAACCCGACCACCTCGAACGTCAGGGTCTCCCTTCGGAAGTTGGAGGGCGTCCCGAAGCAGACGGGGAGGTCGAGTCGTCCGAGGGGCTGGACGCGCTTCCCAGGGATGATCCCGTGGAAGGGCGCAGCGCCTGCTCGGACGGAGGACAGATCGACGCGCAGGAGCTTGAGGGTCTCGGCGTAGATGATGTTGAGGCAGCTGCCCCCATCCATCAGGACCTTGGTGAGCCTGACGTTGCCGACGACGGGGTCGACGACGAGCGGGTACTTCCCCGGGCTCGGCACATGGTCGGGGTGGTCGGCCCGGTCGAAGGTGATGGGCTTATCAGACCAGTCAAGGTAGACTGGCGCCGCCACCTTCACCGAGCAGACCTCCCGGCGCTCTTGCTTGCGATGCCGAGCCGAGGCATTCGCCGCATGCCCTCCGTAGATCATGAAGCAGTCGCGGACCTCGGGGAATTCTCCTGCTTGGTGATCTTCGTTCTTGTCGTCGTCGCGGGCCCTGCCACCCTCGGCGGGTGGCCCGGCCCTGTGGAAATGACGCCGAAGCATGATGCACTCCTCGAGGGTGTGCTTGACGGGCCCCTGATGGTAGGGGCACGGCTCCTTGAGCATCTTGTCGAAGAGGTTTGCACCTCCGGGGGGCTTCCGAGGGTTCTTGTACTCGGCGGCGGCGACAAGGTCCACGTCAGCGGCGTCGCGTTTCGATTGCGACTTTTTCTTGCCTTTCTTCTTGGCGCCGCGCGGAGCCGACGCCTCGGGAGCCTCTTCCGATGGGCGGCCCTGGGGCTGCTTGTCCTTTCGGAAGATAGCCTCGACCGCCTCCTGGCCGGAGGCGAACTTGGTGGCGATGTCCATCAGCTCGCTCGCCCTGGTGGGGGTCTTGCGACCCAGCTTGCTCACCAGGTCGCGGCAAGTGGTGCCGGCGAGGAACACGCCGATGACATCCGAGTCGGTGATGTTGGGCAGCTCGGTGCGCTGCTTCGAGAATCGCCGGATGTAGTCCCGGAGAGACTCTCCCGGCTGTTGCCGGCAGCTTCGAAGGTCCCAGGAATTCCCGGGGCGCACGTATGTGCCCTGGAAATTGCCGACGAAGGCTTGGACCAAGTCGTCCCAGTTGGAGATCTGCCCCGGAGGCAGGTGCTCCAACCAGGCGCGAGCAGTGTCGGAGAGGAACAGGGGGAGGTTACGGATGATGAGGTTGTCATCGTCCGTCCCACCCAGTTGGCAGGCCAGGCGGTAGTCCGCGAGCCACAGTTCCGGTCTCGTTTCCCCCGAGTACTTCGTGATAGTAGTCGGGGGTCGGAACCGGGCCGGGAACGGCGCCCGTCGGATGGCCCGACTGAAGGCCTGCGGACCGGGTGGTTCAGGCGAGGGACTCCGATCCTCCCCGCTGTCGTAGCGCCCCCCACGCCTGGGGTGGTAGCCTCGGCGCACCCTTTCGTCGAGGTGGGCCCGACGGTCGCGTCGATGGTGCTCGTTGCCGAGGTGGCCCGGGGCTGCAGGCGCGGTGTTGCGCGTGCGCCCGGTGTAGACCGAGGCTTCCCGCATGAATCGGGAAGTCGCGGCATGAGGTTCCGAGGGGTACCCCTGCCTTCGGGAGGCAGTGCTCTCGGCCCGTCGGGTCGCAGCGCCTTCCAGGAGATTCTTGAGCTCTCCCTGGATTCACCGATCCTCGGTGGTTGATGGCTCCGGCATCGCGCGGAGGAGCATCGCTGCGGCTGCCAGGTTCTGGCCAACCCCGCTGGATGCGGGCGGCGGCCTGACCCTGACATCGTTGGCGACGCGGTGCTGGAGACCTTGGGGCAGGTGACGTATTTCTCCGGCCGGGGGTTGGCCCGCCCATACCTGCCCGACGTCCCGACGGATCGGCTCAAGCGCTCCTGTTCCCTCGTTGAGCCTGGCCTGCGCCTCGCGGACTTGCTCGAGTTGTGGGTCGTAACCCCCCGCCTGAGCGGGGACCACAGCTAGCTCCTGTGGGATGTCGGCGCGAGGCACCGGCCTAGGAAGATCACCGTCCTCGAGACGGTTGCCTTCGGAGGGATCCCCTAGCTCGATGTGGAAACATTCGCGGCTTGGGCCGCAGTTCTCGTCGCCAAGGCTGCGGCTTCCGTCGGAACAGTCGGAGAGGCAGTAGTCACATGCGGTCATGAAGTCCCGCATGGCACTGGGGTTGCCAAGTCCGGAGAAATCCCAACAGATGCTGGGATCGTCATCTTCCTCGGACCCAGAGGGCCCGTAGGTTGAGACGTCCGTCAACCGGTCCCAAGGCGACCGCATACGAAACCCCAGTGGGGTTGCACTCGCCTCAATGAGAGCACCCGCCAAAGCGAGGTCGTTTGGCGGGTTGAGGCCGAGTCGAAATGACGCAAGATGGGAGTTAGTCGGTACCTTTTGGTCGACGAGGAGCGACGTAGTCACATCGGGGACTGGTTGCACCGTCATCCCAGGTACGAGGGCGACGTCCTGCAGGCTTTCCGCGAGCGCGCTGGCGTCGTCTTCTTGCTCGGGGTCGGCGTGTCACGGGGGGACGACGCTTGCCTTCATCTCGAACGCGAGGTCGACGTCCGGCGTGCCTTCTGTCGGGGCGTCGGGGGCGTCGATTCGCTCGATGACCGACAAAGCGCGGCCTCCCGCTTGGCCTTGATGGCCCCGCCTCCTCCTCCGTTGGCGGGGGAGAGGATGGAGCGAGCTCGAATGTTGTTCTTCCACCACGCGGGGAAGATGTCGCCGATTCCGCCGCCGGCGGGCGGGTTGTCGGCCGCCATTGTCGTTGTCGCGCGGCGGAGGAAGGAGTATCATGTCATAGCTGCCGTCGAAGGACATGAACTCAAGAGTCCCGAAACGGAGCACCGTCCCGGGCCGGAGAGGTTGCTGGAGACTGCCCATCTGGAGCTTGACGGGAAGCTGTTCGTCAGCACGCAGCAGGCCCCTACCTGGCGCGCCAACTGTCGGCGTTTCGAGACAGGGGGGTCCCTAAGCCGACGAGTGAGTGTGCTGCGTGCCCCAGCCCAGATGGGTCGAGCGCGTGGGCGAGCGCGAAGGGGGGAGAGGCGAGGTGGCCGGAGACGGGCGTGAGAGAGGTGGAAGTCCCGCGGCCTTCGTGTTCGTCCCGCGCCCAGGTCGGGTGCGCTTGCAGTAGGGGGGTTACAAGCGTCCACGCGGGTGAGGGAAGCGAAAGGCCCCAAGAGAGCGCCTGTCCCGTCCTCGGTCCCGCGCGGCCAACCTTCTCTAAGAAGGCCCTGGTCCTTCCTTTTATAGTCGTAAGGAGAGGATCCAGGTGTACAATGGGGGGTAGCAGAGTGCTACGTGTCTAGCGGAGAGGGAGAGCTAGCGCCCTGGGTACATGCCAATGTGGCAGCCGGAGAGGTCTTGGCACCTTGCTGGCGTGATGTCGTGGCTGTTGGAGGAGCGACGGAGCCTGGCGGAGGGACAGCTGTTGGAGCGGTCGAGTCCTTGCTGACGTCGCCCTGCTGCCGTAAGAGAGCTAAGAGCCGCCGTCGTCACAGAGCTTGGGGAGCGCCATCATTGCCCATCTGGCGGAGCTGGCCAGATGGGACGCCGGTCTTGTTCTTCGTGACCCGAGTCGGCTCGGGGTAGGATGATGATGACGCTCCCTGTTGACGTGGCGGGCCTGTGCCCTAGGTAGGGCGACGTGAGGGCTCCTCCGAAGCCGAGGTCGAGTCTGTCTTCCGTTGCCGAGGCCGAGCCCGAGCCCCCGGGTCGGGCGAGGCGGAGATCGTTTGACCGAGGCCAGGGCGGAGTCCGAGCCCTGGGGTCGGGCGGAGCGGAGTTCGCCGTCTTCCGGGTCTTAGCCCGAGTCCGAGCCCTGGGGTCGGGCGGAGCGGAGTTCGCCGTCTTCCGGGTCTTAGCCCGAGTCCGAGCCCTGGGGTCGGGCGGAGCGGAGTTCGCCGTCTTCCGGGTCTTAGCCCGAGTCCGAGCCCTGGGGTCGGGCGGAGCGGAGTTTCCCATGGCGCCTCTGGCAGGGCCTGACTGCCTGTCAGACTCACCCTGTCGAGTGGCACTGCAGTCGGAGTGGCGCAGGCGGCGCTGTCCTTCTGTCAGACTGGTCAGTGGAGCGGTGGAGTGACGGCGGTCGCTTCGGCTCTGCCGGGAGGCGCGTGTCAGGATAAAGGTGTCAGGCCACCTTTGCGTTAAATGCTCCTGCAACCTAGTCAGTCGGCGCGGTGATTTAGTCAGGGTTGCTTCTAAGCGAAGCCAAGGCCTCGGGCGAGCCGGAGGTGTGTCCGCCGTAAAATGGGGGGCCTCGGGCGAGACGGAAGTCTCTCGAGGTCGGCTGCCCTTGGCCGAGGCTAGGCTCGGGCGAAGCGTGATCGAGTCACTTGTGTGGACTGATCCCTGACTTAATCGTATCCATCAGGCCTTTGCAGCTTTATGCTGATGGGCGTTACCAGCTGAGAATTAGGCGTCTTGAGGGTACCCCTAATTATGGTCCCCGACAATAGTATTATCAAATACCGTACCATAGTATTGTTTCAAAACTGCAAAAAAAACTACAATTCCAAACAGGACCTAACTTGACAATTTGAAAGTTTCTGACATTTGCAATGGCCATGAGTTGTTTGGAGGATGACGAAGCCATTGATCCGGCTGCTGCTCCTTACACTCGCCTCTCCTAATTAACGAGCATGCAGGGCTAGCTCGGACCATGAGACGTACAGCGTCAGCATACCGTCTCTAGCCTCCGGATGCTCCTAACATTGCCGATCGATGATTCAGATGCACAAACTCGCTTCTACCATACGTACGTCCTAAAATTACAGACGACGGCTCATCTCAGATCAAATACGAACACGTTTGATCGAACACGTTTGAATTCCTAGCTAGCTCTTCCTCCTACCCTACCCACTCATGACGTACTTATATTAGCTGCTGTTACCTCTACGACCGCTAGCCCACCCAGTTTGGCTAGCCAGCCGGTTACGCCTACTGCATCGCCTCTGCCCGTGCTTGCTGCTGTTCGTCCACGTCGGCCTCCGCGCACGCCGGTTCGTTCAGATCCGCCAACGGCCGGCACAGGTCGCCTGCTGCTGCTTGGAGAGAAACGAACTAAGTTTTCCCTTAATCACTTTGGATTCGGGAGGGAATTTGAGTCTCCAAACTATCCTCTTCGCCTGGTGCTGGCCCGAGCTCGCCTGGTCCCGTGGCTGATCGGCGGCGTCCTTCGTCGGCGCGTTGTCCCCGCCGCTCTGCGGGTACGCGAGCGGGGTGTCAGCGCTAGGGACGGCGGTCGCGGCGCTTGCTTGCTTGCGCTCGCGCCGCCTCTCCCGCCGTTCCCGTCGCTCCCGTCGCCGGTCCCGTCGGTCCCGCGACCGCATGAGCCTTTTCATGTTGGTCAGAATGTCGGCCACCTCTAACTCCACCGCATCCACCTCCACCACCGACGCCGGCGCCTCCTCCATGTGCACGTGATCATCCACGTTCGACGCCGCCTCCTTCATGTGCGCGTGCTGCATGGTATGGACGAAGCCGCTGATGCTGCGGCGGTGCGATATGACTACGAGCGAGCGGCGAGCGAGCAGATTGCTTGATGGCTTCCTGCGTTCCAAGGAGGAGGTCCAAGGCCGTGCCCGTGCGTGCGGTTTAATATAGGCTGGCAGGCGAGCGCCACGAGCGTGGTGATTGGATGGAAGCGTGGTGCTCACGTTGACTTAATTGGTTGACTTCGCTCCCCTCGGACTCGGAGTCGGACCTCGTAGATTCATCTCTTTCATCCAGCAATTATCGCCGCACTCCTTCAACTCCCTCCTCGCCGCGCTCCTGCGGCGGGGCCGGCGCTGCTCGCCGCTTTCCTGCGCTGCCCCGGCGCCTCCCCGACGTGGCCACGCTCAACACCCTCATCCACGGCCTCTCCACCGCCTCGCCGCGCCCGTCTTCCCCCGCGCTCCTCAGGCTCTTCCGCTTCCTGCCGGAGGCCTACGCCTTCGCGCCCGACGCCATCACGTACAACTCCATGCTGGCTGCTCTGTGCCGAGCGGGGGACCTGGCCACCGCGCGCAGGCTGTTCGATGGAATGCGCGCGGGCGAGCAAGGCGGGGAGGCTGGCGCCTTCCCTAACGTGGTCGCCTACACCACCATGATCAGGGCGTGCTGTGCGAGTAGGCTTGCCGATGAGGCGCTGTCGCTCTTCAAGATGATGCTCGCGGATGGCGTGCGGCCGAACAGGATCACCTACAACACCATGGTGCAGGGCTTCTGCCAGGCCGGAAGGATGGAGCCGGTAAAGGAGGTGTTCGGGATGGACTCATTTAAGCGGGACACGTGCACGTTCAATACGCTGATGGCCGCGCACTGTAGAGAAGGGCGGATACAGGACGCGAAGAAGGTGTTTGATCAGATGATGGAGCTCCGCGTGAGGCGCGATTCTGCGAGTTACAGCATCGTGACCCGGGCGTTGTGCGAGAACGGTGAGTTTGGTCGAGCAGAGGAGCTTGTGGACAGCCTCTTGGAGAAGGAGGTTCTCAAGAAAAGAGGTGGTTGTGTGCCACTCATTGCATCTTACAATCCAGTTTTTAAGTACTTCTGTGAGAATGGCAAGGCAAAGAAGGCCAGGTTGTTATTCGGGCAGCTGCTGGATATTAGGAGCAAGGTCGATTTCCTAGCATTCAACACTACCGGAATCAACCTCTTCGCCGAGTGCCGGAAGCACTCGGCGAAGCCTTAAAAACACTCGGCAAAGGCTTTGCCGAGTGTAACACTCGGCAAAGAAGGCTCGGCAAACAGTACATCGGCAAAGGCTTCTTTGCCGAGTACTTTTTTTCGGGCACTCGGCAAAGATCTTTGCCGAGTGTCAGGGTGCACTCGGCAAAGAAAAGCGACCGTTACGGCGCCGGTTGACGGAGACGGCGGCTTTGCCGAGTGTCAACGGTGACACTCGGCAACGAAGATATCTTTGCCGAGTGTCCTCCTGGCAGCACTCGGCAAAGCCGCCTTCTTTGCCGAGTGCCACTTGGGACACTCGGCAAAGAGCCCGCCAGGGAGGGTCCCCATGTCAGGCTCTTTGCCGAGTGTCTCAACTGGCACTCGGCAAAGCCGACCTCTTTGCCGAGTGCCAGAGACACAACACTCGGCAAAGAACCTAAGCCGGTGCCCAGGTCTGTGCTCTTTGCCGAGTGTTTTGACCCAGACACTCGGCAAAGAGCCTCTTTGCCGAGTGTTACACTCGGCAAAGTGACCAGTATGTACCTTTTTTATTTGTTTTTTGTTTTCCATCCACACAAACAGAAAATATCACATATATACATCACAGATATCATCACAGACATAAATAGCCAACACAAACATAAAACCGTGACCACAAACATAAATATCCATCACAAACATAAGTGTTCAACACAAACATAAGTCGCAAACGTCGCAAGCTCTCACATAAGTATCAAACAGAAACATAAGTATTATACATAAGTTGTGAAGTCTAAAACAACGACTCATGGAGGTGGGCGGTTTGGCCGGGGTTGCGTTGGGCTGAACCCTTCCGGAGGGTTGTTGGATGCCGCCCCAGATTGGCCCTGCACAAAGAAGAGATAGCATGTGTTATACCAGATGCATTACAAACATCTAACTACAATTTTGGTACTCACAGGAGTGTGGAAGAGAGTAGGGTCAACTGGGGGGAACAATGGAGGTGGCGGAGCGATGCCCTGTGCGGCGCCAAGGCTCTGCATGTACTGGAACATCTCCGCCATCCTCTGATCAGCCGCCGCCCGCTCCGCCATTATCCTCGCCTCCATCTCTTCTAGTTGGGTCTGTAATATTACAAGCCAACGTTATAGTAACTCAAAGACTAGGTATATAACTAAAGGAAGGACGAGTTACAGAAGCACTAACCTCGAGTTGTGAAATGCGATGCTGTGAGCTGTCGTGCCGAGGTCGAATGGCTGGGCTCGAGCCAGTGCTCCTTGCTCTCACCTGAGACAGAGTGGGAGTGGAGGACGAGTCGATTGCCCCGTCGGCAATCCAGTACCGCCCATGTCTCTTGCCTCCTCCGACCCTCATGAGCACATCGGGGTCGATAGGCTCGGTGCTCGGATCATAGTCTGGGCCATGGACCTCCTGCGCCATGGCGGTGTAGTCATGGAGGCGGCTGTAGACGGCGGGGTTGGTGTAGGCCTCGGGCCCGTCATCCGGGTTGTAGGTGACGTCGGACGTCGCCTTACCCTTATGGGCCATAGCATAGGCCGAGAAGGTGGAACAAGGCCTGCCACCATGTGACGCCGACTGCAACGAAAACCAACGAGATAGTTAGAAATAATATCTAACTTAGTGCTATATATCGAAATAAAAAGGTGGCGTACCCATGCTTCGGCATATTGGCCCAGGCTCCGGCTGCCTTGGTGGTGCGAGGGCCCTTGCATCTGCAAACGCCGTTCCCGGCTAGCTGTGTGCACCTCGTCCCACTCAGCCGAACACCACCTATCCACCATCTGCTCCCAGCAGAGAGGATGTGCGGCGCACCAATGTGGAATCACCTGCAAAGTAAACACATAAAGTGCATATCAGAAGATAAAATAAAATTCATGCATGGAGTACTGGTACCAAACATGCATGACTTTACCTGCATGTACTGCTCCCTGGTCAACGACATGGTTCGGGCTTGAGGTTTGGTCACCTTCTCCCCAAGGACGGAGCCGTGGTAGGTGATGATGGCCTGGATGCGGGCCTCATAGTGCATGTCCACGACGAGCTTCTTACAGCACGTGGTGGCCACCACATCCGCCCTAGCCTCGTATCCAGCATCGCATCTGAAGAAATCCTGCATACAAAAACGATGTATCCATACATTATTTCAAGAATTTGCAACGAATGCGACATATTTTATATTATACTAAGACTTACCCACAGTTCTTGCTTCACCCGCTCCGCCTTGTTATTGAATTCCCTGCCGTCCCGGTCTACTGCATCGGGGGCGACGGCGTAGTGGTCGAAGGTGAAGGCTGGGCCCGTCACTCCGGCGTACTCCACAAGTCCAGGGAAGTGTTCCCTGCACAGCAGGCCGAGGATGTTGTTGGGGGGGCGACGATGACCCCCAGCATAATCCAAAACCGTCCAAGACCTGTCCAAGTGATAAATAAAAAGTATTAGTTTATATTATGATTTCGAACACATAATAAGAACAAGAATGAAGAACATAAAGTTACATACCTCTCCCCTTCCGGCCGAATCAACGGTCGTCTGTCCCGAAGTATGGGACGCGGCGGGAGACTCGCGGGGCCTCGCAGGTAGATGCTCCTCGAACTAGAGCCGCCTGAACCTGAGGCGTCCTGCTGCTGGTCGTCGTCTTGCTGGTCGTCGTCGTCCTGAGGCGCGGGCTGCTGCTGCGCTGCCTGCTCTGCCTCCTGCTGCTGCGCTGCCTGCTCTGCATCGTCCGCCGTCCTACTCCTCCTCCCCCTCCTCCTCCTCAGGAAACCGCCCACCATATTTGTCCAACAACCTGCAATTAAGAGTAAACAAATAAGCACATATAAAAAGATGTATTTAAAAACAGGTGCGAAATAAAAAGTCATATAGCATTACATCGATTAAAAATAATCTTCATATGTGTCGGGGTTAGCCGGATCAAAACTCTCATCATCACTATCAAGCATTTCAATCTCAACACCATCGGAAGACGCAACCTCATCATTGCCTTCAAGGATTACTAAGTCATTATCATTTTGCACCTCATCATCCTCCTCATCAACAACCATTTCAATATCTACGTCCATTCCGATAGCTTCTGTTAAGTCTATCTCAAATCGCCCTTCTAGCCCATCTTCTTGGAAGAACTCTCCATCATATGTGTCCGGGTCTAAGTTGTAATCTTCATCGTTAGGAACAGGTAACCTCCCATGCGGCGATACCTTATACACAACATCCCAACCCTTAAGATGTTCTTTCGTTTGACACGCATATGGGAGATAATACACTTGTGTGGCCTGTTGGGCCACGATATAGACATCGTCTCCTGCTAAGGTGGAATCTTGTCGAATTTCGACTATCCCAAGATTAGAATGTGTCCGTCTCGTCACTTGAGGGTCAAACCAATGACATTTGAATATCACTGGAGTAAGAGGTTTGGAACCATAAAAATTGAGCTCATATATTTCTTCAATTCGTCCAAAATAATCGACATTGTCAAGCCCCGGCGTAAAGACTCCAGAACACGTTGTTTTCCGATTGGGCCGACTTTGGTCGTAGTGTGTTGTGCGAAAACGGTATCCATTGACGTCATACCCAGAATATTTCTTGACCCTATAAGCAAAGCCGTTGGCTACTTGTCTCAACTCGGCACTCATAGACGGATCTCTTTGGCCCTGCAAGTATTCGCAAGTTAAAAGATGCTAAATTGAGTTCAAAGACGTATCTCTTTTACAAACTAAGCACGTACCTTACGTTTGAACCAGGAAATGAAATCGGGCAACCCATTTCGCGCACCCTTTCTAAGAAGAGCGTCATATTCCTGTGGAGTGGGGTCCCTTGATCGACGCCAGAATTCATGAAGAAATTGTTCCATGTATGGCGTCACCTCTTCAAGGTTGGTCAATACGTATAGCATGATATGTCGCCACTCGTCATGATTCAGGGTCTTGGTGGTCGAGCCACTTGCGCTTCCGAGTTGGCCTCGAAATATGCTAAGGTTCGATTCATTGTCGCCATCATTGTAACGAGGGGGTGGATTATGCACGCTCGGCAGTTTGTCACCATAATAAGTTGTTGTGAAGTTTGAGACCTCCTCTAGAATGTATGCCTCTGCAATGGAAGCCTCGATTTTGCATTTATTTCTACATTTCTTTCGAATAGTCTTTAGACATCTCTCGATTGGATAGCACCAACGTCCCTGCACGGGGCCCCCCATTCGTGCCTCATAGGGGAGATGAAGAATCAAATGCTGCATTGGATTGAAGAAGCCGGGTGGAAATATCTTCTCAAGCTTACACAGTAACACGGGGGCCAATCTTTCCAAGTCTGCAACCACGGTCCGAGATAACTCTTTTGCACAAAGCTGACGGAAGAAATAGCTCAACTCTGAAAGCGTTAGCCAGACATGCTCAGGGACATAGCCTCGAACCATCGCAGGAAGAATCCGTTCAATCCATATGTGGAAGTCATGACTCTTCATCCCTAAGACTCGCATAGTAGATAAGTTCACCCCCCTACTCAGGTTAGCTGCATACCCATCAGGGAACATCAACATCTTGATCCACTGAAGTACTTCCTTCCTCTGGGCCCTGCTTAGGACGAAATCGGCCTTAGGCCTTCTCCATGTCTTTCCGCCACTTGGCGGCTTCATCTCTAGTTTTGGTCTATCACATAACGCTGCCAGATCCACTCTTGCCTTCACATTATCCTTTGACTTATCAGGAATGTCCATAATTGTTGCCCACAGTGCCTCGGCAACATTTTTTTCAGTGTGCATCACGTCAATGTTGTGTGGAAGGAGCAGGTCGTCATAATAGGGGAGCCGAGTCAAGCCAGACTTATGTGTCCACATATGCTGCTCACCATATCCCACAAAACCACCTTCTGTATTGGCCACGAGCCCATCTATCTGTTGACGAATTTCGGCACCAGTCATCGCTGCAGGTGGGCGGTCTGTCACTACGACACCTTTCGTAAAGTTCTTGATGTCTAGGCGGAATGGATGGTCAGCAGGAAGAAATTGTCGATGTTTATCGAAGGACGAATATTTGCCACCCTTTTTCAACCAAATGAACCTGAGAGCTTCCTTGCAAACTGGGCATGGGAACTTACCGTGAACACACCAGGCACAGAATAGCCCATAGGCCGGTAAGTCATGCATGGAGTACTGGTACCAAACATGCATTCTGAAGTTTGTCTTCGTAGCTCGGTCAAACGTCCATACCCCTTCCTCCCAGGCACGTACCAATTCATCGATCAAAGGCTCCATGTAAACGCCCATTTTGTTCCCCGGGTGTCCGGGAATTATCAACGACACGAATATATTCTGCCTTTGAAAGCACACACCAGGGGGGAGATTGATTGGGATAACAAACACGGGCCAACATGTGTACGGGGCAGCGCTCATTCCATAGGGATTGAACCCATCTGTGGCCAACGCAACACGTACATTACGAGCCTCTTCGGCTTTGTCACGGTGAATGTCATCAAAGTGTTTCCATGCTTCACCATCTGATGCGTGCACCATCTTGTCAGGATTGTATCGTTTTCCATTTTTGTGCCAAGTCATCTGTTTCGCGGATTCCTCTGTCATGTACAGACGCTGGATCATCGGTACGAACGGAAGGTGTCGTAGGATTGTCAAGGGGATGTCGAGCTGCCTCTTCTGTCCATCACCAGAGTTTACCTCCATAAACCTAGACGAATTACACTTGGGACAGTACTTTGCCTCCGCGTATTCTTTCCTAAATAGCACGCAGCCCTTCGGACAAGCATGAATCTGCTCATACGTCATCTTGAGTGCACGAAGTAGTTTCTGTGCCTCGTACATGCTCTTTGGCAGAACGTGATCATCCGGAAGCAGACTCCCAATAACCGTCAACAAGCCATCGAATGCGTCTCTACTCATGCTGTACTGCGACTTGAACGCCATTACACGCCCAATGGCATCCAGTTGAGAAACCTTTGTCTGGCCGTGAAGGGGCTTCTGTGCCGCGTCGAACATGTCGTAGAACGCCTTTGCAGTCGGCTCTGGCTCGTCATCCATACATCCTCCCGTGTACTGTGCCTCCTGATAGTCGTTCAACATATCCGCTACCCCCGCATCCGCGTCATAATCCTCGACACGTTGTCTCAGCACCTCCTCTCTCGTACGATGCGCTTCACCATGAAATATCCACCGAGTATAGCCCGGCGTAAATCCATTCTTCCAAATATGTTCTACCATGGTCTTCTTTGGTTTTCTTTTCCGGTTGTCACAATTGCTGCACGGGCATGGGACTAGACTCGCTCCTTTAGCAGCTTCGCCGTATGCCCGTTCCACGAAATCATCGGTCTTTCTAATCCATTCAGTGGTGACATCGTTTCTTCCTCTACGGCCCGTGTACATCCACTCACGGTCCTCCATCCTATAACAGGAAATTTCGGCAGCACCTCCCCTGCACGGGGAGGTTTCGAAATCCTGCAAATTAAATTTTCAGCACGATGGCTGACATCCACACATAATTCAACGGCACGATGGCCGGCAATCATCAATACTCAATATTAACCTAATCATACACGTAAATAAATTTAACACAAGAAAACTAAATATTAATCTAATCAACACAATATTAAACTTAATCATACCCAACGGGCGGGACGACGGGTCGCAGACGAATCGACGGGTCGTGGACGAGTCGGCGGGTCGCGGGGCGAGGCGGCGAGGGCACGGCAAGGGCACGGCGAGGGCACGACGAGGGCACGCACGGCGGGGACGCGACGGGGGCACGGTGAGGGCACGACGAGGGAAAGCACGGCGGGGACACGGCGGGGCACGACGAGGGCACGGCGCGGTCGCGGCAGCGGCGGCAAGGGCCTCGCGGCGAGGGCGTGGGCGCGGCGGCGTGGACGCGGGCGAGTGTGAGCGCGCGGCGGCGGCGCGTAGCGGCGGCGGCGCGGCGCGGTGTGGGCGCGCGCGGCGTGGGCGGGCGCGCCGTGGGCGGGCGAGGGCGCGGCGGCGCGGCGGGGTCGCGGCGCGGCGGCGGGGTCGCGGCGCGGCGGGCGAGGGCGCGGCGGCGGGGTCGCGGCGGGCGAGGGCGCGGCGGCGGGGTCGCGGCGGGCGAGGGCGCGGCGGGCGAGGGCGCGGCGGCGGGGTCGCGGCGGGCGAGGGCGCGGCGGCGGGGTCGCGGCGGCGAGGGCGCGGCGGCGGCGGCGGGGTCACGCGGCGGCGGGGTCGCGGCGGATGAGTGAGTGAGAGAGTGAGAGAGAAAGAAGAGAAACCAGCGCTATGTAAACGCTCTTTGCCGAGTGCCCGTGATCTGGCACTCGGCAAAGATTTTTTTTTATTTTAAAAATAAGCTTTGCCGAGTGCCAGATCGGGGACACTCGGCAAAGAGATCCTTTGCCGAGTGCCGACGAGCTGACACTCGGCAAAGTCTAACGTACACTTCTTTGCCGAGTGTCACCAAGTGGGCACTCGGCAAAGCCTCCTTTGCCGAGTGTCATCCCTAGACACTCGGCAAAGTATATTTTTATTTTTTTTTGTTTTGTCTCCCAAACTTTTTGTGGTATGTTTCTACACTATGTAGACCTACATGTATCATTTGTGGACAATTATAACAGAGATTAAATCGTTAGTAGATTTAGTTCGTTTATTTGAATTTCTTCGGAAAATTCAAATTTGAACTGCAGGTCACTCGAAACTTGGAAAACCGTGCATGAAAAAATGATATTCATGGTACTTAGCATAAGTTACGACCGATTTCAGAAGCGTACCGGAAACTTCGAGCAACATGCTCACTAAACATGGCCGTGAACTTGGCATCCACGTGTTTAAAAATTGTATAAAACACAAACAAAGTCAGAAAATCATGAAACTTGTCCCCGTGTCATGATATCATATGTATAGGCTGTGATAAAAATTTTAGAGTATTTGGAGAAAGTTGTGAGACACTATGTGTAGAAACCTAAGAGATCCACATTGAAACTCTATGATTTCATGTGTAGTCCTCTTAGGTTTCTACACATAGTGTCTCACAACTTTCTCCAAATACTCTAAAATTTTTATCACAGTCTATACATATGATATCATGACACGGGGACAAGTTTCATGATTTTCTGACTTTGTTTGTGTTTTATACAATTTTTAAACACGTGGATGCCAAGTTCACGGCCATGTTTAGTGAGCATGTTGCTCGAAGTTTCCGGTACGCTTCTGAAATCGGTCGTAACTTATGCTAAGTACCATGAATATCATTTTTTCATGCACGGTTTTCCAAGTTTCGAGTGACCTTCAGTTCAAATTTGAATTTTCCGAAGAAATTCAAATAAACGAACTAAATCTACTAACGATTTAATCTCTGTTATAATTGTCCACAAATGATACATGTAGGTCTACATAGTGTAGAAACATACCACAAAAAGTTTGGGAGACAAAATCAAAAAAATAAAAATATACTTTGCCGAGTGTCTAGGGATGACACTCGGCAAAGAAGTCTTTGCCGAGTGCCTACTGTGTGGCACTCGGCAAAGAATCATCTTTGCCGAGTGCCAGCCGCTGGCTCTCGGCAAAGACTGACGGCCGTCAGCTTTGGGACGGCCGTTGACGGCCCTTTGCCGAGAGCCCCCTTTGCCGAGTGTTTAACACTCGGCAAACCAGTCTGTGCCGAGTGTCTACCTATGCCGAGTGTCCGGCACTCGGTAAAGAGCCTCGTTGCCGAGAGCCTAGCTTTACCGAGTGCGGCACTCGGCAAAGCCTTCTTTGCCGAGTGCCCGACAAAAGGCACTCGGCAAAGATTGCAACACTCGGCAAAGCCTTGGATTCCGGTAGTGCAAGACACTAATCCTAGGACATTGTAAGGATGAGGATTTCGAAGAAGGGTACGAGCTGGTGCTCTCAATGTTGAAGAAGGGGAGGATGAAATCTGCCTGGGAAGCGCTTCACAGGATGTTAAACAGTGGTCTTCGACCTAGCTACTAGTACGTGAAACAAGCAAGAAAGAACTAGCCAAGTGATTCCTGGTAACTTTTGGCTCACGACCAAGAGACAACAGGGGAAGAACTAGCCAGACGTCGTCCGACGAACTAGCTAGAATGGAATTGAAGTCAACACTCAAGGGTTAACAGCAATGCGTACGTATGTGTAGAGCTGATCGTGCATGGTATAGGCGTAGACACACATGCATGCAACTATTATACACGAGCGGGAGGTGTGCCAGGCAAAGGCAACGATCGTCATGGTCAACTACATTCATAAAATAATTAATGTATATTTAGTCTAAAATAAATTATATTCTGGGATGGATATAGTATAAAATAGATGAAAAGCTATAATGATAATTTGTAAAATGTAGTGTAGGCATGAAAAGAAGGTTTATCCAACTTTTTATCTGAGCCTTCTAAGGGACAATCCATGTCTTGACTTAAGCCTATACACTCAACACTCTAGTATCCAGGGGCATGTTACGAGACGCGCCCGTCAAAAAATCTAAGTGATCAAATATTGGATTGTCTATTTTGTGACTCTGTTGTCCGTTCAGCAGACCATCTTGAGACTTCGTTAGATAAATCTTAAGGCTATACTAGGTGAGTGCCCGTGCGTTGCAACGGAAACATATACCACAATAACTTATAACAGTATAACTTATTTGTACATAAGTTATCATGATAAATGTTCTTCTTGCAACGCAAAGTCACTCATCTAGTCACAAATGAAGTAACACAGACAATAACATGTAGGTTCTGGTAGCTTTTTGAGCCTAAGCTCATATTACTCGGCAAACTTCAAGCTTACCACCAAAACCAGTAAATATATATCAGTTTATTGCTCATTAGATGTTGTATGCCAGTAATAAAGAATCACTACAGTACATGACTAAAAACCCATAGAAACAATCTATATGTGATTGCATAATTCGTAGGTGTAGAACACCACCTAACCTGCTTCATGCTCAAACACTTATCAATTACAATACTATAGGACAATATGATGTTGCAAAGATGGGGCAAAACCATGTTTCACAAAGTTGTTATTATAATTATCGACATAAGGCCTCATTGATGATCATCCTTGTCATAGTGGCCATTTGGATCACCACCATCACCAATGACCTTGAGCTGCCCAAAATCAACAAAATAATATTTTAGTCAAGTGCTAATCAACAAAGCTGAACATCTTTTGTAACAATCAGTCAAGGCAATGGTTTCTGTTACCACAAAGTATTGTGAGTAAACTGGGCACTCATGCGGTTTATCCTTTTGCAACCAAAACCAGACAACATCGTGTTCATCCTCCGCAATAAAGCGCGATGGAAAATAAGCACAATTATTACATACCATGGTTAGCGTAGATGTAACTCCTTCGCCACCTGATCAGCCAACTGTTCTCTTGTTATTGTAGAATTCAATCATAGTCGGTTCCTCCTGCAGGCAACATCGTGTTCATCCTCCGCAATAAAGCGCGATGGAAAAATAAGCACAATTATTACATACCATGGTTAGTGTAGATGTAACTCCTTCGCCACTAGATCAGCCAACTGTTCTCTTGTTATTGTAGGATTCAATCATAGTCGGTTCCTCCTGCAGGCAACACATTCAGAATTAACAAATGTACAATCTTGCAGCACAAAGAATCTGGTATGCAAAATCAAAATATTATACTTGTTTTCTTAAGGTGGTACTTTATATTGTTCAGAACAATTTAGATCTTGAAGCATAGAAAGTCTGGAATGCCATATCTCTAATTTCTAGCAAACATGAATGGTACAAACTTGCATCGTTCCTTAATAAGCAAAAAGCATATGGAATGTCACACCAGCTCAATCAACAGAAGCCAAACCAGACTAAAAATGATATATTAACTGCAGACATATTGAAGACAGGTTGTGCGATTTACCTGACTATTACAGTGTGATTTAAGTCCATTTATATCACCATTAGCTTTGAAAATTTCTGCTGCATTCTGGTCATCCCTGTACCTGAAGAAGTATTCATTCTGCAATCCAAAACAAATGCGAAGGAACTTGTTCAGCTTTTAGATAACTAATGAGCAAATTTTAAACACTACAGATCACATGCTTCCCTATAAGAAATTTGACTGTATAAGTGATGACACTACTTTTTTGCTGGCAGGGGAAAACACCCCTGCCTCCAGGAAGCAGGAGCAGCATATCACATAGAAAATGCTCGTCATTGGTAATCAGTAATAAGATTCTGATAACATGAGCACAGGCACATTAATGAGGACCACATCACTGATAGTGATGACTTGATGAAACTTAAAGTGTAATGTTATTCCTAACCCATCAGTTAACCTTTCTTTCCATGTAACCAAGAATCTTCTCAACTAATCATGTATCCAATACACCATTATATCCAGTACTTTATATTTCTGAAAATATTTTTGGAAAGCGTAGGAGAGTTGTGTTTCATTGATCGAAGAGAGAAAGAAGGCCCCATACAACCCCAAATCTCTCATACAGGGGCCATGTATGAGAGAAGGGAAACACACACTTCTGAATATTTAATAAATCGCACCTTGAACCAAATGAACAAGAAGTGCAACAACTAAAGATCTGTACCTTCTTGGAGGGCTCTGATCTAAGCTCAGTCCATTCAATGTAGGCCTTTTGACGTATTTCATTAGCTGCTCGGTGTTCCTCTGATAATTTTCTGAGAGCTGTTCTTTCATCTTCGAAAGACTTTTGAATCTTTCTTGTGTTTTCCTCTAGGAATTTCAGGTTGGTCAATAAAACATCAGAATCCTTCTTTAACACCTAGACATGATAAAGAAAAACCAGACAATATACAAAGGATGAAATGGTATTAAGAGCACAATTAGAATTTTTTGCTTTCAATACCTTATGCCTTTCATGAATGTGATCTTTTTGGTCAAATGCCTCATTGATTTCTGCCTTTGAGCCCATAGTGGTGGATAGCTGCTTCCGTTGGGCTTTTAATTCATTAATCTCTTTAATTAAAAAGCTTTTCTTCTTTCAAAGAAATGGTCTCATGTTGCATAGTCCTCTCTTTCTTCGCAATCTAAGACATCAAGAAAAAGAAAAGAAATAAGATTTAAAGAACAGTGCAATTTAAGGTGAAGGGAGCAAAGTAGGTACAACATTGCATAATTCTTACCAGCTCATCAAGTTCTTCAACTGAATTTGCTTGGTGCAATTTCCCTAGGACCGAACGTACATTATTTAAATCATTCTTCTTATCTCCAAGTGCAGTCCTAGCTTCCCACTCTTCTCTACGTGCTGCCTCAAGCTCCTCCCTGTATTGATCACATACAGCCTGCAATATTTTTTTGTTCAGAAAAATAAGAAGCAAAGAAAAAGAAATATGGTCATTTAAAGGTTTGGTTCAAAAAAATACATTTGGAAGGTTATTATTACCTTTTGCTTTTGCCTACGACGGTTAATCGCATCTCTTTCTTGGGTCAGGTGGTCTAAGTGAGCCTGCGCAGCCTGGATCTTATTCCAGAGATCATCACCGGCAAACTTTGGAACTTTAATTATGTAGATCTTCTGTTGTTGTCCAATGACTTGCACATTATCTCCATGCCACTCACCAGAAGCACGGTGTCCATTGTCCTTCTGTTCTGCCGTGACAACCGTGCCAATAGATGAAGGCACTAATGCTGCTCAAGAATTATGAAAGTGACCATTTAACTCCCATGTCGGTTATAATTAGCATTTAAGGAGAATAATACATTTAAAGAAATAATATGGATACCCAAAAAATAATGGCTGCATACCTTCCACGTGTTTGGTTTCAACCACATCAGAAGATTTAGCAGGCTCATTTTCATTTTCACAAATGATAGCATTGCATGACTTGTCAGGCACCAGAAGCACGGTCAGTAAGTACACTTGGCAGCCAGGAAAGAGGCCACCATGGCAAGTCTGGGTTGGAGGACGAAGAGGTAGGGAAGGAAGAGGATGCCTGCTCTCACCTATCATGTGGAGCCCACCAGCTGGTCCAAGTCCTCATTGCATAGTTAAAAGACAAGTTTACCAAATGTCATGGATGTTTAGGGACCTGAATGGTACCTCC
The DNA here is from genome assembly GCF_902167145.1 of Zea mays. NCBI lineage: Eukaryota > Viridiplantae > Streptophyta > Magnoliopsida > Poales > Poaceae > Zea > Zea mays. Next base: position 73,070,818 of record NC_050100.1, on the reverse strand, counting down.
AAGCCAAGTTTGAGAACCAATTGTTGCCGTGAATTTTACAAGAAGTACAGATATGCGTACATTTATTGTTAGTCAGGCTTAGTTGTTTGAGACTGTTTCCATTCATGACTAAGGGAACTGTGAAATGTGTAGAAGATGCTCATGCATATGCATCGAATTGTTCCATAAAGTCATCTTAATGCTCAAACAGTTTTTTTATCTGCCCCAGTTGTACACTGCTTTCTGAATTCCGCGCAGTATAGCTGCCTATTTAGATTGTCTGCTCCTTATTCAAAGTTGTAATAATAGTGTTCATATTAGATCATGTCCCATGTTGTTCTTTTGGATTAGGATAAGGTTGAGATTTATCATTTAGGATTTATATTTTCCTATAAAATTACTGTGTAGCTCCATCGTGCAATAGAACTAAGCTGGCGTGGTTTTAAACCTCTGCATGCTGAATTATTTATGCAATTAATTTGCGAGGACTATTTTGAGCTCTAATAATGTTGGCTAACCTTTTACTTATTATTATTTTTTTGTATTTTTCAGATAAACCCTTACTTATTTTATCGGCTGTCGTGCTTTGTTCTTGGAGTCCAACTATTTTGATCCTATTTGGGAAGGCAAGGTCCGTTTGTGGCATTAATTTGCATGACATGAGGTACTGTGGAAATCACTCGATTGCCAATGAAATAAATATATTCACATGATGTACCGTGCAGATTTCTTGGCCACTAAGTTTTCTGTTGCCATCATCTTTATTTTGTAGCTTGGTGTATGATAAAGTTGCAACAGAAACATCAAAGAGACAGAACTCTCTATTGCTGACGTTGTTTCGGTGATTTAGTGGAGCCTTCTTGCAGTTTGTCTCTTTTATATGACCTTAGCAGAGTATCACTCACATTTTAGCATTTGGGCTATCATGAAGGTAAGTTTTCATTGAGAATGGACCGATGTTGTGTCATCATATTTTGAGTAAAGGGTTTGACCGAAGAATTTTGAAAAATAAAAGACCGTAGTTCATTGAAGGTGATAATTGGTACGCAAGTATTACTATTATTTATTCTCCACTTACTGATATTACATTTGGATAAGAGGAAGGAGATATCCTAATTCTAATGGTTAATTGCTAGCAGTTCCTTATGTACTATTATGATTCAGGCCTCTCTATTAATTGCCTCATGTGGAAAGAGGGTGTGATGATTTTTTGTTGTTTTTTGTAGCGAGAAGCTCAAAGAAGGGGAAGACATCTACATCTATCAGTAAGTGATCCAGTTTAGTAGATGAATCACCGCTATGGGTGTTTTTCTATTCTTGAATAGGCTTGTGGTTCTATTGATGGTTGTTTAATGTTTGGTATACTGTTGTCGGGGACCATAATTAGGGGTACCCTCAAGGCTCCTAATTCTCAGCTGGTAACCCCCATCAGCATAAAGCTGCAAAGGCCTGATGGGTGCGACTAAGTCAGGGATCAGTCCATTCGAGCGACTCGATCACGCCTCGCCCGAGCCTAGCCTCGGACAAGGGCAGCCGACCCCGGAGGATTTCCGTCTCGCCCGAGGCCCCCCTCCAACGGCGAACGTATTACCGGCTCGCCCGAGGCCCTGCCTTCGCCAAGAAGCAACCCTGACTAAATCGCCGCACCGACCGACCAAATCGCAGGGGCATTTAATGCAAAGGTGGCCTGACGCCTTTATCCTGACGCGCGCCCCCCGGCAGAGCCGAAGTGACCGCCGTCACTTTGCCGCTCCACGGACCGGCCTGACAGAAGGACAACGCCGACTGCGCCACTCCGACTGCAGTGCCACTTGACAGAGTGAGACTGACAGGCAGTCAGGCCCTGCCGAAGGCACCATAGGAAGCTCCGCTTCACCCGACCCAGGGCTCGGACTCGGGCTCAGCCCCGGAAGACGGCGAACTCCGCTCCGCCCGACCCAGGGCTCGGACTCGGGCTAAGTCCCGGAAGACGACGAACTCCGCTCCGCCCGACCCAAGGCTCGGACTCGGGCTCAGCCCCGGAAGATGGCGAACTCCGCTCCGCCCGACCCAGGGCTCGGACTCGGGCTAAGTCTCGGAAGACTGCGAACTCCGCTCCGCCCGACCCAGGGCTCGGACTCGGGCTAAGTCCCGGAAGACGACGAACTCCGCTTCGCCCGACCTAGGGCTCGGACTCGGGCTAAGTCCCGGAAGACGGCGAACTCCGCTTCGCCCGACCCAGGGCTCGGACTCGGGCTCAGCCCCAGAAGACGACGAACTCTGCTTCGCCCGACCCCAGGGCTCGGACTCCGCCCTGGCCTCAGCCGACGGCCTCCGCCTCGCCCGACCCAGGGGCTCGGACTCGACCTCGGCCACGGAAGACAGACTCGACCTCGGCTTCGGAGGAGCTTCCACATCGCCCAACCTAGGGCGCAGGCCAGCCACGTCAATAGGAGGCGCCATCATCACCCTACCCCGAGCTGACTCGGGCCGCAGGGAACAAGACCGGCGTCCCATCTGGCTAGCTCGGCCAGATAGGCAATGATGGCGCCCCGCGTACTCTGTGACGACGGCGGCTCTCAGCCCCCTTACGAAAGCAAGAGGACGTCAGCAAGGACTCAACCGATCCGACAGCTATCCTTCCGCCAGGCTCCATCGCTCCTCCGACGACCACGACATCACACCAGCTGGGTGCCAAAATCTCTCCGGCTGTCACAACGGCATGTACTTAGGGCGCTAGCACTCCTCCGCTAGACACGTAGCACTCTGCTACACCCCCCATTGTACACCTGGATCCTCTCCTTACGCCTATAAAAGGAAGGACCAGGGCCCTCTTAGAGAAGGTTGGCCGCGCGGGGACGAGGACGAGACAGGCGCTCGCCTGGAGCCGCTCGCTCCCTCTCCCGCGTGGACGCTTGTAACCCCCTACTGCAAGCGCACCCGACCTGGGCGCGGGACGAACACGAAGGCCGCGGGATTCCCACCTCTCTCACGCCGGACTCCGGCCGCCTCGCTCTCCCCCCTTCGCGCTCGCCCTCGCGCTCGACCCATCTGGGCTGGGGCACGCGGCGACATTCACTCGTCGGCCCAGGGACCCCCCCGGTCTCGAAACGCCGACAGTTGGCGCGCCAGGTAGGGGCCTGCTGCGTGTTGACGAACAGCTTCCCGTCAAGCTCCAGATGGGCAGTCTCCAGCAACCTCTCCAACCCGGGACGGTGCTCTGTTTCGGGAGCCTTGAGTTCATGTCCCTCGACGGCGGCTACGACATGATACTCCTTCCGCCGCCGCGCGACAACGACAATGGCGACCGACAGCCCGCTCGCCGGCGGCGGAATCGACGATGTCTTCCCCGCGTGGTGGAAGAACAACCTTCGAGCTCGTCCCGCCTTCTTCCCCGCCGACGGAGGGGAAGGCAGGACAACCAAGGCCAAGCAGGAGGCAGCGCCTCGTTGGCTGTCGAGCGAGTCGACAGCGCCGGCACCCCAACGGGGGGCGCGCCGGGTATCGACTTCGCGCTTGAGACGAAGACGAGCGTCGTCTCCTCGCGACACGCCAATCCCGAGCAAGCGGACGACGCCAGCACGCTCGTGGAAAGCTTGCTGGACGTCCCCCTCGTACCTGAGACGACAGTGCAGTCAGTCCCCGACGTGACTTTATCGCCGCTCGTCGACCAAGAGGTACCGACCGACTCCCATCCCATGTCATTTGGATTCAGCCTCAACCCGCCTAGCGACCTCGCTTTGGTGGGCGCTCTCGTAGAGGCGAGTCCAAACCCTCTGGGGTTTCGCATGCGGTCGCCTTGGGACCGGCTGACGGACGTCTCGACCTACGGGCCCTCTGGGTCCGAGGAAGACGACGAGCCCAGCATCTGTTGGGATTTCTCTGGACTTGGCAACCCCAGTGCCATGCGGGACTTCATGACCGCATGTGACTACTGCCTCTCCGACTGTTCCGACAGTAGCCGCAGCCTTGGCTACGAGGACTGCGGCCCAAGCCGCGAATGTTTCCACATCGATCTAGGGGGTCCCTCCGAATGCAACCATCTCGGCATGCCGGAGGACGGTGATCTCCCTAGGCCGGTGCCCCGCGTTGACATCCCACGGGAGCTAGCTGTGGTCCCCGTTCAGGCGGGGGGCCATGACCCACAGCTCGAGCAAATCCGCGGTGTGCAGGCCAGGCTCGACGAGGGAGCAGGAGCGCTTGAGCCGATCCGCTGGGACGTAGGGCAGGCATGGGCGGACCAACCCCCGGCCGGAGAAATACGTCGTCTACCCCAGGGCTTCCAGCACCACGTCGCCGACGACGTCAGGGTCAGGCCACCACCCGCATCTAGTGGGGTCGGCCAGAACCTGGCTGCAGCAGCGATGCTTCTCCGCGCGATGCCGGAGCCATCAACCACCGAGGGCCGGCGAATCCAGGGGGAGCTCAAGAATCTCCTGGAAGGCGCTGCGGTCCAACGGGCCGAGAGCTCTGCCTCCCGAAGGCAGGGATACCCCTCGGAACCTCATGTCACGACTTCCCGATTCATGCGGGAAGCCTCGGTCTACACCGGGCGCACGCGCAACACCGCGACTGCGGCCCCGGGCCGCCTCGGCAACGAGCACCATCACCGCGATCGTTGGGCCCACCTCGACGAGAGGGTGCGCCGAGGCTACCACCCCAGGCGTGGGGGACGCTACGACAGCGGGGAGGATCGGAGTCCCTCGCCCGAACCGCCCGGTCCGCAGGCCTTCAGCCGGGCCATCCGACGGGCACCGTTCCCGACCCGGTTCCGACCCCCGACTACTATCACAAAGTACTCGGGGGAGACGAGACCGGAACTGTGGCTCGCGGACTACCGTCTGGCCTGCCAACTGGGCGGAACGGACGATGACAACCTCATCATCCGCAACCTCCCCCTGTTCCTATCCGACACCGCTCGCGCCTGGTTGGAGCACCTGCCTCCGGGGCAGATCTCCAACTGGGACGACCTAGTCCAAGCTTTCGCGGCAATTTCCAGGGCACATACGTGCGCCCCGGGAATTCCTAGGACCTCCAAAGCTGCCGACAGCAGCCGGGAGAGTCTCTCCGGGACTACATCCGGTGATTCTCGAAACAGCGCACCGAGCTGCCCAACATCACCGACTCGGATGTCATCGGCGCGTTCCTCGCTGGCACCACCTGCCGCGACCTGGTGAGCAAGTTGGGTCGCAAGACCCCCACCAGGGTGAGCGAGCTGATGGACATCGCCACCAAGTTCGCCTCCGGCCAGGAGGCGGTCGAGGCTATCTTCCGAAAGGACAAGCAGCCCCAGGGCCGCCCATCGGAAGATGCTCCCGAGGCGTCAACACAGCGCGGCGCCAAGAAGAAAGGCAAGAAGAAGTCGCAAGCGAAACGCGACGCCGCCGACGCGGACCTTGTCGCCGCCGCCGAGTACAAGAACCCTCGGAAACCCCCCGGAGGTGCCAACCTCTTCGACAAGATGCTCAAGGAGCCGTGCCCCTATCATCAGGGGCCCGTCAAGCACACCCTTGAGGAGTGCGTCATGCTTCGGCGCCACTTCCACAGGGCCGGGCCACCCGCGGAGGGTGGCAGGGCCCGCGACGATGACAAGAAGGAAGATCACCAAGCAGGAGAGTTCCCCCGAGGTCCGCGACTGCTTCATGATCTACGGTGGGCAAGCGGCGAATGCCTCGGCTCGGCACCGCAAGCAAGAGCGCCGGGAGGTCTGCTCGGTGAAGGTGGCGGCGCCAGTCTACCTAGACTGGTCCGACAAGCCCATCACCTTCGACCAAGCCGACCACCCCGACCACGTGCCGAGCCCGGGGAAATACCCGCTCGTCGTCGACCCTGTCATCGGCGACGTCAGGCTCACCAAGGTCCTTATGGACGGAGGCAGCAGCCTCAACATCATCTACGCCGAGACCCTCGGGCTCCTGCGTGTCGATCTGTCCTCCGTCCGAGCAGGCACTGCGCCCTTCCATGGGATCATTCCTGGGAAGCGCGTCCAGCCCCTCGGACAACTCGACCTCCCCGTCTGCTTCGGAACACCCTCCAACTTTCGAAGGGAGACCCTGACATTCGAGGTGGTCGGGTTCCGAGGAACCTACCACGCGGTACTGGGAAGGCCATGCTACACGAAGTTCATGGCCGTCCCCAACTACACCTACCTGAAGCTCAAGATGCCGGGCCCCAACGGGGTCATCACCGTCGGCCCCACGTACAAACACGCGTTCGAATGCGACGTGGAGTGCGTGGAGTACGTCGAGGCCCTCATCGCCGACCTGGAAAGCCTCTCTAAGGAGGTGCCAGACGTGAAACGTCATGCCAGCAACTTCGAGCCAGTGGAGGCGGTTAAGGTCGTCCCCCTCGACCCCAGCGGCGACACCTCCAAGCAGATCCGGATCAGCTCCGGGCTCGATCCCAAATAGGAAGCAGTGCTCATCGACTTTCTCCGCGCGAACGCCGACGTCTTCGCGTGGAGTCCCTCGGACATGCCCGGCATACCGAGGGATGTCGTCGAGCACTCGCTGGACATTCGAGCCGGAGTCCGACCCGACAAGCAGCCTCTGCGCCGGTTCGACGGGAAGTAGCGCAGAACCATAGGCGAGGAGATCCACAAGCTAATGGCGGCGGAGTCCATCAAAGAGGCGAAGGGCGCCAAGCTCAATCCTGGTCTTGGCGTTCATCATCTCCAGGCAGGGCATCGAAGCCCACCCGGAGAAGATCGCGACCATCGCACAGCACCCCGAGCCCTTGTTGGGGGCACCCGGGGGCTACACGCACCCCCGGGAAGGACCGCTTGTCATCGCCAAAGTTCTGAAGCTCGAAACGTACAAGCTGGCCAACAGTCAAGGCGAGGTCTACGGCAACGCTTGGAACATCCAACAGCTACGTCGCTTCTACCCTTAAGATGTTTTCAAGCTGTTTGTATACCCCGCTCCCACGCAAGTCTTAGTCGTCAAGGAAGGGTCAGCCTCGCCTCGGCAAAGCCTAACCCTCCCTCGGGGGCTAAAAAGGGGGGAACCCCTCTGCGTCAAGATTGGGGAACCTCCCTGCGTCCAAAATTTTCAACCAAAAAGGCTTTTGCGTTCCCCCGGCTATGTCAGAAGCAGGACCCCAAGGAGCGAACGTGGGTGCATGTAAGTGGCAAGGCCGACTGAGCCGAGGGACTCCCATGCCTCCGGGTTAGGGACATCTCACTCGTCACCCGCCACGAAAAGTGACCCCTACTTGGGGAATCCACCCTGCTACTGACAGGCGAAGCTGGACACGCAAAATAAAAGGAAAAGGAGTACGACTTCATGCAACAGTAACAAAGTGTTCAGGCCCCAGCGGCCGCAGAAAGACACAAGCGCATCCAACAGAAACTGTTCCAACAGAGTTAGGCGTCGCCTTGGGAAGGAGCCGCGCCTTCAGCTCCGTCCCCACCATCGACAAAGTCCATCTCGGCTTCCGGCGATGGCGCAGGTGGGAGGATCTCCGCCTCAAAGGTGGTCGCCAGCACTGCGCTCGGACCCGCGGCGGCCGCATCGAGCCTCTAGACTTCTGCCAGGGCGGCTTCATCTTCGTCGGGAAGGCAATACCCCTCGCTAACCCGCTCCAGGTCCACAACGTAGTGGGAAGCGAGCACGGCGAAGGCCCGCCTGACGCCGTGGTGTAGCGTCTCGCGGAGTCTGCCGCGCACATGATCGCCCAAGACTTGAAGGCGACTTTGAGGGGAGCTTCCTGAGGGGACGTCGCCGGAGCCATGGATCCGGTAAACGTCCGAGACGGCTTCGGACATGGCCGCGTGGTCGGCCTCCCTCTGCTCGGCCGCCCCGGCAAGCGCCTCGGCAAGTGCCTTGGCGGACTCATCAAGGGCGGACTCGAGCTCTGCGAACAGCCAGAAGAAAGATCTCAAACACAAGCAGAGGAAACAAACAGGAACAAAAACCAAGGATGGCTGAGGCGTACCTCCGGCTCGGGCACGCTGCTCCGAGGCTGCGACCTGGGCTACGGCTAAGTCGGCTGCAAGGGTTTCGGCCCGGATTTCGGCCTCGGCAGCCCGGCCCCGAGATTGGTCCCGCTCCTCGACGACCCGGTCGAACTCCGACCGCTGTCGTTGCGCTTCTGCGTGCGCCGCGGCCGCCTCCGCGCGCGCCGCTGCCGCCTCGGCTCTCAGATCGGTGCAGAGCAACTGAAGGTCCGCTACCTCGGCACCCTACTAAGAAAGGCGCGCAGTAGCCCTAGCGAGCGAGGTCCTCAGGGATCACAGCGAGCCCCAGACATCGACCTCGCGGCGGATGAACGACGACTTGGCGGCGCTCCGATCCGTCAGATCCTGAGGGAAGGAAGCGGGGCGTCACGAAAGACGCCTCGGTCACAGAAGAGAAAAGGTATGCCTGAAACCGTTACCTGGAGGATTTTGGGGACGTCCCTGCAGAAAACCTCCAGCGACGACCGGAGCGACCCCACTGTTGCTTCGGCACACTCGCGGAGCTCGTCCCAGGACTGGTCCTCCCGTTCATCGTCGAGAACGAAGATGGGATTCGAGGCCTCACGGGTTCGGAACCGGAGCAACTGGCGCGGCCCTCGGAACTCCGCCGCACAGCGACGAGGCTGCCGCTCGGCGGGACGGATCGCGTCTCCACGCCCCCCTCTTCCGAGGCACCGAGCACCGACGCATCAGCCGTCTCAACGTCGGCAGCAACCGGTCGCTCTCCGACTGGGACGACGACAACTTCAGTAGCGGCAGGCGCCGGCATGGCCGACACGTCCGGTGGGCTCGGGGCCACGTCCGCGTCAGCCGCCTCCCCTATCACAATGGCCGCCTCAGCAGAAGAGCCAGCCTCGGGAACCCGCTCCACGGCGACTGGTGCCGCCTGAGCCCCCTGCTGTGGAACGCCTTGCGAGAAGGTCGGCTGAACGGCAAGGCCCAGAGCGGCGCTGGCCACGCAAGCCGGCGCCGTCTTAAGGGCCTTCCGGGGTGCCAGGTCGGTCAGGCCATGGCTCCGCTTGCTGAGGGAAAAAGAAAAATCACGGCCGGGACATATGAATGAAAAGCCAAGACGAAGACATTCTGAAAGGGAATTAGGGTTACACCTAGTCCCTAATTAATTTTGGTGGTTGAATTGCCCAACACAAATCTTTGGACTAACTAGTTTGCCCAAGTGTATAGATTATACAGGTGTAAAAGGTTCACACTCAGCCAATAAAAAGACCAAGTTTTGGATTCAACAAAGGAGCAAAGGGGCAACCGAAGGCGCCCCTGGTCTGGCGCACCGGACTGTCCGGTGTGCCACCGGACATGTCCGGTGCACCAGGGGGACTCAGACTCAAACTCGCCACCTTCGGGAATTCCCAGAGGCGACTCAGCTATAATTCACCGGACTGTCCGGTGCGCCAAAGGAGGTCGGCCTCAGGAACTCGTCTGCTTCGGGAAACTCCAACGGCTAGTCCACTATAATTCACCGGACTGTCCGGTGTGCACCGGACTGTCCGGTGCGACTCCGGAGCAACGGCTATCTCCGCGCCAACGGCTCTCTGCCGCGCATTCAATGCGCGCTCTGAGCGCGCAGAAGACAGGCGCGCCCATACTGGCACACCGGACAGCAAACAGTACCTGTCCGGTGTGCACCGGACACCCAGGCGTGCCCACAAGTCAGAAGCTCCAACGGTCAGAATCCAACGGCAGTGATGACGTGGCAGGGGGCACCGGACTGTCCGGTGTGCACCGGACTGTCCGGTGCGCCATCGAGCAGACAGCCTCCCAACGGCCACTTTAGGTAGTTGGGGCTATAAATACCCCAACCACCCCACCATTCATTGCATCCAAGTTTTCCACTTCCCAACTACTACAAGAGCTCTAGCATTCAATTCAAGACACACCAAAGAGATCAAATCCTCTCCAAACTCCACACAACGACATAGTGATTAGAGAGAGTGATTTGCTTGTGTTCTTTCGAGCTCTTGCGCTTGGATTGCTTTCTTCTTTCTTGATCCTTTCTTTACAATCAAACTCACTTGTAATTGAGGCAAGAGACACCAATCTTGTGGTGGTCCTTGCGGGAACTTTGTGTTCCAAGTGATTGAGAAGAGAAAGCTCACTCGGTCCGTGGATCGTTTGAGAGAGGGAAGGGTTGAAAGAGACCCGGCCTTTGTGGCCTCCTCAACGGGGAGTAGGTTTGCAAGAACCGAACCTCGGTAAAACAAATCTCCGTGTCTCACTTGCTTATTCGCTTGGGATTTGTTTTGCACCCTCTCTCGCGGACTCGTTTCTTTATTACTAACGCTAACCCGGCTTGTAGTTGTGTTTATATTTGTAAATTTCAGTTTCGCCCTATTCACCCCCCCTCTAGGCGACTATCAATTGGTATCAGAGCCCGGTGCTTCATTAGAGCCTAACCGCTCGAAGTGATGTCGGGAGATCACGCCAAGAAGGAGATGGAGACCGGCGAAAAGCCCACTACAAGCCACGGGAGCACTTCATCGGAAGAGTCCCGCACCAAGAGGAAGGAGAAGAAGAAGAGCTCCTCCAACAAAGGGAAGGAGAAGAAATCTTCTTCTCAACACAAAGAGAAGAAGGAAAAGTCTTCTTCCCACAAGCCGCATCGGAAAGGCGACAAGCACAAAAGGATGAGGAAAGTGGTCTACTACGAGACCGACACTTCATCAACATCGACCTCCGACTCCGATGCGCCCTCCGTCACTTCTAAGCGCCAAGAGCGCAAGAAGTATAGTAAGATCCCCCTACGCTACCCTCGCATTTCCAAACATACACCTTTACTTTCCGTCCCACTAGGCAAACCACCAACTTTTGATGGTGAAGATTACGCTAGGTGGAGCGATTTAATGCGATTTCATCTAATCTCGCTCCACAAAAGCATATGGGATGTTGTTGAGTTTGGTGCGCAGGTACCATCCGTAGGGGATGAGAACTATGATGAGGATGAGGTGGCCCAAATCGAGCACTTCAACTCTCAAGCAACCACAATACTCCTAGCCTCTTTGAGTAGAGAGGAGTATAACAAAGTTCAAGGGTTGAAGAACGCAAAGGAGATTTGGGATTTACTCAAGACCGCGCATGAAGGTGATGAGCTCACCAAGATCACCAAGCGGGAAACGATTGAGGGGGAGCTCGGTCGGTTCCGGCTTCGCAAAGGGGAGGAGCCACAACACATGTACAATTGGCTCAAGACCTTGGTGAACCAAGCGCGCAACCTCGGGAGCGTAAAGTGGGATGACCACGAGGTGGTTAAGGTTATTCTAAGATCACTTATTTTCCTTAACCCTACTCAAGTTCAATTAATTCGTGGTAATCCTAGATATACTAAAATGACCCCCGAGGAAGTTATCGGGAATTTTGTAAGTTTTGAGTGCATGATCGAAGGCTCGAGGAAGATCAACGAGCTTGATGATGCCACCACATCCGAAGCTCAACCCGTTGCATTCAAGGCAACGGAGGAGAAGAAGGAGGTGTCTACACCAAGTAGACAACCAATCGACGCCTCCAAGCTTGACAATGAGGAAATGGCGCTCGTCATCAAGAGTTTCCGCCAAATCCTCAAACAAAGGAGGGGGAAGGATTACAAGTCCCGCTCCAAGAAGGTTTGCTACAAGTGTGGTAAGCCCGGTCATTTTATTGCTAAATGTCCTATATCTAGTGACAGTGACCGAGGCGACGACAAGAAGGGGAGAAGAAAGGAGAAGAAGAGGTATTACAAGAAGAAGGGCGGCGATGCCCATGTTTGTCGCGAGTGGGACTCCGACGAGAGCTCAAGCGACTCCTCCGACAACGAGGACGCCGCCAACATCGCCGTCACCAAGGGGCTTCTCTTCCCCAACGTCGGCCACAAGTGCCTCATGGCAAAGGACGGCAAAAAGAAGGTTAAATCTAAATCCTCCACTAAATATGAATCCTCTAGTGATGACAATGCTAGTGATGAGGAAGATAATTTGCGTTCCCTTTTTGCCAACCTTAACATAGCTCAAAAGGAAAAATTAAATGAATTGGTTAGTGCTATTCATGAAAAGGATGACCTTTTGGATTCACAAGAGGACCTCCTTATTAAGGAAAACAAGAAACATGTTAAGGTTAAAAATGCTTACGCTTTACAAATTGAAAAATGTGAAAAATTATCTAGTGAGCTAAGCACTTGCCGTGAGATAATTGACAACCTTAGAAATGAAAATGCTAGTTTAAATGCTAAGGTTGATTCTCATGTTTGTAATGTTTCAATTCCCAATCCTAGAGATAATAATGATAATTTACTTGCTAGGATTGAAGAATTAAACATTTCTCTTGCTAGCCTTAGATTAGAGAATGAAAATTTGATTGCTAAGGCTAAAGATTTTGATGTTTGCAATGCTACCATTTCCGACCTTAGAACTAAGAATGAAATGTTGCATGCTAAGGTTGTAGAACTTAAATCTTGCAAACCCTCTGCATCTAATGTTGAGCATGTTTCTATTTGCACTAGATGTAGAGATATTGATGTTAATGCTATTCATGATCATATGGCTTTAATTAAACAACAAAATGATCATATAGCAAAATTAGATGCTACAATTGCCGAGCACAACTTAGAAAATGAGAAATTTAAATTTGCTCGTAGCATGCTTTATAATGGGAGACGCCCGGGCATTAAGGATGGCATTGGCTTCCAAAGGGGAAACAATGTCAAAATTAGTGCCCCTCCTAAGAGATTGTCCAACTTTGTTAAAGGCAAAGCTCCCATGCCTCAGGATAACGAGGGTTACATTTTATACCCTGCCGGTTATCCCGAGGACAAAATTAGGAAAATTCATTCTAGGAAGTCTCACTCTGGCCCTAATCATGCTTTTATGTATAAGGGTGAGACATCTAGTTCTAGGCAACCAACCCGTGCCAAGTTGCCTAAGAAGAAAATTCCTAATGCATCAAATGAACATAGCATTTCATTTAAGACTTTTGATGCATCATATGTTTTGACTAACAAATCCGGCAAGGTCGTTGCCAAGTTTGTTGGGGGCAAACACAAGGGCTCCAAGACTTGTGTTTGGGTACCCAAAGTTCTTGTTTCTAATGCCAAAGGACCCAAAACCGTTTGGGTACCTAAAGTCAAGAACTAAAATTGTTTTGTAGGTTTATGCATCCGGGGGCTCAAGTTGGATACTCGACAGCGGGTGCACAAACCACATGACAGGGGAGAAAAGGATGTTCTCCTCATATGAGAAAAACCAAGATCCTCAAAGAGCGATTACATTCGGGGATGGAAATCAAGGTTTGGTCAAAGGTTTGGGTAAAATTGCTATATCTCCTGACCACTCTATTTCCAATGTTTTTCTTGTTGATTCTTTAGATTACAACTTGCTTTCTGTTTCCCAATTATGTCAAATGGGCTACAACTGTCTTTTTACTGATGTAGGTGTCACTGTCTTTAGAAGAAGTGATGACTCAATAGCATTTAAGGGTGTGTTAGAGGGTCAGCTATACTTAGTAGACTTTGATAGAGCTGAACTCGACACATGCTTAATTGCTAAGACTAACATGGGTTGGCTCTGGCACCGCCGACTAGCCCATGTTGGGATGAAGAATCTTCACAAGCTTCTAAAGGGAGAACACATTTTAGGATTAACGAATGTTCATTTTGAGAAAGACAGGATTTGTAGCGCATGTCAGGCAGGGAAGCAAGTTGGAGTCCATCATCCGCACAAGAACATCATGACGACCGACAGGCCACTTGAGCTACTCCACATGGATCTATTCGGCCCGATTGCTTACATAAGCATCGGCGGGAGTAAGTACTGTCTAGTTATTGTGGATGATTATTCTCGCTTCACTTGGGTATTCTTTTTACAGGAAAAATCTCAAACCCAAGAGACCTTAAAGGGATTCTTGAGACGGGCTCAAAATGAGTTCGGCTTAAGGATCAAGAAAATAAGAAGCGATAACGGGACGGAGTTCAAGAACTCTCAAATTGAAGGCTTTCTTAAGGAGGAGGGCATCAAGCATGAGTTCTCTTCTCCCTACACGCCATAACAAAATGGTGTAGTGGAGAGGAAGAATAGAACTCTATTGGACATGGCAAGGACCATGCTTGATGAGTACAAGACTTCGGATCGGTTTTGGGCCGAGGCGGTCAACACCGCCTGCTACGCCATCAACCGGTTATATCTTCACCGAATCCTCAAGAAGACATCCTATGAACTCCTAATCGGTAAAAAGCCCAACATTTCATACTTTAGAGTTTTTGGTAGCAAATGCTTTATTCTTGTTAAAAGAGGTAGAAAATCTAAATTTGCTCCTAAAACTGTAGAAGGCTTTTTACTTGGTTATGACTCAAACACAAGGGCATATAGGGTCTTTAACAAGTCCACTGGACTAGTTGAAGTCTCATGTGACGTTGTGTTTGATGAAACTAACGGCTCTCAAGTAGAGCAAGTTGATCTTGATGAAATAGGTAATGAAGAGGCTCCATGCATAGCGCTAAGGAACATGTCCATTGGGGATGTGTGTCCTAAGGAATCCGAAGAGCCTCCAAGTGCACAAGATCAACCGTCCTCCACCACGCAAGCATCTCCACCAACTCAAAATGAGGATGAGGCTCAAGTTGATGAAGGGCAAAATCAAGAAGATGAGCCACCTCAAGATAATGGCAATGATCAAGGGGGAGATGAAAATAATCAAGAAAAGGAGGATGAGGAAGAACCAAGACCGCCACACCCAAGAGTCCACCAAGCAATACAACGAGATCACCCCGTCGACACCATCCTCGGCGACATTCATAAGGGGGTAACTACTCGATCTCGGGTTGCTCATTTTTGTGAACATTACTCTTTTGTCTCCTCTATTGAGCCACACAGGGTAGAGGAAGCCCTCCAAGATTCGGATTGGGTGGTGGCGATGCAAGAGGAGCTCAACAACTTCACTAGAAATGAGGTATGGCACTTAGTTCCACGTCCTAACCAAAATGTTGTAGGAACCAAATGGGTCTTCCGCAACAAGCAAGATGAGCATGGTGTGGTGACAAGGAACAAAGCACGACTTGTGGCCAAGGGATATTCCCAAGTCGAAGGTTTGGATTTCGGTGAAACCTATGCACCCGTAGCTAGGCTTGAGTCAATTCGCATATTATTGGCCTATGCTACTTACCATGGCTTTAAGCTTTATCAAATGGACGTGAAAAGTGCTTTCCTCAATGGACCAATCAAGGAAGAGGTCTATGTTGAGCAACCTCCCGGCTTTGAAGACAGTGAGTATCCTAACCATGTTTATAGGCTCTCTAAGGCGCTTTATGGGCTCAAGCAAGCCCCAAGAGCATGGTATGAATGCCTAAGAGATTTCCTTATTGCAAATGGCTTCAAAGTCGGAAAAGCCGATCCTACTCTATTCACTAAAACTCTTGACAATGATTTGTTTGTATGCCAAATTTATGTTGATGATATCATATTTGGGTCTACTAACGAATCTACTTGTGAGGAATTTAGTAGGATCATGACACAGAAATTCGAGATGTCGATGATGGGGGAGTTAAAGTATTTTCTAGGATTTCAAGTCAAGCAACTCCAAGAAGGCACCTTCATTAGCCAAACAAAGTACACTCAAGATATTCTAAACAAGTTTGGGATGAAGGATGCCAAGCCCATCAAGACACCCATGGGAACCAATGGGCATCTCGACCTCGACACGGGAGGTAAGTCCGTGGATCAAAAGGCATACCGGTCGATGATTGGTTCATTGCTTTATTTATGTGCATCTCGACCGGACATTATGCTTTCCGTTTGCATGTGTGCAAGATTCCAATCCGACCCTAAGGAATCCCACCTTACGGCCGTAAAACGAATCTTGAGATATTTGGCTTATACACCTAAGTTTGGGCTTTGGTACCCTCGGGGATCCACTTTTGATTTAATTGGTTATTCGGATGCTGATTGGGCAGGGTGTAAGATTAATAGGAAGAGCACATCGGGGACTTGTCAGTTCTTGGGAAGATCCTTGGTGTCTTGGGCTTCAAAGAAGCAAAATTCCGTCGCTCTTTCCACCGCCGAAGCCGAGTACATTGCCGCAGGTCATTGTTGCGCGCAATTGCTTTGGATGAGGCAAACCCTGCGGGACTATGGTTACAAATTAACCAAAGTCCCTTTGCTATGTGATAATGAGAGTGCAATCAAAATGGCCGACAATCCCGTCGAGCATAGCCGCACTAAGCACATAGCCATTCGGTATCATTTTCTTAGGGATCACCAACAAAAGGGGGATATCGAGATTTCTTACATTAACACTAAAGATCAATTAGCCGATATCTTTACCAAGCCTCTTGATGAACAAACTTTTACCAAACTTAGGCATGAGCTCAATATTCTTGATTCCCGCAACTTCTTTTGTTAGATTGCACACATAGCTCATTTATGTACCTTTGATCATATCTCTTCTGTATATGCTATGACTAATGTGTTTTCAAGAGTATTTCAAACCAAGTCATAGGTATATTGAAAGGGAATTGGAGTCTTCGGCGAAGACAAAGGCTTCCACTCCATAACTCATACTTCGCCATCACTCCAAGCAACTCTCTATTCCTTGGGGAGAAATGAGCATCAAGAAAAGGGACTTCGTCTTTGGGAGAAAGTAAGAGCCCAAAGCTAAAGGACCGGACTTCGCCTTTGGTATGATCTTAACTCATTTATTTATGACCAAAGGGGAAGATAGCACTTCATGGGCTCTAATGATTCCGTTTTTGGCGATTCATGCCAAAGGGGGAGAAAGTATGAGCCCAAAGCAAAAGGACCGCACCACCACCATTGTCAAAAACTTAGTACTTTCCAAAAGTATTTGTCAATTGGTATCCTATTGTGTTCAAAAGGGGGAGAAAGTAGTATTTCAAAAATGGTATATCAAAACCCTCTTGAACACTAAGAGGAGTATCTCATTTAGGGGGAGTTTTTGTTTAGTCAAAGGAAAGGCATTTGAAACAGGGGGAGAAAATTTCAAATCTTGAAAATGCTTTGCAAAACTCTTATTCATTTACCTTTGATTATTTGCAAAAGATCTTTGAAATGGATTTACAAAAAGAATTTGCAAAAACAAAACATGTGGTGCAAACGTGGTCCAAAATGTTATATAAGAAAGAAACATTCCATGCATATCTTGTAAGTAGCTATATTGGCTCAATTCCAAGCAACCTTTACACTTACATTATGCAAACTAGTTCAATTATGCACTTCTATATTTGCTTTGGTTTGTGTTGGCATCAATCACCAAAAAGGGGGAGATTGAAAGGGAATTAGGGTTACACCTAGTCCCTAATTAATTTTGGTGGTTGAATTGCCCAACACAAATCTTTGGACTAACTAGTTTGCCCAAGTGTATAGATTATACAGGTGTAAAAGGTTCACACTCAGCCAATAAAAAGACCAAGTTTTGGATTCAACAAAGGAGCAAAGGGGCAACCGAAGGCGCCCCTGGTCTGGCGCACCGGACTGTCCGGTGTGCCACCGGACATGTCCGGTGCACCAGGGGGACTCAGACTCAAACTCGCCACCTTCGGGAATTCCCAGAGGCGACTCGGCTATAATTCACCGGACTGTCCGGTGTACACCGGACAGTGTCCGGTGCGCCAAAGGAGGTCGGCCTCAGGAACTCGTCTGCTTCGGGAAACTCCAACGGCTAGTCCACTATAATTCACCGGACTGTCCGGTGTGCACCGGACTGTCCGGTGCGACTCCGGAGCAACGGCTATCTCCGCGCCAACGGCTCTCTGCCGCGCATTCAATGCGCGCTCTGCGCGCGCAGAAGACAGGCGCGCCCATACTGGCACACCGGACAGCAAATAGTACCTGTCCGGTGTGCACCGGACACCCAGGCGTGCCCACAAGTCAGAAGCTCCAACGGTCAGAATCCAACGGCAGTGATGACGTGGCAGGGGGCACCGGACTGTCCGGTGTGCACCGGACTGTCCGGTGCGCCATCGAGCAGACAGCCTCCCAACGGCCACTTTAGGTAGTTGGGGCTATAAATACCCCAACCACCCCACCATTCATTGCATCCAAGTTTTCCACTTCCCAACTACTACAAGAGCTCTAGCATTCAATTCAAGACACACCAAAGAGATCAAATCCTCTCCAAACTCCACACAACGACATAGTGATTAGAGAGAGTGATTTGCTTGTGTTCTTTCGAGCTCTTGCGCTTGGATTGCTTTCTTCTTTCTTGATCCTTTCTTTACAATCAAACTCACTTGTAATTGAGGCAAGAGACACCAATCTTGTGGTGGTCCTTGCGGGAACTTTGTGTTCCAAGTGATTGAGAAGAGAAAGCTCACTCGATCCGTGGATCGTTTGAGAGAGGGAAGGGTTGAAAGAGACCCGGCCTTTGTGGCCTCCTCAACGGGGAGTAGGTTTGCAAGAACCGAACCTCGGTAAAACAAATCTCCGTGTCTCACTTGCTTATTCGCTTGGGATTTGTTTTGCACCCTCTCTCGCGGACTCGTTTCTTTATTACTAACGCTAACCCGGCTTGTAGTTGTGTTTATATTTGTAAATTTCAGTTTCGCCCTATTCACCCCCCCTCTAGGCGACTATCACATTCCGAGATACTTACCCGCTCCGGGCCATGATCAACCGTGCCTGGGGGGAAGTCTCTTGGATCTCGACCACCGGAACCGTCGTCAAGGTCCGCTTCGCCGGCAGCTTCGGCACCACCCTTGCTTTGAACGCCCTGGATGCCCGGGGGGCGGACTGCCCAGGCACTGTCACGGCGACCTGAGGGTCACTCCCCTGCGCTGTCGGCGCGGGCGACGACTCTCGGGGAGCAGACGCTCCGGCATGGCTCCCCGGGGTCGCCTCAGCTTTTCCAGCCGAGGGGTCCGGTACCCTCTCGGATTGCCCCTGCCCCTCGGGCCGGGACCTCGGCGTCCCGACCCCGGGGACTGACAGCATCAGCCCGCTCGGGGGCTAGTTTGACGGCTCCTGGCTAAACCCCAAGCCGGGGCTGAGGCCGAGGCGGGTAGCCATGTCGTCCTCCTCGTCATCATCTTCATCATCGTCGTCGTCGTCAGGCGTTTCCGGCGACGGCTCCCTCGGGAGCCCCTCCCTCTCCTGCCGGCGACGAAGCTTCTCCAAGGCGTCTCGAGCCCGCCTCCGCTCGCGGGCCCGGGCCTTCTCCGCGTCCTTCTTCTTCTTCCTCTCCTCCGCGGTGACCCGCCGCGCTGCTCGGTCCACCGCATCCTGCGGGACCCGTGGTAGGGAAGGCTTGTGCCACCCCACCTCCTGAAGAAGGGGGAAAACCCCAATCGTAAGAACCAGGAGCAACCCGATGCAAGAGGAAGGAAGAAGCGGACACTCACCAGAGTCACGCGCCCTTGGTCTGGGCGCATCAAAAGCTGGGAGAAGGCGTTGGGGTCCGGCTTCCCCAACGCGACGGACACCCGCCCGTGGAGGGCGTCGAAGGGAACAGGATCAGAGGACATCCGCGAGCCCTCCAAGTCAGCCTCCGGTGTCATCTCCCAAAGCGACAGTCGTCGCTCCGCCAAGGGAAGCACCCTCCGACGGTGGATGGCGGCAATCACTCCCGCAGCGGTGAGTCCCCCCTTCCGCAACGCCTCCAAGGCCTGGAGAAGGGGTTCGAGGTTTTTTTTGTCTTTCGTGCGGGGTCCCGTGGCGCCAAGCGTCGGTGGCAGTGGTGACTACTCGCTGGGAGAACGGCGGGAGCAACTCGCCGTCATTCCGGAGGTAGAACCACTGGCGCTGCCACCCCTTGTTCGAGGACGCGAGGATGGCAGGAATATACAGCGACGCCCGCGACTGCCTCAGCAGGAGGGTGCAGCCGCCGGCCCGCACCGCTGCGCGGACCTTCCTCTCCCCCGTCGGCGAGGCAAAAAGCTCCGCGAAAAAGAGATGGGTCCACAAATCCCATGGGGGGCGATCCCCAAGTACCCCTCGCACACTGCTACGAAGATGGCAGCCTGCGAGATGGAGTTGGGGGTGAGGTTGTGCAACTCCACCCCGTAGTGGTGCAGGATCGCCCGCATAAAGCGGCTCGCCGGCACACCGAATCCCCGCTCGTGGAAGGAGACGAAGCTCACGATGTACCCCGGCGGTGGGGACGGAGCGGCTCCGCCCACAGGAGGAATCCATTTCGGTCGCTGCTCATCGGTGAGAGGGCGAAGTAAACCCTCGCCAACAAGATCCTCCAGATCACTCGCCGTCACCGTGGAAAAAGGCCATGGGTCGCGCGGTGAGATGATGGTCACCCGGTCAGCCATCACCGAGCGGAAGGGATGGCGGCGCAAGGGGCAGGGAGGGCGGTTTCCTCTTCTCTGGCTAAGTCTCTCGGGTTGCGAAAACCTAAGAGGGAGGCAGGAAGCGGAGCAAAGAACCGTCACCAGACCCTCTCCCGGGTATATAAAGACCAAGGCGAGACCAGTTCAAACGTTCCGCCCGGACCGGACGCGGGATTCGAAAACGCAAAGCGAAACAGCCATTCCCCGGACGGCTCGCGCACGCGCAACGGCCGCCCCGCGAACCACTCGCCCCGTCGCATTAACTCCGCGGCGGGACAGGCGGTGCCTCTGGCAGGAGAAGCGGGCGACGCTTCGCCTTCGCCATAATGACCGCGTCAGTAAAGGTACGCCGCGTCGTTCGATTTCGTATCCTTTCCTTTTTTCCTCTTTCTCTCTCTTGCAACAGGGACCGGGAAAGGGGGATACCCCGAAAAGGATCCTTCCCCGTGAAGGAACCAGGCTCCGAGCCTCCCTACTGATCAGAGGTTCGAAGGCTGGCCCCCCGGAAGGGTTCGACAGCCGCCTCAGATCGCGTGGGCCCTACACCCACTAGTGGTCAAAGGTTCAAAGGCCGGCCCCTCGGAAGGGTTCAATGACCGCCTCAGGCTACTCGGGCTCCGCGCCCACTACTGATCAGGGGTTCGAAGGCTGGCCCCCGAAGGGTTCACAGCCGCCTCAGACGCCGAGCGAGGGATGACCATGGGTACGTTCGATACATAACCAAGGCTCGGGCTGCGCTCCCGAGGTACCCTAGGACATTTCCGAGACCAGCGGGAGCGATCTTGTAACGGAATCCCATCAGAGGGAGGCATCGAGCCCTCGGACCCCATCGCCAGGGGACCGGGTCCGGCAGATCACCCGCAGGTACTTTTGGGCGTGCCTCTGAGCCCCTAGCCGACCCCTAACTAACGGGGCACGGACGTCCACTCGGATTACCCGCTTGCAGCTCACCGGAGACACCATGTTCGGCGCCCATCGAGGGCAACATGGCGCTTCCCCCCCCCCCCCCCTCCTTGCGGAAAGGCGACACAGGGGCGTATGTAAAAAAGCCGAGTCTGTCCCTGATCGCCCTCTCGCCCTGTGCAGAGGCTCGGGGGCTGCTCTCGCAAACCCGGCTCTGGCCGAACCGTTGACAGCGTCAACATACCAGCCCGAGAACTTGGGACCCGACCGTACACCCGGGCTACGGCCAGTTCGCATGATAGAACAACCAAGCCAGCTGAAGCATTACGCGAGGCATTAAGACCTCGAAGGAGTGAAACCACTCCTCCGAGGCCTCGGCGGCTACACCCGGCGGGTGCGCTCGCGCGCACCCACCGGAACAAAACGCAACCGAGAAAGGCTGGTCCCCTTGCAAAAAAGTGCGACGAAAGCCTCCAAGCGAGTGCAAACACTCCCTTCGAGGCTCGGGGGCTACTGTCGGGAACCATAATTAGGGGTACCCTCAAGGCTCCTAATTCTCAGCTGGTAACCCCCATTAGCATAAAGCTGCAAAGGCCTGATGGGTGCGACTAAGTCAGGGATCAGTCCATTCGAGCGACTCGATCATGCCTCGCCCGAGCCTAGCCTCGGACAAGGGCAGCCGACCCCGGAGGATTTCCGTCTCGCCCGAGGCCCCCCTCCAACGGCGAACGTATTACCGGCTCGCCCGAGGTCCTGCCTTCGCCAAGAAGCAACCCTGACTAAATCGCCGCACCGACCGACCAAATCGCAGGGGCATTTAATGCAAAGGTGGCCTGACGCCTTTATTCTGACGCGCGCCCCCCGGCAGAGCCGAAGTGACCGCCGTCACTTCGCCGCTCCACTGACCGGCCTGACAGAAGGACAGCGCCGCCTGCGCCACTCCGACTGCAGTGCCACTTGATAGAGTGAGACTGACAGGCAGTCAGGCCCTGCCGAAGGCACCATAGGAAGCTTCGCTTCGCCCGACCCAGGGCTCGGACTCGGGCTCAGCCCCGGAAGACGGCGAACTCCGCTCCGCCCGACCCAGGGCTCGGACTCGGGCTCAGCCCCGGAAGACGGCGAACTCTGCTCCGCCCGACCCAGGGCTCGGACTCGGGCTAAGTCCCAGAAGACGGCGAACTCCGCTCCGCCCGACCCAGGGCTCGGACTCGGGCTAAGTCCCGGAAGACGACGAACTCCGCTCCGCCCGACCCAGGGCTCGGACTCGGGCTAAGTCCCGGAAGACGGCGAACTCCGCTCCGCCCAACCCAGGGCTCGGACTCGGGCTCAGCCCCAGAAGACGACGAACTCCGCTTCGCCCGACCCCAGGGCTCGGACTCCGCCCTGGCCTCAGCCGACGGCCTCCGCCTCGCCCGACCCAGGGGCTCGGACTCGACCTCGGCCACGGAAGACAGACTCGACCTCGGCTTCGGAGGAGCTTCCACATCGCCCAACCTAGGGCGCAGGCCAGCCACGTCAACAGGAGGCGTCATCATCACCCTACCCCGAGCTGACTCGGGCCGCAGGGAACAAGACCGGCGTCCCATCTGGCTAGCTCCGCCAGATAGGCAATGATGGCGCCCCGCGTACTCTGTGACGACGGCGGCTCTCAGCCCCCTTACGAAAGCAAGAGGACGTCAGCAAGGACTCAACCGCTCCGACAGCTGTCCTTCCGCCAGGCTCCATCGCTCCTCCGACGGCCACGACATCACACCAGTTGGGTGTCAAAATCTCTCCGGCTGCCACAACGGCATGTACTTAGGGCGCTAGCACTCCTCCGCTAGACACGTAGCACTCTGCTACACCCCCCATTGTACACCTGGATCCTCTCCTTACGCATATAAAAGGAAGGACCAGGGCCCTCTTAGAGAGGGTTGGCCGCGCAGGGACGAGGACGAGACAGGCGCTCGCCTGGAGCCGCTCGCTCCCTCTCCCGCGTGGACGCTTGTAACCCCCTACTGCAAGCGCACCCGACCTGGGCGCGGGACGAACACGAAGGCCGCGGGATTCCCACCTCTCTCACGCCGGACTCCGGCCGCTTCGCTCTCCCCCCTTCGCGCTCGCCCTCGCGCTCGACCCATCTGGGCTGGGGCACGCGGCGACATTCACTCGTCGGCCCAGGGACCCCCCGGTCTCGAAACACCGACAACTGTGTTCTGATTGTAGGGTTGACAAATCCTTTTGTAGCACGGAATGTAGAGAAAACTGTTTGAGCGTATAGCAGTATAGCACGGATCAATCAAATAGAGCTAAGTATTAAGAGAGAAAAAGAGAAAGCATGAAGCAACTAACCAAATCTTTGGCGGACTTCTTTTTTAGGTGTTCTAGCGCAGATGTTCTAGACCTGCACAAACACCACAAGATCAAAGAGTCTATAGAATGTAATTTAAGTATGCGATCTGAGTATACCAATAATCATTAAAAAAACTTAGCAACGGGAATGCGCTGATCTGAATATAGCACCTGGATCGCTCAAACAGCTAGCAAATCCTTAGAGCTTCTTGCTCTCGTGTTGTCCGACTACTTAAAGCAGAATGAAATGTCTTGTAGAATGTATCCGCTCACAAATAGCTAGGAATACCAACCATAACCATGTCAATAAAAAAAGCAGACCATTTCCTCACAACGCATCTGCGTAGATAATGGGCGTACCTGGCAGTAGTAGATGTATGGAGAGCACCAGGAATAATCTTGGGTTGTTGTGGCGTGCCGCGCTGAATATTTTATAGGCGCGGATCCGATTTTGGCGCAATCCATAGTTAAGCGCGGATCCGATTTGGGCGTCGACTTGCCTTACATGTTCAGCACGAGAGCAGCGGAGCAGTGATTTCGCTCGATTTGTCGTTGTGGGATCCGACTGATGTCTTCCAAGATAAACTGAACCAGCCCCCAGAAGGCCGACGACCGCCCGCAGCCTCAGAAATGTACTGCCAGCCTAGCGCGTCGCTCTCAATGTCAGCATCCAGCAAGGTGTCCCAGAAGTACTTCATCCCCCAGCGCCATGGCAGCTGGAGCACCTTGACGAAGAAGCTCGAGACAACGACGCGTATGCGGTCATGGACCCAGCCGGTGGCCTAGAGCTCCCTCATGCCGGCGTCGACGAGAGGGTAGCCGGTCCTCCCTTGCCTCCAGACCTTGAAGTACACCTCATTGACGACCCAGGGGAAGAACCTGAGGTGCAACGGGAGGGGCTTCTCGTGGCTGCAGGGGTGGTTGAAGGTGAGGTGCCTCGAGTACTCCCGCAGGCCGATGGAGCGGAAGAACAGGGTGCAGCTCTCCTCGCTGGCGTGGTTGCCGTCGTTGCTCCACATGAGGCGCTTCATCCGGACCTGGTGGAAGACCTTCCGGACGCTGAGCTCGCCGAAGTGCAGGTACGGGGACAGCAGCGACGTGCTGGCGCTGTCGGCCTTCTTGCGGTTCACAGAGTAGTCCATCAGCGGGCCGTTGAGGAAGGCCGTCAGCGGCTTGTTGGCGTTCTACCACCCTGGTGACCACGCCCGCGCGAGCAGCGCGTTGCTGCCCCTCTCGGACTCGTCCTCAAAGACCAGCTCGTCCCACGGGCACCTGGACAGGTCACCTGTGAAGCGATCGAAGCATTTTCCATGTCAGTGACTGGATCCGATATGCAAGGACCGGATCCCCGCCTACAGTATGACGGTTAGAGCTCTGTCGGTTGTGCATTTGGATACCTGAATTGATCCTCTTGGGCGGCAGCTGCGGTGTGGCGGGGTCCGGCATGCACAGGCACCTGTTCCAGAATGGCGCGAACATGGTGAAGGGGCGGCGGTCTTCGTCGAGGACCTCCCACGGCTCGTACATCAGATCGGCGTTGAAGGACTGCACGTCGATGCCCTCGGCCGCCAGCTGCTCCTTGACGCGATAGTCCTGGACCAGCGACAGCGGGTCTGCACGGTGGGAACGGGACAACGATCGGTGAGTACCGGAAGACCGTTCGTTCATATCAGCCGGCCGTCGTACACACGCGCAACGGCGCTCGATCTGCGCATTGGATGCGGTGCGGGGGCAGGGGAGGATGAGGAGAGGGCGAGGCCGAGGGTATGGCGGCGCGGGGCTACGGGGCCAGGATGAGCCCGTGTCGGGGGCGAGGGCACGGTAATGGCGAGTCTGCGTGATCTCAAGGCGCGGTGGACGGGATTGACGAAGGCGCGTCGAGCGGGGGCTTGGGGCGAGGATCGCGCGGGGTGGGGTGCAGGGGCGGACGGGGGCGCGGTGGCAGGGGTCAAGGGCGCGCGCGAAGGACCGGGAGCCAGGGCGCAGCGAACGCGGACGATGATGTCGACCGAGAGTTGGGGCGCAGCGGAGGCGATCTCCTTCCACAGCGGAGGCGGATTCCTCGATTTGGGGCGCGGATTCCTCGATTTGGCGGGTCTGCGCGATCTCAGGGCGGGGTGCGCAAGGGAAGGGGAGCCGATCTCGCGTCGCGCAGCCATGGAGGGAGCTGGCGCTGCGGAGGGAGCGAGACGCGGCTGAGGGAGCCGGCACTACGAAGGGAGCGAGGCAGAACAAAGAAAATGTGGACGCCTACACTACTGGCTTAAGTAGTAGTAGAGATATATAGCTTCGAACACAAAAAAATAAATAAATATAGTGTATACGCGGACATTTCGCGCAATATTACTTTTGTTTTTCCCCTGCTGTGCGTGTCGACTAGCGACCTCGAGCAATTGCTTAGAGATTCAACATTCAAGCGGTGCTGGAGGAGCTAGCAACCAAAATCAAGCAATGCAGCATGCAGAGCTGGAGGAGCACGAACAGACGAGAGAGGCTCCATGAACCAGTTGCACCCGCACACGCGCACACGAGGTGCTGCGCGGATTCCTTTTCTCTCATGCCGCCTTCCGTCGAATCTGGTAGATCGCCATGCATGCATGCCAGGAGTTCCCCTTCGGTGATTGGCTCCCCCCGTTTTGGATGAACGCGTTTCCCGTTCCATGAACGTGTTTCCCATTCCGTTAGGTCAGAGCCCATATCTACAATATATATTGTCACTTAACTGTATTTATGATTCAATGGATCTAGATTGTACCATTCAATTTATTTAGAGCTAATTTGGGAGTCTAAAAACTGGAGAGAATTAGATAGGCTAAAATCTCCTCCTTATTCAAAATTGAATAAGGAGGGAATTTTAGCCCCTTCAATCTCTTCCGGTTTTGTGGCTTCCAAACTAGCCTTATTGTCTCAGAACTGTACATGCCCTTAGCTAGCATGCATACTGGCGTACGCGGATGAGTGGAAAAAATAGAGGCAATTCCAATCATCATAGATTCTCGAACTGACGCCGTGGCATCCTGGCTAACGAACGTGCCGCTTTCGCAGGTGGCGATGAGGAAGCAGAAGGACACACCGCGAGCGGTGCCGTCGAGGGACCTGACTGACGAGCGGCTGCTGGCGTGGGCAGCGGCGGCAAAGAATCAGTACCTGCAGGCCATGGACGAGAAGCAGGAGGCGGTCGCGCGGCGGCCGTGCGTCGACATCCTACGCGCCAAGGGCCTTTCGCTGGTGTCAATAAGGATGTGGCGCGCTAGCTAGCTAACTGAACCGGGCTAGCGCACCGTAGAGAAAGTAGTAGCAGCAACATATATAGCGGACGTTTAGGTTTATAGGGACTAATTTTTAGTCTTTCCATTATAATTACTTTTAGTCTTTAGATTACCAAACATAGTGACTAAAATATATATAATCTATCTTTTAGTCTATATGTTTGTCAATTTAGAGACTAAAATAGAGACACTAAAAATTAGTCCTAGTAACAATAAACATCCGGTAGTAACTATATTTTTTAGTCTTGCCATGGACGAGATCTAGAGGTTGGTTTAGGGTTTAGGGTTCGATAATGTTCTTTCATGTAATCTGGTCATTCTACATATAGATTATTATCTCGAGAGTATCGTATAATAGATTATAATCTCGATCGTATAATCTATAAGCTGGAATTGATTTGTGCGAGCATTTTGTGCTTGTGTCGGCGTGGCCGCCGACCACGAGGATCTTTTTCTTGCCTGACCGCACTCGCAGGGCGCGGTGGTGCAGGTGAAAGAAGAATATATCCGTTGGTACGTAGTTTCATCGCACTGCTTTGAGATATGACATGCTAGCTCTTGGCCCTCGTGTAGTTTCATGTATGTAGCTACCGAATTCATCTCAAACAGCGTGGTGCATGTGCATGCCTCCATCCGGCCGTCTGAGAACTATCCACTACGCATTCACGACACCTGAGAACTGGAATCCATTCTGCTGGCAATGTTGTTAACAACACTTGGGTGTCGTCTCTAGGACGACGGTGACTTCCTTTTGTGTTTTAAGTTCGTCGGATGCTTGTATAATGATCATGCATGTTGTGATTACAAGCTACACAAATACTACGTACAGTCTTCACAAACGACTTGACAATTTGAAAGTTTCTACGTACATTGCCGATCGATGATTCAGAATGTTGTTTCAAGTTCCTAGCTAGCTCTTCCTTATATCCTACCCACCCATGGCGTACCTCAACCTCGTCCATGGCAAGAAGAAACACTAACTTATATTAGCTGCTGCTACCTCTACCGGTTACACCTACTGCATTGCCTCTGCCCGTGCTTGCTGCTGTTCGTCCACGTCGGCCTCCGCGCACGCCGGCTCATTCAGATCCGCCAACGGCCGGCACAGGTCGCCTGCTGCTGCTTGATGAGATCCGATCGCCTTCCAGATTAAAGGGGACTAGCTAGCTAGGAGAGAAACTAACTAAGTTTTCCCTTAATCACTTTGGATTCGGGAGGGAATTTGAGTCTCCAAACTATCCTCTTCGCCTGGTGCTGGCCCGAGCTCGCCTGGTCCCATGGCTGATCGGCGGCGTCCTTCGTCGGCGCGTCGTCCCCGCCGCTCTGCGGGTACGCAAGCGGGGTGTCAGCGCTAGGGACGGCGGTCGCGGCGCTTGCTTGCTTGATCAAGGATGGCCGGTCGACAACGTTTTGGTTTGATGCTTGGCATGGGGAAGATGACCTGTCTACCAAGTTCCCATCCCTCTTCAGTCACGCCAAGAAAACTAAGGTCAGTGTGCATGAAGTCCTGGAAACTGGCCTTGCAGCACACCTCGTGCCACGCCTGACCCCTCAAGCTATAGAAGAGCGAGATGCACTTCAGTTGGTTCTCGACGACGTGATGCTGTCCGAGGCGCCGGACGTGCGCCACTGTCCCATTGCTGGCGTTGGAGGAAATCTACATACTGGGAGCCTTTACCGTGTCATGTGCAATGGCGAGGGGGTGCACAGTGCCGAGGCTGCCTTTGTTTGGCGAAACCAAGCCCCCCCCCCCTCGGGTACGTTTCTTTGGCTGGCTTGTTAACAATGGTCGCGTCCAATGCCGCGTTAACCTGGCCAGGAAAAAAGTTGTCCAAGATACTACGTGTGAGGTCTGTGGGCAAGCCCCCGAGGACACGGCACACATCTTCCTCCACTGCGGTTTTGCTTCCAGCTTCTGGGGTACTCTGGGAGTCCAGATTGCCCCGGACCGCAGCAACGTTCTTCTGAGCCTGCTTCGACCGTCCACTATCCCGGCGAAACACTACAACATGTTTGTCCTTCTCTGTTGCTGGCAGCTTTGGAAATGCAGGAATGTTGTGGTATTCCGCGGGGAAAGATCACCGCTTGCAACAACCATGCTACTGTGCCGCTCTAAAGCTGAATTATGGAGACACAGGCTACGACATGAGGACTACCAGATCGTGGTTGCCTGGTATCGTGCTTTGTATGTAACATAGCATAATCTCATCGATGTAACCTAACCCCCCCTGCTGTACTAAAAAAGGCGTTTTGGCCACAAAGAAGTAATGCAATTCAGGTGGGGATCCTATCCCCTCCGGTGACATTCAAAAAAAATATTTGTAACTTAATTTTTACATTTAATACTTATTATTTTTAAACTTAATCTTTGAAAAGATTAAGTGTATGCATACCAAATAATGTTTGAATTTTAAGTGTATCACTAAATTATCAAATGATTTGACTGAAATAATTTAATCATGTGTATATGTTTTCATGTGAAGTGTTACGTTGCCGATGGTGGTGCTCAGCAAAAACACTCGGCAAAGAGCCGGATTCCAGTAGTGACTGGCGGTCGACTTAATAAAACTGTTAGTACAAATAATTTCTAGAACACATAAAATGAGTTTTTAAGTATTTTAATTAGAAGATGCCCCACCGCCCATCCTAAGTCACAAGTCTCGATATTTTTTCACGCAAAATTCGCGGCTACACGGTAGCTGAAAATCGAACCTCCAACCTCACCCTCGCGTGAAACCTCCTCTACCACTCAATCTATAACGTGCCTTGTGTGTAGTTTTTGGTTTTGTTGCCCACGTATTACAATAAACCGAACATAAATTGATTGTTTGAGGGTGCAAATAAATTCAAACGGGATAATTGTTAACTACAAAGTTGAGTAGCTTTTTAAGTTGTACAACTTTTATTTTGATACTTTTTGTACACTTGCTGAGCGATGATCGTATAGGAGCTTTTCCTTACTATAATCACACAAGGTCAAGAACAGGAACCGCCAAGAGGAGGATCACCTTGAAGATGAGTTCGAGGAGGTCTAGGCCGTCATCTCCTAGTCATCTGTGGTTGTGCAGGATCTTCGCCGTCATATAGTGTATTTTATGTTGTTATTTTGTACAGAAATTATATTAAGTAATAAAGATATGACATTATTTTCTATACATTGAGTCATCATATGTGTGAGACTTAATCCTGGCACACATGTGAGATGTATTTGGATTTATCCTTAAATCAGGGTGTGACAAAACACTAATTTAGATATAGCTGTTGCAGCTCATACTCATTGGTATCCACGCACGATAGCTCTATGAACTATGGTGTTGTTTGGTTCACCAAATGTAACGTACACTAGTACAGAGAAGCTCTATAGAGACGCCGCCAGTACAAATAATTTCCAGAACGCATAAAATGAGTTTTTAAAGTATATTAATTTGAAGAGGCCTCACCGCCCGCCCCAAGTCGCAAGTCCTAGTATTTTATTACGCAAAATTCGGCTCGGCTACACGGCAGTTGAGAATCAAACCCACAACCTCACCCTCGCGCGAAGCATCCTCTACCACTCAATCTATAACATACCTTGTGTGTGGTTTGTGGTTTTGTTGCCCCACATGTTACAATAAACCGAACATAAATTGATTGTTTGAGGGTGCAAACGAATTCAAACGTAACAATTGTTAACTACAAAGTTGTTTTTAAGTTGTACAACTTTTATTAGTGGGCAAAAGTTTACATTTCAAATTAGTTTATTAGTTGGCGCGTGTTCTCCGGGGGATGGCCTGGACCGAGCGCTCACCACCGCCTCACCATGTTGTTGCTCCGC
Organism: Zea mays; assembly: GCF_902167145.1. Classification (NCBI taxonomy): domain Eukaryota; kingdom Viridiplantae; phylum Streptophyta; class Magnoliopsida; order Poales; family Poaceae; genus Zea; species Zea mays. The sequence continues at coordinate 73,040,324 of NC_050100.1, read as the reverse complement.
ACACTGCGAAACGGTGAAAGGAGCATATTAGAGCATGTTTGGCAACATAGTATTTTTTGGAGTTTTTGGGCAATACCATGGTTTTTGAAGATACCACAGTATTCTATACAACGAGGTGTTTGATTGTGTTACAGAATAGCTTGTTTTCAAAACCGTAGTATTGTGAATACCATGGTATTTTTTGGAGTATTTGAAACTCCACTACAACCTAAAATTTTCATCACTTGACTAGCTCATTATTGCACACTTACACTAGAATACTACAGTTTTAAATATTGTTTTCAAACACGTGTTGCAATACTATAGCTTTGAATACTGTAAAAAATACTATAGTTTTGTCATAACATTGAATACCATAGTATTAAAAAAACCATGGGTTTCCAAACATGGCCTTACTTGTTCTGTTTCTCGTTGTGCTGCTGCTGCTACACAAATACTACGGTCTTTTTTAATTTTATCACTAAGGCCTGTTTGGGACTGCAGTTTTGAAATACTGTAGTTTTGAAATACCATAGTTTACAATTATACATGACATAAATACTACGGTATTGCTTTACCACAGTAAAACTACAGTATTGCTCAAAACCGAGATCTGTTTGGTTCTATTGGAAAAACAAAGTATATATAAAGAGAAGAGAAGAAAACTGAGGTCCTGAGTGGAGTTTCAAAAACTCCAAAAGTATCATAGTTTTGGGTAAACCATTGTATTTAAAACTGAGTTTTGACTTTTCAAACCAAACACCTTTTGAGCTACAATACTATAGTATTATCAAATAACGTATCATAGTATTGTTTCAAAACTGCAAAATATTACAATTCCAAAGAGGACCTAACTTGACAATTTGAAAGTTTCTGACATTTGCAATGGCCATGAGTTGTTTGGAGGATGACGAAGCCATTGATCCGGCTGCTGCTCCTTACCCTCGCCTCTCCTAATTAACGAGCATGCAGGGCTAGCTCGGACCATGAGACGTACAGCGTCAGCATACCGTCTCTAGCCTCCGGATGCTCCTAACATTGCCGATCGATGATTCAGATGCACAAACTCGCTTCTACCATACGTACGTCCTAAAATTACAGACGACGGCTCATCTCAGATCAAATACGAACACGTTTGATCGAACAAGTTTGAATTCCTAGCTAGCTCTTCCTCCTACCCTACCCACTCATGACGTACTTCAACGCCTCGTCCATGGCAAGAAGAAATACTCTACGACCGTGCTTGCTTGCTGCCCGTGCTTACTGCACGCCGGCTCGTTGAGGACCGCCAACGGCCGGCACGTACAGGCCGCTTGCTACTGCTTGATCACATCCGATCCCCTTCCCAGATTGGAGGGGACTAGCTAGCTAGGAGAGAAACCAACTAAGTTTTCCCTTAATCACTTTGGATCCGGGAAGAAATTTGAGTCTCCAAACTATCCGCTTCGCCGGGTGCGGGCCCAAGCTCGCCTGGTCCCGTGGGCGATCGGAGGCGTCCTTCGGCGCCGCGTCGTCCCCGCCGCTCTGCGGGTACGCGAGCGGGGTGTCAGCGCTAGGGACGGCCGCGGAGGCCGCGGCGCTTGCTTGCTTGCGCTCGCGCCGCCTCTCCCGCCGTTCCCGTCGCTCCCGTCGCCGGTCCCGCCGGTCCCGCGACCGCACGAGCCTTTTCATCTTGGTCAGAATGCCGGCCACCTCCAGCTCCACCGCATCCACCTCCATCACCGACGCCGGCGCCTCCTCCATGTGCACGTGATCATCCACGTTCGACGCCGCCTCCTTCATGTGCGCGTGCTGCATGGTATAGACGAAGCCGCTGATGCTGCGGCGGTGCGATATGACTACGAGCGAGCGGCGAGCGAGCAGATTGCTTGATGGCTTCCTGCGTTCCAAGGAGGAGGATTTCGAAGAAGGGTAAAGAAGGCCAGGTTGTTATTTGGGCAGCTGCTGGATATTAGGAGCAAGGTCGATTTCCTAGGACATTGTAAGGAGGAGGATTTCGAAGAAGGGTACGAGCTGGTGCTCTCAATGTTGAAGAGGGATCTTATGCCTGACAGTGAGTGCTATATTGCTGTAATAGATGGCTTTATGCAGAAGGGGAGGATGAAATCTGCCTGGGAAGCGCTTCACAGGATAACAGTGGTCTTCGACCTAGCACAAGTACGTTCCACTCTGTTCTTCTGGGTGCTTTTGAAGAAAGATGGCTGTGCGAAAGAAGCCGCAGATTTGATAGAGATGTTGGGGACCTTCGGCGTCCGAAGGTCCTCAAAAACAGGATTTAACAGTATTTCTGTAGTACAATGTGTGAACAGGTACCCTCGGACTAAAGTCGGCATTGCAGTAGACCGGAATAATACGAAGCTTGCTACAGAGCCGAAGGTGTTGAGCAGGAAAGCTTCGGCGTAACAGCAAAGAGTGGAACCGACTTAAAGATGAAAAGGCTATTCAGACCTCGATAGACTACTATAGAGTTATTATCAAATGTAAAGGGCATGAATGTAATTTTATAAGGGCTGTGTCCCGTGTCTATAAATAGGTGAACAGTATCCCCGTACTGTTCACGCTGACTTGGCATTTGCTTTTTGCGTCACGCTTGTACTGTCATTTCCTTCCGATTGAAGGTACACTTATAGCTCAATGATATTTTTGTTTATGTTCAGTAATAATAAATGATTGTTCATGTTTTCTCTTACATTCTTTATATTTTATCCTTCGTCATTGTTTGGTGAATTTATGAAGGTATGTCCTTCATAACCTTCGTCCACAAGTTATTATATCCTAGGGGAAATAATGCTTCGGAGGACGAAGGACGTTAACGATTAACATTTTCTATGTTGCCTTGTTCTTAACTCTTAGCACTTGAGAACAAGTCCCCAACATTGGCGCCCACCTCCGGTGAACTCACTTCCATTTCTTGAGCTTTTCAACATCTTCGGCAAGCATCACCTTCGTCATGCCGCCGAAGAAGGCTTCAGCACCAGGGGCTGGCACGCTGCAGCCGCCGGACCCCAATCAAGACGTCCTTTCTCTTAGAGAGGCACGAAGCCAGAAGAGGAAGGCTACCAGTCCAACACCTCCGGAGGATGATCTAGATCAGGAGATTCAAAATCTGGAAATCCTTCAGCAGCAGGTTCAACGCAAGAAAGAAAAGATGGCCAGGGTAGCTGAACTGCAGAGGCAGATAGACGAAGCCTCTGAATAAGTTCGTCATCTTACTCAGGACGAGCAACACCGAAGGTCTCAGCATCAAGATCTTCATCAGGAGGGTTTTCCCAACGAAGATGATTGGTATGACAATTTCCATCATGGGAATTTTGTTTTTGATGATGCTTCTCCTCTGTCCGCTGAGCTGCAGGCTACACCTTGGCCCCCGTCCTACAAGCCGCCTCAGCTCCCTGTATTCGATGGCCACTCAGACCCGAAGCAGTTTTTGATGAGCTACGAAGCAACAGTGTCTTCGTATGGTGGCAATGCTTCAGTCATGGCCAAATCTTTCGTTATGGCTGTCAGAAGTGTTGCTCAAACCTGGTATTCCTCCCTTCGACCAGGCACGATCACTTCATGGCAGAAGCTGAAGGATTTGTTGTTAACCAGCTTTCAAGGATTTCAGACGAAGCCGGTCACTGCTCAGGCTCTGTTCCAGTGCACTCAGGACCACGAAGAATACCTTCAGGCATATGTCCGAAGGTTCTTGCGTCTGAGGGCACAGGCACCAACGGTGCCCAATGAAATTGTCATCGAGGCCATGATCAAGGGGCTTCGGCCAGGTCCGTCAGCTCAGTACTTCGCCAGGAAGCCTCCTCAAACTTTGGAGAAGCTTCTCCAGAAAATGGATGAATACATTCGGGCCGACAATGATTTTCGCCAAAGAAGGGAGGAGGCTTTCAGGTTTTCTGAAATGACCAGGGGCTTCGGAGGGAGGTTTTACCCGAGGCATGTGAGATCAATTCACAATTCTACACAAAATGATGACAGAGGAAGCCAACAGCAAAGACCACAATACTCCTCACAGGCTTCTGGACAACAGCAAAGCTCCTTCCGGCCACCAGCTCCAAGAGGCAGAGGCGCCAGGGGCTTCGGAGGAAGATTTGGCGATCAACCGAGAAGAATCTTTTGCTTATTCTGCGGTGAGAACAAAGGCCATACTACCAGGATGTGCCATGTTACTATACAGAAGCAAAAGGAAATAGCTGAAGCAGCAGCACAACAAGCCCAGCCGAAGCAGGTCATGCATACAGCTTCGTATCATTCGCCCTACATCCCAGAATATGTGGGCAACCATCCTGCAGTCTCTGCTGCTTCGGCGAGTCAGCCTCAAGCTTCCTGGCAACAGCCTCCGCCTCCACCTCCGTTGCAACAAGGCCAGCAGCCAGAAGGGAGCCAATATGCTCCGCACCAAAGGGACTTCAGAGAACAGTCCGAAGCTCGCACGGTCAACAGCACAGTGCCAGAATCAAAGCACATCTATTAACAAATATCCTACCATAATAGCAATCTTTTTCATTCAGTTTTATTTTCTGTAATAAAGGACATTGTTTAGGTTTCATGTAATTAGTTTCGTTGATTCCTACAAGAAAAATATGTTTTCTTCACAGGCTTGTGATAATAAAAAGGACCTTCGGACTGTCGAAAATTCTTCGAAGCAACAAAAAGTCGTTCTACGGAACGCAGAGTAAGTTTGACGAAGTCACAAAAAGTCGTTCCGAAGGGAGCGCAGTGTAAGTTTTCTGCTCCAAAGTCGTTCCAAAAGGAATGCAGAGCATACAGCGAAAAGTCAACGCTGACACCGCCTAAGTAAAAGGCGAAGAAGCTCCAAAGACGTTCCTAAGGGAATGCAGAGCTTATACCGCCTAAGTAAAAGGCGAAGAAGCTCCAAAGACGTTCCTAAGGGAATGCAGAGCTTACAGCGAAAAGTCAACGCTGATTCCGCTGAAGTAAAAGGCGAAGAAGCTCCTAAGGGAGGCTTATAGCGAAAAGACAATGCTGATTCACAAAAAGATTGTGTTTTATCGCGCAAATATGCGTGTATCTTCGGAATATCACCTTACATAGCATAACATCATCACATCATCCTTGCATAACATAAGCATCATACATCATAATGCATGTGGCATAAGAAAGAGATATGACATTAATCTTCGGGAAAACGCTTTGAAAAAGGGGCAAATCATGCCAAGTCACAAGGAGAAACAATATTGATTTCTGAAGTATAGCCTTGAAGATTGTTTCTACGAAGCTTCAGCACTTTTCCAGGATACTTCGGATATTGTTGTGATAAATGGTAATTCTTCTTCACGAAGCATGAAAAGAAGGGAAGGTGTTTTTTCGCCAAAGACTCAAAAACGGTATGTATGTAAAGTTTCATGCATCGTAAAGAATTGAATAACAAAAATAGATATATTACATTCAAGGTTACAAAATGTTACACTATATTACATTTCAGAAGTTTTTTACAAAAATGCTTAATCCTCTCTCAAAACGACTTCTGCAGCCTCATTCAGGAGCCGATTCACGACTTTATCCATAATATCTTCGGCCATCTTTTTAATTTCGTCGTCCCCCTTCGGCTGGGGGTCCGAAGGCGCTTTAGTCGGATCTGAAGCAGGACACGGCTACATTGCTATTACAAATCGCAAGCAGATCTTAAAGCCTAAAGATTACAACACGATAAAAACCATTATTTAGTACCTAGTTGATCTTCGGCTTCTGTGCTCTTGTCAGCAGCCTCAGCTACTGCTCTAGCATCGTGAATGCCCTTCTCACTTCTTCGAATAATTTCTCCGGCCATTTCTCGGCCACCATTATCCCAGATATCGGTAAAAAACTTTCCACCAATTATGCTAGCTTCGGCCGTAGGATCTCTTGTATCTTCAAAGGACAAGGCAGCTTCGGACTGTGCTAGAATTTTTACATGTTCGCAGCCCTTCTTCTCTAAAATGGTGGCAATCCCTCTGGCGCCAGAGAAGGCACATATATCTCCTCGACTATTTAAAATTTCTTCGAAGGCTTCAGCTTCGTGGTCAATCCATTCAATGACACCTTCGGGATTGCCTCTCGAAAAGTTTTCCTCACTTGAGAATGCGCTGACCTTGGCGAAGCTAGCCTTTAATTTTTTAACACAATCTATAGATTTGTTGTAGCATCTCTTTTTGGATGAACGAAGCTCTTCAACAGTCACTTCTAGGTGATCTGCCCATTGATCGCTGAGTTCACGCTTTGTTTCTTGAAGTATACGTTCTTCTTTGGCTCTGGCCAGTTGTTTCCGAAGGTCTTCAATTTCGCGTTTCTGAGCTTCAGCTTGACTTTTAAAAGCAGCTTCATCCTCCTTTATTTTATCTATCAATGAGTATAATATTTTGTCTTTTTCGAGACCTTCGTTCCTCAGTTCAATTACTTCGGAACGAAGGTTGCTCAGGGCTATAGTACATCCTTCGTCCTCAGCATCTTTCTGTGCCCTGAGGGCATTGCTGAGTATCAGGCCCTGCAAACAGGAATATGTCTGTGTCAATAGTTTTAAACAAACGAAAAATTTTTGAACTCAACAAAAAACACGAGAATTCCATTTGTCGCACCTTTAAACTGTTGTAAGCTAGGCTGTCAGCCAGATCGTTCTTTGACAGCACCGAAAGTCCGTCTTCTAAAGTTGGGAATCCGAAGCTTCTGCTCATCTCCCAACAGACAGAAATTTCCTTGCTATCGGGGAGACAATACAAGAAATCTTCTTCTCCACTGCCATTAAATATCAACGCCCCCTTTGGATATTTCAACTTTTGGGCATAGTGCTGGGCCTCTTGTTCTTCTTTTTCTGATAATTTTTTCCCCGAAGCATGACGAAAAATATAATCACGAATTTTGGGGGATGCTTCGGGGGTAACAACACCAGTTTCTTCAAAAGTTGGCTTTGTTATTTTTTCTGCCTCACTTTCCAAAGTTTTTGCGGGCTCTGAGGGCCCAGCTTCGGCTTCAATTTCTTGCTCTGGAGCTGTAGAACCAGAAATTTCAGCTGTTGTTTCAGGAGTAACAGCAGCCTTCTTCGGAGGTGTGCTCGAAGATTTGATCGTTTCCAGTACATCTAGCACATTAGCCATTCTCTTTCTCTTCGGAGTTGCGGCTGGCACTTTTTCATTTTTTGCTGTCCCAATGATTGCTGTAGGACTCAAAACTTCTGATGTTTTGGAGCCCTCAGTTGCTTCTTTTACCTCTTCAATTTTTTCTGTGGACGGCGCTTCGGTTTTCTCTTTTGTTTCTGACAACAAAATGTTTGATTGTTCTGATTCTATCTTTGGTGGCACTTCGGCCGTTTCTGCGATCTCTGGCAACAAGGCTGGCTCGGTTGGTTTTTCAGCTTCGGTGGCCGAAGAAGTTTTTCCGGTAAACTCGGGCACCGAAGCTGGTTCAATATAACGCGGCCGATGCGTAAGAACCTTTAACTTTTTCCTTTTCGGTTCTGGCTCGCTAGGAGCAGCTGCAGCTTCTTCTTTTGCAGAGGTTGTGTTTTTTCTCTTCTGCCTCCGAATGGGATAGCAATAGTCAGGGTAGACAAACCCGATGGCATCAAATACCCGATTCAGTCTCTTCTTTTTTCGGCCTCCGAAGGCTGCTGACATTGCATTATCTTCAGCCTTCGAGTAGGTCCCGAGTAGCTCATCACTTAAATTGTCAATGCTTTTCAACCACTCATCATCTGGCTCAATAAATTTATCTCCAAATTTAAAAGTGTACTTAAATCTGATAAGTCCACCTTCGTCGGCCTCTTTAATGGTTTCTTGTGGCATTTCCCATTTCTCCGCAAGCGGCCACACCCTGAAGGCGATATGCTCTTGTACTAAGTCCCTTGTTCCTATAAAAGAGCAGACAACGTCGAAGGCTCTTTGGCACTCTTCGGCGGCTTCATTCATTTCAACCTTCGGCCTCCGAAGGCCGAAGCTTTGCCAAATAGGTCGCATGATTATACCTTTGATGTCTTCCCGTGCTTTCAGATCATTTTTTACATAAAACCATTCTGTCATCCAGCCGCTAGGCCACCTCTTCCGAAAAGTTGGCACGGGACAGCTTGACCCAGACCGAGAAACAAAACTGTAGCAGCCAAAGTTATTGTGATACTGTTCCTTACCCCAAGGTATTGTCTCGTATGATAATTCGTGCATATTGCAGAAACTTTTTGCATCAGGCTTCAGACCTTGGCTTCGCACGGCCCACACGAAGATGTTCAGCCTTATGATGGCCTCGGGGGTAAGTTGGTGAAGATAGACTTCAAAAATCTTCAGCACTTCCACGACGAAGCTGCTCAAGGGCAATCGCAGCCCAGCCTTCAAAAAGCTTCGGAATACTACGACTTCATTCTCTTTAGGGTGTGGACAAGTCTTCTCCCCTTCGTCGGCCCTCACAACGGACAAATCTCGGAAATACCTTCCTCTCATATTAACAAGATGATTCTCTTTGATAGTTGATTTACCATAAACTGAATGGCTTGGTCGCCAGGGGCGATCTTCGGAGTCTTCGCCACCGCTGTCTACATCATAACTTTCACTGTCACCAGTATCTTCAGACAGTCCTTCCAGAATCTCATTGGTGATTTTTTCTGTGTTGGTCTTCGACATCGCTATAAGAAATCCTAAGTTCTTCTCTTCATCAAGACTCAGCTTCATCTCAGCAGCAGCCTTCTTAGCAGCTTCAGACATCTTCGGAAGCTCTAAAAAACTGTTTTCAAATCCGAAGCTTCAAAGCTAAAAGCTTAGCAAAACACAGTGCACAAGAGCTAAAAATTGAGTGAGCGGGAGTGGTTGGCCAGAAAGCGTGCAAAATGAGTTTGCGGTATGGCCGTATATATACGCTCGGTGCGTTGAAAATTGAAAGACCCCACTTGTCATTGAATGTTGCTATTCTAGCAAAGGGAAGGTGTTTTTTCGGACCTTCGGCGTAAAGCCTTCGTCCATATCGCAATCTAAATTTATTATTTCAAACAAATTAATATTGCGAGGGGCTACTGTTGGGGACCTTCGGCGTCCGAAGGTCCTCAAAAACAGGATTTAACAGTATTTCTGTAGTACAATGTGTGAACAGGTACCCTCGGACTAAAGTCGGCATTGCAGTAGACCGGAATAATACGAAGCTTGCTACAGAGCCGAAGGTGTTGAGCAGGAAAGCTTCGGCGTAACAGCAAAGAGTGGAACCGACTTAAAGATGAAAAGGCTATTCAGACCTCGATAGACTACTATAGAGTTATTATCAAATGTAAAGGGCATGAATGTAATTTTATAAGGGCTGTGTCCCGTGTCTATAAATAGGTGAACAGTATCCCCGTACTGTTCACGCTGACTTGGCATTTGCTTTTTGCGTCACGCTTGTACTGTCATTTCCTTCCGATTGAAGGTACACTTATAGCTCAATGATATTTTTGTTTATGTTCAGTAATAATAAATGATTGTTCATGTTTTCTCTTACATTCTTTATATTTTATCCTTCGTCATTGTTTGATGAATTTATGAAGGTATGTCCTTCATAACCTTCGTCCACAAGTTATTATATCCTAGGGGAAATAATGCTTCGGAGGACGAAGGACGTTAACGATTAACATTTTCTATGTTGCCTTGTTCTTAACTCTTAGCACTTGAGAACAAGTCCCCAACAAGAGATAATGCTGGAGAGGAAGATCAGGCAGAATGTTGACCTTTCTACTAATCTGATTGGTGTGTTGTTCAAAAGTGATCTTAATGGCCGTGCATACAAGATTACTAAGCATCTGTACGACAATGGATATTACATTAAGATGGAAAAACTAATCGCGACACTTTGTGAGGACAAGAAGTTCATAGATGCCGCAGAGTTTTCTTTGTTCAGCTTGCGGAAGCGCCATGAACTGGGTGTGGCAGTTCACAGCCAGGTTCTGGATGGCCTTTGCTCGAATGGTAGAACTTCAGAGGCATTCCAGCTTTTCTATGAGCTAATTGAGAACAAAAGAACTTCTGCGGTTGCTGCGCCCCACAGCCTAGTCTTTCTGCATCATGCTCTTGAGGAAGCTGGAATGGTGCAAGAAGCTGGTTTTGTTGCTAAACAAATGAGACGTGCAACTGCCACAACTAGGCGAAGGAGCTAAGGATTTACTCCATGTTTTTTTGGCATCTTTGTGGGGAGGGAAGGGATTCCCACCTGGATAGCTGTTATTGCTAACATGTATAGCCTGACTCTACGCTATTTTCTTACATAATGGTGCAAGACCAAGGATGGCTGGCTCAACCACCAGGAAGGAGTTCACGCCACCGCACTAAATGTGGATTTATTCCATGTTTGTTGGAAGAAAAACTTGGGAGTTCTTCGCAACAAACCATGCAGGGTGGTCTGTGAAGAGGAAGGATGCTGGAACTGGATGTCAAGTTGGTTGCCTTTCCTCAGCTGATCAGCAAGGGAATGGCTGGTCATTGAATAATGGTTGTTTGATGATGGAAGATTGCATATGGCATTAAGGGGTCTGTAAATGATTTGATTTTCTTGAGCTAACTCCTATCAGCAGATATTCAGATTGCAGAAGCTCATCTGATGGTCAGTCCTAAAGACAAACTAAAGCCTGTATTTCCTGATACTGACATACTGTGTATTTAAGTGCATGTGAGACAATAGAGCTGCTGCTGCTTCCTCCTGTTCAACTGGAGAAGAGTTGTGAAAATCAAAGTGTCTCAAATTAAAAAGATAACTCCTGGTAAAATGCTAGCGAAAGAACACCACGGTCTGTCATGATATTTAGCAGCCAGTGACATCGTCCTGTCATGACAGTATATGTCTAGGACCGAAGAACTTGAGAAGTTGGGCGTGAAGCTTCAGAACCTGAGCAACATGCCATGATGCCAGCGGGAGTGGTGTTGCTTTCTACTCCCTCTGCTCTGCTCCATATTAGAAGACATTTTGGTTTTTTTTTATTTCAACTGCTTTTGCTATGTATTTAGATATATACTGTATCAAACAGAATGTATCTAGAAAAGTATAAAAATTTGGAACGGAGGGGATAGTTTGCGTGATGAGAAAAAAAAAATGTCAGGGTTAGGTAACTGAGGGAGAGGCATATATGCACCACGCTGTTTGCACCAACGAACGATGCCAGTCCCGGATGAATCTACCGACCGTCAGCGTGAGTTCATTCCAGTGGGGTGGGGCGGCGACACGTGGCGGAAAAACAGGATGACTCAAACCGCACGCACGGGCATGCGAGACTCAAACAAAACTCCGAAAAACAGGATGCACTCGCTGCCCGCCTCTATTATTAAAGCGCGGGCACGGCCTTGGGGGTTTGAAAATTGGAACAGCAATCCGCCCGCTCCCATTGCGCCGCCGCAGCAATCCCCACAGGCCACAGCACGCGCACATGGAGGCTGCGGCGTCGAATATGGATCACGCGCCCATGGAGGAGGATGCAGCGCCGGCGTCGATGGTGGAGATGAATGCGGAGGAGCTGGAGGTGGCCGACATTCTGAGCGACCTGAGCAGGCTCATCCGCTCACGGGACCGGCAGGAGCGGTGTCGGGAACGGAGGGAGAGGCACCGCCGGCGGCCGGTGCAGCGGGACGACAATCCCTCCCCGGAACCAGCTCCCGCGGCCGCGTCGTCCGCCGTCCCTAGCCCCGAAACACCGCTCGCGTACCCGCAGAGCGGCGGGGACGACGACGCGCCGCCCAAGGACAAGGGCGAGGCCGCCGCCGCTGTTCGCCCACGGGACCAGGTGCCGCGCGCGAGGGACCCGCCATCTGCAAGCGCGCCTCTGCTGCCGCCGCCGCGACCTAAGAAAGAAAGAACGAACAAAAGAAAGAGATCGTCTCCTGGTCTCCGACGACAACTAATCTTTTCCTTTCACCGTTCGCAGAGCGCGGAGCAGCAGTACGGCGAGGAGGCGGCGGCGAGCTCGGGGCAGGCCCCGGAAAACGCGCGTCCACTAACGGTAATGGTCAGCGCCGCCTACTCCTAATCTTAAACCCCTCTTCTTCCTTGGGATATTAGTTTTTTTCCCACGGGACCAGGTGCCGCTGCTCCCCTAGTTACACGATCTTCATAGACATTATCGCTTAATTGTATTTATAATTTAGGGGCCCGGGTTGTATCATACAATTTATTTGTTATATCTACATCGATTCCTCGTAGACATTATCACTTAACTTCATTTATGATTTAAGAATTTCGATTGTACCATGTAATTTATTTGTTGTTTTTTGTACTTAAAAACTATTCTCGTGCAGGTGGCGACGAGGAAGAAGAAGGACACACCGTGGACGGTGCCGTCGAGAGACCTGACTGACGAGCGACTGCTAGAGTGGGCAAAGGCGGTAGAGGATCGGTACCTGCAGGCCATGGCCAAGAAGCAGAAGGCGGCCGCGCGGCGGCGCCGTGTCGGCATCCTGCGCGCCAAGGGCCTCTCGCTAGTGTCTAGAAGGATGTGGCGCGCTAGCTAGCTAACCAAACCAGGCTAGCGCACGGTAGAGAAAGTAGTAGCAGCAGTATATATAACGGGCGTTTAGGTTTATAGGGACTAATTTTTAGTCTTTCCATTATAATTACTTTTAGTCTTTAAATTACCAAACATAGTGACTAAAATAGATATAATCTATCTTTTAGTCTATATGTTTGTCAATTTAGAGACTAAAATAGAGACACTAAAAATTAGTCCCTACTCCCTAGTAACAAACACCTGGTAGTATCTATATTTTTTAGTCTTGCCATGGACGAGATAGATCTAGGTTGGTTTAGGGTTCGATAATGTTCTTTCATGTAATTCGGTCATTCGAACAGCTACATATAGATTATAATCTTGATAGTATCTTATAATAGATTATAATCTCGATCGTATAATCTATAAGCTGGAATTGATTTGTGCGAGCGTTTTGTGCTTCTTGTGCCGGCGCGGCCGCCGACCACGAGGATCTTTTTCTTGCCTGACCGCACTCGCAGGGCGCGGTGGTGCAGGTGAAGAAGAATAATATCCGTTGGTACGTAGTTTCATCGCACTGCTTTGAGATATGACATGCGTGTATCTATGCTAGCTCTTGGCCCTCGTGTAGTTTCATGTACGCCATGTCAAACAGCGTGGTGCATGCATGTGCATGCCTCCATGCTTCCCGTCCGGCTGTCTACTCTGCGTCCAAGAGTTGAACCAAACGAACTATCCACTACGCATTCACGACACCTGAGAACTGGAATCCATTCTGCTGGCAATATGTAGGACGACGGTGACTTCCTTTTGTGTTTCAAGTTCGTCGGATGCTTCTATAATGATCATGCATGTTGTGATTACAAGCTACACAAATACTACGTACAGTCTTCACAATGCAAACGACTTGCAAAAACTCGCTTCTACGTACGTACGTCCTTTCTCCCAGATCAAATACTAACACGTTTGATCAAATATTAAAGGGGACTAGCTAGCTAGGAGAGAAACGAACTAAGTTTTCCCTTAATCACTTTGGATCCGGGAGGGAATTTGAGTCTCCAAACTATCCTCTTCGTCCGGTGCTGGCCCGAGCTCGCCTGGTCCCGTGACCGATCGGCGGCGTCCTTCATCGGCGCGTCGTCCCTGCCGCTCTGCGGGTACGCGAGCGGGCTGTCAGCGCTAGGGACGGCGGCCGCGGCGCTTGCTTGCTTGCGCTCGCGCCGTCTCTCCCGTTGTTCCCGTCGCTCCCGCCGCCGGTCCCGCCGGTCCCGCGACCGCATGAGCATTTTCATGTTGGTCAGAATGTCGGCCACCTCCAGCTCCACCGCATCCACGTCCATCACCGACGCCGGCGCCGCATCCTCCTTGCCCTTGGGCGCGTGATCCACCTTCGAGGTCGCCTCCTCCATGTGCGCGTGCTGCATCATATGGACGAAATGACTACGAGCGAGCGAGCAGATTGCTTGATGGCTTCGTTCCTGCGTAGTAGGCTGGGCTCCAAGGAACGCAAGGCGGTTTAATATATAGGCTGGCAGGCGAGCGCCACGTGTCCGAAGTCACTCTGACGATCGGTAGATTCATCCGGGAGTGGCACCGTTCGTTGGTGTAGTGGAAGTATCTCAAGCCCGAACGCTGGTTTTCCGGGTATTCATCTGGCGATTATCATTTCCCGGCCCCTCCATGCTCGTGATAATTTGATCTCTTTTTTTTCCATCTGGTTCTTATCTCTTTATTTGTTTATTATGCGACACAACATGAAGATGTGAGAAGGTTAATTTAGACACATCTTAGAAACGTAGTGTAATCATTAAAATATGAGACGACATAGAGAGATAGATGTGAGCAGGTAAATTTAGGCACGTGTTAGAAAAATAGTGATATTCATTAAAATGCTTTCGGCTACATTTTTTTCTCTCTCAATAGATTTCTCTTGTCGTGATGTCTCCGGTGTTGGTGTGGTTGACAATTTTTTGTACATTGAGAGATGTACAAACTTGTACATTGATAAACAAAAAAGACAAATGACTCCCTAATAAGACTTGTCTTTTTCCTTTTCTCCATGTACAAGTTCAAAACTTGCCGTTCATATTTTCTGAAATGGTTGAGGACATCATAATTTATATATCATGAAAAATATGTTAAGACCTTTTTCAACATTATTGTATATTTAATTTTGTAACATTAAAATTATTATATTATCTGATTCATAACCTATCAAAAATAATTATAAATATCATAATATATTTTTCCTAGACTAAATTATGCTATTAACTACTGACCAACAAAGAATTGAAAACTCAGTTTGTACACAAAGAAATAAAAAAAGACAAATTTTATTAACGGATAAATTGAACCAACTCAAAGGAGTTGAGGGATAAAATAAACTAAAAAAAATATTTTACAGGGTTATATGAATATTGTTCATAGGTGAGGGAAGTGATTTGGACTTTTTCCTTTTCTAATTATCTATGTGGTATCTATATGTGTAACATTCAGTAAAGACTTTGCCGAGTGTAAAATAGCCTTTGCCGAGTGTCTTAGACACTCGGCAAAGAACGTGATTTCGGTAGAACATGTATGATAATTGTACCAAATAAGCTCTATTGTTTTCATGTTCATTTTCCTAACATAGCAATACTTTAAAAACATCATGAGGTTCTGGTATACTTTATACATCATTTGTACTCATGCTTCCTGACATCACTATTAATTTAAATGGTTTTCTTCATTCATATGTTCTTGTATCTCATTTCTTGGTGAGAATCATTAACTTAATTATGTATGCAACACTACCGGAATCGCGTTCTTTGCCGAGTGTAACACTCGGCAAAGAACACTCGGCAAATATTTCATCGGCAAAGGGTTATTTGCCGAGTACTTTTTTCGGACACTCGGCAAAAACTTTGCCGAGTGTCAAAAAGCACTCGGCAAATTAAGGATCGAAAAAATTAAAAAAAAACAGCAAAACATTTTTTTAAATTCTAGGAACAACTCTCCAAACCCTACCCTATTACCTTACCCATTGCCCTATCATTTTTCACTATTAGTTTGAATCAAATTTATATGTTTTTTAAATGGTGAGATTCGAACTCGCAACATCTCTCTCGCGCATACCCTCCTATACCACTACACTACTACACCAATTATGTCTATATTACGTTTTCATTCCCCATGTACTATAACAAATCGAGAGTAATTTGATTATTTAAGGCACTAAATGAGTTCATTTGAAAATGTGACCAACTATAAAGTTGCATAACTTTTTGAGATCTACAAGTTTTATTTTAATAGGTTTTACATCCGAGACCGTTTACAAAATTTGAATTTTAAATTTGAAAACTTCACACAGATTTTTCAATGATAAGATGATTTCAAATCAAAAATTGTCAACTACAAAGTTTCATTACATTTCAAGACCTACAACTTTTGTTTTGGTGGTTTTTCCATCCGAGATAGTTTGAAAAATTCAAATTTCAAAATTCAAACATAGTTTTGCATAACAAGATGATTTCAAACCAAAACATTGTCAACCACAAAGTTTCATAACTCTTCAATACCTACAACTTTCATGTTGGTGGTTTTTTTTTCGAAGTCGTTTTCAAAATTCAAATTTTAAATTTTTTAAATTCAGACGTAGTTTTCATTGACAATATGACTTCAAATGAAAAAGTTGTCAACTATAAACTTCTATAACTTCTCAATATCTACAAAGTTTATTTTGGTTGTTTGGTCATTTGTTTATCTCACATGATGGTTCTAACAATATGCACAAATTCTATTCGTCTCTCTCATAGTTTCATAAACTACGAGATAGATATAGGTTTTATGAACAAATTTATTTTTATTTTGTCATATGAAGAAATGTTCAATATATAAATTGTACATCATGATGAGTTATACAAATTTGTAGTTGAATTTTTTTCATTTGAATTAATATACTACTTTAAAATGTGATTTTTAAATTGTCTTTGCCTAGTGTTGGAGAAAAAACACTCGGCAAAGAGCTCTTTGCCGAGTGTTGTATTTGTGACACTCGGCAAAGAGCCCTTTGCCGAGTGTCAAAAAAAGACACTCGGCAAAGAAACTCTTTGCCGAGTGTCAAAAATAAAACACTCGGCAAAGAGTTTCTTCGCCGAGTGTTTTCTTTTACCGAGGGTTTTTTGCGTGGCACTCGGCAAAGAGCTTCTTTGCCGAGTGCCCGAAAGAAACACTCTGCAAAGAATATGGCACTCGGCAAAGAGTCAAATTCCGGTAGTGCAACATGTTCAGTCTGTCAAAATATAATATAAGTGAATTGTCCACCTCTTTCTGTCAGATTAAGCTTTTGGTTTGAATTGGTTGGTGCATGCAACTTAATATGGTATCGGAGTCAGAGCTCATGAGTTCCAATCCTGGCTAGCGCAATTAAATAAAATAATTGTTATTCGCTCCTATATTCCACGTTTGAGACCTAAAAGAGGCTCGACGTGAGAGAAGTGTTAGAATATAATACAAGTGAATTGTCCACCTCTTCCTGTCAGCTTAAACTTTTAGCTTGAATTGGTTGGTACATGTAACTTAATACAGTCTACTCAGAAGGTGCGCGGTACCAATGCTTTTGCAGTATCTGCTATGTCGAGAGCCCTTGAGGGTTGTTGATGGGGCTCATCAGTCTCATAGAACCTTTGTTTACATCAAGGATGCCATCAAAGTTGTGTTACCATCAAAATTGTATGTGTGTTTTTGCCACTGATTCATGGATGAGATGATAGCAAAGTAACAAGTGTAATGCAGCTAGCAACAATGGCTTATGGGATATTTGGGTAATAAACTTTTTATTTTTTTTCTATGGGTCTGGGCTCTATTTTTTACCCAGAGTAGGATGTGCATATATGTAATTTGAGCTTTCATTTGTCATGTATCTTCTTATACATTATACTTGTACGCTTTTATCATATGAAGTTTGAATGACGAATAAAACGGGTAGATCCAAACGGATAAACTGATGTAATCCTTTATCTATTCAGTGTGTATGTCTATACGATTATGTGTATAAAAATATGTGATTTGTAGTGCTTTTGTGTTTATATCCATATAGTGGATTATTGGTCATTGTTGAATGCTAATTAACTGTATATTATTATTCATAACGATGGTAAATAGGGAAACTTTCTGTTGGTTGCTAAATGTATAGTATAACAACCCATAGTTAGTCGCTAAATGTATAATACAACAACCTACATTTGGTCGTTAAATATACAACAACCCATAGCTAGCTAACCAAACCGGGCTAGCGCACGGTAGAGAAAGTAGTAGCAGCAGCATATATAGCGGGCGTTTAGGTTTATAGGGACTAATTTTTAGTCTTTCCATTATAATTACTTTTAGTCTTTAAATTACCAAACATAGTGACTAAAATAGATATAATCTATCTTTTAGTCTATATGTTTGTCAATTTAGAGACTAAAATAGAGACACTAAAAATTAGTCCCTAGTAACAAACACCTGATAGTAACTATATTTTTTAGTCTTGCCATGGACGAGATCTAGGTTGGTTTAGGGTTTAGGGTTCGCTAATGTTCTTTCATGTAATCCGGTCATTTGAACAGTTACATATAGATTAATCTCGATAGTATCGTATAAAAGATTATAATCTCGATCGTATAATCTATAAGTTGGAATTGATTTGTGTGAGCGTTTTGTGCTTCTTGTGCCGGCGCGGCCGCCGACCACGAGGATCGTTTTCTTGTCTGACCGCACTCGCAGGGCGCGGTGGTGCAGTGCATGTGAAGAAGAACTGGGATCATCCGTTGGCACGTAGTTTCATCGCACTGCTTTGAGATATGAGATGCATCTATCATTTGAAAGTTTCTACCATTTGAAAGTTTCATCGTTTTCTTGCCTGACCGCACTCGCATGTATAAATTTTTTCTACCATTTGAAAGTTTTTAACATTTTGCAAAGACCTAGTTTTTACCATTGATCTGGCTGCTGCTCCTTACACTCGCCTCTCCTAATTAACGAGCATGCAGGGCTAGCTTGGACCTTGAGACAGCGTCAGCATAGATTGTGAGGTCGTCCGTCTACTACTCTAGCCTGCGGATGATACTGCATAGTTGACATGAGGAAAGGAGGAGTATGGGCATGTTTGGTTCAGCTTTTTTCTGACCAGCTTTTCTGAGAATCTGGCTGTGGAGAGAATCTGGCTGCGTAGAGAATCTAAGTATCATTAGGATTACGTGCGGAGGAAGATAAAGGCGTCCATAGGACTCAGGATCTAGAAAGTGACGGATTCCTACTATTACAACGACTCAACCGATTATGTGTTTATGTTGATGTTGAATGGTTTTTACCCAAACGAATTTTATAGAAGCTGACTGAAAAGCTGAGCGTTTGGCAGTCCGCAACAACTTTTGGTGGCCAGAAGCTCCAAAAAGCTGAAACAAACAGGGGCTATATATACGACGACGACGACGTGAGTGAGGTGGAGGCAGTGGCGTAGCTAGCAGATATGATAGGTATGCTCCACGTGTACCACATATATACTATATATATAAATACTAGGTCAGTACCCGTGCGTTGCAACGGGAACATATAATACCATGATAACTTATATACAAAATGTGTCTTATATTGTTATAAGAAAATATTTCATAATCCATTTGTGATCCTAGCCATATACATAAATTTTGTTATTTTAATTTAGTTGTTTCACTACTATATTGCAACCATCAGTATCATGCAGACTTCGATATATGTCATGATTTGCATGGTCTCATCATTGGAAAGCACGTGCCACACCTGCCGGTAGAAGTTCTGTCGTACATCGTTAGTCATCAGGCACGCACCACCATACACGCTTGCTTCAACAAAAAATGAAAGTGTGTGCTTGTGAAGAGAATTAAAGGCAGGCCGGCATAAAAGCTACCCCGACGATGGCGAGTGATCATTGTTGTCGGTCCACCTCTGCTCACCTCCGGTGTCGAGATGACGCCACAATCCTTGATATAATAGTCGTCGAACGCGCGCGATATGGTGAGTACCGATCACTCTTGGCTAGGCTGCCAAATGAAGTGCACCCCGGGCTCATCAGCGAGGTAGTACACCTGGTCGTTGCACCACCGGATGTGCTACTCCTCTACATACATCTTGTTCGAGGACACTCACACAACAACAACAATGGTCGTCATTCCAGTGCACAAGAATTCATGGCCGGTCAGTAGCGACTTACGTGGCAGGTTAGGCTTCAGGTGGATGATGAGCTAGACGGCGTGATGGCGTCGTCGTAGGTTGCGGTGCCCAGAACAACCCGAGAGTCGTCGACATTGGCGACGACCATGAGGTCCCCATGTTTGATGATGGACAGCGCGGTGCAGCCGCTCTGGACCACGTCCAAGCGGCGGATGCGTCGGAGCTTGCCATACACAGCGGCGCATGGGCCATGTAGGACTGCTTCCAGAGGTTGAACTGGTAGTCGCCAAGTTTCTTCTCGTCGTCGGTGAGCGACGCCAACGTGAGCGCCTCGTGCTAGTGGTGTTTGTTCGGAGTTTCCAAGTAAGAAACATGGATTCATCTTTGGCATTGGTTTATGAAAATGATTTATAAGTTAGATCCATGGAAAAATATTACGGAGAATAAATGTTACACATGCAAAAAAAAGTATTTAAGTTGAAAACATTCTTCAAACAAAAGAAATTGCATGCAAGCCTCTTCTTTAAATACTACTCCCTCAATCCAAAAATATAATTTAATAATCTCGGTGATACTTATCTACTACTACACATTGTGCAAGGGTAGCAGGTGGGCTTCGGGAGAGATGTAGTATATGGTTTTACTATAATAGATGTAGACATAAATACACATGTGGAGCCTGTTTTTTTAATTTACTTGAGGGGTCGCGGGTTCGAATCCCCTTGGAGCCTGTTTTTTTAATTTAATTTTAGTTAGGTGTGGAATGCACGTGGGAATGGGAATGGGCTTTGTAGGAGGGGGAATGAGAAAGACACGTGATAGCCGAGAATGAAAATGTGAATGAGCTTTGCAGGGAGGGGGAATGAGAAAGACAAGCAGCTGGGAATGGGAATGGGCTTTGCCGTGAGGGCGGAATAGGAATGACAGAACACGGAATGGGGCAGTCTACCCCTTACCGCCTTAATAGGTAGTAGAGATTTATATAAAAATAAAAATATTTTAAAATGTCAACGTAAAAGGAATATTGCACGAATTGTCTTGTAGCTCTTGTGTCAACGTAAAAAGAATATTGCACGAAATGTCCGCATATACACTATATTTAATTTTTTTGTGTTCGAGGCTATAGCCTTAGTATTTATCTAACGAAGTCTCGAGATGGTCTGCTGAACGAACAACAGAATCACAAAATCAACAATCCAATATTCGATCACTTAGATTTTTTACGGACGAGTCTCATGACATGCCACTGAATACTAGACTGTTGGGTGTATAGGCTTAAGTTAAGACATGGATTGTATCTTAGATGGCCCGAGATAAAATGTTAGATAAACCTTCTTTTCATGCCTACACTACATTTTAAAAACTATCATTATAGCTTTTCATCTATTTTATACTACATCCATCTTAGAATATAATTCGTTTTAGACTAAATATACATTAATTAATTAATCTATAAATGTAGTTTGGATGTTTGTCTATATTTTCATTATCATCATTCATTTGAATGTGGACAAAAAAGGGTAGAAAGAACTATATTTTAAGACGGAGGAAGTATTATAGTTTAAAAATATTTGTAACAAAAAGATGGAGTCGATGGCTAGCAGCTCCGCGAGCGCACCTTGCGACCGCGGAGGCGACTCCAGCTCGGAGCAGCCCGACGCCGGCCATCGACCACCGGCCACCACCACCCCCACCCACCCCGGCCTCATTCCCCGCGCTATACCACCCACTGGAGCTCCGCGCGCCGGTGCGGTGCCGCTCGGTTCAGGGGCACTCCTCCTCTGCCCAGGTGCCCGCATGCAAGGATGGCTCCTCGCCAACTTCCACTCCGCCGCCACCCCAGGTTCGGTTAGCCCTCAAAACCCGACTCATCTCTGGTTGACCTCATCGTCCCTTCTTCCCCACTACAACACCCACTTCGTCTGAAACGCGGCGAACTACCTTCTCTCAGTGCATCCGGATTGCCTCAGTGTCGTGTGCGTGCGTCCATGGGTGTTCAGGGTTTCGGTCGCCAGTCAGAACATTGCGAACGTCATTGTGACTAGGGGTCCTCTTGTCTTAACTTCATCCGTGCTCATCCCGCACCACTCCCTGGGTTCGGCGATGCTCGCCGTTGACTGCCTCGCGAGGTCTTCCGAGGTTGACGATGGTGTTTTCAATGCAGCCCAACCACCCCCCGCCCTGTGCCCGTGTCGTTGTCGCCCATCCCCTCTACTGTGGCCGGACACTGCGAGATCTCCAGGGATACGATTTCGTCTGACAGCGCCGCGGTCTCCGACAGTGGAGGAATTACACGTCTTGTCTCACCTGCTCCCCCCCTTTGCTGCCCCCTCCCATACCGACTGTCGCTCGTCTCACGACAGCCGCTTCCCCCGGGAGCTACACCCCCTTTTTAAACGCGATGCTCTCTCCCGCCAAAGCTCCCCCTCGCCGCCCCCGCCACCCCTTTTGCCTCCCACCCGCCCCTTCCCGCTGTTTTCGCTGCCTCGCCGCGGACCACCAGGTTCGTGACTGTCGTGACCCAGTTCGCTGCCGCGGTTGCAGTCGCTTCGGGCATCGGCACAAAAGTTGTCCGATGCTGATTGCCCGGGTGCTAACCCCCCACCCTCGCCGCTGTTCCTCCAGCCCAGCACCCGCCCCCTGTGTCCCCGTGTCAGCTGCCCCTTCCCTGAGGAGTCCTCGCTGTCGCCGGGCGCGGCCGCCCCCGCCCCACCGTTGAAGCTCACCACCCCCATGTCAACCTCCCTCCCCTCAGCTCCACCACGCCGCCCTCCGGCACCCTGGCACCACACCCCGATTGCCGCGTCTGCGCGGCAGCGGCTGCTGTGCTGCCCCGCCCCCTTGCCACCCCCGCCCCACCCATTACCCCCCAGTGCTTTGACGTCCGCATGGTCGTTTGTGGCGGGAAGAATCGCCTTGGTCGGGAGCTGTCGTCGCCTCACTCGCCTGACGACAGACGTTCCCCCCCATCCGCCCCCAGCTCCCCCGTTGCCGATGCGGGCCTCCTCAGCCTCGCTCCCCTCCCACTTGGCACCTCCAAGGCATCCGCTTCCCCCGGGGATGGCGACAGCGTCCCCGCCTGGGAAGGACGGACACACTTCTTTGAGGCTTGGCTGCCCCAGGGCGACCTACTCCTTAAGAATCACCTGGCGTTCGCCTTCTTGGATAACCCTACGGTTATCCCAGACATCTCTGCATTCGTCGGTGCCGCTCTCGGGTCTGCGTGCCCCAACATCCATGTCGAGCTCCTCCCATCTACACGGGGGGTCAAGCTCCTGCGGTTCGCCAACAGCTCAGACCGGGAGCGGCTGCGGGCCCTCAGCCCCATCAGATTTGAGGGGTCGTCCCTTACCTTGGAGCACCCGGAGGAGACCTCTAACAGGTTCACCCGCACCCCCGAATGGTTGGCTCTGGTGGCCCTCACTGACTTCCCTCCGGAGCAGTGGTCGGAGGCCTCTATTCGTCGCTGCTTCACGGCGGGGGCTGAAGTCCTGGAGGTTAACCCGGACTATCTGGATGGCCATAACTTTGGCCCCCTCCAACTGGTCTTGCAAGTGAATCACTACCTGAGAGCACCTAGAGGGGGGTGAATAGGTGATCCTGTAAAAACTTAAAACTTAAAGCCACAAACTTGATTAAGTGTTAGAGCAATGAAGCCAAGTGGCTAGAGAGGAGTTCTTGTAAGACACAATAACCACAAAGATATCAACACAGAGAGGCACAATGGTTTATCCCGTGGTCCAGCCAAGTCAACACTTGCCTACTCCATGTTGTGGCGTCCCAACCGACGAGGGTTGCAATCAACCCCTCTCAAGTGATCCAACGATCCACTTGAATACCACGGTGTTTCTTTTCCTTTCACTATATCCTGTTTGTGAGGAACCTCCACAACTTGGAGTCTCTCGCCCTTACAAAAAGATGATCACAAATGAATACGGAAGTAAGGATGGGATGAGCAACACACACAAGTCCACAGCAAATACGCACACACACGGCCAAGACTTGAGCTCTAATGAATATCACAAAGTTCTTACTAGAACGGAGCTCAAATCACTAAGAAAGTCAAACGAGTGCGCAAAGACGAAGTGTGAATGATCAAGAATGCTCAAAGTGTGCTTGGTGTCTTCCTCCATGCGCCTAGGGGTCCCTTTTATAGCCCCAAGACAGCTAGGAGCCGTTGAGAGCATTCCAGGAAGGCAAATCTTGCCTTCTGTCGACTAGCGCACCGGACACTGTCCGGTGCGGATTTCTTTCCTATTTTGGCGCAGCCAACCGTTGGCGATTTGGAGCCGTTGGCGCACCGGACACTGTCTGGTGCACACCGGACAGTCCGGTGCCCCTTCAGACCGTTGGGCCGGCCACGCGTCACGCGCGGATTGCGCGGCCGACCATTGGCTCGGCCGACCGTTGGCTCACCGGACAGTCCGGTGCACACCGGACAGTCCGGTGAATTTTAACCGTACGTCGCCGATGAATTCCCGAGAGCGGCCTTTTCACCAGAGTCAGCCTGGCGCACCGGACACTGTCTGGTGCACCTAGACTGAGCAGAGACTTGGCTGCTCGAGCCAAGTCTTTTCCAATTGTATTTTCTCTGATTCTAGCACTTAGACAAATATGTTAGTACACAAAAACCAATGTACTAAGTCTAGAATCATACCTTTGTATTGATTTGCACTTTGTCCACCCTTTGGCATATACTCATTCCCTTAATGTGTGTTGGGCACTTAATCACCAAAATCTTATAGAAATGGCCCAAGGGCACATTTCCCTTTCAATCTCCCCCTTTTTGGTGATTTATGCCAACACAACAAAAAGCAACTAAAAGAAGTGCAACATCAATGCAAATGAGAACACAAATTTGTTTTGATTCAAATTTGGCATATTTGGATCATTCTTTGCCACCACTTGGTTTGTTTTTGCAAATCAAACTCAATTTCCTATCTCTAAGTCAAATTCACTTGTTGAGTCATAGAGAAAGATATTCCAAGAGAAATTGATCACTGATTCAAAAACTCCCCCTATTTCCCATAATCAAACATTCTCCCCACAAGAGACCAACTTTTGACAAAAAGAGACAGTAAGAATTTTGACAAATCAAAAAGTCCTAACTCTACTATTTTCAAAATTCTCAAGTGGTAGCTTATCCATTTGTTGCTTTGGCCCTTAATTTCTCCCCCTTTGGCATCAAGCACCAAAACGGGATCATTTTTGGCCTTTTAACCCCATTGCCTCACCAAAATCTTCAACTAAGAGTAAAAAGGCAATAAGAGCATGAAGATGAACTTGGAGTTAGTTACTCTTTCATCGGAGTGCAGTGGAAGTCTTTCATGGTCCAAGTCCAACATTCCCTTTCAATCCACCTTTGAGACTAAATCAAGCAAACTCCAGCACACAGTTAGTCTCAAAGAGTCAAGTTGTAGCACATCTCCCCCTAAATATGTGCATCACTTGCAAATGGACTTGTGAGGTCCGGGGAGTGTTTGTACAACTTGAGCACCATAAATAAACAACAAAATGCATAAGGAACATGATCAAAGGCATAAACACATGTATGCTACAAATCAATCCAAGTTCCGCGAATCTAAGACATTTAGCTCACTACGCAGCCTGCAAAAGGTCTTTTCATCTAAAGGCTTGGTAAAGATATCGGCTAGCTGGTTCTCGGTGCTAATATAGAACACTTTGATATCTCCCTTTTGCTGGTGGTCTCTCAAAAAGTGATGTCGGATGTCAATGTGCTTTGTGCGGCTGTGCTCAACAGGATTGTCCGCCATGCGGATAGCACTCTCATTATCACATAGGAGTGGGACTTTGCTCAGATTGTAGCCAAAGTCCCGGAGGGTTTGCCTCATCCAAAGTAGTTGCGCGCAACACTGACCTGCGGCAACATACTCGGCCTCAGCGGTGGATAGGGCAACAGAAGTTTGTTTCTTAGAACTCCAAGACACCAGGGACCTTCCTAAGAATTGGCACGTCCCTGATGTACTCTTCCTATCGACCTTACATCCAGCATAATTACAATCTGAGTATCCAATTAAGTCAAAGGTAGACCCCTTTGGATACCAGATCCCGAAGCAAGGCGTAGTGACTAAATATCTAAGAATTCGCTTCACGGCCACTAAGTGACACTCCCTTGGATCGGATTGAAATCTAGCACACATGCATACACTAAGCATAATATCCGGTCTACTAGCACATAAATAAAGTAAAGACCCTATCATAGACCGGTATGCTTTTTGATCAACGGACTTACCTCCTTTGTCGAGGTCGACGTGTCCGTCAGTTTCCATTGGAGTCATTGCGGGCTTGGCGTCCTTCATCCCAAACCGCTTGAGCAAGTCTTGTGTATACTTCGATTGGGAAATGAAAGTGCCATCCTTGAGTTGCTTCACTTGGAACCCAAGGAAGTAGTTCAACTCGCCCATCATCGACATCTCAAACTTTTGAGTCATCACCCTGCTAAACTCTTCACAAGACTTTTGGTTAGTAGAACCTAATATTATGTCATCGACATAAATTTGGCACACAAATAAGTCACCATCACATGTCTTAGTGAAAAGAGTTGGATCGGCTTTCCCAACCTTGAAAGCATTAGCAATTAAAAAATCTCTAAGGCATTCATACCATGCTCTTGGGGCTTGCTTAAGTCCATAGAGCGCCTTAAAGAGCTTACACACATGGTCGGGGTACCGTTCATCCTCAAAGCCAGGGGGTTGCTCCACGTACACCTCCTCCTTGATTGGCCCGTTGAGGAAAGCGCTCTTCACGTCCATTTGGAACAACCTGAAAGAATGGTGAGCGGCATAGGCTAACAATATGCGAATTGACTCTAGCCTAGCCACAGGAGCAAAAGTCTCCTCAAAGTCCAAACCTGCGACTTGGGCATAACCTTTTGCCACAAGTCTAGCCTTGTTCCTTGTCACCACTCCGTGCTCGTCTTGTTTGTTGCGGAACACCCACTTGGTTCCCACAACGTTTTGCTTGGGACGTGGCACCAGTGTCCAAACTTCATTTCTCTTGAAATTGTTGAGCTCTTCCTGCATGGCCAACACCCAGTTTGGATCTAGCAAGGCCTCTTCTACCCTGAAAGGCTCAATAGAAGAGACAAAAGAGTAATGCTTACAGAAATTAGCTAATCTAGAGCGAGTGGTTACTCCCTTGCTAATGTCCCCCAAAATCTGGTCGACGGGATGGTTCCTTTGAATCATCGCTCGAACTTGAGTTGGAGGGGCCTGGTGTGCTTCTTCCTCTTCAACTTGGACATCCTGTGCTCCCCCTTGATCACACGCCTCTTCTTGAGGAACATGTTCATCATCTTGAGTTGGGGGGTGCACCATTGTTGAGGAAGAAGGTTGATCTTGCTCCTTGAGTTCCTGCGGTCGCACGTCTCCAATCGCCATGGTACGAATCGCGTCCGTTGGAACATCATCCTCATCTACATCATCAAGCTCAACTTGCTCTCTTGGAGAGCCATTAGTCTCATCAAATACGACGTCGCTAGAGACTTCAACCAAACCCGATGATTTGTTGAAGACTCTATACGCCTTTGTATTTGAGTCATAACCTAACAAAAACCCTTCTACAGCTTTGGGAGCAAATTTTGAATTTCTACCTTTCTTCACCAGAATGTAGCATTTACTCCCAAAAACTCGAAAATACGAAACATTGGGTTTGTTACCGGTTAGAAGCTCGTATGAAGTCTTCTTGAGGAGGCGGTGAAGGTAGACCCGGTTTATGGCGTGGCAAGCCGTGTTCACAGCTCCCGACCAAAACCGCTCGGGCGTCTTGAATTCTCCAAGCATCGTCCTCGCCATGTCTATAAGTGTCCTGTTCTTCCTCTCTACCACACCATATTGCTATGGTGTGTAGGGAGCGGAGAACTCGTGCTTGATTCCTTCCTCCTCAAGGTATTCCTCCACTTGAAGGTTCTTGAACTCAGACCCGTTGTCGCTTCTTATCTTCTTCACCTTGAGCTCAAACTCATTTTGAGCTCTCCTTAGGAAGCGCTTGAGGGTCCCTTGGGTTTCAGATTTATCCTGCAAAAAGAATACCCAAGTGAAGCGAGAAAAATCATCAACAATTACTAAACCATACTTACTTCCCCCGATGCTGAGGTAGGCGACTGGTCCGAAGAGGTCCATATGCAGCAGCTCCAGGGGTCTTGAAGTAGTCATCACGTTCTTGATGTGATGAGCACTTCCCACTTGTTTACCTGCTTGACAAGCTGCACAAGGTCTATCTTTTTCGAAATGCACATTTGTTAGACCTAACACATGTTCTCCCTTTAGAAGTTTGTGAAGGTTCTTCATCCCCACATGTGCTAGACGGCGATGCCACAGCCAGCCCATGCTAGTCTTAGCGATTAAGCATGCATCTAGACCGGCCTCCTCCTTTGCAAAATCAACTAAATAGAGTTTGCCATCTAGTGCACCCTTAAAAGCTAATGAACCATCACTCCTTCTAAAGACAGACACATCTACATTTGTGAATAAGCAATTATGTCCCATATTACATAATTGACTAACCGACAAAAGATTATAACCTAGCGACTCTACTAAAAATACATTGGAGATAGAGTGCTCATTTGAGATGGCAATCTTGCCTAATCCTTTAACCTTGCCTTGATTCCCGTCACCGAATATGATTGAATCTTGGGAATATTTATTCTTGACGTAGGAGGTGAACATCTTCTTCTCCCCCGTCATGTGATTTGTGCATCCGCTGTCGATAATCTAGCTTGATCCCCCGGATGCATAAACCTGCAAGGCAAATTAGGCTTGGGTCTTAGGTACCCAACTCTTGTTGGGTCCTACAAGGTTAGTAACAATAGCCTTAGGGACCCAAATGCAAGTTTTTTTCTCCCTTGCATTTTTCCCCTAATTTTCTAGCAACTACTTTCTTGTCCTTTCTACAAATAGCAAAGGAAGCATTGCAAGCATGATAAATTGTAGAAGGTTCATTATTTGTTTTCCTAGGTACATGAACATTTCTCCTAGGCATATGATGAATGACATTTTTCCTAGCCAAACTTCTATCATTCATAATAGAAGAACATGAAGCAATCATGGCATGTGAAACAACTTCATTGTAACTTCTATCATAATGAACATTCCTAGAATATCTCCTATCATGGTACATGAAAGAATGGTTCTTTTGAGCACTATTAGCCATAGGGGCCTTCCCTTTCTCCTTGGCGGAGATGGGAGCCTTATGACTTGTTAAGTTCTTGGCTTCCCTCTTGAAGCCAAGCCCATCCTTAATTGAGGGGTGTCTACCAATCGTGTAGGCATCCCTTGCAAATTTTAATTTATCAAGTTCATTTTTGCTAGTCTTAAGTTGAGCATTAAGACTAGCCACTTCATCAGTTAATTTAGAAATTGAAACTAGGTGTTCACTACAAGCATCAATATTGAAATCTTTACACCTATTGCAAATTATAACATGTTCTACACAAGATGTTGATTTATTAGCTATTTCTAACTTAGCATTCAAGTCATCATTTATGCTCTTTAAGCTAGAAATAGAGTCATGGCATGTAGACAATTCACAAGAAAGCATTTCATTCCGTTTAACTTCTAAAGCAAGAGAATTTTGTGCATCTACAAATTTATCATGTTCTTCATACAACAGATCCTCTTGCTTTTCTAATAATCTATTCTTATCATTCAAGGCATCAATTAATTCATTAATCTTATCAATCTTAGTTCTATCTAAGCCCTTGAACAAACTAGCGTAGTCTATTTCATCATCGCTAGATTCATCATCACTAGAAGAAGCATAAGTAGACTTTTGAGTGTTTACCTTCTTCTCCTTTGCCATGAGGCAGGTGTGATGCTCGTTGGGGAAGAGGGACGATTTTTTGAAGGCCGAGGCGGCGAGTCCTTCGTTGTCGGAGTCGGACGACGAACAATCCGAGTCCCACTCCTTGCCAAGGTGTGCCTCGCCTTTAGCCTTCTTGTAAGCCTTCTTCTTTTCCCTCTTCTTCTCTTGTTCCTGGTCACTATCATTATCGGGACAATTAACGATAAAATGACCAATCTTACCACACTTGAAGTAGGAGCGCTTTCCCTTCGTCTTGCTTTTGTTGGGATGCTCCTTGCGACCTTTGAGTGTCGTCTTGAATCGCTTGATGATGAGGGCCATTTCTTCTTCGTTAAGCCCGACCGCCTCAACTTGCGCCACCTTGCTAGGTAGCGCCTCCCTGCTCCTTGTTGCTTTGAGAGCAACGGTTTGAGGCTCGTGGATTGGGCCATTCAACGCATCATCAACGTATCTTGCCTCCTTGATCATCATCCGCCCGCTTACAAACTTTCCAAGTATTTCTTCGGGCGTCATCTTGGTGTACCTAGGATTCTCACGAATAGAGTTAACAAGATGAGGATCAAGGACGGTGAAAGACCTTAGCATAAGTCGGACGACGTCATGGTCCGTCCATCGCGTGCTTCCATAGCTCCTTATTTTGTTGATGAGGGTCTTGAGCCTGTTGTACGTTTGGGTTGGCTCCTCTCCCCTGATCATCGCGAACCTTCCTAGTTCGCCTTCCACCAATTCCATCTTGGTGAGCATGGTGACGTCGTTCCCCTCATGTGAGATCTTGAGGGTGTCCTAGATCTACTTGGCATTGTCCAAGTCGCTCACCTTATTGTATTCTTCCCTGCACAAAGATGCTAAAAGGACAGTAGTAGCTTGTGCATTCTTATGGATTTGTTCATTAATAAACATAGAATTATCCGAACTATCAAATTGCATTCCGTTTTCTACTATCTCTCATATACTTGGATGAAGAGAAAACAAATGACTACGCATTTTGTGACTCCAAAATCCGTAGTCCTCTCCATCAAAGTGAGGAGGTTTACCGAGTGGAATAGAAAGCAAATGAGTATTAGAATTATGCGGAATGCGAGAGTAATCAAAAGAAAAGTTCGAGTTAACTGTTTTCTTTTTCTCCTCGCATTCGTCGTCCTTTTGAGAAGAGGAAGATTCGTCACTTTCGTAGTAGACAACCTTCCTGATGCGCCTCTTCTTCTTTCCATCTTTCTTCTTTTGACTCGAGCCGGAGTCATTGACTTTGTCGTCCCTTGGCTCGTTGAAGATGGACTCCTTCTCATTGTCGTTGATCACCATCCCCTTTCCCTTAGGATCCATCTCTTCGGGCGATTAGTCCCTTTCTTGAAGAGAACGACTCTGATACCAATTGAGAGCACCTAGAGGGGGGTGAATAGGTGATCCTGTAAAAACTTAAAACTTAAAGCCACAAACTTGATTAAGTGTTAGAGCAATGAAGCCAAGTGGCTAGAGAGGAGTTCTTGCAAGACACAATAACCACAAAGATATCAACACAGAGAGGCACAGTGGTTTATCCCGTGGTTCGGCCAAGTCAACACTTGCCTACTCCACGTTGTGGCGTCCCAACGGACGAGGGTTGCAATCAACCCCTCTCAAGTGATCCAACGATCCACTTGAATACCACGATGTTTCTTTTCCTTTCACTATATCCCGTTTGCGAGGAATCTCCACAACTTGGAGTCTCTCGCCCTTACAAAAAGATGATCACAAATGAACACGGAAGTAAGGATGGGATGAGCAACACACACAAGTCCACAGCAAATACACACACAAATGGCCAAGACTTGAGCTCTAATGAATATCACAAAGTTCTTACTAGAACGGAGCTCAAATCACTAAGAAAGTCAAACGAGTGCGCAAAGACGAAGTGTGAATGATCAAGAATGCTCAAAGTGTGCTTGGTGTCTTCCTCCATGCGCCTAGGGGTCCCTTTTATAGCCCCAAGACAGCTAGGAGCCGTTGAGAGCATTCCAGGAAGGCAAATCTTGCCTTCTGTCCACTGGCGCATCGGACAGTCCGGTGCACCATCAGACACTGTCCGGTGCGGATTTCTTTCCTATTTTGGCGTAGCCGACCGTTGGCGATTTGGAGCCGTTGGCGCACCGTACAGTCCGGTGCCCCCTTCAGACCGTTGGGCCGGCCACGCGTCACGTGCGGATTGCGCGGCCGATCGTTGGCTCGGCCGACCGTTGGCTCACCGGACAGTCCGGTGCACACCGGACAGTCCGGTGAATTTTAGCCGTACGCCGCCGCCAAATTCCTGAGAGCGGCCTTTTCACCAGAGTCAGCCTGGCGCACCGGACACAGTCCGGTGCACCACCGGACAGTCCGGTGCACCACCGGACAGTCCGGTGCACCATCGGACAGTCCGGTGCACCCAGACTGAGCAGAGACTTGGCTGCTCGAGCCAAGTCTTTTCCAATTGTATTTTCTCTGATTCTAGCACTTAGACAAATATGTTAGTACACAAAAACCAATGTACTAAGTCTAGAATCATACCTTTGTATTGATTTGCACTTTGTCCACCCTTTGGCATATACTCATTCCCTTAATGTGTGTTGGGCACTTAATCACCAAAATCTTATAGAAATGGCCCAAGGGCACATTTCCCTTTCACTACCTTGACATCCCCTATGAGATCCTTGTTTCTAAACCTTGTGGCCTTTCCCGCGAAGGTAGCTTGGTTCAGATGATGCCTCTCCGGATTTGGCCCTGGTCGGAGCAACTGGATTTCGCCGGGCGCCTGATCCCTTTTTTCCACCACCCCCACCACCTCTGAATGCCTTGTTGCACCATGCCGGCTCGTCGGCTGCTCGGGGGAGCAGTCTCCTATCTCTCCCCAGGAACCCCTCACCCCCCTCCTCTCCCCGCCTGCGACCCTCGCTGGTAACACTCATGTTGTGCAACTCCTTGCCATCGCTGCCTACCTCATAAAACCCGCCAAGCTTCACCTCTCCGCAACGCGCTCCAAAACCCACCCCCCGTTGCATGGTGACCACGCACCTCGCCTTCCCGCACACCTCCTAGTTGGCATTTTGCCCACCCTCCACCCCCCGAGCCACGTCGCCGTGGCTCTCGCCTCCACAAAATACCCACTGCTGCCACCCGCAGAAGCTCACGCCTTGCGGACAGGGCATCTTCGTCGTTTACCCTTGCAACAGCCAAAGCCATGCATCGTAAGGCCCTGAAAGAATACCTCAAGACCTGCTCTGCTGCCGTGAAGTTGGAGACAAAAAAGCACCGCCTCCTGTCCAGGATGATGTTCCCCATCCCGCTGCCGACCCTTCGCAAGCTTGTTAGGGCTGCGGGGCTAGGCTGCAACGCCGCAAACTCCATTGGAGTGGTGCCTCCTATGGCGGAATGATCGCTTCTCTCCCCTTGGCTGTCAGTGGCGGGGCTCTCTGTCATCACAACTGTAGTCGATCTGTTGTCGGTCTATGGTCTGTAATGTCAACCTGTTGTCTCTCTAAGTCTGCTGTCAGGTCGTGCCTATCTTTGTGCTCCTTAGGTCAGTGTTGTGTGTGCCCCTCTACCGTTGTCGTCGTGTGCTCCTTTGGTGTTCTGTTTGTTTGGTCATGAGTCTAGTTTGTAAAAGTTGTAATGTGCTATCGTGGAACGTCCGTGGGTTAGGCGATCCGGATAAATGCACAATCGTTCGTGATGCTATCTCCCTTGCCTCCCCCTCTGTTGCTTGCCTACAAGAGTCCAAACTTTGCGAGCTCAACTGTTTCAAAGCACGCTCATTTCTGCCTAAAAACCTTCCCAGCTTCCTCTGCCTCAACGCCACTTGTTCCAGGGGGCGTTGTGACCGCCTGGGATAGCGATGTGTTCGACCTCATGTCCAGCATCTCTCGATCTTTCTCCCTCACCACCACCTTCAGCTCGCACCTAACAGACACGCCCCTCACCATCACCAACGTCTATGTCCCATCCAACCACCAAGACTCTCCAACCTTCCTTGCTGAACTTGCAGACCTCCTCCCCAGTATCTCAGGTCCTTGGATGTTGGTCGGTGACTTCAACATGTTGAGAGGCACCGCTGACAAAAACCGGGGCCACCTGGACAACCACCTTTGCTCCCTGTTCAATAGCACAATTGACTACCTTGGCGTTGCCGAACTCCAGTTACAGGACTGCCTTTTCACCTGGTCTAACATGTGCTCGGTTCCCACATTAGCTCGCCTGGATCGAGCTTTTGTGAACAACTCCCACACCTCTTCCTTCCCCTCCACCTCCCACACCACTCTACCCAGGAAAACATCCGACCATAAACCACTGCTGGTTTCCATGTCTACCTCCATCCCCAAATCCCAAATTTTCAAGTTTGAAAATGCCTGGCTATATCACCCCCTCTTCCTCCCTGAGGTCCTCCCTGCATGGCACCTGGAGCTCCCCTGTCCCGACGCGGCTGCCCGGCTCGCAGGTAAGCTCAAGCACGTACGCGCTGCTGCTAAACAGTGGTCTAAGCGGCACAGGACACCCCCTCCCTTATCTCTAACTGCAAGTTTATGGTTCTCCTTCTCGACTGCCTGGAAGAGCACATGTGCATGCCTCCCGCTGAACAGCAAGTCAAAGCAGTTTGCCACGAGCGTCTGGCTTTGGCCCTCAAGGCAAAAGCCGCTTTCTGGAAGCAAAGAAGTAAACACCGTGCAATTGTCGAAGGGGACACGCACACAGCCTTCCACCATGCGAATGCGACGCATCAGATGCGCCGAAACCAGATTCAAGCCATCACTGTCGGAGGCCGTGAACTATCCAGCCATGCTAGCAAAAGTGTTGCTGTCATGGATTTCTTCAGGGAGCTCAGGAGTTGCAAAAACCCCGCGAGGTGGGATTTCTGCTTTGACACACTTTACAGCGGCTGCCCTCGTGCCAGCTCATCGTTGGCCGCCCCCTTTTTGGAGACTGAGGCAAAAAAATGTTGAGCGCTCGATGAACAAGAACAGCGCATCGGGGCCTGATGGTTTTGGCCCCAGTTTCTACCTTGCAACTTGGGACACGGTCTACCCCTAGGTCTTGCAGATGCTAGAAGCTTTCTACTCTGGTAATATTCAGCTTAGCAGGATCAACCGTGCTTTTTTTGTGCTCTTGCCGAAAAGCCTGCGCCTGTGTTCGTCAGTGACTTCTGCCCTATCTGCCTTCAAAATTGCAGCGTGAAGATCGTCTCCAAAATCCTTACCACCCGGCTGCAACATGAAATTCACAGCCTCATCTCTTTGGATCAAACTGGTTTCCTCAAGGGCAGGTCAATCTCTGAAAATTTCGTGTACGCCCTAGAACTCATCCAATGCTGTCACAAGAGGAGGTCTCCTACCATCGCGCTGAAGCTGGATTTTGCGAAAGCTTTCGACTCCGTCCACTGGGATGCACTGCAATGTGTCCTGCGCGCTCGAGGGTTCAGTGAACGATGGCAGAGTTGGATTGATCAACTTCTCAATACATCAATGACTTCGGTGCTGATGAATGGTTGTCTCGGGCCTTGGTGGAGCTGTAGTAGGGGCCTCCGTCAGGGCGATCCACTGTCCCCGTACCTATTCTTACTGGCCGCTAACGTCCTGCAAACCCTCATAAAGCATGATGGCCGTGTCAAACACCCCCTTACGCCTGCAGAACCCTGTGTTGTGCTACAATATGCGGATGATACTATGATTGTGATGGAAGGGGACCCAACCAATGTGTGTGTCTTGAAGAAGCTCCTGGCTATCTTCAGCTCGACAATCGGTCTATGCATAAATTTCCAGAAAAGCGTGCTGGTTCCAATTTA
The DNA here is from genome assembly GCF_902167145.1 of Zea mays. Classification (NCBI taxonomy): domain Eukaryota; kingdom Viridiplantae; phylum Streptophyta; class Magnoliopsida; order Poales; family Poaceae; genus Zea; species Zea mays. Next base: position 73,005,159 of record NC_050100.1, on the reverse strand, counting down.
CATGGATGAGCCAACTGTTCAACAATGTGTGTCTTTGCTCGGCTGTAGGTGTGAAGGTTTTCCACAGACATACCTAGGGCTCACTCTCTCCCTAACAAAGACTAGACTTTCAACCTTCGTTCCTTACACGGCAAAAACAGACAAATACTTAGCGGGTTGGCAAGCCGCTCTCCTCAACCCAATGGGCCGCCTAGTGCTGATCAACTCGGTACTGGATAGTCAGCTCGTATACATCATGAGCTCCCTACAGTTACTACCAGGTTTCGTGAAGAAAGTTGACAGCAAACGCCGCTCCTTCTTGTGGTCTGGGAAGGACAGTTGCTCAGGTGCAAAATGTCTGGTAGCCCGGGACGGTGTCTATTCAGATAAGGGAGAGGGGGGCCTGGGTGTCAACGATCTGATGACAAGGAACACCTGCCTCCTCCTCAAGTTGCTTCATAGGCTTTTCATTGCTATGGGTTCTTCCTAGGTCGGCTGGGTCAGGGGGCGCGTCTGCTTAGCTACGCTGACCGGTGACCTGTCTGGTGATCACTGGATGACCTTGCATGCCCTGCTCCCCCTCTACAGATCGATTACTACGTGCTTGATCAAGGATGGCCGGTCGACAACGTTCTGGTTTGATGCTTGGCATGGGGAAGATGACCTGTCTACCAAGTTCCCATCCCTCTTCAGTCATGCCAAGAAAACTGAGGTCAGTGTGCGTGAAGTCCTGGAAACTGGTCTTGCAGCACACCTCGTGCCACGCCTGACCCCTCAAGCTGTAGAAGAGCGAGATGCACTTCAGTTGGTTCTCGACGACGTGATGCTGTCCGAGGCGCCGGACATGCGCTACTGTCCCATTGTTGGCGTTGGAGGCAATCTACATATTGGGAGCCTTTATCGTGTCATGCGCAATGGCGAGGGGGTGCTCAGTGTCGAGGCTGTCTTTGTTTAGCGAAACCAAGCCCCCCCTCCGGTACGTTTCTTTGGCTGGCTTGTCAACAACGGTCGCGTCCAACGCCGCGTTAACCTGGCCAGGAAAAAAGTTGTCCAAGATACTACGTGTGAGGTCTGTGGGCAAGCCCCCAAGGACACAGCGCACATCTTCCTCCACTGCGGTTTTGCTTCCAGCTTTTGGGGTACTCTAGGAGTCTAGATTGCCCCGGACCGCAGCAACGTTGTTCTGAGCCTGCTTCAACCGTCCACTATCCTGACGAAACACTACAACATGTTTGTCCTTCTCTGTTGCTGCCAGCTTTGGAAACGCAGGAATGCTGTGGTGTTCCGCGGGGAAAGATCACCGCTTGCAACAACCATGCTACTGTGCCGCTCTGAAGCTGAATTATGGAGACACAGGCTACGACATGAGGACTACCAGATCGTGGCTGCCTGGTGTCGTGCTTTGTATGTAACGTAGCATAATCTCATCGATGTAACCTAACCCCCCCCTACTGTACTAAAAAGGCGTTTTGGCCACAAAGAAGTAATGCAATTCAGGTGGGGATCCTATCCCCTCCGGTGACATTCAAAAAAAATATTTGTAACTTGATTTTTACATTTAATACTTATTATTTTTAAACTTAATCTTTGAAAAGATTAAGTGTATGCATACCAAATAATGTTTGAATTTTAAGTGTATCACTAAATTATCAAATGATTTGAGTGAAATAATTTAATCATGTGTATATGTTTTCATGTGAAGTGTTACGTCGCCGATTGTGGTGCTCGGCAAAAACACTCGGCAAAGAGCCGGATTCCAGTAGTGACTGGCGGTCGACTTAATAAAACTGTCAGTACAAATAATTTCTAGAACACATAAAATGAGTTTTTAAGTATTTTAATTAGAAGATGCCCCATCGCCCGTCCTAAGTCACAAGTCCCGGTATTTTTTCACGCAAAATTTGCGGCTACACGGTAGCTGAAAATCGAACCTCCAACCTCACCCTCGCGTGAAACCTCCTCTACCACTCAATCTATAACGTGCCTTGTGTGTAGTTTTTGGTTTTGTTGCCCACGTATTACAATAAACCGAACATAAATTGATTGTTTGAGGGTGCAAATGAATTCAAATGGAATAATTGTTAACTACAAAGTTGAATAGCTTTTTAAGTTGTACAACTTTTATTTTGATACTTTTTGTACACTTGCTGAGCGATGATCGGAGCTTTTCCTTACTATAATCACACAAGGTCAAAAACAGGAACTGCCAAGAGGAGGATCACCTTGAAGATGAGTTCGAGGAGGTCTAGACCGTCGTCTCCCAGTCATTTGTGGTTGTGCAGGATCTTCGCCGTCATATGGTGTATTTTATGTTGTTATTTTGTACAGAAATTATATTAAGTAATAAAGATATGACATTATTTTCTATACATTGAGTCATCATATGTGTAAGACTTGATCCTGGCACACATGTGAGATGTATTTGGATTTATCCTTAAATCAGGGTGTGACAAAACACTAATTTAGATATAGCTGTTGTGGCTCATACTCATTGGTATCCACGCACGATAGCTCTATGAACTATGGTGTTGTTTGGTTCACCAAATGTAACGTACACTAGTACAGAGAAGCTTTATAGAGACGCCACCAGTACAAATAATTTCCAGAACGCATAAAATGAGTTTTTAAAGTATATTAATTTGAAGAGGCCTCACCGCCCGCCCCAAGTTACAAGTTCTAGTATTTTATTACGCAAAATTTGGCTCGGCTACACGGCAGTTGAGAATCAAACCCACAACCTCACCTTCGCGCGAAGCATCCTCTACCACTCAATCTATAGCATACCTTGTGTGTGGTTTGTGGTTTTGTTGCCCACATGTTACAATAAACCGAACATAAATTGATTGTTTGAGGGTGCAAACGAATTCAAATGAAACAATTGTTAACTACAAAGTTGAATAGCTTTTTAAGTTGTACAATTTTTATTAGTGGGCAAAAGTTTACATTTCAAATTAGTTTATTAGTTGGCACGTGTTCTCCGGGGGATGGCCCGGATCGAGCGCTCACCACCGCCTCGCCATGTTGTTGCTCCGCACACTGTGAAACGGTGAAAGGAGCATATTAGGGCATGTTTGGCAACATAGTATTTTTTGGAGTTTTTGGGCAATATCATGGTTTTTGAAGATACCACAGTATTCTATACAATGAGGTGTTTGTTTGTGTTACAGAATAGCTTGTTTTCAAAACCGTAGTACTGTGAATACCATGGTATTTTTTTGGAGTATTTGAAACTCCACTCCAACCCAAAATTTTCATCACTTGACTAGCTCATTATTGCACACTTACACTAGAATACTACAGTTTTAAATGTTGTTTCGAAACACGTGTTGCAATACTATAGCTTTGAATACTATAAAAAATACTATAGTTTTGTCATGACATTGAATACCATAGTATTAAAAAAACCATGGGTTTCCAAACATGGCCTTACTTGTTCTGTTTCTCGTTGTGCTGCTGCTGCTACACAAATACTACGGTCTTTTTTAATTTTTTCACTAAGGCCTGTTTGGGAATGCAGTTTTGAAATACTGTAGTTTTGAGATACCATAGTTTACAATTATACATGACATAAATACTACAGTATTGCTTTACCACAGTAAAACTACAATATTGCTCAAAACCGAGATCTGATTGGTTTTATTGAAAAAACAAAGTATATGTAGAGAAAATAGAAGAAAACTGAGGTCCTGAGTGGAGTTTTGAAAACTCCAAAAGTACCACAGTTTTGGGTAAACCATGGTATTTAAAACTGAGTTTTGACTATACAAACCAAACACCTTTTGAGTTACAATACAATAGTATTATCAAATACCATAGTATTATTTAAAAACTGCAAAAAATACTACAATTTCAAACAGGACCTAACTTGACAATTTGAAAGTTTTTGACATTTGCAATGGCCATGAGTTGTTTGGAGGATGACGAAGCCATTGATCCGGCTGCTGCTCCTTACACTCGCCTCTCCTAATTAACGAGCATGCAGGGCACTCCGGATGAGACGTACAGCGTCAGCATACCGTTTCTAGCCTCCGGATGCTCCTGAGAAAATCGACCAAAACTACTACTTATAGACGATCGATGATTAGGCACTAGCTAGCTTACAGAAAATAACATTGCCGATCGATGATTCATATGCACAAACTCGCTTCTACCATAGGTACGTCCTAAAATTATAGACGACGGCTCATCTCAGATCAAATACGAACACGTTTGAATTCCTACCCACTCATGACGTACTTCAACGGCCTCGTCCATGGCAAGAAGAAATACTACCTCTACGACCGCTAGCCCGCCCAGTTTGGCTAGCCAGCCGGTTACGCCTACTGCATCGCCTCTGCCCGTGCTTGCTGCTGTTCGTCCACGTCGGCCTCCACGCACGCCGGCTCGTTCAGGTCCGCCAACGGCCGGCATAGGCCGCCTGCTGCTGCTTGATCAGATCCGATCCCCTCCCAGATTAAAGGGGACTAGCTAGCTAGGAGAGAAACGAACTAAGTTTTCCCTTAATCACTTTGGATCCGGAAGGGAATTTGAGTCTCCAAAGTATCCTCTTCGCCTGGTGCTGGCCCGAGCTCACCTGGTCCCGTGGCTGATCGGCGGCGTCCTTCGTCGGCGCGTCGTCCCCGCCGCTCTGCGGGTACGCGAGCGGGGTGTCAGCGCTAGGGACAGCGGCCGCGGCCGCGGCGCGCTTGTGCTTGCGCTCGCACCGCCTCTCCCGCCGTTCCAGTCGCTCCCGCCGCCGGTCTCGTCGGTCCCGCGACCGCATGAGCCTTTTCATGTTGGTCAGAATGTCGACCACCTCCAACTCCACCGCATCCACCTCGACCACCGACGCTGGCGCCTCCTCCATGTGCACGTGATCATCCACGTTCGACGCCGCCTCCTTCATGTGCGCGTGCTGCATGGTATGGACGAAGCCGCTGATGCTGCGGCGGTGCGATATGACTACGAGCGAGCGGCGAGCGAGCAGATTGCTTGATGGCTTCCTGCGTATAGTAGGCTGGGTTCCAAGGAGGAGGACCAAGGCCGTGCCCGTGCGTGCGGTTTAATATAGGCTGGCAGGTGAGCGCCACGAGCGTGGTGATTGGATGGAAGCATGGTGCTCACGTTGACTTAATTGGTTGACTTCGCTCCCCTCGGACTCGGACCTCGTACATTCATCTCTTTCAACTCCCTCCTCGCCGCGCTCCTGCGCGCGCCGCGCGGCGTCGGCGCTGCTCGCCGCTTTCCTGCGCTGCCCCGGCGCCTCCCCCGACGTGGCCACGCTCAACACCCTCATCCACGGCCTCTCCACCGCCTCGCCGCGCCCGTCCGCCCCCGCGCTCCTCAGGCTCTTCCGCTTCCTGCCGGAGGCCTACGCCTTCGCGCCTGACGCCATCACGTACAACTCCATGCTGGCTGCTCTGTGCCGAGCGGGGGACCTGGCCACCGCGCGCAGGCTGTTCGATGGAATGCGCGCGGGCGAGCAAGGCGGGGAGGCTGGCGCCTTCCCTAACGTGGTCACCTACACCACCATGATCAGGGCGTGCTGTGCGAGGAGGCTTGCCGATGAGGCGTTGTCGCTCTTCAAGATGATGCTCGCGGATGGCGTGCGGCCGAACAGGATCACCTACAACACCATGGTGCAGGGCTTCTGCCAGGCCGGAAGGATGGAGCTGGTGAAGGAGGTGTTCGGGATGGACTCATTTAAGCCGGACACGTGCACGTTCAATACGCTGATGGCCGCGCATTGTAGAGAAGGGCGGATACAGGACGCGAAGAAGGTGTTTGATCAGACGATGGAGCTCCGCGTGAGGCGTGACTCTGCGAGTTACAGCATCGTGACCCGGGCGTTGTGCGAGAACGGTGAGTTTGGTCGAGCAGAGGAGCTTGTGGACAGCCTCTTGGAGGAGCTTGTGGACAGCCACTCGTTGCATCTTACAATCCAGTTTTTAAGTACCTCTGTGAGAATGGCAAGGCAAAGAAGGCAAAGAAGGCCAGGTTGGAATCCACGTTTTTAGCATCTTTGCGGGGAGGGAAGGGATTCACTCATAGCAGTTATTGCTAACATGGATAGCCTGACTCTACGCTATTTTCTTACATAATGGTGCAAGACCAAGGATGGCTGGCTCAACCACCAGGAAGGAGTTCACGCCACCGCACTAGATGTGGATTTACTCCATGTTTGTTGGAAGAAAAACTTGGGAGATCTTCGCAACAAACCATGCAGTGTGGTCTGTGAAGAGAAAGGATGCTGGAACTGGATGTCAAGTTGGTTGCCTTTCCTCAGCTGATCAGCAAGGGAATGGCTGGTCATTGAACAATGGTTGTTTGATGATGGAAGATTGCATATGACATTAAGGGGTGTGTAAATGATTTGATTTTCTTGAGCTAACTCCTATCAGCAAATATTCAGATTGCACAGGCTCATCTGATGGTCAGTCCTAAAGACAAACTAAAGCCTGTATTTTCTGATACTGACATACTGTGTATTTAAGTGCAGGTGAGACAATAGAGCTGCTGCTGCTTCCTGTTCAACTGGAGAAGAGTTGTGAAAATCAAAGTGTATTTAGATATACAATGCTAGCGAAAGAACACCATAGTCTGTCATGATATTTAGCAACCAGTGACATCGTCCTGTCATGATCTTTAGCAACATCACATGTCTGGACCACATGACAGTATATGTCTAGGACTCAGTTCGAGGTTGAGATCGAAGAAAACATGAGAAGTTGGGCGTGAAGCTTCAGAACCTGAGCAACATGCCATGATGCCAGCGGGAGTCGTGCTGCTTTCTACTCCCTCTGCTCTGCTCCATATTAGAAGACATTTTGGTTTTTTTTTATTTCAACTGCTTTTGCTATGTATTTAGATATATACTATATCAAACGGAATGTATCTAGAAAAGTATTAAAATTTGGAACGGAAGGGATAGTTTGCTTGATGAGAAAAAAATGTCATGGTTAGGTAACTGAGAAAATCGCGTTAAAACTGTTGGTACCTTGCCTCTGAAAAATGGTGGCAAGTCATGCATTGATTTCTTTTGATACTACCGGTATTACAGACAATTCTGGTTCCAGTTCCTAGTGCTAACAGAGAATCATGCCTTACTGTTGCTCAAGTAATCACCGATCTGCAGAACGAAACAGCATTCATAAATATTTTGTGCACTGGCCAAAAGTGTAGATCTGAAGTAGCGCAATGTATTTAGATATATTAGAAGACATTTTGGTTTTTTTTATTTCAACTGCTTTTACAATGTATTTAGATATATATACTGTATCAAACAGAATGTATCTAGAAAAGTATTAAAATTTGGAACGGAGGGGATAGTTTGCGTGATGAGAGAAAAAAAATGTCAGGGTTAGGTAACTGAGGGAGAGGCATATATGCAGGGGCGGACCTACGTTGATGCGAGTGGGGGCACAGGCTCCCACTTATTTCTCTGTTGTAAGTAGTAGTATCTAGATTTTTACTATGAGGTCCTCTGGTCAAACTAACTTAGAAGTCTTTTTTTAGTATTTTAGTACTCATCTTTGCAAGTATGCCCTCAGTCCCATTATTTCCTGGGTCCGCCCCTGCATATATGCACAGCACCACGCTGTTTGCACCAACGAACGATGCCAGTCCCGGATGAATCTACCGACCGTCAGCGTGAGTTCATTCCAGTGGGGTGGGGCGGCGACACGTGGCGGAAAAACAGGATGACTCAAACCGCACGCACGGGCATGCGAGACTCAAACAAAACTCCGAAAAACAGGATGCACTCGCTGCCCGCCTCTATTATTAAAGCGCGGGCACGGCCTTGGGGGTTTGAAAATTGGAACAGCAATCCGCCCGCTCCCATTGCGCCGCCGCAGCAATCCCCACAGGCCACAGCACGCGCACATGGAGGCTGCGGCGTCGAATATGGATCACGCGCCCATGGAGGAGGATGCAGCGCCGGCGTCGATGGTGGAGATGAATGCGGAGGAGCTGGAGGTGGCCGACATTCTGAGCGACCTGAGCAGGCTCATCCGCTCACGGGACCCGCAGGAGCGGCGTCGGGAACGGAGGGAGAGGCACCGCCGGCGGCTGGTGCAGCGAGACGACAATCCCTCCCCGGAACCAGCTCCCGCGGCCGCGTCCACCGCCGTCCCTAGCCCCGAAACACCGCTCGCGTACCCGCAGAGCGGCGGGGACGACGACGCGCCGCCCAAGGACAAGGGCGAGGCCGCCGCCGCTGTTCGCCCACGGGACCAGGTGCCGCGCGCGAGGGACCCGCCATCTGCAAGCGCACCTCTGCTGCCGCCGCCGCGACCTAAGAAAGAAAGAAGGAACAAAAGAAAGAGATCGTCTGCTGGTCTCCGACGACAACTAATCTTTTCCTTTCACCGTTCGCAGAGCGCGGAGCAGCAGTACGGCGAGGAGGCGGCGGCGAGCTCGGGGCAGGCCCCGGAAAACGCGCGTCCACTAACGGTAATGGTCAGCGCCGCCTACTCCTAATCTTAAACCCCTCTTCCTCCTTGGGAGATTAGTTTTTTTCCCACGGGACCAGGTGCCACTGCTCCGCTAGTCACACGATCTTCATAGACATTATCGCTTAATTGTATTTATAATTTAGGGGCCCTGGCTTGTATCATACAATTTATTTGTTATATCTACATCGATTCCTCGTAGACATTATCACTTAACTTCATTTATGATTTAAGAATTTCGATTGTACCATGTAATTTATTTGTTGTCTTTTGTACTTAAAAACTATTCTCGTGCAGGTGGCGACGAGGAAGAAGAAGGACACACCGTGGACGGTGCCGTCGAGAGACCTGACTGACGAGCGACTGCTAGAGTGGGCAAAGACGGTAGAGGATCGGTACCTGCAGGCCATGGCCAAGAAGCAGAAGGCGGCCGCGCGGCGGCGCCGCGTCGGCATCCTGCGCGCCAAGGGCCTCTCGCTGGTGTCTAGAAGGATGTGGCGCGCTAGCTAGCTAACCAAACCAGGCTAGCGCACGGTAGAGAAAGTAGTAGCAGCAGTATATATAACGGGCATTTAGGTTTATAGGGACTAATTTTTAGTCTTTCCATTATAATTACTTTTAGTCTTTAAATTACCAAACATAGTGACTAAAATAGATATAATCTATCTTTTAGTCTATATGTTTGTCAATCTAGAGACTAAAATAGAGACACTAAAAATTAGTCCCTAGTAACAAACACCTGGTAGTATCTATATTTTTTAGTCTTGCCATGGACGAGATAGATCTAGGTTGGTTTAGGGTTCGATAATGTTCTTTCATGTAATTCGGTCATTCGAACAGCTACATATAGATTATAATCTTGATAGTATCTTATAATAGATTATAATCTCGATCGTATAATCTATAAGCTGGAATTGATTTGTACGAGATGGAATTGATTTGTGCGAGCGTTTTGTGCTTCTTGTGCCGGCGCGGCCGCCGACCACGAGGATCTTTTTCTTGCCTGACCGCACTCGCAGGGCGCGGTGGTGCAGGTGAAGAAGAATATGGGCATGTTTGATTCAGCTTTTTTCTGACCAGTTTTTCCGAGAATCTAGCTGTGGAGAGAATCTGGCTGTGTAGAGAATCTGGTTATTATTAGGATTACATGCGGAGAAAGATAAAGTTGTTCATGGGGTTCAGGATCTATAAAGTGACGGATTACTACTATTGCGATGACTCAATCGATTATATATTTATGTTGATTTTGAATGGTTTTTACCCAAACGAATTTTATAGAAGCTGGCTGAAAAGCTGAGTGTTTGACAGTACACAGCAGCTTTTGGTGGCCAGAAGCTGCGAAAAGCCGAAACAAACAGGGCCTATATCCGTTGGTACGTAGTTTCATCGCACTACTTTGAGATATGACATGCATGTATCTATGCTAGCTCTTGGCCCTCGTGTAGTTTCATGTACGACGTAGCTACCAAATCCATCTCAAACAGCGTGGTGCATGCATGTGCATGCCTCCATGCTTCCCGTCCGGCTGTCTACTCTGCTTCCAAGAGTTGAACCAAACGAACTACGCATTCACGACACCTGAGAACTGGAATCCATTCTGCTGGCAATATGTAGGACGACGGTGACTTCCTTTTGTGTTTCAAGTTCGTCGGATGCTTCTATAATGATCATGCATGTTGTGATTACAAGCTACACAAATACTACTACGTACAGTCTTCACAAACGACTTGCACAAACTCGCTTCTACGTACGTACGTCCTTTCTCTCAGATCAAATACCTCAACCTCGTCCATGGCAAGAAGAAACACTAACTTATATTAGCTGCTGCTACCTCTACCGCTAGCCCGCCCAGTTTGGCTAGCCAGCCGGTTACGCTTACTGCATCGCCTCTGCCCGTGCTTGCTGCTGTTCGTCCACGTCGGCCTCCACGCACGCCGGCTCGTTCAGGTCCGCCAACGGCCGGCACAGGCCGCCTGCTGCTGCTTGATCAGATCCGATCGCCTCCCAGATTAAAGGGGACTAGCTAGCTAGGAGAGAAACGAACTAAGTTTTCCCTTAATCACTTTGGATCCGGGAGGAAATTTGAGTCTCCAAACTATCCTCTTCGCCTGGTGCTGGCCCGAGCTCGCCTGGTCCCGTAGCCGATCGGCGGCGTCCTTCGTCGGCGCGTCGTCCCTGCCGCTCTGCGGGTACGCAAGCGGGCTGTCAGCGCTAGGGACGGCGGCCGCGGCGCTTGCTTGCTTGCGCTCGCGCCGCCTCTCCCGCCGTTCCCGTCGCTCCCGCCGCCGGTCCCGTGACCGCATGAGCCTTTTCATGTTGGGCAGAATGTCGGCCACCTCCACCTCCACCGCATCCACCTCCACCACCGACGCCGGCACGGCATCCTCCTTGCCCTTGGGCGCGTGATCCACCTTCGACGCCGCCTCCTCCATGTGCGTGTGCTGCATCGTATGGACGAAGCCTCTGCTGGTGGTGGTGCTGCTGCGGCGGTGCGAAATGACTACGAGCGAGCGAGCGAGCAGATTGCTTGACGGCTTCGTTCCTGCGTAGTAGGCTGGGCTCCAAGGAACGCAAGGTCGTGCCCGTGCGTGCGGTTTAATATAGGCTGGCAGGCGAGCGCCACGTGTCGCCATCCCACCCCACTTGAACGAACTCACGCTGACGATCGGTAGATTCATCTGGGAGTCGCATCATTGGTGTAGTGGAGGTATCTCGAGTCCGAACGCTGGTTTTCCGGGTATTCATCCGGCGATTATCATTTCCCGGCCCCTGTATGCTTATCTCTCTTTTTTTCCATCTGGTCCTTATCTCTTTAGGCCTTGTTCGTTTGTGTCGGATTGATAGGGCGGAATGATTTCTAGCCGGATTGCTTCTCTAATTTATATAAACTTTGATTAGCTGGAACGATTCCGGGTGCAATCCGACGTAAACGAACAAGGTCTTATTTGTTTATTATGCGACACAACATGAAGATGTGACAAGGTTAATTTAGACACATCTTAGAAACGTAGTATATTCATTAAAATATGAGACACGACATGGGGAGATGTGAGCAGGTAAATTTAGGCACGTGTTAGAAAAATTGTAATATTCATTAAAATGCTTTCGGCTATATTTTTTTCTCTCTCAATAGATTTCTCTTGTCGTGGCGTCTCCAGCGTTGACAAATTTTTGTACATTAATTGAGAGATGTACAAGAGAAAATATGAACTTATACATTGAGAAGCAAAAAAGACAAATGACTCCCTAATAAGATTTGTCTTTTTCCTTTTTCTCCATGTACAAGTTCAAAACTTGTAGTTCACATTTTTTTAATGGTTGATGACATCATAATTTATATCATGAAAAAAATGTTAAGACCTTTTACAACATTATTGTATATTCAGTTTTGTACCATTAAAGCTATTATCTCATCTGATTCATAACATATCAAAATAATTATAAAAATCATAATATATTTTAGAAACAATGTGAACTACAAGGTTAATTTAGACAAGGTTAATTTAGGCACGCTTAGAAACGTAGTGTAATCATTAAAATATGAGACGACATAGAGAGATAGATGTGAGCAGGTAAATTTAGGCACGTGTTAGAAAAATAGTGATATTCATTAAAATGCTTTTGGCTACATTTTTCTCTCTCTCAATAGATTTCTCTTGTCGTGATGTCTCCGGTGTTGGTGTGGTTGACAAATTTTTGTACATTGAGATATGTACAAACTTGTACATTGATAAACAAAAAAGACAAATGACTCCCTAATAAGACTTGTCTTTTTCCTTTTCTCCATGTACAAGTTCAAAACTTGTAGTTCATATTTTCTGAAATGGTTGAGGACATCATAATTTATATCATGAAAAAATATGTTAAGACCTTTTTCAACATTATTGTATATTTACTTTTGTAACATTAAAATTATTATATTATCTGATTCATAACCTATCAAAATAATTATAAAAATCATAATAAATTTTTATGGGCTAAATTATGCTATTAGTTACTGACCAACAAAGAATTGAAAACTCGGTTTGTACACTAAGAAATAAAAAAGACTAATTTTGTTAACGAATAAATTGAACCAACTCAAAAATAAATTGAACCAACTCAAAGAAGTCGAGGGATAAAATAAACTAAAAAAATATTTTACAGGGTTATATGAATATTGTTCATAGGTGAGGGAAGTGATTTGGACTTTTTCCTTTTCTAATTATCTATATGGTATCTTTATGTTTACACTGGTATTAATCTTCTGGTGTTTTGACAATATACACTACACGACGATTGATCTTTAGCGATCCTTATTTGGTACCAGCTGTTGGTTGCTAAAAGTTATGGATGGACGGTTGGTCGCTAAATTCGTTTGTAGCCATGCTCTGTTGGTTGGTTGCTAAAAGTATAGAAATTTAACAACTTATTGTTGGTCGCTATAGATATTGTTGGCGACTAATATAATGGTAGGTCGCTATAGAGTAAGGTCGTGCATAAAGCGCAAAACCCATGAGTTTGGCCCATTGCCGACTGTCGTAGCCCGCTAGCCGCTACCTACACGGACACGACACAAGTTCACAAGACATGAATCTTGAGTCCTAAGCTATTTTGGACTTTAGAGAACCTGTATGATAATTGTACCAAATAAGCTCAGTTGTTTTCATGTTAATTTTCCTAACATAGCAATACTTTTAAAAAAAACATCATGAGGTTCTTGTTGGTGACTTGTTCTCAAATGCTAAGAGTTAAGAACAAGGCAACATAAAAAATGTTAAATATTAAAGTCCTGCGTCCTTCAAGACATTTTGTCCCTTCGGACATAATGAATTCCGAACGAAGGTTATGAATGAAGAAAACCTTAGTAAGCACAATAGATGATAAGGAAGAATTCATATGTGAAATACGAAGAATTATATAGATATTATCATCAGCTTATTTTTATTTGCATTATCATATCCAGAATAACAAATTATAAATGTACCTTTGGTTTGACGGAAAGTAAAGGTACATGCGTGATGCAAAAAACGAATGCCAAGTCAGCGTGTTCATCTATTTATAGGCAAGGGACGCAGCCCATGTAGAATTACATTAATGCCCTTTACATTTATTAATAACTCTATAGTAATTCTTCGAGGTCTAATTTGCCTTTTCATCTTTAAGTCGGTTCCCCTTCTCTGCTATCATGCCGAAGCTTTTCTGCGCACAGCTTCGTGATCATCTTAACCTTCGTCATAATCGCCTTTCGTCTCGCTCAGGCTTCGTCCTGATCATACTCTTGTATACTCATAACCCGATTCCGAAGATACTTGTTCACATATTTCACTTGGAAAACATTGTCAAATCATGTTTTTGAGGACCTTCGGAAGCCGAAGGCCCCCAACAGTAGCCCCTCGCAATATTAATTTGCTAGAATGATAAATTCATATTGCGACATGGACGAAGGCCTTAAGCCGAAGGTCCGAAAAAACACCTTTCCTTTGCTAGAATAGCAACAGTCATTGACAAGCGGGACCCTCCAGTTTTCAACGCACTAGGTGTATAAATAAGAGCTCACCACGAGTTTATTTGGCACGCTTTCTTGCCATCTGCTCTTGCTCACTCGACTTTTAGCCTGCGCGCAACAACACTTGCTTGGCTTTTTAAATTTTTAAGCTTCGGTCTCGAGAGCACTTTCTCAGCATTTGCAAAGATGTCTGAAGATAAGAAAGTTGTTGCTGAATCGAAGCTGAGCCTTTCTGAGGAGATGCATCTCGGCTTTCTTCAATCAATAGCAAAGACCAATACAGAGAAGATCACTAGGGAGATTTTGGAGGGTTTATCTGAAGACACTGGTGACAGTGACAGTTATGATGTGGATAGTGGTGGTGAAGATTCCGTAGATCGACCTTGGCGACCAAGCCATGCAGTTTTTGGTAAATCAAGTATTAAACAAAGCCATCTTGTCAATATGAGGGGTAGATATTTTCGGGACTTGTCTATTGTGAGGGCTGATGAAGGAGAGAAAACTTGTCCGACTCCTGAGGAGAATGAAGTCGTGATATTCCGAAGCTTCTTAAAGGCTGGACTGCGATTTCCCTTAAGCAGTTTTGTTGTGGAAGTACTGAAGATATTTGAAATCTGCCTTCATCAACTTACTCCCGAAGCAATCATAAGGATGGGCATCTTCGTCTGGGCCGTGAGGAGCCAAGGTTTAGAACCAAATGCAAAAAGTTTCTGCAACATACATGAACTATTGTATGAGACAAAACCCTGGGGTAAAGAGCAGTATCACAACAATTTTGGCTGCTACAGCTTCGGCGCCCGGTCTGGGTCAAGCTGTCCCATGCCAACCTTTCGAAAGAGGTGGCCCGACGACTGGATGACGGAATGGTTTTATGTGAAGAGTGACTTGAAAACACGGGAAGATATTAAAGATATCATTATGCGCCCTATCTGGCAACGCTTCGGCCTCCGGAGGCCGAAGGTGGAAATGAATGAAGCAGCCGAAGAATGCCAAAGAGCCTTCGGTGTGGTTTGCTCTTTTATTGGGACAAGGGATTTGGTCCAAGAACACATTGCCTTCAGAATATGGCCACTTGTAGAAAAGTGGGAAATGCCGAAGGAGACAGTTAGAGAAACTGATGAAGGTGGATTAGTTAGGCTGAAATACACATTCCAATATGGAGATAAATTCGTCGAGCCAGATGATGACTGGCTAAAAAGTATTGAGGCCATAAGTGATTAATTGCTTGGATTATACTCGAAGGCCGAAGACACTGCACTATCATCGGCCTTCGGAGGCCGAAAGAAGAAGACACTCAACCGAGTATTTGATGCAATTGGGTTTGTCTACCCCGATTACCGTTATCCAACGCGGGGTCAAAAAAGAAAGAATACATCTTCTGCAAAGGAGGTTGCTTCAGCCGCTCCTAGCGAGCCGGCGCCGAAGAGGAAAAGGGTAAAAGTTCTCACACACCGGCCACGTTATATTGAACCGGCCACAGTGCCTGAGTTTGTCGGTGAGACCTCTTCGGCCACCGAAGCTAAAGAACCAACCCTCCTGCCAAATATTGAAGGAATGGCCGAAGTGCCGGCGACGGAAAAAAATAGAAGAACCGAGGGCTGAAGAAACAAAGACATCGGAAATTCTAAGTCCTTCAGCAAAAATTGAGGTGCCAATGCCAATACAAATGACGACCCCAAAGAGAAAAAGAATGGTTAATGTACTGGACGTATTGGAGACAATAAAGTCTTCAAGCACTACTCCGAAGAAATTTGGCGAGACTTCTGAAGTGCAAATCGAAGCATTTGATGCTGAAGCTTCAAAGCATCAATCTGAGACTGAAGCTGGGCCTTCAGAGCCCACCAAGGTGAAATCCTTGGAAGCCGAAGAAACAGAAATAGCAGAAGAAATTTCGGCTGAAAAAACTGGCACTGCCGCCCCCGAAGCATCTTCCGAAGCCTTCGATTATATTTTACGTCATGCTTCGGGGAAAAAATTGACTGAAAAAGAAAAGCAAGAGGCCCAATTTTACGCCCAAAAACTGAAATATCCAAAGGGGGCGTTGATATTCAACGACAGTGGAGAAGAAGACTTTTTGTATTGTCTCCCTGACAGCAAGGAGATTTCTGTCTGTCGGGAGATGAGCAAGAGCTTCGGATTCCCAACACTAGAAAATGGGCTCTCGGTGTTATCAAAAGACGAGCTAGCCGACAGCTTGGCGTACAATAGCTTAAAGGTGCAAAATGAGGTTTTTGTATTATTTGTTGAAATCAAAAATTTTCATTTGTTTAAACTTATTGAAACCAAACTTTTTGCAGGGTCTTATACTTAGCAATGCCCTCAGGGCTCAAAAAGATGCTGAAGACGAAGGGTGTGTTATGGCCCTGAGCAACCTTCGTTCCGAAGTAATTGAACTAAGGAACGAAGGTCTCAAAAAAGATAAAATATTATATTCATTGATAAATAGAATAAAAGAAGACGAAGCTACTTTTAAAGCTCAAGCTGAGGCTCAGAAGCGTGAAATTGAAGATCTTCGAAAACAACTAGCCAGAGCTAAAGAGGAGCACACACTTGAAGAAACAAAAAAAGAAATCAGTGAACAATGGGCAAATCATTTGGAGAAAAATGTTGAAGAGCTTCGTGCATCTAAGAAAAGATGCTATGAAATATCTATGGAATGTGTTAAGACAATAAAAACCAGCTTCGCTAGTGTTGGCGCATTCTCAAGTGAGGAGAACTTTGTAAGGGGTGACCCCGAAGGCCCAATTGGATGGATCAGCCACGAAGCTGAAGCCTTTGAAGAAATTTTAAGTAGTCGAGGAGACATATGCGCCTTTTCGGGTGTCAGGGGGATTGCTACCATTTTGGAGAGGAAAGGCTGTGACCACGTGAAATTCTTGGCACAATCCGAAGCCGCCTTATCCTCCGAAGATATAAAAGACCCCTCGGCCGAAGCGAGCCTGGTCGGTGGAAAATTTTTCACCGACATCTGGGACAATGGTGGCCGAGAAATGGCCCAAGAAATTATACGAAAAAGCGAAAAAGGCATTCATGACGCTAGAAAAGTAGTAGAGCCCGAAGTGCAAATAGGTATTGACTAGTGGTTTTTGACTCTGTTGTAATTTTTTGATTTCGAACTTGTTCACGGTTTGTAATAGTAATATAGCCGTATCTTCTCCCCCAGAACCTGCCGAGCCATCTGCGGACGCCCACGCGAAGGGGGACGACGAAATTAAGAAAATGGTCGAAGCCATCATGGATAAAGTTGTTGATCAGCTACTAAACGAAGCTGCAGAAATAGTTATAAGGGAAAATTAGCTGCTATTGTAAAAAGATTTAGAATGTAACATTTGTTGAGAAACATGTGTAATATTTTGTAACTTTGAATGTAATATATTAGCTGTTTACAGTTCTATTCTTTACGATACATGAAATTTCATATACATACCGTTTTTGAGCCTTCGGCGAAAAAACACCTTCCCTTCTTTTCATGCTTCGTAAATAATATCCGTGTTCTCATAAAATCAGTAACTAAACCTCGTAAAATCAATAATCAATAGATCTTTTCATTTCAGAATTTGACGAAGGTATAATTCCTCGATAGTTATAGTTGTGCCCTGTCACTGTTTCTTCGAAACAATCTTCGAATATCAATACTAAGACCCCCTTCTTGCATTGTTGATGCAATATGATGTATGATGTTATGCTGTGCAAATGATGTAATGATGTGATGTTGTGCAAAATGATATTTGCCGAAGATTGACGTTTTTTTTTCACTGCAAGCCTCCCTTAGGAGCTTCTTCGCCTTTTACTTCAGCGGAATCAGCGTTTATTTTTCGCTGTAAGCCTCCCTTAGGAGCTTCTTCGCCTTTTACTTTCAGCGGAATCAGCGTTTATTTTTCGCTGTAAGCCTCCCTTAGGAGCTTCTTCGCCTTTTACTTTCAGCGGAATCAGCGTTTATTTTTCGCTGTAAGCTCTGCATTCCCTTCGGAACGACTTTTGAGCAGAAAACTTACACTGCGCTCCCTTAGGAACGACTTTTTGCTGCTTCAAAGAAATTACGTTGCGTTCCTTAGAACAAAATTTTTGATAATTCGAAGGTCCTCCTTGCCACCATAAATTCTTATGCTTCGGCAACTTAAGCCTATGAAGAAGATATATTTTCATTATAGTAAAAAGCGAAACTGTTACAAGAGATTAAAAAACGACAAAAAGCACTTAAGCCTCCCATAATTGTTCCTTATTAAAAAGAAAATAATACTGAATGCGAAAAACTGCTGTCGGGGTAGGATATTTGTCAGTAAATATGCTTCGACTCTGGCACAGTGCTATTGACTGTGCGAGCTTCGGACTCTTCTCTGAAGTCCCGTTGAAGGTGAGTGTGCTGACTCCCTTCTGGCTGCTGGCCTCGTTGCATTGGTGGTGGAGGTGGAGGCTGTTGCCAGGATGCTTGAGGTTGGCTTGCCGAAGCAACAGAAGTTGCAGGGTGGTTGCCTACATATTCTGGAATGTAAGGCGAATGGTATGAAGCAGTATGCATGACTTGCTTCGGCTGACTCTGTTGTGCTGCAGCTTCTGCTATCTCCTTTTGCTTCTGGATGGTAACAAGGCACATCCTGGTGGTATGGCCCTTGTCCTCACCACAGAATAGACAATAAATTTTCCTTGGTTGATCCCCAAATCTTCCTCCGAAGCCCCTGGCGCCTCTACCCCTTGGAGCTGGCAACCGGAAAGAGCTTTGTTGTTGCCCCGAAGCTTGCGAGGAGTACTGTGGCCTTTGCTGTTGATTCCCTCTATCATCACTCTGAGTAGAGTTGTAAATTGACCTGACGTGCTTCGGATGGAATCTTCCTCCGAAGCCCCTGGTCATTTCAGAGAACCTGTATGCTTCCTCCCTTCTTTGGCGGAAGTCATTATCAGCTCGAATATACTCGTCCATCTTCTGGAGCAGCTTCTCCAAAGTTTGAGGAGGCTTCCTGGCTAAGTATTGAGCTGAAGGTCCCGGCCGAAGCCCCTTAATCATGGCCTCAATGACAATTTCATTGGGCACTGTTGGTGCCTGTGCCCTTAGACGCAGGAACCTTCGGACATACGCCTGAAGGTATTCTTCATGGTCCTGGGTGCACTGGAATAAAGCTTGAGCAGTGACCGGCTTCATTTGAAACCCTTGGAAGCTGGTTATCAGCATGTCCTTCAGCTTTTGCCATGAGGTGATTGTTCCTGGCCGAAGAGAGGAGTACCAGGTTTGTGCAACACTCTTGACAGCCATGACGAAAGATTTTGCCATGACTGCAGTATTGCCACCATAGGAAGATATGGTTGCTTCATAACTCATCAAGAATTGCTTCGGGTCTGAATGACCGTCGTACATGGGGAGCTGGGGTGGCTTGTAAGACTGGGGCCAAGGTGTAGCCTGCAGTTCTGTTGACAGAGGAGAAGTATCATCAAAAGCAAAATTTCCATGATGGAAATCTTCATACCAGTCGTCCTCGTTTTAGAAGCCCTCCTGATGAAGCTCTCTGTGCGGAGGCCTTCGGTTCTGGTCATCTTGAGCAAGATGACGAACTTCTTCAGAGGCTTCGTCTATCTGCCTTTGAAGGTCAGCTAGACGAGCCATCTTTTCCTTCTTCCGTTGGACCTGTTGATGGAGCATCTCCAAGTTTTGGATTTCTTGATCCAAGTCGTCCTCCGGAGGCGTTGGGCTGGTGGCCTTCCTCTTCTGGCTTCGGGCCTCCCTAAGAGAAAGGACATCCTGATTAGGGTCCAGCGGCTGCAGAGTGGCAGCCCCTGTTGCTGAAGCTTTCTTCGGCGGCATGACGAAGGTGATGCTTGCCGAAGGTGTTCAAAACTCAAAAAATGGAAGTGAGTTCACCGGAAGTGGGCGCCAATGTTGGTGACTTGTTCTCAAATGCTAAGAGTTAAGAACAAGGCAACATAGAAAATGTTAAATATTAAAGTCCTTCGTCCTTCAAGACATTATGTCCCTTCGGACATAATGAATTCGGGACGAAGGTTATGAATGAAGAAAACCTTAGTAAGCACAATAGATGATATGGAAGAATTCATATGTGAAATACGAAGAATTATATAGATATTATCATCAGCTTATTTTTATTTGCATTATCATATCCAGAATAACAAATTATAAATGTACCTTTGGTTTGACGGAAAGTAAAGGTACAGGCGTGATGCAAAAAGCGAATGCCAAGTCAGCGTGAACAGTACGGGAGTACTGTTCATCTATTTATAGGCAAGGGCGCAGCCCGTGTAGAATTACATTAATGCCCTTTACATTTATCAATAACTCTATAGTAATTCTTCGAGGTCTAATTTGCCTTTTCATCTTTAAGTCGGTTCCCCTTCTCTGCTATCATGCCGAAGCTTTTCTGCGCACAGCTTCGTGATCATCTTAACCTTCGTCATAATCGCCTTTCGTCTCGCTCAGGCTTCGTCCTGATCATACTCTTGTATAATCATAACCCGATTCCGAAGATACCTGTTCACATATTTCACTTGGAAAACATTGTCAAATCATGTTTTTGAGGACCTTCGGAAGCCGAAGGCCCCCAACAGTTCTGGTATACCTTAGGCATCATTTGTACTCGTGCTTCCTGGCATCACTATTAATTTAAATGGTTTTCTTCATCCATATTTTCTTGTATCTTATTCCTAGGTGAGAATCATTAACTTAACTATATATGTATGCACCATGTTCAGTCTTCTCAGAAGGTGTACGGTACCAATGCTTTTTGCAGAATCTGCTATGTCGAGAGCCCTTGAGGCTTGTTGATGGGGTCAGTCTCAGAGAACCTTTGTTTACATCAAGGATGCCACCAAAGTTGTGTTACCATCAAAATTGTATGTGTGTTTTTGCCAATGATTCGTGGATGAGATGATAGCAAATAAGTAACAAGTGTAATACAGATAGCAACAATAGCTTATGGGATATTTGGGTAATAAACTTTTTATTTTTTTCTATGGGTCTGGGCTCTATTTTTAACCCAGAGTAGGATGTGCATATCTGTAATTTGAGCTTTCATATGTCATGTATCTTCTTATACATTATACTTGTACGCTTTTATCATATGAAGTTTGAATGACGAGTAAAAGGGGGAGATCCAAACGGATAAACTGATGCAATCCTTTGTCTATTTAGTGTGTATGTCTATACCATTATGTGTATAAAAATATGTGATTTGTGGTGCTTTTGTGTTTATATCTATTTAGTGGATTAGTGGTCATTGTTGAATGCTAATTAACTATATATTATTATTCATAACGACGGTAAATAGGGTAACTTTCTATTGGTTGCTAAATATATAGTATAACAACGCACAGTTGGTCCCTAAATGTTTAAGAGTGTGTTTGGTTGCAATGACATGACGAGATGGGAATGAGATGGGACGATCTCTCAAATTAGGTTGTTTGGTTCTGAGTCAAGGGTTGGGATAGGACTATCCCAGTGTTATCCTCTGTTGTCACTCAAAATTGGAGGGACGAGAGAGGACGCCAGGGGATGTCCCTGTCCTAGCTGTCCCGCAACCAAACGCGCCTTAATACAACAACCTACAGTTGGTCGCTAAATATATAATACTAGGAGAGTGCCCGTGCGTTGCAACGGGAACGTATAAAACCACGATAAACTATGTGGCAAATCGAGAAGTTTTACATATACCAGTGTTCTCGATTTGTATATCAGCTATGTACAAATGTATGTTATATTATTATGAGAAAAGATTCCGTAATCCATTTGTGATCCTAACCATACATAAACACATCTCAAAACTATCCATAATATCAGTAGTACATCTACCATTGTTTCTTCATATTGTGAAGGCTCAACAAGTTTCAGATTGTCAGTTGCTCCTTCAGGTGTCCGATCAAAAGAGGCAAAAGCCACATAAATTGTTCCTTCAGAGCAACTGCAGCTTTTGGTTTTGCTCATTAATCGATGTTCTTCTCAATTGAGCATCAGACAACCATGATATGAAATTCTAGTTGTCAAAATGACCACTACAACATTTGCTAGGTCATGAGTTCATATTAGCTAAAGAATCCAAACTACTTTCAGTGGCATTTTAGGTGTCGATAGTTCTTCTTAGCTAAAGAATCCATCTATTTTTCATAAGGAAAACACAACTTGAATCAAGTAGTGCAATGGTTTTGATGGTCACACTAATATAGGCACCTTGCTCTAGGAACCTAAAACATCACAAAATTAAGAAAAGCAATAGTGTCCCTCAATTCTTTCAAAGCATCAAAATGCAATACAGTCTAAAATTAGACACCACAAGCAAGTAACCTGCTTTAAGATAAGTATCACAATCACAACCAAAATCTAAAATGCAAGGCAAAGCTAATGGAACTGAACGCCACAATACAGACTGAGTGCTAGGCTACATAAACAAAAGAAAAATGTGAAGAGTTATAGCAGAGTATTTCTCAAGAGCTTTTTAGTCTGCAAGGGCTAGTGAGTGGAACCGTATATTATCATGTGATGAACTGGAGGATATCACAAGATGGAACTCCTAGAAGATCCCAAAAGAGTCAAACTAAGAGGCTGCTCGGCGGAACTCTAAAGGAAACCGCATCCATCTCGTCGTGAATCAAGAACAAGCAATAACATCTGGGTGCCCGCGACATCAAATCTGCAAAAGACAAAAAGGGTTTCCATCAAGAACAAGTTTTAGATTTTTTAGAAGTCATGATAAACTAAACAATGAAAACTTTAATATTACAATATAAAGTAAGACATGCTTAGTTTACCAGTGCTATAGAAAATTGTAAAGTATCAGTTCTATTGAAGCACATATTTTGATGTGTTGTTTCCAAATTTTATGTTCACTTTAACTTACCTGGAAAGTATGCACAACCTACAGAATAGGATTTTAAATCAATAAACATGAATCTTTAAGAACAAAGCATGGATTGCCCCGAAAACATCTACCCCAAAAGCTCGTGTCTATCCCTAATAGGGTAATACCTTGAGGTAATGCAATTTAGAAAATAATTACTATTGCACCAGAAAATTGCTTCCCTTTGCTTTAGAGCCTCTTCACCCTCAAACCTCATTTGAATCTCATCCCTATATGGTAATGTCATATTAGTGAATCCATATAGCAACCACAGGGGACAACAAACTCAACTGGACTTGTCCTGAGAGCAGTAATTCAAAAGACAATTCTATTAAATGAAGGCCTAACAGAATTCAGGAATTATCAAGCAGGAAGGAAAGAGAAAGAGCGAGCAAACATGTTTGAATACTTACAAATCTGTGTTGGAATTCCCTGCCAATTTCTGATTGGACCCAAATGGCTTTTAAAATGAGATAATCACAAAGAAGACAAACAGGTAAAGCAGATTCCGGTTACTCAAGTGAAGAAGTTAGCCTAGTCAAAAGTAATAATTCAAAACTGACATGCATGTATGTTTCTATAGAAAAAACTCAGTAATGTCATAAGCTTGTTGAACCCAAGGATAGCCATTAGAGGAAGTGCCCATGGAGGTGGCAACCAGTTGTTAGGTGGTGGACGCCTACTTTGCTCTCTTATAGAGTAGTAAAGATTATCAAGAAGGTTGCAACATTTAGATGTGACCAAAGAATTGAGATAGCAGGTTCCATTTGACAAGAATAAGATACCAAATCACTGCCGCACTACTCAAAGGAAACACGGATCTGTAGATACATAAACCACATATGGAATAGAACTGGACAAAGAATTTTCTATTCAAGAAATAAATACAGACGCTATACAGCAAACCATGAGAACTATATGAACTATAAGACCTATATCATCTAAAGTGTATCAGATTTTCATCTCTGGAGTCATTCTAACATCTAAGCTAGGACCAAAAGGCCCACATTCTCGGTTCTAATATATTATAGTGATAAAAAATGAACAATACCTACTATCCAGAATTTGTGAAGAAAAATAGCCCGAAAAGAATAACAATTTTAGTACAAGATCAACAACACCATTCGCACACGGGAAATGGGCTAAAACCTGAAGCAGTTTAAGATCTTTGGCGTAAATGTGTGTTGCAGTCAGGATTTGTTAGCAGGAGATATTTACACTGATACACAAAGCAAGAGATATTTACACTATTACTATGACAACAACACTGCCAGGAACCAAAAATAAAATGGTTGAAATAGACAGTGGAATAGGAATGTGATACGATTCAGCATGTGCGAGAACAAGTCTCAGTATTCGTGACACTCCTTGCAAGCAAGGAATTCAACATCTAAAATGCTCATGATCTCAACAGTTATGCAGCATGTTACCACACTTGGGGCATGTAATGTGAATGTGGAGAGGTCAATCCGATTAACACCAGTTGTTACTTAGAATTTATGGTCCGGACACTGGATTGCCAAAATTTGCATCCCAATATTGTCAAACATCGAACCAAGTGTGGTAACATTATTCTTTCACTTGTATTACTTGCAAAAAAGGATAACAAACACTTCTTATATCTGAATGAGCACTAAACATAAGTGGTTTTCTCAATTGTGTGTTCAAATAAATACACACAGATAGAGCACTGAGTTTTGGAAAGAAAAATAGAGGAAGCATGGATATATTGTCATAAAGATTACTTACAAGATTTGGAGCATTCCTCTTGCAGGTCAGTATTCAAACATCTGATGACTAAATCAGCAAGGCAGTAAAATCAAGCAACAGTTAAGCTAGCCTCGCTAACTTACAGAGACTAAGGACCAAATCATGCTTACTGACAGAAACAGAAAAAAATCCGATTATGAAAACAACAGAATAAACTAAAGCAAATAGTCGAATCTGACATTGAACAAACTGAAAGGGAACAAGAATATAAAGAAACAATTATGGTGATGGCAAACATTCACTACCTTGTAAATGTAGCCCTTTATTCTTTTTAGCACTGATTCATCCATTATTTCTGTTAAAATATAACAAGCATGTAGAGACAGACCTGGTTCTGGAGATCACGTGTTTTGACTCGAAATATTGGAAAGAAGCCCTCAGTTGGGAATATTTCCCTATTTCTTGTGTATCCATGACTCTTTGCTCCGTGGAATATGACATGCTGAAAAGCTCATGTGCATGCTACTTGCAGCTTCCAGCCAACATTCAAGATCATCGAGGATGGAATGATGTCAAGGAGGTCACTGGTCCCAAGATCGATGAATTATAGCTCGTGCCATCGAGACAGTGAGGCCAGGATGAGTAATGACCTGAACAAAAATGTGCACAAATTAGTAGAACAAGTCTCAGTATTCATGACACTCCTTGCAAGCAAGGAATTCAACATCTAAAATGCTAATGATCTCAACAGTTATGCAGCATGTTACCACACTTGGGGCATGTAATGTGAATGTGGAGAGGTCAATCCGATTAACACCAGTTGTTACTTAGAATTTATGGTCCGGACACTGGATTGCCAAAATTTGCATCCCAGTATTGTCAAACATCGAACCAAGTGTGGTAACATTATTCTTTCACTTGTATTACTTGCAAAAAAAGGATAACAAACACTTCTTATATCTGAATGAGCACTAAACATAAGTGGTTTGCTCAATTGTGTGTTCAAATAAATACACACAGATTGAGCACTGAGTTTTGGAAAGAAAATTAGAGGAAGCAGGGATATATTGTCATAAAGAGTACTTACAAGATTTGGAGCATTCCCCTTGCAGGTCAGTATTCAAACATCTGATGACTAAATCAGCAAGGCAGTAAAATCAAGCAACAGTTAAGCTAGCCTCGCTAACTTACAGAGACTAAGGACCAAATCATGCTTACTGACAGAAACAGAAAAAATCCGATTATGAAAATAACAACAGAATAAACTAAAGCAAATAATCGAATTTGACAGTGAACAAACTGAAAGGGAACAAGAATATAAAGATCGGGTTTGTGAGCAGTACATTGACACAACTACAAAAACACGCGATAAGGTGAATCAGAAACATATACATTATTAAAAAACGAAGCACTAAAAGTAGGTAGCAGAGAAGAAACATATGCTCACTTGCATTCGTGTAACAACAACCCAAATCGGGTTTGTGAGCAGTACATTGACACAACTACAAAAACACGCGAGATAAATGAGGCAGCAAGATCACATAAAATCGATAAGATCAAGAGTGATAGCAACTATCTCCAGGAACAGACAATGACAATCCACTGCTTCCTAGTAGTCAAAAGAAAAGTGCCGAGATACATTCCAATTACCCAGACAGGGCAGCGATAGTGAGAGACTGGAGCATCCCAACAGACCCATCGCCAAGCCTTCTCCTGGATTGCTCAAGGGCCCTTGCCTCGGCCCTGTTCCGGAATATTTGGTAGAAGTAGTAGTAGACACCCTGACAGTAACACAACGAGCAAAGATTCAGAAGCGTCTCAACCTTCATAAAGTGGGGAACGAAGCTGGCGAATGAACCAACTTGGGAGGCAGCGGTGCTGACGAGAGAGAGCATAAGCCCGCCATACAGGCGCTCCCACCCCTCGTTGTTCACAACCTACCACGGCAGAGGAAAATTCAGGAAGGGCGGGCAGCATTAGATCCGGATCAGCGTCTCAACTGTATGATTTTAATTTTTTATACAATGTGAAGAGTACAATTGTGATAATCTCTTAACCTTTAAACTCGTTACTTGTACAACCACTGTCATCAGAGCATAAGTCAGGTTATGCCTAGAATTTTAGATAAAGTGTAGGAATAAACAACTTGCACGAGTTATCCTTCTTGCAACCGGGCTGACAAAAAATAGATGGATGAAAGAAGATAATCTGGATGCAAAAACAAAGCATCTTCAACCAGCATACTTGTTGTGTTTTTAATTTCTGGGTCCTGATGTGCTGTAGCAATATATTAACTATTTAAGCAGCTTTGTTTGTATATAGTAATTCCTAGTACTGATTTAGTACTTGCTTCCTTGTTAGGCAGATGTTGAAGAGGGGATTGACATGACACATAACAAAAACAAAGAAAATGAGACAGTAGATTTTTGTGGAAACACATAACAAGTAGCACTCTCCACCCTATCTGCTTAGATATTGCATAGTCTATAAAATTAGAGCAGTTTCATAATTCACAAACGTTATCATAATGCTGGCTGAAGAGACCAGACCATTTTCCTGGTACTAAACAAGAGCATGTGTCTATAAAATTATGCAATCTAATGAGTTTTATGACCAGTAACCTTTCAGACTATGAATTAGACTAAGTTTCATTTATGGTCTTCTATATCACTAAACAATATTTCAAGATGTAGCACTACAAAGAAGCAAAAGGTAGCAAGCCCGATACAAGAAGGTTACATGGATATATTTTCCACTTTGCTTTCTGGATACAGACACACTCCTGATTTTCTCTTTCATCTCAAATCAAATGGTTAAATGCATATCTGAAAGACCAAAGATGTGCACATTGCGAAATGATAGAGGATGACATAGGAGCATACGTGTTTCCGGGCACCATTCTTAACAATCCACACTTCCTTATCATTCGCTTGTTTATCTGAAATATACCTGTTGTAGTCATCCCATGCCTCTTTGGTTGCAGAAACAGCAAAGATAAATATAAGTGGGCCCCAGGTACTTGCAGGATTTACAGGAGTGATAAGTGACCATAGCTGCAGACAAGCTATCAACAAGAAATATTGATTCATGAAGCACCTGAAACACCAAAATAAATAGTAACTTTTTCCATTCGAAATAAACAAATTATGCAATTACAACAAGGTCTAACATGCTTGAAATCATGAGATTTTTTCAGCCAAAGGAATACAATTTACATATATATCAATTTGTTCCTGGCAAGAGTTTGCAGAGGAGCAAGACTGGTGCAGGCAGTGAGGGACATTAAGATGACGCTGGAGGAGCAGCTTGCGAACTCTAAATTGCATAGAAATGCTCCCTCTGAGCTCTACAAAGTCCATGCTAAACAATAGTGGAAGTTGTCTTAATTATTGGTGTGAGAGTTGGCGTATAACTATGGAAATTTAACAATGCCTTTATGATCGATTCTTGGTGTGTGAAGGAGGTGTTGTTTGACCTCTTACAGACTGTATCATGACATGAGGATCCATGGTTATATTATGCAATTTAGTTCTATTTTTAAATTGGTTCTGCTTGCTCAATTTTGTAGTTGCACAAATTTAGGGGTTTGTGTGTATGATGTCATAATTTTGGTCCATAGGTTGAGTTCTTGTGCATGCCTTTGTTTCCATACTGGGCCAGCCCCTGCTTACAATTTTTCTAGCCTATTATGGATGCTTATAAAGCATCCACATTTATGATACTGATTAGTGCCCAGGCGAGCATGTTTGTTGGGGATCCTCCGATCATACATTAGCCTAAGCACTAATTAGTGCCCAGGCGAGAGGTCGCTGTTAGAGAGTTGGGAGGCAGTGACAGGCCACTTCTCCATGTTGCTTGTGGAGGAAAAAGGGCAGAGCAGAGCAGGTCTGGTCTGGCCATCAGACGGAGGAGGGGACTGGGGGACTGCCGAGAATGAGATCCAGTGGGTTGCTTCGCTTCTTGTTCTCAGCTCAGGTCCACCCATGTTACGGACATCTCTTGTGCTCAAAATTATTGGCATAGAACACCCATCATCATGCACGAACGAAAGGTCTTCTGATTCGTTATTGGGAGGGAGCTCTAATCCGCGTCCTAATCTGTCCACCTGTACATCGTACCACGCACTAACCTAACCTGGATATCCTTGTTGGCATGCAGTGATGGGATAGCAACGGCTGCAATGACAGACGAGGGATGGTCGATGCCTTGTTAATTAGACAGGCATACTGCCTGCCTGTCTACCTACCAAGCCTCTCCTGCAGTTGGGGCAGCATGTCAACTTGCTGTATTGTATCATGGCCACAAGTCATCGCAGGTTTTTATATATAGAGAAACAAAGGTGAAGTAGAGCTAGAACCTTGTGCTTCCAGCAGTGAAATGAAATGCTAACAGAAACCGAGGCTTGTAGTTAGTTAGCAGATCCAGCCTAACTTTAGGTGGGATGTTGTATCCGCTACTACTGCTAGTTGAGAGAAGTGGGGGTGGGGTTCTCTTCGTCTCTATGCTGCCTACCAGAGAATCATACATTCGTCTCAAACACCTGCACAGTTTACTAAAGACATGGCTTAGCTGGCCATATTCTCTGTTTCTTTATTTTCAAACAAAGGTCCCCCTTGATTTTTCCTTTCTTTTGTAGGATAAACTTCTCTCGGGGCATGTTTAGGAGCAAGGAGAACGGAGGAGGAGGGGCTAAAATAGAGGATTTTAGCCATTCATTCCCCTAAACAAGCCCTTGATATTCTTTTTGTGTGTGGATATTTTTTGTGTTCCAAACAAAACATTAACATAATAAAAGCAAGGCATGGCGATAAGCCAGCCAGCAAGCAGTACATATTTCAGTGCCCTGAAAGGTCGAGATCATACGGCACGACAAAACAAGCACGGTGGTAACTATATTTAGGTTTCATGAAGGTGATGGTGCATGCACTGCACCATCAACGCCGATCGTTCTTGCCCCCCCCCATCATAATCATATGTCAGGGGAATCGTGGCCATGGACTTGAGGGGAAGATAGAAAGGACAGGGCACCGCATTAGCAGCTCGACTCGAAGCCTTGGAGAGAGGGGGAAAACTGACGACAACGATCGGGGTTAGCTGAGTGGATCTAATCCCAGCTTTTGGCTACATAACTGGGCTTAGCACGAGGACAGGGAGGGTTCACCACCTAATTAGTTTCTGCTCAAAACGTTATGTTTCTTGATAGAAGGGTTAAAGTAGCACTCAGATTAATTGTTTATGGCCGAGTTCCTATTTAGTAACTTATGCAAATTATTAGCTGTGTAGAAACCAGTGAGCAAAATGAAAACCTCATTGGTAAACACTACATCGCGTCTAAAATTAGGCCCCATAAAACAGGGAGACACACTAACCAGGCTGCACACAAGTGTTGCACTTTGTTCCAAGATATTCTAAACAAAAAAACACCAAGTGAACTAAAATGATTTGACAAGAACAAAAGAGATACTATGCTTGGAAAGAATGTGGTACCTAGCCAACTGTGCTGCATCCGCTCCATGAAGTGGCACGTGGACCTCGACGCCATTGGAGCGAAGCAAGGAGCCAGAGAAGGCGCGCCACTCCTTGCGCCCCCTGTGGGCTCCATCTACGGTGAGGCGGCCCTCGCCTCTCCTGGCCATTCATCTGTTTCCGACCAAGGTTGACAACAAACATTAGTCACTACCGGGACACAGATTGGTCTTTTCGTGTGATTTTAGAAAAAAAAGGTATAATTGAAAAGTATCTAAAATCACAAGAGATGATGTATGTATAATTATAGTCATTAGATATGTGTTTATTTTTTGTTCTTTTCTTATGAACCAAGATCAAAGTTAACACAGAATGTGTATATATCAGAAACGGAAAATGAATCTAGTTTAGTTTGTGCAGGATGATGGAGTAGTTCGGTATGTTGTATTGGTAGGGGATTGATGATCGACTGACCTGTCGGAAAAACAGGCACGCCTATCTCGGAGCAGCATGACAGGAAGTCTGATGGCAATGCCGAAGAGGTTGCGATAGGTGAGGAGCGCCAAGGTTTGCTGAATGGACTACAATTCCAATTACGGGGTAACAGTAAAAAACATACACACCCGTTGCGACCTAAAGAATGGTCGGTTGGGTGGGGAGGGGGAGGATTGTACCTTGCTGTTGCGCTGGAACGAGTAGCGTAGCTCAGGGTCGATCAACTCCTCGTCGAAGTCATCGATGGCGAGCTCGAGATCCTGGCGGCGACCATGGGGCACACTCATGGTGGCAGTCTCACCAAGGTTGTGGCCTTGCAGGTGACGCTCACCTTCCCCTCGTGGCTCGGCCAGGCAGCCTCGTCGTCCTCCCTCGCTCTCCTCCTCCACCACCCACCTCAGAGTTCTGCAAGAATCAAAATTAGGATCGGACTACTGCATCTGATAATACTGAATTCAAACAAGAAAACTCACATGTCCAGCCCAAAACGCTTTCTCCTTCCCCAATCATAATCAATAGTTCAACACCAACTCCCATGCAAATCAACACGAACCCCAACCTCCATCTCGTTCCCCATCCCAAATCAACACCAATCCCCCATATTTGTTCCACTCCTTTTGAGAGTGCAAGGGCTTTGTTCCTAGGCTAGAGAGGGAGAAGGTTGCAGCAACGATTCGTGTATCCCACTCAGCAAACAACCGAACCCCAGATTCATGTATCCCAGTTAACAACCGTCAGGGGAAATGTAATAAGGATATGGGGCAGCCATGGCACTACTAATAAAAACTGAGTCAGGTACTGAACATTTATGATTTCTAATCAAACTCACCGGGACTGGGAGTAGATCTCTGCACTACATAACTGCTGGCCTGGTTCTTATTCGTTGAATCGCTGTCGCTAGGGAAGTCTAGTCTGACTTATGACCATTCCAAATGTTACTGAAAGTGTTAAGATAAAAAAAATCAGAGAACTGGATAAACAAATTGAAGGCAAGAAATGTACATCACTGCATATAGAATGTCACATTAGGATTCAATAAAGTCAAACTAAAGTCTGACCAACAATTATCTGCAAAATATGTGCATGCTTTGTAGGTAAAATCTGTATCGCTAGATTCACATCATGAACATCTTCTAAATACAGATTGTTTTTGTAACAATTACTGATTATTGTCAGATGGTCAAAGTACACTTCTAAGGACTTCTCCAAATTGTAATGAACCTTATAAAAAATAGAGGGAGTAGTGTATAATTGAAAAGAACACATACTTTATCTTCACTACATATTGAGAAGCAATGGAACGGTATTGGTTATTGGTTATGCGTCATCTACGTCAAAGCGAAGGATGTCCTCAGAGTGAAAAAAAGTTGAACTAATAAAGGAAGAAGTTTACCTTGATGTTTGGCCTCAAATGGTTGTGCCAACTTTCTCTGCATCGCTTCCCCACTCTTGCTGGCAGCAGGTGTGCTATGTAAGACCACTCCCTCGGTCCAAATTGTTGCACTAATTTTACCAGTGTCCTATCATTTTTTTCATTAATAGATGGTGGAGAACAAGTCACGACTAACAGTAAACAGTAGAAAAAAGAAGCAAGTATGGATGGATTTTAACTTTTACCGCAGGAGCTATGTAAGATGGAGGGGAGGGAGATTTGAGTAGCAAGTTTGTTATATGTCTGCATGTCGTAAACAGGAGAACTGACCTCACGACTGAATATATTGCTAATGGTACAATGTACTCCTACTTCCAGTCGCGGTGGGGAGGCCTGCGTCGAGGATGGGCACTCGCTCCACCTCTGGTAGCGACAACATGCCCTGGATAGGGAGAGAGCGCAGGTCTGAAGCGGGCACGGTTAGGAGAGGTAGAGTTTTGGCGGAGGCCCTCACCTGAACTCCGATGGCACCGCGTCACCTACCAAACCCGAGCCTGTCGATCGAGGAGAAGAAAGTCGCACCGCCGTCGCCACATAGTGTTAGGCGTCCATAGGCTTCACCATCCACAGGCTTCACCACTCTACGACATACAGGCATATAGTGTTAGTGATGGTATGGGTGTATGGATCTATAGGGTACGCATGTGCACACCAGATGTTTGTGATATGTACCTGCTATGCATCTCCATGAGTTTGGTTGTAATACAGGTCGGGAAGGAAATGTACCTTGGCATTGGCGGCGGCACGTGCGGAGGGGAGGAACTGGGCGTTGCCGCATTGGGCGAGCCGAGCTAAGGGGGCGGGGCCAGGGCCGCCACGACGTCGCTGAGGGGGTAACCGGGCACCAGCCATAGACGAGCTCGCACGAGGAGGCGTTGTACGCGGGGCTGCTGTTGACCTGCGGCGCGCTGAGCAGGGGCTGGTGGTGGACCAGCGGCGAGCACGGCGGGATGCCTAATGGCGGCGGCGAGCGAACGTCCTCGACTCCCGCAGGCCTTAAGGTATGGAATCCGCGGTTATGAAGGAGAGGAGAGGGGAGGCGAGGCGAGGAAGAAGGGGGAGCAACAGAGGGGAGCACCGACCTGAACCTCGTGCATCCTCTGGGTTGCGGGGGGCGGAGCCTCCGTGTGCTCCATTTTAGTGTGGTCGCAGCCTCCCTGCGCGGCGGTGGGTTGCGGCCGCGACATCCAGCGTCCATTCCGACGAGCCTCGAGGCGGGGAGCAGCGTATGCGGGTGGGATCGGCGTTTACGACGGCATAATCGGGTAGGGGCAGCAGGGGGCGGAGTTCGCGGGCAGCCGGAATCGGGGGAGGAGAGGGGAGGTCGGGGGCGACGGTTTCGGAGAGGGTTTCGGGGCGCGATAGCCGGAATCGGGGGAGGAGAGGGGAGGTCGGCGGGGGCGACGGTTTCCAGACGAACGGTGTACGCCTCTGCGGGATCGGGAAGCTAGACTAAAACGTAGATCGGACGGCTGGAATTATAGAATGGTAGAACGGATGGTTGAGATCGCAGAACGGCAGAACGGCAGACTACCTTTAGCTTCTTAATAAGTAGTATAGATTAGCAATAGACGGTTGGTCGCTAAAGCTTTTAGCGACGACACTTACAGCGACCATCCTTATGGATCGCTAAAGGTTTTTAGTGACCAGCCGTAGGTCCTTGAAGATACTTTTAGCAATCAATCGTAGGTCGCTGTAAATGAAACACAACATTGAGATGTGACGAGGTAATTTAGACATAATAAATTTCTGTTGTCGTGGGCTAGTGGCACCTCCATGTTGTGGTACACCAGCTGGACTCTGCCCCTTGGCTTTTGGCTTTTGGGTTTGCTTTGTGTGTCTAGCTTATGTTGTTTTCGTCTCTTCCTGCATTCAACCAACGCCAAAGAAGTTGTTTTTTCTCCCTTCATGCGACATGTCGTTCACTCGTGACAATTTGATCTTTTTCTTCTTCTTTCTTTCCTTGTTTATTAATTACGTAAATGGTGGGTATGTTACCAATAATGTTATTAGATTTTTTGGTGTTTTTTAGCAATATATAAGACACAACATAGAGATACGAGGAGATAGATTTAGACATGTATTAGGAAATTAGTGTATTCGTCAAAATACTCTCTGCTATAATTTCCCCTTCATAATTCCTCCGTTTATGGCATCTATTGTGCTTTTTTCATCTATTCTAGCATGTATCCAGCATCAAAGCTGTTATTTTTTTCTCCCTCCACGTGCCGTGTCCATGACAATTTGATATTTTTAATCCTCTTTTCTTTCTTTGTTTATTACTTATATATATAAATGGTGGCTATGTTACCCCTGGCATTATCAGAATTCTCATGGTGTTTTGACAATATATAAGAGACAACATATACATGCGAGGAGATATATTTTGACCTGCATTGGAAAAATAGTATATTTAAAATACTCTATGCTATTGTTGAGCATTAAATTTGGCACCAAGAACGGTCGGACGCAGATGGTCCAGTGAGATATCATTCAATAGTTAGATGGTCACCTATACTAGCTCGTGAATGATTTATTTCACACATCGAAAATATTAATGACAATAGTACGCATCGCATATGGAGGGTGTGTCGTTTACCAATTACTTTGGAAATATTTATGCAGCAAGACCGATGTGTATACCAACAATTTAAGGTGTTGAGGGTTGAGTGTATAAAACTATCAGACAATAACGATACCAGGATATTGACATCAACTAGCATAGGCAATTATTGTTAGACTAGATGAGTGCCCGTGCGTTGCAACGGAACCGTTGCAATGGAACCGTATAATAACATGATAATTTATGTACATATGTGTGTTATATTGTTATGAGAAAATGTTTCGGAATCCATTTGTGATTCTATCCATACATAAATTTTGTTATTTTAATCTAATAACATACATCCATTCCATGCCACAGATTTTTCTTCTTCGTTCATCCGACCATGGTGCGCTTCCTGCCCCATTGTACCCACACTACACCAAAATAGTGAACTTCCTAGAGCCTAAACCGTAGGAAGTTATGTTTATTTCCTAGAGCTACGCGTTGTTTCTCGGAAGTTATTTATTTTCTACGGTTTGTTATAAAAGTTGTATGAAGTTAAAAAACCGTAGGAAGTGTATGATTTTGGTGTAGTGCCACCAATTGATTGTTATTGTTCTTAATCATCATGTTTGACATGGTCAAATCACCATGAACAAGGCCTCCATCGTCGTCGTCCTCGCTAGCTGGTCCATGTCCCATGGCTCTCGATCAGCTCTATGCCCGGTGTCGGCCATCGGCGAGTTCGATCTGACCGACGACCAATGGATGGATGGATCGACCATTGATCGTCTTGTGCAGCAGGCATGCATGCTCAGTCAACTGCTATATACACCTATAGTAGTAGCTATATGCACCATTGATCTGTTTGTAATTGTTCACTTCGTAGCATCATGAAGCAAAGAAGACATACCAAGCACAGGAAGCTCGGTGCATGACAAAAGCAAGAAGGTTTGGTGAACAATTACAAACAGAAGCAAATGACTGCCTGCATATGTTGGAGGGATGCTCATTAAGGCAAGGAAAAGTTGTTTACTTAAAAAACTACAACCATGCAGCTGATTCAAAAATTGTAAAATGTCTGCACCATGTGTGCCGCCATCGGACAACCACTTGACGAACAACCCGTTCTTATCGTCGAGAGCCCTGATTGCTGCCTGCACAACCTGGATGAACGGTCAGTCTGGTGAGTTCTTTTTAGTAAGGGCAGATTGGTTACTAATGCGAAAATGTAACAACAGTCAGCCACGCTAGGAAGGATACCCTAAATCCCTAGTAACACATAGAAAACTAACCTTTCGCCGCACAGGATAAATCTTTGGGTGAGGAAACGTCGAAAAGGCTACTAAACATTGTAATGTTGTCTCCCGCACAACCTAAGGGGAAAAGGTTGTTAATCTGACATACTAATTCACACATGTAACAGAGGTACAATTAGTATGGATGGATTAATAAAAATAGCAGTAGGGTCACCATCATGTGAGGATAGGAAACAAGTTCACTAAGAACGCTGATTGTGATTTGGATGTTGTCCAGAATGCACTCTTTGCCTGGTTAGAAAAAAAATTGAAGTTAATGACAAGATCAAATGCATTGCATTAGATCAATATCTTGAAGGACAATATCAAAGAGCACAAAAGTAATTTATCCATCTCGAGGCCACAATCTATATTAACATATAAACTAAAAGTTGGCGAGAATGTAAGAACAAAACAATAAAAATGGTCCAACCTTTTTCATCCATCAACATTCCAGAGAAGACAAGTAACAAACTGTACACCAGATCCTTATCCCCAACATCCATACTTAATTTAGCTAAGCTATCAACCATCACGAGTAAAATATGCAAGATGGAGAATAATAAGTTAATTTGACTATGAATGCTAATATTACATGGACATATGTATATCCTAATCAAAAGAGTTGTAACCTTGTGTGCTTCAGTTATAACTGCTGGTACTGGAGCATTGGAAATGATATGCCCAAAAGCTCGGTATAGTGCCAATCTGCAATTGATAAGGATTTTATCATTTTAAGAGATTATAATTCGGCAAGCTAACAATACACAAGCAATTCTTAAATTAGTAAATAAAACATATAAAATAGCCATCAAGATGCAATAGCAACCAATTGTTCTACCATATCATCTAATAATGATGTTACATGCAAGGAAAATCACTTCCTTTTTACATTGTGCAAGGAAGATGGTGTTATGTGGTTTTCTCGACTGAATGCTTTCCCAAAATATGAATGGCATAATGAATTGCACCGCTTATAAATCCATGGCACAGTTTGTTTTAGGTTGCCGGCACTTTTTTTGTTAAATTAGCGTATGAATATCAGAGACGGGTGGGATTGCAAGAATCTTTATGTTTGATCGGGTTGTCGCTCTAGATAGAGCAACATATAGTTGGCCATGAGAGAACACTGGTTCGGGCAAGTATACACCAACATTGGGAATAGTCTAACCATGTGCTTTGTCAAACGAAAATGAATTGAAATGAGAAACGGAAAAGAGAGAGAGAGATGAGACGTAAGGCAAGGAAAAAATGGTGACCGGCTCCCTGGGCCGCCTCTTCTTCCTCCCGTGCCATCCCCCAACCCTCCCATGGTGGTTGTTGTGTTGCCGCGCGGGCAAACGATGCTGGGCCGATCCTTCGCGGCTTCTCCTGGCCCAGGGCTACAGTGCCCCGTCTCGCGTTGCTGACCTGGCCTGTGATCCACAATTGACTTGGATTGGGTGGAGCCCGGGGGTGTCGCCGCTCCCTGTTCGGTCTCACATCCCCATGCGCGAGTCGTCCCCCCCATCGTCCTCTCCGCCTGAAAACCCTACATCCAGGTTAGGGTTTCCTTTGGATTTCATCGGATCGCACTCGTTTCCCCATTGCGCCGCCTTCCTCTCACATCTCTGGTCGCTCCCGGTCTCGTCGCGGTCTAGTTTTAGCAGAGGGTGGTGTGTTTCTTCCTTTCGCCCGCCGGTGGTTGAAGAGGAGTGGCCTCGTCTAGGATCCGGTGGTTTTCGAAGCCCTTTGAAAGATTCTGCGATGGATCCGAAGAGCAAGAATCCTCAGAACCCCCAATGGGATCGATGGGGTCCTAAAGAAAATCCGCAGGGGCCTCAATCTTGGAACAGGCCAAGAAACCTCAGTTGGAAATTGAAGCCTACACTCGGAAAAGCTGAGCAGCAAGAGGGTCTGTTGTCCCCTTCCCCCGGCGAAGGAACTCAAACAGGTAACCCTATCGTTTCTCCTTTACCTCTGAAGAAAGATGTCGATCTTGTTCGTCCTGCTTTCTGTCAGAAATGTGGAGTTGAAGGGCATCATGCTAGAAATTGCTTTAACGCATTATGGTGTGACATCTGTCGCAAGGAGACCCACGTTACATCTCGTTGTGTCCTGCCTAAGCAAAACAAACCCACCATGCCCATAGTTGGTATGGCAGCAGATGGATTAGGGTTTTACCTTTCTCATTTCTGAGAGCACCTAGAGGGGGGTGAATAGGTGATCCTGTAAAACTTAAAAACTTATTGCCACAAAAACTTGGTTAAGTGTTAGTATAATAGGATCAAGTAGTTGGAGAGGAGTACTTGTGAAACACAGAAACCACAGAGAGAAACAACACAGTAGACACAGTGGTTTATCCCGTGGTTCGGCCAAGTACAAAACTTGCCTACTCCACGTTGTGGCGTCCCAATGGACGAGGGTTGCACTCAACCCCTCTCAAGTGATCCAATGATCAACTTGAATACCACAGTGTTCCTTTTTCTTATCACTTTTCCCGTTTACGAGGAATCTCCACAAGTTGGAGTCTCTCGCCCTTACAACAAATATCAAAGTGAAAGCACTAGATTAAGGGAGGGAAGCAACACACACAAATCCCAGCAATACGCACACACAAGCCAAAACTTGAGCTCAATTGAAACACAACAAGTTCACCACTAGAACGGAGCTCAAATCACTAAGAATGTCAATCGAGTGTGCGAGGATGGAGTGCGGGAGTCTTAGAATGTTCAGAGTATGCTTGGTGTACTCCTCCATGCGCCTAGGGGTCCCTTTTATAGCTCCAAGACAGCTAGGAGCCATTGAGAGCAATCCAGGAAGGCAATTCTTGCCTTATGTCGGGTGGCGCACCGGATAGTCCGGTGTGCCACCGGACAGGCACTGTTCAGTGTCCGGTGCAGATTGCTTTCCTAAATTGGCGCAGCCGACCGTTGAAGATTTGGAGCCGTTGGCGCACCGAACACTGTCCGGTGCACACCGGACAGTCCGGTGCCCCCATCAGACCGTTGGCTCGGCCACGCGTCACGCGCGGATTGCGCGGCTGACTGTTGGCGCTGCCGACTGTTGGCTCACCGGACAGTCTGGTGCACCACCGGACAGTCCGGTGATTTTAGCCGTACGCCGCCGACGAATTCCCGAGAGCGGCCAGTTGACCAGGAGCCAGCCTGGCGCACCGGACACTGTCCGGTGCACCACCGGACAGTCCGGTGCACCTAGACTGCGCTGAGTCTTGGCTGCTCCAACCAAGTCTTTTTCCTTTTGTATTTTCTCTGATTCTAGCACTTAGACAAATATGTTAGTACACAAAAACCAATGTACTAAGTCTAGAATCATACCTTTGTGTTGATTTGCACTTCATCCACCATTTGGCACAATTTACTACTTGAACCATTTGTGTTGGGCACTTAATCACCAAAATACTTAGAAATGGCCCAAAGACACATTTCCCTTTCAATCTCCCCTTTTTTGGTGATTTATGCCAACACAACAAAAAGCAACACATAGAAGTGCAACATCAATGCAAATGAGATCAAGATTTGTTTTTGATTCAAATTTGGTATATTTGGATCATTCTTTGCCACACTTGGTTTGTTTTTGCAAATCAACTTCAAATTTTCTATCTCTAAGTCAAACACACTTGTTGAGGCATAAAGAGAGGTATTCCAAGAGAAATTGATCAAAGATTCAAAAAACTCCCCTTTTCCCATAATCAAACATTCTCCCCACAAGAGACCAACTTTTGACAATAAGAGTATTTTGACAAAACAAAAGCTCTAACTCTACTATTTTCAAAATTCTCAAATGGTAGCTGATCCATTTGTTATAGCTTTATTTCTCCCCCTTTGGCATCAAGCACCAAAACGGGATCATTTTTGGCCCTTTAACCTCATTGCCTCACCAAAATCTTCAATTAGGAGTAAAAAGGCAATAAGAGCATGGAGATGAACTTGGAGTAAATTACCCTCTCATCGGAGTGCAGTGGAAGTCTTTCATGGTCCAAGTCCACCTTTCCCTTTCAATCCACTTTTGAGACTAAAACAAGTAAACTCAAACACAAGATTAGTCTCAAAGTGTCAAGTTATAGCATGCCTCCCCCTAAATAAGTGCATCACTTGCAATTGGACTTGTGAGGTCCGGGGATCATGTGTACAACTTGAGCACATAAATAAGCAACAATATGCATAAAAGAACATGATCAAAGCCTTAAACACATGTATGCTCTAGATCAATCCAAGTTACGCGAATCTAAGACATTTAGCTCACTACGCAGCCTGCAAAAGGTCTTCTCATCTAAAGGCTTGGTAAAGATATCAGCTAGCTGGTTCTCGGTGCTAACATAAAACACTTCGATATCTCCCTTTTGCTGGTGGTCTCTCAAAAAGTGATGTCGGATGTCTATGTGCTTTGTGCGGCTGTGTTCAACAGGATTATCCGCCATGCGGATTGCACTCTCATTGTCACATAGAAGTGGGACTTTGCTCTGATTGTAGCCAAAGTCCCTGAGGGTTTGCCTCATCCAAAGTAGTTGCGCGCAACACTGTCCTGCGGCAACATACTCGGCCTCAGCGGTGGATAGGGCAACGGAAGTTTGTTTCTTAGAACTCCAAGACACCAGGGACCTTCCTAAGAATTGGCACGTCCCTGATGTACTCTTCCTATCAACCTTCCATCCAGCATAATCGGAGTCTGAATATCCAATTAAGTCAAAGGTAGACCCCTTTGGATACCAGATCCCGAAGCAAGGCGTAGCAACTAAATATCTAAGTATTCGCTTAACGGCCACAAGGTGACATTCCCTTGGATCGAATTGAAATCTAGCACACATGCATACGCTTAGCATAATATCCGGTCTACTAGCACATAAATAAAGCAAAGAACCTATCATAGACCGGTATGCCTTTTGATCAACGGACTTACCTCCTTTGTTGAGGTCAACATGTATGTCGGTTCCCATTGGAGTTTTTGCGGGCTTGGCGTCCTTCATCCCAAACCGCTTGATCAAATCTTGCGTGTACTTCGTTTGGGAGATGAAGGTGTCGTCCTTGAGTTGCTTCACTTGGAACCCAAGGAAGTAGTTCAACTCACCCATCATTGACATCTCAAATTTTTGAGTCATCACCCTGCTAAACTCTTCACAAGACTTTTGGTTAGTAGAACCAAAAATTATGTCATCGACATAAATTTGGCACACAAATAAGTCATCATCACATGTCTTAGTGAAAAGAGTTGGATCGGCTTTCCCAACCTTGAAAGCATTAGCAATTAGAAAGTCTCTAAGGCATTCATACCATGCTCTTGGGCTTGCTTAAGTCCATAGAGCGCCTTAGAGAGCTTACACACGTGGTCGGGGTACCGTTCATCCTCAAAGCCAGGGGGTTGCTCTACGTACACCTCCTCCTTGATTGACCCATTGAGGAAAGCACTCTTCACATCCATTTGGAACAACCTGAAAGAATGGTGAGAGGCATAGGCTAACAATATGCGAATAGACTCTAGCCTAGCCACAGGAGCAAAAGTCTCCTCAAAGTCCAAACCTGCGACTTGGGCATAACCTTTTGCCACAAGTCTAGCCTTGTTCCTTGTCACCACCCCGTGCTCGTCCTGTTTGTTGCGGAACACCCACTTGGTTCCCACCACGTTTTGCTTGGGACGTGGCACCAGTGTCCAAACTTCATTTCTCTTGAAGTTATTGAGCTCTTCCTGCATGGCCAACACCTAGTCCGTTTCTAGCAAGGCCTCTTCTACCCTGAAAGGCTCAATAGAAGAGATAAAAGAGTAATGCTCACAAAAATTAGCTAATCTAGAGCGAGTAGTTACTCCCTTGCTTATATCACCCAATATCTGGTCGACGGGATGATTCCTTTGAATCGTCGCTCGGACTTGAGTTGGAGGGGCCTGTGGTGCTTCTTCCTCCAAAGCATGATCATCTTGTGCTCCCCCTTGATCACACGCCTCTTCTTGATGAACCTGTTCATCAGTTTGAGTTGGGGGATGCACCACTATTGAGGAAGAAGGTTGATCTTGCTCCTTTTGTTCCTGTGGTCGCACATCTCCAATCGCCATGGTGCGTATTGCGGCCGTTGGAACATCTTCTTCATCTACATCATCAAGATCAACTTGCTCTCTTGGAGAGCCATTAGTCTCATCAAATACAACGTCGCTAGAGACTTCAACTAAACCTGATGATTTGTTGAAGACTCTATACGCCTTTGTATTTGAGTCATAACCTAACAAAAACCCTTCTACAACTTTGGGAGCAAATTTAGAATTTCTACCTTTCTTCACTAGAATATAACATCTACTCCCAAATACACGAAAGTATGACACGTTGGGTTTGTTACCAGTTAGTAGTTCGTACGACGTCTTCTTGAGGAGGCGATGATGATAGACCCGGTTTATGGCGTGGCAAGCCGTGTTCATAGCTTCCGTCCAAAACCGTTCGGGCGTCTTGAATTCACCAAGCATCGTCCTTGCCATGTCTAAAAGCGTACTGTTCTTCCTCTCTACCACACCGTTTTGCTGTGGTGTGTAGGGAGCGGAGAACTCGTGCTTGATTCCTTCCTCCTCAAGGTACTCCTCCACCTGAAGGTTCTTGAATTCGGACCCATTGTCGCTTCTTATCTTTTTCGCCTTGAGCTCAAACTCATTTTGAGCTCTCCTTAGGAAGCGCTTAAGGGTCCCTTGGGTTTCTGTTTTATCCTGCAAAAAGAATACCCAAGTGAAGCGGGAAAAATCATCAACTATAACAAGACCATACTTACTTCCCACGATGCTGAGGTAGGCGACGGGTCCGAAGAGATCCATATGAAGTAGCTCCAAAGGTCTTGATGTGGTCATCACATTTTTGCTATGATGAGTACTTCCCACCTGTTTACCTGCTT
This sequence comes from Zea mays, assembly GCF_902167145.1. Lineage (NCBI taxonomy): Eukaryota > Viridiplantae > Streptophyta > Magnoliopsida > Poales > Poaceae > Zea > Zea mays. The sequence continues at coordinate 72,962,617 of NC_050100.1, read as the reverse complement.
GACAAGCTGCACAAGGTCTATCTTTTTCGAAAGTTACATTTGTTAGACCTAACACATGTTCTCCCTTTAGAAGTTTGTGAAGGTTCTTCATCCCCACATGTGCTAGACGGCGATGCCACAGCCAGCCCATGCTAGTCTTAGCGATTAAGCATGCATCTAGATCGGCCTCCTCCTTCGAAAAATCAACTAAATAAAGTTTATCGTCTAGTACACCCTTAAAAGCTAATGAACCATCACTCCTTCTAAAGACAGACACATCTACATTTGTTAATAAGCAATTGTAACCCATATTACATAATTGACTAACGGACAACAAGTTATACATAAGCGATTCAACCAAAAACACATTAGATATGGAATGCTCAGATGAAATAACTATCTTTCCTAGTCCTTTAACCTTGCCTTGATTCCCGTCACTGAATATGATTGAATCTTGGGAATCTTTGTTCTTGACGTAGGAGGTGAACATCTTCTTCTCCCCTGTCATGTGGTTTGTGCATCCGCTGTCGATAATCCAGCTTGAGCCCCCGGATGCATAAACCTGCAAGGCAAATTAGGCTTGGGTTTTAGGTACCCAACTCTTGTTGGGTCCTACAAGGTTAGTAAAAATAGCCTTAGGGACCCAAATGCAAGATTTATCTCCCTTGCATTTTGCCCCTAATTTCGTAGCAACCACTTTCTTATTTTTACATTGGAGTGCAAAATCAGTGTTGCAATCATGAATAATAGTAGCATTTTCATTATGCATTTTTCTAGACATATGATGAACAACATTTTTCCTAGGCATATCTCTACCATGCACAAAGGAAGAACTTGAAGCAAACATGGCATGTGAATCATAAGCATTACAACTCCTATTATGATAAGCATTTCTAGAAAATTTTCTATCATAAATAAATGCATGATTCTTTTGACTACTATTAGCCATAGGAGCCTTTCCCTTTTCCTTGTTGAAAATGGAAGCTCTTTGGCTTGTTAAGTTCTTGGCTTCCCTCTTGAAGCCAAGCCCATCCTTAATTGAGGGGTGTCTACCAATGGTGTAGGCATCCCTTGCAAATTTTAGTTTATCAAAATCACTCTTGCTAGTCTTAAGTTGGGCATTAAGACTAGCCACCTCACCATTTAATTTTGCAATAGAAGTAAGGTGCTCAACACATGCATCAACATTAAAATCCTTACACCTATTACAAATTGCTACATGTTCAATACATGAGCTAGATTTATTTGCTACTTCTAACTTAGCATTTAAGTCATCATTGACACTCTTTAAACTAGAAATAGACTCATGACAAGTAGATAATTCACATGAAAGCATTTCATTTCTTTTGACTTCTAAAGCAAGAGACTTTTGCACATTTACAAATTTATCATGCTCTTCATATAAAAGATCCTCTTGCTTCTCTAGCAATCTATTCTTCTCATTCAACGCATCAATTAATTCTTTGATCTTGTCAATTTTAGTTCTATCTAAGCCTTTGAATAAACTTGCGTAGTCTACTTCATCATCACTAGATTCATCATCACTTGAAGAAGCATATGCAATAGTATTTTGAATGCTTACCTTCTTCTCCTTTGCCATGAGGCAGGTGTGATGCTCGTTGGGGAAGAGAGATGATTTGTTAAAGGCTGTGGCGGCGAGTCCTTCGTCGTCGGAGTCGGACGGAGAACAATCCGAGTCCCACTCTTTTCCAAGGTGTGCCTCACCCTTAGCCTTCTTGTAAACCTTTTTGTTCTCTCTTCCCATTCTTTCCTTGTTCCTGGTCACTATCATTATCGGGACAGTTATCAATAAAGTGACCAATCTTACCACACTTGAAGCAGGAGCGCTTTCCCTTTGTCTTGCTCTTGTTGGGATGCTCCTTGCGACCTTTGAGCGCCGTCTTGAAGCGCTTGATGATGAGGGCCATTTCATCCTCATTTAGCCCGGCCGCCTCAACTTGCGTCACCTTGCTAGGTAGCCCCTCTATGCTGCTTGTCGCTTTGAGAGCAACGGTTTGAGGCTCGTGGATCGGCATTGGGCCATTCAACACCTCATCAACATATCTTGCCTCCTTGATCATCATTCGCCCGCTTACAAACTTTCCGAGTATTTCCTCGGGCGTCATCTTGGTGTACCTAGGATTTTCACGAATAGAGTTTACAAGATGAGGATCAAGGACAGTGAAGGACCTTAGCATAAGCCGGACGACGTCGTGGTCCGTCCATCTCGTGCTTCCATAGCTCCTGATTTTGTTGACCAGGGTCTTGAGCCTGTTGTACGTTTGGGTTGGCTCCTCCCCCTGATCATTGCGAATCTTCCCAGCTCGCCCTCCACCAACTCCATCTTGGTGATCATGGTGGCATCATTCCCCTCATGCGAGATCTTGAGGGTGTCCCAAATCTGCTTGGCGTTGTCCAAGCCGCTCACCTTATGGTACTCTTCCCTGCACAAGGATGCTAATAGAACAGTGGTAGCTTGTGCATTTTTGTGAATTTGTTCATTGATAAACATGGGAGTATCTGTACTATCAAATTGCATTCCATTCTCTACTATTTCCCATATACTTGGATGAAGAGAGAACAAGTGGCTACGCATTTTGTGACTCCAAAATCCATAGTCCTCTCCATCAAAGTGTGGGGGTTTACCAAGAGGAATGGAAAGCAAATGAGCATTCGAATTATGCGGAATGCGAGAATAATCAAAAGAAAAGTTTGAGTTGACCGTTTTTCTTTTTCTCGTCGTCATCGTCTCTTTGGGAAGAAGTGGATTCGGCTGTCGTAGTAGACTATCTTCTTGATGCGCCTCTTCTTCTTCACATCCTTCTTCTTGTGACTTGAGCCTGAGTCAATGGGCTTGTCGTCTTTTGGCTCATTGATGAAGGACTCCTTCTCCTTGTCACTGATCACATCCCCTTTCCCTTAGGATCCATCCCTTCGGGCGATTAGTCCCTTTTGTGAAGAGAACGGTTCTGATACCAATTGAGAGCACCTAGAGGGGGGGTGAATAGGTGATCCTATAAAACTTAAAAACTTATTGCCACAAAAACTTGGTTAAGTGTTAGTGCAATAGGATCAAGTAGTTGGAGAGGAGTACTTGTGAAACACAGAAACCACAGAGAGAAACAACACAGTAGACATAGTGGTTTATCCTATGGTTCGGCCAAGTACAAAACTTGCCTACTCCACGTTGTGGCGTCCCAATGGACAAGGGTTGCACTCAATCCCTCTAAAGTGATCCAATGATCAACTTGAATACCACAGTGTTCCTTTTTCTTATCACTTTTCCCGTTTACGAGGAATCTCCACAAGTTGGAGTCTCTCGCCCTTACAACAAATATCAAAGTGAAAGCACTAGATTAAGGGAGGGAAGCAACACACACAAATCCCAGCAATACGCACACACACAAGCCAAAACTTGAGCTCAATTGAAACACAACAAGTTCACCACTAGAACAGAGCTCAAATCACTAAGAATGTCAATCGAGTGTGCGAGGATGGAGTGCGGGAGTCTTAGAATGTTCAGAGTATGCTTGGTGTACTCCTCCATGCGCCTAGGGGTCCCTTTTATAGCCCCAAGGCAGCTAGGAGCCGTTGAGAGCAATCCAGGAAGGCAATTCTTGCCTTCTGTCGGGTGGCGCACCGGACAGTCCGGTGTGCCACCGGACAGACACTATTCAATGTTCGGTGCAGATTGCTTTCCTAAATTGGCGCAGCCGACCGTTGAAGATTTGGAGCCGTTGGCGCACCGGACATTGTCCGGTGCCCCCATCAGACCGTTGGCTCGGCCACGCGTCACGCGCGGATTGCGCGGCCGACCGTTGGCTCACCGGACAGTCCGGTGCACCACCGGATAGTCCGGTGAATTTTAGCCGTATGCCGCCGACGAATTCCCGAGAGCGGCCAGTTGACCAGGAGCCAGCCTGGCGCACCGGACACTGTCCGGTGCACCACCGGACAGTCCGGTGCACCTAGACTGCGCTGAGTCTTGGCTGCTCCAACCAAGTCTTTTTCCTTTTGTATTTTCTCTGATTCTAGCACTTAGACAAATATGTTAGTACACAAAAACCAATGTACTAAGTCTAGAATCATACCTTTGTGTTGATTTGCACTTCATCCACCATTTGGCACAATTTACTACTTGAAACATTTGTGTTGGGCACTTAATCACCAAAATACTTAGAAATGGCACAAAGGCACATTTCCCTTTCAATTTCGCTAAACCACTGACCAAAAAACCAAAAAGGGTTTTCATCGGTCTGGTTAAAGTGATTGAGGGGTTAGTTTCGGCAGAAGATCTTGAAAGAGATTTTGGTTTTCATTTCCCTTGGGGTAAGATGTGGAAGGCTACTAAATGTCATTCTATATTTTTGATGCAATTCCCCTCCCAAGAACGTCTTGATGAAATGATCAGTTTCCCTGAACTTAAGATGAAGATGTCTGGTGCCAAGATAGCTGTTGTGCCTTGGAGTTCTCGAGCCAAACCCAAGTCTAGACTCCATACTGTTTGGGTTGTTGCTAAGAATGTCCTTGAGGAGTTACAAAATTATCAGTCGATTTATGAAATTGGCTCAATGATTAGGGCTGTTGAGGAAGTTGACCTCATGTCCTTGGATTCTGATGATATTGTGAGATTCAAAATCCACATAAAGAGTGGCCATGATTCCTCCTGTGGTGGAAGTGGCAGTCAAACCCTTTCTGTATGATATCTTCTTTAGAATTGAATCAATTTGTGATGAGGGTTGGAATGATGATTCAGTGAACCTGGGCAAAAGAGCTTCTGTTCAAATTCATGGGATCAATGACCCATTATTTGACAAGTCTGGAAAAAACCTAGAAATGATGAAGAAGAAATCCTTGATGCTGATCTTACTCCAAATCCCAAATTGGGGAGTCTTCTTCTCAGGGCAAAGAGTCTGCCAAACTTTCTGAACCCAACCTTGAGATTCCCAAAGACATTCCTGATGAGGATCAGAAACTTGATAACCTCAGTGATGAGAAAGTTGATTTTGACCCAAAAGAAGATGATCTGCTGAGCTCTCAAGATCTTGAAGAATTTGCTAAAGACGTGGAGGAGGACCAGATGGACTTTCAGTCCAAAATTGGTGCTATGATCTCGATCCCCCCAGTGGTGAGGATTTACAGGAAGTGAAAGGTAAAAAACCTCTGGAAATGCCCACCAACATCTCAGATGGCATCAGAAAAAGCTCTAGGCTGGAGAGGAATGAAGATGTGAAGGTGGCCGATAAAGCTATTTCCAGAGCTGAAGCCAAAGATGCTTTCCTCAACAAAGGTATGTACACTAACTCTTTTTCACTGCTTGATTCTAATAATGTAGACTTGCTAGATATAGCTAATAGATTAGGAGTTTCTTTGGGTCCCTCTGAGTCTGCTGCAATAGATAATCTGGAGTTGATCAAAGATCTGAAACTTTCCAGAAAAATACTGGCAATTCAAGCTTGTAAAAAATATACAACATTGGAGGTCCCCCCTTGTCGATCACAAAGATGTGGACAGCAATGTCCATGATGATTCTGATATAAACAATGATCATGACTTCCTGGATGTTATGATTTTAACAAAAGGAAGGAAAATAAAGCATCAAAAAACATCGAAAAAAGCTTCCCCAAAAAATAGGTACACACCTACCAAAAATTAGGTATCTGACCTTTCTGACCTCCCCCCAGATCTGTTTTAATGATAGGCCTTATCTGGAATTATCAGGGGTTGGGTCGGAGTGCTAAGTTTGATTTCTTGAGAGAAATCATTAGGGATGAAAAGGTTGATTTTATTGGTTTACATGAAACTAAAAAAATCAATTCAATGATTCTCTTTTGTCCTCGCTCGCTGGTAATAAACTCTTTGCCTGGTTCTCTTCTCCACCTAATGGGAGATCTGGTTGCCTTTTAGTGGGCTTCAACTCTGATGTGTTTGATGTCAGAGAATTTGAAGCTGGCGAGTTTTTGATTCGCACTCTAGTTCTTCACAGAGAAAAAAGTCTTATTTGGAATTTTGTCAATGTGTATGGGGTTGCTCAAAAGGAACATAAAAGCCGATTCCTCAGTGAAATGTCTGCAGTTTGCTCGAGAAGTCAGGTCCCCTTGCTTATTGGTGGTGACTTTAACATCCTCAGAAAAGCTGAGGAAAAAATAAACCGGGCGGTCTCAGCAAGTGGAGCTCCTTGTTTAACAGTGTAATAGACCATCATGGTCTAGTGGAATTTGAACTGAAAAACAGATTGTATACGTGGTCTAACAATCGTAGTGACCCTACGTTTGAAAAGCTAGATAGATTCTTGGCCAGTCCTGACTGGGATCTTGCTTATAATAATATCAGTGTTCTTGGTTTGAATAGATCCTTCTCGGACCATGCTCCCCTTTGTCTTCAATTTGATGCTATCCCCATCACGAGTAAAAATTTTAGATACGAGCTGTGCTAGAAGCTTAGGCCGGACTTTCACAATTTAGTGAGAAATAATTGGTCTCTTCCGGTGGGTGCTACCCATAGCCTTGATGTGTGGAAGCTAAAATTGAAACGACTGAGACAAAAGATCAAAGGTTGGAATAATAATGTTGTAGGCCACTACAAGAAGCTGAAAAAAGATCTGATTTCAAAAATTGACACCCTTGATAAAATCAGTGAAACTTCGGGATTATCAGATACTGATAGATTTATGAAACTTGACCTGGAATCTAACCTCAAGAAGATTGTCGATGAGGAAAACATTAGCCTCAAGCAGAAAGCTAGAGATAAGTTCATGTTAGATGGTGATGAGAACTCTAAATACTTCCATTTGCTAGCCAAGCATAAAAAGAGGAGACTCAAGATCTTAACTCTTTCTCATGGTGATAGTTTGGCGCATGATGGTAATGGCATTAACCAGCTTGCGACATCCTTCTATAAAGACCTCTTTGGCCCTTCTTAAGATTCAAGTATTTCGTTTGATAATTTGGACATGAAACACCTTGAGGAGGAGGACAAAGATCTTCTTATATGTCCTTTCTCTTTGGAGGAGATCAAAGAGGTGGTGTTTTCTCTGAAACATAACAGTGCTCCGGGCCCTGATGGTTTCCCTTCTGAATTTTTTCAGGACTTCTGGGACACTATTAAAAGTGATTTGTTTAATCTCTTTAATTCCTTTCACGATGGTTCCCTTAATATTGAGAGACTTAATTTTGGGATAGTCACTCTTATCCCAAAAGTTCCTGATGCAACTGATATTAAAGCCTTTCGACCTATCTGCTTGCTCAACGTCTGTTACAAAATTATTACCAAAGTTCTGACTAATAGGTTGGCTCATTGCATCACCTCTATGATAAGTGACCTTCAGTATGGATTTATCAAAGGTAGATATATCATGGATGGTGTCCTTTCACTTCATGAGATTATTCATGAAGTGAAACAGAAGAAACATAATGGAGTGATTTTTAAAGTTGATTTTGAAAAAGCTTATGACAAAGTTAATTGGAAATTTCTTCATAATATGATGATTAAGAAAGGCTTTGGAGATAAATGGAGTGATTGGGTGTTGAAGACTGTGAAAGGTGGTAAAGTGGCTATCAGAACTAATGATGTGGTTGACCCCTATTTTAAAACACACAAGGGTGTTCGCCAAGGTGATCCTTTTTCCCCACTCCTCTTTAATGTGGCAGCTGATGGTCTTGCTTGTTTGATTCAAAAAGCTAAAGATGAAGGTATTATTAAAGGTCTCATTCCACATATTATCTCTGGTGGTTGCTGCTGCTTACAATATGCTGATGACACTATTTTTTGCTGCAAGATGATCTTGAAAATGCCAGAAATCTGAAGTTTATTCTCTGTATTTTTGAACAGATGTCAGGTCTTAAGATTAACTTTCATAAAAGTGAAATTATTTGCTTGGGAAATTCTGTAAATAGAGAGCATATGTATGCTGACAACTTTACTTGCCCCCCAAGTGGTCTTCCTATGAAATACTTAGGGGTCCCGATTGATAACAAAAAACTATGCAAATCTTTGTGGGCTCCCATAGTAGAAAAAATTGAGAGTAAATTGGGTTCCTGGCAAGGTCGTTTCCTTAGTCTGGGAGGTCGATTAGTTTTGATTAACAGCAGTCTCACCAATGTCCCCCTGTACATGCTCTCTTTGTACAAATGCCCCAAAGGTGTGTTGAAAAAAATGGATATTTTTAGAAAAAGATTATTATGGCAGGGTGGCCATAATCATAAAAAATATCACTTAGCTAATTGGAATTTAGTCTGTTCTCCCAAAAAATATGGGTGGTCTCGGTGTTCTGGATTTACAAAAAATGAATGAAGCACTGCTGGCGAAGTGGTTTTGGAGACTAGAAAATTCTAGTGGCTTGTGGCAGACTATTATTCATCGCAAATATGTTAAAAATAAGCCTATCATTTCTGTGAAGAAAAAACCTTCTGATTCTCACTTCTGGAAAGGTATCCTCTCAGTTCGAGACAAATACTATAATTACTGCAAAAAAAGTATTGGTAATGGAAAGAGCTCTAGTTTCTGGAAAAAACATCTGGTGTGGCACTAAAAAATTGGCTGACAAGTACCCTAACTTGTTTGAGTTCGCTTATGATAAAGATATCACAGTTCATAATGTCATCTCCTCCAACTTTCAGTCGCTTACGTTCAGAAGAAGACTAATTGGAGATTTAGGAGAGGCCTATAATGACCTCATTACCCTTTGCAGTGATCTCTTGCTTTCTGCAGAAGATGATACTTCGGTTTGGCTGTTGGGTAGCAAAGGTTTTTCAGTAAATTCCTTGTACAAAGAGATGAAGAATTCTCTGATTGTTGTTCCCTCGAATTTTCTGTGGAAAACCAGGCTACCTCATAAGATTAAGGTGTTTTTGTGGTTGGTCAGAAATAAGAAGATTCTGACAAAAGATAATTTGTTTAAAAGACACTAGCAAGGGAACCTTGACTGTATTTTTTGTGGACTTCTGGAGTCCATAGACCATTTAATTTTTCACTGTCTAGTGGTCAGGTTTATTTGGAGAATTGTCCAAATTGCCTTTAATCTGACCTCTACTTCCAAAGATACAGCTGATCTTTTTGGTCCCTGGATTAACAGTTTCTATCAAACTGAAAAAAAAAATTGGTTCTCTTTGGGTGTGGTGCTGCCCTTTGGGCAATTTGGCGAACTCGAAATGAGTGTTGCTTCAATGCTAAACTGATCGATGATCCATCTAATGTGGTTTTTCTTGTTGTTACTGGATTGATGCTTGGTCTATTCGGCAGACAAGGAGGGGAAAAAACTGGTGGAGCAAGGAAGCCGCGGAATCCGAAAGATAACAAGTGACATCTACAGCAAAGCCCATGGTTGGAAGCAGGTCGATAGGCGCCTTCAGTGACATTTTGGCTGCTGATGCATCTTTCTAAGTTATGTCCTGTTTGATGTAATCACCTTATCTTCATCGTTAGATAAAAACTTAGCTATGGTCGTCGCTGCTGGTGGCTAGTCCAGGCTGCTTTTGATTTGTCTCTAGTTTGTCACTTTGGCTGTTCGTCAGTCACTTGGAGTCTGTCTCTCATGTATTTCTGGAATACCGCGTTTCCTTATTTGGGCTTAACCCTTGCGTAGCTGATAATTGTGGTAGTCTTGTCGGCTTTTGGCTGTTGGTTAAGGTTGTGGCCTTGTAAAAACCTTTGTCCGGTTACTATTTCTTAATGAAATAGGGGGTGTCCCCCTCTGTCAAAAATGTGCTTTGTCAAACACTACCTACATGAAACTAAAAGAGGCCCTAGCTAGCCGCACCAACGTAAAACTACAGCGAACAGGATTCCATGACGAACGACGACAATCGTTTAGTACCATGAATGTTAACATGTTTTCGTATGATCAAATTTAAAATTGTTTGACTCAGCACCATACTATAAAAATTGCACCCTTCTACGGTTGAAACACAGAGCGTTATTCAGTCCCAACAGCTATATGCTATAAATATTTTTTCCAGAAAACAAAAAATGATGCTGCTCATGCAGAAACATGATGACCTGGGACACTATCGGAGAGGAAATTCTCCGGCCGGGTGGTGGAACGCACCCGCCCTAAATCCTAAGATGAGGAGGGACCTAAGCGTTTTGTCTGTCTACTAAGCGATGAACGAACACAAGAACACACAAGGATTTAGAGTGGTTCGGGCCGCCGGAGCGTAATACCCTACTCCACTGTGTGATGTATTGAGCTTGAGAGCTTGTATGAACTTGTGAGTCTGAGAGTCTAAGTGAGTCTGAGTGAGCCTGTCTTGTAACGTTGCGTGCCTCCCCTTTTATAGCTAAAGGGGGGCACGTACAAGGGTGCTGAGCCCCGACATGCGGGCCCAGGGACATAACGGATGTAATACTTGGAGCAACTAATGCCCGACGCCAGTGCAATCTCCTTGCGCTCTGACATCCATGGTCTGCGTAGCATTGGCATGCAGCGGAAGCTTCCCTAGCAACGTACGAGTGATGATGTGCAGAGTGTATGCCGCAGGACGGGCGTACTGCCTGCCACCGGAGTGGACGGGCACGCCGCCTGCAGGATGGCCTGGTCGCCGCCTGTCAGTAGAGTGGACAGGACTGATAGTCGCCTAGAGGGGGGTGAATAGCGTGAAACTGAAATTTACAAATATAAACACAACTACAAGCCGGGTTAGCGTTAGAAATAAAAACGAGTCCGCGAGAGAGGGTGCAAAACAAATCTCAAGCAAATAAGGAGTGTGACACAAGGATTTGTTTTACCGAGGTTCGGTTCTCGCAAACCTACTCCCCATTGAGGTGGTCACAAAGACCGGGTCTCTTTCAACCCTTTCCCTCTCTCAAACGGTCCCTCCGACCGAGTGAGCTTCTTTTCTTAAATCAAAACCGGGAACAAAACTTCCCCGCAAGGGCCACCACACAATTGGTGCCTCTTGCCTTGATTACAATGGAGTTTTGATCACAAGAACAAGTGAGAAAGAAAAGAAGCAATCCAAGCGCAAGAGCTCAAAAGAACACGGCAAATCTCTCTCGCTAATCACTAAAGCCTTGTGTGGAATTGGAGAGGATTTGATCTCTTTGGTGTGTCTAGAATTGAATGTCTAGCTCTTGTAAGTGGTTGAGAAGTGAAAAACTTGGATGACTTGAATGTGGGGTGGTTGGGGTATTTATAGCCCCAACCACCAAACTAGCCGTTTGGGTGGAGGCTGTCTGTCGCATGGTGCACCGGACATGTCCGGTGCGCCAGCCACGTCACCCGGCCGTTAGGGTTCCGACCGTTGGAGCTCTGACGCTGGGTCCGCCTGGATGTCCGGTGGCGCACCCGACATGCACTGTAGAGTGTCCGGTGCGCCAGCATGGGCGTGCCTGACTCCTGCGCGCGCTGGCGCGCATTTAATGCGTCCGCAGGTAGCCGTTGGCGCCGAAGTAGTCGTTGCCCCGTTGTTACACCGGACAGTCCGGTGTACACTGGACATGTCCGGTGAATTATAGCGGAGCAGCCGTTGCGAATTCCCGAGGCTGCCAAGTTCCAGAGTCGCGTCCTCTTGGAGCAACGGACACTGTCCGGTGTACACCGGACATGTCCGGTGAATTATAGCGCGCCGGCTCTGAAAATTCCCGAGGCTGAGGAGTTCAGCGCAAAGTCCCCTGGTGCACCGGACAGTGTCCGGTGGCACACCGGACAGTCCGGTGCGCCAGACCAGGGAGCCTTTCGGGATGCCTTTAGCTCTCTATTTTGAACCCAACATTGGTCTTTTTAATTGGCTTGTTGTGAACCTTTGGCACCTGTATAACTTATACACTAGAGCAAACTAGTTAGTCCAATTATTTGTGTTGGGCAATTCAACCACCAAAATTATTTAGGAATTAAGTGTAAGCCTAATTCCCTTTCAATCTCCCCCTTTTTGGTGATTGATGCCAACACAAGCCAAAGCAAATATAGAAGTGCATAATTGAACTAGTTTGCATAATGTAAGTGCAAAGGTTGCTTGGAATTGAGCCAATATAAATACTTATAAGATATGCATGGATTGTTTCTTCATTTTTAACATTTTGGACCACGCTTGCACCACAGATTTTGTTTTTGCAAATTCTTTTGTAAATCCTTTTCAAAGTTCTTTTGCAAATAGTCAAAGGTAAATGAATAAGATTTTACGAAGCATTTTCAAGATTTGAAATTTTCTCCCCCTGTTTCATATACTTTTCCTTTGACTAAACAAAACTCCCCCTAAATGAGATCCTCCTCTTAGTGTTCAAGAGGGTTTTAAGATATCAATTTTGAAAATACTACTTTCTCCCCCTTTTGAACACAATGAGATACCAATTTGAAAATCATTAGTTTTAAAATTAGGTGGTGGTGCGGTCCTTTTGCTTTGGGCTCATACTCTCTCCCCCTTTGGCATGAATCGCCAAAAACGGAATCATTAGAGACCTAAGAATTATTCTCTCCCCCTTTGGTTATAAATAAATGGGTGAAGATTATACCAAAGATGGAGTCCTTTTGCTTGGTGCTCATGCTTTCTCTCCCCAAAAATGGAGAGTTGCTTGGAGTGACGGCGAAGGATGAGTTTCGGAGTGGAAGCCTTTGTCTTCGCCGAAGACTCCAATTCCCTTTCAATACACCTATGACTTGGTTTGAAATGGACTTGAAAACACATTAGTCATAGCATATGAAAGAGATATGATCAAAGGTATGTAAATGAGCTATATGCAAGTCAACAAAAAAAGTTCCTAGAATCAAGAATATTTAGCTCATGCCTAAGTTTGTTAAAAGTTTGTTCATCAAGAGGCTTGGTAAAGATATCGGCTAATTGATCTTTAGTATTAATGTAAGAAATCTCGATATCTCCCTTTTGTTGGTGATCCCTTAGAAAGTGATACCGAATGGCTATGTGCTTAGTGCGGCTATGCTCAACGGGATTATCCGCCATGCGGATTGCACTCTCATTATCACATAGAAGAGGAACTTTGGTTAATTTGTAACCATAGTCCCGCAGGGTTTGCCTCATCCAAAGTAATTGTGCGCAACAGTGGCCTGCGGCAATATACTCGGCTTCGACGGTGGAAAGAGCAACCGAATTTTGCTTCTTTGAAGCCCAAGACACCAAGGATCTTCCCAAGAACTGGCAAGTCCCTGATGTGCTCTTTCTATTGATTTTACACCCTGCCCAATCGACATCCGAATAACCAATCAAATCAAAAGTGGATCCCCTAGGATACCAAAGCCCAAACTTAGGAGTATAAACTAAATATCTCAAGATTCGTTTTACGGCCGTAAGGTGAGATTCCTTAGGGTCGGCTTGGAATCTTGCACACATGCATACGGAAAGCATAATATCCGGTCGTGATGCACATAAATAGAGTAAAGAACCTATCATCGACCGGTATACCTTTTGATCGACGGATTTACCTCCTTCGTCGAGGTCGAGATGCCCATTGGTTCCCATGGGTGTCTTGATGGGTTTGGCATCCTTCATTCCAAACTTGCTTAGAATATCTTGAGTGTACTTCGTTTGGCTTAGGAAGGTGCCCTCTTGGAGTTGCTTCACTTGGAATCCTAAGAAATACTTCAACTCCCCCATCATAGACATCTCGAACTTTTGTGTCATGATCCTACTAAATTCTTCACATGTAGACTCGTTAGTAGACCCAAATATAATATCATCAACATAAATTTGGCATACGAACAAGTCATTTTCAAGAGTTTTAGTAAAGAGTGTAGGATCGGCCTTTCCAACTTTGAAGCCATTAGTGATAAGGAAATCTCTAAGGCATTCATACCATGCTCTTGGGGCTTGCTTGAGCCCATAAAGCGCCTTAGAGAGCTTATAGACATGGTTAGGATACTCACTGTCTTCAAAGCTGGGAGGTTGCTCAACATAGACCTCTTCCTTGATTGGTCCATTGAGGAAGGCACTTTTCACGTCCATTTGATAAAGCTTAAAGCCATGGTAAGTAGCATAGGCCAATAATATACGAATTGACTCAAGCCTGGCTACGGGTGCATAGGTTTCACCGAAATCCAAACCTTCGACTTGGGAGTATCCCTTGGCCACAAGTCGAGCTTTGTTCCTTGTCACCACACCATGCTCATCTTGCTTGTTGCGGAAGACCCATTTGGTTCCTACAACATTTTGATTAGGACGTGGAACTAAATGCCATACCTCTTTCCTTGTGAAGTTGTTGAGCTCTTCTTGCATCGCCACCACCCAATCCGAATCTTGAAGTGCTTCCTCTACCCTGTGTGGCTCAATAGAGGAAACAAAATAGTAATGCTCACAAAAATGTGCAACACGAGATCTAGTGGTTACCCCCTTATGAATGTCGCCGAGGATGGTGTCGACGGGGTGATCTCGTTGGATTGCTTGGTGGACTCTTGGGTGTGGCGGTCTTGGTTCTTCATCCTCCTTGTCTTGATCATTTGCATCTCCCCCCTGATTATTGCCGTCATCTTGAGGTGGCTCATTTGCTTGATCTTCTCCTTCATCAACTTGAGCCTCATCCTCATTTTGAGTCGGTGGAGATGCTTGCGTGGAGGAGGATGGTTGATCTTGTGCATTTGGAGGCTCTTCGGATTCCTTAGGACACACATCCCCAATGGACATGTTCCTTAGCTCGATGCACGGAGCCTCTTCAATACCTATCTCATCAAGATCAACTTGCTCTACTTGAGAGCCGTTAGTCTCATCAAACACAACGTCACAAGAAACTTCAACTTGTCCGGAGGACTTGTTAAAGACTCTATATGCCCTTGTGTTTGAATCATATCCTAGTAAAAAGCCTTCTACAGTCTTAGGAGCAAATTTAGATTTTCTACCTTTTTTAACAAGAATAAAGCATTTGCTACCAAAGACTCTAAAATATGAAATGTTGGGCTTTTTACCGGTTAGGAGTTCATAGGATGTCTTCTTGAGGATTCGGTGTAGATATAACCGGTTGATGGCGTAGCAGGCGGTGTTGACCGCCTCGGCCCAAAACCGATCCGAAGTCTTGTACTCATCAAGCATGGTCCTTGCCATGTCCAATAGAGTTCGATTCTTCCTCTCCACTATACCATTTTGTTGTGGCGTGTAGGGAGAAGAGAACTCATGCTTGATGCCCTCCTCCTCAAGGAAGCCTTCGATTTGGGAGTTCTTGAACTCCGTCCCGTTGTCGCTTCTAATTTTCTTGATCCTTAAGCCGAACTCGTTTTGAGCTCGTCTCAAGAATCCTTTTAAGGTTTCTTGGGTTTGAGATTTTTCCTGCAAAAAGAACACCCAAGTGAAGCGAGAATAATCATCCACTATTACAAGACAATACTTACTCCCGCCGATGCTTATGTAAGCAATCGGGCCGAATAGATCCATGTGGAGTAGCTCAAGCGGCCTGTCGGTCGACATGATGTTCTTGTGTGGATGATGGGCTCCAACTTGCTTTCCTGCCTGGCATGCGCTACAAACCCTGTCTTTCTCAAAATGAACATTTGTTAGTCCTAAAATGTGTTCTCCCTTTAGAAGCTTATGAAGATTCTTCATCCCAACATGGGCTAGTCGGCGGTGCCAGAGACAACCCATGTTAGTCTTAGCAATTAAGCATGTGTCGAGTTCAGCTCTATCAAAATCTACTAAGTATAGCTGACCCTCTAACACACCCTTAAATGCTATTGAATCATCACTTCTTCTAAAGACAGTGACACCTACATCAGTAAAGAGACAGCTGTAGCCCATTTTGCATAATTGAGATACAGAAAGCAAATTGTAATCTAATGAATCTACGAGAAAAACATTGGAAATAGAATGGTCAGGAGATATAGCAATTTTACCCAATCCTTTGACCAAACCTTGGTTTCCATCCCCGAATGTGATAGCTCGTTGGGGATCTTGATTTTTCTCATAGGAGGAGAACATCTTCTCCCCTGTCATGTGGTTTGTGCACCCGCTATCGATGATCCAACTTGAGCCCCTGGATGCATAAACCTACAAAACAAGTTTAGTTCTTGACTTTAGGTACCCAAACGGTTGTGGGTTCTTTGGCATTAGAAACAAGAACTTTGGGAACCCAAACACAAGTTTTGGAGCTCTTGTGTTTGCCCCCAACATACTTGGCAACGACCTTGCCGGATTTGTTAGTCAAAACATATGATGCATCAAAAGTTTTAAAAGAAATATCATGCTCATTTGATGCACTAGGAGTTTTTTCTTAGGCAACTTAACATGGGTTGGTTGCCTAGAACTAGATGTCTCACCCTTATACATGAAAGCATGGTTAGGGCCAGAGTGAGACTTCCTAGATTGAATCCTCCTAATTTTGCTCTCGGGATAACCGGCAGGGTATAAAATGTAACCCTCGTTATCCTGAGGCATGGGAGCCTTGCCCTTTACAAAGTTAGACAACCTTTTGGGAGGGGCATTAAGTTTGACATTGTCTCCCCTTTGGAAGCCGATGCCATCCTTGATGTCAGGGCGTCTCCCATTATAAAGCATACTACGAGCAAATTTAAATTTTTCATTCTCTAAGTTATGCTCGGCAATTTTAGCATCTAATTTTGCTATATGATCATTTTGCTGTTTAATTAAAGACATGTGATCATGAATAGCATTAATATCAACATCTCTACATCTAGTACAAATAGATACATGCTCAACGATAGATGTAGAGGGTTTGCAAGATTTTAATTCTACAACCTTAGCATGTAACATATCATTCTTAGTTCTAAGGTCTGAAATAGTAGCATTGCAAACATCAAAATCTTTAGCCTTAGCAAGTAATTTTTCATTTTCATTTCTAAGGCTAGCAAGTGAAATGTTCAATTCTTCAATCCTAGCAAGTAAATCATCATTATCATCTCTAGAATTGGAAGTTGAAACATTACAAACATGAGAATCAACCTTAGCTATTAAATTAGCATTTTCATTTCTAAGGTTGGCAATAGTGTCATGGCATGTGCTTAGCTCACTAGTTAATTTCTCACATTTTTCTACCTCTAGAGCATAAGCATTTTTAATCTTAACATGTTTCTTATTTTCCTTAATTAGGAAGTCCTCTTGGGAATCCAAAAGGTCATCCTTTTCATGAATAGCACTAATTAATTCATTTAATTTTTCCTTTTGTTCCATGTTAAGGTTGGCGAAAAGGGTACGCAAGTTATCCTCCTCATCACTAGCATTATCATCACTAGAAGACTCATATTTAGTGGATGATTTGGATTTAACCTTCTTCCTCTTGCCGTCCTTTGCCATGAGGCACTTGTGGCCGACGTTGGGGAAGAGGAGTCCCTTGGTGACGGCGATGTTGGCGGCATCCTCGTTGTCGGAGGAGTCGGTGGAGCTCTCGTCGGAGTCCCACTCGCGGCACACGTGGGCATCGCCGCCCCTCTTCTTGTGGTACCTCTTCTTTTCTCTCCTCTTGCCCTTCTTGTCGTTATCCCTGTCACTGTCACTTGATAATGGACATTTAGCAATAAAGTGACCGGGCTTACCACACTTGTAGCAAACCTTCTTGGAACGGGATTTGTAATCCTTCCCCTTCCGTTGCTTGAGGATTTGGCGAAAGCTTTTGATGATTAAAGCCATCTCCTCGTTGTCGAGCTTTGAAGCGTCGATTGGTTGTCTACTTGGTGTAGACTCCTCCTTCTTCTCCTTCGTCGCCTTGAATGCCACCGGTTGTGCTTCGGATGTGGAGGGATCATCAAGCTCGTTGATCTTCTTTGAGCCCTTGATCATACATTCAAAGCTCACAAAATTCCCGATAACTTCCTCGGGAGTCATTAGTGTGTATCTAGGATTACCACGAATTAATTGAACTTGAGTGGGGTTAAGGAAGATGAGTGATCTAAGAATAACCTTAACCACCTCGTGGTCATCCCATTTCTTGCTCCCGAGGTTGCGCACTTGGTTCACCAAGGTTTTGAGCCGGTTGTACATATCTTGTGGCTCCTCCCCTTGGCGAAGACGGAAGCGACCGAGCTCCCCCTCGATCGTTTCCTGCTTGGTGATCTTGGTGAGTTCATCACCCTCATGCGCGGTCTTGAGTAGATCCCAAATCTCCTTCGCATGCTTCAACCCTTGCACCTTGTTATATTCCTCTCTACTTAGAGAGGCGAGGAGTATGGTTGTGGCTTGGGAGTTGAAGTGCTCGATTTGGGCTACTTCATCCTCATCATAGTTTCATCCCCTACGGATGGTACCTGTGCACCAAACTCAACAACATCCCATATACTTTTGTGGAGTGAGGTTAGATGAAATCGCATTAAATCACTCCACCTAGCATAATCTTCACCATCAAATGTTGGTGGCTTGCCTAATGGGACGGAAAGTAAAGGTGTATGTTTAGGAATGCGAGGGTAGCGTAGGGGGATCTTACTATACTTCTTACGCTCTTGGTGTTTTGAAGTGACGGATGCCGCGTCGGAGCCGGAGGTGGATGCCGATGAAGAATCGGTCTCGTAGTAGACCACCTTCCTCATCCTCTTTTTCTTGTCCCCACTCCGATGCGGCTTGTGGGAAGAGGATTTCTCCTTCTTCTCTTTGTGGTGTGAAGAAGATCTCTTCTCCTTCCCTTTGGAGGAATCCTTCTTCTTCTCCTTCCTCTTGATGCGGGACTCTTCCGATGAAGTGCTCCCGTGGCTTGTAGTGGGCTTTTCGCCGGTCTCCATCTCCTTCTTGGCGTGATCTCCCGACATCACTTCGAGCGGTTAGGCTCTAATGAAGCACCGGGCTCCGATACCAATTGATAGTCGCCTAGAGGGGGGGTAAATAGGGCGAAACTGAAATTTACAAATATAAACACAACTACAAGCCGGGTTAGCGTTAGAAATAAAAACGAGTCCGCGAGAGAGGGTGCAAAACAAATCTCAAGCAAATAAGGAGTGTGACACAAGGATTTGTTTTACCGAGGTTCGGTTCTCGCAAACCTACTCCCCGTTGAGGTGGTCACAAAGACCGGGTCTCTTTCAACCCTTTCCCTCTCTCAAACGGTCCCTCCGACCGAGTGAGCTTCTTTTCTTAAATCAAAACCGGGAACAAAACTTCCCCGCAAGGGCCACCACACAATTGGTGCCTCTTGCCTTGATTACAATGGAGTTTTGATCACAAGAACAAGTGAGAAAGAAAAGAAGCAATCCAAGCGCAAGAGCTCAAAAGAACACGGCAAATCTCTCTCGCTAATCACTAAAGCCTTGTGTGGAATTGGAGAGGATTTGATCTCTTTGGTGTGTCTAGAATTGAATGCCTAGCTCTTGTAAGTGGTTGAGAAGTGAAAAACTTGGATGACTTGAATGTGGGGTGGTTGGGGTATTTATAGCCCCAACCACCAAACTAGCCGTTTGGGTGGAGGCTGTCTGTCGCATGGTGCACCGGACATGTCCGGTGCGCCAGCCACATCACCCGGCCGTTAGGGTTCCGACCGTTGGAGCTCTGACGCTGGGTCCGCCTGGATGTCCTGTGGCACACCGGACATGCACTGTAGAGTGTCCGGTGCGCCAGCATGGGCGTGCCTGACTCCTGCGCGCGCTGGCGCGCATTTAATGCATCTGCAGGTAGCCGTTGGCGCCGAAGTAGTCGTTGCCCCGTTGTTACACCGGACAGTCCGGTGTACACCGGACATGTCCGGTGAATTATAGCGGAGCAGCCGTTGCGAATTCTCGAGGCTGCCAAGTTCCAGAGCCACGTCCTCTTGGAGCACCGGACACTGTCTGGTGTACACCGGACATGTCCGGTGAATTATAGCGCGCCGACTCTAAAAATTCCCGAGGCTGAGGAGTTCAGCGCAAAGTCCCCTGGTGCACCGGACAGTCCGGTGCGCCAGACCAGGGAGCCTTTCGGGATGCCTTTAGCTCTCTATTTTGAACCCAACATTGGTCTTTTTAATTGGCTTGTTGTGAACCTTTGGCACCTGTATAACTTATACACTAGAGCAAACTAGTTAGTCCAATTATTTGTGTTGGGCAATTCAACCACCAAAATTATTTAGGAATTAAGTGTAAGCCTAATTCCCTTTCAAGGACACATTAAATGCTGAGGTGGCACATCGCTTGTCAGTGGAGTCGACAAGGCGCATTTAATGCTGAGGCGGCACATCACCTGCCAGAGGAGTAGACAGGGCGCATTTAATACTGAGGTGGCACATCACCTGCCAATTTGACAGGCGGCGCGCCTCCTCCGCAATAAACGCGGAGGACACGCGGCCCAGAGACCTTATGTCAGGCTCCGTCCGTTGGCTTACGTCACGGGCAGCTAGACACGTGGCAGCTGTCACACCCGGTTTTAAGGAACAAAGTCGGGTGCATCTCATATGTGCGCCAAGGAAGAACAACACACATAATAACAGAGTGCATAGAGATAAATGTCATAAATATCATAAATGTACTTATTACATAGCAGAAGTCTTACAAAAATAAATGATAAAGTAAAGCAAACTAAATATTATTCTCTGGCACCACAAAGCTGACTAGGAGACGCCACCTAGATCAAGTCGAATGCCTCAGTGTTAGGCGGCTCCTCTTCGACCACCTGCTCTTCTCCTGTGGGGGGTGTGAGACAGCAAGAGTGAGCTCACATACGTTTATAGCTCAACAAGTCGTGAGGAATAATGTGCATGAACTCACCAAAGGTGGGAGTTCATGTGAAGTGTAAGGCTGATCAACAAAATAGAGGCTGAAGCTGAGCATTGCTTTTATAAGTTGGTCAAAATTTTATTAGCAATTACTAAGTGTAAGTAAATATCAAACCTTAATAATAATAAAGAAAAGTAAAAAATAAAATAATCCCAAATGCGATGCAAATGTCAAATTAAATTTAAGTTCCATAAATTAATCATGTGAGGGTCCAAGCTGCTCATGACCGTGAGCACGGCTAGTATACCAGTTTTACACTCTACAGAGGTTGCACATCTTTACCCACAAGTCATGTTACCCATCTGCCAAGAGACGGTCAATCTCATACACCTCTACCGAGGAGGCGAGGCAGGGTAACACTACGAGGCTTTTACAAAGTTCCACTAGCTTCAGAAATCCCGCTACAGTTTATAGGAAGCTCCAGTGCAGGAATCCCTCGCCTGACCGCCATCGCAGCAAAATCAATCCAAGGACCTCCCTACACTGACCACTCTCCTACTGCCCTCGCCCCTTTCGGGTAAGGAAGTCATCCACTAGCTTTCCTAGTTAATCAGCCAAGGGCGTCCCATTAAACCCTTGTGGTAGCACTATTTTCCCGGGTGGTCGCTCCAGGTTCCCATTAACATAATGATCTTAACATGAACAGTAATAATAAAAAGATAATAAAAGTGTAATTATGAATAAAGTATCTCCATACCCAAATCCACATAAAGCAATAGCAGGTACTACCCAAAAATATTTCAGTGGTAAACAAGGTATAAAGATAACCAAAACTGGGGTAACCTATTGGATCTCATCAAAATTAACCTATGCAGATAATTATAATTAATAAGAACACGGCTGGTAAAAAGTAAGTGATCAAGGGCACAACTTGCCTTCAATGAGCTCGTGCTCAGCTACTTCTACTTGCTGAACCTCAGAATCCACAGTGGCTTGCTCGTTTACTCGCATCAACACAATACATATATAGTATAGCAAAAATTAACATTGCACCAAACATGTGAATAAAATACACAATAAAAATCTACACATTAAAATAAGAACCTAGAAACAAGATTCATTAATTTTAGAGTTATAGATTTTTGAATTATGAATTTCCAATGGTTTAATGTGCTTGAAATGGAATTACACGAGAAATAAATTTTCTTTCTGTTTTCATGTCAAAACAGAGACTCCAGGTGATAGAAATTAATATTACAAAATTTTAGAAATTGGAATGGATTTATTTGGATCAAAAATGAATTTTCTATGCATTTTACAAGTTTCTAGATTGTTTTTGTATTAAAAACGAATTTCTATAGTTATTTCTCTGTTTTTAATCATCTCTGGACTGGGCCTCAATTCCTGGAAAGTTCAGGGGTCTCGGGGTAACATTTCTTAAGACACAGAGAACAGTCCAGTGGACCGCGGGTTGATTTCTCAATCATTTAGGGACTCTTATGCAAATTTCTAGGGTCGAATAGGCGTCGGGTGATAGCGACCGTTTGATCGCCTATGGGCACGCTAGATCAAGTCGGACTACGATCGAATCGGTACGCAACAGCCACCATTGGATTCACCAGAAGTGGCTCAGATTTAAATACTCCCGATTCCATCCCATCCACTAGTGACTAGATCTACGGTCAGGATTTCTCGCTCGAAGGGGTAAGCTATGCCCTAATCCGAACCGCAGATCGCACGATCGACGGCACACGCTGCCTCTTCCTTCCCTCACCGCGCAGCTACGGTGGAGACTAATCCCCACCCAACGGTGTACGAACACCAGTGGCAGCGCCATGGCTGGCGCCGGGCAATTCCGTCACTACAGTGTCTTAACTCTAGTGTTGACACCCGCAAAATGGAATTGGCACGTCGGCGAACTTCGTAGGAGGTTCTTACCGGCATTCCGAGGGGGCAGTGGTGAAGTCCATGGCGCTGACTGATCCACGATGGACCAGTAATTCCGGTGAGGAATTAAGGGTCACACAGTGGAGCACTTCCTCCGCGAGGCACACGGCAGCTCCACGGAGACGCGGCGATCCCCCCGCCCAGGTGCAAAACCACCCGCGCGGCGTCCGTGCGAATCAAGCAGCGATGGCGGACCATCTCCACCCTAGCTAATGGTGTGCGGCGATGGTGAAGTGCTTCTTTGCTCGGGTCTGCGCAGAAGGATAGAGGAAGAGAGGAAAGAGGGCGCCCGAAGACTTTATGGCCCACAGAGTTCAGCTAGTAACGGCCCCGAGGTTCGCGGTACGCTCCGCCATGGCCGGGGATCCGTTGAGGCGAACGCGCGGAGCGGACGAGGCGACTGACACAACGGACCCACGGTTCAGTGCAGAGTAGACACGGCGCGCGCATGCGGTATATAGAGGAGTGGGCCCATTCTGCAGCGACCGATAGGGGAGAGGCTGGCGTGCGCACTTGGTCTCGCATCCGACAATTGAGCCCCACTGATCAGGTGACCGCGCGCAGTTGTGTGGTGTTGGGCCGCACAGAGGGGTATCTCCAGATGGGCCAAAAGAAGGATCCGAGGCCCAGGTATGTTTTCTTTTTTTCTTTTATGTCTTATTTTCTGCTTTCTTTTATTCATAACTATTTTAAATTTAAATTTTGAATTTTGAATATGAATTTCACCATTGAGTCAAGTATACCAATCCAAACTTCTAGTGGAGGAATAATATATTTTTATTTACTTATTTTTATCCACATAATACTTTTGTTCTTCTCTTTTCTAAATTCTACAATTCCTTTAGATCTTAAATTCCCTTTTTGGACTCTAATATATTTCTTGTCACATTTTTTTATTTCATTTTTGTCACGATATGCACACAAAAGAAAATCCCAACATGATGCATGATTTATTTTTGGGTATCTTTTGTTATTTATTTATATGTTTTCATGTGATGTTCTCATGAAATGATAAATATGGATAACACATATATGTATAAAGGAATATGATTTCTCTTTTTAGACTTTTCTTACAAAGTGGGTATTACAGCAGCATCGGGTCTCCGCCTGAGCGGGGAGCAGAGGTGTATGCGATACGGTCCAGACACATGTCAGCTTCGGACCCCCGCCTGGCCTTGGTCAAGGCCTGAGTATTTTTTGTCCTGAAATCCTGGGACCTTGCTGTGAGTGGCCCGAAACCTGCATAGGGGGTCCAGGCACACCCGTGGAGGTTCTGGACCTTGCACGGAGGTCCGGTCTGTACGTACAGGGGTCCGACACTTTCCCATGGGGGTCCGGACCCTCTGCTGATATCCTGGAATATATTGTCTTATCTGGCCACGTGGCGGCCCTGGAGCTGTCCACGTGGTGGGGTCGGCTGCTGTTCACCACGCGACTAGAGATAGCCGCGCGGGCACCGTGTCTTCATACTATAGTAAGGGGTACCCATAATTCAGGGTACCGACAGTGGCCCCCGGGCCCGCCTTAGGGGAGCAAACGAGCCTGCAGGTGGGGCCAAAGCTTGATTAGCGATTGGCACGCTGCTTCTGTGCGCTTGCAGACATAATTATGCCAGTCTGGCTTCGGTCACGCCAACTGTCACGCCTGTCCCCGCGGCTGACTGACCCGTGGCCTCTGCACTTGATGGTTTTGCTGGGCCACGCACAGGGTGCCTCGATACCGCTGCATTGGTTTTGAAAATTCACCCTCTCTACCTTCTGTTGCGGCCTCGAGGAGACGCGGTACTGGCGTGAGCATCGGTTCGACTTCTCTGCACCTAGGAACCATCGCCCAGGGAGGATAACTCGTGGGCCTAGGCCCCTGTGTCAGAGACTGGACTGTCGGAGGTGAAGAGACTTATTACCGCGGGCGGCGGCTTGCTCCTCCGCGACGATTCGCCTTCTTCGCACTCGGAGGCCGACGCCCAAGGAGTATGACTCGTGGGCCCGGGCCCCCGTGTCGGAGGCTGGTCCGCTCTTTTGGCGGAGATGAAGAGGCCCAGCGGTTCGCTCCTCGCGCAGCGATTTGCCTTCTTCGCACACGGAGACCGATGCCCAAGGAGCATGACTCATGGGCCCGGGCCCCCGTGCTAGAGGCTGGGTCACCTTGGCGCGCGTCGTGCGAGATCTTCTGTGGCGTCTCGGGCATCAGTGGGGGAATCTTTCTTTAAAAAGGGATTCCCCCCGAGCGCGGTAGCCATTGTCATCACTCGCAGCGCCCTTTCGCCCTCGAGTTCTCCACGCTCTTCTGCCGCCGTAGCCGCCATGGCCTTGCTAGACCCTCCCGAGTACTTCCAGTCCGAGGTGGTACTCGACTTGGTGCGCAACCTGCTTGGATGGGGTGTGTCGGCGTTCGCCGGAAGGATCCGTGTCGGCGCCTCTCCTCACGGCGATCTCGCCACCGGAGAGTTCGTGCTCTTCGTTTCCAACCTCCCCAGCGGGTTGGCGCTGCCGATCTCGTCTTTCTTCATGCTGCTGGAGGAGCTCGGCCTCCAACCTCAGCACTTCACGCCCTGCTTCATCCTTTAGGCGGCCATCATCGCCTACCTCTGGAAGATGTCCATGGGGGCGACGCTTCTTCCTCCAGCATTCGGTTTCAAGGACGCTCATCAGCCTTGCGGAGGTGGAAAGCGAGCTGAGCTGCGGCTCCATCTTTCGCGTGAGCTTCACCAGTGCCTCATGGTACACTGCCATGAACTGGTCTAGCTCCAACTCCATGGGGTGGGAAGCGAGCCGAGCTGCGGCTCCATCTCTTTGGCTTTGATGGCTTCGGTGCCACCTCCAATGGTGACCGCTGGCCCAACTGCTGATACTGAAGACGCCACCCAGGAGGTCGTACAAGATGTCGCGGAGATGGCGGTTGCGCGCTTCCAGCGCGACCCTGCTGATGTCGAGTAGGTCATACCTGTAGACATAAGGCTAGGGCCCCGCTTGAAGGCTGATGTAATAACTTTGTTTTTGTAAGATACTTTTGGGAACTATCAATTAAATAGCCCTTATCTACATGATGCTTGTTCTTGCTATGTGTGGTTTTATCAACTCCTTTCATGATACCTGGCCCCCCTGGGATGTAGGCTCGAGGTGTCAAGGCTGGATGCCAGTATTCTTAAGAAGGAATTGGTGACGTGGCCCCCAAGAGGTAATCTCAACTGGGACCCGGACCTGCACACAGCCTTGGCTAGGAAGTTTTAGTAGCGCACCCATAGGGCCCACTAACTGGTATCTTTTATCCTTTGATTTATGCAATAGGACCGACAGGACTTGGCCTGGAAGCCAAGCCGTGTTCCCGGACCCCTGAATCACAGTTCCAAATACTAGGACACCCATCGCAGAGTGGTGGACCGTGTAGGCTTACGGTACGGGACCAGGCTAAGCGGCTTCACGGCTCCGGACCACCCCAGGGGGTGTGCGTCCATTCTCTAGAACCGGACCCCAGGTTCCTGGACCCACAGGGCTATAGTTCCAAATACTAGGATACCCATCGCAGAGTGGTGGATCGTGCAGGCTTAGGGTGCGGAACCAAGCTAAGCGGCTACACAGCTCCGGACCACCCTAGGAGGCGAGTACCCATTCTCTAGAACTGGCCCCTAGGCTGCTAGACCTGGCTATTCAATGCGGATGTCACTATACCAGTAAGGGAGGGAAACCGTATGGGTGGGTTAGATAAAAATAATGGTTGTAAACTTAAGCAGAATAAAACCATCACAAAGCAAATCTGGGGGGGTGAATCCTCTCTTTATAACTTGGTATTCATGAGCGTAAACCAACAGATCGGGTTTATGAGGGTGGACCTTACCGGGCTGGCGTACATATATGCGCTACCTAGTTACAAAGGAAGAAAACTGAATTCCCCAGCTTTGCTTTTATGGGAAAAACTTACGGAGGTGCTCTATGTTCTAGGGATTGGGCATAGGCTCTCCTTCAGCTGTGACAAGGCAGACACACCCAGGTCGGCACACTTCCGTCACCTTGAAGGGTCCTTCCCAGCTGGGAGAGAGTTTATGGATCCCTTCTTGGTTCAGTACTCGCCTCAGGACTAGGTCCCCGACCCTAAGCTTCCTACTATGCACGAACCGTTGGTGGTAGCGCCTCAGCGCTTGGTTGTACCGTGCATTTCGGATTACCGCTTGCCATCTGCGCTCGTTGATGAAGTCCATGTCTTCACGCCGCAGCTATTCCTGCATAGACTCATCAAAAGCCTGGACCCGTGGGGAGCCCATGATGATTTCGGAGGGAAGGCAGGCTTCGGCCCCGTAGACCAGGAAGAACAGAGTCTCCTCGGTAGCTCGATTGGGTGTTGTTTGGTTCCCCCATAGCATGGACGGAAGCCCACTGACCCAATTTGCACCATGCTTCTTCAAGCAGTCGTAGGTGTGTGTCTTGAGTCCCTTGAGGATCTCTGCATTTGCCCTTTCCATTTGGTCGTTACTCCTGGGATGAGCCACGGACGCGAAGCAGAGCTGGGTGCCGATGCCCTTGCAATACTCCTGGAACATTCGACTTGTAAACTGGGTTCCATTATCCGTAATGATACGACTTGGGACCCCAAATCTACAGACGATGGACTTGAGGAAGGCGACAGTGGCACCCTGGGTGATGCTGACTACAGGGGTGGCCTCTGGCCACTTGGTGAACTTGTCGATGGCGACGAAGAGGTACCAGTACCCGCCGATGGCCCTGGGAAATGGTCCTAGGATATCCACCCCCCATACGGTGAATGGCCAGGAGGGCAGAATCATCTGCAGAGCCTGAGCTGGTGTGTGTATCTGCTTTGCGTGGAATTGACACGCCTCGCAGGACTTTACCATCTCAGTTGCATCCTGGAGAGCGGTTGGCCAGTAGAAGCCATGCCGGAGGCCTTACCGACCAATGTGCGGGATGATGAATGGCTTCCGCACTCTCCTCCATGGATCTCCGTGAGCAACTCACAGCCCTCCTCCTGGGTAATGCACCGCATGTGAATGCCATTGGAGCCGCGGCGGTAGAGATCCCCTTCTACCACCGCGTAGCGTTTAGCCAACTGCACTATGCGCTCTGCGGACACATGGTCTTCAGGAAGGATATTCTCCTTCAGGTAGTCCCGGATCTCGGAGATCCATGCATCGGGACCACTCTGAGATATTGGTTGCGGCGCTAAGGGGCTGGCAGGGCCCCCTGTAGCACACACAGCCTTCGGTGGGTTCTGGGACGCCACCAGGACCGCTAGCTTCGAAGTACTAGTCTCGCCCCCTTCGCCCAATTCGGCAGGTTGGGCGGTGGGTCTTAGCAGCCATCTTTTGAAGATGCCCTCGGGCACGGGTGCCCAAGTTGATGCCTTCACGGAGAGGTCATCTACCACCGAGTTGTCAGCCCGTGGGACATGCTGCAATTCCAGGGCTGTGAAGTCTTTCTCCAGCTTTCTCACGTGGAGAAGGTAGGCTGCGAGCCTGGGCTCGTTGCAGCTACACTCCCCGTGGACTTGCTTGATGATCAGTTGGGAGTCTCCCTTCACCAAAAGTTGTTGGATCCCCAGGGATAGGGCCACCGACAAGCCGAAGATCAGTGCCTCGTACTCTGCCATGTTGTTGGTGGCCTTGAACTCAAGGTGCACCATGTACTTCACTTGATCTCCGCTTAGGTCGATGAGGACCACCCCGGCTCCGTGTCACACCCGGTTTTAGAAGGCAAACCGAATGCGAACCATGTACGTGCCAGGATCAGCAATTCACGTACACAACAGTTACATAACATGGACATCATCACACAGTGCTCAAATAGTATTAAAAGGGAAATATTCGATTACATCATATGTCTGAGACATCCATATAGTCCTTACAATAAATCAAAGTGCGAAAACGAAACGTAGATAAACGCGGCCTTCACAGGCAGCCGACTGGGGGGTTGCCGCTAACCCACGCCTAGAACTCGTCGTAGTCTTGGAACTCCTGGAAGTCTCCCTCCACGGCTTCATCTTCTCCTGAGCAGTGGTTGCAGTGCCGACAACCTGGGGATGGGGGGGTTTGGTGTGTAGAGCAAGGGTGAGTACACATCAACATACTCAGCAAGTGTCCTGTTTGGCTGTAGTGGACTAGCTTTATGTGGGGTAAGTCAAGCAGTTGCTTTTAGTTGGTCAGATTATTATTTACTAGTAGAAAGCCAGGTTTTAGCATTAACCCAAGTTATTAGCCCGATGTACCCTTTCCCAAACGGAAAGAATACCACTTACCAGCACCATAGTCATAACCAAAACCATCAGTCTCATTGCCACCTGTAAACCAAAATGTCTCTGATCAAGTACCACTAATCACTGGAGCTCCCTTGGCCGCTCATAACCGTGAGCAAGGCTGATATATCAGTTTTCAAACACTCTGCAGAGGTTGTGCACTTTACCCACAAGCCGTGATTCCCTTTTCTGCCCGGAGATCATGACTCTCCATTGATCACTACCAAGGTGACCCAGCAGGGTTTCACTACGTAGCCTTTACAAAGACTCTCCAGGGATGTAGTCGCCCGTTAGGTTTCCTAAATGTACCGCACTCCTCCCCAAGGGACAAATCAACCTTGGCAGAGCGAGCCGCATACACCGAGCCCCATTGACGGCATGACGGCTAAGCGAACTACACCCCGGATCCTCTAATTATTCAGCTAAGGGCACCCCATTCCACCCTCATGGTTGCACTGTTTTCCCGGGCGGTCATCCAAAGAACAGGTCCTTACGGAGAGGCACTCGAGAAACCGCTCGAGCCCCCTTAAAGGCCACAAGTATAACATCATAATAAGAAGAGGGAAAACAGCGTATCATTGATCATTCTCATCATGTTCATTGATTAAAGTTGAGCAATAGCATAAGACTAAGCAATAATAATCCAACCCAAATAGGTAACCAAGGACATGGATAACAAAGCTAGTAAATCCTTAGGCATAAATGTGTAATGCGGGAGATGAATTAAAGAATGAATAGGACAGAGATAGGTCAAGGGACACTTGCCTCCACCAACCGACTGCTGCTCGGGGGCTTCTCCTGCGAGTTCTTCGGGCTCCTCGACCGAATCGTTCTCTATGCGAGCGCAAACATACATACATCCATCCATTCAAATTAGGAAACAAACAGTACACCATACAAGAGAACGAGTGGATTAAACGTGCATAGAATATGACATGCAATATTGCATTTACCATGGTTAGAAAGAGACGAGGGAAGGTCTCGCAGGGGTTAAAGCTTATGCTCGAGGCGCATTACGGGTAGAAGAATAACTAAACATTACGTGCTCTAGTTCTACTTAGCTCCAATAATAAGGATTAGCTACATGCACTAATAGAAACATGACCACTTTTAGTAGATCAACATTAAATGAGATAGACGATTAACTATATAAATTAACTAACGTAACCAATTTCTAAATTGAGTTTCCTATTTTATTAACATGAACAACGTGATTAGCGCGCATAAAATATAGGGGGGTAGACGAGGCCACGGCGAGCCGTGCCAAAGCACTGCGCACTACGCAAGCACGCGCGCAAGGCCGCACGCACGCGCCGCGAACTAGTCGTGCACACGTCGGTGCCGCGCGCGGGCCGAGCTCAAGGTCGCGCGCCAAAGGCACGCTGGGCCGAGCTCGAGGTCGCACCGGGGCCATCACAACGCGAGCAGGGCACGCCGGGGCGGGCGGGCGAACACGGGCGGGACGGGCGCGGCCGGGGCCGGGGCGAGCGCCATGGCCGGCGAACGCCGAGGCGGCGGTGCCGGGCCGGGGAGAGGGAGGGAGGGGGAGAGGAGAGGGAGGAGGGGGGCTTACCGCGCGGGGGAGGGCGGCGGCGGCGCGTGCAAGGGAGGGGTCGGGCGGTTGGGCAGGGGAGAGGGAGGGATT
The DNA here is from genome assembly GCF_902167145.1 of Zea mays. Taxonomy (NCBI): domain Eukaryota; kingdom Viridiplantae; phylum Streptophyta; class Magnoliopsida; order Poales; family Poaceae; genus Zea; species Zea mays. The sequence continues at coordinate 72,932,312 of NC_050100.1, read as the reverse complement.
TGGGGGGAGAGAATGACGGGCGGGGCCCGCAGGGGAGGCGAGAGAAATTTTGGGGGAGGGGAGGGGAGGCGCGGCTGGGCTGGCTTGGGCCCAAAGCGGGGGCGCGCGGGGGGGGCTGGGCCGCGGCTGGGCCGCAAGCCGGCTGGGCCGACTGGCCAGCGCGGGGCCCACAGCGGAAAGGGAGAGGGGGGGAGAGGCCGGCTGGGCCGGGCGCGAGGGGGAGGGGCGGCTGGGCCGAAATGGGGAGGAGAGGGAGGGGAGAAAAAGAAAAGATTTTCCCTTTTTTCTAATATCTATTTCCTAGATGAATGCATTCACATTTTCAAAACAATCAAAAAAATGCATGGTTCGGCATGGTGCAGCAAACAAAATAAAGTATTTTAGGGTTCTGCTTTACACGAGGTCTCAAGCCGAATCCCGCTATAACTTTGGAAAAGGTCAAGGCTTAGCGAGGGGAAAAGGGAAAAGGAAAGGGTAACGCCCGAATTTGGTGAGGGAAAAGAAGAAAAAAATCTACCCCCAAATTCAGGGCGTTACAAACCTATCCCCTTAAAAGAATCTCGCCCTCAAGATTCAGGGTTGGCTAGCAAAGAGCTCAGGGTATTTAGCCATCAGATCATCTTCACGCTCCCAGGTTGCTTCTTCCTCAGAGTGGTGATTCCATCTGACTTTGCACATTCTGATGCTCTTCCTTCGGGTGACTCTGTCTGCAATCTCAAGGATTTGCGCTGGTTTCTCTGTGTAGGTCAAGTCCTCCTGGACTTCAAGACCTTCTACTGGCAACTGCACTTCCGGCACACGCAAGCACTTCTTCAACTGAGACACATGAAAGACATCATGCACAGCAGACAAATTTTCTGGCAGACTGAGCTGATAGGCCACTTCTCCACGCCTTGCGAGAATTTGATACGGACCGATGTAGCGGGGTGCTAGCTTGCCTTTGACTCCGAACCCTCTGACTCCTCTGATCGGTGACACTTTCAGATAGACAAAGTCTCCGACTTCGAAACTCAGCTCTCTTCTTCTTGTGTCAGCATAGCTTCGCTGTCTTGACTGCGCTATCTTCAGATTTTCTCGGACCATCTTGATGTTCTCTTCGGCTTCAAGCAGAATGTCTGGCCCAAACACATGCTTTTCTCTAGGCTGATCCCATTGCAACGGAGTTCTACAGCTCCTTCCATAGAGCGCCTGAAATGGTGACATCTTCAAACTGGCCTGGTAACTGTTGTTATAGGAAAACTCTGCATAAGGCAATCTCTTGTCCCATCCGAACTGATCTTGCAACGCACAGGCTCTCAACATGTCTTCAAGAATTTGATTGGTCCTTTCGGTCTGACCATCTGTCTGCGGATGATAAGCTGAACTGAAATTCAGATGTGTGCCCAAGGCTTCATGTAACTGCTGCCAGAAATGAGAGGTGAACTGCGTTCCTCTGTCTGACACTATCTTCTTTGGCACACCATGAAGACAAACAATCCGAGACATGTATAATTCTGCCAATACTGCACGGTTGTAGTTAGTCTTGACTGGTATGAAGTGGGCTGACTTGGTTAAGCGGTCCACTACTACCCAAATGGAATCGTAGCCGGCTCGAGTGCGAGGCAATCCGACTATGAAATCCATGCCGATTTCATCCCATTTCCACTGAGGGATTTGCAACGGTTGCAACAATCCAGCTGGTCTCTGGTGCTCTGCCTTGATCCGCCGACAACTATCACACATAGCCACATGCTCTGCGATTTCCCTCTTCATTTCGTACCACCAGAATTTATTCTTCAGATCCTGATACATCTTCTCACTACCAGGGTGAATCGAATAGGTTGTCTCATGAGCTTCCTTGAGGATCAACTCCCGAATAGACTGAACATTGGGAACACATAAGTGGTCTTTAAACCATATCACACCTCATGCGTCTTCCCAAAATCTTTGCCTCTACCATCTAGAATCAGTCGCCGGATCTCACTGATCTTCTCATCATTCTTCTGTGCTTCTTTGATTTCCCGCTCCAGGGTAGGTTCCAACTCAACTGTGACTCCTCGCGTGTTGTTCAGAAATCTGAGATTCAACCTGTCAAACTCCTTGGCCAACTCATAAGGCATCGGACGAGCGACCATCAGGTTGACTTGACTCTTCCTGCTCAAAGCATCTGCCACTATGTTCGCTTTGCCTGGATGGTAATGGATCTCCAACTCATAGTCTTTGATCAGCTCTAACCATCTTCGTTGCCTCATATTCAACTCTGACTGAGTGAATATGTACTTCAGACTCTTGTGGTCTGTGTAAACATCGCATTTTTGTCCATACAGGTAGTGCCTCCATGTCTTCAGTGCGTGAACCACTGCTGCCAACTCTAGATCATGGATTGGGTAATTCTTCTCATGAACCTTCAACTGTCGGGACGAGTAAGCCACAACTCTTCCCTCTTGCATCAACACACATCCCAAACCTGTGTAACAAGCATCACAATACACCGAGAAGGGCTTGTGCACATCAGGCAAGACTAAGACAGGCAATGTAGTCAACTTCTCTTTCAGCGCTTCGAAGGCCTCTTGACATTTCTGGGTCCACTTGAACTCAACCTTGTTGCCTAGCAACGCTGTCATTGGTTTCGCAATCTTTGAAAACCCTTCAATGAATCGCCGATAATATCCGGCCATTCCAATGAAGCTCTTGATTCCTCGAGCATCTGTTGGCGCTTTCCAGTTTAGAATGTCTGCCACTTTCTTCGGATCCACAGCCAATCCTTTTTTGTTGATTATGTGACCCAAGAACAGGACTTCACTGATCCAGAACTCGCACTTGCTCAACTTTGCATACAACTGGTGCTCTCGCAATCTCTGCAATACCATCCTCAAATGACTTGCATGCTCTTCTTCGCTTTGAGAATAAATCAGAATGTCATCGATGAATACCACCACAAACTTATCGAGATAGTCCATGAATACACTGTTCATCAGATTCATGAAAAAGGCTGGTGCATTGGTCAAACCAAAAGACATCACAGTGAACTCATACAAACCATACTTGGTAATGAATGTCGTCTTCGGAATGTCCGAAGGTCGGATCCTGAGCTGATGATAACCTGACCTCAGATCAATCTTGGAGAACACACTGGCTCCTCTCAACTGGTCGAACAGATCTTCTATTCTAGGCAAAGGGTACTTGTTCTTGATCGTGACCTCATTTAGAGCTCGATAATCGATACACATCCTTTTGGTGCCATCTTTCTTTTCCACAAATAGGACAGGGGCGGCCCAAGGCGAGGTGCTTGGCCGGATGTAACCTTTCTCTGACAGTTCATCAATCTGCTTCTTAAGCTCAACCAACTCTGGTCCAGATATTCTGTAAGCTCTCTTAAAGATGGGGGCAGTTCCAGGAAGAAGCTCTATGGCAAATTCAACTTTCCGCTCTGGTGGCATACCTGGTAGGTCCTTTGGAAACACATCTGGGAACTCGGACACAACCTTGATACTCTCAATCAGGTCTGCTTCTCTGCTATCGACAACCATCTGATTACAACTTCCTTTCTTCGGCTCAGGCGGGACTAACTTGGTCGCCACTTTCTCTCCTAGTGGGGACACCAACTTGATTGTCCTCTTATCACAACTGATAACTGCCTGATACTTATCTAGCCAATTCATCCCCAGGATGACATCTATTCCCTGAGTACCCATTACTATGAGGTTAGCGGGAAATGCTATCCCCCTTATTTCCACACATACATTCAAACAAATGCTATCGGCTCGAATTCTACCACCGGCTGAGTCAATTTGAATGGGGGTTGACATGGTAGTAATTGGGAGATTATGTGCTTTTACCCATGATGCAGTAATGAAAAAATGCGTTGCTCCAGTATCAAATAACACTTCTGCAATATGGGAGTCGACTGGGAACATACCTACTATCATGCCGGGGGTCTCCTGAACTGCTTCAGCTTCCAAGTGATTCAGTCTCCCATGATTATAACGCGGCTGAGAGCGATTGCCTGCTCCAGGCTGAGACACATTCTGCTTTGTCGGGGCATTGGGGCCTGACTGCTGCTGGGCTGCCTTCTTCGGACATTGCATCACCCAGTGGCCTTGCTCTCCACAGTGGAAACATGCTTTGTTTCCAACCTGAGCTGGTGCTGCCTGACTGTTCTGCTAGGTTGCTGGGGCAGGAAGACGAGGTGCCTACTGATTCTGCCTCTGAAACTGATCTCCTCCTGACTGATTGTTCTGACGATTCTGATACTGGTGCTGAGGATACTGCCTTTGGAACTGCTGATGCTGCTGAGGTGGACGCTGGTTCTGCCTGAACTGCTGAGGTTGATTGCTTGAGAAACGAGGACGATTGCTGCTTCCAGGTTGGGGTCCACTGATCTTGCGCTTACGATCCTCCATCTCCTTACGCTTCCTCTCTGTCATGATTGCTCTGTCAATCAAGTGCTGGAATGTCGGGAAGGTGTGATTCATCAGTTGGTACTGAAGAGGGTCGACCAAGCCTCTCAGGAAATGATACTGTCGCTTGGCGTCGGTGTTGACATCTTCAGGAGCATAGCGAGACAACTGCAGAAACCTGTCCTGGTACTCGCTAACAGACGATGACCCTTGCTTGAGGGCAAGGAACTCCTCCTTCTTCACTGTCATCAGACCTGCGGGCACATGGTACTGACGAAAGTTACCTCTGAACTCTTCCCAGGTGATGGTGTCGGGGTTGGCATGGGTGGCGAGATAAGACTCCCACCATGACTGAGCTGCTCCTCTCAACAGACGCGGACCATACATGACTTTCTCCCTGTCATCACACTGAGCGGTATGCAACTCCCGCTCCATAGTGCGCAGCCAGTCTTCAGCATCCATGGGGTCAGAAGAGTGAGCGAACGTTGGTGGATGACCTCTCATGAATTCAGCACGTTTGTCCTTGGGCATCTGAGGCATCTGAGGCTGAGGTAGGTCCTGCTGCTGTTGCTGCTGCTGCTGAATGGCGGCCAGAGTCTGACTGATGGCTTGAACTGCCTGAGTCTGCATCAGAAACATCTGCTCGATCGACATCGGGGGCGGGGGTGGCAGCAGCTGTTGCTGGGGCACCTCATCCTGTTGAGCGGCTTGCTCCTGCTGAGCACACCTTCCTCCTCTGCGCCTGTTCTCTGACATCTGCAGAATGCAACCATACATCAGAACCGATCTTGCAAATCTTGCAGCATAAGAAAAGGGTATAGAATTCTTCAGCAACACTGAACAGATGAGCATCTTCACTGATCTCCAACACAGACCAACACAGCTTCTTAGATAAAGAGGAAAGTGGAACAAAAGGCTTCCCAACTAAATAGCTAACTCCTTTAACATATAACCGGTAAACCAAAATGCAGGGGATACCCACACTCTGGTGACAGTCATTACAAAGATCCAAATCAAACATAGTTCATCATGACAAACATAAATGCACAGGATATAGCAAACTACCTTGTCTAACTAAGACTAACTAAAAGCGAGACTAACGCTAAGACTGTAGCTTCTACGTATATATATTTTGTATTATTACAAGATCCGATTCTAACGATCTATGGTTCTAGATTTATCTTGGTCTTGCAGTCGGGATTGCCATAAGATTGGTGTCCATGCCGAGGTGAGCGGTACGGGTGCTGAGTCCCGACGGGAGCGGGGGAACCATCATCCAGGTGACGACACTCCGCGCGCTCAGCCCGCAGCAGGGCGATCTCAGCACGAGCCCTACTCAGCTCGTCTAGTGCATGGTCCAGCTCCGTGTTTAGCACGGCGGCTAGGTTGACTGTGCTGCTCAACCTAGGATTGTCCTCGCCAACAGGTGAGACAATCACGCCTCCTGTGCTGCTAGATGGACGGCGGGGGTAATACTTCAGGTTGAGACCGTCAGCTACCCCACCGAGAACCGGGCAGTAGTGCGAAAGCGCACGCCGTGCGGCATCTTGCATGGCCACCTCAGCTGAGTCCCGCTCAGAGATAGAATAGTGCTCTGAGCAGACCTCCGCACCCTGGAGACTGTTCTCCGGACGGCGCACCAAGCAGGTTGCCTCCCAGCGGTCTGGGTAGACCCCGCGACTGTGCTGGTAGACCACACAGCGATACTCGATGGACCAAGTATGCCAGTTAAGTGCCCGACGTAGCAGGGTGTCGAGCGCATCGTGGAAGTGACACCCGCGAGCAGCGTCGCGAGTGATGGGTCGAGCAACCCATCCTTCCGGCTCCTGGTCAGCAGAAAAGTCGGTGTCGTGGCTCGAGCTGTCGTCGCCACCTCCGTCGTCTGGGTCTCCTCCAGCAGCTACTCCAGAGGCTGTGGCGTCCAGTGGTGGTGCAGGGGGCGCCTCTAGGGGAAGCACAGGGGAGCAGCTCCTCACAGACTCTATCTCCTACTGGAGCGAGAAAGAAGAGCCCTGCTGCTCCTGTCGTCGACGCTCCTGCTCCTCATGCAGGCGGTGGTGCAGCCTCTCCAAGTGACTGGACTGACCGGCCACGGGACGGCGAAGCGGACGCTCAGCAAGGCGGGAGGGTAAGAAGGGGATGACGGACTTTCGTGCAGTGTGTCTAAGACGAGCCATCTACAAAAGATACCGCAAGCAAAAGAGTGAGAACAGAATTAATATGACCAACAAGTAATGAACCATAAATAAATGAAGGATTAGAATAAAACATAATTTTCAGCAAGGTATAATATATAGTAGAACATAGGTTTGGTCGGTATGACCAACTTTTGAAGGGATATCAAAGTCAAGGCAGCGACAGAGGTCTATAGTCCTTAGAACGACCATTCTACTCTAGGTTAGCGGTCCTACAGTCAGCACGGCCTTTGATACCACTTATGTCACACTCGGTTTTAGAAGGCAAACCGAATGCGAACCATGTACGTGCCAGGATAAGCAATTCACGTACACAGCAGTTACATAACATGGACATCATCACACAGTGCTCAAATAGTATTAAAAGGGAAATATTTGATTACATCATATGTCTGAGACATCCACATAGTCCTTACAATAAATCAAAGTGCGAAAACGAAACGTAGATAAACGCGGCCTTCACAGGCAGCCGACTGGGGGGTTGCCGCTAACCCACGCCTAGAACTCGTCGTAGTCTTGGAACTCCTGGAAGTCTCCTTCCACGACTTCATCTTCTCCTGAGCAGTGGTTGCAATGCCGACAACTTTGGGATGGGGGGGTTTGGTGTGTAGAGCAAGGGTGAGTACACATCAACATACTCAACAAGTGTCCTGTTTGGCTGTAGTGGACTAGCTTTATGTGGGGTAAGTCAAGCAGTTGCTCTTAGTTGGTCAGATTATTATTTACTAGTAGAAAGCCAGGTTTTAGCATTAACCCAAGTTATTAACCCGATGTACCCTTTCCCAAACGGAAAAAATACCACTTACCAGTACCATAGTCATAACCAAAACCATCAGTCTCATTGCCACCTGTAAACCAAAATGTCTCTGATCAAGTACCACTAATCACTGGAGCTCCCTTGGCCGCTCATAACCGCGAGCACAGCTGATATATCAGTTTTCAAACACTCTGCAGAGGTTGTGCACTTTACCCACAAGCCATGATTCCCTTTTCTGCCCGGAGATCATGACTCTCCATTGATCACTACCAAGGTGACCCAGCAGGGTTTCACTACGTAGCCTTTACAAAGACTCCCCGGGGCTGTAGTCGCCCGTTAGGTTTCCTAAATGTACCGCACTCCTCCCCAAGGGACAAATCAACCTTGGCAGAGCGAGCTGCATACACCGAGCCCCATTGACGGCACGGCGGCTAAGCGAACTACACCCCGGATCCTCTAATTATTCAGCTAAGGGCACCCTATTCCACCCTCATGGTTGCACTGTTTTCCCGGGCGGTCATCCAAAGAACAGGTCCTTACGGAGAGGCACTCGAGAAACCGCTCGAGCCCCCTTAAAGGCCACATGTATAACATCATAATAAGAAGAGGGAAACAACGTATCATTGATCATTCTCATCATGTTCATTGATTAGAGTTGAGCAATAGCATAAGACTAAGCAATAATAATCCAACCCAAATAGGTAACCAAGGACATGGATAACAAAGCTAGTAAATCCTTAGGCATAAATGTGTAATGCGGGAGATGAATTAAAGAATGAATAGGACAGAGATAGGTCAAGGGACACTTGCCTCCACCAACCGATTGCTGCTCAGGGGCTTCTCCTGCGAGTTCTTCAGGCTCCTCGACCGAATCGTTCTCTATGCGAGCGCAAACATACATACATCCATCCATTCAAATTAGGAAACAAACAGTACACCATACAAGAGAACAAGTGGATTAAACGTGCATAGAATATGACATGCAATATTGCATTTACCATGGTTAGAAAGAGACGAGGGAAGGTCTCGCAGGGGTTAAAGCTTATGCTCGAGGCGCATTACGGGTAGAAGAATAACTAAACGTTACGTGCTCTAGTTCTACTTAGCTCCAATAATAAGGATTAGCTACATGCACTAATAGAAACGTGACCACTTTTAGTAGATCAACATTAAATGAGATAGACGATTAACTATATAAATTAACTAACGTAACCAATTTCTAAATTGAGTTGCCTATTTTATTAACATGAACAACGTGATTAGCGCGCATAAAATATAGGGGGGTAGACGGGCTCGTCTAGGGGTAGACGAGGGCACGGCGAGCCGTGCCAAAGCACTGCGCACTACGCGAGCACGCGCGCAAGGCCACACACGCGCGCCGGGAACTAGCCGTGCACACGTCGGGGCCGCGCGCGGGCCGAGCTCAAGGCCGCGCGCCAAAGGCACGCTGGGCCAAGCTCGAGGTCGCGCCGGGGCCATCACGACGCGAGCAGGGCACGCCGGGGCGGGCGAGCAAACACGGGCGGGACGGGCGACGCCGCGGGCAGGGGAGCACGCGCGGGTGGGGCGGGGCACGTCGCGCGGGCGCCATGGCCGGCGAGGCCACGGCCGGGACCGGGGCGGCGCGGCCGGGGCCGGGGCGGGAGCCATGGCCGGCGAACGCCGAGGCGGTGGTGCCGGGCCGGGGAGAGGGAGGGAGGGGGAGAGGAGAGGGAGGGGGGCTTACCGCGTGGGGGAGGGCGGCGGTGGCGCGTGCAGGGGAGGGGTCGGGCGGTTGGGCAAGGGAGAGGGAGGGATTTGGGGGGAGAGAATGACGGGCGGGGCCCACAGGGGAGGGGAGAGAAATTTGGGGGGAGGGGAGGGGAGGCGCGGCTGGGCCGGCTTGGGCCCAAAGCGGGGGCGCGCGGGGGGGCTGGGCCACGGCTGGGCCGGCTGGCCAGGGCGGGGCCCACGACGGAAAGGGAGAGGGGGGAGAGGCCGGCTGGGCCGGCTGGCCAGTTGGGCCGGGCGCGAGGGGGAGGGGGCGGCTGGGCCGAAATGGGGAGGGGAGGGAGGGGAGAAAAAGAAAAGATTTTCCCTTTTTTCTAATATCTATTTCCGAGATGAATGCATTCACATTTTCAAAACAATCAAAAAAATGCATGGTTCGGCATGGTGCAGCAAACAAAATAAAGTATTTTAGGGTTCTGCTTTACACGAGGTCTCAAGCCGAATCCCGCTATAACTTTGGAAAAGGTCAAGGCTTAGCGAGGGGAAAAGGGAAAAGGAAAGGGTAACGGCCGAATTTGGTGAGGGAAAAGAAGAAAAAATTCTACCCCCAAATTCAGGGCGTTACACTCCGCCAACTTGTTGGCGGGTGGATCCGTCGAAGTAGAGCGTCCAGTGGGGCTTGGTGAAGACCGGACCCCTACCTGGCGCGCCAAATGTCGGAGAGGAAATTCTCCGGCCGGGTGGCGGAACGCACCCGCCCTAAATCCTAAGATGAGGAGGGGCCTAAGCATTTTGCCTGTCTACTAAGCGATGAACGAACACAAGAACACACAAGGATTTAGAGTGGTTCGGGCCGCCGAAGCGTAATACCCTACTCCACTGTGTGACGTATTGAGCTTGAGAGCTTGTATGAACTTGTGAGTCTGAGAGTCTAAGTGAGTCTGAGTGAGCCTGTCTTGTAACATTGCGTGCCTCCCCTTTTATAGCTAAAGGGGGGCACGTACAAGGGTGCTGAGCCCCAACATGCGGGCCCAGGGATATAACGGATGTAATACTTGGAGCAACTAATGCCCGTCGCCACTGCAATCTCCTTGCGCTCTGATATCCGTGGTCTGTGTAGCATTGGCGTGCAGCGGAAGCTTCCCTAGTAACGTACGAGTGATGATGTGCAGAGTGTATGCCGCAGCACGGGCATACTGCCTGCCACCGGAGTGGACGGGCACGCCGCCTACAGGATGGCCTAGTCGCCGCCCGTCAGCAGAGTGGACAGGACACATTAGATGCTGAGGCGGCACATCGCTTGTCAGTGGAGTAGACATGGCACATTTAATGCTGAGGCGGCACATCACCTGCCAGTGGAGTAGACAGGGCGCATTTAATGCTGAGGCGGCACATCACCTGCCAGTTTGACAGGCGGCGCGCCTCCTCCTCAATAAATGCGGAGGACGCGCGGCCCAGAGACCTTACGTCAGGCTCCGTCTGTTGGCTTATGTCACGGGCAGCTGGGCACGTGATAGCATCGGGTCTCCGCCTGAGCGGGGAGCAGAGGCGTATGCGATACAGTCCAGACACGTGTCAGCTCTGGACCCCCGCCTGGCCTTGGTCAAGGCCTGGGTAGTCTTTGTCCTGGAACCCCGGGACCTTGCTGTGAGTGGCCCGAAACCTACACAGGGGGGTTCGGGACCCGTCCCAGAGGTCCGGGCACGCCCGTGGAGGTTCTGGACCTTGCCCGGAGGTCCGGTCCGTACGTACAGGGGTCCTGCACTTTCCCATGGGGGTCCGGACCCTCTGCTGATATCCTGGAATATATCGTCTTATCCTGCCATGTGGCGGCCCTGGAGCTCTCCACGTGGTGGGGTCGGCTGCTATTCACCACGCGACTAGAGATAGTCGCGCGGGCACCGTGTCTTCATACTGTAGTAAGGGGTACCCCTGATTCAGGGTACCGACAAACACCATCGGTCCACTCCGCTCATTCTAAAATGTGAATATAATCCATGGGTTCCCAGGTAAAATTTGGAAATAGCAAGCACAAAACAATATGGAAGATGGGAACACCATTGGTCCTAGAAAATGTAGTGACAGACATCTAGCAGAGTAGTAGCAGCTAATATATTCTATATTGTTCAAGTTTTATTTGATCAGCCCAAAATAAGGAAATCAAAATGAAGCCTAGTTTTATGTGTCAATTACTAAGTTTATAAATTGTGAATAATTTTTGAAAGCATTCCATTTGCATGAGAAATCAGAAGTCAAGAAACAAATAATGAAGTAAAATAGTAGTCTGCATATCAAAGTGTATTTGTAGTTTACCTGGGAAAAATGAGCCTAATGCAATTGACCTTCTTTGAGCACTTTTGAATAACGAGTCAAGAGTCCTGTTCAATATAAAACCTGTGGATGGAAGCACATTATAGTAACTTAATAACGATTGCTTTGCAGCAAAACCAAATGATAAAGATGTTTGTAGTACTAATTTGTTGTTATTTACAAAGTGGTGCAAGGGAGGTTTACAGGATAAGTAACAACAGACCATTATCATTCTGAACTATAAAAAACTTTAGAGAATTGCTTGCAGGTCAACATTAAGGTGCAAGTAACATATTTCTTATAAAAGTTTGCATTGCGCAATATAGTGTGTAAGGAATTCTCTAAAGTTTTTTTCTTTGGATTAAGAAGAATAACTTAGAGAGTACAATGATCCCAAGACACACCTTGCACCCCTTTTACAAAATCATTTGTCTTTGATTAAGTATTACAACACAATTAAACAGAAATGTTGGCCTGCTACAGTTTAGACAGACAGTATGAGAGTGGTACTGATAGCAGTATAGTACTTCTAATAGCCTGATTTTCTTGGTAGCTTCAATAAGGCACTGGTTTTGTTGGTTAGTTCATTTGCATGCTACAGACTGCTTATTTAGATTCATAGTTTAGAGGTAAAAAAATTCTATAAACAAAGCTAGTTTTGCGGATTGGCGAGTCTTCTGTTTAACTATGATATTGTCCCCAATGTACAGGTATGATTCCTAGATATGTTGTCTGTAAGAACGAAAGCAAGCAAGAGGGGATGCAAATGTTTGAGTAAGGCTAACCAAGGTGCGTGTAGCTGCAAAGGAGCCACAACACCTCCCACTTCGCTGTTGGCTCTGCCGTCGCAGGGAAGAATCACCTTGCACCAACCACGCCTATGCAAGTAACCGTCGTAGAGAATAAATTTGCTAAGCCATGCAAAACAATTTAGATACCAGGGAGCACCAGGAAACACTCACCTTCAGCTACGTATCCTTAGTAATTCTGTTGTGCGTCATCGTCGGGGAACACGACGCCGCAGGCGCCTTCCACGTTGCCATCTCAGTAATAGAAATATCTTACCTTTCTGTAGTTTCACTGGGTTGAGGAGGCGCGATGGCAGGTTGCTTTAGGTTGAGGGATCTAGCTCCGCGTTATCGTCGAGGAACACGACGCTGCAGGCGCCTTCCACGCTGCCATCTCAGTGTCCTCCTCCACCTTCCTCTTCAGATCAGATCAGCACTCGCCATTCCAATGGGAGGTGCCTCGGTACACTGCCGATGCGTTCGCCGGGGCCGAGGCCACACACCTTGTTGGTGTCGATGTCGGCGTAGAGCGGCAGGATGCGGCGAGGCGGAGTACACGCAGGTGTGGGCGGAACTGTCAAGGAGCTAATCGCAGCACCAGCTCCTGCGCAGTGAGCGTACACCACGACCTCGCCGTCCCACCCACCCATCAGCTGAGGCGGGACGCGGCCGGGTCGAAGAGGCGACGAGGGGGAGTGAGGGGTGGCTCGGCGGCCAAAAGGCAGGACACGATGAAGGGGGCATGGCCTCCCCGAGTCGCCGGTGAAAAAGCGGGCACGAGCGAGGAGCTCCTACGATGGAATCCGGCAGTGGTCTGGGGGAGGGGGTGCCGATGTCGAATGAGGGCGGGGTCACGGTGACGGAGGACGGGGTTGGACTGCGGCGGTCGCGGATCCGGGCATCGCCGGGGGGGAGGCCTTGAATCCCGGACATGCCACGGGGGTGTTCTCGGATCCCTGTCACTGTGGACGCGGTGCAGGGCAGCGGTCGCGAACGGCTTCTGTGCGGGGCGAGGGAAGCAGGACAGCGGTCGCTGACGGCTTCGGGAGATGGGGGCGGGGGGCACGATGATGCTTGTGGACGCCCTCGTTGTGCTCTTAATGAGTAGTAATAGATTTGTTCCTTCCTCTCTCTTCCCTTTAGCCGCTGGAGCCCACATGTCAGTCGAACGTCATTCAGATTTCTGTGACAAAAGCATATCTATAGGTGTACATTTGGGCCAGGCCTAATGGGCCGGCCCGAAGCACGAAAAAAGCACAGCCCAGGCACGACACGACACAAAATATTTTAGTGCTGGGCCGGGTTTGGGCCGAGGTCGCGGCCCATGGGCGGGCACGAGCACGACCCGTTTAAGGCAAGCACGAAATGGCCCATATAGAGGCACAAAAAGACCCATATATTTATTAAAATCGCACTTCATTCCACACTTTCATGTACTTGATAAAGAACACAATGCTAGAGATAATGTTAGTTAGATGTTTTTTGTAGCTTTAAATTAGAGTATGTGATATAATTTTATTTTTGTTATGAACATTAGATAATGAACTGAACTTACGAACTTTATATATAGCTGATTGTACTCTTTTTCTTTCTAACAAAATGATTTGTAAACGAGGTAGTCATTGCATAGCTCTAATAACTTAATACAAATATTAAGTTTGCTTTTGGTCAAATTTATTTGTCTTATCTTTTATTTGTTTTATTAAATTTGTTTTGAATTTCGGGCCCTAATGTGAATTTCGTGCTTTTATAATTTCAGACCGCCCGAAATGAGGTCGGTACGTTTAAGCAATTACGGGCCGGACCGTGGGCTAGGCCCGTGGGCCAGCCCGACACGATCCGAAATTCAAACGGACCGAGCCAACACGAAATTCAAATAATACGGATTTTTTTGGATTTGGGCTAGACCCGGCCGAGTGACGCGAATGTACACCTTTAACCATATCCTACCTTCTGCCATGTGAGCCCTTTGTGTCAGTAGCTTGGCTATCCCGCTCGCCGTCTCGTTTGGGCCCCCAACACCCCCCACCCCACCGTCTGACCGTCCTATAGACTATAGTCCTATGATCCTATCCATCATCCTCTCCCATTTCGTCGCAATCCTCAAAAAGGGAAGACATGGCGGCGAGCGCACTGCTGACGGGGTCGCCGTGGCTGCGCATGCGCCTCCTACCGGACGCGCCCGCGCGCCCCTTCCGCCACCTCCACCTCCGCCGGAGCTTCTCCGTCCGCGCCTCCGGCGCCGACGGCAGCCCCGCCCCCGTCCGCGTCCGCTTCGCGCCGTCGCCCACCGGCAACCTCCACGTCGGCGGCGCCCGCACCGCGCTCTTCAACTACCTCTTCGCGCGCTCCAAGGGGGGCCGCTTCGTGCTCCGCGTCGAGGACACCGACCTCGAGCGCTCCACCAGGAAGTCCGAGGAGGCCGTCCTCGCCGACCTCGCCTGGCTCGGTCTAGACTGGGACGAAGGTGCGCTCTCTCTCTCTCTCTCTCTCACCACTCTGAATTGGGTGTCATCTCGTCGACGGCCTATCATTGTGGCCCGTACATTTCTGACCTTGCAGTCCAGCCGTTGCTGCTGCTTGCCGCCTTTGACTTGATCACTACTGCTTCATAGATCTAGCCTCTCATCTTGCAACTGTTATGCTCTTATCGCGAAAACTGGATGCCACTCGCACATAATACGGCGGCTCGGCTTTAGGTGCAGGTAAATCGGTAGGAGATGTCAAAAAACATAATTGTTTGCTAACTTTTCTGTTGACTGCTGTGTTTCCGTGCACCTGCAAAAGAGCTAATCTATGTACAAGCATTGCGATGAATATTCAGTTTCATCAGATCATTGTAGAGCGTGCTATACTGCTATCTATACGACTATAGCAGAAATAATTGGTCTACGTCCATATTTGGCTAGGTCCCGATGTCGGTGGGGATTTTGGGCCTTATCGCCAGTCAGAGCGGAACTCACTGTACAAACAGTATGCTGAGAAGCTTTTGGACTCTGGTGCGGTTTACCGCTGCTTTTGCTCCAGCGAGGTATTGTTCTTCCCTCGCATAATTTGCATGATGCCGTGTGTTATCAAGTGACAAGTGCAGTCGGGTTTCAACAATCCCAGTTTCACATGCACATGTGCTATTCATTCCCTTTATGCAGAGTTCTAGAAGCTTTTTGCCTTTTTAGTAAAAGTATCTGACCCGTTTGGTTTTACAGAAAATTCATCGCAGCCGATTCTATCGTAATTCACGATCTTGAATGACTAGTTTTGGAGTCATTTGACAGTATCCTTATGTTGTCCAGTTTGACAGTTGTTGCCATTTCTTCAGGAACTCGAGCAAATGAAGGAAGTCGCAAAGCAGAGACAACTTCCTCCTGTGTATATGGGGAAGTGGGCAAGTGCTTCAGATGCAGAAGTACAACAGGAGTTAGAGAAAGGGACACCTTACACTTACCGCTTCCGTGTGCCAAAGGAAGGGTCTTTGAAAATTAGTGACTTAATTCGTGGTGAGGTAATGAGTCAAAGTCTAGAACATAAGCTTCAGGCTACCTACGTATGTTGATAATTGTGTATCGTCAAAAGCGATCACACGCACTAATTAGCGGATAGTTTCATAAAGGTCAGTTGGAACTTAGACACGCTTGGTGATTTCGTGATTATGAGAAGCAATGGACAGCCTGTGTATAACTTTTGTGTGACAGTTGACGACGCTACCATGCAAATATCTCATGTTATCAGGTAATAAGAAAAAAAAGGAAACTCTGTTTCATTCTTTCTTTTGAATGTCTGGCACCCTTTTGAGTTACATGCTTACCCTGTGCTGTTATAGAGCTGAAGAGCATCTACCAAACACATTGCGACAGGCTTTAATTTACAAAGTAATACCCTCCACCTTCTTTTATTGTGCTTTTCATAATCTGAATTCTTGACATTTCAAAGGTTATCACAGAAAATATGTTTGCTGTAATGTTACGCTCTTCTACAGGCTCTTGGATTCGCAATGCCTTCATTTGCTCATGTTTCGCTTATTCTGGCTCCTGACAGGAGTAAACTGTCTAAACGGCATGGAGCTACTTCTGTCGGGCAGGTAACTTACCGATTATTTTTTATCTCACATCTCTGCCAACTTATCTTCTTTTTATACAAGGCATAAGGATGATACATAATGTTTATTTTTCTCTGCACAGTATAAAAATATGGGCTATCTACCTCAGGCAATGGTCAATTATTTAGCACTACTGGGCTGGGGTGATGGCACTGAGAATGAGTTCTTCACTATTGATGACCTAGGTATGGTTTCAAAACTCTGTTTCCTGTCATTTTCACTGAAATATTGGGCCTGCTTGGTTCCTGGCATAGTATCGCTCGCCTTGCAACATGGTGCTCACTTGAGTGGGTGAGCCGATTTGGCTCTCCCATGGAAGCAAGCCAAATCTTGCTCGCATGTCCCCAAAACATCTTAGCAAGAGAACCAAACAGACACTGTGGCCTGGTATCCTCGCTCAGCAAGGAGTAACAGTCTCAGAGAAGGAACCAAGCAAGCTTTTTCTTTTTTTCCCCATTTTTTAGGAACTGTTACTCTCAACTTTGGTGCTATCTCATTTGCAGTCCAGAAATTCACTATAAACCGTGTCAATAAAAGTGGAGCAGTCTTTGATGCAACAAAATTGAAGTAAGTTTTATATGCCAAGTTTCTCCGTATTGAAGATATTGTGATAGAACTATCAATATCATAGAATTACTCAAAATATTCAGTGTAACTGATTTAACCAAGTAGCTTATTGGCACTCTTTGTTAACTTGTAAAGCCTACTCTCATGTATTTGAATGATCTGAGAACTATTACTCTAACTTTCTTGGAGGCTATTGTATCAACTTCTAGATAATCTGCTTGATTGCAGTACTTCTAGAAGCCTGGATGTCAAATGAGTGCCTAGTTTTGAAAACCACATCGAGGATAAACAATGATTTGAGCTAAGAAACATCTGGATTCTAGAATCTCATCCAAACTATTGCCTGTTGCATAAGATGACCAAACATTGTGATCTTAAATTAGATATGCCGATGCTCATTCTTGTCTGCTCACTGCGGTTTTGCAAGACATAACACTATCACTATGATTAGTTTGACACAAATATTTTTCACTAATTATCCTTTTTATACTCTCTTGCCCTGTCCGGTATGCCCTTGAAAAGCAGCAACCTCACGGGGCTTCACCCATATAATTTGATAATACTGATCTGCTTCTGTACCTGTCTAGATGGATGAACGGACAACATCTAAGATCATTTCCCCATGATGAACTCATCAAAGCTTTTGAAGATCGGTGGACGGACACAGGCATTCTCCAGGAATCTGAAAGTGGTTTTGCTAAGGTAAAATTACAAGCCATTTTATTTTCTTGTCCACGTAGCCACCTAGGGTGTCCTGTCTAGAAGTACATATTGAAGGTACTATTATATACCAGAGACCAATAGCAATACATTTTGTCTGCAAGATTAAAGCTATCAGGAAGATAAAAAAAAGAAAAAAAAACTCGGCCGGGGAGGGAAAGACCACCCTCCCGGTATTATATTAAGAAGAGACAGAAACATAGTTCCCGTCTGTTCCGGCCTGTTCCACCCAAATTGCTTTCATTACGCTAGAAGCCCTTTTGCAAGATAAAAAAAAAGATAGTGCCTTCTATTTTGGAAGCACAATAAAAACTTTGCTTTCATTTATTGAAACATTTCTAGTAATTAGGTTAACATATGCAATTTGAAAAGTTGATTTTGTGTTCAGGAAGCTGCCGAGCTTTTGAAGGATGGTATCGATTTGATAACAGATGCGGACGCAGCTCTTACGAATCTGTTGTCATATCCCCTTCATACTACTCTAAGCAGGTTCGTAAAAAACGATTTACTGGATTAAATTATTGAATTTCCTGTTCATGGTTTGCCATTGTTGTCCCCTCGATAGCATCCTGTGATTGGGTTTCTTCTTGTGACAAGCTAAGACTAGTAAAAAAAAGAGTCAGTTCACTCATTTGCTTTGCGTTCTCCAGCGAGGAAGCTAAACCTGTGGTGCAAGACAAGATCTCCGAGGTTGCTTGGAGTCTTATTTCCGCGTACGACAGCGGCGAACTCGGCCAAGCGCTAGCTGAGGGCCGTGATGGCTGGCAGAAGTGGGTTAAAGGTTTCGGCAAGTCTATCAAAAGAAAGGTATGTCCTGGTCCTACACCAGTAAACCATGTCTTCCGTTTTGTTCTGTTGTGCTTTTGACCTTGTTACCCACTGGATTCGCGCCTTCATTTGTAAGCGTCGACCTGTCTCACTAGAAAGCGATCGATAGGGATATCACCAAGTTGCAGCTAAATAATTCGGTCGGGCCTTGACAGTCCTAGCAGTTAGCAGGCTTGCGTACCTAGCTCTGAACTCATAAACAGCGAACATTTGACATGCCTGTGTGTGTGTGTGTGTGTTTTTGGGGGTACCCCCATCTGTGACCAGGGCAAGGGGCTCTTCATGCCGCTCCGGGTACTGCTGACCGGGAAGCTTCATGGGCCTGACATGGGTGGCAGCATCGCCCTAATACACAAGGCCGGCGTCTGCTGCGCTGTGACTCCGCAGTCCAACTTCGTGACTCTAGACGAGCGGTTCAGGATGCTCAAGGACGTCGACTGGGAGTCGCTGGCGAAGGAGCAGGAAACCCCTGCTGTCCCTGCCGCCGCTTCCTAGACTGCCAGGAGGAGGACGACGTTGCGCGCAATGTCGCTCTTGAGTTTTTTTTTAAAAAAAAAATCCATTTTGGCGTGTTTTTGTCACCGTTCGTTTCCATGGAGTAGGAGAGGAGCTCAGTGGTTTGGTCATAGGTCGTTGGTGCTGTAATGTGGGCAATAATATTGAATTATTATTATTAGATGATGATGATGATGCCTGTAATCTGCGTGTCTACAGCTTCTCGTTTGCTGAATACTTCATCTTTTTTTTTGACAAGTGAATACACGATTATTACAGGTGTTCATACGCATGATAAAACTGTTGGGCACTCGGGCGCTGCCCGTGATGGACATAGATTGTTGGGCCTTGAATTTCGACTACATTGATTGAGTATCGAATCGATACTCGTTTCTAAAGGGGTGTTTGGTTTGTAGGGACTAATTTTTAGTCCCTGCATTTTATTCCACTTTAGTTACAAAATTATTAAATATAGAAACTAAAACTCTATTTTAGTTTCTATATTTATCAATTTATATACTAAAATAGAACAAAATGAAGGGACTAAACATTAGTCCCTAGAAACTAAACACCCCATAAGTCCTATGAACGCTGTTTTCTTGCAATTCTAGATTTCTCATGCGGCATATTTTTTCTCGATTGCTTGCTCT
Source organism: Zea mays (assembly GCF_902167145.1). NCBI lineage: Eukaryota > Viridiplantae > Streptophyta > Magnoliopsida > Poales > Poaceae > Zea > Zea mays. The sequence goes on along the minus strand of NC_050100.1, from coordinate 72,912,817 downwards.
TGGGCGCTTCAGCTCAGATCAGATGACGTTGCGACATGCTACCGTGTACCGGTGTCTTCTGTCGAATTTTGGTCATCCTGATTCCTGAAGTAGGTGATACTGGTAGGTTTTGCTTGTAATTGAAGTGAGTTTAGGTTAGAAGGAATGTCTATTTATCAGTTTCAAGTTGATGTAATGTGCTTGAAGTTATTAATAAAATCTTCCTTCATAAAAAAAGAAAAAGAAAAAGAAAAAGAAAAAAGTGTACCCGCAACTGACCTTTTGATGTGGACTGCAAGCAACGCTCAACTGTTTTATGCGCCTTGCCTTCTGTTGGACCAGAAAAGCCCAAGAGCCCTGGAAAAAAAAATCCTTTGACACAGATCAGACGGGCATCCCGGCTTGGTAGGGCGTTATTGTATTTGATAGTATGGCACGGAAGCTGGAACCTTATTTTGTTGGTTTTGAATTAAAGCCGGTTATTCGTACTGCTGCAGCTACAATTTATATAGACAAAACACTGTATAAACAATAGAAGTCGGTTCGGATTAAAGCCAAGCGAACACGAATTCAGATGAACCTGATATGATGCCAGTAAGTTGAGGTGTTAGTAAGCTAGTGTTGGTGCCTTTTTGGGGCGCCAATCACTACGTGAGAATCGGCGGCGGTACCCTTTACAGAGGCGTGGACGGTCCACGATCAGGGGCCGGACGGTCCGCGACCTGGTACAAGGGCTTGAGCTCCCTGCCTGACGGTCGGACGGTCCGCGCCTACAGGCCGGATGGTCCGCGCGTGCGCAGGGGCGGCGAAGGTCGACGGCGGCGCCTGGATCTCGCTCCCGAGAGGGATCCTGTCGGGAGGAGAGATCCTAGGTGTTGTCTAGGCTCGGTAGGCCGACCTAGACTCATCTAATCGACGTAGAGTCGAAGAGAAGCGAAGAATTTGAGGATTGAGATACTAAACTAGAACTAAACTAGCACTACTCCTAATGCATAAGGTAAAAACGAGAAATAGACTTGATTTGATCGATTGTTGGGGGTTTAATCGGCCGTAGCCCTTCATCTATATAAAGGGGAGGTCTGGATCCGTTTCAAACTGATTTCCGAGTTAATCCCGCGGTTTTAGGCAACAAAACCCGTGAGAAAATAGGAACCCCAACTGACTCTGCGCACGCGCGGACCGTCCGCGCCACCACCACGGACGTCCGCGAGGCACTTTTGGTTTCCAACATATGCCCCCCTGCCTTTTGGTGAAGGTTGACGAACCAAAAGCATATGAACTAAACCTGATGTAAGTCACCGACTTTTCAAAATAGAGATCATTCAATAAAGCACCAGTGTATAAAGGCCGTTTCGGATGGTATCTTCCTCGGCCATGACCATTTGATCAATGGATCAAAAGGAATATAATGGAGGTGCCCCCCAGTCTGGATAGACAAAGGGACTATACATGTGTCATGGATTCATCATCGTACCATTCCATATTTGAACAGGATAATATACCGACGATGAGTAAACAGGTGCAAAGTACCCTGGTCTCATAGGATGAATAGGCGATGCTTGTTGTGTCGCCTTTCGGGCCGTTTTGTTTACCCATTTTGTTTTAGCAGGTGACCGGGGTTTTTTCGTTGACCGATCATGTAGAACGGTCTTCTTGCTAGTATTCTTGGAGAGCAACTGATCAAAAGCAGGGTCATCTTTGATCAGCCGACTATATGTGCTTCGCCCTTGCGTCTGTTTCCCTTTTAAAGCTTTATGTGGAGGTTGACGCCTTGGCCATAGGCGGACTGTCCCGCTGAGTTAGCCGGACCGTATGTCTCAGCACCGGACCGTCCGCACGTAGGTGTCAGACTGTCTGTGATGCTCTGGATATGCTGGCGTGCTTGGCTCATTAATTGTGCCTGCCCCTCGGTGCCTCCAGACTTTTTAGCCTTATCATCCGGAGCCTTTCGAGCAATCTCTTTTGATATATTTGACATGCGAGGATTGCCAATGATGATATCTTTGCTTTTGCCTTTATCGATCATTTCGGGCCAAACTAAGATCTTTTTGCATGCGATATCTATTGTATTAGCAGAAAATGGTTGTGTGTCCACTTGCATCTCCGGGAAAGCCAACCGGCCCTCATTTATGGCCGATTGTACCTGTCGACGAAAAACGTTACAGTCATTGGTGGCATGAGAAAAAGAATTATGCCACTTACAATAAGCACGTCTTTAATTCATCTATAGGAGGGATAGTATGATTTAATTTAATATTGTCATTTTTAAGTAGTTCGTCAAATATCTTATCGCATTTGGCAACATTAAAGGTAAACTTACTCTCTTCTTGCCGATTCTTTTGAACCGACTGTAAGGAAGAACATGCCGAAGATTTGGCCTTTGTTGGCCAAATAAACTCAGCGGTATATACATCTACGGATTCATCATCTGAACTATCATGTTCTATTAGATGTATAGTACGGGCGACCGATTTTGATGTCTCTTTAAATCGGCTTTCACAGGCTAAAGCCCACTGATGTAGCTGGGCTATCGAAAAGAACTGGGTCCTATCTAATTTGTCTCTTAAGTAGGATAACAACCCATTAAAAGCTAGCTCTGCTAGCTCTTTGTCTGCGACATGGATCCGAAAGCATCGATTTCTAGTGTCCCGGAACCTCCGGATATAATCATTAACCGATTCTTCGCGTCCTTGTCGGACTGAAGCTAAGTCAGCTAGTCCTAATTCATATTCCCCGGCAAAGAAACGTTCATGAAATTTACTTTCTAACTCATTCCAGGAATTAATGGAATTAGGAGGCAGGGTGGCGTACCATGCAAAAGCGGTATCAGTAAGGGATAAAGAAAATAAACGAACACGAAATGCTTCTCCATCGGCCAATTCGCCTAGGTGTGCTAGGAACTGGCCTATGTGTTCGTGTGTGCTTCTTCCATTCTCACCAGAAAACTTAGAAAATTCCGGTATCCTTGCCCCTTGTGGATATGGGACAGTGTCAAACCGGTGATTATATGGCTTTTGGTATGATTGCCCCACTCTGGCTACACTAACTCCGAACTTATCTCGAAATAGTTCAGTCATCTCTTCCCTAATTTTTTCCATTGCACCTGGTGGCAGACCACCGGATCCTGGGCTGTGGGGCTCATTTGGTCGGGCATTAGCATACCGACCTTCTTGCCATGACCGATCAATAGTGTTGATCGGTCTGTGATTGTATGGTGCATTATGGTTCAAATATGTAGAGGGCGAAACATACTGTTGTTGTGGTGTGTAATAATTTGGTGCATGATGTGTAACAGCAGGTTCTGCATATGCGTATCCGGTTTGTCCGGCGGTAAATCCGAACTGACAGGTTGCGTTCGCCATTATCGGGACACTACGTGGTAGTCCTGGTGCGGCCCCGGACTGTCCGGCAGGGAAAGCCGGACGGTCCGCGTAAGGGCCGTACGGTTCGGGCAGAAGCTCGGACAGTCCGACTGCGTCCAGGGTCGCCGATCTGCCAATCAGGGATGGTCGTGGTCCTAGGGCGGCCCCGGACTGTCCGACAGAGCAAGCTGTACGGTCCGCGTATGGGCCGGACGGTCCGGGCAGAGGCTCGGACGGTCCGACCGTGTTCAGGGGCGCCGATCTGCCAAGCAGGGACTGAAAGGGAATTAGGCTTACACCTATTTCCTAATTGATTTTGGTGGTTGAATTGCCCAACACAAATAATTGGACTAACTAGTTTGCTCTAAGTCTATAAGTTATACAGGTACCAAAGGTTCACACTAAGCCAATAAAAAGACCAAGAAATGGGTTCAACAAAGAGAGCAAGGGATAACCGAAGGCTGCCCTGGTCTGGCGCACCGGACTGTCCGGTGCACCACCGGATAGTGTTCGGTGCACCAGGGGACTCCAAGATAAACTCTTCACCTTCGGGAATTCTCAGAGGCGCTCCGCTATAATTCACCGGACTGTCCGGTGCACCACCGGACAGTGTTTGGTGCCCCAGGGGAGAGCGACTCTGAACTCGCCAGCTTCAGGAATCCGCTCCGCTATAATTCACCGGACTGTCCGGTGAGCCAGCGGAGCAACGGCTACTTTGCGCGCAACGGTCGACTGCAACGCATTAAATGCGCGCCTGCGCGTGCAGAGGACAGAGCACGCGCGGGTGGCACACCAGACAGTCTACAGGACGTGTCCGGTGCACCACCGGACAGCCAGGCGGGCCCACAAGTCAGAGCTCCAACGGTCGAAACCCAACGGCCTGGTGACGTGGCTAGCGCATCGGACAGTGTCCGGTGGCGCACCGGACTGTCCGGTGCGCCATGCGACAACAGCCTCCACCAAACGGCTAGTTTGGTGGTTGGGGCTATAAATACCCCAACCACCCCACATTCAAGTCATCCAAGTTTTTCACCTTCCAACTACTTACAAGAGCTCTAGCATTCAATTTTAGACACACCCAAGTGATCAAATCCTCTCCCAATTCCACACAAAGCATTAGTGATTAGTGAGAGAGATTTGTTGTGTTCTTTTGAGCTCTTGCGCTTAGATTGCTTCTTTCTTTCATTCTTTCTTGCAAACAACTCAATTGTAACCAAGGCAAGAGACACCAATTGTGTGGTGGTCCTTGCGGGGAAGTTTGTTCCCGTTTGATTGAGAAGAAGAAGCTCACTCGATCCAAGGGACCGTTTGAGAGAGGGAAAGGGTTGAAAGAGACCCGGTCTTTGTGACCACCTCAACGGGGAGTAGATTTGCGAGAATCGAACCTCGGTAAAACAAATCCGCGTGCAACACTCTTTATTCGCTTGCGATTTGTTTTGCACCCTCTCTCTCGGACTCGTTTATATTTCTAACGCTAACCCGGCTTGTAGTTATGATTAAGTTGTTAAATTTCAGATTCGCCCTATTCACCCCCCTCTAGGCGACTTTCAATTGGTATCAGAGCCTGGTGCTTCATTAGAGCCTAACCGCTCGAAGTGATGTCGGGAGATCACGCCAAGAAGGAGATGGAGACCGGCGGCAAGCCCACTACAAGCCACGAGAAGGCTTCATTGGAAGAGTCCCGCAACAAAGGAAAAGGGAAGGAGAAGAAATCCTCTTCCCACAAGTCGCATCGGAGTGGCGACAAGAAAAAGAAGATGAGGAAGGTGGTTTACTACGAGACCGATACTTCATCACCTTCCACATCCGGCTCCGACGCGCCATCTATTACTTCTAAGCGCCATGAGCGCAAGAAGTTTAGTAAGATCCCCCTACGCTATCCTCACATTCCTAAACATACGCCTTTACTTTCTGAAAGGGAATTAGGCTTACACCTATTTTACTAATTGATTTTGGTGGTTGAATTGCCCAACACAAATAATTGGACTAACTAGTTTGCTCTAGTCTATAAGTTATACAGGTGCCAAAGGTTCACAAAAGGCCAATAAAAAGACCAAGAAAAGGGTTCAACAATAAGAGCAAGGGACAACCGAAGTGTGCCCTGGTCTGGCGCACCGGACTGTCCGGTGCACCAGGGGACTCCAAGCTGAACTCTTCACCTTCGGGAATTCTCAGAGGCGCTTCGCTATAATTCACCGGACCGTCCGGTGCACCACCGGACAGTGTCCGGTGCTCCAGGGGAGAGCGACTCTGAACTCGCCAGCTTCGGGAATCCGCTCCGCTATAATTCACCGGACATGTCCGGTGCACACCGGACTGTCTGGTGAGCTAGCGGAACAACGGCTACTTCGCGCCAACGGTCGACCGTAACGCATTAAATGCGCGCCTGCGCGCGCAGAGGAGAAGTGCACGCGCGGGTGGCACACCAGACGGTCTACAGGACTTGTCCGGTGCGCCACCGGACAGTCAGGCGGGCCCACAAGACAGAGCTCCAACGGTCGGAACCCAACGGCTTGGTGACGTGGCTGGCGCACCGGACTGTCCGGTGCGCCATGCGACAGCAGCCTCCACCAAACGGCTAGTTTGGTGGTTGGGGCTATAAATACCCCAACCACCCCCACATTCAAGTCATCCAAGTTTTCCACCTTCCAACTACTTACAAGAGCTAAGCATTCAATACAAGACACACCAAAGTGATTAAATCCTCTCCCAATTCCACACAAGGCTTTAGTGATTAGTGAGAGAGATTTGTTGTGTTCTTTTGAGCTCTTGCGCTTGGATTGCTTCTTTCTTTCACTCTTTCTTGCGAACAACTCAATTGTAACCGAGGCAAGAGACACCAATTATGTGGTGGTCCTTGTGGGGAAGTTTGTTCCCGTTTGATTGAGAAGAAGAAGCTCACTCGGTCCGTGGGACCGTTTGAGAGAGGGAAAGGGTTGAAAGAGACCCGGTCTTTGTGACCACCTCAACGGGGAGTAGGTTTGCGAGAACCGAACCTCGGTAAAACAAATCCGTGTGTCACACTCTTTATTCGCTTGCGATTTGTTTTGCACCCTCTCTCTCGGACTCAATTATATTTCTAACGCTAACCCAGCTTGTAGTTGTGATTAAGTTTGTAAATTTCAGATTCGCCCTATTCACCCCCCTCTAGGCGACTTTCACTTTCTGTCCCATTAGGCAAAGCACCAACGTTGGATGGTGAATATTATGCTAGGTGGAGTGATTTGATGCGATTTCATCTAACCTAACTCCACAAAAGTATATGGGATGTTGTTGAGTTTGGTGTACAGGTACCATCCGTAGGGGATGAAGATTATGATGAGGACGAAGTGGCCCAAATCCAACACTTCAACTCCCAAGCCTCAACTATACTCCTCGCCTCTCTAAGTCGAGAGGAGTATAATAAAGTGCAAGGGTTGAAAGGTGCCAAGGAAATTTGGGACACGCTAAAGACCGCGCACGAAGGAGATGAGGTGACCAAAATCACCAAGCGGGAAACGATCGAGGGGGAGCTTGGTCGCTTCCGACTTCACCAAGGGGAGGAGCCACAAGACATGTACAACCGGCTCAAAACCTTGGTGAACTAAGTGCGCAACCTCGGGAGCAAAAAATGGGATGACCACGAAATGGTTAAGGTTGTTCTAAGATCACTTGTTTTCCTTAACCCTACTCAAGTTCAATTAATTCGTGGCAATCCTAGATACACACTAATGACTCCCGAGGAAGTAATCGGGAATTTTGTGAGCTTTGAATTGATGATCAAAGGCTCAAAGAAGATCAACGAGCTTGACGACCCCTCCATGTCCGAAGCACAACCGGTCGCATTCAAGGCGACGGAAGAAAAGAAGGAGGAATCTACATCAAGTAGAACACCCATCGACGCCTCCAAGCTCGACAACGAGGAAATGGCGCTCATCATGAAGAGCTTCTGCCAAATCCTCAAACAAAGGAGGGGGAAGGATTACAAGCCCCGCTCCAAGAAAGTGTGCTACAAGTGTGGTAAGCTCGGTCATTTTATTGCAAAATGTCCATTATCTAGTGATAGTGACAGGGGCGACGACAAGAAGGGGAGACGAAAGGAGAAGAAGAGATATTACAAGAAGAAGGGCGGCGATGCCCATGTTTGCCGGGAGTGGGACTCCGACGAGAGCTCCACCGACTCCTCCTCCGACGAGGACGCCGCAAACATCGCCGTCACCAAGGGTCTTCTCTTCCCCAACGTCGGCCATAAGTGCCTCATGGCAAAGGACGGCAAAAGGAAGAAGGTAAAATCAAGATCCTCCACCAAATATGAAACCTCTAGTGATGAGGATAATGCTAGTAATGAGGAGGATAACTTGCGCATCCTTTTTGCCAACCTAAACATGCAACAAAAGGAAAAATTAAATGAATTGATTAGTGCTATCCATGAGAAGGATGATCTCTTGGACACCCAAGAGGACTTCCTTATTAAGGAAAACAAAACGCATGTTAAGGTTAAAAATGCTTATGCTATAGAAGTAGAAAAATGTGGAAAATTATCTAGTGAGCTAAGCACTTGCCATGAGACCATTGACAACCTTAGAAATGAGAATGCTAATTTGTTAGCTAAGGTTGATTCAAATGTTTGTGATGTTCCAATTCCGAATCTTAGAAATGATAATGTTGATTTGCTTGCTAAGATTGAAGAATTGAACATTTCTCTTGCTAGCCTTAGAAATGAAAATGAAAAATTGCTTGCTAAGGCTAAAGAATTAGATGTTTGCAATGCTTCCATTTCCGACCTTAGAAGTAAGAATGACATATTACATGCTAAGGTTGTAGAATTAAAATCTTGCAAACCCTCTACATCCACCATTGAACATACTACTATTTGCACTAGATGTAGAGATGTTAACATTGATGCTATTGATGATCACATGGCTTTAATTAAACGACAAAATGATCATATAGCAAAATTAGATGCTAAAATTGCGAGCATGACTTAGAAAACAAAAAATTTAAATTTGCTAGAAGCATGCTCTATAGTGGGAGACGCCCTGGCATCAAGGATGGCATTGGCTTCCAAAAGGGAGACAATGTCAAACTTAATGCCCCTCCTAAGAAATTGTCCAACTTTGTTAAGGGCAAGGCTCCCATGCCTCAGGATAACGAGGGTTACATTTTGTACCCTATCGGTTATCCCGAGAGCAAAATTAGGAGAATTCATTCTAGGAAGTCTCACTCTGGCCCTAATCATGCTTTTATGTATAAGGGTGAGACATCTAGTTCTAGGCAACCAACCCGTGCTAAGTTGCCTAAGAAGAAAACTCCTAGTGCATCAAATGACCATAGCATTTCATTTAAAACTTTTGATGCCTCTTATGTATTAACTAACAAATCTGGCAAGGTAGTTGCCAAGTTTGTTGGAGGCAAACACAAGGGATCAAAAACTTGTGTTTGGGTACCCAAAGTTCTTGTATCTAATGCCAAAGGACCCAAAACAGTTTGGGTACCTAAAGTCAAGAACTAAACTTGTTTTGTAGGTTTATGCATCCGGGGGCTCAAGTTGGATCATCGACAGCGGGTGCACAAACCACATGACAGGGGAGAAAAAGATGTTCTCCTCCTACGAGAAAAACCAAGATCCCCAACGAGCTATCACATTCAGAGATGGAAACCAAGGTTTGGTCAAAGGATTGGGTAAAATTGCTATATCTCCCGACCATTCAATTTCCAATGTTTTTCTTGTAGATTCCTTAGATTACAATTTGCTTTCCGTTTCACAATTATGTCAAATGGGCTACAACTGTCTTTTTACTGATGTAGGTGTCACTGTCTTTAGAAGAAGTGATGATTCAATAGCATTTAAGGGTGTGTTAGAGGGTCAGCTATACTTGGTAGATTTTGATAGAGCTGAACTCGACACTTGCTTAATTGCTAAGACTAACATGGGTTGGCTCTGGCACCGCCGACTAGCCCATGTTGGGATGAAGAATCTTCACAAGCTTCTAAAGGGAGAGCACATTTTAGGATTAACAAATGTTCACTTTGAGAAAGATAGGATTTGTAGCGCATGCCAAGCAGGAAAGCAAGTTGGTGCTCATCATCCACATAAGAACATCATGACGACTGACAGGCCACTTGAGCTCCTACACATGGACCTATTCGACCCGATAGCTTACATAAGCATCGGCGGGAGTAAGTACTGTCTAGTTATTGTGGATGATTATTCTCGCTTCACTTGGGTATTCTTTTTGCAGGAAAAATCTCATACCCAAGAGACCTTAAAGGGATTCTTGAGACGGGCTCAAAATGAGTTCGGCTTAAGGATCAAGAAAATTAGAAGCGACAACGGGACGGAGTTCAAGAACTCTCAAATTGAAGGCTTTCTTGAGGAGGAGGGCATCAAGCATGAGTTCTCTTCTCCCTACACCCCACAACAAAATGGTATAGTGGAGAGGAAGAATAAAACTCTATTGGACATGGCAAGAACCATGCTTGATGAGTACAAGACTTCGGATCGGTTTTGGGCCGAGGCGGTCAACACCGCTTGCTACGCCATCAACCGGTGATATCTACACTGAATCCTCAAGAAGACATCATATGAACTCCTAACCGGTAAAAAGCCCAATATTTCATATTTTAGAGTCTTTGGTAGCAAATGCTTTATTCTTGTCAAAAGAGGTAGAAAATCTAAATTTGCTCCTAAGACTGTAGAAGGCTTTTTACTAGGATATGATTCAAACACAAGAGCATATAGAGTCTTTAACAAGTCCTCTGGACAAGTTGAAGTTTCTTGTGACGTTGTGTTTGATGAGACTAACGGCTCTCAAGTAGAGCAAGTTGATCTTGGTGAGATAGGTGATGAAGAGGCTCCGTGCATCGCGCTAAGGAACATGTCCATTGGGGATGTGTGTCCTAAGGAATCCGAAGAGCCTCCAAATGCACAAGATCAACCATCTTCCTCCACGCAAGCATCTCCACCAACTCAAAATGAGGATGAGGCTCAAGTTGATGAAGAAGAAGATCAAAGAGATGAGCCACCTCAAAATGACGGTAATGATCAAGGGGGAGATACAAATGATCAAGACAAGGAGGATGAAGAACCAAGACCGCCACACCCAAGAGTCCACCAAGCAATCCAACGAGATCACCTCGTCGACACCATCCTCGGCGACATTTATAAGGGGGTAACCACTAGATCTCGTGTTGCACATTTTTGTGAGCATTACTCTTTTGTTTCCTCTATTGAGCCACACAGGGTAGAGGAAGCACTACAAGATTCGGATTGGGTGGTGGCGATGCAAGAGGAGCTCAACAACTTCACTAGGAACGAGGTATGGCATTTAGTTCCACGTCCTAATCAAAATGTTGTAGGAACGAAATGGGTCTTCCGCAACAAGCAAGACGAGCATGGTGTGGTGACAAGGAACAAAGCTCGACTTGTGGCCAAAGGATACTCCCAAGTCGAAGGTTTGGATTTCGGTGAAACCTATGCACCCGTAGCTAGGCTTGAGTCAATTCGTATATTATTAGCCTATGCTACTTACCATGGCTTCAAGCTTTATCAAATGGACGTAAAGAGTGCCTTCCTCAACGGACCAATCAAGGAAGAGGTCTATGTTGAGCAACCTCCCAGCTTTGAAGATAGTGAGTACACTAACCATGTCTATAAACTCTCCAAGGCGCTTTATGGGCTCAAGCAAGCCCCAAGAGCATGGTATGAATGCCTTAGAGATTTCCTTATCACTAATGGATTCAAAGTCGGAAAGGCCGATCCTACTTTATTCACTAAAACTCTTGAAAATGATTTGTTTGTATGCCAAATTTATGTTGATGATATTATATTTGGGTCTACTAACGAATCTACATGTGAAGAATTTAGTAGGATTATGACATAAAAATTCGAGATGTCTATGATGGGGGAGTTAAAGTACTTCTTGGGATTTCAAGTGAAGCAACTCCAAGAGGGCACCTTCCTAAGCCAAACGAAGTATACTCAAGATATTCTAAGCAAGTTTGGGATGAAGGATGCCAAACCCATCAAGACACCCATGGGAACCAATGGGCATCTCGACCTCGACACGGAAGGTAAATCCGTAGATCAAAAGGTATACCGGTCGATGATAGGTTCTTTACTATATTTATGTGCATCTCGACCAGATATTATGCTTTCCGTATGCATGTGTGCAAGATTTCAAGCCGACCCTAAGGAAGCTCACCTTACGGCCGTAAAACGAACCTTGAGATACTTGGCTTATACTCCTAAGTTTGGGCTTTGGTATCCTAGGGGATCCACATTTGATTTAATTGGTTATTTGGATGCCGATTGGGCGGGGTGTAAAATTAATAGAAAGAGCACATCGGGGACTTGCCAGTTCTTGGGAAGATCCTTGGTGTCTTGGGCTTCAAAGAAGCAAAATTTCGTGGCTCTTTCTACCGCCGAAGCTGAGTATATTGCCGCAGGCCATTGTTGCGCGCAATTACTTTGGATGAGGCAAACCCTTAGGGACTATGGTTACAAATTAACCAAAGTTCCTCTTCTATGTGATAATGAGAGTGCAATCCGCATGGCGAATAATCCCGTTGAGCATAGCCGCACTAAACACATAGCCATTCGGTATCATTTTCTAAGGGATTACCAACAAAAGGGAGATATCGAGATTGCATATATTAACACTAAAGATCAATTAGCCGATATCTTTACCAAGCCATTAGATGAACAAACTTAGGCGTGAGCTAAATATCCTTGATTCTAGGAATTTCTTTTGATGTCTTGCATGCATAGCTTATGAATATACCTTTGATCATGTCTCTTTTATATATGCTATGACTAATGTATTTTCAAGTCTATGTCAAACCAAGTCATAGGTGTATTAAAAGGGAATTGGAGTCTTCGGCGAAGACAAAGGCTTCCACTCCACTCCATAACTCATTCTTCGTCGTCGCTCCGAGCAACTCTCCGTCTTTGGTATAATCTTCACTCATATTTTATTTTTCCAAAGGGGAGAAAGTAGTTAATAAGGGCTTATATCTCACTCAAGTATCCATTTTTGGCGATTCATGCCAAAGGGGGAGAAAGTATTAGCCCAAAGCAAAAGGACCGCACCACCACTAATTTTAAAAAGAGTTTTTCAATTGGTATGATTTTCAAATTGGTATCTCATTGTGTTCAAAAGGGGGAGAGAGTAGTATTTTCAAAATCAATATCTTAAAACCCTCTTGAACACTAAGAGGAGGAATTTATTGAGAGGGAGTTTTGTTTAGTCAAAGGAAAAGCATTTGAAACAGGGGGAGAAAATTTCAAATCTTGAAAATGCTTCGCAAAATTCCATTCATTTATCTTTGACTATTTGCAAAAGAACTTTGAAAAGGATTTACAAAAGAATTTGCAAAAACAAAACATGTGGTGCAAGCGTGGTCCAAAATGTTAAAAATAAAGAAACAATCCATGCGTATCTTATAAGCATTTATATTGGCTCAATTCCAAGTAACCTTTGCACTTGCATTATGCAAACTAGTTCAATTATGCACTTCTATACTTGCTTTGGTTTGTGTTGGCATCAATCACCAAAAAGGGGGAGATTGAAAGGGAATTAGGCTTACACCTATTTCCTAATTGATTTTGGTGGTTGAATTGCCCAACACAAATAATTGGACTAACTAGTTTGCTCTAAGTCTATAAGTTATACAGGTACCAAAGGTTCACACTAAGCCAATAAAAAGACCAAGAAATGGGTTCAACAAAGAGAGCAAGGGATAACCGAAGGCTGCCCTGGTCTGGCGCACCGGACAGTGTCCGGTGCACCAGGGGACTCCAAGATAAACTCTTCACCTTCGGGAATTCTCAGAGGCGCTCCGCTATAATTCACCGGACTGTCCGGTGCACCACCGGACAGTGTCCGGTGCCCCAGGGGAGAGCGACTCTGAACTCGCCAGCTTCGGGAATCCGCTCCGCTATAATTCACCGGACATGTTTGGTGCACACCGGACTGTCCGGTGAGCCAGCGGAGCAACGACTACTTCGCGCGCAATGGTCGACTGCAACGCATTAAATGTGCGCCTGCGCGCAGAGGACAGAGCACGCGCGGGCGGCACACCGGACAGTCTACAGGACGTGTCCGGTGCACCACCGGACAGCCAAGCGGGCCCACAAGTCAGAGCTCCAACGGTCGGAACCCAACGGCCTGGTGACGTGGCTGGCGCACCGGACAGTGTCCGGTGGCGCACCGGACTGTTCGGTGCGCCATGCGACAGCAGCCTCCACCAAACAGCTAGTTTGGTGGTTGGGGCTATAAATACCCCAACCACCCCACATTCAAGTCATCCAAGTTTTTCACCTTCCAACTACTTACAAGAGCTCTAGCATTCAATTCTAGACACACCCAAGTGAAGCGTCCCGATCCTTTGGGACTCAAATGTGATACAATTACTAGTCCCAGGAGGCTAGTAACCACATTCATTACTTCAAATAGTTACAGAGTCTGGATAATGTTATTACAATACCGGGGATTGAAAGGGAAATGTGCCCTTGGGCCATTTCTAAGTATTTTGGTGATTGAGTGCAAACACAAGTGCTTAAGTGTGAATTTATGCTCATGGATGAACAAAGTGCAAATCACAAGTAAAGGTATGTTTCTAAGCCTTAGTACATTGGTTTTGTGTACTAATATACTTGTCTAAGTGTTAGAAACAGAAAGAAGAAGAAAAGAAAAGAGGTGCAAAAGGCTTGGTTGTGTACAGCCAAGACTCAGCTCGGTCTGGCACACCGGACTGTCCGGTGGTGCACCGGACAGTGTCCGGTGCGCCAGGCTGACTCGGCGTGAAGAAGCCGCTCTCGGGAATTCATCGACGGCGTACGGCTAAAATTCACCGGACTGTCCGGTGTGCACCGGACTGTCCGGTGAGCCAACGGTCGGCCGAGCCAACGGTCGGCCGAGCCAACGGTCGGCCGCGCGATCTGCGCGGGACACGTGGCCGAGCCAACGGTCGGAAGGGGGCACCGGACTGTCCGGTGTGCACCGGACATGTCTGGTGCGCCAACGGCTCCCAGATCTGCAACGGTCGACTGCGCTGTTTAAGGAAAGAAATCGGGCACCGGACAGTGTCCGGTGTGCACCGGACTGTCCGGTGCACCCGACGACAGAAGGCAAGAATGGCCTTCCTGATTTGCTCTCAACGGCTCCTAGCTGCCTTGGGGCTATAAAAGGGACCCCTAGGCGCATGGAGGAGACACCCAAGCAACCTCAGAGCATTCTTGATCATCCACACTCAGTCTTTGCGCATTCGTTTATCATTCTAAGTGATTCGAGCTCTGTTCTAGTGAGAACGTTGAGATAGTCTTTTGAGCTCGATTCTTGGCCGTGTGTGTGCGCATTTTGCTGTGGATTTGTGTGTGTTTCTTCCCTCCCTTACTCTGTGCTTCTTTGTGAAATTCAATTGTAAGGGCGAGAGACTCCAAGTTGTGGAGATTCCTCGCAAACGGGAAAAGATCAAAGTAAAGAAGAACACCGTGGTATTCAAGTTGATCATTGGATCACTTGAGAGGAGTTGAGTGCAACTCTCGTCCGTTGGGACGCCACAACATGGAGTAGGCAAGTTTTGTACTTGGCCGAACCACGGGATAACCACCGTGTCATCTCTGTGATTGATTTCTTGTGGTTATTGTGTTTTGGCTCCTCTCTAGCCACTTGGCAATTATTGTGCTAACGATTAACCAAGTTTTTGTGGCTATAAGTTTAAGTTTTACAGGATCACCTATTCACCCCCCCCCCTCTAGGTGCTCTCAATTGGTATCAGAGCCATTCTCTTCAAGAAGGGACTAATCGCCCGAAGAGATGGATCCTAAGGGAAAGGGGATGGTGGTCGACAACAACGAGAAGGAGTCTATCTTCAACAAGCCAAAGAATGACAAGTCTACCGACTTGGGCTCAAGCCACAAGCGAAAAGATGGGAAGAAGAAGAAGACAAGGCGCATCAAGGAGATCGTCTACTACGACAGTGACGAATCCTCTTCTTCCCAAAAGGACGACGACAACGACTACAGGAAGACGGTCAATTCGAACTTTTCATTTGATTATTCTCGTATTCCACATAGTTCGAATTCGCATTTGCTTTCCATTCCTCTTGGCAAACCTCCACACTTTGATGGGGAGGACTACGGATTTTGGAGTCACAAAATGCGTAGTCATTTATTCTCTCTCCATCCAAGCATATGGGAGATTGTAGAGAATGGAATGAAATTTGATAGCTCGGATAGCCCTATGTTTATTAATGAACAGATTCATAAAAATGCACAAGCTACTACTGTGTTGCTAGCCTCTTTGTGCAGGGACGAGTACAACAAGGTGAGCGGCTTGGACAATGCCAAGCAGATATGGGACACCCTCAAGATTTCTCACGAGGGGAACGACATCACCATGCTCACTAAAATGGAGTTGGTGGAGGGAGAACTTGGAATGTTTGCGATGATAAGGGGCGAGGAGCCAACCCAAACATACAACCGGCTCAAGACCCTTATCAACAAAATAAGGAGCTATGGAAGCACGCGATGGACGGACCATGACGTCGTCCGACTATTACTAAGGTACTTTACCATTCTTGATCCTCATTTGGTGAATAATATTCGTGAGAATCCCAGGTACACCAAAATGTCGCCCGAAGAAGTCCTAGGAAAATTCGTCAGCGGGCGAATGATGATTAAGGAAGCAAGGTACGTGGACGACGCCTTGAATGGACCGATCAACGAGCCGCAACCTCTTGCTCTCAAAGCAACAAGAAGCAAGGAGGCGCTACCTAGCAAGGTGGCACAAATTGAGGCGGCCGGACTTAATGATGACGAGATGGCCCTCATCATCAAAAGATTCAAGACGGCGCTTAAGGGTCGCAAGGGACAGCCAAGCAAGACCAAAGCCAAGGGGAAGCGCTCATGCTTCAAATGCGGTAAGCTTGGTCATTTTATTGCTAACTGTCCCGACAATGATAGTGATCAGGACCAAGGGAATAAAAGGGAGAAGAAGAAGCATTACAAGAAGGCCAAGGGCGAGGCACATATCGGAAAGGAGTGGGATTCAGATTGCTCTTCCTCCGACTCCGACAATGAAGGACTCGCCGCCACCGCCTTCAACAAGTCATCTCTCTTCCCCAACGAGCGTCACACATGCCTCATGGCAAAGGAGAAGAAGGTATGTACTCGAGACGGTACTACTTATGATTCTTCTAGTGATGATGAGTCTAGCGATGAGGAAATAAATTACTCTAGCTTGTTCAAGGGATTGGATAGAAATAAAATTGATAAAATCAATGAATTGATCGATGCCTTGAATGAGAAGGATAGACTCTTAGAGAAACAAGAGGATTTATTGTATGAAGAACATGATAAATTTATAGAGGCACAAAAATCCTATGCTGTAGAAGTTAAAAGAAATGAAATGCTTTCTTTTGAACTATCTACTTGTCATGAAACCATTTCTACTCTAAAAGGTGTTAACAATGATTTAAATGCTAATTTAGAAATAGCAAATAAATCCAATTCTTGTGTAGAACATGTTATGATTTGCACTAGGTGTAAAGATTTTGATATTGATGCTTGTAGTGAACACCTAGTTTCAATTTCCAAATTAAAAGATGAATTGGCTAGTCTTAATGCCCAACTTAAGACTAGCAAAAGTGAGTTTGAGAAACTAAAATTTGCTAGGGATGCCTACACGGTTGGTAGACACCCCTCAATTAAGGATGGGCTTGGCTTCAAGAGAGAAGTCAAGAACTTAACAAGCCATAAGGCTCCCATCTCCGCCAAGGAGAAAGGGAAGGCCCCTATGGCTAATAGTACTAAAAAGAACTATGCCTTTTTATATCATGATAGGAGACAATCTAGAAATGCTTATCGGAGTTATAATGCATATGATGCTTTTGATTCTCATGCCATGTTTACTTCTAGTTCTTCCTATGTGCATGATAGAAATGTTAGTAGGAGAAATGTTGTTCATAATATGCATAGGAGAAATGTTGTTGATGTTCCTAGGAAAGTTAATGAACCTTCCACAATATATCATGCTTTAAATGCTTCCTTTGCTATCTGTAGAAAGGATAGGAAGATAGTTGCTAGAAAATTAGGGGCAAGATGCAAGGGATACAAAACTTGCATTTGGGTCCCTAAGAATATTTGTGCTAACCTTGTAGGACCCAACATGAGTTGGGTACCTAAGACCCAAGCCTAAATTTGCCTTGCAGGTTTATGCATCCGGAGGTTCAAGCTGGATTATCGACAGCGGATGCACAAACCATATGACGGGGGAGAAGAAGATGTTCACCTCCTACGTCAAGAATAAGGATTCCCAAGATTCAATTATATTCGGTGATGGGAATCAAGGCAAGGTAAAAGGGTTAGGTAGAATTGCAATTTCTAACGAGCACTCTATCTCTAATGTGTTTTTAGTAGAGTCTCTTGGATATAATTTGCTATCGGTTAGTCAATTATGCAATATGGGTTATAACTGTCTATTTACAAATGTAGATGTGTCTGTCTTTAGAAGAAGTGATGGTTCACTAGCTTTTAAGGGTGTATTAGACGGCAAACTTTATTTAGTTGATTTTGCAAAAGAAGAGGCCGGTCTAGATGCATGCTTAATAGCTAAGACTAGCATGGGCTGGCTGTGGCATCGCCGCTTAGCACATGTGGGGATGAAGAACCTTCACAAGCTTCTAAAGGGAGAACACGTGATAGGTTTGACTAACGTGCAATTCGAAAAAGATAGACCTTGTGCAGCTTGTCAAGCAGGTAAACAAGTGGGAGGAGCACATCACAGCAAGAATGTGATGGCCACCTCAAGACCTCTGGAGCTGCTTCACATGGACCTCTTCGGACCCGTCGCCTATCTGAGCATAGGAGGAAGTAAGTATGGTCTAGTTATTGTTGATGACTTTTCCCGCTTCACTTGGGTGTTCTTTTTGCAGGATAAGTCTGAAACACAAGGGACCCTCAAGCGCTTCCTCAGGAGAGCTCAAAATGAGTTTGAGCTCAAGGTGAAGAAGATAAGGAGCGACAACGGGTCCGAGTTCAAGAACCTTCAAGTGGAGGAGTTCCTTGAGGAGGAAGGGATCAAGCACGAGTTCTCCGCTCCCTACACACCACAGCAAAATGGTGTGGTAGAGAGGAAGAACAGGACGCTAATTGATATGACGAGGACGATGCTAGGAGAATTCAAGACCCCCGAGTGCTTTTGGTCGGAAGCCATGAACACGGCTTGCCACGCCATCAACAGGGTCTACCTTCACCGCCTCCTCAAGAAGACGTCGTATGAGCTACTAACCGGTAACAAACCCAATGTATCTTACTTTCGTGTATTTGGGAGCAAGTGCTACATTCTAGTGAAGAAGGGTAGAAATTCTAAATTTGCTCCCAAAGCTGTAGAGGGGTTTTTATTAGGTTATGACTCAAATACAAAGGCGTATAGAGTCTTCAACAAATCATCGGGTTTGGTTGAAGTCTCTAGCGACGTTGTATTTGATGAAACTAATGGCTCTCCAAGAGAGCAAGTTGTTGATTGTGATGATGTAGATGAAGAAGATGTTCCGACGACCGCTATTCGAACCATGGCGATTGGAGAAGTTCGGCCACAAGAACAAGATGAACGAGATCAACCTTCTTCCTCAACAATGGTGCATCCCCCAACTCAAGACGATGAACAGGTTCATCAACAGGAGGCGTGTGATCAAGGGGGAGCACAAGATGATCATGTGATGGAGGAAGAAGCGGAACCGGCACCTCCAACCCAAGTTCGAGCGATGATTCAAAGGGATCATCCCGTCGACCAAATTTTGGGTGACATTAGCAAGGGAGTAACTACTCGGTCTCGATTAGTTAATTTTTGTGAACATTACTCTTTTGTCTCTTCTATTGAGCCTTTCAGGGTAGAAGAGGCCTTGCTAGATCCGGACTGGGTGTTGGCCATGCAAGAGGAGCTCAATAACTTCAAGAGAAATGAAGTTTGGACGCTGGTGCCTCGTCCTAAGCAAAATGTTGTGGGAACCAAGTGGGTGTTCCGCAACAAACAAGACGAGCACGGAGTGGTGACAAGGAACAAGGCTCGACTTGTGGCAAAAGGTTATGCCCAAGTCGCAGGTTTGGACTTTGAGGAGACGTTTGCTCCTGTGGCTAGGCTAGAGTCCATTCGTATCTTGCTAGCATATGCCACTCACCATTCTTTCAGGTTGTTCCAAATGGATGTGAAGAGCGCTTTCCTCAACGGGCCAATCAAGGAGGAGGTGTACGTAGAGCAACCCCCTGGCTTCGAGGATGAACGGTACTCCGACCACGTGTGTAAGCTCTCTAAGGCGCTCTATGGACTTAAGCAAGCCCCAAGAGCATGGTATGAATGCCTTAGAGATTTCTTAATTGCTAATGCTTTCAAGGTTGGGAAAGCCGATCCAACTCTTTTCACTAAGACATGTGATGGTGATTTGTTTGTGTGCCAAATTTATGTTGATGACATAATATTTGGTTCTACTAATAAAAAGTCTTGTGAAGAGTTTAGCAGGGTAATGACGCAGAAATTCGAGATGTCAATGATGGGCGAGTTGAACTACTTCCTTGGGTTCCAAGTGAAGCAACTCAAGGACGGCACCTTCATCTCCCAAACGAAGTACACGCAAGATCTGCTAAAGCGGTTTGGGATGAAGGACGCCAAGCCCGCAAAGACTCCGATGGGAACCGACGGACACACCGACCTCAACAAAGGAGGTAAGTCCGTTGATCAAAAGGCATACCGGTCAATGATAGGTTCATTACTTTATTTATGTGCTAGTAGACCGGACATTATGCTTAGCGTATGCATGTGTGCTAGATTTCAATCCGATCCTAAGGAGTGTCACTTAGTGGCGGTGAAGCGAATCCTTAGATATTTGGTTGCTACGCCTTGCTTCGGGCTCTGGTATCCAAAGGGGTCTACCTTTGACTTGATTGGATATTCAGACTCCGACTATGCTGGATGTAAGGTCGATAGGAAGAGTACATCGGGGACGTGCCAATTCTTAGGAAGGTCCCTGGTGTCGTGGAACTCTAAGAAACAAACTTCCGTTGCCCTATCCACCGCTGAGGCCGAGTATGTTGCCGCAGGACAATGTTGCGCGCAACTACTTTGGATGAGGCAAACCCTCAGGGACTTTGGCTATAATCTGAGCAAAGTCCCACTCCTATGTGATAATGAGAGTGCTATCCGCATGGCGGAAAATCCTGTTGAGCACAGCCGCACAAAGCACATCGACATCCGGCATCACTTTTTGAGAGACCACCAGCAAAAGGGAGATATCGAAGTGTTTCATGTTAGCACCGAGAACCAGCTAGCCGATATCTTTACCAAGCCTCTAGATGAGAAGACCTTTTGCAGGCTGCGTAGTGAGCTAAATGTCTTAGATTCGCGGAACTTGGATTGAATTGTAGCATACATGTATTTATGCCCTTGATCATGTTCATTCTGCATTTTGTTGCTTATTGTGGTGATCAAGTTGTACAAACACTCCCTGGACCTCACAAGTCTGTTGCAAAGTGATGCACATGTTTAGGGGGAGATGTGTTACAACTTGACCCTTTGAGACTAACCATATGCTTGAGTTTGCTTGATTTAGTCTCGAAGGAGAATTGAAAGGGAAAAGGTGGACTTGGACCATGAAAGACTTCCACTGCACTCCGATGAGAGGGTAACTTATTCCAAGTCCATCTCATGAACTCTTATTACCATTTGCTCTTAATTGAAGATTTTGGTGAGGCAATGGGGTTAAGGGGCCAAGATTAATCCCGTTTTGGTGCTTGATGCCAAAGGGGGAGAAAATAAAGGCCAAAGCAATAAATGGATCAGCTACCACTTGAGAGATTTGAAAATAGTAGAGTAGAGTTTTTGGTTTGTCAAAATTCTTTCATTGTCTCTTTTGTCAAAAGTTAGCTCTTGTGGGGAGAAGTGTTGATTATGGGAAATAGGGGGAGTTTTTGAAATCCTTGATCAATCTCTTTTGGAATGACTCTCTTTATGTTTCAACATGTGTGTTTGACTTAGAGATAGAGATTTGAGTTTGATTTGCAAAAACAAACCAAGTGGTGGCAAAGGATGATCCATATATGCCAAAATGGAATCAAAATAAATTTGAGCTTTATTTGAAGTGATATTGCACTTGTTCTAGTTGCTTTATGTTGTGTTGGCATAAATCACCAAAAAGGGGGAGATTGAAATGGAAATGTGCCCTTGGGCCATTTCTAAGTATTTTGGTGATTGAGTGCAAACACAAGTGCTTAAGTGTGAATTTATGCTCATGGATGAACAAAGTGCAAATCACAAGTAAAGGTATGTTTCTAAGCCTTAGTACATTGGTTTTGTGTACTAATATACTTGTCTAAGTGTTAGAAACAGAAAGAAGAAGAAAAGAAAAGAGGTGCAAAAGGCTTGGCTGTGTACAGCCAAGACTCAGCTAGGTCTGGCACACCGGACAGTGTCCGGTGCGCCAGGCTGACTCGGCGTGAAGAAGCCGCTCTCGGGAATTCGTCCACGGCGTACGGCTAAAATTCACCGGACTGTCCGGTGTGCACCGGACTGTCCGGTGAGCCAACGGTCGGCCGAGCCAACGGTCGGCCGCGCGATCTGCGCGGGACACGTGGCCGAGCCAACGGTCGGAAGGGGGCACCGGACTGTCCGGTGTGCACCGGACATGTCCGGTGCGCCAACGGCTCCCAGATCTGCAACGGTCGGCTGCGCTGTTTAAGGAAAGAAATCGGGCACCGGACAGTGTCCGGTGTGCACCGGACTGTCCGGTGCACCCGACGACAGAAGGCAAGAATGGCCTTCCTGATTTGCTCTCAACGGCTCCTAGCTGCCTTGGGGCTATAAAAGGGACCCCTAGGCGCATGGAGGAGACACCCAAGCAACCTCAGAGCATTCTTGATCATCCACACTCAGTCTTTGCGCATTCGTTTGTCATTCTAAGTGATTCGAGCTCTGTTCTAGTGAGAACGTTGAGATAGTCTTTTGAGCTCGATTCTTGGCCGTGTGTGTGCGCATTTTGCTGTGGATTTGTGTGTGTTTCTTCCCTCCCTTACTCCGTGCTTCTTTGTGAAATTCAATTGTAAGGGCGAGAGACTCCAAGTTGTGGAGATTCCTCGCAAACGGGAAAAGATCAAAGTAAAGAAGAACACCGTGGTATTCAAGTTGATCATTGGATCACTTGAGAGGAGTTGAGTGCAACTCTCGTCCGTTGGGACGCCACAACGTGGAGTAGGCAAGTTTTGTACTTGGCCGAACCACAGGATAACCACCGTGTCATCTCTGTGATTGATTTCTTGTGGTTATTGTGTTTTGGCTCCTCTCTAGCCACTTGGCAATTATTGTGCTAACGATTAACCAAGTTTTTGTGGCTATAAGTTTAAGTTTTACAGGATCACCTATTCACCCCCCCCTCTAGGTGCTCTCAGGGATACAAGCTCGAAGTGAGCCGAAAAACATAAAGCACAGTGGAAGATAAAATAGCCCAGGCCACAGGCAGAACTGGGTGAAGACACAACCCCCATCAATCAAGCATAGCAGAAAAGAAGTCTTCAGCTGCTGAAAAACATAAATAAATCTAGGTGAATACACTAGGTATTCCGCAAGCCCACCCGGCTCCCGTAAAGAGAAAGTGATCTATATGGTACATGCTTTATATGGTGGAGTTGAAGTCACTCGTACTTTTTCAGAGAAAGGCAGTATTCATTGATTATGGTTTTCCCCAGACAAAAGAAGTAACATTTGCTTGACCACCGCTGAGCTTCCCGCTCCCGTGGTCGTGGTACCATTTTTCTTTTCGGACACACACACACATTTCCCTGTTCCCAATTATAATAGAAACACTAATTGTCATACCATACCAGACTCGTCCATACCAGTGGACACAGACTATTCGAATAGGTTTAGACTCTGCGCAGAGGGGTACACTTTACCCACTAGTCCGACTTTGCGATCTCATGGCCAATGAGACCCGAATCCAAAACTCTTTCCTTCCTTGTACGTCCGAACCTTAATGGTTATACCGGAAGGAGTCAGGCCACCGCCATGTCCAAACCGGACAAAACATTCCCCCTCCTTATCCTCCCGGTGCTACCCCAGCCTTCATAACCCTGGGGTTGGACCGTAAGAGTTTAGATTGAGTGGCTGCCCACACAGCCTCGAGTGGTTGTACTTTTTGAGAGTACAGGTAATGGAAGATGACAAACCGGTCCTTATATGAGAGGACGATCCTTCTGCTCACGCCTAAACCAGCCGAGCCAACACCTTAGGCCCTCCCCTAAACCAGGGAGTCCCTGGTCATCCTACTCCACCAGGTGATGAGGGTGAGTACCCTTCATCGCACTCTTTTGGAAAACATTCCACTTGAACCCTTTTCACTTGCCCCATATCTTTTAATCAAAGTAATAGTTAATGCGGGCTTTCTCGTGCTCACCATGCAATTCGATTCCCATCCCATAATCCAGGCTTAGGCAGTGGTAGAGAGAAATAGGTAAATAATGCATCAAGGGAAAGGTGGACTTGCCTTCGTCGAAGCTTTCCTGGCACAAGAGGTTAATCTCGGAGGGGTCGGATTCTTGCCCTTCTTCCGGAGCTAAGAGTTCCGGAGGATCGGATCCCTCTTCCGCTAATTAAACATTGACAATAACAATACATCAAACATAGTGACCTTTGTGGGGGTGTGCAAATTGTTATATTTTATTATTTTTGTGCCCTAATAATTTTATTTAGACAATTTTTGGTGCATAAAGTATTAGCATCTAAATATATATGTGAAAATGGGAAAAAGAAAAGGAAAAAGAAAAAGAGAAAGAATTCTCCAGCTAACTGGGCCAGGGGAGGGGATTTCGGCCCACTCGGCGCGGACGCGCTTGCGGCCCAGCTGGCCCAGCTGCGAGGGAGCGACGGCGGGGGACGGCGCCGTAGCGCAGGCCCACCAGCCAGGGAGGGAGAGGGGGCTGACGGCGTTGACGGCAACAGAGGGGGGAAAAGGGCTCGACCGGGGCCGGTCGGCGGCGAGCTCCACGGCGGTTCTCCGCCGCCGGTCCGGTTCTTCGGCGGGGAAGTGGTGGCGAGGCACAGGCGGGTGAAGTGGGTCACGGGGGTGGGGTTAATTGGACCGACGGGGGCCTATGGCGGCCGGTCCGCGGCGGCGAAGTCGCCGGTGAGGTTTCCGGCCATAATTGAGTGGGGGAAGTGGCGTGTCGTGAACGTGAGAGTGTGGCGGAGCTCTTGGTGCAACTTAATTGAACAGAAGATCGCCAGAGAGGGAGAGGGGAGCTCACCGGGGCAAGGTAGGCAGCACGGCGACTCTAGCTCAATTGGCGCGGGGGAAGCCGAGGAGGTGGTCGGAGCTGGTGTGGTGAAGATGGGGCTCGGGCGGGTCCTTTTATAGGCGCTCGGGGAGGGAGGGGGGGTGGCGGAGACGGTGAACACCGGCGAGCTCGCCATGATGGCGGGAATGGCGCTAACACCGATTGGGACGGCTCGGGCAGGTTGAGGGGGGTGAGAGGTCGGCTCAAGCACAGTGGCGGGGTTGTCGCGGAGGCTGGCGAGCATTAATGGCGAGGCGACGAGGCGAGGGGGCGCTCTGCGGCGGACGCGCCGGCGAGGGATGGGCGAGGGAGATGGAGCTGACGAGTGGGCCCTGGCTGCCAGCAAGAGGAGTCTGCGCGAGAGGGAGGGGGGTGAGGCGCTGACGGGCGGGGCCCGGGTGTCAACGGGAGGGAGCGGCGCGCGGATTGGGCCGCCTGGGCCGGGAAGAAAGGGGGGGAAAGCGGGCGCGCGCGAGCTGGGCTGGAAATCGGCCCAGCCGAGGGAGGGGAGAGAGTTTTTCTTTTTTCTTTTCTTATTCTAATTCTTTTCTTTTCCTTTTCTACTTTTGTGTCTTTTGTTTCTTTTTCCCTTGCAACAAAAATTCTCTAAATGAACTTGGGTGATAAATATGGTCTATGTGAGGTGCTCCAAATCATTTTAAGTGTATGCATATGATTAGGTGACCTAGGGGTAGAGTTAAGGGAGAAGAATAAAATGAAGGGGGGGGATTTAGGAGGTTAGGGTTTCAAACCTCGGGTTGGGATTTTTGGGATGTTACAAACCTACCCCACTTAAAGGAATCTCGCCCTCGAGATTTAGACTGGATTTGGGAAAAGATAAGGGTATTCCCTCCTCAAGAAGTCCTCACTCTCCCAGGTAGCTTCCTCTTCTCCTTCTCTGCTCCACTGAACTTTACAGAGCTTTACTTCTGAGGTGCGGGTCTTTCTGACTGCTGAATCAAGAATCTTCACTGGTTTTTCACGGTACTGAAGGTCTTTCTGAATCTGCACTGTCTCTTCTTCGAGGTGACTTTCTGGTGCTTGCAGGCATTTGCGGAGCTGGGATACGTGAAACACATTGTGGATGTCGGACATGGATTCTGGTAGTTCCAGGCGGTATGCTGCGGGTCCTACCCTGCCAATGATGGGATAGGGACCTACGAAACGTGGGGCTAGCTTCCCTTTTACTTGGAACCTCCTGACACCATGCATTGGAGAAACCTTGAGGTAGACGAAGTCTCCTTCCTCAAATCGGAGTTCCCTCCGCCTGTTGTCTGTGTAACTCTTCTGCCGACTCTGAGCTTCAAGTAACCTTCTGCGGATCAGTGCAACTTTCTCTTCCGCCTCTTTGACAAAGGCAGGTCCTTCCAGTGCTTTTCCCCCCACGTTGGACCACATGAGAGGGGTCTGGCATTTCCGTCCATACAGTGCTTCGAATGGCGACATCTTGATGCTGGCCTGATAGCTATTGTTGTACGAGAACTCTGCGTAGGGTAGACTGGATTCCCAACTTCTATCAAAAGCTAACACACATGCTCTTAACAGATCTTCAAGGACTTTGTTGACTCTCTCTGTCTGCCCATCTGTCTGAGGGTGATAAGCGGTACTGAAATCTAGTTTGGTGCCCATAGCTTTCTGAAGGCTTGTCCAGAATTTGGATGTGAACTGGGTTCCCCTGTCTGACACTATCTTCCTTGGGATGCCATGGGGTCTGACTATCTCCTTGAGATAAATCCGGGCAAGGGTGGCTCCTCCAAAGGTAGTTTTCACTGGGATGAAATGGGCTACCTTGGTGAGGCGATCTATTATTACCCAGATGGAGTCATTCCCTTTTTGCGTCCGGGGCAGTCCGGTTACGAAGTCCATGCCTATTTCTTCCCACTTCCATTCAGGTATCAGAAGGGGTTGTAATAGGCCTGCAGGTTTTTGGTGTTCGGCCTTCGTCCGTTGGCAGATGTCACATCGGGCCACATACTGAGCTATTTCGTTCTTCATCCCTTTCCACCAGTATCTGGTTTTGAGGTCCAGGTACATCTTGGTAGTTCCTGGGTGGATGGAGTAGGCCGAGTCGTGAGCTTCCTTGAGTAGGACTTCTCGGGCCTCCCCTTTTGGTACACACAGACGGTGTTTGAACCAAAGGACTCCTTGGTCATCTGTCCTGAGGTCCGGGAGTTGTTCCTTGCGGGCTTTCTCCACAAGCCTTGCTGTCTCTGAGTCTAGACGTTGAGCTTTGCAGATGAGGTCTTCTAGCATTGGTTTGACTTCGAGACTGTCGTTGTTTCCCAGACATGCATTTAGTTGTGCTGATTCTTTCTTCCAATCTTCTAGAAAGTTGGTTCCTTTTATTCCGAATGGTTTTCGGCTGAGGGCGTCGGCTACCACGTTGGCCTTCCCGGGGTGGTAGTGAATTTCTAGGTCATAATCCTTGATCAGCTCTAACCATCTTCGCTGACGGAGGTTGAGATCTGGTTGAGTGAATATATACCTCAGACTCTTGTGATCGGTGAAAATGTGGCATTTGTTTCCGATTAGGTAATGCCTCCATATCTTCAAGGCATGCACTATGGCTGCTAATTCCAAATCATGGGTGGGGTAATTATGTTCGTGCGACTTGAGTAGGCGTGATGCGTAAGCAATGACCTTCTCGTTTTGCATTAGCACGCACCCTAAGCCTTGCCTCGAGGCATCACAGAAGACGACAAAATCTTGATGAATATCTGGCAGTGATAGAACGAGTGCTGTTGTAAGTTTCTCCTTTATGACCTGGAAACTCCCTTCACATTTTTGGGTCCACGCAAATTTATGGTCTTTCTTGAGAAGTTCTATCATCGGTCTTGCTATGCTGGAGAATCCTTTGATGAAGCGGCGGTAATACCCTGCCATTCCTAGGAAGCTTCGAACTTCACTGACGTTGGTTGGCTGCCTCCATTTTGATACTGCTTCCACCTTGGAAGGGTCCACTTCTATCCCTTCTGCGGTTAAGATATGCCCAAGGAAGGCTATCTTTTCCAACCAGAATTCACATTTACTGAGTTTAGCATAAAGTTGGTGTGCTCTGAGTTTTCCAAGGACGATCCGAAGGTGACGCTTATGGTCTTCGCGGCTCTTGGAGTAGATAAGGATGTCGTCGATGAAGACTACGACAAACTTATCTAGCTCTTCCATAAACACTTTATTCATGAGGTTCATGAAAAAGGTGGGTGCGTTTGTCAGTCCGATCGACATCACTGTGAATTCATATTGCCCGTATCGGGTGACAAATGCCGTCTTTTGGATGTCTGCTTCCTTGATCCTCAATTGGTGGTAACCAGACCTTAGGTCTATCTTGGAGAAATACTTGGCTCCTTGAAGCTGATCGAAGAGGTCGTCAATCCGAGGAAGTGGATTCTTGTTCTTGATGGTAACTTCATTTAACGATCGGTAATCAATACACATTCTCATGCTTCCATCCTTCTTAGAGACGAACAGGACTAGTGCTCCCCAAGGTGATGAGCTGGGACGAATGTACCCTTTTTGCTGAAGATCTACGATTTGAAGCTTCAGTTCTGCTAACTCGGTTGGAGCCATGCGGTATGGTCTTTTTGCGATGGGTGCTGTTCCAGGGATCAGATCTATGTAGAACTCCACTTCTCTTTCTGGTGGCATTCCTGGTAATTCTTCTGGAAATACGTCCATGAATTCTTCTACTACTGATATACTTTCCGTTGCTAGATTGAACATCATTGGGTCACTGGCGGGTGGCTGTGCCTGACAAGAGACTGACTTTCCCTATCGGTCGGTGAGGAGGACTGTCTTGTCTGCGCAACTGATGATGCCTTTGTGCTTAGTTAGCCAATCCATCCCTAAGATCACATCAATTCCTTGGGATGGCAAGACGGTTAAGTCTGCCAGGAATACTACCCCACTTAAAAGGATTCTGACTTGGGAGCATTTTAGCTAGCATAGAAGGTCGGACCCTGGGGTTCGGGTGACCAAAGGAAACTCTAGAGGAGTAGAGGGAATGCCATACTTTTCCACAAAGCTAGTGGCTATGAAGGAGTGGGATGATCCAGAATCGAAAAGTACGGTAGCGGGACTAAATTCAACAAGGAACTCACCGAGTACTACTCCCGGAGCCTGCTGAGCTTCCTGGGCATCGACGTGATTTACACGTGCCCTTCCTTGGTACGGAGCCTTGTTCTGCTGGCTGACGGCGGAGGGCGCCTTGGGGGTGGATGTCGAGGTATTCTTGGGGCCATTCACCGAGTTGGAGTAGGCGGGTACTGGTACCTTCAGCTGTGGACAGTTGTTCTTGAAGTGACTGGGATCACCACAGTGCCAACATGCATTTGCCGGGGGTTGGTTGCTTGCCACTGAGGGGGAATGAAAAGAGCTCTGACTCTGCTGGCTGAATCGCGACGGAGTGGGTCCAGCTGGCCTACTGAAGTTTGGCCCCTTGGGTGGAAACCCAAATGATCGAGTCTTCTGGTGCCGGTCCTGCTGCTGTGCCCGGAGAACCTGGAACTTCCTTTTAAGATGCCCTTTTTCTTCCTCCTTTGCCCTTTCAACTTGCATGGCCTTGTTGGAAAGGTGAGAGAAGTTGAGGAAGTCTTGGCTAGCCAGAATTGTCTTGAGTTCAGGCCTGAGTCCTTTCAGGAAACGGGCCATCTTCTTGCTCTCGGTACTGACATCATCTGGCGCGTAGCGGGCTAATTCTGTGAACTTGTGCACATATTCGCTGACAGATCTTCCGTCTTGAGTCAATTCTCGGAACTCGTCCTCCTTAAGTTGTACAAGTCCTTGGGGCACATGGTGCTCCCGGAAAGCTGCTTCAAATTCCGCCCAGGTAGCATCTCTGATGGTGACGTTGAAGGTGTCCCACCAGGCTAAGCCATCCCAGAAAGTTGGTGGGCAGCCAGTTGAACACGCTGATTTTCTGGGCAACCAATGGCTTCCAGTTTTCTTTTGATCGTGCGCATCCAATCATCTGCATCGAGGGGGTTGCTTGATCCGGCGAATGTGGGAGGTTTGAGTCTCAGGAAGACCCCCATTCTGTCTTGTGGTCTTCCACCATTCGGCCGTTGATTTTCCAGATTTCGAGTGAGGACCTCGATGAGTCGGGTTTGATTGGCTAGAACTTGGGCTAGGTCTAAGGGTAGTGGTGGAGGTGCGGGGAGGTGGGTTTCACTTTCTTCTCTAACGGCTTCCCCTTCCGCTCTCAGGGGAAACCCTGCTCCAATCCCAGAGGCGGTAGGCGTGGTTTTATCCGAAGCCATCTGCCAGGGAAGAGAGTCACTATTATGCACATGCAAATTGTTTTCAACCAAGTTATTTTATTCATTACACCATCACATTACAAGCATAAGACTACTACAGGTGGAACTACACGAGAGCGTTCCCCGAGGTACTAGCGAATTCCTTATCTAGGGTGTCCCCAAATGCCTTGAGAAGATCATCGAGGCTTGCTAGGGATACATCCTCGTCGTCAGACCAATCATCTATTCTGGGGGGAGGTAGGGCTAGAGGGGCCTTCTTCTTCTTCTTCTCTGTCTGGCATCCTTGGTTGGTGGTCTTCTTCTGGATTTTCTTCTTGGGGGCGAGTTTCTTTAGCTTCTTGTCATAGTCCATTTTCAAGGTCCGATAGGCCTCACGAGTGTTGGCTTCCTCGCCTTCTGCTATGTTGAGACTCTCCTGGAGGGATGCCTTTTCTTGCTTAAGCTCTTTGACTTGCTGCTCTAGGCTTTCCACTCGGGAGTTTAGGTGGGTGCAGTGGGAGGAGAGCTCGTCGTAGTGGTTGTCGAGGGTGTGGAGGTATCCGGCCATGTATACGATAGTGGGGTCATCTTCTGTGGGATCTCCTCCTGACAGAGACTGGAGCCTTTTCCTCCAGGTGGGGGTGTTTTTGTTGCTGGGTGGGAAATATCGGAGGGGGGTCTCAGAGATCTCTCGGCTATAGTTTTGGCACAGTTGTTTGAGGGCTTTTCGAGCAACGCTCTGGCAAGTGTCTGGGAAACTGTGCCCGATGAAGGTAATTTGGAAGGGAGGGTGGTTTGGGTAGTTCTGGCTCTCTCCTAAGTAGACCGCCATAGAGCACTTTTCTATTCCATTTTCACGGTACTCCTTCCAGACATATTCGGGCTTCTTGCGGATCCCCAAGCGTAGCGCGCAACTCCGAAGAAGGTGAGGGAAGCCTTCCTCCTCTGAGCAATAGGAGATCCTAATCAACCAGGGGTTTTCCATCTGGTAGACGAAAATAAAGGTCTATTAATATCGGGAAAAGGGGAAGAGTGTTTCTTGGGGGTAAGAGGTGTTTTCTTGTTAAGGCAACTTTTAAGGTCAGGGCTGTGGTCTACGGCCAGTCCTATAGGCTTTGATACCACCTGAAGCGTCTCGATCCTTTGGGACTCAAATGTGATACAATTACTAGTCCCAGGAGGCTAGTAACCACATTCATTACTTCAAATAGTTACAGAGTCTAAATAATGTTATTACAATACCGGGGATACAAGCTCGAAAGTGAGCCGAAAAACATAAAGCGCAGTGGAAGATAAAATAGCCCAGACCACAGGCAGAATTGGGTGAAGACACAACCCCCATCAATCAAGCATAGCAGAAAAGAAGTCTTCAGCTGCTGAAAAACATAAATAAATCTGGGTGAATACACTAGGTATTCCGCAAGCCCACCCGGCTCCCGTAAAGAGAAAGTGACCTATATGGTACATGCTTTATATGGTGGAGTTGAAGTCACTCGTACTTTTTCAGAGAAAGGCAGTATTCGTTGATTATGGTTTTCCCCAGACAAAAGAAGTAACATTTGCTTGACCACCGCTGAGCTTCCCGCTCCCGTGGTCGTGGTACCATTTTTCTTTTCGGACACACACACATTTCCCTGTTCCCAATTATAATAGAAACACTAATTGTCATACCATACCAGACTCGTCCATACCAGTGGACACAGACTATTCGAATAGGTTTAGACTCTGCGCAGAGGGGTACACTTTACCCACTAGTCCGGCTCTGCGATCTCATGGCCAATGAGACCCGAATCCGAAACTCTTTCCTTCCTTGTACGTCCGAACCTTAACGGTTATACCGGAAGGAGTCAGGCCACCGCCATGTCCAAACCGGACAAAACATTCCCCCTCCTTATCCTTCCGGTGCTACCCCAGCCTTCATAACCCTGGGGTTGGATCGTACGAGTTTAGATTGAGTGGCTGCCCACACAGCCTCGAGTGGTTGTACTTTTTGAGAGTACAGGTAATGAAAGATGACAAACCGGTCCTTATATGAGAGGACAATCCTTCTGCTCACGCCTAAACCAGCCGAGCCAACACCTTAGGCCCTCCCCTAAACCAGGGAGTCCCTGATCATCCTACTCCACTAGGTGATGAGGGTGAGTACCCTTCATCACACTCTTTTGGAAAACATTCCACTTGAACCCATTTCACTTGCCCCATATTTTTAATCAAAGTAATAGTTAATGCGGGCTTTCTCGTGCTCACCATGCAATTCGATTCCCATCCCATAATCCAGGCTTAGGCAGTGGTAGAGAGAAATAGGTAAATAATGCATCAAGGGAAAGGTGGACTTGCCTTCGTCGAAGCTTTCCTGGCACAAGAGGTTAATCTCGGAGGGGTCGGGTTCTTGCCCTTCTTCCGGAGCTAAGAGTTCCGGAGGATCGGATCCCTCTTCCGCTAATTAAACATAGACAATAACAATACATCAAACATAGTGACCTTTGTGGGGTGTGCAAATTGTTATATTTTATTATTTTTGTGCCCTAATAATTTTATTTAGACAATTTTTGGTGCATAAAATATTAGCATCTAAATATATATGTGAAAATGGGAAAAATAAAAGGAAAAAGAAAAAGAGAAAGAATTCTCCAACTAACTGGGCCAGGGGAGGGGATTTCGGCCCACTCGGCGCGGACGCGCGGGCGCGGGCGCGCTTGCGGTCCAGCTGGCCCAGCTGCGAGGGAGCGACGCCGGGGGACGGCGCCGTAGTGCGGGCCCACCAGCCAGGGAGGGAGAGGGGGCTGACGGCGTTGACGGCAATGGAGGGGGGGGGAAGGGCTCGACCGGGGCCGGTCGGCGGCGAGCTCCGCGCCGGTCCGATTCTTCGGCGGTGAAGTGGTGGCGAAGCACGGGCGGGTGAAGTGGGCCTATGGCGGCCGGTCCGCGGCGCGGTGGCGAGTGTCCACGGCGGCGAAGTCGCCGGTGAGGTTTCCGGCCATAATTGAGTGGGGGAAGTGGCGTGTCGTGAACGTGAGAGTGTGGCGGAGCTCTTCGCAACTTAATTGAACGGAAGATCGCTAGAGAGGGAGAGGGGAGCTCACCGGGGCAAGGTAGGCAGCACGGCGACTCTAGCTCGATTGGCGCGGGGGAAAGCCGAGGAGGTGGTCGGAGCTGGTGTGGTGAAGACGGGGCTCGGACGGGTCCTTTTATAGGCGCTCGAGGAGGGAGGGGGTGGGGGAGACGGTGAACACCGGCAAGCTCGCCATGATGGCGGGAATGGCGCTAACGCCGATTGGGATGACTCGGGCAGGCTGAGGGGGGTGAGAGGTCGGCTCAAGCACAGTGGCGGGGTTGTCGTGGAGGCTGGCGAGCATTAATGGCGAGGCGACGAGGCGAGGGGGCGCTCGGCGGCGGACGCGCCGGCGAGGGATGGGCGAGGGAGATGGAGCTGACGAGTGGGCCCTGGCTGCCAGCGAGAGGAGTCTGCGCGAGAGGGAGGGGGTGAGGCGCTGACGGGCGGGGCCCGGGTGTCAGTGGGAGGGAGCGGCGCGCGGATTGGGCCGCCTGGGCCGGGAAGAGAGGGGGGGGGGAAAGCGGGCACGCGCGAACTGGGCTGGAAATCGGCCCAGCCGAGGGAGGGGAGAGAGTTTTTCTTTTCTTTTTTCTTTTCTTATTCTAATTCTTTTCTTTTCCTTTTCTACTTTTGTGTCTTTTTGTTTCTTTTTCCCTTGCAACAAAAATTCTCTAAATGAACTTGGGTGATAAATATGGTCTATGTGAGGTGCTCCAAATCATTTTAAGTGTATGCATATGATTAGGTGACCTAGGGGTAGAGTTAAGGGAGAAGAATAAAATGAAGGGGGGATTTAGGAGGTTAGGGTTTCAAACCTCGGGTTGGGTGAAAGTCGCCTAGAGGGGGGGGTGAATAGGGCGAAACTGAAATTTACAAATATAAACACAACTACGAGCCGGGTTAGCGTTAGAAATATAAACGAGTCCGCGAGAGAGGGCGCAAAACAAATCGCAATCAAATAAAGAGTGTGACACGCGGATTTGTTTTACCGAGGTTCGGTTCTTGCAAACCTACTCCCCGTTGAGGAGGCCACAAAGGTCGGGTCTCTTTCAACCCTTCCCTCTCTCAAACGGTCCCTCGGACCGAGTGAGCTTCTCTTCTCAAAAAGCCGGGAACAAAACTTCCCCGCAAGGGCCACCACACAATTGGTGCCTCTTGCCTTGATTACAATGGAGTTATGATCTCAAGAACAAGTGAGAAAGAAAAGAAGCAATCCAAGCGCAAGAGCTCAAAAGAACACGACAAATCTCTCTCGCTAATCACTAGAGACTTGTGTGGAGTTGGAGAGGATTTGATATCTTTTGGTGTGTCTAGAATTGAATGCCTAGCTCTTGTAAGTGGTTGAGAGGTGGAAAACTTGGATGCAATGAATGGTGGGGTGGTTGGGGTATTTATAGCCCCAACCACCAAATGTGGCCGTTGGGAGGCTGTCTGCTCGATGGCGCACCGGACAGTCCGGTGCACACCGGACATGTCCGGTGCCCCCGCCACGTCATCACTGCCGTTGGATTCTGACCGTTGGAGCTTCTGTCTTGTGGGCCCGCCTGGGTGTCCGGTGCACACCGGACAGGTACTGTTTGCTGTCTGGTGTGCCAGTATGGGCGCGCCTGACTTCTGCGCGCGCTGCGCGCGCATTTAATGCGTC
This sequence comes from Zea mays, assembly GCF_902167145.1. Classification (NCBI taxonomy): domain Eukaryota; kingdom Viridiplantae; phylum Streptophyta; class Magnoliopsida; order Poales; family Poaceae; genus Zea; species Zea mays. The sequence goes on along the minus strand of NC_050100.1, from coordinate 72,878,241 downwards.
GCAGGTAGCCGTTGGCGCCGACTAGCCGTTGCTCCGGAGTTGCACCGGACAGTCCGGTGCACACCGGACATGTCCGGTGAATTATAGCGGACTAGCCGTTGGAGTTTCCCGAAGCTGGCGAGTTCCTGAGGCCGCTCCTCCTTGGCGCACCGGACAGTCCGGTGAATTATAGCGCGAGTGCCTCTGGAAATTCCTGAAGGTGACGAGTTCGAGTTGGAGTCCTCTGGTGCACCGGACACTGTCCGGTGCTCCCAGACCAGAGGGCCTTCGGTTGCCACTTTGCTCCTTTGTTGAATCCAAAACTTGGTCTTTTTATTGGCTGAGTGTGAACCTTTTATACCTGTATAATCTATACACTTGGGCAAACTAGTTAGTCCAATTGTTTGTGTTGGGCAATTCAACCACCAAAATTAATTAGGGACTAGGTGTAAGCCTAATTACCTTTCATTGGGATTTTTGGGATGTTACACCAAGTGATCAAATCCTCTCCCAATTCCACACAAAGCATTAGTGATTAGTGAGAGAGATTTGTTGTGTTCTTTTGAGCTCTTGCGCTTGGATTGCTTCTTTCTTTCATTCTTTCTTGCAAACAACTCAATTGTAACCAAGGCAAGAGACACCAATTGTGTGGTGGTCCTTGCTGGGAAGTTTGTTCCCGTTTGATTGAGAAGAAGAAGCTCACTCGGTCCAAGGGACCATTTGAGAGAGGGAAAGGGTTGAAAGAGACCCGGTCTTTGTGACCACCTCAACGGGGAGTAGGTTTGCGAGAACCGAACCTCGGTAAAACAAATCCGCGTGCCACACTCTTTATTCGCTTGCGATTTGTTTTGCACCCTCTCTCTCGGACTCGTTTATATTTTTAACGCTAACCCGGCTTGTAGTTGTGATTAAGTTGTTAAATTTCAGATTCGCCCTATTCACCCCCCTCTAGGCGACTTTCAGGGACGACGGTGGTTGTATTTGCCCTGAATATGAGTTTATCGGCATACCATACAAAGGCTGGGGTTGCGAATCCCCATTTGTTGCCGATACATCAGACATAAATACCCTATTACTAGTTTCGTATGATGGAAAACTAGGAGCAACAGACTTTTCCAACGTACGCGTTAATTTTCCAATTGACTCTTCTAACCCTCCACTCTATTGTTTCATTTGATTTTGCTGATGATCTACATACTGTTTAATAGATTGGATGTCGTCGGGTTTACTTACGTTGGGGACTTGAAGCGAAGATAGAAGAGATGCGACATCGGTCTCTCCATGTTTGATAACTTTCTGGTGGCGATCCACCGTGTATTGTGATAAGAATTTCTCCTTCGCCTGACGCGTGTAGTCCTCGTATTGCTGTTGCTCATCGGTCGTCATACTTTCAACAACCGGCTTTAGGATATTGTCCGGGGAGATATCGGTGTGATCTTTAGAACCGGCCATTTGAGGGCCTGATTTTTAGTAGATCTAAACACCTGTCCCCAGCGGAGTCGCCAAAAGTATGTTGGTGCCTTTTTGGGGCGCCAATCACTGCGTGAGAACCGGCGGCGGTGCCCTTTGCAGAGGCGCGGACGGTCCGCGGTCAGGGGCCGGACGGTCCGCGACCTGGTACAAGGGTTTGGGCTCCCTGCCTGACGGCCGGACGATCCGCGCCTATAGGCCGGACGGTCCGCGCGTGCGCAGAGGCAGCGAAGGTCGCTGGCGGCGCCTGGATCTCGCTCCCGGGAGGGACCCCGTCGGGGAGGAGAGATCCTAGGTGTTGTCTAGGCTCGGTAGGCCGACCTAGACTCCTCTAATCGACATAGAGTCGAATAGAAGCGAAGAAATTGAGGATTGAGACACTAAACTAGAACTAAACTAGCGCTACTCCTAATGCATAAGGTAAAAACGAGAAATAGACTTGATTTGATCGATTGTTGGGGGTTCAATCGGCCGTAGCCCTTCATCTATATAAAGGGGAGGTCTGGATCCGCTTCAAACTGATTTCCGAGTTAATCCCGCGGTTTTAGGTAACAAATTCCACGAGAAAATAGGAACCCTAACTGACTCTGCGCACGCTCGGACCGTCCGCGCCACCACCACGGACCGTCCGGCCTCAGGGCCGGACCGTCCGTGAGGCACTTTTGGTTTCCAACAGCTGGGATGAGATGAAATTTGGGCCAATTCTCTGTATGTCATTGGGAAAATATACTCGTTCCTTGTGTGCCACTGGTCACATGTTATACACATAAAAAAATATATCTATATGTCATTCGATGACACATAAAAAATGAGTATAAAATCTGATGGTATACTAGGAATTTTTCCATAAAATTTTGCTGCGTGCATCCGACCCAATCAGCAAAAACCTGTGTTGGGTACCTGTGACTGGTGGGGTGCCGTTGTCGATTCGGGCCGGACAGTGGGGACAAGCGCTCCAAGCTGTCCACCTCCAGAGATGTATGCGTGGTGCACTGCAGCACTGCACTGCACACGTATGATAGTGTGCATTTGGTTCTTGGCAACTTCTCCCCATCTCCAGAGATGTGCCATGTGAATTTGCTAGTACGGCAACCTTGGACCAAATGGCATGCGCGGTGTACGAGTGTCATGTGTCGGGGGGTGCTTTGTTTGGTCTGTTCATCGATGCAATGGCTAGACGACGCACATCACATACATGCCACGGGGATTTTTATTTTTTTTATTTTTTGGAATCATGTAGGAGTATGCATCAAGATTTAAAGGTTTTTAAGCAAAGTGTCGCTAGCAATCGTAGGTCATGCATCATATCAGATGGGGATGTCAATTGTCAAGCACTGGATGTTGTTCTTATTTTTTTTTGTTGCGGCAACAGACAGATCTCACTTTTCCCCCCTTGTTCCTCTGGACGTTCTCGATGTGGTCGTTGGACACACTTTGTTTATTTCAGTTTTTTTTTCTAACCAGTTTTTTTTAAAAAAAAATCGGCTGTTGGAAGAATCTAGATACCGTGAAGGAGGAATATGAAGTGGTGCATAAGGTTTAGGATCTAGAAAACAGACTATCACGACCACTGGATCGATTGTATGTTCACGTTGATTTTGAATGGTTTTCATAAAAGCGAGTTTAAAAAAAAGGGCCAAAAAAGACCGAACGTTAAGAAGTCCGCGACAGATTATAGTGGCCAGAAGCTAAAAAAAAACTAAAACAAACCGAGCCTAAGTAGTAAGAGTAGTAGCAACTTGTACGCTGCATAAATGTTCACCTAAACGCAGTGGCAGTTAAGTCGTTACACTAGAAGAGAGAACAAAGAAAAAAAAGGAGCAAGAACGCATAGTGCCTAGGTACTGAAAGGCACAGCAGAGTAAAAAAAAAAAGAAAAGAAATGGATGGTGGTATACGTGGGCAGCTGGTAGACACACACAAAAGGAGAATGATTAGGGAACGCACATCACCAAGAGGAACAGACAGTAGGGGCAGTTGGTGAAGGATTGGCCTTGGCCTTAAGCAACATTTGTGTGGAGGGAAATGGTAATGGCTTTCGTTGCTGGATAAACGTCACTTGGAAGCATGGATTTAGCCCCTGCCGTACAACAAAGCATCCATGGCGGCATGGTATTATTATCGCGTTCTTAGCAAAAGTTCTTTGTGTCGGTATGAGGCGAAGTAATAACACTAATCGTAACGGAGTAGTAATAATAATGCATGGGGGCTGGGCAGGCACAGACAGGGCGGCAATAAAGAAGGAAATGATGCGCGCGCACACCGTGGCCACCCCTCTTCCCTCTCTCTCTCCTCCCCTCCCCACCCCACCCACCGCCGCGCCGGGCCACCACCCACTCCACCCCTCTCTCTCTCTCTCTCTCTCTCTCTCTCTCTCTCTCTCTCCACCTCCACCACCAGCCCCCACCATCCCGGCTCGGAGACCGCTTCCCTCCCTCCACCCCCGCAACCCTCTCCCGCCGCGCACGCGCCACCCTCCATTCCTCCGCTCCCCGCTTCCTCCCGATCTTAACCACCCGCCGCGCCCCCTCCCGCCACCCGGCTTCCTCTCCCCCTCTTCTTCCTCCCTCAAACCAGACGCTCGCCCCCCATTTCCCCATCTCTCTTCTTCTTCTTCTTCTTCCCCATCCAGAGGAGGAAGGAAGAAGAATAAGCAGGAGGCCTCTCCCCCCCAGCCCAGCCACCCCGTAGCGACGACGGAGGGCGGAAGAGGATGAGCGCGTCCAGGTTCATAAAGTGCGTCACGGTCGGGGACGGCGCCGTCGGCAAGACCTGCATGCTCATTTCCTACACCTCCAACACCTTCCCCACCGTACGCCCCTCCTCCTCTGACGGTTTCAATTTTTTTTTCTGGGGGGAGTCCCCGGATTTTGAATTGCGGCGGCGGTCTTGATCGATCTGGGGCGCGCTGGATTCCGTGGGAAGGAACGCTCCCCGCCTACGTCCTCGATTCGCCCCCGGCTACCACAATGCGGCTGCGAATTGGTGCCCACCTTTTCGTAACCCTTTTTCCTGTTAGGGTTCGGGTTCGGTCGGTGCCCAGCTGCCCTTTGGTTTTCGAGGAAACCGAAAGGGGATCTTGTCTTTCCTGCGCCGTTCCCACTCCCCAGCGCGCTAGGGTTGCAGGGATCGCCCCGCTCGTGTAAAGATTACATTACATTCATATAGGAGTCTATGAGAAATCAGGAGAGGGGAATGTAGATTCCCATGGTATAATCTTGCTCGTTTCCCCTGTCCCAGCTGCTCCTGCACCCCCCGTCTCGATCCGTTTCATCAACCGGACCGAGATCACTTTTCGCTCCCGACTTTTTGTAGCTGCCCTGCCTGCCTGCCTGCTCCTCCACTACTCACGCCTTCCCCCGTATGGTTGGTGAAAAAAATAAATGGATTGCCACTGCCTCACTTCACGCAATTCCGCACCGGTGGTTGCACCAAAAGCGTCGCTAGCTTTTTCACGCATGCCCCTTCCTTCTTTTCCAACACAAATATCTCTTACAGAGATTTTTTTTTGGCCGTGTACTAATGTAGTATATCCATAGCACTGCATTTTTTTTACGCCGGCCCGCATTCTTTTCCAATAGGAAATGTCTTTTTCAAGGATTTTTTTTTCTGGCCATGTACAGGTACCAGTGTAGTATATCCGTCACACTGGATTTTTTTTCGGTCGAAAGATGGGATTTTTATTTTCACGCGTGCTTTGCGGTAGATTAGCTTGGAGCCCTGAGTAAGCGTGTGACCATTGGTTAGTGTATCAGTAGGATAGGACCACCGTGGACCGCTCTCCATGTTTGTGGAGGGGTCTAGTGTATCATTCTGGTAGGGTTATCCTCAGACAATCAGACAAACTTTTCTAGTTGCTTTGCGTTTACAGCGGGCGTGCGATGTGCCTTTGCTCATTGTCCCTTGTCCTCTCCCGTTGTCCTCTGCCCATTTTTCTGGTTTATGAATTAGTTGCACTTTTAGTGATATCTAGGACACTTACTGCTGTCGACATTGCTCTTCTCGCAGGACTATGTTCCGACGGTGTTTGACAACTTCAGTGCTAACGTTGTGGTTGATGGTAACACTGTCAACCTCGGCCTCTGGGACACTGCAGGTGACTAGCCGTGCTGTTCTGTCCTGTCCTGCTACTTATGATGCTTTTTTTTTCCTTTCCTTTGCGCGATATCCTTTTTCTTTGTTCATCAAAATGGTTGAGCTTCCATCTTTGCAACTGTAATAGGTCAAGAGGATTACAACAGACTGAGACCACTGAGCTATCGTGGAGCTGATGTTTTTCTTCTGGCTTTCTCACTGATCAGTAAAGCCAGCTATGAGAATGTTTCGAAGAAGGCAAGACACTGATTCTTGTATTCTATATTTGGTTTTGTTCACTCTACATGTTACTTTATTTCGGTGTTCTCTGGGCATCTTGTTTTAGTTCATTTACCAGACAGTCTTCATTTAGCTTCTTATTTGATAAAATTCATTGCTTCTGGCTTGACCAAATTCTGAGTGACTACTTTTTTCTTGGTAAAATAAAATCTACTAAACTGTAGTGGAAACTGATGTCCAAAATCAAATTTTTGAATAGGATTAATCCATAGATGGCTTCCAAACTTCTTGTTTGCTGACTCTGAACCCCTTTTATTTTCAGTGGATACCTGAACTGAAGCATTATGCACCTGGTGTGCCAATAATTCTCGTAGGGACAAAGCTTGGTAAGTATGATTATGTCCTTTTTTTGGAAATCCAGCCTTCTGTGCTTGTAAGCTTCACGATGCTAGTTTTCGATAGATACAATACAATTATTAGAGTTTTGGTTAGACAGGGATCACATTTCACAGTTATGTTTATGATACCAGCGCATGAATTTGGCGTTGTTGTTGTATTATTATATGATGGCAAAAATATACACACCATAAAAGCATGGATCGAGTAGTCGCCGCTCTCGGTGTTGCCTGAACTTGTATGTGTCTTTGGTGAATGGGTAACCCCAGTACTCTGTAAAATACATTTTTTTCTAAAGGAAGATAAAAAGCAGAGATCCTACCTGGTTTACAAAATATTGTAAATTTACCTGTTTGAATTGACTTTACTTTTGGTTATTGACTTACTGTTTTGTTCAACGGATGCAACAGGTACTGGTTAGCTGCCCTCAGTTTGCTATTTTTCCTGTTAGGTTCTCACTGATTTTGCTTCTTGTTCTATGTTCATACAATGCTTACTATAATTAACTAGTGGCATAACTTGTACACAAACCCACGCCTAGAGTAAAGCCTCAGGTTGCTAGCAGCACATCCTTATATCTTCACAATGCACATTTTACTGACAGATCTTCGAGATGACAAGCAGTTCTTTGTGGACCATCCTGGTGCTGTTCCTATCACTACTGCTCAGGTATGGTCATTGGTGATTCACTATCCTGTTTGCTGCTCTAGGGAGTAATACATAAACGTTTGAGACCCGGTGAATTTTGTCAACTACTCTGTCCTGGTTTTCTTCTTGTCCGGTGACTGTTGTCTAACATGGTTACCTTGCCCTCACCGCCTTATAGGGAGAGGAGCTAAGAAAGCAAATAGGCGCGCCATACTACATCGAGTGCAGCTCAAAGACCCAACTAGTATTGCCATCTGCTCATTCATCCGCTAACACGCGGTATCACGTGAGAGGCACTGACGGACTTTACTTATTGTTTCCCACGTGAATTTGCAGAACGTGAAGGGTGTCTTCGATGCGGCGATAAAGGTTGTGCTGCAGCCGCCTAAGGCGAAGAAGAAGAAAAAGGCGCAGAGGGGGGCGTGCTCCATTTTGTGATCTAATAATGATCAGTAGACAAAAGAAACAAGGGCGAAGGTGCCATGGTTCTATTATCGCCGCGTCTTGCTTCAGCGAAACAGCAATGGATGATCCCACCCCCTCCCCCCCCTAGATTTTACTGGCGGCTGCAGCGAGTCGAGGCATTCGAGAGCGATATGTTTGTTTCATTTCCCTCCTTCCCGCCTTGTGATTATCTGGTGTGTGTGACTGACGAGGTCGTGGCAATTTAGGTAACTCGCTTAGAAGGTATTTCCCCCGTGTTTGAGCCCCCACCCCCACCAAAAAAAAGAAGGTATCATGCTATCTCTGTTCCATAAGTAGACATGATGTAATCGTACTAAGTGTTTATTTTTATTTTTTTTACTTATTTCACTTCAATCAATGGAAAATTATGCTTCCCAATTATATGGTGGGTCATGGCAGTCCCCCTCCCTCCTTGTTTGCCTGTCAAGTTCTCAGTGTCTTTGTGGCAAATGGAGCATGCATATTGATTTATTCGGAGTGGATACAATACAGCGACGATTCCTTAGTTTACAGCTTGCAGTGGTCATGGGAGAGCATGTCTGCGACCGAATAATATATTAATGTGAGATCATTTAGAAAAACCGTTGTCCATGTGGGTTGGTGCTGCACACGTCTGTCTGTGGTGTCCTGGTGACAGGAGCTGAGTATTCTAACCAGCTAGCTAAGCTGCAAATTGTGAAGAGAAGCTCACTTGGCCCGTCCGGGTTGGGAGCTGACTCACCTTGGGGACCCGTCTCCACTGCAGGCAGATGTTCTCGATGTTCGGGTGGAACACCTTCGTCAGTTATTCAGACATTCACTCAGTCGTTCATTCAGTCAAGTGGGCATTCATTCAATCAGCTATTTAGGCACTCATTCGTTCGTTTATTTACTCAGTCATTGGTTTGGTCATTCAGTTTTTCATTCATTCACTTAGTCATTCATTCGTTTGTTTATTCATTGGCTTTTCAGTTAATGTTTGAATGCACTATAACTAATAATTATCTATTTTAAAATTAGCTAAAGATTCAAACCGCACTGAACAGCCACATCCTTTGCATTTGCAAGCGCTGCGAGCCTGCGACGCGCACACATGACATGGTATGACACACCCGACCTGACCCTCCGGCGCTTGGTGAGGTGACACCGTGATAGGAGTTGGCCCAATTAAGGATAAGAGGTGCTGCTGAGGCTATCTGGCTATCTTGGGCGTAGCGTGTATATAGATATACTGTAGAGTTCACTGTTCATACAGTGAAGTTTAAAATATTAAGTGAGATAAGAGTTAGCTTGACAATAAAAAGATTGCTTCAAATCTGTTTTAAAATAAAGTAAACAAAATAGAAAAAAATGACTGAATAGTAAGAAAGATCGCACCAAATCTGTTTGAGAATAAAATTAACAAAATAATACAAATGGTTGGATAAAAAAAGTTGCTCCAAATCTGTCTAAATTTGAAATTAAAAATGAAAACGCGCCAGGTAGGGGTCGAACCTACGGCCTTCTGCTTAGGAAACAGACGCTCTATCCACTGAGCTACAGGCGCCTTTTGTTGTTTGTTTAGTTACACTTATTCTGATATCTGACGAATCTCTAACTAAGCCGTTGTCCAGCCAAACATGCTTCTGATGTTGTTTGGTACTGTAGTCAGTAAAAAAAAGGAAGGACGAAATCGACGAAACTGAAGCTCTGACAAGATCAAACGATAAGGATTCCTATGATGGATTGGAATTCACCGTGCGCAATGTCTGCTAGAGGAAGTATAATAATAAGCTCTAAGCCTATTTGTATAGCATTTTTGCTTTTGTGAAAGAGAGATTTAAAAAAGTAGAGAAAATAGACTCTCATACAAGAGTCAGGTACTGTACGGGCTCCAAGACAAAAGGATAAAAACGAAGGAGACAATGGATTCATCTAACTGATAGTTTTATCATGTGAGTGTGTTTGTTGCTGGCTTTAGAAAACATTGCAAGAAATTAGAGCAAACAATATGCTCTATTATTAAGCTTGGCTCTTAGTGTTACGTCGTCTGCCCCAACCTGTGCAGCTACTGATCCTGGATTCCTGGCAATGGCAGCGAGTGAGGTCCCAGCACCAAAACGATACGCGCAGATTAGATAAGAGTGTCTCTGTAGCATTGTCCTGCCAAGCAGAAAGGAATGCAGGATTCCATGGAGGAGGAGAGGATTTTCGGGCTCGTACATGCATGGAGAAGAAGAAGCAAGCACTCATATATATATACTGAGGCCGAAGATTCTTCAGTGAACTGGGCCACTGTAGAAAAACTATGTATGTAAATTGTATTGTAAACCCAACAACCCTGTAAGTACGAGCCGACGGACTAGCATATTTGCCTGACCAGGGTTGTACCCATTCTTGTGCCTTCGTCATGATAGATTCCCCAGTAGAAAAGATCCCAGTGGTCCGTGACTACCCGGATGTTTTTCCGGACGAATTGCCAGGGATGCCACCTGACCGAGACATTGAGTTCGCAATTGAGTTGCAACCCGAGACTGCTCCTATCTCCAAGAGACCCTATAGGATGCCTCCCGCGGAATTGGCAGAATTGAAGAAACAATTGCAAGAGTTGTTGGACAAGGGGTTTATTCGCCCAAGCACTTCACCATGGGGATGTCTAGCTTTATTTGTGAAGAAAAAGGATGAGAGTTTGAGGATGTGTGTTGACTACCGCCCTCTCAATGCGGTGACTATCAAGAACAAATACCCACCGCCCCGCATTGATGTTCTGTTCGATCAGTTGGTGGGAGCCAAGGTATTCTCCAAGATAGACCTTCGCTCAGGATACCATCAGATCAAGATCCGTGCCAGCGATATTCCCAAGACGGCTTTCTCTACCAGATATGGACTATATGAGTTTCTGGTGATGTCTTTTGGGCTGACCAATGCCCCGGCTTATTTCATGTACTTGATGAACTCAGTATTTATGCCAGAATTAGACAAGTTCGTGGTCGTTTTCATTGATGATATACTAGTTTACTCCAAGAATGAAGATGAACATACTGAGCACCTGCACATCGTGCTCCAACGACTACGCGATCATCATCTTTATGCTAAGTTGTCTAAGTGTGAGTTTTGGCTGAAGGAGATCAAATTCTTGGGTCACACAATTTCTCAGGATGGGATATCAGTTGATCCTGAGAAGGTGCAGGAGGTGATGGATTGGAAGCCCCCAGCTACAGTGAGGCAGATTCGGAGTTTTCTGGGATTGGCAGGGTATTATCGACGATTTATTCCGGATTTCTCCAGAATTGCCAAGCCAATGACTGAACTGTTGAAGAAGGGAGTCAAATTTGAGTGGAGCCAAAAGTGTGAAGATGCCTTTCATACCTTGAGGCAGCATTTGACAACAGCCCCAGTGCTGGCCCAACCTGACAACACCAAGCCATTTGAAGTTTATTGTGATGCTTCTGGTACTGGTTTGGGATGTGTCTTGATGCAAGAGAACAGAGTGATTGCTTATGCTTCCAGGGCACTCAGGCCCCATGAGCAGAACTACCCTACACATGATCTAGAATTGGCAGCTGTAGCTCATGCTCTTAAGATATGGAGACACTACTTGATGGGAGCTCACTGTAACATCTACACTGATCACAAGAGTCTCAAATACATCTTCACTCAGGCAGATCTGAACATGAGGCAAAGGAGATGGTTAGAGTTGATCAAGGACTACGATTTGGAGGTGCATTACCACCCAGGAAAGGCCAATGTTGTGGCAGATGCCTTGAGCAGAAAGGCCCAGTGTAATTGTATGAGCATGGATGTGGGAGTTACCACCCTGTGTGATGAGTTGTGCAGATTGAACCTGGAAGTTGTTTCTTCGGGTGACCTAAGCTATATCTCGGTGGAGCCCACGTTGCAAGAGCAGATCATCAGGGCACAGGTTGAGGATAAGGGTGTTCAGGTTATCAAGGATATGATCAAGCAAAAGGCAGAGAAATACCAGTGTTTCCGACAGGACAGCAAGGGAATTCTATGGTTTGAAGATCGATTGGTTGTTCCCAAGGACCCTGAGCTCAGAAAGCAAATACTGGATGAAGCTCACCTTTCAAAATTCTCCATGCACCCTGGTAGCAACAAGATGTATCATGATCTCAGATCTCTATATTGGTGGACTAGAATGAAAAGGGAAATTGCCAAGTACGTATCTGAATGTGACACCTGCCAGAGAATTAAAGCCAGTCACTTGAGGGCAGCAGGCCCTTTGCAACCCCTTCCCATACCATCTTGGAAATGGGAGGACATTTGCATGGACTTCATAGTGGGATTACCCAATACCTCCAGACACTATGATTCTATTTGGGTTATCGTGGACAGGTTGACCAAGACTGCTCATTTCTTGCCAGTACACACCACCCACAAGACGGAGAAGTACGCTGAAATTTATGTTGATCAGATAGTAAGGTTGCATGGTATTCCAAAGACCATTATATCAGATAGAGGAGCACTGTTCGTGGCACGCTTTTGGGAGAAACTGCAAGAATCACTTGGGACCCAAGTAATCCGAAGCTCAGCATATCACCCTCAAACAGATGGCCAGACAGAAAGGGTGAATCAGATTTTGGAAGACATGTTGCGAGCATGTGCACTACATTATGGAAAGGATTGGGACAAGTGTCTGTCTTTGGCGGAGTTTTCTTACAATAACAGCTATCAGTCTAGTCTGAAGATGGCACCTTTTGAGGCATTATATGGGAGAAGGTGTAGGACCCCACTAAATTGGTCTCAAGCAGGAGAAAGGGAAATTTTTGGGCCAGATTTGGTACTCGAGGCAGAGGCAAAGGTCCGGGTTATTACCAAGAACTTGGAAGCTGCTCAGGCCAGACAAAGGAGCTATCATGATAAGAGGCGGAAGCCTCTACAGTTTGAGGTGGGAGATCATGTCTATCTTAAGGTATCACCCACCAAGGGTGTCCAGCGATTCGGGATCAAGGGCAAGTTAGCTCCTCGCTACATTGGACCCTATAAGATCAAGGCAAGCTGTGGACCCGTAGCCTACCAATTGGAATTACCACCTCACATGTCAGCAGTTCATAATGTGTTCCATGTATCTCAACTGCGAAAATGTGTTCGTCTACCCACTGAAGTGCTACCGGAACCAGACATTGAGATAGAACCAGACTTGTCCTACCAAGAGTACCCCGTCAAGGTGCTAGATCAAAAAGAGAGATCAACTCGGGCAAGGTCGATCAGAATGTATAAAGTTCAGTGGAGTCACCAATCAGCGGAAGAAGCTACATGGGAGACTGAGGATTTTCTACGCTCTCGCTTCCCCGACTTTCTGCCCAAAGGAGTCGTTTTGTAACCCCAAAACCCCACCCCCACCTGCCCTTTGAAATCAATTATAAGAAAAACTTAGATAACAAGGATAGTCTAAGTTGTGGATTTAATTTAAGAAGGGCTTCCTTCTGAAGTTGCAAAGAGGATGACATTCGAAGAGCAGTTAACAAGAGAAACTTAAGTGTAAAGGAAAAACAACACCAGCACACCTTCAAGCACCCTCCAAGGGACTCTACCAAAATCTCGGGACGAGATTCCTTTAAGGGGGGAGGGCTGTAACACCCCAGGTGTTACCCTGACTAAAACCCACTTTGGCACTAGAAGCTGTGTTCACAAGGGGTAAAGACTTAGGGCACCACATAAGAACTTGGGGATCAAATGCTAATAAAGTTGCCAATGGCATGAGAAGCATTACCCTCATCCTTACTCACTCACCACCTTGGATAAGAGGGGAGAAGAACCCTAGACCTCTCCTAAACCCTAGCTCCCCAAAACCCTGGGTAAGGGGGGGAGAGAGTGATCAAGTGTGCAAAGCATGTGTAACTTTTACCCAAACCCTAACTAACCTTGTAACCATCAATTAGGGGGAGGAAATATTGCAAAAAGACCCTTGGAGAAACCCCAATTCAAATCTCCAAGTGGAGAGAGAGCTAGAGCTCTCTATTTCCCTCTAAGTCAAATTTTAACCCTAACCCAAAGATCAACCGTGTTCACTTTGAAGATGGCGCCAAAACCACTTGGGTTCTATACCAAAAATGTGGCATACCACTTAAGGCACCCCCTGGAAAAAGTGGAGACCGAGACTCAGACGTTTGACAGCTCTTGACATCAGTTTTGTCGCTGAGTGGGCAGTGAGACAAGCCAGATTTGGCGCCCGTCTATCTCCCGATCTAGGGCGTATCATCCCTTGGAACTCACACATGTGAGATAGCCCTAGGTGCCAGGAGGAGGTCTGCGCCGGATTCATGGCGAGATTCGCACGTTTGCGATCTCTGGAGACGTTTGAACACTGGAAGAAACTCACCTCCACGTGTTCGACGCCTTCTGCCCGCGCCAGAGCACGCTCGCGCGCGTCCCCGCATGCCCAGCGCCGCGCCCGAGCCAAACCAGCGTCGTGGCCCGCGCCCGAACTTATAAAGCCCTCCCAGGCTTCGACCACACCCTTCCGCGCACCCTCCAAACCTCACCGGAGTTAGCTCGTCGCCGTTTGCTCGTGCGCAGCGAGTCCGCGGCCGCCCAATCCCTCTGTCACATAGACCGGCCAGTAGAGCCATTCCCAACCCCGTCCAGCCCTCGGAGAGGACTGTGCACACCTCCGTGAGGCTCCCCGAGCAAGGAATCGGAGTTTACTTCGCCGGAGAAGCCAGTCCACGCTCGCCGGAGCTCTCAACCCCGCCGGAGTACGTGGACCGGGTAAACCACTCCACCATCCTTCGATTCCTTGTGCACACAGTCGCTGCGTGACCCCGTGAAGCTCACCGTGCCCTCGGATTGAACCAGCTCGCCGTGGTTTGGCCGGTATACTCGCCGCCGACGAGGACACCCGCCTGCACGCGTGGACCGGGCGATTCCAGCCATCCCCGACGTCAAGCCGTACCTCGACGTGACTGCCAGAGTCTCCCCAAGCCAACCCCACCCTTCGCCGGACCTCCCTCGCCGCCGGTAAGCCGCGCCACCCTATTCTTTCCCGCGGTTACTGTTTACTTTAGGGGAAGGAAACCGTGTGAGAGGGAGAGAAGGTCAGGGGGTTTTGTGAAATGTCAGAGACACAAGGGAATAGTGGCGCGAGGGTAGATTTGCGAAGGTGGATTTAGTTTAAACCCAGGGACCTCGGTGTAAACTGTTTTTCCAGAAAACCTTTATTAAATCTGTTTTTAATTTGGACAGAAACTTTGAAAATGCATATCTTCTGTTTAAATCATCCAAATTTGGTCAAACCAATTTTGTCAGATGCTAAATAATGTAATCTACTTAAGAAAAATATAAAACCCCCTATGTACTGTAGAAAACTTTAAAGCTCTGATTTGATTATAGTTTTGACCAAAAGCTTAATAATAGGGCCAAAATTAGTTGCACTATTTGACTGGGGTTAGAAAATTTTTGAGAAGTTTATGTATACCTCCTAAACCAAATAAAAATGTTAAACCTCTCTGTCCACTCCAATTAAGTTAGTTTTACCCTTTATTCTATAATATGCCTAAGGATAAGAAAAATAGAAAATGTAATTTAATTAATAAACCAGAGAGTACCTCTATTTTTGTTAGGTTACTTATTCAATATAGTTCACTGGAAAAATATATCATACCCTGTTTTAGTGTAAAATAAGTAAGACCCCTTTTGTTTTAATAAAACAAGTAAAACTTAGGAAAACTCTACAAAAATAACCCCAAGGTAAAAACACCCCCACCCTTGGGATAACTATTGTTTTATTAGAGAGAACTTAGGAAAAATATGAAATCTGCTGTTTGACATTTTTCAAATAATAATGTAGTAGAAAGAGCCTTTTTGACATTAAACTTAAGAAAATCATAACTAAATAACCACCCCTTAGTTTTCTGTGATTTTTAGCACAGAGGCTTATTATTACTATAGGATGCCAACAAAAATAACCTTTAGGACAGAACCTACCCCTAACTAAGAGGTGTAGTGTAAAGTGGCCCATTTTGCCTAACTATTGTTATTTTTGTTTAAAGCCTAGCCTTTGTACTTAAAGCCTCAACTTCTTAAAACAAGTTAGAATAGCAAATGGCAACCCACTATAATTTTTACAGAATTTTTGGAAATTATTAAAACCCTGTTGTAGTTCAAACCTACCCTAGAAACCCTAAATGGAAATTAAGGAAAGGAAAATGAATAATGTAAATTAATGTTATCCTAAAAACCTTTGTAATCTGCCCACTAAAATGTATCAAGGCAATACCAATCCACTATGTTATCCTAAAATAAAACCTAAGCTTAAAAGGTAATAAGTCTATGTCTATGTATACCACTAGAAGCCCCACAGAACCAGGAAACCCTAAGTTAATTCTTAACTTAGTTTCTTTAGTAATGTTCTTAAATCTTGCATAATCATGACATACATGTTCATTGCATTTCGATAGACTGTAATCTTGCTGACGGAGAGTACATCCTCGTGCTGGAGCAAGGAGCTGCTCAGGAGGTAGCCCCAGATCCAGCACCCGAGCCTGCACCAGAGGACCTGCCTGCCACTGCTTTGGAAGGCAAGCCTCGGTTTTATGCATAACCTGTTATTTATACTATTTTACTTCACTTAATGATTGTAGGATTGATTGTGCACTTAGGTGTAGGAATTGTTTGAAACCCTAGTTGCATGATCTCAGGAATCCTTTTGAGATGAATACTAGTATGACAGGTCGAGTAGTTGCTTTACTTAATTAGGATCTCGGTAGAAGACGAGTGATTTTTCTAGCACTCGCGCGAGATCAGGAAATTGATTGTACCCACTTTTATACTGTCATGATACTAGTTGGTGGACAACAATCCATGGGGATTGGTTGTTTACGAGATGGAAAATGGAATAAGGATTAACGTGCGGATACCTGTGTCAAGCGTTTGAACGTACTAAGCACATGCCGAGAAATATGGTAAATCGGTAAGCCTAGTACCTGAGTGAACCCGGCAGTGGACATATCCCCTCACGCGTCCTGAGACGAGGTCTCCCATTCCGGTTATGGTGGGTACAAGTGCGGTCACTGCACGACGGCCAGTCAGGGTCAGTGGGGCATTGTACGCCAAGGCGGTGAGCCCTGATCTGCTGACGGGGAATCGATGAGGACGGTTGATGTGTATGGGGACGGAGTGCCCCTGCATGTCGTGTGTTTAGGTTTACCTTGCAAGGATAAAAACTCGATTCGAATCGTCTGCTTCTCGCAGCTAATGAGACTGCTTGATCCATTGTACTGCATTGAGTAATAAGTGGAAGTATGATGAGTTGAGATAAGATGTTGATTGTTAATAATGCTTGCTACCATGTATGAGTAGATAGTCCACTTTTAGCCTTAAGAGAGTCACACTTAACTTTGACTAAGTTAAAATCTTGATTTAGAAACTCAGCTAGTGCTTTTGGCAACCAAACCCCACAGCCAAACAGCTGCATGTCTAGAGGTAGAGGAGTAGACTCCTCACACCGGGTAAGTCTAGCTGAGTATTAGTATACTCAGCCTTGCTTGTGGCATAATTTTTACAGGTTCTCTGGAGGAGATGGTTGCTGGGATAACTTGGCCGTCCACCTTGCCACCGGGTTGGACTGTCGAGTGGGACCCTGCCTCGGCTGAGGAGGAGCATGAGGGGTGATGGGGCAGGCTTCCCCATCTCTCCATTTATTTACCGTTAGTTTATTTCCGCTGCACTTCGAACAATGATGGTTACTTTTGCAAAAACTCCAATGATGATGATGGTGATGTAATAACTTAATATTCTGACATGTATGGTTTTATGCTTTATTGTATTTGCTCTGTGACTCACCATCGAGTGAGACTGTGGTACTTGATCCTGTCAGTGGCCGTGTCGGACTAGATCCGAGGGATTGACGAGTTATTCCCATTTAAGTGCGGTCTAGCCTCTAAGGCAGGGCTTAGGCACTTAAGTTGGAATAATTCGGGCAGTTCCGCCACTAGCAGAGTAGTGACTTCTGGTCGCTACTATATTCTACGACAACAAAGCCTGATCTTTGACAATAAACGTATCAGGGGATGTAGCTCAGATGGTAGAGCGCTCGCTTAGCATGCGAGAGGTACGGGGATCGATACCCCGCATCTCCATTCATTTTTTGAAGCTCATTTTCTGTCATTTTTTTAGATTTTCTTTGTAAAAATTTCTTCTCGCGTCCTTATTAGTACGAGATTTTTTCCCCCACGAGTAGTAAGTCTTTAGAGCAGCAGAACATGCTAATCAGAGCAGTCTTAAAGCATTGTCGTTAGTTGTTGAAATAGTTCTCGACTGATCATACTGAAACGTTTATATTGTCTACCCATTTTAACAAATATTTTAAACAAGATAGATTCTCTTTTCTCTTCTCTATGTATTTTCATGATTTAAACAACAGATTTAATAAAACTAAAATACGTACAAAATATCCGAGATTATGTCAAATGCATACGTATAAAAATTCAAAATAAAATATGTCACTAATATAGCCATTGCGTATAGGGGCGCGTTCTATGGAGGACACCGCTAAAGAGAAAATAGATATAAATGTAGAATGTTTTAAACAAAAAATTGTAAATGACTTAAAGATATTTTGTGCTTGATTTAAAAGTTTTATATTTTTAAATAAATATTTTGAATAAGACGGAAAGTCAAAATTTTCGGAAAAACCAAAGTGTCTTATATCTGTGAAAGGAGGTAGTATAATCCACCGGTGTGCATAGTGAGTGCATCTTGACGACAGGACACACGCCAAGAATCGCATTCCATGCCATTTCCATTCCTTCCGCTTCTGTCTTTCTTTCCTTTTACAAGCCACACGCCACTTCTTCCACACACACACACACACACCACCCCTCGTGCTTGCTCTCTCGGTTTCTCTCCACTGGAAAGCATGCACGGCAGACGGCACGAGGCTTATTCCTGAATCCTGATCCAATGCAACTCTCCACGCTCCTTATTCATGAATCCTGATCCAAACTCTTTGATCTTCATCCCCCTCCGCCACCCACGAAGCGCGGGGTATCCATGTCGTACACCATATCCGGCGGCGGCACCGCGCCAGCGGCGTGGGCGTGGCTCCACGGCGACCTCGAGCTCACCATCCACGAGGCGCGCGGCCTCCCCAACATGGACCTGCTCTCCACCCTCCTCCGCCGCCTCTGCCTCTGCCCACCACTGGCGGGGATAACGCCAGCGCGGCGACGCTCGCTGTCCGACGACGACGACGACAGCGCCCACGCCCACGCCCACACCCACCCGCACCACCACCACCTCCGCGGCCGCCTGCACCGTCGACCCCGCCGCCGCCACGAGCCCCAGCCGCACGGGCACCTGCTGCTCCCGACCTCCGACCCCTACGCGGCGGTGGTGGTGGCGGGGCCCCACGAGACGACGGTGGCGCGCACCTACGTGTTCCGCAACTCGGAGGCGCCGCGGTGGGAGGCCAGCTTCCTGCTGCCGCTGGCGCACGCCGCCACCGGCCTCGAGTTCCACGTCAAGGACGCCGACCCCTTCGGCTCCGACCTCATCGGCGTCGCCTGGCTCCCGGCCGCCGCCGTCCTCGCCTCCGCCGCCGCGCCCATCGAGTCCCAGTGGCTCGACCTCGCCCGCCCCGACGCCCGCGGCCCGCCCGCGCCCGGCGGCGGGAGCGCCATCCGCGTTTCGGCCGCGTTCGTCCCCGCGGCGGCGTCCCGGGGGCGCTCCGGCGTTGGCGTGCCGGCCTACTTCCCGCTGCGGCGCGGGTGCGACGTCAGGCTGTACCAGGACGCGCACGTGGCGGCCGGCGAGCTGGAGGGCGTGGGCGTCGTCCCCGGGTTCCTGCCGGGGCGGTGCTGGGAGGACCTGTGCATGGCGGTGCTGGGCGCGCAGCGCCTCGTGTACGTGGCCGGGTGGTCGGTGCACACCACGGTCCGGCTCACCCGGGAGGCCATGTCGCCAGAGATGGCGGCCAAGGTGGCCGAGCTGGAGGAGCTGGGCGGCGAGCCCGTGGAGCACATGAGCCTCGGCGAGCTGCTCAAGTACAAGTCGCAGGAGGGCGTCCGGGTGCTCCTCCTCGTCTGGGACGACAGGACCTCGCACAACAACTTCTTCGTGAAGATGGTTCGTTTTTTGTTTGTGCCCGCATTGAAATTTAAATCCAAATCCAAATTGTGAGGAGATTGGTCGCTTTTTTGTATCCATATTTGCATTTGCATTTCAATTGTCGCCGCAGAAAGGCGTGATGCAAACGCGCGACGAGGAGACGAAGAAGTTCTTCAAGCACTCTTCAGTGATCTGCGTTCTGTCGCCGCGCTACCCAAGCAGCAAGCTCGGCCTCGTCAAACAAAAGGCAAGCGAGATTGTATTGCGAGCGATAAATGTTGAAATATTTTGATGATTATAAGAACTTTTAATTTTTAAATACTTTAGTTGTTCGGAAGGAGTATAGTTTTGCAATTATGCATGGCATGGGTCGAAAAACTGAGTGCGACGTCTGCAGCCGCGGCCGTGCAGGTGGTGGGGACGCTGTACACGCACCACCAGAAGTGCGTGCTCGTCGACACGCCGGCGTCCGAGTCGACCCGCAGGATCACGGCTTTCCTCGGCGGCCTCGACCTCTGCGCCGGCCGCTACGACACGCCCAGCCACAGGCTCTTCCGCGACCTCCAAACCGTCTTCCACGGCGACGTCTACAATCCGACATTCGGTGTACGTCGATAGAGCGCGCGCCATTATTAACTTGCAGCAGATTGTATCGATGGTGTCTCCATGACGATCGATCTCCATCTGCTTCTTCTCCGCAGGGCGACGTCAATGGTCCCCGGCAGCCATGGCACGACCTGCACTGCCGGCTGGACGGGCCGGCGGCGTACGACATCCTCAAGAACTTCGAGCAGCGGTGGCGGAAGGCGACCAAGCTGCGGGAGATGTTCGGCGGGAAGGCGGCGCACCGGAAGGACGACGCGCTGCTGAAGCTGGAGCGCATCCCCTGGATCCTCAGCCCCACCAAGCCCAAGCAGCAGCCACCCTCCGCCGCCGCAGACACCGGCGCTGCAGACCACGACGACGACGAGCGGGACCAGCCAGCCCTGCACGTGCTGCCGGACGGCGACCCCGAGCGGTGGCACGCGCAGGTGTTCCGGTCGGTGGACGCCGGGTCGGTGAAGCGGTTCCCGCGGCCGTGGGAGCGCGCCGAGATGGCCCGGCGCCACCTGGTCGGCGACAAGAACCTGGCCGTGGAGCGGAGCATCCACGCGGCGTACGTGGCGGCGATCCGGTCGGCGGAGCGCTTCGTGTACGTGGAGAACCAGTACTTTATCGGCGGCTCCTACGCCTGGCCGTCGTACCGGAACGGCGGCGCCTGCAACCTGGTCCCCATGGAGATCGCGCTCAAGGTGGCCAGCAAGGTCCGCGCCGGCGAGCCGTTCGCCGCGTACGTCGTCCTGCCCATGTGGCCCGAGGGCAACCCCGGGTCCGGCCCTGCGCAGGAGATCCTCTTCTGGCAGAACCAGACCATGGAGATGATGTACAGCGTTGTCGCGGCCGCGTTGGAGGGAAAGGGTGGCCACCCGCAGGAGCACCTCAACTTCTACTGCCTCGGCAACCGGGAGCCGGCGGAGGACGCGGGCGACGGCAATAAATGGGCGCCGGCGGATCCGCTCGACGACGCCACGACGAGCTCCGCCGCGGTACGTGATTGTCACTGCTCCGGTCCTCGCCGTAGTTCATTCATTCAATCATTCCACTGAGTGAGTGAGTGACTGTTGACTGATCGATGGATAAGCAATACAGGCGCATGCGCGGCGGCACCGGCGGTTCATGGTGTACGTGCACTCGAAGGGGATGATCGTGGACGACGAGTACGTCATCATCGGCTCCGCCAACATCAACCAGCGGTCGCTGGCGGGGTCGCGCGACACGGAGATCGCCGTCGGCGCGTACCAGCCGGACCACACGGGCGCATGCCCGCGCGGGAAGGTGCACGGGTACAGGATGTCGCTGTGGGAGGAGCACCTGGGGAAGGAGGCGGTCCGGCGGCCGGAGGTGCTGCGGCCGGAGTCGCCCCGGTGCGTCAAACTGGTGAACCGGATAGCAAGGGACAACTGGAGGAGGTACGCGGCCGACGACGACAAGCTGGGGCCGCTGCAGGGGCACCTGTTGAGGTACCCGGTGCACGTCCGAGCCGACGGAAGGGTGGAGCCGCTGCCGGGGAACGAGTTGTTCCCGGACGTCGGCGGCCGGGTCGTCGGCGCGCCCAACAACCTGCCGGATTACCTGACAATGTAGCAGTAGTCACCGTGTACACAACAGAATTCAGAGTGTTTGTCCAGGAGGAGATGAGCAGCCCATAGCCATGTATTGACACGACTGCATAGGATTTTATTGCAATTGCTCGGGGGGTATTAGTAGATTTTTTTTACTAGCTATATGTCAGTATGTTATGACAAAAAAAAATACAATACCCGTTTAACATAAGTCTTGCTATCAATATTCGATAAGTTTTTATAAATCATTGTCAATGTAAGCACCATAGACTACTACTCATTATTTTTTTATAATAAATTATAACATAAGAGCATCTCCAAAAGACTCTTTACTTTTAACTTTCTATTTGACTCTTTATTTGTGTCTCAATAAAAATTAAACTCTATATATAACATCTAATTCCAACAGTCTCTCCAACATACAAGTTAGTTTCATTACGAGAGTTGCTAGTCAAATTTGGCTAGCGAGAGAATCAAATTTAGAGAGTCGGATATCTTAGCAAGTTAAATGACTAGTCTATTGAAGAGCTATTTTGCTATTAAGTAGCTAAAATTTAGCTTGACAAGCTATTTAGCTAGTTTTTTGGAGATGCTCTAAGTCTTGGTATCGATATTTCATAAGAAATTTTTACGAATCATTGTCAATGTAAGCACGATAGACTACTCATCCTTTTTTTATAATAAATTATGTATATATATAATATGTTGTACAATTAAAGATATAATCGCTCAATAGTTCGACCAGAAGATCGTGTTTTGTATGGGCACTAAGCTGCAGCCGGTCACTAATCAAACTATGATAAAAAAAATTTGAAGTGCAAGATATGGAGTCCTGGCTTCTTACGTTTCAAACTTTCAATCACGTGGATGACTTAAACTGCAGTTGGAACTATCCTACAGATACATTGTTTATTAATTATTAAATCTAAAGTGTTATTGGTTATCTTGAAAAATATGTATTGATGCATGAGGTATTACCACTTTTTTGGAGCTAGAATCTCTTTATACATATAATATTCTCGTGAATATATCATGTGTCATTTCTCTCTCATTTCCATTTTTTTTACAATTAGTCCCTACAAACCAAACAACTTCTAAATTAGAAATAAAATATCTCATCGTCTGGCAATCAAATCACGATGTTCTTTTACAACATCATATATATGATAAGTACATATGGTACCATTACAAAGTCCGTTCATAGGGTCAATGTTCCTAAGCAATATGATTATATTGGACAATCAACCTTCAGCTTTAACACACATAGAGGTAGATCGTTGATGTCGAAGTGTTAAGAAGTTCCTGAAGATAGTTGTTGTGTTGATCGTCCAATGCACAGTAAAAGCTATGGTACACTATCTCATCCCCTTGGAAATGATCTATCATCTTCGTATTAAATATGATGGACGGTGTTACCATCAAAAGAGCGTGTTGTTATCATGTATAGGGCTACAGGTGTGCCCACGGCCACTGTGCAGTGTGTATCACTATCATTATATCCAGGGGTGAAGCTACACTATAGGTAGCAGATGCAAATGCACCGTCCAAAAAACACAAAATCTATAGAATTGGTTAAAATTTCACCATATATGCACCCGTAAAATAAATTACTATGCATCCACAAAGTTAAATGCTCCACCCTCAATTTTGCTCTAGCTTCGCCACTGGTTATATCCACGCCTAAACGTGTTTGCGTACCCGAATGGGTTATAAGGTATAGGCAACGATTCCTTAACTATGCCATATTCAAGGGCTCTCTTACTTGCCACTACCGTAGGCATGGGCGGATCCTAGGAGGGCAAAGTAGGCCATGGCCCATCCTCAATTTTGTAAAACCTTCTATACCTAATGTTCATTTAAAGTTAAATATAGAAAAATGAAGTTTTAGGTGGAGTAAACCAGACCTGTCCTAAATCTTCTTGTCAGATCGGTCCAGTTCACCCAACTTCCGTCATCCTCCATTCCTGCTTGACCTAGTCCTCGCATAATCCGTTCGCCCTATTCTATTCGATGCCGCCCAAACCAAACTGTCTTGATGTCGATCCGACTCCAAACCCCTTCTTGACGCCCTGACCCCGCTCATTATCGTCGCGACACTTGCTCGCCCAGTAAGCCCGATCTCGCTCGGCGCAACGATACGACCCATCTTCAACGGTCAGCGAGCTTGGTGAACCAATGAGCCCTACCTCTCTGCTAGAGAGGTCGCCTGATATTGCCCCCTTCGTGTTGCCCCTGCCCTTTGAGGATATCGACATTCGATAGGGTAGCATGGCTTGGATCCAGTCAGTAAGAACTTAGCGACATATTTGCTTCTTTTATTTATATAGTTTTCATCTTTAAACTTGTATCTGTCGATATAATACTTAAATTCTATGCAATACTAATTTTTTACGATCTTGCTTGATTTTGTCACATAGTTTTCTTGTCCCCTTATAAATTTTTGCCCTGCATCCGCCGCTGACGTTAGGTCATATATGTTACTGCAGCAACACATGTTCGACACTACGGTATGATCAATGCATGCACTACATATAGCTCTAAGTCTATTACAATATAAAAGGAGTTGAACCTCTGTTGGGCAGGACCCGCTCTCCAGTAGACATGTAACTCTTCTCTCACTCATGTTATAAAAGAAATAAGTAGAGCAACACAGAAGAGAGTTCAAAAATCAAAAATAGAGTTTGAAAGTCTAGAATTTGAAGGCAAGTTCAAAAGGTTCCACAAAATAAAGTCGTTTATGATTAGGCTAAAACTCTCACATGAATCAAAGAGTGGGAGCTAGTCAGTCCTTCTACTTAGACAACATCTAAGCATGTAATCTTCGTTTCAGCTTCCATCAATGCATCCACCATAAAGCGAACATGGTGTTTTAGACATCCACAGTCTCAACCTCAATTAATTGTTTATTGTTTATGTGCTTGTAATCATGTAAGTGCCATGATGCAGGAGCCTTTAGCATATACCTTATACTCTCTTCCTACTCAAATACTCTAGTTTCATTACACGAACGACAATGACAAGCAATGTAGCCATCATATAATTAACTAGGTAAATACTCGTGCGTTGCAACAGGAAAAATAGTGCAACAATAACATATGTATAGCCATGTGTTGTGGTGTTAATTAAAATTAAGTTGCCTTTAAAACTTTGTAGAGACAATTGGTTGTAACCATGAAGGGTAGGAATTGTTGATGTTCTTGATCCTAATCGCGCCTCAGACTTACTTGTTGGGTTCATCTGTAAAGTCAAAATTATAGACCAAAATCAGGCGAAAAGACCCGTTGAATGAAAATTTCCTTTTCCCACTAAACTGCATATTTGTCCTGACCTTTAACTATCCATTGCTTTAATCTTTATATGAGGATAGTCCTGCAAAGTTTGTCTATTAAAAAACCATTGCTATAATAACAATACCTTTTTTGCTGCTTCAACATTCTTGTCCATCAATCCTTCAATTCAGTGTTGTATCTTGATGCCAGGACAACAATCTTCGTTGCACCCAGTAGTCTTGATCGAAAGAAGAGTATACTGCTGCACTTATTCTAAATTTGTGGACATTTCTTTGAACCTGAACCTGAAAAAACATAGCTGATCATTATTGAGAACAAATGGCATATCATATTTGTTGCTACCCTATTATTTGAGCATAATGTCATAGTCACATGGATGCAGCTCATGAGTTGAGGCGGCTCGCGAGCCGACTTCGAGGCGAGACAAACCTGCTCCTTCAGCTTGTTGAGTGGCCGAGCCGAGCCAAGCTCGGTCAATTAGCCGATAATTTAGTGCATGCATCGATGCACTCCTTAAGCAGGTGCTCAAGTTTGAGCATTTCTTCAAACCGTCTTATGTATGTGCATTATTAGGAAAATAGATTAAGCTTGAAAAATACCTTATGTAGAGATCTAGACGATATACGGGAGTTTATGCAAATTATGTATAAAACCAATAATTGAAATATGCTGCAATGTTATGAGTATAATCATTAAGCTAAGGTGCCAACAACTATTGCATAATTACTATTTTGCCAACACCACTCCCAACAGGCTAGCTAACCTATGGGGATTTTTTTCTTTAATCAATCAGCAAAGTACTGAAGAACAAAGCAGAAAAAGGAAATCTAGAATAGATGTTAAAATAAAGAAATAATAACAAATCAAAGAAACATATTGGAACGGGGTGTGCTTCAACCGGGAGACTGTTTGAACCACAAGCGCCTCACGAAAAGGACATCAACTGAACATGTGAAATGATGAAAAGCATGGATATCAATGCATAGAGATGAATCAAGTCAAGCAGACCACACCATGTATAGCTAATAATTTAGTAGCAGATTTGAAAGTCGCCTAGAGGGGGTGAATAGACAAATCTGAAATTTATAAACTTTAAGCACAATCTACAAGCCGGGTTAGCGTTAGAAATAAAAGTGAGTCCGAAAGAGAGGGCGAAAACAAATCACAAACAAATAAGGCGGATGACATGGTGATTTGTTTTACCGAGGTTCGGTTCTTGCAAACCTACTCCCCGTTGAGGTGGTCACAAAGATCGGGTCTCTTTCAACCCTTTCCCTCTCTCAAACGGTCCCTAGACCGAGTGAGCTTTTCTCCTTAATCAACGGGTCACTCAGACCCCTTACAAGGACCACCACAACTTGGTGTCTCTTGCTTGATTACAAGTTGCTTGAGAACAAGAGTGAAGGAAGAAGAAAAGCGATCCAAGAACAAGAGCTCAAAGAACACGAGCAAAACTCTCTCTCTAGTCACTATTTGCTTGGAGTGGAAATGGGACTTTGAGAGGCTTTGATTCTATTGGATTTGTGTCTTGTATTGATTGCACTAGCTCTTTTATTGAATGTGAAGTCTAAAAAACTTGGATGACTTGAAGTGTGGTGGTTGGGGGGTATTTATAGCCCCAACCACCAAAATGGCTGTTGGGGAGGCTGTCTGTCGATGGGCGCACCGGACAGTCCGGTGCGCCATCCACGTCACCCAACCGTTAGGGTTCGACCGTTGGAGCTCTGACAGATGGGGCCACCGGACAGTCCGGTGGTGCACCGGACAGTCACTGTTCACTGACCGGTGTGCCTTCTGGCGCCTGCTCTGACTCTGCGTGAACTGTCCGCGCACTGTAGCTGTGTCAGCCGACCGTTGAACTCGACCGTTGCGCTGGCGACCGTTGCTCCGCTTGGCACACCGGACAGTCCAGTGAATTATAGCAGAGTGACTTTTCCAGAAACCCGAAGGTGGCGAGTTCGAGTTGATTCACCCTGGTGCACCTGACACTGTCCGGTGGTGCACCAGACAGTCCGGTGTGCCAGACCATGGCTGCCTTCGGTTGGTTTTGCTCCTTTCTTTTTGAACCCTATCTTGGACTTTTTATTTGTTTGTGTTGAACCTTTGGCACCTATAGAACTTATAATCTAGAGCAAACTAGTTAGTCCAAATATTTGTGTTGGACAATTCAACCACCAAAATCATTTAGGAAAAGGTTTGACCCTATTTCCCTTTCAATCTCCCCCTTTTTGGTGATTGACGCCAACACAAACCAAAGCAAATATATAAGTGCAGAATTGAACTATTTTGCATAAGGTAAGTGCAAAGGTTGCTTGGAATTAAACCAATTAATACTTTCATAAGATATGCATGGATTGCTTTCTTTCTTTTATTATTTTGGACCATGCTTGCACCACTTGTTTTGTTTTTGCAAATGCTTTTGGAAAACTCTTTTCAAAGTCTTTTGCAAATAGTCAAAGGTATATGAGTAAGATTTCGAGAAGCATTTTCAAGATTTGAAATTTTCTCCCCCTGTTTCAAATGCTTTTTCCTTTGACTAAACAAACCTCCCCCTTAATGAATTTCTCCTTTTAGTGTTCAAGAGGGTTTTATCAATTGAAGAAGATCAAATATTTTAGATACCAATTTTTGAAAAACTCCTCCTTAAAATATAGATACCAATTGATATAGAATTTCTTAGAGGAATACTAATTTCAAAGATACCAATTGAAGAACATTTAAAAACTGGAATTTTTTGAAATTGGCATGGTGGTGCGGTCCTTTTGCTTTGGGCTAATACTCTCTCCCCCTTTGGCATTAATCGCCAAAACGGAGTCTTTAGAGCCCTTATGAAATTCTCTCCCCCTTTGGCAAACAATATATGAGTGAAGGATTATACCAAGGTGGAGAGCGATGTGGAGTGACGGCGAAGGGTAAATAATACGATGGAGTGGAGTGGAAGCCTTGTCTTCGCCGAAGACTCCATTTCCCTTTCAATCTACGACTTAGCATGAAATACACTTGAAAAATACATTAGTCATAGCAAATGAAAGAGATAGGATCAAAGGTACATAAATGAGCTATGTGTGCAAAGAATCAATCAAAATTCCGAGAATCAAGAATGTTTAGCTCATTCCTAAGTTTGGTAAAGGTTTTCTCATCTAGTGGCTTGGTAAAGATATCGGCTAATTGTTCTTTGGTGCTAACATAAGCTATCTCGATATCCCCCTTTGTTGGTGATCCCTCAAAAAGTGATACCGAATGGCTATGTGCTTAGTGCGGCTGTGCTCAACGGGATTATCCGCCATGCGGATTGCACTCTCATTATCACATAGGAGAGGGACTTTGGTTAATTTGTAACCATAGTCCCTAAGGGTTTGCCTCATCCAAAGCAATTGCGCGCAACAATGGCCTGCGGTAATGTACTCGGCTTCGACGGTAGAAAGAGCTACTGAATTTTGTTTCTTTGAAGCCCAAGACACCAGGGATCTCTCTAAGAACTGACAAGTCCCTGATGTGCTCTTTCTATCAATTTTACACCCTGCCCAATCAGCATCTGAATAACCTATTAAATCAAAGGTGGATCCCTTGGGGTACCAAAGACCAAACTTAGGTGTATGAACTAAATATCTCAAGATTCTTTTCATGGCCCTAAGGTGAACTTCCTTAGGATCGACTTGGAATCTTGCACACATGCATACGGAAAGCATAATATCCGGTCAAGATGCACATAAATAGAGGAGAGATCCTATCATCGACCGGTATTGTTGGGGGTATGCTTCGCAGCCGAAGATCCTAAAGAAATAAACACCTTCGGCAGATTCTCTCCAAAGCAGCGCCGAAGCTATCGACTATGAAGCTTCGGCACAGTGACATGTCTCAAGACGAAGGGGTGAACCGACTTAAAGATGAAATGACTCAAAGACCCATGATATTCTGTGTCATTATTGTAGTTCATTGTAAAGGGCAAAAATGTAATTATACACAGGTTGCGCCTTGTGCCTATAAATAGGTGAACAGTACCCCTGTACTGTTCACGCATTCCTGTAATCACGCATTGGGCATTTGCTTTTGCTTCACGCTGGTATTTTTACTTTCCTTCAAGTCGAAGGTACATTTGTAATTTTTCATTATTTTTATAATGAAATAACAATGAAATAATAATAATAATCATGTGTTTAAATTAGTATTCATATTTTATATGAATCCTTCTTCATTATTTGTTGTGCTTATGAAGGTATGACCTTCATAACCTTCATCCGGAGCCCATTATATCCTAAGGGAAATAATGCTTCGAAGGACGAAGGACTATAACATTTAACAATTTCTGTGTTGCCTTGTTCTTAATTCGTAGTAGTTAAGAACAAGTCCCCAACATTGGCGCCCACCTCCGGTGAACTCACATCCACTTGCTGACCTGATGGCTTCGTTCCAAGCTGGAGTTGCTTCGGCTTCGAAGTTTGTGCTCCCGATAACAGACGGTTCATGCTCAGAGCCGGCTAACAAGAAACAGAAGAAGGAGGCACAGAGAAGGGTACAACATGTAGGGGTACAGGGACCCTTCATCAAGTCAAGATGGTCTCACATCCCAATTACCTTCTCTCAAGAGGATCTTCAGCTCAAGGATTACCCACACAATGATGCTATGGTTATTTCTTGTGTGATCAAAGGATTTCTGGTCCACAATGTTTTGGTTGATACAGGCAGTGCAACGGACATTATATTTGCTAAAGCCTTCAGACAAATGCAAGAGCCTGAAGACAATATCCATGATGCCACACATCCCCTTTGTGGCTTCGAAGGAAGGCAGATTGTAGCACTTGGCAAGATCACAATGCCAGTAACCTTCGGATTTATCAACAACACAAGGACTGAACAAGTTGTGTTTGATATTGTTGACATGGAATACCCTTACAATGCAATCATTGGTCGTGGTACTCTCAATTCTTTTGAAGCAATTCTTCATCCAGCATACCTTTGCATGAAGATACCTTCGGACCAAGGGCCCATTGCTATTCATGGAAGTCAGGAAGCTGCCAGAAGGGCCGAAGGAAACTGGACAGACTCAAAAGCAATCCATAACATAGATGGAGCTGAAGCTTGTGAGCAATACAAGTACAGAAGGGAGAAAGCTGCTTCAGCCGATCAGCCGAAGCCCATGCTCTTATGCGAAGACATAGTAGAGCAGAAGGTGCTATTGGGATCTCAACTGTTCAAAGAACAGGAGAAAACCTTGATAAGGTTTCTGTTCAACAACAAAGATGTTTTTGCATGGTCAACTAATGATCTTTGCAGAGTCAACAGGGATGTTATTGAACACTCGCTCAATGTTGATCCATCCTTCAGACCCAGAAAGCAGAGGCTTCGGAAGATGTCTGATGACAAGGCCGAAGGTGCTCGGAACGAAGTGAAAAGACTCCTCAGCGCCGGAGTTATCAGAGAAGTAAAATACCCAGAATGGCTAGCCAACACTGTTATGGTAAAAAAGGCCAATGGCAAATGGAGGATGTGTATTGATTTTACTGATCTCAACAAGGCTTGTCCGAAAGATGAGTTTCCATTACCAAGGATAGATTCCCTAGTTGATGCAGCAGCTTCATCAGAGCTTATGAGTCTGCTGGATTGTTATTCAGGCTATCATAAAATTTGGATGAAGAAGGAGGATGAGCCAAAAACCAGCTTCATAACCCCTAGCGGAACATATTGTTACCTTCGGATGCCTGAGGGGCTCAAGAATGCTGGAGGAAGCTTCAGCAGAATGACAGCGAAAGTTCTTCACTCTCAGATAGGCAGAAATGTGCTAACTTATGTTGATGATATCATTGTAAAAAGCACGAAGCAAGAAAACCACATTGCTGATCTGCAGGAGACTTTCGCTAATTTTAGATAGGCTGGTCTAAAACTGAATCCAGAAAAGTGTGTTTTCGGAGTAAAGAAGGGGAAATTCCTTGGATGCCTAGTTTCAACAAAAGGGATTGAGGCTAATCCAAATAAAATTGAAGCTATTCTTCGAATGGAACCACCTAGCACAAAGAAAGGGGCTCAACGATTGATGGGAGGACTTGTATCTCTAAACCGATTTATATCTAGATCAGCAGAGAGAAATCTGCCATTTTTTGAAGTGTTGAAGTTAGCCGAAGTTTTTCAATGGGGGCCAGTTCAGCAGAAAGCCTTCGACGAGCTGAAGCAGTATTTGATAGACTTAACGACATTAACTCCACCAACGCCAGGGGATCCTCTGTTGTTATATGTGGCAGCTTCGCACTCAGCGGTAAGTGCGGCACTTGTCCAAGAGAAGCTTGAGGGGCAAGTCAAAAAGCAAGCCCCAATATACTTTGTCTCCGAGGTCCTTAGCTTATCAAAGAAAAATTATACAGAATTGGAGAAGGTGCTGTATGCTGTTTTGATGGCCTCCAGGAAGCTTCGGCACTATTTTCAGGCATACAATATAATTGTCCCTTCTTCACAACCATTGAAGGATATTATGAGAAATAGAGAAGCTACTGGAAGGGTTGGAAAATGGGCTGCGGAACTCAATGAGTTTTGCATTGATTATGTGCATAGGTCTTCGATTCAGTCCCAGGCGTTAGCAGACTTCATTGCTGACTGGACGCCAGGGGCTCAGGAAGAAGAAGAAGCGAGTAAAGTTTCCGAAACTTGGACAGTATTCTGCGATGGTTCTTGGGGAACCTTCGGGGCAGGAGCAGCCGCTGTGTTAGTCGCACCCTCCAAAGTTAAAACTTGCTACGCAACAAGACTTGATTTTAGCTGCACAAATAACATTGCTGAGTACGAAGCTTTCCTTTTGGGCCTTCGAAAGTTAAAGGCAATGGGAATTAGAAGGGCGGTTCTTAAAACTGATTCCCAGGTTATTTCTGGTCATATTGACAAGAGTTGTAAAGCAAGAGACCCGAAGCTTGAGAAATATTTAGACACGGTCCGAAGTATTGAAGCTTCCTTTGAAGGGTTTTCTGTCAAAAATATTCCTTGAGGAGAAAATGAGCATGCTGATTTGCTAGCCAAGTCAGCAGCACAGGGGCTGCCCTTACCTTCGGAAGTATTTTTCGAAACAATAAAAGCACCTTCGGTTTAACTTCTTGAGAGAGCGGTCCTCAATATATCTCCTGTTTATAGTGAAGACTGGAGAACTGAAATCATCTCTTTCCTTCAGAGTAATTTTCTTTCAGATGACGAAGCTTATAACAAGAGAATAGAGGCAAGAGCTCGACCATATGTTATAATAGAAGGGGAGCTGTACAAGCATGGAGTCTATTCTCCACTACTCAAATGCTTATCCAGAGCCGAAGGTATAGAATTGATGAAGGAAATACACGCAGGCCTGTGTGGATCTCACATTGGATCTAGGCCTTTGCTGGGAAAAGTTTTTCATCAAAGATTTTATTGGCCAAAAGCAGCTTCGGATGCAGCAGAATTAGTCCAAAAGTGTGAAGGCTGTCAGAAATGTGCAAGAGATCAAAAACAACCTTCGTCTTTAACTCAGTTAATACAACCCACTTGGCCATTGCAAAGGTGGGGCCTTGATTTGTTAGGTCCACTACCACCAGCACAAGGGAACTTAAAATATGTCGTAGTGGCAGTGGAATATTTTTCTAAATGGATCGAGGCAAAACCTTTAGCCACAATAACTTCGGTTACTGTTCAAAAGTTTTTCTGGCAAAATATTGTCTGTCGTTTCGGAGTGCCGAAGGCCATTACTGTGGACAATGGAACGCAGTTTGATTCCGAAGCTTTCAGAGAATTTTGTGAACAAATTGGCATGAAGATCCATTTTGCATCAGTTCGGCATTCGGAGTCAAATGGACTTGTTGAAAGGGCTAATGGCATCATAATGACAGGAATAATGAAGTTAATCTTCAACCAGCCCAGGGGGAAGTGGCCGGATGAATTAATTAAAGTGGTGTGGAGTCACAACACAACAATATCAAGATCAACAGGTTTTACACCATTCAAATTGTTGTTTGGTGACGAAGCAATAACCCCAGAAGAAGCTAAAGCGGGATCAATAAGAACAATGGCTTCGACAGAAGCCGAAGCTGATTATTCTGTGGCAAAAGATGCTATAGAAGGGATCAGGCTTCAAGCTGTAGAGAATATCAACAAATATCAAGCCGAAACAATAAAATGGCGTGACAGAAAGGTTCGGCTAAAAAATATTAAGCCTGGACATTTGGTACTTCGGAGAGTCGCCAACCCAGACATAGTAGGCAAGCTACAGCTGAAGTGGGAAGGACCTTTTCTGGTAGTATCTTCGTCAAGACCCGGTTCTTACAGATTGAAGGATATGGACGGCAACGACATTCCTAGATCATGGAATGCGGATGAGCTTCGGCGATATTATGTCTAGCTTGATGTAATTTTTTATATTCTTTTTCATGGCACCCTTTTCCTTTCTAAAGGGGGAGAAAGGTTTTTAATGGGGCCATAGCATGTAATTTCTCTTTTTTATTTTCAGCTCTATAAGAGCAAAATCCCCCAAAGATGTAAATGTAAAAGCTGAGAACGCACCATCGAGTGCAAAGAAAAAAGAAAAGGAATCACGGAGAAGCTCAAAAGTCGTTCCCAAGGGAATGCAGAGCTTACAGCGAAAAGTCAACGCTGATTCCGCCAAAGTAAAAGGCGAAGAAGCTCCTAAGGGAGGCTTACAGCGAAAAGTCAACGCTGATTCCACCGAAGTAAAAGGCGAAGAAGCTCCTAAGGGAGGCTTACCGCGAAAAGTCAGCGCTGATACACCGAAAAATAAACGGTGAAGCCGAAAAATAAGCGGCAAAGAAGATTTGAGTCATTCCCAAGGGAATATGGCTTCAAATATGTATTTGAACCTTCATTTGCACGATACATTACATCATGACATTTGCATTCATAAACATTCACTTAGACATGCATAGGATCATCATCAGCATAACATACAAACTTGCTTCGGTTCCGAAAGGAAGGCAATTTTATGCTTCGCTGTGTACGCAAAAAAGGGAAGGTGTTTTTCGCCTATGGCTCAAAAGTATTAATTTCGTCCACACCAAAGCATTTCATACATGGACGGAAAAGTAAGATTATATTACAGAGTAAGACTCAGATTACATCATACTTTATACAAGTTACTACAGAAGTTTTTTGAGCTACTTTTACAGATTATTCAAGCTTCGATACTATCTCTGGAGCTTCGTTCTTCTACTCTACAGCTTCAGCTTCAGCTTGGTCAATCTGCACGAAGGTATTATAAGCTAAATTCAAAAAATTCAAAGGAAAAGGTAAGCATAAAGTATGAATTTGTTACCAGCTTGAGGTGGCTCCGAGCTTCGTCACCAGCTTTGCTCCAACCACCCTTTGTCCATACTAACTTTATAAATCTATTTGCAATACTCCGAGCTAGATTGGGAACATTATCTAGGTCTGCTGGTGACAAGCTGAAGTTGGGTCTATTAACAATCTTGTCGTGTTCACAGCCAGGCTTCAAAAAGGCAACAGCTGTGCCCCGAGAAGCTGCCAGGGCACAGAAGTCACTATGCCCAGCTATAACTTCGTCAAGATCATTAATTTCACCTTCAATGTGCTCGAAGGCACCAGGCAGGTCTTCAGCCGAAGGAGTAAACTCTTCACTACTGGCTCCAACAAAATGAAACACTTGCTTTAACTGATGAATGCATCGAGTGCTGAACTCCAAACACTTATTCTGAAGATTTTTTCAAAGATTCTTTCAGTTCCGAGTTTCTTTGAGCTTCGGCTTCAAGCTTTGCATCAAGCTTCAGCTTTTCTTGTTCAAAATTTTCTGTTTGAGAAAGAAGCTTCGAATTTAATTCTGTTATTTTTGCTTCAGCATCCACTAGTAAGCCTTCAGCTGTTTGTAGCTCGAGGTCCTTCTTCTCGATGGCAGCAGATTGCTCCTTTATTTTGTTTTCTAAATTTTCAATTATAACTTCTTGCCTTTTATCCTCTAAGTCTTGCTGCATTTTTAGTGCCTTGCTCAAAAGTATACTCTGTGGGCAAATAACCTTCGTTAGAAAATATTTTCGTTACCACAAATAATAAGAGTTAGACACAAGATGTTTACCTTAAAATTAGAATAGAACAAGCTGCCGACAATGTGCTGTCGTCGGTAGCGGCTTATATCCGCTTCGAGCTTCGGGAAGCCGATACTCTTTGATAGAGTACCGACAACTTTCGCACCGGTTTGATCTCGTATGCAGCCTAACCCTTCATCATCAATACCACCGAAGAGAAGCGCCCCCGGCTGGTACCCGCAAGATATAGCATACTCTTTTAATTCCTCTTTTTCAGCTTCTGTTAGCTTCTGGCCAATTAAGTTTTGGAAGTCAAAAGTTTCATCTTCCGAAATATCTTCGGTTATTCCTTCTTTCTCGGGTTTCGCGGCCGTGGTCTCTTCGGTCGCCGCAGCAGTTTCTTCAGCGGCCATGTTTAGCAGCATTTTATCTATATCAGCAGCTATGCTCTCTAAATTAATATCTTCGTAGTTGGCATCTTCGGCTCTGGCTTCTTCTGCGGCAACCTCCGAAGGTACAGCTTCGGTAGCTGTTGTTCCTTCAATCGTCAGCACCTTCGGAGTTGGAGCTCTTGGTGGTGTTGTTTCAATCAGTTCTGTCACGGTAACAATCCTTTGCCTTTTTGGCCTAGATGCCTTTGTTTTTGTAGGCTCCTTTTTCATATGAAAAAGCTTCGTCAGATGAAGCCCCAATGGACTTAGTTTGACAGGCAAAGTTTCAGTCATTACCTTTAGAATTCCCTCTATTTCAGCATCAGAAGATGTTGCAGAAGTCTTCTCTTCTTCATCAATTGATTTTTGCTCTGAGATCGAGTCCTTTCTTTTCTTCGAAGCTAATACTTTTGCTTCAGGCTTTTGTTTCTTCTTTGATTGATCTTCGTCGTCTTTGTTCAAAGCGCCAACCACCCTTTTTCTTTTCTGCCCTTCGGCACCCTTGTCGAGTCGTTCATAATCAGGATATTCAAAGCCTATAACATCCAGCACTCTGTTTAGCCTTCGTTTCGGACGGGTGCCGAAGGCTGCTGTCATCAATTAATCTTCTTTTTTAGAATAATTCTCAAGAATTTCGGTGCACATTATTTCCAGCCATTCTTGGCAGGGTGCTTTGAAATATTTCTTGAACTTGTAGTGGTAGGGCAGTCGGACAAGTTCTCCTTCTTTCTTCTCTCCTTTAAGCTTCGGCATAGCCCATTCCTTCATAGTTGGAAATATTTTGAAAGCCAAAAATTCCTGCACTAAGTCCCTAGTGCCAATATGCTCTGCGATAATCCTAAATTCAGCCAGCGCAATTTGGGTTGGACCTTCTGGTGTCATATTGCGTTGGGGTCTGGTTTCTCCGAAGATCAATTCTAGAGGACTCTGCACCAGCTTCTCCTTGTCATCGTCAATTTTGACGTAGAACCATTTCGATTTCCAGCCTGCCGGCCACTTGCTTCGGTAGCTTATCATAGGAAATTTTGTAGTCTTCCGGTAAGCAAAATTATAACAACCAAAATTTTCATGTAATCCATCCTTTCTGGCCTTGGTTTGGTAATGTAGCTCATGCACCCGGCAGAAACCTTCGGCAAACGGTTCCACCCCTGGCTTCGGAGAGCCCAAATATAAACACTAAGCCTAACGATAGCGTTAGGAGTTAGTTGATGAAAGTGGATCCCAAACTTCTTTAGCACATCGGCAATCATCCTATTTAAAGGGAATCTCAAACCAGCTTTGAGGAAACTCTTGAAAACTACTATTTCGTCTTTTTCTGGCTTCGGAGTAGTTTCTTCTCCACCGAAGCGAATCAACTCTTTCTTATCTTCGCTAAAATAGCCCAGCTTCACCATCTTAGGAAAATCAGCTTTGGAGATGGTGGACTTTCCGAAGTCTAGGTGGCTAGGCTTGCTCGGCACTGCGATGTTGTAATCATCTTCAGAATCGGTCTCTTCAATACCAGCTTGCTCTGTTTCAGCAGCAGGGGCGTCTTCCGGTGTTACCAACCCAGATCGCTTCATTGCTTCCGAAATAGGAACAGTTTCAACAGCTTCGGTCTCGTCTCCCTCACGATCGACTCTTGCAGTAGAGCGAACTCTGGCCATTTGATTATGACTTATTTGAAATTTTTGGTGTTGGCTTTTTTGTCTTTCCCGAAGCTCTTACACTTGTGCCGAAGCAAATTCACAAGCGAGGTCTCGTCTGAGTACGATGATCAGGCTTCGGCTATGACTAAAAATTTGGCAGCAAAACAGTACAATAGCAATGAATGTTGTGGTAACTTCACAACTACTCGTCTGTTTATATAGTGCTGCAGGTGGGAAGGTGAATCGGCAAGGTCTCCAGCACCGAACAAACAGTCACCCGCACTCGCTGAACGGTGGACCACACAGTTCGAGAAGGTGAACCGCTGGCGAGCGCGTAATTGGTGCAAAATGGGTCGCGCGTGCGACGATTATTTTAATCGTTTCTCGCCAACGAGCTCAGGGAAGGTGTTTTTTGGATCTTCGGCATCCCGAAGCCTAGAAGATTTTTCACGGATCAAGCTCGTTACGAAAAACGATCTAGCACCGCGAAGGGGCTACTGTTGGGGGTATGCTTCGTAGCCGAAGATCCTAAAGAAATAAACACCTTCAGCAGATTCTCTCCAAAGCAGCGCCAAAGCTATCGACTATGAAGCTTCGGCACAGTGACATGTCTCAAGACGAAGGGGTGAACCGACTTAAAGATGAAATGACTCAAAGACCCATGATATTCTGTGTCATTATTGTAGTTCATTGTAAAGGGCAAAAATGTAATTATACATAGGCTGTGCCTTGTGCCTATAAATAGGTGAACAGTACCCCTATACTGTTCACGCGTTCCTGTAATCACGCATTGGGCATTTGCTTTTGCTTCACGCTGGTATTTTTACTTTCCTTCAAGTCGAAGGTACATTTGTGATTTGTCATTATTTTTATAATGAAATAATAATAATAATAATCATGTGTTTAAATTATTATTCATATTTTATATGAATCCTTCTTCATTATTTGTTGTGCTTATGAAGGTATGACCTTCATAACCTTCGTCCGGAGCCCATTATATCCTAAGGGAAATAATGCTTCGAAGGACGAAGGACTATAACATTTAACAATTTCTGTGTTGCCTTGTTCTTAATTCGTAGCAGTTAAGAACAAGTTCCCAACAGGTATACCTTTTGATCTACGGATTTACCTCCCGTGTCGAGGTCGAGATGCCCATTGGTTCCCATGGGTGTCTTGATGGGCTTGGCATCCTTCATTCCAAACTTGGTGAGTATATCTTGAATGTACTTAGTTTGGCTGATGAAGGTGCCCTCTTGGAGTTGCTTCACTTGAAATCCTAAGAAATACTTCAACTCCCCCATCATAGACATCTCGAATGTTTGAATCATAATCCTACTAAAGTCTTCACAAGTAGATTTGTTAGTAGACCCAGATATGATATCATCAACATAAATTTGGCATACAAACAAATCATTTGCAATGGTTTTAGTAAAGAGTGTAGGATCGACTTTTCTGACTTTGAAGCCATTAGCGATAAGGAAATCTCTTAGGCATTCATACCATGCTCTTGGGGCTTGTTTGAGCCCATAAAGCGTCTTAGAGAGTTTGTAAACATGGTTAGGGTACTCACTATCTTCAAAACCGGGAGGTTGCTCAACATAGACCTCTTCTTTGATTGGTCCATTGAGGAAGGCACTTTTCACGTCCATTTGGTAAAAGCTTAAAGCCATGGTAAGTAGCATAGGCAAGTAATATTCGAACTGACTCGAGCCTAGCTACGGATGCATAGGTTTCACCGAAATCCAAACCTTCGACTTGTGAATATCCCTTGGCCACAAGTCGGGCTTTGTTCCTTGTCACCACACCATGCTCATCTTGCTTGTTGCGGAAGACCCACTTCGTTCCTACAACATTTTGGTTAGGACATGGAACTAAATGCCATACCTCATTCCTCGTGAAGTTGTTGAGTTCCTCTTGCATCGCCAACACCCAATCCAAATCTCTTAATGCATCTTCCACCCTGTATGGCTCAATAGAAGACACAAAAGAGTAATGTTCACAAAAATGTGCGACACGAGATCAAGTGGTTACCCCCTTATGAATATCGCCGAGGATGGAGTTCATGGGGTGATCTCTTTGTATCGCTTGGTGGACTCTTGGGTGAGGCGGTCTTTGACCCTGATCATCTTCCTTGTCTTGATCATTGGCATCTCCCCCTTGATCATTGTCCTCCTCTTGAGGTGGCTCTTCTTGATCTTCATTTTCATCATCTTGAGCTTAATCCTCATCTTGGGTTGGTGGAGATGCTTGTATGGAAGATGACGGTTGATCTTGTGTTTGTGGAGGCTCTTCAGATTCCTTAGGACACACATCCCTAATGGACATGTTCCTTAGCGCGACACATGGAGCCTCTTCATCATCTAGCTCATCAAGATCAACTCGCTCTACTTGAGAGCCGTTAGTTTCATCAAACACAATGTCACAAGAGACTTGCAACTAGTCCAGTGGACTTTTTAAAGACTCTATATGCCCTTGTGTTTGAGTCATAACCAAGTAAAAAGCCTTCTACAGCCTTAGGAGCAAATTTAGATTTTCTACCTCTTTTAACAAGAATAAAACATTTGCTACCAAAGACTCTAAAATATGAAAAATTGGGCTTTTTACCGGTGAGGAGTTCATAGGATGTCTTCTTGAGGATTTGGTGAAGGTAGAGACGGTTGATGGCGTAGCAAGCGATGTTGATTGCTTCCGCCCAAAACCGGTCCGAAGTCTTGTACTCATCAAGCATGGTCCTCGCCATGTCAAGTAAAGTTCTATTCTTCCTCTCCACTACACCATTTTGTTGTGGTGTGTAGGGAGAAGAGAACTCATGCTTGATGCCCTCATCCTCAAGAAAGCCTTCTATTTGAGAGTTCTTGAACTCCATCCCGTTGTCTCTTCTAATCTTTTTTATCCTTAAGCCGAAATCATTTTGAGCCCGTCTCAAGAATCCCTTTAAGGTCTCTTGGGTTTGAGATTTATCCTGCAAAAATAACACCCAAGTGAAGCGAGAATAATCATCCATAATAACTAGACAGTACTTACTCCCACCGATGCTTATGTAAGCTATCGAGCCGAATAGATCCATGTGGAGTAAGTAGCTCAAGTGGCCTATTGGTCGTCATGATGTTCTTGTGTGGATGATGAACACCAACTTGCTTCCCTGCTTGACATGCGCTACAAACCCTGTCTTTCTCAAAATGAACATTGGTTAGTCCCAAAATGTGTTCTCCCTTTAGAAGCTTGTGAAGATTCTTCATCCCAACATGGGCTAGTCGGCGATGCCAGAGCCAACCTATATTAGTCTTAGCAATTAAACAGGTATCGAGTTCAGCTCTATTAAAATCAACTAAGTATAGTTGACCCTCTAATACTCCTTTAAATGCTACTGAATCATCACTTCTTCTAAAGACAGTAACACCTATATCCGTAAAAAGACAATTGTAGCCTATTTTGCATAATTGAGAAACCGAAAGCAAGTTGTAATCTAAAGAATCTACAAGAAAAACATTGGAAATAGAATGGTTAGGAGATATAGCAATTTTACCAAGTACTTTGACCAAACCTTCATTTTCATCCCCGAATGTGAGAGCCCCTAGACAGGGGGTGAATAGGTGATCCTATAAAACACTTGAAACTTAATCCACAAAACTTGATTAGGAGTTAGCACGAATAAGCCAAGTGGCTAGAGAGGAGAACTTGCACAACACGATAACCACAAAGAGATCAATACAGAGATGGCACAGTGGTTTATCCCGTGGTTCGGCCAAGTCCAACACTTGCCTACTCCACCTTGTGGCGTCCCAATGGACGAGGGTTGCAATCAACCCCTTTCAAGCGGTCCAAAGACCCACTTGAATACCATGGTGTTTTGCTTTCACTTTACTATATCCCGCTTGCGAGGAATCTCCACAACTTGGAGCCTCTCGCCCTTACACTTTGATGTTCACAAAGAAGCACGGAGTAAGGAAGGGATGAGCAACGCACACAAGACACAAAATTAGAACACCAACACGCACACAAGTCACAACAAGAGCTCACAACACAACCCGGCGAGTTCACAACTCAAATAGAGCTCTAGTTGCTATCACAAAGAATCAAATGCGCGGAATCGAAGTCTTGATGCTTAGGAATGCTTAGAGAATGCTTGGTGTGCTCCTCCATGCGCCTAGGGGTCCCTTTTATAGTCCCAAGGCAGCTAGGAGCCGTTGAGAGCATTTCAAGAAGGCAATTCTTGCCTTCTGTCGCCTGGTGCACCGGACAGTCCGGTGCGGATCTCTTTCCTTATTTGGCGAAGCCGACCGTTGCAGTCTTGGAGCCGTTGGCGCACCGGACACTGTCCGGTGC
This sequence comes from Zea mays, assembly GCF_902167145.1. Classification (NCBI taxonomy): domain Eukaryota; kingdom Viridiplantae; phylum Streptophyta; class Magnoliopsida; order Poales; family Poaceae; genus Zea; species Zea mays. The sequence continues at coordinate 72,837,110 of NC_050100.1, read as the reverse complement.
ACACCGGACAGTCCGGTGCCCCATCCGATCGTTGGCACTTGCCACGCGTCGCGCGCGGATTCCGCGGCCGACCGTTGGCCCGACCGACTGTTGGCTCACCGGACAGTCCGGTGAATTTTAGCCATATGCCGCCGACGAAGTCCCGAGAGCAGCTAGTTGACGGATGCCAGCCTGGCGCACCGGACACTGTCCGGTGCACCACCGAACAGTCCGGTGCACCCCGACTGAGCAGACTCTTGGCTGCTTTGAGCCACTCTTTTTCAATTGCATTTTCTCTGATTCTAACACTTAGACAAACATGTTAGTACACAAAAACCAATGTACTAAGTCTAGAATCATACCTTTGTATTGATTTGCACCTTATCCATCATTTGACATAGTTTATCACTTAAGCACTTGTGTTGGACACTAAATCACCAAAATACTTAGAAATGGCCCTTTCAATCTCCCCCTTTTTGGTGATTTATGCCAACACAACATAAAGCAACTAAAAGAAGTGCAACATCAATTCAAATGAGAACACAAATTTGTTTTGAATCAAATTTGGCATATATGGATCATTCTTTGCCACCACTTGGTTTGTTTTTGCAAATCAACCCCAATTTCCTATCTCTAAGTCAAACACACTTGTTGAGACATAACAAGAGTTGTTCCAAGAGAAATTGATCAAAGATTTCAAAAACTCCCCCTTTTTCCCATAATTAAGCCTTCTCCCCATAAGAGACCAACTTTTGACAATAAGAGACAAACGAGACCAACTTTTGACAATAAGAGACAAACAAGAGTATTTTGACAAACAAAAACTCTAACTCTACTTTTTCAAAATTCTCAAGTGGTAGCTGATCCATATCTTGCTTTGGCCTTATTTTCTCCCCCTTTGGCATCAAGCACCAAAACGGGATCAATCTTGGCCCTTAAACCTCATTGCCTCACCAAAATCTTCAAATAAGAGTGCAAAGGCAATAAGAATATGGAGATGAACTTGGAGTGAGTTACCCTCTTATCGGAGTGCAGTGGAAGTCTTGCATGGTCCAAGTTCACCTTTCCCTTTCAATCCACCTTTGAGACTAAATCAAGTAAACTCAAGCACACAGTTAGTCTCAAAGGGTCAAGTTGTAGCATGCCTCCCCCTAAATAAGTGCATCACTTGCAAATGGACTTATGAGGTCCGGGGATCATGAGTACAACTTGAGCACCATAAATAAACAACAAAATGCATAAGGGAACATGATCAAAGCATAAGACACATGTATGCTACACATCAATCCAAGTTCCGCGAATCTAAGACATTTAGCTCACTACGCAGCCTGCAAAAGGTCTTCTCATCTAGTGGCTTGGTAAAGATATCGGCTAGCTGGTTCTCGGTGCTAACATGAAACACTTCGATATCCCCTTTTGCTGGTGGTCTCTCAAAAAATGATGCCGGATGTCTATGTGCTTTGTGCGGCTGTGTTCAACAGGATTATCCGCTATGCGGATAGCACTCTCATTATCACATAGGAGTGGGACTTTGCTTAGATTGTAGCCAAAGTCCCTAAGGGTTTGCCTCATCCAAAGTAGTTGCGCGCAACACTGTCCTGCTGCAACATACTCGGTCTCAGCGGTGGATAGGGCAACAGAGGTTTGTTTCTTAGAACTCCATGACACCAGGGACCTTCCTAAGTATTGGCACGTCCCCGATGTACTCTTCCTATCGACCTTACATCCAACATAGTCAGAGTCTGAATATCCAATCAAGTCAAAGGTAGACCCCTTTGGGTACCAGATCCCGAAGCAAGGCGTAGCGACTAAATATCTAAGAATTCGCTTCACAGCCACTAAGTGACACTCCCTTGGATCGGATTGAAATCTAGCACACATACATACGCTAAGCATAATATCCGGTCTACTAGCACATAAATAAAGTAAAGACCCTATCATAGACCGGTATGCCTTTTGATCAACGGACTTACCTCCTTTGTTGAGGTCGGTGTGTCCGTCGGTTCCCATTGGAGTCTTTGCGGGCTTGGCGTCCTTCATCCCAAACCGTTTGATCAAGTCTTGCGTGTACTTCATTTGGGAGATGAAGGTCCCATCCTTGAGTTGCTTCACTTGGAACCCAAGGAAGTAGCTTAGCTCGCCCATCATCGACATCTCAAACTTTTGAGTCATCACCCTGCTAAACTCTTCACAAGACTTTTGGTTAGTAGAACCAAATATTATGTCATCGACATAAATTTGGCACGCAAAAAGATCACCATCACAAGTCTTAGTAAATAGAGTTGGATCGACTTTCCCAACCTTAAAAGCATTAGCAATTAAAAAATCTCTAAGGCATTCATACCATGCTCTTGGAGCTTGCTTAAGTCCATAGAGCGCCTTAGAGAGCTTACATTCGTGGCCGGGGTACCGTTCATCCTCGAAGCCAGGGGGTTGCTCCACGTACACCTCCTCCTTGATTGGCCCGTTGAGGAAAGCGCTCTTGACATCCATTTGGAACAACCTGAAAGAATGGTGAGCGGCATATGCTAGCAATATACGAATGGACTCTAGCCTAGCCACAGGAGCAAAAGTCTCCTCAAAGTCCAAACCTGCGACTTGGGCATAACCTTTTGCCACAAGTCGTGCCTTGTTCCTTGTCACCACCCCGTGCTCGTCTTGTTTGTTGCGGAACACCCACTTTGTTCCCACAACATTTTGCTTGGGACGAGGCACCAGTGTCCAAACTTCATTTCTCTTGAAGTTATTGAGCTCCTCTTGCATGGCCAACACCCAGTCCGGATCTAGCAAGGCCTCCTCTACCCTGAAAGGCTCAATAGAAGAGACAAAGGAGTAATGCTCACAAATATTAACTAATCGAGATCGAGTAGTTACTCCCTTGCTAATGTCACCCAAAATCTGGTCGACGGGATGATCCCTTTGAATCACCGCTCGGACTTGAGTTGGAGGTGCCTGTTGTGCTTCTTCCTCCATTACATGATCATTTTGTGCTCCCCCTTGATCACACGTCTCCTCTTGATGAACCTGTTCATCGTCTTGAGTTGGAGGATGCACCATTGTTGAGGAAGAAGGTTGATCTCGCGCATTTTGCTCCTGTGGCCGCACATCTCCAATCGCCATGGTGCGTATTGCGGCCGTTGGCACGTCTTCTTCATCTACATCATCAAGATCAACAACTTGCTCTCTTGGAGAGCCATTAGTCTCATCAAATACAACGTCGCTAGAGACTTCAACCAAACCCGATGATTTGTTGAAGACCCTATACGCCTTTGTATTTGAGTCATAACCTAACAAAAACCCTTCTACCGCTTTGGGAGCAAATTTGGAATTTCTACCCTTCTTCACTAGAATGTAGCATTTACTCCCAAAAACTCAAAAATACAAAACATTGGGTTTGTTACTGGTTAGTAGCTCATACGAAGTCTTCTTGAGGAGGCGATGAAGGTAGACCCGGTTGATGGCGTGGCAAGCCGTGTTCACGGCTTCCGACCAAAAACGCTCGGGGGTCTTGAACTCTCCAAGCATCATCCTCGCCATGTCTATGAGCGTCCTGTTCTTCCTCTCTACCACACCATTTTGTTGTGGTGTGTAGGGAGCGGAGAACTCGTGCTTGATTCCTTCCTCCTCAAGATACTCCTCCACTTGAATGTTCTTGAATTCGGACCCATTGTCGCTCCTTATCTTCTTCACCTTGAGCTCAAACTCATTTTGAGCTCTTCTTAGGAAGCGCTTGAGGGTCGCTTGGGTTTCAGATTTATCCTGCAAAAAGAATACCCAAGTGAAGCGGGAAAGATCATCAATTATAACAAGACCATACTTACTTCCTCCTATGCTTAGATAGGCGACGGGTCCGAAGAGGTCCATATGAAGTAACTCCAGGGGTCTTGATGTTGTCATCACATTTTTGGCATGATGAGAGCTTCCCACCTGTTTCCCTGCTTGACAAGCTGCACAAGGTCTATCTTTTTCGAAAGTAACATTAGTTAGACCTATCACGTGTTCTCCCTTTAGAAGCTTGTGAAGGTTCTTCATCCCCACATGTGCTAAGCGGCGATGCCACAGCCAGCCCATGCTAGTCTTAGCAATTAAGCATGCATCTAGATCGGCCTCCTCTTTTGCAAAATCAACTAAATAGAGTTTGTCGTCTAATACACCTTTAAAAGCTAATGAACCATCACTTCTTTTAAAGACAGACACATCTACATTTGTGAATAGACAATTATACCCCATATTACATGATTGACTTACGGATAACAAATTATATCCAAGCGACTCAACTAAGAATACATTAGAAATAGAGTGCTCGGAAGAAATAGCAATTTTTCCTAACCCTTTCACCTTGCCTTGGTTCCCATCACCGAATATGGTTGAATCTTGGGGATCCTTGTTCTTGACGTAGGAAGAGAACATCCTCTTTTCCCCCGTCATGTGGTTTGTGCATCCGCTGTCGATAATCCAGCTTGAGCCCCCGGATGCATAAACCTGCAAGGCAATTTAGGCTTGGGTCTTAGGTACCCAACTCATGTTGGGTCCTACAAGGTTAGTACAAATAGCTTTAGGGACCCAAATGCAAGTTTTATCTCCCTTGCATTTTGCCCCTAATTTTCTAGCCACTACTTTCTTATCCTTTCTACAAATAGCAAAGGAAGCATTTAAAGCATAATAAATTGTAGAAGGTTCATTCATTAATTTCCTAGGAACATGAACAATATTTTTTCTAGGCATAGCATTTTTCCGAGCTAAATTTCTATCATGCATAATAGAAGAACTAGAAGCAACCATGGCATGAGAATCAAAAGCATCATAACTTCTATAAACATTTCTAGAATGTCTCCTATCATGGTACATGAAGGCATGGTTCTTTTGAGCACTACTAGCCATAAGGGCCTTCCCTTTCTCCTTGGCGGAGATGGAAGCCTTATGGCTTGTTAAGTTCTTGACTTCCCTCTTGAAGCCAATACCATCCTTAATTGAGGGGTGTCTACCAATCGTGTAGGCATCCCTTGCAAATTTTAGCTTGTCAAATTCACTCTTGCTAGTCTTAAGTTGGGCATTAAGACTAGCCACTTCATCATTTAATTTAGATATGCAAACTAGGTGTTCACTACAAGCATCAACATTAAAATCTTTGCACTTATTGCAAATCATAACATGTTCTACACAAGAGTTAGATTTATTTGCTACTTCTACTTTAGCATTTAAATCATCATTAACACCTTTTAAAGTAGAAATGGTTTCATGACAAGTAGATAGTTCACAAGAAAGCATTTCATTCCTTTTAACTTCTAAAGCAAGAGAATTTTGTGCACTAACAAATTTATCATGCTCTTCATATAAAAGGTTCTCTTGTTTTTCTAGTAATCTATTCTTATCATTCAAAGCATCAATCAATTCGTTAATCTTATCAATCTTAGTTCTATCTAAGCCCTTGAATAAGCATGAATATTCTATTTCATCATCATCACTAGATTCATCCTCGCTTGAAGAAGCATAAGTAGTATTGTTTCGAGTACATACCTTCTTCTCCTTTGCCATGAGGCATGTGTGACGCTCGTTGGGGAAGAGGGATGACTTGTTGAAGGTGGTGACGGCGAGTCCTTCGTTGTCGGAGTCGGACGAGGAGCAATCCGAATCTCACTCCTTTCCAAGATGTGCTTCGCCCTTCGCCTTCTTGTAGTTCTTCTTTTCCCACTTTCCACTCTTCTTTTCCTGGTCACTATCATTATCGGGACAATTAGCGATAAAATGACCAATCTTACCACATTTGAAGCAGGAGCGCTTCCCCTTCGTCTTGTTCTTGTTGGGGTGCTCCTTGCGACCCTTTAGCGCCGTCTTGAACCGCTTGATGATAAGGGTCATTTCTTCCTCATTAAGCCCGACCGCCTCAATTTGCGCCACCTTGCTAGGTAGTGCCTCCTTGCTCCTTGTCGCTTTGAGAGCAACGGTTTGAGGCTCGTGGATTGGGCCATTCAATGCATCATCCACGTATCTCGCCTCCTTGATCATCATCCGTCCGCTTACAAATTTCCCAAGGATTTCTTCGGGCGACATCTTGGTGTACCTAGGATTTTCACGAATATTGTTTACCAGATGTGGATCAAGTACAATAAAGGACCTTAGCATTAGGCGGACGACGTCGTGGTCCGTCCATCGCGTGCTTCCATAGCTCCTTATCTTGTTGACGAGGGTCTTGAGCCTGTTGTATGTCTGGGTTGGCTCCTCCCCTCTTATCATCGCGAATCTCCCGAGTTCGCCTTCCACCAACTCCATCTTGGTGAGCATGGTGACGTCGTTCCCCTCATGTGAGATCTTGAGGGTGTCCCAGATCTGCTTGGCATTGTCCAAGCCGCTCACCTTATGGTACTCGTCCCTGCACAATGAGGCTAACAACACATTAGTAGCTTGTGCATTTTTATGAATCTGTTCATTGATAAACAGAGGACTATCCGAGCTATCAAATTTCATTCCACTCTCTACTATCTCCCATATACTAGGATGGAGAGAGAACAAGTGACTACGCATTTTGTGACTCCAAAATCCGTAGTCCTCTCCATCAAAATGAGGAGGTTTACCAAGTGGAATGGAGAGTAAATGAGCATTGGTACTTTGAGGAATACGAGAATAATCAAAAGAGAAGTTTGAATTAACCGTCTTCTTTTTCTCGTAGTCGTTGTCGTCGTCCTTTTGGGAAGAAGAGGATCCGTCGCTGTCGTAGTAGACTATCTCTTTGATGCGCCTTGTTTTCTTCTTCCTTCCATCTTTTCTTTTGCGGCTCGAGCCCGAGTCAGTAGGCTTGTTCTCCTTTGGGTCATTGACGAAGGACTCCTTCTCCTTATCATTGACCACCATCCCCTTGCCCTTAGGATCCATCTCTTCAGGCGATTAGTCCCTTTCTTGAAGAGAACGGCTCTGATACCAATTGAGAGCACCTAGAGGGGGGTGAATAGGTGATCCTATAAAACACTTGAAACTTAATCCACAAAACTTGATTAGGAGTTAGCACGAATAAGCCAAGTGGCTAGAGAGGAGAACTTGCACAACACGATAACTACAAAGAGATCAATACAGAGATGGCACAGTGGTTTATCCCGTGGTTCGGCCAAGTCCAACACTTGCCTACTCCACGTTGTGGCGTCCCAACGGACGAGGGTTGCAATCAACCCCTTTCAAGCGGTCCAAAGACCCACTTGAATACCACGGTGTTTTGCTTTCACTTTACTATATCCCGCTTGCGAGGAATCTCCACAACTTGGAGCCTCTCGCCCTTACACTTTGATATTCACAAAGAAGCACGGAGTAAGGAAGGGATGAGCAACGCACACAAGACACAAAATCAGAACACCAACACGCACACAAGTCACAACAAGAGCTCACAACACAACCCGGCGAGTTCACAACTCAAATGGAGCTCTAGTTGCTATCACAAAGAATCAAATACGCGGAATCGAAGTCTTGGTGCTTAGGAATGCTTAGAGAATGCTTGGTGTGCTCCTCTATGCGCCTAGGGGTCCCTTTTATAGCCCCAAGGCAGCTAGGAGCCGTTGAGAGCATTTCAAGAAGGCACTTCTTGCCTTCTGTCGCCTGGCGCACCGGATCTCTTTACTTATTTGGCGAAGCCGACCGTTGCAGTCTTGGAGCCGTTGGCGCACCGGACACTGTCCGATGCACAGCGGACAGTCCGGTGCCCCATCCGATCGTTGGCACTTGCCACGCGTCGCGCGCGGATTCCGCGGCCGACCGTTGGCCCGGCCGACTGTTGGCTCACCGGATAGTCCGGTGCACCACCGGACAGTCCGATGAATTTTAGTCGTACGGCGCCGACGAAGTCCCGAGAGCAGCTAGTTGACGGATGCCAGCCTGGCGCACCGGACACTGTCCGGTGCACCACCGGACAGTCCGGTGCACCACTGGACAGTCCGGTGCACCCCGACTGAGCAGACTCTTGGCTGCTTCGAGCCACTCTTTTTCAATTGCATTTTCTCTGATTCTAACACTTAGACAAACATGTTAGTACACAAAAACCAATTTACTAAGTCTAGAATCATACCTTTGTATTGATTTGCACCTTATCCATCATTTGACATAGTTTATCACTTAAGCACTTGTGTTGGACACTAAATCACCAAAATACTTAGAAATGGCCCAAGGGCACATTTCCCTTTCAGAATGTGATAGCTCTTTGGGGATCATCGTTTTTCTCGTAGGAGGAGAACATCCTTTTCTCCCCTGTCATGTGGTTTGTGCACCCGCTATCAATTATCCAACTTGAGCCCCCGGATGCATAAACCTACAAAACAAGTTTAGGCCTTGTTCTTAGGTACCCAAACGGTCTTGGGTCCTTTGACATTAGAAACAAGCACCTTGGGTACCCAAACACAAGTCTTTGATCCCTTGTGTTTGCCCCCAACATATTTGGCAACTACTTTGCCTGATTTGTTAGTTAAAACATATGAAGCATCAAAAGTCTTAAATGAAACATTAGGTTCATTTGATTGTCACACCCGGTTTTAAAGGACAAAGCCGGGTGCATCTCATACATGCGCCAAGAAGACAACATATATAATAACAGAGTGTATAGAGATAAATGTCACAAAACATCAGAGTATTTATTACATAGCGGAAGACTTATTACAAAATAAAGGAATAAATGTAAAACGAACTAAGGATCGTCGGCGCCAATGTCAACTGAGAAACGCCACCTAGATCAGATCATACTCCTCGCCTTGTGGCTCCTCCTGAACCACCTGCTCTTCTCCTGTGGGGGGGTGTGAGACAGCAAGAGTGAGCTCACATACGTTCATAGCTCAACAAGTCGTGGGGAATAATGTGGCATGAACTCACCAAAGGTGGGAGTTCATGTAGTGTAAGGCTGATCAATGAAATAAAGGCTGAAGCTGAGCATTGCTTTTATAAGTTGGTCAAAATTTTATTAGCAGTTACTAAGTGTAAGTAAATACCAAACCTTAGTAATAATAAATAAAAGTAATAATAAAATAATCCCAAATGCAATGAAATGACAGGTTAAGTTTAAGTTCCATAATTTAATCATGTGAGTGTCCGAGCCGCTCATGACCGTGAGCACGGCTAGTATACCAGTTTTACACTCTGCAGAGGTTGCGCATCTTTACCCACAAGTCGTGTTACCCATATGCCACAGAGTTGATCAGACTCCATACACCTCTACCTAGGAAGCGAGGCAGGGTACCACTACGAGGCCTTTACAAAGTTCCACTAGCTTCAGACTACCCGCTACAGTTTATAGGAAGTTCCAATGCAGGGTTCCTGACTGACTGCCATCGCAGCAAAATCAACCAGGGACCTCCCTACACTGACCACTCCCCTACTGCCCTTGCCCCTTTCGGGTAAGGTAGCCCTCCACTAGCTTTCCTAGTTAATCAGCCAAGGGCGTCCCATTAAACCCTTGTGGTAGCACTGTTTTCCCGGGTGGTTCTCCATGTTCCCATTAACATAATGATCTTAACATGAACAAGGAAGAATAAAACAGATAACAATAAATAGTATAACAATGAGTGATGAATATCTCTATACCCAAATCCACATAAAGCAATAGCATGTACTACCCAAAACTTTAGTAGTAAAACCAGTGGTGAAGCAAGGTATAAAGATAGTCAAAATCTAGGGCATCCTATTGGGTCCCAGCAAAATTATCCTATGCAGATCATTATGAATAATAAGAACATGAATAGGTAAAAGAAGTGATCAAGGGCACAACTTGCCTTCAATGAGCTCCTGCTCAGCTATCTCTACTTGTTGAACCTCAGATTCCACAGTGGCTTGCTCGTCTACTCGCATCAACACATTACATACATGGTATAGCAAAAATTAACATCACATCAAACATGCAAACAGAATATACAGTAATAAACTAGACATTAAAATATGATCACAGGAACTGGAATCATTAAATTTGGAGTTATATATTTTAAGTTATGGATTTTCTAATGTTTTATGTGCTTAATACAAGATTAAGTGCTAGATAAATTTTAAATCATCTTTCATGTTAAAACAGAGGCACTAATGGTTAGACAATAATATTATAAAAATTTTGGAACTGGAAGGGATCAATTTGGAGTTCATATGCATTTTCTATGAATTATACAAATTCTATGAATTGTTTTCATACTAAAAACTCATTTTCTAATTCATTTTCTTGATTTTATAACTCTCTGGATTGGGCCTCAATTTCTGGGAAACTCAGGGGCTCTGGCGTAAAAGAAACCGAGACACAGGGCACCACTTGCGCGGACTGCGGGTTGTTTCTCTAAAATTATAAGGGGTTTTCTGCGAAGTGGCATGGCGAAGGGGTATTGAGCATTAGGAGCCGCCCGATCTAAATCCTGCGGTTCAGATTAAATTCAGATGTATACGAATCTGTATGCAATCACCACCCTCGGATCGGAGTTCAAAGGTCTGGATTTTATGCGCTTGAGCCCATCCCGAACCGTCCGATCAGAACAACGGCTCCGATCGAGTTGCACAGCGGATGAAGGTTTAGACCTAATCCGACCGTTCATTCGGGAATCAATGGCCATGAACTCGACCCCATCCCCTGACCTCAAGCCACGGCGGCGCGTCCAGCCACCCGGCGACCGAGCACGCCGGTGACCCCCCCAACGAGTGATTCGGAGCGCCCACACCACGATTACCCAAGGCTACGAGAAATTGAGAGTGTGGTGGACCCAGGAGAGTGCTTATTACCGGCAACGATGAGGTGAAGGAGCCGCACCACGACGCGAGGGCAATTCCACGGCAGAGGAGGAGCGCGGGGAAGAAATCGCCGTCACACCGAGGCACCGAGTGCCCAAGTACTAGCGCGCACAGACACCACCCGTTGGCGAGCCCCAAGTTCTTCTCTGCCGACACCGGAAGGAGCGAGAGGAAGAAAGCTAGCGCGGCGGCGTTCGGATAGCTCGCGATGGGAGAAGGAGATAAGAGCAGAGAAGAATGCCGCGCCTGTGATTCTTATGGGGAGGTTCAAGAGGAGCTAGGTCCGCAGGAATCGGCATGGCGCCCGGAATCCTCGCGCTAGTGGTTGCCGGTCCGCCCATGGGCGCGTCAATGGCGGAGGAGCCGGCGTGGGTGGGGCCCGCCCGTCAATGACCCAGCGATTCTGTTGGGAGGGAACGAAGGTCGAGCTGACCACCTTGTCCCACCGCACAGCCTCACCCACGGTACGCGTGAGCCGGAGGTCTGACCAACCAACCCCGCATGTCGGCGCATTGGCACCACAGTCAGGCGCAAGGTCACTCTGTTCGCGGGCCCGCGACGTCAGTGACTTCACAGGAAAGAAAAAAGAGGGAACGAGGAAATGGGATGCCGTGTGTGAGTTTGTGTATTGGGCTGAAATGCTGTTCTGCGGCCCAGGTGAGGTTTTCCTTTTTTTTTCTTTTTTTTTCTTTCTATTTTCTTCTTCTTTTATTTCTAATCCCTTTGAACTTTAAATTCTGAATCCAACTTGAGTGCAAATTCGAATTCGTGTTAACTAAGTAATTTGGTCACACCATCATGTGATGAAGTTATCTAATTATATTATTATTTTATATCGGGTAATATCTCTTTCTATCCTCTATTTTCATGGTTTGTTTTCAAGTTAGAGGTTAAATCCCATGGGTCCACTGATATATTGTTAATGACACATTTATTTTATCAATCACAAATGCATGATCAAATAAAACTCAGCATGATGCAAGATTTAGTGATGTCCTTTGTTAGTCATTTATTGGTTTAAGTGATGTGCCCACATGATATGATAGATGGAGATGGCACACAAGTAATCAAAGGAATATGATTTTCCTCCTTCTAGTTTTTTTACAAAGTGGGTAATACAAATCCTACCCCCCTTAAAAATAATCTCGTCCTCGAGATTTAAGGAGAACGAGGGAAAAGATGGGGAAAATCTATGCGAAGCTTTTCTTCTCTTTCCCAAGTTGCTTCATCTTCATCATGGTGACTCCATTGTACTTTGCACATCTTTATCGCTTTATTTCTTATAACTCGAGTCAAAGTATCAAGAATCTTGATCGGATACTCCGTGTAAGTCAAATCACCCTGAACACTGAGCTCTTCCATCGGTAACCGTTCCTCAGGGACACGGAGACACTTCCTTAGCTGAGATACGTGGAACACGTTATGCGCATCCGATAGACTATCAGGTAACTCGAGTTGGTATGCCATCTCCCCAACTCGCCTAAAAACTCAGAATGGTCCAATAAAGCAAGGGAACAACTTTCCTTTAACTTCAAATCTCCTCTTACCCCGGATTGGTGACACCTTCAGATACACGTGATCACCCTCCTTAAACTCCAGTAGTCTTCTCCTATTATCAGCATAGCTCTTCTGCCTTGATTGTGCAATTCTCAAATTCTCCCGAATTATACGGACTTGTTCTTTCGCCCCTTGAATAAGTTTAGATCCAAAGAACTGTCTTCCCCCAGTCTGATCCAATGTAGAGGAATCCTGCATTTCCTGCCATATAGAGTCTCGAACAGTGACATCTTCAGATTGGCCTGGTAACTATTATTATATGAGAACTCAGCATAAGGTAGACTCTTGTCTCAACTACTACCATGCTGAAGGGCTCAAGCTCTCAACATATCTTCCAATACTTGGTTAGTCCTTTCGATCAGTCCATCAGTCTGATGATGGTAGGCCGAACTAAAATTCAACTTCGTATCCATATTCTCATGAAAACTTTTCCAAAATCTAGAGGTAAACTGTGATCCTCTATCCAAAATGGTCTTTTTCGGTACACCGTGTAGAGACATAATCCAAGCCATATATAACTCAGCCAATTCAGATCACTTATAAGTAGTCTTGACAGGAATGAAATGAGCCACTTTAGTCAATCTATCCACAATCACCCATATAGCATCATATCCTTTCTGGGTGTGAGGCAATCCAGTAATAAAATCCATACCAATCTCTTCCCACTTCCACTCGGGTATCTTCAATGGGTGCAATAGTCCAACGGGTCTTTGATGTTCAGCCTTAACTCTTTGACACACATCACACTTAGCCACATGGGCAGCAACATCTCTTTTCAGTCCATACCACCAATACTTTTGCTTCAAATTTTGATACATCTTAGTGCTTCCAGGGTGGATGGAGTAATCAGAATCATGAGCTTCTTTCAATATAGCCTCACGGAGGCTATCGATCTCCGGAACACATATCCGATCTTTGAACCATATAGTACCTTGCTCATCCTCCGTGAATCCTGGAACTCGACCTTCCGTAATCAGATCCTTAATCTCTTGAATCTTAGCATCACCAACCTGACCTTTACGAATCTCTTGCTCCAAGGTAGGTTCCAACTCGATGGTGACTCCTTTAGTATGAGTAACAACTCCCAAATTGAGTCTCTCAAAGTCTTTTGCTAATTCATCAGGTAGCTGGACAACAAAAGCGGAGTGAACATGTTCCTTCCGACTCAAGGCATCTGCAACCAAATTTGCCTTGCCTGGCTGATAGTGAATCTCCAAATCATAATCCTTAATGAGCTCCAACCAACGGCGTTGCCTAAGGTTGAGATCCTTCTGAGTGAATATATACTTCAAACTCTTATGATCCGTGTATACTTGGCACTTAGTTCCCATAATGTAATGTCTCCATATCTTAAGTGCGTGCACAACGACTGTCAGTTCCAAGTCATGAGTGGGGTAGTTCAACTCGTGTTTCCGCAATTGACGAGACGCATAGGCGATCACATGTCCTTCCTGCATGAGCACACATCCTAAGCCTTGGCCACATGCATCACAATATATATCAAATCCTTTCTGTAAGTCTGGCATAACCAACATTGGTGGCGACATCAATCTCTTCTTCAATTGATCAAAGCTGTCTTGGCACTTCTCGTCCCACTTAAATTCTCTTCCTTTCTCCAAAAGTTAAGTCATAGGTTTAGCAATCTTAGAAAATCCTTAAATAAATCTCCGATAATATCCTGCTAGTCCCAAGAAACTTCGAATCTCAATAACTGTAGTGGGTACTCTCCACTCCATTATCTTCTTAACCTTAGCAGGATCCACTGAAATTCCTCCATTAGAAATAATATGACCAAGAAATGGCACCTCGCCAATCCAAAACTCGCACTTGCTGAACTTGGCATATAGCTGGTTATCTCGTAGCTTCTGTAGCACCAACCTTAGATGTTCCTCATGATCGCTATCACTCTTGGAATAAATAAGAGTATCATCGATGAAAACCACGACGAATCTGTCCAAATCATGAACACCTTATTCTTCAGTTCCATAAAATAGGCTGGTGTATTGGTTAGTCCAAATGACATAATGGTGAACTCATATAAACCATATCGGGTCGATAAAATCGTCTTGGGAATATCCGATGGCCTAATCTTCATTTGGTGATAACCCGGTCGGAGTTCAATCTTCAAAAATACCCTTGCACATCTCATCTAATCAAATAAATCTTCAATGCGGGGTAATGGATACTTGTTCTTCATAGTGACATTGTTAAGGGACCTATAATCCACGCACATCCGCTGCGATCCATCCTTTTTCTGTACAAACAGAACCGACGCTCCCCAAGGTGAGGAATTCAAACGAATGTACCCAGCCTCTTGTAATTCCATTAATTGCTTCTTTAGTCCCTTTAACTCTTCTGGGAAGACATCTGAAAAATCTCTAACCACACGGATGTTGACACCAACAAACTTCCCATCTACTAAGAATGCCGCTAGTCTGGTGGAGGTAGTTACTGCAATTCCAACTTCAAATCTTTCTCCTTTGGAACTGGTGAGTTCTATGGTTCCTTTAGCACGGTGTATATACTGCCTTTGCCTTTCTTAACCATGACATACCAAGGATCACGTCTATACTGCTCTCTTCTAACATTATAGGGGTAGCCATCTGGGTTAGAAACACAGGGTAAGAAAGGAAGAATTGTAGACAAGGCGATTATTTACGATAAATGTTACTGCGGGGGATTTATTGGCTAAGTAGAGTAGTGTGTTATCCACTAAAGCTAATACATTACCTTATGGTGGTACATGCTAAGATGCCCAACTATAATGTTTCAATCAATCAAAGAAGCAAATCAGGCATTTGTCATCAGAACAATCAACCAACATTTTTTTAAAAATAGAGAAAATAATTTTAATTTTGTCTTAGGTCTCCTATCTCTTAAAAAGTTCATAAATGTAGGAAATCCATCTTGTCTTAGAGTAGAAAAGATAAGAATGGTCAGAGTGGAACAGTAGAAGGTGAGACAGGATCAAGATAAGTATAGAAAAAATCAGAGTAAGGTAAGTATAGAATGAATCAGAATAAGATAAGTAGGTAAGGGTTTATCCATTTCTATCTAGGTTTCGTCCTACAGTCAACATTTCCTCTGATACCACTTCTGTCACACCCGGTTTTAAAGGACAAAGCCGGGTGCATCTCATACATGCGCCAAGAAGACAACATATATAATAACAGAGTGTATAGAGATAAATGTCACAAAACATCAGAGTATTTATTACATAGCGGAAGACTTATTACAGAATAAAAATAATGAGTATAAAACGAACTAAGGATCGTCGGCGCCAATGTCAACTGAGAAACGCCACCTAGATCAGATCATACTCCTCGCCTTGTGGCTCCTCCTGAACCACCTGCTCTTCTCCTGTGGGGGGGGGGTGTGAGACAGCAAGAGTGAGCTCACATACGTTCATAGCTCAACAAGTCGTGGGGAATAATGTGGCATGAACTCACCAAAGGTGGGAGTTCATGTAGTGTAAGGCTGATCAATGAAATAAAGGCTGAAGCTGAGCATTGCTTTTATAAGTTGGTCAAAATTTTATTAGCAGTTACTAAGTGTAAGTAAATACCAAACCTTAGTAATAATAAATAAAAGTAATAATAAAATAATCCCAAATGCAATGAAATGACAGGTTAAGTTTAAGTTCCATAATTTAATCATGTGAGTGTCCGAGCCGCTCATGACCGTGAGCACGGCTAGTATACCAGTTTTACACTCTGCAGAGGTTGCGCATCTTTACCCACAAGTCGTGTTACCCATATGCCACAGAGTTGATCAGACTCCATACACCTCTACCTAGGAAGCGAGGCAGGGTACCACTACGAGGCCTTTACAAAGTTCCACTAGCTTCAGACTACCCGCTACAGTTTATAGGAAGTTCCAATGCAGGGTTCCTGACTGACTGCCATCGCAGCAAAATCAACCAGGGACCTCCCTACACTGACCACTCCCCTACTGCCCTTGCCCCTTTCGGGTAAGGTAGCCCTCCACTAGCTTTCCTAGTTAATCAGCCAAGGGCGTCCCATTAAACCCTTGTGGTAGCACTGTTTTCCCGGGTGGTTCTCCATGTTCCCATTAACATAATGATCTTAACATGAACAAGGAAGAATAAAACAGATAACAATAAATAGTATAACAATGAGTGATGAATATCTCTATACCCAAATCCACATAAAGCAATAGCATGTACTACCCAAAACTTTAGTAGTAAAACCAGTGGTGAAGCAAGGTATAAAGATAGTCAAAATCTAGGGCATCCTATTGGGTCCCAGCAAAATTATCCTATGCAGATCATTATGAATAATAAGAACATGAATAGGTAAAAGAAGTGATCAAGGGCACAACTTGCCTTCAATGAGCTCCTGCTCAGCTATCTCTACTTGTTGAACCTCAGATTCCACAGTGGCTTGCTCGTCTACTCGCATCAACACATTACATACATGGTATAGCAAAAATTAACATCACATCAAACATGCAAACAGAATATACAGTAATAAACTAGACATTAAAATATGATCACAGGAACTGGAATCATTAAATTTGGAGTTATATATTTTAAGTTATGGATTTTCTAATGTTTTATGTGCTTAATACAAGATTAAGTGCTAGATAAATTTTAAATCATCTTTCATGTTAAAACAGAGGCACTAATGGTTAGACAATAATATTATAAAAATTTTGGAACTGGAAGGGATCAATTTGGAGTTCATATGCATTTTCTATGAATTATACAAATTCTATGAATTGTTTTCATACTAAAAACTCATTTTCTAATTCATTTTCTTGATTTTATAACTCTCTGGATTGGGCCTCAATTTCTGGGAAACTCAGGGGCTCTGGCGTAAAAGAAACCGAGACACAGGGCACCACTTGCGCGGACTGCGGGTTGTTTCTCTAAAATTATAAGGGGTTTTCTGCGAAGTGGCATGGCGAAGGGGTATTGAGCATTAGGAGCCGCCCGATCTAAATCCTGCGGTTCAGATTAAATTCAGATGTATACGAATCTGTATGCAATCACCACCCTCGGATCGGAGTTCAAAGGTCTGGATTTTATGCGCTTGAGCCCATCCCGAACCGTCCGATCAGAACAACGGCTCCGATCGAGTTGCACAGCGGATGAAGGTTTAGACCTAATCCGACCGTTCATTCGGGAATCAATGGCCATGAACTCGACCCCATCCCCTGACCTCAAGCCACGGCGGCGCGTCCAGCCACCCGGCGACCGAGCACGCCGGTGACCCCCCCAACGAGTGATTCGGAGCGCCCACACCACGATTACCCAAGGCTACGAGAAATTGAGAGTGTGGCGGACCCAGGAGAGTGCTTATTACCGGCAACGATGAGGTGAAGGAGCCGCACCACGACGCGAGGGCAATTCCACGGCAGAGGAGGAGCGCGGGGAAGAAATCGCCGTCACACCGAGGCACCGAGTGCCCAAGTACTAGCGCGCACAGACACCACCCGTTGGCGAGCCCCAAGTTCTTCTCTGCCGACACCGGAAGGAGCGAGAGGAAGAAAGCTAGCGCGGCGGCGTTCGGATAGCTCGCGATGGGAGAAGGAGATAAGAGCAGAGAAGAATGTCGCGCCTGTGATTCTTATGGGGAGGTTCAAGAGGAGCTAGGTCCGCAGGAATCGGCATGGCGCCCGGAATCCTCGCGCCAGTGGTTGCCGGTCCGCCCATGGGCGCGTCAATGGCGGAGGAGCCGGCGTGGGTGGGGCCCGCCCGTCAATGACCCAGCGATTCTGTTGGGAGGGAACGAAGGTCGAGCTGACCACCTTGTCCCACCGCACAGCCTCACCCACGGTACGCGTGAGCCGGAGGTCTGACCAACCGACCCCGCATGTCGGCGCATTGGCACCACAGTCAGGCGCAAGGTCACTCTGTTCGCGGGCCCGCGACGTCAGTGACTTCACAGGAAAGAAAAAAGAGGGAACGAGGAAATGGGCTGCCGTGTGTGAGTTTGTGTATTGGGCTGAAATGCTGTTCTGCGGCCCAGGTGAGGTTTTCCTTTTTTTTCTTTTTTTTTCTTTCTATTTTCTTCTTCTTTTATTTCTAATCCCTTTGAACTTTAAATTCTGAATCCAACTTGAGTGCAAATTCGAATTCGTGTTAACTAAGTAATTTGGTCACACCATCATGTGATGAAGTTATCTAATTATATTATTATTTTATATCGGGTAATATCTCTTTCTATCCTCTATTTTCATGGTTTGTTTTCAAGTTAGAGGTTAAATCCCATGGGTCCACTGATATATTGTTAATGACACATTTATTTTATCAATCACAAATGCATGATCAAATAAAACTCAGCATGATGCAAGATTTAGTGATGTCCTTTGTTAGTCATTTATTGGTTTAAGTGATGTGCCCACATGATATGATAGATGGAGATGGCACACAAGTAATCAAAGGAATATGATTTTCCTCCTTCTAGTTTTTTTACAAAGTGGGTATTACATTGATGCAATAGGAGATTTCTTTTTAGGCAATTTAACATGAGTGGATTGCCTAGAACTAGATGCCTCACTCTTATACATAAAAGCATGATGAGAGCCAGAGTGAGACTTCCTAGAATGAATTCTCCTAATCTTATGTTCGGGATAACCAATAGGATATAAAATATAGCCCTCGTTATCCTGAACCATGGGAGCTTTTCCCTTAACAAAGTTAGACAATTTCTTAAGGGAATTAAGCTTGACATTGTCTCCCTGTTGGAAGCCAATGACATCCTTAATGTCAGGGCGTCTCCCACTATAGAGCATACTTCTAGCAAATTTAAATTTTTCATTTTCTAAGTCATGCTCATTAATTTTAGCACTAAGTTGAGCTATGTGATCATTTTCTTGTTTAATTAAAGCTAGGTGATCATGGATAGCATCAACATTAATATCTCTACATCTCATACAAATAGAAACATGCTCAACGGTGGATGTAGTGGGTTTGCAAGCATTTAATTCATCAATCTTAGCATGTAACATGTCATTCTCATTTCTAAGATTGGAAATAGAAACATTGCAAACATTTAAATCCTTAGCCTTAGAAATTAATTTATCATTCTCAATCTTAAGGCTAGAAAGAGATTCATTCAACTTATCAATCTTAGCAATCAAACTAGCATTATCATTTTTAAGTTTGACAAGAGAATCATCACAAACATTTAATTTCTCAACCTTAGCAATTAATTTAGCATTCTCATTCCTAAGGTTGGAGATAGTGTCATGGCAAGTGCTAAGCTCACTAGTTAATTTTTCACATTTTTCTACTTCCTGAGCATAAGCATCTTTAACCTTAACATGCTTCTTGTTTTCCTTAATAAGTCCTCTTGGCTATCCAAGAGTTCATCCTTCTCATGAATAGCACTAATTAATTCATTCAATTTTTCTTTTTGTTGCATGTTGAGGTTGGCAAAAAGTGTGAGCAAATCATCCTCATCATCACTAGAGCTAGCCTCATCACTAGATGTTGCATATTTAGTGGAAGCTCTAGATTTTACCTTCTTCTTGCCGTCCTTTGCCATGAGGCACTTGTGGCCGACGTTGGGGAAGAGGAGACCCTTGTTGACGGCGATGTTTGTGGCGTCCTCGTCGGAGGATGAGTCGGTGGAGCTCTCATCGGAGTCCCATTCCCGACACACATGGGCATCGCCGCCCTTCTTCTTGTAGTATCTCTTCTTCTCCTTCTTCTTTCCCCTCTTGTCATCGCCCCTATCACTGTCACTAGAAATAGGACATTTTGCTATAAAGTGACCGAGCTTACCACACTTGTAGCAAACCTTCTTGGAACGGGGTTTGTAGTCTCTCCCCTTCCTTTGCTTGAGGATTTGGCGAAAGCTCTTGATGATGAGCGCCATCTCCTCGTTGTCGAGCTTGGAGGTGTCGATGGGGAGCCTACTTGACGTAGACTCTTCTTTCTTCTCCTCCGTCGCTTTGAAGGCGATGGGTTGCACCTCGAATGTGGAGGTGGCGCCTCGCTCGATGATTTCTTTGGACCTTTGATCATCAATTCAAAGCTCACAAACTTTCCTATAACCTCCTCGGGAGACATTAGCTTATATCTAGGATCACCACGAATCAATTGAACTTGAGTAGGGTTAAGAAAAACGAGTGATCCTAGAATAACCTTGACCATTTCATGGTCATCCCATTTTGTGCTCTCGAGGTTGCGCACTTGATTCACCAAGGTCTTGAGCCGGTTATACATGGCTTGTGGCTCCTCTCCTTGGTTGAGCATGAATCGACCAAGCTCCCCCTTGATCGTTTCCCGCTTGGTGATCTTGGTCACCTCATCTCCTCCGTGCGCGGTCTTGAGCACGTCCCAAATCTCTTTGGCACTTTTCAACCCTTGCACCTTATTATACTCCTCTCGACTTAGAGAGGCGAGGAGTATAGTAGTGGCTTGGGAGTTGAAGTGCCGGATTTGTTCAACCTCCTCTGAATCATAGTCTTTGTCCCCTTCCTTCGGTACCTGCGCTCCATACTCAACAATATCTCATATGCTTTTGTGGAGTGAGGTTAGGTGATGCCCCATTTTATCACTCCACATAGAATAATCTTCACCGTCAAAAACCGGTGGTTTGCCTAATGGGACAGAAAGTAATGGAGTGCGTTTGGAAATGCGAGGATAGCAGAGGGGCATCTTACTATACTTCTTGCGCTCATGATGCTTAGAAGTGGCGGATGCCGATTCGGAGCCGGAGGTGGAGGGTGACAAAGAGTCGGTCTCGTAGTAGACCACCTTCTTCATCTTCTTCTTCTTATCACATCTCCGTTGTGTCTTGATGCAGGAAGAGGATTCCTCCTTGTGCTTGTGGCCGGACTCCCTCGAGTGAGTTCTCCCCGAGCTTGCGGACTTGTCGCCGCCGGTCCCGATCTCCCTCTTGGCGGGTGCTCCCGACATCACTTCGAGTGGTTAGACTCTAATGAAGTACCGGACTCTGATACCAATTGAAAGTCGCCTAGAGGGGGATGAATAGGCAAATCTTAAATTTATAAACTTTAAGCACAATCTACAAGCTGGGTTAGCGTTAGAAATAAAAGTGAGCCTGAAAGAGAGGGCGAAAACAAATCACAAACAAATAAGGCGGATGACACGGTGATTTGTTTTACCGAGGTTCGGTTCTTGCAAACCTACTCCCCGTTGAGGTGGTCACAAAGACCGGGTCTCTATCAACCCTTTCCCTCTCTCAAACGGTCACCTAGACCGAGTGAGCTTTTCTCCTTAACCAACGGGTCACTCAGACCCCTTACAAGGACCACCACAACTTGGTGTCTCTTGCTTGATTACAAGTTGCTTGAGAACAAGAGTGAAGGAAGAAGAAAAGCGATCCAAGAACAAGAGCTCAAAGAACACGAGCAAAACTCTCTCTCTAGTCACTATTTGCTTGGAGTGGAAATGGGACTTTGAGAGGCTTTGATTCTATTGGATTTGTGTCTTGTATTGATTGCACTAGCTCTTGTATTGAATGTGAAGTCTGAAAAACTTGGATGCCTTGAAGTGTGGTGGTTGGGGGGTATTTATAGCCCCAACCACCAAAATGGCCGTTGGGGAGGTTGTTTGTCGATGGGCGCACTGGACAGTCCGGTGCGCCAGCCACGTCACCCAACCGTTAGGGTTCGACAGTTGGAGCTCTGACAGATGGGGCCACAGGATAGTCCGGTGGTGCACCGGACAGTCACTGTTCACTGTTCGGTGCGCCTTCTGGCGCCTGCTCTGACTCTACGCGAACTGTCTGCGCATTGTGGCTGTGTCAGCCGACCGTTGAACTCGACCGTTGCGCTAGCGACCATTGCTCCGCTTGGCACAGCGGACAGTCCGATGCCACACCGGACAGTCCGGTGAATTATAGCGGAGTGGCTTTTCCAGAAACCCGAAGGTGGCGAGTTCGAGTTGATTCACCCTGGTGCACCTGACATTGTCCGGTGGTGCACCGGACACTGTCCGATGACACACCGGACAGTCCAGTGTGCCAGACCAGGGCTGCCTTCGGTTGGTTTTGCTCCTTTCTTTTTGAACCCTATCTTGGACCTTTTTATTTGTTTGTGTTGAACCTTTGGCACCTGTAGAACTTATAATCTAGAGCAAACTAGTTAGTCCAATTATTTGTGTTGGGCAATTCAACCACCAAAATCATTTAGGAAAAGGTTTGACCCTATTTCCCTTTCAAGATTATACATGGAAATGTATTCTGATACATTGGATGAAATTTATTACCACATTATCCTTTAAGAGCTTTCCTATAGTTATATAGTTTGACGCAAAAAAATTCCAAACAAAGGTAGCTCCTCAAAAGAAATCTTAATACCAAACCGCACATGCTTTCTCGTCATAAAAAGTTGCCTTATTGCAGTATTTACAATCATGATTCTTGGTGGTTCATAGACTTTCTTTCCTTTGCATAAATACATAGGCAAAATATGAATAGTTAGTAGGTAAGACTTATTGCAGTGTTTACAATCATGATACTTATTGCAGTGTTTATCATCATCATCTATCCAATGCAAATATAAAAATCAGCTACTAAGGGCTGCTTGCATCAAATTGAACGGTTAGCAGGTGAGGTGGCAATTCTATTGTGCAAGGTATTGAGAATGAGAAATTTAAAGGATGCTAATTTACCTGGCTAAAGATTCCCATGTCAGCACCTTGAACAATACACTAAATCAATTATCATGAAGGAAAACAACTTCTACCATCCATGCTCTGTTTCAGTGCATATTATCATTTAAAAGTGGAAATGAACATGATAGGAATGATCTTGGCTTCAAATAACATATATTAGGGATTGAACAAAACTATATCTTAACTTTATGATAGTCTAATAGTTTGACCATTCATTGTTGTACAATGGTTAAACTATAAGAAACATTACCTATGGCTACACATATTAGATCAATTGTCTATTTCTTGATAATGAAGAATTCAGACAATTTTGAAAGGTCGAGCAAGAATCACAAGTTATCATCGAGCACTAACCTAGAAAAAGAATAGCAGATAAGACGGATCCTGCTATGCGAACCTGAGGGAAGTACATGTTGTTGTATGTTGTTGTGTCCTGTTTCCTTGAATTTTTCATTCAAATAATCCTACGGTAATTTAACAACAAAAAATATTCAAGTATTGATGATGCAACACTGAAAAGTATCCTAGAATAAGACGAGCATTCAAATGTAAAGCTAAATAGTAAGTCAAATGCCATGTTATGCATAAAAATGAAGGTCCCATTAACCATAATCCACTGTTACACCGAATGATTAGAATAATACCGCTTCATACAGAAATGTACCGACCTCACACTAGAACAACAAAAAACAAACAAAACCCACGATATCCCCATCGATTATCTAAACATCGTTTTCATAGAGAAATTGTACCATCATAAATGAGAGCACCAGCTCCAAATTCGTACTAATATAGCTAGTGAGATGGGATAACATACTCTCTCGGAGTTTTTAGCATGCATATATTTAGCCGTTCTTCCAAGAAAAAAATGCTACCTGATTGTCTGGTGCCATGTCCTGTGTCGCGCCAAATAACGGAAATTGGGTCTTACCTCCAACCTCAACAATGAGGACTTGCCTCTATGTTCTGATGGATCAATTGACAATGAATATCAATGTTGTTGATCCTTTTTAACTCATCATAGTTTCTTTAGAAACTGAATTAGGCGACTGTGATAATGTGTGGAGGAAAGAAATGATAGAGGAGGCATTCATAGGTGTTTCACTGATCACAAAAAAGCAACATCTAGCTTGTTTTCCATGTAAGGTAACATTCAGATAAGATTGTCCCACGAAATATAAGTTTATATAGCATCCAGATAACATCATTCTACGAGGTAAAAGATAGAACAGTAGGTGTTGGACAACACCACATGAAAAATGACACTTTTAGATATTTGTAAGCTAGAACTTTACTTCCTGTTATGACACCAACATTTTCATTTTCTGAGTAATAGAACAACAACACATAAAAATGTACAGAGTTTAGATAGGCATTGGATATAGGTTCAGAACATCAATAACTTACATTCTAAGTTTCTAACCTAGGTGAGAAATCTATTAAGTGTTGAGCATTTGATTGTGCTTATTATTAGATTAAAAATAAGAGAAGCAGAATCAAGCTCAAGAAACATACTTCAAGTTCTCCTTGCGGGACAATAGCACAAGCTCTCTAATGGACAACCAGCCCAGATGATTGAAGACCCTGGCAGGGAGAGGCGGATGGTAGGGAAAACTGTAGTTCATGGATTTGGTCGAAGTTGAAGGAAGAGGTTGGAGCCGTGCCAGAGGCTCTGCTTCTCGAGGACACCGTCGCTTGACCACCGTCCACCGGGATGATGTTCTCGCCCGCATATCCAGTGGGGAATAGATGCCGCCAGCGCCGATTGGTGATGGAGGGGTCAGGGTCATCCCGCGATCTATCCTCGAGTAACGAAGGTGACTGTCTTCTTCATGGAGAGGGTGAGGTCCAGTGGGGAGGACACACGACACGCGGAGAGGATGAGCTGGCTCATATGAACATCGATGTCGGTCGTCTCCCACGAGTCTGGCACGGCAGATGCGGTGTCCTCGGCTGCGGGCTCCATGGCTTTATGTGCTCTTACGATCTTGAGCTAGAGGGCGGAGAGACTGGAGCTAGGGACGAGGGCAGCCATGGAGCCGAGGCATCGGGATCTAGAGGAGGAAGCACAACAAGGGTTTGTTTGAATAGGGTGCGGGGTACGGTTAAGCGAGAGTGAAAGGGAAATGTGCCCTTGGGCCATTTCTAAGTATTTTGGTGATTGAGTGTCAACACAAGTGCTTAAATGTGAATCAATGCCCATGGATGAACAAAGTGCAAATCTAGAGCAAAGGTATGTTTCTAAGTCTTAGTACATTGGTTTTGTGTACTAATATACTTGTCTAAGTATTGGAAACAGGAAGAAAAAGAAAAAGGAAAGAGGTGGCTGTGTACAGCCAAGGGGCTGTTTTTGTCTGGGGCACCGGACTGTCCGGTGGTGCACCGGACAGTGTCCGGTGCGCCAGGCTGCCTCGGCCGAAGTGGCCGCTCTCGGGAATTGGCTGACGGCGTACGGCTAAAATTCACCGGACTGTCCGGTGTGCACCGGACTGTCCGGTGAGCCAACGGTCGGCCAGGGCCAACGGTCGGCCGCGCGATCTGCGCAGGACACGTGGCCAAGCCAACGGTCGAAAGGGGGCACCGGACTGTCCGGTGTGCACCGGACTGTCCGGTGCGCCAGATCTGCAACGGTCGGCAACGGTCGGCTGAGCTGTTTATGGAAATAAATCGGGCACCGGACAGTGTCCGGTGTGCACCGGACTGTCCGGTGCGCCCGACGACCGAAGGCAAGATTGGCCTTCTGGATTTGCTCTCAACGGCTCCTAGCTGCCTTGGGGCTATAAAAGGGACCCCTAGGCGCATGGAGGAGAACACCAAGCAACTCTTGAGCATTCTTGATCATCCACACTCAGTCTTTGCGCATCCGTTTGTGATTCTAAGTGATTCGAGCTCTGTTCTTGTGAGAAACTGTGAGATAGTCTTTGAGCTCGAATCTTGGCCGTGTGTGTGCGCGTTTCGCTGTGGATTTGTATGTGTTGCTTCCCTCCCTTACTCCGTGCTTCTTTGTGAATCTTAAGTGTAAGGGCGAGAGACTCCAATTTGTGGAGATTCCTCGCGAGTGGGATAAAGATAAGCAAGGCATAACACCGTGGTATTCAAGTGGGTCTTTGGACCGCTTGAGAGGGGTTGATTGCAACCCTCGTCCGTTGGGACGCCACAACGTGGAGTAGGCAAGTTTTGTACTTGGCCGAACCACAGGATAAATCACCGTGTCTCCTCTGTATTGAATTCTCTGTGATAGTCGTATTATGCAAGATTTCCTCTTTAGCCACTTGGCAATTATTGTGCTAACCCTTAACAAGTTTTTGTGGCTATAAGTTAAGTTTTTACAGGATCACCTATTCACCCCCCCCCCTCTAGGTGCTCTCAATTGGTATCAGAGCCGTTCTCTTCACAAAGGGACTTATCGCCCGAAGAGATGGATCCTAAGGGGAAGGGAATCGTGATCAACGACAAAGAAAAGGAATCCTTCGCCAACGAGCCGAAGGACGACAAGCCTACCGACTCTGGCTCGGGGCATAGACGGAAGGAAGGAAAGAAGAAGAAGACAAGGCGCATCAAGGAGATCATCTACTACGACGATAGTGATGAGTCTACTTCTTCCCAAAAGGATGATGACAACGACTACAAAAAGACGGTCAATTCGAACTTTTCATTTGATTATTCTCGTATTCAACATAGTTCGAATTCGCATTTGCTTTCCATTCCTCTTGGCAAACCTCCACACTTCGATGGGGAGGACTACGGATTTTGGAGTCACAAAATGCGTAGTCACTTATTCTCTCTCCATCCAAGCATATGGGAGATTGTGGAGAATGGAATGAAGTTTGATAGCTCGGATAGCCCTATGCTTATAAATGAACAAATTCATAGAAATGCACAAGCTACTACTGTTCTCTTAGCATCTTTGTGCAGGGAAGAGTACAATAAGGTGAGCGGCTTGGACAATGCCAAGCAGATATGGGACACCCTCAAGATCTCTCACGAGGGGAACGACATCACCATGCTCACCAAGATGGAGTTGGTGGAGGGTGAGCTTGGACGATTCGCCATGATAAGGGGAGAGGAGCCAACTCAAACTTACAACCGGCTCAAGACTCTTATCAACAAAATAAGGAGCTACGGAAGCACGCGTTGGACGGATCACGACGTCGTCCGCCTAATGCTCAGGTCCTTTACTGTTCTTGATCCTCATCTCGTGAACAATATTCGTGAGAATCCCAGGTACACGATGATGACGCCCGAGGAAGTTCTTGGAAAATTCGTGAGCGGGCGGATGATGATCAAGGAGGCAAGATACGTCGACGACGCATTGAACGGTCCACTCCACGAACCCCAACCCATTGCTCTAAAGGCAACGAGGAGCAAGGAGTCGCTACCTAGCAAGGTGGCGCAAGTTGAGGCGGCCGGGCTCAATGATGAAGAGATGGCTCTCATCATTAAAAGATTCAAGACGGCGCTAAAAGGTCAAAAGGGACAGCCAAGCAAGGCCAAGACCAAGGGAAAGCGATCATGCTTCAAATGCGGTAAGCTTGGTCATTTTATTGCTAACTGTCCCGAAAATGATAGTGACCAGGAGCAAGGGAAAAATGGGAAGAGAGAGAACAAGAAGGTTTACAAGAAGGCCAAAGGCGAAGCACACCTTGGAAAGGAGTGGGATTCGGATTGCTCTTCGTCCGACTCCGACGACGAAGGACTCGCCGCCACTGCCTTCAACAAATCAGCTCTCTTCCCCAACGAGCATCACACTTGCCTCATGGCAAGGGAAAAGAAGGTAATCACTCGTAATGCTAATACTTATGATTCTTCTAGTGATGATGAATCTAGTGAGGATGAAATTGATTACTCTAGTTTATTCAAGGGATTGGATAGAACTAAGATAGCTAAGATTAATGAGTTGATTGATGCCTTAAATGAAAAGGATAGAATCTTAGAGAAACAAGAAGACCTTTTATATGAAGAACATGATAAATTTGTTAGTGCACAAAATTCACTTGCTCTAGAAGTTAAAAGAAATGGAATACTTTCTTGTGAACTTTCTACTTGTAATGAAACCATTTCTTCTTTAAAAGGTGAAATTAATGTTTTAACTGCTAAACTAGAAGTAGCAAGTAACTCTTGTGTTGAAAATATTACAATTTGCACTAGGTGTAAGGATTTTGATGTTAATGCTTGTAGTGAACACTTAGTTTCAATTTCAAAACTAAATGATGAAGTGGCTAGTCTTAATGCTCAACTTAAGACTAGCAAAAGTGAATTCGAAAAACTAAAATTTGCAAGGGATGCCTACACTATTGGTAGACACCCCTCAATTAAGGATGGGCTTGGCTTCAAGAGGGAAGCCAAGAACTTAACAAGCCATAAGACTCCTATCTCCACCAAGGAGAAAGGGAAGGCTCCTATGGCTAATAGTGTTAAGAAGAATCATGCTTTCATGTATTATGATAGGAGATACTCTAGAAATGCTTTTAGGAGTAATGATGTTTTTGATTCACATGCTTATGACTCTTATGCTATGACTGCTTCTAGTTCTCATGTTATGCATGGTAGAAATGTGTTTAGAAGAAATGTTGTTCACCAAATGCCTAGGAGAAATGTAGATCATAATGCTCCTAGGAAAGTAGTGAATGAACCTTCCGAAATTTATTGTGCTCTAAATGCTTCCTTTGCTATTTGTAGAAAGGATAAGAAAATTGTTGCTAGGAAGTTAGGGGCAAGATGCAAGGGAGATAAAACTTGCATTTGGGTCCCTAAGAATATTTGTGCTAACCTTGTAGGACCCAACATGAGTTGGGTACCTAAGTCCCAAGCCTAAATTTGCCTTGCAGGTTTATGCATCCGGGGGTTCAAGCTGGATTATTGATAGCGGATGCACAAACCATATGACGGGGGAGAAGAAGATGTTCACTTCCTACGTCAAGAATAAGGATTCCCAAGATTCAATTATATTCGGTGATGGGAATCAAGGCAAGGTAAAAGGGTTAGGTAAAATTGCAATTTCTAATGAGCATTCTATCTCTAATGTATTTTTAGTAGAGAGTCTTGGATATAATTTGCTATCTGTTAGTCAATTATGTCATATGGGATATAACTGTCTATTTACGAATGTAGATGTGTCTGTCTTTAGAAGAAGCGATGGTTCATTAGCTTTTAAGGGTGTATTAGACGGCAAACTTTATTTAGTTGATTTTGCAAAAGAAGAGGCCGGTCTAGATGCATGCTTAATAGCTAAGACTAGCATGGGCTGGCTGTGGCATCGCCGCTTAGCACATGTGGGGATGAAGAACCTTCACAAACTTCTAAAGGGAGAACACGTGATAGGTTTGACTAACGTGCATTTCGAAAAAGATAGACCTTGTGCAGCTTGTCAAGCAGGTAAACAAGTAGGAGGAGCGCATCACAGCAAGAATGTGATGACCACTACAAGACCCCTGGAGCTGCTGCATATGGACCTCTTCGGACCCGTCGCCTATCTGAGCATAGGAGGAAGTAAGTATGGTTTAGTTATTGTTGATGACTTTTCCCGCTTCACTTGGGTGTTCTTTTTGCAGGATAAGTCTGAAACCCAAGGGACCCTCAAGCGCTTCCTCAGGAGAGCTCAAAATGAGTTTGAGCTCAAGGTGAAGAAGATAAGGAGCGACAACGGGTCCGAATTCAAGAACCTTCAAGTGGAGGAATTTCTTGAGGAGGAAGGGATCAAGCACGAGTTCTCCGCTCCCTACACACCACAACAAAATGGTGTGGTAGAGAGGAAGAACAGGACGCTAATTGATATGGCGAGGATGATGCTTGGAGAATTCAAGACCCCCGAATGTTTCTGGTCGGAAGCCGTGAACACGGCTTGTCACGCCATCAACAGGGTGTACCTTCACCGCCTCCTCAAGAAGACATCGTATGAGCTACTAACCGGTAACAAACCCAATGTATCTTACTTTCGTGTATTTGGGAGCAAGTGCTACATTCTAGTGAAGAAGGGTAGAAATTCTAAATTTGCTCCCAAAGCTGTAGAAGGGTTTTTGTTAGGTTATGATTCAAATACAAAGGCGTATAGAGTCTTCAACAAATCATCGGGTTTGGTTGAAGTCTCTAGCGACGTTGTATTTGATGAGACTAATGGCTCTCCAAGAGAGCAAGTTGTTGATCTTGATGATGTAGATGAAGAAGACGTTCCAACGGCCGCTATGCGCACCATGGCGATTGGTGATGTGCGACCACAGGAACAATTGGAGCAAGATCAACCTCACTCCTCAACTATGGTGCAACCCCCAACTCAAGACGATGAACAGGTTCATCAACAGGAGGCGTGTGATCAAGGGGGAGCACAAGATGATCGAGTGATGGAGGAAGAAGCGCAACCGGCACCTCCAACCCAAGTTCGAGCGATGATTCAAAGGGATCATCCCGTCGATCAAATTATGGGTGACATTAGCAAGGGAGTAACTACTCGATCTCGATTAGTTAATTTTTGTGAGCATTACTCCTTTGTCTCTTCTATTGAGCCTTTCAGGGTAGAGGAGGCCTTGCTAGATCCGGACTGTGTGTTGGCCATGCAGGAGGAGCTCAACAACTTCAAGAGAAATGAAGTTTGGACACTGGTGCCTCGTCCGAAGCAAAATGTTGTGGGAACCAAGTGGGTATTCCGCAACAAACAGGACGAGCACGGGGTGGTGACGAGGAACAAGGCTCGACTTGTGGCAAAAGGTTATGCCCAAGTCGCAGGTTTGGATTTCGAGGAGACTTTTGCTCCTGTGGCTAGGCTAGAGTCAATTCGAATCTTGCTAGCATATGCCGCTCACCATTCTTTCAGGTTGTACCAAATGGATGTGAAGAGCGCTTTCCTCAACGGGCCGATCAAGGAGGAGGTGTACGTAGAGCAACCCCCTGGCTTCGAGGATGATCGGTTCCTCGACCATGTGTGTAAGCTCTCTAAGGCGCTCTATGGACTTAAGCAAGCCCCAAGAGCATGGTATGAATGCCTTAGAGATTTCTTAGTTGCTAATGCTTTCAATGTTGGGAAAGCCGATCCAACTCTTTTTACTAAGACTTGTAATGGTGATTTGTTTGTGTGCCAAATTTATGTCGATGACATAATATTTGGTTCTACTAACCAAAAGTCTTGTGACGAGTTTAGCAGGGTGATGACGCAGAAATTCGAGATGTCGATGATGGGCGAGTTGAACTACTTCCTTGGGTTCCAAGTGAAGCAACTCAAGGATGGCACCTTCATCTCCCAAACGAAGTACACGCAAGACTTGCTAAAAAGGTTTGGGATGAAGGACGCCAAGCCCGCAAAGACGCCGATGGGAACCGACGGACACACAGACCTCAACAAAGGAGGTAAGTCCGTTGATCAAAAAGCATACCGGTCAATGATAGGGTCTTTACTTTATTTATGTGCTAGTAGACCGGATATTATGCTTAGCGTATGCATGTGTGCTAGATTTCAATCCGATCCTAAGGAGTGTCACTTAGTGGCGGTGAAGCGAATTCTTAGATATTTAGTTGCTACGCCTTGCTTCGGACTCTGGTATCCAAAGGGGTCTACCTTTGACTTGGTTGGATACTCAGATTCCGACTATGCTGGATGTAAGGTCGATAGGAAGAGTACATCGGGGACGTGCCAATTCTTAGGAAGGTCCCTGGTGTCATGGAACTCTAAGAAACAAACCTCCGTTGCCCTATCCACCGCTGAGGCCGAGTATGTTGCCGCAGGACAGTGTTGCGCGCAACTACTTTGGATGAGGCAAACCCTCCGGGACTTTGGCTACAATCTGAGCAAAGTCCCACTCCTATGTGATAATGAGAGTGCTATCCGCATGGCGGAAAATCCTGTTGAACACAGCCGCACAAAGCACATAGACATCCGGCATCACTTTTTGAGAGACCACCAGCAAAAGGGAGATATCGAAGTGTTTCATGTTAGCACCGAGAACCAGCTAGCCGATATCTTTACCAAGCCTCTAGATGAGAAGACCTTTTGCAGGCTGCGTAGTGAGCTAAATGTCTTAGATTCGCGAAACTTGGATTGAATTGTAGCATACATGTGTTTATGCCTTTGATCAGGTTCATTCTGCATTTTGTTGCTTATTGTGGTGCTCAAGTTGTACAAACACTCCCTGGACCTCACAAGTCCGTTGCAAAGTGATGCACATGTTTAGGGGGAGATGTGTTACAACTTGACCCTTTGAGACTAACCATTTGCTTGAGTTTGCTTGATTTAGTCTCGAAGGTGGATTTAAAGGGAAAAGGTGGACTTGGACCATGAAAGACTTCCACTGCACTCCGATGAGAGGGTAACTAATTCCAAGTTCATCTCATGAAATCTTATTGCCATTTGCTCTTAATTGAAGACTTTGGTGAGGCAATGAGGTTAAAAGGGCCAAGATTGATCCCGTTTTGGTGCTTGATGCCAAAGGGGGAGAAAATAAAGGCCAAAGCGATAAATGGATCAGCTACCACACTTGAGAGATTTTGAAAATAGTAGAATAGAGTTTTTGTTTTGTCAAACTCTTTTGTTGTCTCTCTTGTCAAAAGTTGGCTTCTTGTGGGGAGAAGTGTTGATTATGGGAAATAGGGGGAGTTTTTGAAATCCTTGATCAATCTCTTTTGGAATGACTCTCTTTATGCTTCAACATGTGTGTTTGACTTAGAGATAGAGATTTGAGTTTGATTTGCAAAAACAAACCAAGTGGTGGCAAAGGATGATCCATATATGCCAAAATTGAATCAAAATCAATTTGAGTTTTATTTGAAGTGATTTTGCACTTGTTCTAGTTGCTTTATGTTGTGTTGGCATAAATCACCAAAAAGGGGGAGATTGAAAGGGAAATGTGCCCTTGGGCCATTTCTAAGTATTTTGGTGATTGAGTGTCAACACAAGTGCTTAAATGTGAATCAATGCCCATGGATGAACAAAGTGCAAATCTAGAGCAAAGGTATGTTTCTAAGTCTTAGTACATTGGTTTTGTGTACTAATATACTTGTCTAAGTATTGGAAACAGGAAGAAAAAGAAAAAGGAAAGAGGTGGCTGTGTACAGCCAAGGGGCTGTTTCTGTCTGGGGCACCGGACTGTCCGGTGGTGCACCGGACAGTGTCCGGTGCGCCAGGCTGCCTCGGCCGAAGTGGCCGCTCTCGGGAATTGGCTGACGGAGTACGGCTAAAATTCACCGGACTGTCCGGTGTGCACCGGACTGTCCGGTGAGCCAACGGTCGGCCAGGGCCAACGGTCGGCCGCGCGATCTGCGCAGGACACGTGGCCAAGCCAACGGTCGAAAGGGGGCACCGGACTGTCCGGTGTGCACCGGACTGTCCGGTGCGCCAGATCTGCAACGGTCGGCAACGGTCGGCTGAGCTGTTTATGGAAATAAATCGGGCACCGGACAGTGTCCGGTGTGCACCGGACTGTCCAGTGCGCCCGACGACAGAAGGCAAGATTGGCCTTCTGGATTTGCTCTCAACGGCTCCTAGCTGCCTTGGGGCTATAAAAGGGACCCCTAGGCGCATGGAGGAGAACACCAAGCAACTCTTGAGCATTCTTGATCATCCACACTCAGTCTTTGCGCATCCGTTTGTGATTCTAAGTGATTCGAGCTCTGTTCTTGTGAGAAACTGTGAGATAGTCTTTGAGCTCGAATCTTGGCCGTGTGTGTGCGCGTTTCGCTGTGGATTTGTATGTGTTGCTTCCCTCCCTTACTCCGTGCTTCTTTGTGAATCTTAAGTGTAAGGGCGAGAGACTCCAATTTGTGGAGATTCCTCGCGAGTGGGATAAAGATAAGCAAGGCATAACACCGTGGTATTCAAGTGGGTCTTTGGACCGCTTGAGAGGGGTTGATTGCAACCCTCGTCCGTTGGGACGCCACAACGTGGAGTAGGCAAGTTTTGTACTTGGCCGAACCACGGGATAAATCACCGTGTCTCCTCTGTGTTGAATTCTCTGTGATAGTCGTATTATGCAAGATTTCCTCTTTAGCCACTTGGCAATTATTGTGCTAACCCTTAACAAGTTTTTGTGGCTATAAGTTAAGTTTTTACAGGATCACCTATTCACCCCCCCTCTAGGTGCTCTTAGAGAGGTGTGGGCAGCTGAGCGATGTGGAGAAGACTTTGAGGAGGAGAGAAATAGGCGCGTGGCCGATGCGCTCGCCGCTGACATGCCGTCGACAATCGCGTCCCTGGTGCGTGTGCTGCAGAGCGCGACCTCGCGGGAGGCGCGTGTCGGCGCGGCGATGCTGGCGGAGTCGCTGCTACGCAATGCGGTGCCGGACGCGTGGGCGGCGGTGGCGGATTCTGAGGAGCTGGTCTGCCTCAAGGGCCCCGTGATGCGAAGAAAAGCGGCCTGGACAGGCTGCCGTGGCAGCCGGATGTCGTGCCTTGCCGCCGTCGCGGCGCGCCCGCGTCGAGATGGTCCAGCTGGGGGAGTGGGAGAGAACACAGAACAGGGGTGCGGGGCCATGGGATCGACGCGAGAGGGGGAGGGGGAGCGGGGGCATGATTGTGGTCTACACTATCGACTTAATAGATAGTAGAGATTATGTTCACTAAGTAATCTGATTTCATAAACTTAATACATATACCTTTTAAATTTCCATTAGAGATTTCATGGTACATATTAAAAATGACTTATGTTACGGATTAGAACTGTGACTCATCTTTTTCTCAATAGTAGAAATTTATGTCCTGAAAATCGTAGTCGGAGTGTTGAAGAGAGCTTAAAATTAGGGAGCACCCAAATATACTAGCGGAGCGTGCATATAACCATATAAAACATTGTTTACACTGTATAATATATTATTTACAGAGTGTAGTTTAAAATAGATAATAAGATATAAGATAAGATAAAAAAACTGTCAAAGACTGCCTAATACATGCACGAGTAGATCATGGAGTGGCATATTCTATCCCGTCCCAGGCAGGCACGCGTAGCAATGGTTATCCTCGAATAGATTAAAGTTTGTTGACCGACCTATTAACTAATCACATTCTTAATTCATAAAACTTGGATGCATGGTGCTGTGATGCGGCGGATCGGAGTAAGCATATCCTCCACTCGTGCAGGGTTTTTTTTGAGCGGGTTGTGTGTCTGTGTGCCGGCGCTAAATTAAGGGTGTGATTGGAATCCTCCTATTTTTAAGAAAATGGTTTTAAAAAAAGGGTTTTTAAGCCTGTGCCTTCAGTTTTTCTGGTGTCCTCATTTTTATTTTTAGTCATGTTTTTTTTCAGTTTTATCTTTCTACTCTATAGTGCTAGAAGGACAAAACTAAGCAAAAAATACAACTAAGGATAAAAATAAAAACACCAGCAAAACTAAGGGCACCGACATAAAACATTTTTAAAAATAAAGTGGTTTTAAAAAAACTCACAGAAAAAAAGTTGAACCGAACATGCCTAGACTTGTATAGCTTCCACCCTCGCAATGTCTTTTTGTCCATCCAGCCAAATCGGTAGCTCCATCTAGATCATCTCCAGGAGACTCCTTACTCTACCTCCTTTTTACCTCATATTTCATATTTAAAAAATCACATGATACTATAAAATGGGAATAGCCTTAGAGCAAGTATAATAATCGGCTGTAAGCCAGCTAAATATTGACACGGGAGAGAGAGTAGACGTAGAAGCGAGCTACAAACTAACAACCAACTTATACACGGGAACCAACATATTTTATAAAGGCAACGTATACTGTGTAAAACTGTTTCCTGTGCTAACGTGCTAAGACGTGTTGACATCCGTCAGATTCCAAATCAATGGATACACTTAACCACACCTCATAATCTTGTTCTTTTTCTTAAGAGCCCCTCGTTTCTCTTTTGTTTGTGTGAACCGAATAGTTTTATAGCCGCCGACCCTTCTCTCCCGTACACGTCGTTGACGCCGCCTCCATCGAACGTGTTGGCGTTGGTCACCGCTAGCCTACCTCGATATTCTCCATCGCTTTCTACCTCGATAATCTTCTCATAATATAAGCTATACAATATTTGCTTCGTCTCTTACTCAGCCTGTCTACATCACTTATCTACTAAACCCACGGCTAATCAGCATTTGAACCGGATTAATTAATGAAGAATCCGGCTTCCCACTCGTCGCGTCTTCCGCTCGCCGCCGACCTCGACCTCGCCTCGCCTCCACGTCTCCTTCCTACCTCGCGCCAAGCAAAGGCCACCGCCACCGCGCGTCCGGCGGAGCCCTTTATCAGGCCGCGCCCGCTGCTGGGCGGGACCTCTCCCTCCCTCCCTTCCCACTCCTCCACCTCCAATCCTCCTCCCCGACCACAGTCCACAGCAGAACCCGTTGCCGTTGCAGCCGTAAGGGGGCTATCGCGCTTGGTTTTTGGCGCTCTCCTGTGAGCCTCCGGCTGCGGCGTCGCAGAGATGGGCTGTGCCCCGGTGGTGTGGGCCGCGGCGTGGTTGCTTGCTGCCGCGGTGGCAGGTTTCGCGGATCCCGGCGGCCTCGAGCGCGCGTAAGTGCAGTAATGCCTGGGCCCTTCTACCCGCTTCCTACATTCACGTGTCAGATTGCGTGTGCGTTCAGTTGTTCGTCATTGCGGTTAACTGTAGCTTCGGGCTGGGATGACATTGTTGCAATGCCGGACCATAGTAATTCGATGTTTCCGATAGGGTTAAGGCATAATTTCAATGTCAGACCAACCATTTCCGCGCTCCAGGCATGCGATCGGCATTTATGTATCTTGTTTTAAAATGCGTGAATTTCAGCTGGACTGGTCCGAATGTTAGAACTTAGAAGACATATATGCGTCTTTGGCTGGTCTGCATTTTTTTTTGACCTTGAATCCCTCACAAGTCACGATCATGGTTCATGGCCATGAAACCAAGTGGGCTGAAACGCGGAGTAGGTACTAGCACCTTGAGGTAATCGGGACTAATCAAGCATATATCTGCATATGCTTTGTACGTGAATGTATGTCAGTTTTAAGAAACTGAGCACTTGATCATCTTATTTATCTTATCCTGTCCACAGACAGTGATCTAACCAAATGAGTCATTTTTGCTGTTTGGATGGATGGTGAGCCCATCTTAAGAGTGAACTAAATAACCTGAGAGAATGGGAGTGAAACATGTCTGCATTAGTCTTCTTCCGTTTATTTCTACATTTAAGTCAGATGACAAAAGAGAGAGAGAGACAGACAGAAACATAGGTCATTGCAACATAGTCTGTAAATAGCTCATTTCAGTTCCAGACTTTTGATAACACAAACCTGCTGCCTTTTGCATACCAAGCTCTGTCTCTTTTATTGTAAAACACAAACCTGCTGAACCCAACACTAGTTGATGACTGCAAGCTGATGACTGCTGATTTGAACACTACTAGCTGAACCAAACACTGTATAATGACTGCTGCTCTGAACTGTGCTAGCTGATGACTCTTGATCTATGAACATGATATTCATCACTGGGTTGGATTATTCTTTAAAGGACAATTTCGAGCATCATGATAGTCTACTTGCTTGCAACACCTGCACATACGAGGAACTTTCTGTTTCTTCTCCACACTGTCACCAGGCTTCTTTACCTTCTGACCAGGTTTTATTCGTTTGCACCTACCCACAGATTTGACTTCATTAGGTGGCTGTATAATAACATGGTTAGGAATTGAACAACCAATAAAGGACTCGATCTGTATGCCCCACTTGTACCGATGCCTCCCTTGTGGCATGCCACTAATGCACGCTTAGCCTTCTCATTAACTTCTCTGTTCGACCTAATCAAGTGGACCTTGTCTGGTGAAACAAGACTATGTGTATGTGATTCCACAAATATCTCCACCCGAAACTTATTATCTTCAATCAGCTTGACAGCTAGAACTGCTTCACAACCACACCTAGAAATCTTTTGAATACGTTTCGGTTTGCTGTCTACCTTTTTCTTAGACCTATATCCCTGTTTAGAACACAACCATCTTTGCCATCTTCTAACACCATTCAAATCTGTATGTGGACCAATACGAACTCCAAAACGAGCCTCTTTTGCATATCTTCTATAAAATTCCTCTGCATCTTGCAATCTTTCAAAAATTTGTCCAACAAATGGCTTCATAGATTCATGTACTTCAGGAACATGAGTAGCATACTACAACATTGAAAAGTTATTATCAATTAATCGCCACATAGAACGTATCGAGATATGCCACAATTAAATTTGTAAAAAAATTGCTCACCATCAAGGGGGACATGACTGTATTCTTTTCAGGTGTTCCAAAAGGTGAAATGAGATGTGTGGTTCCTGCTGACGGGATCCATGTGGTTGTGCTTGATGGGGTCAGGACCCATGGGGCTATGCTCGTTTGGGGCAGATCGACGTCAACCATGGCATCACAGGTAGAAGATCGAGGTAGGTCGGCGTCAACCATGGCATCACAGGTACAAGATCGAGGCGAGTTGGCGTCAACCATGGCATGCAGCGGAGAAGATTGGGGTCGTGCTGTGTCGACCATGGCAGGCGCGGTAGAAGATCGAGGTAGATCGGCGTCGACCGTGGCATGCGCTTGAGAAGATCGGGGCGGGCCGGCGTCGACCATGGCAGACGCCTGAGAAGATGGGGGCGGGGTTGTGTCGACCGTAGAAAGCGATGGAGAATATCGAGGTAGGCTAGCGGTGACCAACGCCAACACGTTCGATGGAGACGGCGTCAACGACGGTGTACGGGAGAGAAGGGTCGGCGGCTATAAAACTATTCGGTTTACACAAACAAAAGAGAAACGAGGGGCTCTTAAGAAAAAGAACAAGATTATGAGGTGTGGTTAAGTGTATCCATTGATTTGGAATCTGACGGATGTCAACACGTCTTAGCACGTTAGCACAGGAAACAGTTTTACACAGTATACGTTGCCTTTTATAAAAGAGATAAGTGGATCATATATTAATTGTAAAGAGCTAACCATTATACATATCGGCTATAAGACGCCCTCCAAAACGGTTAGCTATATTATTAAACTTGTTGTTATCAGCTTGTTAAATTAATTAAACTTGTCATGCATTGCATTGACTCGTACAGGTGCCAGCTCAAGTTCCAAAAGCATATATGGGAGACCATTATTGCCCAAGTATTCTACAATATCCTTATTATTTATCCGTGCTACCACGTTGTGTTATGGTGCTAACTAAAACATACTCCTACAACTCACTAAAAGCAACTCCAAAAGAACATGTAAACCTTCCTAAAAACAGATATTGGAAAAATCCCTTTTTTTGCCCAAACAGCTTCTTCAAAACTTCTCAAAAAAATACGACTCATGTCATGTATATTTTCGTGTCCACTGTGTTCTCCCCAATCCACCTAGAGCCTTTGCATGTGCACAGGTGTAAGGATAAAAACGGTTTCAGAATTTTTCGGTATTCCGGAAACCGATTTCGAAATTTTTCGGTCGGATTCATCGGTAACGGTATTTTTCGAAAACGGAATCGGTTTTCGAAATTTTCTATCGGAATCGGCGTGGTGTTTTACCGATCGTTTCCTTCGGTTATCGGTTTTTGTCGAAAATTATCGGATTTGTGTCTCGGAATTTTCCGGAATTGTGTCTCAGAATTTTTCGGAATTGTGTCTCGGAATTTTTCAGAATTGTTTCTCGGAATTTTTCGGAAATTTCCAGCATGTGATTTTTCGCATCGCCTGTACGTCTCTAGATAAGGATTACTTATTTTTGTATTTTTTGGACACTTTTAGATTTTTTTGGATAGATGGTGTTGGAAGGCAGTTGAGATTAACGATTTGGTCTTTTCCACACGTTAGGTTTTAGGGTTTTCCTGTGAGGTTGTGAAAAACTCTTTAAAGAAAAAAAATATTTCATAAGTAAGCATGCCATGTCAGCTAGATCGAGTGGATATTGTGAATTGTGAATTGTGAACTTTGAGTCTATGAACTTGTGATCTTTATGAACTTGTTATATTGTGAACTTGTGATCTTTGTACACTTTTTATATTATAAATTTGTGATCCTTGTGAACTTGTTATATCATAAATTGTGAACTTGTGGTCTTTGTGATCTTTTGTCAACTTTGTTGTATTATGAAGTTTGATATATTTATCGATTGTATTTTAGATTCCGACCGTTACCGGTGTATTTTCCGCACCAAACTTTCGTTTCCGATATTTCCGAAATACCGATATCGTTTCCGTTTCCGAAGTTACTATTTTCGATTTTGTTTCCGATAAAAAAAATATGAAAACGGTAATGGTTTTAGTGTTTACCGACCTTTTACGACCGTTTTCATCCCTACACAGGTGTGTGCGCCCGCCACTTACATGGCAAAAGAAAATGACGTCTGGTACATGCAAGACAAGTGAAACGGCCCATTTTGCGGTAGCACCATACTTGAGGATTTTTTTTTAATTTGCGTCAGTTTTTAGATTTTCAACATTTGTTTCAAGCAGCTGTTTGAGTATACACGTTAACAATACACCTAAATTTTTTTAGCATACCCTAATAATCATTTTTTAAAAACTTTAAGCATCTTTTTGGAGTTGCTCTAACCTAAGTTGGGTGTCTATCGCTTCGGATTAAAGTCGACTGTTTGGACTGCTCCAATTGCAATCTATAGATACAAAAACAATATAGAAACAATAGAAATCGGTACGGATTAAAGTTAAGGAAACAAACTATATAGTGCCTGTTTGTTTCGGCTTTTTGCAGCTTCTGGCCACCAAAAACTGCTGCGGACTGCAAACACTCAGCTTTTCAGCCAGCTTCTATAAAATTCGTTTGGGTAAAAATCATTCAAAATCAACATAAACATATAATCGGTTGAGTCGTCGTAATAGTAATAATCCGTCAATTTATAGATCCTGAGCCCCATGGACAACTTTATCTTCCTCCGCACGTAATCCTAATGATACTCAGATTTTTTACACAGCCACAGCTAGATTCTCGGAAAAACTGGTCAGAAAAAGCTGAACCAAACATGCTAATAATTATCTGAGACGAACAATGACAAAACCCTAATAATCTCATGGATTGCTAACCGTGGGATTAGTGCATGCATGACATTACCTGTAACTATACTTTATTTGCATGCAGTCGTAGTTGTAGACCTAGCAAATATTCATGTGCCAATGTGCCCTCGAGTGTTGACCTGCTGTTCCTTGCAAGTTTGCAAACAATTAAAGAATGCCTTGCCGTGCATCCATGCAACTTCTTCTGTTCTCCGCATCACATTTGACTTTTCGGGCAAAGGTGAGAGAGCCACCTCATCCAGCCTTATCTCCAAATTTCAATTCCCTAAATTTTCCAAATTATTGATTCTATATTCCCTCTAGGAAACACAAAACGCTGCAAATTTAGTATAATAAATAGCACAAAGCGGCAAAGCGTATAGAACGGATTGATTCCTCTCACTAATTGTTTTTTCCTTGATTCATCTCACTAATCTCTTTCTCCTCTATAACTAATTTACGAGCAGTGTTCTTTGCGAATTAGGCCAAGCGTCCGTCTCCGACTCTCCGAGTCCGACCTCCGACCGCTGCCTCTCCGTCCCGTCGCTATAAAGCTCTCGTCTTTGTCGCCCGCCTCTTCACGTGCGCGCCACCACCTCCCATGCAAGGGCAGTCGTAGCAGCACGGCCGTCTCGTGCCCGTGCCCGTGCCCGCCGCGCCGCTTTTCGATCGACGCGATACGCCCACCCGCAGCGCCGTTCTCTTTGGCAGATCCATGGCCGTGGATAGTCCCCCGCCGGCGTCACCGCAGCGACGGCAGTCCGAGGCCGGCGCGGGCGGGCGGCGGACGGACAGGCACGGCCGACGCCTCGAGGTGTACAACGAGGTGCTCGTCCGCCTGCGCTCCTCCGCCGCGGTCTCTCCGGCCTTCGAGGACGCGCTCTGGGCCCACTTCCACCGCCTCCCCGCCCGGTCAGCCGCTCGATCGCTGCGCTTCGGGGCCGCCGCCGCCGCCGCCTGGGGATCGTTTTTTTTCTCCTGAGTCCTGACGGCACGCATGCATTCGCTTGCGCAGGTACGCGCTGGATGTGAACGCGGAGAGGGCGGACGATGTGGTCACCCACCAGCGGCTGCTCCAGGAGGCGCGCGATCCGGAACGCCGGCCCGCCTTGTCCGTGCGCGTCGTGCAGGTCACAGATCCATCCCTCCTCTCCACTCCACCCATTGGAATTGGATCCACTGCAATCACACGCATGCATGCATCTCGCACACGAGTCGATGTTA
This sequence comes from Zea mays, assembly GCF_902167145.1. NCBI lineage: Eukaryota > Viridiplantae > Streptophyta > Magnoliopsida > Poales > Poaceae > Zea > Zea mays. Next base: position 72,795,065 of record NC_050100.1, on the reverse strand, counting down.
TTATTGATTTGTGCTTCGTTCATAAATCTATGCATCGTTTCCTACTTTCCTGACCAAGTACCAAGTAGTAACCGATAATATTAGTATATTACTACTACCAAAGAGGCAAAGACTATAGGATCCTAAAAGGATGCGCTTTTGCTGTTGTTTTTCTTGCATGTTCAGCAATCTGTACATTTTTTTGACCTGATCTATGGTGCCAAGGTTTGGAGCTTACAAACAGCATTCTGCTTTCACCATCTGCTTTAATCTGTTCGTTAAAGTCATTTCTTGGATTAGATAGATATTAAACGAATAAGGTTATATATATGTGATTATACGTCCATGGTTCCTGAAGCGAATTTGTTTGTTGCATGATTTGTCATCAGGTTTCTAGGATTATCGATACTGATGTGGGCGATCCATATGATCCTGACATGGAGGCAGTTGCTTCGAATCGTCCTGAGGCTAATGAAACGTAAGTATCGTTGATTTAGGGCAATGTTTGGTTCCTTTAGTCCCTACCCTATTTTGTTGGGGGCACTATAAAAGTATTAAGAACGTATTAAATGACTTATAAAAAGACTAAAATATCATTTAACATTCTCACACCAACTGAAATAAATGAGAGGCAAAATGTGGAATTAATATGGTTTAGTCTCTTTTAGTCACCCCTTGAGGGACTAGAGATTAAAACAGTTTAGTCAACCGTTTGACTATTTAGTGACTAAATGAGACTAAAATGTGGGGACTAATCTTTAGTCTCTCCAACCAAACGGGAACTTACATGTGGGTAAGAGATTGTTTCTTTCTTGTGCCTATATCTCTTCTTGGTTTCTTTCATATATATTGATGTTGTTTCTAATGTTCAGGGTTCACCCACCTCCAGCATTTGGTTCTTCCTCCAATCTAGAGGCGCTTGCGCTTGAAACAAGTGAGAGTGATGTAAGGAGCACTGGTGATACTGATCACAGTGTACATCTAATTTCCAGGTAAATAATATCCGGTGCCATTCTTTTCGGTTGTTTTTGTTTATTTATTTGTTTACCATTTCAGGATTTATATTATAGGCAATTTAAAGATGAACCACTTCACACCTTTCTGGACCCCAATGGCCTGTTTATGATATTTTGGAGTTGTAGTTTGACAGATTGCAAAACATGTCTGCATTGTGATAGCACTTACCTTTTGAAGAATGCATTTTATTAGTTTTTTCTCTGAAAAAATGAAAATAGTGGACAGTAGGCACTAATGCTTTGCTGAAAATAAGCTCCTACTTATGATTTGGCATGCCTTTTCGTGTAAAAAAACATTGACACTAATATGTGGATAAGTACGGGTTTCTTTTGAATACAAGAAAAATCCATGCTTTCTTGAGTTAATACTTGGTCGAGGGTGCAAGCACATCCAAAAAGGTCGATATTTGCCTTTTAGTGTTTTTGTCTCATTCTGGTATTATTGCTTTGCATGTAACTGTTAAATTGGAGACCTTCGCTTTTCCGAGTACAGAAAACTGAAGCTGATAGTATTTAAGGATATAGAACTTGTTGGTTTGGAAACAATTTGAGGAGATATATTTTCGCTTAATTCGTTGTTCTCTGTTCTGAACTTTGCAGGCCGATGCACGAGATAACTTTTGCAACGATTGATAAGCCAAAGCTCCTTAGTCAGGTAGGCACATTTCTTGTTCCCTGGAATGTTGAAATTCTCTGACAAGTCTACTCATAGTATCAGCCCCTGCATACTGTTAATAGAGTTAACTAAAATTTAGTAAATTTAGAAGCCAGTAAAAGTAGTTAATATAGGTAATGAATGAAAATTTCTTTTTAATAAAAACGTTGATAATTTTTTTGAACGAAATACAGTAGAAAGGAATTAACAATATACAGTAAATCATTTGAACTCGCATAAAGTCATTTCCACAGTAAACTTTTGTTCAGAACTGCCCAACTGCTTGCTGTCTGTGACGGAGTTCAATCTGTCAACAACGTTTTATAAAAAAAACTGTAAACGGCATGAATGTAATAAAACAAATTAGCTCTAACAAACTATCTTCTTAATGCAATGACACAGTTCTTTGTGTGTTCGAGAAAAAAAAACTGCTTGCTGTCTGACACACTATCATTTTTACATTTACTTACAGCTGACTTGTTTGCTTGCTGAGCTCGGTCTTGACATCCAAGAAGCACATGCATTTTCAACAATTGATGGCTACTCATTGGATGTATTTGTTGTCACTGGATGGCATCTTGGGGTACATAGTTGCTCACTGCTTCCATTTATATCACTGAAGTTGTCAAGTTGGTCATTTGCTTTTTAAGGCTTCTATATTTTCAGCAATTTGTTCTCATGCTATGTTGTTAATATATTATTTTGCTGCAATTTCTAGAGTACTGAGCAGCTACAAGGAGATTTGCTTCAGAAATTTCACAAAATCGAGGTATAAGTTTTTACCTCTTTATTTAATGAAGGTGAGAAGTGCAAAAAATGCTGCATGTCGCTATATTAAGAAGAATAGAACCCTGAGAGCACCCAAACAAACAACTACGCTCATATCAGGGAGATAACTAACAGGCTCAAGTAGAGGGTCAGATACTAAAGAGAAACCCTTAGCCCCTGCCAAGCTCCAAAGCTTCATCTACTGTCTAGCTTATGAATGAGCGCCTCTTAACTTCGGCATAACACCATTAAGCACACATCTGTTCCTATATTTCCACCAAAAAAATACAATCACTTTTTGCTCTCTTGGTATTTGCTTAAATTGTTCTCTCTCTTTTTCCTTAAGAAGTTCCTTATTTTATTGAATCAGATCACCTGTGGGGTGGTAATGGATCGCAATCCAAACGTTTCTTCACAAATTCTTAAGGCCCTAAATAAATTCTAGTTCAAAAATGAATAAAAATAGGGTTCGATCATAATCTGATTTGGTTCTTAAATTTTATAATGTAAAATTTAGAGCTCATTGTCACCCCTAGATCGGCAAAGTGCAAACCTTCTTCATATCGTGAATAGTGTTACTTTCAACGTTTCATAAATGGACACCACTGCTTCTATAGTCATTTATTCTGTTGTCCTAATACAAGTGATGGTTTGACTTTGTTAAGTTAGCTTTCTGTACAGACACAAGCTTGGCCTTTATCCAGCTCATTATCACCGTCATCAGAAGGTCAGCAAGGTGGAGAAAGTATGTCATCTGCAAGTGTTGAAATTCCAACAGATGGTGTAGATGTTTGGGAACTTGACCTTAAGCTGCTCAAGTTTGGAAGCAAAGTTGCTTCCGGATCAAATGGTGACCTGTAAGTTTAAACTTTTCTTAGTCAATGACATGGAACTGGGAACTTTCTGAGCTTCGTCTGATCTCTGATGCTTGCTTAGGTACCGTGGAACATACTGCAATCAGGATGTGGCCATCAAAGTAGTGAGGCCTGAGCGCATCAGTGCAGATATGTACCGAGATTTTGCACAAGAAGTGTACATCATGAGGTTCGTTTGAATTTTTTACTGACATGAGCTTTCCGAAGACAGTTGCATCTCCCAGTTATGATTAATTTCACTAATATTGGAGACGCCAAATCCTACCATCCTAGTGTAGGTTCTAACAGTTCATAAATGCCTCTCAACATTGTTAATTATGTAAATGTTTTGGTTTATACATGCTTGCAGAAAGGTCCGTCACAAGAATGTAGTGCAGTTTATCGGTGCATGCACAAGACAACCAACACTGTATATTGTAACAGGTACACTACAATGAAATTCATCTCTGCAATAGAAATGTCAATAAATTTCTGTGGCGTCTAATCCCCGTACCTTTTTTTTTGCATGTCCTTGTCTTAGATTTCATGCCAGGAGGGAGTGTCTATGATTACCTCCATAAAAATAATAATGCTTTCAAGCTTCCTGAAATACTGAAAGTGGCGACCGACATCACTAAAGGAATGAACTACCTGCACCAGAACAACATAATTCACCGCGATCTCAAGACTGCAAATCTTCTCATGGATGAAAACAAGGTCAGTTTTTTTTCCCGAAGCCATAAATCATGTTTTTTTTTTCTAAGAACCTTGACAAAAGGGCATGGAGTTCCTGCAGCTCACTATAGAAGAAAGACTTGACCCAGTTTATGAGCGAAACTGGGCACGAAACCATACAACCACGCGGTTAGTTAAAGGGAAACTAACGAAAAACCTGAGCACAACAGCCTAGACGACTAACTCACCAACACACAGCAGAATCATATTGTTTGTTTGATTTAAAAAATATGCAAATCTGTGTTTGTGATTGATCGATCTCAAAAGAAATTGGAATATATTTTGCAGGTTGTAAAGGTTGCAGACTTTGGTGTTGCACGAGTGAAAGACCAATCTGGAGTGATGACTGCAGAAACTGGAACTTACCGTTGGATGGCACCTGAGGTGCACCGTCATGAATATGTATTTCAGAAGGGAAAAATGCATATTGTTCCCTTTTCTTACATACCATGTTTTTATTGAAATTTCAGGTCATAGAACATAAGCCCTACGATCACAAAGCGGATGTTTTTAGCTTTGCTATTGTTCTTTGGGAACTGCTAACCGGCAAGGTAACTGCAGCTGCATTCTTCTATATCATTAGGCAGTTTCTGTTATCTGTTTTAGTTTGTAAACATAACATATAAAATTACTCATAAGAGTATTGATTTTCAAACTTTTTGATTCCTCAGATCCCTTACGAGTACCTTACACCACTGCAAGCAGCAATAGGTGTTGTTCAGAAGGTAAGTGCATTTGGCTTCTGCAGCTACGTTATTAGCAGCTCAAAGGATATGACCTGATGGAGTCCATTCTATCCATACATCGTGAAGATGCTGTAGTATTTTATTTAGTTCTCATTTTAGGTTATGGCATGTGCATACACTTGGGAACAGGGAGCAGCGCAATTCTTTTAGGACAACAGTCTTTTAGAAGTGATGCTAGCCTTTGCTCTTTCAGTTAGGGCTGGATCATCATCCTTTGCTGTGCATTTGTTTATTAATAGATTATATGTACATGAGATTAGAGGAGCAGGTTCATCATGTGCGCTACAAACCTACAAGTTCTCTCATGGAAATAAGAAAAGTAGAAAACTCACTGAAGCACATACTGAAATCAATAGGATTTGTATTACTGCCACACACACACACAAAAAAAAAATGTGTTTAGAACATACTCTTAATTGTTTATTTCAAGTGAAACAGGTAGCTGTGAGAAGCTACTTCCTCTTTTTTGTTAAAAGAAATATTGAGACCTTTTGTTTTCAGATGCTTTTTCTAGAGATTTTTTACAGTTCCTAGTGGTCTGCGCAAGGCCATATTATCTGCTCATGTGGAGACTCACATTATGAAGAACTTGATTAACCCGTGTGCGTCCTCTGCAGGGTATTAGGCCAACAATTCCAAAAGACACACATCCCAAGCTCATCGAGCTTCTTCAGAAATGTTGGCATCGAGATCCAGCTGAGAGGCCCGACTTCTCCGAGATACTGGAGATCCTTCAGAAACTCTCCAAAGAGGCCAGTCCTGCATTTCCAGTTCTCGCTGCTAGTTTACCACATGTCTAAACAAAACGATCATGATTCTATTTATTCTACAACATCTCAAGTCTTCAATGTTTTTGCTGCTTAATGTTACTCTCCAGAACTGAGCATTGTGATGTATTGACTTTGGAACAGGTGAGAACTGACACTGAGGGTCGCCACAAAACGAAGTCAGGGTTCCTTTCAGCGCTGAAGAGAAGCCACTGAAGGGCACTGGGCACCCAGCCACCTATGATAGTTTACTCCAATGTAATGTTGGTGATTGATGCACGCTGTAATCACAATCACAGCATGATTCTGAAGTTCTGATGCAAGTTGAATAGTGCGCTGTAGTTGTACAGTCACGATTTTCTCGTGTAATTGCAGTTGTCTCTCTCTTTTTGGCTCAATTTGCCCTTTTGTTTTGTTGCTTTGCCCTCATGTAATCGTAGATGATATTTGTTGGATGTTCTAACGACTGGCATAGATTGAAGTGTGCTGAAATAAATTCCTGCTGGTGAGAAACAGCGCGCTTCGTGTCAGTTAACTCGGAGATTTATCATAGATGAGATGAATTTACTGATGCAGTTGACTACTTGTACAGAAGCGTCTTCTTGAAATGACTATTTCAGCGAACTTTTAATCAAACGAATGATGCATTTTGACTTCTGGCACAATCTCGAGTAAAACAGGATTGTAAACCGACTGACCATCATCATCAAATCGCCTTTCGCTGAATAATAATACCCCAAACCTCAGCAAATCAAAGATTCGACAAAAAAAATTACATGTCCAACTACAAATTCGAGCTAGCTACTGTATCTAGCTATCATTCATCAGTCATCACCTTTGAGCTTCCTGACCTTGTCGAGGAATGCTTGACGGCCGGGGAAAGGATTGGCGCCCTTTCCGCCTTTCCCCGGCGTCCTCTTCTCGTCGAGCGTCTCGCCGGCGCGGCTACTCTGGCCCAGCCCCAGAATCTCCTTGCTGGCCATCCTGATCTGAGCCTGCTTCCTGGCCGACGACGATCCCAGGACGCCGCCGTCCGCCACGCCAGCATGCACCCCGAGCATGTCCATCTTGGCCGTCCTCACCTGCTCCTCCCTCCTCGTCCGCACCCGCTCCCTCCTCTTGTCGCGCTTCCCCACGGCGCCGCCCGGGTCAGCCCCGGCGGCGGCGCCGAACAGGGAGCCGCCCTTCTTGGCGCCGCCGGGGGAGCTGTTGCTATTGCTGTTGCTTTGCTTCGTCCGGGCGCCCTTCCTTGGAATGCGGCCGCCGTAGGATGTGCCGAGGAGGCGGAGGTCGAGGCGGCCCCACCCTTCCTCGTCGGAGAGGTCCCACCCGAAGCGCTCGGCCATCTCCTGGAGCGGCCCGTCGCCGTCGGCGTCGTAGGCGTAGTCGTAGCCGTCGGCGTCGCCGCGGAGGAAGCGGTGCGCGTGCTCCCACTCGACGCGGTCGACGTACACGGGGTCGTCGAGGACGGCGCGCGCGAGGCCTGCCCAGGGCGCGGTGTCCCCGTAGTCGAGCTCGGCCGCGACCCACCGGAGGTACGACGGCGGCAGCGTGCCCAGCATCTGGCCCCTGTACTTGCCGAACTCGATCACGCGGTCCCTCGCCGGCCGAGACGACGGCGCCGGCGCAGGAGGAGGCGTGGGCGCCGGTCCCGCTCTCGCCGGCCTGGCGCGGCACCGGCACCGGCGCGCGCGCGGTGGTGGGTGGTGAGGGGAGGGAGGCGGATGAGGTGAGGAGGCGCCGTCGTGGACGTGGGTGTCGGCGGAGCCGGGGAGGAGAGGCAGGGTCCGGCAGCGGTCGGGGCCAGCATCGTCGCCTGCCGCGGCGGTCGGCAGCCGAGGCAGGGTCTCTGGTGGGGACTGGGGAGTGATGAGCCTCCGCAGCGCACAGAGGGAACTACCCGCTCGTCACACAAGTCTCGTCATAGGCGTGATGATATGGATAAAAAAAGGGCACATCGTGTCATCTCTCACGGTCTCACGGTCTCACCTCATCCACATCTACCAGGCATCAGCTCGAAAGCTCAGCACATCACAGGCCAGCCCAAGCAGCGATGCCAGCGGTGGCGTCCCTTTGGGCGCCGCCCGCGGCTGCCCGGCGGCGGAGGTTCTCCCCCGTGGTCTCGTCCTCGCTGCGCCGGGTCGCGTCGGGCGGCGGGTCTAGCTGGCGGAGCGAGCGGCGGCTCATGTCGGAGCTGGAGCGCACAGTGACAGCGGGCGCGACCGAGCGCGTCATCCGCAGCTACGTCGGCACCAAGTCGGAGCGCGCCGCGCTCGCCGCGCTCTCCAGGCTACTCATGGACTCCGACCCCCTCGCCATCCCGGTGCGCCCCCTCTCACAGTCTCACCTCTCCCGGAGGAGGAGGTAGCCGTACCAAGAAACAGAAAACCATCACCTGATTCCTTATCATCAGCCGGTAACCTCTGTTCTATTCCTGTTGCAGTTCTACGAGGCGGTCACACAGGCACGGTGGTTCAAATGGAGCTCGATCCACGCAGCTGCAGTCGCCGCCTTGCTCGAAGCCAACGGACGCGCCGGAGAATCCAGGTCCCTGATCGCCGACTCCGTCTCGCAGCACCTCCAGCAGTCGACCGACGAGGTAGCCCTCTTCTACTGCGACCTCATAGCGGCGTTCTCCTCGCGCGGGCTCAAGGACCGGGCGACGGAGTTCCACATGGAGCTACGGTCCATGCCGCCGCTCTCCGGGCGCAAGGCCTACGCGGCGATGGTCAAGTCCCTGTGCCTGCTGGGCATGCCGGCCGAGGCCGAGGCAGCGCTCAGGGAGATGGTCTCGCGAGGGCACCGGCCCGAGGCGGCCCAGTTCGGGGCCGTCGCGAGGTGCTACGGCAGGGCCGGCTCACCGGCCGACATGGAGCGGGTCATCGCGTCCATGGCGGACGCCGGCGGCATCCGCCTCGGCGCCGGCGCGGCGGATGCCGTGCTGTCGTGCTACAGCGCCTGCCGCGACCACGCCAGGACTCTGGCGTGGCTGAAGAGGATGCGGAAGCTGCGCGTCGCGGTGACCGCGAAAGGCTACAACTTGGTGCTCAACTCGTGTCCGTCGCTCGCTTCGGTGGTGCGGGAGCTGGGCCCTGAGCTTCCGCTGTCGACGGCCGGGCTGGTCGGGTGGCTCAGGTCTGCGTCGACAACACCGGCACCGGCAGCGGAAGTGGAGGTGGTGCGGGAGCTCCTGGCGTCGTCGGCGTCGGTTCTGGACAGGGCGATGGAGTGGTCGGAGGCCGAGGCGAAGCTGAACCTGCACGGGTTCAGCACGGTTGCAGCCTACGTGCTGGTGCTGCAGTGGGTGGACGCGGTGAGGGGCCGCGCCCGCGCGTTGCCGTTGGAGGTGTCGGTGGTGTGCGGCGTTGGGAAGCACAGTGACGTCCGAGGCGAGTCCAGAGTGCGGGAGCTGGCGCAGGAGGTGCTGGGACGGATGGGGAGTCCCCTGAAGCTGTCGGCGAGAAACAGAGGGCGGCTCGTGGCGAAGCGAGACCGGGTGGAGCAGTGGCTGGCCAGCTTGCCGGTGCCTGAGGACGGCACAGACCCATCGCCTGATGCAGCAAACGAAGAACCATTTGTATTTGCACTTTTCAGAAAACTTGGGCAGTTTTTTTCCAACCTTATGTAGATAGATGTTGCTGCCCCCATCACACCAGCATCGATCGAAAGAGCTGGCCTGGTGAATGAATCTGTCTCGAACGAACTGACTGATGGCCTAGTGTGTTTGCTTGGCTTTGGCGCCGTATGCAAATCTGGTGAATGAAGCAGGCAGCGCATTTGCCTGCCTTTGGCACAGGATAGCACACAACCTGTATGAGGGATTGAGGGGGCATTCCTTTAACAAAATCCAAACAATTCTTAATTTGCAATACATCACTATCAGCAAATTCAACGAATTCCACAAAAAATTGGTAAGATACAGCATGATGTTGCTAATTGTTTCAAAAAAAAACACTGCTTTCTCATCCGCACGTTCATGCCGATGTGAATTTTAAGGGGCGGGGGGGGGGGGGGGGGGGGGGGGCGTCATCCATGTGAGTATTCAGGAAGCAGCATCCATTAAATATGAAAAATTGCTTGTCTGTCAGGCACCACCTTGTGAGTTGTGATTGATTACACAATCCAGGGCAACGCTGATGCCCGTGGACGGAGGAACTATGCCTTTTTCCTAGTGATCCTGTCACAGGACAAGCTTTGCGTCAACTAACTGATGGTACAAACATGTGCAAAAGATGAGAAGATGAGGATTAAAACCTGAAGCAGTGGATCCCGAGTGCATTGGTGATCTCATGAATAACTGATGTAGCAAAATGCATGTACAGAGCCACTGCAAAGGTCAGAAAAAAACAAGGCAGATCAGAGTCCATGCTCTCTTACAAGGTAGGTAAAAAAAACTCGGTCGAGAGGCCCGGTAGTATTATATTTAGAAGAGACCAAAACATGGTCTCCACCGAGAAAACCCCCAAACCCTAGCCCCCATTATTAACGGGCCGATCAACTACCCACTCTGCAACGGCCCAACCGGAGGGTGGCGCGCATGATATTGATACCCAAGAGCGGGCAGACGGGGCACATCGAGGGGGTTTTTTTAACCAAGCCCGAAATTCGTCCCTCGAGAGAATCGAACCCGAGGCTTGGAGGTGCTACTCGGAAGCTTTAACCATTATGCTAGAGACCCTTTCGCTACAAGGTAGGTAAGATGAGCCACAAACCTACAGTCAGTCAGTTTTTTGAATGTGGTCAATTTGATGTAATGGTAGGCTTTGAGCTACTCATCTAAAGTTTTCAAACAATCAACCAGAAACCATTGTTCTTAAGGCGTCGCCTAGGCGTCCAGGCGGAGGTCCAACGCCTAGGCGCCTTGCCCGCCTACCTCGCCTAGGCGCCTTGCCCGCCTACCTCGCCTAGGCGCCGCCTAGACGTCCAGGCGATAGTCCAACGCCTTGTCTCGCCTTACCGCTTTAAAAATCATGCCAGAAACACTGTAACCATGATGATGGCTTAGCAGGGTTTAGTCTCCATAAACAGAATACCAAAAGGAATATTGCTCTTTGAGAAACAAACACACCCCCAAAAAAGTACTTTAGCACACAACTTCCCACTCGTTGCTGGAAAAGGTAACCATGAGAATAAATAACGCAGTACCTGTAAATAGGCAGTACATCAGGAGCACTAGCTGCTCATCAACGAGTGGATTTCTGCGACAATCAATGAAGATAAAATTAGATGGGCTGTGAAACTATTGTTACAAAAAGGATAATGGAAGAAGGTATCTAGGTGCAGACCCATCATCAAGCCGGGCAGTCAACGCGTTTGCAATTGCAAATGGAAAATACGCAAGGGACTGTAGAAGGATAAATACGATTTTTTAGTAAGGTCATAAATGAGGACGGTGTAAAAAAGAACAAAGAATGATTGGGCTTTCCAAGCAAGTACCATGCACATCCCTGTTTTCAAACCCTTGGGTTCATCACACAAGTGAGCCAGAATCATTCTTCCCTGTGGAGCAATATAAGCAGATGTAAAGTAATGTTCATATTTTTACTGCACTACAGTAACTGAAAGAGGGCATCTGTAAGAGAAAAATAAAATAAGCATGAGATCAGTGTCTAAATTATATTTTTGGCATAGCCTTAACAGGAAAGTGGCATTTATAAGTGATCATATACACAAAGAAGCCAAGAAAAGGACACAGATAAACAAGGCATTGATTGTACAAATGCAAATAAAAAACTAGTTACAACAATTGGCGTTACCACAAGAAATCCAAATGCAAAACCAGTTCCAATAATTAGCAAATGTGGTTGGGTTCTCATTATATCTGAAGGAGAAAGGTAGGACCTGCATAAAAATGCAATATCATTCAGTGATACATACTAGAGGCTACTAAACTTGTAGCTAAGATTGCTGATTGCCCAGTTCAAATTTCTTGGTAGAGTGATGCATAACTGCATACACGTGAAGCAAGCAAGGGTCTCAAAAGACTTACCAGACAAGAACTCCAGCCAAGAGCAAACCAAAAGGAAAGAGCTGCCAAAAAATAAAGAAAATCAGATGAATGAAAGAAAATCAGAAAAGTAGGGAAAAAAGGAGATAAATTTAGAGATTACCATGGCTAGTGCCAGAAGCATGCTTCCTTTTCTTGCTTCAACGACTTTATATACATTGTGGATGCTGTACAGTTGCAAAATTAACTTTATCAACCTTATATTATATTTAAATAATACAAAAATTCACAAATATAAAATATAAAAAGCTCAAGCATTAAGTAAATGAGGTAGTGTTCCACTAGACAGCAATACTTGCTTCGTAGCGATTCAAAAAGGTACTAGAGCATCTAACCAAGAGTCCAAGACCTAGATCTTAGATGTAATGTGCATGCTTATGCTTAAGCACCGAAAGAGTACATAATTGAGCAGTTGATCTATTATGCCTTTCCATCAAGCGTTAAAAAATAAAAAGTTGAAACAAAAACTGGACTTAGGTGCCTTTTGCGCAAGTCTGATAATGACTTTAACTAGAGCATTAAAATCACTTAGTTTGATAGGGGGTGTTTTAGATATATTGTACATAAACATGTATCAGCGAAAAGGGTATCAATTCATTCAATTGGTTCGTTGCAGCATTAACTAGCTCTGGCAGTATAACATTCATGTACCAGCCTATCAGGTGGTCCATTTTGCAACTGTGATTTCACTTTAGTCATTTCACTTCGTAGCTAGACATCAATTAAGGGTTAAACTATTCGTTTTTTATCAGAAAGATTAATTAATCTTACATAGGAAATAATATACAGAAATGTAGATTAAAATGAACTTATTGTTTCTTTGGACTTTAAACTGATAAAAAAATATAACAGCGAATGTAATTTTAGAGGGCTTCACAGATAAGATTACATGACCATATAATATACAAAAAAATGATATGGAACACCAGGTAGCACAAAATACCACTTGAAAGTAATACATGTTGTCATGCTGTACTTACTTAGATCCAATTGTTGGGATTACAGCAAAAGCAATCATAAGACATAGCACAATGTCATACACCGGGATTTCTGGGGAAGAAGGCAATGAGCATAAAACCTCAGTACAGGTGAAGTCAATTTGTCTTCTATTTCACAATGAAGCTTTTACAGAGTATTAAGGGGAAGAAAAATGCCAGGAACATGTGATATAGATGGTGCTAAAATTAAATAAATTGGTGACCATATGATAAATACAAATACATAGCACCAACCATACCAGAGATAAGAGGAACCCAACCCAGCAGGGGCATTGACTTCTGAAAATCCTGTGCCCACCACTCGGCTCCTACAAAGGAAAGATGAGCTATAAATACCACAAACCACATGGTTTTGACTTTTGAGTAAAGGCCTCATACATATATGCACAGTGAATTAGCAGAGGAACACCTTTATTTGAAGTTCAACAGGAACCTTATAAACATATAAATTGACAATTCAAAACAAATTGTACCTGTGAAAAAGGTGAAAAAATGGCACAAGTAGATCAGCATAAGGCCTTCAGTTGGTCCGTTGACTATAGGAAGAATAAGTGTATTTGTAAAAAAGCTGCACAGAACAATGAAGCATGAAGTTATACAGGAGAAAACAAGAAATCATTTCAACAAAAAATAGAAAAGAAAATGTCAAGATAAACAACAAAATGTATATAGTTGTGAAGCTTGACAGGAGTAGTGCTTTGCACTTGCAGAAGCTAAGCTGTGCAAATCTCAGCAGGATAGTGGGTAGCTGAATTATATCCCTATTTATAATTATACAAGTGTTCCAGAAAGCATTCAAGAAAATTGCCCATGCAACAACATATATTATGCACAACAGCACAGGACCAAATGAACCACTAGAACAAAAGTAAGAAATCAATTTTTGAGGTCCATACAGGATAATAAAGGAAAATATATTGTGTTTGTTTTTTTAAACAGAGAGAGAGAGGGAGGGAGAGCCTCCAGAGGACTTTAAGAGTCACATGGGACATGGGAGACATTAATCTAAAGAACTATGACCCATTTGGCAAGATATGTATATTACAGAAGTATTAAATGTGCAAATTGGTTTAGAACAATGATTGATCCTACGACAGCTGGATGTTCTATTCATCAATGGTGGGCAAGGAAAGAACACAAGAACTCACTGTTCCCAGGTTGCGAAGTAAAATGGGACAGCTGAAATGAACCAAAACCAGAAGGTAGCCTTTCCACACATCGCCGTGCTTCCAAAAGCCAAGGATTCAAACTAGTATATAAAAAAAATGAGCTCACAACGACTTGAAAATCATTGCACTTGAAATAAAAAATATTGACAGGTGGTCTTACAGCACACGCAAGCGCATCACATCCTGCACAGGATGCAAACTTGTCAGCATCATACGATATTTCTTAAAACTGAGTACACCTACTTAAATTCCAACTGGAGATTACCGTGGTCAAAAAGCTCGCCTAGAGGACTTGATGAGTTGGTACGCCTTGCTTGTTTTCCATCCACAGCATCAAAAGTCTGCATAAACAACATTCGATGTAAACTAAAAAAATGGAAGGATTGACGTGATATTTCAATAAAAAATGAAGCTATTAGATCCAGGAAAACCGAAAACCCCAATGAGAAGTTCAGAAAGATATTCAGGGATCCTAAGATCCACAAAATTGATTACGAAAACCTAGATACCATGGATGTGAAGATGCCTTGAATTAAAAAGAAGTGCTAGAAGTGCACATAAAGACTTTCAAACCTGATAAAGAAAGAGAAGCAGTCCATGAGCAAGGTGAACCCATCTGGGGGGTGCTGTATCTAGATGGGGTGAATATAACTGCACGTAGAATGGAAGCAATAATAATGCTCAAACTTTCTGAATTATTAGTAGTGTAGTACTATGATCATCAAGAAAGGAAAAACTTGCACATATATTATATATATAAGAACAATACAGGACCATTTCGTATGTATTGAAAACTTTACTTACAAAGCCAAGGAATGCTGATGTCAGTAGAAACATGAAACCTGTCAGTGTAATCTGGAAAACAAATGCATCAATACTCAGGATTTCAACAAAAGAAGCACAGTTCATTGTAACAGTATGTGAATTGAACTCTTACCATGTTCGGTCTGCAGATCATCCCAGTATCAGTCAACCAAGACAATGAATAAAAAGATAATGTTAGCACTCGGCGCGGATATCTAGGAAAAAGAAGCGACAGCTTGATGTGTGCAAGCATTAGGTTGAAGGAAGAACGCGAGCATAGTTTACTTAAACTAATCCGGAAGAAGTAGAACATATGCAAACCAAGCTTTTTCGGCCTTGCAAGACGGGGGCACCTAGCAAAAGCCGTTGATTTTGTGGCTGTGTGCAGCCCCTGTCCCTGTAGATTGCTCACCAAAGCTAAAGATGGTTCCTCAGGCTAAGCTAAAGGTCGGGGCCCCGGGTTACAGAACATTAGCGCCATGAAAGCTCGAATTTGCCCAGATCAGGACAGTGTGGCCAATAGGAACGGAATGGCAGCAAGATGGTGGAGGCAGGCAGGCAGGTAGCCACCATCGGGGGTCTGAAAACAATCTTTAGCCTGTAACCGGAAAACCAATCGCTCGCAAGACGCATTTGGCAACGGAGAGCACGGACGGAGAAGCAATAACCAAAGAGAGAGGGGGGAACGGGAGAGGAGGCGGCTTACGGGAACCATAGCGGGAAGATGTTGACGAATCGGGACCAGAAGGGCTGGAGGATGTACTTGGCGACGAGCGAGTGGTCGACGCCGCTGTACTTGTAGCGCCGCAGCGTGGCGACGCCGTGGTGGCCAATGTAACCCATCTCGCTCCCCTCGCCGCGCCTCGGGACGGACGGAGTCAGACGGACAGAATAGCAATCCCCAGATCTGAATCCCCGGAAGAGGAGAACACGTGCGCGGGAGGCGGCGTGCCCTGTGGTGCAGGAGAGACCGCCGGCGCCCGGTTGCGTCACAGCCTCACAGGGATGGTCTGACGGGGAGCGAAGAGGACGGAGGAGGAGAAAACCAAGCGGAATGAACGGGTCGGAGGGGGAACGGGAACTGTGCGCTTTTGCGGTTTGGTCCCTCCGCTTGCACCGTATTATGTCCGCTCTAGTCCTTGTGCGTGTGGCTGCAGAGCCGCCGTCGGGGACCGGCGGCGGCGGACAGGACAGGGAGGGAGAGAGGGACCACGGGACAGCGGGCAGCCAGAAGCAGAACCTGCTCCACTTGGGCCGTTTTTGTGCGACTGGATGTGGATGGGGTTTTCTATTCGGCGATGTCGGAGTCTGAGAAGAGGCCCCTGCTACCCATGGCAAGGGTGCACCGCGGGCTAGACGAAATGTGTGGCTTAGGTAGTGTTTGGTTCAGGAGCCAACTAGAACGGAACCGTTCCATCCCTGATTCTAGGAATGGAGCCGCTCTGTTTTGTGTTTGGTAAGCTGGAACGGAACGGCTCTGTTTTTTGTTTGGTTGCAGAGTGAACTGGAACACAGTGGCTCCATCCTTTGTTTGGTTCTAGAGTGAAGTAGAACGGAGCGATTTCATTTTGTGTTTGGTTCAAGAGTAAAACATAATGGAGTGGCTATGCTCTATATTTGTTTGATGAGTGCAAATAGATAATTTTCTCCATTAGTCAATCTGTATTTTAAGATATGACACATTCATACAACCATTAGTCATATCTTAAGATGACAAATATAACTATAGATCATAAAATGTATAATAATTACTCCATAATCTTACACATGACTCATCCATACAACCATCACAAAAGTGTTATGTCAAAAATAAGTTTCATAACATATCACACACATGTCCATACATAGTTTCAAACAAACATAGGTCCTTACATAGATCCATACAAATTGTGAAATGTATTATTAGATTACCATAAAGCCTAAAACTTCTCATTAACGAAGTCGGTAATCATAGAGACCTTGTAAAGCAATGGCACATCCATGAAAGCATGTGCAATGTCAGGATTAGAAACCAAATGAGAATAATACTTGGACTTGTGCGCAATCTCAAATCCTGGAATATTGTCTACAGCTTCAAACAAACCAGCTGGCAAAGGTTTGTTTGCTGCCTCCTTGATGGCACTGGCTAGTGTTTGAGTGGCATGCTGAAATGCTTCAACTAAGAATTCAGTACCATTGTCTTCCCTCTTGGCCTTCTTGGATGGTTTAGTTGCAGATGTTGCTGCAGTGTCATTCTCATGGACAGCACTAGATGTTGCAATACACCCTTCCTTTTGCACATCTTCACCATCATCAACAGCAAGAGGGTCATTTGATGTCTTTGCAAATCGTCCTGATGCAACACTATTGCCAAAAATTGTAGCAAGGTTGCCATAATAGGGAAGAGGCTTGTTTATAAATTCATCATCACCCTTGTTTCTTTCATCCTGCATGCAATAAGATAATTAGTGCATAGACATCAACATTGCATTCAATAAAAAACTATGATGAAGCAAAATATATTACCTCAAAATGACACTGCAATACTTGTTTGAATTTCTTCTAGCAAAAACTATGATGAAGCAAAATATATTACCTCAAAATGACACTGCAAACTATGATAATTAGTGCCTAGCTCGGTTCATATTCGGTTTGACTCGAATCAAATCGACTCGTTTGAATTTCTTCTAGCTTTCGTTAACGAGTCAGCTCGCAAGCTAAACGAGCTACCACATTTTAGCAAAACAAAACTATATACATGTCATTTACTGAATACTTGATGAACATGTTATATATATGTGAGGTGTTTATGGCATATGAGTTAAACTAATGATTAATGACATATGTCTATGTGTTAAATTGGTCTATGCAAATATAATTGTGGGTTAAACTGATGAACATATATGTGAATTGTGAATTGATGAGTGATGAATTGTGCTAATTTGGTGTTACATTGACGTGGGTTGTGAATCTATGAGTATAATTACTATTTTTTCTATTGTTAAATTAGTTTAAAACTAACTAAAAATTAATTAGTATGTATATATTTTTCCCGGTTTTGTCTCGCGAGCTAAACGAACCAGCTCGAGCTCGTAAAAGAACCGTGTCAAATTGATTTTGTGGCTCGTTAGCTTAACGAGTCAGTTTTGAACGAGCTGGCTAGTTATCGAACCTATGCACCGCCACCGTGCACTGCATTGCATGCACGAGAAACGGAATGTACTCCGTTTAGGCGCCGTTCGGTTGTTACGGATCGGTGGGTCGGAACGATTCCTAACCGGATTACTTCTCTAATCTATATAAACTTTGATTAGCTGGAACGATTTCAGGTGCAATTTAGAACAAACGGACAAGGCCTTACTATGTCAGACAACGGATCAGAAAAGTGGTAAGGTCCGTCCGGGTCCGACGCACATAATGCTCCGTCTTTATTGAAGGAAATTAGCAATTTACATGATAATGTAATACTAGACGGTTGCATTTTCCTACAGTTGTTATATATTATATAATATATATCATATAAATAGGTATTGAGATATTTCTAAACACTAAGTTATGTGTGGTCTGATGGTTAATACTAAATTTCTGAAGTAAAAGTTGTAGGTCCGAGTGATCGTTTTGCACTATTTTTACGTGTGGGGCCCACAGGACACGACGCCAAGGAGCGACGCGTGGTCGAGACGCGTGGAGCGGGCCCAGAGTATCAGCGCGAAAGATAAAGCTTTGGTAGCATCAGGTGCCCAGTTAGGTTCTTAAGAGAGTACTAGCCAGTTGTCGTGCTTTGCTAGGGTTCTATATACCATATAAATATGTACTAGGTGGGTGCCTGTGCGTTGCAACGGAAACATAGAATACTACGATAATTTATGTAGAAATATGTGTTATAGTGTTATAAGAAACGATTTTGTAATCTATTTCTAGGTGAGTTGCCGATGCGTTGCTACGGTTTCTATATATCACAGTTACGTTGCTACGATTTCTATATATCACATAGTTAGACCTTGTTTAAGCAACATATAGTATAATGTTCATGCGTTGCGACGACATACAATTTCGTCTTCTTTGAGCGTTGCACGAGCACATGTCACAAGAGCTCAAACCAATAAAACTGAATCAAATTGGACCACGTGTCAATCAGTGATTGACAAGACAACACATAACTCTTACCTTTCAAATGAGTTTCTTGTTGCAGCAACTATCAAGCCAATTTCAGATAAATATTAAGAAGAATTACTGCTATCACTTAACTATAATATATTAATCCTAATAAATGAGATGGTTGTCCTTTACATAAACTTTCAGATAACCAAAAGTAAGATAAAATAACACACAACTCAGCCATGTTTCCATATCAAATAAAATAACACAACCCTACAGGACCAGAATAGCAAATGAAGTACATAAGAATAACATAGAGAAAAGTACTAACTCCATAAGAAAAACAAATGCTTAGTTGATTATAGTTTTTAGTGAAAATGACGAAACATTCTGCTCTGCAGAGTGGGATAGAGAGCACGAAGAGAATAAATATATAAGTTTATTTTCTCTACGGTTTATATATATCAAGATATGTTTATTTTCCTGGACATGGGTTTACCTAAAAGGGCAACAAATGTTCAAGGTGGACAAACCTCCACAACAACCTCAAAGAAGCTTCAGTTGAACCATAAGCAAGCATATAGTTCATCTCCATGAGTATCCTTCCCTGTAAAGATTGCATGTAAATAAATCAAATATTGAAATCAGAATGCATAGGAAATAGCAGATGTCCTGTATGCCCTACAATTGGGACCATAACAAAATTCTCACCTAGGAAAACAAAATGTTGTAAAGACACCAATATTGAAATCACTTGGTGCACAACCATGTTCATGGTATTGACTTGTACCTACTATTGCAAAGATGTTTATCGATATGCATTTACGAGTGTAGTTTTGAGTTCTAAATCAATTCCAGTGGACAATCAGATTCTGTGGAACCAAATTGTGCATATATATATCACAAATTGCTATATTTACTGCACCTCTATATTCTAATCAAAAGCAATACATTTTTGTCGAACACGCAGAAGAGTTGTGTATCATTGTATTAAGAAGAAAAAGGGAAAGACCCTGGAACAAACATTACAAAGAGAAAACAAAAGCAATATATAAAGCAAGAACAAATCTAAAATGCAGTTTAAACATTTGGACCAGGCAGCTCTCCCAGGCATTGGACATCCAACGCATGACGCTGAAATGCATGTACGGAGCAGGGGTTGCCTCCAAGTTTATGAATGCCAATAGACGATATAATGGAAGTGACAGATCAGGTAATAGAGTAACTGCTACCCAAAACCGGCATATCTTTGTGTTGGCGCATGATCCTGTAAAACTTTAAAAAGAAAAGGAAAACAATCAGTTGATACTATTCAGGAATCATTAACAATAGTTGCCAAGAACCTAGACACTACTTGAGACAACGCATGCACCATTGTTTTTTCAAAATCATCAATCTAGTTTTTTTAAAGTTGGCGCATGATATTGCTTTGACCATAAATAAAAAGGGGAAAACATGGAAAGTTTGCAGGCCCAAGATTATATAAAAAAAGTGGAGAACTTTTCTTAAGACGCAAGTTATGAGTGAAACATGAAGTAGAGAGTTGACAACTGACACGAACCTTAGAGCCCCGTGCTTGTGTTGTTGGCCACCGACCCCGCTCGCGAGTGGCGAGGCCCTCCTCCTACGGTCCTACCAACATCGCCAGCACGGTGTGTCGCCACTGCGGCGGCGTGACAGAGACCGACGGTGTCCCCGCACCCTTGAGCGGTGGGACACACCCTCTCTCCTACCATGTCATATCCCCATTGTCGGAGGCACCACTACCACCAACAGCTTCGGGTGAAGGCGGAGATGGTGAGGTGGATAGGGAGGCAGCAGAGTTGAAGAGTGGGTCGGGTCGATCGACGGACGGGCGAGCGACGGTGAGGCAGATCAAATTGGCAAGCGACCTCAGAGTTTTCGGGTAGGATTTAGGGCCTAGGGCGAGGGGTTCACGATTTTTGGGGATTTTAGTTTCGGGTGGTGAGAAGGCAACCGCCGCCAGGAGTAGAAAATGGGGAAGGAAAGAGGAAGAAGCACGAGCTGCGTCGCATGGACTTTGTCGCTCGAAGGAACAAGCCCTGCATATCTCTGTTATCATCTCATATTCTGAATCTAATGTACCATAAATTAGATATTACACGGTAGTAGTAGCATGTACAAATTATTTGTAAAAGAAATAGTTGAACCAGATCATGAAGGATGTGGGATGCCTTTCATTCTTTTTTGTTAGTATTAGCACTATAGCAGGTAGTACGTTACACGCTATTTGCGAAATAAGTAGATAGATATATATACTAGTTGAGTGCCCGTGCGTTGCAACGGTATACAAAATATTCAGCAAAATGTTATTGCACAACAATTACATAAAAAAATACCACATATCTACTTTGACGCCTTCATTTGTTGTGAGCCAGATTTTGCTGCTCCACCATAAGTGTAGCCGCTTGATTGCTTCGTCCCGCCAAGATGCAACGATTCAATCTGCTCCTCTCTATCCTGCTCATAATTCCTCAGCAGGCACCACACATTTGCCCTGTTCAGCTCATCATCCTCTCAACTACCATCCAAGCCATCATGCAAGCTAGCAGTGTTCATTCCTATACCATTATTCGATGGAACTTCCTTGGCCGTCTGTTTGGACCTGGAATCCTTCAGAAATTTTGTTCCCCATAGACCACAAGACGATCTGCCTCCTCTCTAAACATGCTGCCCTGGTGCATTCTGCTTCACAGCGGTAAGCATCCTCTGCTTTCTTAATTAAGTTCCACTGCCTAGAACTCAGATCAACATCCCCATCTTAAACTATGTAGGAGCTTCTACACCAAGCGTACATCTATTTGTTTCGAAGCTTGCATTTCCTTCATTATGTAGGGGCTTCTACACCAGGTGTACACACATCTATGCTTTTGTTAGCATCTTTGAGACCAGGTTAAGAATGTTTACATAACTATAGTTCTATCTTCATCAATGAAGATAAAATCCATAAAAACGTTCGTGATAGTTTGCTTTTATGGCGGAGTATACATTTTTTAAGGTATGTAAATATTCTTAACCTTTAGAAGATGCTAACAAAAGCATAGAACGATAACTAATGTTTCTGCATCTCATCATAACATGTTTATTCTGTAGCAACGCACGGGCATACACTTAGTACTTTCAAAAGAGAGGACAGATTCATTAGATATAGAGACAGGTACAATTGTCATGAATTAGATTATTCACTTGACATGAATGAAGCTAGAAATAGCTAAGGCAGCAAATATCTGATGATGAGAGCAACACTGTGGGGCATTTGCCTTCAACACGATTTCATGCTAGCTGCTATGCTAGGCACGATCTCGTCTTCTGTTTCTAGCTCCATCACTCGTCTTCTGTTTGTAGCAAACTCAGCCCTGAGATGTTCAGTGTAGAGCGTCAGCGACTTGTGGAATTCTGCAAAGCACTTGTCATGGACGTATCTGCGGTTGCTCCCAGTCCCAGCAGACGACCCAACGACTGTCCCAGACATGTAAGCCCTGCAAGCGTCGAGGATGGCACGCTCATGCTCGTGGAAGTGCCACAACACAAGGGTCTCAAAATGCTGCAGGGAAGGAGATGAAGCTATATCAATCAATCAATCAATCAAGAGATGAAGTATCCATTCATATTTGTTCAGCTCACCATTGGAGGCTTCCGGAGTGAATACAGCGTCGTCTTGCATGATCTGACGAAGGTCGTCTGATTGTAAGCCAAGGAACACCTCTCACCACCTGTCGTTTCAGCCGAGTTCTTGTATCCTGGCTCATTGAAGTATGGCCTGTCATTCAGCACGAGGCCCTGGATGGAGACCAGAACCTGCAGCATGGTGGAGCTCGACTTGCCCCACTTCTCGCACCCCTTGCCCCACCAGGTGTTCAGAAGGCTCAGGCACACTTTCCCGCTCTCGTACAGGTTCGGGTTCAGCCGAAGTCCGCCAGAATGGTAGTATACTTTCTGAACACACGACATCAATCAAGTATTGCTGCTCACTTTGAATGGAAGAAACTATACAAGAGAGGCAGAGGCAGGATGATGGAACCTAGTGCTTTATGGAGAGGACTATGAGGAACATGAGGAACCTAGTCTTTTTTGATATAGATCATCATCATCCCTACTCTGTGACATCACAAATTCTGTTCGGGGGAAATGAAATGAACATGAGGAACCTAGTGCAAGCTATATCATTTGAGTCCAGCAGAATGTTCGATATCCAGTCCCAATTGCTGGCCATGAATCAAATAAAAACAAAATGCATTCGTGAATCAATTGCCAGCAGAATCAGAGGCTCAAATATATTGCCATATGTTGAATCAAAACATTTGAATGCCAGCAGATTTGTTCGGTTCACTGCTGAAATTTTTTGACAGTTGTAAAATCATTTGTGGATATTTTCGCTCATACATGCAGCATGCAGTAATTTGGAAGATGAGGACAGCGCCTAGTTAAGATATTGTAGGGGGGCTCTCCTGTAGCATTTCATTTTGGCACATGCTAATCAACAAATGGAGCATGGAGCACTAATAGGCAAACCGGGGATTGCCCAATGATGAGCGAATGAAGCCCCCTGTACTGTAAGATCGGAGACTACTAACAATTTTTGTTTTTTCCAACTAAAAGACATGAGAAAGCAAACGGAGAATCTGCGACGCTATTGAAATCTGTCTTTTAACACTGACAATCTGCTCGAGCTTGTAGTCGAGACTCGTGAATGTCATGCATGTCCCAAACTCTTATAGGATGGGTATATGATATAGGATGGGTATATGTTATAGACTATAGTCACTGGATAAAGGAAGGCATCAAAATTAAAAGGACACTTAAGAACACCAGATTATGTGTGTCAAAAGTATCACAATTTGAAGATGGAAATCGTAATGTCATGCATGTCCCAAACTCTTCCTCAGGGCAAAAGAACTACAAGCATTGAGTAGAGTGGAGACAGGAGTACAGGATTACCCTATCAATCGTAGAATGATCGTATAGAATTAACCATAAATAAAAACACAACATTACTTCCCAAGGAAAATAGAAACATGACAACAACATTCTGGAGGATCTAATTCACAGCAATGCAACAGAATAACTAACAGACCAAATACACTCTCTAGCGTGACTGAATCTACACAAGAAACAAGGATTGGTTTGTTACTCTAATATTGTGAAAATAGATACACACACAATAGATAGGGGATCTGCTCCATTACCGTGTCGTGGTCATCGCAGTCCTGAGTCCTCGGGCGTACTTGATCTCTGAGTTGATGATGTCCAGTAGATCGGTATCTGAGAATGTGAATGTGTTGAGCTAGTTGTGAATGTGAATGTGCTGAGAATAAAATAATAGGATAGAGATATACACCAGGCCCCTAAAAATAAGTCATTTTCTGGATAAATTGAGAAAAGTTGTTGCCTGTTACTCATGTACAAATTTGTGAATATGTATCAACTGGATCGTGAAGATGACTAACTTTTTTCTAAAAGTAGGTGATAAACATTTAATTCGGATATCAAAGCCTAATTAGACTACCTTTTGTACAGAACCAACAATTTTAGCCTAGATGAAGTAACTGGTTTCAGCCTACATCCAATCCATGGTATGATTTTTCCCATATAATCTATTGCATAAATTAAGATCGATTTCTGGTACATTGCAATTTAATTCCCACAAATCACCTAAAATGCAACCAATTTTACATAGCTATACAGCTGATTGAAAATCTCCAAATGAATGATATAGTGCCAGGGACACTAACAGAAGTACACAACAAGAGAAAATAGCTCAGGAGGATGTAACATCTCAGACCATGGGTAACTTATGTTCATGGACACTAACAGGAGCTAAGGAAATGATTTCCACCTTCTATTGTCCATGCTAACTTAATAGTAACTGCAAAGGTATTACAAATTCAAAGCTGCAGCCTGCATAAACTGGGAGCTTTAATGTTAGGGCTACACAGAAATCACCTGAAGGGTCCAGTTTAACCAATAATAACATAATAGTGAATTGCTTGTTAGCTGGTCAAATAAAAAATCAGAATGATGCATAAAAAATCCAAAGGGAAGAGATATTAATGAGAAAGATAAGTACCAATAATAACATAATAGTGAATTGCTTGTTAGCTGGTCAAATAAAAAATCAAAATGTTGCATAAAAAATCCAAAGGGCAGAGATATTAATGAGAAAGTTAAGTAAAGAGCACATTGTAGTCGCTACCTTTCATAACTGCTGAATAAGACATAGCCTGAAATCTCTGCAAACAAGAAAAATATTTACTATTTCATGATTGAGATACAATGAACATTCTTAGTCCTGTAAACCCACTTCAGGTCTTCTACTATATTCTCTAAATGCAAGCATACCATAAAGCATCATTCAAACATTTTAGCACCCTATCATATGTTCAAATCCTTGCAAGGCAGTCATCTACTAATTCTAGAATGAACAATAAGTGGGGGAAACAACAGCTGCTATCTCAAGGTTGAAGCAAGAAATGCATTAAAACCAAAGTTCCCCATATGCAATTTCAGCTTAAGCATTAAAATCCAAGTCTCCATATGCAATTTCAGACCATGAAAAATTGTAGTTCAAGATTGAAGCAGTATGCTGAAATTTAAAAAAGAACCATACTTTTGCAAAGGAGATCGCAATCCAACCAATGACATCTAAAATTTTAAAAAGAACCAATCTTCAATGAATAGAGATGTTGTTTTGACTAATAAATTGATTCATTTTGAGCTTCGTTTCCCTTGTCCAGCTTGACCTCAAAACCAAAACCAGTTTGTATAGCTGCAACACTTATCTTATGCATGGAAACGTCTAATAGACGATCCTTTCCAACCACAACATCTATTCTCACTTGAGCAGATGGCTTATTACTATGTAAAAGTACATAAACTGATTTAATGATCTCAGAGAAGTACCATTGTTAAGGTATTCAAGCTGAAAGTGATGCATAGATAGAATCTTAAGTACCAATGCGAGCACTTGCCCAGGGAAGCACAAGGTTCCCAATGGCAAAGAAAGGTAAGTCCTGATACTTTATTATAAACCATAAAAATATAGTTTTTTGGAGCAATTGTTCTATGCAATTCAGTACTTCCCACATTATATTGAAAAGCGCAAGTGCAGAGCTAATCAATCATGCAACCAACCATCCATCCACCCCAAAGATCAATCTGTCCGCCGTCTTCAGCTGTATCATGACGGGAAGCAATCAATCAATCAAATCGGGCATGAATTGTAGATTTGTAGGGTACGGCGAGCCATCATGACGGCGGGGCGGCCAGGGGTTGCGGCTGCGGCTGGGCCATGAACGGGTGCTGCAGCAGCCGCATCGCGGACGAACGGTTCACTGGGTTCTTCTGTAGGCAGAGGCTGATGAAGTTCTTGAAGCCCACCGAGGCGTTGCACGGCGCCTGCGACGAGTCGGAGTAGCAGATGGCGAACATGAGCGCGGCCAGTCGCCCTGCTTCCCCAGGTTCTCGCACAGCAGGAAGCGGCCCAGGTAGAACTCGAGGATGCTGAGGCCGAAGCTCCAGATGTCGCCGGCGTACCCGTCGTTGAGGTCGGTGTTGATGCGCTCGGGGCTCATGTACGCGATGGTGCCCACGGAGGAGTTGCAGGGGTCCATGGTCTAGTTCAGGATGTGGCTGACGCTGAAGTCGGCGATCTTGACGCGACGCCCGGAGTCGATGAGCAGGTTGGAGGGCTTGATGTCGCGGTGGAGGTAGACGATGCGGCGGCGGTGGAGGTAGGCGATGCCCGACAGCACCTGGCGCGCCACGCGATGCGGTGGCTCTCGAGCGACCCCTGGTCCATGTACTCCAACAGGATCTGGAGCTCCCCGGCCTGCTCGTACATGCCGCTTTCCAGGATCATCGCGGCGTGTGCGGCGGGGACTGTGGGCTTGCTGGCGCGGGAACTACGGGCGCGGCGGCTGTGCTCGGCGGTGGGGACTACGGGGCGGCTGCCTGCGGGGGCGGCGGCGGGGACTGCGGGCGCGGGGAGGGAGGCGGAGCGCGCGATGGCAGAACGCAAAGTGTGGACGCCTACACTGCTAACATATAGAGTAGTAGAGATTAGCAAACCAAATAGCCAACAGTAGCAGCTCACTTATATATTTATGTACTTAATTACACTTAAATACAAAAGGGGAAACAACATTGTGATTACCTTTTTTGGTAGACCACAACTCATAGTTAATTTCTAGATAGAACATACTGAAGAAAGATGTTATTATACCTGGTGAGAGCAAACCATAAACTTTAAATCCTGAAAGGGAAATATGCCCTTGGGCAATTTCTATAAGTACTTTGTTGATTAGATGCCCAACACATGTTCTTTAAGTCCTAATGTGCCAAAGGTTTCAACCGCAAATCAAGGCATGAGGTATGTTTCTAGACTTAGTACATTTATTTTTGAATACTAATAAGGTTATCTAAGTGCTAGAAATAGTGCTGAGAAAAAAGAAGAAAAGGATTGCAAAAGAATTGGCTATGTGCAGCAAACTCCAGTTCGGCCTGGCACACCGGACTGTCCGGTGGTGCACCGGACAATGTCCGGTGCTGTAACACCCCAGGATCCACAAACACCCCAGAATGCTACTAAACTACACTTCTAACATTCGTATATAAAATTTCGACAACATCTCCTTTGAAAATTGCATAAACGGGGAAGCAACAAAGTATGAATAGATATCATGATAAAAAAATGTAATCGACATTAATAATCTGCTAGCAATGAGAAAACAACCATAACGGCATGAACTAAATTAACCAGTGCGCACAACTAGTTAGAAACAAACATCCTTTGACAAGAAGCTTCTAATTAAATCATGACTGCGCCTAAGCAGCGTTATTATGAGAGTGAAGGTGGATGTGCTGATACTTCCCACTTCCCTGGATGAGCAACAAGAACCTGCATTGAGTAATGCAAGAGTGAGATGAAACATCTCAGCAAGCGAATTGTTTTGACGAGATATTTAAACCACAAATTGAATTAATCAACATTTTAAAAGAATCACAATTAAGATCAGAAATACTTGTAGATATAGAACTCAGTAGTCCCAATATAACCAATACCATTTGATTTCCTCGAACAACCACAATAGGTTCTATAACACTTCCCTGCGTCAACAAAATCTACAAATATCACTTCTATGTATGCATAGGAGTGCAAAGTGTAGGTACTCTGTCTTCACAACTCTGAGGGTATAAAACCACATTATCTGCAAATATCACTTCAATGAATGCATATGAATGCAATGCATATGTCCTCTGCCTTCATACCTCTAAGGGTATGAAGCCGCATCGTACCCCTCCTCGGGCAACGTACGATGCTAAGTTGTACCGGTACGGTCGGACCATAAGTCACGACAAAACTTCAGATGCAAATGAATCATGCAATGCATATGGCATGATGCATTTATCAATATACTTCACTTCCTTCACATACAATACAAACCTCAAACAATTCTTCATCTTCCTTCAGATACAATACAAACCTCAAATAATATTTTACCTTTCTTCAGATACTATACAAACCTCAAATAATACTTCATCTGCCTTTAGATACGTGAATTAATCTCATGGGTCATACTCGAACCATAATCATCCTCAATATATGATTGAGCATCAATATAATACAATCAAGTACAACATCAACATAGAGTTAAATTATGAAAGAATTCAATAATTCTGAATCTTAGAGTGTAGGCGATAAAAATAACAAGTCAAAACAGTAGCAACCACCGCTACATTCACTTGCCTTCATCGAAGAAGAAAAATGTACTAGGCATGATCTGGAGTGTAGCCACTTGCTAGCAAGCATAAAACTTAGTACAAATATTTCACAAACATTTGCCAACAATCAACAAATCGCTCCTACACCTGAAACAAAGACCTGGTGGAAAACCTCCCACTCTGAACCACATACCATACAGCAGCAACGCTGTTTGTTAATTTTGTATCTTTAAAATTATAACAGTGGTGATATCAAACAAATACTCTAGGAGTATCTACACAAAATACTCTACAACTTCGGCATTCGATGGATAATTAAATTCTGCCATCTATAAGTTCTAAAACATCTGACAAGATAACTGACTGAATCTGTTTTAGACAGCAGCATAGTTAACTTTCAAAATTTCATATCTCACAAACTACTCAACCAAAAATCATGAAATTCTTCTGAAAGTAAGAACTTTTATCCCTCTACAAAAGTCTCCATAGCTGGGAGAGCCAATTCGGCCATTTACCTGACAAAACCTACCAGTGAACAGACCCGCTCATTTCTGTCAGGCCAACAGAAACAGCCACAGTAAAACAAACATAACTGGAGTTTCATAATTCATATGAATGCACTCTTTAACAATCTGGAAAGCTTATAAAATTATCTACAGCTTCTCTTACAAACCCAAGGTTTAATTCTGTTGATAAAATTGCCTAAATCTTAAGAGAACAGATTCTGCATAGAATTAAGAGACTGAAAAACTGCTATAATCAAACTGCAATAACTCTCTGATCTGATGTCCGATTGAGGTGTTCTTCGCGGCCACGGAAAGATCTACAAATTATCTACGACTCATATATAGACATTTTATTTTTTTGAGGCCACTAAGACCACGGAAAACTGGCATGAACAGAAACTGTCGAATCTGTCAATCTGCAGAAAACTAAATTCGAGATCAAAACCTAACCCCACATCTAATCCTTTAATTCTCATGATCCACAACCTCCAAAAGCACATAATTACAGGGAGAAACAAGGATCTCATCCATACCTAGGGTTTCCCCAAGAAATTCTGCAAGAAGAGATGGGGAAGAACATCTCCTTGATCCTCTCTTCCCTTTCAATTCAACGTGCTCCTCCTCTTCTCGATCCTTGCTGCGCGGGGGGAGATCTAGAGGGAGGAAGCCGTGGAGAGGGGCTGCCATGGGAGGAGAGGACGGCCAGCCCAAGGGGAAAGGAGGGAGGGGCGGCCAAGTGTGAGAGGGGGGAAAGGGGTGGCGGCCAAGTAGGGGCAAAAGGGGGAAAAGGCCACCACTAGGGTTTTCTTTGCGGGAGAAAAGAAGCGACACCACAGATGACTCCGATTTAGCATCCAATGGCCCACAACCCTTTTCCCACATCCACGCACCGAAGATCAACCTTTGGCAACAACTTTTTTGTGATATTATAGGTGCGCCAGGCTGGTCCTCGGTGAACTCGTCGCTCTCGGGATTCGACGACAGCGTACGGCTAAAAATCACCGGACCGTCCGGTGGTGCACCGGACTGTCCGATGAGTCATCCGCGACGAACTCGTCGCTCTCAGGAAAAGGATCAGCGGCGTACGGCTAAAATTCACCGGACTGTCCAGTGGTGCACCGGACTGTCCGGTGAGCCAACGGTCGCCAGCGCCAACAGCCGGCCACGAAATCTGCGGGCGACGCGTGGCAGCTCCAACGGACGGCAGGGGGCACCGGACAGTGTCCGGTGCGCCAACATGCCCGGAGCTGCAACAGTCGACTGTGCCCGATTTGGAAGGCAATCGCGCACCGGACAGACTACAGTAGCTGTCTGGTGGCGCACCGGACTGTCCGGTGCGCCACTCGAAAGAAGGCAAGGATGGACTTCCAAGTTTGCCTCCAACGGCTCCTAGCTGCCTTGGGGCTATAAAAGGGACCCCTAAGCGTATGGAGGAGCTACCTAAGCATTCACTAAGCATTCTAAGACTCCCACACTCCACCTCCACGCATTTGATCAATTGTGTTAGTGATTTGAGCTCCGTTCGAGTTGTGAACTCTCTGTGCTACGTTTCGAGCTCAAGTCTTGGCTTGTGTGCGTGTGTGTGCTGCGGATTTGTGTCTTGTGTGTGTTGCTCTTCCTAACCTTACTTTGTGCCTTCTTTGTGATCTTTATTGTAAGGGCGAGAGACTCCAAGTTGTGGAGATTCCTCGCAAATGGGAAAATACACTAAAGGAAATAGTAGTCAGATCAGGCGGTGGGGGACAAGATCTAGTGTGAGTAATAAGATTCAATTAATTATAGTTTCTGTTGCTATCAGACTACTTCACAAATTTAATAATGGCATTTATATTTAGGTTTATACAATACAAATGCAATTCCAAAATCATGCAGGACATCATCTATCATTTGATCTAAACCTCATAAGTAAATACAAATGGCCCTGAAATATTTACCTCAAAATATCCGATGTTCCTTGGGGCCTGCATCCCACGATGTTCCACCCTCTAGGGAAACTGAAGAATCAAATGAGTAACATAAATAATTGATCAGTTTCTGCAAATTGGAGTGCTGCCATATTCTTCTCACCTACCCCAACCCCGCATTGACGCCTGACAGATTTGCTCATACTAATTACAAAATCTCACATAAGCGGCACGGGCAGCTGTGACTTGTGAGGTGTCCTCCCTAAGCTTCAGGTGCCTTCCTTGGATTGGTCGACAGAGTGATCTTTTGGGATGTGATGCTAGTAATTCTTAGTTAGTATTGGAGCTAAGATGTTAGGATGTGCTTAGCTCAATTCTGGAACAGATGGAGTTTTGTGCGATCCGATTCAAGAAACCTTTCAGAAACCAAAAGGATATTTCAGGCAACCTTTCAGAAACCAAAAGAATATAGAATATAAAATAACTCATATCGTTCAGAATTTAACACTGTTTAAAAACATTCCAACCAAACATGGATACAATAATAATGAACAAACACAATACATCGATAAGTATCAACCGATCCCTTGCTAACTTTTAGCAGGAAGCTGTTTGCACTCACCTGCTAATAGGTAGTTAGATAGTGGTTTGAAGATGCATATGAATTGTTAGCACATATTAGAAACTCCAAATCTGCTAATGAAACTAATAGCAGCCCTTCAGATCCTTCAACAAATAATTAGCAGGTCTGTTTAGACCCACTCGTACAAATTTTAACTGCTAAATTTTAGTGCTAATGGATCTAGACATGCCCTTACTGATAAGCGTGTGGTAGTAAAAGATTTTAGCTCTGAGTTTTGTTTGTTGCAGGACTTAACAGATCCATAGAGAACCATTGGGCAACCTTATTAGCTTCACCACTGCAAGATCGTGAGAGGAAGAGAGACGAGAGAGTTTTGGTACACTGACCATGAAGAGGTCGAGCTCCTCGCCTCCCGTGTGTGCTCCGCCCGCCGCCGACGCCATGGGCAGGGGCCTCACCGCTATCTACGCGTCGATGCGTGGGAGCTGGTCCACGGGGGTGGCGATACGGTGGCAGGCGACATGCGCCTCGAGCAAGAGCTCGTATAGCGGGTGCACCGCAATGGCCTCCTTCTCCCTCTCCCAGCTGGGGCCGACGGCCACGACGCCTGAGACAAAGCTAGGGTTCGAGGCCGCCCCAACCGCGGGGTCCATCGCCAACGCGTGGTCCATCAGATCAAGGGAGCGCTACCCCAAGGAGGCCGCCGCTGTTGGGATCAAGGGACGCCTGTCCTCGAATCTGTACCTTGCACCGTCGATGGAAGCCGGTGGAACAGACTTGCAGGTAGTGTCGTCCTCGTCTCCACGGATACAACGTCGCTGCTTTGGGTCGTCCTCCCCATGGTTGCTCTCTTCTGGATCTAGTGGCGATGACGTCCCTCACCAACAACAACGACAGTTAGTAGGATTGGTAGGGTTGCGCAGGAGGTGAGGGCGCGGCGGAGGTCACGGCGTGCGTGGTGGGGGCGTCGAACGAGATCCATACGCGGGCGTGCGGGCGGGGAGGTCTGTGGTCAGACGGGGAGATCTGCATGTGCAGTTCTGGCAAAAGCACAGCTGGCGCGGTGGAGGCGGGCGCACGACAGGTGCAGGCAGCGGCGCACGGGGCGCGGATCTGGGAGGATTTGAGGTTGCGGATCCACAGCGCGGACGACCTTCCATTGCGGCGGCGGTGGGAGGAACGCCCGCGGATCTGTTGCGCAGCGGTGGGGAGGAGGGCCCGCGGATCCGCGTTGATTGTGGCGGCGCGGTGTCGACCGAGCGCTGATGGCGGGGCGGGTCCGGAGGACGGTCGCGGTAGAACCGTAGTGCACGACACTGTGGACGCCTAAAATACCTTCATATAGAGTAGTAGAGATTGAGATATTTATTTAGATATAATTATTTTTTATTTTTTTAACCACTAAGGTAATTCTGGTCTGGTAGTTAGCCTCAATTTTTTGGAGCAGGGACGTAGGTTCGAGTGCTCGCTCTGCACTTTTTTACGTGTGGTCTAGTGGTGGTTGCACGGGCGCTGGGATCCATAGGGCAGTAGCTGAGAGTGTGCTGAGCGTAGGGCCAACAGAGCACGACGCCGAGACGGGGGGCGTGTAGGATGGACCCAGTGTGTCAGCACGCGGGTTGAAACCGTAGTAGCACCAAGTGTTTTGTTCTTAATAATATATATAAGGAATATATATATAAATTATATTTTTAAAAGTTGTATATTAAATGTTTACATTATTATATATTGCAACAGGAATAATATACTACCAAAATAATTTAAATAACCAGCAGGGTGCTGAACTAGTGACAATGACGACGATGATAGAAAGAGATAAAGCTGTCAACATGTTGTCGCACACCGAGTTTTGATACGTACTCTCTCTGTTGTTCTTTTTAATTAATATACCACTTTTTAAAGCCAAATATTTTTTTTAATAGGCCATTTTTAGAAGTCGGATATATATATAAAAGGTGAGCTAAATGATATATTAATATTTATGATACATGTTTAATATTATTTGATGAACTTTTAGATCTATAATATTTATGATATATGGCTAAAATTATAGTTTTAAAAAACTTTGCTTTCAAACACGTCATAAGTTTAAAAGATAGGGATCAAACAACCCCTTAAATTGTGTTAGCGTACCATCCCACTCTCGGCCCTAACACGTCAACTGTAGACTCCACTGTCGCCTCTGCTGCTCCAATACATAGCTTATAGCATGCTATAACTTCAGTCCATAGCCACACCAACTTTTATTTCAAAATCGATTATCCGTACTGATTTTATTTCGACGCCTAAAAATACACAACATAGTTTTTTACTGCATTAAACATTATATATTACATAATAAGTAAAATAAAATTACATGATGATTAGAAAAATTGCATGAGATGAAAATTGCGTATGAAATGATCCCAACTAAGTGAGAGTATTTATAAATGGTCCGAGAATAAAATTTATGGTTCGCATGGACCAATCACATGTCGTCAAGTCGCTCTCGCCTCACTCCTCCCGCCCGCCCTCACCCACTCCAACGCATCGCCCCACTATCGCCCGCCTCTCGCCTCTCTACTGCCTCAACCTGCTATCTAGTGCGGGATAGAGCGAGACGGTAGGCACACTCTTGTTGTGCGATGCTGTCATTGCCTAGGGCTGCTCCATCGCTCGCTACCGCCCTAGAACCCTTCTCACCCCCGGTTAACGTCGTCACTAGACCAGCCTTAGGCTAACTACATTAGTCTGTTTTTATGTCAAACTAAAGTCTGTGAACAATATAGTCTATAGTTCAAAACAATATTTTGCACGACCATATGCATGATTTGCTGGTCATAACTTTAGTTTAGACCATGTCCAGCAGAGCTGAAAGTTGCCTAGAGGGGGGTGAATAGGCAAAACCTGAAAATTACAAACTTTGAACACGCACTTCACCCGGGGTTAGGGTTAGAATTAACTAATATTGAAATATGGAGTGGGAAAGATAGTTCTTCTTGCTATGAGTTGTTCAATCAATGCAGATAACTTTGAGAGCCAACTCAAACCAATATGAGCAAGAGAACTTTATATAGAGAGTAGAGGGAAGAAACAAATTGAGTGATGAAGATCAACACAAATGGACACAGCGATTTATTTCTCGAGATTTGGTTCCAAAGAACTTACTCACTGTTGAGTAGGCCACAAAAGCCGGGTCTATTTCAACCCTTTCCCTCTCTCAATCGGTCACCTAGACCGGTCGAGTGCTTCTTCTTAATCACATGGGTCACTAAAACCCCGCAAGGATCACCACACAATTAGGTGTCTCTTGCTTACTTTACAAAACACTTGGGAAGTTTAGAACGAGAAGAAGAAAGCAACCAAGCAACAAGAGCAACAAAAGAAACACAAATCACCATCTCTCAAGTCACTAAGCACTTTTGATCACTTTACTTGAATTTGGAGCTTGGAGAGGATTTGATGTTTTGATTGTGTCTTTGGAGTATATTCTTTTGCTCTATTATTAAACGAGAAAGTTGGAATGCTTGGATGGCTTGAATGGTGGTGGTTTGGGGGTATTTATAGCCCCAACCACTATTCCAGTCATTGCTGTCGATGGGCACACCGGACAGTCCGGTGGTGCACCGAACACTGCACTATTCATTGTCCGGTGAGTGCCACGTCAGCCGACCATTGGGATTTGGAGCTATTGACCGTTGAAGTCTTCTGTATTCTTGCGGCACCGGACAGTCCGGTGCGACATATCGTCGCAGGCTGTCTTCTGACTTCTGGTAGTGCAGACTGCGTCGCAGTCAACGCAGTCGACCATTGGGCGAAGTTGACCGTTGCTCCGTTGTCTCACTGGACAGTCTGATGGTGCACTGTACAGTCCTATGAATTTTAGTGGACGAGAGCGGAGAAAACCCGAGAGCGGCCAGTTCATGCAGGTCTCCAACCTAGGCACCAGACAGTGTCCGGTGCACACCGAGCAGTGTCCGGTGCGCCACAGGCTGCGCCAAATGAGTTTTGCTCCAACCATGTAGAATTCCCCCAGGTCATTTTCTTTGTATGTTTATGTGAACTTTATGCACATGAGAAAACATCCACTAGTTAAACTAGTTAGTCCATATGGTTTGTGATGGACGTCAAACACCAAAATCGATTATAGAAAATGTTGAGGCCATTTCCCTTTCAAGAGCGTGTATCAAGGTTTACATTTTCTCTTTTACTGTTTTGAAATCTCGTTTTGACTGAAAACTATATTTCCCAATTTTACATTTGAAATTAGAACATATAGAAAAATGCACCAAGAAATGTTTTAAGTTCCCTATGCCCGGGAACAGGATCTGGATGTCGCCTAGAGGAGAGTGAATAGACAAATAATAATTATCATTGTAAAACTTAAAACCTTACTCTACTCGAATACTGGATCACAGCAGAATGAAGATTGCTTCGAGTATGTGGCAGCGGAAATGAAGTTCTTGTCTCAAAGAGTCCTACACTTCACAAGTAACTTATACCACATATAAGAGTATATGAAGTGCACATAGTAATAAGGCAAGAGGCACAGAACAGAAACAGAGATAAAACAAGAGTCACAACATAGAGCACGCAGGACACAAGGATTTATACCGAGGTTCGGCCAAGCCTGAAATGCTAGCCTAGTCCTCGTTAGAGTTAACCACACCTTGGTTTG
Organism: Zea mays; assembly: GCF_902167145.1. Classification (NCBI taxonomy): domain Eukaryota; kingdom Viridiplantae; phylum Streptophyta; class Magnoliopsida; order Poales; family Poaceae; genus Zea; species Zea mays. Next base: position 72,759,099 of record NC_050100.1, on the reverse strand, counting down.
GAGTATCTTACTTCGTCCTCCGATGTGCTCAAATATATCAATGTGACAGATATAGCCTTTCAATATGTTGATGGTTGTTACAACGTTGCCGCGATTGCTTACAACCTTCTTGACAACACTTCAACAGAGTAACAGTGCTCAAGATCTTGATCTTGCTATCAGCAACACTTCCTCTCTCTCTAAAGGCTTATAACTGTGCCTCTACACAACTTAAAGAGAAATACACAAGAGAGGGAGAGCAAAATTATTTGCAATGAGTCTACAAAGTGTTGTTGCACTTGGGAGTGTTCCACACATGTAGATGGACGCCTAGGGGTCCTTTTATAGCCCCAAGTGAGCCCCTAGTCGTTGGTTCTTCAAATGGGAAGCAATCAGCCTTCCCTGTCTGCGTGTGCACCAGACTGTCCGGTGCACACCGGATAGTGATCAGTAGCTGATTTCCTTCCGTTTCTGGCGAAGCCGACCGTTGCCACCCTTCGCCCACTTGGCACACCGGACAGTCCGGTGCGACTTGATGACCATTGGCTCGACTGACGTGGCGGCACTGATTGCGCGGCCGACCGTTGGTCAGGCGTGCGGCTGGCACACCGTACAGTCCGGTGCACACCGAACAGTCCGGTGATTTAAGCCGCAGCGCACCAACTGCTTCCCGAGAGCGGTCTGCTCACCGAGAGCCAGCCTGGACACCGAACAGTCCGGTGCTCCCAGACTGGTGCAACTTCTTTACTCCAATTTGTCTCTTTTTAGGTTGATCCCTAAAAGTCGCCTAGAGGGGGGTGGATAGGCGAAAACTGAAATTTACAACTTTAAACACACTACACGCCGGGGTTAGCATTAGAATAAAATCCCAGTCCGGGAGAGAGGGGAAAACAAATCAACCAAGAAAATAAAGCGGATGACACGGTGATTTGTTTTTACCGAGGTTCGGTTCTAAAGAACCTAGTCCCCGTTGCGGTGGTCACAAAGACCGGGTCTCTTTCAACCCTTTCCCTCTCTCAAACGGTCACTTAGACCGAGTGAGGCTTCTTCCTTAATCTCACGGGTCACTTAGACCCCGCAAGGATCACCACACAATTGGTGTCTCTTGCCTCGCTTACAAAGCACTTGAGAGTAAGAAGTGAGAAAGAAAATAAAGCCAAGCCAAGCAAACAAGAGCAACAAGAAACACAAGTGATCCTCTCACAAGTCCTAATGCACTAGAATTGAATTGGGGACTTTGATCAGATCGGTGGCTTTGATTTGTGTCTTGGAGTGTTGCACTTTGCTCTTGTATTGAATGGAGAGTGTTGAATGCTTGGATGGTTGGAGCGGAGGTGGTTGGAGGGTATTTATAGCCTCCAACCACCAAAACAACCGTTGGGGTGGCTGCTGTCGATTGGCGCACCGGACACTACCCAGTGCGCCAGCCACGTCACCCAACCGTTAGAGTTCTGATGCAGCCGATCGTTGGAGCGCTGACTTCTGATGGCACCGGACAGTCCGGTGCCGCACCGGACAGGCACTGTTCACTGTCCGGTGCGCCTCTGACCTCTGCTCTGACTTCTGCCGCGAACTATAGCGCTGTCAGGGGCACTGTGCAGTCGACCGTTGCGCCGAAGAGCCATTGCTCCGCTGTCACACCGGACAGTCTGGTGGCCCACCGGACAGTCCAGTGAATTATAGCGGAGTGGCGCTGGAGAAACCCGAAGGTGAAGAGTTTGGACTTGTACGGCCCTGGCACACCAGACAGTCCGGTGCACCAGACCAGGGTACTCTTCGGTTTCTTTGCTTCTTTCTTTTTGAACCCCAACTTGATCTTTTATTGGTTTGTGTTGAACCTTTATGCACCTGTGGAATATATGATCTAGAGCAAACTAGTTAGTTCAATTATTTGTGTTGGGCACTCAACCACCAAAATCATTTATAGGAAAAGGTTAAACCCTATTTCCCTTTCAATCTCCCCCTTTTTGGTGATTGATGCTAACACAAACCAAAGCAAATAAATAAGTGCAGAATTGAACTAGTTTGCATAAGGTAAGTGCATAGGTTGCTTGGAATTAAACCAATTTATACTTTTACTAGATATGCATGGTTTGGTTTCTTTTATTTAATATTTTGGACCACATTTGCACCACTTGTTTTGTTTTTGCAAATCTTTTTGGAAATTCTTTTTCAAAGTCTTTTGCAAATAGTCAAAGATATATGAATAAAATTGCAAGAAGCATTTTCAAGATTTGAAACTTTCTCCCCCTGTTTCAAATGCTTTTCCTTTGACTTAAACAAAACTCCCCCTGAATAAAATTCCCCTCTTAGCTTTCAAGAGGGTTTTAATAGATATCAATTGGAAATATATTTAGATGCTAATTTTGAAAATATACCCATTGAAAATTAACATGCCAATTTGAAATATATCAATTAAAAATTTTCGAAAGGTGGTGGTGCGGTCCTTTTGCTTTGGGCTAATACTCTCTCCCCCTTTGGCATGAATCGCCAAAAACAGAGACATTGAGAGCCCTTTCTCCCCCATTGGTAAGTGAAATATGAGTGAAGATTATACCAATTTGGAGAGTGGTGCGGAGTGACGGCGAAGGGTAAACAATACCGATAGAGTGGAGTGGAAGCCTTGTCTTCGCCGAGGACTCCATTTCCCTTTCAATCTACGACTTAGTATAAGAATAGACTTGAAAACACATTAGTCGTAGCAAATGAAAGAGATATGATCAAAGGTATATAAATGAGCTATGTGTGCAATGTTTTAATCAAAATTTCGAGAATCAATAATGTTTAGCTCATTCCTAAGTTTAGTAAAGGTTTTCTCATCTAATGGTTTGGTAAAGATATCGGCTAATTGTTCTTTTGTGCTAACATAATCTATCTCGATATCCCCCCTTTGTTGGTGATCCCTCAAAAAGTGATACCGAATGTCTATGTGCTTAGTGTGGTTGTGTTCAACGGGATTATCCACCATGCGGATTGAACTCTCATTATCACATAGGAGAGGGACTTTGCTCAATTTGTAGCCATAGTCCCTGAGGGTTTGCCTCATCCAAAGTAATTGCGCACAACAATGGTGAGAGCACCTAGAGGGGGGTGAATAGGTGATCCTGTAAAATTTAACAACTAATAGCCACAAAACTTGGTTAAGTGTTAGTATGGCTAAGTAGCGAGATCTTGCGAACACAAGTATCACAGAGACACGCGAGTTTATCCCGTGGTTCGGCAAGTATAACACTTGCCTACCTCCACGTTGTGGCGTCCCAATGGACGAGGGCTGCACTCAACCCCTTTCAAGTGATCCAATGATCACTTGAATACCACGACTTTTCTTTGCTTATCTCTTTTCCCGTTTGCGAGGAATCTCCACAAGTTGGAGTCTCTCGCCCTTACAATAAAGATCACAGTGAAAACACAAGAGTAAGGATGGAAAGCAACTCACATAAATTCGTACCAATACACACGCACGCAAGCCAAGACTTGAGCTCAAAATGAAGCACAACGAGTTCACTACAAGAACGGAGCTCAAATCACTAACACGATCGATCAAGTGCGCGAAGACGGAGTGTGGAAGACTTAGAATGTTTAAAGTATGCTTGGGGTTACTCCTCCATGCGCCTAGGGGTCCCTTTTATAGCCCCAAGGCAGCTAGGAGCCATTGGAGGCATTCTTGGAAGGCAAATCTTGCCTTCTGTCGCGTGGCGCACCGGACAGTCCGGTGCACCACCGGACAACCACTGTTCATGTCCGGTGCACGATTTCCTTCCATTCCTGGCGCAGCTGACCGTTGCAACTTTGGGCTGATTGGCGCATCGGACACTGACCGGTGCACACCGGACAGTCCGGTGCCCTAAGCCGACCGTTGGCGCGGGCCACGCGTCGCTCGCGGATTGCGCGGTCGACCGTTGCTCTAGCGGCCGTTGGCTCACCGGACAGTCTGGTGCACCACCGGACAGTCCGGTGAATTATAGCCGTACGCCGCCGATTTTTCCCGAGAGTGGCCTGTTCGCCAGAGTCCACCCTGGCGCACCGGACAGTCCGGTGTGCCAGACCGAGCTGAGTCTTTTTCTTGTTCTCTTTTCTCTGATTCTAGCACTTAGACAAATATATTAGTACACACAAAAACCAATGTACTAAGTCTAGAACCATACCTTTGCCTTGATTATTACTTCTCTCTTTATTTAGCACATGAGAGCATATTTAAATGTGTTGGGCACTTAATCACCAAAACAATATAGAAATGGCCCAAGGGCACATTTTCCTTTCAATCTCCCCCTTTTTGGTGATTTATGCCAACACATCAAAAAGCAAATGCAAAACATGCAACATTGATTCAAATTGAAGACCAAATTGTTTTTGACTTTAATTTGGCATATTTGGATCATTCTTTGCCACCACTTGGTTTGTTTTTGCAAATCAAAATCGTTTTCCTAACTCTAATCCAAACACACATGTTTAGGCATAAAGAGAGATATTCCAATTGAAAAAAACCAAAAACTCCCCCTTTTTCTCATAATCGTAAATTCTCCCCACAAGAGACCAAATATTGACACTAAGAGTATTTTGACAAATCAAAAGTTCTAACTCTACTATTTTCACAATTCTCAAGTGGTAGCTGATCCATTTGCTTTGGCCTTAATTACTCCCCCTTTGGCATTAAGCACCAAAACGGGATCATTATTGGCCCTTTAACCTCATTGCCTCACCCAAAAATGTCAATTAAGAGCAAAAAGGCAATATGAGCTTAAGAATGAACTTGGAGGTTAGTACACTAATACCGGAGTGCAGTGGAAGTCTTTGCATGGTCCAAGTTCACCTTTCCCTTTCAAATCACCTTTGAGACTACATCTAGTAAACTCAAGCATAAATGTTAGTCTCAAAGGGTCAAGTTGTAGCACTTCTCCCCCTAAATATGTGCATCATTCACATATGGACTTGTGAGGTCCGGGGATCCCTTGCACAACTTGAGCACCATAAATAAACGATGAATCTCATAAATGCATAAAATAACTTGATCAAAGGCATAAAACACATGTATGCTATAAATCAATCCAAGTTACGCGAATCTAAGACATTTAGCTCACTATGCAGCCTGCAGAAGGTTTTCTCATCTAAAGGCTTGGTAAAGATATCGGCTAGCTGGTTCTCGGTGCTAATATAGAACACTTCGATATCTCCCTTTTGCTGGTGGTCTCTCAAAAAGTGATGCCGGATGTCTATGTGCTTAGTGCAGCTGTGTTCAACAGGATTATCCGCCATGCGGATTGCACTCTCATTGTCACATAGGTGTGGGACTTTGCTCAGATTGTAGCCAAAGTCCCGGAGGGTTTGCCTCATCCAAAGTAGTTGCGCGCAACACTATCCTGCGGCAACGTACTCGGCCTCAGCGGTGGATAGGGCAACGGAGGTTTGTTTCTTAGAACTCCAAGACACCAGGGACCTTCCTAGGAATTGGCACGTCCCTGATGTACTTTTCCTATCAACCTTGCATCCAGCATAATCGGAGTCTGAGTATCCAATCAAGTCAAAGGTAGACCCTTTTGGATATCAGATCCCGAAGCAAGGCATAGAAACTAAATATCTAAGAATTCGCTTAACGGCCACAATGTGACACTCCCTTGGATCGGATTGAAATCTAGCACACATGCATACGCTAAGCATAATATTCGGTCTACTAGCACATAAATAAAGCAAGGATCCTATCATAGACCGGTATGCTCTTTGATCAACGGACTTACCTCCTTTGTTGAGGTCGACATGCCCGTCGGTTCCCATTGGCGTCTTCGTGGGCTTGGCGTCCTTCATCCCGAACCTTTTGAGAAGATCTTGAGTGTACTTCGTGAAAGGGAATTAGGCTTACACCTAGTTCCTAAATAATTTTGGTGGTTGAATTGCCCAACACAAATATTGGACTGACTAGTTTGCTCTAGTGTATAAGTTATACAGGTGCAAAAGGTTCACATCTAGCCAATAAAAAGACCAAGTGTTGGATTCAACAAAGGAGCAATAAGGCAACCGAGGGCACCTCTGGCTGGAGGCACCGGACTGTCCGGTGTGCACCGGACAGTGTCCGGTGCGCCCGTAGACTTCGTTTTCTACCCTTCGCCAGAGGACTTCGACTTCAACCCTTCGCCCTCGGGAATTCGCGGAGGCCGGCGCGCTATAATTCACCGGACTGTCCGGTGTGCACCGGACATGTCCGGTGCGCCAACGAACCGCGGCCTCCGGAACTCGTCATCCTCGGGTTTTCACGACAGCCGCTCCGCTATAATTCACCGGACTGTCCGGTGTGCACCGGACTGTCCGGTGTGCCAGCGGAGCAACGGCTCTCTTCGGCGCCAACGGCTCTCTGCGGTGCATTTAATGCGCGCGCAGCGCGCGCAGACGTCAGACTTGCCCATACCGGTGCACCGGACATCAAACAGTACATGTCCGGTGTGCACCGGACACCCAGGCGGGCCCACAAGTCAGAAGCTCCAACGGCTAGAATCCAACGGCAGTGATGACGTGGCAGGGGCACCGGACTGTCCGGTGTGCACCGGACTGTCCGGTGCGCCATCGAACAGAAGCCTCCAGCCAACGGTCAAGTTTGGTGGTTGGGGCTATAAATACCCCAACCACCCCACCATTCATGGTATCCAAGTTTTCCACTTCTCAACTACTACAAGAGCTCTAGGCATTCAATTCTAGACACATTCAAAGAGATCAAATCCTCTCCAATTCCACACAAAACCCTAGTGACTAGAGAGAGTGATTTGCCGTGTTCATTTGAGCTCTTGCGCTTGGATTGCTTCTTTTCTTTCTCACTTGTTCTTGAGATCACAACTCCATTGTAATCAAGGCAAGAGGCACCAATTGTGTGGTGGCCCTTGCGGGGAAGTTTTGTTCCCGGCTTTGATTAGAGAAGAGAAGCTCACTCGGTCCGTGGGACCGTTTGAGAGAGGGAAGGGTTGAAAGAGACCCGGCCTTTGTGGCCTCCTCAACGGGGAGTAGGTTTGCAAGAACCGAACCTCGGTAAAACAAATCTCCGTGTCTCACTTGCTTATTCGCTTGGGATTTGTTTTGCGCCCTCTCTCGCGGACTCGTTTATATTTCTAACGCTAACCCGGCTTGTAGTTGTGTTTATATTTATAAATTTCAGTTTCGCCCTATTCACCCCCCCTCTAGGCGACTATCAATTGGTATCAGAGGCCGGTGCTTCATTAGAGCCTAACCGCTCGAAGTGATGTCGGGAGATCACGCCAAGAAGGAGATGGAGACCGGCGAAAAGCCCACTACAAGCTACGGGAGCACTTCATCGGAAGAGTCCCGCACCAAAAGGAGGGAGAAGAAGAAGAGCTCCTCCAACAAAGGGAAGGAGAAGAAATCTTCTTCTCACCACAAAGAGAAGAAGGAAAAATCTTCTTCCCACAAGCCACATCGGAAAGGCGACAAGCACAAGAGGATGAGGAAGGTGGTCTACTACGAGACCGACACTTCATCAACATCGACCTCCGACTCCGATGCGCCCTCCGTCACTTCTAAGCGCCAAGAGCGCAAGAAGTATAGTAAGATCCCTCTACGCTACCCTCGCATTTCCAAACATACACCTTTACTTTCCGTCCCACTAGGCAAACCACCAACTTTTGATGGTGAAGATTACGCTAGGTGGAGCGATTTAATGCGATTTCATCTAATCTCGCTCCACAAAAGCATATGGGATGTTGTTGAGTTTGGTGCGCAGGTACCATCCGTAGGGGATGAAAACTATGATGAGGATGAGGTGGCCCAAATCGAGCACTTCAACTCTCAAGCCACAACCATACTCCTTGCCTCTCTAAGCAAGGAAGAATACAACAAAGTGCAAGGGTTGAAAAATGCAAAGGAGATTTGGGATGTGCTCAAAACTGCGCACGAGGGAGATGAGCTCACCAAGATCACCAAGCGGGAAACGATCGAGGGGGAGCTCGGTCGGTTCCGGCTTCAAAAAGGGGAGGAGCCACAACACATGTACAACCGGCTCAAGACTTTGGTGAACCAAGTGCGCAACCTCGGGAGCAAGAAGTGGGATGACCACGAAGTGGTAAATGTTATTTTAAGATCTCTCATTTTTCTTAATCCCACTCAAGTTCAATTGATTTGTGGTAATCCTAGATATACTAAAATGACCCCCGAGGAAGTTATCGGGCATTTTGTAAGTTTTGAGTGCATGATAGAAGGCTCGAGGAAAATCAACGAGCTTGGCGACCCATCCGAAGCCCAACCCGTTGCATTCAAGGCAACGGAGGAGAAGAAGGAGGAGTCTACACCAAGTAGACAACCAATAGACGCCTCCAAGCTCGACAATGAGGAAATGGCGCTCGTCATCAAGAGCTTCCGCCAAATCCTCAAGCAAAGGAGGGGGAAGGACTACAAGTCCCGCTCCAAGAAGGTTTGCTACAAGTGTGGTAAGCCCGGTCATTTTATTGCTAAATGTCCTATATCTAGTGACAGTGACCGAGGCGACGACAAGAAGGGGAGAAGAAAGGAGAAGAAAAGGTACTACAAGAAGAAGGGCGGCGATGCCCATGTTTGTCGGGAATGGGATTCCGACGAAAGCTCAAGCGACTCCTCCGACGACGAGGATGCCGCCAACATCGCCGTCACCAAGGGACTCCTCTTCCCCAACGTCGGCCACAAGTGCCTCATGGCAAAGGACGGCAAAAAGAAGAAGGTTAAATCCAACTCCTCCACTAAATATGAATCTTCTAGTGATGATAATGCTAGTGATGAGGAGGATAATTTGCGTTCCCTTTTTGCCAACCTTAACATAGCTCAAAAAGAAAAGTTAAATGAATTAGTTAGTGCTATTCATGAAAAGGATGACCTTTTGGACTCCCAAGAGGATTGTCTAATTAAAGAAAACAAGAAACATGTTAAGGTTAAAAAGGCTTATGCTCTAGAAGTAGAAAAATGTGAAAAATTATCTAGTGAGCTAAGCACTTGCCGTGAAATAATTGACAACCTTAGGAATGAAAATGCTATTTTAAATGCTAAGGTTGATTCACATGTTTGTAATGTTTCAATTCCCAATCTTAGAGATGATAACATTGACTTGCTTGCTAAGATTGATGAATTGAATGCATCTCTTGCTAGCCTTAGATTAGAGAATGAAAATTTAATTGCTAAGGCTAAAGATTTTAATGTTTGCAATGCTACTATTTCCGACCTTAGAACTAAGAATGAAATGTTGCATGCTAAGGTTGTAGAACTTAAATCTTGCAAACCCTCTACATCTAATCTTGAGCATGTTTCTATTTGCACTAGATGTAGAGATATTGATGTTAATGCTATTCTTGATCATATGGCTTTAATTAAACAACAAAATGATCATATAGCAAAATTAGATGCTAAAATTGCCGAGCACAATCTAGAAAATGAGAAATTTAAATTTGCTCGTAGCATGCTTTATAATGGGAGACGCCCTGGCATTAAGGATGGCATTGGCTTCCAAAGGGGAGACAATGTCAAACTTAATGCTCCTCCAAAGAACTTATCTAACTTTGTTAAGGGCAAGGCTCCCATGCCTCAGGATAACGAGGGTTACATTTTGTACCCTGCCGGCTATCCTGAGAGCAAAATTAGAAAGATTCATTCTAGGAAGTCTCACTCTGGCCCTAATCATGCTTATATGTATAAGGGTGAGACATCTAGCTCTAGGCAACCAACCCATGCTAAGTTGCCTAAGAAGAAAATTCCTAATGCATCAAATGATCATGCCATCTCATTTAAAACTTTTGATGCATCTTATGTGCTTACTAGCAAATCCGGCAAAGTAGTTGCCAAATTTGTTGGGGGCAAACACAAGGATTCCAAGACTTGTGTTTGGGTACCCAAAGTTCTTGTATCTAATGCCAAAGGACCCAAAACAGTTTGGGTACCTAAAGTCAAGAACTAAATTTGTTTTGTAGGTTTATGCATCCGGGGGCTCAAGTTGGATACTCGACAGCGGGTGCACAAACCACATGACCGGGGAGAAAAGGATGTTCTCCTCATATGAGAAAAACAAAGATCCCCAACGAGCTATCACATTCGGGGATGGAAATCAAGGGTTGGTCAAAGGTTTGGGTAAAATTGCTATTTCACCTGACCATTCCATTTCCAATGTTTTTCTTGTTGATTCATTAGATTACAACTTGCTTTCTGTTTCCCAATTATGTCAAATGGGCTACAACTGTCTTTTTACTGATGTAGGTGTCACTGTCTTTAGAAGAAGTGATGATTCAATAGCATTTAAGGGAGTGTTGGAGGGTCAGCTATACCTGGTAGATTTTGATAGAGCTGAACTCGACACTTGCTTAATTGCTAAGACTAACATGGGTTGGCTCTGGCACCGCCGACTAGCCCATGTTGGGATGAAGAATCTTCACAAGCTTCTAAAGGGAGAGCACATTTTAGGATTAACAAATGTTCATTTTGAGAAAGACAGGATTTGCAGCGCATGCCAGGCGGGGAAGCAAGTTGGAGTCCATCACCCACACAAGAACATCATGACGACCGACAGGCCGCTTGAGCTACTCCACATGGATCTATTCGGCCCGATTGCTTACATAAGCATCGGCGGGAGTAAGTATTGTCTTGTTATTGTGGATGATTATTCTCGCTTCACTTGGGTATTCTTTTTACAGGAAAAATCTCAAACCCAAGAGACCTTAAAGGGATTCTTGAGACGAGCTCAAAATGAGTTCGGCTTAAGGATCAAGAAAATAAGAAGCGACAACGGGACGGAGTTCAAGAACTCTCAAATTGAAGGCTTCCTTGAGGAGGAGGGCATCAAGCATGAGTTCTCCTCCCCCTACACGCCACAACAAAATGGTGTAGTGGAGAGGAAGAATCGAACTCTATTGGACATGGCAAGAACCATGCTTGATGAGTACAAGACACCGGACCGGTTTTGGGCCGAAGCGGTCAACACCGCCTGCTACGCCATCAACCGGTTATATCTTCACCGAATCCTCAAGAAGACATCATATGAACTCCTAACCGGTAAAAAGCCCAACATTTCATATTTTAGAGTTTTTGGTAGCAAATGCTTCATTCTTATTAAAAGAGGTAGAAAATCTAAATTTGCTCCTAAAACTGTAGAAGGCTTTTTACTTGGTTATGACTCAAACACAAGGGCATATAGGGTCTTTAACAAGTCCACTGGACTAGTTGAAGTCTCTTGTGACGTTGTGTTTGATGAAACTAACGGCTCTCAAGTAGAGCAAGTTGATCTTGATGAGATAGGTGAAGAACAGGCTCCATGCATCGCGCTAAGGAACATGTCCATCGGGGATGTGTGTCCTAAGGAATCCGAAGAGCCTCCAAGTACACAAGATCAACCATCCTCCTCCATGCAAGCATCTCCACCAACTCAAAATGAGGATGAGGCTCAAAATGATGAAGAGCAAAATCAAGAAGACGAGCCACCTCAAGATGATAGCAATGATCAAGGGGGAGATACAAATGATCAAGAAAAGGAGGATGAGGAAGAACCAAGACCGCCACACCCAAGAGTCCACCAAGCAATCCAACGAGATCACCCCGTCGACACCATCCTCGGCGACATTCATAAGGGGGTAACTACTCGATCTCGGGTTGCTCATTTTTGTGAACATTACTCTTTTGTTTCCTCTATTGAGCCACACAGGGTAGAGGAAGCTCTCCAAGATTCGGATTGGGTGGTGGCGATGCAAGAGGAGCTCAACAATTTCACAAGGAATGAGGTCTGGCATTTAGTTCCACGTCCTAACCAAAATGTTGTAGGAACCAAATGGGTCTTCCGCAACAAGCAAGATGAGCATGGTATGGTGACAAGGAACAAAGCTCGACTCGTAGCCAAAGGGTATTCACAAGTCGAAGGTTTGGATTTCGGTGAAACCTATGCACCCGTAGCTAGGCTTGAGTCAATTCGCATATTATTGGCCTATGCTACTTACCATGGCTTTAAGCTCTATCAAATGGACGTGAAAAGTGCCTTCCTCAATGGACCAATCAAGGAAGAGGTTTATGTTGAGCAACCTCCCGGCTTTGAAGACAGTGAGTATCCTAATCATGTCTATAGGCTCTCTAAGGCGCTTTATGGGCTCAAGCAAGCCCCAAGAGCATGGTATGAATGCCTTAGAGATTTCCTTATTGCTAATGGCTTCAAAGTCGGCAAGGCCGATCCTACACTCTTTACTAAAACTCTTGAAAATGACTTGTTTGTATGCCAAATTTATGTTGATGATATTATATTTGGGTCTACTAATGAGTCTACATGTGAAGAGTTTAGTAGGATCATGACACAGAAATTCGAGATGTCGATGATGGGGGAGTTGAAGTATTTTCTAGGATTCCAAGTCAAGCAACTCCAAGAGGGCACCTTCATTTGCCAAACGAAGTACACTCAAGACATTCTAACCAAGTTTGGGATGAAGGATGCCAAACCCATCAAGACACCCATGGGAACTAATGGGCATCTCGACCTCGACACGGGAGGTAAGTCCGTGGATCAAAAGGTATACCGGTCGATGATTGGTTCATTGCTTTATTTATGTGCATCTCGACCGGACATTATGCTTTCCGTGTGCATGTGTGCAAGATTCCAATCCGACCCTAAGGAATCACACCTTACGGCCGTAAAACGAATTTTGAGATATTTGGCTTATACACCTAAGTTTGGGCTTTGGTACCCTCGGGGATCCACATTTGATTTGATTGGTTATTCGGATGCCGATTGGGCGGGGTGCAAAATTAATAGGAAGAGCACATCAGGGACTTGCCAGTTCTTGGGAAGATCCTTGGTGTCTTGGGCCTCAAAGAAGCAAAATTCGGTCGCTCTTTCCACCGCCGAAGCCGAGTACATTGCCGCAGGACATTGTTGCGCGCAATTGCTTTGGATGAGGCAAACCCTGCGGGACTACGGTTACAAATTAACCAAAGTCCCTTTGCTATGTGATAATGAGAGTGCAATCAAAATGGCCGACAATCCCGTCGAGCATAGCCGCACTAAGCACATAGCCATTCGGTATCATTTTCTTAGGGATCACCAACAAAAGGGGGATATCGAGATTTCTTACATTAATTCTAAAGATCAATTAGCCGATATCTTTACCAAGCCACTTGATGAACAATCTTTTACCAGACTTAGGCATGAGCTCAATATTCTTGATTCTAGAAATTTCTTTTGCTAGCCTGCACACATAGCTCATTTAAATACCTTTGATCATATCTCTTTTATATGCTATGACTAATGTGTTTTCAAGTCTATTTCAAACCAAGTCATAGGTATATTGAAAGGGAATTGGAGTCTTCGGCGAAGACAAAGGCTTCCACTCCGTAACTCATGCTTCGCCATCACTCCGAGCAACTCTCTATTCCTTGGGGAGAAATGAGCATCAAAGAAAAGGACTTCATCCTTGGGGGTGAGAGTAAAAGCTCAAAAGCAAAAGGACCGGATTTCATCTTTGGTATAATCTTAACTCATTTACTTATGACCAAAGGGGAAGAAAATACTAAGGAGGGCTCTAATGATTCCGTTTTTGGCGATTCATGCCAAAAAGGGGGAGAAATGAGCCCAAAGCAAAAGGACCGCACCACAGCAAAAGGACCGCACCACCACCACCAAATTCAAAAACTTAGTGCTTTCCAAAAGTCTTTATCATTTGGTATCCTATTGTGTTCAAAAGGGGGAGAAAGTAGTATTTCAAAAATGGTATATCAAAACCCTCTTGAACACTAAGAGGTGGATCTCTTTTAGGGGGAGTTTTGTTTAGTCAAAGGAAAAGCATTTGAAATAGGGGGAGACAATTTCAAATCTTGAAAATGCTTTGCAAACTCTTATTCATGTACCTTTGACTATTTGCAAAAGATCTTTGAAATGGATTTACAAAAAGAATTTGCAAAAACAAAACATGTGGTGCAAACGTGGTCCAAAATGTTATATAAGAAAGAAACATTCCTTGCATATCTTGTAAGTAGTTATATTGGCTCAATTCCAAGTAACCTTTGCACTTACATTATGTAAACTAGTTCAATTATGCACTTCTATATTTGCTTTGGTTTGTGTTGGCATCAATCACCAAAAAGGGGGAGATTGAAAGGGAATTAGGCTTACACCTAGTTCCTAAATAATTTTGGTGGTTGAATTGCCCAACACAAATATTGGACTGACTAGTTTGCTCTAGTGTATAAGTTATACAGGTGCAAAAGGTTCACATCTAGCCAATAAAAAGACCAAGTGTTGGATTCAACAAAGGAGCAATAAGGCAACCGAGGGCACCTCTGGCTGGAGGCACCGGACTGTCCGGTGTGCACCGGACAGTGTCCGGTGCGCCCGTAGACTTCGTTTTCTACCCTTCGCCAGAGGACTTCGACTTCAACCCTTCGCCCTCGGGAATTCGCGGAGGCCGGCGCGCTATAATTCACCGGACTGTCCGGTGTGCACCGGACATGTCCGGTGCGCCAACGAACCGCGGCCTCCGGAACTCGTCATCCTCGGGTTTTCACGACAGCCGCTCCGCTATAATTCACCGGACTGTCCGGTGTGCACCGGACTGTCCGGTGTGCACCGGACTGTCCGGTGTGCCAGCGGAGCAACGGCTCTCTTCGGCGCCAACGGCTCTCTGCGGTGCATTTAATGCGCGCGCAGCGCGCGCAGACGTCAGACTTGCCCATACCGGTGCACCGGACATCAAACAGTACATGTCCGGTGTGCACCGGACACCCAGGCGGGCCCACAAGTCAGAAGCTCCAACGGCTAGAATCCAACGGCAGTGATGACGTGGCAGGGGCACCGGACTGTCCGGTGTGCACCGGACTGTCCGGTGCGCCATCGAACAGAAGCCTCCAGGTAACGGTCAAGTTTGGTGGTTGGGGCTATAAATACCCCAACCACCCCACCATTCATGGTATCCAAGTTTTCCACTTCTCAACTACTACAAGAGCTCTAGGCATTCAATTCTAGACACATTCAAAGAGATCAAATCCTCTCCAATTCCACACAAAACCCTAGTGACTAGAGAGAGTGATTTGCCGTGTTCATTTGAGCTCTTGCGCTTGGATTGCTTCTTTTCTTTCTCACTTGTTCTTGAGATCACAACTCCATTGTAATCAAGGCAAGAGGCACCAATTGTGTGGTGGCCCTTGCGGGGAAGTTTTGTTCCCGGCTTTGATTAGAGAAGAGAAGCTCACTCGGTCCGTGGGACCGTTTGAGAGAGGGAAGGGTTGAAAGAGACCCGGCCTTTGTGGCCTCCTCAACGGGGAGTAGGTTTGCAAGAACCGAACCTCGGTAAAACAAATCTCCGTGTCTCACTTGCTTATTCGCTTGGGATTTGTTTTGCGCCCTCTCTCGCGGACTCGTTTATATTTCTAACGCTAACCCGGCTTGTAGTTGTGTTTATATTTATAAATTTCAGTTTCGCCCTATTCACCCCCCCTCTAGGCGACTATCACTTCGTTTGGGAGAGGAAGGTGCCATCCTTGAGTTGTCTCACTTGGAACCCAAGAAAGTATGTCAACTCGCCCATCATTGACATCTCAAATTTCTGTGTCATCACCCTGGTAAACTCCTCACAAGACTTTTGATTAGTAGAACCAAATATTATGTCATCGACATAAATTTAGCACACAAAAAGGTCACCGTCACAAGTCTTAGTGAAAAGCGTGGGATCGGCTTTCCCAACCTTGAAAGCATTAGCAATTAAGAAATCTCTAAGGCATTCATACCATGCTCTTGGGCCTTGCTTAAGTCCATAGAGCGCCTTAGAGAGCTTAAAAACGTGGTTGGGATACCTGTCATCATCAAAGTCAGGGGGTTGTTCCACGTACACCTCCCCCTTTATTGGCCCGTTGAGGAAAACACTCTTCACATCCATTTGAAACAACCTGAAAGAGTGGTGAGCGGCATAGGCTAACAAAATGCGAATAGACTCTAGCCTAGCCACAGGAGCAAAAGTCTCCTCAAAATCCAAACCTGCGACTTGGGCATAACCTTTTGCCATAAGTCGAGCCTTGTTTCTTGTCACCACCCCGTGCTCATCTTGCTTGTTGCGGAACACCCACTTGGTTCCCACAACGTTTTGCTTTGGACATGGCACCAGGCTCCAAACTTCATTTCGCTTGAAGTTATTGAGCTCTTCCTGCATGGCCAACACCCAGTCCGGATCTTGCAAGGCCTCTTCTACCCTGAAAGGCTCAATAGAAGAGACAAACGAGTAATGCTCACAAAAATTAGCTAATCGTGAGCGAGTAGTTACTCCCTTGCTTATGTCACCCAGAATCTGATCGACGGGGTGATTCCTTTGAATTGTCGCCCGAACTTGAGTTGGAGGGTTTGGTGGTGCTTCTTCTTCCATAACTTGTTCTTCTTGTGCTCCCCCTTGATCACACGCCTCTTCTTGATGAACCTGTTCATCATCTTGAGTTGGGGGGTGCACCATCGTTGAGGAAGAAGGTTGATCTTGCTGTGGTCGCACATCTCCAATCG
The DNA here is from genome assembly GCF_902167145.1 of Zea mays. Lineage (NCBI taxonomy): Eukaryota > Viridiplantae > Streptophyta > Magnoliopsida > Poales > Poaceae > Zea > Zea mays. The sequence goes on along the minus strand of NC_050100.1, from coordinate 72,742,658 downwards.
CCATGGTGTGTATTGCGACCGTCGGAACATCATCTTCATCTATATCATCAAGATCAACTTGCTCCCTTGGAGAGCCATTAGTTTCATCAAATACAACATCGCTAGAGACTTCAACCAGACCCGATGATTTGTTGAAGACTCTATACGCCTTTGTATTTGAGTCATAACCTAGTAAAAACCCTTCTACAGCTTTGGGAGCAAATTTGGAATTTCTACCTTTCTTCACCAAAATGTAACATTTGCTCCCAAATACACGAAAGTATGAGACGTTGGGTTTGTTACCGGTAAGAAGTTCGTACGAGGTCTTCTTGAGGAGGCGATGAAGGTAGAGCCGGTTTATGGCGTGGCAAGCTGTGTTCACAGCTTCCGACCAAAACCGCTCAGGCGTCTTGAACTCTCCAAGCATTGTCCTCGCCATGTCAATAAGCGTCCTGTTCTTCCTCTCTACCACACCATTTTGTTGTGGTGTGTAGGGAGCAGAGAACTCGTGCTTGATGCCTTCCTCCTCAAGGTACTCCTCCACTTGCAGATTCTTGAACTCGGACCGTTGTCGCTTCTTATCTTTTTCACCTTGAGCTCAAATTCATTGTGAGCCCGCCTTAGGAAGCGCTTAAGAGTCCCTTGGGTTTCTGTTTTATCCTGCAAAAAGAATACCCAAGTGAAGCGGGAAAATTCATCAACAATTACTAAACCATACTTACTTCCCCCGATGCTGAGGTAGGCGACGGGTCCGAAGAGGTCCATATGAAGTAGCTCCAGAGGTATTGATGTGGTCATCACATTCTTGCTGTGATGAGCGCTTCCCACCTGTTTACCTGCCTGACAAGCTGCACAAGGTCTATCTTTTTCGAAACATACATTGGTTAGACCTAACACATGTTCTCCCTTTAGAAGTTTATGAAGGTTCTTCATCCCAACATGTGCTAGACGGCGATGCCACAGCCAGCCCATGCTAGTCTTAGCAATTAAGCATGCATCTAGATCGACCTCCTCTTTCGAAAAATCAACTAAGTAGAGTTTGTCGTCTAGTACACCCTTAAAAGCTAATGAACCATCACTCCTTCTAAAGACAGACACATCTACATTGGTAAATAGACAATTATATCCCATATTACATAGTTGACTAACAGATGATAAATTGTTCCCCAGTGATTCAACTAAAAACACATTTGATATGGAATGCTCGGATGAAATGGCTATCTTTCCTAGTCCTTTAACCTTGCCTTGATTCCCATCTCCAAAGATGATCGAATCTTGGGAATCTTTGTTCTTGACGTAGGAAGTGAACATCTTCTTCTCCCCTGTCATGTGGTTTGTGCATCCGCTGTCGATAGTCCAGCTTGAGCCCCCGGATGCATAAACCTGCAAGGCAAATTAGGCTTGGGTTTTAGGTACCCAACTCTTGTTGGGTCCTACAAGGTTAGTTACAATAGTCTTTGGGACCTAAATGCAAGTCTTGTCTCCTTTGCATTTGGACCCCATCTTTCTAGCAACCACTTTTTCATTTTTACATGAAAGTACATACGTAGTGTTGCAAGCATGAAAGACAGAGGTAGGTTTATTACACATTTTCCTAGGAGCATGAGACACAAAATTTCTCCTAGGCCTACCATTAAAATTGGAACTTGAAGCAATCATAGCATGTGAATCAAAAACATTATAACTCTTATTATAATGAGAACTTCTAGAAAATTTTCTATCATTGTACATGAAAGCATGATTCTTTTTATTACTACTAGCCATAGGGGCCTTCCCTTTCTCCTTGTTGGGAATAGGAGCCCTTTGGCTTGTTAAGTTCTTGGCTTCCTTTCGAAAGCCAAGTCCATCCTTTATTGAGGGATGTCTACCAACGGTGTAGGCATCCCTAGCAAATTTTAACTTATCAAAGTCATTTTTGCAAGTCTTAAGTTGGGCATTAATACTTGCCACTTCACCATTTAATTTTGTAATAGAAGTAAGGTGCTCAACACATGCATCAACATCAAAATCCTTACACCTATTACAAATGACAACATGCTCTACACAAGAACTAGATTTATTAACTACTTCTAGCTTAGCATTTAAATCATCATTAGTACTCTTTAAGCTAGACACAGTTTCATGACAAGCAGATAATTCTGAAGAAAGCATTTCATTCCTTTTAACCTCTAAAGCAAGAGAATTTTGCACACTTACAAACTTATCATGCTCTTCATATAAAATATCCTCTTGCTTTTCTAAAAGTCTATTCTTTTCATTTAAAGCATCAATCAATTCATTGATTTTATCTACTTTAGTTCTATCTAAACCTTTGAATAAGCTTGTGTAATCTACTTCATCATCACTAGACTCATCATCACTTGAAGTAGTATACTTAGGGGTATCTCGAGCGCTTACCTTTTTCTCCTTTGCCATGAGGCAAGTATGACACTCGTTGGGGAAGAGAGATGACTTGTTGAAGGCCGAGGCGGCGAGTCCTTCGTCGTTGGGGTCAGAAGAAGAGCAATCTGAATCCCATTCTTTGCCAAGATGCGCCTCGCCTTTCGCCTTCTTGTAGGCCTTCTTCTTCTCCCTCTTCCCGCTCTTTTCTTGTTCCTGGTCATTAGCATTATCGGGACAATTCGCTATAAAATGACCAGTCTTACCACATTTAAAACAGGAGTGCTTTCCCTTTGCTTTGCTCTTGTTGGGATGCTCCTTGCGTCCCTTTAACACCGTCTTGAAGCGCTTGATGATGAGGGCCATCTCATCTTCGTTTAGCCTGGCAGCCTCAACTTGTGCCACCTTGCTAGGTAGCGCCTCCCTGCTACTGCTCGTTGCTTTGAGTGCAACGGGCTGGGGCTCATAGATGGGCATTGGGCCATTCAATGCATCATCAACGTATCTTGCTTCCTTGACCATCATACGCTCGCTCACAAACTTTCCGAGTATCTCCTCAGGCGTCATCTTTGTGTACCTAGGATTTTCACTGATGAGGTTCACAAGATGAGGGTCAATAACAGTGAAAGACCTGAGCATAAGTTGGACGACGTCGTGGTCCGTCCATCCCGTGCTTCCATAGCTCCTGATCTTGTTGACCAGGGTCTTGAGCCTGTTGTACGTTTGCGTCGGCTCCTCTCCTCTGATCATGGCAAACCTTCCTAGCTCGCCTTCCACCAACTCCATTTTGGTGATCATGGTGGCGTCGTTCCCCTCATGCAATATCTTGAGGGTGTCCCATATTTTCTTGGCGTTGTCCAAGCCGCTCACCTTGTTGTATTCGTCCCTGCATAATGATGCTAACAAAACAGTGGTAGCTTGTGCATTCTTATGAATTTGTTCGCTGATAAACACAGGGTTATCGGTACTATCAAATTGCATTCCATTCTCAACTATCTCCCAAATACTAGAATGGAGAGAGAAAAGGTGACTACGCATTTTGTGACTCCAAAAAGAGTAGTCCTCTTCATCAAAGTGTGGAGGTTTACCAAGATGATTAGAAAACAAATGGGCATTGGAATTATAAGGAATACGAGAATAATCAAATGAAAAATTTGAGTTAACCAGTTTCTTTTTCTCGTCGTAGTCGTCGTCTCTTGGGGAAGAAGAAGACTCGTCGCTGTTGTAGTAGACGATCTTCTTGATGCGCCTCTTCTTCTTCCTGTCCTTCTTCTTATGACTTGAGCCAGAGTCAGTGGGCTTGTCGTCCCTCGGCTCGTTGAGGAAGGACTCCTTCTCCTTGTAGTTGACCACCATCCCCTTTCCCTTAGGATCCATCTCTTCGGGCGATTAGTCCCTTTTGTGAAGAGAACGGCTCTGATACCAATTGAGAGCACCTAGAGGGGGGGTGAATAGGTGATCCTGTAAAATTTAACAACTAATAGCCACAAAACTTGGTTAAGTGTTAGTATGGCTAAGTAGCGAGATCTTGCGAACACAAGTATCACAGAGAAACAATCACAAAAGACACGCGAGTTTATCCCGTGGTTCGGCATGTATAACACTTGCCTACCTCCACGTTGTGGCGTCCCAATGGACGAGGGTTGCACTCAACCCCTTTCAAGTGATCCAATGATCACTTGAATACCACGGCTTTTCTTTGCTTATCTCTTTTCCCGTTTGCGAGGAATCTCAACAAGTTGGAGTCTCTCGCCCTTACAATAAAGATCACGGTGAAAACACAAGAGTAAGGATGGAAAGCAACTCACACAAATCCGTACCAATACACATGCACGCAAGCCAAGACTTGAGCTCAAAATGAAGCACAACAAGTTCACTACAAGAACAGAGCTCAAATCACTAACACGATCGATCAAGTGCGCGAAGACGGAGTGTGGAAGACTTAGAATGCTTAAAGTATGCTTGGGGTTACTCCTCCATGCGCCTAGGGGTCCCTTTTATAGCCCCAAGGCAGCTAGGATCCATTGGAGGCATTCTTGGAAGGCAAATATTGCCTTCTGTCGGGTGGCGCACCGGACAGTCCGGTGCACCACCGGACAACCACTGTTCATGTCCGGTGCACGATTTCCTTCCATTTCTGGCGCAGCTGACCGTTGCAACTTTGGGCTGATTGGCGCATCGGACACTGACAAGTCACTAGGGATCTCCCTAGAAACTGACAAGTCCCTGATGTGCTCTTCCTATCAATTTTACACACTCCCCAATCAGCATCTGAATAACCTATTAAATCAAAAGTGGATCCCTTGGGGTACCAAAGACCAAACTTAGGTGTATAAACTAAATATCTCATGATTCTCTTCATGGCCCTAAGGTGAACTTCCTTAGGATCGACTTGGAACCTTGCACACATGCATACGGAAAGCATAATATCCAGTCGAGATGCACATAAATAGAGTAAAGATCCTATCATCGATCGATATACCTTTTGATATATGGATTTACCTCCCGTGTCGAGGTCAAGATGCCCATTAGTTCCCATGGGTGTCTTGATGGGTTTGGCATCATTCATTCCAAACTTGGTAAGTATGTCTTGAATGTACTTTGTTTGGCTGATGAAGGTGCCGTCTTGGAGTTGCTTGACTTGAAATCCTAAGAAATACTTCAACTCCCCCATCATAGACATCTCGAATTTTTGAATCATGATCCTACTAAACTCTTCACGAGTAGATTTATTAGTAGACCCAAATATAATATCATCAACATAAATTTGGCATATAAACAAATCTTTTGCAATGGTTTTAGTAAAGAGAGTAATATCGGCTTTACCAACTTTGAAGCCATTAGTGATAAGGAAATCTCGCAGGCATTCATACCATGCTCTTGGAGCTTGCTTGAGCCCATAAAGCGCCTTTGAGAGTTTATAAACATGGTTATAGTACTCACTATCTTTAAAGCCGGGAGGTTGCTCAACATAGACCTCTTCCTTGATTGGTCCATTGAGGAAGGCACTTTTCACGTCCATTTGATAAAGCTTAAAGCCATGGTAAGTAGCATAGGCAAGTAATATGTGAATTGACTCAAGCCTAGCTACGGGTGCATAGGTTTCACCGAAATCCAAACCTTCAACTTGTGAATAACCCTTGGCCACAAGTCGAGCTTTGTTCCTTGTCACCACACCATGCTCATCTTTCTTGTTGCGGAATACCCACTTGGTTCCTACAACATTTTGGTTAGGACGTGGAACTAAATGCCATACCTCATTCCTCGTGAAGTTGTTGAGCTCCTCTTGCATTGCCAGCACCCAATCCGAGTCTCTTAGTGCATCCTCCACCCTGTATGGCTCAATAGAGGAAACAAAAGAGTAATGTTCACAAAAATGAGTGACTCAAGATCGAGTTGTTACCCCCTTATGAATGTCACTAGAATTGAGTTGACGGGGTGATCTCTTTGAATCGCTTGGTGGACTCTTGGGTGTGGCAGTCTTTGACCCTGAATTTCTTGCTTATCTTCCTTGTCCTTGTTGACTTGATCTCCCCCTTGGTCATTGTCCTCCTCTTGAGGTGGCTCATCCTCTTGATCCTCATCATCTTGAGCATGATCCTCATCTTGAGTTGGTGGAGATGCTTGATTGGAAGATGATGGTTGATCTCGTGCTTGAGTGGGCTCTTCGGATTCCTTAGGACACACATCCCCAATGGACATGTTCCTTAGTGCGACGCACAGAGCCTCTTTATCATCTAATTCATCAAGATCAACTTGCTCCACTTGGGATCCATTAGTCTCATCAAACACAATGTCACAAGAAACCTCAACTAATCTAGTGGATTGGTTGAAGACTCTATATGCCCTTGTGTTTGAATCGTATCCTAGTAAAAAGCCTTCTACAGCCTTAGCAGCAAATTTAGATTTTCTACCTCTTTTATAAAGAATAAAACATTTGCTACCAAAGACTCTAAAATATGAAACAGTTGGCTTTTACTGGTAAGGAGTTCGTATGATGTCTTCTTGAGGATTCGGTGAAGGTAGAGCCGGTTGATGGAGTAGCAGGCGGTGTTAATCGCCTCAGCCCAAAACTAGTCCGGAGTCTTGTATTCATCAAGCATGGTCCTCGCCATGTCCAGTAGAGTTCTATTCTTCCTCTCCACTACACCATTTTGTTGAGGTGTGTAGAGAGAAGAGAACTCATGCTTGATGCCCTCCTCCTCAAGAAATCCTTATATTTGTGAGTTCTTGAACTCTGTCCCATTATCGCTTCTTATTTTCTTGATTCTCAATCCAACCTCATTTTGAGCCCGTCTCAAGAATCCCTTTAAGATCTCTTGGGTTTGATATTTTTCCTGCAAAAAGAATACCCAAGTGAAGCAAGAATAATCATCCACAATAACTAGACAGTACTTACTCTCACTGATGCTTATGTAAGCAATTGGGCCGAATAGATCCATGTGGAGTAGTTCAAGCGGCCTGTCAGTTGTCATGATGTTCTTATGTGGATGATGGGAGCCAACTTGCTTTCCTGCTTGACATGTGCTACAAACCCTGTCTTTCTCAAAATGAACATTTGTTAGTCCCAAAATGTGTTCTCCATTTAAAAGCTTATGAAGATTCTTCATTCCAACATGTGCTAGTCGGCGATGCCAGAGCCAACCCATGTTAGTCTTAGCAATTAAGCAAGTATCAAGTTCAGCTTTGTTAAAATCAACCAAGTATAGCTGATCCTCTAATACTCCCTTAAATGCTACTGAATCATCACTTCTTCTAAAGACAGTAACACATATATCCGTAAAAAGCAGTTGTAGCCCATTTTACATAATTGAGAAACATAAAGCAAATTGTAATCTAAAAAATCTACAAGAAAAACATTGGAAATGGAATGGTCAGGTGATATAGCAATTTTACCAAGTCCTTTGACCAAACCTTGATTTCCATCCCCGAATGTGATAGCTCTTTGGGGATCTTCGTTTTTCTCGTAGGAGGAAACATCCTTTTCTCCCCTGTCATGTGGTTTGTGCATCCGCTGTCTATTATCCAACTTGAGCCTCCGGATGCATAAACCTGCAAAACAATTTAGGTCTTGTTCTTAGGTACCCAAACGGTCTTGGGTCATTTCACATTAGAAACAAGCACCTTGGGTACCCAAACACAAGTCTTGGAGCCCTTGTGTTTTCCCCCAACATATTTGGCAACTATTTTGCCTAATTTGTTAGTTAAAACATAAGAAGCATCAAAAGTTTTGAATGAAACATTATGATCATTTGATGCAGTAGGAGTTTTCTTTTTAGACAATTTAACATGGGTTGATTGCCTAGAGCTAGAAGCCTCATTCTTGTACATAAAGCATGATGGGAAACAGAATGAGACTTCCTAGCATAAATTCTCCTAATTTTGTGTTCGGGATAACCAACAGGATATAAAATATAACCTTCGTTATCCTGAACCATGGGAGTCTTGCCCTTAACAAAATTAGATAATATTTTAGGGGCATTAAGCTTGACATTGCTTCCCTGTTGGAAACCAATGTCATCCTTAATGCAGGGCGTCTCCCATTATAGAGCATGCTTCTAGCAAATTTAAAATTTTCATTTTCTATCTCATGCTCATTGATTTTACTAGTTAATTGAGCTATATGATCAGTTTGTTGTTTAATTAAAGCAAGGTGATCATGAATAACATCAATATTAATGTCTCTACATCTAGTACAAATAGTGACATGATCAATAGTAGATGTAGAGGGTTTGTGAAAGGGAAATAGGGTCAAACCTTTTCCTAAATGATTTTGGTGGTTGAAATACCCAACACAAACAATTGGACTAACTAGTTTGCTCTAGATTATATATTCTACAGGTGCTAAAGGTTCAACACAAACCAATAAAAAGATCAAAGTTAGGGTTCAAATGAAAGGAGCAAAAGAAACCGAAGAGAACCCTGGTCTGGCGCATCGGACAGTGTCCGGTGCACCAGGGGCGATCGACTCAAACTCTTCACCTTCGGGTTTCTGGAGAGCCGCTCGGCTATAATTCACCGGACTGTCCGGTGGGCCACCGAACTGTCCGGTGTGCCAGCGGAACAACGGCTATCGAGCGCAACGGTCAACTCCAACGGTCGCCTGCAAACGTGAACAATGTGCGGACAGTTCGCGCAGAGTCAGAGCAGCGCCAGAAGGCGCACCGGTCAGTGAATAGTGACTGTCCAGTGCCCCAAGATGTCAGAGCTCCAACGGTCAAAACCGTCAGAACCCTAACGGTTGGGTGACGTGGCGGGCGCACCGGACTGTCCGGTGTGCCCATCAACAGACAGCCTCCCCAACGGTTGGTTTGGTGGTTGGGGCTATAAATACCCCCAACCACCACCACTCAAGGCATCCAAGTTCTTTAGACATCTCATTCAATATAAGAGCTAGTGCAATCAATACAAGACACAATTCAAAAGAATCAAAGCCTCTCCAAGTCCCAAATCCACTCCAAACACCTAGTGACTAGAGAGAGAGTTTTGCTCGTGTTCTTTGAGCTCTTGTTACTGGATCGCTTTCTTCTTCCCCATTCTTGTTCTTCAAGCACTTGTAATCAAAGCAAGAGACACCAAGTTGTGGTGGTCCTTGTGAGGGGTCTAAGTGACTCGTTTGATTAAGTAGAAAGCTCACTCGGTCTAAGTGACCGTTTGAGAGAGGGAAAGGGTTGAAAGAGACCCGGTCTTTGTGACCACCTCAACGGGGACTAGGTTCATTGGAACCGAACCTCGGTAAAACAAATCACCGTGTCATCCGCTCTATTCCTTAGTTGATTTGTTTTCCTCTCTCTTTCGGACTCGGTTTTATTTCTAACGCTAACCCCGATTTGTAGTTGTGTTTAAAGTTGTAATTTTCAGTTTCCGCCTATTCACCCCCCCCCCCTCTAGGCGACTTTCAGTTTGCAAACATTTAATTCATCTATCTTAGATTTTAGCATGGCATTTTCATCTCTAAGATAGGAGATAGACTCGTTGCAAACAATTAAATCATTAGCCTTGGAAATTAAGCTAGAAATGGATTCATTCAATTTATTAATCTTAGCAATTTAACTAGCATTCTCATTTCTAAGATTGGTAATTGAATCATGACATATGCTGAGCTCTTTAGACAAGTTTTCATTTTTCTCTACTTCCTGAGCATAAGCATTCTTCATCTTAACATGCTTTTTATTTTTATTAATAAGGAATTCCTCTTGGCTATCCAAGAGTTCATCCTTCTCATGAATAGCACCTATCAATTCATTCAATTTTTCCTTTTGTTGCATGTTAAGGTTGGCAAAAAGGGTAAGCAAATTATCTTCATTATCACTAGAACTACCCTCATCACTAGATGTAGTATACTTGGGGGTGGTTCTAGTTTGTACCTACTTCTTTTTGCCATCCTTTGCCATGAAGCAATTGTGGTCGATGTTGGGGAAGAGAAGACCCTTGTTGACGGTGATGTTTGTGGCATCCTCGTCGGAGGAGGAGTCGGTGGAGCACATGTCGGAGTCCCATTCCCGACATACATGGGCATCGCCGCCATTCTTATTGTAGTACTTCTTCTTTTCCTTCTTCCTCCCCTTCTTGTCGTTGTCCCTGTCACTATCACTAGACATAGGGCATTTAGCGATAAAATGACTGGGCTTACCACATTTGTAGCACACCCTCTTGGAGCGGAGTTTGTAATAATATATTTTATCTAAGTGCTAGAAACAGTGAGAAGAAAAGAAGAAAAGAACCAAAAAGACTTGGCTCGGTGCAGCCAAAACTCAACTCAGTCTGGCACACCGGACTGTCCGGTGCGCCAGGCTGGCTTCCGGTGAACAGGCCACTCTCGGGAAAAATCGGCGGCGTACGGCTATAATTCACCGGACTGTCCGATCAGCCAACGGTCGTCAGCGCAACGGTCGGTCGCGCAATCTACGGGCGACGCGTGGCCCGCGCCAACGGTCGGCAGGGGCACCAGACTGTCCGGTGCGCCATCGGGCCTGGAGCTGCAACGGTCATCTGCGCCAGAAAAGGAAGGAGATCGGCATCGGACTGTCTACAGTGACTGTCTGGTGGCGCACCGGACTGTCCGGTGCGCCACTCGACAGAAGGCAAGGATAGCTTTCCTTGTTGGCCTCCAACGGCTCCTAGCTGCCTTGGGGCTATAAAAGGGACCCCTAGGCACATGGAGGAGCTACCCAAGCTTACAAGAAACATTCTAAGACTCCAAGACTCCAACTTCACGCATTCGATTCTTTGTGATAATGACTTGAGCTCCATTTGAGTTGTGAACTCCGTGCGTTGTGTTTTGAGCTCAAGTTGTGACTTGTGTGCGTGATTGTGCTGTGGATTTGAGTCTTGTGTGTGTTGCTCTCCCCTCCGTTACTTCTGTACTTATTTTGTGATCATCATTGTAAGGGCGAGAGGCTCCAAGTTGTGGAGATTCCTCGCAAACGGGAGAAAGACTAAGAAAGGAAAAACCGTGGTATTCAAGTTGATCATCGGATCACTTGAAAGGGGTTGAGTGCAACCCTCGTCCATTGGGACGCCACAACGTGGAAGTAGGCAAGTATTCCTTGGCCGAACCACGGGATAAAAATCGCGTGTCTCCTGTGTGCCTTCTCTTTGATTATTTGTGTTCACAAGAACTCGCTTCAAGCTACTTAGCCGTTCTAACTTTCATAACTAAGTTTTGTGGCTATTAGTGTTGAATTTTACAGGATCACCTATTAACCCCCCCTCTAGGTGCTCTCAATTGGTATCAAAGTCGTACTCTTCACGTAAGGGACTAATCGCCCGAAGAGATGGATCCTAAGGGAAAGGGGATGGTGGTCAACGACAAGGAGAAGGAGTCCATCTTCAACAAGCCAAGAGATGACAAGCCCACTGACTCTAGCTCGAGTCATAAGAAGGACAGGAAGAAGAAGAGGCACATCAAGAAGATCGTCTACTACGACAGCGATGAATCTTCTTCTTCACCAAGAGACGACGACGATGACGATTCTTCGTCAAAGAAAAAGACGGTTAATCAAAACTATTCCTTTGATTATTCCCGCATTCCGTACAATTCAAGTGCCCATTTACTTTCTATTCCTCTTAGAAAACCCCCACACTTTGATGGAGAGGATTACTCATTTTGGAGTCATAAAATGTGTAGTCATCTATTTTCTCTCCATCCTAGCATTTGGGAAATCATGGAGAATGGAATGCATTTCAATGGTATGGATAATCCTGTGATGATTAATGAACAAATTCATAAGAATGCACAAGCTACCACTGTTTTGCTAGCATCTTTGTGTAGGGATGAATATAACAAGGTTAGCGGCTTGGACAACGCCAAGCAAATCTGGGATACCCTCAAGATCTCACATGAGAGAAATGATGCCACTATGATCACCAAGATGGAACTGGTGGAAGGCGAGCTGGGAAGGTTTGCCATGATCAAGGGAGAGGAGCCAACTCAGACTTACAACAGGCTCAAGACCCTAGTTAACAAGATCCGAAGCTATGGAAGCACAAAATGGACGGATCATGATGTCGTCCGACTCATGTTAAGGTCATTTACTGTAATTGACCCCCATCTTGTGAATCTCATTCGTGAAAACCCCAGGTACACAAAGATGACGCCCGAGGAGATCCTTGGAAAGTTTGTAAGCGGGCGTATGATGGTGAAGGAGGCACGATATGTGGACGATGCTCTAAACGGTCCACTACCCGTCTACGAGCCTCAACCTGTGGCTCTTAAGGCTACTAGCAGCAGGGAGGCGCTTCCAAGCAGGGTGGCACAAGTGGAGGTTGCTGGCCTCAACGAGGATGAGATGGCGTTTATCATCAAGCACTTCAAGACTGCACTTAAAGGACGCAAGGAGTACCCCAACAAGAACAAAACAAGGGGAAAGCGCTCCTACTTCAAATGCGGTAAGACTGGTCACTTTATTGCTCAATGTCCTGATAATGAGAATGATCAGGCACAAGAAAGACACGACAAGAGTGAAAAGAAAAAGAACTACAAGAAGGCAAAGGGAGAGGCGCACCTTGGAAAGGAGTGGGACTGTGACTGCTCTTCATACGACTCCGACGATGAGGGACTGGCCGCCTCAGCCTTCGACAAGTCTTCACTCTTCCCAACGAACGGCAAACGTGTCTCATGGCCAAGGAGAAAAAGGTAAGTGTTCGAAATACATCTAAGTATACTACTTCTAGCGATGATGATTCTAGTAATGATGAAGTAGATTATACTGATTTATTTAAGGGCTTAGATAGAGCTAAAGTAGATAAAATCAATGAGTTGATTGATGCTCTAAATGAAAAGGATATATTGCTAGAAAGGCAAGATGATATTTTGTATGAGGAACATGACAAATTTGTTAGTGTTCATAAGTCTCTTGCCTTAGAACTTAAAAGAAATGAAATTATGTCTTCCGAATTGTCTGTCTGTCAGAAATCTGTCTCCTAGTTTTAAGAATTTAAATGATGAATTAAATGTTAAGCTAGAGGAGGCAAATGCAACTAAGTCATGTGTAGAGCATGTTGTTATTTGCAATAGATGTAAGGACTTTGATGTTGATGCATGTAATGAACATCTTATTGCTATTACAAAATTGAATGATGAAGTGGCAAGTCTTAATGCTCAACTTAAGACTTGCAAAAATGATTTTGATAAGTTAAAATTTGCTAGGGATGCCTACACAATTGGTAGACACCCTTCTATTAAGGATGGACTTGGTTTTCGAAAGGAAACCAAGAACTTAACAAGCCAAAAGGCTCCCGTTCTCAACAAGGAGAAAGGGAAGGCTCCTATGGCTAGTAGTTCTCAAAAATGTCATACTTACATTTATGATAGAAAATTTTCTAGGAATGCTCACTATAATAGGAGTTATGATGCGGTTAATTCACATGCTATGTTTGCATCAAGTTCTACTTTTGTGCATGGTCGAAGTAGGCCTAGGAGAAGTAATGTTGTGCATCATGTGCCTAGGAGAGTATGTAATGAACCTTTTACCATTTACCATGCTTGCAATACTTCATTCGCGCTCTTATGTAAGAATGAAAAAGTAGTTGCTAGAAAGGTGGGATCCAAATGCAAGGGAGACAAGACTTGTATTTGGGTTCCAAAGGCTATCGTGACTAACCTTGTAGGACCCAACAAAAGTTGGGTACCTAAAACCCAAGTGTAAATTGCCTTGCAGGTTTATGCATCGGGGGGCTCAAGCTGGATTATCGACAGCGGATGCACAAACCACATGACGAGGGAGAAGAAGATGTTCACCTCCTACGTCAAGAACAAGGATTCCCAGGATTCGATCATCTTTGGAGATGGGAACCAAGGCAAGGTTAAAGGATTGGGAAAGATAGCCATTACATCCGAGCATTCTATCTCCAATGTGTTCTTAGTTGAATCGTTCGGGTACAACTTATTGTCTGTGAGTCAATTATGTAACATGGGTTATAATTGTCTATTTACCAATATAGATGTATTTGTCTTTAGAAGGAGTGATGGTTCATTAGCGTATAAGGGTGTATTAGACGACAAACGCTACCTAGTTGATTTTTCGAAAGAGGGGGCCGATCTAGATGCATGCTTAATAGCTAAGACTAGCATGGGCTGGTTGTGGCATCGCCGTCTAGCACATGTTAGGATGAAGAACCTTCATAAACTTCTAAAGGGAGAACATGTGTTAGGACTAACCAATGTATGCTTCGAGAAAGATAGACCTTGTGCATCTTGTCAGGCAGGAAAACAAGTGGGAATCACTCATCACAGCAAGAATGTGATGACAACATCAAGACCACTAGAGCTTCTTCACATGGACCTCTTCGGACCCGTTGCCTACCTTAGCATCGGGGGAAGTAAGTATGGTCTTGTAATTGTTGATGATTTTTCCCGCTTCACTTGGGTGTTCTTTTTGCGGGATAAATCAGAAACCCAAGGGACCCTAAAGCGCTTTCTAAAGAGGGATCAAAACGAATTTGAGCTCAAGGTGAAAAAGATAAGAAGCGACAATGGGTCCGAGTTCAAGAATATGCAAGTGGAGGAGTATCTTGATGAAGAAGGCGTCAAGCACGAGTTCTCCGCTCCCTACACACCATAGCAAAACGGTGTGGTAGAGAGGAAGAACAGGAGGCTAATCGACATGGCGAGGACGATGCTTGGAGAATTCAAGACTCCCGAGCGGTTTTGGTCGGAAGCTGTGAACACAGCCTGCCACGCCATAAACCGGCTATATCTGCATCGTGTCCTCAAGTAGACCTCCTACGAACTCCTTACCGGTAATAAACCCAATGTCTCTTACTTTCATGTATTTGGGAGCAAATGCTACATTTTGGTGAAGAAAGGTAGACATTCCAAATTTGCTCCCAAAGTTGTAGAAGGGTTTTTACTAGGGTATGACTTCAAATACAAAGGGGTATAGAGTCTTCAACAAATCATTGGGTTTGGTTGAAGTCTCTAGCAACGTTGTATTTGATGAGACTAATGGCTCTCCAAGAGAGCAAGTTGATCTTGATGACATAGATGAAGATGATGTTCCGACGGCCGCAATACGCACGATGGCGATAGGTGATGTGCGACCACAGGAACGACAAGAGCAAGATCAGCCATCTTCCTCTACAATGGTGCATCCCCCAACTCAAGATGATAGATAGGTTCATCAAGAAGAGGCGCGTGATCAAGGGGGAGCACAAGAAGAAGCACCATGGGACCCTCCAACTCAAGTCCGAGCGACGATTCAAAGGAATCACCCCGTTGACCAGATTCTGGGTGACATAAGCAAGGGAGTAACTACTCGCTCAAGATTAGCTAACTTTTGTGAGCATTACTCGTTTGTCTTGTCTATTGAGCCTTTCAGGGTAGAAGAGGCCTTGCAAGATCCGGACTGGGTGTTGGCCATGCAGGAAGAGCTCAACAACTTCAAAAGAAATGAAGTTTGGAGCCTGTGCCACGTCCAAAGCAAAATGTTGTGGGAACCAAGTGGGTGTTCCGCAACAAACAAGACGAGCACGGGGTGGTGACAAAAAACAAGCTCGACTTGTGGCAAAAGGTTATGCCCAAGTCACAGGTTTGGATTTCGAGGAGACTTTTGCTCCTGTGGCTAGGCTAGAGTCTATTAGAATATTATTAGCCTATGCCGCTCACCACTATTTCAGGTTGTTTCAAATGGATGTGAAGAGTGCTTTCCTCAACGGGCCAATAAAGGAGGAGGTGTACGTGGAACAACCCCCTGGCTTTGAGGATGACAAGTACCCCGACCATGTGTTTAAAGTCTCTAAGGCACTCTATGGACTTAAGCAAGCCCCAAGAGCATGGTATGAAAGCCTTAGAGATTTCTTAATTGCTAATCCTTTCAAGGTTGGGAAAGCCGATCCCACTCTTTTCAATAAGACTTGTGATGGTGACCTTTTTGTGTGCCAAATTTATGTCGATGATATAATATTTGGTTCTACTAATCAAAAGTCTTGTGAGGAGTTTAGCAGGGTGATGACTCAAAAGTTTGAGATGTCGATGATGGGCGAGTTGAACTACTTCCTTGGGTTCCAAGTGAAGCAACTCAAGGATGGCACCTTCATCTCCCAAAACGAAGTACACGCAAGACCTAATCAAGAGGTTTGGGATGAAGGACACCAAGCCCGCGAAGACACCAATGGGAACCGACGGGCATGTCGACCTCAACAAAGGAGGTAAGTCTGTTGATCAAAAGACATACCGGTCTATGATAGGGTCATTACTTTATTTATGTGCTAGTAGACCGGATATTATGCTAAGCGTATGCATGTGTGCTAGATATTAATCTAACCCAAGGGAATGTCACCTTGTGGCCGTTAAGCGAATTCTTAGATATTTAGTTTCTACGCCTTGCTTCGGGATCTGGTATCCAAAGGGGTCTACCTTTGACTTGATTGGATATTCAGACTCCGATTATGCTGGATGCAAGGTTGATAGGAAGAGTACATCAGGGACGTGTCAATTCCTAGGAAGGTCCCTGGTGTCTTGGAGTTCAAAGAAACAAACCTCTGTTGCCCTATCCACCGCTGAGGGCGAGTATGTTGTCGTAGGATAGTGTTGCGCGCAACTACTTTGGATGAGGCAAACCCTCCGGGACTTTGGCTACAATCTGAGCAAAGTCCCACTCCTATGTGACAATGAGAGTGCAATCCGCATGGCGGATAATCCTGTTGAACACAGCCGCACTAAGCACATAGACATCCGACATCACTTTCTGAGAGACCACTAGCAAAAGGGAGATATCGAGGTGTTCCGTATTAGCACCGAGAACCAGCTAGCTGATATCTTTACCAAACCATTAGATGAGAAAACCTTTTGCAGGTTGCGTAGTGAGCTAAATGTCTTAGATTCGCGTAACTTGGATTGATCTATAGCATACATGTGTTCTATGCCTTTGATCATGTTATTTATGCAATTTGTTACTTATTTATGGTGCTCAAGTTGTGCAAGGGATCCCGGACCTCACAAGTCCATGTGTGAATGATGCACATATTTAGGGGGAGATGTGCTACAACTTGACCCTTTGAGACTAACCTTGTGTTTGAGTATACTTGTTGTAGTCTCAAAGGTGAACTTGGACCATGCAAAGACTTCCACTGCACTCCGGTATTAGTGTACTCACCTCCAAGTTCATTCTTATGCTCTAGTTTCCTTTTTGCTCTTAATTGACATTTTTCGTGAGGCAATGGGGTTCAAGGGCCAAAAATGATCCCATTTTGGTGCTTGATGCCAAAGGGGAGAAATTAAGGCCAAAGCAAATGGATCAGCTACCACTTGAGAATTTTGAAAATAGTAGAGTTAGAATTTTTTATTTGTCCAAAATACTCTTATTGCAAAATTTGGCCTCTTGTGGGGGGAGAATTTGTGATTATGGCAAAAAGGGGGAGTTTTTGTTCCTTGATTAATTTTTCCATTGGAATATCTCTCCTTGTGCCTAAACAAGTGTGTTTGACTTAGAGATAGGAAAATGAATTTGATTTGCAAAAACAAACCAAGTGGTGGCAAAGAATGATCCAAATATGTCAAAATTTGTGAAATGCAATTTTGTTCTCAATTGCATTGATGTTGCACTTCTTTTGGATGTGTTGGCATAAATCACCAAAAAGGGGGGAGATTGAAAAAGAAATGTGCCCTTGGGAAATTTCTATTATGTTTTGGTGATTAAGTGCCCAACACATTTAAAAAAGTTCTTATGTGCTAAATGAAGAGAGAAGTGCAAATCAAAGAGAAGGTATGTTTCTAGACTTAGTACGTAGTTTTTAAGTACTAATATGTTTTATCTAAGTGCTAGAAACAATGAGAAGAAAAGAAGAAAAGAACCAAAAAGACTTGGCTCGATGCAGGCAAAACTCAGCTCAGTCTGGCACACCGGACTGTCCGGTGGTGCACTGGACATTGTCCGGTGCGCCAGGCTGGCTTCTGGTGAACAGGTCACTCTCGGGAAAAATTGGCGGCGTAGGACTATAATTCACCGGACTGTCTGATGGTGCACTGGACTGTCTGGTGAGCCAACGGTCGCCAGCGCAACGGTTGGCTATGCAATCCGCGGGCGACGCGTGGCCCACACCAACGGTCGGCAGGGGGCACCGGACTGTCCAGTGTGCACCGGACAGTGTCCGGTGCGCCATCAGGCCCGGAGCTGCAACGGTCATCTACGCCAGAAAAAGAAGGAGATCGGCACCGGACCGTCTACAGTTACTGTCCGGTGGCGCACCGGACTGTCCATTGCGCCACTCGACAGAAGGCAAGGATGGCTTTCCTTGTTGGCCTCCAACGGCTTCTAGCTGCCTTGGGGCTATAAAAGGGACCCCTAGGCACATGGAGGAGCTACCCAAGCTTACAAGAAACATTCTAAGACTCCAAGACTCCAACTTCACGCATTCGATTCTTTGTGATAGTGACTTGAGCTCCATTTGAGTTGTGAACTCCGTGCGTTGTGTTTTGAGCTCAAGTTGTGACTTGTGTGCGTGATTGTGCTGTGGATTTGAGTCTTGTGTGTGTTGCTCTCCCCTCCCTTACTTATGTACTTCTTTTGTGATCATCATTGTAAGAGCGAGAGGCTCCAAGTTGTGGAGATTCCTCGCAAA
The DNA here is from genome assembly GCF_902167145.1 of Zea mays. Taxonomy (NCBI): domain Eukaryota; kingdom Viridiplantae; phylum Streptophyta; class Magnoliopsida; order Poales; family Poaceae; genus Zea; species Zea mays. The sequence goes on along the minus strand of NC_050100.1, from coordinate 72,724,238 downwards.
CGGGAGAAAGACTAAGAAAGGAAAAACTGTGGTATTCAAGTTGATCATCGGATCACTTGAAAGGGGTTGAGTGCAACCCTCGTCCATTGGGACGCCACAACGTGGAAGTAGGCAAGTATTACTTGGCCGAACCACGAGATAAAAATCGCGTGTCTCATGTGTGCTTTATCTTTGATTATCTGTGTTCACAAGAACTCGCTTCAAGCTACTTAGCCGTTCTAACTTTCATAACTAAGTTTTGTGGCTATTAGTGTTGAATTTTACAGGATCACCTATTCACCCCCTCTCTAGGTGCTCTCATTATGTGATGCGTCATTTTATCACTCCACATACAATAATCTTCACCATCAAAACATGGTGGTTTGCCTAATGGAACGGAGAGTAATGGAGTGCGTTTAGAAATGCGGGGATAGCGTAGGGGGGTCTTACTAAACTTCTTGCGCTCATGGCGCTTAGAAGTGACGGACGCGGTGTCTGAGCCGAATGTGGAGGGCGACAAAGAGTCGGTCTCGTAGTAGACCACTTTCTTCGTCTTCTTCTTTTTGTCGCCACTCCGATGCGACTTGACGTGGGGAGGTGATTCCTCCCTTCCTTTGGCGCCAGACTCCCTTGATGGAGCCTTCCTGTGGCTTGTGGCCTTCTCGCCGGTTTCTATCTCCCTCTTGGCGGATCATCCCATCATCACTTCGAGTGGTTAGACTCTAAATGAAGTATCGGGCTCTGATACCAATGGAAAGTCGCCTAGAGGGGGGTGGTTAGGCGGAAACTGAAATTTACAACTTTAAACACACTACAAGCCGGGGTTAGCGTTAGAATAAAATCCGAGTCCGGGAGAGAGGGGAAACAAATCAACCAAGAAAATAAAGCAGATGACACGGTGATTTGTTTTACCGAGGTTCGGTTCTAAAGAACCTAGTCCCCGTTGAGGTGGTCACAAAGACTGGGTCTCTTTCAACCCTTTCCCTCTCTCAAACGGTCACTTAGACTGAGTGAGGCTTCTTCCTTAATCTCACGGGTCACTTAGACCCCGCAAGGATCACCACACAATTGGTGTCTCTTGCCTCGCTTACAAAGCACTTGAGAGTAAGAAGTGAGAAAGAAAAGAAAGCCAAGCCAAGCAAACAAGAGCAACAAGAAACACAAGTGATCCTCTCACAAGTCCTAATGCACTAGAATTGAATTGAGGACTTTGATCGGATCAGTGGCTTTGATTTGTATCTTGGAGTGTTGCACTTTGCTCTTGTATTGAATGGAGAGTGTTGAATGCTTGGATGGTTGGAGTGGAGGTGGTTGGGGCCTTAGGGGTATTTATAGCCTCAACCACCAAAACAATCGTTGGGGGTGGCTGCTGTCGATGGGCGCACCGGACAGTCCGGTGCGCCAGCCACGTCACCCAACCGTTAGGGTTCTGATGCAGTCGACCGTTGGAGCACTGACTTCTGGTGGCACCGGACAGTCCGGTGTCGCACCAGACATGTACTGTTCACTGTCTGGTGTGCCTCTGACCTCTGCTCTGACTTGTGTCGCGAACTGTAGCGATGTCAGGGGCACTGTGCAGTCGACCGTTGCGCTAAAGAGCAGTTGCTCCACTGTCACACCGGACAGTCTGGTGGCCCACCGGACAGTCCGGTGAATTATAGCTGTCACACCCGGTTTTGGAAGGTAAACCGAATGCGAACCATGTACGTGCCAGGATCCAAAATTAACGTACACGGCGATTACATAAATGACTCATCATAGCACAATGCTTCGAATAACAATAAAGAGTAAGTAATAATATGAAAGACTAGAGTCATTTACATAATATAATCAAAGTACACAGAATAGAAACGTAGCCAACGTAAATTAACCCACCACAGGCAGCTGACTGGGGGAGGTCGCTAGCCTAAACCACGAACTCGTCGAAGTCCTGGAACTCCTGGAGATCCGCCTCGACACCTTCTTCTCCTTCTTTACCTGAGCATAGATTGCACCAAAGGCAACCTTGTGTTTGTGAAAGCAAGGGTGAGTACACATCAACGTACTCAGCAAATGTCCCGTTTGGCTGAGGTGAACTAGCTTTATGTGGGGTTAAGGTCAAAGCAGTTGCTTTTAGTTGGTCAGGTATTTATTATTAGTGGAAGCCACGTTTTATAATATAACTAACCAGTGAATCATTTCCTCATCGAGGAACATCATTATCATCATCAAACCAAAATAATAAATAGAACCATTATATCTCAAACCATCTATATCTCTAATCAAAGAGAATCCCAAGGCCACTCATAACCGTGAGCACGACTGATATATCAGTTTCTAATCCTCTGCAGAGGTCGCACACTTTACCCACGAGTCATGATTCCCTTTCTGCCCGGGGAGAGCTAATCCCCATTGACCACTATCTAGGTGGCCTGGCAGGGTACCACTACGTAGACTTTACAAAGACTCCCCTGGTGCATAGCTGCTCGTTAGGTTTCGCCAGTCGTACAAACGCAGTACACCTCCCCAAGGTGGGTGACTAACAAAACCAAATCGAATGAACCTCTGCACCCCCTTAGCAGAGGGAGCACTACGCCCTGGCCCCCATTGATGGTCCTCCGGCAAAGCCAACTATACCCCTAGGTTCATCTAATTAATCAGCTAAGGGCGTCCCATTCCACCCTCATGGTTGCACTGTTATCCCGATTGGTCACTCCACAAACAGGTCCTTACGGAGAGGTACTCAGGAAAAAGGCCTGAGCCCCCTAGAGTATCACAAGATCATCAACATAATCAGGATAACAGTATCATATCATAAATGTTCACATCATGTTTATTGATTAAAGTAGAGCAATAGCATGAAGCTAACCATAATAACCCAAAAGGTAATCAAGGACAAGTTAAATAGAAAGCTAGTCAATCCTTAGGTTTCAATTAAGTAATGCGGGACAGTGAATTATAAGTAGATAGGACATAATGGGTTAGAGGACACTTGCCTTCACCAAACAGATGCTCAGGGTCTTCAACTTTGTACAACTCGAAGAGTTTATCTCTTGGTCGCCAACGCCTGACCATCGATTCCTCGAAGCTCGGAAACGAATCGCCATCTAATTGCAACGCGAAGCGAAGACGAACAAGCACAATCAAACAAACATATATATATACATAAGAACATTACACCATTCAAAGAAATCATAATAAAGCATGCAAAAATAGAGTTCGCTACTATAGTCATGCGAGTAAAGAAACGTCGACTCGAAGCTACGGTCAAGAAGTTAACTGGTTTACGCTAAACAGGTATAACTATTGTTGGGGGTATGCTTCGTAGCCGAAGATCCTAAAAAGAACACCTTCAAAAGGTCTTCTCAGAAGCAAACGCCGAAGCTATTATCTATAAAGCTTCGGCACAAAGACAAATCTCAAGATGAAGGGTTGAACCGACTTAAAGATGAGTTGACTTAAAGGCCCATGATGTTTTGTGTCATTATTGTAGTCGATTGTAAAGGACATAAATGTAATTTTGCGCAGGTTGCATCCTGTGCCCATAAATATGTGAACAGTATCTCGGCACTGTTCACGCGATCCTGTAATCACGGACACGTTATGCTTGAATTATTGCTTTCCGCCAAGGCGAAGGTATAATGTGCTTAAGTATTATGTTTTGATACTTGTATATTCATATAATAAAAAACATATGAAAATATTTTATACTTTATATTTCATTTTTCATTGATTGTCGTCTTACAAATATAATCACGAAGGTGAAATCTTTGTGATGCTTTACCCATGACCTTCGTCCGAAGATCATTAAATCCTTGGGGAGATAATGCTTCAGCGGACGAAGGGCGTTTATACTTAACATCTTTTGTGTTGTCTTATTCTTAATTCGAAGCATTTGAGAACAAGTCCCCAACATTGGCGCCCACCTCCGGTGAACTCACTTCCACTTTCTGAGCTGATGGCTTCGTTCAAAGCTGGAGTTGCTTCGGCTCCGAAGCTTGTACTCCCGATAACAGGTGGTTCATGCTCAGAGCCGGCTAACAAGAAGCAGAAGAAGGAGGCATAGAGAAGGGTACAACATGTAGGGGTGCAAGGACCCTTCATCAAGTCAAGATGGTCTCACATCCCGATTACCTTCTCCCAAGAGGATCTTCAGCTCAAGGATTACCCTCACAATGATGCTATGGTTATGTCTTGTGTTATCAAAGGATTTCTGGTCCATAATGTTTTGGTTGACACAGGTAGTGCAACGGATATTATATTTGCTAAGGCCTTCAGACAGATGCAAGAGCCCGAAGATAAGATCCATGACGCCACACATCCCCTTTGTGGCTTCGGAGGAAGGCAGATTGTAGCACTTGGCAAGATCACGATGCCAGTAACCTTTGGATTTATCAACAACACAAGGACTGAACAAGTTGTGTTTGATATTGTTGACATGGAGTACCCTTACAACGCAATCATTGGTCGTGGTACTCTCAATGCTTTTGAAGCAATTCTTCATCCAGCATATCTTTGCATGAAGATACCTTCGGATCAAGGGCCTATTGCTATTCATGGAAGTCAGGAAGCTGCCAGAAAGGCCGAAGGAAACTGGACAGATTCAAAAGCAATCCATAACATAGATGGAGCTGAAGCTTGTGAGCAATACAAGTATAGAAGGAAGAAAGCTGCTTCGGCCGATCAGCCGAAGCCCATGCTCTTATGTGATGATATAGCAGAGCAGAAGGTGCTATTGGGATCTCAATTGTCTGAGGAACAGGCGAAAACTCTGGTAAGGTTTCTATTCAACAATAAAGATGTCTTTGCATGGTCAGCTAATGATCTCTGCAGAGTCAACAGGGATGTTATTGAACACTCGCTCAATGTTGATCCATCCTTCAGACCCAGAAAGCAGAGGCTTCGGAAGATGTCTGATGACAAGGCCGAAGGTGCTCGGAATGAAGTAAAAAAGACTCCTTAGCGCCGGAGTCATCAGAGAAGTGAAGTACCCAGAATGGCTAGCCAACACTGTTATGGTAAAAAAGGCCAATGGCAAATGGAGGATGTGTATTGATCTTACTGATCTCAACAAGGCTTGTCCGAAGGATGAGTTTCCATTACCAAGGATAGATTCCCTAGTTGACGTAGCAGCTTCGTCAGAGCTTATGAGTCTGCTAGATTGTTATTCAGGCTATCATCAAATTTGGATGAAGAAAGAGGATGAGCCAAAAAACAGCTTCATAACCCCTAGTGGAACATATTGTTATCTTCGGATGCCTGAGGGGCTCAAGAATGCTGGAGGAAGCTTCAGCAGAATGACAGCGAAGGTTCTTCATTCTCAGATAGACAGAAATGTGCTAACTTATGTTGATGATATCATAGTAAAAAGCACGAAGCAAGAAAATCACATTGCTGATCTGCAGGAGACCTTCGCTGATTCTAGACAAGCCGGTCTGAAGCTGAATCCAGAAAAGTGTATCTTCGGAGTGAAGAAGGGTAAATTCCTTGGTTGCCCAGTTTCAACAAAAGGGATTGAGGCTAATCCAAATAAAATCGAAGCTATTCTTCGGATGGAACCACCAAGCACAAAGAAGGGGGCTGAACGACTGACAGGAAGACTTGCATCTCTGAATCGATTCATATCTAGATCAGCAGAGAGAAATTTACCATTTTTTGAAGTACTGAAGTCAGCCAAAGTTTTTCAATGGGGGTCAGTTCAGCAGAAAGCCTTCGACGAGCTGAAGCAGTATTTGATAGATCTAACGACATTAACTCCACCAGCGCCAGGGGCTCCTCTGTTGTTATATGTGGCAGCTTCGCACTCAGCAGTAAGTGCGGCACTTGTCCAAGAGAAGCTTGAAGGGCAAGCCAAAAAGCAAGCCCCAATATACTTCGTCTCCGAAGTCCTTAGTTTATCAAAGAAAAACTATACAGAATTGGAGAAGGTGATGTATGCTGTTTTGATGGCTTCCAGGAAACTTCGACATTATTTTTTAAGCATACCATATAATTGTTCCTTCTTCATAGCCTTTGAAGGATATTATGAGAAATAGATAAGCTACTGGAAGGATTGGGAAGTGGGCTGCGGAACTCAATGAGTTCTGCATTGATTATGTGCATAGATCTTCGATTCAGTCCCAGGCGTTAGCAGACTTCATTGCTGACTGGACGCCAGGGGCTCAGGAAGAAGAAGCAAGTAAAGATGCCGAAGCTTGGACAGTATTCTGCGATGGTTCTTGGGGAACCTTCGGAGCAGGTGCAGCTGCCGTCTTAATTGCACCTTCCAAAGTCAGAACATGCTACGCAGTGAAACTTGATTTTAGTTGTACAAATAATATTGCTGAATACGAAGCTTTGCTTTTAGGTCTTCGGAAGTTGAAAGCAATGGGGATAAGAAGGGCGGTCCTCAAAACTGATTCTCAAGTTATTTCTGGCCATGTTGAGAAAAGTTGCAAAGCAAGAGATCCGAAGCTTGAAAAATATTTGGATACAGTTCGAAGACTTGAAGCCTCCTTCGAAGGGTTTTCTGTTAAGAATATTCCACGAGGAGAAAATGAACACGTTGATCTACTAGCCAAGTCAGCAGCACAGGGGCTGCCATTACCTTCGGAAGTTTTCTTTGAAACAATAAAAGCACCTTCGGTTGACCTTCTTGAAAGAGCAGTGCTCAATATATCTCCTGTTTATAGCGAAGATTGGAGAACTGAGATCATGTCTTTTCTCCAGGGCAATTTTCTTTCAGATGACGAAGCTTATCAAAAGAGAATAGCGGCAAGAGCCCGTCCATATGTAATAATAGAAGGGGAGTTATACAAGCATGGAGTCTGTTCTCCACTACTCAAATGTCTATCCAGAACTGAAGGTATAGAGCTGATGAAAGAAATACATGCAGGCATGTGTGGATCTCACATCGGATCCAAGCCTCTGTTGGGTAAAGTCTTTCGTCAAGGATTCTATTGGCCGAAGGCAGCTTCGGATGCAGCAGAATTAGTCCAAAATGCGAAGGTTGTCAAAAATGTGCAAGAGATCAAAAACAACCTTCGTCTCTAACTCAATTAATACAGCCCACTTGGCCATTGCAAAGATGGGGCCTTAATTTGCTAGGCCCACTTCCACCAGCACAAGGGGATTTAAAATATGTTGTAGTGGCAGTGGAATATTTTTCCAAATGAATTGAGGCGAAGCCTTTAGCCACAATAACTTCGGTTACTGTTCAAAAGTTTTTCTGGCAAAATATTGTGTGTCGCTTCGGAGTGCCGAAGGCCATTACCGTGGACAATGGAACACAGTTTGATGTCGAAGCTTTCAGAGAGTTTTGTGAACAAATTGGCACGAAGATCCATTTTGCATCAGTTCGGCATCCGGAGTCAAATGGACTTGTCGAAAGAGCTAATGGCATTATAATGACAGGAATAATGAAGTTAATCTTCAACCAGCCCAGGGGGAAGTGGCCGGACAAATTAATCAAAGTGGTGTGGAGCCACAACACAACAATATCAAGGTCAACATGTTTTACACCATTCAAATTGTTGTTTGGTGACGAAGCAATAACCCCAGAAGAAGCTAAAGCGGGATCAATAAGAACAGTGGCTTCGGTAGAAGACGAAGCTGATTATTCTGTGGCAAAAGACGCTATAGAAGGGATCAGGCTTCAGGCTGTAGAGAATATCAATAAATATCAAGCCAAAACAATAAAATGACGTGACAGAAAGGTTCGGTTAAAAAATATTAAGCCAGGACACTTGGTACTTCGGAGAGTTGCCAACCCAGACACAGTAGGCAAGCTGCAGTTGAAATGGGAAGGGCCTTTCCTGGTAGTATCTTCATTAAGACCCGGTTCCTACAGGCTGAAGGATATGGACGACAGCGATATTCCTAGATCTTGGAATGCGGATGAGCTTCGACGGTATTATGTGTAACCTGATGTAATCTTTTTTATTCTCTCCTATGGCACCCTTTTCCTTTCCAAAGGAGGAGAAAGGTTTTTAATGGGGCCATAGCATGTAATTTCTCTTTTCCTTATATCAGCTCTACAAGAGCAATATCCCCCGAAGATGTAAATGTAAAAACTGGGCATGCACCATCGAGTGCAACGAAAAAAAGAGAGAAGAACACGGAGAAGCTCGAAAGACGTCCTTAAGGGGATGCAGAGCACAACGAAGCTATAAAAAGCCGTTCCTAAGGGAGCGCAGCGTAAGTTTTCTGCTCAAAAGTCGTTCCTAAGGGAATGCAGAGCTTACAGCGAAAAGTCAACGTTGATTCCGCCGAAATAAAAGGCGAAGAAGCTCCTAAGGGAGGCTTACAGCGAAAAGTCAACACTAATTCCACCGAAATAAAAGGCGAAGAAGCTCCTAAGGGAGGCTTACAGCGAAAAGTCAGCGCTGATACACCGGAAAAATAAGCGGTGAAGCCGAAAAATAAACGACAAAGAATTGTTATTATGGTTTCATATGTATCTTCAAACATTCATTTGCATGATACATTACATCATACATTTGCATTCATAAACATTCACTTAGACATACATAGGATCATCATCAGCATAACATACAAACTTGCTTCGGTTTCGAAAGAGAAAGCTTCGGGAAAAAGAGAAAAAGAGGCAATTTTATGCTTCGCTGTGTACGCAAAGAAGGGAAGGTGTTTTTCGCCTATGGCTCAAAAAGTATTAATTTCGTCCACACCAAAGCATTTCATACATGGACGAAAAAGTAAGATTATATTACAAAGTAAAATTCAATTACATCATACTTTATACAAGTTATCACAGGAGTTTTTTGAGCTATTTTTATAGACTATTCGAGCTTCGACAGCATCTCTGGAGCTTCTTCCTTTTATTCTGCAGCTTCAGCTTCGGCTTGGTTAACCTGTATGTAAGTTTTATAAGCTAAATTCAAAATTAAGGTAATCATAAGGTATAACATTGTTACCAGCTTAAGGTGGTCTCGGGCTTCGTCACCAGCTTTCTCTCGCCCACCCTTTGTCCATATCACCTTTATAAATTTATTCGCAATGCTTCGGGCGAGGTTAGGAATATCATCTAGAATTGCTGGTGATAGGCTGAAATTGGGTCTGTTGATAATTTTTCCATGCTCACAGCCAGATTTCAGGAACGCAGCAGCGGTGCCCCGAGAAGCTACCAGGGCACAAAAGTCGTCGTGTCCAGCAATAACATCATCAAGGTCATCAATCTCACCTTCGATGTGTTCGAAGGCTCCTGGTAGATCTTCAGCCGAAGGAATAAATTTTTCACTGCTGGCCCCGACTGAATAAAACACCTTCTTCAGTCGTTGAACACATTGATTGCTGAATTTCAAACATTTGTTCCGAAGGTCTATCAATGATTTTTTCAAAACTAAACCATTCTGGATTTCAGCCTCAAGTTTTTCATTAAGCTTCAACTTTTCTTGTTCGGAACCGAGAAGCTTTGTATTCAGTTCCGTTATTTTAGCTTCGGCTTCCGCTAGTAAACCTTCAGTTGTTTGGAGTTCGAACTCTTTTTTCTCAAAAGCAACTGTTTGATATTTTATTTTGTTTTCTAAGTTTTCAATTATAACCTCCTGCTTTTTGTCTTCTAAATCCTGTTGCATCCTCAAAGCTTTGCTCAATAGCATACTCTGTACATGAACAACCTTCGTTAGAAAACATTTTTTATGAAAATAAAAAGTTAGAGGGAGATTGTTTACCTTGAAATTGGAATAAAACAAACTACCAACGATGTGCTGTCATCGGTAGCGGCTAATATCGGCTTCGAGCTTCGGGAAACCGATACTCTTTGATAGAGTACCGATAACCTTTGCTCCGGTCTGATCTCGGATGCAGCCTAGATTCTCATCATCAACACCTCCAAAGAGAAGTGCCCCTGGCCGATAGCCGCAAGAAATGGCATACTCTTTTAATTCTTCTTTTTCGGCTTTTGTTAATTCTTGACCAACCAAGTTTTGAAAATTGAAAATTTCATCTTCCAGTGTTTCTTCGGCAATTTCTTTCTTTTTCTCGGCCTCTGGGGCCGAAGCCTCTTCGGTGGCTCCAACAGCTTCTTATGCGGCCATGTCTAGCAGAATTTTATCTATATCAAGAGCCACACTTTCCAAATTAATGTCTTCGGTTCTAGTAGCTTCGGCATCTGTGGCCTCCGAAGGAGCAGCTTCGGTAGCTGTTGTGCTTTCAATAGCAGGCACCTTCGGAGCTGAAGCCCTTGGTGGTGTTGCTTCAATCACTTCTGTCACAGTAACAATCCTTTGCCTCTTTGGCCTAGGTGCCTTTGTTTTTGTGGGCTCCTTTTCCTTATGAAAAAGCTTCGTCAGATGAAGCCCCAATGGACTCAGTTTGACAGACAAAGTTTCAGTCATTAGCTTTAGGATTTCCTCTATTTCAGCAGCAGAAGATGTCGCAGAAGTCTTCTCTTCCTCATCAATTGATTTTTGCTTTGGGGTCGAGTCCTTTCTTTTCTTCGAAGCAACTGCTTTCGCCTCAGATTTTTGTTTCTTCTTCTTTGATTGATCTTCGTCGTCTTTATTCAAAGCGCTAGCCACCCTTTTTATTTTTTGCCCTTTGGCACCCTTGTCCAGTCGCTCATAGTCAGGATATTCAAAGCCTATAGCATCCATCACTCTGTTTAGCCTTCGTTTCGGACAGGTGCCGAAGGCCGCTGTCATCAATTGATCTTCTTTTTTAGAATAATTTCCAAGAATTTCGTTGCACATTACTTCAATTGTATCCAGCCATTCTTGGCAGGGTACTTTGAAATGTTTTTTGAACTTGTAGTGGTAAGGCAACCGAATAAGCTCCCCTTTCTTCTTCTCCCCCTCTAGTTTCGGCATTTCCCACTCCTTCAAAGTAGGAAATACTCTGAAGGCCAAAAATTCCTGCACCAAGTCTCTAGTGCCAATATGATCTGCAATTACTCGAAATTCAGCCAAGGCAATCTGGCTCGGGCTCCCCCGTTCCATATTGCATGGGGGTCTTGTTTCTCCGAAGGTCAATTCTAACGGACTCTGGACCAATTTATCTTCATCTTTGTCAACTTTGACATAAAACCATTCAGATTTCCATCCTGCTGGCCATTTGCTTCGGTAGCTAATCACTGGGAACTTTGTAGTTTTGCGGTAAGCAAAGTTGTAGCAGCCAAAATTTTCATGCAAACCATCCCCCTGGCCTTGGTTTGGTAGTGCAGTTCGTGTACTCGGCAAAAACCTTCGGAGAATGGTTCCACCCCCTGGCTTCGGAGGGCCCAGATATAAACACTCAGCCTAACGATAGCATTAGGCGTCAGCTGATGAAGGTAGATCCCATATTTCTTCAACACACCAGCAATCATCTTGTTCAGAGAAAATCTTAAACCAACATTAAAAAGACTTTTGAAAACCACCACTTCATTTTTTTCCCGGCTTTGGGATAGTTTCTTCTCCACCGAAACGAATCAATTCCTTCTTTGCTTCACTAAGATAGCCCAACTTCACCATCTCAGGAAAATCAGCTTCGGAGATGGTGGACTTTCCGAAGTCCAGGTGGCTAGGCTTGCTCGGCACTGCACTACTGTAATCATCTTCGGAATCAGTTTCTTCAACGGCGGCCTGTTCTGCTTCGGCATCAGGGATGTCCTCCGGTGTTACCAACCCAGAGCGCTTCATTGCTTCTGAAATAGGAACAGTCTCGGTAGCTTCGGTCTCATCTCCCTCACGATCAACCCGAGCAGTAGAGCGAACTCTGGCCATTTGATTATGACTCACTTGAAATTTTTGGTGTTGACTTTTCTGTTTTTTCTGAAGCTCTTACTCTTGTGCCGAAGCAGAATCACAAGCGAAGTTTCATTTGAGCACGATGATTAAGCTTCGGCTATGACTAAAAATTTGGCAGCAAAACAGTGCAATAGCAATGAATGTCGTGGTAACTTCACACCTACTCGTCTGTTTATATAGTGCCGCAGGTGGGAAGGTGAATCGGCAAGGTCTCCGGCACCGAACAAACAGTCACCCGCACTCACTGAACGGTGGGCCACAGGGTCCGAGAAGGTGAATTGCTGGCGCGCGCGTAATTGGTGCTGCAAGATGGGGCACACGCGACGATTATTTTAATCGTTTCTCGCCAACGAGCTCAGGGAAGGTGTTTTTCTGGATCTTCGGCGTCCCGAAGCCTAGAAGACTTTTTCACGGATCAAGCTCGTTACGAAAAACGATCTAGCACCGCGAAGGGGCTACTGTTGGGGGTATGCTTCGTAGCCGAAGATCCTAAAAAGAACACCTTCGAAAGGTCTTCTCTGAAGCAAACGCCTTAAAGATGAGTTGACTTAAAGGCCCATGATGTTTTCTGTCATTATTGTAGTCGATTGTAAAGGATATAAATGTAATTTTGCGCAGGTTGCATCCTGTGCCCATAAATAGGTGAACAGTATCCCGACACTGTTCACGCGATCCTGTAATCACGGACACGTTATGCTTGAATTATTGCTTTCCGCAAAGGCAAAGGTATAATGTGCTTAAGTATTATGTTTTGATACTTGTATATTCATATAATAAAAACATATGAAAATATTTTATACTTTATATTTCATTTTTCATTGATTGTCGTCTTACAAATATAATCACGAAGGTGAAATCTTTGTGATGCTTTACCCATGACCTTCGTCCGAAGATCATTAAATCCTTGGGGAGATAATGCTTCAGCGGACGAAGGGCGTTTATACTTAATATCTTTTGTGTTGTCTTGTTCTTAATTCGAAGCATTTGAGAACAAGTCCCCAACAACTATAATCTTTAATTCGACATTATCAAATATAAATTATATATAATATTTAGTTTCGCTTAACCTGTTACACTAGTAGCTGTCAGCTAAATAAGTAAATTAAATAACACCAGTGATCCTAACCGAGACAAATTTACGACGCGCGAAATAGCACTACAACGTGCAGAACGACGCGCGGACACGAGCGACATAGCACGCTGACGACACCCGAAGCAGTGCGTGCGACCAGCGCGAATGACACGTGAATCAGCATGTGACCATGAGCACATCACGCGCGAACAGCACGCAGACAGTGCGACGACGTGTGATAATCGCTAACAAACAACGCGATTACACTAAACAAGTATTGGTTAGAATATTAGTTCGGCATAATTATATTGATTGACATTTATCAAATGTAAATTAAAACTACTACTTAATTTTGACTAAATTACTATTTTAATAGTGAACGATTAAACCAATAATAATTAATTATCTGACCTGAGTGATTATAATCAAACGGTTTAATATCGCGCGCAACACGCGAAACAACACGTGTGACATGCACGAACGCCGCGTAAACAGCGCGACGCCGCGCACAACACGCGCGAACAACGTGCGCGACACACGCGAAGGAGCACGTGGACAACACGCACGACAATGTGTGACCAACAAACGACAATGCACACTATACGCAAAAACAACGCGTGCGAACGACGCGCGACAACGCGTGCGAATAGCACGCGCGACACTCGCGAACGACACGTGACGACGCGCGCGAAACAACGCGCATGACAGCGCGCGACACACGCGAGTCAACGCGACTACGCGCGCGAACAGCACGATGACGCCCGAACGATGCCGCGCGCGAACAAAAACAAACAAATAATTAATTAAAATATTTAAGCTGATATTAATCAAGTTAATTAACATTTATATTTATAAAACCATGAGTTAAAACTATAAATTATTGTTAACTAAATCTTATCTTAATAGTCAATGGATAAGCTAACAATTAATTAAGTAAACAAAACATGTGTCATGACGAAGTGATATTTTTAATGTGTACACGACATTATTATGAAACTAACACAACTGGAACAAATCGAAACGGGTAATTAACGCAAAAAATATGGAATAATTACTAAATCACGGATTATCGATGTGTCGCAGACTGGTTGGCTGAAACTTAGTCACACGAATGACCACAAATACCATGGACGCAGAATATCCAGGACGAAAGTGTGTGGCGATTTTGCATTAGCTGGAAGCCTGGAACCGTACCGCATGCAACAACTCTGAATCTGCATGTCTTGCATGCTGTGGGGTCCATGGCGGTTTTTTCCCCGGGATTGCTAGGCACGCATAGTCCTGCAGATTTGGGCCGTGCCTAATGGGTCAGCACGAGCCCGACACGAAATTAGTGGCACGAAGCCCGGCCCAGCACGAACAAAAATTACACGGGCCAGCACGACACGTTACGCGGGCTGGGCCGTGCTCTGATTGACGGTCCGACGGCCCAAGTAGCCCGACACGCCATACTGGGCCGTGCTCGGGCCGGCCCGGCACGTTTTAGGGTTTCACGCCGACGCGCGCCGTAACCTAGCACATTTCATTCATCCCGCGCGCCGTAACTACTCCACTCCTCAGTCCTCCCGAGTCCCGACGGCGCGACAGCACGACTGGAAGAGCCGCGGCTCCTCGGTTCCTCCGTCCTCCCTCCTCCTCCTCCCTCCGAGCGCCGAGCCGCCGACGATGGATCTGTGGGACAGCGGCTCCTCGGTTCTCCCTCCGTGCACTCGGATCCGCGGCAGCAGGCTCCTCGGTTCTTGTCTTCTGGATCTGCGTCTTCTCAGTGCTCAGTTCCTCCGTGAGACCGTGACTCCTCGGATCTCCTCGCCTAATCCGTGAGACCGTGAGACCGTGAGTCCTCCAGCAGCCCGGATCCCTTATTTGCTTCGAAAATCGAAACCCTAATCGTGATTTGTTGCAGGAAATCCTAGCCTCCTCGACCTCCCAGTTCCAGGAACCAATGCGCCAGCGCCACGCCGCCGCCACCGCGAGTTCAACCGACTCCACGGGCAAGTTCAACCGCCCCTGCAAGGTATGCAAACAGTCCTCTTCTTCCCTGGACTCTCACAGTCTCACGGTCTCAATATTTCCCTCGATGATGATGTGGTCGAGCTCGTTATTTATATACCCCTGTTTTGGACTCTCACGGTCTCACCTAGTTCTGATCCCCATTGTCCACTGATTACTTAGCAGTTTAGCACATTAGCGTCTGAGCTTACAATGGGGAGGAAGAGGTCAGCTACTCGAAAACCTTATGCTAGTAGGAGGTTAGATGGTTCCACCAGTCCTTGCGAACTCGCCCCAACCCCAACCATGGAAGGTAGATCTGATGGTGTACTTGTGTGTAGTGTTGGTGCTAATGCATCCTTACCAGTAGATGGTGCTGGTGGTGTACCTTTTTGTAGTGGTAGTTCCTCCTTACCAGTAGATGGGGGTGAAGGTGTACCTGTTTGCAGTGGTAGTTCCTCCTTACCAGCTGATGCGCTAGTGCATAGTGCTTCTAAACCATCTGTTTCCAGGGCAGAGTGCTGGAAACATATGGATAAGCGGGAGATTGTCGACAATGGTATAAAAAGTTATATTGCTGTATGTCATTATTGTAAAACTGAGTTGAGTGCAGATTCTGCTGGTGGCACTGGACATCTGAATCGACATTTCAAAGCTTGTTTGAAGAAGGTAGGGCAAACTCTTGGTGCAGGTGTGCAAACTCAACTTAACTTTGCTGCGGATGGCACTGTAAGTACATGGGTTTACAATCCACAAGTAGCACATGAAGAAATTATCAAATACATTGTTTCTGAAGATTTACCTATTATGATGGGTGAAAGCCCTAATTTTAAGAATATGATTCAACGTGCTTTCTGTCCACAATACCAACCTATCAGTAGAACTACTATAAAATCTGATTTGATGTCGCAATACCGTAAACATCTTGTTGTTCTTAAAGAAAGTTTTAAAAAAGTTCAGTTTTCATTTGCTTTAACTTCAGATATTTGGACTTCATTACATCAAAAAACTAGCTACATTTCTGTTGTTGCACACTATTTGGATAATTCATATTGTCTTCATAAGCTTGTTATAGGTTTTAGAGTGATGAATGATTCACATACTGGTTCTGCAATTGCTAAGCATATTCTTGGGGTAGTTAATGCTTTTGGTATAAGCAATAAGATTATGTCTATTACTCTTGATAATGCTTCCTCAAATACAAATGCAATTGAATCCCTATCCCCTCATCTGCATTCATATATAGATGGTTATGTTGTCCACCAAAGATGTGTGTGCCACATTATTAATTTGGTTGTTCAGGATGGCATAACAGTTGTTAGCAAACATTTGGATAATGTTCGTGCTACTGTTCGTTTCATAACAAGTACCCCTCAAATGATTACAAAATTTGGTGAGTATTGCAAGGCAAATAATATGAAACAAAGGAAATTTGGCCTTGATATGAAGATAAGATGGAATTCTACATACCTTATGCTTAAGAAACTAGAAGGTTATGAGAAAATTATAACTGTATTTGTGAATGCTAATGCTCTTGATATTGATTTGGTGCTAACTGAGGCTGATTGGTATATGGTTAAACATTTTAGAGAGTTTTTGATGCCTTTTTATGTAGCCACAAATGTTCTATCAGGTGTTTACTATCCTACATCCTGCTTAGTCATTGATTACATTTGGTTAATTGCTGAGTCATTTGCTAAGCACAGATCTGATTCTCTTCTTTGCACTGTTGTTGCTCCAATGGAGTTAAAATTTCTAAAATACTTCGATAACATATCCCATATATATTGCTTTGCAACTATTTTGGATCCTAGAAAAAAACTTGATGGGTTACAAACTGCTTTAGAAGGAATTGGCGACTTGCTAGATATGGACTATTCAGATGCTTTCAATCATGTGAAAGATGAATTATTTCGTGTTTTTGGTTTTTATTATAACAAATATGGTGAAAGTGATGTTACAGGAACAATGGCTGAACATGACATAGAACATTCAGATAGTTCTTTGACATCTCACTTATGGAAGAGATCTAAGGGGAAAGAATCTGCTAACTCTACAACAAATCAAAGGTGGAATCCTAATGCTGAATTGAATCATTATCTGTCTACTAACTTTGCAGCGACTGATCGCACCTTGAAGGGTGATAAGGTAAAATTACTTGAATGGTGGAGGGAACACAAGTACAGTTTTCCAGTATTATCTCATTTTGCTAGAGATATTCTTCTTGTTCCTGTTTCTACGGTTTCCTCTGAAGCAACATTTAGCACAGTGGGTAGAATTATTGAAGAAAGGAGGTCCTCTCTTTCACCTGAGACAGTGGAGGCCATCACCTGCCTTAAGGACTGGAAAAGAGCAGATGATAGAAAGCAACATCAACTTGAAGATCCTGAGGTTGAACAAGCTTTTGCTGATTTCAGCCAAGATTAGTGTTACTTTTATCTAGTTCATGTGGACTGTTATTGTAATATGGACTGTTATTGTAATATGGACTGTGGACATTAAAACTTTATCCGATCTGTACTCTTTTCCTTACAGAGGGAGCCCCACACTGGGGTGTAAG
Organism: Zea mays; assembly: GCF_902167145.1. Lineage (NCBI taxonomy): Eukaryota > Viridiplantae > Streptophyta > Magnoliopsida > Poales > Poaceae > Zea > Zea mays. The sequence goes on along the minus strand of NC_050100.1, from coordinate 72,706,936 downwards.
ATTTTTAACGAGGCAGATCGAGGAATAAAAACATTTTCCCTCTAAAATTTGTTTGTGTTGTTATTGTAATATGGACTGTTATTGTAAGGTTGTTTCATGTGTAATATGGACTGTTATTGTAAGGACTGTTATTGTAATATGGACTATTATTGTAAGGTTGTTTCATGTGTGCTGTTATTTCCCACTGTTGTTTATTTAAATTTATCTAGTTCATGTGTGTTGTTGTTTTTGTTGCATGAGAGATTTGAACTTGTTTATGTATCTGACCTGGTCATATGATGCTTAATTGCGGGCTGGGCCTGGGCCAGCACGGCCCGATGAAAGCCCGTCGTGCTTTAGGGCCGTGCTAGGCCTATATTTTAGGAGATGAGCACGATTTAGCCCGCCCCGAAAGAAATTCGTGCTAGCACGACCCGAAGCATTTAAGCCCGAAGCACGACGGGCCCGTGCTGGGCCGGCCCGGCCCGGCCCAACTTGCAGGACTAGGCACGCATGCACGTGAATCCACGTACGACTTTCTTCCTGTTCTCTCTTCAACCTTCCATGTGCCTCCACTCCATTCTTCAACCGCAAGGACGCAAGGGGACGGGCGGGCCTGGCCTGGCCGGGGCTCGGTGCTAGGCTTCGGCGCAGGTGCCGGGGAGCCGTGGCCAGGGGCAATAACCCACACGCGCGTGGGGGCTGGGGGCTCCACGCGGTCTGCGTTGCAGGGAGCAGGCACTGGCCATGGTGGCGAGCGCGCATCAGCTAGCTACGGCGGGGCGGAGCGAGAGCGAGATAGACGAGGGAAGGGGATAGACGACCTCACCTCACCAGACCATCACGATGAAGCACGGCGAGGAGAAACATGGACAACAGGTCAGCGAAGCTCAAGTGGGGAAGGTGCTTGACGTTGAGGTTTCTTCAATCGCTCGCCGGAGCTGGGCCACGCCACGCCGAGCTGTGCGCAGGAGAGCCAAGGGCGGAGCTGCGCCGCCGGAAAGGGCTGGTCGTGCCCGAGGGCAGGGAGGCACTAGAGAGAAGGGAGCGGGGCGAGGGAGATGCAGGGGTTGTTCAAATGGTCGGCATGGGTAGGCGGTTGGCGCTTTTCTGCATCATGAGCAAGATGGACTGCATCGTGGGTATACATGACCAATAAGCATGATGCCCGCGACCCCGACACGAAGCCCACTATTTGGGCCCGGTCTGAGCCCGACACGGTCCAGTTTTATGCGGGCCCGGGCCGGCCCGGTACGAATAAGCGGGCTGGGCTCGATCGGACAGGAAACTAAGCACGGTGGGCTAGCCCGGCACAGTTTGTTTACCTCTAAGCCCGTTAAGCCTGCTTTTTTACACTAAAACGTGCTTTTCGGCCCGTATAGCCCGCTTTTCGGCCCGTTTTTTCCGTGCTAAACGGGCCGGGCCGGCCCGTTTAAGCCCGCTGCGGGCCGGACTCGGACAGGAAATTGAGCCCGCGTGCTTAGACGGCCCGGTTTTCTAACCGTGCCTGGCGGGCTGGGCCCAAAACGGGCCGAGCTTCACCGGGCCCGGGTCGAGCCGGGCCGGGCGACCCGTTTGGCCATCTCTAATCATGGGCAAGATGGACGGGGATAGGCAGTTTTGAGGGAGATGACAAATGGGCCCCATGGCGCAGTGCCACGCCCGAGCAGGGGATACTGCCCGATAGGGCCTGAGGGGGCAGGGAGCGGCTAGGTACGGCTGTGCCAGCACGCTCGACACGCGACGTGGCTGGGCCATAGGGCGCGGGAGATGGTCACTAAATTTGTTGTGGATCGCGAGCGAAAGAGACGATTGCGCGGCGGATGGAGACAGAGTTAGACATGTGGTAGATATGGTTAGATAAAATTAGATGAAGATAGTCGGAGTCGGAGCTGGCCCGCGGGCCCAGGATGATGAGATAGACTTTGGAAGAGTAGACGGGATAGACGAGGATAACCGACGCGAGCAGCATGCCGTTCGCGAGAAGCTGTTCAGTGATCTCGTGAAAAGGGCACGTGATCTGGAACAAGCCTGACGAGAGGAAGAAGAAAAAATATACATATATTATCAAGTTTTTTGGGGAATATTTTAGCTTCCACAACTACTAAATTTTAGGGATAAAAATAATATCAGAGAATCTAGATTTCACGTTTAATACTCGAAAAAAGTTCTAAATGGTTAGAAAATCCCCCAAAACATGCTCGAGATAATTTTACATATTTCGAAAAAAATTTGCACTCATAAAACACTATGCAATGGCATGAATGCAACAATCAAAACTTCTCTAGGATTTTATTCTACTACGCTAAAAAATTATATATATATAATAAAATAACTCTCCACTATTTAGAAAAAAATAGTATAAAAGAAGGAAAGTAAGAGGGTAACACCTGAATTTGGTGGATATCATAAAAGAAATTTTATACCCCAAAATTCAGGGTATTACAATAGCGGAGTGACGCTGGAGAAACCCGAAGGTGAAGAGTTTGGACTTGTACGGTCCTGGTGCACCGGACACTGTCCGGTGGCACACCGGACAGTCCGGTGCGTCAGACCAGGGTACTCTTCGGTTTTTTGCTTCTTTCTTTTTGAACCCCAACTTGATCTTTTATTGGTTTATGTTGAACCTTTATGTACCTGTGGAATATATGATCTAGAGCAAATTAGTTAGTTCAATTATTTGTGTTGGACATTCAACTACCAAAATCATTTATAGGAAAAGGTTAAACCCTATTTCCCTTTCAATCCCTAGCACTTAGACATACACGGTTAGCCACTAAAACAATTGTCTAAGTCTTGAGATCATACTTCTTTACTCCATGATTTATGATCTACTTTAGACAGAGCTTCAAAACCATCAAGTCAACTTAACTTGATCTAGATTAATGCACATAAGCTCCAACACCTTGCAAATGTCACATAGAACATATCCAAAGCTAGGAACAACCCAAACTAAAGGTCAAAGTAAACTTAGCTCTTTTGGACAACTTCTAGTTCTGGTTTTGGCACTGCTCCTCCTTCTAGTGATCTTGTTCACCTCTCGAGCTTGATCTTGAGCCTTATGACTTACACCACATAACTGTAGATGTTACCTCATTGGTTGTAAGTCATGTCCTTATGCAGTGATCCTTGATACACCATAACTCTTCTTAACTCGATCAACCTTGACTTTGCAAGTCTTCTTATTCACCCCTAGCAATGGGTTCCTCAATCTCCTTGACCTTCTCCCGTGCCCTCGGTACCTCGAAGCTCTTCTTGCCTGCATTCTTGGCTTGATCAGTTGTCTCCGAGTTACGCACACCGAGTCTCACTTAAGCAATATCCATCTTACTTGTGATGTCCATTATCTATAGATATTCTAGTCTTTGGACCATCACACTTGTTCATTTGTGTTGAACTCGTTAGCTTCGCATTAAGCATCTGTTCAACACCTAGCACACCTATTAGTGCTTTAATTGGGTTGTCATCCAAACCACCAAATCCCACAAGAGAGCTTTCATGTTTCCCACAGCCAACCGGGAAAGAGAAAATCACCATAAAACCAACTTTCTCGCTCGGTAAATCAAACATTAGCGTGTGTATAATCGTGTAAAATACTTTTTTTAAATATAGATCGTACTGTTTATATAGTATAGAGGATCATATAAAAAGTGAGATATGGTGTAGATAGCCTAGAGTTAGGGTTGTGCATTCGGTTTTATTGGTTTATTTGGTGTCAAAATGTCTGGTGTCTGAAAAATGGGAACCAAGATTTTTTGTTTGGAAATAAAAAACGCACAATTTGGTGTTCGACTTTTCTGATTCGGTGTTTGGTATTACCATAATCAACAAACAACTAGTAATTTGAAACTGCAAACATAAAATTGCATAAAGAACGTACCGATAATTCATCAACAAGTACTTAATGAAATTGAAATTTAGGGTTAAATAAGAGCAACTAACACATAGTTCTTAAAAATTATAATGATACGAATATAGGGTTTAGGACCTTATAACAAGTGCTTGTTAAGTTTCAAGAGGTAGGATTGCTACATTTTATTTGTTTTTTTTGTATTTTTGGTGCCTGAATATTGAAAACCGTCCCAAACATCAAACACCAAATAGAGTTAAAATCTAAACCGCATTAAACACCAAAAATCAAATAAACCGTAAATTTCGGTTCGGTTGCCCTTTGCTTCAGCAAACACACCTGTACTTTCCATTTTCATCTCGTTTCGCCGCCTTTTACTTATCCCATCTTCCCTCGACTGCGCTCTCTCTCCCCCTTCTCTCGCGCGGCAACTGGGCCATCGCCGCCACCCCTACCCAGGTCTTCGTCGGTCGCTTCGCCAGCCGCCAGGTCTTCGTCGGCCCATCCCCCGGTCTTCGTCCTTCAATCCTCCGGCGACGAGCACCCACCAGGTACGAGATGAGCCCCCCACACACCCCCAAATCTCTTCCTGCCGTGCGAAGCCGAGCATCGGATCTGATCCGAGTACAAGCGCATACACGCCTACCAATCCTGGATTATTCTGCCGGAAATAATTGCTCCCACGTTTCCTGTATCCCGCAACCTGTCCAGTTCTGCGTCATCCCCCAACCGCTCCTTGCTCCCACCACGCTCCCTGTACCCCGCAGCCTCTTCAGGCAGCATTCCTAACACCGACGGCTTTCGTTGACCTTGTTTGTGTGCGCGCGCACGTGCCTGTTTTGCTTTGCTCCAGAGGCTGGGAACTCCAAAGAGGAACAGGGTCCATGGCTGGAGGCGCAGGAAATGGTTCGAACGAGGCGGTGCAGGCAAAGGGGAGTGGGGGTGATAGCTCCGCCGCCAAGCCGCTGCCCCCTTGCTGCGTCAAGGCGAGAGCGGCGGCGCCCGAGTCTGAGGCCAAGTGCCATGCCACCGTGGTTTCGGGATGGTTCACCGAGCCACGATCACACTGCGGTACGCCCCTGGTTCCCTTGCTTCATGACATGTACTATTTTTTATTACCACTGTCATCTCTTAACTGGCTATTTTATTCCACCCTGATTGCTGCCTGTGCAGGTAAAGCCAGCAAGGTTCAGTATTACAATAACCCAATGTGGCCAGGTACTTGGCCCACCCGCTGCTAATATTGTTTACCTTATGTCTCTTAATTACCATTTGTCTAGCGGAGGAATGGTAACCCGAATTTCTAGCGCTTAGTTTATTGTAACTACAACTGAATTTTCAATCAACGATTTAACCAGAATTTATTTATGTAAGAAAATGATTTAGCCTGAGTTATTCTTGAAATAAAATTCCAGTTTTTTAAGTAGATATGCATCTTGTCATGCTTTTGTACGAATAATGATTTTCGATAGTTCTAAGATAGTATCTCTATTAAGGAAGTTTATCTAACCTAGTGCATATGACACACTCTGTAAGGATTTTTATTTATTTATTTTGTTGTTTGTATAATACACTCTTTAGTCTGTTGACTTTGCTTGTGGTGACGTGTGTCCTATGTCTGTGTAATTCTTTCTCATGGTAGAATGACCTTGCATTAGCTGATAAAGACATAACATAACAGAGTGCATATGTAGCTAAGTGCTAATTATGCCTTTTTATTGTCAATTTTACTATGGATGGTTCTGTCCTTGCCACGAGAAAGCCTGTGCTCTTTTGATTTCATTTTCTGGCCACTGTAACATGTTCAATTTACGTTCCAATGTTGCATAATCAGTGTTTTGCTATATTCCCCAGTGTGGATTTTTTTCTCCATAAGGGCTAGTTTGACAACTCCATTTTCTCAAGGGATTCCCATTTGAACTAATTTCCCTTGGGAAAATGAACTAGCCCTAAGTGTATTATTTTTTCCTGTACAAATACCGCTGTTTGGCATCCTATAATATGCTATTTTGGCATTGAAACGAATTTCCGGTTGCTCTCTGTTGCAGTATTTCTCTGGCATTTGCTCTAGAGTGAAACAATTGTACTTTATCTGTTTATCATATATATTGTGATTTCGTTCTCATATATAGGAGAGGCCCATTCCTTGAAAGTGGAGAACATATTGTACCAGGGGAAATCACCATACCAGGAAGTCCTGGTCTTTGAGGTTCTTTTCATTTACTGATATCAGAAATATAAATTTCCTTTGGCTCCTGTTGTGTATAACCTTGTATTTTTTGTGTGCAGTCGTCAACCTATGGGAAAGTCCTTGTGCTTGATGGTATTGTTCAATTGACTGATAAGGATGAATGTGCGTACCAGGAAATGATTACTCACCTCCCACTCTGTTCAATTCCATCCCCTAAAAAGGTATATCTCCTTATCCTTGCTTTTTCCCAATATTGTGAATATCATAGACAGGCTGTGTTGCTTAACATAAATCGATTCACACGGAATATTTCTTTTTACCTGCACTTGCATGGAAACTGTAGCATGCTAGCAACTTATATTATTAGGAACTACTTTGCAGGTTTTGGTTATTGGTGGTGGTGATGGAGGTGTACTTCGAGAGATTTCCAGACACAGTTCAGTGGAGTCTATTGACATATGTGAAATTGATCAGCTGGTTATTGATGTAAGGTTCTCCTTTGGTGTCTTAACCTTAAGTGTAGTCACTTAGTTATACTTCGCTGATATACATCTTATTTCTTAGATCTGCAAGGAATTCTTCCCACATTTGTCTGTTGGATTTGAAGATCCTCGTGTTCAACTTCATGTTGGTGACGGTATGTTGATAATCCCATGAGCCATGATGACTATGTTATTTGTTGATATCTGCCGATTGCTGAGGTTTCCTGTTGTTTTAGATATTGGTAATCCTTTCAGTTTGTGAGCTCTAATTCCATATGTAACAATTGTTTTTCTTCCACTTTCAGCTGTGGAGTTCTTGAGAAATGCTCCTGAAGGGACATATGATGCTATCATTGTTGATTCATCTGACCCAATAGGTGAGCTTATGCTGCAACACATAGTATTTCTTGGGAACATTGCCATGGAAATTTTTAGCTATTCTTGGGAACATTGCCATGCAAATTTTAGCTATGTCTTGGTGTTGTACATCTGTTCTGTGCCTTTTTCTTTGCTTCCCATTGTATTGTTCCTGAACTCCATGCTTTATTTCTACTAGGTTACTGCAGCATAGCTGTTCTGGGTTTATGATGAAAAATTTGCAGATTTTTCTTGCAGAAAGGACTTCGACTCATCAAAATTTCAATCAAATCTTACTATTCTTATGTTGCATTTGGCATTTGCAGGGCCTGCTCAGGAACTTGTGGAGAAGCCTTTTTTTGAGACCATCGCTAGAGCTTTGAGGCCTGGTGGTGTTCTTTGTAATCAAGCTGAGAGTATGTGGTTGCATACACATTTGATTCAGGACATGCTTTCAATTTGCCGTGAGACTTTCAAGGGTTCTGTCCGCTATGCATGGGCTAGTGTCCCAACATACCCGAGGTTCTTCATATTCTTTATTGTCTGGTCTCCTTACCTCTAGTACTTTCCCTCCGTTTTAACTGTATATTTGCTGCACTAAATCTGGTATATTACAAGTTAATTACCTGGTGCAATCCACTCTTTTGGGGCTGTCATTGGCCTAAAGATTTTTTTATTATTGATGGAATGGTGCATACTTAAAATACAATTATACTTTCACTCTGTAGTTTTTGCAGTTGTGGTCCCTTTGAACAGTATCAATCATTAGTGTTTAAAAAAAATATGTATCAACTATTTCTATTTCAACCTAAGTACCTGTTTGTATGATTTTTTGTTTGTTTGTTATACATGCATCAAGTCTGCACTATGCGTATGGATAGCTGTTTTTTGGGTACAGTATTTGTTCTTCTTCTTAAATGACATGGAACAAATATGGATCCCATTGTGTAAATCATTTACTTAAATGACATATTATCGAGTTTTGTTTCTTTGCTACATTTTTTTCTTGGTAAAAACAAGGATCAGTTCAGGAGTGCAAGTTCACAGTCTATCTTGTGCCGTGCTGAGTTGAATGGATGCATATTTGAGGGTTTTGAACTTATAGTTTCTGTGAACATTTCTAGGTTTTATCACTTTATGACAGGTCCTTGGTGGACGTACATAGGTCCTGGATTAGGCATGACCGCATGAAAACTTGTTCTGCATTCAACTATTTTTTTATCTATACCAAGAAGTTCCTACTGCGATCCTCATGAGTGTCACTATTGTTGACAGTGAACTGGTGGCAGCGCTGGTTCATTTGCCAGTCATAGGATATTTCAGGCTTTAGCTCAACTCATGCGAGGAACCAGTCATAGCCTGACAAACCATTAGTGAGCATATTACCAGCATTATCTACATGTTTTACCTGAGCAAGCCATCCTAGTTGTTGAATGCAAATATTTTACCTCATTATTGAAGCTACAAGTAGTTTTCATTTCCCCCCTTGAAGTCATTTTATGCAGGCTTTATTAGACTTACCAAGAATTGAAAATAATCACTTGGCATTGTGTGAACGTGCTGCTACAAGTTAGGACGTTAAGCTTCCTGGAAAAAGAAATTGGAGCTATGGAGATAAATGCTATTTTACTGTGAAAGACAGGACATATGGTTTTTGGAAGAAGACTATGCGTTGTACTTGTGAATACTCAATACTGTAAAAAGTTTACTCTTTTGTGATATCTTCGGGTTGAGCAAAAAACCATCAAAATGGACTAATCCGAATTTCAAAGCGAGAAATATGAACAAAGGGGTTGATCCATTGGATACCCACTTGCATTCCTAGTCGAGCCTCATGTTAAATTTTCTTCGAAGTTCGTGCAAGAGTTTCAGGGGCTTATTTCTTTGTTCTGAGAGCACATATAAGACGCTATCCATAGGATTATAATACTGGGAAATTTATTGGTTTCCCTTTTTTTTAAAAGCAGGGCTAAGTGTGGAATCTCTATTTGTTTTGACATTGTGTGCTTAGTAAGGGTTTGTTTTTCCCTCCTAGATTATATAAGTTGGATTATGGTGGAAGGGTAGAAAGGTAAAATATCACTTTATGACCCCAAATAAACTGGAATAAGCTAGTATTGAGTAGCTTATTTCAGCTTATTTGTGATCATAAAGTGATATTTTAGCCTCCTGTCCTTCCACCATAATCTAGCTTATATAATTTAGGAGTGAAACAAACATGGCCTAATTGTGAGCTGGGACAAATAAATGTTTGTAGGTTTTGCGGTTCTAGCCAGCCTTCTAGACATATGAATCTTTTGTTGTGTTCAGCGTTTTTCCCGTATGGAGCTTACCTTTTTTCCTTACAGAATGTTTGCTCGAAATTTTGCAGTGGGGTGATTGGGTTTCTGTTATGCGCCAAGGATGGCCCACCGGTCAACTTTCTGACTCCTGTAAATCCAATTGAAGAAGTGGAAGGAGCTACTAAAGCGGGAAGGGAGATCAGGTTTTATAATTCAGAGGTCAGTTTTCTTCAATCGATCGCATATGATTTCTTGTGCCAATATTTTTTTTTTGATTCAGCCTGTGCTGCCCTTTGTCCTAGCATGCAGAAGTTTATCTTAACGCCATGATTAACAGCTTTTATGACTCCGTCCGTAGTAACCCCGAGTCTGTGTTTCATTTCATCATTTGTGATATGGGAATGTTCGTTACTGTTCTCTCTCTCTCTTTTGGCTCACCGGCTGAAGCCCGTTCAACTGCAACCCTCATGTGAGATTTCTCGCATCAAAGCTCCTTTGCCTAACTTTCGTTGTTGAACAGATGCATATGGCAGCGTTTGTTCTTCCGACATTTGCCAAGAGGGAGCTAGAAGCATACTGTGCTTCCACGGAAACGGTGAGTTTTCTTTTTTTTCTTTTTACAAATCGGGACAGGTGATTATTAGTTCTCCTGCCTCTGTTGTGTTTGCACACAAGCAAACCTCGTACTGAGAGAATCTGTGCACCGTTTTACAGGAGCAGGCGGAGGAAGTAGCGGCCACGGCACCACAAAAGCTAACTGCGGCGCCCAAGCGTGGAATTACCACCGCATCCTAGCTGTTGGATACACACATAGCCATGTACTATTATTATCACGCACGTAATCTAAGCATCGAAGTCGAGTGCGTGCGTGTTGGGTGGGGGTACGCGCATCGCGGTTTGACGCGCGATGTATTTGATAATAATTCGTGCTCCGAGGTACCAACAAGCAACGATGAGAGAAGCATTCCACCTTTACACTCCCCTTTTAGGTCTGGATACTCATTATTGATCTCAATCCACATGAGTTGAGGTGGATTGGGGGTGTTTAACAGGGCTTTTTGGTTTGAAAGAGATTAGAGAGGATTAAATTTCTTTCTATACAAATTTGTATATGAGATTTAATTTTTCTCAATACACCCTTAATCGAACAAACCCTTAGTAGATCAGCCAGATGATCTATGCTATGATATATATATAACATGCTCAAGTGTTTTGTGATAATCAGCTTTGGTCTCTACTTATTTTTATGATGGATCGGTTGATTCTATGTTTTGGACGGTTTTTATTAAAATGATTTTTACAAAGCGGACTAAAGAGCTGGATGTTTGATAGTCCGCATCAGGTTCTGGTGGAGTTAGAAATAAACTGAAACAAACTTTCACAATAGGGCTAAATAAAGTTGTAAAGTAAGACTGCTTCTAGTAGATCCTGTATATGGTGGTGCAAAGCATTGTTTAATTGGTTGTACTATAGTTAGACTGCGCCGTTTATGGAGTGAATTTTGAAATAGTTGAAATGGGAGATAGAATGAATAAGCGGCAAGAGACAGTATAACCATAAATTAGTTAATTCCTAACGGTTAGTGCCAGTGTGTGCTAGGAAGCCAAACCCGAGAGATCAAGGATTGTCGCAGATCACAACAGATCTAATTAGTTAAATAAATATTTAAAGAGAGATGGATCGAAGACCTGGCTCTTATTCTCGTAATTAACCTAAAACCACGTTCCATTCCGACAAGCACGTGATATTCTTGTGTTATAGCGTGTTGGTGTTGGTTTAAGGAATGAGATAGTTTATCATTTTCTCATTTTATCACCATTTAATTTGTCATAGACTAATAATGATCAATAAAACTCCTTCCGTTTCACAATAGAATTCGTTTTAGCATTTGATTTTTATTTCTATATTCAAATAGAAGATAATAAATCTAGATACATATATAAAACACATATATTAAAGATTGTATGAATTTATTAATTTTCTAAAACGAATTTTAATTTTAATTTGGAACAAAGAGATTATGAGAAATAAGTTTATTCAACTAAATTTATAAAATGGATTCGTGATACACCCTATCTAGAATCACCACTTTGGATCCATACCATTACTATCTCACTTACATGTGTGTCCACATGAGTCAATGACATGTGGGTCCATGATATATATCTAAAGTTTGGATCTTTTAATGGTATAGATCTAATTGTTCCTATAACAATTAGTTGATGGGTCCATGTCATTGCCAAGTGCCAACGCCATTCCGTTGTCTCTACTACTACATGCAGCATCTCTTAAAAAAAAAACTACAGGCAGCATCACATTCACACCGCGAGGTCAGAATCGGACACACGCATAAACGAACATGCAGATGCACATGCTTGCCCCCATTTTTATTGAGAGCATTGAAGGTTGATACTGTAAATTATATTACTGAAATGACGAATCTGTATCACTGAGTGTGGTGATTCTCTTTCTCTACATGTCCAAGCACAGCACAGCACAGCTCAGCACACTTAGGTTCGTTGCTGCTCAACTACTCGTCAGTGGAATGGAGGAGACATCCATGTGGGCATGCGAGTTCAGATCAGAGCTTGCTCCTCGTCCCTGCCCCATCCTGCTGCTCGGAGCTGGAGATGCTGCCCATGGCCCTGGCCTGCTCCCGGAGCGCGAACTTCTGCACCTTCCCCGTGGCTGTCTTGGGCAGCTCGGCCACGAACACCACCGTCCGGGGCGCCATGTACCGCGGCAGGCGCGCCTGGCAGAACGCCACCACCTCCTCGGCGCGCACGCTGCCGGCCGCGCCCTCCCTGAGCGTCACGAATGCGCACGGCGTCTCGCCCCAGTACTCGTCGGGCCGCCCCACCACTGCGGCCTCCGCCACGGCCGGGTGCGCGAACAGCGCCGCCTCCACCTCGATGGTGCTGATGTTCTCCCCGCCGGAGATGATGATGTCCTTGGACCGGTCCAGGATCCGCACGTAGCCGTCGCCGGCGTGCCGCACCGCCAGGTCGCCCGACCGCAGCCACCCGCCGGCCATGGCCTCCGCCGTCGCGGCCGCGTCCTTGTAGTACCCGCCCATCACCGTGTTCCCGCGGAACATCACCTCGCCCATGGTGCGCCCGTCCGCGGGCACGCTGGCCATCGTGGCCGGGTCCTTCACGTCCACCTCCAGCCCCAGGTGGTGGAGCCCCTGCCGGGCCTTGATGGCCGCGCGCTCCGCCGCCGGCAGCGCGTCCCACTCGGGCCGCCACGTGCACACCGTCGCTGGCCCGTACGTCTCCGTCAGCCCGTACGAGTGGATCACCAGGAACCCGAGCTCCTCCATCCGGAACAGCACCTGCGGCGCCGGCGGCGCGCCGCCCGTCATCACAGTCACCGGCCTCTTCCTCCCCGCGCCCAGCGGCGCCCTCTCCTCCGCCGTGGCGTTCACCACCATGCTCAGCACCGTCGGCGCGCCGCCCATGTGCGTCACCCCGTGCGCCGCCACGGCCGCGAAGATGGCGCCCGAGTTCACCTTGCGCAGGCACACGTTGGTGCCGCCCTGCGCCGCCACGCCCCACACCAGGCACCACCCGTTGCAGTGGAACATGGGCACCGTCCACAGGTACACCGGCAGCGCCGTCATGTCGTTGAGGAGCACCGACGACAGCGAGTTCAGGTACGCGCCGCGGTGGGTGTACACCACGCCCTTGGGCCGCGACGTCGTCCCCGACGTGTAGTTCAGCGCGATCGGCTCGTTCTCGTCGTCCGGCCACCGGATCAAGAACTCTGGATCGCCGCCTCTGCTGCTGCTGAGGAGGAGGGCCTCGTACTCGTAGCACCGATCGACGCCTGGGATCTTGTCGTTTCCTGTCGCCGCTGACGGCGGCTCGTCGAGCGCCTCGTTGATTAGTACCACGGCGGGCACCCTGCTCGCTCCGCCGGCCTGCTGGGAGATGAGGCGGAGCGCCTCCCGGGCGACGCCCAGTAGCGCGGCGTCCACGAACACGACCTTGGCCTCCGAGTGCTGCAGCAGCACGGACGCCATGCCGGCGTCGAGCCGCGAGTTGAGCGCGCAGATCACGGCGCCCGCCATGGGAATGCCGAAGTGGAGCTCGCAGAAGGCCGGGATGTTCTGCGCGAACACCGCAACCTGCACGGGGGCAGCAACGGCTGCGGTTAGGACCGGCCGGCCAGTTCGATTCGATTCGGTACTAGAAGCAGCAGCAAATTCAGCCCGTCCACTGCCGATGAGAACAACACTATCTACCTACTCGGGCAAATCGAGAGAGACAGACAGGGGATGGAGAACAGCAAGAGCAGTAAAAGTGAATGCTTGGACGGCGGCAGGTAGATAACGCCCGAATCTACCGCTCCGTACTTATCGCACGGAAGAGGAGGCAAGGCAACGGCTGGACAGAGACTTACCACGTCACGGCGCGCGACGCCGAGCCCCGCGAGCGCCGCGGCGAGGCGGAGGCAGCGGTCCCGGGTCTGCCGCCAGGTGCGCGGCGGCGGCGCGGCGGCGTGTCCGGCGGCGACGACGGCGGGGCGGTCGGGGTAGACGAGCGCGGTGCGCTCGAGGAAGCTGATGGGCGTGAGCGGCGCGTGGTTGGCCGCGCACAGCACGGTGCCTTCCATCGCTCAGAGTTGGGCGGCGCGCCGGCGCGGAACAGAGGGGAACGAACGGCCACACTGGAGTGGAGGAGGCAGTCTGGAACGGAATGGCAGCGGAAGTGGGAATATAATAACAACAAAATCCAGCGACAGCAGCAGCGCGAGACGACGACGCGTAATCGACGAGTTGACGCGCTTGGTGGCTTGATGCCGATGCCGATGCTGACGGTGACGGACGGAGTGGAGGAAGAAGCAAGCTGCTCTAGTGCTCTCTGTCTCTAATGTTGTGATAACACGCGCACTGTGTCTGCCTACGTCATGGTCGATTCACACGTATTTTCGTGACGTGGAGCCACCAGAAGCCACTAAGCTGCAAAATGAGCGCGTGCGTCTTTTGCTATCATGCACGCACACGGCAAACTGCCGTGTTTCGTCTCGCTTTTCCGTCGTAATGATGATGGCATACTTTGTTCTTATCCCGTTTTGTTTGAAGTCTCTTTTTAGGCCATGTTTATTTGAGAGGCAGCTTTTGAAGTTTTTTCTTAAAAAACTATGGCTAGATTTCTGATCATTAGAAGCCAATGATACAAGCACACAGAACCATTTCTTTCAATTTTCCATATAAACTTAGTTTTTATAAGTTTTTAACTTTTTTTAGTAGTTGACTAGAAGCTCAACTAAACAGGATTAATGTTGTCTCTAATATATCGTACATATGGGCATATGGCTATATCAAACACAACTTCGACTGAAGATAGTAGCGGACCTACTATTTAGGCACCACATACCTACCTGGAAGTGCACCTCAAGTCTAAATATGCACGTCTTTTTATATAAAATTAGATATAGTTATTAGTACTTGATAATTTCGTCTAAGCTGTCTTTAGTTTTTGGACCCACCACTAACTGAAGATAGCATGTTTATAGAGTGAAGCTTGAAATATAAATAAAATGAGATATAAGATTGTAAAGAAAAGCAACCGGAGATAAATCTTAGTATTCATCAACAACGTGTGCTTTTGATGACACAGAACAAGCATACGAGACCTATAATACCGTGACATAGTGTTAGGAATTTATATTTTCTTGTGTTTATTTTAATCCCGAAATATGATAGCAGATTTATAACGATATGCACGAACAAGTGTGAAACACCACTAGTCGCAACAATAACATATGCATATATAAAAAATATGCTAATTATAACAAAAAATATATTAAAGTTAACAAATTTAGAGAAAAAAAATTACGTTGTAGAGAGACCAATGCTCAAAAACACTCGTGGCTTCGTTCATACAAGTCAACATCATGTGTTGCTTAAAGTAACATATCACAATTGGTACGAACAGGGGCAGAGGACCCGATATAACACAACCTACGCGGCCCGACCCCTATGGTCTCTGTCTCTCCATGACAAATGGCAACCACGTCGTGAGTTTGCCATACCTTGTTTTTTCTTGCGCTCCGCCACTGGGTACGAGTAGTTATTCACAATTGCGTGCCTCGAACATACACCAAGTGAAAGATGGGACAAGACCAATAAGCAGTCATGATGATGCTCCTGAAAACTTGATCACACACATCTAAAAAGGTCTTCTAAGGCATGCTATTCCAACACTCTATGTGTGCAGAGGATGAGGACGAGACACAACTCGACAAAGAAGATGAGTGATTCTAATGCGTTCGCATTCACGCCAAAAGTTCTGGGTAAGGAAAGAGATGTAATAACAAAAGTTCGAAGATGGATCTATTGTTGTAACATACACCCATTATTTTGTACATTAAAGGTTCATTACACTCCACACCACACCACAATTTGGTGTTGGCAATAGTTTGTAATCTCAATTTATCAATAGTTGCACATAAAATTTATATATATAAGTCGAGTCAACAAATAATCTCTACTACCTATTAAGACAGTAAAGGTAGTCTGCCTCCCCTCGTTCTGCCGTTCTGCCGTTCTGCCATCCATCGATCTGGACCGTCCGTGTCCTATCGTGCGTCTGCGTCTCCCACGCTCCATCCCCCTCCACCGCACGACCGCACCCAAACCCTAACCTTCCCCCACACGACCGCGCCGCCATGGCCTCCCATCGCCTCCACCTCCGCCGCAGGGCGCACCCTCCCTGCCACACCCGGTTTTAGAAGGCAAACCGAATGCGAACCATGTACGTGCCAGGATCAGTTATTCACGTACACAGCAGTTACATAATATGGACATCATCACACAGTGCTCAAAATAGTATTAATAAGGGAAATAGTCGATTACATCATACGTCTGAGACGTCCATATAGTTCTTACAATAAATCAAAGTGCGGAAAAGAAACGTAGATAACGCGGCCTTCACAGGCAGCCGACTGGGGGGTTGCCGCTAACCCACGCCTAGAACTCGTCGTAGTCTTGGAACTCCTGGAAGTCTCCTTCCACAGCTTCATCTTCGCCTGAGCAGTGGTTGCAATGCTGACAACCTGGGGGGGGGGGGGGTTTGGTGTGTAGAGCAAGGGTGAGTACACATCAACATACTCAGCAAGTATCCTGTTTGGCTGTAGTGGACTAGCTTTATGTGGGGATAAGTCAAGCAGTTGCTTTTAGTTGGTCAGGTTATTACTTACTAGTAGAAAGCCAGGTTTTAACATTAACCCAAGTTATTAGCCCAATGTATCCTTTCCAAACGGAAAGAATACCACTTACCAATACCATAATCGTAATCAGAACCATCAATCTCATTGTCACCTGTACCAAAGTATCTCTGATCAAGTATCACTAATCTCTGGAGCTCCCTTGGCCGCTCATAACCGCGAGCACGGCTGATATATCAGTTTCATAACACTCTGCAGAGGTTGTGCACTTTACCCACAAGCCGTGATTCCCTCTCTGGCCCGGGCTTGCAAGACCCTTATTCACTCCCGAGGTGAATGGCCAAGGATTCACTACGAAGCCTTTACAAAGATTCCCCGGGGCTGTAGCCACCCGTTAGGTTTCCTAAATGTACCGCACTCCTCCCCAAGGGACAAATCAACCTTGGCAGAGCGAGCCGCATACACCGAGCCCCATTGACGGCACGACGGCTAAGTGAACTACACCCCGGATCCTCTAATTATTCAGCTAAGGGCACCCCATTCCACCCTCATGGTTGCACTGTTTTCCCGGGCGGTCATCCATTGAACAGGTCCTTACGGAGAGGCACTCGAGAAACCGCTCGAGTCCCCTTAAATGCCACAAGTATAATCATAAATAAGAACGGGAAAACAGCGTATCATAGATAACCACATCATGTTCATTGATTAAAGTTGAGCAATAGCATCAAACTAAGCAGTAATAATCCGACCCAAATAGGTAAACAAGGACATGGATAACAAAAAGCTAGTCAATCCTTAGGTATAAATGTGTGATGCGGGAGGTGAATTAAAGAATGATTAGGACAGAGATAGGTCAAAGGACACTTGCCTCCACCAAACGACTGCTGCTCAGGGGCTTCTCCTGCGAATTCCTCGGGCTCTTCGACCGGATCGTTCTCTATGCGATTGCAAACATACATACATCCATCCACATTTAATACAAAAGAACAGTACACCATACAAGGGAACAAATAAAGTGAGTATGCATCAAGTATGACATTCGATATCGCATTTGTTATGGTTAGAAAGAAACGGGAAAGGGTCTCGCAGGGGGTTAAATCTTATGCACTAACGATCAATTACAATTGGTTCTTAACAAAAGAATTCTGTTACATATACACTAATGGAAACCTAACCATTTTAAGTTGATCAGCATTGCACGAGATAAACAATTAACTACATGAATCAACTAGCATAACGGAATTTTAAATTAAACTTCCTATTTCAATGGCATATGAACAACGATTAGCCTACTTAAAATAAAATAGCTATGATCACAGAAAGTAAATAAAATAAAATAAAAAAAATAAAAAAAAACAGAGGGGGGGGGGGGGGTTGAACCGGCCCTAGGGGCGGTTGAACCGGGCGCGGGCGCGGACGGCGAGCCAGGCGGCCTGGGCGGCTGAGCCGGCCCGGTTGAACCGGCGGCCAGGCGAGCGCGCGGGGGGGTCGGGCTGGCCAGGCGGCCGAGCACGCAGGGGCGGGGGCGCGGCCGGGCGGGCGGCCAGGGCGCGGCCAGGCGGCGCGCCGGCCAGGGCGGCCAGGCGGCCAAGGGGCCGGGCGGGCGGACGGCCGGGCGGCCAGGGGGCGCGCCGGCTGGGGGCACGGCTGGGGGGGCGGGCCGAGCCGGCCATGGCGGCGGCCATGGCGCCGAGCGGCGAGGGGAAAGGGGAGGGGGGATGGGGGAGGGAGGAGAGAGGGAGGAGGGGGGGGGGGGGCTCACCGGCGTTGGGGGGCGACGGCGAGGGGCGACCGGCAGGGGGCGGCGGCCGAGCAGGGGGTGGCGGCGGCTTAGGGCAGGGGCGGGTAGGGGCGGCGCTAGGGGAGAGAGAGGGAAAATGAGAGAGAGGGAGAGGGATTGGGGGGTTTTGGGGAAAATAAAGGGAGGGGGGGCGGCATGGGCCAATTGAGCCCAAAGGGGGACGCCAGGGGCGGCTGGGCCGGCCGGGGTCGGCCCACGGCGCGGGAGAGAGAGAAAAAGAGGAGAGAGAAAGAGAGAGAAAAAAGAAAGAAAAGATCTTCTCCTCATTTTCGAAATCCGATCTTTCTACATGAATGCATTTGCACTTTCAAAGCAATCAAAAGAAATGCAAGGTTCGGCATGGTGCATCAAACAACATAAAGTATTTAGGGTTTTTCTTACACGGGAAATCCAAACCGAATCCCGCGGGAACTTTGGAAAAGGTCAAGGTTTAGCGAGGGGAAAACGAAAAGGAAAAGGTAACGCCCGAATTTGGCGAGTAAAGAAAAGAAAAAATTCAACTGCAAAATTCGGGGCGTTACAAACCTATCCCCCTTAAAAGAATCTCGCCCTCGAGATTCAGGGCTGGCTAGCAAAGAGCTCTGGGTACTTGGCCATCAAATCATCTTCACGCTCCCAGGTTGCTTCTTCCTCAGGGTGGTGATTCCATCTGACTTTGCACATTCTGATGGTCTTCCTTCGGGTGACTCTATCTGCAACCTCAAGGATCTGAGCTGGCTTCTCAACATAGGTCAAGTCCTCCTGGACTTCAAGACCTTCCACTGGCAACTGCTCTTCCGGCACACGCAAGCACTTCTTCAACTGAGACACATGAAAGACATCATGCACAGCAGACAAATTCTCGGGCAAACTGAGCTGATAGGCCACTTCTCCTCGTCTTGCAAGAATCTGATACAGACCAATGTAGCGGGGTGCTAGCTTGCCTTTCACTCCGAATCTCCTGACTCCTCTGATCGGTGATACTTTCAGATAAACAAAGTCTCCGACTTCGAAACTCAGCTCTCTTCTTCTTGTGTCTGCATATCTTCGCTGCCTCGATTGCGCTATCTTCAGATTCTCTCGAACCATCTTGATGTTCTCTTCGGCTTCGAGCAAAATGTCTGGCCCAAACACTTGCTTTTCTCCAGGCTGATCCCATTGCAACGGAGTTCTACAACTCCTTCCATAAAGAGCCTGAAACGGTGACATCTTCAAACTGGCCTGGTAACTATTGTTATAGGAAAACTCTGCATAAGGCAATCGCTTGTCCCATCCGGACTGATCTTGCAACGCACAGGCTCTCAACATGTCTTCAAGAATTTGATTGGTCCTTTCAGTCTGGCCATCTGTCTGCGGGTGATAAGCTGAACTGAAATTCAGATGCGTGCCCAAGGCTTCATGCAACTGCTGCCAGAAATGAGAGGTGAACTGCGTTCCTCTGTCTGACACTATCTTCTTTGGCACACCATGAAGACTAGGGCTGGAAACGAGCCGAGCCGAGCCAGGCTCGGCTCGGCTCGGTGAGGCTCGGTGGAATAGCGAGCCGAGCCAGGCTCGGCTCGGTCACTTACCGAGCTCGGTAATGAGGCTCGGCTCGGCTCGATATAGGCTCGCGAGCCGGCTCGGCTCGGCTCGCGAGCCTGCACACTCAAGTACTCAACAACATTAATTATAGTCATTAGCTCAAATTTGAAGCACAATATGTTCCATGTAATAAAAAATTATGTCCCTGCACTCTAGTTCCTTGTGAGTTGTGACCAAAACAACACAATTACACACTGGTTAACGGAGATTCGAGTAAGCAGTAGTTTGGACCGAGCCTCGAGCCGGCTCGCGAGCCTCACCGAGCCGGCTCGGCTCGGCTCGTTAGTGTAGCGAGCCGTAGAATTAGGCTCGGCTCGGGCTCGTTTAGGCTCGCGAGCCTCACCGAGCCGAGCCGAGCCTGATCGAGCCCGAGCCGGCTCGCAAGCCTCGAGCTTTTTTTCCAGCCCTAATGAAGACAAACGATCCGAGACATATACAACTCTGCCAATACTGCACTGTTGTAGCTGGTCTTGACAGGTATGAAGTGGGCTGACTTGGTCAAACGGTCCACTACTACCCAAATGGAATCGTAGCCGGCTCGAGTGCGAGGCAATCCGACTATGAAATCCATACCGATTTCATCCCATTTCCACTGAGGGATCTGCAACGGTTGCAACAATCCAGCAGGTCTCTGGTGCTCTGCCTTAATTCTTCGACAACTATCGCACATAGCCACATGCTCTGCGATTTCCCTCTTCATTCCGTACCACCAGAATTTCTTCTTCAGATCCTGATACATCTTCTCACTACCAGGGTGAATCGAATAGGCTGTCTCATGAGCTTCCTTAAGAATCAACTCCCGAATGGACTGGACATTGGGAACACACAAGCGATCTTTGAACCATATCACGCCTTCTGCATCTTCTCGAAAATCTTTGCCTCTGCCATCTAGAATCAGTCACCGGATCTCATTGATCTTCTCATCATTCTTCTGCGCTTCTTTGATTTCGCGCTCCAAGGTAGGTTCCAACTCAACCGTGACTCCTCGCGAATTGTTCAGAAATCCGAGACTCAACCTGTCAAACTCTTTGGCCAACTCATAAGGCATCGGACGAGCAACCATCAGATTGACTTGACTTTTTCTGCTCAAAGCATCTGCCACTACGTTTGCTTTGCCTGGATGGTAATGAATCTCCAACTCATAATCTTTGATTAACTCTAACCATCTTTGTTGCCTCATGTTCAGCTCTGTCTGAGTGAATATGTACTTCAGACTCTTATGATCTGTGTAAACATCGCATTTCTGTCCATACAGATAGTGCCTCCATGTCTTCAGTGCGTGAACCACTGTTGCCAACTCTAGATCATGGATTGGGTAATTCTTCTCATGAACCTTCAACTGTCGGGACGAGTAAGCCACAACTCTTCCCTCTTGCATCAACACACATCCCAAACCTGTGTAGCAAGCATCACAATACACCGAGAAGGGCTTGTGCACATCAGGCAAGACTAGGACAGGCGCTGTAGTCAACTTCTCTTTCAGCGCTTCAAAGGCCTCTTGACATTTCTGGGTCCACTTGAACTCAACTTTGTTGCCTAGCAACGCTGTCATTGGTTTCGCAATCTTCGAAAACCCTTCAATGAATCGCCGATAATATCCGGCCATTCCAATGAAACTCTTGATTCCTCTAGCATCTGTTGGCGCTTTCCAGTTCAAAATGTCTGCCACTTTCTTCGGATCCACAGCCAACCCTTCTTTGTTGATTATGTGACCCAAGAACAGGACTTCACTGATCCAGAACTCACATTTACTCAACTTTGCATACAACTGGTGCTCTCGCAATCTCCGCAACACCATCCTCAAATGATCTGCATGCTCTTCTTCGCTTTGAGAATAAACCAGAATATCATCAATGAATACCACCACAAACTTATCAAGGTAATCCATGAATACACTGTTCATCAAGTTCATAAAGAATGCTGGCGCGTTGGTCAAACCAAAAGACATCACTGTGAACTCATACAACCCATACTTGGAAATGAATGCCGTCTTCGGGATGTCCGAAGGTCGGATCCTGAGCTGATGATAACCTGACCTCAGATCAATCTTGGAGAACACACTGGCTCCTCTCAACTGGTCGAACAGATCTTCTATTCTGGGCAAGGGATACTTGTTCTTGATCGTGACCTCATTCAAAGCTCGGTAATCGATGCACATCCTCTTGGTGCCATCTTTCTTCTCCACAAACAGGACAGGGGCGGCCCAAGGCGAGGTGCTTGGCCGGATGTAACCTTTCTCTGACAGCTCATCAATTTGCTTCTTAAGTTCATCCAACTCTGGTCCAGATATTCTGTAAGCTCTCTTAAAGATAGGGGCGGTTCCAGGAAGAAGCTCTATGGCAAACTCAACTTTCCGCTCTGGTGGCATACCCGGTAAATCCTTTGGAAACACATCTGGGAATTCAGACACAACCTTGATACTCTCAATTGGGTCTGCTTCACTGCTATCAACAGCTATCTGATAACAACTTCCTTTCTTTGGCTCAGGCGAGACTAACTCAGTCACCACTTCCTCTCCTAGTGGAGACACCAACTTGATTGTCCTTTTATCACAGCTGATAACTGCCTGATACTTATCTAGCCAATTCATCCCTAGGATGACATCTATTCCCTGAGTACCCATTACTATAAGGTTGGCGGGAAACGTTATCCCCCTTATTTCCACACTTATATTTAAACAAATGCTATCAGCTCGAATTCTACCACCGGCTGAGTCAATTTGAATAGGGGTTGACATGGTAGTAATTGGAAGATTATGTGCTTCTACCCATGATGCAGTAATGAAAGAATGCGTTGCTCCAGTATCAAATAACACTTCTGCAATATGGGAGTCGACTGGGAACATACCTACTATCATGCCGGGGGTCTCCTGAACTGCTTCAGCCTCCAAATGGTTCAGCCTTCCATGATTATAGCGCGGCTGAGGGCGATTGCCTGCTCCAGGCTGAGACACATTCTGCTTTGCTGGGGCATTGGGGCCTGACTGCTGCTGGGCTGCCTTCTTCGGACATTGCATCACCCAATGGCCCTGCTCTCCACAGTGGAAACATGCCCTGTTTCCAACCTGAGCTGGTGCTGCCTGACTGTTCTGCTGATTTGCTGGGGCAGGAAGACGAGGTGCTTGCTGATTCTGCCTTTGAAACTGACCTCCTGACTGATTGCTCTGACGGTTCTGGTACTGATGCTGAGGATACTGCCTTTGAAACTGCTGATGCTGCTGAGGTGGACGCTGGTTCTGCCTGAACTGCTGAGGTTGATTGCCTGAGAAACGAGGACGGCTGCTGCTTCCAGGCTGGGGTCCACTGATCTTACGCTTACGATCTTCCATCTCCTTGCGCTTTCTCTCTGTCATGATTGCTCTGTCAATCAGGTGCTGGAATGTCGGGAAGGTGTGATTCATCAGTTGGTACTGCAGAGGGTTAACCAAGCCTCTCAGAAAACGGTATTGTCGCTTGGCGTCGGTGTTGACATCTTCAGGAGCATAGCGAGACAATTGCAGAAACTTGTCCCGGTACTCACTGACAAACAATGGCCCTTGCTTGAGGGCCAGGAACTCCTCCTTCTTCACTGTCATCAGACCTGCAGGAACATGGTACTGACGAAAGCTACCTCTGAATTCTTCCCAGGTGATGGTGTCGGGGTTGGCATGGGTGGCGAGGTAAGACTCCCACCATGATTGGGCTGCTCCTCTCAACAGACGGGGACCATACAGAACTTTCTCCCTGTCATCACACTGAGCGGTATGCAACTCCCGCTCCACAGTGCGCAGCCAATCTTCAGCATCCATGGGGTCAGAAGAGTGAGCGAACGTTGGTGGATGACCTCTCATGAATTCAGCACGCTTGTCTCTGGGCATCTGAGGCATCTGAGGCTGAGGTGGTGCTTGCTGCTGCTGCTGCTGCTGCTGCTGAATGGCGGCCAAGGTCTGACCGATGGCTTGAACTGCCTGAGTCTGCATCAGAAACATCTGCTCGATGGACATCGGGGGCGAGGGTGGCAGCTGCTGCTGCTGGGGCGCCTCATCCTGTTGACCGGCTTGCTCCTGCTGAGCACGCCTTCCTCCTCTACGCCTGTTCTCTGACATCTGCAGAATGCAACCACACATCAGAACTGATCTGGCAGATCTTGCAGCATAAGAAAAGAGAATAGAATTCTTCAACAGCACTGAGCAGGTGAGCATCTTCACTGATCTCCAACACAGACCACACAGCTTCTCAGATAAAGAGGAAAGTGGAATAAAAGGTTTCCCAACTATATAACTAACTTTATTAACCTACTAGGTAAACCAAAATACAGGGGATACCCATACTCTGGTGACAATCATTACAAAGATCCAAACCAAACATAGTTCATCATGACAAACATAAATGCACAGGATATAGCAAACTACCCTGTCTAACTAAGACAAACTAAGACTGAGACTAACGCTAAGACTGAAGCTTCTACGTATATTTTTCGTATTAATTACAAGATCCAACTCTAACGATCTATGGTTCTAGAGTTATCTTGGTCTTGCAGGCGGGATTGCCATAAGACTGGTGTCCACGCTGAGGTGAGCGGTACGGGTGCTGAGTCCCAACGGGAGCGGGGGAACCACCATCCAAATAACGACGTTCCGCGCGCTCAGCCCGCAGCAGGGCGATCTCAGCACGAGCCCTACTCAGCTCGTCTAATGCATGGTCCAGCTCCGTGTTTAGCACGACGGCTAGGTTGACTGTGCTGCTCAACCTAGGATTGCCCTCACCGACAGGTGAGACAATCACGCCTCCTGTGCTGCCAGATGGACGGCGGGGGTAATACTTCAGGTCAAGACCGTCAGCTGCCCCACCGAAAACCGAGCAGTAGTGCGAAAGCGCACGCCGTGCAGCATCTTGCATGGCTGCCTCAGCTGAGTCCCGTTCAGAGATAGAATAGTGCTCTGAACAGGCCTCCGCACCCTGGAGACTGTCCTCAGGGCAGCGCACCAAGCAAGTCGCCTCCCAGCGGTCCGGGTAGACCCCGCGACTATGCTGGTAGACCACACAGCGATACTCGACGGACCAAGTATGCCGGTCAAATGCCCGACGTAGCAGGGTGTCGAGCGCATCGTGGAAGTGACACCCGCGAGCAGCGTCGCGAGTGATGGGTCGAGCAACCCATCCTTCCGGCTCAGGGTTAGCAGAGAAGTCGGTGTCGTGGCTCGAGCTGTCGTCGCCATCTCCGTCGTCTGGGTCTCCTCCAGCAGCTACTCCAGAAGCTGGGGCGCCCAGTGGTGGTGCAGGGGGCGGCTCCAGAGGAAGCACAGGGGAGCAGCTCCTCACAGACTCTATCTCCTGGTGGAGCGAGAAAGAAGAGCTCTGCTGCTCCTGTCGTCGACGTTCCTGCTCCTCACGCAGGCGGTGGTGTAGTCTCTCCAAGTGGCTGGACTGTCCGGCCACGGGACGGCGAAGTGGACGCTCAGCAAGGCGGGAGGGTAAGAAGGGGATGACTGACTTTCGTGCAGTGTGTCTAAGTCGAGCCATCTACAAAAGACATCGCAAGCAAAAGGGTGAGAACAGAATTAATATGACCAGCAAGTAATAAGTAAATGAAGGATCAGAATGAAACACAATTTTTTTTAGCAAGGTATAATATATAGTAGAACATAGGTTTGGTCGGTAGGACCAACTTTTGAAGGGATATCAAAGTCAAGGTAGGGACAGAGGTCTATAATCCTTAGAACGACCATTCTACTCTAGGTTAGCGGTCCTACAGTCAGCACGGCTTTGATACCACTTATGTCACACCCGGTTTTAGAAGGCAAACCGAATGCGAACCATGTACGTGCCAGGATCAGTTATTCACGTACACAGCAGTTACATAATATGGACATCATCACACAGTGCTCAAAATAGTATTAATAAGGGAAATAGTCGATTACATCATACGTCTGAGACGTCCATATAGTTCTTACAATAAATCAAAGTGCGGAAAAGAAACGTAGATAACGCGGCCTTCACAGGCAGCCGACTGGGGGGTTGCCGCTAACCCACGCCTAGAACTCGTCGTAGTCTTGGAACTCCTGGAAGTCTCCTTCCACAGCTTCATCTTCGCCTGAGCAGTGGTTGCAATGCTGACAACCTGGGGGGGGGTTTGGTGTGTAGAGCAAGGGTGAGTACACATCAACATACTCAGCAAGTATCCTGTTTGGCTGTAGTGGACTAGCTTTATGTGGGGATAAGTCAAGCAGTTGCTTTTAGTTGGTCAGGTTATTACTTACTAGTAGAAAGCCAGGTTTTAACATTAACCCAAGTTATTAGCCCAATGTATCCTTTCCAAACGGAAAGAATACCACTTACCAATACCATAATCGTAATCAGAACCATCAATCTCATTGTCACCTGTACCAAAGTATCTCTGATCAAGTATCACTAATCTCTGGAGCTCCCTTGGCCGCTCATAACCGCGAGCACGGCTGATATATCAGTTTCATAACACTCTGCAGAGGTTGTGCACTTTACCCACAAGCCGTGATTCCCTCTCTGGCCCGGGCTTGCAAGACCCTTATTCACTCCCGAGGTGAATGGCCAAGGATTCACTACGAAGCCTTTACAAAGATTCCCCGGGGCTGTAGCCACCCGTTAGGTTTCCTAAATGTACTGCACTCCTCCCCAAGGGACAAATCAACCTTGGCAGAGCGAGCCGCATACACCGAGCCCCATTGACGGCACGACGGCTAAGTGAACTACACCCCGGATCCTCTAATTATTCAGCTAAGGGCACCCCATTCCACCCTCATGGTTGCACTGTTTTCCCGGGCGGTCATCCATTGAACAGGTCCTTACGGAGAGGCACTCGAGAAACCGCTCGAGTCCCCTTAAATGCCACAAGTATAATCATAAATAAGAACGAGAAAACAGCGTATCATAGATAACCACATCATGTTCATTGATTAAAGTTGAGCAATAGCATCAAACTAAGCAGTAATAATCCGACCCAAATAGGTAAACAAGGACATGGATAACAAAAAGCTAGTCAATCCTTAGGTATAAATGTGTGATGCGGGAGGTGAATTAAAGAATGATTAGGACAGAGATAGGTCAAAGGACACTTGCCTCCACCAAACGACTGCTGCTCAGGGGCTTCTCTTGCGAATTCCTCGGGCTCTTCGACCGGATCGTTCTCTATGCGATTGCAAACATACATACATCCATCCACATTTAATACAAAAGAACAGTACACCATACAAGGGAACAAATAAAGTGAGTATGCATCAAGTATGACATTCGATATCGCATTTGTTATGGTTAGAAAGAAACGGGAAAGGGTCTCGCAGGGGGTTAAATCTTATGCACTAACGATCAATTACAATTGGTTCTTAACAAAAGAATTCTGTTACATATACACTAATGGAAACCTAACCATTTTAAGTTGATCAGCATTGCACGAGATAAACAATTAACTACATGAATCAACTAGCATAACGGAATTTTAAATTAAACTTCCTATTTCAATGGCATATGAACAACGATTAGCCTACTTAAAATAAAATAGCTATGATCACAGAAAGTAAATAAAATAAAATAAAAAAAATAAAAAAAACAGAGGGGGGGCGGTTGAACCGGCCCTAGGGGCGGTTGAACCGGGCGCGGGCGCGGACAGCGAGCCAGGTGGCCGGGGCGGCTGAGCCGGCCCGGTTGAACCGGCGGCCAGGCGAGCGCGCGGGGGGGTCGGGCTGGCCAGGCGGCCGAGCACGCAGGGGCGGGGGCACGGCCGGGCGGGCGGCCAGGGCGCGGCCAGGCGGCCAAGGGGCCGGGCGGGCGGACGGCCGGGCGGCCAGGGGGCGCGCCGGCTGGGGGCACGGCTGGGGGGGGCGGGCCGAGCCGGCCATGGCGGCGGCCATGGCGCCGAGCGGCGAGGGGAAAGGGGAGGGGGGATGGGGGAGGGAGGAGAGAGGGAGGAGGGGGGGGGCTCACCGGCGTTGGGGGGCGACGGCGAGGGGCGGCCGGCAGGGGGCGGCGGCCGAGCAGGGGGCAGCGGCGGCTTAGGGCAGGGGCGGGTAGGGGCGGCGCTAGGGGAGAGAGAGGGAAAATGAGAGAGAGGGAGAGGGATTGGGGGGTTTGGGGGAAAATAAAGGGAGGGGGGGCGGCATGGGCCAATTGAGCCCAAAGGGGGGCGCCAGGGGCGGCTGGGCCGGCCGGGGTCGGCCCACGGCGCGGGAGAGAGAGAAAAAGAGGAGAGAGAAAGAGAGAGAAAAAAGAAAGAAAAGATCTTCTCCTCATTTTCGAAATCCGATCTTTCTACATGAATGCATTTGCACTTTCAAAGCAATCAAAAGAAATGCAAGGTTCGTTATGGTGCATCAAACAACATAAAGTATTTAGGGTTTTTCTTACACGGGAAATCCAAACCGAATCCCGCGGGAACTTTGGAAAAGGTCAAGGTTTAGCGAGGGGAAAACGAAAAGGAAAAGGTAACGCCCGAATTTGGCGAGTAAAGAAAAGAAAAAATTCAACTGCAAAATTCGGGGCGTTACACTCCCCCTCGCCATGGACCTCCCTAAGGCGTCGGAGTCCTCCGTCCCCACGCCTCACCAGACCCGCCGTAATCGCCTCCCCTGCCTCCTATGCTCATCAGCGCTGAGAAGCCCACGGCAGCGTAGGCCGGCAGGATGGTTGGGCCGGCGTCGAAACACGCATCTTGGCCGGTGAGCACAAAGACGACGACGAGCCGACGACGGAATCGAATCTGAGGAAGGCAAGATCCACCCACGATAGGCACGGCCGGACGGGGTTCTCGATCTAGCTGAGCAGCATCCCCGCCTCATCCGCGTCATCGCGCACTCATTTGTCCATCTCTCTCGTGTCTCCGTTCTTCCTCCGCATCCGGTTGTTGCGCCTTCGTCTGCCCCCGCCCTTGGTGCCCTGGTCACCGCCGGAGCGCCACGTCTACGCCTCGATCCCGGTATGTCCTCCTCCCAAACCTCGCTACTCTTGCCAGATCTGGGTGGGATAGGTAAACGAAAACACCCACCTGGCGATGTCGCTCGCGCCAGCCACCGACTTCGACTCCATCGTCGAAGCCTTCGGGTACAACGAGTTGGCGATTGCGCGATGCCTGGGAGCTCCAACCGCGCGCCCACGGATTTCAACTCCCCTGCTGCTGGTAGGAACAGGAATACCCTACGATGGCTTCTCGGGCTCCTTCAGGTCACCCCAGATTGATGTCGTCATCGACACTGGAAACCCCTTTTTCAACTGCATTGTCATGGCGACAATTTGGTTCCCTTAATTCCCTAGGCGGTTCAGGTTTGGGCAAAATATTTCATTCTGGTTGTGTTCTCTACAGGGGGAATACAATGGGAAGCGGTGCAGATCGACCAAGTGCGGTGGCATGGAGGACAACCCGAGAATGGTGGAAAGAAGCAGGGGAAGGACAGCGCAACGAAGCCCCCTAGCTGCCCAAGGACTACATCCATGTCTGGGCAAGGTGTGGCGAGCAAGGCATGGCGAGGCGATGGACTGTCACAACCTCGTGGAGAGGGTACATTTCCCTAAGGCTCTGTTGCACTATTATTTCTTTGCATCGTCATCCTTGCTGGCTACAAAGATTCGTGTGTTGAGTTTTTTCCTTGCTTCTTATGGATAATTCATGTGAGAAGGGAGAAGATCAGCTAGCGGATGAAGCCGCTGCAGGATCTCGTGCTGGGTTGCAACAAGGTAACCGAGAAGACACTCTCACTCACTCACTCAATTAACATCAGGCACTTGCTGTCACTCGAGTAGTTTGGCGCGCTCACGGACTGGGACCCGAACCTGGTGGACCCGTGCACGTGGTTTCACGTCGTGTGTGACGGCGACAACTGCGTCATCCGCCTGTGAGTGATCTGTGCTACGACGCGCTAGCCGCTTCTTTCTTGCATGCGTGTCTTTTGATTGTTGCCGCCCTCTTCGATTTCGATCTTGGATCGCCTATTTTGTTCGTGTAGACAGTTGTGCACCAATCGCCCATTGACGTGAGATGTACTACTCGAATAGACGAAAATCTTTCACAGTAGATTGCATGACTAATGAGATACACATGTAGTGATTTCAGGCTAAAGAAGCTGCTGAATCAACTTTCAAGGATGGAAAACAGCTACTGGTTCGCTTCAAACTGATAATTTAATTGAATTCTTTTTATTTTGTGTGTGTCTCAACTATTAAGAGGCTGTGATGCATATACAGGAAATCGAGTTCCCTACAGCTGGACTACAAACCGTACCAGGTTCGAGATTGATGACCATTTAATTTTTTGTTTTATCGAAAGTGCAGATATTAAGAAGAAAATAGAAATAGTCCAAATTCTAAAATGGACTCAGTTACAAGGAAACCCTCCTAAGGAGGCCTAAAACAAAGATCCATAATGTAAGCTAAGAAACTGTCCCCAAAAAATGACCATTTAATTTGTGTACCTACTCCCTCTGATTCTGAACATAAGTTGTTTTAGATTTGTGCATATGAACTGAGGAAGTATTGAAGTGGTATTACTGCCGTGCACTTATTACATATTGCAAAAGATACCACCACCATAGGTGATAGCATTCAGTTAGCAAAGGCATAAGCGTGCCCTTGATATAGGCAATATGATGAGGGGGTGACTTAATCCCTTTACCTGAGGTCGTTCTTCTCTTGTATCCTGAGTTACTGTAATATGTAGCTTTGTTGGCGGTGGGACTGAGGTGTGCGTTGTACTTCACTCTACTTTTCTTTTAATGAAATGATATGTAGCTTTCCTATGTGTTCAAGAAAAAAATGGCATAAGCGTGGAGAATAAAATTATGGCCAGTTGTCTGGAAACTCTGATGATTTACACTTAAAAAGTATGAAAATATAAAATGACTTATATTCAATTTGGAGGGTGTGACAGGCCCAAAGCCTCCAACAGGACACAGGAACAGAGTATCACACAAGAGCACAAGTGTTTTGGTGGCTAGGATGACTTAACATTTTCTGGTTTTCTCTTCTATTAATAAATATAGCTAATATGAGCTACAAATCAGGCTGTGATGGCCCCTAATAAATGCAGAATATTACCCAACTAATCAGCCTATTACTACCTATTACTCCATGCTGAAATTTAGCTGAAGTAAATATTATGAACCTAGACACTAACATGCACCTGGACATGATTATTTCCAACAGGGTGTACCTTGGTTCTACTTAGTGAAAACCTTCTACTTTGTTTCTATTCTTACTTTTAGGTGATGGCGAAGGAGGAAATGCTTCACAGTAGATTTTGAGCATAGATTTATAACATTACCATATCAACGGTTATAAAATCAACGCTATCTTTAAAAAACACTTTCTACATAATTCAGTTGGTGTTATTTTTTGCAACCGCATACGTATACATTTTGAATTTACTGATATTCAAAATTTACAGAGTAGTTAGGATTGTATTTGTTTGAGATCTTAATTTGAAGAAAACATCATAGTTAGAATTGCATTCCTTTCTTCTATTATGATTGTATCTGCTGTATACAAGCATTTTGCAAAACTACTACTACTACTCGATTTGTTTGCTCTAAACTGCATCTTTGTCGACAGGGATCTCGGGAGACTGAACCAGTTGGGTCCTCTGGCACCCGAGCTGGGACAACTGGATCAGCTGCATACATGTTTGCTCTTCTGATCCTTCTGCTGTGCTTCGGGCCTGGAAATTTTTCCTGTCCACTGTACTGTACATGTCAGTGAACGAGATATCAGTATCACTGACCCCTGAAATTCTGAATAATAGTGAAATTTTCGGGAACAGCATCAGTGGACCAATCCCATCAGAGTTCGGTAGCCTGGCGAACCTAATCAGCCTGGACCTGTCCAAAACAGCATCTCAGGAGCTATACCCGCAGCCCTCGAGAACGCCAAGTCCCTAAAGTTCCTGTGAGTCCGGGAATACAATGGTTAGTTTCATCAGTTGCCATTGGTTCTGTTCTTGCGTGAACGTTTCTTCAACTCTGTCGGCAGGCGTTTGGATCACAATCGCCTGAAGGGGCCGATCCCAAGGGAGCTTGCTGGGCTGCCCAATCTTGGAATTGTGTGAGTACTATCTACGTGAGCTGTGCAGCTGCATTTTGCTCTCTACGGTGACTGTAGCAGTTGCGGCGAACCCAGTTCAGCCATGCCTTAACATTCTTCTTCTTCTTTTGTGCTTCTGCAGAGATTTCTCCAACAACGACCTTTGTGGCGCGATCCCGACAGACGGAGCATTCCAAAACATTCCCCGTAGCAGGTAGTCCGAGCTTCCTCCATGAGTTCATGATGTTCAGAGTCCTCCCATGCAACATACAACAGGTATTCAGGTAGCCGTAGCTGATGTCTCGCCTAAGAAGATCTTGTCAAAATTCCAGTAAACATATAATCAGAATAAATCTGCCCTGCCAAAAAGGCATTTCCAGTGGAACACTTTATGGTACAACATACATGACTGTCATAATGTTGCATTTCAGCCTGGCATTCTCTCCTTTTGTTGTTCCATTTTTTGCCGCGTACATTTGTCACGTTTTCTAGGGAGCCAGCTCCTCGAAATTCTAGGGTGCCCGGTGCCGCTGGAAACCGAGTGAAGCCGGCAGCCGTCGTCGAGGAGGGTGCCGCTGCCGCTGCGTCGTAGTCTCTAGTAAGATCCTCGTGTCCTGATCGTTCCGGTGCTGTCTGGCTTTCCATTATGCTTGTTTGCCCTTGAAGCGTTTGATGCAATGCCTCAACCCACTATGCGCTGAGGGGCTGTCGCCTGTCGGTATACCAAATTTAGATGCTTGTTTCTGATCCAACAATCTAACATAATGGAATGACTTAGTTTTCTTATAATGAAGAAACAAGCTAAGATTTTGTGGTTGCGTTTAATTTGTGTTGCTTTTCCTACTACTTACCTGGTAAGCTCTTATATTCTTTACTTGGTTCTCCATGTAACATAATGGTGGGTGCAGCTGCTGCCCCAAATGATATTATGACGGATAGCTCTTAAAAGTGTTCGAAAATCAGAGTATTAAGTCTTTATGCGAACTCTACACCGTTTGTTCCTGTTTGTGAATCCCTATTGCCTGAGTCACTCATCAAATAAATTGTATGTCGTTGCTATGAACTGAGTCCCTTATCAAATAAATTGTATGCCATCCCAATGCACGGGTATTGTACTATAGTAATTCAAGTGTGCATATAATTAAATACAAGATTACTGCACTTGTTCTTTATTCGTGTTAATTATTTTTCTTGAATTTTGAATACTACAGCTACACCTCATCCACCTTGCGCTCGCCAATCTGGTGTGTTTCGCCTCTTGCTCACCACCTATTCGAGCAAATGCTCACATGGCTCGTTCAGAGCTCCTCCTCATAGTGGGTAGTGATTGCTCAACTATCAGATCGGAACTATGTAAGCGCTGGATGTTGTAGTGTACAGGCTGTATGAGTTTAGGTTCTTTGTTCTTGTTGATTATACTTTTTGTTTTCATACACTTGCATTTTACTTTTTAGTTTCACAGTGTATATCATAAAATTCATTTTGCACATGCTTGGATGCTCGTTCAATAGGGATAATCTCATTACAATGCCTTGACCTTACAGTGAGCTGCTCCTCGTCGACGCATGCCAACACATTCCCGGGGACCCATCCACCTCCTTCTCCGTCTTCACGGTAACCACATTGCCCTTTGTCCAGCAGATTGTAGGTAGTATAGATCTTGTTCGGCTTTTCACCTCTTTTTTCTTAAGAGAATAGAAATAGTTGTTGCGTTGTTTTGTATGCGATAGGCCAGTGCATGCATGGTGGAGCATGACGACTGAAAAAACAATTTTTACCTTTGATCCTAAGCATCACATCTTAACTATATGGCGTTATGAAAACAACATATCAAATTTCATCTCATGCTGTGTTTTGGCGGTAGCTTGATGATGGTATACCGTTGATGGCTGATTCTTTTTTCTTCTGATAGCCATCTTACAGTTCCCATTGTGCTTTGTTGATTTATAGCTGCCATATACGCAAGGGAGAATATGTTGAACAATGTCTTGCGTGCCATTCCAACATGTTTCTGCAGGGTGGAGTGGCTTGTCGTGCTCCCACGTGCGCTTGTTGCAGCGTTCGTCAAGACCGATAAAGATTTCTAGGCTATGGGTAAGTATGTTTGACAATTTCGACGACATGTTTCATAGAATTACTTCGTCTTTAAACATGCATATATTTCTTAGGCAGACACATGTTTACCTGTGGGAGCAGAACATATGAGAGCTTTGTTTATAGTCAGAGTTTCCTTTGTTAACTACCTTTTCATGTTTCAATATTTCTGAGACGTTTTCTTCACTGTTTCAGCTGAAACTTCTGGTACAACTTTGACATTTGTGATAATAGACAAGTGGGTTGTGACTGTACCATCTATCGGTGATTCACATTGTGTACAAGAATCTGCTTAGGATCAAATGTACTTTTTATCAGCTGATCATTGCTTTGACTCCAACTCAAATGAGTAAGTTTTTCTCCTAATGTTATATATTTCCTATTTTTCAGGGTCAATATTATATATTTATTAGTAAGAATTGTTTGATGTTTATAATCTTCCTGTTTTTTAGTGTCAAGCGTGTGATGCCATGTGGGAGCAAAGTTGGGAAAATGGATATTGGCGGTGGTCCAGAGGTTTGTGTATCTGTCTCACACTTAACCCTGTGTGCTCCTGAATGGATTTTTTGTGTGTTTGGCGTATAACCTCCCATTGTGATTATTCCTAATTTCAGCAGTTACCAGTAGCCCCATGATTATATTATTGAATTTGCTATGTTCAAGTGTACTCCAAATGGTATATCATGGTAGAAATTTAAAGCTAATGCAGTATGTTTCAGTCCTATGGTACTTATATTTTGCACCAAACCATTTCACCATTTTTCTTTGTTCCATGATATGACTCCCACTCTCTTCGGTCTTTGCTAATTGTTTGACCCAAAAGTGACCCTGTGGTTTGGGTGGCCTTGTGATGTTATATATGACCAACCACTTTTTTCCTAAATAATTCTGCTAATTCATCCTTGACATTTAGATTATTCTGCATATAATATAAACTTGGCTTTGTGTTGATAACATAGCTTGTAGGCGGATTTTAGTTATGCGCGTCTTAATGTAGCTTTGATATAGGAGTACTTTTTAAATGTAATATAGTCAAATAAATAAAGTGTCATCTTTGTATAGCAGTTGTGTCATCTTAGTTTGGCATTGCTATGAAAATTTAGAATGTGAATACTTATGTTTTCTATACTAATCATGTATTCATGTCTCATTTTGACTACCCAGGGAAATTCAGAGTCGTGTTCGCCTCAATTCCTACACTCATCTTTGCAGCTCTATATTGTTCAACAAAAGATTTGGTTAGTGCCTTCATGCTTCCATTTTTCCTTTTAATACTTAATACTATTGTGTTCATATTGTAATGTTTTCCAAAAGTTAACTACATTGCTAATTCAAGTAGACACCACAGCTTGCATGCTAAACTATGACACATAATACTAAATAATATCAATCAAATCCATCAAGGAGGCACAGAACAACAATGGCTGCCAATAAGATAAAAACCCACAAAATAGAAAAGCAATATTTTGCCTTAGATAAACCACAATTGTTAAGACTATGAAATCGTGTGCAAATAAAAACGAGGGATACTAAATTTTAACATTCTACAATTATTAACTTAACATACCAAAGTTAGAATGTCTGTATACAAGTATTAATAAGTATGTTAGATTTTAGCTCATCCAGTACTATTACCCTTTCTTTTCAAATGCACCCAGTTACCAAAAAAGGAATTACAGAATAGTTATGAAAAATGCTCCACAAGAAGGACTCCCTTTTCATCAAGTTGTTTTTTGGTCAAAATAGCATTATGTAAAGTTAGCCACATGAAATCTTGACCTTAAGATGGATTTTGGACTTCCAAATGTGCTTGTTTTCCTTGTCCTCATATTTTCTAAACATATGTTTATACATTGATCTGACAAAAAATAAACCAGGCTTTTTCCACTTTTGGGTGTGCTCAATGACAATCAGTTTCACTACGTTTGGGTGTAGTTCTGCAACAACCCTCCTTGCCAGTACAGTTCAGGCAGCACCACTGGTCTTGATGATGCATGGAAGTAGTGGCTATCAATTCCCGCGAATCAGATCTTTCTTGGCCTCCCATCTTTGCCTCAGGCAGCTGGGAGTGGTTTTATACCTTTTGATGACATCAAGTCTTAGGTGCTTCCATTGATCAAGAGCTCAGGGAAATATGGAGGGATCATGCTGTGGTCCAAGTACTATGATGACCAAGATGGCTATAGTTCTTCAGTGAAGAGTGATGTTTAGGTTGTTGCCTGTGGTGTGTCACAATATCTATGTGTTACTTGTGTGTATGTGAGAAATTATGTGACTCTCGAGTCTGGATAGTGCAATAAGTATTACTCAAGGATATGATTGAATCTTCTATCATACTATTCAAATTGTGTCATATTGTATCTTTTAAGGTATGTAAGCATCCACTTTTAGTGATGTTAACAAAAGATAGAACAATAATTAGTGTTTTTCATATCAATATATTGCATCACTAGGTCAGTGCCCGTGCGTTGCAACGGGGACATATAATATCTCGATAACTTATATATGCACATATGTGTTATATAGTTATGAGATAGAGGATGACATATATGCAAGCTGTCCGGGATGACATCGAAGAGAAACTTGGACATGTGACGCACAGACACTCACCTAGTGTATTATATAAGATAGGTCAGTGCCCGTGCATTGCATCTGAAACATATAATATCTCGATAACTTATATATACATATGTGTTATACGATTATGAGATGGATGACAACATTCGCGAGCCGTCCGTAATGATATCAAAGAGAAACCCAGGCCTGCAACGCACAGGCAATCACCTAATAGTGTATTATATAAAATATAAAAACCTAAATGTCAAACAATATTATTTGCTAATCCATCTTACCTATATAGTGCTTTGCATCTTTCATTGATGAGCGATGTAGCTCATATGTTCATATCCAGCTATTATACCAATGCACCATAGTTGTCAGCTAAAGGGTGGTCCTTAGAGCCACTATCATATGTTGACCTAGCATTTCTACCAAACACTGGTGATGGTGGTGGTCTGGTGGATTGGAGGATTTATTTGGTTCTGCTTTCTTGATCTCCACCGACAAGCAAATCAAATGACCTAAGCCTGGTCAAAGTCTCTTCCATTAATTACTATTAATTTAATCAGTCATGGACCAATAGAAAATTGGTTTGGATTTGTGAGTGCGGTGAGAGGAAAATAACTTATGCATAAATTAAGAACATAACATGATGTTAAAAATGTAAAATGGTATTTTGTTCAAGTTGGCCAGACATGGGCAGAGGAAACCAGGTCTGTGTAAAAACCGGGCCAGCCCGAAACAATTTCTACAATTATATACGTAGAATTAAATAAAATATTGGAAAGACATTCTCTCATTAATCTTAGGACAGATTCGAAATACATAGTTCCAAGAAAACTACAAAACAAGTTAAGTTTCATGCTCTGATGAAACAACTATTAGAGCGAAGATTTCATCGCATCATTCCCTCCACCGATGACCACAATCAGGGCTGCAGCACACAAAGAACAGGGTCATCCCCTCCTCCCCTCTTGCTGCGGCCTGCAAATGATAAAAAGAAGCGCTGGGCTTAAGTTTGTCTCAAAACATTTAAGCAGGTTCAGTACCATCAATTGCAACTACTGAAATACAAATATCACTTTGCTGCAGAAACGGTAAACACGGTAATTTTGAACAATACAGAAAGAGACATGAGCGATACGCTCTGCATCTCCAAATGGCATTTGGTAGTAGTATTTACTGCACAAAAGAGAACCCATATTCTGGCACCAAACAATAATACAAGGCCACGTTTTCTTGGGATCTGACTCCTGACTTGTGAATGAGGACATGCCCATGTCAGTGATATACATGACGGCCTCAACATTTAGGATAGACAACGCCAAAAATAAAAAGGGAAGCAAGATCCAACGTTAACATTAACAAGGTGCAGAATTTTGGCATATTTATTTTTAACAAGTTATTTAGATTGCATAACAATATCACATGAAAATGCGATAAGGCAAAACAAGAAAAATACCTGGAAGAAAACAGCCTCTCCATGCGCACAGAGATTGCAGCGGACAATCTTGGTTCTGGGAAGAGTTGGATCAGAAGCTACATCCTGCAAGACCTGGGTTCGCTCCCCAGCAGTGTGGTGCACCTCGTTCCGATAGACATAGTTATTGTCAGAGACCTCCTGAACCAGACCAGGAATAGTACTGTTAACTTGTAAGCAGAATAAATGGTGTTTGAGGGATGGCAAATTATTGTCAAAGACATAATCAACACTGTAGGACAAGTGTAGTATATTTCAGTGTGTGCAGAACATAGTTATTAAGGCGGTAAGGCGATGGACCTCCTGTTTATATTTTAGGGGATAAAACATAAGGCGAGGTGACGCTTCAAAGTTAATAAACAAGCTAGCACTTTTATATGGCAGTCGAGCCATCCAGACCTAGCACAAAAACACCACGCTAACTCTGCCCAGGGACATTAATGGACAGTTGGGCACGAATTTTAGGGTCACAAACTATCAGGCTTTTTTCGGCCTGGCCTGGCCTGACCTGCAAAATGTCTGTATCATGAAGAATTTCCATATATAGTTGGTTGGAACAGTGGTCTAATTTAGCAAATTACTTCATGCATGATATTGAACAACATTTAGAACAGATTTATGTCCCAGATTGTGTTAGTAAAGAGTACCAAAATGGTTCAGGTGCAAACAGGTTTCAATTGAAATGATGATTTCCACAATTTGCATTTTGCAAACCACATTTCTTAGATAAATCTTGTCTCCAACAATTACATTCATTAAAACGGTGTAGTAAAAATAAGATTAACTACTGAAAATATGAAACAACCACATATAACTACATCTATATGACATCCAGTTTTAGTCTGCAAACTTGGAGAGGCAAGTTAATATGACTATCAGGATTCATGATTCATGAAGTTTTTTCCGTCACTAAACAATGTGTTTGTTATATTTATGTTTTTAATATAGTAAAGCATCAAATGCAGTTGTGTGTTTGTAATTCCATGTGTATCGCCAAGTGACAATTCCTGACCAATGGAAATGGTCCATTTACAACAAAAAATGAAAAAATGGAATCAAATTTCTGATGCAAGATATAACCAAGTCATTCCAGGAAGATTATAATAATAGAAAAGGTGATGAACCTGTAGGAGTGTCAAATGCGGGCAACAACCTCTGAGCTATGTCAGCAGCTAAATGAAGTAACTGGTCATCATAAGATTGGATTCTCATACCTGTCAACGAGAAGATACAATAAGAACTGGACCATTTGAACTGTTCAGCCTTAAAAATATCTCTTTGCCCAAGAAGCACTCTTAACACACAATAACAATTAGGATCCAAATAACAATAAGCAAAAAAAATCAGTCTACAATATTTTTTTGGTTGACCCCCTATAGGCATTATGCTAATTTTATTGCTTACACATAATAACTCTGAAATCTTCTCAAGTCTTAGGCATGAATAAAATACGATGGCTGAAACACTCAAAATCCATTTAGATATCTGTTGGTTTAACCCTGTTAAGTGTTACAAGTTTAGAATTAGAAACATTCCTTATTCATCTATGCACATACAATAGTTGGCATGATACTGTGGATGAAAATAGCACAGTGAAATGTCCACCATTTCATTTTAAAAAAATTACTATGGATTATTTCTCTTTCCTACAATTTTTCTACATTCAGTACAAAAAATGTTTAGTGAAACTTGAAAAGGCTCCAGAACCCTTGCAACAATCACAAGGAAAAGGCTAAAAACATCAGGAAAGTGCAGAACTTAATCCAGATTCCAGAGCATTCAACCATTTCAATATATTAGATAGCCTCAACTATAAAACATA
The DNA here is from genome assembly GCF_902167145.1 of Zea mays. Lineage (NCBI taxonomy): Eukaryota > Viridiplantae > Streptophyta > Magnoliopsida > Poales > Poaceae > Zea > Zea mays. The sequence goes on along the minus strand of NC_050100.1, from coordinate 72,667,289 downwards.
AATTAGTATACAACTATACATAAATGTTTTCAAATAGCTCATGAGGCCTCATCGCAATACCCATATCCATAACGAGTGGAAGAGTGCAAGTTGTTGATCTACTCTTCAAAAAACTCTCGCTCGTGCAGAAGCCATGAAGGCACAACACCTTGGCTCTCTTGTCCTGCTTCATGAGCTCAACTCTCCTAAGCACAGCGTAAGTTTAGACAAACACAAGAAACTTTAGACCCAGAGGACATGTGAAAGCTGGTACCACTTCAAGGCTCCATGTCGCTTTCACCCAACTCTAGTTGTACCATAACTCAAGCACCACATGACAACATGTTGAAAGAAGAGAAGAGGTTGTGTTACCTAAGTCTGGGAAGTCCTGCAGAAGTAGATCACTCACATAAGAAATGATTCTAATCCCAGGAACACTTAAAACATATTAAATACTACATGCTCCATGGTTTGTTGACTTTGCTTCTTATCTTATAAAGATTAAAAAACTGGTGTGTACTGAATACTTGTTAATCGAGCAGAAATGGTTACCCAACTCAGAACAATGAAAAGAGCAGATATGTCTTAGTAGCAGGCAGATGAATTATCGTTGTACCTATATGGTTGAAGAAAGAGAAAAAGATGGATGGGTATGCTTGCTCACGGTCTCAAACTAACCTTGTATCCGAGGGGGCAGAAGTGGAAGGAGTCTAGAAGGCTGAAGAATGATGCAGTCATATGTAGACTTGAAGAATTATGGACATAAGCTGCACATATACAGGCAAATGCATTACACAAATAGATACAGGTCTGTAAAACCACATAACCAAACTACATTTCTTTCTCCGGAACACAGTCCAAAACAAATAGATACAGGTCTGTATTTCATGGATTAAAACATCAAAGGATGTAGTAAACTCTATAGAACTACTTGTGCGTCCAAAAAGATTCTTGCGCAAGAATATAGGATAATCTGCTATCAAGCACACAGAGACATTGGAAAGTTGCAGACTTGAATGAAGCACCAAATAAAAACAAGAATAAATACAACTAAAAAATGTATGTACTACCTGAATAATCTACTTGCATAATCAAGCATACAGAGACATCTGGTAAATAATAAACAAGAATAAACATCGCCTTCAAACAGTAGAGACATTTGGCAGTCCTAGAATCGAAGTAAACAATGTAACCCCTATCTGTATTTTGGTAGTCCCAGAATCGAAGTAATCGAACTAAAATCACAGTCCTAGAATCGAAGTAATCGAACAAGAATAAACACTACAGAAGACCACAAGCAGTCCCAAAATCGAAGTAACCAAACTGAATAGTGTAACCCCTATCTGTATTTTATGGATTAAAACATCACAGAAAGTAATCGAACAAGATGTTGCTAGCCATAAACCTTTTTCTTGAAGCATGTTTCTACGCTCCTGGACCAGTCTTTGCTCGACGATATGACAGTGGAGACAATGCCGATCTCGACCTCGCCTGATAATATGCCCTTGAACACGATACATGTACGAAAAGTGTTGATGTTGCTAAAATCTTCACAAGCGACTTCAAGCTCAGCTCTGTTCAGCTTTTGGGCACCTGAATACAGGAAATAGACCGGTGATCTCTTCCTGTGATGTAGTAGGCTATAATCTTAGCTGAGTGGCTAAAACCAATTCGTCCAATGTCATGTTCCTTAACCCAGAATCAATTTTGAATAATTCAGTGGTTCGCAAGAATAGGAATGTTAGAAGCCTGTGATGTTTGTACACTCGAGCAAAAGATTGGAAAAAATCTCTATCAACTCTCCACTCAATTTTGCACCTCTCCCAGTAAACCCTCTTCACCCCTTTTACCTGCCTAGCACTAACTGCCTAGAGAATTACAAACACCAGAATGTTAGCATCGCCTAGCCCCCACAATATCTTAAAAGGTAGAAATGCTCTGCGACTTGCACTACAACTTTCAACTACGTAGCAAACATCACTGTTTTACGTTTAAACCTTTAACCAAACAAACCACTCCATATGGCAGGAAGCATTATGTAAAATCAGTAACCTGGCTACGCGATAGATTGAGGACGTCATCGCCCTGTGAGCCAGCCGTGTCACGAGGAGGAGGATCTCGTACAGATCCATGGCACGCAACCTGTCACCCGTCGCCATCGTGATGCGGATCCGGTCTTCTCCCTCGTGCGTGAGGCGTTGGTGACCATCGATAGTAGTAATAGAATAGAATAGCGCCTTAGCTGGACCAACAAGCATCTCGCCTGTGAAAATTCAACAAGACATGAAATCAGATTTTTTTTCGAGCAGGGCCAAAGAGTATGATGCACAATTCTTAATTTAACTACAGATTGCATATACCGGTTGTGACATGCTTCTTTTGTCCTCCTAAGATACCTCTGATCATAGAGTCTCCAACCATTGTATCCGCACAGATCTCCAGACCCAGAATCTGCAAAAGAAATACAATTACTGTTAGGGGGCATATATATCCATTTCACGTATTTTCTTTTTCTGTAGTATATTTTTACTTACCTTGAGGATGTAATCTGTAACCACGCTCTCCTGACCTTCCACGGAGATAGCCTGTTTGCACAGAAGCACAAATAACTTTGAGTACCTTTGTCACTTCCAATGTAAACACAGGATTTGGTTAGAATTAAATGGATTTTTACCTTCATGTAAACATCGACATCAGGATCTGGTTTAATGTTGGCTTCTTTCTCCCTTCTTGAAAGCTCAGTAAGCATGTCTGCGTAATTTGAAAACACCATCAGGTTCACTTCACCGAAGGTGAATAATTATCTGTGTTCCTTTCCAATGTCTGTGTTTACATACCATAACGCGTTCTGACTCCTTGACATCTTGCAGAGAAGGCAAGTGTTTCCCGGACCGTCATTTCGCCGACGTGAACATCGTGCTGCCCAATGTATGCCGATGTCCTCTGAGGGACAAATTCATCCATGTCATGACCATTGTAAGTCACTCTTCCTGACACCTGAAAATTACCATTGCAAGTTCACCTATTCAGTACAGTTTACAGCTATCTCTCTCTCCCAATATATACCCTTTTTGCCTAGAATTCAGAAGTTCACAATCAAGAAATTATCGCAAGATGTGATACCTTCAGATTGGAGTCAAGTTTCCCTGCCAAAGCCAAAAGTAGACTTGTTTTCCTGGATCCAGGAGGTTCAAGCAGCAAGGACATTCTGAATGAAGTGCCAGTTAGTAAGTACAACTACAGAAAAACTGAAAACCTTGCACTTTAAAATTCTTTGGCTTCTTACCTGCCGGGTCTTATGACCCCACTGATATCGTGAAGGATGGAGACATGCCTCTTCCCGCTAGAGACGATGTGCATAGCACTTAGTACATCCTATGATGGGAGCAGCTCACGAGAGTTAGTAGCCGAAGGAATTCCTTCTCCGTGGCTGCCTAGGAAGCATGGAGGGGTGCCCACTGCTGCAGATGAGATGCATACTGAAAGTCGCCTAGAGGGGGGGTGAATAGGGCGAAACTGAAATTCTCAAAAATAATCACAACTACAAGTCGGGTTAGTGTTAGAAATATAATAGAGTCCACGAGAGAGGGTGCAAAACAAATCGCAAGCGAATAATGAAGTGAGACACGCGGATTTGTTTTACCGAGGTTCGGTTCTTTCAAACCTACTCCCCGTTGAGGAGGCCACAAAGGCCGGGTCTCTTTCAACCCTTCCCTCTCTCAAACGGTCCCTCGGACCGAGTGAGCTTTCTCTTCTCAATCACTTGGAACACAAAGTTCCCACAAGGACTACCACAAGTTTGGTGTCTCTTGCCTCAATTACAAGTGAGTTTGATTGCAATGAAAGAATCAAGAAAGAAGAAAGCAATCCAAGCACAAGAGCTCGAAAGAACACAAGCAAATCTCTCTCTCTAATCACTAGGGCGTTGTGTGGAGTTTGGAGAGGATTTGATCTCTTTGGTGTGTCTAGAATTGAATGCTAGAGCTCTTGTAAGTAGTTGAGAAGTGGAAAACTTGGATAACTTGAATGGGGGGGTGGTTGGGGTATTTATAGCCCCAACCACCAAACTTGACCGTTGGTGAAGGCTGTCTGTCGATGGCGCACCGGACAGTCCGGTGCACACCGGACATGTCCGGTGCGACAGCCACGTCACCAAAAGCCGTTGGGTTCGACCGTTGGAGTTCTGTCTTCTGGGCCCGCCTTGATGTCCGGTGGCGCACCGAACATGTACTGTTGAGTGTCCGGTGCGCCAGCATGGGCGTGCCTGACCACTGCGTGCGCTGACGCGCATTTATTACGCCTGCAGGTGACCGTTGGCGCCGAGTAGCCGTTGCCCCGCAGTTACACCGGACAGTCCGGTGTACACCGGACATGTCCGGTGAATTATAGCGGAGCAGGCGAATTGAATTCCCGAGGCTGGCGAGTTCCTGAGGCCGCCCTTCCTTGGAGCACCGGACACTGTCCGGTGTACACCGGACAGTCCGGTGAATTATAGCGGAGATGCCTCTGGAATTTCCCGAAGGCGACGAGTTTGAGTTGGAGTCCTCTGGTACACCGGACACTGTCCGGTGCGCCAGACCAGAGGTGCCTTCGGTTACCCCTTTGCTCTTTTGTTGAACCCAATACTTGGTCTTTTTATTGGCTAAGTGTGAACCTTTGGCACCTGTATAACTTGTACACTAGAGCAAACTAGTTAGTCCAATTATTTGTGTTGGGCAATTCAACCACCAAAATTATTTAGGAACTAGGTGTAAGCCTAATTCCCTTTCAATCTCCCCCTTTTTGGTGATTGATGCCAACACAAACCAAAGCAAATGTAGAAGTGTATAATTGAACTAGTTTGCATAATGTAAGTGCAAAGGTTGCTTAGAGTTGAGCCAATAAATATCACTTACTAGATATGCATGGATTGTTTCTTTATTTTAACATTTTGGACCACGCTTGCACCACATGTTTTGTTTATGCAAATTCTTTTGTAAATCCTTTTCAAAGTTCTTTTGCAAATAGTCAAAGGTAAATAAATAAGATTTTACAAAGCATTTTCAAGATTTGAAATTTTCTCCCCCTGTTTCAAATGCTTTTCCTTTGACTAAACAAAAACTCCCCCTAAATGAGATCCTCCTCTTAGTGTTCAAGAGGGTTTTTGATATATCCATTTTGAAAAATTACTTCCTCCCCCTTTGGAACATAAAAAGATACCAATTTGAAATTGATCAATTGAAAATCTCCATTTTTTAAAATTAGGTGGTGGTGCGGTCCTTTTGCTTTGGGCTCATATTTTCTCCCCCTTTGGCATGAATCGCCAAAAAATGGAATCATTAGAGCCCTTTCCTAACTCCTTTCTCTCCTTTGCAAAGAAAACATATGAGTGAAGATTATACCAAAGTTGGAGAGTGATGCGGAGCGACGGCGAAGGATGAGTAGTAGAGTGGAGTGGAAGCCTTGTCTTCGCCGAAGACTCCAATTCCCTTTCAATATATCTATGACTTGATTTGAAATAGACTTGAAAACACATTAGTCATAGTATATAGAAAAGAGACATGATCAAAGGTATACTTATGAGCTATGTGTGCAAATTAGCAAAAGAAATTTCTTGAATCAAGAATATTGAGCTCATGCCTAAGTTTGGTAAAAGTTTGTTCATCTAGTGGCTTGGTAAAGATATCGGCTAATTGATCTTTAGTATTAATATATGCAATCTCGATATCCCCCTTTTGTTGGTGATCCCTAAGAAAATGATACCGAATGGCTATGTGTTTAGTGCGGCTATGCTCAACGGGATTATCCGCCATGCGGATTGCACTCTCATTATCACATAGAAGAGGAACTTTGGTTAATTTGTAACCATAGTCCCGCAGGGTTTGCCTCATCCAAAGCAATTGCGCGCAACAATGGCCTGCGGCAATATACTCGGCTTCGGCGGTAGAAAGAGCGACCGAATTTTGCTTCTTTGAAGCCCAAGACATCAAGGATCTTCCCAAGAACTGGCAAGTCCCCGATGTGCTCTTCCTATTAATCTTACACCCCACCCAATCGGCATCCGAATATCCAATTAAATCAAATGTGGATCCCCGAGGGTACCAAAGCCCAAACTTAGGTGTATAAGCCAAATATCTCAAGATTCGTTTTACAGCCGTAAGGTGGGATTCCTTAGGGTCAGATTGGAATCTTGCACACATGCAAACGGAAAGCATAATGTCCGGTCGAGATGCACATAAATAAAGCAATGAACCAATCATCGACCGGTATACCTTTTGATCCACAGACTTACCTCCCGTATCGAGGTCGAGATGCCCATTGGTTCCCATGGGTGTCTTGATGGGCTTGGCATCCTTCATTCCAAACTTGCTTAGAATATCTTGAGTATACTTCGTTTGGCTAATGAAGGTGCCCTCTTGGAGTTGCTTGACTTGGAATCCTAGAAAATACTTCAACTCCCCCATCATAGACATCTCAAATTTTTGTGTCATGATCCTACTAAATTCTTCACATGTAGATTCATTAGTAGACCCAAATATGATATCATCAACGTAAATTTGGCATACAAACAAATCATTGTTAAGAGTTTTAGTGAATAAAGTAGGATCGGCCTTTCCGACTTTGAAGCCATTTGCAATAAGGAAATCTCTAAGGCATTCATACCATGCTCTTGGGGCTTGCTTGAGCCCATAAAGCGCCTTAGAGAGCTTATAGACATGGTTAGGATACTCACTGTCTTCAAAGCCGGGAGGTTGCTCAACATAGACCTCTTCCTTGATTGGTCCATTGAGGAAGGCACTCTTCACGTCCATTTGATAAAGCTTGAAGCCATGGTAAGTAGCATAGGCTAATAATATGCGAATTGACTCAAGCCTAGCTACGGGTGCATAGGTTTCACCAAAATCCAAACCTTCGACTTGTGAATACCCCTTGGCCACGAGTCGAGCTTTGTTCCTTGTCACCACACCATGCTCGTCTTGTTTGTTGCGGAAGACCCACTTGGTTCCTACAACATTTTGGTTAGGACGTGGAACTAAATGCCATACCTCATTCCTCGTGAAGTTGTTGAGCTCCTCTTGCATCGCCATCACCCAGTACGAATCTTGGAGTGCTTCCTCTACCCTGTGTGGCTCAATAGAGGAAACAAAAGAGTAATGCTCACAAAAATGTGCAACACGAGATCGAGTGGTTACCCCCTTATGAATGTCGCCAAGGATGGTGTTGACGGGGTGATCTCGTTGGATTGCTTGGTGGACTCTTGGGTGTGGCGGCCTTGGTTCATCATCCTCCTTGTCTTCATCATTTGCATCTCCCCCTTGATTGTTGCCGTCATCTTGAGGGGGCTCATCTCTTTGATCTTTTCCTTCATCAACTTGAGCCTCGTCCTCATTTTGGGTTGGTGGAGATGCTTGCGTGGAGGAGGATGGTTGATCTTGTGCATGTGGAGGCTCTTCGGATTCCTTAGGACACACATCCCCAATGGACATGTTCCTTAGTGCTATGCATGGAGCCTGTTCTTCACCTATCTCATCAAGATCAACTTGCTCTACTTGAGAGCCGTTAGTCTCATCAAACACAATGTCACAAGAAACTTCAACAAGTCTTGAGGACTTGTTAAAGACTCTATATGCCCTTGTGTTTGAGTCATATCCTAGTAAAAAGCCTTCTACAGTTTTAGGAGCAAATTTAGATTTTCTACCTCTTTTGACAAGAATAAAACATTTGCTACCAAAAACTCTAAAATATGAAATATTTGGCTTTTTACCGGTTAGGAGTTCATAGGATGTCATCTTGAGGATTCGGTGTAGATATAACCGGTTGATGGCGTAGCAGGCGGTGTTGACTGCCTCGGCCCAAAACCGATCCGGTGTCTTGTACTCATCAAGCATGGTTCTTGCCATGTCCAATAGAGTTCGATTCTTCCTCTCCACTACACCATTTTGTTGTGGAGTGTAGGGAGAAGAAAACTCATGCTTGATGCCCTCCTCCTCAAGGAAGCCTTCTATTTGTGAGTTCTTGAACTCCGTCCCGTTGTCGCTTCTGATTTTCTTGATCCTTAAGCCGAACTCATTTTGAGCCCGTCTCAAGAATCCCTTTAAGGTCTCTTGGGTATGGGATTTTTCCTGCAAAAAGAACACCCAAGTGAAGCGAGAATAATCATCCACAATAACTAGACAGTACTTACTCCCGCCGATGCTTATGTAAGCGATCGGGCCAAATAAATCCATGTGTAGGAGCTTCAGTGGCCTGTCACTTGTCATGATGTTCTTGTGTGGATGATGAGTCCCAACTTGCTTTCCTGCTTGGCATGCGCTACAAATCCTGTCTTTCTCAAAATGAACATTTGTTAGTCCCAAAATGTGTTCTCCCTTTAGAAGCTTATGAAGATTCTTCATTCCAACGTGGGCCAGTCGGTGATGCCAGAGCCAACCCATGTTAGTCTTAGCAATTAAGCATGTGTCGAGTTCAGCTCTATCAAAATCTACCAAGTATAGCTGACCCTCTAACACACCCTTAAATGCTATTGAATCATCACTTCTTCTAAAGACAGTGACACCTACATCAGTAAAGAGACAGTTGTAGCCCATTTGACATAATTGGGATACGGAAAGCAAATTATAATCTAAAGAATCTACAAGAAAAACATTGGAAATGGAATGGTCAGGAGATATAGCTATTTTACCCAAACCTTTGACCAAACCTTGGTTTCCATCCCCGAATGTGATAGCTCGTTGGGGATCTTGATTTTTCTCATATGAGGAGAACATCTTCTTCTCCCCTGTCATGTGGTTTGTGCACCCGCTGTCGAGTATCCAACTTGAGCCCCCGGATGCGTAAACCTACAAAACAATTTTAGTTCTTGACTTTAGGTACCCAAACGGTTTTGGGTCCTTTGGCATTAGAAACAAGAACTTTGGGTATCCAAACACAAGTCTTGGAGCCCTTGTGTTTGCCCCCAACAAACTTGGCAACTACTTTGCCGGATTTGTTAGTCAAAACATAAGATGCATCAAAAGTTTTAAATGAAATGCTATGATCATTTGATGCAGTAGGAGTTTTCTTTCTAGGCAACTTGGCACGGGTTGGTTGCCTAGAGCTAGATGTCTCACCCTTATATATAAAAGCATGGTTAGGGCCAGAGTGAGACTTCCTAGAATGAGTTCTCCTAATTTTGCTCTCGGGATAACCGGCAGGGTACAAAATGTAACTCTCGTTATCCTGAGGCATGGGAGCCTTGCCCTTAACAAAGTTAGACAAATTTTTAGGAGGGGCATTAAGTTTGACATTGTCTCCCCTTTGGAAGCCAATGCCATCCTTGATGCCAGGGCGTCTCCCATTATAGATCATACTTCTAGCAAATTTAAACTTTTCATTTTCTAAGTTATGCTCGGCAATTTTAGCATCTAATTTTGCTATATGATCATTTTGTTGTTTAATTAATACCATGTGATCATGAATAGCATTGATATCAACATCTCTACATCTAGTGCAAATAGAAATGTGCTCAACGGTAGATGTAGAGGGTTTGCAAGATTTTAATTCAACAATCTTAGCATGTAGTATATCATTCTCATTTCTAAGGTTAGAAATAGTAACATTGCAAACATCAAAATCTTTAGCCTTAGCAATTAATTTTTTATTTTCAATCCTAAGGCTAGCAAGAGAGATGTTTAATTCTTCAATCTTAGCAAGCAAATCATCATTATCATTTCTAAGATTGGGAATTGAAACATCACAAACATGAGAATCAACCTTAGTGATTAATTTAGCATTTTCATTTCTAAGGTTGGCAATTGTGTCATGGCATGTGCTTAGCTCACTAGATAATTTCTCACATTTTTCTACTTCTAGAGCATAAGCATTCTTAACCTTAACATGTTTCTTGTTTTCTTTAATTAGAAAATCCTCTTGGGAATCCAAAAGGTCATCTTTTTCATGAATAGCACTAATCAATTCATTTAACTTTTCCTTTTGTTCCATGTTAAGGTTGGCAAAAAGGGTATGCAAATTATTTTCCTCATCACTAGCATTGTCATCGCTAGAGGACTCATATTTAGTGGAGGATTTAGATTTAACCTTCTTTCTTTTGCCGTCCTTTGCCATGAGGCACTTGTGGCCGACGTTGGGGAAGAGGAGTCCCTTGGTGACGGCGATGTTGGCGGCGTACTCGTCGGAGGAGGTGTCGGTGGAGCTCTCGTCGGAGTCCCACTCGCGGCATATGTGGGCATCGCCGCCCTTCCTCTTGTGGTACCTCTTCTTTTCTCTCCTCTTGCCCTTCTTGTCGTTATCCCTGTCACTGTCACTTGATAATGGACATTTAGCAATAAAGTGACCGGGCTTACCACACTTGTAGCAAACCTTCTTGGAATGGGATTTGTAGTCCTTCCCCTTCCGTTGCTTGAGGATTTGCCGAAAGCTTTTGATGATTAAAGCCATCTCCTCATTGTCGAGCTTGGAGGCGTCAATTGGTTGTCTACTTGGTGTAGACTCCTCCTCCTTCTCCTCCGTCGCCTTAAATGCCACCGGTTGCGCCTCAGACGTGGAGGGTTTGTCAAGCTCGTTGATCTTCTTTGAGCCTTTAATCATGCATTCAAAGCTCACAAAATTCCCGATAACTTCCTCGGGAGTCATTAGTGTGTATCTAGGATTACCACGAATTAATTGAACTTGAGTAGGGTTAAGGAAAATAAGTGATCTCAAAATAACCTTAACCACCTCGTAGTCATCCCATTTCTTGCTCCCGAGGTTGCGCACTTGGTTCACCAAGGTTTTGAGACGGTTGTACATATCTTGTGGCTCCTCCCCTTGGCGAAGACGGAAGCGACCGAGCTCCCCCTCGATCGTTTCCCGCTTGGTGATCTTGGTGAGTTCATCACCCTCGTGCGCGGTCTTGAGTAGGTCCCAAATCTCCTTTGCATTCTTCAACCCTTGCACCTTGTTGTATTCCTCCTTGCTTAGAGAGGCGAGGAGTATGGTTGTAGCTTGTGAGTTGAAGTGCTCGATTTGGGCTACTTCGTCTGTATCATAGTCTTCATCCCCTACGGATGGTACCTGTGCTCCAAACTCAACAACATTCCATATACTTTTGTGGAGTGAGGTTAGATGAAATTTCATTAAATCACTCCACCTAGCATAATCTTCGCCATCAAAAGTTGGCGGTTTGCCTAATGGAACGGAAAGTAATGGAGTATGTCTAGATGTACGAGGATAGTGTAAGGGGATCTTACTAAACTTCTTGCGCTCTTGGCGTTTAGAAGTTACGGACGGCGCATCGGAGTCGGAGGTAGATGTTGATGAAGTGTCGGTCTCGTAGTAGACCACTTTCCTCATCCTCTTGTGCTTGTTGCCTTTCCGATGCGACTTGTGGAAAGAAGATTTTTCCTTCTTCTCTTTGTGGTGAGAAGAAGAAGATCTTTTCTCCTTCCGCTTGGAGGAGTCCTTCTTCTTCTCCTTCCTCTTGGTGTGGGATTCTTCCGATGAAGTGCTCCCTTGGCTCGTAGTGGGCTTGTCGCCGGTCTCCATCTCCCTCTTGGTATGATCTCCCGACATCACTTCGAGCGGTTAGGCTCTAATGAAGCACCGGCTCCGATACCAATTGAAAGTCGCCTAGAAGGGGGGTGAATAGGGCAAAACTGAAATTCTCAAAAATAATCACAACTACAAGCCGGGTTAGTGTTAGAAATATAATAGAGTCCACGAGAGAGGGTGCAAAACAAATCGCAAGCGAATAATGAAGTGAGACACGCGGATTTGTTTTACCGAGGTTCGGTTCTTTCAAACCTACTCCCGTTGAGGAGGCCACAAAGGTCGGGTCTCTTTCAACCCTTCCCTCTCTCAAACGGTCCCTCGGACCGAGTGAGCTTTCTCTTCTCAATCACTTGGAACACAAAGTTCCCACAAGGACTACCACAAGTTTGGTGTCTCTTGCCTCAATTACAAGTGAGTTTGATTGCAATGAAAGAATCAAGAAAGAAGAAAGCAATCCAAGCGCAAGAGCTCGAAAGAACACAAGCAAATCTCTCTCCCTAATCACTAGGGCGTTGTGTGGAGTTTGGAGAGGATTTGATCTCTTTGGTGTGTCTAGAATTGAATGCTAGAGCTCTTCTAAGTAGTTGAGAAGTGGAAAACTTGGATAACTTGAATGGGGGGGTGGTTGGGGTATTTATAGCCCCAACCACCAAACTTGACCGTTGGTGAAGGCTGTCTGTCGATGGCGCACCGGACAGTCCGGTGCACACCGGACATGTCCGGTGCGACGGCCACGTCACCAAAAGCCGTTGGGTTCGAACGTTGGAGTTCTGTCTTCTGGGCCCGCCTTGATGTCCGGTGGCGCACCGGACATGTACTGTTGAGTGTCCGGTGCGCCAGCATGGGCGTGCCTGACCACTGCGCGCGCTGACGCGCATTTATTACGCCTGCAGGTGACCGTTGGCGCCGAGTAGCCGTTGCCCCGCAGTTACACCGGACAGTCCGGTGTACACCGGACATGTCCGGTGAATTATAGCGGAGCAGGCGAATTGAATTCCCGAGGCTGGCGAGTTCCTGAGGCCGCCCTTCCTTGGAGCACCGGACACTGTCCGGTGTACACCGGACAGTCCGGTGAATTATAGCGGAGATGCCTCTGGAATTTCCCGAAGGCGACGAGTTTGAGTTGGAGTCCTCTGGTACACCGGACAGTCCGGTGCGCCAGACCAGAGGTGCCTTCGGTTACCCCTTTGCTCTTTTGTTGAACCCAATACTTGGTCTTTTTATTGGCTAAGTGTGAACCTTTGGCACCTGTATAACTTGTACACTAGAGCAAACTAGTTAGTCCAATTATTTGTGTTGGGCAATTCAACCACCAAAATTATTTAGGAACTAGGTGTAAGCCTAATTGAAAGGGAAATGTGCCCTTGGGCCATTTCTAAGTATTTTGGTGATTGGGTGCCAACACAAGTGGTTTTGTATAAAATGGTGGACAAAGTACAAATCAAGAATTAAGGTATGTTTCTAAGCCTTAGTACATTGTTTTGGAGACTAATGTATTGTGTCTAAGTGCTAGAAACAGGAGAATTCGATTCAGAGACAAGTTGGCTGTGTACAGCCACAAGGCTGTTTCGGTCTGGAGCACCGGACTGTCCGGTGGTGCACCAGACAGTGTCCGGTGCGCCAGACTGGCTCTGGTGAACTCGCTGCTCTCGGGAGTTTGACGGCGGCGTACGACTATAATTCACCGGACTGTCCGGTGTGCACCGGACTGTCCGGTGAGCCAACGGTCGGCCGGGCCAACGGTCGGCCGCGCGATCTGCGCGGGACACGTGGCCGAGCCAACGGCTAGAAGGGGGCACCGGACTGTCCGGTGTGCACCGGACATGTCCGGTGCGCCAACGGCTCCAAGTCTGCCAACGGTCGGCTTCGCTATTTAAGGAAGGAAATCGGGCACCGGACAGTGTCCGGTGTGCACCGGACTGTCCGGTGCACCCGACGACAGAAGGCAAGAAAGGCCTTCCAGATTTGCTCTCAACGGCTCCTAGCTGCCTTGGGGCTATAAAAGGGACCTCTAGGCGCATGGAGGAGAACACCAAGCAACCTTAGAGCATTCTTGATCATCCACACTCAGTCTCTGCGCATTTGTTTGTCATTCTCAGTGATTCGAGCTCCGTTCTAGTGAGAACTTTGAGATAGTATTTTGAGCTCGATTCTTGGCCGTGTGTGTGCGCATTTTGCTGTGGATTTGTGTGTGTTGCTTCTCTCCCTTACTCCGTGCTTCTTTGTGAACTTCAAGTGTAAGGGCGAGAGACTCCAAGTTGTGGAGATTCCTCGCAAACGCGATAAGAAAAGAAAAGCATAACACTGTGGTATTCAAGTTGATCATTGGATCACTTGAGAGGAGTTGAGTGCAACTCTCGTCCGTTGGGACGCCACAACGTGGAGTAGGCAAGTTTTGTACTTGGCCGAACCACGGGATAAACCACTGTGTCTTCTCTGTGTTGAACTCTTTGTGGTTATCATATTGTGCAAGATCTTCTCTCTAGCCACTTGGCATTAACTGTGCTAACGCTTAACCTAAGTTTTGTGGCTTAAGTTTTTAAGTTTTACACGATCACCTATTCACCCCCCCTCTAGGTGCTCTCAATTGGTATCAAAGCCGTTCTCTTCAAGAAAGGGACTAACCGCCCGAAGAGATGGATCCTAAAGGCAAGGGGATGGTGATCAACGACAAGGAGAAGGAGTCCTTCGTCAACGAGTCAAATGATGACAAGCCCACCGACTCAGGCTCGGGCCACAAAAGAAAAGACGGGAGGAAGAAGAAGACAAGGCGCATCAAGGAAATTGTCTACTACGACAGCGACGAATCTTCCTCCTCCCAAAAGGACGACGACGACTACGATAGACGAAAGACGGTTAACTCAAACTTTTCTTTCGATTATTCGCGCATCCCGCATAGTTCAAATGCTCAATTGCTCCCCATTCCACTTGGCAAGCCCCCTCACTTTGATGGAGAGGATTACGGATTTTGGAGCCACAAAATGCGTACTCACCTGTTTTCTCTCCATCCAAGCATTTGGGAGATTGTGGAAAGTGGAATGAAATTTGATAGCTCAGATAGCCCTGTGTTTATTAATGAACAGATTCATAAAAATGCACAAGCTACTACTGTGTTGCTAGCTTCTTTGTGCAGGGATGAGTATCATAAGGTGAGCGGCTTGGACAATGCCAAGCAGATCTAGGACACCCTCAAGATCTCTCATGAGGGAAACGATGTCACCTTGCTCACCAAAATGGAGTTGGTGGAGGGCGAGCTTGGACGGTTCGCGATGATAAGGGGCGAGTAGCCGACACAAACATACAACCGGCTCAAGACCCTTATCAACAAAATAAGGAGCTACGGGAGCACGCGATGGACGGACCACGACGTCGTCCGCCTAATGCTAAGGTCATTTACCGTTCTTGATCCTCATTTGGTGAACAATATTCGTGAAAATCCCAGGTACACCAAGATGTCGCCCGAAAAAGTTCTTGGGAAATTCGTTAGCGGGCGAATGATGATAAAGGAGGCGAGGTACGTGGACGACGCCTTGAATGGTCCGATCAACGAGCCGCAACCCCTTGCTCTCAAGGCAACACGAAGCAAGGAGGCGCTACCTAGCAGGGTGGCACAGTTTGAGGCGGCCGGACTTAATGATGAAGAGATGGCTCTCATCATCAAAAGATTCAAGACGGTGCTTAAAGGTCGCAAGGGACAACCAAGCAAGACCAAAGCCAAGGGGAAGCGCTCATGTTTCAAATGCGGTAAGCTTGGTCATTTCATTGCTAACTGTCCCGATAATGGAAGTGACCAGGAAAAGGGGAACAAAAGGGAGAAGAAGAAGCATTACAAGAAGGCCAAGGGCGAGGCACATATCGGAAAGGAGTGGGATTCGGATTGCTCCTCCTCCGCCTCCGACAATGAAGGACTCGCCGCCACAGCCTTCAACAAGTCATCCCTCTTCCCCAACGAGCGTCACACTTGCCTCATGGCAAGAGAGAAGAAAGTAAGCACTCATACTAGTACTTACGCTTCTTCAAGTGAGGATGAGTCTAGTGATGATGATGAGATAGATTACTCATGCTTATTCAAGGGATTAGATAGAACCAAGGTAGACAAGATTAATGAATTAATTGATGCCTTGAATGATAGGAATATACTTTTAGAAAAGCAAGAGGATTTGTTGTATGAAGAGCATGATAAATTTGTAGAAGCTCAGAAATCTCTTGCTCTAGAAATTAAGAGGAATGAAATGCTCTCTAGTGAATTATCTTCTTGTCATGAAACTATTGCTAAGTTAAAAAGTTTTAATGACGATTTAAATGCTAAACTAGAAGTAGCTAGTAAATCTAATTCTTGTGTAGAAATTGTTGAAACTTGTAATAGGTGTAAAGATTTTGACATTGATGCTTGTAGTGATCATTTAGTTTCAATTTCCAAATTAAATGATGAGTTAGCTAGTCTTAATGCCCAACTTAAGACTAGCAAGAATGAATTTGACAAGCTAAAATTTGCAAGGGATGCCTACACGATTGGTAGACACCCCTCAATTAAGGATGGACTTGGCTACAAGAGGGAAGCCAAGAACTTAACAAGCCATAAGGCTCCTATCTCCGCCAAGGAGAAAGGGAAGGCTCCTATGGCTAGTAGTACTAAAAGGAATCATGCTTTTATGTATCATGATAGGAGACAAACTAGAAATGCTTATAGGAGTTATAATGCTTATGATGATTTTGACTCTCATGCCATGTTTGCTTCTAGTTCTTCCTATATGCATGGTAGAAATATGTCTAGGAGAAATGCTATTCATCATGTGCCTAGAAAGAATATTATTCATGCTCCTAGGAAAGTAGTGAATGAACCCTCTACAATTTATTGTGCTTTAAATGCTTCCTTTGCTATTTGTAGAAAGGATAGAAAAATTGTTGCCAGGAAGTTAGGGGCAAAATGCAAGGGAGACAAAACTTGCATTTGGGTCCCTAAGGATATTTGCACTAACCTTGTAGGACCCAACATGAGTTGGGTACCTAAGACCCAAGCCTAAGTTTGCCTTGCAGGTTTATGCATCCGGGGGTTCAAGCTGGATTATCGACAGCGGATGCACAAACCATATGACGGGGGAGAAGAAGATGTTCACCTCCTACGTCAAGAATAAGGATTCCCAAGATTCAATTATATTCGGTGATGGGAATCAAGGCAAGGTAAAAGGGTTAGGTAAAATTGCAATTTCCAATGAGCACTCTATCTCTAATGTGTTTTTAGTTGAGTCTCTTGGTTACAATTTGCTATCTGTTAGTCAACTATGCAATATGGGATATAATTGTCTTTTTACAAATGTAGATGTGTCTGTCTTTAGAAGAAGTGATGGTTCACTAGCATTTAAGGGTGTATTAGACGGCAAACTTTATTTAGTTGATTTTGCAAAAGAGGAGGCCGGTCTAGATGCATGCTTAATTGCTAAGACTGGCATGGGCTGGCTGTGGCATCGCCGCTTAGCACATGTGGGGATGAAGAACCTTCACAAGCTTCTAAAGGGAGAACACGTGATAGGTTTGACTAATGTGCATTTCAAAAAAGATAGACCTTGTGCAGCTTGTCAAGCAGGTAAACAAGTGGGAGGAGCACATCACAGCAAGAATGTGATGACCACTTCAAGACCTCTGGAGCTGCTACATATGGACCTCTTCGGACCCGTCGCCTATCTGAGCATAGGAGGAAGTAAGTATGGTTTAGTTATTGTTGATGACTTTTCCCGCTTCACTTGGGTGTTCTTTTTGCAAGATAAGTCTGAAACCCAAGGGACCCTCAAGCGCTTCCTCAGGAGAGCTCAAAATGAGTTTGAGCTCAAGGTGAAGAAGATAAGGAGTGACAACGGGTCCGAGTTCAAGAACCTTCAAGTGGAGGAGTTCCTTGAGGAGGAAGGGATCAAGCACGAGTTCTCCGCTCCCTACACACCACAACAAAATGGTGTGGTAGAGAGGAAGAACAGGACGCTCATCGATATGGCGAGGACGATGCTTGGAAAGTTCAAGACCCCCGAGTGCTTTTGGTCGGAAGCCGTGAACACGGCTTGCCATGCCATCAACAGGGTCTACCTTCATCGCCTCCTCAAGAAGACTTCGTATGAGCTACTAACCGGTAACAAACCCAATGTATCTTACTTTCGTGTATTTGGGAGCAGGTGCTACATTCTAGTGAAGAAGGGTAGAAATTCTAAATTTGCTCCCAAAGCTGTAGAAGGGTTTTTGTTAGGTTATGACTCAAATACAAAGGCGTATAGAGTCTTCAACAAATCATCGGGTTTAGTTGAAGTCTCTAGCGATGTTGTATTTGATGAGACTAATGGCTCTCCAAGAGAGCAAGTTGTTGATTGTGATGATGTAGATGAAGAAGATGTTCCGACGGCTGCTATACGAACCATGGCGATTGGAGAAGTGCGGCCACAGGAACAAGATGAACGAGATCAACCTTCTTCCTCAACATCGGTGCATCCCCCAACTCAAGACGATGAACAGGTTCATCAAAAGGAGGCGTGTGATCAAGGGGGAGCACAAGATGATCACGTGTTGGAGGAAGAAGCGCAACCGGCACCTCCAACCCAAGTTCGAGCGGTGATTCAAAGGGATCATCCCATCGACCAAATTTTGGGTGACATTAGCAAGGGAGTAACTACTCGATCTCGATTAGTTAATTTTTGTGAGCATTACTCCTTTGTCTCTTCTATTGAGCCTTTCAGGGTAGAGGAGGCCTTGCTAGATCCGGATTGGGTATTGGCCATGCAGGAGGAACTCAACAACTTCAAGCGCAATGAAGTTTGGACGCTGGTGCCTCGTCCCAAGCAAAATGTTGTGGGAACCAAGTGGGTGTTCCGCAACAAACAGGATGAGCACGGGATGGTGACGAGGAACAAGGCTCGACTTGTGGCCAAAGGTTATGCCCAAGTCGCAGGTTTGGACTTTGAGGAGACTTTTGCTCCTGTGGCTAGGCTAGAATCAATTCGTATCTTGCTAGCATATGTCGCTCACCATTCTTTCAGGTTGTACCAAATGGATGTGAAGAGCGCTTTCCTCAACGGGCCGATCAAGGAGGAGGTGTACGTGGAGCAACCCCCTGGCTTCGAGGATGAACGGTACCCCGACCACGTGTGTAAGCTCTCTAAGGCGCTCTATGGACTTAAGCAAGCCCCAAGAGCATGGTATGAATGCCTTAGAGACTTTCTAATTGTTAATGCTTTCAAGGTTGGGAAAGCCGATCCAACACTCTTTACTAAGACATGTGATGGTGATTTGTTTGTATGCCAAATTTATGTCGATGACATAATATTTGGTTCTACTAACCAAAAGTCTTGTGAAGAGTTTAGCAGGGTAATGACGCAGAAATTCGAGATGTCGATGATGGGCGAGTTGAACTACTTCCTTGGGTTCCAAGTGAAGCAACTCAAGGACGACACCTTCATCTCCCAAACGAAGTACACGCAAGATCTGCTAAAGCGGTTTGGGATGAAGGACGCCAAGCCCGCAAAGACTCCAATGGGAACCGACGGACACACCGACCTCAACAAAGGAGGTAAGTCCGTTGATCAAAAAGCATACCGGTCAATGATAGGGTCTTTACTTTATTTATGTGCTAGTAGACCGGATATTATGCTTAGCGTATGCATGTGTGCTAGATTTCAATCCGATCCTAAGGAGTGTCACTTAGTGGCGGTGAAGCGAATTCTAAGATATTTGGTTGCTACGCCTTGCTTCGGGCTCTGGTATCCAAAAGGGTCTACCTTTGACTTGGTTGGATACTCAGATTCCGACTATGCTGGATGTAAGGTCGATAGGAAGAGTACATCAGGGACGTGCCAATTCTTAGGAAGGTCCCTGGTGTCGTGGAACTCTAAGAAACAAACCTCCGTTGCCCTATCCACCGCTGAGGCCGAGTATGTTGCCGCAGGACAGTGTTGCGCGCAACTACTTTGGATGAGGCAAACCCTCCGGGACTTTGGCTACAATCTGAGCAAAGTCCCACTCCTATGTGATAATGAGAGTGCTATCCGCATGGCGGAAAATCCTGTTGAACACAGCCGCACAAAGCACATAGACATCCGGCATCACTTTTTGAGAGACCACCAGCAAAAGGGAGATATCGAAGTGTTTCATGTTAGCACCGAGAACCAGCTAGCCGATATCTTTACCAAGCCTCTAGATGAGAAGACCTTTTGCAGGCTGCGTAGTGAGCTAAATGTCTTAGATTCGCGGAACTTGGATTGAATTGTAGCATACATATGTTTATGCCTTTGATCATGTTCATTCTGCATTTTGTTGCTTATTGTGGTGCTCAAGTTGTACAAACATTCCCTGGACCTCACAAGTCCTTGTGTAAGTGATGCACATATTTAGGGGGAGTTGTGTTACAACTTGACCCTTTGAGACTAACCATATGCTTGAGTTTGCTTGTTTTAGTCTCAAAGGAGAATTAAAAGAGAAAAAGTGGACTTGGACCATGAAAGACTTCCACTGCACTCCGATGAGAGGGTAACTTATTCCAAGTTCATCTCATGAACTCTTATTGCCATTTGCTCTTAATTGAAGATTTTGGTGAGGCAATGGGGTTATAGGGCCAAGATTGATCCCGTTTTGGTGCTTGATGCCAAAGGGGGAGAAAATAAAGGCCAAAGCAATAGATGGATCAGCTACCACTTGAGAAATTTTGAAAATAGTAGAATAGAGCTTTTGGTTTTTAAAAACTCTTGCATTGTCTCTTTTGTCAAAAGTTGGCTTTCTTGTGGGGAGAAGTGTTGATTATGGGAAATAGGGGGAGTTTTTGAAATCTTTGATCAATCTCTTTTGGAGTGACTCTCTTTATGCTTCAACATGTGTGTTTGACTTAGAGATAGAGATTTGAGTTTGATTTGCAAAAACAAACCAAGTGGTGGCAAAGGATGATCCATATATGCCAAAATTGAATCAAAATAAATTTGAGTTTTATTTGAAGTAATTTTGTACTTGTTCTACTTGCTTTATGTTGTGTTGGCATAAATCACCAAAAAGGGGGAGATTGAAAGGGAAATGTGCCCTTGGGCCATTTCTAAGTATTTTGGTGATTGGGTGCCAACACAAGTGGTTTTGTATAAAATGGTGGACAAAGTACAAATCAAGAATTAAGGTATGTTTCTAAGCCTTAGTACATTGTTTTGGAGACTAATGTATTGTGTCTAAGTGCTAGAAATAGGAGAATTCGATTCAGAGACAAGTTGGCTGTGTACAGCCACAAGGCTGTTTCGGTCTGGAGCACCGGACTGTCCGGTGGTGCACCGGACAGTGTCCGGTGCGCCAGACTGGCTCTGGTGAACTCGCTGCTCTCGGGAGTTTGACGGCGGCGTACGGCTATAATTCACCGGACTGTCCGGTGTGCACCGGACTATCCGGTGAGCCAACGGTCGGCCGGGCCAACGGTCGGCCGCGCGATCTGCGCGGGACACGTGGCCGAGCCAACGGCTAGAAGGGGGCACCGGACTGTCCGGTGTGCACCGGACATGTCCGGTGCGCCAACGGCTCCAAGTCTGCCAACGGTCACCTTCGCTATTTAAGGAAGGAAATCGGGCACCGGACAGTGTCCGGTGTGCACCGGACTGTCCGGTGCACCCGACGACAGAAGGCAAGAAAGGCCTTCCAGATTTGCTCTCAACGACTCCTAGCTGCCTTGGGGCTATAAAAGGGACCTCTAGGCGCATGGAGGAGAACACCAAGCAACCTTAGAGCATTCTTGATCATCCACACTCAGTCTTTGCGCATTTGTTTGTCATTCTCAGTGATTCGAGCTCCGTTCTAGTGAGAACTTTGAGATAGTCTTTTGAGCTCGATTCTTGGCCGTGTGTGTGCGCATTTTGCTGTGGATTTGTGTGTGTTGCTTCTCTCCCTTACTCCGTGCTTCTTTGTGAACTTCAAGTGTAAGGGCGAGAGACTCCAAGTTGTGGAGATTCCTCGCAAACGCGATAAGAAAAGAAAAGCATAACACTGTGGTATTCAAGTTGATCATTGGATCACTTGAGAGGAGTTGAGTGCAACTCTCGTCCGTTGGGACGCCACAACATGGAGTAGGCAAGTTTTGTACTTGGCCGAACCACGGGATAAACCACTGTGTCTTCTCTGTGTTGAACTCTTTGTGGTTATCATATTGTGCAAGATCTTCTCTCTAGCCACTTGGCATTAACTGTGCTAACGCTTAACCTAAGTTTTGTGGCTTAAGTTTTTAAGTTTTACAGGATCACCTATTCACCCCCCCCTCTAGGTGCTCTCACTAATTCCCTTTCACATACCATGACTTTGTTGGAGAAGAAGTTGGTCATCGCGGGGACACCTCGGTTGCCGACTTAGGCCTCGGCGTCGATGTCCAGGTTCTCAAAACGCACCTCTATCGTCGGATTATCGATCCCAACCCTGCAGGTCAATTTACAATCGCTTTCTGAATTTCTCTTCACTTCACCGGTGACCAAGGATTCAAATAAGAGCTGAACTTTTTTTCTTTCTTTTACTCACCGCTCCATGCGGTCGTGGAGCTTGAGCAGGAAGCGCTCGTTGTCCTCCTCGGCGGTGCGCATGAGGCGCTCGATGAGGTTCTTGCGCTCCTGCATGCCGAGCCCCTGGATGTCCACCTCCTCGACGCCGGCCGCGGCCCCCGTGAGGATGCCCTTGCGCATGCGGGAGATCCTCCAGCTCCAGCGCTTCGTAGTCGCCGGTGCCACAAATAAAATTCACTATCTAGCCTTCTGAAATTTAATGAAACTGAAACCACAATGTTTACTTATTGTGTTAAATGCCTTATCACATTCACATATTGTAGAAAGAGACATAAGCAGCATACCCGCGCAAAACCAGGCTGTCTGATGGGTTCATCTACAGGATCAAAATTCAATATATCTTTTTCTGCCTCTCCATTTAGCCATTTGATCTACAGGCTGATCGATGCATGCATATATAGCATAGTTACATAGTTTCATACTCCTCGTGGAAGTACCTCGTGTGTGGATGGTTCGGGGTATCGTCTTCCTTGGGCCGGCACACGGTAATGCTTGCCTCGCTCGACGCCTTCTCCAATGCGGCCACCCGCTCATGGATGACCTTTAGTCGGTCGTCTCCTAGAGCTCCCTCCCCTTCCGGCGTGACCAGCACCAGCTGATGGAGGACAGGGGACTTATCCAGGAAGAAGCTGAGCAACCGCAGCTGGCACCATGTCCCACTAAAATTCACAAACTTGACGAACGTCAGCTGGTCAAGGACGATCTCCTCCTTGGGTGCCATGTCTTCGCTATCATCGTTCTCGACGCTCCACACTGCTGCCGATGAGCTGCCTTCTCCCTCCCGCTTGTGATCAATATGGAGCTGCGGATGGAGTTCAGCTCCGGTAAGCAGCAGCAGCTAGAAAAACGAGTTTTACCTGCCCAAGAAATGAGAGAGTCTTACACGCACAAAGAGCCGTTGAAGGACTGGAAGTGGGATGAGCTTGAAGAAACCGGACACGGCCTCAAGGCAGTAACCTTCGTAGTTCATCAGCAGCTGCAACTCTTCTAGGTTCGGCATGTCTTTGAATGGGTCGAGCCAGCTGAGTGAATCAACATGCTAATCTGATCCACAAGAGTATCCCAATCCCATTCACAGGAAGCGTCACGGTTGGTGACGAAGACGTTGCAGTGCAGGGCGAACGACTCCAGCGCGGGCGCGTCGACGCAGAGTTGTTTCAAGGCCTGGCAGCCCACGAGCTCCAGCACCCGCAGCGTCTCGCTGGCCACGCTCACCATGGCGAGGCGGGAGCAGCGCTTCAGGCTGAGGCGCTCGAGCGCCGGACAGTTGGCGACAAGGCCCCGGAGCGCCTCGTCGGTGACGTCGACGTGGCTGAGGGAGAGCGAGCGGAGGCCGGCGAGACCCACCGCGGGGAGCGGAATGGCGCGGAGGCTGAACCGACCGAGCGCCAGCCGCTCCAGTGAGTTCCTGGCCTGGAACAGATCGGCGGGGAGCTCCAAGAGCGGCGCCTCGTGACCGGCGTGCGGGACCTCCTCCTCCTCGCCCTCCTCCTCCTCCTCCTCCGGTAGCGGCGGTGCCAAATCCACTTCGACCGCCCTGGCGCCCCTCCGCAGGCCAGCCGCGATCCACCCGATGACGTCTTGCCCGTCCAGATCTGATGGGCAAACCAACGCCACGCATGAGTCTGCTGACCGGTTGGGTGAAGGCAGCCGATGGGGAGGAGTTGGAGGACGACAGTGCGCTGCAGGCCGCCGATGGGGAGGTGGAGTCCGACGGTGCGGTGGGGGAGGAGGTGGAATGCGATGATGGGGTGGAGGAGAGGGAGGGGAGGCCGCCGGAGTTGAGCGCAGTGGAGGAAGCGCGCGAGCCCGTGGCTGGAGCCGCCGGCGGAGATTAGGTCGCGGCCGTCGCTGGAGATTAGGTCGCACGGTAGGCTGCACGCTGGACAGTGGGCTGCACGATGGGATGGGCCTCAGATCTACACAAAAATTATTGGGCCGCACGAACCGCTGCCACATGTGTGTGCCATCTATTTTATTAGTGCCACATTGGCCATTGAGAGTAATGGAACATGGCTTATAAGGGCAGCTGTGGATTCTATGTTGCTCACTAAGAGAGATGGGACGGAACGTTGAGAGAGATGGAACGGAACAGAATGTAGCACATAAACTTGTGCATGTATTGTTTATTTTGTTGCGCGGGACTAACGGAGACAGAACAGCCGTTGGCAGAACGCGTCAGAGGCAGAACACGTCAGAGGCAGACTACTATTGCTTACTTAATAAGTAGTAGAGATATTGATTCCGTAGCAACGCACGAGCTTACACCTAGTCAAATATATATAAGATTAAGAATATAACACAACATTACATTACCTAACATTTAAAATACATATTTAGAATTATATGGCTAAGCCTATGTTAAATCTACAATTAAATCTACAAAATTGTGGTAGTGCTGGTCTGTCTTCTGAACCCGTGATTTGAGACTATCTCGATCCCTATAAAATTAGTGTAAAAACAAAGAATCTTCTGTAGTAATTTAGAAACGTATCATGTGCAAATCTACTTTTTAGTGTAAACCGTGCAAACAAGTGTTTTTTTAAATAACTCCTACTGTGCATTAGCTTCAAAACTTGCGCCAACGTGTTGTTTTGCACTTGATATATTCCAGTAATTTTTTTTGTTAATCACCACTTCCCACTAATGACTGAAAACTACTTTAGAGCCACGGTGGCCTAGATCTATTTTTAACCGGATTGTTTGTGTAATTTATATAAATTTTGATTAGTTGAAACGATTCTAAATGCATTTATGTATAATCGAACATGGGCACATGCCTTACTAAGATCAAACGCTATCGATAATTCGTCGTTTTCTGTTTCAGCATTGTATTGTTTTTTTACCTCAGTTCTCACACGACTACACGAGTGACACCAGCTGGCTTTCACAAGCTTCTCTTGCATTGAAACCATCCGGCCGGCCGCGATCTGACCCGTCCATTTGCCGATCCAACGGCCACCAACCCACCACCACCACCTCACGAGCCCAACCAAATTCAAACCAACGCTACCGTGCAACCAAACCAACCAACCCCATTCCTCCGCCGGCCGCCGGCAGCCGCCCGCGATGTCGAAGGCCGCGGCAGCGTCCCTCCCGCCGCCGCCGCCAGAGGTGGCGCACCTTGTGGAGCAGCTCCAGCGCCACCACCTCGCCCCGGACGCGTCCCTCCTCTCCAGCTCCGCGCACTCCGACCTCCTCCAGGTACGCCCGCCCGCCGCGCCCGCCACCCTCCTCACCCTACCGGCCTACCGCTGCTCACCTGATCCCTGTGCCGGCGCAGGCGCGCGAGGAGGTCGCGGCGGAGCGCGCGCTGTACCTCGAGGCACTGGTGAGTCCCGACTCCCCGCCCGCCTCGTCGGATCCGCATTTTAGGTTTTGCTCGCCGGGTTCTCATCAGATCCGGCGCTGTGCCGTAGGCGGTGTACGCGGAGGCGGTGGCCATGGTGGAGGAGTACCATGCGGCTGCCGGCGCCGGCAAGAAGCTCAACTGCTCCCCGCAGGTTCTGCTCCTCTGTGACGAGTCCTCATTTTAAATTGACTGGTGCAATTGTGCAAATATATCTTCAAATGTGAGTTGGGTGGGCAGTACTAGCTGAACAATAGACCGTGGAATTCCGCACGGTTGGTCAATGGGAATTCCTCATCGTTGGTTCAATTGACTTAGCACCATGTTCGGGAAACTGTCCAGCAAAAATTACATTCTGATTCAGTCGCTGAGCTTTGTCGGTTCTGAACTTCTGATCCAGGTGTACGAGTCTTTGGAGCACCGGTTGGCCGTGGCAGAGGCAGCACAGAGGCTTAGGCTCCCACTGCTCTCTCAGGACGGGGAGGTCCATGAGCAGGAGATCGAAAAGCTGAGCACCTATTCAAGAAGTTCATTCGATAGCACCCTCACAAGCGCGACACCCAGCTCAAGTTCAATCTCGACGAGTTACAACAATTATAGCAGCAGCGCTAGTGCGGTGACTGTTGCTGCTCCACATTGGAGTGGTAGTTCTGATGCAGTTGAACCTGGAGTTGGTGGTGTTCCTGACCGTTTTCTTGGGATCACTTCTGATTATCTCTACCAAGTGCAACAAGAGCAGCCAGCCATGTCTGTTGTAAGAACATTTTTTCGTGCCTAAATGGTCAATTCAAACCTTGTTACTTTTTTTATGTGGTTAACGTAATTCTGGTATATACCTTTAGAAGTGCAAAACTATTCTGTAACCAATTTTAGACTATGTTGCGTTTTATCCTTTTTGTCAATGAGTGAAAGAATAAATAAAATCTTCACCTGAACTTTGAAAGCATCTGCTTTTGTGTTGATTACAGGACATGGTTGATTATCAGAGAACTTTGGCTAGGGAGATTGAAGCCCGGTTAGAAGCCAAGTGTGATGCTTTGGCTGATCTATTTGCTATGGATGAAAGGGGTCAGTTACTGAAACTAGTGGAAGATTAGGAGAGAGGGATGGAGCAGTCCAAATTCTGGTTCTGGTTATTATTCTGTCTTACCTTAACATCTTTGCTGCAGATTCGTCATCCCTCAGTCAAATTTCAAGTGCTAGGCTTCCAGAAAGGTAGACTTTCTTATCTTACATTTTACATCACACTGTACCAATCACCTATTTAATATTAATACCATCTCACCGTCCCTTCTTTGCTGCAATCCCATCCATTTACATAGCCAACATATCTTGGCATGAGTGCCCAATTTTCCATGGAATTGGAAACTCATGTGGAGCTTGTGATATGATGAAGTTGGACAGGCGTCCCTGATAAGTATTCCTCATTTTTTTTACTTCCCATTTGACAGGGTAAAATTAATCATCGAAGAGATAGAGAAGGAAGAGGCACATCTCCTGGAGGACCTTGCTTCAATGGACAGAAAATTTGCTGAACATTATAATGTATGTTTGTATGCCTTTACTAATGCCTATTTTTTCAGAGGTGCACTGACTTTACCTTGGCACAAATTCTTTCTCGCACCTCTAAGTAATTAGCTATGGTTCTGAAAATTCCAAAGGTCTTGGAGCAAATTCTTGCTGTGCTTATACAGTTTGTTAAAGACAAGAAATTGGAGCATCAGCACCAATTTGTAAGCATTCTCATATTCTGTTCTCTGGTTGAACTTCTTCAAAGTAAACATGTCACATTTTCATACTGTTAGTATTATTAGTCGAAGTGTTTAACATGTCTCATTGTCTAACAGGATGATCTGAAGAAGACCTGGCTTATCAAAAGGTGTCGGACAATGAATGCTAAACTAAGGTTGGTACTCGCAACAGTGATCATATTATAAGTGTACAACAGTTGTTACTCTATACAACAGTTCTCTCTCTATATATTTTGAATTCCCTGTGCTAAGGGATTTGAAGATTAGGTTAACTATATATATATATATATATTACTTTGATTCCAGCTATCTGGAGCATCATCTATTGCGTGACACTTACACCAAGGACACAGTACCAGCACTGCACAGGATCAGGTATAGTTAAGGCAATCGATCTTGTAGTGGATATACTTTTTTAGTCATGTTGCACTTGTTATTCATAAGATGGATTTGATTTGTTAGGTGCCTTTGGTTTTCAGCGAAGGACCTTCTTGTAACATATTAACTGCTTTTGCAGGAAGTATCTTGTAGAGGCCACAAAAGAAGCATCCAATTCTTATAATGAAGCGGTAAGATACATGATTTTGCTTCTTGAAATATTTCCAATGTCTGGTTGTATGAACAGCCAAGAAAAAGCTCTCAAATTGGTGGCTACAACTCACGAAGAGTAGAACTGTACAAATCTTAAGAGCCAATGCCTAGCAGCTACTTTTTAGTGAAAAAACAACTAACTGATACCTTGAGGCTGTATGAAGTAGTTAGCATCAAGTTATAATTAATCATTTATGACTAAGCAAAGTCCTGCTTAGGAAGGTTAAATGTGCAAACATGTGACAACCTATGATTTTAATGTTAACCTGCTGCAGTAGGCAATTTAACCTGATGTAGAGTTTATTCCAGTTGCATAAACAATAACCAGACATATGGTATTCTGTATTTTTTCATTTTTAACTACATGTCTGGAGAAAGAACGGTGCCATACTGCCATCTCAAGGAATATTCCGTCTGAAAAGAACTCATGGAACCCAATGTTCCGCCAGCTAACTGTTTGCTCTGATGATTGTTCTTGGTGTCAGGTTTCGCGGTTGCGTGAGTACCAGGGTGTAGATCCACGGTTCGATGTGATTGCGAGGCAGTACCACGAGATTGTAAAGGTAATCTGGCTCAGTGTTGCTGCCACTAGTTTACCGTATGTTTTTACTTGCTAAGTTGCTAACCCTGGTCGAGCTTCATCAGAAACTGGAGGGCATGCAGTGGACAATTCACCAGGTGGAGATGGACCTGAAACCTCACCATGACCACGCAGCTGTTTAAGTCCACATCTGTTGGAGGCCATGTTTATTACCTGAATGCAGCGGGTGCGAGTTAGGGGGGTTGCAGTGGATTTGATTTGAGTCAGAGGGTTTCTGTTTGTGCATGTTTTTTTTTGTGTATATCCATGTTGGATAATAGCACCATCAATGCTTGCTTAGTTATACGGTCATGTATTCGGTTTGTTTGATGACGAGAAACACTAGAAGAGAGCGAGACATGGAAAACACCAGAACAATTATCATTGTACTACGCATCCACTGCCATGTCATACAAAACAAGGCAAGTCTAGATGACTTTTATTAGGAATCCTAATGGCTATAATGGAACGTAGTAGCCGAGAAGAAGGCTTCGTCCGGAGGCATCTGTTTTGCCAGGAAGTGATTACCTGCTCAAGTGTCATTATATTTCTATTATAACATTTCTAAACTAGTGATGATAATAAATAAGGTCGAAGCAAGTACATTATGCTAAACAACAACGGAGATGTTAAGCCAGGTTACTATAGCAATTACGTCTGGCTAATTTACTAGCAATGATAATGTACATGGTAATTTCCATATACAAACGTATTCAAGCATTTCTAAAACTACAGCTAGAGGCCTGCACACTTATATATACAGATATAAAAGGTGCAGAAGATGGATGCATCTGATAGACATCCATCACACATACACATCTTAGTTTCCAGTACAATCAAGATGGTGAGGACAAATGTAACAATGAAGATGCAGAAGAAGATCCTAGTTCTGCTAATGCTCATCATCCTTGCTGCCTCTCGTAAGTCGCTCATTCTATCATACCTGCAGCCTGCAGGGTCCCTGTAAAAACTGTTTATGTAGCCATTAACAAATGGATGATATGGACATGTTGCAGAGGAGGTAGAGGTGGGCGCCGAGGATTCATGCGTTCAAGGGAATCCATTCCCAAAGTGCTTCGTAAGCTGCTTGCGTCCAGGTGCTTGTGACAACTGTTGCAAGGATAGGGGCTACACCAGTGGCAAGTGCGTGCTACTTGGCTGCATTTGCTGCAAATAAAGACGTGGGGTTTTAGTTTCCATGCACAGCATGAAAAGAAAAAAAAATAGTGTAAGATTTAATAATCGAGCTTCATGACGGGATGGATCTGAATAAAACGATAGATTTTTGGTTCCTTTTGTTCTTCTGAGGCTCAATCGACATATCAACCAGCTAGCAAACTAATTAACTTACTTGTCGAGGGTCGACCAGATCTCATGAATTGTATCGCGGTGACCAACCATGCTCAAACTTAGAAAGCGAGAGATGGGAGAAAAAAAAAGCATTTCTGGCCTCTCGTTGTTTGCATCACGATGGTCATCCTGATTCTAACAAATCCGATCAACAAGGAGCATGTAATAACAAGTTTCCAAACAAATTTCTCAGAATCGTGAGCTTATGTTGTGAAGCTCATCAAAGAACGGTAACATATGTGTATGTGTAATTTGTCTCATCAAAGAACGGTAACACCATGTTCCATGTCGTCTCCGCGGATCACAAAATGGTTAAGATTGATTGACCCTTAACCCGCTTTTATAAGACCAATTGAAGGACCGAACCAGGCGACCAGAGACGAGGCCGGGCTAAAATGGGAGCTAACAAATTTTTTTTTTGATTTAGGCAATATTGGCTTCCTTTCTAAAACTTCATCCAATCCGACACATGTCTACCACACACTCACGCTCTGAACACCAATTAAGGACATGTACTGCACCTATGTACCATGTTTGTTGCAGCGTCTCTTACAAGACAGACAAAGAGAGAACCTCGTCTTTCTGGATCTATATGCATGTACCAAATCTTTTCGCATCAATTATTGCCATCAGAATGTTTATGCACCAAAGCAATTCGAGGTGTACTACACACAAATAAATCCATGTGCATGTATATACACTACTAGCTAGTATAGTACACCCAGACAAGGAAACCGAGACTCGCAAGACCAAAACATCGCTGCAGACTGCAGTAGCATATACATAAAATTAGCTAGCTCTGCGTGCATGTTCCAGCAACGTAATTAAGCTTGCACTTGCGCACACGCTGCTAGCATTCTTCTTTCGTGCACGGATGCCGTGCAGCCCTTTAACACACCCTGGTCCAGTCCGCTCAAAGTCCACCATCGCCAGGGCTGGACGTTCAAACGCTCGCAACGGTCTATTAAGACGGGCACCTCGCTCTGAAAAACTAGACTGAGAGAGAAGAGAAGTCCGTCCTTATAAGAGCACCACGGGTCCACATACCCCTTGGCTTGGCGAGATGGTACTAACCCAGGGCGTACATATCGGTCCCTCACATCACACCCCCATAAGATGGGAAAAAATTGCTATTTTGTCACATTCCACCTCTTTGCTATTATGTCACCTTATGTCTATGACTTTTATGATCATTTGTGTCTATAATTTGTGGCCTGATGGTAAAATAGAGAAACCTAAACTGAGAGTGACAAAATAGCAAATAGCCCAATAAAAGGTCCAAAGCTCTCCCAGACAATAACGACAATGTGGGCTCCGATACCAATTGTAACGCACCCCTGGGGCAGTCCGCCTAAAGTTCACCGTCGCCTGTGTCGGACGTTCATACGCTCGCAGCAGCCTATTCAGACGGACACCTCGCTCTCAAAACCTAGGCTGTGAGAGAAGGATTATAAGGGCACCCTGACCCCCTTGGTTAAACGAAGTAGTACTAACATAGTACGTGCATACCGGTTCCTCACAAGCTCGACATTTTTCACATAGACATACAAGCAAGCAATTTTCATCCATCCTCCCCGACATTTCTCACATAGACATACAAGCAAGCAGGTTTCATCCATCCTCTAAGTTTGATCTACTGATCTTGGCGCAAACTTGTGGTTCTGGACTCTGGAGATGGTGTCAAAAAAAATGATACCAACCAACAGCTACATACTTCCGGTTCTGGAGATGCACACAAATTCAGTTTACCTGGCGCAAACTTGTGCAGGAATTCATCCGCTAGCTCAGCTAAACACACACACGCGCGCGCGCACGGGAGAGGAGAATCACACACGTCTCATCAGCTCAGTCTCAGGCTCTCCGCCTAGCGCCTATATATACGCACGCGCACACGACCGAAGGGTGATCGACAAGCAGCAAAAACACAGGCTACCTCGATCTCTAGCTATAGCTACCAGTGTCTTCTTCAGTTCCTTGAGAGGAGGAGAGAACCCAAGAATATAATGGAGGGGAAGAAGAGCAGCCTCGCCTGCTGCTGCCTGCTCATGTTCCTGCTGCTGTCAGCGCAGCAGCAGCAGGTGGCGGGCCTGTCCAAGTTCTGCCGCTGCTACCGGAACTGCTACACCGACTGCAGGAAGTCCACGGGCCGCTACCCCTGCAACGCCAACTGCTTTCAGGACTGCATCAACGGGATGCTGCCGCCGGCTCCGGCGGAGGTCGTCGTCCCCGCCGACTGCCGCGACATCTGCCTCATGGGCTTCTGCGGCTCCATGGAGATCGCCGGTGACGGTGAGGCCAGCTAGCTAGCTAACTTCTGGACAATAATCTGATAGACAGGCATATATGCATGCATGCATACTTCAGTTCGATAGTATAACCTTTCGATCATAGATGAATGAAATCTGACTGCTTCCTGTGAATTAATGTTGTATTTCAGCCGTGGCTGGGGATGCCGAGGCGTGTGTGGCTGACTGCACCAAGAACCTCGGTGCCTTTGCACCAAGTGCAGCCAAGACGATCAACTGAAGCATGCATTAGGGCCCGTTCGCTTGTACAGGATTAAACCGGAATTCGTTCCAGCTCATCAAAATCTATATAAATTAAAGAAGTAATCCGGTTAGGAATTAATTCGAAGCTCCAATCCCTAAAAACCGAATAGGGCCTTATGCATCTGAGAGAGTGGCTTGAGATCGAGTTGAGAGCAACAGATAGAGTTCCATCAGTGTAATGCAATAATTGGATGTTTAAGCGATCCTATATATAATGTACTCCCTCCGTTCCAATTTATAATTAATTTGCGCTAAGTTTTACCGGCTCGTCTTATTAAAAAAATATTTATTATTATTTTTTTAGTTGATACTCAATCTATACTACTCTATTAAGAAACTAATGTGGATACTTGGTGCTACCACAGCTTCACCCTCCGTGTTGACATTCTGGGACCGCCCCACGCGCCCCACCTCAGCGCCGTGCTCTGTAGGCCCCACGCCCAACGCTCTCTCAGCTACTGCCCTGTGGACCCCCATGTCCGCACAGCTAGCTACTGCGCATGTGTCACACCCGGATTTTAGGGGTCCAAAACCCGGGCGCAAACATAATCACCAGGTGTGCTGGGACCAAGTCTCACACATATAATGAATCATGGCACAGGATCGAATGTCACATCTTTACTATATAACAGGAGTTCTATACAAAATAAATAAATAATTACATCATATGAGGAAACGATCCAGCAACCCAAAGTTGACTGCGAGACGACGACCTAGACCTCTCACGAACACATCGCAGCATCCTCCACGCGCCTCATCCTGCGGTACCTGTTCTTGACCTGTGGGGGGGGTGTGAGACAGCAAGAGTGAGCTCACATACGTTCATCGCTCAACAAGTTGTGGGGAATAATGTGCATGAACTCGCCAAAGATGGGAGCTCAC
The DNA here is from genome assembly GCF_902167145.1 of Zea mays. Classification (NCBI taxonomy): domain Eukaryota; kingdom Viridiplantae; phylum Streptophyta; class Magnoliopsida; order Poales; family Poaceae; genus Zea; species Zea mays. The sequence continues at coordinate 72,634,203 of NC_050100.1, read as the reverse complement.
GTGAAGTGTAAGGCTTACCAAAGAGGATGGCTGAAGCTGAGCATTGCTTTTAAAGTTGGTCAAAATTTTATTAGCCATTACTAAGTATAAGTAAATACCAACCCAATTAAATAGTAGAACAGAAGTAACAACATCACCTGCGATGCAATGCATATGACAAATTGAATTTAAGTTCCATAGATTAATCATGTGAGTGTCCGAGCCGCTCATGACCGTGAGCACGGCTAGTATACCAGTTTTACACTCTGCATAGGTGGCACATCTTTACCCACAAGTCATGTTACCCATCTGCCAAGGGATCGCGACTTCCCATACACCTCTACCGAGGAGGCGAGGCAGGGTAACACTACGAGGCCTTTACAAAGTTCCACTAGCTTCAGAAAACCCGCTACAGTTTATAGGAAGCTCCAATGCAGGAATCCCTTGCAGGACCGCCATCGCAGCAAAATCCTCCCGAGGGCCTCCCTACACTGACCACTCCCCTACTGCCCTTGCCCCTTTCAGGTAAGGTAGTCTTCCACTAGCTTTCCTAATTAATCGGCCAAGGGCGTCCCATTAAACCCTTGTGGTAGCACTGTTTTCCCGGGTGGTTCTCCATGTTCCAATTAACATAATGATCTTATCATGAACAGTGATAATAAACAGATAATAAAAGTGTGATCATGAATAATGTATCTTCATACCCAAAACCACATAAAGCACTAGCAAGTACTACCCAAAAAGTTCAGTGGTAAACAAGGTATAAAGATAGTCAAAACTAGGGTAACCTATTAGGTCCCATCAAAATTAACCTATGCAGATCATTATGATTAATTAGAACATGAGTGGGTAAAAAGAAGTGATCAAGGGCACAACTTGCCTGGCACTTGAGATTCCAGGTACCAGGATGATCTTCAGATGACTCGTGACCTCACTGCTAGTCGTAGCAATACAAACAAACATTGTATAGGAAAAATTAACATTACACCAAACATATATGCAAAATACACAGTAATAATCTACACATTAAAATAAAATTCTAGGAACAGAAATCATAATTTTTGGAGTTATAGATTTTAAGATATGAATTTTTAAAGGTTTTATTGTGTTTAAAATAGATTAAGTGAGGAATTAAACTTCTTACTGTTTTCATGACCAAACAGAGGCTCTAAGTGATAAAGAATAAAATTACAAAAATTTAGAAAGTGGAATGGCTCAATTTGGACCAAAAATGGATTCTCTACGAATTATTGAAGTTCTAGCAATTATTTTCCTATTAAAAATCTATTTATAAATCATTTTCCCTGATTTTATTATGTTCTGGACTGGGCGCACTATTTCCAGAGAACCCAGGGGGCTCGGGGTAAAAATCTGTAGACCCAGAGCACAGCGATATAGGACGGCGGGTTAATTTCTGTTTTACACAGGGTCTCTTTAGCAAAAAGGCTGGCTGAAGGGGTATTGCGCGATATCTGCCGTCAGATCAGAAATGAATGCCCCTGATTAGAATAGCTTTAACTCGAATCGGTAAGCAGCCATGGTCATTGGATCCCGGGTGGATGGCTCGGATTCAAAATCGCCCAGAGTGAGTCGCGGCCGCCAGATCCGGATCGGACGACCCGAAATCGCCGTCCGCAAATTACTACGGTCTAACCCATCTCCACCACACAAATTACATCTAACGGCTCGAGGCGAAATCCCCAAACTCACACCCGTGGCCGGAACACGCGACGGCGCAGCCACCACACGGCGGCGGGTTCACCGGAGCTCGCGAAATCCGGTCCTCCCGAGCGCCAAACCCAAATTGAAAGGCGCCGCACGATCTAGAGGGCAATGCGAACCGCATGGAGGAAAACTCACCATCAATAATGGCGCAGAGACGACTGCCCACGGAGAGGTGCGGATTCGTGGCGGAGTCTTCACCACGGCGAGCAATTGCCGGTCCCCTGCGCCCCAATCGTGCCAGCCGAGACCACGCACGGCTCGCAGGGATCGGGAGGGAGTGCACAGGCTAGCTACCCTGACCGGTCGCGAGCACACCACGAATTGAGCCCGCGGCGGCGCTATTCTTCTCTCTGCTTCTTTCTCTCTCATTCCAGAGGTTGACGGCAAGACGATGGCGCATCTCATCTTTATAGTCTCGAGGAAGCGGCGCTACCACATGCCCCAACAACCTCCCCCGAGCTGGGCGAGTCCGCACCAAGTCCGTCATTCACGAGCGTGGATCTCGGATGTGTTCGTTGAGTTGGAGGGGATGAGTCCGACACAGAGGTCCCACGTGCCAGCGAAAAGAAAGATGCGCGCGGCATGGGAGCGAACCTGACATGATGGACCCACACGGCAGAGGCGCCTGGAGCCGAGCACTTTGCCGCGCGTAGACTTGGGCCGCGCGGAGTGAAGGGATGGTTGGGCCGAATTGGTCAGCTTGGGCCCAACCGCGCACAGTTCATTTTCTCCATTTTCTCTCTTCTTTCTAATTTCTTTTCTTCTCTATTTCTAAGCTTAATTTGAATCCGAATTTTAAATTCAAAGTTGTTCCAAATTTATTTTCAATCATATTGTGAAGTTAATAATACTAACTTTGGAAACATAACTATATTATGTATATCATTCCTCCTCTTCTCATTTTCAAAAACCCTAATTTCAAATTTAGGGTTTAATTCAACTTCTAGTATTTATTTTCTTATTATGCTTATTATTATTATTTAATGCACAAACATATAAACTCCAACATGATGCATATATATATATATATATATTTATCGTTTGTTTTAATTCAACTCTAAATTTTATGTATACTTTGTTTATGACGCAAATGAGGCACATCAAATAAGGAAATCACTATATATTTCTTGTACACAATTTTTGAGTATTACAAATCCTACCCCCCTTAAAAATAATCTCGTCCCGAGATTTGTAAGAAATGGGATATAGAAAGCCAAAGGCTTAGGTTACAGTTTAGCTTCGATTTTTTTTCTAAGTGGCTTTAAGCACAAATGTTTTCATAATAATTTTTTTTATATAAGGAATTGATTAGGAACACATGGGTATATTTATGTATATCCACTTTATTATGTAGGGTAAAAAAATGTCTTTAAAGCATAGATAGGTCTGGGTAAGAAAAAGTGGGGTAAGGAAAGACTCCATCCAAGATTGTGGATCTTGACTCATCTTGGTGACCTCACTTGATCCTTGAAGACTTGAGTTGGTGCTCATCCTTTCTTGATAAAGTTGATCATCTTCTTCGGTCTTGTCTCATTGATTAGGAGTTAGTGCATATTATCGGGCTAGGGAATATGGTTTAGATATGGATGAGATAGACTACATGATGTAGGTCAAAAGTTTGTTTGATGTTAGGTGGGGATAGGCAGATCATGCAATCCATCAAGACTCTATTGGTTGGGTTGGTCTATCATTCTTTATTTAGTGTAGGGTGAACTTAGTTAAAACATGTGGATAGGGTCTAATCTATTTCACAAGTATTAACTTGTCCATTAAGTAACTCATTTTAAATTAGATCATATTAGGTTAGATGGGATCTAGATTAGATTGGTATGACTAGCTTGACTAGATAAGATCTAATTAATTTGCATTAGATCATGGTTGTTAAACTAGGGTGGATGAGTATGCTTATTAGGATAAGATGGATCTATGAGTGTAGGATAGAATCTTTTAAGATGAGATGGATATTGTTAGGCTAGATCCTTTAGTGAGGGATAATCTAGTTTGTCTAGTTATTTTATAAATTTTATTTATTTATATTTACGCCTATATGTATATGCAGATGTAATTGTGGACATTACTCCACAACTCATCACACTCAATCAAAGATCCAAATCAAACCAATATTATAAGAACAAGCATTCAAGTGCATAGAAAAAAATTGTTTTTGTTCCTAAGATTAGGTCTCCTATTCCTAAAGGTCACTTTTAGGCACAAGATTTCAAAGTGTGAAATCCACATTTGTCTTTGGAAAGAAAAGATCAGAATAATCAGAGTAAGCGGAATTAGATGAGAGAAGATTAAGGGAAGTTTAGAAAAGAATCAGAGTAGCAGAGGTAAGTAGATAATGGTTGTCCAGTTCTATCTAGGTTTCATCCTACAGTCAACATTCCTCTGATACCACTTCTGTCACACCCGGATTTTAGGGGTCCAAAACCCGGGCGCAAACATAATCACCAGGTGTGCTGGGACCAAGTCTCACACATATGATGAATCATGGCACAGGATCGAATGTCACATCTTTACTATATAACAGGAGTTCTATACAAAATAAATAAATAATTACATCATATGAGGAAACGATCCAGCAACCCAAAGTTGACTGGGAGACGACGACCTAGACCTCTCACGAACACATCGCAGCATCCTCCACGCGCCTCATCCTGCGGTACCTGTTCTTGACCTGTGGGGGGGGGGTGTGAGACAGCAAGAGTGAGCTCACATACGTTCATCGCTCAACAAGTTGTGGGGAATAATGTGCATGAACTCGCCAAAGATGGGAGCTCACGTGAAGTGTAAGGCTTACCAAAGAGGATGGCTGAAGCTGAGCATTGCTTTTAAAGTTGGTCAAAATTTTATTAGCCATTACTAAGTATAAGTAAATACCAACCCAATTAAATAGTAGAACAGAAGTAACAACATCACCTGCGATGCAATGCATATGACAAATTGAATTTAAGTTCCATAGATTAATCATGTGAGTGTCCGAGCCGCTCATGACCGTGAGCACGGCTAGTATACCAGTTTTACACTCTGCAGAGGTGGCGCATCTTTACCCACAAGTCATGTTACCCATCTGCCAAGGGATCGCGACTTCCCATACACCTCTACCGAGGAGGCGAGGCAGGGTAACACTACGAGGCCTTTACAAAGTTCCACTAGCTTCAGAAAACCCGCTACAGTTTATAGGAAGCTCCAATGCAGGAATCCCTTGCAGGACCGCCATCGCAGCAAAATCCTCCCGAGGGCCTCCCTACACTGACCACTCCCCTACTGCCCTTGCCCCTTTCAGGTAAGGTAGTCTTCCACTAGCTTTCCTAATTAATCGGCCAAGGGCGTCCCATTAAACCCTTGTGGTAGCACTGTTTTCCCGGGTGGTTCTCCATGTTCCAATTAACATAATGATCTTATCATGAACAGTGATAATAAACAGATAATAAAAGTGTGATCATGAATAATGTATCTTCATACCCAAAACCACATAAAGCACTAGCAAGTACTACCCAAAAAGTTCAGTGGTAAACAAGGTATAAAGATAGTCAAAACTAGGGTAACCTATTAGGTCCCATCAAAATTAACCTATGCAGATCATTATGATTAATTAGAACATGAGTGGGTAAAAAGAAGTGATCAAGGGCACAACTTGCCTGGCACTTGAGATTCCAGGTACCAGGATGATCTTCAGATGACTCGTGACCTCACTGCTAGTCGTAGCAATACAAACAAACATTGTATAGGCAAAATTAACATTACACCAAACATATATGCAAAATACACAGTAATAATCTACACATTAAAATAAAATTCTAGGAACAGAAATCATAATTTTTGGAGTTATAGATTTTAAGATATGAATTTTTAAAGGTTTTATTGTGTTTAAAATAGATTAAGTGAGGAATTAAACTTCTTACTGTTTTCATGACCAAACAGAGGCTCTAAGTGATAAAGAATAAAATTACAAAAATTTAGAAAGTGGAATGGCTCAATTTGGACCAAAAATGGATTCTCTACGAATTATTGAAGTTCTAGCAATTATTTTCCTATTAAAAATATATTTATAAATCATTTTCCCTGATTTTATTATGTTCTGGACTGGGCGCACTATTTCCAGAGAACCCAGGGGGCTCGGGGTAAAAATCTGTAGACCCAGAGCACAGCGATATAGGACGGCGGGTTAATTTCTGTTTTACACAGGGTCTCTTTAGCAAAAAGGCTGGCTGAAGGGGTATTGCGCGATATCTGCCGTCAGATCAGAAATGAATGCCCCGGATTAGAATAGCTTTAACTCGAATCGGTAAGCAGCCATGGTCATTGGATCCCGGGTGGATGGCTCGGATTCAAAATCGCCCAGAGTGAGTCGCGGCCGCCAGATCCGGATCGGACGACCCGAAATCGCCGTCCGCAAATTACTACGGTCTAACCCATCTCCACCACACAAATTACATCTAACGGCTCGAGGCGAAATCCCCAAACTCACACCCGTGGCCGGAACACGCGACGGCGCAGCCACCACACGGCGGCGGGTTCACCGGAGCTCGCGAAATCCGGTCCTCCCGAGCGCCAAACCCAAATTGAAAGGCGCCGCACGATCTAGAGGGCAATGCGAACCGCATGGAGGAAAACTCACCATCAATAATGGCGCAGAGACGACTGCCCACGGAGAGGTGCGGATTCGTGGCGGAGTCTTCACCACGGCGAGCAATTGCCGGTCCCCTGCGCCCCAATCGTGCCAGCCGAGACCACGCACGGCTCGCAGGGATCGGGAGGGAGTGCACAGGCTAGCTACCCTGACCGGTCGCGAGCACACCACGAATTGAGCCCGCGGCGGCGCTATTCTTCTCTCTGCTTCTTTCTCTCTCATTCCAGAGGTTGACGGCAAGACGATGGCGCATCTCATCTTTATAGTCTCGAGGAAGCGGCGCTACCACATGCCCCAACAACCTCCCCCGAGCTGGGCGAGTCCGCACCAAGTCCGTCATTCACGAGCGTGGATCTCGGATGTGTTCGTTGAGTTGGAGGGGATGAGTCCGACACAGAGGTCCCACGTGCCAGCGAAAAGAAAGATGCGCGCGGCATGGGAGCGAACCTGACATGATGGACCCACACGGCAGAGGCGCCTGGAGCCGAGCACTTTGCCGCGCGTAGACTTGGGCCGCGCGGAGTGAAGGGATGGTTGGGCCGAATTGGTCAGCTTGGGCCCAACCGCGCACAGTTCATTTTCTCCATTTTCTCTCTTCTTTCTAATTTCTTTTCTTCTCTATTTCTAAGCTTAATTTGAATCCGAATTTTAAATTCAAAGTTGTTCCAAATTTATTTTCAATCATATTGTGAAGTTAATAATACTAACTTTGGAAACATAACTATATTATGTATATCATTCCTCCTCTTCTCATTTTCAAAAACCCTAATTTCAAATTTAGGGTTTAATTCAACTTCTAGTATTTATTTTCTTATTATTCTTATTATTATTATTATTATTTAATGCACAAACATATAAACTCCAACATGATGCATATATATATATATATATTTTTATCGTTTGTTTTAATTCAACTCTAAATTTTATGTATACTTTGTTTATGACGCAAATGAGGCACATCAAATAAGGAAATCACTATATATTTCTTGTACACAATTTTTGAGTATTACAGCATGCCTAGCACCCGATCCCCAACTTTTTTGCAAATTGGCCCTTTTCGGGTTTTCTTTGCACAATTATGCCCCTGGCAGTTTCATTTCAAAAAATGGACCCTTGGCTCGGCGCCGTCATCATTGGCGCCGAGCTTCTGTGTGCTGGCGCCAATAATATTGGCGCTCATACGTCAGACGGTGGTGTGACCTAGGATCTACGTGGCATGTACCTCAGCGCCATAGATCTTGGCGCCGAGGTAGGCGCCCGGTCACGACGCCTACCTCGGCGCCAAGATCTATGGCGCCGAGGTACATGCCTATAAATAGTACCCTACGTCTGGCTTGTTGCTGTGCTCATTCCAATTCTTCAAAACTAGAGATATCGCCTGATTTATATGATGTCTAGGCGTGGTAAATATGCTAAACCAAGGTAAGTTTTGGATCCGCCTCTTATTTTGTGAGTCTATTATATTTGTGATTGTTATAGAGTTTATGGAAATTTAGGAAGGGTCCTTTGACCGGAACTGCCTTCGACCCGCTGCCTTTGCCAAGTGGTGTTCCAGTGCCTATGTGTTTTTGTGGTGATCCTTGTAAGGTCGATAAGTCTGAGGATCATGACACCTATCGACAGAGGTATTGGATGTGTGCTAACTTTGCATTTGAGCCAACTATTGTTCAGCGTCGGATGAATTTAATGGTGAGAATAGTCTTGTAATATGTTTACAATTTGTGAATGTTTTTGTAAATTTTTTTTGCGTACTAATAATTGCATATTTTGTAGACTCCTCCACCGCTATGTGATTTTGAGCAGTGGATTGACACAGAAATATCAGAGAAAGACAAGAAGTGGTTGGAGAATCTTAAAAAGTGGGATGCAGAGGACAAAGAGAGGATGGAAAAAAGACGAGAGGAGCTTGCTGCGGAGCAACAACGTGAAGACGAAGGGAAAATGAGGCGTATTGCTGAATGCAGGGAATAGAAGGAGAAAAAGCTTGAGCGCGCACGTCGTGCAAAGGAAGCAATGGAGGAGAACCCTGATGCATTTCGCAAAGGCAAATGGCCCCGTTGCACTCAGTAGTCTTGGTGTTTTATTTGAAGTTATGTAATAATGAACTTATTATTCGGTATTATGTATTGTCGAACAATGATATTTCGTAATGAATTACCTTCAAATTGATGAAAAAGTACATAAATACACAATTGATGAAAACTAGATTTAAAGCAATTCTTGAAGGCGACTTCAAGCAATTGAAAAAGATAATCAACACGCTGAAAGAAATTGTTACAGAAGAGTTTTCTAGTAGTGCTCCCACATTCCAAATTGAGTTGACCCTTCTCCATAGTATCCTCCCATTGTTGGTGTCTGATGTGGGTGCGGTGGAGACGACGGAGGACCAACATTCTTGTTGTGACAAGGGCAGCAACAATATGGATCTGGGCATACTTGCACCTGTGAAGCACCAACATTGTTGTTGTCTCTTTCTTCCTCGTCATTTCTGTTGCTTACTTCCCTCTCTAGATCAAATATCCTATTCTGTAGGTAGGATATGTATTCCGCATGAGGAAAAATCGGACGAGGATCTACCCAACGAGTGAACCCACAATTCTCCTTGACCAATGAATGTTGCATAAATGTTTATAGTTAGTTTCACTGAATAATAAAAGTATTTAGAACAAAGGAGTAGAAATTAATTTGTACATATGCATAAGGACACCTGAAGAAACGCCGGCCTCCATCAATTCCACCCTCAACGAACATCTGCACCAAGCAATCCTCACCATGCATGCACTTCGGCCAATCTTCTCTCCTATTATCGTAGGACCTAAGTCTAACCTCTTTGTTGAAATCTTTTTTACTTTGAACTGGAAAGTTAAAAACTGCCTCTTCAAAAAAATCTGGACCAAGAGGACCATCAAAACACAGTGGAGTTAACTTCCCTCCATCTTTTCGTCTCTCATTTACCGCACCCTTGCCCCTAGAAGACCCTGAAGCCATTGTATTGCACAATGAAGCAAATGTACAAAGGATCGTGTATATATAGGCTAAAGGATAGATAGTGTAATGGATTATAAACATCAGATATGTACAAAGACTCTGAAAAGGCTATGTTCTGCTACTGAAAAGGCTACATGTCCTACGATAACGTAGGATATTGTTGATTCTGAAAAGGCTATATATACAATCCTGAAAAGGCTATATATACATTCCTGAAAAGGCTATTTATACACTCTGAAAAGGCTATATATACACTCCTGAAAAGTCTAGATGCTAGTCCAAAAATTAATGCTTCTGAAAAGGCTATGTAATAGTTATGTAAAGGCTACATGACATAACCAACGATTTCACAAAATTTCGGCAGAGTTTTTTCTGTTTTTTGTCAATCCAACATATACACATAGATAAGCATAACATACAAGTGCATACAATTCTAAAAAATTCCAAGCAAGCTCATAAAAGTCTAAACAAATGCATTACAAGTCCATAGAATTCATACAAGTCCATTAAAATGTCATACAAGCCCGTAGAGGCCAAATGAGTCCATTACAAGTCTATATAATTCATACGTTACAGTCCATAGAGTCCAAAGCAATTCAACGTCTCCTAGTCTTACCCTTGCCTAAAGCGTCGGTGCCTGGAGTGTAACGTTGTGGAGAGCGGTGTCGCCTACGATCTTGTGGTTGTAATGGCTGTGTCGAAGGAGCCCCCTGAAGCTGTGAAGGTCCTATCTCGTCGTGATCGTAGTCGAAGCCAGCACCAAGACCTGTGGAGGGCGTTGCTGTGTCGGTACACGATGGTACATGGACGTCATGTGCAACAGTAGTCCTGCAGCCACAGCGAGCAGCAGCTCCACATAGGCGCCTAGATAAACGCTGCATGCCAAAGACATATTAGTTTACAACATATTCATAACACGCTAAAGGCTATAAACGATGCATGTGGGCTTACCTGCAAGAAGCTGCGCATGCTGCTGTCGCCCACAGTCAAAAGTTGGCGATCAATGTCCTCTACCGACCGTCGCAATGTGTTACCCTGTACAACACAATTTGCATCACACATACAATTTATACATGTCGAGTATTAAAATCGAGTAAAACTTACCACTCGATCTAATATGGGTGCCGCCTCCACTTGGGTTCCCAGTCTAGTGGACAGGTCATACTCCGTTTCTTCATCGTCAGAAGAATCAATGTCGGCGTAGTCTTCCGCTGTCCACTGCTGGCGAAGCTTACAACGAGTCGCACCCTGGTACCAAGCTTGGTACCGCCTGTAATCACTGTTGTTGTGCAACTCATCGTTGGAATATACATTCTCAGCACCCGACTCCCAATCATTTATAAATATCAGATGATGTTGACGAAAGTCCGTTATCTTCTTTTGCTTCCGCCGGTCAAATCTACACACAAATCATATCATATAAAGAACACAAAGTTAATAATGATTGATGTTATAAATTGCAAACTAGATTTATAGATTGCGAACTTACTTGTGTAGCTCCTTTGAAGTAGGAACATCTTCAACCGGCCATAGCTGGTTCCTACCAAACTGTCTCTGAACCCTGTGAGGTAGGTGCCACTCAACACACCAGAAACAGACCAAAGGACATTGCATCATATAGAGTTCATCTTCACTGCTGCATACTACACTAAAGATCATCCCAGCATACTCAGGTGCGTTGTATGGCTGCCATGTGACCTGAAACAAAAATGAAGCAATCTATGTTAAGTATAATAAAACAAATTTCATAATGATAAGATATACATGTTGAGTACTTACGCTAGAGGCAGAAAGGGTGTCAAACTCGTTAACATACTCCATGTATGCCCTCTTAGCTCTCGCAAAAGGAGCTGCCACTTGGTCCCAAATATAAGCATACGTCGGTCGAAGACGTTCATTTCCATAAATCATCCATGGCCAGGGTCTAGGCTGGAAAACACGTGGTCGACCAACTGGTATGCGAAACCTGCAAAATGAAATTTATGTTAGTAAGTAATATAGCCTTATTAAATAAAATTTTGAAGACGTCGGTCGAAGACGTACCACATCCATATCTGCAGGAGGTAGACGCAACCGCCTATAGACGAAGAGGAGGACGTACGACGGCAAGCCTCACAAAGCTGCCGGTACAAAAAAGAAAGCACAGCGGAGCCCCAACTGTATCCCAGTCGGTGAGACATGGGATGTACATCCAGGACGCGCAGTCTCCTGTGGCGTCTGGGAAGAGGACACAACCAAACATGTGCAGGATCCAAGCTCGACAATAGAACTGGACTGTAGCCTCATCAGCATCAGCAGGGCACACACCAAAAGACTGACGGAGCCATGTGATGCCTACTCCAGCAGTCCTTTCAACGCCCTCAGCAGGAAGCTCTCTACCAAGAAAGGCCTCAACTCTAGCCCTCCAACCGTCAGAGTCACATTGGTCTGTCACTGCTCTGCCACCAACATCGAGTCCAAGTATCTTCTGTGTATCCTCTAATGTGACTGTCATCTCACCAAAAGGAAGATGAAAACTATGTGTCTCAGGCCGCCACCTACATAATTAAAAAAAATTAGTGTAAACGAGCTCAATGATTCAAGAATATTTTTACAAAATCCTAACAATACCTGTCCACAAGTGCAGTAATGGCCGCCGAATCAATAGTAGGCAACCCGCGTCGTAACTGGTACGATATTACATCTAGACCTGCTCGTCTGAGGTAATTAGTGTACCTGTCGTCGAACACCATGTCTAGGAACCCATTGTGTGTCCTAGAACGAAGCGTTGCTAGGTCCTACACGGAAAAATATTATATAAGCAACACCATTTGTACAACAACAAATCTACAACAGATATTTACAATTAAATACCTGGCCTTCCGACAGAAGGCGCCCCCGGTGGCTCTCGTCGTAGAACGGGTCGAGGAGGTGGAACTGTGCCATCCTACAAAATGAAATTAATGTTAGTAAGTAATATAGCCTTATTTAATAAAATTAAGGTACTATCATAAAACTAAAAATACAAACCTCGCTAATCTGCCAACGACAAGTGCGTGAATTATGACCAAGTCTACCGCACTTGCCACACTCATACTGCTCGGGGTCGGTAAGAAATGGTGTTCTCCTTCCCCTTCTACTCCTACCACCAACCTGATCCATAACCATCTTGTGCCTCGTCCTCTTCCTGGATCCACGCTTGGTCCAACGACTGCTTGGATCAGCGACATACTTTGGGCCATCGTACGGAGGCCACTCACCCGCGTCACGATAAGGAATAAATCTTGGACTCCAAGTCAACACTAGTTTATCAATAGTAAACTCTTGAGGTATCCTCCTCTCTAAGTCAAAGTTACGAGCTCGAGCAGCTGCGATTAGATGAGAACATGAAAAATGGTATTGCCTGGGTGCGCCACAAGTACATGACAAGTCATTAAGGACAACCACATGCTTCCTCGACTCTTGTGACTCGCCGTCGGAAGTAGTGCCAGCTTGAAGGAATACCTCATATGTCCCTGACTGTAAGTCAAAACAATCAACAGTGTGTGTGTTTTCCCTTTCCTTTGCCTTCTCTAGAAATGTCTTAGGCTTTGGAGCCCATCTCTCTCCCTCATTCTGCAATCCAACTGCATGGGTGTGTCTATCATTAAACCATGCCACAAGCTTGTAAAAGGTAAATGTCACTATAGCAGTGACCGGCATACCACGTATGCCCAACAATAATTTGTTGAATGACTCGGCCATGTTACTACACTGGAACTCATATCTCCATCCCCCTAAGTCGTGAGCTCTCGTCCACTTCTCCAAATCCAGCATCAATCCATTCAACCAATCTCTACCTTCGGCATTTGTTGCGACTTTGAGCTTTTCTAACTTTTCTCTAAAGAACTTGTCTTCCAGCTGTCGACATGTCTCCTGGAAAAGCTCAAAGTTATCCTTGACACCATCCTTACGCAGAAGATTCTCAGCAAGGTGTCGAGTACACCACCTGTGATGCAAAGGAGGGTACCCATCGATCTGCTCACGGACCGCGTTGAGTATTCCCTGGTGCCGATCTGATATTACACCAACTTCCCGTCCTAGGCCAACCACATGTATCCGGACCAGTCGCAGGAACCACCCCCAACTGTCTTTGTTCTCTTTCTCAACCAGAGCAAATGCTAGGGGAACTAGCTTGTTGTTTGCATCAACGGATATGGCAATTAGAAGAGTGCCCTGGTACTTGCCGAGAAGAAACGTGTCGTCAATTGAAAAGACAGGACGGCAGTGCCGGAAGGCATCCACACACTGGGGAAAGCACCAGAAAGCACGGAAGAATATATGTCTCCCATCAAGCCATGCATTTGGTTTCGGGATGTACTCATAATGCATGCCTGGATTGACCGCCTTCATTGCATTTAAAAGAACAGGTAGCTGCTCGTACCCAGACTCCCAGTCCCCATATATCATCTTCCACACACACTGCTTAGCCCTCCAAGCTTTACCATATGTTATCTTGTACCCATCAAACACATTCTCCACGATCCTCATGATTGTCCTAACCTTCATATTTGGTTCCGACTGCAGTATTCCCATAAGTCGCTTCCCAATGAGGGTTGATGTCAATTGGCGATGTTTCATCGTTAACTCATGTTCAGCACATGTGTGTGGCCCCACTACTTTTGTTATCTTCCACTTTGCGGTGATCTTTTGTATCCTAGCACAAACCCTCCATGAACAGTTATCCTTGTCACATACAACCGTGTAACGACGTTTCTCGTATGAATGAAGTACTCTATACGGCCTCTTACGTAAGACTGCGTAATGCTACAACCACCTCTTCAAGGCAGTTAGGTCCTTGAAGACCCTACCCTTTTCAATCATCATGCTAGGACCGGCCTCAGGAGCGTCTAGCAGCTCATCATCCCTTCCTTCTGCATTTGCCTGATGAGAAAGACTAAGATCGCTGAACTCATGCACTCTAGGATCCCGACCGTTTGGAAAAACACGTTGCAACATCTCAATGTCACTCTCTGTGAGTTCACCAACCGGGCGATCATCATCTGAATCGGCAGCAATAGCAAAGGCATATGGCTCCTCTTCATTCCTAAACTCAGGACTGTTGGAGGCAATAAAACCATCACCGAAGCAGCCACGTGCCTCGGTATGAGGATCAACCACAAGAGTATGAGTCTCTCCTGCAACATGTACAAGATGATCAGTCCCACGTCAAATGGAATGAGCAAAGTGCTCATGGTCCAAAATGAAGATGTAATGCCAATAAGACTTACTGCAATTGGTTTGTGCCAAAGGGATACACGCAGCTAAATCTGTCTGCAGACCATCTCCTGGCTGACTTAATGGGATCAAATTAGGGCCAGATTGAGCATCAGGAACAGTTGGCACGTCATCGATACCACGATCAAAGTCTACATGGGGACGGTCTACGACAACCGGACGCACCACAACCTCCATGAGTTGCAAATGGGTCTTCATAGCCGAAGTAACATAATTATCCCAATCCAGTTGACAATCAATTGGGATGACTCGTCTTATGACATTTGGTGGATGACCAATATTAAGCACTCCGTCAACCGCAATGTCATCATCTTCATGGTAACCGAGCTTTTGTTTAGCCTTTGTAAACAAATCACTCAAGGAGGGTCTACCATCGAATAGTACCGGCACGTGTCGCATGTCAATGAACTTGGCATTTCCATACGGATCTTGTTCCACATTGCCTCCATGATATAAGCTCAAAAAATTGTCCATCTATTTGAAACACCAATTAAACATTCAATATAAACTGTGGATGGTTATTACCTAACCACAAACCACTAATTACTAGCTACATAACTATAAATATAACCACAACCCACTAATATACTAACCACCTTCTAAATTACTCCTATATAATAATTATAAATTTTGACAGCACCTCCCCTACACGGGGAGGATAAAAAACATGCACATTTGACTCACTTTCATAATATTCATTCAAATTTGCATTTATCACAATAACTCATATTCATCACATTCAAAAAACAACTAATTATAGCAAAACAATCTAACATATTTAACACTAAATGCTAACACAATAACAAAAATAATCAAAAAATTACCTTAACGGTCGGGGTCGGGGTTGGACGACGACGACGCGGGCGGGGAGCGGGCTCCGGGGCGGGGCGGCGTGTCGCCGGCCGGTGGAGGGGCGAGGGCACCGGGAGGGGCGGGGCTTGGTGTGCCGGCGGGGATGGGGCGCGGCCGGGGCTCGACGGTGGGGCGGCAGCCTTGGCGGGGTAGGCCGGCGGCGATGGGGCGCGGCCGGAGCTGGGAGGGGGCGGGGCGCTACCGGCGATGGGGCGGGGCGCTGCCCGGGGGAGGGGCGCCGTGGGACGGCGCGTCCGCCGTCGAGCAGGGGGCGGCGCGGGCGGCCTTCGGTGGGCGCGGCCGCCGTGGAGCAGGGGCGCCGCGGGCGGGCTCCGGTGGGCGCGGCCGCCGTGGAGCAGGGGTGGCGCGCGGGCTCCGGTGGGCGCGAGGGTGCGGGCGTCGGCGAGCGTCGGCTGCGCGAGGGGCGGCGGCGCAGATGCCAGGAGGTCGGGGCCAAGATCTATGGCGCCGACCCCCTGACACGTCGGCAGCCAGGTCAGATTGTCCGACGCCAATATTATTGGCGCCGGCACACAGAAGCTCGGCGCCAATGATGACGGCGCCGAGCCAAGGGTCCATTTTTTGAAATGAAACTGCCAGGGGCATAATTGTGCAAAAAAACCCGAAAAAGGCCAATTTGCAAAAAAGTTGGCACCCGATCCCTCCCGCGTAGCTACCACCAGACCACACAAAGAGTGGGACCTACTACGACTCCTCGAGAGGCCCGGCGCGAGGTAGGAGTGCCTAGAACCAATCTTGATATTTGGCGACCGTGCCAGTGCGTCAGCATGCGGCCAGTTGGGCCAGCGGTGCAGAGCGCAACAGCGACTCATAGCGCAGGTTCATCAGCTCCTTGAATCGATGCCACGATGGGGTGCCTTCATCCTACTGGATCTAGATGTACCACATCTGCGCGCCATCTTCAAAGTTGTAGGAGGCCATCCAGACCTTCTCCTCCTCCATGATTCGCTGCTGATGGAAGTACAATTCACAACGGTTGATGAAGATCAATGGATCGGACGTATCGTCGTAGCGGGGGAAATCAAGTTTTTGAAACCGCGGAGGACGATCGCTGTGGTGTTGGCCGTCGTGGCCCCTGTCAGTGGTCGACGAAGAGGATGAGTTATCCTTCTGTAGCACGACCACGGTCGTCTGCAGGTTTGTCACCGTGTTGGCCAGGACCTCGATCGTCTTGGCTAGATCGATAGTAGTTGGTTCCTACATGGCTGAAGGAACTGAGGTGGCAGTGCCGGTGGTGGTGATGTTGGTGGGCGGGGGGCAAGGTCGTAGCGGCTGTGGTGGGTTGTGGAGGCGGTCGGGTGAGGGGCGCAATGGCGGTGGTGGGTTGTGGAGGTGGTCGGGTCAGGGGCGCAGCGACGAGGATGGCGGAGGTGGCGCGGAGGAAGACGAGGACTGTCTGTAACCGGATACTAGGTTATCAAGGGCTTGGAACCCTCGAACAGTAGGGCCTCGACTACGTAGTTCGTAGTCGCGACCCGTCTTCTCCTGCAAGGTTATGCCCCTCAGCTGCAGGCTTTGTTGGTGAGTGGAGAGGAGAGATTAGAGAGAATAAACTTTGCTTAATTCTCAAACTAGCTGGTTACAAGAGCATATATGGCCGACGACCCTAACTGACTGGAGATACATACTCCTCACTCCTAGGAATATAACTTATCTTCCCTAATAACCTCTGCCCAAATCTTCTCCTTAATTGTAGGGATTTGAAACATAAAGTAATCTTTATCTAACTAACCAGCTGACGTGCCTAATAGCCCGCGCGTGCGCCTAACCACCAGCGCCCGTCGCGCGCTCTTATGCCCGACGGACATCGCGTGCGCGCCTGCGCCTGGTGTAGGTGCAACCACACATTTGTTGTGAACTGCGATGGACTCGTAAGATAGTCCCGTTACTCAGCCCTCCCGTAGGAGGCCCTAAGAGTAAACCAGACCTATTCTTCTTGCTTGTCCTCTAATAACACCCTGCACCCCTTTATATAAAGAGGTAACCCTAACTTATTAGCTAAGCAACCCTAACAAAACCTATCTGGCTAGCACTGTTCACCGCTCGTGCAGCTACCACCCGACCACACATACCTTAGTGTTTAGAAATAAAGAACAATTATATAAAAAAATAGTGTAGAGCAAGCACTCAAACGGTCAAACCCATGTCTCTCTGCTCCAGAAATTTGAGGCTAACTACTAGACCACACGTACCTTAGTGTTTAAAAATAAACAATAATTATATTTAATATATATCTCAGTACCTATTTATATGATATATAAAAAGTAGCAAAGCATGACCAACTGGCTAGTATTACTTAAGCATGCATTTGACCTAATCCCTAAGGCTTTATTTGGATACTCTAGTAATTACCCTAATCCAACTTAACATATGTGGATTGAGATCAATACTAGAGTAAAACTAGGTCTAAGGTGGGGCGTGCAGCCACGGGCCGAACCTGCTGGCTCGGTGAATAGAAACAAGCACCGGTTGAGTACTAGGGAGATATTTAATAATGAAGAGAAAGGACCGTATTTAATAAGAGTAATACTGGAGCTGCTAATTAAACGTTTCTTGGTTTGTGTAATCATGTTCAAAATGACTACTCCCAGTGAATTAATAGGAACCGGAGGGAGTATGGTTTAACATATGATATACATTAAGCCAGTCTTTAATTCCCAGTGAATTAATCTCCTGAATTTGTGCCTTTTACATACAAAGTTTATATAAGCACGTAAAACCTGTAACTGATGGCTTCCTCTTTTCACCTGCACGCATGAATGCATGCGTTAGAGGCACGTAATAACCCTCTAATTTATTTCTCCATTACTAGCCGAAACAAAGCACCCGTGACTCCGTGAGTCCTACATATATATACTGCACATTCATCCAAGCAGCGAGCAGGCGATCGAGCAGATCTTGAACGGTAATTCTCAAGGTGTATGTATGCTCCGGCATCTTAGAAGTTACAAAGTCATATGCACCACTAATTAGTTCATGTTTACCCTCTGATCATCAAATTCTGATACTACATACTTGCAGCTGATCTTCGTCGTCGTCGGAGGAGGACAATATATAATGGAGGGGAAGAAGAGGCTATCCACCGCCACCGCCACGTCCGTGTTCCTGCTCGCTGTGCTCCTGCTGTCCGGCGGCCAGCCGCGGCAGGTGGCGGCCATGTCCAAGTTCTGCCGCTGCTACAAGCACTGCTACGCCGAGTGCCGGAAGGACATGGGCCCCTACCCCTGCAACTTCCAGTGCCTCCAGGACTGCGTTAATAACGATCACCAGCCGCCGGCGCGCCCCAGGTCCGCCGCCGACTGCAACAGCATCTGCCTCATCCGCGTCTGCGGCGTCATGGGCACCGCCGCCTTGGCGGCGCCCGGTGGTGGCGACGCTGAGGCGTGTCTCGTTGACTGCCGCAACAGCGTCGGCCACTCCGCTCAGCTGGAAGTCGCCAACGAACTGACGGGGACGAACCAGTAGTGTTTGATCCATATCGGGTTGTTAATGCGACGACGATCGGCTGTTAACGAACTATGATCTATCTTTCTGTGTGGTTATAAAATGCATAAACAAAGTTCTAGCACGTACGGTATACACTGTGTCTTTCTTAATCTGTCTACCTACTCTCATCACGATCGATTATCAAGCTAGCATTTCATACAAGAAATTCGAAGTCGGTTGGTTCAGGGGCGGCAAGTCGGTCTGATGGATATTGTAACACCCCTCGTGTTAATCATGCTTATACATCTCATGTGCATCATAAAAGCATCATTTCAAGCATCATTAATCATTCCTCACTTGAATCGAATTCTGAATTGCTTGTTATTTGGTGTGGAGTGATTTTATGCTTGAAATAATAGAAGCCTATGTTCTAGAATCTTAGATCATTAAAAAGTACTTGTGTGCGTAGCTAAACCAACTTGAAGTAATTTAAATTTGTTTGGGTAGCCTGTCAATCCTTGATTTCATGCGATGATAGTTACTCAACTTGTATGTGATATGTGTGATTTAGTAAAGGCTTTGCTTGATGTGAAAAGATGTGACTTAGAACCAGTGGCGGAGGACGAAAACATTTTTAGGTATGGCTCTATACAACTGGGCGGGCTGGCAGGCAGAGCTCTGCGCGCGCGGGACGGGGCGGACGGCACTCGCCACTCGGCCTCGGCGGACGGCAGAACAGGCAGATGACACTTGGCGCCGGCGGAAGCTGGGCGGCCGTGGCTGGGGGATGGCTCGAGCAGGCCGGAGATGGCCTCACGGCCAGGCACAGCGGCGTCGCGGCTTAACTTGGGTTAGCATGTGAGGCTTCAGGCGGCGGCGACTGTGTTATGGAGACCTAAGGGAGTGAGGGTTAGCGATGGATTGGCTGAGACCTAGAGCCGCTTGGGCTGGGCCCGCAGACCTTCTTTTTTTTGGTATGGCTTGGACCTTGGGCCATAATAGGCCATAATGCGCCCTCCGCCCCTGCTTAGAACCAAAACCTAAAGAGTAAGTAAATAACTTCATAAAGTACAAGTTGTGTGGACCCAAAGTAAAAGGGAATGAGTTTAAGTGGTAGTAAAGGTTGGAGAAATGGGTTCAAAAGAAGTAAGGAAAAATCTGATTTTTAAGTCCATTTCTTCACCTCTCTTCAAACTTTGACATGTTCCGTTGAAGATAATCCTCAAATTGAATTGCTCCAATTATGTAAGTTGTAGATAATTACTTGAGGCATGCTATGTAAAAAGTTAGCGAACTTTTAAATCTGTTCGACATATTTTGACATAGTTGGACATTGAGTTTGCAATGATATTCACAGCCCTGACAAACCCAGCTTTGAAGGTCATTAGCTTGTAAACCAACACCCTAATCACCCTAAGACCTATAACAAAGTTGTAGCCGGCAGAGTGGGCAACAATTTTTCTACAATGATCGACACTTTAGGAGCCCGTTTCTTGTCGTTTTTCGCGCCTGCGAGCTCAGCAGATTGTGCTGGCCAAGTGGCGATCGCCTGGACGCGTGGATGCCGAGCTCTGTGGGCGTCGCGCCTTGTCTCCATGCGTGGGCAAGCCTCTACCATGCCCACTCCATTTGCGCCGAGCACGCCAATGCCCTCGCCCTCTCCTGCTCCCGCCTTGCGCCTCCTCGCTCGCCTTCGCTCTTCTCTTCTTCCCCTACTCCGACGCCGTGCCACCATGGATGCCGGTGGGTAGCTCTCGTGGCCACGCTTCCTCCGTCCTCCTCTGTCCGAGCCAAGCCCCGCACCGTCTTCGTCGTCGCGTGTCGAAACCCGGTGCCTACCTCCTGAGCTTGACAGACCTTGGGCACCCACCGTCGACACCACTACGCCCCTGTTCGCGTCGGCGTGCGTGGGCCGAGCTCCGTTCAAGGAACCGAAGCCACCATCAGCACGCTCGTCATGGACCACCGTTTCTTCTCGGCCCTCGTCCTACTCGACTCACCGCTGAAAAGTCGTCGACCGAGCTCGCGCTGCTTTCTCTTCCTCACTCGGCTGAAGGAAGAAGACAAGAGGACCGCAGGTAGGAATAGGGTAAACCCTAGGGTGTTTTGCATTGTCATAGACTCAGTGCAATAGTGAGATAAGGGTATATCTGTGAGTTTTGATTTAAGTTGAGTCCAGGGGCCTACGCGGAATATTGTTTTTTCCTTTTTCTTTTCCGTTTTTCCTCGGGATAAAGTTGCAGAAAATCTTTAAAAATCCATAACTTGAGTTTCAGAGCACTAAAACTTGTGAAACAAATTTTGTGATACTTCTTAATGGATCTACGGTTTAAAAAGGTTGCATGTCGAGTTTATGGTACTTTGATGTAGGATTTTAATTTAAACAAAGAAACCAAGTTTTCCTTCTAAAAGTCATATTAATTAGAATAATGGTCAGAAAATATGATTCCAATTTTGTTAGGTTTCTGATAAGATTACCTACCTGTGATAAATATGTTTGGAGCATGTTCTTTGGATGAAATGACTTTTTTGGTAAAAAAATAAAAGTGTCGATTTCTTAGAAACTACGAAATAATTTGGAATTGCTGTGAGTTTGGTGTGAAACTTTTTTGTGAGCATTACTTAAATGTTTTACCATATATGAAACAAATATGAGGTACTATTGTATATAAATATTTTGTGTTAAGGTTTAAAATTAGGAAAGGCTATTTTCTTTAGAAAATCATAGAAAAAGGATTCTGGTGAGAATTGAGAGCACCTAGTAGGGATGGCAACGGGTACATACCCGTCGGGTATTACCATTCTATACCCGTACCCATCAAAAAAAATCTATCCGTCAGGTTACCCATATATACTCGCAGGTATAAAATCTTACCCATACTCGTACCCGCGCCGGTATTTTTACCCGTCGGGTAACCCGTACCCGCTAGGAAAGTCTTAAATTCCAATATACCAATCACTCAAAATATTAAATAAACATATAAAAACAACTTCAACTTCACATGTAACAAATCATATGATTACATAACTTGGTATCTAGACAAATGATAACTAGAGAAGGGTTTTATTTTAGCT
The DNA here is from genome assembly GCF_902167145.1 of Zea mays. Taxonomy (NCBI): domain Eukaryota; kingdom Viridiplantae; phylum Streptophyta; class Magnoliopsida; order Poales; family Poaceae; genus Zea; species Zea mays. Next base: position 72,612,245 of record NC_050100.1, on the reverse strand, counting down.
AAGATGGGCTCTATTAGATGGTTATAGTTGTATTGATGCGGGTATATTTTACCCATGGGTAGACGGGTATGGGTAGTTCCAACCCGTACCCGTCTACCCAACGGGTAGAAGTTTTTACCCATTAACATACCCGCGGGTAGAGAAATCATCCCGTACCCGCCTTCATATCGGGTAAAACCAGTCGGGTATTCGGGTTTCGGGTACCCATTGCCATCTCTAGCACCTAGAGGGGGGGTTGAATAGGTGATCCTGCAAAATTCAATACTAATAACACAAACTTGGTTAGTAATATGTTACTTAGATTAAACCAAGTGGTTATAAAGCGAGTTCTTGAGATGGAATCAATCACACAGAAAAGCAACACAAGAGACACACTGTTTTTATCCCGTGGTTCGGCCAAGTAACACTTGCCTACTTCCACGTTGTGGCGTCCCAATGGACGAGGGTTGCACTCAACCCCTTTCAAGTGATCCAATGATCAACTTGAATACCACAGTCTTTTCTTTTTAGAGTTCTCTTCCCTTTTGCGAGGAATCTCCACAAGTTGGAGCCTCTTGCCCTTACAATGTTGATCACACAAGAAGCACAGAAGTAAGGGAGGTAAAGCAACACACACAAGACTCAAATCGCAGCAAACACACGCACAAAAGCCAAGACGTGAGCACGAGATCACGACGCTGGGAGTTTACAACTCGAACGGTGCTCAAATCTCTAACACTATGAACTGATTGCGTGATTGCGGAGTCTGGGAGTCTTAGGATGTTTTGTGAATGCTTGGTATACTGCTCCATGCACCTAGGAGTCCCTTTAATAGCCCCAAGGCAGCTAGAAACCGTTGGAGAACAACTTGGAAGTCAATTCTTGCCTTCTATCGGGTGGCGCACCGGACAGTCCGGTGCACCACCGGACATGAACAGTACCTGTCCGGTGCTCCCCCTTTCTTTTCTAGCGAAGTCGACCATTGGATCTTCGGATTCGTTGGCGCACCGGACACTGTCTGGTGCACACCGGGCAGTCCGGTGTGACCATCCGACCGTTGGCTCGGCCACGTGTCGCCCGTTGATAGCGCAGACGATCGTTGGTCGTGGGCGCAGTTGGCTCACCGAACAGTCCGGTGTACCATCGGACAAGTGATTTTTAGCCACGTCGCCTTCTCCTTTTCGCGAGAGCGACGAGTTCGTCGCCGGAGTGATGGGTGTGGGCGCTGATGACTCACCGGACAGTCCGGTGCACCATCGGACAGTCCGGTGATTTATAGCCACGTTGCCCTGCCAATTCCCGAGAGCAGCGACTTCGCCGCCGGGCCAGCCTAGGCACCGGACAGTCTGGTGCACCACCGGACAGTCCGGTGCGCCACATGCTGGTGCTGGTTTGGCTGATCACAACCACTTTTTCTTCAACTCTTTCTCTTTTCTTGGCCACGTCTCTAGCACTTAGATAAACATGTTAGTATCCAAAAAAATTTACTAAGTCCGGAGACATACCTTATTCCTTGATTTGCATCTTGGCACTTATAAACTTCAAACAATGTGTTGGGCATCTAATCACCAAAACAATTATAGAAATGGCCTAAGGGCACATTTCCCTTTCAAGAATGACTATAATTTTTTTGTGCTATGTTCTTGTGCTAAGTGATGTATGGAAAAATTATAACATAAGCTGTTTTGTCAGTTTGCTAGTACAAAGTAGTTCAAAATACCTTTTTTGTCCAATTGTTTGTTATTTTTGTACAGTGAAAAACATTGGTCCAATTGTGTTGATACTTTTACGGTGAACTCTAGTGGATGATAAATACTCACTGTAATTTTTATAGTATTTTTGGAAACTTGAAATAGTAGTTGAAGTGTAAGTCCAATTAAGTAAGGATATAGGGATTTAAGTGAATTGAAGTGATTTTTGGTTTAGTCTTGGTTAATACAAGATTGATAGCCATAAATGCTTGCTGTTAGGATAACCAAGTTTGTTTAGTAAGTCCTCCTTCCTAAAGTAATGGGTGATTCTTCAGTATATAGGGTGTGTTACATGTGTGTGTGCAATGTTGTGAAGGTTGATTAAGAGTAGAAGTATACTCTCCAACCCTGCTAAGTGTAGGAAAATAAGTGGTTAAATAAGGAAATAGAAGTATACCATATTTTGTGAGTAATGGCTTGCTTAGGGGTAGATACCCTGCTAGGTAGGACTACCATGTAGAGGAGAAAGTGATGGACTATATGATTTCTTAAAATAGTAGTCAGGATCGACCAAGAAAAGACATGCTACATGTTCTTGTACGATGTAGACTATCTAGTAGAACCGGTCTGTAGTTAACACCTGGTATCCATGAGAAATGTTGCAAACCACATGTACCCATAAGCATCATGCATCTCTTGCACTATGCATCACATACCCTCATACTGCACCCATGCATCATACATGATCGCAGAAGTTCCAGCAGGAGTTGTTGAGGAGCTGCAGGAGGTTCTCGTTGAGGAGGTTGAACCTGAAGCCAAAGCCCAGGAGTGCCTTGACCACCACCCCAGTCCCTTCGAGAAAGGCGAGCCCCAACATCTAATTCCTACGGTTTGCACTAATTTATTTAATTACCACCTGACTATGTTTATTGCATTAGGTTGTAAGAGTTGTTTGGAAACAATTGCTGCATTTATCCTTGATTAACTCTGTTTATCCTATCCTTGTTACCTGGTTAGTTAAATACACTTAAATTGCTTAGGCCTGCTTAGATGGTAGGAATCGGGTGATTTCCTGTCACCTGCGAGATATAGGTGGTTACCTTATACTTGCTTGATTGGGGTAAAGTTATTGGGTAATATCCATGATAGTATGAAGGTTAATTTTGAGACCGGGCGGAGTCTTATGGGGAAAGTAGGCCATAACAATCCTGCCCGTGTCAATTAAGGACCATACCATTGTGGTCCTTCGAGTCATGTTGAATTTATGCCTAAGAACTGAGCTGGCCGGATAACTCGTTCCGACCGTGAAGCCAGAGTACTATTCTAGCCGGATTCGACCTTGTGGTGCACCTATTGGTGTGGGTGACGAGCGACAGGCACACAGCGAGATGACCCATGGTTATGGCGGCGACCTGACCCTCTGGTATTCAGCGGTCCCTGGATATGGTGGCACCTTTGGAATCCGTGATGTGCAGCTGGGTTGTTTCTGGAATACGTATGGTGGTGACCGTATCTCACGAAGTACTGTGGATGTGGTTTGTGTTAGGAATACCCCGCTAGCTGGTCAGTAAATGATTCAAATTGCCATCCCTCCTAGATAGTGAGCACTTGACTTGAGCTATCTCATCATAGTAAGAACAATGATCACCATGAGAAGGATGATAGTGATTAAGGATGATGACATTAACGATTAAAAACAAGGGTTGGGTTACTCTTGTTTGGTCAAATCATCAACAATAGTTCTCAACTTGATTCATCACTAGTCATAACTAGACTTATAGTGAATTTGGCAATGGTCATTTAGATAATTAGGTGCAAATCAAGTTTTGTAGCAGAATAGATATTAATATTGATCTGCTAAAAGTTGATTAATAAGTTTGATACCCCTTTAAGCTGTTAATAATTACATTAAGTCCTTCACTCTTACAAAGTAAAGAGTCAGCTCCAGATAAAGCTTTGTATGATCCTTGGTGTCTTTTACTTTCTTATTTCTTGGTTTTGGATGGGTCAGTCTAGCTAAGTACATTCTAGTACTCAGGGTTCTATTTCCAATGTTGTTGTAGATGACCAGATGTTCTATTGAAATTGTGAGCACTGCTTATACCCGGCTACGGGAGATGACTAAGCCATGGCATGGCTTCTCCATTCTTCTCTCATGCTTTTGGTTGGTTGGCAACCCTAGTGTTGGCACTGTATTTTGAAAATCCCATGTGTTGTGGGCGCTACTTGAACAAATGCTTCCGCTAAAACTTATCATGATGGTGATACTACTTTATTATGTTACATTTGGGCCTTCATGCCGACTAAGTTGTAATAACTCTATTTCACTCCGATATACTTTATTTTTTGTGGAATGTTGAATCTCGCGATGCAGTGAATGCTAATTTATTACGATCTTGGTTGCGAAGGAAAAGTTTGAGATCCTTTGCGATTTCATCAGACCCCTAGGTTTATATGGGTTCAAGTGTGGAAACGGGTACCAGATACGGATACTGCAAATACCCGTTTTTTCGGATACGGATTCAGTTATTTTTATATTCGGGACGAATATGGGTAATACCTGAATAATGCAGCTTTAGATTTGGGTCGGATACGGAGCGAGGACTACCTGATAAATACCCGAATATTCTGGTTGGATACGGGTACCCGGAATTCGGGTACCTATTTTTTATTTTCCTGCATAATATAGTTATAAAATCATTACTTGTCCCGCGCAGATCGCGCGGCCGACCGTTGGCTCACCGGACAGTCCGGTGCACACCGGACAGTCCGGTGAATTATAGCCGTACGTCGCTGGTGAATTCCCGAGAGCGGCCACTTCGCTCGAGCCAGCCTGGCGCACCGGACACTGTCCGGTGCACCACCGGACAGTCCGGTGCTCCCAGACTCAGCAGAGTCTTGGCTGCTCGAGCCAAGACATTTCCAATTGGATTTTTCCTGTTTCCAGTACTTAGACACAATACATTAGTCTCTAAAACAATGTACTAAGTCTGAGAAACATACCTTTATCCTTGGTTTGTTCTTTGTCCACCATTTTACATTTAAGCACTTGTGTTAGACACTAAATCACCAAAATACTTAGAAATGGCCCAAAGGCACATTTCCCTTTCAATCTCCTCCTTTTTGGTGATTTATGCCAACACAATATAAAGCTAGTAGAACAAGTATAAAATCAATTCAACTAAGAACTCAAATTTGTTTTGAATCAAATTTGACATATATGGATCACTCTATGCCACCACTTGGTTTGTTTTTGCAAATCAAACTCAAATTCCTTTCTCTAAGTCAAATCCACTTGTAGAGACATAAAGAGAGGTTTTCCAAAGAAATTTGATCAAGGATTTCAAAAACTCCCCCTTTTTCCCATAATCAACACTTCTCCCCACAAGAGGCCAACTTTTGACATAAGAGACAACAAACAAAAGAGTTTTGACAAACCAAAAGCTCTAATCTACTATTTTCAAAATTTCTCAAGTGGTAGCTGATCCATCTATTGCTTTGGCCTTTATTTTCTCCCCCTTTGGCATCAAGCACCAAAACGGGATCAATCTTGGCCCTTGAACCCCATTGCCTCACCAAAATCTTCAATAAGAATACAAAGACAATAAGAGTACATAAGATGAACTTGGAATAAGTTACCCTCTCATCGGAGTGCAGTGGAAGTCTTTCATGGTCCAAGTCCACCTTTTCCCTTTCAAGCCTCCTTTGAGACTAAAACAAGCAAACTCAAGCACATGGTTAGTCTCAAATGGTCAAGTTGTAACACATCTCCCCCTAAACATGTGCATCACTTTGCAACGGACTTGTGAGGTCCAGGGAGTGTTTGTACAACTTGATCACCATTACTAAGCAACGAAATGCATAAGGAACATGATCAAGAGCATAAGCACATGTATGCTATAAGTCAATCCAAGTTCCGCGAATCTAAGACATTTAGCTCACTACGCAACCTGCAAAAGGTCTTCTCATCTAGAGGCTTGGTAAAGATATCGGCTAGCTGGTTCTCGGAGCTAACATGGAACACTTCGATATCCCCCTTTTGCTGGTGGTCTCTCAAAAAGTGATGCCGGATGTCAATGTGCTTTGTGCGGCTGTGTTCAACAGGATTTTCCGCCATGCGGATAGCACTCTCATTATCACATAGGAGTGGGACTTTGCTCAGATTGTAGCCAAAGTCCCTGAGGGTTTGCCTCATCCAAAGTAGTTGCGCGCAACACTGTCCTGCGGCAACATACTCGGCCTCAGCGGTGGATAGGGCAACAGAGGTTTGTTTCTTAGAATTCCATGACACCAGGGACCTTCCTAAGAATTGGCACGTCCCCGATGTACTCTTCCGATCGACCTTACATCCAGCATAGTCGGAATCTGAATATCCAATTAAGTCAAAGGTAGACCCCTTTGGATACCAGATCCCGAAGCAAGGCGTAGTAACCAAATATCTAAGAATTCGCTTCACTGCCACTAAGTGACACTCCTTAGGATCGGATTGAAATCTAGCACACATGCATACACTAAGCATAATATCCGGTCTACTAGCACATAAGTAAAGTAATGACCCTATCATTGACCGGTATGCCTTTTGATCAACGGACTTACCTCCTTTGTTGAGGTCGGTGTGTCCGTCGGTCCCCATCGGAGTCTTTGCGGGCTTGGCATCCTTCATCCCAAACCGCTTCAGCAAGTCTTGCGTGTACTTTGTTTGAGAGATGAAGGTGTCGTCCTTGAGTTGCTTCACTTGGAACCCAAGGAAGTAGTTCAACTCGCCCATCATCGACATCTCGAATTTCTGCGTCATCATCCTGCTAAATTCTTCACAAGACTTTTTATTAGTAGAACCAAATATTATGTCATCGACATAAATTTGGCACACAAAAAGATCACCATCGCAAGTCTTAGTGAAAAGAGTTGGATCGGCTTTCCCAACCTTGAAAGCATTAGCCATTAAAAAGTCTCTAAGGCATTCATACCATGCTCTTGGGGCTTGCTTAAGTCCATAGAGCGCCTTAGAGAGCTTACACACGTGGTCGGGGTACCGTTCATCCTCGAAGCCAGGGGGTTGCTCTACGTACACCTCCTCCTTGATTGGCCCATTGAGGAAAGCGCTCTTCACATCCATTTGGTACAACCTGAAAGAATGGTGAGTGTCATATGCTAGCAAGATACGAATTGATTCTAGCCTAGCCACAGGAGCAAACGTCTCCTCAAAATCCAAACCAGCGACTTGGGCATAACCTTTTGCCACAAGTCGAGCCTTGTTCCTCGTCACCACCCCGTGCTCGTCCTGTTTGTTGCGGAACACCCACTTGGTTCCCACAACATTTTGCTTGGGACGAGGCACCAGTGTCCAAACTTCATTGCGCTTGAAGTTGTTGAGTTCCTCCTGCATAGCCAACACCCAGTCCGGATCTAGCAAGGCCTCTTCTACCCTGAAAGGCTCAATAGAAGAGACAAAGGAGTAATGCTCACAAAAATTAACTAATCGAGATCGAGTAGTTACTCCCTTGCTAATATCACCCAGAATTTGATCGACGGGATGATCCCTTTGAATTATTGCTCGAACTTGGGTTGGAGGTGCCGGTTGCGCTTCTTCCTCCATCACGTGATCATCTTGTGCTCCCCCTTGATCACACGCCTCCTTTTGATGAACCTGTTCATCGTCTTGAGTTGGGGGATGCACCGTTGTTGAGGAAGAAGGTTGATCTCGTTCATCTTGTTCCTGTGGCCGCACTTCTCCAATCGCCATGGTTCGTATAGCGACCGTCGGAACATCTTCTTCATCTACATCATCACAATCAACAACTTGCTCTCTTGGAGAGCCATTAGTCTCATCAAATACAACGTCGCTAGAGACTTCAACCAAACCCGATGATTTGTTGAAGACTCTATACGCCTTTGTATTTGAGTCATAACCTAACAAAAACCCTTCTACCGCTTTGGGAGCAAACTTAGAATTTCTACCCTTCTTCACTAGAATGTAGCACCTGCTCCCAAATACACGAAAGTAAGATACATTGGGTTTGTTACCGGTTAGTAGCTCATACGAAGTCTTCTTGAGGAGGCGATGAAGGTAGACCCTGTTGATGGCGTGGCAAGCCGTGTTCACGGCTTCCGATCAAAAACGCTCGGGGGTCTTGAATTCTCCAAGCATCGTCCTCGCCATATCGATTAGCGTCCTGTTCTTCCTCTCTACCACACCATTTTGCTGTGGTGTGTAGGGAGCGGAGAACTCGTGCTTGATCCCTTCCTCCTCAAGGAACTCCTCCACTTGAAGGTTCTTGAACTCGGACCCGTTGTCGTTCCTTATCTTCTTCACCTTGAGCTCAAACTCATTTTGAGCTCTCCTGAGGAAGCGCTTGAGGGTCCCTTGGGTTTCAGACTTATCCTGCAAAAAGAACACCCAAGTGAAGCGGGAAAAGTCATCAACAATAACTAAACCGTACTTACTTCCTCCTATGCTTAGATAGGCGACGGGTCCGAAGAGGTCCATCTGTAGCAGCTCCAGAGGTCTTGAAGTGGTCATCACATTCTTGCTGTGATGTGCTCCTCCCACTTGTTTACCTGCTTGACAAGCTGCACAAGGTCTATCTTTTTCGAATTGCACGTTAGTCAAACCTATCACGTGTTCTCCCTTTAGAAGCTTGTGAAGGTTCTTCATCCCCACATGTGCTAAGCGGCGATGCCACAGCCAGCCCATGCTAGTCTTAGCGATTAAGCATGCATCTAGACCGGCCTCCTCTTTTGCAAAATCAACTAAATAAAGTTTGCCGTCTAGTACACCCTTAAATGCTAGTGAACCATCACTTCTTCTAAAGACGGACACATCTACATTTGTAAATAGACAATTATATCCCATATTGCATAATTGACTAACAGATAGCAAATTGTAACCAAGAGACTCAACCAAAAACACATTGGAGATAGAGTGCTCATTAGAAATTGCAATTTTACCTAACCCTTTTACCTTGCCTTGATTCCCATCACCGAATATAATTGAATCTTGGGAATCCTTATTCTTGATGTAGGAGTTGAACATCTTCTTCTCCCCCGTCATATGGTTTGTGCATCCGCTGTCGATAATCCAGCTTGAACCCCCGGATGCATAAACCTGCAAGGCAAATTTAGGCTTGGGTCTTAGGTACCCAACTCATGTTGGGTCCTACAAGGTTAGTGCAAATATCCTTAGGGACCCAAATGCAAGTTTTGTCTCTCTTGCATTTTGCCCCTAACTTCCTAGCAACTATTTTCTTATCCTTTCTACAAATAGCAAAGGAAGCATATAAAGCATGATAAATTGTAGAGGGTTCATTCATTACTTTCCTAGGAACATTAACAACATTTCTCCTAGGCATATTATGAACAACATTTCTCCTACCAACATTTCTATCATGCACATAAGAAGAACTAGAAGCAAACATGTTATGAGAATCAAAAGCATCATATGCGTTACAACTCCTATAAGCATTTCTAGATTGTCTCCTATCATGGTACATAAAGGCATGGTTCTTTTGCACACTACTATCCATAGGGGCCTTCCCTTTCTCCTTGGCGGAGATGGGAGCCTTATGGCTTGTCAAGTTCTTGGCTTCCTTCTTGTAGCCAAGTCCATCCTTAATTGAGGGGTGTCTACCAATCGTGTAGGCATCCCTAGCAAATTTTAGTTTATCAAAATCACTTTTGCTAGCCTTAAGTTGAGCATTAAGACTAGCCATTTCATCATTTAACTTTGCAATAGAAGCTATGTGTTCACTACAAGCATCAATATCAAAGTCTTTACATCTATTGCAAGTAACAACATTTTCTACACAAGTTGTTGATTTACTAGCTATTTCTATCTTAGCATTCAAATCATCATTAATGCTCCTTAAGCTAGAAATCGTCTCATGGCAAGAAGATAATTCACAAGAAAGCATTTCATTTCTTTTAACTTCTAAAGCATGAAATTTTTGTGCTTCTATAAATTTGTCATGTTCTTCATACAACAAATCTTCTTGTTTGTCTAAAAGCCTATTCTTATCATTCAAGGCATCAATTAATTCATTAATTTTATCTACCTTGGTTCTATCTAGGCCCTTAAATAAACATGAATAATCTATTTCATCCTCATCACTAGATTCGTCCTCACTTGAAGAAGCATAAGTAGAGCTTCGACTACATACCTTCTTCTCCCTTGCCATAAGGCATGTGTGACGCTCGTTGGGGAAGAGGGATGACTTGTTGAAGGCGGTGGCGGCGAGTCCTTCATTGTCGGAGTCGGAGGAGGAGCAATCCGAGTCCCACTCCTTTCCTAGATGTGACTCGCCCTTGGCCTTCTTGTAATTTTTCTTCTTTTCCCTCTTGCTCCCGTGTTCCTGGTCACTTTCATTATCGGGACAGTTAGCAATAAAATGACCAATCTTACCGCATTTGAAGCATGAGCGCTTCCCCTTGGTTTTGGTCTTGCTTGGCTGTCCCTTGCGACCCTTAAGCGCCGTCTTGAATCTCTTGATGATGAGGGCCATCTCTTCATCATTAAGTCCGGCGGCCTCAATTTGTGCTACCTTGCTGGGTAACGCCTCCTTGCTTCTTGTTGCCTTGAGAGCAACGGGTTGAGGCTCATTGATTGGACTGTTTAGAGCGTCGTCCACGTACCTCGCTTCCTTGATCATCATTCGCCCGCTTACGAATTTTCCAAGGACTTCTTCGGGTGACATTTTGGTGTACCTGGGATTCTCACGAATGTTATTCACCAAATGAGGATCAAGAACGGTAAAGGACCTTAGCATCAATCGGACGACTGAAAGGGAAATGTGCCCTTGGGCCATTTCTATGTATTTTGGTGATTGAGTGCCAACACATGTGCTTAATTGGGAATTTATGTACATGGATGAACAAGGAGAAAATCATGAAGTAAAGGTATGTTTCTAAGCCTTAGTACATTGGTTTTAAGTACTAATATATTTGTCTAAGTGTTAGAAACAGAAAGAAGAAGAATAGAGAAAAGGAGAAGGGACTTGGCTGTGTGCTGCCAAGACCCAGCTCGGTCTGGAGCACCGGACTGTCCGGTGTGCACCGGACAGTGTCCGGTGCGCCAGGCTGGCGCGACTCGAACTGGCCGCTCTCGGGAAATTGGCCGGTGGCGTACGGCTAAAATTCACCGGACTGTCCGGTGTGCACCGGACTGTCCGGTGAGCCAACGGTCGGCCAGGGCCAACGGTCGGCCGCGCAATCCGCGCGGGACACGTGGCCGAGCCAACGGTCGGAAGACAGCACCGGACTGTCCGGTGTGCACCGGACATGTCCGGTGCGCCAACAGCGCCAGATCTGCCAACGGTCTGCAACGGTCGTCTTCGCCGTTTAAGGAAACAAATCGGGCACCGGACAGTGTCCGGTGTGCACCGGACTGTCCGGTGCCCCCGACGACAGAAGGCAAGGATGGCCTTCCGGATTTGCTCTCAACGGCTCCTAGCTGCCTTGGGGCTATAAAAGGAGCCCCTAGGCGCATGGAGGAGACACACAAGCAACCTTTGAGCATTCTTGATCATCCACACTAAGTCTCTGCGCATTCGTTTGTGTTTCTAAGTGATTCGAGCTCTGTTCTAAGTGAGAACTCTGAGATAGTCTTGTGAGCTCGATTCTTGGCCGTGTGTGTGCGCTTTTGCTGTGGATTTGTGTGTGTTGCTTCCCTCCCTTACTCTGTGTTTCATTTGTGATCATATACTTGTAATGGCAAGAGACTCCAATTTGTGGAGATTCCTTGCAAACGGGATAGTGAAAGGAAAACAAAACACCGTGGTATTCAAGTGGGTCTTTGGACCGCTTGAGAGGGGTTGATTGCAACCCTCGTCCGTTGGGACGCCACAACGTGGAGTAGGCAAGCGTTGGTCTTGGCCGAACCACGGGATAAAACCACTGTGTCACTCTGTGCTTGATTCTCTTGTGGTACTGTGTTTTGTTGAGACTTCACCTTAGCCACTTGGCAATAATCGTGCTAACACTTAACAAGTTTTTGTGGCTTAAGTTTGAAGTTTTTACAGGATCACCTATTCACCCCCCCCCCTCTAGGTGCTCTCAATTGGTATCGGAGCGGTTCTCTTCAAGAAAGGGACTAACCGCCCGAAGAGATGGATCCTAAGGGGAAGGGAATTGTGATCAACGACAAGGAGAAGGAGTCCTTCGTCAACGAGCCAAGGGATGACAAGTCCAATGACTCAGGCTCGGGCCACAAGCGAAGAGATGGGAAGAAGAAGAAGACAAGACGCATCAAGGAGATCGTCTACTACGACAGCGATGAGTCCTCTTCTTCCCAAAAGGACGACGACTACGACAAACAAAGAAAACCGGTTAATTCGAACTTTTCTTTTGATTACTCTCGTATTCCGCAAAGTTCACATTCTCATTTGCTCTCCATTCCACTCGGCAAGCCCCCACACTTTGATGGAGAGGACTACGGATTTTGGAGCCACAAAATGCGTAGTCACCTATTCTCTCTCCATCCTAGTATATGGGAGATTGTAGAGAGTGGAATGCATTTTGATAGTTCGGATAGTCCCATGTTCATTAATGAACAAATTCATAAGAATGCACAAGCTACTACTGTTCTTCTAGCTTCCTTGTGCAGGAATGAATACCATAAGGTGAGCGGCTTGGATAACGCCAAGCAAATCTGGGACACCCTCAAGATTTCTCATGAGGGGAACGACGTCACCTTACTCACCAAGATGGAGTTGGTGGAGGGCGAGCTTGGACGGTTCGCAATGATAAGGGGCGAGGAGCCAACGCAAACATACAATCGGCTCAAGACCCTTATCAACAAGATAAGAAGCTACGGGAGCACGCGATGGACGGACCACGACGTCGTCCGCCTAATGCTAAGGTCATTTACCGTTCTTGATCCTCACTTGGTGAACAATATACGTGAAAATCCCAGGTACACCAAGATGTCGCCCGAAGAAGTTCTTGGAAAATTTGTTAGCGGGCGAATGATGATCAAGGAGGCGAGATATGTGGACGACGCCTTGAATGGTCCAATCAACGAGCCGCAACCTCTCGCTCTCAAGGCAACACGAAGCAAGGAGGCGCTACCTAGCAAGGTGGCACAAATTGAGGCGGCCGGACTCAACGATGAAGAGATGGCTCTCATCATCAAGAGATTCAAGACGGCGCTAAATGGTCGCAAGGGGCAGCCAAGCAAGACCAAGACCAAGGGGAAGCGCTCATGCTTCAAATGCGGTAAGCTTGGTCATTTTATCGCTAACTGTCCCGATAATGAAAGTGACCAGGAAAAGGGGAACAAAAGAGAAAAGAAGAAGCAATACAAGAAGGCAAAGGGCGAGGCGCATCTAGGAAAGGAGTGGGACTCGGATTGCTCCTCCTCCGACTCCGACAACGAAGGACTCGCCGCCACTGCCTTCAACAAATCGGCTCTCTTCCCCAACGAGCGTCTCACATGTCTTATGGCAAGGGAGAAGAAGGTGAGTACTCAAGACTCCACTTATGCTTCTTCTAGTGATAGTGAGTCTAGTGATGATGACATAGATTATTCATGCTTGTTCAAGGGCTTAGATAGATCTAAGATAGATAAAATCAATGAATTGATTGATGCATTGAATGAAAAGGATAGGCTTTTAGAAAAGCAGGAGGATTTATTGTATGATGAACATGATAAATTTGTAGAGGCACAAAAATCATATGCTTTAGAAGTAAAAAGAAATGAAATGCTTTCTTATGAACTATCTACTTGTCATGAAACCATTTCTACTTTACAAGGTGTTAACAATGATTTAAATGCTAAGTTAGAAGAAGCAAATAAATCTAATTCTTGTGTAGAACATGTTAAGATTTGCACTAGGTGTAAGGATTTCGATGTTGATGCCTGTAGTGAACATCTAGTTTTAATTTCCAAATTAAATAAGGAAGTGGCTAGTCTTAATGCCCAACTTAAGACTAGCAAGAATGAAGTTGATAAAATAAAATTTGCAAGGGATGCCTATACGGTTGGTAGACACCCCTCAATTAAGGATGGTCTTGGCTTCAAGAGAGAGGCCAAGAACTTAACAAGCCATAAGGCTCCCATCTTCGTCAAGGAGAAAGGGAAGGCCCCTATGGCTAGTAATGCTAAAAAGAACCATGCTTTTATGTATTATGATAGGAGAAATGCTAGAAATGCTTATAATGATTTTGATTCACATGTTTATGATTCTCATGCCATGTCTGCCTCTAGTTCTTCTTATAAGCATGATAGGGATATGCCTAGGAGAAATATTGCTCATGTGCCTAAAAAGAATGTTATTCATGCTCCTAGGAAAGTAGTGAATGAACCTTCTATAATTTATTGTGCTTTAAACACTTCCTTTGCTATTTGTAGAAAGGATAGGAAAATAGTTGCTAGGAAGTTAGGGGCAAAATGCAAGGGAGACAAAACTTGCATTTGGGTCCCTAAGGATATTTGCACTAACCTTGCAGGACCCAACATGAGTTGGGTACCTAAGACCCAAGCCTAAATTTGCCTTGCAGGTTTATGCATCCGGGGGTTCAAGCTGGATTATTGACAGCGGATGCACAAACCATATGACGGGGGAGAAGAAGATGTTCACCTCCTACGTCAAAAATAAGGATTCCCAAGATTCAATTATATTCGGTGATGGGAATCAAGGCAAGGTAAAAGGGCTAGGTAAAATTGCAATTTCTAATGAGCATTCTATATCAAATGTATTCTTAGTGGAGAGTCTTGGATATAATTTGCTATCTGTCAGTCAATTATGTCAAATGGGATATAATTGTTTATTTACAAATGTAGATGTGTCTGTCTTTAGAAGAAGTGATGGTTCACTAGCTTTTAAGGGTGTATTAGACGGCAAACTTTATTTAGTTGATTTTGCAAAAGAAGAGGCCGGTCTAGATGCATGCTTAATGGCTAAGACTTGCATGGGCTGGCTGTGGCATCGCCGCTTAGCACATGTGGGGATGAAGAACCTCCACAAGCTTCTAAAGGGAGAACATGTGATAGGTCTAACCAATGTTCATTTCGAAAAAGATAGACCTTGTGCAGCTTGTCAAGCAGGGAAACAGGTGGGAGGAGCGCATCACAGCAAGAATGTGATGACCACTTCAAGACCCCTGGAGCTGCTGCATATGGATCTCTTCGGACCCGTCGCCTATCTAAGCATAGGGGGAAGTAAGTATGGTCTAGTTATTGTTGATGACTTTTCCCGCTTCACTTGGGTGTTCTTTTTGCAGGATAAGTCTGAAACCCAAGGGACCCTCAAGCGCTTCCTCAGGAGGGCTCAAAATGAGTTTGAGCTCAAAGTGAAAAAGATAAGAAGCGACAACGGGTCCGAGTTCAAGAACCTTCAAGTGGAGGAGTTCCTTGAAGAGGAAGGGATCAAGCACGAGTTCTCCGCTCCCTACACACCACAGCAAAATGGTGTGGTAGAGAGGAAGAACAGGACGCTCATTGACATGGCGAGGACGATGCTAGGAGAGTTCAAGACCCCCGAGTGCTTTTGGACGGAAGCCGTGAACACTGCTTGCCATGCCATCAACAGGGTCTACCTTCATCGCCTACTCAAGAAGACGTCGTATGAGCTTCTAACCGGTAACAAACCCAATGTATCTTACTTTCGTGTATTTGGGAGCAAGTGCTACATTCTAGTGAAGAAAGGTAGAAATTCTAAGTTTGCTCCCAAAGCTGTAGAAGGGTTTTTGTTAGGTTATGACTCAAATACAAAGGCATATAGAGTCTTCAACAAATCATCGGGTTTGGTTGAAGTCTCTAGCGACGTTGTATTTGATGAGACTAATGGCTCTCCAAGAGAGCAAGTTGTTGATTGTGATGATGTAGATGAAGAAGATGTTCCGACGGCCGCTATACGGACCATGGCGATTGGAGAAGTACGGCCACAGGAACAAGATGAACGAGATCAACCTTCTTCCTCAACTATGGTGCATCCCCCAACCAAAGATGACGAACAGGTACCTCAAGTGGAGGCGCTTGATCAAGGGGGAGCACAAGATAATCAAGTGATGGAGGAAGAAGTGCAACCGGCACCTCCAACCCAAGTTCGAGCGATGATTCAAAGGGATCATCCCGTCGACCAAATTCTGGGTGACATTAGCAAGGGAGTAACTACTCGATCTCGATTAGTTAATTTTTGTGAGCATTACTCCTTTGTCTCTTCTATTGAGCCTTTCAGGGTAGAAGAGGCCTTGCTAGATCCGGACTGGGTGTTGGCCATGCAAGAGGAGTTAAACAATTTCAAGCGCAATGAAGTTTGGACACTGGTGCCTCGTCCGAAGCAAAATGTTGTGGGAACCAAGTGGGTGTTCCGCAACAAACAGGACGAGCACGGGGTGGTGACGAGAAACAAGGCTCGACTTGTGGCAAAAGGTTATGCCCAAGTCGCAGGTTTGGATTTCGAGGAGACTTTTGCTCCTGTGGCTAGGCTAGAATCAATTCGTATCTTGCTAGCATATGCCGCTCACCATTCTTTCAGGTTGTTTCAAATGGATGTGAAGAGCGCTTTCCTCAACGGGCCAATCAAGGAGGAGGTGTACGTGGAGCAACCCCCTGGCTTCGAGGATGAACGGTACCCCGACCATGTGTGTAAGCTCTCTAAGGCGCTCTATGGACTTAAGCAAGCCCCAAGAGCATGGTATGAATGCCTTAGAGATTTCTTAATTGCTAATGCTTTCAAGGTTGGGAAAGCCGATCCAACTCTTTTTACTAAGACTTGTAATGGTGATTTGTTTGTGTGCCAAATTTATGTCGATGACATAATATTTGGATCTACTAACCAAAAGTCTTGTGAAGAGTTTAGCAGGGTGATGACGCAGAAATTCGAGATGTCGATGATGGGCGAGTTGAACTACTTCCTTGGGTTCCAAGTGAAGCAACTCAAGGATGGCACCTTCATCTCCCAAACGAAGTACACGCAAGATCTGCTAAAGCGGTTTGGGATGAAGGACGCCAAGCCCGCAAAGACGCCAATGGGGACAGACGGACACACCGACCTCAACAAAGGAGGTAAGTCCGTTGATCAAAAAGCATACCGGTCAATGATAGGTTCTTTGCTTTACTTATGTGCTAGTAGACCGGATATTATGCTTAGCGTATGCATGTGTGCTAGATTTCAATCCGATCCTAAGGAGTGTCACTTAGTGGCGGTGAAGCGAATTCTTAGATATTTGGTTGCTACGCCTTGCTTCGGGCTCTGGTATCCAAAGGGGTCTACCTTTGACTTAGTTGGATACTCAGACTCCGACTATGCTGGATGTAAGGTCGATAGGAAGAGTACATCGGGGACGTGCCAATTCTTAGGAAGGTCCCTTGTGTCATGGAACTCTAAGAAACAAACATCCGTTGCCCTATCCACCGCTGAGGCCGAGTACGTTGCCGCAGGTCAGTGTTGCGCGCAACTACTTTGGATGAGGCAAACTCTCCGGGACTTTGGCTACAATCTGAGCAAAGTCCCACTCCTATGTGACAATGAGAGTGCTATCCGCATGGCGGAGAATCCTGTTGAACACAGCCGCACAAAGCACATAGACATCCGGCATCACTTTTTGAGAGACCACCAGCAAAAGGGAGATATCGAAGTGTTTCATGTTAGCACCGAGAACCAGCTAGCCGATATCTTCACTAAGCCTCTAGATGAGAAGACCTTTTGCAGGTTGCGCAGTGAGCTAAATGTCATAGATTCGCGGAACCTGGATTGAATTGTAGCATACATGTAGTTATGCTTTTGATCATGTTCCTTTTTGCATTTTGTTGCTTATTGTGGTGCTCAAGTTGTACAAACACTCCCTGGACCTCACAAGTCCGTTGCAAAGTGATGCACATGTTTAGGGGGAGATGTGTTACAACTTGACCCTTTGAGACTAACCATGTGCTTGAGTTTGATGATTTAGTCTCGAAGGAGGATTGAAAGGGAAAGGTGGACTTGGACCATGAAAGACTTCCACTGCACTCCGATGAGAGGGTAACTTATTCCAAGTCCATCTCATGAAATCTTATTGCCATTTGCTCTTAATTGAAGACTTTGGTGAGGCAATGGGGTTAACAGGCCAAGATTGATCCCGTTTTGGTGCTTGATGCCAAAGGGGGAGAAAATAAAGGCCAAAGCAATAAATGGATCAGCTACCACTTGAGAGATTTTGAAAATAATAGAATAGAATTTTTGAATAGAATTTTTGGTTTGTCAAAATTCTTATGTTGTCTCTCTTGTCAATATTTGGCTTCTTGTGGGGAGAAGTATTGATTATGGGAAATAGGGGGAGTTTTTGAAATCTTTGATCAATCTCTTTTGGAATGATTCTCTTTATGCTTCAACATGTGTGTTTAACTTAGAGATTTGAGTTTGATTTGCAAAAACAAACCAAGTGGTGGCAAAGGATGATCCATATATGCCAAAATTGAATAAAACCAATTTGAGTTTTTATTTAAAGTGATTTTGCACTTGTTCTAGTTGCTTTATGTTGTGTTGGCATAAATCACCAAAAAGGGGGAGATTGAAAGGGAAATGTGCCCTTGGGCCATTTCTATGTATTTTGGTGATTGAGTGCCAACACATGTGCTTAATTGGGAATTTATGTACATGGATGAACAAGGAGAAAATCATGAAGTAAAGGTATGTTTCTAAGCCTTAGTACATTGGTTTTAAGTACTAATATATTTGTCTAAGTGTTAGAAACAGAAAGAAGAAGAATAGAGAAAAGGAGAAGGGACTTGGCTGTGTGCTGCCAAGACCCAGCTCGGTCTGGAGCACCGGACTGTCCGGTGTGCACCGGACAGTGTCCGGTGCGCCAGGCTGGCGCGACTCGAACTGGCCGCTCTCGGGAAATTGGCCGGTGGCGTACGGCTAAAATTCACCGGACTGTCCGGTGTGCACCGGACTGTCCGGTGAGCCAACGGTCGGCCAGGGCCAACGGTCGGCCGCGCAATCCGCGCGGGACACGTGGCCGAGCCAACGGTCGGAAGACAGCACCGGACTGTCCGGTGTGCACCGGACATGTCCGGTGCGCCAACAGCGCCAGATCTGCCAACGGTCTGCAACGGTCGTCTTCGCCGTTTAAGGAAACAAATCGGGCACCGGACAGTGTCCGGTGTGCACCGGACTGTCTGGTGCCCCCGACGACAGAAGGCAAGGATGGCCTTCCGGATTTGCTCTCAACGGCTCCTAGCTGCCTTGGGGCTATAAAAGGAGCCCCTAGGCGCATGGAGGAGACACACAAGCAACCTTTGAGCATTCTTGATCATCCACACTAAGTCTCTGCGCATTCGTTTGTGTTTCTAAGTGATTCGAGCTCTGTTCTAAGTGAGAACTCTGAGATAGTCTTGTGAGCTCGATTCTTGGCCGTGTGTGTGCGCTTTTGCTGTGGATTTGTGTGTGTTGCTTCCCTCCCTTACTCTGTGTTTCATTTGTGATCATATACTTGTAAGGGCAAGAGACTCCAATTTGTGGAGATTCCTTGCAAACGGGATAGTGAAAGGAAAACAAAACACCGTGGTATTCAAGTGGGTCTTTGGACCGCTTGAGAGGGGTTGATTGCAACCCTCGTCCGTTGGGACGCCACAACGTGGAGTAGGCAAGCGTTGGTCTTGGCCGAACCACGGGATAAAACCACTGTGTCACTCTGTGCTTGATTCTCTTGTGGTACTGTGTTTTGTTGAGACTTCACCTTAGCCACTTGGCAATAATCGTGCTAACACTTAACAAGTTTTTGTGGCTTAAGTTTGAAGTTTTTACAGGATCACCTATTCACCCCCCCCCCTCTAGGTGCTCTCAACGACGTCGTGGTCCGTCCATCGCGTGCTTCCGTAGCTCCTTATTTTGTTGATAAGGGTCTTGAGCCGGTTGTATGTTTGTGTCGGCTCCTCGCCTCTTATCATTGCGAATCGTCCAAGCTCGCCCTCCACCAACTCCATCTTGGTGAGCAAGGTGACGTCGTTCCCCTCATGTGAAATCTTGAGGGTGTCCCAGATCTGCTTGGCGTTATCCAAGCCACTCACTTTGTGATATTCATCCCTGCACAATGAAGCTAGAAGAACAGTAGTAGCTTGTGCATTCTTATGAATTTGCTCATTAATGAACATGGGACTATCCGAACTATCAAAGTGCATTCCACTCTCTACAATCTCCCATATACTAGGATGGAGAGAGAACAAGTGACTACGCATTTTGTGACTCCAAAATCCGTAGTCCTCTCCATCAAAATGAGGAGGTTTACCAAGTGGAATAGATAATAAATGAGCATTTGTACTTTGAGGAATACGAGAGTAATCAAAAGAAAAGTTCGAATTGACCGTTTTCTTTTTCTCGTAGTCATCGTCGTCCTTTTGGGAAGAGGAAGATTCGTCGCTGTCGTAGTAGACGATCTCCTTGATGCGCCTTGTATTCTTCTTCTTCCCGTCCTTGCGCTTGTGGCTCAAGCCCGAGTCGGTAGGCTTGTCATCCTTCGGCTCATTGAAGATAGACTCCTTCTCGTTGTTGTTGATCACCATCCCCTTTCCCTTAGGATCCATCTCTTCGGGAGATTAGTCCCTTCTTGAAGAGAACGGCTCTGATACCAATTGAGAGCACCTAGAGGGGGGGTGAATAGGTGATCCTGTGAAACTTGAAAACTTAAGCCACAAAACTTGGTTAATCGTTAGCACAATAATTGCCAAGTGGCTAAAGAGATGTCTTTAGCAAAACACAATAACCACAAGAGAACAATCACAGAGATGACACAGTGGTTTATCCCGTGGTTCGGCCAAGACCAACGCTTGCCTACTCCACGTTGTGGCGTCCCAACGGACGAGAGTTGCACTCAACTCCTCTCAAGTGATCCAATGATCAACTTGAATACCACGGTGTTTTGCTTTTCTTTTCCTATACCGTTTGCGAGGAATCTCCACAACTTGGAGCCTCTCGCCCTTACACTTTTGATGTTCACAAAGAATCACGGAGTAAGGGAGGAATGAGCAACTCACACAAGACTCACAAATCAGAGCAACAACACACACACAAGTCGCAACAAGAGCTCGCAACACAACCCAATGAGTTCACAACTCCACAAGAGCTCTATATGCTATCACAAAGAAACAAATGCGCGGAATCGATGACTTGGTGCTTAGGAATGTTGTAAGTATGCTTGATGTACTCCTCCATGCGCCTAGGGGTCCCTTTTATAGCCCCAAGGCAGCTAGGAGCCGTTGAGAGCAATCTGGGAAGGCAATTCTTGCCTTCTGTCGTCTGGCGCACCGGACAGTCCGGTGCACACTGGACACTGTCCGGTGCCAGATTTCTTTCCTTAAATGGCGAAGCCGACCGTTGGCAGACTTGGAGCCGTTGGCGCACCGGACATGTCCGATGCACACCGGACAGTCCGGTGCCCCCTTCTAGCCGTTGGCTCGGCCACGTGTCCCGCGCAGATCGCGCGGCCGACCGTTGGCTCACCGGACAGTCCGGTGCACACCGGACAGTCCGGTGAATTATAGCCGTACGTCGCTGGTGAATTCCCGAGAGCGGCCACTTCGCTCGAGCCAGCCTGGCGCACCGGACACTGTCCGGTGCACCACCGGACAGTCCGGTGCTCCCAGACTCAGCAGAGTCTTGGCTGCTCGAGCCAAGACATTTCCAATTGGATTTTTCCTGTTTCCAGTACTTAGACACAATACATTAGTCTCTAAAACAATGTACTAAGTCTGAGAAACATACCTTTATCCTTGGTTTGTTCTTTGTCCACCATTTTACATTTAAGCACTTGTGTTAGACACTAAATCACCAAAATACTTAGAAATGGCCCAAAGGCACATTTCCCTTTCAAGTACATCACATTTTTTTAAACAATTTTTAGGCCAAAATCATTGAAATATTGTCCAAATTTATATCAAATTAATAGACTATTATTTTCATGTTGGGACTTAAGGTTATCTCCATTTGGGAACTAAAGGTTATTTTTTATAGAATATTTATTAGTATTGGTAACTTTTTTGTAATTTTTGGTCGATGTTACAATATAAATTTAATTCTATTATGATGATTTTCTATAACAAGAAATTAATAATACACAAACAACCTAAAAATATAATGAATTTTTACGGATGCACGACATATGTCCATATATAACCATAAAAAATGTTTGGATCATAAGATCTATAAGATGCCCGCGTTTCTTCCATTTCACTTTCACTTATTTGTATGAGCTACATGTGAAATCACTCTAAGTATCAAGTTTCAATATAATCAATACTTTACTTTACCATTTTCATGTTAGGACTTGAATTACCTTCGTATACAATGTTTATTAGTTTTTGTAACTTTATTGCAATTTTTGAGTGAAACTAGAATATTTTATAATTTAATTGCATTTTGACGATTTTCTATATAAAAGTAATAATAATAATACACAAATAGCTTCAGAAATTCATGAATTTTTATGGAGACACAACATATATTCACATATAATTCTTAAAAACGTTTGGACCATAAAATCCACAAGATGCTAGTGTTTCTTCCATTTAACTTCCACTTACTGCGTGAGTTACATGTCAAATCACTCTATGTATCGAAATTTCAACATAATCAATACTTCACTTATCATTTTCATGTGGGAAGTTGAGGTTATCTTCGAATAGAATGTTTATTAGTTTTGGTAACTTTTTTTCAATTTTTGGTCGAAACTAGTGTACTTTATGAATTTAATTATATTTTGATGATTTTATGTAGGAAGAAATTAATAATGCACAAATAGCCTCAGAAAATCATGAAATTATATGGATGTACAACATATGGCTACGTATAGTCATAAAAAATAATGGGACCATAAAATTCACAAGATGTCAATATTTCTTCTATATCATTTTCACTTATTGTGTGAGTTACACGTGAAATCACTCTAAGTATCCAAGTTTCAACATAATCAACACTTCACTTTACCATTTTTATATGGGAACTTGAGGTTATCTTCTTATAAAATGTTTATTAGTCTCAACAATTTATTTGCAATTTTGTGGCTGAACAATAATATTTTATGTTAAGCAATTAATGCACTCTGCGACAAGTATCTGATACCCGACCAAGTAATATATGTATCCATCACTTATCCGCCCGACTAAATATCCGGTCCATGTATACGTATCCATACCATTTCTAACTATCCGTATCAGATCCCGAATCCGTTTTAAATACATTAGGGTAGGATACATGATGAGCTACTATCCGTTCGTATCCGCCCATTTTCACCCCTAGTTAAATCACTGTCAGGCAGTTGGTTTTCATACTTGACCTCTTATAAATCCGGTCGAGTCACCGCAGATATCGACCCGGTTGGTTCGAGCAGCAGGTCGATGGGGCCATCGACTGGTCTGTCAAATCTATATCGCTAGAGACCCGATCATTATCGATCTTGACTGGTCATATCGTCTGCCTGTCGCCGTATGATAATTCCTAATTGGTTTGTGTTATCTTGAATTTCAGAAATTTTCAAAAAAAATCCTTAGAATCCATCCTATAAATAGAGAGACTTACCATTTTATATTACACTTCTCTCACTCTACTACATCATTGTCGTCATGCCATTCTCAAACTTGGACATCGAGATGACTGAGGACGACATACTCGATATGCTGCATCATAGATGTGACGATAAAGCTTGCCTCGGGGTCTGTAATGAGACAAAATGTACCATCAGAGCTACATTGGTCGAGATCATGAAGACAATCATGACTGGTTGATGCAAAACTACTTGAACAACCCATACGTCTACCCTCTTCTTTACTTTCATCGAAGGTAGTCAAGGAATCTCTTTGTTCAAATATTGGAGAGGTTGGGTGAGCATTTCCTCTACTTTACTTTTATAACTGATGCACTCAACCACAACGATTTCTTCTCCCACAAAAAATGCACTAGTGCCCTCTATATTCTCTTCTACGGTAGCATTGCTTACTTTATTGATGAGTAAGCTTTGGCTTAGAACAACTTGAACATTTCTATATGGATGTTATTTCATGTTTTGACGAGGAGTATAGTAGTTGTCCTACTGTTGACAATCTTAGACAACTTTAGCTAAAGGGGAGGAGAGATGATTTTCTGATATGATAGGAAGTATAGATTGCATGCACTAGAAATGGGGAAACTGACCCACTTGATGGAGAGGACAATTTACACGGGGTACATTGGATCCCCAACCATCATCGAAGCGGTTTCCTCGTGTGACCTCTAGATCTTGCATATTTTTTTGTAGTGGAGTCGAACAATGACGTCAACGTGTTCACCAGTCGTCGTTGTTCATTAACGTGCTCAAGAGAGAAGCACCAAATGTGAACTTCAAGATGAGTGGACATGATTACAAACAAGGGTACTACCTTGCTGATGGTATCTACCCCCATAGCCACTGTTTGTGAATACTATTCCTTTACCCTAGACTCTAAAGTAGCGAACGTTTGCTGCATGCCAGGAGGGTATAAGAAAGGATGTAAAGACAACATTCAGGGTTCTCAAGGCTCACTTCCATATTTTCGCTAGCCCAAATTATTTTTCTACCAAGTACTCAGTGTGATCATGTTTGCATGTATCGTTCGACATACCATGATTACCGAGGATAAACATGGATGATCATATGATATGGATGACTATGAGATAGGCGAATCCTCCATTACAACACCAACCATCATCTTCGAAGCACCGATATGCTTTGTAGTCATCCTTCAACGTGGGGCAGCTCGAAAACGATTTAATGGAGCATATCTAAGACCTGCACTGTAAAAACTAGATTTATTTTTATGAATTATGTGTTTTTATATTTTTCAAGTAATATAATTTTAATTATTTTATGAACTATATAAATTATATTTGCTTAATTATGTGCTCAATAAATTTTTGCAATAAAACATCTTGTTCCAACACTCGCTCGTATCGTTTGCTTGCATGGCATGGCGCGCGGTCAGTAGCGATCGTCGCAGCCCCAACAACAGGCGATTCGACCGACCGGTCGGAGTGGTAGGTACCAGTCGTGTTGGGACCGTGCTAGTCGGTGTTGACCATCACGTTAGAGTTTGGGTGGGTACCGATTAGGCCCAATACCGAGTGCTTGGTTCTACCGTGGTGGCATCTGATTGGTTGACACTATTTTAGCTGTTTGTACAATTATTGGCTTTATCATATGAAACGACGTATACTATAGATATTTTTTAGTATGTTAGAGAAATGGATCATTTCCTAATATTTTTATTGTTTGTTGGACCTTATTAACTATGCATATTAGTCTTCCATCAACCCTTAGAAGCTTTTCAAAGTTGAAGTTGGTGAAAAATTATTTAAGGTCCAAAACATCTCAAGAAATGTTAAATAGTTTGGCTACTTTGTGGATTGAAAAGATTTTATTGGATGAGATTAATATTGATATTATCTTCAATAACTTCACATCTAGACAAGCTAGAACAAATTTCTATGGAAATACCATGATATATACTTATTACTTAATATAAATATTTTTTAGAAACATTTTAGTCCCAAATCTATAGCATTATCTGGTGATGTTGGAAGATTTTTTCGTTACGCTGAAATATATTTTTTCTTCTCGACATGGAACATTTTGTGGCTTACGGTGAATTGCCGAATGCTTCACAAAGTTCGCATTTTCCGCAACCTGGCCTTTTTTAAAATAGCATGATAGCACTGTCCAATCCATAAGGCAAGACAAATTCTATTTGTATCGGCTCAGGACATGATAACAAAAGACCCCTTGATTAGAACTAAATTGAGTTCTATTGGTCTAGCTAGTTTTTTTTTTAAGTTGTTAGTGCTAGCCACTACTAAGTTAAATGAGAGTCATGCTGTTTTAAAGTTGTAAGTCCGAGCCACTACTATTTTGAATGAATGAGAATCATGTGAGTAAGTCATGCATTTCATTTATGATTATGCATGAGTCCTCCCTGGGTTGGTAATACATGAGCCACTCAAAAAAGATATCATGTACCTATCCCTATATATATATGTCAACGGTCCAAGACTTTTTTGTAAGAATAAGTGTTTAAATAAGCAGAGCGAGAGGAGATCAAGAAGGGAACTCAACTTGTAAGATATTGGAGTCAAACATCGATGTAGCGATGCGACAATCTATTGTACAATCAATCAAGGTGAGGCTGTATGTTAGCACCCATAATTCATGATGTCAGGATTAATAATTAGAATACAACCACAACATTCAATATTATGAGAGGAGATCATCTACTGTATCCTAACCATCTAGACTTAGAGATCATCTTGAACGTCTGTTTTGAAGAGGATGCACATTTGTTTAGAAATAGTTTCGTTGCTTTTGTGGCGAGAGCTATGTGTTCTGTCTGTGTTGTATGATTTTAAAAGAGTTGTAGATTGTACTATACTAGGGCGATCACCGTCATGATACTGCTATTAGACGTAATGTAATATTGTGAATTGTATTATATATAATATTTAAAACAAAAGATTGAGAGGAATAAGATAGGATTAATCATGTCATGGTGCATGTATGCTTTTACTATTGTCGCGCAATCTGTGTCCTCGTGTGAGATTAACGGAAGCTCGATGTTGTCAAGACATATAACCGCTAATCGGTGTTTGCTTTGCGATATTGCTGAGGTAGCATCCCGATCCGCTTGTCAAATGTTTTTGGAATTGGCAGGACCGATGCACATTCTGTTTTTTGGATCATGCGTTTTGGCGTTGGTTGTTTGATTCCCGTGACTAAAGTTTAGTCCGTGTCATATCAAATGTTTAAACATACGAGTATTAAATATAGTCCAATTACAAAACTAATTACATAGATTAAGACTAAACATCGAGATAAATTTATTAAACCTAATTAATCCCTAATTTGCAAATGTTTAATGTAGCACCACACGTGTGAATCACATGCTATCCTAGATTACCACGAGTGTGCACGACTCTTGTCCTCTTTTTGAATTTTTGAGTCACATTTTAGTAACCAGCTTTATTCAAATGTGTACTTGAACGATTTGAGGACTTGGTCACCAAAAATCTCGCATGCTATCATAACAAATATGCTGAAAACAATACAAAATTATTGACCAATATAGTAAAATGGAAAATTATTTAAGGTTTGAAATATCTAAAAAAAAGTTTAAATAGTTTGGCTACTTTATGGATCGAAAAGATATTATTGGATGAGATTAATATTAACACTATCATCAATGACTTCACATCTACACAAACCAGAGAGATTTCTAAGGCCCTGAAATAATGAAGTATGCTGTATACCTGTATACGTTTGCTGATCACATGTTCTGAGAGAGTTCCGTCGGCAGACGCTGAAGGTATGTATGTACGGCCATATATACACTTACGTCGTACAGCTAACGAGTCATGCAAACACAATGATTGGTAGTATATTATAATGCCACCTTATTTAAGGGGTGTTTGGTTGCCCCTGCTAAAGTTTAGCTCGGGTCACATCAAGCGTTTGACTTTTAAATATGAGTATGAAATATAGACCCAACCAACTGGACTAGATTCGTCTCGTCTTTTAATCTTCGGCTGAAAAATTAGTTTTATAATCCGACTACATTTAATACCCGGAACGGAGGTTCAAACATTCGATATGACAGGGGCTAAATTTTAGTTTGGGGTAACCAAACACCCCCTAAATTTGTTTGGTGGAATTCACTTTCATCAATGAACTATGTATGACTAGGGTGATCCTGAGTGTGTACCTTATTACATATATTGAGAGGATTTTTTTTTTGAAATAGATGAAGAAGAAATAATTGATACTTTCAAGACGTTGATGAAGTGTAGGCCAAATAAGTAGTATTACAATTTTTATGTCTACTTTATAACATGTTCAAACAATTTATATTCTAATTTATACAACTTTCATACTTAATTGTTGAATGTTAGACTTTATATCTATTTACCAAAATTATTAGTACATTATATATAATACATAATTGTATATGAAAAAATTGTTGTGGTACATCCTATATTAAAAACATAGGTCCACCACTAAGGGCCGCAACTGATTAGATTTGTCGCGCAGGCAACATCGTCTCACCATTCACCAAGCATCAATCTAGGCTTTGTTTATATTTTTTTTCTTATTTCGCGTAAATATATCATATGCATTTTGTCCCAAATCTGTAGCATATTCTGGTGATGCTGGAAGAGTTTTTGTTCGTTATGCCGAAACAATTTTTTTTCTCCACATCGAACATTCATGGTAGGGTTATGACTTACGGTGAATTGCCGAATGCTTCACAAAGTTCGCATTTTTTTCTCAACCTCACCTTTTTTTTTTGAAATAGCATGATAAGAAGCACTGTACCAGCTCTTACAAGGACACGATGACTGGATTAATGACTAGGTAAATAAATGCCTCGCACGTTATTGTGTGACTTTTAAAAAAGAATGGTACTCCTATCTTGTGAATGCTAAATCAATTAACAATGTACTCACTCCGTTCTTTTTTATTTGTCTCGTTTTAGTTTAAAAATAAACTAGCAAGCGACAAATATTCGAGAACGGAGGTAATAAATATTAAGCAAAAAAATCTAAAAGTATTGTTGCGGAGAGCGGTAGAAAGAGATTAGGGTTGCACAATAGCAGTAACACTGTATAGTTGACAATTTTTATTACCAGTAAACATTCTCAAAATTGATCTGAGGAATAAGAGGCGCTGCTGGCCTTGACACGTGGGTGGGTGGACCTCTCTGTCTAGCTCCACGGTGTGTACAAGCCAATAGGTACAACACAGAACTCTGTGAAACACGATAACATGAGTTGACAAACTTGCAGCTTGGCAAAACCATCCCAAAATATTACAAAGGCCCCTTAATTAGAATTGAGTTCTATTGTTAGTTTTTTTTAAAATGTTGTAAGTGCGAGGCACTACTATGTTGAATGAGCGTCATGCGGTTTTAAAGTTGTAAGTCTGAGCCACTGCTAAGTTGAATAGGAGTCGTGTGGGTAACTCATGCATTTCATTCATGATTATGCATGAGCCCTCCCTAGGTTGGTAATACATGAACCACTCATAAAAGATATATCTACCTATCTCTATCTCTATATATGTTTCAACAACTCAAGACTTTTTGATGAACAACAGGTTAGATAAGCAGAGCGAGAGGAGTTCAAACAATCAAAGAGGGAATTTAAATTGTAAGATATTGAGATATTGGAGTCAAACACAAGATAGCAATGTGATGCGATTGTAGAGATCCCTCATGACTCATGATGTCATGATCAATAATAAAAATAATTAAAATACGAACACAACATTTAGGATTATGAGAGGCGGTCAGCAAGTGTATTCTAACTGGCTAGACTTAAAGATCACCTTCAACATGTGTTTTGAATAGGATGTACCATCTATGTATAAATGGGGGTTGTGTCTGTCTCTTGTTATGATTTTTCACTACACGACAGTATAGTAGAAGGGATTTCTGTCACCATTATTTATGGACCACGTAAACATACTTTTTTAGTTTAGATTCTTATGTTGGGCCTCTAAAAATAATAAAGTTATTAATGACTGGACGAAACCAAGAAATAACCCCTTATGTGCGAAATTATAGAAGATCCCCTTTAAGATCAAACAATTGCATCGAATTGATTATGACTGTATGTGTGATAGCATCTACTATACGAGGAATATCAATGAACCCCATTCTTGCAATTGCTCAGGATACCCTCTTTTAGCTGTTAGGTCTATTTCTTAGTTCAAGATCCCTCTTACTAACTGGAATAAAAGAATTAGTAGATTTGTTCCGCCCAAAATGGGAATGGGTGCTAGGGTTATGAACTTATTATCATGGTACCGACTCGATCATCAGATTATAAGTTCTATTTTTAGCGACCCTAACTAGGTACAAACTGTTGATTGCTAAAATTTATGGACCGATGGTTGGTCGCTAAATACGTTTGTAGCCACGGTCTGTTGGTCGCTAAAAGTCTAAAAATATAACAACTTATAGTTGGTCGCTATAGAGATCATTAGGGGCTAATGGTGGTTTGTTATAGATACTCCACCACAATCTATAGCCATCTAGCCCATTAGGTCCAACGCGGCCAAACCCTATCCCCATCCGGCTTCCCCCACGCTCGCAGCTCGAGGCCTCCAACTAAGTCGCAACCCGGCTTCTCCCACGCGATGGCTACCGACATGTAAACCCCAAAATGGGATGTCTAAGACATTAATTATTCATGAAATAATATCTTTTAATTAGTGTATGGTTCACCCTTTATTAGGGTTATGTGTGTTGAAGCATTCTACTATTTAGAGGGATAAAATAATAAATAAATATATGTTTTGCATCATTTTGGATTTTGTGTGTGCATATTTGAATTTAACACACTTACCTAAATTTGGATTTGAAATATGAAAGCCAAAGTGAAAAAGAAAATAAGATAAAAAGAAAGAAAAGAAAAAACAGTCTCACCCAATAATGGGCCGAAGTCCTCACTTCTGGCCCACTTGACCATTTACTCCTGTGGGCCCGTTTGACGCGCGCGCCAACACGGAGGCCCCGCTGGTCAGCCGCTCGCGCCTCGCCCCCCTTACGACAATAGATGGGCCCCACATGTCGGAACCTAGCCGTCGTGCGCGCAAGTTGGTGTGAAAGACCGACAAGTGGACCTCGCCCTCGCTACTATTCATCTCCGCCAACGAATTTGTCGTAACCACCCTGTAACGGCCATTCGCGTCTGCCTCTGGGCGTGCCAGTCGGGCGCCAGCTGGTGGAGTTCCTCGTGCACCTTTAGGTCGTTGCCCACACCCATATATAACCAGTGCCGCCCCTTTAGGCCATGTTCGTTTGATCCCAAAACCATAGGGATTGAGGGGGATTGGAAGGGATTGGAGAGGATTTTGACTTGTAGGGGATTTAATCCCCCTCAATCCCTATGGATTGACACAAAACGAACAGGGCCTTAGCTGTCGAGGATCCACAAGTCACCGTACCAGGGCCTCTCACCGGAGACCGAGAAAGAGAGAGAGAGAGTTCCACCGAGGGAGGAGAGTTTGGTTTCTTCATCGACGAGCACGCTGGGACGAACCATGGGCTTTCCCGTACGACGTTGAAGTTGACCGCGGATTCATCGGGCGGAGTTGAAGGTCGCCCCCGAAATTTCTCAACAGAGTTGAAGCGCCGCATCGCATCGTGGACCAACTCTAACAACGCTCCATCGCCGGTGAGAAACTGAGAACCCTCCCCGAAAACTTGTTGTCATTCCCGCCTCCTGTAGAGACTTTCAAACCTGAGGTTAGATCACGACACGTCGATAACCGGGACTCCAGCCATGGCAGCCGTCGTGTAAGTGTGCACCGCCGGCTAGAGTTGCACGGGGGAAGTCGAGTTCAGGCCAGTTGTCGATCGTGCGATGAGCGCACAGGATTTGGGCTAGCGTACCGTTTGGTCCAGGGGGGACCGTGGCCGTAGGATCCATGATGGAGGGGCGACATAAGATCGGGCAATTTTAAAATATGGGCCACAGATCGTGGATCCGATGGGCGAGAGTGGAATACTGGTTCGACTTTTAAACAATCTGATCCGGGCCGTTGATTTAGTCTGTGTGGCTCTGGGGCATCTGCGTGTTGTGACCATAGATATTTAATCTTACGATGTCCTTCGCGTACTGGTTCGTTATAATGGGGATCTAATCCAGACGGTCAAATTTTGATCGGACAACCGAGATCCATCGATACCCCTTCGACTGCGCTAAATTGGAAAAGACCCTATATTATTTGAGAATAGAACCCGCCATTCATATAGGAGTTAAAATAAATAGAATTAAATCGGGTCTTTGCAAAAGCACCCCTGGGATTTATTTTAAGGTATAGAATCAATAATAGAATACCTAAAAACTTGTAAACTCCATAACTTACTCAATTTAGCTCCGTTTGGATACATTCAAGTTGCGTTAGCTTTGTAATAAAGTTGTCTACACTTTAATAACCTTATTTGATCATGTAACATGGTTTCAAAAATAGACAGCTAATTTGTTTAATCTATGACTATTGGATTGGCCTTTCTAATATAGTTAAATTAATATGTGGATTCTTTAATTATAATTTGACTATTTTAATCAAGTTATAATCTAGATTAAGATTAAGTTAACTCATTCCTTTAGAATACCTTTGTTTGCATGATTTATATTAATCAAACATAGTTTAATTACATAGAATATCTTTTTAACTGTAACTCCGAATTTAGTAGTTCTCGAATCTACGATCTCGTAACGACGCGTAGAATATTATTGTGTTGATTGTTCTCATGTTTGGTGTGATGTTAATTTCTCCTATGCAATGTTTGTTTGTATTGTTGTGAGTAGACGAGCAAGTGACGAGGTGCTCGGAGCACAATAGGTTGAAGACTCTGAGCAGGAGCTCGCTAAAGGCAAGTTGTGCCCTTGACCACTCTTCTTTACCTAATAATGTTCCTGTCAATCACTGTAACATGCTCATGTCAATTTGATGGGACCTAATAGGTTGTCCTAGTTTTGTTTACCCCACACATTGCATGCAAATGAATTATTGGGTGGTTTGGCTATGCTCTACCTGGTTTTCGGGAAGTAATACTATATG
This sequence comes from Zea mays, assembly GCF_902167145.1. Classification (NCBI taxonomy): domain Eukaryota; kingdom Viridiplantae; phylum Streptophyta; class Magnoliopsida; order Poales; family Poaceae; genus Zea; species Zea mays. Next base: position 72,580,035 of record NC_050100.1, on the reverse strand, counting down.
ACACATGAATACATGATCATGCTTTTATTATTACTGCTGGGTTATTTATTGTTCATGATAAGGCTATTGTGTTAATTGGAATATGGAGAACCACCTAGGAAAACAGTGCTACCACAAGGGTGGAATGGGACGTCCTTGGTCAAGTAATTAGGAAAGCTATTGAGAGACTACATTACCCGAAAAGGGCAAGTGGGGAGCGTGTTGCTGTAGAGTATAGGGAGGTCATCAAGTCAGACTGTCTGTAAAGCTTTTCAGACGAGGGACTCCTATGCTTCCTTCTTGAATCTGTAACGGGTTTTCTCGAACTAGTGGGACTTTGGAAAGGCCTTGTAGTGCTACCCTGCCTCGTCTGCTCGGTAGAGATGAATGGGAATTCTAGGCTCCTTGGCAAATGGGTAACATAGCTTGTGGGTAAAGATGTGCAACCTCTGCAGGGAGTAAACTGGTATATCAGTTGTGCTTATAGGTGTACATTCGGGACGCCCGGCCCGGCCTCAGCCCAAAAAGGCCCAACCTGTTTAAATTTCGGCTTGACCCTTTTGAATTTCAGGTCGTGACAGGCCAGCCCATAGGCCTAGCCCTCGGCCCACGGCCTGACACGTAATTGCTTAAACGTGCCGGGCTCATTTTGGGTGGCTCGAAATTATAAAAAGCTCGAAATTCAATTTTTAGCCCAAAAAATCACATCATGGCCCGAAATTCACATCAGAGCCCTAAATTCAAAACAAATTTAATAAAACAAATAAAAGATAAGACAAATAAATCTGTCCAAAAGCAAACTTAATATTTGTATTAAGTTACAAGAGTTATGCAATGACTACCTCGTTAAAAAATCATTTTGTTAGAAGGAAAAAGAGTATAATCAGCTCTATACAGAGTTCGTAAGTTCAGTTCATTATCTAATATTCATAACAAAAGTAAAATTGCATCACATACACTAATTCAAAGCTACAAAAACGTCTAACTAGTATCATCTCTACCTGTGTGTTCTTTATCAAGTATATGAAATTGTGGAATGAAGTGCAGTTTTAATGGATATATGTGCCTTTTCGTGCCTCTATATCCATTTCGTGCCTGCATTAATCGGGCCGTGCTCGTGCCTGCCCATGGGCCGTGACCTTGGCCCAAACCTGGCCCGAAATATTGGGATGTGCCGGTCTGGCACTAAAATATTTCGGGTCGTGCCATGCCTGGGTCGTGCTTTTTTCGTGCTTAGGGCCAGCCCATCAGGCCCAGTCAAAATGTACACCTATAGTCGTGCTCACGGTCATGAGCGGCTCAGACACTCACATGAGTAACTTATAGAATTAAACTTAATCTATCTTTACATTGCATTGTGAGATTTGTTATAATTGTGATCTCTTATTTTATTGGGATGATATACACTTATACTTAGTAACTGCTAACAAAACTTTGACCAACTTATTAAAAGCAATGCTCAATCTTGACCATTATTTGTTGATCAACCTTACTCTACATGTGAGCCTCCACCGTAAGTGAGCTCATGCACATTATTCCCCACACTTGCTGAGCGATGAACATTTGTGAGCTCACCCTTGCAATAAACCCTAGGTGAATAGCAGGTACCACCGAAGGAGGACTACTATGACGAGTTTGACGAGGTCTAGGTGTCGTCTCACAATTAGTTGTTGGCGCCGAGGAATAATTATCTTAGTTCGATTTATTTACTATCAGTTATTTTGTAAGACATTTTCGTTATGTAATAAAGTTTGTGACATTCATCTCTATACATCGAGTCATTGTATGTGTTGATCTTGTTTGGTGCGCATATGAGACGCATCCGGGTTTGCCCTTAAATCCAGGGTGTGACAGAAGTGGTATCAGAGGAATGTTGACTGTATGACGTAACCTAGATGGACCTGGACAGAACCCTTACTTACCTTTACTCTAATTCTTTCTATACTTTCCATGATCTTGTCTCATCTTTTGTTGTTCTACTCTGACCACTCTTACCTTTTTGTACTCTAAAAGACAGAAAGGATCTCACACCTTACGAATTCCCAAAGAGATAGTATATATATAGTTTATGTATTAGGAGCCCTGAGCTTCTAATAAGACAAGGAAGCCCCGATCAAAAAGTATATTCTCGTTGAGCTCAACCACGAGCAGCCAACCCCGATCATAACCCCACTCCCCTTGTGTGTCCAGTCAAAACCGTCACCCAAAATCTGGGATATATATTTTTTTCTCAAGAACAACCCTAACATGTTGTGCACTCTAGGGTTCACTTTGGCGGCGGCTGCTCACTTCTTCACCCCGGTGCCTCCACCACACCTCCACGTCTCCATGAACCGCCTGCATGCCGGTTCATCATACGGCGTCTCGCGTCCACACATGTCGGCTACCATAGATCTGGCCCTCTACAGCGCTCGTGCTGTCGCGCGTCTCATTCTCCTCACCGTCCGCCTTGACCCCTACCTCGCCGACTAGTAGGCGCCGGTGGCTCCACGTGGTACGCGGCCACGCGTAACGCGTTCACCTCCACAGCTGAGCTGACGGCGCATGGTGGGACATGGTGGCAGCGCCGCCAGAAGTACTTCTGCCTCGCCCGTCGGTTTTGTGCCCGTCGCCCGATGAACGTACTCCGTGTTTCCTTCGCACTCCTCAACAACACCTCTGCGCACTCCAGCCATGCCTCAGAACGTACGTAACATGCTCTGTCTTCTCTTCCTTCTCCTGACCCCTTCCTGTTGGTCCGATTGGGACAGATCTCGCTCCATCCTCTGATCCGCGCCTGACCTCCCATTCACGTAAGTCACTACCACGATCCATCCATCTCTCATGCCACACAGTGCCACGGTGAATTTGGCTTGGCTTGCACGGTGTTGCGTTAGTTTTGGATTGCCCTGCGGCCTACGCTACTGCTTATCTGCTTTAGAACATGTGCTATATGTGTTTTCTGAAATTGTGGTTACTAGTTAAGCCAAGGAATATGAATCCACTAGAATTACTCCAATCTATTTGTTTATTTTTATTGTTTCTTTTGCCTCGACAAGGTGCCAAAGTTATACCACCATCTAAACATGAGTAAGGAGTTATGTACTGTAACTAACACTACCGGAATCAGCTCCTTTGTCGTGTGTCTGAGACACACGACAAAGGCTATTTTACACTCGGCAAATGCTTTGCCGAGTGTAACACTCGGCAAAGAACGCTCGACGAACTGTACATCGGCAACAGCCTCTTTGCCGAGTACTTTTTGTCGGGCACTCGGCAAAGAAAAGTCACCGTCACGGCGCCAAGTGACGGTGACGGATCCTTTGCCGAGTGCCTTCTGTGGCACTCGGCAAAGAGGCCAATTTTGCCGAGTGTTTGCTCGAGAGGCCCTCGGCAAAGACTGGTCCAGTGGGCCCCACCGCCAGTCCCTGTGCCGAGTGTCTGGTGGACTGGCACTCGGCAAAGAACCCTCCAGTGGGCCCCTTTGCCAGTATCTTTGCCGAGTGCCTTGGCAACAGCACTCGGCAAAGATGTCTTTGCCGGTTCCCAGGTTTCCTTCTTTGCCGAGTGTCATTGTCAGCACTCGGCAAAGATGGCTTTACCGGTTCCCAGGTTTCCTTCTTTGCCGAGTGCCATGGTCATAGCACTCGGCAAAGCGACCCTTTGCCGAGTGTTACACTCGGCAAAGTGACCAGGATGTCCCTTTTTTATTTGCTTTTGTTGCTCCATCCAAACAAACAAAAGATATATATCATTCACATCACATTATATATCAATCACATCACAGAATGAACACATTTATCATCAACACCATATATATCACAAAGTCTCACAAAAGTCTCACAAATATAAGTCAGGATCATCACAAAACAGATATAAGTCTGCATCATCACTAACATCACCAAGTATCTCACAAGATAAAGTCTAACTAACATCACCAACACTCATAAAGGTAAGTCTGGATCATCACAAAACAGATCATCAACGAGGTGGGCATCTAGACTGGTTCGGTGAAGGGCTGGACGAAGCATGAGGGTTGTTCGACGCCGCTGATTGACCCTGCACAGAGAAGAGATTGTATGTGTGAGAACATATGAATATATATCATGCAGTACTAAAATTTTGATACTCACAGGAGTAGTGAACTCTGTAGGGTCAGCTGCAGGGAACAACAGAGGTGGTGGAGCATGACCCTGTGCGGCGCCAAGGCTCTGCATGTACGCGAACATCTCCGCCATCCTCTTCTCCAGCTCCTCACATTGCCTCCTCTCATCATCTAGCTGAGTCTGTAATATTTCGCCCTAATGTTACAATAATGCAAAGAGAAGATATATAAAAATCAATGAACGATGAATAGATAAGGAATAACCTGGAGTTGCTGGATACGATGCTGTGAGGTGTCCTGCCGAGGTCGTATGGCTGGGCTCACGCTCGTGCTCCTTGCTCGCACCTGAGAGAGAGTGGGAGTGGAGGACGAGTCGATTGCCCCGTCGGCAATCCAGTACCGCCCATGCCTCTTGCCTCCTCCGACCCTCATGAGGACATCTCCGTCGATGTCCTCGGTCCTCGGATCGTAATCTGGCCCATGGACCTCCTTGGCCATGGCGGCGTACTCACTGAGTCGGCTGTGGATGGCGGGGTTGGTGTACGCCTCGGGCCCGTCATCCGGGTTGTAGGTGACGTCGGACGTCGCCTTCCCCTTGTGGGCCATGGCATATGCCGAGAACGTGGAGCAAGGCGCGCCACCATGTGCCGCCGACTGCGAGAAAACCAACGAGATGGTTAGAAATCATGTCTAATCGAAAGTTATATACCTAAATAAAAAAGAGCGCGTACCCATGCTTCCGCGTATTTGCCCAGGCTGCGGCTGCCTTGATGGTGGGAGGGACCTTGCATCAGCAAACGCCGTTCCCGGCTAGCGTTGTGCGCCTCATCCCACTCAGCCGAGCACCACCTCTGCACCATCTGCTCCCAGCACTCAGGATGCGCGGCGCACCAATGAGGAATCATCTAAAAAAATATAAGTACACTGCATATCAGAAGATAAAAATAAGCATATTTAGTACCAATAATAAAGTTTTGTATTTACCTGCAAATACAGGTCCGGAGTCAATGACATGGTTCGGGCGTCCTTCTTGTTCACCTTCTCCCCAAGGACGGAGCCGTGGTAAGTGACGATGGCCTGGATGCGCGCCTCGTAGTGCATGTCCACGACGAGCTTCTTACAGCACGTCGTAGACACCACATCCGCCCTGGCCTCATATCCAGCATCGCACCTGAAGAAATCCTACATACAAAGACGATGTATCCATACATTATTTCAAGAATATGCAACAAATGCGACTTATTAAACAATATAGTGCGAGGAAGACTTACCCACAGCTCTTGCTTCACCCGCTCCGCCTTGTTGTTGAATTGTCTGCCGTCCCGATCTACTGCATCGGGGGCGACGGCGTAGTGGTCGAAGGTGTATGCTGGGCTCGTCACTCCGGCGTACTCGACAAGTCCAGGGAAGTGTTCCCGGCATAGAAGGCCGAGGATGCCATTGGGGTTGCGGCCATGACCCCCTGCAGTCTCCAAAACCATCCAAGACCTATCCAAGTGATTAAGATGAAGTATTAGTTTCTATTATTAATTTGAACATATAATATGAAAAAGCAGCAACAACATCTAAAGTTACCTACCTTTCTCCATCGGGTCGTATCAACGGACGTCTGTCACGGAGTATGGGTCGCTTAGGGAGGCTCGCGAGACCTCGCAGGTAGATACTCCTTGAACCTGAGGAGCCAGAACCTGAGACGTCCTGCTGAGCGGCGTCGTCGTCGTCGTCGTCCTGCTGCACCGCATCGTCGTCGTCCTGCTGTGCCGCATCGACAGCGGCTTGCTGCTCCACCTGCTGCTGTACGGCGTCGTCCTGCTGCGCCTCCTCCTCCGTCCTACGGGTGCTCCTCCTCCCCCTCCCCCTCCCCCTCCTCGTCCTCGTCCCACCGCCCACCATCTTTGTCCAACAACCTGCAATTAAGAGTAAACAATTAAGCACAGATAAAAAATATGTATTTAGAAACATATGCAAAATAAATGAAATATAGCATTACATCGATTAAAAATAATCTTCATATGTGTCCGGGTTAGCCGGATCATAAGTGTCATCATCACTATCAACCATTTCATAGTCAACATTATCTGAAGGCGCAATTTCGTCATTGGCATTGCCTTCAAGTATTTCTAAGTCATTCTCATTTTGCACCTCATCATCCTCGTCATCAACAACCATTTCAATATCTATTTCCATTCCGATCGCTTCGGTTAAGTCTATCTCAAATTGCCCTTCGAGCCCATCTTCTTGGAAGAACTCTCCGTCATATGTGTCCGGGTCTAAGTTATAATCTTCATCGTTTGGAACAGGTAATTTAGCGTGCGGTGATACCTTATACACAACATCCCAACCCTTAAGATGTTGTTTCGTTTGGCACGCATATGGAAGATAATACACTTGTGTGGCCTGTAGGGCCACAATATAGACATCGTCTCCTGGTAAGGTGGAATCCTGTCGAATTTCGACTAGCCCAAGATTAGAATGTGTCCGTCTCGTAACTTCAGGGTCAAACCAATGACATTTGAATATCACTGGAGTAAGAGGTTTGGAACCATAAAAATTGAGTTCATATATTTCTTCAATTCTTCCATAATACTCGACCTCGTCAAGCCCGGGCGTAAAGACTCCAGAACACGTGGTTTTTCGATTGGGCCGACTTTGGTCGTAGCTTGTTGTGCAAAAACGGTATCCATTGACGTCATACCCAGAAAATTTCCTGACCCTATAGGCAAAGCCATTGGCTACTTGTCTCAACTCGACACTCATAGACGGCTCTCTTTGGCCCTGCAAGTTCAAACACGCTAGATTGTTATATTATTCGCACGTAAGAGCAACTTGAAATGACAAACTAAGCACGTACCTTATGTTTAAACCAGGAAATGAAATCGGGCAATCCATTTCCCGCACCCTTTCTAAGAAGGGTATCATATTCCTGTGGAGTTGGGTCCCTTGATCGACGCCAGAATTCATGAAGAAATTGCTCCATGTATGGCGTCACCTCTTCAAGGTTGGTCAATACATATAGCATGATATGGCGCCACTCTTCATGTCTCAGGGTCTTGGTGGTCGAACCACTCGCGCTTCCGAGTTGCCCTCGAAAAATGCTGAGGTTCGATTCATTGCCGCCATCATTGTAACGAGGGGGTGGATTATGCACGCTCGGCAGTTTGTCACCATAGTAAGTTGTTGTGAAGTTTGACACCTCCTCCAGTATGTATGCCTCTGCAATGGAAGCCTCGATTTTGCATTTATTTCTACATTTCTTTCGGATACTCTTTAGACATCTCTCGATTGGATAGCACCAACGTCCCTGCACGGGCCCCCCCATTCGTGCCTCATACGGGAGATGAATAATCAAATGCTGCATCGGATTGAAGAAGTCGGGTGGAAAGATCTTCTCCAGCTTACACAGTAACACGGGTGCCATCCTTTCCAAGTCTGCAATCATGGTCCGAGCTAACTCTTTTGCACAAAGCTGGCGGAAGAAATAGCTCAACTCTGCAAGCGCTAGCCAGACATGCTCAGGGACATAGCCTCGAACCATCGCCGGAAGAATTCGTTCAATCCATATGTGGAAGTCATGACTCTTCATCCCTAAGACTCGCAGAGTAGATAAGTTCACCCCCCTACTAAGGTTAGCTGCATACCCATCAGGGAACATTAACATCTTGATCCACTGTAGTACTTCCTTCCTCTGGGCCCTGCTTAGGACGAAATCGGCCTTAGGCCTTCTCCATGTCTTACCACCACTAGGCGGCTTCATCTCTTGGTTTGGTCTATCACATAACTCTGCCAGATCCACTCTTGCCTTTACGTTATCCTTTGACTTATCAGGAATCTCCATAATTGTTGCCCAAAGTGCCTCGGCGACATTTTTTCAGTGTGCATCACGTCAATGTTGTGTGGAAGGAGCAGGTCATCATAATAGGGGAGCCGAGTCAAGCCCGACTTATGTGTCCACATATGTTGCTCACCATATCCCACAAAACCACCTTCTGGGTTGGCCACGAGACCATCTATCTATTCGCGAACTTCAGCACCAGTCATCATTGCAGGTGGGCGATCTATCACCACGACACCTTTCGTAAAGTTCTTGATGTCTAGTCGGAATGCATGGTCAGGAGGGAGAAATTGTCGATGTTTATCGAATGACGAATATTTGCCACCCTTCTTCAACCAAATGAACCTAAGAGCTTCCTTGCAAAGTGGGCATGGGAACTTACCGTGAACACACCAGGCGCAAAATAGCCCATACGCCGGAAAGTCATGCATGGAGTACTGGTACCAAACATGCATTTTGAAGTTTGTCTTCGTAGCTCGGTCGTACGTCCATACCCCTTCCTCCCAAGCACGGACCAATTCATCAATCAAAGGCTCCATGTACACGCCCATTTTATTCCCTGGGTGTCCAGGAATTATCAACGACACGAATATGTTCTATCTTTGAAAGCATACGCCGGGGGGGAGATTGATGGGGATAACGAACACGGGCCAACATGTGTATGGGGCAGCGGTCATTCCATAGGGATTGAACCCATCTGTGGCCAGCGCAACACGAACATTACGAGCCTCTTTGGCTTTCTCATGGTGAATGACATCAAAGTGGGTCCATGCTTCACCATCGGATGCGTGAACCATCTTGTCAGGATTGTATCGTTTGCCTTTTTTGTGCCATGTCATCTGTTTCGCGGATTCCTCTGTCATGTATAGACGCTGGATCCTCGGTATGAACGGAAGGTGGCGTAGGATTGTCACGGGGATGTCGAGCTGCCTCTTCTGTCCATCACCAGAGTCTACCTCCATGAACCTAGACGATTTACACTTCGGATAGTACTTTGTCTCAGTGTGTTCTTTCCTAAATAGGACACAGCCCTTCGGACAAGCATGTATCTGCTCATACGTCATCTTCAGTGCACGAAGGAGTTTCTGTGCCTCATACATGCTCTTTGGCAAAACGTGATCCTCCGGAAGCAGGCTGCCAATAACTGTCAACAAACCATCGAAGGCGTCTCGACTCATGCTATACTGCGACTTGAACGCCATTATACGCCCAATGGCATCCAGTTGAGAAACCTTTGTCTTGCCGTGAAGGGGTTTCTGTGCCGCGTCAAACATGTCGTAGAATGCCTTTGCGGTCGCCTCTAGCTCGTCCTCCGTACGTCCTTCGGCGAACTGTGCCTCGTGATAGTCGTTCAACATGTCCGCTACCCCGGCATCAGCATCGTAATCCTCGACGCGTTGTCTCACCACCTGCTCTCTCGTGCGATGCACTTCACCATGGAAGATCCACCGAGTATAGTCCGGCGTAAATCCATTCTTCCAAATATGTTCTACCATGGCCTTCTTTGGTTTTCTTTTCCGGTTGTCACATTTGTTGCACGGACAAGGGACTAGGCTAGCTCCTTTAGCAGCTTCGCCATATGCCCGTTCCACGAAAGCATCGGTCTTCCTAATCCATTCAGGGGTGACATCATTACGTCGAACGCGGCCCGTGTACATCCACTCACGGTCCTCCATCCTCTAACATATATAACCGAGTATAGTTTAATATAGACATGTAATGCTTGTACACTACGTTCCTACCTTCTAATAGGTGATGATAGGTCCTAATCCCACCCGCGGTTGCGTAGATGGAGTTAGTTTCCATGCTCTACTCCGATCCGAGATAGAATTTTGGCAGCACCTCCCCGTTGTTCTCCGGATACACGTCCTGGCAGGGAGAGTGTACTGTCCGGAGAACAACAGGGAGGTGACGCCGAAACTCTATCTCGGACCGGAGTAGAGCATGAAACTAACACCATCTACGCAACCGCGGGCTGTCCAAAAAACGTGGACAATTCGAAACTGATACATTTGTAGATATGCAAAGATCTGCATATCTACACCGTATCTCTTTCGAACGGGAGACGCCTAACTGGATTACGTGATCTACGACCATGATGCGGAAATAGAGGTTATACCTAGGGTGTTGGTGGAGTCAGGCTAGTGGGGCTGTGGCGGGTCGGTGCAGTGCTGACGCGACGCGGTGCAGGCAGACCCGCAGCGGCTAGGAAGACAAGTATCTTCTCTGTAAAAAAGAAACACAAGTCTATTAATACAAAAAAATATTGCCAAACTTTGTTCATATGAATTCACATCAACGACCGCCATCCTTAGGACCACGCATGCCATCGGCAAACCTACCACTACTTGTGCCTATCTACCGCTATCTAACATATATCGACAAAAAAATCGGCAGCACCTCCCCTGCACGGGGAGGTTTCCAAAACCTGCAAATAAAAGTAGCAGCACGATGGCTGATATTCACATGTATATCAACGACACTATGACATATATGCAATGCATTGGACATCATATATACAAGTAGTCGAACCACATCTATCACAAGGTTTATGATTTTAGACTCAAATTAGTATCATAAATATTGTTATTTTCCTATAGATATAGTCGAATAACATAATGCATATGCAATATTTCGAACATCATATATATACAATTAATTGTAGAGTAGTAGTACAAGCTTTGATCAAGAAAAAAAATTATACCTATTCGAGGCCGGGGCCGGCGACGATGGTGGACGCGCGGGTGGCCGGACGGCGGTTGCACGTGGACGGCCGGGCGCAGGGAGTAGCGTAGGCGACCGGGCGGCGGCGGGCCGAGCTCGTGGGAGCCGCCGGACGACGATGGAGGGGCGGCAGCCGAGCGGCGGCGGGCGCAGGGAGACGGCTGGGCGGCAGCGGGCGCAGGGAGGCCGGCGGCGGTGGTGGCTGGCCGGCTGGCCGAGCGCGTGGGGGCGGCCGCGGATGGCTTTGGTGGCGCTCGGGCGAGGACGGGCGGCGACGGGCGTCGGTGTCACGGTGGGAAAGTGAAAGGAGAAGGAAGGAGAAGAAGAGCCCGCAGGTCTGTATAATTAACTTCTTTGCCGAGTGCCCGCGATCTAGCACTCGGCAAAGATTTTTTTAAAATTAAAAAATATACTTTGCCGAGTGCCTTTGATCTGGCACTCGGCAAAGGCTTCTTTGCCGAGTGCCTGTCTGTTGGCACTCGGCAAAGACTAGACTTAGGGTTTTTAAAAAAACTTTGCCGAGAGCCGCACGACAAGCACTCGACAAAGCTTTCTTTGCCGAGTGTCCAAGCTGGGGCACTCGGCAAAATATATTTAAATTTTTTTATTTTGTTTATGAAACTTTTTGTTGTATGTTCCTACACTATGTAGACCTACATGTACCATTTTAAAACAATTATAACTGTGTTTTCAATAGCTAGTAGATTTAGTTCGTTTATTTGAATTTCTTCGGAAAATTTAGATTTGAACTGCAAGTCACTCGAAACTTGGAAAACCGTGCATGCAAAAATGATATCCATGCTACTTAGCACAAGTTACGACCGATTTCAGGAGCGGACCGGAAACTTCGAGCAACATACTCACTAAACATGGTCGTGAACTTGTCATCCACATGTTTAAAAATTGTATAAAACACAAACAAAGTCAGAAAATCATGAAACTTGTCCACGTGTTATGATATCATATGTACAGGCTGCGATAAAAATTTTAGAATGTTTGGAGAAAGGAGTGCGGCACTATGTGTAGAAACCTAAGAGAACTACACATGAAATCATAGAGTTTCAATGTGGATCTCTTAGGTTTGTACACATAGTGTCCCACAACTTTCTCCAAACATTCTAAAATTTTTATCGCAGCCTGTACATATGATATCATGACACGTGGACAAGTTTCAGGATTTTCTGACTTTGTTTGTGTTTTATACAATTTTTAAACATGTGGATGACAAGTTCACGACCATGTTTAGTGAGCATGTTGCTCGAAGTTTCCGGTCCGCTCCTAGAATCGGTCGTAACTTATGCTAAGTAACATGAATATCATTTTTGCATGCACGGTTTTCCAAGTTTCGAGTGACCTGCAGTTCAAATCTAAATTTTTCGAAGAAATTCAAATAAACGAACTAAATCTACTAACGATTGAAAACTCTGTTAAAATTGTCCACAAATGATACATGTAGGTCTACATAGTGTAGGAACATACCACAAAAATTTTGGGAGACAAAATCAAAAAAATTAAAATAAATTTTGCCGAGTGTCTATAGTAGACACTCGGCAAAGTATGCTTTGCCGAGTGTCTACTATGTGGCACTCGGCAAAGAGGTTCTGTGCCGAGTGCCAGCCGTTGGCTCTCGGCAAAGACTGACGGCCGTCAGCTTTGGGACGGCCGCTGACGGCCGTTTGCCGAGAGCCCCCTTTGCCGAGTGTCGTCCTGTACCGAGTGTTCAGCACTCGGTAAAGGTCGCTTTGCCGAGTGCCTAACTTTACCGAGTGCGGCACTCGGCAAAGCCTTCTTTGCCGAGTGCCCGTCAAAAGGCACTCGGCAAAGAATACAACACTCGGCAAAGCCTGCGATTCCGGTAGTGTAAGTTGTTTTTGCATTCGGAATTTAGGTTCGATATGTAATTAAAAAAGAATGATCTGGATATGGATGTACTGTATGTATAATTGATGATGATAGATGAGTAGTTCTTTATGAATCAATTAAGTATTTGAGTGTATAATTGATGCATATTTTCTTTTTGTAAATCTTGGACGGTGTTCGAAAGTCAGGGCAATATTATGCTTACAAAGTGCACTTTTAGCAAGTTATTATAGTACATAGTTTTGAGTGGAGTGTGGAAATTTGTGTGGGTGAACATGGATTAAAGAGAAACTTGTAGAATTTGTGGATCAATTCCTTCCATTTTTCTTGTGATATTGTACATGATTTTTTATCATATTCAAGTCATTCACTGACAATTCTTCACGATAATGCTTGCTTGATTTTTTTCACAAATGCATTTTTGTGGATGAGCACGACAATGTGGTTGGCCATGAGTCGAAATAAAACAGTATGATTCTATTATGCTATGCAAATCTATATAATTTATGTGCTTGCTAATGTCGTCAAGGCCTTAAGGGTAATAGCACTAGTGTTTATGTTGTCGCTTTCATGAAGGAGGCATGTTACTTGTTAGGGTAATAGCACTAGTGTTTATGTTGTCGCTTTCATGAAGGAGGCATGTTACTTGTTTTTACACTTTCTGCATATTTATGCAAATAATTCTTAAATGATCATTTTTCTTAATTTCGTATCAACTTTTATATTGTGGTATTCCTTCACGTGTGACATGGCTGTACAAAGTTTTTTGTCTCTGCTTCTTTATGCTAGGGAGTATCAAATATGATGATTTTTTGTCTGATAATATATAATGATAATGGTTCATGCTGTGAAATGGTTAGATGATATCATTCCATAACTGAACAATTCTTATTATTGTTTTGGTTCTAGGTGATGACCCAGTTGGGGTGAGGGCTCTACTGGTCAGGTCAGGAACATGATGCAAATTAGAGTGTCCGTTTATTCTACAAGGTTTGTTTTGTTTTCCTGTGTGTTCCATAGATTTTCCTTGTATAAAGTTCTAATACTTGTAACTTTGTTACTAACCCAATGCTATCGCACTTGACATATTTTAGTCCAGAGAAACTGAACCATACATTAAGTTTGAGTATTTAGCCTTTGTGAATGCCTTTTTTCTTCTTAGAAATCTATCTAACACAATACTGACTTTTTCAATCCAGCACATGATGCTGCATATTGCAACACTAGGATATTTGTTTGACTATAAATGCAATACAACATATGGTGATTTTACTCTTATCTTTCACATTTCTCGACATTAAGCCTGCATAATAGTGTTCATATGGCATTTGCAATTAATTTGTATTTTGGATTAAATATATCTTAACGTTTCCTACACTTTTCGTTGGCAAGGTTTGTTCGCTGGTTTGCTAAGGCAAGCAACGTACACAAACTGCTCGTCTTGGATCCTTCAGGTTTGTATAGTGTGTTGCTTTATGATCAATTGACCATTCATTACCTTCGCCTGATGGCGCTTATTAACAACAGTAAGAACTAACTAAGAATGTGCGCTGAGATTTTTCCTGCTATCTGAAGTGGTAAATTTGTTAATTCTAATTCTTTGTTGAATGGGTATGGGGGGTTTTGTGGGTGCTGGATGGTGTTGTGGGATGAGCTCCTTTAGATTATGTTGTGTAAGAAATTTGATTTGATTTTGATTGATAACCGATACCTGCGAATGCGTGATATGCAACTTTGTTGGTTAACAAACACTTGTTATATATGATTTATGTTGCTGGCATCATCTATCTACAAGCAATTGAAGCTTGTGTGCTAGCTGGAATAGCATTCTTCATTACTCATCATGCATTATATAACATATTGTAATGGTTTACATTATCATGTTCCTAGATATTTTCTTCTTTATCTTCTGTCTGAAATGCTAGCACCACAATGGTTTATTATATACTTGAGCAGCTACTATGCACTTTCATTTCCTCTATGTATTTCCTAGTGTGGCATTTGGTACTTACTTTGCAATTTATAGCAGACTTGGGATTGAGGGTATCCATTGAGATGCATGTAGTTGAACTTTGCCAAGTTTCTATCCATTGTGTGTGTGTTTATTTGGGCATCTTGTCCTTCCTTTTCATGGGGTAAACATGAAACATTGGGCTTTAAAGGTTTTAAAACGCCATCAGGATTGTAAGACATTTAAGTGTGAAAATGCAAACAGATAATAGTGGTTGTATAGCATATTGTTGTAAATTATCTTCCATCAAATTTCAATTCCCATGTGTCCTGGTGTGTTTCATTTTCTTGTGCTTGCCAATGCAATCACTAACACTATGAACATAACATTCGACTTGTATGTGGTATTTCCTTATGTTTTGCTCTACAATAACAATATAAATACTTTTTTCTATGCAGGGGTAGAGATGAACCATCTTCATCTGGTCTAAAATCCAAGGCTTGTCATGAAAAAATGAAGGACGAGTTGAATGACATGTACTGCTAATATACACTATACCTCTCAAACCGTTGCTCAAGAAAGGAATGGTGAATGCACTTGCTTGCACATATCTTAGTTCTTGTCTATTATTTTGAACTGTAGGTTCCTAGAATTAAGTTCAGTTTCATATCACATTATCATTTGCAGCGGACGCGACACGTGAGCGAGCGAGCATGCAGCTGTGCGGGGTGCACGGGCGATGGCGCAGCGCGCTACAATACAGTCAAGCATCAACAAACGATCTTTGCATTGGTAAAATCAGTTCTCAATTGAACTTTTTATGACATAGGAGCATGTTGTATTATCGGTCTAAAACGTCTGATCCAAATATGTGTAATTTATTTACTCACATCATTTACTTATCTACGATACCCAAGTTCTATATATTTCTTTTTGACTAGTCAAATTTTAGGATGTTCATCCCTTTTAGTTTTGACAAGATATGAGTGATTAAGGATACATTTTATTTTTATGGTCATCATTATAAAAATTAATAGTGTTGGTGTTATATAGGATGAGGACCAACTATTTGAAAAAGCTCGTGAAATCTCTATAAAAGATTTTAGCTCTGCTGAACTGTTAGAGGGTATTACAAGTGAAATGTCATCCATATGATAATAATTAAAATTAGTCCACTGAGTGTACGAGTATCTTTCCTGGTGGGTGGTATTGGGTGGAAATGGGTAGGCGTGGCACCTTTGTGCCAAAAAAGTGCATTACCATCACTAGTAGCCAATTGATAGTAAGTGAATTTCAGCATCATGAAAAAAATGGAAAATGGAAAATCTTTCTGCTAGAAATGTATAGGGACTTGCGCTCACAACTAGTTGATTGGAAGCACATTAGGTCCTTAGCTCAGCTAGTTTATGGAATATGGAATGCTTCATTTTTATATGTGTATTTTGGGAATAAAACATTGTTACATTAATTTTCCTAACAACTTGTTTTTCTTTTCAGGTTTGTGCATCAAGAATACTTTTATCTGGGTTCACAGTTCACTCGAGGAATGCAAGAATTAGGATAGGCCAATTAGATCTTTTTTATTGGTGTATCCTGAGTTTCCTCTGATAAGGATTCTGTGTCACCACCTGTGTAACACCCCGGGATCCACAAACACCCCAAAATGCTACTAAACTACACAACTAACATTCATATATAAAATTTCGACAACATCTCCTTTGAAAATTTACATAAACGTGGAAGCAACAGAGTATAAACATATATCATGATAAGAAAACATACTAGACATTAATAATCTGCTAGCAATGGAAAGATAACCATAACGACATAAACTGAATTAACTAGTGTGCACGACTAGTTAAAAACAAACATCCTTGACAAGAAGTTTTAACTAAATCATGGATGTGCCTGGGCAGCGTTATTATGAGAGTGAAGGTGGACGTGCTGCTACTTCCCTCATTCCCAACATGAATCAAGTACCTGCATTGAATAATGCAAGAGTGAGATGAAGCATCTCGGCAAGTAAATTGTTTTGACGAGATATTTAAACCAAAAATTGAATTAATCAACATTTTAAAGGGATCACAATTGAGATCAGAAATACTTGTAGATATAGAACTCAATAGTCCCAAAATAACCAATGCCATCTCATTTCCTCGAACAACCACAATAGGTCGTATAACACTTCCCTGCGTCAACAATACATGCAAATATCACTTCAAGGTATGCATAAGAATGCAATGTGTAAGTCCTCTGCCTTCATACCTCTTAGAGTATAAAACCACACCATCTGCAAATATCACTTCAATGAATGCATATGAATGCAATGCATATGTCCTCTGCCTTCATACCTCTAAGGGTATGAAGCTGCATCGTACCCCTCCTCGGGCAACGTACGATGCTAAGTTGTACCGGTACGGTCGGACCATAGGTCACGACAAAACTTTAGATGCAAGTGAAT
Source organism: Zea mays (assembly GCF_902167145.1). NCBI lineage: Eukaryota > Viridiplantae > Streptophyta > Magnoliopsida > Poales > Poaceae > Zea > Zea mays. Next base: position 72,563,144 of record NC_050100.1, on the reverse strand, counting down.
CATGCAATGTATATGGCATGCTGCATTTATCAATATACTTCACTTTCTTCACATATAATACAAACCTCAAACAATACCTCGTTTACCTTCAGATACAATACAAACCTCCAATAATACTTCATTCACCTTCAGGGGTGTGAATTAATCTCGTGGGTCATACTCGAATCATCATCATCATCATCATCAATATATGATTAAGCATCAATATAATACAATCAAGTAAAGCATCACCATTGAGTTCAATTATGAAAGAATTCGGTGATTCTGAATATTAGAGTGTAGGCGATGAAACAACAAGTCAAAACGGTAGCAACCACCGCTACATTCACTTGCCTTCATTGAAGAAGAAAAATGTGCTAGACATGATCCGGTGTGTAGACACCTGCTGCGGGAAATAAAACTTAGTACAAATATTTCACAAACATTTGCCAACAATCAACAAATCGCTCCTACACTTGAAACCAAGACCCGGTGGAATGACTCCCACCCTGAACCACATGCCAAATAGCAACATCGCTGTTTGTTAATTTTGTATCTTTAAAATTATAATAGTGGTGATATCAAACAAATACTCTGGGAGTTTCTACACAAAATACTCTACAACTTCAGTATTCAATGGATAATTAAATTTTGCCATCTAAGGTTCTAAAACATCTGACAAGATAGCTGACTGATTCTCTTTCAGACAGCAGCATAGTTAACTTCAAAATTCGATATCTCCCAAACTACTCAACCAAAAATTATGAAATTCTGCTGGCAATAAGAACTTTTATCCCTCTACAAAAGTCTCCATAGTTGGAAGAGCCAATTTGTAACACCCCAGGTGTTTATATTCCGCTCAACAACGAGTATGGATTTAAGCACGCAATATCAGTGGATAAAACAGATGCTAAATTCTAATTATCTTCGTCTATCGCGATTTTTATATCACATCTGTTTCATTTATCACGAGTTCGATATCGTTTTTATTTTTATCTATCCGGGCTCGTCCTAAATTTTTGTGATGTTCGAAACATCGTTGTTCCAAAAATCGATGCGTCCGGTGATTATTTAAACTCATCGCTCGCGCAAATATGAATTCGGAAGCCCGAACCACTCGGATGATTTTATCCCAAACAGATAAAGAAGAACTCGACGACTAAGCTTCCAGTGTAAAATAATTTAATTCTCTTTTTGTCATCCGTGACATCGCGTCTACGAATTTTTAATTAAATTGTTCTCGTATCGAGTGTTCGAATAGCGAACGGAATTTGTCAAAAAACCACTGAATCAAATGCAGATTGAAATACCAAAGCCGAAATCCGTTTAACTCAGTCCGTTACTTTTCGCCTCGATCTAAATCTTCAAAAGTGAATTAACAGTACGAATTTATCCGAGTTTAGAGAATTCGCCAAATCAAATCTTGTCCAAAAACTGTTAGGCCCCGTTTGTTTCCTTTAATTTCGAGTAATTGGAATCTTACTAATAGAATAGACTATTTTTTTAGAATATGACATTCCACCTCTTTTCAAAGTTATCATATAAGCCTACCTCAAATTCATGGGATGAGAGATGAAAATTGATTCTATAGATTTACATAGTATTTTTCCGATGTACAACTTATAGCACATTATTCTACTTGCGCCTCTATAACATAAATATAGTATATAAAAAATCTGAAGAAAAATCTACAGCAGCCACCGCCCTTTCCTCTTTCCTCTGATCTTTTCATCGCGCGGTCTTATCCCCCTCGCGGTGGCCAGATTTCTTCTCCCGCGCATCTCTATCTTCCTTCCCCAGCTCACTCTCCAGCGCATCTGATTTTTTCCACCGCCGCGCGCTAGTGTGCATCTTCTGAAGATTTTTCCACCGGATGTCTCATCTTATGCCCTCTCCTCTCCATTTCTTACGTAGCCCAGATATTCCAGCAGCCGTTCGCTCGAATCCACCGCCGCTCCTGCCCCAATGGCGCACGCCCACCTCCTCAGCCATGGAGCTCACGAGCATCTCCCTACGCCCTCTGCTATCTGCTGTTCTCATCCTCCCAGCTCGCCTCCTGTCCCCAACCATGGAGGTCGGCCGCCTGTTCCTCTCCGCTGCTCGCAGCGCCCGGATCCTCTCCCCGTGAATCTCTCTGCTGCCCTTTTTCTCGCCGGTGGTGTTACCTCGGGCTCATCTTCTTTACGCTTGTTCCCTGCTGAATCGCGTCCTGGAGCTTGCCCTGCTGCTGCTCGCCCATGGCGCCCTGTCGAGGTTGCTCCCACGCGCGCCCCTGGTCCGAACTCCCTGTTTTCCTTGAGACCGAGCGGCTCCCATGGCGCTCGTTCGACTGAGTTTCCTGACGCGCAGCTCCCTCTGTTCCATCTCCCTTTCACGCATCTTCCCCTTCCCAGCCGCGTCCTGTCGAGCTTGGCTCCGTGCGCGCGCTTCTTCTCCCTCAGCTCGCTCCTCCTGTGCCGCGCCCCAGCTCCTGATTCGGCTCTGCTCCTCCCTACGCCCATCTCGCATGGCGCTCAGCTCGGACTGCCCCTGCTCTTTGTTCCTCTAGCTCGTTCCTGACCGGGTCCTGTTGAGCACCGTTTTGAGCCTGGCGGACAGTCCGGCCCTGAGGCCGGACGGTACGCGGTACGGACAGTCCGCGCGTGTCGGCCGGCCGGTCCGCGCATGCGCAGAGTAGTTTAGGGTTCCGAGTTTTGTGCTATGTTTGTTTGCTAGATTTGCAAAATTAGCTCGGAATCCAGTCGTGTAAAGGGTCCAGCCCCTCTCCTCTATAAAAAGAGAGGTCTACGGCCGATTTGTAATCATCAATCGAATCAATACAATTTCTATTTCGCATTTTATCGTAGGAGTAGTTTTAGTCTAGTTTAGGTTTAGCCTCTCGATCCCCATATTCTTCGTCTCTCTTCGACTCTACGCCGATTAGAGGAGTAGGTCGGCCGGCCCGAGCCTAGACAACCCCTAAGATCTCTTCTCCCCGACGGGGTCCCTCCCGGGAGCGAGATTAAGGCCGTCGCCGGCGACTTCCGCCGCCCCTGCGCACGCGCGGGCCGTCCGGCCCTAGGGCGCGGACCGTCCGGTCGTCAGGCAGAGGATCCGAGCCCTGCGCTAGGTCGCGGACCGTCCGGCCCTAGGCTGCGGACCATCCGCGCCTGACCAGAGAGCACCGCCGCCGGTTCTTCTTGAGTATTTGGCGCTCCGAAAAGGCGTCAACATACTTTTTGGCGACTCCGCTGGGGACAACATATTTAGACCTATCAAATCGGCCCTCAATGGCCGGTTTAAGGGATAGCTCTGATATTTCCCCAAGCAACATCATAGAGCCGACTTGGAATACATTGTCGGCTGACGAACAACTCCAGTTCGAGGAGCACAAGGAGCAGATGATCCAGGAGGCGAAAGCGAGGTTCTTGGCCAACTTCAAAGTGGACAGGAACAACAAGGTCGTCCGACATCGGGCAACAGATCCGGCTTGACTGCGACCCACGCCAGATATCCCCAATGTAAGTAATACAAACGAGCTGCAATCTCTTAAGAATTATGTAGATGAACAGTGTGAACAAATGCAAAACATCATAGGGGATATGCAAAACGACTATAGGAGATTAGCGCGTGCATTTGACAAATCTAGCATTACAAATTTTCCATCACACGAGGTAGAATTAGGGGGTAACACGCGTAATACATCGGCTGTAGGTTGTCACGACCAGTCACAACCCCTTTATGGGATGCCGATGGCCGGACACGTATCCTGAGCAACCGCAAATCGGCAGCAAAACAGCCGATCTGCACATGTCCGGACCGTCCGCGCGTGAGCGCGGACCGTCCGGGCCAGTCACGGCCGGGCCCATTTTTAATGAAGTACTCAGACACGCACCCGAGCCACCACATATGACACAGAACCCAAACTACCCAGTCGGACGGTCCGCATACAACGACGGACGGTCCGCATATAATCATGGACGGTCCGGGTACGTATCCGGACAGTCCACGCATGAGTCTTTTGAGGAGGATTATTACCTGAATCCTCGCTCGTCCCAGCAACACTTCCCATCACACTATGCAATGCACCAGCCCATTAATTCAGGATCCAGAGCCCAGGAAAGCTTTCCGGCCCCACCTAGAAGGCCGGAAAGAAACGATCAAACCGATGAGCCATATAGGCCAAATGGAAATGCACCACGTAGCTCAAACCAATGGGGGGAACGACAACATACTAACATGCAACCAACCCCACCTATGTTTGACCAGAGAGCCGATGGTCTTGCACCGGCTGCCATTGATATAGTGAGGGAAGAAATAGCCGGGGCGTTCTGAGATAAGCTCGGAGTAAGCATGATCCCTGGGGGGCAATCATATCGGAAACCTTATGACAGTCGATTTGATCACCACCCGTACCCACAGGGAACTAGAATACCTGAATTCGCAAAATTTTCGGGTGATCAAGGGAAAAACACGCGCGAACATATAAGCCAGTGTCGGTGTTTTGGGTCCGACCGCACACCCGGGGTTGCCCCTCAAGGTGTTTTTAGGAGTAGGACGGTGTCGACGACTGTAGCAAAATGGTTCGTGCCGATCACACGAGGGACAGTGGACAAGATTTACAGGTTCGGGCCGCTTAGAGATGCGTAACACCCTACGTCCTGGTGAGTATGTGAACGAGGTTACAAGAGGGCTCTCTGGATTGAAGACACAGAGAGTTGAGGTGGGTGGCTAAGTAAGATAGGGTCGATCGTTCTGAAGGGGTGCCCCCTAGGCCTTATATACTCGACCGTGGGGCAGTACACGTGGATATGATAACAACAAGTAGCTAAAAGGTAGTGAACCTCTTGAGTTTATCCCTACGTAACCCTCGCTGACTTATCCTCGCATGGCTCCGCTGCATGGGGGCTCCAGCGCGGGAAAGTCGGGTCTTTGTTGCGACTTACTCGTTCAACGTTGTGGGCCGTCCGAGTTTGCTCCAATCCGGTCTTACGTCTTCTCTGCTTCGTTGGTTGTCTCTCCCCAGGCCCACGAAAGAATGACCTTACGATTTATTGGGCCCTTGGGCCTTTTCGTGAGGTCTTTTACTCCTTTAGTGGACCCGGGGGATATCTATCCCCCACAAGCCCCCGATCTTTGGGTTAATTTAGAGGTAATCAGCCCAAAGATCCCAGGTCCAACTTGCGGGTGTTTTGAAGAAAGATGACTTCCTGCTGTCTTCTCTTGCTCCGATCACTCATTTGACCGAAGCTTAGTTTCGTGCTTGTGCCTTAGAGGTTGGCATTTCGATTTGTAGGATTCTGAACTTCATTGGGTGCACCGGAGGTGCACCCAATGGGTGTAGCCCCCGACCTTTGAGTAGATTTTAGAAAATAATCTACTTGAAGGTCTTCCCCAGAAACTATCTCCATTTGTGCTCCGGCATCTTGGTTGAGGATTGGTCTTTTAATCTTGTCCCACGCCTTAGAAGTCGGCACTGTCTCGGTTTGGAATGATTATCCATGGGGTGCACCGGAGGTGCACCCAATGGGTGTAGCCCCCGACCTTCAAATGGATTTTTTAAGGATAATCCGTTCGAAGGTCTTCCTTTCGTTTGTAAAAATTGGCATGAAGCTATTTGCATTATGCTTTGGAGGTCAGCATTATGTCATCAATATTTTGCTGCAGAGGTCAGCATATATTTTGTCTTTAGCAGCCGAGTTTGCAATCCATCCATATCTTGCTAGGTAGTGCAATTTATTTGCTTCTGCGACTAATTGGACGTTTGATGGACGTTCTCTGTCTAGTCTTCACGTCGCTTCTGTCGGCCATATCTTGTACTTTGCTGGCTATATTTGGCTTTCCTCTGATCCTTACTGATATCTCATTTTTGTCTTGAGGTATTCACTGCGTGCCCTGCACGGATGTGACCGTTTTGAAAAATATACTGATAATTCCTGGGCGTCCCCCCAATGGGTGTGGGCGAGGGACAGCTTGGTACGCTGAGTGTTTTAGCCGGCTGCTTCTGAGTAGTAATGTGATGGGACGGCGAGTGTAATCATATCCTTTCCGCTGTTGACTGGGGTCCCAATGGGTGTAGTGTTGCATGGAACGGCGTCAGCCGTCTGACGTGTCTTCAGACGGGTGGAAGTGCTTATTGAATGCTTTGCGACTGTTCAGTGACCACGGTTGGAGGTGAGCGGTTGCCTTTCCCTTCTATAAATAGTGCCGTTGCTCCTCTGGTTTTTTCACATCTCTTCGCTGTTCTTTACTGCATCCTTCTCTTCCCTTCCGTCTGCTTCCGCCATGGGCAAGAGTAACAAACGCAAGCGCGAGCCGACTCCTCCGTCGGAGGACTTCGGCGACTCGGAATACTCGGAGGAGGAGTTCTCCTCCGAGTCCGAGGGGTCTCCGGCTCCCGTCTCTCCCCCGGCGTCGTCTGATGATTCAGACGACTCCCAGGGGATTGCCGCGGAAGTCTGGACGTACATCCGGGCCGTCGAGCGCTCCGGGCTCGAGGGCTCGGATGAGTCGGAGTTCTCCTCGGATGAGGAGGACTCGGACGGCGGCGAGGACGAGGATGACGACGACGACGACGGCGACGACGACGACGATGGCGACGGCGATGGTGACGGCAACGGCAGCAGCGGGGGCAGCAGCGGCGGCGACGGGAGCAAGAGCAGCACCAGAGGCGGCAGCAGCACGGGCAGCACCAGAGGCGGCAGCAACAAGGGCAGCACCAGGGGCGGCGGCGGTGGCAGCAGCAGCAAGGCCAGTGGCTAAGCGCCACTGGTCTTTAGATATTAGTATAGTGTAGTTAAAATAATGTAGTAGTAATGTAGAGTAGTATAGCGTAGTATAGTAGTAGTAGTAATGTAATGTAGTAATAGTAGGGAAGCATCAACTCGCAAAGAGTTGATTTCTAAGCTCATTGCCTTCCCTTAATGAAAGAATGACGTTGGCCTCTTCTTGATGACTCGTTTTCCTTGATTATAGAACTGATTCTTTTGAGACAATAGATGAATAACTTGTGCATCATACTGACGCTTCCAGAAGTGGCTGCCGAGTAACCTTGTAGTCGGTATCGGCGTTTTAGAAGCAACGCCGAGCGATTGAAGGTCGACGTCAGCATTTTAGAAGTAATACCGAGCAATCGAACACGAGATCAGCGTTTTGGAGGCAACGCCGAGTGAGTGAAGGTCGACGTCGGCATTTTAGAAGTAATGCCGAGCGATTGAACACGAGATCAGCGTTTTAGAGGCAACGCCGAGTGACTGAAGGTCGACGTCGGCATTTTAGAAGTAATGCCGAGCGATCGAATACGAGATCAGCGTTTTAGAGACAACGCCGAGTGACTGGAGGTCGGCATCGGCTTTTTAGAGGTAGTGCCGAGCAACTGAATATGAAATCGGCGTTTTAGAGTCAACGCCGAGTGACTGGATGGTGACGTCGGCATTTTAGAGGTAATGCCGAGCAACTGAATATGAAATCGGCGTTTTAGAGTCAACGCCGAGTGACTGGATGGTGACGTCGGCATTTTAGAGGTAATGCCGAGCAACTGAATATGAAATCAGCGTTTTAGAGTTATCGTCGAGTGATAGCCGGCCGCATGAGTTATTTTAAGGATGATAACCGAGTGATGAGGTGGCACATCGGCTTTTAGAAATAACCGCCGGATGACCACGTGGCATGCTGGGGTTTCGGAAATAACCGCCGGGTGATGACTGGGCACTTTTTGAAATGGTATCTGGCTCGAGAATATCCCATAAGAGCTGCGCTTTTAGCCGCCTTTGCTTTCCGTGCCCTAGTTCTTGCATTCCCGCCTCTGAATCCTCTCTGCCATTCGCCTCCTACTCTGTTCGCTGGTGAAAATCGAGATAGCGCCCAAGAGGAAAACTGCGAGCTCGTCTGCTGCGGTGATCCCTCCAATCGACCCCAACAGCCAGTTGCCTTTCGCAGGTAACCATATGTCCATTATTTCCGAGGCTGAACTTCTCCACCTCGTATCCATCGGGGTTCTTCCTCCGCGGGAACTCTGTTCTTGGCGGATTTGCCGTGGGACTACTGTCCCAACAGAGGATACCCACGAGTCTGTAGTCTACGCTCCTTTTCTTCTCCGCGGCCTCGGCCTTCCCATCTCTCCCTTTTTCCGCGGCCTCCTTGATTTCTACCACATTAACTTGACCCACTTGAACCCTAATTCCATTCTGCAAATCTCCATTTTCGTCCACTTATGCGAAGCCTTTCTTGGCGTGCTGCCGCATTTTGGCTTATGGAAGTATCTGTATCATTGTCGCCCTGGGATGGCCGGGGGACAACATCAGTTGGTCGGAGGTGCCAGTTTGGAGATGCGCCGCGGGCGGAAAACTGAGTATCTTGAGATTCCCCTCAAGGACAGTATTAAGGGATGGCGTCTAGAGTGGTTCATAGTTGATAATTATGGAAATTCTCTCCCCTCCCGGTCGGGAAGACAGCTAGACGTTCGCACTCCGAGCTGGACCGAGTCTCCCACAGATCAGGAAGTGGCTGAGGCAGGTGTGTTGCTAACTGAAGTGGGATTGCTGAAAGAGAGAGGTCTAACTGCTGAAGCTGTGGTCGCTGACTTTGTTTTCAAGAACATTCAGCCACTGAAAGATAGGGCCTATCAAGCATATCTGTATCGAGGGCTGGCCGACTCAACTCGGGTTACCAATAGGAGAATTCCTTCTGTAGACTTGTAAGCCGACTTGAAATGATCCTCAGGGGTAAGGTGTCAAATATTGGTGCTCCAGTGGCATACTCAGCCTGGAACCTGCCTCCTCCCAAAGCCTTCACCCTTTTTGTGTCAAATCCGCCTGTGGCTGATGGCAATTTGGGCCTTAGAGTGCGACCCTCTGCTGAAGAAGTCAGTACTTTGGTTGCTTCGCTTGGGGAAATTCCTGATGATGAACGGCAGGTTCATTTTGAAGTGCCCCTGAACCCTAGTGATGCGGACATAAATGACATGCTTGATCTGTTAGCTGAGGATTCCTCCGACGCTGCTCCTGTTGGTACGTTGGCAGTGGTGCCCCTTCCAGAGGTTGATACAACTTTGGATGTCCCGAAACCTGTCAGTGCTCGCCCGAGGCGTCCTAGCCGAACCAATCAGTCTGAGCCTTCTGCTGATGAGCAAAAGAAGAAAAGAAGACGCCTCCGGCGAGTATCCAGTTTTGATGAGTATGCTGGTATCTCAGTTCCTGCTACTGAAGGAGTGCCTGCGACTGGACTTACTGACGCCGACCCCAATGGGTGTACCCAAACTGCTACTGATCCCAATGTGGGTGCTCCGTCTGTTGCTGATCCCAATGGGTGTGCTACTTGTGTTGTCACTGTGGAAGATGAGGAGGAAGAAAATGAAGCTCCTTTAACTCGGAAAAACAGTCGGCAGTTCATCGCCAGCGGTGGAAGTAGTGGAGTTCCTTCTCCTGCTTTGTCTGCCCTCATTGGTCTGCAAGAACTGTCCCTGGCCAACTTTGATCAAACTCTTGAGGATATGGTCCCAGAGGACTTGTTATCAGAGCCAGTGGATGATGATGCAACAGAGATTTGCGCTGCCGTGCCTGATGCTGGGTTGAGGTCATCCCGTGCCTCGTCGACCTTAGAGCGCGATCTCGAGGGTCGGGATGCTGACTTGGTTTGTCCCGGTCCCATGGAAGTAGCCGAAGGCCCGTCAACCTTAGAGGTGGTTACTGCGGAGAGCCTGGACCTCAAGGATGGTGCTGACACATGCCCAACCCTCGAGGATGTCGCCGGGGATGACTTAGCTCGGGTGAAGAGTGTAAGCCACTGCCCAGCCCCCGAGGGTGCTGCCGGGGATGATCCGGCTCAAGTGGGCAGTGCCAACTATGACCCAGCCCCCGAGGGTGCCCAAGCAGGGTCTCCTTCCTGCACTTCCATGGACGTTCACGCGGGATCACCTCCACACTCTGGCTGCATGGTGGTGGCCCAAACTTTGGACCAGGGAGGCGCTTTAGAGGGCAGCGTCCCCGCTGATCGGGCGTTTGGCTCTGTTGAAGGCATTGAACTGATTTCTACTAGTCCGTTGCAAGCTGCTTCGGGTGGTGGCCTTCCGCCTGGTTATCAGCTGATTTCTCCTGATTTGGGGATCCCTTCGTTCTTTTCCAACCTCCAGGTACTGTGCTGTATTTTAGCTTGTTCTTTATGTTGCGTGAACTTTTGTCATTAGGTTCATCTGTTCTTCTTATCAGGCTTTGGTAGATGGGATGGCCAGCCAGCTGAGATTGCAGGGTGCTTCCGCCCCAGAAGTGGCTTCGTCTCTTGCGTGTTGGAATCCAGTGTCACTTCATCGTCGTGTATCCGAGCTGGAGGCAACTAACGCTGGTTAGTGCCCTTTTTCTTCTCTTCGCCTTTGTTGTGGACTGTTTTACCTTCTGACCTCGTTTTGTTTGATTACTTCTTGCTAGGAATGACTCGGCAGATTGCAATTCTTGAGGAAAAACATTCCCGAGATCAGGCTGAAATGGTTCAACGGTGCGCTGACTTCGAGGAGAAGTACTCTCAGAGCCAAACTGAATTAAATCAGGTTTCCGCTGCCTTGGATGACGCCAACGCCCTGAGTTCTTCTCTTCATGCTTGGCTTGACTCTGAAAAGGTAACTTACAAAACTGTGCCTTGCCTTGCTATGCTCTTATTACTTGCTTGGTTTCTGAAGGAGTTGATTTTTGTTTGCAGGAAGAAAAACGTATCCTTGCTGCTTCTCGTGACAATCTAGACAGATTGTATCGTGATTCTAGCAACTCGCTGACCATCTTGGAGAGGAGTCACCGCTTTACAATGGAGGAACTGGACAATCAGCGTTGTAGGCTACAAGAATCTACGGACGAAGTGACCCGCCTTAAGCAATTGATATCAGCGAAGGATGCCACCATTAGAGAACTCCGAGCTTCCAAGAAATCCGTTGCCCAGGAGTTAGAGGCCGCTCGGCTGGCTGCTAAAGTTGCCGAAGAAACTGCGGCTACTCTCAAAGCCCAGCGCGATAAAGCCATGGACAAGGCTATTCGTGCTGGACGAATCTTAATGAGGAGACCCGGCGTGGTTGTTCCTGAAGACATAAGGGCTGACGTGAACGCTGCCCCCGATTCCTCGAGTCGTCCTACTTCGTCGGTCGCTCCTGAAAAGGACATTGCGAAATAGAGAAACATTTTGCGTGCTCTGAGCGCGCGGTTAGCATGATCGAGTATTTGTTAGAAGACATCAGTTTACCATTCGAATGACATAATTACTCTCTTATTGTATCAGGATTTATTGATTCGTAAATTTGTGGTAATGACGCATGATGATTATGAAATTCGTTGGCGAGATATGGAAGTCATCCCCTGAATTACATAGGCGCGAGCACGTTGTGCCGGCTTGAGCCACCACTGACTTTAGCCGATAGCTCCGTTAGTAGGGCATAGTGGTCACCCCGAGTTAAGTAAGCGTGAGCATGTTGCACCGCCTTAAGTCGTTGCCGACTTAAGTCGATTGCTCCGTTTGTAGGGCATAGTGGTCACCCCGAGTTAAGTAAGCGTGAGCATGTTGCACCGCCTTAAGTCGTTGCCGACTTAAGTCGATTGCTCCGTTTGTAGGGCATAGTGGTCACCCCGAGTTAAGTAAGCGTGAGCATGTTGCACCGCCTTAAGTCGTTGCCGACTTAAGTCGATTGCTCCGTTTGTAGGGCATAGTGGTCACCCCGAGTTAAGTAAGCGTGAGCATGTTGCACCGCCTTAAGTCGTTGTCGACTTAAGTCGATTGCTCCGTTTGTAGGGCATAGTGGTCACCCCGAGTTAAGTAAGCGTGAGCATGTTGCACCGCCTTAAGTCGTTGCCGACTTAAGTCGATTGCTCCGTTTGTAGGGCATAGTGGTCACCCCGAGTTAAGTAAGCGTGAGCATGTTGCACCGCCTTAAGTCGTTGCCGACTTAAGTCGATTGCTCCGTTTGCAGGGCATAGTGGTCACCCCGAGTTAAGTAAGAATGCAAGCCAATCGTAAACGAGCCGAGTATCTTCGAAATCTCTCTTTATTGATGACATATTTCCACTTTACAGAATACATTGTCGCCCCAGCAGTTTTGAAATACAGCTAGGGATAAAATTTTCTGAGGTGCTCTATATTCCAGGAGTTCCCAACTTCTGTGCCATCCATCTGAGTGAGGCGATACGATCCGGGCCGAGTGACTTCTGCTACTATGAAGGGTCCTTCCCATAAGGGTGATAACTTGTGTCGTCCCTCCCCCGTTAGAATTCGGCGGAGGACGAGGTCTCCTACTGAAAAGAACCGTTGCCGCACAGCCTTGTCGTGATAGCGCCTTAGAGTCTGCTGGTATCGTGCTGATTGGATTACCGCATTCAGCCGTTCTTCCTCAAGTACATCAATGTCCTCCAGCCTGGTGGCCTCAGCTTCTGCTATGCTCTCGAAAATCAACCTTGGCGCCCCAAACTTGAGATCAGCAGGTAGCACTGCCTCCGACCCATAGACCATGAAGAAAGGGGTGTTTCCATGCAGGGCTCGGCTAGGTTGGGTTCTTAGGCTCCAAACAACATAAGGCAATTCTCTTATCCACTTTCCTGCGAATTTTTCATTCTTATCGAAGACCTAGTGCCTCCAATATCATTCCGTTGGCTCGCTCAACCTGCCCGTTGGCTCTTGGATGTGCTACAGATGCGTACTTGATCTGAATGCTCTTTTGCTCGCAGAAGTCGAAGAATTCTGAACTGGTGAAGTTGGATCCTAAGTCGGTGATGATGCTATTTAGTATCCCGAATCTGAATATTATGTCTTGTATGAATTCCACAGCCTTAGCAGAGGTTAAAGAAGCAATGGGCTTGAACTCTATCCATTTAGTGAATTTGTCAATCGCCACCAATACATGAGTATATCCCCCTTGGGCTTTCTTGAAAGGCCCAATCATATCCAGTCCCCAGCATGCGAAAGGCCAGGTTACTGGTATGGTCTGTAGTTGCTGTGCTGGCATGTGCTGTTGCTTTGACAAGTATTGGCAAGCTTCGCATCTCTGAACTAACTCGGCTGCATCGTTCTTCGCCGTCGGCCAATAGAATCCTGACCTGAAAACCTTTCCGACTAGTGTTCTGGATGCTGCATGTATTCCACATTGCCCTGCATGGACCTCCTCCAGAAGTTGCTTCCCAGTGGACGGGAGAACACACTTCATGAGGATGCCTGATGCGCCCCTTCTGTACAATTCCTCCCCAATGAGTGTATAGTGAGCCGACTGCCTGGCAATGCGCTCTGCCGAGTTCTTGTCGTCTGGTTCTTCTTCATTCTTTATGTACTTAATAATCAGTCTTCTCCAGTCATCAGAGTCTGACTCGGGTTGATTTATGATGTTGCACTCTTCTGTTTGATCCATTGAGATACTCGGCTGCAGAATTTCTTGCACGAAGACTCCGGGTGGGACCTGAGTTCGACTGGATCCGAGCTTGGAAAGTACATCGGCTGCTGTGTTCCGATCTCTTTCTATATGATGAAATTCCAGATCCTCGAATTTGTCTTCCAGCTTTCGGACGGCAGCGCAGTATTTTCCCATTGACTCACTTGAACAATCCCATTCCTTGTTTATCTGGCTGATGACTACCAGAGAATCTCCGTATACCATCAATCTCTTGACGCCCAGTGATATGGCGATGTTCAATCCGTGTATCAAAGCTTCATACTCGGCTGCGTTGTTAGAGGCCGAGAATAGCAACTGGAGGGCGTACTTGAGGTGTTCGCCTCCAGATGCGGTGAAGAGAATCCCTGCTCCTGCTCCCTGCAGCTTCAGCGAGCCATCAAAATACATTCGCCATACTTCTGCAATTTCTGGATTATCTGGTACTTGCTGTTCTGTCCATTCTGATACGAAATCAACCAGTGCTTGAGTTTTGATGGCAGTGCGAGGTCGGAACTCGATGTCGTGGGATCCCAGCTCGCAAGCCCACTTGGCTATTCGGTCAATGGCTTCCTTGTTGTGAAGAATGTCCCCTATTGGAAAACCAGTGACTACTATGACTTTGTGGTCGTCGAAGTAGTGACGCAGCTTGCGGGCAGTTAGAAGTACTGCATATAATAGCTTCTGAACCTGAGGATACTTTTTCTTCGAGGGGCCTAGAACCTCACTGATGAAGTAAACAGGATGTTGTACTGGATAGGCATGTCCTTCTTCTACTCGCTCGACTACCAACGCGGTGCTTACCACGTGAGTCGTGCAAGAGATATACAGCAGCATATCTTCAGCCGGTTGAGTCGGCATAGCTCGCCGGGGTGGTTTCAGTACTGGTGGTGTTGTCAAGAATTTCTTCAGTGCGTCTAGAGCTTCTTGTGCTTCTGAAGTCCATTGAAACTTATCCACCTTCTTGAGTAGCTTGTAAAATGGCAAACCTTTTTCTCCCAGCCTGGATATAAATCTGCTCAGAGCTGCCATACATCCAGTAAGTCGCTGAACCTTCTTTTGTGACCGAGGAGCTTCCATCTTCATGATAGCTTCAATCTTATCTGGATTAGCCTCAATTCCCCGGTGGCTGACTATAAACCCGAGCAACTTTCTTGCTGGTACCCCGAAAACACATTTTTCTGGATTGAGCTTCCATCTATATCTTCTCAGGCTGTTGAAAACCAGCTATAAATCTTCGATGAAGTTCTCCGAATTCTCTGTTTTGATCACCACATCATCTACGTAAGCCTCCACGCGCTTGCCCCAGTGATCGGCTAAGCATGTTTGAATGGCTCTCTGATAGGTCGCTCCAGCGTTTTTGAGGCCGAACGGCATGGAGGTATAACAGAAAGCACCAAACGGAGTGATGAACGCCGTTTTCTCCTCGTCTTCTTTTGCCAAACTAATCTGATGATACCCGGAATAGCAATCTAAGAAAGACAGCACAGAACATCCAGCGGTAGAGTCCACCACCTGATCTATCCTCGGGAGCCCGAAGGGATCCTTCGGACAGTGTTTGTTAAGATCAGTATAGTCGACGCACATGCGCCAATCCACTTTATTCTTTTTGAGTACAAGAACAGGGTTAGCTAGCCACTCGGGGTGTAATACTTCTCTAATAAATCCAGCCGCAACCAAGCGAGCTAACTCGGCGCGAATGGCCTCTCTCTTGTCGGGCGTGAAACGACGTAGCTTTTGCCGGATCGGCCTCGCCTGGGGATAAACCTTCAACTTGTGCTCGGCCAGTTCTCTCGGGACTCCCGGCATATCCGCAGGTTGCCATGCGAATACATCCCGGTTATCTTGCAGGAACTGGACGAGCGCGCTTTCCTATTTGTCGCTCAAGCTGGAGCTGATGATGGCCGTCTTGCGCTCATCAGCGAACCCCAGGTTGATCCTCTTAGTATCTTCAGTCGGCCGCATAGAGGTCGCGGCCTGAGCTTCATTCGCCGGTACTGCGAGGTTTTCTCCAGGCTTAGAGTTCGCCGGTGTCGAGGAAACCGTCGATGGCTTGGTGTTGAGGGCTGCTTGGATGGCCACTCGGAAACATTCTGCGGCGCCTTGGAAGTCGGCGCGCACAGTTATGATTCCTTGTGGTCCTGACATCTTCAGTACCATGTATGTGTAATGGGGGATGGCCATGAATTTGGCCAGCCCCGGCCTCCCGATGTTGGCGTTGTACCCGCAGTCGAAGTTCGCCACTTCGAACCTCAGGAACTCGGTTCTGTAGTTCTCCGGAGTTCCGAAGGTGACTGGCATGTAGATGTGGCCCAGCGGGTATTCTCCTTCCGTCGGCACGATGCCGAAGAAAGGAGTGTCCGACTCGTGGAGCTCTTTGAGGTGAACTCCCAAGCCTTGGAGTGTTCGGGGGAAGGTGACGTTGATGCTGCTCCCCCCGTCCACTAGCACCTTCTTCACCCGGCTCTCTCGGATCACCGGATCAACGAGGAGCGGGTATTTGCCTGGATGGTCGAAGTTGAGCCATTGATCTTCCCGAGTGAAGGTGATCGGGTGTTCTGACCACCGGTATGGGGCGGGAGGACCGGTGGTTGCCACCAGTATCTGGCGGTCGTTGAGCTTTTGTTGTCTCTTGTTCTCCTGCGACCCATGTCCGCCGAAGATGACGTTGACCTCCCTATCAACGCGTGGGAAAGCTCCTCCTCCTCCCTCCTCCGGCTGATGAGGTTGTCGCGGTTCATCCGGTCCTCCCCTCGGCGGAGGAGGAGGTAGAGGTTGGAAGGGTCGGCCATGCCCAACGGAGTGCTTGAAGTCCCGACAGTTGCGAAGAGTGTGGCGCATGTCCTTGTGGTATGGGCACTGGGCGTCGAGGATGTCGTCCAGCGTGCGCTCGCCTCCGCGAGGTCCTCCTCGGGCGCGAGAGGCGGGCGGTCCGGCGGCGTGTACTTCTTCGCGAGGCCTCTTCTCCCAGCGTTTGTCGGGTGGCTGGTTCGCGTCGCGTCGCGGTGCTGCCGGTGCAGGCTTTGCTCCTCCGATGAGGTCCTGAGCTCGCTCGTCGGCGGTGATGTAGAGGTCGGCTTCCCGGAACAGCTCCTCGGAAGTAGTCGGCGCCTTCTGTAGTATGGCTCGGACAAAAGCCGAGTCGTTGGATCCTCTGTAAAAGTCCTCAATCACGGTCGCCTCCGTGACCTCGGGGATGCGATTTCTCATGGTCTGGAACCTTTTGAGGTACGACCGGAGAGTCTCATCCCCCCGGCGCTTGATGGATTTGAGGTCCCACGGTTGCGCTGGCTTGTCAGAGAGGGACTGGAAGTTGGCGGTGAAACGTCGACTGAAGTCTCCCCAGTCGTCGATGCAATGTCGGGGTAGATGTCGTAGCCACTGTAGCGCATCTTGCCCAAGGACGATGGGCAGATACGCGGTCATAACATCCTCAGATGCTCCGGCAGCCCGAGCAGCGGTGGTGTAGACGGCTAGCCAACCCCCTGGATCCTGCTTAGGCTCATATTTGTCGACATTGGATACCTTGAAGTTGGGAGGCCATTGGATGGCCCTAAGGCGCGGAGTAAGAGCGGACACTCCGCACGAGTCCTCCTGTCGTCGGGGACGATGTCTGTCTCGGGGAGGGGAGTTGTGATTGTGGTTCCTCGACCGTCCCCGAGTGGTACCGCCAGTTGAGGCCGTTGCCGACTCAGTCCTGGTGGCCTGGCTCTGAGTCGGGATGCCATGATCCCGGTCGTACTCCTCCCGACGGCGAATCTCGTTCTCATGTCGCCGTTCGCGCGAAGCATTGATGGAGCTCCGCGCGTCTCGGCGACTGTTGATGGCGTGTCGTAGATCGTTCGGCGGGTGAGCGAGCGGTAGAAGATGGTTGGCTGCCTGGGTGAACAGGCGTCGGTATCCCTCGGCGTCGGGGGTTCGAGGAAGTCCATCAGCTATCCGAGCTAGTACCCCTCCGACTTTGCTTGGCGTGTTCATAGCTTGGGCGTGTAACACCCCAGGTGTTTATATTTCGCTCGACGACGATTATGGATTCAAGCACGTAATATCAGTGGACAAAACAGATGCTAAATTTTAAACATCTTCGCCTTTCGCGATTTTAATATCGCATTGGTTTCGTCTGTCGCGAGTGTGACGTCGTTTTTTTTATTTTTATCTGCCCGGGCTCTTCCGAAATTTTCGTGATGTTCGGGACATTGTCATTCTGAAAATCGGTGCATCCGATGATTAATTAAAATTCATCGCCACGCGAATCCGAATTCAGAAGCTCGACCTCATTCTACGCCTTTTTATCCCGGACAGATTAATTTGAACTCGACGACTAAAATACTCGGTGCAAAATAATCTGAATCGTGCGTCGTCTAAATGAAATCGTGCGCGAGGATATAATTCAATTTATTCTTCGACACGCTGTTTTGGCGACAAAATTGCGTATACATTTACGGCTCTGGTTTCGGCTAATCACGCTGAGTAGATTAAAATACCGAAGCCGGACTCGTTGTAAATTGGTCTGTTTACATCGTGATCGGAATAGTCACGAAAACTACCCAACGAGATTCGGACAGAACCGTCTACGCTGTTATTCCTCGGATTTCCGTTTCATGATTCGGAAAATGGATAAGTAGTTGAATAGTGTATCGACCCAGTGGGTATTGCTAAAAATCCAGACGCAAAAATATCTGCGCATTTCTAATAAAAGAAAAGAAATTAAAAAAACTGCTGGCATCCCTATCCCTGCCGCTTCCTTCAACCTTTTGTTCCTATCCACGCGCGGGGGTGAAAAAAAAATCTTCTCCGGCCGTCGCTGGGACTCCTACAAATCTCATCGCCGAGCGGCTCCTGTGGGCGAGCGCTCTACCGCCCAGTCCTCTGCTCCTTGCTTCTTCCTTCTCTCTCGCACTTGCCGTGGAGGCCTCATCCTATTTTTTTCGTTCTTCAGAAGTTTAGAGCGTCCCTATCTCCTTCCCTCTGCTCTGATTTTTCCAGCAGCTGGTTTCCCCGGATATTCTTCCACGCTGCGCCGATTAGCACCTGGATATGTTCTCCAGCGCACAGCCTTATCCTGCAGCCGCCCTCGCCTGATTCTTTCCCAGCCGCCGCTCTGGGCGATTAAAAATCCTGCTCGCCGGCCGGATCTCCGGCGTCGTCTGCCCCTGCTTCCCTTGGCGTTCTTCCCCCAGTCGTCTCCTTCCTCTGCTCGTCGCTAAAATTCGCTGGCCGCGAATGCCCATGGCGCACCCCCAGTCCCTGCTTTCTCTTTGTCTCTCTCTTATCCATGGACGCGCGTTGCCGGAGCTCCCTGCTCGTCGCGCGCCCTGCTCGCTCATGGCGCTGGCTGCTGCTCTGCGGCTCCCAGCCGAACGCCCTCTGCCCCAGCCGCGTCCGGCCAGGTGTTTCTGCGTCCCGCTCGCCCCAGCAGCAGCTCGGTCTTGTCCCCTGCCATGGTGCCAGCAACTGTGCCCCCAGCTCTCTCTCACGCCGCACTTCTCTGCTTCAGCCGGTCGAGCTCTCTCGCCAAGGCCCCAGCCGAGCTCGTCCCTGTGCGCCGGGGTCGCGTGCAGCTCGCCCAGCTCGGAGTTTCCCCTGTCCATCTCGCCACGCTCAGTCTCTAGCTCCCTGTGCGCGCGTCGAGTTCCCGTACCGAATTCAGCGTACCGAATTCAGCCCCATGTTGACGTGTCCCTGTTCCAGCTTGCCGTGCCGCGTCGTCATCGCTTCCTGTCGCGAGCTCGATTCCCGTTGTCATCGAGTTTCACGCTTGCTCGCGTTTGTCGTCGAGCTGTTGAACCCCCTCCCTTGCTCGTGACTCCATCGTCGCGTCGTGTGTGCAGCTCTATATATGCCACCCTCCTATATCGTCGTCGAAGCTGTCATCCCCTGCTCGACCCCTACCTCACTAGCTCACTCCAAACACGATCTCGTCATCGTTCCGTGAGTCATCAAGAAATCTCGAAAATTGGGTGAAGACGAAGCTAGCAGCATTGTATCTCCCAAGTGCTCGACACAAGAGCTGAACCAGAATCCTTGCCGTGTTCGGATAGCGCGTCAGATTTAGAATGGTAAGCCGATTCAAAATTTCCGTTAGTTTAATTATTGAAGTAGTTCGATGAATGTGATATGCTTATTTTTATGATTTTGAAGCAGTCGCGTCACGGTAGGATTAAATATATGTGCAGTACGATAGAGTTAGTAATGTGAAAGATAGATTAATTTAGGTAATATTCGGGCGAGCTGATGACGAAAGAAATACAAATAAGTTTAGTATTCCTATTTGCTAGTTAATAGAATTTTCTAGTGTCGTTATGTCAATTTGATTAATTGATATGGTCGGTGCCCTGTATAATTAGTTAGTTTATTCTAGTCATGATATCCTTTGTTAATGATCAATTAAATGCCCTAGATAAATATCTCGCATTGCCGAAATGAGTGAAAGAAAATAATACCGATAAGTTTGTCTCTGTTAGGATTCAATCCAGCTAAGTTAAAAATAATGTAGATGATGAGTCGTGTCTAGGCTAATTATATTTTAAGTGTATGATGTGTTTGCGATGTTTGTGTTAGGTTCGTCTAATTTAGAGAAGCGTAATTATTGCGCGTAGTCGTATAGTAATAACTAGTGTTTTCGTGTAAGATTGTACAACAACTCGCCCTTAGGTGTTTAATTCGCTATCGCATAGCACTATTTAGGTTTGTAATATTCATGTTCATATGCATTCATATGCATAATGCATTTCATTCAGGTACGTTAATTAATCACGTGATACGGAAGACGATCCAAGTCGACCCCAAGTGCGGCCGGACTACTCCGCCTGAAGATACTGATGGACGAACCTGCCTGATCAAGTGCTAGGATAAGGATGATCGTCAAGTGGTCGCCTAACAACACTAACCTAGTGTTACCCAGGCAAGCCCCGGTGCATGCAACCCCTTTCCTTGTGTTTTTAAATACTTTTCGCACACTTTAAGTCTAGTGAAATGTGCATTAAGTTTATAGGAATTGCTTGAAACCCTTTGATGCATTGTTTTCCTTGATATCCATACCTTTATAGATACTTCTGTGAAGTATCAAAATTATGATTTACAAAAATGCTTAGCCTTGCTTGGATCTTGTGGATAGAGGTTGTCCTCAATTTAACCTGGGAGAGGATGGCTTCTACCTGCAAGAATATTTTCATCTGGAGCAATAGTGGGATCTTACTGCAAAGTTCCCTGTGATGCTCTTTCATCCTAAGGAACAGACACAATCCTAAGGATGGCAATACTTAAATTGAGACTTGGGTTAGGAACAGGTGATGTTCTACCCAGGTTGGTTAAGGATTAACGCGTATGTAGGCGTGCTGACCGAGGACCCTTTAACTGGTCACATGCCTCGTCATAGGTAAGCCTTGCCTCGGGCAGACTAAGGCCAGAATAAGATAACACGAAATGGGCGTGGAGCGGTGGCGAGAGTAGCGTGTACCCTCCGTGGCAAGAGGCTGGACGGTGGTGTATCTGTGCTCTCGGTTTGCGTGAACCTGATCTGGTCTTAAGAACCCCGGTGACGGGTTGACATATGCAAGGGTTAAGTGCTACATATGTCGTGTGATTGGAGATCCTCAGCTGAGTATAATCGATTCGGATCGCCGTACCTTCGCGGTTATGAAGACTTGGTCACTTTTCTACAACCTAAAGTCAGGATGTGAACACTATGGATAAAAATGATGTTGTATTGATGAGATGAAAATTAGACTAGATGCAAATGGAGTCTATTAATACTTAATATGGCGTTAAAAGATTGAAAGTAAGGACTCACTTTAGTAAGCTACTTCTGCAAAAATACAAGTTGATTTTTGCTAAAACCTCTCCTTGACTCCTATTTATCCAGCATACCCTTGAGAGTCTTTTCCTTAGTCGGGTAAGACTTGCTGAGTAATTCCATACTCAGGGTTTTATTCCCTGTTGTTTTTCAGGTTCTAACCTTGTGCTGCTGTAATGGTGTTAAGTGCCGGTGGGCTCGGCCTTCTTATAAGTCTAAGTAACCCTTCTATACTTCTTATTGAGGATGGTCACTTGAGCTAGCATATATTTCAAACTTATACTTTTGTAATCACTCCGATAAAATAATGTAAAATTTTTGTAACCTGTAAAATTTGGTAGTAAGATTTCCGCTGCAACAATATTGGTGTGTGTGATTTGTGTTACTTAATCCCGCGGTTCTGGT
Source organism: Zea mays (assembly GCF_902167145.1). Lineage (NCBI taxonomy): Eukaryota > Viridiplantae > Streptophyta > Magnoliopsida > Poales > Poaceae > Zea > Zea mays. The sequence goes on along the minus strand of NC_050100.1, from coordinate 72,541,602 downwards.
TGTAAGTGGTTTATCCGATGTCCTTGGACAATCGGACAGATCCTGTTAAGTTATCTGGTGCACATGCATAGCTGTCTGAGGTCTTTGAGACAAGGACAGGTGCATGTGGGCCCAATAACTTGGGAGGTTCTGCCACAGCTGGTATCGGAGCTGGATTAAGTATATACAGTCACATACGTATTTTCAAAACAAAGGTTTTGGTTTTAAAAAAAAACTATTTTTAACTAAACACATTGTTTGGTTTTGAAAAAATAGTTTTGAAAAACTATAATGCTAGCGACATCCTCTATTAAGCCCTAAGTTAAGGACTATCAGGTGGCTTAGTTGAAAACCACAACCGGGGGTATTGCATACATGTGTATTGTTATTTTTGAGGCCATTCAGTTGTGAATGGATCGACGCTCAAGGTAAGGTGAGATGTGAGAGCATGACCGAACAAATGTCGGTCTAGGGAAGTGCTTAATTGTGGCGCTTGATTATATACATGTTCCACATATGTATATATGAAGGCTGCGATGTGGAGTATTTACTTTTCTGGGAATTCAGTACCCCATGGATGTGTATGGGTATACAGACATGGGAATACTGAGAAGTGTAATGTACTTGTAACGACGCACCTACGTTCAGGTATGAAGGTAAGTTACCATAATGAGTTGCCCTATGGTTAAAGTGTGGCAACAGCGCCTAAGCATGGCTCGGCGCTTAATGATGAGCTGGCCTCCATATAGCAATATATGGAGTATAAATTGTGATAAACTGTCATGTGTGACTTGCATCATTGGGAAATTGGGCTATGATGAGAATTTTCTGCAGGTACACTAACCTCGAAAACGTATGTGTAGTTGACGACTAGCAAAATACCGTGAGAGTCATAAGTATGCCACCGAGATAGAACGCTATTGCCACATATGTTGGCATAATTTGTGAGGACGTGTAGGACGCGCATGCATCCTGATTGTTGTATTATGTTTGTTACCTATACACCCAAGATGCTTCTCTCATCTTTATTCCAGTAACCATTGATTGTAGATAATGTGGTGAAATGCTGAATTATGAACTTCGATGAAATAGGTGTCCTCCATTCTTTAGGTGACCTCTTAGGGTGCTTTATGTGCTTGCTCTTGTACTTGCTACGCTGGTAGAAGGTTGGTGACCTATTTGCCTAAACCTTAAACTAGGTCATGTCTTTATTTAGTGAACCATGACCAAAATTTGAATTTTCAGTTATCATTCCATGACCAAACACATAAAAATAAATGCCTAGATAATTTCTTTGTTGGACCTAAAATGTACCCAAGCTTAAAACAAGAATCTCGAGTCTGTATTCTTGACAATTAGTTTATCACTCTTTTATGGTCCTATTTCCAACCAAAACCATGCCTTTGCTTTGTTGGTGCAAGCTAATACCCCTAATTTCAGTTTGCTTCTTCTTGAGGATCCTACCGTTGTTTTATCAACCTAACTTAGGAAAGACATGTCCGACCATTTTCTTAAAGTTTGATGCCTTTGGCTTCCCCATACCCATCGAAGGCATACCAACTTAATCCTTGACCTTGTGATCTCTGCGATGGGCATAGAAATATGCTTGGGGCTGAAATAACAGTCTCCCATCGTACTCCTTTCATTCAGTTAGGTTATGGCCATATCTTGTTCATTTCATCGGGCCATGATCTATTTGGCTCTCTACTTGTAACCATTTTTACAGGTGGAGTAATTCTTTGTATATAATCACCCTTGCTCAATCTATTGGTGTCGCGTGAGATTTCTTATTGGTTATGTCTGGTAATGGTGTTATGACTAAAATCGGTGACACCGCGCTAAAACCGAGGGCCTCCTGTGGGTGCACACACATGGTTGCGCTACTTGGCACGCGCTAGTATCACAGTTAGTAGTCATAATCCATTATAAGACTATATTGATATGTTATCTCTGCACAAATTGTTCTTACCATGTGAAGTTCATTATGGGTGCCAGTTTTGTAATGGTGTCATGGTTATGAACTTATGGTACCACGGCGAAACTGAGAGCCTCCTGTGAATGTGCACCCAGGATTCTGCTGCTTGGCGCATGCCGGTACCGAAGTCTCTAGTCATGATCCATTGTGGAACTACACTGATATGTTATCTTTCGTGGACTTCTTCCTTAAAACAATTTCTATATTGTTTGTCAAGTTATCAAGCAACATCTGTCATCTTCGTTGGATCAAAAGGGCATACCACTCTCATGTGTGGTTTTATTTATTTTGATCTTGGTAGTGACTACTCATACCCGTTCCCTTTATGTCCTTTGTGTAAAGGTGAAGCCTTAGAGCTTTTTAGTGTCAAGAGACAACTGATTAGCTCTCAATATGGAGATCTGTTTCCCCTGCTGCTGAGATGCAGGAGTTTGTTCATTCGCTCTCTTATTTAATCCATGCATTCCCTAACCAAGTGGATAATGCGTCTCGCATGAAGAAACGGATGAACAACATGACCAAATAGATTTCTAACCAAGTGCAGGATTTCCTGTTAGCAAATGTGAACTCTCAACCCTTGGCTTACCGATGGTACTGAGAGGACTTGCTCAATGTCAAAAGTAGTTCAACAAGTTGGTTTTACTAACTTGTGACTGCATTGTGAACAAAGGTTGAGTTTAGAGATCGTTTTATCGAGTTGTCTAAACTCACTTTGGTTCAACCCATCTTGAGAAAGTACTTACAAAAACCAAGTTAAGTCGACCAGAAACCACCTGATTATCGCTCTAGTCGTGTCTCGAACGCCTCACGTGTGCTTTTCCAGCGTGTGTGATAAAGTCGAGCCGTGACTAGTGCTTGATAAAATAGAATAGACATGAAGTCTGCATTTATAGATGCCTTCACTAGTGATTTTCGAGTCTTTATCATTTTCTTGGGCTCGGATTCTCTGGCTAGCACGAGGTAACTTTGATGTTGTTTGACATGCACACCCGTTCCCTGTGCTATGAATTTCCTGTAACCACTTGTTGGTAAACCTCTTTCTGTGTGTTTTACCCAAGAGGTTGCATCTGATTCTGTTTGGGTAAAATCGTGTATTTACTGCTCGTTCAACAGACTCACATAGTACAGTGTCATCAGAAAAAACAAACTGCACACATGGAACCTTATGTGTTCTGCTGGCAGATATCGCCTCTACTAATGGACATTTTTAAATTAGCCTAGGGCGATACATGATATGTTCACTGGAGAAATCATATTCTGAGACACTCGCCTTCGCTCCAGACTGTCTTAGGGTTATCGCTGATATGGATGGTTTACATGCTTCTCTACCCTTAGAAGTCTTTCGCTCCGAATCTCGGGACGAGATTCTTTTAAGGGGGGAGGGCTGTAACACCCCAGGTGTTTATATTTCGCTCGACGACGATTATGGATTCAAGCACGTAATATCAGTGGACAAAACAGATGCTAAATTTTAAACATCTTCGCCTTTCGCGATTTTAATATCGCATTGGTTTCGTCTGTCGCGAGTGTGACGTCGTTTTTTTTTTATTTTTATCTGCCCGGGCTCTTCCGAAATTTTCGTGATGTTCGGGACATTGTCATTCTGAAAATCGGTGCATCCGATGATTAATTAAAATTCATCGCCACGCGAATCCGAATTCAGAAGCTCGACCTCATTCTACGCCTTTTTATCCCGGACAGATTAATTTGAACTCGACGACTAAAATACTCGGTGCAAAATAATCTGAATCGTGCGTCGTCTAAATGAAATCGTGCGCGAGGATATAATTCAATTTATTCTTCGACACGCTGTTTTGGCGACAAAATTGCGTATACATTTACGGCTCTGGTTTCGGCTAATCACGCTGAGTAGATTAAAATACCGAAGCCGGACTCGTTGTAAATTGGTCTGTTTACATCGTGATCGGAATAGTCACGAAAACTACCCAACGAGATTCGGACAGAACCGTCTACGCTGTTATTCCTCGGATTTCCGTTTCATGATTCGAAAAATGGATAAGTAGTTGAATAGTGTATCGACCCAGTGGGTATTGCTAAAAATCCAGACGCAAAAATATCTGCGCATTTCTAATAAAAGAAAAGAAATTAAAAAAACTGCTGGCATCCCTATCCCTGCCGCTTCCTCCAACCTTTTGTTCCTATCCACGCGCGGGGGTGAAAAAAAAATCTTCTCCGGCCGTCGCTGGGACTCCTACAAATCTCATCGCCGAGCGGCTCCTGTGGGCGAGCGCTCTACCGCCCAGTCCTCTGCTCCTTGCTTCTTCCTTCTCTCTCGCACTTGCCGTGGAGGCCTCATCCTATTTTTTTCGTTCTTCAGAAGTTTAGAGCGTCCCTATCTCCTTCCCTCTGCTCTGATTTTTCCAGCAGCTGGTTTCCCCGGATATTCTTCCACGCTGCGCCGATTAGCACCTGGATATGTTCTCCAGCGCACAGCCTTATCCTGCAGCCGCCCTCGCCTGATTCTTTCCCAGCCGCCGCTCTGGGCGATTAAAAATCCTGCTCGCCGGCCGGATCTCCGGCGTCGTCTGCCCCTGCTTCCCTTGGCGTTCTTCCCCCAGTCGTCTCCTTCCTCTGCTCGTCGCTAAAATTCGCTGGCCGCGAATGCCCATGGCGCACCCCCAGTCCCTGCTTTCTCTTTGTCTCTCTCTTATCCATGGACGCGCGTTGCCGGAGCTCCCTGCTCGTCGCGCGCCCTGCTCGCTCATGGCGCTGGCTGCTGCTCTGCGGCTCCCAGCCGAACGCCCTCTGCCCCAGCCGCGTCCGGCCAGGTGTTTCTGCGTCCCGCTCGCCCCAGCAGCAGCTCGGTCTTGTCCCCTGCCATGGTGCCAGCAACTGTGCCCCCAGCTCTCTCTCACGCCGCACTTCTCTGCTTCAGCCGGTCGAGCTCTCTCGCCAAGGCCCCAGCCGAGCTCGTCCCTGTGCGCCGGGGTCGCGTGCAGCTCGCCCAGCTCGGAGTTTCCCCTGTCCATCTCGCCACGCTCAGTCTCTAGCTCCCTGTGCGCGCGTCGAGTTCCCGTACCGAATTCAGCGTACCGAATTCAGCCCCATGTTGACGTGTCCCTGTTCCAGCTTGCCGTGCCGCGTCGTCATCGCTTCCTGTCGCGAGCTCGATTCCCGTTGTCATCGAGTTTCACGCTTGCTCGCGTTTGTCGTCGAGCTGTTGAACCCCCTCCCTTGCTCGTGACTCCATCGTCGCGTCGTGTGTGCAGCTCTATATATGCCACCCTCCTATATCGTCGTCGAAGCTGTCATCCCCTGCTCGACCCCTACCTCACTAGCTCACTCCAAACACGATCTCGTCATCGTTCCGTGAGTCATCAAGAAATCTCGAAAATTGGGTGAAGACGAAGCTAGCAGCATTGTATCTCCCAAGTGCTCGACACAAGAGCTGAACCAGAATCCTTGCCGTGTTCGGATAGCGCGTCAGATTTAGAATGGTAAGCCGATTCAAAATTTCCGTTAGTTTAATTATTGAAGTAGTTCGATGAATGTGATATGCTTATTTTTATGATTTTGAAGCAGTCGCGTCACGGTAGGATTAAATATATGTGCAGTACGATAGAGTTAGTAATGTGAAAGATAGATTAATTTAGGTAATATTCGGGCGAGCTGATGACGAAAGAAATACAAATAAGTTTAGTATTCCTATTTGCTAGTTAATAGAATTTTCTAGTGTCGTTATGTCAATTTGATTAATTGATATGGTCGGTGCCCTGTATAATTAGTTAGTTTATTCTAGTCATGATATCCTTTGTTAATGATCAATTAAATGCCCTAGATAAATATCTCGCATTGCCGAAATGAGTGAAAGAAAATAATACCGATAAGTTTGTCTCTGTTAGGATTCAATCCAGCTAAGTTAAAAATAATGTAGATGATGAGTCGTGTCTAGGCTAATTATATTTTAAGTGTATGATGTGTTTGCGATGTTTGTGTTAGGTTCGTCTAATTTAGAGAAGCGTAATTATTGCGCGTAGTCGTATAGTAATAACTAGTGTTTTCGTGTAAGATTGTACAACAACTCGCCCTTAGGTGTTTAATTCGCTATCGCATAGCACTATTTAGGTTTGTAATATTCATGTTCATATGCATTCATATGCATAATGCATTTCATTCAGGTACGTTAATTAATCACGTGATACGGAAGACGATCCAAGTCGACCCCAAGTGCGGCCGGACTACTCCGCCTGAAGATACTGATGGACGAACCTGCCTGATCAAGTGCTAGGATAAGGATGATCGTCAAGTGGTCGCCTAACAACACTAACCTAGTGTTACCCAGGCAAGCCCCGGTGCATGCAACCCCTTTCCTTGTGTTTTTAAATACTTTTCGCACACTTTAAGTCTAGTGAAATGTGCATTAAGTTTATAGGAATTGCTTGAAACCCTTTGATGCATTGTTTTCCTTGATATCCATACCTTTATAGATACTTCTGTGAAGTATCAAAATTATGATTTACAAAAATGCTTAGCCTTGCTTGGATCTTGTGGATAGAGGTTGTCCTCAATTTAACCTGGGAGAGGATGGCTTCTACCTGCAAGAATATTTTCATCTGGAGCAATAGTGGGATCTTACTGCAAAGTTCCCTGTGATGCTCTTTCATCCTAAGGAACAGACACAATCCTAAGGATGGCAATACTTAAATTGAGACTTGGGTTAGGAACAGGTGATGTTCTACCCAGGTTGGTTAAGGATTAACGCGTATGTAGGCGTGCTGACCGAGGACCCTTTAACTGGTCACATGCCTCGTCATGGGTAAGCCTTGCCTCGGGCAGACTAAGGCCAGAATAAGATAACACGAAATGGGCGTGGAGCGGTGGCGAGAGTAGCGTGTACCCTCCGTGGCAAGAGGCTGGACGGTGGTGTATCTGTGCTCTCGGTTTGCGTGAACCTGATCTGGTCTTAAGAACCCCGGTGACGGGTTGACATATGCAAGGGTTAAGTGCTACATATGTCGTGTGATTGGAGATCCTCAGCTGAGTATAATCGATTCAGATCGCCGTACCTTCGCGGTTATGAAGACTTGGTCACTTTTCTACAACCTAAAGTCAGGATGTGAACACTATGGATAAAAATGATGTTGTATTGATGAGATGAAAATTAGACTAGATGCAAATGGAGTCTATTAATACTTAATATGGCGTTAAAAGATTGAAAGTAAGGACTCACTTTAGTAAGCTACTTCTGCAAAAATACAAGTTGATTTTTGCTAAAACCTCTCCTTGACTCCTATTTATCCAGCATACCCTTGAGAGTCTTTTCCTTAGTCGGGTAAGACTTGCTGAGTAATTCCATACTCAGGGTTTTATTCCCTGTTGTTTTTCAGGTTCTAACCTTGTGCTGCTGTAATGGTGTTAAGTGCCGGTGGGCTCGGCCTTCTTATAAGTCTAAGTAACCCTTCTATACTTCTTATTGAGGATGGTCACTTGAGCTAGCATATATTTCAAACTTATACTTTTGTAATCACTCCGATAAAATAATGTAAAATTTTTGTAACCTGTAAAATTTGGTAGTAAGATTTCCGCTGCAACAATATTGGTGTGTGTGATTTGTGTTACTTAATCCCGCGGTTCTGGTTTTAAGTGGTTTATCCGATGTCCTTGGACAATCGGACAGATCCTGTTAAGTTATCTGGTGCACATGCATAGCTGTCTGAGGTCTTTGAGACAAGGACAGGTGCATGTGGGCCCAATAACTTGGGAGGTTCTGCCACAGGGCGAAGTCGGGATTCAGGTTGCGCCCGAAGAGCGGATTCTCCCGGCGTTGCCTTGCGTCTTGCTCGGCCTGTTCCTGAGCCCGCCGGCGATCACGTCGTCGGGAGTTCCTTCGTTCTCTGAAGACGCGTTCTTCCGGAGTTTCTCCTATCTCCGAGACCTCGTCTCGCGAGACAGGCTGCTCCGGATCCCGTTCTCCGGCCACGTGATGTCGTCGAACGTTCCTGCGCCGGTTCCTCCGTCGGCGGGATTCTCGTTGAGGCGGCTCTTCTCCGGGCGCAGTCGGTTCGTCGTCAGAAACGGTGGGCGACTCCACTCTCCCGATGAAGAGGACGTCGGGGTAGAATGGTGCTGCTGTCGTGGCGACTTTCTTTCCGTTCTCCTTTGAGGCCGGAGGAACGGGAAGAACGACTTGCTTTTCCCTGGTATCCTTCTTCTTCGTGATCCGTGTCCATTCTTTCGTCGAGGAAGTAGACAGCGGAGTCTTCCGGGTCAGCGAGCCCTCGGCCCCCGACTTTCTGGAGACGATCTTTTTCCGAAGAGCTGGAGGTTGAGCCTCTCCGGCATTTTCGGGGTTCGTTGGAGGAGACTTCTTTTCCGGCGGATCCGCGATACGGTGTAGAATTCCCTCTTCATCCGCTACAGACGAGATTGTCCCAAAGCAGAACACGGATCCGGGACGCATGGTGATCTTGTTGTTGAAGATGACGGCCATTGAGCTAGCTTGGATCATCGACACACCCCCTACCTGGCGCGCCAGCTGTCGGTGTTTTGGGTCCGACCGCACACCCGGGGTTGCCCCTCGACGACTGTAGCAAAATGGTTCGTGCCGATCACACGAGGGACAGTGGACAAGATTTACAGGTTCGGGCCGCTTAGAGATGCGTAACACCCTACGTCCTGGTGAGTATGTGAACGAGGTTACAAGAGGGCTCTCTGGATTGAAGACACAGAGAGTTGAGGTGGGTGGCTAAGTAAGATAGGGTCGATCGTTCTGAAGGGGTGCCCCCTAGGCCTTATATACTCGACCGTGGGGCAGTACACGTGGATATGATAACAAGTAGCTAAAAGGTAGTGAACCTCTTGAGTTTATCCCTACGTAACCCTCGACTTATCCTCGCATGGCTCCGCTGCATGGGGGCTCCAGCGCGGGAAAGTCGGGTCTTTGTTGCGACTTACTCGTTCAACGTTGTGGGCCGTCCGAGTTTGCTCCAATCCGGTCTTACGTCTTCTCTGCTTCGTTGGTTGTCTCTCCCCAGGCCCACGAAAGAATGACCTTACGATTTATTGGGCCCTTGGGCCTTTTCGTGAGGTCTTTTACTCCTTTAGTGGACCCGGGGGATATCTATCCCCCACAGCCAGTTCTTAGCACAATTGGGAGAATTGGCCGACACAGAGGCATTTCATGTGCGTTTATTTTCATTATCGCTAACAGGAACCGCGTTTGCATGGTATGCCACTTTACCTCCTAATTCCATTTCATCATGGGGGGATCTAGAACAAAAATTTCATGATCATTTTTTCTCCGGTGACTATGAGTTGGATTTGGTAGATTTAGTATCATTGCGACAGACGAAAGATGAATGGGTTAATGATTACATCCGGAGATTCCGAGATACAAGAAACCGATGCTTTCAAATTCATTTAGCAGAAAAACAGCTAGTAGGATTAGGCTTTAATGGTTTACGATATTATTTAAAATAAAGATTAGAAGACATCCAATTTTTTACACTAGCACAGTTACACCAGAGAGCTTTGGCTTGCGAAAGCCGGAGCAAAGAAACTGCTAAAACAAGCCGTCACAACGTACATATAGTAGAATGCGACCAAAGTAGCTCAGATGATGAATCAGCAGAAGTGTACGCTGCTGAAATGGTTTGGCCAAAACAGGCCAAATCTTCGGCTTGTTCCTCCTTACAGCCGGTTCAAAAGAAACGTCAAGAGGAGGTTAAGTTTACGTTTAATGTTGGTAAGTGTGATAAAATATTTGACGAATTACTCAAAAATGGCAATATTAAAATAAATCACACTGTTCCATCCGCCGACGAGCTAAAACGTCGTGCGTACTGCAAGTGGCATAACTCATTTTCTCATGCCACTAATGATTGTAATGTATTTCGGCGACAGATTCAATCGGCCATTAACGAAGGACGATTGAAATTTCAGGAAATGCAGGTGGATACAGAGCTCTTTCCGATGAACATGATTGACTTCGAGGGCAAGAAAGTCCTGGTTCGGCCAAATACAGCCGATAAAGGCAAAGGCAAGGAAACAATCATCGGCAATGCTAAAAAGGCCGATGGGGATTGTAAAGTTTCTTGCAGGAAAGTGGTGGCCGAGAAGACTCCCGATGGAGGGGAGACCCTGAAGGTGACCATCACAGCCTCTAGCACTGGGGGGCCAGCGCAGACAGGGAGGCAATTGCAGGAACCCATGCTGCGCATCACGGACAGTCCGCCGTCCAGACACGGACGGTCCGACGCTTCTCCGGACGGTCCGGAGGACTCCAGCGGACGGTCCGGCCATGCTCAGGACTCGCAACGACCACGTACCTTCAAACCACGATGACCAGAGATAGATACGTGGAAAACAAATACATTTAAAGCAGCTGGTCGGCTGATCAAGCCTGACCCGACTTTCGATCAATTGTTGTCTAAATACGTAAAAAAGAAGGCCGACCCCAGTGACCGGCCAGCAAAGCGACCCCGCTCACCCATTCATGAGCAACGTCAGGTCAGGCCGATTGGATCACCCCACCAATCGGAAGAAATGAAAGGTCATACTATACAATTGAGACCTAACATACCGACATGGACACCTCCACCCCCTTATCCATCTATGCCATATCCATACACATACTTACCTCCACCGTATGTTCCAAATCAAATGTGGGGCATGCCACCATATCCATTTGGCATTCCACAATACCCCGCCTGGGGGGCACCCCAAACATCCGTTTTTGACAGGTTGGCGCCGCCAGTACAAGACCGATTGAGCGCTGCTGAATCCGGTCACCAGGCATAGGCCCAACAAGATTGCCGGACTACTCGGCCTCCTAGGCCGACCAATCCGGCAGGGGGGCATATGCCTGTAGCAACTCAAAGAACAACAAAAAAGGACATCATCAAAATAGGCACTGCAGATGTTGTCATACATGGAGACAATAAAGGGCCGATGATTTTTGGTGAATCGGCCAATACAACCAAAAAAGAAGATACGGCTACCATCAAAACAGCCGATCCAAAATACTCCATGCCTCGATGGTGCCCAGCGGGATTGACACGGTCCCAAAAGAGAAAATTACAGCGCCTAAGAGCAAAGGAGAGCCAGGAGAAAGAGGCGGAAAATATATTCAATGACACACATCCACAGTACCCGCCACCGCAAAAGAAATGGAGACCAAAGGCCGTTGAGGAAAAACAAACGACCACAAAATAGAAAATCAAACAATACTTGTGCAGCACCCTACAGGTATGGCAGATAGCCCGGCCAGCAAGGCTGGACAATCTGCACCAGGCGCGGACCGTCCGGCCTCTGCGCGCGGACCGTCCGTTCTTCACCAGGAGGCCTCTGGACAACCTGCACCAGGCGCGGACCGTCCGGCCCCCGCGCGCGGACCGTCCGCCGTTCACCAGGAAGCGTCCAACGACACGCCAACATCAATGGAAGAGGACGACCTACTGGGAGAAGACCTGGTCGACTACGAGGCTTCTCCAGAACGCCCAGGTATGGATGTGAATGTTATTACATTCTCCGCCGATTGTACTATTATCGGCGACAATGAACCTGTTGTCGCCCAGTTTGATTTTGGTCCTAAAGAAGCCGCCTTTACTAAACCAAAGGAATCAGTAAATCATTTAAAGCCGCTCTTCGTGCGCGGTCACATTGATGGGATACCGATTGCTAAGATGTTGGTAGATGGAGGGGCGGCTGTAAATCTAATGCCTTATTCATTATACAGAAAATTAGGTAAACAAGATGACGAACTTGTCAAGACCAACATGACCCTCAGCGGTGTTGGAACTGATAGTTCGATCAAAGCCAGGGGAGTCACGTCCGTTGAATTAACCATTAGGACTAAGACCCTTGCTGCTGTATTCTTCGTCGCTGATGTAGAAGGAAATTACAGTTTAATCCTAGGCAGAGATTGGATTCACGCCAATCAATGTATACCTTCTACATTACATCAAATGCTAATACAATGGGTAGGCGATGACATAGAACAAGTACATGCTGATGTATCGGCCTGCATCGCTGTGGCCGATGCCCCTGTACTCTGGACTTATGAGACTGCTACATGTCTCACAGGAGTAGATTTTTTTGATTATCAATTCATAAGTATAGATAAGAAAGGTTTCATTCCTGTAATGCTAGAGCTGATGGAGAATCGGCTAAACCCTAAATAAAGTTTAAATAATGAATACACACAAAGTTCATGAGTCTCTGGTCACGGACAGTTCGACTTCCAAGGCCGGATGGTCTGGTCTTTCACAAAAGGGTTCGGACTTTAAGACCGAACATATATCACAGCAAAAGGACAGTATTACGGATGATCCGATCCCCGAGACCGGAAAGTCCGCCGTCACACAAAGATCTTCTAATTCCTCTGTGGGGAACATGATAGAGGAATTCAGAGATCTTGATAAACTAGGATAGGGGTTTACGTCGGCCGATCCTTTGGAGGAGATTGACGTAGGAGATGGTAAAACTCCAAGGCCGACTTTTGTAAACAAGACCCTAGAGACCGATCCTAGAGATGAGATGATCGGTCTATTGAAGGAATATTCAGATTGCTTTGCTTAGAATTACACTGAGATGCCTGGATTAAGCCGAGAGATCGTAGAGCATCGACTGCCTATTAAATCTGGTTTCAGACCTTTCAAGCAAAGAGCTAGAACATTTCGTCCAGATCTTCTCCCGCGCATCAAGGACGAAATCCACCGGCTGCTAGAAGCTGATTTTATCAGACCTTGCAGATACGCAGAGTGGGTCTCCAATATTGTGCCGGTGGAGAAGGAGTCAGGTAAACTTAGAGTATGCATTGATTTTCGCAATTTAAATAGAGCAACTCCTAAAGACGAATATCCCATGCCCATAGCCGACACATTAATCAATAATGCATCAGGAAATAGAATTATTAGCTTCCTTGATGGTAATGCCGGATATAATCAGATTTTCATGGCCGAAGAAGATGCGTCTAAAACGACCTTTATATGTCCAGGCTTCATTGGTTTATTTGAGTGGGTTGTCATGACATTTGGTCTGAAAAATGCTGGTGCTACTTATCAGAGGGCTATGAATTTGATCTTCCATAAATTGTTAGGAAACACTGTGGAAGTTTACATTGATGATATTGTAGTCAAATCGGCTGAGTTTAGTTCTCATATAGCTGATTTGCGCAAAGCCTTTGATAAAATGCGTTAGTATGGTTTGAAAATGAACCCACGTAAATGTGCTTTTGGAGTGTCGGCTGGTAAGTTTTTAGGATTTATCATACACGAACATGGTATAGAGATAGACCCTGACCGAATCAAGTCTATTCGGAATGTGGGACCTCCGACCTGTAAGGTCGAGGTACAAAGGTTTCTCGGCAAGGTGAATTATTTACGAAGGTTTATTTCTAACCTAGCCGGGAAGATTGATGCGTTCACCCCTATTCTTCGGCTTAAGAATGATGTCGAATTCGCTTGGGGGCAGAACAACAAGAAGCATTTGATCTCATCAAAAAATACTTATCTTCGGCTCCCGTATTAAAAGCACCACGAGCAGGAGTACCATTTCGATTATACATTGCAGCTGAGGATAAGGTCATTGGGGCTGTTCTGACACAAGAAACTGAGGGGAAGGAGCATGTGGTGACATATCTGAGCCGAAGGTTGGTGGATGCTGAAACAAGGTACACTTTTATTGAGAAGTTATGCTTATGCTTGTTTTATGCATGCACCAAATGTAGATGTTATTTACTGTCTAGTCATTGCACTGTTTCTGGTCAAGCCGATGTGATCAAATACATGTTGCATAACCCAATTATGAGTGGTAGAATTGGTAAGTGGGCTTATGCACTCATAGAATATGACTTGGCCTATGAACCATTGAAATCTATGAAAGGCCAAGTCGTAGCGGATTTCATTGTAGAACATCGGGTTAATGATATTCATGAACTAGACATGTCATACCTCACTATTACTCCTTGGACTTTATATTTTGATGGATCGGTTTGCAATGAAGGGCAAGGAATTGGCATTGTGCTTGTTTCACCAAGTAATGTCTCCTTTGACTTCTCTAGCCGATTGAAAACTTCTTGCACTAACAATTAAGTCGAATATGAAGCACTTTTGTTTGGTTTAGAACTTTTAAATGGTATGGGAGTAAAACATGTAAAAGCATTTGGTGATTCTCAGCTAGTCGTCCAACAGGTGTTAGAAGAATATCAATGTTTTGATGGTACTCTAAATAGTTACCTTGAGAAATGTTGGAGCATAATCCATTCTTTTGACGAATTCAGTATTCGGCATATCTCTAGAGTTGAGAATCATAGAGCTAACGATTTGGCACAAGATGCATCAGGTTATCGGATAAAGAGAGGGAAATTTCACAAAACTGAAAATCTGATAACTAGTGCAGAGCCAAATTCCCAGGTCGCGGACCGTCCGCGTGATGACGCCGGACCGTCCGGGGTTACCAGAAATGTTCTCTTAATTGATTCGGCTGACAATGAAGTCGATGCAAGTGATTGGAGGACACCTATACTTAATTATTTACGGAATCCCAATATCAGGACAGATAAGAACATTCGGCGAACAGCTTTCAAGTATGTTTTGATGAGTGATGAACTTTACCGCCGAACAGTCAATGGCGTCCTGCTTAAGTGCTTGGGCCCAGATGATGCTATATTAGCCATGGCCGAAGAACATGAAGGAATTTGTGGTACTCATCAATCAGCTCCAAAGATGAAGTGGTTGTTGCGAAGGTCTGGTTTTTATTGCCCTAGTATGATAGCTGATTGTTTCAAGTACTACAAGGGTTGCCAAGTGTGTCAAAAATTCGGCGACCTACAGTTGGTCCCTGCAGCCGAATTACATCCTATCATCAAGCCTTGGCCGTTCAGAGGATGGGGATTAGACTTTATTGGAGAAATTCATCCTTCATCATCAAAGGGGCATCGATTTGTGTTAGTTGCCACTGACTATTTCACCAAATGGACTGAAGCCGTTGCTCTAAAGAACATGACGCACAAGGAGGTAATTGAGTTCATAAATGAGCATATTATTCATAGGTTCGGCATTCCCCAGACCTTGACTACAGATCAAGGTACTTCTTTTATGTCAAAGGAGGTACGTGAATTTGCTGAATTATACAGAATTAAGCTGCTTAATTCATCTCCATATTATGCTCAGGCCAATGGACAGGCCGAGTCTAGTAATAGGACATTGATTAATTTGATAAAAAAGAAGATATCTGATAATCCTAAACATTGGCATAAGATTTTGTCTGAAGCTTTATGGGCTCATAGAATATCTAAACATAGGGCTACTAAAGTATCTCCTTTTGAGCTTGTCTATGGGCAGGAAGCAGTGTTGCATGTGGAAATAAGTTTGAATGCTGTCAGGTTCGCTAGACAAAATGATCTAACTGCTACTGATTATTATAATTCAATGATGGATAATATTGATGAGGTGACCGACAAGAGGATGATAGCTTTGGGAGCAATAGAAAAGGACAAGATCATTGGTAGCCAGGGCCTACAACAAGAAGGTCAAAGCAAAATCATTTCAAGTAGGGGACCTGGTGTGGAAGACCATTCTGCCTCTAAGGAATAAAGACCGGAAGTTCGGGAAATGGTCGCCAAGCTGGGAGGGTCCTTATAAAGTAAAACAGGTGATGTCTGGCAACGCCTATTTGCTACAAACATTACAAGGCAAGGATTTGCCTAAGGCTTTGAATGGGCGTTTCCTCAAACAGTACCATCCTAGTATGTGGCAAGATGCCTAAGAGAACCGATGTAATCACATCGAGTTAGTTGCTTTTGGTTTGCTCAGCTCCACCAAAAGGTAGGGGGCATATGTTGAGCACCGTTTTGAGCCTGGCGGACGGTCCGGCCCTGAGGCCGGACGGTCCGCGGTCCGGACAGTCCGCGCTTGTGGGCCGGACGGTCCGCGCATGCGCAGAGCAGTTTAGGGTTCCGAGTTTTGTGCTATGTTTGTTGGCTAGATTTGCGGAATTAGCTCAGAATCCAGTCGTGTAAAGGGTCCAGCCCCCTCCTCTATAAAAAGAGAGGTCTACGATCAATTTGTAATCATCAATCGAATCAATACAACTTCTATTTCACATTTTATCCTAGGAGTAGTTCTAGTCTAGTTTAGGTTTAGCCTCTCGATCCCCAAATTCTTTGCCTCTCTTCTACTCTACGCCGATTAGAGGAGTCTAGGTCGGCCGGCCCGAGCCTAGACAACCCCTAGGATCTCTCTTCCCCGACGGGGTCCCTCCCGAGAGCGAGATTCAGGTCGCCGACGACGACTTCCGCCGCCCCTGCGCATGCGCGGGCCGTCCGGCCCCATGGCGCGGACCGTCCGGTCGTCAGGTAGAGGACCCGAGCCCTGCGCCAGGTCGCGGACCGTCCGGCCCTAGGCCACGGACCGTCCACGCCTGACCAGAGAGCACCGCCGCCGGTTCTTCTTGAGTATTTGGCGCTCCAAAAAGGCGTCAACAGGTCCCCTGCAAGCTCCTCACGCGGGTCGCGAGCTTCCTGTTCCCATGGAGCGCAGCCGCGTCTCTCTGGTGTTTTTCCCTGCGCGCGCCCAGCCGAAGTCCCCTGCGCGCGTGCCTGCGCGCAGCTCGCGCCCCTGCTCGGACTGCGTTTGCCCCTGCTGCGTGTTGTCGAGCTCCTCTGTTGTGCGCGCGAAGCTCTCTGCTCGTCGTCGAAGTTCCCTTGCCGTGCGCTTTGGCGTTGGCTGCCGCCGATTCCGCCATTAATCTCTCAAGCTCGCCAATGCTCTAGCTCGCTGTTGTCGTCAAGTCCGAATATCACACCTCGTTCTAGTGGCCGTGAGTTCTTCACTGTGCGCGCGCGAGCTCCTCTGCTTGGCCCGTCGTCGTTCTCCAGCTCCTTACCGCACTCGGCTGTTCGTCGTCATCGCTCGGTCGTGCGACAGGCTGACTGCGTGTCGTGTGTCGCACATCCTAGGTCCTCGTCGACACGTCGTTCGTCTTCGCACGGTGTGCGACGGTATCGTCGTTTTTCCTGTTCAGTGCTCGCGTGGTTTCCTGCTCGCCAGCGCGCCATGTCGGCTCGCTCGGCCTTAATCCCTATCACATCGTCGACCTCGCCGCGACTTAGTTCATCCATTGTGCTGGTCGCTGTCCCATACTGTGCCTATTAGCTCGGATCCTGCCCCAGCTCGTCGTTGCGTCGTTCACAGTCGAGTCATTGAACCCGTCATCCCCTGCTCGACCCCCACCTCACCAGCCCGCTCCAGACTTCAATCGAAGGTCGTCGTCGTTCCACGTGTCATCAAAAAAATCCTAAGAATTAGGTGAAGATGAAGCTAGCAGGGTGATATTCACCAAGTACTCAACAAAAGCTCGAACAAGTCGTCGAGCGTCATCCTCGTCTACGCCAAGCCCCAAGCCATGAAGACACTCTGGTGCTGGCCACGCGTCACCAGCTCGACAAAAAGAAATCCCATGGGTATCAGGTCAAGAATAGAAATTGTGTACATCGCTCGCGAGACGTGTGTGGTCAATGACGTCAACCGAAAACCGTCATCGAACTTCCGACTATCGCGTCGAATTAGTCAGGGTAAGTAAATTTGTTATTCGTGTTAGTGGATTGATGGATGGTCTGACTAGGTATAATATTTATTAGATTGCCTGAGTCGTTTTGGTAATTTGGTCGATGTTGTAGGATGAATGAGATCTCAATAGGTCTCAGTGTTTGCGGGACTGTAGATGTTAAAAATGGGAAGTTTTACTAATATATATGATACACAAGTTAACCGGTAAATTAGTTTAGAAAGTTAATAAAAGTTCTTTTATCAAATTTTATAAGTATTAGGTGTCCAAGACTTGTGAAGTTAAAGTTATAAGTCGTTTAGTGTGCTCTCTAAACTAGGTATAATATTCTATGTGTGTTAGTCACTTTCATAATTGGAATGTATGTTGATTGCTACCTCGACTGTTTAGCTAGGTTGTAAGAGCATGATTGCCGTAAGTAACAATATATCGATAATTAGTGTCCACAATGTCTCGTCATTAAGTAGGTTATTTCTCTTTTGCGTAGCATCGTAATATCTGGTGTTATTGTTCCTTATTTGCATTCATGTGCATAATGCATTTCAATTAGGTACGATAATTAATCGCGTGATGCGGAAGACAAGCCAAGTCGACCCCAAGCGCGGGCTAATCCGCATGGTGATGCTGATGGACGAACCGGAAGATGGATAACCTGATCAAGTGCTAGGACAAAGGATGGTCGTCAAGTGGATGTCACCTAACAACACTAACCTAGTGTTATTCAGGCAAGCCCCGGTGCATTCGCCACCTCCTTGATGTTTTAAAATCTTTATCACCTTGTTTGATGCATTAGGTGATAGGAGTTGTGTGCTAAACCGTTGATGCATTTCCTTCCTTGAAAATTGATTTCCCTTCCTTGATACCCAAAAGAATTTTATGATGCTTAGCCTTGCTTTAGCATACAAAAATGTTTTGTTTTAAAACAAAGGTGATGCTTCAGTGGGTGGGAATGTTTTCAAAAATAAAACTTGATGGTGGATCTGTCAAAGGCCTTGATGGGTTCAACATCGGAAAAGATGTACCTCTGCCAGGTACCAAACTTTGGGTTGAAAATAATAAAGCTGAGACCGGGCGGTTGACTTGCACAAGAAGGGAGTCTCGGTGTAGTGTCTTCATCTGAGTCGATTAAGGACCGTGTCGATGTGGGCCTGCTGACCGAGGACCCTTTAACTGGTCACATGCCTCGTCATGGGTAAGCTTTGCCTCGGGCAGACTAATACCAGAATATGATAACACGCAATGGGAGTGGAGAGATAGCGAGAGTAGCGTGTACCCTCCGTGGCAAGAGGCTAGACAGTGGTGTATCTGTGATCTCGGTTGGCGTGAACCTGATCTGGTCTTAAGAACCCCGGTGGCGAGTTGACATATGCAAGGGTTAAGTGCTACATATGTCGTGTGATCGGAGATCCTCAGCTGAGTATAATCGATTCGGATCGCCGTAACTTCGCGGATATGAAGACTTGGTCACTGACTTACACGTAGCAATCCAGTGAAGATGAAGGGTTGATAAGAAATTGGCTAGTATAGGTCAAGTGATTGAACTAGGGTAGAAAGAACTCTAGATGCAGGTAATTTTACTTAACATTACTAGTAAAATTGGATTTCTATGGATCCACTCATAGTAAGCTTTTCTGCAAAACAGAGTCTTTGATTCTTGATAAGCCATACCTTGAATCCCTCTAGCCAGCATACCCTTGAGAGTCTTTTCTTTAGTCGGGTAAGTCTTGCTGAGTAATTCCATACTCAGGGTTTTATTCCTTGTTGTTTTTCAGGTTCTAACTTTCTGCTGCTGTTGATGGTGTAAAGTGCCGGTGGGCTCGGCCTTCTTATAAGTCTAAGTAATTCTTCTATACTTCTTATTGAGGATGGTCACTTAAGCTAGCATATATTTCAAACTTACAAATAATTTATAACATCTCAAAGTTATTCCTTTGAACCACTTTTGTAATCACTCCGATAAATACAATGTAAACTTGTTGTAACTTGTAAAATTTGGTAATAAGATTTTCCGCTCCAAAAATGTTGGTGTGTGATTTGTGTTACTTAATCTTGCGATCCTGGTTGTTCGTGGTTTATCCGGGGTCCTTGGGGCACTCGGACGGATCCTGTTAATTTATATGGTGCACATGCATAGTAGTCTGAGGTCTTTGATACAAGGACAGGTGCATGTGGGCCCAATAACTTGGGAGGTTCTGCCACACAATTCGACCATTTACTAGATGAAACCTACCAGTGAACAGACCCGCTCATTTTTGTTAGGCAAACAGGAACAACCACAGTAAAACAAACATAACTGGAGTTTCAAATTTCATATGAATGCACTCTTTAACAATCTGGAAAGCTTATTAAATTATCTACAACTTCTTTTACCAACCTAAAGTTTAATTCTGTTGATAAAATTGCCTAAATCTTAAGAGAATAGATTCTGCACAAAATTGTGAGACTGAAAAACTGCTATAATCAAACTGCAATAACTTTCTGATCTGAGGTCCGATTGAGGTGTTCTTCGCAGCCATGGAAAGATATACAAATTATCCACGACTCATATATAGACTTTTTATTTTTTGAGGCCACTAAGACCACAGAAAACTGGCATGAACAGAAACTGTCGAATCTGCTATTCTGCAGAAAACTAAATTCGAGCTCAAAACCTAACCCCACATCTAATCCAACCTCTAATCCTTTAATCCCCATGATCCACAACCTCCAAAAGCACATAATTATAGGGAGGAACAAGGATTTCATCCATACCTAGGGTTTTCCCCAAGAAAATCTTCAAGAAGAGATGGGGAAGAACATCTCCTTGATCCTCTCTCCCTCTTCAATTCAACGTGCTCCTCCTCTTCTCGATCTGTCACACCCGATTTTAGAAGGAAAACCGAATGCGAACCATGTACGTGCCAGGATCAACAATTCACGTACACAGCAGTTACATAACTGGACATCATCACACAGTGCTCAAATAATAACATAAAAGAAGGTATAATAGTCAATTACATCATGATGTCCGAGACATCCACATAGTCTTTAACAATTATTAAAGTGCGGAAAAGAAACGTAGATACACACGGCCTTCACAGGCAGCTGACTAGGGGTTCGACGCTAACCCATGCCTAGAACTCATTGTACTCTTGAAGCTCCTGGAAGTCTTCCTCCACGACTTCATCTTCTCCTGAGCAGTGGTTGCAACGTGGACAACCAGGGGGGTTTGGTGTGTAAAGCAAGGGTGAGTACACATCAACATACTCAGCAATTGTCCCGTTTGGCTGTAGTGGACTAGCTTTATGTGAGGTTAAGTCAAGTAGTTGCTTTTAGTTGGTCAGGTTATTATTACTAGTAGAAAGCCAGGTTTTAGCATTAACCCAAGTTGTTAACCCAAAGTATCCTTTCCAAATGGAAAGAATACCACATACCATTACCATAGTCATAATCAAAACCATCATCCTCGTCACATCCTGTAAACCAACCATCTCTGATCAAAGTATCTCTAATCAATGGAGCTCCCTTGGCCGCTCATAACCGCGAGCACAACTGATATATCATTTTCATAACACTCTGCAAAGGTTGCGCACTTTACCCACAAGTCGTGATTCCCTCTTGCCTCGGGCCAATCAAACCCTTAAACACTACCAAGGTGAATAGGCAGTGTCTCACTACGTAGCCGTTACAAAGATTCCCTGGGGCTGTAGCCGCCCGTTAGGTTTCCTAAATGCACCGCACTCCTCCCCAAGGGGCGAACCAACCTTGGCAGAGCGAGCCGCATACACCGAGCCCCATTAACAGCACGACGATGAAGTGAACTACACCCCAGTTTTTCTAATTATTTAGCTAAGGGTGTCCCATTCCACCCTCATGGTTGCACTGTTTTCCCAAGCGGTCATCCAACGAATCAGTCCTTACGGAGAGGCACTCGAGAAACCGCTCGAGTCCCCTTAAATGTCACATTATCATCATAATAATCAAAAGGGAAAACATCGTATCATAAATAATCTCATCATGTTCATTGATTAATGTGAAGCACTAGCATAAAGCTAAACCAAAATAACCCAACCCATATAGGTAAGCAAGGACAAGATAAACAAAAGCTAGTCAATCCTTAGGTATAAAGTAAATGCGGGGAGTGAATTATGAAATGAGTAGGACATAGATGGGTCAAGGGACACTTGCCTCCACCAACCTTAGGTATAAATTGTGTAAATGCTCAGGGTCTTCAGCCTCGTAGAACTCAAGGAGCCTGATCACTTGGTCGTCAAAACTTGATCACCAACTCCTCGAAGCTCAGGAATAGATCGCAATCTATTCGCGACACCCAGCAAAGACAAACGAGCACAAGCAAACAAACGTATACATGCATAAGAACATTACACCATACAAATGAAACCAATATAAAAATTGGCAATCTAAAATAGTGAGCGCTTCTACGGTTACGCGAGGAAAAGAACCACGATAGTCGAAGCTACGGTCGGCAGGTTAGGGCGTTTACACTAAGCAAGTATTAATTAGAATATTAATATAATAAATATTAGTCGAGGAAACCTTAAATTAATTATCTAACATATGAGATCTGACGAATTAATATTATCAACACGAGTGTTTATAAGCGAGAACAATTTATTATCGCACAAAAATGTCGCGCGACACCCACGAACGATACGCGACGACGCTCGCGAAGCAGCACCGCGGCACGCGAAATAACACGTACGACAGCACGCGACACGCGTGAGTCAACAAGAGTACGCGCGCGAACAACACGCAACGATGCGCATACCAGACGCGCGGCGCGAACGCGTGAACGAACAACGGTGACGCGCAAACAGCGCGCGATTGCCACGCGAAATAGCACACAACTACGTTAACTTGTATTTATAAAAACACAAATTAAAACTATAAATTAGCTTTAGTTAAATTGCTACTTTAATAAACAACATATAAACAAATTAATTAATTAATTAATTGAACTTGTGTCATGGCAAAATAATGTTATTAACACGTAATCGACACGGTTGCAAACTTAACGCAACTGAACTGAGTCGAAACTAATCTAGGACACAAAACATATTAACTGCTTATGGTTCACGAACTTAATTGATGTGATGCAAATCTAGGAACGGAGCCGCACAAAGGGCCACATGGGTCACGGGCACAAAGGATCCCACAGATCGGATCCCGTGTGGCCACACCCATCTTCAACCTCACGATTACAGGAATAAATGGGGAATGGAAAAGTTACTGTCGGAGAGGGAGGGGCACTGACCGCTCCGGCCTGGGCGGGCTCGCCGGTGGCACAATGGGGCGGGGCTGAGCGCGTGCCGTGCCAGACCGCTGGGGCTAGCTGCACGCAGGGGCTGGCCACGCGTAGGGACTGGAGCCGGGGAAGGGAGGGTGGTTGTTACCTGCTCGGCGGCGAGAGGGCGAAGGCATCAGCGAGCTTGACGATGGCGAGGCGTGGACGCACGGCGAAGGTGCTGTGCAGGCTCACGACGTCGCTCCTCTAGACGACGTCGGCCGCACATAGTGGGGCAGGGTGGTCGGCGTGCCGATGGCGGGCCTCCAGGCGATGGCAATGGGCTAGGCGAGGTTCCGATTCGCGGTCGCAGAAGCGCGACGGAGCTCCTCCGCGACGACAGCATGGTGACCTTTGATGTCGAGGCGCGGGCACGACGAGCGGCGAGGCTGTACGACTCCTCCACACAACAACGGGTGTGCGGGGACGCGTCGGCGAGGCAGCCGTGCTGGTACGGTGACCAGCGAACGGCTACGAGGCGGCTCCGTGCAGGGCTGGGCAGCGGTGCAGGGGTAGACGGGCTGGGCGGCATGCTTAACCAGCGACCGGGCAGCAGCAGCGAGGACAACTGTACGTGGTGGAGTTGCTTTGGGTGGAGGGTTGAAGCAGCGTCAGTTGTCAAAGCTACGAGCACGTCTGCAGCGGAAGAAGCAGAGTTGAGCGGTTGAAGGAGAGAGAGAGGATAGTGCTGACGCGCAGGGCCCACAACACAATGTACAACCGGCTACCATGCCGGATCATGTTCAGGGCGTGCGTGTGGCTGGGCACTGCCCTGCTCCCGCTGCGCGTGCACATGGTGGGCTAGGAAGTCGAGTGGGCTGGCCAATTGCCAAGCCGGGAGGAAAAAGAAAAAATGCTTTTCTTTTTTTATTTCTTATTTCTTTATATGTATATATATATGTATATATATTTATATTATATTATTTCCAACTAATTCAAATTTTATAGTTTTTCCTCCATCCGAACGTAAACACCACCAAGATTATTTTTAGCAAACAAATACTTTACTTCGACATGAAATGCAACACTCATATTTATTCAAAACAACACCCATAAATACTAGGTTAACTTATTTTTTTTTTAAAAAATAAAAAACAGAGAAAAGAACAAAGTAAAAGTAACACCTGCATTTTTTGAGTATAAAGGAAAGAAAAATTTATACCCTAAACTTCAGGGTGTTACAAATCTAACCCACTTAACAGAATCTCGCCCTCGAGATTCAAGAAGAGGCTAGCAAGAACGACAAGGTTGGTTCATAGGCTGTCCACGGCTCTCTGGAGTTGACTTTGACTCTGCAAGCTTAACTTGTGGACTGGTTGCTTTGACCTTCAGATGTTCGAGACCAACCGATGCAATTCTTGAGGGTCTATTCACTACAACAGCTACAGTCATTTTCGGCGGCCAGAAGCCGCCGAAAATAAGCCAGTTCCCGCCGAAAATAAGCTATTTTCGGCGGCAAAAGGCTTATTTTCGGCGGCTTCTGGCCGCCAAAAAAAACTGGCCGAAAATAAGGCTTTACTTTCGGCGGCCAGGGCCTGGCCGCCGAAAATAGCTTATTTCCGGCGGCTGGCTTCCTGGCCGCCGAAAGTAAGCTATTTTCGGCGGCCAGGGAGCCGGCCGCCGAAAATAAAAAACTGCCGAAAATAAAACCCTTATTTTCGGCGGCCAGGGGGCCGCCGAAAATTACTAATTTCAGAGCAAAAAAAATTGAAAAAAAAACGAAAAATAACAGAATTTTATACAAAATTCATACAATCACAGAAATTCCATACAATAACAGAAAATTCATACTTGAGTTCATAACATAAAACTTGAGTCCATACAAATATAAAGTCCACAAATAGTCCATACAAACATAAAGTCCACAAATAGTTCATTACAACACAGTGCGGCACAAAGCTAACTTAATCACACATTGGGGTCGTTGGAGTTGTGTCCACTACCTCCAGAAGCCAATAACTGGTCGACGAAGTCGTGTAACGGGTTTGGATCCTAAAAAAAAGATGACATTAATAACGGCTACAGTTACATGTATAACGACTATTCAAACAAATTGTTTCTCAAACTAACCTCTCCTGCATAAGCTCCCTCCCCTGCATAAGCTCCTCCTGGTGCTGGTATGACCGGTGGTGGCGTGTTGTGGCCCATGACCCCGGATCCCTACAAAATCAAGTTTAGTAAAGATTTGACAATTAGGTTGATACAAACGACAAGTCTTAACTAAATTGAATAACCTGAGGTGGAGGTGGAGGTGGCGGAGCATGTAATCCCCACTGAGGCATCGGCGGCTGAAATTGAGGGAAAACAAATGGTTGCTGCTGTGCCTGCTGTGGAAACCAAGACTGTTGCAAATATAATATATTAGTTATAGAACCAATATCGAGCGTGTTGAGAATAAATAAGACACTCACGTTCATTGCTTGTTGCGCCTGTGCGTTGTAAGCAGCCATGTACTCTGATTGCTGTTGGAGAAATGCCATTTGTTGTTGCCGCATCTCTTCACGAAATTTTTCTTGCTGCTCCCTCATAGCTTCCTCCATGCTAGATACAGAGCGGCGACTACGGCTGCTACTACCACAGCCCGCCTGCGACGAAGAGCCGCCACGAGAACGCAACTCCGTCGAATCGATAACACCGGTAAACATAGAATATCTTGAAGAACAAGAAAATTAGCTATTCGGTCGTAGTTCCAATATTATTGAAAACAATTCACAAGTTCATACCGTCCATGCGCCTTGCCTCCAAGTGAATGCACAACCTCAGCGTCGATGGTAGGCGCTCCTCGCCAATCGTAGTCTTCTCCATACTTCTTAACCATCTCCTGCCCGTATGTCTCCTGCAATACAATATGAAGGTTCAGCACACATGTAATTTATAGCTATATGGGAAGAAAACATTAATCATAACAACAACTAACCATACGCTCAACGGCCGCTTGACTACACAGCTCATCGGAGATTTCACTGTTTTTCGCTCGATGCCCTCGCCTATAAACATCGATTGGGCTCGGGACAACTCCAGTTTGAGCCTCCTGCAAATATATGAGTTCAATCCTGTTTCATTTCTTCGCTGCCACTAAATTAAACAATATACTATTAAAGCTAATAATATAATAGTAATAAAACAATAATACGAAAATAAAAAATAAAATACTTGCATGCTAATAATATACTATTAAAGCTAATAATATAATAGTAATCAAATTAACACTATAATATACTATAACATACTTGCATTCTAATAATATAATTGCATACTAATAATATAATAGTAATCAAATTAAACAATATAATATACTATTACATACTTGCATTCTAATAATATAATTGCATACTAATAATATATATAATAGTAATCAAATTAAACAATATAATATACTATTACATACTTGCATTCTAATAATATAATTGCATACTAATAATATATATAATACTAATCAAATTAAACAACATTACAAACAGTAATCAAACAAACACAATTACAAAATATAATAATTTCGGCGGCATCTAAATAACAGCCGTCGAAAATAAGAAATAAAATACTAAAAAAAATTACCTCTCTCGATGCGGCGGCTCGACGACGGCGGTGGAATGGCGGGCCGACGGACGACCACTGCGGGGACGGACGGCGGCGGATGGCGGTGCGCGCAGCTTCCTTCGGCGGCGGCGGCGCGCAGGGCAGCAGAGCGCGGCGGCAGCGCGGGCGGCGGCGCGCGCGGCGGCGCGGGCGGCGGCGCGCGCGGCGGTGCGGGCGGCGGCGCGGCGGCGTGGGCAGAGACACGGCGCGGCGTCGGGTGAGAGAGAGAGCGCGGCGGCGTCGGGTGAGAGAGAGAGCGCGGAGAGAAAGAAGATAGGAGAAGGCCGACAGTTTTAAATTTCTCTATTTTCGGCGGCCAGGTCAGAGGCCGCCGAAAATAGCCTTATTTTCGGCGGCTGGTGTCAGAGGCCGCCGAAAATAGCCTTATTTTCGGCGGCTGGTGTCAGAGGCCGCCGAAAATAGCACTACTTTCGGCGGTCGTGTCAGACCGCCGAAAATAACCCACTATTTTCGGCGGCCCCCCTAGCCGCCGAAAATAACAGGGGCCGCCGAAAATGGTGTACAGTGCTGTTGTGATTGGACCCTTGGGTTAGGACCCACACACGCTTCGCTGCACCACTTTGATCTTATTGGTTGACGTTGATCGCATGGTCTTCGTTGGGGTTAGCGGCTAACCCCCTTAACAGGAATGTTGATACACGCTTGGTGAGGATGTTGTCGACTCTGATCTTGATTGATTAAAAGAGGTTGAAGGCTGCCAACCAGACATGCACAAGAGGAGAGGGTATAGATAGAAAAGGTAAGCATAGATGGATTAAAGAGAGAAAAGGGAGAGCACCCAACTACTAACTCTATGGCAATCAGCTAGTAAACTGATGTCATTGCGGACCAAGGGCCACAACACATCAACAGTCATCACAAAGAAGCAAATCAGTCATAACACAAAGATAAACATCACAAGCATATAACAACAAGCATATCGTTGCTACACGTGAATGTTAACTAGATGGTGGTCTTTCCTAAAAAGGGAATAACTAATCTCTAAGGTTGTTGAAGGAGGAGGAGAAGAACAAGACATGTAGGATAGGGACACGAGCACCATAAAGGATGGAGTTAAAGCAAGCATCGTGAGCGAACAGGAAAAGGATATGACCAAGGGCATAATGGGTAGATGTAACGCCCTGAATTTGGGGGTAGAATTTTTTCTTCTTTTCTCTCACCAAATTCGGGCGTTACTCTCTTTTCTCTTTCTTGTTTCGCTACTTTTTCCCAATTTCAAACCAGTATAGCGGCAGGTGCCCGTGTCATGTATAAACCAAAACCTAAGTGTCATGGGTGTTGCATCATGCCGAGGCACTTTTCTTTGTCTGATGTTGAGTGTTCGTCTCGTTCCGTTCCGGATTTCGATTCGCGATTTAATTCCGTTTAGTGGTCCGCGCTCGTCGTGGGTTTTCGATCCGCGAAGTGGCTTGACCCAGCCTAGCCCAGCCCAGCCCAGCCGGCCCGGTCCGACCCGGCCCTGCGCGCCCCTGGCGCCCAAAACCCCCCATGCGCCCCCTTCTCTCTCTCTCTCTCTCTCATTTGGATCTCCCGCGCAACAACCTCTCCTCTCCCTCTTCCACCTCTCTCTCGCCGTGGTGCCCTAGGATTTGGAGACGGCGATCACCGGATTTTGGACCCCGAGGTGAGCTCCCCTCCCCTCCCCTTCTCCTCTCTCTCTCCCTCCTCTTCTTCCTCCCCGCGCGCCCCCCCTTTTTTTTCTCCCCCTGCTCGCGCGCGCCCCTGCCCGCCCCTGCTCGCCGGCGGCGCGGCGCCCCCCGCCCCTACCCGGCCCCGCGCGGCGGCGCCCGACCTCCCCCGGCCGCGGCGGCGCCCGCCCATCCCCGCCCCTCCCCGGTGCGGCAGCGCCCGCCCCTGCCCCTTCCCCGCGCGGCGGCGCTCGCCCGCCTCGGCCCCTGCGCGCGGCGGCGCCCGCCCCGTCCCGGCCCCGTGGCGGCGCCCGCCCGCCCCGCCCCTCCCCTGCTCGCGCGCAGCGCGGCCCCCGCCCCTGCTCGCCGGTGCGCGGCCCCGGCGCGGCCTCTGGCCCCCAGCGCGTCCCCGGCGCGGCCCCTGGCCGGTTCAATCGCCCCCCCGGTTCAACAGCCCCGGCCCGGTCGCCCCGCCCCCGTCCCGGCCTCGCCCGACCGTATCCTCGCTCGCCCGCGCTCGCGATGATTATTTGTTAGTCGATAGTTAATGTCAAACTCCGTTAGTTAGCGTGCTGCGTCGCGCGCTTCGCCGCGCGACGGATTCTCTAAATTCAGATTCTATCTATGTGCTGCGTCGTGCGCTTCGTCGCGCGGCGATCCATTTTAATTTCAGGTTGTTTAAGGTGTAACGCCGCGTGTGTATTCACGCGACGTTCCACTTTGGACTCAGTTTAGTCGACGTATGCTGTCGCGCGTCTCGCCGCGCGACCATCCTCTTTATTTATCTCCACCTGCTTATAATGATTAGACATGAAACATGACTTTACTTTACGCTAAACATAGTGTCTACATTAAATTTCCTTCCATTAAGCGAGTGGTTAATTTATAATCATGTAACGTGATCGTTTCTCGACTGTCTTTTCCTCTTTCTCTCTTAACCGTACTCGCGAACCCGCGTGGAACGTCTGTTTACTTATTGCATTCTATTGTATGGTGTACTGTTCTTTTGTATTAAATATGTGGATGTATGTATGTTTGCAATCGCATAGAGAACGATCCGGTTGAAGAGCCCGAGGAACTCGCAGGAGAAGCCCCTGAGCAGCAGTCGGTTGGTGGAGGCAAGTGTCCCTTGACCTATCTCTGTCCTATTAATTATTTAATTCACCTCCCGCTTTACACATTTATGCCTAAGGATTGACTAGCTTTTGTTATCCATGTCCTTGTTTACCTATTTGGGTTGGATTATTATTGTTTAGCTTTATGCTATTGCTCAAACTCTAATCAATGAACATGATGAGATTATCTATGATACGCTGTTTTCCCCTTTCTTATGATGATGTTATACTTGTGGTCTTCAAGGGGGCTCGAGCGGTTTCTCGAGTGCCTCTCCGTAAGGACCTGTTCTATGGATGACCGCCCGGGAAAACAGTGCAACCATGAGGGTGGAATGGGATGCCCTTAGCTGAATAATTAGAGGATCCGGGGTGTAGTTCACTTAGCCGTCGTGCCTTCAATGGGGCTCGGTGTATGCGGCTCGCTCTGCCAAGTTTGGGTTCGCCCCTTGGGGAGGAGTGCGGTGCATTTAGGAAACCTAACGGGTGGCTACAGCCCCGGGGAATCTTTGTAAAGGCTACGTAGTGATGCCCTGCTAGGCCACCTAGGTAGTGGTCAATGGGGAGTAGCTCTCTCCGGGCAGAAAGGGAATCACGGCTTGTGGGTAAAGTGCACAACCTCTGCAGAGTGTTTGAAAACTGATATATCAGCCGTGCTCGCGGTTATGAGCGGCCAAGGGAGCTCCAGTGATTAGTGGTACTTGATCAGAGATACTTTGGTACAGGTGGCGATGAGATTAATGGTTTTGGTTATGACTATGGTGCTGGTAAGTGGTATTCTTTCCGTTTGGAAAGGGTACATCGGGCTAATAACTTGGGTTAATGCTAAAACCTGGCTTTCTAGTAGTAAATAATAATCTGACCAACTAAAAGCAACTGCTTGACTTATCCCCACATAAAGCTAGTCCACTACAGCCAAACAGGATACTTGCTGAGTATGTTGATGTGTACTCACCCTTGCTCTACACACCAAACCCCCCCATCCCCAGGTTGTCAGCATTGCAACCACTGCTCAGGCGAAGATGAAGCTATGGAAGGAGACTTCCAGGAGTTCCAAGACTACGACGAGTTCTAGGTGTGGGTTAGCGGTAACCCCCAGTCGGCTGCCTGTGAAGGCCGCGGTTATCTACGTTTCTTTTCCGCACTTTGATTTATTGTAAGGACTATATGGACGTCTCAGACGTATGATGTAATCGACTATTTCCCTTCTTAATACTATTTTGAGCACTGTGTGATGATGTCCATGTTATGTAACTGCTGTGTACGTGAATAACTGATCCTGGCACGTACATGGTTCGCATTCGGTTTGCCTTCTAAAACCGGGTGTGACATAAGTGGTATCAAAGCCGTGCTGACTGTAGGACCGCTAACCTAGAGTAGAATGGTCGTTCTAAGGACTATAGACCTCTGTCTCTGCCTTGACTTTGATATCCCTTCAAAAGTTGGTGATAACGACCAAACCTATGTTCTACTATATAATATACCTTGCTGAAAATTGTGTTTTATTCTAATCCTTCATTTACCTATGGTTCATTACTTGCTGGTCATATTAATTCTGTTCTCACCCTTTTGCTTGCGATGTCTTTTGTAGATGGCTCGACTTAGACACATTGCACGAAAGTCCGTCATCCCCTTCTTACCCTCCCGCCTTGCTGAGCGTCCGCTTCGCCGTCCCGTGGCCGGACAGTCCAGCCACTTGGAGAGACTGCACCACCGCCTGCATGAGGAGCAGGAACGTCGACGACAGGAGCAGCAGGGCTCTTCCTTCTCGCTCCAACAGGAGATAGATTCTGTGAGGAGTTGCTCCCCTGTGCTTCCTCTGGAGGCGCCCCCTGCACCACCACTGGGCGCCCCAGCTTCTGGAGTAGCTGCTGGAGGAGACCCAGACGACGGAGGTGGCGACGACAGCTCGAGCCACGACACCGACCTTTCTGCTAACCATGAGCCGGAAGGATGGGTTGCTCGACCCATCACTCGCGACGCTGCTCGCGGGTGTCACTTCCACGATGCGCTCGACACCCTGCTACGTCGGGCACTTAACCGGCATACTTGGTCTATCGAGTATCGCTGTGTGGTCTACCAGCACAGTCGCGGGGTCTACCGGACCGCTGGGAGGCAACCTGCTTGGTGCGCCGCCCGGAGAACAGTCTCCAGGGTGCGGAGGCCTGCTCAGAGCACTATTCTATCTCTGAGCGGGACTCAGCTGAGGCAGCCATGCAAGATGCTGCACGGCGTGCGCTTTCGCACTACTGCTCGGTTTTCGGTGGGGTAGCTGACGGCCTTGACCTGAAGTATTACCCCCGCCGTCCATCTGGCAGCACAGGAGGCGTGATTGTCTCACCTGTCGGTGAGGGCAATCCTAGGTTGAGCAGCACAGTCAACCTAGCCGCCGTGCTAAACACGGAGCTGGACCATGCATTAGACGAGCTGAGTAGGGCTCGTGCTGAGATCGCCCTGCTGCGGGCTGAGCGCGCGGAACGTCGTCACCTGGATGGTGGTTCCCCCGCTCCCGTCGGGACTCAGCACCCGTACCGCTCACCTCGGCGTGGACACCAGTCTTATGGCAATCCCGACTGCAAGACCAAGATAACTCTAGAATCATAGATCGTTAGAGTTGGATCTTGTAATTAATACGAAATATATACGTAGAAGCTACAGTCTTAGCGTTAGTCTCAGTTTTAGTTAGTCTTAGTTAGACAGGGTAGTTTGCTATATCCTGTGCATTTATGGTTGTCATGATGAACTATGTTTGGTTTGGATCTTTGTAATGACTGTCACCAGAGTGTGGGTATCCCCTGCATTTTGGTTTACCTGTTATATGTTAATGGAGTTAGTTATATAGTTGGGAAACCCTTTATTCCACTTTCCTCTTTATCTGAGAAGCTGTGTGGTCTGTGTTGGAGATCAGTAAAGATGCTCATCTGTTCAGTGCTGTTGAAGAATTCCATACTCTTTTCTTATGCTGCAAGATTTGCCAGATCAGTTCTGATGTGTGGTTGCATTCTGCAGATGTCAGAGAACAGGCGCAGAGGAGGAAGGCGTGCTCAGCAGGAGCGAGCCGCTCAACAGGAGGAGGTGCCCCAGCAGCAGCACCTGCCGCCCCCGCCCCCGATGTCCATCGAGCAGATGTTTCTGATGCAGACTCAGGCAGTTCAAGCCATCGGTCAGACTTTGGCCGCCATTCAGCAGCAGCAGCAGCAGGCCCCACCTCAGCCTCAGATGCCTCAAATGCCCAGAGACAAGCATGCTGAATTCATGAGAGGTCATCCACCAACGTTCGCTCACTCTTCTGACCCCATGGATGCTGAAGACTGGCTGCGCACTATGGAGCGGGAGTTGCATACCGCTCAGTGCGATGATAGGGAGAAAGTCCTGTATGGTCCCCGTCTGTTGAGAGGAGCAGCCCAGTCATGGTGGGAGTCTTACCTCGCCACCCATGCCCACCCTGACGCCATCACCTGGGAAGAGTTCAGAGGTAGTTTTCGTCAGTACCATGTTCCTGCAGGTCTGATGACAGTGAAGAAGGAGGAGTTCCTGGCCCTCAAGCAAGGGCCATTGTCTGTCAGTGAGTACCGGGACAGGTTTCTGCAATTGTCTCGCTATGCTCTTGAAGACGTCAACACTGACGCCAAGCGACAATACCGTTTCCTGAGAGGCTTGGTTGACCCTCTGCAGTACCAACTGATGAATCACACCTTCCCGACATTCCAGCACCTGATTGACAGAGCAATCATGACAGAGAGGAAGCGTAAGGAGATGGAGGATCGTAAGCATAAGATCAGTGGACCCCAGCCTGGAAGCAGCAATCGTCCTCGTTTCTCAGGCAATCAACCTCAGCAGTTCAGGCAGAACCAGCGTCCACCTCAGCAGCATCAGCAGTTCCAAAGGCAGTATCCTCAGCACCAGTACCAGAACCGTCAGAGCAATCAGTCAGGAGGTCAGTTTCAGAGGCAGAATTAGCAGGCACCTCGTCTTCCTGCCCCAGCAAACCAGCAGAATAGTCAAGCAGCACCAGCTCAGGTTGGAAACAGAGCATGTTTCCACTGTGGAGAGCAAGGCCATTGGGTGATGCAATGTCCGATGAAGGCAGCCAGCAGCAGTCAGGCCCCAATGCCCCAGCAAAGCAGAATATGCCTCAGCCTGGAGCAGGCAACCGCTCTCAGCCGCGCTATAATCATGGAAGGCTGAACCACTTGGAGGCTGAAGCAGTTCAGGAGACCCCCGGCATGATAGTAGGTATGTTCCCAGTCGACTCCCATATTGCAGAAGTGTTATTTGATACTGGAGCAACGCATTCTTTCATTACTGCATCATGGGTAGAAGCACATAATCTTCCAATTACTACCATGTCAACCCCCATTCAAATTGACTCAGCCGGTGGTAGAATTCGAACCGATAGCATTTGTTTGAATATAAGTGTGGAAATAAGGGGGATAGCGTTTCCCGCTAACCTCATAGTAATGGGTACTCAGGGAATAGATGTCATCCTAGGGATGAATTGGCTAGATAAGTATCAGGCAGTTATCAGTTGTGATAAAAGGACCATCAAGTTGGTGTCCCCACTAGGAGAGGAAGTGGTGACCGAGTTAGTCCCGCTTGAGCCAAGGAAAGGAAGTTGTTATCAGCTAGCTGTTGATAGCAGTGAAGCAGACCCAATTGAGAGTATCAGGGTTGTGTCTGAGTTCCCAGATGTGTTTCCAAAGGACTTACCGGGTATGCCACCAGAGCGGAAAGTTGAGTTTGCCATAGAGCTTCTTCCTGGCACCGCCCCTATCTTCAAGAGAGCTTACAGAATATCCGGACCAGAGTTGGTTGAACTTAAGAAGCAGATTGATGAGCTGTAAGAGAAAGGTTACATCCGGCCAAGCACCTCGCCTTGGGCCGCCCCTGTCCTATTTGTGGAGAAGAAAGATGGCACCAAGAGGATGTGTATTGATTACCGAGCTTTGAATGAGGTCACGATCAAGAACAAGTATCCCTTGCCCGGAATAGAAGATCTGTTCGACCAGTTGAGAGGAGCCAGTGTGTTCTCCAAGATTGATCTGAGGTCAGGTTATCATCAGCTTAGGATCCGACCTTCGGACATTCCGAAGACGGCATTCATTACCAAGTATGGTTTGTACGAGTTCACAGTGATGTCTTTTGGTTTGACCAATGCGCCAGCGTTCTTCATGAACTTGATGAATAGTGTATTCATGGATTATCTCGATAAGTTTGTGGTGGTATTCATTGATGACATTCTGGTTTATTCTCAAAGCGAAGAAGAGCACACAGATCATTTGAAGATGGTATTGCAGAGATTGCGAGAGCACCAGTTGTATGCAAAGTTGAGCAAGTGTGAGTTCTGGATCAGTGAAGTCCTGTTCTTGGGTCACATAATCAACAAAGAAGGATTGGCTGTGGATCCGAAGAAAGTGGCAGACATTTTGAACTGGAAAGCGCCAACAGATGCTCGAGGAATCAAGAGCTTCATTGGAATGGCCGGATATTATCGGCGATTCATTGAAGGGTTTTCGAAGATTGCGAAACCAATGACAGCGTTGCTAGGCAACAAAGTTGAGTTCAAGTGGACCCAGAAATGTCAAGAGGCCTTTGAAGCGCTGAAAGAGAAGTTGACTACAGCGCCTGTCCTAGTCTTGCCTGATGTGCACAAGCCCTTCTCGGTGTATTGCGATGCTTGTTACACAGGTTTGGGATGCGTGTTGATGCAAGAGGGAAGAGTTGTGGCTTACTCGTCCCGACAGCTGAAGGTTCATGAGAAGAATTATCCAATCCATGATCTAGAGTTGGCAGCAGTGGTTCACGCACTGAAGACATGGAGGCACTATTTGTATGGACAAAAATGCGATGTTTACACAGACCACAAGAGTCTGAAGTACATATTCACTCAGTCAGAGTTGAATATGAGGCAGCGAAGATGGTTAGAGTTGATCAAAGACTATGAGTTGGAGATTCATTATCATCCAGGCAAAGCAAACGTAGTGGCAGATGCTTTGAGCAGAAAGAGTCAAGTCAATCTGATGGTCGCTCGTCCGATGCCTTATGAGTTGGCCAAGGAGTTTGATAGGTTGAGTCTCGGATTTCTGAACAATTCGCGAGGAGTCACAATTGAGTTGGAACCTACCTTAGAGCGCGAAATCAAAGAAGCGCAGAAGAATGATGAGAAAATCAGTGAGATCCGGCGACTGATTCTAGATGGCAGAGGCAAAGATTTTTGAGAAGATGGAGAAGGCGTGATATGGTTCAAAGACCGCTTGTGTGTTCCCAATGTCCAGTCCATTCGAGAGTTGATTCTCAAGGAAGCTCATGAGACAGCCTATTCGATTCACCCTGGCAGTGAGAAGATGTATCAGGATCTGAAGAAGAAATTCTGGTGGTACGGAATGAAGAGGGAAATCGCAGAGCATGTGGCTATGTGCGATAGTTGTCGAAGAATTAAGGCAGAGCACCAGAGACCTGCTGGATTGTTGCAACCGTTGCAGATCCCTCAGTGGAAATGGGATGAAATTGGTATGGATTTCATAGTCGGATTGCCTCGCACTCGAGCCGGCTACGATTCCATTTGGGTAGTAGTGGACCGTTTGACCAAGTCAGCCCACTTCATACCTGTCAAGACCAACTATAGCAGTGCCGTATT
This sequence comes from Zea mays, assembly GCF_902167145.1. NCBI lineage: Eukaryota > Viridiplantae > Streptophyta > Magnoliopsida > Poales > Poaceae > Zea > Zea mays. The sequence continues at coordinate 72,505,862 of NC_050100.1, read as the reverse complement.
GGCAGAGTTGTATATGTCTCGGATCGTTTGTCTTCATGGTGTGCCAAAGAAGATAGTATCAGATAGAGGAACGCAGTTCACCTCTCATTTCTGGCAGCAGTTGCATGAAGCTTTGGGCACGCATCTGAATTTCAGTTCAGCTTATCACCCGCAGACAGATGGCCAGACCGAAAGGACCAACCAAATTCTTGAAGATATGCTGATAGCCTGTGCGTTGCAAGATCAGTCCGGATGGGATAAGAGATTGCCTTATGCAGAGTTTTCCTATAACAACAGTTACCAGGGCAGTTTGAAGATGTCACCATTTCAGGCGCTCTATGGAAGGAGTTGCAGAACTCCGTTGCAATGGGATCAGCCCGGAGAAAAGCAAGTGTTTGGGCCAGACATTTTGCTTGAAGCCGAAGAGAACATCAAGATGGTCCGAGAGAATCTGAAGATAGCGCAATCAAGACAGCGAAGCTATGCAGACACAAGAAGAAGAGAGCTGAGTTTCGAAGTCGGAGACTTTGTCTATCTGAAAGTGTCACCGATCAGAGGAGTCAGAAGATTCGGAGTGAAAGGCAAGCTAGCACCCCGCTACATTGGTCCGTATCAGATTCTTGCAAGACGTGGAGAAGTGGCTTATCAGCTCAGTCTGCCAGAGAATTTGTCAGCTGTGCATGATGTCTTTCATGTGTCTCAGTTGAAGAAGTGCTTGCGTGTGCCAGAAGAGCAGTTGCCAGTGGAAGGTCTTGAAGTCCAGGAGGACTTGACCTACGTTGAGAAGCCAGTGCAAATCCTTGAGTTTGCAGACCGAGTCACCCGAAGGAAGACCATCAGAATGTGCAAAGTCAGATGGAATCATCACTCTGAGGAAGAAGCAACCTGGGAGCGTGAAGATGATTTGATGGCTAAGTACCCTGAGCTCTTTGCTAGCCAACCCTGAATCTCGAGGGCGAGATTCTTTTAAGGGGGATAGGTTTGTAACGCCCTGAATTTGGGGGTAGAATTTTTTCTTCTTTTCTCTCACCAAATTCGGGCGTTACTCTCTTTTCTCTTTCTTGTTTCGCTTCTTTTTCCCAATTTCAAACCAGTATAGCGGCAGGTGCCCGTGTCATGTATAAACCAAAACCTAAGTGTCATGGGTGTTGCATCATGCCAAGGCACTTTTCTTTGTCTGATGTTGAGTGTTCGTCTCGTTCCGTTCCGGATTTCGATTCGCGATTTAATTCCGTTTAGTGGTCCGCGCTCGTCGTGGGTTTTCGATCCGCGAAGTGGCTCGACCCAGCCTAGCCCAGCCCAGCCCAGCCGGCCCGGTCCGACTCGGCCCTGCGCGCCCCTGGCGCCCAAAACCCCCCATGCGCCCCCCTTCTCTCTCTCTCTCTCATTTGGATCTCCCGCGCAACAACCTCTCCTCTCCCTCTTCCACCTCTCTCTCCCCGTGGTGCCCTAGGATTTGGAGACGGCGATCACCGGATTTTGGACCCCGAGGTGAGCTCCCCTCCCCTCCCCTCTCCTTCTCCTCTCTCTCTCCCTCCTCTTCTTCCTCCCCGCGCGCGCCCCCGTTTTTTTTTCTCCCCCTGCTCGCGCGCGCCCCTGCCTGCCCCTGCTCGCCGGCGGCGCGACGCCCCCCGCCCCTGCCTGGCCCCGCGCGGCGGCGCCCGCCCGTCCCCGCCCCTCCCCGGCGCGGCAGCGCCCGCCCCCTGCCCCTTCCCCGCGCGGCGGCGCTCGCCCGCCTCGGCCCCTGCGCGCGGCGGCGCCCGCCCCGTCCCGGCCCCATGGCGGCGCCCGCCCGCCCCGCCCCTCCCCTGCTCGCGCGCAGCGCGGCCCCCGCCCCTGCTCGCCGGTGCGTGGCCTCGGCGCGGCCTCCGGCCCCCGGCGCGGCCCCCGGCGCGGCCCCTGGCCGGTTCAACCGCCCCCCCGGTTCAACAGCCCCGGCCCGGTCGCCCCGCCCCCGTCCCGGCCTCGCCCGACCGCATCCTCGCTCACCCGCGCTCGCGATGATTATTTGTTAGTCGATAGTTAATGTCAAACTCCGTTAGTTAGCGTGCTGCGTCGCGCGCTTCGCCGCGCGACGGATTGTCTAAATTCAGATTCTATCTATGTGCTGCGTCGTGCGCTTCGTCGCGCGACGATCCATTTTAATTTCAGGTTGTTTAAGGTGTAACGCCGCGTGTGTATTCACGCGACGTTCCACTTTGGACTCAGTTTAGTCGACGTATGCTGTCGCGCGTCTCGCCGCGCGACCATCCTCTTTATTTATCTCCACCTGCTTATAATGATTAGACATGAAACATGACTTTACTTTACGCTAAACATAGTGTCTACATTAAATTTCCTTCCATTAAGCGAGTGGTTAATTTATAATCATGTAACGTGATCGTTTCTCGACTGTCTTTTCCTCTTTCTCTCTTAACCGTACTCGCGAACCCGCGTGGAACGTCTATTTACTTATTGCATTCTATTGTATGGTGTACTGTTCTTTTGTATTAAATATGTGGATGTATGTATGTTTGCAATCGCATAGAGAACGATCCGGTTGAAGAGCCCGAGGAACTCGCAGGAGAAGCCCCTGAGCAGCAGTCGGTTGGTGGAGGCAAGTGTCCCTTGACCTATCTCTGTCCTATTAATTATTTAATTCACCTCCCGCTTTACACATTTATGCCTAAGGATTGACTAGCTTTTGTTATCCATGTCCTTGTTTACCTATTTGGGTTGGATTATTATTGTTTAGCTTTATGCTATTGCTCAAACTCTAATCAATGAACATGATGAGATTATCTATGATACGCTGTTTTCCCCTTTCTTATGATGATGTTATACTTGTGGTCTTCAAGGGGGCTCGAGCGGTTTCTCGAGTGCCTCTCCGTAAGGACCTGTTCTATGGATGACCGCCCGGGAAAACAGTGCAACCATGAGGGTGGAATGGGATGCCCTTAGCTGAATAATTAGAGGATCCGGGGTGTAGTTCACTTAGCCGTCGTGCCGTCAATGGGGCTCGGTGTATGTGGCTCGCTCTGCCAAGTTTGGGTTTGCCCCTTGGGGAGGAGTGCAGTGCATTTAGGAAACCTAACGGGTGGCTACAGCCCCGGGGAATCTTTGTAAAGGCTACGTAGTGATGCCCTGCTAGGCCACCTAGGTAGTGGTCAATGGGGAGTAGCTCTCTCCGGGCAGAAAGGGAATCACGGCTTGTGGGTAAAATGCACAACCTCTGCAGAGTGTTTGAAAACTGATATATCAGCCGTGCTCGCGGTTATGAGCGGCCAAGGGAGCTCCAGTGATTAGTGGTACTTGATCAGAGATACTTTGGTACAGGTGGCGATGAGATTAATGGTTTTGGTTATGACTATGGTGCTGGTAAGTGGTATTCTTTCCGTTTGGAAAGGGTACATCGGGCTAATAACTTGGATTAATGCTAAAACCTGGCTTTCTATTAGTAAATAATAATCTGACCAACTAAAAGCAACTGCTTGACTTATCCCCACATAAAGCTAGTCCACTACAGCCAAACAGGATACTTGCTGAGTATGTTGATGTGTACTCACCCTTGCTCTACACACCAAACCCCCCCCATCCCCAGGTTGTCAGCATTGCAACCACTGCTCAGGCGAAGATGAAGCTGTGGAAGGAGACTTCCAGGAGTTCCAAGACTACGACGAGTTCTAGGTGTGGGTTAGCGGTAACCCCCAGTCGGCTGCCTGTGAAGGCCGCGGTTATCTACATTTCTTTTCCGCACTTTGATTTATTGTAAGGACTATATGGACGTCTCAGACGTATGATGTAATCGACTATTTCCCTTCTTAGTACTATTTTGAGCACTGTGTGATGATGTCCATGTTATGTAACTGCTGTGTACGTGAATAACTGATCCTGGCACGTACATGGTTCGCATTCGGTTTGCCTTCTAAAACCGGGTGTGACAGTAGAACACCACTCTTGAGCTGAGATGGAAAAGGGGAGATTCCAAAAATCAACCTAAGATAAGCATCAAGGCAAGATCTAGTGATTACAAATGTAAGGGTGATATCAAACAAAAGCTACGACTGGCAACGAGGCAAAGGAAAATGGAACGAACAAGAGCGGGATGGGTAAGACAACACTCTTGAACCGAAATGGGAAAGGGGCTTTAAAATGAAGGCGCGGGATAAGCATCAAGATAAAAGATCGAGGGATGTCAAGGGTTAAGGTGATAACAGACAAACACACAACCAAGGATGTATTTTAGAAAAAACTTGCAAGGCGTCGAAGAAGGGGGAGCAATCAATGGTGAAGAAGGTGAGGCATTATCCTCGAACAGGGACGAAAAAAAGGAGGCTTTAAAGGGTAGGTTCAAAGTAAGCATGAAGGTAAGGGTATAGATATTACAAGGGTTAAAGGTGATAACGGACAATAATGTAAGAGGGGAGGTAAATGGGCATAAGAACAAGGGATATAAGTATAAAAAAGGATGGAGTTAAGACATGACCTACAAAAGGAAAAGGAGAGGGTGCATCCAAGGGCTAGATAGGTAAATTGCCACTCTCAAAGTGAGGTGGAAGAGAGGGGATTTTTAAAGAGTAGGAATAAATATGACTATCAAGGTAAGATCGATGGACGACAAGGTGAGGGTGATAGCAAATAAAAACACAGCAAGGGATGTAATTAACACAAAACTCGTAAGGTGACAAGAAGTGAAAAGAAATCAAGGGAGAGATAGGTACCTCATAACTCTCAAAATGGGTTGAAAGAAAGGGAAGGCTTTTAAAAGATAAGTTCAAGGTGAGCATTTAGGTAGAAGACCTCAATATCACAAGGGTCAAAGGGGACAACTGACAATGGTATGAGAGAAAAGATGAAGGCATTGGAGAGCCAGTGGTATGAGTACAACAAAGAATGGAGTTGCGCTCAAGCTTACACACGATAAAGAAGAGGTTATAGCCAAGGTTAAGATAAGTAAAACATCGCTCTCAAATTGAGATAGGAGATTGGAGATTTTAGATAACAGACGTAATGTAATCACAAGGTAGGATAGAGTGATGAGAAGGGTAAAGGAAATAACAAACAAAAACACAACAAAGGATAGAGTTATAAACTCGCAGGTGACAAAGAAGAGGACACGACCAAGGGAAAAGTACGTAAAGTACAATGCTCAGATTGAGATGGAAAAGAGGATATCTTAAAGGACGGTATAAGATAAACATCAAGGTAAGATATAGACGTGATAAGGATAAAGGTGATAATGATGAAAATCATAATCCATGGATAGAGTTAAGGCAAGACTCGCATAGTGATAAAGTGGAGAAAACAATCAATAATAAGATAACTGAGGTTTCGACATAAGAGTTGAAGTAAAAAAATTCATAACAAAGGAAGTTTCAAGGAATTAACGAGATCACCAAGGATGTGCGAAATAAAACGAATGCTCATGGATCATCGAGAAACAAGGGTGCTCAAGGGCATGTAAAATGAAGTATCTTAAACAGACATTGTGATATAAAGGTAAGCGTAAAAAATAAGAGTATGAAAGATTTCAAGGAGATGAGCATACCAATACCAAGAGACAAGAAATTGCCGAAAGATAGCGACTTAACAACAGAAGAGGAAAGGGTTTCCAAAGACCAGAAGGTCATGGACATATGAACTGAAATGTTTAAGTAGGCAGTAGAAATTTAGAGGCAAGTATTTGAAACAAGAGTATTAGAGGGATACGAGCATGTCAATACCAAAAGACTAGAGTTCACCAGATGGTAGCAATTTAATGACGAAAGAGGAAAGAATCCCAAAAGACAAGATGGTTATGGTCAGGGGGCATCTACAAAGATGTCGCAAGCACAAGAGTGAGATCAGATCTAATAGATTGAGAGAAGTATAGACCATACTAGAATAAAATACTTTTGGCAATGAGGCATATAGGAGCACCACATAGAATTAGTCGAGGTGACTAATAGTTTGAAGCAGAATCAAGGATGAGGTGAAGTAATAGTCAATAAGTCCTTAAACGACCAATGCTACTCTAGGCTAGCGGTCCTACAGTCAGCACGGCTTTGATACCACCTATGTCACACCCTGTTTTATAAGGCAAACCGAATGCGAACCATGTACGTGCCAGGATCAGCAATACACGTACACAACAGTTACATAACTGGACATCATCACACAATGCTCAAATAATAACATAAAAGAAGGTATAATAGTCGATTACATCATGATGTCCGAGACATCCACATAGTCTTTAACAATTATTAAAGTGCGGAAAAGAAACGTAGATACACACGGCCTTCACAGGCAGCCGACTGGGGGTTTGCCGCTAACCCATGCCTAGAACTCATCGTACTCTTGAAACCCCTGGAAGTCTTCCTCCACGACTTCATCTTCTCCTGAGCAATGGTTGCAACGTGGATAACCTGGGTGGTTTGGTGTGTAAAGCGAGGGTGAGTACACATCAACATACTCAGCAATTGTCCCGTTTGGCTGTAGTGGACTAGCTTTATGTGGGGTTAAGTCAAGTAGTTGCTTTTAGTTGGTCAGGTTATTATTACTAGTAAAAAGCCAGGTTTTAGCATTAACCCAAGTTGTTAACCCAAAGTATCCTTTCCAAACGGAAAGAATACCACATACCATTACCATAGTCATAATCAAAACCATCATCCTCGTCACCACCTGTAAACCAACCATCTCTGATCAAAGTATCTCTAATCAATGGAGCTCCCTTGGCCGCACATAACCGCGAGCACGGCTGATATATCAGTTTCATAACACTCTGCAGAGGTTGCGCACTTTACCCATAAGTCGTGATTCCCTCTTGCCTCGGGCCGATCAAACCCTTAAACACTACCAAGGTAAATAGGCAGGGTCTCACTACGTAGCCTTTACAAAGATTCCCTAGGGCTGTAGCCACCCGTTAGGTTTCCTAAATGCACCACACTCCTCCACAAGGGGCGAACCAACCTTGGCAGAGCGAGCCGCATACACCGAGCCCCATTAACAACACGACAGCGAAACGAACTACACCCTAGTTTCTCTAATTATTCAGCTAAGGGCGTCCCATTCCACCCTCATGGTTGCACTGTTTTCCCGGGCGGTCATCCAACGAATCAGTCCTTACGGAGAGGCACTCGAGAAACCGCTCGAGTCCCCTTAAATATCACATTATCATCATCATAATCAAAAGAGAAAACATCGTATCATAAATAATCTCATCATGTTCATTAATTAATGTGAAGCACTAGCATAAACCTAAACCAAAATAACCCAACCCATATAGGTAAGCAAGGACAAGATAAACAAAAGCTAGTCAATCCTTAGGTATAAATTGTGAAAATGCGGGGAGTGAATTATGAAATGAGTAGGACATAGATGGGTCAAGGGACACTTGCCTCCACCAACCAGCTGCTGCTCAGGGTCTTCAGCCTCGTAGAACTCAAGGAGCCTGATCACTTGGTCGTCAAAACTTGATCGCCGACTCCTCGAAGCTCAGGAATAGATCGCAATCTATTCGCGACACCCAGCAAAGACAAACGAGCACAAGCAAACAAACATATACATGCATAAGAATATTACACCATACAAAGGAAACCAATATAAAAACAAGCAATATAAAATAGTGAGCGCTTCTACGGTTACGCGAGGAAAAGAACCACGATAGTCGAAGCTACGGTCGGCGGGTTAGCGCGTTTACACTAAGCAAGTATTAATTAGAATATTAATATAATAAATATTAGTCAAGGAAACCTTAAATTAATTATCTAATATATGAGATCTGACGAATTAATATTATCAACACGAGTGTTATAAGCGAGAACAATTTATTATCGCACAAAAATGTCGCGCGACACCCGCGAACGATACGCGACGACGCTCGCGAAGCAGCACCGCGGCACGCGAAATAACACACACGACAGCGCGCGACACGCGTGAGTCAACAAGAGTACGCGCGCGAACAGCACGCAACAATGTGCGTGCTAGACGTGCGGTGCGAACGCACGAACGAACAACGACGACACGCAAACAGCGCGCGATTTTCACGCGAAATAGCACACAACTACGTTAACTTGTATTTATAAAAACCACAAATTAAAACTATAAATTAGCTTTAGTTAAATTGCTACTTTAATAAACAACATACAAACAAATTAATTAATTAATTAATTGAACTTGTGTCACGGCAAAATAATGTTATTAACACGTAATCGACACGGTTGCAAACTTAACGCAACTGAACTGAGTCGAAACTAATATAGGACGCAAAACATATTAACTGCTTATGGTTCATGAACTTAATTGACGTGATGTAAATCTAGGAACGGAGCCACGCAAAGGGCCACATGGATCACGGGCACAAAGGATCCCACAGATCGGATCCCGTGTGGCCACACCCATCTTCAACCTCACGATTATAGGAATAAATGGGGAATGGGAAAGTTACTTTTGGAGAGGGAGGGGCGCTGACCGCTCCGGCCTGGGCGGGCTCGCCGGCGGCACAATGGGGCGGGGCTGAGCGCGTGCCGCGCCAGACCGTCGGGGCTGGCTGCGCGCAGGGGCTGGCCGCGTGTAGGGACTGGAGCCGGGGAAGGGAGGGCGGTTGTTACCTGCTCGGCGGCGAGAGGGCGAAGACATCAACGAGCTCGACGATGGCGAGGCGTGGACGCACAACGAAGGTGTTGCGCAGGCTCACGGCGTCACTCCTCTAGACGACGTCGGTCGCACATAGTGGGGCAGGGTGGTCGGCGGCCCTCCAGGCGATGGCAACGGGCTAGGCGAGGTTCCGATGCGCGGTCGCAGAAGCGCGACGGAGCTCCTCCGCGACGACAGCAAGGGACCTTTGATGTCGAGGCGCGGGCACGACGAGCGGCGAGGCTGTACGACTCCTCCACACAACAACGGGTGTGCGGGGACGCGTCGGCGAGGCAGTCGTGCTGGCGCGGTGACCGACGAATGGCTACGAGGCGGCTCCGTGCGGGGCTGGGCAGCGGCGCAGGGGTAGACGGGCTGGGCGGCATGCTTAACCGGCGGCCGGGCAGCAGCAGCGAGGATGACTGTACGTGGGGGAGTTGCTTTGGGTGGAGGGTTGAAGCAACGTCAGTTGTCAAAGCTACGGGCACGTCTACAACGGAAGAAGCAGAGCTGAGCGGTTGAAGGAGAGAGAGAGGATAGTGCTGACGCGCAGGGCCCACAACACAATGTACAAGCGGCTACCAAGCCAGATCATGTTCAGGGCGTGCGTGTGGCTGGGCACTGCCCTGCTCCCGCTGCGCGTGCACATGGTGGGCTAGGAAGTGGAGTGGGCTGGCCAATTGCCAAGCTGGGAGGAAAAAGAAAAAATGCTTTTCTTTTTTATTTCTTATTTCTTTATATGTATTTATTTATATTATATCATTTCCAACTAATTCAAATTTTACAGTTTTTCCTCCATCCGAACGTATACACCGCCAAGATTATTTTTAGCAAACAAATACTTTACTTCGACATGAAATGCAACACTCATATTTATTCAAAACAACACCCATAAATACTAGGTTAACTTATTTTTTTTAAAAAATAAAAAAACAGAGAAAAGAACAAAGTAAAAGTAACACCTGCATTTTTTGAGTATAAAGCAAAGAAAATTTTATACCCTAAAATTCAGGGTGTTACACGATCCTTGCTGCGTGGAGGAGATCTAGAGGGAGGAGGAAGCCGTGGAGAGGGTAGAGGGCGGCTGCCCAAATTGAGAAGAGGAAGAGGGAGGGGGGGCCAAAAGGGTGGAAAGGGTGGGGGCGGCTGCAACAATTGGGAGAAGGAGAGGGGGTCGGCTAGGGTTGGGAAGGAGTGGGGGGCTCCCAACCATCAGATCGAGATCAAAGGCCTGAACACGCTCTCCCATCTGAGCTCCCGACCCTAGCGGAAAAAGATGCCAAAAGATCTATTGTTTCCCTGAGGAATGCCTCCTGAAACTCCAAACCCCAATGCCACAGAAAATGAAAGATAAGAGAAAAAGAAATTTAACTTCTTTTCAGAAAATTGGGATATCACACTCTACCCCCTTAAAAATAATTCGTCCTCGAATTCGACCACTCCAAGCAAAGCATCCAAGGTACCCTATATAGCACCACCATTCAAAACATGGGTCCATTATTGGTCTTAATTAACACAAGAACTTCTACCTCGGACTAATTGTCTAAGGGAACTACACAACCTGATATCCAGCATGAATCAACATGCAATGAAGCTCAAAGCAAGTCATAGATGCAATCAACACTACGATTTCACACCATCGAATTTGGATGCAGCTATACATCAACATCAATGTCTTCAAACAACACTCTTTTATGAAGGGGTAATATGCACTAAGCACAACCCTTACTAGCTTCAACAATTCATTTTAATTCAATGGTGAAACATCCACACCATATGAATGTATAAGAAGATCAAACACCTCATCTCAAAGCACCACAAAACAAGTGGTTCTATTGAAACAAAACTCCTAATCTTCCTAAACTTTGTTCTTTCCATCATGAAAAGATAATCATGTAATCTCACATTCTTTGCACCCCGCAAAAGGGAGAAAGTCTACAGAACTAATGGAGCAATAAAGCCGACAAGAAGCCAATAACATTCTGCGTAGCACAGTTTAATCGAAGAAATGCCAAAACTCCACAAAGAGCACTGACAGCACAACAACAACACAATACTTGCTTAATCAATGTCAATATACTTCATCCAAAACTCAACTAAGAAAAATATCCAAATTGGTAAGGTTAACCTACACATAATATAAGTCTTCATCTACTGTAGTTCAGAAACTTACATTTCATTCTATCATACGATGCACTCAAAGTACTAGACATACAGGGTCAATAATAACCCCGTAATCCTTCACACATTTGACAAACATCTCAAGCTGATGTAAAAACCACATCATTTAGGAATAGGTGATTAACCACACCCAACCAACTCTAGGCTAGGCAATAACTTCATTCAAACCAATAGATAAGTGGTCCAACAATGGCTCCACAAGCATGCATCAGGGAGATAACCATCAGATCCTCAACGTATTAATATATAATCAATTGATCAAGAAAATCAAAATTTATTCTACAATTAGCATGACTAACATGCAACCACTTTAAACCACATCTAGGCATTATGGCTACTAAAACACAAGATAGAAGGGAGACATGTAAGCCACTCTAGCTAGCTATGTAAAGACTTCCCCCCAAAATCCATATAAAAGTACCAATATTCATTTCTTTCAGAACTAGTTTCTCGGCATAAACAATCATTCCTTGCAAAGATAGTTGGAGCTATCCACCAACCGCCCAACAACTTAAATCCAAATCGATGGTTACCTTGTAACCCAAAACACGCAATTCACACTCCTCTTAGAAACATCCTCAATCAAACATATATAACAATATTATTGTAATAAAACTCAACCATGAAAAACATGTTGAAAACAACATAGGCATACATGTATATCACAAGCATAATAACAACTTCAATCTCACAAAAGACCAGCGATATCAATCGTATTAATAAAACAATATCAAAATTTAGAAATGAATTATATCAGGCATTAAGTCATAAACAACTTACCACATCACTGTAAAGGAATAGGGAGGGTGAAATTATTTCATCTGCACTTCAAAGACATTAACATATATCAAAGATATTTGAACCCATACCCTTCCTATATGTGCAAGTGTGTCAAATTTATCTTCAAATTGCCAAGAATCTAAAGCCTATGCTTTGATACCAACTGTAATACCTCGGGATCGACAAACACCCCGAAATGCTACTAAACTACACAACTAACATTCATATATAAAATTTCGACAACATCTCCTTTGAAAATTTGCATAAATGTGAAAGCAACAGAGTATAAACAGATATCATGATAAGAAAACATAGTAGACATTAATAATCTGCTAGCAATGGGAAGATAACCATAACGACATAAACTGAATTAACTAGTGTGCACGACTAGTTAAAAACAAACATCCTTGACAAGAAGTTTCTAACTAAATCATGGTTGTGCCTGGGCAGCGTTATTATAAGATTGAAGGTGGACGTGCTGCTACTTCCCTCATTCCCAACTTGAATCAAGTACCTGCATTGAATAATGCAAGAGTGAGATGAAACATCTCAGCAAGTAAATTGTTTTGACGAGATATTTAAACGAAAAATTGAATTAATCAACATTTTAAAGGGATCACAATTGAGATCAGAAATAGTTGTAGATATAGAACTCAATAGTCCCAAATAACCAATGGCATCTCATTTCCTCGAACAACCACAATAGGTTGTATAACACTTCCCTGCGTCAATAATACCTGCAAATATCACTTCAAGGTATGCATAGGAATGCAATGTGTAAGTCCTCTGCCTTCATACCTCTTAGAGTATAAAACCACACCATCTGCAAATATCACTTCAATGAATGCATATGAATGCAATGCATATGTCCTCTGCCTTCATACCTCTAAGGGTATGAACGCATAGTACCCCTCGGACAACGTACGATGCTAAGTTGTACCGGTACGGTCGGACCATAGGTCACGACAAAACTTCAGATGCTAGTGAATCATGCTATGTATATGGCATGCTGCATTTATCTATATACTTCACTTCCTTCACATACAATACAAACCTCAAACAATACCTCGTTTACCTTCAGATACAATACAAACCTCCAATAATACTTCATTCACCTTCAGGGGTGTGAATTAATCTCGTGGGTCATACTCGAATCATCATCATCATCATCATCAATATATGATTAAGCATCAATATAATACAATCAAGTAAAACATCACCATAGAGTTCAATTATGAAAGAATTCGATGATTCTGAATATTATAGTGTAGGCGATGAAACAACAAGTCAAAATGGTAGCAACCACCGCTACATTCACTTGCCTTCATCGAAGAAGAAAAATGTACTAGGCATGATCCGGAGTGTAGACACCTGCTGCGGGGCATAAAACTTAGTACAAATATTTCACAAACATTTGCCAACAATCAACAAATCGCTCCTACACTTGAAACCAAGACCCGGTGGAATGACTCCTACCCTGAACCACATGCCAAACAGCAGCAACGCTGTTTGTTAATTTTGTATCTTTAAAATTATAACAGCAGTGATATCAAACAAATACTCTGGGAGTTTATACACAAAATACTCTATAACTTTGGTATTCAATGGATAATTAAATTTTTCCATCTATAGGTTCTAAAATATCTGACAAGATAACTGACTGAATCTGTTTCAGACAGCAACATAGTTAACTTCAAAATTTGATATCTCCCAAATTACTCAACCAAAATTTATGAAATTCTGCTGTCAGTAAGAACTTTTATCCCTCTACAAAAGTCTCCATAGTTGGAAGAGCCAATTCGATCATTTACTAGATGAAACCTACCAGTGAACAGACCCACTCATTTTTGTCAGGCAAACAGGAACAACCACAGTAAAACAAACATAATTGGAGTTTCAAAATTCATATGAATGCACTCTTTAACAATATGGAAATCTTATGAAATTATCTACAACTTTTTTTACCAACCTAAAGTTTAATTCTGTTTATAAAATTGCCTAAATCTTAAGAGAACAGATTCTGCACAGAATTGTGAGACTGAAAAACTGCTATAATCAAACTGCAATAACTTTCTGATCTGAGGTCCGATTGAGGTGTTCTTCACGACCACAGAAAGATCTACAAATTAACTACGACTCTGCCATTCTGCAATAACTTTTTATTTTTTAGGCCAATAAGACCATGGAAAACTGGCATGAACAGAAACTGTCGAATCTGCCATTCTGCAGAAAACTAAATTCGAGATCAAAACCTAACCCCACATCTAATCCAACCTCCAATCCTTTAATACCCATGATCCACAACCTTCAATAGCACATAATTACAGGGAGGAACAAGGATTTCATCCATACCTAGGGTTTTCCCCAAGAAAATCTTCAAGAAGAGATGGGGAAGAACATCTCCTTGATCCTCTCTCCCTCTTTAATTCAACGTGCTCCTCCTCTTCTCGATCCTTGCTGCGTGGAGGAGATCTAGAGGGAGGAGGAAGCCGTGGAGAGGGCGGCTGCCCAAGGGGAGGAGAGGAAGAGGGAGGGGAGGGGGGGCAAAGGGGTGGAAAGGGTGGGGGGCGACTGCAACAATTGGGAGAAGGAGAGGGGGTCGACTAGGGTTGGGAAGGAGTGGGGGGCTCCCAACCATCGGATTGAGATCAAAGGCCCGAACACGCTCTCCCATCTGAGCTCCCGACCCCAGCGGAAAAAGATGCCAAAATATCTACTGTTTCCCTGAGGAATGCCTCCTGAAACTCCAAACCCAATGCCACAGAAAATGAAAGATAAGAGAATAAGAAATTTAACTTCTTTTTAGAAAATTGGGATATCACAACCTGGGTCAATTTTACTGAACCTTTTTTGCCACCAGCCTTAAATACATACTACAAAGGCGGATTTACGCTAAAATTCTACACATTTATGCTGTTTTGGTTCACGTTTTACACTGAAATCCGTACGGGCCAGAAACAGGGAAAATCAGATATGCGTGATTTTTATGCTATAATTTTGGGCATCATTCGAAACAGATCGATGATTTACGATAAAAATCATATTTTTTGATGTTTTGGTCCATGTTACACTAAAATCCGCTCGAGTCATAAACTGCGTACGATTTGTCGTTACGAAACAGATCGACGATTTATGCTAAAATTTGTACTCATTTACTCTATTTTGGTTCACATTCGCCCGAGACATAACCCATGCACGATCAGATGCCCGCGATTTTCACGTCGTAATTCAATCCAACCCAAGTCGTTACGAAACAAATCGACGATTTATGCTAAAGTTTGTACCCATTTACACTGTTTTGATTCATGTTTTACGTTGAAATCTGTTCGAGCTAGAACCCGCGCAAAAATGGACGTGCACGATTTTCATGCCCCAGCACTGTTACGAAACAACTCTTTGATTTACACTAAACTTCATACTCATTTATGCTATTTTAGTTCACGTTTTACGCTGAAATCCATCCAAGCCAAAACCCACACGCGTACATGCGTCAGGGTATAACTGGCTAGGGCTTCCCGTACTAATGGAAGCCCTGGGCTTCCATTAGCTCATCCCTATATATATATAGTTTATATATTTATAGCCGTGGGTTCACATTAACAAATGGAAGCCCTGATCTAAATTAGTTGGTTCGACCCCACCAGCTTGGGAATCAGACCCACCCAAATCCAACGCCAGTTAGGAAACAAATATCCCACGTACCCCACCTCAATTATCGACCGATTGCTTCCTAAACAACAGTCACACGCTCTCCTCTTCATCCGCTTTCTATGCGCTCGCCAGTTCTTCTCTCCGTCTAGGTGACTGCGAGGCGAGCGAAGGTTTTATCTGGCACGGGGGACTCTTCTCCAGTAGCGAGCTTCGACGGCGCGCCGATAAGGGCATCTCGCCCTCACCCACATTCAGTTGCGGTGTAGGCCGACAGTTCCATCGAAGGTGAGATTTTTTTGGCCACCGTTCCTCCCATAGCTAGTAGTGAATATCCGGCTGGCTGTTGTCGCTCGTGGATTTCCCCTTTCACATTACTGGGTTTTTCGGCATTAGGGTTTTCACATTTTATCGGCACTGGGATTTTCAAGGTGTTTACTGACATTGCAAGATACCTCGTGCAATCCATCATTTTTTCATGTAGCATATGTCAGTGACCTAATATGTTCATCGGATTCGAAGGCCTGCCCAGTTTCGAGTTTTTGCAATTGGTATTGTTACAACCGAGCTATCTAGGGTTTTGATATGTTCGGTGTTCATTTGTTATCCACATGAACAATGGCACACATTTAGTTAAATGGAAACAAACATGCACAATGACACACATTTAGCTGGCTTTGTCAAAAACCTTTAAATATTTATGCGGATTACGTTAATATTTATGATAATAATTAATTTACAGAGAATCATATTAGGAATACATAAATGTATTATACACGTAGGCAGATGGATGACGTTTGCACTTATGCTATTTACGTAACAGAGACCCACATTCGTCTCTTAATTTTTTATATAGTTATGAACAAATATTTTTTTTGTTACGCTGATTACGTACATAGTTATGACAATAATTATATACAGAAATGGACACTAGTGTTTATGCCCTCGTATTATACGCTAACATGTGGATGTAGTTATATTTCAATTCAATACAATGTCAGTTTTTATATGTAGCGTGTGTGTAATTGTTCATAATACATGTTTAAAGGTGCAATATATATCTCAAATATTTTACATACCATTTATGCAGATTTTGCATTGTTCAGAAGACAGTCTCACAATGAAATCTGTTGATCATCCTCCCTCCAATCCAAAGAAAATTACAATCGAATCAAGTCAGGAAGTATTCACTGTTGAAATCCCCCGCCCTGGGAATAATGCCAACAAGCCGAGGCAGTCTATTGCTCCAGATGTTGATACACCAAAACAAATGAAGCAACTTTATGTTAGGCGTAATACAAAGCGTTCTGCAGGACGTGGAAAAAACAAACTGATGTAAGTGAAAACATAGATGATGATTATGATTTCATGCCTGTACCCAAGAAGAATCGGCATGTCAAATTTGATGAGAAACCAATGTCTCCTCAGCGACAATCGCCACGTAGACATGTTATTTACCATTCACCAAATCCGCCAAAGCAAAAAAATATTGTTGAAGAGGCAACTATCAAGCAAACAAATGTGGTGAAGAATAAAAACAAAAAGAAAACCAGGGATAGAAGAAAACAGGTTGGTGGCAATGGCATCTAAGTTTATTAATGCAACAGTTATTTTTATGGATATTTAATCATGTTGGGGTAAGTTAATTACATGTTTCTTACTTGGTAGTATATGCGGTCTTCATTAAATATTTATGAATCAAAATCATTCATGTGGTTTTATGCCTTTTTTAGTTTAGTAGCATGCATTTTTGTGACCGATCAATTTTTTATTATATTTGTTTACATGTTTTTATTTTTTCACACAGAAACTAAACATCTGGTGTATCCCATATGATGTCATAATGCCTATGTGGATAATGAATAACCGTCAACGCGAGGCTGTAGTGAGGAAAGGCTTCCAAAGTATACTGCAAATGTCAACAGATGGCCTTGTTGTTGGATCGTTAATGAATTGGTTGATGGATAAGGTTGATCCAGTTGACATGACCATACGGCCTGGCCCAGGAAAGGAGCTGAAGATAACAAAGAAGTCTGTTCGCCTAATTCTTGGGTTGCCTAGTGCTGGGGGAGGGAAATCGTTTATGGATTGGTATGGAGAAGTTGATGCTGCTGGCAGGCTTAGGAAACAACTCAAAATTTCGAAGGATGAGTTTGATATTGCCACCCTTCAGGAAATAATTGTTACAGGCCGTGATGATGATCTAACCATTAGGTGTTTCTTCCTTATCCTATTCAACCGGCTGTTGTTCCCGACTTCTTCATGGTCAATCTCCAACAATGAAGTTCTAATGACAGAAGACATGGACCGCTTCCGAGACATCGATTGGTGTCAGTTAGTATTTTGTGTGAGGCTGCTACAAAATGGCATAAAAGGAACACTAATCATGTCACCGCTATGATATATGGGTGTTCCATAGTCATTGTGGTAATTCCTGTGATGCCTATGACTATTATGTTCATATTCGTATATTGTAATTAGGCCAACTGTCAGATAAAAATTTTCGTTGATGTTTGCTATTTGTTTGTAATTTTCTCAGATATATTATCTAGACCATCTTCATCACGAGGCAGCTCCAGAGAACAAATATGGTACTCCACGTATAAAATACTTTGATAAAGAGACAATTGATGCACTGACCAAGGCTGACAGGAGGAAGCCTCGTCATGCTGGCGAAACGTATGGTCATTGTCATGTAAGTTCATTCCCATATTATAAAAACAGTTTCTTTTATGCAATTTTATACAACAATTTTTTTAATGTTTTGTTAATGTTGGTTAGTAATTTCGCGTGTTTGGTACTGTTTGATTAGTTTCATAGCAGGACAGACACATGCTATGTTGCTGCTCCTGAACAACCAACAAATGATATGTTCCATATTCATGTTTCTCGCATGAAAGATTTGATCTCTAGCAATGTTATTTGCCTTCTACCACCATACCGTTCTTGTTTTGACTCTTTGTTGAAAGCTCATGACAAAGATGTTGATAAGTACTGTGCAACGCTTGAACGTGCTCACCGCAAATTAGTATCAAAGCAGCTCCAGCTAGCTGAGACATTTGCAGACATGATTGACGGTGTCATTCGTCTTGGATCACAGGTTCAAGAATCCCAGCAGCGAGACACACAAAAAGGTGATTCAGTTTTTTGTATGTTTTGATTATGTACATAGCAACTACAGTTCAATAACTACAATATAAATAGGGACATGTGCACCAGCAATTGCATGTCTACATGTAAAATTTAAATATAATATACAGAATTACTAATTTACGGACATACTAATAACAATTTATGCATTACTGTTATTGTATAGTATCTCTTATGAAAGAATTTATAGATAATAATGAAATTAAGTCCGCAACACAATTTTTTGGAATTTTCCAGAACAACCTAGCCAGTTTGATGTCAACATGCCCAATGACCTGCACATGGGTGTAGCTCATGATGTGATGCCAGAAGCAAATACACAATCTAAAAATTTTGATGTTTAGACAGACGATCTTAATGCAACTGATCATTGCAGTGATGAGATGCACAGCATGCCTGAAGACATCTCTATAAAAACTGGCCAAACTCATGTTCCTCCACCGCCCGACTCACCTATCAAATCCAAGGTTTATGAACAACTATTTTTATTACACCCTGTCAGTATGATCAAGTTACTAACATTACGTTCTTCATGTTCTACTTTTACAAAAAATCAGGAATACCCAATGGAAGCCGATGGTGACCTAGTATCGACCATCAATAAGATAGTTGATATGCTTGGCCAACACACAATTCAAGAGACATACAAAGATTGTGGCCCACAATTTGATGCAACCCAAAAAAATCAATGTATGTCTTCATATAAACATCTTACCCCTTTTCATGTTTTGATCACATTATGAGTTTGAGGATCAATATTTATACAAATTGTTGTTCATTTTATCAGGTTGACATTTCACATGGCAAGGCTGATAAAGCCAAAAACGTGGTTGACACCTCTGTTCGTCATACTAATCGTTTAATTTTAAAACATTTGTTGTGTTTTTATCTTTGTCATTATTTTATTAAATTATTTATAATATATCCATATTTTCATTAGTGTCTGCCATCTCAGGCATCCAAAATGGATTATAATGTTGCAGACCATCCACAGAACATCCCTCCCCAACCTTCATTTGATAAGACACTTGTTGCACAGGTTAGTTTTCAATTTCCCATAGATATGTACATAATCAATAAACATTACATTGTACTAATCTTCTGTTTGGGGCCTTCATCTTCGGAAGGTCCTCAAAACATTATTTAACAATGTTTCCCAAGTGTAATATATGTACATGAATCTTCGGACTCAGGATGAAGCTGTACACAATGTGCAAAGCAGGGTCGGGACGAAGGTTGAGCCAGTGCCGAAGTTGCGCGAAAGGGAGCTTCGGCTCAGTAGCAGAAAAAGGAACCGACTTAAGGAGGAAAAGGCTATTTAGTCCTCAATAGATTGTTCTTAAGCCAATATTGAACATGAAGGGCATGAATGTAATTTCACACAGGCTGCGCCCTGTGCCTATAAATAGATGAACAGTACCCCCGTACTGTTCACGCTTACTGGTACTCGCTCGTGCGTCACGCTTGTACTTTTGCCTTCTGTCGAGCCAAAGGTACAAATGTAATTCGATAACCATGAATATATAATAAGGACATGCAAATAATGTTATATGATTATTCATGTTATTTTCTCATGTTTCGTATGCTTCTCCTTTCATTAGTGTAAACTGTGATAATGAAGGTATGTCCTTCATGACCTTCGTCTGAAGATCATTATATCCTAAGGGAAATAATGCTTCGAAGGACGAAGGGCATAACCATTAACTTATTTCTGTGTTTCCTTGTTCTTAATTCGTAGTATTTGAGAACAAGTCCCCAACATTGGCGCCCACCTCCGATGTACTCACTTCCACAATCTTCGGCAAAGCATCAACCTTCGTCATGCCGAGATAATGGCGCCAGGGGCTGCACTGCAGCCACTGGACACAAACCAAGACACTCTCTCTCTCCGAGAGGCCAGAAGCCAAAAGAGGAAGGCCACCAGTCCAACACTTCAGGAGGAGGAGTTGGACCAGGAGATCAGGGATCTAGAAATCATTCACCAGCAGGTGCAAAAGAAAAAAGGAGAAGATGGCTCGGCTGGCCGACATTCAAAAGAAGATCGATGAAGCTACTGAAGAAGTGCGTCATCTTACCCAAGATGATCACGACCGAAGGCCCCAATACCGGGAGCTTCGTTAAGAGGGCTCATTCAACGAAGATGAATGGTACGATGATTTTAATCATGGTACCTTTACTTTTGATGATGCTTCTCCCCTGTGTAACACCCTGGATTTGGGGGTATAAAATTTCTTTTTTAATATCCACTAAATTCAGGTGTTACCCTCTCTTTTCCTTGTTTTTTCTTTTCTTTTCCCTAAATAGTGGGGATTATTTCATTTTATATCTGCATGTAAGTCTAGTAAATTGGAACCCTTTAAGTGCTTTGATGGTCGCATCATGCTGGGGCATACTTTCACTTTGTTTGATGAGTGATTTTGTGGAGCATGGGTTTAATAAGGAATTCGATTGGACATCGTGAAGAAAATAGGAAAGAACTAGAAATAGGAAAAGAAATAAACAAAAAGAGGGAAAAATAAAATAAATAAATAAAAAAGGAAATCGGCCTCCCCTTCTCCTCCCGCGGCCCAGCTCCCCTTCCTCGGCGCCTGCGGCCAACCTAGCCACCCCCGCGCCCCGGCCTGCTTCCCGGCCCAGCGCGCCTCTCTCCGCACGGCCCTCCCGCATCGCAGCAGCGCGCGTGGCCCACTTGCAGCCCAGCGCCCCTCCAAATCCTAGCTAGCCGCAGCGCCCAGTGCCGCCACCGCGTGTGGGGCCCGCCTGTCAGCTCCGCGCCCCCGCGCGCGAGCGCGCAGCGCCTGGTCGTCAGCCGCCTTGGTTTGCTGGTGGGGCCCACCGGCCAGGCGGCGTCTTCCCCAACCGCCGTGCCGACCTCTTCAGCGCCCACGACGCGCACCTCACAGAGCCGTCAATTCCCCCGACCCTCTTCTCTCCCACCTTGACGCCCAGCCGACCCGCCCCCGCGCTCGCGTCCCCGGCGCGCGGCCTCGGCTCAGCTGCCCGGCGTGGTGGCCCGGCGCGGCACCGGCGCGGCGGCCCGATGGCCAACCTGCCGTGCGCGCGGTCCGACGGCTCTCCCAGCGCGCGGGCACGGCCTCGGCACGGCAGCGCAGGCACGTGGCCCCGGCGCGACGGCGTGCGGGCGCGGGACCCCGGCGCGGCCCGGTGGCCAGGGCGTGGTGACCGGTGGTGTGGCCCAGCCAGCCGCCCCTGCTGTACCCCCCTGGCGCGGCCAGCCCGGTGGCCCAGCGCGGTTGCCAGCGCAAGCAGCAGCCGCACAGCCCAGCGGCCTGCGACGCGGCGCGTAGCCCGTGCGCGGCTCTGAGAGCACCTAGAGGGGGGGTAAATAGGTGATCCTATAAAACTTCAACTTTAATTCCACAAATACTTGGTTAGGAGTTAGCACAATAAAGCCAAGTGGCTAGATAAGAGTCTTTGCAAGACACGATAACCACAAGAAGATCAATCACAGATAGACACTATGGTTTATCCCGTGGTTCGACCAAGTTCAACACTTGCCTACTCCACGTTGTGGCGTCCCAACGGACGAGGGTTGCAATCAACCCCTCTCAAGCGGTCCAAAGACCCACTTGAATACCACGGTGTTTTGCTTTGCTTTACTATATCCCATTCGCGAGGAATCTCCACAACTTGGAGCCTCTCGCCCTTACACTTTGATGTTCACACAGAAGCACGGAGTAAGGGAGGGATGAGCAACGCACACAAGACACGAAATCAGAGTATCAACACGCACACAAGTCGCAACAAGAGCTCACAACACAACCCGGCGAGTTCACAACTCAAATGAAGCTCTAGTTGCTATCACAAAGAATCAAATGCGCGGAATCGAAGTCTTGGTGCTTAGGAATGCTTAGAGAATGCTTGGTGTGCTCCTCCATGCGCCTAGGGGTCCCTTTTATAGCCCCAAGGCAGCTAGGAGCCGTTGAGAGCATTCCAGGAAGGCAATTCTTGCCTTCTGTCGCCTGGCGCACCGGACAGTCCGGTGCACCACCGGACACTGTCCGGTGCGGATTTCTTTCCTTCTTTGGCGAAGCCGACCGTTGGCGCTTTGGAGCCGTTGGCGCACCGGACACTGTCTGGTGCACACTGGACAGTCCGGTGCCCCCTTCCGACCGTTGGCTCGTCCACGTGTCTCGCGCGGCCGACCGTTGGCCCAGCCGACCGTTGGCTCACCGGACAGTCCGGTGCACCCATACAGAGCTGACTTTGGCTGAACAAAGCCATCTTTTATTTTAACTTGATTTTTCCTGTTTCCAGCACTTAGACACAATACATTAGTCTCTAAAACAATGTACTAAGTATGAGAAACATACCTTTATACTTGATTTGTACTTTGTCCACCATTTAACACTTAGGCACTTGTGTTGGACACTAAATCACCAAAATACTTAGAAATGGCCCAAGGGCACATTTCCCTTTCAATCTCCCTCTTTTGGTGATTTATGCCAACACAATATAAAGCAAGTAGAACAAGTGCAAAATCACTTCAAATAAGAACTCAAAATTGTTTTGATTCAAACTTGATATATATGGATCATTCTTTGCCACCACTTGGTTTGTTTTTGCAAATCAAACTCAATTTCCTATCTCTAAGACAAACCCACTTGTTGAAACATAAAGAGAGATATTTCAAGAGAAATTGATCAAAGAGTTCAAAAACTCCCCCTTTTTCCCATAATTAAGCCTTCTCCCCACAAAAGACCAACTTTTGACAATAAGAGGCAGACAATAGTATTTTGACAAACAAAAACTCTAACTCTACTTTTTCAAAATTCTCACAAGTGGTAGCTGATCCATTTCTTGCTTTGGCCTTATTTTCTCCCCCTTTGGCATCAAGCACCAAAACGGAATCAATTTTGGCCCTTTAACCCCATTGCCTCACCAAAATCTTCAACTAAGAGTAAAAAGGCAATAAGAGTACAAAGATGAACTTGGAATAAGTTACTCTTTCATCGGAGTGCAGTGGAAGTCTTGCATGGTCCAAGTCCACCTTTTCCCTTTCAAACCTCCTTTGAGACTAAATTTAAGTACTCAAGCACACAGTTAGTCTCAAAGGGTCAAGTTGTAGCACATCTCCCCCTAAATTTGTGCATAACTTGCAAATGGACTTGTAAGGTCCGGGGAGTGCTTGTACAACTTGAGCACCATAAATAAACAACAAAATGCTTAAGGAACATGATCAAGGCATAAACCACATGTATGCTATAAATCAATCCAAGTTCCGCGAATCTAAGACATTTAGCTCACTACGCAGCCTGCAAAAGGTCTTCTCATCTAGAGGCTTGGTAAAGATATCGGCTAGCTGGTTCTCGGTGCTAACATGGAACACTCCGATATCTCCCTTTTGCTGGTGGTCTCTCAAAAAGTGATGCCGGATGTCTATGTGCTTTGTGCGGCTGTGTTCAACAGGATTATCCGCCATGCGGATAGCACTCTCATTATCACATAGGAGTGGGACTTTGCTCAGATTGTAGCCAAAGTCCCTGAGGGTTTGCCTCATCCAAAGTAGTTGTGCGCAACACTGTCCTGCGGCAACGTACTCGGCCTCAGCGGTGGATAGGGCAACGGAAGTTTGTTTCTTAGAACTCCATGCCACCAGGGACCTTCCTAAGAATTGGCACGTCCCCGATGTACTCTTTCTATCGACCTTACATCCAGCATAGTCGGAGTCTGAATATCCAATCAAGTCAAAGGTAGACCCCTTTGGATACCAAATCCCGAAGCAAGGCGTAGCGACTAAATATCTAAGAATTCGCTTCACAACCACTAAGTGACACTCCCTTGGATCAGATTGAAATCTAGCACACATGCATACACTAAGCATAATATCCGGTCTACTAGCACATAAATAAAGTAAAGAACCTATCATAGACCGATATGCCTTTTGATCAACGGACTTACCCCCTTTGTTGAGGTCGGTGTGTCCGTCAGTTCCCATTGGAGTCTTTGCGGGCTTGGCGTCCTTCATCCCAAACCGCTTGATCAAGTCTTGCGTGTACTTCGTTTGAGAGATGAAGGTCCCATCCTTGAGTTGCTTCACTTGGAACCCAAGGAAGTAGCTTAACTCGCCCATCATCGACATCTCGAACTTTTGAGTCATCACCCTGCTAAACTCATGCTCTTGGGGCTTGCTTAAGTCCATAGAGCGCCTTAGAGAGCTTACACACGTGGTCGGGGTACCGTTCATCCTCGAAGCCAGGGGGTTGCTCTACGTACACCTCCTCCTTGATTGGCCCGTTGAGGAAAGCGCTCTTCACATCCATTTGGAACAACCTGAAAGAATGGTGAGCGGCATATGCTAGCAAAATACGAATGGACTCTAGCCTAGCCACAGGAGCAAAAGTCTCCTCAAAGTCCAAACCTGCGACTTGGGCATAACCTTTTGCCACAAGTCTAGCCTTGTTCCTTGTCACCACCCCGTGCTCGTCTTGTTTGTTGCGAAACACCCACTTGGTTCCCACAACATTTTGCTTGGGACGAGGCACCAATGTCCAAACTTCATTTCTCTTGAAGTTATTGAGCTCCTCTTGCATGGCCAACACCCAGTCCGGATCTAGCAAGGCCTCCTCTACCCTGAAAGGCTCATTAGAAGAGACAAAGGAGTAATGCTCATAAAAATTAACTAATCGAGATCGAGTAGTTACTCCCTTGCTAATGTCACCCAAAATTTGGTCGACGGGATGATTCCTTTGAATCATCGCTCGGACTTGAGTTGGAGGTACCGGTTGTGCTTCTTCCTCCATTACTTGATCATCTTGTGCTCCACCTTGATCACACGCCTCCTCTTGATGAACCTGTTCATCTTCTTGAGTTGGGGGATGCACCATTGTTGAGGAAGAAGGTTGATCTTGCTCCTTTTGTTCCATTGGCCTCACATCTCCAATCGCCATGGTGCGCATTGTGGTCGTTGGAACGTCTTCTTCATCTACATCATCAAGATCAACAACTTGCTCTCTTGGAGAGCCATTAGTCTCATCAAATACAACGTCGCTAGAGACTTCAACCAAACCTCTCCAAGCATCGTCCTCGCCATGTCTATAAGCGTCCTGTTCTTCCTCTCTACCACACCATTTTGCTGTGGTGTGTAGGGAGCGGAGAACTCATGCTTGATTCCTTCCTCCTCAAGATACTCCTCCACTTGAAGGTTCTTGAACTCGGACCCATTGTCGCTTCTTATCTTCTTCACCTTGAGCTCAAACTCGTTTTGAGCTCTCTTTAGGAAGCGCTTGAGGGTCCCTTGGGTTTCAGATTTATCCTGCAAAAAGAATACCCAAGTGAAGCAGGAAAAATCATCAACTATAACAAGACCATACTTACTTCCTCCTATGCTTAGATAGGCGACGGGTCCGAAGAGGTCCATATGAAGTAACTCCAGGGGTCTTGATGTTATCATCACATTTTTGGCATGATGAGAGCTTCCCACTTGTTTCCCTGCTTGACAAGCTGCACAAGGTCTATCTTTTTCGAAAGTAACATTAGTTAGACCTATCATGTGTTCTCCCTTTAGAAGCTTGTGAAGGTTCTTCATCCCCACATGTGCTAAACGGCGATGCCACAGCTAGCCCATGCTAGTCTTAGCAATTAAGCATGCATCTAGACCGACCTCCTCTTTTGCAAAATCAACTAAATAAAGTTTGCCGTCTAGTACACCCTTAAAAGCTAATGAACCATCACTTCTTCTAAAGACAGACACATCTACATTTGTGAATAAACAGTTATATCCCATATTGCAAAGTTGACTAACAGACAACAAGTTATATCCAAGCGACTCAACTAAAAACACATTAGAAATAGAGTGCTCGGAAGAAATAGCAATTTTTCCTAACCCTTTCACCTTGCCTTGGTTCCCATCACCGAATATGATTGAATCTTGGGGATCCTTGTTCTTGACATAGGAAGAGAACATCCTCTTTTCCCCCGTCATGTGGTTTGTGCATCCGCTGTCGATAATCCAGCTTGAGCCCCCGGATGCATAAACCTGCAAGGCAATTTAGGCTTGGGTCTTAGGTACCCAACTCTTGTTGGGTCCTACAAGGTTAGTACAAATAGCCTTAGGGACCCAAATGCAAGTTTTATCTCCCTTGCATTTTGCCCCTAATTTTCTAGCAACTATCTTCCTATCCTTTCTACAAATAGCAAAGGAAGTATTTAAAGCATGATAAATTGTAGAAGGTTCACTATTTGTTTTCCTAGGCACATGAACAACATTTCTTCTAAGCATGTGATTAATAGCATTTCTCCTAGCTAAATTTCTATCATGCATAATAGAAGAACTAGAAGCAACCATAGCATGAGAATCAAAAACATCATAACTTCTATAAACATTTCTAGAATGTCTCCTATCATGATACATGAAGGCATGGTTCTTTTGAGCATTACTAGCCATAGGGGCCTTCCCTTTCTCCTTGGCGGAGATGGAAGCCTTATGACTTGTTAAGTTCTTGACTTCCCTCTTGAAGCCAAGACCATCCTTAATTGAGGGGTGTCTACCAATCGTGTAGGCCTCCCTTGCAAATTTTAGCTTGTCAAATTCACTCTTGCTAGTCTTAAGTTGGGCATTAAGACTAGCCACTTCATCATTTAATTTAGAAATGCAAGCTAGGTGTTCACTACAAGCATCAACATTAAAATCTTTGCACCTATTGCAAATCATAACATGTTCTACACAAGAGTTAGATTTATTTGCTACTTCTAGTTTAGCATTTAAATCATCATTAACACCTTTTAAAGTAGAAATGGTTTCATGACAAGTAGATAGTTCACAAGAAAGTATTTCATTCCTTTTAACTTCTAGAGCAAGAGAATTTTGTGCACTAACAAATTTATCATGCTCTTCATACAAAAGATCCTCTTGCTTTTCTAATAACCTATTCTTATCATTCAAGGCATCAATTAATTCATTAATTTTATCAACCTTAGTTCTATCTAGGCCCTTGAATAAACATGAATAATCTATTTCATCATCATCACTAGACTCATCCTCACTTGAAGAAGCATAAGTACTAGTATTACGAGTGCTTACCTTCTTTTCCCTTGCCATGAGGCAAGTGTGATGCTCGTTGGGGAAGAGGGATGACTTGTTGAAGGCGGTGGCGGCGAGTCCTTCGTTGTCGGAGTCGGACGAGGAGCAATCCGAATCCCACTCCTTTCCAAGATGTGCCTCGCCCTTCGCCTTCTTGTAGTTCTTCTTCTTTCCCACTTTCCACTCTTCTTTTCCTGGTCACTATCATTATCGGGACAATTAGCGATAAAATGACCAATCTTACCATATTTGAAGCAGGAGCGCTTCCCCTTCGTCTTGTTCTTGTTGGGGTGCTCCTTGCGACCCTTTAGCGCCGTCTTGAACCGCTTGATGATGAGGGCCATCTCTTCATCATTAAGCCCGGCCGCCTCGACTTGCGCCACCTTGCTAGGTAGCGCCTCCTTGCTCCTTGTTGCCTTGAGTGCAATAGTTTGAGGCTCTTGGATTGGGCCATTTAATGCATCGTCGACGTATCTAGCCTCCTTGATCATCATCCGCCCGCTTATGAACTTTCCAAGGATCTCCTCGGGCGTCATCTTCGTGTACCTAGGATTCTCACGAATATTGTTCACAAGATGTGGATCAAGAACGATAAAGGACCTTAGCATTAGTCTGACAACGTCGTGGTCCGTCCATCGCGTGCTTCCATAGCTCCTTATCTTGTTGACGAGGGTCTTGAGCCTGTTGTACGTTTGGGTTGGCTCCTCCCCTCTTATCATCGCAAATCTCCCGAGTTCGCCTTCCACCAACTCCATCTTGGTGAGCATGGTGACGTCGTTCCCCTCATGTGAGATCTTGAGGGTGTCCCAGATCTGCTTGGCATTGTCCAAGCCGCTCACCTTATGGTATTCGTCCCTGCACAATGAGGCTAACAACATAGTAGTAGCTTGTGCATTTTTATGAATCTGTTCATTGATAAACAAAGGACTATCCGAGCTATCAAATTTCATTCCACTCTCTACTATCTCCCATATACTAGGATGGAGAGAGAACAAGTGACTACGCATTTTGTGACTCCAAAATCCGTAGTCCTCGCCATCAAAATGAGGAGGTTTACCAAGTGGAATGGAGAGTAAATGAGCATTGGTACTTTGAGGAATACAAGAATAATCAAAAGAGAAGTTTGAATTAACCGTCTTCTTATTCTCGTAGACGTTGTCGTCGTCCTTTTGGGAAGAAGAGGACTCGTCGCTGTCGTCGTAGTAGATGATCTCCTTGATGCGCCTCGTCTTCTTCTTCTTCTTCCCATCTCTTCGTTTGTGGCCCGAGCCCGAGTCGGTAGGCTTGTCATCTTTAGGCTCTTTGACGAAGGACTCCTTCTCCTTATCGTTGACCACCATCCCCTTTGCCCCTAGGATCCATCTCTTCGGGCGGTTAGTCCCTTTCTTGAAGAGAACGGCTCCGATACCAATTGAGAGCACCTAGAGAGGGGGGGGGGGGGTGAATAGGTGATCCTATAAAACTTAAACTTTAATGCCACAAATACTTGGTTAGGAGTTAGCACAATAAAGCCAAGTTGCTAGATAAGAGTCTTTGCAAGACACGATAACCACAAGAAGATCAATCACAGATAGACACAATGGTTTATCCCGTGGTTCGGCCAAGTTCAACACTTGCCTACTCCACGTTGTGGCGTCCCAACGAACGACGGTTGCAATCAACCCCTCTCAAGCGGTCCAAAGACCCACTTGAATACCATGGTGTTTTGCTTTGCTTTACTATATCCTGTTCGCGAGGAATCTCCACAACTTGGAGCCTCTCGCCCTTACACTTTGATGTTCACACAGAAGCACGGAGTAAGGGAGGGATGAGCAACGCACACAAGACACGAAATCAGAGTATCAACACGCACACAAGTCGCAACAAGAGCTCACAACACAACCCGGCGAGTTCACAACTCAAATGAAGCTCTAGTTGCTATCACAAAGAATCAAATGCGCGGAATCGAAGTCTTGGTGCTTAGGAATGCTTAGAGAATGCTTGGTGTGCTCCTCCATGCGCCTAGGGGTCCCTTTTATAGCCCCAAGGCAGCTAGGAGCCGTTGAGAGCATTCCAGGAAGGCAATTCTTGCCTTCTGTCGCCTGGCGCACCGGACAGTCCGGTGCACCACCGGACACTATCCGGTGCGGATTTCTTTCCTTCTTTGGCGAAGCCGATCGTTGGCGCTTTGGAGCTGTTGGCGCACCGGACACTGTCCGGTGCACACCGGACAGTCCGGTGCCCCCTTCCGACCGTTGGCTCGGCCACGTGTCTCACGCGGCCGACCGTTGGCCCAGCCGACCGTTGGCTCACCGGACAGTCCGGTGCACCCAGACAGAGCTGACTTTGGCTGAACAAAGCCATCTTTAATTTTAACTTGATTTTTCCTATTTCCAGCACTTAGACACAATACATTAGTCTCTAAAACAATGTACTAAGTTTGAGAAACATACCTTTATACTTGATTTGTACTTTGTCCACCATTTAACACTTAGGCACTTGTGTTGGACACTAAATCACCAAAATACTTAGAAATGACCCAAGGGCACATTTCCCTTTCAGGCTCGCGGCCCCGGCGCGGGCGTGCGGTTCCGGCGCGGGCACCCCGGCGTGACGGCCCGGCCTGACCATACCCGACGCGCAGGCTCGTGGCTTCCGCCGCGCGGCTAGCACGCGGTGTCCCCGACATGGCGCGCGAAGTGCCTTCGGCCATGGCGCCCGGCGCGTGCAGCTTGGCCCCGGCGTTGCGCGGTTCGGCCCAGCACGGCCAACCTACGTGACGGCTCGGCGCACCCTCGCGCGGCCCAGCCGCGGCCTCCCCGGCTGGATCTCCTCGGGTGTGCATCGTGGTCGAGCCCCCCTTGTGCGCGGCGTGGCCTGTGTGCTCATGGCTCGCTCAAGAGCGGCCACGTCATAACTCGCGGCGCCCTCGCTCGACCAGCGTGGCTCGAGCAACCTCGGCACGGCTGCTCGCGCCCTTGCACGTCGCGCAAGACCAGTTCGTGGGTGAGATGGGCTGTGGCCACGTGAGATCCCATCGTATCGAATCGTGAACGAGTACGTATTCAATGTGTATGCATAACAGATACATCTGATCATGTTCTAATTGTGATAACTTCGTAATCATGCCGAATGCACGTTAATAATAGTATGTTGTCGCATCCCAGGTTTTGGCTAACTAGTGTATTGTTCACTTGTCTAATGGTTAATAAAATGACATTCTAATTTAATAGGAATGCGGTATCGATTAGCGATTCTAGCATATCGTCGCATTGTTAGCGGGAGTCGCTATTCACGTACTTTAATAAAATCGTTGTGTCACTTCGTTAATGTTAAATAAGTGATTTCCTATTTATTTGTCGGTCATTTAATTAACAACTCAATCGAATCAAGTTTATAATGTTAATTATGTGTTTGTCACGCGCCTTTCGCGTGTGTCGCGCGTCTCACCGCGTGTTGCTCGCGCATGTTGCATGTGCTATTTCGTGAGTGTCGCGCGTGCTGTCCGCACGCGTTGTCGCTCGATGTTCGCGCGTATTTTTATAATATTTTATCTTGTATGGTGTAATGTTCTTATGCAAGTATATGTTTGCTTGTGTCTGTTTGTATTCATTATGCCTCGTGAACGAACTACGATCCATTTCTGAACTTTGAGGAATCGACGGTCAAGCTTCGATGTCCAAGAGATCAAACTCTTCGAGTTCTACAAAGTTGAAGACCCTGAGCATCTGTTTGGTGAAGTCAAGTGTCCTCTGACCTATTATGTCCCATTTACTTTATAATTCATCAACCCGCATACCATGATCAACCTAAGGATTGACTAGCTTTGTATTTACCTTGTCCTTGATTACCTTTTGGGTTATTATTGTTTAGCTTTATGCTATTGCTCGACTCTAATCAATGAACATGATGAGATTTATCAATGATATGTTGTTTCCCTTCTTTATTATGATGTTATACTTGTGTCATTCAAGGGGGCTCGAGCGGTTTCTCGAGTGCCTCTCCGTAAGGACCTGTTCGTTGGATGACCGCCCGGGAAAACAGTGCAACCATGAGGGTGGAATGGGATGCCCTTAGCTGAATAATTAGAGGAACCGGGGTGTAGTTCGCTTAGCCGTCGTGCCGTTAATGGGGCTCGGTGTATGCGGCTCGCTCTGCCAAGCTTGGGTTCGCCCCCTTGGGGAGGAGTGCGGTTCATTTAGGAAACCTAACGGGTGGCTACAGCCCCGGGGAATCTTTGTAAAGGCTACGTAGTGAGACCCTGCCTACTCACCTTGGTAGTGTTTAAGGGTTTGATCGGCCCGAGGCAAGAGGAAATCACGGCTTGTGGGTAAAGTGTGCAACCTCTGCAGAGTGTTATGAAATTGATATATCAGTCGTGCTCTCGGTTATGAGCGGCCAAGGGAGCTCCATTGATTAGAGACACTTGATCAGAGATGTTCAGAATGCAGGTGGTGATGAGAATGATGGTTTTGGTATTGACTTTGGTAATGGTAAGTGGTATTCTTTCCGTTTGGAAAGGGTACATTGGGTTAATAACTTGGGTTAATTCTAAAACCTGGCTTTCTATTAGTAATAATAATCTGACCAACTAAAAGCAACTGCTTGACTTACCCCCACATAAAGCTAGTCCACTACAGCCAGACAGGACACTTGCTGAGTATGTTGATGTGTACTCACCCTTGCTCTACACACCAAACCCCCCATCCCCAGGTTGTCAGCATTGCAACCCATGCTCAGGAGAGGATGAAGCCGTGGAAGGAGACCACTAGGAGTTCCAAGATTACGACGAGTTCTAGGCGTGGGTTAGCGGCAACCCCCAGTCGGCTACCTGTGAAGGCCGCGTTTATCTACGTTTCATTTTCGCACTTTGATTATTGTAAAGACTATGTGGATGTCTCATACTTATGATGTAATCAACTATTATTCCTTTTTTTAATACTATTCGAGCACTGTGTGATGATGTCCATGTTATGTAACTGCTGTGTACGTGAATTGCTGATCCTGGCACGTACATGGTTCGCATTCGGTTTACCTTCCAAAACCGGGTGTGACATAAGTGGTATCAAAGCCGTGCTAACTGTAGGACCGCTAGCCTAGAGTAGCATTGGCCGTTTTAAGGACTTATTGACTATTACTTCACCTCATCCTTGTTGTTGTTTCAAAATATTAGTCACCTCGACTAATTTTATGTTGTGCTCCTATATGCCCCTTGCCAAAAGTATTTTATTCTAGTATGGTCTTTACTTTTCTCAATCTACTAGATCTGATCTCACTCTTGTGCTTGCGACATCCTTGTAGATGCCCCTGACCATAACCTTCTTGCCTTTTGGGATTTATTCCTCTTCCATCATTAAATTTTTACCATTTGGCAATCCTTATTCCTTTGTTATTGACATACTCGTATCCCTGAATTCTTTAATACTCTTGTTTCAAATACTTACATCTGAATTTCTACTGCCCGCTTAAACATTTCCAGTTTATATGTCCATCACCTTTCTGTCTTTTGAGATCTTTTCCTTTTCTGTTGTTAAGTCGCTATCTTTCGACAATTTCTTGTCTCTTGGTATTGGTATGCTCATCTCCTTGAAATCTTACATACTCTCATCTTTTTATATGCTTCCCTTTAAATCCAATGTCTATTTAAAACATTTCAGTTTACATGTCCTTGATCACCCTTGTTTCTTAATGATCCATGAGCAGTCATCTATTCTGCACATCCGTGGTAATCTGTTGTTTCCCTATAACTTGCTTCGGTAATGAATTTTTACTTCAGCCCTTCTGTTGGAACCATACCTATCTTACCCTTGATTATTTTCTTCACTTCGCCACTTTGCGAGTCTTGCCTTAACTCTATCCTTGGTTATGCTTTTCATGATTATCATCTTTTCACTTGTCACCTCTATATCTTACCTTGATGCTTATGTTACATCTGTCCTTTAAAACCTTCTCTCTTCCATCTCAATTTTATAGTTGTATTTTACCTATTTTCCATTGGTTGTATCCTCTTCCTTGTCGCTTGTGAGTTTTTAACTCCATCCTTTGTTGTGCTTCGGTTGGGTATTACCTTTACCTTTCTCATCTCTCGATCTTACATTGGTGATTACACTCTGTTCATTCTCTAAAATCTCCAATCTCCTATCCCAATTTGAGAGCGGTGTTTTACTTATCCTACCCTTGGCAATATCCTCTTCTTATCGCGTGAAAGCCTGGACGTGACCCCCATTCTTTGTTGTACTCATATCACTGGCTCTTCAATGCCTACATCCTTTCTATCATACCCTTGTCTGTTATCGCCTCATACCTTTGTCTGTTATCGCATTTGACCCTTACAACATGGATGTCTTCTACTTAGATGATGACCTTGAACTTATCCTTTAAAAGCCTCCCCTTTCTTTCAACCTAGTTCGAGAATTGTGAGTTACCTATCTCTCCCTTGATTTCTTTTCACTTCTTGTTGCCTTACAAGTTTTGTCTTAATACCATCCTTTGATGTGTTTTTATTTGCTATCACCCTCACCTTGTCGTCCATCGATCTTGCCTTGATACTCGTCTTTATTCCTACTCTTTAAAAATTCCCTCTCTTCCACCTCAATTTGAGGGTAGCCGTTTACCTATCTGGTCCTTGGATGTACCATCTCCATCTCCATTTGAAGGTTCGGTATTAACTCCATCCTATATGGTACTTACATCCTTTGTCTTATGACCTAATTATCTCCTCTCATACATCATTATCCATTATTACCTTTAAAACACTCGTGATATCTATTCCCTTGCCTTCCTGCTTACATTGAACCTACCCGTTGAAGCCTCCTCATTTACATCCCTGTTCGGGGATAATGCCTCATCTATTTCATCGTTAACTGCTCCCCCTTCTTTGACACCTTGCAAGTCCTATTTAAAATACATCCTTTATTGTGTGTTTGTGCGTTATCACCTTAACCCTTGTCATTCCTCAATCCTTACCTTGATGCTAATCATGTACTTGCATTTTAAAGCCACCCCTCCCGTTTCATTTCTAGAGCAATGTCCTACCCCTCCCCGCTCTTGTTCGTTCCCTATTACCCTATCGTGTTGCAAATCTTGTCTCAATTCGACCGTTTGGCGTGCTTTTGTCTGTTACCTCCTTTACCTTTGTCATCACTAGATCTTTCCATGATGCTTATCTTATGCCTACCTTTTGAAATATCATATTTCCTATCTCGATTTGAGAACGATGTTTTACCTAGCTTGACCTTGGTTGCATTCTCTCCCTGTCGGTCCCAATCCTTGCTTTAGCTCTACCCTTTATGGTGCTCGTGCCCCTATCCTGCATGTCTTGTTCTACTCCTTGTCCTTCAACAACCTTAGAGAGTAGTTTCCCATTGATAAGGAAAGACCACCATCTAACTAACATTAACATATAGCAACGAGATGTTTGTTGTTGTGTGCTCGTGATGTTTGTCTTTGAGTAATGACTGATTTGCTTCTTTGAAATGAGTGTTGATGTGTTGTGGCCCTTGGTTCGCAATGACATAAGTTTATTAGTTGAGTGACATATAGTTAGGTAGTTGGGTGCTCTCCCTTTTCTCTCTTTAATCCATATGTACTTGCCTTTTCTACATGTACCCTTTCCTCTTGCACCTGTCCGATTGGCAACCTCCAACCTCTCTTAATCCGTCAAGATCGGAGTCAGCTGCATCTTCACCAAGTGTGTATCAACGCTCCTGTTAAGGGGGTTAGCCGCTAACCCCAATGACGACAATGCAATCAACATCAACCAACAAGATTAGAGCGATGCAACGAAAGAGTGTGTGGGTCCTAACCCACATGTCCAAGAGATCCTCAAGAATTGCTTCAGCGGGTCGTAAACATCTCAAGGTCAAAGCAACCAGCCCACAGGTTAAGATTGTAGAGTCAAAGTCAACTCAAGAAAGTCGTGAACAACATATGAACCAACCTTGTTTTCTTGCTAGCTTCTTCTTGAATCTCGGGGGCGAGATTCCTGTTAAGGGGTTAGATTTGTAACACCCTGAATTTGGGGGTATAAAATTTCTTTTTTAATATCCACCAAATTCAGGTGTTACCCTCTCTTTTCCTTGATTTTTCTTTTCTTTTCCTTAAATAGTGGGGATTATTTCGTTTTATATCTGCATGTAAGCCTAGTAAATTGGAACCCTTTGAGTGCTTTGATGGTCGCATCATGCTGGGGCATACTTTCACTTTGTTTGATGAGTGATTTTGTGGAGCATGGGTTTAATAAGGAATTCGATTGGGCATCGTGAAGAAAATAGGAAAGAACTAGAATGGGAAAAGAAATAAACAAAAAGAGGGAAAAAGAAAATTAAAAAATAAAAAAGGAATTCGGCCTCCCCTTCTCCTCCCACGGCCCAGCCCGCGGCCCAGCTCCCCTGCCTCAGCGCAAGCGGCCCACCTGGCCACCCCCGCGCCCCGGCCTGCTTCCCGGCCCAGCGCGCCTCTCTCCGCACGGCCCTCCCGCATCGTAGCAGCGCGCGCGGCCCACTTGCAGCCCAGCGTGCCCCCAAACCCTAGCTAGCCGCAGCGCCCAGCTCCACCGTCGCGTGTGGGGCCCGCCCATCAGCTCCGCGCCCCCGCGCGCGAGCGTGCAGCGCCCGGTCGTCAGCCGCCTTGGTCTGCTGGTGGGGCCCACCGGCCAGGCGGCGTCTTCCCCAACCGCCGGGCCGACCTCTTCGACGCCCACGACGCGCACCTCGCGGAGCCCCTAATTCCCCCGACCCTCTTCTCTCCCACCTCGACGCCCAGCTGACCCCCCACCCCCACCCCCCCGCTCGCGTCCCCGGCGCGTGGCCCCGGCTTGGCTGCCCGGCGTGGTGGCCCGGAGCGTCACCGGCGCGGCGGCCTGATGGCCAACCTGCCGTGCGCGCGGACCGACGGCTCTCCCAGCGCGCGGGCGTGGCCTCGACACGGCAGCGCGGGCACGCGGCCTCGGCGCGACGGCGTGCAGGCGCGTGACCCCGGCGCGGCCCGGCGGCCAGGGCGTGGTGGCCGGTGGTGTGGCCCAGCCAGCCGCCCCTGTTGTACCCCCTGGCGCGGCCAGCCCGGTGGCCCAGCGCGGTTGCCAGCGCGCAGCCGGCGCGGGCGTGCGGTTCCGGCGCGGGCACCCCGGCGTGGCGGCCCGGCGTGGCGGCCCGCCCTAACCAGACCAGACACGTAGCCTCGCGGCGTCCGCGGCGCGGCCAGCCCGTGGTGTCCCCGGCATGGCGCGCGAAATGCCTTCGGCCATGGCGCCCGACGCATGCGGCTTGGCCCCGACGTTGCGCGGTTCTCCTCGGGTGTGCATCGTGGCCGAGCCCCCCCCTTGTGCGCAGCGTGGTCTGTGTGCTCACGGCTCGACCAGGAGCAGCCACGGCATAACTCGCGGCGCCATCGCTCGACCAGCGCGGCTCGAGCAGCCTCGGCACGGCTGCTCGCGCCCTTGCACGTCGCGCAGGACCAGTTCGTGGATGAGATGGGCTGTGGCCACGTGAGATCCCATCGTATCGAATTATGAACGAGTACGTATTCAATGAGTATGCATAACAGATACATCTGATCATGTTCTAATTGTGATAACTTCGTAATCATGCCGAATGCACGTTAATAATAGTATGTTGTCGCATCCCAGGTTTTGGCTAACTAGTGTATTGTTCACTTGTCTAATGGTTAATAAAATGACATTCTAATTTAATAGGAATGCCATGGCGGAACTGCCTGAATTATTCCAACTTAAGTGCCTAAGTCCCGCCTTAGAGGCTAGACCACACTTAAATGGGAATAACACGTCAATCCCTCGGATCTAGTCCGACTAGGCCACTGACAGGATCAAGTACCACAGTCTCACTCGATGGTGAGTCACAGAGCAAATACAATAATGCATAAAACCATACATTAAGGAGTATTAAATCTATTACATCATCATTGGAGTTTTAGCAAAAGTAGTCATCATTGTTCGAAGTGCAGCGGAATAAAACATACGATAAATAAACAGAGAGATGGGGAAGCCTGTCCCATCACTCCTCATGCTCCTCCTCAGCCGAGGCAGGATCCCACTCGACTGTCCAACCCGGTGGCAAGATAGATGGCCAAGTCACTCCAGCAACCATGTCCTCCAGAGAACCTGTAAAATTATGCCACAAGCAAGGCTGAGTATACTAATACTCAGCTAGACTTACCCGGTGTGAGGAGTCTACTCCTCTACCTCTAGACATGCAGGTGTTTGGCTGTGGGGTTTGGTTGCCAAAAGCACTAGCTGAGTTTATAAACCAAGTTTTAGCTTTGTCAAGTTTTAGTGTGACTCTCTTAAGACTAGATGTGTACTATCTACTCATTCATGGTATCAAGCAAATTTAGCAATCAACATCTTTTGCCACATCATCACATTTCCACTTGTTACTCAATGCAGTACAATGGATCAAGCAGTCTCATTAGCTGCGAGAAGCAGACGGTTCGAATCGAGTTTTTATCCTTGCAAGGTAAACCTAAACACACGACGTGGCGAGGCACTCCGTCCCCACACACATCAACCGTCCCCATCGATTCCCCGTCAGCAGATCAGGGCTCACCGCCTTGGCGTACAATGCCTCACTGACCCCGACTGCCGTCGTGCAGTGACCGCACTTGTACCCACCATAACCGGAATGGGAGACCACGTCTCAGGTCGACTGAGGGGCAAAGTCTACTGCCAGGTTCAATCAGGTACTAGGCTTACCGATTTACCATATTTCTCGGCATGTGCTTAGTACATTCAAACGCTTGACACAGGTATCCGCACGTTAATCCTTATTCCAATTTCATCTCGTAGACCACGCATCCCCATGGAT
Organism: Zea mays; assembly: GCF_902167145.1. Lineage (NCBI taxonomy): Eukaryota > Viridiplantae > Streptophyta > Magnoliopsida > Poales > Poaceae > Zea > Zea mays. Next base: position 72,467,690 of record NC_050100.1, on the reverse strand, counting down.
CCGTGTCCACAGACCAATCATCAATATGATATGAAAGTGGGTACCACCAATTCCTGACCTCGCTCGAGTGCTAGAAAAATCACTCGACTTCTACCGAGATCCCTAATTAGCAAAGCAGCTACTCGACCTAGCATACTAGTATCCATCTCAAAGGAAATCGTGAGGTAATGCAACTAGGGTTTCAGGCAACTCCTACACTTAAGTGCACAATACAAGCCTACAATCATTAAGTGCAGTAAAATAATATATAGAACTGGTTATGCATAAACCGAGGCTTGCCTTCCAAAGCTGGGGCAGGCAGATCCTCTGGGGCAGGCTCTGGTGCTGGATCCGGGGCTACCTCCTGAGCAACTCCTTGCTCCGGCACGAGGACGTACTCTCCGTCGGCGAGGTTGTAATCTATCGAATGCAATGAATAAGAATATGTATGCCATGATTATGCAGAATTTAATAGCAGTTACATCTTGGTGCAGAAAAACTAAGTTGGTTAATTATTTAGGTTTTTCTTGTTATAAGAAGCTCTTGGGGTTTTAGGCTTATCAATTTAGGTTGTGAGTTTCTTCCCTAAGCATAAATGGATTGAGACTTGGAATGCACCTTTTTAGTGGGTACTCAAGGGGTTTTGCTGGGTTAGTTAGGGTAACATTAGTCTCCACTATTAATTTCCCTTTTTCATTTTCTATTTATGAATTCTAGTGTGGGTTTGAACTACAACAGTGCTTTAACTTTTTCCAAAAATTCTGTAAAAATTACAGGGGTTTACTATTTGTTACTGTAGTCTGTCCTATAAATTTGGGGTCCAGAATAATTAGAATAATCCTGGGACAAAATAACAAATGTTGGGGCAAAGGGGGTCACTTTGCACTACAACTCTTATCTAGGGGTGGGTTCTGTCCTAAGGGTCATTTTTGCTGGTATCTAAAAGTAATAACATGCTTCTGTGCCAAAAATCACAGAAGGTTATTTGGTGGTTGTTTAGTTGTGATTTTCTAAAGTTTAATGTTAAAAAGGGAATTACTACTAACTTGTTACTTCAAAATGTCAAACAACAGATTTCATATTTTTCCTATGTTCTTAATAACAAAACATTAGTTATCCCAAGGTTTGGGGTATTTTCTCCTTGGGGTTATTTTTCTAGGGTTTTTCTAATTTTTTCTTGTTTTCCTAAAATAAAAGGTATCTCATTTCTTTTGTACTAAACAAGGGTATAATAAATTTTTCTAGTGAACTATACTGAATAAGTAAACTAACAAAAATGTGGGTGCTCCCTGGTTCTTATTTTAAACTACCTTTAATATTTTCTCTAACTTTAAGCAAAAAGTGATTTAAATGGTAAAATCTTTCTTAACTTGGTGTACAGAGAGGTTTATTATTTTTAAACAGTTTAGGAAGTGATTAAGAACTTCCCTAAATTTTCTTAATCCCAGTCAACTAGTGTAGCTATTTTTACTTATTTCTTTTAGCTTTTGACCAGTTAATCATTTAAATCAAAACTTTAAAGTTTTCTGTAACACTTAGGGGTTTTATATTTTTCCTAAGTAGTTTACATTATTTAGGATCTGGCAAAATTGGTTTGACTCGATTTGGGTAAACCAAACTGAAGTTATGAATTTTTCAAGTTCTATTTGGATTTAAATCAGAATTTTTAAAAGGTTTCCTGGAAAACTACTTTGCACCGAAGACCCTGGGTTCTTTCTAAATCAATCCATTCATTTCTACCCCTGCACTACTATTTCTCTGAGTCACTGACAGCGCACAAAACCCCCTAGCCTTTCCTTCTTCTTCCCCGAGGTCCCTCCCCTTATGCAAACAGTAGCCGCGGAAAGGAAAAGGGCGGCGCGGCTTACCGGCGGCGAGAGAGGCCCGGCGAGTGGCGGGGTTGGCTTCGGGAGGTCCTAGCGGTCACAGCGAGGTATGGCTCGATGGCGGTGGTGGCCGAAATCGACCGGTCCACGTGCGAAGGCGGGTGAACTCATCGGCGGCGAGTGCTCCGCCCTAACCACGGCGATCTAGTTCAATCAAACAGCACGATGAGCTCCACGGGGTGGCGTAGAGGCTATGTGTGTAGTGAATCGGAAAATGGCGCAGAGACTCACCCGGTCCACGTGCGCCGGCGGGGTTCCGAACTCCGGCGAGCACGATTGCGCCTTTCCGGTGGCGGGGGGTCCTCGGTTCATGCCTCGGCAAGCTTCACGGCCTCCCAGGGAAGCTACCTAGGGGCTTGGATCGAGCGGAGGAGGGTGGGAAACGGTTCGGCCACGGTGGTTGTCCTCGGGCGGCTCTGGCAGGTCGCGGAGAGGTCGCCGGAGCTATGGGCGAGCTCCGGGGAGTTGGGCACGGGACAGTGGATGCAACGGGGAAGATGGCTGGGCACTGGGGCGGGCTTTATAGCCGTGGTGCGGGCGTGGTCACGGGCGGCCGCGGACGCGCGGGGGTTCGCACACAGGCGTGCTCTGAGCGCGCCCCCGAGTGTCAGCCCGCGTCGAACACGTGTGTGTTTGCTTCTGCCATGGTTCAACGGCCGATTGGAGCACCTTAGCGTGAAGATCTTGGCAAAACCCCTGTGTACGGTCTCTTCCCTGCACCATATCCTACCTTTTTGATGTGAGTCCCAAGCCAAGATACAGTCGGGGTAGGGAGATATAGAGGTGATAAGTTGCCTCTGTCCTAGCTGTCCAAACCGGGACAAAAGCTATGCCAAGTTGTGTCAAACTACTTGGGGTGGGGTTCAACTTTCTCCAGGGTATTCTAGAGATATTTTGGCGCCATTTTGTCAACTGGGTCAAATGGTTTTGAAGTTTGAATGAGGGTGAACATGTTTGATCTTTGGCCAAGGGTTGGCTTTAGACTTAGAGAAATTTTAATTCTTCTTTTGTGCTCAACCCTTTGGTGAACCTTTTGGGGTTTTTCTGAATTCTTTTTGGGGTCACTTTCTTACTATCATTTGTAGGGTATTAAGTGTACTACATCTTTTATAATTGGCCCCAGTCATGATCATGTGGTTTTCATACCCTTTTGTTCATACTTACTTCTAGTGCTCCACTTGTCCAAAGGGGTTTGAATTAGGGTTTGGGCAATTCTCCCCCTTATATGTGCATAACAAGCCAAGGCATGACACCTAATCTAGGTTGCACTTATCTAGGATCTTGATTTCCAAGTTTGAATTCCTTTACTCAAGTTAAGTCACATGGGATGATGGGCTTGGCTTGTGTAGTCTTGAGTGAAAACCCTATGTAACACCTGGGGTGTTACAGCCCTCCCCCTTAAAGGAATCTCGTCCCGAGATTTTAGGTAGAGTCCTTTGGAGGGGTGCCATGAAGGTGTGTTGGTGTGCTGCTCCTTCTTTTATCCAAGTTCTCTAGTTAACTGCTCTTCAAATGTCATTCTCTTTGCGACTTCAGAAGGAAGTCCTTCTTGAGTCATTTCCAAAACTTACACTACCCTTAACATCTAAGTTTTTCTCATATTTGAATTCAAAGGGCAGGTGGGGGTGGGGTTTTGGGTTATGTACCGACTCCGTTGGGCAGAAAGTCGGGGAAGCGAGAGCGTAGAAAATCCTCAGTCTCCCACGTAGCTTCTTCTACTGAATGGTGACTCCACTGAAGCTTATACATTCTGATCGACTTGGCCCGCGTTGATCTCTCCTTTTGATCTAGCACTTTGACGGGGTGTTCCTGATAAGACAAGTCTGGTTCTATCTCAATTTCTGGTTCAGGTAATACTTCAGTGGGTAAGCAGACACATTTCCGTAGCTGAGATACATGGAACACACTGTGAACTGCTGACATGAGGGGTGGCAAGTCCAACTGATAGGCTACGGGTCCACAAGTGGCTTTGATCTCATAGGGTCCAATATAGCGAGGAGCTAACTTGCCCTTGATTCCAAATCTCTGGACACCTTTGGTGGGTGACACCTTAAGATAAACATGATCTCCCACTTCAAACTGTAGAGGCTTCCTTCTCTTGTCATGATAGCTCTTTTGCCTGGCCTGAGCAGCTTCTAGGTTCTTCGTAATAACTCTGACCTTTTCCTCTGCTTCAAGCACCAAGTCTGGTCCAAATATTTCCCTCTCTCCCGCTTGAGACCAATTGAGCGGTGTCCTACACCTTCTCCCATATAAGGCCTCAAAAGGTGCCATTTTCAAACTGGACTGGTAGCTGTTATTATAGGAGAACTCTGCCAAAGAAAGACATTTGTCCCAATTTTACCATAATGTAGCACACAGGCTCGCAACATGTCTTCGAGGATTTGATTCACTCTTTCTGTCTGGCCATCTGTCTGCGGATGGTATGCTGAGCTTCTTATTGCATGGGTCCCAAGTGATTCTTGGAGCTGCTCCCAAAAGCATGCCACAAAAAGTGCTCCTCTGTCAGATACAATGGTCTTCGGAATGCCATGCAAACGCACTATTTGATCAATATAGATTTCTGCATATTTCTCTGTCTTGTGGGTGGTATGCACTAGCAAGAAATGAGTAGTCTTGGTCAACCTATCCACAATGACCCAAATAGAATCATGGTGCCGGGAGGTATTTGGCAATCCCACGATAAAATCCATGCAAATGTCCTCCCATTTCCAAGATGGTATGGGAAGGGGTTGCAAAGGGCCTGCTACCTTCAAATGACTGGCCTTGATTCTCTGGCAGGTGTCACATTCAGATATATACTTAGCAATTTCCCTCTTCATTCTGGTCCACCATTATAAGGATCTGAGATCATGATACATCTTATTGCTCCCCGGGTGCATGGAGAATTTTGAAAGGTGAGCTTCATCCAATATCTGCTTTCTGAGCTCAGGGTTCTTGGGAACAACCAATCGATCTCCAAACCATAGGATTCCTTTGCTGTCCTGGCGGAAGCATTTGTATTTTTCTGCCTTCTGCTTGATCATTTCCTTAATTACCTGAACACCCTTGTCTCCAATCTGTGTCATGACGATTTGCTCTTGTAATGTGGGCTCCACTGAAATATAATTTAAAGCACCTGAGGAAACAACTTCTAGGTTCAGTTTGCACAACTCATCACACAGGGTGGTGACTCTTGCATCCATGTTCATACAATTGCACTGGGCTTTCCTGCTTAAGGCATCTGCCACAACATTGGCTTTGCCAGGATGGTAATGCACCTCCAAATCATAGTCCTTGATTAACTCTAACCATCTTCTCTGCCTCATATTAAGATCCGCCTGAGTGAAAATGTATTTAAGTGAGCTCCCATCAAGTAATGTCTCCATATCTTGAGAGCATGAACCACAGCTGCTAACTCCAGATCATGTGTGGGGTACTTCTGCTCATGGGGTCTGAGTGCTCGGGAGGCATAAGCAATGACTCTGTTGTCTTGCATTAAGACACATCCCAATCCAGTATCGGAAGCATCGCAATAAACTTCAAAGGGCTTGGTGTTGTCCGGCTGAGCTAGCACTGGTGCTGTTGTCAAATGCCGCCTTAGTGTATGAAAGGCATCCTCACACTTCTGGCTCCAATCATACTTGACTCCTTTCTTCAACAATTCAGTCATTGGCTTGGCAATTCTGGAGATATTCGGAATGAATCGTCGATAATACCCTGCCAATCCCAGAAAACTCCGAATCTGTCTCACTGTGGTAGGAGGTTTCCAATCCATCACTTCTTGTACCTTCTCAGGATCAACTGATATCCCATCCTGAGAAATGGTGTGACCCAAAAATTTAATTTCTCTTAGCCAGAAATCACATTTAGACAACTTAGCATATAGACGATGATCCCGCAGTCGCTGAAGCACGATGTGCAGATGCTCAGTATGCTCGTCCTTACTCTTGGAATAGACCAGAATATCATCAATGAAAACCACCACAAATTTGTCCAGCTCTGGCATGAATACTGAGTTCATTAGGTACATGAAATAAGCCGGGGCATTGGTCAGCCCAAAAGACATCACCAAAAACTCATAGAGCCCATATCTGGTAGAGAAAGCCGTCTTCGGAATATCACTGGCACAGATCTTGATTTGATGGTAACCCGAGCGAAGGTCTATCTTGGAGAACACTTTGGCTCCCACCAACTGATCAAACAAAACATCAATGCGGGGCAGTGGGTATTTGTTCTTGATGGTTACCCCATTGAGAGGGCGGTAATCAACACACATTCTCAAACTCTCATCCTTCTTCACAAATAGGGCTGGACATCCCCATGGTGAAGTACTTGGGCGAATGAACCCCTTGTCCAACAACTCTTGTAGTTGCTTTTTCAATTCTGCTAATTCCGCTGGAGGCATCCTATAAGGCCTCTTGGATATGGGAGCAGTCCCATGCTGCAACTCAATCGCGAACTCTATATCTCTATCAGGTGGCATCCCTGGCAAATCATCTGGAAAAACATTTGGGTAGTCACAGACTACGGGGATCTTCTCAACAGGTGACTCTATCATGGTGAAGGCACAGGAACGGGTACATCCCTGGTCGGGTAGGTATAAGGTGATCTCGCCATCTAGTGGGGAGTGGATTTTTATGGCTCTGGCTGCGACATCAATCACCGCGTGGTGTCGCGATAACCAATCAGTCCCCAGGATGATATCCACACTATCCAATCCCATTATCAAGAGAGTGGATTTAAATATGAAACTACCCAACTTAATTGGTACGTGTCTATTGATCTGATAGGTGGCAACCCTGCCTCCGGGTGTAGAAATTGTGATACCCCCCATTAGTGTGGTGAAAAGGTAACTGACATTTGGCGCTAAATTTGGTACTGATAAAATTGTGTGATGCACCAGAATCAAAAATAATAATTGTGGGGTAATTCAAAAATGAAAAGATACCAGTCAAGACCGGTGCTCCCTCTGGAATATCAGCCATGGTGGTGAAGTTCAGCCTGTCCTGCCTCACTTGCACCTTCTATCTCTTGCCTTGATTCTGGTTAGCATTTTGTCCCTGCCTCTGCTGGTTTCTGGGGCAATTCTTGGCATAATGCCCAGTGTTACCACAAGTGAAACACTTGTTGTCATTGGCCTGGCGGTACTGCTGTTGCTGTTGATTGCTCCTCTGCACTGGAAACTGGGTGCGGTTGGGTGCCTGCTGCTGCTGCTATGGTCGGATCACCCAATGTCCTTACTGCTGCTGAGGTCCTCTGTTCTGAGTGTTAGACACGATCCTGAAGCACTGTGGCTGAGCTGAAGGTCCTGCCACAGGGGTCTTCCTCTTCTTCTCTGCCTGACGAGCTGTGATACAGTCCTCCTGAGAAATGGCCATGTTGACTAACTCATTATAGTTGTTGGCCCTGACTGTGTTGAGACAGTCACGGAGCTTAGCGTTGAGCCCCCTCCTGAACCTGTCCCTCTTCTTCTCGTCAGTGTCTGCATGATATCCGGCATACTGGCACAGGTCATTAAAGGCCTAAGCATACTGTAACACTGTCCGGTTTCCCTGAGTGAGTGCCAGAAACTCGTTGAGCTTGCGGTCCATAATGCCTGCTGGTATATGGTGCCCCCTGAAAGCTGCCTTAAACTCTCTCCATTCCACCTCATGGTCAGCTGGCTGCATAGCAAGATAGTGGTCCCACCATGTCCGCGCGGGTCCGCGAAGCTGCTGGGTGGCGAACCTGACCTTAGTCATCTCTGAACAAACTCCATGGAGTAGCGAGAATTTGGATTCCACTACCCTCAGCCATACATAATCATCAAGTGGGTCCTCTGCCCTGGTGAACAATGGTGGCTGAGTACTGAGGAACTCCTGGTAAGTGTCTACGGCCGGGTGACGCTGATGGTCACCACCACCATAGTGCTGAGGTGGCGGCTGACGGTGAGCTAGCTGTCACAAGATCTCGTTCTGTTGAGCCATCAACTCTTGCAGAGTAGGAGGCGGTGGCGGTGGTGGAGGAACGCGCTCATTCTGACCATGACGCGCTCTTCCTGCCATCTGAAAAATCATATATATTCTTAATATCACATTTTTGAGGTTCAAGGTTCAATTGTGGTGAAAGAGTCAAAAATGGTAAAACCCACATATTCTTGCATGCTATAAAAGATTTCACATGGCATAAACTTTTCTTCTTAAATTAGGACTGACACCATTCACCAACCATGCTCCCAAAAGAGTTTGTCGTGATTACATCAATGACCCAAAAGACTCAACTCTATCTAGCCTAGTACCCCAAGGGTGCAAAAGCTAAGCTAGCTTCGAGGAGTTCTACCATCACAGACTTCTAACTCTATCCCTGCGACCTAGTGAGCAAACGAGGAAACGCTCGACTCAGGGGAAGGTGGTCTCCCTGAGCCAGCAGTGTCCAAGCTGGAGGCAGGCTCCTCTCCTCCCTCGATATCGACATCCTCGTTGGCTTCCATGTCCTAGATCTCCTGGTGATGCATATCCAGATGCTGGTTAGCCTCCGCAAGTTGCTGCTGAGTGTTGATAAGCTGATCCTCGAGAACCTCGATGGTGTTCTCCCTCGTTCCCACTAGCTCCTCAAGCTCTTGGATCTCATTTGACAATTGTTCCACCTGTAGGTCTTTTTCCACCATCTCAGTGGACAAGTCAACTACCAGTTCCTCTCTGTTATCCAAAGTGATCTTGGTTGCCTCCAACAATGCCATTAGATGGGACATTGCCTCTCCACGCATCACTTGCAGACGATACAGGGCATTCATGCACCGCACCGTCAAGTGAGCAGTCTGACCTAGGTAGATAGCCCAGATATCCTTGGCATGCTCCACTCGGTCCTTCCACATTGGGTCGTCCTCCCTCTCCGCGGGGAACAAGCCAATGGGGTGAGTGGATAGCTCCAAGGGGTGGAATTCGCAGAAGGTGGTCAGTCCGTGAAGAGCAATGGCTTCCATAGTGTCCTCAGCCCTGTATCCCAAAGATTCAGAGTCCAGCGAACGCCAGCCCGGCTGTAGGGGATGAGGCTCCAGGGTCATCCTCACCCTACAGCGGGGCACTCGGTGCTTCTCGAACAACTGCACCGCGTACTGGGGAGGCGTCGTGTAACCAGCTCCCTGAAGTACCTCCCACAAAATACGGGGGAAACCCTCTCGTGCAAGTCCGTCAGTGTGGGACTGTGCATTCCCTTCGTCCGAGGATCCGTGAGAAGTCATCTGTGTACGGTTAAGCGTAAGTGAAAGAAAAAGAAGTATAAAATGAAAAGGGATCGCAACTCAGCCTCTTCATAACTACGACAATGGTACGGGGTACTTAATTTGTCATCATTGCATATTTAAGTTCTTACCTGATTATTAACTAGTTTAATTAAGAATGCATGCATGCTCGTCCTAAACGACCTCACATCAACTTAGAGGGAATAGGAAGGAACTCCCATCCCTTATAGTAGCCTGTAGGGCTTACTTAATTAGCCACCTAGCTACCCCTCTATCATCCTAAGGCTTCACGTCCTAGGTCTATCCTTATCGCCCTAACAATCTATCCAACATTTGTTTCTAACCAGTTTTATTTTGAAAAAGGATGGTATTCATAGTTTATTGATTCCTCTGTGGTGGTACAAGCTCCGATACCAGCTGTGGCGGAACTGCCCGAATTATTCCAACTTAAGTGCCTAAGTCCCGCCTTAGAGGCTAGACCACACTTAAATGGGAATAACACGTCAATCCCTCGGATCTAGTCCGACTAGGCCATTGACAGGATCAAGTACCACAGTCTCACTCGATGGTGAGTCATAGAGCAAATACAATAAAGCATAAAACCATACATTAAGGAGTATTAAATCTATTACATCATCATCGGAGTTTTAGCAAAAGTAGTCATTATTGTTCGAAGTACAGCGGAATAAAACTAACGATAAATAAACAGAGAGATGGGGAAGCATGTCCCATCACTCCTCATGCTCCTCCTCAGCCGAGGCAGGATCCCACTCGACTGTCCAACCCGATGGCAAGATGGACGGCCAAGTCACTCCAGCAACCATGTCCTCCAGAGAACCTGTAAAATTATGCCACAAGCAAGGCTGAGTATACTAATACTCAGCTAGACTTACCCGGTGTGAGGAGTCTACTCCTCTACCTCTAGACATGCAGTTGTTTGGCTGTGGGGTTTGGTTGCCAAAAGCACTAGCTGAGTTTATAAACCAAGTTTTAGCTTTGTCAAGTTTTAGTGTGACTCTCTTAAGACTAGATGTGTACTATCTACTCATTCATGGTATCAAGCAAATTTAGCAATCAACATCTTTTGTCACATCATCACATTTTCACTTGTTACTCAATGCAGTACAATGGATCAAGCAGTCTCATTAGCTGCGAGTAGCAGACGATTCGAATCGAGTTTTTATCCTTGCAAGGTAAACCTAAACACACGACGTGGCGAGGCACTCCGTCCCCACACACATCAACCGTCCCCATCGATTCCCCGTCAGCAGATCAAGGCTCACCGCCTTGGCGTACAATGCCTCACTGACCCCGACTGACGTCGTGCAGTGACCGCACTTGTACCCACCATAACCGGAATGGGAGACCACGTCTTAGGTCGCGTGACGGGTAAAGTCTACTGCCAGGTTCAATCAGGTACTAGGCTTACCGATTTACCATATTTCTCGGCATGTGCTTAGTACGTTCAAACGCTTGACACAGGTATCCGCACGTTAATCCTTATTCCAGTTTCAAATCATTGACCACGCATCCCCATGGATCCGTGTCCACAGACTAATCATCAATATGATATGAAAGTGGGTACAACCAATTCCTGACCTCGCGCGAGTGCTAGAAAAATCACTCGACTTTTACCGAGATCCCTAATTAGCAAAGCAGCTACTCGACCTAGCATACTAGTATCCATCTCAAAGGAAATCCTGAGGTAATGCAACTAGGGTTTCAGGCAACTCCAACACTTAAGTGCACAATACAAGCCTACAATCATTAAGTGCAGTAAAATAATATATAGAACTGGTTATGCATAAACCGGGGCTTGCCTTCCAAAGCTGGGGCAGGCAGATCCTCTGGGGCAGGCTCTGGTGCTGGATCCGGGGCTACCTCCTGAGCAACTCCTTGCTCCGGCACGAGGACGTACACTCCGTCGGCGAGGTTGCAATCTATCGAATGCAATGAATAAGAATATGTATGCCATGATTATGCAGAATTTAATAGCAATTACATCTTGGTGCAGAAAAACTAAGTTGGTTAATTATTTAGGATTTTCTTGTTATAAGAGGCTCTTGGGGTTTTAGGCTTATCAATTTAGGTTGTGAGTTTCTTGCCAAAGCATAAATGGATTGAGACTTGGAATGCCCCTTTTTAGTGGGTACTCAAGGGGTTTTGCTGGGTTAGTTAGGGTAACATTAGTATCCACTATTAATTTCCCTTTTTCATTTTCTATTTATGAATTCTAGTGTGGTTTTGAACTACAACTGTGCTTTAACTTTTTCCAAAAATTCTGTAAAAATTACAGGGGTTTATTATTTGTTACTGTAGTCTGTCCTATATATTTGGGGTCCAGAATAATTAGAATAATCCTGGGACAAAATAACAAAAGATGGGGCAAAGGGGGTCACTTTGCACTACAACTCTTTTCTAGGGGTGGGTTCTGTCCTAAGGGTCATTTTTGCTGGTATCTAAAGGTAATAACATGCTTCTGTGCCAAAAATCACAGAAGGTTATTTGGTGGTTGTTTAGTTGTGATTTTCTAAAGTTTAATGTTAAAAAGGTACTTACTACTAACTTGTTATTTGGAAAATGTCAAACAACATATTTTATATTTTTCCTATGTTCTTAATAACAAAACATTAGTTATCCCAAGGTTTGGGGTGTTTTCTCCTTGGGGTTATTTTTCTAGGGTTTTTCTAAGTTTTCCTTGTTTTCCTAAAATAAAAGGTATCTCATTTCTTCTGTACTAAACAAGGGTATAATAATTTTTTCTAGTGAACTATACTGAATAAGTAAACTAACAAAAATGTGGGTGCTCCCTGGTTCTTATTTTAAACTACCTTTAATATTTTCTCTAACTTTAAGCAAAAAGTGATTTAAATGGTAAAATCTTCCTTAACTTGGTGTACAGAGAGGTTTATTATTTTTAAACAATTTAGGAAGTGATTAAGAACTTCCCTAAATTATCTTAATCCCAGTCAAATAGTGTAGCTATTTTTCCTTATTTCTTTTAGCTTTTGACCAGTTAATCATTTAAATCAAAACTTTAAAGTTTTCTGTAACACTTAGGGGTTTTATATTTTTCCTAAGTAGTTTACATTATTTAGGATCTGGCAAAATTGATTTGACTCGATTTGGGTAAACCACACTGAAGTTATGAATTTTGCAAGTTCTGTTTGGATTTAAATCAGAATTTTTAAAAGGTTTCGTGGAAAACTACTTTGCACCGAAGACCCTGGGTTCTTTCTAAATCAATCCATTCATTTCTACCCCTGCGCTACTATTCTCTTGAGTCACTGACAGCGCACAAAACCCCCTAGCCTTTCCTTCTTCTTCCCCGAGGTCCCTCCCCTTATGCAAACAGTAGCCGCAGAATGGAAAAGGGCGGCGCGGCTTACCGGCAGCGAGAGAGGCCCGGCGAGGGGCGGGGTTGGCTTCGGGAGGTCCTGGCGGTCACAGCGAGGTACAGCTCGACGGCGGTGGTGGCCGGAATCGACCGGTCCACGTGCGCAGGCGGGTGAACTCGTCGGCGGCGAGTGCTCCGGCCTAACCACGGCGATCTAGTTCAATCAAACGGCACGATGAGCTCCACGGGGTGGCGTAGAGGCTATGTGTGCAGTGAATCGGAAAATGGCGCAGAGACTCACCCGGTCCACGTGCGCCGGCGGGGTTCCGAACTCCGGCGAGCACGATTGCGCCTTTCCGGTGGCGGGGGTCCTCGGTTCAAGCCTCGGCAAGCTTCACGGCCTCCTAGGGAAGCTACCTAGGGGCTTGGATCGAGCGGAGGAGGGCGGGAAATGGTTCAGCCACGGTGGTTGTCCTCGGGCGGCTCTGGCGGGTCGCGGAGAGGTCGCCGGAGCTATGGGCGAGCTCCGGGGAGTTGGGCGCGGGACAGGGGATGCAACGGGGAAGATGACCGGGCACTGGGGCAGGCTTTATAGTCGTGGCACGGGCGTGGTCACGGGCGGCCGCGGGCGCGCGGGGGTTCGTGCACAGGCGTGCTCTGAGCGCATCCCCGAGTGTCAGCCCACGTCGAACACGTGTGTGTTTGCTTCTGCCATGGTTCAACAGCCGATTGGAGCACCTTAGCTTGAAGATCTTGGCAAAACCCCTATGTACGGTCTCTTCCCTGCACCATATCCTACCTTTTTGATGTGAGTCCCAAGCCAAGATACGGTCGGGGTAGGGAGATATAGAGGTGAGAAGTTGCCTCTGTCCTAGCTGTCCAAACCGGGACAAAAGCTATGCCAAGTCATGTCAAACGACTTGGGGTGGGGTTCAACTTTCTCCAGGGTATTTGAAAGTCGCCTAGAGGGGGGGTGAATAGGGCGAATCTGAAATTTATAAACTTAAGCACAACTACAAGCCGGGTTAGCGTTAGTAATATAAACGAGTCCAAGAGAGGGTGCAAAACAAATCATGAGCAAATGAAGAGCGAGACACGATGATTTGTTTTACCGAGGTTCGGTTCTTGCAAACCTACTCCCCGTTGAGGTGGTCACAAAGACCGGGTCTCTTTCAACCCTTTCCCTCTCTCAAACGGTCACTTAGATCGAGTGAGCTTCTCTTCTCAATCAAACGGAACACAATGTTCCCGCAAGGACCACCACACAATTGGTGTCTCTTGCCTTGGTTACAATTGAGTTTGTCACAAGAAGAATGAGAAAGAAAAGAAGCAATCCAAGCGCAAGAGCTCAAATGAACACAACAAATCTCTCTCTCTAATCACTAAAGCTTTGTGTGGAGTTGGGAGAGGATTTGATCTCTTTGGTGTGTCTTGTATTGAATGCTATAGCTCTTGTAAGGTGTAGAAGTGTAGAAACTTGGATGCCATTGAATGTGGGGTGGTTGGGGTATTTATAGCCCCAACCACCAAAAATGGCTGTTGGAAGTGTGCTGTCGCATGGCGCACCGGACAGTCCGGTGCGCCACCGGACACTGTCCGGTGCGCCAGCCACGTCAGCAGACCGTTGGGGTTCGACCATTGGAGCTCTGACTTGTGGGGCCTCTGGGCTGTCCGGTGGTGCACCGGACAGGTCCTGTAGACTGTCCGGTGCGCCAACTGCGCGTGCTCAGACTCTGGCGCACACTGTAGCGCATTGAATGGGGTTGCAGACGACCGTTGCGCGCGAAGTAGCCGTTGCTCCGCTGGCACACCGGACAGTCCGGTGTGCACCGGACAGTCCGGTGAATTATAGCGGAGCGCCCTTGGAATTTCCCTAAGGTAGCGAGTTCAGCGTCGAGTACCCTGGTGCACCGGACACTGTCCGGTGGTGCACCGGACAGTCCGGTGCGCCAGACCAGGGTGCCTTTGGGTTGTCTTTTGCTCTCTTTGTTTGATCCCTTTCTTGGTCTTTTTATTGGCTTATTGTGAACCTTTGGCACCTGTAGAACTTATAGACTAGAGCAAACTAGTTAGTCCAATTATTTGTGTTGGGCAATTCAACCACCAAAATCAATTAGGAAAAAGGTGTAGGCCTAATTCCCTTTCAATCTCCCCCTTTTTGGTGATTGATGCCAACACAAACCAAAGCAAATATGGAACTACATAATTGTAAGTGCAAAGGTTTCTTAGAATTGAGCCAATATTAATTCACATAAGATTATGCAAGGATTGTTTCTTTATTTTAACATTTTGGACCACGCTTGCACCACATGTTTTGTTTTTGAAAATTCTTTTGTAAATTCATTTCAAAGTTCTTTTGCAAATAGTCAAAGGTAAATGAATAAGATTTTGAGAAGCATTTTCAAGATTTGAAATTTTCTCCCCCTGTTTCAAATGCTTTTCCTTTGACTAAACAAAACTCCCCCTTAATAAAATTCTCCTCTTATTGTTCAAGAGGGTTTAAGATACTGATTTTGAAAATACTACTTTCTCCCCCTTTTGAACATAATAAGATACCAATTTGAAAACATCATCATTTTTTTTGTAAAATTAGGTGGTGGTGCGGTCCTTTTGCTTTGGGCTAATACTTTCTCCCCCTTTGGCATGAATCGCCAAAAACGGATACTTGAGTGAGATATAAGCCCTCTGAATTACTTTCTCCCCCTTTGGTAAATAACATATGAGTGAAGATTATACCAAAGTTGGAGAGTTGCTCGGAGCGACGGCGAAGGGTGAATACTTGATGTAGTGGAGTGGAAGCCTTTATCTTCGCCGAAGACTCCAATTCCCTTTCAGTACACCTATGACTTGGTTTGAAATTCACTTGAAAAACACATTAGTCATATCATATGAAAGAGACATGATCAAAGGTATACTTATGAGCTATGTGTGCAAAACATCAAAAGAAATTCCGAGAATCAAGAATATTTAGCTCATGCCTAAGTTTGTTAAAGGTTTGTTCATCTAGTGGCTTGGTAAAGATATCGGCTAATTGTTCCTTAGTGTAAATATATGCAATCTTGATATCTCCCTTTTGTTGGTGATCCCTAAGAAAATGATACCGAATGGCTATGTGTTTAGTGCGGCTATGTTCAACGGGATTATCCGCCATGCGGATTGCACTCTCATTATCACATAGAAGAGGAACTTTGGTTAATTTGTAACCATAGTCCCTAAGGGTTTGCCTCATCCAAAGTAGTTGCGCGCAACAATGACCTGCGGCAATATACTCAGCTTCGGCGGTAGAAAGAGCTACAGAATTTTGCTTCTTTGAAGCCCAAGACACCAAGGACCTTCCCAAGAACTGGCAAGTCCCCGATGTGCTCTTTCTATTAATCTTACACCCCGCCCAATCGGCATCCGAATAACCAATTAAATCAAACGTGGATCCCCGAGGGTACCAAAGCCCAAACTTAGAAGTATGAACTAAATATCTCAAGATTCGTTTTACGGCCGTAAGGTGAGCTTCCTTAGGGTTGGCTTGGAATCTTGCACACATGCATACGGAAAGCATAATATCCGGTCGAGATGCACATAAATAGAGTAAAGAACCTATCATCGACCGGTATGCCTTTTGATCTACGGATTTACCTCCCGTGTCGAGGTCGAGATGCCCATTGGTTCCCATGGGTGTCTTGATGGGCTTGGCATCCTTCATCCCAAACTTGTTTAGAATGTCTTGAATATACTTCGTTTGGCTGATGAAGGTGCCCTCTTGGAGTTGCTTCACTTGAAATCCCAGGAAGTACTTCAACTCCCCCATCATAGACATCTCGAATTTTTGTGTCATGATCCTACTAAATTCCTCACATGTAGATTCGTTAGTAGACCCAAAGATAATATCATCAACATAAATTTGGCATACAAACAAATCATTGTCAAGAGTTTTAGTGAATAGAGTACGATCGACCTTTTCGACTTTGAACCCATTAGTGATAAGAAAATCTCTTAGGCATTCATACCATGCTCTTGGGGCTTGCTTGAGCCCATAAAGCGCCTTAGAGAGTTTATACACGTGATTAGGATACTCACTATCTTCAAAGCCGTAAGGTTGCTCAACATAGACCTCTTCCTTGATTGGTCCATTGAGGAAGACACTTTTCACGTCCATTTGATAAAGCTTAAAGCCATGGTAAGTAGCATAGGCAAGTAATATGCGAATTGATTCAAGCCTAGCTACGGGTGCATAGGTTTCTCCGAAATCCAAACCTTCGACTTGTGAATATCCCTTGGTCACAAGTCTGGCTTTGTTCCTTGTCACCACACCATGCTCATCTTGCTTGTTGCGGAAGACCCACTTGGTTCCTACAACATTTTGATTAGGACATTGAACTAAATGCCATACCTCATTCCTAGTGAAATTGTTGAGCTCCTCTTGCATCGCCACCACCCAATCCGAATCTTGAAGTGCTTCCTCTACCCTGTGTGGCTCTATAGAGGAAACAAAAGAGTAATGCTCACAAAAATGTGCAACACGAGATCTAGTGGTTACCCCCTTATGAATGTCGCCGAGGATGGTGTCGACGGGGTGATCTCGTTGGATTGCTTGGTGGACTCTTGGGTGTGGCGGCCTTAGAACTTGTTCATCTTCCTTATCTTGATCATGGCATCTCCCCCTTGATCATTGCTCTCCTCTTGAGGTGGCTCAACTCCTTGATCTTCTCCTTCATCATTTTGAGCTTCATCCTCATCTTGAGTTGGTGGAGATGCTTGTATTGAGGAAGATGGTTGATCTTGTGCATGTGGTGGCTCTTCGGATTCCTTAGGACACACATCCCCAATGGACATGTTCCTTAGCGCGATGCACGGAGCCTCTTCATCACCTATCTCATCAAGATCAACTTGCTCTACCTGAGAGCCGTTAGTCTCATCAAACACAATGTCACAAGAAACTTCAACTAGTCCAGAGGACTTGTTAAAGACTCTATATGCCCTTCTGGTTGAATCATATCCTAGTAAAAAGCCTTCTACAGCCATAGGAGCAAATTTGGATTTTCTACCTCTTTTAACAAGAATAAAGCATTTGCTACCAAAGACTCTAAAATATGAAACATTGGGCTTTTTACCGGTTAGGAGTTCGTATGATGTCTTCTTTAGGATTCGGTGTAGATATAATCGGTTGATGGCGTAGCAGGCGGTGTTAACCGCCTCGGCCCAAAATCGATCTAAAGTCTTGTACTCATCAAGCATGGTTCTTGCCATGTCCAATAGAGTTCTATTCTTCCTCTCCACTACAACATTTTGTTGTGGGGTGTAGGGAGAAGAGAACTCATGCTTGATGCCCTCCTTCTCAAGGAAGCCTTCAATTTGAGAGTTCTTGAGCTCCGTCCCGTTATCGCTTCTAATCTTTTTGATCCTTAAGCCGAACTCATTTTGAGCCCATCTCAAGAATCCTTTTAAGGTCTCTTGGGTATGATATTTTCCTACAAAAAGAACACCCAAGTGAAGCGAGAATAATCATCCACAATAACTAGACAGTACTTACTCTCGCCGATGCTTATGTAAGCAATCGGGCCGAATAGGTCCATGTGTAGGAGCTCGAGTGGCCTGTCAGTCGTCATGATGTTCTTGTGTGGATGATGAACACCAACTTGCTTCCCTACCTGACATGCGCTACAAATCCTGTCTTTCTCAAAATGAACATCTGTTAGTCCCAAAATGTGTTCTCCCTTTAGAAGCTTGTGAAGATTCTTCATTCCAACATGTGCTAGTCGGTGATGCCAGAGCCAGTCCAAGTTAGTCTTAGCAATTAAGCAAGTGTTGAGTTCAACTCTATCAAAGTCTACTAAGTATAGCTGACCCTCTAACACTCCCTTAAATGCTATTGAATCATCACTTTTTCTAAAGACAGTAACACCTGTATCCGTAAAAAGACAGTTGTAACCCATTTTACATAATTGCGAAACTGAAAGCAAGTTGTAATCTAAAGAATCTACAAGAAAAACATTGGAAATGGAATGGTCAGGTGATATAGCAATTTTACCCAATCCTTTGACCAAACCTTGATTTCCATCCCCGAATGTGATAGCTCGTTGGGGATCTTGGTTTTTCTCATAGGAGGAGAACATATTCTTCTCCCCGGTCATGTGGTTTGTGCACCCGCTATCAATGATCCAACTTGAGCCCCCGGATGCATAAACCTACAAAACAAGTTTAGTTCTTGATTTTAGGTACCCAAATGGTTTTTGGTCCTTTGACATTAGATACAAGAACTTTGGGTACCCAAACACAAGTCTTTGACCCCTTGTGCTTGCCCCCAACATACTTGGCAACTACCTTGCCGGATTTGTTAGTTAAAACATAAGATGAATCAAAGGTTTTAAATGAAATGTTAGAATCATTTGATGCACTAGGAGTTTTCTTTTTAGGCAATTTAGCACGGGTTGATTGCCTAGAACTAGATGTCTCACCCTTATACATAAAAGCATAATTAGGGCCAGAGTGAGACTTCCTAGAATGAATTCTCCTAATTTTGCTCTCGGGATAACCGGCAGGGTACAAAATGTATCCCTCGTTATCCTGAGGCATGGGAGCCTTGCCCTTTACAAAGTTAGACAATCTATTAGGAGGGGCATTAAGTTTGACATTGTCTCCCTTTTGGAAGCCAATGCCATCCTTTATGCCAGGGCGTCTCCCACTATAGAGCATGCTTCTAGCAAATTTAAATTTTACATTTTCTATGTCATGCTCACTAATCTTAGCATTAAGTTGAGCTATGTGATCATTTTGTTTCTTAATTAAAGCTAGGTGGTCATGGATAGCATCAACATTAATGTCTCTACATCTATTACAAATGGAAGTATGCTCAATGGTAGATGTAGAGGGTTTGCAAGATTTTAATTCAACAACCTTAGCATGTAATATATCATTTTCACTTCTAAGGTTAGAAATAGTAACATTGCAAACATCAAAGTCTTTAACCTTAGCAATCAAATTTTCATTTTCATTTCTAAGGCTAGCGAGAGAAACATTCAATTCCTCAATCTTAGCAAGCAAGTTAACATTATCATCTCTAAGATTGGGAATTGAAATATCACAAACATTTAAATCAACCTTAGCAATTAAACTAGCATTCTCATTTCTAAGGTTGGTGATAATATCATGGCATGTGCTTAGCTCACTAGATAGTTTTTCACATTTTTCTACTTCTAGAGCATAAGCATTCTTAACCTTAACATGCTTTTTATTTTCCTTAATTAGGAAGTCATCTTGGGTGTCCAAGAGATCATCCTTCTCATGAATAGCGCTAATTAATTCATTCAAATTTTCTTTTTGTTGCATGTTTAGGTTGGCAAAAAGGGTGCGCAAGTTATCCTCCTCATCACTAGCAATATCCTCATCACTAGAGGTTTCATATTTAGTGGAGGATCTTGATTTTACCTTCTTCCTTTTGTCGTACTTTGCCATGAGGCACTTGTGGCCGACATCGGGGAAGAGAAGACCCTTGGTGACGACGATGTTTGCGGCGTCCTCGTCGGAGGAGGAGTCGGTGGAGCTCTCGTCGGAGTCCCATTCTCGGCAAACATGGGCATCACCGCCCTTCTTCTTGTAGTACCTCTTCTCCTTTCTTCTCCCCTTCTTGTCGTCGCCCCTGTCACTATCACTAGATAATGGACATTTAGCAATGAAATGACCGGGCTTACCACACTTGTAGCATACTTTCTTGGAGCGGGGCTTGTAATCCTTCCCCCTCCTTTGTTTGAGGATTTGGCGGAAGCTCTTGATGATGAGTGCCATTTCCTCGTTGTCGAGCTTGGAGGCGTCGATGGGTGTTCTACTTGGTGTAGATTCCTCCTCCTTCTCCTCCGTCGCCTTGAATGCGACCGGTTGTGCTTCGGATGTGGAGGGGCCATCTAGCTCGATAATTTTCTTTGAGCCTTTGATCATCAATTCAAAGCTCACAAAATTTCCTATCACTTCCTCGGGAGTCATTAGTGTATATCTAGGATTACCACGAATTAATTGAACTTGAGTAGGGTTAAGGAAAACAAGTGATCTAAGAATAACCTTAACCATTTCGTGGTCATCCCATTTTTTGCTCCCGAGGTTGCGCACTTGGTTCACCAAGGTTTTGAGCCGGTTGTACATGTCTTGTGGCTCCTCCCCTTGGCGAAGCCGGAAGCGATCGAGCTCCCCCTCGATCGTCTCCCGCTTGGTGATTTTGGTCACCTCGTCTCCTTCGTGCGCTGTCTTTAGCACGTCCCAAATCTCCTTTGTGCTCTTCAACCCTTGCACCTTATTATACTCCTCTCGACTTAGAGAGGCGAGGAGTATAGTTGTGGCTTGGGAGTTGAAGTGTTGGATTTGTTCGACCTCCTCCGAGTCGTAATCCTTGTCTCCCTTCTTTGGTACCTGCACTCCATATTCAACAATATCCCATATGCTTTTGTGGAGTGAGGTTAGGTGATGCCTCATTTTATCACTCCACATAGAATAATCTTCACCTTCAAACATAGGTGGTTTGCCTAATGGAACGGAGAGTAATGGAGTGCGTCTAGAAATGCCAGGATAACGAAGGGGCATCTTACTATACTTCTTGTGCTCATGGCGCTTAGAAGTGGTGGAGGCCGATTCCGAGCCGGAGGTGGAGGGTGACGAAGAGTCGGTCTCGTAGTATACAATTGACTACACAATAGTTCTACCTTTTTTCATGCAACATTCGTTTAATATTTACGCAACTATATCGGCTTTTTATCCCTTACAACAACAAGGTTGTACATTAATACTAGTATCATGTAACACTCATTTATTTGTAACGAAAGTAGTTTTATGATCTATTTTTTTCATAATTAATTATTACAGAATATACTTAACATCGAAGAGCGAGAGCAATACAACAAGGATCCTCAGGCATTTCAAATAAGTATATTATTTGATTACCTAGCTCGCACTCTTCCTTTAGACTACGAGTTTCAAAATTCCAAATGCTTTTGTCACAACATTTTTTCCTTTCTCATTTTGTTTCAATTGCATATTAATGTTCACTATATTCAAAGTTTTGATCAGTATTCCACACCGATCGTTTTGATAATATATTTTTTACTTCCAGTTAATGATACCAATGCTACGCCGGGGACATTGGACATTATATGATGTTAACTTCCATAGGCGCTGCATAGATATCTTAGATTCCAACCCGTATGGTCCTGCAATTGGTGGTACCAACTGGAAACATTATTACAATGAAATCATAACTTTTGAGAAGAAAAAATATGCTTGGTCCAGATTGATGATGTCCCGACTTAGCATGGGAATGCAACTGGCTAGGCCGAAGGCAATGCTTTCTAAATTTGGGAATTTCAAGATTGATCTTGTTAAAGACTGTCCAACTATGCCAGTAGGCTCAAATGATTGTGGCTTCTTTGTCACCAGATATATTATCTTTTATGAATATACAGAAGGGTATATGCCTGATGAGATTGACACGGTATTCTAACTGATATGTCCACACTTAATATACATCCATTTGAAATTTTAATTTTATTCTGACACGTATACTTGTATTGCAGGACCTATCCCTTGAGAACCGTGCTACTCTTCTACATTACTTGACATTCCACAGTCTGAACAAGATCAAACCACTCCCATCTGATATTAGGAGGTTCAGCTATGATTGACACAATGAAGCCTCTGATTAGACTGAATAACATGTAGTACTATTTATGCTTTTAGGCAGATGAAACACTACAATGCATGTCTGTTGACACAAGTGTGTTTATAACACTAGGCATGTTGTGTTAGCTGGTCTCACAAAAACTAGTCTTTTGGGTGGTGAATTCTGGGTTTTATCGTCATGAACATCTTAAATGACGTATGACATTATGTTTATGTCTTTTTTCATCTAAATGTAAGCTATCTGTTCTTCCTACATGTACCAATTTTTTCCTGTTATTCCATGTTTTCATCTCATCGTGTATTAAATATTTATGCATGTCATATACAACTACTATATTGTATATGCAACATCCCAATAAAATGCGTTCAATATTTATAAACTTATAATTGCTACAAGTAACCCCCACGCCTCAAACATACTTTTTTTACTATATACAAACTACAACTCTATGTCAGTTACGTTGTTGTATATGTAGTTTTACGAACGATCATTCCGCTTAGTATGCATGTTAATATTCATTATTTACAAAAAACTACATTCCAACATTTATTTCTTCGTTCATCTTCAGTCCCATTTTATATGCGATTTAGTATATTTCGATGCCATTTAAAATTTACCAAATAACATCATAACAACAAACCTTACTGAACCTCGTTATTATCCACTTTATATCCATCTCATAAATTTTTAACAGTAATAAACAATCCATCCAACACAAGTTCAATTACATTTCACTATATGACTCATCACTTGTATCTAGACTCATCGCATGTTTCTTTGAAGTAGTTGTTTCATTCCATTTTGGAGCTCTCGACGTATTAATGTTTCTCGACCGTGGCAGATGCCCTCTTTTTCTTGGGTTAGCAAGGATTACCAAACAAGCTCTATTTTCTTCGATTGAAAGGCAAGTTCTGCTATTATGACCATCTGCAACTCCGCACTTTCTGCACCTTCTGTTCATCTTTTTTCTCCTTTGACGCCTAATTTTACAGTCCTTACCTCGTCGTTTCTAATTGTTCTTCCTTTTGGTTTCGCATTTATTGGTTTATCCATACTTACTCCTCCAATGTTAAAATCTAGCTTGTACATAATAAATTAAAAACATACACGTAAGTTGTGCCCTTTAACACATTGGTTGTTATTGATACTGCATTGTATTTTTGTTTATTACCTTCCTAGACTGTTTGTCCATTTTGCAACCACCCCATCCTTCTATTCCAATACCTCCCACCATTTTTCTTATGCCAACGACATCATGTCAACATATTAGAGTGTCATAATTTATTATGGTATTTAACATAAATACAATTCTTATGATGCATAAATTCTTATATGTTCAACTCTTACTAAAGCATTTGATGCACCAGGCTCACACCCAACTTTATCACCCACGTTTTCGTCACCAATGTCCTGCAACACAAACTTATTCTAATACAATAAACCTTACCAGCAATGTTACAATAAAAATTTATTTGAATTAGTGATGTAACACATAATTTTCTTACATTTCGATCAAATTGTTCAGTTTGGCTGCCTGATCCCACAACCCCAGCAAATACACCCTCCTCCTGCACTCAATAATAATACAATAAATTATCAATTACTTAGTATATACATATATGAAATCAAGTAGATCAAAGTTCACCCATCACCTGATTTTCATCACAATCAATACCGTCGTCGTTGTCATCACACCCTATATCAGGTTCTATTCTTGACAAAACATGGACCAGTTCGTGTAATGTATCAAGTGCCTTTTCATATCCTGCTTTGGACATACTTGCATGACGAACAACCTTCATTGTTTTCATTAGTAACATTTTCTGTCTATATGATTTGGTAATCCCATCTTTTCCTTTAGAATTTTTATCTGATCTCTCAAATGGAACGTCATGTCTAGCTAAACTAGTATATCTTTGAAGGATGTACTCTTTTGGTGTTCGATCTATCTAAAGGTGCATAAAAGCTTTCAATAAGTGTACATAAAGAAGACCTGCATATATCATTATGTAATATTTTATCAGGTTACCTATCCAGCATGTACAACATTAATATTACTAGGTTTAGAAAACTAACCTGTATGTTCCCAATTCTTGCACTCGCAAGTATACTTACCATCATCCACGTTTGCTACAACTTTGAATTGGTGTTGTCCCCACACAATTCTACATGACCTATTCGTGTGTTGCACCACCCAATCATTACTTCCTGTGGATCTTGGGATATTTTGTACGCACTAGCATATTTCATTACTTCCTCAAATCTATTCATAACAGCTCTAGTGTATGCCCTTGCAACTCTGATCTCAAACATATAGAAGGTATCAATTGCTTTATTTCCCTACAATAATTAACTCTAATCAATATTAAAAACATCGTATATTAAAGTATTTATTTTTTTACATACCTTGCACACCAATGCTTCCTTCGACTCCATCTTCCTCCTATGTAACAGTTTCATCATTTGTTTTGCAAATACATGCAGTGGGGTGCTTGCATCCACATGACAGCTCTTCACTAGTTTGTTCATGCTCTCACTTCGTTGTGTTGAAACCATAACAACACAAAAATCTTTTTTAAAAAATGCAGGGATCCAATCATTCCGAATTTCATAAAGTTTCCTTAGCACAACATCTTCATGTAGTTTAAATTCATCAAGCGTCATAGCACATGCAGATTCAAACTCATATGGTGTCTGTGGATGATGCACAATAGATTGAAACTTGGTTTCGAAGTCTTGCTCTGAAAATCTTGCATATAATTCATTAAGTAATGACATAAATTTGTTCTGGACATGTCATAAACAAAGTCTGTGAATTGTATTTGGGAACACCTTTCGTAGTGCAACTGGCATCGCAGGATCTTGATCTAAATCATATGTCATAAAAATTATTAATTTAACTTAATATTTCCATATTGATACATATTCAATAAATTCAATAAAATTTCATACATGTTAGCATAACTCGCGGACCTTCACAGCCCATGCATGTTTTGAATGCTTTAAAAGCCCAATCGAATGTATCTACAGTCTCATCCCCGAGTAACACAAAACCAAACAATGTGCAATGAAGATGATGGTTAGCTCCAACAAACATTCCTAGTGGTTTGTCGTATAGATTTGTTTTATGTGTTGTATCAAAAGTTAGAGCATCACCAAAATCAACATATTCTGCCTCCATCCTAGCATGTGACCAAAAAATGCTTTTTATCTTCCCTTCGGCATCAAGCTGAAAGTCGCAAAAAAACTGAGGATTCTGTTTTTTGCACATAGAAAAGAAATTCCAAAAGCTGAGATACGTCATTAGCACATCTCTCTCATTTCCTAGCCGCTTTCCTGTTCATTATACAAAACAAATTACTCAATTGCATCACAATCTATTATCAAAATGACGATGTCATTCGTAAATGAAAATTAAACTCAGATTTGAGTAACAGCTCTTACATGTTTTTCAAATCTTGTGTCCTAATAGGAACATTTTCTGGGCCATCATGCATGTCTGAAATCATATCCACAATACAGTGTTGTGGTACCCTATTGTCATGCATTGCTCCAACAAAGTCCATAAATTCCGGGTCACGTGTCTTGTTACAGCGGAGGTGTTGTTTCTCAGTTTCTTGGGTTACAAAATCATGATTATGCTCAAGGTTAACTAGTTTAATCATGACAGATATGACACTTTTTTTGCACCATCATAAATTTTTCTAAGCCTTTATCCCTGATTTGCATTGTGTTTGACCTGTGTATTTGTTCCGGACTCTAGGGTTACCATCTTTTCTTTCTGCACATCTCCCCTCTCTAGAGCAATTTAACCATTTACAGTTTGTCTTTTCCCTATACCTTTTCAAAGGAAATCCAACCTCATATGCATATCATTTATAGAAATTATACGCATCATCAACATCTCGGAATACCATACCAATCCTAGGAATTAAAATAGGATCAATCGAATCTGGCTGTGCAGAACATATAAAATCATTATATCAACATCAACTTTTCATTTCTCCAGAACATAACAGCATCGCTAGAGAACTCAAATCATAAACATAGGTAAAAGCACTGAACTTACGTGCGATTGTAATATATTTGGTGTATCCATCTCACCAGATCCTATTGTATTCATCGGTCCGCGCATCACAGTTGTCAGAACACCATCTCCTCCACATACCTCATGGCTACAATGTAATACCTACTTTGTAAGAAAATCTAAAAGGAGAAATGAAATTTATGTATATATGTATGTGTGTTATCTCTACTTGTCATTTCATGTGGACACCTCACTTATACAAATGAATAAGGAATAAAAGGCACTCAAACAAATCATGCATCATGCTGGTATTTTATTTTGTGTGCATTATGTGACAATATAAAAAAACAGTGTAAAAAGGAATATATCAAAATCCAAAATTTGGAGATTTAACCCCAATTTGTAAATTGAAGTTTAGAGAAGAGAAAGAGAAATTATATACAAAAAATGAAGAAAAATGTATAGATAAAAATAGTTAAACCATCCCTATCATCGGGTTCAATTTGTACATTTCAAATGAATATAAGTTCACATTTAAAATTGGATTCAAATTTGAATTCTAGAAATTAAAAGGAAAAAGATAAAAAAGGAAAGAAAAGAAAAAGGTTAAAAGCGCTTGGGTCAGGGGTTGGCGCCGACGTGTGGACCCAATCCGTCAGTCGCACTTCGCGCCGCACACTGATCTGCGCTGGGAGTCTGCTGGTGGGTCCGCCCTATCGGTCGCTCACCCGCGCCTAACCCACTGTCTTGTGGGACCCACCTATCAGATCGCGCCCTCAGCTCAGGATGCCGCGTTCAACAGCCATCACCGTATCCGTCGCCGGCGATCTCGGAGGCAATACCGGACGGGGGGGCCTCAACTCCGCGAAATCCGTGGCTCCTGTGGTTAAGTACCGTGTCGTCTACCTCTCTCTCTTCTCCATTCTTCTCCCATGACCGAGCCCTTTCCCCGGGGCAGCAGCTCCCTGCTCGCCGAGCGGCTCTGGTCTGGCGACTCTGCTGCTCCCTCCAGCCATCTCCTCCCTCACAGATCCCCGCATACCGGACCCCAGTACCCACTTTTGAACCAGTCCTTCGAGTGCTCCGTGTCTATGGACTCGCCACCGCCACCGGGGGAGCGAGGTAACGCCGCAACCATGGTCCGGCATCTCCGCCTCCATTCGGTGTCCATGGTGGGGTCTGGGAGAATCGCCAGGGCAAGTGGATTGTGACCGGGCATGTGCTTGGCTGCGGAGGCAGTCGGTGTCCAGTGAATCTCTCGCCGCAGCTCCAAGGCCGCCGCGGGGTCACGCATCTTCGTGGGCGTGGTGAACTGCTTCACGAATCACGGTATGAAGTTCACTATATTGCACCTCATGGCCCCCGCATCATGTATCCCTCTTCGTAGCAGAAAACCGAGCACTTGGGCATGGGGTCAATGCTCGCCGGTAGTGTGGGGTCAACCCTGATGCGCGCCGTCGTGCTCAGGCGTGCAGAGGAGGAAGACGCTAGGATGGCCTTCGAATGTAGCGGGGACGGTCTAGATTAGAAGGCGTGTCGCTTCACTCAGTCGCAATGATGACCGTTGATTCCGGAACAAGCGATCCAGATCAGATAGCATGCATACCCTTTGGTGATCGGTTATGTGCTGTTAGATTAGCCTCGGATGGACCGGATGGGTTGATTGGGTACTTTAATGGGGGCCATAGATCTCCAATCTGACGGCCATAATAGCATACTGATTCATTTTAAGTATGATCTAATCCAGGCCCTTGGTTTTCAATCCAGCGGCCAATGCATACTCATACCCCTTCGGCTAGAAGATTATGCATAAGAGACCCTGAAGTTTACGTTATTTAACCTGCCGTCCTCATTTCCTATTCTCTGAGTCTCGGGATTGTTTCTCAGAGACCCCTGCTCTTCCCTGTTTTCATGTGCCCAGTCCAGAGATGATTAAAAACAGAGAAATAATTATAGAAATTCGTTTTTAATACAAAAACAAATCTAGAAACTTGTAAAATGCATAGAAAATTCATTTGTAATCCAAATCGATCCATTCCAATTTCTAAAATTTTGTAATATTAATATCTATCACCTAGAGTCTCTGTTTTGACATGAAAACAGAAAGAAAATTCATTTCTCGTGTAATTCCATTTCACGCACATTAAACCATTGGAAATTCACAATTCAAAATCTATAATTCCAAAATTAATGAATCCTGTTTATAGGTTCTTATTTTAATGTGTAGATTTTTATTGTGTATTTTATTCACATGTTTGGTGCAATGTTAATTTTTGCTATACTATGTATGTATTGTGTTGATGCGAGTAGATGAGCAAGCCACTGTGGATTCTGAGGTTCAGCAAGTAGAAGTAGCTGAGCAGGAGCTCATTGAAGGCAAGTTGTGCCCTTGATCACTTACTTTTTCCTAGCCATGTTCTTGTTAATTATAATGATCTACATAGGTTAATTTTGATGGGATCCAATAGGTTACCCCAGTTTTGGTTATCTTTATACCTTGTTTACTACTGAAATATTTTTGGGTAGTACCTGCTATTGCTTTATGTGGATTTGGGTATGGAGATACACTATTCATAATTACACTTTTATTATCTTTTTATTATTACTGCTCATGTTAAGATCATTATGTTAATGGGAACATGGAGCGACCACCCGGGAAAACAGTGCTACCACAAGAGTATAATGGGACGCCCTTGGCTGATTAACTAGGAAAGCTAGTGGATGACTTCCTTACCTGAAAGGGGCAAGGGCAGTAGGGGAGTGGTCAGTGTAGGGAGGTCCTTGGGTTGATTTTGCTGCGATGGCGGTCAGGCGAGGGATTCCTGTACTGGAGCTTCCTATAAACTGTAGCGGGATTTCTGAAGCTAGTGGAACTTTGTAAAGGCCTCGTAGTGTTACCCTGCCTCGCCTCCTCGGTAGAGGTGTATGGGATTGGCCATCTATTGGCAGATGGGTAACATGACTTGTGGGTAAAGATGTGCAAACTCTGCAGAGTGTAAAACTGGTATACTAGCTGTGCTCACGGTCATGAGCAGCTCAGACCCTCACATGATTAATTTATGGAAGTTAAATTTAATTTGACATTTGCATCGCATTTGGGATTATTTTACTATTACTTTATTTATTATTATTAAGATTTGGTATTTACTTACACTTAGTAATCGCTAATAAAATTTTGACCAACTTATTAAAGCAATGCTCAGCCTCGACCTCTATTTTGTTGATCAGCCTTACACTTCACATGAACTCTCACCTTTGGTGAGTTCATACACATTATTCCCCACGACTTGTTGAGATATGATCGTATGTGAGCTCACTCTTGCTGTCTCACACCCCCCCCACAGGAGAAGAACAGGTGGTCGAAGAGGAGCTGCCTAACTCTGAGGCATTTGACTTGATCTAGGTGGCGTCTCCTAGTCAGCTTTTTGGCGCCAAGGATAGATTTTAGATCCTGCGATATTTATCTCTTATTTTGTAAGACTTCCGCTATGTAATAAAATACTCTGATTTATGTGACATTTATCTCTATACACTCTGTTATTATATATGTTGTCTTCTTTGGCGCATGTATGAGATGCACCCGGCTTTGCCCCTTAATGCCCGGGTGTGACAGAAGTGGTATCAGAGGAAATGTTAACTGTAGGACGAAACCTAGATAGAAATGGACAAAACCTTTACCTACTTACCTTCTTCTGATTCATTCTATACTTACCTTACTCTGATTCTCTCTATACTTATCTTGATTCTGTCTCACCTTCTACTGTTCTACTCTGATGATTCTTACCTTTTCTATTCTAAGACAAGATGGATTTCATACCTTGGAATCCTACACTTATGAACTTTTTAAGGGATAGGAGACCTAAGACAAAAATTAAAACTATTTTCTCTATTAAAAAATGTTGGTTGATTGTTCTGATGATAAATGCTTGATTTGCTTCTTTGATTGATTGCAACATTATTAGCTTTAGTAGGTAACAAACTTAGCTAATAAATTCCCCAAAGTAACATGCTTCGTAATTACATGCCTTGTCTACAATCCTTTCTTTCGTCCCATGTGTTTCTAACCCAGATGGGCTACCCCTATAGTGTTAGAAGAGAGCACTATAAACGTGATCCTTGGTATGTCGTAGTTAAGAAAGGCAAAGGCAGTTTATACACTGTGCTAAAGGAACCATAGAACTCACTAGCCCTAAAGGAGAAAGATTTTAAGTTTAAATTGCAGTAACCACCTCATCCAAACGTGCGATGTTCTTTATACCTGGGAAGTTTGTTGGTGACAACATTTGTGTGGTTAAGGATTTTCTGTAGGTCTTTCCAGAGGAGTCACCAAGGAAGCCACCAGATAGGGAAGTTGAGTTTGTCATTGATCTCTTACCTGGAACTGCTCCTATTTCTAAATGGCCATATAGGATGTCTGTTGAAGAGTTAAAAGACCTCAAGAAGCACTTAACGGAGTTGCAAGAGGCTGGGTACATTTGTCCGAGTCTTCACCTTGGAAAGCACCGGTTTTGTTTGTACAGAAGAAAGATGGATTGCAAGGGATGTGTGTGGATTAAAGGTCCCTTAATGGTGTCACCATGAAGAACAAGTATCCATTACCCCGCAGTGAAGATTTATTTGATCAGATGAGAGGTGCATGGGTATTCTTGAAGGTTGATCTCCGATCGGGTTATCACCAAATGAAGATTAGGCCATCGGATATTCCCAAGACGAATTTCTCGACCCGATGTGGTTTATATGAGTTCACCGTTATGTTGTTTGGATTAACCAATGCACCAGCTTATTTTATGAATTTGATGAATAAGGTGTTTATGGAGTATCTGGACAGATTCGTCGTGGTGTTCATCGACGATATTCTTATCTATTCTAAGAGTGAAAGTGATCATGAAGAGCATCTAAGGTTGGTGCTACAGAAGCTACGAGATAATCAACTCTATGCGAAGTTTAGCAACTGTGAATTTTGGATTGACAAGGTGCCATTCCTTGGACATATTATTTCTAATGGAGGAATAGCAGTGGATTCTGCTAAAGTGAAGGAGATAATGGAGTGGAGAGTGCCCACTACAGTTACTGAGATTCAGAGTTTCTTGGGACTTGTAGGATACTATCGGAGATTTATTTAAGGATTCTCTAAGATTGCCAAGCATATGACCTCGCTGCTGGAGAAAGGAAGAGAATTCAAGTGGGATGAGAAGTGCCAAGAAAGTTTGGTCAATTGAAGAAGAGATTGATGTCACCACCAGTGTTGATTATGCCAGATCTACAGAAGGGATTTGACATTTATTGTGATGCATGTGGCCAAGGATTGGGATGTGTGCTCATGCAAGAAGAACATGTGATCGCCTATGCGTCTCGTCAGTTGCAGAAACATGAATTGAACTACCCCACTCATGACTTAGAACTGGCAGCCGTTGTGCATACGCTTAAGATTTGGAGACATTATATTATGGGAACCAAGTGTCAATTATACACTGATCGTAAGAGTTTGCAGTACATATTCACTCAGAAGGATCTCAATCTTATGCAACACCGATGGTTGGAGCTTATTAAGGATTGCGATTTGGAAATTCACTATCACCCGAGTAAGGCGAATTTGGTTGCAGATGCCTTGAGTCGAAAGGAGCATGTTCATTCAACTGTTGTTGCCCAGCTACCCGATGAGATTGTTGAGGATTTCAGGAGACTTAACCTGGGGATAGTTGCTCACACTGAAGGAGTTACTATTGATGTGGAACCTAGTTTGGAGCAAGAAATCCGCAAACAACAAATTGGTGATGCTAAAATATAAGAGATTAAGGATCTGATTACTGAATGTCGAGGTCCAGAATTCACAAAAGATGAGGAAGGCACCGTGTGGTTCAAGAACAGGATATGTGTTCCTGATATTGAGAGCCTTCGTGAGACTATACTAAAGGAAGCCCATGACTCGAATTATTCTAGTCATACTGGCAGTACGAAGATGTATCAGGATTTGAAGCAGAAGTTCTGGTGGTATGGACTGAAGAGGGATGTGGCTACATGCGATGCGTGTCAAAGAGTTAAGGTTGAACACCAAAGACCAGCTGGACTATTGTACCCATTAAAGATACCCGAATGGAAGTGGGAAAACATTGGTATGGACTTCATGACTGGATTGCCTCACACCTCGAAAGTTTATGGTTCTATATGGGTTATTGTGGATAGACTGACCAAAGTGGCTCATTTTATTCCGGCCAAGACTACTTATAAGGTATCTCAATTGGCAGAGTTATATATGGCTCAGATTGTGTCTCTACATGGTGTACCGAAGAAGATCATTTTGGATAGAGGACCACAGTTTACCCCCCAGATTTTGGAAAAGTTTTCATGAGAATATGGATGCGAAGTTGAATTTTAGTTCGGCCTACCTCAGATTGATGGACATACTGAAAGGACTAATCAAGTATTGGAGGACGTGTTGAGAGCTTGTGCCCTTCAGCATGGTAGTAGTTGGGACAAGAGTCTAGCTTATGCTGAGTTCTCATATAATAATAGTTACCAGGCCAGTCTGAAAATGTCACCGTTCGAGGCTCTATATGGCAAGAAGTGCAGGACTCCTCTATATTAGGACCAGACCGAAGGAAGTCAGTTCTTTGGACATGAACTTATTCAAGAGGCAGAAGAACAAGTATGTATAATCACGAAGAACTTGAGGGTAGCTCAGACCAGGCAAGAGAGCTACGCTGATAATAGAAGAAGACCACTGGAGTTTGAGGAAGGTGATCATGTGTACCTCAAGATGTCACCACTTTGTGGAATGAGGAGATTTAAAGTCAAGGGCAAATTGTTCCCTCGCTTTATTGGACTATTCAGAGTTTTTAGGCAAGTTGGAGAGATGGCCTATCAACTCGAGCTACCTGATAATCTATCGGATGTACATGATGTCTTTCATGTGTCACAACTGAAAAAGTGTCTTAGGGTACCTGAAGAGCAGTTACCAATGGAGCACCTTAGTGTTCAAGAGGATCTGACTTATGCTGAGTACCCCATCAAGATTCTTGATACACTGACTTGTGTCACGAGGAATAAGGTTATAAAGATGTGCAAAGTGCAATGGAGTCACCACAGAGAGGATGAAGCTAATTGGGAGAGAGAAGAAGAGCTTCACATCGATTTTCCCCATCTTTTCCCTAGATCTTCTTAAATCTCGAGGACGAGATTATTTTTAAGGGGGGTAGGATTTGTAATACCTACTTTGTAAGAAAATCTAAAAGGAGAAATGAAATTTATGTATATATGTATGTGTGTTATCTCTACTTGTCATTTCATGTGGACACCTCACTTATACAAATGAATAAGTAATAAAAAGGCACTCAAACAAATCATGCATCATGCTGGTATTTTGTTTTGTGTGCATTATGTGACAATATAAAAAAACAGTGTAAAAAGGAATATATCAAAATCCAAAATTTGGAGATTTAACCCCAATTTGTAAATTGAAGTTTAGAGAAGAGAAAGAGAAATTATATACAAAAAAATGAAGAAAAATGTATAGATAAAAATAGTTAAACCATCCCTATCATCGGGTTCAATTTGTACATTTCAAATGAATATAAGTTCACATTTAAAATTGGATTCAAATTTGAATTCTAGAAATTAAAAGGAAAAAGATAAAAAGGAAAGAAAAGAAAAAGGTTAAAAGCGCGCTTGGGCCAAAACACCACTCCCGGCCCATCTTGTCTCTCTGTACGGCCTAGGTCAGGGGTTGGCGCCGACGTGTGGACCCAATCCGTTAGTCGCACTTCGCGCCGCACACTGATCTGCGCTGGGAGTCTGCTGGCGGGTCCGCCCTATCGGTGGCTCACCCGCGCCTAACCCACCGTCTTGTGGGACCCACCTATCAGATCGCGCCCTCAGCTTAGGATGCCACGTTCAATAGCCATCACTGTATCCGTCGCCGACGATCTCGGAGGCAATACCGGACGGGGGGCCTCAACTCCGTGAAATCTGTGGCTCCTGTGGTTAAGTACCGTGCCGGCTACCTCTCTCTCCTCTCCATTCTTCTCCCATGATCGAGCCCTTTCCCCGGGGCAGCAGCTCCCTGCTCGCCGAGCGGCTCTGGTTTGGCGTCTCCTCTGCTCCCTCCAGCCATCTCCTTCCTCACAGATCCCCACAGACCGGACCCCAATACCCTCCTTTGAACCAGTCCTCCGAGTGCTCCGTGTCTATGGACTCGCCACCGCCACCTGGGGAGCGAGGTAACGCCGCAATCATGGTCTGGCATCTCCGCCTCCATTCGGTGCCCATGGTGGGGTCTGGGAGAATCGCCAGAGCAAGTGGATTGTGACCGGGCATGTGCTTGGCTGCGGAGGCATTCGGTGTCCAGTGAATCGCTCGCCGCAGCTCCAAGGCCGCCGCGGGGTCACGCATCTCCGTGGGAGTGGTGAACTGCTTCACGAATCACGGTATGAAGTTCACTATATTGCACCTCATGGCCCCCGCATCTTGTATCCCTCTTCGTAGCAGAAAACCGAGCACTTGGGCATGGGGTCAATGCTCGCTGGTAGTGTGGGGTCAACCCTGATGCGCGCCGTCATGCTCAGCCATGCAGAGGAGGAAGACACTAGGATGGCCTTCGGATGTAGCGGGGACGGTCTAGATTAGAAGGCGTGTCGCTTCACTCAGTCGCAATGATGACCGTTGATTCCGGAACAAGCGATCCAGATCAGATAGCATGCATACCCTTTGGTGATCGGTTCTGTGTCGTTAGATTAGCCTCGGATGGACCGTATGGGTTGATCGGGTACTTTAATGGGGGCCATAGATCTCCAATCTGATGGCCATAATAGCATACTGATTCATTTTAAGTATGATCTAATCCTAGCCCTTGGTTTTCAATCCAGCGACCATTGCACACTTGTACCCCTTCGGCCAGAAGATTATGCATAAGAGACCCTGAAGTTTACGTTATTTAACCCGCCGTCCTCATTTCCTATTCTCTGAGTCTCGGGATTGTTTCGCAGAGACCCCTTCTCTTCCCTGTTTTCATGTGCCCAGTCCAGAGATGATTAAAAACAGAGAAATAATTATAGAAATTCGTTTTTAATACAAAAACAAATCTAGAAACTTGTAAAATGCATAGAAAATTCATTTTTAATCCAAATCGATCCATTCCAATTTCTAAAATTTTGTAATATTAATATCTATCACCTAGAGTATCTGTTTTGACATGAAAATAGAAAGAAAATTCATTTCTCGTGTAATTCCATTTCAAGCACATTAAACCATTGGAAATTCATAATTCAAAATCTATAATTCCAAAATTAATGAATACTGTTTATAGGTTCTTATTTTAATGTGTAGATTTTTATTGTGTATTTTATTCACATGTTTGGTGCAATGTTAATTTTTGCTATACTATGTATGTATTGTGTTGATGCGAGTAGACGAGCAAGCCACTGTGGATTCTGAGGTTCAACAAGTAGAAGTAGCTGAGTAGGAGCTCATTGAAGGCAAGTTGTGCCCTTGATCACTTACTTTTTCCTAGCCATGTTCTTGTTAATTATAATGATCTGCATAGGTTAATTTTGATGGGATCCAATAGGTTACCCCAGTTTTGGTTATCTTAATACCTTGTTTACCACTGAAATATTTTTGGGTAGTACCTGCTATTGCTTTATGTGGATTTGGGTATGGAGATACACTATTCATAATTACACTTTTATTATCTTTTTATTATTACTACTCATGTTAAGATAATTATATTAATGGGAACATGGAGCGACCACCCGGGAAAATAGTGCTACCACAAGGGTATAATGGGACGCCCTTGGATGATTAACTAGGAAAGATAGTGGATGACTTCCTTACCTGAAAGGGGCAAGGGCAGTAGGGGAGTGGTCAGTGTAGGGAGGTCCTTGGGTTGATTTTGCTGCGATGGCGATCAGGCGAGGGATTCCTGCACTGGAGCTTCCTATAAACTGTAGCGGAATTTCTGAAGCTAATGGAACTTTGTAAAGGCCTCATAGTGTTACCCTGCCTCACCTCCTCGGTAGAGGTGTATGGGATTGGCCATCTCTTGGCAGATGGGTAACATGACTTGTGGGTAAAGATGCGCAACCTCTGTAGAGTGTAAAACTGGTGTACTAGCCATGCTCACGGTCATGAGCAGCTCGGACCCTCACATGATTAATTTATGGAACTTAAATTTAATTTGACATTTGCATCGCATTTGGGATTATTTTACTATTACTTTATTTATTATTATTAAGGTTTGGTATTTACTTACACTTAGTAATCGCTAATAAAATTTTGACCAACTTATAAAAGCAATGCTCAGCCTCAGCCTCTATTTTGTTGATCAGCCTTACACTTCACATGAACTCTCACCTTTGGTGAGTTCATACACATTATTCCCCACGACTTGTTGAGCTATGATCGTATGTGAGCTCACTCTTGCTGTCTCACACGCCCCATAGGAGAAGAACAGGTGGTCGAAGATGAGCTGCCTAACTCTGAGGCATTTGACTTGATCTAGGTGGCGTCTCCCAGTCAGCTTTTTGGCGCCAAGGATAGATTTTAGATCCTGCGATATTTATCTCTTATTTTGTAAGACTTCCGCTATGTAATAAAATACTCTGATTTATGTGACATTTATCTCTATGCACTCTGTTATTATATATGTTGTCTTCTTTGGCGCATGTATGAGATGCACCCGACTTTGCCCCTTAAAGCCCGGGTGTGACATACAAGGTCCACACAGAGTGCAGGTGGCGTCTCGTTTCTAGGGCAAGCAATAATGGCGCCTGGAGGACGCATCAGGGAGAACCGCGCAGTCGGCGATCTATGAAATGGTGATGACATAACCGCTCAAGCCTGGGAGTATGTGGAGAACCAAGATGGGTTTTTTCGCTTTGTATGTTGACTTTCAACTGATTAACAACTGCCCAATAAGCCAATACTTCCGCGCCAAACGCCTTATTTTTAGGGATTGCCCACATCTCAAACCATAACCGGTCGGGATATTCCCCCCCATACCTTTTATGCTTATATGAATTTTCATAGCACAATTTATGCAATACCAATTACAAATTATGCTGATTTGTATACCTTTCACAACTGTTATGTTTGCTTTCAATAATAGAAAGTATACCAGAAACATAACCTAATACTTTTTACGAAACATTATACTAGAAAGTATATCATTTACAATCTTTCATCGGTATTACATGCAGATATGAACCTACGTAAAAATTAATGATCTATCCTCCGCAATAACCGTCCCATAATTTCGCTCATGCATATAATGCAATCCCGCGAATTGCGTTACATGCAGTTTAATAACCCACCATCCCATGTTGCGCGGATGGCCTGCCTTTTAAAACCGTTGCCTGCCATATCTGCGTCTGTCACGCTGGCCACCCTGGGTCACATCGGTCGAACCAGGCTCATCTGCTTAGATGTGGGGCGGCTTGGATTGGTCTGGTCGGATGGTGTAGGGGTGGCTGCGGCTTCCACCATGGGTTTGGAAGCCCAGGGCTCCCAATAGCCTTACCCTATATATATATATTATCGGTATTTAGGCACTTGAATGTTTGTCCTTATGATAATTGTTTTATTCATTTCTTTGATTGATTGAAATATTTGTGGGACTATATACACCATGAAACCTAGTATAGTGAGTACATTCTAGCATGTACCAACATAGAGATAGTGTAGTAATAATAGGTAGGTGTCATTCTAATCTACTGAGCTATTGTGACCGCAAGATATCATAACCTAGAAGTCAAGTGTTTCATATTTACTCATTTGTCTTATGTACAAATCTACTTTACCTTATGTCTCTAACTCATATGGTCTACTAGGAAAGGACGAGGTGTCAATCTACCCGCACACATTTGTCGAGGGAGGACAGTAGCTAATCTAGAACCAGAGACGAATCCACCAAATCCTCCGCCTGTCGCCGCCCAAATCCAGCTGCTGCAACAGATGTCCAACACCATGGTCGACATGCAAGCTCAGCTTCACAATAATTAGCAACACACACTACCACCACCACCACTTAGAGATAAGCATCGCAAGTTCATGAGACACAAGCCACCCACTTTCTCTAGCTCCCAGATCCACTTCAAGATGATGATTGGTTGAAGTCAGTGGAGAAGATGCATTGTCCAATGCACTAACAGAGAGAAGGTACTATATGCATCGAGTCGCCTTACTGGGCCCACTACTAATTGGTGGGATTCTTACTGTGCTGCACATGCCGCTATTGACACCATCACCTAGGTAGAATTCTCAACTAATTTTTGCTAATTTGATGAAGATTAAGAAGGAGTTCCTTTCACTTAGGCAGGAAAGAATGTTAGTGAGTGAGTACAGAGATAAATTCATCCAGCTATCCCTATATGCTCCTAAGGAAGTTGTTGAATGACAAGAAGTAGGAATTGTTCTGGGAGGGACTCATTGAGCCCCTCCAATACCAGCTGATGTATCATTCCTTTCCATCTTTACAGAAGCTTCTGGACAAGACCATAACTTTTGAGCACAAGCGTGTTCAGTTAGGCGACATGAAGAGGAAGGCTACCACTCAGGAAAAGGGGGTAGCAGCAGTCGTCCTTGTTACACTCAGCCTCAGGGTACCCTAGTTTGTACAAGAGAAGAGCAATAGTCATACCAGCGCCCTATTCAGCAGACACCACAGGCCACACCTCAGACACCATGCCCTCGTTCGTCTGCCCTAGCTGGCACCCCGGCGAGACCTACTGGCCAAAACACCACTACTGCCAACTCATGCTTCAAGTGTGGTGAAATTGGGCACTACGCCATTGTCTGTCCTAAGAGGAACACAAATACTCCAGCTTGAGGCTGTAATCCTAGCAAGCAGAATCAGACTCCAGCTAGCAACCATAGATATAATATTGCCAGGGTTAATCAAATCAGTGCTGAAGCTATTGCTGATGATTCTAACTTCATCATTAGCGCGTTCCTCATTAATTCCATGCCGGCTTCTATACTTTTTGATTCCAGAGCTTCACATTCATTTGTATCTGCTCATTATGTTAATACGCACAGTCTACCTTTCCTTACTATTCGTAGATGAATGCCGCCTAGAGGGGGTGAATAGGTGAAACCTAAAATTTACAAACTTTAAACACACACTACACTTGAGGTTAGGGTTAGAAATAAATTCGGAGTGCGGAAGATTGTTCCTCTTGCTATGAGTTGCTCAATTAATGCGGATAACTTTGGGAGCAAACTCAAAACAATATTAGCAAGGGAACTTTAGCGAGAGGAGAGGGAAGAAATAAATCGAGTGAAGATCAACACAATTGAACACGACGATTTGTTTACAGAGGTTCAGTTCCAAAGAACCTAGTCCCCATTGAGGAGGCCCCAAAGGCCGGGTCTATTCCAACCCTTTCCCTCTCTCAATCGGTTACTTAGACCGGTTGAGTGCTTCTCCTTAATCACCCAGGTCACTAAGACCCCGCAAGGATCACCACACAATTAGGTGTCTCTTGCTAGCTTTAAAAAGCATTTAGAAGAATTAGAGTGAGAAGAAGAAACCAATCCAAGCAACAAGAGCAACAAAGGAAACACAAAACACCCTCTCTCAGGTCACTAAACTCTTTTGATCACTTTACTTGATTTTGGAACTTGGATAGGATTGAATGCTTTGATTGTGTCTTTGGAGTGTATTCTTTGGTCTTGTATTGAATGAGAAGTGTAGGAGGCTTGGATGGCTTGAATGGAGGTGGTTGGGGGGTATTCATAGCCTCCAACCACTTCCTAGCCGTTGGCTAACTTTGCTGTCGACGGGCACACCGGACAGTCCAGTGGTGGACCGGACATGGCACTGTTCCCTGTCCAGTGAGTGCCATGTCAGCCAACCGTTGGGGTTTGGAGCAGTTTACCATTGAAGTCCTTTGTCCTCTTGCGGCACCGGACAGTCCAGTGCGTTATGACTTGGCAGTTCTGACTTATGACTTCTACATTGTTCACTATTCCTCCTTCAATGCAGTCAACCGTTGGCGAAGTTGATCGTTGCTCCGTTGTCTCACCGGACAGTCCAGTGAATTTTAGTGGAGTGGCTCTAAGAAAACCCGAGAGCAGCCAGTTCGCGAGGTGCCTCGGCCTGGGCACCGGAAAGTGTTCGTTGCGCACCGGACAGTGTCCGGTGCACCACTGCTACACCAATACTTGTTTTTGCTCCAAACTTTGTAGAGTTCCCCAACTCATTTTCTTTGTTGGTTTATGTTAAACTGTATGCACCTGAGATAAATGATAAGTAGGCAAACTAGTTGGTCCACGTGGTTTGTGATGGACGTCAAACACCAAAATCGATTATAGGAAATGGTTAAGCTCATTTCCCTTTCAATCTCCTCCTTTTTGGTGATTGATGCCAACACAAACCAAAGCAAATATAAAGTGCAGAAATGTAACTAGTTTGCAATTTTGATTAGATGTGCATAAGTTACTTTGAATTAAACCAATTGAAAGTATTTCTAGGCATATATGGTTGCTTTCTTCTAGTTTAACATTTTGAACCACATTCTCATCACTTAGGTTATTTTTGCAAATATTTTGGGAAAGTATTTTCAAATTATTTTGCAAATAGCCAAAGGTATAAGAATAAGATTTCTAAAAGCATTTTCAAGTTTTTGAAAATTCTCCCCTTGTTTCAAATGCTTTACTATGGCTAAATAAAAGCTCCCCCTGAAGAAGTTCTCCCCTTAGATGTCAAGAGGGTTTTTGCAATTGAAATAATTTCTCCCCCTTTTTGAAACAATTTTTGAAGGTTGAGGTTGGTGGTGCGGTCCTTTTGCTTTGGGCCTATTAATTTTACCCTTTTGGCATTAATCGCCAAAAACGAAGAAACTTGAGAGGCCTATTATTCTCTCCCCCTTTTGTAAGAAGGATATGAATGAAAGTTTATAAGGATGGCAAAGGATAAATGATACCGACAGAGTCGTAGTGGAAGCCTTGCCTTTGCCGAATTCTCCATTTCCCTTTCAATCTAAGACTAAGGATAGAAATACACTTGGAAGCACATTAGTCTTAGCTTTGGCACAAGAAGAGTAAGAAATACACGTTTGTACCAAATGAAAGAGACATGATCAAGGTACATAAATGAGCTATGTGTGCAAGATTTCAATCAAAGTTCCAAGAATCGAGGATATTGAGTTCATTCCTAAGCTTGCTAAAAGTCTTTTCATCTACGGGCTTGGTAAAGATATCGGCTAATTTGTTATGGGTACTAACATAAGCAATTTCGATATCTCCTTTTGCTGGTGATCTCTCAAGAAGTGATACCGGATGTCTATGTGCTTAGTGCGGTTGTGTTGTTCAACGAGATTATCCGCCATGCGGATTGCACTCTCATTATCACATAGGAGAGAGACTTTGCCCAACTTGTAGTCATAGTTCCTAAGGGTTTGTCTCATCTAGAGTAATTGTGCACAACAATGTCTTGTAGCAATATACTCGGCTTCGACGATGAATAGAGCTACTGAGTTTTCTTTCTTTGAAGCCCAAGACACCAGGGATCTTCCCAGAAACTGACAAGTCCCTGATGTGCTCTTCCTATCAATTTTACATCCGGCATAATCAGCATCGGAATAACCAGTTAGATCAAAGATAGACCCCTTGGGGTACCATAGCCCAAACTTAGGAGTGTAAACTAAATATCTCATGATTCTTTTCATAGCCATAAGGCGAACTTCCTTAGGATTTGCGTGGAACCTTGCACACATGCATACTGAAAGCATAATATCTGGTCGTGAAGCACATAAATAGAGTAAAGATCCTATCATCGACTAGTATACCTTTTGATCTACGGATTTACCTCCCGTGTCGAGGTCGAGATGCCCATTTGTTCCCATGGGTGTCTTGATGGGTTTGGCATTCTTCATTCCAAACTTCTTAAGTATGTCTCTTGCTAGCTTTACAAAGCACTTAGAAGAATTATAGTGAGAAGAAGAAACCAATCCAAGCAACAAGAGCAACAAAGGAAACACAAAACACCCTCTCTCAAGTCACTAAACTCTTTTGATCACTTGACTTGATTTTGGAACTTGGAGAGGATTGAATGCTTTGATTGTGTCTTTGGAGTGTATTATTTTCTCTTGTATTGAATGAGAAGTGTAGGAGGCTTGGATGGCTTGAATGGAAGTGGTTAGGGGGTATTTATAGCCTCCAACCACTTCCTCGCCGTTGGTTGACTTGCTGTCGAGGGGCACACCGGATAGTCTAGTGGTGCACCAGAGATGGCACTGTTCACTGTCCGGTGTGTGCCACGCCAGCCAACCGTTGGGGTTTAGAGCGGTTGACCGTTGAAGTCCTTTGTCCTCTTGCGGCACCGGACAGTCAGGTGTGTTCTAACTTCTGACTTCTTCACTGTTCACTGTTCCTCCGTCAGCGCAGTCGACCATTGGCGAAGTTGACCGTTGCTCTGTTGGCTCACCGGACAGTCTGGTGGCACACCGGATAGTCCAGTGAATTTTAGTGCAGTTGCTCTGATAAAACTCGAGAGCGGTCAGTTCGCGAGGTGCCTCGGCATGGGCATCGGACAGTGTCTGGTGCACACCGGACAGTGCCCGGTGCGCCACTAGCTGCACCAATACTTGTTTTTGCTCCAAACTTTGTAGAGTTCCCCAACTCATTTTCTTTGTTGGTTTATGTTGAACTTTATGCACTTGAGATAAATGATAACTAGGCAAACTAGTTACTCCACGTGGTTTGTGATGGACGTCAAACACCAAAATCGATTATAGGAAATGGTTAAGTCCATTTCCCTTTTAGTAGACATATGGTAGTCATTACACCTAAAGGACCTTTTGAAGCAACATATATGAGTCATAATATAGAAGTAACAATAATGGGGAGAAAATTTTGGGCTATGCCTGTGGTGCTAGAAGAGAGTAGCATAGACTTAATCCTTGGTATGAATTGGTTAAAACAGTGGAAGACAGTCATACATTGTGCTGGAGGAACTGTAGAACTTTCTAGTCCTGATCATGATAGATTCGAGGTCACAGTTTCCCCAACCCCATGCACTAAACCTGCCATCTACCGGATTGACGGTAAATTTGTGGGCGACCATATACAGATTGTTAGAGAGTTCCTAGATGTTTTTCCAGAAGAGTTACCCAAAATGCCACCAGATAGAGATGTGGAGTTCGTTATTGACCTACTACCTGTGTAGGAAACGATGATGCCTAAGAGGGGGTGAATTAGGACTTCTAAAAACTTCTTTCTAAACTAGGCCACAAATAAATCCCTAGAACAAAACCTATGCAAATAAGCAATCTAGAATGAGTAAACTAGGTTTTGTCTAAGTGTTGCTACCTCTACCGCAAAACCTAAGTCCCAATTCTAAGTATTCTAACTAGAAAGGAGAGATTGAAACTTAAGTACTTAATGTAAATGCAGAAGGTAAAGAGCAAGGGTAGAGATGCAAACTCTCGTGGATGACGTCGGTATTTTTACCAAGGTATCCAAAAGCATGCAAGGTCCTGACTAATCATCGTTGCTGCCCCTACACAAAGGGTAGCCCAGGTGAGGGCCAAGCACCACGGTCGAGTGACACTGTAGAAAGTCACGGGCCTTCTCCATACGCAAGTGGTGCTATGCTTCCGGCTCCTCTCGGACGCTCCCCGCCATCTCCACTATCAAGCTTCCGGCCGAAACGTCATGGGCCTTGTTCCCTCCGGTACACGGTGGCGGCCGTGACACAAACTCGATTGTCACGGTCTCACAAGACTCTTGCCCCACTCAATACAATTACAACGACTCACACAAGAGCCGAGGGGTTTTGTGGGTTTTTCTAAACTCACTCAACTAACTAGGAATCACCTAGAGCCAGCGCATAAGCGGTCTAACTAACCTAAGCACTTCGCAAAGCACATACGCTAATCATCAAGTGATTATATTGAGCACTTGGGTGTTTGAGCACATGGAAATGTCTATAACATGTGTTAGTATTGAAAGTCGCCTAGAGGGGGGTGAATAGGCGTAATCTGAAATTTACAA
This sequence comes from Zea mays, assembly GCF_902167145.1. Taxonomy (NCBI): domain Eukaryota; kingdom Viridiplantae; phylum Streptophyta; class Magnoliopsida; order Poales; family Poaceae; genus Zea; species Zea mays. Next base: position 72,423,617 of record NC_050100.1, on the reverse strand, counting down.
CTTTAAACACACTACAAGCCGGGGTTAGCGTTAGAACTAAAATCAAGTCCGAAAGAGAGGGGAAAACAAATCAAATGGAAATCAAGTGAATGAACATGGTGATTTGTTTTATCGAGATTCAGTTCCAAAGAACCTAGTCCTCGTTGAGGAGGTCACAAAGACCGGGTCTATTCCAACCCTTTCCCTCCCTCAAACGGTCACTTAGACCGAGTGAGCCTTTCCCTTAATCAATTGGGTCACTAAGACCCCGCAAGGACCACCACACTCTTAGGTGTCTCTTGCTTTGATTACAAGTCACTTGAGAACAAGAATGAGAGAGAAGAAAGAAAATCCAAGAGGCAAGAGCTCAAAAGAACCCAAAATCACACTCTCACAAGTCACTAAGTATTTGAGGTGAATTTGGGACTTGGAGAGGCTTTGATCTTTTGAATTGTGTCTAGGAGTGAATGCTAGAGCTCTTGTATTGAATGTGATGTTCAGAAATCTTGGATGCTTGGAGTTGTGGTGGTTGGGGGTATTTATAGCCCTCAACCACCAAAGTCGCCGTTGGGGAGGCTGCTGTCGATGAGCGCACCAGACAGTCCGATGCGCCACCTGACCGGCATTGTAGGCTGTCCGCTGCGCCGCCACGTCACCCAACCGTTAGGGTTCTGGAGCAGTTGATCGTTGGCGCCTTTGTCTTCTTGTGGCACCGAACAGTCTGGTGCCCCTCTGACCACTGCTCTGACTTCTGCCCCGGCACTGTAGCGCTGTCAGAGTCGACCATTGCGTGCAGGTAGCCATTACGTGGTTGGCACACCGGACAGTCCGGTGAATTATAGCGGAGCTCGCCTGCGTTTTCCCGAGAGTGGCTGGTTGACCCTTGTACGGTCCTAGTGCACCGGACACTGTCCGGTGGCACACCGGACAATCCGGTGCGCCAGTCCACAGCACACTCAAGTCCTTTTTGCTCCTTTTGAATTGGGTCCCTAACTTGAATATTTATTGGTTTGTGTTGAACCTTATGCACCTGTAATACATGAGTTCTAGAACAAACTAGTTAGTCCATATGTTTGTGTTGTTGATCAACCACCAAAATTAATTATAGGAAAAGGTTAACCGTATTTCCCTTTCAATCTCCCCCTTTTTGGTGATTGATGCCAATACAAACCAAAGCAAATATAAAGGGCATAAATGAACTAGTTTGCATATGTTAAGTGCATAGGTTACTTGGAATTAAACCAATTGATAATCTTACTAGATATGAATGGATTGCTTTTCTTTTATTTAACATTTTGGACCACATTTGCACCACTTGTTTTGTTTTTGTAAATTCTTTTGGAAAATATTTTCAAAGTCTTTTGCAAGTAGTCAAAGGTATATGAATAAGATTGCAAGAAGCATTTTCAGAATTTGAAATTTCTCCCCCTGTTTCAAATGCTTTTCCTTTGACTTAATAAAACTCCCCCTGAATGAAATTCTCCTCTTAGCTTTCAAGAGGGTTTTGAAATAGATACTAATTTTGAAAAATGATCTTGAAATATACCAATTGAAGAGATTTCCATTATTTAGATACCAATTGAAATTTTGCTTTCTCAAGACAAATGAAGCATGAATACCAATTGAGAAATTGCCAAATATCAATTGAAGCTTTATTTTGATTTTTTTTGAAATTATGGTGGTGCGTTCCTTTTGCTTTGGGCTTAATAGTCTCTCCCCGTTTGGCATTAATCGCCAAAAATGGAGACATTGAGAGCCCTTAGAACTTTTCTCCCCATTGGTACAAGTATATAAGAGTGAAGGATTATACCAATTGAGAGTGTGGAGGAACAACGGCAAAGGGTACATGATACCGTCAGAGATGGAGTGGAAGCCTTGTCTTTGCCGAAGATTCCATTTCCCTTTCAATCTACGACTTAGTATAGAAATGCACTTGAAAATACATTAGTCGTAGCCTTGGTACAAGAATGATAAGAAATATGCATCTGTGCCAAATGAAAGAGATATGATCAAAGGTATATAAATGAGCTTCAGCTATGTGTGCAATGTTTCAATCAAAATTCCGAGAATCAAGTATATTTAGCTCATTCCTAAGTTTGCTAAAGGTTTTCTCATCTAATGGCTTGGTAAAGATATCAGCTAATTGATTCTTGGTGTTTACATAAGCTATTTCGATATCCCCCTTTGTTGGTGATCCCTCAGAAAGTGATACTGAATGTCTATGTGCTTAGTGCGGCTGTGTTCAACAGGATTATCTGCCATGCGGATTGCACTCTCATTATCACATAGGAGAGGGACTTTGCTCAAATTGTAGCCATAGTCCCTAAGGGTTTGCCTCATCCACAATAATTGCGCACAACAATGGCCTGCGGCAATATACTCGGCTTCGGCGGTGGAAAGAGCCACTGAGTTTTGTTTCTTTGAAGCCCAAGACACCAGGGATCTTCCCAGAAACTGACAAGTCCATGATGTGCTCTTCCTATCAATTTTACACCCTGCCCAATCGGCATCGGAATAACCTATTAAATCAAAAGTGGATCCCTTGGGGTACCAAAGCCGAAACTTAGGAGTGTAAACTAAATACCTCATGATTCTCTTCACGGCCCTAAGGTGAACTTCCTTAGGATCGGCTTGGAACCTTGCACACATACATACAGAAAGCATAATATCCGGTCGAGATGCACATAGGTAGAGTAAAGATCCTGTCATCAACCGGTATACCTTTTGATCTACGGATTTACCTCCCATGTCGAGGTCAAGATGCCCATTGGTTCCCATGGGTGTCTTGATGGGTTTGCCATCCTTCATCCCAAACTTCGTAAGTATGTCTTGAATGTACTTTGTTTGGCTTATGAAGGTGCCATCTTGAAGTTGTTTGATTTGAAATCCTAGAAAGTACTTCAACTCCCCCATCATTGACATCTCGAATTTCTGTATCATGATCCTACTAAACTCTTCACAAGTGGATTTGTTAGTGGACCCAAATATGATATCATCAATATAAATTTGGCATACAAACAAATCTTTTGCAGCAGTTTTAGTAAAGAGAGTAGGATCGACTTTTTCGACTTTGATGCCATTAGTGATAAGAAAATCTCGCAGGCATTCATACCATGCTCTTGGGGCTTGCTTGAGCCCATAAAGCGCCTTTGAGAGTTTATACACATGGGTAGGATACTCAATATCTTCAAAGCCGGGAGGTTGCTCAACATAGACCTCTTCCTTGATGGGTCCATTGAGGAAGGCACTTTTCACGTCCATTTGATAAAGCTTAAAGCCATGGTAAGTAGCATAGGCAAGTAATATACGAATTGATTCAAGCCTAGCTACGGGTGCATAAGTTTCATCAAAATCCAAACCTTCGACTTGTGAATAACCCTTGGCCACAAGTCAGGCTTTGTTTCTTGTCACCACACCATTCTCATCTTGCTTGTTGAGGAATACCCACTTGGTACCTACAACATTTTGATTAGGACGTGGAACTAAATGCCATACCTCATTCCTCGTGAAGTTGTTGAGCTCCTCTTGCATTGCCAACACCCAATCCGGATCTATTAGTGCATCCTCCACCCTGTATGGCTCAATAAAGGACACAAAAGAGTAATGTTCACAGAAATGAGCAACTCGAGATCTAGTGGTTACCCCCTTATGAACGTCACCAATGATGGAGTTGACGGGGTGATCTTGTTGAATTGCTTGGTGGACTCTTGGGTGTGGCGGTCTTTGACCCTGAATTTCTTGATCATCTTCCTTTTCTTCATTATCTTCATCTCCCCCTTGATCATTGTCCTCCTCTTGAGGTGGATCATCCTCTTGATCTTCATCTTTGTCATTTCGAGCCTGATCCTCGTCTTGGGTAGGTGGAGATGCTTGAATGGAAGATGACGGTTGATCTTATGCTTGTGTGGGCTCTTCGAATTCCTTAGGACACACATCCCCAATGGACATGTTCCTTAGCGTGACGCACTGAGTCTCTTCATCATCTAGTTCATCAAGATCAACTTGCTGCACTTGGGAGCCATTAGTTTCATCAAACACAATGTCACAAGAAACCTCAACTAATCAAGTGGACTTGTTGAAGACTCTATATGCCTTTGTGTTTGAGTCATAACCAAGTAAAAAGCCTTCTATAGCCTTAGGAACAAATTTAGATTTTCTACCTCTTTTAATAAGAATAAAACATTTACTCCCAAAGACTCTAAAATATGAAACATTGGGCTTTTTACCGGTGAGGAGTTCATATGATGTCAACGTATAACCGGTTGATGGAGTAGCAGGCGGTGTTAATTGCCTTAGCCCAAAACCGGTCCGGAGTCTTGTACTCATCAAGCATGGTTCTTGCCATGTCCAGTAGAGTTCTATTCTTCCACTTCACTACACCATTTTGTTGAGGAGTGTAGGGAGAAGAGAACTCATGCTTGATGCCCTCTTCCTCAAGAAAACCTTCAATTTGTGAATTTTTGAACTCTGTCCCATTATCGCTTCTTATCTTTTTTATCCTTAATCTGAACTCGTTTTGAGCCCGTCTCAAGAATCCTTTTAAGGTCTCTTGGGTTTGTGATTTTTCCTGCAAAAAGAACACCCAAGTGAAGTGAGAATAATCATCCACAATAACTAGACAATACTTACTCCCGCTGATGCTTATGTAAGCTATCGGGCCGAATAGATCCATGTGGAGTAGCTCGAGTGGCCTGTCAGTCGTCATGATATTCTTGTGTGGATGATGGGCGCCAACTTGCTTTCCTGCTTGACATGCGCTACAAACCCTGTCTTTCTCAAAATGAACATTTGTGAAAGGGAAATGTGCCCTTGGGCCATTTCTAAGTATTTTGATGATTGAGTGCCAACACAAGTGCTTTTGTGTTGATCTATGCAATGTGGTGGACAAAGTGCAAATCATGTCAAAAGGTATGTTTCTAGACTTAGTACTTTGTTTTATGGACTAATGTATTGTGTCTAAGTGCTGGAAACAGGAAAGATTGAATTGGAAATGAGATGGCTCTATTCGGCCATAGTCAGCTCGGTCTGGGTGCACCGGACTGTCCGGTGGTGCACCGGACAGTGTCCGGTGCGCCAGGCTGGCTCTTGCGAACTCGCTGCTCTCGGGATTTCATCGGCGGCGTACGGCTATAATTCACCAGACTGTCCGGTGTGCACCGGACTGTCCGGTGAGCCAACGGTCGGCTGCACGATCTGTGCGAGACACGTGGCCGAGCCAACGGTCAGGAGGGGGCACCGGACTGTCCGGTGTGCACCGGACAGTGTCCGGTGCACCAACGGCTCCCAGGCGCCAACGGTCGGCTACGCCACAGAAGGAAAGAAATCCGCACCGAACAGTGTCCGGTGGTGCACCAGACTGTCCGGTGCGCCAGGCGACAGAAGGCAAGAATTGCCTTCCTGGAGTGCTCTCAACGACTCCTAGCTGCCTTGGGGCTATAAAAGGGACCCCTAGGCGCATGGAGGAGTACACCAAGCATTCTCTAAGCATTCCTAAGCACTAAGACATCGATTCCGCGCTTTTGATTCCTTGCGATAGCAATTAGAGCTCTAGTTGAGTTGTGAACCCATTGAGTTGTGTTGTGAGCTCTTGTTGCGACTTGTGTGCGTGGTGTTGCTGTGATTTCTTGTCTTGAGTGCGTTGCTCATCCCTCCCTTACTCCGTGCTTCTTTGTGAACTTCAAGTGTAAGGGCGAGAGGCTCCAAAGTGTGGAGATTCCTCGCAAACGGGATATAGTAAAGCAAGCAAAACACCGTGGTATTCAAGTGGATCCTTAGACCACTTGAGAGGGGTTGATTGCAACCCTCGTCCGTTGGGACGCCACAACGTGGAGTAGGCAAGCGTTGGTCTTGGCCGAACCACGGGATAAACCACTGTGTCTACCCGTGTTGATTCTCTTGTGGTTATTGTGTTTTGCTAAGACTCTTCTCTAGCCACTTGGCAATATTGTGCTAACGCTTAACCAAGTTTTTGTGGCATTAAGTTCAAGTTTTACATGATCACCTATTCACCCCCCCTCTAGGTGTTCTCAATTGGTATTGGAGCAATTCTCTTCAAGAAAGGGACTAACCGCCCGAAGAGATGGATCCTAAGGGCAAGGGGATTGTGATCAATGACAAGGAGAAGGAGTCCTTCATCAACGAGCCGAAGGATGACAAGCCTACCGACTCGGGCTCGGGCCACAAACGAAAGGATGGGAAGAAGAAGAAGACAAGGCGTATCAAGGAGATCGTCTACTACGACGACAGTGATGAGTCCACTTCTTCCCAAAAGGACAACGACTACGAGAGAAGAAAACCGGTTAATTCGAACTTTTCTTTTGACTACTCTCGTATTCCGCAAAGTACAAATGCTCATTTGCTCTCCATTCCACTTGGCAAACCTCCTCACTTTGATGGAGAGGACTACGGATTTTGGAGCCACAAAATGCGTAGTCACATGTTCTCTCTCTATCCAAGCATATGGGAAATTGTGGAAAGCGGAATGAAATTTGATAGCTCGGATAGTCCTATGTTTATCAATGAACAGATTCATAGAAATGCACAAGCTACTACTGTGTTGTTAGCATCTTTGTGCAGGGACGAGTATCATAAGATGAGCGGCTTGGACAATGCCAAGAAGATCTGGGACACCCTCAGGATCTCACATGACGGGAACGACGTCACCTTACTCACCAAAATGGAGTTGGTGGAGGGCGAGCTTGGAAGATTCGCAATGATCAGGGGAGAGGAGCCAACCCAAACATACAACCGGCTTAAGACCCTCATCAACAAGATAAGGAGCTACGGAAGCACACGATGGATGGACCACGATGTCGTTCGTCTAATGCTAAGGTCCTTTACTGTACTTGATCCACATTTGGTGAACAATATCCGTGAAAATCCTAGGTACACCAAGATGTCGCCCGAAGAAGTTCTTGTGAAATTTGTAAGCGGGCGGATGACGATCATGGAGGCAAAATATGTCGACGACGCGTTGAACGGTCCAATCCATGAGCCTCAACCCATTGCTCTCAAGGCAACAAGGAGCAAGGAGACGCTACCTAGCAAGGTGGCGCAAGTAGAGGCGGCCAGGCTCAATGATGAAGAGATGGCCCTCATCATCAAGCGCTTCAAGACGGCGCTAAAGGGTCGCAAGGGGCAGCCAAGCAAGACCAAGACAAAGGGGAAGCGCTCATGCTTCAAATGTGGTAAGGTTGGTCATTTTATTGCTAACTGTCCCGACAATGATAGTGACCAGGAACAAGGGAACAAGAGGGAGAAGAAGAAGAACTATAAGAAGGCAAAAGGCGAGGCACATCTTGGCAAGGAGTGGGACTCGGATTGTTTGTCGTCCGACTCCGACAACGAAGGACTCGCCACCACTGCCTTCAACAAGTCATCCCTCTTCCCCAACGAGCATCACACTTGCCTCATGGCAAGGGAAAAGAAGGTAAGCGCTCGTAACACTAGTACTTATGCTTCCTCAAGTGAGGATGAGTCTAGTGATGATGATGAAATAGATTATTCAAGTTTATTCAAGGGTCTAGATAGAACCAAGGTGGATAAAATAAATGAATTGATTGATGCTTTGAATGATAAGAATAGATTGTTAGAAAAGCAAGAGGATCTCTTATATGATGAACATGGTAAGTTTGTAGAAGCTCAAAAATCCCTTGCTTTAGAAATAAAGAGGAATGAAATGCTTTCTTGTGAACTATCTACATGCCATGACTCTATTTCTAGTTTAAAAAGCATAAACGATGACTTGAATGCTAAGTTAGAAATAGCTAATAAATCAACATCTTGTGTGGAACATGTTGTGGTTTGCACTAGGTGTAAAGATTTTAATGTTGATGCTTGTAGTGAACACCTAGTTTCAATTTCTAAATTGAATGATGAAGTGGCTAGTCTTAATGCCCAACTTAAGACTAGCAAAAGCGAATTTGATAAGTTAAAATTTGCAAGGGATGCCTACACGATTGGTAGACACCCCTCAATTAAGGATGGACTTGGTTTCAAGAGGGAAGCCAAGAACTTAACAAGCCATAAGGCTCCCATCCCCGCCAAGGAGAAAGGGAAGGCCCCTATGGGTAGTAGTGTTAAAAAGAACCATGCTTTTATGTATCATGATAGGATACATGCTAGAAATGCAAATAGAAGTTATGATGCTTTTGACTCACATGTTTATGATTCATACGCTATGTTTGCTTCTAGTTCTTCCTATATGCATGGTAGAAGTGTAGCTAGGAGAAATGCTATTAATCACATGACTAGGAGAAATGGTGTTAATTTTCCTAGGAAAATTAATGGACCTTCTACAATATATCATGCTTGCAATGCGTCATTTGCCATTTGTTGAAAGGATAGGAAGGTAATTGCTAGGAAATTAGGGGCAAAATGCAAGGGAGACAAAACTTGCATTTGGGTCCCTAAGGATATTTGTGCTAACCTTGTAGGACCCAACATGAGTTGGGTACCTAAGACCCAAGCCTAAATTTTCCGTGCAGGTTTATGCATCCGGGGGTTCAAGCTGGATTATCGACAGCGGATGCACAAACCATATGATGGGGGAGAAGAAGATGTTCACCTCCTACGTCAAAAACAAGGATTCCCAAGATTCAATAATATTCAGTGATGGGAATCAAGGCAAGGTAAAAGGGTTAGGTAAAATTGCTATCTCATTCGAGCACTCTATATCTAATGTGTTTTTAGTCGAGTCTCTTGGATATAATTTGTTATCTGTTAGTCAATTATGCAATATGGGATATAATTGTCTATTCACAAATGTAGATGTGTCTGTCTTTAGAAGAAGTGATGGTTCACTAGCTTTTAAGGGTGTATTAGACGACAAACTTTACTTAGTTGATTTTGCAAAAGAAGAGGCCGGTCTAGATGCATGCTTAATTGCTAAGACTAGCATGGGCTGGTTGTGGCATCGCCGCTTAGCACATGTGGGGATGAAGAACCTTCACAAGCTTCTAAAGGGAGAACACGTGATAGGTTTAACTAATGTGCAATTCGAAAAAGATAGACCTTGTGCAGCTTGTCAAGCAGGCAAACAGGTGGGAAGCTCTCATCACACCAAAAATGTGATGACCACATCAAGACCTTTGGAGATGCTTCACATGGACCTCTTCGGACCCGTCGCCTATCTAAGTATAGGAGGAAGTAAGTATGGTCTTGTTATATTTGATGATTTTTCCCGCTTCACTTGGGTATTCTTTTTGCAGGATAAATCCGAAACCCAAGGGACCCTCAAGCGCTTCCTAAGGATAGCTCAAAACGAGTTTGAGCTCAAGGTGAAAAAGATAAGGAGCGACAATGGGTCCGAGTTCAAGAACCTTCAAGTGGAGGAGTACCTTGAGGAGGAAGGGATCAAGCACGAGTTCTCCGCTCCCTACACACCACAGCAAAATGGTGTGGTAGAGAGGAAGAATAGGACGCTTATATACATGGCGAGGACGATGCTTGGAGAGTTCAAGACCCCCGAGCACTTTTGGTCGGAAGCCGTGAACACGGCTTGCCACGCCATCAACAGGGTCTACCTTCATCGCCTCCTCAAGAAGACGTCGTATGAGCTATTAACCGATGAAGAAGAAGTTCAAACGGCCGCAATACGCACCATGGCGATTGGAGATGTGCGGCCATAGGAACAAGATATGCGAGATCAACCCTCTTCCTCAATAATGGTGCATCCCCCAACTCAAGACGATGAACAGGTTCATCAAGAGGAGGCGTGTGATCAAGGGGGAGCACGAGATGATCATGTGATGGAGGAAGAAGCACAACCGGCACCTCCAACCCAAGTTCGAGCAATGATTCAAAGGGATCATCCCGTCGACCAAATATTGGGTGATATTAGCAAGGGAGTAACTACTCGATCTCGATTAGTTAATTTTTGTGAGCATTACTCATTTGTCTCTTCTATTGAGCCTTTCAGGGTAGAAGAGGCCTTGCTAGATCCGGATTGGGTGTTGTCCATGCAGGAGGAGCTCAACAACTTCAAAAGAAATGAAGTTTGGACACTGGTGCCTCATCCCAAGCAAAATGTTGTGGGAACCAAGTGGGTGTTCCGCAACAAACAAGACGAGCACGGGGTGGTGACAAGGAACAAGGCACGACTTGTGGCAAAAGGTTATGCCCAAGTCGCAGGTTTGGACTTTGAGGAGACTTTTGCTCCTGTGGCTAGGCTAGAGTCCATTCGTATTTTGCTAGAATATGCCGCTCACCATTCCTTCAGGTTGTTCCAAATGGATGTGAAGAGCGCTTTCCTCAACGGGCCAATCAAGGAAGAGGTGTACATGGAGCAACCCCCTGGCTTCGAGGATGAACGGTACCCCGACCACGTGTGTAAGCTCTCTAAGGCGCTCTATGGACTTAAGCAAGCCCCAAGAGCATGGTATGAATGCCTTAGAGACTTTTTAATTGCTAATGCTTTCAAGGTTGGGAAAGTCGATCCAACTCTTTTTACTAAGACTTGTGATGGTGATCTTTTTGTGTGCCAAATTTATGTCGATGACATAATATTTGGTTCTACTAACCAAAAGTCTTGTGAAGAGTTTAGCAGGGTGATGACTCAGAAATTCGAGATGTCGATGATGGGCGAGTTAAGCTACTTCCTTGGGTTCCAAGTGAGGCAACTCAAGGATGGAACCTTCATCTCCCAAACGAAGTACACACAAGATTTGATCAAGAGGTTTGGGATGAAGGACGCCAAGCCCGCAAAGACTCCAATGGGAACTGACGGACACACTGACCTCAACAAAGGAGGTAAGTCTGTTGATCAAAAAGCATACCAGTCTATGATAGGGTCTTTACTTTATTTATGTGCTAGTAGACCGGATATCATGCTTAGCGTATGCATGTGTGCTAGATTTCAATCTGATCCAAGGGAGTGTCACTTAGTGGCCGTGAAGCGAATTCTTAGATATTTAGTCGCTACGCCTTGTTTCGGGATCTGGTATCCAAAGGGGTCTACCTTTGACTTGATTGGATATTCAGACTCCGACTATGCTGGATGTAAGGTCGATAGGAAAAGTACATCGGGGACGTGCCAATTCTTAGGAAGGTCCCTGGTGTCATGGAGTTCTAAGAAACAAACTTCCGTTGCCCTATCCACCGCTGAGGCCGAGTACGTTGCCGCAGGACTGTGTTGCGCGCAACTACTTTGGATGAGGCAAACCCTCATGGACTTTGGCTACAATCTGAGCAAAGTCCCACTCCTATGTGATAATGAGAGTGCTATCCGCATGGCAGATAATCCTGTTGAACACAGCCGCACAAAGCACATAGACATCCGGCATCACTTTTTGAGAGACCACCAGCAAAAGGGAGATATCGAAGTGTTTCATGTTAGCTCCGAGAACCAGCTAGCCGATATCTTTACCAAGCCTTTAGACGAGCAGACCTTTTGCAAGTTGCGTAGTGAGCTAAATGTCTTAGATTCGCGGAACTTGGATTGATTTATAGCATACATATGTTTATGCCTTTGATCATATTCCTTATGCAGTTTGTTGCTTAGTTATGGTGCTCAAGTTGTACAAGCACTCCCCGGACCTCACAAGTCCGTTGCAAAGTGATGCACATATTTAGGGGGAGATGTGTTACAACTTGATCCTTTGAGACTAACCATGTGCTTGAGTTTGCTTGATTTAGTCTCGAAGGAGGATTGAAAGGGAAAAGGTGGACTTGGATCATGCAAGACTTCCACTGCACTCCGATGAGAGGGTAACTTATTCCAAGTTCATCTTTATGATCTTATTGCCTTTTACTCTTAGTTGAAGATTTTGGTGAGGCAATGGGGTTAAAGGGCCAAAATTGATCCCGTTTTGGTGCTTGATGCCAAAGGGGGAGAAAATAAGGCTAAAGCAATAACTGGATCAGCTACCACTTGAGAATTTTGAAAAAGTAGAGTTAGAGTTTTTGTTTGTCAAAATACTCTTGTTTGCTTCTTATTATCAAAAGTTAGTCTCTTGTGGGGAGAATGGTTGATTATGGGAAATAGGGGGAGTTTTTGATACTGTGATCAATTTCTATTAGAACAACTCTCTTTATGTCTCTACAAGTGTGTTTGACTTAGAGTTAGGAAATTGAGGTCGATTTGCAAAAACAAACCAAGTGGTGGCAAAGAATGATCCATATATGCCAAATTTGATTCAAAACAAATTTGAGTTTTCATTTGCATTGATATTGCACTTGTTCTAGTTGCTTTATGTTGTGTTGGCATAAATCACCAAAAAGGGGGAGATTGAAAGGGAAATGTGCCCTTGGGCCATTTCTAAGTATTTTGATGATTGAGTGCCAACGCAAGTGCTTTTGTGTTGATCTATGCAATGTGGTGGACAAAGTGCAAATCATGTCAAAAGGTATGTTTCTAGACTTAGTACATTGTTTTATGGACTAATGTATTGTGTCTAAGTGCTGGAAACAGGAAAGATTGAATTGGAAATGGGATGGCTCTGTTCTGCCATAGTCAGCTCGGTCTGGGTGCACCAGACTGTCCAGTGGTGCACCAGACAGTGTCCGGTGCGCCAGGCTGGCTCTTGCGAACTCGCTGCTCTCGGGATTTCATCGGCGGCGTACGACTATAATTCACCGGACTGTCCGGTGTGCACCGGAGTGTCCGGTGAGGCAACGGTCGGCCGGGCCAACGGTCGGCTGCGCGATCTGCGCGAGACACGTGGCCGAGCCAACGGTCGGGAGGGGGCACCGGACTGTCCGGTGTGCACCGGAGAGTGTCCGGTGCGCCAACGGCTCCCAGGCGCCAATGGTCGGCTATGCCACAGAAGGAAAGAAATCCGCACCGGACAGTGTCCGGTGGTGCACCAGACTGTCCGGTGCGCCAGGCGACAGAATGCAAGAATTGCCTTCCTGGAATGCTCTCAATGGCTCCTAGCTGCCTTGGGGCTATAAAAGGGACCCCTAGGCGCATGGAGGAGTACACCAAGCATTCTCTTAGCATTCCTAAGCACTAAGACATCGATTCCGTGCTTTTGATTCCTTGCGATAGCAATTAGAGCTCTAGTTGAGTTGTGAACCCATTGAGTTGTGTTGTGAGCTCTTATTGCGACTTGTGTGCGTGGTGTTGCTGTGATTTCTTGTCTTGAGTGTGTTGCTCATCCCTCCCTTACTCCGTGCTTCTTTGTGAACTTCAAGTGTAAGGGCGAGAGGCTCCAAAGTGTGGAGATTCCTCGCAAACGGGATATAGTAAAGCAAGCAAAACACTGTGGTATTCAAGTGGGTCCTTGGACCGCTTGAGAGGGGTTGATTGCAACCCTCGTCCGTTGGGACGCCACAACGTGGAGTAGGCAAGCGTTGGTCTTGGCCGAACCACGGGATAAACCACTGTGTCTACCCGTGTTGATTCTCTTGTGGTTATTGTGTTTTGCTAAGACTCTTCTCTAGCCACTTGGCAATATTGTGCTAACGCTTAACCAAGTTTTTGTGGCATTAAGTTCAAGTTTTACAGGATCACCTATTCACCCCCCCTCTAGGTGCTCTCAATTTGTTAGTCCTAAAATGTGCTCTCCCTTTAGAAGTTTGTGAAGATTCTTCATTCCAACATGTGCTAGTCGGCTATGCCATAGCCAACCCATGTTAGTCTTAGCAATTAAGCAAGTGTCTAGTTCAGCTTGATTAAAATCAACTAAGTATAGCTGACCCTCTAGCACTCCCTTAAAAGCTATTGAATCATCACTTCTTCTAAAGACAGTAACACCTGTATCAGTAAAAAGATAGTTGTAGCCCATTTTACATAATTGAGATACAGAAAGCAAATTGTAATCTAAAGAATCTACAAGAAAAACATTGGAAATAGAATGGTCAGGTGATATAGCTATTTTACCCAAACCTTTGACCAAACCTTGATTTCCATCCCTGAATGTGATAGCTCGTTGGGGATCTTCGTTTTTCTCATCGGAGGAGAACATCCTTTTCTCCCCTGTCATGTGGTTTGTGCACCCCCTATCGATTATCCAACTTGAACCACCGGATGCATAAACCTAAAAAACAAATTTAGGCCTTGTTCTTAGGTACACAAACAGTCTTGGGTCCTTTGACGTTAGAAACAAGCACCTTGGGTACCCAAACACAAGTCTTTGAGCTCTTGTGTTTGCCCCCAACATATTTGGCAACTACTTTGCCTGATTTGTTAGTAAGCACATAGGAAGCATCAAAAGTTTTAAATGAAATGTTATGCTCATTTGATGCAGCAGGAGTTTTCTTTTTAGGCAATTTAACATGAGTTGATTGCCTAGAGCTAGAAGCCTCACTTTTATACATAAATGCATGATGAGAAACAGGTGAGGTTTTCTAGCTTGAATTCTCCTAATTTTGTGCTTAGGATAGTTAGCAGGATATAAAATGTAACCCTCACTATCCTGAACCATGGGAGCCTTACCCTTAACAAAATTAGACAATCTTTTGGGGGCATTAAGTTTGACATTGCTTCCCTGTTGGAAACCAATGCCATCCTTAATGCCAGGGCGTCTCCCATTATAGAGCATGCTTCTAGCAAATTTAAAATTATCATTTTCAAGTTCATGCTCATTAATTTTAGCAGTCAATTTAGCTATATGATCATTTTGTTGTTTAATCATAACAATGTGATCATCAATAGCTTCAACATTAATATCTCTACATCTAGTGCAAATGGAAACATGCTCGACAATAGATGTAGAGGGTTTGCAAATATTTAATTCTTCTATCTTAGCATTTAAAATAGCATTCTCATCTCTAAGATAGGAAATAGAATCATTGCAAACATTCAATTTTTCAATCTTAGAAACTAAACTAGCATTTTCATTTCTAAGACTAGAAAATGAATCATGACACATGCTAAGCTCCTTAGATAAATTTTCACATTTCTCTACTTCCTGAGCATAAGCATTTTTCAATTTAACATGTTTTTTGTTTTCTTTAATAAGAAAGTCCTCTTGGCTATCCAAGAGTTCATCCTTCTCATGAATAGCTTCTATTAATTCATTTAATTTTTTCTTTTGTTCCATGCTGAGGTTGGCAAAAAGAGTAAGTAAATCACCTTCATTTTCACTAGAGCTACACTCATCACTAGATGTTGTATATTTGGGTGTGGCTCTAGACTGTACCTTCTTTTTCTTGCCGTCCTTAGCCATGAAACATTTGCGGCCGACGTTGGGAAAGAGGAGGCCCTTGTTGACGGCGATGTTTGCGGCGTCCTCGTTGGAGGAGGAGTCGGTGGAGCTCTCATAGCATTCCCGACATATGTGGGCATCACCGCCCTTCTTCTTGTAGTACCTCTTCTTTTCTTTCTTCTTCCCCTTCTTGTCGTCGTCCCTGTCACTTTCACTAGACATTTAGCAATGAAATGACCGGGCTTACCACATTTGTAGCACACCCTTTTGGAGCGGGGTTTGTATTTCTTCCCCCTCCTTTGCTTGAGGATTTGGCGGAAGCTCTTGATGATGAGCGCCATTTCCTCATTGTCGAGCTTGGAGGCGTCGATTGGAAGCCTACTTGGTGTAGACTCCCTCTTTTCTTCTTCCGTCGCTTTGAATGCAATGGGTTGCACCTCGGGTGTGGAGGTGGCACCTTGCTCCAAGTTGACAATATGTTTGGAGTCTTTGATCATAAGTTCAAAGCTCACAAACTTGCCAATTACTTCCTCGGGAGACATCTGTTTATATCTAGGGTCTCCACGGATTAGTTGCACTTGAGTGGGATTACGAAAAACTGGTGATCTAAGAATAACCTTGACCATTTCATAGTCATCCCACTTGGTGCTCCTGAGGTTGCGCACTTGGTTCACCTTGGTTTTTAGCCGGTTGTACATTGCTTGCGCCTCTTCTCCTTTGTTGAGGACGAAACGACCGAGCTCCCCCTCGATCGTCTCCTGCTTGGTGATCTTGGTTACCTCGTCCCCTTCGTGCACCGTTTTGAGGACGTCCCAAATTTCCTTGGCGGTCTTTAACCCTTGCACCTTATTATACTCCTCTCGACATAGAGAGGCGAGGAGTATAGAAGTTGCTTGGGAGTTAATGTGCCGTATTTGGGCGCCCTCATCCGAGTCGTAATCCTTGTCCCCCACTTGTGGTACCTGCGCTGCAAATTCAACTATGTCCCATATGCTTTCGTGGAGTGAGGTTAGATGATGCCTCATTTTATCACTCCACATACAATAATCTTCACCATCGAAATATGGTGGTTTGCCTAAGGGAACGGAAAGTAATGGAGCGCGCTTTGAAATACGGGGACAGTGAAGAGGCATCTTACTATACTTCTTGCGCTCATGGCGCTTAGAAGTGATAGATGACTCGGAGCTTGATGTGGACGGTGACGAAGAGTCGGTCTCATAGTAGACGACCTTCTTCATATTCTTCTTCTTGTCACCTCTACGATGCGACTTGGTGGAGGAGGATTCCTCCTTATGCTTGTTGTCGAACTCCCTTGAAAGGGTTCTCCCCGAGCTTGCAGGCTTGTCGCCGGTCACGATCTCCCTCTTGGCGTGATCTCCCGACATCACTTCGAGTTGTTAGATTCTAATGAAGCACCGGGCTCTGATACCAATTGAAAGTCATCTAGAGGGGGGGGGGGGGGGTGAATAGGCGTAATCTGGAATTTACAACTTTAAACACACTACAAGCCGGGGTTAGCGTTAGAACTAAAATCAAGTCTGAGAGAGAGGGGAAAACAAATCAAATGGAAATCAAGCGAATGAACACGATGATTTGTTTTACCGAGGTTCGGTTCCAAAGAACCTAGTCCCCATTGATGAGGTCACAAAGACCGGGTCTATTCCAACCCTTTTCCTCTCTCAAACGGTCACTTAGACCGAGTGAGCCTTTCCCTTAATCAATCGGGTCACTAAGACCCCGCAAGGACCACCACACTCTTAGGTGTCTCTTGCTTTGATTACAAGTCACTTGAGAACAAGAATGAGAGAGAAGAAAGTCAATCCAAGAGGCAAGAGCTCAAAAGAACACAAAATCACTCTCTCACAAGTCACTAAGTATTTGAGGTGAATTTGGGACTTGGAGAGGCTTTGATCTTTTGAATTGTGTCTAGGAGTGAATGCTAGAGCTCTTGTATTGAATGTGATGTTCAAAAATCTTGGATGCTTGGAGTTATGGTGGTTGGGGGTATTTATAGCCCTCAACCACCAAAGTCGACGTTGGGGAGGCTGCTGTCGATGGGTGCACCGAACAGTCCGGTGTGCCACCGGACATGCACTGTAGGCTGTCCGGTGCGCCGCCACATCACCCAACTGTTAGGGTTTTGGAGCAGTTGACCGTTGGCGCCATTGGCTTCTTGTGGCACCGGACAGTCTGGTGGTGCACCGGACAGTCTGGTGCCCCTCTAACCACTACTTTGACTTCTGCCCCAGCACTGTAGCGCTATCAGAGTCGACCGTTGCGCGCAGGTAGCCGTTACCCGGCTGGCTCACCGGACAGTCCGATGAATTATAGCGGAGCTCGCCTGTTTTCCCGAGAGTGGCTAGTTGACCCTTGTACGGTCCTAGTGCACTGGACACTGTCCGGTGGCACACCGGACAATCCGGTGCGCCAGTCCACAGCACACTCAAGTCCTTTTTGCTCCTTTTGAATTGGGTCCCTAACTTGAATATTTATTGGTTTGTGTTGAACCTTATGCACCTGTAATACATGAGTTCTAGAACAAACTAGTTAGTCCATATGTTTGTGTTGACGATCAACTACCAAAATTAATTATAGGAAAAGGTTAACTGTATTTCCCTTTCAATCTCCCCCTTTTTGGTGATTGATGCCAACACAAACCAAAGCAAATATAAAGTGCAGAAATGAACTAGTTTGCATATGTTAAGTGCATAGGTTACTTGGAATTAAACCAATTGATAATCTTACTAGATATGAATGGATTGCTTTTTTTTATTTAACATTTTGGACCACATTTGCACCACTTGTTTTTTTTGTAAATTCTTTTGGAAAATCTTTTCAAAGTCTTTTGCAAGTAGTCAAAGGTATATGAATAAGATTGCAAGAAGCATTTTAAGAATTTGAAATTTCTCCCCTTGTTTCAAATGCTTTTCCCTCAATTATAGCCATTGGACAGAAAAGTTGCTTCTTCTGTCGTCGGGCACACCACACATGTCCGGTGCCCTAGCCACGTCAACCGACCTTTGAGGTCTGTAGCATTCGACCGTTGGAGCCGATCGTTAGCAGACTATCCGGTGCACATTGCTATAGCGGCCAAGAGTCCTTGGTTGCGGACCTCTCTATACAGACTATTCGGTGCACACTAGACATGAACTGTTCACTGTCCGGTGTGCCACCAGAGAGCTATCTGACTGCCCTCTTCTTGGATTTCTTCACTATTTCCTTGAGCTTCTTTTGATCTTGAGTCTTGGACTTCTACGCATCTTTTAGGTCTTCTTTTGAGGTGTTGCATCGTTAGAGCCTCAGTCCAATCCTCTTCGCTTCCTGTGAACTAAAACACAAACACTAGCAAACACATTAGTCCACAAGTTATGTTGATCATCAAACACCAAAACCACTTAACCAAATGGTCTGGGGTCCATTTTCCTTACAATCTCCCAACTTTTTGGTGATTAATGACAACTCAACCAAAGCAAGCAAATATAACAAACATTTTGATGAAAGTATGCACTCTACTTGGTAGGATGCATGAATGTCCTCCATAATGTGAGATTATGGACTTAAGCCTCCCCCTAAATCCATAATCCACATACTTCCTTTTTAGACCAAAATCACTTGTAGAACCAAAACCACTTGTAAGTTCAAGATTTTAATTTTTTTAAACTGGGTGGTGTTTGGTGTTTGATATAATTTTGAATTGCTTTGGTCCGTAAAACTTCTCCCCCTTTAGAATCAAGCACCGAAAAGGAAGACATTAAAAGAATATAGGAAGTAAAAAAATACTTGCCCTCTAAAAGATTACTCCCCCTAAAAGAGTGTTCTCCCTCTTTGGAATATTATTCTCCCCCTTTGTCATGGACGAAGATATACCCCCTGTCGGAGATCCTCCACATAGGAAAAGCACATGAGAAAGAGGAAACAAGACATGATTGATTAGACTAACTTCCCCTATGCATAGGTAAAAGATATACTTTAACAACATATGCATTTGTAGCAACACATGAAGCATAAGATATGAAATATAGTCTAATTAAAATCTAGAGAAGACATGTAAATGATACGGAATGTAGAATGAAACCACTTGTGGAACATGAAAATACCTGTAGATTTGCAGTGGAAGCTTATTGTCTTTCTCCGGGGACTCCATTTTCCTTCAATGAGACTACTACATGTAATAGACTTGAAAAGAAGTATTAGTTTCAGAGACTTAGGTTATAGAGTAACCTCCCCCTAAAAGTGTGCATACAAGTTTTGACTACTTCTAGGAGACATGCACTTTGATTTTGATATCAAGAGGGGCAAATTATCTATAATCCGAGCTTTGGCACATATAAATTAAATGACACCAATTGTAGAATATACCATATGAAGTATATAAACTATATGTTAAGTAGTATGAGTATCATTTACTTAGGAATGTTGAATAAGCTATATTCCATGCTTAACTAAACATTTTAAACCATGTAGGTTTGCTCAAGAATATGAATTGAAAACAAGCATTCCTACCATAAGAATGACCTAGTATGCATGCAATTTAATCAAAAGAAAATACCACATGTAAAGCTAGGCATGTAAGGTTGAGAGCACCTAGAGGTGATCCTGCAAAAATCAACTCTAAACAACACAGACTTGGTTTATGATGAGTATTAGTGAAAAACTAAAACCAAGTTGTTATGAGTATAGATGGAGAAAGAGATAGAACTCTTCACTTGATTGCTCCTTTTAAATGTGTATCAAACTTAGGAGCAATAATCCAAGTGACTATGAGAACTCTAGAAGACAATAATCACAGTAAGGTAAATAGACAAGAGACACGACAGTTTTATTCCGTGGTTCGACCAATGCCTACTCCATGTTGTGGTGACATCCTTCGGTCAAGGGTTGCACTCAACAAGTGATCCAAAGATCAAACTTGAGTACCACAATTTTCTTCCTTATATCAAATCCCTTTGTGAGGAATCTTCACAAGTTGGAGTCTCTCACGCCTTACACAAATGATCTTAATCAAAGCACAAGAGTAAGGAGGGAGTAGAAACACACACAATAACTCAATTCGCAGCAACACCACACACACAAGTCAAGAAAAGAGCGCAAGAGTCAAAACAGCGGAGTCACAGCTCAAAAACGCGATCAAATCTCTATCTAATGAAACAACAGCGTGGTCACGGAGCTCCACACTCTGAACACCTTCGGCGATCATAAACCTTCGTTATGGCGCCGAAGAAAGCTTCAGCAACTGGCACTGCAGCTCTTCAACCGCTGGACCACAATCAGGAGACTGTCTCTCTTCGGGAGGCCCGAAGCCAGAAAAGGAAGGCTGTCAGCCCGACACCACCAGAGAACGAGATAGATCAAGAAATCAGAGACATGGAAATGCTTCACCAACAGGTGCAGAGGAAGAAAGAAAAGATGGCCAGATTAGCTGAACTGCAAAGGCAGATAGACGAAGCCTCTGAAGAAGTTCGTCATCTTGCTCAGGATGAGCACCACCGAAGGCCTCAGCACCAAGACCTTCATCAGGAAGGTTTCCTCAACGAAGATGACTGGTATGATAATTTCCATCATGGGAATTTTGTTTTCGATGATGCTTCTCCTCTGTCCGCTGAGCTGCAGGCTACACCTTGGCCTCCGTCTTACAAGCCTCCTCAGCTTCCCGTATTCGATGGCCACTCAGACCCGAAGCAGTTTTTGATGAGCTACAAAGCAACAATATCTTCGTATGGTGGCAATGCTGCAGTCATGGCCAAATCTTTTGTTATGGCTGTCAGGAGTGTTGCTCAAACCTGGTATTCCTCCCTTCGACCAGGAACGATCACTTCATGGCAGAAGCTGAAGGACTTGTTGTTAACTAGCTTCCAAGGGTTTCAGACGAAGCCGGTCACTGCTCAAGCTCTATTCCAGTGCACCCAGGATCACGAAGAATACCTTCAGGCGTATGTCCGGAGGTTCTTGCGTTTGAGGGCACAGGCACCAACGGTGCCCAATGAAATTGTCATTGAGGCCATGATCAAGGGGCTTCGGCCAGGCCCGTCAGCTCAGTACTTCGCTAGGAAGCCTCCTCAAACTTTGGAGAAGCTGCTCCAGAAGATGGACGAGTACATTCGGGCCGATAATGATTTTCGCCAAAGAAGGGAGGAGGCTTTCAGGTTTTCTGAAATGACCAGGGGCTTCGGAGGAAGGTTCTATCCGAGGCATGTTAGATCAATTCATAACTCTACCCAAAATGATGATCGAGGGAGCCAACAGCAAAGGCCACAGTGTTCCTCATAGGCTTCGGGGCAACAGCAAGGCTCCTTCCGACCACCAGCTCCAAGAGGCAGAGGCGCCAGGGGCTTCGGCGGAAGATTTGGAGATCAACCAAGAAGAATCTTTTGCTTGTTTTGCGGTGAGAACAAAGGCCATACCACCAGGATGTGCCATGTTACCATTCAGAAGCAAAAGGAAATAGCCGAAGCCGCAGCACAACAAGCTCAGCCGAAGCAGGTCATGCATACTGCTTCGTATCATTCGCCCTACATCCCAGAATATGTGGGCAATCACCCTGCAGTTTCTGTTGCTTCGGCGAGTCAACCTCAAGCTTCCTGGCAACAGCCTCCGCTTCCACCTCCGCTGCAGCAAGGCCAGCGGCCAGAAGGGAGCCAGTATGCTCCACACCAAAGGGACTTCAGAGAGCAGTCCGAAGCTCGTACAGTCAACAGCACTGTGCCAGAGTGAAAGCACATCTATTGACAAATATCCTAGCTTAATAGCAGTCTTTCTTATTCAGTCTTAGTTTCTGTGTAATAAAGGACATTGTTTAGATTTCATGTAAACAGTTTCATTGTTTGTCATAAGGACAATATATTTTCTTCACAGGCTTAAGTTGTTGAAGTTTAAAGATTTGTGATAACAAAGAGGACCTTCCAATTATCGAAAACTCTTCGAAGCAACAAAAAGTCGTTCTAAAGAACGCAGAGTAAGTTTGCCGAAGCCACAAAAAGCCGTTCCAAAGGGAGCGCAGTGTAAGTTTTCTGCTCCAAAGTCGTTCCAAAGGGAATGCAGAGCATACAGCGAAAAGTCAACGCTGATACCGCCTAAGTAAAAGGCGAAGCGCGAAAAGTCAACGCGAATACCGCTGAAAGTAAAAGGCGAAGAAGCTCCTAAGGGAGGCTTACAGCGAAAAATAAACGCTGATTCCGCTGAAGTAAAAAGCGAAGAAGCTCCTAAGGGAGGCTTATAAAAGATTGTGTTTTATTGCAGGGATGCGTGTATATCTTCGGAATAAACATCACCACACATAACATAACATCATCGCATCATTTCGCATAGCATAAGCATCATACATCATGTTGCATATGGCACAAGAGATGGACACAATATCGATCTACAGAAGAATGTTTTGAAAAAAGGGAAAAATCATAATGTCACAAGGAGATACATTATTGATCTTCGGAAGTATAGCTTCGGAAAAAATCTTCACGAAGCCTGGATATTATTCAGCAGAACACTGGATATTGTTGGGATAAAGAAAAATTCTTCTTCACGAAGCATGAAAAGAAGGGAAGGTGTTTTTTCGTCAAAGACTCAAAAGCGGTACGTGTAAAATTTCATGCATCGTAAAGAAGTGAACAATAAAAACAGGTATATTATATTCAGGATTACAAAATGTTACAATATATCACATTTCAGAAGTTTTTACAATAATACTTAATCTTCTCTCAAGACGACTTCTGCAGCCTCGTTCAGGAGCCGATCGACAACTTCATCCATGATAGCTTCAGCCATCTTTTTAATTTCGTCGTCTCCTTTCGGGGGAGGTCCCGAAGACGCTTTAGTAGGATCTGAAGGAAGGCAGGATGCGGCTATATTGCTATTACAAATTGCGAACGAAGTTTAAAATCGAAAATTACAACACAAAAAAACCATTAGTCGATATCTATTTGCCCTTCGGGCTCTGCGCTTTTTTCAGCAGCCTCAGCCACTTCTCTAGCATCGTGAATGCCCTTTTCACTTTTTCGAATGATTTCTCCGGCCATTTCTCGGCCACCATTATCCCAGATATCGGTGAAAAATTTTCCACCAATCATGCTAGCTTCGGCCGAAGGATCTCTTGCATCTTCAAAGGACAAAGCAGCTTCGGATTGTGCTAAAATTTTTACATGTTCGCAGCCCTTCTTCTCTAAAATGGTGGCAATTCCTCTGGCACCCGAGAAAGCACATATATCTCCACGGCTATTTAAAATTTCCTCGAAGGCTTCAGCTTCGTGGTCGATCCATTCGATGGGACCTTTGGGATTGCCTCTTGTGAAGTTTTCTTCGCTTGAGAATGCGCCGATTCTGGCGAAGCTAGCTTTTAACTTCTTAACACACTCTATAGATTTGTTATAGCATCTCTTCTTGGACGAACGAAGCTCTTCAACAGTTCCTTCTAAGTGATCTGCCCATTGGTCGCTGAGTTCTCGCTTTGTTTCTTCAAGTATGCGTTCTTCCTTGGCTCTGGCCAGTTGTTTCCGAAGATCTTCAATTTCGCGCTTCTGAGCTTCAGCTTGACCTTTAAAAGCAGCTTCGTCTTCCTTTATTTTATTTATCAATGAGTGTAATATTTTATCTTTTTCGAGACCTTCGTTCCTCAGTTCAATTACTTCGGAACGAAGGTTGCTCAGGGCTATAGCACACCCTTCGTCTTCAGCATCCTTCTGTGCCCTGAGGGCATTGCTAAGTATCAGGCCCTGCAAAGAGAAATATGTGTGCGTCAATAGATTTAAGTAAATGGAAAATTTTTGATCCAAAGAATACAAAGATCCCATTTGTTGCACCTTTAAGCTATTATATGCCAGGCTGTCGGCCAGATCGTTCTTCGACAGCACTGAAAGCCCGTCCCCTAATGTTGGGAATCCGAAGCTCTTGCTCATCTCCCGACAGACAGAAATCTCCTTGCTGTCAGGGAGACAATACAAAAAGTCTTCTTCTCCACTGCCATTGAATATTAACGCCCCCTTTGGGTACTTCAGTTTTTGGGCGTAGCGCTGGGCCTCTTGCCTTTCTTTTTCTGATAGTTTTTTCCCCGAAGCATGACGAACAATATAATCGCGGACTTTGGAGGATGCTTCGGGGGCAATGACACCGATTTCTTCAACAAAAGTTGGCTCTGGTATTTTTTCTTCTTCAGTTTCCAAGGATTTTATCTTCGCGGGCTCTGAGGACCCAGCTTCGGCTTCAGCGTCTTGCTCTGGAGCTTTAGTATCAGAAATTTCAGTTGTTGCTTCAGGAATGGCAGCAGCCTTCTTCGGAGGTGTGCTTGAAGATTTAATTGTTTCCAGTACATCTAGCACATTAGCCATTCTCTTTCTTTTCGGAGTCACTGCTGACACTTTTTGATTTTTTACTGTCTCAACATTTGCTGCAGGACTCAAAACTTCTGATGTTTTTTCTTTAGTTGGTTTTTTCACTTCCTCCATTTTTTTCTGTGGATGGCGCTTCGGCCATCTCTTTGGTTTCTGGTACCAAAATCTTCAGTTCTTCCAATTCTATCCTCTTTGGCGCTTCGGCCATTTCTGCAACTTCTGGCAGCAAGGTTGGTTTGGCTGGCTTTTCAGCCTCGGTGGCCGAAGAAGTTTCTCCGGTAAACTCAGGCACCGAAGCTGGTTCAATATAGCGCGGCCGATGTGTGAGGACCTTTATCCTCTTTCTCTTCGGTTCTAGCTCGCTGGGAGCAATTGCAGCTTTTTCTTTCGCAGAGGTTGTGTTTTTTCTTTTCTGCCCTCGAATGGGATAACGATAGTCAGGGTAGACAAACCCGATTGCATCAAACACCCGATTCAACCTCTTCTTTTTCCGGCCTCCGAAGGCTGCTGACAGTGCAGTATCTTCAGCCTTCGAATAAGCACCAAGCAGTTCATCACTTAAATTTTCAATGCTTTTTAACCAGTCATCGTCTGGCTCAACGAATTTATCTCCGAACTTGAAGGTGTACTTTAACCTGATAAGTCCACCTTCGTCGGCCTCTTTTATGGTTTCTTGCGGCATTTCCCATTTCTCCGCGAGCGGCCAAACCCTGAAGGCAATATGCTCTTGTACTAAATCTCTCGTTCCAATAAAAGAACAGATAACGCCGAAGGCTCTCTGGCATTCTTCGGCAGCTTCATTCATTTCAACCTTCGGCCTCCGAAGGCCGAAGCTTTGCCAAATAGGGCGCATAATTATACCTTTGATATCTTCTCGTGCTTTCAGATCATTTTTCACATAAAACCATTCTGTCATCCAGTCGTCGGGCCATCTCTTCCGAAAGGTTGGCACAGGACAGCTTGACCCAGACCGACAAACAAAATTGTAGCAGCCAAAGTTATTGTGATACTGTTCCTTACCCCAAGGTTTTGTCTCGTATGATAATTCGTGTATGTTGCAGAAGCTTTTGGCATCAGGCTTCAGACCTTGGCTTCTCACGGCCCACACGAAGATATTCAGCCTTATGATTGCCTAGGGGGTCAGTTGGTGAAGATAGACTTCGAATATTTTCAGCACCTCTACGACGAAGCTGCTCACAGGAAATCGCAGCCCAGCTTTCAAAAAGCTTCGGTACACTACGACTTCATTCTCTTCAGGGTGTGGACAAGTCTTCTCCCCTTCATCGGCCCTCGCAACAGACAAATCCCGGAAATACCTTCCTCTCATGTTGACAAGATGATTCTCTTTGATAGTTGATTTACCATAAACTGAATGGCTTGGTCGCCAGGGACGATCTTCGGAGTCTTCATCACCGCTGTCCACATCGTAACTGTCGCTGTCACCAGTATCCTCAGACAAACCTTCTAGAATCTCCTTCGTGTTTTTTTCTGTGTTGGTCTTCGACATTGCTATAAGAAACCCTAGATTTTTCTCTTCATCGAGACTCAGTTTCATCTCGGTAACAGCCTTCTTATCTTCAGACATCTTCGGAGACACTAAAAAACTGTTTTCAAAGCCGAAGCTTCAAAACTAAGAACTCAGCAAATCTTAGTGCACAAGAGCTAAAAATTGAGTGAGCAGGAGCAGATAGCCAGAGAGCGTGCCAAATGAGTTTGCGGTATGACCGTATTTATACGCCCAGTGCGTTGGAAATTGAAAGACCCCGCTTGTCAGTGAATGTTGCTATTCTAGCAAAGGGAAGGTGTTTTTTCAGACCTTCGGCGTAAAGCCTTCGTCCTTGTCGCAATCTAAATTTATTATTTTAAACAAATTAATATTGCGAGGGGCTACTGTTGGGGGCCTTCGGCTTCCGAAGGTCCTCAAAAACAGGATTTAACAGTATTTCTGGAGTATAATGTGTGAACAGGTATCTTCGGACTCAAGTCGGCATCACAGCAGACCAGAATAATACGAAGGTTGATACAGCGCCGAAGGTGTGAGCAGGAAAGCTTCGGCGTGGCAGCAAAAAGTGAAACCGACTTAAAGATGAAAAGGCTATTCAGACCTCGATAGATTACTATAGAATTATTATCAAATGCAAAGGGCATGAATGTAATTTTGTATGGGTTGTGTCCCGTGCCTATAAATAGGTAAACAGTACCCCCGTACTGTTGACGTTGATTTGACATTCGCTTTTTGCGTCACGCTTGTACTTTCATCTCCTTCAAGTTGAAGGTACATTTGTAATTCAACATTATTCCTGTTTATACATGTTAGTAATATATAATTGTTTATGTTGTCCTTTATGTTCCTTATAATTCATCCTTCGTCACTATATAGCGAATTTATGAAGGTACGCCCTTCATAACCTTCGTCCGGAAGCATTATATCCTGAGGGGAATAATGCTTCGAAGGACGAAGGACTTTTCCGATTAACATTTTCTATGTTGCCTTGTTCTTGACTCATAGCATTTGAGAACAAGTCCCCAACACTTGTGTTATGCTCCATGGCGCCTAGGGGGTCCTTTTATAGCCACAAGGGACCTAGGAGTCGTTGGAGCTCCATTTGGAAGCCCTGGTTGCCTTCTGTCTGTGGGTGCATCGGACTGTCCGATGCACACCGGACACTGCACAGTGCAACGACTATGGATCGCTTCATTGGTGGCTTTCTACTTGTGGGGGCACTGGATCGTTCGGTGGTTGGCACTGGACTGTCTGGTGCACCTATTGACCATTGGCTCTGGTGCACCTGTTGACCTGTTGTGATACCCAATTTTCTGAAAAGAAGTTAAATGTATTTTTCCCTTTTCTTTCGTGATCTGTGTAGTTAGGGTTGGAGTTTTTTACGAAGCATTCACCAATAAAATAGTAGAATACTTGTTGGATATGTGCGCTGGGGTCGGGAGCAGACGTGAGAGCGAGTTTGGGCCGTGGATCTCGATCCGGCGGTGGGGAGCCCATTAGTTTCCCCCCTTAACCCTAGCCGCCCCCTCCCTCTCACTCCCCCACCCCTTTGGCCGCCCCTCCCATCTCTCTTCCACTCTTGCAGCCGCCCCAATCCCTCTCCTTCTTCCCCATGTGATTGCAGCGCCACCCCTCAACCCTAGCCCCCCCCCCTCTTCCTCTCCAAGGTGGAGCCTCCCCGCTTGGTGTCCGTCGTGTAGGTGCGAGTCTTCCATGGGAGATTGGAGGGAGGAAGAAGGAAGAAAAGAAGGAGGAAAGGAGGAACCCAAGGTGATTTTTGTGATCATTTTGTTGTATTTGTGCTGCAATCCAATTGGTTACATGTTTACCTATGCGATTTGGTAGAGGTGCTGTCCAGAAATTTAGTGGGTGGACGAACAGCAGTAGTTCTAGGGATTTCTGGGAATTTTTCGTGGGCAATTAGTAGAGATCAGTAGGAGAATCATGTAGAGCTTTGTCATACCTTTCCAACGAGTACTTATGCGCTCGATTTGGAGTTATAATTTAGGAGATATCGTTGTTTGAATCCGGTTATGTTGCTGTCCAAAAAACAGATTTTTCAGGTGGGTGAACAGCAGTAGTATTAGCAGTTTCTGGGAATTTTTCGTGGGTAATTAGTGTTAACCAGTATGATAATCATGTAGGGCTTTGTCTTATCTTTCCAATAAGTACTTATGCGCTTGATTTGGAATTATATTTTAAAAGATATCGCTGTTTGAATCCGGGTATGTCGCTGTCCAAAAGACAAAAAAAACAGATTACAGGGTTCATCTTGTGGACTGTTTTGGGCTAATTAGATGTTGAAATTTAATTATAAATTGTATACAAAACTTGTGGGGAATTTCATGTAGATGCCTCTGGAGTTTTTGTTTGTTACCACCGCTGTCATAATTTTAAAGTTATGAAATTATTAAGCAGCGCCGCTGCAGTTTGGTGGGTGTGGGGAGAGATGTAACCCGCGGCGGGGTTTGAGTTTGTGCGTAGGTGCGGTGTCGTTTATGAGCCTGATTATGTGAAATTGGTGCACTAAGTTGTGTGTCAAAAACAGATGGTGGACTTCCGGATCGTACTTAGGGATTTGCCCAAACTTCCGGTAAAGGCAAGTAAATACAGTGGTGGTTGCTACCGTTTGGGTTGCATCCTATTCCCTGACATTGAGTATGCATAAGTTTTAATTATGTTAATCATTGAATTTTATGATGAAGTTTATTTGTTTGGAAGTATTAATTCTCAATTGTCTAATATTGTGGATGATCATAATTTGGTAATGATATATGTGGTTGATTCCCATCTTGGATGAAGTTGAAGTATTTTTTTGAATCACGTTATATGAAGTGTTGTAGGCATGACATGCTCATCGCATCATCCATCTTGCATTTTGAAGTTATGTCGTGATCTTATGGTCTGACCGTACCGGTACATTTTTAGCATCGTACGTTGCCCGAGGAGGGGTACGATGCGGCTTCATATCCTTAGAGGTATGAAGGTAGAAGTCATCCTTGCATTTGCAGACATTTGCACTCATGAGGTATATATGAAGTGTGACATTACTCTGTTACTATTGTGGTTTCTACCTGCAAGGTGTGGTGACTAGGTGTGTTGTATGTTGTATACGTGCTGCACCTTCGTAATAAGAAGGTTGTGGAATCAAGTGGTGGTAAAACAATGTTCTTATGTGGTTAAACAGTTTGATATTATTTTACTTGCTGAGATGTGTCATCTCACTCTTGCATTACTCAATGCAGGTACTTGATACATGTTGGGAATGAGGGGAGTAGCAGCACGTTCACTTTCACTCTCACAATAATGCTGCCCAGGCGCAGCCATGATTTAATTAGAAACTTATTGTCAAATGAAGTTTGTTTTTTTTAACTAGTCGTGCGCACTAGTTAATTCACTTCATGTCGTATGTTTAACTTCTCTTTGCTAGCCGATTAATAATACTTAGTATGTTTTTGTCATGATATATGTTTATACACTGTTGCCCCCCTCATTTATGCAATTTTGCAAGGGGGATGCTGCCGAAATTTTATATATAGATGTCAGAAGTGTTGTTTAGTAGCATTCCGGGGTGTTGGTGGACCCCGGGGTGTTACAGTTGGTATCAGAGGATAGGCTTTAGATTCTACGCAATTTGAAGATAAATTTGACACACTTGCACATATAGGAAGGGTATGGGTTCGTATCTCTTTCATATTAGTATTTTATTGTATAGATGACTAGAACTTCCTTACTCCAAATCCCTTTATGGTTTGATGGGGTATGTCATTAACGACGTAATGCTTGATATGATATGTTACTTCTATTTAGTATTGGTTTCTTGATGTGGTTGTTATTGAAGATATTATGCAAGTGAAGCTACTAATGTACTTGTTTTATATACATATTGTCATGATGTTTTTTTGGGATGCAATGTTTTCAAATCTCTGAGCTATTACCATCATATATTTCTATATGCTTGAGTGTGGATGTTTTTTTCCCAAAAGGATTCTTGGGTTCTTGTACTTATAGGACCGATTGTTTATTGAGCTTGTGTATAGTGGGTCTAATCCGACTTGGTGTAGTGTGAAAACACTATATAATGTAGTTTTATGGTGTTGTTGAGTTTGATTGACTGTTGGGTTACAACCCAACTTATCAATGTAATATTTCTATGGGTGCAATGCTTTGCGCCTCACTTTTTTTAGGCTAGTGTGGCTACTTGCTAACTTGATCTTAGTATAAAATTGGGTTGTCTCTATAGAGCAGATGCAACGTTGTAATGTCTATGAAATCTTTAGACTGGTAGAACTCGAGTGAATTTGTGAGATGACGTAGATTGATAAGTCCAACCATGTCTACCTGATAGGTTTTCTTATTATGTGCAACCTTATTTTTAACAATAAATAGGGTGGTTTCAAGTGGATTTTATGTCGTGCATGTTTTCCTTCTATGGCTTGTTTCAATAGCCATAAAGGCTATGCATATTTTTTTAGTTGTTGCAGGCTAGTCATGTGGGCGATATTGACAACCCGTTTTATATTTTTTTTATTTGCCAACATTGTATGGCAGTTTGATTTTTTATGAGCAGTTTCTCTATACATGCTTGTTGAATCATTATTTGGACCGCTTTATCTTAAATGAAGTCAATGCTTAACTGGGAGTTGCTTATGTTTGTTAGTCATCGATCTCTTTAATGATGGGGTTGTTGCATCGGATTGAGATTTTTCTTATATGAATGATGGTTTGATAGATGATGTATGTCTACTACTTTGAATGCATCCTGTGATATCACGAAGTACAAATTGTTCAAGTGCAGTAATAGTAGGTTTTGTTGTATGTGAGGTTAATCAAGGTAGTTTGGTTATGTGGATTGTCTTATTGACGTCCAATTACTCCTGTTGAGCATAGTATCGTGTTATTATTTTAGTATTGAAAGTAATATTTATGAAGCTTTTGCATGAGTCTGTGTCAAGAAGTACATTAGTTTTTCTTGTTATCCCTCCATTGCTTTATGAGTATTGCAAATTTTATCTCTTTTGAGAGAAGGAAAAGACGTTACATGACATGAGCACCATTTGCTTCACGTCAACAGAATAGTTGTGGAGAGCTCTAATAGTTGGATTCTAGTGTAATAACAACCATGTTTTATAGTGCTAGAGACGGGTATGTCAGGTGTTTCATACATTGTCGATACATGGATGTTTGACCTTAGTGGCATTAACAAATGAGGTTGTTGAATTCGTTGAGTGTGGTGCTTAGTGTTCTAACCTATTAGGTAAAGTGTTGCTTAAAGGCTTTGAGAAGTTGCATCCCCATTTGGTAGTGGAAAATCCTAATGTTGGTAAACCTGCCAATGCCTTGGGTTTTATTTTATATTGTTTTTTTATTATGGGTAAGGTGTTGTTTTGTTTTGGGAGTCATTTTAAATTAGTTGGAGGCTGAATCAGGCTTCACTTATCTAGAATGTTTTGTAGTAGGTTTCTTCATCTTTGCATAGGATGCTCAATCACCCAGTTTGGTCTAAACATTTGAGAGTTATGGGTTTCCTATAGCAGCCTTAATTTTGTACGGAAGTATAGACATTGAATACGGTAAATTTTGGGTTTTGTTGGATTATGAAAGTTTTAGTAATTTCATGATCTTCCCAAAGAGTATTGGTTTGTAATTTTCATTGCATATAATTGGAGTTAGGCTACTCTGAAGTTGTTGCACCGTTGTGTCTGAACTTTAGGTGTCGTTAAAACCACTAATAAATCGACTGCGTTTTGATAGTTTCAGAGCCCAAATTTGGGAATTCTCTTTAAGAAAAACTTTTAGTTTTCTTAGTACCTTTTAATGGGTATTTACTTGTAATTGTCTATTAAATAGATTGGGAGAGGTGGTTGTCCGGATATAAGTCGAATCTCTGATGTGCAGTATCTCAGGCTGAGTTTAGTTGTAGGTCATGCAGAGTTGAGGGCTATAAAGATAAATTTGGGTGGAACTTTATTGCAAAAGTCGTGGACAATTTCCAAACTTTTCCAACGCGTGTTCGTTGTAGTTTTAAGTTGAGTACAGCAGGAGTTATAGTATTTTGAATTTTAGTTGTCCATTGTTTCTAACCTATCAGTTTTGCAACAAAGTAGTTGCATTGTTTTATCAGTTTGGAAACCAATTCTGAGACACTCATTATAATAAAAGTTTTAGGGAATGTTATAATCTTTTCAATGAGTTTATATTTGTAAAATTTTGTTAGATGCAGAGAGTTATGAGGTTATGAATTTATGGGTCATGTTCCGTCAGGTTCTGGTGGCAGATCATGTATGTCACCTTACAAGTAAAATTAAAAAAATGGAGATAAAAAAAACTTTGTTTATCCTTTGAATACAAAAGTTGTAGGTCATGAAGTTTAGATGATTTTACAATATTTCTTTGTTATCATTGCTTTTATAGTGAAAGAGGTAGAGACAGAATGAGAATTTGTGCTGTTGATTGTCAATTTTCTATTTAGGGATATTTCTTTGGGAGTTTGGTTTAGTTATGGTGAGCTCTTTCGCGATCCATGTTAATTATGTTGTATGGTGGGAGGGAATAGATGTAGTGGTTGTGATAGTTATCTTGTTATTGTATATGTGGAGCGTGGGCTGAAACAGAGAGATAGCGAGGGATATTTGAATAGGCCAGTACGTACGTATTGTTGTGAAGCCATGTTTTCTGGTCTTGGCGTGTTTGCGTAAGTATGAAATAGTTACGTCGTGTGAAGTCTAGGTGGAGATGCAGATTGTCTGAGTTATTGGATGGATATATGGGCAGGCATAGTATACTTAAATTGATTCTTGCTTGCATGATGTGAGATCAGGCTTAAAATGATTTAAAAAGTAAGCATATTGCTTCTACCCTTATGTTGGCTCTAAGTGTCTCGTAATGAAGAACCTAAAGTTATTAGTCCTTCGATGAACGCTTAATCTTAGAAGAGTATAGAACCTGAATAAATCTATTGCTTGCTGTTTGGGACTACATGACCAGTTTTGGTTATGCCGCTAGTTCAATGAATTACACCATGTTTTCGGTAGAGGTGTTGTATATAAAAAGTTGTAGCCAACTTCTTCATCTTACTTGTGTAAAATTTCATGACCATAGGTCTAGTAGTTTGGGAGTTATGATTTTCTCAAGTCTAGTCTTGGAATCTGTCCAGATTCTGTATAGATTTCGAAACTGACCTTGTTTGCCCAAGTTAAACTTCGAATCAGTTCTTATAAATTATAAAGAAGTGGTGGTACTTTCCTTAAGCTTTCCTACAAATTTTGGATCAACCTTTTTGGTGACCTATAAGTTAAGCTACATCTGTTTTAATTGGAATCTTTGAATCTGTCCAAATTTGGACAGCAAAGCCTTTCTTATGTCTTTTGATCTTGATATGCATTGAATTAACCTGATAGGTTTATAAATGAAATATAGACAATTTTACTGGCTTTCTAAAAAGTCTAGGAGCGCCTGAATGGGATGACTGAGACTCCAATTATGGATTTTTGAAGTGAGTAGTTGAATTCTGTTCAAGTCTGGACAAAATTTACGTTTCGCATTGTTTGGCCTTTCTAAGTGTCAAATCTTGTGGTGATGATAATACCAAGGGTATAAAGTCCTAGTTTACTTCTATTGGATGCATATTTTGTGAGTTATGAGGAAAACAAATAACCGTTGTGCTGCTGTCTAGAAATATGCAAGCATTAAATTGATCTTTTGAAGTTACTCTTGTTTGGATAGGTTTGGTTTAGGCTATTTGAGCACAGTATGTATTGCATTCATATATATATATATATATATATATATATATTCATTGAAGTACTTGTATGTGTCAATGTTGATTTGGTGTCGGGAAAGCTTTGTCCGAGTTATATAGGACCGTCTACTATCTTAGCCCGAGTTGGCAGCTTGGCTTAGCACCTACAATTGTCGGAGTCTATGATCAGAGTACACCATGTATTCCATGTCTTTATGTTGAGGAAGTATTTGCAGAATCCAGACCATCAAATCGAGCTAGAGCCGATTCCGGTGTAGCAAGACCAGACTCTAGAGTGTCGTCTGCTGCGTATCTTAGAATCCTAGGAGCTTGAGGAGCTGATGCGGCAGAAGTATCCAAACCTTTCTTTATGTATGAGTTTTGTTGATTCATTGATCTTTCCTTGTCATTCTGATAGAAGCGTCAGAATTCGAGGTCGAATTCTTTTTAAGGGGGGTAGAGTGTGATACCCAATTTTCTGAAAAGAAGTTAAATGTATTTTTCCCTTTTCTTTCGTGATCTGTGTAGTTAGGGTTGGAGTTTTTTACGAAGCATTCACCAATAAAATAGTAGAATACTTGTTGGATTTGTGCGCTGGGGTCGGGAGCAGACGTGAGAGCGAGTTTGGGCCGTGGATCTTGATCCGGCGGTGGGGAGCCCATTAGTTTCCCCCCTTAACCCCAGCCGCCCCCTCCCTCTCACTCCCCCACCCCTTTGGCCGCCCCTCCCTTCTCTCTTCCACTCTTGCAGCCGCCCCAATCCCTCTCCTTCTTCCCCATGTGATTGCAGCGCCACCCCTCAACCCTAGCCCCCCCACCTCTTCCTCTCCAAGGTGGAGCCTCCCCGCTTGGTGTCCGTCGTGTAGGTGCGAGTCTTCCATGGGAGATTGGAGGGAGGAAGAAGAAAGAAAAGAAGGAGGAAAGGAGGAATCCAAGGTGATTTTTGTGATCATTTTGTTGTATTTGTGCTGCAATGCAATTGGTTACATGTTTACCTATGCGATTTGGTAGAGGTGCTGTCCAGAAATTTAGTGGGTGGACGAACAGCAGTAGTTCTAGGGATTTCTGGGAATTTTTCGTGGGCAATTAGTAGAGATCAGTGGGAGAATCATGTAGAGCTTTGTCATACCTTTCTAACGAGTACTTATGCGCTCGATTTGGAGTTATAATTTAGGAGATATCGTTGTTTGAATCCGGTTATGTTGCTGTCCAAAAAACAGATTTTTCAGGTGGGTGAACAGCAGTAGTATTAGCAGTTTCTGGGAATTTTTCGTGGGTAATTAGTGTTAACCAGTATGATAATCATGTAGGGTTTTGTCTTATCTTTCCAATAAGTACTTATGCGCTTGATTTGGAATTATATTTTAAAAGATATCGCTGTTTGAATCCGGGTATGTCGCTGTCCAAAAGACAAAAAAACAGATTACAGGGTTCATCTTGTGGACTGTTTTGGGCTAATTAGATGTTGAAATTTAATTATAAATTGTATACAAAACTTGTGGGGAATTTCATGTAGATGCCTCTGGAGTTTTTGTTTGTTACCACCGCTGTCATAATTTTAAAGTTATGAAATTATTAAGCAGCGCCGCTGCAGTTTGGTGGGTGTGGGGAGAGATGTAACCCGCGGCGGGGTTTGAGTTTATGCGTAGGTGCGGCGTCGTTTATGAGCCTGATTATGTGAAATTGGTGCACTAAGTTGTGTGTCAAAAACAGGTGGTGGACTTCCGGATCGTACTTAGGGATTTGCCCGAACTTCCGGTAAAGGCAAGTAAATACAGTGGTGGTTGCTACCGTTTGGGTTGCATCCTATTCCCTGACATTGAGTATGCATAAGTTTTAATTATGTTAATCATTGAATTTTATGATGAAGTTTATTTGTTTGGAAGTATTAATTCTCAATTGTCTAATATTGTGGATGATCATAATTTGGTAATGATATATGTGGTTGATTCCCATCTTGGATGAAGTTGAAGTATTTTTTTGAATCACGTTATATGAAGTGTTGTAGGCATGACATGCTCATCGCATCATCCATCTTGCATTTTGAAGTTATGTCGTGATCTTATGGTCCGACCGTACCGGTACATTTTTAGCATCGTACGTTGCCCGAGTAGGGGTACGATGCGGCTTCATATCCTTAGAGGTATAAAGGCAGAAGTCATCCTTGCATTTGCAGACATTTGCACTCATGAGGTATATATGAAGTGTGACATTACTCTGTTACTATTGTGGTTTCTACCTGCAAGGTGTGGTGACTAGGTGTGTTGTATGTTGTATACGTGCTGCACCTTCGTAATAAGAAGGTTGTGGAATCAAGTGGTGGTAAAACAATGTTCTTATGTGGTTAAACAGTTTGATATTATTTTACTTGCTGAGATGTGTCATCTCACTCTTGCATTACTCAATGCAGGTACTTGATACATGTTGGGAATGAGGGGAGTAGCAGCACGTTCACTTTCACTCTCACAATAATGCTGCCCAGGCGCAGCCATGATTTAATTAGAAACTTATTGTCAAAGGAAGTTTGTTTTTTTAACTAGTCGTGCGCACTAGTTAATTCACTTCATGTCGTATGTTTAACTTCTCTTTGCTAGCCGATTAATAATACTTAGTATATTTTTGTCATGATATATGTTTATACACTGTCGCCCCCTCATTTATGCAATTTTGCAAGGGGGATGCTGCCGAAATTTTATATATAAATGTCAGAAGTGTTGTTTAGTAGCATTCCGGGGTGTTGGTGGACCCCGGGGTGTTACACCTGTTGACCGCACGGACTGTCCGGTGAATTATAGTCGACGAAGTCTTGTTTTTCCTGAGAGTAGCCCTTCCGATCGGGCCATGCACCTTTTGGGGGCCTTCCTCTTCCAAAGGTCCTCAAAAACATGATTTACCATGTGTTTTCAGTATATGGATTATTACAGGGGGCTTCAGCATCGACTAAAGGTCTTCTTTCATGGCAAAGACATACGATGTGAAGATCTAACCCGAAGGTGATAAGAATGGTCGCCGAAGCTGTAGCCGAAAAGCTTCGGCTTAATATGATGACGAAGACCAAATATGATGCTGGCCAAAAGGGAAAAAGACTATTTAGTCCTTAATGATTCATGTTATAATTATAAATAGATGTCAGGGACATAAATGTACTTTTACCCGGGCTGCGTCCCGTGTCTATAAATAGATGAACAGTAGCATCGTACTGTTCACGCTGATTTGTAATCACTCCCTCGCATCTCTACCTTCAAGCAAGCCGAAGGTATCAATGTAATATTAATATTGTCAATATTCATATATGTTTTATGGAATGCAAATATAAATGAATTAATGAGATGAAATTACTATTTTATCCTTTTGCATTCCTATTCACATATTAAATGATGAAGGTATGGCCTTCTTGACTGTTGGGGGCCTTCGGCTTCCAAAGGTCCTCAAAAACATGATTTAACAATGTTTCTGGAGTATGATACATGAACAGGTACCTTCGGACTTAGGTCAAAACCACAATGTGAAGAAGCACAAAGAATACGAAGGATGGCGCAGAGCCGAAGCTGTTCGTAGGAGAGCTTCGGCGTAATAGCAGAAAAGGAAACCGACTTAAAGGGGAAAAGGCTATTTAGACCCCGATGGATTACTATAGAATTATTAGCAAATGTAAAGGGCATGGGTGTAATTTTACATGGGCTGCATCCCGTGCCTATAAATAGATGAACAGTGCTCCCGTACTGTTCACGCTGACTTGGCATTTGCTTTTGCGTCACGCTTGTATTATTTATCTTCCTTCAAGCCGAAGGTACACTTGTAATGAATTGTTATCTTCACTTATTCATGGTAATAAAATAAAAATAATACAATAGTAATAACATATTTGATGGTTCGTACTGTTCATGTTTCGTATAAATTCCTTCTACATTTTTATATGTCAAATTTACGAAGGTATGCTCTTTGTAATCTTCGTCCGAAAGACATTATATCCTAAGGGAAATAATGCTCCGAAGGACGAAGAACCTTAACGTTTAACATTCTTTATGTTGCCTTGCTCTTAAGCCAAAGCATTTGAGAGCAAGTCCCCAACATTGGCGCCCACCTCCAGTGAACCCTTTTTGACCACCTTCGGCAAGCATCGACCTTCGTCATGCCGCCAAAGAAAGCTTCAGCAACAGGGGCTGCTGCTCTGCAGCCGCTGGACCCGAACCAGGAGACCCTTTCTCTTTGGGAAGCCCGAAGCCAGAAGAGGAAGGCCACCAGTCCAACGCCTCAGGAGGACGATTTGGACCAAGAAATCATGAACATGGAAATGCTGCATCAACAAGTGCAAAGGAAGAAAGAAAAGATGGTCCGGCTAGCTGACCTACAAAGGCAGATAGACAAAGCCTCTGAAGAAGTTCGTCATCTTACGCAAGATGAGCAGAACCGGAGGCCCCAGTACAGAGAGCTTCACTAAGAAGGCTTTGTCAACGAGGATGACTGGTATGAGGATTTCCATCATGGAAATTTTGCTTTTGATGATGCTTCTCCTCTGTCAGTAGAACTGCAGGCTACACCTTGGCCCCCGTCTTATAAACCACCCCAGCTCCCAATGTATGACGGACACTCAGATCCGAAGCAATTTCTGATGAGCTACGAAGCAACCATATCTTCATATGGTGGCAATACTGCAGTCATGGCGAAATCCTTCGTCATGGCAGTTAAAAATGTTGCACAGACCTGGTACTCTTCTCTTCGGCCAGGAACAATCACATCGTGGCAAAAGCTGAAGGACATGCTCATCACCAGCTTTCAAGGGTTTCAGACGAAGCCGGTCACTGCTCAAGCCTTGTTTCAGTGCACTCAGGATCATGAAGAATACCTTCAGGCGTATGTCCGAAGGTTCTTACGATTGAGGGCACAGGCGCCAACGGTGCCTAATGAAATTGTTATTGAGGCCATGATTAAGGGGCTTCGGCCAGGACCTACAACCCAATACTTCGCCAGGAAACCCCCTCAGACCTTGGAGAAACTGCTTCAGAAGATGGATGAATATATCCGAGCAGATAATGACTTTCAGCAAAGAAGGGAGGAAGCTTACAGGTTCTCCGAAATGACCAGGGGCTTCGGAGGGAGAATCCACCCTAGGCACGTCAGATCTATCCATTCTACTCAGAATGATGATAGGGGAAGTCAGCAACAAAGGCCGCAGTATTCCTCCTAGGCTTCGGGGCAGCAACAGAACTATCCTCGGCCCCCAGCTCCAAGGGGCAGAGGCGCCAGGGGCTTCGGAGGAAGGTTTGGGGATCAGCCCAGGAAAATTTACTGCCTATTCTGCGGTGAGGACAAGGGCCATACTACCAGGATGTGCCATGTTACCATTCAAAAACAGAAAGAGATAGCAGAAGCTGCAGCCCAACAGAGCCAGCCGAAGCAGGTTATGCATACTGCTTCGTACCACTCACCATACATTCCAGAGTATGTGGGTAACCATCCTGCAGTTTCTGTTGCTTCGTCAAGCCAACCTCAGGCATCTTGGCAACAGCCCCCACCTCCACCACCAATGCAACCCGCTTATCCCCAAGGCCTGCAGCCAGAAGGGAGCCAACACAATCACCAGCAGCGAGACTTTAGGGAGCAGTTCGAAGCTCGCAGAGTCAACAGTACTGTGCCAGAATCGAAGCACATCTACTAAGATATATCCTACCTCTGAAACAGTTTTTACATTTGTTATCATTTACCTTTTCAATAAAGAGCAATTATTGAAAACTTAGTTCTTTTGTTGTTTTCAATTTCTTGTAATTGCTTCGTCATTATCATAATGAATATACCTTCTTCAAACATCGACGAAGTTCTAAAGGTCTTGACGAAGGAATACACTGCAAGTTTTTGTCGAAGCAACAAAAGTCGTTCTTAAGGGAACACAGCGTAAGTTTTCTGCTCAAAAGTCGTTCCAAAGGGAATGCAGAGCTTACAGCGAAAAATAAATGTTGATACCGCCGAAATAAAAGGCGAAGAAGCTCCTAAGGGAGGCTTACAACGAAAAATAAACGCTGATACCACCGAAATAAAAGGCAAAGAAGCTCCTAAGGGAGGCTTACATCGAAAAGTCAACGCTGATATACCGAAAAATAAACGGTGAAGCCGAAAAATAAACGATAAAGAGATTGTATTCTACTGTGAGGATGTGTGTGTACCTTCAGAACAAATGCCATCATTGCATATCATAGCATCATCACATCATTCGCATAAACATGACATCATACATCATATTGCATCAATGGCACAAGAAGGGGAATACAATGATAGCCTTCGGAAATTATTTCCGAAGAAATTATGTCAAGGCACAAAATAAAGTTTGAAGAAGTGCAGTTTCTCCAACTTCAGTATCGGGGGAAATCTATTGCTTACGAAGCATAATATTTTCACGAATATGGATATTCCTTACGAAGCATGAAAAGAAGGGAAGGTGTTTTTTCGCCGAAGGCTCAAAAACGGTATGTATGTAAAAGTTTCATGCATCGTAAAGAATTGAATTATAAACAACTTATATATTACATTCAAAATTATTCACACATTGTCCAGCAAATATTACATTCCAAATATCTTTACAATAACAGCTAATCTTCTTTTAAGACTACTTCTGCAGCTTCGTTTAATAGTTGATCAACAACTTTATCCATAATAGCTTCAGCCATTTTTATAATCTCATCATCCTCCTTTGCTTTGGGGTCCGCCAATGGCTCGACGGGCTCTGGGGGAGGAGATAGTGCGGCTGTGATGCAAAGCGTAAATAAGTTTGAAGTGATAAAATTACAACATAAAGTCAAAAGTTATTAATCAATACCTGTTCGCCTCTCGAGATCCGCACTTTTCTCAGCGGCCTCTGCTATTTCTCTAGCATCGTGAATACCTTTTTCACTTTTCCTTATAATTTCTTGAGCTATCTCCCGACCGCCATTTTCCCAAATGTCGGTGAAAAATTTTCCACCAACCAAGCTTGCTTTGGCCGAGGGGTCTTTTATACCTTCAATAGATAAGTGTCGGCGTTCCGAGACCGGGGGGTCCCTTGGGCCGACGAGTGAGTGTCGTCGCGAGCCCCAGCCCAGATGGGTCGAGCGCGAGGGCGAGCGCGAAGGGGGGAGAAGCGAGGCGGCCGGAGACCGGCGTGAGAGAGGTGGGAATCCTGCGGCCTTCGTGTTCATCCCGCGCCTAGGTCGGGTGCGCTTGCAGTAGGGGGTTACAAGCGTCCACGCGGGAGAGGGAAGCGAGCGGCCCCAGGAGAGCGCCTGTCTCGTCCTCGTCCCCGCGCGGCCAACCCTCTCTAAGAGGGCCCTGGTCCTTCCTTTTATAGGCGTAAGGATAGGATCC
Organism: Zea mays; assembly: GCF_902167145.1. Lineage (NCBI taxonomy): Eukaryota > Viridiplantae > Streptophyta > Magnoliopsida > Poales > Poaceae > Zea > Zea mays. The sequence goes on along the minus strand of NC_050100.1, from coordinate 72,382,650 downwards.
AGGTGTACAATGGGGGGTGTAGCACAGTGCTACGTGTCTAGCGGGGGAGAGCTAGCGCCCTAAGTACATGCCGATGTGGCAGCCGGAGAGATTTTGGCACCCAGCTGGTGTGATGTCGTGGCCGTCAGAGGAGTGATGGAGCCTGGCGGAGGGACATCTGTCGGAGTGGTTGAGTCCTTGCTGACGCCCTCTTGCTTCCGTAAGGGGGCTGAGAGCCGCCGTCGTCACAGAGCATGCGGGGCGCCATCATTGCCTATCTGGCGGAGCTAGCCAGATGGGACACCGGTCTTGTTCCCTGCGGCCCGAGTCAGCTCGGGGTAGGGTGATGATGGCGCCTCCTGTTGACGTGGCTGGCCTATGCCCTAGGTTGGGCGATGTGGAGGCTCCTCCGAAGCTGAGGTCGAGTCTGTCTTCCATGGCCGAGGCTGAGTCCGAGCCCCTGGGTCGGGCGAGGCGGAGGTCGTCGGCAGAGGCCAGGGCGGAGTCCGAGCCCTGGGGTCGGGCGAAGCGGAGTTCGTCGTCTTCTGGGGCGGAGCCCGAGTCCGAGCCCTGGGTCGGGCGGAGCGGAGTTCGCCATCTTCCGGGACTTAGCCCGAGTCCGAGCCCTGGGTCGGGCGGAGCGGAGTTCGCCGTCTTCCGGGACTTAGCCCGAGTCCGAGCCCTGGGTCGGGCGGAGCGGAGTTCGCCGTCTTCCGGGACTTAGCCCGAGTCCGAGCCCTGGGTCGGGCGGAGCGGAGTTCGCCGTCTTCCGGGACTTAGCCCGAGTCCGAGCCCGGGGTCGGGCGGAGCAGAGTTCGCCGTCTTCCGGGACTTAGCCCGTGTCCGAGCCCTGGGTCGGGCAGAGCAGAGTTTCCTATGGTGCCTTCGGCAGGGCCTGACTGCCTGTCAGTCTCACTCTATCAAGTGGCACTGCAGTCGGAGTGGCGCAGGCGGCGCTGTCCTTCTGTCAGGCCGGTCAGTGGAGCGGCGAAGTGACGGCGGTCACTTCGGCTCTGCCGGGGGGCGCGCGTCAGGATAAAGGTGTCAGGCCACCTTTGCATTAAATGCTCCTGCGACTTGTTCGGTTGGTGCGGCGATTTAGTCAGGGTTGCTTCTTAGCGAAGGCAGGGCCTCGGGCGAGCCGGAAATATGTTCGCCGTCGGAGGGGGGCCTCGGGCGAGACGGAAATCCTCCGGGGTCGGCTGCCCTTGTCCGAGGCTAGGCTCGGGCGAGGCGTGATCGAGTCGCTCGAATGGACTGATCCCTGACTTAATCGCACCCATCAGACCTTTGCAGCTTTATGCTGATGGGGGTTACCAGCTGAGAATTAGGAGTCTTGAGGGTAACCCTAATTATGGTCCCCGACAGTAGCCCCCGAGCCTCGAAGGGAGTGTTAACACTCGCTTGGAGGCTTTCGTCGCACTTTTTTGCAAGGGGACCAGCCTTTCTCGGTTGCATTTTGTTCCGGTGGGTGCGCGCGAGCGCACCCGCCGGGTGTAGCCCCCGAGGCCTCGGAGGAGTGGTTTCACTCCTTCGAGGTCTTAATGCCTCGCGTAATGCTTCGGCTGGTCTGGTTGTTCCCTCATGCGAGCTGGCCGTAGCCCGGGTGTACGGTCGGGTCCCAAGTTCTCGGGCTGCTATGTTGACGTTGTCAACGGTTCGGCCGGAGCCGGGTTTGCGAGAGCAGCCCCCGAGCCTCCGCACAGGGTGAGAGGGCGATCAGGGACAGACTCGGCTTTTTTACATACGCCCCTGCGTCGCCTTTCCGCAAGGAGGAGGGGGGAAAGCGCCATGTTGCCCTCGATGGGCGCCGAACATGGTGTCTCCGGTGAGCTGCAAGCGGGTAATCCGAGTGGACGTCCGTGCCCCGTTCGTTAGGGGTCGGCTGGGGGCCCAGAGGCACGCCCAAAAGTACCTGCGGGTGATCTGCCGGACCCGGTCCCCTGGCGACGGGGTCCGAGGGCTCGATGCCTCCCTCTGATGGGATTCCGTTACAAGATCGCTCCCGCTGGTCTCGGAAATGTCCTAGGGTACCTCGGGAGCGCAGCCCGAGCCTTGGTTATGTATCGAACGTACCCATGGTCATCCCTCGCTCGGCGTCTGAGGCGGCTGTGAACCCTTCGGGGGCCAGCCTTCGAACCCCTGATCAGTAATGGGCGCGGAGCCTGAGTAGCCTGAGGCGGCCGTGGAACCCTTCGAGGGGCCGGCCTTCGAACCTCTGACCAGTAGTGGGTGTAGGGCCCACGCGATCTGAGGCGGCTGTCGAACCCTTCGGGGGGCCAGCCTTCGAACCTCTGATTAGTAGGGAGGCTCGGAGCCTGGTTCCTTCTTGGGGAAGGATCCTTTTCGGGGTATCCCCCTTTCCCGGTCCCTGTTGCAAGAGAGAGAGAGAAGGAAGAAAAAAAGGAAAAGGATACGAAATCGAATGACGCGGCGTACCTTTTTTGGCGCGGTTATTACGGCGAAGGCGAAGCGTCGCCCGCTTCTCCTGCCAGAGGCGCCGCCTGTCCCGCCGCGGAGTTAATGCGATGGGGCGAGTGGTTGGCGGGGCGGCCGTTGCGCGTGCGCGAGCCGTTCGAGGAACGGATCACGGGCGCGTTGTCTTCACGCCGTGAGAGGGGGTTCTCTCGCTGCCCCCGGATGGGACGTGAGCTTGGCTAGCGACGTGACCGCTGCTCCCGCCCGCCTGCCACCGTCATTACTGCCGGCCCATTTTTGGCCGCATTGACCGCCGCGCCAGGCTGGCGCTGCTGGGTCGTGCGTTGGGTCGCCTCGAGTCGCGGTATTGGTTCCGCAATCGAGGAGGCGCGGTGGTGGCACAAGTGGCGGTGCAGTTGCATGGACGAAGCACTCGGCGCGCCGGTTGCATGACGTGTGGGCCTGGGCCTCCAGGCTGGGCGCGTTGGGAGTCGAAGAAGCGCGCCCACTTGGCGCGGTTGCATGCCGCCTGCATGGCTGCCCGCCCCTTTCGCCCGTTGGTTTGGGCAAAAGTGGAGGGTCACTTGTAACCGCTGGGCGGTCGTGTGCATCGCGCGTGGCGGTTTGGCTTCTTCTGCTCTGAGCCGGCTTGCATGACATGCGGGACCCAGCCCCCGCGCCGCAGGGGAGGGCCTTGGAGCGTGTTGGAGAAGACTCGGCCCGTGACGGCTGGGGCGCAAGTAGGGAGAGTTGCCTTTAAAAGGAGGGTGACCACCTTCGGAAGGCGACCATGTCTTCGCGCTCCCTTATGCATCGTGTCTTTCCACCTTCCAAGCCCCCGGATGGGGGATACCCGCCGTCTTTTCGCCTCATCATTGGAGGAACGCAACTCCGTGGGAGTTGGTACCTTTCAGCCATCGTTCGGCTTCAAGGATTTTCATCATGCAGCCCGGCTGCACCCCTCCGCCGGCGGTCACCCAAGATGGTGACCTCCAGCTTGATGGTGGGGGAAAGCGAGCCGGGCTGCGGCCTCTGCCCCTCCCTCAGCCTGAAGGATTTTCATCACCAGGGCTGGGGAGGGGAGTGTGCCGAGTTGGGGTCGGCCCCTGCGTGGGCGGTGGCCCGCTCCTTCACTAAGTGATCGGAGGGAAGGGCGGTCATCGTCCGCGGCGCCGGCAGCTGCACCGTGTCTGGCTCTCGGACGCGAGTGGCTTCGGAGCCGCTCGCGGCGCCGACGTCTGCCACGGCAGCTGGAAGAGGTTCTTCCGCCGACGAGATAGCCAGGGCCGGCCACGGACTGACCTCCAACTCTACGGCCTTCTGCCAGTCCTTGCCTCATGAGTTTGGGCATGGGCGGGGGCCTCTTGGCAGCAGCATCCGCCCTGAGGTCAGTGCTGCCGCTGTTCGGCCCCCCGGAGCAGAAGTCGTCGTTGTCGCTGCTGCTGGAGCGGGCGACGGCGCGCCGTTCGTCGGTCTTCTGTTGCTCCGCAGGCCCTCCCCTATCGAGTGGGGTTGTTCGTACCTACGGAGGGGGAACCGGAGTTCCGTTTGTAATGGCACTTTGAATGCCAGTGTTTTTGTTCATTATGGCTGTCGAGGCCTGAACATGTATGTAATTTTGGCACGGAGCCGTGTTTTTTCCTCATTTTCGAGCACTAAGACTCGCCTGTTGGTTGTCTGAACCGCTTCACTAAGTGTGAGTCGCCCCGTGTCAAGGTGACGAGTGAGGTATCCGTATCCCGGAGGCGTGGGAGTCCCTCGGCTCGGTCGGCCTTGTTGTCTGAGGCTTCTCTGGCTTAGTTAAAGGGACCCCTTGGCCGCTCTTCGATGAGCCGAGGCCAGGGGTAGCGATGTCAGCATGAACAGGGGCAGAGTTGGCTCGAAAATGAAACCTGGTTGGCCGGAGCCTAGCCAGGTCGTCCGTTGGTGGCACCGACGCCGGAGTTGACCAGCCGAGGCCTCGGGTCGAGCTGGCGCCCTTAGAAGATGGTTCGTCGAGGCCCCCAGGGTGACCGGCCGAGCCGCCTGCTCGGGCCGGATTCCCGGAGAAGACCCTGGCAGCGATTGCCCGGGCGTGGCGATGACGTCGTCCTTCGGAGTGGAAATCCTCGGACCGCGTCGCCGTCCGAGGCTAGGTCGGACCTCGCCGAAGGTGTCGTCGATGCCGAGGGTGCTGCTGCCCCCTTCCAGCGTCAAGACCCGAGCCTGCAGGATCAGAGTGTCTTGTAGCGTGTGCCTTCTGCGGCCGCTGAGGCCAGAACACACACCCTCGCTGTGTTGTAAAGCTGCGTCTCTTTTCCTCTTGTTTCGAGTATCTGGACTTTTTTGTCGGTAACAGGGATGTTTGTGCGAGCGAGAGTTGCTTCTCGCGGAAGGTGATGAGTGAGGTATCCGTATCCCGGAGGCGTGGGAGTCCCTCGGCTCGGTCGGCCTTGCCGCTTACGCGCACTTTCACCCGTCCATGAGGCTCTGTCACCGACTCAGTCGAGAAGGCTCGAAGGATCGCTTCGGCAGAAGAGCTTCCGAACGTGAAGACTTGTTCGGTCCGCGGAATCACTTTATCCGAACGCGAGTTACTTATCGCAGAAGGTGATGAGTGAGGTATCCGTATCCCGGAGGCGTAGGAGTCCCTCGGCTCGGTCAGCCTTGGCTGCTTACGTGTACTCCGTCGTTTTCAGGATCCACTTTTCGAAGTAGTCAAAAAGCACGAAAGATATTCTGGCAGAAGAGATCTTTTTTTCAGGAAAATTTAAACGCAGGGGGGGTTCCCCCCTTTTATCCCCCGAGGGAGGGTCGAGCTTTGCCGAGGCGAGGCCGACCCTTCCTTGATGACTAAACTTCGCGTGGGTGCGAGGTATATGAACAACTTGAAAACATCTTAAGGGTAGAAGCGACGTAGCTGTTGGATGTTCCGAGCGTTGCCGTAGACCTCGCCTTGACTGTTGGCCAGCTTGTACGTTCCGGGCTTCAGAACCTTGGCGATGACGAACGGTCCCTCCTAGGGGGGGCGTGAGCTTGTGCCTCCCTCGGGCGTCTTGTCGCATCCGAAGCACCAGGTCGCCCACCTAGAGGTCTCAGGGCCGGACCCCTCGGGCGTGGTAGCGTCGCAGGGACTGCTGGTACCGCGCCGAGTGTAGTAAGGCCTTGTCCCGAGCCTCTTCCAGCTGGTCCAGCGAGTTTTCTCGGCTAGCTTGGTTGCTTTGATTGCTGTAGGCCCTCGTCCTCGGGGAGCCGTATTCCAGGTCCGTGGGCAAGACGGCCTTGGCCCCGTAGACTAGGAAGAACGGCGTGAAGCCCGTGGCTCGGCTCGGCGTTGTCCTCAGGCTCCAGACCACCGAGGGGAGTTCCTTCATCCATCGCTTACCGAACTTGTTGAGGTCATTGTAAATCCGAGGCTTGAGCCCTTGTAGAATCATGCCGTTGGCACGCTCTACTTGCCCATTTGACATGGGATGAGCCACGGCGGCCCAGTCCACCCGGATGTGGTGATCTTCGCAGAAGTCCAAGAACTTTCTGCCGGTGAACTGGGTGCCGTTGTCGGTGATGATGGAGTTCGGGACCCCGAAGCGATGGATGATGCTGGTGAAGAATGCCACCGCCTGCTCGGACCTGATGCTGTTCAGAGGTCAGACCTCGATCCACTTGGAGAATTTGTCGATGGCGACCAGCAGGTGCGTGTAGCCTCCGGGCGCCTTCTGCAAGGGGCCGACGAGGTCCAAACCCCACACAGCAAAGGGCCAGGTGATGGGTATCGTCTGTAGAGCCTGAGCGGGCAGGTGTGTCTACTTCGCATATAATTGACACCCTTCGCAGGTGCGGACAATTCTAGTGGCGTCAGCCACCGCCGTTGGCCAGTAGAAGCCTTGTCGGAAAGCATTCCCGACAAGGGCTCGAGGCGCTGCGTGATGGCCGCAAGCCCCCGAGTGTATCTCTCGCAGGAGTTCCTGACCTTCGGTGATGGAGATGCATCGCTGGAGGATGCCTGAGGGGTTGTGGTGGTAGAGCTCCTTCTCATCGCCCAGCAAGACGAACGACTTGGCGCGTCGCGCCACCCGTCGAGCCTCGGCTCGGTCGAGGGGTAGCTCTCCTTGGTGGAGATATTGCAGGTACGGGGTCTGCCAGTTTCGATCAGGCGTGGCCCCGCTTCGCTCCTCCTCGATGCGCAGTGCCTCACCCTCGGAGACCGAGGGTACCTCGGGCTGAACCGAGGGCGCCTCGGGGCGAGCTGAGGGTGCCTCGGGCTGTGCCGAGGGTACCTCGGGCAGTGCCGAGGGTACCTCGGGCTGGGCCGAGGGTACCTCAGACTGGGCCGAGGGCGCCCCAGGCTCGGGCGTGTCGTCGATCTTGACGGAGGGTTGATGTAGATCCCGGGAGAAGACATCCGGGGGAACCATTGTTCGCCCCGGGGCTATTTTAGCCAGCTCGTCCGCAGTCTCGTTGTAGCGCCGAGCGATGTGGTTGAGCTCGAGCCCGTAGAACTTGTCTTCCAAGCGCCGAACTTCATCGCAGTAGGCCTCCTTCTTCGGGTCGCGGCAGTGGGAGTTCTTCATGACTTGGTCGATGACGAGCTGTGAGTCATCGCGGGCGTCAAGGCGCCGGACCCCTAGCTCGATGGTGATCCGCAACCTGTTGACCAGAGCCTCATACTCAGCCACATTGTTGGACGCCGGGAAATGGAGGCGCAGCACATAGCGTAGGTGTTTCCCGAGGGGCGAGATGAAGAGTAGGCCTGCGCCGGCTCCCGTCTTCATCAGCGACCCGTCGAAAAACATGGTCCAGAGCTCCGGTTGGATCGAAGCCGTCGGTAGCTGGGTATCGACCCATTCGGCCACGAAGTCCGCCAAGACCTGGGACTTGATGGCCTTCCGAGGGGCGAACGAGATTGCCTCGCCCATGATTTCCACCGCCCACTTTGCAATCCTGCCCGAGGCCTCTCGGCACTGGATGATCTCCCCCAGGGGGAAGGATGACACCACAGTCACCGGATGAGACTCGAAGTAGTGTCGCAACTTCCGCCGCGTGAGGATCACTGCATACAGCAGCTTCTGAACTTGTGGGTAGCGGATCTTGGTTTCGGACAGTACCTCGCTGACGAAGTAAACTGGCCTCTGAACGGGCAATGTATGCCCCTCTTCTTGCCTCTCGACCACAATCGCGGCGTTGACCACCTGAGTGGTTGCGGCGACGTAGACCAAGAGGGCTTCTCCGGCAGCTGGAGGCACCAAGATAGGCGCCTTTGTGAGGAGCGCCTTCAAGTTCCCGAGAGCTTCCTCGGCCTCAAGGGTCCAAGTGAAGCACTCGGCCTTCCTTAAGAGGCGGTACAGGGGCAGACCTCTTTCGCCGAGGCATGAGATGAAGCGGCTCAGAGCCACGAGAAACCCCATGACCCTTTGTACGCCTTTTAAGTCCTTGATGGGCCCCATGCTGGTGATGGCTGCGATCTTCTCTGGGTTGGCTTCGATGCCCCGCTCGAAGACGATGAACCCCAAGAGCATGCCCCGGGGCACCCCGAAGACACACTTCTCAGGATTGAGCTTGACGCCTTTCGCCTTGAGACATCGGAATGTCACTTCAAGGTTGGAAAGGAGGTCGGAAGCTTTCCTCGTCTTGACTATGATGTCATCGACGTAGGCCTCGACCGTGCGACCGATGTGTTCACCGAACACATGGTTCATGCACCGCTGGTACGTCGCGCCCGCATTCCTCAAGCCGAACGGCATGGTGACATAGCAGTACATGCCGAAGGGCGTGATGAAAGAAGTCGCGAGCTGGTCGGACTCTTTCATCCTGATTTGATGGTACCCTGAGTAGGCATCGAGGAAAGACAGGGTTTCACACCCAGCGGTGGAATCCACGATTTGATCGATGCGAGGCAGAGGGTAGGGAACCTTCGGACATGCTTTGTTGAGACCAGTGTAGTCTACACACATCCGCCATTTCCCCCCTTTCTTTCTCACAAGCGCAGGGTTGGCAAGCCATTCGGGATGGAATACCTCTTTGATGAACCCTGCCGCCATTAGCTTGTGGATCTCCTCGCCTATCGCCCTGCGCTTCTCCTCGTCGAATCGGCGCAGAGGCTGCTTGACCGGTCGGGCTCCGACCCGAATATCCAGCGAGTGCTCAGCGACATCCCTCGGTATGCCGGGCATGTCCGAGGGACTCCACGCGAAGACTGGGTCGGGAACGGTGCCCGTCGGATGGCCCGGCTGAAGGCCTGCGGACCGGGCGGTTCGGGCGAGGGACTCCGATCCTCCCCGCTGTCGTAGCGTCTCCCACGCCTGGGGTGATAGCCTCGGTGCACCCTCTCGTCGAGGTGGGCTCGACGGTCGCGATGATGGTGCTCGTTGCCGAGGCGGCCCGGGGCCGCAGGCGCGGTGTTGCGCGTGCGCCCGGTGTAGACCGAGGCTTCCCGCATGAATCGGGAAGTCGCGGCATGAGGTTCCGAGGGGTACCCCTGCCTTCGGGAGGCAGAGCTCTCGGCCCGTCGGACCGCGGCGCCTTCCAGGAGGTTCTTGAGCTCCCCCTGGATTCGCCGACCCTCGGTGGTGGATGGCTCTGGCATCGCGCGGAGAAGCATTGCTGCTGCAGCCAGGTTCTAGCCGACGCCACTAGATGCGGGTGGCGGCCTGACCCTGGCGTCGTCGGCGACGCGGTGCTGGAAACCCTGGGGCAGATGACGTATTTCTCCGGCCGGGGGTTGGCCCGCCCATGCCTGCCCGACGTCCCGGCGGATCGGCTCAAGCGCTCCTGCTCCCTCGTCGAGCCTGGCCTGCACCCCGCGGATTTGCTCGAGCCGTGGGTCATGGCCCCCCGCCTGAACGGGGACCACAGCTAGCTCCCGTGGGATGTCAACGCGGGGCACCGGCCTAGGGAGATCACCATCCTCCGGCATGCCGAGATGATTGCCTTCGGAGGGACCCCCTAGATCGACGTGGAAACATTCGCGGCTCGAGCCGCAGTCCTCGTCGTCGAGGCTGCGGCTACCGTCGGAACAGTCGGAGAGGCAGTCGTCACATGCGGTCATGAAATCCCGCATGGCACTGGGGTTGCCAAGTCCAGAGAAATCCCAACAGATGCTGGGCTCGTCGTCTTCCTCGGACCCAGAGGGCCCGTAGGTCGAGACGTCCGTCAGCCGGTCCCAAGGCGACCGCATGCGAAACCCCAGAGGGTTTGAACTTGTAACACCCCTGGTGTTACTATAACTAAAACTTGAGCATGGCATCATAAGCATTGGCATTGCATATGTTTGACACACCTAGAGTGCATTCACTAGGCAAAAATTTCAAACAAGTTGTATTGTTTTAATGTTTTGCAAATAGGACCCTGGATAGGGAACTTAACCCTAAATAGGGATTAAAGGGGTAAAACTTAACCCAAGTTGAGAAAACCTAAAAGCTTTAGGGTAAAAGTCATAAAATGACCCCAAAAATAAACTTGAATCACATTTATACCCCTGGGATACCAGAAACACTAATTGGAACCCTGGAAAACCCTAAAACTAAACCCTAGGGGCCTATGTGCAAAATTAGTCCACTTTTGGACTAAAGTGCAAAAAACAAGTCAAATAAGTATTTGAAGTCATTTGGTTCACAAATGTGTGGACTTGTAGGCCAAACTTTGGATTTTGGACTTAAATGCAAAATGGACCTCAATTTGAGTTCTATACCAAGTCTGAAATTCAGTGTTGAAGGCTCAACTTTGGGGCTTTGTAACTTTCAAAGCATAGGGTTTTTGCCCTAGGTCACCACATCAAAATTGTAGCCCAATTATAGGAGAACAACTTTGCTTAAGAGTGTAAGCACAGTTGTTAAGAAAATATTGGAGATAATCAGGTCTGAAGTTAAGCTGTCAGGCTGTTATGGTCTGAATTTTCAGACTAGCAGTGAACTAACCTCGACTTCAAGCTAAGTTTTGAGCATGATCCAGTGGAAATCTACCTATGGTTGCCATAGCAAGTTTGTAGTGGGTATCATACTCTACAAGTTTGCTGCATGGATTAACTCGTGTTACCACAGGCATTTGGGAGAAAATCATGCTCCAATTTGATCTGTCAGTCAAGCTTTCCACTGAATCCGGTGCACTGTTCATCGGTTTTCAGTAAAATCGCGCGGTGGATAAGGGTTGGCTCGCCGGCGATAAGGATGTCGCCGTGGCTCGGGTAAGACGTCGGCGGCCACGGCAAAAGTTACCGGCGACGTGTCAAAGTGTCACTGAGGTGGCAAGCCCCGGTTAATCGGCGGCCGCCGTGCCATCACCGTGGTCCTGTCGAAGCTAGGCTCACCGCCGTAGATAAAGCCGCTCGCCGCCGTCGTGCCATCTCTGTGCCCGCCGCGTGTCCAAGCCTTTCCACGGCACCGCCGTGATTCCCTACTTCCGTCCCATCATCGCCGATGAGCCCGCCACGGCTAGGAACACGTATTCACCGCGCAGACTTCTTCCTCATCTCCGGCCGCCACCGCGCCATCATCAATTCAAGCGCCACCGCTCGCTCCGCCTATAAATTGAGCCCTCGGCCGGCTGCACTAGGTCGTACCAAAGCCATAGCCACCACTCCCGTCTCCGATTAGCCTCCATAGCCAGAGAATCGCTCACTTCCCCCAATTCAGTTTCCGCCACCGTGAAACGAGCCTCACCGTCGCCAGCCATACTCCGGTCAGTTCCCGTCTTCTGCTCCCTTGTTTAAGCGTTCTCATGCATCTGCGATGCTCCCCGACCCCTTTAATCGAACCAAACCGCCTGGGATCGCTGGGAACGCAACACTTTAACTGCCATGCTCACGGCCACCGTGGCCAGAGCTACGTAGTTGGTTTTAGCTGCAATTAGGTTGGGGGAAATGGTCAGGGTAGCCCCGATTCCATGGCCGCCGCTCGGAGAACCCAACCATAGCCCCAGTCGGCCGGTCCAGAACCTCGCCGGAGTGCTCCCCGCGCTGCCGTCGTCGTGGACTTGGGCGTGCAAAGAATTAGAAATCCGGGGGGCTCGGTGTAAAGCGTCAGAGACCCGTTGGAATAGTGGTTGAACCCGTTCACAGTTAGATAAAGACGCGAGGACCCCGGTGCAATTCCGCCATCGCGCGCGGACACGGGCGCGCGCTTCCTGCGTTGTTGGGCCGGTTCAGGCCGGAATCAGCCCAACACTATTGAATATTTTTCCTTTTTCTTTTTCAGGAAAACTTTAGAAATATGTAAAAAAAATGTAGAAAAATGCTAAAATTGTGAAACTAATTTTCCTAGGCTTGTTATTTTCCCTAGAATTTAGTAAAAATAGTTTTGTGATTTTTAGTGGAAATAAGAAATTTTAGGGTATTTAAAGTGGTTAAAAGTATTAGTTATGGATTTTTAGAAAATAATTGGTAAGTCCAAAAATGCCCAAACTTTTTATATGAACTTAAAACAATATTTAAAAGCCTTGGGTTGGGTTTGAGTTGATTTGGACCATGTTTGATAACTAGAAACCAAAACCACCACCCCCTGCCCTGTGAACTCCTTTACCGACTCCGGAAACCCTAAGTTCCCGGAGTTCCATGAAGGAAAGTTGTACTCAAGACATAGATAATAAGTTTATATTATCTTTGCATCCTCATGAGCATCCCATGGCATCCATTCTTATACCTATGTATGGTTATGATTAGAACGTGAAGAAGAAATCGAAGTAACTGAAGAGAAGACACCACCACCTTCGGAATCTCAGGCCGGAAATTGTTTCTACTTTGATATCTGCAGATCCGAGCCTGACTCACCTGTGAACGAAGGCAAGCCCCGGTGCATTTGCCACCTTCCTTGATGTTTTTAAAATCTTTCTCACTTGATTGCTGCATTAGGTGATAGGAGTTGCTTGATAAAACAATTCTTGCATTACCTTCCTTGATCTTGATTACCCTCCTTGAAATCCTATTTTTACAAAAAGGTTTTACTATGCTTAGTATTGCTCTAGAAAAACAAAAGGATTTGTTTTACAAAAGATGATTGACAAAGTGGGAGGGTTGTTTTCAAAAATAAAACTTGATGGTGAATCCATCATGGCCATGATGGATTCAACATCGAAAAAGATGTACCTCTGCCAGGTACCAAGTTTTGGGTTAAAAAGATTAAGCTGAGACCGGGCGGGTGACTTGCACGAGAAGAGAGTCTCGGTGTAGTGTCTCCGTCTGAGTCGATTAAGGACCTTGTCGATGTAGGCTTGATGATCGAGGACCCTTTAACTGGTCACATGCCTCGTCATGGGTAAGCCTTGCCTCGGGTAGACTAAGGCCAGAATAAGATAACACGAAATGGGCGTGGAGCGGTGGCGAGAGTAGAGTGTACCCTCCGTGGCAAGAGGCTGGACGGTGGTGTATCTGTGCTCTCGGTTTGCGTGAACCTGATCTGGTCTTAAGAACCCCGGTGGCGGGTTGACATATGCAAGGGTTAAGTGCTACATATGTCGTGTGATTGGAGATCCTCAGCTGAGTATAATCGATTCGGATCGCCGTACCTTCGCGGTTATGAAGACTTGGTCACTGCCCTACACGTAGCATTCCACTAAAGATGATGGGCTTTTGTTAAGAAATTGGCTAGTGCAGGACCAGTGATTGAACTAGGGTAGAAAGAACTCTAGTTGCAGGTAATTGTACTTAACTTGACAAATAAAATTGGATTTTTAAGGATCCACTTTAGTAAGCATTTCTGCAAAACAGAGTCTTTGATTATTGAAAAGCCTTACCTTGACTCCCATATAACCAGCATACCCTTGAGAGTCTTTTCTTTAGTCGGGTAAGACTTGCTGAGTAATTCCATACTCAGGGTTTATCCCTTCGTTGTTTTTAGGTGAGGAAGTAGCAGATTTTTGTTGCTTCTGTGCCAAGGTGGTTCCCAAAGAAGAAAAACAAGACTGAAGTGCGAGAGGACTCGGTCCTCCACATAGGATCTTTTGCTTATAACTTATCGGGAGGAGTCTGTGCCTCCCTTGGTTTGTATTATATTACTACTCAGCACTCGCCTTTTTAGTTCTGGTCTGTAATAAAATAACTTAAGCTTGCTTTTAAAATAAATGTAATTTATGTAATCGCTTCCGCATTTCTTTATCTCCGATGTTCTGTAATGTCTGCAAGATGGGTGAAACGTTCCTGGTAAGGTAAGGAAAGATACCGAGCTTGTCAAGTGACTTAGGAACATCTATAGGGTGTCTGATGTCTGTTAGACAAGGACAACTGTAGGTGGGCCTAACTACTTGGGAGGTTCCGTCACAGCTGGTATCGGAGCGTAGCCCTTCTTTGCAGATATTATGAGGCATCTTCAAAAGGATTTTCAAAAGTCTTACCTAAAAACTCTTTTCTCTTCTTACCTAAGTATTCTGAAGAGTCTATCTTAAAGACCAGATAGGAAGAGTGCAATGTATAGAAGGTTGAATCGACTAAGGTTGATTCTGTACTTACACATGCATCATGCTAAGAATTATACTAATAACATTTTCCCCCTTAGAAAGATGCCGCCACGCACAAGGCTAACGACACGCAAGTCAACGGGACCAATTGGAGTGCCTCGGCATCAACTGGCCCCTCGACATGGAAGCAGCAGCAGTGGAAGTAATGACCCCATAGGAGATCTTGAAGCCCGAGTGAGTTGACTTCAAGCAGCGCTGCAACATAGGACCGATGCTTGGGTCGCAGACGGAGATAGAATCAATGAACTAAGAAGGGACATCTGTCACCTGCAGGATCAGCTTGCTGATCGGGACTTAGCACTTGACTGGGCCGTACAGTCTCGTTTGCTAGCATGTGCTAAGGAAGCAAGGGCTCAGGCCCGAATTAAAGAACTTAGCTCAACTGTCGACAACCTGCAGGTCTACTGCAATACGTTGCATGAGGAAGTCCATGTACTATACTCACAATTACACCCTAGTGTGCCTGCACACCCTGCTGAGGCGGAAGCCGGACCATCTCACGTTGCGGGACGCGCGCTGGGTGGGGAGTTAGACTTTTTTGAGCCCCCTCCTTCTTTGAGGTTGGTTGACGTCTGGACTCCCACACCTGACGATGAGGCCGCCAAGAATAATGGAAAGCAGGACTAATGGTGTAATAGAAGTAGAGTAGTGTATTGTAGGGTGTACTGTTGTATAATAGGTTGAACTTTTGTATAATGGGTAATGTATCCTGTTATGGAATATCGAGTCTGTATCATTACTTTTTATAGTAATGTAAAATTGGAAGGTTTCTCTGGCACATTATGTTTACTTCAAATGTTCTTTGCCACAGATGCTGACCAGGACTCGAGGAAAGGACGCAGCCGGAACTTCTGGGGGAAGGGATGTTACCCCAAACCCACCTTCGGTTCCTCCCACATTAGCCGAGGCGATTGCCGCCTTGGTGAATGCCACCACAGACAATACCCGCTTCCTTAGGGAAATGGCGGGTCAACAGCAATTCCAGCAGCAGGCAGGAAGGGGTTATCAGCAAGGCCCCCGTGAAACCACCTATCTGGACTTCTCTAAAACTCGTCCACCCCTATTCGTCAAAGCTGAAGATCCCCTAGAAGCCGATGAGTGGATACGGGTTATTGAACAAAAGTTTGGTCTTCTCCGTTGTTCAGAGACGCAGAAGCCGTTATTCGCAGCACAACAACTACGTGGTCCTGCCAGTACCTGGTGGGGAAATTTTGTGGCTATTCAACCTGTCAACCATCAAGTCACCTGGGAAGAGTTTAAAGCAGCCTTCCGTGAGCACTACATACCCGAAGGAGTGCTGCATATGAAACAAGAGGAATTTATGAAGTTAAAACAAGGAGGAGATACCGTCAATCAGTATCTCAACAAGTTTAATCACCTGTCGCAGTATGCCATCGACCAGGTGAATACTGATTTAAAGAAGAAGAACTGTTTTATGCGGGGTTTAAATGATCGGCTACAGAGGAAAATGGCTGCCTGTATTGACTTGACGTATGGAAAGGCTGTCAGCACGGCCTTATCTGTTGAAGCAAAATACGCAAGTTCTGGGAAGAATAAGGGATTCGGTGGTGAGAGGCCTAATCAGGGCCAGGCAAAGAGGCAACGGTTTGTGATCCGGCCTTCAAGCCAAAATCGCACTTTTTCTCGTCCACCCTCATTCCCTTTCAAACAGCCAATCATTATTCGCCCCAACAATACCCCCACTACCCCAAATCAGCCGGGTGCCCTAGGCACTCGATTCCCTGCCTTGCCTAGCTCTTGAAACTGGGTGTTTTAATTGCGGCAAGTCGGGACATTTCATCAAAGACTGCCCATATCCTAAGCAAAATCAATCAAATGCTCCGCAAGGATCTGGGAGATCAGCTCAGCCCAAAGGAAATACTGTGGGGAAAAATACAAAGAAGACGGGGCGTGTATATTACACCCAAGTGGCCACTACACCGGAAGGAGAGCCGGTGATGATGGGTACGTTTCCCGTGGCCAGTCATCCTGCAATTATTCTTTTTGTTTCTGGTGCTTCGCATACATTCATTAGCAAGAAATTTGTGGAGCAACATCACATTGCATGCCATAAATCAAAAGAGGGATTTAAAATTCATTCACCTGGGGGACACATTTTGACTAGAGAAGTGGCCTATGAAGTGCCAGTAACAATGGCCGGACGGAACTTTCCTGCTAACATGATTGTTCTGAAAGGCCAGGATATAGATGTAATTTTGGGTATGAATTGGTTAACCCAACACAAGGCAATTCTCAACACTGAACTCAGAACCGTCAGGTTGAGCTATAATCAAGAAGAGATTCTTTTGTCTCTCCCCGTAACCAATCCAGCCAAAGCTTCTGGTAGAGTATATGAAGCCATTGTACCGGAGATCAAGAACATTCCGGTAGTGTGTGAGTTTCCAGATGTATTTCCGGAAGATTTGCCTGGACTGCCCCCTGAAAGAGATGTAGAATTTGTAATTGAGCTAAAGCCCGGTACGGCTCCCATCTCCCGAAGATCGTACCGTATGCCCCCTAATGAGTTGGCGGAATTGAAGATTCAATTACAAGATCTACTGAATAAGGGATTCATCCGGCCAAGCTCGTCCCCATGGGGTTGCCCCGCCATTTTTGTTAAGAAGAAGGATCAAACCTTGCGAATGTGCGTGGATTATCGACCCCTGAATGAGGTCACCATCAAGAATAAGTACCCTCTTCCAAGGATCGACATCTTATTTGATCAACTGACTGGGGCAAGGGTATTTTCCAAAATTGATCTCAGGTCGGGCTATCATCAAATCCGTATTCGGCCCGAGGATATACCGAAGACCGCGTTTACTACGCGGTATGGATTGTTTGAATACTTGGTAATGTCTTTCGGGCTCACAAATGCTCCTGCCCACTTCACCTATTTGATGAACTCGGTGTTCATGCCCGAGTTGGATAAGTTCGTGGTGGTCTTCATCGACGATATCTTGATATATTCTAAGAATGAAGAGGACCATGCTCAGCATCTACGGATTGTATTGACGCGCCTGAGGGAACATCAGTTGTATGCCAAGTTCAGCAAGTGCGCGTTCTGGCTGGAAGAAATACATTTTTTTGGGGCACGTGTTATCGGCTAAAGGAATTGCGGTAGATCCTAGCAAGGTCAAAGATATTCTGGAATGGAAACCCCCAACCACTGTTCACCAAGTCCGGAGTTTTCTTGGACTAGCTGGATATTATCGCAGATTCATACCAGATTTTTCTAAGCTTGTGAAGCCAATCACAAGTTTATTGAAGAATGACATTAAGTTCAATTGGTCTTCTAAGTGTAATGAAGCCTTTGAACAATTGAAGACATTATTAACCACTGCTCCGGTATTGGCTCAACCGGACATCACTAAGCCTTTTGATGTATATTGTGATGCATCTGGCAGTGGGCTCGGCTGTGTACTGATGCAAGAGGGCCGAGTAATTGCATATGCTTCAAGGCAGTTGCGCCGACATGAGGAGCATTACCCAACTCATGATCTGGAGCTAGCTGCGGTGGTTCATGCCCTGAAAATTTGGCGTCACTATCTGCTGGGAAATATCTGTCACATATATACAGATCATAAAAGTTTGAAGTATATTTTCACCCAGTTAGAATTAAATATGAGACAAAGACGATGGCTTGAGCTTATTAAAGACTATGAACTGGAGATCCATTATCACCCAGGCAAAGCCAATGTGGTGGCAGATGCACTGAGACGTAAGACTTCCTGCCACTGTGTTATGGTGAAGACCTCTGACAACACTTTGTGTCAAGAGATGGAAAAACTAAACCCGGGGATAATCCAACAAGGGACTCTGAATCAGCTAAAGCTTGAGTCAATCATTTTGCAAAGGATAATTGATGCTCAAAAAGATAATCTGGGTATGAAGCACATACGAGAGAAGATAAGGGCTGGAGTAGCCAAATGTTTCAAGGAAGACGATCAAGGTGTGATATGGTTTAAAAACCGCATAGTAGTGCCAAAGAACAAAGAGCTCCGCCAGCAAATTCTTGATGAAGCACATCTTAGTCGTTATTCTATTCATCCCGGAAGCACTAAGATGTACCAAGACTTAAAGCAACATTACTGGTGGACAAAGATGAAGATCGAAATTGCACGCTATGTGGCTAAGTGTGACACTTGCAGACGTGTCAAGGCCATACACATGAAAACTGCTGGTCCATTGCAGTCATTACCAATACCAACATGGAAATGGGAAGACATCAGTATGGACTTTATTGTGGGATTGCCCAGGACCGCAAAAGGATATGACTCTATTTGGGTTATCATTGATCGACTTACCAAGATCGCCCACTTCCTCACTGTCAAAGTAAAATATCCCGTCATTACCTATGCGGAGTTGTACATCGCCCGTATTCTCAGTTTGCATGGTGTTCCAAAGACTATAGTGTCGGATCGTGGACCACAATTTGTATCCAAATTCTAGGAAGAACTTCATAAATCCCTGGGTACTAAGTTACTCCACAGTTCGGCCTATCATCCTCAAACCAGTGGACAGACTGAGAGAGTGAACCAAATACTTGAAGATATGCTGCGGGCATGTGTTCTGGACTTCTCACAGAAATGGGATGAATGTTTGCCTTTGGCGGAGTTTTCATATAATAATAGCTATCAAGAAAGTATCAAGATGGCACCCTTTGAAGCTTTATATGGACGTCGATGTCGTACTCCGCTAAATTGGTCTGAACCTGGTGAAAGGTGCTTCTTTAGGCCTGATATGGTGAAAGAGGTCGAGGATAAGGTTCAGAAAATTATTTATAATATGAAGAAGGCACAAGCTCGTCAGAAGAGTTATGCAGACACACGGCGAATGCCCTTATATTTCCTGGAAGGAGACTATGTTTACCTGAAAGTCTCACCTATGAAAGGAGTATCGCGTTTTGGGGTTAAAGGGAAGCTTGCACCCAGGTACATTGGTCCATTCCTGGTACTTGAGCAATGTGGACCAGTGGCATACCGACTCCAACTACCCGAAACCTTGTCTGCTGTGCATAATGTGTTCCATGTGTCACAATTGAAGAAGTGTCTTCGGGTTCCCGATCGAACCATTGAAGTAACGGATATTGTGCTTGAACCGGACTTGACATACTCTGAGCACCCTATTCGAGTCTTGGATCAAAAGGATAGGGTTACCCGGAGAAAAACTCTCAAGTTTTATAAGATACAGTGGAACCAGCATTCTGAAGATGAAGCTACTTGGGAAACTCAAGACTTCTTGAATAAGAATTTCCAAGGCTTTCTAGCCTCATGTAATTTGTAAAGTGTATATAGTTATTGCAATAAAGGAATGAACCCCCACACCACCCCTGCCTTGTACCAGAAATAAGGAAATAAAAGTATTCCGCGTTTCCTTTTCCATTACTTACCCTAGGACTTTTAATCTCGGGACGAGATTCTTTTATGGGGGGAAGGATGTAACACCCCTGGTGTTACTATAACTAAAACTTGAGCATGGCATCATAAGCATTGGCATTGCATATGTTCGACACACCTAGAGTGCATTCACTAGGCAAAAATTTCAAACAAGTTGTATTGTTTTAATGTTTTGCAAATAGGACCCTGGATAGGGAACTTAACCCTAAATAGGGATTAAAGGGGTAAAACTTAACCCAAGTTGAGAAAACCTAAAAGCTTTAGGGTAAAAGTCATAAAATGACCCCAAAAATAAACTTGAATCACATTTATACCCCTGGGATACCAGAAACACTAATTGGAACCCTCGAAAACCCTAAAACTAAACCCTAGCTAGGGGCCTATGTGCAAAATTAGTCCACTTTTGGACTAAAGTGCAAAAACCAAGTCAAATAAGTATTTGAAGTCATTTGGTTCACAAATGTGTGGACTTGTAGGCCAAACTTTGGATTTTGGACTTAAATGCAAAATGGACCTCAATTTGAGTTCTATACCAAGTCTGAAATTCAGTGTTGAAGGCTCAACTTTGGGGCTTTGTAACTTTCAAAGCATAGGGTTTTTGCCCTAGGTCACCACATCAAAATTGTAGCCCAATTATAGGAGAACAACTTTGCTTAAGAGTGTAAGCACAGTTGTTAAGAAAATATTGGAGATAATCAGGTCTGAAGTTAAGCTGTCAGGCTGTTATGGTCTGAATTTTCAGACTAGCAGTGAACTAACCTCGACTTCAAGCTAAGTTTTGAGCATGATCCAGTGGAAATCTACCTATGGTTGCCATAGCAAGTTTGTAGTGGGTATCATACTCTACAAGTTTGCTGCATGGATTAACTCGTGTTACCACAGGCATTTGGGAGAAAATCATGCTCCAATTTGATCTGTCAGTCAAGCTTTCCACTTAATCTGGTGCACTGTTCATCGGTTTTCAGTAAAATCGCGCGGTGGATAAGGGTTGGCTCGCCGGCGATAAGGATGTCGTCGTGGCTCGGGTAAGACGTCGGCGGCCACGGCAAAAGTTACCGGTGACGTGTCAAAGTGTCACTGAGGTGGCGAGCCCCGGTTAATCGGCGGCCGTCGTGCCATCACCGTGTTCCTGTCGAAGCTAGGCTCACCGCCGTAGATAAAGCCGCTCGCCGCCGTCGTGCCATCTCTGTGCCCGCCGCGTGTCCAAGCCTTTCCACGGCACCGCCGTGATTCCCTACTGTCGTCCCATCATCGCCGATGAGCCCGCCACGGCTAGGAACACGTATTCACCGCGCAGACTTCTTCCTCATCTCCGGCCGCCACCGCGCCATCATCAATTCAAGTGCCACCGCTCGCTCCGCCTATAAATTGAGCCCCCGGCCAGCTGCGCTAGGTCGTACCAAAGCCATAGCCACCACTCCCGTCTCCGATTAGCCTCCATAGCCAGAGAATCGCTCACTTCCCCCAATTCAGTTTCCGCCACCGTGAAACGAGCCTCACCGTCGCCAGCCATACTCCGGTCAGTTCCCGTCTTCTGCTCCCTTGTTTAAGCGTTCTCATGCATCTGCGATGCTCCCCGACCCCTTTAATCAAACCAAACCGCCTGGGATCGCTGGGAACGCAACACTTTAACCGCCATGCTCACAGCCACCGTGGCCAGAGCTACGTAGTTGGTTTTAGCTGCAATTAGGTTGGGGGAAATGGTCAGGGTAGCCCCGATTCCATGGCCGCCGCTCGGAGAACCCAACCATAGCCCCAATCGGCCGGTCCAGAACCTCGCCGGAGTGCTCCCCACGCTGCCGTCGTCGTGGACTTGGGCGTGCAAAGAATTAGAAATCCGGGGGGCTCGGTGTAAAGCGTCAGAGACCCGTTGGAATAGTGGTTGAACCCGTTCACAGTTAGATAAAGACGTGAGGACCCCGGTGCAATTCTGCCATCGCGCGCGGACACGGGCGCGCGCTTCCTGCGTTGTTGGGCCGGTTCAGGCCGGAATCAGCCCAACACTATTGAATATTTTTTCTTTTTCTTTTTCAGGAAAACTTTAGAAATATGTAAAAAATGTAGAAAAATGCTAAAATTGTGAAACTAATTTTCCTAGGCTTGTTATTTTCCCTAGAATTTAGTAAAAATAGTTTTGTGATTTTTAGTGGAAATAAGAAATTTTAGGGTATTTAAAGTGGTTAAAAGTATTAGTTATGGATTTTTAGAAAATAATTGGTAAGTCCAAAAATGCCCAAACTTTTTATATGAACTTAAAACAATATTTAAAAGCCTTGGGTAGGGTTTGAGTTGATTTGGACCATGTTTGATAACTAGAAACCAAAACCACCCCCCTGCCCTGTGAACTCCTTTACCGACTCCAGAAACCCTAAGTTCCCGGAGTTCCGTGAAGGAAAGTTGTACTCAAGACATAGATAATAAGTTTATATTATCTTTGCATCCTCATGAGCATCCCATGGCATCCATTCTTATACCTATGTATGGTTATGATTAGAACGTGAAGAAGAAATCGAAGTAACTGAAGAGAAGACACCACCACCTTCGGAATCTCAGGCCAGAAATTGTTTCTACTTTGATATCTGCGGATCCGAGCCTGACTCACTTGTAAACGAAGGCAAGCCCCGGTGCATTTGCCACCTTCCTTGATGTTTTTAAAATCTTTCTCACTTGATTGCTGCATTAGGTGATAGGAGTTGCTTGATAAAACAATTCTTGCATTACCTTCCTTGATCTTGGTTACCCTCCTTGAAATCCTATTTTTACAAAAAGGTTTTACTACGCTTAGTATTGCTCTAGAAAAACAAAAGGATTTGTTTTACAAAAGATGATTGGCAAAGTGGGAGGGTTGTTTTCAAAAATAAAACTTGATGGTGAATCCATCATGGCCATGATGGATTCAACATCGGAAAAGATGTACCTCTGCCACGTACCAAGTTTTGGGTTAAAAAGATTAAGCTGAGACCGGGCAGGTGACTTGCACGAGAAGAGAGTCTCGGTGTAGTGTCTCCGTCTGAGTCGATTAAGGACCTTGTCGATGTAGGCTTGATGATCGAGGACCCTTTAACTGGTCACATGCCTCGTCATGGGTAAGCCTTGCCTCGGGCAGACTAAGGCCAGAATAAGATAACACGAAATGGGCGTGGAGCGGTGGCGAGAGTAGCGTGTACCCTCCGTGGCAAGAGGCTGGACGGTGGTGTATCTGTGCTCTCGGTTTGCGTGAACCTGATCTGGTCTTAAGAACCCCGGTGGCGGGTTGACATATGCAAGGGTTAAGTGCTACATATGTCGTGTGATTGGAGATCCTCAGCTGAGTATAATCGATTCGGATCGCCGTACCTTCGCGGTTATGAAGACTTGGTCACTGCCCTACACGTAGCATTCCACTAAAGATGATGGGCTTTTGTTAAGAAATTGGCTAGTGCAGGACCAGTGATTGAACTAGGGTAGAAAGAACTCTAGTTGCAGGTAATTGTACTTAACTTGACAAATAAAATTGGATTTTTAAGGATCCACTTTAGTAAGCATTTCTGCAAAACAGAGTCTTTGATTATTGAAAAGCCTTACCTTGACTCCCATATAACCAGCATACCCTTGAGAGTCTTTTCTTTAGTCGGGTAAGACTTGCTGAGTAATTCCATACTCAGGGTTTATCCCTTCGTTGTTTTTAGGTGAGGAAGTAGCAGATTTTTGCTGCTTCTGTGCCAAGGTGGTTCCCAAAGAAGAAAAACAAGACTGAAGTGCGGGAGGACTCGGTCCTCCACATAAGATCTTTTGCTTATAACTTATCGGGAGGAGTCTGTGCCTCCCTTGGTTTGTATTATATTACTACTTAGCACTCGCCTTTTTAGTTCTGGTCTGTAATAAAATAACTTAAGCTTGCTTTTAAAATAAATGTAATTTATGTAATCGCTTCCGCATTTCTTTATCTCCGATGTTCTGTAATGTCTGCAAGACAGGTGAAACGTTCCTGGTAAGGTAAGGAAAGATACCGAGCTTGTCAAGTGACTTAGGAACATCTACAGGGTGTCTGATGTCTGTTAGACAAGGACAACTATAGGTGGGCCTAATTACTTGGGAGGTTCCGTCACAGAACTCGCCTCTACGAGAGCGCCCACCAAAGCAAGGTCGCTAGGCGGGTTGAGGCTGAATCCAAATGACGTACGATGGGAATCGGTCGGTACCTTTTGGTCGACAAGCGGCGATGAAGTCACGTCGGGGACTGACTGCACCGTCGTCTCATGTACGAGGGTGACGTCCAGCAAGCTCTCCGCGAGCGCGCTGGCGTCGTCCGCTTGCTCGGGATTGGCGTGTCGCGGGGAGACGGCGCTCGTCTTCGTCTCAGGCGCGAAGTCGATACCCGGTGTGCCCCTCGTTGGGGTGCCGGTGTCGTCGACTTGCTCGACAGCCGACGAGGCGCTGCCTCCTGCTTGGCCTTGGCTGCCCTGCCTTCCCCTCCGTCGGCGGGGAAGAAAGCGGGACAAGCTCGGGGGTTGTTCTTCCACCACGCGGGGAAGACGTCGTCGATTCCGCCGCCGGCGGGCGGGCTGTCGGCCGCCATTGTCGTTGTCGCGCGGCGGTGGAAGGAGCATCATGTCGTAGCTGCCGTCGAGGGACATGAACTCAAGACTCCCGAAACGGAGCACCGTCCCGGGTTGAAGAGGTTGCTGGAGACTGCCCATCTGGAGCTTGACGGGAAGCTGTTCGTCAACACGCAGCAGGCCCCTACCTGGCGTGCCAACTGTCGACGTTCCGAGACCGGGGGTCCCTTGGGCCGACGAGTGAGTGTCAATGCGTGCCCCAGCCCAGATGGGTCGAGCGCGAGGGCGAGCGCGAAGGGGGGAGAAGCGAGGCGGCCGGAGACCGGCGTGAGAGAGGTGGGAATCCCGCGGCCTTCATGTTCGTCCCGCGCCCAGGTCGGGTGCGCTTGCACTAGGGGGTTACAAGCGTCCACGCAGGAGAGGGAAGCGAGCGGCCCCAGGAGAGCGCCTGTCTCGTCCTCGTCCCCGCGCGGCCAACCCTCTCTAAGAGGGCCCTGGTCCTTCCTTTTATAGGCGTAAGGAGAGGATCCAGGTGTACAATGGGGGGTGTAGCACAGTGCTACATGTCTAGCGGGGGAGAGCTAGCGCCCTAAGTACATGCCGATGTGGCAGCCGGAGAGATTTTGGCACCCAGCTGGTGTGATGTCGTGGCCGTCGGAGGAGCGATGGAGCCTGGCGGAGGGACAGCTGTCGGAGCGGTTGAGTCCTTGCTGACGTCCTCTTGCTTCTGTAAAGGGGAGAGCCGCCATCGTCACAGAGCATGCGGGGCGCCATCATTGCCTATCTGGCGGAGCTAGCCAGATGGGACACCGGTCTTGTTCCCTGCGGCCCGAGTCAGCTCGGGGTAGGGTGATGATGGCGCCTCCTGTTGACGTGGCTGGCCTGTGCCCTAGGTTGGGCGATGTGGAGGCTCCTCCGAAGCCGAGGTCGAGTCTGTCTTCCATGGCCGAGGCCGAGTCCGAGCCCCTGGGTCGGGCGAGGCGGAGGTCGTCGGCAGAGGCCAGGGCGGAGTCCGAGCCCTGGGGTCGGGTGAAGCGAAGTTCGTCGTCTTCTAGGGCGGAGCCCGAGTCCGAGCCCTGGGTCGGGCGGAGCGGAGTTCGCCGTCTTCTGAGACTTAGCCCGAGTCCGAGCCCTGGGTCGGGCGGAGCGGAGTTCGCCGTCTTCCGGGACTTAGCCCGAGTCCGAGCCCTGGGTCGGGCGGAGCGGAGTTCGCCGTCTTCCGGGACTTAGCCCGAGTCTGAGCCATGGTTCGGGCGGAGCGGAGTTCGCCGTCTTCCGGGACTTAGCCCGAGTCCGAGCCCTGGGTCGGGCGGAGCGGAGTTCGCCGTCTTCCGGGACTTAGCCTGTGTCCGAGCCCTGGGTCGGGCGGAGCGGAGTTTCCTATGGTGCCTTCGGCAGGGCCTGACTGCCTGTCAGTCTCACTCTGTCAAGTGGCACTGCAGTCGGAGTGGCGCAGGCGGCGCTGTCCTTCTGTTAGGCCAGTCAGTGGAGCGGCGAAGTGACGGCGGTCACTTCGGCTCTGCCGGGGGGCACGCGTCAGGATAAAGGTGTCAGGCCACCTTTGCATTAAATGCTCCTGCGACTTGGTCGGTTGGTGCGGCGATTTAGTCAGGGTTGCTTCTTAGCGAAGGCAGGGCCTCGGGCGAGACGGAAATCCTCCGGGGTCGGCTGCCCTTGTCCGAGGCTAGGCTCGGGCGAGGCGTGATCGAGTCGCTCGAATGGACTGATCCCTGACTTAATCGCACCCATCAGGCCTTTGCAGCTTTATGCTGATGGGGGTTACCAGCTGAGAATTAGGAGTCTTGAGGGTACCCCTAATTATGGTCCCCGACAATAAGGCAGCCTCGGTTTGCGCCAAGGATTTCACATGTTCGCAGCCTCTTCTTTCCAAGATAGCGGCAATCCCCCTAGCACCCGAGAACGCGCATATGTCCCCATGGCCACTCAAAATTTCTTCAAAAGCTTCGGCCTCGCCGCTGATCCAGTCGATTGGACCTTCGGGATCGCCCAGTACGAAGTTGCCTTCATTCGAATATGCGTCGACGCTGGCGAAACTAGTCTTAATTTTTTCCACACATTTCATGGATTTTTCATAACATCTTTCTTTTGAAGACCAAAGTTCTGCAGTTGTTTTCTCCCAATGATTTTTCCAGTAATCGCTGGCTTTGGAAGTAGCTTCGTGTTCTTTTATTTTATTAAGCAATGAGTTTAATATTTTATCTTTCTCAAGACCTTCGTTCCTCAGCTCAATCACTTCGGAACGAAGGTTATTCAACGCCATGGTACATCCCTTGTCTTCAGCGCTTTTCTGCGCTCTAAGGGCATTGCTAAGAATAAGGCCCTGCAAAAGGAATGTGGTATTAAAAAAATAAGCACACGAATTTTTAAGCACATAAAAAGTTTATTTTCTCACCTTTAAGTTGTTGTATGCTAAGCTGTCGGCCAATTCATCTTTTGACAACACTGAGAGCCCGTCTTCTAGTGTTGGGAATCCAAAGCTTCTTGCCATCTCCCGGCAGACAGAGATCTACTTGCGTCTGGGAGACAATACAAGAAGTCTTCTTCTCTGCTGCCGTTGAAAATCAACGCCCCCTTTGGATATTTCAATTTTTGGGCATAGAACTGAGCCTCTTGCTTTTCTTTTTCAGTCAACTTTTTCCCCGAAGCATGTCGTAAAATATAATTGAAAGCTTCAGAAAATGCTTTGGGGGCGGCAGTGCCAGTTTCTTCAGCCAAAATTTGTTATGTTGCTTCTGTTTCTTTGGTTTCCAAGGATTTCACCTTGGCGGGCTCTGAAGGCCCAGCTTCAGTCTAAGCTTGGTGCTTTGTAGCTTCGGCACCAAAGGCTTCAATTTGCACTTCGGGAGTTTCGGCAATTTTCTTCGGAGTAGTGCTTGAAGACTTTATTGTCTCCAATACATCCAGTACATTAACCATCCTTTTTCTTTTGGGGGTCATTGCTGGACCTTTTTGGCTTTTTGGTACTTCAACTTCTGCCAAATGACTTAAAATTTCTGTTGTCTTTGTCCTCTCAGCTCTTGGCTCTTCAATCTTTCAACCTTCGGCGTTGCAGTCAGCTTGTCAATTTTCTGCGAAGGTGTAGGCTCTTTGGCTTCAGTAGCAGTAGAGGTCTCACCACCAAATTCGGGCACCAAGGCCGGTTTGATGTAGCGTGGTCGGTGAGTAAGGACCTTCACTCTTTTCCTCTTTGGCGCAGCCTCACTTAGAGCAACCGAAGTATCACCTTTTCCAGAAGTTGCGCTTTTTCTCTTTTGCCCTTTTAACGGGTAGCGGTAATCAGGGTACATAAACCCAATAGCATCGAAAACTCTATTCAGCCTCTTCTTTTTCCGCCCTCCGAAGGTCGCAGATAGAGCGTTATCTTATGTCTTTGAATATGGTCCAAGCAGTTCGTCGCTTGTAGCTTCGATGCATTTCAGCCAATCATCATCTGGCTCAATAAACTTACCCTCGTATCTGAAGGTGTATTTCAACCTAATCAGTCCACCTTCGTCAGGCTTGCTGATGGTTTCCTTTGGCATTTCCCATTGCTCTACAAGAGGCCACACTCTGAAGGCTATGTGCTCCTGGACTAAATCCCTCGTTCCGATGAAAGAGCAGACTATGCCGAATGCCTTTTGGCATTCTTCGGCTATATCATCAATTTCCACCTTCGATTTCCTAAGGCCGAAGCGCTGCCAGATAGGACGCATGATAATATCTTTGATGTCTTCTCGTGCCTTTAAATCGTTTTTCACGTAAAACCATTCCTTCATCCAGTCCCCAGGCCATCTTTTCCGGAAGGTTGGCACGGGACAGCTCGAGCCAGAGCGAGCGACGAAGCTATAACAACCAAAATTGTTATGATATTGCTCTTTGCCCCAAGGTTTCGTCTCATATAACAATTCATGCATATTGCAAAAGCTTTTTGCATTTGGCTCCAAGCCCTGGCTCCTCACGGCCCAAACGAAGATTCCCATTCTTATGACTGCTTCGGGTGTAATTTGATGAAGGTAGACTTGATAGATCTTTAAAACCTCAACCACAAATTTGCTTAATGGAAACCGAAGCCCAGCTTTAAAAAAGCTTCGGAAGATCACAACTTCATTCTCTTCGGGAGTAGGCACAGTCCTCTCTCCGTCATCAGCCCTTACAATAGACATGTTCCGAAAATATCTTCCCTCATATTATCGAGATGACTCTGTTTAATAGTTGATTTTCCAAAAACTGCATGACTTGGTCGCCAGGGTCGATCTTCGGAGTCTTCTCCGCCACTTTCCACATCATAACTGTCACTATCACCAGTGTCTTCAGATAAACCTTCTAAAATCTCCCTAGTAATCTTCTATGTATTTGTCTTTGCTATCGATTCAATAAAGCCAAGATTCTTCTCCTCAGAAAGGCTCAGCTTCGTTTCAGCAATAGCTTTTTTGTCTTGAGACATCTTCGGAAATGTTGAAAGCGTGCTCTTAAAGCCGAAGCTAAAGAAAATCTAAAAAGCCAGGCAAGCGTTGGTGTGCAAAGAACTAAAAATTAGGAAGGCAAGAGCAGACGACAAGAAAGCGTGCTAAATGTGCTCGCGGTGCGCTCTTATTTATACGCCCAATACGTTGCAAGTGGCAGGGCCCCGCTTGTCATTGACTATTGCTATTCTAGCAAAGGGAAGGTGTTTTTTCGGACCTTCGGCTTAAGGCCTTCGTCCATATCGCAATCTGAATTTATCATTCTAACAAATTAATATTGCGAGAGGCTACTGTTGGGGGCCTTCGGCTTCCGAAGGTCCTCAAAAACATGATTTAACAATGTTTTTGGAGTATGATACATGAACAGGTACCTTCAGACTTAGGTCAAAACCACAATGTGAAGAAGCACAAAGAATACGAAGGATGGCGCAGAGCCGAAGCTGTTCGTAGGAGAGCTTCGGCGTGATAGCAGAAAAGGAAACCGACTTAAAGGAGAAAAGGCTATTTAGACCCCGATGGATTACTATAGAGTTATTAGCAAATGTAAAGGGCATGGGTGTAATTTTACATGGGCTGCATCCCGTGCCTATAAATAGATGAACAGTGCTCCCGTACTGTTCACGCTGACTTGGCATTTGCTTTTGCGTCACACTTGTATTATTTATCTTCCTTCAAGCCGAAGGTACACTTGTAATGAATTGTTATCTTCACTTATTCATGGTAATACAATAAAAATAATACAATAGTAATAACATATTTGATGGTTCGTACTGTTCATGTTTCGTATAAATTCCTTCTACATTTTTATATGTCAAATTTACGAAGGTATGCTCTTTGTAATCTTCGTCCGAAAGACATTATATCCTAAGGGAAATAATGCTCCGAAGGACGAAGAACCTTAACGTTTAACATTCTTTATGTTGCCTTGCTCTTAAGCCGAAGCATTTGAGAGCAAGTCCCCAACATTGACCTTCGTCTAATGAGCATTATACCCATGCGGAGATAATGCTTCGGAAGACGAAGGTCCGTAATAATTAACAGTTGTGTTGTCTTGTTCTTGATCTACAACATTTGAGAACAAGTGATCAACATTGGCGCCCACCTCCGGTGAACTCAAACGACCACCTTTGGCAAGCATCCACCTTCATCATGCCGCCGAAGAAGACAACAGCGCCAGGGGCTACCCTGTAGCCATTGGACACAAATCAGGAGACACTCTCCCTGCGAGAAGCTAGGAGCCAGAAGAGAAAGGCTACAAGCCCAACACCTCAGGAGGAGGAATTGGACCAGGAGATCAGGGACTCGGAGGATATTCACCAGCAAGTGCAAAGGAAGAGAGAAAAGATGCTTCGGCTAGCCGACCTTTAGAGGAAAATCGACGAAGCTGCCGAAGAAATGAGTCACCTTATTCAGGATGACCAAGACCGAAGGCCTCAACACATGGAGCTTTGTCAGGAAAGCCCAATCAATGATGATGAGTGGTACGATGACTTTCATCATGATAACTTTGCTTTTGATGATGCTTCCCTTCTAGCAGCAGAGTTGTAGTCTACCCTATGGCCACCATCTTACAAGCCACCTCAGCTCCCCATGTATGATGGACACTCAGATTCTAAACAGTTCCTGATGAGCTACGAAGCAACCATATCCTCATATGGGGGCAACACTGCCATCATGGCGAAGTCCTTCATCATGGCAGTCAGAAGTGTGGCTCAAACATGATACTCTTCTCTTCGGCCGGGGACAATTACGTCATGGCAGAAGCTAAAGGACATGCTAGTCACTAGCTTCCAGGGTTTCCAGACGAAGCTAGTCACTGCTCAAGCTCTGTTCCAGTGCACGTAGGACCATGAGGAGTACCTGCAAGCGTACGCCCGAAGGTTCTTGCGATTGAGAGCTCATGCGCATACAGTGCCCAATGAGATTGTCATTGAAGACAAGATCAAGGGGCTCAGACCAATACCAACGGCGCAATATTTTGCAAGGAAGCCACCGCAAACCTTGGAGAAGCTTCTCCAGAAAATGGATGAGTACATTAGAGTCGACAATGACTTTCGGCAAAGAAGGGAAGAAGCCTACAGATACTTCGAGATGACCAGAGGCTTTGGAGGATGACTCCACCCTAGGCATGTTAGGTCCATCCATAATCCTAGCTCAAGCGACGACAAGGGGAATCATACCCAAGGGCAACAGCATAGCTATCAATCACCAGGGGCACAACAAGGTTCTTTCAGGCCACTAGCTCCAAGAGGCAGAGGGGGGAGAAGCTTCAGAGGAAGATATGGTAATTAGCCCAAGAGATTGTTCTACCTATTCTCTAGTGAGGATAAGGGACATACCACAAGGACGTGCCAAGTCACGATCCAGAAGCAGAAGGAAATCGCTGAAGTCGAAGCACGGCAGAACCCGCCGAAGCAGGTCTTGCATACTGCTTCGTGCTACTCTCTGTATATCCCAAAATATGTGGGCAATCCACAGCCTATGACTTCCGTTGCTTCTGCGAGTCACTCCCAAGCTTCCTGGGCTCAGTTGCCACCAGTGGCACCGCTGGCGCCTGCCCTTGTTCATAATCAACAGCCAGAAGGGCATCGTCAGGCTTAGCGATAGCATGACCTTCGGGAGGAGTCCGAAGCTCGCACAGTCAACAACACTGTGTGGCGGAACTGCCCGAACTATTCCAACTTAAGTGCCTAAGCCCTGCCTCAAAGGCTAGACCACAATTAAATGGGAATAACCCGTCAATCCCTCGGATCTAGTCCGACGAGACCACCAACAGGATCAAGTACCACAATCTCACTCGATGGTGAGTCACAGAGCAAATACAATAAAGCATAAAACCATACGTTAAGGAGTATTAACTTATTACATCATCATTCGGAGTTTTTAGCAAAAGTAGTCATCATTGTTCGAAGTGCAGCGGAATAAAACTAACGATGATTAAATAGAGAGATGGGGAAGCCTGTCCCATCACTCCTCATGCTCCTCCTCAGCCGAGGCAGGATCCCACTCGACTGTCCAACCTGGTGGCAAGATGGACGACCAAGTCACTCCAGCAACCATGTCCTCCAGAGAACCTGTAAAAAATTATGCCACAAGCAAGGCTGAGTATACTAATACTCAACTAGACTTACCCGGTGTGAGGAGTCTACTCCTCTACCTCTAGACATGCAGCTGTTTGGCTGTGGGGTTTGGTTGCCAAAAGCACTAGCTGAGTTTATAAATCAAGTTTTAGCTTTGTCAAGTTTAAGTGTGACTCTCTTAAGACTAAATGTGTACTATCTACTCATTCATGGTATCAAACATATTTAGCAATCAACATCTTTTGTCTCATCATCACATTTCAACTTGTTATTCAATGCAATACAATGGATCAAGCAGTCTCATTAGCTGCGAGAAGCAGACGATTCGAATCGAGTTTTTATCCTTCCAAGGTAAATCTAAACACACGACGTGGCGAGGCACTCCGTCCCCACACATATCACTTGTCCCCATCGATTCCCTGGCAACAGAAAGGGGCTCACCGCTTTGGCGTACAATGCCTCACTGACCCCGACTGCCGTCGTGCAGTGACCGCACTTGTACCCACCATAACCGGAATGGGAGACCACGTCTCAGGTCGCGTGAGGAGGGCAATCTGCGGGCAGGTTCAATCAGGTACTAGGCTTACCGTTTTACCATATTTCTTGGCATATGTTTAGTACATTCAAACGCTTGACACAGGTATCCGCACGTTAATCCTTATTCCAATTTCATCTCGTAGACCACGCATCTCCATGGATCCGTGTCCACAGACCAATCATCAATATGATATGAAAGTGGGTACAACCAATTTCCTGACCTCGCGCGAGTGCTAGAAAAATCACTCGACTTCTACCGAGATCCCTAATTAGCAAAGCAGCTACTCGAACTAGCATACTAGTATCCATCTCAAAGGGAATCCTGAGTTCATGCAACTAGTTTTTCAGTCAACTCCTACACTTAAGTGCATAGTACAAGCCTACAAACATTAAGTGCAGTAAAATAGCATATATATAACGGTTACGCATAAAACCGGGGCTTGCCTTCCAAAGCTGGGGCAGGCAGATCCTCTGGTGCAGGCTCTGGTGCTGGATCCGGGGCTACCTCCTGAGCAGCTCCTTGCTCCGGCACGAGGACGTACTCTCCGTCAACGAGGTTGCAATCTATCGAATGCAATGAATAAGATTACGCATGCCATGATTATGCAGGAGGTGGTAAACATTATGCTAAGTAAAAGAAAACTAAGTTAGTTTAGTAACTTAGGGTTTCTTGGTCTTACTTGGCTCTTGGTGGTGTATGCTTATCAACTTAGGTTTGGAGTTTTGTTAGGGATAAGCATAGTGGATTTGTATTTTCCCTACATATTTCAATGGGCAATTTAAAAAGGGTTTTGCTAGTTGGGTTAGGGTGACACAAGTTTCCACTATCAATTTCCCCTTTTTCATTTTCTAATTATGAATTCTAGTGTAGGTTTGAACTACAACAGTGGTTTAACTTTTTCCAAAAATTCTGTAAAAATTACAGTGGGTTGCCATTGGTCACTATAGTCTGTTCGAGGAATTTGAGGTCCAGAATAACAAGAGTATGTCTTGGACAAAAATAACAAAAGTTGGGCAAAAGGGGGTCCCTTTGCACTACAACTCTTAACTAGGAGTGGGTTCTGTCCTAAGGGTCATTTTTGTTGGTATCTAACAGTAATCACATGCTTGTGTGCCAAAAATCTCAGAAGAATAATTGGTGGTTATTTAGTTGGGATTTTCTAAAGTTTAATGTCAAAAAGGCACTTTCTACTATCTTGTTATTTGAAAAATGTCAAACAGCAGATTTCGTATTTTTCCTATGTTTTTAATAACAAAACATTACTTATCTCAAGGTTTGGGGTGTTTTCACCTTGGGGTTATTTCTCTAGGGTTTTTCTAAGTTTTCTTTGTTTTCTTAAAAATATGGGTGCTCCCTGGTTCTTTATTTAAACCTCCATTATTATTTTCTCTAACTTTAGGCTAAAAAGGATTTAAATGGTAAACTCTATCTTAACTGTGTGTATAGAGGGGTTTATCATTTTTAAACATGTTAGGAAGTGATTAGGTACTTCTCCAAATTTTCTTAACCTCAGTCTAACTGTGCAACTATTTTTCCTATTGTTATTTAGCTTTTCGCCAAATCAATATTTAAATCAAAACCTTAAAGTTTTCTGTAACACTTAGGGGTTTTATATTTTTCTTAAGTAGTTTACATTATTTAAGATCTGGCAAAATTGGTTTGACTCAATTTGGGTGAACAAAACAGAAGATATGAATTATTCAAGTTCTGTTTGAATTGAAATCAGATTAATTAAAAAGGTTTCCTCGAAAAACCACTTTGCACCGAAGACCTCGGGTTCTTTCCAAACTAATCCTCTCAGTTATACCCCTACGCTACTATTCCCCTGAGTCACTGACAATGCACAAAACCCCCTAGCCTTTTCTTCTTCTCCCCCGCGGTCCCTCCCCAGGTTTAAACAGTACCCGCGGAAAAGAAAAGGGCGACGCGGCTTACCAGCGGCGAGAGAGGTCCGTCGAGGGGCGAGGTTGGCTCCGGGAGGTCCTGGCGGTCACAACGGTGTACGGCTCGACGGCGGAGGTGGCCGGAATCGTCCGGTCCACGTGCGCAGGCGGGTGATCTCGTCGGCGGCGGGTGTTCCGGCTAAACCACGGCGATCTAGTTCAATCAAATGGCACGATGAGCTCCACGAGGTGACGTAGAGGCTATGTGCACAAGGAATCGAAGAATG
Organism: Zea mays; assembly: GCF_902167145.1. Classification (NCBI taxonomy): domain Eukaryota; kingdom Viridiplantae; phylum Streptophyta; class Magnoliopsida; order Poales; family Poaceae; genus Zea; species Zea mays. The sequence continues at coordinate 72,348,647 of NC_050100.1, read as the reverse complement.
GAGCAGAGGATTACCCGGTCTACGTTCACCGGTGGTCGGGCGAAGTCCGGCGACCGTGGACTGGCTTCTCCGGCGAAGCAAAGTCCGATTCCTTGCGCAGGGAGCTTCACCGAGGCGTGCACAACCTCTTCCAAGGGTCGGGCGTGGCTAGGAAGGGCTCTGTTGGCCGGTCTACGGTGGCAGGGGCTCGGGTGGCCGCGGGCATGCCGTGCACGGGGCAAACGCCGATGGTTTTGGGCTCCGGTGAGGTCGAGCGTGCGCGGAGGAGTACGGTCGACGCCTGAGGGTGATTTATAGGCGCGGGCGCGGCTTGGCGTGGCGCGGGGCGCGCGGGGTCGGGCGCGGGCGTGCTCTGGCGTGCGCAGAGCACGTCGAACACGTGGAGGTGTTCTTCTGCTCATGTTCAAAAGCTTGCTGAGATCGCATACGTGCGAATCTTGGAAAAAATCCGGCGCAGACCTCTTCCTGGCACCTATGGCTATCTCTTGTATGTGAGTTCCAAGGAAAGATAAGCCCTAGGTCAGAAGATATGCGGACGCCAAATCTGGCTTGTCTCACTGCCCACTTCGCGACAAAAGTGATGCCAAGACATGTCAAATGTCAAGGGCTCGGTCTCAACTTTTTCCAGGGGGGTGCCTTAGGTGGTATGCCACATTTTTGGTATAGAACTTAGGTGGTTTTGGTGCCATCTACAAGGTGAACATGGTGGATCTTTAGATTAGGTGTAGATTTTGACTTAGAGAGAATTAGAGAGCTCTAGCTCTCTCTCTACTTAAGGAATGGATTTGGGGTTTCTTAAGGGGTCCTTTTGCAATGTTTCCTCTCTATATTTGTTGATTAATATGTCACTTAACTTTAGCCACAAGGTTAGGTCATGACTTGCACATTTGCTAAATCTCCCCCCTTCAACCAAAGTTTTAGGAGATGGGGGTTCAAGAGGGGTCTAGGGTTTACTCCCCTCTTGTCCAAGGTGATAAGTGCACAAAAGCTTGGGTAATGCTTTTGGTCATTCACATTTCTTGGTTAATACATGGCCTCCAAGGTTCTTATGCTCTTCTCCTTAAGTTTCTTCCACATGTGATCACAGTCATTAGTGCATAGGTGTGCCATAGCCATGGTAACACTTGGGGTGTTACAACCCTCCCCCCTTAAAGGAATCTCGTCCCGAGATTTTAGGTAGAGTCCTCAGGAGGAGTGCCGAGAAGGCATGCTGGTGTGTTGTTCCTTCTTAGATTCAAGTTTCACTAGTTAACTGCTCTTCGAATGTCATTCTCTTTGCGACTTCAGAAGGAAGTCCTTTTTAAGTCGAAACCACAACTTAGACTACCCTTGCCATCTAAGTTCTTCTTATATTTGTATTCAAAGGGCAGGTGGGGGTGGGATTTTGGGTTACGTACCGACTCCTTTGGGCAGAAAGTCGGGGAAGCGAGAGCGTAGAAAATCCTCAGTCTCCCATGTAGCTTCTTCTACTGAATGGTGACTCCACTGAACCTTATACATTCTGATCGACCTTGCCCGTGTTGACCTCTCTTTCTGATCCAATACCTTGACGGGGTACTCTTGATAGGATAAGTCTGGTTCTATCTCAATGTCTGGTTCAGGTAGCACTTCAGTGGGTAAGCGGACACATTTCCGCAGCTGAGATACATGGAACACATCATGAACAACTGACATGTGTGGTGGCAATTCCAATTGATAGGCTACGGGTCCACAATTTGCTTTGATCTCATAGGGTCCAATGTAGCGAGGAGCTAACTTGCCCTTGATCCCAAATCTCTGGACACCCTTGGTGGGTGACACCTTAAGATAAACATGATCTCCCACTTTAAACTGCAGAGGCTTCCTCCTCTTGTCAGGATAACTCTTTTGCCTGGCCTGAGCAGCTTCTAAGTTCTTCTTAATGACTCTGACCTTTTCCTCTGCTTCAAGCACCAAATCTGGCCCAAATATTTCCCTCTCTCCTGCTTGAGACCAATTTAGCGGGGTTCTACATCTCCTCCCATATAAGGCTTCAAAAGGTGCCATCTTCAAACTGGACTGATAGCTTTTATTATAGGAGAATTCCGCCAAAGAAAGACACTTGTCCCAATTTTTACCATAGTGTAGCACACAGGCTCACAACATGTCTTCGAGGATTTGATTTACTCTTTCTGTCTGGCCATCTGTTGTCTGAGGATGGTATGCTGAGCTTCGTATTACATGGGTCCCAAGTGATTCTTGTAGCTGCTCCCAAAAGCGTGCCACAAACAGTGGTCCTCTGTCAGATACAATGGTCTTCGGAATGCCATGCAAACGCACGATTTGATCAACATAGATTTCTGCATATTTTTCCGTCTTGTGGGTGGTGTGTACTGGCAGGAAATGAGCGGTCTTGGTCAATCTATCCACAATGACCCAAATGGAATCATGGTGCTGGGAGGTATTGGGCAATCCCACGATAAAGTCCATGCAAATGTCCTCCCATTTCCAAGATGGTATGGGAAGGGGTTGCATAGGGTCTGCTGTCTTCAAATGACTGGCCTTGATTCTCTGGCAGGTGTCACACTCGGATACATACTTGGCAATTTCCCTATTCATTCTGGTCCACCAGAATAAGGACCTGAGATCATGATACATCTTGTTGCTGCAGGGGTGCATGGAGAATTTTGAAAGGTGAGCTTCATCCAATATCTTCTTTCTGAGCTCAGGGTTCTTGGGAACAACCAATCGATCTCCAAACCATAGAATTCCTTTGCTGTCCTAACGGAAGCATTTGTATTTTTCTGCTTTCTGCTTGATCATTTCCTTGATAACCTGAACATCCTTGTCTTCAATCTTTGCCCTGACTATTTGCTCTTGTAATGTGGGCTCCACCGAGATATAATTTAAAGCACCTGAAGAAACCACTTCCAGGTTCAGTTTGCATAACTCATCACACAGGGTGGTGACTCTTGCATCCATGCTCATACAATTGCACTGGGCCTTTCTGCTCAAGGCATCTGCCACAACGTTGGCTTTGCCAGGATGGTAATGCACCTCCAAATCATAGTCCTTGATTAGCTCTAACCATCTTCTCTGCCTCATATTTAGATCTGCTTGAGTGAAAATGTATTTGAGACTCTTATGATCAGTGTAAATGTTACAGTGAGCTCCCATCAAGTAATGTCTCCATATTTTGAGAGCATGAACCACCGCTGCTAACTCCAAGTCATGGGTAGGGTAGTTCTGCTCATGGGGTCTAAGTGCTCGGGAGGCATAAGCAATTACTCTGTTGTCTTGCATTAAGACACATCCCAATCCTGTACCGGAAGCATCGCAATACACTTCAAAGGGCTTGGTGTTATCAGGTTGAGCTAGCACTGGGGCTGTTGTCAAATGTTGCCTTAGTGTATGGAAGGCATCCTCACACTTTAGGCTCCAATTATACTTGACTCCCTTCTTCAACAGTTCAGTCATTGGCTTGGCAATTCTGGAGAAATCTAGAATGAATCGTCGATAATACCCTGCCAATCCCAGAAAACTCTGAATCTGTAGCATGGTGGTAGGAGGTTTCCAATCCATTACTTCTTGTACCTTCTCAGGATCAACTGATATCCCATCCTGAGAAATTGTGTGACCCAAGAATTTAATTTCCTTCAGCCAGAACTCACATTTAGACAATTTGGCATACAACTGATGGTCACGCAGTCTCTGAAGTACAGTATGCAAATGTTTAGTGTGCTCGGCTTCATTCTTGGAATAAACCAGAATATCATCAATGAAAACGACCACGAATTTGTCCAACTCTGGCATGAATACTGAGTTCATCAGGTACATAAAATAAGCCGAGGCATTGGTCAGCCCAAAAGACATCACCAAAAACTCATAGAGCCCATATCTGGTAGAGAAAGCTGTTTTGGGAATATCGCTGGCACAGATCTTGATCTGATGGTAACCCGAGCGAAGGTCTATTTTGGAGAACACCTTGGCTCCCACCAACTGATCAAACAAAACATCTATGCGGGGCAGTGGGTATTTGTTCTTGATGGTCACCGCATTGAGAGGGCGGTAATCGACACACATTCTCAGACTTTCATCCTTCTTCTTTACAAACAAGGCTGGGCATCCCCAAGGTGAAGTACTTGGGCGAATGAACCCCTTGTCCAACAACTCTTGCAGTTGCTTTTTTAGTTCTGCCAATTCCGCGGGAGGCATCCTATAAGGTCTCTTGGAGATAGGAGCAGTCCCGGGTTGCAATTCAATGGCGAACTCAATGTCTCTATCAGGTGGCATCCCTGGCAATTCATCCGGAAAAACATCTGGGTAGTCACGGACCACTGGAATCCTTTCCACTGGTAACTCTATCATAGTGAATGCACAAGAACGGGTACAACCCTGATCAGGCAAATATAAAGTAGTCTCGCTGTAAGCAGGGGAGTGAATCTCAATGGCCCTTCCTGCAATATCCAATACTGCCTGATGCCTGGATAACCAATCAGTTCCCAATATAATATCCATGCTATCCAATCCTAAGATGAGAAGGGTGGTTCTAATCACAAGACTACCCAATTTTATAGGCACTTGCCTGTTGATTTGGTAGGTGGCAACCCTGCCTCCTGGTGTCGAAATTGTAATACCCACATCGGTGTGGTGAAAAGGTAATTGGCACTTGGCACTAAATTTGGCACTGATAAAACTGTGTGATGCACCAGAATCAAAAAGAACAATAGCAGGATAATTCAAAACTGAAAAGATACCAGTCATGACGGGTGCTCCCTCTGGAATATCAGCCATGGTGGTGAAGTTCAGCCTACCTTGCCTCACTTGCACCTTCTGCCTCTTGCCTTGGTTCTGGTTAGCATTCTGCCCCTGCCTCTGCTGGTTCCTGGGGCAATTCTTGGCATAATGTCCGGTGTTGCCACAAGTGAAACACCTGTTGTCATTGGCCTGACGGTACTGCTGCTGATGTTGATTGTTCCTCTGAGCTGGAAACTGGGTGCGGTTGGGTGCCTGCTGCTGCTGCTGTGGTCGGATCACCCAACGTCCTTGTTGTTGCTGCGGTCCCCTGTTCTGAGTGTCAGACACAATCCTGAAGCGTTGTGGCTGAGTTGAAGGTCCTGCCACAGTGGTCTTCCTCTTCTTCTCTGCCTGACGAGCTGTGATACAGTCCTCCTAAGAAATGGCCATGTTGACTAACTCATTATAGCTGTTGGCCCTGACGGTGTTGAGACGGTCACGGAGCTTAGTGCTGAGCCCCCTCCTAAACCTGTCCCTCTTCTTCTCGTCTGTGTCTGCATGATACCCAGCATACTGGCACAGGTCATTGAAGGCCTGAGCATACTGTAACGCTGTCCGGTTTCCCTGAGTGAGTGCCAGAAACTCATTGAGCTTTCGGTCCATAATGCCTGCTGGTATATGGTGCCCCCTGAAAGCTGCCTTGAACTCTCTCCACTCCACCTCCCGGTCCTCTGGCTGCATAGCAAGAAAATGGTCCCACCAGGTCCTCACGGGTCCGCGAAGCTGCTGGGTGGCGAACCTGACCTTAGTGACCTCTGAGCAAACTCCATGGAGTAGCGGGAATTTGGATTCCACTACTCTCAACCATACATCCGCATTAAGTGGGTCCTCTGCCGTGGTGAACAATGGTGGCTGAGTACTGAGGAACTCCTGGTAGGTGGCTGCCGCGGGGTGACACTGATGATCACCACCACCATAGTGCTGAGGTGGTGGCTGACGCTGAGCTAGCTGTCTCAAGATCTCATTTTGCTGAGCCATCAGCTCCTGCAGAGTAGGAGGCGATGGCGGCGGTGGAGGAACGCGCTCATTTTCACCACGACGCGCTCTCCCGGCCATCTGAAAAATCACATATATTTTCAATAACACAACTTTGAGGTTCAAGGTTCAATCGCGGCGAAAGAGTCAAAAGGCGAAATCCATCTATTCTTGCATAATCATAAAAGATTTCACATGGCATAAACTTTTCTTCTTAAATTAAGACTGACATCATTCATCAACCATGCTTCCAAAAACGTTCATCGCGATTACATCAATAGCCCAAAAGACTCAACTCTATCTAGCCTAGTACCCCAAGGGTGCAAAAGCTAAGCTAGCTTCGAGGAGTTCTACCATCATCGACTTCTAACTCTATTCCTGCGACCTAGTGAGCAAACGAGGCAACACTCGACTCGGGGGAAGGCGGTCTCCCTGAGCCCGCAGTGTCCAAGCTGGAGGCAGGCTCCTCTCCTCCCTCGATGTCGACATCCTCATTGGCCTCCATGTCCTGGATCTCCTGGTGATGCATATCCAGGTGCTCGTTAGCCTCCGCAAGCTGCTGCTGAGTGTTGATAAGCTGATCCTCGAGAACCTCGATAGTGTTCTCCCTGGTCCCCACTAATTCCTCAAGCTCTTGGATCTCATTTGATAGTTGTTCCACCTGTAAGTCCTTTTCCACCATCTCCGTGGACAAGTCAACCACAAGCTCCTCTCGGTTATCCAAGGTGATCTTAGTTGCCTCCAACAATGCCATCAGATGGGACATTGCCTCACCACGCATCACTTGCAGACGGTACAGGGCATTCATGCACCGCACTGTCAAGTGAGCAGTCTGACCTAGGTAGATAGCCCAGTCCTTGGCATGCTCCACTCGGTCCTTCCACATTGGGTCGTCCTCCTTCTCAGCGGGGAACAAGCCAATGGGGTGAGTGGACAGCTCCAAGGGGTGGAATCCGCAGAAGGTGTTCAGTCCGTGAAGAGCAATCGCCTCGATCGTATCCTCAGCCCGGTATCCAAAGGACTCAGAGTCCAGCGAACGCCAGCCTGGCTGTAGGGGATGAGGCTCCAGGGTCATCCTTACCCTACAGCGGGGCACTCGGTGCTTCTCGAATTGTTGCACCGCATACTGAGGAGGCGTCGTGTAACCGGCCCCCTGAAGTACCTCCCACAAAATATGGGGAAAACCCTCTCGTGCAAGCCCGTCGGTGTGGGACAGTGCATTCCCTTCATCCGAGGATCCGTGAGAAGTCATCTGTGTACGGTTAAGCGTAAGTAAAAAAAGAATTATAAAAAGAAAAAGGAATCACAACTCAGCCTCTCTCTAACTACAACAATGGTACTGGGGTACTTAGTTGGTCATCATTTTGTATTAAAGTCCTTACCCAATTATCCGTTAGTTTAATTAAGGATGCATGCATGCTCGTCCTGAACGACCTCACATCAATCTTAGAGGGAATAGGGAAGAACTCCCATCCCTTATAGTAGCCTGTAGGGCTGACTCAAATAGCCACCTAGCTACCCCTCTATCATCCTAAGGCTTCACATCCTAGGTCTATCCTGATCGTCCTTCGATCTATCCAACATTGGTTTCTATCAAGTTTTACTTTGGAAAAGGATGGTATTTATAGTTTATTGATTCCTCTGTGGTGATACAAGCTCCAATACTAGGTGTGGCGGAACTGCCCGAACTATTCGAACTTAAGTGCCTAAGCCCCGCCTCAAAGGCTAGACCACACTTAAATGTGAATAACCCGTCAATCCCTCGGATCTAGTCCGACGAGGCCACTAACAGGATCAAGTACCATAATCTCACTCGATGGTGAGTCACTGAGCAAATACAATAAAGCATAAAACCATACGTTAAGGAGTATTAACTTATTACATCATGATTCGGAGTTTTTAACAAAAGTAGTCATCATTGTTCGAAGTGCAACGGAATAAAACTAACGATGATTAAACAGAGAGATGGGGAAGCCTGTCCCATCACTCCTCATGCTCCTTCTCAGCCGAGGCAGGATCCCACTCGACTGTCCAACCCGGTGGCAAGATGGACGACCATGTCACTCCAGCAACCATGTCCTCCAGAGAACCTGTAAAAAAATTATGCCACAAGCAAGGCTGAGTATACTAATACTCAGCTAGACTTACCCGGTGTGAGGAGTCTACTCCTCTACATCTAGACATGCAGCTGTTTGGCTGTGGGGTTTTGTTGCCAAATGCACTAGCTGAGTTTATAAATCAAGTTTTAGCTTTGTCAAGTTTAAGTGTGACTCTCTTAAGACTAAATGTGTACTATCTACTCATTCATGGTATCAAACATATTTAGCAATCAACATCTTTTGTCTCATCATCACATTTCAACTTGTTACTCAATGTAGTACAATGGATCAAGCAGTCTCATTAGCTGCGAGAAGCAGATGATTCAAATCGAGTTTTTATCCTTGCAAGGTAAACCTAAACACACGACGTGGCGAGGCACTCCGTCCCCACACACATCAACCGTCCCCATCGATTCCCTGGCAACAGAAAGGGGCTCATTGCCTTGGCGTACAATGCCTCACTGACCCCGACTGCCGTCGTGCAGTGACCGCACTTGTACCCACTATAACCGGAATGGGAGACCACGTCTCAGGTCGCGTGAGGAGGGCAATCTGCGGGTAGGTTCAATCAGATACTAGGCTTACCGATTTACCATATTTCTCGGCATATGTTTAGTACATTCAAACGCTTGACACAGGTATCCGCACGTTAATCCTTATTCCAATTTCATCTCGTAGACCACGCATCCCCATGGATCCGTGTCCACAGACCAATCATCAATATGATATGAAAGTGGGTACAACCAATTTCCTGACCTCGCGCGAGTGCTAGAAAAATCACTCGACTTCTACCGAGATCCCTAACTAGCAAAGCAACTACTCGACCTAGCATACTAGTATCCATCTCAAAGGGAATCCTGAGTTCATGCAACTAGGGTTTCAGTCAACTCCTACACTTAAGTGCACAGTACAAGCCTACAAACATTAAGTGCAGTAAAATAGCATATATATAACGGTTATGCATAAAATTGGGGCTTGCCTTCCAAAGCTGGGGCAGACAGATCCTCAGGTGCAAGCTCTGGTGCTGGATCCGGGGCTACCTCCTGAGCAGCTCCTTGCTCCGGCACGAGGACATACTCTCCGTCAGCGAGGTTGCAATCTATCGAATGCAATGAATAAGATTATGCATGCCATGATTATGCAGGAGGTGGTAAACATTATGCTAAGTAAAAGAAAACTAAGTTAGTTTAGTAACTTAGGGTTTCTTGGTCTTACTTGGCTCTTGGTGGTGTATGCTTATCAACTTAGGTTTGGAGTTTTGTTAGGGATAAGCATAGTGGATTTGTATTTTCCTTACATATTTCAATGGGCAATTTAAAAAGGGTTTTGCTAGTTGGGTTAGGGTGACACAAGTTTCCACTATCAATTTCCCCTTTTTCATTTTCTAATTATGAATTCTAGTGTGGGTTTGAACTACAACAGTGGTTTAACTTTTTCCAAAAATTCTGTAAAAATTACAGTGGGTTGCCATTGGTCACTATAGTCTGTTCGAGGAATTTGAGGTCCAGAATAACAAGTGTATGCCTTGGACAAAAATAACAAAAGTTGGGCAAAAGGGGGTCCCTTTGCACTACAACTCTTAACTAGGAGTGGGTTCTGTCCTAAGGGTCATTTTTGTAGGTATCTAACAGTAATCATATGCTTCTGTGCCAAAAAGCACAGAAGAATAATTTGTGGTTATTTAGTTGGGATTTTCTAAAGTTTAATGTCAAAAAGGCACTTTCTACTATCTTGTTATTTGAAAAATGTCAAACAGCAGATTTCATATTTTTCCTATGTTCTTAATAACAAAACATTACTTATCTCAAGGTTTGGGGTGTTTTCACCTTGGGGTTATTTCTCTAGGGTTTTTCTAAGTTTTCCTTGTTTTCTTAAAATAAAAGGTATCCCAATTAATTTATACTAAACCAAGGTATACTAAATTTTTCTAGTAAACTATACTGAATAAGTAGACTAACAAAAATTGGGTGCTCCCTGGTTCTTTATTTAAACCTCCATTATTATTTTCTCTAACTTTAGGCTAAAAAGGATTTAAATGGTAAACTCTATCTTAACTGGGTGTATAGAGGGGTTTATCATTTTTAAACATGTTAGGAAGTGATTAAGTACTTCTCCAAATTTTCTTAACCTCAGTCTAACAGTGCAACTATTTTTCCTATTATTATTTAGCTTTTCGCCAAATCAATATTTAAATCAAAACCTTAAAGTTTTCTGTAACACTTAGGGGTTTTATATTTTTCTTAAGTAGTTTACATTATTTAAGATCTGGCAAAATTGGTTTGACTCAATTTGGGTGAACAAAACATAAGATATGAATTATTCAAGTTCTGTTTGAATTTAAATCAGATTAATTAAAAAGGTTTCCTGGAAAAACCACTTTGCACTGAAGACCTCGGGTTCTTTCCAAACTAATCCTCTCAGTTATACCCCTGCGCTACTATTCCCCTGAGTCACTGACAATGCACAAAACCCCCTAGCCTTTTCTTCTTTCCCCCGCGGTCCCTCCCCAGGTTTAAACAGTACCCGCGGAAAAGAAAAGGGCGGCGCGGCTTACCGGCGGCGAGAGAGGTCCGGCGAGGGGCGAGGTTGACTCCGGGAGGTCCTGGCGGTCACAACGGTGTACGGCTCGATGGCGGAGGTGGCCGGAATCGTCCGGTCCACGTGCGCAGGCGGGTGATCTCGTCGGTGGCGGGTGTTCCGGCTAAACCACGGCGATCTAGTTCAATCAAATGGAACGATGAGCTCCACGACATGACGTAGAGGCTATGTGCACAAGGAATCGATGAATGGAGCAGAGGATTACCCGGTCTACGTTCATCGGTGGTCGGGCGAAGTCCGACGACCGTGGACTGGCTTCTCCGGCGAAGCAAAGTCCGATTCCTTGCGCTGGGAGCTTCACCGAGGCGTGCACAGCCTCTTCCAAGGGTCGGGCGTGGCTGGGAAGGGATTTGTTGGCCGGTCTACGGTGGCAGGGGCTCGGGTGGCCGCGGGCACGCCGTGCACGGGGCAAACGCCGGTGGTTTCGGGCTCCGGTGAGGTCGAGCGTGCGCGGAGGAGTACGGTCGACGCCTGAGGGTGATTTATAGGCGCGGGCACGAGCAGGCGACGCGGGCGCGGCTTGGCGTGGCGCGGGGCGCGCGGGGTCGGGCGCGCGGGGTCGGGCGCGGGCGTGCTCTGGCGTGCGTAGAGCGCGTCGAACACGTGGAGGTGTTCTTCTGCTCATGTTCAAAAGCTTGCTGAGATCGCATACGTGCGAATCTTGGCAAAAATCCGGCGCAGACCTCTTCCTGGCACCTATGACTATCTCTTGTATGTGAGTTCCAAGGGAAGATAAGCCCTAGGTCAGAAGATATGCGGACGCCAAATCTGGCTTGTCTCCCTGCCCACTTCGCGACAAAAGTGATGCCAAGACATGTCAAATGTCAAGGGCTCGGTCTCAACTTTTTCCAGGGGGAGCCTTAGGTGGTATGCCACATTTTTGGTATAGAACTTAGGTGGTTTTGGTGCCATCTACAAGGTGAACACGGTGGATCTTTAGATTAGGTGTAGATTTTGACTTAGAGAGAATTATAGAGCTCTAGCTCTCTCTCTACTTAAGGAATGGATTTGGGGTTTCTTAAGGGGTCTTTTTGCAATGTTTCCTCTCTATATTTGTTGATTAATATGTCACTTAACTTTAGCCACAAGGTTAGGTCATGACTTGCACATTTGCTAAATCTCCCCCCCCCTTCAACCAAAGTTTTAGGAGATGGGGGTTCAAGAGGGGTCTAGGGTCTACTCCCCTCTTGTCCAAGGTGATAAGTGCACAAAAGCTTGGGTAATGCTTTTGGTCATTCACATTTCTTGGTTAATACATGGCCTCCAAGGTTCTTATGCTCTTCTCCTTAAGTTTCTTCCACATGTGATCACAGTCATTAGTGAATAGGTGTGCCATAGCCATGGTAACACTTGGGGTGTTACACACTGTGCCCGAGTCGAGGCATATCTACTGGAGGTGGCACAACGTTTCGGCCAAAGAGCGCCTTGTTCCAATGTATTTTTACTCTTTTTTGCCTTTACATTTTCTTTTAAAAAAAGAAGACAATACAACAAGGTCTAACCTTCAGTTTGATGTAATAAGCCTGTGATTACACCATCGAGTGTAACAAAAACAGGTTAAGAAGCTCCAAAGTCGTTCCTAAGGGAATACAGAGTCAGTTACGAAGCTCCAAAGTCGTTCCTAAGGGAATGCTGAGCTAAGATACCACTTAAGTAAAAGGTGAAGAAGCTCCAAAGTCGTTTCTAAGGGGATGCAGAGCTTAAATGCCACCTAAGTCAAAGGTGAAGAAGCTCCAAAGTCGTTCCTAAGGGGATGCAGAGCTTAGCTCCAAAGTCATTTCTAAGGGAATGCAGAGCTAAAATACCACCTAAGTAAAAGGTGAAGAGACTCCAAAGTCGTTCCTAAGAAGATGCAGAGTCTGGGTGTGTATCTGTGTGGGTTTTTATCTTTGGCATAAATATCATTTTGCATCATACCATCATATCATATCGCATAGCATCACATCATACATCATTTTGCATCAGCAAAAAGCCATGGAGAAAAAGGAAAATTGCTCCTTCGAAAATACTTGTTGGATCACGAAAGAATGTGCCGTAACACAAGACATGTCTTCAGCAGATATATTTTTACACAGGGGGAATCTTCGTCAGTAGTATTAATATGTAGCAACCATGGCAAAATACTCAGTATTGAATCGACAGAAGGGAAATCTTTTTCTTCGTGAAGCATGAAAAGAAGGGAAGGTGTTTTTTTGCCAGCGGCTCAAAAACGGTATGTATGGAAATTTCACGCATCACAAAGAAATATGTTACATTAATATTTACAAAAATTGTTTACAAGTGTTTCTTGCAAGGCTAGGAATCATGTTCAACAACATTAAGCTAGCAAAAATAAAAAGTTCTAGTCTTCCTTTAGGACCTTCTCGGCAACCTCGTTTAACAGCTTGTTGACAGCTTCGTCAACATCTTCATTGGCAATTTTGATAGTCTCGAACGCTTCCTTCAGGAACGGGTCGACTTCTGGATTATATGGCTCTGGAGGCGGAGATAGTTCAGCTGCACCATAGTATATGTTTGTTAGTTCTGAAGCTAAAACAGATTATGAAGCTAAACCACAACAAATGCATACCTATAAGCCTAGCCCGCTCGGCAGCTTCTTCAGCCCTTCTTGCCTCTTCTGAAGCATCATGAATTTCCTTTTCTTTTCTTCTGATGGCTTCATCAGTGACTTCTCGTCCGAAGGGTTTTTTCCCACTTAGCGCAGAAGCTTTGGCTGAAGGGTTTTTCATGTCGTCGACTGAGAGAGCAAACTCTGGCTGAACAACAACCTTCACATGACCATAGTCAACCTTTTCCAGAATTGATGCAGCCCCGCGAGCACCGACAAAGGCACAGAAATCCCCCGATCACTAAGAATTTCTTCAAAAGCTTCGGTTTCCCCGCTGATCCACTGGATAACTCCATCAGGGTCACCGCGGATAAAGTTTTGCTTAGAGGAATAGGCTCCAACCTTAGCGAAGCTGTTCTTTAAACTCTTAGCACATGCCAAGGATGTTTCATAACATTTCTCTTTGGCATCACGAAGCTCATCAGCATTCTTTTGCACTCTCAATCTTTTGATCTCGCATATTTCATGCTTCACCACTTCAACTTCAAATTTTTCGGTTGCTTCAACAACCTTCCTCTTTAGTTCTTCTACTTCGACTTTATGAGCTTCGGTTTGGGCAGCAAGTTTAGCCTCGTTAGATTTCTGCCTATCTACCAAGGAAAGTAATATCTTATCCTTTTCAAGAGCTTCGTTCCTGAAAGGGAAATGTGCCCTTGGGCCATTTCTATAAATGTTTCGGTGATTAGATGCCCAACACATATTGTTTTGGTTGATATGTGCTAAGTGTTAAAGAGATGCAAATCAAGAATTAAGGTATGACTCTAGCCTTAGTGAATTGTTTTTGGTACTAACATATTCCTCTAAGTGCTAGGAACCTTGTAAAATCAAATGAGATTGGATTGGAGAAGTTTGGCTAAGTCCAGCCAGACTTGCACCAGCCTTTGGTGCACCGGACTGTCCGGTGCCCAAGCTGGCTCAGCGATGAACTCGCTGCTCTCAGGAATCACCGAGGGCGCTGCGGCTAAAATTCACCGAACTGTCCGGTGAGTCAACAGCGCCCGCGCCAACGGTCGGCATAGCAATCAACGGGAGACGCGTGGCCCGAGCCAATGGTCACTAAGTCGTATAGGACTGTCCGGTGTGCCAAGGGGACCGATGGCTCAATGGTCAGCTTCGCCAAAGAAGGAAAGAAATCTAGCACTGTTCATATCCGGTGGTGCGCCAACTGATAGAAGGCAAGAATTGCCATCCAAATGGAGGTCCAACGGCTCCTAGCTGCCTTGGGGCTATAAAAGGGACCCCTAGGCGCATGGAGCAGCACACCAAGCCTCCATTGAACATCCTAAGACGCCTAGACACCACAGGCACACATCCGGATCACTGTGATTAAGATTTGAGCACTTGTTGAGTTGTAGACTCGTTGCACTGTGTTTGTGTGCTTGTTTCTTGACTTGTGTGCGTGTCATTGCTGCGACTCTAGCTCTTGCGTGTGTTTCTTTCCCTCCCTTACTCTTGTGGTTTTCCTTGAGATCAATATTGTAAGGGTGAGAGACTCCAACTTGTGGATATTCCTCACAAAGGGAACATCTACTATAAGGAAGAAAACCGTGATATTCAAGTGGATCATTGGATTGCTTGAAAGGAGTTGAGTGCAACCCTCGTCCATTGGGATGCCACAATGTGGAAGTAGGCAAGTGTTCTACTTGGCCGAACCACAGGATAAAAATAGTTGTGTGACCTGTTGTTATTCTTGCGCAATCTTCCACTCACTTGATAATTGCTCTAAGTTCAATACTCACTCTGTAAAGAGCAATTAAGTGAAGAAGTCATCTCCTTCTCTCTAGACATAGCACTTTGGTTTTGATTTCACTAACACTTCATAATCCAAGTTTGTGCTATTTAGTGTTGATTTTTACAGGATCACCTATTCAACCCCTCTAGGTGCTCTCAATTGGTATTGGAGCCATAGTCTTCATTAAGGGACTAACCACCCGAAGAGATGGATCCTAAAGGTAAGGGGATGGTGATCAATGACAAGGAAAAGGAGACCCTCTACATCAACGAGCCAAAAGACGACAAGCCTACTGACCCAGGCTCAAGTCACAAGAAGAGGGATGGAAAGAAGAAGAGGTGCATAAAGAAGATCATCTACTACGACAGCGACGCCTCCTCCTCTTCACTAAGGAATGACGACGACGAAGACTCTTCGTCGAAAAAGAAAACAGTTAATCAAAACTATTCTTTTGATTATTCTCGCATCCCTTATAATTCGAATGCCCATTAACTATCTATTCCACTTGGAAAACACCCACACTTTGATGGAGAGGACTATTCATTTTGGAGTCATAAAATGTGTAGTCACTTATTTTCCCTCCATCCTAGTATTTGGGAAATTGTTGAAAATGGAATGCATTTCAATAGCACTGACAATCCTGTATTTATTAATGAGCAAATACATAAAAATGCCCAAGCTACTACTGTTTTTCTAGCATCTCTGTGTAGGTATGAATACAACAAAGTGAGTGGCTTGGACAATGCCAAGCAAATATGGGATACCCTCAAGATCTCTCATGAGGGTAATGATGCCACCATGATCACCAAGATGGAACTTGTGGAGGGCGAGCTGGGGAGGTTCGCCATGATAAGGGAAGAGGAGCCAACTCAAACTTACAACAGGCTCAAGACCCTTGTCAACAAGATTCGAAGCTATGTGAGTACAAGATGGACAGATCATGACGTAGTCCAACTCATGCTATGGTCATTTACCATTATTGATCCTCATCTTAAAGGGGAAAGCAAGGCGTATCCCAACAAGAACAAATTGAGGGGAAAGCGCTCCTGCTTCAAGTGCGGTAAGTCTGGTCATTTCATAGCACAATGTCCCGATAATGACAATGACCATGCACAAGAAAAGAAAGGGAAGAAGGAAAGGAAGAAGAACTACAGGAAGGCAAAGGGCGAGGCGGACATTGGAAAAGAATGGGAGTCCGAATGTTCTTCATCCGACTCCGATGATGAAGGACTAGCTACCTCGGCCTTCAACAAATCCTTCCTCTTCCCCAACGAACGACACACGTGTCTCATGGCTAAGGAGAAGAAGGTACATATACAAGATACAAGTACACTTCTTCTAGTGATGAGGAATCTTCTGACGATGAAGTACATTATAGTGATTTATTTAAAGGATTAGATAGAACTAAGGTAGATAAAATAAATGAATTGATTGATGCTCTTAATGAAAGGGAAATGTGCCCTTGGGCCATTTCTAGTATATTTTGGTGATTAAGTGCCGAACACATATTGAGTGAGTAATTATATGTCAAATGATGGATGAAGTGCGAATCGACAAGAAGGTATGGTTCTAGACTTAGTACATTGGTTTTTATGTACTAATATATTTGTCTAAGTGCTAGAATCAGGAAAAGAAAAGGATTGGAAAAGAGTTGGCTGTGTACAGCCAACTGCTGTTTAGTCTGGGTGCACCGGACTGTTCGGTGGTGCACCGGACAGTGTCCGGTGCGCCAGGCTGGCTCTGGTGAATTGGCCACTCTCGGGAATTCGTCAGCGGCGTACGGCTATAATTCACCGGACTGTCTGGTGGTGCACCGGACTGTCTGGTGGTGCACCGGACTGTCTGGTGGTGCACCAGACTGTCCGGTGAGCCAACGACCACCAGCGCAATGATCGACCGCTCAATCCGCGCGCGACGCGTGGCCCCAGCCAACGGTCGACTGGGAGCACCGGACTGTCCGGTGTGCACCGGACAGTGTCCGGTGCGCCAACAGCTACAATTCTGCAACGGTCGGCTGTGCCATTTTAGGAAAGAGATCCGCACCGGACAATGAACAGTGGATGTCCGGTGTGCCACCCGACAGAAGACAAGAATTGCCTTCCAAGAATGCCTCCAACGGCTCCTAGCTGCCTTGGGGCTATAAAAGGGACCCCTAGGCGCATGGAGGAGTCACCCAAGCATACTTTGAGCATTCTAATCTTCCACACTCCATCTCCGCGCACTTGATTGACATTCTTAGTGATTTGAGCTCTGTTCTAATGGTGAACTTGTTGCGATTCATTCGAGCTCAAGTCTTGGCTGTGTGAGTGCGTATTGCTGCGGATTTGTGTGTGTTGCTTCCCCCTTACTCTAAGTGCTTTCACTTTGATCTTTGTTGTAAGGGCGAGAGACTCCAAGTTGTGGAGATTCCTCGCAAACGGGAAAGAGTATAAGAAAGAAAACAACCATGGTATTCAAGTGGATCATTGGATCACTTGAAAGGGATTGAGTGCAACCCTCGTCCATTGGGACACCACAACGTGGAGTAGGCAAGTGTTATACTTGGCCAAACCACGGGATAAATCATCGTGTCTCTTGTGCTTATTTTCTTTGTGACTATTGTGTTTCACAAGAGCTCGGTTCTTAGCCACTTGATTCTATTGTGCTAACACTTAACCAAGTTTTGTGGCTATAAGTTTTAAGTTTTTACAGGATAACCTATTCACCCCCCCCTCTAGATGCTCTCAATTGGTATCAGAGCCATTCTCTTCACGAAAGGGACTAATCACCCGAAGAGATGGATCCTAAGGGAAAGGGGATGGTGGTCAACGATAAGGAGAAGGAATCCGTCTTCAATGAGCCAAGAGACGATAAGCCCACTGACTCTTGCTCAAGTCACAAGAAGAAGGACGGGAAGAAGAAGAGGCGCATCAAGAAGATAGTCTACTACGACCGCGACGAGTCTTCCTCTTCCCAAAGAGACGACGACGACGAGAAAAAGAAAACGGTTAACTCAAACTTTTCTTTTTATTATTCTCGTATTCCGTCTAACTCCAATGCTCATTTACTTTCAATTCCACTTGGGAAACCTCCGCACTTTGATGGATAAGACTACTCATTTTGGAGTCACAAAATGCCTAGTCACCTATTCTCTCTCCATCCAAGTATTTGGGAGATCGTTGAAAATGGAATGCTTTTTGATAGTACTAACAATCCCTTTTTCATTAATGAGCAAATCCATAAAAATGCACAAGCTACCACTGTTTTGCTAGCATCCTTGTGCAGGGACGAGTACCACAAGGTGAGCGGCTTGGATAACGCCAAGAAAATTTGGGACAACCTCAAGATTTCTCACGAGGGGAATGACACCACAATGATCACCAAGATGGAGTTGGTGGAAGGCGAACTGGGAAGGTTCGCAATGATCAGGGGGGAGGAGCCAACCCAAACGTACAACAGGCTCAAGACCCTAGTCAACAAGATCAGGAGCTATGGAAGCACGAGATGGACGGACCACGACGTCGTCCGACTTATGCTCAGGTCCTTCACTGTACTTGATCCTCATCTTGTGAATTCTATCCGTGAAAATCCTAGGTACACCAAGATGACGCCCGAGGAAATACTCGGAAAGTTCGTAAGCGGGCGTATGATGATCAAGGATGCAAGATATGTTGATGAGGCATTGAATGGTCCAATGCCCATCTACAAGCCTCAAACGGTTGCTCTCAAAGCAACAAGTAGCAGGGAGGCACTACCTAGCAAGGTGGCGCAAGTTGAGGCAGCCGGGCTAAATGAGGATGAAATGGCCCTCATTATCAAGCGCTTCAAGACCGCATTGAAGGGACACAAGGAGTACTCAAACAAGAACAATGCAAAGGGAAAGCGTTCCTGCTTCAAGTGCGGTAAGACAAGTCATTTTATTGCTCAATGTCCTGATAATGAAAATGATCAGGGAGATGAAAGACATGGGAAGAGAGAGAACAAGAAGGTTTACCAGAAGGCGAAGGGCGAGGCACACCATGGCAAAGAGTGGGACTCGGATTGTTCTTCGTCCGACTCCGACAACGAAGGACTCGCCGCCTCGGCTTTCAACAAATCGTCACTCTTCCCCAATGAGCGCCATACTTGCCTAATGGCAAAGGAGAAGAAGGTAAACGCTCGAGAAACTCCTAAGTACTCTACTTCTAGTGATGAGGACTCTAGTGATGATGAAGTAGATTACACTAGCTTGTTCAAAGGATTAGATAGAGCTAAAGTAGAAAAGATTAATGAGTTGATTGATGCATTGAATGAAAAAGATAGACTACTTGAAAGGCAAGAGGACATCTTGTATGAGGAATATGACAAATTTGTTAGTGTTCAAAAGTCTCTTGCCTTAGAGATTAAAATAAATGAATTACTATCTTCTGAATTATCTATTTGCAATGAATCTATTTCTAGCTTGAAGATTGTGAATGATGATTTAAATGCTAGGCTAGAGGTAGTTAATAAATCTAGTCCTTGTATAGAGCATGTTGTAATTTGCAATAGATGCAAGGATTTTAATGTTGATGCTTGTGATGAACATTTGATTTCTATTTCTAAATTAAATGATGAAGTAGCAAGTCTTAATGCTCAACTTAAGACTTGCAAAAGTGATTTTGATAAATTAAAATTTGCTAGGGATGCCTACACTGTTGGTAGACACCCTCAATTAAGGATGGGCTTGGCTTTAAGAGGGAAGCCAAGAACTTAACAAGCCAAAGGGCTCCCATTTTTAACAAGGAAAAAGGAAAGGCTCCTATGGCTAGTAGTAGTCAAAAGGATCATGCATTTATTTATGATAGAAAATTTTCTAGGAATGCTCATCATAATAGGAGTTATAATGCTTATGATTCACATGCCATGATTGCTTCAAGTTCTTTTGTGCATGGTAGAAATATGCCTAAGAAAAATGTTGTTCATCATATGCCTAGGAAAATGCATAATGAATCTGCTACTATTTTTCATGCCTGCAACACTAATTTTGTACTCTCATGTAAAAATAAGAAAGTGGTTGCTAGGAAATTGGGGGCAAAATGCAAGGGAGATAAAACTTGCATTTGGGTCCCTAAGGCTGTTGTTACTAACCTTGTAGGACCCAACAAGAGTTGGGTACCTAAAACCCAAGCCTAATTTGCCTTGCAGGTTTATGCATCCAGGGGCTCAAGCTGGATTATCGACAGCGTATGCACAAACCACATGACGGGGGAGAAGAAGATGTTCACCTCCTACGTCAAGAACAAAGATTCCCAAGATTCGATCATCTTTGGAGACGGGAATCAAGGCAAGGTTAAAGGACTAGGAAAGATTGCTATTTCATCCGAGCATTCCATATCTAATGTGTTCTTAGTTGAATCGCTCGGATATAACTTGTTGTCCGTTAGTCAACTATGTAATATGGGTTACAATTGCTTATTTACCAATGTAGATGTGTCTGTCTTTAGAAGGAGTGATGGTTCATTAGCTTTTAAGGGTGTACTAGATGGCAAACTCTATTTAGTTGATTTTTCGAAGGAGGAGGCCGGTCTAGATGCATGCTTAATCGCTAAGACTAGCATGGGCTGGTTGTGGCATCGCCGTCTAGCACATGCTGGGATGAAGAACCTTCATAAACTTCTAAAGGGAGAACATGTGTTAGGTCTAACCAATGTAACTTTCGAAAAAGATAGACCTTGTGCAGCTTGTCAAGCAGGTAAATAGGTGGGAAGTTCTCATCATAGCAAGAATGTGATGACCACATCAAGACCTTTGGAGCTACTTCACATGGACCTCTTCGGACCCGTCGCCTACCTCAGCATCGGGGGAAGTAAGTATGGTCTTGTTATTGTTGATGATTTTTCCCGCTTCACTTGGGTATTCTTTTTGCAGGATAAAACAGAAACCCAAGGGACCCTAAAGCGCTTCATAAGGAGAGCTCAAAACAAATTTGAGCTCAAGGTGAAAAAGATAAGGAGCGACAACGGGTCCGAGTTCAAGAATCTACAAGTGGAGGAGTACCTTGAGGAGGAAGGAATCAAGCACGAGTTCTCCGCTCCCTACACACCACAGCAAAACGGTGTGGTAGAGAGGAAGAACAGGATGCTTATAGACATGGCGAGGATGATGCTTGGAGAATTCAAGATGCCCAAGCGGTTTTGGTCGGAAGATGTGAACACAGCTTGCCACGCCATAAACCAGGTCTACCTTCATCGCCTCCTCAAGAAGACCTCGTATGAACTTCTAACCGGTAACAAACCCAACGTGTCATACTTTCGTGTATTTGGGAGTAAATGTTATATTCTAGTGAAGAAAGGTAGAAATTCTAAATTTGCTCCCAAAGCTGTAGAAGGGTTTTTGCTAGGTTATGACTCAAATACAAAGGCGTATAGAGTCTTCAACAAATCATTGTGTTTGGTTGAAGTCTCTAGCGACGTTGTATTTGATGAGACTAATGGCTCTCCAAGAGAGCAAGTTGATCTTGATGATGTAGATGAAGATGAAGTTCCAACGGCCGCAATACGCACCATGGCGATTGGAGATGTGCGACCACAGGAACAAAAGGAGCAAGATCAACCTTCTTCCTCAACGATGGTGCATCCCCCAACTCAAACTGATGAACAGGTCCATCAAGAAGAGGCATGTGATCAAGGGGGAGCACAAGATGATCATGTCATGGAGGAAGAAGCACCTCAGGCCCCTCCAACTCAAGTCCGAGCGACGATTCAAAGGAATCATCCCATCGACCAGATTTTGGGTGATATAAGCAAGGGAGTAACTACTCGCTCTAGATTAGCTAACTTTTGTGAGCATTACTCGTTTGTCTCTTCTATTGAGCCTTTCAGGGTAGAAGAAGCCTTGCTAGATCCGGACTGGGTGTTGGCTATGCAGGAAGAGCTCAATAACTTCAAGCGAAATGAAGTTTGGACCCTGGTGCCACGTCCAAAGCAAAACGTTGTGGGAACCAAGTGGGTGTTCTGCAACAAGCAAGACGAGCACGGAGTGGTGACAAGGAACAAGGCTCGACTTGTGGCAAAAGGTTATGCCCAAGTTGCAGGTTTAGACTTTGAGGAGACTTTTGCTCCTGTGGCTAGGCTAGAGTCTATTCGCATTTTGTTAGCCTATGCCGCTCACCATTCTTTCAGGTTGTTCCAAATGGATGTGAAGAGCGCTTTCCTCAACGGGCCAATCAAGGAGGAGGTTTACGTGGAGCAACCCCCTGGCTTTGAGGATGAACGGTACCCCAACCACGTGTGTAAGCTCTCTAGGGCGCTCTATGGACTTAAGCAAGCCCCAAGAGCATGGTATGAATGCCTTAGAGATTTTCTAATTGCTAATGCTTTCAAGGTTGGGAAAGCCGATCCAACTCTTTTCACTAAGACTTGTGATGGTGATCTATTTGTATGCCAAATTTATGTCGATGACATAATATTTGGTTCTACTAACCAAAAGTCTTGTGAAGAGTTTAGCAGGGTGATGACACAGAAATTCGAGATGTCGATGATGGGCGAGTTAAACTACTTCCTTGGGTTCCAAGTGAAGCAACTCAATGATGGCACCTTCATCTCACAAATGAAGTACACGCAAGACTTGCTCAAGCGGTTCGGGATGAAGGATGCCAAGCCCGTAAAGACTCCAATGGGAACTGACGGACTTGTCGACCTCAACAAAGGAGGTAAGTCCGTTGATCAAAAGGCATACTGGTCTATGATAGGATCCTTGCTTTATTGTGCTAGTAGACCGGATATCATGCTTAGCGTATGCATGTGTGCTAGATTTCAATCCGATCCAAGGGAGTGCCACCTAGTGGCCTTTAAGCGAATTCTTAGATATTTAGTTGCTACGCCTTGCTTCGGAATCTGGTATCCAAAGGGGTCAACCTTTGACTTGATTGGATACTCAGACTCTGATTATGCTGGATGCAAGGTTGATAGGAAGAGTACATCAGGGACGTGCCAATTCTTAGGAAGGTCCCTGGTGTCTTGGAGTTATAAGAAACAAACTTCCGTTGCCCTATCCATCGCTGAGGCTGAGTATGTTGCCGCAGGACAGTGTTGCGTGCAACTACTCTGGATGAGGCAAACCCTCCGGGACTTTGGCTACAATCTAAGCAAAGTCCCACTTCTATGAGATAATGAGAGTGCAATCCACATGGCGGATAATCCTGTTGAACACAGCCGCACAAAGCACATAGACATCCGGCATCACTTTTTGAGAGACCACCAGCAAAAGGGAGATATCGAAGTGTTTTTTGTTAGCACCAAGAACCAGCTAGCCGATATCTTTACCAAGCCTTTAGATGAGAAGACCTTTTGCAGGCTGCGTAGTGAGCTAAATGTCTTAGATTCGCATAACTTGGATTGATCTATAGCACACATGTGTGTTATGTCTTTAATCATGTTCTTTATGCATATTATTCTTTATTTATGGTGCTCAAGTAGTGCAAGCAATCCCCGGACCTCAAAAGTCCATGTGTGAGTGATGCACATATTTAGGGGGAGATGTGCTACAACTTGACCCTTTGAGACTAACCGTGTGCTTGAGTTTACTCTATTTAGTCTCAAAGGTGGATTGAAAGGGAAAAGTGAACTTGGACCATTCAAGACTTCCACTGCACTCCGATGAGAGGGTAATTTACTCCAAGTTCATCTCCATACTCATATTGCCTTTTTGCTCTTAGTTGACAATTTTGGTGAGGCAATGGGGTTCTAGGGCCAAGACTGATCCTGTTTTGGTGCTTAATGCCAAAGGGGGAGAAAATAAGGCCAAAGCAAATGGATCAGCTACCACTTGTGAAATTTTTGAAAAAGAGTAGAGTAGAACTTTTTGATTTGTCAAAATAACTCTTACTATCAAAATTTGATCTCTTGTGGGGAGAATGTTTGATTATGGGAAAAGGGGGAGTTTTTGGCTCTTAATCATTTTTACTCTTGGATTATCTCTCCTTGTGTCTAAACATGTGTGTTTAACTTAGAGATAGGAAAATGAATTTGATTTGCAAAAACAAACCAAGTGGTGGCAAAGGACGATCCAAATATGTCAAAACTTGTAAAAGACAATTTTTGTTCTCAATTGCATTGATGTTGCACTTCCATTTGTTGCTTTTTGATGTGTTGGCATAAATCACCAAAAAGGGGGAGATTGAAAGGGAAATGTGCCCTTGGGCCATTTCTAGTATATTTTGGTGATTAAGTGCCCAACACATATTGAGTGAGTAATTATATGTCAAATGATGGATGAAGTGCGAATCGACAAGAAGGTATGGTTCTAGACTTAGTACATTGGATGTACTAATATATTTGTCTAAGTGCTAGAATCAGGAAAAAAAAGGATTGGAAAAGAGTTGGTTGTGTACAGCCAACTACTGCTCAGTCTGGGTGCACCGGACTGTCCGGTGGTGCACCGGACAGTGTCTGGTGCGCCAGGCTGGCTCTGGCGAACTGGCCACTCTCGAGAATTCGTCGGCGGCGTGGGGATATAATTCACCGGACTGTCCGGTGGTGCACCGGACTGTCCGGTGGTGCACCGGACTGTCCGGTGAGCAAACGGCCGCCAGCGCAACGGTCGGCCGCGCAATCCACGCACGACGCGTGGCCCCAGCCAACGGTCGGCTGGGAGCACCGGACTGTCTAGTGTGCACCGGACAGTGTCCGGTGCGCCAACGGCTACAATTCTGCAACAGTCGGTTGTGCCATTTTAGGAAAGAGATCAGCACTGGACAATGAACAGTGGATGTCCGGTGCGCCACCCGACAGAAGGCAAGAATTACCTTCCAAGAATGCCTCCAACGGCTCCTAGCTGCCTTGGGGCTATAAAAGGGACCCCTAGGCGCATGGAGGAGTCACCCAAGCATACTTTGAGCATTCTAATCTTCCACACTCCGTCTCCGCGCACTTGATTGACATTCTTAGTGATTTGAGCTCTGTTCTAGTATTGAACTTGTTGCGATTCATTCGAGCTCAAGTCTTGGCTGTGTGAGTGCGTATTGCTGCGGATTTGTGTGTGTTGCTTCCCCTTACTCTAAGTGCTTTCACTTTGATCTTTGTTGTAAGGGCGAGAGACTCCAAGTTGTGGAGATTCCTTGCAAATGGGAAAGAGTATAAGAAAGAAAACAACCGTGGTATTCAAGTTGATCATTGGATCACTTGAAAGGGGTTGAGTGCAACCCTCGTCCATTGGGACGCCACAACGTGGAGTAGGCAAGTCTTATACTTGGCCGAACCACGGGATAAATCATCGTGTCTCTTGTGCTTGTTTTCTTTGTGACTATTGTGTTTCACAAGAGCTCGGTTCTTAGCCACTTGATTCTATTATGCTAACACTTAACCAAGTTTTGTGGCTATAAGTTTTAAGTTTTTACAGGATCACCTATTCACCCCCCCCTCTAGGTGCTCTCACTTAATGAAAAGGATAAGTTGCTAGAAAAGCAAGAAGATATTATGTATGACGAACATGGTAAATTTATTAATTTTCAAAAATCTCTTGCTCTAGAAATTAAGAAAAATGAAATATTGTCTTCTAAGTTGTTTACCTGCCATGATTCTATTTCTAGTCTCAAAAATTTGAATGATGATTTAAATACTAAGCTAGAAAAATTAAATTTGGCTAGTTCATGTGTAGAGCACATTGTTATTTGCAATAGGTTTAAAGATTTTGATATTGATGCTTGCAATGAACATGTCTCTACCATTCTCAATCTAAACATTGATGTCGCAAGTCTTAATTCTCAACTTAAGACTTGCAAGGATAATTATGAGAAATTAAATTTGCTAGAGATGCCTACACCATTGGTAGACACCCCTCTATTAAGGATGGACTTGGTTTCCAAAAGGAAACCAAGAACTTAACAAGCCAAAGGACTTCCAATCTCAACAAAGAGAAAGGGAAGGCTCCCATGGCTAGTACCTCTAAAAAGAACCATGCCTATCTTTATGACAAGAGAATTACTAGTATTGCT
This sequence comes from Zea mays, assembly GCF_902167145.1. Lineage (NCBI taxonomy): Eukaryota > Viridiplantae > Streptophyta > Magnoliopsida > Poales > Poaceae > Zea > Zea mays. Next base: position 72,322,947 of record NC_050100.1, on the reverse strand, counting down.
CATCATAATAGGTGTTATAATCATGTTGTTTCTCATGTATGTCATGATGCTGCATTTAGTTCTCATGCCATGTTTGCATCTAGCTCTTCATATGCTCATGGTAGAAATAGGCCTAGGCGCCATCATGTTGTGTCTCATGCGCCTAGGAGAGCATCAACTGGACCGACTATGTTTTATCAAACATGTGATGCTTCATTTGTTCTTACATGCAAAAATGATAAAGTAGTTGGTAGAAGTTTGGGACCTAAGTGCAAGAGAGACAAAACTTGCATCTAGGTTCCAAAGTCTGTAGTGACTAACCTTGTAGGACCCAACAAGAGTTGGTTACCTAAAACCCAAGCTTAATTACCTTGCAGGTTTATGCATCCGGGGGCTCAAGCTGGATTATTGATAGCGGATGCACAAACCACATGACAGGGGAGAAGAAAATGTTTACCTCCTATGTCAAGAACAGGGATTCCCAAGACACTGTCATCTTTGGAGATGGGAACCAAGGCAAGGTTAAGGGCTTAGGCAAAATAGCCATCACAACCGAGCATTCAGTTTCAAATGTGTTTCTAGTAGAATTGCTCGGGTACAACTTGTTGTCTGTAAGACAATTATGTCATATGGGTTATAATTGCTTATTTACAAATATTGATGTATCTATCTTTAGGAGAAGTGATGGTTCATTAGCTTTTAACGGTGTATTGGACGACAAGCTCTACTTTGTTGATTTCTCAAAAGAGAATGCCGATCTAGATGCATGCTTAATCGCTAAAACTAATATGGGCTAGCTCTGGCACCACCGTCTAGCACATGTTAGGATGAAGAACCTTCATAAACTTCTAAAGGGAGAACATGTGTTAGGACTAACCGACGACTATTTTTAGAAAGACAGACCTTGTGCAGCGTGCCAAGCAGGGAAGCAGGTGGGAAGTACTCATCAAAGCAAGAACGTGATGACAACATCAAGACCACTGGAACTCCTGCATATGGATCTCTTCGGGCCTGTTGCTTATCTCAACATTGGGGGAAGTAAGTATGGTCTTGTCATTGTTGATGATTTTCCTGTTTCACTTGGGTTTTCTTTTTGCAGGAAAAATCTGAAACTCAAGGAACTCTAAAGCGCTTCTTAAGGAGAGCTCAAAACGAATTTTAGCTAAAGGTGAAAAAGATAAGGAGCAATAATGGATTTGAGTTCAAGAACCTTCAAGTCAAAGAATATCTTGAGGAGGAAGGCATCAAGCACGAGTTCTCTGCTCCCTACACACCACAACAAAATGGTGTGGTAGAAAGGAAGAACATGACACTAATTGACATGGCGAGGACTATGCTTTGAGAATACAAGACGCCTGAGCTGTTTTGGTCTGAAGCTATGAATATAGCTTGCCATGCCATAAATTGGCTCTATCTGCATCACCTTCTCTAGAAGACATCATACGAACTCCTAACCGGTAACAAACTCAATGTTTTCTATTTTCATGTATTTGGGAGCAAATGCTACATCTTGGTAAAGAAAGGTAGGCATTCGAAGTTTGCTCCCAAAGCTGTAGAAAGGTTTTTACTAGTTATGTCTCAAATACAAAAGCATATAGGGTCTTCAACAAATCATCAGAATTAGTTGAAGTCTCTAGCCACGTTGTATTTGATGAAACTAATGGCTCTCCAAGAGAGCAAGTTGATCTTGATGATGTAGATGAAGATGAGGTTCCGACGGCCGCAATGTGAACAATGGCAATAGGTGATGTGCGACCGCAGGAACAACAAGAGCAAGATCAACCTTCTTCCACTACATTGGTGCATCCCCCAACTCAAGATGAGGAACATCTACCTCAAGATTAAGGGCTGGATCAAGGGGGAGCACATGAAGAACAGGATAAGGAGGAATATGTGTTACAAGTTCCTCCAACTCAAGTCCGATCAACGATTCAAAGAAATCATCCAGTAGATCAGATTCTGGGTGATATCAGCAAGGGAGTAACCACTCGCTCACGTTTAGCTAATTTTTGTGAGCATTACTCGTTTATTTCTTCTATTGAGCCTTTCAGGATAGAAGAAGCCTTGCAGGATCCGGACTGAGTATTGGCTATGCAGGAAGAGCTCAACAACTTCAGTGCACCTGTTGACCGTTGGCTCCGGCTGACGTGTCAACTAGCCATTGGCCGACTGGCACACCAGACTGTTCGGCGCTCCGCGTGAACTTTCTGGTGAATTATAGTCGATGAAGTCTTGTTTTCCCAAGAGCAGCCCTTTCGGCCGAGCCATGCACCGGACTGTCCAATGGGTGGCACCGGATCGTCCGGTGCTACGCAGACGAGTCCAACTTTCTCTTTTTCTTTCCAATTCTCTTTTGATCATTTTGAATTGACTTCACATAGTCCCTAACACTAAGTGTTTGGATCTTGCCTTTTCACTTGGTACCATATTGATTTGTAGTATGCCCACTTTCAATTCTCAATTTGCTTTAACTACTTGTACTCATTGCTCATACAAGATGATGTTAGTCCAAACACAATGTGTTGAGCATTTAATCACCAAAACTAAATAGAAATGGCCCAAGGGCACATTCCCTTTCAATGGTAAAAACTAGATATGAGAAAATAGATACAATTATCCAAAAACAGGAAATACAATAAATCTAATTACCTTAGTCATGGGTGGGGAATTTGGGTCCAAAGTATTCGCTAACCCACTTGGCAATAGACATGACCCAATATGATGCATCCCATGATATACATCCTAATTTTGCCAAGTCTCCAAATTCCTCGAAAGTGCTTTGGACTTCTCACTTCCCTCTTGGGATCCAACCCTTCTTGGTGCTTTTCATGGTTGAGATAATATCCTTAGGCACCCAGATGCATTTGGACACCTTTCCCTTGTTGGATTGCTTATTGGCCTTGATTGCTATCACCTTTCCATTCTTTTTCTTCTTGATCAAATATGGTGTAGCGGCCTTTTTGTCCACCTTGTTGATGTATGTTTTGGAGGTTTTACTTGTTGGCTTTTGCTTTTGCTTATCCCCAGTCTTTGCCTTGCATTGGTAAGACTTGTGGCCTTCCTTGTGGCATAGCCTACAAACCACGGTTTCTCCCTCCACAGGCTTGTTCACTACTGCAGTGGTGTTATCCTGAGGAGGTTGGGTTTGTTTGGCTTTGCCTTTTTGTCATACAAAGCCTTCTCTAGGCGAGCCACCTCTTGCCTTAATTTCTCATTCTCCATTGCAATCGCATCCGAACATGTTTCTATAACAACATTCTTAACAAGAACTTGATTACAGGGATTAGAATCATCAATTAAATCAAAGCAAGACGTAGAAGAATCTTTCTTAATAATTCCAAGAATTTCAAGTAAAGATGCTCCTGGGGTGCTATCGATGCTCTCTAGCTTACTAATTAGCTCATTATTATGTATGCCAAGGATTTCCATTTTCTCTGGCAAGTTTTCAATAGCTTCTTGAGAGCTAGCTAACTTAGCATTAAGTTTTTCGTTCTTTTTTATAAGGCTATCATCGGTAGTTGAGGATGGAGCATTAGACTCTAGTTGCTCAATTTTAGTTGTTAGCACACAATTCTAATTTGCAAATGTTTCAAATTTTTCTAGCAAACATTTATGATCATTTTGAGAGCTAATCAACTTATTTTTCGAAGTTTTAAGCTGAGCCTTTTTTAGTGCAAACATCCTCAAAAAACTTAATGGTATGTGCAAGTTCATCTAAGGAGGGCTTTCCCTATTCATCACACTCATCATCACTTTCATCACTAGGGAATGAGATACTTGTTTTACCTCTTGCCATAAGGCATTTGTGAGATGACCATGAAGAGCGTGATGAAGAGCGGTGGCTACGAGTCATTGGAGGATCATCTTCGCTTGAAGAGTCATCCCAAGTCTTGACACTTGTGAGTGCCTGGCCATTGCTCCTCCTCTTTGTGGGTTCTGCCCTATTTGGATCGTTGTCTCGGAAGTGGCCCTTCTCCCCACAAGCGAAGCATCCTCTCTTTCTTTGCTTTTTCCTATCAATGTTAAAGAGAAGATCCTCGACCTGTAGAGGCACACCCATTAGATTAACCTTGTGAATCATCCCCGTTACTTTTCTGACATGTCGGACTGTTTCTTCGTCCTTGGAGGATGATGTTGAGGGTTGATCGTCTTCATCATCATCTTCTTCCTCCTCCTCTTTTTCACTTCAGCTTGGAGCCTTCTTCTTGCCTCTCATCTTTTTGTGTTCATCACATGCAAAAGCATATGGATTTGAAGAAGTTGACTCCTCTTGTTGACCTTTTTTCCGTGACATCTCAAATACCGTAATTTTTCCAATCACAATATTTGAGGTCATTTGGCTCAAGTCCTCGAGGTTGTGAAGGATGGTGATGCTGCTCCCATATCTTCATTGTGGTAGTAGGGAGATGATCTTCCTTGCAATGTCTAACAAGCTCATTTTCTTTCATAGAGTTGAGCTCATTAATGACACAAGATTTAAGCGATAATACATATCTCTAACAAGCTCATTTTCTTTCATAACAAAAGAATTATACTCATTTAAGACTAGGCAATGTTTTTGCTCACGGACATTAGATGTGCCGTCATGGAGCTCATACAATTTTAGTCAAATCTCATGAATAGTTTTCGAGGTAAAAACTTGATTGAAAATTTTCATGCTAAGAGATTCTTACAAGCAATTTTTGGCTCTAGCATTCAAATGAATTTCTTTTTTGTCAACCGTGGTGAGCTTCTGGGGATTCTTAGATGGTTTCATCCTGTCACGAGTGACTCTCCAAATACCTAGATCAACCGCTTCAAGGTAACAAGTCATTCTAGCACTATAATATGGGAAGTTAGTGTCGACGAAATGTGGTGGCCTATGGGTATCCATCCCCTTCCTCTAAAAAGTGTCAGCTCGATTAGTGGTGAAGCTATTTTTTTCAAATGAGCTAAACCGGGCTCTGATACCAATTGTAAGAAACACCTAAGAGGGGGAGGTGAATTATGACTTCTAAAAACTTCTTTCTAAACTAGGCCACAAATAAATCCATAGAACAAAACCTATGCAAATAAGCAATCTAGAATGAGTAAACTAGGTTTTGTCTAAGTGTTGCTATCTCTACCGCAAAACCTAAGTTTCAATTCTAAGTATTCTAACAAGAAAGGAGAGATTGAAACTTAAGTACTTAATGTAAATGCGGAAGGTAAAGAGCAAGGGTAGAGATGCAAACTCTTGTGGATGAGGCTAATATTTTTACTGAGGTATCTGAAACCACGCATCTCGACTAATCCTCATTCGTGCACCTACGCAAAGGGTAGCCCACGCGAGGGCCAAGCACCACGGTCGAGTAACTCCGTAGAGAGCCATGGGCCTTCTCCACGCGTAAGTGGTGCTCCGCTTCTGGCTCCTCTCGGACACTCCCCGTCGTCTCCACTATCAAGCTTCTGGTCGAAACGTCGTGGGCCTCGTTCCCTCCAGTACATGGTGGCGGTCGTGACACAAACTCGATTATCACGGTCTCACAAGACTGTTGCCCCACTCGGTAAAATTACAACGGCTCACACAAGATTCGAGGGGTTTTGTGGGTTTTTTCTAAACTCACTCAACTAACTAGGAATCACCTAGAGTAAGCGCATATGCGGTCTAACTAGCCTAAACACTTCACAAAGCATCTACACTAATCATCGAGTGATTCTATTAAGTACTTGGGTGTTTGAACACTTGAAAATGTCTATAACATGTGTTGGTATGTTGCTTGGGCTCCGACTACTTTAAATGGCCGGCTAGAGGGGTATAAATAGGCTCCCCTCAATTATAGCCATTGTACAGAAAACTTGTTGCTTCTATCGTTGGGCGCACCGGACAGTATGATGCACACCGGACATGTCCGGTGCCCTATCCACGTCAGTCGACCATTGAGGTCTGTAGCAGTCGACCGTTGGAGCCGACCATTGGCAGACTGTTCGGCGTACACCGGATAGTCTGGTGCTACAGTGCCCGAGAGTCCCTAGTCGTGGACCTCTCTGCACAGACTATCCGGTGCACACCAGACATGAACTGTTCACTGTGCGGTGCGCCACTAGAGCGCTGGCTGACTGCCCTCTTCTTGGATTTCTTCACTATTTCCTTAGGCTTCTTTTGATATTGAGTCTTGGACTTCTACGCATATTTTAGGTCTTCTTTTGAGGTGTTGCATCATCAAAGCCTCAGTCCAATCCTCTTCGCATCATGTGAACTACAAACACAGACACTAGCAAACACATTAGTCCACATGTTATGTTGATCATCAAACACCAAAATCACTTAGCCAAATGCCTGGGGTCCATTTTCCTTACAACCTGAAGCTGCCCTATTTCAAAAAGACCCTACAGAATGTCCATAGATGAATTAAAAGAACATAAGAAATAGTTGAAGGAATTGCAGGAATCAGGGTATATTCATCCTAGTTCCCCACCTTGGGGAGCGCATGTCTTGTTTATCCAGAAGAAGGATGGTTCCCAAAGAATGTGTGTTGATTACTAGTCTCTCAATGATGTGACCATTAAAAATAAGTACCCCTTACCATGTATTGAAGATTTGTTTGATTAGATGAGAGGTGCCAGGGTATTTTCTCCAAGATTGATGTTAGGTCAGGTTATCATTAGATGAAGATTAGGCTTTCGGATATTACCAAGACGACTTTCTCTACTCATTTTGGGCTATACGAGTTCATTGTCATGTCGTTTGGCTTGACCAATGCATCGACCTACTTCATGAATCTAATGAATAAGGTGTTCATGGAATATATTGATAAGTTTGTCGTGGTATTCATCGATGACATTCTGATTTATTCCAAGAATGATGGAGAACACGAGGAACATCTGCAGCTAGTATTGCAAAAGTTGAGGGTTATCGAACTTTATGCAGGTTGGATGAGTTCTGGTTGCAAATGTGAGTTCTGGTTGGATGAAATACCATTCCTTAGGCATATCATCTCCAATGGAGGAATTGCAGTAGATCCAGCTAAAGTAAAAGAAATAGTGGGATGGAAGATATCGGAGTCGGTCACTAAAATCTGGAGTTTCTTGGGACTCGTGGGATACTACCGGTGCTTCATCAAGGGATTCTCCAAAATAGCAAAGCTGATGACCTCATTGTTAGAGAAGGGGAAATAATTTCAGTGGACTCAGGCCTACCAGGACAGTTTTAATCAGTTGAGGTTGAAGTTGATGTTACCCCTAGTATTAGTTATGCCAGATCTGCAAAAAGGATTTGCTATATATATATAGTGATGCATCTCGTCAAGGATTGGGGGTGTGTTCTTATGCAAGAGTGACATGTCAAAGCCTACACCTCTCGCCAGTTGAGAAAACACGAGCTTAACTACCCCACTCATGACCTAGAACTGACCGTCGTAGTGCATGCCCCTAAGATTTGGAGACATTATATAATGGGGGTCAAGTGTCAAATCTATACGGACCATAATAGCTTGAAGTATATCTTTAGCTAGAAAGATCTAAACCTTAAGCAAAGCCATTGGTTGGAGCTCATCAAGGATTATGACTTGGAAATTCACTACCATCCAGGCAAGGCGAATCTTGTTGCGGATGCCTTGAGTCGGAAGGACCATGCCCATGCAGCTATGTCTACCCAGCTACCCGATAGGTTGTCAAAGGACTTTGATAAGCTCAACTTGGGGATAGTTGCCCATGTAGAGGGAGTTACTTATAGAGGTGGTGATACAACCAGCCCAAGTGGGGTTGGTCGAGGCCCAACAAATTAGGGTTGCCCGGATCCCAATAGTTCACTAAGCACACCAAACTCAGGGAAAGGCCCAATCACCCCAAAAGACTAGTTTGATGGGGGAAGGTTGGCTCTCCCTTTTAAGGTGAAGCGAGGTGGGATATTTTGGAGGCTCACACGGTCATCGTCCGACTACAATTGGGCCAACTAGGCCAATTATGTCTTTGCCAACGGGTAATAGTGGAGGATGTCCTCATCATTCCCACCTTCTTAAAATGGGCCCTAGCTCTGATACCATATTATACACCTAGCCCAGGTGGGGTTGGCTGAGGCCCAACAAAATTGGGTTGCTTGGACCCCAACAGTTCATTAAGCACACCCAACTAAGGGAAAGACCCAATCACCCCAAAAGACTAGTCCGATGGGGGAAGGGTGGCTCTCCCTTTTAAGGTGGCTTCCTCCTCCCAAGTTAAGCGAGGTGGGATACTTTGGAGGCTCACACAGTCACTGTCCGACTATAATTGGGCGAACTGGGCCAATTGCGTCTTTGCCAACGGGTAATAGTTGAAAGGGAAATAGGGTCAAACCTTTTCCTAAATGATTTTGGTGGTTGAATTGCCCAACACAAATAATTGGACTAACTAGTTTGCTCTAGATTATTTGTTCTACAGGTGCCAAAGGTTCGACACAAACCAATAAAAAGGTCCAAGTTAGGGTTCAAAAAGAAAGGAGCAAAAGAAACCGAAGGCTGCCCTGGTCTAGCGCACCGGACTGTTCGGTGTGCCACCGGACAGTGTCCGGTGCACCAGGGTGGATCAACTCGAACTCGCCACCTTCGGGTTTCTGGAAAAAGCCACTCCGCTATAATTCACCGGACTGTCTGGTGTGCCAGTGGAGCAACGGCTACAGCGCAGCGATCGACTACAATAGAAACCTGAAAAGCGCTACAGTGCGCGGACAGTTCGCGCAGAAGTCAGAGCAGCGCCAGAAGGCGCATCGGACAGTGAATAGTACCTGTCCGGTGCACCACCGGACTGTCCGGTGGCCCCGTCTGTCAGAGCTCCAACGGTCGAACCCTAATGGTTGGGTGACGTGGCTGGCGCATCGAACAGTGTTCGGTGGCGCACCGGACTGTCCGGTGCGCCCATCGAAAGCAGCCCAACCCCAACGGTTGGTTTGATGATTGGGGCTATAAATACCCCCAACCACCACCACTTCAAGGCATCCAAGTTTTCAGCCATTGCATTCAATACAAGAGCTCTAGACTTCACTCCAAGACACAAATCAAGAGATCAAATCCTCTCCAAGTCTAAATTCACTCAAAACACTTAGTGGCTAGTGAGAGAGAGATTTTCGTGTTCATTTGAGTTCTTGTCGCTTGGATCGCTTTTTCTTCTTCCCACTCTTGTTCTCAAGACACTTGTAATCAAAGCAAGAGACACCAATTGTGTGGTGGTCCTTGTGGGGTCTAAGTGACCCATTTGATTGAGAAGAAAAGCTCACTCGGTCTAGGTGACCGTTTGAGAGAGGAAAAGGGTTGAAAGAGACCCAGTCTTTGTGACCACCTCAACGGGGAGTAGGTTTGCAAGAACCGAACCTCGGTAAAACAAATCACCGTGTCATCCGCTTTCATTTGCTTGTGATTTGTTTTCGCCCTCTCTAACGGACTCGGTTTTATTTCTAACGCTAACCCGGCTTGTAGTTGTGCTTAAAGTTTATAAATTTCAGATTTGCCTATTCACCCCCCTCTATGCGACTTTCAATTGGTATCAGAGCTTGGTACTTCATTAGAGTCTAACCACTCAAAGTTATGTCGAGAGAATCCGCCAAGACGGAGATTGGAACCGGTGGCGACAAGTCCACAAGCTCGGGGAGAACCCACTCGAGGGAGTCCGACCACAAGCACAAGGAGGAATCCTCTTCCTCCATCAAGTCACAACGGAGAGGTGACAAGAAGAAGAAAATGAAGAAAGAGGTCTACTACGAGACCGACTCTTCGTCACCCTCCACTTCCGGCTCCGAATCAGCGTCCGTCACTTCTAAGCGCCATGAGCGCAAGAAGTATAGTAAGATGTCCCTCGGCTATCCTCGCATTTCCAAACGTACTCCATTACTTTTCGTCCCATTAGGCAAACCACCAGTTTTTGACGGTGAAGATTATTCTATGTGGAGTGATAAAATGAGGCATCACCTAACCTCACTCCACAAAAGCATATGGGATATTGTTGAGTATGGAGCGCAGGTACCAAAGGTAGGAGGCAAGGACTACGATTCGGAGGAGGTCGACCAAATCCGGCACTTCATCTCCCTAGCCACTACTATACTCCTTGTCTCTCTAAGTCAAGAGGAGTATAATAAGGTGCAAGGGTTGAAGAGTGCCAAAGATATTTGGGATGTGCTCAAGACCGCGCACGAAGGAGATGAGGTGACCAAGATCACCAAGCAGGAAACAATCAAGGGGGAGCTCGGTCGATTCATGCTCAACCAAGGAGAGGAGCCACAAGCCATGTACAATCAGCTCAAGACCTTGGTGAATCAAGTGCGCAACCTCGGGAGCACAAAATGGGATGACCATGAAATGGTCAAGGTTATTCTAAGATCACTCGTTTTTATTAACCCTACACAAGTTCAATTAATTTGTGGTGATCCTAGATACAAGCTAATGTCTCTCGAGGAGGTTATAGGAAAGTTTGTGAGCTTTGAGTTGATGATCAAAGGCTCCAAACAAATCATCGAGCGAGGCGCCACCTCCACACCCGAGGTGCAACCCGTCGCATTCAAAGCGACAGAGGAGAAGAAAGAAGAGTCTACGTCAAGTAGGCTCCCCATCGACGCCTCCAAGCTCAACAACGAGGAAATGGTGCTCATCATCAAGAGCTTCCGCCAAATCCTCAAGCAAGGGAAGGGGAAGGATTACAAGCCCCGCTCCAAGAAAGTTTGCTACAAGTGTGGTAAGCCCGGTCATTTTATTGCAAAATGTCCTTTGTCAAGTGATAGTGACAAGGGCGACGACAAGAAGGAAAGGATGAAAGAAAAGAAGAAGTACTACAAGAAGAAGGGCGGCGATGCCCATGTGTGTCGGGAATGGGACTCGGATGAGAGCTCCACCGACTCCTCCTCCGACGAGGACGCCGCCAACATCTCCATCAACAAGGGCCTCCTCTTCCCCAACGTCGGCCACAAGTGCCTCATGGCAAAGGACAGCAAAAATAAGAATGTAAAATCTAGAGCCTCCACTAAATATGCAACATCTAGTGATGAGGATAACTCTAGTGATGATGAAGATAATTTGCTTGCCCTTTTTGCCAACCTAAACATGCAATAAAAGGAAAAATTAAATGAATTAATTAGTGCTAATCATAAGAAGGATGAACTTTTGGATAGCCAAGAGGACTTCCTTATTAAGGAAAATAAGAAGCATGTTAAGGTAAAAAATGCTTATGCTCAGGAAGTAGAAAAATGTGAAAAATTAACTAGTGAGCTTAGCATTTGCCATGACACTATCTCTAACCTTAGAATTGAAAATGCAAAATTAATTGCTAAGGTCGAGGAATTAAATGTTTGTGATGATTCTCTTGTCAACCTTAAAAATGATAATGCTAGTTTGATTGCTAAGATTGACAAGTTGAATGAATCGATTTCTAGCCATAGGATTGAGAATGATAAATTAATATCTAAGGCTAAAGATTTAAATGTTTGCAATGTTTCTATTTCCAATCTTAGAAATGAGAATGCCATGTTACATGCTAAGATTGAAGAATTAAATGTTTGCAAACCCTCTACATCCACTGTTGAACATGTTTCTATTTGCACGAGATGTAGAGACATTAATGTTGATGCTATCCATGATCACCTAGCTTTAATTAAACAACAAAATGATCACATAGCTCAACTTAGTGCTAAAATTAATGAGCATGAGACAGAAAATGAAAAATTTAAATTTGCTAGAAGCATGCTCTATAGTGGGAGACGCTCTGGCATTAAGGATGGCATTGGCTTCCAATAGGGAGACAATGTCAAGCTTAATGCCCCCAAAAATTGTCTAATTTTGTTGAAGGCAAGGATCCCATGGCTCAAGACAACAAGGTCTATATTCTATATCCTATTGGTTATCCCGAGCACAAAATAAGGAGAATTCATGCTAGGAAACCTCATAATGTTTCACATCATGCTTTTATCTATAAAAATGAGGCATCTAGCTCTAGGCAATCAACCCATGTTAAATTGCCTAAAAAGAAATCTCATATTGCATCAAATGAACCTAATGTTTCATTTAAGACTTTTGATGCTTCTTTTGTGCTCACTAACAAATCAGGCAAAGTAGTTGCCAAATATGTTGAGGGCAAACACAAGGGGTCAAAGACTTATGTTTCGGTACCCAAGGTGCTTGTTTCTAATGTGAAAGGACCCAAGACCGTTTGGGTACCTAAGAACAAGGCCTAAATTGTTTTGTAGGTTTATGCATCCGGGGGCTCAAGTTGGATTATTGATAGCGGGTGCACAAACCACATGACAGGAGAGAAAAGGATGTTCTCCTGTTGGGACCATGCTTCGTCGCCGAAGGTCCTGCAGGAAGAAACACCTTCGACAAATCTGTTTATACGTGGTACCGAAGCTACCGATCATGAAGCTTCGATACTATAACGTATCCGAAGACGAAGGATCGAACCGACTTAAAGATGGAATGACTTTTTAGTCCATAAGGGTCTGAGTCATAATTGTAATCTTTTGTAAGGGGCATGATTGTAATTTCTTACAGGCTGCGTCTTGTGCCTATAAATAGATGAACAGTACTCCTTTACTGTTCACGGAATCTTGTAATCGCTAACGCATTACACTGGAATTATTGTTTTCTGCCAAGGCGAAGGTATAAATGTACCTAAATATGGTGTTTTTAATATTTAAATTCATATTATAAAATAAGTGAATAATGTTATTTATTCTTGTTATTCTATAATATTTTATATTTTATATTTCATTTCGCATTGTTTTATCTCTGATCACGAAGGTGTGACCTTCGTGATATATTAATCAAGACCTTCGTCCGAAGCTCATTAAATCCTTGGGGAGATAATGCTTCAGCGGACGAAGGACATTAACATTTAACATTCTATGTTGCCTTGTTCTTAATTCATAGCATTTGAGAACAAGTCCCCAACATTGGCGCCCACCTCCTGTGAACTCACTTCCACTTTTTGAGCTGATGGCTTCGTTCAAGAACCAAGCTGGAGCTGCTTCGGCTCCGAAGCTGATCCTCCCGATCACAGGCGGTTCATGCTCAGAGCCGGCTAACAAGAAGCAGAAGAAGGAGGCACAGAGAAGGGTACAACATGTCGGGGTGCAAGGACCCTTCATCAAGTCAAGATGGTCTCATATCCCAATTACCTTCTCCCAAGAGGACCTTCAGCTCAAGGATTATCCTCACAATGATGCTATGGTCATATCTTGTGTCATCAAAGGATTTCTAGTCCACAATGTTTTGGTTGACACAGGCAGTGCAGCCGACATTATATTTGCTAAAGCCTTCAAACAGATGCAAGAGCCAGAAGACAAGATTCATGATGCTACGCACCCTCTTTGTGGCTTCGGAGGAAGACAAATTGTAGCGCTTGGTAAGATTACCATGCCAGTGACCTTCGGATTTGTCAACAATACAAGGACTGAGCAAGTTGTGTTTGACATTGTCGACATGGAGTAGCCTTACAATGCAATCATTGGTCGCGGAACACTCAATGCTTTCGAAGCAATTCTTCATCCAGCATATCTTTGCATGAAAATACCTTCGGATCAAGGACCTATTGCTATTCATGGGAGTCAGGAAGCTGCCAGAAAGGCCGAGGGGAATTGGACAGATTCAAAGGCAATCCACAATATAGATGAAGCCGAAGCTTGTGAGGAGTACAAGTACAGAAGGGAGAAGGCTGCTTCGGCCGATCAGCCGAAACCCATGCTTTTATGCGAAGATATCGCAGAGCAGAAGGTGATGCTGGGATCTCAATTGTCTGAGGAACAAGAGAAAACCCTGATAAGGTTTCTGTTCAACAACAAAGATGTCTTTGCATGGTCGGCTAACAATCTCTGTGGCGTCAACAGGGATGTTATTGAACACTCGCTCAATGTTGATCCATCCTTCAGACCCAGAAAGCAGAGGCTTCGGAAGATGTCTGATGACAAGGCCGAAGGTGCTCGAAATGAAGTAAAAAGACTCCTCAGCGCCAGAGTCGTCAGAGAAGTGAAGTATCCAGAATGGCTGGCTAACACTGTTATGGTAAAAAAGGCCAATGGCAAATGGAGGATGTGTATTGATTTTACTGATCTCAACAAGGCTTGTCCGAAGGATGAGTTTCCATTGCCAAGGATAGATTCCCTAGTTGATGCAGCAGCTTCGTCAGTGCTTATGAGTCTGCTAGATTGTTATTCAGGCTACCATCAAATTTGGATGAAGAAAGCGGATGAGCCGAAAACTAGCTTCATAACCCCTAGTGGAACATATTGTTATCTTCGGATGCCTGAGGGGCTCAAGAACGCTGGAGGAAGCTTCAGCAGAATGACAGCGAAGGTTCTCCATTCTCAGATAGGCAGAAATGTGTTAACATATGTTGATGATATTATAGTAAAAAGCACCAAGAAAGAAAATCACATTGTTGATCTGCAGGAGACATTCGCTAATTTCAGACAGGCTGGTCTGAAGTTAAATCCAGAGAAGTGTGTCTTCGGAGTAAAAAAAGGGGAAATTCCTTGGTTGTCTGGTCTCAACAAAGGGAATCGAAGCTAATCCAAATAAGATCGAAGCTATTCTTCGGATGGAGCCCCCAAGCACAAAGAAGGGGGCTCAACGATTGACAGGAAGACTGGCATCTCTCAACCGATTCATATCTAGATCAGCAGAGAGAAATTTACCATTCTTCGAAGTGCTGAAGTCAGCCAAAGTTTTTCAATGGGGACCAGTTCAGCAGAGAGCCTTCGAAGAGCTGAAGCAATATTTGATAGACCTAACGACGTTAACTCCACCAACGCCAGGGGCTCCTCTGTTGTTGTACGTGGCAGCTTCGCATTCAGTAGTGAGTGCGGCACTTGTTCAAGAAAAACTTGAGGGACAAACCAAAAAGCAAGCCCCAATATACTTCGTCTCCGAAGTTCTTAGTCTATCAAAGAAGAATTATACAGAATTGGAGAAGGTCTTATATGTCGTCTTAATGGCATCCAGAAAGCTTCGACATTACTTCCAAGCATATCATATAATTGTCCCTTCGTCACAACCTTTGAAGGATGTCATGAGGAACAGAGAAGCTACTGGAAGAATTGGGAAGTGGGCTGCGGAGCTTAATGAGTTCAGCATTGATTATGTGCACAGATCCTCAATACAATCCCAGGCGTTAGCAGACTTCATTGCCGATTGGACGCCAGGGGCTCAAGGAGAAGAAACAACTAAAGATACCGAAGTATGGACGGTATTTTGTGACGGTTCTTGGGGAACCTTCGGGGCATGAGCAGCTGCTGTGTTAGTAGCACCCTCCAAAGTTAAAACTTGCTACGCAGCAAGACTTGATTTTAGCTGCACAAATAATATTGCTGAGTATGAAGCTTTGCTTTTGGGCCTTCGGAAGTTAAAAGCAATGGGGATTAGAAGGGCGGTTCTTAAAACTAATTCCCAGGTTATTTCTGGCCATATTGACAAGAGTTGCAAAGCAAGAGACCCGAAGCTTGAGAAATATTTAGACACGGTCCGAAGGATTGAAGCTTCCTTTGAAGGGTTTTCTGTCAAAAACATTCCTCGAGGAGAAAGTGAACATGCTGATTTGCTAGCTAAGTCAGCAGCACAGGGGCTGCCCTTACCTTCGGAAGTATTTTTCGAAACAATAAAAGCACCTTCGGTGGAACTTTTTGAAAGAGTAGTCCTCAATATATCTCCTGTTCATAGTGAAGATTAGAGAACTGAGATCATTTCTTTCCTTCAGGGTAATTTCCTTTCAGATGATGAAGCTTATAACAAGAGAATAGAGGCAAGAGCTCGACCATATGTTATAATAGAAGGGGAGCTGTACAAGCGTGGAGTCTGTTCTCCACTACTCAAATGTTTATCCAGAGCCGAAGGTATAGAATTGATGAAGGAAATACACGCAGGCCTGTGTGGATCTCACATTGGATCTAGGCCTTTGCTGGAAAAGTTTTTCGTCATGAATTTTATTGGCCAAAGGCAGCTTCGGATGCAGCGGAATTAGTCCAAAAGTACGAAGGCTGTCAGAAATGCGCAAGAGATCAAAAACAACCTTCCTCTCTAACCCAGTTAATACAACCCACTTGGCCATTGCAAAGGTGGGGCCTTGATTTGTTAGGCCCGCTACCACCAGCACAAGGAAATTTAAAATATGTTGTGGTAGCAGTAGAATATTTTTCTAAGTGGACTAAGGCGAAGCCTTTAGCCACAATAACTTCGGTTACCATTCAGAAGTTTTTCTGGCAGAATATTGTGTGTCGCTTCGGAGTGCCGAAGGCCATTACTGTGGATAACGGAACACAGTTTGATGCCGAAGCTTTTAAAGAATTCTATGGATAAATTGGCACGAAGATCCATTTTGCATCGGTTAGGCATCCAGAGTCAAATGGACTTGTCGAAAGAGCTAATGGTATCATATGATGGGAATAATGAAATTAATCTTCAATCAGCCCAGAGGAAAATGGCCAGATGAATTAATTAAAGTGGTGTGGAGCCACAATACAACGACATCAAGGTTAACAGGCTTTACACCATTCAAGTTATTATTTGGTGACGAAGCAATAACTCCGGAAGAAGCAAAAGCAGGATCAATAAGAATAGTAGCTTCGGTAGAAGACGAAGCTGAAGCTGATTACTCTGTGGATAAAGACGCTATAGAAGGGATCAGGCTTCAAGCTGTGGAAAACATCAATAAATACCAAGCCGAAACAATAAAATGGCGTGATAGAAAGGTTCGGCTAAAGAATATTGAGCCAGGACATTTGGTGCTTCGGAGAGTGGCCAACCCAGAGACAGTAGGCAAGCTACAGCTGAAGTGGGAAGGACCTTTTCTTGTAGTATCTTCGTCAAGACCCGGTTCCTACAGATTAAAGGATATGGACGGCAACGACATTCCTAGATCATGGAATGCGGATGAGCTTCGGCGATACTATGTCTAGGTTGATGTAATTTTTCTATTCTTTTTTATGGCACCCTTTTCCTTTCCAAAGGGGGAGAAAGGTTTTTAATGGGGCCATAACATGTAATTTCTCTTTTTCTTACTTTAAGAGCAATATCCCCAAAAAATGTAAATGTAAAAGCTGAGAACGCATCATCGAGTGCAAAGGGAAAAGAAAAGAAAACATGGAGAAGCTCAAAAGTCGTTCCTAAGGGAATGCAGAACTTACAACGAAAAAAAACGCTGATTCTGCCGAAGTAAAAGGCGAAGAAGCTCCTAAGGGAGGTTTACAGCGAAAAATAAACGCTGATTCCGCTGAAGTAAAAGGCGAAGAAGCTCCTAAGGGAGGCTTGCAGCGAAAAGTCAGCGCTGATACACCGAAAGATAAACGGTGAAGCCAAAAAATAAGCGGCAAAGAGAATTGAGTCATTCCTAAGGGAATGAAGGCTATGATTATGGCTTCGAATATGTATTTGGACATTCATTTGCACGATACATTACATCATGACATTTGCATTCATAAAACATACATTTAGACATACATAGAATCATTATCATCATATCATACAGAGAAGGCAGATGCTTCGGCTATAAGGATAAAAGCTTCGGGGAAAAACAGAAAGAAGAAATCTTCATGCTTCGTTGTGTACGAAAAGAAGGGAAGGTGTTTTTCGCCTTCGGCTCAAAAAAGAAAATTTCGTCCACAGCAAAGCAGATTATACACGGACAAAGGGGTAAAGATATATTACGAGGTACGCACAAATTTACATAGATTTCTTTACAATCATATTACAAAATTTTCTCTAGAATCTTCTGCAGCAAAGCTTTCGGAGCATCTGTTAGGGCTTCGGCTCATCATTCTTTAGCTTCATCATCCTGTACATATTAAAACGGAATGAGAAAAGCGCAGACTTCAAGGAGAAGGTAAAAATAACAAGTATAAGTTTCTCACTGGCTTAAGGTGGCTCCGAGCTTCGTCACCAACCATTTTTCGTCCGCCGTTTATCCAAATCTGGGTAATAAACCTGTTTCCTATGCTTCGAGCTAGGCTGGGGATGTCAATCAAATCTGCTGGCGACAAACTGAAGTTTGGCCTATTAACAATTTTCCCGTGCGTGCAGCCAGCCTTCACGAAAGCAGTAGCTGTGCCTCGAGAAGCTAACAGGGCGCAAAAATCGGCATGTCCAGCGATAACTTCGTCAAGTGCATCAACTTCGCCCTCAATGTATTCAAAGGTGCTTGGCAGGTTTTCAGCTGAAGGTGTAAACTTATCAGAGCTGGCTCCAATTGAGTAAAACACATCCTTCAGCCGCTGCACACATCGGTTGCCGAAACCTAAACATTTTTCCTGAAGCTCCTTCAATGATTTCTGCAAATTTGAATTCTTCTCAATTTCGGTCTTGAGACTTGTTTCAAGATTCTTCTTTTCTTGCTCAGATTTTTCTGATTTTATGAGTAATTCGCTGTTTAATTTGTCAATTTCGGCTTGAGCTTCAGCCAGCGAACCCTCCATAGAGTGAATGACGAAGTCCTTCTTCTCCAAGGCAGCTTCGTGATCTTTAACTTTATTTTCAAGGTCTTGAATGACTAAGTCCTTTTTCTTCAAAGCAGCTTCGTAACTTTTGACTTTATTTTCTAGATCTTTGATTGTAGCTTCGTTTTTCTCGTCTTTTAGATCTTGTTGCATCCTCAGCACTTTACTTAGTAATATACTCTGGCAAAACAATTTTTGTCAGAAAACATCTTAATTCAAAAAATAATAAAAAGTTAAGAGTTTTACCTTAAAATTAGCGTAGAACAAGCTACCGGCGATATGTTGTCGCTGGTACCTGCAGAGGTCCGCCTCAATCTTCGGCAGACCAACATTCTTCGAGAAAATCCTAACGACCTTAGCCTCGGTTCGATTCTGAAGGCATCTCAGTTTTCCTTCATTGACTCCGCCAAACAGCAGAGCCCCTGGTTTGTACCCACATGATACAGCATATTTCTTCAGCTCTTCTTTTTCAGTTTCTGATAACTCTTGCCCTAGTATATCTTGAAAATTGAAGTTTTCCTCTTCCAAAGTGTCTTCAATTTGCTCTTTTCCTTTCTCAATTGTTGTGTCCACCGCGGCCGCAGTAGCTTCTTCCTTAGCCATTTTTAGAAGCATATTATCAATATCACCAAGTGTGGTTTCTAGATTAGGATCTTCGGCGGTCTCGGTTTCGGCACCTTCGGCTCCGGTGGGTGTGGCTCCGGTGGCTGCGGTTTCGGCAGCGCCAGCGCTTTCAATAAATGGTATTTTTGACGCCGATGTCGGCGGCGGTGTCTGATGAATGACATCGATCACTTGGATAATTCTCTGTTTTTCA
Source organism: Zea mays (assembly GCF_902167145.1). Lineage (NCBI taxonomy): Eukaryota > Viridiplantae > Streptophyta > Magnoliopsida > Poales > Poaceae > Zea > Zea mays. The sequence goes on along the minus strand of NC_050100.1, from coordinate 72,303,757 downwards.
GCTTAGCGGGACTTTCTGTTGCCGAAGGTTCTTTTTCCTTCTGAAAAAAACTTCGTCAGTTCTGGCGCCAGCGGACTTAGCTTGATAGGCAAAGGTTCAGTCATTACCTTTAGAATCTCTTCCACTTCGGCAGCAGAAGGTGTCGCAGGAGCTTCTTCCTCTTGGCCCGACGTCTTTGGTTTCGGGGATGCAACTTTTCTTTTCTTTGGAGCAGCTATCTTCGGCTCAGGGCTCAGTTTTCTTTTCTCAGAAATTTCTTTGTCTTTTTTAGCCAATTTGGTACCTTGTTTGTCAAGGACGCTGGTAACCCTTTTTCTTTTCTGGCCTTCAGCATCTCCGCCCAATTGCTCATAATCAGGATAATCAAAATTCAAGGCATCCAACACCCGATTCAATCTTCGTTTCGGACGAGTACCGAAGGCCGCAGTCATTAACGGATCTTCTTTCTTAGAGTAGTTGCCGAGGATCTCGTTGCACATAACCTCAATTGTGTCCAACCACTCTTGGCAGGGTGCTTTAAAATGTTTTTTAAACTTGTAGTGATTATCCAATCGAACAAGTTCTCCCTTCTTCTTTTCTCCCTCTAGCTTCGGCATCTCCCACTCCCTCAGCGTTGGGAACACTCTAAAAGCCAAAAACTCCTGCACTAAGTCTCTAGTGCCAATATGATCTGAAATCACTTGAAATTCAGCCAGAGCAATCTGACTCGGCTCCCCATTATCATGTTGCATCGGGGCCTCGTCTCTCCGAAGGTCAGTTCTAACGGACTCTGGACCAACTTATCTTCATCTTCATCAACTTTAACATAAAACCATTCAGACTTCCATCCGGATGGCCATTTGCTTCGGTGGCTTATCACTAGAAACTTCGTAGTCTTGCGATAAGCAAAGTTGTAGCAGCCAAAATTCTCGTGCAGACCATCTCCTCTGGCTTTAGTCTGGTAGTGTAATTCATGTACTCGGCAGAAACCTTCACCGAACGGTTCCACTCCCTGGCTACGAAGGGCCCAAATATAAACACTTAACCTAACGATAGCATTAGGGGTCAATTGATGAAGGTAAATCCCAAACTTCTTCAGTACAACAGCAATCATCCTATATAGGGGGAATCTTAAACCAGCTTTAAGAAAACTTTTGAAGACTACTACCTCATTGTTTCCTGGTTTTGGGATAGTTTCTTCTCCACCAAAATGAATTAATTCCTTTTTGGCTTCACTAAAATAACCCAGCTTCATCATTTTAGTAAGATCAGCTTCAGAGATGGTGGACTTTCCAAAGTCTAGATGACTAGGTTTACTGGGCATCCCGCAGCTGTAATCATCTTCGGAACCAATTTCTTCAACATCAGCTTGTTCTGCTCCGGCGGCAGGCGCATCCTCTGATGTTGCTAGCCCAGATCGCCTCATTGCTTCGGAAATTGGAACAGTTTCCGTGGCTTCAGTCTCATCTCCTTCACGATCAACCCTGGCAGTGGAGCGCACTCTGGCCATTTGATTATGAATTTCTTGAAGTTTTTTGGAAATTAATAACCTTTTTTCCGAAGCTCTTCTTCTGACGAAGCAGAATTCAAAGTGGTGCTTCGTTTGAGTGCAAAAGTCAAGCTTCGGCTTTGGTTAATTTTTTGGCAGCAAAATAGTGCAATAGCAATGAATGTTGTGGTAACTTCACACCTACCCGTCTGTTTATATAGTGCTGCAGGTAAGAAGGTGAATCGTCAAGTCTTTTACACCGGACAAACAGTCGCTCGCACCCACTGAACGGTGGGCCACAAAACCCGAGAAGGTGAATCTGCATGGTGGGACCGCTCCGCGCTCGGAAATTGTATCGTTTCCTGGCAACGAGCTCAGGGAAGGTGTTTTTCGGACCTTCGGCTTCCCGAAGCCTAAGAGACTTTTTCACGGATCAAGCTCGTTACGAAAAACGATCTAGCACCGCGAAGGGGCTACTGTTGGGACCATGCTTCGTCGCCGAAGGTCCTGCAGGAAGAAACACCTTCTACAAATCTATTTATACGTGGTACCGAAGCTACCGCTCATGAAGCTTCGATACTATAACGTATCCGAAGACGAAGGATCGAACCGACTTAAAGATGGAATGACTTTTTAGTCCATAAGGGTCTGAGTCATAATTGTAATCTTTTGTAAGGGGCATGATTGTAATTTCTTACAGGCTGCGTCCTGTGCCTATAAATAGATGAACAATACTCCTTTACTGTTCACGGAATCTTGTAATCGCTAATGCATTACACTGGAATTATTGTTTTCTGCCAAGGCAAAGGTATAAATGTACCTAAATATGGTGTTTTTAATATTTAAATTCATATTATAAAATAAGTGAATAATGTTATTTATTCTTGTTATTCTATAATATTTTATATTTTATATTTCATTTCGCATTGTTTTATCTCTGATCACGAAGGTGTGACCTTTGTGATATATTACTCAAGACCTTCGTCTGAAGCTCATTAAATCCTTGGGGAGATAATGCTTCAGCGGACGAAGGACATTAACATTTAACATTCTATGTTGCCTTGTTCTTAATTCATAGCATTTGAGAACAAGTCCCCAACACCTCCTATGAGAAAAACGATGATCCCCAAAGATCTATCACATTCGGGGATGGAAATCAAGGTTTGGTCAAAGGACTTGGTAAAATTGCTATATCACCTGACCATTCTATTTCTAATGTTTTTCTTGTAGATTCCTTAGATTATAACTTGCTTTCAGTTTCTCAATTATGCAAAATGGGCTACAATTGTCTTTTTACAGATATAGGTGTTACTGTCTTTAGAAGAAGTGATGATTCAGTAGCATTTAAGGGAGTATTAGAGGGTCAGCTATACTTAGTTGATTTTAATAGAGCTAAACTCGATACTTGCTTAATTGCTAAGACTAATATGGGTTGGCTCTAGCATCGTCGACTAGCCCATGTTGGGATGAAGAATCTTCACAAGCTTCTAAAGGGAGAGCACATTTTGGGACTAACCAATGTTCATTTTGAGAAAGATAGGGTCTGTAGCGCATGTCAAGCAGGGAAGCAAGTTGGTGTTCATCATCCACACAAGAACATCATGACGACCGACAGGCCGCTTGAGCTACTCCACATGGACCTATTCGGCTCGATAGCTTACATAAGCATCGGCGGGAGTAAGTATTGTCTTGTAATTGTGGATGATTATTCTCGCTTCACTTGGGTGTTCTTTTTGTAGGATAAATCTCAAACCAAGAGACCTTAAATGGATTCTTGAGATGGACTCAAAATTGAGTTCGGCTTAAGGATCAAAAAGATTAGAAGCGATAATAGGACGGAGTTCAAGAACTCTCAAATAGAAGGCTTTCTTGAGGAGGAGGGCATCAAGCATGAGTTCTCTTCTCCCTACACACCACAACAAAATAGTGTAGTGGAGAGGAAGAATAGAACTCTACTTGACAAGGCGAGGACCATGCTTGATGAGTACAAGACTTCGGACCGGTTTTGGGCGGAAGCAATCAACACCGCTTGCTACGCCATCAACCGTCTCTACCTTCACCGAATCCTCAAGAAGACATCCTATGAACTCCTCACCGGTAAAAAGCCCAATGTTTCATATTTTAGAGTCTTTGGTAGCAAATGTTTTATTCTTGTTAAAAGAGGTAGAAAATCTAAATTTGCTCCTAAGGCTGTAGAAGGCTTTTTACTTGGTTATGACTCAAACACAAGGGCATATAGAGTCTTTAACAAGTCCACTAGACTAGTTGAAGTTTCTTGTGACATTGTGTTTGATGAGACTAATGGCTCTCAAGTAGAGCAAGTTGATCTTGATGAGCAAGATGATGAAGAGGCTCCATGCGTCGCGCTAAGGAACATGTCCATTGGGGATGTGTGTCCTAAGGAATCCGAAGAGCCCATTCATGCACAAGATCAACTGTCATCTTCCATGCAAGCATCTCCACCAACTCAAGATGAGGATCAAGCTCAAGATGATGAAAATGAAGATCAAGAAGAGCCACCTCAAGAGGAGGACAATGATCAAGGGGGAGATGCTAATGATCAAGACAAGGAAGATGATCAGGGTCCAAGACCGCCTCACCTAAGAGTCCACCAAGCGATACAACGAGATCACCCTGTGAACTCTATTCTCGGCGATATTCATAAGGGGTAAACCACTCGATCTCGTGTCGCTCATTTTTGTGAACATTACTCTTTTGTGTCTTCTATTGAGCCATACAGGGTGGAAGACACATTAAGAGATTTGGATTAGGTGTTGGCAATGCAAGAGGAACTCAACAACTTCACGAGGAATGAGGTATGGCATCTTGTTCCACGTCCTAATCAAATTGTTGTAGGAACCAAGTGGGTCTTCCGCAACAAGCAAGATGAGCATGGTGTGGTGACAAGGAACAAAGCCCGACTTGTGGCCAAGGGATATTCACAAGTCGAAGGTTTGGATTTCGGTGAAACTTATGCACCTGTAGCTAGGCTTGAGTCAATTCGTATATTACTTGCCTATGCTACTTACCTTGGCTTCAAGATTTATCAAATGGACATGAAGAGTGCCTTCCTCAATGGACCAATCAAGGAAGAGGTCTATGTTGAGCAACCTCCCGGCTTCGAAGATAGTGAGTACCCTAACCATGTGTATAAACTCTCTAAGGCGCTTTATGGGCTCAAGCAAGCCCCAAGAGCATGGTATGTGTTGTTGACTTGTTCTCAAATGCTTCGAATTAAGAACAAGGCAACATAAAAAGTGTTAAATGTTAAAGTCCTTCGTCCTTCGAAGCATTATCTCCCTTCAGATATAATGAATTCCGGACGAAGGTTATGAAGGACACACCTTCATAAGCACAATAAATAATGAAGAAGGATTCGTATGCAAGATATGAAAAATAACATAAACACTTTAAACATTATTATTAACTTATTTTTATTTACGTTACTGTATCAACAATAACAAATTATAAATGTACCTTCGGCTCGAAGGAAAGTAAAGGTACAAGCGTGATGCAAAAGCGAATGCCAAGTCAGCGTGAACAGTATGGGAATACTGTTCACCTATTTATAGGCACGGGTCGCAGCCCATACATCCAGGCCCTTTGCTTCTGACAATAACTCTATAATAATCTATCTGGGTCTAGATAGTCTTTTCCTCTTTAAGTCGGTTGCCTCTTTTCTGCCATCATGCCGAAGCTCCCTTACGCACAGCTTCGGCTCTATTCCATCCTTCGTATTGTTTCCGTGCTTCTTCATACCGTGGGCTTTTGTTCGAAGGTACATGTTTACACATTATACTCCAGAAACATTGTTAAATCATGTTTTTGAGGACCTTCGGAAGCCGAAGGCCCCCAACAGTAGCCCCTCGCAATATTAATTTGTTAGAGTGATAAATTCAGATTACGACATGGACGAAGGCCTTAAGCCGAAGGTCTGAAAAAACACCTTCCCTTTGCTAGAATAGCAACAGTCATCGACAAGCGGGACCCTCCAGTTTTCAACGTGCTAGGCGTATAAATAAGAGCTCACCACGAGTTCATTTGGCACGCTTTCTTGCCATCTGCTCTTGCTCACCCAACTTTTAGCCCTTGCACACCAACACTTGCTTGGCTTTAAATTTTTAAGCTTCGGTTTCGAGAACACTTTCTCAGCATTTTTGAAGATGTCTGAAGATAAGAAAGTTGTCGCTGAATCGAAGCTGAGCCTTTCCGAGGAGATGAATCTCGGGTTTCTTGAATCAATAGCAAAGACGAATACAGAGAAGATTACTAGGGAGATTTTAGAGGGTTTATCTGAAGATACTGGTGACAGTGACAGCTATGATGTGGAAAGTGGTGGTGAAGATTCCGAAGATCGACCTTGGCGGCCAAGCCATAAAGTTTTTGGAAAATCAAGCATTAAACAAAGCCATCTTGTCAATATGAGGGGTAGATATTTTTGGGATTTAGCTATTGTGAGGGCTGACGAAGGAGAGAAAACTTGTCCGACTCCTGAGGAAAATGAAGTCGTGATATTCCGAAGTTTCTTCAAGGCTGGACTTCGGTTTCCTTTGAGCAGTTTCGTGGTAGAAGTTTTGAAGATATTTGAAATCCACATTCATCAAATTACTCCCAAAGCAATCATAAGGATGGGAACCTTCGTATGGGCCGTGAAGAGCCAAGGTTTGGAGCCAAATGCAAAAAGTTTTTGCAGTATGCATGAGTTATTATATGAAACAAAACCATGGGGTAAAGAGCAATATCATAACAATTTTGGCTGTTATAGCTTTAGTGCCCGCTCTGGGTCAAGCTGTCCCGTGCCAACTTTTCAGAAGAGATGGCCCGGGGACTGGATGAAGGAATGGTTCTATGTGAAAAACGACTTGAAGACACGAGAAGATATTAAATATATCATCATGCGCCCCATCTGGCAGCGTTTTGGCCTTCGGAAACCGAAGGTGGATATTGACGAAGCAGCCGAAGAATGCCGGAGAGCCTTCGGTGCAGTTTGCTCTTTCATCGGGACAAGGGATTTGATCCAGGAACACATTGCCTTCAGAGTATGGCCACTCATAGAAAAGTGGGAGAGGCCAAAGGAAACCATCTGCAAACCTGACGAAGGTGGACTAGTTAGGTTAAAATATACCTTCAGATATGGAGATAAGTTTGTCGAGCCAGATGATGACTGGTTGAAATGTATTGAGGCCACAAGCGATGAACTGCTTGGGCCATACTCGAAGGCAGAAGATACTGCACTGTCCGTGGCCTTCGGAGGCCAGAAGAAGAAAAGACTCAACTTAGTATTTGATGCCATTGGTTCGTCTATCCTGACTACCGTTACCCAACGCGGGGTCAAAAAAAGGAAAGACACGGCTTCTGTGAAGGAAGTTGCTTCAGCCGCTCCTAGTGAGCCAGCGCCGAAGAGGAAAAAGATGAAGGTTCTTACGCACCGGCCACGCTATATTGAACCGGCCACAATGCCTGAGTTTGTCGGTGAAACCTCGTCGGCCACCGAAGCCAAGGAGCCAACTCCCTTGTCGAATATTGAGGAGCCGGCCAAAATGTCAGAGATGGAAAAAATAGAAGAACCAAGAGCTGAAGAGACAAAGACATCGGAAATTTTAAGTCCTTCAGCAAGAGTTGAGGTGCCAATGCCAATGCCGATGGCACAAAAAGACCTTACGACAACCCCAAGCGGAAAAGAATGGTTAACGTGCTAGATGTACTGGAAACGATAAAATCTTCAAGCTCTACTTCGAAGGTAGCCGCCAAAGTTCCAAAGACACAAACTGAGGCCGAAGCTGCCAAAAGTCAAGCGGAAACTGAAACTGAGCTTTCAGAGCCTACCAAGAGGGAATTCTTGGAAATTGAAAAAGAAACGGAAAAAGAATCTGCAGAAGAAACTTTATCTGAGAAAATCGCTACATCTATTCCCGAAGCATCCTCTGAAGCTTCAGACTATGTATTATGTCATGCTTCAGGCAAAAATCTGAGTGAAAAAGAAAAAAGAGAAGCTCAGTTCTATGCACAAAAATTGAAATATCCAAAAGGGGCACTGATATTCAACGGCAGCGGAGAAGAAGATTTCTTGTATTTTCTCCCTGACAGCAAGGAGATTTCTGTCTGTCGGGAGATGAGCAAGAGCTTCGGATTCCCAACATTAGAAGACGGGCTCTCGGTGTTGTCAAAGAACGAGCTCGCCGACAGCTTAGCGTACAATAGTTTAAAGGTGAAAAAATGAGATCTTTGTATTATTTCAAATTTTTTCATTTGCTTAAACTTATTAACATATCTTTTTTGTAGGGCCTTATACTTAGCAATGCCCTCAGGGCACAAAAAGATGCCGAAGACGAAGGGTGTACCATAGCCTTGAGCAACCTTCGTTCCGAAGTAATTGAACTAAGGAACGAAGGTCTCGAAAAAGATAAAATATTACATTCGTTGGTGAATAAAATAAAAGAAGACGAAGCTACCTTCAAAGCTCAAGCTGAGGCTCAGAAGCGTGAAATTGAGGATCTTCGGAAACAGCTAGCCAGAGCTAAAGAAGAATGCACAGTTGAAGAAGCAAAACGAGAAATTAGTGAATCATGGGCAAATCATTTAGAGAAAAACGTTGAAGAGCTTCGTGCATTCAAGAAAAGGTGTTATGAGAAATCTATAGAATGTGTTAAGAAAATAAGAACCAGCTTCGCCAGCGTTGGCGCGTTCTCAACTGAGGAGAATTTCATAAGGGCGACCCCGAAGGCCCAATTGGATGGATCAGCCACGAAGCTGAAGCCTTTGAAGAAGTTTTGAATAGCCGCGGAGACATATGTGCCTTCTCGGGTGCTAGGGATTGCCACTGTTTTGGAGAAGAAAGGCTGTGATCACGTGAAATCCCTAGCACAGACCGAAGCCGATTTATCCTCTGAAGACATAAAAGACCCTTCGGCCGAGGCAAGTTTGGTTGGTGGAAAATTTTTCACCGACATCTGGGAAAATGGTGGCCGAGAGATGGCTCAAGAAATTATACGGAAAAGCGAAAAAGGTATTCATGACGCTAGAAAAGTAGCAGAGGCCGCTGAGAAAAGTGCGGATCTCGAAGGGCGAATAGGTATTGACTACTAGTTTTTGGGTTTTTGTTGTAACTTTTTGACTTCGAAGTTGTTTACACTATGTAACACAGCCGCACTCTCTCCTTCCTCAGAGCCCGCCGAGCCATTAGCAGACCCCAACGTAAAGGGGGATGATGAAATCAGAAAAATGGTCGAAGCTATCATGGACAAAGTTGTTGATCAACTACTAAACGAAGCTGCAGAAGTAGTTCTAAGGGAAGATTAGATGTTATTGTAAAAAAACTTGAAATGTAATATTTGTTGAACAATGTGTGTAATATTTTATAACTTTGAATGTAATATATAAGCTATTTATGGTTCAATTCTTTACGATGCATGAAACTTTACATACATACCGTTTTTGAGCCTTCGGCGAAAAAACACCTTCCCTTCTTTTCATGCTTCGTAAATAATATCCATATTTCATAAAAACACCCAATCTTTGTAAAATCGGTAACCAATAAATCTTTTTATTTTAGAGGTTGACGATGGTATGCTTCTTCAATAATTATTTTTGTGCCTTGGCACTGTTTCTTCGAAACAATCTCCGAATATCAACATTGAAACCCCCTTCTTGCGTCATTGATGCAATATGATGTATGATGTTATGCTATGCAAATGATGTGATGATGTGATGTTATGCAAAATGATATTTGCCGAAGGTCGACGTTTATTTTTCACTGCAAGCCTCCCTTAGGAGCTTCTTTGCCTTTTACTTTAGCGGAATCATCGTTTATTTTTCGCTGTAAGCCTCCCTTAGGAGCTTCTTCGCCTTTTACTTTCAGCGGAATCAGCTTTTATTTTTCGCTGTAAGCCTCCCTTAGGAGCTTCTTTGCCTTTTACTTTCAGCGGAATCAGCGTTTATTTTTCGATGTAGGCTCTGCATTCCCTTCGGAATGACTTTTGAGCAGAAAACTTACGCTGCGCTCCCTTAGGAACGACTTTTTGTTATTTCGGAGATTCTCCTTGTAACCATAAATTCTTATGCTTCGGCAACTCCGTCATTCTGTGGGGAAGGTATATTTTTACTGTGGTGAAAACGAAGCTATTACAAGAAATTGAAAACGACAAAAAGCAGTTAGGCTTTCAATAATTGTTCCTTATTAAAAAGAAAATGATACTGAATGCAAAAACTGCTGCCGAGGTAGGATATTTGTTAGTGAATATGCTTCGATTCTGGCACAGTACTATTGACTGTGCGAGCTTCGGACTCTTCCCTGAAGTCCCGTTGGAGGTGGGTATGCTGACTCCCTTCTGGCTGCTGGCCTCGTTGCATTGGTGGTGGAGGTGGAGGCTGTTGCCAAGATGCCTGAGGTTGGCTTGCCGAAGCAACAGAAGCTGTAGGGTGGTTGCCTCCATACTCTGGAATATAAGGCGAATGGTACGAAGCAGTATGCATGACTTGCTTCGGCTGGTTCTGTTGGGCTGCAGCTTCTGCTATCTCCTTTTGTTTCTGGATGGTAACATGGCACATCCTGGTGGTATGGCCCTTGTCCTCACCACAAAATAGGCAATAAATTTTCCTGGGCTGATCCCCAAACCTTCCTCCGAAGCCCCTGGCACCTCTGCCCCTTGGAGCTGGAGGCCGAGGATAGCTCTGCTGCTGCCCCAAAGCCTGGGAGGAATATTGCGGCCTCTGCTGCTGGCTTCCCCTGTCATCATTCTGAGTGGAATGAATCGATCTGACATGTCTGGGATGAATTCTCCCTCCGAAGCCCCTGGCTATTTCGGAGAACCTGTAAGCTTCCTCCCTTCTCTGTCGAAAATCATTGTCAGCACGGATGTATTCATCCATCTTCTGAAGCAATTTCTCCAGAGTCTGAGGGGGCTTTCTAGCAAAGTATTGGGCTGAAGGTCCCGGCCGAAGCCCCTTAATCATGGCATCAATGACAATTTCATTGGGCACTGTTGGCGCTTGTGCCCTCAGGCGTAAGAACCTTCGGACATACGCCTGAAGATATTCTTTGTGATCTTGGGTGCACTGGAATAAGGCTTGAGCGGTGACCAGCTTCATTTGGAACCCTTGGAAACTGGTGATCAGCATATCCTTCAGCTTCTGCCATGATGTGATTGTTCCTGGCCGAAGGGAGGAGTACCAGGTTTGTGTAACATTCTTGACAGCCATGACGAAAGACTTCGCCATGACTGCAGTATTGCCACCATAGGAAGATATCGTTGCTTCGTAGCTCATCAGAAACTGCTTCGGATCTGAGTGTCCGTCGTACATGGGGAGTTGAGATGGCTTGTAGGACGGAGGCCAAGGTGTAGCCTGCAGTTCTGCTGACAGAGGAGAAGCATCATCAAAAGCAAAATTTCCATGATGAAAATCCTCATACCAGTCATCCTCGTTGAAGAAGCCCTCTTGATGAAGCTCTCTGTGTTGAGGCCTTCGGTTCTGCTCATCTTGAGTAAGATGGCGAACTTCTTCAGAGGCTTCGTCTATCTGCCTTTGCAGGTCAGCCAGCCTTGCCATCTTTTCCTTCTTCCTTTGCACCTGTTGATGGAGCATCTCCATATTTCTGATCTCTTGGTCCAAGTCGTCCTCCTGAGGCGTTGGACTGGTGGCCTTCCTCTTCTGGCTTCGGGCCTCCCGAAGAGAGAGGGTCTCCTGGTTGGGGTCCAGCGGCTGCAGAGCGGCAGCCCCTGTTGCTGAAGCTTTCTTTGGCGGCATGACGAAGGTCTATGCTTGCTGAAGGTGTTCGAAACTCAAAAAGTGGAAGTGAGTTCACCGGAGGTGGGCGCCAATGTTGGTGACTTGTTCTCAAATGCTTCGAATTAAGAACAAGGCAACATAAAAAGTGTTAAATGTTAAAGTCCTTCGTCCTTCGAAGCATTATCTCCCTTCAGATATAATGAATTCCGGACGAAGGTTATGAAGGACACACCTTCATAAGCACAATAAATAATGAAGAAGGATTTGTATGCAAGATATGAAAAATAACATAAACACTTTAAACATTATTATTAACTTATTTTTATTTACGTTACTGTATCAACAACAACAAATTATAAATGTACCTTCGACTCGAAGGAAAGTAAAGGTACAAGCGTGATGCAAAAGCGAATGCCAAGTCAGCGTGAACAGTATAGGAATATTGTTCACCTATTTATAGGCACGGGTCGCAGCCCATACAAAATTACATCCAGGCCCTTTGCTTTTGACAATAACTCTATAATAATCTATCTGGGTCTAGATAGTCTTTTCCTCTTTAAGTCGGTTTCCTCTTTTCTGCCATCATGCCGAAGCTCCCTTGCACACAGCTTCGGCTCTGTTCCATCCTTCGTATTGTTTCCGTGCTTCATCATACCGTGGGCTTTTGTTCGAAGGTACCTGTTTACACATTATACTCCAGAAACATTGTTAAATCATGTTTTTGAGGACCTTCGGAAGCCAAAGGCCCCCAACAGTATGAATGCCTAAGAGATTTCCTTATCACTAATGGCTTCAAAGTCGGTAAAGCCGATCCTACTCTCTTTACTAAAACTATTGCAAATGATTTGTTTGTATGCCAAATTTATGTTGATGATATCATATTTGGGTCTACTAATAAATCTACATGTGAAGAGTTTAGTAGGATCATGATTCAAAAATTCAAGATGTCTATGATGGGGGAGTTGAAGTATTTTCTAGGATTTCAAGTGAAGCAACTCCAAGAGGGCACCTTCATCAACCAAACTAAGTACATTCAAGATATACTCACCAAGTTTGGAATGAAGGATGCCAAGCCCATCAAGACACCCATAGGAACCAATGGGCATCTCGACCTCGACACGGGAGGTAAATCCGTAGATCATAAGGTATACCGGTCGATGATAGGATCTCTACTCTATTTATGTGCATCTCGACCGGATATTTTGCTTTCTGTATGCATGTGTGCAAGATTCTAAGCCGATCCTAAGGAAGTTCACCTTAGGGCCGTAAAAAGAATCTTGAGATATTTAGTTCATCCACCTAAGTTTGGTCTTTGGTACCCCAAGGGATCCACCTTTGATTTGATAGGATATTCAGATGCTGATTGGGCAGGGTGTAAAATTGATAGGAAGAGCACATCAGGGACTTGTCAGTTCTTGGGAAGATCCCTGGTGTGTTGGGCTTCAAAGAAACAAAATTCAGTAGCTCTTTCTACCGCCGAAGCCGAGTACATTGCCGTAGGCCATTATTGCGCGCAATTGCTTTGGATGAGGCAAACCCTTAGGGACTATGGCTACAAATTAGCCAAAGTCCCTCTCCTATGTGATAATGAGAGTGCAATCCGCATGGCGGATAATCCCGTTGAGCACAGCCGCACTAAGCACATAGCCATTCGGTATCACTTTTTGAGGGATCACCAACAAAGGGGGGATATCGAGATTGCTTATGTTAGCACCAAAGAACAATTAGCCGATATCTGTGGTGAAACCGCCCAAATTATTCCAACTTAAGTGCCTAAGTCCCGCCTTAGAGGCTAGACCACACTTAAATGGGAATAACACGTCAGTCCCTCAGATCTAGTCCGACGAGGCCACTAATAGGATCAAGTACCACATACTCACTCGATGGTGAGGCACAGAGCAAATACAATAAAGCATAAAACCATACATTAAGGAGTATTAAATTTATTACATCACTATCGGAGTTTTAGCAAAAGTAGTAATCATTGTTCGGAATGCAGCGGAATAAAACTAACGATAAATAAACGGAGGGATGGGGAAGCCGGTCCCATCACTCCTCATGCTCCTCCTCAGCCGAGGTAGGGTCCCACTCGACTGTCCAACCCGGTGGCAAGATGGACGGCCAAGTCACTCCAGCAACCATGTCCTCCAAACAACATGTAAAAATTATGCCACAAGCAAGACTGAGTATACTAATACTCAGCTAGACTTACCCGGTGTGAGGAGACTACTCCTCTACCTCTAGACATGCAGCTGTTTGGCTGAGGGGTTTGGTTTGCCAAAAAGCACTAGCTGAGTCTAAAATCAAGTTATAGCTTTTTCAAGTTTTAGTGTGACTCTCTTAAGACTAAATGTGTACCTATCTACTCATACATGGTATCAAACATTTAGCAATCAACAACTTTTGCCATGTCATCACATTTCCACTTGTTACTCAATGCAGTACAATGGGTCAAGCAGTCTCATTAGCTGTGAGAAGCAGACGATTCAAATCGAGTTTTTATCCTTGCAAGGTAAACCTAAACACACGACGTGGAGAGGCACTCCGTCCCCACACACATCAACCGTCCCCATCAATTCCCCGTCAGCAGATCAGGGCTCACCGCCTTGGCGTACAATGCCTCACTGACCCCGACTGCCGTCGTGCAGTGACCGCACTTGTACCCACCATAACCGGAATGGGAGACCACGTCTCAGGTCGCGTGAGAGGCAAAGTCTACTACCAGGTTCAATCAGGTACTAGGCTTACCAATTTACCATATTTCTCGGCATGTGCTTAGTACGTTCAAACGCTTGACACAGGTATCCGCACGTTAATCCTTATTCCAATTTCACCTCGTAGACCACGCATCCCCATGGATCCGTGTCCACAGACTATCATCATTCTTGATATAAAAATGGATACATTCAATTCCTAACCTCGCGCGAGTGCTAGGAAAATCACTCGACTTCTACCGAGATCCCTAATTAGCAAAGCAGCTACTCGACCTAGCATACTAGTATCCATCTCAAAAGGAATCCTGAGTTCATGCAACTAGGGTTTCAGGCAACTCCTACACTTAAGTGCACAGTACCAGCCTACAAACATTAAGTGCAGTAAAATAGCATATATAAACGGTTATGCATAAAACCGGGGCTTGCCTTCCAAAGCTGGGGCAGGCAGATCCTCTGGGGTAGGCTCTGGTGCTGGATCCGGGGCTACCTCCTGAGCAACTCCTTGCTCCGGCACGAGGATGTATTCTCCGTCCGCGAGGTTACAATCTATCGAATGTAATGAATAATATATATGTATGCTATGATATGTAGAATTTAGTAACATTTATGCCTAGTGAAGAAAAACTAAGTTAGTTAATAACTTAGGGTTTCCTTGTTATAAGAGGCTCTTAGTGGTTTATGCTTATCAATTTAGGTTTGAGGTTTTGCCTAGAGATAAGCATAATGGATTAAGACTTGGATTGCCCCTTAAATGTTTTAGTAGGCACTCAAGGGGTTTTGCTGGTTTGGTTAGGGTAACATTAGTCTCCACTATTAATTCCCCTTTTCATTTTCTATTTATGATTTTAGGGTGGGTTTGAACTACAACAGTGATTTAAATTTTTCCAAAAATTCTGTAAAAATTACAGTGGTTTACTATTGGTCACTGTAGTCTATCCTATAAATTTGAGGTCTAGAATAATTAGAATATGCCCTGGAGAAAAAACAAAAGTTGGGGCAAATGGGTCACTTTGCACTACAACTCTTATCTAGGTGTGGGTTCTGTACTAAGAGTCATTTTTGCTGGTATCTATAGGTAATAACATGCTTTTGTGCCAAAAATCACAGAGGACTACTTAGTGGTTATTTAGTTAGGATTTTCTAAAGTTTAATGCTAAAAAGACACTTACAACTAACTTGTTATTTGAAAAATGTCAAACAACAAAACTCATAATTTTTCTATGTTTATAATAACAAAACATTAGTTATCCCAAGGTTTGGGGTGTTTTCTCCTCAGGGTTATTTTTCTAGGGTTGTTCTAAGTTTTCCCCGTTTTCCTAAAATAAAATATATCTCATTTCTTTTGTACTAAACAAAGGTCTAACAAAATTTTCTAGTGAACTATACTGAATAAGGGAGCTAACAAAAATGTGGGTGCTCCCTGGTCCTTATTTTAAACTACCTATTATATTTTCTTTAACTTTATGCTGAAAATGATTTAAATGGCAAACTCTACCTTAATGTGGTGTACTGAGGGATTTATTATTTTTAAGCAGGTTAGGAAGTGATTAAGTACTTCTCTGAATTTTTTTAACCCCAGTCTAACAGTGTAGCTATTTTTCCCTATTTCATTTAGCTTTTGACCAGATAATCATTTAAATCAAAACTTTGAAGTCTTTTGCAACACTTAGGGGTTTTATATTTTTCCTAAGTAGTCTACATTTATTAAAATCTGGCAAAATTGGTTTGACTCGATTTGGGTGAACAAAACTGAAGTTATGAAATTTTCAAGTTTTGTTTGTATTTAAATCAGAAATATTAAAAAGGTTTCCTGGAAAACCAGTTTGCATCGAGGACCCTAGTTTCTTTCTAAAACAATCCCTTCATTTATACCCCTGCGCCACTATTCCTTTGAGTCGCTGACACTTCAAAAATCTCCCTGGCCTTTATCTCTTCTTCCCCGAGGTCCCTCCCTTGATTTAAATAGTACATGCGGGAGTAAACAGGGCGGCGTGGCTTACCGGCGGTGAGGGAGGTCCGGCGAAGGGCGGGGTTGGCTCCGGGAGGTTCTTGCGGTCACAGCGAGGTACGACTCGACGGCGGTGGTGGCCGGAATCGGCCGGTTCACGTGCGCAGGCAGGTGAACTCGTCGGCGGCGAGTGCTCCGGCCTGACCACGGCGATACAGGTCAATCCAAGGGCACGGGGAGCTTCACGAGATGTCAAGTAATCGACTCGTGCAAGGAATCGGACAATGACTCACCGTGGAGCTCGGTCTACGCTTGCCTGCGGTCGGGTGAAGTCCGACGACCGTGAACTGGCTTCTCCGGTGAGGCAAAGTTCGATTCCTCGCTCGGGGAGCTTCACCGAGGCGCACAAGGTCTACTCCGAGGGTCGGACGCGGTTGGGAGAGGCTCTGCTGGCCGGTCTACGGTGGCAGGTATTCGGGTGGCCGCGGGCACGCCGTGCGTGGGGCAACGCCGGTGATCCAGTGCTCCGGTGAGGTCGAGAGCGTGTGGGGGAGTACGGTCGAAGTCTCTGGTGGCTTTATAGGCACGGGCACGGGCAACGGCGCCGGCTCGGCTTGGCGTGACGCGGGGCACGTGGGGGCGGGCGTGCTCTGGCGAGCTCAGTGCACGTCGAACACGTGGAGGTTTGTTTCTGCTCTTGTTCTATCCCCTGCTGAGCAGCCAAACGTGTGAATCTTGCCCTAAGACCTTTGAGAGATCTCTCCCCTGCACCTAGGGCTACCTAGTTCATGTGAGTTCCAAGGGGAGATGTGGTCGGGTTTGAGAGATATGGGGGTGGGAAGTTGGCTCTGTCCTAGGTATCCACACCGAGACAAAACTCGTGCCAAGTCGTGTCAAACGACTTAGGGTTGGGTTCAAACTTTTCGAGGGTGTTCTAGAGGTCTTTAGGCGCCATTTTGTCAATTGGGCCAAGTGGGTTTGAAGTTTGGAGAAGGGTGAACATGTTTGATCTTTGGAAGAGGGTTGGTTTTGAACATAGAGAAATCTTGATTTTCCTTTTTGGTCTTTCTCTTTGGTGACTCTTTTGGGGTTTTTATGAAACCTTTTTGGGGTCACTTTCTTACTATTTTTTGTAGGGTAATAAGTGTACTACAACTTTATCATTAGCCCAAGTCATGATCATGTGGTTTTCATAGCCCTTTTGTCATACTCGCTTCTAGGGCTCCATTTGTCCAAAGGGGTTTGAATTAGGGTTTGGGCATTTCTCTCCACTATATGTGCATGATAAAGCCAAGGCATGACTTCTAAGATGGGTTGCACCTACTTAGGATCTTGATTCCCAAGTTTGGTGTATTATGCTCAATTTAAATCACATGTGATGATAGGTTCATTAGTGTAGTCTTGAGTGAACATCCTAAGTAACACCTGGGGTGTTACAGCCCTCCCCCCTTGAAGGAATCTCGTCCCGAGATTTTGGGTAGGGATCCTTTAGGGGTACCAAGAAGGGGTGCTGGTAGGTTGCCTTTTTCCTTTAGTTAAGTTTCTCTAGTTAACTGCTCTTCGAATGTCATTCTCTTTGCAACTTCAGAAGGAAACCCTTTTTAAAACCATTTTCCAAGTTTACCATACCTTTAACATCTAAGTTTGTTTTATACTTAGTTTCGAAGGGCAGGTGGGGGTGGGGTTTTGGATTACGTACCGACTCCTTTGGGCAGAAAGTCGGGGAAGCGAGATCGTAGAAAATCCTCAGTCTCCCACGTAGCTTCTTCTACTGAATGGTGACTCCACTGAACCTTATACATTCTGATCGACTTTGCCGCGTTGATCTCTCCTTTTGATCCAATACCTTGACGGGGTGCTCTTGATAAGACAAGTCTGGTTCTATCTCAATTTCCGGTTCAGGTAGTACTTCGGTGGGTAAGCGGACACACTTCCGTAGCTGAGATACATGGAACACATCATGAACTGCTGACATATGGGGTGGCAATTTCAATTGATATGCTACAGGTCCATAATTCGCTTTGATCTCATAGGGCCCAATGTAGCGAGGAGCTAACTTGCCCTTGATCCCAAACCTCTGAACACCCTTGGTGGGTGACACCTTGAGGTAAACATAATCTCCCACTTCAAACTGTAGAGGCTTCCTCCTCTTGTCATGATAGCTCTTTTGCCAGCCTGAGCAGCTTCTAGGTTCTTCTTAATAACTCTGACCTTTTTCTCTGCTTCAAGTACCAAGTCTGGTCCAAATATTTCCCTCTCTCCTGCTTGAGACCAATTTAGCGGTGTCCTGCACCTTCTCCCATACAAGGCCTCGAAAGGTGCCATCTTTAGACTGGACTGGTAGCTGTTGTTATATGAAAATTCTGCCAAGGAAAGGCACTTGTCCCAATTTTTACCATACTGTAGCACACAGGCTCGCAACATGTCTTCGAGGATTTGATTCACTCTTTCTGTCTGACCATCTATCTATGGATGGTATGCTGAGCTTCTTATTGCACGGGTCCCAAGTGATTCTTGGAGCTGCTCCCAAAAGTGTGCCACAAACAATGCTCCCCTGTCAGACACAATGGTCTTCGGAATTCCATGCAAACGCACTGATCAATATAGATTTCTGCATACTTCTCTGTCTTGTGGGTGGTATGCACTGGCAAGAAATGAGCTGTCTTGGTCAACCTATCCACGATGACCCAAATAGAATCATGGGGCTGGGAGGTATTGGGCAATCCCACGATAAAATCCATGCAAATTTCCTCCCATTTCCAAGATGGTATGGGAAGGGGCTGTAAGGTGCCTGCTACCTTCAGATGGCTGGCCTTGACTCTCTGGCAAGTGTCGCATTCAGATACATACTTAGCAATCTCCCTCTTCATTCTGGTCCACCGGTACAAGGATCTGAGGTCATGATACATCTTGTTACTGCCGGGGTGCATGGAGAATTTTGAAAGGTGAGCTTCATCCAATATTTTCTTTCTGAGCTCGGGGTTTTTGGGAACAACCAATCGGTCTCCAAACCATAGGATCCCTTTGCTGTCCTGACAGAAGCATTTGTATTTTTTCGCCTTCTGTTCGATCATTTCCTTGATAACTTGAACACCCTTGTCACCAATCTGTGCCATGACTATTTGCTCATGTAAGGTGGGCTCCACTGAAATATAACTTAAAGCACCGGAGGAAACGACTTCTATTTTCAGCTTGCACAACTCATCACATAGGGTGGTGATCCTTGCATCCATATTCATACAATTGCACTGGGCTTTCCTCCTTAAGGCATCTGCCACAACATTGGCTTTGCCAGGATGGTAATGCACCTCCAAATCATAGTCCTTGATTAGTTCTAACCATCTTCTCTGCCTCATATTAAGATCAGCCTGGGTGAAGATATATTTGAGACTCTTATGATCAGTGTAAATATTACAATGAGCTCCCATCAAGTAATGTCTCCAAATCTTGAGAGCATGAACTACAGCTGCTAACTCTAGGTCATGGGTGGGGTAGTTCTGCTCATGGGGTTTGAGTGCTCGGGAGGCATAAGCAATGACTCTGTTGTCTTGCATCAAGACACATCCCAATTTGTACCTGAAGCATCACAATAAACCTCAAAGGGTTTGGTGTTATCAGGCTAAGCTAGCATGGGTGCTGTTGTCAAATGCTTCCTTAGTGTATGAAAAGCATCCTCACATTTCTGACTCCATTCGTACTTGACTCCTTTCTTCAACAATTCAGTCATTGGCTTGGCAATCCTAGATAAATCCAGAATAAATCGTCGGTAATACCCTGCCAATCCCAGAAAACTCCGAATCTGCCATACTGTAGTAGGAGGCTTCCAATTCATCACTTCTTGTACCTTCTCAGGATCAACTGATATCCCATCCTGAGAAATTGTGTGACGCAGAAATTTAATTTCCCTCAGCCAGAAATCACATTTGGACAACTTAGCATATAGATGATGATCGCGCAGTCGCTGAAGCACGATGTGTATATGCTCAGTATGCTCATCTTCATTCTTGGAATAGACCAGAATATCATCAATGAAAACCACCACAAATTTGTCCAGCTCCGGCATGAACACCGAGTTCATCAAATACATGAAATAAGCCGGGGCATTGGTCAGCCCGAAAGACATTACCAAGTACTCATAAAGCCCATATCTAGTAGAGAAAGCCGTCTTCGGAATATCACTGGCCCTGATCTTAATCTGATGATAGCCAGAGTGAAGGTCTATCTTGGAGAA
The DNA here is from genome assembly GCF_902167145.1 of Zea mays. Lineage (NCBI taxonomy): Eukaryota > Viridiplantae > Streptophyta > Magnoliopsida > Poales > Poaceae > Zea > Zea mays. Next base: position 72,283,670 of record NC_050100.1, on the reverse strand, counting down.
TACTCTTGCCCCCACCAACTGATCAAACAATACATCGATGCGGGGCAGTGGATACTTGTTCTTGATGGTCACCGCATTGAGAGGGCGGTAATCGACACACAATCTCAGACTCTCATCCTTCTTCTTTATGAACAAGGCTGGACATCCCCATGGTGAAGTACTTGGGTGAATGAATCCCTTGTCCAACAACTCTTGCAGTTGCTTTTTCAATTCCGCCAATTCCGCTAGAGGCATCCTATAGGGTCTCTTAGATATAGGTGCAGTTCCAGGTTGTAATTCAATTGCGAACTCTATGTCTCTGTCGGGTGGCATCCCTGGCAATTTGTCAGGAAAAACATCTGGGTAGTCACAGACTACGGGGATTTTCTCAACAGGTGACTCTATCATGGTGAAGGCACAGGAACGGGCACATCCCTGGTCGGGTAGGTACAAGGTGATCTCGCCATCCAGTGGGGAGTGGATTTCTATGGCTCTGGCTACGACATCAATCACCGCATGGTGTCGCGATAACCAATCAGTCCCCAGGATGATATCCACACTATACAATCCCATTATCAGGAGAGTGGTTTTAAATATGAAGCTACCCAACTTTATTGGTACGTGTCTATTGATCTGATAGGTGGCAACCCTACCTCCGGGTGTAGAAATTGTAATACCCCCATTGGTGTGGTGAAAAGGTAACTGGCACTTAGCACTAAATTTGGTACTGATAAAACTGTGTGATGCACCAGAATCAAAAAGAATAATTGCAGGATAATTCAAAACTGAAAAGATACCAGTCAAGACGGGTGCTCCCTCTGGAATATCAGCCATGGTGGTGAAGTTCAGCCTGCCCTGCCTCACTTGCACCTTCTGCCTCTTGCCTTGGTTTTGGTTGGAATTCTGTCCCTGCCTCTGCTGGTTTCTGGGGCAATTCTTAGCATAATCTCCGGTGTTACCACAAGTGAAACACCTGTTGTCATTTGCCTGACGGTACTGCTGCTGCGGTGGCTGATTATTGTTCCTCTGAACTGGGGGCTGAGAGCGGTTGGGTGCCTGCTGCTGGTGCTGCTGTGGTCGAATCACCCAACGTCCTTGCTGCTGCTGGGGTCCCCTGTTCTGAGTGTCAGACACAATCCTGAAGCACTGAGGCTGAGCTGAAGGTCCTGCCACAGGGGTCTTCCTCTTCTTTTCTGCCTGACGGGCCATGATGCAGTCCTCCTGAGATATGGCCATGTTGACTAACTCATTGTAACTGTTGGCCCTAACGGTGTTGAGACGGTCGTGGAGCTTAGTGCTGAGCCCCCTCTTGAACCTGTCCCTCTTCTTCTCATCAGTGTCTGCGTGGTATCCGGCATACTGGCATAGGTCATTGAAGGCCTGAGCGTACTGCAACACAGTGCGATTTCCCTGAGTAAGTGCCAAAAACTCATTGAGCTTGCGATCCATAATGCCTGCTGGTATATGATGCCCCCTGAAAGCTGCCTTGAACTCTCTCCATTCCACCTCATGGTCAACTGGCTGCATAGCAAGGAAATGGTCCCACCATGTCCGCGCGGGTCCGCTAAGCTACTGGGTGGCGAACCTAACCTTAGCCACATCTGAACAAACTCCACTTTGTAGTGGGAATTTGGATTCCACCATCTTGAGCCATACATCGGCATCAAGCAGATCCTCTGCCCGAGTGAACAACGATGGCTGAGTGCTGAGAAACTCCTGATAAGTGGCTGCCACTGGGGGACGCTGATGGTGGTCACCACCACCATAGTGCTGAGGTGGTGGCTGCCGCTGAGCCAACTGTCGCGGAATCTCATTCTGCTGAGCCATCAGTTCTTGCATGGTAGGAGGCGGTGGCGATGGTGGAGGAATGCGTTCATTCTGTCCACGACGCGCTCTTCCTGCCATCTAAAAAATCATGGATATTCTCAATATCATATTTCTGAGGTTCAAGGTTCAATCGTGGTGAAAGAGTCGAAAGGGGTAAAACCAATATATTCTTGCATAATTTATAAAAGATACCATGTGGGATAAACTTTTCTTCTTAAATTAAAGCTGACATCATTCATCATCCATACTTCCAAAAGAGTTCGTTACGATTACATCAGTGGTTCCAAAAGACTCAACTCTGTCTAGCCTAGTACCCCAAGGGTGCAAAGCTAAGCTAGCCTCGAGGAGTTCTACCGCCACCCACTGCTAATCCTATCCCAGCGGCCTAGTGAGCAAACGATGCAATGCTCGACTCAGGGGAAGGTGGTCTCCCTGAGCCAGCAGTGTCCAAACTGGATGCAGGCTCCGGTTCCTCTCCTCCCTCGATATCGACATCCTCGTTGGCCTCCATGTCTTGGATCTCCTGGTGGTGCATATCCAGATGCTGGTTGGCCTCCGCAAGTTGCTGCTGAGTGTTGATTAGTTGATCCTCGAGAACCTCGATGGTGTTCTCCCTGGTTCCCACTAGCTCCTCAAGCTCTTGGATCCCATTGGACATCTGTTCCACTTGTAGGTCTTTTTCCACCATCTCAGTGGACAAGTCTACCACAAGTTCCTCTCGATTATCCAAGGTGATCTTGGTAGCCTCCAACAATGCCATTAGATGAGACATTGCCTCTCCTCGCATCACTTGCAGACGATACAGGGCATTCATGCACCGCACCGTCAAGTGAGCAGTCTGACCTGGGTAAATAACCCATATATCCTTGGCATGCTCCACTCGGTCCTTCCACATTGGGTCGTCCTCCTTCTCCGCGGGGAACAAACCAATGGGGTGAGTGGACAGCTCCAAGGGGTGGAAACCACAGAAGGTGGTCAGCCCGTGGAGAGCAATCGCATCGATATTATCCTCAGCCCAGTATCCGAAAGACTCAGAGTCCAGCGAACGCCAGCCTGGTTGTAAGGGATGGGGCTCTAGGGTCATCCTCACCCTACAGCGGGGCACTCGGTGCTTCTCGAACAACTACACCGCGTACTAGGGAGGCGTCATGTAACCGGCTCCCTGAAGTACCTCCCATAAGATACGGGGAAAACCCTCTCGTGCAAGTCCATCAGTGTGGGATTGTGCGTTCCCTCCGTCCGATGATCCGTGAGAAGCCATCTGTGCATGGTTAAGCGTAAGTGAAAAAGAAAAAGAATTATAAAATAAAGGGATCAAGGCTTGGCCTATTGAAGGTCACGATAAGATTGTCGAGTGTACTTAATCTATTATTATCAAGTATTAAAGTTTTACCCAATTATCAATTAATTTAAGTAAGGATGCATGCATGCTCGTCCTAAACGACCTCATTTCAACTTAGAGGGAATAGGGAAAAACTCCCATCCGTTATAGTAGCCTGTAGGGCTTACTCAAATAGCCACCTAGCTACCCCTCTATCATCCTAAGGCTTCACGTCCTAGGTCTATCCTGATCGTCCTGACGACCTGTCCAACATTTGTTTCTATCAAGTTTTACTTAAAAAAGGATGGTATTTATAGTTTATTGATTCCTCTGTGGTGGTACGAGCTCCGATACCAGCTGTGGCGGAACCGCCTGAATTATTCCAACTTAAGTGCCTAGGTCCCGCCTTAGAGGCTAGACCACACTTAAATGGGAATAACACGTCAGTCCCTTGGATCTAGTCCGACGAGGCCACTAACAGGATCAAGTACCACGTACTCACTCGATGGTGAGGCACAGAGCAAATACAATAAAGCATAAAACCATACATTAAGGAGTATTAAATTTATTACATCATCATCAGAGTTATTCGGAATGCAGCGGAATAAAACTAACGATAAATAAACGGAGGGATGGGGAAGCCGGTCCCATCACTCCTCATGCTCCTCCTCAACCGAGGTAGGGTCCCACTCGACTGTCCAACCCGGTGGAAAGATGGACGACCAAGTCACTCCAGCAACCATGACCTCCAAAGAACCTGTAAAAATTATGCCACAAGCAAGGCTGAGTATACTAATACTCAGCTAGACTTACCCGGTGTGAGGAGACTACTCCTCTACCTCTAGACATGCAGATGTTTGGCTGAGGGGTTTGGTTTGCCAAAAAGCACTAGCTGAGTCTAAAATCAAGTTTTAGCTTTTTCAAGTTTTAGTGTGACTCTCTTAAGACTAAATGTGTACCTATCTACTCATACATGGTATCAAACATTTAGCAATCAACAACTTTTGCCATGTCATCACATTTCCACTTGTTACTCAATGCAGTACAATGGATCAAGCAGTCTCATTAGCTGCGAGAAGCAGACGATTCGAATCGAGTTTTTATCCTTGCAAGGTAAACCTAAACACACAACGTGGCGAGGCACTCCGTCCCCACACACATCAACCGTCCCCATCGACTCCCCGTCAGCAGATCAGGGCTCACTGCCTTGGCGTACAATGCCTCACTGACCCCGACTGCCGTCGTGCAGTGACCGCACTTGTACCCACCATAACCGGAATGGGAGACCACGTCTCAGGTCACGTGAGGGGCAAAGTCTACTGCCAGGTTCAATCAGGTACTAGGCTTACCGATTTACCAAATTTTCGGCATGTGCTTAGTACGTTCAAACGCTTGACACAGGTATCCGCATGTTAATCCTTATTCCAATTTCACCTCGTAGACCATGCATCCTCATGGATCCATGTCCATAGACTATCATCATTCTTGATATAAAAATGGATACATTCAATTCCTGACCTCGCGCGAGTGCTAGGAAAATCACTCGACTTCTACCGAGATCCCTAATTAACAAAGCAGCTACTCGACCTAGCATACTAGTATCCATCTCAAAAGGAATCCTGAGTTCATGCAACTAGGGTTTCTGGCAACTCCTACACTTAAGTGCACAGTACCAGCCTACAAACATTAAGTGCAGTAAAATAGCATATATAAACGGTTATGCATAAAACCGGGGCTTGCCTTCCAAAGCTGGGGCAGGCAGATCCTCTGGGGTAGGCTCTGGTGCTGGATCCGGGGCTACCTCCTGAGCAACTCCTTGCTCCGGCACGAGGATGTATTCTCCGTCCGCAAGGTTACAATGTATCGTATGTAATGAATAAGATATATGTATGCTATGATATGTAGAATTTAGTAACATTTATGCCTAGTGAAGAAAAACTAAGTTAGTTAATAACTTAGGGTTTCCTTGTTATAAGAGGCTCTTAGTGGTTTATGCTTATCAATTTAGGTTTGAGGTTTTTCCTAGAGATAAGCATAATGTATTAAGACTTGGATTGCCCCTTAAATGTTTTAGTAGGCACTCAAGGGGTTTTGCTGGTTTGGTTAGGGTAACATTAGCCGCCACTATTAATTCCCCTTTTCATTTTCTATTTATGATTTTAGGGTGGGTTTGAACTACAACAGTGATTTAAATTTTTCCAAAAATTCTGTAAACATTACAGTGGTTTACTATTGGTCACTGTAGTCTGTCCTATAAATTTGAGGTCCAGAATAATTAAAATATACCCTGGACAAAAATAACAAATGTTGGGGCAAAGGGGTCACTTTGCACTACAACTCTTATCTAGGTGTGGGTTCTGTACTAAGAGTCATTTTTGCTGGTATCTATAGGTAATAACATGCTTCTGTGCCAAAAATCACGGAGGGCTACTTAGTGGTTATTTAGTTAGGATTTTCTAAAGTTTAATGCTAAAAAGACACTTACAACTAACTTGTTATTTGAAAAATGTCAAACAACAGAACTCATAATTTTTCTATGTTTATAATAACAAAACATTAGTTATCCCAAGGTTTGGGGTGTTTTCTCCTCAGGGTTATTTTTCTAGGGTTGTTCTAAGTTTTCCCTGTTTTCCTAAAATAAAAGATATCTCATTTCTTTTGTACTAAACAAAGGTCTAACAAAATTTTCTAGTAAACTATACTGAATAAGGGAGCTAACAAAAATGTGGGTGCTCCCTGGTCCTTATTTTAAACTACCTATTATATTTTCTTTAACTTTAAGCTGAAAATGATTTAAATGGCAAACTCTACCTTAATTTGGTGTACTAAGAGGTTTATTATTTTTAAGCAGGTTAGGAAGTGATTAAGTACTTCTTTGAATTTTCTTAACCCCAGTCTAACAGTGTAGCTATTTTTCTCTATTTCATTTAGCTTTTGACCAGATAATTATTTAAATCAAAACTTTGAAGTCTTCTGCAACACTTAGAGTTTTTATATTTTTCCTAAGTAGTATACATTATTTAGAATCTGGCAAAATTAGTTTGACTCGATTTGGGTGAACAAAACTGAAGTTATGAATTTTTCAAGTTCTGTTTGTATTTAAATCAGAAATATTAAAAAGGTTTTCCGGAAAACCAGTTTGCATCGAGGACCCTGGTTTCTTTCTAAAACAATCCCTTCATTTATACCCATGCGCTGCGCCACTATTCCTTTGAGTCGCTAAAATCCCCCTGGCCTTTATCTCTTCTTCCCCGAGGTCCCTCCCCTGATTTAAATAGTACCCGCGGGAGTAAACAGGGCGGTGCGCTTACCGATGGCGAGGGAGGTCCGGCGAAGGGCGGGGTTGGCTCTGGGAGGTTCTTGCGGTCACAGCGAGGTACGACTCGACGGCGGTGGTGGCCGGAATCGGCCGGTCCACGTGCACAGGCGGGTGAACTCGTCGGCGGCGAGTGCTCCGGCCTGACCACGGCGATACAGGTCAATCCAAGGGCACAGGGAGCTTCACGGGATGTCAAGTAATCGACTCGTGCAAGGAATCGGAGAATGACTCACCGTCGAGCTCGGTCTACGCTTGCCGACGGTCGGGTGAAGTCCGGCGACCGTGAACTGGCTTCTCCGGTGAGGCAAAGTTCGATTCCTCGCTTGGGGAGCTTCACCGAGGCACGCAAGGTCTACTCCGAGGGTCGGACGCGGTTGGGAGAGGCTCTGCTGGCCGGTCTACGGTGGCGGGTATTCGGGTGGCCGCGGACACGCCGTGCGCGGGGCAACGCCGGTGATCTAGTGCTCCGGTGAGGTCGAGAGCGTGCGGGGGAGTACGGTCGAAGTCTCTGGTGGCTTTATAGGCGTGGGCGCGGGCAACGGCGCCGGCTCGGCTTGGCGCGACGTGGGGCACGCGGGGGCGGGCGTCGGGCGTGCTTTGGCGAGCTCAGTGCACATCGAACACGTGGAGGTTTGTTTCTGCTCTTGTTCTATCCCCTGCTGAGCAGCCAAACGTGCGAAGTTGGCTTTGAGAGATCTCTCCCCTGCACCTAGGGCTACCTAGTTCATGTGAGTTCCAAGGGGAGATGTGGTCGGGTTTGAGAGATATGGGGGTGGGAAGTTGGCTCTGTCCTAGCTGTCCACACCGAGACAAAACTCGTGCCAAGTCGTGTCAAACGACTTAGGGTTGGGTTCAAACTTTTCCAGGGTGTTCTAGAGGCCTTTAGGCGCCATTTTGTCAATTGGGCCAAGTGGGTTTGAAGTTTGGAGAAGGTGAACATGTTTGATCTTTGGAAGAGGGTTGGTTTTGAACTTAGAGAAATTTTGATTTTCCTTTTTGGTCTTTATCTTTGGTGACTCTTTTGGGGTTTTTCTGAAACCTTTTTGGGGTCACTTTCTTAGTATTTTTTTGTAGGGTAATAAGTGTACTACAACTTTATCATTAGCCCAAGTCATGATCATGTGGTTTTCATAGCCCTTTTGTCATACTCACTTCTAGGGCTTCATTTGTCCAAAGGGGTTTGAATTAGGGTTTGGGCATTTCTCTCCACTATATGTGCATGATAAAGCCAAGGCATGACTTCTAAGATGGGTTGCACCTACTTAGGATCTTGATTCCCAAGTTTGGTGTATTATGCTCAATTTAAATCACATGTGATGATAGGTTCATTAGTGTAGTCTTGAGTGAACATCCTAAGTAACACCTGGGGTGTTACAATATCTTTACCAAACCATTAGATGAGAAAACCTTTACCAAACTTAGGAATGAGCTAAACATTCTTGATTCTCGGAATTTTGATTGATACTTTGCACACATAGCTCATTATATACCTTTGATCATATCTCTTTTATTTGCTATGACTAATGTGTTCTTCAAGTGTATTTTATGCTAAGTCATAGATTGAAAGGGAAATGGAGTCTTCGGCGAAGGCAAGGCTTCCACTCCACTCTACCAGTACTATTTACCCTTCGCCGTCACTCTGCATCACTCTCCACTTTGGTATAATCTTCACCCATATTCATTTGTACCATTGGGGAGAAAGTAAAAAAAAGGGGCTCTAAAGACTCCGTTTTTGGCGATTAATGCCAAAGGGGGAGAGAGTATTAGCCCAAAGCAAAAGGACCGCACCACCATCCCAATTTCAAAACTTTTTTGAAACAAAGTTTAAAGTTTTAATGTTTTCAATTGGTATCTTTCAAATTACTATTCCTCTAAGAAATTCTATATCATTTGGTATCTATACATTAAGGAGGAGTTTTTCAAAAATTGGTATCTAAAATATTTGATCTTCCTTCAATTTGTAAAACCCTCTTGAACACTAAGAGGAGAATTTCATTAAGCGGGAGTTTTGTTTAGTCAAAGGAAAAGCATTTGAAACAGGGGGAGAATATTTCAAAATCTTCAAAATGCTTCTCGAAATCTTATTCATATACCTTTGACTAATTTGCAAAAAGACTTTGAAAAAAGAATTTCCAAAAACAATTGCAAAAACAAAACAAGTGGTGCAAGCGTGGTCCAAAAATGTTAAAAGAAAGAAAGCAATCCATGCATATCTTATGAAAGTTTAAGTTGGTTTAATTCCAAGCAACCTTTGCACTTGCCTTATGCAAACTAGTTCAATTATGCACTTATATATTTGCTTTGGTTTGTGTTGGCATCAATCACCAAAAAGGGGAGATTGAAAGGGAAATAGGGTCAAACCTTATCCTAAATGATTTTGGCGGTTGAATTGCCCAACACAAATAATTGGACTAACTAGTTTGCTCTAGATTATATGTTCTACAGGTGCCAAAGGTTCAACACAAACCAATAAAAAGGTCCAAGTTAGGGTTCAAAAAGAAAGGAGCAAAAGAAACTGAAGGCTGCCCTGGTCTGGCGCACCGAACTGTCCGGTGCACCAGGGTGGATCAACTCGAACTCGCCACCTTCGGGTTTCTGGAAAAGCCACTCCGCTACAATTCACCGGACTGTCCGGTGTGGCACAGGATTGTCCGGTGTGCTAGCGGAGCAACGACTACAGCGCAATGGTCGACTCCAACGGAAACTTGAAAAGCTCTACAGTGCGCGGACAATTCGCGCAGAAGTTAGAGCAGCGCTAGAAGGCGCACCGGACAGTGAACAGTACCTATCCGGTGCACCACCGGACTGTCCGGTGGCCCCGTCTGTCAGAGCTCCAACGGTCAAACCCTAACGGTTGGGTGACGTGGCTGGCGCACCGGACTGTCCGGTGCGCCCATCGACAGCAGCCCAACCCAACGGTTGGTTTGGTGATTGGGGCTATAAATACCCCCAACCACCACCACTTCAAGGCATCCAAGTTTTCAGCCATTGCATTCAATACAAGAGCTCTAGACTTCACTCCAAGACACAAATCAAGAGATCAAATCCTCTCCAAGTCCAAATTCACTCCAAACTCTTAGTGGCTAGTGAGAGAGAGATTTTCATGTTCATTTGAGTTCTTGTCGCTTGGATCTCTTTTTCTTCTTCCCACTCTTGTTCTCAAGACACTTGTAATCAAAGCAAGAGACACAAATTGTGTGGTGGTCCTTGTGGGGTCTAAGTGACCCATTTGATTGAGAAGAAAAGCTCACTCGGTCTAGGTGACCGTTTGAGAGAGGAAAAGGGTTGAAAGAGACCCGGTCTTTGTGACCACCTCAACGGGGAGTAGGTTTGCAAGAACCGAACCTCGATAAAACAAATCACTGTGTCATCCACTTTCATTTGCTTGTGATTTGTTTTCACTCTCTCTAACGGACTCGGTTTTATTTCTAATGCTAACTCGGCTTGTAGTTGTGCTTAAAGTTTATAAATTTCAGATTTGTCTATTCACCCCCCCTCTAGGCGACTTTCAATAGAGGAGGATGTCCTCATAAGGTGGAACCTACCTTGGAGCAAGAGATCCGGAAAGGTCAGGTTGGTGATGCTAAGATTCAAGAAATCAAAGACATGATAGCAGAAGGCAGAGGTCTAGACTTCAGTGAAGATGAGCAAGGCACAATCTAGTCCAAAAACCTAACATGTGTTCCTAAGAGATAGATAGTGTCTTGGAAACCATACTGAAATCCCATGACTCAGCGTATTCCATTCACCTAGGCAGTAGCAAGATGTACCAGGACCTGAAACAGAAGTATTGGTGGTATGACATGAAAAGAGATGTAGCCTCACATGTAGAAGTATGTGATGTTTTCTAGAGGGTAAAAGCCGAGCACCAGAGACCATCCGGATTGCTTCACCTGTTAATGATACCTGAATGGAAGTGGGAAGAAATCAATATGGACTTCATTATTGGTCTACCCCGCACCCCAGCTGGGTATGACTCTATTTGGGTAATTATGGAAAGACTAACCAAAGTAGCCCACTTTATGTTAGTAAGGACCAATTACACGGGAACCAAGCTAGTTGAGTTGTATATCTCCCAAATAGTCTGCCTACATGGAGTACCTAAGAAGATCGTGTCTGACATGGGATCACAGTTCACTTCACGAGTCTGACAGAAGTTACATGAATGCATGGACACGAAACTGAACTTTAGCTCATCCTACCATCCCCAAACAGATGGGTATACTGAGAGAAAAAACAGGTATTAGAGTATATGTTGAGAGCCTGTGCTCTTAAACATGGTGGCAGTTTGGACAAGAGTTTACCCTACGCAGAGTTCTCCTATAATAACAGTTATCAGGACAGTTTGAAGATGTCCCTATTTGAGGCGTTGTATGGAAGGAAGTGTAGAACCTCGTTGTATTGGGATCATATCAGGGAAAGACAATTTTTTGGGCCAGTAAAAAGCAGAGCAACAGGTTCAGATAATGAGGGAGAACCCGAGGACAGCACAGTCAAGGCAGAAAAGTTATGCAGACATCCGAAGAAGACATTTGGAGTTTGAAGAAGATGACCACGTGTACCTGATGGTGTCACCAATTCAGGGTATGAGAAGATTTAAACTCAAATGGAAGTTGTCCCCTCGTGTTATTGGACCCTTCAAAATCCTAAAGCGGGCTGGGAAATGGCCTACTAACTGGAATTACCAAGTCACCTAGTAGATGTACATGATGTGTTTCATGTTTCCCAGTTGAAGAAGTGTCTCAGAGTCCTAGAAGAACAGTTGCCTATGGAAGAGCTCAGTGTGTAGGGTGATCTAACCTATACAGAGTACCCTATTAAGATCATTGATACCCTGACCAAGTTCACCAGGAACAAAGTGATCAAAATGTGCAAAGTAGAGTGGATTCATCACACAGAAGATGAAGCTATCTGGGAATGAGAAGATGAGTTGCAACTAGAGTTTCACCACCTTTTTCCCTAGGTCATAGTAATCTGGGGGTCGAGATTCTCTTAAGGGGTAGGATTTGTAAACCCCAAAATGGGATTCCTAAGACATTAATTATTCATGAAATAATATCTCCTTAATTATTGTATGGTTCACCCTTTACTAGGGTTATGTGTGTTGAATCATTCTACTATTTAGAGGGATAAAATCATAAATAAATATATGGTTTGCATCAATTTGGATTATGTGTGTGTATATTTGAATTTAACACCCTTACCTAAATTGAATTTGAAATATGAAAGACAAAGTGAAAAAAGAAGAGAAAAAGAAAAGAAGAGAAAAAAAAGAAAGAAAAGGAAAAGAACAGAAAAAACAACCTCACCAAGTAATGGGCCATTTCTGGCCCACTCGGCCCACAGGCCCGTCAACCGCGCGCGCGCAGCAACACGGAGGCTCTACTCGTCAGCCGCTCACGCCTCACCCCCCTTACGCCGATAGATGGGATCCATAGGCTGGACCCAGCCCTCGCTACCGTTCAACTTCTCTAGCGAATTTCTCGTAACCACCCTATAAAGGTCGTCCTCGTCCGCCATCGGGCATGCCAGATGGTGGTGTTCCCCATGCGCCGTTAGGTCGTTGTCCACACCCATATATAACCAGTGCCGCCCCTTTAGCCATCGAGGATCCACAAATTGCCGTATCAAGGCCTCTCACCGGAGACCGAGAGAGAGAGAGAGAGAAAGAGAGAGAGACAGAGTGTTCCGCCGCGGAAGGAGAGTTTGGTTTCTTCGTCGACGAATACGCCAGGACGGACCATGGGGCTTTCCCGTTAGCGTTGAAGTTGACCGCGACTTCATCAGGTGGAGTTGAAGGTCAAGCCCCCCCCAGAATTTCTCAACAGAGTTGCAGCGCCGCATCACATCGTGGACGAACTCCGACAATGCTCCACCGCCGGCGAGAACCCTCCCCGAAGACTTGTTGTCATTCCCGCCTCGTGTAGAGCCTTTCAAACTTGCCATTAGAACATGGCATGTCATAACCGGGACTCTGGTCATGGCCGCCACCATGTAAGTGTGCACCACCGGTTGGAGTTGCAGGGGGAGTCGGGTTCACGTGAGTCATCGATCGTGTGATGAACGCACGAGATTTGGGCCAGCGTACCGTTTGGTCTAGGGAGGATAGTGGTCGTAGGATCCATGATGGAGGGGCAAAGTTAGATCGAGCAATTTTAAAATCTCGGCCACAGATCGTGGATCCGATGGCCGAGAGTGGAATACCGGTTCGATTTTTGAACAATCTGATTCGGACCGTTGAGTTACATCTGTGCGACTCTAGGACGTCTGCGTGTTGTGACCATAGATCTTTAATCCTACAATGTCCATTGTGTATTGGGTTCGTTATAATGGGGATCTAATTCAGGCACTCAAATTTTGATTGGAAGACCGAGATCCACTAGTACCCCTTCGACTGCGCTAAATTGCAAAAATACCCTATAGTATTTGAGAATAGAATCTACCATCCATATAGGAGTTAAAATAAATAGAATTAAATCGGGTCTTTGCAAAATCACCCCTAGGATTTATTTTAAGGTATAAAATCAATAATAGAACACCTAAACACTTGTAAACTCCATAACTTACTCATTTTAGCTCCGTTTTGACCCATTCAAGTTGCGTTTGCTTCGTAATAAAACTGTCTACGCTTTAGTAGCCTTATTTGATCATGTAACATGTTTTCAAAAATAGACATCTAATTTGTTTAATCTATGACTATTGGATTGGCCTTTCTAATATAGTTAAATTAATATGTGGGTTCTTTAATTATAATTTGATATTTTAATCAAGTTACAATCAAGATTAAGATTAAGTTAAGTCATGCCTTTAGAATATCTTTGTTTGCATGATTTATATTAATCAAACATTGTTTGATTACATAGAACTTCAGAAAATCATATCTTTTTAACCGTAACTCTGAATTTACCGTCCGTTGGGATGTCGATATTGGAGTACATGGAAATGAATTGAGTTCAATACCAAATCAGCCATGGTATTGAAATAAGATGTAATTCCAATTCTATTGTTTGGATGTCACTGAATTGGACTTTAGAATTGTGCGGTCCAATTTCACGCAATACAGAGGAATGATGCTCTGTATTAGGAAAGGAAGTTTCTAGTTATATTCTAATTCCATGGAATTGAGTCTCTTATTCCAAATCTCAATTCCATGTATAGAATTCTGTAAAGCTAATTCTAATTGCTAATTCCGTGCTCCAATATCTACATCCAAACAGGGAATTAGTGATTCTCGAATCTACTATCTCGTAACGCCACGTAGAATATTATTGTGCAGATTGTTCTCATGTTTGGTGTGATGTTAATTTCTCCTATGCAATGTTTGTTTGTATAAATTGCGAGTAGACAAGCAAGTGATCGAGGAGCCCGGAGCACATCAGGTTGAAGACTCTAAGCAGGAGCTCGTTGAAGGCAAGTTGGGCCCTTGACCACTCTTCTTTACCTAATAAAGTTCCCATTAATCACTATGACATGCTCAGGTTAATTTGAAGGGACCTAATAGGTTGCCTTAGTTTTGTTTACCCCCACACCTCGCATGCAAATGAATTATTTGGTAGTTTGGCTATGCTCTACCTGGTTTTTGGGAAGTAATACTATATGACACATGATCATGCTTTATTATTATTGTTGGGTTATTTATTGTTCATGATAAGACTATTGTGTTTACTTGAACATGGAGAACCACCTAGGAAAATTGTGCTACCACAAGGGTGGAATGGGACGTCCTTAGTCAAGTAATTAGGAAAGCTAGGGAGAGACTACCTTAGCCGAAAGGGGCAAAAAGAGGAGCGCGTCGCTGCAGAGTATAGGGAGGTCCTCGGGTCGGAATGTCTGTAAAGCTTTTCGTACGAGGGATTCCTATGCTTCTTTGTTATTGAATCTGTAGCAGGTTTTCTCTAACTAGTGGAACTTTGGAAAGGCCTCGTAGTGCTACCCTGCCTCGTCTCCTCAGTGGAGATGAATGGGAATTCTGGGCCCCTTAACAAATGAGTAACACGGTTTGTAGGTAAAGATACACAACCTCTTCATAGTGTAAACCTAGTATATCAGCCGTGCTCACGGTCATGAGCGGATCGGACACTCACATGAGTAACTTATGGAATTAAACTTAATATGTCATTTGCATTGCACTGTGTGATTTATTATAATTGTGATCTCTTATTTTATTAGGATGGTATAAACTTATACTTAGTAATTGCTAATAAAACTTTGACCAACTTATTAAAAGCAATGCTCAGCCTTAAACATTATTTGTTGATCAGCCTTACACTACACATGAGCCTCCACCATAAGTGAGCTCATGCGCAATATTCTCCACACTTGCTGAGCGATGAACATCTGTGAGCTCACCCTTGTAATAAACCCCCAGGTGAAGACCAGGTACCACTAGAGGAGGACTAATACGACGAGTTCGACGAGACCTAGGTGTCGTCTCTGAGTCAGCAGTTGGCGCCAAGGAATAATTATCTTAGTTTTATTTATTTATTATCAATTACTTTGTAAGACATTTTTGTTATGGAATAAAGTTTGTGATATTCATATCTATACACTGAGTCATGTATGTGTTGATCTTGTTTGGCGCACATATGAGACGCATCCGGGTGTGACACGATGTCATCGTGTCGCTTCCCGCTCCGACAAGCTCGCTCACATAGCCCCTCCCTGCCTCCCATTGCTCACGCTTGCGGCTGGCGACTCACGCTTGCGGCATCTTTCTCTTCGGCATGGTGGCCCCGCCTTGGCCTCTCTCGTTCCTTGGACTGCAAGCGCAACCTGACGCCCCAACCCCGCCACCTAGCCTCCCCCACATGGTGGCTATCATCGCCGTCGTGCCACTCCTAGCTCCGACAATCTCCTACGGATGTTGAGGAGAAGGCGAGACCAAAGGATGTGCCCCGTTCTAGTCTAATGGATAGTGGCATCTCTAATGCCAATGTGGTTGAAGGCAAATCTGGTGGAAAAAACAAAAACAAGACGATCTAGAAACCAAAGGCTAAGCAAAACACTGATTTTAAGAAGAAGAAGAAAAACCTTGCATACCTGAGTTGCTTTGTGTGCGGTGAATCTGGTCACATAGCCAGAAAATGTTGTAATAGCAAGGGAAAAAGGTGATGGTCAGAAAATTGCAAATGTGGCTATTGCTGATGCTGGGAATTCTAGGTATGTTCCTCAAATTCTCTTAGCATGTCAATCCATTGATTGGTGGTTAGACACTAGGGCCAATGTACATGTTTGTTCAGATCCAAATTTATTTTCTTCTTATCAGGCTACCGACAGTAGCACCATCTTGATGGCCAATGGGTCAAGGGATGTTGTACATGTAATACGAAGACTCGATCTGAAGTTGACCTCTGGAAAGACTCTCTTTGAAGAATGTATAGGACGTTTTCGGCGGCCAGAAACCACCGAAAATAAGGCCATTGCCGCCGAAAATAGCTTATTTTCGGCGGCCTTAGGCTTATTTTCGGCGGTTCCTGGCTGCTAGAAAAAAATAGCTGAAAATAAGGCTATATTTTCGGCGGCCAGGGTCTAGCCGCCGAAAGTAGCTTACTTTCGGCGGCCACAAGTCACCCGCCGAAAATTACCTGTTATTTTCGGTGGCCCTCTGACGGCCGCCGAAAATAACAAGTGCCGAAAATAGTATTTATTATTTTCGGCGGCCTAGGGAGGCCGCCGAAAATTAACAATTTCAGAGCAAAAAAAATTGAAAAATGCAAAAAATAACAGAAAATTCATACAATAACAGAAAATTCATAAAATAACATAAAGTCCACAAATAGTCCATACAAACATAAAGTCCACAAATAGTCCATTACAACGCACAATGCGGCATAAAGCTAACTCCATCACATATCGGGGTCGTTGGAGTTGTGTCCACTACATCTAGAAGCGAAAAACTCGTTGACGAAGTCGTGTAACGGGTTTGGATTCTAAAGAAAAAAGAAGACATTAATAACAGCATTGGTTACATGTATGACCACTATTCAAACAAATTGTTTCTCAAACTAACCCCTCCTGGAGTAGCTCCCTCCCCTGCATAAGCTCCTCCTGGTGCTGGTATGACCGGTGGTAGACAGTTGCAAATATAATATGTTAGTTATAGAACCAATATCAAGCGTGTTGAGAAGAAATAAGACACTCACGTTCATTGCTTGTTGGGCATGTGCGTTGTAAGCAGCCATGTACTTTGATTGCTCTTTGAGGAATGCCATTTGTTGTTGCCGCAACTCTTCACAAAACTTTTCTTGCTGCTCAGTCATAGCCTCCTCCATGCTAGATACAGAGCGGCGACTACGGCTGCTACTACCACAACCCGCCTGAGACGAAGAGCCGCCACGAGAACGTAACTCAGTCGAATCGATAACACCGGTAAACATAGAATATCTTGAAAAACAAGAAAATTAGCTATTCGGTCATAGTTCCAATATTATTGAAAAAAATTCACAAGTTCATACCGTCCATGCGCCTTGCCTCCAAGTGAATGCACAACTTCAGCGTCGATGGTAGGCGCTCCTCGCCAATCGTAGTCTTCTCCATACTTCTTAACCATCTCCTGCCCGTATGTCTCCTGCAATACAATATGAAGGTTCAGCACACATGTAATTTATAGCTATATGGCAAGAAAACATTAATCATAACAACAACTAACCATACGCTCAATGGCCGCTTGACTACACAGCTCATCGGAGATTTCACTGTTTTTCGCTCTATGCCCTCTCCTATAAACATCGATTGGGCTCGGGACAACTCCAGTTTGAGCCTCCTGCAAATATATGAGTTTAATCCGATTTCATTTCTGAGTAAAACAGAATACTACATACTCACCATTCGCTTAGCCAACCAAATGTGTCCATCAGCCTCATAGGTATGGTTGACTACGACCTCATCATTATCCTCGTCCTGCTGATGGCGCTGCCTATGTCGATTCCTGTTAGACTTCTCAATCCACTTGGGCGAAGCCCATATCTCACACAAAGCCTTGTAAGCCTGCGGCCGGTGTTCCATCCATGGAAGAGTTACCTGCATATAAAGCGTTAGCTCAAAATTACATTCACACTTGAATGAGCTGCTAAATTAGTTTTTTACCTCCATGTACTCGTCTACAGTCAAGTAGACATCCAAATATTGTCGAAAGTTGTTGATAGAATGACCTTGGCGCTTCATGTACGTGTTCACAACCTGTAGAAGAGCATTGGAAAATGCATCCCTGCACACCTTCTTCACATTTTTCTCTAATACTCGGTCTGCATGCTCTTGAGCCTTAGGTTCCACACGATAGCGTCTCTGTCCAACATCGAAAATAAAATTAGTTTGAAAACAACTAATAAATGTTAGTTTGAAACAACTAATAAATGTTAGTTTGAAACATTACCCAAAAGTCGTGCTTGACGGCGCCTTGAGCTGTTCCATATGTAGCATGTGGAGCTAGTGTGAAGTGCGACCAGCTAGTGCAAGGAACCACCACACCTTTCGGGTCGGTGACAATTCCTGGATTATGTAGACGATAGAGGTTACCTAAGACTTGATTAACCTGTCTATGGTGACCTCGACCGTCAAATGACGTGTCTTCCCATTGGCTGCATGACAAAAAAACAAGGAAGTCATGTCATATATATATAGTGTACAATAAACAAATAAGTAAGAACAAAGTGGCCAAACGTGAGTACCTATCACCAACCGGGATGATCAGTACTCGAGCTTCAGATTGTGCAGGCGCTGACAGAGGTAGGACAAAGTGGCCCTTCCGAGTGCCCCTTCGTCGAACGACAGGAGCCTCGGTGGTATCGTCATCCGCCTCAGCATCTATGCCCACCTCCTCCTCCTCCTCATGGGCGTGCACCTCCTCCTCCTCATGGGCCTGCTCGTCCTCCTCCTCATGGTGTTGCACCTCCTCGTCGTCCTCCTCTTCCTATGGACATGAAATAGAGACACGTAAACATTTACATAAACATTTACATAAGATCAATTACATAAGTGACTGACAAATAAGATCAATTACATAAACATTTACATCGGTACTCCGTTGTAGAGCGATAGGTGTATCACGTAGTTTTGGTCGGGCGTGTCTCAGCAACGCCTCTTGTCTGCTCTGGCTAGAAGAACTCCCTTGGAAAAGGGAACGTGCACCAGGGAGTATCCTGCTAGCCGCATTAAGAAACCCCCTAGCAGTGCGCTTTGTTTTCCTACCACTCATCCTGTTCAATAGAAAAACATTAAATGTATTAGCTCCATAAAATTAAGTGAATTAATAAAAAATCAAATAATACATCACATAATATGAAATTATGCATTACACATCAAAATTCATCAGAATCATGATCAAGGAGTGTTCTTCGATCCAAAGCTCGCAATGTGGCTTTTTTGTTCCTTGGATTTCGTTTTCGTTTCGGTGCAACACACTCATCAACAGTGACATCGTTACGGTCTACGACTAGTGAGTTTAGTGCAACACCCTCATCGATAGTAAAAGTGGTTGGCAATTCTTCTTCTTGATAAACATCATCGGCCTATTCGTCTTCGAATTGATAACCAACAGTGCAAGGAGTATGTAAACGTTCCCTAGGGTTCACCTTATGAACTACCTTCCATGCTTTAAACTTAAGATTTAATTTGGGTACGACATATAGTAGACCTGCTTGCACTGGTGTGCAAGGATAAAATTATCATGGCCTCAAAGTCGTTCCTTGTGCTTTACTTCAGTTATGCCATATTGACTTTGTCTAATCCCATTAGTGCTGTCAAACCAATCACATAGAAAGAATACTAATTTCAAAGTTTTGTTCCCTGCAAAATTAAACTCTAGGATGTTTTGAATGATGCCATAATAATTAGTTTCTCTTCCGAGTGCATCGAGTTCCCTAGTCAGAACTCTAGTGTTACGTGTGGCTGCACGAGGACGAGACTTTTCAAATTGGTCTGAACGAAAACGGAAGCCATTCACATTGTATCGACCAAATGTTCTGCAAGTCACCGTCCCATAAGATAGCTGTCTCAAGTCCTCGTGTATGTTAGGAGTCTTTGTGCACTGCAAATAACATACAGTTAAATTGACTACCTCACGTAAAAGGCTAAATAACATGAAAGTAAGGAATATAAAGAGTTTACATGCTCGCGAAACCAGTCAACAAAATTAGGTCTTCCTTGCCTCCCATGTTGTCGCATCGTATCTAGTTGTTTGCTTATAGGCTGATGGGAATAAGTCCAATTTTCCTCATCGAACTTACTGTATGACAAATAAGTAATTAAATATGGCTCCTTTGGTAAAGAAATTAAGGGGTCAAATAAAGACTTACATGAAATATGGCTCCATCTCTTCCATATTAGAGTACATGTATAGCAATGCGGACATTCTTTCATCCATGCTAAGGTGGTAGAACGTGCCCTTACTAGTATTTGTGCCTCTTCATTGGAAAATGTTGAGATCATTGACTGAAGGTTCCTCATCGACATTGTATCGCATGGTAGCAGCATAGACATTATGTTCCTCTACGAAATACACACTCGTGAAGTATGAAACCTCCTTTAGCAAAAAAGCTTCAGCAATGCATCCTTCTACTCTAGCCTTATTTCGAACCATGCCTCGCAGGTTTTTGAGTGCACGTTCAATGTGATACATCCACCTATATTGTACAGGTCCACCAACCTTTGCCTCATATGGAATGTGAATAAGTAGATGCTCCATCGGATTGAAGAATCCAGGTGGGAATATTTTTTCTAGCTTGCATAACAACACTGGTATTTCTTTCTCCAACTTCTCCATCATATTTTTACTTATTTCTTTAGCACAGATCTGCCTGTAGAAATAACTTAGCTCAGCTATTGCTTGCCACATGGCGTCGGCCATATAACCACGAAACATGACAGGGATAATCCTCTCCATTAATATATGGAAGTCATGGCTCTTTAACCCAGTTAGTTTTCCCGTTTTCAAATTCACAGCTCTTTTCAAGCCCACAGCAAATCCATCAGGAAATTTAATTTTTTTTCATCCATCTCATTACCTCGATCTTGTCTTTAGA
This sequence comes from Zea mays, assembly GCF_902167145.1. Lineage (NCBI taxonomy): Eukaryota > Viridiplantae > Streptophyta > Magnoliopsida > Poales > Poaceae > Zea > Zea mays. The sequence continues at coordinate 72,263,206 of NC_050100.1, read as the reverse complement.
GGTAAGACGGAACAAGGCACGTGGCGGCTTACCGTTGGCATTGAGCACTTGGGTTGGTCGGTCACAAAGCATTGCTAGATCTCTTCGAGCTTTCAGATTGTCCTTTGTTTTTTTTCAAAATGCATGCAGGTGTGTATGAGGGCTTCAGCAACATTACTTTCTTGGTGCATGACATCAATGTTGTGCATAAGAATCAATGACGACATATAAGGGAGCTCCCAGAGACCACATATATGTGTCCAGTTGTGGTCCACTCCGAATCCTTCGTACTTGTCCCCCTTTTCATTTAAGACAAGGTTGTTTAGCTAAACATATATTTCTGTTGCGTTAAGACGTTTAGGCGGTCCTTTGGTGACCACAGTGTTCTTTATAAAGTTTTTCTTATCGCTCCTAAAGGGGTGTTTCCTGGGCAACCAGTGTCGATGACAATCGAAGTAAGTGATCTTTCCACCATGAGCAAGACGGAAGCAATCTGTATCTGAACCGCAATATGGACATGTCAATCTACCATGTGTACTCCAAACGATAAAAATAGCATACCCCATGAAGTCATGCACCGACCACAAATACGCAACTCAAAGTTTGAATATCTATTTTTTAAAAACATCGTATGCTTCAACACCTTTCCAAAACCCCTTCAACTCTTCAATGAAGGGTTTTAACAAGACATTGAGATTCTTTCCAGGATAGTCTGGGCCAGGAATGATTAAGCAAAGAAATATAAATTCATATTTCATACAAAGAGAAGGTGGAAGGTTGTATGGAATAACAAAGATGGGCCAACATGAGTATGATGATGCCATTTGACCAAAAGGTGTGAAGCCATCGGTTGTGAGGCCGATTCGAACATTCCTTGGATCAGCTGCAAAGTCGGGATCAAACGTGTCGAGAGCCTTCCATGCATCCCCATCTGAAGGGTGCACGATTAGGTCTTCGTTATCACGGACACCTTCTTTGTGCCATCGCATGTGCATAGCGGTTTTTTTAGATAGAAACATCCGTTTCACTCGAGGAGTTAGTGGCAAGTAGCGGAGCTACTTATGTGCAACATCTGTCATCACCTTCTCACCCTCATCATTAACAACTTCCACAAATCTAAATTGTCCACATTTCAGACATTTTTTCTCTTCCGCATGCTCCTTCATGAAAAGCATACAATTATTTTTGCACACATCAATCTTCTCATAATCCATACTGAGACCTTTGATAATTGTCTTTGAATGGTACATGTATTTAGGCAACTTATTAGGCTTTGGGAGCACATCTCCTAATAACTTTAAAATCTCATTGTAACAATTGTTCGAGAAAAAGTACTTGGACTTAATGGCCATGAGCCGAGTCACAAAAGCGAGTATACTCACATTTGTGTGTTCATGCAACGGCTCTTCAGAGTCTTTTAGTAGTTTGAAAAATCTGGAAACCTCTGGTGTGGCAGGATCCTCGGAGCTTAGGTTTAATTCTGGAGGTAGCAAATCTAGCATCTCATGCATCGCATCATCGCCACCCCAATCATTGTTCTCCTCCTCTTCTGCATTCCGGTTGGGTACTACCTCACCATGATGTTCCCACACCTCATATTCGGGCATAAATCCAAACTGACAAAGATCTACACTAACTCTTTCCTTATTAAGAAATATACTGTTTTCGTGCCGCCTACAAGGGCATCTGACAGTGTTGGTTAAGGACAAGGAGAATACGTGGTCCACAAAATCTTTGGTTTTGGCTACCCAATCATCAGAATGACGTCCATTTTTATTCCAGCCTTTGTACATCCATTTACGATCGTCAGCCATGCCTGAGACTGTTAAACCGAACCATATCGTGAAAACATTATTCAACTTCGTTAAGGGTTTATTTCCTATATGTATAGGCAAGGATATGTTCTAAACCCACAGCAAGCTAGCAGGACCAAAAAAAATTCGGCAGCATAACCTCGCTGCCACTAAACAATATATTGCGTATATATAAAACATAAAATGATATACTATTAATCAAATCAAACTAACTACCACATATCATAATAATGCAACAACTCTACGTACTAATATAATTTACTTGTAAAACTAATAATATAATATTAATATGAAATTAATGACACAAATACAATATGCCAATACCTAAACCACATATACCACTAATATATTAATGAAATCAAATTAAACAATAACACTAATCAAACAAACATTTACAAATATATACTAATTTCGGCGGCAACTAAATAACAACCGCCGAAAATAAGAAATAAACTACGCAAAAAAATATCTCTCGATGCGGCGACTCGACGACGACGGTGGAGTGGCGGCTCGAAGTGACAGGCAGCACGGCGGCCAAGCAGCGCGGTGCGGTAGGCGAGTGGCAGCGCGGGCGGCGGCGGCCGGGGCGAGCAGCGGCTTGGGCGGCGGCGGCGCGGGGGCGGGCGGCGTGGCAGCGCGGCGGCGCGCAGGCGTGCGGGCGGGCGGCGCGTAGGCGTGGGCGGCGGACAGCGCGAGGGCGTGGGCGACTGATTTGGGAGAGGAGAGAGAGGAAAAACAGAGAACAAGAACGGCGTCGGTTTTTAAAAAGACTATTTTCGGCGGCCCCCTGGCACAGCCGCCGAAAATAGCGTTACTTTTGGCGGCCCTCTGACACAGCCGCCGAAAGTAGCCTTATTTCCGGCGGCTGTGTCAGAGGCCGCCGAAAGTAGTCTTATTTCCGGTGGTTATGGCAGGCCGCCGAAAATAGCAGACAATTTTCGGCGGCTACAGGTGGGCCGCCGAAAATTGTATTGGCTGCCGAAAATGTTCAACAGTCTTGTTGTGAAAGGCGCAAAAATAGGAGCGCGTCGCTGCAGAGTATAGGGAGGTCCTCGGGTCGGAATGTCTGTAAAGCTTTTCGTACAAGGGATTCCTATGCTTCTTTCTTACTGAATCTGTAGCGGGTTTTCTCTAACTAGTGGAACTTTGGAAAGGCCTCGTAGTGCTACCCTGCCTCGTCTCCTCAGTGGAGATGAATGGGAATTCTGGGCCCCTTAACAAATGAGTAACACGGTTTGTAGGTAAAGATACACAACCTCTGCATAGTGTAAAACTGGTATATCAGCCGTGCTCACGGTCATGAGCGGATCGAACACTTACATGAGTAACTTATGGAATTAAACTTAATATGTCATTTGCATTGCACTGTGTGATTTATTATAATTGTGATCTCTTATTTTATTAGGATGGTATAACCTTATACTTAGTAATTGCTAATAAAACTTTGACCAATTTATTAAAAGCAATGCTCAGCCTTAAACATTATTTGTTGATCAGCCTTACACTACACATGAGTCTCCACCATAAGTGAGCTCATGCACAATATTCTCCACACTTGTTGAGCGATGAACATCTGTGAGCTCACCCTTGTAATAAACCCCCAGGTGATGACCAGGTACCACTAGAGGAGGACTAATACGACGAGTTCGACGAGACCCAGGTGTTGTCTCTGAGTCAGCAGTTGGCGTCAAGTAATAATTATCTTAGTTTTATTTATTTATTATCAATTACTTTGTAAGACATTTTTGTTATGGAATAAAGTTTGTGATATTCATCTCTATACACTGAGTCATGTATGTGTTGATCTTGTTTGGCGCACATATGAGACGCTTCCGGGTGTGACACGATGTCGTCGTCTAGCTTCCCGCTCCGACAAGCTCGCTCACATAGCCCCTCCCCGCCTCCCATTGCTCACGCTTGCGGCTGGCGACTCACGCTTGCAGCATCTTTCTCTTCGGCATGGTGGCCCCGCCTTGGCCTCTCCCGTTCCTCGGACTGCAAGCGCAACCCGACGCCCCAACCCGCCACCCAGCCTACCCCACATGGTGGCTATCATCACCGTCGTGCCACTCCTAGCTCCGACAATCTCCCACGAATGTTGAGGAGAAGGCGAGACCTAAGGATGTGCCCCGTTCTAGTCCAATGGATAGTGGCATCTCTAATGCCAATGTGGTTGAAGGCAAATCTGGTGGAAAAAACAAAAACAAGATGATCTGGAAACCAAAGGCTAAGCAGAACACTGATTTTAAGAAGAAGAAGAAAAACCTTGCATACCTGAGTTGCTTTGTGTGCGGTGAATCTGGTCACATAGCCAGAAAATGTTGTAATAGGAAGGGAAAAAGGTGATGGTCAGAAAATTGCAAATGTGGCTATTGCTGATGTTGGGAATTCTATGTATGTTCCTCAAATTCTCTTAGGATGGCAATCCATTGATTGGTGGTTAGACACTGGGGCCAATGTACATGTTTGTTCTGATCTAAATTTATTTTCTTCTTATCAGGCTACTGACAGTAGCGCCATCTTGATGGCCAATGGGTTAAGGGATGTTGTACATGTAATACGAAGAGTCGATCTGAAGTTGACCTCTGGAAAGACTCTCTTTGAAGAATGTGTAGGACGTTCCTGAAATAAATAGGAACCTTATTAGTGGTTCTCTTTATGTTGTGATGGCTTTAAGTTAGTGTTTGAGTCGAACAAGTTTATTATCTCGAAATTTGGTTTGTTTATTGGCAAAGGTTATAACATTGGTGGTTTGTTCTGCCTTTCAGTGGCTGATGATTGTAATAATGTGGCAAACTTAGTTTCATATTCTAAATTAAATGTAGGAGAGCCTGCTGTTTGGCACTCTCGCCTTTGTCATATTAATTTTGATCGCATTATCCAATTGTCTAAGCTTAATTTGATTCCGAAAATTCATGTTGTTAGGAGATCAAAGTATCATGCTTGTCTGCAAGCTAAGCAATCACGTAAACCTTATAAGAGTTGGAAGATAAGAGTCTAGCACATTTAGATCTCATTAACTCAGATCTATGTGAAATGAACGGAATTTTGACGAGAGCAGCTAAGAAATATTTTGTCACATTTATTAATGATGCTACAAGATATTGCCACCTCTATCTTGTTAAGACGAAAGATGAAGCACTTAATTGTTTTAAGATCTATAAGGCAGAGGTAGAAAACCAACTAGAAAATAGAATTAAACGGGTTAGGTTTGATACAGAAGGTGAGTATCTTTCTAATGAATTCGATGAATATTGTGTTGAACGTGGAATCATCCATGAGACAACAGCTCCGTACTCGCCTCAATAAAATGGGATGGCTAAACGGAAAAACCGAATTTCGACAGACTTGGTTAATGCCATGTTGGATAGTTCTGGTTTACCTAAGTCGTGGTTGGGCGAAGCTATTTTGGCCACATGCTTTATTCTCAACCGAGTTCCATCAGCTAATGGTGATAAAACACCCTATGAAGGATAGAAAGGTAGAAAGTCTGCTCTTGGATTTCTGCATGCATGGGGTTGTTTAGCCAAAGTTAATGTGTCTACGTGCAAGAAACAAAAATTGGGACAAAAAACCGTTGATTATGTCTTTCTAGGATATGCGCATAATAGTGTAGCCTATTAATTTCTGGTGATTAAATATGATTTTCCAGATGTGGATGTTAACACTGTGACTGAATCTCGTGATGCCTCCATTTTTGAAGATATATTTCCTATGAAGGATAGAGTTGCGGCACGTAGCGAGGCATCTACTAGTTATACTCCTGAACCTATTCTAGTTTCTTTACCTCCTACTTATTCTGAACAACACATTGAGGATAACGGTATGGTAGCTCCTCGTAGGAGCAAGATACAAAGGATTGAAAAATCCTTTAGTGATGACTTTATTGTTTATCTTGTGGATGATACACAAAAAACTTTTGCAAAGGCAGATGCTTCACCAGATGCAGAGCGCTAGAAGGAGGCAGTCCATAATGAAATGGACTCCATTCTAACAAATGAGACTTGGGAAATATGTGACTTGTCAGTTGGGTGTAAACCTGTGAGATGTAAATGGATATTCAAGAAAAAAACTGAAACCAGATGGCACTATCGATAAATACAAGGTTAGACTTATGGCCAAGGGATTTACCCAAAAGAAATGTGAGGATTATTTTGATACCTATTCACAGTTACCAGATCAATCACAATTTGTGTGCTAATTGCACTTGCTGCGAGTAATGACCTACTCATCCATCAAATGGATGTGAAGACAACTTTCCTTAATGGTGAGCTTGATGAGGAGATCTTTATGAAGCAGCCAGAGGGATTTGTGACACATGGATAGGAGAACATGGTGTGTAGACTAAGAAAATCCTTATATGCCCTCAAGCATACGCCAAAGCAATGGCATGACAAGTTTGATATAACTTTGATGTCATCATGCTTTATGGTAAACGAAGCTGACACTTGTGTGTACTATCGGTTTGTTGGTGGTAAGAGAGTAATATTGTGATAAATGATGTGAAATTATTTTTATCTCAAAATTTTGATATGAAAGATTTGGGAGAGGCAAATGTTATATTAAACATAAAATTGATTAAGGGTGAGAATGGGATTATTCTGAAACGATCTTATTAGGTGGAGAATATTCTAAATCGCTTTGGGTTTTCTAATTCCAAAGCTTCTCCAACACCTTTTGATCCTAGTCTAAAGCTTCACAAGAACTGAGGACAAAGAATTAATCAGTTGAGATACTCCCAAATTATTGGTTCCCTCATGTACCTTACTAGTGCAACCAGACTTGATATCTCATTTGCTATGACTAAATTGAGCAGATTCACTTCTAATCCTGGAAGCGATCACTGGTGCGCACTAGAACGTGTAATGAGATACTTGAGAAGTACTTCTGCTTATGGACTTCACTATACTAGGTGCCCTATTGTACTTGAAGAGTATAGTGATTCCAACTGGATCTCATATGCAGTTGAGATCAAGGCCACAAGTGGATATATATTCACTATTGTTGGGGTTGCGGTTTCTTGGAGGTCTCGTAAGAAGACTATCTAACGAAGTTTACTGTGGAGGCATATCTTGTAGCACTTGAGTCATCCACTACTGAGGTAGAGTGGCTGAAAGAGCTCTTGATGGACTTGCCAATGGTTGATAAACTGGTACCAGCCATTCTGTTGCATTGTGATAATCAAAGCGTGATCACAATTGTAGGTAATGCAAAGGAAAATGCAAAGTTCTCAAGACATGTGAAACAACGAATCAAATTAGTAAGGCATTTGAGAAATACCTAAGAGATCACCGTAGAGTATATTAATATTGCTCGAAACTTGGCGGACCTTTTACAAAGGGATAAGCACGTGTTGTGATTGATGAAGCATCAAGGGAAATGAGATTGAATCTCACGTGATGTTATCATACAGTGGTAACCCAATCTATGTGATCGGAGATCTCGTGAATTAGTAATTGAGAAGAACAAACTGTTTTGTATAAAAAATGAGTATATTATTTTACTCATTTCCTGCTAGAAGATGCGTACTCTCAGCACTGCAAAGGAGGTTGACTTTTGCCTTAATGTATTCTGAAGTCTGTAACAGGCAAGGTACTATCATGCAGAGTACACTTGTAAGAATACACATATGAGAGTTTGAATGTGAGGTCGCGATCTATGAGATGTGGGTAATCTCAAATAAACTCACTAAAAGACACGGGAGCATGACTGTAGCGCTCCAATCAGAGGCATGGCTTTAGACGGCCTAGTATTAGTGATGCCTATAGGTAAAACCAACTTACACAAGACTAGCAATTCAATGCTTTGTCCATTGCAAAGTCGTGAGGAGGTGAATCATGTAATGCAAGTTGTAGCCCAACTCGTATTGGGTCTGCACTGTAAAACCGGTATACCAAAGCGTAGAGATTGAGTCAATTAGAAACCTTGGCTTTGGTGGGAATGTTGGAATTAGGTCCACTAGTGTGTGGCCCAATTAAATAAGAAATCCAAGGTGGTGTATAGGTAGGAGAGAACTAACTTACATGTGGGAGTGTTCCCTACTCTTCACATAAGACAAATAAAAGGCTATGGAGGCTGCCACACACGCTCCCTCGGGTTTCACATTATTTATCGTGTGACTTGTGACTTGCAACGATGTGCAATCGTGTCGTGACGTGTTCTAAACGGCAGTTTAATTTTTGTCTTTTGTTTATTTGGTTATCGAATACTACACCTAGACTGTCATGTCAACCGAGAGTAATTGACGCGCACGTTACATGCAAGATCTCCAAACGGTTGTACGTAGAAATATTCCAAGGGGTGGTTCTTAGAATTTAGCAGATCGAACTGTTATCTAGTTTAGGCAGATCCTCTATTTAATGACGGATCCTCTATTTAATGATGACGTTCGCTAGACCAGGAGCGTACGAAAAACAGAACCACCTCGTCTTCTCCATCTCAATTCTCTGCGACATTGCTTCTCTGGCATGTCGTCACTTCGTCTGCCGTACAACAGATCAAGGGAAAACGGTGTCTCTGAACCACCACCGACGTTTTGATGACCTGCACAGGTGCTGGCGAATTAGGTTTCTAGGAAGTGCTTCGCGCACGTCCGCTCGGGTTACTCACCAACACTCTTGGTAATCACTATAAGTAAATCTGCATTTTTAGTTTATTGCGATGACGGTAGTCTAATGGTTAGATATATTGATGATTCTTCTTTTATGCGTTAATCTTGTAGAGTTAGTTTAGATTTGTTTTGTTCTAATGTCATGAATATTATGTGATAGTCAATCTGGGTTTTACTTCATATGCTATATTATCAAAATAATCTTAGTCCTCTTAATTTTCCAACACACGGTACCAGAGGCAGACCAACCCTCGCCTCCGCCCTCACCGGCTGGGGCACCGCTGGGCGGCAAGGCGCTGACGCCGGCCGAGCTGGAGGCTCAACTGGTGAAGGCCCGCAAGTGGCACCAGCTCAACTCCAAGCGCTACAGCAACAAGTGCAACAAGTTCGGGTTCGTCGATGTACAGACGGAGGACATGCCTCCAGAGCACGTCCGGGAAATCTTCTAGTAGCTTCCAAATTGTTTTCTTAGTCTTTTTAATTAGCTATCTCTTCTCTACTAATCCTTAAGGGTGGACGGAGGGTGTCCAAAAGCCTCACCACGCCCCCGCCAGCGATGTTGTGCCCCCTCTCCCCCGGCACCGTGATGCCCACCGCCGCGCACGCCCTCCTTCCTCCCGCATGCCGCACGCGCCAGCCCCCCGACCCCGCCCACGCCCCGCGAACTGCTCCCTCCCTCGTGGCGCGTCTTCCTCCCCGGATCCGACATCCCCACACCAAACGCGCGCCCCCTGCCCTCGCCCTCGACGGCGCTGCCTGGACTATACTGAAAAAATCCCTACTCGCTTCCAGACTGCCCCCTCCTCGAGCCCTCGCCCGCGTTCGCCCTCGGCTGGGATTACCGCGCGTGCCGCCGGCGCCATGGTCGTCCTCGTCGCCAGCCAAAATCCACTAGCAGTGCGTAACCTCCTGCTGATCTAGGTTGGTGGGCGCTACTGCTTCCCTCCCCGTCGATGCCATCTCCTCCTAGCCCCAGATTGCATCTGCCTCTTCTTCCTCTGGTTCTTTCGGCTCGGGCAGAATGCCTCTTTTTTCTTCTTCTTCTTACTCGTAGGCTGCGGGCTTATGCTCAAAGGCGCGATCTTTATGCTCGGAGTGGCTTCGATTTAGGAGACGGGGGATTTCTTCTCGTCCTTTTCCTCGCCCTGCGACTGTGGAATACCGGGGCCGGTCTGGATTTGCTCGAGAGTGAGAGGAGGGAGTAACAGTGTGAAGGAGGCGTGGGGGAGGGAGCAGTTCGTGGGGGAAATGGTGAAGGCGGCGACGAGCGACAAGCTCAAGGAGATGGATTGGGCAAAGAACATCGAAATCTACGAGCTTGTGGCATAGGATCCTGGGTATGCTTGCCATCCCCCCTCCTGTTTTTCCCTTTCGGAACCATTGGTTACCGAGTAGCATTGCAACTTTTGCTGGCTAAAGCCTATGACGATGAATTCGCCCTTACCATCATTATTTCTTTCCAGTGTACGGCGAATCGATCTGGGAGCGATATCAGTTTCTCGTTGCCAGTTGGCTATGATTTTTTTCTTGTTGCACATAAGTCATGACTCGTGGGTTGCCATTTGGAAAAGGGTGTTTTTTATTCACTTGAATTATGTGTTGATTTTCTGTTTCCTGTCACTGCCACCAGGAAAGCGAAGGATGTGATCAAGTCTGTAAAGAAGTGTATAGGGAGCAGGAGCAAGACCACTCAACTCTTTGCTGTTATGGTGAGTTGTTTTCACAGAAGCAGCCCTCCTGGATCCTGATTCCACCATCAACTATTCAACTGGTGCGCTATAGTTATCTAGATGACTATGATAGACACATGAACACATTTGTTCTTTATTTGATCATGGATCATAGACATGTAAAGAGGAATGGCGACCTGTACTTTTTGCTCACGCAGCCACCCACAATGGAAAAGTCGATGAAGGAAAAAAGAGCCACCCTTGCTAATATTTACTGTTCATTTGATGTAAAAGGGGGCATGGAAGTACTTCACATGTTTTCTTGTCTGCTGGGATGATTTTGTGCTTTATTTATGTCTTGAATTTTTTAAACTCTTATTTTAGGTCTTAGTCCTGATGTCACTACCTAAATGGCCTATCATTTCTCATCTTTTTTAAATTAATTAGCTCACATTACATAATGTGCGAATGTGTTTTTATGGTTAAGTTATAGTCTTGATTCAGATTCACTTCTATTTGTTTCAGCTATTGGAGATGCTTCTGAATAATTGCGGAGAGCCTGTCCATAGGCATGTCATTGATAATGGCCTTCTTCCAATACTTGTCAAGATAGTGAAGAAAAAGGTAACTTATTTTTCACTGAATTTATTATGGCAATTGTGAAACCTGTTCTCATTTGGAATTTCACCAATTGGTCTTGACGTAACACACTATCTTGGTTGCAGACAGATTTACCAGTTCGAGAAAAAATATTTCTTCTGTTAGATGCAACACAAACATCCCTTGGTGGAGCTAAAGAAAGGTTCCCTCAGTACTATGAGGCATACTATGAGTTGGTGGTAGGTATCATATTTGCAGCTAAGAATTTTCCTTGATTCCCTTTGTTTATTCCCATGTATTTGTGTCGAGAATTTTGGTAGCGCTATGTTTAACTGTTGGTGTGTTTATTCCTTTTACTAGAAATTTTTTTGCTCACCTTGGTGCTTCACAATACATTACCGCTCGAGATCTCTGTCGATCTATCATGTTGGAGCAAAGAGAAGAATAGGATTATAGCATGGATTAACAAATCAGACCTACCTCACTACGATCAGATATTTGAATACTGGCTGGGAATGCTCCAGATCTTGTAAGTATTCTTTATGACCATATATCTCTGTTTCCTCTAACTATTTGGAACTGGAAGAAAAAGTGCACATCGCAGACTATTTGGAACTATTTGGAATGTCAGATTTTAAATCTCAGACTGTAATCTCAGCACCGTAGTAATGTATTATGAAGCAACTTTGGAAGCCTATTGATGGCTGATCCATACAGTTATGGATTAAGAGTGTTGTGCCAAAGTGGAAGACCACATGTTGGTGTATAAGTTTGGTTAAAGGTCATGCCCCTGAAACTATTTGGAACTGGAAGAAAAAGTGGTCCAAATATGTAATGTTTAAATTCTGGACTCCAGACTTAGTACAAATTCAGAGTCTGAATTTGTGTGTTTTGGGTAACTTTGGAATTATTTTGTGCTTGATATATGGAGTATTAGCCATAATCTCTGTATCAAAATTGAAGAGCATATAACAATGAACAAGTTCCTTTAGAAGAGGTTGGCTTGATGCTACATAAAAAGAGGAGTAATGGTTGCTTGAAGATGGGCTGTCAGGGTGTGTTTTTATCTGATTTTTGTTCAGACCAATGTAACTCTGACAGTAGAATGTGGTTCACTTTGGAGCCCTACTGTTACTGATCCATAGTGTTTTGGGCCAAAGTGTTTATACTAAATTGGTAGACCATAGAAAGGAGAGAAAGGTTGTTGTGGAGTGTGAGGCCTGGTACTATGCAAAATAGTGAGTAAAATGTTCTTAAACTAGCTCTGTTAGGTTGTAGTGAGTGGTGTCAATTTCAACTAACTGAATTTGGGTTCAGTGTGATGTGCTCCACTTTTGGGCACCATAACTTTGAATATATGCATTTTTGGCCTGGGAATTCTATAGCAACGTGAAAGAGCTATGCTTGGTCAACCACTTTGATGTAGTGAGGTAGGTCTGTCCTTATGTAGAAATGGGAGAAAATGGGAAGTGAATTTGGTCCTGTAGTCAAACTGAAGAAGTTCAGAGCAGTCCAAAACATCTGAAAGTATCTCAGTCCACTAAATAATACCTTATGGGTGACTTTTCAGTAAGAAACAATTAAAACAATCTATCCTAGGTGATATACATTATCCTGGGTGATATACGTGGCTTTCTCTGATAGAGAGTCTAAATACTAAAAATAACCTGCAAAAAGACCAAACTAAATAATACATTATGGGTTATTGCTATAGGTAAGACTAAACAAGAAGTGACGTTGATATTTAATATAAGCACTGATTTCACTGATCCTATTACTACTAGCTTACATGACTTTATATTTTACACATGAAGAGACTTCGAACAGAAAAAAACTTGAGTCCGCTTTCAGTTCCCCTTTCTCCAAGTTCACAAAATGTTCTTGATTTTTTAGTCAATACTTTATTACCACCATTGTTATCTTTTTGGGAAATCGAGAGATATAAGTAATGTCTAAACATACTTGCTTACAAAGTGCACATATGTTCAGTACATGCACTAAAATTACAATTATACACTCAAGAATCTTTTGGTTTCCACATAACAAGCCAAAATGCAGTACGTTTACGGCCTATTTCGCTTCAATCTTCTATTTATCTGCACCAAATGATGTGTTTCTTACTGAAAACTATTTCAATTTAATTCTTCTGCAGGACTCAACATGCAAAAACTAGGATTTCTAAACTACAAAAGAGCAGATTGATGTTTTAGTTATGGGTACATCAACGCACAGCTTCTTCAGTAACTCAGTGGCCATGCTAGAAAACTTGATTGACATTTGTAAGGTATTGTTACCATTAGATGCGGCTCTAAATACCATCAACTCCAAGGAAAAAGACCATTTCCCCTGTTTTAGGTGTAGCATTACCATCTTAATAGTGATATTTTATTGCATAGACATCATCATTTTCTTACATTGAACATTTGTTGACATTACAATTTTCTTAGAGACCAAATGGGACGCACAGCACTCACCCAACATTTTTGCCATCATTTTAATTAATAATTAATAGTGACATTGAGCCAAGTTTTGATTGTTCCAAATGGCAGACTTCAACATTTGTTATGATTGTTAAATTAATTCTTGGTAGCATTACTAAACAAAACAATGACCTATGCATGCACCAAGTGTTCCCCGTTGCAACGCACGGGCATATACCTAGTAACAAAAGAAGCAAGGATAATGTTCTTCAAGAAGCAACAGTTGAAGTGCACATGGAACATAACACATTGATTGTGCATTTCTTTGTGTACTGTTTCCAATTGCATAAGGGCATGTTCAGTGGACGAGAACGAAAGCTTTCATGATAATGTTCAAGAGAAAGAACTTATAGCTTATTAACATATTATGTCTGAGATAATACCTGAATGTTCAAGAGAGAACTTGCAGGATTCTTTATCCGAAAAAACTAAATTTTTATATATTCTCCAAGTTATGGTCTTTCCGTGGAGCTAGTTACAAGACCAAAGCGAGCAATACTTTATGTTGTTCACTTGTTCTCAAATGATGTGAATTAAGAACAAGGCAACGCAATTGTTAGTCATTAGAGACCTTCTTCTTTCGAAGCATTATCTCCTCATGGATATAATGCTCATCAGACGAAGGTTAAGAAGGAAACGTCTTCATCATTTAATATATGAACAGGAATGTGAAGGGATGAACATGATAACTGTATCTTAATAATTCATTTATTCTTACATTCCATAAAACATACATGAATATGAATAATGTTAATATTACATTGATAACTTCAGCTTGCTCGAAGGTGAAGATGCCAGAGAGCGGTTATAATCTAGCGTGAACAGTACGGGGTTACTGTTCATCTATTTATAGGCACGGGACGCAGCCCAGGAAAAATTAAATCCAAACCCTTGAACATTTATTTACAAGCAACTAAAGCTAATAAGGTATATATAGTCTTTTATTTCTTTGCTTGGTCCGAGCCGAAGCTATTGAGCTTCGGCATTCCGTAACGCTGCTTATACACAAGGCCTTCGGTGGGTCCGAGGTTGATGATAGCTTCAGCGAGTTTTTTTGTATTATCTTGCCGAAGGTGTTTTTGTCTTGAGGACCTTTGGTGGAGGAGAAGACCACCAGCAGTAGCCCCTTCGCGGTGCTAGATCGTTTTTTCATAACAAGCTCGATCCGCGAAATAAAGAGGCTTCAGAATGCTGAAGGTCCGAAAAACACCTTGCCTGAGCTTGTTGTCGAAAAACGATTAAAATATTCCGAGCGTCAGACGGACCACCGCTCAGCCAATGTAGACAGTCTGGTGGTTCGCCTTCTTCCCCTGCAGTACTATATAAGCAGACAGGATGGTGAGAAGTTGCCACCGCATTCATTGTCATTGCACTGTTGTGCTGTTAAAAATTTTAACCAAAGCCAAAGCTTTCTGGATTGCACTTTCCAAACACGCCCTTCGTCATTTGAAGTTAGCTTCATCTTAAGGAACCGCAAGACTTGAAATGGCCCGAGTAAGATCCACTGCTAGGGTGTCCCGTGAGGGAGATGATGCTAAAGTGACAGAAATGGCGCCAATATCAGAAGTGATGAGGCGATCGGGTCTAGTTGTATCGGAAGGAGCTGTTGTCGAATGCGAAACTACCAAAGCCGAGCAGACTGAAGCCGGACAAACCGTAGTTGGGGATAGGAGTGATGATGACAATGAAGAAGACAATAGTATTCTAAGCCCATCAATACCGAGCCATATTGAATTTAGAAAATCTACCGTGTCAGCAGAGGACCTGGTTATGATGAAGCTAGGCTATTTTGGGGAAAATGAGAGTAAACTTATTCTCTTTGCTGGCGAGGAAGTGGTTCTAGAGATGAAGGAGGATGAAGTTGTTGTTTTTAAAAATCTTCTTCAGGGCGGGGGTTCGGTTTCCTTTATATGATATAATAGGAGAGGTTTTGAAGAGGTTTGAAATATATCTTCATCAGCTGACACCAAATGCCATTGTCAGGC
This sequence comes from Zea mays, assembly GCF_902167145.1. Classification (NCBI taxonomy): domain Eukaryota; kingdom Viridiplantae; phylum Streptophyta; class Magnoliopsida; order Poales; family Poaceae; genus Zea; species Zea mays. Next base: position 72,248,068 of record NC_050100.1, on the reverse strand, counting down.
TGAGTGTTTACATATGGGCTCTCCGAAGCCAGGACATGAGTGCTAATGCCGAAGGTTTCTGCCGAGTGCACGAGTTGCATTATCAGACGAAGGCCAGAGCAGATGGACTTCACAAAACTTTGGATGTTATAATTTTGCATACCGAAAAGAGACCAAGGCCTCGGTGGTCGGCTGCCGCACTAAGTGGCCGACCGGGTGGACAAGCGAATGGTTCTACATGAAAGCTGATGAGAAGAAGAGGGAAAAACTCATGACTATGGTTATGAGTCCTCTAAGGTTGAGCTTCAGGATGACAAGGCCATTATGCAATATGCAACTTGGCTCCCCATGCCAACTGGCCGAAGTTGAATTCAGAGTGGTGGCTGCTGAAATTAGCACTAGAGACTTAGTGCAGGAATACCTAACAAATAAAACCTTTCTGACCTCTAGCGGCTGGGGGATGCCAAAGAAGGAGGGAGGAAAGAAATATGAACTTGTTCGACTTCCTTTCCACTACAAGTTTGAAAAGCAATTCAAGAAACCATGTACTTAATGGTTAGAAATGATTGAAACTATGTGTAATGAAATTCTTGGAAAATTACACGAAGAAAGAGGATCAATTAATGACCGCTGCCTTCGGCACTCAGCCGAAATGAAGGTTAAATCGGGTAATGGACCTGAACTTCGAGTATCTGGATTATGAGAGACTTGACGAAGGGGCTGGGGGCGAAAAGAAAAAGAGTTGTCAGCATTCTGAGCAGGCAAGCTGTCCGGTCCGTGAAGGAGGACGAAGAGGCCTTGAAGAGGATGAAAATAGCACCAGAGCCGAAGGCACCAGCTGCTAAGAAACGGAAACTTGAAAAGATACCTTTTGCGGAACCGAAGGTACATGACGTGCCGGAAAGAACCTTGAGTCCTCTGTCGCCTTCTGCTGCCGAAGTGTCAGAAATTTTGAAGGTAATGACTGAATCCCCACCATTCGAGCTGCTAAGTCCTCTAAGATTGGAACTGGCCAACCTTTTACAGAAAAGGGAAATTCCTTCGGCTACCGACGGAAGAAATGGGGGACAAAAAAAGTGACGTATGATGAACATACTCCATGCAATTGAGCAAACCCCGCCTCCAGCTTCGGTAGACAAGATTGTCAAATCTACTGATGCCAAAGCTGCTATTACAACTGAAGGCGAAGACCTCACAGCCACCATGTCCAAAATTGACAAGATTATATCAGATGTGGTTGTGGAAAAGGAGGTGGCCACGGAAGTTTCAGCCAAAGTAAAGGAGGCAAAAGAAATCTCTTCAGAAGAAACAGAATTCGATCTACCGCACCTGGGTGGCCAATAGCTTTTCGAAGAGGATAAGGCATAATTGAAGGAATTTGCTATCTCATGCGGCTACCAGCCTGGATCGATACTCTTCGGCGGGGTTGACGAAGAAATCCTGGGATGCATCTGCGATCGTGCTGGTGCAAAAATCATAGGCAACCTGTCGAAGAGTATCGGATTCCCAAAGCTTGAAAGGGATATCAACTGCTACAGACGACAACACGTCATAGGTAGCCTGTTTTATTCCAACTTTAAAGTAAATACTCTAATTTAAGTTATCCCTGTGTATCTGCATTAGCTTAAATATTCTAAGTTTGGACCCACTTTTATAGAGTTTACTACTGAGCAAAGCTTTAAAGATGCAACAAGACGACGAAGACAGGAAAAACGAGATCATTGTCAAGGGCTTAGAGGATAAGGTCAAAGAACTCGAAGACTCTTTGAAGGAGAAAGACAAAATGCTATGCTCAGCCGAAGGGTCCCTTGTCGAAGCACAAACTCAGAACAAGAAGTTAAGCAAAGACCTGTTAGATGCTCAAGCACTTTTGAAGGAAAACGTTAATCAGTTCGAACAGGAAAACAAAGCTCTGAAAGCAAGACTTAAGGTTGAATCTGAGAGAAATTCGAAGCTTAGTGAGGCGGTGAAGGCTTTGAAAGAGAGATGCTTCGAGTTTGCAAGCCAATGCACCGCCCGATTGAGGAGTATATTTAATTCAGTTGGAGCTGCATCCGAAGAAACTAGCCTCTCAGCCGAAGATATACCCAGGGCACTCGAATGTATTGAAAAGGAGGTTGATGTCCTTGATGAAGTCATAACCGGCCACGAAGACTTCTGTGCGCTGGTAGCTTCTTGTGGTACAGCTGCCGCCTTCATAAAAGCCGGATGTAATCACGAAAAAGCTGTCAACAGGCCGAATTTCAATCTTTCATCATTGGATCTGGTTGACATTGCAACTGAAGCCCGAAGCATAGGGAATAGATTTATTACTCAGATTTGGGCTAAGGGCGGGCGTGAATTGACTGGAGACGAAGCCTGAAAGCTGCTTAACACGGTATGGAATTTTACCTTGATCTTCTCTTGCCAAATTTCTGATTACCTTGTACTTTGCTAATCTGCAGAATGATGGCACCGAAGGTCGATAAGCCGAAGCTAATTCTGAAATGCCGAAGAAGACCTTAGGATTTGCTTTTGTAGTCATCTGTAGGAACACTTGAAAATCCTTTGTACCATATGACAAAAAGTTTTGATTGACACTGAACAAATTATTGTAATCATTTGTAAATATCTTGTAATACCATTTTACCTTTTGCTTCATGCATGAACTGCTTTGCTGTGGACGAAACAAATGCTGGTAGATTTTTGAGCCGAAGGTGAAAAACACCTTCCCTTCTTTTCGTCCACATCGAAGCATTTTCTTATGCGACCAGGTTCCCTTCGAAAACAAAGCATCTTCATATACAACGAAGTTTCATTTGATAGGAAGCATCTTCGAAATGTTTTCTCATCGAAAAAAGGCATCCCCTGTTTTTCCTGTCTTTGTCTATGCTTTATGTCATGATAATGATCCTATGGATGTCTAATGTATGGCTTTATGAGTGCAAAAGATGATGTGATGAAATATGAAAATGTATGCAAAAACACACCCATACTTTGCATCCCCTTAGGAACAACTTTTGAGTCTCTTCACCTTTTGCTGAGGTGGAATTTAAGCTCTGCATTCCCTTGGGAACGACTTTGGAGCTTTTTCACCTTTTACTTAGGTGGTATTTAAGCTCTGCATTCCCTTGGGAACGACTTTGGAGCTTCTTCACCTTTGATTTAGGTGGCATTTAAGCTCTGCATTCCCTTAGGAATGACTTTAGAGCTTCGTAACTTACTCTGCGTCCCTTTAGGAATGACTTTGTAGCTTCTTCACCTCATAGGCGACATTTTAGCTCTGCATCCCCTTAGGGACGACTTTTAAGCTTCTCCATGACCTCTTGCACTCGATGGTGCGGTCCCTGATGTTACATTTTACATGTGGTGGAATTCGGCCCTTGTATTACACAGGGCTAAACAAAAAATGAAAATTACAACCTATGGCCCCATTAAAAACCTTTCTCCCCTCTTGAAAGGAAAAGTGTGCCATAGAGAAAAAAAATAAGAAAATTACATAGTTTACACATAATATCGTCGAAGTTCATCCGCATTCCAAGACCTTGGTATGTCATTGCCATCCATGTCTTTCAATCTGTAGGATCCAGGTCTCGACGAAGATACCACCAAAAAGGAACCTTCCCACTTGAGCTGAAGCTTCCCCACTGTATCTGGGTTGGCCACTCTACAAAGCACCAAATGTCGTGGTTTAATATTCTTCAATTTTAACTTTCGATCACGCCATTTGATTGTTTCGGCCTGGTACTTATTGATGTGTTCTATTGCTTGCAGTCTAGTCCCTTCTATGGTATCTTTTGTTATTTGGCAATCACCTTCATCTTCTGTCGAAGCTAAGGTTCTTATTGAACCTGTTCTTGCTTCTTCCGGTGTTATTGCTTCGTCACCAAATAGAAGCTTAACGGGGTAAATCATGTTGACCTTGACACGGCAGTGTTGTGGTTCCACACCACCTTTATTAATTCATCTGGCCACTTTCCTTTGGGCTGGTTGAAGATTGACTTCATTATTCATGTTGTTATAATTCCATTTGCTCTTTCTACCAGTCTGTTTGACTCCGGATGTCTCACTGATGCAAAGTGTATTTTTGTACCAATCTGGTTACAAAAGGTTTTGAATGTTTTAGCATCGAATTGAGTTCTGTTATCAACGGTGATAGCCCTCGACACACCGAAGCGACAAACAATATTTTGCCAAAAAAATCTACACTGTGGCTGAAGTTATTGTAGCTAAGGGCTTTGCTTGGATCCACTTAGAGAAGTACTCAACTGCCACCACAACATATTTCAAGTTGCCTTGTGCTGGTGGAAGTGGTCCTAACAAATCCAGACCCCACCTTTGTAGTGGCCAAGTAGGTTGGATCAGTTGGGTTAAAGACGAAGGTTGTTTCTGGTCTCTGGAGCATATTTGACAATTTTCACATTTTTGAACCAGATCTGTTGCATCTGAAGTTGCCTTCAGCCAGTAAAATCCTTGTCTGAAAACCTTCCCCAGCAAAGGCCTGGACCCAATATGAGCTCCTCACAGTCCTGCATGTATTTCCTTCGTCAATTCTTGTCCTTCGGTTCTGGACAAACACTTGAGCAATGGAGAACAGACTCCTTGTTTGTATAACTCCCCTTCTATAATTGCATATGGTCTTGTTCTTGCTTCCATTCTTTTATTGTAAGCTTTGTCATCTGAAAGACAATTACCTTGGAGGAAAGATACAATCTCAGTCCTCCTATCTTCACCGTGCATTGGTGAAATTGTGAGTACCACTCTTTCCATGAGCTCGACCGAAGGTGCTTTTATTGTTTTGAAGAATACCTCCGAAGGTAATGGAAGCCCATGTGCCACTGATTTAGCTAGCAAATTTGCATGCTTGTTTTCTCCTCTCGGAATATTCTTTACGGAAAAACCTTCGAAAGAGGCTTCCATCCTTCGAACTGCATCCAAATATTTTTCTAGCTTCGGGTCTCTTGCTTTGCTACTTGTGTCAATGTGACATGAGATGACTTGTGAGTCGGATTTGAGTATTGCCCTTCTTATTCCCATTGCTTTAAGCTTCCGAAGCCCCAAGAGAAGGGCTTCGTACTCTGCAATATTATTTGTGCAATTGAAGTCCAATCTTGCTGCATAGCTGGTTTTGATTTTTGATGGTGAAATTAAAACAACCGCTGCTCCTGCGCCGAAGGTTCCCCAAGACCCATCACAAAATATTGTCTAGGCTTTGGCATCGGTTGTTTTCTCTTCGTCCTGAGCCCCTTGCGTCCAATCAGTAATGAAGTCTGCTAACGCTTGGGATTGGATCGAAGGTCTATGAACGAAGTCGATAGTGAATTCATTCAATTCTGCAGCCCATTTTCCAACCCTTCATGTGGCTTCTCTATTTCTCATTATGTCCTTGAGGGGTTGTGAAGAAGGTACTATGATATGGTATGCTTGGAAGTAATGTTGAAGCTTCCTGGAAGCCATTCATACAGCATATAACACCTTCTCTAAATCTATATAATTTTTCTTTGATGTACTGAGTACTTCGGAAACGAAGTACACTGGCACTTGTTTTCTTGCCTGGCCATCGTGCTTCTCTTGTACAAGCGCTGCACTAACTGCAGCGTGAGAAGCAGCTACATACATCAACAATGGAGTTCCTGACGAAGGTGGAGTTAAGGTTGTCAGCTCTATCAAATATTGCTTTAGTTCTTCGAAGGCTTTTGCTGAGTTGGTCCCCATTTAAAGACTTCGGCTGACTTCAGCACTTTGAAGAATGGCAAGTTCCTCTCTTCTGACCTTGAAATGAATCTGTTCAATGATGCTAGCCTCCCTGCCAACCTTTGGGCACCTTTTCTTGACTTTGGTGGCTCCATTCGAAGTATAGCTTCTATCTTACTTGGATTAGCTTCGATACCATTTGTTGATACCAAGCAACCAAGAAATTTGCCCTTCTTCACTCCGAAGACAGATTTCTCTAGATTTAGTTTAAGACCGGCCTGTCTGAAATTGGCAAATGTTTCTTAAAAATCAGCAACGTGGTTTTCTTGCTTTGTGCTCTTTACTATGATATCATCAACATATACCACACATTTCTGCCAATTTGGGAGTGAAGGACTTTGGCGGTCATCCTGTTGAAGCTTCCTCCAGCATTCTTGAGCCCCTCAGGCATTCGAAGGTAACAATAGGTCCCACTAGGGGTTATGAAACTTGTCTTAGGCTCATTCGCCTCCTTCATCCAGATTTGATGATAGTCTGACTAGCAGTCCAATAAGCTCATAAGCCCTAAAGTGGCCGCTGCATCTACAAGGGAATCTATTCTTGGTAATGGGAATTCATCCTTCGGGCATGCCTTATTGAGATCTGTGAAGTCGATGCACATTCTCCATTTTCCATTAGATTTCTTTACCATCACAATATTGGCCAGCCACTCTGGGTATGTTACTTCTCTGATAACACCAGCACTCAGAAGCCTTTTTACTTTGTTTCGTGCACCTTCGGCTTTATCATCGGAAATTTCCGAAGCCTCTGTTTTCCTGGCCTGAAAGCCGGGTCTACATTGAGTGAATGCTCAATGACATCTCTATTGACACCATAGAGATCATTAGCTGACCAAGCAAAAACATCCTTGTTGTTGAACAGGAATCTCAACAGTCTTTTCTTCTTCATTAGACAATTGGGATCACAACAACACATTTTGCTCAGCTATGTCTTTGCACAAAAGCATGGGCTTTGGTTGATCTGTTGAGGCAGCCTTTTCTCTTTTATGCTTGTATTGTTGATGAGCTTCAGCTTCATCTATGTTATGGATGGCCTTCGAATCTGTCCGGTTCCCTTCGGCTCTCCTAGCAGCCTCTTGGCTTCCATATACAGCAATAGGCCCTTGGTCAGAAGGTATCTTCATGCAAAGATATGTTGGGTGAAATATTGCTTCGAAGGCGTTCAGCGTTCCTCGACCAATGATTGTATTGTAGGGATACTCCATATTGATAATGTCGAAGACAACCTGCTCTGTCCTTGTATTGTGAATATAGCCAAAGGTGATCGGCATAGTTATCTTGCTAAGCGCCACGATCTGTCTCCCTCCGAAGCCGCAGAGGGGGTGTGTTGCATCATGTATCTTATCATCTGGCTCTTGCATTTGCCTAAAAGCCTTCGCAAAGATGATATTTGTTGCACTGCATGTGTCCACTAGAACATTATGGACTAGAAACCCCTTGATAACACAAGATATGACCATTGCATCATTGTGGGGATAATCCTTGAGCTGAAGGTCTTCCTGGGAGAAGGTGATTGGTATATGAGACCATTTGGACTTGATGAAGGGTCCTTGCACTCCAACATGTTGTACCCTTCTATGTGCTTCTTTCTTCTGCTTCTTATTGGTCGGCTCAGAACTTGAGCCACCTGTGATTGGGAGCACCAGCTTCGTAGCCGACGGTGCCACAGCTTGGTTGTCTTGCGAAGCCATTGTCGCAATTGTGGAAGTGAGTTCACCGGAGGTGGGTGCCAATGTTGTTCACTTGTTCTCAAATGCTATGAATTAAGAACAAGGCAACGCAATTGTTAGTCATTAGAGACCTTCGTCTTTCGAAGCATTATCTCCTCACGGATATAATGCTCATCAGACAAAGCTTAAGAAGGACATACCTTCATCATTTAATATATGAACAGGAATGCGAAGGGGTGAACATGATAATTGTATCTTAATAATTCATTTATTCTTGCATTCCATAAAACATACATGAATATCAATAATGTTAATATTACATTGATACATTCGGCTTGCTCGAAGGTGAAGATGCCAGAGAGCGGTTACAATCCAGCGTGAACAGTATGGAGTTACTGTTCATCTATTTATAGGCACGGGACGCAGCCCGGGAGAAATTACATTCATACCCTTGAACATTTATTTACAAGCAACTAAAGCTAATAAGGTCATTTTAGTCTTTTACTTCTTTGCTTAGTCCGAGCTGAAGCTATTGAGCTTCGGCATTCCACAACGTTGCTTATACACAAGGCCTTTGGTGGGTCCAAGGTTGATGATAGCTTCGGCGAGTTTTTTGTATTATCTTGTCGAATGTGTTTTTGTCTTGAGGCCCTTCGGTGGAGGAGAAGACCCCCAACAATTTAGAATTGAGGACTTTAGCAGACTTATAGCTTAATAACATCTTATGTCTGAGATAATACCTGAATGTTCAAGAGAAAGAACTTGCAGGATTGTTTATCCGAATAAACTAATCTTACTCCCCATTGTCTGTAGTCTAGCTGCTTGCTTGGTGCTCATGTATCTATCTAGAAACTTGTGTTTCTCCTTACTAATTAGTGGCATATTACCACTGTTTGGATTTCTTTTGCAGGCTAAAATAGTGTCGTCTATTGATCAGCTTTTGGTAACAGATGAGATACATGTAAGTATTTCTATATATTACAATCGCGGTAGGAAACGACGCTTCAAAGCCTATCCACGTCAGCATAAATTTTTCCTTCCCCTCGATCGTGAATCAACGGCGTCTGTCGCAGTCTTGGTGCTTGCTCCCTCCCTCTATATCTCGAGACGTCTCGAGAGTTCCATCTGATTCTTGGATTCTGGATTCCTCTCCTTGCTCCCTCCGCCTCGTGCCCTCGGCCCACTCCCAGTCGGTAGTCGCTTCGTCTTCCATTATTTTCCTCTTTTCTACATCGTCCTCTCTCAATCGCATCGCTTTTTTGTCAGCATTGCTCTGCCTTGTTTGTCAGCTTCGCTCCATCAGGTTCTTTAAAAATGTTTGGTTTCCTTTTTTTGCTCATCCATCTACCTTCCACTTATGCATTATTTTCTGCAATATTGTTTCCTTTTACGTACTATTTCTATATTACAATCGTGCTTCATTCCGTTCTACTATGGCTTTTTCTTCAACAATGTTTGCCTTTATTTTCTTTTTAAACTTATTTTGGAAATACAAGCCAGAAAACCCACTCCTTCCTTTGGACGCCACTCGACTTCCCTCCATCTCCTGTTTCTCTCTACTTTTGAATCTACAACGTGCAGACTTTTTTTTTATGATTTCACGATTTCTTATTTTCTTGAAAGCTCCTTTGTGTTCTTTAAAAATGTTTGCTTTCCTTTTTCCCAAGTTCTTTGCTTCTGCCAGATCCAGCGTCTTCCACTTTGGAGCTCCTTATTTTTGCCTCATCCGCCAATCTTCCACTTACGCATTATTCTCTGCAATATTTTTTCCCTTTCCTTGCTATTTTCTACAATTGTGTTTCATTATGTTCTATTATGACTTCTTATTCAACGATGTTTGCCTCTGTTTTCTTTTTTAACTTTATTTTGGAAATACAAGCCAGAAAGCCCACTCCTTCCTTTGGACGCCACTCTGCTTTCCTCCATCTCCTAATTCTCTCTGCTTTTGAATCTACTGTCTAGAATTTGTTTTCTTTAGGATTTCACGATTTCTTTTGTGGTTGGAAAATGTAAAACCTTGATGCATTTTCTTTGGCCCATGGATTACGCGTTCTATACCTCCCTGGTGTTCAATTTACAATGTGCAGGTCATGTTTTCCCCTTTTCCCTCTCTTCTCCTTGTTCTATCAGTCTCATTGCATTCCATAATCCATATACATATGTATATATGCATGTGTGTACACGAGCCCCATGGATGTATACACATGTACGTGCAGACTATCACAATTGTGCTAGGTATATCCCTCAGCATGCAGAGCATCGGCCTCATTGTTTCTTTTTGTCTACTGTAATTTTGTATTGTTTACTGTGGCTTAAAAACAATATACTAAATTGGTTTTGTATTGCAAATCATCTACACAAGTGATATTTTCGTTAGTAATATGCTACAGTATTTTTCCTTCCATTGTGATCCAATGTATTGATGTTTTCGCTTATTAAACGTTATATATTACAATACCTTCCATTGTGATCCAATGTATTGATGTTTTCGCTTATTAAACATTATATATTACACTACAACAACCTTACCAGATCAATATATGAAACCATAAGTATTGTTCCTTACTACATTTGACTGATCAAGCAGATGTTTTGTCCCTTAAAAACAGGAAAGGAGAAGTTGGAGTTCCAAATTGTAGTCCGTACGAACTAGTTGAACCCCATCAATCTTAATAAGTCATCTCAAAAGAAAAGGTTTCAATTTTTTCCCCAAAAATAGTGCATCTAATCTTTTCATTAGTATATGGTATTATATTTAGACGTTAATATAGTTCCCTACTGCATTTAACTCATCCATAAGCTAGATGCATCTATGAATCTATTTATACATTGCTGCTACTATTTTTCCATTATATAAATTTAGAGATGCTTAAGACTGATGTTTTTTCCTATTTGGAAAATGTTAAAGTATATAGAAATGTTACTGTATAGGAATCAAAGTGCAGACCATCTACACAAGTGAAGAAAATTTATGAAAGCACATTAGAAATGAACAGTGGTAGTATTTCAGACAGCCACAAAAGCGAAGTAAGTATCTTCGTACAATCATAAATAAACACCGCTTTGTTTCACTTCATTTCAATTCCACATGTTCCCATAATTACATAGCTATGTACCCTTTTTTAGCAAAAAAAGAAAGAAAACGTAATGTGTAATATATAGTCCATGAAATTTTGTTATACATTAGAGACAATATCTAACAGTTCTTATGCACAGACTTACATGATAATAACCAGGTTTTAGAGCACCCTAACCCAAAAGATCTACCATCCCCACCAAAAAATAATGTTTCAAACATGCTTATTCTCTTTCAACAATATGTACCATAGTCCTTTCTAACATTGCACACCATACACAAGATGAAAGGTAGCAAGCTTCAGATACAGCAATCAGGTTTAACGGAGCCTGAAAGCGATGACGAGTAAATCAACGTAATTTTCATGAAGGTGAGACATTATGTACAAATATTCTTTCTACACAGCTTCTAATCAATAGAAACTGCACATTATTCTTCACTCTTCTTTTATAACCTTTGCGCAACAATAGAATACCTCATACTCTTTAACAACAACTAATCTTTCCTTCTTTTTCCTATACCGAAAACTGCCTTGCGTATATGTGGCGAACATCGTCACTTTTGAAGCGTAGATGGTTTTATGTACATAACCAGGCTGATGAAACTACTTTAGCTTAGTATTTGTTTATGTTATACTCATCTCTGCTTTACTACCTATGATGACCATGTGACTTTTGAAGCTCAAATGCTTTTGTGTACATAAAACAAAGCTGATCAAAACTTGTAAAATTAACCTATGCTCTTTGTAATCTGCCGCTCCTGCAACACATTGCTGAAACACAATGTAATATGTGTGGTCCTTTCAGTCTAATATAGATTGTAATCACTACAATTACAAACTCAGTACAACTTATGTAATCACTGCTACCAGTTCAAATTTGCTCTTATACTTATGTTAAAACAACTGCTACAAGTGTATATAGAATATACCATTATATTACCTTACTGAAACTAAATATAAAAAATAATTGACAGTTGCTTGGTACGCGTGCATGGGCGCGCTTGATGCACTAGTGTTTATTATTTTAGTATCAAATAATTTTCTGAATAGTTTACTCAGCAAATGCGCGAATATTTTAGTGTTCCCTCCCTTGAAAACTATATTAGCATCATCTGTCTGTCTGTAGGTAGTTTCTTACTTAAAAATCCTTGCTCAAGTAGGTAGTTTCTAAGTTTATTTAATTAGTTGATATAAACATAAACAAGGTTTATTATAGATGCATGGAGAACTAGGTTTTTTAAGATAGTGCCCTTAATTTTGTTGGTGTTCTCAATTTTACTCTTAGTTGTGTTTTTTTACTCAGTTTTGCCCTTCCAGTACTGTTGGTCACTTGTTCTCAAATGTTGTGAGTCAAGAACAAGGCAACACGATTGTTAATCATTAATGACCTTCGTCCTTCGAAGCATTATCTCCTTGCGGATATAATGCTTCTCAGACGAAAGATCAAGAAGGACATACCTTCATTGTATCAGTATAAGGACAAGAATGTGAATGAATAAATATGATAATTATATCTTAATAATTCATTTATTCTTGCATTTCATAAAACATAAAAGAATATCAACAATGTTAATATTACATTGATACCTTCGGCTTGCTCGAAGGTGAGGATGCGAGAGAGTGAATACAATCCAGCGTGAACAGTACGGTGCTACTGTTTATCTATTTATAGGCACGGGACGCAGCTCGGGTTAAAGTACATTTATATCTCTGACATCTATTTATAATCATAACATGAATCATTAAGAACTAAATAGTTTTCTTCCCCCTTTCGGTCAGCATCATATTTGGTCTTCGTCATCATATTAAGCCGAAGCTCTTTCGGCTATAGCTTCGGTGGCCATTCTTATCACCTTCGATTTACATCTTCACATCGTTTGTCTTTGCAATAAGAGAAGACCATTATGCCGAAGCCAAAGCACCCCTGTAATAATCCATATACTAAAAACACATGGTTAATCACACTTTTGAGGACCTTCGGAATAGAAAGGCCCCAACAGTAGCCCCTCGCAGTATTGATTTGTTTCTTTGCAACAAATTTAGACTGCGATGCGAACGAATGCCTTTAGCCAAAGGTCCAAAAAACACCTTCCATTCGCTAGAATAGCGAATGACACTGACATGCGGGACCCACCAAACCGTGGGGCGCTGGACATATAAATAGGTGCTGGCATTGAATTCATTTCTTGTGCCATTCCAGTTGCTTACATTGTGCTTGTCATTTTAAACTTTCTTGCTTTCTCAAGTTTAATTGGATTTCAAGCTTCGGTATTTCAACGACCATAGACTTAATGGCTGACGAGAAGAAGATTGTTGATCCGGCGCTGACCAGGTTTTATGAAGCTATGGAAAAAACCAACACAGAAAAGATTGCACATGTGATGTTAGCTGGGATATCTGAGGGTTCCAGTGATAGTGAAAGCTTTGATGTAGAAAGCGGGAATGAAAATGGTGAAGACCGGCCCTGGAGACCAAGCCATGTTGTCTTCGGGAAATCCACTATCAAGCAAGGGCAAATTGATGCAATGAGGGGAAGGTACTTCCGTGATATCTCAATTGTGAGGGCTGGAGGGGAAAATAATGTCCCTCTGCCCCAACCTGACGAGGTGGTAGTTTATAGAAGCTTCATGAAGGCAGGCTTCGGTTCCCTCTGGATAAATTGCTGGTCGAAGTCCTAAAAACTTTAGAAATTTACCTTCATCAACTTACTCCCGAAGCTATCATCAAGATGGGGATCTTTATATGGGCCATGAGGAGCCAGGGATTAGAACCAAATGCAAAATGTTTCTGTAACATCCATGAGTTGTCTTATGAGACAAAGGCTACCGGAAAAGAAAAATATCACAACAACTTCAGTTGATACAGCTTCGTGCCTCGCTCTGAGGTGAGCTACCCAGTTCCGACATTTTGGAAGACATGGCCGGGGGCCTGGATGCAGGAGTGGTTCTACGTGAAGAATGACCTGGCTGAAAGGGAGGATATTAAGGGGATTATTCAACGTCCTATATGGTCTCGCTTCGACATTAGGAGGCCATCCACTGCTCTTGGGATTTATATACAACAATGTCAGGCTGCTTTTAATGCAGAATGTACTTATATAGGCTCAAGGGACTTAGTCCAGGAGCACATTGCTTATAGAGTGTGGCCACTCGCAAGTGGGTGGGAGATGTCGAAGGAGGCTGCTGTTGGGTCTAGCCAAGGTGGTTTAATCTACCTGAAGTACACATTCAAATACAGGAGCCAGTTTGATGAGCCAAATGATTACTGGCTAAATGCCACTGAAGCAACTAGTGATGAATTGCTAGGAGCCTACTCGAAGGCTAAAGATGATGCTATGACAACGGCCTTCGGGGCTCGAGGCAAAAAGAGGCTGAATAGAGTATTTGCTGTCATCGGATTTGTATACCCAGATTACTGTTATCCTTCACGAAAGCAAGGAAAGAAAAGAAAGAATGCTACTTCAGCGACTTCTAGTGCGTCGAGGTCAAAGAAAGTTAAGGTTTTGACACATCGTCCCAAGCGCATTGAAACGGTCGAAGTGCCAAGGCTAATTGAGGGGTCCTCTTCCATATCTGAGCCAAGTCGCTCCACTCCTGTCGAAGCTAGGACAGAACCGGTTGAAGGGCCAGAACTGAAGAAAGCAACAGAGCAACCGAAGGTCCTGAGTCTGTTGCGTGAGACGAAGCTGCCGAAGGCATCAAGGATTCCTGCAGCAACTCAGAGGAAGAGGAGAATGGCCATCGTACTAGACACTGTCATGGAATCTGTAAAGGTACCAACTCCTACTTCCGCTGCAGCACCTGATACAAAGGGCGAAGTTTTAAAGAAATCTGGCAAAGCTAGCATAGCGCAGGATACTTATGAGGCTGGACCCTCAGTTCTTGCCGAAGCACAACCTTTGAAGGCTGCTCCTCTAACCTTGGAAAAAGAAGGTGTCCTTAAGAAATCCAAGTCTCCTGCTCTCGAAGCACCTGTCGAAGAGCTGGAGTTTATCGTGCGACATGCTTCGGGGAAACAGTTATCGGAGGAGCAGATTGCCGAAACAAGGCAACACGCCAAGGATCTGAAGTATCCACAAGGATCCTTGGTGTACAGCGGCAATGATGAAGATGATTTTCTCTATTGCCTACCAGACAATAAAGAGATATCTATTTGCCAAGAAATGATGAGGAACATGGGATTCCCGAATCTTTAGCTTGGCCTATTTGAAATGTCAAAGGATGATCTTGCAGATAGTACTGCTTATAATAGCTTGAAGGTATATATATTTTTATTGTAAAGTAAACTATAGTTGTAGCTTTTCTTGCTACCATTATGTTCTCATATATTGTTATTATCCGGGCTTAATTCTAAGTAAGGCTTTAAAGGCCCAAAAGGAAGCAGAGGACGAGAGCTGCCAAATGGCTCTTGGTAACCTTCGGATGGAGGTCATTTCACTAAGGAATGAAGCTCTCGAGAAGGATAAGATATTGTTTTCCTTAGTGGACAGGCTGAAAGCCAGCGAAGCCAAGCTTAATGCACAAACCAAAGCTCACAAGGCCGAGGTTGAAGATTTAAAGAAGAAGCTTGCGGAAATGAATGAAAATTTTGAAGTCACAGATGCTAAGCAGGAAATAAGTGAAATGGAAAGGTCAAGGGTGCAAAAGAATGTTAAAGAGCTCAGGGATTCCAAGAAGAGATGCTTCTAAATATCCTTGGAATGCACCAAGAAGCTAAAAATAGTTTTGCAAAGGTGGCAGCATACTCTTCGGAGCAGAAGTTTATTCGCGGTGATCCCAAAGGGGTTATCCTGTGGATCGGCGAAGATGCCAAAGCTTTTGATGAAATACTCAGCGATCGTGGGGATTTTTGTGCTTTCGCCGGTGCACGAGGGGTTGCGACAATTTTATAGAAGGTCGGTTGTGAACATGTTAAGGTCGCAGCCCAGCCGGAATCCATTTTCTCAGCAAATGACACCAACGACCCCTACCGAAGCCTCTTTGCTGGGCGGGAGGTTTTACTCCGATGTCTAGATGAAGGGCGGTCGTGAGATGGCTGATGAACACTACAGGAATCCCGTTGATTCCCGTCGGCCAGATTAATTCCCGTCGGCCCGTGCAAAAGCCGACGGGAATTAAGTAACTCCCGTCGACCGTCTACTAGCTGACGGGAATTAATTTAATTGTCGTCGGCCCAGCCACAGGCCGATGGGGTTTAATTAATTCCCATCGACCACGTCACCAAGCCGACGGGGTTATGTAATTCCCGTCGGCCACGGCAAAGCCGACGGGGGTTATTTAATTCCCGTCGGCCAAGTCACAAGCCGATGGGGATTAATGGTTTTAGAGCCACCAGCGGCCGCGCGCGGACTCATTCTTCCTCCTCTCTCCACTCAAATCGTCGAGCCGCCGCTGCCCGCCCGAGCCGCCGCGCTGCCACGCTCCCGTGTCGCTGGGCCACCACGCCGCTGCGCCATCCGAGGCCGGAACGCCGCCCCCGAGGCCGCCAACGCCCGTGGGCCATCGCCCCTGGCCTAGCTCGAGCGCCGCCGCCCTCTGCTCGTCCCGGAGCGCCACCGCCCGCCCAAACGCCGCCTCTAGCCCCCGAGTGTCGTTGTATCCAACCCGCCGTCGTTCATCGTCCATCCGTGTACCGTCGTCCACCGTCCGCTCGTCCACCGTCCGCGCGTGTACCGACGTAGGCTCGTCGAGGTATAATCCTACCTATATGTAAATACATGTGATTATTTTCGTCGGTTTTTTATGGCCGACGGGAGTTAGCTTTCATGTGATCAGAGTTAGTTTAATATAACATATGATTAGAGTGTGATTAGAGTTAGTTTATGTGGCTTGATTAGAGTGTGATTATTGTTTATTTTTGTCGGTTTTTATGGCCGACGGGAGTTAGCTTTCATGTGATTAGAGTTAGTTTAATATAATATGTGATTAGAGTGTGATTAGAGTTAGTTTATGTGGCTTGATTAGAGTGTGATTATTGTTTATTTTTGACGGTTTTTATGGCCGACGGGAGTTAACTGTAATACGATTACAATTTGTTAGTTTAATATCACATGTTAATTTTCGTCGGTTTTAATATCACATGTTATTTGTTAGTATGATTTGACTTAAATTTGGATGTTGCATTATTGTTAATTAATGATTATCATGTTAATGTGATGAAGGTGATGTTATGTATATATATATAGTTTTACTACTTACCTATAGACGTATGTGTGACGTGTAGAAACATGAATGTCTCACACGCACTCTTTACTCGTACACACAGCCACAATAATGGGTGATAGACGTGATTGGATGTATGAAGGTTTCAAGAAGGGTGGGTGTCACACAAGTGAATGATTTGCGAAGACGCAGATGTTTCTGGACCATGCAGCTGCTTTGTCACAAATAGATAATATTAGGTGTCCATGCAATAAATATAGAAATATGACGAGCCACACCAAGAGGCAGGTCACACTACACCTGTGCTCACATGGTTTCGTGCCAGGCTATAAGGTCTGGTGTCTCCACGGTGAAGATGTTGAACGAGCAACAGAAGTAGAAGTTGATGACGGTGAAGATGATGTTGATAGGATGGACCAGATGCTTGAGGATCTGCAGCCTGAACTGGCACCAGATCATCATGATTCACCTACACCAGAGGTTCAGAAGTTCTTCGACCTACTCAAAGCGTCAGAAGAGCCTCTTCACGGGCACACTGACGTGACCGTCCTCGAATTCGTGACCCGGCTGATGTCAATCAAGTCCAAGTTTGCATTTTCAATTAATTGTTACAAGGAGCTTGTGGATTTGATTAGCGAGGTTCTTCCTATGGGTCACAAGATGCCCAAAGACATGTACCAGTCCAAGAAGTTGCTTGAAGGTCTTGGTATGGAGTATGAGAAGATTGATGTTTGCCAGGACAACTGTATGCTTTTTTGGAAGGAACATGGCAGAGAGCAGAAATGCTTAAAATGTGAGAAGTCGAGGTATGTGGAGCTTGTAAATGAAGATGGGGAGAAGGTGGTGACAAAGGTTGCACATAAACAACTTCGGTACATGTGAAAGGGAAATGTGCCCTTGGGCCATCTCTAGTATATTTTGGTGATTAAGTGCACAACACATATTAAAGTGAGTAATTATGTGCCAAATGATGAATGAAGTGCAAATCAACAAGAAGGTATGATTCTAGACTTAGTACATTGGTTTTTGTGTATTAATATATTTGTCTAAGTGCTTGAATCAGGAAAAGAAAGGGATTGGAAAGAGTTGGTTGTGTGCAGTCAACTGCTGCTCAGTCTGGGTGCACCGGACTGTCCGGTGGTGGACCGGACAGTGTCTTGTGCGCCAGGCTGGCTCTGCCGAACTGGCCACTCTCGGGAATTCGTCGGGGGTGTAAGGCTATAATTCACCGGACTGTCCAGTGGTGCACCGGACTGTCCGGTGAGCCAACGGCCGCCAGCGCAACGGTCGGCCGCGCAATCCGCGCGCGACGCGTGGCCCCAGCCAACGGTCGGCTGGGAGCACTGGACAGTGTCCGGTGCGCCAACGGCTACAATTCTGCAATGGTCGGCTGTGCCATTTTAGGAAGGAGATCTGCACCAGACAATGAACAGTGGATGTCCGGTGGTGCACCGGACTGTCCGGTGCGCCGCCCGACAGAAGGCAAGAATTGCCTTTCAAGAATGCCTCCAACGGCTCCTAGCTGCCTTGGGGCTATAAAAGGGACCCCTAGGCGCATGGAGGAGAAACCTAAGCATACTTTGAACATTCTAAGTCTTCCACACTCCGTTTCCGCGCACTTGATTGACTTTCTTAGTGATTTGAGCTCTGTTCTAGTGGTGAACTTATTGCGATTCATTTGAGCTCAAGTCTTTGCTGTGTGTGTGCGTATTGTTGCGGATTTGTGTGTGTTGCTTCCCTCCCTTACTCTAAGTGCTTTCACTTTGATCTTTGTTGTAAGGGCGAGAGACTCCAAGTTGTGGAGATTCCTCGCAAACGGGAAAGAGTATAAGAAAGAAAACAACCGTGGTATTCAAGTGGATCATTGGATCACTTGAAAGGGGTTGTGTGCAACCCTCGTCCATTGGGACGCCACAACGTGGAGTAGGCAAGTGTTATACTTGGCCAAACCATGGGATAAATCATCGTGTCTCTTGTGCTTGTTTTCTTTGTGACAATTGTGTTTCACAAGAGCTCGGTTCTTAGCCACTTGATTCTATTGTGCTAACCACCTAAGGCACCCACTAGAGCTCTCTAATCTTTTCTAAGTCAAAATTTAACCCTAATCTAAAGATCAGACGTGTTCACTTAGTAAATGGCGCCAAAACCACTTGGTCTGAATACCAAAAAGGTGCCAAACCACCTAAGGCACCCACTGGAAAAGTTTGAACTCGAGTCAAATTCGTTTTACATGATTTGGCATCACTTTTGTCGCGAGGTGGACAGTGGGACAAGCCAGATTTGGCATCCGCAAATCTTCTGACCTAGGGCTTATCTCCCCTTCGAACTCACATACAAGAGATAGCCATAGGTGCCAGGAAGAGGGTTGCGCCGGATTTTTGCCAAGATTCGCGCGTTTGCGATCTCAGCAAGCTTTTGAACATGGGCAGAAGAACACCTCCACGTGTTCGACGCGCCCTGAACGCGCTAGAGCACGCCCAGCGCCCGACCCCGTGCGCCCCGTGCCGTGCTAAGCCACGCCCATGTCCCCTGCCCGCGCCTATAAAGCCAGCCAGGGCTTCAGCCGTATGCCCCCGCGCGCTCTCGACCTCACCGGAGCATGAGATCGCTGGAGTTTGCCCTGCACACGGCGTGCCAGCGGCCACCCGAGCACCCACCACCATAGACCGGCCAGCAGAGCCATTCCCAGCCCCGTCCAACCCTCGGAATAGACTATACGTGCCTCGGTGAAGCTCCCAGAGCGAGGAATCGAGCTCTGCCTTGCCGGAGATGCCGGATCAAGGTCACCGGACTTCACCCGACCGCCAGCGAACATAGACCGAGCTCCACGGTGAGTTATTCTTCGATTCCTTGCACAGGTCGACTCATTAGCACCCCGTGAAGCTCCCCGTGCCCTTGGATTGACCTGTAACGCCGTGGATAGGCCGGAGCACACGCTGCCGACGAGCTCGCCCGCCTGCGCACGTGGACCGGCCGATTCCGGCCATCACCTTCATCGAGTCGTACCTCGTTGTGACCGCAAGGACCTCCCGAAGCCAACCCCACCCTTCGCCGGACCTTCCTCACCGCCGGTAAGCCGCGCCACCCTTTTTCCTTTCACGAGTACTGTTCAAAAGGGGGGAGGGACCTCGGGGAAGAAGGAAAAGAAGTCGGGGGGTTTTTGAACTGTCATAGACTCAGATGAATAGTTGCGTAGGGGTATAAGTTGAAGGATTGGTTTAGGAAAAGCCCAGGGTCCTCGGTGTAAACTGGTTTTCCACAAAACCTTTTTAACATTTCTAATTTAAATACAAACAGAGCTTGTAAAATTCATAACTTCAGTTTAATTCAAACAAGTTTAGTCAAACCAATTTTGCCAGATTCTAAATATTGTGAACTACTTAGGAAAAATACAAAACCCCCTTAGTATTGCAAAAAAATTTAATGTTTGGAATTAAATAGTGTTCTGCTCAAAAGCTAAATAAAAGAGGGAAAAATAGTTACACTGTTAGACTGGAGTTAAGAAAAATCAGAGAAGTACTTATTCACTCCCTAATCTGTTTAAAAATAGTAAACCCCTCAGTACACCAAATTAAGGTAGGGTTTGCCATTTAAATCATTTTTGGCCTAAAGTTAAAGAAAAGAGAAAAGGTAGTTTAAAATAAGAACCAAGGAGCAACCATATTTTTGCTAGCTCACTTATTTAATATAGTTCACTGGAAAATTTTATTAGACCCTTGTTTAGTACAAAAGAATTGAGATACCTTTTATTTTATGCAAACAATGAAAACTTAGGAAAATCTTAGAAAAATAATCCTGACGGGAAAACAAACCAAACCTTGGGATAACTAAAATTTTGTTATTATGATCATAGGAAAAATATGAGTTCTGTTGTTTGATATTTTCAAATAACAAGTTAGTTATAAGTACCTTTTTGGTATTAAACTTTAGAAAATCACAACTAAATATCCAGTAGGTCTTTTTCTGTGATTTTTAACACATAAGCCTAATATCACCTATGAATCTGGACAAAAACAAAAATTGGTACAGAAACCTCACTTAAATCATAGCTATAGTGTAAAATGTCCTTTTACACTTGTTTTTGTTAATTTTGCACAAGTAGTATCTGAATTAATCTCCATCTCAAATTTTTAGGAGAACCCACCAATGTCAATATTTACCCACTGTAATTTTTATAACATTTTTGGAAAATGTTAACTAACCCTGATAGTTCAAAAAGGCTTAATAAGAAGCAATAGAAAGAAAAGGGGAAAAACTTTGGGAGAATTAGATAAAAATACAAAACCCTTAAGTATATCCAAAAAGAAACCCTAGAAAAACACTAAACTTAATATTGTTTTACTATGCATAACCTTATTCATATCATTTTTATGCATATATCTTGTTCATTGCATTCGATAGACTGTAATCTCGCTGACGGGGAGTACATCCTCGTGCCGGAGCAAGGAGTTGCTCAGGAGGTAGCCCAAGATCCAGCACCAGAGTCTGCTGTCAAGGATCTGCCTGCCCCAGCTTTGGAAGGCAAGCCACGGTTTTATGCATAATCAGTTCTATATACTATTTTACTGCACTTAATGATTGTAGGCTTGTATTGTGCACTTAAGTGTAGGAGTTGCTTGAAATCCTAGTTGCATTAACTCAGGATTTCCTTTTGAGATGGATACTAGTATGCTAGGTCGAGTAGCTGCTTTACTAATTAGGGATCTCGGTAGAAGTCGAGTGATTTTCTAGCACTCGCGAGAGGTCAGGAATTGGTTGTGTCCATTTGAATATCGTACTGATGATGGTCTGTGGACAACGGTCCATGGGGATGCGTTGTCTACAAGACGGAAATTGGAATAAGGATTAAGGTGTGGTACCGTGTGTCAAGCGTTTGAACGTACTAAGCACATGCCGAGAAATATGGTAAATCAGTAAGCCTAGTACCTGAGTGAACCTGCCCGTAGATTGCCCTCCTCACGCGACCGGAGACGTGGTCTCCCATTCCGGTTATGGTGGGTACAAGTGCGGTCACTGCACGACAGCAGTCAGGGTCAGTGAGGCATTGTACGCCAAGGCAGTGAGCCCCTCTCTGCTGACGGAGAATCGATGGGGACGGTTGATGTGTGTGGGGACGGAGTGCCTCGCCACGTCGTGTGTTTAGGTTTACCTTGCAAGGATAAAAACTTGATTCAGATCGTTTGCTTCTCGCAGCTAATGAGACTGCTTGATCCATGCTGCTACATTGAGTAACAAGTGGAAATGTGATGACTTGGCAAAAGTTGTTGATTGCTAAATGTTTGATACCATGTATGCTTAGATAGGTACACATTTAGTCTTAAGAGAGTCACACTAAAACTTGAAAAGGCTAAAACTTGATTTTAGACTCAGCTAGTGCTTTTTGCAAACCAAACCCCTCAGCCAAACAGCTGCATGTCTAGAGGTAGAGGAGTAGACTCCTCACACCGGGTAAGTCTAGCTAAGTATTAGTATACTCAGCCTTGCTTGTGGCATAATTTTTCAGGTTCTCTGGAGGACATGGTTGCTGGAGTGACTTGGCCGTCCATCTTGCCACCGGGTTGGATAGTCGAGTGGGACCCTACCTCGGCTGAGGAGGAGCATGAGGAGTGATGGGATAGGCTTCTCCATCTCTCCGTTTATTTATCGTTAGTTCTATTCTGCTGCATTCCGAAACAATGATCACTGCTTTTGCTAAACTCCGATGATGTTGTAATAAATTTAATACTCCTCAAATGTATGGTTTTATGCTTTATTGTATTTGCTCTGTGCCTCACCATCGAGTGAGTACGTTGGTACTTGATCCTATTAGTGGCCTCGTCGGACTAGATCCGAGGGACTAACGTGTTATTCCTATTTAAGTGTGGTCTAGCCTCTAAGGTGGGACTTAGGCACTTAAGTTGGAATAATTCGGGCGGTTCCGCCATAGCTGGTATCGGAGCTCGTACCACCACAGAGGAATCAATAAACTTTAAATACCATCCTTTTCAAAAGTAAAACTTGTTAGAAACAAATGTTGGATAGATCGCCAGGACGATAAGGATAGACCTAGGACGTGAAGCCTTAGGATAATGGAAGGGTAGCTAGGTGGCTATGTGAGTAAGCCCTATAGGCTACTATAAGGAATGGGAATTTTTCCCTATTCCCTATAAGTTGATGTGAGGTCGTATAGGACGAGCATGCATGCATCATTTAATCAAACTACTTGGTAATTAGTTAAGAGCTTTAAAATGCTGAGACATGATAACAAAAGATTGAGTACATTCAGTGACCGTATCGTAACCTTCGATAGGCCAAGCTTTGATTCCCTTTTATTTTATAATTCTTTTTCTTTTTTCACTTACGCTTAACCGTACACAGATGACTTCTCACGGATCCTCGGAAAGAGGGAACACACTTTCCCACACGGACGGACTTGCACGAGAGGGTTTTCCCCGTATCTTGTGGGAGGTACTTCAGGGAGCAGGTTACACGACGCCTCCCCAGTACACGGTGCAGCTATTCGAGAAGCACCGGGTGCCCCGCTGTAGGGTGAGGATGACCCTGGAGCCTCATCCCTTGTAGCCAGGCTGGCGTTTGTTGGACTCTGAGTCTTTCGGATACCGGGCTGAGGATACTATCGAGGCCATTGCTCTCCACGGGCTGACCACCTTCTGTGGTTTTCACCCCTTGGAGCTGTCCACTCACCCCATTGGTTTGTTCCCCGTGGAGAAGGAGAACAACCCAATGTGGAAGGACCAAGTGGAGCATGCCAAGGATATATGGGCTCTTTACCCAGGGCAGACTGCTCACTTCACGGTGCGATGCACGGATGCCCTGTATCGTCTACAAGTGATACAAGGAGAGGCAATGTCTCAGCTAATGGCATTGTTGGAGGCTACCAAGATCACCTTGGATAACAGAGAGGAACTGGTGGTAGACCTATCCACTGAGATGGTGGAAAAGGACCTGCAGGTGGAACAGATGTCCAACGAGATCCAGGAGCTTGAGGAGCTAGTGGGAACCAGGGAGAACACCATTGAGGTTCTCGAGGATCAACTAATCAACACTCAGTAGCAACTTGCGGAAGCTAACCAACATTTGGATATGCACCACCAGGAGATCCAGGAAATGGAGGCCAACGAGGATGTCGACATCGAGGGAGGAGAGGAGCCGGAGCCTGCATCCAGCTTGGACACTGCTGGCTCAGGGAGACCACCTTTTTCCGAGTCGAGCGTTGCCTCGTTTGCTCACTAGGTTGCAAGGATAGAGTTAGAAGTGTGTGGCGGTAGAATTCCTCGAAGCTAGCTTAGCTTTTGCACCCTTGGGGTACTAGGCTAGATAGAGTTGAGTCTTTTGGGTCACTGATGTAATCGTAACAAACTCTTTTGGAAGTACGGATGATGAATGATGTCAGCTTTAATTTATGAAGAAAAGTTTTATGCCACGTAGTATCTTTTATGAATTATGCAAGAAAATATTGGTTTACCCCTTCAAATTTTTCACCGCGTATGAACCCTGACATCAGAAGTATGATATTGAGAGCATCCTTAAATTTTTCAGATGGCAGGAAGAGCGCGTCGTGGACAGAATGAACGCATTCCTCCACCGCCGCCACCGCCTCCTACCATGCAAGAGTTGATGGCTCAGCAGAATGAGATTCTGCGACAGTTGGCTCAGCGTCAGCCGCCACCTCAGCATTATGGTGGTGGTGATCATCAGCGTCCCCCAGCAGTAGCCACTTATCAGGAGTTCCTCAGCACCTAGCCGCCGTTGTTCACTCGGGCAAAGGATCCGCTTGATGCTGATGTATGGCTCAGGGTAGTGGAATCCAAATTCCCACTACTAAATGGAGTTTGTTCAGATGTGGCTAAGGTCAAGTTCGCCACCTAGCAGCTTCGCGGACCCGCGCGAACATGGTGGGATCATTTCCTCACTATGCAGCCAGTTGACCATGTGGTGGAATGGAGAGAGTTCAAGGCCGCCTTTAGAGGGCATCACATACCGGCAGGCATTATGGACCGCAAGCTTAATGAGTTTCTGGCACTTACTCAGGGGAATCACACTATGTTGTAGTACGCTCAGGCCTTCAATGACCTGTGTCAGTATGCCGGATATCATGCAGACACTGATGAGAAGAAGAGGGATAGGTTCAGGAGGGGGCTCAACACTAAGCTCCACGACCGTCTCAACACCGTCAGGGCCAACAGTTACAATGAGTTAGTCAACATGGCCATTTCCCAGTAGGACTGCAGGACAGCCCGTCAGGCAGAAAAGAATAGGAAGACCTCTGTGGCAGGATCATCAGCTCAGCCTCAGCGCTTCAGAATTGTATCTGACACTCAGAACATGGGACCTCAGCAGCAGCAAGGATGTTGGGTGATCCGACCATAGCAACAGCAGCAGCAGACACCTAGCCGCTCTCAGCTCCCAGTTCAGAGGAACAACAATCAGCCACAGCAGCAGCAGTACCGTCAGGCCAATGACAACAAATGTTTCACTTGTGGTAACACTGGGCACTATGCCAAGAATTGCCCCAGGAATCAGCAGAGGCAGGGACAGGGTTCCAATCAGAACCAAGGCAAGAGGCAGAAGGTGCAAGTGAGGCAAGGCAAGCTGAACTTCACCACCATGGCTGACGTTCTGGAGGGAGCACCCGTCATGACTGGTATCTTTTCCGTTTTGAATAATCCAGCAATCATTCTTTTTTATTCTGCTGCATCACACAGTTTTATCAGTGCAAAATTTAGTGCCAAATGCCAGTTACCTTTCCATCACACCAATGGGGGTATTACAATTCAACACCAGGAGGCAGGGTTGCCACCTATCAAATCAACAGGTAGGTGCCTATAAAATTTGGTAGTCTTGTGATTAGAACCACCCTCCTCATCTTGGGTTTGGATAGTGTGGACATCATATTGGGAACTGACTGGTTATCCAGACATCAGGCAGTGCTTGATATTGCAGCAAGGGCCATTGACATTCACTCCCCTACTTGTGGCGAAACTACATTATATTTGCCTAATCAGGGTTGTACCCGATCCTGTGCCTTCACTATGATAGAGTCGCCTGTTGAGAAAATCCTAGTGGTCTGTGACTACCCAGATGTTTTTCCGGATGAATTACCAGGAATGCCACACGACAGGGACATAGAGTTCGCAATTGAGTTGCAACCCGGAACTGCCCCTATATCCAAGAGACCGTATAGGTTGCCTCCAGCGGAGTTGGCAGAATTGAAAAAGCAGTTACAAGACTTGCTGGACAAGGGGTTCATTCGCCCAAGTACTTCACCATGGGGATGTCCAGCCTTGTTCGTAAAGAAGAAGGATGAGAGTCTGAGATTGTGTGTCGATTATCGCCCTCTCAATGCGGTGACCATCAAGAACAAGTATCCATTGCCCCGCATTGATGTATTGTTTGATCAGTTGGTGGGAGCCAAAGTATTCTCCAAGATAGACCTTCGCTCTGGCTACCATCAGATCAAGATCAGGGCTGGTGATATTCCGAAGACGGCTTTCTCTACCAGATATGGGCTTTACGAGTACTTGGTGATGTTTTTCGGGCTGACCAATGCCCCGGCTTATTTCATGTATTTGATGAACTCAGTATTCATGCCAGAGCTGGACAAATTTGTGGTGGTCTTCATTGATGATATTCTGGTTTATTTCAAGAATGAAGTTGAGCATACTATGCACTTGCATACAGTACTTCAGAGACTGCGTGATCATCAGTTGTATGCTAAGTTGTCCAAATGTGATTTCTGGCTGAGAGAGATTAAAGTTTTGGTTCACACCATTTCTCAGGATGGGGTATCCATTGATCCTAAAAAAGTATAAGAAGTGATGAATTGGAAACCTCCTACCACAGTATGGCAAATCCGTAGTTTTCTGGGATTAGCAGGGTATTATTGACGATTTATTCCGGATTTCTCCAGGATTGCCAAACCAATGACCGAATTGTTGAAGAAAGGAGTCAAGTATGAATGGAGCCAGAAATGTGAGGATGCCTTTCATACACTTAGGCAACATTTGACCACAACACCCGTGCTAGCTCAGCCTGACAACACCAAACCCTTTGAGGTTTATTGTGATGCTTCCGGTACTGGATTGGGATGTGCCTTGATGCAAGACAACAGAGTCATTGCTTATGCCTCCCGAGCACTCAGACCCCATGAGCAGAATTACCCCACACATGATCTGGAGTTAGCAGCCGTAGTTCATGCTCTCAAGATTTGGAGACATTACTTGATGGGAGCTCATTGTAATGTCTACACTGATCATAAGAGTCTCAAATATATCTTCACTCAGACTGATCTTAATATGAGGCAGAGAAGATGGTTAGAATTAATCAAGGACTATGATTTGGAAGTGCATTACCATCCTGGCAAAGCCAATGTTGTGGCAGATGCCTTAAGTCGGAAGGCCTAGTGCAACTGTGTGAGTATGGATGCAAAAATCACCACCCTGTGTGATGAGTTGTGCAAGCTGAACATAGAAGTTGTTTCCTCTGGTACTGTAAGTTATATTTCAGTAGAGCCCACCTTACATGAGCAAATAGTCATGGCACAGATTGGTGACAAGGGTGTTCATGTCATTAAGAAAATGATCGGACAGAAGGTGGACAAATACAAATGCTTCCGTCAAGACAGCAAAGGAATTCTATGGTTTGGAGACCGATTGGTTGTTCCCAAGAACCCCGAGCTCAGAAAGAAAATATTGGATGAAGCTCACCTTTCAAAATTTTCCATGCACCAAGGCAGTAACAAGATGTATCATGATCTCAGATCCTTGTACTGGTGGACCCGAATGAAGAGGGAAATTGCTAAGTATATATCAGAATGCGACACTTGCCAAAGAGTCAAGGCCAGTCATTTGAAGGTGGCAGGCACCTTACAGCCCCTTCCCATACCATCTTGGAAATGGGAGGATATTTGCATGGACTTCATTGTAGGATTGCCCAATACCTCCTGGCACCACGATTCTATCTAGGTCATTGTGGATAGGTTGACCAAAACAGCTCATTTCTTGCCAGTACATACCACCCACCGGGCTGAGAAGTATGCAGAAATCTACATTGACCAGATAGTTTGCTTGCATGGAATACCAAGGACTATTGTATCTGACAGAGGAGCACCGTTTGTAGCACGTTTCTGGGAGCAACTGCAAGAATCACTTGGGACCCATGTAATAAGAAGTTCAGCATACCATCCTCAGACAGATGGTCAGACAGAAAGGGTGAGTCAGATTTTGGAAGACATGTTGAGGGCATGTGTGTTGCACTATGGAAAGGATCAGGACAAATGTCTTTCATTGGCAGAGTTCTCTTATAATAACAGCTACCAGTCCAGTTTAAAGATGGCACCTTTCGAAGCCTTGTATGGGAGAAGGTGTAGAACACCGCTAAATTGGTCACAAGCTGGAGAGAGGGAAATATTTGGGCCTGACTTGGTACTAGAAGCAGAGGAGAAAGTCAGAATCATTAAGAGGAACTTAGAGGCTGCTCAGGCCAGGCAAAAGAGCTATCATGACAAGAGGAGGAAGCCTCTATAGTTTGAAGTGGGAGATCATGTTTATCTTAAGGTGTCACCCACCAAAGGTGTTCAGAGATTTAGAATCAAGGGCAAGTTAGCTCCTCGCTACATTGGGCCCTATGAGATCAAAGAGACTTATGGACCTGTAGCATATCAATTGAAGTTGCCACCCCATATGTCAGCAGTTCATGATGTGTTCCACGTATCTCAGCTATGAAAGTGTGTTCGCTTACCCATAGAAGTGCTACCTGAACTAGAATTGGAGATAGAACCAGACTTGTCCTATCAAGAGCACCCCGTCAAGGTATTGGATCAAAAGGAGAGATCAACGCGGGCAAGGTCAATCAGGATGTATAAGGTTCAGTGGAGTCACCATGCAGTAGAAGAGGCTACGTGGGAGACTGAGGATTTTCTGCGTTCGCGCTTCCCCGACTTTCTGCCCAAAGGAGTCGGTACGTAATCCAAAAAACCCCACCCCAACCTGCCCTTTGAATCTAAATATAAGAAAAACTTAAATGTTAAAGGTATAGTAAGCTTTGAAAATAACTTTAAATGGACTTCCTTCTGAAGTTGCAAAGAGAATGACATTCGAAGAGAAGTTAACTAGAGAAACTTGGCTAAAGGGAATTGCAACACACCAGCACACCTTCTTGGTACCCCCCTAAAGGATCCCTACCCAAAATCTCGGGGCAAGATTCCTTTAAGGGGGGAGGGCTGTAACACCTCAGGTGTTACCAAGACACTGGCTTCATATCTACACTGATGACTTGTTATCACATGTGGTTAATTGGAGGAGAAGGAGCACCTAAAACCTTGGAAACATGGGTGAGCTAAGAAATGTTAATGACAAAAGCTTTACCCAAACATTTTGAACAATTGTCATCTTGAGCCAAAGAGGTTAAACCCTGAGACCCCAAAAGGCACTAGAGCTCTCGAATCTTTTCTAAGTCAAAATTTAACCCTAATCTAAAGATCAGACGTGTTCACTTAGTAAATGGCGCCAAAACCACTTGGTCTGAATACCAAAAAGGTGCCAAACCACCTAAGGCACCCATTGGAAAAGTTTGAACCCGAGTAAAATTCGTTTGACATGATTTGGCATCACTTTTGTCGCGAGGTGGACAGTGAGACAAGCCAGATTTGGCGTCCGCAAATCCTCTAACCTAGGGCTTATCTCCCCTTGGAACTCACATACAAGAGATAGCCATAGGTGCCAGGAAGAGGGCTGCGCCAGATTTTTGCCAAGATTTGCACGTTTGCGATCTCGGCAAGCTTTTGAACATGGGCAGAAGAACACCTCCACGTGTTCGACACGCCCTGAACGCGCCAGAGCACGCCCAGCGCCCGACCCCGCGCGCCCCGCGCTGCGCCAAGCCACGCCCGTGTCCTCTGCCCGTGCCCGTGCCTATAAAGCCAGTCAGGGCTTCAGCCGTATGCCCCTGCGCGCTCTCGACCTCACCGAAGCACGAGATCGCCGGAGTTTGCCCTGCACACAGCGTGCCAGCGGCCGCCCGAGCACCCGCCACCGTAGACCGGCCAACAGAGCCATTCCCAGCCCCGTCCAACCCTCGGAATAGACTCTATGTGCCTCGGTGAAGCTCCCAGAGCGAGGAATCGAGCTCTGCCTCGCCGGAGACGCCGGATCAAGGTCACCGGACTTCACCCGACCGCCGGCGAACGTAGACCGAACTCCACGGTGAGTTATTCTTCGATTCCTTGCACTGGTCGACTCATTAGCACCTCGTGAAGCTCCCCGTGCCCTTGGATTGACCTGTAACGCCGTGGATAGGCCGAAGCACACGCCGCCGACGAGCTCGCCCGCCTGCGCATGTGGACCGGCCGATTCCGGCCATCACCTTCGTCGAGTCGTACCTCGTTGTGACCGCAAGGACCTCACGAAGCCAACCCCACCCTTCGCCGGACCTCCCTCGCCGCTGGTAAGCCGCGCCACCCTTTTTCCTTTCGCGGGTACTGTTCAAAAGGGGGGAGGGACCTCGGGGAAGAAGGAAAAGAAGTCGGGGGGTTTTTGAACTGTCAGAGACTCAGATGAATAGTTGCGCAGGGGTATAAGTTGAAGGATTGGTTTAGAAAAAGCCAAGGGTCCTCGGTGTAAACTGGTTTTTCAGAAAACCTTTTTAACATTTCTAATTTAAATACAAACAGAGCTTGTAAAATTCATAACATCAGTTTTATTCAACCAAATTTAGTCAAACCAATTTTGCCAGATTTTAAATAATGTGAAC
The DNA here is from genome assembly GCF_902167145.1 of Zea mays. NCBI lineage: Eukaryota > Viridiplantae > Streptophyta > Magnoliopsida > Poales > Poaceae > Zea > Zea mays. Next base: position 72,217,700 of record NC_050100.1, on the reverse strand, counting down.
TACTTAGGAAAAATACAAAACCCCTTAGTATTGCAGAAGAATTTAAAGTTTGGAATTAAATAGTGTTCTACCCAAAAGCTAAATAAAAGAGGGAAAAATAGTTACACTGTTAGACTGGAGTTAAGAAAAATCAGAGAAGTACTTATTCACTCCCTAATCTGTTTAAAAATAGTAAACCCCTCAGTACACCAAATTAAGGTAGGGTTTGCCATTTAAATCATTTTTGGCCTAAAGTTAAAGAAAAGAGAAAAGGTAGTTTAAAATAAGAACCAGGGAGCAACCATATTTTTGCTAGCTCACTTATTTAATATAGTTCACTGGAAAATTTTATTAGACCCTTGTTTAGTACAAAAGAAATGAGATACCTTTTATTTTATGCAAACAATGAAAACTTAGGAAAATCTTAGAAAAATAATCCTGACGGGAAAACACCCCAAACCTTGGGATAACTAAAATTTTGTTATTATGATCATAGGAAAAATATGAGTTCTGTTGTTTGATATTTTTCAAATAACAAGTTAGTTATAAGTACCTTTTTGGCATTAAACTTTAGAAAATCACAACTAAATATCCAGTAGGTCTTTTTCTGTGATTTTTAACACAGAGGCCTAATATCACCTATGAATCTGGACAAAAATAAAAATTGGTACAGAAACCTCACAAAAATAAGGAGTTGCTCAGGAGGTAGCCCAAGATCCGGCACCAGAGTCTGTTGTCGAGGATCTGCCTGCCCTAGCTTTGGAAGGCAAGCCCCGGTTTTATGCATAACCAGTTCTATATACTATTTTACTGCACTTAATGATTGTAGGCTTGTATTGTGCACTTAAGTGTAGGAGTTGCCTGAAACCCTAGTTGGATTAACTCAGGATTTCCTTTTGAGATGGATACTAGTATGCTAGGTCGAGTAGCCGCTTTACTAATTAGGGATCTCGGTAGAAGTCGAGTGATTTTCTAGCACTCGCGAGAGGTCAGGAATTGGTTGTATCCATTTGTATATTGTACTGATGATGGTTTGTGGACAATGATCCATGGGGATGTGTTGTCTATAAGACAGAAATTGGAATAAGGATTAAGGTGTGGTGCCGTGTGTCAAGCGTTTGAACGTACTAAGCACATGCCGAGAAATATGGTAAATCGGTAAGCCTAGTACCTGAGTGAATATGCCCGCAGATTGCCCTCCTCACGTGACCTGAGACGTGGTCTCCCATTCCGGTTATGGTGGGTACAAGTGCGGTCACTGCACGACGGCAGTCGGGGTCAGTGAGGCATTGTACGCCAAGGCAGTGAGCCCCTCTCTGCTGACGAGGAATCGATGGGGACGGTTGATGTGTGTGGGGACGGAGTGCCTCGCCACGTCGTGTGTTTAGGTTTACCTTGCAAGGATAAAAACTCGATTCGAATCGTCTGCTTCTCGCAGCTAATGAGACTGCTTGATCCATGCTGCTACATTGAGTAACAAGTGGAAATGTGATGACTTGGCAAAAGTTGTTGATTGCTAAATGTTTGATACTATGTATGCTTAGATAGGTCACATTTAGTCTTAAGAGAGTCACACTAAAACTTGAAAAGGCTAAAACTTGATTTTAGACTCAGCTAGTGCTTTTGGCAAACCAAACCCCTCAGCCAAACAGCTGCATGTCTAGAGGTAGAGGAGTAGACTCCTCACACCGGGTAAGTCTAGCTGAGTATTAGTATACTCAGCCTTGCTTGTGGCATAATTTTTCAGGTTCTCTGGAGGACATGGTTGCTGGAGTGACTTGGCCGTCCATCTTGCCACCGGGTTGGACAGTCGAGTGGGACCCTACCTCGGCTGAGGAGGAGCATGAGGAGTGATGGGATAGGCTTCTCCATCTCTCCGTTTATTTATCGTTAGTTCTATTCCACTGCATTCCGAAACAATGATCACTGCTTTTGTTAAACTCCGATGATGTTGTAATAAATTTAATACTCCTCAAATGTATGGTTTTATACTTTATTGTATTTGCTCTGTGCCTCACCATCGAGTGAGTACGTGGTACTTGATCCTGTTAGTGGCCTCGTCGGACTAGATTCGAGGGACTGACGTGTTATTCCTATTTAAGTGTGATCTAGCCTCTAAGGTGGGACTTAGGCACTTAAGTTGGAATAATTCGGGCGGTTCCGCCACATTGATCATATCTATATTTTAAGTTTGCTTCATCTAAACTAGAACTGTATATTATTAGACCATGTTGTTCTCCTCTGATATATCAATTTGAAATAGTTAACAAAGAGATATGATTTTAACTTTGCTTCATCAAAACTAAACTTAGATATAGATAGATTCCCCAGTGGAATAAGGGCACCTAGCTTGTTAGACATGCGTGCAAAATGAACAATCCAAATGACTGGTTGTTAGACATACGTGGAAGAAGGTGTTGGCGCCAATCCGGGCGCTAATCACTATGTTTGGAACCTGCAGCGGTGCTCTCTGCACAGGTGTGGACGGTCCGCGACTTGGCGCAAGACTCGGGTTCCCTGCCTGACAGGCCAGACGTTCCGTGCCTAGAGGCCGGACGGTTCGCACGTGCGCAGGGCGGTGCCTGAATCTCGCTCCCGGGAGGGACCCCATCGGGGAGGAGAGATCCTAGGCTTCGTCTAGGGTCGGCAGACCACCCTAGACACCTCTAATCGATGTAGAGACGAAGAAAAGTGAAGAATTTGGGGTAGGGAAAGGCTAACCTAGATCTAAACAAGAACTACTACTAATACATAAGTAAAACGAGAAATAGACTTGATTTGATCGATTGTGGGGGGTTCAATCGGTCGTAGCCCTTCATCTATATAAAGGGGGGTCTGGATCCGCTACAAGTTGTTTCCCGAGCTAATCTTGTGGTTTTAGCTAACAAATCCCACGAGAAACTCGAAAACCTAACTGACTCTACGCACGCGCGGATCGTCCGCGAGTATATTTCTGGTACTCAACATATGCCCCTGCATTTTAGTGGAGGTTGACGAACCAAAAGCATATGAACTAAGCCTGATGCAAGCCACCAGCTTTTTCAATCCAATATGGTGATCATTCAATAGAGCCCCAATGCATAAAGGTCGTTTAGGATTGCATCTTTCTCGGCCGTGACCATTTGAACAATGGATCAAAAGGAATAGAATGGAGGTGCCCCCAGCCTGAATAGACAAAGGCAGTACGCATGTACCATGGGTTCATCGTCGTACCATTCCATATTTGAACAGGACAATACATCGACGATGAGTAGGTGGGTGGGAAGCATCCTGGCATGACAGAATGAACAGACGATGCTTGTTGCGTCGTCTTTTAGGCCGTTTTACTCTGTCGTTTTGTTTTAGTGGGTGACCGGGGCTTCTTTGTTGACCGATCGCGTAGAACGGCCTTCTTGCCAGCATATTTGGCTAGTAATTGATCGAAAGTAGGGTCGGCTTTTACCAGCCAACCATGTGGACGCTAACGCCTCTTTCCTTGCTTTGTGTGGACGCTGACGCCTCTGGCCATGGGCGGACTGTCTGGCTGAGTCAGTCGGACCGTTTGTCTGAGCACCAGACCGTCTGCACGTAGGTGCCGGACCGTCCGCGATGCTCGGGTCAGGTTGTCGTGCCTGGCTCCTCAATTGAGTCTGCCCCCTGATGCCTCTGGACTTGCTAGTCTCCTTGTCCGGAGCCTTCCGAGCAATCTCTTCTTGTGATATATTTGACGTGCGAGGATCGCTAATGACGATGTTTTCTCCTTTGACTTTATCGGTCACTTCGGGCCGAACCAAGACCTCTTTGCATGTGGGTTCTACGGTATTGAGAGAAAATGGTTGTGTGTCCACTTGCATCTCCTGAAAAGTCAACCTGCCCCCATTTATCGCCGATTGTATCTGTCGACGAAAAACATTACAATCATTGATGGCATGCGAAAAAGAATTATGCCACTTACAATAAGCACGTCTCTTTAGTTCTTCCATATGAGGAATAGTGTGAGTTAATTTAATGTTGCCATTTTTTAGTAGTTCGTCAAATATCCTATCACATTTGGCAACATTAAAGGTAAATTTAATCTCTTCTTGCCGATTCTTTAGAACCGGCTGTAAGGAAGAACATGCAGAAGATTTGGCCTTTGTTGGCCAAACAAACTCAGTGGTATATACATCTGCGGATTCATCATCTGAATTATCACGATTTACTAGATGTATAGTACGAGCGACCGATTTTGATGTCTCTTTAAATCAGCTTTCACAGGCTAAAGCTCGCTAATGTAGCTGAGCTATTGAAAAGAACTGGGTCCCATCTAATTTTTCTCTTAAGTAGGATAGCAACCCATTAAAAGCCAGCCCTGCTACCTCTTTGTCTGCGACATGGATCTGAAAGCATCGGTTTTTAGTGTCCCGAAACCTCCGGATATAATCGTTAATTGATTCTTCACGTCCCTGTCGGACTGAAGCTAAATCAACTAGCCCTAATTCATATTCCCCGGAAAAGAAATGTTCATGAAATTTACTCTCTAAATCATTCCAGGAATTAATAGAATTAGGAGGCAGTGCGGCGTACCATGCAAAAGCGATACCAGTAAGGGATAAAGAAAATAAACGAACATAAAATTCTTCCCCATCGGCCAATTTGCCTAGGTGTGCTAGGAACTGGCCTATATGTTCTTGTGTGCTTCTCCCATTTTCACCACAAAACTTAGAAAACTCTGGTATCCTTACCCCTTGTGGATATGGGACAATGTCAAACCGGTGATCATATGGCTTCTGATATGATTGCCCCACTCTAGCTACACTAACTCTGAGCCTATCTCAAAATAGTTCAGCCATCTCTTCCCTGATTTTCTTCATTGCGCCCAGTGGTAGACCATCGGACCCTAGGCTGTGGAGTTCATTCAGTCGGGCATTGTTATGCTGACCTTCTTGTCGTGACCGATCGATAATGTTGATCGGCCTGTGATCGTATGGCGTTGTTGGGACCATGCTTCGTCGCCGAAGGTCCTGCGGAAAGAAACAGCTTCGGCTGAAGCTACTTGAACATGATGCCGAAGACACCGTTCACGAAGCTTCGGAACTACAGCATATCCGAAGACGAAGGGTCGAACCGACTTAAAGATAGAATGACCTTTTAGCCCATAAGGGTCTGAGTCATTGTTGTAAACTTTTATGAGGGGCATAATTGTAATTCCTCATGAGCTGTGTCCTGTGCCTATAAATAGTGAACAGTATTCCTTTACTGTTCACGAATTCCTGTAATTGCTAATGCACCACTCGGGAATTATTGTTTGTCAAAGGCAAAGGTATAAATGTACCTAAACATTGTATTCAGATATTATAAATTCATTTAATAAGATATGTGAATGATGTCGTTTATTTTCAATGTATTTAACTTTAATATTTCATTTTTACTTTACTTTGTATTATTTTTATAAGCTCACTTACGAAGGTGAAAACCTTCATAGCATTATGCCCGTGACCTTCGTCCGAGGTTCATTAAATCCTTGTGGAAATAATGCTTCGGCGGACGAAGGGCATTGATATTTAACATTTTATGTTGCCTTGTTCTTAATTCATAGCATTTGAGAACAAGTCCCCAACAGGCGTGCTGTGGTTTAAATATGTAGGTGGGCGGAACGTATACTCCTGTTGTGGTGTGTAATAATTTGGTGCATAGTGTGCGACGGTAGGTTCTGCGTATGTGTATCCGTTCTATCCAGTGGTGCATCCGAACTGGCCGGTTGTGTTCGCTATTATTGGGGCGCCACGCGGTATCCTAGGTGCGGTCCCGGACTGTCCGGCAGGGAAGCCAGACGGTCTGCGTAAGCGCCACACTGTCCGGGCAAAAGCTCGGACGGTCCGACCGTGTCCCGAGGCGCCGATCTGCCAAGCAGGGTTGGCGATGGTGGTACTTGCCCTGGATATGAGTTCATCGGCATACCATATAATGGCTGGGGCTGCGAATCCCCATTTGTCGCCGATGTATTTGACATAGATATCATGTTACTAGTTTCATATGATGGAAAACTAGCAGCAACAGACTTCTCCAACGTACGCGTTAATTTTCTAATTGATTCTTCTAACCCTCCAATATGTTGTTTCACTTGATTCTGTTGATGATCTACATATTGTTTAATAGACTGGATGTCGTTGGGTTTACTTACGTTGGGGACTTGAAGCGACGATAGAAGAGATGCGACGTCGGTCTCTCCATGTTTGACAACTTTCTGGTGGCGGTCCACCGTGTATTGTGATAAGAATTTCTCCTTCGCTTGACACAAGTAGTCCTCGTATTGTTGTGCTCATCGGTCGTCAGACTTTCAACAGTCGGCTTCAGAATATTGTCCGGAGAGATATCTGTAACACCCCAGGATCCACAAACACCTCGAAATGCTACTAAACTAGACAACTAACATTCATATATAAAATTTCGACAGCATCTCCTTTGGAAATTTTCATAAACGTGGAAGCAACAGAGTATAAACAGATATCATGATAAGAAAACATACTAGGCATTAATAATCTGCTAGTAATGGGAAGATAACCATAACGACATAAACTGAATTAACTAGTGTGCACGACTAGTTAAAAACAAACATCCTTGACAAGAAGTTTCTAATTAAATCATGGTTGTGCCTGGGCAGCGTTATTACGAGAGTGAAGGTGGACGTGCTACTACTTCCCTCATTCCCAACATGAATCAAGTACCTGCATTGAGTAATGCAAGAGTGAATGAAACATCTCGGCAAGTAAATTATTTTGACGAGATATTTAAACCAAAAGAATTGAATTAATCAACATTTTAAAAGGGATCACAATTGAGATCATAAATACTTGTAGATATAGAACTCAATAGTCCCAAAATAACCAATGCCATCTCATTTCCTCAAACGACCACAATAGGTTGTATAACACTTCCCTCTTAGAGTATAAAACCACACCATCTGCAAATATCACTTCAATGAATGCATATGAATGCAATGCATATGTCCTCTGCCTTCATACCTCTAAGGGTATGAAGCCGCATCGTACCCCTCCTCGGGCAACGTACGATGCTAAGTTGTACCGGTACGGTCGGACCATAGGTCACGACAAAACTTTAGATGCAAGTGAATCATGCAATGTATATGGCATGCTGCATTTATCAATATACTTCACTTCCTTCAAATACAATACAAACCTCAAACAATATTTTGTTTACCTTCAGCTACAATACAAACCTCAAATAATACTTCATTCACCTTCAGGAGTGTGAATTAATCTCGTGGGTCATACTCGAATCATCATCATCATCAATATATGATTAAGCATCAATATAATACAATCCAGTAAAGCATCACCATAGAGTTCAATTACGAAAGAATTTGATGATTCTGAATATTAGAGTGTAGGCGATGAAACAATAAGTCAAAACGGTAGCAACCACCGCTACATTCACTTGCCTTCATCGAAGAAGAAAATGTACTAAGCATGATCCGGAGCATAACCACCTGTTGTGGGGCATAAAACTTAGTACAAATATTTCATAAACATTTGCCAACAATCAACAAATCGTTCCTACGCTTGAAACCAAGACCTGGTGAAAAGACTCCCACCCTGAACCACATGTCAAACAGCAGCAGCGCTGTTTGTTAATTTTGTATCTTTAAAATTATAACAGTGGTGATATCAAACAAATACTCTAGAAGTATCTACACAAAATACTCTACAACTTCGGTATTCAATGGATAATTAAATTTTGCCATCTATAAGTTCTAAAACATCCGACAAGATAATTGACTGAATCTGTTTCAGACAGCAGCGTAGTTAAATTCAAAATTCGATATCTCCCAAACTACTCAACCAAAAATTATGAAATTTTTCTGGCAGTAAGAAAATTTATCCCTCTACAAAAGTATCCATAGTTGGAGGAGCCAATTCTGCAATTTACTATATGAAACTTACCAGTGAACAGACCTGCTCGGTTTTTGCCAGGCAAACAGGAACAGCCACAGTAAAACAAACATAACTGGAGTTTCAAAATTCATATGAATACACTCTTTATAAATCTGGAAAGCTTATGAAATTATCTACAACTTCTCTTACTAACCAAAAGTTCAATTCTGTTGATAGAATTGTCTAAATCTCATGAGAACAGATTCTACACAGAATTATGAGACTGGAAAACTGTTATAATAAAACTGCAATTACTCTCTAACCTGATGTCCGATTGAGGTGTTCTTTGCGGCCACGGAAAGATATCTAAATTATCTACAACTCATAAATAGACCTTTTATTTTTTTAGGCCTCTAAGACCACCGAAAACTGGCATGAACAAAAACTATTGAATCTGTCATTCTGCAGAGACTAATTTCGAGATCAAACATCTAATCCCCCATCTAATCCAACATAAAGGGCTAATTGCAGGGCCTAAAACTCATCCAAAACAAGGTAAAACATCCATCAAGTGGGGACAATGGAGAGAGGAAAGGAAATCCAACCAATTCTTGAAGAGGAACGATGACGACGACAGGCGACTGCGTGCCCTAATCTTCCCTCTCTTCTCTCCCTTGTTCTTCCTCTCTTCTCTTGGGGCAAGGCACAAAAGGGGATGGCTGCTAGGGTGGGAGGACGTGGCTGCTAGGGTTAGGGAGGTATAAATAGAAGAAAACTCCCCCAATCCTAATATCCAATGGCTCAGATCGACCGGCACTTGAAAAAACTCATTCAGACTCCAAACAAGGCAAACTAGTAGTCGATCGAAATCGTCTCGACGATATCTATGCATCTACGGTCTCCGATCATCAGTAGGACACACCATATTAGGATTTTAAACATGGTTTGGTTTTTAGGGTATTATAATATCGGTGTGATCTTTAGAACCGGCCATTTGAGGGCCTGATTTTTAGTAGATCTAGACACCTCTCCCTAGCGGAGTCGCCAAAAAGTGTGTTGGCGCTGATTCGGGCGCCAATCACTGCATTGGGAACCTACGGCGGTGCTCTCTACACAGACGCGGACGGTCCTCGGCCAGGGGCCGGACGGTCCACGACCTGGCGCAGGGCTCGGGTTTCCTGCCTGACGGGCCGGATGGTCTGCACAGGCGCAGGGGCGGTGGAGTTCGCCGACGGTGCCTGAATCTCGCTCCTAGGAGGGACCCCGTCGGGGAGGAGAGATCATAGGCTTCGTCTAGGGTCGGCAGGCCACCCTAGACACCTCTAATCGACGTAGAGCCGAAGAGAAGCGAAGAATTTGGGATAGGGAAAGGCTAACCTAGAGCTAAACTAGAACTACTCCTAACGCATAAGTAAAACGAGAAATAGACTTGATTTGATCGATTGTGGGGGGTTCAATCGGCCGTAGCCCTTCATCTATATAAAGGGGAGGTCTGGATCCGCTACAAATTATTTCCCGAGCTAATCCCACGGTTTTAGCTAACAAATCCCGCGAAAAACTCAGAATCCTAACTGAGTCTACGCACGCGCGGACCGTCCGGACCGCAGACCGTCCGGCCTAAGGCCGGACCCATCCGCGAGTATATTGCGAGTATATTTCTGGTACTCAAAAGAAGGTCACCGCTTTCATATGAAGTTTTTTTTCTTTTCTATTTTACGCGTAGACATGGAGGAGAAAGACATGATTGTAGTACAGTTTCCACACATGTATGTGTTACTACATGTACCGCACGGTTAACATATTTGGGAATGCAGTTTAAATGTTCAAATCATTTGCTAATCACTTATAATAACCAAATGACCAGAAAGGTGAAGTCTAATTTCGCTTTCCATACTAAATTGAGAATACAAAGTTGATTGATTCATTAACTTTTGTTCTTCAAATATATTTTAAATTTTGATAGTATATGCGGATAGAATAGTCGATCGTGCCTTATTCCACCTGTTATGTGTGCTAGGATGGCTAGTCATAATTCATGCATGAGCCGCTAGTATAGTCATGCATATGTGCTATGTGTTCACCATATAGCTCTATATATAAAAACATATATATCTATAGTTATATTGATTGAATATTGTCCAAATCTAGGAGAGGCAGTCCATTAACAAAGACGATTTGATAAATAAGATATTAGAGGAAAACAAACAACCAGCAAAATGTATAGGAACTAGCCACCATCACCACTTTTCTAGATTTGGTTTCAGGTTATCTATGATGTTCTTGCTCCAATTTGGTGTCCGCAAGAGTCATCCCTTCCTTGCTTCAAACAAGTGCAAATGTTTAGCAGATTTACAATTTTTTATTTGCTTCTATAACCATAGGGAATCTGCTCTCATAATAAGTGATCCAGAAATTCAATAATTATTACGAGAGTCGTCGTGTTAGCATGGGATTATTAAGGGGCTCTGCAAAAAATGAGGCTGAGCTTCTGGATCTCGAGAAAAATATAAAGGTCTATCAATATATGTATAGTATGTATGCTTGTCACCATTTGGAGTCATATAATTTTCGCCAGGTGTATGTGTGGTTGTCCGATCATGTTAAGAAATATATTTTTTTCTCATGTCTAGCAAAGCTAAGAACATAGAAATAAAAATATGATTTGTATTCGGAGTGGCCGTAAAAAATTGAGATTCGCCTCATGATTAGCTAGGATTAACTTTATCTTCACTAGCATGTGTTGACGATATGCTAACAGTTTGATTTAGCATCAGCGCACAACATGAATCTACCTATTTTTTGTCACTCAAAGGTTTACAAAAAATTAGTGTTTCATCAATAGTATCCAACTTTTGTTGGTATTTGACTCTTATAGATCAAAAGATTGCAAAATAGTTCATTTTCCCTAACCAAACCTAACCCGACTCATATTAATTAACTAATTTTCGATCTGGTACAACGCACAAAAATTATCAAATTTTCATATTGGCTCGTCTTGTGGTTTGAGGATGAACCACAAAAAATAGACGGACTAATTTCACGTGTGCCTAGTTTAGGGCTTGAAACGAGTCGAACCAAGCCCAGCTCGGCTCACCCACTTAACAGACTGTAGAAGGAGGCTCAGGTCGATGTCGACTCGCGAGCTACACCTTGATAAATAATATTGCATTATATAATGAATTAATAGTCTATAAATATGAAATATAGAATCATCATTCAACACTACGAGTAATCTAAATTATGAATTGTTCTATATCCACCATTAAAGGCTAAGGAACAAACCGGATATCTATAAAATTATCTAATATTCATCATTATTGTGCAGGTTGATTAATTTGATGCAACTCGCGAGTCGGCTCATGAGCCAGAACAAAACGCCTTGGCTCATTACACCAATGAGCCTAGAAACCTGGCTCAGCTCATTCGAGGCTCGCAAGCCACTTCGAGATTGAGCCGGCTCACGAGCCGAGAACTTATTTTCTAGCCCTAGCCTTGTTGATCTAATTTTAATGGGCTAACATAGCCTACATAAATTAGTATCAACCCCAAAATAGCTATTTTCATCAATAATATCTAATTTTCGTTAAAAAATGTGTGAGTAAGACAATACGGCTATAGTGATTCCTTCTTAAAACCTTGTTGAAGGACAATAGAGATGGCTTAGACCTTAGTTCACCTCACCCAGCCATCACCCTTAGGGTACTAGGCGTTGATCATGTCGTTCTAATTACCTAGACACCGATTGAGGTAGATCTAAGTTCCCTTCAAGGAGAGCGATAGTATAACCTATACGGCTTGTCATATGCACATTGAAAGCCCCTTATTGATCAAGGTGAAGGCTTGAGTTAATGGAAGGTCATAAGTCACTTGGCTGAAAACTCTCTGATCGGATGTTGTTTCTGTAGTACTTGTTAGGCCAAGGCTAGGTCTCGTGGTTCGTCAAGGGCTAATGGATCGGAGATGGCTTATCCCTTAATTATCCCCTCACTAGGCCATCACCCTAAGGGTACTAGGTGTTGTGCACGCTGTTCTAAGTACCCAAACATTGACTGGGGTAGATTTAATGTCCCTTTAAGCTATGTTCGGTTCTACCCCAATCCATATGGATTGAGGGGGTTTCAATCCCTAGTAAGTCAAAATCTCTCCTAATTTGTATCAATCATCTCCGATCCATATAGATTGAAATTAACCGAACAAGCCCTTAGGGAAGCGAAAGTTTCACCTATACGGCTTTGTTGTCATTTGCACATTTATTAGACACAAACTGAGGAGGGTTGAAGGTCCCTCGGGAGAGGGTGACAATATCACCTATATGGGTCTATTATTGTTTGTACATTCAAAGTCCCCATGTGGGAAATTGTCACACCCGGTTTTAGAAGGCAAACCGAATGCGAACCATGTACGTGCCAGGATCAGTTATTCACGTACACAGCAGTTACATAATATGGACATCATCACACAGTGCTCAAAATAGTATTAAAAGGGATAATAGTCGATTACATCATACGTCTGAGACGTCCATATAGTTCTTACAATAAATCAAAGTGCGGAAAAGAAACGTAGATAACGCGGCCTTCACAGGCAGCCGACTGGGGGTCGCCGCTAACCCACACCTAGAACTCGTCGTAATCTTGGAACTCCTGGAAGTCTCCTTCCACAGCTTCATCTTCGCCTGAGCAGTGGTTGCAATGCTGACAACCTGGGGGGGGGGGTTTGGTGTGTAGAGCAAGGGTGAGTACACATCAACATACTCAGCAAGTATCCTGTTTGGCTGTAGTGGACTAGCTTTATGTGGGGATAAGTCAAGCAGTTGCTTTTAGTTGGTCAGGTTATTACTTACTAGTAGAAAGCCAAGTTTTAGCATTAACCCAAGTTATTAACCCGATGTACCCTTTCCAAACGGAAAGAATACCACTTACCAGCACCATAATCATAACCAGAATCATCAATCTCATAACCACCTGTACCACAATGTCTCTGATCAAGTACCACTAATCACTGGAGCTCCCTTGGCCGCTCATAACCGCGAGCACGGCTGATATATCAGTTTCATAACACTCTGCAGAGGTTGTGCACTTTACCCACAAGCCGTGATTCCCTCTCTGGCCCGGGCTTGCAAGACCCTTATTCACTCCCAAGGTGAATGGCCAGGGATTCACTACGAAGCCTTTACAAAGATTCCCCGGGGCTGTAGCCACCCGTTAGGTTTCCTAAATGCACCGCACTCCTCCCCAAGGGGCGAACCCAAACTTGGCAGAGCGAGCCGCATACACCGAGCCCCATTGACGGCACGACGGCTAAGTGAACTACACCCCGGATCCTCTAATTATTCAGCTAAGGGCACCCCATTCCACCCTTATGGTTGCACTGTTTTCCCGGGCGGTCATCCATAGAACAGGTCCTTACGGAGAGGCACTCGAGAAACCGCTCGAGTCCCCTTGAAAACCACAAGTATAATCATAAAGAAGAACGGGAAAACAGCGTATCATAGATAATCACATCATGTTCATTGATTAGAGTTGAGCAATAGCATCAGACTAAGTAGTAATAATCCGACCCAAATAGGTAAACAAGGACATGGATAACAAAAGCTAGTCAATCCTTAGGTATAAATGTGTAATGCGGGAGGTGAATTAAAGAATGAATAGGACATAGATAGGTCAAAGGACACTTGCCTCCACCAAACGACTGCTGCTCAGGGGCTTCTCCTGCGAATTCCTCGGGCTCTTCGACCGGATCGTTCTCTATGCGAGCGCAAACATACATACATACATCCACATATTTAATACAAAAGAACAGTACACCATACAAGATAACAAATAAAGCGAATATGCATCAAGTATGACATTCGATAACGCATTTGTTATGGCTAGAAAGAAACGGGAAAGGTCTCGCAGGGGGGTTAAATCTTATGCACTAATGACACAATTGGTTTTTAACAAAATAATTCTGTTATACATATTTATATATATACTGATGGAAACCTAATCACTTTTAGTTGATCAACATTGCACAGGGTAAACAATTAACTACGTGAATCAATAGCATAACGGAATTTTAAATTGAACTTCCTATTTTCCCATAGCATAAACAGTGATTAGACTACTTAAAATACGGTAATTATGATCACAGAAAGTAAATAAAATAAAATAAAAAAAATAAAAAAAAACAGAAGGGGGGGGCGGTTGAACCGGCCCTAGGGCGGTTGAACCGGCCCTAGGCGGGGCGCGCAGGGGCGGCCGAGCTGGCGAGGGCGGGGCGGCCGAACCGGCGGGGCAGGGGGCGGCCGAACCGGCGGGGCAGGGGGCGGCGCAGGGGGCGGCCGAGCCGGCCGTGGGGCGGCCGAACCGGCGGGGCAGGGGGCGGCGCGGCCGAGCCGGCCGTGGGGCGGCTGGGCTGGGCGGCGGGCGGCCGGACCGGGCGGGCAGGGAGGTGGCCGAACCGGCCATGGGGAAAGGGGAGAGGGGATGGGGGAGGGAGGAGAGGGGGAGGGGGGGAGCTCACCGGGGGGGGGCGCGACGGCGGCAGGGGCGGCCGGCGGCAGGGGCGGCCGAGGGCGGCGGTTGGGCAGGGGGCGGCGGCGGCTTAGGGCAGGGGTAGGGGCGGCGGCTTAGGGAGAGGGAGAGAAAATGAGAGAGAGGGAGAGGGATTGGGGGGTTTTGGGGAAAATAAAGGGAGGGGGGGGCGGCATGGGCTTTTTGGGCCCAAAGGGGGCGCCAGGGGCGGCTGGGCCGGCCGGGGTCGGCCCACGGCGCGGGAGAGAGAGAAAAAGAAAGGAGAGAAAAAGAGAGGGAGAAAAAAGAAAGAAAAGATCTTCTCCACATTTTCGAAATCCGATCTTTCTACATGAATGCAATTGCGCTTTCAAAGCAATCAAAAGAAATGCAAGGGCGGCATGGTGCATCAAACAACATAAAGTATTTAGGGTTTTTATACGTACGGGAATTCCAAACCGAATCCCGCTAGAACTTTGGAAAAGGTCAAGGTTTAGCGAGGGGAAAAAGAAAAGGAAAAGGTAACGCCCGAATTTTGGCGAGTAAAGAAAAGAAAAAATTCAACTGCAAAATTCGGGGCGTTACAAACCTATCCCCCTTAAAAGAATCTCGCCCTCGAGATTCAGGGCTGGCTAGCAAAGAGCTCCGGGTACTTGGCCATCAGATCATCTTCACGCTCCCAGGTTGCTTCTTCCTCAGAGTGGTGATTCCATCTGACTTTGCACATTCTGATGGTCTTCCTTCGGGTGACTCTGTCTGCAACCTCAAGGATCTGAGCTGGCTTCTCAACATAGGTCAAGTCCTCCTGGACTTCCAGACCTTCCACTGGCAACTGCTCTTCTGGCACACGCAAGCACTTCTTCAACTGAGACACATGAAAGACATTATGCACAGCAGACAAATTCTCTGGCAAACTGAGCTGATAAGCCACTTCTCCACGCTTTGAGAGGATTTGATACGGACCAATGTAGCGGGGTGCTAGCTTGCCTTTCACTCCGAATCTTCTGACTCCTCTGATCGGGGACACTTTCAGATAAACAAAGTCTCCGACTTCGAAACTCAGCTCTCTTCTTCTTGTGTCTGCATAGCTTCGCTGCCTTGATTGCGCTATCTTCAGATTCTCTCGGACCATCTTGATGTTCTCTTCGGCTTCAAGCAGAATGTCTGGCCCAAACACTTGCTTCTCTCCAGGCTGATCCCATTGCAACGGAGTTCTGCAACTCCTTCCATACAGCGCTTGAAATGGTGACATCTTCAAACTGGCCTGGTAACTGTTGTTATAGGAAAACTCCGCATAAGGCAATCGCTTGTCCCATCCGGACTGATCTTGCAACGCACAGGCTCTCAACATATCTTCAAGAATTTGATTGGTTCTTTCAGTCTGACCATCTGTCTGCGGGTGATAAGCTGAACTGAAATTCAGATGCGTGCCCAAGGCTTCATGCAACTGCTGCCAGAAATGAGAGGTGAACTGCGTTCCTCTGTCTGACACTATCTTCTTTGGCACACCGTGAAGACAAACGATCCGAGACATATACAATTCTGCCAATACTGCACTGTTGTAGTTGGTCTTGACAGGTATGAAGTGGGCTGACTTGGTCAAACGGTCCACTACTACCCAAATGGAATCGTAGCCGGCTCGAGTGCGAGGCAATCCGACTATGAAATCCATACCAATTTCATCCCATTTCCACTGAGGGATCTGCAACGGTTGCAACAATCCAGCTGGTCTCTGGTGTTCTGCCTTAATTCTTCGACAACTATCGCACATAGCCACATGCTCTGCGATTTCTCTTTTCATTCCGTACCACCAGAATTTCTTCTTCAGATCCTGATACATCTTCTCACTGCCAGGGTGAATCGAATAAGCTGTCTCATGAGCTTCCTTGAGAATCAACTCCCGAATAGACTGGACATTGGGAACACACAAGCGGTCTTTGAACCATACCACACCTTCTGCATCTTCTCGAAAGTCTTTGCCTCTGCCATCTAGAATCAGTCGCCGGATCTCACTGATCTTTTCATCATTCTTCTGCGCTTCTTTGATTTCGCGCTCCAAGGTAGGTTCCAATTCAACTGTGACTCCTCGCGAATTGTTCAGAAATCCGAGACTCAACCTGTCAAACTCCTTGGCCAACTCATAAGGCATCGGGCGAGCGACCATCAGATTGACTTGACTTTTTCTGCTCAGAGCATCTGCCACTACGTTTGCTTTGCCTGGATGGTAATGAATCTCCAACTCATAGTCTTTGATCAATTCTAACCATCTTCGTTGCCTCATGTTCAACTCTGACTGAGTGAATATGTACTTCAGACTCTTGTGGTCTGTGTAAACATCGCATTTCTGTCCATACAGATAGTGCCTCCATGTCTTCAGTGCGTGAACCACTGCTGCCAACTCTAGATCATGGATTGGGTAGTTCTTCTCATGAACCTTCAACTGTCGGGACGAGTAAGCCACAACTCTTCCCTCTTGCATCAACACACATCCCAAACCTGTGTAACAAGCATCACAGTACACCGAGAAGGGCTTGTGCACATCAGGCAAGACTAGGACGGGCGCTGTAGTCAACTTCTCTTTCAGCGCTTCAAAGGCCTCTTGGCACTTCTGGGTCCACTTGAACTCAACTTTGTTGCCTAGCAACGCTGTCATTGGCTTCGCAATCTTCGAAAACCCTTCAATGAATCGCCGATAATATCCGGCCATTCCAATGAAGCTCTTGATTCCTCTAGCATCTGTTGGCGCTTTCCAGTTTAGAATGTCTGCCACTTTCTTCGGATCCACAGCCAATCCTTCTTTGTTGATTATGTGACCCAAGAACAGGACTTCACTGATCCAGAACTCACACTTGCTCAACTTTGCATACAACTGGTGCTCTCGCAATCTCTGCAATACCATCCTCAAATGATCTGCATGCTCTTCTTCACTTTGGGAATAAACCAGAATGTCATCAATGAATACCACCACGAACTTATCAAGATAATCCATGAATACACTGTTCATCAAGTTCATAAAGAATGCTGGCGCATTGGTCAAACCAAAAGACATCACTGTGAACTCATATAAACCATACTTGGTAATGAATGCCGTCTTCGGAATGTCCGAAGGTCGGATCCTGAGCTGATGATAACCTGACCTCAGATCGATCTTGGAGAACACACTGGCTCCTCTCAACTGGTCGAACAGATCTTCTATTCTGGGCAAAGGATACTTGTTCTTGATCGTGACTTCATTCAAAGTTCGATAATCGATACACATCCTCTTGGTACCATCTTTCTTTTCCACAAATAGGACAGGGGCGGCCCAAGGCGAGGTGCTTGGCCGGATGTAACCTTTCTCTGACAGCTCATCAATCTGCTTCTTAAGCTCATCCAACTCTGGTCCAGATATTCTGTAAGCTCTCTTGAAGATAGGGGCGGTTCCAGGAAGAAGCTCTATAGCAAATTCAACTTTCCGCTCTGGCGGCATACCCGGTAAATCCTTTGGAAACACATCTGGGAACTCGGACACAACCTTGATACTCTCAATTGGGTCTGCTTCACTGCTATCGACAGCCATCTGATAACAACTTCCTTTCTTTGGCTCAGGCGGGACTAACTTGGTCACCACTTCCTCTCCTAGTGGGGACACTAACTTGATTGTCCTTTTATCACAACTGATAACTGCCTGATACTTATCTAGCCAATTCATCCCTAGGATGACATCTATTCCCTGAGTACCCATTACTATAAGGTTGGCGGGAAATGCTATCCCCCTTATTTCCACACTTACATTCAAACAAATGCTATCAGCTCGAATTCTACCACCAGCTGAGTCAATTTGAATGGGGGTTAACATGGTAGTAGTTGGAAGATTATGTGCTTCTACCCATGATGCAGTAATGAAAGAATGTGTTGCTCCAGTATCAAATAACACTTCTGCAATATGGGAATCGACTGGGAACATACCTACTGTCATGTCGGGGGTCTCCTGAACTGCTTCAGCCTCCAAGTGATTCAATCTTCCATGATTATAGCGCTGCTGAGAGCGATTGCCTGCTCCAGGCTGAGGCACATTCTGCTTTGCTGGGGCATTGGGGCCTGACTGCTGCTGGGCTGCCTTCTTCGGACATTGCATCACCCAATGGCCTTGCTCTCCACAGTGGAAACATGCCCTGTTTCCAACCTGAGCTGGTGCTGCCTGACTGTTCTGCTGATTTGCTGGGGCAGAAAGACGAGGTGCTTGCTGATTCTGCTTTTGAAACTGACCTCCTGACTGATTGCTCTGACGGTTCTGGTACTGATTCTGAGGGTACTGCCTTTGGAACTGCTGATACTGCTGACGCTGCTGAGGTGGACGCTGGTTCTGCCTGAACTGCTGAGGTTGATTGCCTGAGAAACGAGGACGGCTGCTGCTTCCAGGCTGGGGTCCACTGATCTTGCGCTTACGATCTTCCATCTCCTTGCGCTTCCTTTCTGTCATGATTGCTCTGTCAATCAGGTGCTGGAATGTCGGGAAGGTGTGGTTCATCAGCTGATACTGCAGAGGGTCGACCAAGCCTCTCAGAAAACGGTACTGTCGCTTGGCGTCGGTGTTGACATCTTCAGGAGCATAGCGAGACAACTGCAGAAACCTGTCCCGATACTCACTGACAGACGATGACCCTTGCTTAAGGGCCAGGAACTCCTCCTTCTTCACTGTCATCAGACCTGCAGGCACATGGTACTGACGAAAGCTACCTCGGAATTCTTCCCAGGTGATGGTGTCGGGGTTGGCATGGGTGGCGAGGTAAGACTCCCACCACGACTGGGCTGCTCCTCTCAACAGACGGGGACCATACAGAACTTTCTCCCTGTCATCGCACTGAGCGGTATGCAACTCCCGCTCCACAGTGCGCAGCCAATCTTCAGCATCCATGGGGTCAGAAGAATGAGCGAACGTTGGTGGATGACCTCTCATGAATTCAGCACGCTTGTCTCTAGGCATCTGAGGCATCTGAGGCTGGGGTGGTGCTTGCTGCTGTTGCTGCTGCTGCTGCTGCTGAATGGCGGCCAGAGTCTGACCGATGGCTTGAACTGCCTGAGTCTGCATCAGAAACATCTGCTCGATCGACATCGGGGGCGGGGGCGGCAGGTGCTGCTGCTGGGGCACCTCATCCTGCGGAGCGGCTCGCTCCTGCTGAGCACGCCTTCCTCCTCTACGCCTGTTCTCTGACATCTGCAGAACGCAACCACACATCAGAACTGATCTGGCAAAGCTTGCAGCATAAGAAAAGAGTATAGAATTCTCCAACAGCACTGAACAGATGAGCATCTTCACTGATCTCCAACACAGACCACACAGCTTCTCAGATAAAGAGGAAAGGAGAATAATGGGTTTCCCAACTATATAACTAACTTTATTGACATAGTATGTAAACCAAAAGGCAGGGGATACCCACACTCTGGTGACAATCATTACAAAGATCCAAATCAAACATAGTTCATCATGACAAACATAGATGCACAGGATATAGCAAACTACCCTGTCTAACTAAGACTAACTAAGACTGAGACTAACGCTAAGACTGAAGCTTCTATGTATATATTTCGTATTAATTACAAGATCCAACTCTAACGATCTATGGTTCTAGGTTTATCTTGGTCTTGCAGGCGGGGTTGCCATAAGACTGGTGTCCACGCTGAGGTGAGCGGTACGGGTGCTGAGTCCCAACGGGAGCGGGGGAACCACCGTCCAGAAAACGACGTTCCGCGCGCTCAGCCCGCAGCAGGGCGATCTCAGCACGAGCCCTACTCAGCTCGTCTAGTGCATGGTCCAGCTCCGTGTTTAGCACGGCGGCTAGGTTGACTGTGCTGCTCAACCTAGGATTGCCCTCACCGACAGGTGAGACAATCACGCCTCCTGTGCTGCCAGATGAACGGCGGGGGTAATACTTCAGGTCAAGACCGTCAGCTGCCCCACCGAAAACCGAGCAGTAGTGCGAAAGCGCACGCCGTGCAGCATCTTGCATGGCTGCCTCAGCTGAGTCCCGCTCAGAGATAGAATAGTGCTCTGAACAGGCCTCTGCACCCTGGAGACTGTCCTCCGGGCAGCGCACCAAGCAAGTCGCCTCCCAGCGGTCCGGGTAGACCCCGCGACTATGCTGGTAGACCACACAGCGATACTCGACGGACCAAGTATGCCGGTCAAATGCCCGACGTAGCAGGGTGTCGAGCGCATCATGGAAGTGACACCCGCGAGCAGCGTCGCGAGTGATGGGTCGAGCAACCCATCCTTCCGGCTCAGGGTTAGCAGAGAAGTCGGTGTCGTGGCTCGAGCTGTCGTCGCCATCTCCGTCGTCTGGGTCTCCTCCAGCAGCTACTCCAGAAGCTGGGGCGCCCAGTGGTGGTGCAGGGGGCGGCTCCAGAGGAAGCACAGGGGAGCAGCTCCTCACAGACTCTATCTCCTGGTGGAGCGAGAAGGAAGAGCTCTGCTGCTCCTGTCGTCGACGCTCCTGCTCCTCATGCAGGCGGTGGTGTAGTCTCTCCAAGTGGCTGGACTGTCCGGCCACAGGACGGCGAAGCGGACGCTCAGCAAGGCGGGAGGGTAAGAAGGGGATGACTGACTTTCGTGCAGTGTGTCTAAGTCGAGCCATCTACAAAAGACATCGCAAGCAAAAGGGTGAGAACAGAATTAATATGACCAGCAAGTAATGAATCATAAGTAAATGAAGGATCAGAATAAAACATAATTTTCAGCAAGGTATAATATGTAGTAGAACATAGGTTTGGTCAGTAGGACCAACTTTTGAAGGGATATCAAAGTCAAGGAAGAGACAGAGGTCTATAGTCCTTAGAACGACCATTCTACTCTAGGTTAGCGGTCCTACAGTCAGCACGGCTCTGATACCACTTATGTCACACCCGGTTTTAGAAGGCAAACCGAATGCGAACCATGTACGTGCCAGGATCAGTTATTCACGTACACAGCAGTTACATAATATGGACATCATCACACAGTGCTCAAAATAGTATTAAAAGGGATAATAGTCGATTACATCATACGTCTGAGACGTCCATATAGTTCTTACAATAAATCAAAGTGCGGAAAAGAAACGTAGATAACGCGGCCTTCACAGGCAGCCGACTGGGGGTCGCCGCTAACCCACACCTAGAACTCGTCGTAATCTTGGAACTCCTGGAAGTCTCCTTCCACAGCTTCATCTTCGCCTGAGCAGTGGTTGCAATGCTGACAACCTGGGGGGGGGGGTTTGGTGTGTAGAGCAAGGGTGAGTACACATCAACATACTCAGCAAGTATCCTGTTTGGCTGTAGTGGACTAGCTTTATGTGGGGATAAGTCAAGCAGTTGCTTTTAGTTGGTCAGGTTATTACTTACTAGTAGAAAGCCAAGTTTTAGCATTAACCCAAGTTATTAACCCGATGTACCCTTTCCAAACGGAAAGAATACCACTTACCAGCACCATAATCATAACCAGAATCATCAATCTCATAACCACCTGTACCACAATGTCTCTGATCAAGTACCACTAATCACTGGAGCTCCCTTGGCCGCTCATAACCGCGAGCACGGCTGATATATCAGTTTCATAACACTCTGCAGAGGTTGTGCACTTTACCCACAAGCCGTGATTCCCTCTCTGGCCCGGGCTTGCAAGACCCTTATTCACTCCCAAGGTGAATGGCCAGGGATTCACTACGAAGCCTTTACAAAGATTCCCCGGGGCTGTAGCCACCCGTTAGGTTTCCTAAATGCACCGCACTCCTCCCCAAGGGGCGAACCCAAACTTGGCAGAGCGAGCCGCATACACCGAGCCCCATTGACGGCACGACGGCTAAGTGAACTACACCCCGGATCCTCTAATTATTCAGCTAAGGGCACCCCATTCCACCCTTATGGTTGCACTGTTTTCCCGGGCGGTCATCCATAGAACAGGTCCTTACGGAGAGGCACTCGAGAAACCGCTCGAGTCCCCTTGAAAACCACAAGTATAATCATAAAGAAGAACGGGAAAACAGCGTATCATAGATAATCACATCATGTTCATTGATTAGAGTTGAGCAATAGCATCAGACTAAGTAGTAATAATCCGACCCAAATAGGTAAACAAGGACATGGATAACAAAAGCTAGTCAATCCTTAGGTATAAATGTGTAATGCGGGAGGTGAATTAAAGAATGAATAGGACATAGATAGGTCAAAGGACACTTGCCTCCACCAAACGACTGCTGCTCAGGGGCTTCTCCTGCGAATTCCTCGGGCTCTTCGACCGGATCGTTCTCTATGCGAGCGCAAACATACATACATACATCCACATATTTAATACAAAAGAACAGTACACCATACAAGATAACAAATAAAGCGAATATGCATCAAGTATGACATTCGATAACGCATTTGTTATGGCTAGAAAGAAACGGGAAAGGTCTCGCAGGGGGGTTAAATCTTATGCACTAATGACACAATTGGTTTTTAACAAAATAATTCTGTTATACATATTTATATATATACTGATGGAAACCTAATCACTTTTAGTTGATCAACATTGCACAGGGTAAACAATTAACTACGTGAATCAATAGCATAACGGAATTTTAAATTGAACTTCCTATTTTCCCATAGCATAAACAGTGATTAGACTACTTAAAATACGGTAATTATGATCACAGAAAGTAAATAAAATAAAATAAAAAAAATAAAAAAAAACAGAAGGGGGGGGGGCGGTTGAACCGGCCCTAGGGCGGTTGAACCGGCCCTAGGCGGGGCGCGCAGGGGCGGCCGAGCTGGCGAGGGCGGGGCGGCCGAACCGGCGGGGCAGGGGGCGGCCGAACCGGCGGGGCAGGGGGCGGCGCAGGGGGCGGCCGAGCCGGCCGTGGGGCGGCCGAACCGGCGGGGCAGGGGGCGGCGCGGCCGAGCCGGCCGTGGGGCGGCTGGGCTGGGCGGCGGGCGGCCGGACCGGGCGGGCAGGGAGGTGGCCGAACCGGCCATGGGGAAAGGGGAGAGGGGATGGGGGAGGGAGGAGAGGGGGAGGGGGGGAGCTCACCGGGGGGGGCGCGACGGCGGCAGGGGCGGCCGGCGGCAGGGGCGGCCGAGGGCGGCGGTTGGGCAGGGGGCGGCGGCGGCTTAGGGCAGGGGTAGGGGCGGCGGCTTAGGGAGAGGGAGAGAAAATGAGAGAGAGGGAGAGGGATTGGGGGGTTTTGGGGAAAATAAAGGGAGGGGGGGGGCGGCATGGGCTTTTTGGGCCCAAAGGGGGCGCCAGGGGCGGCTGGGCCGGCCGGGGTCGGCCCACGGCGCGGGAGAGAGAGAAAAAGAAAGGAGAGAAAAAGAGAGGGAGAAAAAAGAAAGAAAAGATCTTCTCCACATTTTCGAAATCCGATCTTTCTACATGAATGCAATTGCGCTTTCAAAGCAATCAAAAGAAATGCAAGGGCGGCATGGTGCATCAAACAACATAAAGTATTTAGGGTTTTTATACGTACGGGAATTCCAAACCGAATCCCGCTAGAACTTTGGAAAAGGTCAAGGTTTAGCGAGGGGAAAAAGAAAAGGAAAAGGTAACGCCCGAATTTTGGCGAGTAAAGAAAAGAAAAAATTCAACTGCAAAATTCGGGGCGTTACAGAAATATATGGTTGAGTCCATGAGACTTGGTCATTCATGTGAAAACTGAGTCCATGAGACTCGATGTATAATATAAGTCCTTCCCAAAACACCATAGTGTTGAGTCCATGAGGCTCGACCACCTCACTCAAGAGTCCCCATGAGGGCCATGGAACATCGAGTCTTCAATATTAGGATATATACTACCTACAAGTTTAGGAAACTTAGATGTCTACAAGGTTCATTAGCCTCATGCAAAACAGACTTAATTCAGAGATAGTACCCAACTCGAGCACTAAAAACTGTTATCACATACGGAAGCTAAAAAGAGTTGCGTATTACAAAAACAAACAAATTGTTTAGCATTCTCAAGCAATTACATAAAAAGATAATTATAAATGAATGTCAATATAAGACGTAATTTTAGTAGCCACTGGTTGGAGCTCTTTCAAAAAATCTTCAATCTTGTCATCGTTACAATTGATGGCAAATCCCTCCCAGACTCTGGACACGTCCATCTTAGCACAGTGACAAATCGTGATAATGAGAAGTATGACACTAGCTTCTTCCATGTAGGACCAACTGACTTATTTGAGGAGGTAACGGTAGCACGAAGATCCAACAACAATGATCAAACTGTCTCAATAATGGGGTGAGAATACCACTCAAAAGCGTCAACCCTACAGCAGGTGAAGAATGATAGTGTGTCAGCAACAACCTCTGGAGGAGATGCAACATTTGAAATTGTCCACCCTCAACCATGCTAAAATCCAAACACATCTCTCGATTATTGGTGTAGCTCCATCATCTTCTTAGTACATGTTGTTCTTCTCCAATATATCAATTTGAAATAGTTAACAAAGACATAGACACTTATTCCTTATTATTGATTATATCTATATTTTCACTTTGCTTCATCTAAACTAAACCCATATATTAGTAGACCATGTTGTTCTCCTCCAATATATCAATTTAAAACAGTTAACAAAGATATATGCACTTGGTCCTCGTTATGATCATATCTAGATTTTAACTTTGCTTCATCTGAACTAAACTCGTATATAAATATAGATAGAGAGTAATAGTATCTAATGACATATGGATGGTTCACCCAATGAAAGAAAAACATCTAGCTTATTAGACATGTGTGGCAAATGAACTATCCCTATGCAGACTCAAAGAGAGATGTAATGTTCATCGCTTTGACATGAATAATCATTCAAATCTGTTTTACACATACACATGGAGGAGAAAGACATGATTGCAATAGAGTCCAAACGACTGATTGTTCTTTCCACGCATGTATGTGTTACTACATGTACCACACGCTTAACATATTTGGACAAGTAGTTTAAAGGTTCAAATTATTTGCTAATCACTTATAACCAAATGACAGGAAACAAAACGATTTACATATGAGATGCATCTAAAGGCTAATTTGGCTTTCCATACTAAATTGGGAATACAAAGTTGATTGATTCATTAACTTGTGTTATTCAAATATATTTAAATTTAGATAGTGTTGACACCTTTTCGGGCGCCAATCACTATAATGAGAATCGGTGGCGGTACTCTCTGCACAGGCGCGAACGGTCCGCGACCTGGCGCAGGGCTTGGGTTCCCTGCCTGACGTGCCAGACGGTCCATGCCCTAGGGCCACACGGTCTGGGTGTGCGCAGGGGCGGCGGAGTTCACCGGCGGCGCCTGGATCTCGCTCCAGGGAGGGACCCCGTCGGGGAGGAGAGATCCTAGGTGTTTTCTAGGCTCGGCAAGCCGACCTAGACTCCTCTGATCGACGTAGAGCCGAAGAGAAGCGAAGAATTTAGGGATTAAGAAACTAAACTAGGGCTAAACTAGAACTACTCCTAATGCATAAGGTAAAAACGAGAACTAGACTTGATTTGATCGATTGTTGGGGGTTCAATCGGTCGTAGCCCTTCATCTATATAAAGGGGGAGGTCTGGATCCGCTACAAACTGTTTCCCGAGCTAATCTAGTGGTTTTAGGTAACAAATCACGTGAGAAACTAGGAACCCTATCTGACTCTGCGCACGCGCGGACCGTCCGCGCTACCACCGCGAGGCCGGACCGTCCGCGCTGCCATTTTCTGTGTTCAACATATGCCCCTCTGCCTTTTGGTGAAGGTTGACGAACCAAAAGCATATGAACTAAGCCTGCTATAAGTCATCGGCTTTTCAATATGGAGATTATTCAATAAAGCACCAATGTATAAAGGTTGTTTCGGATTGTGTCTTTCTCGGCCATGACCATTTGATCAATGGATCAAAAGGAATAGAATTGAGGTGCTCCCAGTCTGGATAGACAACGGGACTATACATGTACCATGGATTCATCGTCGTACCATTCCATATTTGAATAGGATAATATACCGACGATGAGTAAACGGGTGGAAAGTACCCTGGTCTCATAGGATGAATAGGCGATGCTTGTTGTGTCGCGTTCCGGGCCATTTTGTTTGGTCGTTTTGTTTTAGCAGGTGACCGGGGTTTCTTCGTTGACCGATCACATAGAACGGTCTTCTTGCTAGCACTCTTGGAGAGCAATTGATCAAAAGTAAGGTCAGCTTTGATCAGCCGACCATATGTGCTTTGCCCTTGCGTCTCTTTCCTTGCTTTGTGTGGAGGCTGACGCCTTTGGTCATAGGCGGACTGTCCGGCTGAGTTAGCCGGACTGTCTGTCTGAGCACCGGACCTTCCGCACGTAGGTGTCGGACCGTCCATGATGCTCGGGTTAGGCTGTCGCGCTAGGCTCATTAATCGTGCCTGCCCCCCGGTGCCTCCGAACTTTTTAGGCTTCTCGTCCGGAGCCTTTTGAGCAATCTCCTTTTGATATATTTGACATGCGAGGATCGCCAATGATGATGCCCTTGCCTTTGCCTTTATCGGCCGTTTCGAGCCAAACCAAGACCTTTTTGCATGTGAGTTCTATTGTATTAACAGGAAATGGTTGTGTGTCCACTTGCATCTCCTGAAAAGCCAACCGGCCCTCATTTATGGCTGATTGTATGTGTTGACGAAAAACATTACAATCATTGGTGGCATGAGAAACTAATTATGCCACTTACAATAAGCACGCCTCTTTAATTCATCAGGAGGAGGAATAGTATGAGTTAATTTAATGTTGCCATTTTTTAGAAACTCGTCAAATATTTTATCGCATTTGACAACATTAAAAGTAAACTTAACTTATTCTTGTTGATTCTTTCGAATCGACTGTAAAGCAAAACATGCAAAAGGTTTAGCCTACCTGGCCAAACCAGTTCGGCGGTATATACATCCGTGGATTCATCGTCTGAATTATCGTATCCCACTAGATGCATCTTATGGCTAGCTGATTTTTATGTTTCCTTACTTTGGCTTTCATAGGTCATAGCCCGCTGGTGCAAGTGCACTAGCAAAAAGAATTGGGTGCCATCTAATTTCTCTTTTAAGTAAGGTCGCAACCCATTGAAAGCCAGCCCTGTTAGCTGTTTTTCCGTGACATGGATCTGAAAGCATTGGTTTCTAGTGTCTCGGAACCTCCGGATATAGTTATTAACTGATTCTTCAGGCCCCTGTCATACTGAAGCTAAGTCAGCCAATTCTAACTCATGTTCCCCTGAGAAGAAGTGTTCATGAAATTTCCGCTCTAATTCTTCCCAAGAGTTAATAGAGTTCGGTGGCAAAGCTGCGCACCATGCGAATGCGGTATCGGTAAGGGATAACGAGAATAAACGAACGTGTTAGGCTTCTCCATCAGCCAATTCTCCCAATTGTGCTATGAATTGGCTTATATGTTCATGTGTGCTTTTCCCACCTTCACCAAAAAATTTAGAGAAGTCTGGAATCCTAGTCCCCTGTGGATATGGCATGGTGTCGAATCGGTGGCTATAAGGCTTCCGATACGATTGCCCAGTACCTGACACACAAACACCGAGTTTGTCCCTGAACATCCCGGCTACCTCATCTCTGATCCTCTCTATCATGTCTGGCGACCATCCATTAAGTTTGTGGGTGGAAATCTCAGGTTGCCTGACATCACTCTGTCGGCTTTCCTCCCAGGGATGTCTGAGGTGTGTGTTAGGTGTCCTATTAATGTCACTAGATCCTTCCCTATACCTCTCAGGCTCTCTAGTGGCCGAACAGTATTCAGCCATGTGTCCATGAGTTGGTATGGTATGTGTAGGAAATGGGTAACGCCTAAGAGGGGGTGAATTAGGACTTCTAAAACTTTCGCTAAACTAGGCCACAAATAAATCCCTAGAGCAAAACCTATGCAAAAAGTCAAACTAGAATGTGCAAACTAGGTTTTGTCTAAGTGTTGATATCTCTACTGCAATGGCTAAGTTTCAATCTACTATAAATAAGTACGTATACAAGATTGAAACTTAAATGCTTAATATAAATGCGGAAACTTAAAGAGCAAAGTAGAGATGCAAACTCTCGTGGATGACGCCGGTATTTTTATCGAGGTATCCGGAACCACGCAAGGTCCCGACTAATCCTCGTTGGTGCCCCTACGCAAAGGGAAGCCCACGTGAGGGCCAAGCACCTCGGTCGAGTAACTCCGTAGAGAGCCACGGGCCTTTTCCACGCTCAAGTGGTGCTCCGCTTCCGGCTCCTCTAGGAGGCTCCCCGCTGTCTCCACTATCGAGCTTCTGGTCGAAACGCCGCGGGCCTCGTTCCCTCCGGTACACGGTGGCGGCCGTGACACAAACACGGTTGTCACGGACTCGCAAGATTCTCGCCCCACTCGGTACAAATACAACAGCTCACGCAAGAGCCGAGGGGTTGTGAGGTTTATCTAAACTCACTCAACAATCTAGGATTTACCTAGAGCAAACACTAAAGCGGTCTAACTAACCTAAGCACTTCGCAAAGCACCTATGCTAATCACCGAGTGATTCTATTAAGCACTTGGGTGTATGAGCACTTGGAAATGTCTACAATATGCCTTGGTATGTTGCTTGGGCTCTCACACCTGGAAATGGCCGGTTGGGGGTGTATTTATAGCCCCCAACACAAATAGAGCCGTTGGAGAAAAGCTGCTGCTTCTCTGTAGCACACCGGACAGTCCGGTGGTGCACCGGACAGCACACTGTAGCCTGTCCGGTGCGCTTAGCCGTTGCCCTATCAGAGCAGGTGACCGTTGGCGCCGCAGGCTTTCCATACCGGACAGTTCGGTCCTCACACCGGACAGTCCGGTGGTCTTCTCTCCGGGTGCCACCTGGAACTAGCCATTAGGTTGTTGTTCCCTGGTGCACCGGACAGTCCGGTGTGTGGGCACCGGACAGTCCGTAGGCAGCACACTTGGACATTTCTTGGATCTTTTTAATGTCTTCTTTTGAGGTGTTGCTTTCCTCAATTCCTTAGTCCAAGTTAATCTTGCATCCTTTGAACTACAAACACAAACACTAGAAAACTTATTAGTTCACGGATTGTGTTGATCATCAAACACCAAAACTTAATTAGCCAAATGGCCCGGGGTCCATTTTCCTTACAATCTCCCCCTTTTTGGTGATTGATGACAACACAACCAAAGCAAGCAAATGATACAGTTCTTTGAATGACATTATGCAATCTACTTGCTAGGATGCATGTTTGTCCCCACAATGTGATATTATGGACTTAAGCCTCCCCCTAACTCCATAATTCACTTACTTCCTATTTTAGACCAAAATGCAAAAACCACTTGCAAGATCAAAATTTTAATTTGGTGGTGTTTGGTGTTTGATAACATTTTCATTGCTTTGGTCATTACAACTTCTCCCCCTTTGGCATCAACCACCGAAAAGGAAGACATTAAAAGCATATAGGAAGCAAATAAGATTTGCCCTCTCTAAAGAATTATCAATTACTATCAATAGAAGCACTAAAAGATTACTCCCCCTAAATGAGTGTTCTCCTCTAGAAAGAATTTCCTCCCCCTTTAGAGATGAAGAAAAACTCCCCCTGACAGAGATCTTCTACTTAGGAAAAAGCATGTGAGAATTAGAGGTGCAAGACAAAATTTGAAAAGATTAACTTCCCTTATGCATAGGTAACAGAATATGAGTTAACCACTTATGCATTTTTAGCAACATGGAAGTATATGATATGAAATATAGTCTAATCAAATATTGGAGAAGACATGTAAATGATACTAGATGTAGTCTCAAAAGATACCGATTGAAATTCAATGGCGAGCTTGAGAGACATGAGAGTTCTTGGAGATTTTGCAGTGGAAGTTTGTTGTCTTTCTCCAGGAACTTCATTTTCCTTACAATGAGACCATCACATAAAATAAACTTGAAAATATGTTTGTCTCAAAGTCTTGGATTATGGAATAACCTCCCCCTAAAAGTGTGCATACAAGTTTTGAATACTTGTAGGAGACATGCACTTTGATTTGATATCAAGAGGGGCAAATCATCTGTAATCCGAACTTTGGCACATATAATTTAAATGACACAAATTGTAGAATATAGGTGTTTTACACTTGTAGCATTTGAGAAAATCAATTGATGTATCATTTACTATGGAGTGATATAGAAGCTATGTGTCGTGCTTAAATAAACGTTTTAAGTCATGTAGGTTTGCTTAAGTATATGAATTGAAAGCAAGCAATCCTACCATGTGATTTACCTAGTATGCAAAAGTGAATACCAAATGTAATACTAGGCATGAAAGGTAAAACTAGATATAAGAAAATAGATACACATATCTAAAAATAAGGAATACAATAAATCTAGTTACCTTGGTCATGGGTGGGGAAATTTGGATCCAAAATATTCACTAATCTACTTGGCAATAAACTTGGTCCAATATGATGTATCCCATGATATACATCCCTAATTTGCCAAGTCTCCAAATTTTCCGCTGACCTTTGGTCCACTCACTTCCCTTTCGGGATCCAAACCTTCTTGGTGCTTTTCATGGTTGAAATTATTTCCTTTGGCACCCAGATGTGTTTGGCTCCCTTTCCTTTGTTGGCTTGCTTGTTGGCCTTGATTGCTATCACCTTTCCATTCTTTTTCTTCTTGATCAAATATGGTGTAGCAGCCTTTTTGTCCACCTTTTTGATGTAGGTGTTGGAGATTTTGCTTGATGGCTTTTGCTTGAGCTTTTGCCTTTGCTTATCCCCAGTCATCGCCTTGCATTGGAAAGACTTGTGGCCTTCCATGTGGCATAGCCTACAAATCACAGTTTCTCCCTCCATAGGCTTGTTCACTCCCACAGTGGTGTTATCCTGTAGAGGTCGGATTTGTTTGGATTTGCCTTTCTTGTCATACAAAGCCTTGCCAAGACGAGCCACTTCTTGCCTTAATTGCTCATTTTCCTTTGCAACCTCATCCGAACATGTTTCTACAACAATATTCTCAACAAGAACTTGGTTGCAGGAGTTAGAATCATCAATTAAATCAAAGCAAGAAGTAGAAGCATCCTTTTTAATAATTTCAGGAATTTCAACTAAAGATGCTCCTGGGGTGCTACCAATGTTTTCTACCTTAGTAGTTAGCTCATTATTGTGTATGCTAAGAATTTCCATTTTGTCTAACAAATTTTCAATAGTATCTTGGGAGCTAGCTAACTTAGCCTTGAGTTTTTCATTCTTTTTAATGAGGCCATCATTGGTAGTAGTGGATGGAGCACTAGACTCTAGTAGCTCAATTTTAGTTGACAGCTCACAAATTAAGTTTGAAAAGTTTCAAATTTTTCTAGCAAACCTTTATAATCATTTTGGGAGCTAATCAACTTATTTTTCAAAGTTTTAAGTTGAGCTTTTTGCTTAGTGCAAACATCCTGGAAAAATTTAACGGCTTCCGCAAGTTCATCTACGGAGGGCTTTCCCTCACCATCATCATCACTACTACTATCATCACTAGAGGATGGAATGCTTTTGTTACCTCTTGACATAAGGCATTTATGCGATGATCGAGATGAGCGTGATGAGGACCGGTGGCTGCGCGTCCTTAGCGGTTCATCTTCACTTGAAGAATCATCCCAAGTTCTGACACTTGTTAACGCCTTGCCTTTGCTCCTCTCCTTTTTGGGTTCGGCCATATTTGGACAGTTGTCCCTGAAGTGGCCCTTCTCCCCACATGCGAAGCACCCTCTCTTTCTTTGCTTTTTCCTGTCAATGTTTTAAAGGGAAGATCTTCGACCTGCAGGGGCACACCCATTAGATTAATCTTGTGGATCATCCCCATTACCTTTCCGACGCGTCGGATTGTTTCTTCGTCCTCGGAGGATGATGTGCACGGATGATTATCTTCATTATCATCACTTTCTTCTTCCTCCTCTTCTTCACTTGAGGAGCTTGGAGTTGGATCCTTCTTTTTACCCTTTCTTTCATCACATGCAAAAGCATATGGCTTTGAGGAAGTTGGCTCCTCTCCCCGACACATTTTTCGCGACATCTCAAAAGCCGCAATTTTCCCAATCACAATGGTCGGGGTCATGGTACTCAAGTCCTCCATGTTGTGAAGGATGGTGATGATGCTCCCGTATCTTCATTGTGGTAGCAGGGAGATAATCTTCCTTACAATGTCCGCATCACCTAGCTTGTTTATGCCAATAGAGTTGAGCTCATTGATAATTAGATTCAAACGAGAATACATGTCTCTAACAAGCTCATCATCTTTCATGGTAAAAGAATTATACTCATTTAAGACTAGGCAATGTTTTTGCTCACGGACATTTGATGTGCCATCATGGAGCTCATGCAATTTTAGCCAAATCTCACTAGCAGTTTTCAAGGTAAATACTTGATTAAAAAATATCCATGCTAAGAGATTCATACAAGCAATTTTTGGCTCTAGCATTTAAATGAATTTCTTTTTCCTCAATCGTGGTGGGTTTCTCGGGATTCTTGGGGGGTTTCATCCCGTCACGAGTGACTCGCCAAACACCTAGATCAACGGCCTCTAGGTAACAAGCCATTCTAGCACTATAATATGGAAAGTTAGTGTCGTCGAAGTGTGGTGGCCTATGGGTATCCATCCCTTCCTCTAAAAAGCGTCGGCTCTTTTAGCGGTGAAGCTAAAGCGTTTCAAATGAGCCAAACCAGGCTTTAATACCACTTGTAGGAAACGGGTGACGCCTAAGAGGGGGTGAATTAGGACTTCTAAAACTTTCGCTAAACTAGGCCACAAATAAATCCCTAGAGCAAAACCTATGCAAAAAGTCAAACTAGAATGTGCAAACTAGGTTTTGTCTAAGTGTTGCTATCTCTACCGCAATGGCTAAGTTTCAATCTACACTAAATAAGTATGTATACAAGATTGAAACTTAAATGCTTAGTATAAATGCGGAAACTTAAAGAGCAAAGTAGAGATGCAAACTCTCGTGGATGACGCCGGTATTTTTACCGAGGTATCTGGAACCACGCAAGGTCCCGACTAATCCTCGTTGGTGCCCCTATGCAAAGGGAAGCCCATGCGAGGGCAAAGCACTTCGGTCGAGTAACTCCGTAGAGAGTCGCGGGCCTTCTCCACGCGCAAGTGGTGCTCCGCTTTCGGATCCTCTCGGACGCTCCCCGCCGTCTCCACTATCGAGCTTCCGGTTGAAACGTCGCGGGCCTCGTTCCTTCCGGTACACGGTGGCGGTCGTGACACAAACACGGTTGTCACGGTCTTGCAAGACTCTCTCCCCACTCGGTACAAATACAACGGCTCACGCAAGAGCCGAGGGGTTGTGAGGTTTATCTAAACTCACTCAACAATCTAGGGTTTAACTAGAGCAAGCGCTAAAGCGGTCTAACTAACCTAAGCACTTTGCAAAGCACCTACGCTAATCACCGAGTGATTCTATTAAGCACTTGGGTGTATGAGCACATGGAAATGTCTACAATATGCCTTGGTATGTTGCTTGGGCTCTCACACCTGGAAATGGCCAGTTGGGGTGTATTTATAGCCCCCAACACAAATAGAGCCGTTGGAGAAAAGATGTTGCTTCTCTGCGGCACACCGGACAGTCCGGTGGTGCACCGGACAGCGCACTGTAGCCTGTCCGGTGCGCCTAGTCGTTGCCTTGTCAGGGCAGGTCACCGTTGGCGCCGCAGGCTTTCCACACCGGACAGTCCGTTCCTCACACCGGACAGTCCGGTGGTCTTCTCTCCGGGTGCCACCTGGAACTAGTCGTTGAGCTGCTGTTCCCTGGTGCACCGGACAGTCCGGTGCTCCACGTACAGACAGTTGAGAGCACCTAGAGGGGGGGTGAATAGGTGATCCTGTAAACCTTAAAACTTAACACCACAAACTTGATTAAGAGTTAGAACAATGAAATCAAGTGAGTAGAGAGGAGAGCTCTTGTGAAGCACAATAGACGCAATAAGGACAAGCACAAGAGACACGAGGATTTATCCCGTGGTTCGGCCAAGTACAAAACTTGCCTACTCCACGTTGTGGCGTCCCAACGGACGAGAGTTGCACTCAACTCCTCTCAAGTGATCCAATGATCAACTTGAATACCACGGTGTTCTTCTTTACTTTACTCTTTCCCGTTTGCGAGGAATCTCCACAACTTGGAGTCTCTCGCCCTTACAATAAGAATCACAATGAAGCACTAGAGTAAGGGAGGAAAGCAACACACTCAAATCCACAGTGAATACGCACACACAAGACCAAGACTTGAGCTCAAAAGAGTATCACAAGGTTCTCACTAGAACGGAGCTCAAATCACTAAGAATGTCGAACAAGTGCGCAAGAATGAAGTGTGAATGATCAACAATGCTCAAAGGTTGCTTGGTGCCATCCTCCATGCGCCTAGGGGTCCCTTTTATAGCCCCAAGGCAGCTAGGAGCCGTTGAGAGCATTCCAGGAAGGCAATTCTTGCCTTCTGTCGCCTGGCGCACCGGACAGTCTGGTGCGGATTTCTTTCCTTCTTTGGCGAAGCCGACCGTTGGAGGATCAGAGCCGTTGGCGCACCGGACACTGTCCGGTGCACACCGGACAGTCCGGTGCCCCCTTCTGATCGTTGGATCTGCGACGCGTCGCGCGCGGATTACTCGGCCGACCGTTGGCCCGGCCGACTGTTGGCTCACCGGACAGTCCGGTGAATTTTAGCCGTACGCCGCCGATGAAGTCCCGAGAGCAGCCAGTTCGCCTGAGCCTGCATGGCGCACCGGACACTGTCCGGTGCACCCAGACCGAGCAGCCTTTTGGCTATACACAGCCAACTTCTCCAAAATTGTTTCTCCTGTTTCTAGCACTTAGACACAATACATTACTCTTCAAAACAATGTACTAAGTCTAGAAACATACCTTTAATCTTGATTTGCACTTCTTGAGTCCTTGGCACAATTTAACACTTAGGCACTTGTGTTGGACACTTAATCACCAAAATACTTAGAAATGGCCCAAGGGCACATTTCCCTTTCAACAGTCCGTATGAAGCACACTTGGACATTTCTTGGATCTTTTTAATGTTTTCTTTTGAGGTGTTGCTTTCCTCAATTCCTTAGTCCAAGTTAATCTTGCATCCTGTGAACTACAAACACAAACACTAGAAAAATTATTAGTTCACGGATTGTGTTGATCATCAAACACCAAAACTTAATCAGCCAAATGGCCCGGGGTCCATTTTCCTTACAGTATGGTTATAATGTGTTGCTGGTGGGGCACCATAATGTTGTTGCGATGAGTGTGGGAACTGAGTGTATTGTGTAGCTCTCGGTTCTGCTACGCATGCCCGGACGGTCCGACGTAAGGGGCCGGATGGTCCATGATAGGGCCAAACGGTCTGAAGGTATATCCGGATTGTCTAGCCATATATGGTGCTGCCTGGGTAGTCTCGTACCTGGACCGTCCGTCGTAAAGGGCTGGACGGTCCGCGATCGGGCCGAATGGTCCAGGGCTGTACCCAGATGGTTCGGTCATATATGGCGCGACTTGGACGGTCTGCGCGTGGACTCGTGTAGAGTCGGACGGTCCGGCATAATACGTCGGTCGGTTCATGCCATATCCGGACGGTCCGACATAAGGTACTGCACGGTCCACGACATATCCGGCAGGTCCGGCGTAATGTACCAGACAGTCCATGATGGGGCCAAATTGTCCAGGGTTGAACCCGGATGATCCGGTCATGCACGGTGCGACCTGAGCGATCTGTGTGCAGACCTACGTCAGGTCGGACGGTCCGCAATATAACCGGATTGTCTGAGATGACGCTCGGACGGTCCGGCTGCGTCCAGAACTTGTTGTGTGCCTAGTGGTGGCGGCTGTGATGGTGACACAAAAGCGTGCATCGTCATACCATATGATGGCTGGGCCAAGGGTGACCCATTTGTAGCCGATGTGCTTGGCGCAGGTGGCTCTGTATTAGTATCACGCGATGGAAAGCTAGGAACAGTTGATTTCTCATATGAACTGTCGTCGTTTCGAGACCGGGGGGTCCCAGGGCCGACGAGTGAAATGTCGTCGTGTGCCCCAGCCCAGATGGGTCGGCGCGAGGCCGAGCGCGAAGGGGGGGAAAAGGCAGCCGGAGACGGGCGTGAGAGAGGTGGAAATCCCGCGGCCTTCGTGTTCGTCCCGCGCCTAGGTCGGGTGCGCTTGCAGTAGGGGGTTACAAGCGTCCGTGTGGGAGAGAGCGAGGGACTCTACGCGTCGCCCCGTCCTCCCGTGCGGCCAACCCTCTGTAAGAGGGCCCTGGTCCTTCCTTTTATAGGCGTAAGGAGAGGATCCAGGTGTACAATGGGGGTGTAGCAGAGTGCTAACGTGTCTAGCGAAGGAGAGCTAGCGCCCTAAGTACATGCCATCGTGGCAGCCGGAGAGGTTTTGGCACCCGGTTCGTGTGGTGTCGTGGCCGTCGGAGGAGCGCTGGAGCCTAGCGGAAGGACAGCTGCCGGAGCCGTCGAGTCCTTGCCGACGTCCTCTTGCTTCCGTAAGGGGGCTGAGAGCCGCCGTCGTCACAGAGCGAGCGGGGCGCCATCATTGCCTATCTGGCGGAGCGAGCCAGATGGGACGCCGGTCTTGTCCCCCGTAGCCTGAGTCAGCTTGGGGTAGGGTAATGATGGCGCCTCCCGTTGACATGGTCGGTCCACGCCCTAGGTTGGGCGATGTGGAGGCTCCTCCGAGGCCGAGGTCGAGTCTGTCTTCCGTGGCCGAGGTCGAGCCCGAGCCCCTGGGTCGGGCGAGGCGGAGACCGTTGGCTGAGGCCAGGGCTGAGTCTGAGCCCTGGGGTCGGGCGAAGCGGAGTTCGTCGTCTTCCGGGGCTGAGCCCGAGTCCGAGCCCTGGATCGGGCGGATCGGAGTTCGCCGTCTTCAGGGGCTGAGCCCGAGTCCGAACCCTGGGTCGGGCGGAGCGGAGTTCGCCGTCTTC
This sequence comes from Zea mays, assembly GCF_902167145.1. Classification (NCBI taxonomy): domain Eukaryota; kingdom Viridiplantae; phylum Streptophyta; class Magnoliopsida; order Poales; family Poaceae; genus Zea; species Zea mays. The sequence goes on along the minus strand of NC_050100.1, from coordinate 72,180,499 downwards.
AGGGGCTAAGCCCAAGTCCGAGCCCTGGGTCGGGCGGAGCGGAGTTCGCCGTCTTCAGGGGCTGAGCCCAAGTCCGAGCCCTGGGTCGGGCGGAGCGGAGTTCGCCGTCTTCCGGGGCTGAGCCCGAGTCCGAGCCCTGGGTCGGGCGAAGCGGAGTTTCCTATGGTGCCTGAGGCCGGGCCTGACTGCCTGTCAGCCTCACTCTGTCGAGTGGCGCAGCAGTCGGAGCGGCGCAGGAGGCGCTGTCCTTCTGTCAGGCTGGTCAGTGGAGCGACGAAGTGACTGCGGTCACCTCGGCTCTGTCGACTGGAGGACGTGCGTCAGGATAAAGGTGTCAGGCCACCTTTGCATTAAATGCCCCTGCGATTTGGTCGGTTGGCGTGGCGACTTGGCCAGGGTTGCTTCTTGGCGAAGACTGGGCCTCGGGCGAGCCGGAAGTATGTTCGTCGCTAGAGGGGGGCCTCGGGTGAGACGGAGATCCTCCGGGGTTGGCTGCCCTGGCCCGAGGCTAGGCTCGGGCGAGGCGTGATCGAGTCCCTCGAATGGACCGATCCCTGACTTGATCGCACCCATCAGGCCTTTGCAGCTTCGTGCTGATGGGGGTTACCAGCTGAGAATTAGGAGTCTTGAGGGTACCCCTAATTATGGTCCCCGACAGTAGCCCCCGAGCCTCGAAGGGAGTGTTAACACTCGCTTGGAGGCTTTTGTCGCACTTTTTTGCAAGGGGACCAGCCTTTCTCGGTTGCGTTTTGTTCCGGTGGGTGCGCGCGAGCGCACCCGCCGGGTGTAGCCCCCAAGGCCTCGGAGGAGTGGTTTGACTCCTCTGAGGTCTTAATGCCTCGCGCAATGCTTCGGCTGATCTGGTCGTTCCCTCATGCGAGCTGGCCGTAGCCCGGGTGCACGGTCGGGTCCCAATTTCTCGGGCTGGTATGTTGACGCTGTCAACGGTTTGGCCGGAGCCGGGTTTGCGAGAGCAGCCCCCGAGCCTCTGCACAGGGCGAGAGGACGGTCAGGGACAGACTCGACTTTTTTGCATACGCCCCTGCGTCGCCTTTTTGCAAGGAGGAGGGGGGAAGCGCCATGTTGCCCTCGGAGGGCGCCGAACATGGTGTCTCCGGTGAGCTGCCGGCGGGTAATCCGAGCGGACGTCCGTGCCCCATTTGCTAGGGGTCGGCTAGAGGCCCAGAGGCGCGCCCAAAAGTACCTGCGGGTGATCTGCCGGACCCGGTCCCCTGTCGACGGGGTCCGAGGGCTCGATGCCTCCCTCTGATGGGATTCCGTTACAAGATCTTTCCCGCTGGTCTCGGAAATGTCCTAGGGTACCTCGGGAGCGCAGCCCGAGCCTTGGTTATGTATCGAACGTACCCATAGTCATCCCTCGCTCTGTGTCTGAGGCGGTTGTGAACCCTTCGAGGGCCAGCCTACGAACCTCTGATCAGTAGTGGGCGCGGAGCCCGAGTAGCCTGAGGCGGTCGTTGAACCCTTCCGAGGGGCCGGCCTTCGAACCTCTGACCAGTAGTGGGTGTGGAGCCCACGCGCTCTGAGGCGGCTGTTAAACCCTTCCGAGGGGCCAGCCTTCGAACCTCTGATCAGTAGGGAGGCTCGGAGCCTGTTTCCTTCACGGAGAAGGATCCTTTTCGGGGTATCCCCCTTTCCCGGTCCCTGATGTAAGAGAGAGAAAGAGGAAAAGAAAAAGGATACGAAATCGAACGACGCGGCGTACCTTTTTTGACGCGGTCATTATGGCGAAGGCGAAGCGTCGCTTGCTTCTCCTGCCAGAGGCGCCGCCTGTCGCGCCGCGGAGTTAATGCGATGGAGCGGGCGGTTCGTGAGGTGGTCGTTGTGCGTGTGCGAGCCGTTCGAGGAACGGAACGCGGGCGCGTCGTCTTCACGCCGTGAGAGAGGGTTCTCTCGCTGCCCCCGGATGGGGACGTAAGCTTTGCTGACGACGTGACCGCTGCTCCTGCCCGCCTGCCACCGCCATTACTGCCGGCCCATTTTTGGCCGTATTGACCGTCGCGCCAGGCTGGCGCTGCTGGGTCGCGCATAGGGTTGCCTCGAGTTGCGGTACTGGTTCCGCAGTCGAGGAGGCGTGGCAGTGGCGTGAGTGGCGGTGCAGTTGCTCGCACGTAGCATCCGGCACGCCGGTTGCATGACGCGTGGGCCTGGGCCTCCATGCTGGGCGTGTTGAAAGTCGGAGAAGTGCGCCCACTTGGCGCGGTTGCATGCCGCCTGCATGGCTGCCCGCCCTTTCACCCGCTGGTCTGGGCGAAAGTGGAGGGACGCTTGTAACCGTTGGACGGTTGCATGCACCGCGCGCGGCGGTTTGGCTTCTTCTGCCCTGGGCCAGCTTGTATGACGCGTGGGACCTAGTCCCCACGCCGTAGGGGAGGACCTTGGAGCGTGTTGGAGAAGACTCAGCCCATGACGGCTGGGGACGCAAGTAGGGAGAGTCGCCTTTAAAAGGAGGGTGACCCCCTTGAAAGGCGACCATGTCTTCGCGCTCCCTTATGCATCGTGTCTTTCCACCTTCCGATCCCCGGGATGGGGGATGCCCGCAGTCCTTCCGCCTTGTCGTTGGAAGAACGCAACTCCGTGGGAGTTGGTACCTTTCAGCCATCGTTCGGCTTCAAGGATTTTCATCAGTCAGCCCGGCTGCATCCCCTCGCCGGTGGTCACTCGAGACGGTGACCACCAGGCCCTGGGTGGGGAGAAGCAAGCCGGGCTGCGATCTTGGTCCCACCCTCAGCTTCAAGGATGTTCATCATCCTCGCTGGGGTGGGGGCCGGGCTGAGCCGGAGCTCTACCTCCCGCGCGGTTTCGTGGGTCGGCCTCTCCTTCAGCATTCGAGGGAGAGGGCGCTCACTGGCCCTGCGAGAGGGGCGGACTTCGACAACACGGGGCTGGTCGACGGCGGGCGTCGTCAGCCTCAGCGCGTTGGGCTCGCCGGCTTGGCTCCCGGTGCCCCCTCCTACCGCGAAGGCGGTTGTCGCGCCGTGCGCTCGGGAGGACCGCCCAAGATGTCGCGCGCTGCCAGGGCGGCGTTCGTGTTCTGGGGCGGTCCTACCTTTGCACCGGTACGGCGCCTCCACGCGGAGGTCGGTGCCCCACTCGTCCGGGAGGATCTGAGTGGGGATCTGCCGGAGGGCTGACGGCCCCTGTCGTCGGTGCCGAGGTGGAGGCGGCTCGAGAAGTCCCCGTTGCCGACGGGATCACCGCCACCATCCGCACTTCGGGCCTCCGGCTCTTTGTACTTGTCCTCGCCCCTCGAGCGTCGGCGTGGGCGAGGGCAAGGTTGCAGCATCGTCCGCCCTGAGGCCATCGCTGCTGCAGTTAGGCCACCCGGAGCGGGGGCCATTGTCGTTGTTGCCAGAGCGGGCGACGGCGAGCCGCCCGTCGGTCTTCTGTTGCTCCGTAGCCCCCCCCCCCCATCGAGTGGGGTTGTTCGTACCTGCAGAGGTGGAACTGGAGTTCCGTTTGTAATGGCACCTTGAATGCCGGTCTTTTGTTCATTGTGGCTGTCGGGGCCTGAACGTGTATGTATTTTTGGCGCGGAGCCGTGTTTTTTCCTCATTTTCGAGCACTAAGACTCGCCTGTTGGTTGTCTGAACCGCTTCACCAAGCGTGAGTCGCCCCGTGCAAAGGTGACGAGTGAGGTATCCGTATCCCGGAGGCGTAGGAGTCCCTCGGCTCGGTCGGCCTTGCTGTCCGAGGCTTCTCTTGCTTAGTTAAAGGAACCCCTTGGCCGCTCTTCGATGAGCCGAAACCAGGGGTAGCGGTGTCAGCACGGACAGAGGCGGAGTTGGCTCGAAAAGAAGACTTGGTCGGCCGGAGCCTGGCCGGGTCGTCCATTAGCGGGACCGACGCTGGAGTTGATCTGCCGAGGCCTCGGGCCGGGCTGATGTCTTCGGGGGACAGCTGGCCGAGGCCTCGGGGTGACCAGCCGAGCCGCCTGCTCGGGCCGGATTCTCGGAGAAGACCCTGGCGGCGATGGCCCGGGCGTGGTGATGACGTCGTCCTTCAAAGTGGAGATCCTCGGACCGCGTCGCCGTCCGAGGCTAGGTCGGACCTCGCCGAAGGTGTAGTCGACGCCGAGGGTGCTGCGGCTCCCTTCAACTGTCCAGATCCGAGCCTGCAGGATCGGATTATCTTGTAGTGTGTGTTTTCTGCGGCCGCCGAGGCCCAAACACACCCTCGCCGTGTTGTAAAGCTGCGTTTCTTTTCCTCTTGTTTCGAGTATCTGGACTTTTTCGTCGGTAACAGAATTGTCTGTGCGAGCGAGAGTTGCTTTTCACGGAAAGTGATGAGTGAGGTATCCGTATCCCGGAGGCGTAGGAATCCCTCGGCTCGGTCGGCCTTGCCGCTTACGCGTGCTCTTGCCCGTCCATAGGATTCTGCCACCGACGCAGTCGAGAAGGCCCGAAGAACCGCTTCGGCAGAGGAGCTTTCGAGCGTGAAGACTTGTTCGGTCCGCGGAATCACTTATCCGAACGTGAGTTACTTATCGCAGAAGGTGATGAGTGAGGTATCTGTATCCCGGAGGCGTAGGAGTCCCTCGGCTCGGTCAGCCTTGGCTGCTTACGTGTACTCCGTCGTTTTCAGGATCCACTTTCGAAGTAGTCGAAAAGCACGAAAGACATTCTGGCAGAAAGGATCTTTTTTCGAGGAAAAAATTCAACGCAGAGGGGGTTCCCCCCTTTTAGCCCCCGAGGGAGGGTCGGGCTTTGTCGAGGCAAGGCTGACCCTTCCTTGATGACTAAACTTTGCGTGGGAGTGAGGTATATGAACAACTTGAAAACATCTTAAGGGTAGAAGCGACGTAGCTGTTGGATGTTCCAAGCGTTGCTGTAGACCTCGCCTTGGCTGTTGGCCAGCTTGTACGTTCTGGGCTTCAGAACTTTGGCGATGACGAACGGCCCTTCCCAGGGAGGCGTGAGCTTGTGCCGCCCTCGGGCGTCCTGTCGCAGCCGAAGCACCAGGTCGCCCACCTGGAGGTCTCGGGACCGGACCCCTCGGGCGTGGTAGCATCGCAGGGACTGCTGGTACCGCGCTGAGTGTAGTAAGGCCTTGTCCCGAGCCTCTTCCAGCTGGTCCAGCGAGTCTTCTCGACTAGCTTGGTTGCTTTGGTCGGCATAGGCCCTCGTCCTCGGGGATCCGTATTCTAAGTCTGTGGGCAAGATGGCCTCGACCCCATAGACTAGAAAGAACGGTGTGAAGCCCGTGGCTCGGCTTGGCGTTGTCCTCAGGCTCCAGACCACCGAGGGGAGTTCCTTCATCCATCGCTTGCCAAACTTGTTGAGGTCGTTGTAGATCCGAGGCTTCAGCCCTTGTAGAATCATGCCATTGGCACGCTCCACTTGCCCATTCGTCATGGGGTGAGCCACGGCGCCCCAGTCCACCCGGATGTGGTGATCCTCGCAGAAGTCCAGGAACTTTCTGCCGGTGAACTGGGTGCCGTTGTCGGTGACGATGGAGTTCGGGACCCCGAAACGATGGATGATGTTGGTGAAGAATGCCACCGCCTGCTCGGACCTGATGCTGTTTAGGGGTCGGACCTCGATCCACTTGGAGAATTTGTCGATGGCGACCAACAGGTGCGTGTAGCCCCCGGGTGCCTTCTGCAAGGGGCCGACGAGGTCTAGACCCCACACAGCAAAAGGCCAGGTGATGGGTATCATCTGTAGAGCCTGAGCAGGCAGGTGGGTCTGCCTTGCATAGAATTGACACCCTTCGCAGGTGCGGACAATTCTAGTGACGTCGGCCACCGCCGTCGGCCAGTAGAAACCTTGTCGGAAGGCGTTTCCTACGAGGGCTTGAGGTGCTGCGTGATGGCCGCAAGCCCCCGAGTGTATCTCTTGTAGGAGTTCCTGACCTTCAGCGATGGAAATGCATTGCTGGAGGATGCCTGAGGGGCTGCGGTGGTAGAGCTCCTTCCCATCTCCCAGCAAGACGAACGACTTGGCGCGCCGCGCCAACCGCCGAGCTTCGGCTCGGTCGAGGGGTAGCTCTCCTCGGTGGAGATATTGCAGGTACGGGGTCTGCCAGTTTCAATTAGGCGTGACCCCGCTCCGCTCCTCCTCGACGCGCAGTGCCTCACACTCGGGGTCCGAGGGTACCTCGGGCTGAACCGAGGATGCCTCGGGCCGAGCTGAGGGTGCCTCGAGCCGAGCCGAGGGTGCCTCGGACTGAGCCGAGGGTTCCTCGGGCTGGGCCGAGGGTGCCTCGGGCTCGGGCATGTCGTCGATCTTGATGGAGGGTTGATGCAGGTCTCGGGAGAAGACGTCCGGGGGAACCGTTGTTCGCCCCGAGGCTATTTTAGCCAGCTCGTCTGCAGTCTCGTTGTAGCGTCGGGCGATGTGGTTGAGCTCGAGCCCGTAGAACTTGTCTTCCAGGCGCCGAACCTCATCGCAGTAGGCCTCCATCTTCGGGTCGTGGTAGTGGGAGTTCTTCATGACTTGGTCGATGACGAGCTGCGAGTCACCGCGAGCGTCGAGGCGTCGGACCCCTAGCTCGATGGCGATCCGCAACCCGTTGACCAGAGCTTCGTACTCAGCCACATTGTTGGACGCCAGGAAATGGAGGCGTAGCACGTAGCGTAGGTGCTTCCCGAGGGGCGAGATGAAGAGTAGGCCTGCGCCGGCTCCTGTCTTCATCAGTGACCCGTCGAAGAACATGGTCCAGAGTTCCGGCTAGATCGGAACTGTTGGGAGCTGGGTGTCGACCCATTCAGCCACGAAGTCCGCCAAGACTTGGGACTTGATGGCCTTCCGAGGGGCGAACGAGAATGTTTCGCCCATGATTTCCACCGCCCACTTTGCGATTCTACCCGAGGCCTCTCGGCACTGGATGATCTCCCCCAGGGGGAAGGATGACACCACAGTTACCGGATGAGACTCGAAGTAGTGTCGCAACTTCCGCCACGTCAGGATCACCGCGTACAGCAGCTTCTGAACTTGTGGGTACCGGGTTTTGGTCTCGGACAGTACCTCGCTGATGAAGTAGACTGGCCTCTGGACGGGCAATGTATGCCCCTCTTCTCGTCTCTCAACCACAATCGCGGTGCTAACCACCTGGGTGGTCGCGGCGACGTAGATAAGAGGGCTTCTCCGGCAGCAGGGGGCACCAAGATGGGCGCATTCGTGAGGAGCGCCTTCAGGTTCCCGAGGGCTTCCTCGGCCTCAGGGGTCCAAGTGAAGCACTCGGCCTTCCTTAAGAGGCGGTACAGAGGCAGGCCTTTTCGCCGAGGCGTGAGATGAAGCGGCTCAGAGCCGCAACACATCCCATGACTCTCTGTACGCCTTTCAAGTCCTTGATGGGCCCATGCTGGTGATGGCTGCGATCTTCTCCGGGTTGGCTTCGATGCCCCGCTCGGAGACGATGAACCCCAAGAGCATGCCTCGGGGTACCCCGAAGACACACTTTTCGGGATTGAGCTTCACGCCTTTCGCCTTGAGACATCGGAATGTCACTTCAAGGTCGGAAAGGAGGTCGGAGGCTTTCCTCGTCTTGACTACGATGTCATCGATGTAGGCCTCGACCGTCCGGCCAATGTGTTGGCCGAACACATGGTTCATGCACCGCTGGTACGTCGCACCCGCATTCCTCAAGCCGAACGGCATGGTGACATAGCAGTACATGCCGAAGGGTGTGATGAAAGAAGTCGCGAGCTGGTCGGACTCCTTCATCCTGATTTGGTGATACCCTGAGTAGGCATCGAGGAAAGACAGGGTTTCGCACCCAGCAGTGGAATCCACGATCTGATCGATGCGAGGCAGAGGGTAGGGAACCTTCGGACATGCTTTGTTTAGACCAGTGTAGTCTACACACATCCGCCATTTCCCTCCTTTCTTTCTCACAAGCACAGGGTTGGCAAGCCATTCGGGATGGAATACCTCTTTGATGAACCCTGCCGCCATTAGCTTGTGGATCTCCTCGCCTATGGCTCTGTGCTTTTCTTCGTCGAATCGGTGCAGAGGCTGCTTGACGGGTCGGGCTCCGGCTCGGATGTCCAGCGAGTGCTCGGCGACATCCCTCGGTATGCCGGGCATGTCCGAGGGACTCCACGCGAAGACGTCGGCATTCGCGCGGAGAAAGTCGACGAGCACTGCTTCCTATTTGGGATCGAGCTCGGAGCCGATCCGGATCTGCTTGGAGGCGTCGCTGCTGGGGTCGAGGGGGACGGACTTAACCGTCTCCGATGGCTCGAAGTTGCCGGCGTGACGCTTCACGCCTGGCACCTCCTTAGAGAGGCTCTCCAGGTCGGCGATGAGGGCCTCGGATTCGGCGAGGGCCTCGGCGTATTCCACGCACTCGACGTCGCATTCGAACGCGTGTCGGTACGTGGGGCCGACGGTGATGACCCCGTTGGGGCCCGGCATCTTGAGCTTGAGGTAGGTGTAGTTGGGGACGGCCATGAACTTCGCGTAGCATGGCCTCCCTAGTACCGCGTGGTAGGTTCCTCGGAACCCGACCACCTCGAACGTGAGGGTCTCCCTTCGGAAGTTGGAGGGTGCTCCGAAGCAGACGGGAAGGTTGAGTTGTCCGAGGGGCTGGACACGCTTCCCAGGGATGATCCCGTGGAAAGGCGCAGCGCCTGCCCGGACCGAGGACAGATCAACACGCAGGAGCCCGAGGGTCTCGGCGTAGATGATGTTGAGGCTGCTGCCTCCATCCATGAGGACCTTGGTGAGCCTGACGTCGCCGATGACGGGGTCAACGACGAGCGGGTATTTCCCCGGGCTCGGCACGTGGTCCGGGTGGTCGGCTCGGTCGAAGGTGATGGGCTTGTCGGACCAGTCTAGGTAGACTGGTGCCGCCACCTTCACCGAACAGACCTCCCGACGCTCTTGCTTGCGGTGCCGAGCCGAGGCGTTCGCCGCTTGCCCGCCGTAGATCATGAAGCAGTCGTGGACCTCGGGGAACTCTCCTGCCTGGTGATCTTCCTTCTTGTAGTCGTCGCGAGCCCTGCCACCCTCCGCGGGTGGCCCGGCCCTGTGGAAGTGACGCCGAAGCATAGCGCACTCCTCAAGGGTGTGCTTGACGGACCCCTGATGATAGGGGCACGGCTCCTTGAGCATCTTGTCGAAGAGGTTGGCACCTCCGGGGGGTTTCCGAGGGTTCTTGTACTCGGCGGCGGCGACAAGGTCCGCGTCGGCGGCGTCGCGTTTCGCTTGCGACTTCTTCTTGCCCTTCTTCTTGGCGCCGCGCTGAGTTGACGCCTCGGGGGCATCTTCCGGTGGGCGGCCCTAGGGCTGCTTGTCCTTCCGGAAGATAGCCTCAACCGCCTCCTAGCCAGAGGCGAACTTGGTGGCGATGTCCATCAGCTCGCTCGCCCTGGTGGGGGTCTTGCGACCCAGCTTGCTCACCAGGTCGCGGCAGGTGGTGCCGGCGAGGAATGCGCCGATGACATCCGAGTCGGTGATGTTGGGTAGCTCGGTGTGCTGCTTCGAGAATCGCCGGATGTAGTCCCGGAGAGACTCTCCTGGCTGCTGTCGGTAGCTTCGGAGGTCCCAGGAGTTCCCAGGGCGCACGTACGTGCCCTAGAAATTGTCGGCGAAGGCTTAGACCAGGTCATCCCAGTTGGAGATCTGCCCCGGGGGCAGGTGCTCCAGCCAGGTGCGAGCGGTGTCGGAGAGGAACAGGGGGAGGTTGCGGATGATGAGGTTGTCATCGTCCGTTCCACCTAGTTGGCAGGCCAGCCGGTAGTCCGCGAGCCACAGTTCCGGTCTCATCTCCCCTGAGTACTTTGTGATAGTAGTCGGGGGTCGGAACCGAGTCGGGAACAGCGCCCGTGGTATGGCGCGGCTGAAAGCCTGCGGACTAGGTGGTTCGGGCGAGGGACTCCGATCCTCCCCGCTGTCGTAGCGTCCTCCACGCCTGGGGCGGTAGCCTCGGCGCACCCTCTCGTCGAGGTGGGCCCGACGGTCACGGTGATGGTGCTCGTTACCGAGGTGACCCGGGGCCGCAGGCACTGTGTTGCGCGTGCGCCCGGTGTGGACCGAGGCTTCCCGCATGAATCAGGAAGTCGCGGTGCGATGTTCTGAGGGGTACCCCTGCCTTCGGGAGGCGGAGCTTTCGGCCCGTCAGACCGCGGCGCCCTCTAGGAGATTCTTGAGCTCTCCCTGGATTCTCCGCCCCTCGGTGGTTGATGGCTCTGGCATCGCACGGAGAAGCATTGCTGCTGCAGCCAGGTTCTGGCCGACCCCACTGGAAGCGGGTGGCGGCCTTACCCTGACATCATCGGCGATGCGGTGCTGGAAGCCCTGGGGTAGATGACGCATTTCCCCGGCCGGAGGTTGGCCCGCCCATTCCTGCCCGACGTCCCGGCGGATCGGCTCAAGTGTTCCTGCTCCCTCGTCGAGCCTGGCCTGCACCCCGCGGATTTGCTCGAGCTGTGGGTCATGACCCCCCGCCGGAACGGGGACCACAGCTAGCTCCCGTAGGATGTCAACGCGAGGCACAGGCCTAGGGAGATCATCGTTCTCCGGCATACCAAGATGGTTGCCTTCGGAGGGACCGCCTAGATCGACGTGGAAACATTCGCGACTTGGGCCGCAATCCTCGTCGTCGAGGCTGCGGCTACCGTCGGAACAGTCGGAAAGGCAGTAGTCGCACGCGGTCATGAAGTCCCGCATGGCACTGGGGTTACCAAGTCCGGAGAAATCCCAACAGAAGTCGGGCACGTCGTCTTCCTTGGACCCAGAGGGCCCGTAGGTCGAGACGTCCGTCAGCCGGTCCCAGGGTGACCGCATACGAAACCCCAGATGGTTTGGACTCGCCTCTACGAGAGCGTCCGCAAAAGCGAAGCCGCTTGGCGGGTCGAGGCTGAATCCGAAAGGTGTGAGATGGGAATCGGTGGGTACCTCTTGGTCGACGGGCGGTGACGAAGTCACGTCAGGGACTGACTGCACCGTCGTATTAGGTACGAGGGTGACGCCCAGCAAGCCTTCCGCGAGCGTGCTGGCGTCGTCCGTTTGCTCGGAATTGGCGTGTTGCGAGGAGACGGCGCTCGTCTTCGTCTCAAACGCGAGGTCGATGCCCGACGCGCCCCCCGTTGGGGCGCTGGTGTCGTCGACTCGCTCGACAGCCGACGAGGCGCTGCCTCCTGCTTGGCCTTGGTTGCCCCGCCTCCTCCTCCATCGGCGGGGGAGAGGACGGGGTGAGCTCGAATGTTGTTCTTCCACCACGCGGGGAAGACGTCGTCGATTCTGCCGCCGGCGGGCGGGCTGTCGGCCGCCATTGTCGTTGTCGCACGGCGGGGGAAGGAGTATCATGTCGTAGCTGCCGTCGAGGGACATGAACTCAAGACTCCCGAAACGGAGCACCGTCCCGGGCTGGAGAGGTTGCTGGAGACTGCCCATCTGGAGCTTGACGGGAAGCTGTTCATCAACACGCAGCAGACCCCTACCTGGCGCGCCAACTGTCGGTGTTTCGAGACCGGGGGGTCCCTAGGCCGACGAGTGAAATGTCGCCGCATGCCCCAGCCCAGATGGGTCGGCGCGAGGCCGAGCGGGAAGGGGGGGAAAAGGCAGCCGGAGATGGGCGTGAGAGAGGTGGAAATCCCGCGGCCTTCGTGTTCGTCCCGCGCCCAGGTCGGGTGCGCTTGCAGTAGGGGGTTACTAGCGTCCGCGTGGGAGAGAGCGAGGGACTCTACGCGTCGCCCCGTCCTCCCGTGCGGCCAACCCTCTGTAAGAGGGCCCTGGTCCTTCCTTTTATAGGCGTAAGGAGAGGATCCAGGTGTACAATGGGGGTGTAGCAGAGTGCTAACGTGTCTAGTGGAGGAGAGCTAGCGCCCTAAGTACATGCCATCGTGGCAGCCGGAGAGGTTTTGGCACCCGGTTCGTGTGGTGTCGTGGCCGTCGGAGGAGCGCTGGAGCCTGGCAGAAGGACAGCTATCGAAGCCGTCGAGTCCTTGCTGACGTCCTCTTGCTTCCGTAAGGGGGCTGAGAGCCGCCGTCGTCACAGAGCGAGCGGGGCGCCATCATTGCCTATCTGGCGGAGCGAGCCAGATGGGACGCCGGTCTTGTCCCCCGTAGCCTGAGTCAGCTTGGGGTAGGGTAATGATGGCGCCTCCCGTTGACATGGTCGGTCCACGCCCTAGGTTGGGCGATGTGGAGGCTCCTCCGAGGCCGAGGTCGAGTCTGTCTTCCGTGGCCGAGGTCGAGTCCGAGCCCCTGGGTCGGGCGAGGCGGAGACTGTCGGCTGAGGCCAGGGCTGAGTCCGAGCCCTGGGGTCGGGCGAAGCGGAGTTCGTCGTCTTCCGGGGCTGAGCCCGAGTCCGAGCCCTGGATCGGGCGGATCGGAGTTCGCCGTCTTCAGGGGCTGAGCCAGAGTCTGAGCCCTGGGTCGGGCGGAGCGGAGTTCACCGTCTTCAGGGGCTGAGCCCAAGTCCGAGCCCTGGGTCGGGCGGAGCGGAGTTCGCCGTCTTCAGGGGCTGAGCCCAAGTCCGAGCCCTGGGTCGGGCGGAGCGGAGTTCGCCGTCTTCCGGGGCTGAGCCCGAGTTCGAGCCCTGGGTCGGGCGAAGCGGAGTTTCCTACGGTGCCTGAGGCCGGGCCTGACTGCCTGTCAGCCTCACTCTGTCGAGTGGCGCAGCAGTCAGAGCGGCGCAGGAGGCGCTGTCCTTCTGTCAGGCTGGTCAGTGGAGCGGCGAAGTGACTGCGGTCACCTCGGCTCTGTCGACTGGAGGACGTGCGTCAGGATAAAGGTGTCAGGCCACCTTTGCATTAAATGCCCCTGCGATTTGGTCGGTTGGCGTGACGACTTGGCCAGGGTTGCTTCTTGGCGAAGACTGGGCCTCGGGCGAGCCGGAAGTATGTTCGTCGCTGGAGGGGGGCCTCGGGCGAGACGGAGATCCTCCAGGGTCGGCTGCCCTTGCCCGAGGCTAGGCTCGGGCGAGGCGTGATCGAGTCCCTCGAATAGACCGATCCCTGACTTAATCGCACCCATCAGGCCTTTGCAGCTTTGTGCTGATGGGGGTTACCAGCTGAGAATTAGGAGTCTTGAGGGTACCCCTAATTATGGTTCCCGACATGAACGTAAATGCATTTTAATAGATTCATCTACATATTGCTTTAACTGATCTCCTCGTTGATCCATGAAAGTTGTAAGGGATAGATCTGGAGCACTTACAGCAGGACCCTGAAGTGGAGGTAGGAGAGATTCCATATCCATCTCCCCTTGACGGATAATCTTCTGGTGGAGATCCACCGTGAAGTGTGAAAAGTACTTTTCTGCCGCCTCCTTGCGCCGTTCGGAGAGTTTATGCAGCAGTTCCGCCTCCTCCTTGTCGTGTTGTTCGTTCCATTGCTGCGTCACCTCCTTCTCATCGCGCATTACGAGGTCGTCAAAATGGTCTTTGGTCATCAGCCGGGAGCGCCTCCATGGCCGGCTTGATGATGTTGCTGGTGGAGATCTTGGTGTGATCCTTAGAACCGACCATCTGTGGGTCGATTTTTAGCAAATCTAGACGCCTATTCCCCAGCGGAGTCGCCAAAAAGTGTGTTGACACCTTTTCGGGCGCCAATCACTATAATGAGAACCGGCGGCGGTACTCTCTGCATAGGCGCAGACGGTCCGCGACCAGGGGTCGGACGGTCCGCGACCTGGTGCAGGGCTTGGGTTCCCTGCCTGACGTGTCGGACGGTCTGTGCCCTGGGGCCAGACGGTCCGCACGTGCGCAGGGGCGGTGGAGTTCACCAGCGACACCTGGATCTCGCTCCCGGGAGGGACCCCATCGGGGAGGAGAGATCCTAGGTGTTGTCTAGGCTCGGCAGGCTGACCTAGACTCCTCTGATCGACGTAGAGCCGAAGAGAAGCGAAGAATTTAGGGATTAAGAGGCTAAACTAGGGCTAAACTAGAACTAATCCTAATGCATAAGGTAAAAACGAGAACTAGACTTGATTTGATCGATTGTTGGGGGTTCAATCGGTCGTAGCACTTCATCCATATAAAGGGGAGGTCTGGATCCGCTACAAACTGTTTCCCGAGCTAATCCCGCGGTTTTAGGTAACAAATCCCGCGATAAACTAGGAACCCTAACTGACTCTGCACACACGCGGACCGTCCGCGCTACCATTTTCTGTGTTCAACAAATAGTATATGCAAATACAATAGTGGACCGTACCTCGTTCCACCTCCGGTGTGTCTAGGAAGGCTGATCATAATTCATGCATGAGCCGCTAGTATAGTCATGCAAATGTGGCACCTGTCTACCATATAGCTCTATGTATAAAAAAAACTATTAATAGCCCGTTTGGTTCCCTAGAATTGGTCCAAATTGAATCAAATTCCATGTCTGGGCCTGTTTGGATCCCCTTAGAATTGAATTGGCCATTTCAGCCCATTTCTCGTCCCTGGAAATTTAGCCTTGACTCATTTCAGACCATCACCCATCGGAAAGCGTCAGAAAGTGGCTAGGGTTAGCCGCCCCACTCCCTGCTCGCGGCATCGCTCACCGCTCACGCTGCCCTGCGACCTGCACCTGGTGTTCTTCCTGTTCGTGGCGGCGCCCAGCGTGGCGTGCCTGGCGTGGGCGCGACGAGTTCGGCTACGGCTCCCGCGTCGCCTACTTCATCTCCGACACCTGCGACGACGACCTCGCCAAGCTGCTCGAGGAGTACAACGAGGCTACCAAGGACCGCCTCCAGTCGCTCAAGATCTGGTATCCCTTCTATGTATCCCTTCTAAATTCTAAAAGTAACAAGCAGCAGAAGAAGATCCGGTATCCAGTCGCTCAAGAATAACAGTTTGCTACAGAATTTGACAACATCCAATTGGTCGGGGTAGAATTTAACAGTCAGGTGATGGTTGGTATACTACTTGTCTGTCTAATTGAGTCATCCGGTCTAGTAGCATTATGACTAGAATAGATTTGATGCATCAGAATTCAGGAGCAAGAATTTCCAGGGCATATCAGGGGAGTAAAGTGCACAAATATAGTCCCATCAGTTCTCTTTCCCCCACATATTGCTTTCACGCTAATTGAAACACAAGAGAAGTTATTATCAGGCCAGAAGTTAGAACCCACGTCTTGTTATCAACAATGATGTAGGTCTGTAGGTGAAGGGAGAATTCCCATCCTGTTGTACAGTTTTTTCATCAGATGTAACTATCTGACTTGTGGCGATTCATTGTGTAGGCATCTGATTGATGTACAGTTTATCATATTCAACCTGTTGAGTTTCAGTTTTTTTACTTGTCTGTTGTTCTAATATCTTCTTTTTCTTCTTCCTTTGTGCGTTAAGTAATGTTTCCAACAAATCATTTGCAGGAGTGCTAAAACAGCTCGCTGTTTTGGGATTTGCCGCCTCAAGTTTCATCTAGCTACCTCGAACAAATCCTTCAATCTCCATGGCTACATCGGTACTTCTCCTATTCCACCTTGTGCTCCTACTAGTAGTGTTTTTATTCTTGAGTAGAGCATTTTGCTTTCAACTAGCATGTCTAATTGCATATAAATTACTTGTTCTAGATATCAACTCAATATACTAACGAGGAGGAAATTAAAAGGAAGAGAAAGAAGCGAAAGAGAGTTGTTGTATTAGCTGTGTCTATTATGGCTATTATTGCAAATCGGTATCAACGGAGGAGACCTAGACACATCGTAGATGCTAACGAAGTTCAAGAGAGAAATGTCGAGTCCAGAAAACAAATGCTACGTAATATGTACCAGGGTTCAAATGTCTATTGCTATGACAGTTTGCGCCTAACTAAGAGATCTTTTAGTGACTTGAGTGCCATCTTACGGGAAAAGAGTGGCCTACAGGATACCTTAAATGTGTCAGTAGAAGAAAAGCTTGCAATTTTTCTGCTTATAGTAGGTCATAACACCAAAATGAGGTTGATCCGTAGCACTTATGGGTGGTCTCTTGAACCAATCAGTCGACACTTCAACGAAGTGCTTAGAGGGATTCTATTTTTAAGTCATGAGTTCATCAAGCTTCCTAATCCAGAAACCACTCTACCTGAGGATCCAAAGTGGAAATGGTTTGAGGATTGTCTAGGTGCACTAGATGGCACACATATCGATGTGAATGTTCCATTGACTGACCAAGGTAGGTATAGAAATAGGAAGCAACGAATCACCACTAATGTATTAGGGGTTTGTGATCGACAAATGAAGTTTTTGTATGTCTTGGCTGGATGGGAAGGGTCGGCTTCGGATTCACGCATACTACGTGATGCCATGTCACGGGAGGACTCATTTGTTGTTCCTAGTGGTAAATACTATCTAGTGGATGCTGGATATACAAATGGTCCGGAATTTCTTGCCCCGTACCGATCTACACGGTACCACTTGAATGAATGGGCTATTCAAGGCAACAATCCATCTACTGCGAGAGAGTTATTCAACCTACGCCATGCAACGGCTAGGAATGTGATAGAGAGAACTTTTGGGCTATTGAAGATGAGATGGGCAATCTTGAGGACCAGCTCATATTTTGATTTAGAAAACCAGGTATAACATAGTAGGTATTCAATTGAAATTCAATCGTTAGTTTTAAAATTGTGTATTGATTTAGCCATATTATTCTTTGCAGATTAGGATCATCCATGCTTGCTGCATATTGCATAATTTTTTAAGAGATAGACAAAGAGATATGGACGATATTCTAATACATGAAGTTGATAGTCTCATCTCTGCTGCTCCTGCTGAAAATCAAGGAGAAATGAGTCTGATTACGCATGTTCAATCAACTAATGAGTGGGGTAATTTTAGAGACACCAAAGCTAGTGAAATGTTTGTTGATTATCAAGCGAGGCGTGGTCAAAGCTCATAGTTGTATGCTTCTGTTTTCTATGTCTTTGTCATTTATGAATTTTTGTGTTTGTGTTTTTTATATGTGTGGTTCTTTGATTGTAGGACAAGAAAACAAGGGGCTATGTTCCTTGGAATGATGAGATGGATAAGGTACTCCTTGATACGTTTGTGGACTATTACAATAAAGGTGATAGATGTCAGAATGGGTGGAAGTCTCATGTATACACAGCTGCTGTGAAGAATGTTTGTGAGAAGTGCAATGTCACCATTACAAAGGAAAATATTAGCTCTCGCAGCAAGACCTTTGATAAGCACTACAATATCATTAATGGTTTGTTGTCCACTAGTGGTTTTGGATGGGATTGGGAGAAGAACAAGCTCAAAGTTGATAGTGACACTGTATGGGATGAGTATGTTGAGGTAAGAAAATTTTTGCAGTTCAATTTTTGCAGTTCAATTGTTGCAGTTCAATTTTTGTTGTCCACTAGTGCCTAGCTAGATAGAGGCCTGTTAATTATCTTATGCAAGAGTCGTTTCCTGCCAGCCTATCTACTTACACACCACAGCATATTGAGACTTGACATAGAGAGAGGGTTGGCATAAAAAACCATATTCCCATCAATCAAATAAATTATTGTCAGGCACTTTCAGACATTCATACCCACCTGTTTGTTCATATCCTTGGCAGCACTTTCAGACCATATTCCCATACACACATAAGTTTAGCTTGGCTGCTTAGGCCTGTCTTGTTGGGCTGCTTAGGCATGTACATATGAGTGTACATTTAGCTGTCGTGTACATATGAGTGTATATTTAAGTGTACATATGAGTGTGTATGCTTTTAATAATACCTTTTTTAGAGATTGCTTACCATCGTGCCATATATGTTGCACAGTTCTTATTTTTACTCTAAATTGGTCATACATGCTACTGTTGCTTAGTAGTTTATTTCATTTTTTTGCAGCTTAGTTTATGTTTCAATTCCAAGTTTATTTGTTGATGTATCTTTGCAACAATTTTTTTGTAGAGGAATAAGGAAGCAAAAG
This sequence comes from Zea mays, assembly GCF_902167145.1. Classification (NCBI taxonomy): domain Eukaryota; kingdom Viridiplantae; phylum Streptophyta; class Magnoliopsida; order Poales; family Poaceae; genus Zea; species Zea mays. The sequence continues at coordinate 72,162,694 of NC_050100.1, read as the reverse complement.
GATATAGACATAAGGTTGTGAAGTTTTGGGATCTACTGAGCCTAGTGTACAATAAAGACCAAGCAAATGGAGAGGGTGCTAAAACAGCAGCTGAAAGTTCAAAGGAAATGGCAAAAGAGAATGATACCGGAGGCAAGGATGCTCCATATTCTGTATCTTCCTCGAGTAGTTTAAAAAGACAAAGATCAGATGATTCATTTAACTCTATATGGTGTGATAAGTTTGACATGCTTACATCTGCATTGAAAGATGATGGTCCAAAGCTACCCTCTTCCGCCGAAGTTCTCGCCGCATTACAAGAGGTTGAAGGACTTGATGAAGACACAGAACTTGAGCTTTATGACATCCTCACCTCTAATGCACGCAAGTTTGAGTCAATGATGGCACTCCCAATGGAAAGGAGGAAGAGGTGGCTTATGATGCAGCTAAGGAAGTGAAACAACTTGTATGTGAACTTAGATCTCTGTGTTGAACTGATTGTGTGAACCTGTCTTTGTGAAACTTTTGTGTGCAAACTTGTTGGCTATGTGAAACTGTTGTGTGCGAACTTGATGGCTTTATGAAACTGCTATGTGAAGATTTGATGTATTTGTAGAACTTTTATGTGCGAATTTGATGACTTTGTGAAATTGTTATGTGTGACTTGCCTTTGTGGAACTGTTATTTGTGAACTTAATAGTTTCTGGTAGTTGTAAATTGTTCATGCTCATTTTTAAGCAGATGCAAAGTCAAGAGATCCTTGTTTGTATTCAAATTCAAATTCTGTGTGCAAAGTATCCAAACAACATCTAGAATTTAATTCTAGGAATTCAATTGCTTGTACAACCAAACAAAAATAATGGAATTGAATCACTTTCTAGTCGATTGAATTCTATATAATTCATTTCTTGGAATTTATTTCTTGGAAAAGGTTTCATTTCTAGGCATCCAAACGGGCCGTAAGTGAATATTGTCTAGATCTGGGAGAGAAAGTCAATTAACAAAAAATAGTTTTATAAATTAGATAATAGAGGAAAACAATGTACATCGAACAGACTACCATCGCCACCCTTCTAGTTTTGGCTTCACGCTGTCTATTAGGTTCTCAGCTGGTCGAAGGGGCAGTGTTTACTTATATGAACTCGCAACAACTTCATAGCATGATTTAGATTATTTGATGATTTGGTGCCTGCAAGATCCACTTGAAAGATTGAGACGGTGCATGTGCTACCGCTCAAGGATTGCTACATTTTTTTCTCTACCATGTACTTGTCAGTAATCAGTAATTATTGTAAAAAATGTCGTGTTAGCATCGCAATGGAAGTACCAAGAGACTCTACAAAACTTTCATCATGTGCAGCAAACTGAGAACATGGCGGTAAAAATGTTGATTTCTTCACATACTAATTTCGTTCTCGAATATTTTCCGTCGGCTAGTTTATTTTTGAACTAAAAGGCTAGTTTATTTTTGAACTAAAACACGATAAATAAAAAAGAACGAATGGAGTATGATTTATATTGGATGTGGCTTTAGAAAAAAAAAACTTACTTTATCTTCACTGAGAGATGTGTCGATCGTATGATAGCAATTGAATTAGCACAAGTGTTGATAGTTCACAACATGAATCTACCTAATTTGCATCGGTCAAAGGTTCACAAAGATTAGCGTTTGTGCAAAAGGTAGCTAATTTTCATCAATAATATCTAATTTTCTATCCACAGATGACTCTCACATACCAAATGGTAAAAATAGTTTATTTTCACGAACGAACAACAAAAGTTAGCTATTTTTTGTTAGCCAAACCCGACCCACAAAAATTAGCTAATTTTCCGTCTGGTACTATGCACAGAAATTATCAAATTTCCATCAACGGCCCATTAGCTAGACTAATTTCCATCAGCTATAAATAGCCCATAAAAATTAGCACTGCTATTTTCTGTCAACTATGATCAGCCTAGTTGGTCTAATTTTCGTGGCCCAACAGAGCGAGCGGAAATTAGTATTATAAGCACCAAAAGTGCTACAATTTGACCATTTGTATCCATCCACAACATATAACTTTCTCTACACTCAAAACATTACACCTAACTTTCTCTACACTCAAACGTTGTACACCAGCTGCATAAATCAAAGAATCGGCCTTTTCGTTCCCTCAAACTGCATTCCTTTCTTCGACTCAAGTGGAGGGGAGGGGGGAGGGGGCAACTGATGCCATAATCAGCCGCGGTCCTATCTATCATTGATCATGCAGAGGTAACCACCCCCTGCATTCCGCTCCAAGGGATACCTAGCGGCACCTTTCATGTCCTCGAGGTGCTTCATGGCAGCATCTCGTAGACCAGATCTGTTTGGCGCCTTCCCTTTCCTGCGCTTCTTTATCATGGTGCAAGTCCCCAGAGGATCATCACTTCCAGCACCAGGTCTCCTGCAGCGACAATTCCAAGTTTGAGCTTTCGATGCAGTTACCATCAGTTTTGCTTACACAGCACCGAGATTCAAGCAGATACAAACACTCAAGAAACAACTGCAACTATCCTTACGAGCAGACGAAATAGCTTGAGAAAGGAAGGAAGGCCCCAAAACTTACTTCAACAACTTCTCGGAAGCAACTCTAGCAGCCTCGATGGTAGCCTTGGTAGGCAGCCACCTCACTGTCCTGCCAGGATCTCCTCGCATCGGTGAATGGATTTTCACCAGCTGCACATGATTTTCTTTTCACATCAATACACCACATGGGTAACAAACAAAATAGCATAGCATCATGGGTGCAAACAGTTCTGTTAGCTAACATTAGAGCAAGAAAGGAACTCACACCAAGACATTCCATCATCTGATAATATGCTCTACCATGTAGTGGAGTGTGTCCCTTTCTTACCTCTGAGAAGTACCTTGTCCTGAAAGATAACTTCAGCTGTAAGCACAGAACTGTAGACTAGAATTTTTTATTGTCACTGCGTGGAGATCGACATGCACTAACCATTCCTTGTAACCTGGGTCTACGGTGAAGCCATACATATCAACACTGTCACAGATGGAGAGGGCAAATTCAAGAGCTTTAAGCCCGGTTCCTTTAGCTGAGGAACCAAATGATGTGCCTAGCATGAGGTATACTGGATTGGTTATTGGAAGTTCCTACATAGCAAGAGTTCCAGCAGCCAGATAAGAAAATACAGAACATGTACTCAAGGTGGCCTGATTTCTAACATCGAAGCTAAATTACCCGAATCATTTGGTTCATGATATCATGTATTGTCGTCTTAACGATCAGTGCCTCTTTTTTTGTTTCTGCAACCATAAAAATCAGCATGCCTTTTCATATTTGTATCTCACTGATAGGGGACAAAATATAGATGGCAGACTTACCATCTAACTCAACAACTTTATCTAGTGCCTTTGCGGATCCTCTATTCAGAAGGCGAAATGTACTCTTTCTACCAACATATTCAGTGTAATTCTGCATATGGATATATTGAACGAGTTGAGGGCATATCCAAATGTAGGGGAAAAACCGACCAGCTAACAGATCATCTTAACAAACCTGGGTGGGTGCACCATTTTCTCTGAAGACAGCATCATAAGAATCAATTTCATCCCCAAATTTAGTTTTGAGAAGATCACCTGAGTTCCCAACAACAGCACATCGACCAAAGTGGCGAGGAACGTATGGTGATGTCTCAGGTAGAACTAGTGAGAGCTTTTCCATGCAGAGGCTTCTGTTCTGGCACTTATTCCTGCAACCTCAGAACCAAATATGCTCAGTAATCTATTGGAGTTAAACCACACCTAATAAGTCTAGGTGAAATGGCAAAGACTTGTATCTACCCACAGAAGGATTCCTTTGTTGATTCTTCTCCATGCATATTCCTCCCAGCCATTTGGCAAAGCATCAATGTACTCCTTTGTGAGTACTGTTGTACTGTTCCGGACCTGGGAGAGAAAAACTATTAAGTGACCATATTGATAGCTAATCATGTAGCCGTGAAGAACTATAGACCAACGTTGCAGTATAGTATATGTTATGGTGCTTATGAAATTCAGATGGGGCTCTTGCACCGTCTACAGCAGATACTCGCTTCTTTTCCTGATGGGTGCGCTCCATCAAGATGGCGCCTAAGTAAGTGCGGAAAGGGCTCAACACTTTGTTCATTTTGGTGGCTTGGGAGATTTGAAAATTCAGGAACTCTCATGTGTTTTGAGGGCTGTCAGCCGGATGTTAGGCGGGTTCTCCAGCTAATAGAAGAGGAAGGTTTGCTTTGGTGTAGGGCCGGAGCTGCCAACCTCCAGGAGCTATATAGAAGGTCGTGGGACCTAGCCGGGTAGGGCTGTTGGTCCGGGTCGTGACTCCTCTTTGGGTACTCCCGTGTTGGGTGTGTGCGGTGTTTCAGGTGGGGCGTTTCTGCCTACCCGATGTATTTTTTTTTCTTCTTAAATGAAACGACACGCGGTTCTCCTGCGTGGTTCGGAAAACAAATTCAGATGGGACGGTTCAAAAGTGACAAGAGTATGACTTTGTCAACATTGCCAATGCTGCATCATATGACTTTTGAAAGCAGCGTTATATGGTGTTGGATTTATTGGGTTCATTAATCACATAGGCTTATGAACACAAAGTATGCTCACGTGCTCCCATGAGGCCACAGCTTCACACAGATTGAACTCAAACGACAGACTTTCAGCCTTATGGGTGATTGGATCTCTCTGCAAAAAAAAAGGCCCATAAGAGCTACAAAAATGATCATAGACATGAGGCAGGCAAGCCTAGTTATGAGAGAAGGTCGACAGAGTAAATACTATAATTTGCTGGCTGAACATGCAGCAGGGTTTCAAAAGCATAAGATGCTAGGTAAGCACAGAACCAAATGTACTTTGCGATCTGTTTCTTAGTAAGGCTAAAATGGGAAAAGTCCTACCTGTATCAAGTAAAAGCTTTGCCTGTAATAACACGGCGAGAAATCACTTACCCACTTAGAAACTGTGTCACTTGGGTATTGTATCACAACACGACAGTAGTCCTCCCCGGTCACGGCTTTCAGTCCTAGCCCATTTGCATCCTGCAGTTACTTTTAAGCAAGTGAGGTTTGTCTGTCTGAACCAAGACAGCAAAGAAGATCCTGAAGCTGCTGACACTGCAAATCTATGCAGCCACTGTCATCCAATTCAACTACAGATACGCTACAATCCATGAAATCTTATTTCACGCCAGAACAAAGACCTCACTGTCACAGTGCTACCTCCTACACTAAACAGTGAACCTCGGACTCGGAACAATTGGCGCACGGAACCAAGAATCTCGAGGCAACCACGTTCCCAATCCGCCACAGCTCGTGGTTGTGACGAAGTAGTGCCCCCATACCCAGAGGCGAAAACGACAATGCGGCACGAGATGAGCAGGAACACCAGTAAGGCAAATCGAACCGTAATCAGCCCAGAGGGAGGCATACGAGCAAGACCATACCACGCACTTGCTGAAGCCACCCCGCAGCGCGGCGAGCGCCGCCAGGTCCGCCTCCGAGAGCCGAGAGCCGCTATCTGCACGCACGCACCCACCCACCCACCCGTTCAGCTGTCAGGGATCTCCTGCGCGACACGCGAACTGGAACACGAGAGGGAAAGAGAGAGGAGCGGGACGGGGGCATTACGTGAGGAGGAGACGCCGGAGAGGTAGAAGAGGATGGCGGTGAGCCCCGAGAAGATGGCCGCTGCGAGCGCGAGCGGGAGCACCCGCAGCGCCGGAGCAGCCCTAGGTGGCATCCTTGCGCGGTGTGCCGCCTCTTGCCGGAGCAGGACGGAGAGTGGGGAGGAGCATCTTTCCCAGTTGCACGTTAAGTCTTTGTGGGCCTCTTCTGGCTTTACTTGCGTGGGCCGTACACGGTGGGCTCAACTTAGCCACTCTGCAAACAGCCCAGTTTCTTTAACGGGCCTAGTAATAATCAGCTCCATTCATTATCTCCTGCTCTGCGTCGATTTATGCTGTATTTGAAATCTATAGAGCTAATAGTTAACCTACTAATAAATTATTAACTAGATTTAATAAACTAATAAATTAATTATTAGCCATTAGCTAACTATTAGCTCCAAACAGGGCCTTAATACGTTCAGGTCACAAGCCCATCTATTCCATCGTCTAAAATGTCTAAAATGTAAACGTTGCGCTCTATATAGACTTTTGTTTAAATAAGAAAATTGTTCAGACGTACTCTAAACCTTTACAATAATTTGTGCTCTATTTGAACTGATCATTATGCTCGATTTCAATGTGTCTACCATGTAACTTGTAAAAATAGCAACCACAATTTAATCCCCACACCATCTCTCGTGAGGTGGCTAGGGTAATACCAAACCCTAGCCACTGTCACCGTCCCTTCCTATCTCTCTTCATCTTGCCTCCACCAAAGTGAGTGTTAGGAAATGTGAGCCCAAACGGCCCATGCCGGCCCAGGTGTCTTAAGGGAAACAATACAAAGAAGGAGGGAGGTGACGAGAAAGGCATCGAGGAATCATTTTGAAAACCTAAACTCTCTATCTTTGTATCTTCTTCCTCCCTTCTCTCATGTACCCGGATTCTCTTCCATTCTATTCACTTGCTGCTATTGGTTTGAGTTTGAGAGATTAGTGTTGCTAACAATTGGTATCAAAGGGTACGATTCTCGACTTCAATCTGCCTAACGTCATGACTCTCGACTTCAAACTCATCCTCGACGAGTTCAACCGAAGGTTCGATGAGATGGATGCTCGACTCGACCTGCGCTTCGCCAGGCTGCAGCAGCTGCAAGCTAAGGAGGTGGACGAGTCGTACCGTGACGCGGTGAGCCCACTACCTCCTCTACCCATAGTCTATGAGCCCTAACGCGAGGCAAGCCATCTGCCTCCCGTCCACGACAACGTTGCGGGGGTGGTGTCCACGGGCTCGGATGACGACCTCGACCTGCAGCAGATCGCCAAGGAGTCGTCCGTGTCCTCGTCGCCGCGTCACAGCTCGAGAGACGTCGTCCGAGCTACCTCAAGCATGGATGTACCCGACGACACGCACACCAAGTGTTCAATGATGGTCCTCAACCACGGTGCCTACTACGTTCCCAACACTCGTCTCTGCCTAATGCGGAGGTCCAGCGCAGCACCATATTCCACTTCATGCCTAAGGATTAATTGGTTGGAATCTATTGTTAATACCGTCGTCGCGTGCTGGGAAGATGTCACATCCGGTTTTTGGAAGGCAAACGAATGCAAACCATGTATGTGCCAAGATTAGAAACTCACGTACACAACGATTACATAATTGGACATCATCACACAATGCTCGAAATAAATAGCGGAAAGGTACTTGATTACATCAAGATGTCCAAGACATCCACAGAGTCTATTACACATTGTCTTTAACATAACTATCAAAGTGCAGAAATACGGAACGTAGAAGCTAAGCCTACACAGGCAGCTGACTGGGGGTTTGCCACTAAGAAGGAACCAGAACTCGTCATAGTCCTGAAACTCCTTGAAGTCTTCCATGTTGCCAGCATCACCTCCTGAGCATTGAGTACAGTGGGGACAACCTGGGGTGGGGGTGGTGTGTAAAGCAAGGGTGAGTACACATCAACGTACTCAGCAAATGTCTCGTTTGGCTAAAGTGGACTAGCTATATATGGAGTTGAGGTTAAGCCGTTGCTTTTAGTTGGTCAAATATTTATTATTGTTAGTAGATCCAAGTTTTAGTAATAAACCCAGTTATTTCCCAGAAGTACCTCCTCAAAAGAGGAAATACTAGAGATCAGATTTTATAACATCATTATTAACCATCATCATAAAAGTATCCAAAGTTCTTCTAATCAAAGAGGATCCCAAGGCTGCTCTTAACCGTGAGCTTGACTGATATACCAGTTTCTAACACTCTGCAGAGGTTGCACACTTTACCCACAAGTTGTGATCCCTTTATGCCTCGGGTCGATCAAACCCTTAAACACTACCAAGGTGAGTCGGCAAGGTTTCACTACGTAGCCTTTACAAAGACTCCCCTGGTGCATAGCTGCTCGTTAGGTTTCGCCAGTCGTACAAACGCAGTACACCTCCCCAAGGTGGGTGACTAACAAAACTAAATCGAATGAACCTCTGCACCCCAACCTTGGCAGAGCGAGCACTATGCCCCCAGGTTCATCTAATTAATCAGCTAAGGGCGTCCCATTTCACCCTCATGGTTGTACTGTTATCCCGGGTGGTCACTCCACGAACAGGTCCTTACAGAGAGGTACTCGGGAAAAAGGCCTGAGCCCCATAGATTATCATAAGCTCATCAACATAATCAGGATAACAGTATCGTATCATAAATGTTCACATCATGTTCATTGGTTAAAGTTAAGGCAATAGCAAAATGCTAACCATGATAACCCAAAAGGTAAACAAGGATAAGTAAATACAGACCAGTCAATCCTTAGGTTTCATAAAGTAATGTGAGATAGTGAATCATAAAGTATGTAGGACATAATAGGTCAGAGGACATTTGCCTTCACCAGGTTGTTGCTCAGGGAGGTCTCCAACAACACACTCAGGAACCTCGGACTGCTCGTTGTCTAAATAAAGCGAGCATGCATTCAATACATTTGGAAAGTACAAATGAACAACACACCAAACATGTACAAACATAGGAATACATCTCAAAAGGCACAATACTACATAAGGGATAATGGGTTCAAAGCATAACATAAACTATAACATAAACCAACTTCATTTGGAAATAGATTATTACTTCTCTAAGTGTTACTCACAAATACATAGCATAGTTCAATTTATTTTATTGTGACCTAAAAATTAGAACAAAGATGAATTCATGTAATACACATTATTAATCTTACAAGATTAAACATGCTTTAATCTCTAGGGTTTTCTCTTTTATTTTATTAAATAAACAAATCTAAACATATTCTAGTTCATAGTTAACTATAAAATTAGAAAACACAGAATGTAAATGGAACTAATTTATTTAAACAGAGAATAATTCTATGAACATTTTGCAATTTGAATCACTAAATTTGGAGTTCATATGTAAAAGATATGAAATAAACAAGTTTAGGAGTTGAAAATACAAAATTAAGCCCTATTCTGTAATTATTTAGGCCTTGTTTGGTTAATCCCGTTACTCATGGATTGAATGGGATTGGAAAAAATTAAGAAGAAGTTTGACTTGCTTGGAATTTAAACCCACCCAATCCCACTTAATCCACATGGATTGAGAGCTAACCGAACAAGCCCTTAAAAGGATAGGGTCTGTTTGTAATAACTCAGAGACCTACGCGTAAAGTCTAAGGACGGCGGGTCTTAAGCAAAACAACCACAGCGAAAGGGTATCCTGGCTTCTTGGCCATCCGATCGGGAACGGACGCTCGAGATTAGAAGCGGGCGCGCGGGATCGGACGCGAGGGCTGACCAGCGGGTCCCACGCGTCAGCGGCTAGGGTATCCCCGGTGCGGGATGCGAGCACGGGCGCTCCCTGGCGGGCGGGGGCCACGGGTCGGTGACTCGAACCAACAGGGGGGAAACGGTGGGAGCCTGACAAACAGGGCCGCGGGGAGGTCGGGCCCGCTAGTCAGCGGTGGAGGGCACGCGCGGGCGTGATATCACGAGCGCGTGCTGACAGACGGGGCCCTCCAGGCACTGACCAAGAGTGGGGAAAGAAAAGGGGAGGCTGACGGGCGGGTCCTCCTTGTTAGGACCGCCATCTACCTTGGCAGTGCGCACGGCGCGAGCGCCATGGCCGGAGACGGCGACTCCGTGCGGGCGAACAGGGCACAGGGCGGCTGCGGTTAGCCGGGCGGACTCGGTTCGACGGCGCGGGACCGGAACCGACGATCACCGGTGACTAATTGATGGAACAGAGGAAATGGGAGAGAGAAGAGAAAGTCCGGCGGGGAAATTCACCTCGGGTGGAGCAGGGATGAGGACGAGGCTGGGCACAACGGTGGCGGAGCACGATCGCGGACGGCGGTCGAGCTATACCGACGACGAATTCGGGTGCAGGGGGCCTGGCGACGGGGAAGCTCCGACGGGCTTGAAGAACCGGCGCGCGCAGCTCGGGTGAGTGGGCAGAGGTGAAATGAGCGAGGCAGGGGGAAGTGGGGTGCGCGGGGACTTGTAGAGGGGGTGAGGTTGCCGGTTTGGAGCTGAGTGGCGACGTGGGCGCGGCGATCTCGGCGTGCGTGCACGGTCCGCGCAGGCGAGCGGTTGAAGGAGGATGGGGAGGGACTGGCGAGCGGGGCCCGCGGGACAGTGGCACAGACGCGCGAGCGCATAATAGGCCAAAGCGCCGACAGGGCGACCCCACCGAACAGCGAGAGGGAGAAAGGGAAGAGGGGCGCAAGTCGGCGCCGACAGGCGGGGCCCACCTGTCAGAGATCGAAGGCGTGCGGGCGAAGCTGGGCTTAGTGGGCCGACTGGGCTGCTTTCTCTTTTTCTTTTTCTCTGAATTTTCTAATTCCTTTTCTATTTCTTTTCTCTAGGGTTTTCAAATCCAAATTCAAACTAGGTTTTAAATTCAAATAAATTCAAAGTTGTGCAACACTTCAAAGAATATTTTAAGCTCAGCATGATGCAACATTTCATGACTCATAATGTTTTGGCAAAAATAAATAATTAAATCCCCCTAACTTTATGCTATTTCTACTCAAAAAGGGAAAAAGGGAGAGATATTCTAGAGAGATAAAACCTAGAGTGAGAGAGAGAAGAGTAACACATGAATTTGGGTGATAATTAGAAAGAAATTTTATACCCCCAAATTCAGGGTGTTACAGACCATCCCCCTTAAAAGAATCTCGCCCTCGAGATTCAGGGCTGGCTAGAAAAGAGCTCAGGGTACTTGGCTTTCAAATCATCTTCTCTTTCCCAGGTTGCTTCTTCTTCTGAGTGGTGACCCCATTTGACTTTGCACATCCTGATGGTACTTCTCCACGTGACCCGATCTGTTGTCTCCAGAATTTGAGTTGGCTTCTCAATATATGTCAGATCTTCTTGAACTTCAAGATCCTCTACTAGCAACTGCTCTTCTGGCACTCTCAAGCATTTCTTCAACTGAGATACATGGAACACATCATGCACAACTGACAGATTATCTGGTAAACTGAGTTGATAAACCACTTCTCCACGTCTTGTTTGAATCTGAAACGACCCAATATATCGAGGTGCTAGCTTGCCTTTGACTCCAAACCTTTTGGTTCCTCTGATGGGTGACACCTTCAAATAGACGTAGTCTCCCACTTCAAAATTGAGTTCCCTTCTTCTGGTGTCAGCATAGCTTCGCTGTCTGGACTGCGCTGCCTTCAAATTCTCTCAGACCATTCTGATGTTCTCTTCGGCTTCAAGCAAAATATCTGGTCCGAACACCTGTCTTTCATCAGGTTGGTCCCAATACAACGGAGTTCTGCAATTCCTCCCATATAGCGCTTCGAATGGTGACATCTTCAGACTGGCCTGATAGCTATTGTTGTAAGAGAATTCTGCATATGGTAATCTCTTGTCCCAACCTATCTTAGCTTGCAAAGCACAAGCCCTCAACATATCCTCTAGAATCTGATTGGTTCTCTCTATTTGACCATCTGTCTGTGAGTGATAAGCTGAGCTGAACTTCAAGTGTGTGCCCAAAGCTTCATGCAACTGCTGCCAAAAATGAGAGGTGAACTGGGTGCCTCTATCTGATACTATCTTCTTCGGAACACCATGCAAGCACACAATTCGAGCCATGTATAGTTCGGCCAACACCGCACTGTTGTAGGTGGTCTTGACTGGTATGAAATGGGCCGCCTTTGTCAAACGGTCCACTACTACTCTAATAGAGTCATAACCAGTACGAGTGTGAGGCAAACCGACTATAAGTCCATTTCAATCTCATCCCATTTCCACTGAGGAATCTGCAACGGTTGCAACAAACCTGCAGGTCTCTGATGTTCTGCTTTAATCCTCTGACAATTGTCACATACAGCCACATACTCTGCTATCTCCCTTTTCATACCGTACCACCCGAATCTTTTCTTCAGGCCTTGGTACATCTTCTCACTACCAGGGTGTATAGAGTATGCTGTCTCATGAGCTTCCTTGAGAATCAGTTCCCGGATCGATTTGATATCGGGAACACACAGTCTGTCCTTGAACCATACCACTCCTTCTACATCTTCACGGAAATCCTTGCCTTTTCCATCTATGATCAGCTGTCGGATCTCGTTGATCTTCTCGTCATCCTTCTGACCTTTCCTGATGTCTTGCTCTAGAGTGGGTTCCAACTCGATTGTCACTCCTTGAGTGTTGTTCAAAAATCTGAGACTCAATCTATCGAACTCCTTCGCTAGTTCATACGGCATCGGGTGAGCGGTCAACATATTAACTTGACTCTTTCTGCTAAGAGCATCTACAACCACATTTGCTTTGCCTGGGTGATAATGAATCTCTAGCTCATAATCCTTGATCAACTCTAGCCATCTTCGTTGTCTCATGTTTAGCTCTGACTGAGTGAATATATATTTGAAACTCTTGTGGTTCGTGTAGATATCACACTTCTGCCCATAAAGATAATGCCTCCAGGTTTTCAATGCATGAACCACGGCTGCTAATTCTAGATCATGAGTAGGATAGTTCCTCTCATGAATCTTCAACTGGCGGGATGAGTATGGCACTACTCTCCCTTCCTGCATTAACACACATCCCAGTCCGGTGTACGAAGCATCACAATATACTGAGAATGGCTTGTGAACATCTGGCAAAATCAGTATTGGTGTCGTTGTCAACTTCTCTTTCAATGTCTCAAAGGACTTCTGGCATGCTAGGGTCCACTTGAACTCAACCTTCTTTGCCAACAAGGCTGTCATTGGCCTGGCAATCTTGGAGAAACCTTCAATAAAACGCCGATAATAACCGGCCATTCTGATGAAACTCTTGATTCCTCGGACATCTTTTGGTGCTTTCCAGTCCAAGATAGTTATTACCTTCTTCGGATCTACAGCCAATACATCTTGATTTATAATGTGACCCAAGAATAGGACTTCACTAATCCAGAACTCGCACTTGCTAAGCTTGGCATATAGCTGGCAATCTCATAGCCTCTGAAGTACTTTCCTCAAATGCTCCTCATGCTCTTGCTCATTCTGGGAATATATAAGAATATCATCAATAAACACTACTATGAACTTGTTGAGGTAGTCTATGAATACACTGTTCATCAAGTACATGAAGTAGGCTGGCGCATTCGTCAAGCCAAATGACATAACCGTGAACTCATATAGTCCATACTTGGTGATGAATGTTGTCTTCGGTATATTCGAAGGTCGGATTCTAAGCTGATGGTAGCCCAACCTCAGATCTATCTTCGAGAACACACTGGCTCCTCTCAACTGATCGAATAAATCTTCAATTCTGGGCAGGGGATACTTGTTCTTTATAGTAATTTCATTCAAATCTCGATAGTCGATGCACATCCTCTTCGTGCCATCCTTCTTCTCCACAAACAGCACTGGGGCTGCCCAAGGCGAGGTACTCAGTCTGATGTAGCCTTTCTCCGACAACTCATCGATCTGCTTCTTGAGTTCCACTAACTCTGGTCCGGACACTCGATAGGCTCTCTTGGAAATAGGGCGGTGCCTGGTATAAGCTCTATGGCAAATTCAACCTTCCTTTCAGGTGGCATACCCGGTAACTCCTCGAGAAACACATCTGTAAATTCTGATACTACATTTATAACCTCTGATGGGTTAATCTCCTCAATATGGGCGGTGACTTGGTGACAACCCCCTTTCCTTGGTCCAGACAAGATCAACTGCACTAACACTTCTTCTCCTGATAAGTACACTAACTTCACCGTTCTCTTATCACAACTAAGACTGGCTTGATACTTGGTTAACCAATTCATCCCTAGGATGACATCTATAGTTGTATCCTGGTTACCCATAACTATTAAATCAGCGGGGAACTCTATCCCCCTTATTTGAACCTTTGCACTAGGGTAAAATCTATCTGTTTGGGTCCTTCCACCAACTGAACTAACTCTCATAGGTGGATACATGGGTGCTACTGGTCTATTATGTGATTCTACCCATGATGCAGTCACAAAAGAATGTGTTGCTCTAGTATCAAATAAGACATTTGCAGAATGGTACTCGACTGAAAACGTACCTAGTGCCACTCCTGGAGTCTCCTGGACTGTGTCGGCCTCCAAGTGATTCACCTTTCCATATTGGGCACGAGGTTGCTCACGGTTGTTGCCTCCTGGCTGCATTGCATTCTGCCTGACTGGGGCATTGGGAGCTGGCTACTGCTGAGCTGCTTTCTTTGGACAATGATTCGCCTAATGACCTTGTTCCCCATAGTGGAAACATGCACGACTTCCTCCTTCAGCTGGCGCTGCTTGTTTGTTCTGGTTGGTTGCTGGGGCAAAAAGACGGGCTGCCTGGTTGCTCTGACGCTGGTATTGATTTCCTCCTTGCTGGTTGTTCTGACAGTACTGTTGTTGCTGCTGAGGAAACTACCTCTGGTACTGCTGCTGCTGGTTCTGACGCTGATGCTGGTGCTGGTGACCTTGCTTGAATGGCTGAGGTGGGTTGCCTGAGTAGCGAGGACAGCTGCTACTCCCGACCTAAGATCCACCAATCTTGCGTTTCATGTCCTCTATCTCCCGACGCTTCCTTTCTGTCATGATTGCTCTGTCGATCAGATGCTGGAAGGTAGGGAAGGTGTGGTTCATCAGCTGATATTGGAGGGGATCAACCAATCCTCTCAAGAAGAGGTACTACCTCTTGGCATCCGTGTTGACATCTTCTGGGGCATAATGCGACAGCTGCAGAAACTTGTCCTTGTACTCGCTGACGGACAGGGGACCCTACTTCAAGGCGAGAAACTCCTCCTTCCTCACTATCATCAGTCCCTCGGGCACATGGTAGCGATGGAAGTTGTCCCTGAATTCTTCCCAAGTGATGGCTTCAGGGTTGGCATGGGTGGCGAGGTAAGACTCCCACCAAGACTGGGCTGCTCCCCTTAGTTGTCGGGGACCGTACAACACCTTCTCACGATCGTTGCACTGGGCAGTGTGCAACTCATGTTCCACAGTACACAACCAATCTTCGGCATCCATGGGATCAGTAGAATGGACAAAGACTGGGGGATGGCCCCTCATGAACTCTGCTCGCTTGTCTCTAGGCACTTGAGGCATCTGGACTTGCACCTGAGGCTGAGGCGGTGGTGGCTACTGCTGCACCTGCTGCATGGCTGCTAAGGTCTGACCAATTGCCTGGACTGCTTAGGTCTGCATCAAGAACATTTGCTCAATGGTCATCGGTGGTGGCGGTGGCAAATGCTGTTGCGGGGCTGCCTCCTCTTGGGGTGCCTGCTGACTGCTGTTCAGGCTGAGCACGCCTCGCACCTTTGCGCCTATTCTCAGACATCTATAGAAATCACACACATATACCAAACTGACTCTGCAGTCTTTCAGCATAAGAAAAGATGTATAGAAAATCTTCATAGCACTGAACAATTGACCATCTTCACTAACAGCTTCTCAGATAAAGAGGAAAGTGGAAATAAATAGATTACCCAACTAAATAACTGACTTTATTAATAACTACACCAAGTTGCAGGGAATACCCACACCTTGGTGACAATCATTACAAAGATCCAACTTCAGTACATGTCCATCATAACAAGCATCCAACATAAAATAAGCAAACTAACTCTAATTAAGACTGACTAACTAAGACACTGAACTAAGCATTATTATAGACTCTGACTCTGTCGATCTAGGGATCCAAATCTATCCGGTCCTGCAGTCTGGGGTACCATAGTCGAAGTGACCACGGGGCGGTGAACGGTAAGGGTGCTGAATCCCAACAGGGGCGGGAGAACCACCATCAAGATAGTGGCGTGTTGCGCACTCAGCACACAATTCCGCAACCTCCACCCGAACCTTGCCCAACTTGTCAAGGGCATGGTCCAACTCTATGTTGAGCATGGCAGCCAAGTTGACCATGTTGTTCAGCCTGGGATTGCCCTCACCAACTGGCGAGACAATCACACCTCCAGCACTGTCGCTCGAACAGCGAGGGTATTACTTCAGGTCAAGGCCATCAGCTACCCCGCTGAACAACAAACAATACTGAGAAAGTGCTCGTCGTGCTGCATCTTGCATGGCTGCCTTTGCAGTATCCCTTTCGGTAATAGAATAGTGCTCCGAGAAGGCCTCTGCACCCCGGAGATCATCATCCGGATGGCGCACCAAGCAAGTAGCCTCCCACTGGTCCGGGTATAGCCCGTGACGATGCTGGTAGACTACACAATGGTACTCGATGGACCAAGTGTGTCGGTGGAAGGCCCGACGCAATAGGGTATCGAGAGCGTCATGGAAGTGACACCCGCGAGCGGCGTCATGAGTGATTGGTCTAGCGATCCATCCCTCCGGCTTCGGCTCCTCTGAGAGCTTCGTGCCGTGGCTCAAACTGCCACCGGCGTCGTCGTCATCTCTGTCTCCATCAGGATCTCCTCCAGCAGCTGGGATGCCATGTGGTGGTGTAGGGGGCATCTCTGACTGAGGTGCAGGGGAAGGCGGCCTCTCAGACTCCACCTCCTACTGAGGCGAGGGGGAAGAGTCCTGTTGCTCCTGCTCCTGGCGTCGGCGCTCCTGCTCCTCGTGCAGGCGACGATGCAGTCTCTCCAGGTGATTTGACTGACCTAGCACCGTGCGACAAAGTGGATGCTCCGCCAAGCGAGAAGGCAAAAAGGGGATCACAGACTTACATGCAGTGCACCTGATACGGGCCATCTACAAAAGACATTGTAAGCACAAGAGTAAGAGTAGAACTATGAGACCAGAAAGTAAACAGAAAGAAAAGTAGACAAAACTTTTTGAGATAAGTAGATAACATAGAGTTGGTCAAGATGACCAACTTTTGAAAAGACTCTAAGTTCAAGGTAAGAGTATGGGTCTATAATCCTTAGGAAGACCACTCTAGTCTAGGTTAGCTGTAACACCCTGAATTTGGGGGTATAAAATTTCTTTTCTAATATTCACCAAATTCAGGTGTTACCCTCTATTTTCCATGCTTTTCTTTTCTTTTTCTAAATAATGGAGTGTTATTTTATTATATATTAGCATAAGCCTACCGAATTGAGCCCTAGAGAAGCGTTGCGTGCTGCCTTTCATACTGAAGCATAGTTTTGTTTACTATCACATTTAATTTTATTTAAATTATTTTGGGCTTGATCTTAAATGGACAAATATTTATATACATAAATCTCTACTATGCATATAGATACGAAAAGAAGAGAAATAGAAAAAGGAGAAAACAAATGAAAAAAAGGAACGATCGTTCCTAAACCAGCGCTCTCATCTCCCATCCCACGTCCGATCTGCATGTAGAAAAAATGGAAAAACAACCTTATGGGTCCCACTCGCATGCGATCTCCAGCTCCCCACGTTTTTCTCCCTGCCGTGCATTTGGAAAGAGACCACCTGGCTGGGCCCCGCACGCCATTTCTATCTCCTCTCTCTAGTAACTGCTTCGCTCCATTTCTTCCGCCACTAGATGCATCCACAGCTTCAGCAACTAACGCTCCTTCAAGCCCCGTAGCAACTCCCCTACTACACGCAGTCCACTCCGCGCACACCATGCTGAATCTCCTTGTCGGAGCTCCGGCGTAGATGTGCCTCACCGGAACACCTTGCGCATCATGCTTGTCGATGTCGTCTTGACTGGTAAGGTCCGCGTCCCCTCCCTGCTGAGTCTTTGTGCGTGTAGCCTTCGCGTCATCGTCTGCTGCGCACGCGTGCTGTCGCTCCACCCTGCTTGCTCGCCTCGGCCAGCGCGCATCCCAGCTCCCCTGCACGCGACTGGACTCCCTGCAACGCGGCCAAGCCTGGCAGTCCGGCACGGTGCCACGATTTTGCACGTGGCCAGGCACCTCCTCCCAGCGAGAACCCGCGTGGAGCCCCTGTCCCGTTGCCACAACAAGCGGCGTCGTCTGCCCATTCTAGCCATGGCCGCCCAGCCCGCCCAGTGCCTGCTCCCTCCCCAATCCCGTGCGGCGGCGTGCTTGGCGCCCAGCTGGTGGCTTGCCTTGCGCCTCCCCTGGCCGAGCGGCCTGCTTGCCGCAGTAGAGAGAACTCAGGGCGCGTCCGACCCGCAGCCCCGCCCCTGCGCAGGAAATCCTGAACCAGTTGTTCCCCTGTGTGCGTGCGTGGTGAGAGGTTGAAGAAAGGAAGTAGCCACACCAGATCCCGCTTCTTTTCATCCTATGTGGTTGTGTCCCCATGTGGCCCTTCGTGTGGTTTCACTTCGACCAATAGAATCACGCCATATAGTTTAAATTCGAGAAATGTTATTTATTCCATATAGTTTGCGTCGAAAACCCGTCACGACTCGTCCCAATTGCGTTAACTTCGTAACAGCATCAATTTCGTATTAGTAACATTATTTTGGTATGTCGCGGATCTCAAGTAATTAATTATTTGTTCATTCAATAGTGATTAAAAATGGCTTTCCAATTAAAACTAATTTATAGTTCTAACTTGCGCTTTACAAATACTCGTTAATTTGATTAATGCAAATTCAAATATTTGACATTAATACTCGCTTATTGTATACACGTTATCTATTTAAGTATTTATCGTATATCGCGCATACTGTTCCGCACGCGATGGCGTGCTGGATTGCGTGCTGTTTTGCGCGCGTCACCACACGTGGTCTTCACGTGTCGCGCGTGCGGATCGTGCGCATCACCGCATGTCGTCTACGCGCTAAGTCGCGTGTGTCCGTGCGTCGTCGCATATTATTCGCGCGCTGTTTGCGCGTCGTCGGGATTCTGACGACCCTCGTCTACCCCTTCGTTTACCCTTCGTCTACCCCCCTATACCCCTGGAACATCGTTTTGATTTTAAAATCTAATTTAGGAATTCGATTTGCACCAACATAATTAATCTTAACTGAAATATTCTTTGCTAATAATTGCTTAGATTAATCATGCTTTTGTTTATTAGTTTCGCATGTCGGTTCGCGTGTGTCGTGCGCATGCCGTAGCGTTGTTTTGCGCGCGTCAACTCATTTCGTTCGCGTGTATCTCTCATGTCGATCACGTGTATCCTATGGCGTCCACTCGTGATAATAAATTGTTTTCGCTTACGAACAATCACGTTAATAATGCTAATCTGTCGGGTCATATATTTTAGATACTTAACCTAAGACTCGCTCGGTTAATATTTATCAGATTAATATTCTAATCAGATTAAATGTGTAGTGTTCAACTTGAGCTTTTATAATAAATATTAACATGGATAATATTAATTTAACTACCTTCGATTTATGTAACATTAGTTTAGTATAAACATGTCACCTGATCAGTTATTCTCGTCTGTCGCGGGTGCTGTTCCGCGCAGTGGCGCGTTGCTTCGCGCGTCGTTCACGTGCTGTCTGCGCGTTGTTCGTGTGTGATGGGCTCGTGGTCGCGTGCTGGTTCGTGCCGGTTCACGTATCGTTCGCGCTGGTCGTGCGCACTGTTTCGCGTGTCGTCAGCATGCTGTGTCGCGCGTGTTCGCGCGTCATTTGCACGCTGTCGTGCTGTTTCGCTTGTCATAAATTCGTCTCGCTTAGAATATCTTATGTTAATTAAATTACTTATTTATTTGACAGTTGTTAGTGTAGCAGATTAATCAAACTAAATAGTAGATATAATTTATAATTGATAAGGTCGAATTAATTGTTAGCGTTAATACTTGTTTAGCGTAAACGTGATATTTTCCCGACCGTCGCTTCGAGTTCGACATTTCTTTCCCTCGTGTGACCATAGAATCAAGCTCTGTTTTATGCTGCATATTTTTATATCATTTTATCTTGTATGGTGTAATGTTTTTATGTATTTATATATGTTTGTTTGCTTGTGCTTGTTCGTCTTCGCTTCGTGTTGCGATTAGATCGCGATTTGTTCCCGCGTTTCGAGGAATCGACGATCAAGCTTCGGCGATCAAGTGATCTAGCTCTTTGAGTTCCACGAGGCTGAAGATCCTGAGCATCTGTTTGGTGAAGGCAAGTGTCCTCTGTCCCATTATGTCCCATTTACTTTATAATATACTGTCCCGCATACTATGAACAACCTAAGGATTGACTAGCTTTATATTTACCTTATCCTTGAATACCCTTTGGGTTACCATGGTTAGCATTTTGCTATTGCCTTAACTTAATCAATGAACATGATGTGACTATTTATGATACGACACTGTTATCCTGATTATGTTGATGATATACTTGTGGCATTTAGGGGACTCGGGCTGTTTCCCGAGTACCTTTCCGTAAGGACCTGTTCGTTGAGAGACCACCCGGGATAACAGTGCAACCATGAGGGTGAAATGGGATGCCCTTAGCTAATTAATTAGAAGAACTAGAGGTGTAGTTGCTTCGCCGTCGTGCCGTCAATGGGGTCCAGGCACAGTGCTTGCTCTGCCGAGGCTGGGTGCCGAGGTTCTTTCGTTCCGCTTTTGTTAGTCACCCTCCTGCGGGGAGAGGTACTGTGTTTATCAAACTGGAGAAACCTAACGGGCGGCTATGACCTCTAGAGAATCTTTGTAAAAGCTACATAGTGATACCCTGTCGGACCACCTAGGAAGTGATCAATGGGGATTAGCTCTCCCCGGGCAAAACGGGAATCACGGCTCATGGGTAAAGTGTGCGACCTCTGCAGAGGGTTAGAAACTGATATATCAGCCGTGCTCACGGTTAAGAGCAGCCTTGGGATCCTCTTTGATTAGAGATACTCCGGATACACCTCAGATGATGACTCTAATGATGATGGTTAATGTTGGTGACTTTAATTATGTATTCTAGTATTTCCTCTCCGAGGAGGTACTTTTTGGGATTATAACGTGGGCTTGATGATAAAATCTGGCTTCTACTAACAATAAATACTTGACCAACTAAAAGCAACTGCTTGAGCCTAACCCCACATAAAAGCTAGTCCACTTCAGCCAAACGGGGCATTTGCTGAGTACGTTGATGTGTACTCACCCTTGCTTTCACAAAACACCAGGTTGCATTTGGTGCAATCTATGCTCAGGTAAAGAAGGCGTCGAGGTGGATCTCCCGGAGTTCCAGGACGTCGACGAGTTCGAGGATTAGGCTAGCGACCTCCCCCAGTCAGCTGCCTGTGGTGGGTTGTTTACGTTGGCTACGTTTTGATTCTGTGTACTTTGATTTATATTATGTAAATGGCTCTAGTCTGTAATATTATTACTTACTCTTTATTGTAATTCGAAGCATTGTGCTATAATGAGTCATTTATGTAATCGTTGTGTATGTGAATTACTGATCCTGGCACGTACATGGTTCGCATTCGGTTTACCTTCAAAACCGGGTGTGACATAAGTGGTATCAAAGCCGTGCTGACTGTAGGACCACTGACCTAGAGTAGCATTGGCCGTTTTAAGGACTTCTTGACTGTTACTTCACCTCATCCTTGATTCTGCTTCAAAATTTTAGTCATCTCGACTAATTCTATGTTATGTTCTTATATGCCCCCTTGCCAAACTATTTTATTCAAGTATGATCCATACTTTTCTCAATCTATTAGATCTGATCTCACTCTTGTGCTTGCGATATCTTTGTAGACGCCCCCCTTACCATAACCTTCTTGTCTTTTATGATTCTTGTCTCTTCCATTATTAAATTGCTACCATTTGACCATCTCTGTTCCCTTGGTATTGACTTGCCCATACCCCTAGATTCCTCAATACTCTTGTTTCAAATGCTTACATCATAATTTATATTGCCTACTTGAACACTCCAGTTTATATGTCCATGAACTTCTTGTCTTCTGAGATCCCTTCCCATTCTGTTGCTAAGTCGCTATCCTTTGGCTCTTTCTATTCCCTTACCTTAGTATGCACGTATCCTTGGAATCTTGCATACTCTTATATTCTTATGTATGATTATTTTCATACCCCAAGGACTGTTCAAAACATTTTAGCTTACATGCCCTTGACCACCCTTGTTTCTCAATGATCCATGAGCATTCATCTTATTTCGCACATCCTTGGTGATCTCGTTAATTTCTCGTAACTTCCTTCGGTAATGATTTTTTACTTCAACTCTTCTGTTGGAACCTCACTTGTCTTATTCTTGATTGTTTTCTCCACTTCACCACTTTGCGAGTCTTGCCTTATGTCTGCCTGTGGATTATGCTTTTCATCATTATCACCTTTACCCTTATCGCCTCTATATCTTACTTTGATGTGTATCTTATACCTGCCCTTTAAAATCTTCTCTCCCCCATCTCAATCTGAGAGTTGTATGTTTTGCCTAATTTTCTCTTGGACGTATCATCTTCTTTACCACTTTCGAGTTTTTAACTCCATCCTCATCGGGTTTTTGTTTGTTATTGCCTTTGCCTTTCTCATCCCTTAACCTTACCTTGGCGATTACATTATGTCTGTTATCTACGATCTCCAATCTCCCATCCCAATTTGGGAGCAATATTTTACTTACCTCACCCTTGGCTATATCCTCTTCTTTACCACATGTAAGCTTGGGTGCAACTCCATTCCTTGTTGTACCTATACCACTGACTCTTCATTGCATTCATCTTTTCTCTCATACCCTTGTCTGTTATCGCCTTTGACCCTTGCGATATTGATGTCTTCTACCTGAATGCTTACCTTGAACTTATCCTTTAAAAGCCTCCCCTTTCTTTCAACCAAGTTTGAGAGTCGTGAGTTACCTATCTCTCCCTTGATTTCTTTTCACTCTTTGCCGCCTTACAAGTTTTGTCGTAATTCCATCCTTTGCTATGTGTTTTATTTGCTATCACCATCTCCTTGTCATCCATCGATCTTGCCTTGATACTCATCTTTATTCTGGCGCCTTAAAAATCTCCTCTCTTCCATCTCAATTGGGGAGTGTCAATTCACCTATCTGGCCCTTGGATGTACCCTCTCCTTTTCCATTTGCAGGTCTTGTCTTAACTCCATTCTTTATGGTATTTATATTCTTGGTTCTTATGCATATTTACCTCCTCTCCTACATCCTTGTCCGCTATCACCTTTAAACCCTCGTGGTACCTATGCCCTTGCCCACATGCCTACTTTGAACCTACCCTTTAAAGCCTCCTCTTTTTCATCGCTGTTTGAGGATAATGCATCACCTACTTCACCATTGATTGCTTCCCCTTCTTCGATGCATCGCAAGTTTTGTCTAAAATACATCATTTGTTGTGTGTTTGTCCGTTATCACCTTAACCCTTGTCATCCTTCGATCATTACTTTGATGCTTGTCATGTACCTGCATTTTAAAGCCGCCTCCCCCATTTCATTTCAAGAGTGTTGTCTTACCCCTCCCCGCTCTTGTTCGTTCCCTATTCCTATGCCGCGTTGCAAGTCTTAGCTTTTGTTTGATATCGCCCTTACCTTCCTAATATCTAGATCTTTCCATGATGCTTCTCCTATGCCTACCTTTTAAAACATCACCTTTCCCATCTCGATTTGAGAATGGTGTTTACCTACCCTGCCCTTGGTTGCATTTTCTCCCTTGTAACTATAATCCTTGCTTTAGCTCCATCCTTTATTATGCTCATGCCCCTCCATGTCTTATTGTTCCCCTTGACTTTTATTGGCCTTAGAGTAGTTCCCTTTTTAAGGAAAGACCACCATTTAATTAAAAGTTACGTATAGCAACGAGGTGTTTGTTGTTGTATGCTTGTGTTGTTTGTCTTTGTGTTATGACTGATTTGCTTCTTTGTGATGAGTGTTGGTGTGTTGTGGCCCCGGGTCCGCAATGACATCAGTTTACCAGGTAAGTGCCATATAGTTAATTAGTTGGGTTCTTCCCCTACTCTCTCTAATCCGTCTATACTTACCTTTTCTCGCTACCCTTTCCTCTTGCACCTGTCCGGTCGGCATCCTCCAACTCCTTCAAATCAGTCAAGATCAGAGTGGCGCAACGAAAGCGTGTGTGGGTCCAACCCACAGGTCCAAGAGATCTTCATGAATTGCATCAATCGGTCTCAAGCACCTGAAGGTCAAAGCAACAAGTCCGCAAGTTAAAGCTGACAGAGTCAAAGCTGGGTTAGAAGAAGCTATGAAAGACTAATAAACCAATCTCATTTTCTTGCTAGCCTCTTCTTGAATCTCGAGGGCGAGATTCTGTTAAGGGGGTTAGATCTGTAACACCCTGAATTTGGGGGTATAAAATTTCTTTTCTAATATTCACCAAATTCAGGTGTTACCCTCTATTTTCCATGCTTTTCTTTTCTTTTTCTAAATAATGGAGTGTTATTTTATTATATATTAGCATAAGCCTACCGAATTGAGCCCTAGAGAAGCGTTGCGTGCTGCCTTTCATACTGAAGCATAGTTTTGTTTACTATCACATTTAATTTTATTTAAATTATTTTGGGCTTGATCTTAAATGGACAAATATTTATATACATAAATCTCTACTATGCATATAGATACGAAAAGAAGAGAAATAGAAAAAGGAGAAAACAAATGAAAAAAAGGAACGATCGTTCCTAAACCAGCGCTCTCATCTCCCATCCCACGTCCGATCTGCATGTAGAAAAAAATGGAAAAACAACCTTATGGGTCCCACTCGCATGCGATCTCCAGCTCCCCACGTTTTTCTCCCTGCCGTGCGTTTGGAAAGAGACCACCTGGCTGGGCCCCGCACGCCATTTCTATCTCCTCTCTCCAGTAACTGCTTCGCTCCATTTCTTCCGCCGCTAGATGCATCCACAGCTTCAGCAACTAACGCTCCTTCAAGCCCTGTAGCAACTCCCCTACTACACGCAGTCCACTCCGCGCACACCATGCTGAATCTCCTTGTCGGAGCTCCGGCGTAGATGTGCCTCACCGGAACTGAAAGGGAAATGTGCCCTTGGGCCATTTCTATGTATTTTGGTGATTGAGTGCCAACACATGTGCTTAATTGGGAATTTATGTACATGGATGAACAAGGTGAAAATCATGAAGTAAAGGTATGTTTCTAAGCCTTAGTACATTGGTTTTAAGTACTAATATATTTGTCTAAGTGTTAGAAACAGAAAGAAGAAGAATAGAGAAAAGGAGAAGGGACTTGGCTGTGTGCTGCCAAGACCCAGCTCGGTCTGGAGCACCGGACTGTCCGGTGTGCACCGGACAGTGTCCGGTGCGCCAGGCTGGCGCGACTCGAACTGGCCGCTCTCGGGGTGCACCGGACTGTCCGGTGAGCCAACGGTCGGCCAGGGCCAACGGTCGGCCGCGCAATCCGCGCGGGACACGTGGCCGAGCCAACGGTCGGAAGACGGCACCGGACTGTCCGGTGTGCACCGGACATGTCCGGTGCGCCAACAGCGCCAGATCTGCCAACGGTCTGCAACGGTCGTCTTCACCGTTTAAGGAAACAAATCGGGCACCGGACAGTGTCCGGTGTGCACCGGACTGTCCGGTGCCCCCGACGACAGAAGGCAAGGATGGCCTTCCGGATTTGCTCTCAACGGCTCCTAGCTGCCTTGGGGCTATAAAAGGAGCCCCTAGGCGCATGGAGGAGATATACAAGCAACCTTTGAGCATTCTTGATCATCCACACTAAGTCTCTGCGCATTCGTTTGTGTTTCTAAGTGATTCGAACTCTGTTCTAAGTGAGAACTCTGAGATAGTCTTGTGAGCTCGATTCTTGGCCGTGTGTGTGCGCTTTTGCTGTGGATTTGTGTGTGTTGCTTCCCTCCCTTACTCTGTGTTTCATTTGTGATCATATACTTGTAAGGGCAAGAGACTCCAATTTGTGGAGATTCCTTGCAAACGGGATAGTGAAAGGAAAACAAAACACCGTGGTATTCAAGTGGGTCTTTGGACCACTTGAGAGGGGTTGATTGCAACCCTCGTCCGTTGGGACGCCACAACGTGGAGTAGGCAAGCGTTGGTCTTGGCCGAACCACGGGATAAAACCACTGTGTCACTCTGTGCTTGATTCTCTTGTGGTACTGTGTTTTGTTGAGACTTCACTCTAGCCACTTGGCCATACTTGTACTAACCCTTAACAAGTTTTTGTGGCTTAAGTTTAAGTTTTTACAGGATCACCTATTCACCCCCCCCCCCTCTAGGTGCTCTCAATTGGTATCGGAGCCGTTCTCTTCACAAAGGGACTAACCGCCCGAAGAGATGGATCCTAAGGGGAAGGGTATAGTGATCAACGACAAAGAGAAGGAATCCTTCGTCAACGAGCCGAAGGACGATAAGCCTACCGACTCCGGCTCGGGCCAAAGACGGAAGGAAGGGAAGAAGAAGAAGACCAGGCGCATCAAGGAGATCGTCTACTACGACAGCGACGAGTCTACTTCTTCCCAAAAGGACGAGGACCACAACGACTACGAGAGAAGAAAACCGGTTAATTCAAACTTTTCTTTTGATTACTCTCGTATTCCGCAAAGTTCACATTCTCATTTACTCTCCATTCCACTCGGCAAGCCCCCACACTTTGATGGAGAGGACTACGGATTTTGGAGCCACAAAATGCGTAGTCACCTATTCTCTCTCCATCCTAGTATATGGGAAATTGTAGAGAGTGGAATGCATTTTGATAGTTCGGATAGTCCCATGTTCATTAATGAACAAATTCATAAGAATGCACAAGCTACTACTGTTCTTCTAGCTTCCTTGTGCAGGAATGAATACCATAAGGTGAGCGGCTTGGATAACGCCAAGCAAATCTGGGACACCCTCAAGATTTCTCATGAGGGGAACGACGTCACCTTACTCACCAAGATGGAGTTGGTGGAGGGCGAGCTTGGACGGTTCGCAATGATAAGGGGCGAGGAGCCAACGCAAACATACAATCGGCTCAAGACCCTTATCAACAAGATAAGAAGCTACGGGAGCACGCGATGGACGGACCACGACGTCGTCCGCCTAATGCTAAGGTCATTTACCGTTCTTGATCCTCACTTGGTGAACAATATACGTGAAAATCCCAGGTACACCAAGATGTCGCCCGAAGAAGTTCTTGGGAAATTTGTTAGCGGGCGAATGATGATCAAGGAGGCGAGATATGTGGACGACGCCTTGAATGGTCCGATCAACGAGCCGCAACCTCTCGCTCTCAAGGCAACACGAAGCAAGGAGGCGCTACCTAGCAAGGTGGCACAAATTGAGGCGGCTGGACTCAACGATGAAGAAATGGCCCTCATTATCAAGAGATTCAAGACGGTGCTAAAGGGTCGCAATGGACAGCCGAGCAAGACTAAGACCAAGGGGAAGCAATCATGCTTCAAATGCGGTAAGCTTGGTCATTTTATTGCTAACTGTCCTGATAATGATAGTGACCAGGAAAAGGGGAACAAGAGGGAAAAGAAGAAGCATTACAAGAAGGCAAAGGGCGAGGCGCATCTAGGCAAGGAGTGGGACTCGGATTGCTCCTCGTCCGACTCCGACAATGAAGGACTCGCCGCCACCGCCTTCAACAAATCAACCCTCTTCCCCAACGAGCGTCACACATGCCTTATGGCAAGAGAGAAGAAGGTATGTACTCGCAACTCTACCTATGCTTCTTCAAGTGAGGACGAATCTAGTGATGAGGATGAAGTAGATTATTCATGTTTGTTCAAGGGCTTAGATAGATCTAAGATAGACAAAATTAATGAATTAATTGATGCCTTGAATGAAAAGAATATACTTTTAGAAAAGCAAGAGGATTTGTTGTATGAAGAGCATGATAAATTTGTTGAGGCACAAAAATCCTATGCTTTAGAAGTTAAGAGAAATGAAATGCTTTCTTTTGAACTATCTACTTGTCATGAAACCATTTCTACTTTGAAAGGTGTCAACAATGATTTAAATGCTAAATTAGAAGTAGCAAACAAATCCAATTCTTGTGTAGAACATGTTGAAATTTGTACTAGGTGTAAAGACTTTGACATTAATGCTTGTAGTGAACACCTAGTTTCAATTTCCAAGCTTAATGATGAACTGGCTAGTCTTAATGTTCAACTTAAGACTAGCAAGAATGATTTCGATAAGCTAAAATTTGCAAGGGATGCCTATACAATTGGTAGACACCCCTCAATTAAGGATGGACTTGGCTTCAAGAGAGAAGCTAAGAACTTAACAAGCCATAAGGCTCCCATTCCCGCCAAGGAGAAAGGGAAGGCCCCTATGGCTACTAGTGCTAAAAGGAACCATGCATTTTTGTATCATGATAGAAGACAAACTAGAAATGTAAGTCATGATGCTTATGATTCATATGTTTATGATTCTCATACCATGTTTGCTCCTAGTTCCTCTTATGTGTATGATCGAAATGTTACTAGGAAAAATGTTGTTCCTAAAAGAAATGCTATTCATCATGTGCCTAGAAGGAATGTTATTCATGCTCCTAGGAAAATAGCAAATGAACCTTCTATAATTTATTGTGCTTTAAACACTTCCTTTGCTATTTGTAGAAAGGATAGGAAAATAGTTGCTAGGAAGTTAGGGGCAAAATGCAAGGGAGACAAAACTTGCATTTGGGTCCCTAAGGATATTTGCACTAACCTTGCAGGACCCAACATGAGTTGGGTACCTAAGACCCAAGCCTAAATTTGCCTTGCAGGTTTATGCATCCGGAGGTTCAAGCTGGATTATTGACAGCGGATGCACAAACCATATGACGGGGGAGAAGAAGATGTTCACCTCCTACGTCAAAAATAAGGATTCCCAAGATTCAATTATATTCGGTGATGGGAATCAAGGCAAGGTAAAAGGGCTAGGTAAAATTGCAATTTCTAATGAGCATTCTATATCAAACGTATTCTTAGTGGAGAGACTTGGATATAATTTGCTATCTGTCAGTCAATTATGTCAAATGGGATATAATTGTTTATTTACAAATGTAGATGTGTCTGTCTTTAGAAGATGTGATGGTTCACTAGCTTTTAAGGGTGTACTAGACGGCAAACTTTATTTAGTTGATTTTGCAAAAGAAGAGGCCGGTCTAGATGCATGCTTAATGGCTAAGACTTGCATGGGCTGGCTATGGCATCGCCGCTTAGCACATGTGGGGATGAAGAATCTCCACAAGCTTCTAAAGGGAGAACATGTGATAGGTCTAACGAATGTACATTTCGAAAAAGATAGACCTTGTGCAGCTTGTCAGGCAGGTAAACAGGTGGGAGGAGCGCATCACAGCAAGAATGTGATGACCACGTCAAGACCCCTGGAGCTGCTGCATATGGACCTCTTCGGACCTGTCGCCTATCTGAGCATAGGAGGAAGTAAGTATGGTTTAGTTATTGTTGATGACTTTTCCCGCTTCACTTGGGTGTTCTTTTTGCAGGAAAAATCCGAAACCCAAGGGACCCTCAAGCGCTTCCTCAGGAGGGCTCAAAATGAGTTTGAGCTCAAAGTGAAAAAGATAAGAAGCGACAACGGGTCCGAGTTCAAGAACCTTCAAGTGGAGGAGTTCCTTGAAGAGGAAGGGATCAAGCACGAGTTCTCCGCTCCCTACACACCACAGCAAAATGGTGTGGTAGAGAGGAAGAACAGGACGCTCATCGACATGGCGAGGACGATGCTAGGAGAGTTCAAGACCCCCGAGTGCTTTTGGACGGAAGCCGTGAACACGGCGTGCCACGCCATCAACAGGGTCTACCTTCATCGCCTCCTCAAGAAGACGTCGTATGAGCTACTAACCGGTAACAAACCCAATGTATCGTACTTTCGTGTATTTGGGAGTAAATGCTACATTCTAGTGAAGAAGGGTAGAAATTCTAAGTTTGCTCCCAAAGCTGTAGAAGGGTTTTTATTAGGGTATGACTCAAATACAAAGGCGTATAGAGTCTTCAACAAATCATCGGGTTTGGTTGAAGTCTCTAGCGACGTTGTATTTGATGAGACTAATGGCTCTCCAAGAGAGCAAGTTGTTGATCTTGATGATGTAGATGAAGAAGATGTTCCGACGGCCGCTATACGAACCATGGCGATTGGTGATGTGCGACCACAGGAACAAGAAGAGCAAGATCAACCTTCTTCCTCAACTATGGTGAAACCCCCAACTCAAGACGATGAACAGGTTCATCAACAGGAGGCGTGTGATCAAGGGGGAGCACAAGATGATCTTGTGGTGGAGGAAGAAGCGCAACCGGCACCTCCAACCCAAGTTCGAGCGATGATTCAAAGGGATCATCCCGTCGACCAAATTCTGGGTGACATTAGCAAGGGAGTAACTACTCGATCTCGATTAGTTATTTTTTGTGAGCATTACTCCTTTGTCTCTTCTATTGAGCCTTTCAGGGTAGAAGAGGCCTTGCTAGATCCGGACTGGGTGTTGGCCATGCAAGAGGAGTTAAACAATTTCAAGCGCAATGAAGTTTGGACACTGGTGCCTCGTCCGAAGCAAAATGTTGTGGGAACCAAGTGGGTGTTCCGCAACAAACAGGACGAGCACGGGGTGGTGACGAGAAACAAGGCTCGACTTGTGGCAAAAGGTTATGCCCAAGTCGCAGGTTTGGATTTCGAGGAGACTTTTGCTCCTGTGGCTAGGCTAGAATCAATTCGTATCTTGCTAGCATATGCCGCTCACCATTCTTTCAGGTTGTTTCAAATGGATGTGAAGAGCGCTTTCCTCAACGGGCCAATCAAGGAGGAGGTGTACGTGGAGCAACCCCCTGGCTTCGAGGATGAACGGTACCCCGACCATGTGTGTAAGCTCTCTAAGGCGCTCTATGGACTTAAGCAAGCCCCAAGAGCATGGTATGAATGCCTTAGAGATTTCTTAATTGCTAATGCTTTCAAGGTTGGGAAAGCCGATCCAACTCTTTTTACTAAGACTTGTAATGGTGATTTGTTTGTGTGCCAAATTTATGTCGATGACATAATATTTGGTTCTACTAACCAAAAGTCTTGTGAAGAGTTTAGCAGGGTGATGACGCAGAAATTCGAGATGTCGATGATGGGCGAGTTGAACTACTTCCTTGGGTTCCAAGTGAAGCAACTCAAGGACGGCACCTTCATCTCCCAAACGAAGTACACGCAAGATCTGCTAAAGCGATTTGGGATGAAGGACGCCAAGCCCGCAAAGACTCCGATGGGGACCGACGGACACACCGACCTCAACAAAGGAGGTAAGTCCGTTGATCAAAAAGCATACCGGTCAATGATAGGTTCTTTGCTTTACTTATGTGCTAGTAGACCGGATATTATGCTTAGCGTATGCATGTGTGCTAGATTTCAATCCGATCCTAAGGAGTGTCACTTAGTGGCGGTGAAGCGAATTCTTAGATATTTGGTTGCTACGCCTTGCTTCGGGCTCTGGTATCCAAAGGGGTCTACCTTTGACTTAGTTGGATACTCTGACTCCGACTATGCTGGATGTAAGGTCGATAGGAAGAGTACATCGGGGACGTGCCAATTCTTAGGAAGGTCCCTGGTGTCATGGAACTCTAAGAAACAAACCTCCGTTGCCCTATCCACCGCTGAGGCCGAGTATGTTGCCGCAGGACAGTGTTGCGCGCAACTACTTTGGATGAGGCAAACCCTCAGGGACTTTGGCTACAATCTGAGCAAAGTCCCACTCCTATGTGACAATGAGAGTGCTATCCGCATGGCGGAGAATCCTGTTGAACACAGCCGCACAAAGCACATAGACATCCGGCATCACTTTTTGAGAGACCACCAGCAAAAGGGAGATATCGAAGTGTTTCATGTTAGCACCGAGAACCAGCTAGCCGATATCTTCACTAAGCCTCTAGATGAGAAGACCTTTTGCAGGTTGCGTAGTGAGCTAAATGTCTTAGATTCGCGGAACCTGGATTGAATTGTAGCATACATGTAGTTATGCTTTTGATCATGTTCCTTTTTGCATTTTGTTGCTTATTGTGGTGCTCAAGTTGTACAAACACTCCCTGGACCTCACAAGTCCGTTGCAAAGTGATGCACATGTTTAGGGGGAGATGTGTTACAACTTGACCCTTTGAGACTAACCATGTGTTTGAGTTTGATAATTTAGTCTCGAAGGAGGATTGAAAGGGAAAAGGTGGACTTGGACCATGAAAGACTTCCACTGCACTCCGATGAGAGGGTAACTAATTCCAAGTTCATCTCATGAAATCTTATTGCCATTTGCTCTTAATTGAAGACTTTGGTGAGGCAATGGGGTTAACAGGCCAAGATTGATCCCGTTTTGGTGCTTGATGCCAAAGGGGGAGAAAATAAAGGCCAAAGTGATAAATGGATCAGCTACCACTTGAGAGATTTTGAAAATAGTAGAATAGAGTTTTTGTTTTGTCAAAAGCTTTTATTGTCTCTTATTGTCTCTCTTGTCAAAAGTTGGCTTCTTGTTGGGAGAAGTATTGATTATGGGAAATAGGGGGAGTTTTTGAAATCTTTGATCAATCTCTTTTGGAATGACTCTCTTTATACTTCAACATGTGTGTTTGACTTAGAGATAGAGATTTGAGTTTGATTTGCAAAAACAAACCAAGTGGTGGCAAAGGATGATCCATATATGCCAAAATTGAATAAAACCAATTTGAGTTTTTATTTAAAGAGATTTTGCACTTGTTCTAGTTGCTTTATGTTGTGTTGGCATAAATCACCAAAAAGGGGGAGATTGAAAGGGAAATGTGCCCTTGGGCCATTTCTATGTATTTTGGTGATTGAGTGCCAACACATGTGCTTAATTGGGAATTTATGTACATGGATGAACAAGGTGAAAATCATGAAGTAAAGGTATGTTTCTAAGCCTTAGTACATTGGTTTTAAGTACTAATATATTTGTCTAAGTGTTAGAAACAGAAAGAAGAAGAATAGAGAAAAGGAGAAGGGACTTGGCTGTGTGCTGCCAAGACCCAGCTCGGTCTGGAGCACCGGACTGTCCGGTGTGCACCGGACAGTGTCCGGTGCGCCAGGCTGGCGCGACTCGAACTGGCCGCTCTCGGGGTGCACCGGACTGTCCGGTGAGCCAACGGTCGGCCAGGGCCAACGGTCGGCCGCGCAATCCGCGCGGGACACGTGGCCGAGCCAACGGTCGGAAGACGGCACCGGACTGTTCGGTGTGCACCGGACATGTCCGGTGCGCCAACAGCGCCAGATCTGCCAACGGTCTGCAACGGTCGTCTTCACCGTTTAAGGAAACAAATCGGGCACCGGACAGTGTCCGGTGTGCACCGGACTGTCCGATGCCCCCGACGACAGAAGGCAAGGATGGCCTTCCGGATTTGCTCTCAACGGCTCCTAGCTGCCTTGGGGCTATAAAAGGAGCCCCTAGGCGCATGGAGGAGATATACAAGCAACCTTTGAGCATTCTTGATCATCCACACTAAGTCTTTGCGCATTCTTTTGTGTTTCTAAGTGATTCGAACTCTGTTCTAAGTGAGAACTCTGAGATAGTCTTGTGAGCTCGATTCTTGGCCGTGTGTGTGCGCTTTTGCTGTGGATTTGTGTGTGTTGCTTCCCTCCCTTACTCTGTGTTTCATTTGTGATCATATACTTGTAAGGGCAAGAGACTCCAATTTGTGGAGATTCCTTGCAAACGGGATAGTGAAAGGAAAACAAAACACCGTGGTATTCAAGTGGGTCTTTGGACCACTTGAGAGGGGTTGATTGCAACCCTCGTCCGTTGGGACGCCACAACGTGGAGTAGGCAAGCGTTGGTCTTGGCCGAACCACGGGATAAAACCACTGTGTCACTCTGTGCTTGATTCTCTTGTGGTACTGTGTTTTGTTGAGACTTCACTCTAGCCACTTGGCCATACTTGTACTAACCCTTAACAAGTTTTTGTGGCTTAAGTTTAAGTTTTTACAGGATCACCTATTCACCCCCCCCCCTCTAGGTGCTCTCAGGAACACCTTGCGCATCATGCTTGCCGATGTCGTCTTGACTGGTAAGGTCCGCGTCCCCTCCCTGCTGAGTCTTTGTGCGTGTAGCCTTCGCGTCATCGTCTGCTGCGCACGCGTGCTGTCGCTCCACCCTGCTTGCTCGCCTCGGCCAGCGCGCAGCCCAGCTCCCCTGCACGCGACTGGACTCCCTGCAACGCGGCCAAGCCTGGCAGTCCGGCACGGTGCCACGATTTTGCACGTGGCCAGGCACCTCCTCCCAGCGAGAACCCGCGTGGAGCCCCTGTCCCGTTGCCCCAACAAGCGGCGTCGTCTGCCCATTCTAGCCATGGCCGCCCAGCCCGCCCAGTGCCTGCTCCCTCCCCAATCCCGTGCGGCGGCGTGCTTGGCGCCCAGCTGGTGGCTTGCCTTGCGCCTCCCCTGGCCGAGCGGCCTGCTTGCCGCAGTAGAGAGAACTCAGGGCGCGTCCGACCCGCAGCCCCGCCCCTGCGCAGGAAATCCTGAACCAGTTGTTCCCCTGTGTGCGTGCGTGGTGAGAGGTTGAAGAAAGGGAGTAGCCACACCAGATCCCGCTTCTTTTCATCCTATGTGGTTGTGTCCCCATGTGGCCCTTCGTGTGGTTTCACTTCGACCAATAGAATCACGCCATATAGTTTAAATTCGAGAAATGTTATTTATTCCATATAGTTTGCGTCGAAAACCCGTCACGACTCGTCCCAATTGCGTTAACTTCGTAACAGCATCAATTTCGTATTAGTAACATTATTTTGGTATGTCGCGGATCTCAAGTAATTAATTATTTGTTCATTCAATAGTGATTAAAAAATGGCTTTCCAATTAAAACTAATTTATAGTTCTAACTTGCGCTTTACAAATACTCGTTAATTTGATTAATGCAAATTCAAATATTTGACATTAATACTCGCTTATTGTATGCACGTTATCTATTTAAGAATTTATCGTATATCGTGCATACTGTTCCGCACGCGATGGCGTGCTGGATTGCGTGCTGTTTTGCGCGCGTCACCACACGTGGTCTTCACGTGTCGCGCGTGCGGATCGTGCGCATCACCGCATGTCGTCTACGCGCTAAGTCGTGTGTGTCCATGCGTCGTCGCATATTATTCGCGCGCTGTTTGTGTGTCGTCGGGATTCTGACGACCCTCGTCTACCCCTTCGTTTACCCTTCGTCTACCCCCCTATACCCCTGGAACATCGTTTTGATTTTAAAATCTAATTTAGGAATTCGATTTGCACCAACATAATTAATCTTAACTGAAATATTCTTTGCTAATAATTGCTTAGATTAATCATGCTTTTGTTTATTAGTTTCGCATGTCGGTTCGCGTGTGTCGTGCGCATGCCGTAGCGTTGTTTTGCGCGCGTCAACTCATTTCGTTCGCGTGTATCTCTCATGTCGATCACGTGTATCCTATGGCGTCCACTCGTGATAATAAATTGTTTTCGCTTACGAACAATCACGTTAATAATGCTAATCTGTCGGGTCATATATTTTAGATACTTAACCTAAGACTCGCTCGGTTAATATTTATCAGATTAATATTCTAATCAGATTAAATGTGTAGTGTTCAACTTGAGCTTTTATAATAAATATTAACATGGATAATATTAATTTAACTACCTTCGATTTATGTAACATTAGTTTAGTATAAACATGTCACCTGATCAGTTATTCTCGTCTGTCGCGGGTACTGTTCCGCGCAGTGGCGTGTTGCTTCGCGCGTCGTTCACGTGCTGTCTGCGCGTTGTTCGTGCGTGATGGGCTCGTGGTCGCGTGCTGGTTCGTGCCGGTTCGCATATCGTTCACGCTGGTCGTGCGCACTGTTTCGCGTGTCGTCAGCATGCTGTGTCGCGCGTGTCCGCGCGTCATTTGCACGCTGTCGTGCTGTTTCGCTTGTCATAAATTCGTCTCGCTTAGAATCTCTTATGTTAATTAAATTACTTATTTATTTGACAGTTGTTAGTGTAGCAGATTAATCAAACTAAATAGTAGATATAATTTATAATTGATAAGGTCGAATTAATTGTTAGCGTTAATACTTGTTTAGCGTAAACGTGATATTTTCTCGACCGTCGCTTCGAGTTCGACATTTCTTTCCCTCGTGTGACCATAGAATCGAGCTCTGTTTTATGCTGCATATTTTTATATCATTTTATCTTGTATGGTGTAATGTTTTTATGTATTTATATATGTTTGTTTGCTTGTGCTTGTTCGTCTTCGCTTCGTGTTGCGATTAGATCGCGATTTGTTCCCGCGTTTCGAGGAATCGACGATCAAGCTTCGGCGATCAAGTGATCTAGCTCTTTGAGTTCCACGAGGCTGAAGATCCTGAGCATCTGTTTGGTGAAGGCAAGTGTCCTCTGTCCCATTATGTCCCATTTACTTTATAATATATTGTCCCGCATACTATGAACAACCTAAGGATTGACTAGCTTTATATTTACCTTATCCTTGAATACCCTTTGGGTTACCATGGTTAGCATTTTGCTATTGCTTTAACTTAATCAATGAACATGATGTGACTATTTATGATACGACACTGTTATCCTGATTATGTTGATGATATACTTGTGGCATTTAGGGGACTCGGGCTGTTTCCCGAGTACCTTTCTGTAAGGACCTGTTCGTTGAGAGACCACTCGGGATAACAGTGCAACCATGAGGGTGAAATGGGATGCCCTTAGCTAATTAATTAGAAGAACTAGAGGTGTAGTTGCTTCGCCGTCGTGCCGTCAATGGGGTCCAGGTACAGTGCTTGCTCTGCCGAGGCTGGGTGCCGAGGTTCTTTCGTTCTGCTTTTGTTAGTCACCCTCCTGCGGGGAGAGGTACTATGTTTATCAAACTGGAGAAACCTAACGGGCGGCTATGACCTCTAGAGAATCTTTGTAAAAGCTACGTAGTGATACCCTGCCGGACCACCTAGGAAGTGATCAATGGGGATTAGCTCTCCCCGGGCAAAACGGGAATCACGGCTCATGGGTAAAGTGTGCGACCTCTGCAGAGGGTTAGAAACTGATATATCAGCCGTGCTCACGGTTAAGAGCAGCCTTGGGATCCTCTTTGATTAGAGATACTCCGGATACACCTCAGATGATGACTCTAATGATGATGGTTAATGTTGGTGACTTTAATTATGTATTCTAGTATTTCCTCTCCGAGGAGGTACTTTTTGGGATTATAACGTGGGCTTGATGATAAAATCTGGCTTCTACTAACAATAAATACTTGACCAACTAAAAGCAACTGCTTGAGCCTAACCCCACATAAAAGCTAGTCCACTTCAGCCAAACGGGGCATTTGCTGAGTACGTTGATGTGTACTCACCCTTGCTTTCACAAAACACCAGGTTGCATTTGGTGCAATCTATGCTCAGGTAAAGAAGGCGTCGAGGTGGATCTCTCGGAGTTCCAGGACGTCGACGAGTTCGAGGATTAGGCTAGCGACCTCCCCCAGTCAGCTGCCTATGGTGGGTTGTTTACGTTGGCTACGTTTCGATTCTGTGTACTTTGATTTATATTATGTAAATGGCTCTAGTCTGTAATATTATTACTTACTCTTTATTGTAATTCGAAGCATTGTGCTATAATGAGTCATTTATGTAATCGCTGTGTACGTGAATTACTGATCCTGGCACGTACATGGTTCGCATTCGGTTTACCTTCAAAACCGGGTGTGACATTAGCGGTCCTACAGTCAGCAAGGCTTTGATACCACTTATGTCACACCCGGTTTTTGGAAGGCAAACCGAATGCGAACCATGTACGTGACAGGATCAGAAACTCACGTACACAACGATTACATAATTGGACATCATCACAAAATGCTCGAAATAAATAGCGGAAAGATACTTGATTACATCAAGATGTCCAATACATCCACAGAGTCTATTACATAACCATTGTCTTTAACATAACTATCAAATTGCGGAAATACGGAACGTAGAAGCTAAGCCTACACAGACAGCTGACTGGGGGTTTGCCACTAAAAAGGAACTAGAACTCGTCGTAGTCCTAAAACTCCTCGAAGTCTTCCATGTTGCCAGCATCACCTCCTGAGCATTGAGTACAGTGGGGACAACCTGGGGTGGGGGTGGTGTGTAAATCAAGGGTGAGTACACATCAATGTACTCAGCAAATGTCCCGTTTGGCTAAAGTGGACTAGCTGTATATGGAGTTGAGGTTAAGCAGTTGCTTTTAGTTGGTCAAATATTTATTATTGTTAGTAGAGCCAAGTTTTAGTAATAAACTCAGTTATTTCCCATAAGTACCTCCTTAAAAGAGGAAATACCAGAGATCAGATTTTATAACATCATTATTAACCATCATCATAAAAGTATCCAAAGTTCTTCTAATCAAAGAGGATCCCAAGGCTGCTCTTAACCGTGAGCTCGGCTGATATACCAGTTTCTAACACTCTGCAGAGGTTGCACACTTTACCCACAAGTTGTGATCCCTTTATGCCTCGGCTCGATCAAACCCTCAAACACTACCAAGGTGAGTCAGCAAGGTTTCACTACGTAGCCTTTACAAAGACTCCCCTGGTGCATAGCTGCTCGTTAGGTTTCGCCAATCGTACAAACGCAGTACACCTCCCCAAGGTGGGTGACTAACAAAACCAAATCGAATGAACCTCTTTACCCCAACCTTGGCAGAGCGAGCACTACGCCCCGGCCCCCATTGACGGCCCTCTGGCAAAGCCAACTACACCCCCAGGTTCATCTAATTAATCAGCTAAGGGTGTGCCATTCCACCCTCATGGTTGTACTGTTATCCCGGGTGGTCACTCCACGAACAGGTCCTTACGGAGAGGTACTCAGGAAAAAGGCCTGAGCCCCCTAGATTATCATAAGCTCATCAACATAATCAGGATAACAGTATCGTATCATAAATTTTCTGAAAGGGAAATAGGCTTACCCCTTTTCCTAAATTGATTTTGGTGGTTGAAATGCCCAATACAAATATTTGGACTAACTAGTTTGCTCTAGATTATGAGTTCTACAGGTGCCAAAGGTTCACAACAAACCGATAAAAAGACCGAGAAAGGATTCAAATATTGAGAGCTAAAGTCAGCCGAAGTGTGCCTTGGTCTGGCGCACCGGACTGTCCGGTGTGCCACCGGACAGTGTCCGGTGCACCAGGGACTCCAACTCCAAACTGCTCACCTTCGGGAATTCTGGAGGCCGCTCCGCTATAATTCACCAGACTGTCCGGTGAAGCACCGGAAAGTGTCCGGTGGCGCACCAGACTGTCCGGTGTGCCAGCGGAGCAACGGCTACTTCAGCGCCAACGGTCGCCTGCAACCGCATTGAATGCGCTACAGTGCGCGCAGATGTCAGGCTCGCGCAAGGAGGCACACCGGACACTGAACAGTGTCTGTCCGGTGCACCACCGGACTGTCCGGTGGCCCAGAAGACAGAAGCTCCAACGGTCTGAATCCAACGGCCAGGTGACGTGGCAGGCGCACCGGACAGTGTCCGGTGGCGCACCGGACTGTCCGGTGCGCCATGCGACAGACAGCCTCCCAACGGCCACTTTTGGTGGTTGGGGCTATAAATACCCCAACCACCCCACCATTCATTGCATCCAAGTTTTCCAACTTCCTACACCTTACAAGAGCTATAGCATTCAATACAAGACACACCAAAGTGATCAAATCCTCTCCCAAGGCCATAGTTCATTCCAAATCAAATAGTGACTAGTGAGAGAGTGACTTGTGTTCATTTGAGCTCTTGCGCTTGGATTG
This sequence comes from Zea mays, assembly GCF_902167145.1. Classification (NCBI taxonomy): domain Eukaryota; kingdom Viridiplantae; phylum Streptophyta; class Magnoliopsida; order Poales; family Poaceae; genus Zea; species Zea mays. Next base: position 72,123,178 of record NC_050100.1, on the reverse strand, counting down.
CTTCTTTTTCTCATTCTTTCTTGTGATCAACTCAATTGTAACCGAGGCAAGAGACACCAATTGTGTGGTGGTCCTTGCGGGGACTTAGTGTCCCGTTTGATTGAGAAGAGAAGCTCACTCGGTCTAAGTGACCATTTGAGAGAGGGAAAGGGTTGAAAGAGACCTGGTCTTTGTGACCACCTCAACAGGGAGTAGGTTTGCAAGAACCGAACCTCGGTAAAACAAATCCTTGTGTCTCATTCTTTATTTGCGTGCAATTTGTTTTTGCCCTCTCTCTCGGACTCGATCATATTTCTAATGCTAACCCGGCTTGTAGTTGTGCTTAAGTTTATAAATTTCAGATTCGCCCTATTCACCCCCCCTCTAGGTGACTTTCCATTGGTATCAGAGCCCGGTGCTTCATTAGAGCTTAACCGCTCGAAGTGATGTCGGGAGATCACGCCAAGAAGATGGTGATCGGCGGTGAGAAGTCCGCTACAAGCCACGGGAAGGCTCCATCAAGGGAGTCCGCCAACAAGAAGAAGGATGGATCCCCTTCACGCATTCGATCACACAAGAGTGGCGAGAAGAAGAAGAAAATGAAGAAAGTGGTCTACTACGAGACTGATTCTTCCTCGCCCTCTACATCCGGATCCGACACCACGTCCGTCACTTCTAAGCGCCAAGAGCGCAAGAAGTATAGTAAGATCCCCCTACGCTATCCCCACATTCCTAAGCATACTCCATTACTTTCCATCCCATTAGGCAAACCACCGACGTTTGACGGTGAAGATTATTCTAGGTGGAGTGATATGATGAGATATCACCTAACCTCACTCCACAAGAGCATATGGGATGTTGTTGAGTTTGGTGTACAGGTACTATCCGTAGGGGATGAAGATTATGATGAGGACGAGGTGGCCCAAATCGTGCACTTCAACTCCCAAGCCACCACTATACTCCTCACCTCTCTAAGTCGAGAGGAGTATAACAAGGTGCAAGGATTGAAGAGCGCCAAAGAGATTTGGGACGTACTCAAGACCGCGCACGAAGGAGACGAGGTGACCAAAATCACCAAGCGGGAGACGATCGAGGGGGAGCTCGGTCGCTTCCGGCTTCGCCAAGGGGAGGAGCCACAAGAGATGTACAACTGACTCAAGACCTTGGTGAACCAAGTGCGCAACCTCGGGAGCAAAAAATGGGATGACCATGAAATGGTCAAGGTTATTCTTAGATCACTCGTTTTTCTTAACCCTACGCAAGTTCAATTAATACGTGGTGATCCTAGATACACACTTATGTCTCCCGAGGAAGTAATAGGAAAATTTGTGAGCTTTGAGTTGATGATCAAAGGCTCAAAGAAAATCATCGAGCAAGATGGTCCCTCCACGTCCGAAGCACAACCGGTCGCATTCAAGGCGATGGAGGAGAAGAAGGAAGAGTCTACATCAAGTAGACTCCCCATTGACGCCTCCAAGCTCGACAATGAGGAGATGGCGCTCATCATCAAGAGCTTCCGTCAAATCCTCAAGCAAAGGAGGGGGAAGGACTACAAGTCCCACTCCAAGAAAGTGTGCTACAAGTGTGGTAAGCCCAGTCATTTTATTGCAAAATGTCCATTATCAAGTGACAGTGACAGGGGCGACGACAAGAAGGGAAAGAGGAAGGAAAAGAAGAGGTACTACAAGAAGAAGGGTGGCGATGCCCATGTGTGTCGCAAGTGGGACTCCAACGAGAGCTCCACCGACTCCTCCTCCGACGAGGACGCCGCCAACATCGTTGTCGCCAGGGGACTCCTCTTCCCCAACGTCGGCCACAAGTGCCTCATGGCCAAGGACGGCAAAAGGAAGAAGGTAAAATCAAAATCCTCCACTAAATATGCAACCTCTAGTGATGAGGATAATTCTAGTGATGAGGAGGATAATTTGCGCACCCTTTTTGCCAACCTAAACATGCAACAAAAGGAAAAATTAAATGAATTAATTAGTGCTATTCATGAGAAGGATGAACTCTTGGACTCCCAAGAGGACTTCCTAATTAAGGAAAATAAGAAGCATGTTAAGGTTAAGAATGCTTATGCTCTAGAAGTAGAAAAATGTGAAAAATTATCTAGTGAGCTAAGCACGTGCCATGATATTATTGACAACCTTAGAAATGAGAATGCTAGTTTAATTGCTAAGGTTGATTCAAATGTATGTGATGATTCAATTTCAAATCTTAAAGATTATAATGCTAGTTTGCTTGCTAAGATTGAAAAATTGAATGATTCACTTGCTAGCCTTAGGATTGAAAACGAAAAATTAATTGCTAAGGCTAAGGACTTAGATGTTGCAATGTTACCATTTCCAATCTTAGAAGTGAAAATGGCATTTTACATGCTAAGATTGTTGAACTAAAATCTTGCAAACCTTCTACATCTACAGTTGAGCATGCTTCTATTTGCACTAGATGTAGAGACATTAATGTTGATGCTATTCATGATCACCTAGCTTTAATTAAGAAACAAAATGATCACATAGCTCAACTTAATACCAAAATTAATGAGCATGACTTAGAAAATGAAAAATTTAAATTTGCTAGAAGCATGCTCTATAGTGGGAGACGCCCTGGCATCAAGGATGGTATTGGCTTCCAAAAGGGAGACAATGTCAAACTTAATGCCCCTCCTAAAAGATTGTCTAATTTTGTTAAGGGCAAGGCTCCCATGCCTCAGGATAACGAGGGTTACATTTTGTACCCTGTCGGTTATCCCGAGCACAAAATTAGGAGAATTCACTCTAGGAAGTCTCACTCTGGCCCTAATCATGCTTTTATGTATAAGGGTGAGACATCTAGCTCTAGCAATCAACTCGTGCAAAATTGCCTAAAAAGAAAACTCCTATTGCATCAAATGATTCTAACATTTCATTTAAAACTTTTGATGCATCTTATGTTTTTACTAACAAATCCATCAAGGTAGTTGTCAAGTATGTTGGAGGCAAACACAAGGGGTCAAAGACTTGTGTTTGGGTACCCAAAGTTCTTTTATCTAATGTCAAAGGACCCAAAACCGTTTGGGTACCTAAAATCAAGAACTAAATTTGTTTTGTAGGTTTATGCATCCGGGGGCTCAAGTTGGATCATCGATTGCGGGTGCACAAACAATATGACAGGGGAGAAGAAGATGTTCTCCTCCTACGAGAAAAACCAAGATCCCCAACGAGCTATCACATTCGGGGATGGGAATCAAGGTTTGGTCAAAGGATTGGGTAAAATAGCTATATCACCTGACCATTCCATTTCAAATGTTTTTCTTGTAGATTCTTTAGATTACAACTTGCTTTCAGTTTCGCAATTATGTAAAATGGGTTACAACTGTCTTTTTACAGATATATGTGTTACTGTCTTTAGAAGAAGTGATGATTCAGTAGCATTTAAGGGAGTGCTAGAGGGTCAGCTATACTTAGTAGATTTTGATAGAGTTGAACTCGACACTTGCTTAATTGCTAAGACTAACATGGGCTGGCTCTGGCATCGCCGACTAGCACATGTTGGAATGAAGAATCTTCACAAGCTTCTAAAGGGAGAACACATTTTGGGACTAACAAATGTTCATTTTGAGAAAGACAAGGTTTGTAGCGCATGTCAGGCAGGGAAGCAAGTTGGTGTTCATCATCCACATAAGAACATCATGAGGACTGACAGGCCACTCGAGCTCCTACACATGGATCTATTCGGCCCGATAGCTTACATAAGCATCGGTGGGAGTAAGTACTGTCTAGTTATTGTGGATGATTATTCTCGCTTCACTTGGGTGTTCTTTTTGCAGGAAAAATCTCATACCCAAGAGACCTTAAAGGGGTTCTTGAGACGGGCTCAAAATGAGTTCGGCTTAAGGATCAAAAAGATTAGAAGCGATAACGGGACGGAGTTCAAGAACTCACAAATCGAAGGCTTCCTTGAGGAGGAGGGCATCAAGCATGAGTTCTCTTCTCCCTACACGCCACAACAAAATGGTGTAGTGGAGAGGAAGAATAGAACTCTATTGGACATGGCAAGAACCATGCTTGATGAGTACAAGACTTCGGATCGGTTTTGGGCGGAAGCGGTCAACACCGCTTGCTACGCCATCAACCGGCTATATCTACACCGAATCCTCAAGAAGACATCATACGAACTCCTTACCGGTAAAAAGCCCAATGTTTCATATTTTAGAGTCTTTGGTAGCAAATTCTTTATTCTTGTTAAAAGAGGTAGAAAATCTAAATTTGCTCCTAAAGTTGTAGAAGGCTTTTTACTAGGGTATGATTCAAACACAAGGGCATATAGAGTCTTTAACAAGTCCACTGGGCTAGTTGAAGTTTCTTGTGACATTGTGTTTGATGAGACTAATGGCTCTCAAGTAGAGCAAGTTGATCTTGATGAATTAGATGATGAAGAGGCTCCGTGCGTCGCGCTAAGAAACATGTCCATTGGGGATGTGTGTCCTAAGGAATCCGAAGAGCCTCCACAAGCACAAGATCAACCATCTTCTTCTATGCAAGCATCTCCACCAACTCAAGATGAGGATGAGGCTCAAGATAATAAAGGAGAAGATCAAGGAGTTGAGCCACCTCAAGAGGAGAGCAATGATCAAGGGGGAGATGCCCATGATCAAGATAAGGAAGATGAACAAGTTCCAAGGCCGCCACACCCAAGAGTCCACCAAGCAATCCAACGAGATCACCCCGTGAACACCATCCTCGGCGACATTCAAAAGGGGGTAACCACTCGATCTCGTGTTGCTCATTTTTGTGAACATTACTCTTTTGTTTCCTCTATTGAGCCACACAGGGTAGAGGAAGCACTTCAAGATTCGGATTGGGTGGTGGCAATGCAAGAGGAGCTCAACAACTTCACTAGGAATGAGGTATGGCATTTAGTTCCACGTCCTAACCAAAATGTTGTAGGAACCAAGTGGGTCTTCCGCAACAAGCAAGATGAGCATGGTGTGGTGACAAGGAACAAAGCCCGACTTGTGGCCAAGGGATATTCACAAGTCGAAGGTTTGGATTTCGGTGAAACCTATGCACCCGTAGCTAGGCTAGAATCAATTCGCATTTTACTTGCCTATGCTACTTACCATGGCTTTAAGCTTTACCAAATGGACGTGAAAAGTGCCTTCCTCAATGGACCAATCAAGGAAGAGGTCTATGTTGAGCAACCTCCCGGCTTTGAAGATAGTGAGTACCCTAACTATGTATATAAACTCTCTAAGGCGCTTTATGGGCTCAAGCATGCCCCAAGAGCATGGTATGAATGCCTAAGAGATTTCCTTATCACTAATGGCTTCAAAGTTGGAAAGGTCGATCCTACTCTCTTTACTAAAACACTTGAAAATGATTTGTTTGTATGCCAAATTTATGTTGATGATATCATATTTGGGTCTACTAACGAATCTACATGTGAAGAGTTTAGTAGGATCATGACACAAAAATTCGAGATGTTAATGATGGGGGAGTTGAAGTACTTCAAAGTTTTCCAAGTGAAGCAACTCCAAGAGGGCACCTTCATTAGCCAAACGAAGTATATTCAAGACATTCTAAACAAGTTTGAGATGAAGGATACCAAGCACATCAAGACACCCATGGGAACCAATGGGCATCTCGACCTCGACACGGGAGGTAAATCCGTAGATCAAAAGGTATACCGGTCGATGATAGGTTCTTTACTCTATTTGTGTGCATCTCGATCGGACATTATGCTTTCCATATGCATGTGTGCAAGATTCCAAGCTGATCCTAAGGAAGCTCACCTTAGGGCCGTAAAACGAATCTTAAGATATTTAGTTTATACTCCTAAGTTTGGTCTTTGGTACCCTAGGGGATCCACATTTGATTTAATTGGTTATTGAAAGGGAAATGTGCCCTTGGGCCATTTCTAAGTATTTTGGTGATTAAGTGTCCAACACAAGTGCCTAAGTGTTAAATTGTGCCAAGGACTCAAGAAGTGCAAATCAAGATTAAAGGTATGTTTCTAGACTTAGTATATTGTTTTGAAGACTAATGTATTGTGTCTAAGTGCTAGAAACAGGAGAAACATTTATGGAGAAGTTGGCTGTGTACAGCCAATAGACTGCTCGGTCTGGGTGCACCGGAGTGTCCGGTGGTGCACCGGACAGTGTCCGGTGCGCCAGGCTGGCGTCTGTCAACTGGCTGCTCTCGGGACTTCATCGGCGGCGTACGGCTAAAAATCACCGGACTGTCCGGTGGTGCACCGGACTGTCCGGTGAGCCAACAGTCGGCCCGGCCAACAGTCGGTCGCGTAATCCGCGCGCGACGCGTGGCAAAGCCAACGGTCAGAAGGGGGCACCGGATTGTCCGGTGTGCACCGGACAGTGTCCGATGCGCCAATGGCTCTGAATCTCCAACAGTCGGCTTCGCCAAAGAAGGAAAGAAATCCGCACCGGACAGTGTCCGGTGGTGCACCGGACTGTCCGGTGCGCCAGGCGACAGAAGGCAAGAATTGCCTTCCTAGAATGCTCTCAACGGCTCCTAGCTGCCTTGGGGCTATAAAAGGGACCCCTAGGCGCATGGAGGAGGACACTAAGCATTCTCTAAGCATTCCTAAGCACCAAGACTTCAATTCCGCGCATTCGATTCTTTGTGATAGCAACTAGAGCTCCATTTGAGTAGAGAACTCTTTGAGTTGTGTTGAGAGCTCGTGTTGTGACTTGTGTGCGTATTGTCGCTCTGATTTTGTGTCTTGTGTGCGTTGCTCATCCCTCCCTTACTCCGTGCTTCTTTGTGAACATCAAAGTGTAAGGGCGAGAGGCTCCAAGTTGTGGAGATTCCTCGCAAGCGGGATATAGTAAACAAAGCAAAACACCGTGGTATTCAAGTGGGTCTTTGGACCGCTTGAGAGGGGTTGATTGCAACCCTCGTCCGTTGGGACGCCACAACGTGGAGTAGGCAAGTGTTGAACTTGGCCGAACCACGGGATAAACCACTGTGTTTATCTGTGATTGATCTTCTTGTGGTTATCGTGTCTTGCAAGAACTCCTCTCTAGCCACTTGGCTTTATTGTGGTAACTCCTAATCAAGTTTTATGGCATTAAGTTTCAAGTTTTACAGGATCACCTATTCACCTCCCCTCTAGGTGCTCTCAATTGGTATCGGAGCCGTTCTCTTCAAGAAAGGGACTAATCGCCCGAAGAGATGGATCCTAAGGGCAAGGGGATGGTGGTCAATGATCCAAAGGATGACAATCCTACTGACTCAGGCTCGGGCCACAAAAGAAAAGATGGGAGGAAGAAGAAAACAAGGCGCATCAAGAAGATAGTCTACTACGACAGCGACGAATATTCCTCTTCCCAAAAGGACGACGACAACGACTACGAGAAAAAGAAGACGGTTAATTCAAACTTTTCCTTTGATTATTCTCGTATTCCGCAAAGTTCCAATGCTCATTTGCTTTCCATTCCCCTCGGTAACCCCCCCCCCCCACTTTGATGGAGAAGACTACGGATTTTGGAGTCACAAAATGCGTAGCCACTTGTTCTCTCTCCATCCAAGTATATGGGAGATAGTCGAAAATGGAATGCACTTTGATAATACGGATAGTCCCATGTTCATTAATGAGCAAATTCACAAAAATGCACAAGCTACTACTGTTCTTCTAGCTTCATTGTGCAGGGATGAATACCATAAGGTGAGCGGCTTGGATAACGCCAAGAAGATTTGGGACACCCTCAAAATCTCACATGAGGGGAACGACGTCACCATGCTCACCAAGATGGAGTTGGTGGAGGGCGAACTTGGGAGATTCACAATGATCAGGGGCGAGGAGCCAACCCAAACGTACAACCGGCTCAAGACCCTCGTCAACAAAATAAGGAGCTATGGAAGCACGCGTTGGACGGACCACGACGCCGTCCGCCTAATGCTAAGGTCTTTTACTGTCCTTGATCCACATCTTGTGAACAATATTCGTGAGAATCCTAGGTACACCAAGATGACGCCCGAGGAGATACTTGGAAAGTTTGTAAGTGGGCGGATGATGATCAAGGAGGCAAGATACGTTGATGATGCGTTGAACGGCCCAATCCACGAGCCTCAAACTGTTGCTCTCAAAGCAACGAGGAGCAAGGAAGTGCTACCTAGCAAGGTGGCACAAGTTGAGGCGGCGGGACTCAATGAGGAAGAGATGGCCCTCATCATTAAGCGTTTCAAGATGGCGCTAAAGGGTCGCAAGGAGCATCCTAACAAGACTAAGACGAAGGGGAAGCACTCATGCTTCAAATGTGGTAAGATTGGTCATTTTATCGCTAATTGTCCCGATAATGATAGTGACCAGGAACAAGGGAACAAGAGGGAAAAGAAGAAGGCCTACAAGAAGGCTAAGGGCGAGGCACATCTTGGAAAGGAGTGGGACTCGGATTGTTCATCGTCCGACTCCGACAACGAAGGACTCGCCGCCACCGCCTTCAACAAGTCGGCCCTCTTCCCCAACGAGCATCACACCTGCCTCATGGCAAGGGAAAAGAAGGTAAGCACTCATAATACTAGTACTTACGCTTCCTCAAGTGTTGAAGTCTCTAGCGACGTTGTATTTGATGAGACTAATGGCTCTCCAAGAGAGCAAGTTGTTGATCTTGATGATGTAGATGAAGAAGACGTTCCAATGGCAGCAATACGCACCATGGCGATTGGAGATGTGAGGCCACTGGAACAAAAGGAGCAAGATCAACCTTCTTCCTCAACAACGGTGCATCCCCCAACTCAAGAAGATGAATAGGTTCATCAAGAGGAGCCGTGTGATCAAGGGGAGCACAAGATGATCATTTAATGGAGGAAGAAGCACAACCGGCACCTCCAACCCAAGTTCGAGCAACGATTCAAAGGAATCATCCCGTTGACCAAATATTGGGTGACATAAGCAAGGGAGTAATTACTCGTTCTAGATTAGTTAATTTTTGTGAGCATTACTCTTTTGTCTCTTCTATTGAGCCTTTCAGGGTAGAAGAGGCCTTGCTAGATCCGGATTAGGTGTTGGCCATGCAGGAGGAGCTCAACAATTTCAAGAGAAATGAAGTTTGGACATTGGTGCCTCGTCCCAAGCAAAACATTGTGGGAACCAAGTGGGTGTTCCGCAACAAACAAGACAAGCACGGGGTGGTGACAAGGAACAAGGCAAGACTTGCGGCAAAAGGTTATGCCCAAGTCGCAGGTTTGGACTTTGAGGAGACTTTTGCTCCTGTGGCTAGGGTAGAGTCAATTCGCATATTGTTAGCCTATGCTACTCACCATTCTTTCAGGTTGTTCCAAATGGATGTGAAGAGCGCTTTCCTCAACGGGCCAATCAAGGAGGAGGTATACGTGGAGCAACCCCCTGGCTTCGAGGATGAACGGTACCCTGACCACGTGTGTAAGCTCTCTAAGGCGCTCTATGGACTTAAGCAAGCCCCAAGAGCATGGTATGAATGCCTTAGAGACTTTTTAATTGCTAATGCTTTCAAGGTTGGGAAAGCCGATCCAACTCTTTTTACTAAGACTTGTGATGGTGATCTTTTTGTGTGCCAAATTTATGTCGATGACATAATATTTGGTTCTACTAACCAAAAGTCTTGTGAAGAGTTTAGCAGGGTGATGACTCAAAAGTTTGAGATGTCGATGATGGGCGAGTTAAGCTATTTCCTTGGGTTCCAAGTAAAGCAACTCAAGGATGGCACCTTCATCTCCCAAACAAAGTACACGCAAGACTTAATCAAGCGGTTTGGGATGAAGGACGCCAAGCCCGCAAAGACTCCAATGGGAACCGACGGACACACCGACCTCAACAAAGGAGGTAAGTCCGTTGATCAAAAGGCATACCGGTCTATGATAGGATCTTTACTTTATTTATGTGCTAGTAGACCGGATATTATGCTTAGCGTCTGCATGTGTGCTAGATTTCAATCCGATCCAAGGGAGTGTCACTTAGTGGTTGTGAAGCGAATTCTTAGATATTTAGTCGCTACACCTTGCTTCGGGATCTGGTATCCAAAGGGGTCTACCTTTGACTTGATTGGATATTCAGACTCCGACTATGCTGGATGTAAGGTCGATAGGAAGAGTACATCGGGGACGTGTCAATTCTTAGGAAGGTCCCTGGTGTCGTGGAGCTCTAAGAAACAAACTTCCGTTGCCCTATCCACCGCTGAGGCCGAGTATGTTGCCGCAGGACAGTGTTGCGCGCAACTACTTTGGATGAGGCAAACCCTCCGGGACTTTGGCTACAATCTGAGCAAAGTCCCACTCCTATGAGATAATGAGAGTGCTATCCACATGGCGGATAATTCTGTTGAACACAGCCGCACAAAGCACATAGACATCCGGCATCACTTTTTGAGAGACCACCAGCGAAAGGGAGATATCGAAGTGTTTTATGTTAGCACCGAGAACCAGCTAGCCGATATCTTTACCAAGCCTCTAGATGAGTCGACCTTTTGCAGGATGCGTAGTGAGCTAAATGTCTTAGATTCGCAGAACTTGGATTGATTTATAGCATACATGTGTTTTTATGCCTTGATCATGTTCCTTAAGCATTTTGTTGTTTTATGGTGTTCAAGTTGTACAAACACTCTCCGGACCTCAAAAGTCCATGTGTGAGTGATGCACATATTTAGGGGGAGATGTGCTACAACTTGACCCTTTGAGACTAACCGTGTGCTTGAGTTTGCTTGATTTAGTGTCAAAGGTGACTTGAAAGGGAAAAGGTGGACTTGGACCATGCAAGACTTCCACTGCACTCCGATGAGAGGGTAACTTATTCCAAGTTCATCTTCATGCTCTTATTGCCTTTTTACTCTTAATTGAAGATTTTGGTGAGGCAATGGGATTCAAGGGCCAAAATGATCCCGTTTTGGTGCTTGATGCCAAAGGGGGAGAAATTAAGGGCCAAAGCAACAAATGGATCAGCTACCACTTGAGAATTTTGAAAATAGTAGAGTTAGGACTTCTGATTTGTCAAACTTCTAAATGTCTCTTTTTGTCAAAATTTGATCTCTTGTGGGGAGAATATTTGATTATGGGAAATAGGGGGAGTTTTTGAAATCTTTGATCAATTTCTCTTTGAACAACTCTCTTTATGTCTCAACAAGTGTGTTTGACTTAGAGATAGGGAATTGAGTTTGATTTGCAAAAACAAAACCAAGTGGTGGCAAAGGATGATCCAAATATGCCAAATTTGAGACAAAACAAATTTGTGTTTTCATTTGCATTGATGTTGCACTTCTTTTAGTTGCTTTTTGTTGTGTTGGCATAAATCACCAAAAAGGGGGAGATTGAAAGGGAAATGTGCCCTTGGGCCATTTCTAAGTATTTTGGTGATTAAGTGTCCAACACAAGTGCCTAAGTGTTAAATTGTGCCAAGGACTCAAGAAGTGCAAATCAAGATTAAAGGTATGTTTCTAGACTTAGTACATTGTTTTGAAGACTAATGTATTGTGTATAAGTGCTAGAAATAGGAGAAACATTTATGGAGAAGTTGGTTGTGTACAGCCAATAGACTGCTCGGTCTGGGTGCACCGGACTGTCCGGTGGTGCACCGGACAGTGTCCGGTGCGCCAGGCTGGCGTCTATCAACTGGGTGCTCTCGGGACTTCATCGGCGGCGTACGGCTAAAAATCATCGGACTGTCTGGTGGTGCACCGGACTGTCCGGTGAGCCAACAGTCGGCCCGGCCAACGGTCGGCCGCGTAATCCGCGTGCGACGCGTGGCAAAGCCAACGGTCAGAAGGGGGCACCGGACTGTCCGGTGCGCCAACGGCTCTGAATCTCCAACGGTCGGCTTCGCCAAAGAAGGAAAGAAATCCGCACTGGACAGTGTCCGGTGGTGCACCGGACTGTCCGGTGCGCCAGGCGACAGAAGGCAAGAATTGCCTTCCTGGAATGATCTCAACGGCTCCTAGCTGCCTTGGGGCTATAAAAGGGACCCCTAGGCGCATGGAGGAGGACACTAATCATTCTCTAAGCATTCCTAAGCACCAAGACTTCAATTCCGCGCATTCGATTCTTTGTGATAGCAACTAGAGCTCCATTTGAGTAGAGAACTCTTTGAGTTGTGTTGAGAGCTCGTGTTGTGACTTGTGTGCGTATTGTCGCTCTGATTTTGTGTCTTGTGTGTGTTGCTCATCCCTCTCTTACTCCGTGCTTCTTTGTGAACATCAAAGTGTAAGGGCGAGAGGCTCCAAGTTGTGGAGATTCCTCGCAAGCGGGATATAGTAAACAAAGCAAAACACCGTCGTATTCAAGTGGGTCTTTGGACCGCTTGAGAGGGGTTTATTGCAACCCTCGTCCATTGGGACGCCACAACGTGGAGTAGGCAAGTGTTGAACTTGGCCGAACCACGGGATAAACCATTGTGTCTATCTGTGATTGATCTTCTTGTGGTTATCGTGTCTTGCAAGAACTCCTCTCTAGCCACTTGGCTTTATTGTGCTAACTCCTAATCAAGTTTTGTGGCATTAAGTTTCAAGTTTTACAGGATCACCTATTCACCCTCCCCCCCTCTAGGTGCTCTCAGTTATTCAGATGCCGATTGGGCGGGGTGTAAAATTAATAGAAAGAGCACATCGGGGACTTGCCAGTTCTTGGGAAGGTCTATGGTGTCTTGGGCTTCAAAGAAGCAAAATTTCGTAGCTCTTTCTACCACCGAAGCCGAGTATATTGCCGCAGGCCATTGTTGCGCGCAATTGCTTTGGATGAGGCAAACCCTTAGGGACTATGGTTACAAATTAACCAAAGTTCCACTTCTATGTGATAATGAGAGTGCAATCCGCATGGCGGATAATCCTGTTGAACATAGCCGCACTAAACACACAGCCATTCGGTATCATTTCTTAAGGAATCACCAACAAAAGGGGATATCGAGATTGCATATATTAACTCCAAAGAACAATTAGCCGATATCTTTACCAAGCCATTAGATGAACGAACATTTACCAAACTTAGGCATGAGCTAAATATTTTTGATTCCAGGAATTTCTTTTGATGTTTTGCACACATAGCTCATTCATATACCTTTGATCATATCTCTTTCATATGCTATGACTAATGTGTTTTCAAGTGTATTTCAAACCAAGTCATAGATTGAAAGGGAAACAGAGTCTTCGGTGAAGACAAAGGCTTCCACTCCACTCCATCAAGTTACTCATCCTTCGCCGTCGCTCTGCGCCGCTCTCCGTCTTTGGTATAATCTTCACTCATATTTTGTTTGCCAAAGGGGGAGAAAGTAGTTATAGAAGGGCTTATATTTCACTCAAGTATCCGTTTTTGGCGATTCATGCCAAAGGGGGAGAAAGTATTAGCCCAAAGCAAAAGGACCGCACCACCACCAATTTTCAAAAATTTTGAGTTAAGAAAAGATTTTCAAATGGTGATTTCCCATAATGTGTTTCCAATTGGTATCTCATTTTTAATAGAACTTCAAATTGGAACACCCTCTTGAACACTAAGAGGAGGATTTGATTGAGGGGGAGTTTTGTTTAGTCAAAGGAAAAGCATTTGAAACAAGGGGAGAAAATTCAAATCTTGAAAATGCTTCTCAAAATCTTATTCATGTATCCTTTGACCATTTGCAAAAGGACTTTGAAAAGAATTTGCAAAAACAAAACATGTGGTGCAAGCGTGGTCCAAAATGTTGAAAATGAAAAAGAAATCAATCCATGCATATCTTATGAAAATATATTGGTTCAATTCTTAGTAACCTTTACATTTACATTTTGCAAACTAGTTCAATTATGCACTTCCTCATTTGCTTTGGTTTGTGTTGGCATCAATCACCAAAAAGGGGGAGATTGAAAGGGAAATAGGCTTACCCCTTTTCCTAAATTGATTTTGGTGGTTGAAATGCCCAACACAAATAATTGGGCTAACTAGTTTGCTCTAGATTATGAGTTCTACAGGTGCCAAAGGTTCACAACAAACCAATAAAAAGACCGAGAAATGATTCAAATATTGAGAGGTAAAGTCAGCCGAAGTGTGCCCTGGTCTGGCGCACCGGACTGTCCGGTGCACCAGGGACTCCAACTCCGAACTGCTCACCATCGGGAATTCTGGAGGCCGCTCCGCTATAATTCACCGGACTGTCCGGTGAAGCACCGGACAGTGTCCGGTGGCGCACCGGACTGTCCGGTGTGCCAGCGGAGCAACGGCTACTTCAGCGCCAATGGTCGCCTGCAACCGCATTGAATGCGCTACAGTGCGTGCAGATGTCAGGCTCGCGCCAGGAGGCGCACCGGACACTGAACAGTGCCTGTCCAGTGCACCACCGGACTGTCCGGTGGCCCAGAAGATAGAAGCTCCAACGGTCATAATCCAACGGCCAGTTGACGTGGCAGGCGCACCAGGCTGTCCGGTGCGCCATGCGACAGACAGCCTCCCAACGGCCACTTTTGGTGGTTGGGGCTATAAATACCCCAACCACCCCACCATTCATTGCATCCAAGTTTTCCAACTTCCTACACCTTACAAGAGCTATAGCATTCAATACAAGACACACCAAAGTGATCAAATCCTCTCCCAAGTCCATAGTTCATTCCAAATCAAATAGTGACTAGTGAGAGAGTGACTTGTGTTCATTTGAGCTCTTGCGCTTGGATTGCTTCTTTTCTCATTCTTTTTTGTGATCAACTCAATTGTAACCGAGGCAAGAGACAACAATTGTGTGGTGGTCCTTGCGGGAACTTAGTGTCCCGTTTGATTGAGAAGAGAAGCTCACTCGGTCTAAGTGACCGTTTGAGAGAGGGAAAGGGTTGAAAGAGACCCGGTCTTTGTGACCACCTCAACGGGGAGTAGGTTTGCAAGAACCGAACCTCGGTAAAACAAATCCTTGTGTCTCATTCTTTATTTGCTTGTGATTTGTTTTTGCCCTCTCTCTCGGACTCGATCATATTTCTAACGCTAATCCGGCTTGTAGTTGTGCTTAAGTTTATAAATTTCAGATTCGCCCTATTCACCCCCCCTCTAGGTGACTTTCATTTTCACATCATGGTCATTGGTTAAAGTTAAGGCAATAGCAAAATGCTAACCATGATAACCCAAAAGGTAAACAAGGATAAGTAAATATAGACTAGTCAATCCTTAGGTTTCATAAAGTAATGCAGGATAGTGAATCATAAAGTATGTAGGACATAATAGGTCAGAGGACACTTGCCTTCCCCAGGTTGTTGCTCAGGGAGGTCTCCAACAACACACTCAGGAACCTCGGACTGCTCGTTGTCTAAATAAAGCGAGCATGCATTCAACACATTTGGAAAGTACAAATGAACAGCACACCAAACATGTACAAACGTAGGAATACATCTCAAAAGGCACAATACTACATAAGGGATAATGGGTTCAAAGCATAACATAAACCAACTTCATTTGGAAATAGATTATTACTTCTCTAAGTGTTACTCACAAATACATAACATAGTTCAATTTATTTTATTGTGACCTAAAAATTAGAACAGTGATGAATTCATGTAATACACATTATTAATCTTACAAGATTAAACATGCTTTAATCTCTAGGGGTTTTGTTTTTTAGTTTATTAAATAAACAAATCTAAACATATTCTAGTTCATAGTTAACTATAAAATTAGAAAACACAGAATGTAAATAGAACTAATTTATTTAAACAGAGAATAATTCTATGAACATTTTTGCAATTTGAATCACTAAATTTGGAGTTAATATGTAAAAGATATGAAATAAACAAGTTTAGGAGTTGAAAATACAAAATTAAGCCCTATTCTGTAATTATTTAAAAGGATAGGGTCTATTTGTAATAACTCAGGGACCTGCGCGTAAAGTCTAAGGACGGTGGGTTCTATTCGCAGAAAACCGAGGGAGTCTTAAGCAAAACAACCACAACGAAAGGGTATCCTGGCTTCTCAGCCATCCGATCGGGAACGAACGCCCAAGATTAGAAGCGGGCGCACGGGATCGGACGCGAGGGCTGACCGGCGGGTCCCACGCGTCAGCGGCCCGGGTATCCCCGGTGCGGGATGCGAGCACGGGCGCTCCCTGGCGGGCGGGGGCCACGGGTCGGCGACTCGTACCAATAGGGGGGAAACGGCGGTGTAAGGAAAATGGACCCCGGGCCTTTTGGCTAATTGAGTTTTGGTGTTTGATGATTAACACAACTTGTGGACTAATATGTTTGCTAGTGTTTATAATTATAGTTCACAGGATGCGAAGAGAATTGGACCAAGGCAATGAGGATGCAACACCTCAAAAGAAGACATAAAAAGATGCATAGGAGTCCAATACTCAAGAACAAAAGAAGCCCGAAGAAATCAGCGAAGAAATCCAAGAAGTGGGCTGTCAGCCAGCGCCTGGTGGCGCACCGGACTGTCCGGTGAGACACCGGACAGTCTGTGCAGAGAGGCCGCAGGCAGGCGCTCTCTGGCTGTAGCACCGGACTGTCCGGTGTGCACCGGACTGTCCGGTGTGCCAACGGGCAGACGGCAATGGTCGGATCCAACGGTCGACTGCTACAGGCGCCAACGGTCGGCTGACGTGGCGTGCACCGGACACTGCACAGTAGATGTCCGGTGGTGCACCGGACTGTCCGGTGCACCCGACGACAGAAAGCTGCTGCTTTCTGTCCAACGGCTAGTTTGGGGTGTGGAGGCTATAAATACCACCCCAACCGGCCATTCTCAAGTGTGAGAGCCCAAGCAACATACCAAGACACATAGTGCATATTTCCAAGAGCTCAAACACCCAAGTGCTTAATAGAATCACTCGGTGATTAGTGTAGGTGCTTTGCGAAGTGCTTAGGTTAGTTAGACCGCTTTAGCGCTTGCTCTAGGTAAACCCTAGTTAGTTGAGTGAGTTTTGTAAAACCACACAACCCCTCGGCTCTTGCGTGAGTCGTTGTAATTGTACCGAGTGGGGCGAGAGTCTTGCGAGACCGTGACAACCGCGTTTGTGTCACGGCCGCCACCGTGTACCGGAGGGAACAAGGCCCGCGGCGTTTCGACCGAAAGCTCGATAGTGGAGACGGCGGGGAGCGTCCGAGAGGAGCCGGAAGCGGAGCACCACTTGCGTGTGGAGAAGGCCCGCGGCTCTCTACGGAGTTACTCGACCAAGGTGCTTGGCCCTCGCGTGGGCTTCCCTTCGCGTAGGGGCACCAACGAGGATTAGTCGGGACCTTGCACGGTTCCGGATACCTCGGTAAAAATACCGGCGTCATCCACGAGAGTTTGCTTCTCTACTTTGCTCTTTAAGTTTCCGCATATATATTAAGCATTTAAGTTTCAATCTTGTATTCATACATATCTAGTGTAGATTGAAACTTAGCCTTTGCGGTAGAGATAGCAACACTTAGACAAAACCTAGTTTGCACATTCTAGTTTGACTATTTGCATAGGTTTTGCTCTAGGGATTTAATTGTGGCCTAGTTTAGCGAAAGTTTTAGAAGTCCTAATTCACCCCCCCTCTTAGGCGTCACCCGTTTCCTACAAGTGGTATCAGAGCCTAGTTTGGCTCATTTGAAACGTTTTAGCTTCACCGCTAAAAGAGCCGACGCTTTTTAGAGGAAGGGATGGATACCCATAGGCCACCACACTTCGACGGCACCAACTTCCCATATTATAGTGCTAGAATGGCTTGCTACCTAGAGGCCGTTGATCTAGGTGTTTGGAGAGTCACTCGTGACGGGATGAAACCTCTCAAGAATCCCGAGAAACCAACCACGAGTGAGGAAAAAGAAATTCACTTAAATGCTAGAGCCAAAAATTGCTTGTATGAATCTCTTAGCATGGATATTTTTAATCAAGTATTTACCTTGAAAACTGCTAATGAGATTTGGCTAAAATTGCATGAGCTCCATGACGGCACATCCAATGTCCGTGAGCAAAAACATTGCCTAGTCTTAAATGAGTATAATTCTTTTGCTATGAAAGATGATGAGCTTGTTAGAGACATGTATTCTCGTTTAAATCTAATTATCAATGAGCTCAATTCTATTGGCATTAATAAGCTAGGTGATGCGGACATTGTGAGGAAGATTATCTCCCTACTACCACAACGAAGATATGGGAGCATCATCACTATCCTTCACAACATGGAGGACTTGGGTAACATGACCCCAACCATTGTAATTGGAAAAATCGCGGCTTTTGAGATGTCGCGAAAAATGTGTCGGGGAGAGGAGCCAACTTCCTCAAGGCCATATGCTTTTGCATGTGATGAAAGGAAGGGCAAAAGGAAGGCTCCCACTCCAAGTTCCTCAAGTGAAGAAGAGGAAGAAGAAGAAAGTGATGATGATGAAGATAATCAACCATGCACATCATCCTCCGAGGACGAAGAAACAATCCGACGCGTCGGAAAGGTAATGAGGATGATCCGCAAGATTAATCTAATGGGTGTGCCCCTGCAGGTCGAGGATCTTCTCTTTAACATTGACAGGAAAAAGCAAAGAAAGAGAGGATGCTTCGCATGTGGGGAGAAGGGCCACTTCAGGGACAGCTGTCCAACTTTGGCCGAACCCAAAAAGGAGAGGAGCAAAGGCAAGGCGCTAACAAGTGTTAGAACTTGGGATGATTCTTCAAGT
Source organism: Zea mays (assembly GCF_902167145.1). Lineage (NCBI taxonomy): Eukaryota > Viridiplantae > Streptophyta > Magnoliopsida > Poales > Poaceae > Zea > Zea mays. Next base: position 72,104,652 of record NC_050100.1, on the reverse strand, counting down.
GAAGATGAACCTCCAAGGACGCGCATCCACCGATCCTCATCACGCTCATCACGGTCATCACACAAATGCCTTATGGCAAGAGGTAACAAAAGCATTCCATCCTCTAGTGATGAAAGTAGTAGCGATGATGAAGGTGAGGGAAAGCCCTCTGTAGATGAGCTTGCGGAAGCCGTAGAATTTTTCCAGGATGTTTGCACTAAGCAAAAAGCTCAACTTAAAACTTTGAAAAATAAGTTGGTTAGCTCTCAAAATGATTACAAAGGTTTGCTAGAAAAAATTGAATCTTTTGCAAACTTAAATAGTGAGCTATCAACTAAAATTGAGCTATTAGAATCTAGTGCTCCATCCACTGCTACCGATGATAGCCTTATTAAAAAGAATGAAAAACTGAAAGCTAAGTTAGCTAGCTCCCAAGAAGCTATTGAAAATTTGCTAGAGAAAATGGAAATTCTCAGCATTCACAATAATGAGCTAACTACTAAGCTAGAAAACATTGGTAGCACCCCAGCAGCATCTTTAGTTGAAATACCAGAAATAATTAAGAAAGATGCTTCTACTTCCTGCTTTGATTTAATTGATGATTCTAACCCCTGCAACCAAGTCGTTGTTAAGAATATTGTTGTAGAGACATGTTCGGATGAGGTTGCAAAGGAAAATGAACAATTAAAGCAAGAAGTGGCTCGCCTTGGCAAGGCTTTGTATGACAAGAAAGGCAAAGCCAAACAAATCCAACCTCCACAGGATAACACCACTACGGGAGTGAACAAGCCTATGGAGGGAGAAACTGTGATTTGTAGGCTATGCCACAAGGAAGGCCACAAGTCTTTCCAATGCAAGGCGATGACCGGGGATAAACAAAGGCAAAAGCTCAAGCAAAAGCCATCAAGCAAAATCTCCAACACCTACATCAAAAAGGTGGATAAAAAGACTGCTACACCATACTTAATCAAAAAGAAGAATAATGGAAAGGTGATAGCAATCAAGGCAAACAAGCAATCCAACAAAGGAAAGGGGGCCAAACGCATCTGGGTGCCAAAGGAAATAATTTCAACCATGAAGAGCACCAAGAAGGTTTGGATTCCGAAAGGGAAGTGAGTGGACCGAAGGTCGACGGGAAATTTGGAGACTTGGCTAAATTAAGGATGTATATCATGGGATACATCATACTGGATCAAGTTTATTGCCAAGTGAGTTAGTGAAAATTTTGGACCCAAATTTCCCACCCATGATTAAGGTAACTAGTTTTATTGTATTTCTCGTTTTTAGATATGCGTATCTATTTATCTTTTATCTAGTTTACCTTTCTTGCCTAGTATTACATTTGTTATGCACTTTTGTTTAAAATCATGCATACTAGGTAAATCATATGGTAGGATTGCTAGTTTTTAATTCATATACTTAAGCAAACCTACATGGCTTAAAATGTTTATTTAAGCACGGCACATAGCTTCTATATCACTCCATAGTAAATGATGCATAAATTGAAAATTTTGATTTCTACAAGTTGTATCATTTAACTTATATGTGCCAAAGTTAGGATTATAGATAAATTGCCCCTCTTGATATCAAATCAAAGTGCATGTCTCCTACAAGTATTCAAAACTTGTATGCACACCTTTAGGGGGAGGTTACTCTCTAATCTAACACTTTGAGACTAACACCTTTTCAAGTCTATTTCATGTGATAGTCTCATTGTAAGGAAAATGAAGTCCCCGGAGAAAGACAACAATCTTCCACTGCAAAATCTCCAAGAACTCTCATGTCTCTCAAGCTCACCATTGATCTTCAATTGGTATCTTTTGAGACTACATTCAGTATCATTTACATGTCTTCTCCAATATTTGATTAGACTATATTTCATATCATATGCTTCCATGTTGCTAAAAATGCATAAGTAGTTAACTCATATTCTGTTACCTGCATAAGGGAAGTCAGTCTTTTCAAATCATGTCTTGCACCTCTAATTTTTCACATGCTCTTTTCCTAAGTAGAGGATCTCTGTCAGGGGGAGTATTTCTTCATCTCTAAAGGGGGAGAAAAACTCTTTCTAAAGGAGAATACTTATTTAGGGGGAGTAATCTTTTAAAGGACTCCTACAAATGGTATCATTCACATGGCTTAATTTAATATCCTTCTAGTGATATCCCTTGTACAATCCTTGTTGAGGGCAAGCTTTTATTTACTTCCTACATGCTTTTAATGTCTTCCTTTTCGGTGGTTGATGCCAAAGGGGGAGAAGTTTAGGGACCAAAGCAATGAAAACTATATCAAACACCAAACACCACACTATATCAAACACCAAACACCACCAATTTAAAATTTTATATCTACAAATGGTTTATCAAGTGGTTTTGGTTATTTGGTCCAAAAATAGGAAGTAAGTGAATTATGGAGTTAGGGGGAGGCTTAAGTCCATAATATCACATTGTGGGGACAATCATGCATCTTAGCAAGTAGATTGCATATTTTAATTCAAAAACTTGTATTATTTGCTTGCTTTGGTTGTGTTGTCATCAATCACCAAAAAGGGGGAGATTGTAAGGAAAATGGACCCCGGGCCTTTTGGCTAATTGAGTTTTGGTGTTTGATGATTAACACAACTTGTGGACTAATATGTTTGCTAGTGTTTATAATTATAGTTCACAGGATGCGAAGAGAATTGGACCAAGGCAATGAGGATGCAACACCTCAAAAGAAGACATAAAAAGATGCATAGGAGTCCAATACTCAAGAACAAAAGAAGCCCGAAGAAATCAGCGAAGAAATCCAAGAAGTGGGATGTCAGCCAGCGCCTGGTGGCGCACCGGACATTGATGTCCGGTGTGCACCGGACTGTCCGGTGAGACACCGGACTGTCCGGTGAGACACCGGACAGTCTGCGCAGAGAGGCCGCAGGCAGGCGCTCTCTGGCTGTAGCACCGGACTGTCCGGTGTGCACCGGACTGTCCGGTGTGCACCGGACTGTCCGGTGTGCCAACGGGCAGACGGCAACGGTCGGATCCAACGGTCGACTGCTACAGGCGCCAACGGTCGGCTGACGTGGCGTGCACCGGACACTGCACAGTAGATGTCCGGTGGTGCACCGGACTGTCCGGTGCACCCGACGACAGAAAGCTGCTGCTTTCTGTCCAACGGCTAGTTTGGGGTGTGGAGGCTATAAATACCACCCCAACCGGCCATTCTCAAGTGTGAGAGCCCAAGCAACATACCAAGACACATAGTGCATATTTCCAAGAGCTCAAACACCCAAGTGCTTAATAGAATCACTCGGTGATTAGCGTAGGTGCTTTGCGAAGTGCTTAGGTTAGTTAGACCGCTTTAGCGCTTGCTCTAGGTAAACCCTAGTTAGTTGAGTGAGTTTCGTAAAACCACACAACCCCTCGGCTCTTGCGTGAGTCGTTGTAATTGTATCGAGTGGGGCGAGAGTCTTGCGAGACCGTGACAACCGCGTTTGTGTCACGGCCGCCACCGTGTACCGGAGGGAACGAGGCCCGCGGCGTTTCGGCCGGAAGCTCGATAGTGGAGACGGCGGGGAGCGTCCGAGAGGAGCCGGAAGCGGAGCACCACTTGCGTGTGGAGAAGGCCCGCGGCTCTCTATGGAGTTACTCGACCGAGGTGCTTGGCCCTCGCGTGGGCTTCCCTTCGCGTAGGGGCACCAACGAGGATTAGTCAGGACCTTGCACGGTTCCGGATACCTCGGTAAAAATACCGGCGTCATCCACGAGAGTTTGCTTCTCTACTTTGCTCTTTAATTTTCCGCATTTATATTAAGCATTTAAGTTTCAATCTTGTATTCATACATATCTAGTGTAGATTGAAACTTAGCCTTTGCGGTAGAGATAGCAACACTTAGACAAAACCTAGTTTGCACATTCTAGTTTGACTATTTGCATAGGTTTTGCTCTAGGGATTTAATTGTGGCCTAGTTTAGCGAAAGTTTTAGAAGTCCTAATTCACCCCCCCCCCCCTCTTAGGCGTCACCCGTTTCCTACAGGCGGGAGCCTGACAAACGAGGCCGCGGGGAGGTCGGGCCTGCTAGTCAGCGGTGGAGGGCACTTGCAGGCGCGATATCACGGGCGCGTGCTGACAGACGGGGCCCTCCAGGCAGTGACCAAGAGTGGGGAAAGAAAAGGGGAGGATGACGGGCGGGTCCTCCTTGTCAGGACCGCCGTCTACCTCGGCAGTACGCACAACGCGAGCACCATGGCCGGAGCCGGCGACTCCGCGCGGGCGAGCAGGGCACGGGGCGACTGCGGTTGGTCGGGCAGACTCGGTTCGACGGCGCGGGACCGGAACCAGCGATCACCGGTGACTAATTGACGGAATAGAGGAAATGGGGGAGAGAGAAGAGAAAGTCCGGCGAGGAAATTCACCTCGGGTGGAATAAGGATGAGGACGAGGCTGGGCGTAACGGTGGCGGAGCACGATCGCAGACGGCGGCCGAGCTCTACCGGCGATGAATTTGGGCGCAGGGGGCCTGGCGACGAGGAAGCTCCGGTGGGCTTGAAGAACCGGCGCGCGCAGCTCGGGTGGGTGGGCAGAGGTGAAATGAGCGAGGCAGGGGGAAGTGGGGTGTGCGGGGACTTGTAGAGGGGGTCAGGGTGCTGGTTTGGAGCTGGGTGGCGACGTGGGCGCGGCGATCTCGACGTGCATGCGCGTGGTCCGCGCAGGCGATCGGTTGAAGGAGGAGGGGGAGGGACTGGCGAGCGGGGCCTGCGGGACAGTGGCACAGACGCGCGAGCGCATAATAGGTCGAAGCGCTGATAGGGCGACCCCACCGAACATCGAGAGGGAGAAAGGGAAGAGGGGCACGGGTCGGCACCGATAGGCGGGGCCCACCTGTCAGAGACCGAAGGCGCGCGGGCGAAGCTGGGCTTAGTGGGCCGACTGGGCCGCTTTTTTTTCTTTTTCTCTGAATTTTCTAATTCCTTTTCTCTAGGGTTTTCAAATCCAAATTCAAACTAGGTTTCAATTTCAAATAAATTCAAACTTGTGAAACACTTCAAAGAATATTTTAAGCTCAGCATGATGCAACATGTCATGACTCATAATGTTTTGGCAAAAATAAATAATTAAATCCTCCTAACTTTAAGCTATTTCTACTCAAAAAGGGAAAAAGGGAGAGAGATTCTAGAGAGATAAAACCTAGAGTGAGAGATAGAAGAGTAACATATGAATTTGGGTGATAATTAGAAAGAAATTTTATACCCCAAATTCAGGGTGTTACAGAAGACGACCTCACATTCCTCTTCAAGGTCCTATCGGTGGCCAAGACGCACCCGGACAAGAAACTCGCCGAGGTGCTGCACGCGTTGCGGCCTTCCACCTACAAGGACAATAATCACAAGTTGAGGACGACCATCGCCATCACGGTGTTCCCAACGCTTTGCATCTTTGCCAGTATTAAGGAGCTCAAGGATGTCCTGAGGACATGTACTAAAATTGAAGGATTAGCTGGGCATGAAGATACTGGCAAGGTGATGAATATGAAGGAAGATGATGGGATTAGTGAAGTAAAATTTAGTTTGCAATCAGCTGTTGCTAAGCCAATGACAACAAGTAAAGACATGGTTTCTGAAGCGATTGCAAAACTAATTAGTCGCCTGAATACTAAGAGCAAGATTAGGACCTTAACAGACAAAGAGCAGCTGGTTTTGTCCCTGGAGCGACAATATCAAGATGATGCTGGTGTTATAGCAGCAAATGACATGTTGAAGAGCAAGGGTCACGCCATTCTAAACCAAGCGATGGGGTTGGTTAATCAGGAATCTTCGAAGTCTATTGTTCTTGCAGTTGATTATGTCTTAGAGGTAGCTGAGAAGGTTGTTGCACGCGAGTTAACTTCTGCTTTTGCTCTAATCAGACCTACAGGCCACCATGCAGAATATGATGAGCCAATGGAATTTTGCCTCTTCAACACTGTGGCAGTTGCAGCTAATTATCTCTTAAATGAGAGGCCTGATTTAGTTCACAGGTTTGATTATGGAAGTTTCTATCCTACTGAAGTGGATGATTCTCATTGTTTCATTAGGGAAGAAGCTAGTAAAGGGTATAACATCAATGTTTCCTAGGAGCATGGCAAGTGTGGTGATGCTGATTATATTGTTGCAGGGGACCATGTTGGTGTATACACTGAGATCTGCCATGAGGTTATAGAGAAGGCAGAGAGGTGGTTGAGCCACTCGCCAGACACATTTTTCACCATCTATGCAAACAAAGAGGATGGGTGTAGAGATTCAGTTGAATGGGTGTTCGTGGATCATCCCTAGTATCACAGACCTGGAAATTTATGCGGAGATAACATCAAAATTCCAGTCCTTCTTGCTGCAAAATATAGACCATATAGTGTTGTAGTTGAGTGGAAGCAACTAACGAATTGGACCAATGATTGTTCTGCTTTGTTTTGTTGGATCTGGAAGCCACCCGGGCCACTAGTAAATTTACCGGATCCAGATGATATTACACTGATATTCAAGCATATCCAGAAGTCTATTCTATTCATACACAAGAATTGGTCATCCCACGTGTTGTTTGAGAGAATGAAGAACCTTTCAAAAAGACGGAAGCTCAAAGATTTGACTAGTTGCCTTACTGCCACTATAGAAACTATGGAACTTGATCACTGCTTGTTTCATTTCATTTGGCTACTGCTCAAGTTTCTAGCAGACCAAGGTGCAGAACATTTATGTGTCATGGTTTGGGATCCCGGTGGAATTATGCCAGGTATCGGCTTGAGGGCAAGCCGAATTTTATGAAGGGAGGAGTTAGTAAATGTGAGCCCAAACGGCCCATGCCGGCCTAGGTGGCTTAAGGGAAACAATACAAAGAAGCAGGGAGGTGACGAGGAAGGCATCGAGGAATCATTTTGAAATCCTAAACTCTCTATCTTCCAACTACCGCTTATCTTCTTCCTCCCTTCTCTCATGTACCTAGATTCTCTTCCATTCTATTCACTTGCTGCTACTGGTTTGAGTTTGAGAGATTAGTGTTGCTAACAGTGAGCAGCCGAAAGGTCCTGAGCGTCTTGCAAGGATAGGGTAGCGAGGTCATCCTCGCCTCCTTGCGGCTTTAGACCTCGTAGGCATGGCAGATGGTGAACGTTGTGACAGGTGCTTGTACCGGTGCCCCTATCCTTCTCAATCAAATAACTACAATCTCGAATTGAACCTAACTAGTTCTAAATTTGCCAAATCAAAACGTATGTACCTCAATCGATGACCTGACATCTCTACTGTGCTGACACCTTGTAGGTTCCATGTATGCATGGCCCATTGTCTTGCTTGCACATTACCTGTCTATGTGGGTGCATCATTGGTGTATACACATCCAAATAGACCAAACATGTTAGGCGACTCATGACATGCATGGTCTAGCCTAGCTTGAGCACGGTATGGCCCGTTATCCACTGGACACATATGTTAGCCCAGCTCGATCACCATGTCATGCTTGGGCCTTGGTGCAGCACGGGGGCTAGGCACGTCATGGTTCGCTTTTATTTTTCTCTGTTTTCATGAAAATATCTATAATATGCTTGAGTATATAGTATATAACACAAAAAACATTAATTAGGTGAATGTAAATGTGTGTTTAGAGTTCAATAACCATGGTTCAAACCTCCACTTGTTTTACCATTCAAAGTATATGTTGTAATTAGTGCACGGGAGGGGTAAGAGAAACTCAGGCATACAATCTCAAACTAAATCTAACTAATTCTAAATTTATCAAATTGAAAACTCATGTATCTAAGTCGATGACCTGGTAACTCTGCTGCGCTAACACCTCGTAACCCCCTTTGCACAAGCATCATATTGCTTGCACCGACGTCTGCTTGTGTGGACGCATCACTGGTATACGGATATACATGTGTAAATGGGTTGGCCCTACTAGGAAGCCTATGTACTGACATGGTTTGGCTCGGCCCGAGCATGGCCGCGTCCATTGTCTACTAGAACTGTGCTAGCCAGACCCAATCACTCTGATATGCATGGGCATTTGGTGCATCATGGCAAGCTAGACTTGGCATGGCCCGGTTGTATTTTTCCCTTGTTTTTCATAAAAATATCTATATTATGATTGAATATAGAGCATAAAACACAAAAAACATGTGTGTTTTATTGGCTAAGTGGGTGTGTGGCAATAACCATGATTCAAACCCTCACTCGTACCATGTTACCATCTAATAAAGCACATCTTAGCTAAAAGAAAAATTATTTTTCGGCTACCATTTGCTTAACTATGTGATCATATGATTTGTTATATTTAAAGGTGAACGTTGTTTTTATATATTTGAGTGATTGCATTGGCATATTAGATGCATTGCCATATTAGATTTCGAGACTTTTTGTAGTGGATATGGGTTGGATAAAATTACTTGTGTTGTATGGATATGGTACCCACGAGTAGATATGGGTAATCTGGTAAGTAAAATCTTTTTAGATAAATATAGGTATATACATGTTGCTATCTCTACAGTGGGAGGCTCGTTATTCAATAAGTTTTTGTATGTTAGCCATTTTTTCTACATGTTCATTGTGTGTAGATGGCACGCGTACTTTTCTCACCAAACCATTTTTTTTGATTAAACAGTTTCTGAAAATGGCTAAGGTCTTGTTCGTTTCTGCTGGATTGGTGGATCGGAACGGTTCCTAACCGGATTGCTTCTCTAATTTATATAAACTTTGATTAGGTGGAACGATTCCGGGTACAATCCGACACAAACGAACAAGGCCTAAATGTTCCTTATATATGGTCTTGTTCGTGACAAATAAAGGTCCAGGAATCTAAAAAGATGAAAAGAATAACGGTTTACGCGTTGGAAACGTGACAAATCGAATCAGCACGCGTCTTGCTGCCGGCCGCGGCCAAGTCTTGGTTGGTTGGTTGTTCGGAGACAGGACCGCGGATTGTATGGGTTTGGACTGTTGGACCATTGCTTGGACGTCAAAATGGGCGGCCAGCTGGCCCAGTAAAGGTCCACACAGCCTGTCCCATTCCACTGTTTTTTTTTTCGTTCTTTGCTTGGTCAACCCAAGGACGTTCACGGGATCACAGGACCTTGGCTGGCGTATTGACCTTTTCTCATGTTCTTGTTTATCTCTGATAACTACTCCCTCTATTCCAAAATACAATTTGATTTAGAATAATTACAGATTCTGGATGATTGATCCTTTCTTCTACTATTGCATTGCACTACTGGCTACAACTTGCAACAACACCCATCCCTTCTCAAATTCACTGCTAATTAATCTTATAATAATAATACATCTCATCAATGATTGGGCAAGAACAACCTCGTGAGCCATGACAAACACCACAAGCAGAAGGAGAGGCACACAGATTAGGCAAAAAAAAAACGCCATTTACATGAAGAATCGTCATCGTCTGGACGCGTCACCGCGCGGCGGCCCTGGCGGCGTGGCCGTTGGCGGCGGCCCGGGACCCACCGCGGCCGCGCGGCTCGCCACCGGCGCGCGGCGACCGCTGGTGCGTCGCGCCGGCGCGGCCGTGGTGCCGGTCCCGCGACGAGCCGCCGCGCGCCTCCCGCGCCCTGCTCTTCACCGACTCGATCTGCTCCAGCGTCTCCACCACCTCCTTCATCGACGGCCGGCTGCGGGGCTCGCCGGCCAGGCAGTTGAGCGTCAGCTGCGCCGCCTGGAACGCCTGCTTCGAGTTGTACTGCCCCTCGAACCGCGGGTCCATGAGCCGGGCCAGCCTCCGGCGGTCGGCCAGGAACGGCTTCGCCCAGTCGGCCAGGCTCAGCTGCCCGTTCGGCCGGTTCGGGTCCAGCGCGCGCTGCCCGGACAGCATCTCCAGCATCACCACGCCGAAGCCGTACACGTCGCTCTTCACGTACAAATGGCCTGCACAGTGGACATGGCGGATTGGTTCACAGTCAGGCATCGTTTGTCAACATCACCACGCAGCTCAAGCGACCGAAATTAAGTGTCGGATTCTGTTTCTACATCCATTTACAAGGGAAGCAGACAGAGTATCAGAGGCAGGCAAGAGGACACACACCGGTTGCTACGTACTCTGGAGCTGCATAGCCATACGTTCCCATCACCCTGGTTGTGATATGTGACTTGCTACCAGTCGGCCCAAGTTTAGCAAGGCCAAAATCAGAGAGCTTAGCGTTATAGTTCTGCCAAAGAAGAAGAAAAAAAAGGCACTGTCAGCATCTGACCTTAACAGCGAATTGAGGTGCATTGCATAACATTGAGCTTACCGCATCTAAAAGTATGTTGGACGCCTTGAAGTCACGGTAGATCACTTGCTTTTCTGATGCATGCAAGAATGCGAGTCCTCGAGCTGCGCCGATGGCTATCTTCAGCCTCAGTTCCCAAGACAACGGGGCGCATCCTCCTGAAGGGAAATGCGATTGATTGGCTCCAATATCAGTATTTTTCAATCAGGTAGATGCCTCAAGAGATCCTAGTATAATGAGATGCATTTGTGTGTAGTATGCAGTTTCACATTTCAACCTCTACAAAGATATGCCACTACATGTATCCTGCATTCCTACTGCTACAAAACTATTGCATAGGTGAAAAATAAGTAGAGTGCATAAGCAATGCAGTTGGTGGAACCAGCAATTTTGATTAAGGTGGGCAGGCAAACGTGATGACACCTCTAAGCGTGATAAATACATACTTAGATCATGTTTGTTTCTCTCTTAGATTATATAAGCTGGATTATGGTAGAAGGGTAAAATATCACTTTGGAATTACAAATAAGCTGAAATAAGTCATTCAATACTACCTTATTTCAGCTTATTTATGGTCCTAAAGTGATATTTTACTTTTCTATCCTTCCATCATAACCCAACTTATATAATCTAGTAGCTAAACAAACATGCCCTTAAGTGCATGTCTCAATATCTTTTTAAATGTTTGTTTCTATGTAGTTAATATTAATAAAGAAAAAATCACAATACTATGATAAAAAACAGGTGAATTGATGCATTTGTTTGCTATGAATTGAAATATTTATAGGGTTATTATACATTTCCCACTGTGTGTGTGTTGGGGAGGGGGCAACGGGCCCTGCTAGCCCTCATTGTGAGCAAGGAAGGTGATTTCCAATACTTGTTTAGTGAGATGTGCATGGAACTTCATCGACAGCATTTTTAAAGAGCAATAAGAACTCACTCCTGAATAGATGGTTTTCCAAGCTCCCTTTGGCCATGAATTCATACACGAGAAGCAGTTCTCTGTCCTCCCAGCAGTAGCCCAAGAGCTTCACTAGGTTCGGATGGGAGAGCCTTCCTAGAAAATTTATCTCCGACTGCAGGTAGATTGAGCAGTGTAAATTAGCTATGCTAGTTAACATCTAGCAAAACAAAACAATGACATTTATTACACTAAACTAACAATTTGCACATGTGGCACGCTGATGAAATTGTTGGGTTTTCTTAAAATGGCATAGTTCGCCAAACAAACAAAAGATCTTCTCAAACAAACGTGAGGCACCAAACAAAAAGTAACTGCATTGTGATAAACATGTGGCTAGTTGTAATATTGTATAACACTTCCAACAATATGTTTGTGGTCAGCAGTGGACCATTGACACTACCGAGATAAGGCAGCTGGATTAAACAATCAACCATCACACACGAACAAAACTGGTCATCAACAGTAAAACAAAGCATAAAGAACCATAAAGCATCGGAGAATCTTCAAAATCGTTGTGCTTAAGTTTAAGCTCCATTAGTGCTGTATCACCAGACTCTGAACTGCATCTGTAGCTAACAAGGCAATTGTTTTGCTTGTACTGGTACCATGAACCATCATCAGATCAGGGCAAACAATACCAAGTCAAAGCCCAATTGTCACTATCTAGTACTAATGTTCATCAGTCTGGCATCCTCTACGAGTCTATTCCAATATTATTATTATCATTGTTGCTATTTAATAAGGTTATGTTTGGAATCAAACCAGTTTTTAAGAAACCAGTTTTTATTTTTTAGTTAGAAGAGGCTAGCTTCTTGGTTTTTAAGAAACTGTGAATCCAATTTCTATAAACTAAGGTATAAACTGGTATGTTTGGAATTAAAAACTAGGTGGTTCTAAATATGCCCTAAGTAAAATATATAGTAGCAAAAAAGGAGGGGCAAGATTTCGGTTACCTGCCATTCCTCGTACCCCTGCATGCTCTCCGAGTTGAGCTTCTTGACGGCAACAACCATGCCGGTGCCGTTCCTGGTCGGGGTCATGGTCTTCTCGTCCACCCACCCTTTGTAGACTGTCCCGAACCCGCCTTCGCCGAGGACGCTGTCGAGCCTGAAGTTCTTGGTGGCCGTCTTGAGCTCCATGAATGTGAAGGTACGGAGGTTGGGCGCCTCCAGGATCTGGCCTCCGTCGGGGTACTTGGCCCCCTCGTCGAATCCGCCGCTGGTGCTGCGGCTGCCGGCGGACGCCATGAAGCTGCTGCCCACGGAGGAGAGCTTCCCCGTGGTGCTCTGACTGGTGGTGGTTATGCTGCCGCTCGTCTTGGAGGTCATTGTCGTCCCTGCATCGCACGATTCGCAAGTGTGGTTACTGGTCACTGATTAGGGGGGATTCGTGAAGGACATGGAGAATTCGGAAAAAAAAGAAAAAGCTTAGCCTTTTCCCACCCTTCCAGAATAAAAACTGCGAATTTCTGATAAATAAGAGTGCCGTTTTATCACAAATCCCGTCTCTACTACCATGATTGACACAGGAACAAGAAATCTTAATCTAGGATCCTAAACAAAGCTTGTATCTTCACTTCAGCCAGGGGAGCTGCAGCTGCAGGATGAAGCTTCTAAGGAACAAATTGAGCAGAAGCCAGGATTTTTTTTCCCCGAACAGGATAGGCCGCCCCAGCCTCAGGATCCATGAATTGGATGGATCACATGAAAAACAGCTACAGGGGAAAGGAGAAGACGACGACGAACGGGAAAACAAAGCAAAGCAAAGCGGGTTCTTGATTGACGAAGGGCCCTCACCTGGGCTAGACGGCCTGAAATCCTCGGCGACCCTGTCCTTCCCGCAGCCGCCGCAGATGTTCCCCATCCCGGGTTCTCTCTAGGTTCTCTCTCTACAGGAGGAGGAAGTCGGGAAGAGCCCAGAACAAAGCGTAGGAGAGGGAGATGGCGAAGTCAAGGAGAGGGGGATATAAGTATGCGCGGAGACTGACTGACGAAGGGAGTGCAGCTGACCGAGAAAGGAGAGAAGAAACGGAGCGCCCCGTTTCAGTTGCCTTGCCTGCCTGCCTGCCTGCATGTGGCTGGCCTACCCTAGACCGGCGGGACCGCGGGACGGAGCCCAGTTTCAGCTGTCCTTTTTCTCTCCTCCTCCTCCTCCCTCACAAAGAGTCAGACTCACACAAACTGCAAACTACTCGGTTTGCTTTCCATGGATTCTTCGTCAATCTTCCCCTCCAGCTGCGGCAGCGTGTAAAAGCATGCCTCAAATATCCCTTTTTCTCAATCTGGGCACTTTATCTGCTGCATTTACCTCTTGAATGCCAATTTGGTTTCAGTTTAGCAGTAGAAAAAATGCGCTTTTTAACAAGTAAAGAGTGGTGCCGTAAGTTCAGGTTATGCTGTCAACTGTATGTTACTTCCTTCTTTCTGACAGAGAAAGCAAATGCCATGACTTCGTTGGGATGCATGTAGCACGTAGCTTAGACCGGGTCCAACCCACCCAACAAAGAGCCAGAGCCAGCCAATGGTGTGTTTGACCAGCCACGCTAAGATCCTGTGTGTATCCTCTTGATTAATTATTTGCTAGTAGCTAACAATTAGCCGACAAATAATCAACTAGCAACAATCTTTTTTTTCTTTATAGATCTATTACTAAGGTCAAATGGCTAATGAAGGAACAATTTGTCGGGTCTCTGGCTAACAATTAGTCAGTTTATTAGCCAGCATACTTAAAGGCCAAGGTGTTAAAAATAGCCGGTAAATTGTTTGAGGATCCAAACATGCCCTAAGTCTCTAACCTTTCACGAAATTGTAGTAGATGTTTTGGCAATCCCATCCAAAAGCAGACAGACTCTGAGGGCACGCACCGAGTCACGCATGAGATCTTCAGAGGTTTTGACAATATTGGCATGGCAAGTAGTACAGGTGCTGGACTGTGTCAAACAAAACCATCTCTGTACTGTACTTTTTGATGTTTTTTTTTTAATTTCTCTCGTGTCAGGCTATGGAGCATCGCCATTTCGATTGGTTCTTGAGTGCGAGTATAGACAGATCTAAAACCATGCATGTTTGCATCATGAACCGGCCCCAGCCCCAGCCCCGCCCCCAGGTGTCCATCCAGTCAATACCATCTCTCTTTTCCTTGGAGATGTGTTCACACGTTCTAGAAAAAAAGGGATGTGTCGTTGTAGACTTGTGTTGTGCGTACTGCATTTGACTTGATTTTAGTCTGAGGATTTCAGGGATTTTAAACTGCATTTGACTTTATTCAAATAAAACCATCTCTCTCTCTCTCTCTCTCTCTCTCTCTCTCTCTCTCTCTCTCTCTCTCTCTCTCTCTCTCTCTCTCTCTCTCTCTCTCTCTCTCTCTCTCTCTCTCTCTCTCTCTCTCTCTCTCTCTCTCTCTCTCTCTCTCTCTCTCTCTCTCTCTCTCTCTCTCTCTCTCTCTCTCTCTCTCTCTCTCTGTCTGTCTTACCCTTCTCTGTCTGAGGCAGATGTTGGCGGTAATTTTGGAATGGAATTTCCAAGGGAATTTATTTAAAAATAAAGAAAGAAAGAAAGATTCAGCTGCAAGTTAGTAGAAGTTGAGTGCATACATGACACAAAACGCAAGCGAGCATCGCTTCACCTGCTGCCTGCCTGAGACTTGCCGGTTGAAGTCAGATGTGTGACTTCAGACTCATGGTATAAACTACAAAATAATTACGCTTCGTTTTTTTCGTCAACTCATGGTATATTGTATGTACTAGTGTATGGCGCGCGGCCAGCCGCGCGTGACCACATCTGGTTGTTGTACCCAGGTATGAAAACAAATTTGAACAGAATATAAGTATAGAATGCGCAGGCACAGAACCAAATATAAGCATATAACATTGTTTTTCTCTAATAGTTGATATCAGTTGTAGAGTTAATTTAGACTACAATAAAAAATATATAGTAAGTAGCATTCAACCACCGTACATCAAGACCTAGCAACAGTGTGCTTGCAGGTGTTAAGTCCATATGTATAGATCCACAAATAGGCTAAAAGCTGAAGCATTCATGGTCCAAAAGTGATGGTGATCCTGATAGGTGCACAAAAAGCAAATACCTGTGTACAAGAGAGAGAAAAATATTAGATCTGTTGAAAGTCCCCCCATAGTTTGCTGATGTGTTTTGGGTAAAAGGGTGAGTGGAATATATTGTGTTGACTGTGTATAAAGATAGATATTTGTTGTGTATGACTAAGGATCGCACATGGTGTTATACCTTCATTGAGCTGATCTAGGAGCTTTTCTTTCTGGGATAATTGTTGTATTATCGTGGAAAATAATATCTACCATTTAAAATGAGGTTGTAGTTGTTATTGCTATTATGTCCAACAATCTTTTGTAATACATACCTTTTCGGTGGTGATGATAAATCTTGCTTGTTGAGTTCACTTGTACGTTGGTCATCACCCTATGGTTAAATGCATAAAATCTGTGAATCTAGTTTGCTATGACAAAGTGGAAGTCCATTTTGTCTTCATTTATTTATTTATTTATTTTATAAACTAAAAATTTGTTGCTAGTGAGTTTTGTCTGTATTAATTTATATTTGTGGTATTAGAATGCAATAGATACATAACTATGTGAGTGTATGGAAGTTTAGAATTTAGTAGTACTAAAGGTATCTTTATGTACTGTAGCATATCTAAATATGTTAGAACGCATAGCGCCAGTTGAATAGACTTTATCAAGTTATATGCATGAAAAAAATAAGATGTTTCTAATAGGTTGTACATGGCAAGAAAACAAGAAGTTTCGTACCTCGTTTCTTTCGTTGCTACAGGTAGATAGTTTCGCCAAAGATGTTGTTGGAGAGTTTTGTGTGACCGGAAGGCTAGGTACTTCATCTTGTGTATACAACTCTTCAGGATGGTTAGACATGTTAGATGGCATGAAGGCATGTCTTACATGATTTGTCAAAATAGACAGAATAGAGAAGACTGTTTGTGATAGAGTAGGCTGGCATATTGATGGCAACTGCAAGGGTAAATTTCAGTCACATAACATCGGCTAGGTCTGCTAGGGGACCTTGAGAAGTTGTAACTGCTGTAACAAGGTTGTTACAAGGTTTTCCTACTATTTTTCTGGCTATGCTATCAAAACAAAAGAACTCTGCTTCACATGTTCCATCAGTGACAATGAAACTAAGCTTGTACCTGTCATTTGGAATTGTCAGTGCTTTGAAGCATTAATTAAGTATGTAGCAAAGATAAGGCTTTGTCAAGCTGAAAGCAATGGTGATAAACCAAGTGTAACTGTAATCATTGCAACGAAGAACGTGTTGAATTAAGTAGCACCGTGAAGGAAGAACAAATTGGAGTAAGTGTTAATTGCCTCACCCATGGAAGCTGATTAGAGATATTAGCTCTGGTGCTTAGCTGAAATTCAGTTATTTGGGTCACATAAAGGACCTAACACGCGGGCATGTTCATTTTGCTTCTCACACATTTCGTCGAACAAGCGGCTTGCATCGCTTAGGGAGCTGCTGTCATGACGCCCTGTAGTCGGGCGCATTACAAATCCTTTGTGAAAGGGAAATAGGCTTTAAACCTTTTCCTAAATGATTTTCGTGGTTGAATGACCAACACAACTAATTGAACTAACTAGTTTGTTCTAGATCATATATTCTACAGGTGTCAAAGATTCAACATAAAACCAATAAAAAGAACAAGACAAGGGTCAAAAGAAAGGAGCAAAAAGAAACCGAAGTGCTCCCTGGTCGGGCGCACCGGACTGTCCGGTGTGCCACCGGACAGTGTCCGGTGCACCACCGGACAGTGTCCGGTGCACCAGGGAAGATTGCCTTCAAACTCTTCGCCTTCGGGTTTCTCAGGCGCAGCCCACTATAATTCACCGGACTGTCCGGTGTACACCGGACAGTGTCCGGTGCTCCAACGGAACACGGCAACTCGGCAGCCTCGGGATTTCACGAAGACTGCTCCGCTATAATTCACCGGACATGTCCGGTGTGCACCGGACTGTCCGGTGCAACCTCGGAGCAACGGCTACTTCGCGCCAACGGTCGACTCTGACAGTGAACAGTACACGCGGCAGAAGTCAGAGCAGAGGATCAGAGAGGCACCGGACTGTCCGGTGTGCACCGGACTGTCCGGTGCCAAATGAGGACAAAAGCCTACAACGGTCGACCAGCTCCAACCCCAACGGATAGGATGACGTGGCTGGGGCACCGGACATGTCCGGTGTGCACCGGACTGTCCGGTGCACCCATCGCCAGCAGACTTCATCAACGGCTAGTTTTTGGATGGTGGCTATAAATACCACCCCAACCGGCCACTTCAAAGTGTGGGAGTCCAAGCAACATTCCAAGTCATCTAGTTGACATACTCAAGCCCTCCCAACCACATATATTCATTGATCCATCCTATACACAAGATTTAGTCCACTACAACCAACACAAGTGCCACAAAAGAGAGAGCAAGCAATTGAGAGCTACTCGATTGAGTTTAGCCCTAGTGCCTTGTGAGTTTCATCGAGAGATAGTGTGTGCTTCATCTTTGTGTTCATTTGCGCGTGGAGTTTTGACTCCCATTCAAACTTCCTCCAAAGTGTTGGAGGCTTGTAAAAGCTAGCAAGAGACACCAAAGATTGTGGTGGTCCTTGTGGGATCAAGAGTGATCCTTGAGAAGAAGAAGAGCTCGCCGATCCTTGTGTGATCGGGAGAGAGGGAAAGGGTTGAAAAAGACCCGTCCTTAAGTGGACTCCTCAACGGGGACTAGGCCTTCGAGGGCCGAACCTCGGTAAAACAAATCACCCGTGTTCATTGTGCTTTTGCTTGTGATTTGTTTGCTTTCCCTTACTCTAAGTTTCTCTTGCACCATTCTTTGCTAATATCATTTGGTGTTGCTTCAAGTTAAATTCCCATTTAGTGAAGCAACACGTTGCAAGAAAGAACTTGTCCTAGTGCTCTTCTCATCTAAGGCTTCTTGCTTTGTTATTCTATAACTTACTAATTGTATTGATTTATCACCTCCGCATTATTTAGCAATACTCTTTTCAAGCAAGAACTTAGTTTCTATTCTACGATATTTATATATCTTGTTCTAACCACTAATCAAGGGATCTAGTTGGGGGATAAAGTTTTAATTTTCAGGTTCCGCCTATTCACCCCCCCCCCCCCCCTCTAGGCGACTTTCAATTGGTATCAGAGCTAGGCACTTCTTCTTGAGTCTAACAACTCGAAGTGATGGCTCGTAGAAGATCCCAAAAGAACAAGAAGACCCATGAGAACCCAACTCGGAAGGAGGTAACTCTTGAGATTTTATTTGACGATTGTTCTAACTATGATTCATGGTCATCTAGTGTGATAAATGCTTTTAGAACCATAGATCCTCGATTAGAACAAATTATAGACAAGAGTATTTTTCCCTCTAATTTCAATGGAGAAATTAATTCCGAGGAGGATCAAAGATGTTATCGCTTAAACTATCTAGCTTTTGACATCTTAACTAATTCTCTTAGCAAAGAAGATTATCATGCCTTCATATCAAACTATGACGAATCCGTCCATGATGCGCATGATATTTGGACTAGAATTAGAAGCAAATTTGATGAGTCCAAACATGATAGTTCATTTTGTGTCTCTACTTCCTTTGGTATTTGTGATACTAACCCTTGCAAGGAAGAAGAAGAGAATGAACGATGGAGACCAAACGATGAATCCACCTCTCCAAAAGGTTTGTCTTCCCATTTCGATTCCCACATGTGTTGTGTGGCTAATGAAAATGATAGCGGAAGCACAAATGAGGGTGAGGAGGAAGAAAGAAGCTTTGTGCATCTCTACGCTCGCCTAAGCCAAGAAGATAAGGCGGTCATGCTCAAACTTCTAGAAAGAGCGAGAGAGCAAAGCGAAGCTCGTCAAAGGCTAGAAGATATTCTCTCCATAAAGATGCAACACTTTGACGAGTTGACTAAAGAACATGAGGAGCTAAAGTGCTCTCATGTTGATTTGGTTCAAAGGTATGAAACTATTTCAATTGAGCAAGATAACGCTTTACATTGTATCGCTCAATTAGTAAATAGGAATACCTTGCTTAAGGACCAAGTAGAAAAGCTAAAAGTTGAAAATCTAGCTTTTCAAGATAAATATGATATGCTTCTATGTTCTCATGAAAATCTTATGGATGATCATATCATATTAAACATTGCTCATGAGGTTGTGATAGAGAACTTAAAATCCCAACAACCTCATTCATGCACATGTATTCAAATTGATACTATATTACCTTGTGCTAATGCTTGTTGTTTGTCAACAAGCAAATCTTCCTTTGAGCTAGAATTTGCAGGAACAAATGATGATTCATATCAAAAGCTCAAAGAAGAAAATGAGAGGCTAAAGAAGAGCTTGACACAACTAAAAGGGAAATGCATTGCCCAACCTTCTCAAGATAACTGTGATCACATGGTGAAGAAGCTTGAGACGGGAACAACTGTGGCATGTACTACATCCCTTGAAGAAAATGTCAAGGATTTGAGGATTGCCAAGAGACAAAAGATGAAATTCAACACCTCCTCCAAAAGCCTCAACCACGCCTCCACAAAAGGTAACATCCAAGGTAATGATCAAGCCACACTTCACATTAAGAGGTGTAGTGAATGCTTTGAAGAGGGGCACTTGATTAGGTCATGTCCCTACATTAAAAGTGGCTTGAGTATTAACAAGGATGATAGACTTTGTTTTAAATGCTTCAAGAAAGGACACTTGCTTAGATCTTGTCCTCATTTAAAACAAAAAGGCATAGGGTTAGAAAAGAAAGTTTTTACTAACCATGTAGCAGGCAACAAACAAGGAAAGAAGAAAACGCCAAACCTTGGAAAGCGCCTTTGCTACACATGCCGTAAGAAGGGACATCAATGCAAGGATTGTCCCATTGGTAACAATTTCACTCCTAACTTGTCAATTGATTCTCATGTAACTAGGCAACCCAAAATTGCAACTTGTGCTAGAAAGGTAACAAGTTTACCAAGCGCTAACACAAAGGACTTTTGGGTTCCTAGATCTTTGTTTACTAACCGTAACGGACCCATCAAGCGATGGGTACCAAAATGTGCTTGACAAGCTTTGTAGGAGGAGGAGATGGTATGAACCTTTGGGGTGCTTGAGGGAGTTAATTCAATTCTTATCAACTCAAGCTATCAATCTTCAAATGATCTACATATTCAAGATTGACCCAAGGTTATTTCAATATGTTATTCAAAACCCATATCATCTCGGGGAAGATATTGATGTTGTAGGAATTAAAGAATTATCATGTGCGGAATATCAAAGCCTACAACATGGAGGAAAGTCAAAGGATGGTAACATTTATATTCTTAAGTGCAATTATCTTAAATTGTCGTGTGTCTTGTGTAGTCACATAGAAATAGAAAGCACTTAAGCATGTTTTAAAACTATGTCATCATTCTTTAAAGAAATTCCTCTCATATGGTAGATTGTGTATTTATCAATTCTATATTATGACAATCTACATGCTCTAAATTATTGCAAATTCTCATGGCATGTTTTTACATTAATTATTATTGCCATGTTCTAGATATAGAGAGATATTTCATGTTCTTAAAAGAATAAGGTGTCATGTAAGGAATTCAAATACTTAGGACACTTATAAAAGGAAAAATTCTCTCTATAGCTAGAAAAGTGAGACTAATGTTTTTATCTAAATAATTTAAGTAGTCTCACTTGTAGAGATAATTTTCTCTATGGAAATGCGTAATCCATCATGACAAGGAAAATCAATCCAATAATTTATGTTGTATGTTTTATTGCTTAAATTGGATATGATTCTTCTACATTTATCGCTCTCCATGTTATGAATTAGATTTATTCTCTTAAGTCTCAAGAATTTACCATGCTTGTTTTATGAGTTAAAACTAGGCATACTTCATAGAATAATCTAGTTCATGTTATAAAGTTTCCATGCTTTAGTAAGTCACCTTTTCATTCTTTATCAAAAATGATTACAAAAAGGGAAACTAGTGCTTGTGTTGTTCTTAACATCTCTCTTGAGCTTACTTATGAAAATCTACAAGAGAGTAAGTGCAAGTTTAATGCCACAAGCCTCATGGGTTGTTCTTCACTCAAAAGAAGAAAGGTAGAAGCAAAGGTATGGGAATTCATCTTCTTAATTAAATTTAGTTCCCATCTCAATGACTATTTAATCTAAATTATCATATTCTACCCATGTGAGAAATAGATTCTTTATTAGACTCATTTCAACTAAATGTGCATTCAATCTCATTCTTCTAAAAGCTCATGTCCATTAGAATCTATTTAATGCCTTTGCGATATTTATATATATGTTATCATATTGATTTGCCTCCAAGTGATGATTAACTAACTTCAATATGATAAAGTAAAATCTCCAATGATTATTAAAATGCTTAAAAGGTGCTCACTCATTTTTCTCAAATGAAATGCACTAATGTTAAGGATTTTACTTCATGTCTGTATGACTTGTGGATGATGAATTATGTATGCTAATTATCTAAAGTAATCATCCTTCACCATATACTCCCTTGCGCTATTAACATGTCTCTTAAGTATTTTCAATAAGTTTGAAAGGAAAAAGAAATAACTACAAAGGGAGGACTCTCAAATAAAAAGGAGGACATCAAGAACAACAACACCTACTTGGACAATAAGGTCTTCACAACAATCAATGGTGGAGTTGTAAGCATTCTAAATCTTTTTCATTGTGAGAATACAAGGCTTAAGTTGTTTATTGCAAATTTTATAAGCCTTGATCAAGATGTATAATGGGTCTCCCTTTATGTCTTTAAAAGTGAATGCATCAAAATCAATTCTTTCAATACATGTCTTTAGGGGGGAGTCCATTCCTATATTTTGATTATGTTGAGACTATTGCTTTATCTTAGAAATTTCATATAGTCTCTTGCATGAGAATGGTGTTTCTCATGAAGTATGCTACTTCACATCAATCCATCTTGTTAAAATAATGTTGCTTTTATCAAGGATTGTTGCTCTCATTACTAAAGTAGCATGCTTATTGGATTCTCCTATTATTAAGCTTAATTCCTATTTCAATATGTTGTTCTCTTGATCGCATATTGGTTGATCATTGAACAACTTCAATTATCACTTATGCTTCTTAGTGCCTCTTGTAATTTCAATTGACATCTATCTTGATATGCACTAAGGAAAAAGGAGAATTCATGATTCATTTATGCAACTTGTGATCCATTTGATATATGCTAACAATAACTTGAAAAAGATCACTAGTTGAAGAACTCTCTCTTGTGCAAAGTATTTCCATATATTGTTGTTAAGTATAGGTCTTAAGCAACTAAGACTAAGGACAAAGCACAATGAAGAGAGCGTCTCTTTGTGAAGGTACAAAAGGGTAAAACCACTTCCTTTCATTCAAACTTGTACCTAAATCTTCCTTTTCTATACTTTCTTTACATATCTTGTATAAAAGGAAGAGAAAGCATGTCCATGCAATTTCCCTGCTTCATACCTAGTTTAACCTCTCAAACATTTCATTCTTGCATTTATGCATCTTTGTTAACTTGGATGAAGTAATCTTATTGTCAAAGAGCTTAAAGCTTGACCTTGTAACGAGGATAAGCTGCCTTTGTCTCAAAGGTGGATGGTCCTTAAGCCTCTTTGAAATCCTTAAGGGAAAATGTTTAAAATATTTGTAACATGCTTTCAGTAGTGCATAAACTGTCATGAGCATCACACTTATCCTATGAACAATGCACTTCACATTCTATATGATTTAGAGATGTTCTCAACAACCTAACTATGTGCAATTGGCATTTTAGGCCAAAATATGTGTTCTTCCTCTCAATGCACATATTTAGGGGGAGAAATCTATGTTGTATAGAACTATGATCATGCTTAATTTAATGTATCTTTTTGATCATATCTCTTTATGTCTACGACTAATGTGCTTTCAAGTGATCTCTATGATTAAGTCGTAGATTGAAAGGGAAATGGAATATTCGGCAAAGACGACGCTTCCACTCAACTCCATCGGTATTATCCACTCTTTGTCGGTACTCCGCATAGTTCTCCACTTTGGTATAATCTTCACTCATATCTCTATTTCAATTGGAATATTTCAATTGTTTGCCAAAGGGGGAGAGAAAGAAAAGGGCTCTAATGATTCCGTTTTTGGCGATTCATGCCAAAAAGGGGGAGAAATTAGCCCAAAGCAAAAGGACCGCACCACCACCAATTTCAAAAACTTAGTCTTTCAAAAAGAAATTTTCAATTGGTATCCTATTATGTTCAAGAAGAGGGAGAAAGTAGTATTTCAAAAATGATATATCAAAACCCTCTTGAACACTAAGAGGTGGATCTCATTTAGGGGGAGTTTTGTTAAGTCAAAGGAAAAGCATTTGAAACAGGGGGAGAAAATTTCAAATCTTGAAAATGCTTTGTAAACTCTTATTCATTTACCTTTGACTATTTGCAAAAAGAACTTTGAAAAGATTTACAAAAGATTTTGCAAAAACAAAACATGTGGTGCAAGCATGGTCCAAAATGTTAAAAACAAAGAAAACTATTCATGCATATCTTATGAAATCAATATTGGTTTAATTCCAAGTAATCTTTGCACTTACCTTAGGCAAACTAGTTCAATTATGCTCTTATATATTTGCTTTGGTTTGTGTTGGCATCAATCACCAAAAAGGGGGAGATTGAAAGGGAAATAGGCTTTAAACCTTTTCCTAAATGATTTTCGTGGTTGAATGACCAACACAACTAATTGAACTAACTAGTTTGTTCTAGATCATATATTCTACAGGTGTCAAAGATTCAACATAAAACCAATAAAAAGAACAAGACAAGGGTCAAAAGAAAGGAGCAAAAAGAAACCGAAGTGCTCCCTGGTCGGGCGCACCGGACTGTCCGGTGTGCCACCGGACAGTGTCCGGTGCACCACCGGACAGTGTCCGGTGCACCAGGGAAGATTGCCTTCAAACTCTTCGCCTTCGGGTTTCTCAGGCGCAGCCCACTATAATTCACCGGACTGTCCGGTGTACACCGGACAGTGTCCGGTGCTCCAACGGAACGCGGCAACTCGGCAGCCTCGGGATTTCACGAAGACTGCTCCGCTATAATTCACCAGACATGTCCGGTGTGCACCGGACTGTCCGGTGCAACCTCGGAGCAACGGCTACTTCGCGCCAACGGTCGACTCTGACAGTGAACAGTACACGCGGCAGAAGTCAGAGCAGAGGATCAGAGAGGCACCGGACTGTCCGGTGTGCACCGGACTGTCCGGTGCCAAATGAGGACAAAAGCCTACAACGGTCGACCAGCTCCAACCCCAACGGATAGGATGACGTGGCTGGGGCACCGGACATGTCCGGTGTGCACCGGACTGTCCGGTGCACCCATCGCCAGCAGACTTCATCAACGGCTAGTTTTTGGATGGTGGCTATAAATACCACCCCAACCGGCCACTTCAAAGTGTGGGAGTCCAAGCAACATTCCAAGTCATCTAGTTGACATACTCAAGCCCTCCCAACCACATATATTCATTGATCCATCCTATACACAAGATTTAGTCCACTACAACCAACACAAGTGCCACAAAAGAGAGAGCAAGCAATTGAGAGCTACTCGATTGAGTTTAGCCCTAGTGCCTTGTGAGTTTCATCGAGAGATAGTGTGTGCTTCATCTTTGTGTTCATTTGCGCGTGGAGTTTTGACTCCCATTCAAACTTCCTCCAAAGTGTTGGAGGCTTGTAAAAGCTAGCAAGAGACACCAAAGATTGTGGTGGTCCTTGTGGGATCAAGAGTGATCCTTGAGAAGAAGAAGAGCTCGCCGATCCTTGTGTGATCGGGAGAGAGGGAAAGGGTTGAAAAAGACCCGTCCTTAAGTGGACTCCTCAACGGGGACTAGGCCTTCGAGGGCCGAACCTCGGTAAAACAAATCACCCGTGTTCATTGTGCTTTTGCTTGTGATTTGTTTGCTTTCCCTTACTCTAAGTTTCTCTTGCACCATTCTTTGCTAATATCATTTGGTGTTGCTTCAAGTTAAATTCCCATTTAGTGAAGCAACACGTTGCAAGAAAGAACTTGTCCTAGTGCTCTTCTCATCTAAGGCTTCTTGCTTTGTTATTCTATAACTTACTAATTGTATTGATTTATCACCTCCGCATTATTTAGCAATACTCTTTTCAAGCAAGAACTTAGTTTCTATTCTACGATATTTATATATCTTGTTCTAACCACTAATCAAGGGATCTAGTTGGGGGATAAAGTTTTAATTTTCAGGTTCCGCCTATTCACCCCCCCTCCTCTAGGCGACTTTCACTTTGTTCCTGTCGAAAATGCTATCTGGCTATGTTTTAAAAAATAAATTTGTATTAGACACATGAAAACATCGTTGATGTCTCTATTTTGCTTCTCACACATTTCGTCGAACAGGCGGCTTGCATCGCTTGGGGAGCTGCTGTCATGACGCCCTGTAGCTGAGCGCCATGGTGGTTCGAGCAGTGGATGTTCGCCGGAGGAGGAGCACAAGAGACGGTGTGTGGCGGCAACATCGGCCGTGAGTACATGAAGTTGCCGAAGGAGGCAAGAACCGAGGAAGTTCACCGAAGGAGGCAAGAACAAGGAAAGTTCGACGGAAGTGGCCATACCAGCGTGAGCATCAGAGTTATCCCATCCCCACCATAACAGCGCCCTCGCCGCACATGCATTGCCGGTTGACCGAAGGTAGTGAAGCCCATGGTCAAGTGCGTTGCTAGCATCTGCGGTCTCTGCCATCTGCTCGATGGCCAACTCAAGGTACCCATAGCGGGTTGTGGCGTCAATACGCCCGTGGAGGAGACGGTCGTCGTGGACGGATCGTCGTCGTCTTCTTCGTCTTGGTCGCAATGAGCACAACTGGAAATCTCCGACCTGAGACAACCTTATGCTGGACAAACAAAATGCAACAAATTTAAATGCCATAAATCGAAGAAGGCAAAATTTGAACTTCATACATACCATTTGACACAAACGAGATCAGCTGTGCACCAAAACGAAACAATCGGCGAAGCAAGAATGGGAGCACAACTATGGAAATAAACGTGTCGACGACCAAGCTGGCAGCTAGATACGATCGAAGCACAAATTTGGAACCAGATGTGCATCTGCACTTCTTGCGAACCGGTTAACCAAAAGAAAATAGTTGTCGTTTAGATCTCAATCTCCACGCACCGAAGCAATAGGATCTCCACAAAGCAAGAGGATCTCAAGTAGAGGAGGCTGGATATGATCGACGAACGGATCTGGATCCAGGTATCGACCGAATCGAAAGGGACGACGAAAGACAAAGGAGAAAAACGTATCTAACCAAAGAGACGTAGCCGGTGAGCAAGCCAAGAGAAGGCGAAGTCTTCGGGCGGAAGCGGAGTACTTGACGCTGACGAAACCCAAGTGACGCGGAGAGGATGAAAGCGAGACAAAGCAACTGGTAGAAAGCGAGATGCGGCGTCCCGACAGATGGAGACTAGAGAGGTGTGCGATGGAAATCTCTAGAGAAAGCCGCTGGAGAGTTGTGCGATGGAAATATCTGGAGAAAGCTACAGCCCCCGTGTCTTTTTTTCTCACCCAACTCGGCGCTGCTGCAACCACACAGAGATAAACGTTGATTCCATATCCAACGACCCACGATTTGTTGTCGACGTGGATAGGCTTACAGGAGCCGTTTTGTACCAGCTTTAATAGAATAGAAATAACAAAAAGACAAGCCTAGAAATGCAAATCTATAGTGCTTCTCATCTCATCTGTTTGGTTCCTCGCCTAGGCAAAGCCTCGTTCAGAAGCTCATGCCGAGCCAAGGCTATATAAGTGGATGCAAGTAATATTTTGTATAGTTGTTTGGTTGACTGTACATAACCAGACAGGATTTGGTCATGTGTTTGGTTGAATCATCCATTTGAGTGTACAGGCGATATGTTTGTTGGGGGCGTGTTATTAGATCTTTGCCAGGATTTCACTAATGTACAAGAGACGATTTATACAAGTACAATAATTTATACAAGTCTGACAAATTTGTAACTACAATTTAGTAATTTACACAGGTCGCCTAGTTGTAACAACATAAAAAAATCCAATCTAAATTATATAGGAATATTATCAACTACTATCAGCTACTGAACCAGCTACTATCAAGTCTGACATAGATAGCAGTAACATACTATCAAGCTACTATCAACTACTATCAAGCTATTATCAAGTCTGACAATTTATACATAGAAGTAGTAACATCTACTATCAAGCTACTATCAAGTCTGACAACTAGGGAGACTTATATAGGAATATTATCAGCTACTATCAGCTTTGACATACTAAGCTACTATCAGCTACTATCAAGCTACTATCAAATTATGAAACCAAATTATACAAGTCTGAAAAATTCCAGTTTGACAGAGATAGTAGTAACAGCTACTATCAAGCTTAACAGTACTAAAAGTTTGACATAGATAGTAGTAAAAGCTACAGTGTACACAATTTACACTTGTTTCTTTGATCCAGCAAACAAGATTAGCCTCAGCTTTCATTGACCACTATCTTTGCATACCAGGTTAGCAACATAGGCACATACTAAACTCGTCAATTATTGTAAGAACAAGAGTATAATATCAGTTCTTAATCATCAATAGATATCAATTCTTAACCAGCAAATAGGTCTACAAATAGACCAATAAACAAGCCAACAGGGAAATGCATAGAACTCAAGAAACATCATTGTTCTATCCAAGTGTAGCATATCTCTTCTCAAACAGGGAAATGCATAGAACTCAGGTTAATCTAACTCAGGAAAACATCATTGTTCTATACAAGTGTAGCATATCTGCTCTTAAATAAGGAAATCCATAGAACTCAAGTTAATCCATAGAACTCAGGGAAACATCATTATTCTATGAAAATGTAGCATATCTGTTCTTAAGTACCATATAGGATATAGAGAATACAACAAGTGTAGCACATTTGTTCTTAAACAACATAAAAGGACAAACAGATCCAAGCAAGTGTAGCATATCTGTTCTTAAGCATTATATAGGAATAGGATAGACAAATCAGATCAGATGTGGTAGTGCTTGGCTAGGAAAGTCTTGAGCCATAGGTCACGATCATCAGGAGTCATGTCCAGGAACACTAGGGAGGTGGCCTTATGCTCCATCATGTGGTTAAAGGCATACATGAGGGCCTTGGCTAGCAAACTATACCAGATCTGAGAGGAGTGAAATGGGTGCATGCGAGAGGGAGAGCTCAAATCAGACGAAGAACAGATCTCAGCCAACAACTACCAAATCTCGGAGGAGAGAAATTAGCAAACTATACCAGATCTGAGAGGAGAGAAATTAGCAAACTATACCAGATCAGACGAAGAACAGATCTCAGCCAAGAGTTATTTTTATGCATAAATACTAGATCTCAGCCAAGAACTACCAATACCACTACAAATCAGAAGAACATATTACATGGAAGGAGTGTCACAACAGCGAGAGGGAGGAGACGCGAGATCTCGAACGCGAGGGAGAGGAGACGCGAGAGCTCGCACGCAGGGGAGAGGAGACGCGAGAGCTTGCTCGGGGTGATGGGGAGCTCGAGGGGGAGAGGAGACGTGAGAGGGAGAGATGGGAGGGGAGAGGAGACGACGGCGAAACCCTAGCGTGAGGAGAGCGTGACGGATGGAGGCGGTGGCCGAGCATAGCCTAGCTCGCGTGGAACGCGCCTTTTGGCCGTATCCCACGGGCCTGGCTGAGGCCAACATTTTGCACGAGTCTGGCCTAGCCCAGACTCACATTCAAGCAACCAAACATATGGAGTTGTCTGATTTTTGTATTTGTAGAGCTTTGCACGGGCGCACACATCCAACCAAACAGATGGTCTAACAGCATGCAGCTGAAGCCTACATAAAACGCAGCATGCTAGCTAGCTACCGATGGTTGACTTGGCGCAGCCAGTTTAATGCCGCTATTGGTAAGGCATTAGAAAATTTATTAGCATAGCTAGTTGCATATCTCCATCTCTGATGCTGATGCCTTGCATAACCCATAGAAAAATACCAGCATTGTCCCCCTTTTTCTCTCTCTTTTTGCTCTTTTTAAACTCTTTTGCACTTTTTTAACAGAAGCAGCACTTTGTGGTTTAGGGGTCCGGAATGAGATTATGGCTACACTACAGCCATCAAATAACTACAGCTTCAACGCCACGTACATGCCGTAGGCACGGGGGCCACTGCCAGCGTCTAGAAAAAAAAGTATACCCTCGCTGGTAGCATGGCGCGCACAAAGTCTTGACATAAAGGACACCTGCACATAAGGTGATAATCAATCACGATTCAAGTGTTTTTTTCACAATTCATTTGAGCCTTTAATTAATTTTAGTTCAACAATGAATAGAAATAAAGTCTGATCTTAATCCTATTTGATCCTTAAATTTTATAATACTAAATTTAGAGCTCATTATCAGCCCTATCTACACATCATAAAAAAAATTAGCAAGCTCGCTCTTAAAGTTCTATAAGATTCAGGTCCTAGGGCACCTGACAAGTAGGACCCACCTGGGCCCCACGCCCAGTAGCACTGGCCATCATAATCTTGGGGGCTCTTATATCCCGAGGAACTAGCGGGAAGGATTGTCAGGCCATCTCTAGTAGATCTCCTATCTCATCTCATATTTTAAACTTCACTCTGTAAACAATATCAAACAGTGTCATCTACAGGACCGTGCCGTCTATTTTACACGATTCACTTAAGACGGCCTCAGGGCCCCACGCGCCCCAAGACGCCTGATCGACCGACTTCCAAGTCCCCTCGCACCTCAAAGGAATAAGACCCCCCCAAAAAACTCATAATATCTCGGTGCACCCCACGAATATGACATATAGGCTCCTCGCGCCTCGGAGGACGAAGTCCGTGGGTTCCATGCACCCGATACGATTGGATAGATAAGGACCTAGGGCTCTATCGATCCACGATGCTTAGTGAAGATAGTCTATAGGGATCCGTGCATGCAAAACACAGCCGTACACCTATAGAGCCTATAAGGGTCATATGGATATTAGGCCCCCGCCGGGAACCATACAAAGCCAGAATACAAGTTCCCGCCTCAGGTGCACCATGAAGAGGTGTCAAAACACAGTATCGTGGTGGGAAGGTATATAGTGCAATGCATTTAAGACGCGGCGATAGATGTATTTGATCATGTGGGCGTGCACCCAAGAAAATTAGCAAGCTCGCTAGAAGAGAAGAGGAGTTACCCCAAGGTTGAACACTAGAGGTGCCCCAGGGACCGGGGTGATGGGGACTAGCGCACATGGTGCCCTAAGGCCCGATACAGGAGATGCCTCATGGGTTAGTATCCGAAAATTACCGTTTCCGTTTTCACCCCTAAAAACTTGGTTTTAGTTTACTCTAACACCTTTTTACCAAGTTTGTATTGTTTGAAGCATTTTTTTTCATGATCGCACCTATTCAACTCCTCCTCTAGATGCTACCAAGGGAGCTGGCCGAGGACCTTACCTACGGCCGAGCAAGAAGAAATATTCTTTTCTTCTTAGTTCTTGATTGATTAGATTGATATATCTTTTCCTCCTTAGGCTTGATTTGGTGATCCAGGATCCCGGGAGGATCGGAGGGGATTGAGGGGGAAATTAGTTCATTTCTCCCTCAATCCCCTCCAATCCTCCCGGGATCCCCTTGTCACCAAATCAACCCTTACAGGGAGAGGCTTACTTAGCCTTTAAGAAAATGTCTTGACCAAAATTAATGTAACTTATATTTTTTTTTCTATCCTAACTAACCAAATCAATTTGATTCGTTTATTTCTTTATCCTAAATAAATTAATCTAACTTATCTCTTTTTTTTTAAAAAAACACACTAATCTGTCCGGCATACTTGTCATAGCATGGTGCCTCCTAACTAACCTCCGTCACCGGAAACTCACAGGTCACAATCACACACTGTCAGGTTATTATGTTGTACTACCGTACTAGTAGTCATTAACATACACGTATATACTATATATATAGTAGCAAGAAGACTGACCGCAAATAATGATCAGCCGGAATCTAAGGAAGATTGCATAGGTGGGGACATGCGACTGCCTAACAACAGCATGTGGGTTTGAAGTCTGCTGAGAGCGCATGCCTTGGCGAGGAGGGCATCGCCCATGGCTGGGTTGACTTGACAGAAGTAAACGAACCCAAGGACAGAGAAGGGAGAGAGAGAGAGAGGTGCAGAACGGAACAGATGGGAACATGTGATTGGCTCTATGGCCACCACCACTACTACTGCTGCATCAGCAGGCTTGTCAGAACACAGCCCGGCCGGAGGAAAATGCCAACTCCTTCCTTTTTCTTCACCTGTGCTCAGACCTCAATGGAGATATTCAGAGAAGGCGGTATTTGTTGAAATTAGGTCTACATTAATAAGGAAGTCAAGATGTTGTGTAGAGATGACATGGAGCT
The DNA here is from genome assembly GCF_902167145.1 of Zea mays. NCBI lineage: Eukaryota > Viridiplantae > Streptophyta > Magnoliopsida > Poales > Poaceae > Zea > Zea mays. Next base: position 72,072,990 of record NC_050100.1, on the reverse strand, counting down.
TTATTCTCATATTGCTCATTTAGGTAAGAGAGAACCAAATTATATGTGAGAGTATTCCTTACACTTCACATGAAACATATAAAGGACTATGGAGGTTGTCACACGCGCGCTCGCTCGTGTTTCGTGTTATTTATCGTGTGAGTTGTGACGATGCGCGGTCACGTCGTGACGTGTTCTAAACAACAGTTTAATTTTTGTTCTTTTGTTTATTAGGTTATCAAATACCACACATAGACTGCAACGTCAACTGGGAGTAATGGGCACACACATTACATGCTAGATCTCCGGACGGTTGTACGTAGAGATATTCCAAGGGATGGTCTTTGGAATTTAGCAGACCGAACCATTGTTTAGTCGAGGCTAATCCTCTATTTAATGATGACGTCCGCTAGATCAGGGGCGTACGGAAAACAGAACCGCCTCGACTTCTCCATCTTAATTCTTTGCGTCGCCGCTTCTCTGTCCTGTCGTCCCTTCGTCTGCCATGTAGCAGATCAAGAGAGAGCGGTGTCTCCGAACCAACGCCGACGAATCAGGTTTCTGGGAAGTGTTTCGCGCACGCTCGCTCGGGTTCTTCACCATCACTCGTGGTAAATCTGCACTTTCAGTTTATTGCGATGACGGTCTTATGTTTAAATTCGTTGTCGATTCTTTATTTATGCGTTAATCTTGTTGAGTTATTTCAGATCTGTTCTGTTCTAATATCATGTGTACTATCTGCCAATAGATCTGAGTTTTACATTTTATGTCACATTATCAAATTAATCTTAGAGTCTGTTGATTTTTCAACTGTTTTGACATGAAGTTAATGCCAAATTTTAGTAGGCCAGAGAAGCTTTCGTTTCAGTGATTCCACTAACCATAGACAAAAGTCAGAGTGACAAAATATCAAAATAGTAGTAGTAGTAATAATAATAATAATAATAATAATAATAATAATAATAATAATAATAATAATAATAATAATAATAATAATAATAATAATAATAATAATAATAATAATAATAATAATAATAATAATAATAATTCAAGTGCAGCAACCGGAATAATAATAATTTTAAAATGATCAGAGAGGGAGAATTGGCTTGTAGTAGCTGTACTAGATATCAAGACTAGCAAATCGTCAGTTTAGGCAGCAAGCTGATGACTGACTGGTGGCGTGGTTTGTTGACCGACGACCGAGACGCCGGCAGCCAGCGGTGCTGCTCCGCCGACGGTTTCCTTTCACTCGGCTCATCAGATTCAGAGCCCGGATCGGTTCTCTGCACTGACATTGCCTCCTCGTACCCCCAGTAGTCAGTACATGTTCGGCCATTGCTGAGAAGAAAGCTCTAGTTTCAGACTCCACAGAAGAGGATCCCTGCCTGCCTGCCTGGCCCGTTCATTACTCATGCAAGCTCTCTAGATTTTTTTTCCTGACCTCATCTAAAACGTGATTCCAGATACTTCTTTATTTTTGTTTTATAGTACGTAGTAGAAGTATAATAATAAATGGAGATTTCTAAGCTTGTGCCGTAAAGCGTGATCGTCAATATATCTAACCACTCCCCTGAAACAAATCAGTTGCAAGTACAATGCATTAATTTCGGCAATATGCTACTACCATCCATTCCTTTTCTTTTAAGGAAAAAAAAAGACACCAAAAATATAGCCGGAGCATCGATCGAACCTCACTGCAATGAGGAGGAAGCGGGCAACGTCCGTATCGCCGACGGCGTCCGCGAGCGCAACGCGGCGGCTCCGCCTGCTGCGCCTCCCTCTCCTCGCCTTCGCCCTCCTGGCGATCGCCGCCGTGCTGCGCCGCCACGTCTCCGCTCCCGCGCGGCGCTCCGTCTCTGAGCCGGACCCGCTGCCCTGCGGCGCGGCGCCGTCGGACCTGACGGCGGGGCGGTGGGTGGCGACGCCGCGGCCCGTGCCGGCGCCGCTCTACTCCGCGACCTGCCCGTTCCACAGCGGCTCCTACAACTGCCTCCGCAACGGGCGGCCGCCGCTGGCGGCGCTGTCCTGGGCGCCGGCGCGCTGCGGCGTCGTCCCGCGGATCGACCCCTCCGCGTTCCTCGCCGCCGCCGCCGGCCGCCGCGTCGGCCTCGTCGGCGACTCGCTGTCCGAGAACCTCGCCATCGCGCTGCTCTGCGCGCTCCGCTCTGCCGACCCCAACGCGCGCCGGTGGAAGCGCCGCGGCGCCTGGCGCGGCGGCTACTTCCCCCGCCACGACGTCACCGTCGCCTTCCACCGCGCCGTGCTGCTCGCCAAGTACACGTGAGCAATATACTGCTCGCTTCGTCTTCCTGCCTCTGCTTATGGTTTGCATTGCAGCAATACACTGTACTGTCTCTTGGAAGCTTACACGCATGGTTTTGTATAAAAAATGAATGATACAAAAGGTGGCAGCCAGTGGAGGATCCGGAGCAGGTTCACAAGGATGGGATAAAGGGGATTTACAGAGTGGATGTTGACATCCCCGCTGACGATTGGATAAGCGTCACCAAGTTCTACGACGTGCTGATCTTCAACACAGGGCACTGGTGAGACTACTAGGCTGCTGCTCCCAAACTTTCTGAAGTGAAATTCTTGTTTAGTTGCAGACATACAAATTCCCGTACGTGTATATGTATGTGAATCAGGTGGGGGACATACAAATTCCCGAGAGAGACGCCCCTTGTGTTCTACGAAGGAGGAAGACCGATCGAGCCTCCGCTCAGCATTCCCGACGGCCTGAAACGAGTCATCAAATCCATGGCCGCCTACATCGACGCGGAGGCCCCGAGCACGACGCTGAAGCTCTGGCGCACGCAGTCGCCTCGCCACTTCCACGGCGGCGAGTGGGATCGCAACGGCAGCTGCGTGACTGACAAACTCCTTAAAGAGGATGAGGTACTACCATACCATCAGCTGAGCTGGGACGACATCACCTAGGTGCTGTCTCGCTTCAATGTTAGATTCTTTGGTTATTAGAATCGATTCCTAAGTCACTAGAGTAACCATCCGTATCTAAAATACCTCGATGATAAGTAGATCTATTTTACTGAGAGGTATAGGTATACATATTGTCGTTGTTGTTCCTAACCATCATTGCAGCGGCGTCTTGCAGCGAAGACTCGCCTCCTCCTCCTTCTCGATATCACTGCGTTTGGCGAGGAGATTGGTTCCCGTCGTTGATCGGCGGTGGAACAACTCCTCCAGTGTTGCCTGCAGGGGAATCTCATATCCCGATGGGACGATGGTGATCTAAAACATAGTCACAGCGATTCCAGTCACTCCGAGCACCTAGGGGATTGGTTCCTCTCAAAGTGTCGATTAGGGTTTTGTGGTCGAGCGATTAGCGTTGGCTAAACCCGTCGGCTCCCTTAATCTATTTATATGGCGTCGTGTGACCGGGGGCTACAACCAACGGTTAGGATAGCCCCCGTCGGGGGCGCGGTTAGACGGTTAGGATTAACCCAACCCCGGTTACTGTTAACTGGCTAGTGTGGATGACACATCCTAACAATCTCCCTTTTGTTCTCTACATACCTTACACTCAAACTTTTATTAATTCCATCCTTTACAAGTTTACATATAGAGACCAATGCGTGACAATCTCTACTACTATGAAGAATGTAAGGGGGTAGGTTGCCACCCCGTTCTGCCCCTCCCTCGTTCTGCCCCTCCCTCGTCCGTTATTGTCGCAGCAAAAAAAATTGCTAACAAGCTCAAGAATCGAACCCTGGATGCCTTAAGCGGAACACCTAAACTCCCACCCACTAGCCAACTCAACCCATGTTGGTTTATATTCAACCTCAACTACGATATTTAAGTGATGAATTCATGCTTAGTTTTTCATTTGGTGATCCTGGTATGTATAATTTTTTACCCACTCTGGTATTTTTAACAACAACTTACACACTTGCAGGTGATAGACTATTGCATAAATTTAATAAAATCTCAAAAATTACGCATCAGGGGGCATAGTTCACATGGAAAATTGAGCATTATAAAAAATAGTTCACATGACAAACTTGCGCGGCAGGAAAAAACGTGGATTATTTCACATGGAAATTTTACTCGAAAAGGTGGTTTAGTTCACATGAAAAAAACGCAGGAGGGAAAATGTGGATTAATTACATGGTAGTTTTATATGTTTAGGCTCCTTCGAAATGCAGAAATTTTAGAGAGAAAAAATCGATTTATGATAAAGCCAAAAGATACCCCATTGAAGCTTAATTTTTTGCATTTTACCAAAAATTGTCTGAAATCATCTACTTGGAGGACTGCGTCCTTTGTCATCTATAGTCAATAATGGAGGGCATGTTTTTTTCCTTGCCATTCACAACAGTCGAGGAAAAGCTTGAGTTGTATTGCAACATTAGGGTCGTAGTATATGATGTGATATCTGTCTCATAATTGTGATAGGTATTTTTAACAACAACTTACACACTTGCAGGTGATAGACTATTGCATAAATTTAATAAAATCTCAAGATCATCTAAAGTGCCAATCTGGAGGTCGTGTCCACATAGAAAATGCTTTTCAGTTCATCTTTCTAAAGCGAGACGGTGATGTTGAAACTAAAACAGACGAACTATATCCAATTAAAGACATGTCACAAATATGTAGTGTTGAATGAAGGGTTTTACTTTACCTAGACCATGACATGGTAAATATGAGTTTGAAATTTACACGGTTATTGTTTGCCAGTATTTTATTTTTTATGCAATATTTATAATTGTTTTGTAGGTGTATCCAATTAAAGACATGTCACAAATATGTAGTGCCTCCTTGTCTCCCTCTCCTCCTGCGGTGATAGCTTCCTCGAGGAGATGAGCGCATTGCCCCCACGATCGGCCTACCTCCACCGTCCCCGCGTGCACCACCACCATCAGGTGGGAGAGGTAGTAACGACTCGCCCGAGGCCAACCCTCTGTGGGAGGGGCAGTTATGACTTGCCCGAAGCAAAGCCAAAATAGGACAGGCAGTCACGACTCTTCCTAGACCACTCTCGGGCGGGAGACACAGTCACGACTCGTCCGAGGCCAAACCTAGGCGGGACAGGGACAGGCAGTAACGACTCGCCTGAGGTCATCCGCGGGCGGGACAGACAGTCACGACTCGCTCAATGCTAACCCCCGGGTGGGATACACAGTTACAGCTCGCCTGAGGCCAACCCCGGTGGGATACAAAGTTACAACTCGCCCGAGGCCAAGGCAAGACAGAACAGGCAGTCCGCCCGAGGCAACCCTCGGGTGGGAGAGGCAGTCACGACTCGCCCGAGGCCAAGCCCAGGCAGGATAGGCAGCCACGACTAGCCCGAGGCCATCCTCTGGCGAGACAGGCAGTCACGACTCGCTAGAAGCCAACCCCCGACAGGAGACACAGTCACGACTCACCCGAGACCAAGCCCTGGCTGGACAGTTAGCCACGACTCACCTGAGGCCATCCTCGGGTGGGATAGGCAGTCACGACTCGCCCGAGGACAACCCGGGGTGGGAGAAGTAGTCACGACTCGCCTGTGGCCATCATCAGGTGGGACAGGTAGTCACCACTCGCCCGAGGCCAACCCCCGGCAGGATACGTAGTCACGACTCGCTCGAGGCCATTCTCGGGCGGGAGAGGCTGTCAAGAATCGCCCAAGGCCAAGCTCGAATGGGAGATGCAGTCACGACTCGCCCGAGGCCAACCTCGGGCGGGAGACACAATCATGACTCATCCGAGGCCAAGCCCGGGCAGGAGACGCAGTCACGACTCGCCCGAGGCCACCTTTGGGCGTGAGACGCAATCATGATTCGCTCAAGGCCATGCCTAGATGGGATAGGCAGTCACGAGTCGCCCGAGACCAAGCCCAGGCGAGAGACACAATCACGACTTGGCCGAGGCCACTCTCGGGTGGGAGAGGCAGTGACAACTCGCTTGAGGCCAAGCCTACACGGTACAAACAGTCACGACTTGTCCTAGAACACTCTTGGGCAGGAGACATAGGCACGAGTCACCCGAGGCCATGCCCAGGTGGGACAAGCAGCCACGACTCTCTCGTGGCCACCCTCGGGCGGGACAAGCAGACACGACTCGCCCGAGGACAACCCCATGTGGTACTGGCAGTAATGACTCGCCCGAGGCAACCCCGGGCGAGAAAGGCAGTAATGATTCGCTCGAGGGCAACCCTGGGTGGGAGAGGCAGTCACGATTCACTCGAGGCCATCTTGGGGGGAGAGGCAGTCACGACTCGCCCGAGGCCACCCTCAGGCGGGAGACACAATCACGACTCGTTCGAGGCCAAGCCTGAGCGATACAGGCAACCACGACTCGCCTGAGGCCATTCTCGGGTGGGACAGATAGTCACAACTCGCCTGAGGCCATCCGCGGGCGGGACAGGCAGTAATGACTCGCTCGAGGCCATCTGCGAGTGGGATAGATAGTCACGACTGGCCCAAGGCCAACCTCCGGCAAGACAAGTAGTCACAACTCGCCCGAGGCCATCCTCCGGTGGGATACACAGTCATGACTCGCTCGAGACCACTCTCGGGCGGGAGAGGCTGTCAAGAATCGCCCAAGGCCAAGCCCGGCGGGAGACGCAGTCACGACTCGCCTGAGGACACCCTCGAGCGGGAGACATAATCACGACTCGTCTGAGGCCAAGCCCGGGCGGGACAGACAATCATGACTCATCCGAGGCCAAGCCCGGGCAGCAGACGCAGTCACGACTCATCCGAGGCCAAGCTCGGGTAGTAGACGCAGTCACGACTCGCCTAAGGCCACTTTGGCAGAACTGTCCGCACCCGGCCTCCTCCACCTCTTCCCAACTCTCGCTCTAACCGCGCCACGTTCCACATGTCGTAGCCTCCATCCACCTAACGCCCTCCAATCTTCCTCCCGATGCAATTCACGGTCCCACACACCCGACACCCCGCCCCCGAGCCTGCCTCCCAATGTCACCTCCCTCGCATGTCGACCCGACGCATGAAGTTTGGTTGATAACATCACTAAACAATGATCTATACATACACAAGTGTCACCCTGCCGGTTGATTACCTCACTAAACAATGACCTATGCTTGCATTAGTATTACCCGTTGCAACGCACGGGCATATACCTAGTGATTTATTAAGTATCATCGCACTCATTGACTACAACATGTTCCCGTGCTTCAAAACAAAAGATTTTACTATGTTGCAATCTATAGCCCCTGTGATTCAGGATCATAGGTACTCCCTTAATCCCATGTCGGCTGCGTGCTTACTAAACACGCTGGGTGGGAGACCTTCTGTGTGCGGATCCACAAGCATCTGATGGGTTCTTATATGCTCAACTTGAATGGTGTGATCCAGAATCTTCTCCTTAACAATATAACACTTAATGTCAATATACTTGGCAGAGCCACTTGACTTATTGTTATGGGAGAAAAATACCGCTGGCTCGTTGTCGCAGTAAATTCTCAGTGGTCGCTCTATGCTATCAACTAGTCTTAATCCGTGTACGAATTTCTTTATCGATATCACATGTCCAGTTGCCTCATACGTAGCTACAAACTCAGCGTGCATTGTCGACGATGCTCTCGCTGTCTGTTTGCAACTCTTCCAAGAAATATCTCCCCTAGAAAGCATAAAAATATACCCTGAAGTGGACTTCAGTGTATCTCTACACCCTCCCTAGTCGACATCTGCATAGCCATGTCTTTCATATCAAAGTTCGAGGAAAGAAACTTTTTGTTTCCGCCAGTAGATCCTTATCACTACTAGCTAAGAGTATGTCATCGACATACAGAACAAGGAAGATATACTTTTCTTTCCTAAATTTTGCATAAATGAAATTGTCTTCCTTGTTTTCCTCGAAACCGAAATTTCTAATAGTCTGATCAAACTTGATGTACCACTATCTGGAGGCTTGTTTTAATCCATAAATGAACCTCCTCAAGTGACATACCATGTGTTCTTTACCGTTCACAACAAAACCCTTTGGTTGTGCCATGAACACGTTTTCTACCAACTCTCCATTTAGGAATGTTGTCTTTACATCCATCTGATGGAGTTCTAGATCAAAATGAGCAACAAGTTCCATGATGATCCTGAATGAATCTTATGTTGAGACAGGTGAGAAGGTTTCATGGTAGTCGATGCCTTCTCTCTGTGTGAACCCGTTGGCCACAAGTCTAGCCTTGTATCTTTCTACATTCCCTTTGGAGTCACGCTTGGTCTTGTAGACCCATTTACAACCTACTATTTTGGCTCCTTGGGGAATGACTTCTAAGTCCCAAACTTTGTTCATTCTCATGGATTCTAATTCATCTTCCATGGCGGATAACCATTTGGATGAATTTGCGCTTCTCATAGCAGCTTCATATGTAGTGGGATCACCTTTTGTATCAATGTCCTCACTCATATAAATCTCATCACTTCCTATGTCTTCTGCAGCATAGACTTCATAGTCATCAGGAATCGCAGACTTTCTGAGCCTCTGTGACCTCCTGAGACTTGATTCTAGTTTAGGTTCTACCTGGGGCTCCTGCAATGGTGCGTCACTTGGTGCAACACTACCACTATCGTCTGAACTATCCTATGCAACTGTCTCAGGGCCAATATGCGCAGAAGGTGAAACTACTTGCTTTGTAGTAGTTGCACTAGGTGATGTCACATTTGCAGTAGTGGTTTCTCCCACAGTCGGTATGACTGTTGGTGGAACCACAGTGGGTATCGAGAAGTATGGTTCTTCAACCATCGGAAACGGGACATACATCCTCTTTTCCTGTAGGTCAACATCTCTGAGTACCTTACTCCCCTTAATCATGTCATCCTCTAAGAAAAATGGCATGTCTGGTTTCTATGAACTTGGTTTGTTTGTCTGGGTAGTAGAATCTATAACCCTTGATCTCTCAGGGTAGTCAATAAAATGGCAGCTAGTGGTTCTCTCATCTAGCTTTCCCTGTTCAGTCTATCTAAGAAAATATTCTAGCTTCTGCTGGACAACCCCATATGTGGAAGTAGTTGAGCGTGGGCTTTCTGCTAGTCCACAACTCATATGGAGTTCTAGCCACTGATTTACTAGAAACTCTATTGAGTATATGCATAGCGGTTTTTAAAACCTCCATCCATAGACCCAATGGTAGGTTAGAGTAACTAAACATACTCCTTACCATATCCATTAGCGTTCTGTTATGCCTTTCGGCAACCCCATTCTGTTGTGGTTCGCCATGTATTGAATACTGAGCCACAATATCGTTTTCTCTCAGGAACCTCGTGAAAGGTCCCAAGACCTGGCCATACTCGGTATGACGCCCATAGTACTCCCCCCACGATCTGATCTGACAATCTTTATCTTCGAATCATGTTAATTTTCTACTTCAGTCTTGAATTGTTTAAACTTCTATAATGCTTCTGGTCTTTTCTTAATGGGATAAATATAACCGTAGCGAGAGTAGTCATCTGTGAAGGTTATGAACGAGTTAAACCTATCTACTGTCCTAATTGGAAAAAGACCACAGATATCTGTATGAATAATTTCTAAAACTCTCGTACTATGCTCAACAATTTTCTTAATCTGCTTCACAAATTTACCATTAATGCAATCTCTGCATTGCTCTAAGTTTGTGAAGTCTAGGGGATGAAGAATCTGTTCCTTAACGAGACGTTCTATTCTTCCCCTCGAAATATGGTCTAAACGATAGTGCCATAATTTCGATGAGGTTTCTCCATCACTTCGTTTTTTATTGACACTGCTGGCTGGATCGTTTTCTGGTGTATCCAATACATTAACAACGTCACTGTGCGAAAGTAAATAAAGCATATCTCGTCGGATGACGAGACCAACATTTTTATTATCAAACTGAATGACACACGGTTTGTCGCCGAAATGGCAATGAATGTGCTGATCATCTAATCTAAAAACTGAAATAAGGTTCCTTTGCAAGGAAGGTACATAAAGTACGTCTCTCAACAACAGTACAAAACCATTAAGTAAATTAATATGTAGATTTTCAATAGCCTCGACTGCTGCTTCAACTCTATTTGCCACTCTAATTGTTCTTCGGCCCTTTGGGAGCCTTTGGCTTATACAGACTCCCTGTAGAGAGTTTGCAACATGAACAGTTGCACCTGAGTCAATCCACCAAGAATAACTGGGATATTCTAAGTATAAAGACTCATTTACAAAAGTAACTTGGTCCTTACCACTCTCTAGTAGAAACTACAGGAATTCATGGCACTTTCTCTTGTAATGGCCTGTCTTCTTGCAGTAGAGGCAGGTATCAGGGGAAACTAAAAAACTGTCTCCTTGTCTTGACTAATTATTATTGCTTGAAGAAGTCTGGTTATTCTGCTTACCCTGCTTTTTGAACTTTTTCTTTGAGTTCTTGTTTTGTCTAGGGATATTGTCTTTTACGAGGTTGACAGAGTCTCCAGTCCGTTTTAACCTCTCTTCCTTCTGGACACACTGTGCCAAGAGTTGGTCTATGTTCCACTTATCAGTAATACTGGTGTTATACTGTATGTGAAAAGTCTCAAACTCGTCGGGCAGAGATTTCATTACAATAAACACTACAAATTCCTCGTGTAGAGAAGACCCGAGGTACTTGTTTATCTTAGCAACGATGTATATCATTTTCTGAATAAATGGCCTGACACCATTTCCATCGTATTTTGCGTTGACAAACTCAGTCATTAGAGAGCAAGCATATGCCTTGGAGGACCCTTTATGATGATAGGCTACTCTCTCTAGGTACTCTTTGACAGTCTCACACTCTAGTATGGAACATTTAAGGGGCTTCTTGATGCTCTTCTTAAGAATAATCATAAACTTGTCATTTGACCTTTCCCACTTGACTTTGTCGATGCAGTATTGCATCTACCTGTGGTCATAGTTGGGAGTGCCCACTGTGAGCTCTATTGGTTTATCAAACCGCAGTGCGTAATCTATCTCACTCATTGTGGTTATCATGTCAATATCCTTTCGTCAAGAATGGCAATTACTACCATCTAGCGGTTTCATCTGTGCAATCTGGTTAATCAGCATAGCAGTATGAGCACCTTTGCAAAATTAAAACAGAAAATATTTAGGACATCTGGAATAAATATTGAATCATAGAACATGCATGAATTAAATATTCAACATTGGTTAAATAATAACTATGCCTTATCTATGAAAATTTCTGGTCATAAAATTCTAAACCATCGTTGGATGATCTAGAAAACATAAACTTGTATAAAATTGTGGTAACAATATCCAACGTTGGTTAAAATATTCAGTCACCATAATTTTTTTTGAATTCTATGCAATTCAAACAATAATTAATCCATGTTGGTTTCATAATCAACTGAAAATTGCATAAAATATAAGTAATAATACCAAAGTACGCAACAAAATAAATGGTCCATAAAATATCTCTGTAATTTTCCAAAAAAAACATTTCTAAATTTTCTACCCTATTTTCTGATTTCTTTATTATGTTTTTTCCTACTCAGGAAATAAAAAATAAAATTCGCTAGAATAAAAGCATAATTTGGTCGATCTCTGGCTCAGCCCAGCCTGGGCGGCCCACAAACGCCCCCACGACCGGTGGAAAGAGGGAGCGCACACAGGCCTAATACTGCTCAGCCGCTAGAGGAGGGCGCGCCCAGGCCACAACTTGGGCCTAGGCCACCAAAGTGGCCCATAAGGGCGCTCTCCCCCCCTCCCTGCCTGAATATGAGTCGTCCAGCCGGATCGACGATGTAGATCCACGCGTTTTCTGTAGTTAGGTTCTATTTAAAGCAGGAAAATCGGAGGGGGTGAACCCTAATCTCATTTCTTTTCCTTGCAGCACCAAACAGAACTGACCCGCCAGGGAGTATTGGCGCTGCATGGCCGACTCCCCTCACTCTTTGTTCATTTTTTCTGCCGCACAAGAAACACCGACCGCTAGAGAGCATCTGCTCCTAGCCGGCCGCGACCTTGGGCTTGCTCTGTGCTCTCTCTCTCTTTTCTTTACTTCTCTCTCTGCGAGCTCTCCTGTCTCCATGTTCGGCCGACACTGTGCACTGAACGGCCAAAACTCCATGAGCACGGTACTCCGCAGACCTTGCCGCCAGCGAGCTCATCCCTTCGGGCGGGTGAGCTGCTGTCGGCCGGGATCTGATGGTAGTCCGAGCACGACGGGTCGAGAGAAAAAAATTGAGTCGGCCTCATGACCGTGTTTAACTTTTGAACTCGGATCTAGTCCTCGTGTACTCGAATCCCTTACTGTGATGAATGAATGTATGATATGGATATTTTGTAACGGGAACGAGTTTTGGAGGTAGAGACTCGTAGATCCGGCCCCCGCGATATATCTGTTATTTTCTTTGATTCGGTCAGTGCATTTGTGCACTTTTGGGGATTTTTTCGGTTAGGGTTCAAAAACCCTAACCAGATCTGCGCGATTTCTATTTCTTATTGACTGTTTCTAGGCCGTGGATTGTTGGATCCCGAGGCTTGTGTGGTCTCTGTGACTCGATTTAAAAACCGAGTAGGGTTAGGTTTTTAAACCCTAACCCTAAAACGTCGATCTATTTTTACTATCTCGGATTCCATGGGTGTGGCCAAGACCAAGTCTCTCAGTGGCCGAAAACCCTAGATTTATGGTTAGGTAAACCCTAACCCAAGAGATTTAAAACTCTTTCTGTCTATTCTAATCTTTTTGTTCTCAGGTGATGAACGATGATAAAAAAATAAGTTCAATCACATTGATCCGAGACCTTTTTGTGATCTCATAAAACCGATGCGGATTAGGAGATATAGGGTTCTTAGGATGACTCCGATACCATGGTTACATTCTTTAGTGCTAGGATCGATTCCTAAGTCACTAGAATACCAATCCATGTCTAAAATACCTCGATGATGAGTAGATCTATTCTACTGAGGGGTATAGGTATACATATCGTCGTTGTTGTTCCTAGCCATAATTGCGGCGACGTCTTGCAGCGAAGACCCGCCTCCTCCTCCTTCTCGATCTCCCTGCGTGTGGCGAGGAGATTGGTTCCCGATCAGGGGCGCGGTTAGACGGTTAGGATTAACCCTACCCCGGTTACTGTTAACCGACTAGTGTAAAGGACACATCCTAACAATCTCCCCTTTGTTCTCTACATACCTCACACTCAAACTTTTATTAATTCCATCCTTTAACAAGTTTACACATAGAGACCAATGTGTGACAATGTTCTATTAAGTATCACCGCACTCATTAACTACAACATGCTCCCCTACTTCAGAACGAAAGATTTTACTATGTTGCAATTTGTAGCCCCTGTGATTCAGGATCATAGGTACTCCCTTAATCTCATGCCAGCTGCGTGCTTACTAAACACGTTGGGTGGGAGACCTTTTGTGAGCGGATCCACAAGCATCTGATGGGTTCTTATATGCTCAACTTGAATGGTGTGATCCAAAATCGTCTCCTTAACAATATAACACTTAATGTCAATATACTTGGCAGAGCCACTTGACTTATTGTTATGGGAGAAAAATACCGCTGGCTCGTCGTCGTAGTAAATTCTCAGTGGTCGCTTTATGCTATCAACCACTCTTAATCTGGTACGAATTTCTTTATCCATATCGCTTGTCCAGTTGCCTCATATGTAGCTACAAACTCAGCGTGCATTATCGACGATGCTCTCGCTGTCTGTTTGCAACTCTTTCAAGAAATAGCTCCCCGAGAAAGCATAAAGATATATTCTGAAGTGGACTTCATTGTATCTTAACAGTAATCGGGATAGGGTTAATCCTAACATTCAAGACTTCATTTCAAAATGTTGATTTTTGTTGTACTCATCTTTGTGCAGCTGGACGCTTGGTTCGATCCGCAATTCGGGGGTGTGAACAAGGACGCGAGGACGGTGAACGCGGTGACGGAGGAGGCGTTGGCAGGGTCGTCGGGCATCCGACTGGTGAACCTGACCTACATGAGCGAGTTCCGAGCCGACGCACACCCGGCGGCCTGGCTGGGGAAGAAGGGCGTGGTGGCCGCGTACGGGCAGGACTGCATGCACTGGTGCCTTCCCGGCGTGCCGGACACCTGGGTCGACGTCATGGCCGTGCAGATCCTGCATCACTTCAAGCGGCTAGAAAAAGGAAAATGATGACGATGACTGTTGCTTATTTTCCAGTGAAGTTGTGACCGACTGCCTTGCAAATGTGTCTTTTTTTAATACAGTATGTTAAGACCAAATGGTCGCTAAGCCGTCGCACTTCACCTCGTTTCGCGCCGCCGCCGTCGTCCATGCATCGGAGCGCTTCGGTCGTGTCGACTCTTCGCTTTGGTGTACCAGTACAATACAAGCACCAACAACTTAGACCACCAGACATGTGGACCGAGGCGCACAGAAACAATGACACCAGATTTAACGTGCAAAACCCCTAAAATCAGGATAAAAACTAACATAACCAAGCAAATCAAATCTTGTTTCCACTACCAGATTTAACGCGCGAACCCCCAAAATCAGCCCAAAACAAACACAGAACCAGGTAAGCCAGATCTTCTTCTTTTAGAGCATCTCCAAGAGTATCCAATATTTAATCTCCCAATATTTTTAAATCGGGATCTCCTCAAAAGTTTTTGGACCTAGCAAACAATGCATTCTCCAACAGTTCTCAATTGTTTTTGCTAAAATCCACTGATCCATATAGACAGTATAGTGCTATGCGTACATTAATTAGAAGTAAGAGAAGCAACAGAAGCGCAATGAACAGGTAAAGCGACGGACGGACGACGACGAGACCGAAGGCGGTAGCTAGCCGTTGGTGGTGGTGTGCATCAACAAGAACACAAGTCTCATTTCTGTTTCACAAAACACAAGCAATAAATTAGTGTTTTCTTCTCTCAATTTCATAAAACACAAACAACATGAAAAACGAGCACATTACTATTAATGTGATGCAGCTGTGGTTGCATGTTCCAAACCCGGAGAATACTGTGCCCAGTACTATTGCTACAGCATCCAGCTAAAAAACGAGCAGGCTGTCTGACGAAGCGCCTGCACCGGGTCGGAGCTGGGGATGAAGGGCAGCAGCCTCTGCCTCTTCTTCAGCACCACCAGCACACCGCAGGGCTTCCGCTTCTGCTGGAGCATCGTCCTCCCCGCATGTAGAGGAGACACTGCGGCCCGCAGCCGGCACCGCCGAAGGATGGGGCCGTAGCTGCCATGGCGGCCACGAGAGGAGAGGTGAGCGGTGGAGGCAAGAAGTGAGGAAAATGTTATGTATATATATATATACACACGTAGTCAATTTGTGAATCATTTTTCCATTTATAGAATGATTATATGTATACAATGATATTAGATGGTTTAGAAGCGATCTATATGTTTTTTGATTAAATTGAGCTGTTCTTTCTAAATTTTGGCCATTTTTTTTTGAGAAAAACGAAAAAATCGAGAAATTCGAGAAACACGTTTCTTGGTGAGCTCCGGTTTTTGGCTACCGGTAGAGTAAACCCTGACACGAACAAAATTGAGAATTGGGAGCTTGGCAAGCGGCGAAAATGTGAGCCGCGGAAGGCGAGATATTCGCCGGCGGGAAAGTAAGGAGACTATGTAGGTGACTGTTGGAGGCATTTTTTTCTTTTTTTCTTAAAATAAGAATTGGACCACGATTTTAAGGAGCTATTGGAGATGCTTTTAAGTGCCTAGTAAATACTAGGTATAACCATCTATACTTTATGACAGAAAACTGGTATTAAACTAGGTAGAATTGAAACGCGAAAGTTATAAAAGAATTCCATGTGATTCGATTTGTTTTCGAAAAAAGAAAAGAAAAAAAAGAATCAATGGTTAGCGTGCTGCGTGCGTGTTGGACTGTTGGTGTTGCGCTCCGGCCGGACCGGAAAGGCCTTGGACTCTCTCCCTCTCCCTGACTGGTGGACCAGACCCAGCGACCGAACCCGACTCGATTTCCCAACTCCAAACCTCCTTGCCCCTCCGTGACTCGCCTTCCTCTCCTGACTCCTCCGCCTTGGCCCGCCGTCTCTCGCCGCCCCGGCCCCAACCCCTCTCGGACTAGGTGAGGGGGCCGGCTGCCCAGCGTCGTCGCCGGCGAGATCTTCCCACCGCCGCTGGCAATGGCTGCCCCGCACGACGAGGCCGCGGCGTGGGCGGAGGAGGCGGCGCGCCGGGTCTGGGCCGGCGCCGTGCCGCTCCAGGTCCACCTCCACGACGCCGACGTCACCGCGCTACCCCCGCCGCCGCCCTTCCTGGTATGCATGGTCGCTTAGCTGTTAATTAAGACCACAGCTGCTCAATTTCTAGGGTGCTACAGCCTACAGCAGCGCACATTACCTACCGGCCGCCCGTGGGAGATTCAGTTGCTGGCTTGCTGCTGTAGGATTTGCCTGTCTTTTGTGGCTGATACCCAACTACGGGTCCAATTAATATTTTGAAGTTGAATATCATTGGGTCGTCATGACTCCTGAGCCAATTTCTCGGGGCTTACAAGGTCCTTTCTGCTCTATATCTAGAACTAGAACCTACCCCCTTCCATTTATATGAGGAACTGGATTTTTTTCCTTCCGATCCCTGCAAAGTTTTATGCAGTGCCCAGTGGTAGGTTTAGTACACAAGGCTAGCTCCGTTGCTGCTACAATTATAACGCAGGAGAATCCGTGGTGCCTGTCTCGTTAACTTCTGACTGAGCGTGATTTTCAGTCTTATAATCATGTGTGCGCTCTAATTTGTATTTTCTTGGCTTGTTTAGTTTGCATCTTATGTGCACTCAGATGGAGTATACTTTATACCAGTGTTTCTACGGAATTCATTGAAAATTCATATATTTATCCTTTCCTACCCTCAAGTACAACAAGAGTGCAAAGCTACTATTCATCTTTTGTTTCTGTGCAAAGGCCTATCTTTCCCTTTACAGGATTGTTGCTCGTTGAGAAAACTTGGGAGTTTTGGCGTATGCTTTTAGTCCTCCATGATCTTATCTGTTTCATTTGGACCATCCTTTTGTCTTGAACAGACTTTGGGACCAAGAATTGGGTATTTGCCCCTCTTGATACCTGTTATAAGGGCTCATTTCAGCAATGCACTCCCACCTGGTGTTGACACTGTTTGGTTTGAATATAAAGGGCTGCCTTTGAAATGGTAACATATGTTACTTTCTCCATATAGTTTTGATGGTCATTTACTCGAGTTAAATAATGCTATTGTTCAACACTCTTTAAAATTGCTGACTGCCTTTTCTATTCTCGTTTTTGAACTCTCAGGTATGTACCAATTGGTGTTCTTTTTGATCTTCTATGTGCAGATCCAGAAAGACCATGGAATCTAATAGTAAGGCTGCATTTTTCACTTCTACTTCTATCTTTGGATGTACTTTTATTTATGTACCTGATTGGTTTGTAATATGTTTTCTGTCATTTGTGGTTTGTTGATACACTTATACAAAGATGGATCGATATAACTGCTTTCATATACCATTTACATTGCGTCTCATATTTTTGTTAGCTTGAATTATTGCTATATACCAACTCTACCCCCTTCTAAAGTTTTATCAGTTTTGACTTAATTTTGGACCTTACTCCTAGAACTCTAGTTACTAGGTTAGCAATCTAGCTAAGTGAAGGGGCAGTTAGATCAATCTGAAATAATGGAAACATTTTTGCTGCAAGATATTCACTTTGTATCCCTTGCTTTATAGCAGTCATACAGACATCAACATTTCAAAGATCGCATAGGTTGCTAAAAAGAGCAGCATCGGGTGTTTATAACACTTCACTTAACTGGGGCAATATGAAAAAAAAAACCAAGGATTTTTTAATATATGGGAGTTTTAAGTTGGAGTCTGGAATTTTGAGTATATATATATATATATTTGCATTAGCTTGATGTTTCTGTTACCATGTGTCAATTTCTCTTACTTGTTCAGATCTTATATAGTTGTGTATTAACTCAACTTATGTATCAACTACAGGTCCATTTTAGGGGATATCCCTCAGAAATCTTGTCACCATGCGAGGGTGAAGATAGTGTGAAGTGGAGCTACATGAATTCCCTGAAAGAGGTTTGTTTTGAGAATCAAAATTACTACCATGTTCTATCACAAAGGAACCTATAGCATTCTCTCTCTCTATTCAGGCCACCTTCATCATTACTGGGAACAGTAAGAGTGTGATGAATATGTCGCATGCTGATCAAGTCGCTCTGTGGGAATCTGTAATGAAAGGTACCCTCTAGAAACATCATCTCACTTCGACGAACCTATCTCTGGCTGGTCAAATGTTCAGAAATGCATTTACGCCACATTCTAACCATTATTGTGTTATTTGTTATTAGGTAACTTAGATGGGTATAAAAATATCTCCACCAGGCTTAAGCTTGGACCATTTGAAGATGATGTGTTAGTACGGACAGCCTCCGTGGAGCGGCAACGTCAACAAAATTCTGATGAACCTGAATCTCCTGGATCTAGCAAACCGTGTATGCTCTTTTGCTCTGGGACTTTTATATTGTCATCCATGTTAAAAGTTCATGTGCTTACAAGAGTTCAATACGGTAATCCGTATTTATTAAGTTTTCGTAGGGTCAGTGTACTTTCTAAGTGATATAACATTAAGTGATGCCATGTTACGCTATACCCGCAGGCCGCAGACCTTGCTGGCTCTGATCAATTAATCTATGGTTAGGCAGGGTCCCTGTTCGATTATACGTACGCAATGTTCAAGAAGACCTTGAGTACATAGAACATGCAGTTCCTGTCAGTGACTGGGAAAACGTGTCCTACATAAATCGGCCATTTGAGACTCGCAAGGCTGAAGGTACGTGGTACCACAACTTCTATGCTTTTATGTGGCTGTATGAGCTAGCTGTTTCCCTTAGCGTGTAGTTCACTCTACGGCGCAGGTAGAAGCTACATCACCCTGGAACATGCGTTGCAAACATTGCTTCCGGAGTTCTTCAGCTCAAAGCCCCCAGGCAGCGCTGACGGCTCCCAACACGCAGGCGCAATGGACGCAGCCGCAGACAGTTCAGATGCCACCAACTCTTCAAGTCGTTCTCAGGAGGCAGAGCAAGCCCTGGCAAGTCCAGCAGAGGCGGGTTCTGCCAAGAGAGCGAAAGTGAAGCTGGTGAGGGTGCAAGGTGTTGAGCTCGACATGGACATCCCGTTCCTGTGGGTCGCCGACCACCTCAAGAACCCCGAATACTACGTCCACATCTGTGTATACGTCGGCACTAGAAAACAATAGAGATAAGAGTACATGGGGAAATTGTTAGATACTGCGTTAGGAGTGTGTCCCAGAAATCATTTTCTTTGTTCTTTGGTTATTACATGTGCTATCCTGTGTGCAGATACAGACGCTGAAATTTGTAACCCTTTTGGATGCACAGTCATGGAAGGATGGAATTGGATGGTGAACCATTTTGTGTGTGTGTGTGTGTGTGTATCCGATCGACGTATTGCAATATATATCCTGCCTGGAGCATAGCAGAATTCTTTCGTTGTAGAACAAACACATGAGCTCTGAACCTGACCATTCTGATGGTCGCTGTCGCTGACATGAATGACTGAATGCCATCTCTTCCAGATCTAAACCTGATAAATATATTGAACAAGCTAAAGGTTCCAAGATCAAATCCATTTCGTTTACTCCAGAATGGCTCCTCTGGAACGGTATTAACATTGATTACCTTGAATAGATCCTAGCCTCAATCCATGCTGAACGAACGGGGCCTGAGGGAAAACTAAACCATTCGCTCGCTATCTTATCTTAAGGCTATCTGTTCGTATGATAAAAAAAAGTATTCCTTTTGAAACAAAAAAGAAGACAAAATGAATGGATCAAATAAAAGGAGAAAAAATAAATAAAAATAGCGGTTCCTCCGCGGGTAACGGGCATCCCGCCATCGCTCTGCACTTCTGCAGTCTGCTCTGGCTTATAATAACCGGCACCTTCTCCTTCCTCCGATCTCCTCGCCTCCCTCCTCTCTCCCAGATCCGTCTCCCGGCGTCAGACGCGCATCTCCAGCAATGGCGGACGAGAAGCTTGCCAAGCTGCGCGAAGCCACCGCCGGCCTCACGCAGATCAGGTCTGCTGCACCCTTCCGCCTTTGGATCACGTACTCGCAGCCCCATGAGCGAGATCGCGATTCCTTCGTCTCTAGGCTCTAGCCTCAGCCGATCCGACTCTTACTGATGTTTTTTTCTTCTTCATGGTCACACTGGTTTGGTTGGTTGGGTTCTTGGTGTCTCCAGCGAGAACGAGAAGTCCGGCTTCCTCAGCCTCGTCGGCCGCTACCTCAGGTACGTACCATCATCGCAACTCATGCTGAAGAATTCCTCGGACGAGAAATGGCGATCGATGTCTGACCGGAAGCGTCTCATCTCATCGTGCCGGCGAACTTGAAGCGGCGACGAGGAGCACATCGAGTGGGCCAAGATCCACACGCCCACCGACGAGGTGGTGGTGCCGTACGACACCCTGGAGTCCCCGCCAGAAGGTGCGCCTGCTCTACAGCACGCGAGTGTGAATGTGAATGCCAAGGCTGATTTGCCTAAGGGATGATATAACAACAAATAAATAAATGCAGGCACTGAGGCGACCAAGAAGCTGCTCGACAAGCTCGCCGTGCTCAAGCTCAACGGCGGCCTGGGGACCACCATGGGATGCACCGGACCCAAGTAAGCCGGATCTGTCGGATTCAGTTCTTACTTTCGGTCTAGTTTCAGTTCAATGCCATACATGTGTGTCTGGAATCGTATCTGAATATGAGCATCAAGTCCATGAGCTCTCTCAACAATGCTGACTGCATGCAGATCGGTCATCGAAGTGCGCAACGGATTTACTTTCCTCGACCTGATTGTCATCCAGATCGAGGTGGGTCAGCTTAAAACATCATCACGACTGACTAATGCATCGTCGTTCCTCACTCGATCTTTCTTTCTATCTTGTATATACGGTGACGCTTGGTGGCATGGCATCGTTTCTCTTAACAGTCACTCAACAAGAAGTACGGCAGCAATGTGCCGCTGCTTCTGATGAACTCCTTCAACACCCATGACGACACCTTGAAAGTAAATTGTCTCTTCATCACGATCCAGTTCTTCCTCTTCATATTCTTGGGGACTGAAAGCTAGCTAACAGTTATGCTTGTCCTGCAGATTGTTGAGAAATACACGAATTCGAGCATTGAAATCCACACATTCAACCAGGTATGCTGGGCCAAACTTCCTTTAGTTGGTGGAGATTTGTTTTTTTTTCAAAAGAAAAACTTAGTTTACCAATTTGACTCCGAAAATATGCTATGCTGGCAATAAAACAATCGTTATCATTACAGAGCCAGTACCCTCGTGTGGTAGCTGACGAGTTCTTGCCATGGCCGTCCAAGGGAAAGACTGATAAGGATGGCTGGTAAGCCATCTCTATATGTAGTTCAGCTTCACCCAGAATATTCATGGCATCAACACTAGTATCAAGTTTGAACATCTTTGCATTATATAAAATTTCAGGTACCCTCCTGGCCATGGTGATATCTTCCCATCATTGATGAACAGTGGAAAGCTCGATTTACTACTCTCACAGGTCTGCATCAATCTGGATGTACCCTTAGCTCCTATTGTTCTTGATCCAGAGTTTTCATGCACTATTAAGATAATAACGTTATTTTCTTTGCTGACCCTGTTGTCAGGGAAAAGAGTATGTGTTCATTGCAAACTCGGATAACTTGGGTGCTATTGTTGACATGAGTATCCTTATGTAAATTAACATTACCATTTACTTTTACAAGTTTTCTGGTTAATGAAGAGCACATGCTACTTTCAATGTACTTAACCGTTGAATAGAGATACTGAACCATTTGATCCACAAGCAGAATGAATATTGCATGGAGGTATGTAGTAGCTATCTGATGAAGCAAAATCACTTGGAATAGAACAGTTGGCTGATACGGAAGTTCTACGACCTCTTTTCAGGTCACCCCAAAAACTTTGGCTGATGTAAAAGGTGGCACACTGATCTCCTACGAAGGAAGGGTTCAGGTTAACTTTTCTGCTTCCTTGCGCTACCAGACCAATGATTTTTCTTTCTATGATTTCCAGTCTGCAATGTAGTTTCATGTATCATTATTGGAAAGTGTTTATACGGCTGTTTTCATGCCTTAACCTTTTTTTTCATTGGCGCCTGATTACTGTTTAAATAACAATAACCTTTTCTTTGTATTCAGCTTCTGGAGATTGCACAAGTGCCTGATGCACATGTAAGCTCTAAGATAGCACTGCATATGCATTGATATAAGTATCACGGCTAAAGTAATTCTATGGCCTTTTCTAATATCGTTGCGAAAAAATTCTTAACATAGGTGAATGAGTTCAAATCAATTGAGAAATTCAAGATATTCAACACCAACAATCTGTAAGGATCACATTTTTAAATTTCATTCTTCTAAAGAAAATTGCTGATGTTACTTAATGCTACTACTGGTTTTTCAGGTGGGTGAACTTGAAGGCCATCAAACGCCTTGTTGAAGCTGATGCACTCAAGATGGAGATCATTCCGAATCCTAAGGTAAGAGTTAAACGTTACGAAAATCTGTTTCCATCTGAGCCACTTCATGAACTTAATAACCTCTATGATTTTTAAGAGAAAAATATAGTTGTAACGGATAACTTATAATTTCAGGAAGTCGATGGTGTGAAAGTTCTTCAGCTGGAAACAGCAGCTGGTGCAGCAATTAGGGTACAGCCAAAGTACTATGTACATCACCATGCTTTTATGTGACTATATATATAAATATAACAAATAAAGTTTTATTGGACCAGTTCTTTGACCATGCCATTGGTATCAACGTTCCAAGGTCCCGCTTCCTACCAGTTAAGGCGACATCAGATTTGCAGCTAGTACAGGTTTGTATGCTATGCTGAATAAAATTGAGTATGTGATGTGCTCTCTATGCGTCTAAATGAAAACTTCTATTTTTGCTTTGTAGTCTGATCTATATACCTTGGTTGATGGCTTCGTTACACGTAATTCAGCCAGAACAAATCCATCAAATCCATCAATTGAACTTGGTCCTGAGTTCAAGAAGGTCAGATTCTAGCATTTATATTTTTATTAAAAAAGAGGTTCAAACATTAACTTGTGAGGTCCAAATGCGGTTAGGATGACCGTGTTTCTTCACATATTGGCAGGTTGGGAGCTTCCTTGGTCGCTTCAAGTCGATACCTAGCATTGTTGAGCTTGACAGCTTGAAGGTTTCCGGTGATGTTTGGTTCGGTTCTGGAATTGTACTGAAGGTACATCTTCCTAAGTTACAGAACAGCTATAACATTCCTAAGTTGCAGAACAACTTCCTAAGTTCAAACAAGTATCATGCTAAAAAGCTGTAGAGAAACTTAATGGGAACAATTTGCAGCTTCTTTTCCCATGTTGTTTGTTATGACTCCTTTATGAAGACACATATCTTACAGTGCTTAAGTCATGGAGTAATGACACTTCTTCTCTGTAACTTTAGGGGAAAGTGACCATCACTGCAAAACCTGGCGTCAAGCTAGAAATCCCAGACGGAGCAGTGATTGGGAATAAGGTATGTTTTCTCAAGAGGCAGTACTGTTGATGCATCAAGAATTTTGCATTTTTAAAGCAAACGGATACCTTAATTTTGTTCCGTTTGATGTTTGTCACATCTATGTTATCTTCAGGATAATTTTGGAAAAGGAAAGAGAACAATACCATAACAGTTACATGCTCACACTAGTTAGAAGTCCTAGACAAATCATTAAATTTTAGCATTCCTCTTATGAATAGGAAAAGGAATGTAAGGACAATTTTGATAAAAGAAAGAGAACGATACTAGAAATGTTACATGCTCACACTAGTTAGAATTCCTAGAAATGTAAGGTTATCATAACTTGATGAGAAGACAATCTGGTAGCACAATTGATGTTTCTAACAACTGGGTATTTATTATTTTATTCAGGATATCAGTGGCCCTGAGGACCTTTAGATAAGAATCAGCGAATCAGCAAGGAGGCTCACTTCGCCAAGTGGCGGATCATTTTTCGTGTTTTTTTCCTGTATATTCAAACAGGTTCCATGATATTATGGAGAATATTAATTGCCAGTATAATCCAGAAATTTTACATGTATTTTACTTTGAGGGAAATGTTTTACACACTCCAGTTCTGCTTATTGTCCAAAAGGAAATTTCTGTGTCTTGAACAGAAAAATATCTTGCCCCAGCAACTACCATCTCAGCATGCATCTAATCATAGATTATTACAACTTCATATTGCCAGCGTCCGAAGAAGTCATACCTGCGATACTGGCAAAACGTCCTCCAGGACTACTCCATCAACAAAAGACAGGCCCACAGTGGACCTAACTTACAGGCAACAATGAAGCATGGCATCAAACAAAAGAACTTGAGTACATGAATGTGCTAATTTCAATCTGCTTGACCAATGAAAATTTTAATAAAATCAAAACATGACTCATTCATTCCCTTTTGCCATATCCCAGCTCTGGAGGGACAATTACTCTCCTCTGCATGACCAACAGCATGTATATACTAATATCAGAGATGAAGTTAATAATACACTAGAGGCGGAAAGGCTGAATTATTTGCCTTCCACTTTGCACTAGTTGTCCTTCTCCATATATTTCCCCCTACTTTCATCCCCTCAGTTACCGTGTAATGGCAGCTGGAGGCTTCGATGCCACTTGTGCTGATTATAGCCCACTGGCATTGTCTGCAGAATCCCGCTTCTGTTCTTTCCCAGGCAGCAACCCAACAGCGAACCCATAAAGCTACACAGAAACATCTTATCTTAATTCTCATGGTTCTACAGGAGGAATATCAGAATTAACACACAGGAATCAGGTACAATTTGCCGCATCACCTTGGCAATAATATATAGTAAGTTAAACTTACCTTGTGAAACCAATGTGTTTGAGAAAAAAATTAACATGTGAAATAGTTCATGGTGGCCAGAAGATACATCGCAAGCATGACGAGAGAAATCTGAAAGAACAAATCAATTGAAACAAACATATATTCCATTCATAAGACCATCATTATTCGTGGACAAGGGTTGACTTTACAATTTGACAGTTTTGCCAAACTCGGATTCCTTGGGCGGTCGGGGCGCAAAAAACGACTATTACAATCCACTACACAGACTTTTGGCTCTAATTTCCTATATATAAGGACGCATAGATTGGCCCTTACAAACCGGGAACGTGTCCACGTTCCTCATTCCGGAAACATTTGTTCCGTTCCGAAAACGCAGGAACAATCTCGTCCCCGTAGTGTTACAATCTTTTTCAAGTACTGTACCACGTTCCCATTCCTCAACCCCATCAATCCGGGAACCTGGCTACTAAGGATCATTGGCCCATAGATGATGTATTCCAGGTCAAGCACTAGCTTTCTATATCAATACCAGTACCAGGACGGTTACTCATCGGCGTTGTTGGCATTGAACTCCTTGAGAGGCTCATGGTCCGTTTTTCTTTGGTGATCGTTGCCTTTCATCGACGAACGAAATGAATTTTCTGAGACTGCGCTTCGATGTCGATGATCCTGAGTCCGCGGAGATTGCTGATCCCGGCTGCTCATGTCTCAGGTACTGGCGCAGCGTGATGCCAAAGTAAATGAGCAGGGCGAGGACACATGCTGCGCCACAAATGAGGAACAGGCCCATGAAGCTCTCAAGGCGGAGCTGGTTCGAGTCCACAAACTCAGTGTTGTCAGATGAACAATCGCCTGTCTTGAGCCACTTGTCATGGATCCGCTGCAGTTCCCCATCCTCCGACAGTGTTAGGATCGCGGTGGACAGGTCTACTTGCAGAGGGGAATCCCTTGGAAATGCCTGATAGGGTGAATTCTGTAAGAGCTATGTTTGAATTACTGAAACAAAGTTGCTACATTCTAGATATTAGACTTCTTATGCAGTTAAGTGCAAGGAAAGCTCCATAATCTTAGAGAATGTTTCGCTTAAGACAAACTAATCTTAGAGTGTACCACAAGTTATGTGGGCGGTAGATGTAAGGCTTGTAGTTAATGCTGCAACACTACTTTGATAATCTTGAAGGAATTATAAGATGTGTTTCTGTTTATATTTCTACTGGAATAAAATGTATTTAAAGACAACTTAAAGTTCAGTGCACTTACAAAGCCCCATCCGCCACTGGTGAAATCTTGACCAGCAACAGCAATCTTGCAGTAAGTTGACAAAAACAGCTCAACATAGGGGCGCTCATCAACAATGGCCATAACACCTCCTTTCTTGGGGCCTAGCTTGAGGTTTTCAGCATATTCTTCAGGAGAACCAAGAGCTTTTAGCCTTGACTGTGAGATGTTCAGTTCCTTGATCATGTATTCTTTGACAAAAGAACCAACTTGGAAACCAATAGGATAATCACTATGTTTCAGGTCATCAAGTCCTCTAATAGAAGTATCAAGTTGTTGCACGGTTAGGATGGAAGTAAGACTTGCAGTGTAGCTTGATTGAATTATCAATACAACAAATAGCCATATGATCAAAACGCCACGTCCTAAGGTACTCATAGTCTTTTCTCCTGGAAATATAAAATAAGAGTAGAGGTGCACATCAGGCATCAGCACAGAGGGTCAGTTATACTGAAGGACTGAACAGGAAAGGCTAGTTTACTCACTATGTGCAAAAAATAGAGTCGAAAAACTGAACCTGCAGAAAATAAACCATATCATAAGAATTAGTTTCATAGGAAAGAATCAAGCCATCAGACAAGCATTTAACAATATGTGTGAAATACTTTGGCAGGCAAAATTAAGAAAATAGAGGCTAATATACCATAATATCAAGTGAAATAGATTATGAGAGTGCAGATCTCTCTTCTTCAACCAATCTATATTACAAGATTTAAGTTGCTTGTTCATTGTTAGATGTTCCATTGCGAAAGGGCCTCTAGCGTAATGGTTAAGGCTTCCGAGTAGCACCTCTAGGTCCCGGGTTCGATCCCCTCGGTGGCAAAATTCGGGCTTGGTTAAAAAATCCCTTCGTTGTGCCCCGCACGCTCTTGGAGATCGATATCCTACGCGCCACCCTCCGGCTGGGCCGTTGCAGAGTGGACAGTTGGTTCGGCCCGTTAGTGATGGGGGGCTAGGGTTCTGAGGTTTTCTCGGTCGGGACCATGTTTCGGTCTCTTCTTAATATAATACCGGGAGGGCGGTCTTTCTCTCCCTGGCTGGGTTTTTTTGTTAGATGTTCCATTTGGACAAAATGTCAATGTTGAAAAACATAATTTAAGGCTGCCAATCAAGTGAAACATGTTGCACGGAAACAATGGGAAAAATAACATTTGTAAGTGAAAACAAGATGTGTGTATATTAAGTGCAAAAGATACGATTCAGATTCTTACCAAACAATAGTTATTAATTGTTGCCACGGCGAGCCACGAAAATCATCATTTATTCGATGCTCAAGAATCCAAATAACCACACCCACAACAAGAAAAGACAACCCTGTAACACACCACATCCCCAATGTAAATGGCTGCAAGAATGCCCAAGAATTTGTTATGTGCTTTTTGATTGGAGCCAAGATAACCAGGCCTGACTCAATGAAGGGCTGGGTGAAATCAACAATTTTAGTTCGGCTCATTGTAATTTCGATATCCCCTATCGCTGCATCAAAATCCTGCAGGATAAAGTAACTCTGATCACTACACATGATGAAATGTGGAGGAGGAAAAAAATTGCATGTCCACACTTACGTTGTCCGCAACCATCTGTGCAAGTTGGTCAAAGTGAGGGTTTTCAGTACCATTGCCAAAAGGTATAAACCTGTATGTAACTGGATAAGGAAGCAGTGTCAATGCTTGGGTGAAGACATCGATGCAATAGCCCTTCATTGACCCAGTACCATTATCTTTGCTAACAAACTCTTTAAAGCTAAATCTGTTAGGGACACCAATTTTTAACTCCTTGGCATTGTAAGGAAAGGCCCAACCTCGAGGCTTTTGTGCAGTCTCACCAGGCCAAATGACATCATAGAGCTGTTGATTGGCAAGAGAAGTATTAGGAGGCTTCGAATATAGGTCTTCTGGAGGGGTGGTTGATAGCAATCTTGTATAGTTTGACCAAAAACCAATGGTCCGCATGCCATTCCCAATTATGCTTATGATATCATAGGCAGGATGAATGAGTTCAAACTGAGCATTAAATTGCACTTGGCCAGACACCCCAGCGAAGTTCACATTTCTGATCTTATCCAATAATTTGTTTCCCATGTCAAAAACACTCATGGCTTCAAGGTGAAGAGTTCCCCCGGTTACGTCACGCAACCTTGAGTCATTTGTAAAGGAAATCCTCCCACCATCATCAAAGAAGGCATCCAGGGCCCGAGCTACAGTCCACACACTATCATAAACATAAAAACCATAAGCACTGGTGCGAAGATCACTGTGGTTGTATTTCTTGCTTAAGCTGCTCCACTTGGACACCAGATTTCTCTTCATATTTGACTTAGGGGTGTGTGGACGTACAGTCAGAACACCTTGCATGCCATTTACAGTTTCAGCAGAGACCGATGAATTAGCATCGAGATAAGCAGAAAGCCAATCAGTCGCAATCCATACATAGCCATTGCCCATCATGTTTAGTCCATTAGCAAGTGACAGAAGCTTGAGTCCAGGTTCCGAACCAGTATGAAGAATAATAACACGAGACTCCATATTACTAACAGTAACCAATAGACTTAGAAGCTCACTTTTTTTAGCATTGGAACGGAACCCAGTCTTGTACGAAATTTTGCAGCGCCTTGCAGTAAGTTCATCATCCAAAGCAGCAATGCCGTTTCGACCATAATCATCATCAACGTATATGGCAGTCACTATCTTCCATTGATAGTAATCAACAACTGCAGCCACAGCTGCCATTTGGTAGAGATCGCTGGGCATAGTCCGCACGAAGAATGGGAACTGAATTGATGATAGAGTTGCATCTGATGCAAAGGACATCAAAGGAACTTGGAGCTCATTTGCGACATATGAAATGATATGTGCAATAGCAGAGCATTGTGGCCCAATGATTGCAATAACATCAGTCTCCATGAACTGCAAAGCTGAAGAAAGGAATACTGTATCATCATCACAAGTATAAAGTGAAAGCATGCAGTATTGAACAGTGCAAAAAAAGTGGAGGAGTGGTATTAACAATGGTCTACCTTGAACCATGCCAAGAAAACCGTCATTACAGTTTGTATCTCTCGTTTCAACATGTAACGTTGTTCCATTTAGAACTGTTGGATCTGAGTTGATATCCTCCACTGCTGCACGGATGGCAACATCTGAAACACCTCCAATGGTGGAGTTCAACCGAAGTATAGACCCAATATTCACGACCGAAGGCCTTGCAACTAAGCTTTTGCAGATCCCATTAGGGAGGAGAAACAGGGACAGAACCAACGACATGAGAAAAGCTATCTTCATTTTGGTTGAAATGTTTCAGAGGCTGCTACAAACTTATGCAGAAGTTAGCAAATTTTCAATGAGTGTGTGAACCCTGTTGAAAAAGAAAAACATAGACCCGCCTTATTAGGATAAGCATGTGCAAGAGAATAAAGACATATGGCGTTTACTTGTAATTTGAAAGGAAAACAATAGAAAGAAGCAGATCAACAAATATAGACAACAAGAAGCAAATATAGGAATAACATGAACATAATGGACTGAACGTTTGAAAGAAAAGCAGCTTGGTGATTGCACTAGATATTTCATGAATGAACGGAACAAAAAAATCATTTATAATATGGTACAAAATGTTTTGGTAGGCGACAATCATGATATCCACTTCCCATATTTCCAGAAGGAAGAGAAAGAGAAACCAGAAAACGAAATCCCAGCATTGATCAACCCTCACCACCTGAAGCTTAAATGGATCATGGATTATTCTGGTAATCATCATTGATAACCTAACTTTGCTCATAATGGCCCTATCCCATAACCGAGATGCAATGTGTGGTCTCCATGAGTGCCAGCGACGGATAAAACAAGTGGCTGTCTTAATCAACATATTCCATTTGTCGCATCCTTTTGCTACGAACAGAAAAGAACAAAAGCTGGATATTCATACCTTGGCATTGTGCATAGGCATAAGAACCAATCCAGGTATCAATTATATTCCTTGTGTGCGATTAGACAAGAAGAATTTCAGCGTTCAGAAAGGGCATATCCTTGACAGTCATGAAGACGCGTTCAAGGAGATACAAGAGGCTCTCACGGGGTCCACTATGTTGGGACCACAACACCTAGGGCACCAATGCCTCGAGGACCTACCTTGCCTCGGCCAGAGGAGGAGGTTGATGCCAAGAGACTTAACATTAGAGCACGCTAAATGGATAAGTACGCACTAGGACTTGTAAAATCACAGAGAGACCTAGGACCCACCGGACCTTAGGGTGATCTAAGCACCTAGGACACATAGTGCCTCGAGAAAGCCCAAAGGGATAACATATATTAGGGAGCCTTGAGCCACAGGGCAATTTAAAGCCCCTAGGCCCCGGAGGGCCCTCGTGCCCCATTGCGCTCATGAGAATAAGCCTCCGGGGCCCTCGTGCGGTCGTGCCCCGGGGCACTCATGAGAGAAAAATTTTAGGGCCCCTCATGCCTTGGAGCGCTCATGAAAATAAGCTTCCAGGGCCCCTCATGCCCCGAGGCACTCATGTGAATAATCCCTCAAGGCCCTCGTGCCTCAGAGTGCTTACAAGAATAAACCTAAACCCCTATAGTCCCTCGCGCCCCGAGGCATTATGAATTATGTGTTTTGGGGCAGTATGGGCCCTGAAACACACGACGACACTTAGACGTTGGGGACTCTCTGCTAGACCCAAGGTCCTTGAAGCTCACTGGTGTCGCCTCATAAAAGCGATCAGGACTTTAGCTTATCGGGGCCCTGTGCACCAAGAGGACAAGGGATCTGTCGTGCCCAAGTGTAAACATGTCACAAGACAGAAGGATATGAGTATATGACGAGGCCCGCCATGGATAGTATGGCCTGAGGGACTGGACCCCACATCTAAGGACTTGAGGATAAGTCCATAGTGAAAGCTTAATGGATAAATTTCAGGTACAACACATTAAGTATGTGATGGACGATATTACAGGCCTGACAAGTATTATTGCCACGACTTAGGTTGCAGGACACTTAAGATCACAATGTTGTCGAGCATCGATCCTATAGCTACGTGTACGCATGTGAAGTGTACCATAAAGCATTATAAAGTACAAAAGACTACACCGGCAACCAGCTACATCGCACCATGCGGCACGAGCCCTGATGCCTGTAGACATAACATATCATACCTGCCTCTACAACAGGTATGGAAACCTCTTGTAGAAAGGACACCTCTGACATTGTTCCATGACCGAGGACATGAGCCCCAATATGGCTCCAAGAATAGGGTAGGAACTGGATAGTTTGGTCTTATCCAGTGAAATCCAAGGTTCATGTAACCTCACTCCTCCCTTGCACTATAAAAGAGAGGGGTTGAGCAACATTTAGGGGGATTCAATTTGATTCCATTTGGGTCGGTTCAGATACGCTGACTAGACTAGACTCCGAACACTTGCAATAGAGTTCATTTAGCAAGCAGACATAAAGGTGGATTAGTATCATTAAGATAAAGAAGAAAACATTTCATATACGTTTGCTTTCCCTTCTAGCTCTTCTCTTTCTCATACGTGTTGTTACACATCGATAAAGAAGAAAACACACACATTCCACCAAGCTAGTATAGTGATGAGATTGGCTATTGTAAAGCACGCTTGCCACGCATGGGCTGAGCTACGTGTTCTTATTGGGGTCACCTAAGCCTATAGATGTCCAAATGGGCTAGGCGGGTCGGCCCGACCCGTGCCAGACCATGGGCCACGAGCGAGGCCCAGGCATGGCCCAGTATGTTAATAATCGTGCTGGGCCGGCCCACGGTTCGATGGGCCTAACGGGTCTATAAATGTTTATGTCATTTAAATGGTAAGAATATGCATATATGAGGGTTTAAACCATAGTTTTTAGCTCTAAACACATTTACAACCACATAATCAACAAAACATACATGTTTTTTTATACTCTATATTTAAGTATAACATAGGTATTTGTATGACAAAATTTGGAAAAAAAATTTGGGACGTGTTGGGCCTAGCCTGCCATGCCGCCCTTAGGCCCAGGCACGGCCCCATGACCGGGCCAAGCTGACACGGGCCCGCTTTGCTGCGTGCCGTGTTGTGTTTGGGTCGGGCCAGACCCGTGTTGTGCTTCGGGCCGCCCGGCTAGCCAGACCCGGCTGGACATGTATACCTGAGCCCTATAAAACTTGACAAATCCAATATCAACCTACGCCACGCAGGGGCCGATGAGCAGGATGGGCCTAATAAATCGCAGCTCTTCTGGCGAATTCCTCGCTCCAATCAAAACCCCAACAGCGTCAGGCACTAACAAATGTTACTAGTAGGAGCAGGAGATGGAGAAGTACTGCTATCGGGCGGGAGTCAGACCGAGGACCAACAGGGATGTGCAGGAACTAGTCCGAGAAGACAGCTTTTGCTCCGAATCAACTGCTAAGAGCCCGAGAAACAGCCGGGGACGGCCGCCATTGGCAGCTGGAGGCGCGGGGATTCGCTCGGCCGGCTCCACGAACACAATGGTGGACAGAGGAGGAGGTGTGCTAGCTCAGAAACAGCAAGAGTGAGCAGGAGAAAGGTGACTTACGTATCGGTTGGCGATGGTGCTCGTGCTCCCGTCCCAGAAAGAGGAAATCTTGGTCGTCTCCGGAGGGTCTGGGAGCGTGCCGCGGCTTGACTCCCCCGTCAAGACCCCAGGATGCGGCGGCGCATGTTTTGTTTCTCAGGTCATTCAGGATTATTAATAGGAAAGGCCATAGCCCAGAGGAGGGAGATGGAGTTTGTAGACTGTGTAGTATATAGTACATGGCAGCAGGTGGGTCCCACACAGGAGGGCAAGAGTAATGATGCCCGTCGGGAGTGGAGACATAACGGATGTTTGA
The DNA here is from genome assembly GCF_902167145.1 of Zea mays. Classification (NCBI taxonomy): domain Eukaryota; kingdom Viridiplantae; phylum Streptophyta; class Magnoliopsida; order Poales; family Poaceae; genus Zea; species Zea mays. The sequence goes on along the minus strand of NC_050100.1, from coordinate 72,040,041 downwards.
TTTGCTGTCTAACTTATCACGCTTTGTCTAACTTTTATATCTAAGGTTAGTTGTTCAATTCGGATGACTAACCTTAGATAAAGTGTGGCACAGTTAGCTACGAACCAAACAGGTCTTTAGTACGACACATTTAGACTAAGGTTAGTCGTTTGAATTGAAGAATTAATCTTTTACAAAAAAAATTATATAAAATATGGTAAGTTAAATAGCGATCAAAATAGATCCTTACTCTGCCGTTGTTGTAGATTAGATGTGATTTCATTATAGAGGTGTAAGCGTGTAATTAAACCATCTAGAACATCTAATTAATTATATCCATCGATTTCATACGAAAATAGTTAAATGTAAGACATGCATTAGATTTCAGGCGAAAGAGGTTAAATATAAAATAATAGTCATCATGTATAAGATTTAGATTAGATGTGTCAGATCGTTTAATTGCACGCTTATAATACAATAACATAATTTATCGACCACAGGCTCTATGCATTAAACTCGGTTGACGGTGTAATGATAGTTTGTTTTAAACTTTTTTACGATACAGCTTCTAAGACGTGATTTTTTTTTAGAAAAATACGCTCTAGCTAATAATTTAGATCTCAGTATTTTATAGTCTCAAGGCTACTCAATTTTTTTATGTTAATATAAAGCCTTTGTGATGAGACAAATGGATTCTCGATGAGAGTAAGATATCTCGATTTAGATATTTTGTTGCTCTTGTCGTGCACAAAAAAAAACAAGCTCAACCCTGTAAGCAAATTGAATAACAAGATTGTGTGGATAAGCAAACAACGCACAAACCTTGCCCAAAGGATCAATCTCACAATCACGAAGTTGGGGTTTAGAAATGAGTAAAGACGGGTGCTCAAGCCGAATCATGAGATTACGAAGAAGTAGCGGTGGGTAAACTTCAGCAATAACAAAAAAAAAACTTTTCAATGTCGGTTGCATCTAAGTATAAGAATAATGCTAGGTGAGTGTCTATACGTTGCGACGGAAACATATAATACCACGATAACTTATATACAAAATGTGTGTTATTATGTTATGATAAAAGTTTCATAATTCATTTGTGATCATGTCCATACATAAATTTTGTTATTTTAATCTAGTTGTTTTACCAATACATTTCAACCATCAGTATTATGTAGACTTTAATATATGTCACGATTTGTATGGTCTCGTTGTTAGGGCCGTTCCTGACTTTTTAGGGGCCCGGTGCGAAATCCGAAATAAAGGCCTCATCCACACACAATATATATATTATGCACTATTTTCAAGTTTATAAGATGACAAATATAAAATATAGCAAAAACACATACTTGTTATCCGATGTCATTAAAAATATCTTCTAACATTTTGTGATACAAATCATCGCTTATACTATTAAGATCAATCTCATCCAACAACTTCTTTTAGATACATATAATCGACAAACCATTTAACCTCTCTTAAGTCATTGCTGACCTTAAATAGTTCAAAAAATATTTCAATTTTAAAAATCTTCTCTCCGTCGATGCAACCATCATGTGTATAGTAAATAATACTCTCCCTGTATCAAAATAGAATTTATTTTGCTTCTCTAGTGGATTCCTCATCATCTAGTTGAATATAGACATAAAAATCAAGAGTTAAAACAAATACTATTTTAGAACGAAGTGAATATTAGATAAGTAATTGAGACATTAGTTTAACAATCTAAACGAAACTGATCGATAGCGCATCGCTCTTGTGTATTTATGTCTAGGGTAGATATCCTTAGCGGGGAAAAAGTGCTAACGTCGAGTGGCCAGAGGGGCCCTCTGTTTTTGGGGGGCCCAGTGCGGCCGCACCCTCGGCATCCCCTCAGGGCCGGTCGTGCTCGTCGTTGGAGAACATGTCTCACACCTGACGGAAGAAGTTCCCTCGTACATCGTCAGACATCAGGCGTGCATCACCATACGCGCTTGCTTAAACAAAAAGACAAGTGTGTGTTTGCGAAAAGAATTAAAAGCAGGACGACACAAAAGCTACTCCAACGGTGGCGAGGATGACGAACTGGTCATTATTGTCGGTCCTCCTCTGCGTCACCTCCGGTGCCGAGATGACACCATAGTTCTTGATATAGTAATCGTCGAACGTGCGCGACATGACGAGCCCCGACGACTATTGGCTGTGCACCTCGGGCAGCGAGGTAGTATATACCATAGAAGAATTTAGTAGCGGTTCTAAATTTAGCGTATCGTCGGCCCCTGCGTTTTAGGGACCAGGTGTACTAAATTCTTCTATGGTGTATACGCTAAAGACTTAATTAGTACCGGTACTGAAGCCTTTTATCATATTTTTGTACCGGTTTGTAGTAACCACCCTCATTCTTAGAGAACACTCACCTTCAAGAACACAAAAACGCAAGATTGTAACAAAGATTCACATTTGAACCGAAGATTCACAGAGTTGAACACAAAGATTTTGGCATTTTGCTCGGTTATCCATCAGGGTCATTTTGGCATGCATGGTCCATTGCTCCCTGTGCCTGCAACCTATCGGGCCTTGGAGTGCATGGTTGGGCAAAGGAAAGGAATACATGCATGCAATTAGTAAACGTCACTATCACTCTCCTGATGATCTCGTCTCGTCTCATATGTGTCCACAGCAGCAATAATTGACCCTGTGTTGTGAGTCGTCCTAGCACCCGGATTAGCTAGCCACCAGCAGCCTGCATCTGATGCTGCCTGCCTAACTCAGAATTCTCCGTCTCGCTCTACGCTACGCTACGTGGTGGCCGGCCGGCTTTACAGCCACCACCACCGATCAGACCAGCCTATACCAGATGTATGGATAACGTACGTGTGTGACAAGAATATGAGGCCTGAACCAGTTAGGGTGTGTTTGCTACTTTCTTGCCCAGTTTAGCAATGGAGCCATGCATGGAAATGGAGTGGAAACGCTCGCGTCGTGCTAGCTGCTTCTTCCGGTTCCAGCCATGGAATGGAATTGCATGCATGCACTGCGCAGCATCCGAACAATTTTTGACGTATACGGACACACGGCAGAATGCAGTTCCGGTTCCTGCCTTGGCTACCCCGCTGCATGCGATATATGCTGATTTGATGCTTGCCGCAAGACCTGGGACCAACTATAATAACTAACGTGCGAATTTTGGCAACAACACACACATGTGCGTGTATACGTGATGAATATATGCGTCGGTCAAGTCTCAGTTCTGGTGAATTCAACGAATCAGGGAGTACATCGCAAGTAACAGCCCAGGGCAAATAATCCGCAAAACGAAACAAAAAATAAAATAAAACTTGTATCATGCTGAACCATTTCTTCTAAGTTCTTAAGTAAGGCGAGCGAATCCGGTATTAGAGGGTCATCAGGCCCGTTTTTTTAGCTGCCAGACGACATTACACGAAAACTGTTTTCCTGTCCTTTTACCTCCGGAACTAAATCCTGCTACTCTACCTTTTTGTTGCCTTTGGAACTATCATCATCTTGCTCCTCTTCTGTACTGCCTTCCTCTGACTCAGTTTTTGACTCGTCAAACTCCAGTAGCTGCGTGTGCAAGGAAGGTGGTCAGAACTCAGAAGGCCCTCCCCATTCCGATACATATTTTACAAGGACAATCTCCTCATGGCTAACAATAGTATTGATAAAGAGTGATAAGTATATGTACCCAAATGTACAAATGAAAGGTCCATAAGGTGCCTGAGTCAGTCAGTTACTCCGAGAGTTATTTGCATTCTTTAAAGGGCACTAGTTCAGACCCAATACTTAACTACAGTAGCTGTACTAAGAAATTTACTTTTACCATGAAATCATTTTCCTGCATGTGTAACGCTAGTTTTTAGGACGTGACATGCTTTTGTAGTAACATAACATCTAAGAGGCAAGCATATTTAACGTGTCTAACAGTTCATCTTTTATTTAACTTTTGTGCTACTCAAAGTTCAAGGCAAAAGGATGAGCTGCAGCAAGTATTCAGAATCTGACCTGTTTCACTTCTCCATACCACAGACAGGGAACAGCGACAAAACCAATCACACCAGGAACAAGGTATAGTAGAGCAGGCTGCAATAAACCCCGCCAAAACAATCATAGTATTAATATTACAGGGATGGCAGAAACAAGGAGAAACTAGACAAATATAAACCTGAGTAACAGAACACACCTGTGCCGCTTGAAACCAGTTCATTACAACGATGGTCACCGTCATACCCACAGCGTATCCCAAAAATGCACTGTTGAAGTAACGCTTCTTGGTACCTCTTGAGACATCAAAGCGCAAGGCAAGTGCGACGAATATACCTGCAAGCAAAAGTACACATAACATATTACGTGCTCAATGACTCGGAAACTGCCTAAATTCAGATTCAAATATCACAGTTTTGTATTGGTTAGATCTCAACCAAGTAAAGGGCGCCCCTGAGGACGTAGACTTAAACTAGGGGGCTGAGATTGTCTGCTGAGAAGCTCTGGAATGATATGCAACTTGAATCAGTAGAAATTACAAATTGTTTTCTGTTGATACACTATTGTGTGGTCCTCCAGGGACCAGGAATGGACACACATATTGGTTGTATTGCCAATAACTTTAGGCTGCATTGCATGCAACAAGATGGGATGGCCTAAAAGTATATCTGAGCATGGACCTAACAATATGGTGCAGAGCATGATCTCAATCCAGTGGGACGAATTCTAGTTACAACATTTGATTCTCTGTTGAGTGCTACAAAGAATACATAGATACCAAAAGTAACCATGAATCAACAAAAGCAAGAGCTCTATACAGCATATCAGTAAATGCTTCTTATAGACATTCTAAGAATGTTCCAATATGTAGCAGTTTGGTACATATACAGCTTGTTCGCTGCGGCTTGCTGCGGCTGCAATCCGGCTGCGGCTGCGGCTTCTACAGTATTTTTCTCTCTATGGATTGCAGCTGCAGCAGTCCAAACAGCTGCAACAGTGTCGGCTTGTAGCCAGCCGAACACGCCCATAATTTAATCATGTAGAACAAAGTTGACGCTTGACACTCCTACAGAGGCTGATATTACTGTTCAATAAAGAGAAAAATCTGCATCACTGCAAAGCAGAATATAAACATAGCACTAGGAAAGAAATTTTCATTACTAACCAGGTATTACAATGTCACCAAGGCCAAGCATGGAGAATGGCCGTTCAGCGTCTGCAGTTGGAAACAGAAGCTGTACATAACCAAGCAAAGCGAGATCAGCTGAAGCATATGGAACTAACTGAAAATGGTATTAACAAAGACCAAGTTCAGTAGGAAAGAGCCACCGACCTTTATTGGAGCATCGAAAGATTTAGCCACACTGACCATAACTGGAGTGAAGAACACCCAGAAAATGTCATACACAAAAAGTCCACCCTGGAAAAAGGAAAAGGAAAAATGCATTTACATATGAATGTAATTAATGAACATAAAATAATTCAGATGCTCTCAAAATGCAAGGGCTAGCCCCAATTACTTTGAACTATTAATCTATTATACATCAGACAAAGGTTATATATTTTAATATTCATCATATGGTATGAACCCAATTCAGAGCTTGCTAAGAAAAACTATTTTTTCTAAGGTTTAATAAGTACAAGACAAAGTCCATGCTAGAAAAACAAATCATCAAATTAAATTAAATTTACCAATATGGCGACACAGCTAGGACAATAATGCAGTCAAACAAATGTTTTGATCAATACTGGGGGAGAAACAACAGAAAGCATGAACTGGATTTTGTTTCTAAAATATACTAATGATTTGACAATAAAAAGAAATTGTACACATTTAAATCCACATACAGACAATAATCAATACTTTAAGATTCCTGTAGTCCATAGGAGATAGCCCCTTTCATAGACAAATAAATTTAAGATATATTAAGACCAAATTATCCGTAATAAACCATAGATATATAAAATGTTACAGTGGTGATTATGATAGTGCAGAGATAATAAAATAATAACAGGTTTGTGACAGAAATAATGTGGATGTGTTCTTAGAAGTTATAACAGAAAATAGAAATATTTAGTGTTCAGGCCATGAGGCCAAATCAAGCAAACATTAGGGAAACCCTTACCAAGAGAATGGCTCCAGTTTTAAATGATCCCAATGACAGCATCTCAATCCCCTGCAAAATTGAACTGTCAAGGTTCTGGTAAACTAAAAATGGTGTGTAAAACAAATCAAATGAATTTAGGCTTCATCCCATAATCTTTAGTAATGCATATTAAATTATTAATGTTAAACCATGCAAACAAACCTGAATACAGAAAGCCAATCCCAGGACATTGTTTGCAAGCCAATGCTTCTTTGACGCATACCACAAGCAAAAGAAAAATCCAGGTATTGAGGCAATAATCTGGGACTTTGTGAACTCCACCGAGAGTGCTGAATAAACAAATTCATGGACTTGAACAATCTTCAAGAATAAAGATAGTAAAGGGAGGCTACTGCCATAGTTAAGAGTCTAAGGCTCATAAGAAATCAATATCAAATGCAAGCGTTGCATTAACAGTTAACACCATGACAGCCATTGTAATTGAAATCTTTTACTACATCTATCCAGATGGAGAAATGGAATCTTTCATATCCATAAAAATGTTGTAAACAAAGAATATACATCCATGCCAGTATTAGAATTTCTAATGTCACAAAAATGGAAGCTTCCATATCCACATGGAGAAATATCCTTGTCTGTAGCAAGGTTGAAAGAGACAATGGTGAAAAAGTCCAAGTTCATTCAGTACACAAAATGATACATCGACTCTTAGCCACCAGTCGCCATGCGAAGAAGTACTTATAATACAATCAAATAGTGCTCTAAAATAGCACAGAAAATATAGGGTGTAGTAACGTTTCAAGATCTGCGTCGCTGGATCAACAAAACCACACACAAAAGAAAGGGAGTCAGAATCATACAGTGGAAGAATGGAGCCCGCCAGACGATGAGATTATCATTCCACTCTTTTGGAAGAAAACGTTTTATAGAAGGAAGCAGTGTTGCGCTGCATAAGAACGGCCTCATAAATACAGCACATAAACAGCTTAACATGTCTGCAAAAGACGTTCCGAGAAAAAATGGACTTACGAGAGAGCAACAATGCCTAGAATGAAAAAGTAGGCAGTGAGCACAGCGTTGACCAAATCTTTTGAGAGAAACTTGAATAGAAGGAACAGTGATAAAAGCATAGCGCTTCCAACTAAAGGGAACCGCATAGCATGCTCCTTGGACATGGTCTCCTACATAACAAAAATTGCAAAAACAAATCAGTTGGTCGCATGACTTACAAGTCATAGTAATAGGCATCAGATACATAAACGTGTATTGCTTACAGAAGGTGGAGTTGGCTTCACAGATCGGTAGCAACCCACATAGACAGTAAGGCATGCTGTCAATACCACATTCACATTTGGGTTTACGTTAACCAGAAGTGGAGCCAAGCTCAGACCTGCATATTTGTAAAATACATATGCTGCTGAGGTCGGCACAGGCTTGTTATATCAAAGGGAAAATAAGAAGGTAAGGAACACTATAAAGGCAGTGATGGCTGAACTGCACAATCAACGTACAGGCAAGAGCCAAACTGGCAGCTCGTTCATGTGCCCTCATTGTTAGGAACCAATCTGGGAGTCTAGCAATGTGACCTTTGTTGGAATATCAAAGTGAACCTGCGAAGATGATGATGCACAAGAGAGGTGTTAACCCCGGCGTCATACAAATAAGGAGATAGCAGAGTAAGTTCTGATCTGAAGCAGCTAGTGTTTTAGTTTTCAATGGAATAATCAGTAAGGCTGACCGAGGAAGAAATATCCAACAATAGAACAGACATGATTTTATCCAATTTGTTTTCCGTTTAGTCGTTTACAGTCCCCAATCCAGAAGCTGAGTGTTCTGTTCAGCAGTACTGTAAGCTCAAGGAATGCTTCAGCTACTCACACTGAAACCCACAAGTGCATCAAGGATATCTCCCAAGTTCCAAGTAAAATCATGCAGTAATGCATGCCATAGCAGGTTGTAATGGTTCTGATGTATTTCATCTCATAAGACAATTCCCAAATTTTCCACGTGATTAACAGCATCAATGTCTCCTGAAACCAACTTAGCAGAAGCAGCTCCCAGAGATCTGGTCCGCAAAACCCAGAGGCATAATTTCATTTCATTTTTAACGCATATGTGAGAATAAGACCATGAACTTGTATTGCCTAGTCCTACGGGGTCAGGATAATCGAACGGAGCCATGGGTGTACGGGTTAGATTAGCAGGGCATAAACGATAACAGCAATCTGCAGGCCGCAGCAAAACAAACACAGCACGAAACTAACTGGACTGACGCAGACAGTAAGATTACGAACCGAAACCCGCAGCCGCAGCAGAGAAATGAGAGATCTCGCTGCATGAAACGAACCCGTGGAACGTAGGGTTTACTCACCGAGGAACGAAGAGATCAGTCACCGGATCTCGAGCTTTTGTTGTCCCCGCGCCGCCGGTGCAGCCCCGGCAGATGAAGGTTTTGGCGGGGGCGACGAAGAGAGGAAGGAGCACGGCTGACGGTACCGGCAGCCCGGGTCTCCGCGTCCCGTCGCCGGCGGTGAGGCCGGCTGCACGGGATGGGAGGTGGAAGAATTCGGGGACGGGCGAGAAGGTAAAATGGAAAGGGGAGGAGGGGAACGGGGGGAGTTGATGGAAAGGAAATCTGGGGGTGTGGCCCACCAACCCAGAGTACTTGTGACTTGTGAGCTGTGACGAAGTTGATCAAAATTAAATTACATCCGGTGACAAAAAAACATGTGTGTATAGTAAGCTCGGGATAATTTTTTGCCAAACTATCAAGCTAAGTCCAAATTATATTTTTCTATATAGATTTGTTTTTGCTATATATTTAGACATACATTATATCTAAGTATATAGTAAAATGTACAAGTCTAAAAAAACTAAAATATCTTATAATTTAAAATGAATAGGTGGTTTTAAGACATGTTTATATGTTGTAAATATTTGTTGATAGGACTTGTCAAATGGCCAAATTTTGAAGGGTTCTCAAAGTATATTTTATCTAGAATAAAGAAAATTGGTGGTTAAATGTATGCTTCGTAATCGTGCAAAACAAAATTTGAAAATTGGCATGTATTTTTTACTTTTAGAGGTATCGATTTTGAAAATAAGAGAGTTTTTTAGACTATGGTAGATATATACATAGAAAATTATATCTATCCATTTATATCTCTTGTAAAGCTAAATCCTAGAGTGATTCTTCTATCTTAGCGTGCAAGTCATCTACATCATCTCTCAATACTAGTAGTTAATAGTCATATCATTTCACTAGAGATTTTCAATCTCTTAATGCAAGATATCCTTATTGCCATCAGTAAGCAACGGTTACTACTTTTAATATTATATAAAGAAATATAGAAGATACAGTTCTTGTGTTGCATACACTTGAAGTAAAAAAAATACATGCTATGGAATTAGACTGGTATATATAGAAGATACAGTTTGTTCGTCTGGCTTTAATCTGCATTGTCTTTTACTGCTTCTAAAATGTTATGTCTCTATAAATTGCAGCTGGTAACCCCATTATTTTGTCATATTATTTATGTTAGAGTGAACATACTGATCATTATTTCATCTTATTATTTCTGTTAGAGTGGACGTACTGACCACTTTAATCCAAAAGCTTACATCTTGTTCGTTGCGTCTTTAATCCGACCGATTTTTTGTATTTTATTCATTTTTTGAAAAACATTTATGTTTAGACCTCTAGACGACTTAATGTCGTTTTTGGAACCTATACTCGGTATCATAGGTCATGTCACCGAGGCAATACATATCGGCGTCATAGCCTATGGCGCCGAGGTAGCTGCTGCGGTGGTAGCCCACGTGGACACTGTGGGGGATAGATACCCCCAGGTCCACTAGAAGGCTGGAAGGCCTCGTGAAAGACTCTGGGCCCATTATTTCGCAAGGCCACCCCTTCATGGGCCAGGGGAGGAATCACTGTCAGAATGGATCGACGCAAGATTGGATCAACTCGAGCCCAGGCGACTCAATGGATTTAAACGTTATCAGCAGCATTGATCCGATTCTCCCGCGCAGCGCCCTCAGACGTCGAAACTGAGAGCACCTAGAGGGGGGGGGGTGAATAGGTGATCCTATAAAACTTTAAACTTAAGCCACAAAACTTGGTTAGACGTTAGTACAGTAATCGCCAAGTGGCTAGAGAGAAGTCTTAGCAAAACACAATAACCACAAGAGAATAATCACAGAGATGACACAGTGGTTTATCCCGTGGTTCGGCCAAGACCAACGCTTGCCTACTCCACGTTGTGGCGTCCCAACGGACGAGGGTTGCAATCAACCCCTCTCAAGCGGTCCAAAGACCCACTTGAATACCACGGTGTTTTGCTTGCTTTTCTTATCCCGTTCGCGAGGAATCTCCACAACTTGGAGCCTCTCGCCCTTACACTTTTGATGTTCACAAAGAATCACGGAGTAAGGAAGGGATGAGCAACTCACACAAGACTCACAAATCAGATCAACAACACGCACACAAGTCGCAACAAGAGCTCGCAACACAACCCAATGAGTTCACAACTCCAACAAGAGCTCTATATGCTATCACAAAGAAACAAATGCGCGGAATCGATGTCTTGGTGCTTAGGAATGTTGTAAGTATGCTTGGTGTTCTCCTCCATGCGCCTAGGGGTCCCTTTTATAGCCCCAAGGCAGCTAGGAGCCGTTGAGAGCAATCTAGGAAGGCCGATCTTGCCTTCTGTCGACTGGCGCACCGGACAGTCCGGTGCATACCGGATACTGTCCGGTGACCGATTTCCTTCCATAAATGGCACAGTCGACCGTTGGCAGCTTGAGAGCCGTTGGCGCACCGGACATGTCCGGTGTACACCGGACAGTCCGGTGCCCCCTTCTAGCCGTTGGCTTGGCCACGTGTCCCGCGCAGATCGCGCGGCCGACCGTTGGCCCGGCCGACCGTTGGCGCACCGGACAGTCCGGTGCACACCGGACAGTCCGGTGAATTATAGTCGTACGTCGCCGATGAATTCCCGAGAGCGGCCACTTGTGCTCCCAGACTCAGCAGAGTCTTGGCTGCTCGAGCTAAGACATTTACAATTGGATTTTTCCTGTTTCCAGCACTTAGACACAATACATTAGTCCATAAAACAATGTACTAAGTCTGAGAAACATACCTTTATCCTTGATTTGTACTTTGTCCACCATTTTACACTTAGGCACTTGTGTTGGACACTAAATCACCAAAATACTTAGAAATGGCCCAAGGGCACATTTCCCTTTCAATCTCCCCCTTTTTGGTGATTTATGCCAACACAATATAAAGCAAGTAGAACAAATACAAAATCAATTCAAATAAGAACTCAAATTTGTTTTGATTCAAATTTGACATATATGGATCACTCTATGCCACCACTTGGTTTGTTTTTGCAAATCAAACTCAAATTCCTATCTCTAAGTCAAATCCACTTGTAGAGACATGAAGAGAGGTTTTCCAAAGAACTTTGATCAAGAATTTCAAAAACTCCCCCTTTTCCCATAATCAACACTTCTCCCCACAAGAGGCCAACTTTTGACATAAGAGACACTAAAAGAGTTTTGCTAAACCAAAAGCTCTAATCTACTATTTTCAAAATTTCTCAAGTGGTAGCTGATCCATCTATTGCTTTGGCCTTTATTTTCTCCCCCTTTGGCATCAAACACCAAAACGGGATCAATCTTGGCCCTTTAACCCCATTGCCTTACCAAAATATTCAATTAAGAGCAAATAGGCAATAAGAGTTTAAAGATGAACTTGGAAAAGTTACTCTTTTCATCGGAGTGAAGTGGAAGTCTTGCATGGTCCAAGTCCACCTTTTCCCTTTCAATTCTCCTTCGAGACTAAATCAAGCAAACTCAAGCATATGGTTAGTCTCAAAGGGTCAAGTTGTAACACATCTCCCCCTAAATATGTGCATTACTGGCACAAGGACTTGTGAGGTCCGGGGAGTGCTTGTACAATTTGAGCACCATAATAAGCAACACAATGCAGAATGAACATGATCAAAGGCATAAACACATGTATGCTACAATTTAATCCAAGTTCCGCGAATCTAAGACATTTAGCTCACTACTGTCACACCCGGTTTTAGAAGGCAAACCGAATGCGAACCATGTACGTGCCAGGATCAGTTATTCACGTACACAGCAGTTACATAACATGGACATCATCACACGGTGCTCAGAATAGTACTAAAAGGGAATAATAGTTGATTACATCATACGTCTGAGACGTCCATATAGTTCTTACAATAAATCAAAGTGTGGAAAAGAAACGTAGATAAACGCGGCCTTCACAGGCAGCCGACTGGGGGTTGCCGCTAACCCACACCTAGAACTCGTCGTAGTCTTGGAACTCCTGGAAGTCTCCTTCCACAGCTTCATCTTTGCCTGAGCAGTGGTTGCAATGCTGACAACCTGGGGGGGTTTGGTGTGTAGAGCAAGGGTGAGTACACATCAACATACTCAGCAAGTATCCTGTTTGGCTGTAGTGGACTAGCTTTATGTGGGGATAAGTCAAGCAGTTGCTTTTAGTTGGTCAGATTATTATCACTAGTAGAGAAAGCCAAGTTTTAGCATTAACCCAAGTTATTAGCCCGATGTACCCTTTCCAAACGGAAAGAATACCACTTACCAGCACCATAGTCATAACCAGAACCATCGATCTCATAACCACCTGTACCATAATGTCTCTGATCAAGTACCACTAATCACTGGAGCTCCCTTGGCCGCTCATAACCGCGAGCACGGCTGATATATCAGTTTTCAAACACTCTGCAGAGGTTGTGCACTTTACCCACAAGCCGTGATTCCCTCTTGCCTCGGGCCGATCAAACCCTTAAACACTACCAAGGTGAATAGGCAGGGTTTCACTACGTAGCCTTTACAAAGATTCCCCGGGGCTGTAGCCACCCGTTAGGTTTCCTAAATGTACCGCACTCCTCCCCAAGGGACAAATCAACCTTGGCAGAGCGAGCCGCATACACCGAGCCCCATTGATGGCACGACGGCTAAGTGAACTACATCCCGGATCCTCTAATTATTCAGCTAAGGGCACCCCATTCTACCCTCATGGTTGCACTGTTTTCCCGGGCGGTCATCCATAGAACAGGTCCTTACGGAGAGGCACTCGAGAAACCGCTCGAGCCCCCTTGAATATCACAAGTACAACATCATAATAAGAGAAGGGAAAACAACGTATCATAGATAATCTCATCATGTTCATTGATTAGAGTTAAGCAATAGCATAAAGCTAGGTAATAATAATCCAACCCAAATAGGTAATCAAGGACATGGATAACAAGAGCTAGTCAATCCTTAGGTATAAATGTGTAAAGCGGGAGGTGAATTAAAGAATGAATAGGACAGAGATAGGTCAAAGGACACTTGCCTCCACCAACCGACTGCTGCTCAGGGGCTTCTCCTGCGAGTTCCTCGGGCTCTTCGACCGGATCGTTCTCTATGCGATTGCAAGCATACATACATTCATCCATTCAAATTGGGAAACAAACAGTACATCATACAAGGGAACAAATAAAGTGAATATGCATCAAGTATGACATTCGATATCGCATTCATTATGGTTAGAAAGAAACGGGAAAAGGTCTCGCAGGGGTTAAAGCTTATGCACTAATGATTAGTTACAATTGGTTCTAACAAAAGAATTCAGTTATATGCACTAATGGAAACCTAGTCATTTTTAGTTGATCAACATTGAACTGGATAAACAATTGATTATATGAATCAACTAGCGTAATGGAATTCTAAATTAAATTTCCTATTTCAATATCATGAACAATGATTAGCCTGCCTAAAACAAAATAAATAAAAGGACATAAACTGAAATAAAATAAAATAAAATAAAATAAAAATAAAAAAACAGGGGGGCGGTTGAACCGGCCAGGGGGCGGTTGAACCGGCCTGGGGCAGGGGCGGGGGGCGGCCGAGCTGGGGCGGCTGGGCGCGCAGGGGGCGGCCGAGCTGGGCGCGCAGGGGGCGGCCGGGCTGGGCGCGCAGGGGCGGCTGAACCGGCGGGGCGGGGCAGGGGGCGGCCGAACCGGCGGGGCGGGGCAGGGGGCGGCCGAGCCGGCAGGGGCGCGGGGCAGGGGGGCGGCCGAACCGGCCAAGGGCGGCGGCGGCCGAGCCGGCCATGGGGGCGGCCGAGCGGGCGGCGGTTGGGCCGGGGGGGAGAGAGGAGGGGAGAGGGAAGGGAGGAGAGGGGGAGGGGGACCTCACCGGGGACGGGGACGGGGCGGCCGAGCGGCGGGGGCGGCCGAACCGGCGACGGGGCAGGGGGCGGCGGCTAGGGAGAAAATGAGAGAAGGGAGAGAGAGAGAGGGGTTTTGGGAAAAATAAAGGGAGGGGGCGGCATGGGCCAACTGGGCCCAAAGGGGCGCGCGGGGGCGGCTAGGCCGGCCGGGGCGGCCCACGGCGCGGGAGAGAGAAAGAGGAGGAGAGAGAAAGAAAAAGAAAAAGAAAGAAAAGGTTTTCTTCTCCTTTTTGAAATCCGATCTTCCTAGATGAATGCACTTACATTTTTAAGCAATCGAAAGAATGCATGGTTCGGCATGGTGCATCAAACAACATAAAGTAATTTTAGGGTTTTTCTTTACATGGGAATTCCAAGCCGAACTCCGTTATAACTTTGGAAAAGATCAAGGTTTAGCGAGGGAATGAGAAAAAGAAAAGGGTAACGCCTGAATTTGGTGAAAGAAAAGAAGAAAAAATTCTACCCCCAAATTCAGGGCGTTACAACTACGCAGCTTGCAAAAGGTCTTCTCATCTAGAGGCTTGGTAAAGATATCGGCTAGCTGGTTCTCGGTGCTAACATGAAACACTTCGATATCTCCCTTTTGCTGGTGGTCTCTCAGAAAGTGATGCCGGATGTCAATGTGCTTTGTGCGGCTGTGTTCAACAGGATTTTCCGCCATGCGGATAGCACTCTCATTGTCACATAGGAGTGGGACTTTGCTCAGATTGTAGCCAAAGTCCCGAAGGGTTTGCCTCATCCAAAGTAGTTGCGCGCAACACTGTCCTGCGGCAACATACTCGGCCTCAGCGGTGGATAGGGCAACGGAGGTTTGTTTCTTAGAGTTCCACGACACCAGGGACCTTCCTAAGAATTGGCACGTCCCTGATGTACTCTTCCTATCGACCTTACATCCAGCATAGTCGGAATCTGAGTATCCAACCAAGTCAAAGGTAGACCCCTTTGGATACCAGAGCCCGAAGCAAGGCGTAGCAACCAAATATCTAAGAATTCGCTTCACCGCCACTAAGTGACACTCCTTAGGATCGGATTGAAATCTAGCACACATGCATACGCTAAGCATAATATCCGATCTACTAGCACATAAATAAAGTAAAGACCGTATCATTGACCGGTATGCTTTTTGATCAACGGACTTACCTCCTTTGTTGAGGTCGGTGTGTCCGTCGGTCCCCATCGGAGTCTTTGCGGGCTTGGCGTCCTTCATCCCAAACCGCTTTAGCAGATCTTGCGTGTACTTCGTTTGGGAGATGAAGGTGCCGTTCTTGAGTTGCTTTACTTGGAACCCAAGGAAGTAGTTCAACTCGCCCATCATCGACATCTCGAATTTCTGCGTCATCACCCTGCTAAACTCTTCACAAGACTTTTGGTTAGTAGAACCAAATATTATATCATCGACATAAATTTGGCACACAAACAAATCACCATCACATGTCTTAGTAAAAAGAGTTGGATCGGCTTGCCCAACCTTGAAAGCATTAACAATTAGAAAGTCTCTAAGGCATTCATACCATGCTCTTGGGGCTTGCTCAAGTCCATAGAGCGCCTTAGAGAGCTTACACACGTGGTCGGGGTACCGTTCATCCTCGAAGCCAGGGGGTTGCTCCACGTACACCTCCTCCTTGATCGGCCCGTTGAGGAAAGCGCTCTTCACATCCATTTGGAACAACCTGAAGGAATGGTGAGCGGCATATGCTAGCAAGATACGAATTGATTCTAGCCTAGCCACAGGAGCAAAAGTCTCCTCAAAGTCCAAACCTGCGACTTGGGCATAACCTTTTGCCACAAGTCTAGCCTTGTTCCTTGTCACCACCCCGTGCTCGTCTTGTTTGTTGCGGAACTGAGAGCACCTAGAGGGGGGGTGAATAGGTGATCCTGTAAAACTTAAACTTATAGCCACAAAATCTTGTTAAGTGTTAGCACAATAAATGCCAAGTGAATAGAAAGGAGTCTCAACAAAACACAATACCACAAGAGATCAATCACAGAGACGACACAGTGGTTTATCCCGTGGTTCGGCCAAGACCAACGCTTGCCTACTCCACGTTGTGGCGTCCCAACGGACGAGGGTTGCAATCAACCCCTCTCAAGCGATCCAAAGACCCACTTGAATACCACGGTGTTTTGCTTGCTTTTTCTCAATCCCGTTTGCGAGGAATCTCCACAACTTGGAGCCTCTC
This sequence comes from Zea mays, assembly GCF_902167145.1. Lineage (NCBI taxonomy): Eukaryota > Viridiplantae > Streptophyta > Magnoliopsida > Poales > Poaceae > Zea > Zea mays. The sequence goes on along the minus strand of NC_050100.1, from coordinate 72,023,524 downwards.
GCCCTTACAATTGAAGTTCACAAAGAGCACAGAGCAAAGGGGGAATGAGCAACGCACACAAGACTTCAAAAGATCAGAGCAACAACACGCACACAAGTCGCAACAAGAGCTCGCAATACAACTCAAAGAGTTCGCAACTCAACAAGAGCTCTAGATGCTATCACAATGAAACGAATGCGTGAGATCGATGTCTTGGTGCTTAGGAATGTTGTAGGAATGCTTGGTGTACTCCTTCATGCGCCTAGGGGTCCCTTTTATAGCCCCAAGGCAGCTAGGAGCCGTTGAGAGCAAATCTGGAAGGCCTTTCTTGCCTTCTGTCGTCGGGTGCACCGGACAGTCTGGTGCACACCGGACACTGTCCGGTGCCCGATCTCCTTCCTAAAATGTCGCAGCCGACCGTTGCCCGCCAGAGAGCCGTTGGCGCACCGGACAGGTCCGGTGCACACCGGACAGTCCGGTGCCCCCTTCTAGTCGTTGGCTCGGCCACGTGTCATGCGCAGATCGCGCGGCCGACCGTTGGCTCACCGGACAGTCCGGTGAATTATAGCCGTACGCCGTCGGCGAATTCCCGAGAGCGGCCACTTCGCTCGAGGTACCCTGGCGCACCGGACACTGTCCGGTGCACCACCGGACAGTCCGGTGCCCCAGACCGAAACAGCCTTTTGGCTGTACACATCCAACTCTTCTCTTTTCCTCTTCTTTCTGTTTCTAATACTTAGACAAGTATATTAGTACACAAAACCAATGTACTAAGACTTAGAAACATACCTTTGCTCTTGTTTTGCACTTTGTCCATCCATAAGCATGAATTCACATTTAAGCACTTGTGTTGGCACTCAATCACCAAAATACTTAGAAATGGCCCAAGGGCACATTTCCCTTTCAATCTCCCCCTTTTTGGTGATTTATGCCAACACAACATAAAGCAACTAGAACAAGTGCAATATCACTTCAAATAAAAACTCAAATTCATTTGATTCTATTTGGCATATATGGATCATTCTTTGCCACCACTTGGTTTGTTTTTGCAAATCAAACTCAAAACCCTATCTCTAAGTCAAATCCACTTGTAGAGACATAAAGAGAGGTTTTCCAAAGAAAATTGATTCAAGATTCCAAAAACTCCCCCTTTTTTCCATAATCAACACTTCTCCCCACAAGAGGCCAACTTTTGACAAAAGAGACAATGCAAGAGTTTTGACAAACCAAAAGCTCTATTCTACTGTTTTTTCAAAGTTTCTCAAGTGGTAGCTGATCCATTTATTGCTTTGGCCTTTATTTTCTCCCCCTTTGGCATCAAGCACCAAAACGGGATCAATCTTGGCCCTTTAACCCCATTGCCTCACCAAAATCTTCAATTAAGAGCAAATAGGCAATAAGAGTCTAAAGATGAACTTGGAATAAGTTACCCTCTCATCGGAGTGCAGTGGAAGTCTTTCACGGTCCAAGTCCACCTTTCCCTTTCAAACCTCCTTTGAGACTAAAACAATCAAACTCAAACAAACGGTTAGTCTCAAAGGGTCAAGTCGTAACACATCTCCCCCTAAATATGTGCATTACTGGCACACGGACTTGTGAGGTCCGGGGAGTGCTTGGACAACTTGAGCACCATAATAAGCAACAAAATGCAGAATGAACATGATCAAAGGCATAAACACATGTATGCTACAATTCAATCCAAGTTTCGCGAATCTAAGACATTTAGCTCACTACGCAACCTACAAAAGGTCTTCTCATCTAGAGGCTTGGTAAAGATATCGGCTAGCTGGTTCTCGGTGCTAACATGAAACACTTCGATATCTCCCTTTTGCTGGTGGTCTCTCAAAAAGTGATGCTAGATGTCTATGTGCTTTGTGCGGCTGTGTTCAACAGGATTTTCCGCCATGCGGATAGCACTCTCATTATCACATAGGAGTGGGACTTTGCTCAGATTGTAGCCAAAGTCCCGGAGGGTTTGCCTCATCCAAAGTAGTTGCGCGCAACACTGTCCTGCGGCAACATACTCGGCCTCAGCGGTGGATAGGGCAACGGAGGTTTGTTTCTTAGAGTTCCACGACACCAGGGACCTTCCTAAGAATTGGCACGTCCCTGATGTACTCTTCCTATCAACCTTACATCCAGCATAGTCGGAATCTGAGTATCCAACCAAGTCAAAGGTAGACCCTTTTGGATACCAGAGCCCGAAGCAAGGCGTAGCAACCAAATATCTTAGAATTCGCTTCACCGCCACTAAGTGACACTCCCTAGGATCGGATTGAAATCTAGCACACATGCATACGCTAAGCATAATATCCGGTCTACTAGCACATAAATAAAGTAAAGACCCTATCATTGACCGGTATGCTTTTTGATCAACGGACTTACCTCCTTTGTTGAGGTCAGTGTGTCCGTCGGTCCCCATCGGAGTCTTTGCGGGCTTGGCGTCCTTCATCCCAAACCGCTTTAGCAGATCTTGCGTGTACTTCGTTTGGGAGATGAAGGTGCCGTCCTTGAGTTGCTTCACTTGGAACCCAAGGAAGTAGTTCAACTCGCCCATCATCGACATCACGAATTTCTGCGTCATCACCCTGCTAAACTCTTCACAAGACTTTTGGTTAGTAGAACCAAATATTATGTCATCGACATAAATTTGGCACACAAACAAATCACCATCACATGTCTTAGTAAAGAGAGTTGGATCGGCTTTCCCAACCTTGAAAGCATTAACAATTAGAAAGTCTCTAAGGCATTCATACCATGCTCTTGGGGCTTGCTTAAGTCCATAGAGAGCCTTAGAGAGCTTACACACGTGGTCGGGGTACCGTTCATCCTCGAAGCCAGGGGGTTGCTCCACGTACACCTCCTCCTTGATCGGCCCGTTGAGGAAAGCGCTCTTCACATCCATTTGGAACAACCTGAAAGAATGGTGAGCGGCATATGCTAGCAAGATACGAATTGATTCTAGCCTAGCCACAGGAGCAAACGTCTCCTCAAAGTCCAAACCTGCAACTTGGGCATAACCTTTTGCCACAAGTCGAGCCTTGTTCCTCGTCACCACCCCGTGCTCGTCCTGTTTGTTGCGGAACACCCACTTGGTTCCCACAACATTTTGCTTGGGACGAGGCACCAGTGTCCAAACTTCATTGCGCTTGAAGTTGTTGAGTTCCTCCTGCATGGCCAATACCCAATCCGGATCTAGCAAGGCCTCCTCTACCCTGAAAGGCTCAATAGAAGAGACAAAGGAGTAATGCTCACAAAAATTAACTAATCGTGATCGAGTAGTTACTCCCTTACTAATATCACCCAGAATTTGGTCGACGGGATGATCCCTTTGAATCATCGCTCGAACTTGGGTTGGAGGTGCCGGTTGCGCTTCTTCCTCCATCGCATGATCATCTTGTGCTCCCCCTTGATCACACGCCTCCTGTTGATGAACCTGTTCATCGTCTTGAGTTGGGGGATGCACCGTTGTTGAGGAAGAAGGTTGATCTCGTTCATCTTGTTCCTGTGGCCGCACTTCTCCAATCGCCATGGTTCGTATAGCTGCCGTCGGAACATCTTCTTCATCTACATCATCACAATCAACAACTTGCTCTCTTGGAGAGCCATTAGTCTCATCAAATACAACGTCGCTAGAGACTTCAACCAATCCCGATGATTTGTTGAAGACTCTATACGCCTTTGTATTTGAGTCATAACCTAACAAAAACCCTTCTACAGCTTTGGGAGCAAACTTGGAATTTCTACCCTTCTTTACTAGAATGTAGCACTTGCTCCCAAATACACGAAAGTAAGATACATTGGGTTTGTTACCGGTTAGTAGCTCATACGAAGTCTTCTTGAGGAGGCGATGAAGGTAGACCCTGTTGATGGCGTGGCAAGCTGTGTTCACGGCTTCCGACCAGAAACACTCGGGGGTCTTGAATTCTCCAAGCATCGTCCTCGCCATATCGATTAGCGTCCTGTTCTTCCTCTCTACCACACCATTTTGCTGTGGTGTGTAGGGAGCGGAGAACTCGTGCTTGATCCCTTCCTCCTTAAGGAACTCCTCCACTTGAAGGTTCTTGAACTCGGACCCGTTGTCGCTCCTTATCTTCTTCACCTTGAGCTCAAACTCATTTTGAGCTCTCCTGAGGAAGCGCTTGAGGGTCCCTTGGGTTTCAGACTTATCCTGCAAAAAGAACACCCAAGTGAAGCGGGAAAAGTCATCAACAATAACTAGACCATACTTACTCCCTCCTATGCTCAGATAGGCGACGGGTCCGAAGAGGTCCATATGCAGTAGCTCCAGGGGTCTTGAAGTGGTCATCACATTCTTGCTGTGATGCGCTCCTCCCACTTGTTTACCTGCTTGACAAGCTGCACAAGGTCTATCTTTTTCGAATTGCACGTTAGTCAAACCTATCACGTGTTCTCCCTTTAGAAGCTTGTGAAGGTTCTTCATCCCCACATGTGCTAAGCGGCGATGCCACAGCCAGCCCATGCTAGTCTTAGCTATTAAGCATGCATCTAGACCGGCCTCTTCTTTTGCAAAATCAACTAAATAAAGTTTGCCGTCTAATACACCCTTAAAAGCTAGTGAACCATCACTTCTTCTAAAGACAGACACATCTACATTTGTAAATAGACAGTTATACCCCATGTTGCATAATTGACTAACAGATAGCAAATTATATCCAAGAGACTCTACTAAAAACACATTAGAGATAGAGTGCTCATTTGAGATTGCAATTTTACCTAACCCTTTTACCTTGCCTTGATTCCCATCACCGAATATAATTGAATCTTGGGAATCCTTATTCTTGACGTAGGAGGTGAACATCTTCTTCTCCCCCGTCATATGGTTTGTGCATCCGCTATCAATAATCCAGCTTGAACCCCTGGATGCATAAACCTGCAAGGCAAATTTAGGCTTGGGTCTTAGGTACCCAACTCTTGTTGGGTCCTACAAGGTTAGTGCAAATATCCTTAGGGACCCAAATGCAGGTTTTGTCTCCCTTGCATTTTGCCCCTAACTTCCTAGCAACTATCTTCCTATCCTTTCTACAAATAGCAAAGGAAGCATTTAGGGCATGATAAATTGTAGAAGGTCCATGAACTTTCCTATGAGCATTAACAACATTTCTCCTAGGCATATTGTGAATAACATTTCTTCTACCAACCTTTCTATCATGCACAACATGAGAACTAGAAGCAGTCATAGCATAAGAATCATAAGCATGTGAATCAAAAGCATCATAACTTCTAGAAGCATTTCTAGAATTTTTCCTATCATGATACAAAAAGGCATGGTTCTTTTTAGCACTAGTAGCCATAGGGGCCTTCCCTTTCTCCTTAGCGGGAATGGGAGCCTTATGGCTTGTTAAGTTCTTGGCTTCCCTTTTGAAGCCAAGTCCATCCTTAATTGAGGGGTGTCTACCAATCGTGTAGGCATCCCTTGCAAATTTTAGCTTATCAAATTCGCTTTTGCTAGCCTTAAGTTGAGCATTAAGACTAGCCACTTCATCATTCAATTTAGAAATTGAAACTAGATGTTTACTACAAGCATCAACATTAAGATCTTTACACTTAGTGCACGTTTCAACAATTTCTACACAAGATGTTGATTTACTAGCTACTTCTAGTTTAGCATTTAAGTCATCATTAACACTCTTTAAAGTAGCAATGTTTTCATGACAAGAAGATAATTCACTAGAAAGCACTTCATTTCTTTTAACTTCTAAAGCATAGGATTTTTGTGCCTCTATAAACTTATCATGTTCATCATACAACAAATCCTCTTGCTTTTCTAAAAGCCTATCCTTTTCATTCAAGGCATCAATCAATTCATTGATTTTATCAATTTTATTTCTATCCAATCCCTTGAACAAACTAGAGTAATCTATTTCATCATCACTAGACTCATCGTCACTAGAAGAATCATAAGTGATATCATTACGAGTGATTACCTTCTTCTCTCTTGCCATGAGGCAAGTGTGACGCTCGTTGGGGAAGAGGGATGATTTGTTGAATGCAGTGGCGGCGAGTCCCTCATTGTCGGAGTCAGACGAGGAGCAGTCCGAATCCCACTCCTTGCCAAGATGAGCCTCGCCCTTTGCCTTCTTATAATTCTTCTTCTTCTCCCTCTTGTTCCCTTGGTCCTGATCACTATCATTGTCGGGACAGTTAGCAATAAAATGACCAAGCTTACCGCATTTGAAGCACGAACGCTTCCCCTTGGCTTTGGTCTTGCTTGGCTGTCCCTTGCGACCTTTTAGCGCCGTCTTGAATCTTTTGATGATGAGGGCCATCTCTTCATCATTAAGTCCGGCCGCCTCAATTTGTGCCACCCTGCTAGGTAGCGCCTCCTTGCTTCTTGTTGCCTTGAGAGCAAGGGGTTGAGGCTCGTTGATCAGTCCATTCAAGGCGTCGTCCACGTATCTTGCCTCCTTGATCATCATTCGCCCGCTTACGAATTTTCCGAGTACCTCCTCGGGCGTCATCTTCGTGTACCTGGGATTCTCACGAATATTGTTCACGAGATGAGGATCAAGAACGGTAAATGACCTTAGCATTAGGCGGACGACGTCGTGATCCGTCCATCGTGTGCTTCCGTAGCTCCTTATTTTGTTGATAAGGATCTTGAGCCGGTTGTATGTTTGCGTCGGCTCCTCGCCCCTTATCATCGCGAATCGTCCGAGCTCGCCCTCCACCAACTCCATCTTGGTGAGTAAGGTGACATCATTCCCCTCATGAGAGATCTTGAGGGTGTCCCAAATTTGCTTGGCATTGTCCAAGCCGCTCACCTTGTGATACTCGTCCCTGCACAAAGAGGCTAGCAACACAGTAGTAGCTTGTGCATTTTTATGGATCTGTTCATTAATAAATGAAGGACTATCCGAGCTATCAAATTTCATTCCACTTTCCACAATCTCCCAAATGCTTGGATGGAGAGAAAATAGGTGTGTACGCATTTTGTGACTCCAAAATCCGTAGTCCTCTCCATCAAAGTGAGGAGGCTTGCCAAGTGGAATGGGGAGCAAATGAGCATTTGAGCTGTGCGGAATGCGCGAATAATCAAAAGAAAAGTTTGAGTTAACCGTCTTTTGTTTGTCGTAGTCGTCGTCCTTGTGGGAAGAAGTAGACTCGTCGCTGTCGTAGTAGACGATCTCCTTGATACGTCTTGTCTTCTTCTTCTTCCAATCTTTACGTCTGTGGCCCGAGCCAGAGTCGTTGGATTTGTCATCTTTTGGCTCGTTGACGAAGGACTCCTTTTCCTTGTCGTTGATCACGATTCCCTTCCCCTTAGGATCCATCTCTTCGGGCGGTTAGTCCCTTTCTTGAAGAGAACGGCTCTGATACCAATTGAGAGCACCTAGAGGGGGGGGTGAATAGGTGATCCTGTAAAACTTAAACTTATAGCCACAAAATCTTGTTAAGTGTTAGCACAATAAATGCCAAGTGGCTAGAAAGGAGTCTCAACAAAACACAATACCACAAGAGATCAATCACAGAGACGACACAGTGGTTTATCCCGTGGTTCGGCCAAGACCAACGCTTGCCTACTCCACGTTGTGGCGTCCCAACAGACGAGGGTTGCAATCAACCCCTCTCAAGCGATCCAAAGACCCACTTGAATACCACGGTGTTTTGCTTGCTTTTTCTCAATCCCGTTTGCGAGGAATCTCCACAACTTGGAGCCTCTCGCCCTTACAATTGAAGTTCACAAAGAGCACAGAGCAAAGGGGGAATGAGCAACACACACAAGACTTCAAAAGATCAGAGCAACAACACGCACACAAGTCGCAACAAGAGCTCGCAATACAACTCAAAGAGTTCGCAACTCAACAAGAGCTCTAGATGCTATCACAATGAAACGAATGCGTGAGATCGATGTCTTGGTGCTTAGGAATGTTGTAGGAATGCTTGGTGTACTTCTTCATGCGCCTAGGGGTCCCTTTTATAGCCCCAAGGCAGCTAGGAGCCGTTGAGAGCAAATCTGGAAGGCCTTTCTTGCCTTCTGTCGTCGGGTGCACCGGACAGTCCGGTGCACACCGGACACTGTCCGGTGCCCGATCTCCTTCCTAAAATGTCGCAGCCGACCGTTGCCCGCCAGAGAGCCGTTGGCGCACCGGACAGGTCCGGTGCACACCGGACAGTCCGGTGCCCCTTCTAGCCGTTGGCTCGGCCACGTGTCATGCGCAGATCGCGCGGCCGACCGTTGGCCCGGCCGACCGTTGGCCCGGCCGACCGTTGGCCCGGCCGACCGTTGGCTCACCGGACAGTCCGGTGCACACCGGACAGTCCGGTGCACACCGGACAGTCCGGTGAATTATAGCCGTACGCCGTCGGCGAATTCCCGAGAGCGGCCACTTCGCTCGAGGTACCCTGGCGCACCGGACACTGTCCGGTGCACCACCGGACAGTCCGGTGCCCCAGACCGAAACAGCCTTTTGGCTGTACACAGCCAACTCTTCTCTTTTCCTCTTCTTTCTGTTTCTAATACTTAGACAAGTATATTAGTACACAAAACCAATGTACTAAGACTTAGAAACATACCTTTGCTCTTGTTTTGCACTTTGTCCATCCATAAGCATGAATTCACATTTAAGCACTTGTGTTGGCACTCAATCACCAAAATACTTAGAAATGGCCCAAGGGCACATTTCCCTTTCAGGAACACCCACTTGGTTCCCACAACATTTTGCTTGGGACGAGGCACCAGCGTCCAAACTTCATTTCTCTTGAAGTTGTTGAGCTCCTCCTGCATGGCCAATACCCAGTCCGGATCTAGCAAGGCCTCTTCTACCCTGAAAGGCTCAATAGAAGAGACAAAGGAGTAATGCTCACAAAAATTAAGTAATCGAGATCGAGTAGTTACTCCCTTGCTAATGTCACCCAGAATTTGGTCGACGGGATGATCCCTTTGAATCATCGCTCGAACTTGGGTTGGAGGTGCCGGTTGTGCTTCTTCCTTCATCACATGATCATCTTGTGCTCCCCCTTGATCACACTTCTCTTGATGAACCTGTTCATCGTTTTGAGTTGGGGGATGCACCATTGTTGAGGAAGAAGGTTGATCTTGCTCCAATTGTTCCTGTGGTCGCACATCACCAATCGCCATGGTGCGCATAGCGGCTGTTGGAACGTCTTCTTCATCTACATCATCAAGGTCAACAACTTGCTCTCTTGGAGAGCCATTAGTCTCATCAAATACAACATCGCTAGAGACTTCAACCAAACCCGATGATTTGTTGAAGACTCTATACGCCTTTGTATTTGAGTCATAACCTAACAAAAACCCTTCTACAGCTTTGGGAGCAAACTTAGAATTTCTACCCTTCTTTACTAGAATGTAGCACTTGCTCCCAAATACACGAAAGTAAGATACATTGGGTTTGTTACCGGTTAGTAGCTCATACGAAGTCTTCTTGAGGAGGCGATGAAGGTAGACCCTGTTGATGGCGTGGCAAGCCGTGTTGACGGCTTCCGACCAAAAACGCTCGGGGGTCTTGAATTCTCCAAGCATCGTCCTCGCCATATCGATTAGCGTCCTGTTCTTCCTCTCTACCACACCATTTTGCTGTGGTGTGTAGGGAGCGGAGAACTCGTGCTTGATCCCTTCCTCCTCAAGTAACTCCTCCACTTGAAAGTTCTTGAACTCGGACCCGTTGTCGCTCCTTATCTTCTTCACCTTGAGCTCAAACTCATTTTGAGCTCTCCTGAGGAAGCGCTTGAGGGTCCCTTGGGTTTCAGATTTATCCTGCAAAAAGTATACCCAAATGAAGCGGGAAAAGTCATCAACAATAACTAGACCATACTTACTTCCTCCTATACTTAGATAGGCGACGGGTCTGAAGAGGTCCATATGTAGTAGCTCCAGGGGTCTTGAAGTGGTCATCACATTCTTGCTGTGATGCGCTCCTCCCACTTGTTTACCTGCTTGACAAGCTGCACAAGGTCTATCTTTTTCGAATTGCACGTTAGTCAAACCTATCACGTGTTCTCCCTTTAGAAGCTTGTGAAGGTTCTTCATCCCCACATGTGCTAAGCGGCGATGCCACAGCCAGCCCATGCTAGTCTTAGCAAATAAGCATGCATCTAGACCGACCTCCTCTTTTGCAAAATCAACTAGATAAAGTTTGCCGTCTAATACACCCTTAAAAGCTAGTGAACCATCACTTCTTCTAAAGACAGACACATCTACATTTGTAAAAAGACAATTATATCCCATATTGCATAGTTGACTAACAGATAGCAAATTGTAACCAAGAGACTCAACTAAAAACACATTAGAGATAGAGTGCTCATTAGAAATTGCAATTTTACCTAACCCTTTTACCTTGCCTTGATTCCCATCACCGAATATTATCGAATCTTGGGAATCCTTGTTTTTGACGTAGGAGGTTGACATCTTCTTCTCCCCCGTCATATGGTTTGTGCATCCGCTGTCGATAATCCAGCTTGAACCCCCGGATGCATAAACCTGCAAGGCAAATTTAGGCTTGGGACTTAGGTACCCAACTCTTGTTGGGTCCTACAAGGTTAGTCACAATTGTCTTAGGGACCCAAATGCAAGTTTTGTTTCCCTTGCATTTTGCCCCTAACTTCCTAGCAACTATTTTCCTATCCTTTCTACAAATAGCAAAGGAAGCATTTAAAGCACGATAAATTGTAGAAGGTTCATTCATTACTTTCCTAGGAGCATGAATAATATTCTTTCTAGGCACATGATGAATAGCATTTCTCCTAGACATATTTCTACCATGCATATTGGAAGAACTAGAAGCAAACATGGCATGAGAATCAAAATCATCATAAGCATTATAACTCCTATAAGCATTTCTAGTTTGTCTCCTATCATGGTACATAAAAGCATGGTTCTTTTTAGCACTACTGGCCATAGGAGCCTTCCCTTTCTCCTTGGCGAAGATAGGAGCCTTATGGCTTTCAAGTCCTTGGCTTCCCTCTTGTAGCCAAGTCCATCCTTAATTGAGGGGTGTCTACCAATTGTGTAGGCATCCCTTGCAAATTTTAGCTTATCAAAATTACTCTTGCTAGTCTTAAGTTGAGCATTAAGACTAGCCAATTCATCATTAAGTTTGGAAATTGAAACTAGGTGTTCACTACAAGCATCAATGTCAAAATCTTTACACCTATTACAAGTTTCAACAATTTCTACACAAGATGTTGATTTACTAGCTATTTCTAACTTAGCCTTCAAATCATCATTAACACTTTTTAATTTAGAGATGGATTCATGACAAGTAGATAATTCACTAGAGAGCATTTCATTCCTTTTAATTTCTAGAGCAAGAGAAGTTTGTGCACTAACAAATTTATCATGCTCCTCATATAAAAGATCCTCTTGTTTTTCTAGTAATCTATTCTTGTCATTCAAAGCATCAATCAACTCATTAATCTTATTAATTTTAGATCTATCTAATCCCTTGAATAAGCATGAGTAATCTATCTCATCATCATCACTAGACTCATCCTCACTTGAAGAAGCATAAGTACTAGTATCATGAGTGCTTACTTTCTTCTCCCTTGCCATGAGGCAAGTGTGACGCTCGTTGGGGAAGAGGGATGACTTGTTGAAGGCGGTGGCGGCGAGTCCTTCATTGTCGGAGTCGGAGGAGGAGCAATCTGAATCCCACTCCTTTCCGATATGTGCCTCGCCCTTGGCCTTCTTGTAATGTTTCTTTTTCTCCCTTTTGTTCCCCTTTTCCTGGTCACTTTCATTATCGGGACAGTTAGCAATGAAATGACCAATCTTACCACATTTGAAGCACGAGCGCTTCTCCTTTGTCTTGGTCTTGCTTGGCTGTCCCTTGCGACCTTTAAGCGCCGTCTTGAAGCGCTTAATGATGAGGGCCATCTCCTCATCATTTAGCCCGGCCGCCTCAACTTGCGCCACCTTACTCGGTAGTGCCTCCTTGCTCCTCGTTGCCTTGAGAGCAATGGGTTGAGGCTCATGAATAGGACCGTTCAACGCGTCGTCCACGTATCTCGCCTCCTTGATCATCATTCGCCCGCTTACGAACTTCCCAAGAACTTCTTCGGGCGACATTTTGGTGTACCTAGGATTTTCACGAATATTGTTCACCAAATGAGGATCAAGAACGGTAAAGGACCTTAGCATTAGGCGGACGACGTCGTGGTCCGTCCATCGCGTGCTCCCGTAGCTCCTTATTTTGTTGATAAGGGTCTTGAGCCGATTGTATGTTTGGGTTGGCTCCTCGCCCCTTATCATCGCGAATCGTCCAAGCTCGCCCTCCACCAACTCCATCTTGGTGAGCAAGGTGACATCATTCCCCTCATGAGAGATCTTGAGGGTGTCCCAGATCTGCTTGGCATTGTCCAAGTCGCTCACCTTATGGTACTCGTCCCTGCACAAAGAGGCTAGCAACACAGTAGTAGCTTGTGCATTTTTATGAATTTGCTCATTAATGAACATGGGACTATCCGAACTATCAAAGTGCATTCCACTCTCTACAATCTCCCATATACTAGGATGGAGAGAGAACAAGTGACTACGCATTTTGTGACTCCAAAATCCGTAGTCCTCTCCATCAAAATGAGGAGGTTTACCAAGTGGAATAGATAATAAATGAGCATTTGCACTTTGAGGAATACGCGAATAATCGAAAGAAAAGTTCGAGTTAACCGTCTTTCGTTTGTCGTAGTCGTTGTCGTCGTTGTCCTTGTGGGAAGAAGTGGACTCATCACTGTCGTTGTAGTAGACAATCTCCTTAATGCGCCTTGTCTTCTTCTTCTTCCCATCTTTTCGTCTATGACCCGAGCCCGAGTCGGTAGGCTTGTCATCCTTTGGCTCGTTGACGAAAGACTCCTTCTCTTTATCGTTGATCACGATACCCTTTCCCTTAGGATCCATCTCTTCGGGCGGTTAGTCCCTTTGTGAAGAGAACGGCTCCGATACCAATTGAGAGCACCTAGAGGGGGGGTGAATAGGTGATCCTATAAAACTTTAAACTTAAGCCACAAAACTTGGTTAGACGTTAGTACAGTAATCGCCAAGTGGCTAGAGAGAAGTCTTAGCAAAACACAATAACCACAAGAGAATAATCACAGAGATGACACAGTGGTTTATCCCGTGGTTCGGCCAAGACCAACGCTTGCCTACTCCACGTTGTGGCGTCCCAACGGACGAGGGTTGCAATCAACCCCTCTCAAGCGGTCCAAAGACCCACTTGAATACCACGGTGTTTTGCTTGCTTTTCTTATCCCGTTCGCGAGGAATCTCCACAACTTGGAGCCTCTCGCCCTTACACTTTTGATGTTCACAAAGAATCACGGAGTAAGGGAGGGATGAGCAACTCACACAAGACTCACAAATCAGATCAACAACACGCACACAAGTCGCAACAAGAGCTCGCAACACAACCCAATGAGTTCACAACTCCAACAAGAGCTCTATATGCTATCACAAAGAAACAAATGCGCGGAATCGATGTCTTGGTGCTTAGGAATGTTGTAAGTATGCTTGGTGTTCTCCTCCATGCGCCTAGGGGTCCCTTTTATAGCCCCAAGGCAGCTAGGAGCCATTGAGAGCAATCTAGGAAGGCTGATCTTGCCTTCTGTCGACTGGCGCACCGAACAGTCCGGTGCACACCGGACACTGTCCGGTGACCGATTTCCTTCCATAAATGGCACAGTCGACCGTTGGCAGCTTGAGAGCCATTGGCGCACCGGACATGTCCGGTGTACACCGGACAGTCCGGTGCCCCCTTCTAGCCGTTGGCTTGGCCACGTGTCCCGCGCAGATCGCGCGGCCGACCGTTGGCCCGGCCGACCGTTGGCGCACCGGACAGTCCGGTGCACACCGGACAGTCCGGTGAATTATAGCCGTACATCGCCGATGAATTCCCGAGAGCGGCCACTTCGCTCGAGCCAGCCTGGCGCACCGGACACTGTCCGGTGCACCATCGGACAGTCCGGTGCTCCCAGACTCAGCAGAGTCTTGGCTGCTCGAGCTAAGACATTTACAATTGGATTTTTCCTATTTCCAGCACTTAGACACAATACATTAGTCCATAAAACAATGTACTAAGTCTGAGAAACATACCTTTATCCTTGATTTGTACTTTGTCCACCATTTTACACTTAGGCACTTGTGTTGGACACTAAATCACCAAAATACTTAGAAATGGCCCAAGGGCACATTTCCCTTTCAGAAACTGAATGAGGATAATCGGCAGGATAATAGGGAGATAAGTTCAGTCGGTTCACTATTACTTAGGAGCACATAATTATCGTGCCCGCATGTAACGCCCCACGGTCGAGTATATAAGGCCTAGGGGGCACCCATCAAAAGACAGGTCACTCATTAAGCCAATCTACTCAATTCTCTAGCATCCTTCATACTAGAGAATCCCCCTATAACCCACCACATAAAGATCCATACCAGGAAGTAGGGTATTACGCCTCTCTAAGCGGCCCGAACCTGTAGAAAATTGTCTATTGTCTCTCGTGCGCTCAGCACGAACCATCGAGCTACAATCGATTACACCGTCCTACCCAAAAGCACCTCGAGGGGTAACCCCGGGTGCGCGGTCGGGTCCCAAAACACCGACAGCTGGCGCGCTAGGTAGGGGGTGTGTCACTGATCCAAGCTAGCTCAATGGCCATCACTTTCCAGCACAAGATCACTCTCCGCCCTGGATTCGTGTTCCGCTTCGGAACCATCTCGTCCGCGGCAGACGAAGAAGGGACTTATATCGTATAGCGGATCCGCCAGAGAAAAGCCTTCCTTGAAGATCTCCGAGAAGGCAGGAACGAAGCAGGAGATAGTGCAACCTCCAGCTCTCCGGACGAAGACTACCTCCTGCAAGTTGGGAGCAGAGAACTTGTTTACCCGGAGGAACCCGTTGTCCACCTCATCCACGGAAAAATGGACACTAATTACAAGGAAAAAAGAAACAAAGACCCGTCAAGCTGCCCTTCTGGTACCTCTGTCCTCAAAGGAGAACAGAGTGAAGCTTGTCGTCACGACAACTCCATTCTACCCGACGTCCTCTTCATCGGGGGGAGAGTGGAATCGTCCCCCATCTCCAACAATGAACCGACCGTGCCTGGGGAAGAACCTCCTCAGCGGGAAGCTCGTCGACGGAGGAACCGACGCCGTAATGCCCGACGACATCATGAAGCCGGAGATCGAGATCCGGCGTAGCCTGTATCACGAGACGAGCTCTGCATGGAAACACCCCCTTCTTCATGGTCTATGGTTTGGAGGCAGTGCTACCTGCCGACCTCAGGTTTGGGGCACCAAGGCTGGTCTTTGAAAACATAGCTGAAGCAGAAGCTACCAGGCTAGAAGATATTGACGTACTGGAAGAAGAATGGTTGAATACAGTAATTCAGTCAACTAGATATCAGCAGACCCTGAGGCGCTATCATGATAAGACTATACGACATCGATCCTTCATAGTGGGAGACTTGGTCCTTCGCTGAATTCTAACGGGAGAAGGACGACACAAATTATCGCTGTTATGGGAAGGGTCGTTCATGGTGTCGGGGGTCACTCGGCCAGGATCATATCGGCTTAATCAAATGGATGGCACAGAAGTAGGGAATTCAAGGAATATAGAGCACCTCAGGAAGTTTTACCCTTAGCAAGAACTATTGGAGCAATGTTGTATTCTGTAATTGGAAAAGACGTCTTCAATAAAAGATTTCACTCTCAAAAGCATTCAAACTATTGGTTATCCATCGACTTCGACTTTATTAAACTTGGAATCAAAAAACTTACTCGACATAGGGTGACCACTTGTAACACCCCTGGTGTTACTGTAACTAAAACTTGAGCATGGCATCATAAGCATTGGCATTGTATATGTTTGACACACCTAGAGTGCATTCACTAGGCAAAAATTTCAAACAAGTTGTATTGTTTTAGTGTTTTGCAAATAGAACCCTGGATAGGGAACTTAACCCTAAATAGGGATTAAAGGGGTAAGACATAACCCAAATTGAGAAAACCTAAAGGCTTTAGGGAAATGATTATAAAATGTCCCCAAAAACAAAGTTGGATCACATTTATACCCCTGGGATACCAAAAATCCCCATTTGAACCCTGGAAAACCCTAAGTCTAAAACCTAGGGGCTTATGTGCAAAATTGATGCACATTTGGACTAAAGTGTAAAAACTACTATGTTTAAACATATAAAGTCACATGGTTCACATTTAGGATGATTTGCAAGCCAAACCCTGAGTTTTGGACTTATTTGCAAAAGAGCCACATTTGAACTCTTTTGACTAAGTCTAAATTTCAGTGTATTGTGCTCATCTTTGTGACCTTGTAACTTTTAAACAAAAGAGATTTTGCTCTAAGTCACCACATCAAAGTTATAGAGCAAACAAAGGAGAACAACTTTGCTTAAGGATGTGAGCATAGTTGTTAAGAATAAATTGAAGATAATCATGCTCAAAATCAGGCTGTCAGGCTGCTAAGGTCTGAATTTTCAGACTAATAGTGAACTGACATCAACTTCAAGCCTAAATTCAAGCATGATCCAATGGGTTTTTGTGGCAGCATCATATGGCAATATTGTAGATGGTATGTTGCTTTACAACTTTGATGCAGAGTTTGAGTTGAGTTGTCATTCAAAATTAAGAGAAAACCAAGCTCCAAGTCTGTGTGTTAGGTTGTCTGAAGGAAGTGCTCCATGGTACAGTGACCGAATTAAGTTCAGAACACTTCATCGCCGTCGATCACTCCTCCGCCGCGATTCGTGCCGCCGGCATTAGGACTCGCGCTCGGGGTGGGTGGATAAGGACGTGCGGTGAAAGATCCTTGCCGGCGGTGAGCTGGAGGTCACTCCGGTGACTCACCGTGGCTTTCTTTTCTACTTTGCGGCTGGGCAGATAACCTCGCTGGTGAACCGCCGTGTTCTGGCCCTGCGCCGCGTGTCCTAACCGCGCCACCACATCACCGTGACTCCCTCTAGCTTCCCGTCGACCACCGGAACTACCGCCACGGTAGAAGCCACCTAGCGCTTGCGCCAGTGCCTTCTTCTACCTCTGACCGCCGCGCGTCTCGCCCGATTCACCGGCCACCGACGAAGCCGCCTATAAATTAAGCCCGTGACCAGCTCCGCAGGGTCATCAGCTAACCAGCCACCACTAATCAGCCACGATCGTTCGCCAGAGCTCGAGAATTTCTTGTTTCCCCCAAACTAGTTTCCGCCACTGCAAAACTCACCTCACCGCGACCAGCCCTTTCTAGGTCAGTTCATCCCTCACTCTCCTTTGTTTGAGCACTCTTGTCGCTCTGTGATGCTTGCCGAACCGCCAATTTGTACGGAATAGCTCTAGATCACTGGGAATGCACTCATCTGTCTGCCACCCATTCGGTTCACGCGGACAGAGCTTAATAGGTTGCCATTCGTGCAATTAGGTTGGGGGAAATACTCGGGGTAGGTCCGATTTGATGTCCGCCGCTCGGGAGCGCCAGTCATAGCCCCATTCGGCCGGTACAGACGCTCGCCGGAGCTCGGTCGTGCATGAACGTCGTCGGGGACCTCCCACTGCGAAGAAACAGAAACCGGGGGTCTCTTTTGCAAGTTGTCAGTGGCTCTGTTAAACAGTAAAAGAACTCGTTCACTGTTAGACAGAAATGCAAGGCCCCCTGTGCAAAGTTGCTAGTGCGCGGGCGTGGGCACGCCTTTCCCTTTGGGTTGGGCCGACTGGGCTAGAACTGGCCTAGTCCTGTTCAACCTTTTTCCTTTTTCTTTTTCAGTAGAGCTTTGGAAATTTGTTATAAATTGTAGAAAAATCCTAAAATTGTGAAACCAATTTTCCTAGGCTTATTATTTTCCCTAGAATTTAATAAAAAATAGTTTCATGATTTTTAGTTTAAACAGGGAATTTTAGGGCATTTAAAATAGCTTAAAGAAATAGTTCTGGAATTTTAGAGAATTAATAGTAATGCCAAAAATGTTCAAAATTTTTATATGAACTCCCCACATTATTTAGAAGCCTTGGGTAGAGTTTGAATTGATTTGGACCATGTTTGATAACTAGAACCCAAAACCCCCCTGCTCTATGAACTCCTTTACAGACTCCGGAAACCCTAAGTTCTCGGAGTTCCGTGAAGGAAAGTTGTATTCAAGACTTAGATAATAAATCTTTATTATCTTCACGCTCTCATGAGCATTACATGGCATTCATTCTTATATATGTATATATATGGTTATGTTAGAACGCGAAGAAGAAGTGGAAGTCACTGAAGAAAAGACACCACCACCCTCGGATTCTCAGGCAGGAAACTGCTTCTACTTTGATATTTGTGGATCCGAGCCAGACTCACCTACGAACGAAGGCAAGCCCCGGTGCATTTGCCACCTTCCTTGATGTTTTTAAAATCTTTCTCACTTGATTGCTGCATTAGGTGATAGGAGTTGAATGCTTAAACAATTCCTGCATTACCTTCCTTGAACTTGATTACCTTCCTTGAAACCCTGATTTTACAAAAAAGTTTTTCTATGCTTAGTATTGCTCTAGAAAAACAAAAGGATTTGTTTTACAAAAGATGTTTGGCAAAGTGGAGGGTTGTTTTGAAAAATAAAACTTGATGGTGAATCCATCACGGCCGTGATGGATTCAACATCGGAAAAGATGTACCTCTGCCAGGTACCAAGTTTTTGGGTTGAAAAGATTAAGCTGAGACCGGGCGGGTGACTTGCACGAGAAGAGAGTCTCGGTGTAGTGTCTCCGTCTGAGTCGATTAAGGACCTTGTCGATGTAGGCTTGATGATCGAGGACCCTTTAACTGGTCACATGCCTCGTCATGGGTAAGCCTTGCCTCGGGCAGACTAAGGCCAGAATAAGATAACACGAAATGGGCGTGGAGCGGTGGCGAGAGTAGCGTGTACCCTCCGTGGCAAGAGGCTGGACGGTGGTGTATCTATGCTCTCGGTTTGCGTGAACCTGATCTGGTCTTAAGAACCCCGGTGGCGGGTTGACATATGCAAGGGTTAAGTGCTACATATGTCGTGTGATTGGAGATCCTCAGCTGAGTATAATTGATTCGGATCGCCGTACCTTCGCGGTTATGAAGACTTGGTCACTGCCCTACACGTAGCAATCCAGTGAAGATGAAGAAAGAATTAAGAACTTGGCTAGTTCAGGATAAGTGTTTGAACTAGGTTAGAGAGAACTCTAGAGATAAGTAAGTTTACTTAACTTAACTTGACAAATAAAACTGGATTTTTAAGGATCCACTTTAGTAAGCATTTCTGCAAAACAGAGTCTTTGAATATTGAGAAGCCTTACCTTGACTCCCTTAAACCAGCATACCCTTGAGAGTCTTTTCTTTAGTCGGGTAAGACTTGCTGAGTAATTCCATACTCAGGGTTTATCCCTTCGTTGTTTTTAGGTGAGGAAGTAGCAGATTTCTATTGCTTCTGTACCAAGGTGGTTCCTAAGGAAGAGAAACAAGACTGAAGTGCGGGAGTACTTGGTCCTCCATAAGAAAACTTTTATGAAAAACTTATCGGGAGGAGTTTTTGCCTCCCTCAGTTATGTAATAATACTACTCTTCACTCGTTTATATTTTCTGGTCTGTAATAAACAACTCGATCTTACTTTTTAAATAAATGTAAGTTATGTAATCGCTTCCGCATTTCTTTATCTCCGATGTTCTGTAATGTCTGCAAGACGGGTGAAACGTTCCTGGAAAGGTAAGAAAGAAGATACCGAACTTGTCAAGTAGTTCAGGGGCACCTACAGGGTTGTCTGAAGTCCGTTGGACAAGGACAACTGTAGGTGGGCCTAATTACTTGGGAGGTTCCGTCACACCACTATACCTACTAACGGAGCAATCGGCTTAAGTCGGCAACGACTTAAGACGGTGCAACATGCTCGCGCTTACTCGACATAGGGTGACCACTATACCCTACTAACGGAGCAATCGGCTTAAGTCGGTGACGACTTAAGACGGTGCAACATGCTCGCGCTTACTCGACATAGGGTGACCACTATACCCTACTAATGGAGCAACCGTCTTAAGTCGGCGACGACTTAAGACGGTGCAACATGCTCGCGCTTACTCGACATAGGGTGACCACTATACCCTACTAACAGAGCAATCGGCTTAAGTCGGTGACGACTTAAGACGGTGCAACATGCTCGCGCTTACTCGATATAGGGTGACCACTATACCCTACTAACGGAGCAGTCGGCTTAAGTCGGCAATGACTTAAGACGACGTAACATGCTCACAGCTACTCGTCATAGGGAGATCTCTATGCCTTACCAGCTAATCAATTGGCATAAATTAGGAAAAGATTCCAAAAACCAGCATGCCACACTTACTTCTGCAAACGTTCATAGCGTCTGCTAAATTATAAACAGCAGAAACAAAAAGTTGTAGCTTTCAGCGCCAAGAACACATTCTAATATCCTACCGAGTATTCGAGTGCACTGATCACACACACATATAGTTCACAAACGCATTCAATATCTTCTAAGCACAACAAAACATCTCTATTTGGCAATGTCTTTCGCAGGAGCAATCGAGGAGGAAGGGCGACTCGAAGCATGAGGCGTAGCCTTGACATCCACAACAATGTCATCAGGAACAACTACACCGGGCCTTCTCATCAGGATTCGCCCCGCGCGAATGACTTTGTCCATGGCCTTGTCACGCTGGGCTTTCAGAGCGGCGCAGTTGTCCTCTGCAACTTTGGTAGCCAGTCGAGGGGCCTCTAGCTCCTAGGCGACTGATCTCTTGGAGGCACGCAGATCTTTGATGATGGAGTCCTTGCTGGACATCAACTGCCTAAGCCGCAGGATTTCATCCTGGGATACTTGCAGTTCATGATGATGATGATCCAGATCTGTCATGGTAAAGCGGTGACTCCTCTCCAAGATGGTTAGGGAGTTGCTAGCGTCATGATACAACCTATCTAGATTATCGCGAGAAGCCGCAAGTGCTCGTTTTTCCTCCTACAAACAAGGATCGACTCTCAAGCATCCATTAAGTAGTAAAAGCATGGCATATCCAACTGAGTAAGTTTACCTCATTAGCTACCCTTTAAGAGTCAAGCTGAGCGTTCAGAGAAGAATTCAAAGAATGTGCGTCGTCTAAAGAAGCAGAAACCTGAGCCAGGTCGATCTGACCTTGGGAATACTTCTCCTCAAGCCCAGAGTACCGCCGGGTTGAGTCGGCTTGATGTTGAAGATGTTTCTCCTCAAGCTCAGAGTACCACCGGGCCATATCTAACAAAAAGCAGTCGAAGAAGGATACATGGTTAAAAACAAATTAATAAATCAACCAAGGAAGAAACAAAGATACCAACCAGCATTTGACACTTTCAAATCAGCTATCTGCTTCTGAAGCAGCAATGGATTCCACTGTGTCAGAGACAGAGCTCCTTCTGGGATAGAGGCACCATGCGATCTCAATTGAGCAGACATCTCGTCAACCAAAGTCTGTTATTAAAAACAAATGAGTACAAAGAAAGTGATTTACCAGGAGGAATGACAGAACGAAAAGAGCAAAGTTACCTGATGATTAGAAAAGAATGAGGACAATCCCAAGTCACAAGAAGCTATGTTGTAGCTCGACGAAGGAAGATCAACTGGAACAATCTGAAGAGTATTGTTAGGGGTTGATTCAGCTCCACTAGCAGATATTATAATTCTAGCATCTGGCTCATCGACCTCCAAGGCGACTCCCTCACTCGAAGCTAAAGAAGTATGCATCGCTATCACTCCATCAGATCGTGGTGGAGATGACCCGACGTGGACGTCCATGGAGGTGTGGGAAGGAGAGCTCAGTCGGAGACCCTCGGGGGCTGGGTTGCAGCTCGCACTACCCATTGGAGCCGGATCACTACCGACAACACCCTCGGGGCTGGGTTACAGCTCGCGCTACCCACCAGAGCTGGGTCATTACCAGCGACACCCTCGGGGGCTGGGTAACCGCTAGCATCGCCCTTGGGGGCTGGATTTTCTGCAACAGCCACCTCTGAGGTTGAAGGATCCTCAGCCAGGGAGTTGGACAATCCTGATCAGCTTCTTGACACCGAAGACTGCCTTCCAAAGTCGACGATGCGCGAGATACTACCCGGGATACCTCTAATCCCACGTCTGGAGCGTCAGAGCAAACATCCATCATATCATCAATAGTTGGTTCCAACAGCATATCTTCAGGAATGACATTCTCAAGGGCCTGATCAAAATATGTTATGGATAAATATTCAAGGCTAACAAGAGTAGACAGAGCTGGAGAAGGAATATCACTATCCCCCCTACTACCTCTGTAACGCCGACTATTCTTATGAATTAGCGGAATTTCTTCTTCCTCTTCTTCATCCTCGTCAAAAATGCGGACAATAGATGGTGCAAGATCACACCCATTGGGATCAGCTGGCGCACGGGTACACTCGTTGAGGTCAGTTGGTGCAAGGTCACATCCATTGGGTTCAGTTTCAATAGGATCACACCCATTGGGTTCAGCTTCAGCAGGTACACCACCATTGGGGTCAACTTCAGTAAAGACCTCTGTTGATACTTCTTCGCAAACAGGAGCAGAAGGTCCAGCATCCTGATCCAAGAATGACAGTCATCGAAGCCGTTTCTTTTTCTTCTTCTTCTACTTAGTAGGCGCAGTTGGGTGGCTGACCTGACGAAGACACTTTGGGCGAGTACCCTTAGGCTTTCGGGTGTCCACTGTTTTGTCAGTCTCTGGTATAACCGCAACAACCATTATTTCAGCAGGGGCCGAGTCAGAAGATTCTCCAGCCAACATATCGAGTACAACATTTATCTCTGCATCTTCTGGACTCGCTGGCATCTCAAAATGAACTTGCCTCTCATCATTGGGAAGATCACAAAGAGAAGCAACTAATACCTCAATATTTTCAGGAGAGGGTCGCACTCTAAGACCCAGACCACTATCACCAACAGGAGGATTGGACACGAAATTGAAAAAGGACTTAGGAGGTGGCAGATTCCAAGCATAGTAGGCAACAGGAGCACCAACATTTGATACTTTGCCTCTCAAGATCATGTCTAATCGGCTCACCAGATCCTCAGCAGGAATTCTCCTATTGGTAACCCGAGTTGAGTCAGTAACACCACTGTACAAGTAAGCTGGGTATGCTCTATCCTTCAAGGGCTGGATATTCTTAAAAACAAAGTCAGCGACCACAGCCTTGGCAGTTAGACCTCTCTCCTTCAGCAGACAGATTTCAGCAAGCATAACCCTAGCTTCTGTTACTTCCAAGGCAGTAGGAGACTCAATCCAACTTGGAGTGCACACATCTGGTTGTCTCCCCGACCGAGGGGGGAGAGACTTACCGTGGTTTTCCACAATAAACCACTCAAGGCGCCACCCTTTAATGTTGTCCTTAAGCGAAATATCAAGGTATTCTGTTTTCCTTCCGCGGCGCATCTCCAGACTCACACCACCCACGAGCTGGTGCTGCCCCCCAGCCATTCCAGGTCGACAGTGATTCAGATACTTCCATAAACCAAAGTGGGGAAGAATTCCGAGGTAGGCCTCGCACAGATGAACAAAGATAGAGATTTGTAAAATAGAATTGGGATTCAGATGAGTCAGGTTCAGATTATAAAAGTCAAGGAGACCGCGGAAGAAGGGAGAAATGGGAAGAACAAGGCCACGAATAAGAAAAGGAACATAGACAACAGACTCGTGGGTATGTTCTGTCGGAACAGTGACCCCGTGGCAAATCTGCCAAGAACAAAGCTCCTTTGGAGAAAGAACGCCAACATCGACAAGGCGGAGGAGATCCGTTCAGAGACAACAGACATATGGTTACCTGCGAAGGGCAACTGACTGTTGGGGTCGATGGGAGGAATGACCACCGCAACAGAATTCTGATTCTTCTGCTTGGGCGCCATTGCAATCTCGTCGGTGGATTGAACGGAAGCGAAATCAGAGGGAAACAGAGGAATGTTTTGAGGCAGAAAGGTGAAGTTAGGGCTCAGAACGCAGAGGCGTGCGACGACGTGATAAAAATGGGGTTTTCCCGGGTTGGATACCATTTCTAAAAAAGTGCTAAGTCATCACTCGGGACAACAAGATTTCCGAAGTGGCCCAGAGTAACTCGGTTGTTATCTCTAAAACACTAACGTCGTCGAGCACCACTCGGTTGTTACCTCTAAAACGCCAACGTGGCCCAGCATAACTCGGTTGTTACCTCTAAAACATTGACGTCGTCAAGCACCACTCGACTGTTACCTCTAAAACGCCGACGTGACCTAGCATAACTCGGCTATTACCTTTAAAAAACGCCGACGTGGTCCAGAGCACCTCGACAGTTACTTCTAAAAGATGCCGGCAATACCTACTGATAGTTGCCTAGAAGGGGGGGGGGGTGAATAGGGCGAAACTGAAATTTACAAATATAAACACAACTACAAGCCGGGTTAGCGTTAGAAATATAAACGAGTCCACGAGAGAGGGTGAAAAACAAATCGCAACCAAATGGAGAGTGTGACACGGGATTTGTTTTGCCGAGGTTCGGTTCTCGCAAACCTACTCCTCGTTGAGGAGGCCACAAAGGTCGGGTCTCTTTCAACCCTTCCCTCTCTCAAGCGATCCCACGGATTGAGTGAGCTTTCTCTTCTTAATCACTTGGAACACAAAGTTCCCACAAGGACCACCACAAGTTTGGTGTCTCTTGCCTCAATTACAAGTGAGTTTGATCGCAATGAAAGAATCAAGAAAGAAGAAAGCAATCCAAGCGCAAGAGCTCGAAAGAACACAAGCAAATCTCTCTCTCTAGTCACTAGAGCGTTGTGTGGAATTTGGAGAGGATTTGATCTCTTTGGTGTGTCTAGAATTGAATGTTAGAGCTCTTGTAGGTAGTTGGGAAGTGGAACACTTGGATACAATGAATGGTGGGGTGGTTGGGTATTTATAGCCCCAACCACCGAACTTGACCGTTGGTGGAGGCTGTCTGTTCGATGGCGCACCGGACAGTCCGGTGCACACCGGACATGTCCGGTGCCCCAGCCACGTCACCAGTGCCGTTGAAATCTGACCGTTGGAGTTCTGACTTCTGGGCCCGCCTCGATGTCCGGTGGCGCACCGGACATGAACTGTTCAGTGTCCGGTGCGCCGGTATGGGCGCGCCTGCCTTCTGCGCGCGCTGCGCGCGCATTTAATGCGTTGCAGGTAGCCGTTGGCGCGAAGTAGCCGTTGCTCCGAGGATGCACCGGACAGTCCGGTGCACACCGGACATGTCCGGTGAATTATAGCGGAGCAGCCTTCGTGAAATCCCGAGGCTGGCGAGTTCCGGAGCAGCGTCTTCGTTGGAGCACCGGACACTGTCCGGTGTACACCGGACAGTCCGGTGAATTATAGCGCGCCGGTTCTGGATTTTCCCGAAGGTGACGAGTTGGAGTTGGAGTCCTCTGGTGCACCGGACACTGTCCGGTGGCACACCGGACAGTCCGGTGCGCCAGACCAAAGGAGCCTTCGGTTGCTCCTTTGCTCTTTTGTTGAACTCAATACTTGGTCTTTTTATTGGCTAAGTGTGAACCTTTTGCACCTGTATAACTTATACACTAGAATAAACTAGTTAGTCCAAAGATTTGTGTTGGGCAATTCAACCACCAAAATTAAATAGGAACTAGGTGTAAGCCTAATTCCCTTTCAATCTCCCCCTTTTTGGTGATTGATGCCAACACAAACCAAAGCAAATATAGAAGTGCATAATTGAACTAGTTTGCATAATATAAGTGCAAAGGTTGCTTGGAATTGAGCCAATATAAATACTTACAAGATATGCATGGATTGTTTCTTCATTTTTAACATTTTGGACCACGCTTGCACCACATGTTTTGTTTTTGCAAAATCTTTTGTAAATTTTTTTAAAGTTCTTTTGCAAATAGTCAAAGGTAAATGAATAAGAGTTTGCAAAGCATTTTCAAGTTTTGAAATTTTCTCCCCCTGTTTCAAATGCTTTTCCTTTGACCAAACAAAACTCCCCCTAAATGAAATCCTCCTCTTACTGTTCAAGAGGGTTTTGATGAATCAATTTTGAAATACTACTTTCTCCCCTTTTTGAACATATTAAGATACCAAATTGACAATAATTAGGTGATGGTGCGGTCCTTTTGCTTTGGGCTAATACTTTCTCCCCCTTTGGCATGAATCGCCAAAAACAGAGTCATTAGAGCCCTTTAAATTACTTTCTCCTCCTTTGGTCATAAATAAAAGAGGAAGATTAAACCAAAGTAGGAGTCCTTTTGCTTTGCTCTCTCCCCCAAAGATAGAGAGCGGATCGGAGTGATGACGAAGGATGAGTTACGAAGTGGAAGCCTTTGTCTTCGTTGAAGACTCCAATACCCTTTTAATACACCTATGACTTGGTTTGAAATAGACTTGACAACACATTAGTCATAGCATATAAGAGACATGATCAAAGGTATATTTATGAGCTATGTGTGCAAGTTAGCAAAGGAAATTTCTAGAATCAAGAATATTGAGCTCATGCCTAAGTTTGGTAAAAGTTTGTTCATCAAGTGGCTTGGTAAAGATATCGGCTAATTGATCTTTAGTATTAATGTATGCAATCTCGATATCTCCCTTTTGTTGGTGATCCCTAAGAAAATGATACCGAATGGCTATGTGCTTAGTGCGGCTATGCTCGACGGGATTGTCGGCCATTTTGATTGCACTCTCATTATCACATAGCAGAGGGACTTTGGTTAATTTGTAACCGTAGTCCCGCAGGGTTTGCCTCATCCAAAGCAATTGCACGCAACAATGACCTGCGGCAATGTAGTCGGCTTCGGCGGTTGAAAGAGCGACCGAATTTTGCTTCTTTGAAGCCCAAGACACCAAGGATCTTCCCAAGAATTGGCAAGTCCCCGATGTGCTCTTTCTATTAATCTTACACCCCGCCCAATCGGCATCCGAATAACCAATTAAATCAAAAGTGGATCCCCGAGGGTACCAAAGCCCAAACTTAGGAGTATAAGCCAAATATCTCAAGATTCGTTTTACGGCCGTAAGGTGTGATTCCTTAGGGTCGGCTTGGAATCTTGCACACATGCACACGGAAAGCATAATGTCCGGTCGAGATGCACATAAATAAAGCAATGAACCAATCATCGACCGGTATACCTTTTGATCCACGGACTTACCTCCCGTGTCAAGGTCGAGATGCCCATTGGTTCCCATGGGTGTCTTGATGGGCTTGGCATCCTTCATTCCAAACTTGCTTAGAATATCTTGAGTATACTTCGTTTGGCTAATGAAGGTGCCCTCTTGAAGTTGCTTGACTTGGAATCCTAGAAAATACTTCAACTCCCCCATCATCGACATCTCGAATTTCTTTGTCATGATCCTACTAAATTCTTCACATGTAGATTCGTTAGTAGACCCAAATATGATATCATCAACATAAATTTGGCATACAAACAAATCATTGTCAAGAGTTTTAGTGAATAAAGTAGGATCGACCTTGCCGACTTTGAAGCCATTAGCAATAAGGAAATCTCTAAGGCATTCATACCATGCTCTTGGGGCTTGTTTGAGCCCATAAAGCGCCTTAGAGAGCCTATAAACATGGTTAGGGTACTCACTATCTTCAAAGCCGGGAGGTTGCTCAACATAGACCTCCTCCTTGATTGGTCCATTGAGGAAGGCACTCTTCACGTCCATTTGGTAAAGCTTGAAGCCATGGTAAGTAGCATAGGCTAATAATATGCGACTCAAGCCTAGCTACGGGTGCATAGGTTTCACCAAAATCCAAACCTTCGACTTGTGAATATCCCTTGGCCACGAGTCGAGCTTTGTTCCTTGTCACCACACCATGCTCGTCTTGTTTGTTGCGGAAGACCCACTTGGTTCCTACAACATTTTGGTTAGGACGTGGAACTAAATGCCATACCTCGTTCCTCGTGAAGTTGTTGAGCTCCTCTTGCATCGCCATCACCCAATCCGAATCTTGGAGTGCTTCCTCTACCCTGTGTGGCTCAATAGAG
The DNA here is from genome assembly GCF_902167145.1 of Zea mays. Lineage (NCBI taxonomy): Eukaryota > Viridiplantae > Streptophyta > Magnoliopsida > Poales > Poaceae > Zea > Zea mays. The sequence continues at coordinate 71,995,575 of NC_050100.1, read as the reverse complement.
GAAACAAAAGAGTAATGCTCACAAAAATGTGCAACACGAGATCGAGTAGTTACCCCCTTTTGAATGTCACCGAGGATGGTGTCGATGGGATGATCTCGTTGGATTGCTTGGTGGACTCTTGGGTGTGGCGGCCTTGGTTCTTGCTCATCCTTCTTTTCTTGATCATTTGCATCTCCCCCTTGATCATTGCCATCATCTTGAGGTGGCTCATTTGCTTGATCTTCTACTTCATCAACTTGAGCTTCAACCTCATTTTGAGTCGGTGGAGATGCTTGCGTGGAGGAGGATGGTTGATCTTGTGCTTTTGGAGGCTCTTCAGATTCCTTAGGACACACATCCCCAATGGACATGTTCCTTAGCGCTATGCACGGAGCCTCTTCATCACCTATCTCATCAAGATCAACTTGCTCTTCTTGAGAGCCGTTAGTTTCATCAAACACAACGTCACATGAGACTTCAACTAGTCCAGTGGACTTGTTAAAGACCCTATATGCCCTTGTGTTTGAGTCATAACCAAGTAAAAAGCCTTCTACAGTCTTAGGAGCAAATTTAGATTTTCTACCTCTTTTAACAAGAATAAAGCATTTGCTACCAAAGACTCTAAAATATGAAATGTTGGGCTTTTTACCGGTTAGGAGTTCATAGGATGTCTTCTTGAGGATTCGGTGAAGATATAACCGGTTGATGGCGTAGCAGGCGGTGTTGACCGCCTCGGCCCAAAACCGATCCGAAGTCTTGTACTCATCAAGCATGGTCCTTGCCATGTCCAATAGAGTTCGATTCTTCCTCTCCACTACACCATTTTGTTGAGGTGTGTAGGGAGAAGAGAACTCATGCTTGATGCCCTCCTCCTCAAGGAAACCTTCGATTTGAGAGTTCTTGAACTCCATCCCGTTGTCGCTTCTTATTTTCTTGATCCTTAAGCCGAACTCATTTTGAGCCCGTCTCAAGAATCCCTTTAAGGTCTCTTGGGTTTGAGATTTTTCCTGTAAAAAGAATACCCAAGTGAAGCGAGAATAATCATCCACAATAACTAGACAGTACTTACTCCCGCCGATGCTTATGTAAGCAATCGGGCCGAATAGATCCATGTGTAGGAGCTCCAGTGGCCTGTCGGTCGTCATGATGTTTTTGTGTGGATGATAGGCTCCAACTTGCTTCCCTGCCTGGCATGCGCTACAAATCCTGTCTTTCTCAAAATGAACATTTGTTAATCCTAAAATGTGTTCTCCCTTTAGAAGCTTATGAAGATTCTTCATTCCAACATGGGCTAGTCGGCGGTGCCAGAGCCAACCCAAGTTAGTCTTAGCAACCAAGCAAGTGTCGAGTTCAGCTCTATCAAAATCTACCAAGTATAGCTGACCCTCTAACACTCCCTTGAATGCTATTGAATCATCACTTCTTCTAAAGACAGTAACACCTATATCAGTAAATAGACAGTTGTAGCCCATTTGACATAATTGGGATACAGAAAGCAAATTGTAATCTAAAGAATCTACAAGAAAAACATTGGAAATGGTATGGTCAGGTGATATAGCAATTTTACCCAATCCTTTGACCAAACCTTGATTTCCATCCCCGAATGTGATAGCTCGTTGGGGATCTTGGTTTTTCTCATATGAGGAGAACATCTTCTTCTCCCCTGTCATGTGGTTTGTGCACCCGCTGTCGAGTATCCAACTTGAGCCCCCGGATGCATAAACCTACAAAATAATTTTAGTTCTTGACTTTAGGTACCCAAACGGTTTTGGGTCCTTTGGCATTAGAAACAAGAACTTTGGGTACCCAAACACAAGTCTTTGACCTCTTGTGTTTGCCCCCAACAAACTTGGCAACTACCTTGCCGGATTTGTTAGTTAAAACATATGATGCATCAAAAGTTTTAAAAGAAATGTCATGCTCATTTGATGCACTAGGAGTTTTCTTCTTAGGCAACTTAGCACGGGTTGGTTGCCTAGAGCTAGATGTCTCACCCTTATACATAAAAGCATGGTTAGGGCCAGAGTGAGACTTCCTAGAGTGAATTTTCCTAATTTTGCTCTCAGGATAACCGGCAGGGTATAAAATGTAACCCTCGTTATCCTGAGGCATGGGAGCCTTGCCCTTAACAAAATTTGACAATCTTTTAGGAGGGGCACTAAGTTTGACATTGTCTCCCCTTTGGTAGCCAATGCCATCCTTAATGCCAGGGTGTCTCCCATTATAGAGCATACTTCTAGCAAATTTAAACTTTTCATTTTCTAAGTTATGCTCGGCAATTTTTGCATCTAATATTGCTATATGATCATTTTGTTGTTTAATCAAAGTCATGTGATCATGAATAGCATTAATATCAACATCTCTACATCTAGTACAAATGGAAACATGCTCAACACTAGATGTAGAGGGTTTGCATGAATTAAGTTCAACGATCTTAGCACGCAAGATATCATTATTATCTCTAAGATCGGAAATTGTAACATTGCAAACATCTAGCTCTTTAGCCTTAGCAATTAAATTTTCATTTTCTACTCTAAGGCTAGCAAGAGAAATGTTTAATTCTTCAATCTTAGCAAGCAAATCATCATTATCATTTCTAAGATTGGGAATTGAAACATTACAAACATGTGAGTCAACCTTAGCATTTAAACTAGCATTTTCATTTCTAAGGTTGGTAATAGTATCATGGCAAGTACTTAGCTCACTAGATAATTTCTCACATTTTTCTACCTCTAGAGCATAAGCATTTTTAACCTTAACATGCTTTTTATTTTCCTTGATTAGGAAGTCCTCTTGGGAGTCCAAGAGGTCATCCTTTTCATGGATGGCACTAATTAGCTCATTTAGTTTTTCCTTTTGTTCCATGTTAAGGTTGGCAAAAAGAACGCGCAAGTTATCCTCCTCATTGCTAGCATCATCCTCATCACTAGAGGTTTCATATTTAGTGGAGGATCTTGATTTTACCTTCTTCCTTTTGCCGTCCTTTGCCATGAAGCACTTGTGGCCGACGTTTGGGAAGAGGAGTCCCTTGGTGACGGCGATGTTGGCGGCGTCCTCGTCGGAGGAGGAGTTGGAGGGGCTCTCGTCGGAGTCCCACTCGCGGCACACGTGGGCATCACCGCCCCTCTTCTTGTGGTACTTCTTCTTTTCTTTCCTCTTTCCCTTCTTGTCGTTATCCCTGTCACTGTCACTTGATAATGGACATTTAGCGATAAAGTGACCGGGCTTACCACACTTGTAGCAAACCTTCTTGGAACGGGATTTGTAATCCTTCCCCTTCCGTTGCTTGAGGATTTGGCGAAAGCTTTTGATGATTAAAGCCATCTCCTCATTGTCGAGCTTGGAGGCGTCAATTGGTTGTCTACTCGGTGTAGACTCCTCCTTCTTCTCCTCCGTCGCCTTAAATGCCACCGGTTGTGCTTCGGACGTGGAGGGTTCATCAAGCTCGTTGATCTTCTTGGAGCCCTTGATCATACATTCAAAGCTCACAAAATTCCCGATAACTTCCTCGGGGGTCATTTGAGTATATCTAGGATTACCACGAATTAATTGAACTTGAGTGGAGTTAAGGAAAATGAGTGATCTAAGAATAACCTTAACCACCTCGTGGTCATCCCACTTCTTGCTCCCGAGGTTGCGCACTTGGTTCACCAAAGTCTTGAGCCGGTTGTACATGTCTTGTGGCTCTTCCCCTTAGCGAAGTCGAAAGCGACCGAGCTCCCCCTCGATCGTTTCCCGCTTGGTGATCTTTGTTAGTTCATCACCCTCGTGCGCGGTCTTGAGGAGGTCCCAAATTTCCTTTGCATTCTTCAACCCTTGCACCTTGTTGTATTCCTCTCTATTTAGAGAGGCCAAGAGTATGGTTGTGGCTTGGGAGTTGAAGTGCTCGATTTGGGCCACCTCGTCCTCATCATAATCCTCATCCCCTACGGATGGTACCTGTGCTCCAAACTCAACAACATTCCATATACTTTTGTGGAGTGAGGTTAGATGAAATTTCATTAAATCACTCCACCTAGCATAATCTTCACCGTCAAAGGTTGGCGGTTTGCCTAATGGAACGGAAAGTAATGGAGTATGTCTAGATGTACGAGGATAGTGTAAGGGGATCTTACTAAACTTCTTACGCTCTTGGCGTTTAGAAGTTACAGAGGGCGCATCGGAGCCGGAGGTCGATGTTGATGAAGTGTCGGTCTCGTAGTAGACCACTTTCCTCATCCTTTTGTGCTTGTCCCCACTCCGATGTGGCTTGTGAGAGGAAGATCTCTCCTTCTTCTCTTTGTGGTGAGAAGAAGATTTCTTCTCCTTCCCTTTGTTGGAGGAGCTCTTCTTCTTCTCCTTCCTCTTGGTGCGGGACTCTTCCGATGAAGTGCTCCTGTGGCTTGTAGTGGGCTTTTCGCCGGTCTCCATCTCCTTCTTGGCGTGATCTCCCGACATCACTTCGAGCGGTTAGGCTCTAATGAAGCACCGGGCTTTGATACCAATTGATAGTCGCCTAGAGGGGGGGGGTGAATAGGGCGAAACTGAAATTTACAAATATAAACACAACTACAAGCCGGGTTAGCGTTAGAAATATAAACGAGTCCACGAGAGAGGGTGAAAAACAAATCGCAACCAAATGGAGAGTGTGACACGGGATTTGTTTTGCCGAGGTTCGGTTCTCGCAAACCTACTCCCCGTTGAGGAGGCCACAAAGGCTGGGTCTCTTTCAACCCTTCCCTCTCTCAAGCGATCCCACGGATCGAGTGAGCTTTCTCTTCTTAATCACTTGGAACACAAAGTTCCCACAAGGACCACCACAAGTTTGGTGTCTCTTGCCTCAATTACAAGTGAGTTTGATCGCAATGAAAGAATCAAGAAAGAAGAAAGCAATCCAAGCGCAAGAGCTCGAAAGAACACAAGCAAATCTCTCTCTCTAGTCACTAGAGCGTTGTGTGGAATTTGGAGAGGATTTGATCTCTTTGGTGTGTCTAGAATTGAATGCTAGAGCTCTTGTAGGTAGTTGGGAAGTGGAACACTTGGATACAATGAATGGTGGGGTGGTTGGGTATTTATAGCCCCAACCACCGAACTTGACCGTTGGTGGAGGCTGTCTGTTCGATGGCGCACCGGACAGTCCGGTGCACACCGGACATGTCCGGTGCCCCAGCCACGTCACTAGTGCCGTTGGAATCTGACCGTTGGAGTTCTGACTTCTGGACCCGCCTCGATGTCCGGTGGCGCACCGGACATGAACTGTTCAGTGTCCGGTGCGCCGGTATGGGCGCGCCTGCCTTCTGCGCGCGCTGCGCGCGCATTTAATGCGTTGCAGATAGCCGTTGGCGCGAAGTAGTCGTTGCTCCGAGGATGCACCGGACAGTCCGGTGCACACCGGACATGTCTGGTGAATTATAGCGGAGCAGCCTTCGTGAAATCCCGAGGCTGGCGAGTTCCGGAGCAGCGTCTTCGTTGGAGCACCGGACACTGTCTGGTGTACACCGGACAGTCCGGTGAATTATAGCGCGCCGGTTCTGGATTTTCCCGAAGGTGACGAGTTGGAGTTGGAGTCCTCTGGTGCACCGGACACTGTCCGGTGGTGCACCGGACACTGTCCGGTGGCACACCGGACAGTCCGGTGCGCCAGACCAGAGGAGCCTTTGGTTGCTCCTTTGCTCTTTTGTTGAACTCAATACTTGGTCTTTTTATTGGCTAAGTGTGAACCTTTTGCACCTGTATAACTTATACACTAGAATAAACTAGTTAGTCCAAAGATTTGTGTTGGGCAATTCAACCACCAAAATTAAATAGGAACTAGGTGTAAGCCTAATTCCCTTTCACCTACCATAACTCAGCTGTTTTCTCTATGAAAATGCCGACAGAACCAAATACGACTCAGCAATTATCAGTCGTTACTCGGGTGTTATCTCTAAGAACAACGGCAACGCTGGGCATGAATACAAGCTATCGATTGACTATAAAAGAACGATGGAAAAGCAGAGGAGTTACTTAGAACAAGCTGAAATTTTCTTCAATATATTAAGAAGGGAAGTTCTTCCGCAAACTCAAAGACCAACTCTTTATGAGTCGGCCTTCTTCCCTTTTTTGCTACATTACACTACTACATCACTACACTACTTACACTACTCTATACTACTAACTACTACTACATTATTCCACTATTACTAATACTACTTCTACTACTACTTATCTATACTAATATTTAAGCCAGTGGCGCTTTACCACTGGCCTTACTGCTGCCGCTGTCACCCTTGCCGCTGCCGTCATCGCCCTTGCCGCTGTCGTCGTCGCCCTTGCCGTTGCCATCACCTCCACTGCCACCGTCGCCTCCATCGCCGCCGTCGCCTTCGTCGTCGCCGTCACCACCGCTCCCCTCCTCAGAGGAGTTCTCCTCGTCCGAGGAGATCTCCGACTCATCCGAGCCCTCGAGCCCGGAGCGCTCGACGACCCAGATGTATGTCCACACCTCGGCAGCGATCCCCTGGGAATCGTCCGAGTCATCGGACGACACCGGGGGAGAGGCATAGACCGGCGACCCCTCAGACTCGGAGGAAAACTCCTCCTCCGAGTACTCAGAGTCACCGAAGTCCTCCGAGGGGGGACTTGGCTCGCGCTTCCGCTTTGTCACCGGAGTGGTGCGGCAAACTTCCGCCCTTCTTGTTCTTGCCCATAGTTGATTGGAAGAGAAGAGAAAAGTGGAGAATAAACAACAAACGGCCGGGAGATGTGTGAAGACACCAGTGAAGCAAGTAGGCTATTTATAGAGGCAGGAGGCAACCGCTCATCTCCTACCACGGTCACTGAACACTCGCAAATATTCAATAAACCATTCAAATCGTCTGGAAACAAGTCAGGCGGCAGACGCCATTTCATGCAACACGACACCATTGGGACTGAAGTCAACTGCTTGGACGATATGATTACACCCCGCGGTCACGTCAAGTTACTACTCGGGCAGTTTGCTAAACGCTCAGGGCACCAAGCCGTCCCTTGGCTACACCCATTGGGGGACGTCCAGGAATTTTCAATAGATTTTCCCAAGCAGTCACATCCATATAGTATACGCAATGAATGTATCAAGATAGAAGGAAGATATCGATAGAGATCGGAGGAAAGCCAAAAATAACTCCTGAAGTACAAGTCTAATCAACAGAAGCATTGAAACACGAAGCGAAATGAAGACCAACCAAGAGTCATCTACCGGACGTCCAATATGTCGCCAATCAAATAAATTTCAAACCTAACAAGACATGGGTAGACTGCGTTACTGATCTCAAAGGCAAGAAGTAAAGACAACAGGCTGATCTCTAAAAAACATAAGCTGATGATATAACGCCAAAATTCTAAGACATGAGATGAAGACCTTTGAGTGGATTATTTTCAGTAATCTACTCAAAGCTCGAGGGCTACACCCATTGGGTGCACCTCCGGTGCACCCAATGAGTTCTCAATCCTGAAGGCAGAACACTGATCTCTAGGGCATGGAACGACGATGAAATGCTGATTTCTAAAGCATGGGATGAAGATGAACCAACGACTTCTAAAAAGCAGGAGATGAAGACCTTTGAGTGGATTATTCTCAGTAATCCACTCAAAGCTCGGGGGCTACACCCAATGAATCTTCAACCCCTAAAAGACGAAATGCTGATCTCTAAAGCATAAGCTGGTGACCAAGCACTAATCTCTGAAATATAAAGCGAAGACCGCAGAAAGAGCCGAAGAATATAACAAAAGTTTGTTTTTACCAGACCGATCAAAGTTCAGAAGCAACAACTTGACAAGTGTATTGTCAAAGCATCCACAGTCTAAAATCAAAACCGCAAGATGGACCTAGAATCTTTGGGCCGATTGTTTCAAAATCAACTCAAAGATTGGGGGCTTGTGGGGGACACATATCCCCCGGGTTCACTAGAAGGCTGGAAGGCCTCGCGAAAGACTCTGGGCCCATTATTTCGCAAGGCCACCCCTTCGTGGGCCAGGGGAGGAATCACTAGCAGAATGGATCGACGCAAGATTGGATCAACTCGAGCCCAGGCGGGTCAATGGATTTAAACGTTATCTGTAGCAATGATCCGATTCTCCCGCGCAGCGCCCTCATACGTCAGAACTGAACGAGAATAAGTCAGCAGGATAATAGGGAGATAATGAGATAAGTTCAGTCGGTTCACTATTACTTAGGAGCACATAATTATCGTACCCGCATGTAACGCCCCACGGTCGAGTATATAAGGCCTAGGGGGCACCCCATCAAAAGACAGGTCACTCATTAAGCCAATCTACTCAATTCTCTAGCATCCTTCATACTAGAGAATCCCCCTATAACCCACCACATAAATATCCACACCAGGAAGTAGGGTATTACGCCTCTCTAAGCGGCTCGAACCTATAGAAAATTGTCTACTGCCTCTCGTGCGCTCAGCACGAACCATCGAACTACAATCGGTTACACCGTCCTACCCAAAAGCACCTCGAGGGGTAACCCCGGGTGCGCGGTCGGGTCCCAAACACTGACATCAGCCGTCACAGCTCACCCCACGTAGACGACGCCCATGTGACCTCTACACTCTAGGCACCGACGCTCTTGGGGCCAAGAGTAAGGTTAAGACTAGGAGGAAGTGAGTTTGGGTATGTGGACGATCAGCTATGTGAACTATGTTATGGACTACGTGTTGTGGACGATATGGACTATGTAATGACTGTGATGTGGACTGTGAGGTGGACGATATGGACTATATAATGATTGTGATGTGAACTATGTGGACTTTGTGATATTCTGTGTTTATTTTGATGTATTATATGCTGAAATATGGTGATATCTTATCATATGTGATTATTGCAAATGTGATTGTTAATAAAACAAGGAAAACTCTTGCGATTTTTTTGTGAATGGGAAAAAACATGATAATGCAATAGAAACAATATGAATCTGAAACATTATGGTTTTAAAACATTTTGGATGTAAAAGTACTACATAATACACTACTAGCTGAATCAATCAAAATCGCAATTTCTAAGTAACTCACTAACTCATCATCAGAGTCATCCGTCTCGCAATCCTCAATGACAACTTTGTTCCACTTGCTGCATTGTCCTGCATTACACTCTTTTGCCTTTCTCTTGTAATATCTGGCTTCTGCTTCATCTGCAGCTTGAGAGAATAGCTGGTCCTCAGCCTCCATTTTCATCACACTTCTACTTGTAATAATCAGCCTCTGCTTCTTTGGCGACCTGAGACATAAAATCGTCCTCCTCCTCTTGCACATGTAATCCTGCCTCAACTAGCGTGATGAGCTCAACCAACCTTGATGTGTCATCCTCATGTTCCCCATGTAATCCTACCTCAACGAGCACGATGAGCTCACTCAATCTTAATGTGTCCTCCTCCTCCATCAGCTCCACAGTCACCATTTTTCTTGAACGTATCTTGCACGAGCCTCATCTGTGAGATATTTCACGGCACATCCAATCTCTGCAAATATAATGAGACAAATAAGTTTGCAAATACAAGATAAATACAATGTACAAGCAAAACCAACATGTCTTTTTCTCACTCACTAGCACTCAGACGGCCAGCAAGATTCCCCAACATTTGTTTCTCAGCTCTAGCCGCCTCCCATTTCCTTGCATCTTGTGCTCTCTTCTCATTTACTGCCTTCAATCTCCTTCGAGCAACACGCATCGGACTGTCATAACACATTGATTCCACGAACCTACGCATCTCTTGTCTGCAATATTTAATGTAGGAATCGACGAGCTCAGATCCACAACGCATCTTCAGTCCCATTAGTCTCTTGGACTTTATTGTATGCATCACCTCTTCTTTCTCGGCGTATCTCTTCCAACTGCATTTTCTCGTCTCCTACACGAAAAACAGTAAGTACGGATGCAACATTACAACTGATGCAAAAAAAAAGAAATACCAACCTCATCGTAATATACCATATGTTCACAAAAATAACCCACACCAAGCTTGGAAGGAACTAATCCATACTTAGTTTCAATACCACATTTGCAGAATACTGTATCGAACTTCAACTCTTCCGCCCACTTATTTTTTCTTTTCCTTTGCCTCTGGCTCAGGCCAATGGGACCTAAGACCATACAACCACTCTCTGAAATTACACTTACGCGCCACCGTATAGTTGTAGGAGAAAAAATGAGTAAATTTGTTCAAAAAATAACAAATTTTTGGACATTTGTTATGCACTCACATAATTACGGTTGGGACACACGAAGTACTTCGCAGTGACACAACACGATTTCCGCAATCACAACTAGGCAGAAACTCCAGTCGTCTTTCTGTGGCTATGTCATTCTCCTCATCCGTCATCGGTGGAGGGTTCGGGGGAGGAAGCACCCAACGCTTAAAACGCTCATTAGTATTCCTTCCGCACAACCAATTAGCGAAAAAGAGATACCGAGGGTCAAATTTATTAGGACTGTCGATCCACTGGAAAAAACACCTCAAGTGCTCCTACAAAAATGGAATGAAGTATTAGTACACATCTAATAAACAATAATAACACACAAGCCATAAGCTACGTACGTTAAAACCGCCACAAAGGTAGAAGCAGCGAGCAGCCGTGTCTGGATGTTTGGATTGACATAACCAAGCCGTGTCATAGTCACAATTAGGCACATGAAGATCAGGAGGAACATGAGCATCCTTACTAGATACATCCGGATATTAATTCCCTAGGACAACCTCTCTTCTGCCACAACGACTCCCGATACATGTCTTTCATCTAACAAACGATTATATATTAACACTACTATATATAAATAGCATAAATGGTTTTAACTTATAAATACATGTGGTGTCATAAACTACATAACAGACTGCAGTCATCATATGAACCATATATCCTAGGAATCATAACTAATAGCAATATAAGCAACAATCAAAACTAATTAATTGAAACCATACAACGCAATATACGTAACAAACGAATCAGTGAGACATCATACCTTGGTTTACAAAGTTTCCAACTCGAATACGAAGATTGGAGCACCTCTATGCGGTATGTAAGAAGATTGAAACGAGGAATTAAAATGTCTAGGCGCAGTTCTCGACCACGAAACGGTTGATTTATAGGCGTTCCTAGCTCGGCGCCAAGATCTGTGGCACCGAGCTAGGGGGCCACGTCGGCGCCTCATCAACTCTCCGTGTCAGCTGGCCAGGTTGCTTAGCGCCATAGGCTACAACGCCGAGCTGTGTTACTTCGGCTCCATAACCTATGGCGCCGAGCAAAGGGTCCAAAATCAGAATTAAGTCATTCAGGGGTCTAAACGTGTTTTTTTTCGAAAAAGGACTAAGATACAAAAAATCGGTTAATCCGGCTTCTACAATATTTTGTCTCTATGGATTGCAATTGCAGCAGTCCAAACAGCTGCAGGGTAGCCGATGGAAGAAGGTAGTCAATCCACTTATACACTTTAACACCCATACTCACGTTCAGACAAAGAGAAAGACACAAACGTGGAAATAAATAGGTGGAGTCACAAATAAAGCCTCTGCCAGGATTCGAACTCGAGACCTCTGGCTTTAATACCATGTTAAAGTGGACGACCCAAAAGCTCAAGCTGATGGAAGAAGGTAGTCAATCCACTTATACACTTCAACAATTTCTAATACTCAAACCAATCCAATGCTTTTTTTTACAACTGCGCATTCAAGCTGAAGTGCCCAAGGCCACAAACAGAACAAATGTACAAATCACCATTGTAAAAAAACATTCTTAGTGCTCACAAGCTCTGTGTACTCGCATAATAATAACAACAATAATAATAATACGATCATCACAGGCAATGTTATTACGCTGTACATGGACTTCTCTTTCTGTAATTTCAGATTTTTTAGTTCCATACAACAAGACATGGACACTCGTTGGCCAAATTATCCATTCCCAGTTCCAGGTTAGAAAAGCATCCATCCAGCAAGTATAGCATCTCAAGTTCGCCAGGCAGACGACGTCTCCTGATCAACGTTCTCTTCCCACCAGGTAGCATTCTGCATCACAGAAACTCGGTTACTATAGCTCATGATGTCTCCATGATGTGCTATAGTGAAATGTAGTTTATGCAAGTAGGCGCTTTGAAGCTGCAGCCAACTGTTTAGCTAGGATGGGATGAACCTTGTATCCTCTTCTGAGAAATTCAAGGGAGCTTCCCTCTTCTTCTTGTAAACCAATAACTCTCAATAGTTCTTCTTTCGCCTAAACAAAGAGAAATTGCGTGGCAGACCCAGCAATCTCGAACAAGTTAGTATCTTTTCCGCCACCCAAACACACAGGAGAGCAGTAAAAAGTAGAGAAAATGTATTCGAGTAGCTTATGGTATGACCTGTCCCAAAGTGAACCGAGCTTCGCTCTCAGCGACACATGCATAGGAACCATCAGCCTGCTTCAGCATGACCTGCCAGGGGGCTGAACAAATAGTAACCCAGTAGATAAGTAGCTGCCGGTGCTGATAAATAGGGATGAGATTCCCAACCAAATGATTGACTTTGCATAATTATTTACTTTGATCTTCTATTCCATACCCAGCACTGTAATCTTTTCAAGTGAAGAAATCGAAATAAACCCACCAACATTTACCTGGGTATTGGCGGAATACAGCTCCACTATAATTCACTATGTATGGAGCAACTGCGATTGTCTACACGGTTAAGGGAAAGTAGTCATAGATGGTGCAAGAAGCTATAAACACAAGGATGTTTCTAGATGGATAAAAGTAAGACAGATGAATACTTTGGAATAGTCACGCTGTCTGATATAAAATACTGGGGTGAATTGAGAAAGGAACCGGTAGTGCAGATCTTTTGGGGGGAACCCGAGAAGCCCCAGGTCAGAACTGCACCGTGAATTGCATAAGTCACTGCCTCATAAAGCAACAGGCTATGGTTTGGGATATATGAGACATACCGCAATGTATCTAGTTCGAGATTGAATAGAAGGGCTGGAACAGATGTGGCGAACTTTTCCTGAAATTAGCAAAAGCACGAAGACAGAACCAAATGAATGTGCATATAATACATACAAGCACATCACCAACAAATGAAGCATTATATTCTAGACATACCACATACTTCTCTATAGAAGCAAGGTCACGCGTGCTGCTGTTGATGAAGATATATAACGATGGTGGTTCATCAGATTTCCATCTACCTGTATCCACACCAGGCAACCGGTTATGAATAACTTATTCATAATAATAGCATTAAAACTGACAGATGTTCGTCATCCGATGATGGAAGGAGAACTTATGCTTGATTTATACACACTAATCGGTCATTTCATTTCCATTTTTCCGGCTGTGATAATTCATCGACACAAAAAAGATTGCTATTTACTAAAAATTGTAAAGAATCAACACATATCCTCAGCTCATGGCCTTGGCATAAAGTGTTCGTCAATCAGTTAGCACCTCTGAGGAGATGGGTTCCATGCAAAAGAGTGTCATGAAATCTTTAACAAAATAATATCATCAACAATGTCAGTTTAGAGTAGAGTCGCATGGCTATTGCTTTCATCAGTTCATTTGGATCAAGATATGTTACCTTCATTGTCATCTGAGAAGTCAAAATCCAGGGTGTTTCTTATTGATTTGAAGAAGCTGTTGACAGGGTCAGTGGGTACATCATCCAGGGAGCTGATGGTTACACCCTCAATCTAAAGACGACCAATTAAATTACGTGCCACTGAGATAATGAAGCAAGTCGTACCAGAGGTCAATTAAGAAAAGAAAATGGACCTTCTAACAACACCACTTACCGTGTCTATAGCTGTCTTGAACAACTCTGATGCCCTACGTTTTTCAGGTTGATCAGGAAACACCTGAAATCAACTAGAAGAAAGCAAATGAGCACGGTTTTGCATGCCCAGAGCGTGTCTGCATCAGGGAGGATAGCGTGTGAAGCTTGAACTTACTATACAAGACCTAGTCCCCTTGAGCTCTTTGAGCTTCCTAGCAACAACGAGAGCAAGCTGGATGTTGGCATCGATGAACTCATCTGAGGAGCCCTGCAGGAGTCCGGCAGGATGATCAGATCGAAACAGAGCAGCTGAGATAGACAGAGAATAGAGCAGTGGCATATAACCCTCCCCCCCAATACAGTAATGAACTAATGATTAAGTGATAGCCATTGGCCTTCTTCCTTTCATGTTTATTTATGTCACGATACCATATAAGTAATTAAATTAAAGAAAAAGAGTAGTGTGTAGATAGAGTGATGCATTCCTTTTTTACCAAGCTTTTGGGGAGCAGATTAAAGGGGATGTAATCAACCTTGTTAGAAAATTTGAAGAGGGTGACCTACTGATGACCTGAACTTGGATAGACTGAATTATGCAATGATAACTTTGATCCCTAAAGAACAAGATGCCAGACCTTGAGAAGTTTAGACCTATCAGTCTTATCAATTGTATCTTTAAGATTTAAAGTGGTCTGCTTCTAGAAGATGGTATTGGAAAAGCTAAGAATTTAAAGTGGCTGTTAGTGTGCTATAAACATGTGACAGGCATGAAAATCAACTATGATAGGAGTGGTCTGCTGTCTATTGGCCTGGAGGAGAGGGCTAATGAGTTTGCAAAAAAAAAAAAAAAAAACTTCTGCTGTAATCGCTGTCTTGAACGCTTTAGGGTCAATAAATAAAACGGTGGAAACCTTTTCTCGAAAAAAAGAAAAATAAAAGATAAAGCGATGCACGGACATAAAGCGATGAGTAGATAGATATACCTTGTAAGAAGAGATGCTGCTTGGCAGAGGCCTTTTTGATATGGTATGTTATATCGCCACGGTAGGGAAGCAGGAGCCGTCGGCATGGCATGAACCAACAAGGAAACTGAGAATGAGAAGATAGTGCAGGAACGGTGGCAGCAAGCGAAGGTAGCGCGGGGGAGCGAGGTTAGCTCACGGGAATTCGATCTCGAGCCGGGTCTTGCCGTCGTCGATGGCGCAGGCGAGGGAGCGAGCCGCGTCGGTGACGAGCACGTCGTAGGACCGCGGCTTGTACACGGACACCCCGGCCCTGAGCGCCTCCACATCCCCCGTCCCGGTCGCCGCGTCCGCGCGCGGGGAGACGGCTAGCCGGCGGCGGCGCCGGAGCTGTGAGGAGGAGGAGGCCGTGGGTAGGCGGAGCGTGGCGGGGGAGGAGTATGCGAAGTGGTGGGGCCGGAAGCGGCGGGCGCAGAGAGCCGTGGGTGGCGGGGCGGCCATGGCCATTGCGTGCGTGCGTGCGCTCCGTTATGCCGCCTGCGACGAGGAGTGGAGGAGAAAGGAGACGACGGGTCGACGGCACAGCCGCACGCTACCGCGAGGCGCAGGGGCCAATCGAGTCTACTGCCAGGTGGGACCATGATTAATATTTAGGGTGTGCCGAGGAATAAAAAATAAAAATGGAGGTGCGGGGAATCGAACCCCGTGCCTCTCGCATGCGAAGCGAGCGCTCTACCATATGAGCTACACCCCCGTTATGACGAGAGTTTAATTAGTTATATGTTCTTTTTAATTCGCCGCAAAGTTACATTTATCAACACCGATCAGTTTGACTGTTTGAGGCCCATTCCACCCGAGGTCCCCTGCCATCTAGAGGGATAAAAACGGACGTAAAAAATTCTGACTCGACCTATTTTCTATATTTAACACGTTCATGTTTAAATTTTCGGAAAAATACAGATTCTAGATGGATTCCGGGTTGGAAGTATGCGGGAGCGGGATATTAATGGAAGTACTTTTTCGTTCAGATTGTCAAGATCCCATATTCAGTCGGGATATTTTCGAATTTAACTCGGATATAACCCGGTCATCCGTCGGTCGTCACCCCGTCAGGCCCAAAACTGTCAAGCCTGATAGGCCTCCAAAGCTCCAGTCCAGCCTCCACACAACACAAGTGAAACTGGAAACTCCAAGTCCAAATCCAATCTTCGCCTGCCCGCTCACCACTGTCCGCCGCCTGCGAAAGTAGCTTAGGCTGGCTGCACCAGCCCTCTCCCCTTGCATGGCGCCTGCAAGGGGCGCTTCACGCCCGCAGCGCTACCCCTGCAGGGCCCCTACGAGCCGCCCCCTTCTTTCTCCCTCTGGATATAGTGTTTCACTATTCACACCCTAGCACTGTTCATTCCTGTAGCAGTGGGTCCACGTAGTCCTGCAAGTTTGGGCCGTGCTTACTAGGCCAGCACGAGCCCGGCACGAAATATAAGGCACGTAGCCCGGCCCAGCACGAATTAGAAAAAACCGGGCTAGCACGGCACGTTAGACGGGCCGGGCCGTGCTTCAGCTGGTGGCCCGACGGCCCAAGTAGCCTGGCACGCCTTCGTGGGCCGTGCTCGGGCCAGCCCGACACGATTTTTATTGGCCAGCCCGGCACTGCGCTCTATCCCTCTTGCGCTCTGTCTCAGCAGCGGCGTGCTACAGGGAGGATGCAAAAGGCCGATTTCCACGCGCGGCCCAAACTTTTCTGTCTCTAAAACAGGATCTTTTGTGTCTTAGCCCATTTGAATTTCCACGCGCGGGGGCGGGGGGCATGCAAAAGCCTGCGGCGTGGCAGCCCATTTGAATTTCCTTGCGTGCATGTGGCTGGCTGTAGAGAAAAAGGAGGGGAAGGCCGAAGACGCAGCAGCCCGACAGCGACCGAGATGCAGAGGCCGATACGTGCCGTGCCTGGGCCAGCACAGCCCGACGGAAGCCCGTCGTGTTTTAGTGCCGTGCTGTGCCTTATTTTTACTCACTAGGCCCGATAAAGTACGACCTGATTCTATTTCGTGCTTGCTAGGCCCGACTAACTGAGGCCCGAAGCACGACGGGCTCGGCCGGCACGGCCCAAGTTGCAGCACTAGGTCCACGAGTAATTATCAGTAGATGAAAAATTTAGTACATGAAAAGTAAGTATAATAAATGATATTTTATGGTTATAGTGAGTATAAGGGAAAATATAGGGGATCATTGCGGAAGATAAAAACGCAGATGATGAAATGTTGATGATGTAACACAAAAATAATATAGGGGAAAATTTAGAGAAAATGGCTGCGGATAATCTTATATAGATACCTCTTCTCCACCCAACGACTTCCCCATGCTGTACACTGACTTCGACCTGCTGACCGACTTCCCGGAGCCGACGCTGGACTTCCTCGCGGACATCCCTGAGGAGAAGCTGCTGCTGCCGTTCCCCGCGGGGAGCCCCGAGGAGTGCCCGTTTGACACGGAGGTGGCGTTGCCGACGAGGTGGCAGAAGGTGGACGACTTCTTCCAGGACATCACCGAGCTGTTCCAGATCGACCCGCTGCCCGTCGTCCAGCCTGGTAACCCCTCTCCCTTGCGTACCGATGGTACCATCTACCAGACTACCATACGTGCGTATGTATTTAGGCCACCAGTTTCCCATCCTTTAGGCTTTAGTGCTATGCTTGTACATCAATACATAGACACACAGGGATACACTTCCTCTGTTGCTCAAGTGCCTTACCTTCAATTCTACCGTACTTGTGTTGTGTATTTGCACTGCGTGTATCGGATGGAAAGCTGGTTGTTTATTGAGCGTTTGATTGTTTGCAGCCATCGAGACTCGAGATGTCTCGCTCTGTAACAGGACCCAGAGGAGGAGCACGCCATTCCGGCTCCATGCCCGTGGAGTCAGAGACCGAGAACAACAACCTCGATATGGAAAGCAAGTTGCCACTGCCTCCATCGCAGTCGCAGCGACCACCACTAACTGCTTCTGTGAGAGGTAGTAGCAGCAACTATGTTTCAACAGGTATGTGTATTTTTTCTTGCCGGTGAGTCGTTAGACTGTGAATGAGATATTGAGATTTTAGAGTAGGAATGTGTCTAACAGTGTATTGTTAATTCTTTGAAAGGAAACAAGAGAAGAGAAAGTGAAAGCTCTATGGGTGTGCCAATTGGTCAATCGTCATCTTCAGCACCATAAGCTGAAAATAAAGATGCAAATGAATTGGTTGTCGCAGGCACAAGTAATGCTTGTAATATGCTGTAGCTGTTGTTGATATAGCGAGCCTTGATGACGATGACGAGGACATGCAAGAGGAGATGACTGGAATAGGAAAGAGACAAAAGTGGCACACATCTATTGTGTGGAAGTACTTTACCAAAGAAACTGTGAAAGTGGAGGTGAATGACAAGAAGTATGAGCAGTTGTGGTCCTACTGCAACTTTCCAAAATGTAAGCAGATATATAGAGCTAAGTCTAATCATGGAACAAATGCATTCCGCAACCATCTAAGGTCACATCACAATATTGTCAAAGGACAGCTAGAACTAAAGGCAGAAAAGTATCATGGAAAAGATGACACCACTATTCAGCCTTTTAGGTATGATCTAGATGTTAGTCTTAGAAAATTCTATATCGTAATAGACTTGATTCTGAGATGGTGGAAGCTCTAATATGCACCAAGGATTGGATCAATGCAGTAAGAAAAGGTAAATGTCTGTCCAATTATTCTTATGTATATACTAGTATAATGCCTGTGCGTTGCGACGACACAATCATATTTGATGATAGGTGTATGACCGTGCGTTGCTACGGAGTCAATAGGATAAAATACATCGATATGCAAAAACAATAATTATTATTCTATATAGCATCACTAAAAGTATATATTTACATACCTTAAAAGATATATACGATTGTACATGTGCTTTGTCATTGATTAAAAAAAATAAACAATGATAAATCTGTAGCGAATATTAATCAACATCACAAATTAAAACATGCTAAATACATAACTGGCCCAAAGTTCTTACATAACTGAATACATAGCTGACCCAAAATTCATACATCAAGTATATTTCTTCTTCCTCGGTGTAATTTTCTTGACGAACTGCCTATATAACACAAAATGATCAAATATATATCGATCACAAATGCCCAAATAAACCCAAAGATACTGACATTTTGCTCACCTTCTAGTCAGTCGATTAGGGATGCCCTAGAGAATTTTGCTACACTTTCTTGCACATTTTCATCAACAAAGACACCACTAACTCAATTCTACGGATCGAGTATAGAAAGCAGGGATAAAAGCATCTTACTGTATGTCCATGGCGTCAGCTGAGATGGCTTCTGGTGAGAGGGGGACACCGACCACTTTCTCTTGTATCAGCATCTGCAGGTAGTAAAGGCTGAAAGAATGAGTAGTTTGCATTATCACAGTTTAAAGTGATGATACCCATAAGTGTAGCTACAAGCATCCTCCTCCCTTTACATGGATCTGAACCATCAAATGAAGATTTCTGTCTTAAAAAAACAAAATATGTTAGGTGCAATGAACTAATTGTATCTCAAAAATTAAGAGCCTGGAACATTATGGCATTAATTTTTTTTGTTGCTGCTTCTCATAAACTAAAGTACACATGAGTATGATCATAAGATAGGCCACAAGCTATACTCACTCAACATCTGAATACTTCTATGGAATTAAACTATTGCAAACTTGTACCAAAACAGATTATGGCAATCAACCAAAGCCGGTAAAATAGGTTGAAGACCTTGCATTACCATCTGTAGTTTACAATACTTAAACACTAATTTTAGTTGGCGTCAATATAACTACCAAAAATGAGTGACCTAGGTACATTCGAAAAATTAAGCATGACTTATGGCTACAAGCAAGAAAATCTAAACAACAAGATAAACGCATAGAACATATTTTGGCCTTGATTCTTTAAGAGCATGGTGAAAATACTACTAACAGAAATGAAAGAAAATGGAAGAATAAAGAAAACGATTTACAGGAGTGACTACAATATATGTCAAATCATATTCAAATAGCTAGACGTATCACACAATTAACATACTACTAAAATCAGTGATGTTAGCCTAACTAACACAAGTGCTGGTAATCGAAGTCACTAACCACATCCCAATCTAGAAGCCCCACAGTCTATTCGTGAACTGCACGTCATCATGTAAATCTAACACACTAATGCTATGACCTTAAATTGGGAAATTCAAACAACCAAAAAGGCCAAAAATATTTATTCCATCAACCCATACTTGTTTTTTAGGCCCACACAAACAAGAAGCAAGGAATCGCTAACTTCTACACCCAAGTATTTTTGTTTTGGTTTAAAAGGGCTCAAATTCTCACCTGAAATCCAGAACAATTACCAAATGAGATAAGCATCAAACATCATTTAAATATAGGGACTCAAGCCTTGTTCTTAACCTTTCAAGGCAGAAGAGAGAGCACTTAAGCTTTCAAGGCAGAAGAGAGAGCATGCTTACAAAGTCGATCAAATATATTTCATAGAAATACTCACTCTAGAAGATTCAAGTCGATTGTCCATTAAGTTGTTACACTCTCTCAGAGTTGCCATAGTTTCCATCATGGCACTCTTTTCTAAAGTTTCGAGATAGTCTCACCACTCTTTGAGGC
The DNA here is from genome assembly GCF_902167145.1 of Zea mays. Classification (NCBI taxonomy): domain Eukaryota; kingdom Viridiplantae; phylum Streptophyta; class Magnoliopsida; order Poales; family Poaceae; genus Zea; species Zea mays. The sequence continues at coordinate 71,975,206 of NC_050100.1, read as the reverse complement.
ATCAGCCTAAAGGTTACAGTTGTATTGTTGCAGGCTGGTATTGTATTATTGAAGCCTTTTATTCGTGTCTTGGATCATTTTTAGCTAGTTTAACACAACACATATTATATAACAAATAGGTGTAGAAACCCATGTAAAAATATTCAATAAGACTATGTTCATCATTTCTCAAAAATACATTCTATCAACCATTACCTGCTCAATAAAACCTTAGCATCATGAGTGACCCTTTCTAGGTCCACAGTTAGCACATCTCATGATCTCTCAGCTGATTCCCTTTACTGCTTTACTTTCTCGTAAGATTCCATAGTGATCTGCCATATGTAAAATTGAGAATATAAAATTGCAGTCGAAAATATAGAAGTTATCACACAACGGCCCAACAAGATCACCCCTCACCAGTTTTTAGGCTTCTCCTTGTTGAAGCTCTCCTCTAGAGACTCGCAACGCCCTGTCAAGTCCAAGCTAGTAGCTTCTAGCTCTTCAATAGCAATGTTGTGCTAGGGCTCTGCAAGGAGGATGTGAGAGTAATAAATATGAATGCGAGAAAATAAGGGATACAAAATGTTTTTAATTGCTAACCAAAGAAATCAAAGATAATATATGTCTCTATGAAGCCCAACATAATACCCAAGGTAGGTTGCAGAGGAAATTGCCAATAGAAGTGGTGTTGTTAAATCATAGCTCAAGTGAATGTAGCTGCAGAGTAAAGGCACATTGTGCAGGTGTAGAGTGCAATTCAAGTGAATGTAAAATTAGTGAAGCAAAACCCTTACCCTAAAAACAAGTTAATTTTTTAGTGGTTTCCCATGATTTTACCACGAACATTGTTTTTTAATGTATAAGACTGGGTATGAATATTTCCTCTGCATAAACACATTGATGCATAACTTCGTTCATGGTTCTACATACCTGACTTCAAGGATATGTAACAGACATAGGTTTGTTCGTCCTGGTAGTGATTCAGTCTTATCCTAGGTAACCATCAAAAGTAAATATACTGTGCAGTAACAATCAACTGTGACTACCCTCCTCTAACTTTAGTACCCTGCAACTGCCCCTCACCTAAGGTTATCGCTATGACTCCATGGTGGCATTTCGTATTGGAAAGGTACTTCCTCTCTGTGGGGGACAGATATCCCCCGGGTCCACTAGAAGGATAAAAGACCTCACGAAAGGCCCAAGGGCCCAATAGATCGTAAGGTCACTCCTTCATGGGCCTGGGGAGGAACAATCAGTAAAGCAGATTGACATAAGGCCGGATCGGTGCAAGCCCGGACGGCCCCACAACGTTGAGCAAGCAACCACAACAGAAGATCCGACTTTCCCGCGCTGGAGCCCCGTACAACAGAACCAGGCGAAGATAAGTCGGCAGAACTATAGGAAGATAGACTCAATCAGTTCACTATCTCTTAGGTGCAGTTTGTTATCTCATCCGCATGTATTGCCTCACGGTCGAATATATAAGGCCTGGGGGGCACCCCTTCAAGACGATCGATCCCACTACTCAGCCATCCACCCCAACTCTCTACGTTCTAGCTTTAGAGAGCTCCCTTGTAACCCATTACATAAAGCATACTCGCCAGGACGTAGGGTGTTACGCATCTCAAAGCGGCCCGAACCTGTAAACACTGTCCATTGTTCCTCGTGCATCTGGCACGAACCATTTAGCTACAGTCGGCGACACCGTCCTACTCCTAAAACACCTTGAGGGGCAACCCCGAGTGTGCGGTCGGACCCAAAACACCGACAGCAAGCGCGCCAGGTAGGGGGTGTGTCGCCGATCTAAGCTAGCTCAATGGCCGTCACCTTCCACCGCAAGATCACCCTCCGTCCTGGATCTGTATTCTGCTTTGGAACAATCTCATCCGTAGCAGATGAAGAGGGAACTCTACACCGCATTGCAGATCCGCCAAAGAAGAAGTCTCCTCCAACAAATTCCGAGAATATCGGAGTAAGGAAAGAAAAAGCGCAACCTCCAGCGCTCCGAAAAAGGATCGCCTTCAGCAAGCCAGGGGCCGAGGGCCCGCTGACCCGGAGAACTCCACTGTCTACTTCCCCGACGAAAGAATGGACACAAATCGCAAGGAAGAAAAAGACCGGGAGGAAGCAAGTCGTTCTTTCTGTGCCTCCGCCCTCAAAGGAGAACGGAAAGAAGATTGCCACGACAGCCGCACCATTCTACCCCGACGTTCTTTTCATCGGGAGAGTGGAGTCGCCCCCCCGTCTCTGACGACGAGCCGACCGCGCCCGGAGAAGAACCACCTCAGCGGGAGTCCCGTCGACGAAGAAATCGGCGCCGAAACATCCAACGACATCATGAGGCCGGAGAGCGGGATCCAGAGCAGCCTGTCTCGTGGGACGAGGTCTCAGAGATAGGAGAAACTCCGGAGGAACGCGTCTTTAGAGAATGAAGGAACTCCAGACGGCGTGATCGCCGACGAGTTCAGGAACAAGCCGAGCAGGATGCGAGGCAACGCCGGGAAAATCCACTCTTCGGGCGTAACCTGAACCCCGACTTCGCCCGAGCCATGAACACGCCGAGTGATGTCAGAGGGGTACTAGCTCGGATATCTGATGGACTCCCTCGGACTCCCGACGCCGAGGGCTATCGACGACTGTTCACCCAAGCAGCCAACCATCTTCTACCTCTTGCTCACCCGCCGAACGATCTGCGACACGCCATCAACAGTCACCGGGACGCGCGAAGCTCCATCAATGCTTCACGTGAACGACGACATGAGAACGAGATCCGCCGCCGAGAGGAGTACGACAGGGATCATGGCATCCTAGCTCAGAGTCAGGCCACCAGAACCGAGTCAGCGACGGCCTCGACGGCGGTACTACCCAGGGACGGTCGAAGAACCACAACAACTACTCCCCTCCCCAGGACAGACATCATCCCCGACGACAGGAATACACGTGTGGAGTGTCTGCCCTTACTCCACGCCTTAGGGCCATTCAATGGCCCCCTAACTTCAAGGTATCCAATGTCGACAAATATGAACCTAAGCAGGATCCAGGGGGCTGGCTGGCCGTCTACACCACTGCCGCTCGAGCCGCCGGAGCGTCCGAGGATGTGATGACTGCATACTTACCCATTGTCCTCGGGCAAGACGCACTACAATGGCTGCGACATCTACCCCGACACTGCATCGACGACTGGAACGACTTCAGTCGACGCTTCACCGCCAACTTTTAGTCCCTCTCCGACAAACCAGCGCAACCATGGGACCTCAAATCCATCAAGCGCCGGGGGGACGAAACTCTCCGGTCGTACCTCAAAAGGTTCCAGACCATGAGAAATCGTATCCCCGAGGTCACGGAGGCGGCCATGGTCGAGGACTTCTACAGAGGATCCAATGACTCGACCTTCGTCCGAGCCATATTGCAGAAGGCGCCGACTACCTCCGAGCAGCTGTTCCAGGAAGCCGACCTCTACATCACCGCCGACGAGCGAGCTCAGGACCTCATCGGGGGAGCGAAGCCCGCACCGGCAGCACCACGACGCGACGCGAACCAGCAACCTGACAAACGCTGGGAGAAGAGACCTCGCAAAGAAGTGCACGCCGCCGGACCACCTGCCTCTCGCGCCCGGGGAGGACCTCGCGGAGGCGAGCGCACGCTGGACGACATCCTCGACGCCCAGTGCCCGTACCACAAGGACATGCACCACACCCTTCGGAACTGCAGGGACTTCAAGCACTCCATCGGACACGGCCGACCCTTCCAACCTCTACCTCCTCCTCCACCGCGGGGAGGACCAGAAGAACCACGACAACCCCAGCAGCAGGAGGAGGGATGAGGTGGAGCCTTCCCGCGCGTTGACAGGGAGGTCAACGTCATCTTCGGTGGAGACGGATCGTAGGAGAACAGAAGACAACAAAAGCTCAACGATCGCCAGATATTGGTGGCGACCACCGGTCCTCCCGCTCCGTACCGATGGTCGGAGCACCCGATCACCTTCACTCAGGCAGATCAATGGCTCAACTTCGACCACCCAGGCAAATATCCGCTCCTCGTCGATCCAGTGATCCGAGAGAGCAGAGTGAAGAAGGTGTTAGTGGACGGGGGGAGTAGCATCAACGTCACCTTCCCCCGGACACTCCAAGGCTTGGGAGTTCACCTCAAAGAGCTCCACGAGTCAGATACTCCTTTCTTCGGCATCGTGCCGACTGAAGGGGAATACCCATTGGGCCACATCTACATGCCCGTCACCTTCGGAACTTCGGAGAACTACAGAACCGAGTTCCTGAGGTTCGAAGTGGCGAACTTCGACTGCGGGTACAACACCATTATCAGGAGGCCGGGATTGGCAAAATTCATGGCCATTCCGCATTACAGTACATGATATTGAAGATGCCAAGACCACAAGAAATCATAACTGTGCGCGCTGACTTCCAAGGCGCCGTAGAATGTTTCCGAGTGGCCATCCAGGCGGCCCTCACCACCAAACCGTCGGCGACTTCTTCAACGCCGGCAAACTCTAAGCCTGAGGAAGACCTTGCGCCACCGACAAATGAAGCTCAAGCCGCGACCTCTATGCGGCCGACTGAAGAAACTAAAAGGATCAACCTGGGGTTCGCTGATGAACGCAAGACTGCCATCATCAGCTCCAGCCTGGACGATAAATAGGAAGGCGCGCTCGTCCAGTTTCTGCAAGATAACCGAGACGTATTCGCATGGCAACCTGCGGATATGCCAGGAGTCCCGAGAGAACTGGCTGAGCACAAACTGAAGGTCTATCCTCGGGCGAGGCCGATCCGGCAAAAACTACGTCGCTTCACGCCCGACAAGAGAGAGGCCATTCGCGCTGAGCTGGCTCGCTTGGTCGCGGCTGGGTTTATTAGAGAGGTGTTACATCCCGAGTGGTTAGCCAACCCTGTTCTTGTACTCAAAAAGAATAAAGTGGATTGGCGCATGTGCGTCAACTATACGGATCTCAACAAACATTGTCCAAAGGATCCCTTCGGGCTCCCTAGGATAGATCAGGTGGTAGACTCTACCGCTGGATGTTCTGTGCTGTCTTTCTTGGACTGCTATTCCGGATATCATCAGATTAGCTTGGCAAAGGAAGACGAGGAAAAAACAGCGTTCATCACTCCGTTCGGTGCTTTCTGCTATACCTCCATGCCATTTGGCCTCAAAAACGCTAGGGCGACTTATCAGAGAGCCATTCAAACATGCTTAGTCGATCACTGGGGCAGGCGTGTGGAAGCCTATGTAGATGATGTGGTTATCAAAACGGAGAACTCGGAAAACTTCATCGAAGACTTACAGCTGGTTTTCAACAGCCTACGGCAATATCGATGGAAGCTTAATCCCGAAAAATGTGTCTTTGGGGTGCCAGCAGGAAAGCTACTCGGATTTATTGTCAGCCACCGGGGAATTGAAGCTAATCCGGATAAGATTGAAGCTATCATGAAAATGGAGGCACCACGATCACAAAAGAAAGTTCAGCGACTTACCGGATGTATGTCAGCCCTGAGCAGATTCATATCCAGGCTGGGAGAAAAAGGTTTACCATTTTACAAGCTGCTCAAGAAAGTGGATAAGTTTCAGTGGACTTCAGAAGCACAGGAAGCCCTAGAGGCACTGAAAAAATTCTTGACGACACCACCAGTGCTGAAGCCGCCGTGGCGAGCCACGTCAACTCAACCAGCTGAAGACTTGCTGCTGTATATCTCTTGCACGACTCACGTGGTAAGCACCGCGTTGGTAGTCGAGCGAGCCGAAGAAGGACATGCCTACCCAGTGCAACATCCTGTTTATTTCATCAGTGAAGTTCTGGGTCCCTCAAAGAAAAAGTATCCTCAAGTTCAGAAGCTATTATATGTAGTACTTCTAACTGCCCGCAAGCTACGTCACTACTTTGACGACCACAAAGTCATAGTAGTCACTGGTTTTCCGATAGGGGATATTCTTCACAACAAGGAAGCCATTGGCCGAATAGCCAAGTGGGCCTGTGAACTGGGATCTCATGACATCGAATTTCGACCTCGCACTGCCATCAAAACTCAAGCGTTGGTTGACTTCGTATCAGAATGGACTGAACAACAAGTACCAGATAACCCAGAAACTGCAGAAGTATGGCGAATGTATTTTGATGGCTCGCTAAGGCTGCAGGGAGCAGGCGCGGGAATTCTCTTCACCGCACCTGGAGGCGAGCACCTCAAATATGCCCTCCAGTTGCTATTTCCAGCCTCCAACCACGCAGCCGAGTATGAGGCTCTAATTCATGGACTGGACATCGCTATGTCACTAGGCATCAAGAGACTGATGGTATACGGAGATTCTTTGGTAGTCATAAGCCAGATAAACAAAGAATGGGATTGTTCAAGCGATTCAATGGGAAAGTACTGCGCTGCCGTCCGAAAACTAGAAGATAAATTTGAAGGTCTGGAATTTCATCACATGGAAAGAGATCGAAACACGGCAGCCGATGTACTGTCCAAGTTAGGGTCCAGTCGAACTCAGGTCCCACCTGGAGTCTTTGTACAAGAAATACCACAACCAAGCATCTCAATGGATCAGGCAGAAGAGTGTAATATCGTAAATCAACCAGAGTCAGACTCTGATGACTGGAGAAGGCCGATCATCAGATATATAAATAATGAAGAGGAACCGGATGACAAAAATGCAGCCGAGCGCATCGCTAGACAGTCAGCTCACTACACACTCATTGGGGATACATTATACAGAAGGGGTGCATCAGGCATCCTCATGAAATGCATTCTCTCATCTACTGGGAAGCGACTTCTAGATGAGGTCCATGCTGGGCAATGTGGAATACACGCAGCATCCAAGACACTAGTCGGGAAGGTCTTCAGATCAGGATTCTATTGGCCAACAACGAAAAGTGACGCAGCCGAGTTAGTTCAGAGGTGCGAAGCTTGCCAGTACTTGTCAAAGCAACAACATCTACCAGCACAGCAACTGCAGACCATACCAGTAACTTGGCCCTTCGCATGCTGGGGACTGGATATGATTGGACCTTTCAAGAAAGCTCAAGGAGGATACACTCATGTACTGGTAGCAATCGACAAATTCACTAAATGGATAGAGTTCAAACCCATTGCTTCTTTAACCTCAGCTAAGGCCGTGGAATTCATACAAGACATAATATTCAGATTCGGGATACCGAACAATATCATAACTGACCTAGGATCCAACTTCACAAGTTCGGAGTTCTTCGATTTCTATGAGCAAAAAAGCATTCAGATCAAGTATGCTTTGGTAGCACACCCAAGAGCCAACGGGCAAGTTGAACGAGCTAACGGGATGATATTGGAGGCACTCAGGAAAAAGGTCTTCGATAAGAATGAAAAGTTCGCAGGAAAGTGGATAAGGGAACTGCCCTACATCGTTTGGAGCCTAAGAACCCAACCTAGCCGAGCTCTGCATGGAAACACTCCTTTCTTCATGGCCTATGGGTCAGAGGCAGTATTACCCGCTGATCTAAAGTTTGGGGCGCCAAGGTTGATCTTCGAAAGCATAGCAGAAGCCGAAGCTACTAGGCTGGAGGATATTGACGTACTCGAAGAAGAACGGCTGAATGCAGTAATTCAATCAGCACGATACCAGCAGACTCTGAGACGCTATCACGACAAGGCCGTACGACAACGATCCTTTTCAGGGGGAGATCTCGTCCTCCGCCGAATTCTAATGGGGGAGGGACGGCACAAGTTGTCACCCTCATGGGAAGGACCATTCATAGTAGCAGAAGTCACTCGACCGGGATCATATCGTCTCACTCAAATGGACGGCACAAAAATTGGGAACTCCTGGAATATAGAACACCTCAGGAAGTTTTACCCCTAGCTGTATTTCAAAAGCTATCGAGACGATAATGTACTCTATAAAATAGGAAATATGTCATCAATAAAAAAGGCTTCAAGAATACTCAGTTTGTTCATGATTGACCGGCATTCTTATTTAACTTGGGGTGACCACTATGCCCTGCTAACGGAGCAATCGGCTTAAGTCGGCAACGACCTAAGACGATGCAACATGCTCGCGCTTACTTAACTCGGGGTGACCACTATGCCCTGCTAACGGAGCAATCGGCTTAAGTCGGCAACGACCTAAGACGGTGCAACATGCTCGCGCTTACTTAACTCGGGGTGACCACTATGCCCTGCTAACAGAGCAATCGGCTTAAGTCGGCAACGACTTAAGACGGTGCAACATGCTCGCGCTTACTTAACTCGGGGTGACCACTATGCCCTGCTAACGGAGCAATCGGCTTAAGTCGGCAACGACTTAAGACGGTGCAACATGCTCGCGCTTACTTAACTCGGGGTGACCACTATGACCTGCTAACAGAGCAATCGGCTTAAGTCGACAACGACTTAAGACGGTGCAACATGCTCGCGCTTACTTAACTTGGGGTGACCACTATGCCCTGCTAACGGAGCCATCGGCTTAAGTCGGCAGCGACTTAAAGACGGTGCAACATGCTCATGCTTACTTAACTTGGGATGACCACTATGCCCTATTAACAAAAGCAATCGATTTAAGTCAGCAACGACTTAAGGCGATTTCACATGCTTACGATTACTCATATAGGGGTGACCTCTATATCCCGTAAACAAGTTTCAAAATAATCACACAACATTTTACTCCAGCAAATTTACGTACTGCCGAATTCTAAAACAATAGGAGAGTAACAATATCATTCAAATGCCGAACTGGTGTCCTCTAACAGATATCCGATCATGATAACCGCGCGCTCAAAGCACGCAAATATTTCTCTATTTTGCAATATCTTTCTCAGGAGCAACCGACGAAGAAGGGCGACTTGAGGAATCAGGAGCAGCGTTCACGTCAACCCTTATATCGTCGGGAACAACCACGCCGGGTCTCCTCATCAATATTCGCCCCGCGCGAATGGCTTTATCCATGGCTCTGTCGCGCTGGGCCCTCAGAGTAATGGAAGTTTCTTCAGCAACTTTGGCAGCCAACTGAGCGGTCTCTAGCTCCTGGGCGATGGACTTCTTGGAAGCGTAGTTCTTTGATAGCAGCATCCTTAGCCGATATCAACTGCCTGAGACGGATCACGTCATTCGTGGTTTCCTGCAGCTTACAACGATGATTGTCTAACTCCTCCATGGTAAAGCGATGGCTCCTCTCCAGGATGGTCAACGAGTTGCTAGAATCACGATATAGTCTGTCAAGATTGTCGCGAGAAGCAACAAGGGCACGTTTTTCTTCCTACAAACAAGAATCAGCTCCTTCAAACATCAAGCAATCAATAGGAACACAACAATACAAGGCACAGTTTCATAAATCACCTTTTCAGAATCAAGCTGAGCGCGAAGAGTAGAGTTCACCGTGTTAGCGTCACTCAGAGCAGCAGAGACCTGGGCCAGCTCAGTCTGGCTTTGAGAATACTTTTCCTCAAAATCAGAACACCGCCGGACCAGTTCGGCCTGACCTTGAGAATGTTTTTCTTCAAGAACGGAAATCTGCCGAGCCATATCTAGCGAGAGACAATCAAGCAAAAAGGGTCAAAGTGTAAAGCAGTTCAATAAGGTAGACGAAGAGAAGCAAAAGAGCACTAACCAGCATTTGTCGCCTCCAAGTCAGAGACACGATGTTGAAGCAACACCGGATTCCAACGTGCCAGAGACGAAGCTCCTTCTGGAACAGAAGCACCTTGCAACCTCAGCTGACTAGCCATCCCGTCCACCAATGCCTGATATGGAGAATAGATGAGTGTAATGACAGCAGTTCGTACGGTGTGAAAGTCAGGCTAGAATATATCACAGTACCTGGAGGTTGGAGAAGAACGAAGGGACTCCCAAATCGTGAGAGATCAATTGATGACTTGGCATAGGGTCACCACCCGAAGCAGCTCGCAATGAACCAGCAGGAACCAACTCAGTGCCATCAACAGAGCCCAAAACTGGGTCGGCGGGAACTCTAGCCTCTAAAGCGACTCCCTGGCCCAAAGCTTGGGCTACCACCATGCAACCAGAGTGTGGAGGAGATCCTGCGTGAACATCCATGGAAGTACAAGAGGGAGACCCCGCTCGGACACCCTCGGGGGCTGGGCCATAGTTTGCGCTACCCACTTGAGCCGGATCATCTCCGGCAGTACCCTCGGGGGCTGGGCAGTGGCCTGCGCTTCCCACCCGAGCCGAATCATCCCCGGCAACACCCTCGGGGGCTGGGTAACTGTCAACACCATCCTTGAGGACCAAGTTCTCTGCAGTAGCCACCTCTAAGGCTGAGGGTCCCTCAGTTACTTCCATGGGAACAAGACGATCCAAGTCAGTTTCCTGACCCTCAAGACCGCGCTCCAAGGTCGATGAGGCGCGGGACGCTGCCCGGGATGACCCCAACCCGGCGTCGAGCACATCAGCACAAACATCCGTCGCACCATCATCCGCTGGCTCTGATAACAGATCCTCTGGAACCATATCTTCAAGAGTCTGATCAAAGTTCGCCAGGGACAATTCTTGTAGACCAATGAGGGCAGACAGAGCAGGAGAAGGAACTCCACTACTTTCCCCACTGGCGACATACTGCCGACTGTTCTTCCGAGTCAAAGGGACCTCATCTTCTTCCTCCCCGTCGTTTTCATCAGCAACACAAACAACACCCCCATTGGGATCAGCAGCAGATGGAGCACACCCATTGGGGTCAGCAGCAGATGAAGCACACCCATTGGGGTCAGCATCAGTAAATTCAGGCACAGGCACTTCCTCAGCAGCAGGAACCGAAGGGCCAACGTCCCGATCCAAACTAGATACTCGCCGAAGACGTCTCTTTTTCTTTTTCTGCTCATCAGCAGAAGAATCAAGTTGATTGGCTCGGCAAGGGCGTCTCGGGCGAACACTGACAGGTCTCTGAATATCCAAGTTTGTACCAGCTTCTGGGAGAGGCGCCACCACCAATGTCCCAGCAGGAGCAGCATCAGAAGAATCCTCAGCCAGCATATCAAGCATAGCACTTATCTCTACATCACTAGGATCCAAAGGCACCTCAAAGTGGACCTGCCGTTCATCATCAGGAATTTCCCCGAGCGAGGCAACCAAAGCGCTAACTTCTTCGGCAGAGGGTCACACTCTAAGGCCCAAACCGCCATCAGCGACAGGTGGATTCGACACAAAAAGAGTGAAGGCCTTGGAAGGAGACAGGTTCCAGGCTGAGTATGCCACTGGGGCACCAACATTTGATACCTTGCCTCTAAGAATCATTTCAAGTCGGTTCACCAAGTCTACAGCGGGAATTCTTCTGTTGGTAACCCGAGTTGAGTCAGCTAGACCTCGGTACAGATAAGCTGGGTATGCCCTGTCCTTCAACGACTGAATGTTCATGAAGACAAAATCAACAACCACAGCCTCTGCAGTCAGACCCCTCTCCTTCAGCAGTCCAACTTCAGCTAGCAAAGCCCCCGCCTCAGCCACCTCCTGATCCGTGGGGGACTCGGTCCAACTTGGAGTGCGAACATCCGGCTGTCTCCCCGACCGTGGGGGGAGAGAACTTCCGTGGTTCTCAACAATAAACCACTCCAAGCGCCATCCCTTGATACTATCCTTGAGAGGGATTTCAAGATAGTCAGTCTTCCTCCCAAGGCGCATCTCCAAACTAGCACCCCCAACCAGCTGATGCTGCCCCCCGGCCATCCCAGGGCGACAGTGATACAAGTACTTCCACAGTCCAAAATGTGGCAGGACGCCAAGAAAAGCTTCGCATAAATGAACGTAGATGGAAATTTGCAGAATGGAATTGGGATTCAGATGGGTCAAATTAAGACGATAGAAATCAAGGAGGCCACGGAAAACGGGAGAAATAGGAAGAGCGAGACCGCGGAGAAGAAAAGGAACATAAAACACGAATTTGTGGGTATCCTCTGTCGGGACAGTGACCCCGTGGCAAATCCGCCAAGAACAGAGCTCCCTCGGGGGAAGGACCCCGATGGACACGAGATGGAGAAGGTCAGGCTCGGAGACAACAGACATATGGTTACCCGCGAAAGGCAACTCGCTGTTAGGGTCGATAGGGGGAATCATCGCAGCGGATGAACTCGAGGCCTTTCGCTTGGGCGCCATCTCAACTCCACTGGCGAACAGAGCGGGACCCGAATTGCAGAGAGGATCTGGAGGCAGGAAAGCAAGAACTAGGGCACGGAAAGCAGAGGCGGCTGAAAGCGCAGTACATATGGGATATTCCCAAGTCAGATACCGTTTCCAAAAAGCGCCCAGTCAGCACCCGGCGGTTACTTCTAAAACACCGTCGTGCCATGTCAGCACCCGGCGGTTACTTCTAAAACACCGGCGTGCCATATCATTACTCGGTGGTCACTTCTAAAGCACCAGTATGCTACATCATCACTCGGCTATTATCCTCAAAGTGGCCGACGCAGTCCGTTCTAACTCGGCTGTTATTTCTAAAACGCCGACGTTACCACCAGTCGCTCGGCAGTTATCTCTAAAACTCCGACGTCGTCTTCAAGTCACTCGACAGTTATCTCTAAAACGCTGACGCCGTCCTCAGCCGCTCGGCAGTTATCTCTAAGACGCTGATGTCGTCTTCAGTCGCTCGGCAATTACCTCTAAAACGCCGACGTCGTCTTCAGTCGCTCGGCAGTTACCTCTAAAACGCCGACGTCGTCTTCAGTCGCTCGGTAGTTACCTCTAAAACGCCGACGTCGTCATAAGTCACTCGGCTGTTACCTCTAAGAGCGCCAACGTGGTCATCAATCATTCCGACGCTGACGTGGTTTCGTCATCACCCGAACGCTATTTCAAAAGCGTAAATGTTGACAACAATAGCCCGGCCATAACCCCTAAAAGCGGTGATATGATGCCCGAGTTACTCAGTTACTATTCCAAAGGAATCAACTTCACAAATAAAGCAAGCAGAGGAATGATTCAAGAACTCTAAGTTATGCCACAAACATAACAGATAGAGAACATCACGGGCAATAAATATCACGACAGAGATCAACTGACTACGAAGCAAAATAATCAACACAGGAGGAAGTGAAATCATTCTTCATTAAGGGAAGTTACAGTACTTACAAATCAACTCATTATGAGTTGATACTTCCCTACTGCTACTACTACTACTATGCTACACTATACTACTCTACACTACTAAATACTACTACATTATTTCATTATACTACTTCTAACCTATACTAACATCTAAAGACCAGTGGCATCTAGCCACTGGCCTTGTTGCTGCCCTTGCTGCTGCCGCCGCCGTTGCTGCCCCTGCTGCTGTCGCTGTTGCCGCCCTTGCTACCGCCGTTGCCGCCCCTGCTGCCGCCGTAACCGTCATCGTCGCCGTCGTCACCGTCGCCTTCGTCGTCGTCGTCGCCGTCTCCGCCATCGCCGCCACCGCCCTCCTCGGACGAGTCCTCCTCGTCCGAGGAGTACTCCGACTCATCCGAGCCCTCGAGCCCGGAGCGCTCGACGGCCCGGATATAAGTCCAGACCTCCGCGGCAAGCCCCTGGGAGTCGTCTGAATCGTCAGACGATGCCGGGGGAGAGACGGGAGCCGGAGACCCCTCGGACTCGGAGGAGAACTCCTCCTTCGAGTATTCCGAGTCGCCGAAGTCCTCCGATGGAGGAGTCGGCTCACGCTTGCGTTTGTTGCTCTTGCCCATGGTGGAAATGAAAGCAGAGGAAGAAAGCAAGCAGCGGAGAACAGCAAGAGATGTGAAAAAACCAGAGGGGCAAATGCACTATTTATAGAAGAAGAAGGCAACCGCTCACCTCCTACCACGGTCACTGAACAGTCGCAAAATATTCAATATACTGAACAACCCGTCTGAAGATACGTCAGGCGGCTGACGCCGTTTCACGCAACGCAACACCCATTGGGTCTCCAGTCAACTGCACGGGCGATATGATTACACCCGCCATCACATCACATTACTACTCAGAAGCAGCCGACTAAAACACTCAGCGCACCAAGCCGTCCCTTGCCCGCACCCATTGGGGGGGACGCCCAGGAATTATCAGTATATTTTTCAAAACTGTCACATCCGTGCAGGGCATGCAATGAATACCTCAAGACAAAAATGAGATATCAGTAAGGATCAAAGGAAAGCCAAATATAGCCAGTGAAGTACAAAATCTGACCGACAGAAGCAACGTGAAGACTAGCCAGGGAACGTCCATCAAACGTCCAATCAGTCACAGAGCAAATAAATTGCACCACCTAGCAAGATATGGGCGGATCACGAACTCGGCCGCAAAAGACAAAATACATGCTGACCTCTAAAGCATAATATCGATGACATAATGTTGACTTCTAAGGCATTCGAAAAAAGAAAAGATGACTCTCAGCAAAAGGACACGAAATGAAGACCTTCGAGTGGATTATTTTCAAAAATCCACTCAAAGCTCGGGGGCTACACCCATTGGGTGCACCTTCGGTGCACCCCATGAATCACCATTTCAAGTCAAGACAATGCCAACTTCTAAGGCATAAGGCAAGATTAAAGACAAGGCTGACCTCCAACCAAAGTGCAAGTGGAAAATAAAAATGAGTTCTGATGAAGACCTTCGAGTGGATTATTTTCCAAAATCCACTCGAAGCTCGGGGGCTACACCCATTGGGTGCACCTCCGGTGCACCCAATGAAGTTCAGGGTCCTACAATACGAAATGCCGATCTCCAAGGCATGAGTATGAGACAAAGCGCCAGTTTTCGAGTGATCAAAGCAGAAGGAGACAGTAAGAAATCGTTTTTACCAAACTGCCCGGAAAGCATTTCTTGTCATAAACGAAGACTGCAAGCTGGACCTAGGATCTTTGGGCCGATTATCTCAAAATCAACCCAAAGATCGGGGGCTTGTGGGGGACAGATATCCCCCGGGTCCACTGGAAGGAGAAAAGACCTCACGAAAGGCCCAAGGGCCCAATAGATCATAAGGTCACTCCTTCATGGGCCTGGGGAGGAACAATCAGTAAAGCAGATTGACATAAGGCCGGATCGGTGCAAGCCCGGACGGCCCCACAACGTTGAGCAAGCAACCACAACAGAAGATCCGACTTTCCCGCGCTGGAGCCCCGTACAACAGAACCAGGCGAAGATAAGTCGGCAGAACTATAGGAAGATAGACTCAATCAGTTCACTATCTCTTAGGTGCAGTTTGTTATCTCATCCGCATGTATTGCCTCACGGTCGAATATATAAGGCCTGGGGGGCACCCCTTCAAGACGATCGATCCCACTACTCAGCCATCCACCCCAACTCTCTACGTTCTAGCTTTAGAGAGCTCCCTTGTAACCCATTACATAAAGCATACTCGCCAGGACGTAGGGTGTTACGCATCTCAAAGCGGCCCGAACCTGTAAACACTGTCCATTGTTCCTCATGCATCTGGCACGAACCATTTAGCTACAGTCGACGACACTGTCCTACTCCTAAAACACCTTGAGGGGCAACCCCGGGTGTGCGGTCGGACCCAAAACACCGACACTCTCCCTTAAGCAACTTACTGGTACGACTATGGTTGGTAAAAATATCAAGACAAAAGGGTCACCTTACAGTTGATCCAAGGAACACGACCTTTAGACAGGGGCAACACAGAAACAATAAAAGTATCAGATTCATCGATGAAACTATATGACAGGTGAATGAATCTATATATATGGTGAGCAGTAAAATTAGTCACCAGGAATCAATCAAAAGCACATAAAGATGTAAGCTTTGAATGAATAGGAAGCGGGATCCTCTGGTCAACTGCTACATCCAACCTTCCGTAGTGCAATATTATGCCCCAAAGCAAAAAGTTAGCACAGATCATACACAAATCAAGAACATATATGCTACTATATAGTGATAACATACAAGATGGTCCAAGGGTGAAAAAAGAAACCAGGATGTGGAGAATAGACAAATGAAGGCAGCAGGGAAGGTACAGGACAAGGTCGTGGTCTGACCTCGCTGTTAAGACAGTGAGGGTGGACTTGTTCCATACGAGTGTGCTGGAGTTGGTGTCCATAAGATGGAGTAGCTCCCTCTAGATGGGCGGTGCTGCAAGAGCGAAGAGTCCCACCCATGTGAGATGAGCGAGCGCATCGATCAATGGCGGGGCGCAAACAAGATATGAAAATTTGATTTGAGGATCTAATACATGATAGGGTAAAATCGATGAATAAAGAACTCAAGATAATTCCTCCTTGAGAAACATGAGGTGTCTGTAAGGAGCTTTGAATTGACTATGAAGACACGAAAGTAATTCACTATAGGGACACTAAAAGTAAGTCCAACCAACACCAAGACTATCAACAATTCTCTATCCACATCTTGTGTTCTTACGGTGGGAGAGCAGAAAATCGCAGCACTGTATCCAAACCTAGGATCACAAAAGGGCAATTCGATCTCCAGGAAAATCTACAACAACAATTTTCAATTGATCACCATCAGATCAAGCTAAGAAACGCCTATGTGCAGCCGACATGAGCATTACACATAAACGTAGACATGCACATGTTGTTTAATGAGATATTTGAGTCGGCCTCAGTGTCGCAAGCGTGTCAGAAAAAGAGATACATCATTTTACTAATTAGATTATATACTATTTTGGTAGCAATCAATGCAGCTGTACACTCTAATCCAGTAATCCTCATAGAAGACCATAGCCATCAAATCCATTTTGTTTGGTTAAAAAAGATACCCACCATATTCATTACAAAAATGGCTTCAATTAACCGCCTCCTGAACCTATATCTAGAGATTCACCTCTGTCATTCTGACATATTATATCCAAAATAAGTCCTAAACTTCATATAAATTATCTATCATTGCAATAAAAAGCTAAAGTATGTGCATGAATTGCCCTCCTCTGTTGGTACTTAAAACACTAAATAACCCCTAGATCCATATCTATATTATCCACCCACAACATTTAAATATTAAACAGTCCAAATTAACCTCTAAATTTACATAGGTTAGAAAAGTATACAAAATAATTGATGAATAAAGTTTATCGTAACTAAACAAAGGTAAGAAAGTATCTATAGATTTATACATCAGGTATAAACTTAGAATATGGAAAAAACAAAGACATAGGGCTAAATAAATACATCTAGTTTTGTGACACCCCAGTGTCACCTAGGGTTTCTTCCTTAAGCTAACCCAAGCCATTATCACATGTAAACCAAATGAAGGGATGAACATCAAAGATTAAGAACAAAGGTTTAAAGTGAGTCTTTTTCATCTTAAGAAACTCTCCTTAATCATGTCACTCTCAAACCCTAATTAATCCTAAGTAAACCATTTAAGCATATAAAGGGCATTTGGGAGAAGACTTGGGAGAAAAATACAAATTTTGGTAAAAACCAAATTACAAAATTTTAGTTCACTAATTAACCAACAAAGTATAGTAAGGAAGTTTTGCCATTTGAACTTTTCAAAATCCCCAAATCAGCTCCTAAACTAATGCACTTGGGGGAAATTCAGAAATCTGAATTTCAGCCCCTTTCCAAAGATCAACCGCGTTCTCTGTTTTTCAAAACTCAAATCAAGCAAGTCCAAATATCAAAGTGGCGCCAAATTCCTATGAACACACCGTGGCAAAGTTTGGAGACCTCTCTTCACCGTTTGACACGGTCTTGACATGGTTTTACCTCGGGACTCGACCTTGTGACACTGCCACCTTTGTGACACGACAACTCTCTGTACACAGCCCCAAACCGCTCGACTTCCACACATAAATGACAAAGCTCTGTCGGGGGAGCAAATCTTGTGCAGTGATCATGCCCAAATACGCGAAGATCTTCAACCTATGAGCGCTTGAACTCGGGCAGACGCAAAGAGCCACGTGTTCGATCGCTTGCCTGACCGACCGAGCGCGGACTGGCCGCGGCAGCGCGCGCCCCGCGCGTGGTCGCCCCACCCCGCACGTCTGCACCTCGCTCTCGCCTATAAATGCCTCCAGAGGCCTTAGCCGTTGGCACTCGCACACCCAGAGCCTCACCCGAACCAGAGATCGCCGGAGCTCGCCGTGAAAAGCAAGCACCACCGCCCGCCATCACTGCCCGAGCACGACCGTCGTGGCCAGCCTCTTTGGTTGAACCCCAGCCTCGCCCCAGCCCCTGGACCGCTTCCCCGTGAAGCCGTGAAGCTTCTCCAAGCCTGAGCCGAGGCATTGCCTCACCGGAGAGGCGGATTCACCCTCGTCGGACTTCGGTCACCCGCCGCCGCATGTGAACCGAGCTAACCAGTAAGTCATTTTCCAATTCCTTGCACCCACGTCTTCCCTAGCACCTAGTGAAGCTCTCTGACCCGTTCAATTGACCTATCGCGCCCTGGTTAGGCTGGACTCCTCGCCACCGGCGAGCATCTCCGCCTGCGCACATAGACCGGCCGACTCTGACCATCCCTGACGGCGACCCGCACATCGCTGTGATCCTTAGGACCTCCCCTACGCCCTCGACCACCTCACCGGAGCAGCGTCGCCGCCGGTAAGCCCCTCCGCCCCTTTCTTCCTCCGCGGCCAATGTTCCATTAGGGAAGGACCGTGGGTTTGATTTCCAGAAACCCTAGGGGGTTTTCTGCAGAGCCGTAGACTCATGTGAATAGTGCATCGAGGACCTGTCTGTAATTCCTTTAAGATCTTTCGCCAGGGACCCCAGCGCAAAACTGTTTTCCCTTTATCTAATTCTAATTAATCTTTTTAAAATTAAGAAGAGAACTTAGGAAATTTATATCTTGAGTTATATTCAACCAAATTTAACCAAACCAATTTTGCTGAATCCAAAATATTATGGACTATCAATTAAAAATATTGAACCCTATGCTTTCTGTTTGAATTTTTGAGTTTGAAATTGATTAAGGGAAATGACCAAACCTTATTAAATTATAGAAAACTAGTTATGCTTCTGTGCTGAACTTAAGAAAATTTGTAGAGTTCAAACCCACCTTAAAGGCATAAAAGGAATAGAAGGAAAGAAGGGAAAAATAAACCTCGCTCCGATAAGTTCAACTAGAAATCTCATTAAATTCTCACTAAGACATTAAAAGGAAATCCGTGAAACACCAAAATGAACTTACCACTTAGCTTAACTAAGCTTGACCCTAAATTGCTAAGTGTACCACCAAAATCTTCGAGTAGCAAGATTAAGCCCTACCTTATTAAAATGATCATTCACCATCAAAGTTTAATTGCTAAATTGCATATCATATCATGCATGTATCTTACTCATTGCATTCATTAGATTGCAATCTCGCTGACAGAGAGTACGTGCTCATCCCCGAGCAAGAAGTTGTCCACGAGGAGGACCAGGAGCAAGCTACCGAGACTACCATCGAGGATCTCCCCGCAGCCCCAGCAATTGAAGGCAAGCCCCGGTTTATGCATAACCGTTTATATATGCTGCTTTACTATACTTAAATGTTTGTAGGCTTGTAATGTGCACTTAAGTGTAGGAGTTGCTTGAAACCCTTAGTTGCATGAACTTAGGATTCCTTTTTGAGATGGATACTAGTATGCTAGGTCGAGTAGCTGCTATGCCAATCAGGATCTCGGTAGAAGTAGGGTGATTTTTCTAGCACTCGCACGAGGTCAGGAATTGATTGTATTCATCTTGATAATGGGATCTATGATGGTCTATGGACTTGGATCCAGGGAGGATGCCTTGTCCATGAGATGGGAAAAGGAATTAAGGATTAATGTGTGGATACCTGAGTCAAGCGTTTGAACATACTAAACACATGTCGGGAAATATGGTAACCGGTAATCCTAGTACCTGAGTGAAGCCGAGCGCAGACTTTATCCCTCACTTGTCTTGAGACTGGGTCTCCCATGCTAGCTATGGTGGGTACAAGTGCGATCACTGCACGGCGGCAGCCGGGGTTAGTGGATCATTGTATGCCAAGGCGGTGAGCCCTGGCCGCGAACGAGGAATCGATGGGGACGGTTGACGTGTGTGGGGACGAAGTGCCCTGACATGTCGTGTGTTTAGGTTTACCTTGCAAGGTTAAAACTCGATTCGAATCGTCTACTTCTCGCAGCTAATAAGACTGCTTGACCCCTTGTACTACATTGAGTAAGAAGTGAAATGAGGTTTACACAAGATAACTTGTTGTTTGCACTAAATGCTTGTTACCATGCATGCTTAGAAGGAGCAAACTTAGCAAAGGTAATGATGCTAGAAATTGAAAAGCTAAAAATTGATTTTAGACTCAGCTAGTGCTTTTGGCAAACCAAACCCCTTAGCCAAACAGTTGCATGGTCTAGAGGTAGAGGAGTAGATTCCTCACACCGGGTAAGTCTAGCTGAGTATTAGTATACTCAGCCTTGCTTGTGGCATAATTTTTTGCAGGTACGCTTCAGGATATGGTTGATAGTGTGACTTGGCCTACCACCCTGCCACCGGGTTGGACGGTCGAGTGGGATGCTGCTCCGATAGGAGAGGAGCAAGAGGAGTAGTGGGCTAGGCCTTGCCCATTTCCTCGCTACCGACGACATCGATTATCTGCTGCATTTTATTTTATGAACTTTTACTAGCTACTTGAAAAACTCCGATTTATGTTATAACTCCAGTACTTTAATTTGAGGTTTTTCCTGTTTTATTGTATTTTCTTCTGTGACTCACCTTTGAGTGAGTACGTGGTATTTGATCCTGGTTAAGTGGCTTTATCAGACTAGATCTGAGGGACTAACGGGTTATTCCGATTTAAGTGTGTTGTTGCCCCTGAGGCATGACTTAGGCACTTGAGCTGGAATAATTCGGGCAGTTCTGCCACAGCTGGTATCGGAGCAAATACCACCACAGAGAAGGACAATAAACCACGAATACCAATTTTCAAAATCTAAAACTTGCTTAGAAACTGATAAGAATCGTCAGGACTAGACCGCTAGACCTAGGATGAAAGGCCTTAGGGATAGAGGGAGAAATAGGTGGCTAAGTAAGTAGGCCCTGTGGGCCAGTATGTAGCTTTTTAATAGGATGCCCTAGGAGCACCCTTTTATTTCGGAGAGGAGATGCTATTTTCAGCATGCATGCATTATAAATTTGAAGGATTAAGAAAAAAAATAAAAGTTCGAGCTAACCCACTTCCTTTTAAACCATCCAGGCTCTTTTATTTTCTTCTTTCCACCATAATCTTTACCATCTGATCCCCTTCCGCAGATGAATTCACCCACCCCCGCCAGTGGAGGAGACACTCGTTTCAGCTCTGACTTCCTTTCTCACGATGGTTTTCCTTCCATCTTGTGGGAAGTGCTTAACTCCGCCGGTTACCCTACGCCCCCTTTGTACACGGTGTAGCTGTACGAGGAGCATCGGGTACCACGTTGCCGAGTCTGGCTGACCATGGAGGCTCATACCCTTTTGCCGGGTTGGCGTTCTCTTGACTTCAAGACGATTGGATTCAGGATGGACGACACCACTGAAGCGGCAGCAATGAAGGCCCTGACAACTTTCTGTGGCTACCACCCCCTATAGATGGTAATGCACCCCTTGGGACTCTTCCCTGCTGAGAAGAAGGATGACCCCATGTGGTGTAACCGTGTGAGCCATGTGAAAGATGTGTGGGCAATGTATCCTGACTTGGTTGGGAGGGTCACTGTTCAGTGCATGAGTGCGATGTACCGCCTTCAGGCCCTGCAGAGCGACGCTATGGCACATCTTGCTAACATCGCTCAAACTACCAAGCTCACCCTCGACAGCCGAGAAGACTTTGTGGTCGACTTGTCCTCCGAGTTGGTGGAGAAGGACCTACAGGTAGAAAGGCTGAGCCAGCGCATCACCACCTTGGAGCAGCAGGTGGAGATTCGAGACAACACTATTGATGTCTTGGAGAACCAGCTCCATGATGTGCAGCGGGAACTCGAAGAAGCTAATGACCACCTGGACATGCACCACTTGGAGATGGAGGCCAATGAGGCCGGAAGCGAGGGAGAAGTGGCTCCCGAGGAGTTAGGACCAGCCTCTAGTGCCAATGGGACTACCTCCGCGATGCCCCCTTCACCCGCATCCAGTGTTGCTTGCACAGCTCAGGGTTGATCAGTCATCTTGACGTCTTAGAGGATAGAAACCTACGTGAGCTTAGTTAATGCCAGATTTTGGACTAGGCTTACGGGTACTTTCCCCTAATTAATGTAACCCTTGAGAGCTTTTGAGATCTGTGGGATGTTGTAACCATGCTATCTTCATTCGAACTTAATGTTATGATTATGGCAATTTTCTTTCCATATGAGATAATAGCATGTCGTTCGAACTTGTGATTTGGGATAACATTGGTGACAATCTCTGTTTTCAGATGGCAGCTAGGCAGCGTCGTGGGCATAACGAGAAAGTTCCCCCGCCACCTCCTCCAGCTCCCATAGTGCAGGAGCTTATGGCCCAGCAGAATGAGATTCTACGACAGCTCTTGCAGTGCCAGCCCCACCCCTAGCAGCATGGTGGAGGCCAGCAGCAGCGACCTCCGGCAGCGGCAACCTACCAGGAGTTCTTGAGCACGCAGCCACCCTTGTTCACCAAGGCAGAGGATCCATTGGATGCCGACGTGTGGCTCCGCATTGTTGAGTCCAAGTTTCCCCTCCTCACGATAGACTGCCCCGATGAGACCAAGGCTCGCTTCGCCGCGCAGCAGCTTCGTGGCCCTGCTCGGACTTGGTGGGACCACTTCTGTGTTATGCTCCCCGTTGATCGCGAAGTGTCTTGGGAGGAATTCAAGACTGCTTTTAGAGGGCACCTTATCCCAGCCGGAATTCTTGATCGCAAGCTGAATGAATTTCTGGCACTCAATCAAGGAACCCACATGGTATTGCAGTACGCTCAGGCCTTCAACGACATGTGCCAGTATGCAGGTTATCATGCTGATTCTTACGAGAAGAAGAGAGACTGCTTCCGCAGGGGTCTCAACACCAAGCTGTGGGAATGTCCCAACACTGTCCGTGCTGATAGCTTCAATGAGTTGGTCAACCTGGCCATCTCCCAGGAGGACTGTATTGTAGCTCACCGGTAGAGAAGAAGAGAAAGGCACCGATGGCAGCACCATCCGCTCAGGCCTAGAGGTTCAGGATTGTTTCTCACAATCAGAGCAGGGGATTTCAGCAGCAGGCAGGCAGATGGGTGATCAGGCCACCTCAGCAGCAGCAGCCGGCACTCACTTGTTTTCCAGCTCCCGCTCCCAGGAACAATCAGCCTCCGCAGCAGCAGCAGTTCCGCTAGGGCAATGGGAACAAGTGCTTCACTTGTGGCAATGTGGGCCACTATGCCAAGAATTGCTCAAGAAATCAGCAGAGGCAGATGCCAGCACCAAATCAAGACAAGGGAAGAAAGCAGAAGGTACAAGTCAGGCAAGGGAAGCTCAACTTCACTACTCTGGAGGAGTTACCTGAGGAAGCCCCCATTATGACTGGTATCTTTTTATTTTTTAATCAACCTGCTTTAATTCTATTTGATTCTGGTGCTTCTCATAGTTTCATTAGCCAGAAGTTCAGTGCTAAATGTCAATTGCCTTTCTGTCATGCAAAAGGGTCATTCATAATAGCCACACCTGGGGGTAAAACTGTAACCAACCAATTAATCCGGAGTGTGCCTATTCAACTGGGAAGCCACATTATCAAAACCACCCTTCTTGTTTTGGGTTTGGAAAATGTGGATATTATTCTGGGCACTAATTGGATGACCCTACACCAAGTAGTGCTTGATGTAGCCAGCCGCATCGTGGAAGTCAATTCCCCGATCTGTGGGAGTTTCACCTTGTTTCTGCCCCATCAAGACTCTACTCAGTCGTGTGCTTTTGCGATGACGGAGTTATCTCTGAATAAGATTCCAGTGGTCTGTGAGTATGCAGATGTTGTCGGCGTTTCGAGACCGGGGGGTCCCCGAGCCGACGAGTGAGTGTGCCGCGTGCCCCAGCCCAGATGGGTCGAGCGCGTGGGCGAGCGCGAAGGGGGGAGAGGCGAGGTGTCCGGAGACGGGCGTGAGAGAGGTGGAGATCCCGCGGCCTTCGTGTTCGTCCCGCGCCCAGGTCGGGTGCGCTTGCAGTAGGGGGTTACAAGCGTCCACGCGGGTGAGGGAAGCGAGCGGCCCCAAGAGAGCGCCTGTCCCGTCCTCGTCCCCGCGCGGCCAACCTTTTCTAAGAAGGCCCTGGTCCTTCCTTTTATAGGCGTAAGGAGAGGATCCAGGTGTACAATGGGGGTGTAGCAGAGTGCTACGTGTCTAGCGGAGGGAGAGCTAGCGCCCTAAGTACATGCCAATGTGGCAGCCGGAGAGATCTTGGCACCCTGCTGGCGTGATGTCGTGGCTGTCGGAGGAGCAACGGAGCCTGGCGGAGGGACAGCTGTCGGAGCGGTCGAGTCCTTGCTGACGTCCCCCTGCTTCCGTAAGAGAGCTGAGAGCCGCCGTCGTCACAGAGCTTGTGGGGCGCCATCATTGCCCATCTGGCGGAGCTAGCCAGAGGGGACACCGGTCTTGTTCTTCGTGACCCGAGTCGGCTTGGGGTAGGATGATGATGGCGCTTCCCGTTGACGTGGCGGGCCTGTGCCCTAGGTCGGGCGACGTGGGAGCTCCTCCGAAGCCGAGGTCGAATCTGTCTTCCGTGGCTGAGGCCGAGCCCGAGCCCCTGGGTCGGGCGAGGCGGAGGTCGTTCGGCAGAGGCCAGGGCGGAGTCCGAGCCCTGGGGTCGGGCGAAGCGGAGTTCGTCATCTTCTGGGTCTCAGCCCGAGTCCGAGCTCTGGGGTCGGGCGGAGCGGAGTTCGTCGTCTTCCGGGTCTTAGCCCGAGTCCAAGCCCTGGGGTCGGGCGGAGCGGAGTTCGCCGTCTTCCGGGTCTTAGCCCGAGTCCGAGCCCTGGGGTCGGGCAAAGCGGAGTTCGCCGTCTTCCGGGCCTTAGCCCGAGTCCGAGCCCTGGGGTCGGGCGGAGCGGAGTTCGCCGTATTCCGGGTCTTAGCCCGAGTCCGAGCCCTGGGGTCGGGCGGAGCGGAGTTCGTCGTCTTCCGGGGCTGAGCCCGAGTCCGAGCCCTGGGTCGGGCGGAGCGGAGCTTCCTATGGCGCCTTTGGCAAGGCCTGACTGCCTGTCAGACTCACTCTGTCGAGTGGCACTGCAGTTGGAGTGGCGCAGGCGGCGCTGTCCTTCTGTCAGACCGGTCAGTGGTGCGGCGGAGTGACGGCGGTCACTTCGGCTCTGCCGGGGGGTGCGCGTCAGGATAAAGGTGTCAGGCCACCTTTGCGTTAAATGCTCCTACAACTCGGTCAGTCGGTGCGGCGATTTAGTCAGGGTTGCTTCTTAGCGAAGCCAAGGCCTCGGGCGAGCCGGAGATGCGTCCGCCGTTAAAAGGGGGGCCTCGGGCGAGACGGAAGTCCCTCGAGGTCGGCTGCCCTTGGCCGAGGCTAGGCTCGGGCGAAGCGTGATCGAGTCACTCGTATGGACTGATCCCTGACTTAATCGCACCCATCAGGCCTCTGCAGCTTTATGCTGATGGGGGTTACCAGCTGAGAATTAGGCGTCTTGAGGGTACCCCTAATTATGGTCCCCGACAGTAGCCCCCGAGCCTCGAAGGGAGTGTTAGCACTCGCTTGGAGGCTTTTGTCGCACTTTTTTGCAAGGGGACCAGCCTTTCTCGGTTGCATTTTGTTCCGGTGGGTGCGCGCGAGCGCACCCGCCGGGTGTAGCCCCCGAGGCCTCGGAGGAGTGGTTTCACTCCTTCGAGGTCTTAATGCCTTGCGTAATGCTTCGACTGGTCTGGTTGTTCCCTCATGCGAACTGGCCGTAGCCCGGGTGCACGGTCGGGGCCCAAGCTCTCGGGCTGGTATGTTGACGCTGTCAACGGTCTGGCCAGAGCCGGGTTTGCGAGAGCAGCCCCCGAGCCTCCGCACAGGGCGAGAGGACGATCAAGGACAGACTCGGCTTTTTTACATACGCCCCTGCGTCGCCTTTCCGCAAGGAGGAGGGGGGAGAGCGCCATGTTACCCTCGATGGGCACCGAACATGGTGTCTCCGGTGAGCTGCAAGCGGGTGATCCGAGTGGACGTCCGTGCCCCGTTCGTTGGGGGTCGGCTAGGGGCCCAGAGGCACGCCCAAAAGTACCTGCGGGTGATCTGCCGGACCCGGTCCCCTGGCGACGGGGTCCGAGGGCTCGATGCCTCCCTCCGATGGGATTCCGTTACAAGATCGTTCCCGCTGGTCTCGGAAATGTCCTAGGGTACCTTGGGAGCGCAGCCCGAGCCTCGGTTATGTATCGAACGTACCCCCGGTCATCCCTCGCTCGGCGTCTGAGGCGACTGTGAACCCTTCGGGGGCCAGCCTTCGAACCCCTGATCAGTAATGGGCGCGGAGCCCGAGTAGCCTGAGGCGGCCATGGAGCCCTTCGGGGGGCTGGCCTTCGAACCCCTGACCAGTAGTGGGTGTCGGGCCCATGCGATCTGAGGCGACTGTTGAACCCTTCGGAGGGCCAGCCTTCGAACCTCTGATCAGTAGGGGGGGGCTCGGAGCCTGGTTCCTTCGCAGAGAAGGATCCTTTTCGGGGTATCGCCCTTTCCCGGTCCCTGTTGCAAGAGATAGAGAAAGAGGAAAAAGGAAAAGGATACGAAATCGAACGATGTGGCGTACCTTTTTTGGCGCGGTTATTACGGCGAAGGCGAAGCGTCGTCCGCTTCTCCTGCCAGAGGCGCCGCCTGTCCCGCCGCGGAGTTAATGCGACGGGGCGAGTGGTTGGCGGGGCGGCCGTTTCGCGTGCGCGAGCCGTTCGAGGAACGGGTCACGGGCGCACCGTCTTCACGCCGTGGGAGGAGGCTCTCTTGCTGTCCCTGGATGGGACGTGAGCCTGGCTGACGACGTGACCGCTGCTCCCGCCCGCCTGCCACCATCATTACTGCCGGCCCACTTTCGACCGCATTGACCGTTGCGCCAGGCTGGCGCTGCTGGGTCGTGCGCTGGGTCGCCTTGAGTCGCGGCATAGGCTCCACAACTGAAGAGGTGCGACGGTGGTACAAGTGGCGGTGCGGTTGCTTGCATGCAGCAACTGGCGCGCTGGTTGCGTGACGCGTGGTCCTGGGCCTCCAAGCTGGCGTGTC
This sequence comes from Zea mays, assembly GCF_902167145.1. NCBI lineage: Eukaryota > Viridiplantae > Streptophyta > Magnoliopsida > Poales > Poaceae > Zea > Zea mays. Next base: position 71,948,210 of record NC_050100.1, on the reverse strand, counting down.
CGAAGTCGGAGAAGCGCGTCCACCTGGCGCGGTTGCACACCGCCTGCATGGCTGCCCGCCCCTTCCGCCTGTTGGTCTGGGCAAAAGTGGGGGGTCGCTTGTAACCGCTGGGCGGTTGCGTGCACCACGCGCAGCGGTTTGGCTTCTTCTGCTCTGAGCCGGTTTGCATGACATGCGGGACCCAGCCCCCGCGCCGCAGGGAAGGGCCTTGGAGCGTGTTGGAGAAGACTCGGCCCGTGGCGTTTGGGGGCGTACGTAGGGAGAGTCGCCTTTAAAAAGAGGGCGACCCCTTTCGGAAGGCAACCATGTCTTCTTCCTCCCTTATGCGTCGTGTCTTTCCATCTTCCAAGCCCCCGGATGGGGGGTATCCGCCGTCTTTCCGCCTCCTCGTTGGAGGAACGCAACTCCGTGGGAGTTGGTACCTTTCAGCCATCGTTCGGCTTCAAGGATTTTCATCATGCAGCCCGGCCGCACCCCTCCACCGGCGGTCACCCCGGATGGTGACCTCCGGCTTGATGGTGGGGGAAAGCGAGCCGGGCTGCGGCCTCTGCCCCTCCCTCAGCCTCAAGGATTTTCATCACCAAGGCTGGGGAGGGGAGAGTGCCGAGTTGGAGTCGGCCCCTGCGTGGGCGGTGGCCCGCTCCTTCACCCAGTGATGGGCGGAGGAGCGGTTGTTGTCCGTGGCGCTGGCAGCTGCAGCGTGCCCGGCTTTCGGACGCGAGTGGCTTCGGAGCCGCTCGCGACGCCGGCGTCTGCCGCGGCAGCTGGAAGAGGTTCTTCCGCCGGCGTGATAGCCAGGGCCGGCCACGGGCTGACCTCCAACTCTACGGCCTTCTGCCCGTCCTTGCCTTACGAGTTTCGGCATGGGCGGGGGCCTCCTGGCGGCAGCACCCGCCCTGAGGTTAGTGCTGCCGCTGTTCGACCCCCCGGAGCAGAAGTCGTCGTCGCCGCCACTGCTGGAGCAGGTGACGGCGCGCCGTTCGTCGGCCTTCCGTTGCTCCGCAGGCCTTCCCCCTCGGAGTGGGGTTGTTCGTACCTGCGGAGGGGGAACCGGAGTTCCGTTTGTAATGGCACATGCCAGTGTTTTTGTTCATTGTGGCTGTCGAGGCCTGAACATGTATGTAATTTCGGCACGGAGCCGTGTTTTTTCCTTATTTTCGAGCACTAAGTCTCGCCTGTCGATTATCTGAACCGCTTCACCAAGCATGAGTCGCCCCGTGTCAAGGTGACGAGTGAGGTATCCGTATCCCAGAGGCGTAGGAGTCCCTCGGCTCGATCGGCCTTGTTGTCTGAGGCTCCTCTAGCTTAGTTAAAGGGACCCCTTGGCCGCTCTTCGATGAGCCGAGGCCAGGGGTAGCGATATCAGTACGAACAGAGGCGGAGTTGGCTCGAAAATGGGAACCTGGTTGGCCGGAGCCTAGCCGGGTTGCCCGTCAGCGGGGCCGACGCCGGAGTCGATCAGCCGAGGCCTCGGGTCGGGCTGGCGCCCTTGGAAGATGGTTGGCCGAGGCCCCAGGGGTAACCGGCCGAGCCGCCTGCTCAGGCCGGATTCCCGGAGAAGTCCCTGGACCGCGTCGCCGTCCGAGGCTGGGTCGGACCTCGCTGAAGGCGTCATCGATGCAGAGGGTGCTGCAGCCCCCTTCAGCGTGAAGACCCGAGCCTGCAGGATCAGATTGTCTTGTAGCGTGTGCCTTCTGCGGCCGCTGAGGCCAGAAAACACACCCTCGCTACGCTTGTAAAGCTGCGTCTCTTTTCCTCTTGTTTCGAGCATCTGGACTTTCCGTCGGTAACAGTGATGTTTGTGTGGGCGAGAGTTGCTTCTCGCGGAAGGTGATGAGTGAGGTATCCGTATCCCAGAGGCGTGGGAGTCCCTCGGCTCGGTCGGCCTTGCCGCTTACGCGTACTTTCGCCCGTCCATGAGGCCCTGTCTCCGACTTAGTCGAGAAAGCTTGAAGGACCGCTTTGGCAGAAGAGCTTCCGAACGTGAAGACTTGTTCGGTCCACGGAGTCGCTTTATCCGAACGCGAGTTACTTATCGCAGAAGGTGATGAGTGAGGTATCCGTATCCCGGAGGCGTAGGAGTCCCTCGGCTCGGTCAGCCTTGGCTGCTTACGTGTACTCCGTCGTTTCCAGGATCCGCTTTTCGAAGTAGTCAAAAAGCACGAAAGAAGTTCTGCTAAAAAGAGATCCTTTTTCGAGGAAAATTTCGACGCAGAGGGGGTCTCCCCCCTTTTAGCCCCCGAGGGAGGGTCGGGCTTTGCCGAGGCGAGGCCGACCCTTCCTTGATGACTAAACTTTGCGTGGGTGCGAGGTATATGAACAATTTGAAAACATCTTAAGGGTAGAAGCGACGTAGCTATTTGATGTTCCAAGCGTTGCCGTAGATCTCGCCTTGATTGTTGGCCAGCTTGTATGTTCCGGGCTTCAGAACTTTGGCGATGACGAATGGCCCCTCCCAGGGGGGCGTGAGCTTGTGCCTCCCTCGGGCGTCTTGCCGCAGCCGAAGCACCAGGTCGCCCACCTGGAGGTCTCGGGGCCGGACCCCTCGGGCGTGGTAGCGTCGCAGGGACTGCTGGTACCGCGCCGAGTGTAGTAAGGCCTTGTCCCGAGCCTCCTCCAGCTGGTCCAGCGATTCTTCTCGGCTATCTTGGTTGCTTTGATCGTTGTAGGCCCTCGTCCTCGGGGAGCCGTATTCCAGGTCAGTGGGCAAGATGGCCTCGGCCCCGTAGACCAGGAAGAACGGCGTGAAACCCGTGGCTCGGCTCGGCGTCGTCCTCAGGCTCCAGACCACCGAGGGGAGCTCCTTCATCCATCGCTTGCCGAACTTGTTGAGGCCGTTGTAAATCCGAGGCTTGAGCCCTTGTAGAATCATGCCGTTGGCACGCTCTACTTGCCCATTCGACATGGGATGAGCCACGGCAGCCCAGTCCACCCGGATGTGGTGATCCTCGCAAAAATCCAGGAATTTTTTGCCGGTGAACTGGGTACCGTTGTTGGTGATGATGGAGTTTGGGACCCCGAAGCGATGGATGATGTTGGTGAAGAACGCCACCGCCTGCTCGGACCTGATGCTGTTCAGGGGTCGGACCTCGATCCACTTGGAGAATTTGTCGATGGCGACCAGCAGGTGCGTGTAG